>NC_066362.1:175166093-180763593 GCF_013377495.2 Cygnus atratus | reverse complement strand
TATTAAGCTTCATTATACCTTCACTGATTCATCTCATTCTTACTTTAGCTTCACTTTTCAGTTTCTAATATGCAGAATTAATTTCTGTCCCCTTCACCACAACGGTATAGATCTTTGCTGCACTAGGAAAGTGAGCAGATCAGTCAAAGGACTCCAGTGTGAGCAGAGCTGAACTGTAATTACAGCTGAGTAAATTGAAGTGAGTGTACTTGGGACGAGGTTTTCAGCTGTCCTTAGAGAGATTTTCTAAAAGCGTGTAACCAGCATCAGTGGTGACTGTGACAATTGCACTGGTGCCTGTCTACTTTTGGAAAAGATGGTTTTCAGCCAAGCTTGAGTAGCTCCACTTCTAGGAATGAAATTAGACTGAGATAAGTCCAAAATTAGCCCAGTCTGGCTAACTTTAGGCCTTGCTAACTTGAAGCTCTCAAGTAGTGCAAGTCTGAAAAAAAGGAATCATCCCACACCTTTATCATATTTACACAGCCCTTGCCACTCTCTTTGTGCAGCACTGTTGGTTGTTACTGGTGTTCCCATGTAACTAGAGCCCTAAAGATTTGTTGATAGTGTTCCTAGAAGTGCAATTACTCACAAAACTAGAATTTCCATGAAAGCCATGTGAATATGAGAACTGCTGCTGCTCTTATATTCACACAAGTATGTCCAAAGTCTCTTGCAAAAGTACCCCTGTGCCAGGGGATACTGCACATGTCAACATGGTGTTTTCCACAGGCAAGAAATGCCTCAACACACATCTTGTTCCTTGGGAGATTTCTACGTTGAAGTAAGATTTGGAAGAACAGAGACTGATCTCCCTTACTTTGGTAGGTCCAGAGCTCTTCTGTTGACTTTAGGGGGCTGAAAGGAATCAAAAGATAGGAAGGAATTTATTTACCTAGTAAAGATCTCAGGATGAAGAGTTTCAGTTTAAACATTTCCTTTTTAAACACAGTATGAGTCATACATCTCATATGGTATGATGTCTTATGGTGACAAAGATCAGCAGGACTTTCAGGTGCAGTCGGTATGCAACTTGTGGGAAGTTTCTGGTCAGCTAAGAGACTGGGCAGGTAGTGGGCTGCCCTTGGCTGGATAGACTGAGATACATACAGATGGACTACATTTGATCTGGCTCAACAGCAGCACTTGAACAAGTGAGCAGCATACTTCCACAGTCCATGGGTTTCAAACCTGTTCCATTAAAAATAATATCCACCCCATCCCCAACATCCGAGCAACTTCAGATTTTCACCCTGAAACACAGTTCAGACTCAGACCAACAAAAATATTTTTCTCTTTGTTTTCTTCAGAGCAATATGCTCTGCTCTCCTGGGAAAGGAATAGCAAATAATGTTTTTGTTTTTGTTTTTCTTTTTTTTTCTTTTTTTTTTTTAATTCACTGTGAGTCTCTCAATCCTGTATACCACGGGCTCTAGACATTCAAAACCGAAGTACTACAAAAAAAAAAAAAAAAGAAACAAAGAAGAAAAGAAAACTCAGAGTTGGTGCGCCAGAACAGCAACAAGCAGGAGCAACTTGGTCACTGTAAAGAGCTGAGAGCACCTGCCTTGCAGAAGCTGCGAGCAGACAGCCAAAACATGGTAAGCTTCTTTCAGCATCACTGCTTAAGATGAAAATATGCGGTGAGAGAACACTTTAAAAAAAATCAATAGCAAGCTTTGTAAGTCAGATTTAAATGCCAATTGCGGTGTGGTTTTCCCAAACAAAACAGTTGCCTTTCACTCAAGTCTGATATGAGATCCATTAATTTCCTTTTTTTATTCTGTCAATAGTTTTGCCATATTGGTTCTAAAAGGGTTCAAATTACCCAGAGATGATTTTCTTGTAACTGTCTTTAATTACAGTTTGGCTTCAAAATGTACTATGTTTTCCTTATGGAAACTTGGAATACTGATGTGAAGAATTTAGGACTGAGGGTCAAAATGAGGAGAGCTATTAAAAAAACAAATGTACACAAGACGAGGGCATTGCTGTTTTCTTTAGAGGGTTGCCATTACACTTTAACTAGTGTTTCAAGAGCTCTGTTTTTCCCCTTTTATTCCATGAGGTCTAATATGTTAATGTTTTCCCTCCCTTTACTATGGATTTATCAATTCCTGTCTGAAATCTCTTATTATAGAGAACTTTGGTAGAGGGACCTGGGAAAAAACTTCATTACATATTCTGTCCTCCAGAAGAGAAGCACTGGTTCTGGATGGGGACTTTTGTAATGGGACTGAAGGGGGTTAAAATCTGATTACGTAGAGAAGAGGATTATCAAAAGAACTGGGGCCCCCACAGCTCTACACTTCACAATTATAATTAATTCACAGCAGCCTGTGCCAAAATTCAGTGCTGAGTCATATCCCCATAGAAGCTGAGCGGATTGTGCTCAGTGTAAATCAGGAAACTACTCAGAAGAAGCAAAGACATCCCACTTCAGCGGTGACAGATGCATTTATCTGTGAGATTAATAGTGCCTTTACCTTCTGCCAGGTTCACCTTTCCCCTCTGGGATTTCAGTTGTTGCATATGTGTTGGATATACCGGACAGAGTCCAACAGAAGGCCACAAAGATGAGGAAGGGCCTGGAGCACCTCTCCTGTGAGCAGAGGCCAGGAGGGCTGGGACTGCTCAGCCCAGAGAAGAGGAGGCTCAGGGGGATCTCACCCAGGTCTGTGAATCCCCGCAGGGAGGGGGGCAAATACATACTTATGAGGGATGTGGCCATCAACTGGAAGGGTTTCCTGGACCAATGAATGGGAAGGTGGGCCTCTGTCCAGGTAACCCTGTGCTGTGCCTCTATCAGATCTCCTAGGACTTGTACAGGTGCTGGGACAGTATGCACATGTGTGTGCATGTCTGTGTGTGTGTGCAAAGCCAGGAGCCGTGACTCCTGTTTCATTGACAGAAAGGATGATTTCATTAACAGACCATAGAAAGTACATTTATAGCTTAAAACAACAACAACAACAACAAAACAACCCCCCCCAAACCAAAAAAAACACCACCACAAACCCACAAAACAAACAAGCAAATAAAAAACAAAACAAAACAAAACAAAACAAACCACAAACCCTCACAAGGTTCACAGCATATTAACAGAGTCTACTACTTTTGGGGCATACTCTTTGTTCAGCAGAAATGTTAAATAACAGGTCCACGGCAATGGACATGTTAGAAGTGTCGATACTTACGGAAAAATGAGCAGAGAGATTTCTCACTGGTAATTTTTGAAACAACAGCTTCAGCGGCTGTAAGGTGGTTTGCATGGCACACAGCTCTGCTCCCTGAGAAAGAATTTCCATCCCAATCTGCATTGCTTGCCTTAATTATTAATATGAAGACTAAACACAGACAGATGGCAAAATAAACTCTGTTAGGTTGGTGTGAATCTGAAGTTCCTTCCACCAACATAACTGGGAGGAGATATTGAGCCAAAACATATAGAAAGCTCTTGATGTGAGTCTGAGTTGTCACAGTTTGCACAAAAAGATCTGAGAGTCAGGTTCTTGGCCTCTGGGTACTGTATATCAAAACGGAGTGGAAGGTGACATTTGTGGAGGTTTTCTGGCTCCCTTCAGCATGCACACACATGCTTAGGTTGGGCCTCGCACTCATTCTTGTCTGAATCTGGCAACTTTCTTTCTGTGCTAAGCCGATAGTAGTTTTATCATTCAGATGTTTACTTGTGTTGTGCCTGTGAGCACGCCAGAAATGCTCAGACTGTTCTGCTTGCACTCAAATTTTCTGATCTCAGCCTCTGAAATAGGTTAGCACACAGTGTGTTTTGTTCCTCCTCCTTCCCTCAGTACAACTGCATTTCTCCAGTAGTGCCTTACTGCATTAACATCAGGAGAACAGGAGGAGAAATGTAATGATAGATATTGGCCAAAGCACAAGAGCATGCAGAGAGAGGGCTAGCTGGTGTAAGCATTCTGTATGAAATGTAAAGAAGTGCATGCACCTGAATTCCTCTGGAGCAGGGTATGTGGGCTCACATTCAACCTGTGTAACTCTGGTTGGCACAACCCTTCCCATCTAAAGATTTATGCACCTAGTACAAGCCATGCCTAAACTCTCTGTGCTCAGCACGGGCTGACAGCCATTCATACAGGCTGTTCATCTCTGAGGTAGCATGGGTAGGATGAATCACCTTCTGAAAATGCCTTTCTCATGGTCTATAAAAGGACTCTCAGCAATTAGCTCTGATTTACCTGCATGGTTTTTATCAACCCGAAGTCAGGTGGAAGGAATTGCAAATCTTTTCTTTGCAACACGTGTGATACCTTAGAGCAATATGCCATTCAGACAGATGGCTGAATATCCAGACATGCTCGAATCCAATGCTCCTGGTTGTAAGTGGAAAGGAGTCATATGCTTAAGCACACTGAGGGTAGTCTGAACACCTCTGTCCCTACCTCCGCAGTTTTTATGCTGTTTTGCTGATACTTACGGGGCCATCAGAAAAGGATTGCAGATTAAATTAACCTCAGTAGCTGCACTGGGAAGAAATCTGAATTTACTGTGATCTGCTTTATGTGGTTAGTTGGTCAGATCTAGAAATTAATCATGACAGGCCATGTCCACATGAGGAGCATCATAGGTGGATAAGAATGATATTTAATGTAGGTTAGGGCACCAAGAGATGAATCCTCAATCATGAATGTTCTTTGTGTAGGGGGAAATTTTGTTTATTGTGACACAGTGGTGTAGGTCAAGGTTTTTGGAAACTACCTCTGATTTTAAGTGTTCAGCTTAAAACGCTTGGTCATCAAGTCCTTTGAAATATTTCAGACTGGTTGTCCAAAACCTACCTTTGAAACCTTGATGTTAACTGCTCCTCTAAACTCATATCATCTTTCTTTCCTTGTCATCCTTTGCATGCTCCCATTGCTCCAGGTTTTTTTCCCATAGCGTTTTTTGTAGCATCTAACACAGCAGGGCCGGAGGCTTGTCTGGGACCTTTAGAAGTTGGTCAAGTGCAGAAGATGCAGAGGAATGCAAGCTACGCGCATACTCTGATGAGCCATTATTTGTGGTGTTCTGCCTGTTTTTCTTATTGAGAGCATCTATGGATCTTCCTTATCAACAGGGAAGGCATGGACAGCTCTGTGCTGAGCTGAAAATACTTAGGATAAACAGGCATAATGAGATAAGGCAATCTAAAGAGGTAATGCTAACATTTTATTTTCTCACATGGCTTTTCCACTTGCATTTATGTTAGAGGAGCTATGCCTCCTGACAAAAGCACAGAACTCGCACTATTCTGAAGTTCACCTCAGCCCACCACTCCAAAGACATCTTGACAGGGGGATCAAGAAATTGATAAAATTTCCTTATTGCTCCTTGGGAGTTACTTATATTAAAATAAGAAGTTTAAAGAATGCTATGCCCTGCTTTCTGGTTCTCCTGTGTTCAACACTATCACTGGCAGGTTCACTTTCAGAAGGAACTAATTTGTGTTCAACACTATCACTGGCAGGTTCATTTTCAGAAGGAACTAATTTGGGTGTTTTTCCCTCTGTTTTGTTTGACACCATTATCCTCCATATTTTTCAGAACCCAGACAGGAGGCAAAAACTCCTTCATGACCTATGCTGTGTACGATGAAGTTACAACCATATGGCTGATTTAAGAAGCCTGTGACACACTAAATAAAGACTGTTTGTTACTTCTCTGCAGCTTAGTAAGTACTGACATCAAACTCACTGCCTCCTGGCAGACCTTGCTGTCATGCCAAGATGCCAGATTGTGGCAGATCTGCCCATACCCTTTCTCTGAGGGCAAAGGGAATCATTTTCCATCCCAGAGTAAGCCCTGTGAAGATTTGTGCTCCAGAAGACACAGTCTTCCTCATGTACGTGGTGAAAGGACATACAAAGGGCATGGACAGGAACATATACTCTGCTTTTGATGATTAGCTTTGCATTAGACTATGCTCCAGGCCTTTCACCCTGTTGTCAAAGTGACACATCTAGATGCTAGATCTAGTCAATCCTCTTATAGACAGGGTTCACTTGGCATTGTACTGGGTCGGCCTGGGATGTTAACTTTCCCTGCAGCAGCCCATACAGTGCTGTGCTCTGCACTCGTAGCTAAAACAGCAATGGTATCACACCAGTGTTGTGTCTGCTGCTGAGCAGTGCTGGCACAGCATCAGGACTCTCTCTAACTCCCCTAGGGGTGAGCGAAGATATGAGAAAAGAAACATCACCAGGGCAGCTGACCTAAACCAACCAAAGGGATATTCCATACCATATGATGTCACACTCAGCAATAAAAGGTGGAAAAAGGAGGAAGAGGGGGTGGGTGGGATCTCGTTGTGAAAACATCTGTCCTCCTCCTGAACACCAGCTACGTGTGTTGAGGCCCTGCTTCAAGGACGTGGTCAAGCATCGCTCATTTGTGGGAAGTAGAGAGTAATTTCTTTCCTCTGCACTTCCACATAGCCTTTACTTGTTTTGTTTAGTTTTCCCTTTCCCCCCTCCCTTTTCCCCTTCCCTTTTTTCCCCTTTAGTTAAATTGTTAATTGTTTAGTTAAATTGTTTAGTTAAATTGTTTAAATTGTTTACTTAATAATAATCTTTCCTTAATAATTATTTTTTTTCTTTAATTAAATCATCCTTATCTCAACCCGTGAGTTGTTCTTTCCTTTACTTCTTCCCCTCCTCATCTAAGGAGGGGGAGTGAGAGAGTGGTTGTGGTGTTCAGCTGCCTAGCACGGTAAAACTACCACAGGCATAAGCAAGCCTGTGTAAAACCAAACAGTGAAATGTAGGCTGCATTCATAAGATCTTATCTGTCTGTTGACCAGGCACCCTGGTAATCTCATCCTAGCAATGGTGTTCTTCAGAGCTCTGTTCTTCTTGTTCAGTGGTACCAAATCCAAAAGTGTTGACAGATTCTTTGCTCTTGTCAATCCTTATAGTTTTTCCAGGTCTTTTTTTTTTTTTTTTTTTCCCAAGCCTCAGCTGTAATGTTCCCTTCTTTATCTTTCTAAAGACACCTCCATCAGTTTTCCATACCTCATTCTCTTCTGAATAGGCAGCCTTTAGAATGCACAATAGCAAATATCCTTCTTGCTGCCCAAAGAGCACCTCCTACAGACCCACAAGCCCCCAGAGTCTATATCATACCCTTTTTCACATACAGGTGCTTCAGATACTTTGTAACACCTAAAATGTCACAAGACTGCAATATGTTGATAATTGAACTGAGCCCAAAGTGTAGGATTCAGGTCCAGTCTGTAGCCACTTAACTGTTAGTGTCCACACACGACTTAGATGTCTAAGCTCCCACAAAAGATGATGGCGATCTAGTCAACAGATCAAAGGGAGTCTGCAGTTTTTCAGCTGACCAGATGTATATCTCTGCCTCCAAGAAATAAGTAACTCTAGACTCCTTTCACTCGTTCTTGAGAAGCTCAATTCAGGTGCGTAATTGTAGGCACCTTCTTCCTCTTGAAATTATCTTTCTCTTGAAACTATCTTCAGCTGATGAATATGGCTCACACCCCTATGGAGCTATAGCATCAGGCAATATGGGCCCCTAGCATGTCTCAAATATCACTATAGACCTGTATTTAGGCTTTGGAAATGAGCCTGAACTCTCTGTTTACTTATCAATGGCATTTAGACATATAGATCATTAGCAGATATCTTTTTGCAAACAATTAGGCATAGGTACCTCCAATATGAACTTAATCCTACACATATGTCTGCTTCAGGATACGATTAAATGCTGGAGACACTGCAGGGGAGCCTGGTAGAATTCATTAGGAATTTAGAAGCCCTTCACAGCTACCTTGTTAAAGGGTGGGCAATGAATCTGCCTTCAAGCCCATCCTAGGCTGTCCCTATGGAGGCATGGGGAAATGGGCACCACTGCCCAGGCTATTGGAGGGTGTACAATCTCTGCATGAAGAGGCAGGGCCTTGTTCTTTGAATTCATGCTTGCACAAGGTAACATCCCTCTCTGTTTCTCCCTAGAGATAACCTAAGCTCATGAGAGACAGGTAGCACTCCTGTGTGGTCTGCCCCAGATTAACATTGAATTTCATCAGCAATATTTTGAAATACAAAATCCACAAAGCAAACAAAAAGGGATGTCTCACTCCAGTAAGTTAGGTTGTTTTCCTGATCCTTGGCTGAGACATGTTATTTTACTTCAAATATAGAATACTGATTTCACCAGCAGCTGATGTGCCCAAGATATTTTTAGACTCTGTAGATCTTTGGAAATGCTATGAAGTTCTGTTCTGAAAAAATCTGGGTCTTCACCTTTCTGTACTAGGAAATGAATGCACCATCCTTTTGTGTGGAAAGGAGGACAGACAGAAGAATGCTTCTTCACCACTATTTTACCAGGGAGGGTCTTTGTCATATCTGTAAGACAGAAGTGCTACCTCACTTGCAATGCACCTGGCCAGGCATGCCCTAAAAATCTTGCTTCAAGAAAACCTGTGAATACAGGACACTTCCTCAGGAAGCGGAGTCACATACACGGGTCCATAATATAAAAAAATTATATAACCAATTATTATATTTCCTTCTCCTCCTCCTCCCTATATTGTTGTTCTGAAATGTCTGTGTGTTTCTGGATGCCAGGCTTTGGATAAAATAGATAAACAGTTACACAAGCAGCACAGCTGGCAAATCTGACCAGTAAGCAGGGTGGTGAGACACTTGTTGGGCACGCTGGGAATGATAGTCCTTTTACCAACACAACTATAGCTAGAAGAGGCTGTATGAACAAAGCTTAAGCTACTTCTGAAACATACTTGTGTCTCTAGAAATGCTGTGCATCAGAATAAGCACATGGAATTGTAGAATCATAAAATAGCCTGAATTGGAAGGGACCCACAAGGATCATCAAGTCCAACTCCTGGTTCCACACAGGACCACCCAAAAATGATTTGCATTATCTATGCTTACAAGTGTCTGAGATCTAAGCTGGTCATTATGACATTTAAAGAGACAGCTCTGGCTGTTCTTCTGAAGATCAGGATTTATTTTCTGTACATGTGTATGCATTACTGTGAACATTACATTGTCACGGGCAGTGGAACTCATAAGAAAAATTAACAATTGCTTGTCTTAGTCCTATGGCTTTAACTTGGTATATCCAAATAGTTGTGGTTATGCAGTTGATGCCTTTATGCAGTGATGGATACTCTATAAATACCATAGATAGAAAGTAACTGAGATAACAAAAGGTCAGATGCACATTGTGGTTTTAGGTTTATAATTTTATGTTGGGCATGGGAGACAAAACTTGCTTTCCCAGCTTTTAATAATATAATGATAAAATTGCCTAGTGTTTCTTTTTCAAAAAGATATCTGCTTTCTTACTTTTTCTACCCCTCACCAGCACAAACACAAAGAAGGTTCAGAGTTTGAACCATTCTTACTCTGAATGAAATTGAGCCAGATGTTGACTTCAGTTCTTCTGGTGTAAATCTGGAATCATTGCACCTTGACTAAAACTATTGGAGAAGTGCAAAGTTGCAGGAACATAAATTATTATTAAATCTGGTTATAATTGTCCCTTATATTACATATTTTATACCAAATAGTCCTGTTGATGAACTAGCTAACAAGAGAAAGGCAGGTTAAGTGAGAGGGAGAAGAGAAAAGATTTTTCATAATGTAAATGTAGAATAATTTACTTAAACCATTAGACCACCTTACAAAGCCATCATTACTTTTAAAACAGGTAAACTAGAGTCTATTCCCATACAGTTCTTCAACAGTGAAGCAACAATGGAAATTCTTAATCAAGGAGAAGAAGAGGAGCACAAAGGGAGAGAGAAGCATGTAGTATTCCTGGTGCTGCAGAAGTTTAACAGCCCAAAAAGAAACACAAGACTAGACATAAATTCAGAAAATAGAGCCTTTCATAAAGATAATGAGGTGCATTCAAAGATTTACAGAAATGAGGAAAATTGCTTACAATTTTCTCTGCCAGTTTGGCTTTCTTTTCTTCTACCAGAAATATTTTAGAGAGAACACACATTACCGCCTTGAAGTTTAAAGAGAGATGGAGGAGGATGAGTTGGATTGTCCTTTATCTTGCCTTTCCCACAGGACAACTGTCTGTGAGCTAAATCAGGCCAAGTGGCTGTATTTTATGCAGGTGTAAATGACTGAGGGGTACTTCTCAAGTGTGATTCAGCTGTCATATTTTAGATGTCTATTTTCAGATGAGATGATTTGCACTGCAGAAATGCTGATTTCTTCGTATTGACTATAAAGGAAGCCTCAGGTGACCAGCTCAGATAATAGAAAAACAACAACAAAAAATAATGTTAGAGAGTATTTGTGAAAGACTGTATGAGCATATAATGAAAGAATGTGTCATCACTCTTTCACAGACTGAAGCAAAATGGATATTGCATGCACCACTGCCATCTCATGTTTACTAAGTGATTATCTTTCAGCCTTCATGTTATCTTAGTGTATCATGTTAAAACAGTCTACCAAGATGACTCATATCATACACACGAACATGAGCACACTCACATATGTTCTTCTCTGGGCTGTTCCCTCGAAAGCACAAGACGAAGCTTCTCAGGAGATGCAGAATTGTTCAATATTGTTATGAAATTGAGAAAAGAAATCCTACTGGGATACTGTGTGAAGTGTGTGAAATTAAGGCAAGGTGAGAGAACATCCTCTTTACCTCCTCTACAAGGATCAGAATGAGATATAGGTCTCAGCAGTACAGACACTTTCCCATGAGGGACACAGCCCGCTGAATATAAATATTGTAGACAGTGAGTCACCAAAGATGATGTCACTGATTTATGCAAGGATTGCAGAGTTTGGACCTGGTGAGAGAGGTTTTCTCATCTAAATGCAGCTAGATTGTCATATGCAGTGAGTTTATTTTCTTCCGATTTTATTTTCTCCTGATTTTATTTTCTCCTGATTGTTGTATTTTTTACTTTTGCCTAACTTCCATTTGTACAGTTGGGTTCACTGGGTGAGCTGCTCAGGAAAAATACATATTCTGGATCTCCTTATGTTACTTTCAATTCTATGTGCGTTTTGTCCTGAAAGGAGGTTGGGTTTTCAGCAGTTACATAATTGCTGCGGTTGCTTATACAACCAGAGGAGGAGACAGGAACTATTCTCAGTTAGATTTTCAAAGAGTCCAAAGTGAAAGAAATGCAACATACCTTTGATAAATGGTGTCAGATGGGACATTGATGTTTCAAAGGACGATGAAGGGGAAGAAAGCTCTTTCTTTATCAGAATGATAACTCTTCAGATATCAGATATGTACTGCTGACAGTTGTCTGCTACCACCACTAGTGTTTACACATACACACATATGTATACATCTGTGTGTACGCTGGCTAAAGACAAGATCTATTTTGAGGATCATGAATTCATATATAGTATGAATACATATGTATGCCCAGATGTGCTGCATTTCAATGCTTTTTTGAGACTGCTTTTGGTTTCCCTTTGAACTCTTCCACTGTCAGTAAAAAAACAACTGCACACTTGGCCAGCCACAGAATTTCAGTAGGCTGAGGCAGCCAAGATACTGCTGTTTCTAGCAAGACACATCAATAGCAACTATTGCTTTTCAGTGTCCATCAGAGTATTTGTAATGAAGAAAGTGCCATCTCAGAAGTCACTGAGGTAGCCTCCAGCACTATACAAAGCAGTTCTGTACAGCAATAAGAAAAATGTTTTTATTATTATGGGTGGGCAGAATCTTTTTCTGGCAGATTTTTCACAAAACTTATTTTCTGGACTTAAAATGTAAAACTGTAATGTGGGCAGAAATTTGGCACTGGGGAGCAGTTTCAACACGATAACTAAGGCTTTCTGCCGTTTTGCTTTTATATTTACCTTGGGAAATTAAAAATAATTTGGACATTGTTAATTTGCACATGACTATACCTGGGTTCAGGCATGCAGATTTCATTTTCCCTGTAATGTTTTCATGGCTCTTCCCTGACGCATCAGTATGAACTTGTTGCTTTTACTTTGGTGAGGCTGCACTCATCAAGAAAGGGACAATGTCCAAGAACTGGAAAAAAAAAAAAAAAAAAAAAAAAAAAAAAACATTTAGCCTGTTTCATACAAATATTTCAAACTACTTCATTACCTTATGTTTATTTCCTTACCAGAATAAATTTGCTAGCTATATTTTCACAGTACCTGTACTGGTGTGTGGGGTAATTCTTTCCTAGGTGCAGGATCCTGCTCTTGCCTTTGTTGAACTTCATGAGGTTCCTCACTGCCCATCTCTCCAGTCTGTTGAGATCCTTCTGTTGTATCAACCACTCCTCCCAGTTTTGTATCATCAGAAAACTTGCTGAGTGTGCACTCTATCCCTTCATTCAAGTCACTGATGAACAAGTTACACAATACTGGAGCCAGTATATTTTGTTCTTGGGGAACACTGCTAGCTACAGGTGTCCAACTAGATTACGTGCCACTGATCACAACCCTCTGAAACCTACCATTCAGCTGGTTCTCAATCCACCTCACCACCCACTCATCCAGCTCACAATTCCTGAGCTTGCCTATGAGTATATGAGATACCTGTCCAGAAAAGCTGTGGATGCCCCATCCCTGGACATGTTAAAGACCAGGTTGGAAGAAGCCCTGGGCAACCTGATCTAGTGGTTGCCATCCCTGTCCATTGCCAGGGGGTTGGAACTAGAAGACCTTTAATATCACTTCCAACCCAAGCTGTTCTGTGATTTTATGATTCTATAATATCATGGGAGACAGTGTAAAAAGTGTCAATTCATTCCTTTGATGAAAGGTAACAAAAGTATTTCTACAAGCAAAGTAAAATGAAGGTTAACTGAAATAGTCTGTATTTTCTTGAAAATCTGAAAACAAAAATATTTTTTATTTTCTCAAAAAAAAAAATCACCCCATAAAAATATTTAGCAAGTTTCTACAAATCAGTTTTGTTAAGATATTTTTTTCTGTAGAAAATAAAATTATTTTTTGATTAATTATCTGATTATTTAGGATGAGTTGTTATAGAACATTTCTGAAGGTATAAAGAGCAGAAAGACATCCAACTCCTTCATCAAGACTTTTGCTTTAGCAGCACTTACACTTTTCAAAACCTTCTCCTTGGCATTAGTGCTTATTTTGTCTTGTGTTCTCTTACAGAAACTTTTAACTTATTTTTGATCTTTTTCCAGAGAAGCTTTGGGCTGAAGACAGGAGATTCTGCTGTGCATTTCCTTTCCATGCTGTGTTTGATGAAGCAGAAAGGCAATATTATTGGTTTGAACATGGAGCTAAACCTTTATTGCAGAGAAATAAGTCCATGGGCTGGCTCCTTACCTGGCATACATTGTACCAGCCTTTTATGAAATTGATGCAGGTAGACTAATTTTTTTTTTTTCCAGAGCCTTTGTTATCTTATGTTGGAAATCAAGGAACACCACATTGTTCACTTGATGCTTGTGTTAATATACCTGAGAAATGAAAGCAAACTTTATCAGTGTTCTCAAAATGTGATGTACTTCAGAACTGGGAGGCTGGGGCTTTGTGATCTTCATCATTAAATGATACTATAGTGTTTCCCAAATGAAGGGTCTGAGACAGAAGCAGAATCCTGGCATTTGTGGAGTTAGAGTTCTGTCAGAAGTTGAAGCACAAGAGTCAAGAGTTTGGTCAGCCAAGAACCCCTCTATAGTCAGTGGTGAAAGAGAGATCTACAGAATACCTTCTTCAGAGGTTCAGAGTTCACAGTGCACATCAGGATCTTAGAGTGCCTCCTTTTATTCCTTGATTACAAGGGGAATTTAAAAGTGATAATGTCCCTACATTAAGTGCTTTAATCTGATGGGAGCAGTGTGGATATAACCTTCTGAGGATGTAATAGTGGGAGCAGGTCCTCTTCCCAAAGAGGGGATGAGAAACAGGGTTGCATATCATCCAGACTATCTTTATTTTTCTTTTCCTCTGACACCATGGACTCAGTCTTTCCCCATCTCCTCTTTCCACACACATCTGCAGACACATGTTATGGCATTATCCTACATTTCTTTTGGAAGATGGCTTTTTTTTTCCTTTCTTTCTTCTTTTTTTTTTTTTTAAATCTGTTCATAGCTTACATTCTTTTCTTAGTTGGTGGAACTAGCAAGAAGATATGAATATTCAGAAGCTCATAACAGAAATATGAGACACAGGGACTTGTTTAGATAAATACTTTGCCATTATTGATCTACCAGTTACCATCCCCATTTTCAGCATAAGAAAATGCGTCGTGACTTTTTGTTCTCAAAACAGAAGGAGAAAATTCATCTAAATCACAAAGAAACCAGTCTGTACTGGTGCTCAGCAGTATCTTTTTACTTCTCTTTTGTGGACTGAAAGCAGGGAGTGGAGAAAAAAAGCAAAGAAAATAAAAAAGAAACAGACAAAAACATGGAGAAGCTTTTTTGAATATATGTTTATAGAAAAAAAAATTTTGTGCGATTCAGAATATCATCTCTCCTGGAAATTTTCTTGTTAGAGCACTCCACAAATTCCAAATGTAATTTCTGGTATGTGTAGATTTGCTTTGCATTATCATATCTGCTCCCAGTGAGAGTTTTAGTGCTAACTGAAGTGGTAACAAAGGTATGTTACCAATGACCATATTCAAAAATCCTCTCATTAAAGCATCATTAGAATGATCTTAGTTATGTCCTTGTTCCCAACAATTAATTTTGAATGACACCTTGTCTGTCTTTCCATGAAGGTGATGGTTGATAAAATGTCTGTAAAACCTGCCAGGTCTCTTTGTTTCTGTTCCATGAAAAAAGTCCCACATTTGTTGTATCATAGGGCAGGGACAGAAGATGATGGGTTGCACCATGGGCAGTGTATGTTTTCTAGGAAGGTTTTTAGGTGTACAAAGCTCTGCCTTGGTGGTTAGTTATGGTCTTGTCTTATTCCATGACCAGGTGCAATAGCCAAATACATAGGGGAGCTGCCTGATTGATTCTAGGGCACGAAAAAAATTCACTGGCATTGGCTTGCCAATGAATGAGGTATAACAGTGGGCAGGAATGTGATGAGAGGAAGCCAAGGTTGTACCTCAGACTGTGCAGGAGGCTTTACTTCGTTGTTTATACTAGTCTGTTATTAGAGCTTCCCTTCCCAAGGTTGGGACAAATGCTACTACATGTTTCTAAAAAATATTAAACATTGCTAGATTGTGTATGTTGTTTCTATCACAAATTAATCCATGGATTGAAAAGGTGTAAAGGAGAAAAATGTGTGTTGGCAGTGTCACTAGCCCATGATTTTTTTAAAGGATGGATGACCTATGTGGAATCCATGCTGTGCATGATGTACTTGTTCTCCCACAGGCTCTGCAGCTTGGCCTAACTAGAACTGCAGATGCAACTCTCTAGCATTAATGGGGTTACATTGGGATGGTGACCTGTCACTAGTGGGGCTCTCCGGGGCTCCATTTTAGGACCAGTCCTCTTCAATGTTTTCATAAACAATTTGGATGTAGGACTTGAAGGTTTTTGAGTAAGTTCACAGACAATACCAAATAGGGTGGAGCTGTTGACTCTGTCGAGGGTGGTGAGGCCTTGCAGAGAGATCTAGACAAATTAAAGAGCTTGGCAATCACCAACAATATGAGGTTTAACAAGAGCAAGTGCCGGATTCTGCACCTGGGACCGGGCAACCCTGGCTACACGTACAGACTGGGGGACGAGAGGCTGGAGATTAGCCTCACAGAAAGGGATCTGGGGGTTCTGGTCACAGCAAGCTGAACACGAGCCAGCAGCGTGCCCTGGCAGCCAGGAGGGTCAACTGTACCCTGGGGTGCATCAGGCCCAGCACTGCCAGAGGGCGAGGGAAGGGATTGTCCTGCTCTGCTCTGCGCTGTGCGGCCTCACCTCCAGCACTGTGTGCCACAGTGTAAGGAGGGCATAAAGCTATCAGTGCCCAAAGGAGCAGCTGAGGTCCCTTGGTTTGTTCAGCCCAGGGCAGAGCAGGCTGAGGGGAGGCCTCATGGCGGCCTGCAGCTCCCTCACGAGGGGAGCGGAGGGGCAGGCGCTGAGCTCTGCTCTCTGGGGACAGCGACAGGACCCGAGGGAACGGCATGGAGCTGGGACAGGGGAGGGTCAGGCTGGGTGTTAGGGAAAGGTTCTTCACCGAGAAGTTGGTCAGGCAAAGGCTCCCCTGAGCAGCAGTGGTCACAGCACCGAGCCTGCTTGAGTTCAAGAAGTGTTTGAACAACACTCTCAGACACATGGTCTGATTTTTTGGGTGGTCCTTTGGGGAGCCAGGAGTTGGACTCAGTGATCCTTGTGGGTCCCTTCCAATTCAGGATATTATATGGCTCTATGATTCATGACAAGACAAGTAAACTTATCCTGCTGAACCAGTGGTGCCTGGCAGAGGAAGCCAGCTGGAGAGGAAAATGGAAGAGCTCAGGATCATTTCCAAGAATTTGGAGTCAGAAAAGACAGAGAACTTGCTGCACGCCATGCTGCTGAAACACATCATCTTAAGGAAGCTTAAGGAATCAGCTTAAGGAAGGGGAAAAAAGAGGAAGTTCTTTTATTTTCCTCTGCTTATGGTTCTCCTAGTGTGTCTGGTCTTAAACTTTGCAGTTCTCTTTGTAACATTGTATTTACCACAGCAGTTCCAAGGTATCCTTTTCTCTACATGATGAATGACAACAGCTAAAGAACACTAAAATCATCAGAGACCTTCACAGCTATGACAATGAGGTACAGAACAGGCTTTGTCTGGTGTTGTGGTTTAGCCCGGCTGGCAGCCAAACACCACACAGCCGTTCGCTCACCCTCCCCTCTCCCTCTCCGGGATGGGGGAGAGAAACGGGAAAGTGAAGTCTGTGAGTTGAGATAAAGACAGTTTATTAAGACAGGGAAAAGAATAACAATAATAATAATAATAATAATAGTATTAATAGTAATAATGTGTACGAAATGAGTGATGCACAATGCAATTGCTCACCACCCGTTGACCGATGCCCAGCCTATCCCCGAGCAGCCGGCCCCCCCCCCCCCAGGCTAGCCACCCCTATATATTGTTCAGCATGACGTCAGATGGTATGGAATACCCCTTTGGCCAGTTTGGGTCAGCTGTCCTGGGTCTGTCCCCTCCCAGCTCCTGTTGCATCCCTAGCCTGCTCGCTAGCAGGACAGAGCGAGAAGCTGAAAAGTCCTTGGCTTGGTGTAAGCACTGCTCTACAACAATTAAAACATCAGCATGTTATCAGCGCTCTTCTCATTCTAATCCAAAACATAGCACCCTGCCAGCTACTAGGAGGAAAATTAACTCTGTCCTACCTGAAACCAGGACAGTCTGGGAACTCCAGCTATGGGATTATAATCATAAATTCATGCCTGAATACCACTGATGTAAAGTTTTATGAAGAACCCTGTTACGAAGAAGTAGAATCCTAGTTCACAACAAGGAGGGCATTTGTTGTACGGGCATTGCTTTATTTCCAACCTACTACCTCAGCAAAATCCCGTCCAACACATGCTAAACAAGTGCTTTTCAGCCACTCCAGTCAGAGATGTCTGACTGGTCCTCACCTAGCACATATATTTTGCTGCCCACTTTGTATGTGTTTAACAAAATAGTGACCATGAATTTGGAGTTACTTCTGCAAACTTACACCTTTAATTTTTCACTGAAAATAGAGGTTCAAAGAGATTTTCCAACTACAGCCAAACTGGGAAGCACAGGTGTGCTCCTAAATTCCTGCATCTAGATCTCATCCTCACCTCACCCAGTTCTGAAATGCAACATCTCCCATCACTCCCCACCCCACCCTAACTCACTGATTTTCATAGGCAGGAAAAATCACTGAGTGGGAAAGGAGCTGAGGCATTTTGTTAGCTGAAATTCAGCTTCTCAGTCCATGACTCCACAGCACACCTCCACAGCATGGCATAGAAATCTCCTTTGGTCCCAACCTGCTGTTTGGCAGGAGGTCTACTGGGCATTTCCACTTCTTCAGAAAAATTCTGTCAGAAGAATTGACTTTGTAAACAGACGCAAAACAGAAATGACAGAAATGATTCAGGATATTAGAATAGTCAGGCTGGGATGTCAAACGAAGCTTGGAAGTGAGAAATGGAGTCACACCACAAGTCAGTATAATTCAGATACCAAACAGGGAAAGGTGAGAATCTTTCATATGATTACAGCGAGTTTTGCTTCAACTGTTAAAACAGTTAGTAGGATTTTGGAAAGTTACAGAATTCTGTTGTCAAAGTCTATTACTAATATAGTTGAATAGAAATAGAAGCATTTATGAATAAATATACATCTAAGAGCTGACTTTGTACTTCAGAGGATTTGATTCCTGCACAGTGTTATTCAGTGATGTTGTGATGTTCACAAATATATTCTCTGCCTGTGAGCACATCCAAATAGTGAACATGATGAATTCAATTTACTCCAAGTTTGATTGAATAAGCAATGTCCACAGTATTTATAAAGTAATTATTTATATTATTGTTTTTGGGTTTTGTTTTTGTTTGTTTGTTTGTTTGTTTTTTTCAATTATGAGTTTTCTTTTATCTAACAAAGCCGAACTGGTAGCGACAATACGATGTGAAATTGGCTGGAAATTTTAGATGGACATAGTTCTTTGAGAACTTCAGCCATCAGTTCTTGTAACCTGGCATTTTCTCTCCCTCTTTTCAATGTTTTGAGATAAGAATGTAGAGATCTTATCTATTTCTCTTTTACTCATCCATGTAGAAAATAACAAACTAAAAATTACTCCCCAAGGCAATTTTTGAAATGATAACTTTGGTTATCTTGTATATGAGTGTCTTATGATTTCAGTGTCTGAATACCCATACCATTAATGGAAATGGAGGCACTTAACGTCTCATAAGACTGATCCTGTATTGGAGTTCATCTCACATCTTTGGGAACTTTTCCATTTACTTCCGTGGGTCACACGGATCAAGCATTTTAGGACTGTAAAATTTCTTGCCATCAGATGAAAGAACAGGGTAAGAATATTGAGTCATTGTCCCCATTGCTACCCACTCACCAAGAGTGCCCAACCTTGCACTTGGTATGGGATTTGCTTCCTAAGAGTTCACGACTGAGGAGCTCATTTAGACAGGGATGACAGAATTCTTACTTTGAAATGGATGTTATATATCAATAGATACTTTAACCAAGACCTCAAGTTCCAGTACAGTTCAACATACTTGTGCTTCAAGGTAGTATCCATGCACTTTGCTGAATTCAGGCTTTAATTTTGCAGCAGGCAGGACTTTCCAGTCTGGAATCTAGTAACACACTGAAACACATGTTTAATAGTAGTCAAGTCATCAGGCCACTGGCTATTTAGAGAAGTAAGTACTCAGAAACAGACTCTATCTTTCTTTACTGTTGTTTGTGTTCAGAGGTAATTAGAAAGTCATTTAGTAACTTGCATACAGACACAAAATAATTGACGTAATGATTTATTTTGAACTAGTGCCTCTGTTGTAAGAGCTGCTTACACAAGGGCATATGTTAGATGGTTTGTTGAAAATATAAGTCTTTACTAACCAGCTACAAAAACCTAACATTAATTGTATATACACATAGAACTGACTTCAGGGTGCTGGGTGAGGAGAAGGAGAGAACAGTCAAGTGCAGAGGTGTCCAAGGTGGTCTTTACCACAGTACAATGGTGCTGTACCCTTTTCTTCTCTTCTGCAAATTACCATCACCAGTGTGACAGTCAAAAGATAGAGGTCACAAGATAGGAAAGTGTAGATATAGTGCTACACACCTTCATCCTATTCTTGTTACAAACAACACGCTCCCTGTTCTCAGCCCCAGGAGATGTTCTTGTTTCTGCAAGTAAGTGCTTGGGTTCCTGTGGAGGTGTAAGCTTTTATATATTTCCTAGAATGGGATGTGGGGAAAAGCTTAATCGAAGTCACACATGGTGTGGTGGTTCAAGAACTGCTAAATATTCTAGGTAGCAACAATAAGATGCTGTGAATAAGAAGCATGTGATAGACCATGTTTTTTTTTAATTTTAATTTTAATTTTAATTTTAATTTTAATTTTAATTTTAATTTTTATTTTTATTTTTATTTTTATTTTTATTTATTTTATTCATACTAATGATTCAGAGCTGGGATCCATCCTTGACCAGTGCTGGTCAAGGATGCTTCAGGGGAACAATCCAGAATGTGTAAGAGAGACATCAAGGGAAGACATAATGGTGGTGTGAACAATGCCACCCACAGACACACATCACATGAACAGAATTATTTTCACATTTTTTATTATTTCCATTTGCCAGCTAAAATTCAGGTACTTAAATGGAGTAGAAAGATTCTCCTAATCTTCACCTTGTTAAAATATTAGCAAATGCTTTGCTCACGCAAGAGTCCATTGCTGGCAGACAGAGACAGACCTCTCGGCAGTAGCGTGCTTCCCTGCCTGGACAGGTTTCCATGGGCTCAAGGCCTTTCAGAGTAACAGAGTGTACTGAGTGAAGTAATAACTTGGAAAGGATGGAACATCCACTGCCTTCTCTGTTTGGACTTTTTTGCTGGCAGGCTTCCCTTCTCTTCTGTTCAGCCTTTTACCTGGAAAGAGTTGAGCTACAGAGGATCTGGAGATTCCTTGAGCAACCTGGTCTTGTCCTCTCTATTTCATCTCAGGAGCTCTGAGAGACTGGCTGCTTTATAGCACTGCTAAATGTGGGACGGAAAAGCTAGAACTAGGTGTTTACACACAATAAACTTAGAGCAGAGAATAGACAGGAGAAGAAAGCAAAATATAGAGAGGATTCATAGAAGTTGCTTGGGCAAATAAACATGATTTTTTTTTGTTAGATTCGTATAGATTTTGTGGAATAATTAAAGTCACTTCTTTGAAAACAGGCTCAGGATTCACACTTATCTTTACCTGCAGAAGAAAAAGAAACCTATTTTTTGGTAGTCCTGATTCTGGTTTCCTATTTTATACTCAGGTTCTCCAGCAGGAACATGTTGGCTCTGATTTATGGTTCGCACATTTTTATTGGTCATGGTCTTTCAGAATAATTCACAGCTAAAGCAATTTTTGGGGCATCCAAAAGAGCAATGCTTAAAAATAAAATTTCCATGACCTGCAGTGATTTAGTACCTGGCACAAGTCCTAACCAACCCCAAACTCAGCAATAAATAACTTACAAGAACAGCTTTCTTACTGTGGCATTACTTCCTCCCCTAGCGAACAAATAAAGAGTCCTGCTTTGCATTCCATGCTCAGGAAAAAATTCTCTTGGTGTTAATGGGTCTTTTGCCTCAGTAGTCTAAAATCTGCTCAGACGATGCAGACGATGTAGTAGTGACACCATTGATTGAAGCTCATCTGCTCTGCTCACTATGTAAAGCTGATGTTCTCAGCTGGCTCTTACATCCTAGTCACTTTGGACATCACTTCATAATTAGCAAACCATAATAATTCTGGTTTTAGCTGCAGGAAAAACATTGCCCAGTTTGTGAGATCAAGATATTTACGTGTTTTTATGTCAAGCGGGAAAAATTCTACTGCAATGCAATTTGAGAGCTCAGCACCACACAGTCTTTTTGACTTGCATTGTGCAATACTGACACATGGTCCCACAAAAACAGACAGAAATACTCATTAAAGAGAGTCACGAAAAGCCACACGCTGTGCCCAACATATAACACCTTCACATATTTCACACTAGCAATAGCTACTGCAAAGTGCCATAACAAACAGCAAAATAAGCATGCAGATGAAGTCTTAAATGCCTAGAGCAGATCCCTTTCTGAGAAGTCTTGCAAAGCTCTTTTCTCTCAAAAAAGTTGCTAGCAACAAATTATTTTTATTAGCACTGCAGAGCTAATGGAGCTGTAGGAGAGAACTCTGGATTCGTTTCTGATTCATGCCTCGCAGTGGAATTGTTAAGTTCCAGTTGCAGGATTTTTTATTTCTGGTGATGATGCATAAGCCAGAAAAGAGCAGAGCCCAAATGGTTGTAGAGCTGGCATTCATGAAAACGATTTCCTGGTAAAAACTGAGCAAATCAGATCAGAAACCATAAGTATGGACCCTCACACTCTTTTTTTTTTTTTCTTTTTTCCTCCTATTTTCTTTTCTGGCTTTTTTGTTTGTTTGTTTTGTGCATGGAATTTGGATACTGAAATGAAATATGCCATTACAGAAGGTATCACTGAGCCCCAGTCCTGCAACCAGACATGCTTGGGCAGTGGTTTAGCTGTCTACCTGTGTGCTGTATTATAAACTAGACATTATAAACTAGGCTTTGGGGTTTTCTGTTTAAATTCATTTGTACAGCTATTTAATATCTAGAGAGTCTGCCCTTCCTCCAGATTTTTTAAAAATGTTTCCTTTCTCAAAGTAAATGAGCTCTTGATACGTTTTCCACTCCAGGTAGATCGTTATCAGAAGTAGTAAGCTGTGGTATATTGAGTGCTTGGAGGATTGGGGTTTACACAAGTAGGTGCTTTTATATAACACTGTATACGCAGGGAGCTGTTTACACCCAGAACCCGTTACAGGCAAGCACACTTAGAACAGTAAGATCTTGCCTTGGGTACCACTGTCCTGGTCATTAACAAGCACCCAGCCCCAGTGATGCTGCACGGTCATTTTGGCTTTTAATTTCCTTTTGATAATTCTTGGTTGTTGCTATCGGCCTCCTTGTCCTACCTTCCACCTTTTCTTTTGTGCAGATTTCAGCAAAACCAAGACTTTGAAATAGGTGAAAGAAGAGAAACTGAAGAGGAAGTGAAAGGGAAGTGGACTGCATATTTTTTGAGGAAGAATCTGCATGCAACTGAGAATGAAATCAAAGGGAGAGCACCTCACTGCAGCCAGGCTGAGTGGAATGGAAGTACAGGGGAGCTGCTGGCCCAATATAAAGCCAATAAAACAATATTCCTCTGAATTTTGTGTAAAGGTAGGGAGTTCAATTTATTTTTAATTGTTGGGTAATTCATTTATTCTTAATTTAAATCCCAAATAAAATCCTTCAAGAAATTCAATTTATATCACAGTGACCAGGTATACCTTTTTTCCCTTCCCCTCCGGCTGTCAGTGAGCACAGTGGATGATATGAAAATGAGATAGCAGGATGTCATTCGAAAGTAGATGGAGAAGAAAATTAAAGCAGTAGACATACAATTAAATCTACGCCTTCCCATGCTTGGGAAGCCACACATGTAAAGCAGGGAAACACTGCCGTGGACCAGAATAGATAGGTCTCCAGCACAGGGCTTGGAACTGGAGGACACAACACAAAATCTACATAAATAGGATATCAAGTGACATAAGAGCTAAAGTTTTCTTTGTCTCAGTTACACTTTCAGAGTGTCAGTGGAAGGAGGAAGGAGAGCCAACAAGTAACAAAGGCCAGAGACAGGGAACATGGTTTGAAATGGTCTGGGTAGACCAGCAGACAGACATGCAGAGGGACAAGGGACTAGGCAAAGGATCGGAAGCATGAATAGGAGCTTTGTGTGTGTAAAAGAGGGAAGTTTGAGGGATGGTTTAAGTTTAGAAACATGGCCCAAACGGCTGGTTTTGAGCCCAGTTTTTGAACAAAATTTCCCCAGGACCTTCACCTGCTGCAGCCTATGTTTGCACAGAAAGGAGCATCTCCCCAGGCTGTGCACTCTCCCCACCACCACCCTACCTTCTGCCAGTGGGATCCAGCCAAAATCAGTGACCAACATGCTTCTGCCAGCAAGAGGAGGGGGTTTCACTGCAAAACATGCTTAGCTGCTTGTATTCAAAGTGCCCATTGATGGGGTGTTTGCGAGCACCCTGCAGTAAACAGTGAAAGCAAATGTCAGCAATGTCCCATAAAGTGTCCTATGAACTTCAGTCCAGATGCAAACTCTTTGCCTGCTCTTTGGCTCCACACAAGTATGGGTCCTCACCATACAGGAAGAGTGAAAAACTGAAAAGGCAGGCACACCCATGGCAGAAAGTGAGTTAGCAGCATCCCACTTCCCATACAGCAAGACGAAAAGACCATTGCTACTGGCAAAGACTGCGTTTTGAACCTCAGGAGTGTGAAAATTGTAAGAGATTTATGAATTCCTCCTTGATGCATGTAGACTTTAGCCTTCAGCCAGCACAAGTTAGGACTGCAGAACCTCTGTGTGTGGGACATGCTAGGAACAGCACAGGGATGGAGAAGGACAGCTAAGCTCATCTCTCACTTCTGCGCCCAAGTTACATCAGGAAATAACATGAAGGCAGATCAAAGGTCCAGCTAGCTCAGTATCCTGGTGGGGGCCAGTAGAAATTCCTTAGGGAAGATCCTTGAGAATGGGAAATGCAGAGGCTGAGGCTCCACTTGGCATACTCTCCTGGCTTCCAGAAACCAGCAACTTAAAGGCTCTCTGGGACCAGGGTTGCATCCAGACCACCAAGTTTAACAGCCACCATGGACTTACCCTCTCTGAATCTGTGTAATCCCTTCTTGGACCCACTGCTCCATAGCTCTGTGATAGCCGCACACACAGATGCTGCTTGGCAACGACATGTGCGCCCTTGTGCATACGGGAGAGCCCAAGAAAACTTAAGCTTGTTAAAAGAAAATAAAAATGTAAGAAAGCCTGGCCCTTGAGAACCTTCCTTCCCTCCCACTCCTTTTTTGAGGCCTTGGTTTCTCAGCTCCTCAACCCACCATGGCTCATGTGTGCTGTCACCCCTGCCCTCTCCCTCCTCTAGCTCCTTCCAGGGGCAGATGCTGCAGAAAGCCTCACCAGGGAGATGCTTGCTGTTATGAAGCACCCGGCTGGCAAACAGCTGCTCACCATGAACAGTGGTGAGATGTCAAAGGCTGGCTTTAAAATGGTCCCGACACTTCATTTCACACAAGCGGAGGTAGGCTGAGAATGGTGCAGATGAGCCTAGCAAAAGCCAGGCCATCCCTCATCTGGTTGCTATGACAAGGAGCACCCAGAGGGCCAAATTTTTTTCTACAGCACTTATGTGCTCCAATCCTCTGATTGCCCTGGGAGCGAGGCAACAAAGTCCCTTTAAAATCTACCCTTTTGGTGTTGCTACTACATCCCCAACAATTTACCTCTGCTTGGTGCTGGCAGAGGCTGTGGCTTTGTTTGCTGGCCTGGGTTTGCACCTGGTCCCTGGCTGTTCCTAGGGCACAGACTCACGATCACCAGTGCCAGTGAAAACCTACCCTAAGCCTGATGGACCTGCACAGCAGCAACAGGATTTGGCAGCAGGGATTTATGTTAGTGTTAAACCCAACTGTTGCTAAAGGGCATCTCTGCTAGGTTCCCACCAGAGCAAAACCATGCTGAAAGCCAGATTTCGACCACTGCACTATGTGGGACACTTTAATATGAGTTAAAGGGGTTTTATAGCCTGATTTGGCCTTACTCACTCTGAGCACTGCTGCCATTGAATACAGCACTAATCTGGTCTGGTCACAGCAGAGTTCACACTTTTATGGGTTGATGACGAGTTACTGTGAGGTTCATTTACTTCGTGTTAGAACAAACCTTCAGCTCCCAAGCTGCATTGGCCACCAGTCCTGCTGATGCCGAACCACCTGGCTCTCCAAGAGCCATTTTCTTCAAAATCATGAGTGACTTTCACCGCTGTCTTTTTGAGAGTTTTATGTTTTTTCTACACTTCTCTTCCTGAGTTTGGACTCTCCTAGGGACATCGTAAAGTCACTATTGGCTTCATGGGGAAGTGGAAGCAGATGAGTCAGTACCGATTCAAAGAAGACAAAGGGATGTAAGAATGCAGACACCCTGTGCTTCTATAACATCACTCCTCAGCCCATCATCCTCACCTTTGGTCTGCTAAGACACAGTTCCAAACCAGAAGGGGCATCATGCTCAGGACTTTGCCCTCTGTTCCTTTGGTCTGATACATTTCTTCAAGCCACCTCACACACATTCTCTGGACCTGGTTATGTTCCACCATGCTTGTCTTCCTCCACCTCCCATAAGAGAGTTTACAACACATTTTTGCTCTAAGGTTTTGGGGTTTGTCATTGCTTCTTTTGCTGCATGTTCTGTAGAACTTAGGATATGGCAGATGAATCAGAAGTGAAGTAGCAGCTCTGTCAGACTGAGCTGCACTCAAAGCATCAGATGAGCCCAGAAGAATGAGCAAATCTCTCGGGAGAGCACAGGCATCTAAGAAAGAGGCTTGCCATTTTGACCAGAGTTTTCTCTTGGGGTGGCTAACAGGCTAGGTCTGTTCACACCGAGGACTGCTTGGAGATTTTCCTGGCACTTTTTTTAACACCTCTTCTTGTTCTCACTTCTTATCTGTTAGCAACTGAAGCCAGTTGGCTTAATGGAGAGTGTATGAAAGGGAACAGTGAAGAGTGGCTTTCCAACCACATGAGGGAACAGCTCTTTAACAGTGGCAGTGGACATCCTAGGCTTAACGTTTTGTCACAATACATTGAAAATAAGGAACAATACAGTGCAGAAAAGTTGATATTGAGCACTTAAATGAAAAAAATAATGAGTTTTCAGCCCAGACTTTATGAATGCCAATAATGTGTAATAAAAAGGTAAACAGAAGTGTTCAGTGCTTTTGCTATTGCATTCCAAAATGAAAAAGAAAGATGAAGCTTTATTGCTTATTTTTTTTAAAAAGCGAATACAGTCTAGAGCCTTTTTCTTTGGCTGCTAATATAAAGAGGATGAGATATAATATTATGACACAGCAACAGCCCTTTAAATGAGGAAAGAGCCCCCAAACTTTGGTTTCCTAATATGATATTCACCAAGAGACTATTTTAATAAAAACCATACAAGATGAGGGCAGGTATCTCCAAGCTGGATCTGGATCCATAATTCAAGTCCTCTGCACTATACAGAAGATTCAGAGGTAACACTGACCAAGGACTTTGGCTCCTTATGCTTGATTTCATTCACAAGTGAAGCGCAGCACAACGTTAAGCATAGGGAGCCAGAGATCCGGTAGTAGGCGGCCCGTGTAATGCTTTGGCTAAGAAAATGAGATTGTGTTGTCCTCTAAGGTCTGGAACAGCAAGAATCTAAGAGTTATTACTTACAGCTATAGCACGTATTTTTCAACCCGGGTTCTCTGTGACCTGTGCAGACCAGGAATACTTTTTGTTAGTGGGCTTAAATTCACTAAACAGCAATGTGTCCTGCCCTTAGAAAAAAATCTAGGGGTCTGTAAATGGGGAATAAAAAAAGATGGAAACCATAAATTTACAGAAATGAGTAAAGCTATGATTTCTGGCCCTGACACCAGGTTGATTCTCATGATGATAGTGTCTGTCCCTCCATGATGTTTGCTGAGACCTGCCTGAATATTTTTTCTGTGATTTCTTACTTTTCTGATGCAGACATTCCTAAGGTCAATCCCCATACATAGCTTGTGGTATCTTGATTACTCCGTCACAATTCGGCCCTTCTGTTGTAAGAGCACCAGATGCCTCACCAAGCTACATAAGCACCATGGGATTTAGCTCAAGGGCTTGTAGATACAGAAAGACAAAACAACTTGGCAGTGGTCAGGATATGAACAAGAGATATAGCTGGGGCTCTCAACCCCCACAATCCCTTCCTTTCTGTGAGCTAATCCAGAGAAAAGGTCCCACAAGCACACCCAGGCCTAGCTCTGGGAGGTAAAAGAGCACAAAAGTGTTTATGGCTCCTGCAGAGCTGGCAAGCATTAACTCTCTCTGTCCTGTCTTCATGAGTTCATGTCTACCCTTCCTGACTGGAAACCATGTGAAGACAGTGCTGAGCTGTTGTTATGGCCTGTTTTATCTAACTGTGAACCACAGTCACACAAATTCCACTGAGTCTGGAGCCCAGCAGAGCCCCAGCCTGCAACAGGTCATGTAAACGTATCACCCCTGATAATATCCCTGGCCTGTACTCAGCTGGGCATTTAGCAGCAGGGCTTTTAGCTGGCCCAGGTGAAGGACACAAAGAACAGGGGAGAGAGGGATGGTCCTATGCCACTTTGCCCCTTCATGCTTCTGAGAGATGCAGAGATGAGCTGAGAGAGGAGTAGAGCAGTTGGTGAGGGGGTATTATGAGCCCTGATGGGGTGTAGAAATGTGAGACCTCTCAATACCATTATAGTGGATGATAGCAATTCCCATGTTACATGCTAGATCAATGGGACAGAGGAGGAAGGAGTTTGAGAGAAGACTCCCTGAGATGCAACAGCTGGCCCAGTGCAGACTGTTTGTTTATTTGTTTGGATTCTTCATGGCTACTCTTAGGCTCCCTCTAGAGAGGCACAGCAAGTGAGACCAAGTGTATTTGGATGACCATAGCACTGTCGTGAACAAGCAGCCAGCAACAGGTAGCAAGCTTTAGGAAGGAGATGTTCAGCTCTAGCAGCCCTGAACCTCAGCTCTTTGCTTGGTTTTATGCCATTTTATATATGTGTTAAATGAAGCAGAAACATTTGTATCTTCTGGCACCTGGTGTTAAAACTACACTGCCTTTGAAGGATATTCCAAGGAAGTTCTTCAAGCTCTTCCATGACTTGTGTGAAAAAAGTTTGGCCTCCCATCCTTGGAGAAATATTATCTGTGTCCAAATGGCACAATGGGAGAAGATGATGATTTCATGGTTACTAAATCATTCCTTTCTTCCTAAAGGGAAGAACTTTCAACCTAAGAGTTGAAGAGGGATATTGGTTGTAAATCTTAAAATTACCACCCTGGATATCCCGTTTCTATTTTCTGCTCAATGTCCTACCAGAAGGTACCAAAAATGAAGAAAGAATTAGTGATTAAACCTTTGGATTATTTCTACTATTTATAATAACAGTGGGCAGCCAAACTATATTTACTTGCAATGTAAGATCACTTGTGATCACGAACATGAAACCTAGAACACCCAAGTACCTTCAGTGACCACAGACAGCACATTAATTTGTTAGGTGATAGGGCAAAGCCTT
The DNA here is from genome assembly GCF_013377495.2 of Cygnus atratus. NCBI lineage: Eukaryota > Metazoa > Chordata > Aves > Anseriformes > Anatidae > Cygnus > Cygnus atratus. Next base: position 180,734,659 of record NC_066362.1, on the reverse strand, counting down.
AGACTGCAGGAGGACTCCTCTGGGAGCAGGGGGACCACTAACAGGGCACCCCTTGGCTGTTTCATGGCCACTGGGTGATTGGCAAGATAAGGCCAGCTAGCTGTTCTTGGAAAAAGAAGCCAGAGACTACTAGAGAGAGGTACCGCAAATGTATGACTGCAGAACGACCTGGCCCTAAGGGAAGCCAGACGTGGGACTTCCCAGCCCAGTAAATGAGGTAGAGTATGTATGCACCCAGCAAATGTACTTGTGACCCTTCTGTGATGGTCTCAGTCAAACCATACCCTGTAGGGAGGGAAGGGACTGCAAACTTTCAAACTAGAAAGGAGTTGCTTGAGTACCGTGGGACGCTCTTTCCTCAGAAGAGCAAGATGACCTCCTGCCAGCTACCTCCCTCCTCCCTCTTACGGACCACATCTGACCCTAAAAGGTCTGGTAATGTCCGTGCTCTGATTAAGGCCACTGAGAATTATTGATTTTCCTTGTGGGGAGATACTATGTGTTGACTGAAACAGAAAGAAAAGTTTTCCTCATATTCGGCAGAATGAAACAATTCTGGCGGACTGAAGCATTGTAACTGACTCCAAAACATATGCTTTCCTTCCACTGCTATGGAGCATTAAAAAAGTCAAAGGGGTAAAGAAAGACAGTAGCACAGGGACATAAGGTGTTCTAGGCAAAACCATTGAAAGAAATGTTTTTCTCCCCGCTTTCTACCTGAAGGTCTTATGCAACAGGGGACTCTCACTTGGGATGTATACAAATGGGCTTCACTGCTTTTGGTTTACCCATTTAAAAATAAAGGACTTGCTTTGGCATCTCAAGAGTGGATGGACACATGCTGATGCTCATGAATCATGATGCACATGGATACTCGTGTTCCACTTTCTGAAAATCATCACTGTGTGAGCAAGAGGAAGGAAGTGTGAGGGTGACTTGAGATGGGTAGTGAGCACCCATCCTCTTGTGCTGGACATGGAGAATGACTGAAAAACACAAAATAGTCAAAACAGCTTTAGCCAGAATTCTGGGGAATATATCTTGATGGTGGGGATATTCAGTTGGAGAGCCTCTGCTCGAAGCCCTGAGTCAGGCAGCGGGGGTATTTTAACTCAGGTCAAAAGCATTTGAACCTATTGCCTGTGCACAAGGTAGTTTGTGTAGACTCCAAAAACAACCTCTCTTTGCAAAAGGGGCCCAATTTCCCCTGAGGAATCAACCCCTCCAGATGGAAAAGGTTAGTATCAGACATGTCAGCTCCAAGCATAAATAATGCTGGTGGCCACCCACTCTCAGCCTTTGGCAAATTAAAGGTGTGCCCAGCCCCTCATCTCCATACACATTCATTTAATGAGCATTGCCACAGGTACAAAAAGAATGACAAGCATGACATGGGAATTCACGAAGTCTTTGAATACACAGTATGATGGCACGTTTGTTACCTAGACTCACTGGTTGCTAACTGTGTCATTTACTTGGGTGGCTTGCTCTGCCAAGTCCACATAAGTCATCAAGAGAAATGCAAACACGTTTCCAATTTTTTACATGAATTAGAGTCACGGCACAGGCTCTCATGCTTTGCGTCTATGGAAAATACTTTTTTTTTTTTCTTTTGTACCCAGCAGTTTTCCTCCTACACATCGTGCAGACAAATAAACAGCCACACAATCTAGCCAGGGAGGTTAGCAGGCCTGATACTGTGCTGAGCCAGTCTTTTACATATGTTATATATTCACCTTTTCTCTGGCATCTGCATTGCACTTGGGAAAACACTCGCACGCAAAGGGATGGGCTCTGGGGAATGGAGAAACATTATCTAGCACGGGAATACTCAATTAATTTTCAGCAAGCAGCTTTTATAATACATAACATACACTTAACATAATACACTTTGGGCTTGTGCCAGAGATTCTAAATGATTAGGCTGTATCAATTTACTCTTGAAACACTGATTAAAATCTCAAAACTTTCATAGCAAATGATGCATGAACCAGAATCTGAAATGTGATGATTGAAATATTGCAATGTCACAGATTCATCACACAGCCTTTCCAAATCTACTCTCGGTTTCAGCTGGCCTCTTAAATGTTCTGCTCACACGTCTTAGTGATCAGCTCTTTTCTCTCCCTCCATCTCCCCCTCCCCAACCCTCTGCTTCTTGGAAAGATAATAGCCAGGCCTTAATTGAAGCAAACAGGTCATTAAAATAGTAATTTTGTAGACATTTGCACTGACAGACATTCATTCACTGCCAAAGACAAGCAAAGAATCAAGGACTGGATATTCCATGCACATTAATTCTACCACAGGCCCAATCAAAGTTAACATCCTCCTCCTTTCTTACTGTGAGAAATTTCCACTGGGCACAGAATTTAAACAAAGAAAAACAAAAAAAAAAAAACTATTCAGCCCTTGCCTTGAAGGAGGTTTTGACAGTGTCATCTCCTATGAGAAGGAAGACTCTCTTCTCCTGTTTCTTGGTGCACACTCACATCTCATCAGCTGTTGCAGATAAGACAGGTCGAGTCACCCTGATTACTTTTATGACCTCTCTGTAGGATGGCTCTCATCACAGTGTCACTAAGATGCACTCAGTTCTCACTGGAACACAGAAACTCCAAGCCAAATTTCCTGCTGTGTGAAGCACCCTGTCCAAAGACAAAGCCTGACCTAGAAACTGCTGTACTAGAGTTGTCTTCAAATGATAGCTTAGCTGTGAGCCACGGCTATAAATCTAGTATTGGGTCTCAAAACTCTGTAAATATAAGTATAGCACTCTTCAAACTGCTAATTACAGGTCCCTTCCGTAGCTGTCAAACCTGTGGTGCATTCAGTGAGAAGTGATTTGTGACCCAGATAGTGAGGCCGTTCTGACCTGCTCCAGGAAAGGAGAGAGGTCATCGCCCTGAAGGTAGGCATCTGGGCCTGGACGTATCACATTTAACTTCAGGTCAAGTTGAGAGTCTTATTACACTAGGATATTCTTCCCACATCAGGGGAAAGAGGCACCAACGAAGCCTTTGCCAGCACTCAAATGGAGACGTTTCTGTCTCCAGTGACTGGAGAGAGCCGAGCTCCTAACACAGGGTTCAGTTCCAGGCCTAAGATGAGGCAGGGGGACCTGGGCCAGGCCATAGCCCATTGGAGCTGCTGCCTCCACATGAACTGCCTATGTGCTGCATGGCCAAGTCCATTGACAGGCCAGGACCAACATGCCTGGCCATGCCTGGCATCCCATTAGCATCTAAGGGTGCAGCTAGAGCCTGGGGAGATGACCTCTGCTCCAAACATTTCAGGGGCTTCATAACGGAGGGAGGAGTCAGAGGAAAAGCACATCATTGTCTCAAGGTGATGTCCCAATGGGGCTCTCCTCCTTTCTGCTTGTGATCCCGGTGCTTTCACGCTCTGCTTTCGGCATGTTTGAACCCACGTCTGTGAGCTATCCTGGTCCACCTCATCTCACGTGCCACAGTTAAAGGACAACTTCTGTGCTCTTTTCAGAGCTTTTTCTCTGCTCCAGCTCAAGCTGCCTGCATGCAAGAGGCAAAAAAAAAATACAAGAAAAACCCTGAATGAGATCATTTTTCTCTTCTCATCTCAGACATTCAGCCTGCTAGCCAGGGTTACTGGAATAAAGCAGGGAAGCTCTTTTTCCATAGCAAGCCATCTGGTTGACATAGACTCACACTGATGCTAATCTGTTGGTTTCTTTCTTTTTATTATTATTATTTTTTTTCCTGAGGAACACTTCATCTGCAGCTGTAAATTCAGACCTGCTCCCTCTGTGTGCAGAGCATTCATTTTGCACACATATTTATTACCGCATTATGCCCCATTGTAGGTGTCAGGAAATCATTGTTATCCTTGGTGTGTCTACGTTGTTCTAATGTCAGGGATGTACTTTCAAATGGAAATTAAGCAATTATGTTTCACATGGGGAAACCTGACAGACGCATAGATTTTTACACCACTGGCAATGTCGCTGTCACAAAAGCAGACATTGTTCTCGGAGGACTGTCAAAGAAATATAATGTATTTCAAGAGCAAAGGGGGATGGGGAGGGGACCGAGGGGGGGCCCGGGGTAATTAACTGCGTGATTCGAGTTCATAGATCACAGGGCTGTTTGACTTCAAAATGCAATAACGCCACGACAATGGGGCTGCTTAACTCATCCTTGAAAAGGAGTCGTGGAGTAGTAGCCCATTAAAATCCAAATAAATGCTTTCAACCCTATCTTCACCTCCACCCCAGGTTAAACCAGGTTGCTACCGTACATCTGCTGCTCGCACCGCTTTGATAGTAATTTGCCTAAGTGCTGTAGAGCCTTTTAAGTGCTGTATGGATGGAAGAGCCACGCCACATCCCAGTTCATCCAACACCAGCCTGTGTTCAGGCAGCATCCTCGGGGCAGGGAGCTGCTGTCCTTCACCTGGTGATGACCAAGCCCCATGAGATGGGGATGGGGGCTTCTGCTCGGCCCCTATGGCCCGCATCGTTGTAATGCAGTGCAAAGCAGTGGTCTAGAGCCTCGTGTGGCACAGCCCTCCCTCCTCCTCCTCACCTTCCCCCGGTTATTTTTGGTTTGTTTCAGGCTGTATTCAGCAGTCTTTTGTGTAACTCTCTCCTGCCCTTGGTCATTAGCTTCATACTGCTCCCCCGGGGGTGATCGACCAACAGCAGTCCGAAGCTGGCAGCCAGTGAACGCAGACCAGGGACTGTACTCGTGCCCAGTTGAAATCAACAGGAATCTGGGGCCCAAGGAATAGAGTATTTTGGAGAATAAGGTCTTTTAAAATTGTTTCAGTCAAATATGCACCAGTAAACACACATGTTTTTCAGCACGGGCTCTGCAGCGGTGTAGATCAAAAATGAAACATCCAATTAAATGGATTTTGAGGCAAGATCAAAAAGCACTTAGCACTGTTCAGGGAGGATTTATTTGTTTAATGGATATTTTAGATGGGCAAATCCTGTAGTCCTCAGTAAGGCACAATGCTTATGGTTGAGATTACAGGGGGCCAGCTGGAGATCAGGACTCCTGCAAGCCAAAAGCTGCATGAACATGGCTGAAGAAATGGGCCTCACCTTGAGGAGCTCACTTTAAAAGTACAAGGCAGCACAAAACCACAGATGGGGGGAAAAGCAGAAATTTCTATCTTCCCTCTCCTCCATAAGGAAAAAAAAAAGGTACATGCCTCACCGCAGATCTCAAAGGGGCTTTAGAGCGAGTCAAGAACTGAATCCAGATGACTCAGGTGCCAGCCAGGTCTTTTAAGCTCCTCCCTTGGTCAGGCCAGGTCAGGTTTACCTGTGAGAGGGGAATAAAACCCACAGATGTTGGTTTAGGTCCAGTTGGATGTGGGTGTCTGGATCCTGATGGTCCTAGAGACGCAGAGCAGAAGTGCCTGTTGGCATCCAGACACCTCTGTTGAGTCCAGCGAGGAGACTTTACCCCATCCCTGCAGCCCAAGGAGACTTGCTGGAAAACTGCAGAGTGCCATCCATAGCTCTTGGGCTGGGAACCAGAGTGTATGTCACTGACTGCAGGTCATGAACCTTCCTGGACTTGTCTTCTCCACATCCCTGCTCCCTTTTCCTACTGACCCACCTATCCTGGTGCCAGGTTCTGTTTTTAATTCTTTTCCTGGACCCCAGGGAAGGTGTCCCCTGTTCATGATGCTCCCCCCCCCACTCCTGATCCTTACTTCCATCTCATATATTTCATTCCCAGACCCGTGACAGGAGATACACCACATCGAACCTGAAAGCAGTGCTTGAGGATATTAAAAACTATGGAATGAACAAGTGCTGCTGTAACACGAGTGGCTAAACACCAACAGCTTCTTCAATGAGAAATGAATATCAGTGACCCACAGATCAGGTAGGTGGAAACAAGCCCAAATGGTAGAGAAGCCTTCAAGTGTAGAGGGAGCATTAGCATCAGCACCAGCAGCAGCTGGGCTTCTGTCAAGCCAGGTTGTGTGGAGGCAGATAACCTTCTCTTTTTCTCTGTAAATACATATTTTACAACAACTTGGCAAAACACATAGAATCCTTCCCAGTAATATTTACAGCTGATGCAATGCCTCATTGAGTACTAACGGTGAAAAACAAGAAGTTATTGATACTTACTGTCACGACAGTGGGCCACAAGCCATCTATGTCCATAGCAGCTCAAGCCATCCCAGGAACCAATGAATCTGACAAAAATACATGGTGAGGGCCCAGAGTACTATTGATGGACCACCCACACTGTGTGCAGCATCATGGTCAAAAGAGAGAATGTGATCCATGGATGTAGAATTGAAGAATGCCAAGTCAGATCTGAATTTTGAAGAACGCATACCTGAGCTGAGAGAACAGAAAAAATAAGTTTTATGGTAAAAGTCTCCAATCTATTCAGCTTCCCTGAGAAAAGCTGAATTGTGACAACTCAGGGAACAGAGGACAGTTACGTTCTCCATCTCACAAAAAAATGAGGAAGAAATCCATTGGCCAGAAGACAAAGCACAACTTAGGATAAAAATAAAGTACATACTTCTTACTGGGAAGATACTTAAGAATAAGCACAGCTTGTCAAGGTCTGGATGTACAAATCAAGGTTGGATATTACTTATCCTCTTAAGAATGGTGGTCTACACTATACGGGAATTCATCTAGGTCCTGCATAGGTCAGTCAGATAATTCACATTGCAAGGGACCTCAGAAGGTCTCTATCCAACCTCCTGCTCAAAGCAGGGTCAGATATGAGATCAGACCAGGTTGTTCACGGCTCTCTTCAGTTATGTCTTAAAACCTACAGTAACAGAGACAGCACAACTTCTTTACTCTTACACTGCTGGACTGTTTTAATGGGAAGAAAAGCTTTTCTTCTTTGCAGTCAGAACCCCTTTTGTTTCTTGTGTGTTTCCTCTTATTCTGTACTTGGCTCCATCTTCTTGATGACCTTCCTATAGGCTCTAGGAGGTTGCTGCTGGGTCTGCATGAAGATGTCTCTTCTCCAGGCTGAAAAAGACTAGCTCTCTTAGTCTCTCCTCAGAGGGCAAGTGTTTCAGCCCCCAACCATGTCAGTGGCCTCCCCTGAACTCCCTCCAGTTTCTCAATATTGCTCTTGTACCAGGAGCCCAAAGCCAGATGCAGTATCCAGATGTGATCCAGCACATGTTGATTACAGTGGTATGACCACATATTGATCACAGTGGGATGACCACTTTCCTAGATGTACTGGGGGGCTTCTTCCTTCCCAGGTGCAGGACTTGGCATTGTCATTGCTGAATTTCACAAGGTTCCTGTTGGCCCATTCCACCTGTCTCAGTCCCTCTGAATGGCAGCCCTCTCCTTGAGTATATTGACTGGCTTCCCTCTTGGTGTCATCTACACATTTGATGAGAGCACATTCTTCCACCTCCTCCAGGTCACTGATAAAGCTGTTAAACAAGGAAGGTCCCAGGATAGACTTGCAATACCTCACATCATAGGCGTCCAGGTAGGGCTTGATCAGTAACCATGACCTTTCAAGCCAGGCCATCCAACCAAGCTTCTACTCATTTGGCTGACCACCCATCCAGACCATGATGTCCCAACCTGGGTACAAGAATACTATGGGAAACTATATCAAAAACCTTGCTAAAATCAATGCAAATAATGTCCAACGCTCTTCCCTTAACCACACATCTATTCATTTTTTTTCATAGAAGCCCATCAAGTAGCCCAGGTTCTTCAGTGTTTTTTTTTTTGTTGTTGTTGTTGTTTTTTGTTTTTTCAGTTATACCAATGGCATGGTGTGACTGTATGCAGAGCTCTAGTTCCTCCCGCCTGTTTCCCAGATTGCCTGTATTTGTGTACACTTCCTTAGGTAAGTGTCCTTTTGCCTTCCTTTATTACTTCTGAAGTCTTTCTTTTACCCAAAACCCTGCCATCTTTGTTTTTAACTCTTGTACACTACTACCTCACTGTGTCATCTTTGTCCTCTCCCTCCCCCGTTCTTGCTAGTTCGTCTCTCCCCACCAAGTTGGTCAGACTGTTGGAAAAAAGATCTCTCCTTAGCAGTCCTCAGCCCTCACAGTGGGTCCCATGGTCAAAACTGCTGGTTCCTGTTGACACCAGGTGTGTAAAAAGGTGTTCATCTATCTGCACCTCCCCAGGCCTTTCCCCTTCTGTCATGGAGACCAGGTTGTAGTATACAACTGTGGTTATATACTATGGTACTGTTGGCTCTGCCAATCTATAAATGTAAATATGTTAACACACGCTGTTCATTTAACCTCTGTACTTCCAAACCCCAGGACAGAATTTGGCTACACAACTCCTGTTCTGTTCAATAGGATTTGTATGGTTAAACTTCGGCAGAGTCAAAAATACAGAGAGTGTACACATGGACATGAACATGAGGACATCTGAGAATGTCACTGCTTGCAGGTGCTCTGCACATCCTCTGGGACAGATATCTCTCAGGGGTCTTCAAAGCCAAGTAGGACTTTTTCATACACTGTCAAAATAAACAGTCCTCTATAAAGAACTGTTGAAAAGGGCCCTGGAAAACTCTGGACACAGAATCTCTCTGATCCTTGTAAGTGCTACTGTCAAACTCATTTCTGTAGTGGTTTTCCTTAAAAAGGTCCGGTAACATTTTCTTCTTGCCATGGAGTAGCATGTTCCATCCTAATGAGCTACTGCTTTTTAGCAGTTGCCTGATACCTAGTGGTTTTCACACACCATTGGCACAAATAAAGAAGAGTATTTACTGCTCAACTCCCAGACAGAATGAGAGGTTGGAAAGGTGTTGAACCATGGCCGTCTTTGCTTTTCTGTGCTGTCCAAGCACTCTCTCTCTCTCCCCTCTGCCCTTCCTACCTCTGTTCCTTTATTTGCCATCGTGAGCCCTTTCTCCCCACTTTGTTTCCTGCAGAAATACTCTGATCCCCGTAGGACTGCCTTTGGCTTACACTGCTGGTCACTGAGCAGTAGCCCTGAAAGGGAAATCTCAGTCTCTTTGAGCCACATGGATGAACACAGGGGCAACTTGGCCTGAAAACAAAAAACACAGCAGGCAATCCTCCCGGAATGCCTCCTCTCTGCCAGTGCTACCGTCTCCAACCAACCAGCTGGAGAAAAAGGGCACAGTACACTCAGGACAGCTGTGGGGCAGCACATCCATTACACATTTCCCCACCACATTCAGACTTACTTCCTCATTTCGGTCACACTCCAGGTCTGCCACTGCTCTGTCTACTTAGAACTTGAGCAGAGCACATGTTTTATCTGTTATGGATGTGGAGCACTTGCAAAGGTTAGTCCTGTCCTGCCTGGGAGGAATGCACATGGGAAATCTCTCCTTGTCTTGTCAGAGACCCTACAGATTGCCCAGTTAACCTGTGAGTTATCTTGGGAGTAATTGTCCTGCTACAACCCTACAAACATGATTTTGCTGGGTTTATGCTCCAACCATACTCCAGGAAGGCCAGAAGTTTAATTTGTACTTACTAAAGGCAAAGCCATACCCAAGCAGCACAAAGACTGTAGGGGCTTTTGCTTGTGGGAACAAATGGCAGTATTAAATCCTACTCAAAGAGCTTCTATTCCTTAGAGCCCAGCCTAAACCAACACCTCATGACCTGGATCCAGAGAAAAACTTCTGTCCATCAAGATTTGGGAGCCCAGGTCAGGGCACAGCTACTCTTGTCTGTCTTGCATGGTGTTATGAACCAAGTGGTAATCTCACATTGCTTTTCCCGAAATCAGTGTCTCCACGTAGTTCCATTCTCTGAAGAGGGATTCTTCCTTGTGGTAGGCATATGGGAGTTGAAAAAAGTTCAGGTTGAGTTCACTGGATTCAGCTTTAAATATATTTTTATTTAAATGTAATCCTGTGAGCTAGTAACTGTCACAGCTCGCCATGATGAGGCACGGAGACGTAATTCACAGTTTATAGATTGAAGGCTGAGGGACAGAGAGCTGAAGGGTACGCTTGGATATACTCTTTTCAGTTGAGCCTTAACAGCTTAAACAGTTACGACCCTTTGGCTGTTGGGTGCTGTTTCAATTCACACTGAAAGGCTGAGCGTGCCTCACACAATAAGTCACAGCGTCGCAGCCAGAGGGGTGGGGGGCAGTTAACAGCTGAGAAAAAAATAACTGGAAATTAAGGGGCTAAAACTCCTTAATATCAGTCACAAGAGTACATCTGGAAAAGGGGGTCTGGATCAACTTGCCTACCTTGGCTGCTTGCAAGCTGAGCAGATAGTTTAGTCCACTTTCTCAGTACTTCCTTGTGGACAAATGGGAATGTTTCGGGTATCGGAGAGTGGATTCCAAAATGGTCACAAACAAATTTTGCCCTTGCAATCACAGAAGAGTGGATTGTGGGGCAGGAAGGAGGTAATAGGGTACAATTTCAACAACAGTTTACGTGGGCTGTAAGAGAAAACCATATGGTAACACTGCAGAAGAAAATATGCAGGGTGGAGAGGGGACGTTTCCCCTCCCAACAGAGCAGGTTAAAAATTACGATTATAGATTTATAAAATGATGAGAGAAAAACACTTAATGTAAAGCCAAAGGGATCTTCATAGCCTGACCTATCCTGTCCAGCCTGGAGGCTAAATTCAATTCCTCAAACACGGGATTCCCTCCAACTCTTGAAGACACTACAGTGACACTGAAGACAGCTACCTACAAATTTTGTGTGCAAGCCCACATGGCCGTATAGACTCATCTTGTCATACATGAGAAAAAGGCAGTTTCAGTGGATGATTCTTCCTGGAATACAAAAAATCATCTTTTCAGGATGCTGTCTGTTAATAACAATCAGGCTGTGCAGAGTACTAACTTTCAGGTTGTAAAAATGAGGTGGAAAGAGTCATTAATGGCTTACTTCAAAGAAGCGTCAGTTATCACTAGCTACCAACCCCAGTAACCATTCTGCTCAGTTTCTCTGACATAGGACTGACTAGATGATCAAAAAGACTATCAGCTATTTATTTTTTACTCCTACTAAATCAAAAAACATGTTTTTTAGGAAAAAACAGGGCCATTTGCGATGTGACAGACACTGAGACAGAACAGTTGTGCACACAGAGGCAACTAGACAACTAGGCTTAGACACTTGAGCTATGACAGTTCTTCAGTCTTAGTGTTACTTTGTGAGTTGGCTTTATTGGACTTAGCACCGTAAATGCTATTTCACATTTAAATAGAAGCTGCCTCAGTGCTTTGTCCTTAGCACTGGTTGTTTCTACAGAAATTGTTTCTACAGAAAAGTACTGGTGAGGGATGGGCTTATGAAATGGAATAAACCCTATTACTCTTCTTACTTTGCTCTTATTAGTACCAGTAAACCTACTTGACTGCCAAAAAACCCCAAACCCAAAACAAAAACAAAAACCAAAAACCCCTCTACCTTTGCTTTCCCCTTGTTCTCTGGATTTCACAAATGAAATGGCAATGAGTCCTAACAGCCCTGCAGCCTCGTGTCGGAGCACAGCATCATGGTGGTACCAGAATAATGTTTTGGCAAAGGGACGGCTATTTCTTTGTGTCTGATAATCTGCCTTCTACAAAATAAAAACACCACCAAACCAACCAACCAACCAACCCACCCCACCCTCCAACCCCCCCCCCAAAGTAAAGGCTATCCATTCTGTAGATCTGTGACAGAGCACCTGTGTACTACATATGTGATGGTGAAGTATGTTAAAAATGACAAGAATATCACATCATTCTCCTTACCTCTTCTCTCCTTATCCCCCAATCCCTCAGAGACTTTACACCACAGTCATTAAAATGGCCAAAGTATGTGGGCCACCGACTGTATGCACACACCAATGGGTTTTCACTAGAGCATCTGTACAGTAAGCTCCTCAAAAATTAGCACCACTGAATCTCTCTTAATGAACCTTCATGTTTGTGTCTATCTCAGGATTCATTTTTTCCTTTAACTCAGTCTAAGAATTACTGACTAGCTTGCAGAGGCTATTGGAATTAGTAGTCTGATGGCACTGTTTTTCTCTTTGCATTTCTCTCTGAGATTAATGAAGTAACGATCAACAAATTATTCCAAAGGTATTTCTTTCTTTCTTGCACATGAAGTAAAAATAAAATCTGAAATAAAAATTTAACAACAGTTTATTGAAATATACAATCTTATTTATACATCAAGTATTTTTTGAATATAAGAAGCTAGAAAAATAGAAATCTCATCTTGAACCCATATAATTATTCCTGCAGTACTGCATAGAAAATTATGTTAAAATAAACATTTTTACCTTGAAAAGGCACAGTGCACTTTGCTTAACTAGACAAGTGAAAAGGAAACAAAGAATTCAGTGCAAATTTCTAAAATAAGCATTTTGGTTACATTTACTACCATACACGATTTCTAAATGGTTAACAGGTCAGATCTTTCATATTCCAAAACAGAGTTGATTTAAATTGAAAAGAAAGTTGAACATGCCCTTGCCTCTTCCTCTTGGAATTTAGTTTTCAGAAATGTCCTAATAAACTCTTCTGGAAGTTCTTGTTTGACTTGAAGTTAGGCAGAATGTATGGAAGCAAAGCATTTTTTTATTTCTTACCTAGAATGTTTAAGTATATTTAAATTTTACAGAACATTTCGTCTATTTGAGGTATCTGTGAATCGTCTTCTGAGTTAAAATTTACAGAAATACACATTTATTATGTTCAAAATCATGTAAATTATCACTTTAAAAATTCTGTAACAAAAAGTTACATACTAAAGTTTGGTAGTTTGATAAACCGTTATTTAAGTTAAAAACATCAGTCTGTGAATCTGACAGATCAGTTAAGGATCTCATTAGCATCCATTTCCTCCATGTTTTATATGAACTTTGACATTTTTATTGAAGTCGACTTTACTTCGAGAGTCAGACTGCTCACAAGCCAGAGCTAGGTGATATCTTCTGGATAATAGGTCAGGGTTGGACAAACCCATTCAAATCAAGCTCAGTGAAATAGTTCTTACAAAAAAATGGGTATGTCCTAAGAAAAAGTTAACTTTTTTTTTTTTCATTTTAGATAATTCTAAGTCTGAACAAATGTACTTTTAGTCCAAAAGAGCATTTTGCTAGATTTTGAAAAAGAAAGGAGAAAATTGTATAAAACATTTTGCTATGCAGCTTCTAAAGCTTGAAATTATAGCCAATAAAATCATATGTTCTGTTTAAAAACAGAGCAACTACTACAAAAAGGAAAATTAATACAAAATCAAGTAATTATTTAAGATTTGCTCAAGGATGCTGTTGGTCTGACCTTGCAAAATACTTAGGCAGGTGCTTAATTTTAAGCATGTGAGTCTCTGTGCCAAGAGAGATTTTTATGGCAAACACTAATGCACAAATATTAGTTAGACCGGCTCTTCCACTTCAAGATAAGCATGGACGTAAGTGCTTTGCTGGATATGGATCAGGATGCTCAGCACCTAACAGGACTTTAGGCGCTGATCCAGCAAAGCACTTACCCACACGAACAACACTGCTGACTTTAAGAACACTGCTCATGTGCTTAACATTAGGCATGCTCGTAAGTGCTTTCCTGGAAGGGCCCGATAGACCAATAGTGTATAAGCTATAAAATTTGAAGCACTGTATGTTTAACACACCGCATATTTAACAATGTTAATCTGCTGAGATTTGCTTTTTCTTGGAACAGGGCATGTCTAACTTCAAGCATTTATTTTCAGAAAGTGCATAAAAAAAGCCTTTAAAAGCTGCTTTGAGATTATGGCAAGTTAAAATAATATTAGCGAGTCTCCTTATGCTCCTTTCACTTCTTCTTTGGACGTCTTTGTGCAGGCATCTAAAAAGAAAAGAAAACCCTAGGCATAAGCATTAATCTATTCAAATAAGCACCCATGCTTTTAGTTTCCCTCTAAAAACCATAAAGTCATATGCAATTGAACATGTGAAAGCAAGCATCACTGAACGCTTCTAAATTTCTGAGCTGAAGGCAAATTCTGCCAACTGTGCCACCTTTTCTACCGAAAAAAATCAAATCACCAATTGTCACTTCTACAAATAGAACTAACTTTACTATGTAATACTGAAAATGACGTGCAAGCCCAACCCCGACATATCCCCAAGTCAGTGCTGGTATTTCCGTATGAAGTCTTCCATGCTCAACGATGTTAATCTGTTTGCAACGTGAAGTCTTAAAAGAGTTGGACTCTAAGAGCTGCTTAATCCGAAAACAACAACTATAAAAGCATCACAACTCATCAGTTATTTACATGAGCATGTAAAGACAGCATGTTAATCCTGAAAAAGAAATAAAGTAAGACCATATTTCTGTAACGGCGCTGGCATATTGTCTCATACTAAGCTAACCAAGCAAGAAATAGCAAAGCAGCACTTCATAATGACCTAGCGCTACTGCTGGCTAGTCATAGTAACTATATTTAAATCCTCGTTGTGGTAGGAAATATTGTTTTATGTATTTGGCACCACATGTTCTTCATAACATCTTACAGCTACATGTTAAGGAAGTTTCAAAGTTACTAAATGTATTTCATTCTTTCCTAAAGGGAAAAGAGTTTTTGTTGTCACGTGAAAGCTATAATGGCTCTTGGAAATGGCTTGTGCTCTTTTGTCATGCACAAATTTCTGCTCAACCAAAGACACAGTTGCTAATAAAATTACTGTTGTTGTAAGTTACGGTGTAGCTGACAGCTGAGGTTGAGATGTGACATGCTAAAGCACAACGTATCCATGCACAGAGGAAGAATTCTGACCAGTCCTTATGTGTAGGGATGGATGTGAAAGTCATGGCTGGAGAAAGAAAGAACAAATTTGTACCCCAAATCAGAAGCCATAAGAAAACCTCCCATCTGTATCAGGACTGTCCTTCTGCCCTAAATTCTGACCAGAATTTTTTTTTTTTTCTTAGAAGAAGCATTCTCAAACTGTTCAGTCAATGAAAAGATGAATTTCCAAACTTAATTTCACAAAACCTTTGAACTATTAAAAACCCCAAACCTGAAACTAGCACATTAAAATATTCAAAATAAGAGATACAAACATGCATCTGTCCCACCTCACAGCTCCTGTTTCTACCGTAACTCTCTCCCATTCTTGGTTTTCCACTGAAACATCCATCCCATGCTCGCCTGCTTGTCTTCCCAACACCTTCCAGTGCTTGGAATTGTCTTTCAGTTAATAGATACACAATTCCTTTAATCTCATTTACCAAAGCACTCCCTAAGATGCTGCTTATTGCACAAAACTTCTACATTAACATGACAGTAAGTGCCTGTTTGCTCTTTTTTCATTTCATTACATTACATTATCCTGCACTTTGGTGTTTTTCAACAGGACTGCAGTTCCTCAGTCTGGGCTCACCACATGCTAGTTCTTCCCAACTCACAGGAAGAACCCATTGGATAAGCCAGTAACTGCTACTACAGCACCGGTCTTCACTTATAGCCCAGACAAGTAAGGCAGGAAAAAAAGCAAGATGGCAATCCCAAAGGCAGTGCACATCAAAACTATCGTGACGCCTTCTATTATTTTTTAAACTTGTCTCAGAGTTAATATCAGAACAGGAAACTCTATCAACAGGACTGCTGAAATTCTGCTCGAGACAGCTGAACAGCAAGGCAGTGTGGCATAGCAGGAGTTTCTCTATGGCCCCACACAGAATTTCCGACTTGTGTTCCCTACCTTTCTCTACCCCTTATATTGTTTAGAAAGTTTACATTCATGAGTGAAATTTTATTAAAGCACCAAATGACTTGGGAGAATGATTCTAACTGAAAAATCAACAAAGTGTCTGCATCTGAATCACATACTCGAACACTAGTACAATGGACTGACTTCCAGAGATAGGGAAGACATACTATTGATTCCTCAGAATGTCTGAAAAGCATTTTTCCTAAGGAATGCCATTTTGGGTCTAGATAAACCACTTCAGACCTTTTTTTTTTTTTTTTTTTTTTAACTGCAAGCATTAACTCTACACTTGCTCCTACCTCAGTCCAGTTTCATTGGGAAGGCACCCACATTTGAGAATTAAGTACCTCTGTAATCAGAGATAATTCCATAGATTTCCAAATATTTTCCTTTATCTGGAATTCTAACTGTACTGACTTCTCCATTTACAAACATAACTTTGAAAAAACACTTCTGAAAGGCATACAGACCCCTCCCAAAACTGCAATTTCAAAACAGCATACAAGGCACGGCATGTTTTTTCATTCATTTCTGTTTGGAAAAGAATGCCACAGAGCTCTTTAACTTGACAGACACTACTGCAATCCAAGGGTTTTAAACAGCAAGCATGTCAGCCTGCAGTGGAACAATGGCATAGTTACCAAAAATGGATCAACTCACAGTTTCTCTCAAAGTCCCCAGTATCAAGGGATGCAAGGAGGTTCTCCACTGAGCTTAAGTAGCAAAGAATGATGTATTTTAAGATTCCCTTTCTAAAACATTTTAGCGCAAACAGAGTAATGGCTCAGTGCAAGAACTCCTGGAGGAAATCAGATGTTAGTATTGTGCAGGACTGGCTAGGTCTATACAAACGATCCCAGTAACTCAATTCTGTGATCACGGAAATTGCAATATAGCAGATACCTATACACCTCTGAATATATGGGAATACTCTCTAATAAGGAAAGAACACACCCAAGAGTGAGTTGTATGTTTTAAGTAATAGACAAACTTTGTGCATGTCTTCATAATGCTTACCTAAGACACTCAGAGTTAAGCATTTGAATTACACATCCAGCTCCACATAGGCTTTTTTAAACCCCCCACTTTTGACTTTAAATAAATCTTTCACTAATTATTTTGGTAAGGACCTACTGACCTTGGAACTGAACATAAAATAATTCTATATTGCTATGTGTTAAGAGATTTATCATTTAAGCCTGAAATGATGTTGTAATTCTTCAAGGATTAATATTTATATACAGGAAAATACCAAAAGCCCACAAGAAATATCCTGAAGCCTAACCCAATTCTTGAAACATACAGCAAACACCACAAGCACAAATTTGTTACATAAAGTACTTTATTGCATCGCATGGATGTTGACATTTATTGCAATTTGTTTCTAGCATCTTCAAAACAACCAAAATCTGAATATAGACAATATCTTTGCCTCAATAAATTGCAGTGCTTATCTCAGCACTTAAGATTTGGGTCAACATAAAAATCTGATGATGCCATCCTATTCTGGTGTTAAACTGAGTAAAAATCTCCAGAGAGTCTCAAAAAATAATACTCCTAAAGAACAAAAAAACCTCTTCTTTAAAACTTATCACAGGAGAGGACATATCTCCAGCCCACAATGGAGTGCAATGGAGAAAACTCTGCAGTGTTCTTGACTGAGCTTGCTCTAGAATACAAGGCAGTACAGCTTTGCTGTATGCTACATGCTAATTCCAGGCTGGAATTTCTCCATGGTACTACCTTGTCCCACTGAGACAACAGCTCTGTCCCACACTAGCTTGCAGATCTCTTCATTGCACTACACCATGAACATTAACATGCCCTGCATATATACGTAACAAAAAAACTCCAAGAGACATTTTTAGCTTAATGTAAAAATAAACACCGTATAAAACTTTTCCAAAAACAAGTGTTTATTTTGATGCCTTAGGTTTGGAGCTAAAGAAAGAAGAAATGGATTTCATTCCACTCTTATCAACTTTGGCCAGAGCCTTCTGAGCTGCAGTCATCTTGCTGTTTGCCTGTAAATGAAATGAGAAGTAGAACAAGTTAAAAAGCATTTTTGTAGGAGGGAAGTATAAGCTACAAATTTCTAAATACAGAAGTCAAACAAGAAGTTGAATTGCTTTTTTAGTATACAGCAGCAAAGATAATTTTATGCAGGCTTTAAATTGTAGGGGAAAAACCTTACAAAACAAATTTGAGATTATTCAATCAGAGAAATACTTGTCATAAATTGCTTAACCTCAGACAAAGGCAGAGAATCAATTACAAAGACAAGGAGGTGAAACATCTTTGCCTTCTGCAGAATGAGATATCCCAACTCAAACGTTTACTTTGGGATAATCCCTGAGTGTACATTAAGAGGAATAATGCATGCAATATAACAGATGCATACTGTACCCTCCGACTCAATCTCATGATTATGCTGTCAGCAGGCTGAATTACAGCCTTGCATTACAGATGATGAATAATTCACACTGATTTATTATCAAAGTCTCTATGTGCAGTGAAATAAAGGGAAAAGAGATGGAAGAGCTAAGAAGGAAGAAGGTAACCAACATTTGCAAAGCACTTTGAGGCCACTGGGACAACTTCCCAGACTTTTACACCTAAAACACATTTTATGAGCCACGTTTTATAGAGCTGACCTCTTTTCTTTCTTACATTTTAAAATGTTGTGTTTTAAATCTCTAGCTGTTTTACCTATTAAGAAAACTTTGCATTGACCTTTCTTTATGACATCTCTCAGTCTACAGGACTTCACAATTACACTACTTGGGATCAGCTAGAAGGTTACGGACAGGATGGAGATATGCAACTGCAGTATGACTGTCTGTGTTACTGTACAAACAAAAACACTGCCAAAGTATTAAGAAAAAAAAAGAGTAGTAAACTGTACGGAGTCCAAGAGCTATCTTTTCTTTCCCAGATTCTCTCATCAATGTGCTTTGTTATTTTAGAAGTAAATCATATTTAGCATTAAAAGGAATTCTCTCTCCTCAGTCTGTTTCTATCTTTATGCTCAGTTCAAAACCTGTGTGTACATAATAGAGAGAGGGGACAACATGCAGATTTTACACTATTTATTACCTCCACTTAGGGGGCAATCCTCTAAGTTCAAAACAAGTGTGTGTCCCAGATATGAACAATTCTGGGGGGTGCTAGGGAAAGAAGGAATCTATCTGTCACCAGCTGCTTCTCTTTGCAAAAGGATAAGGAGTAGTCAGCATTAGTCTGAAGGTCAAAGACCAGAACAGAGGGCCTTTTTAGTTCCCAATGGACTGCAGAAAGATTCATTTTCTTTCAATGCTCAGAGAAACAACCCAGTGCAAGCCTCATAAGCTTGGCACATACAGACAATCTATTTTTCACATCTCTGTTTCTCTCCTAGGAATGGTACAGTGGCAAGCACCACTGGACTCAGATTTGAATTGGCTTCCAAACTTGTGTTGGAGCTGGCAGTCAGCAAGCTCAGTGTTGATTTAACTGTATTAAATTGACATAAATAAGCACACAAGCAATATGTCTAGGTAAAAATACAGCCTGTCTCAGCAGCCCTTGGAATTTAAGTGCATGTTGCCATCATTGTTTCTTTTTCAGATAACCAAAAGTTATCAAGTTGCTATCACTCAGACGTAGGATTTCTCATCTGAAGATCTCAAAGAGCTTTCCAAACATTATCTGAGAATCTTAACGTGTCAAAGTCTGCAAGGTTCACTGGCGTGTTCACCAATAAAATACAGTCAAACAGTTCACAAGAGTTCAGAACGGGACATGAAGACCATCAAAATCAAATTAAACCTGAAAGTTCAAGATGATACAACTGCAGAAATCTGCCATTTGGCTTTCCCCCCCTCCCCCCCCCTTCTTGTGTGTTTCGGAGGAGAGTAAAAGTGACTCTGTACTAATGTTGAGTTTTAATCTATGCTTTAACAAAACATGCATGAGTGCAAGGCTGGCTTACCTTTTTGTTTTTCAGATTGCTGTTGTTAAACTTAGTATAGTCTTCTTCTTCCACAGGGACATCTGATAATTTCCTTTTCTGAAATGTTAGAGTGATGAAGTTTCTCTGTCAACCACTTTTATGTGTACACACATGGAAGTTTAAAGCTCTGGCTTTATAAAGTAACCATAGCACCAAAACAGGACTGGCAATGAACAGAGGAATCTACAGTAACAGTGGAAGGTTTCTTTTTGTAATTGTCTTCTTTACACATGATTATATACCATCCCTAAAGTATTCAGAAGAGATCACTCAATGCCATAGGAAGCATTTTCTTCTTCCCAGCCTTTCTGAAGAATGACTTTACAGAAATCACTTTAATCTAGTTTTAATTTCCATGATTGTGTCTGTGGTGTCAGAGTCTAAATATTTAGAGAACCTTTATGGAGCAGCTGTTGGAAGTTAATTGTCTAGCAGTCAGGGAACCCAGACACTGGTCCCCACAGACTCGTGGAACTGTGAAGGACCAGCAACTCCAGTGTTACATCTGCCAGCACGAGTGGATCATCATCTAGGCTGTTACCTGTTCGTGCACAACCTCTAGAAGTGATTAGTTTCTACAGCTTGGCCACAATGAAGCACTGACATAGTTCTGCTGGCTGCTTCATCACTTGAATCCTACAGTACATTGAGAAGCTTGACTGTGCTTGTGCTGGGTGCTTTCTAACTTCAGAAATAATGGGAGTTAAGAGTCCTCAGCACTTCACATGATCAGCCTGTAAGAATGAATATTTCTTTCCATAAACTGTGAGCATGTGTTTAGTTTAAAGGTGAAAACTTTTGGTATGCTTCCAAAAGGGAAAAAAAGTATATAGTATTTTACAACACTGTATTTTTATTATTATTATATATCTGATATTACTACCCTGTCCTTAATATCCTGTGAAATCTAAGCTGTGGCCTTCCCAGGTCTTGTGCCAAAGAGAGTGATTTTGCAAGCAACTTGGATGGTACCGTACCATTTTAAGATCCTGTTTTATTCATTTTGTTTATGGTGCTTGTGATCTCCCTCCCAACCCCCTCCCTTCTGGCACAGAAGCCAGGTCTGCAGCTTAGATTTCTCAGCTCTTAGAACCAGATCCAACAGCAGCCTTCTCTTCTGATTTCAATGGGATCTGGATCAGTCTCTCTGGGAGGCTGTTTACTGAGCTGTGATTATATTTTCAAATGACAATGTAATGAATAATGACTATTCTCCTCTTTTTGGAATCTGATAAACAAGTTTTTAAAACTTACAATAAAATATCTGCATTTCGGAAAAGCATTTGCTGTTCAGTTGTAGCAGAGCCTACATATCCTTTGTAAGCTGTTATTGTCTGCCAATGGCCAGACTTGCCTATGCTGACAAACTGGACAGTATAATGACTACAACACAAGATCAACGGCTTACCATTAATACAGATAACATGTATTTTTGATTTAATCATTAAACCACAATGTCCAGACTGTACCCAGTCTACTTGATATTACAAGAGAGAATCCGTCATAGCTTTTCTGTCAAACATTGAAGTTTCTAAATCTCTCCTCCCTTCAGAATTTAACACCATTTCTAAACATGTAATTACTTTGCTATATGAGGAAATATGTTAGACCCTTATTTGCAAAAATCATATACTATGTCTGTCGATATACCTTGCCCTCATAAAGAGAAATCTCAATGCAAAGCGAGTAAGAAATTACAAAGCGAGTAAGTATGGTCTAAAGGAGACTACAGATTTTAGTGTACAAGTCTGCCTTGCTCCTCTGAGGTTGTAAGATAAAGGAGAGGTTTAAGCACTGAAGTTGCAAAGACTTAAACTCAGACACATCATGCACACCTTGGTCAGTGCTCTGAAAATTAATGGGATACTCAGTAAGATTTCACTGCCCAGCAACTGAACGGTTCTAAGCCTCGTTTCCTCTGTAACCCAACTGCTGAAATAAAACTATTTTTAAAAATAGATTCTCAGAACTATCCCAATAGTATAAAAGCTACTCATACAGAATATGTAATGTACATCACATGTCGTTTAATATAGTTGTTGTAACATGCTTATACAGCTAATGAATATCAGTTGGCTCCTGATGTGTGTTTAATATTTCTTACAATACATAAAGATAATTCTTAACAGAATCAAAGGGCCAAGTAACTGTGCAGCCAGAACAACTGTCCAACCACATGGAAATAACTTATATCCACGGATATACATTGGAGAACAAATGCTATTAATAACAGTAGGGCCCAATTATTCCTGCATGTGCTAGCTGACATACGGCTTAACAAACAGTCACTGAACCGGCCAGAAATGAGGTTATTTTAGACTGTGTTTCGGTAAGTAGCAGGAACTTTGCAGGAAAGGTCATTGTAGTAAGTAACCTAGTTTCAGTAGACACAGGGTGCCTCAGTTTAAATTAAATGAAAAGGAAAATCAGAAGTGGGGCTCTTGATCCCACAGGGGCAAAATTTGCAAACCGTTTGCCTTATTTTCAAAAGCCAAAGCAAAGGACTTGATGCGTGGGGAAGACTCTTGGAATGCAAAAGAAAAAGATGAAATATGTAATTTTGGATCTCTTACCTTAACAAAGTGAAGAATTTTGAAGCAAAGAGCTTCTCAAACTAAACTAGATGAATACTCCCCCACACATACACTCACACAGATGCACACATTTTCCATCCCCCTCAAGTAAAAAGATAGTAGTAGTAAGCAAAAATCTAAAATGAACAGGGAAAAAAAAGGCATAAAGAAAAGATATTTGTTTTAGGCGTCAGGTAATACAGGGATAAAGTGAGAGCTGCCAAAAAGTCAAGCTGAGTTAGACCTTGGAAAGGAAATTAAAACAAATAGTAGAAGGTTGTTTAGCCACAGAAGCAAAAATGGAATCTAAAAAGCGAGGCTGCTACAAATTAATAGATATTAAAGCTAACCTAGGTCTAGCCCTAAAATGCAATAAATCCTTTGCCTCAGTAAATCATTTTCAGTGAAGATGAAGAGGTTAAATTCAGGGTTAAATTCAGATGAAGAGTAAAGAAATCACTCTGTTCAAAATAGAAGTAAAACTCAATATGCTGACACCGTTGGGAGACTGCCTCAGAAATCGCAAGTCCAGGAGCAAAACCTGGCAACTGTTTTACTAGATAGGGACCACATTGCCGCAGAATAGCAAAACACCCATCTATTTGTAAGGAGGAAGAAAAAGTTATAGTAGGCTTCAGCAGAATGGAAGCTGTGGGTGTGTGAAAGAAGGAAGAATAATTAACGACACGGAGTAAATGAGAACTAAATGTAGGCAATACCTACTCACTTCTTTTTTTCCACAAAGATAATACAGTTTCTGGTGACAGAAAATGTAAGGGATTGCCAGAGGATTTGACATGGTGCCACTTAAGCAATGGAAATGAAAGAAGATGAAGATTGCATAAGAATTTTAAGGTACGTAAGAAACTGTGTGAAAGGGAAACAAAGGCAAGTAATGCAGAAAGGGATGTCATAGGGATGGATGAATATTACAAGTGGAGTGCCATGAACAATACCTATTCAAAATGTTCGTTAATTGTTAATTAAAGATAACAGCATGCTAACGTTCACTGAATATAGACCACTGAGTAGCATTGTGAATACCTAAAGAGCTTGTAACGCTGTGAAGGAAAAGCAAAAGAACCTTTTAGACTGGAAACATTATAAACAGATGAAATGTAAAGAAGTATAAGGTCGTGTATACAGCAACTACCTGCATGAACTTCTAGTATAATCTGAATGCTGATCCCCTAAGAATTGCAGCGTAGAAAAAAAAAGACCTGTGTGTCTTAACTGTTCACAGCATGACTATCTGCTACACCACGCAGTAAGAGAGGCAAATGGGATTCTAAGAAATAATGAGATAAAGTACTTCTAGTTAAGACCAGAAGGGATTAATGCCACCGTATTGCATTGGTAAAGATGTTACCATGAAAAATTATATCTGATTCTGGTCACCTGTTTTCAAACAATTGAATTCATCTTGGAACAGGTGCAAAGAAATGTTCCCACAATGATAACGGAATGGAGGAACCATCTTCCACAACCATGTTTGGCTTCACAAAATGAAAACAGAAGGATATATATTTTCCCTTTACACGCTGAGAGAACTTATGTTAGGGAGGGAAAAGAGCCATTTCAATTAAAACAAACAATGATAATGTTAGCACAAAACCCCAAGGGAATAAATTGGCCACGAATAAATTCAAGGTGGAATTTACAGGAAGGTTTCTGAGCATCAGAGGAATGAGGTTATACAACAGTCTTCCAAGAGAAGTAATGGAAACAAAAAATCCTAATGAGACTTACAGTGGAGAATGGTCATTGTAGGAGAAATTATCCAACATGGTTGTCTGGGAATCCATGACCCAGGAGGTCCCTTTCAGGGTCCTCATAAATTACATATGAAAGAAAACCTATGAGGTCATAGTGTCCCATCAACCTCAATAAAACTAAATGAGCAAAACACAAAAGAGAAGACTGCTGACCAAAAACATAAAATAAGTCTCTCTCCCTCCCCTTTTTTTTTAAACAGCAAAACCAACCAAAATATTGCTTAATATAAAATATAAAAGTACCTGGTAATGTTCTCGTGTTATTTCAGACTGTGTTTTTACAAGGCCAATTTACTCATTGTATTGCACCCAGTGCTTGGCCTAGTTCAGTTTTAATAATAATTCAGAGAAACTAGCCTACAACATACTATATCTTTTAATATCTTTCTCCTGTATGTTCTCCTACCTTCAATGGTGGCTCTGGTGCAGGGCTTGTAAGTTCTGGGAGACTGCAGAACAAAAAACTTTATGTTATAAATTTAGACAGCTGAATGGCCCAAATTTTAATTCCTTTCCCACAAAGGTTGCTTTGTGTATCAGCTGCTCACACATGGCATATGTTTGCAAAAAGGTGGCTCATGGACCCTGCCTGTATTTCTGACTTAGACAACTGAAAAAGAGCCAGGCACCACGAAGAAAGATGGGCTCTTTAAAAAAAAAAATCTTAGATTGGGCAGCTGTAACAGGAGAAACCCACCTTACTTTTGAAAACTTTGGCTTTATTAGTAAGATGATTTTACAGAGCACATAACACCTCTGCAATCAAACTGTTAAGACTGTTAAGATATGGGACTTCTGAGGTGTAAACTGTGCACTTCTTCTGTAGGCCACAACAACAGAACACAATGAACAGAATTGAATGGAGGGGAAAGTACATGGTCCCAGTGATGCCCCAAGCAAATGCTGTTGCTGGATGAGAACACCAGCATGAGGACACGCTCACCTTACAGATTTAAGTATAAACTAGCACGGGTTACATACGTGAACTCAAACCCCACACCACTGAGTGAATGGGGAAAATCGTATTATTCGCTGTAACTTTGATGACCAAACATCAGCATTAACAGAAGTGACCAAAAGGATATTAATGCATGCCACATAAAACTAGCAGCTAGCTGGAACAATACTTACCCTAAGTATTTTGACAGCTCCTTACTCAGATCTTCAGGAATATATTCTGATATTAACCCGTGGGCATACCGTACATAGTCTCCAGGAACAGGACAGGGAATGAAAAGAAGAAGAAAAAGAACATTCACATTATATAGTCATGCTGTCTTAGCCATATTGTATGCACTACCATAAATCATAAGGTTGAACTAACAGTAAGAGACTTCTAATGGATACACTGTGATGGTTCTCTGTGTTGAGTAGTTTATGTTACATGACACTTGTAGGTTTATTTAAAAAGTAAAGACTTACTACACTCACTTTGTCAGCACATGTTATTAATATCTGCTGTACGTACTTTACAAAAGCTGTTCACTTTCTGAGAATACTAGATATCATGTATTTTTCCGAATAAATTAAATTTTAAAAACCTGCAAAAGTAAAAAGCTGACTCAACAGAACATGCAATCATTAATTTTAAAGCATCTGGATCTTACAATTATTTGGCAAGCGCTTCAGTACTAAAGTACATTTTCTGGCTTCAACTGAAAACAATTAGATGAGACAATGAGTCTATTTCAAAGTCTTGTACTTAATTTCAGTACTTTACGGAAAATGCCAAGGCCTATCTAAACATCACTGGCAGGACAGGATAATTATCTGTGGAAATATGAACTACTAGAAGCTGTTTTCAGTACAGGGCACTCCTCCTATAAATGTTTTTTTCTGAGAGACAGGAAAAAAAAAGTGACCCTTTTATAACATGAAGTCCTAAACCAGATCTTTTCCGGTCACGTTCTACACTCACACTTACTGATCATGGGCTGGAACTTTCAAACTTGCTGTTGTTGGGGCTGCTAGGGAGTAACTTTATCCATGCACAGGAAGTATTTGCCAGACACACATTAAGCTAAAATCTCACCTCCAAATTCCATCTACAATAGGCCAGCTCTATCTTTTTGTATGACTGCACCCTTAGAGAGTTAAGAGGTACATGGTAAACTGGCCTCAGGGTAGTGAAGAGCTATTTTTTCTGCATCAGAGAGTTTCCTCCTTTTTTTGAATATCTAAAAAGCCCAATGCAAATGGGCACTGAAGCAGAAAGCATTAACAAACTGACACCAGCATATGCATTTCAATCGGACTAGCATCAAACTCACAGTATCTCCTGTCTGCACTTCTCTTCCCTCCACTGCCTCAATTCATCAAGTCTTTGTCACTCCCTAAGCCCATTTTAGGGTCAGGAGAGAAGAAGAGAAGAATAAATAATTTCAATCCAAGACAACTTCACCTCTGCACTTAATATGACCAATTTATCTCTTAAGAAAAATACTTCCGTCATTTCACTCTTTGCATTATGACACTGAATGGTGAGGCCAGATCAACTGCTATTATAATCCAAATACAAAATCAATTTTCTTTATATTTCTGCCCTGAAGGAATCTTCACTGACTTCCTTTACCAATTTTAAAATACCACTGTTTGCCTTCCAGGTACTCTGGTCTCACCTTAGCCTTGCTTTGTTATTAACCTCCTGTCAAACACCAGGAATACTTGTATACCTCCCTTCTTTGTCTTCCTAGCGAAATATTCAGGTTTCCTATGTTGAATCCTCCCTCCTTTCCCACTTGCACTCATTATATCATCCCAGGTTTTTGCCCTACAACATCTGTAAAAGCTAACTACAATACCCATCTATTCATGAGGTACTGAAATTTCATAATACCCTTATGCAAGAAGAAATTCTCTACCAAAATAAATTGTACTGTCATAGCAGTGAAAGGATCAGACAAGAAAATTAGGCTTATTAAAAATAAGTGTTGAGTAAGGTCCATTTGACTTCCTGTCATTCACCTTGCCGTATACAGTGGGACTGCCTCCAAAACTTACCTATTTTTAAACCCTGGTATTCCCTACTTGAATGCTGCTCTTTTAAATCTATACATCTAAAAAGAAAAGTATATGCATGTTTTTGTAAGTAGGCAGGAAGGTGGAAAAAACACTACAGATTAGCTATTTGATTACTCATTTCAGAGATAAAGTATTTAGGCATAGTCAAGACTGTCAGTGTCAGGACAGGACAATTTTCCATTTCTTTAAAGAAGTAGGGGTAGGGAAAAAGGGTAAAAAGCTACTGTAAAGTTAAAGTAACTTACAAATTTTGCAGCTTTGTCTCTCTTTAAAAACCATATATTACAATCCCTGTTCTATAAAACTGTCGAGCTGCCTCTTAAATCTCATTTATGTTGTTTCCTTTGATATCATTACTTGGTAACTCATTTTCCACTTCGTCAGCAAGTTGCTTTGTTTTCCTTATTTTTCAATGGCATGCAGACTTCTGAATGTCTTAGTAATCAGAAACAATTTGCCTTTGTTTGTTTTGTTCCGAACCTTTCTTAATTTCCATTAACGTCCGTTTTCAGGTTTCTCTACACAACTTCATATCCCAGTGACATTCAGGATGCTGCCCTCCCCAGCAAAAGGGTGAATAGAAGCAAGCAGGATCACTCCAGACTTTTTGGTACCAGCACTGTCACTTTCAGAGAGATTTAATATACATACACTGTTGAAGTTTTTGCCCTGAATAAGTGTGCACACGTATTCTGTCCATTTGTCACATAAAGTAATGTTTAGTCTATGACTGTGTCTTCCTACCATCCTTTTTCTTTTAGGAAACTTCTATCAACAGCATTTGCATACTAATAAAAAAATAGTCTTTTCTAATACAGAGACTTTTATTGTGTGGATACTCATACATATTACGTATGATCTCAGTTCAGTAAAGCACTTCAGCATATATTTCACTGAGAAAACATCTTCTCTGTAAACTAAGGAGAAGCTAAAAGAACCCCAGTTGAGATCTAATGTCAATGCCACCCTGATGAAGATACCAAAGAACTCAAGAAACGTCAAGAGACACAGCCACAACGTGTATGGATTTTTCTGTGCAAGGAATACATTTACTGCAGAGACCAGTTTCAGTCCACTTTAGATGCTAATCATGTGTTTTAGCTGCAGGTATGCTGTTTCACAAAAACTGAATTCATTACAGCGCTTACAATGGTTAGTTTTCTTACCTTCTTCAGCATCTGTGATCTGTTTACCGCTGATAAATGTAGCTGCCTGTACCCTTTCACCTACAGATATATTGTTGCTTTTAAGTGCTTTCACTGTTTGATTGACCTATAGGAAACCACAGAAAGAAATGTCTATATCAGTGTTGTTATGCACATGTTAATGCAGTGACAAAGCTCTTGTAATTTTGTTTCAAGCATATAAAACACTCAAGTTATGGACTGTGGTGAAATTTAATATACATTTGTAATGACTAGCATATGAGCTCAAAAACGCAACAAAGCTAGCCCATTTTTGAACGTGTTGCCTTGGCAACAGCACCAGTTTTGTGGCACCCTAAGATGCAATGAGCTTTTCAGATGTAACAGCCACCCGTATACAGGTGAGAAATACACCTGCTGGAAGAACAGAATGCCCCAACCCAGTTGGACTGCAAAGGCAGCCCTGATGGAAATCAAAGATTAAGAACATTACAGGGCACTGTGATACTGTACCTAACACAGAGATCACTGGCAAAGAAATTTTCAACACAAACAGGCGCCTGCTCAAACACTCAGGCATTCATTGGAAAGGAGATAACCCCTAGCTTCATCACTGCAGAAAGCAGACCAGATTTTCTGCTCATGTTGACTAATTTAAGGTTTCCCAGCCACATATGATGCATACAATCTTTTTCTACAAAGTAGCATCATAGTAGAGGCACATCTATGTGTAAAATTAGATATACCTTCTTTATATCAAAACACAGACAACACTGAACTTAGTCATAAGTTATTTCTTTTCAGCATACTGTACTGACTTCTTGAAGAGTGTGATGGGATTAGGATAGCAGCAACCGTATCAGGACCGTTATGAAAGACTCTGCCAAGACTTCATGAGGGATCACATTTACAGCACAAAACCAAGCTGGACTATCTGTCCAGCTTTAGGGCATGGCAGAATTTAAAAGTTGCAAGGAGAAACTCTTAAAGCCTTCCTCTGGTCCATTGGCAAAGCAGATAAGGCAAGAAATAAGCCCCTCACTTCGTGCAAAGCCTACAGAGCACAGCAATAAACTCAGCTTCAGCTTCTTCTCCTGCCTCCCCACTTCAAATCTCTTTCACACCAGCCCCATCAAAATGAGAAATGTAACAAACCTGCCATTTCTCTAATATCTCATCCCACTCCTGCATTCAGCAACTGTGGTGTGCTGTCTACCCTTCTTGCACAGGACATGTACTTTAACTGAGGGATGCCACATGGCTCAAATACAGATATGGACAAGCTAATCTGCATTTTCAATTTAAACATAAAGCAATTTAGAAAGCAAAATAGAAACATGATACCTTTTTCTTTAACCACTTCAATGTCTTCTCTTGGCTGTACTTGTGAAATTTCTGACTGCCAATCTCTGAGATAAAAACCAAGAAAGGGGAAGAAAGTCATGACTGGTTTAGATTGCATTTTCAATACACTTAAAATCTTCAGAGTTGTAGACAGAGCACGGAAGTTAATTTGCAGCTTGCACATGTTTGATATCAGGGCAAAAAGTTTCAAAAATATTGGAAACATGGAAAAATAAACAGACTGAGCTGATATGCACAAGTTTGAACAACCTAACAATCTTTAATTAGGCCCTAATCCAGCAAAGCTCATATTTTATTTATATATGGGTAATCTTGGGCTGCCTGAATTCAGTAAGGCTCTTCTCAAGCCCTTGTAATTTGCCAAACCTTCACTACCCTGTGTCACCAGACTGGTCATTGTAACTACACAGTTTGCAACATAAAACATTGTTTGCCTGACTGCAAAAAAACACACAAGCACCCACAACACAGTACCTTAAATCTTTGGTTTATGAATTCCAGCACCTAGTAGGGGGCCAGGAGAGTTGGGCAGGGAAGACAAACCATTTGCCCTTTCAATAATCTCTTTTCCTATCATTTCTCCGCTCTCATTTCACAGGGTGACTATTGCAGAAGTTTACTTCTATCCTCCTTTTGCGTACTTTAACACAGTGTCAAAGGAAAATAAAGAGCTAAAATAATGAAACACACTCCTAGTGGGAGGAAGTACATGATTCATTTATGATTTATTGAGCAACATAAATTAACTCGATGACATAAGAATTTCAAAAAGTGTTTCCCCTGTGATAACTAGGGTACCACGAACATATGTGAGTCAGGATGCTGAGGCAAAGGAGAGAGAAAATTGCAAAAGCTCATGGAAATTTCAGGATAAAAATTATTGAGCTTTAATTCACAGTGCTCCATTTTAGAAACAGAACAAAATGCCTAGTAAGATTACACAGGAGATTTCAGAGCCCACTGTGTTTGAATCTATTTCTTTAACAGGTATTTCAATAGCTTTTAATCTCCTGTATACCGTTCCCATAAATACATACATCTGTTTCATGTCATTTACTGACCCAGTATCATATTCCAGCACTAGGTTCATGGAGTTTCCTTCTCCCCTTGCAAACAACAACATTATTTATGATTGTTTCAGCATTTCCTTCTTTGGGGTTTATCTTGGCTCTTCCAAATTGCATACAAATATCTAACTATTATGTGCTCTTTGTGTATGCATGGTAGGGGGTACAGAGAGGTCGGGGAAAGCTGTTTACAAGATAAAGTTTAAGTCTATCTCAACACAACAGCTGTAGAAGAGTAAAATGCAAAAAATTCTTCAGAGGAAAAAGGAAAAAAATGCTAATATACACTTTGCTTCGTGAAGTTGATGAGTTGCAGGTAAAGTTGCAGCTGTGACATTACTGGCTGCAACCTTCAGGACTTTGAAGTTTCTAAATGGCTCTGAAAGAGAAGCAGCAGAAATTGGGGGAGACTGTCTGTATGCTTGAACCTGCTTCTCAAAGAGCTAACATGGTTTCAAAGAGCTAACATGGTTTGGGCCAAGCACAGTGAGTACGATTCACGGATTCCTCTCTTATCAGAGAAAGTTCGAGGAAGGGACATCCTCCTGCCACCATCCCCCAGCCCATGAAAAGTAATTCTAGTCCAGATTCCCAGGCAGACTCCCCCACAACAGCATGATTCAGAGTGACTCAGTTAGAGAAAGGAAACGTAGAACTGTGAAGCCATTTTCATTAAAA
This sequence comes from Cygnus atratus, assembly GCF_013377495.2. Taxonomy (NCBI): domain Eukaryota; kingdom Metazoa; phylum Chordata; class Aves; order Anseriformes; family Anatidae; genus Cygnus; species Cygnus atratus. Next base: position 180,703,363 of record NC_066362.1, on the reverse strand, counting down.
CATGTGAAAAATAATTACGCTGAACCCTTCAGAGATCACTTTGTTTGAAAACATTTTGTGTGCTTGACAGTTTTGACTATTAAACTCTAGAAACTGACAATATTTGAGACCTCTGAAGAATTAAAGTGAGTTATGAAAGTCACAAACTGCTGACAAAAGGATTCAATATTGGAACGTGGATTTAACATGTGATGCACATTTGATATTGGTGAGAGTTAGCGACTATGTTTGATAATATGAGTATATATTGGAAAGCCTTTTGTTCCCTAATGTGTCTGGTGCCTATAAAACTGGTCTGAGACATCTGGAAAGATTGGGTTTGAGAAATACAGATGGAATATAAGTGGTTCTACAATTAAATAATATGTTCAGCGATCGGGTAATCGCTATGTAGACTTGGAAGTTTCCCTGATGTATTGTTGAGCAAACTGCCTAAAGCACATTTTAACATCCATTTTCTCAGTGTTTTCCATAACTCAGAAACTCATATGGCCCCTTTTTTCCTACCTTCTGGGAATACAAGCTTGGCAATATTACTTAGTTATTCTAATCAGGTAAGTTTTCTTGGCTCTTCATGTTAATCACATCAGACAAGATCACAGTGCAGTTTTTGCCTTGCAAAACGAAACAAAGAGTAACGCTCTAGAACTGGGAGTTCATAACCCTTTCCTAATCCTTCTCTATTGTACTTTTTATCCAATCTTTGAATTCATTAGCAAACAACCTGCCTCACCCAGATTCAGCAAGCTGTAACACACCCTTTCCCCAACTACTAAAGCAGGTAAATGGGAATTTAATCCAGCAAAATGAATTTTCAGTGCCCTTCAACACTGAGACCAGGGAAAGTGGAGTTTCTGCTAATTCAGTAAGTGTAAACTGTGAGTGGTCTAGGGTAAGAATTTGTTATACAGATGTTAAAAGTCTTAAGATTAAATTAAGAGTGAAATAATTATGTTGTTGGGTTCTGCCAAATGGATCAGAGTCGCAGAAGACCGAACACAACAGATACTTCTTGCCCTAAAGCCCTGCTCCTTAAATGAGAAAGGCTACATAGTAGACAAGTCTTAGAGCTAGAAAAGAGTACATTAGTCATAATATTGATATTTTTTACAGGCAATAAAAGAGATGTGAATATGAAACACATAGAAAGGGAATGAACAGAACGGTGACCTGTGCATGACAGGCAGGCAAGCACTGATGTGTCTGTTGCATAACTGTAGGTTTGGCGTTCTAAAAAAATGAAAGAAATCCTAAGAGCAAGGCCTCATGTTGTTACTTTCAACCCAACCCAAACACGAACAAGAAAAGCAGCAGCAGGTACACGTCCAAGATTATCACATACAGCCAGAGCGTGCAAGCACACACAGCATTAATATCGACAGCAATCCTTGTCCATTACGTTTCAAAACAAACAAACGAAAAAAACAGGAAATGAAAGTAACTTCTTGAGCAGTTAATATCATTTGCTGGCAAAATGTCCCAAACTGATTGGTGTACATAATACATTATGAAAAGCATCAATACAAAAACCAAAACCAAGCAGTAAAGAATTTTCACTACTATCTACCAATACAGTTTATCAAACAATGCTCTGGTGGACAACAACCGCAATTATGCTTTCAGAATGGATACAGAGGTTAGACTAAGATATAAGATCTTGTCTATGGCAAATCTATATACTTAGTTATTATTTTGCTGTTAAAAAGGAAACACTAATACCACCCAGAGGCAGCATTGCTGTTTGGAGGAAGTGCCTCTTCAGAAAAATAACGCTGGCTTTGCCCTATATTCCTGTGCAGAGTTCTTAGTTTGACAGTCAAGAGAATCTGGCAGGATTTTTCACCTTCTGAGACAGAAGGGCAGAAGTTTAGTATCCCCTCTCTCACCCCCTACCTCCTTAGCCAGTATTGGACAAGTTGTAGGGGACAGTAATTGCCTAGAAGTTTAATATTAGTTTTTACTGGAAGCATTTATCACTCCATGGGAAGGCAAAAGTGGTTTTGTAGTTCAGATACATCTGTCTTAAAGGAGCCTTCTTGAAAGTCAGAATTCACCCTAAGAAAAGGGTTGCTTGCTCCCACTGATACTGAATGTAACTCAATGCTTTCCGAAGGTTCTTTTGGAAATCCAGGACAGCACATAACTCCAACTACCCCAGTCCCAGCAAAACGTAACAATTGTCTCACTGCCCAGATTTCCTGCTGTCTTGTTAAAGTGATCATTTGCAATGGAAACACGTCCTGCCCTGAAGTTCAAATTGATTCTTTTGGGGAAGTAACTGCTCTGTGTTAATGCATATGTACCATATCATACAGGAAATTTTGAGCTTGTACATCTAAATCCTTCAGGAAAAGCTCACAGTACCCTATCTTGATGCTCTATGCAGCCTAAAAGAGGTCTGGCATTTTACTCAGCAGCGTTTTTCTTCTTCTATCACCCTTCCTCAGCCTATCTGTAGAGGAACAGCTAGATATTTCTTCTTATATATATATCAACAAGGGCAGGGTGCTTCATGAGAGCATATTCCTAATATTTCTGACTTTTAATCTGTGTACCTCTACTACTTGGAGGTGCTCTGTACACATAAAGGGTCATACAGTTAATGTTTTTTCACTTGGTGGTAGATTCAGTGTTCTCAAATTCCTGTACAGGTAGATCTCCACTATCAGAAAGTCAGCAAACAGAAGCATAATGCCCTTTATAGGACTGAACGTAAAAACTGAAGATTTGCATCTTTTGCAGGTCTGCCAAGCTGCGAAAATTATTATGTAATGCCCCTTTCTCTTCCCTAGAAAGTATATATTGTCCTCAAAATAAGAGCCCCCTGTACCAAAGGGAATTCTGGACAAAGCTTGAGGGCACTATGCATAGAATTGATACTTTGCTATTTTCTTCCATTCAGCTTTTCTCTCACATAGTTATGCATCCCAATCAAGGTATGCATGTAAAAAATAAAAATAAAATTAAGTCTTTAAACTTAATCCCACGATAAATTACGCAAAGCCAGAAAACTTGTGCTCTCCTATCTCAGCAGTATATTCTCTCTTCTTGAGCTTTGTTCTGCTTATTGTTTGAATGCTTTGCTACAAAGGGAAAAAAAAAGCCACATGGACATCGGTTTCACTTCTTCCACAGAAGACTATGCTACACTAAAGAAAGAGTTTAGGAAGAAATAAAACTTTTATCAAAAGGCAAAGAAAGTTCATAGCACGTAGCCATCTCTGATCAGTTTATCATTTTTATGCCACCAAGCTGGAAGACTGCACAACTATTTTAGAGTTACAGCAGATAATCTGAGATCCACATTCTACTATTCACAATACTGTAAAGAAGACTTTTAAGCCTAAACTTCTGCTTTTAAAATACAGCTTCATCCAGCACCTTAAGTAAAGTGAAAAACAGTACTTAAATCTATTTTGTAATGAAGTAACACTAATAAATCCAACCTTCCCTCCCTCCCCTGCCCAAATCTTTTCACCTTTTTCTTCCGTTACATGATGTATGGACTGTTTAACATCTGCACACTTCAGCAGCAACGGGCAATGAGGGTACTCTGAGTCTAGCACAACTTGATCCAGTGGCTGGAACTTTCCTTGCTGCTGAAAATACATCAAAGGAACAATAAAAGCATTATTACAATGTTAAGACATATACATATACGCATGTATAGAAATATATATGCATGCAATTGCCATAGTTTTAAAATAAAGTATTTAAAGAAGATCATATTTTGAACGGTACCACATGACACATTTAGAAACTGATTACAAAGCAAACTATAAATATTTACTTCAAAACAGTAAATATATGCAAAATGCTGAACTCTTCAATTACTGCACTAAAGAGCCCAAATTTAAAACAACATGGGGAGAAGCTAATGTGAAGTACAGCGAGATTTTTTGGAAGATGACATAAGACACAGTAGTCAGTGTGTGCCAATAGTGTTAGAGACCAAAACCTGTTGGATTAAACCCAGTGTCATAACTTCCATTCAAATTTTGCTTTTCCTTCCATAAAAGATAAATCTCAAAGGAGCAGGGCAGCTTCTGGAACACAGTATTAACCTTTCACCTCTGCAAAGTCAATTCCAGTTTGGCCACAGTATGCATATAAAGCGATTTTGGCACAACTTAAATAGCCCCACACATGACAGAACCATCAAACAGATCTTGTCGTTGCCAAACAATGCATAATCATTCAGCACAGTTTGGCACAACTGGCAGCCTTCTCTTTGGAAAGCTCCTTTAGCGCATCAGTACAAAGACTCAGTGAGTTCTCCATCCTTGGAGAGCGCAAGGTCTCAGGAGCCAAGGCTGAAGTCATTACAGCGGTCAGTATGAAAAAAGCACTTGGGTAAACTGTTTTCATTATTAATTAATCCTCTTACTAAACAGTCAGAGGCTTAATAAAAATAACCATCCACTGTTAAATAAGATTTAAAAAAAAAAAACACAAAACAATGAATTTCAATTTGTTTCTCTTGAAAATGAAAAGGTACAATTACAATGGCAAAAAGGTTATGAGGGGCAGAAATAAAGCTTCAATGAACTGTTTCCCATGGATAAGTTACCTGCACAAACCACTTTGTGTCCAGAAGCAAGACAGCCATGTTCACCTTGTGCAGCAACACAGAGCCTAAGCTAAGACTGGATAGGAGATGGCTCTGCTCAGGGACACTTAAGCAACCCTGCATCACACTGTCAAAACTGGAGGATGGTGCAAAGAATGATTCTACAATACTCAGGAGGTATCTTAATTACCTCCTCCTCACTTACTCATTAGTTCAAGCCAGAAGTGACTGTGCTGTATTCAAGTTGGCCTTGCTTGAGACATCTGCCACAAAATCCTCGAGACTTTACTTTACTGAAGAATACAGTAATTTAGGCAGGGCGCTGCAGGAATGCATTCGTCCTTAATTAGGAACCCATAACAGCTCTACGAACTTACCAGGCACCATGCCTCGTTTAGAAAACCCTTCCAGAACAACGTACCTAAGAAGCAAATGGCAGTACTGGATGCTTCCAATGCAGAGAAAACAGCAGCAACAGTCATCCTTTATTCAGGCTACCTCAGCACTCTGTCACATTGACACAGGAGATTTACTGTTTCCCTAATTTAAGTTTGGTTTATAAAGCTTTCAAAGGAGTGCTGAATTCAAACAGAGTGCAATACTGAGAGAAACAGCTCAACCATTCCTGTGCAATGACTTCTTCTGATGGGACACCCTAGAGCAGGAACAGACCACAGAACATCTGAACACATTGGCACACCCTACACCATAAATTATTTAGAAGTAATTGCATAACAATAGGTTACTATTACAAATGTCTAGTAGGACTTTATTTCTTCAACATACAAGAACAGTTTTCCTGCATTCTCCACCTGCAACCTAAAGCAGAAAATAGCAAGCCACTTGATAGGAAATGCTCTTAGAAGAAAACCTCTTAGGATGCATAAAGTGAAATTATTGACCCCATGAAATAAAAAACGAGGATTAACATTTTTATTTTATGCTCTCTTTTCACAGGCACATTACAAACTATAAATCAATAATATTGCCTAGGAGTTTTGATACACGTTGGATATTTAAGTAAGGTTTTGCAACACTCTAGATAAATTGATTAACCCATTTATTATTCATCTTTTGGATATTTGGTCATCCCTTTGCTATTGCATGATACACCAGCTCTACAAATACTGTTTGTAAAAAGGCAATGTTTCTTTTCAAGTTCAAACTGCCACAGAAATGTTTCTTTTTCATCTCCCATAGCATCCAAAATCATCTTTCTTTCTTCTCCTGTTTCTCAGAGTGATTCATCTACTCCTTAGGACGGGCTCTAGTTTGTTTTATTCTGATGACATCTATCATTTTAAATTCAATGGTTCAAGGATCGGTTCTCACAAAAGGACAAAAGATTCTCTGCTTCTCGTACAGAGGGGATTAGGTTTTGTTCAGATTGCAAGCTGACTCCTGGAATATACTTCACTGGCCAAAAAAAAATTGGTGAAAACAGAAGTATGTCTAGGGTGGACATCTCTGTTTTAAAAGCAAATTAAATTTCCCATAATATGGAAGTCCCTGTTGGTAAAATTAACATAACTTCTGCAGAAAACGAAGACAGAACTAATGCTTTCTCCTGAGAATTCCAGTGAAAAAATTAAGCGGGCGTACCTCCTTGTCTGCCTTTATGAGGTAATAAAGTATCAGGAATAAGGGGTCCATCGGCGTCACGAACAGCAGGCGCCCATCTAAGTGACAGATATACAAAAGTAAGTTTAGTACCAAGAGGCATGAGTATATTGCTTGGCCATTTTTTAGGATGTTTGTCAGGACCGTGGGCAAGAAGAGTATATTTTTTTATGTTAAGTAATCCAGTATTTCAGTAAAATGGGCAAGAAAATAGTATTTGTGATTTTATGTTAAAAATATAGAGAGCTCAATTCTCAACTCTGCCAAACAAAAGCACAAGCTCTGTTGCAGGTCTTCTGGCTTCAAGCACTCTCAATTTTCCCTTTTTCTGGACTGTAATAAAAACAGCAAAATTAAAGCTGCCCTCTATTGGCAGATTTGGGTGTAACAGAATCTTGTTCTGGGATACCAGATAGACCCAGAATACTCCACTCCCAACACCATGCAAGAAAACACCATGCTGGCAGCAGAGGATGGCCGTGCAAGAAATAATTTCAAGAGATAGTTAAGTTAGAGCTGTGTTTCATTTGTAAGGGGAGAATCTGCACATAGTCTCCTAATAGAACAAAATACACTGCAACAGATCAGAAAATGTTTCTGTGTGTTTTATTCAAAATTACAAAGGAAGAACTTGGTCTCTCCTTGAAGCAGACACCTCTGCCCATATGAAGCCCATTGCAGGACAACAGCTCAGTCAGTCTTTCTGTATAATCGTAGATAATTGGAAATAAAGAAATTCACTAATTAGAGATAATAATTGATGTCAACTTGACATTAATTAGCAAACCAAAGGCAAATAAATGTAATTCTTTTTTAATTCACGTGATTAAGATATTTTTTTTAAAAGGAAATCTTATTGCAATGGCCCTAAGGCTAACAAAAGATAGGGTGGGAAGGTGGTTTGGTCAAAGCTCATACCCAATCTAGCATCTGCACTGTTAACATGATGCATTATGGTGTGAAGTCCCTACAATACATCTGTATAACCAAATCAGCCTGGGGATCCAGTTCACATTTATCTCAAAGCTAATTTCAACTCTTCTTTCCAGAGAGAGTACCAACGACATGGCTATTATGGGACTATTTGTACGGCTTCTGACAAGCCTCAAGAATCCTAAATGAACCCCTGGCTGGAGCAGAATGGGCTCTTACACTGTACTCTGTCATCCTCCTTTTGCAATTCTGTAATCAGAAGATAAACCTAGAGGTGACAGCCTCAAAACGTGGTTCTAGTATTGTGTGAGCTGTGTAAGACAAACAAACATAAGGCAACTTGCATTTATATCAAAATGATACAGATCAACCCATGCAAGCAGAACCAAGACAAGTCTAGGGCATTCAGGGTCAAAACATTTCTCCAGCTATGTGAGTTTGTAAGCTGGTACTGTCACATGCTAAGACCCTGGAAGAAAACTACCGAGATCACAAGGGAATACATTTCCCTGACAAGAACCAGGCAAAGACAGCTCTTAATCTCAACTCCACAGCCGTTAGCTGTGGAAAGTATCTGGACTACTTACTCATAAAGCTGAAAGTTTTGATAATAAAATTGGAGACAAAAAACACTAGCCACTTTCTTAAAGTTTCAATTTAAATGCTCTCAACTGTACCTCCAGGAAGAGTATTTTTATTTGTTCTAAGGAGTTTTGACTCACTGTAGGTGTGTCAAGACCTCTGTCCTTCTCTGCAGATAATAATGAGATGATTTGCTTTAACTGCAAACACACAACTTTTTTGTGTTGTTTTTCATCTGACCATCTCAGAGATGCAGCAGCCCAAACATGCGGGAAAAAAAAATCCCCCCTTTATATTTTAAATGAAACTGAAGCAATTGCTTCTGAAGGCAAGTGTTTCCAAAGGGCCAAAGCAGAGGTTAGAAAAAGAAAGGGGAGAATACAACATGGATGTAATTGGGAACAGGGAGCAGACCCAGTCTTTTGGCTCCCCCCCAGATGGAGCAAGGAAAAGCTCACAGACATACTGTTTGCATTGCTATACGCACCTGCAAAATATGTTTAAAAAATAACACGCATATGGGATATTACCATTAAAGAAGGCATATGTCTGCCTTGTCTGAGGTTGTTTATTTATTTATTATTATAAATGCTCTTTTTTTTTCTTGTTGAAAATGGACAAAAAGGGTATGCCTTCATCTCCTGAACTGATACTTATTGTATGGTCTATGGACGTCCTGGGAGAGAAACACTACCCCAATGACACCCTTATTGACACAGGATCGTTAAAGCTGTCACGAGTGGTTATATAAGTTTCTTTCTCATTTTTAGAAATATCATGGACTATGATATTATAGATGATCTCACTTCAGACAAAACACTGAAACGGCACCTTCGGACAGCAGCCGTATCCCTGAGATCACAACACTCACACAGAGGACTACAGAGGTAATTAAAAGAAAACAAGACCATGCATTCCAACACTTGGAGCTCTAACACGCTGCTCTGCTTAGCTAGCTCAGGCCTTCCAGCCCTTTTTCCCTGCTGTAGGATAAGACATATTTTACTTACACTGAGGACTTTCTGGTCTGATTGACAAGGCAAGCTAAGTATTTTATGGCACTTCAGTTTAAATACAATTGAATGACTCCCCCGCCCAGCTATACCCTTCCTCAAAGACAAACGAACATCTGTCTAATTGAGGCTGCCAAAGGCAGCCTTTTAAAGAGAGACCACAAAGCCCCTAGCCCTGGTTAAATCCAGATGGCAAACGAGTGTGTCAGAAGGTGGGGATGTGATGCAGCATGCCTCAAACAACTAGGAGAAACACCTGTAAATTTACTAGAAGAGAGAGGGAAGGTGTCTGTTTATGAACATTAGTTACAGTTGGGGGAAGGATATGTTATATTACTCACCTTGTTGAACAGTCTCACCTATAAACCAGGAACGATATTCTTCATGAAAAGCTTTAACTTCAAACAGCTGCTGTGCACCACTATTGAATAAGTAAAGGGTTGCTTCCCCTGTCAAAAGAGAAATCTGGTTTGTGTTTGTAAGCTTTCACAAAAATCAAAAGAATACCCAATACATCTGAAGAATGTGCCTTATATACATACACACACAAACATACACACATTCTACATAAACTCACTACAAAGAAAGCTCAGACAAAGAAAACTATTATATACAGATGTTCGTTTACCAGCTCTATAAACCAAACTGAATTTGAATCAATAAATAAGATGTGTGAATAGTTCATCTTACAACACAAAGCCTTTGATCCAATCCCAAATCAAAATCACTCAAGAAATTAGCTTTTGTCTGTACTGAAGGGGGAAGGTGGAAAACCAGAAAATTTCCTTTCCCTCTCTCATGCTTGTTCCCAAGACATTAGATGCAGGGTTAGGGGAACAAAACTCTCAAACCTTCAAGCGACAATTTGAAATCTTTTGTGTGTGTGTGTGTGCATCAAAATGGACAACAGATAACTCAGTATGGTTAGACAAACAAGGTTAACAAGGAAGTTAAAAGGAGCTGCCTCAACGTGCCCACCATAATCTTGACAGTTTGAAAAGGGAAAGAAAAGCTTTATTTTGAGCCACCTCATAGCACAGCTCTGCTGTTTCTAGGTTCTAATGAGAAGGTGACAAATGTGTTACAAACAGAATTGGCATTTTCTGTGTCTCAAACAAGAAGTCAACAGAACTACAGAAGGGGCCACTGACATCCAGTTAGTTGAGTCTGTTGGCTGGACTAGTCCTGTCCTGGTTATCTGTGCATCTTCGAGAGACAACATCAACTACAACCTGGCGGTCCTGCTCAAAACACAGAAATTGCAAAGCTCCACTGACTTGCAGATCATATGCTGGCTCAAGAAAGTGTCAATGCAAGCCCTTGCAAGCTGATGTCAGCACTACTGTTTCCGGCCTGATGAGATTCCTAGGTGCAGAGGAAGGTCAGCTAAAATGGGCAGATGCATCTTTTCCCAAAAATGACTGATGATGCTTTTTTTTCCCCCCTTTATCCAAGAGGCTGACCAAATGTTTAACCTCACCTAAGGATACAGTTTCAATTCTCTGATAATCATTCTTTTGGAGAGGGGAGGAGAGGAGTGAACAGTAAATATAAGGGGGAGCAGAGGTTTCAATCATTACCATGTGCTTCTTAACAAGGGTCTACACCATAGTTTGATCAGTGCCAGACATCAGACTATTCATGGAAGTGTTCGTTGAACAGCTTAAAGACTCCTACCAGCGAGCATGCTTGCCAAATGCGGTGGAGAGCTAGGAAATGTCGGGAAAGAGACCATTCCTACTGCATAACTTCAGCTCCTTATTTTATTTCTTTACATTAAAAGGACAGTCACCACGGGTTCCCAACTATGTCATTAGAGAGAATCTCCAGGAGATGGAGAGAGAAGCTAAGTAGCTCTCTTTCTAACTTTGCCACTTCAATTAGTTGATTAAGTCTTGTGGCACGGGTACTCCCCTTCTTTTAATTTAAAACTTTGAAAAATACTTCTTGTAGGACTTCTGAATTACAGGCTGAAACACTAGTTTATAGTCTTTGTATGGGATAGAAATTTTGTCCTTTTTAACCTGACTACAAAAAGGACCATGCATACTTTTATTTAATAAAGTGGTTAGCATGACTATCCACAGCGTGCTGAGTCCTTCAGTGGGTATTTATCCAATATCTGGCATCAACAATTCATTCATTAGACCCAGACATAAGGAAAAGACATTATTAGGGTGTTCTCAGTCCTTCCATTTTCAAACCTTATACTTATAATAGGCTACATAACTGAAAGTTTATGCATGTCTATAAATAAGCTTCTGTAAATTCTAAAGGAACACACCCAGGCTTTTGGTCAAATCATTGTACTTTAGGTTTTCCCCAGAAACCTTTCCCAAGATCTCTGATTCTACAAGCTAAATAGTTCTCTTCTTCCACAGAGAAAAGCAAATTAATATCTACTCTTTTTAAAACATAATAAATTACAAAGCCAATATAATACAGCAGGTGGAAAATTTCTCTGGCTGTATATTCTCACTGTAAACCTGAGCAATCAAAAAACAAGTACCCTGATGAGAATAAATGATTTCACATTCTGTATCTATTGTTTTTAAATTACTTTTTCAAGTAGAAATTAGAGTACTGTGGTATTAAAATGTACCTGAAGACTTTAGTTACAAATATATATAAAAGTGAATGGTGAATTTCAAAAACAAAAGTATATAATTTAGAAAACAACCTGGTGAAAAGAGAAAAAACAAGCACCAGACATGTTTTTTAAACAAAACATGCTAACCATAACCAAGGCTTGCTGCAGATTTCTGCTGCAGTATCTTATACCGCAATTATTACGTTACTCATATAGAAATAACAAATCCTTGACAAAAATGGCAATCTGACTAGAAGAAAGTAACTGTGTGTGGGACGGTGGTGTCATTATATCACCTGCATCTGCTGGTCTTTCCAACGGATTTTGAATTCAAAGTGCCTCGTCATCTATTAATGGGAAAAGAGACACCACCACTTGGACCAAGGAAACAAGAAAATTAGATTTAAAAATGTAAAGACTCAAAAAGCTTGGTAAGTATAATTGAATCACTTCTTCTGACCCTGCCTATTTATTTTACAGCATAAGATGAACGGTATGAAGCCTAAATTTGGATTAAAAAAAAAAGCCCAAGCTCAACACCCAACACTGCAAGTTCCCCAAAACTAATGCACTTAAAAACACAACTTAAATTACACCTCTTTTTTGTGCTGCCAATATTCCTGATGAATAAACATTTCAACCAATTAAAATTATAAAAGAAATCCTAAATGTTTGCAAAGCATTAACTATCTGGCATCACCAGCAGTATCTTTGGCACATAAGACTTACATTATCATCACTATTTCAGCTTGCAAAACACGAATCATTTGGTAGTGGAGGGAATCAACCAGAACATTAACAGGCTCATGTCACTATTCCGAAACTTGCCTGTGCTTGGACTGCGTAGTCTTGTAAACATAGGTTCGCTGTCAGGTGTCTTAGGGGGGTCGGTAGCAGCCTCTGTGGGGAGAAAGGAAAAAAGTTATAAACTTGTAAATTGAGAAGCATTTCACGTTCTGCCACGCTTCTCCAAGACGTTCAGAATTAATTGGATTGACACTTTTTGAAAGCTCACATATTTTCTGCCTAAAAAGCTATATGCCTCAGCCCAAATTCACCCTACCCGATCAAGGCACCTAAATTATGATTCCAGACTTCCTGGCACTCCCTATTTGCCATGGGAAAGATATGCACCTGGGGATGATTTAGGTTTTGAAAACCACTTTCCCCCAGAGAGCCTCAGGCAACAGAGCTCCCAAGTTTGACATCTCAGTTAAGTGAGATGAACTGATGTGTTACCCCGATTAGTCTCAATGACAAAGAGAATGCTTTGGTAAATTAGACCAAGCATGGTGTGGACATTAAAAAGTTAAAAGTGCACAAGGTAAAATATTTGTAGGAACAAACAGTGGTCTTCTTTCGGGAACTAAGATTATGCAGCAATATGGGGCAGGAATTGTCTGAGTGGTTGTTACTTATGTGAAAAATATGCACCCTTGTTTAACTGTTATATATAATCTTGAAAAACAAAGAGTGCGTTTCGTTCTCCCCACAGGAAAAAGAAGCTGAGAGAATACAGCGCCTCTGGCTTAGGCTCCTGACAGTTGTTCTCTTTTCTGTGTTTTTAAGCAAAAAAGTCAGACAAAAAGCAGAGCCACAAAAGTACAATTTTTCAGTGAAATTTAAAAAAAAAATAGAAAGGAAACAGCTCCCACAATGATGCTGATTCTAGTCTGAAAAAAATGTCTATAAGGATCCCCAGTTAAGTGTATTCTATCCAAGTTCTCTTCATTGGGAAAGTCTAAGTTATATGTATGAAACCAACTTCCCACATCTGAGCGAAGAGCAACACGACAGCATCATCCTTCTTAGCCCGCAGACTGCCAGTTCTGTCCCAATTCCTCTCACAAAGGCATTCATCAGAGCAAGGAAAATTGCTAAAGCATTTCACATACACAACCAGCATCCAGCCCCCAGAGAACGGACTGACAGGGACCAGGATGATGCTTGGGTTATGGTGCTGCTGCAGGAAGCGGAGAGTTTTGGTAGTATCCAGGAGGCTTGCTGAGACAGAGACAGCACAGTCCTTTTCCATAAAAAACACGGAGGTAGGAACCTCAAACACATTCAGAAATCGGTGTCCACTCTGGCTGAAAGCCTGTCCCCAGCACCTCAGGAAAGGACAGGTAGACTTCTCACAGGCTGTTCACAGGGACCTCAGTTGCAAAAAAGGCCCAGGTAACCCTCATCTTTCTCATCTACACCTCCAAAGAGAAACTGTCCACAGGAAGACATAAGCAGGGCTTAAAAAGCAAGTAAGTGTATTTTGTGGTGAAGTATTGGAAGACAACGGTTCCTAGAGCTGTTTGAAGAATTTGCCGCTATTTTCCTCCCCTGAATTTTCAGTTGAGTCTTCAGGTGGCTTGAAAAAGTGCTTGAAAAAGTTTCAATATACGTTAGGGATTTTTAATGGAAAAAAAAGTCTGTATTTGCTAACCAGACTTACTGCATATGCTGATACATAAACACACACGGTTGTCAAGCTACATTTGTCCTGGCAAAGGAGAACTTCAAATTTCTAAAGCCGTGTATATTTCAATTTTTGACTGCAGTTTAACATTGGTGTATTTTTTGTTACTTTTTAAAACACTACAGTGATTAATGACAGTGAAAGAAACACACTGCATGTGTTTACTTTGATGTGTTTCACATGAACATGTTAAAATATACACACTAAATGTGAGTTTCAAAATTTGAAACAAAAAGCAAAGCAAAACAAAACAAAACAAAAAAAGCGAAGGAGCTTTTAGCGCTCACTTGCTCTGCTTTCTTCATGCATAGATTTATGAACACTGGGAAGGCGTCCAGCTGAGCCTGAAGTTGCATCGTGTATAACGCGAACAATTAAGTAGACAACCCTTCCTAATGGAGCTGGTTTTAATGAAGTTTGCAGCTTTATCCGGTAGATCTGTTCCTTTCCCAATCTTCTAGTGCCACGCTGGGTTCATCCATCTCCACGAAGCCTGGGAGATGCCTGCAGCGACCCCGCTGCCTCCCAACCCTGGATAACCACCTTCTATCACTGAGGGCCACCCCATGCCATCACCCTCTGCCCTGACGGATTCCCCTTTATCTACCCTGGGTCCCCACAGGAAGGGAAGCACAGCTCTACCCCTTTTAGCTCTGCATTCCTCCGGAGGAACTGCATGGCAGGCAGCTGCCCATGCCAGTTAACCCCTAAAGAAGAGGCCAAGTTCCAGTCCCAGCATCTCGTGCCCACGGGATCAGAGCAAACACCCCGTTCTCCCCACAGCTGCTGCAGAAGGCAGCTTACCATAAGGGACGCACGTGTGCAAACACAAAAAGAAGGGAAGGTGTGGGCAAAGGCAAAAGTGGTTTGTTTTTTTTTTGTTTTAAACCTTGGGATTTCTTCAAAATGCATTCAATACCCCACTCCATTTCCACGGGCAGATGAAGTATATTTTGTTACAGATTGGCTCGATTAGATGTCAAGTTGGCAGATAAAAAGAGGCAATTGGGAGAATGCCTGCTTGGAAAACTGGATGCAATAGTAACGTGGCCTTACGGACGAAGAAGGCCCTATTTATCTGAATTTAAACACTTCGTGGCTAGTAAAACGCTGAGCAAGGGATTCTTGAAGTTAGGTGTCCAAACGCTTTCTTGTGTGTGTTCTGGCCTTCAGCCAGGAAAGGTAACTGGATTTCTTTAATGTCATTACATTTATCAGTCCTCGTATTTGGGCAAGGATCTCTTCTAGCTAAGTAAATAAAGACTTCTTTAAAAGCAGTTCTGCAGTGATTTTCTAGCAAAACTAAGAGTTAAACTAGGCGTTTTGGAGTTTTGAATTTTAAGATTCACAACCAGATAAGCAATAATCTTACAGAAAATACGCAGACAAAAAGGACATTACAGGAAAAGCTTTTTTGTTAAATCCTAATGGAAAACATCAGGTGATTGCCACTACACTTACTCCAACAGCTTCTGTAGCTCAGCTCTGAGAAACCTGTTCCTCTACTGGAATAACAAGTGAGAGAGATGAGACCTTTCTGACTGTTATGTTCTCTACCAACTGCAGCTGTACGCGGCAGGTAACACACAGGGAGCACAGGTCAGCGTAGTGATAGATGTGTCAGTACAGCACACTGTTCTCCTAGGACAATGTTCACTGCAAGGATACAAAAAACAGACACACAGGTATGGAGGGCCTGATTAATCCTGTCCCAGGGAGGCATCTGAATTAGCTAGCCACTCTCTAAAGTGCCAGATGCTTCCAGGAGGCAGCTGAACCCCCCTACAGCCTGCCCCATCCCTGGGAGCACACTCCCGTCTGCCTCAACCTTTCCGACACCTCCAGCAACCCGGGTGAGGCAGCGCCGCTGCTGCGCCAGTGGAGGGAGTTCTGAGTTAAGCACAGCGCGGGACAATGAAACACCAGCACCACGCTGTTAAGTAGGTATACTTTGCTTAAGTTATTTATAGGCCACTGCTCGTTCACGATCGACCAAGTCACACAAAGCCCACCTAAAAATGTGGGCGATACATCCAGCAGTTGTACTGGGGTCTACAGAGGGAACGCCAGAACCCTGAAGGTGAGATGAAGAGACTACAAAGCCTTCAATTACACAAAAAGAGAAAAGCCTATCGTATTTTGTGGAGGCCAGACGTACAACCAGGCAAATTCTGTAAAGTGTATAAACAGAACAAAGTGAAAATGAAGTGGCTGTCAAAGGATTTCTAGCAATAAGTTATTCCACAATGGATAGATATGTGGCATTAACAAATCTGGCCATCAAAAAAAAAAAGGCTAGCCGGTACTGCAACATGAATAAACTGGAAAAGAACATAAAACTTCCACTAAGATCTATGAAACTGTTAGAAATGATGCAAGGTCTATTCACCTTTTTTTTCCAAAATTGCTTATGGAATACTGTATATAACAGACTAATATCAAGTTATATGGAATTCCCATGCAAAAAGCTGCCAGCCAAGCAAGCAAAAGGCTGTAAATATCTGTCAATTGCGTAAGAGGAAAAAACCCTTTGAGAGCACAAATTTCCCCACCACCACCACCCTGCAAAAAAACAGGATCATTTAAAAGTCTGGAAATATAAAGTTAAGATTTCATTTAAAAACAGATATTAAACCACATGTCACCTACACGAGTCTTTTCCATTCCCTTCTGAACTTCTAGTCATGCAAAAAAGGTGTGTCAGATGGAGACATGATGATGATGGAGTTCATTTAATGGACATTTTATGGAAGCCTTTAAACTATATAGTCTAGGGGTGCAGATATGTTAGATCTGATAACTGTTTATTTTTACATTCTTTTTAGAACCAGTTAACCCTGAAGTAAACTGCTTTAATTCAGTGCCTGCTCCAATGCTATATAAACCAAGTGTCCTCTGTCCTGCAGTGCACCCTAAAAAAAAGGCCAATGAAAAGTAATTAATAAATCCAGGGCTTTTTATCGAACAAGCTTTTAAAAAAATTGTAAGTTACAAGATAATTATGTATTAGCATAATGAATCAATTCAGGTACGCACAGACTGAGGATGCAGTCCCATGAATGGCTTCCAGTGACCAAAGATCACAGGTCATTAAAAAATGCAGTCCTGAGCTCCCCACCTCTGCTGCTTTCTCTCCATTAAAACCAGCAATTCTGTGCCTTGTGGCAAGCCAGCTCTGTTCACTGACCTAGATGAGCAGAAACAAGCCACAAAAAAGTCTTCATTTTCATCCAAATCAGTAAATATTGCCCCCACCATGTGGTTACATGATCACCAGAACAGAGGGACAGAACCTGTGGCAACAGCAGCAGACGCCACAGAAAATCACCTACTCCATACGAGACAATGGGCTCTTTGGTCAGCTTAGGCTAATTAGAAAACTAGATCATATCCGATTTACAGAGGTGGGAAAGCAACAGATGAGCACAAGGTATCTTTGCTTCCTTGGCTGACAATGCTCCCTGGAGGGCACTAAATGGCACACAGCTCTATTACCGCTGCAAACAGCCTCCCTTCCACATGCCTACACAGGAGGCACGGCTTCACACTTGAACGCACTTCATTTTTGGAAATCTTACCTTAGTTTTTACTCAGTTACAATAGTTTGATGTCACCTCACTCCCTCACCCTCTCGACCATACATAGTACTGGCTTCAGCAAGGGGATTTCTGCGATGCCTGTCGTAAAAGCTAGGATGGCAATCAGTTTAGTAATTATAATATATACTATTTGATGCCTTGAGCAAATAATGTTTAATGTGGTACAATTTATACCCCTTAGACCCTTTTTGGCTCCTACTTCACCTGCAAATACTGTGGTAAAAACAAAACAAAACTTACTGAGAAGCAAAAATGGCACTAAGTTTTTTATCTTGAACAAAACTTGACACAGAAATACTACCAGATGGCTCAAGTAGTCTTCTGCCCCAGTACACAGCCAAGCAACTGCGCTTAATATTAAGACTTCTGCCTAAGAGCATCCTTTAACGTCACCTAATGCTGGCACAGATCACTTCTTAAGCCAAAAACACATGCTTATAGACTCACTGGCAACAATGGAGATCACTAATTCAGCTGTTACTGAAATCTCGATGTTAGGCAGATCATCCAGAGGAGGCTGAGCTGAATGAAGGAAAAGTCAATCTTGAGAAGTTCGAAAACAGGTTATCACTTGAAAGGATAAAAACTTCAGACTTCCCTTCTCAATATTTATAGGGTCAACACTGGTGCAGCTGTATTACTGGCTGAATCAGCCCTATTCCCATGTGCAGAGAGGCCTAAGTTGGCATAAGTTGGTCTCTTCCAAGCCAGATGGCAGAAAGCAGAAGTAGGAGATGGTGTTACACATTAAAACATCTCTTTTCAGTTACTTTATTTGCTATGCTTCCTTCTGGCTCCTTAGCTTGCCAGTTATATCTGCTCTATACACAGCTGAGCTCAGTATGCCTTTTAAGAGATGACATGCAAAAAAACAGTGCAAATCACCTGCGGGCAAAAGGCTTTGTTCAGGAGATGCAAATGCCAGTTTAGGGAGAGGTTAAGTAAAATATGCCCGCAGAGTGCTGACTTCTACAATAAGTGTATCCACGCTCACTTTATTAAGAAGGTAGATAAATACGGGCACGTATACTTACAGTATCTTTCTGATGTTTCAAGTCAGCTGCTTAAAAACACACATTTTTAATTACAAACATTATTTCCAAGTTCTTTATCTGAATCGTTCTGGAAGTATTAACGTTCAAATGTCCTGCTCAATTTTGGCATTCGCTACAACTGCTGAAATAAGCTTTCTAACAGTCCAGCACAGCGGTCTGTTTTGCAGCAGATACTCTGAATTTATTTCTTTAACGCTAAATAAAAGCATGTATCGAAGTGTTTTTAAGCACAAGGTAAGAGAATGGAAAACAATAAAAAAAAAACACTGCCTACTTCAGATGTTAAAGCAAACTACGTTTATGCACTATATATTCAACAGCTTCTTTTGATATGACATCTTCTCTCAATATGACCCCAAATTTTCAAGTCAAATGCTTCCTCTGTTGTTGCATGGAGACAAAAGTTCCTTAGTCTCATTTGAAAGAAAGGAGAATTAATTTAATGCATGCTGATGCCCTATGGTTTGGCATCACAGTCCATTTATTTCTGCCTCCATCTGACTTTTGGCATATGAGATTTGTTCGAAGAGCTTGCCAAGTCTCATGTGAAACTGCTCCTTTTATTTTTAAATAAGTAATTCCTAAAAATAATAGGATTGTTAAGTTTCCCTCCCTTCTTGCTATCCTTCCAGTGCCATTAAAATGGCAGTTCCCATAAAATAATAAAAAAGCTAATCAATTTGCTGTTTAAGAAAACAACAGACCGAAAAAATGTAGTCTTCTAAACTTGTCTAGCTCAGAAAAATAGAGGTGGAAATTAATCTTCAGCTCACAGCTAACCCCTACTTCTTTTACTAATACAGAACAAATGAAATACAGGGCTCTTAACCTTGGCTGCTGAGTGGAATGCCAAACTTAGAAAACTGTCTTCAATTCCTGACCTTTTTGCTAAAACCAGCGAAGGATATAAATAGTATCAGCTCCGACATAACACCTATCCCAGAGAAACTGTACTGAAAAGAGACTGCCCTTCACACCCGTCCTGCTAGGCAGCTAGTGGGAGAGGTTGGTCGCTGTCGGTATGACCAGTTTGAGGCCATTATATACGATATTTTGTTATACAGAGCCCAGGTGAGATCTGTCACACACCGTGATTTCACCACGGTATCTGAAAGTTTTCCAGATCCCTACTCTTGTAAACCTACCGTTAGGTGGGGTCTCGATATTATTTTTTTCTAAAAAATCATTTCTAGTCCTTATAATTTTCAGAGAAAACATTGACAATGGTAGCTCCATGGGCTCTGTGAAACAAACAGAAATATCCTATATGTGTATTACAAAAGCACCTCATTGGTTCAGGTGATACGATTTGAAATAAAACACAACATAAACATAAATACTCAGTAAACACAGAATCTCTTCTACAAAAGCCCAGCATTAACAACCTTCTAGCTATGAAACAGATGGGCTCTAATCCTCAGGAGCCACTTCTTTTCCCTTGGACCCACTCAGTAGATCAATACAACAGGAAGCCTGTATAGGAAGCTCTGCATTCTCAAGAGTAAGTGGAGGGTGTGGATACACACACAATAAAACATCACAGATTATCCAACTGCTATGAGAAATGCAGAAGAGCATAATCTGCAAACTCAGACACCCACCAGTGAAGTCCACGTGGGTCATTCGGGACTTACAAACACCGTGGTGCCTCTGTACCACGATTCCTCCAGTGCTCCAGATTCTGGAGGTCTTCTTAACGGTCGACGTCAACTACCCCGAACAAAGCAAGTTCAGATCCAGATTTCCAGCCAAGCTAATAAAATCCCCTGGAACGTGGAACACAGCACAGAAACACCCATGTGGGTCTGTGCAGAGCCAGCTCGGTTCCATCAGGACTTATTAGTTCAGACACTGAAAGCAGCTGCACTGCAAAGCTGGTTCTGGAAACAGCAGAGATGTGTTAACATGGCACAGCACTTGAACCAATAAACTGTGCTAGTGCTGAGCAGAGTCTGCTCTAGGCCAAATCTGGTGCCTGTGTATCCACAGAATAGTTAATCTGCAACTGGAGAAACTGCCTGAAGGGTTGGCTCTATTTTGAGCCCAGCATGCAGAGCTCTACCCCTACCTGCACGCCCAAGTCTTCTGTCCTCACCCAATTTTATGTCCTCATCACCTCACTCCATCTGACCAACCCCTCTGCCTACCCTTCTGTTTGTTCATTGCTTTCTCTCTCAACAATTCACATCCTTCCTCTAAACGCTTGTGTTAAGGCTGCACGATGTCCAGCAGTGGCTCCCAGCCTTTAGGAGTGATCAGCATGGTTCCCATCCTCTCCTTGTCCAACCTTCTCCACCAGACCAACGCTTCTTAACTCCTCAGTCCCTGAGTCCCAAGCCAACTCTTCTCCCTTCATCCTGCCCTTGGTCCTTCAATCCCTCACATGGGAACAACTGTGCTTATAAAAACAAAAGAAAAAGATGTTTTGACATAGCAAATCATCCTGTGCCACAGGAAAAAAAAAAAAAAAAAAGAAAGTATCAGCAGAAACACCATGACCAGAGCTCTCACCAGGACAAGGGCAGGCTACCTTGTCTAAAGGTAAGATTTGTACTTCACCTTGAAGTTGCGTACCCGCAAGCCCGGATAGGACTGTCCAAGGCTCTTCCCCCTCTTCCTACTCGAGATTTCCCTTGTGTGACTGTCCCATGCCAAACAGGCTTGAGCATCTTAGGATGGCAATGGGCTGGTGAGGGCAAAGCTCTGTCATCAAGGTGCTACTGATAAGTGGAGTGAACAAAGCCCTTTCTTTGCCATAGAAAGGAACGAAGGTAGACAAAGACTGACAGAGGTGAAGCACAGGGTGCGTGGCTGACTGGACATCAGGACATCTTGTCTCTCAACTGAGGCATTGCTGTACCCTCCTCCTTCCCACCTTTACAATCTAGGCAAAATACCTGACGAGCTTCGTGTTTTGTAGCTGTCCTACCACTTGTAGGCATGAAATGGACACCGATGGTCACAGTTTTACAGTACTGGAAATATAATGATATAGTTAATGATTCGTAACAAAAAGCAAGGGAGTCTGGCCCTCTAGGACAACTCAAGAGACTGCTGTAGCACGCATCATTGGTAAAACAACCACTCCAGCTGTATTACTCCTCTAGCTATAATCGTGACTTGAAAAAACAACATAGGGCAGTTCTAGCTGACAGAGGAGATTTCTTGTTTCTGAGCTGGTTCAAGAACACTGGAATCAATATGAAAACAAGGAAATCAGAACCAAAATTGAAATCTATCTTCTCAATTTCAAACACACTGCAAATAACAGAGCCACACAATGTAATGTATTCTATAAATGTACAGTGAAGCAGGGAAATTAGTAATAATTTTAGAGCCTTCAATCCCAAAGCACACAACTCCGCTCACTTTCTATGGCAAATCAGAAAATGAAATCCATCTGTTTTTCAGCTGCTGTGTTGCAAATATCGCAATGTTGCCAGTTGCTGAAGTCCAAATAAGAAAGAATCTCACCTTCCCCTGGCATGAGCTTTTTACACTTAACTGTTTCTATGTGTCATATAAGTAACAAAACCCTGCTCCGAGACTTCTGCGAGGGGCTCAGACTCTTCTGATAGTTTCAGAATGGCACAATGATTAAGAGATGAGAGCAACATATGTATCCTTGTCCAGAACTCCAGCCACATCCCCGCCTTGCTCTGGGTCAAACTGATTGAGAAATGCTGATAGTCAAGAAAGCAAGTTTCAGTTCTCTCAGCTTTACTTCTACCCTTCTGACAGACATCGTTCTTTTTTAAACTGATATCTAGCCTCTCTGCAGAGCTAGTCATCATCTCCAGCCATACAGGAACTTTTAAGATGTCACAATCAATGCAAGATGAATGACATATCCAAGCGGAAATGCTATTTAGTTGTGTAGGATGGTACGCATTATTAACCTTACAAGCTGTTCTAGGGAGACTGCTCTGGTGAGTAGCTCAAACTAACTGAATTACTTGAAAGTGGGCCTTAGAAAGTGCCTTTAGTACATGAAAAGTTTTGGAGCTCTTTGCGTAGTATTAAAACATGTCTTTCCCTTTCCTGCCACTATGCACAGGATACATGAAGATAAACTTGCAATTTACATCTACAAGGTGTTAGCAGACATTAACAGATGGTACTAAACTCCCACCCAGAACCAGATCCCACAGTTATTTACGCAGGTCGCTTTTATGCATGTATGTAGCATAATACCATGCAGGTCTTGTGAAGGTACAGATTGCCATATAAATAAAAATTAACACTGTCAAAGCAAAAGGCATCTCTGGTTATACAGACAACTTTGTCCATCTTCTTTCCTAAGAGCAATCGGGTCTTCTGATTACAATTTCTGCTAAATGGCCAATGAAGACTTTCTGAGCTCCATCAGACAGAGCAGTCCAGAAATATAAAACTCTAACAAGTACAACAGACACTAACTTAAAAATTGTTAAAACTAAAATAATTAAATCTATTTAATTTTAGTGGTCCTATTTATATGTTATGCAAGTTTCATCAGCTGTGGAGTTCTGAAATTATCAGCCACACACTTTTTCTAAAAATCACTGTGTGCTCTGAGGTTCTACTAAGGCTTAATAAACTTTCTTACGGGTCTGGAGTACTATATAAATTTTGTCAGAGCTGTGCTGGCATAATTGGTAATACAAACTGTCTGGCTTCATGAAAGTTACAAGCTCTGGCTCCAATCCTGCAAACACTTACTGAAGAATTTAACTTACTGCACAGAACTGACTACTCTTGCATAAGTTAAGCATATTTGTAAATATTTGCACAGTATGGACATCTGTTGGCATAGCCAGTCATCTGATACAAGATTCAGCTTTAAATCCTAGTCTGCAGAGAAAGGAATTCCTCTCTTATAAATTCCTTTCTTAGGCATCAAGCATGTCAGATACCAAAGGCTGGAAATGAAAAGCTAAAACCAGAGGAAGCGAGGAATCAGTGAAACCATAACAATTGGTCCTGTTGCTCTTGTAACTAGAGAAGCCTGGTTTCTTAATGCCTCAACACTGAACTCCTGCCTCATTTTCAAGCCTTGGTGAACTAAGCTGATTCTCTACCTTTCCGTTGGTGGTGTCATTTACAGTACTTATCACATTGTCACAGACATTTTCATGAAAACTATAAAAATACTCCAAAAAGCTCCCCCTTTTTATCAGGTTTGGCTGAAATTAACAAACAAACTTGTAATTTTGGGTAGGACAAGAAACAGGCACAGCATGAGGCTGACCCACGAACAGTTGTGGAAGTCTCACTGCCGTAGGATATCAGGCTATAAAAGGTGCTTGTGAAATGCCTCCTTCCTCTGAGCGTCTTGGAGTTTGAACACAACCTGTTTGCCTCATCCTCCTTAACACAAAACCCTTTTGTGACCTGTGAATTTAAGGCTTTAAGAGCTGATACTAGCCAGAAATAAATTGAAAGGGTGGGAAAGGCATCTTCACACTTGCTTTGTGTGAAGCAAGAGAAGCTAAGCCTACACAGCGCTTATGGCCTCGTGTGCGCTAGCTGCCACGTGGAGGTCTGCTCGTTCTGCCTACAGGAAGAAGAGCGGAGGAGATCTCAGTGTGGATTAGGATTTATGCTTTCCAAGGAGTTTGTTCTGAAGCGGAAGCTTAGGGATTAAGCCATTTCCTCAATAAATAAGTAAATAACAGGGAAAGAGGTGAGGCAGGCCAGGAGACGATGCTGAGGCTCCATGGAGGACCTTGCTGACAGGACCTCTCTCTTCCACAGCTCCTCTCTGCAGGGCTCACAGCGCTGCCTGCAAACCAGGGGCGAACCAAATTTATAAAAAATAAAAGACGATGAGGGAGACGGGGTCCCCGGGGAGGAGGGAGACCCCCTGCAGGGCCTTGTGTCGGGGCTGTGTCACAAAACCAGGGCCGGCCGCGCACCGCAGCCCTCACAGGGAAGGCGGCCGCCTCCTGCCCGGCTCCGCCGCCGTGACCAGCGAGCGGGGCACTTATGGCGGAGCCCGCCCCACCTCGGAGCCCCGCGGGGTTACCTGGCGCAACGAGCACCCACTGGGCAGGGTGCGCGGCCGCGGGACGCTGCTTCGTGCCGTGCATGCTCCGCCACCCCCTGCGGCAGCTCCCACAGCCGCCGCCGCCGCCGCAACATGGCGGCCGGGGCGGTGCGGCGAGGAGAGGCGGGAAGCGCCGCCACAGAGCCCGGCGGCAGGACGGCGCCACCGCGCGAGTGCTAGAAGGGGGGAGCGGGTGGCAGCACGGCGCTCACATAGCGGCGGCTGTACCGCCTCTCCCTTTTTCCCCCTCCTCGCTCACCCCCGGCCGTGTGAGGGGAATGGTACGGGCCGCTGCGGGCGGGAGGAGCGGGAGGTGGGCGTGTGGGAGGGGAGCGGGCGTGCCATGTCTCTCACGGCGGTCCCCGGCGTAGGCAGCTGGCCATTCGCCTTCTGAGGGCTGCCCCTTGTCCCCGGCCCGTCGCATTGTGGGGTGGCTGTAACTGCCCCGCGGCCCGCCGTCTCTGCCAGGATCTCATCCAGCTAAATAAACGCCTCACGTTGTGGGGGAGCGAAGGAGATGGTGTCCGGCTCCTCTCAGGAGTGCCTACTGACAGGACTTGTGGCGACAGGCGCAGACTGAAATAGGAGAAATTGTGTTTAAGCATAATAAAAAGCATTTCATGTAGCGTGAGGGTGGTCAAACGCTGGAAAAAGCTGTCCTGAGAAGTCGTGGAGGCTGATCCAAAGCCTCTTCTTAGTCACCCCGCTCGTGTGTAATAACATGTTAAATGTGTCCTATATCTACAGGTAGCCCCCAAGGAGCTCTAGTCATAAAATCATAGAATCATTAAGCTTGGAAAAGACCTCCAAGATCACCTGGTCCAACCATCCACCTACCACCAGTGTCACCCCCTAAACCATGTCCCTAAGCACCACGTCCAACCTCTCCTTGAACACCCCCGGGGACGGTGACTCCACCGCCTCCCTGGGCAACCCGTCCCAGTGCCTGACTGCTCTTTCTGAGAAGAAATGTCTCTTCATTTCCAACCTGAACCTCCCCTGGTTTAGTCCTCCAATGTAAGACCCATGCATATGCATACACATATACATGTACATAAAAAGTAAGACCCATGCATACGCATACATATATATACATGTACATAAACTTAGCTTCACCAACACAAGAATGGGTTGATGGCCAATGTCCCAGAGATTTAGAAGACAAACGTTACATGTTATCAAAAGTATTAAAGTATACATATCAATTGTAAATCTCAGAGATATGAAACAAATATTAAAAACATACTAACATTTATGCTCCCAAACAGAACAGAATTAACCAAGGCCAACATATGCAAAACAGATGAGTTGATGTAAGGCTGAAAAAAAATAATTTCCTGAAGTCTAAGCATATACATTCATAACTCTGAGATTACACTAATCTAAATTTGTTTTATTTTAATTTTCCTGATTTTTTTTCCTCCTGCCTGAAGTGGGGCAGGGTATAAATGCCAAAGACCACACCACACCACGTGTTTTGAAGGAGAAGTCCCCACTGAAATCACAGGGAAATTCTGCTTTCAGAATGACTGCAAGTTGCTATAGCATGTGCCTGGATTGCAACATTCGCTGATGGATGTAGTAAAACCCTCTTTAGTACTTGTTTTAACAAAGAGAAAGAGGATCCCAACTGTTCCACTGTAATCCATGCAAAAGCACTGGGAGAGCAGAGCAGGAATGGTTCCTGTGTTTGAAATCTTTTCAGAAGGAAAGCTTCCCATACAGAGAAATAGTTCCTTGTAAATAACAACAGTTTGGCTTCCAATCTTGAAAAGCAAATGCATGGCAGGCTGTTGTAAAAAAAAGCACCAATCCATCCTAATTTAGGCACCTGATAAGCTGATAAGCAAGCTAATTTTCAGAGGTGCTGAGTACTCCTAGCATCACTTGAACTGAATGGATATTCCAGATGTCCTTTTTGTTTATTTATTTATTGGATTTATTAGCATCTTCCACAATCTCTAGATGTGTATTGGCCCTGAGATATATAATGCATTTTTCCAGGAATTTCTGCTTAGAAATATTTTCCTCAGATATTTCAAAATGCCCCAAACTGGAATTCTCAAATGGGCCTGAATAAGGTTTTAAAATGACATCAGTTTGGAATAAAAATAATGCAGTAATTTATACATATTAAATATTTAAAACTTTCTGTTGCTACTCATGCACATTTGAGATATACTATCTGTCTTTATAAGCCAATGATACACTATATCATTATAAATAAAAGATATACTAATTAGGGATTTCTGTCAGGAACTGATGGTACTAAAATCTTATTTGCGTAAGAATTAAATATTTTCCCTCCAGGCTTGCCAGCACTTTTAAATCTTACTGATATAGCCTAGAAAAAAAAAAGAAAAAAAAAAGAAAAAAAAAAGAAAAAAAAAAGAAAGAAAGCTGAAGTTTAAAACTCTAGACTGGTCTGAACTGCTGTGGTGATATCATTGTGAATACTCACATCTTAATTTTACACACATGGGTATTCTCATTTGGGTCCATATGACTCATCATGTACAGAAAGCTAAATGCATGCAATATGGGACTGCATCCTATCAGAGGACAATCATTTTACACATTTCAGAGCCATTTGATATGCATTCAAACTTCACCTGCATGCTGTCCATTCATTCAGTTTTGCTAGGGCTGCTTCCAATAATCCAAATGTCTGTGCAAATGCAAGCATCCCTTTTTGCCAAACAAAAATTACTTTCTGCTGCCAAAGAAATGCTACCTTTGTCCACCTTCAGCTGTGGAATTTATCCCTTCCTCCTCTGCTACACAAGCTGAAGTGAAGCAACTTTTAAATCTTGCTTGGAGCAAGAATTGAACCAAAATTTAGAATGAAGCGTGTTTCATTTTTAAGTCAAGGTTGTCATTTAAAAGACAAAAATGTTTCCACTTATGATTATGTTTCATTTTACAATGTTTCAACAAACAAATTACAATTATGGCCAAGTTTAGCTATTTCATGCTTCAGTGGTTCAGTTACGTGCATAACTTTAAATCCATTGATCTGCATGTTTAAGGGTCAGCTGTATGTACGCAATTGTGTTATATTTAATCCCAGTAAAACCTCTATTGATACATGCAATTTTAGCTGATGTACCAGAATATAAAAATAATTGTAATTCATTTTAAGTTATGTAGTTTGAAATATTGCTCTCCATACCCGTCAAATTATTGTTTTGTTTGGTTTTCTTTAAAACAAAAATATTCCTGGCATTGAAACAAATTGAAAATATTTTATTCATTTTTTTTCTTATTTTTCTTCCTATTAGACAAGAATCACACTCCTTCATTCTCATGACTAATGGTGGATACAAACAGAAAAAAAGTAAACAACAGATAAATATGAAAACTTGAAAGGCTAATAAAATTGTATAAGGAAACATGAATCATGCTTTATTGCACATTAAAATAAGTTCATTTAAATGACAAATGGTATATTCTTAGCATGCTTTAACAGAGGATAAGCTGGGGATGAAGTATGTGTATTCTGACCCACCAAAACAAATCATAGTCCTTTCTCATTCTGTGATCAGAAGTAGTCTCTGATGTGACCAAAATGTGACATCCATCCATCCATCCATCCGTCCGTCCATCCATCCATCCATCCATCCATCCCCCTCAGTCCAGGTAAGGGGATCATCTCATCACATGTGGTGGGATTGTCTCATCACACATGCAAAGTCTCATTCTGTGGCAGGAAAAACTGCCATTTTGGTCACATGAAACACACGTGCTGGCACATATGAGGAAGTAGTTCCAGGTGTGCAGCCTTGTTGTCCAACAGAATAGGTTTGCTTGCCTCAGAAAATGATTTCCCCATCTCAATCTTCTTGACTTCAAAAGTACCTAAGAGCTGGTAAATCCCTACATTTAAATCCTAGCAAACTCAGAGGGTTCTGTTGCACCTCAAAAGAATATGCAGAACTCTAAAATAAAGATGCAAGTCCAGAAAATATGTGCGCTAACATAAATATTACAGATTTATAAAACTCTCAAAGTTACGTTTGAATTTGTAACTGAAATATGCAATCTCTCTTTTATTTTTTTTTAATTCACAACACCTAATTTTAGACATCTATACCATAAATGCCTATCTTCAGTATCTTCAGGCTGATCATTTAGTACCTTTTTCTAGTTAAATGAGGGAATCAGACTAGCATTCATCTGAGGCATTTTGTAAGTTTATCTCTGCATTAGCCCATCTACCTAAAGGCTGATATGCAAACTGTAGGTATCTCAGATCAGCAGGTGAGAAGTTTTCTTCATTACATTTTAATGTACCAGGACAGAACCCATTTAAAAATAGTTGTTATCATTCTCTCTTAATTCCTCTCCCAACACCCCCTTTTTGTGCATCCATCACAACCTAAGGATGGATGGATGATGACCTTACTGTGAGTTTAGCACAAACAGATATTTGTTGACACAAGTATGCTGGGATCTCACAATTTTGTCTCAGAAAAACAGAAAAAGATTATTTTTCTTCTGTTTAATCAGACAGAACATTCACTTATTGGAGGTGTGTTGCTATAGCAAGCTGAACTTGGTCTGTTTATAGAAGCTGCTCAGAGTGATGTATGTTGTTTGGAGAAAAAAGTTGAATGAGTATACAGATTGTAAGCTGGCTTCAAGTGAACAGTAGCAACACTTGTTTAATGTGTGTGATACATTCATCCACAGCAGTGAGTTACTGCAAAATATCCTCCAGATTATGAGTAAGACACTAGCAAGAAAAAAAAAAAAAAAGGAAAGAAAGAAAGAAAAAGAAAAGAAAAAAGAAGAAAAGGAGAAGAGCAGAGAAGAAGGGAAGAGTAGGGAAGAGTAGGGAAGAGTAGGGAAGAGTAGGGAAGAGTAGGGAAGAGTAGGGAAGAGAAGAGTAGGGAAGAGAAGAGTAGGGAAGAGAAGAGAAGAGAAGAGAAGAGAAGAGAAGAGAAGAGAAGAGAAGAGAAGAGAAGAGAAGAGAAAGAAGAGAAGAGGAGAGGAGAGGAGAGGAGAGGAGAGGAGAGGAGAGGAGAGGAGAGGAGAGGAGAGGAGAGGATAGCACATGCTTCAAAAAATACGTGTTCTCAGGCACAACCATTTCAAATGTATCTATATATTTTCGATATAAAATGTATGTGCATATGTGTATATCTATCTCTTTGTGTGTACTGAAATGTTTCAGAAGTCTCTATGCCAGTCTATTGGACCTGAGGCTTCATCTTCTTGATGTTGAGGAATAGAAGCCTAGACGTCTCAGACAGATCAGTACTATTTGTCTTAAAATGCTATCTAGATAGACCAGAAGATGCCTCTTCTCCTTCCCCTCATCCATCTTGAAACAGCTTTAACTCTCTTTGATCTTTTGTGTTCCCATTTTTCCCCTTTGAGGAATACTCTCTGAAAAATCACTGTGGGTTTAATGGCTTAATTTCTGCCAAATTTTTTTTCCTCCCTGCTTTTTCCTGACAGCAATCCTGTCACTAAACCAACACATCCATAGTTCTAATATCCAGGAATAACTGAACATTCCAGGAATCATTACAGAGGTCCATTGTGGTTAATTATGAAACTTTAGTAGCTAACTTCTGCTTTCAACCATACAAGAGTAAACCAACAGCCAGTCAGCTCCTCTCAAAGCAGAAGGACAACCCAACCACTCTCTAAAGTTCATGACATTTACTTACTGCAGGTTTAATGTGGTTGCTGAGTGGGAACACCTGGTCACCCACTTCTAGCCCAGCAGGGCACTGGTCTCCTGCAGGTCTTTTTTCATACTCCTGGTTCCGTATGCCTCTGTCAGATATCTTAAGGTATCTCAGACGATGATAGTGCCCTTCATGGGAGAGGAAAGGATTATGAGGTGGCCTTATGCCATAATTAAAAGAAAACTCAAACAGCTATGGGACACAAATCCACTAGAAATAAGGCTTCACTGGTAGATTTGGAAGATTATTTGTATTTTTTCCCCCTAAAAGTCAAATGTAGTGGGAAAGGTGTCTGTCTGCTTGCATCCCACCTGTTGTTATGCATAAAAATGCATAAACCTCCACAGGGCCAGAAATGTTGACTGTGTAGTGATCGTGGGAGAGCTGAGCATTGCTTACAGGCAGAAGCAGGGTGATCTGTAAGCAGAGGTCACTCGTATGAGTGGATTTAGAAAGATCAGCTTTGTCCTGTGCCAAATATTATGCCCCCAGACACTTTAAGGGACAACATGACTGTCCCCAGTGAGTGTTAGGAAGAGGGCCACCATATTTTGGGGACAGAGTAAGGCATCATGGACATATACGCCTGTTTCTTCCCCTAGGACAATGGAAGGGGCTCTGGCCTGAGTTATTTATGAGTATAGACACAGCCATACTTCAGTATGCATGTCACGTTGTGGCCAGTGAGAATTTTTGCCAAACAGGTCTCTTCTGCAAGCAGGCACAAGAAGTCAACATTCAAATAAACCTTATGAGGCTCGGCTGCTCCAGGTCTCTTGTGGATGAAGAGCATGTAGGGATGGCCAGTTTATGCAGTGTGATCTTGACATTTCTGGAAGTGCAGGGCTTATTGCACATGCAGAAGGCATACCACACACCTGCATCTGTAATGTGTGCAAATAGGCTGCTTAACAGCTGCACTGGCGTGTGGCTGCTGGTGCATGCACGCCGACCATTTGCCCAGAACTGACAGCCTGGGCAAAGCTATTGCTACTGCTCCAAATGAATGGCCAGACATGCAGAAACCTTTGACAAATGACCATGTTTTCTTTTTTTCTCCTGACAATACAAAATTTTTAGAATAGAAAAAAAAGTCTTTTTTTTTTTTTGTGTGTGGAAAAAATCAGGTATACCTAATTTACATATTTAAGATTTTCGATTGCTTCTTGAGTCAATGGTTTCAGCTCCCATAGTATACAAAGCTTTTCATTTCACAAGCTTTTCGTTTGTCTTTAAAAGTCTTCTGAATTCATGTGCAGAACAAATCTTAGTGGTAATTAGGTATTTGGTGACTTCTTAGCTTGCTACATGTGTTAATCATGTTGAAACTAGCTGCATTCTAAAGTTACGTTTAAATCAGGCTGAAAATCAGAGCTCTCAGTTGAATTATATGTTGGCTTATGAAGTGTTGTGTCTTCACTAATATAAGTAACTCTATTATTTTAGTGAGCGCTGCAAAGAGACTATATTGTTAATATACATAAAAATTGATTTCAGCCAACTATGTACTCAAGGGAAACTCTAGAAGGCAAAAGGTCCTTGTTATTTGAAACCTCATTAACAGTATTTTGTGACCTTCAAAGGAGATCATTAGAAAAATTACTTGTTAAGGTATATGTACCATCCATGGCTTTATTTAAACAAAGGGTCTGTGTGAGATGCTATACCAAAAATTCTGTACAGATCAAGAAGTGTTGTCTTTGACATAACCCTTATCAAGTACATCATACCAGAAATGAAGAATTGGCAATAAAGCATCTTCTGTACTGGGTTTGGGAAGGAACCAAACTGATTACAAAGAAAGATTGTAAATTGATTTAAAATGTGAAAGGGTAGTATTAAACTTAAAGACTGCTGTACTTGTTCCATATCTTTAGAAGTGACTGGCTGAAGACTGACTCGCCTATAGTCTGAAACAGACTTTTTATCATCTGTCTGCTGGATGGAACAATACAGACATGTTTCATTTATTTAGGAAATGGCCAGGGGCCAAAGAAAGATTAAAAATATAAGTAAGAGTCAGTGCAATGGTTGTTCCTGAAAGAGTTAGGCATTTGGACTGCAATATCAGCAAATCCTCCCACAAAAGATATGTTCCTACAATGCAGGATTTCCATTTGGTATGGTGAGGACGGGCTTACCCATTACTCCAGCACAGTTGAATTTGGAATGCATTTGGTGTTCAAAAGAGTAAACAAAAGCAAATGGCATACTTAAAGAAGTTGTTTTGTGAGCAGCAGAACTAATGCATACAAACAAGTCCTAACAGGAACAAATTGCATCTTATGGATTTCTATCTTCATTCTTTAGCCCCCATCATACTAGCTCCAGTTCCCCTGCTCTGGTTCTCTGCAGCCTTTCAGCCAGCTGAGATTCATCACACGCTACAGCTTATCTAGAGCCGTGCATGTGCTTCGGCCCCCTGGCCACAGACAGACAGACCATGCAATAGCTGAGCTCAGCATATTTCCATCTCAGTGAGGCAAATTGTCTCCAGAGCTCCATCCTCCAGAAGATCTTCCTTGATCCATAGACAATTAAGATGGGATAAAGCCTGCCCAACACAGGGACCTAACTTGAGCTTAAATTTAAGGAAACTAGTGAGCCAGTCTTCTTGCAGTGCTTCTGTCCCCTTCCACAAACAACAGAACATCATTGATGTCTGTCTGATTAATACTAGACATCTAAATTTGGCAAAGGTCTTCCTTCAGAGATTTCCAAAGATGTTTACCTATCTCCACTGACTATGGAAGGAAGCTTTTCTCTAGGAGGGCTTCTTCTCCACTTGTCTGAAATTTCAGTTCAAGTTAGGAACCTAAGATAAGATTCCAGTTTGAGCCTTATTTTTTCTGTTTTGGTTGAAACTGGCCATGAAGGTCAGGAGAGGAGGACAGACTGCCCAGTGGCAAGAATTATGGGAAATCAGGCTGAAACTAATAACAATTAGGGAGCATGTGTATTTAATATAGTGATTTATCTGCTTTAATATTGATATGGCCAATGTAGAAAAATATTGTGAAGAATTCAATAAATTCTCATTTAGTTCCATTAAAATGTTTTATAAACAGGTGAATACCAGTCCAAAACTTGTGTCTACCTGGAACAATTTAATTCAAGAAATACAGAAAAGCTCAGTCCATGATTTCATTTCAGGTATGGGAAGTAATTCTGCTGCACAAATCATAAGTGAATTGAACAGAAGACTAAACTGTTTTGAACACAAACTTCTGTAAAAAAGCTGTGCATTACCAACTGAACTCAGAAGGTTTATTAATATTCCTCAATCTCCTGAATCTACCCAGATTGGTGGCCGATGTGATCCCTTAACCTTTCTCTGAAATATGTTTTTAATTTTTGCTTGATGCTCAGGTTCAGCAGAGATCCATTGTTTTGTGATTTAACTGCACTCAACTGTTTTGGAATGCATACAGCTCATTACACAGGGAGAGCAGGAGAACAGCTAGTTCAAAAGGACATTAACAGAATTTGAAATAAGTCAGTTCAAATAAAATACGAAACAGGCTGAACCAATATCCAAAAATCTGACTAGTTTCAAGCTGAAAACATTTTTCACATTTGAGTAAGCAAAGAACATGATTTGAAGTGCAGTTTTGTGCCTTCTTTCTCTGTTAGAGTGAAACTGGGATGAGGAGATACCCTGATACCACTTCCATTGCTGTGCTAGCTTGAAGGCAAGCATGAATGGGAAGTAGAAAAAAAATCTCACAGGAAGTCCATTTCATGCTCAGTTGTGCAGACAAAAGAAGTGGGCTGTTTGGGAGTGAGCACATGAAGTTTTCTTTGGTGAATGTTTGAGGAATTTACTCCGAGACCCTTACATTTAGAGTATGAAATATTTGTCCACTCATTCTTAGCGTTTTCATATTTTTTTTAATAAATTGAGTGCCAGTTTGGCCAGGATATGCATTCATGACAAATGCTAAGTGATCATTAATCATCCATGTCTCTCAGTCGTGACATTGGAACAATGGAGAGCAGTCCTCCCCATTGCCAATAGCCAACCTCCCATCAGTGGGCAAACTGGTGAGCTCCTTCAGCTTCTTCCACCCACACACAGCGGGGCCATGTTGGTTCTCTGATGTGCAAATATGCTCAGAAGCTGCCATGATCTGGCTCTAGATCCACATTTTGTTTCACTGGGACGAAATAAAACTTTTAAAGCCAGTTTTGTTTCAGCAGAAGAATGCCTGGGGAAGCATCCTGGACTCAGAGAGAGGTGTTTGCACTGAGGTACCAAAGATACTAATGTACTAAAAACATTATATAAGTGTTTATGAAAAAGAAGGAAACCTAAGTAATACAGAAAACATCCCCAGTTTTATTTGTGTAATGTGGAATTTGTGACTTCTATAGAATACATCCAGAACAGAATCAACCTTTAGGGGGATATCTTAGCTCTGCCTCATGGGCTTCACACATTCAGTGAACTTAGAAGTAGAGTGGTAAACAAAAACTAACACATTATTATTATTATTATTATTATTATTATTATTATTATTATTATTTGAACTAAGACTTTGCTGTTCTACTTCTAAGTGCGTTAATGTGGAAATCCTCAGGGACAAAAAGCGAAGGAAGGAAAAAATGACTGGAAATAAAGAAGCTGGACCTAACCTCCAGATGCCAAGGAAAACAGCGATAAAGATGAAGAAAGCTCATTGACCTAGCTAAAAAAGCTTTGCCTTAAATAAAAGCTTTCAATGGACTGTCCCCTCTTCTTCTCTTGTGTGTGAAAAACAGCAAGCATCAGCAATGGCTGCTGGCCTCCATCATCATGGACTTGCTTACACCAGGACTTGCTCACAGCCTGGACAGCCGGTGTGGACAAGGCTAAGGGGTGATATAAATGGAATGATATTTTTTGTTGGGTTTGGGGTTTTATTTATTATAAAAAGTAAAAAAATAAAAAAGCTCTTTAGCTTAGGTCTCTACCTAGGCTTTTTTTTTTTTTCCTTAACCTAGATATAAAACAGTTTGGCTCCATCCTAACTGGCCAGCCAAACTGTGTTATAAGGTCAGGCCATAAGCAAATTTAACAACTGTTGTTAATTAAATAGTTATTGTAGTATAGATGGGGTCAAACAAAGGGTATGTGTGGGAGGGGAGGGGAAGAGAGGGCCTAAGTGGCAAAAGGTGGGGGGAATCTTGGCTCCTGATTTAGAAGGAGAGAACAAGCTCAACTCCCCGGATAAGGCCTCTGGGACATAAGAATAATAGTTAACATTTAAAATTTTGGTGCAAATATTAAGCAATTAATAGCAAAGGACAGCTCACGTTCTCTCATTCATGCTTCCTCGTGAGCAGGCTACGTGCTCGGAAAGCATCTCGGTGAGTAAGATGTGGCTTCCCTCCAGCAGAGAGCCTGCATCTACCTCTACCAGTGGCACCACCATCACAGCAGCACTGCGCCGACACGTTAATGCCTCCCGTGCCAGGCCCCAGCTGACAAAAGGAGTTGTTGCAGAATGGGGATTACAGAGCAACAGAGGAAAAAAACAAAACAAAACAACAACAACAAAAAAACCACCGCCAACAACCATGCTTTCCTTGTCATAGAAGTGGAACCCCGCCTGCAGCCTGCCTTGCATGCTGATTTCGTTTGTGCCTAGCCGAAACTGGTGCACATGGTACGATCCCATTTTGACTCTGCAGAGGAGGGCAGGAGGAGCAAAATTTATGTTTCAGGTCTGCAAGGCATTTTAAAGTTAATCGGGTCCTCTGGGTCTGATATAATTTGCGTAAGATTGCTGTTGATGATTAGAAGAGCTATTTAAGATTTTTGTTAATAGTCTGTTACATGGATCCAGTGGAAAGATTCCAATAGCAGTCTGTTAGTTTTTCCCTGTCACATTCAGGTTACAGACCCTTCACAGATGTTGTAAATAGACATCAATACTAAAAGGGAATATTACACAAATTAAAATCATAAGTGTGCTCAAACTGCCAACACAGACATTTTGTTAAAAACATCTGTCACATAAAAGCAAACATTTAAGGCCATTATATTTATAACAATTGTTTTCATTTTTAATATGTACTACATATTTTTCTTTTCTTTTGTTATTATTGACTTGAATATTTTTTCTTAGACTTTAATACTTATTTTTTCCAACATTACTTATGTTCTTGACCATATAAATAATAATGCGGACTTCTAATGAAAAGAAATAAATCTCAGTGGTTGGAAATCTAATAGATACTTGCACAACAAATGAGTCAACTGAGAATCCAACACCATGTTCTCCAAAAAAATATACCGTTATCAGATATTATAAAGACAAGTATAAAGCTGGATGTCTGCTCAATTACGTACGGTTATTTCATTCTGTTCTGCAATTAATTCCTCAGGTGAAAAGGATAACTGAAATATAAATCTCTCAGTCTCGGCCTTTCTGTTGCATTAGTGCTGATGCAGCTCTTTTCTTCGTACCAGCGCTCACCGTGATGCTGTGCAAGGGGGCTCCTACTAGACCTGCTGCTCTGGTGTGACCCATCCCTTCCTTCTCCCATTCCACTGCTGCTTGTGGTTTCTGGGCACTCCTGTGACACCTCTTAGCCCTTCTCTAGACTTTTCTAAGCAGTCTCTCTATGTAGTTTCCACTACAATGTAAAAGGGTGAGGAATCCTTTGTGCCCCCCAGTTTCCCCTGCGTACAACTCTCCTGTCTCTCGTAGGTTTGTTTTTGGGGACAGCTATTTGGAGCTAACAGTGAAGCAGTGGGCACAGCTGGGACCTTGTGCTCAAGCTCACATCCTTCTGTCCTTCCATTAGTTGCACAGTCCACCTCCACACTTCCTAGCAGCTCAAACTTGTCATAAGATTATATGAATCCAATGAATTGTCACGATCAGGAAGGCTTTGCTGAGAACAGAACAAGTGTATTGGTCTGATTGAAAAGCAATACTCACTATTTTTTTTTCTGTGTTCTGAAAACCATTTAAATACATCCTCAGCTTTAACTCACTCTTAACTTTTCCTTCAGTCAATGAGATTAAGCAATTTCTTGATATAAAACCTCCATATAATTTGACACAGTTGAAGAACAGTTGCAGTCTCTTGAGATGCTGATTTCTGTGTGGCACAGAGGGTGTGCTGGACCCTTTATAAATGTAAATAGAGACACAGCCCACGTCCTGTGGAATTGATGAACCAACTCAAACTCACACAGAAATGCCCTGGAAAAAAATAAATACTGACTTCTGGTTCAACTCAGCAACAGAGCAGACCTCACAATGAGATTAGAAGGATGCTCTGTGTTGTAGGACTGAGTAAACCAGACCCACAGAATCACAGAGATGTTGGTTGGAAAAGATGCCTGGAGGATGCCTGGTCCAAACTCTCTCTCAGAGCAGGACCACCACCAGCACTCGGGCAGCCTTTGGTTTAAAGGAATATTGAGATTTTATTTTTATTTTTCTGGATGTTAGGAGATATCCATACTCACTGCTCCACAGCACAGAGTATCATATAGCTGTTGTAAAGCTTCTCCAGAATTATCCTGCATGTCAGAATCAGGGTCATGGGACTCAATAAATGCAGTAAAGTGTGTAACACTCAAAAGTGCAATTATTAGATTGAGGTAAACTCAAAATCAGTCACTGGGCTCCATGGAGTTGCTGAAACACAGTCAAGTGCCAATTTAGATAGCAAAGGGTATCCCTGCAGCATCCAGCTGCTGCTGCAGCAGGGTTCTGGTTTGCCATATGTCCCATCAAAACGGTCTGTCATATCTGCCAGCCCTGTACAGGAGCCTCTTTCTTGTGGATTAACCCTGGCAGGCAGCTCAGACCCACACAGCTACTTGCTCACTACCCCCAAGTGGGGTGGGGAAGAGAATCAGAAGGGTAAAAGTGAGAAAATCTGTGGGCTGAGATGAAGCAGTAATTCATTCTCTGCTTCCCAT
The DNA here is from genome assembly GCF_013377495.2 of Cygnus atratus. Taxonomy (NCBI): domain Eukaryota; kingdom Metazoa; phylum Chordata; class Aves; order Anseriformes; family Anatidae; genus Cygnus; species Cygnus atratus. Next base: position 180,665,280 of record NC_066362.1, on the reverse strand, counting down.
TGACAGGCAGGTAGGTGCTCAGCCACTCCAAGGAAAGCAGGGCTCATCACATGCAGCAATTTCTTGGGAAGACAAAGGCCACCACTCCGAAAGTCTCTCCTCCTTTCTTCCCCCGGTTTTATCACTGAGCATGCCGCCACATGCTGTGGGATATCCCCTTGGCCAGTTTGGGCCACCTGTCCTGGCTGTGTCACCTCCCAGTTCCTGGTGCCCCCCAGGCTCCCTGTGGGCAGGGCAGCACGAGGAGCAGAACTGTCCTGGCTCTGTGTGAGCCCTTCTCTTCTGCAACCAAACATCGGTGGGTTATCAGCAGTGTTTTCATCATGAATCCTAAACACAGCACTATATGAGATACTATGAAGAAAATTAACTCTATCCCAGCCCAGCCTAGTGCAATCCTTATGGTACCGGGGGATCTCAATTAGACCCCTATGTTTAGGCACTTAGAAAAGCCCCATTGATGGTACCAAGTAGATTTCAGCTGACTACAGCTGGAACGTGTAGTGAGAGCAGTCCATCCCTGCAACAACCTCCCCAAGGATGTGGCAGAAGCCCCGTCACTGGAAGCTTTCAAGATGCAATTGGACAGGGTGCAAGATAACCTCATCGAGGCTCCCTTTTCCCATGAAATGTTGAGCCTGATGATCTTTTGGGTTCCCTTGCAGCCTGGGCCAGTTAAAAGCGTCTTACACAACATGCTCACAGATAACCACCTGCATATAGGCACCTGTAGGAGCCATGTCCTACACTGCATGGCAAACGAGGCTGTTACTAAAAAGAGTTTTGAACATTGTGTTAAAGAATACTGTGTTCATCACCCATCTGTATCACAAATCCCATACCTGCAGTGCTTCAAAGGGCATGATTAAGAGGTCACATTGGGTGAGCCTGGACTTTCAGTGACTTTGTACAGTAAACTAGCCAGACTCAGACTAAAACATCAAAACTTAAGTTACTCTCATATATTTTTCAGGGTTTATCTGCTATTTGGCTGACAATGAGCTGTATATTCGTTGTATTTTTTATTTGAACACTTCATAATATTTGTTAAATTGTATTCTGTTGTTATTTTTCACGACATTTTGTGTAACAGAAGATATTTGAGAGAAAAAACAGAAAAAAAAAAGGTAGCGAAAGTGCATAAAGGTGATTAGATATTGCAATTTCCCCCGCTAAATTGACATAATGTATTTTTAGGCTTTTTCGGTGGGAAAACAGGAACACAATAGGTCACAAATAAAATGTTGCTCTCAGCGTTCCTGCTTTTATGAACTGCAAACCAGAACCACCAGCCGTTCCAGCAGCGTGTAGATAAGAACCATCAGCATCAAGGCACCGAGCTTGCAGATTCTTGTGAAGCATGTAGCCCCTAGGTACGTGACCTGTGTAGGATCCTGTGCTGGAAAATATACAATTCCTGCAACATGTCTGTTCCCCTGTTTCCTGGTCACCCTTTTTTTTTTTTTGTATATATCTCAGTTCAACATGCATTATTTGCTGTGCTCTGCATTCACTCGGACAATCATTTCTCAGTCCACTTTTGTGTGCTTTTAGCTCCTTTATTTCCACTATTTTGCTCTGTGAAAATAGTTACTGCTATTTGCAGCATGATTTCTGGTAACATTGTTCATCTTGGTCCTTTATGAGCTTGAAAGTGCATGAATTCAGGCATTTCTATATCCCTCTTCTTAATCTAATGCTAAATTCAACATTCTTTAAAATTTACTGGGTAGAGATTTGCAGAGAACTAGTTTACCATGCAGGTACACACAAAATATTTATTTACTGCCAAGGCAAAGGAGTTTTTCTTCTCTGGGATAAGTGAATTGGAAGATTTAACAGGAAAAAAATGAGAATCAAATTGTTATGCTATTTTTTTGGGGGGGGGATGAATGAAGCACTATAACTTAAGAGGTAGCTTAGGGGTAATGTAATATGTACATGGGGTTTGGAGGGATTTTCCTCCTAACTGATTTTCTGTTTAACTTCATTGCAGCTTTGCTTTGCAACTAGACTCTGCCGAGACAGAGGTAAACTACTATGGCGAAGAGCCAACAAGCAAATATTTGCTGCAAATCCACTGACAGATCACATCTTGGTTATGCCACGGGCTCTCTTACCGTGCAGAAGAGTTGTCCTTTGAAATCTTGTTCTTGGTCTTTCCAAAGCTCAGTGGGAAATCACATTGCTTTTTCTGAGTGCTGGCTGAGATCCTGTATGCCAAGATTTCACTGTACCCAGTTCCGATCCCTCCCTGATGAACATGGATTTGTAAACACTTGGTAGTCCGTAGCGCTCTGCCTTTGTACTTAGCTGTTGCATCCATGGCTGGTCTCTCCCTTGGTGTATACAGCTGCACAGGAACCTGTATTTATCTTCTTATTCATTGTGTTTTCAACTGTGCTTGGCTCTTGCAAGTGTCTTCTATTTATTATTTTTCTGTTGAAGCCTTTGTTTGCCTGATTCTTTGATCTTACGCACCCGGATATAAATACTCTCTCAGACACCGTGCATGGATGGCCAGAGGAAGGAACAGTCTTTGAAAATATGCATTGCGTCTATCTCAGAAATCAGGGAAAGTCACATTCACCGTTATCCTCTGTTTACAAGACAGTAAGAAGCAGGGAAGCTTCTTATTGCTGCACAGAGCAGCTCTGCATGGGGGGAGGCACCGGAGCAGGCCAGTCCTGTGCTGGTGTGGTCCTGCGGTGAGGTGATGGGGAGTGTATTTATGGGGCTACCCCAGCCACATGAACTCTGCTGTTGCACATTTATAGTTTCCAGTAGAGTGTCTCCCATAAAGATGACTTCTCAGTTTCTTCAGAATAAACAAAACATCTCATGTGACTAAAAGCCCACCCCCCAAAATATTGCCTGATTACTTCTGATGGAATAATAAATAAAATTTTTATCAGAACCAATATCAAAACCAAGTTTCATATATCTGGCTCTTCATGTAGAGAAGCATAGGCCAAGAACTGTTTTGTTAAGGATATCTTTAAAATGGCTCAAGCTAGTCCCTTCCCTGGCATGAATTCCCCTCAAGCATGTCTGCATCCATAAATTGTGGATCGGGCCCTGTTGTTTTAAAAGATAAATCTTAACTCTGGAGAAATAGGAATATGTGTACTTTATGGGGAGATCCAGGTTGTTTTATTTACCATTATGCAAATTTCCTATATATGATTGCTGCAAAAATTACCATGACCTACATCATGAGTCTGTTATGCAAAGTGGGTAAGAAGTTCAATCTTCATTTCGTGTCATTGTCTTGAATGAAATGTCATTCTGTCATTACATAGGAGATCCATAGCGGTGTATGTTAGGAAGCTGCATTGCCTGCCCATGGTGCCTCAGCTCCCCTCGGGAATAATTTAATCTCTGTCCTGCCCTTATTCACGTGCTGCCATTCAGGCTTTCCCCAAGTACCTTGTCAATGGAGAGTAAGTGCAGCACAGGATTCGGTCCTTTCACTTCAATTTTTTACAGTTTGTTCTTATATAAACACATTTCAATGAGTTTTACAAAAGCTGCATAATTCAAGACAGCTTTTGGCATGATGATAAGGACTGAAAAGAGAGTAGAAAAGAACCTTTCACTCTTGTTTCAAAACGAAGGAGAAAAAGTATCCCAGACATCTGAGATGGGAAGTTCCAGAAAAGACTTTTTAGCAGTCCTCTATCTACTCTATCTACATAAACAATGAGACAAATGAGACAGTATGAAATGCTATGAAAAGCCATGCTGGTTCTAGCCTGTACTTTTCAGTGTCTTAGATACTGGAAAAAAAAGATAAAAAAGATAAAGATTAAAAATAAAATAAAATAAAATAAAATAAAATAAAGTAAAATAAAATAAAGTAAAATAAACCTTTCCTAAACCTAGAGCTTGTTGGGGATTTTCTGCTTGGAATGACCTCCCACAACACAAGGTGCTCTCTGCAAAACCAACGTTTTTCCACTGGAAAACACTGGTTTTGTAGGGGAAAAATAAGTCTGTTTGGGAAATTTTAATGAAATATTTAACTTGAGGGTATTTATTTAGCTGGTCGAGCAATTTTTAAACTCACATGGAAAATTTAATTACAAGTCATTGTAAGAAGCCAGCAAGGAGTCTGAATCATTGCCTAAATGCATCCATGCCGTGTTGCTTGAGATGTGCTGCTGCATCTCACCTGGCTTCCAGCTGCTGTCCCAGACAGGCCCTGGTCTGCCATAGTCCCATGTCTCATCTGTCAGCCCTGTGTGGATGTCTTTGGGTACTTTACTGCATCCCGTCATCCTTGGAGGGCACAGCTGACCCAGCCATTCCTCCCCCACCACCTTTTTGAGGCCCAGAACCGAAACTCATTCACCAACGCATGTTCTCTGGAAGTCAAAGGTGAAGTCAGAGAAATCTGGTGTACATCTGGCTGTTCTGGTTTCCCATTTACCTGCTGAGCTAACTGCTTGGTCTGGTTTGGGAGCCCTGTGTAACTAGCTCGAGCTCTGCCATGAGAATGACCTACAGAATTAGCTTTACATACGTTTCACAAGCTCTGGATGGAAAATTCAGAGCAAAAGCAGACAGATACCTGGACAGAGTCCCAGATCTTTTTGGGGGGGCTTGGGGTGGGAGGGAGATTTCTGCAAGTTTTTTCTGCTTGGGAAGAGATAGGCTTGGTATTGTATCCAGTGTACATGTCTTTTTTACAAATGTTCTTGCATTAAGTAAGTATAACCATCCATAATATAAACTCTAAATAACCCACCACATGGTATGAATCTGTAGGTAAGTAAAATTAGAAATGGTTCAAATGAAGACTGCCAGAACGTAAATTTTTTTTATTTTTTATTTTTTTTTTCCTTCCTGTAATGGAAAGTAGAAAATTACACCCCGGGACTTTTTACTTCTTCCAACCAACTTTCAGTTTAACCATGGGGCATTCAGGTGAGTGAAGATACAGAGGATTCATTGTAAAAGGTCCAATAGCCCATTACAACTTCAAACACGTGTGAATGAAGATCTGCATAGGAAAACTAACCACTTCCCCCAACTATTTAAGAAAATGATAATATCTTGCCTATGTTAGCAGGACCAAAACATGCATATGTGTTTTACAACTCTATTACCACATCTAATAGAGCTTGATTCTTTTTAGGCACATTGCTGTAATAAGAAGTCATTGTGTTTTGTCTAAATTTCCATGTTAAGGAACACAGTGCTCTTTGGTCAGGGGTATGCATTAACTGTAGCAGGTTAGTTGAATCACGTTTTTAAAATGCTTGCACGGCCAAAACATATTACATTAAATTAACAGGGCAGAAAAAGAAATATTAAACTTGTGTTAATTTTCCTAATGTAATAATGGGATGTTAACTTATAATGACATTAAAAACTACATCACCTACAGCAAGCACCAGAAAGCTGTCAGAAATTGAGATTTTTTTTGTTGTTTTCCACTTCAAGGACTGTATGGCGAGGTACTTGCAGAGTCAGGTATAGCTCTGATCTGGGTTGAGGCCAGCAGCGTAACTACACTGATATGCCCATGTTATGCTGCCCATTTGGCCCACATTATTGTTACCCTTCATTCTAAGCAAGCAACTGTCTTCTACCCTCCAGCAGCAGTTCAACAGGTTTTGGGTGTTTTGTTGTTGTTGTTGGTGGTGGTTTTTTGTTTATTTGTTTTTTGTTTTTGTATTCTTCAATTTGCCTCTACAAATTGCACATTGTGTCATGCACTTGATTGAAAAACGCAATGTGAAAGCAGGTAACACTAGATATGGGGAAGAGCGTGCATACACTTCCAGGGATCTGAGCCAAATCCTGTAAACTGCGGGCTCTTACTTAAGGTCTGAAGCCACACTGAATGTCCACAATGATGCTTGCAAGATAAGATCATGCACCACACAGGCCCCTCTTTCTAGAGAAATTACCTTTACATTTAAACCATTTGCAGAAGAGCTGCAGAATTTGCTTTTTGCCTTTGGAAGAAATGAAAATGGAAGGGAAAAAAAAAAAGTAGGAAAAAAAACCCAAACCCTGAACTTCAATATTTCCAGCAAATCTCTAAGGAAACTCTCATCTAAATTATGCAAACCATCAAGTTTATGGTTATGGCTGTTAAACTCAGTTGCTGTCTAATTGTGTTCATGCTTCAGCCTGAGCTGTAGGAAAGGGACTGAGCCATATTATAATTGGATTAAAAATATAGTGTGCCCCATGTAGAGATCCCAGTCCTCTCCCAGAACTGGATGACAGAGGGATTTGGATGGAAGTGAGCAGGCTGTCATCACTTCTTCCTACACTGAAAAACTAACTGCAAGGCTTTTCAAACTAAGGCTTTTCTCCCAGGCTGACCCTATTTGTGCCTCTCTTCCTCATCTTGGATTCTTCCAGCTATTCGTAGAAGATTCAACCTTCCTTCTTCTAAAAGTAGGCAGGGATGAGACCCTGGGGTTCAGAGACTCTTCAAGAGCTTCCCCAGCTTGGGGTGGTCAACCTCTACGGCCCTATGTTCTGGTGACCAGCACTGCCACAGCTGTAGGGGCTGAGATGCACTGCCATCAGTGACGCAAGCTGCAAGTCCAAGAAAACCTGGGATTCACTTGAAAGGCAACCTGGGCTAAAGGGCATCATCTGAAAACTGGAACAGATGTGGTCATTTCCAATTTCCGTCAATATGGACCCCAGCACAAGGTCCAGATGGATTAATACTGCCCATTTAGTAGGCACCACTTGACTTTCATCTACACTGCGTGTGCTGAGCCTCTTCCCAAGCAAACTGCAGCCGTACCACCTTGGCTCGAGGTCTCCTGCAGGCCTCATGTCGTGCCCCTTGCCCTCAGGTGTCGTTACTGTTCTTTGTAACTTTTTCAGCTCAAAGTTTCTAAAATACTGCAAACCAAAGCTGCATCTCACCAGAGTTATGCTGCTACAGCAAGACAGTGAGGTCCATGCTTCATGCCCCTGACTGCGATATACAGGAATATGGGGGTGTTTGGGGATGCAAAGCCTGCTGGTATTGCATTAGGGAAAGGTATAACATGGAGAGAGGCAAAGCTGGCACAGGTTTGTCCAAAGCTATGTCTGGGCACTGTCTTGGAGTGATCTACTTGGAGAGGTCCAACACAGAGCCAGGAAGAGAACAAACCATTAGGCGGTGTGGGTAAACCACGGGTCCAGTACTGGAGCTCAGTCCTGGCCCTCCTTTCCTTAGCACCACAGAAATACTGAGAGATGAACTAATACCATTGTTCAGCCTGTGTCTGCTGCCAGCACTTAACATTTGCAGGCAAGGAGGACCTGCCTATAAGTCCCACTGGGCCAAATGCTCCACATCAGTGCTAAATTTGAGCTGCACTGCTTGCACATGGGTGGATAAGAAGAGAGCTGTACTACCTGCTGAGCTCCCTGTGCTGCCCTCCCAGCTCACAGCAGATCACCAGCAGCAGGAGCAGGGGTGGAAGGGGACTCAGTAATCCATCATTTCCCTTTGCCTGAAGCTGTGTGCACAAGTATGGTCAGTCATCCATCAGGATCCCGCTGGTTCATGTTCCCCAGGGCCAGAAGTTCAGGTCTGCACCTATTTCCTCGCTGCTAAGGCTCCTGCTTCCCCAGGATGTGCTCACCGTGGGTATGGAGCCTCCCCGTGTCTGGCAGGAGGGATCTGCAGCAGGTATGGCACAGCCCACATGCATTTGGCCCAGCATTCGATGAGCTGTCGGTGGTTTTGGTTTTCACTTCTCGTGAGGGCAGCACTATGGTCAGAGGGAAGGGCATGATGGGATCCAGAGCTTTACGTGTGTGTATGTGGAGCTATAATCTGCCCTGAACCCATTTCTGTGGGTTCAAGCTGACACATTGTTTGTGCCCTTGCTGCCAACAGCATCATTTTTCTCCTCTCTTCCAGTCCACATTTCTTTCACACATGGCTTTCTGAAGGGGCTGAATAAAATGAGTTATATTACAGTTTTATTAAATAACTTTACTTTATGTTAGTCTATGCCTTGGGATTGGCAGCATATGTCCTATTTCTGTGTATTTTTAAGCGGTAGAGGACCAGGCGCACAAGGGAAACCATCAGAGTCAGCAGAAGAGATGTCCCCCTGTGAAAAAATGGTGACACCAAGCACTATCAAAACCAGCCTGAAGCCACCTTCAATAGGGCCAGGTTTTTACCTCAACAATTTGAAGAAGCCTTTCCCATTTAAATGTTCTCTGATTCTGTAAATGAACAATATTATTCATCTTAGGTCTGTCACATAAGGAAGAAAAATGAACGTATGAGTTTAATCCCTTCGTTGGTTTATAACCTTAGAACTCAGGCAGGAGAGTCACAAATCCATGTAGACATCCCTGAGTGCTGACTATTGCATTTGGATTTCTGATTTAGTTGAAAAATATATAAAAAACTTGTGTAGCCAGACAGCTCCCTATTGGCTACACATCTGTATGGGCTCAAGAGCATCGTATATTTCTGCAAAGATCTGGAATAAGTTGTGCTCAATGAATTGGCCCCTCGTATGCCTGTTTCAAACAGCAGACTCTGATGAACTCATGTGTCATGGGAGTGTCAATGGCAAAAAAATACCTCTTTGGTCAAATCCAGGGGGAGCTGCCATCGTAAATGTAGAAGATGTGTGGATCCAGAAATAAATAATTTTGGGAAGATGGAAATATACTTATAGATTAATATTAGTGACTGCAAGTTACATTCAGCTTTTCAGACGTAAGTTTTGTATTTTGAAAGCTGCACAATGACTGTGAAGACAAGTAGCTTCACCAACCTGACCTCAGCCATTAAGAAGAGAGTTGCCTGCTCTAAGCCATTTGTCTCGAACCATCACCCATAGGGAGCTTCGTGTCAGTTTTACAGCAGAGCACACCGCCCTGTGAGCCTGCTTCTCTCTCCACTGACAAAATAGAAAACATAGAGGACTCCCTTCAGACCGGGACACTTAAGTTTTATCCAGCTAAAATTAGGGATCTACTGCTACATGTGTTCTCCGTAGGCCACTTACCCAACCCATGTGCATAAACAGCAAGCGAGGGCACAATACTGACGGCAGATTTATTGGTGGTTTTGTTTATACGTACCTTCATCCACATCTTGTTCTGAAGGCCTGACTCAGCCTCTTTTGTTAGAAGAACAATGCGTCTTATCCATCTTGTCCATCTGACCTGACCTTTTTCTGTAACGGTAGGACATTTGTATGCCATATTTCTCCTGTAACGTAAACAGCTCTCTGTTTGCAGCCAGTAACCCTTCAATCAGCATTCAGTCGCTCATTCAGGTACTCAGCTGAGTGTGCACCCATATAAACAGCTCACATGTTGCTATGTGGATTTCAAACATGAAATTTTGATTTTCTTTCATGACTGGGGTTCTGCAAGAGCAGGTAAAAACTGCACACAGATTTATGAATCCTGCTGTTCACCCAGTCTATTTTTTGGCTCCACTTCAACCTTTCCCTTCCTGTTTTCCCAAGGACATTCTGCCTGGAAGCTGGGTTCATTAATGTAAAGTTCAGAATTACCCAGGGACTCCCTCCCACCTTCCTTGCCAGCTCACATCCGTGCTGGGAGCCTTGCAGGTCTGACCCTACCAAGACAGGCTTGTTTCCAGCCCCTCTGGTCAGAGCCAGTTCCTCCTCCTGCCACCTGATATCCTGTGTGCAGCACGGGCTCAAGTCTCGCAGCTCTTTTAAGCTCGGTTTCCTCTCCCTGAACTCCTTGCTGAATTTAGGTGACCCCATAATGTTTCCCAGAAGGTCCAGTTATGAGTCACTTGCTCTTAACACATGAACCATCCTTCAGCATGTTTGCAAAGCAAACTGCAGCTTGCCCAGGTGAGACTGAGCCTGTAGCAACTCCCTTCATGCCACATAACATATATTTAGATTTTTAGAACTTGCACCATTTTCATATTCCTGCTTCTAAAGATACAGGGCTATATTTATTCATGTTTTTCTTTTCTATTATTTATTTATTTTTAATAAATAAATAACTATTCCCACTTATTTCTGGCTAAAATTCATACCGCTAATATTGGGTTAGTTGTGGCAGCAGCCTGATGGACATTATAAATTGACAAATATATTGCTAAGAAAAAGGATCCCCAGTCCCCTGTCACTTGTTCCTGCCTCACAGCATCCCTCCTGTGTGAACTCTGGAACTCAGTTTTTTATTATTATTATTTTTCTGGGTAAGTTTAAACCAAATCAGCTTCTCACTCCAGTTCACTGCACAGCTATAAGGGAGGAAGTAATGCAGAAGTGGGAATGCAAGACAATGTTGGATGTACATGGGATTGTGTCTTTCAATGCTAGTGCCATTTTATGACGACTTGCATTGTCTATTGAAATGCAGCCTCAGTTAATTTACCTGAAGTTGCCCCTAAGGAAAATGCAAATTGAATCTTTTTCAAAGACCTAGGACATTAAAAAAAATAAATATGCGATTCTGTAGTGGAAACTCTTCTGAGAACAAAACTGACACTTCATGTAATCGTATTTTATTCAGTTCCTGCCAGATTTTACTCCCCAGATTTTACACAGGATTCTTAGTGGTTTCAAAAATAATAATAAAAAATAAAAATAATAATAATAAAAAACACCTTTATGGCTCAAAACATTCAGAACAGAGCTTAGTAATTTAAAAAAAAAAAAGTATAGACAGTACCTGAAAGAGTTAATGCAGAATGATAAAGCTGTACTTTGCTCATCCAGGAAAAATACCAGCCCTTCCTTTACTCCAACATCAACATGTTTACCACTGGGACGGAGGGAAGACAACACCCTAGGTATACTCTTAAGAATAAAGTTATTTTGACCTGCAGGAATTTTCACTGCTTTTACTCTCACAAACACGGTACAGATGTGGATATTAGGAGAAAGCATTTGAAAAGCCATAAAGCTGCGACTCGTTTTACCATCTACTTGCAGTCTATATGTGATTAGCCTGCCTTTAGCTCCAGCGGTGCGTTAGTCAGCTGCGCTCAGCTCTGACACGCTGCAGATGAACCGCTCTCTGCGCTGCTCCCAAGGTGCTCTAAAGCTGATAAACCACGGCAGCTGTTATTTTCACTGGCTTATGCAGCGCGTGGTGGGTGTTCTGGTCGCTTTATAAATATCACCTTTACGCTTCCAAATGCTTATAAGCACATTTGTTTCTAACAAAGTATCTCCGCTTAGGCGAAATGTGTGTTCAGTCGGTGTTACATAAAAAGGTTGGTTCTGAGGGCAAAACGTCTGCCCCGAATGACACGTAGGAAAGTGAAAATATTTTTGTGTTTGTATCCTAGGAACACACACTGAAGTCTAGTCAAGTGGTGGCTGCAGGAGGAGCCGCGCTGGTGGCCGACGTTGCAGCCAGTGCCCAGCTGGTGTGCCCAGCCCTCAGCTGCAGAGCCCTGAGCCAGCAGAACAGGCCACGGGGGCTGTCTCTGCCACGCCACTGCTAAGCCAGCTGCGCTGATTCAGGTATTCGTCATTTTATAAGTGATCTGTGCTGGCTTTATGCTTTCAGAACAAGGGATGGTCCTCTATAGGGGCCACAACCTCCAGTAGCAGAAGGGGAAGAGGCTGGAAGGGAGCAGTAACACCAGAAGGGCTCTTTCAGCTATGAACGTCTTGAAATCCAGGGTTCACCATCTCCTTGAATCCTTTTTATCTGGTCTCCTCTTCTCAGGATGGCAAAGGCTCAAAGAAGAGCATCAGGGTTGACCAAGGTTATGAAATGGCTTCCTTGACTGCACAGACCTGGGTTCTCCAGCCTGGAAAAGAGGTGGTGTGATAGATAACTACAAAATCCTGGCTTCATGAAGAAGGATTAACTACTCATTTGTCCCTTCCAGTACAAGAATGATGGGCCATAAGGAAGCCACATTGAAAACAAATGTAAAGAAGTGATTCCTCAAGTGGCAAGTGGGCACAAAATTCATAGCCAAAAGACATTGTGGCTGCAACAATTTTACATGTGTTTAAAGGGAGAGTGGACAAGAACTTGGAGGGGTATCCACTGTGAATTATTAAAAAATAAATAAAAAAATAAAAATCAGAGGCACAGAAAATGTCCCTAGATGAGAAAGTTCAGAAGCTGTGAAATGTTTGACAGTTTACTTGCCTTTTCTCATTCATCAATAGGTATCTCCTTGTGGCCACAGTTTTCTTTTTGTCTGGGTTATATGGTAAAGGTGGCTCTCCCTTGCCACAATTCAGGCAGACAAGTGGCTTTGTTGGGGGGCAGTTGTAGGGCGAGCACACTCAAAGTGCTGGGAATTAGCCTCATTCAGAAAAAAAAACAAAACTCAGAGGATATCCCCTGATACTTTGGGAGAAGAATACGGGCTCACAGTACAGTGATCCAAACCAGTACAGCTGTTCTTAGGCTCGACATCCAGCCACAGCAGTTGACACTTAAATGACAGAATTCACATGCCTGCTCTCAAAACTGCACTCTGACAGCCTCTGCTTGTTATCCATGAACCTTTTACATGTCTGAAAGCTTTCTAAGCACCTGCAATTGCTCAGGAAACTTTCTCATTGCCTTTCTTATTAAACTGCATTAATATCCAATATCCAGGAATTCCTTTGCTTAAATACTCATGGGGCTGTGCACAGCAGTAGAACAGCCCCCAGCAGCTCCATGCTGGGGCAGCAGTAGTAGCTTCCACACTGCTTTGTATAACGATGGAGAAAACTGGTAGCTTTTTGGGTTGTTTTACAGGAGAGATGTTAGTGAAGCCCCTGGCAGATGGGAATGTCTCACTTGCTTTGCCCTTGTGGGGGCTACAAATCCTTGTTCCCATGATACTGTATATATTCCATTAAAATGTTTGTGAAATGCCAAAACAGCCCTTGGACACAGCCAGGTGTCCAGCACCCACTTTTCCCAGAATGACAAGGCTACAAAATCATGATGCCTTCTGTGAGCTCTTTACATGAGGCACTGGATCCTCTGCTAGCCCAGCTTGAACAGAAGGAATACAGCATTTCCCCAAACAGCTTTTCATCTTATAGTGAGGCAACACCTGCAAGAGATGAGTTAAAACCCGTCCTCCGCTATGGTGGGTAACAGTAGAAGATGCCTTAAAAACTTTTATTTTAGCAGGGAACTTTATAAAGCTGGATCCTTTATGGGTCTGGCCTGTGCCACAGTGGATCAGACTACACATCCTTCCTCTGCCCATACTGACTGCCAGCACTCTCCCAAGAAAAGCTAAGATGTATGATGAAGGGACACAGTGCAATTGCCTTCTCACTAGAGACAAATTTCTTCCTAATCCTCATGAGTTACTGGTTGAATTTTGCCTTGAAACTAAAGGGCTTATAACTTTTATAAATGTTTATTCTATCTCCACAACAGTCTAGAGTTCCCCTTAGCAACATTCAAATTAACACAAATAAATAAATAAATAAATAAGGCACAAAATTTGGACCCAATCAAGTACAAATTAGATCAACACATTCTGTGAACGTATGTGGCATATTTGCTGGCCACGCATTTTCTCCTAAGCCCACATGGTCCCTATGGTCCTGCTCTCCCATGGCCATCCCACTTGCAAACAACAGCAGCAACCAGCAGCAATGCAGAACCCAACCATTCTTGGTAAATATCACTAAATCCAGCCAGGGACAAAGGCTTATGAACTCATAGTAACTTAGGATCATTAAAAATGATTATCAGTTTTAATTTCTGTTTGGAACTATAAGGTCTCAGCCTCCTGCTCCCCCCCCTGCAGCCCCAAAGCTCAACATGACTGCCAGCCCCATCCACTGGAGAGTGTCCCAAAGCTGTGCGACTGAACACTCCACTGCTGTGTCTGGAAGACTTCATCATCCAAATACTGTCAGGAGGTGCCAACTCAAACAAGAGAGAGAGCAAGCAAGGCGCAGCTCAGGGAAATGGGCTTCTCTTCTCCCCCTGCACCGATGGAAATGGAGCGGCACGTGGCACCGGCCCGATGGCCCCCCTTTCCCGAGAGAGGCACAGAGGCGGGACAGCTGCAGGTGCAGAAAATCCATGGAGCTCGAGTCTCCCCACAGATTTCCTATGCTCCTTCCAAAGTCACAATGTTTTAATTGATATTTCTTGTGAGAATTCAACAGGTGCAACATAAATCCCATGGATTGTGCTGAATCCCACAAAAACTTGACTTTCATTTTGAAAAGGGTTGGGGAGGGGAAGAGGAGTTTTCTTGCTCTTTCGGTTTTTAGCCTTGAGCTATATGAGACAGAAAAAATGCTGTATTTGCTCAAAGTGTTGCCAGATTAAAATAAGCAGCTATTCATCTTATTTTTCTGAAAGGATGGTTAACTCATTGAGAAAAACTCATTGACTGTAAAAATACATTCAATTATAACAAAAGTACAGTAGGGACAAACTTGGCTTTTCCTTATATGTATTAGAATGCGGGGGGGGGGGGGGAGCTTCTACATCCATTTCTGCCCCTTCAAATATACTTTGCAAAGCAGATGGGCCAGCGCCAGTGTCAAGAAGAGAACCTCTGGATTTATGGATACACACCAGAACCCTGTTAAAAGCAGATAACAGACCCGTTCTGCCATAGTTTTAGTTATGAGGTGAGAGGTACTAGCGGTAATGAAGGTAGATGTCAGAGCATATGATATCTTTAACATTAAGTTGTGATATATCTCCTCTTGGTTTACTCTCTACTTGATGGATGGCTCAATATCTTCAAGGTTCCACATGGTACGTAGATAAACAATGAAATGATAGGGAAGCAGATGTTGGAAATAAAGACAGACTTCCACTTCTCATTTTTGCAATTGTGCCTGTATAATGTTTCTCTAAAAGAATTCCTGGTAAGGGCTTGTTGGAGGGTTTGGAGTTACTTTTTGTTTTAGTAGAACAAAACAAAACAAAACAAACATACCAAAAAAACCCCAACAACTTTATAAAATATTAATCCATCTCAAAACTTTGAGCCACTAAGAAAACCCTATTTCTAGAATTCAGGAAGTGAGCAAGCTCATAAACAGCAGATCTGTCAGCTCTTCTCCATTCTCCTGTACCTTTCACAGGTACCTTCAGTTACCTTTAATTACTTTTATTCTTTTACCTCAGTCACAGTTATTTGGTTTGACTGCCTGACATGGGTCTCACACTGCTGTGAGTCCAGCCTGACAGTCCCCTGTAAGAAGGAACAGGGGTCTACCAATTGGCATCTGTCTATCAACTGGCAGATAAAGTGTATACCTTTAGGAAAGAAGCAAAATATATTTTAAAATCAATGTTAATACTACCATAAACCTGCTGGTAGTAGTAATATAATACACTAACACTGGTAATAATAACAAACAACTTTACTGAAAATATATTGAAGGATCTTTAAGCGCTATGATACTAGTTTCACTTAACACAGTGATGCATATGACTTTTAAAGTAGAAATAATATTAAACTAGGTAGAAGGGACAATCCTTCCAGTCTTCGTTATCAATTATCAAAGGCAAGAATTTTTTTTGTTTGTTTTTTTTTCTATTTTCCACAGAAATTTTTAACATTTTCACTGAGGATTAAAAGTTGAAATCTCAAAAATTTCTCTAAAATAAAATCTAAAAAAAACCAAACACCTGAAAACCAAAATATGGATGAAGCAAAAAACACTTACCTAATTTCTTCATGGTGTCTTTTGTCTACACCTTGGCTTAAATGCAGACTGAAAAATAAATTGCTTTATTTTGACTTTTTAGAAACTTCTTCCTGACTTTTTAAAAC
Source organism: Cygnus atratus (assembly GCF_013377495.2). Taxonomy (NCBI): domain Eukaryota; kingdom Metazoa; phylum Chordata; class Aves; order Anseriformes; family Anatidae; genus Cygnus; species Cygnus atratus. Next base: position 180,649,556 of record NC_066362.1, on the reverse strand, counting down.
AGAATATCAATATAAATGGATATCTTCCAACATATAGTGTATGTTGATGCATTGGGATTTATTGACAAAAAGACTATTTGAGAGAATTTCCTAAGTTTCCTAAGATTCTAAGTTGTTTTTGCTGTCCTCTAAACGCCTGAGGAACTCTAAAACCTGGTTCTTTTACTGTGCGGGTCCCCAAGCATGTCACTGCCGGATTCAGCATCAATATCCTCAGCTCCCGTAGTGGAAGAGCGAGAGACAGGAGAGCCTCAGGACAAGCAGCAAACCAGTCATGGAGCTAAATGGAGAATTTTTCTCTGCTCGTCCTATGCTGGTGCTGTGATGTCTTCACTGTGTGACCAAAAAATAGGTCTCCAAACTGATTTACTTTGTCTTTGGAATTGATACAAGATTGATATATCTGATTTTTGAAGAGACAGGGACAGTAAAACCCTGCTCTGAGAAGCAGGAGTTGTGAGATGCTCTGCCGAGGGACTTAGGTGATGTAAGGGGGTCCAAAGAGAGTGGGGTTGAGCACATCCCTCCTTATTTCTCCCCAACAAAACAGATTAGTTTAAATTTATAAAGAACACAAAGCTGAGAGAATGCTACCAAAAGCTTAATTCAAGAGCAAATGGAAAGTTAGATAAAAGTCTTTCAAGGAAAAGTAATGATCAGAATTACAGTAGAAACAGTTGCTATATGGATAAGGCAAAATATTTGACAAGGAAAACATCTCTGAGAAGAAAGCACAAGGGCAGAGCTATTATAGCCTCTGAGGCCTTTTCCCTCAGACTTCTTATACCATATTTCTAAAACACAACACCCACAACTGTTTTTCTTCATCTATCAAAGCATAAAATTGCCAGTCCTTTGACCTAACTTAAATCAAGGAAGTAGCAATGTTAGGTTTAATTAAAAACAGCAAATATTTGTACAGCTGTCCCTGGTTTCACAGCACAGAAATAGGTTTAGCATCAAATCTTACAGTTTTAAATCCTCTGGGAACCATATACAAAAACATATAGGATCCTTCTGGCTGACTTGCCAAAGCCAGAAATGCCTTTTTTTGGAGTTATTTCAGGTGGGGCTCATTCAGCCTTCCCGTTTCCAACCCACTGTTTTCCTACTTGAGATTTCTTTTTTTTCCCTGTGTGCCAAACGCAGCACTGTCAGGCTGACAGGTTTGGATGCATTTGATGCATTTTGGGGTTGTGAGTAATAATAGCAATAAAACCAAGATAGCCTGAAAAGTTTCAATGGACACCCAGTCTGGGCATTTCCAGTGGTCGGTGTCACTTGGAGGCATCTGGCGTGGGACGCAGGAGCCTCTAGCAGATCCATGCTGATCATCCCTGAAACCAGGAGGGGGTTTGAAAGGAAATCTTTTCCTTCTGGCCCTTGCTCCCCTTTTAAATTCCTCATTGAAGCACATTGTAAAATCCTTCAGCACCCAGCTTTATAACGCTGCCTTCAGAGGGCTGAGGCCACACCTTGAACGGGCCAGGCCAGCGGGGAGATTTACGCCGCGCCCCGCTCTGCACCCGGCCAGGGATGCGCAAACCTCCCAAAAACTGCCAAAATGAGCCTAGGGCGGGACAGGACAAGTGGCCACCCACTTCAGGGTGAGAGATAAGGATGAGGGAAGGGGCCAAACAGGGTTTAAAAGGCCACAGCCAGGCCTGGAGCTAGGAGGGGAAGGTGATGGTTGGCCCAGCTGTTCTGCTCGAGTCCCTTGAGCACCAGGCAGGGGCTCTCCACACCCTCCAGCTGGTGTGGGGAGGCAGGGAGGCTGCCACAGCCTCACATCTTCCCCTCAGTCTGTCACAGCCTTCCATGGCCCAAACCAGCAGCACTGGCAGGCCTGGCCCAGCTCGGTACAGCCCAGGAGGGGAGATGGATGTAGCCAGGCTTGGCCAGGCTTGGGAGCTGAAAGAAGAGAGAAGAGTCCTGGGGAAAACTCCAGAGGAAGAAGAGGAGAGTGGAGACCTAACTCCCCTCAGCCCGAGTGAGCCCAGGCCACACATGCTGTCCCAGCCTCGGCTGGTGAGGAACGAGACCCTTCGAGAGATGGCTTTGCGCAGCAAGCTGTCCCGAGTAGTTGAAGCGACTTCCCGGCTCATAGAAGTAGAGCAGACCCTCTTGCTCCCTCTCATACAGCAGCATCCTTTTCCTCTCCACCCAAAAGTAAGTATGGGAGACACAGAAGAAATCTTTTTTTTTTTTTCCCCAAGTTTTTTTTTTTGCAGAAAGGCTGTTGACTGCACTGATAACTGCATGCGCTGGGTCTTGCCATGTGGACTGGAAGAGTTTCATGACAATTAATTCTCATTTAAGCCTATAGCCTTCAATACAGTCAAAAAACTACTGATCGTTCAATATAATTGCATCATGGGGGTCCAAAACACTTCTTGTCAGAATGGAAGTTTGCTTACTTGCTGAGTAGCCTGGAAAGATTACTTAGAGCTTTTTCAAAAGCTAGTTTTAACCTCTTTCCTAAAAGAGCCAAAAACCAACACCACAAGATGCAGCGATGACCAGTATCTTGCAAGTGAAATTACCAACCAGCAGAGCTCATGGCTGTTCCATAATGATACACCATACATGCAGCATGTGAGACCCAATGAACATTTACCTGAAAAAAAAAATCTACAATTTTCTGAAAAATGCAATAATTATGTATATTCACCCAGGAGGAAATTCAAGAAAAAGCCTAGATATGAGCTTGCAAGTGATGGGTTTAGGGGTTAGTTAAGGAGTCTGATGTGTCTCATTTGAAGTCAAATTACTTTGTCATGCCCCAAAACTCTTGCCTTTGGATGAATCTTGAGCGTACCATGTAGAACAAGACGGCAGCTCTTCACCAATTTTTTGGTAGCAGAGGTGCATTCCACAGAAACCCCATTAGTAGTTGGCACCAATTGCTGGGCCAGTTAAGCTACAGATAAACCTATCTTTTACTTTTATGTTAACCTTTCCAGCACAGACCAGCACAGTGTGGAAAGCTGGGGGATAGGGAAGCAGCAAAGAATTAGCCAAAAAGTCTTATCTGGTGGATAAATGTTTGTGAATAAAACTTTGCTATGGCTTCTCAGTTTTGGTGATGAATTTGAGATATTGCCAGACACTGTTTCCACAGGTGCTTGATCAATGTACAGAGTCTGACTGGCTTTGTTGAAAAGCCAGTTTTGTTGTGAAAAATCAAATCCAAGCTATCTCAACTTACTATCCAGCCACCAAGAATCAGAAGCAACCTTTGAAAATGTGGGTCCAAATTGCCTACAGATGGAACGTGTGATATTGGAAGCTGTATATGAGTGAGTTAAAAATCAGCTAAAACTGTTAGATATCCCTCTTCAGAAATGAGGGTACTGTGATAGGTTGGACTTCGGTAAAACCAATTTTCCAGTAAGACTTCTTCATTACTTGTAATTTAAAATAAACAAGACTGATGGCATTTGTTTTTGTACAAACAAATGCTGGATTTATGAAATGCAGCCATCTCAATGAAGATTTTATTTTCTTCCTCTTCTTTCCCAGAATTACTTTAATACTACTTTTGTGAAAGTATGTGCTTAGATACTACTGGGAATACAGTTTACTTTGGATTCTGGTTTTCCTATTCCACTCGAAGTTAAGTTAATTTATATTTTTTTTCACTGAAAACCCATTATCATGACCCATTGAGCTCCAGGACTTTTTCCCCTTCCCTTTTACAATAAGGTTACATCAATTTTGCACTAGGTTTACACAGACTCTGCATTATGGATAACTGACCCCTTAGCTGCGAGTAGTTTCACTACTGTAGATTTGATTTTGAAGCAAATTGGGTTTCAAGGGATCCATTTATATTATAACCTCGTCATAAATTCAGATAAACAAGCCTTTAAAAATAAGCTCTTAGCCAATGAGTTGGCCAGAATCCCTTCAACACGGAAGCCCATGGTAACATATCCTTCTAGTCACTGTTTTTAGAAGGAAAGCTCTGGTTTTATGGCTCAGAGATAATCATGCATGCTAGCAGTCAGTATCTGGTACTTCTTGTTTCTTGATATATTCATGCCTCTTTCTGGGTCTTCTTGACAATCCTGACTTTACTGTTTCTCATTTGTTTTGGGGTTGCTCCTTGGTTGTTTTTTATTGATTTATGGTACTGATATTGGTTTATCAACTGAACTGGTTAAAAAAAATCATTCTATACAATGGCCCCAAAATAGATAGACATAGGTTTGAAAAAACAGAAGACTTAAGGAACTGGAGGAACAACATTTAAATTGCCTATTGCCTGTAAGTATTGGAAATACGGTCTGCTGTGTCCCAGTACATTAGACATTGTTGGTCCTTAGCAATTAAAAGGTGGGCATTCTAATGAAAAGTGACACCTTTTCAAGAATTTGGAGCAAATCCTTTACTAGTGACAGCAAGCATGTCATTACTGATTTTGCATGCAGTACGACCGCGAAGAGTCTGCTTAGCCATGCTGTCTGCGTGAAGATGGGAGGGCAAGAGGTCCCTTTCCCCCTGCCTCGGGACACAGATGACCGCATCGCCCCACTGCCTGACCAGCTCTTTACTGGCATCAGCACCCACGAGGAACTCCTCGTGTCTTCTGCCTCCACAAAGGCTCCCTGTAATAACGTCCACGTTTTCTCTCTTCCGTAATTACACGCTGCCAAGGCGAACAGAACAGCCTTTTTTAACGGAGGGAGAGATTCGGTATTTTAAGCAGCAATTTGAGTGCATTTGAAAAGGAAAAATAAAAGGTAGAAAAGCTTCCCAAAATAGCAGTGTGCGGCTTGCCTTGGCTGTGCTCAGGTGCAGCTATGCATTACTCCAGCTTTTTGATAACATCCTGTCTCCTTCACTGGAGTTACCAAGGGGTCGCTCGAATGGTACTAAATCAGAAATGTGTAGCGGATTGGACTGGGCCAATCTTGATGGCAGCCAGCAGGGAGTGGAATATAAATCATACTAAGAAGTTAAAATAGCTGTCCCATTTGCAAAACAGTCATGGTATTTTCTTTAAAGGGGAAAAGAAAATACTGTCCTTCAGAGGTGCCAGATTGGCAGGGCAGGATAATAAAAAAACTTCTGACTGTGCAAGTTTCTACTGCCCCTGTGCTGCAGTGCTGCTTCTCTGCTGGCTGTGGAAGATGGAGAAGGTCAGGGTGGCAGGCTCTGGGGCAGCATCAGCAGACCTGCACGTTTACCATAATCCCCTTGTCCTAAATGTCACATTGGGGTGAAACAGTGCAGCTGCTGTGAAGTCAGCCCAGTGGCCCTTAGCTTGTACTGGGAGCAAGTTGCTTCACTGGGACTTGAGCAGCGGCGTGAAGGCAGCCCTGCCGAGCTTTCCACAGGCAGGCAGCAGTGCCAGTTGCTCTGTTTTCCTGCTGTATCAAGGACCCATCCCTGGGGAGCAAAAGAGAAACCCCAAGTTCAGTGCAGACCAAACAACAGCACAGCATCAGGCATCGCTGTGTCTGGCCACAGGTGAACCCAGAGGTATCATGCTCCCCGGCAGAGCAGCCAGCAAAGTCTGGTGCAGCTGAGCATCTCTGCACAGCATGAGCACAGGGCTCTTCACCTAGGGGATCTGCATGTTTTGGGGAAGGAACACGGAGGGGATGGCTGTTAATACATGCCATATCTAATGGTACTTAATAAGCTTGTTTTCTGCTTGCTGATTTCCTGATACAAATCAGAGATCGGTTCTCAGTGACTAGTTCTTCCTTATGCGAGAGATCTGAAGACTGATTCATAAATAATGGCTTAGGGGTGACGGAAATGAGATAAATTGCTTTCATTAGAATTCGCATAAAACAGCAGCAGACTCCTCGCTTGCCACCACATATTGAACAAATGTGCCAGCCTGCACGTTTTTCATTTTGCAGTCACTGATATTATGAAGTTGTTCCTGGACCTAATAGCTTTGAGCGTTCATTTTTAAAAGTAATTAATATGAAGGCTGATCCTGGAAAAAATTGCCTCACCCTCCATAAAGTTATTTGCAAGCTGTAGGCATTAATACTCGTTTGTGTGGATATTTTTTTTAAATGCTGACAAATGAACGATCTGAAGTTTTTCAAGTGAGGAATTGCCTCCAAGATCTTTCTGGAAGCTCGGAGGAAATATGCCTAGGCGGTTCCATTTTATTAATACGATAGTGCTGCACTCTGCATGCATCTGCACCTGCTGTGTTAGAGAGAGTCTTTACAACAGCAAACCACAGAATGAACTACACCAGGGGCTTGGGGGATTATTTTTTCTACAGAAATAGTAACTTTACAAGAAATTATTAATGACTCCACCATTTTTTGGTGGTGCATATCTTAGGAGAAATTTTCCAACTGCAACTGTTTTAGAAAACGGGGTGAGAGGTGGGTACCGACGTGAGGTGGGGCTCATCAGTCTCTCAGAGGCTTCCCTGCAACTTTTCTGAGAAGCTCAAGCCGTGTTCCCTTCAGAGTCATCACAGAGAAGGAGTCACTTCCAATTTCATTTCATCCCAAAACAGGCATTGGAGGTCAGATAAACCATTCCTGTCTCTCCCCGCTGACCGTGTGCAGAGTCTCCAGGAAGAAGCTCAGGCTCAGACTTTTTACCCAAGAGACGCTGCAGGAATCACTTTTTCAATGAGAATTTTATTCCTCCAGGATTTGAGCCATCCTGATAAATTATTCCAGAAAAACATAAAATAGGTCAGTGGGGGTGGAGGCACCGAGTTACCAGGAATGGACATTAGGAGCTCTGGCACTCCAGCCCCAGCTCCCAGATTTTGGCCTGCTGACTGTGCAGAGCATCCAGCACCTGGAGCAGGGCACCACTGCTGCCACTCTGTCCTCAGTGGAAATTTTGTCTACCAGGGTGCACGGAGATTAAGCAAAAATGTTGAGGGTTGGCAGCCGGCCAGGGTCTAAAATTTGAGCATGCTAAAGAAAAAGGCAGCTGTCTGTTAGAGCCAGCTGTAGGAGTCTGTTTGATGGGTCAGGCTGGCATTTCAGAATAAAGTAAAAGATGGAAACAAGCAGTTTGTATCTTCTGTAAAGGAGCCTTTATAAGAGCAGCCTCTTCATAAACCTGAAGCAAGTTGGTGGATAGGATCAATTTTATGTTAAGGTTCGAAAATAAAAGTTGGGCCATCAGAAACACCCTGAAACTTCAGCCTACCACTGAGTGACAACTGCATGAAACAAACCCAGAGCAGTGGAAAATTTTAAGCCATAAATTAGAGAGCCTTGAAACCAGTAGGCCCTGCTGTTTTTATTCTGGGGGAGGTTCTTTATTAACTCATCTGTCTAAACATATGGATCTTGACAAACGAAAGCTGCAGGGAGGATCCGCTCCTGTCCTGCAATTGAAAACACTTAAAATCAAATCACTGCAGATATTCCTGTTAGCATCTCCTAAATGGCGAAATACCACACGAACTGCTGCTCTCTATCAGTTCAGCTCACAAGGGCCCTGTTTCCTGAAGTTAAAACGGAAAGAATTTTTAGTCTGAAACTTTTGCTTCAGTTAGTTACAGCCCATTTTCACTGAAAGGAGAGAGATAAGTCAAGTTTTTATTCTCTGTCATGTATCCTATAGCTCCCATGTGCTGGACACCTGCGAAAGCTAGCAAAGCTAGCTTGTTTACTTAGCGCAATTTATTTGACCTTTTAATATATTTGAGTAAGGATTTTATACCTAAGGCAACTTTACAGAACAGATTTGAAAGGTGACCTTCAAAGGAAACATCAAAATCTTTCTGAAAAAGGAAACTTTGGAAATATATGTGAAAAAGGCTGCCTTTTTTTTCAGCTAACCTCCTGACTCAGGACTCCCTGGCTTTTCAGCACAGGGGCGTACCAAAGTGATGAGTTCACCTTGCCCACAGCAGACCCACAAGTGCTGTGGTACAATATCTAAGGGCCCAAGAATGGTGTTGGATGTCTAGTTTAGATATTTCCATGCTGAATGCCTTCTGTTTGCTGGCTGGGGCAGCCATGTGGCACTGTTTTCAATGCTAACCCACATTTTCATCCTCCAACTGCAAATCCTTTTTGCTGCTACCATTATGAAGCTGGGATTGTCTAGGTGAAATGGAGTTCCACCTTCAAAGAAACTGGTTTCTTTGTTTCTTTTAATAACAAAGGTAGACCCACAGTAAGTCTAAACCTGCATAATTTTAAGAAAAACATTAAAACTCAATTTCCTCTCAGATAAAAGCAGAGGCTACTACTGTCTATAAGAGTAAATACGTCAAGTAAAAGGGGTAAGAGGTACCACATGCTATGGGAGAAGGTTCCCTTGTCCCCTACAGTTTGTCCAGACACCTTCATTGTGCGTGGGACTTTGTGAAGGCACAGGCTCTGCCTGAGGCCACATTTGCATGTCCATCTTAGGCTGGCAGAGGCTGATCCTGCTGCCAGAAGATGTTTCATCCTCTTCACCTCCAAATGTTCATTCTCACCATTGAGCTGCTCCTCCCTCCATGCTGACACAGCCGTTTCCTAGATCAAACCAGGCTGCGGAACCATTGTGAGTTAAAACTCTGCTTTTGCCACCTGCTCCTACCCTTTTTAGGCAGGGGTAGGAGTAGATGGGTGTAGGGAGAGATGTTTTTTCTTTTAGCAGATGCGTGGAGTAGTTGTACACCACCTTATAGGGCTCACGAACCTACCTTGGCCCTTCTCAACAGCAGGCAGAAGGTTGTCCCTGCCTGACAAGATCCTACAGCCAGCAGCACTACAGGTCCTTCAGGGGAAAACAGCTCCACTTAGCTTTTTTTCTAAATCAGAGCAGGAAGGGCTTTCCAGGAGTTGCAGAGTGTGATGTTCATTGAAATGGGTAAAGGAATGCATTTGCCCCAGGAAGTGCAGGTGTTCGAGCAGCACTTCTCACACCCTGCTACATTAGAGGGACTGGGAAGCCTTCTTATTTCATCGTGGTGTGCAACTGGCAGGGTCGTCGGGGTCACCTGCCTCACTGGGGATGCCAGCCACCTCTCAGATGGGGTACACCACACAGAAGCGGTGCTTCAGTGAGAGGTGCTGTCACAAAGTGCCCTTGGGAGCCATTGGGGGCTCTCCAGAGACATCTGGGTATTGCATTTTCCTGAGGTCCTACCCTTGCCTGTCAGGTTATGGGGAGCTGAATTGCTGAGGACAGCTACTAAAGCTCTGTCTGGTAGAAACAGAACTAAGAAAAATTTAATTGCTGACGCCTGGGGAAGACAAATGACCCTTAAAAGTGAGTAGGTGAAACTGCTACCTAAGGCTTCCTGCCAAGAGAGTTTGCAGCAGCATTTAATGGTTACACTACATGTATCTCAAAACTAAAGATGTTTCACACTAAATCAGAGATGAACATTCATGGTTAGGAAGTTTGTGCCTAGAAAATCATGCCTAGAAAACTTGGGGGAGCATTATTTTTCACTCACTTCTTTTTGGTTTTGCTTTTAGGACAGCATTGAGTTTAGAAACATCTGTAGTCGTATGGCTTTACAAAGAGAGGGACAGCAATTTGAGAAGGACCTGCATGAAGCACACCAGTGTTTGAAGACCATCATTGAGAAACTCATTTGGTCACTGGCAGTTTTCCCCTCAGAACCTTATATCCCAGTCCGATCTGCTCTGAGACAAATCCTGCAAAATCTCCTGGCAATGTGAAGCAGCAGGCTGTTTGGCCAAGGAACAAGTGATGCATGTGAGCTGTAACAGTCCCATAAAAATAACAGATAACTTGAAAGGTGAATCTTGGGGATCTCACTGTAGCAAGAGTTCCTGCTGACTTCACATCAGTGGAGACTTCCCAATGGATATGACGTTCCTGCAAAGTACTGAATAGCCGTCTTATATCAAACTCATACCCGAGTCATATAAATGGGAGCTGGGAACATCTCCAGAAGTTGCTCTGGAAGATCAGGAATGCGTTCTTAAATAATAAGGTCTCAAAATGAAGACCGAAAGGTAGAGGCTGAGATGACAACCATTAAAAATCTATATTTTCATCACAGCTCAGACAAATGTGTTTCCAAGTTATTATTAATGGAGTGGATGCTTGGTAGAGACAGAGAAAATATAGGGTGTAACTACGGACCCTTTCACAAGAAGGTATACGGCCTGCTTACACTGCAAGTAAAGACAGCCTGCTAAATCTTTATTGCATTTTACCACAGAAAGCCAACAAATCAATGGAAAGGTGAAGGTGTGGTATCTTCCACTGAGAAAAGAAAAAGAAAAAAGAAGAAAAAATATGTGGGACCTATGGGATCAATGCTTTAAAGCCATAAAGGTCTTGGTAGATGATCCAGTGGAGGTGAACGGAAAGCACAGCAAAAGAGGCATTAACACGGTGAAGCAAAGGTATTTATAAACTGAGGTGAAACATTTGTGAAGATTGCTTTGCAGAGCTTTCTCAGCCCCTGTGACTGTGTAGCAGACAGCATATAAATTCTGCCTCTCCTACTGCCAAATCAGGAGGGTTTATGAAGTCACTTACTGCTGTCAAACAGCTGCAGCTGTAATGCTGAAAAGAGGCATTCCCCCCTCTTTCTGCAATAAGATTTAATGTCTGTGTGATTGCTGAGCAGGAATAACGGCTTGTAAAACATTTTTTTTTCAAAGGGATAAATTAATCTCCTTTTAACTGTGATTTGGGTAGTAGGTGAGGGAATTTTGTAGACTATGAGATAGAAAAGTATCTCTTTCCATTGGCTAGAGGAGTGACTTTCCACATGTGATTTTTTTTCTTTCTTTCTTTCTCTCTCTTTTTTTTTTTTTTTTTTTTTTAATGTGTGATCATGAACATCATCAGCTGAATACTTTCCGAGTGTGGTTCCATACTCTGATTGATTTGCCACATTTTATGTTCACACTTTAAATGTTACACTGGTGTCATTCTCACAGCTATAATTAAGGCTACCTCAAAAACACTTATTCACTGGCTCTTAGTGTGAATGCAGACAACTGCCCTGGGTTGAAATTTTGGGGGATGTCGCAGCTCAGAATTCATTTAGACATGGGAAGAAAAACTGTGAAGGTTGGGTCAGAACCAGGTATCTCCTTTTTTTTTTTTTTTTTTCCTTTTTTCTTTTTTTTCTTTTAAATGTAGCTCCTTCCCTCAAGGGGAACTGGGGAAAAGGGCTCTGTTGGTGCAGAATACGGTGGTGTTTGCTGAAATGTTGTGATCTCCAGGGCAACACAGAGCCCAACAGCAGGCAGAAACAAACAAAGGGGCTCTGGGCTGGTTCGCCACAACGGTGGTTACATGCATTCCTGCATTGGTATCTGCTGTCATTGGCACCCACCCTTCACAGCAAAAGGACAGAGGCCCTGAAGAAGTCCTGTGAAATAAGCTAAATAAACTTTTTGGCCATTTTTATCACGTTGTCCCTCGGAGGAGAGATTTGTGGGCAGCAGAGAGGCTGGGAGAAGAAACCTGGGTGAAGGCAGCTTCATCCCTGAGGTGCCCCTGCTCTGCGCTCCTGCAGAGGGATGCCATCACCCCCCCTTCGGTGTGACAGCCACCCATTGGAGCCCTGACCCCACCAACACTGGCTTCAAGGGGCTGTTTCTTCTTTTTCCACCCATTTAGGCAAGTCTCTCTCTGGCTTTCTACGGTTGTTTCCTACCAGTGGGACTCAATTGCTCTCATGCACCAGCCCCGGTATTACTGTGTTTGCATTCCTTCAGCAGGGCATTAGCCCCAAACACAAACATTTTTATCTCTAGCATCATTAAAAAGTCATTTAAAAGAAAATCTTCCCCAAGGGTTCTCTACACTCTTCACTTCTATCCACTCCAGAGCACCGCATCCTGGTCTGAAGATCAATAACAAAATCCCATTGACTTAGCAGGGCCAGAATTAGAGCTATGCTCTCAAGGTCAAATCTCACATCATCAGCACTGCTAACGGGGTTGGCATGGGGAAGGCTCTGAATAATAAAAAAAAAGGGACGATTTCAACTCCCTTTGCCCAGTCACATGCATGCACACACAAAATTAATGGACTGAGTACAGAGGAATGAAAACATTTGGCAGGGTAATTTTCTCTTCAGGCTTCTAAGAAACTAGCAAGTGCTACATATTAAAAGCACGATTACATCTAAAAAAAATACTCCGGCCACAGTTCCACCAAATTGGACAGGTTCCCTTCTGGATGGCTCTAGGCCTTAAAGATCCCTAGCAGGTAAGAAACACAAGACCCAGAGACTTAGGGGAAATTTAGGCCTTCTGAATATGACTCTCCATGTTATTTTACAAGAATTACTGTTTATGCTGAAAATTTCCAGAACTCTTTCTTTCCCAAACATTCCCACTTAAAATGAATATTTTGAAGTCAAGGTCATTAAAAAGAAAACACTATTAAATTCTTTGAAATTCTGGCTAGAAATTTAAGAGTCCCTTGGGAAACCTCATCTTGCATCTGACTGTACAGCACAGGTTTTCAGACCCTTTTCTTGTCTTCAGGATGATGGTGCAACTGAACCAGAGGGCGATGGTTTCTCAGGCCCTGAGTCCGCAAACACTTTGAGTACGGTTTCATGGCTCAAAGTGCTCACGTTACTGCAGTTTAATAAGTTACCACCCATCAGCTGAGCTGTGGCAACTGCCTGCATGCATACAGTTAGCTCACCCTAATTGCAAAATGTGCAACCCACCCCCTTTCAGGAGATCAGCGCAGCTGCACATTTATATCATGTTACCCCTTGGCACGATTGAGGCTCGAGGCCCCGTTTCATCATACCTTAATTGAGATGAAGCATGGTAGGAGCTATTTGCATCTGACATGCCCCTGGGGTGGGGATTCACAGCTCGCCTGGCCTTGTGGAGGACCCCTGCATGGTGAACAGCACTCAAGCAGGATGCGAGCTGCTCCCTGCAATATCGCCTTTGCTACACGGTGAGTGAAAATCAGAGCATTGGGAAGAATAGCCTGAAATGTCTCTTCCTGCCCCCGACGTGAAGCCAGGATGGTGCAAAAGAACCTGCTGCCCAGAAATAACTGTCCTTGTGGAATGGGGGCTATGTCACCAGCTTGTGTGTCACACCCACCCCAGAAAGCTTACTGTTCATGCTAAGATACTCAACTTTGTGTTCTGATGGTGAATGAACACTGCTTGCACCTCTGTGATTTCATATACCCATCTGTGTTTAAAAACTTCCGTATGTGTCTCGCCTTTTCTGCCGTGCTTTCCAAATGGCACCACTCGATTTAGCACAACTGTTGTGCATATGATCCACAAAACCAGCCTGTTAGGCTGGGTTATGTATTTACATCCCCTGCTACAAGGCATCTGATGAAGCAGCTTCCTGCTCCTTGCCAGTCCTCTCGGGCTTCAATGACTCAAACACTACTCACGGGAGCAGCCCTTGCTTGAACACAGGCTCTCATTTTCTACTGGGTTTTCCTGCAGTAACATCTGAAGGATCAGGAGGTTTCCCACCTGCATGCCATGTTTCAAGCACGAGATATGCTTGCTACAGCAGGAAATTAGTGAGCAAGAAGCTGAACTGGCAAAGAAACACCTCTCATGAATTTATCATAGATTTTCTCTGATACAAGCATTTTCCCATTATGCCCAGCACTTGAGGCTCAGGTTAACAAATGAGGCAAAGTAGTCCAGGAAAATAGAAAACGTATATAGTAAGGCAATAAAAATGTACATGCACACCCTTTTTATTACATGTGTAGAAGTACTCGAATTTTATTTCCAATATCTAAGTATCAATGAAAATTCAAGACTGAAAAAATAAATTAGAAGAAAAGGTCAACGATTTTTCAGTAACTTTTTTTTTTTTTCCCTAAATAAACTTCATGCTAACTGCCCTGCATTTTATTTCAGCTGCTTGAAATAGTTTGAAATTTAAACCAGAAAAGAACTCTGGAATATTTTTTTCCTGAAGGCGTTAGTTTTTGCTTTGACCAGTCCCATCATCTAGGTAACGTTTTTATATCCCAGTAATAAATCTCACCTGTCGTTCACCTTTGAGCAGCACACCTGCACTCGTGAATCCTTATTTCTGGGACTGCTCTAGCCTTCCAAATCACAGAGCAGCTTCAAGCAAGCACAGCTGCTTGTTTGTCAAACATGAAAGTGCGTTTCCTTCACAGCCACCTCCAAATACTTAGTCCTAGATTGATGCCACTTTAAACGTGCAATATCTGATGGACCAGCACAGCTAGAAATTGAGTATTTTCAGCAGGTTTAAGCTGAATATCCCATTTCTCAGAAGTGTCTGCACGGTAAGCCTGTTCCTACAATTTAGAGGTTGCTACATTTGTGTTATGTTCAATTTTGCATATGCTACAAATGTGTAATGCAGCACTTCCAAAGCTTCTGTAGGCAAACTTTGTTATACTTGCAGCCCACCACAGTATGCTCTGGTTTCTCTCTTAGCTTCGTTGTGGCCATCCCACAGGAGGAGGACAGTGCGCAAAGAGCACTGTGATGGCAGTGGCACCCAGCAAGTGATGGAAAGCTGAGCTGTCAGAGTTAAGTTTTCCTGCCAGCTCTTCAGTTTACTCCCTTTTATGCAGGCATAATGCAAATATCTTTAATTCCACGATGACAAACTCTTTATCTGGAGGCTCCTGCTCACAGAAAAGACAGCGTTCGCCAAACGAGCAGCTGGGAGGTATTCAGCCGAGCGTGTGGCTCCCCGCTCGCTGCCCACTGCTTTGCTCAGCGCGGTGCTGGAGGAGGTGGGAGGCATTGCTCTTCTGCAGAGGAGGAGCTGAGGCACGCAGAGATGACAGCTGAGAGCTGCCACCTGCTTCGGTGTGCCTGGCTGGACAGCATCTTGCCAGAGCATTTGGTGAAAACCCCTCAGAGCCCCCAGCCCTGCTGTGTCCTCCAAGCCATCCCTGCTGCAGGTCACCCTGGGGGGCTCAGCCACTGCACCGGAGCCAGCCACCCAAAAAAGGCCTCAGAAGCCACCAGCCTGGATGGAGAAGAAAACCCACAGGGAGCATCCCACAGAGCCCACCAAGCCAGGGTCTCCATCCCCTGGGGACAGCAGATATGCATCGCCGAGAAGAAACCAGGGATACCGCCATATATTAATATATTTCCCCATAAATCGCTATGCCTTGATATACATCAATACACACAAATAAAATTTAGGCATTCAAATCCATGCCCTGCTTTTTTTTTTTGGGGGGGGGGGGGGCGGGTTGCTCCGGCAGCCTACGAATCGCTCGCCCCAGCCCGGGTCGAGGCCACTTCGTGCCTCCCGGCCTCCCTTCCGCGGAGGCTGCGCGGGGGCGCAGTTGCGGGGGACGCCCAGCGGGTGGCGCCGCCGGGACGCCCACGGGGCTGCGCGGGGCTGCGCGGGGCCCCCGGGGGGGTGGTGGCGAAAAAATGGCAAATAAATAAATAGTGATGAAAAAAGGAGCCAAATTCTCGTTTTTCCTCTTTTTTTTTTTTTTTCAGAAGTTCCAAATAATTAAGTCGATTATTGCTATTTTGGTGTTTTTTTTTTTTTTTAATTATTATTATTATTTTTGTTGTTGTTTTGGGTTGTTTTCCTCTGTTTTTGGTTAAATTTCTACCCATTGCCATGCTATCTGCTGGGATCGAGGGTGGAGGAGCTCAAATACGACAGGAAGGCTATTTTCAAAAATTTTTTTGATTCAGACAAACTCCAAAGGCACTGGAAATGTCAAGAAGGGATTCTCTGAACCTTTAAGTCCAATTTCTGAATTATGCCCATGCTATAAGTAGGGTTTGTTTTCCTTTTCTTTTTCTTTTTCTTTTTCTTTTTCTTTTTCTTTTTCTTTTTCTTTTTCTTTTTCTTTTTCTTTTTCTTTTTCTTTTTCTTTTTCTTTTTCTTTTTCTTTTTCTTTTTCTTTTTTTTCTTTTTCTTTTTCTTTTTCTTTTTCTTTTTCTTTTTCTTTTTCTTTTTCTTTTTCTTTTTCTTTTTCTTTTTCTTTTTCTTTTTCTTTTTCTTTTTCTTTCTTTTTCTTTTTCTTTTTCTTTTTCTTTTTCTTTTTCTTTTTCTTTTTCTTTTTCTTTTTCTTTTTCTTTTTCTTTTTCTTTCTTTTTCTTTTTCTTCTTTTTTTTTTCTTTTTCTTTTTCTTTTTCTTTTTCTTTTTCTTTTTCTTTTTCTTTTTCTTTTTCTTTTTCTTTTTCTTTTTCTTTTTCTTTTTCTTTCTCTCTCTCTTTCTTTCTTTCTTTCCTTCCTTCCTTCCTTCCTTCCTTCCTTCCCTTTCCTCCTTCCTTCCTTCCTTCCTTTCTTTCTTTTTCTTTCTTTCTTTCTTTCTTTCTTTCTTTCTTTCTTTCTTTCTTTCTTTCTTTCTTTCTTTCTTTTTCTTTCCTTTTTAACCCATATACCTATGTCAGTAGACGGGTTTGTTATTTTACTTATGTTGGTGAACTTGTGTTGGTGAAACCGTGAGTGTGGCCTTGCCTTCCCTAGTGGTAACATGTACCTGTATAGCACCTACCTCTCCAGGAAAAGGAAAAAATATCCCAATGAAGATTACAGCTGCTACAGCTGTGGGCTTGTCAGCAAGACTATGCCACTTAAACTGTACCCAACAGGTAAGGTTAGGAGTCATGCCAATGGGATCAACCCGTAGCAGCAGTACAAGAGCACAAAAAATGGAGTACTATTTGGTCTTGCTTATTTTGATGCCGATTCTAGGAATGTTGAAAGTTTTCTGCATGAAGTCAGATGAAGGAAGGTTGCTTGCTGCTACAACAGTAGTCTTTATCCCAAAGTGGGCGCAGTACTGCCAGGAGACACACGGCAACACTGATATGTACATGGAGGCAAGCTAGAACAGCCCACTTTCCAAAAGGAGCTGCTAATCATTTTTCTTTTTTTCCTTTTTTTTAAAGTAACTGCTGATGAGTCAGGCATGACATGGCTCCTGTAATCTTCACAGACAATTAAGCAATTCATACCTTGTGTCTGTGGGTAGACTCTGCTGTCAAAACTCAGGCCCATTCTGGAACTGGCTGAAGTGTTTTCTTTGGGAAAGAAAAATCTCTTGCTTTCTCTCACTTTTGATTAAATAATCTTGAAAAACAAGTTTTTTTGGTATTTTGGAATAGTAGGGAAATTTGCTTGCGTGGACCATTGCTTTTGAAGCAGATGAGACAGCTTGTTGCACGACTTTTCTCTATACACATTCTTCTTTTCCACTGGGAGAAATGCAGGAGATGAGCAGAGCAAGAAGCTTTTGATTTCTGTTAGCATAAGTTGACAAAATGCAGTTTTGTCAGCTCTGATGTTGCAAAACCCAGTGAGTCTTTCTAGCATGGTGCATTGTTGCAGGAACATTCTTGTTATTTTTGAAATCTGTTGTTAATACACTGACAGCCAGTGTTCCACACCTCAGCAGTGCATAGCTATCTGCAATGTCTCTAGCACTGGCTGAGGTGTCCCAAAACTGAAATGGATGGACTCCTGATGAAGCCAGGCTCTTGCTGACACCTACCCTGCTGTGGCATCAATGCCAGAGTCAGCTGGGACAAGTTTTGCTCCCAGCAAAGGTTACACACAGAATCACAGCACAGTTGAGCTCTCTAGAGGTATCTGGTCCAAATCCCCTGCTCAAGCAGGTTGCCCATGACCATGTCCTGATGGCTTTGGAAGAGCTCCAAGGAGGAAGGCTCCACAATAACATTTATCTGTGTTAACAAAATGTTCTGTGTATTGAGTGAGTTGTCTTCGGTTTCATGAACTTTTTGCATGGACGGTATTGTCCCAAATACCCAAAGAGCTCTGTAAGGACCTCAGGACATCTGGACTCAGAGAGTAATATAAAATTTGTGCTAGGGATGAAAAAGATTTTGGTGTTGAATCAACCATGCAAAAGAGATCCAGACTCTGCAACATGGGGAGATAAATTAAACCAGGAAAACATTAAGCTTAGACTCATGGAATCCTCTGTTAAAGGTGAAAAAGAGTCTTTGTCCTCCTCTTCCCCAACCTCAAACAGGGTGATTTCTTTCATAACTGCACTATTCAAACCACTTCTTAGATTCATGGCTTATTTCCATTATTTTAGTAAAAGTGCATCTTGGTCATTTTAAATAGGGGGACTTCTAGCACTTACCAGGCTGGTTAGTCTGTAACCACATAGAATAGTACCACAGAAGAACAACTCCTTAGTCTCATGCAAAGGGAGGAAAAATTGCATACAGTTAAGAAAATGCAGATGCAGCCCAAACATCAGGAGGATTTTTCCAGTTGCTGGATGTTGCAGATGAAGGGTCCCTCCAGAATATACTGATTCATCCTTCATCCTTCACCCTGGCACATGCTAGACTGATCTGAAGAAAGCAACAGCAGACACTAGAATTAAACAAAGAATCAAACAGTTTTCAGTAGAATTTTTCAGAGACTGTTTCTACGTATTTTGCCTTCTCCCCCAACTTTTTTTTTTTTTAATGAGAAAAGCAGTTATGTTAAAAACATCATGGGGAGTAATTCTGAACTGGCAGAGAGATGGGATAGATGATTGAACAGATTCTTTCCACCTCCACATTTTGTGATCTATGAACTCACCTTTGGGAAACTTTTCTCATTTCAGACTGAGCCTCACTCTCCCAGGGTTGTCATAAGAAGGTGGGCTATTTAACTTCACCTTGAGCAGTGTTAATGCACTTTGGCTTTAGAAGTTTATAAGATGTTTCAGCACTAAGAAACTTTCACACAGAATGACTTTTCTCTGATTTGTGTCCTTTCTGGAGGCCTCCCTGCAGTATTTTCTACTGGTACTCCACACTGCAAGCCAGAGATACCACTGTTAGCTGGCAGACCAAATCTGCTGCATAGCCAGTCTGATGTTTGGTGCAACGAGACCTCTGCAACTTCCTTGTGTTACCAGCCCCATTCCTCCAGGCAGGAAGCTCATATGAGGGACACCACTGAAATATGGTGTCCAGGCCAATTTCCAATGAAAAGCCTGTCTTTGGGACCCCTAGCAGAAGGTCCCCATTGCTGAAGACTGTCGGTGAGCTCCAGGTTATTTGGAAGCCCTAAGAAGTCCTGGAGATCCATGCTATTGCAAACATCATGTTAATGCTGATTGAGCATGGTTGCATCCTCAGCCAGTAATCGTACAAGTCATACTTTTTAATTAAGGAACCCACAGAGAAGTTCATGTGGGACCTAATGACTCAACACATGGGCTTCTTTGGGCAGGTCAAGAGATAGCCTCTGGAACACGAAGGCTGGAGCAGAGGGGACTCCTGTCCCCAAAAGCAGTGCAGTCAAGCACCTGGGAATGAGGAGTGGGAATAGGTCATAGAAGTGACAGTCAGAGGATGTAAGGAAGAATTAACGTGCATATCAGTTCAAGAAGGAAACAATATCCTAGAAGAAGAGGGGAAAGAGGACATTCATCCATTTCAGCTAGAACAGGTTGTCATTGCATGGTCCTAAGGGGACAACATCATCACGAGGCTCCAGTGCTCTGCAGCTTTTCTTCTCATTAAACCTTCTAAATTAGAAACAGTGCCAATATATGGAAATAACAACGTGTGACTTTTTTCATGTAAAACTGACTTCTGAGGGGAAGACACAAGAAACTATCAAAAATTGAAAAAAAATATCAGAAAAGTCTCACTGTCTTTATAATTGCTTTCCAACTGGATCTTTGTGGCTGAGGGAAGGGACACCCAGACCTTTCACTTACGTACTCTTCAGCTCCAGCTCTGCCACGGGTCCTGAGCACAAGCGAGCTCAGTGGTCCCCTCCAAACCCCGCCACAGGCAGACACCAGTGATCAGGAGTCTGTGCTGGTCTTGCCACAGATTTCCTGTGCGGTCTTGGATAGGAAGGTGTCTGTGTGCCTCAGTTTTTCCATCTGTAAAATAAGAACGATGTTACATGGCTTCACCGGCACAGCCACATTTCTGCTTAAAAAGCAGTCTGTGACCTTTGGATGAATGGTGGTAATGAGCTGCTTGCCTTATTTATAAGTATCATTTGGTGTGATATAAATATTTTTTTTTGTATTGTACATAGTATGTTTATTTTGTGCTAGTGAACGCAGTCCCAATGAAAGTGAGAGACCGAATATTTTACTTTCCCACATAACTCAACCAGTGTTCCCGAGTCCTGATCTCTAACACCTCTGCTATTGCAGTCCTGGGCCTCTCGAGCAGAAACTGCTGATCGTGCCAAATTCTCTGGTGTTTTGCAACGTGGGCTAACATGCACCGGGGTTTGGATGAGACCAGTAGGCTCATTTTCACTTAGGGCCTGCGGCAGCGCTGGAGCTGGAGAGCACAGAAGTGAAAGGTCAGTGTAGCCCTTCCTGGAGCCACACAGCTCCTGTTTGAAAACAAATACAAATATAATATGACTGCTATGATTTTATTTCTTAAAATTAATAGCTTTATTGCTTTTCTTCCTCCCCAAAGTCAACCCTGCACCAAAAGGAATGTTAGATGCTGTATATTTTCATTGCTCCTTATTTGGAAGGTTAGCTGGAAATGAGAAGAAAAACTGTAGACCTATTATTTCTCTCATTTTTCTAATTTTGTGTTTCTCTGTCTATGTGCATAGTATTAGCTAGTGTTTAGGTGGCTTTCTGGAACAAAGTTGGTGAATATGACCATGCAGTTTGAGATATGAAGGTCTGAATAGACATTCACAAGCAATTAAGTTACCACAGCCTAATGAACGTCTCTAGAGAATGATTAAAGTGCGCACTTAACAGGAGTGGGCTAGAAACATGCACACAATCAATTACCATGGCTAAGCTGATGATGAATAAATTGCAAAACCACAAAAAATTGACAGTTTGCCATGTCTGTGCCCTGAAGGACCTGATGCTATCCCCTTTCCACTTCCCAAGGGTGGTCTCAGCTGCCCTTCTACATTCCCTCCAAAGTCAACCCATGAGGCAGACACTCATGAGGGGTAAGATGACCCCACTTACTCTGTGCACCTGTTTTGGAAAGGTAGAAATCAAAATCTTCAAAGGCTGAAGATGGTGAAATGAATCCCATGCAAAATACCTAAAACACTATCATTATCAGAACTCCTTTTCTCAGAGAGGGGTAGCCATTGAGACCAAAGGATCCCCTAGATCTACTTTACCAGTGGCTAATCAAACCTCAGAGGAAGAGATACAGTAATTCTAAACTTCAAAAACCAGCTATAGCAATGAAGACAACAGACAATTCTCTGCTGCTACTTAAAAGAAGGTCAAGAACAACCCCATGATCCTCCTCACCTTGGAATTTAAAAAGAGCCTCAAGTTACCTGCCAACATCAACAAAACAAAAACAAAAACCATCTGAAATCTCATCTCCTGTTCTTCTTCTGTTAAAAGAGCCTCAAATTTTGTCAGGCTGATAATATCTGACCAGGTGAATTGTACTGAAAAACCAGTGGACTTATCAGAATCATCTCCAACACCCCTCATCAATTAAATATCTTTTATTAATCCTTTTTCCAGGGTGCAGCAGACTTCTGCAATAGAATACATAATGCAAATGACCTCTACATTCCACTGCCTACCAGCAGGGTATATCACTGGCTTGTATATCGACAATCCAGATCATGAGAGCACCAAAACTTACTTTGAATATTTTTGAGTGGGACCAATACCCAGCATATTGGCCTGAAGGCAGTGCCAACCTTATTAATCCATCCTCACTCACAATTTTACTTTCAATAAGTCCCCATTTCCTCCAGAATACGGGTACAGACACAAGAATTAAAATTACACCCAACATACCAGGCTTTTCATGGGGCACCCATAGAAGAATATCTAAGTAAGTTCAGAAACTTTGTCACCAAGTCCAACTTGTACCTAAGATGACTTCTTCACCATTTGAGCTGGAAAACTGGATTTCCATGTCAATTCCTACCACAGATTTGATAATCATTACCCTGATATTGCTCTGTCTCTGTGATAGCCTTTTGAAGTGTCATTTTCTTGGACACTACGGAAAACATAAAAATGGCTATCCCCAAAATATAACATATATATGTATAAATATACACACGTTATACTTAATATGTATTTATAAAACCCACAGACCAGCACAGCAATACACCCAGCAGACATCTGAGAAAGTTGGTAATGCAGTCAAGCCCTTATATACAACCACCATATTTGCTTTGAGGAAACCATTATTGTGGACACCCTAATGATCTCAGAAATATTGTTTCTCAACAAGGTTACTCCTTGAGAGAGACAGATCATGTGTTTGAAGGAGCCATCCAAGCACCACATAAGGAATTACTTCAATACCCAAAGATGACCCACACAGACGTTGTATCTCCAGTTACTACATACTATCACAACCTGGAACCCACACAGGGAAAAAAAAAAAAAGCAGCTACAACTTAAGCTAGTATCTAGCTATAAACTCAGTCCTGCATTCCAAATCCTTTTGTAAGATTTGATAATCTGATAACAAGATCACTGAAATCAACACAATATAAAATTGGAGGGCATTAAAGGAGATTCTATATGGAATATATTGCATGGCATTGCGTCACTATGAGGATAAAAAAGTTATCTTACTTCATGTCAAGGTGACAGACCAAATCTCAGAAGCAGCGATTAGCAAAAGGCCAAATCTGAGTAATGTAATCATTAAAAACATTGAATAGTGCTGAGAGGTTTACAAAACTTATGCAAATAGACTCTGATAAGATTACTCATGGTTTTCATCTCTAGTTACACCAGAATTACTGGAAAAAAAAATTAGGAACTTTGCATTGGAACTTCTGCTGCATATACTTATTGCAATCAGAAGTGCAAAGGTGCATAAGAGGCAAAAATGCTCTTGATTCAGTTTTTGTGAAACTTTACATATATTTGGCTCAGATCAGGAGTGCAAGCTAACTCTTATATCAGAAACCAACCTAATGCATTATAGTCTGCCTGCCTAACATTGCTCTTATTTTCGGTGGTTTGGGTCTTTCCCTAAAACAGACATACAGAGTTTCTGAAGTTATTGTCATCCTGGTTATAACATCTCCGCCTACAGTTGTTGCCTTCTGGTTGAAATGAGATTTTGACCTGACAGAATTAATAATGAGCCAAATTTGAACAGCTATTGCCCTGGGTCTCTCGAGCAACATACAGAAAAAAGGCAGAAGAACACAAAAGCTCCATAATAGGGACAGAATACCTGGAAGGGGAGACCTACTGAAGAAGCAGCCTGTTCTCACTCTTCATCAAACCTAGACAAAGGCTTACAGTGAACAAGCATGCAATTATTTCCCTACTTAGCATGGCATATTTGCGTAAGGGTGAGAATTAGGTGGATTCATATTTTGCTGTAATTGAGGAAAAGCCTGAATATACTCTGCTGTAGGCATGATAAGTGGAATGGCTTAATCAGGAGAGAGGCCCCATGTTTTCCCTCTGTTTTGGATATAAATTGCTCTGAAAATATGAGGAAAGGCACAAGAGAAAAAAGAAAGCAAGAAAGAAAAAGAAAAAGAAAACAAAGAAAAAGAAAGAGAAAGAGTAAGAGAAAGAGAAAGAGAAAGAGAAAAAGAGAGAAGAAAAAAGAAAAAAAGAAAAAGAAAGAAGAAAAAAGAAAAAAAAGAAAAAAGAAGAAAAAAGAAAAAAAGAAAAAGAAAGAAGAAAAAAGAAAAAAAGAAAAAGAAGAAAAAAGAAAAAGAAAGAAGAAAAAAGAAAAAAAAGAAGAAGAAAAAAGAAAAAAGAAAAAGAAAGAAGAAAAAAGAAAAAAGAAAAAAGAAAAAAAAAAAGAAAAAAAAGAAAAAAGAAAAAAGAAAAAAGAAAAAAGAAAAAAGAAAAAAGAAAAAAAAAGAAAAAAGAAAAAAGAAAAAAGAAAAAAAAGAAAAAAGAAAAAAGAAAAAAAAGAAAAAAGAAAAAAGAAAAAAGAAAAAAAAGAAAAAAGAAAAAAAAAAGAAAAAAGAAAAAGAAAAAAAAAGAAAAAAGAAAAAAGAAAAAAGAAAAAAGAAAAAAGAAAAAAGAAAAAAGAAAAAAGAAAAAAGAAAAAAGAAAAAAGAAAAAGTAAAGTTCTTTACTGAAGTATTTCAATAAAGAAAACAGGCAAGAGGGGTTTTAGGAGGAAAAGGAGGAGAGAATGGGAAGAAAGTAGAGGAGTGCTTGGAAAGAAAGAGTGTCACTTTTTCTCTAGGAGGAAGGTTATATGAAAAACTCTTCCCAGAGATTAAATGAATCACTATCTCCAGAAATGATTGCACCAGAGGCAGAATCTCCGTGAAACTTGAGTGTCCATTAAAGACAACAAGAAGGACAAGGAAGGGTTGTCAATCCAGCCTGCCGAAAGGTAAGCATTCCTGAGGGGTGGCACTGCCTCAGTCATGGCTGTGGAGGGAAGCCCGGAGCAAGCTATCAAGAATGGATCTCACATTCAATGACCCCTGAGACCAGGCCATGTTAAAGTGCATCCCTCATTAAAGCCCCATGACTTATTTGCTAATACTTCATTCAAAGGCATGTTACCAATGGAGAAGAGACACGTCTGCAATGTGCATTTTTCCTGACTTGTCCAAGGAGGAAGTTTCTCTGCCCTGATGCTCAGTTCAGACACTCAGTGCAGCCTCAAGTATTGTGCATATCATCAGTATGAAAGGAAGGCTGGATACTTTTAGTACAAATGAGCACCTGAATTATTTCAAGTGTTCTAGTATATATTAAACTGTATTTGTTTTCACTGCATCACATCCTCATGTCAGTTGACACACTTATGTGTAATATTTCACTCATCTACCAATACAACATCTCTAGCTCATATTTATGGTATTTTTATTCTACTTTTCAAAGATATCTTTCCAGATAACTTAATCAAATCCCCAAATTTTTGTACCACTGAAATTACTAAAACTATGTTCATGAGCTGTATCTCATTAAGGGCAAACATAAAAACAAAATGGGAATTTTTTAGTATAAGCAGTTTTCAGCTTCTAAATGAACAGGAAAAAGTTTGGAGAATTTTAAAAAATAAAATATCTCCATGTTTTCAAATCTCCCTACTTAAAAGAGGCTTATCAGATCAGCCTGAAACTTTCCAAAAATATCTTCTTTGCCAAGAGACCACACATGAAGTTTCAGGTGGGAAAAAATTGCCTTAAAAAAGAAGAAAAAAAATATATAGGGTCTTAGAATAAAAATCAACATGGAACTGCTACTGTAGTTCCATTATAAAGACTCATAAAAAACATTTCCAGTTGCTCTCCAGTAGGTCTGATTTCCATAAGTAAAGCCCCACTTTATTTCTTCCACAGTTCCTTATAGGTCTTTAAGGAGCTATGAAAATTCTCTTGCCAACAGGGAATTTCTTGCAGAAATAAAGTATCTTAGGAAACATTTTTTTATAGATCTGGAAACATATTAATGATTAAAGGACTGATCCTTCAGAGCTGAGTGTTTGCAGTTTCCATTGGCTTCTGTAGGGATGACAGATGCTGGGCACCTTTTAGTATTAGATCCAACATCTGCGTATCTCAACCCTGTGATTGTACCAGACTCGTGACACACTCGGTGCTTGCCCTCCAGACCACACAGGGCAGATAGATGTGTTGCAACCCAAGAGTTTCAAATTCATGATTTTAGTCCTTACAATCATGGGACTGACTTAAAATTCATAAGCTTTTTCAGTTTTTATGCATTTTTTTAACTTGTTGTTGTTGTTTGGTTTTGTTGTTTTTAGGTTTTCTCCACAGGGTTGGAAAGTCAGTTTTGTTTTGCATAGAACAAGTTTTTTCTTGTTGCTGCCTGTCTCCTGCAGCTGGGGTTAAAGAAAGACACCAGATATGGCAGGACTTAGTGTCATAGTCCAGGACATGACCACGGTTGGTGCCAGCTCCTCCTGAATCATCAAAGAAGTTTTGGTGCACCTCTTCTGCACAGCCACCTTCATGCTCCCTGTCTGCAAGGGATTTAGCATCTTCCAGGTCCAACGCTGTGCTCCTGCCCGCAGCATGCAAAAAAAACATCAGTGGGAGGCAGGACTGCAGCTGCTGGAGGAGCTTATTGTATCTGTCAGCAACTGTACACGAACCCTCTCTACTGTAGGATAAAATCTGACAGAGAGGCATAAGTCCTGACAGAGCAAGTTTTATGTACATTAAAGTCCCCATCAACCTGTCAATGCATAAATGGCCATATGCAATGTAAGCAATGATTAAAAGTGATCCAAAAGAAAGCATTTTAAAACCAAATGAAGCTACTCACAGCACCAGATCTACACCAAAGCCTCTCGATAAGTTAAACTGTTTTTAAGCTGCAGAGATCAGCAACAAAAGGTCTGACTGCCAAAAGGCATTTTAGACATTCAGCAGATTTCCTATTAAAATGTAAGATAAGAAACCATCAAAACGTACATTAAAAAAAAAAAAAAGAAAGAAAAGAAAGAAAGAAAACAAACATTGGACTGTGTAAAACTTGAGGAATCAAGGAAAGCTTGTCCTGTTCATGGGACAGCTTCCAGAGTGCTCTCCCTCTCCTTCAGCTTTTGTGCTTCTCTGTTTATGGCAAAACAGCTTACGGTGGGAACAGATAAATTCAGCGTGCAGCCAAATAGCAGCTCCTCCTCTCAGAAGCATATTTATTATTCTTGCCACTTTTAACTGCTTGGTTAATCTGTGTATAAGACTCCTTTCATTTGTCCTTTATTAGCCAGGCAGGTATTTGTTATGCTGCTTGTTTTATCTGCCCTCCAAGCAGATCCTTGGCTCCTCACACATGAGGATTTGCTCCCTCACTACGTGTTTGCACAGCACTGGCACAGCAGAGCTGAAGCTTCCAAGTGCTACTGAATACAAAAAACATATACTCCTGAAACCATCCTAGAAACGTGCTGAGGTCCGTTTGTCTATTTACATCACTAAAGCTGGCAGAACAAAAGGGAATGAGAAGAAAAGTAGCATTTTGCTAAAAAAAAAAAAAAAGGCAAGAAAATCAGCCATTAATAGCACTCCATCTTTCTCATACTGCTCCCTGACCCCTGGGTAGTCTCCTTCTGGGGAAGCACTGTAAATAGACCCTTATTTTTTCATGGATGAAAATCAGCTTTCTGTATTCCTTAAGACAATGACAACAATTTAGTCAGTGTCTTAAATTGCCCCAGCACCTTTCTGTCAGATGACTCAAATCATGTTGCAATTGTGGGTCAAAAATCTCATTTTTGATTTACCTTACTTATACACTGCTAAGATCAACAATTGTGCCTGCGCCAAATGTACCTGCTAGATGTCCGTATAAATGTTTGCTCAAGACCTACACACGTGTATGCACACAGAATAAATGGCTGTGGATATTTATCAGGCTGCTGCTAGGAGTGGCCTCATATTTTTGGATAAGCCTCAGATAAAAGCCTAAACATCTGGATACTTATAAAAATCATCCAGAGCTCCTGGATGTTGAGGTTTTCTCTCATTCATTTGGATGTGAATGCAAAATTGTCAGTGGGCACAGAAGTGCTGTAATGCGAGGGATAATCAGCCAATGGACAGAAATAGGAATCATATGTCTTTCCAATAAAACTTGCTTTTCTACCAGCAATCCTCAAGCGGATCTCCCACACCTGCAGATGAGGGGTTATGCTGCTGTTACTACCATTCAGAACTCCCTTAAAACTGGATTTTTTTTTTTTAAGATAGCTCTCGCAGCTTATAAAGCAAGGTTTTGGCTTTAGCTAATGAAAAGCATTAGTATACTGTGGGAGGTGGAGAGAGAGAAAGATTATAATTAAATCTCTGCACTCCTCTCCTGTCTCTAAGGGCTTGGATAAGAAACAGTTCTGCTGGGCAGCTGAATTTGAGCTAAATAAGATAGCTGGGGGAGGGAGCCTTCTTGGTGGTTTCATGTAGGCTTGCACATGTGGTAGGGCCAGGGAACATTTCTGATGAAAATAAAATTGTTCTGGGCTTGATCCAGCTGAAAATACCGACAGCCTGCCGTGCTCTGCAACTTTCATAAGGTTGCAGATCCTGGCTCCTAGCAGGAAGCTTGGCCCAGCTGCTGAGGAAGGCCCAGAAAGCAAAACAATAGCTTTATGCCTGAAAGTTGCACATCCAATTGGGAGAGGTAGAAGGACTTCTGCCAACACACTCCCTCTCCTCCAAAGCTTGAGTTCCTTCTTCTACCTTTCATCTCCCTGACCCACAGCCTGTGGGTGCAGCCAAGAGGCCACTTGGGAGCCCAAAGCTGAAGGCAGAAAGGGTTGGTGGGTCTTGGTATCTCCCAGGCTGGTGGTGATATGAAGTAGTGGCCTCCCACAGGAGGAAGATGATTCTCCCCTTGTCCTCCCATAATGCTTTTTTTATTAAAAGTATCTTGGGTTTGATTTGGAATGGCAGATGTTTTGTTGAAATGATTTGTGATTGACATTAATTTATATAGTGCCCTTTACGTACATCACAGACCAGTCTTTGTAACAAGTATGTTTGAAACGATATAGGTGCCACATGCTGAAAAAATATAACTATTGAAAACAGAAGGCTAAAAGTCTCTCCAGAATGTTTTAAAATTTTGGAGGGCATTTGATGTCAAAATGTTTTTTGGGGAGAGGGGTACGTCGGATGCCATCGCTCTGCACTGCCAAGGGATGTTTTTAATGCACTCTCTGGCTGAGACAGGAGACTGAACCTATGGTGGACAACAAAGACTAAGCAAATAAACTTGGTCAGATTTTGGAGACATGGACAGAAGAAATACTTCAAACTCAGTGCTGTAGAAGCAATTTCTTCAGCCATTGGGATCAGAGACTCATCTCTGCATCCCCTTGGCTGTTGCACGCCATCACCCCCAAATCACTCGTGGGTCAGAACTTCCCACATCAAGGCAAGATTGTTTGCTCCAGGAGCAGAAACAGGCACAAAAATGAACAAATTTGGTTCATGTTTCTGACACACAACCAAATCCAGCTCCATAATTGTGCTCTAAGCTTCTTTTAAAAGGTAAAATGAAACGTTCCTACCAACACACAACCCTGATCTT
This sequence comes from Cygnus atratus, assembly GCF_013377495.2. NCBI lineage: Eukaryota > Metazoa > Chordata > Aves > Anseriformes > Anatidae > Cygnus > Cygnus atratus. The sequence continues at coordinate 180,620,666 of NC_066362.1, read as the reverse complement.
GGCAACTCTGTACCTTCCTCAGGGTTTTACTGCTCCAGAGGAACAGAAAAGCCCATAGTCACGCTGATTACTATGAAAAATTATTTTTCTCAAAAACTTGAAGGGGTTGATCACAAGTGCAAAAAAAAAACACAGAATAAAATGAAAATGACAAATGATGTTGAAGTAAAACCAGGTGTCCCTTATCATCTCTTTAATTGCTGATTAGGCCATTGTACCGTGGCCATTTCATGTGATTTAAACTAGTAGTCATTAGTCCCAGTACTTAAACATATCTTAACTCTAAGTATCTGCTGAAGTCACTGTGAGGATTTATGCCCTGAGATGTTACCCACACACTTGCATGCTGGCACAAAGCCCCGGTTTTCCATTTTTTGAACTAGCATGGCAAATTTTATCATGACTGTGGAGTTAACTTTAAAATTTGCCCCTACGCATTCAGCCTGCCACTCTTATTTTCTGCTCCAGTGAAGCTCACTAAAATATTTCAGCCCTGGTTGCAGAGCAGCCTGATTCGGCACTGTGGAAATCACTGCATTTGATTTCAGTGTATTCAGGATCAGGTCTAAGTGAGGACTAGAAAACTACTAAGTACTTCTATGGCTGTATTTTCACAGGTTCTCAGCTTCTTGGACTACAGCATGGTTCTCTTTTGAAGGGCTTATTTGTAGTGTGTATATACCATTTATATTTGTACACACATGTTCACTCCATGTGCATATCGTTCTGTTATTGCTATGTCACCAGAATTGTGAAAAACCCTTATCTGATCCAAGAACGAGCCAGCATTACTTTTAACAATGGAAACCTTGGCCTTCCTTTGCAGTTCTCTTCATTGAACTAAACCAAGACAGCTCTATTATCAGAAATAGAAGTAGGCACATAATCCAAATGACATGGAGCCCTGTTAAACATCAATAAGAATCTTATTTTCCATTATACATGTGTAACTTCTGTTCAGGACAAAAGACGTCACTCTGATCTTACAGCAGGCAGATGCACTGCTTCCGAGCAGAGCACATAAAAGGCCTGCCAGAATGTGTGCTCTTTGGTGGGATTTATATCCCTGCAAGTGGCCTGCTTGAGTTGGAGATATACGTTTGTACATCCATAATGAGAGCTATACTTCTCTCCCTAAACGCACATATGGATATGGACATGACTGCATAACATATAAAAATGTAATAAAATGTTTTGCTTGCGAACATGCAATAAAACACTTACACTTAATTTTATGGGGGAATATTTGTGTGTAATCTGATTCTTACATTATAATGTGTTGCAAATTTAGTCTAAATGCTCTCTACACAGTGGTTTTTAAAGTTTTTCTGCATGGCAGGATGATTCATGAGGTAGGACAGGAGCCCTTTGCTCTTGCAAATGCAATCCAAAAACTGGTTCGAGATATTTGAAGAAGTGCCCTGGGTGGGTTCAGACCCGGGGCTCACTGCTTTGCTCAGCGTGCCACGGGATCTCAATAGCATTGTTCAGGAAAGGACCAGAACTGAGTTCCCAGCTTCCATGGGAAGTCCATGGCTTTCTGGGAGAGTGACCTTCCCTTTGAGCCACCTTGCAGCTTGGCCACCTTGCACATGCCCATTTGCAGCAATGTCCCCTCCACACACCAGACCTTCAATCTGCTGGCCAGAGAAGGCATGGCTACTATTAAACAAATGCCGTGGGAAGGCCACATCTCCCTCCACACCCAGTTAAGCTGCTGCTTTTTACTGCAGTGCCTGCCTCCATGGATTGCACCAGGAAGCAAAGTGTTGTCTACTGCCTCTGGCTGGGGCAGCCTGAGGTGTTTCAGACCAAATAAAAGCTGCCACATGATGGAGTCAAGACCATTTGCAAAAGGTTGTTAGCAAAGAGCAGAGGGACAGGGGCACGACAGGAGAAGGGGAGTGACAACGTGAAAAGGAAGGGGAGCAGCAAGAAAGTGTGGACATCACATGCCAGGTGCAACTTGTGGGGACAAGGATGCATCTTCACACAACGAAGGAGGTTAACAATATTGTCTGGGGATCACTCCCTCTCAGGCAGCCTCTCGGAGCAGGCACAGCAGATTTTGCTGTACAGATGCATATAAATGCATGTTGCTGCATTATTGACAAACTTCCATGGAGGAGCAAAAGGGGTTGCTTTTTTCCATCTTAAAAATAATTTCCTTATTGTCATGATGGTACACAATGACACTGTTCTCTCAGTATTTATGTATTGAATTCCTTTTTTTTAGAGGGGACTTAAACTTGAGTGACCTGTGGTCCCACCATCTATGTACTGAGTCCTCTTTGTTATTCATGCTTTTTGGAGAGATTATGCTCCCAGGATTTATATAAAGAGCCTGCTTTCTTAGAGGGGATTTCATATGACCCCCTGATCCCGTTATTTAAGTACTAAGATTCTCCTTGTTAGAGGTGGCTTTAACCACCATTAACACACTCAACTCCATCAAATAGGGCTTTCCCCATCCATGTCAATAAAGTTAACTTTTGTTTGGGCACTTTTCCCAAACAAAGCAATGAAATGCATTGAAATGCAATGCAATGAAATCATGCTTGAGAGGCAATGCTCCTAATTTTTATAACACACTTCCCAGACTGGCTGCATCCTCCCATGCTGGTGCCATGGTAAGCAATGCACGAACGCAAGGGTGAAAGCAACATGGGTTTTGCAGCTGTGTCCATGGCTGTGAATCCCACCAGCCAGCACGAGAGCGTGAGGGGACAGGAGGACATCCAGCCCTCTCCTAAAGCCACAGCTGCCTTCAGCAGACTGGGAACAGAACAGTCGTGGTAACCTAAACAATTGTGGTGGGTTCCTTAAATCATAAATGCCCAGGCAAAAACCCAAGTCACCTCCTCTGAAAACTGATATGACAAAAAGAATTAGCTTTGAAATCAGCATGTCCTCCCCGTACCTCCCCTTTTTATCTCAAGCTACATTTGTGAACTCTATGTGCTGTGTATGTAGTTGTGCTAGAGGTATAAGATTAAAAAGGTTTAGGGTGTTCAGGGAAATTATGTTTAAAAAAAAAAAAGAAAAATGTTTATATCTTTATATATTATGTATATTTTTATATATATTTATATATCTTTATACAGAATAAATACTAGCACAGTTTTAACTATTTGTGGAGACAGGTTCTTACAGACCTCAATGATCAGAAAGAAGAGGCAGAAGAAAGCATAGTGAAAATAAATTGAGCGATTTAGATCTGTTTAGATCAGTTTACAGAATGGACCAAACCACTTTAACTCCACAAACAGAAAAAGGAAGGAGAAAGGTAACTAGGAATAAAGCAATAGTGAAAACATAAAACATATGGAAGGAAAAAGGTGAAGGTGTTGTGTTTTTTTTTTTGTTTGCTTGTTTGTTTTTAAATTCAAAAGCTTAGATTGAAGAAAGTGCTTTATTTGACCCAAAAAAGAGATGTCTTATTTGCTTTTCAAGTATAAAACATTCTTACAATAAAGATAAAGAAAATTTTGAAATGAAATGCCTCAGAGTGAAAAAGTCAAATATTCCATATTAAAAATGCCAGGCCAGTACTTTTCCACACTTTTTAATTTTTTAATTTTTATTATTTTATTTATTTTTAGGCTGTCCCTGTAGTCATACATATAATAGATACACTTGTTTTCAGCTGAAATAATCTGATGAAACTAACAAGATTTCGGAAAATATCTTGGTCTATTTCCATTTGTATTTTTCAGTTGGAAAAGAAGATTCAAGGAAACTTTTCAGTTGGCTGTAATAACGAAATAACAGGTGATAATACATTGCCAGCCAAGATGGTTTAAAGAAAAATAAACCTTGTAAAACAAACTTGTTTCACCGTCTGATCATGGCTCATTGGTAAAAGGCATTGCATCAATGTAAAATACTTACCGAAAGCTACTTGGTTTAATCAAACCATGCATCTATGCAGCATTGCAAAATACAGAATCTGTGAAGCAATTCTGGAGTAGGTAAAGAACTGAATAACTGGCAGATCCCCAAATATCGATTTCAGTGGAAAACCACAGATAATGCAGATGTTTACAATGGAAATGTGCAAAGTAGTATTGGGCTTGGTGCTAGGCTATGCTTCTTTTGGTATATAAAGGGGAACGTAAATTACTACTGGAAATGACTTAATGAGTTAAAACTGGTAGAGTGGTACATAATGGTGACGGCTGGGCAGATCTACAAAGTTATATGGAGCTGACCTACAAAATGCATGGGTTTTAATACAGGCAAAAAGTGAATTCCACATGTAGGACAAAGGAAGGCAGGGATGGCTGCAGGGCTTGGAGCCTGGGAAGGCAATGCCACTGAGAATGGCTTAGGAGTCATGGACTTGCAGTTGTGCTGGAGTTGCTGCTGCAATGCTGCAGCTAAAGCAAGCTCTGAATGTAGAAAGAGAGGAGCAACCAGTTGAAATACGGATGTAATTTTACATTTGTACATAGCTGCAGTGACACAGATGTTGGAACATTATGTACAGTTCTGGCTGTCCCGTATTTATAAAAAGATGTTGAAAAACTGAAGAAGATGCAGAAAATGAGCCAGGAAAAATATTCGAAGACTGGAAAAAAAAAAACTACACAGTGTAAGACCTAAAGACCTGATCAAAAAGAGCAAGAAGAGGTAGTTTGAATATGCCACAAGTACTTTCACCACAAGACACTACTCTGGACCTAAAGTGAAGAAAGCTACTGTGATGGGCAATGGAGAGTAAAAATGAAGCAAATTCACAAAAGAAAACAGATGTTTTGGAAAGCTGGAATAATTTAAATTATTGGCCCAAAGTACCAAAAGTCTTTGCTTCAAGACTGGATATCTGCATGGAAGACTGTGATTCGGAGAAACTCCAGGTAGGCAATGTGACATGGAAGTAACTTGAATTAAAAAAATACAAAACCAAGACCTATTTTATCCTGGGAAATGGTCTTGGTGATCTAATAGCCTTTCTGGGCACATCTGTATGACTCTGACTCTATTTCTATGGATAAGACTTTGTGAAGCCGACCCAAGTCTCTCTGCACATCCAATTTACCTTTTTGGCAGAGGACCGAGAGGAGAGGTAGTTGTGGAGCTCTTGCCAAAGCTAACAAGAAGCGGATCTTACGCAAGACAAAGTCCTGCTTGCAGAGAAATTTAAGCCAAAGTGATGTATAACTGCAAGCAAACAGTGAAGTCATAAACACCCTGGAGCCCATTTTGCCTTAGGTGCCTCGCTGCTGTTGCACGGGGTGTAAGAGATGGCTGAATTTGTTAAGGGCTGCTGCTTGTGTGTTCGTGCCTTGGCTTTTCCAACGCACCGTGGTTTTGGGGTGACTAAATTCTATGATGTTTGTGTACCTGTTCTGTAACAAAGCCATTATCCCAAAATTATCATTATCCTGGAAATTGATGAGATTGTCTCCACTGATTCCTAAAGGCTTTAGTCAGTGTGTTTGAAACAGACCCAGCAACAACCTTGTGTAGCCTAAATTTGTATCGACAGTGGCTTGCTGTACCCAGAGCTCTTGGCACAGTTTGAGAGTGGCCAAAGCCTTTGAAAGATTTTATTTCCTACCCCTATGCTTCCTCACTTGGACTCTTAAGCACAATTTATATAAATGACAATGCACGAAAGGATTTGGGGATGATGTTTAAAATGGTTCAGAATTTGACCCTCAAAAAATTGTTATCTGTTAGAGGGCTGGAATTTTCCTGTTCTAAGGAAAACAACCCATCCCCACTTTGTTGTAAAAGTCCAAATATCTTCAAAAGCATCCATTATGTGCTTTAATTACAAAGCAATGCTAATAGAATGGAACACCTGTAGTAGCAAGAGGGAGCATCAGACACTTAATGGCACAGACAACTCAGTTAACATGAAAACCTAGATGGGCAGCCCTGCTAAAGTCAGTGGGAAAACTTGCCTGAAGAACTTTAATTCGCGAGGGCAAAGTTTGCAGGATCAGATCCTCTGCAGAGAGTTTCTTTGTTTCCAGAGATATTTTTATGCTTCACTAAGTAAAAAATGTCATCATATTTCAAAGTGAAATTTTGCAGGCCATTGATCTAGAATGTGAGCTAGTTCCTTTGGGTATTTTGGAAAATCAAAAACAACATATTTATTTAATTTAGAAAAATGACTTCTGTCCAAGGCTGTTTCTCAAGAAACATTCATGACAACCTAAAACTTGCAAACTTGCTACATATACGTGCCAGGCATAGCCTAAAGATAAATAGCTTAATATTTTGTGATATGAAATCTCGCTGAACAAGTATTTGGTATTGGATTGTAACAGATCTTAAAAGACCTTCCAATGTCCTGGAAAAATAATCATAGTTTTAAAGGGCTAGTAAATATATATCTTCACATGATAAGTTAGCAAGTGTTTCAATAAACTGTAAAGATTTCTTCTAAAAATTTTCATACTTAGTTGTGGAGTGATTAATTGTGTTGCTTTTTTTCCAAGTTTACATTAAAATAATAGTAACTAAACTTTCCAGAACAGTAAAACATGGTCATTCTCATGCCAATAGAAAAAGCCAAGGACATTAAAAATTAAAAATGATATCTCCAATCTAGACTTTGACCCCGGCTAGGTAATTTTCATGCTCTTCAGCCTTTCTTGATCACCTAAGAGAAATGGATGAAACGTTTCCTCCAGAAACTGAGGGTACAGTGGCCCTAAATTCTTCCAGATTACAGATATACAGAGCAGGAATCCAGGTCTGTAAATTGTGCTTAGTTGTTGAATAACATCTCTCTGTGTTATTATATAGTGTAGAGTGCACTTTGCAGGAATAACAATGTGAATTATAGACAAAGTGTTAGTCTGAAATGATTAAAGAGTATTTGATCCTGTTAGTGTCTTCTGGTCACAACTTTATAGGAGTTTGAGTGGAGTTTCTCTCATATTCATTGTTTTCACCTTTACTCTTTTTGAAGTACGTATCAAACTTGAAAATTGGCAAAAAATGTTTTCATTGACAAATTTCATTCTTTGTAATAAAATCTTTCTTTTTGTTATTTTAAATAGACCTACACTTTTTTTTCCCCCCCCCCTCTGAAAAAGATAATGGTAGAACAAATGGGTGGAAACTGCATGGATGGAGATTCCCCTCAAAGCATGAGGAAACAAAGGACAGGATTATGAGAGTGTGACATGGTGAAATTTCTCCAGAATGGTTACCTATCCAAGGACTAAATGATTTTATTTATTTATTTATTTATTTTTGAAGCCAGTAACTAGCAGAGTATCTCAGGGCTCAATACTGGGTCCAGTCCTGTTTAACAGCTTCATTAATGATCTGGATGACGGGGCAGAGTGCACCCTCAGCAGGTCTGAAGATGGCACAAAACTGGGGGCTGTGGCTGATTCACCAGAGGGCCACGCTGCCATGCTGACGGACGTCAACAGGCTGGAGAAACGGGCTGACAGGGACTTCCTGAAGGCCAACATGGAGAAATGCAGAGCCCTGCACCTGGGGAGGAGTGGCCCCAGACACCAGGACACCAAACTCAACATGAGACAGTAATGGGGCCTTGCTGCTAAGGAGGCTGATGGTGTCCTGGGCTGCATTTGGCAACATATTGCCAGCAGGCCAAGAGACATGATCCTTCCTTCTCTACATAGAGCTTGTGAGGTCACACCTGGACTACTGTCTCAAGTCCTGTGTCCCCAGGTATTATATGAGAAACAGAGACATACTGCAGAGAGTACACTGAAGGACCACAAAGATGAGGAAGGACCTGGAGCACCTCTCCTGTGAGCAGAGGCCGGGAGAGCTGGGACTGCTCAGCCTGGAGAAGAGGAGGCTCAGGGGGATCTCACCCAGGGCTGTGAATCCCCGCAGGCAGGGGGCAAAGAGGCCGCAGCCAGGCTCTTGTCAGGGGTGCCCAGCGCCAGGCCAGGGGCAGTGGGCACCAAGGGGCAGGCAGGAGGCTCCCTCTGAGCACCAGGCAGCACTTGTGTGCTGGGCGGGCGGCTGAGCACTGGCCCAGGCTGCCCAGAGAGGCTGTGGGGTCTCCTCCTGGGAGATCAAAAGCCATTTGGACATTGTCCTGGGCAATCTGATCTGGGTGTCCCTGCTTAAGAGCAGTGGGTTTGCCCCTGATGACCTCCAGAGAGGTCTTCCTACCTCAGCCATCCTGTGGTTCTGTGATTCTTTGAAAGTTAGCTGTTCTGTAGAAGTCCAGGTCTGGACATGTGCATGCTGATGGAATAGCAAATTCCTGTTTTGCAATTACATCTAGAAAGAGAAATGTTTTCCATTTGCTGCCTCCCCTCCCACATGCACAGCCTGGGATAAGGGTCTTATTCAGTTCAGCCTGAGAGATGGAGGTTCAGTGGGATACTAGGAGTTCCACGGGCTAAAAGAGAGATAGGAGGCAGTGTGAGGAGAAAGGGGGGGAGGAGGTAGGAGTCCTGGCATAAATATTTAAGCATTCAAACTGTTGCAAAACCAGGCCTTGTGGGAATAAAAGCCTTGTGTGATGGAAATACAGACTCCAGGGTGATTACTTCTGCTGCCTGCGAAGTCAGAACACTGAAACAGGAAAATGATAAGTGAAGAAGAGTTATGAACAGCGAAGACAGAGGCAGTCCAGGCGCGGGTACACGCACATGCACTGGGCAGTTGGCCTGGGCCCATTGCTGAACCAGGATCCTGGCCAATTTTTCCTTTTTTTTTTTTTTTTTTTTTTTTCCTGGAAGAAAAGAGGGGAGGTTAAGCTGACCGGAGAAAGCAAACCTACCATAGCCTTTTGTGGCCTGCAAAGCTGAGCACAGACTGTCATTGTCGGGCTGTGTAACACAGTCTACTTTTGTTGTTTACTTGCAGCAAGGCGTAAAAGGAGCTGCTCTAAATTATGCTCTGTGACAGAGAGCCAGGAGAAGGGCTGTGGTGGGAGGAGGCTCTGCTTTCTTCCTCAACTTTCACTTTTGATTTTCAGCTGAGCTGGAAGCACGATTCACTACTTGCTTTTTTTTTTTTTTTTTTTTTTTTTTTAATGCATGGACCCCAGGCCAGGTCCTCAGCTGGGATAAATCAGATCTGCTTTCCTGTAGCCTGGGAAAGTATGAGGATGCGCAGCGGTTCAGGATATGGCCTGTGTTGTTTCTTTTCCCTAGTAAAAATCAGACCACCGCATTCATGTGCTCAATCATCACGTACGTGAACATTTTTCAAAAGCACAACTTCCAGGTGACCCAGAGTGCCTTTAAATAAAGAAGTGCTATTGGACCTTGGCAGTGTGAAAGGAGCAGTTGAAATCCCTGTCTTACCCAGCTATTAGACCTGTGTTTGATTTCCTAAAAACCTATAGAGAAAAAGGGTTAAAGGAGACTGTATAAGAAGTAAAAGAAATAAATTGAATGCACATGTGCAATCATTATTCATACTAACGTTCCCTGTATTACTTCATAACACAGCTGTATACACAAAAAAACAGTCCAGTTTGGTTTCTTCCTATTTGAGTCTTATTAATTTCTGTTTAATGGAACACAAATGTTTGTGCTCCTCATTTTGACGAATGCAGCCTAGCAGTGTATTTGTTAAGCATTAGCTAGGGTGGTTGTGACCATCTAATACAAATGTCTCTGGGCCTTTCATGGCTCCTGACAGGACATCTTTTGAGCATGACAGTTGCCATGGGGACTGGTGCAATGCCTATTTGGAAGGAAAATTGGGAGCAACGCTCGTTACGTCAAAAACTACATTGGGGATGGGGGGGGAGGAGAATGTTTGCTTCTTGTGCTGACACTTAGCTGCTTGTTTTACCCGCCACCCACACACTTCCATCACACAATATCTCTTTCAAGCGCAGAAGTCAAAGTTTGCATCTCCTATCGTTCCAGCTGGAACAGGCAGGGGCTGTGTGAAATGAATATCATCGCGCACGGGGCCGGAGCACTGCCTGGCTGGCTCTGCCTGGGGCTCCGCAGCACAGTGGCACCGAGCGCTTGCATTTTTCCCCTCGGTCAAAGGCTTTCCTGGGCTCCTCGGGGCACCCTGGGGTGATGCGGGCATATCAGTCTAACCAGCTTGCTCCAAGCCAGCAGATTTACTGTGGGTTTGTGCTGGTGGGAGGAGGATCGGGGTGTGTGCATATCACAATTTCCACGGTAGGGCAAGCAGCAATATGAAATGCTGGGATCACTGTTTGCTCCCTGCGTTCCCAGACCACTTATGAGAAATTAAGGAGAAAACAACCCTTTTTTGTAGAAAACAAGTCCTCGCTCCTTCCATTATGAGCTGCCTTCACAGGCTCTTGCTGTATATCCCTCAGAAGTCTGCACATTTCTTCCATTAGGAATTAGCCATCGCTATATTTCTCACTGAGTCGTTCTGTTGGCTTAGACTTTCAAAAAACCCCAAAACCCAAACTGAAAAAAAAACACCACCCAAACCTCCCCAAAACTGGATACCAGCCAAACAGTTGAAGGGAGAGATGCCGAAGCCTCTCTACCGGGGCCCAGGTTTGGGGGATGATTTTGCAGAGTGCTCAAATGTCCTGCTTTGGGCACCGGGACAGCAAAAGGTACAAAAGGTACAAAACCTTCTCCATGAATGAAAGGCTTCAACACCTTGCTGATAGCTCATAATGCCCACATGGAGAGGTCAGGGTTGGTGGGGCACTTGGTCCTGGAGATACCTGGAGCCCAAACGGTGGCATTTACAGCCCTGCTCATTTTTTCCTGCATTCAGCAGGGACCAGGTGCCCGCAGCAGCACTTAGGGCTTGCATTTTGGGGTTAGAAAGGCCATCCAGAATCTGTTGAGTCCATGCGCTAGACATCTTGGAAACAGGACAACTTCCCCAGCATCTGGATGAATACAAATTATCTCACATATGGAACAGGGACAGAGCAGTGGAGTTGGCCTCTGCTTTGCAGGGGGGGTGGCTTCGGGGTTTTTAAGTGCTGTCAAAGCACTTTTTCATTCTCCTCACTGGCAGGTTGTGGACGTGAAATGTGGTGCAGGGAAAGAGGCAGCTTTGACACACTCGCAACTTTCCTGGCCACGATCGGTCTGCGGTGTTTCTCGATGGGGCCTCCCTGCACACACACTGCCCAAACTGCAGGCAACAATTAATTTCCAAGGTTTTATTTAAATGAGGAAGAAAAAAAAAAGAAGTAAAACCAAAAGCCTCCTAGAAATAAATGCCATTATGTGCAGCTGTAACAATTCTCCCTTCCCTCCCCGTTCAGTCGTGCATCAACAGCTGCCTGTAAACTTCAACTTTCTCCACTGCTGCACAGCCTGCTACCACTTGAACTGCTTGACTAATATCATCATGTAGCAGCAGCAGCAGATGTTATCACGTCTGGGGAGAAAGGTTTCCAGGTCTGAATGCCAGAGCTGCAGTGGGGGCTTTCACATTCACCATGGAGTCGCACCCCCCAGGAGCCATAATGCTGATTTTGCCACTTGGGGTGTCAGGGTGAGCCCCAGGTAGCACCAGAACATCAATGCTCTCCTCTACTCACCTCCTGCTTTCCATCTTCTTGCCAAAGCCAAAAGGCCACATATAAGAGTTGTGCGAGCTTCACTAGGCTCTCTCCTCTCCCTCACCTTGCCCACCACTGGATCAACACTTCACATATTTGCAGGGCTTGTTTAGCCCCATAAGACGGCTCTTCTGCATTAAAATAAAATGAGTGAAAGTCCAAGTACTCTTAGCTTTTCTGCATGCTCAGGTACTACCCTCCAGATAAGGATAAAGATTTCACTAACTTTTTAAGTAGATGATTTTGCTTGTCTAAATATTGATGAGTTTTTATGCTGGTTCATTGTATGCTACATAAAAATATGGAATCAATTCTACATTTATTCTTATAAAATAATAATATCAATATGCATTTTATTTCAAAAAGCTTTTCCTCATGTTGTAGATACACCTAAAGAGAATTAGGCTGCATGAAAAACTAGTACTGCAGCAAGTCTCAGGGCTAACCTTTGGTACGTGTTTGCCTATGGCAAACATGAGGCAATTTGAAATAATTTACCCGTCACTGCCTAGTCACATCTTCCATCACCAAAACTTATCCAGCTGTCTGATCACTTTGTTTTGTTCAAAGTTTAGGTCTAATTCTTTCTCCAGATTTATGCATGCAATGGCATGCACATGTCTCTTAGGTTTAGTGAGAAGTCTGTCTCTGAAGAAAGAGCTCCAGACCAAAGGTCTATACATTTCTGCAAAATTTGTGTGAAAACTACTCTGGAGAATTGCATTTTATAATAAAGCCAGTCTGAATTTATTCCCACTCTTCCTCTCTGTACTGTCTGAAAGTACAGTTTCCATAAAAATCTAAACTTAGTTGAAAAAGAAAATAGATTTTTATAATATCTGATATAAAGGTGTTAATTTATTACTTTTACAATGAAAAAATATTTTGAGTTTTCAGAATTTCATTATCCAGTTCTGAAGTAATTCGATGTTTAGGTTTATTATTTTTACACAATTTCATGGCATTTGTGTCAGTGCCAAAAATGACAAGCAGGAGACACTTTAAACAGAAAAGAAGATCAAGCTTTTAAACATGTTAAATAGCACTTGCCTCTCTATGGTTTTTCAAGATAATTAAAATAATAGAATACTTCAATTAAGTAATTATATACTATCACTAATAACACACCATGAAATTTTGTAAATAATGAATATAAAATGAAAATCACATTACATTAACTAAAAGAAAATTTACAAAATTAAATTCTGAAATGAACTTTTGCAAGCTCTCAAGTGTTTCCAGTTTCCAGTTCATGGAAAATTTCAGCTGTATTTGGTTATGTTCTAAGTCTCTGACAGTCTCAATAAATCTTAGATCTCAGAGCAGGAAAATATATGTCATTTCAAAAGACTACTATTACAATTAAGTTTGCTGTCTCATAGAGATTCTATTAGACAAGGAGTAAACACCATCCTGATTGTTTATTAGGAAGAAACTCTGCTTTCCAAACACTCAAGGTAACTGCTTTTTGTTCTATGGCTACCAGGTTTCTAAAGAAATGCATTTCATTGTTCTGCAGCACAAACCTCCCACGCATTTTTGCTCTTTCTCCTGCTTGAAATACTTCACGGAACTTCAATGTGCATACACAAATCCAAAATCAATCCTGGCACAAATGACCATTGATGCCTGGGCCGGCTGACAGTTGTGTTTGCTTTTCTGCTTAGGGTCCAGGTGTCCACAGAGCCATCTCAAACACACCAAACTAAAGGAGATTTGAAGCCCCAGAGGTGGGCTTCACCTCACCTGACACCACAAGCTGGCGGAGAAGACCTCTGCATCTGAGCAAGTCACCATCAGCTCTTGTTAGAGTTGGAGGAGATGAGCAGGCACTCTGGGGTATGACTCATCTGGCCTCTTTTAGATGTTTAGAAGTGGTGGGGCTTCTCTTGTGTGACCACACAGAGCGCCTGCATGACACCACAGGTGCAAACATCTGCCTCTGGACAGATCAAGCCCTCCTGTGGTGCTTACCAGTCAGTCTGATTTAGCAGAGGGGTGGATTGACCGATTCCCTTGGCCATTATTAGGAAATTAAAACTACATCTCTAGCCAAAAACTCTCCTTGGACCTTAAACATTTTTTAATCGTGCCATGCCATGAGGTCCTCACTCAAATGTCCTCTCTTCCAGGCCGTACTCTATTTTACATAACCAGAGGATGCCCTCGTTGCGGTGTTTTGCTTGGTACTAGAAGGACGTGGCTTTCTCTACAGCCTCAGCATGGGATTCAGAGGACAAATTGCTCCTATTTATTGAAAAAAAAAAACAAACAACACAACAAAACAAACAAACAACAATAGTATTTCTACCATTACAATGAAAGGAATAATTTTTATGGAGTTAGATTCCCTTTTTCTTTGCAGACAGTCAGAGACTTCTTCCATATTCAAATTTGCTTGGCCATATTATAACTCTACAGGGGAGCAGCCTTCATTGAGACAGCAGAATGGAGAACACAAACACATGTCCACAGGAGTCCAGATGGGGCCATCAGTCACCTTGCTGTTACCATTTTTTCCAAACTCAGAGAGCAGTCTTCATGGCTGGGCAGAGGGCTAGAAAAGCCCAATGGGGATCTGAATCTCTCAAGCAGAAAATAGAAATTTAGGGTAAGGTAAGAGTGTCAGATCTCAGAAGCATTAGAAAAGGATAAATCTTTGCTTTCCATGAGTTTCCTGGGTCTTGCTGAAGGCAGCAGCCCCATAAACATTACTCAGCTGAACGTCTTTCTATGCAAGTGCCAGGGTTGCATTTAGATTTCCTCTGCCTGTTGCAGGAGTAGCCTTGGTTACAAAGAAAGTGGATGTCTGGTACAGTTCAAGGGTGTTCATGCCAAAGCCCCTATGATGTGCTCCTGCTATCATCGCTCCTTGGTTTGTCATGCTCATTTAAAATAAAATCACTGGCTGGTGATTAACAACACATACTCACACAAAAGAAGAGAAAACAGTTATAGTCTGATACGTCTGCTAGGTCTGCATTACTGGTAAATGAAAAGAAGCATTGTTTTAACTGGGAAGATTGCCATCAGAGACTGAGAGCTAGGGTTGCATCCAGACAACACGGCACAGGTTGTCCAGCTAACCACAAGATATCAGCATCCAGATATCCTTGAGGAAAGAAATGGGAGAAAATGTGTCTGGGGATGACACATCTGTGAAGTTTCCTTTTCTGGGTCATATGGCTGAACAGCTTAAGCAGGATAGTGCTCTTGACATACCCTTGGAATGGTCTCTTCCTGGGCTGGCCACTTTCCCTTCTCCTTCTGCAGTCCTTTCTTCCAACACCAGCATCATTAAGTGTAATTAGCTTCCTTTTCCACAGCCGAGGTCTGGATTTATGCAACTTGGCGTATTCTGTTATTTCAATCCATTTTTCTAGCCTACAGGCCACTTATACCAACACTGGCATTCTCAGTTAAAGCTGTTCAATTGCTTAATCTCATTGGAAACCCATGGCTGGTGTCCCAGTTACCTGCTACTGAGACACATCAGTGTGAACCAGCTCCTCTATCCTTTCGAGGAAATAAAAGTGCAAAAGCAAATGAGGGTAACAGAGTTGTCCTATTTCGTATCATTCCCTTTTCCCTTTGGTTCATCCAGATCTGTCCTTTTACGAGCTCTTCTCTCCCCTCTTTCCCTCCCACAGGTCTTACATGAATCCACATCCCTCTCTTGCCCAAGGTGCAGTGAAAACCCCAGGCGTTCCCTTGCAACTACACAGGGTCTCAGTTCAAGCCAACAGTAAACAATCCCTGCCTCATGTCTCCTCAGGCCTATCTTTTAGGATTTGCCACCCCAGTACTTCAGGAAACTTTCACACAAGGTCCTTCTTCATAGGGTTTGTTCAAGCTACTTCGTTCTTATCAAGAGCCATCTGTGTTCCTTACTCAACAGACAAACTCTTCTTAGGTTTTCTCCTGCCCTCTCCATTGTGAACATTTCTATACAATTTTCTTCCAGTAAGTGATGCTATCAGGCTTACAGCTCCCTTCTACCATGGAATTTTGTCCTTTCCCTGTCCTAGGACTTCATTTCAAGAGAAAATGATGAGCAGGAAAAAGCTGAGTTTGGTCCCCAGTGTAGCCCAACAAGGTGAATTTTCTTTGTATTTGTCCTGGTAGGGTATATAGTTCATGCACTTATCTTTTATTTTGCATCGCAGCTCACGCTCCTCAATGAATGTGGTCCAAAAACTTCCATCAAAGATATAGATACTGTCAACAACTGCAAGTCTGATTCCATCCATGTTCTATATTAGGGAAGCACTTTGAATGCATGGGAAAACATTTCTATATCTAGTCCTATTTCTTCATTCTCAGAAGAGGAATGATCTGCAGTTACTGAAGAAGCTTATGCCATATGGTCCCACCTACATGATCTTCCTTCCTGTTTTCACAGTATGTTTTGCATGATTTAGCCACTTTTTTGTTGTTGTTTTGTTTTGCTGCTGATGTACCCACAGTGATCCAACTACATCTAGCTTCTTGTCCTTCAGCTGTAGAAGGATTGCTACACTAACCGTTCTGTGCCTGTGCCTAAAGAGGGGTGGTCATTTTTCCTTAAAATATTCTCAGTCCCATAATCCGTCTCATCTCTTGTTACTATTGTTAACATGGTTCTTGTAACAACAGCCAGAGGCTCTGGCCTCCAGCTATGTGAAGCATTGGAATACTTTTTCTTCTTTTCTTTTCACTATCTGTTAAGGTCACAACAAGATTTGCTTCAGTTTTATTGCTGTTTTCCCCCTATACTAAATGCAAATATGTTTTTATGTCATTAAGTGTGGATGTTGTTCAGTGGGAAAGACAAATCTGCAAAATTCAGGGAGTGCCCAAAGCCCTGTGCAGAATTAATTTGCCCCACCCCTCATCTGTAAGTGCCCACAATAACTAACTACTTTTTTCCACTATATTCAGAGGAGGCAGAAATTAAAACAAAACAAAACAAAACAAATATAATAAAGTAAAATAAAAATAAAAATAAAATAAAATAACAAAAAAGCAAAACAAAACAAAGCAAAATGAAATTTAAAGAATGCAATGACAGGAAAATATGAAAAACGAATTAAAAAGTCAAAAAGTGGAAAAATAATATGTCATCACCTATTCCTAGACAAGAGACTCAATTAGCCTCAACACTGTCATCCAGCTGAGGGTCATGTCCTAGAATGGCTGTGGAACATCCTGAAAATTTCCTGAACTATTAGAAACTCAGGTTATTTAGTCTTCAGGCCTGATTAAAGAAATGATTAATCACTTGCTGTAGAATGTTTTATATTATACCTGCTGTGTGAGGGTCTCTCCATGATTTATAAAGATTAGTCCAATGTCATAACTCCTCTGTCAAGCAACTATTACTCCTGCTGTACAGAAAAAAAAATGCATTTAGATATGTAGAAACTTAGACTATTTTTAAATACTTTGTTTACTGTAATCTACTATCTCATAATTAGAAATATATGTACATTTAATTAAAAGGAGAGAAAGGATTTCCTGTAGTTTCATGTAGTAGTCCTCAGTTTCCCTTTGTTTCTGTTTTATTTTGTGTTCTGTGTTTCTGTTCTATAATTTTACGTATTATAGATAAAAATAAAAAATATAAAGAAATCTGTCTCCTACTCCACAGCATATAAATTCACCATATTTAGCTACACATCAAGGAAGTTGACTGTGAAGTTCCCTCTCATTTTTTTCCCTCATCAAAGTAATTATCTACTAGATTCCAGCATAAAGCCTTTCATATTTATCTATCATTAAGATGAGACACAGAGAATGATCAACAGACTTTGTCTAAACCCTTTCCAAAATGAAAAGGGTCATTTTACTGCCATGACCATACCATTAAGATATTCATCAATATTAGGTCAGGAAATGAGCAGAAGATTTTTTAGCCCTATTTGTAGTAATGTTTGGTAACCTTTTTTTTTTTTTTCTTTTTTTTTTTTTTTTCCCTGAAGTATGGGCAGAAACTAGGCTAGATTTGGTCACTTGAACTGTGGGCTCAGTCCTGGAAATGCTTGGTAACACCTGGTTTTGCAAATCTGAGCAGTTTCAACCAATTCTGTGGGAAACGTTCCCATGTGTAAAATTTATTCAGATTTGTAAGAGTTTGGGGGCTCGCATTCAGAAACAGTGCTGCAGGCCTGCTTAGGGGAACAAAATAGAACAGCTGCACCAAATATGTGCCGTTATTATTATTGATTTAATCTGTCCTCTGCAAAAATGAAATTATGCTAAAAGGGCGTTTGCCTAAACTAACCTTGAGAAACAATTAACAAATGCAGCTTCGAAGTGCAACCAAGGCTTTCTTACCCTCTGTCACCCCTGAGGTTGGTGGCTATGTGCAGCAAATTGCAGAGCTGGGGACTCCATGGCCCCAGGGCAGGAGGTGTCCGGCTGACATCCAACCATGTCCTCTCCTGCAATGGGATGGGCTTTTTTGTCCAAGGCAAATACCATTGCACATGGAGAAAGCCTGCCTCCGTGCTGAGGGTCTACTGGGCATTCATTCAGATCTCATTCGGTATACTCTGTGAAACTTCACTGCTGCTGGCATTTTTGGTAGAAAACAAAAAAAAAAAATTGGTCCGTGCAAAGGGGGAGACACAGGGGGAGGAACCCAAACCACAGAAATTACCTCCTGTGGAACAAGGTAACAGATGAATCTCTATTGAAAAGGAGGAAGCATGAAAGAAATGTCAAAAGACACCATAGTTTTCTGTTTCCAGAAACAACCAATCATGTCTTAATTAAACTGCTAATTTTCATTAATTGGGAACCTTATTTAATTAATGACACCTTTAAAAAACAGAAATGAAGACACAGCAATTTGTTCATTTTAAGAAATTATTTCAGTGAGTCAGAAAGGAGCAAATACAATTTTTATAGAAACACAGAATGGTTTGGGTTGGAAGGGACCTTAAAGATGACCTCCTTCCAACCCCCCTGCCATGTGCAGGGACACCTCCCACCAGACCAGGTTGCCTAAAGCCCCATCCAGCCTGGCCTTGAACACCTCCAGGGATGGGGCATCCACAGCTTCCCTGGGCACCCTTTGCCAGTGCCTCCCCACCTTCTGAGTGGGAAGTTTTCATGTAACTGGTATGTAAGCATGAATTGATTATTCATTTCAGCTCATTAAGTTTTAGTATGATATTTACTGCTATCGTCTTTATGGCACAGGGCTTTTAGACTGTGATTGTGAATAGTGTTCCATGTTGTACGTTTCATTTGTTTTCCAGAGTGGCTGGAAATACATAACTTTATGGTTTTTACACAGATCTCATAGATACAGGTAGGCCTATGTTGCTCTTCTATTTCTACTCTAGCCAGGAACTCCACCAATATTTCAATGTCTGATATTTAATAACACTTATTAAAGTAAAGGGAAAACCTGTGACGAACTTTCTAACTGCCAAGTGAATGGAAAACACAAGAAGTGTCTTGACTAGATAACAGATCTTCACACCTTTTGGCAGATGTGTTGCGTACACAGAAAATGTAGCGACATTTTTCCAACCATGAGAGTCTCACCTTCTGCTAAAACATCAAAGCGTACATACCTGGAAAATTCTCTCAGATGAAGAGTGTGAATTCATCACAGATTCCTCCTCAGCCTCTGCCTAGACTAAAAAGCAGATCCAGAGATTACTGTGGCAGAAAGGAGGAGGATGTAGCCAAACCTGGACTTTCTTTCTTTCCTGAATGCTGCCATGAGGTAGGGAAGGCAGTTCTAGACAACTTCTGTGGTGCTTCTGCTTGTCTTTTCAGCTCCACTTTCATGGAAATGACCTTAAAGTGATGCTGTCCCTTTCACTGGTGGCACCAGAAGGCATTGGCAGGATGGTACTAACTTGGCTATACCTGTTCCTGTTGTTGTATAATTGAGTGAACACTCCTAGCACTTAAATACGATGCTCATAGGGCATCTGTTTTTCACTACTCACTTAAAATCTCTATCTAGCTGTTAGATATTATTAACTACTACTTATGATATAATGTACATGTAAGACAGGCCATAGGGCATATTAGTGATGCACAGCACTTTTTCAGTACAGAACATAGGGTCTGGCTGAAGGCTTGAAGTTACAGCAAGAGCAGACCAAAGTAGGTTGATACTGCCTGAAAGAGGAAAATGTTAGAAGGATTAAGGGAACAGCACATTTTTCCTGCAATGTGGAAAAGGACAGGCCCTCAGAAGGCAGCACAGGGAAAAGCCTTGAGGCCACATTGTACTCACCTGGCTAGCAAGCAGAGACCCTTCCTATACCCAGATTTCATCCTCTCTTTTGAGCTAGAGAAAACAAAACAAAACAAAACAAACAAACAAAAAAAACAACCTAGAGCTAAAACCCAGAGCTTCCTCTCCACTGTCATTATTCCAGGGGGTGCCAGAGTGTGTGCTCTTAGCCTGCAGTTAAAGATCTCTTTCACCATACTGAAACAGGCTTTTTGCTCCCTAAAAATCTAGGATAAAATGCTGGTATAAAAGCAGCAACTTTTATTGAGCATGGAAAAATATCATGGGCCAGCAGAGCTGTGCAGCCACTCTGTGGCCACATGCATGTACAAAAACCACAGTGACCAGCTAAATTGCATACATGTGGTGGAGAGAAGAAAGTGGAAAGCTGGCTGGCTCCAAAGCACAAGGCCATCTTATCTCATTTCCATCCAGGTGCGTGGGAGAACTGCAGGTCACCCAAGATGTTCACCAGCCCTTCAGGCTGGACCCTTCCCTAAGACTGCTCTCCTGAGGGTGGTTTGCACCAGACCTTGTCCAGGGCTCTGCCTCTGCTTCTGCTCTGAAGATGTCATGGAGCAACATCTCATGCCATAAAGAGCTCTATTCTCAAGGACCTCCTTAGAGAAATGGGTGGTTCTGCTGTTGCAGACCACTCTGTGATAGCCCCCCTCACAGCAGGGGCAACAGCATCCCTATGGGACATGGGTCTGACACCCTCCACATGCTCTGCCTCCATGTACCTCCTCTGGGAGCCTCCTCTGTTTTCAGAGATATGACAGATAAAGGCAACTTTAATTTCTACCACAAGCTGAAATCATTGATTCCAGTAAGCAGTCCTCAGACCAACATGAATATGAGACTAATGAGGAAATTAGAAGCAGTGCAGCTTGATTTTAGCTTCAGTTTTGACAGCCTCAAAAAATTAAAAATTATATGATTCCTCCTCCCAAAATGAGGCTAGCTTGAGAATCAAGAGATTTTGTTTGTAAGCACTATTCAGGCTTCTTTTATTTGCATTCAAATCTCAGAGTTTCCATGTCCTGTGCCCGCCAGCAACTTTTTTCTCCTCAAATGCAAGGCTTAATCTCCATGTAATTGCACGACCGTATAAACTGAGGTGTTATAAAAAGAAGCCTCATTGTCATACTTCTAATAAAATCTCAGAAGGCAACCACATTGTGACAACGATGAAAAATTAGTTTTTTTAAAAGACAAAAACCTTATTTTGGTCAATAAGGCTTCTTTTTACTGGGTTTTATTATCTCTTAAAGATTGGTATGAAGAATAATATATCAACCCATCTAAAAAAAAAATAACAGTAAGATATGAAAAATAAATGTGACCAATCATTTGTTTAATCTTTCCCACCACTTAGCTCTAAATATCACCAGTACTGGCAACACAAACGTTAAGCACGTCTCCAGAGAAATAGTATTAGTATATACTAATAAAAAAGAAAGGTGGAACAAAGAAAGATCTTATATTTTTTTTCTTTCTCACATATTTACAAAGCTTCTGGTTTTTGAAAGCAAATTATTTTCAATTTCTATTGCCAAAAGTAAGGACACTTCAAACAGAAACATACCTGAGCTTACTAATGTAAGCGTAAGCAGTGCTTTGAGCTTTTGAACTTCTGAGAAATGGGCCTGGAGTTTATAAATAAAGTGAGCAGGAATAAGTAACTGTGTGGTGAGTGATATCAGAGCTTAGCTCATCAATGAAACTCCTCACATGGAAAAGTTAAGGACATACACAAGTGTTTATAGTGTCAGGAATTCAGACCAAGTTATGAGTCCTGTGGAAATCCCTAAAACAAAGAAGCAAACTCCACATCTTTGATCCATGAATCACACAGCTCTTCGCATACACTGACTAATGACCGTGCATCAGCCTTGTGTAACCATTGCAGTTATTTTGCTAGTCCTTATTTTACAAGTGGTAAAGGTCTGTCTGGAGAAAGCAGCAACTGTTTTAATTTATGATCAGTGCTGTGTCTGCTCCAAGGTAAAGAAAAGGCTTGGAAACAAAGTCTAAAACATGGTGACCTCCATCACCTCATGCTTCCCATGTAGGTGGCTGTCTCTGCTCTGGTGGCATCCTTCCAATAGCTTGGGCCTACAGCACAGCTATCTACATGTTAGACACCTAGCCAAGCCTGTTGTCTGGGTTCTCCTTGTAGGTGATGGACAGACAGGAAGCAGTCCTCCCACTGGTCTTGAATAACTACATAAGAATGAGATAAATGTGTCCCATCTCCCCCCCTCACCCCCAAAGGTTTCTCTCTCTATGTATTGATCATAGCTAGGTGAGTGACTTAGGTAAGATACGAAATCATTGGGCAGCTAAAATCAGGCTGAAGGAGTTTTACATCACACTAAGATAAAGACTTGGCTTCGGATGCCCCACAGTTGCCAGCAGCCACGACGTCCCTCAGAGCATTCACAGGCATCTCCTGACTAATGGGGCACACTGAGATCAAAGCCGCCAGTGCATCAGTGCAAAGGCACCCTGCGTATTTAAGTGCTCTGCTTTCAGTGGGATCTAGAGCTTGAGCACAGCCTCTTTTAGCATGGAGTGTACATCAAAAACGCAGTCAGATCTTAGACATCTGGCAAATATATATATGCTTAATTGAGAGAATAAACATTCCCCAAAGATCCAGAGCCCTGAGATTCAAACCTTGGCTGTAACTATTTGGCTTTATTCACATGCAAAGTAAATGCCATCTATCACAAATACCACATTAGAGTACATATAAAAGAACTAAAACAGATCATATTTCCATGAAACTGAAAAAAGACATATTTTTAAAAGGATTTGGACATGTAAGATTAAATTGTCATCCTCTCTCAAAAAAAAAAAAAAAAAAAAAAAAAAAGAAAGCCTGAGAAAGAAAAAAAATGCAATTATTCCTGCTGTGTCATATGAAAGCTAGAAGAATTTAATTTTCTGGTCTGTTTGTCCTAGCATGCTTCCTTAGGCTTGTCATCAGTTCCACTGGAACATAGGAAATGTAAAAGATATTTTAATACAAATTACTGTATTTGATTCATTCCATTCTCCTTATAAAATTGTCTGCTGTAAAATTATGTCTAATGTGAAACAGTTATAATTTGCTTGCTACTCACTGTATTAATACCTATTAAAACTGACCACAGTAGCACTCACCCAGTTGTTGCAACATGCAAAAACCCACAAGATTTATTTCACTGTGTCTGGAGAGTGCCAAAGCATAAAGATATATTGAAACTTAAAAGGTCTAATTTAACTATTATATAGACCATGGACAAAACTGTCAGTCAGCTCAGAATGGCACAGCCAGCTATTTCTGAATATCACAGACCCCTTATAAATCTGTTTCCAGGATGTTGCTTATGTGAGTTCCACCTGTCACAGGACATTTGGACCTCAATTTCGACACTTGTAGCATCTGTAGACCTCTTGGAGCACTGAAGGGTTCACTACATGAAGCAAATGAATTTAAGAGGACGTCCATAAACTGCGCTGGAGTCATCTGCAAAAAGCTCTTGTGAACAGCCCGTTTACCATCAGTCCTAATTAAAACCTGGAGTCTGACACCGGAGCTAGAGCCTATCCCAGCCCTGCACACAGAACAGCCTCGCTGACAAAACAAAACCCCTAAGCAATGCCACATGGAATACTGATGGTCTCCAGTAGGACTGGCCTTTGGTGATAAGATCAATGGGGAGGCGAACATGACTAACAGCGTTTCAGCGCTTTGATACTCCGGTGATAGGCGCTATAAAAAACCTCAGACAGTTTGTATCAGCCCACACTTGCCAAATGTGGCAAAGCGCCAGCCGAACCCTTTCCCTTGATGGACAGAAGCAATGCTGAAGATGCTGTTTACCACAGACCAGGGAGTGGTGGACAGAGATCTGTGACAGAGAAGTGATAAAGTGACGATAGCCTTTTTGCTCCTGCAGGAAGCACTTGGAGCTTCACATGGAAGGATGAAAATTGCAACCATAAAAGCGAGCGAACCGGCCAATAAAGATTATTACAGGCCTGCTAGCGTGCAGAGTGCTAAAAATTTGCAAACTTCAATCCTTCCCGAGTATAAAATGTAGAACAAACTGCCTCTGACTGCTTCCAGCTGTGGGAGGCTGAGCATATGCAGCAGGAAACCTGCAGCCGCATGTAAAAGGAACGAGGCACCCATATGGTGTGTGCTCAGACACAGAAAGCTTGTGCTTATGGTACAGCACGTCACGCAGTGCTGGCTAGATGACACGTGGGACCCAACGGGGAAAGAGGGACTGCTGCACATGAGACACCATGGTGCCCTGTGCTACCTGAGATTAAAGTCCCTTTTTAATGAATTTGGAAGTGTCCTGACCTTGGTCTGGCTCCCTGTGTTTGGGACACTCGCACAGAGGAGCTGTGGGGATGCACCATGGGGCAGACAAAGCTTAACTGCAAGGAAGCCCTGTAAATCTCAGCAGTGGCTGACTTGTGGCTTGATCCACAAATCATTTAGGCAACCTACTTCCACTGCAAGGTTGTAAACACATACATGTTTCCTAATCCTCCTGCCCCTCCTAAAACCAGAAAGCATTTACTCGCCTGCCTGGAAAGTCTCCTCCACACTAAACGGTCTCTAAGAAGGGTCTGGTTTAAGAATTTAATCCCAGAAAATTACATACAGCATTGTTTTGCACCAGATGAAACAGCCATAGGCACCCAGATCTGGCTTTGGGATTCACCACGTTCTGTTCTAGAGCTATCACCATCAGTTCTTACACCTTCTCAGCTTGCTGCCTGCGGGGGATCCCACTCTCTACCAAGTAGATGTAGTGGATGACTTTCAGCAAAGTGGTCCTGAACATGAGACAATACACCACCTGGGGCCTTATGTGAGTCCTGTAGCTCTTAACACCTCGTCTATGTGAGAGAACTAAGGATGATGGCTATCCTTTGCCCAACTTGTGGGCAGCACACCCCATTATGTGATAAAGAAGAGGAGAGGCCTGATGAGAATAAGAACTGCGTGAGTACAGGGTGTGAAGATAAAATGTGAACTTCAGATAGGAGAACCTCAGCCATCATATATTAATACACCAGCCAGTGTATTAATATACACTGTGGTATATTGGTATGTATACGTGGTATAATGGTATGGTATATTAACCATATCCACCACTGTTCCCTGAAAAGGAGGCCTCTGAGCACAGGATGGACCGCATTGTACCTGCACTGTGAAACTCTCTAGGGGAGGGTGACCACATCCAAAGTATTTGGGGGGAATAGACAACATCCCATGCTGAATCCCAGACTGAGGACTGTCTGATGAATTGGTGGTTGGAATGGGCTGAAAACATGCCTGGAAGGACCCTCACAATTTAGCAACATAGATGACTGAGTCCCAGTGCCCAGAAATGTTCCTCGGCATTGTTCAGATTATTAGCACATGCTTTGCCTTTGGGATCTCATCACCATGGGGATTAGTTGATGCTTGTACCACTGCAATGTGCTAATTGCTACTTTTAAGAATATGGTCATCTGAATATTGCTGCAGGAGGCCAGACAAAAGGAGCAGTATCTTTGAGGAGCGTGAGTGTATTAAACACGAAGACACTCATATAATCAGCGGAAGTAAGACATCATAATTTTATCACACATGTATTACAGCAGTATGGAGATCAATGTGATAAAGCAAGCATTAAAAGTACAATTTCATTACCTGGCAAACCTAACACTGGATGTATGTATACCTCTTGCCTTTGAGTGGCATTCTTGATACACTCTCGTAGTAGGAACATGAGTACACCCTTACAGCCTTGTGAAAGAAAGAGTGAAAGGGGAACGGAATATAAGCAGTAGTGAGATAGGAAATGCCACTGCAGGTTATACAAATGCCTTCTGCAATCTGGTAGGCTGCCTTTGGCATTTGTTAGCACAGATGCTTTAAAGAAAGGTGGAAAACCCCGCAGAGCATACAGTTATGCAAAGACTTGCCCATGGAACAGTTACTGCTTGACTTCAAGTGATGCATTATGTCCCAGAGCATGACAATTTATCCCAGCTTGCATGACTCCTACATTTGTATTCCAGCTTGCATAAGAGTAGATATGATGATTCATACACATTATTTGATGCTGCTTTTAGGAAGGGAATGCTAACTGCTCCTTCTAACTCCTTTGAATGATTGTTGCCACTGCAGTTATTATGGGTCTGGTGACAAAAAAAAAGGCAGAGGCGGGTGCTCTGGTGGCATCGTATAGCACATTTACATCTGTGTAATTTCTTCCTGACTTAGAAAAAATCAGGACCTGCAAAGGGAACTACTTGGTATTAGTAACGCCTCTCCTGTCTTTTAAATACATAACTTACAGGATGAGCTGAACATTTTTTCTGTTTGTGTTGTGGCATGACAGCTTGTGACTCTGTGTTGAGGAGGAGGAGCAGGTGGGGTCTTTGGTGACTTTCCACTGGCTGAAGGTTTCTCTTCAGAAAGCCACGCACACCTGCCACCCTCAGCTGTGAGCCTCCAGACACCTCCAGCCTGTTGCTCGTTGGTTTTGAGGTCTCTCCTGCCCTGTGGGTGGGTCGACTAACGATGTTCCTCTGATCCTGCCATCTCCTCTTACCCAGAGAGCCACACAGCTCTCGGGGCCCATTGATGTGGTCCCATCAATCCATCATCATGTAGTGTGGTGTGGGCCCTGACACATCCCAGCGTGCTGGCTTCCTCACTGGGACTGCAGACCTTGTTTCCATTTGCCAGCCTGGATCTCTGAAGAAGGAAGCAGTGCTTTATGAGTCATCACCCTCAAGAGCTTTACACTTCAAGACATAAATGTAGAAGGATATTGTTCAGAGGCCTTTCAGTTTGCTCTAAAAACTTGCAAATTCAGGTGCAGAAACCAAAATCTTGAATTTCTCTATTTGACTATGTGGAAATGATTACAGTAAAATGCTGATACCTGCAGAACCTTCCACATAATTTTCACAGCTAGGAAACAGTGAACACAAAGACCCTCAGCTCAGAGTTGGCACAGAAACTGAGCTTGCATTTTCCATCATATGCTTTACTCTTGTTGGTGCCAGTAAACTCCAAGCAACTTGTCTGCAATAGAAAGTCCATGTGTTGCATAAGTATAAATGACATGTTTTTTATGAAGGATTCCAACAGACTGGCTACATCAGAAGGGGAAGTAAGTGGAAAAGATGACGATAATGTAGTTCTTAACCAGCATGTAGCAGAGGTCCGAATGTATCCGGCTCCTAATATATTGTGGAACTATCTGGTAAAAATTTATGCATGCTTTTGGGCTCCACAGATTAGAAGCACTAAAGTTGCCACAGGAGAGACCAAACACATTAGCGAAATAACGCAAGTACTCCACCCTTGGAAGATCTGTAAATACAGTACTCCAAAACCATCTGTCAGCTATCCAAACCACTGCAGGAAAGGTAAATATTAATAACTGCTACTAACATCTAGAAAGAGCAAACTGGGATTTCTCCTTGGTGATGGCGAGTACTTAGACGAAGACCATCTCAACAGCTCCTTCTTCTGTGACCAAAGTGGGAAAGAGGTGGAGAGAGGTGGGATGAGAAAAATGGAGCCAACTCCAAACATTAGAGTCAGCACTTAAAACTTCTGAGTTCAAGCAAAACAATAGTGACTTGTATTTTCCCTGTCTTTGGCTCTGGGTCTATAGAGATCACTTGGTCAACTTGTTAGATATTTCTACTTCAACTAAGAACACCAGCTTCCCTTTTCCTCTTGATGAATTATCTGTCTCTGGGAATTTGAATGCTAAGAAAATTGTAAATACTTCTTGAGCCACCCAAAAATCCCAAGACCAGGCAAGTAAAAAGGCGATAGAGGAGGAGGCTACTGACTGACATGAAGAAGATGAGGATGGAGAAAGTGCCTCTGATTAATCAGTCTTGTGAAACCTTTCTTGCTTTTTTTCAGCCCTTCTGTTCTGCTTGAAAAAGCAGCTGTAAGGAATTCAAACTGGTAAGATCAGGAGAAGAGTTCAACATAACCTCCTTCGGTGATGGAAATTTATGATGTGGGTTGTTATATCAAAGCATGGAGCACGGAGCATCTTGGTGAAGGACCTGTACAGTTTTAAGATGCTTACTCTGTCCAGACTGTGTTAAAGCTGGGTCTCTGACCTTTCCCCACAGAGATTTTAGTGCTGAAGCCTGGAGTATTTCTGCTAATTTATCAAGGAGAAAAAAAAAAAAAAAAAAAAGAGCTTGGATCAGCCTCAGCTGGACTTACAGATGTGCTGGGGCCTTGCCTGTCCCAGGATGAGAGGAGCCAGTGCCAAGGCAGAAGCCTGGTGCCATAGATGATGCTGTCATGGCATCATCCTTCACCAGTTGTGGTAACAAGGGACTACAGGGGGTGGTGGCGAGCTGGCAGAGTGCTTGCAAGGCTCCATGCGCATTAGGTAGGAGGCAGAAGGCCTGTCAGCATCATACCTTTTTCTTTTCCTCCTTTCAGCCAGGACGCATGGTTTTGCTGCATTGAAGATGGATGCTAAATCATCTTCCCAAGCCAGACACGGCACTCAAGCTTTCAACATCAGGCCTCAAAGTCCTCTTTGACCTCAGCATGGCCAGAGATCTCACTGCTGCCTCTGCC
The DNA here is from genome assembly GCF_013377495.2 of Cygnus atratus. Classification (NCBI taxonomy): domain Eukaryota; kingdom Metazoa; phylum Chordata; class Aves; order Anseriformes; family Anatidae; genus Cygnus; species Cygnus atratus. The sequence continues at coordinate 180,592,298 of NC_066362.1, read as the reverse complement.
AGATATGACCTAATTTTTGATTTGATAAACAGATTTTCAAAATGGCTTAGGCTTGATAATCTATATGTATTAGCTACACTTGCCTGTTATCTGCAAATGTAATATTGTCTGCTATTTACTTAACTTATATTGTCTCTGTGAGACACCCTGCCAGCAGACACCGTCACTGAAGTATCTGTGGAGTGTGCATTTGGGTGAAACAAATTAAATGTTTTATGTTAGTCAGTACACTTAGGTAATATGCCTGAGGTATCCATCCAGGCCTAATGAGAAGAAAATTAACATTCTCCCTTTTTCTCTAAACTCCCGTCTGTTCATCTATGAAGTAAGGAGAAATTTTAGGAGAGGCAGTGAATGAGCCCCGCTGGCATTAATGGAAATTGTGTACTGCAGGCAGAGATTAGGGAGTGCACTTTCTATGGCACATGACATGGGAATTGTTACTGCCTGTCCTGACATTCACTAGTGTGTAACAGGTGAAGGACTTCACATGCATCAGGTTTCTTGACATCATGAAAAATTTTCAGAGGGGTAAAATTACAGAAAATTGCATGTAAGTCCTTGTGAGAAGGTGCTGACACGCGGAGATGGTGATGTGCTCTCATGACTTTTTCTAGCTTAGATTTCTGCAGAGGTGCTTCAGAAGTTCAGCTCTCTTCCTTCCTTTTCCTTACTAAAACCACCACACCTGCCCTTTACAATGTCTGGGCACTGAAGTTGCACTGCTGGCCATCAAGGTAGCCAAGTGCCATGCTTGGATTCACTTGAGTAGTTTCTGTGATTAAAAGTTAATCTCCACAACCACGATGGAGTACCTAAGACCAATGACAGCTGGGGAACCTCAATAACCTGATCAAAGAACACAGAGCATCCTGACCCAGTTCCTTACAGGGCTGCTATGCGATCATTAGCCACATTGGCAGGGAGCATGTATATATTGTGTGGGTGTGTTATCATGAGTGAGCATCAAGCCAGGCTAGTTGGTGAGTGGAATAAGAGGCTTTGGAGCCAGTTATTGAAGGGACTGTAAGTTTGGGCCAGATCCTGGAGGGACCAGAGGGTCTATGAGTTGGCCATGGAAGGGACCAGGAGATATGGGAAATGACTGAGGGACCTGAGTGTGTGTGTACCAGTACCTGGAGTGAGTGTGGCATGCATATGTGCCAGCACCTGGGAAAACTGGGATCCAGACTGAGTCCAGGTCCAGCTGCTGGAGGGATCCGCGTTACATCTTTGTGCGTATTTCCCACTAACAGACCTTCATCCTGAACTACCACAGACAGGGACAGGATTAGGTCATTTGAGCTGTCTCTGCATGAGTATTTCTGCTGATCTCTTGATCAGCACGGCCAACCACATGTGTATATGCATTTTGTGTGGGTGTGCATGTGTGCCTGGGGTGGATACGTGCTCAGTCTCACTACAGGATGGACATTGGAACATGTAGCTGCGGCCTCACCTCCATCACACTGCTGGATTTGACAGGCCCATCAACAGATTACTCGCAGAGGCATGGTTTCTTTTGATTTTATGTGCTTTCATCAATTTTGCTGAGAAAATATGGAATCAAGTACTAAGAAAAATGAGCATTTATGCTGATTGAGTTTCATGGGAAACCAAAGGTGTGACTGGACTGTGGAGCTAGGTTTAAGATCTCAAATCGTCTCTGCCACTAGTGTTGCTGGTGTAGCTTGGACTTGAGTGTGCTTTAAACACCCAAATCATTATGCAGGGACCCAGTAGTTCTTGAAAACTGCAGAGATCCTGAGGTCACAGCAACCTGCAATTCATTGTAGTGCAGTCCCACCACATGCAGTCTGGATGACAGATAACGAGGGGGAAGAAGGGGCCAGGACAGAAAGATGTAAGAGAAGTGCCAGAGATGAGAAAGCCACCTCACTTATCCGCACGCAAGGCAGGCTGTGCCCCAACAGCTCTTTGAGCCTCTTTCTCCACTTGAATCTACAAAAGCAATAAGATAAAACAATCCAACAATAGGGCTCTGTGTGACTCAAGCCACAATACTATGTGTGTCACAAAAGAAAAAGCTTTTGTTTGTATTTGGCTGGTGTCCATGAATCACAGTGGCCACAAAGATTTTCACCAACCTTTGCACCATCTTTGACGGTCTACAGATGTCCCCCCACTGCCAGTTTATTTATCAGTTTGAGCTGGTTTAGCAAGGAGACATTGCAAAGTCTCTTTCACTTTACATAGGGCTCTAGATTTATTTTATTATTATTATTTTATTTTATCTTTATTTTTTAGATTTGAGCAGGAAGTGAGTGAAATGGTGCTACTGGGAATCGGTAATATTGCCAACTTGCTCATTGGTGTTTTTGCAGCCAGATATGATGACTCTAAAAGGAACAAAGAAAAAAAACACATTATATTTCCTCCACCGCCCCATTATCCCAAATGGCTGAATCTAATCTATGCAGTAATAAGTAGTATTACTTCCAGTCCAAGGAATTATTTGAACGTGATGTGCTAAGGATCTTACTGAAGACAGGGAAGAACCACCCTTCTCCCACTGAGCTGTTTACTGATTTTATCATTAGGTTACTACACTGTGTTTTTTTGGACCACCAAGCTGATTGAATCCATCCAGCTACACTTCATCTAAATGACTTTCAGTCTCTTGAATGAAATGTCTCCTCAATTCAGAAATCACTTATTTCACCAGGAGCGGGGCCTCCTCTGGCAGGCACCTGACACAGAGAGGGCTCCTCAGGGTGCAGCACTGATTTAATTTCTTTGCAGGTCATAGATTTCAAGGACAGGACTTACCACGAATCTTCAAACCAATGTCTTTTCCATGTGGACCACAGGACTTGCTGAGATCAGTTCCTGCTTCAAGTCCAAAGACAATGGTTGGAATAAAACAGATCTTTCTGGAAAAACTTCCAGTATAAAAATCTTTTACCCAGTGTGAGTTGTTCTAATAATGAAGTGGGGTTTTTTGTTTTTGTTGCTGTTGTTATTGACTTTTAATTACTTTTAATTAAAAATGTAATTCCAACTCCAGCCACTGGAGTTTTGTGTCTCTGTCACACTGAAACAGCCTCTACAGTCAGTTGTTAACATACAGAAGGCCATAGGTTGTAATCAAGCCACCTCCTGCTTTGATGGTCCCTATAGACCTCTCTTAACCAGGCACATTTCCCATTCCAGCATATTCCTGTACTACATTTCTGAATAGCCCCAGAGGCATCAACACCCCCATGAGGTCTCTAACTCCCATGTGCTTCCTTTCTCCCCAGCTCTCTCTCTCACTATGTACACTAACACATACACACTAGAAATATCTTTAAACGATGAACCCATCCCTTGTGCAAGCGTATTTGGAGACCAGAGGTTGCCCACCGTCGGTGCATTTGGCCTGTGCACTGTTGAGTGTGCATCACCCGTGTTTTCTGATCCAAATGTTATGCAGTCCCAAGTCGAATCCCTGGGATCAGTGTCAGTCTGACAGGACTACAAATTATCTGGATCATGCCATTTATCGTGCAAGCTTTCTCCCAGGCATCTGGAACTTCCCCGGTGTGTTAAGATTTATTTTCTTTGACCATTTATTTATTATTTTTTTTCCAGGCTGCTGGATACAGGTTACTCAGATCTTAGCCTGACTTTATCATCTATTGTTTAACCTCCTCTTCAGTTACAACTAGAACAAAAAGTATGTGATTACTTTGGTTGACATGAATAAATGATTAGGGTTGTTTTCCCCCTGGATGTGGAACAGAATTATTACAGAATAAGCCTCCTTTTACTTTTTATTATTGGCAGTTTTATTATTTGCATCTCGTAATGGACTCGTGTCATTGTTAGGATCCTTTATGTTCTGGAAATGCTTAAATAAAATCCCAACCATACAACAAAATACTCCTCAACAGGCAGCTTTCCTCAGCTTTGCTTGTCATGGTTCTCTTTCTGACCTGTTGCTCCTTTTACCAATTTTCCCCAAATCCTAACTTCTAATTTATATGTATTGTCATTAAGTACTTTTTTGCATTTTCTCTTGGGGTCCATGTACACATATGCATAAGAAGTTTTACTTCCCTTCTGAGGCAGGCCATTTAATGACTGCAGATTTCTTTCTTGGGTGTGGCTTTTTGGGCATCCACTTAAGTATTATCCAATGATTCTCAATCATCATTCAGATTTTCCCGTTAATAAAATCTTTCTCCCAGTTGAATTTCTCCCAGCATTGTTTTCAGCTAAAATGAAATTTGCTCTTTAAGGCACAATGAATATCTTTTATTGGCTTGGATTTCATTCTGTTTGGAGATAACAATAAATGTAATCCCACTGTCAGCAGTTATACCCAAGCCATTGCTAATTGTTCATTTTATAATCAGTCTCTCTGCTATTGTAAAGAGAAGATCTAATGTAGATTTGTAACTTGGATGTAGCACTGAAATTGTCATCTATAACATTTGCAATGGTTGCCTTCCTCTCTGGGTGGTTTAGTACAGAAAATTTGGAGTATTTGAGAAAAAAAAAGGGTATGCAAAAGATAAAAAGGCAAAAAAAAAAAGGCCAAGAAAACAGACTGTGATCCTTTCTAGAGGTCTGACAAATCTTTTGCTGGTGGCTAAACCAGGTCATCCTGATGTGGTATACCATACTTCTTCAGAGCACACATTGCCACGATGTACAGATACCCAAACAAATGAGACCCAAACCTAATAAGTCAGGGAGGAGGGGAACCACATCAACCCAGCACCTCTCTTGCCTACATCTCAGAGATGTTCAAGCAGTGTCTGTGCACATCTACTTTTCATGAACCCAACCTCAGCCTGTCTCAGAGCCCGGTTGACTTCCCCGGTTTGATTTCTACTTAGTGTTTTTCCTTACTGTCAAGGTCACTGAAGAGCCTCTCCTAGACCTCTCTTCCTGGACAACAGAGTTTTATTATTATTATTAGGTTTAGAAATATATATATAAATTTCCTTTGTTTCTTTTCTCAGCTGACTATATGCTGAGGAAACCTCTGCTGGCCCCTCTGGGAGCCAGAGACTCATTGTGTTTTGCAGACTTTAGTAAAATAACACCTTCAGCAGCTCACAATGCATCACCATTGTGGTAGTGCCTCCTCCTTTCAGCAGAATACAGTGAAGAGAAATCTCTTTTGTACAAATGGATCCCCTCAGATGTGGAAACCCTAATGGTTTGGCTGCAGGTACACCCCAAAGCGCCTCGATATGATGCATTTTTAATGCGCAATGCACCCTATTAGTCCTTCACTATTATTAACATAACAAGAAGGGTTTAAAAGCAACAAACAGCTGAAGAAAGGTTCACAACGCAGCACCTAACAAAATGTCCCCAGGTGTCTGCACCTCCACAGCACAGAGAAATGAGATAAACATGACCAACATAGACAGATCAGAACCTGGTGCTCACTTTGTATCTAAGGGATTAGCAGTTAGCTTCCTCTGGTCCACCAACATTGCATGTCACTCTCTCAGTTTCATTTTTGGAGTCCAGTTACTCAGTGCTACATACAAGAAGCAGTTATTTTCTGCCACAGATTTCCTCAAACTCGATATTGCATTCTTTATGCTGAGGTGAGGAGTGATGTAGGAGATCAGAGGCTATCCTGCCGCACAAAAATTAAACATTTATCTGCTTGTAATGGGGAGGGAAGTTTTTTTCCCCAAAGTCTTAGATGAAAAGCTGAATCTTCAAACTACTCTTTCTTGCACCTGCTTTTTGTATACTACCAGCATCCACAGTGTTAACCTATTTCACGAAGACTGAAAAAGTAGCAAATAAGACTTGCATGGAGATTTCAGCTTTTAGAACAGCATTCTAAAACACTTCTCTGATTTACACACATGCACACACAGAGTACTAGACCAGTTTCTACATCTGAGTTTAGTTTGCAGCAGCCTATGTGCTCACAAACATATTTCTCATTGGGAGACTTTTCCACACAGTGCAGAAGAACTCACATTTTGTTGTATGAAGACTTTTTCCCTTTTAACTATTTAACCCTTCCTTGTTTCATTTTTTATTTTTAGGCATGCTGGCATTTCCAGGAGCAGCCTGTGTTTGCACTGCAGGCCACTAGTAGCTGGTTCAACAGCCCAGGAGCACAGACCCAACAGACACACGGCTCCACAGACAGTGATTAATGAACAGTTTTCATGTCAGAACAGTGATATTTCTGGCTGAGTGGCTTTTTAGCCATTCTTTTTGGTACAAAAGCCATGGCGTAAAGATAAGAGGCAGAGCACTTAAGACATGTTTACAAAGATTAAACCACTGACTTGGCTTTAGTTAAAGTAAATTCTCCTGCTTCCCACTGTGCAATGAAGGTTTACAAAGGGAAGACTGGCAAAGGTTGCTTCGTCTTCTTTCCTGGCACTGTCTGTTGGCTCCAAAAACAAATGCAGGAATTAAACCACATAAAAGGGCAGCAAGGTATTAACACTTTTGAGGGGTTCAGCATCTGACACATTCCTAATCTGCTTGGGTAGTTTTTAGATCAGAGCTGCTGCAGTGCTCCCGTAATGACAGGGCAATTTAACAAGCCTGAAATTCCAGCTTCCCTCCACAGGCAAGGAGTTATGGAGCCCCGTGCTCAGCCTCTTTGCTCCCATCGTTAGTGAGGCACAGGGGGTCCAAAAATCGTACAGCATTGTAGGCTAAAGTGCTCTCCTTCTGCCTAAGGTTAGGACTGTAGAGGGAGATAGAACAGAGCAAGGTGTTAGGGGGAAAATTGCATGCTGCTGTCATAGCACAAAGCTATTTTGGACTTTTAACCAGGAAGGTTAGTTTGACAATGCTTTTAAAGCAGTGACAGAAACCTCCAGCACTGAAAACATGAAGTTTTGGAATGCCAGGGGCTAGCTGCCCTGGGAGCAGAGCCTGGCAGGACAACCACCGGACAGTAGGGAGGAGGAATAACCATAGGGGACAATACAAGATGTTGGGAGTGCAGGGCTCAAAAGGACAGATCAAAGAATATATTGGTAAGGGTCCCCAAGAAATGCATATAAAGTTTTGTAAAAACTGTCATTACTGTTGTGCACTATTCTGCACCACTTGCAGGAAGAGATTGTCTTGACTAAGGAAGGGGAATAGGAAAGAGCAAATAAATCTCATCTACATCTAAAATGGAAAATAAAACAGATTAAAAAATTAGGCACCTATCAAATTATTCCTCTTGGAACTGATTATAACAAATAACAATGGAACAATAGTAAATATAAGCATGGAGAAAGACACAGTGGGGCAGGAACGCCGTCCCCAGAGCTCATCGCATTGCCAGGCAGAGCGGAGGGACATATGGGCTAGGTGCTGCGCAGCCTCTCCCAGGCTGAGTCGTATTTGGGATTTTTATTCATGCCCCAGATGATGGAACAGAGAGGATATACAGATGGCAGCCAGCAGGGAGGGACTGTCAGTAGTTCGGAAGACAGGATTAGAATTCAAAATGATCTTGGCAGACCGGTGTTTTTAAAGACTAACAGAGAATCATGTTACTCTAGTGACACGCTCATAGGACTCTGTATCTCATCAGGATCAACCAGCTATACACTATGGGATGCAGAACAGCTGCCTGGGCAGGGGTTCTGCAGAAAGCAGTCTAGATGCTGCAGTGGATCAGACTTTGAACAGCAGCCCTGCTTTGCTGCAGAAGAGGGAAGCCCCTGCCTGGCAGTGCACAAGCAGAATTACACCCTGTGAAAGCTCTACAAAACGACTGGGGATATCTGTGTGCAGGCTGAGGAAAGATATGGCTGAGCTGCACCAAGTCCAGAGAAACAGCAAAAGGTCGCATTAGAGATCTAGAAACAGAGTTGAAGGGAAGGCAAGTAAAGTAATAAGGTTGCTCAAGAAGAGAGGACTTTCTGCTGTGATACGTAGCATGACAAGAGATGAGCACAGATTAAAGGACAGAAGCCAGAGGTTAGAGATTAGGAAACACTTCCATACTGCCAAAGGGAGTCACACAGGAAAAAAAAGGAACTATAGCATGTCCACCACTATAGGCTTTTGAAAGCTTTGCAGGAGTATCTGGGATAGAGCTGAGACCAGCTGGTGACAGACGGGTGGGGGCCCCAGCATAGAAATGTGGTCAGATGCCTACGTCCCAGCCCGCTTCCCAGAAGGACACTCAGACTGCAGTTTCTGAATCTCAGCATCCTCTTTCAACAAGTACCTCGAAGCACAAGCATGATCCTTCACAGCAGGAGAATTTAACAGGGGAAAGACAAAAAACATCACCCTTTTTTGGAATTCTTCATGGTTTACTATCACCTTCATCATACTGGCTTTTGGGAGTCCTGTCATTTAACACCCAGCTTCCCTTTTTCATGATACATAGAGCCAATCAGTGCTAGGGGGCTGGGGACCTGAACAGGGTCATTACAAGCCTGGGAGGTATATTCAATGGTCTGGTGGGACAAGCTGTTTCCATTAACACTGGGCTAAGCTTGTTTTATTAGGAATGGGGTGAAATAAGCCCTATGTGGCATTTTTTTCCCCAAATCAGAAAGTGAGCCAGAATTAGGAAAAAGAAAAAAAAAATCATTGAGATCTCTTTCTTATTCCATTACATTGTGACCTCTATTACAGTGCATGTACTGGGCAAATAAAGTCTCTGGAAACCTATTTTCTTAATAAATGAGTAAGCTCTGAGTCAAAAGAGGTTAAAAGAAGACTTAGGGTACAGATCTAACAACAAATCAGAAAAAGAAAATAAAGAAATTTGTGATTTTAGAAAGATTTTTCCATCCATCGAAGCAAAATAGTGTCTTAACATCAATTTTCAGCCAATAGTGTCCGTGTGTGCTGGCAACTATAAACATTTCTCTCACTCAGAAAAAAAAAATAATAATAATCTCAGACAATCAGTGAGTTGGTGTCTTCGGGGATTTAAAATGCATGGTGTGCAACCCGGTTATCAAAATTCATAAAGGAACTACTGTGCTGTCAGACTGTCGAGGGGAGGCACAGTCCGTTCTGCTCACACTCAGGAGCACAAGTGTGGCACAGCCAGCTGGGCTTCTAAATGCCTGCCATTGTGGCTCGCTCCGTCCATCAGTCACTCAGCTCCCAGATAAAGTTTCTAGCAGCATCCATTTCTGGGCTTTAATGCTCTTAAGAACCAATGAACTGTTGATTATGGGGGTGCTTCAGACTGTCAGAGTTGTGGGTTTTTTTATTTTTTATTTATTTTACCCTTGTTACATGTCTTAGAGGTAGCAGTGGGAAATAAGCATGCAAGAACAAACTGAGGAAACATCTAAAGACCATGAAAGGGCATATTTTCAACACAGACTCCCACACGGCCTTTGCAAAACTTGCAGGCTTGTCTATTTGCATTTGGCAAGTGGGTAAATGAGCAGAGAGATGACATTTTATACAGGCTCTCAGAGTTTCTTCTTTGTTGTGCACAAAGAGGGTGCATAACCACACATTTTTCTGCACACAAAATGGATGCAACCGCAAATTCTTCAGGTGCACTTCAAAATGCTGTTAAAAACCTGCATATGACTCTTTCAACATGGAATTCACTGTTCTCACTTCCACTTCTTCCTTACCTCACATCTTCAGCCAGAAACATTAAAAATACACAGTTCTCAGAGAGAAGCAGCAGCCTCAGCTCTGAATCTCTGCCTTTCTGTGTTTGAATAAAACGTTTAATGTTACTTGAGCTGGCGAGAAAGGTGGAGGGTTGTGTGTGTCTTAGTAGAAATTAATGTTTTGGTTGGCTGGACAAGCTCAGGAAATTTCTGTAGTGAGCATGATGAGAGAGGATGTTTGGCAAGATGTTTTCCAACAGCTGGTACAGGTGAAGGATTAGGGGGAAAACACTTAAGAGCCTTTTCCCTGATTTTCTGCTTTGTACCCGTCTTAGAGGTACAAGCAATTTTAGAGTCTAACCCAAATCTCCCTGAAATCAATGTGTCTCTTTCCACTGACTTAATAATACTTGAAGCAGACACTCCAAATCTTGTGTTGATTCTTAAAAACATTTTGACATTCCTCTCCGACCTCTTAAACACAACTACTTTGGGAACAACGAACAGATATTGGCCTCTCTATGCAACCTGGGCTTGAAGAAGCCTCTCAGGTGTCTCTGCCCACAGTAGTGTCAATGACATGTTTAAGACCCAACATGGCAGGGGATGGAGTGAGGTGTCCTATTGGTTCCTCCTTTCCCATGTGGATGGAGGTGTGGGATGAGTAAAGCCACGAAGGACACAGACATTCAAAGAGCCTGATGAGGAAAATGGTTTAGAAAGGGATATAGCAATGTGCTTGGATGTGGTGTGATGGTCTTTGAAGGACATAAAGGATGGGGACAGTCTTTAGACAGCAAGATGAAATCTTGCTCTTTGCTCCCTGCTAAAGGCTGCCAGATGCAATGGGAGAGAAAGACCAGGCTTTAAAACTCAATATAATTTGTTATACAGAGATTTTCTAGCCATTATCTCCATCCATTCCCTCAGCAATATGGTTCTGCTACACCATAAACACTTCAGAATATCGCTGAGGTTATTTGGTATTTGTAATATATAGAGACTTCTGCAAAGTGAATGTTTACTGACTCCAGAATTGCTTTTGTTTAATTCATTACGGAGGTCAGAATTATTATAAATCTACACAAATTGAAACAGCCTTTTGGCATAGCTCTGACATTCGAACCAAGTTAATAAAAACAATGATACATAGTATTTGGGTATCATTTAATCTTAGGAATCCATAGTGAGCAGAAAGACCAAAATAAACTCTTGCAACACACATGTTTATTCACATATTAAGATTCTCTGAGACTGTTCTACATTACTGACTTTCATATGCTTGGAAAATAAGAAGGCTTTTTCATATTCATGCTCAGCAAGTGAAAACACATCACTCAGGAGACCATCTGCTTCTCTCTGGAGCACGGATCTTGACCTTAACATGTTGGGCTGCATACAAACTCTGAGGGAAAAAGATGCAGTTGGGTACTTCAGTGCAATCTTAAGAGCGTGGATAATACAGCAAGCGTTTGGGGGGGGGGGTCAGAATTAATTCAGCTGATACTGGAGCCAAACTTATGAGAGACAATTCAAGCTTTCACCTGTATGCCTCAGAACGTTTGCCAGTTTGCCCGATTCATTTATATAGGGCCAAACCCCGGTCCCCGATAAACAGCTGAGAGTTTTGTCACTGACTTCTCCAAGATCAAGGTTTAGCCTGCAGCAAGGGAAAGAAAAGAAAAAAGCTAGAGGCAGCAAGTCCATCTGGAGAGTGGCAGGCTGCCCACCACCTCCGTGCCACAGCCCGAACAAAGGCAGGCGAGCAGGGAGCTGTGCTTTGGGCACACATCGGATTAACCCTCCCCTGGCTCCCTGGGCTCCCAGGGGATGCATTGCCTTGTCGGGTGATGCCTCACCACAACTGGAGCTGGCAGAGGCAACCCCACAGCAGTGCTACCAGCTCCTAGGGGCTGCAGGGTTAAAGCTGAAAAAGAGTGGCTGGGTGGGAGGAGTGCATCTTGCAGCTCACAGGTTGAAGGTGCTTTGGCTCACAGACTCATCTAATATTTTTCAAAAGCCACTTTTCTTCACGGGGACAAGTCCTGGAGGTGCATTCACAACAGGCCCCTTGCAGGTGCCTCTCTGCTGAGAAGTCCTTTCCTCCCTGGGCTGCTGAGACAACCACAAAAGAGCATTTTGAAAGGGACTATGCATTTTCCCATTTTCCACCAGAAGAAAGGTGCCATTACAGGTGCACTCCAGGTACACCTGGAAGTTTAAGGGCAGGAAGACTGCAGTGCCCAACACAAGCCTCAGTGCCTTGCAGCAGATTAATTCCTGCCTCAGGGTTCAAAAGCCAAGGCTGAAACACAGCAGGGTTATGCTTGACAGGGTGACCCCAGCATAGGTACACATACCGCACATAGCTCAGGTAGTAGCAGGAGGAGGAGGAGGAGAGGTGGTAGTATCAGCTACAGAAACCCTCCAGGGACTGAAGGTTTTCAGGTATCAGTCCCCTGCTGCCATATCTTCACTGCTGCATTTGCCTAGGTCCAAGTAAAGTTACCTTGAGACATCTGCACTTCACTGGGGCAAAATTATTACACCTCACTGACATATCAGCATTGCTTCAGGTTTAGGCTGCTGTTGGATGAACTGTCAAATCATCAAGGGACACCTCATCTGCCTTGAAACAACTTCTATGAGGTGGCAACAGTTTAATGTGAGCTGTGTGGGTGGTAAATAGGAGGCTAGAAGTGCTTTATGTTTGAGTGAACATGGAAGAAAAAAAAGGTCATTTCAGCCTCATTTCAGCCTGACTCGGGGTGAAAAACCAGTCTAGTCCCACTACAAAATCAGGTGAATGCATCTGCTAACTTCAGTGAGAACACCGTTTCCTCACAGCAACTACCTGCATGTATGGAAGAAAGAAAACTGCAGGTAGCAAATCCATCAGGAGGTGCGTTTTGTTCCTTGCATGTGTGCTCAAGCTAACCTAGAAGCTTTCCCAGAGAGTAGTGAAAAGTCTCATAGTTATCTGCACTTACTGAAGAGCATGACCGATCCCATGTATGCCTGAAACAACCATACTTCTTAAGTGTCATGAGGGAAACAATAGCAGAAAAAGGCACCCCTCTCCAAATCTCAAAAAGGTAGCAACAAATGCACAGAGTGAAAGTCTTCTTGTACGAGCATTCACAACATTGGCTGGAAATCTGGAGGAGAAGCACCTCCAGAGAGATAACCTTAAAGGTATTGATTCAAGACACAAAAATAACTCCCAGTCTATGAGAAGCCCAAAGCATTACCTGATAATAGTTACAGTTGAAGGCAGACTTCTCAAGCTGAGGAACCAGAGGAAACAGCTGAGCTGCAACTACAACACTAAATATTTGGGGAATAAAAATTATAGACTGGAATATCAACCAACAAAGTCAGTCTCTAGAGCACTCATGCATGAAGGAGATGGGGGAGTCTGATGTCCCAGTGGGAGACCATTGCAAATAATGTCAAGAGAGCTGCAAGTCAGTGTAGCTACACTTGGAAGAAATCCAGATATAAAAAATAGGGAATAGCTTGCTAAAGACCTTGGAAAGGCTCAGGAAATCAATATGCAGCAAGGGTCACATGCTGATAGCCTCTCAAGATGATATTTATGTGGTGGAGGAGACAGAGAGTGCTCCTCTGACCAAGACTGACCAAGGAGATGGCACAAGCGTGTCAGCCACAAGGAGCTTGGACATACAGGAAGAAAAGAGCCCTCTGAATTTCAAAACACCTCCTTGTAAGAAAGAGAGGTGAGACGTGAAGGGGCTTTGATGCCTCCGCATACCAGCACATGAGCTGCCACCCCTGTGCTCGTAGTCTGGGGCCTGAGGTGCCACAGGAGATGCCCCATGCAGTAGATCGGCTGCCACAGCAGGACAGAGCACTTTGCTGTCATCCCAAAAGGGACAGAGACAAAAGGGAAGGAGAGGTGACAGCTTTCCAGCCCATGGAGCAGCTCTGAGCCAGCTTCTGGCCCTAATTCATCAGAATTAGGGCTCAGGCATGGTCCAGAGCCAGGTTTTGATAACTTTCTGTTCCTGCCATAATATTAAAAACAGGAGGGGATAAATTCGTTCAAAGACTTTATGAACTAGCTGTGTTGATTCAGAGGCTTGAAACACACCCAAAGGCACGGCAGGTGACATGCTTGGATTTGCACAGGAGGGACACGGAGGAGGCAGAAGGGATGTCTCCCTTTCCAGTGCAGACTGTGCAGGCAAAGCCTCGCTGTCCAAAAGTCAGTAGCTGAACATCCGTGCGAAATCAGAGGGGCAACCCTTGGCAAATGGTGGTCTGCTTATCAAAACTCTCAGTCTGAATTTAAGTGGGTGTGTTCAGGCTTTCAGCACTTAACTCGGGAACAGAAAACGGGACAAATGCCCAGGGACCACAAGGGTGTAGCTGAGGGGTGGGACCCAGCCAAATTTCCTTGTTATTGTTGTTGTTGTTTTTCAGTCAGCTCCAATTTCAGCATGCAAAGGGTCTGGTCTCCTCCCAACAGAGGAGCTGGCTTCTTTCGAAAACCCAGTCCCCCATGGATGTCAGGCTTGGAAAGTTGCTGCATGGGCTAAAAATTGGTGTTTTGACATTACAAGTTTGGAAAATTTTAGAGATGAAATGAGCCAGAGTCGGCAGGGTGTGGGGAGGAGAGAGGGGAAGGAGTTAAAAAGGTTGCAAAAGTGGAGATATGAAACTGAAGAAAGTTAACTATTTATCACAAATCATGTTTGATAAAATGCAGAAAGTATTCTGGTTTGGTTTCTGATTACATTTGAAGTTGAACCGAACTGCTAAAACTATACTTTTACTGCAAGAGGTAGGTCAAAGTGTGCAAAGGAATGCAAGAAAGAAATACCCTTCAGATTATAAATACTTTCTGCACTGTTCATTAGCCAGAACGAGGTCTTCACACTGCCTTGTCTGTAAATTAATTCAGAATAGATTTTGAATTTGCAAAGCAGGACATGCTCTATTCTAAACCCGGACACAGAAACGTTAAGGAAAATGACAAGATTAAAATGATCTGTAGACGGCTCCCTGTGGCCAGACCAATAGAAACATTCAGCATAGAATTAGCTTAAAATTAGCCCTAGCTTTCATTCAGAGCTGGAATGAGTCAGAGTCATTAGCCACCATGCTCTGTGTCAGCTGCTGCAGGACCTGCTGAAACCTGGGTCTGGCATTTTGGTGTCCTGGCCTGCCAAGCCTCTTTCTACAGAACAGGGCAGTTTTGCAAGAAGCCTTTGCAAAATATTTTAATAATGAAGACTTTAAAAATACACAGCTGTTTTGCAAAACCCTCGTAACAAAGACCCCTTTGAGATCAGCTCTGCATGGGCTCCTCAGTGGATGTGCTACCACCAGTCCTCTCAACAGAGACCTTCTGATGCCTGGCTTTCCCTCCCTGCCTCTTTCACCCCCCGGGTCCCCTGCTTAGACCTTGTTCTTTTCAGGCAGTGCTGCTCATTCAAATCCCTGCTTCAGCCTCTTTATCTGGGTGCCAGCAATTGCGTCCAGAGGTTAGGCACATGTGCCCTTTGGTGTGACCTCCTCAGAGGGCGACTTGGCCTGCCTTGCTGCTGCTGCGGCTCAAAGAGGACACCCTAGGGCAGCATTCAGAGTGAAATTCAGCTCCCAGCTGAACAGAGAAATGCAGAGGAAAAGAAAGAAGGGGGCTAACAAAGCAAAAGTCCCTGGGACCTACCAGCAGCTGGGCACCAGGAAACTCCCAGGGGAGCATCTGAGTCCCTGCTGTTTGAATTCAGCCCTCCTGCACATGGTCCAACATCTACTTGCACCCTGGGAGCATGGTACAGGGTGCTGCTGTGCCCAAGACCTGCTTGTCGGAGGCTGACATCAAGCTGGAATCCTCCATCATTGTTACTGACAAGTGTTTAGTGGAATCCATTTCCCAGAGCAAACAGTTTATTGGGATTTGAATAGTTGCAGGGAGTTCATTGCTGTAAATAGGGTAGTGCCTGGCTAGGAAATCTATTTATAGTGCTTTTATTACTGCAGGGAACACGGGGATTCAGCTTTGCAGTGCTGTAAGTATTTCCCTTTAGTGGTCATTAGAAGAAATAACTCCTAGATTCCCAAGCACTGGTATCTGTACATAAGCTGTGTTTCCAGTAAGTTTTAATGACAAAAGAGAGAAAGCCAGCCAAGGCAGCACAATGATGGCTTTCACTCTCCTCCTAGGGAAGCCAGGAGGAATTTCCCATCAGTCTGAGCAGGAGCTGGTCACTTTTGTCCTATGCTGCTGTGCTTCCTTGCCTTAGCATTGAAGGTGGATGAGGTGGAATCACCAACCTGGCAGAAAGGAGCCAGGTAGGGAAGAACCAGTCTTCCCCTGGCATGCACAAGGGAAAAAAAAAATGAAAAAAAAAATGAAAAAAAAAAAAAAAGGTTTTGCTTTTCCATGGTATGGTGTTCCTTCCAAGAAAAGAAGGGTCCTGGATACAAGCAGGGTAAGAACAAAGTGTGGTTGTGCTAAAGCCCTGTTTGGCTTAGTGTCCCACCTCTAGTGACCAAACACAATTTTCAGGGGACAGAACAGGGCCAAAAAAAAAAAATCCTTCCCCCAAAATACCCAGCAATGTGTCCCTGGGGACTTTTGGCCACAGAAAAGAGACTGGAATTTGTCATGGGGGGTTGTGGTGGGTGCTGGCTTGAGGAGCTGCTGGATGAGGCTGTCAGATGGGCTACACAAAGCTGGGTGTTGCTGAGCCCTGAGCAGGCAGGGTGTTTTGCCAGGTTTCACTTCATTCATAACCCTTTTCACTTCCAGTGCTTGGAGCTGTCCCTCTGAGTGTTTAACATAGCCCCTTGATTTGCTTTGTTCCAGCCATGAAGGCTGGCTGGAGCTCAGCGAGCTGGACATGGCTGAAATCAGGCTACTTGGGTTCACCACGGCTTTCAGCAGCCAACCTGACCAGGGGTGTGTGGGGACCTGGTTGGGACCTGCACCCATGGGAATGCTCTGGACACCAAGAAATCTCTCAGCCCACCAGGATGCAGAGGCCAGCAAGGCTGGGTCTCTAAAACCATCACTTTGGAGGATGCTGTGTCTCACGGGCACCAGTTTGAAGCTGACCTGCCAGGAGCTGTCAGCGGTAGCAATTCACCCACGGCTCCCGGTTGTTTAACAGACAGAAGGCTGTAAGGGACTCAGGCTCAGCTTCATCTGATCCAGCCTCCCTCCTGGGGCAGTAAGGAGGATATGACCCCTGACAGATGTTATTCTCACCTGCTCTTGAAGAAGAGTGGAGGAGAGAGCCACAGCCTCCCCAAGCAGGCTGTGTTTCATCACCCTTGTAGCTGGGAAGTTGCTTTGTAACATGGAACCTGAATCTTCCTTGCTGAAAATTAAGCTAAATTCCTGTTGACCTTTTGCTAACAGCCATGGGGAACAATTTTTATCACTGTTCTCTTTGTTACAGCCTTCGCATTCTGGAAAATGTATCACGTCCCCCTTCATCTCTTCTTCTCTAGAAAAACAAACCCTATTCTTTCAACCTCTCCTTGTAGGTTATGTTTTCTAAACCTTTTCTTGCTGCCTTTTGGATTCCCATCAGGGTGTCTGCTTATTAAAATAGAAGCTTCATTTCACAAAGGTTGCTGCATTACTTGGCACTGCAGAAAATAATAGCAAGCACTACAGTGTTCCTGCCACTAGAAAATGCATGATATGATCGCAGAGTGAGGGGATAAGGCACGTCTCAAGAGATGACGCAGCCTGTTTCCTTGCACCAGGGCAACTTCAAGTGAATTGAGACGATTCCTCAGGACTTGGCAGGTTGGTCATGGCATCTTTCAGTGGTAGTACTTCTCCAGTTTCCTGGCAGCCTACTCCATGTTTTGTATTCTCCTTGTACGAGTTGTTGTATGTTGACTCTACTCCATACCCATACGAAAACCATTAGCATTAAACTCATTAAAAATATACCTGGATATTTTTAAAGAATATTTAAAAATCCCACATGGCTATTGATATCCAAATTAGAAAATAATCACAGGGAGCACAAGTAGATTTATCAGCTGTGAAGGTTTTTTTTCTTGTGATTTTTTTCCCCTGTTCCTTTACTTTACTTCTCCTTTCTTATTTTTCTTTCAAGCATTCAACTGCAGTAAGTGCAGGAAATAAAGACAAGATGAATAGATAAAATTTTTAAAGATCTGGCCCCTACATGCAAGCCTTGATACACAACTTGTACTTTTCTTGGCACTTCCTTGGCAGTGTTTCAGACATAGAGAAATTTTTCATGCTCTAGGTGGCAAAATAGCTGGGTCTCCTGGAAAAGGGCAAACTAATCCCCCCTATTCTCTTCTCTACTTTGGGTCTAGGCTGATTTCACCAAAGCAAAGCAAAGCAAAGCAAACCAAACCAAACCAAACCAAACAACAACAACCACAACCACCAGACTAAAAAAACTCCCTTTCTTGATTCCCTGACACAGATGAACCATTTATCAGACTGTAATTTATACTGAATATTTCCCAGGGTTTCCCTGGGTCTGAAGCCTTTGGGTGACTTCTGCAAGCTGTAGGGTCAGAAGCCCTTTTAAAGGTCCCAGAACATCCCCACCAACCCATGATTTCACATCACCACTTTTGTTTTGAGAGCCTGTCCCAAGGAACCACCCGCAAACAAGTTCATGGACATGTACCCTCCACTCCATACAGGGTCCTGTCAAAGCTTTTTCTCCCCACCTGGGGTCTCAGGCCAGCTGATGTGACCTCCCAGCCCAGCATGGTCAGGGTGGAAGCATTATCCTGTGGTCATTGGCAGCAGAGAGCAGCTTCACACACATGATCCCTTTTGCAGAAGGGCTGACCATGCACAATGGGCTGCTCTGGCTCTTGCTCAGTTATATCATTATTACCAGTGCTAAAACAGAAACTTTACACTCTGCAGGATTTTCTAGCACTGAACCTAATGTAATCTTTACTACACAGAGATGAGGAGTTTCTACCAGGAGAATCAACGTTGGAGCACAGAAAAAAGAGGAATGATGCACTTTTGCTTTAAACAAATGGGTCTTCAAACACTGAAGCTAATGAAGACCCACTTAACAACTCTTCATATAGCTCTGATAAACAGAATATTTCCAACTGGAATTTACAAAGCTGAACACAATAATATGAATAGGGAATAAGAGCTTCCCCTTGTCAACTGGCTACTAACAAAAGAAAAATATGAGGAGTGAATACTTAGAAAAAAGACCAACAGTGCTGTAATATAATTAAAACCATTAAAAATGCTGTACTCTGGTTTTGCTCCCTGAAGCAGTATGTTATTTTTCTTTTTTAAGCTGTCACCACATTTTGATACCATAAGGAATAAACTAAATCAAGGCAAACCTCCATTTCAGAGTTTGAGGGTTTGATAGAAATACTAACTTAAACCTCAGCAACTAGCAGATGGAGCATAACAAACAGCAATCATCAACGTCTCTCCTTGTGTTTGTTGACAATATGTATTTATCAGGTGTATAAGCAGCATTGAAGAGGCACAAAGACAAATGCAGAGGCAGAGCCAAAAGAAAGCACGCACACAAAACCCACAATTTTAGAAAGTCAGAAAGGGCCCCGTTCAGCAAAGCGCTGAACCACATCTAAAGCGATCCCTATCACATGTGTAGCTTAGAGTATGCAACATTGCTCTTTTTCATTTGGCAGCCTTTCCACCAGAGGTACAGCAACCTTCCTGTCCCTTGCTATCAAGCACCGAAGTTTCCCTGATGCCATTGAGGTGATGTAACTCTGATACCAGAGCAACGGCTCCACTTGCCAGCAAACTGCATGGGGCCACCCTTCTGTTACAGACATGAAAGTATGAACCAAAGGGCTGCACAACTAAGCCACTTTAAACATTTACCTCCTTTACTTTCCTTGTGGAGAAGAAATGCAATTTACCAGTGCTGGGAATGGAACTGGAGGGCAATGCATAAAGCAAGGAACATTTACAAAATTTATTGCACATGAATGTATGGTCATAAAATTTTAAGCAATAAAAAAATGAAGTGTGTTAACTACATTCCTGATTAGTCAAGCAAAATTGCCAGTTATCATTTTGAGCCTTGCAAAAAAATACATTATTTAGGAATGCCAGTCAACCTCCTTCCTACTACCTACTAAAAACTCATAAAGTGACTTGAGAAATTGCCAATACATTAATAGCAGCTTTCTCACTGATTTTGTGGCCCTACACACAGACCCAGACCAGAAATATTAAACATCCCAATTACTAGCTTCCCAAGGGTGAACAGGAATGTTACTTGCATTATTCTATAGGGTGTCTGGTCATTGCCCAGATGAAAAATGAATGTAGATGCACCACAAGACAAGTTTTTAACTAATGCAAATGACTCCCACCATCAGCCTAGCAGACAAAAGTAACATACACACACTCAGCCTGAGATTCACAAATCTGTCCTCAGAGGCCAAGTTTGTTGTCTGCTACGCTACGAAGAACAATTTCACCTACATACAAGTTGTAGCACATTAGATCTGCTTAGCAAAACATCTCCCTTTATTTTTTTTTGGTTTGTCACCACCCTGTTTTAAGTGATACCTTTTAGCTGAAGGCAAGAGTATTCCATCAATACAACAGGATCCTTTGTACTGGTATTGACAGCTGGAACAGGAAAAGGCCAGCCAAGGCACTGAGCAGGACCTGAGATCGAACCCTGGAAGGTGCTTTCTCTGACCTGGAGAGGAGTCTCAGTCACTGCTTTTTTTTCCATGGGGATAAATCGTAAAACAGTGGTAGGAAAGACAAGCCCAAGGATTTTGTCTCAGGGGAAGAAGGTACTAAAGAGTGTTTGTGGTAAAATAGTCTAGCAGAGCACGTTGTGTCTCTCCTGACCGCAGATGAAATGATGGGGCCAGATGTGTCTCATGGGCCACCGACTAGAGAAAACTGGTTGTGAACCTTCCTTGGATCAACATGAAAGAAGTCTAAGGCTATGGGGTACCAAAGCTGCCAATAGATGAGACTCTTTGATGTTTTTTATGAAAAAAAAATGGACAGAAACATTTTTAATTTCACATTAGCATGCTGTGTTGTGTTTTTTCTTTTTTCCAACTGACTCTGTGATTGTTGATATTAATTAAAGTGAATGGTAGATTATTTTCTAAAGGTTATAATTTAAACCAGTAGTTGAATATAGACTTGAGTGTAACATTCTTCAGTACAAACCACAAGGTATGCAAGCTGGGAATGAACTCTATTTTTTTCCTGTTGAAGGACAGATTAAATATTTTTTTATTAATTCTAATGCAAGCAAAGAAAGATTCCCATTTTTCCTCCTATTTCTCTGTACACTTAACTGATGTATTCTACCAAGCTGTCAAGCTGTTTTAAAATCCATTATTTTTCATAGAAATATTATCCTCCTTTTATTAGTTTGAGTTGATAAATGGATCAAGAGTCTTTGAGGGTATTGTGTACTGTCAACGGAATACATCTTTCAGATGCACCCACTGCAATGGAGCTGAAAAAATATATATCATGAAACACTTAATAAAAAAGATACACAGATTTGTCTTTTACAAGATCATGGGACTTGAGTCTATCTCCAGGGAGGAGTTCCAACATGAGAAAGAAAATACATAGTTCAAAAGCCCATGTTTTCAATTTGCAGCCACATGGTTTAAATTATCCCTGTATTTATTAAGGGCGCTAAATGGGCAGCTCAGCTTAAGGGAAAGGGTCATTCAAGTTGAGAATAGTCATGTTTAATCCCTCAGCTAGCTGCAGGTTAATTGTGCTTCAAGACGCTGAATGTTCTTCACACAGTGTGTATTAAAATACCACATAATACCACATGAGACACAGCTGGAGGGTTTTTGTTTCTTTTTTCTTTTTTTTTTTTTTTTGACTTATATATCTTGCCATTGTAAACAACAATAGAAAACAGTTAAATACCTGGCCTGAAGGCACAGTGATCCTATGTGCTGCACAAAATGTACCCTATCCCCATCCTCACACTTCAGTTTTGCAAGTGTGTACACTCTGAGTTTTGTGGTCATCTTCTGATTGCCCTGACACTCAGTAGTGTGGGATTTTCATATAATCAGAACCACGAAGAAGTGGTGTTAGATGCCTTTCACACTTTATGCTGGGACCTAGAGCTAGCTGTCTTTTGGATATTGCAGTACCTACCTGGGAACTTGCTAACTCAGCATTTTGGGGGGGGAAGAGAAAAAGAACTGAAATCCAAAAAGCAGAAGTTAAAGCAAACAAAAGAGCATTTCCAAATGGATAGGCAGTATGAATTTTACATTTTTTCCCCTAAGACATCCAATGATACGAAAACAAATAGCTATTGATTATCAAGTCAGTTTATCCAAATGTCACTGTTCTGTTTTGGTGGTTCACTTGCAAACAGGCCCTGGTGGGAACTTAAAGTACATTTCCCATTCTATCCATCTGTTAGTTCACCCGGACAATAGCCTGGATTTTGCCTATCAGATGTGAATGGACAGCTGCAAATATCCAAAATGTCCGCTGTGCTTGATACAGACCGGAGATTTCTCTTCTTTTCTTTAGCTGAGGAAGAAGTGGAGCAAAGCTGAAGAAGGGATGAAGCAAGAGGCTAGGAAAGCCGGGATGCCCTGGGCACTCATATCCAGCTTCAGCATCTGAATATTTTCAAGAGAACTACACACACACACACACACACACACATACACACACACACACACAATATCCAGAACTCAGAGGATTTCTGAACATGGTCATTTCTAAAGTCACTTTTAAATTCAAATAAATATTTGTGGGAAAACTGCTTCCACTATTCTCCTAGCTCTCATAACTTAATTATAGTAGCCGCCAGGCATCTTTAACTTTCGTGACCAGCAGATCACTCTGGGTCTCAGTGACCTTGGCAGTTGGAACAGGGTAATATTTTCACAAGGATGAAATGTTCTTGAATATATTTCTCCAATGTGCTAGTGTTCACAGACATTTCTCAGCAGATCTGACCTGAAGTGCAAACATAATTCTTCAGTTTCACCTAGAGGTTCATTGACAAACTCCAGAAAACTCAAGTTCCCCTTCCTTTTGCTGAGACTCACCCTCTGTGAGAAGGCATATCTGCTGGTATTCTTCCTCAGGGCCCTCCATCATCAGTGGGAGTCTGCACCACAGGCCTGGGTCTTGGAGCCTTTGAAAATCAACCAGTGGCCGCACATCCAAACAGGAAGAGGAGCACAAAGGCAATAAAAAAAAAGAGCAAGGGGGAAATGTGTAGGAATGCAATCATTTATTTATTTTTCGAGATATTTCAGTGTAATGTTTCACATAATATCACTCCTAAAGTTCACTGCAGACATTTGTAGACAGAATTCAAAAAAGAAACATGGGCAGATGGGAATTAATGTTTTTAATGCCACTCCTTCACTTGCACTTAAAAAAATAGTTGCAAAATGTGGGAATTAAATCAGCAGTTTAAGAAAGATGCAGTCAACACAATCTCTGCATTTTTTTTTTTTGCTTGTGAATAAGCTCCTATTTTACAGTCAGACAACATCATTCTGAAAATATCACATCCTTGTTTATCAAATTAATGAAATCTCATACTAGAAGATTTTGAGGTCATGATCCATATAGCTCAGTTTTCCACCTTGAGTCATGCAAATACAAATCCTTACCTTTAAATCATATTGATCTGAGTTGTCTATGAAATTTTCAGGGAGGCTTAAGAAGGCCAGCAATTTGCATTCTGATTACATATGTCTCTTTTAGAGAAATGATGTGCGGCTTGCCTTTCCAAATGCCATATTTTGGCCACATTCAGATAGCCTTCCCCTCTGGAAAACTATCATGTTACTCCTTGAGGGATTATGGTAACATCATATCACAACCATATCAAGATGCAGGTCTTAGGAAAAAAAAAAAGATAAGGTTTTGCGTTCTTGCATGGTGAAAGTTATTTTCTTGGAGAAGAGAAGAAAAAAAAAACCTAAACACTGGAAATTTCACAGAGCTAAAAAATAGGACCTCTCAGAAAATGTTTCAGTTGTTTTTTCAAGTCGCTAGAGTTTCAACAAATCAAATGCTATCACATATATTCCCCTAATCTGTGGGCTCTTACTAAGTGGAACAAGAGCCCCCAAACAGTTTAGCCTTATTCCTAAATCAAAGGCAGATTGATCAACAAGACACAGAAGGTCATGACTAGGTCA
Organism: Cygnus atratus; assembly: GCF_013377495.2. NCBI lineage: Eukaryota > Metazoa > Chordata > Aves > Anseriformes > Anatidae > Cygnus > Cygnus atratus. Next base: position 180,568,572 of record NC_066362.1, on the reverse strand, counting down.
AGTGGTTACAATATGCTTAATGTGCTTCTGAGACTTTGCACCTAAACCACAGATCCAGCCTGGTTCAGTTTCATAATGTATGGAAATCTTCACCACAGAAGGATTCATTAGCAAATACTAACTTATACAGAACAAACGCAGACCTGACCTGCTGTGTTTTGCCTTTACACTAAAGATTTCTGCCCACACTGCAGCTTTTACTGAGAAGAGAGATACAATATTTATTTAGCAAGGGGAAATAAATCCACTGAACTTGACTTTGAGCATCTGATGTAAATATTCCCAGGAGTGTTTTTACTCAGTGTCCCAACAGATCCATCTTCTTCAAAAGGCTTATCTCACTGCCTTGACTAGACCACTACCACAAAAACTGTTATCAGGTAAGACCAGTCCAATGAGTATGACCCCAGCAAAACTTCAAAGCTCTGGGTTTGATCATTTATTAGTTTGCTAGGTTGCTTTATGAATCAAGATAACAGAGAAGGAGTAAATTATCTTTTGCAAAGCAGCAAAAGTCTACTGATCTCATGCATAAGGTATATGAGTCATATGGTGTATGGGACGTAACTGTCCCATTCACTTGTTACTGGGAGATGCAGACTGAAGTCTTACCAGTGGCCCTGCAGTAGGAGATAAATGGTCACCTCTCCAAACCAGGAGACTTCTCACCATGCTCAGAGCTTACTATTAAATTCCTTGAATCATATCTCATGAAAATACCAGGAACCCAGGTTCAAAGGTAGTTATAACCACATACACTCTCTATCAATCAAAACCCAAATTCATTAGTTTACCCATATGCTAGCTGAAGTACTTAGGCATCCAAAATGCCATGTAAACTTACACTAAAGATAGACTAGTTTACCTTGACTTCCCTGCTGAAGCTTGGGGATGGGGTTCAAACTGGTCCCATCACAGTTTTGTAAAGGTGTAAACTCTCCAGGTGATAAGAAAACAGTCATATGTACAAGAATAAATCTAATATTTTTAATAAAGGGAAAATCTTCTATTCCTTTTCCTTTTACTTCTGCTGGTTTCTGTGAGGCTGACAGCAATACCTCTCGGTCTACCGTGCCACATTAGCAGGGCTCACAGAAGCAGATCACAGAGTTTTTGAGCAAAATAAGTAAATATGCAATGTATCAAAGTTCAACGTAACACCTTTTGGCAGGAATTCTTCCAGTCTCACATTTTTACCCAAATTCCATCATAGTATAATCAAAAAGCATGTTAAAAAGTATTCATAATACCTTATTTATTTACTTGGCAATGTTATTATTATAATCATTTTAGATTCTGCTTTGTATTGGAGAAAATCTTAAATGTCGTATTAGCTCTTTCTATGCCTTCCTGATTCAGTGCTTTCTTGTGGTAAGTATGGCTCCTTGATTTTTGTCGGCACGACCTACTGTTTTGTAGCTAGGGAGGAAAACATGAGCTAGCAAATGGAAATCTTCCCAAACACTACAGGTGATGAGCTGAAACACTGAAGTCTGAGATCTGATAAGAGGTGTTTTCACATCAGAGAATTTTGAAGACCAGTCTAGTTCCTGTAACAGTCGTGAGAACACAGGGTGTGCAAGAAGAATGAAGAAGGTATCCCAACCACTCAGCACAGACCTAGCCCACTCACAAACAGATCTTTCTTTTCTTTTTCTGCCAGCAGCTACTTTAAGGATGGATTCGCTAATTTTAGAAGACTCCAGGCAGCAGCTTTTTTGTCTCATCAAGTATTTTAGTCCCAAATTTGATAAGTTTCACTATGGAGAAGGTGTAGAAAATATGCTAAAGAGGTTTAAGAAAAAATGTTAATAATACTATTCTATACTACATTGGATCTTATTCTGATTTTTTTTTCATTACTTTTCTGTAAGTTTAAGGAACACAACAACCAGTTTAGCCACTGACAACTAATAGAATCGGAATAATTTAATTTGGACCGCTGAAGGTCATCTTATCCAACCTGCTCAAAACAGGTCCAGCTGGATCAGACTGCTCAGTGCAGTCAGGCTTTGAATACTTCCAGGAACAAAGACACCACACCCTCTCAGGGAAATTTGTGCCAATGTTTCATCACCCTTTTTGTGAAAAATCTTTTCTAATACTAATTGGAACTTCCTACATTTCAACTTCTGTCAATTGCCTCTTATCCTACCAACATACAGGTCTTTGAGGAGCATAACACTGCCTTCTCTGTCCCCTCCCATTAGCTAATGAGTAGCTAGCCCAACAACTCATCTTACCTATTTAGCTTGTGGGTCCCTGGTGTTAGGAAGCTTTTTGGTGTTTATAAACCTGTTGTATTGCCAGTGCCCTGACATATTGCTCACTGGGCTGGTTAGAGTACCTCATGACAGCCAGGGGCTACAACCTGCTGCTTCCAGCTGTGTCAGCTTCTTGCAGATTGATAAAACAAAAATTAAAAAAGAAAATTGTGAAACAGAAAAATTAATTGATGGGTCTTCTGATCAGTTACCAGCAGGTCTGGGTTTTTTTGTTTTGCTTTTTATTTGCAAATTAGAATATTTTAACCACAGCATGTCAGGGACGATTATCGTCTTGTAATCCTTCAGTTCATCTATAGGCAACAAAGTGACACTGAGCGTAAACCAAGAGTTCAGAAGTCCCTCGTTCTCACAGTTATGTTAAAAATTAACAGTAATGTTTCAGATAACACCTCAAGTAATAACTTCACATAAGCTAAGCAACTTTACATAAGCTTGGCATAAGCTAAGTGTTTAATTTTACCAGATTGTTAATAGCTCTCTTTGTTACAGCTAATAAAACTCCCGTCCCATAGCCCAGCATTTCAGACAGGTACAGATAAATACAAATAAGTATCAGGTTTTCTGTGTGTGGTTGGTTTTTTTGTTTGTTTATTTGTTTGTTTTTCTTTTACATCAGTGCTCACGATTTTATCATTTATATCCATCAACTGACCTGCCACAGGACTATTTTGGCTCCTAACAAGGTTAAAAAAAAAAACATCATTTTTTTAACTCCACTGGGATTGGACTTTTTTGTTCATAGTATATTCTTTAATGTTTTACTCTTACTTTGTTTAACCAGGGAAATTTTCTGTTCTTGTTCTGCATAACCCTCTTTTTGTTGGTGGAATCATGGGTTTTGGAACAACTAGTATAATATTCTTGAACTATTCCTCTTTTTTTTTAAAGCCTTACCACTTAGAATGCTTATGCTTAGTCAGTTATGCCAGCAAATGTTTTAAGCTTTGGAAAACTGGCCCTATTAAAGTTCCAAATGTGCAAAGTTTTTGGTCAGTGCCCTATTTCATGTGCATAAAGAAAATTCAAATTGACTGTGATCTCTGGTACCTCAGCAACTTATTTTTTTGGGGTCTGTAAGTAACACTTTTTCATTCAGAAGACTTAAGTCCACTATCAGGTTACCTTGCACTGGATACAGGACTTCCTGTTTTGAGAAGACAACATTATTATTTATAGAAACACTAAGGAAATTTATTACTGGCCATAGGAGATCAGCAGCAAATGGCCCTCTGGTTGAAGTCATCCATGCTAAGTTTCTTGGTTGACTTTTGACTGTTGTTTTTATTTCCCATGTCCCCTACAAAGTATTAACAGATGCTTAAGGCTCATTTTATCTCCTAGAAAGGGTTGTTGGGCTATAAAAGACACTTACCTGCAACCTGATTTTTGCTCCAAAGAAACATGAAAACAGGTTTTCAGATATAAGTGACCTTAAAGACATATCTGCTGGGTACAAAGAACTGGAGAAAGGAGATAGGCACAGTAGTAGAGACCCCTGGACACCATATAACACCCGCCTCTTTAACGTGATGCAGGCCAGATGCAACATATCTCACAACCTGGACACTTCATGCAAGCTAATGTGTCCACTCTGTAAGCTTATTAGTTTGGGCCCAGGGCCAGACAAAAATGACTGAGTTGCATCTGGACACTCCCTATCTCCCCATGGCACGCATCCATCCAGCCCAGGTGTCTCTGCACCCACCATCACCCAACTTTCTCCACACTACAAGCTTAGGGTCAATGTGGAAGAGTGAGCTCAAATATCTCTCCACCTGCCAGTATGGACATGGCCAAAATCTTCCCTCAGCCTTCTGCTTTTCTCCTTCTATCTTCATCTTCATTCTACTTTCTGGAGCAGAGACAGGGCATGGCCAAAGCCTGAACCAGGAGGGAGAAAAGCTGACGGCAGTGGCTTTCTTGTCTTTATTCTTCTTTTCACCATCCAGTATAGGCACTGTTTTAAATTACACAAAAATAGCCTGTAAAGCTCTCATCAATCTCACTTGTTCAAATGCAGCTTTTCCACATTAATCATTTACAGTGACACGAGTAAACAATGCCACATGTAGCCACAACGATGGTGCTGTTCCATTATTCATTCATCCCAAGGTGCAATGCTTGCTCCCTCATTTCTCTCTTTAAAAACATCTGAGAAAAAGAAACTGTACATCCACTTAATTTAAGAGTCAATGACAGGAATATTCGGGGAGCTGAAGGTCGCAGACTGCCCCTGCCAAGAAAAGAAAAGTGTCACATTTCAGCCTCAGTGCACTCGCACTCATCCATGCCTTCTCTTTGTGCACATTAAGTTACTTGAACTAGACAGGTCTGCTCAAAGACTAGAAACAAGGCAGCTTTATTAGCAGTGTGTCACAAAGTCTAACTTAACCTGCTTCTGAGCAGTTGTAAAGCTATACTTCTTGTTAGTCCCCAGACTAATTCATTGTTTGCATCCTAAGTCTTTTATTTTTATTTTTTTTTCACCCAGTGTAACATTTTGGGGGAGAAGAGGGGTGCATCCAGTAGTTGTTGAAGGAAACCTAGATCCCACCTTGCAGCAATGTGCTTAGTGAGTTATGCCAAAAAGTCCTGGGCAGGTTTTTGCTGTCTGCTGAATGGCACTGTGCTGTGCCATTCAGATACAATTCACTTTTTTTTTTTTCTTTTCAAAATATATTTCAGAGAAGAAAAAGCTTCAAAGGTGGGACGCTGAATTTCTAACCCACAAGTGTTCAGATCCTGGGGTGTAGTTTGGACTCTATTCCCACCAAAAGAAAAAAAAAAAAGGCATAAAACCACTCCCCAGAGCTGCCAGCTCTCCTGATTTACCCAATGATTCACAAATGTAAAGCTGGTATTCGAGTCCCAGCTTGGAACGAAGAGACTGAACACAAACCTCAACTTTCATTCCTGCAAGAGAAGTTTCCATCCCTCCTGTTTGCAGAGGAAAGTTTGAAAACATGACCTGACTGCACTTGAGCAGGCTGCTGGGAAGGGAGGGGGAGCTGACTCATGATTTTTGCTACTTGGGGATCTCAGCATTGGGACACTGGCCAGATGGGAACAGAATTTGAGACTTTGGAGCCTAATTCATTAGGACATCTGTGCTGTTGCTCTGGTTGTTGCCAGGCTTCACTGGAGTCAAGGCCACAGAAAAATTGTTTTGGTTTTGAGGAGAGATATCAGTCAGGTATCCCCCTCCTCCTGAACAAACTTACCTTGGAGAAGGCTACATTCAGGGCCACACATATGGGAAATCCCAGGTTCTTCGTTTCTTCTGGTAAATGTCATTGAACAATATTTCATCAGCATATTTGCCCACATGCCAACTCCCCCATAGGGATACCTGTCTCCTTTTGCCCAGCCCATTCGACAGGGTCCCCTTCCTAAGGCATCGACATTGACTGTGGTAGCCTCAGTGCTGTCATCTCCATCAATGGCCTCTAGTACAATGACCCCAATGGGCTCATCTATCTGTGTCTGCTGCCTCTGCACAGATTTCAACTTTGACAAGGCTCCTATTCAAGAGAAAGGTGAGTGACCTGGTTTTATTAGATTCATTGGTGTTTAAACTTCACTCCTGTTGAAGCCAATAGGGGTTTTATCGCTCATCTCAATGCTTGCAAAACTAGGCCAATGGAGAGCACCTCTACAAGTTCCAACCACCAAGCATGTTTTGACTGCTTACTTATTAAAAACAGCACTAACAAATCATCAACAAAATAGCAAATACAGAAAATTCCTGGCTAACTGGAAAACAAAACAAAACAAACAAAGAAAAACCCAAATGCAACTTATATTTAAGCAGTGTGTTCTGTGATTGTGAGAGAAAAACATTAATGGGAAAGGGTGAGAAACAAGAAATGGTGCAAGAGAGATAGCTGAGAGCAGAGCATCTTGCTAGAGTTTCAGCTGAATGAAGCATGCAGGTACACACAACTTCTTCAAAGTGCTCAGGACCCTACTTTTCCTGGCCATAGGCTAAGCATGAGGTCCTGAGCTACTTGCTAAGGTTTCCAAGAGCAGGAGTGCTGTACATGTCCAGGATCTGGATTTCCTTTTACAAATTCCAAATGACTAAGCAGTTATCTGGAAATCTGCTTACGACAAGAAACAGAAGGAAGTTAGGAAGGGTGGAAAGGAGGGAAATAATTTGTATGTGTGCGTGTGTGTTTGCCTTTTTTTTTTTTTTTACTAGATTGCATTATTTTTCTGGCATTTTACTTCTTACTGTTGTCCTAACTTTTGGGTGTGGTGAGCTCTGAGCCTTGCCCTGTGTGCCTTTAGGAACAATATTCTCTGGGCAAAATTACTTTTTCCATTTCATTGTGGCATTGCGGTTATATATTTATTTCATTAGAAGAGTGGGTTATTTGGTAATTTAGGTTCATATTGTGGGTGTGGTCCCTGTAGATAGTTTTCTTCTGGATTAAATTTTTTTGTGAACTCTTATTTGTCTAGTAGTACACCGGTGAGTAACTTACCACTCTCCTGGGCAGGATTTTATCTCCCATTTTGTCATCAAATTATCTATTTTGTCTGAGTCACCCTCTACATTTTGTTAGGATGGGTCTGGGACCTTCTGAGGACCAATAACTTGGTGATAGCCACCTGAAGCACACAGAACTTTGCACAGGCTAATCTCCCTATCCATTAACACCCTTTTAGACTACTTCCAGTACCACCATGCTTTGTTCCAGAGGTATCTCTGCAGAACACTTGACCATGGAACATAAACCTACCCCAAGGGTCTCTTGCTGTTGGGAGTAATATAATGTGGAAGAAGAGGGGACACAGAACCTGGCAATGGAAAATCATGGCAGATGCTACACAAAGCATTTTTTACGCCTCATGATCATACAGGAAGCAAAGAAATGTCACTTCTGGTCAATCACAGAAGTGAGCATGAGAAGGGGAGTATCTGCACCATCTATGGTGGGCATTTATATGGTGGGAAGGAAGTCTCTCTCTTCACAGGGCAGATTTCTCACTTTTCCAGAGGGCAAAAAAGGTAGGAGCACGTTTTTCCTCAGCTGACTACTGATATATAGATAAGGAGAACAGCAACTCAATTTAGGTCCTTCAAATATATGCCTGACATGCAGTGATGTGAACATATCTTTAGATGAAGCACTGCTGAGCAATTTCAGGGTATGGATCCCTTTGCTGTTACAAAACACACCTCCTGCAAGGAGGCATAGGCAAGTGTCCCAAGGACTACACTGGTACCTTGTCTGTTAAACGTGCCTTGCTCATAGCATGGGAAATGCAATTCCTAGCAAGTGCATCAGATCACTCCTTGGTACCCATGTAGCACAGGTAGTGTAGGTTTGGGGCAGAGGAAGGACTCAGTGACTGGTGGTTTGCTTTTCACTTAAAAGGAAAACAAGTAAAGAAAAGTAGCCCATTTGAAAGACAGAAACAGATTCTTCCTAGACTTTCTGGGTCTATCACAGACCCAAACCTGGGCAGCACCAGAGCCCTGCCCCAAAAGTAGTGATGCTGCGAGTCCCACAAGGTATGAGCTGGAAACCTGATCCTGCACCTCAGACCCATATGTCCAGCAAGTCTACCAAACCAACCTGTTTCCCATTAAAATGGGAGAAAGGGGGTGCAAGTGGCCATACCACGGGCATACATCCCAGATGGCAGCAGGGCTGTTCCGCCAGCACCAGAAATGTGACCCTCTGCCATTGGAGGCAAAGTGTGTTGCCTCCAGCTCTGACAGGAACAGCAAATGGTGCCGGAGCCATTGCTGCAGAGAGGCAGTAAAATCACACATATCACACCACTGTATTACAGGCACAAATTAAGTCTGGGCTAAGTCCCTTATAAAAAAATAAAATAAAAAAATGACCCGTTAGGTTTAATTTAGAATATCTTTCCTTGCAACGACACAGCAGATTGACAAAACAGACTTTTTAAATCACCTATGAAACTTCGCTCAATGACAGGATACCAAAAAGACTCTTGTGTGTTAAAGTGTTAATTATTAAAACATGACCGAACGGTTAGTTCAATTTACAGCATCGCCATTAGAAAGAGCACTGGAAACAATACGCACATTAAAAGGCTATATTATATGTGCTGTTACTTGGAGAGTCTCTTAAGTGAGAAAAGACAAGTTACGGAGCCAAGAAATTCTACACTGGAATGGTGTTAGTTCTGCTTTTCTCTCAGTACAATCTCATTTATCTGAAAAGCTACAGGAAGCAAAAACTGGTTTGGCTAAAAAGAACCTCATATAATCAAAAGAAATCCAGAGGAAGTGAATCAGCCAAACATTGGAAGAGAAAGGGCACTGCAGATGAAAAAGTCAATCACCCAGGTAAATGGCAGATTGTTGTGGTTGGTCATTAATTAGTGATCGGATTGCTTGTTCTTGCAACTTTCCATTCACCGATCAGTTTGTTGCTGATGATTTAAAGACATAGCATGACCTCACATTTAACTCCAGCATTTCTCCTTAGAGGTGTGTGTTCATCTGTCCTGCCCACAGACATGAAGGGTGCCAGGCAGAAGGGCCACTCTGCTGAGCTAGGGGGGCTGCTGTGTGGAGAATGACAGGAGCAAGATACAAAGTTTGCAATTCTATCATTTATTTTGCAGCACCAAAACCCAAACCAAGATTTGGGTTCATTTTGTGGCAGCATAAATCCAGCTAATAGAGACAATCTGATGGATATTCTTGTATTGGATTGAGTGAAGAATTTACAGTATTTTTCGTCATAAGATAGCAAGCCATACATAAAACAGTGAACCAGGCTTAGTAAAAATTTGCGTAGCTATCAATTATTCATAACACTAAAAATGATAACACACCAACTCCCCCTAAAGTCCATATCAATGTAGCTCTGTTGAACTCTGGGATTTGGGTCTTTTGCTCTCAGCTGGGGATCTGTCGGGGGAATGCTTATTTGACAACTTAATTTTTTGAGCAATTATACTCAGACCTATTACATATGGTAACAACACGGACTGAAACTTGCCTTGTAGCTGCACAGAACTGTTAACGTCAGTGGTAGCAAAAGTATCCAGCAAACTGGTATGAAGAAAAAGCAGCACTGGTTCCTGTGACTTGCTGTGTTTTTGTGGTTTTTTGTTTGTTTGTTTGTTTTTGTTTTGTTTTTCCTTCAGTCCCATTCTTTAATTTGCAACCTCCAGTTCTGTTCATCTTCCTCCATTCCCTAGTCCTTAGTAATAACCCTATTTCCCCAGCTCTCTTCCCATAAATAATTCTCCTGAAACAACAGGAGGAGAGCCTTCTCTGTGAGTGCAGTCCCCCTTGGAGAAGGCCAGGAGATCAATTACTCTCCTTGAAATGCCATGGGAAAAGGAGAATTTCGGAGCAGGATTTCACACAACAGTTTATAACAACAGGGTGGGAGAAGGAAAAGCAATGACCGAGGAAGAAGTGCAGTGCTTGCAACACCCCCATTACCTCAACTTTGGTGCACGTTTTCACAGAGAGAAAGGAGAAAAAAATAGACATCACTGGGAATTAGTCTCCTTCATGCTTGTTTCTGAGTGATTTTCTTGACATCTAATGTTATCCTCTAAATGATATATACTGTAGCAGTATATAGACACATATGCTCTTTCATTTTACAATTACATAACAGTTTAAGTTATCATGTAATAAAATCAGTCGTCTGTGCTGCTAACTAACTGCTGCATTGTGCTGTGAGACAATCTAGAGAAAGGACATAAAGGACTTAAAATTAATTCTAGTTCAATGGAAAATATCTCTAGTAAAACTCTGTAATAAATGTAGTAACTGCTTTTACTAAACATATTTTACACTTGATGTAATTTTACACTGCTTTTGCATAAAGTGATTATTTAATTAGCAATGAAAATACCCCCATTGTAATTTTTGTAGCTAATGTTTGCAGAGTGTTTCTAATGATGTGCAATGCTGTAAGCCCAAACAGCATTATTTTTACAAAGTGTAGGGTTGAATTAGGAGCAGCAAAGAGCAGAGCAGTGCTTTGATTAAAATATACACCTCTGGGAGTGGGGGAGGTGACAGCTTTCATTTATCCATGCAGTATTTAAATGAACATTTCTTTTTCTCCCTTCTCTTGGGGATAACCTTTGACTCCAATGATCATAGTGGCAATAAATGACCTGGGAGGAGAGGGCACATTTGAGCCATTTGAGAATGAGGACTAATTCCTAATTCGTAGGCAGGTTCTCCACCTGCCAAAGCTGATTCTGTCCTAGATTAATGCTAGTCTTATTATTTATTTTTTTAATGTTAGAGAAGAGAGAAGAGAAGAGAAGAGAAGAGAAGAGAAGAGAAGAGAAGAGAAGAGAAGAGAAGAGAAGAGAAGAGAAGAGAAGAGAAGAGAAGAGAAGAGAAGAGGGAAGGGAAGGGAAGGGAAGGGAAGGGAAGGGAAGGGAAGGGAAGGGAAGGGAAGGGAAGGGAAGGGAAGGGAAGGGAAGGGAAGGGAAGGGAAGGGAAGGGAAGGGAAGGGAAGGGAAGGGAAGGGAAGGGAAGGGAAGGGAAGGGGAGGGGAGGGGAGGGGAGGGGAGGGGAGGGGAGGGGAGGGGAGGGGAGGGAAAGGGAGGGGAGGGGAGGGGAGGGGAGGGGAGGGGAGGGGAGAGGAGAGGAGAGGAGAGGAGAGGAGAGGAGAGGAGAGGAGAGGAGAGGAGAGGAGAGGAGAGGAGAGGAGAGGAGAGGAGAGGAGAGGAGAGGAGGGGAGGGGAGGGGAGGGGAGGGGAGGGGAGGGGAGGAGAGGAGAGCAGGGGAGGGCAGGAGAGGGGAGGGGAGGGGAGGGGAGGGAGGGCAGGGGAGGAGAGGAGAGGTGAGGAAGGGAGGGGAGGGGAGGGGAGGGGAGGGGAAGGGAAGGGAAGGGAAAATATTTCTTTGAATATTAACGTTAATTTTAAAGGCATGCAAAAACCACCTGTGTTTTTTAAGCTGGATATTCTTTCTTTGAAGTACATAGACAAATTTTACACTGATGTAGCTCAGCATACCTCAATCATAGAGCTGTACCTATTTACGTTAACTGAAGGCCTGTCAAGTAACTTTTTACTACACAAAGATCTACTAGTTCTTAAATAATGAAAATGGTGTCATACTGATTTAGAATTTTCTTTTTTTGAGAACTCCTTGCCATCTCATTTTTTCATTCTAGTTAGTGTCAGTAACATTAATTTACTGTTGTTTGTGCTGCTGACACACAAATTTATAGGCCAGGTCAAGAACATGGGGGAAAAATGTAATATTTTGTAACAAGAAAGCTTGATCTGTATACAGTGTAAAGGTTTGTTTATCACCTACAAAGAAATCTTCCTGAAAATACACTCCTTGTTAGGGAAAAACAGTGTCTTCAAGCACAATGGATCTTCAACAACCAGAGATGGTCCAAGGGGAAAACAAGGAGCTCAAGGAAAACTTCTTCTGGAGGGAAAACTAAAGGTCTTCCTTCATCTAGTCTAGAGAAGACTAGAGTGGTGGGGATGGTACAGCAGAAAAATATCACTCCCTCATGCCATGTTGAATATAATGGAAAGAGCAAGGTGAGAGCACAGGGGGCGTATAGATTAGGTGGTAGGAAGTTCTCCAACTACCTAGACAAGTCCATACTGGAGACACCAGAGGATGCTCCATGACAGACAGTTTAAGCTCAGGACAGACAGACATCACCCAGGAGTGACTGCTTTACGACTCCATGGAAAGGCACACATTCACTGGCTGGGCAGCGAGAGCACACTCAGCTCTGAGTCAGAGAAACACATCTTTCAGAGGATTAAGAGATGATGTAGGAAGTTGAGACTGCAAGTTGCCGACAATGAATACCAGACGGCCGATGCGGCGCTGCCAGCTCATCAAGGGCCTGACTCAGCAAACGGCTCTGCTTTCTGCTACCGCTGCGCCAAGGGTTTGCTGCTCCCACACTACATAGAATGCCTCAAAAGCCAGAACAATCTCTTTCTCTCTCTCTCTCTCTCTTTTTCTTTTTCTTTTCTTTTCTTTTTTTTTTTTTTTTTTTTAAAGCTGAGGGAGATCCTAATCCAGTGTCTCCTAAATTGGGAAGGCAGAAGATAAGCAGTGAGGCAGCAGGAGAAGGGAAGAGCATGACTCCCTGTGCTTCATGCCCAGCTACGGACACAAAATACTTACACAGGCATCTGGGATCTGTAAAAACTGCTGCATGCCTGTCTCCCCCTCACCCTGCTACTGTGGAAACCCTGCCACGGCAGCCACAGGCAAGGCTGGGATTTGGGCAGTGATGTTCTTTTGTCCTGCCCCACTTGCACAGTGCAGGCAGACCATCCCTCCTGCAGGCGGGGAAAGATGCTCAACACACAGGAAGTGAGCAAGAAAGATGGTGGGGTGAAGAGAAATGAGGAAAGAAGCTGTAATAGATGGGAGAATATAACAGATGGGAAAAAACAGAGCAGGAATTATGCTCAGAGTCTCTGGTCAGTAAGAAACCTAGGGCATGGTTTTGCATTACTGCATCTGTTATGGAAAGAGCCAGAGAACTGGGATTTTCCATGATATTAAAAAAAAAAAAGAAAAAAGAAAAAAAAAAAGAAAAAAGTTTCTACTCAGTTAGTAAGACAAGACTGGCACAGGTTACACTACAAAAGGAAATGAATAAAGAAAGATCTGGAGACAATTTGCTCCAGAACAATTAATTCGACCATTCACTGTGGTTTGGACCACATGGCCCAAGGTGCCCAGCAGAGATATTGCAGCATCCAAGGTGCCAGCAAACCCATCTGATTCCTGACAGAAACCTGCCTGCAAATTCAGTGATGCTCATAGGTTTCCTCAGGACTTTTTTGCAGGGAAATACTCATTTACCCACTCCAAATGCTTAATCAAAAAGCTTATTGAAGCGTTATTCTCGTTCCCACCTGCCATTTGTGGTCTCCTTTGATTACCTATTTGATTTTAAATTGTTCGTGATGAACTTTAATGTGCTGCAGATAACCTTTCAATCAGCATGCTATTAAACTATTAATATGTTCCTCTTAAGAAGCAATAATAGGGTTAAGCATTTGCATGGCTCATTTATTAGAAAAATGTGTGCAAGTAACTCAAGGAGTTTTCAGTGAGTTACTCTTTTTGAGATAGATTCAATCAAGATTTCGTCTGGCTTCCAGGCTGCAAATAATTGTCCAAGGCAGCTCAGCTGCTGAAGCCTTGGTGCCTGCACTGGCTGACACCGCTTCTCGTGGCAGCTGAGCTCTATGTGCCTGCCCAGACAGCATGGTGCTGTGCTGCTCAGCCACCAAACAGACAGACCCAACAGATCTACCTGGATGGGAGTTATACACCAAGTGGGAAAGCCACCAAAATGACACAGGGCCATCCAAGCTGAGGACTCAAGGGAGAGGCCTGCTCCAGGCTCCATGGCTGCCTCTTTGCCAACACAGAAGTGTGGTACCACAAAGACCAGCCTCTTCTGAAGTCCTCAGCTTGGTCAGTGCAAACATCAGGGAGTACCAACACTGTGTTGAAAGGCCCCAGCTCCTCAAGTGCAGCAAATTTGCCTGAGCTGCAGGTGACGTGGCCCAGGGAGCTGCCTTACTGAGTATACCTCAGGATCTTCCACCTGGGGAAGAGTCCTGCTCAGTATGTCTGGTCACTAGCCTAACTGAGAGCACCAGAGAGTGGACTTCTCCCTCCTTCTCTCTCCCCTCAACAGATTTTTCATATATTTAAAACAACATTTTTGGCCAGAAATAATTATCTATCTATCTATCTATTTATTTATTTATTTATTTATTTATTCCAGCCTAGATGTAGTCTTTCACCATTCTCAAACTGAAACATTCTCAAATTAGTGTTTAGAAGATGTTTTCAGTTTGAGACTGACTCTTCTTATTTATTTCTTTTATTAGGATTAAGCAGGCCAAAACCAAGATGTTCTATTTTGGATTAAACAAACGATTTCAGGTTGACTACCCCCTCCCATGTACTTGAAGTATGAAAAACAAATAGGCTTTGTTGAAACCAAGATAAATGTATAAAACACTTTCTGGCCCATTTTTCACACAGCTGCAGTCAAAACTTCTCCTACTTGGTTTAACTCTTCCCATTTCTCCTTCACATAAGCTACCCTATGCCAAGCACTCAAATAGAAGATGTAAAAATGTCTTGAAGTAAATAAGAGCTACCTACCATCTGCAAAACAAAACACAGAAATGCAGGAATGAATCTCTTTTTAATCTGAAACAGAAATTGTAAGTACTGAAAAGTTAGCATGTGGCCCCACCCTTACAACTGCTTGTGTTGGCTCTGCTTTTGATAAACTGAGCCACAAACACAGAGCTAAAGCCTTTGGCAAATATACCTATGAAGCAAATACAGCAAGAAGGAGCTGAGGGCATATTGGTGTAGCTTTGATGAAGTCAGAGATGACACAGCTTGACCAGGCATCCTGAGGACTCTGAACCTTGGGGCAAATATAAATATTTGCGTCCATTTTTTAGAAGCCTTGCTCATTTTAGAATGAGTTGACTCCAAACAGCATTTTTGCATAGGTAACTACCAAGACAGTGCATTCATTGGACAAGTGATTTTTAGCTCTATGGCATGTGTTTTACATGCTGGGGAGTGGGATAAATTAGATTAAAATATTAAAATGCAGTTCTGTTCCTTTAACTGATACCAGAGAAATTACTGCTTACAGCAAAGACACCTCAAACAAGACAGTTTTCTAAGGGTTACCTTCATTGCTTCACTGTAGGCAGAAGACGGACAATTCTGACTACACTGGCATGAACTGTTATGACAATGAAGTCCCTGGTAACAGGGGTTCATTTTGCATCCCTTCCTTTCCTTTCCTTTCTTTCCTTTCTTTCTTTCTTTCTTTCTTTCTTTCTTTCTTCCTTCCTTCCTTCCTTCCTTTCCTTCCTTCCTTCCTTCCTTTCTTTCTTTCTTTTTCTTTCTCCCTCTCTCTCTCTCTCTTTCTCCCTTTTCCCCCATTAATCGGAGAAGGAGCAATCCTAACACAAAGCTTGTTTCCTGGGTGGCCTGTATAAACGTCCCTTTCTTAGACTCCAAAACCAAGTCCAAACAAACCACCTACTTTTCAAGCAGTTGCCCTCTACTGCCTCCAGACACCTCTGAGGTCCCCTCCCAAGTCCACTGTTTTTATCAAACTGGCCTTGTTCTAGCCCGTGCCCTTTGGCAAACAGCCCTTTATGTGCCCCGTCTACTTTGCCCCTGAGCAGAGTACCCAGCCATTAACCAGGCAATGTATATCCCAACTTACAGATGGGAGGAGCTTTTAGCTTTTTCGGAGGAGCAGGAACAGAGGCCTGGTTGCTGTCCTCCCTTTCTCTATCTCCTACAGAACTAATCTGCAGCAGCTCTGCCCACCAGATCAACGGGCCTCCTTGGCCCAGGTCTCCACACTATTTGGGACCACTCTGCCCTTTCCCAGAAAGGAGTCACAGCTCCTTATCCTGCTCTGGTTGTGGTAGTGTTCAGAGTGGTGCGGCTGAGCCAAAAGCTAACTCAGCAGCATTTTCCACCATATGAAGCCATGATATGCTTGCATCACGAACACTTTGTACAGTCCTGGTTGTTCTTCCACCCCCACATCTTTAAAAAGACATAGTGGAAATTGGAGGAAGTTCAGAGAAAAGCAACAAGGAGGGTCAAAGGTACACAATGGTTTGCACACAAGGAGCAGCTGAAAGCCCTAGAATACTCCAGCCTGGAAAATAAGAGACCTGGGAGTGGAGGAAGGGGTTTGATCCAGTCAAAAATCAAGTAATTATGAGTAGCATGGAGAGGGTGAGCAGGAAATGCCCATTCACTGCTTCTTGCAGTGCCAGAGCTCCAAGGCTAACCCTTGAGTTTGCAGCTGGTGGTTGAATCAAAACCAGGAAAATAAGGTGTTTTTGCACAGAGTGTGCACATAAACTGTGGATGCTGAGAGTATATGGACTCAAGGGGAAACTGATCATGTTTATGGAATAAAAATTCACGGTGAGCAACAGCCACTTATGGCTCAGGAGCTGCAAATGTTTGGATGCTGAGCGTTTGGGAAAGCAGCACACACACTTGGACCCTCTATCCTAGGCATCCAGCCACTGCTGACCACTGACAAAAACTCTCTATGAGACTAGACAGAGATTTGATCTGAACCAGTATGATGTTTCCTATAGTCGCTATCAGTCACTCCTCCTGCAATATCAGATCTTTCCTAATTTCCCAGGGCTTCCAGTTTACTGCCTTTGTATGACATTGGTGCACTGAGGCACCAAAGTCCTTCCTCCCTTCTCCAGGGTATGGCACAGCATCCTGCCTGCCTACAAACTCTACTAGAAATTGAGACACATTTTTGTGTTTCCTTATGCTCCTCTGCCTGCTCTCCCAATTACAAAATCCTGCACCCCTCTGCTATTTCCTAATGCTGTTTTACCTCAGCCCAGAGTATCCAGAGCTAACTCAAGACTCAGTAGCTACAGAGGTGAAACTTTTTGGTGACCACCAGGGAATGGATGGTTGGAGGGAAGGAGAAGGGAGGACAGATGTTTTCCTCCCTGCAGTAGACCAGGACCCCTCACCGAGACGGGGAGGAAAAGTACCACCAGGGTGGGAGGCTGAGGAGGGTCCCAGAGAGAAGGGATTTCTCCATCAGTGCCTCTGAGGACCAGACAACAGATATGGTTGACACCATTCTCCAGACATTTGACATGTTTTACCTTGGCTCTTAAAGGCATGTTGGGATAGGTGAGCCTGGGTCAGCTCCAAAGATATTACGTGAGCTCTCCCAATAGGCTCAGGCAGCCAAATCCTTGCTGGTCCACCCTTGATTTCCCCCAAGACCTCAAACTCTCAGGCACCACTCAGCCACAGGCAGAGATGGGCAATCATGGTTTAGTCAGGGAAAAGTATTGGCATAATCTGAATTCACACTTTTCCTTTCCAGTCAGTCCAAACTGTTACAATTTTTATTTTAATTTTGGAAACAAAAGCCTTTGCCTTGCATTCCAATTCAGAAAGAAGTCTTGTTTTGAAAATGTACATAGCACAAGAATATTTTTTCAAAAAAAGTCTCTCCCCTACTTTTACACTCAAAGCTTCTTTCTGAATCCGGCTCAGATCAGCAGGCAGTTTTAGTTCCCCCAAAATGCCATTTTTTGACACATTTATTAATTCATCCCCCAAAAAGAACAAAAGTCACTTCGTTGTCCTCATTAAGGGGTCTCAACCAACCTCTTGCAATCAGTCTGCAACACAGAGCCATAGTGGTTTTTTGTTTTGTTTTGTTTGTTTGTTTGTTTTTTATAAAACAAATAATCATGCCCCTAATTAAATATTTTGGTGCTGGGGACAGATCTGCTGTTGGACTGTAGAACTCTACCTCACTCAAACCAAAGGTGACTGCCACATAATTAATAGGGATCAGGCAGCGTCATGACACTTAACACGTGCAACATCTGGTGATGTCTTCACACTACTCAGTACTAGATGCCAACCCTCCTGAGGACCTAACGGTAATTTTAGCTTTGTGTCCAAAACTGAATGGGAAGCAGGGCCTTAGTGGAGGCAGAAAACCCTGTCCTAACCTCCATGGCTCTTTTGCTCCTAATCCCTGAACACATGCTGGCCTTCATGCACTCATCACTGGAAAACTTTGATGTCCACCCATATGTATTCAGGGCTATGCACTAGTTTCACCAGATTATCTTCTAAGGTCTATTTCATTTAAATTAAATGTGTTTATGTGACTTAGCTTCAGTGAGGCCAATGTTACATTCTTGTATTCAGTCATTTTCAAGAGTATCCAAAGGCTCCGATGCTCTGCCAAATGTGAGTCACTCAGAAACCCCGAGAAACTATAGCTAAAGCTGAGTCTACATTTGAAACCAACATGCTCAGTAGCTTGCCAAAGTGTCGTGCCCAGCATTATAGAGATATGGTACCTTAGCCCTGTATAACATGTGAGTGTAGGATCCCAAGATAGGACCCCAGCCTCATGAAGCCATAAGTCCTATAGGACTCCCATGGGTCCCATAAAAATCCCATTCCCATGTAAAGAGCCCATTGCAACCCCTGTAGCAGAAACCCTACCTGTAGTCATAACACTTTCATCCTCCCCAGGGTTACAGTTTTAATACTTCTTGTTTTCACAAAACTGTTCACCACAGTAGCTCTCTTGCAAGTGCACCTCATCACGGTCAGCTAATTTATCACCTCTGGTGGTCTCATTAATCTTCCCCTCCCCTTTCAAAGATAAACCACATTTAACGGCTGTGCTAAGTAACAAACAGCATGCCAAGGAACATCTTGCAGACTTCAGAAGGGTAATGTCTTACCAGATTTATCTAGGCATTTAAATCCCATTTTGAAAAAAAGTTCTCTCATTTACTGATCTACTGAATGTAAATTTCATAATAATTTATTTGGGAAGGGAAAAGGAACTGAAAAATGAGAATTATTACCTAGTTTTTCAGGGTTTGTCTTACAGCTTAATATTTATATTTCAAATCCTTATAATAAGACTTTCCTTAGGTGGAGCCCTGCCTGTCCTCAGAGCATTTACCCCCTAAATATTGCTCTTTATTTCCTGGTCAAAGGCATAACCAGCCTGAGAAGAGATCTCAGCTCACACTTGTCAGAGACCATGCCAAATCCACCTCCCACCTATCTCCTGTTTGCATTGCAAAGGGGCGATGTCTTTCCCCTCTGCAGGCAGCATGCAACAACACACAGTGTCTGGTCCTTACGGAGCCTTCGCTGTGCCTACATGGAGCTCCCAGACTCCACAGAAACCCCATTTTCCACCTCTATGTTTATTTTTTAAAGCCCAGCCTTTGACCTTCTAGGTTAGTAATAATTTTCCAGCCATCAAACAGGCATAAGGAGTGTGGTATGTGCCTGCCACAGCCCCAAACCACAACTGAGAGCTCTGAATACCCTCTCTCATTAGCCCCAATAGGACGTTAAAGCCAGGCTCAAGTGCTAAGCCTTTAGCTACACTCTTTTTTTTCTACCTTTTTTTTTTTTTCTTCTGCTATACTTATTTTGCTGCTAATTACTTTTCAAGCCAGAAAGGATGGCGTGGCAGAAGACAGATGTGAGGTTCGGGAGGATCTGCCTGCATCTTTCCCTTAAAGCAAGCCCACCTAAAGCACAGAAGGGCTTTTCACCCTGAAACCTGGGATTTATTAGGAGATCCTGTCATAGATAGGATGGGGAAATCCACAGCCGGAAGGCAGAACTGCTGAAGGATTGTCCCAGAACATGAGCTACGATTAAAAACATACATTTCTCACAAACACCTCCCTTTTTTTAAATTAATCTCTTTGCAGGTTTATTTATGTTTCAGAGCACTGGAATCACAGTGAAGGAAACACTGAAAAGTGTCAAGGTGGTAAAATCTGATTTTAAAACTCCGTTACTAAAGTTAAATTAAAAATTTTTTGAATCCATACTCAGCAGCATCTGTCTCCTCACTGTTATCTACTCCTGCCTCCACCAGATCAGCACACCCCAGTGGTGTGGGTGCATCACTTTCCCTGGCCGTTGTTTTCAGCCATGGCCAGCTTGCTTTTCTGAGCAGCTCTTCATGCCATAAGGCTATGCTGGCTCTTAGCATTTTAGCACAGCCTTCACAAGCTCTGATTTCTTGCACATTTTCATAGGACAGCTATTTAGTTCCTCATGCAGGGATTTAGACATCTCTTCTCATGTGCTTCACATGACTAGATAAGATCATGATGTCTTGGAAACTCAATCTGATGAGAACATTTGATGTACAGATGACTGTGCCGTCTTCCCATAGGACAGAAAAATAAGGAATCAAACTTTTCTTAATCAGGCTTGGCTTTGCAGCATTGCAGCATGAACCGGTGCTGATTTTTGCCATGCCTTGGGAGGCTGCTGGCTCCCCGTGCTGTGCGCAGGACAGACAGAGCCTCCAGCCAGGCACGCTGCGATTCACCACCTGCAGAGTGCTATTGCTCCCTGAAACAAGACAAAATCAGGGGGTTTTGCATTTTCTTTCATCATAGACACTCAACTGACAGTTGCACCTCACATAAATAGTGCTAATAATCACGGTCAGCATATATGCCTGCAGTCCCTACCGCTTCCACGCAGGGATGACGCACGCCTGCTACAGACCAGAGCGGTCGCTGTAGATCTGGGTCTGATCTCATGACCCTGCTGTGAATCTCGCATCATTCAGTCATTCCCAGCAGGTACTTTGGATGTGCACCAGCACCATTCTGCCTCTCTGCCTGTCTTAAGAAGAATGTTTAGGATGGGATGCCAAAAATATCTTTTCTCTGGTACAGGCACTGGATAAGAGTGCATCCTCAGTTATTAGAAACCTCCCACCATCTGGTCACTCGTTACCTGTTGCTGCAAAATTCATTGTTCTGTAGCAACGGGTGCTCCAGGGGGCACAATGGGACCAGGCTCAACCATAAACTCTGCCCACAGAATATTTTGGGTCAGTGCTCAGCCTGGGCACACAAGGATGTTGGCAAGTTTGGAAACAAAGGCAGAGCCCACGTAGCCTCTATTTGTCCAGTTTCAGGAAGAAAACTCTCCTTTTTATCTGAACTAATGCTCCACATAGGTTTGTTACCCTGCCTGCAACTGTGTACTTGGGGCTTTGACAGCCTGGGGAGAAAAGCAACACTTTCCTCAATGCATCAGATACGTGGTTGGGTATAGGCAAAATGACTTGATTGGATTTTACATTTGTTTCTGAGCTAGAATTAAAACAGCCTCAGGTGACAGGTGGTGGAGACTCAGACCTGCCATTACAGCACCCTGTGGGCACCAGCTTTGTCCACCACTACCTTGCGAATCACAGCGAACCACCCTTCCGTCGCATCCCCAGCTCCTCAGCTCCAGAGACTGACAGTGGACTTCCTAATGTACTCATTGCTTGAAGGTGTAATTGAGTGAGATCAGATGTGAGTTAGCGGAAGGAAAATAAAAGCTGATATGTTTGCATTCACATACTGTCTGGAGAGCTAATTAGTCCTGGTTCTGGTAAACACACATTCAGGGAGGGGAAAAACCCAATCAGCCAAATTAACTTGCCATTTCCCTGGAGACCTTCAATGCATTAAAGAAAGAAAAACATTAGCATGCAATTTTAACATCAATACAACTCTCTGCTTGCTTTCTAAACACCACTGTTATAGGTCATTTGTGGAGGAATCTGAAAGTGTCTCCAATTCAAGTGTCTCTGTCTTCCTGAATCCCAAGTTCCTGCATCTCCCAGGTGCTTTTCCTCATGGGCTACCAGAAGCCATCATCATGTGGAGATGGGCAATAATGCAATATCACCAAGTGGCAGCCCCTGAAATTGGTAAGTAATTACAACTTCATTATAAATTAGAAGTTCCTCAGTAGTGAAATACCAAGGATGATGAAAATCTGAGTGTGCTGCTGAGTTCCAGGATGAAGAGGCTTCAAGAATGCCAGGGAGCCTTGTGTCATTGGGGGCACCCTGAAGGACCCACAAAGATCTGCAGCATTATAGTGCCCTAAAGACCTTGTGCCACGCTACAAGAGCAGACCTTGAGAGCAACCTTACAAAGCAGAGTTGGGCAGCTGTGAAGAAACTAGGCATATTGACAAAAAAACATAACTAAGATGCCCAGTCAATTAAAGGAAACCAGAAGCAAGAAAAACATTTCAGATAAAACAAGAGAATAAATACTGTAAATATCAAAAGAAAAGGGATTACAGACCTGGGGCTAACAAAGAGACTAACATAATGAAGAGTAAATAGAAATAGGTGAAGAAGCCAGATAGAGTGTCTAAATCTAATCCTTTCATAACACAGCACCATAAAAGTTCTTAAAGCAGGGCTGGTCAAAATTTTCCATCAAAACTTCTCTACTGAATGGTAAAATGAGTACTTTTATATGATTACTCTATTTTTTTTAATCCACAACAGCTGCTTTCCATGAAAATTTTCAACATTTTGTGGAAACACCAAAAAAACACCCAAACCTCTGTTTATGGCAACTGACCATTTTCAGGAAAAAAAAAAAAAAAGGAAAAAAAAAAAGTGAACATTTTTGGTGAGCATTAAAGAATGGCCTGTAGGTTTGAGACATGACTAATCCCTTTGTTGCCAAACACTGGGTATTTTTTGGTTTTCCAATAAAAAGTCCAAATTTCCCTCTGGGAAAGGGGGAGGGGCGGGACTTTCCAAACCAGCAACACTTTAAATGTCAAAAGGAAAAATTCAAACTCAATTCCTGCCTTAAGGGATGGCCAGTGCTGAGGCCTTTGTAAAGAAGAAGTATAGGGGGCCAGTCAATGAGCAAAACCAAGCAGACAAACAGACAAAGTCTGGACAGGATGCAAACAGAAATGGAAAAAAGCAGGAAAACCAGCAAAAAGAAAATCGTTACAGTTATTAGGCTGGGAGACACAGTGAGAGAATTGGAGCATGGATTGGTGGTTTTGTTGTGGAAAGTGTCAAATAGTCCGGTTTTGGATGGCTGAGAAGCAGTTTGCAACTGAGCATCTGAAGACTTGGAAACCAAGTAGTCACAGTCTTGAATACTTGGCCAGTTGACCACTCTGGCTGCCTCAGTAGCCTTGGTTGCTTTATAATGATAGAGACATGAGTGGTACATTTTTTATTTGCCTGTGCCAGGGCAGGCATTGTCCGGCCAGAAACATTCCTGCAGCCTACTGAATTATCATTCAGTAAAATAAATACTTTATTGAAAGAAGTTAAATCAAAATCTAAAATCCTAACATTTATTGCAGGAATCTTATATGGTGCCGTATATTAAAAATGGTTATTTAAGGAAACTGTTCTGTCGGACGGGAGCCAACCCTTGTGTTCTTCGTAATAAAATATTTCATCTCATTTCACCTCTAACTTTTGATCTTGCAGCAGGTATCACCAGAAGATGGCAGGGTAAGCCAAGGCAGCTGTAAATGTCATCATGCATTACTATAGGACCTGGAGTTAATTTAAACCTATTTATTTGTGTTATTCTCTTGCTTTTCTAGCACCTAGCAGCTTACTTTACAAATGCAATAGTAGCCTGGGGTAGACTTTTCTCATGAAATTTCAGGTTTAAACATGGTGCTGCAAATGTCTCCCAGCAGCTTTAACTGAAGTGATAATAAAAGCCAAGTAGCCAAAATTTCTAGAGGAGGTAAAAACCATTCTCCACGGGTCCCCTACCTCCTCTGACAACTTCACCAACCCGAAGAGAGTTAACACATAACAAATCTCTTGGGATGGTGCAGCCTTCTGCTAAAGCTGGGGAAGAGGCTCTTGGAGCTGATAGGCTCGTATCAGAGCTACAGTGAAGCAGAAAAGGTAGGAAGAAAAACGATCCTGAAAAGACAAAGTTGTTGCAGCTCTGTCTGACCATGGTAGACAGGAGAAAGGTAGAGAAGTACCCTGCTGCAAAGGCAAAAAGCAGGTCACTCAAGGAAGTCAGGTGAATTAATCAAAGGCTGAAGTTACAGAGAAAAAAAAAAAAAAGAAAGAAAAAAAGAAAGAAAATGGAGAGATTGATGGATAAGAAGAGGAAAGATCAAGTCAGAAGGAAAAACACAGTTTGAAATTCTGCAAGCACTTCTCACGGGGTTTCCTGAGAGTTGTGGTGTCAAGTACTTTATGCATTTGACTGAGTTCCCCTGTTTAGTTTTTCACCTGTCTCATACCTTTGATGTTTCCACCAGAGAAGGGTTAATGAAAGTTGTTTGAAGCTATATTACACTGAAAACTGTCTGGACCGGCTCTGGTTCTGCTGAGCCCCCCTTAGAAATGCTTTACTTGTCCATTTCCCTCTTCTCTTTTATCTAGATCATTTCTCCCCTTTTAATTTCTGTTTTGAAACTTCTCCAAATGAGGCAAAACCCACTGAGCTGCATTCATTGTAGACGTGGAAATGGCAACAGGGCATCACCTATGTCTACCTATGGCTGACATTACCAGAGGCTGGCTGCAGAGAGGTGCTGAAAATCTCCAAGACCGAAACTCTGCTCTGCCAAAGGGCTTTCCCCACGTTACCAATGAAAGCAGACAATCCCAACAAACAAACAAACAAACAACAAACCAAACAAAAACAAAACAACCCCCAAAACAGTCCAAGCCTGCTCAAAATCAATTATGGCAAAAGAGTTAAAGAGTTCACCTATCCGGTGGTAGTTACACAAGAGGAACTCAGGGAGGAGGTAACATGGCAGGAATGGCATCCTCAGAGATTACTCAGCAATGTGGATATCAAATATGTGGCGGCAAAAGCAAGAATGTTTGTCTTAGAGGTGCAGGGGCATTGTATCGCTTCACATGCCGTGGTCCAAAAGCAAGCCTCTTCTAGTGAAGGGTTCAGTCTCTATCACTGATAGAGACGTCCTGGCAATAGCCCACCAGCAGCATGGCTCCACCTAAATCAGGCAAAAATAATGGATGAATATAGTGGGTTGTATAATGGAAGGAAGGAAGGAAGGAAGGAAGGAAGGAAGGAAGGAAGGAAGGAAGGAAGATCTAAAAAAAGTATTATAAAGTGGGGTAAAGCACCCAGCCTCCCCACCACAGGCTGTATAGGAGTAACAACAAATGACTCATAGGAGAGGAAAGCTTGGTTTCTGGAGCAAAACAGACAAAAGGATGTTTCATAAAAGAAAGATCTAATTTTCAGGCTGTTTCTCCCTTCAAAGTCTTTTCCAAATGGAGACGTAGCTGGTAATGGAAGGATGTGGTTTCTCTGAGTGTAGAAGTTCCAGCAAGTTTTAGTTGGTGCTATTAGTGGTCCTCATTTAGGACATGGCAGTGCAGCATGCCCACATTGCCTTTCTCTCATGCTCAGCAGAGACATGAAGTACCTGTTTTGCTTGTAAAAAGCCAACGGAGTCACAGCTGACAATGCCAGCAGATGTAGGTTAACAAAAAGTAGACAAGAAAAAAGAAGAGGAAAGCATGGGACACAAACTTGGCTCGGACCAGGGTTAATGGCAAGGCTATGTAATTCTTGAATTCCCTTTGGGACCAATCCCGTTTGATTTACCTTAAAGAAGCAAGTCTCGTTTCAGCATAGTTACTCCTGGTTCACATCCTTGTACATAAAGTGTTATGGCCTTTTCAATAAGACTGTGTACAAATTTCAATGTCTTTGGTGAAATCCATGTTGGGCTGGGGTGCTGGCTGCACGCTAGCTTTGACCTTGCAAAATAAGCATTTCTTATTTTTAGTCCCAGTGGAGGTTGAGGAAAACATGTGGTGCTTTCCATTGGTTTCCTGCTTAAAGAAAACTAGCAGACATTAATATAAGCTGTGAATTATAAAATCTTGAGCTTTAAGCTAATTAGTTCTTCTTCACTAGCTTAAATTTTAGACATTTTTTCTTAAAGAGTAGGAGAAATTTTAAAGCCTACTTCTGAACTCCTTAAGACCAGTATAAATAAGAAGTAGCTACGCATGCTAACGGAAATACACTAGTGTATAAATTAGCAAAAACAGATTCAGTTTCACTTAAACTGTTTTTTGATGTACTACATCTAGTTCCACTACTTCCTCGCAGTTACATGGTAAGGGGTGTTGCTGTGCTTTGCACACTTGCACAATAAGTAAGACTATTAAATAAACAGGGATACAACAAAAATATGAAGTTTCAGAATATTCAGGAAATCATCATTTCCTGGAGCTGAATAAACATTTTAGAAAAAACTCACCCAGCAGGAAATGGAGCTATCTGAAGTGGCCAGTAGGTTCAGAGGATGTGGAAAGGGGTTTGTTCAGAGGCGTTAAATAAACAGAGTAAAATGCCTTGGGAAATAGTTCCCTTTATTTGCTTTCTTGGCTAACAATGTTCATTTTACATTCAGCCTTCAACACAAGAGACACAAACAGGCCCCATGCAAGATTACCAAGCTGAGTGTAAACTGATACACAGTCTTCCTGGTTCTGCAGGCATCCTGAAATGATAGCTAAGGGAGATCACGCTGCCCTGTTCAACTCCTGAGCACCTTACCTCTATTAAGGATTTGGCAAGTTAAATATTATCAAATTAACCATTTCACTGCTCTCAAGCTCAGCAGGTCCACTTAGCCATTGGCAAAGCATCAACTGTCCTCCAAGGAATGGGAAACAATAAAAGCGTATGTTGATAGAAAAACCTGAACATCAAACCCTTCTGACTGGGAGATGACGTAAAATCTAAAGTAAATCAGAGTTACTCAAAGGAAGAAAATGTGAATGAGGATATTCATGGTTAGTTCACTGCAGTCTTCCATCTTAATATACTAATGAAGTTAACGCGGAGTTTCATGAGCGCTGCTCTGGAATATCATAAAATATGAGGACCAAGCTACAGATGTCAGCTTGAGCCATGCCTCAGGAAAATAAGCTTTTCATTCCAGGTCCTTGAGCCAGAGTCAGATACAGCATGAGGAGCACAGTTTACTAAGTGTCATTGTTTTTTTCTCCCCCTATTTTCTCTCCTTCTCTGAAATTGTGTTGAACTTTCATTCTCCCCATGAGACTGCAGAGAGAAGCTGATGGTCTTGAACTCTGTGTGGCCCTGACCAGTCCCCCTGAGCAAAGTTCTCCATGGTTTCTATACGGGTGTCATTCCTATATGCCACTAAAATCAATAGGCTAAATGGTATTAGGCAGTTAACATGCAGAATGATTTCAGGCTGGGGAGAAAATATATATCTGCATCTTTATGTCCTTAAACAGCTTAGTGAGTTTACCCTTATTTTCTGAAAGCCCCAGTTGTCCATGCGTAAGAGCAGGGCTGTAATCCCTTTTGGTCTGTGAGAGCTGTCTCCTACGGCCCACTACATGCTGCTTAGCACCACGGGTCCCATGTCACTTGTGTCACTCATCAATAAAATATTAACAGCAGCAATGCCACTTGGACTTGCAGCTCACAGCACCCCAAAGACAGAGGGAGGTCTCTTTCCAAGGGATATACCCCATTAATGCAATTGCAAATTAGGGAGCTTCTGGAGAAGGAATGAGATTGGGGCACAGGGAGAAAAACAGGAGGCTTCTGCAAAATGAAGAGGAGGGGCAGAGAAAATGGAAGCAGCAGAGGAGCGCAGGGAAGGAAGAGCTAATGGGTGAAGAAAAAATGAGGGGAGAGATTACAGAGAAATGAGCCAGAAAAGATACATTAAGGACTTTGAGAAGAAGCAGAACTAAAATAAGATTTGGGGGTAAGGCGAGGTGGGGGGGAATGGAAGGTGGACCAAGAAGAGAGGGAAGGAAAAAAATTCCAGCGGGTCTGATAACAGAGCCGTGATGAGGCTTCACACACTTCAAACAAGAAATATGGGCCCCTCCCCAGTGAGACTGGGCTTCCGCTGCCAGCAAAATTGTTTCCACAGCTGAGATCGCAGTGCCAATGGACGCCTGTGATCACCACATCCAGGTGCTCTGCGATACAGGCAGCACCAGACTCAACCCATCAAAGCGACGGGAATAAATCTGAGGGCCAGGAATGAGTGCTTGGGCCCCTGCTTGGCTGCCGCTGTGCAGAAACGAGAACATAAGTAGCCAAAAAAAGACACATTTAAGGTATAACTCAGCAAAAATAAGAAACAGACCCTTTGACAGCAGACATGTTAACAAATCAAGTTCGGGGAGTAAGAACCAGTTATGCATTGGGAGGGACAAGGGCTCTGCAAGCTATTGTAGGAGTCCGATATGCCAATTTGCAGAGGATACTGAAATTCCATCTATTTCAATTTCCAAATTGCATTTATTCTGGTAAACTCTCCCATCTGAGCTTCTTGGTAACACTCTACAAGCTACAGGCCACACAGATTCAAAGTTTCTCCACACTCAGTCCCTGCCATGCCCGCTACCTGTGAAGACCCCCACAAGCAGAGGGCAGGATGCAAAGCCCTGCTTGTTCCTCAAGTAGCTGTGCTGACTTTTGGGGAGCATTTGTAGCATACGTTATAATCCAGCTCACACAGAGGTATGACAATTTGGCCTGATAGGAAAGGAAGATGGAGAGAGGGATAATACGATCCAGATCCGTTTTTTCAAGAGTAGCTCCAACACACTGCATGTATGACATAGTAATGATAAGGTGAGATTTTTTAAAGCATCTAAAGCAAGCCAGTAACCCAAATCCTACTGAAAGTCTCCCTGTGAGTCCGTACCAACAAGTGATAAGAACAGTCTGGAAGAGGCCTTCTGGGACATGGCATCCATCTCACTGCTGCTGCAACCAACCACGTCACAGGGTTTCTTTCATAACCACTAATTCACTTGTGTTTACTAGGGCGTCAGAGTGTTATCTTACAGCTATGTCAAATATTCATCTTTTTATCACTGCCACACAGAGGGTTTTGTGAAAGAATCCAGTTCTTGGACTGGAGAAGGAACAACATGGCTGCTCATGCGTCAACTTGTCTTGGCCCCTGTCTGGTCTTTGTTTGCACAGGACTTAAATGTTCACTGCATATACTTAAACTCACAATCAACCCCTGATATGATTTGAAGTTATGGGTCTATTCCACACTGGCAAATCTGAAGCAAAGCTTTGCTCTGCTGGACGAAGATCACATTCAAGATAACCACTCCCTTTCCCAGTACACTTTCTGCTCCCCATGGAATCTGCAGCCGAGTGGCTCAGGGCTCATGTAACCCAGCTCCCATTTGGTGTTTGGCATGGGATCGGCAGCTCCCTGCCCTCCTGTTAACATGGGGTGAGACCAAGACATAGAAGCTCCCTCCCAGCACCTGATTCAGCCTGGCATGAGCCCCCATGGAGCAGCACCTCAGTAAAAAGAGGGGAGCACGCTGGTCAAATTTGCTAAATAACCCATTAGAGGTCAGTGCCCAATAACCCATTTCAGGTCAGTGCCCTGCTCCATACGGTGCTTATTCTGTATCCCACCTGCTAAACCCTTGCCTGGGTTGGGCTCTATTTCAGCTCAAAGGGAAGAGCCCCAGGAGAATGTTTTCATCACTTGCTCCACCCTGAACTTACCAACTTTGGAAACTGTCAGTAAAGACCCTCCTGCAGTTACATGAGTGGTGTGACAAAGTCTGTGGCATCACCCAGAAGGGGTTAATATGGCCAAACAGCTGGGCAGTTTTAGAGAAGCAGCAAGAGGGCTGCATCTCTGGGCAAAATCATCTCTTATTTTTTCAGCCCACCTGCCCAAAATTAGATTGCCAGCTCCTCTGGGAATGAGTCACAGATCTGAATACATTCAGTCAACTGACTTGCATGCTTGAAGACAATGTAAATGATAACTGTAAACACGGATAATGAAATGACCCTTGCCTGCTTTCAAACCTGCCCAAACACAGAGTTCAAAGTCAAGCAAGACACCTACCTGACACTGGTTTGACAATCCTCACAATTTCAGGCTCGCACAGCCCACTGGTGCTGATAGCAGCCTCCTTCCTGGGCAAGGTGGACCAAAAAGGATGCTCTGCTGCACCCATCCAGAGAAGGAGGTGATAAATCTCCCAGCTTGGAAGACAAATCACCAGCAATGCAAAAGGCAACAACCTGCCTCCCAGGGAGGCTCAAATCCCACAAAAAGGAGAAAATGGAAGAAAGAAAAACCCACCACAAACACCCAAATGAATTATATGCTCCCTGGGAAGAAGATGGCATGTTTATTTTGGTAAATCATTAGTCAACAATATAGATAGATAAATAGATAGATGTAGATTTGCTATTTCAGTTTGGCTGGTGACTTTCTGAGTATTGACAGAATTTGATAAACAGCTCTGGCCAAAATAAATGAAGACTGGGTTTTCTTAACTGTCAGAAAGAGTCCGTTTAGACACTTTCTGAGCATCAGCCCTTCAAATTTGTGAAATATTTAACTTTCTGGATACTCATAACAAAAGTCATGTAAATAAATAAAGCTACATTGGTGGTGGTTCACCTTCCACCCAACAACAAAGTACTAATTCTGTCTGCTGAAAAAATGAAAGGTGCAAGTTTGGTTTCTTCCCCTGGCTCCAGGAGCTGCAACCATGTCCAAGGACACTGCACTGGCCATCACAGGTCCTTGTGGACAGTTCTGCAATTTCTGCAAAGGAAGTGTACTTTTCTTGGCCAGCTGTGTCTTTTCCTATCAAGAGACCTGACTTTGAGCTAAAATCTTCTGCACAGTAACCCCTTGAGCAGTTGCTGGTCCCTCTCAATTTTTCACAGTAGTCCTCCAGCTCCTGTCAAGGCATGGGACTGAGGATGCTCCAGGGAGATGGGTGCTGCTGAGAGGTGAGGATGAGCGAGGCACAGGAGAACATGCAAGGCAGAACACAAAGCCAGCAGAGTCGTGGCATCAGCACACCCAACATCCCCTCATGACCTAGGCAGTGCAATAACCAGGGCTTCCTTTTGAGTCAGAGATGTCCAGGAAGCTGCCAGCTTTATCAGCCTAGTCTTTCATTTTCTTGGCTGTTATTTCAGAACTTCAAGAGGAAAACTTTTGGTGACACTTTATCCCAAAGTTTTGTTTTGGCAAGGAAGAAATCCTGATGTGGGGGAAAGTAGAACATGACCTGCAATTCAATTCTTGATTTCAATCACTTTTCAGATCAGTCAACAAATGTATTTGTTGGTTATTTACAGAATCCAGCATCAGTAACCTCATTTTTCCCATTTCTACTTTATGTAGACACTGTCTGGGTGTGATAGGTCATTTGCTTCCCGGGCTTCTCTCTGGCATCTTCTGCCCAGCTGGGTACTTGTCAGGGGTCACATCACTGAACTGCAGTCATCAGAGGGCCCAGGAGGATCAGTGGTCTTTTCAGCTTGGATAAAGCAGCAAGGATGCTTAATTGGTTCCCCCATCCCTGGAAAATAAATAAATAAAATATAAACATAAACATAAACATAAAAATAAAAATAAAAATAAATAAATTGACCTCACTAACCTCTAGCTCCCAAACTCATTTTGTACATCACTGTCTGCATTTGTAGTAGATACATTGGAAAATAAAGAATCCATTTGTTTAGCATAAAAAGATTAAGAATCCATCATAATTTTCCAATTTTACATTTTGTAACACACCCCATTGTATAGCCGAGGGAGAAATCAGCTGAACTGCCCTCATGCCTGACCATATGATCAGGAGGCAGATACTGCGGGTGCAGTTCTATAAGGGAGATCCTTTGAAGTCAGATGTCAAAAAGACTTTCAGGGGTTTAAATGTCTTTTTAATGTGGTCTCTTTTCTGTGTGGAGTACAGTCCATACTTAAAGGGCTTTCTATGTGCCTGTGAGAAATGCATTTCTTGAAACCCATTTTTCATCTTTGCCCTACAGACTCTGTGTAAAAGCTCCAACCACTCGGTAGGTCCTCACACGCTTCAAAGGGTGCTCATCATAAGCATGGTCCTGTGAGGTCCCAAAACTAACGGCAGTTTAGTCTGGATCAGATAGCGGGGGTCACGGTCTGAAGGCTGAATGTAAATATCTATTATAAAGGTAACAAAGACTTCTTTTTCTCCTTGTTCCTTTCAAAGCCAAGGTAATCTACTTTGCACTGAACTGACTTCACTTTTCACAACATAGCCTCATTATATCATGATTTTGGGGCCATCATTCAGCACAAATGCCCCTGTGCCCCAGGCAGGTACCATGCTCATGATGGTCAGGCAGGACCAGATCCCTGCGTCCCTCTGAGCACAGGCCACGATCCTGAAAGTGGGCATTGCTGTGCTCCAAAAAACGCCATTTTGGAAAGAGAGCAACAGGCATGCCCTCAAAAAGGGCATGAAAATGCTGCTGTCTCCAGACATGGCACATCCTGCAGAAGTTGACCTAAAGCGCATGGCATCTTTGAGTAAGGCTCTGTCTTTTCCCCTATAACAGCTCCACAGTTGGGAGATGGCTTCCTTGTGCCAAAATACCCACCTGTGATGTATGTGCTGGGCGCTACTGGTAGTGCCATCTTGGTAATGGAAATCAAGTGGCTGCGTGCCCTTTCTGCAAGCTTTGAGTAACCAGGGAAAGTGTGTGGGGTTTGGAGTCACCTATTTCCTCCCCTCCTCAGTGACTTTCCCTCCTGGTGTAACTCCTTGGTTTGCCGTGTACCCTCAAACTACAAAGGAAAAAAAAATCCAATTGGTTTCTGGAGCAAATTTCACTTTTCATAGTCTTGTCATCCAGTCTGAGTGTAACACTCAAAGTAATTATGCAACTGTTTCAAAATGTCACTGTGACATATGAGGTAATGCCGCTTTGTGCACAGGCTGGCTTGGGAGCTGCCAGGCTGAGCTCTGCCATCAGCAGTGAGTTAGGAGCGAGCACTCGCCTATCTTCAATTTCACAGGGGAACAGGGGTTTCCAGTGCCCAGATGGGATGCCATGGCAAAGAAAAGTCCCTCTGACATGAAGGTCCCCTTTGTTTCTGGACAGTCCTTTAACAAAACGGAGTTTCTTGAGATTCTGACTTGGGAAGACAAAAGGTTTGCTCATGAGCTGTTCATGGATCCTTCATTTCTATTTCATTCTCATGTAAAGCTGGCTGAGATCAGGTATGAGAGAGTGCTCATCCATAGGGCAGCATGGAACAAAACAAAACTGAAACATTTTATAGCCTTATTGCCAACTCCTCTCCACTGATTTTGACTAAAGTCATCTAGACCCTCTGAGCAAACAAACATGTTTTCTTTTACTAGATCCAACAGTGGTTATTTTATCATTTCTTTTACAATGAGTACATGAAACAAGCAAAGCCTGATTAATTCCACAAACTCTTCTTCAGCTCCAGTTACAAACCTGCACAGCACAGCAGGCCCATCACGTTCCCTTGGACTAGAGAAGAACAAGAAACTGTCCATCTCCTCCTCTTGCAGGGGGCCAGAGCACATCACCCACGTCAATTCTGTCTTTATTGGTAGATATTTCTTCATATGGGGCCTGGGCTTGAAGCTTTCACTAAGTGCCGAGGAATAGACAATCATGAAGAACAGGTCAGCAGAACTAGTGGGAGTGTTTGATCCCTCCTCTGCCCTCCCTGCTCCAACGAAAAGGATCTTTGCACTGCACTAAGGTGCCACACACATCTAGGCTCACATAAACAGCTCCGAAACTCAGCCTGTGTCTACACCCTGAGCATATGCTTGCACATAAATGATGTGGGCAGCAGATAAGCCTGGATGTGGGATTCAGGAAAGACTCATGATTAACAGACAACATTGACATGCCTGGGGATGCCAGAGCTGTGCCCCATGAAGGCCCCTTTCTCCCAGTGTAACATTTCTTGATTGGAGAGGACACAAATGAGTATTAATACCATGGTATGTTGTTCCTCTGGCCAAACGTCTCTTCTCTGTCTCATCTCTTTCTGAGATGTCCTCAGAAAGAACTGCCTCGTTTGGCAGTAAGAGAAAAAAAGTAAGAGAAAAGTAAGAGAAAAAAATATATATATCTTTCAAAATAAGTGAAGAAGTGTATCCAGGGATCTAAAGTCAGTCCTCCATTAGTTCTTGGGAGGACTATGAAGCAAACCTTCATGCAGGCCTTTTCAGGGCATGCGAAGAGAAAGGGAACAGCAACTGCATGGATTAACTAATGGCAAATACATCAATAGCCTGGACAATGGGACACAATGGGTCTTCAGGCAGTCTCCTGCTGTTGACAAACTGGAAGAAGTGACTGATACACTGGATGACACTTGGTACCCAGATGAGCTAGAGTACTGGGCCAGCAGGGTACCCAGATGAGCTAGAGTACTGGGCCAGCAGGAACTCCATGAAATGCAATGAAGTTGAATTGAAAGTCCTGCAAGTGGGCAGTACTAACCTTTTGCGTGAGATAGTGAGCCTGAGTTAATGCTGTGCCTTCATGGGAATGAAGGATACACACATTCTGAGCTGTATTAGCAAAAGCACAGGCAGCAGGATGAGGAACGTGGTTATTCCTATCTACTTAGAACTTGTGAGGCTACATCTAGAATACCATGTCCTGTTTTAGGCCCCATTCAGTTGTAAGGAAAACATTTTACAATAAGGGTGGTTGAGCACTGACACAGGTTATCCACAGAAGATGTGGCACCTCCATCCCCAGAGATGCTAAAAATACAGCTGTACAAGATGCTGAGCAACCTGATCTAACGTCAAAGCTAGCCCTGCTTTGAGCTGAAGGCTGGACTACAAGACCTGCAGATGTCCCTTTCAACCTGAATTTTTCCATAATTCTATGATTTATGATAGCTCTTAGCAAATCTCATGCCATTATGCTGTTGAAAAAAAATGGCCTATACTTTTATAAGGGAAATGTAGGAATACTTCCTATTAAAACTTTGGCAACTACATACATTAATATTTTAAATATATATTTTAACATTGTTGCTTTCATTATAGCCCCTACTTTCAGGAGAGAAAGAAATTATTAGTAAACATGAATTTTCTAAAATGATTTCATAAAAATGCTGGCAAAAATCTGTGGAAATATGCTGTAAAATAAGCACAAAACGTATCAATTTCAGATCACAAGGAATGGAAAGATCTTCAGAATGTCAAAAATAGTGAAAATAATTTAACTAGCTCTGTAATTTCTATAATGCAATAAACATATGCATTACCTGCTGGGTAGAAACCATGAAGACATTTTCCGTTTGAATTAAGCGAATTCAATCCCATAATTTCCATTCTTTGGTGCTCATTTTCCTCAAATTATCTCCTGAAAGAGTTTCTTGGCAAAGATGCTCCCTGGAACAATTCACTTTAAATAAATGTTGCACACATTGCAGAAAAAGCAAATTTCACTTTCATAATTGCCCCACATTCTCACTACAAACTGCAACATGGGAACGGTAACACTGCATATAACCTATATGCAAGTCTGGACATTTGAGTTTCCAGTAGTATTTTTGATTATTTTCTCACAAACAAGCTACAAACTTCCAGTTGGATAAACCTGGTGTTTTCTTCCCTCCTTCAGTATGCTGTTACCTCTGATGTTCCTATCACTAATTCACAAACCAACCACATTGTGACAAAAAGTGTCATTTTTATGGGAACACCTGTGAATCTAAATTCATACCTACCTGAGAAATGAAGAGAGTTCTGGAGTATTGGAAATACCACAGCTGCACCCTTTCTACCTGCATTACTTCATGGGCCTGTACAAGGCATTGTTAAGACCTTGAGAAACCTAATGTAACTTTGTACTGGGAGTAGTTGGACAGGAGGATCCTTGCAATCTGAATTACTCTGTATATCATTCCACCATATGATGACCCCTTGCGTTTTTCTCTAGAGAGCTCCAGACTTGAGGCTGAAGTAGTGTCCAAGACCATACTGAATGTTCACACAGCAAACAGTTGGAGAATCTCGTCCTGAGATGAGATTTGACCTATACTGTACTGAGAGTAGAGGCATATCCTCAAGACAGAGTGAATGAATGATGAACAGATTCACATGACTTGCACCAAAATCATTGCTTATAAGGCTAGCCAATACTGTGTCACACTGATCTTTCATATTCTCCTTGATCACCTGAATCTAAATCTTATCTCTCATAGTTTGTAAAAGACTTCTCTTTTTCATTCTATGTGCTAAAACATTTTAGTTATGTGTATTAACATGTTACTAACAGTGTAATATTATTGCTAAGTAAATCTTGAAGTAGATAATATAAGAAAAAAAATAAGAAAAATAATGAAAAAACCTGGCAGTAAATTCATTTAATTCAAATGAAAACATACATATAGAAGATACAGATTATATATCAAAATACACATATAATAAAATCTGGGTTAGATCTTTGCACATACAGGCAAACTGGCACTAATATTGTTAGGGTTCTTCTTCATTTTGAATATCAGGTGAAGAGTTTTTTGTTTGTTGTTTTTCCCCTAAAAGTATCTTATTTGTTCTATTCCCCATTTTCTCTCCCTAACTCTATTTATTATGTTTTTCAGATACCAGGAAGCTTAAAAAAAATAATAATCTAAATATTTTCTGGATTACCAACAAAGTAAGGAAATAAACTGTGTTTTAGAAACATTCTTTGCAATATCCAATAACTTTCCGAATTACTCAACTTTCTACTAATTTTAACAGGTTTTCATATCATGTGAAATGCTAAGAAAAAATATTTTTTTTTTCAGGTAAAACTTCATTAGACTCATAGAAATACTATTTTAAAGTATAAGTGCTGATCTTCATCTTGTTTTAATAACTACAATGAAGTCAATATGGTTATGTTTCCTTTCTCCAACTGAGTGAGACTCTGACCTTCAATGTAACATTTACCTCATTTTCTTCATCCACTAATTACTCTAGCCTATAAAAATGATTTGTCTGGCAACATTCAGTCTTGACAAATCACTGCTGGTTTTTGATCATAATTCTATCATCTTCTAGATGCTTGAAGATTATTTTCCTTATCAGATGTTGAGTTTTGGATTAAAATACTTAAAGAAAACACTAATTACTAAGATTTTTTTTTTTGAGGATAACTCTTGTATTTCTGTTCTTTTGCCAGACATTTCCCAGTACTCTCATCTTTTAAAGTGTAACTGCCCATAGTTTGGTAAGTCTTTTAGCTGCCTAAGACATAGTTCATATTTCCTGACTGTTTTGTCTTTACTCTTAAGTAACCATATGACAGAAATATGCAAAATTAGTAGTACGATTTTTTTTTTTTAGAGAAGCATTATATAAAGGAGTTCATTAAATCTGTCTCTGAATGGTCACTCATATGTGCATATTCTCACTTCATAATGGAGTTTTTTCCATTTTCTCTTGCATTCATTAAAAGTCAAGGATAAGAATGCTATTTACATGATGTAGAAGAAAGCCAAAAAAGGCAAAAAGCCAAAAATAAAAGAGAGAAAAAGCTTCTATTCTTTTTAATCTGTGACATTTACACCATACACATACAAGTTCAACCATTGCCCTTTCCAGTTTACTTTCATTACACACCAATAACAAACATCTACTGAGAATAACAAATTCTGAGTAGTCTTGGCTAAGTTTCCTTGCCCTTTCTGCCCTGCATGTATATTCTGCATGGGACCTTTGATGTCCCATTGTAATTTGAAGTCACAATTAATGGAATAATCTTTGTTGAAGATACATTTGCCCTTCACAGTTTCCATTTTGAGGACACCTACAATCTGCTGTACCTTAATTCTTTTCTACTCATCACCATATGGCTGAGGTTGGAAGGGACTTCTGGAGACCATCTGGTCCACCGCCCTGCTCAAGAAGAGATATCCAGAGCTGGGTGCCCATGCAAAGTGGCTTTTGAAGATTTGCAAGGAGAAGGCTCTACAACCTCTCAATAACACAATCTGTGCCAGTTTTCCATCACCCGCACAACACAGAAGTTCTTTGTGACGTTCAGATGGAAACTCCTGTCTTCCAGTTTGTGCCCATTGCCCCGGCCTGGCACTGTGCACCACTGAAAAGAGCCTGGCTCCATCATCTTTGCACCCTCCCTTCAGGTATTTATAGACATTGATGAGAATCCACTGGAGCCTCCACTTCTCTAGGCTGAGCAGTTCCAGCTCTCTCAGCCTCTCCTCATACGAGAGGTGCTCCAGTCCCTTCATCATCTTCATGGCCCTTTGTTGGACTCTGTCCAGCATGTTCATGCCTCTCTTGTACTGGAGAGCCCAGAATTCAACCCAGCACTCCAGGTGTGGACTCACCAGTGCTGAGTAGAGGTGAAGGATCACCTTTCTTGACCTTCTGGCAGTATTCCTCAGTGCAGACAAGGATACCATTAGTCTTTGCCACAAGAGCACATTGTTGGCTCATGGTGAATTTGTTATCCACTGGAAACCTCACATCTTTTCCTGCAAAGTTACTTTGCATCTAGTTTGTCCCCAGCAGGTATTGGGGTTGCCGCTACTCAGGTGCAGGACTTTGCACTTCTTGTTGAACTTCATGAGATTCTTCTCAGCCCATTTCTCCATCCACTTCTCTCCACTCATTTTAAAGCTTCAGTCCTGTGTCTATTAATGCCAGTGAGATTTTTTTCTGTTCACATTAAAGAGGCAAGTTTTATATTTCTAAATTAATCAAAATTTTCAGAAATTAATTATCTATGCAGTCCTACAATGAGTAAATCTTCTCCTTGTTCTGATGAATCAGAATAGGTTTTGGTTGCTGTCTTTCCCATTATTCTCAAATAAGCACTGACCAACACAGCCAACCCCACTGAAGTTGACAGAAATATTCCTCATTGACCTCCATCCATGGAAGATGGACCAGGACCATGGGTAGGTAGTATTGTAAATGGTTAGCCTGAACAACAAATTTATAGATATATTTGTTACATTTTTTCTTAGGTGGATAAGAAGTGATTTTTCATTTCATGTAAGAGGATACTGAAATGAAGTTTT
Organism: Cygnus atratus; assembly: GCF_013377495.2. NCBI lineage: Eukaryota > Metazoa > Chordata > Aves > Anseriformes > Anatidae > Cygnus > Cygnus atratus. Next base: position 180,529,998 of record NC_066362.1, on the reverse strand, counting down.
AAAGCAAAATTTTCCTCTACTGTCTGAGAAAAAAAAAAAGTGGCTGCTGCTCTCATATGTTTACCAGATTTAAGTTACTCACCTCTCCAAAGTCCATTAAGAAATGATACATTTTTATTTATTATTTTGCCAGACAGCAAGAATGCAACCTTTCCTGTACTACTCTATCAATTACTTCATGGCTAGAGTGGAAAGGTTACTGCATTCAGAGGCCAAAGGGTGATTTACTCCACACAACTAGTATAGCTAACAGAATCCTTGGCTTATTTAGCAGAAAGACGGGTATCTGCTAACAGACAGGCAAAAATTTTTGAAAAACTGTCAGTGAAGAAATGACTCATGTTTTGGGCAGTCCCCAAAAATCATATTTAAATTGAAGGGCACTTCAATTTGAAGAATGTAGCTAGTGTGATTCAATGGCAGCAGTGACTTCAGTAGCAGTTTGGGAAGTATCAGGTTTCCTGATCGCTTTGGGAGATGTGGAAAGTAGATCTTTAGTGAATGCAGTGATACAGTCTCAAATAGCTCAGACCATAATCTCAGATAGTTTCTGTGAACACCAGCAACTGCTTCTTTCAATAGACATGACCCTCATCCTGACCTTTCATGATATCTTAAATTCAACTGCTTCTCTCTTCCTCTAATAGCCAAAATCTTCCTCCATGAGTTTCCACTGGACAGATATCTTCAAGTACATTAAGGTAATCTCTTTAAAGTTTGCAGCAAATCACTACCAGTTATGATATACAAGAGTGGGCCATATGGAAGTCACTTGTAACTTCTTAATCCTGGGCTTTCTCATCCTGAATGCTTGCACCAGTGAAAACTGTTTTTCAGTGAAAAACACTCTCCTAGGAGATGCTCAGTGGAGGGAGTAAAATGTTTCCATTCTGACCTAGAACAAAGGACCATATAGCAAAGCTAAAGGTGTCAGAATGAGAAAACAGTTCAGTACATGTTTCTCACCACACAGGTAGATTTTGTTTAAGTAATTTCACAATCATAGCACAATTAATATTAAAAAAAAAAAGAAAAGAAGTCTAAATAAGATTCCTCTTCTGATACTAGTATTTAAGGGTTCTGCTGTTTAAAAAGCTATTTTTGGGGGATACAGACATCAGGTTAATATAGAGATTCCCTAATGTGGTACCAGTCTGATACTGTGTTTAACAGAACACTGCTATACTAGCCTGCTGGTACACTGGATTACTGTCCATGTGCAGAAATAGCATTAAATAATCAATTGAGGAAATATCAGGGCACTGCCATATATGCAGTGATATGAACATTATAGCCATCATCTTACCTCCCCCATGAATGTGTATTATTTCTTCAACTACTACAGCATTTTTCAGGAGGAGCCCATCAGGAACTACAGAAAAGGCTGTGCAGCCAAAAGCAAAAAGTTTGAGTGATGCGACAAAACTTCTTTCACTGGCATTACCGACCCATGGAGCTGCATACATTCTCAAAAGATAATAAACACAAAGATGAAAGAAGAGATTACAAACTGCAATATTTTTCTTATTAGCACAGTAAGAAACCCACTGATGAGAACAGACCTTGAAAGCTTCATGAACAACGAGGAATGAAAAACAGCATAAAGACAGTATTGGAAAAATATGGGAATGAAGTAACTTCAGGGCAAAGATCATCAATAGTGAAATCAAGGACAATTTTCACATAGATTTTTTTTCAAGATGGCAGCTGCTCTTAGGAGTTGATCCAAAGCCTACTGAATTCAATAGAAGGATTTAACTTCAGTGGACTTGGGATCATTTTAGCTTTTGGCTGAGAGAGTCACATTACTCCAAGTTAAAAGACAGAAGACTTGGCAAAGAATAACTGAAGCTACAGCACATTTAGGGTCAAAAGACCTTAAGTGCTGGACCAATTCATCCCTCGTGTGATTCCACCATACCCAGAGCATTTGCAGAGTCAGTTTTGTACTGACTGATGATGCCTGTTGTAATTTTCAATGACTTCAGCATGCAAGCCAGGGTAGAATTTGACCCAGTGGATGAGAATGTACTGTAAAGTTTAGTTCATTTGAATACAATAGTCTTATTGGTTTAAATAACTGCAGAAGTTTTTCTTAACACATTAAAAGGCTATATTTTATGACTATAACCTCACAGCTATGAAATATAGCTCTCCAATGATATAAATATGAGATATAACTTTCTTCCCAACGGCTGCTGGTGGGAATTTTCCTGTTTCTGAAATAAATATTATATGCATACATACCATACATGGAGGGAAAGAAAGAGCAATAGGAAATACAATGAACTGACTCAAGATGTGTTATTTATTTGCACACATTATTAATGATCTCATAGCTCAGAAGTGGTGGAGGGAACCTGAGCACTTGTGAATTATGAAGGTCATCAATAACTCATAGCAATATATGACACATCCATTCAGGTCATCCAGACTTACTCGATGCTTGGGTCTGTTTATCTAACACCAGTTTTAGTTTAGTCTGTACTGTGTGTTGATTTCATAGTACATCATGTAGCAATGAGACCTCTTGGCCACAGTCCCATGTAAAATGACTGAGTTTGAAGTATAAGAGAACCTGAAACAAATTTTCAGAGTATCGATTGAGCTGAACCACACATATCTACTTCCAGTGACATGTGTAATCATTAAGTAACTTAGATATAAAGTAACTTAGATATAAATATATCACATTGGGTGTGTGCATGTGCGCCTGTAAAAACACATGTTTCATAGAGCTGAAACTCAAAACTTTTCCTCTGTGCTTGTCTCTCCCCTTAAGAAACTGAAAGAGCAAGCATGCAAGAAATTACTTTGATAGTAATATCACATGACAGTCAAGTACTACAGAGATGAGCATAGCATAAGAATGAAATAAATTACGATCCCATTTTTCTAATGTCTTTAAAGAAATAAAAAGATATTTTGTTCTCAGTCACATATCTGAAACCAAACAATTACCTATAACCCATATACACAAAAGGGTATAATTTACCTCCACTATTCTTAAAAATAGTATAGGCTATATTTATACATGTTTTAATTACAGCTGCTTCGATATAGCTCACAGGTTATAAACCATACTTGAAAACAGGATTCTGAAAAATATGAGTTCAAATGGGTTTTGTCCAAGGAATTGTAATAAACTGGTTGAAAAATATTAAACTCCTCTGCTAGCTCCTCTAATCCTGTTGGTAATACTCACTATATCAAACTGGCCAGGCCGTGCCCGTTACTGACTGCCAGAAGTTCATGGCAATACTCTGGGACAGAGCTCACTTCTTCCAGCCCCAAATACCCATATGCTTATTACTTCTTGAGCTAATGGAAACTCAGTGTGTGAAATCTGTGGCACGTGGCACACCATAGGGAGCTGTGATGAACACACATTTTAGGCAGTGCTGCATACTTATAAGGTGCCTAGTGCTAGCACTGTCATCACTACTCACACGTGCAAATTCTCAGTACAGATCAGCATCCAACAGCTATATGGCAAGACAGGATGCATTTTAGTGACCTACAGATGTGCTTTTTGGGATGGCTGCAAACACTTAGGTCTTTGGACAAGCTCCCCACCTGGCTCTGTATCAGCCCAAATGCTGCATACACTGTTTTGTAGTGTTTTTACGTTAACTTGTAATGGGAAAAAAAAAAAAAAATATCCAGAACAAAATCCTCTGAGTATTTCTCGCATCCCATGTGCTGTTTGAGGCAGACAGAGACCAAAGTCATTTATCTACACAGTTGTTCTGCCTTCTGACAAAAAAAAAACAAGCCAAAGGGTCTTTGATATCAAAGAATAACTAATTCCATGCATGCAATTCTTGGTCTTTTCAAGGGCTTTAATCAAACTCTCATGGTAAGTCATTAGAACATTTTGTTTACAAATCCAACCATGACACAAACGTTGTCTTCATCAGGGCAGGAGAGCAGCAGTCAGGCAAGCAGCAATATAAAGCAAACCTCTCTAAAGGCTTCTGGGCACTACTACGTCGCAGGAGAAAGTGAGTGTTACCTATTTACTGCCAGAAGAGAAATTGGTCTTTCAGGAAGAAAACATGGTACTAAGTTTTGCTGGCAAAACCTTCCCTCACCTTAATGGCAAATGTGCTTATCTAGAAAGCGTATCATGACACCCTGCAATTAATTTTAGTGTTTTCTCCCTCATCTGGTTGTCTTTCCTTTTAGATAGTTCTTGCCTTTTTTTTTTCCTTCATTCCCCTCAAAATTGCCTTAAAACTGTTGAGTCATCAGGTTATCATAAGACTTTTTTTTTTTTTTTTTTTCAAACAGGACAGATAATTTTCTCTAAGCAAAAATAAATAACTGGTTTTTTACATAAGGACTTTGTAACCTCCCATTGAGTAGGGTCTCTGTTGTGAAGTCTTAAGGAGACTCCTGGATCTATGGTCAGGTAAAATGTCATTGAGAATCCTCCACTAAAGCCATATGCATCAGACCACCAGTATAACAGGGTGGCAGCACGGAGGACCTCTGCACAGCAATGTAGGGTTTTTGCTAAGTCAGATGCTGGCACTGTTCATCCAGAAGCAGAGGAACTACCTGACACATACCTGACGCACAGACTTTGTTAAATACGGTAAAAGGTGTGAGCCATGGGTATTCCTTTGTAGAAGACAGATGTTTCCAGCCACTAACATCCTTCCTAAAAGGTGAAAATTGATAAGTGATTAGAAAACAGCCACAAGAATAATCTAATTGATTGAAAATAAAAACCATTGGGTATAAGTAAATAGAAACCATCAGAAACTGAGATGAGTGGAAAACAAAGCTCCCATCACAAATAAAAAAGCTCAGAGAAGTGCAGTTTTGCAATTTCTCCACTCCACTGACTTGAACAGAACCACCAGGTTTTAAGCCTGAAGGGGGCTGCTAGATGGCTGAGGTACTGCCAGAATATATTTCCATATCAGATTTGTGTTTCAGAAGATGTTAAATGCAGGGTAAAAAGAAAGCGCACAAACACACTCTTCAATAGGATGCCCACTTTATCCTAAGCATTAAAGCCAGCTCCAGAAACTGCCTCTTACCCTGTGAGAGGATGATCCTCTGGGACCAAAGGGAGATCATTTACAGAGCTCTAGAGTTGTTCACATTTCAGCTACCAGCATTGCTTCTGGCCTGGGGATAAATAGAGACCAGCAGTCCACAGAGCTTCCCAAAAGCCTCCAACTCTTTAGAGTCAGCTGTAAAAACTGTAAGTCAAAAAAAAAAAAAAAAAAAAAAAGAAAAACAGGCAAAGAGCCTGTTGTTTTTTGTTTTGTTTTGTTTTACAGCTAGCACTTCTTCCAGTTATTACATGAGCACACTGAAGTCTGATCAGATCTTAGGAACCTGTTTCTGACGTCACCACATTAAATATATTGCTCCATTTCTGTCAATTAAAATCAAATCACTGCTGATTTATGTTACTATTAGATCAGAATTAGGCCATTGAACTGTTTAATATGACTGTGGAAGTCGGGTGCTCTGAGTGCAGTGCTGATGGGTCCTATGCACATACTTGAGTGCAACAAAACAGAATACACCAGAGCCTGACTAACGTGATCCTGGCATGAGACCAGGGTCTAAGCCTTGTTTTTCTCATCCATACATCATCACCACATTTTTCAAGTGCCACTGTCATTAAGTTAAGATACAAAGCAATCCATCATTTAAACCCATTATGTAAACATTTTTGGGTCAAAAAGATGACCTTCCATATAACTATATCTGAAAAGAACATTTTCCCAATGTGGCAAAAAGAACTAAGTAGAAGAACACAGACACTATCAACAAGCATCTCTACAAACTTCACCACTAATTAATTCTGATTTCCAATGAATTTATGCTTCACAGTTGATTGAATCTTCAAACAAATCACAACAACGAACTCATCCTCACGTCACCTACGGCCCCACCAAAGTAACATCAGCTTCCTCATCTCTTCTCACTGCAGGACTTCTTAGTCCTCTACTGCAACATTCTAATGCCCTTTCTATCCTCTCTTCTCCTACCTATAGCTTTCAACCACTTTGTCTAGCTTGCTGGTGGACCAAGAGACATCAAGATCTTTGTTAGTGGCCAGAGCTACATGAACATAGTTTTGACTGGCCAGGACATGTGTTAATTTCTCAACTAACTGGTCAAGAGTCACCTTTCCACAGCCCAGTCCACCATAGCATTGCAACGATCTTGTGACAAATTCTGTCTCTCATCTCTTTCGGAATGAGAAAACATGGCATAGTGGAGGCCAAATAAATGGGACACCATGTGCTTTCACTATACTTCTCACAAACTTTTTGAAGAATCTTTGTATGTTGGAGTCTTCCACTTCTCTTTTAAAGCTTGATGAAATCAGCTAATGAATTGAAGAGTTCACAGCAAGGAAAAGGACTGACACACCCAAAATGCAACTGCATAACATCATCTCTTTACTCTAAGAACTAGTGTAAATATCACACAAACACACAAAAAGACACAGTTTTATAATAAAGATTATAGACTGCTTACAGTTTCAAACACTGTTAGATGTGTGATTTTCTTGGAAGCATTCAAAACAGTAAGTTAATGCATCATTCAAGCTGATAAGGAAAATCTGGGAGTTACAGAGATAGTTAACATTGCCCCCCTCCACTACATTATTTTGGCCAGCTGAACGAGACTTTCTTTAGCTGCTTTTTATTTGTCATATCTAAAAATAAAAATGATCAGAGCCAGCAAATACCTAGGGTCTCCTTGAAGCCTCATGCGGGGTTTAGAGGAAGAAAACTGTACATTCAGCACACAGACTCAAGATCTTCTGTTAAGAATAAAGTTCCAATACTTTCACAAGCCCTGATGTCAATAATTACCTTTCAGCTTCAGAAAGGCCATTCTGTGCTCAGGCTTTTGCTGCTGTCGTGAACAATTGCTTGTTCCCTGTTCAAGCCATGGGCATTACAACTGTTCCTAACCACACTGAATTCTAGTCAGTATTTTTGACATCTAATGTTTTTCTTCACTTAATTTATTTAGGCATTTGTAACAGATGAGGGAATGACAACAGCTGATAAAGACAACAGCAGAAAGGAACTCCAGCTGAACAAGTTAATTCATGATCACACTTAAAAATCAGGCTGTTCTGATTATCACCTTCCTCTCCTTTGATTTCAGCATGATTTTTAGTAACTAAGCTTCTCACAAACTCCTAGACTCAGCAAATAATATTTTAAAGTTAAACCACTTGAAAATGGAAGTAAATGCTTTTAAACATAGCCTATTGCCTCTCTCCTTGAGACAGCTGCTAATAAAATGTGGATGGTGTGGAAAAAGAGAGGAGAATGAAACAAAAAATTATTTTTCTTGTGTAAATCAGTAAGGTTAGATAGAATGGCTAGGTATAATTGAAAAACAAGCACTCCAAAGATATATGGCATTTGTTCCTGCTCATGGTATTTCATGATAGTGAATGTTTGGAAATAACCACCAATTCTTTTCAACCCAGCAGGCACAGAGGCTGTTAGTCAACATGCCAGGATGCTTTATTACCATGGGGAGTTTGGGCCAGTCCATCTGTACCACTACTTGAAGATGGAGAGTTGTCCTCTGGTAGTTAGTACATTTTCACCTCAGTCAAATTAAAGAGATCCAGTGCATTCATTCTCATTAAAAAAGAAATGTGGCGCTTCACAAGTTCTCCAGTTCAGGGCTGTAAAAGAACTTCAAACATCAGAATAATTTTCTAAAAGTAATGAGTTTCCTCATTCTAGGGGGTGCTACAGCCCTGGTAATAAAGCATCTTTGCTAAGAACTGCTGTCTGCAGACTGATTCATTCTGGTGGCACGAGGGAGAGATTCAGACTGGGAGCGCTCTGCAGGGAATCTGTGACAGTCTTTCATCAGCTGCATATTCTTGACTTATAGAAACAAAAACAAAGGCATATTGTGAAGATCATGGAGCCTTATTGCTGGGCTACAGTGTTGTAGCTGAAGCTTTCAGACTCCCATACAACAGCATGCTTGAGAAAAGGGTGCCATATAAACTTAAAATCAAGTGTGAGATTTCTGTCTCCATCGCTGTCTGTACAAATCAAGGAAATCTCAATTATTCTCCCCTGAGGCATGTTGGGGATTGTGCTTTTCTCTTAACAGACCCACTCTACTCCTTTGAAGTGGCAAGCGGAGTCAGTGGCTTGCCTCTCTAGGGTAATATACATAATGAATGTGTGCACATACAACTGCCTCCTTTCTTGGCATATCTGCAAGCAGCTTGCGCCAGATTCTTCTCCAGACCGTACCATTGTAAATCTCGAGTGATTTAAACAAGAATCATTATCTTCTTTCAGCTGGGAAGAGTAAGTGGCCAACAGGCTCCTACAGCAGTCTGGCCTAAGCAAAGTGTCTAAGACTTTGTTCTGAAGACACCAAAGAGAAACATCTTCAGAAGGCAATCCAAGGACACCTAGCTCCTTGCCTTACTGCTAGGCTCTCCCAAGTAGTTTCAACCCATGGAGAGGCAGGAACCTGGGTTATGGCCCACCTTCCCTTTCCATCACACCCTCTGACACTGCTGGGCCTCCTGGGGGAACTTTTCCTGCTCCTTGGAGTGTGGGAACCACAGGCATTTCTGGCACTTGGATGCAGTGCTTTCAATATACTCTCCCCTCTGCCCACACCCACATTCAGCGTAAAAGACAGTGTTTTCCATCAACACTTATCAAAGTGCCAGTGCTCTGAGAAGAAAAACTAGTGGGGGAGGGGGGACTCAGCTGAAGAAAATGAAGCCACTGCCGTCAGCCCATTGAAAACTCTTCTAAAAGCTTTTTTTCTTCCATATTCCCTACCAGAGTGCCAAACAAACAGTAATTAAAATACATATTATGCTCAGAGCCACAGATTATTCTTCCCACTGGATTTCTTGAGTGGTTCTCCTGTCTTCTTGCATCAGTGTTTCAGGCTGTGAGCTCTCTGAGACATGACTTTCATTATCTCTGGGTCATTAGCAGCTCATAACTCAACGTCAGATAATGCCGATAAGGAGAGACAAAGGGCAGACCCTTTTCAATTTGTGGAGCCAAATGTATTGCACTGCATTGTGTAAAGTCAAAATTGTATGCATTAGTTACCAGGCAGTGACAATGTTGGACAGTTGGCTGGTTGAGAGAAGTAGATGTCACGGCATGTTGCGTTCAACAGCGGGATTCACACAGCAGCTTAAAGCCACTCATTGAAGGTGAGCCAGAGTCAATGATGTGTCTGCACAGGTCTTGGTCACCAGAACAGAATCCAAGACCCAGGTCTATTCCTTTAACTAGAGCAGAGTTGTAGCTTCAGAATAATCATCTAAAAATAACCCCCAAAATCTCCAAAACTTGTACTTCTCAGTGGCCAATAGGAGCCACAAGCCACGGCAATGTGTCTGGCTGGACTCCTGTCCCACTTTGGAGCTTGCACACCAAATACACAAGGTGTCTTAAGATACCTGGAGCTTGCAGTGTGCTTCATAGGGTCTGTGTCACCCAGAAAACCAGGCAGGCTTAGGCTGAATTTTTAATAATCTCAGCACTGTATATGGGAAATACCTGCTCTAATAAATAACTTCATCCAGAATAGGAGAACACAAGGATGTATGACTTTGTAACCTAGCAGACAAGCTCTCATGACTATTTTTTTTTTTTGAATCCAGGGTCTGTTTAAATGGAAATTTATGAGCAGTCCTTGGAGTGCAGACCAGCCCCAGGTGCACCACACCAGCTGAATGCCCTCAGCCCTAGCAGTCTGACTAATCTTCCCCCTTGGTTTTCATTCCAGCCATATGAATCCTGTATAATTTGCAATACCATAGCACTGCTTCCATAGGAAGGATTGGAAGAGGCCTCCCACACAACCCTGCTTTCAAGGGCATGATTCAAGGTACTCTCCAGTTCAGCAGCTAATGTGGTTTTGAATGCCCTGAGGCTGATGAGAGGGGTGTACCCAACTTTTCTGCCCCTTACTCATAGCACCTAACTCCCAGCCTAATATGTAAAGTCGCTCTTTTTTTTTTCTTTTTCCTTTTTTTTTTAAATGAGGCAAATACTATAGATGGTAAGCACCCTCTTGTCTCATGTTTTTTGTGCATGGTGCAAGCCTCCATGATCACATCCCTCAGGTGACCATAAGAAATACCACTCTGACGACCAGGAATGTGATGCAGGCCAAAGGGTATGTGATTCTGTTGGCATCTAAAGGTTTTCCAGGACCAAAAGGGAGATGGACAGATGAGGAACTTGCTGAGAGAGTGAGTTTGGAGATCACCAATTTAGATTCATTCACCTAAAACCTACTAAAGTGCCAAGAACCTTATCATACATCTGGCACCGTGTGGTTTTCTTGCAGTTGTCAGAAGTGACATCCTCTTCAAGGGCACTAATGCTTCCCAACAAACCTCACCCAGCCAGCTGACACAGGGCACCAATGCTCGCCATTCACCACAACTTCACTTCTAACCCGTGGAAGCAACCAAAAGGCAGACATCAAGGTGAAAGATTCTCCAGGCTAGTTAGTTTCCTAGGAAGATCAGCTACTGCACTGCAAGCAGCATATGGTTTTTTTTGGCTAAAAGGTGCTTATGAAATGAAATAACTTTTTCCACATGACTTTCAGAACCTTGTTTTGTCAGCAGAAAAAAAAGTTCAAGATAGTTTAGGGATTTTTTAAACATCATGGCGGTCATTTTTCTTTGCAATATTTTATTTCTTTTCTTTTCCTTCAAACAGCTATTGTGCTTTAAAACCTCCTCGGTTAAATGGAGTGAAAGGCGACTTTCAGTTTTGATCCTAGACAGACACTGCTGAGCCTTGTTTAATTGGTCTGGATTTTGTTGCTAAATATATTTTTTAAATGAATGCCACATCTTTGCAAGGGTGCTAGGGGAAGGAATGGAAATAGAGTATTATACAACCTGCTGAAATTCATTGTTGCTGTGGTGTAACATGCCACTTCCTTAAATTTCCTCTCTCCCACTACATACACATTTGAAAACATTAGGTAGCCAAATTGTTTTAAAAACTGGAGAAACTACTGTTTCTGAAATTATCCTACATTTAAATCACTCTATAGAGAACATTATCTGGAAAATTTCTAAGTGAAAAATGGGAAAGTTCAGCAAAGGAAAAATGAAAAATAGATTTACCTCTTTTTAATTCAAAGAAGTTAAACTTTCATTTGTCAGAGCTGAACTTGTCCCAAAGTGAAGGATGAAGGATGAAAAAGAATGAAGGAAAAAAAGAAACAAATGAGAATGTAACATATTTATGTAACAGCAAGTTGACCTTCAAACTGGGGAATGGGGAATAGGAATACCATTTCCAACATGTAAAAATGTGTAGCCACCTCAACTTAGGTGTAACCCATGTGTTTGCAGGGTACAGGTAGGTGGCAATTCTACCAGTACTTGGTCAAATATTAACAATGCAAATTTGCCTCCCTGTTTTCGGAAGGAAAAGGAAAGTGTATTGTTTCTGTGATGGACTCCTGTGACAAGATGGAGATGCTGATCCCTCCAGAGGTCAACAAGCTACAGATACCACAAAGCACAGAGTGCCAGTGGGAAACCCTGAAACTCCAGAGGGAGTTTTATGGAGTCAGAGGAGGCTTTCTGTATGTAGGTTGTCATGAATAGGGGTGTGGGAGTCAGGCTTATATTATCAAGTTATCAGGAGGAGGATCTGAAACAATGGTGTCTCCACTATTGCTGCTGATGATGTCCAAAGATTCCATCATGGGACTCCTGATACTCACTTCACTTTGCGGGAGGAACTGTTTCACTGAGCTGTTGGAGCTGATCAAATACATATCACAGGCAGAATTTGCACCTTGACAGCAGCAGTGTTACCTACAATGACGAGATCAGTGAAAGGGACTATTTTTTCCTGCTGGCAGCAGGCTGTTTCCCGGGCGATTCAGGACTATTCACAGCATTTACACCATGATAAAGTAGGATTGACTGTGGGCAAGTCAATTCAGTATGTGATTTCAAAAAAAGACACCTTGGACTTTCTGGAAACAGACAATTTAAAAAGACAATTTGAAACCATAGGCCTTGTTTTCATGATAAGGGTCTGCTGCCATCTCCAGCTCAGTTGTCTCCATTGCTGAGTCTCATGGCTTCAATCTGGTGAAGCAGGTACCATGTTCTTGACATCCCAAATGGGATGTCCACCTGCGCTGCTGCACAGAGAGGCCTGAAGGGTAGGTCTGAAGCTGAGGTAGCCAGCAGCCTTCATCACCCACCTGGAGCAACACCTAACCTGCCATTGCTAATCCATAGAAGACACTTAATCTCTGGCCAGAGTTAACAGTGCAACCGAAGGGCAAATCTACCTGTAGTGAAGGCAGTTCCCAGGTTTCCCACCAGCCATCTTCCTTGTAGTTACTGCTTCAGGTTGGAAAGGCCTGAAAGCAAATGGGATCCATCTTGGAAGAGTCATGATAGTGCAAGGACAGGAGGCATTTGCCCACAGCCCAAGCACAGCAGGTGTTCCTGCAGTCCTGAGCCCCAAGGCAGATGCAGTACACAGGGAGTCATGACAGGAATAGGTCCCTTGCTAAGGAAATACAAAAGCTGCAATCCCTACCTTGCTAAATTGACCTCTGTGACTTAAATCATCAGTTAACTCATCATGTACCCACACTTTCCCCCCAAACATCCTTCCCTGTAACAGTAAGGAGGTTATGAAGGATGCATAAAGTAACACACATAGTAGTATTTATGAACAGTTCTGTCCCTGATATTTTAGAGGTGTGTGTGAAGGAAAGAGGTTTGATTATCTTCTTCCTTGTAAAAGTTTTATTCTAGGGTTACTCTACCAGGAGTGAAAACAGTAATGAGGCTTAACAGTCCTGCTCTAAAGGTTTTTTCTGCTGGATGGACAGACTGTGTTTTATGATTATGATCAATGTGGAGGAGAAGAAGTTTTTATTTCTTCTTTTCACTTGCACCATCCACACTGGTGCCCCTGGAAAATACAAAACAGTCATGAATGGGGGTTGTAAAGCTGTTACCATGGGATGGTGTCAAAGCAGCACTGGAGATGGAAAGTTAATTCTTATAACAATGTTTTAAGTGGGACAAAGCAGAGCATGGGATTACAACATGGAAAGAGAAGGCACATTCAGGAAGGTCACTGTTTCATTCAACTAATTTGAGGTCAGGGCAAGGTAGGGCAGCTGGAAAAGAGAAATGGAAAATGTCCTTTAAATGGCTTTATTAATGATGACAGGATCTAGTGCTGAGAGCGGGAAGAGAAAAACATTATGCTTTTGACCAGCATTTAAAACCAGTCACGTCTCCAGACGAACACAGTAAATGAGTATTCCTTCAAGCAATGGATAGTGAGAAAGACTTTAAAGCAGATTTATAGGATGCTCATAGCTTCTTCTTTCATGTTTTTCCGTGTCCATGAGACAAATAGTAAGGGTCATGGCTGTTCATGCTAGTAAATATAATAATAAATTAAATATGCTAAGGACCAGTCTCTGGCCCTGAGGCCAGCAGACCAGGAGCAGCCCACATCTAACTACCTTTACTCTCTTTACAGCAGCCCCTAACTACCTTTACTCTCCCAATTGGCATAGCCACCACCAAACTGCTCACTTGGAGTTGCTCCTGACCCTGTGCTAACTCTGCATCTACCAGCCAGGAGCAGAGGGTGACAAGTGACCCCCAGAGAAACCCACCCTAAGGACTTCACCTTTAGCACTATGGGCAACTGCTTTCCAGAGCCCACGAATACTTCCTGTAGAGAAAGGAGCTGGTTTCTGTGCGGAAATTTCCTCCTTTCAGCAGCTATCACTAGGCAGGATTGTACCAGAACTCACTTTGAGGCAAGCTTACCCTAGAGACAAATTTCATTTTGCTCCATCAGCTTCCCCCTTGCTCATGGTGACGGTACCAGAGCAGGAAGTCTTCCAGATCCTTTTATACCAGTGGAAATTTCACAGCATGGATGAGGTTGGAAGAGACCTCTGGAGGCCATCTTTTCCAACCCCTTGCTCAGGAGCAGGGTGCCCAGGACCACGTCCAGGCAGCTTTTGAAGTTCTCCAAGGAAGAGAAGACTCCACCTCCTCTTTGGGCTACCTATGCTGGTGCTCAGCCACCCACAGAGTAAAGAAGTGCTTCCTTATGTTTTTCTGATGTTCATAAATAAGCTTCCAGCATAAGTTGCTACCCTAGTTCCCAGACTGCTGATGTTCACCAAATTTATGGTGAGCTCTATCCAGTCTTCTGGGAACACAGAGGTGGCTGGCCTTTGCCCTGATTCTGTCCAGGAGTGGCACATGGATGAAATGGGGCTGGGGGAATAGCCAGTGGGTTTGCAGCTGTGGGAATTCACATGAGTTAAAACCAAATCTCCCTTAAAGGGAGACAAAAGTGTGCCAGCTGCTAGCATAAACCGGCAGTCCCATCAGCAGTGCTTTCAGGAGAAAGATGCAGTCCATCAAGGTGGAGAGATCCTCCATCAAAGCAGGTTGATTCATGTGCTAAGGATTTAAGCAAGGAAAGCACCATGTTTAAGCAAGAAAAGCACCTACCAACCTAAGAGGGAGTTTTGGTCAATAGCAGCCTGAAAGATCTGGACCTTTTGTTTTAGCAGTTAACCAGCTCCCAGCCCTGACCTTCTGCAGGGCAGAGGAGATCTATGCAGATGGAAGCCTGCTCTTTCTTTCTTGTGGTAAAATTAAAAAGAAAAAGAAGCTCATACATCATAAAATGTGACAATTCCCAGAGTAGTTCTTTTGGGGCTCCTTCTACCAAAGAGTTGTAGCGCTGCCAGGCAAAAGGACAAATGGTCTTAATCACTCGAACCCTAGGCAAACACTATATCTTTTTTTGTGAATCGAGTTTAAACAGAAGTTATGCAGGAAGGACCAAGTCAGAAACCACTTTTTCCAGATGTCAGAAAGATTGAAACGCACATGAGGGAAAAAAGCAATGTTACGAACTTTTAGCTTGATATATCTGGTAGGTGAAAGAACTAATGCTGTAAAGAAAATGTTTGCATAGTGCCGCTGAGTCTGCTCTAGACTATAACACTGGTCAAACAGCACTTTCACCAAAGGTTTCTTAACCGTGCTGCTGTTTGAGGAGCAGAAAGTACAGGGAGGAGGAGAAAAAGAAAAATCTAAATGTGAACACAAAGTTCTATTTACTGAGATAAAGATTGAAGAAATAGATATGGATATAGAAAATGCTCTTGAAATATGTTCCTTGTTATAAATAAACCATGTTGCCAGCACTTAAATAAAAATATATATATATATATAAAATCCCTGTTGAGAGTCACAGGGGAGCAATACCATCGCCGGAATATCTGCTGATGCAGCTGAACTACACTTAAGACATCTGCTGAGATGAAACTACTTTGTGGCTGGAGGTATTAGGAAAAAAAGAGTTACTTCAACAAAAAAATAACCAGTGTGTGAAAACAAAACCACACCAAAATGTAACAGAACGTGCACTTCTACAGCCGTGGCACCACCGTACTGTAGTTATTCCATCAGTCTGTCTGCCCCAGAAGTGAAGCAGAAGATTGTAAAGCAGACTGATAAATGAAGAAACCTCCCCCATGGCACCACTTGCTGCAGAAATCTCAGGTCCTCAGCAAAGTCCCAAGAAAACTGAAAATCAAAAGTAAATGCAGTTTAGAGTAAATTTATTCAAAATGAGTGCCAAAATGTGGAACTCGGTCCCTGCAAGGTCTGCGTGCACCCACATCAATGGGAGGAGCATGGCTCCCAGCAAGGGCTGTGGGTCAGAGCCATGCTACCAGCTGCAGGCAGAGAGGCACCGCGCTCAGCCAGCCGACAGCCACGCGTTATCCATACCGACGTGTGCCACTTAACCCAGGGTGTGTTTTTTAAAACAACTCCATCGGCTTTGAGCAGCTCCTACTTTGCTTCTCTTTGACACTGGTTTTGTTGCAGCTGATTCTCTTGTGGCTGGAGCTGCTGGACCAGAGTAGGCAGAAGCAACTAGTTTTAACTAAACTGATTTCCAAGTCAGCTTACACAAAACCAGAGTTTTGGGTTTTCTGCCCATAAATCGTACCCTGCCTTTTGAGGGCTGCAGTCTTCCATTTCACTTTTGTAATGAGCACAATTCCCTTCACTTTTTTTCTGTAAGAAAAACAGGAATTTGGGTTATTTTTCACTTTAAATTTAGTACGAACTCTTTGCTCCTACTTTTTAAAGTAGCGCATAATTATTAGCCATAAGTCGGGGCTTTGGGCAGCAAGGGGCAGATCAGCAGATCTACGTACATTGGAGATATAATTCAAGAGTACTGAGGAATAGATACCCATGCACACACCTCCAAACTCTCATTTGAAATACCAGAGGGTTTCTGTAAGCCCCTTTTCTCCCACCATTCCCTTCTCTCTGGCTTTTTCTCTTCCCATCTAAACTTATCAAAAATGTCACACTCAGCTTTTGTTTCAGGTATCACTCAACATGCAACTTTAACCCCGCCTTGCTGTTTTCCCCTGAAACTTCTCCTACAAAACATCTTAAAAATATTTGCGAGACACCATACATTCCCTCATTTCTACCAGCTTAGTAATATATTTTGCCTGAGTTCTTGGGACCTCTGGGGTTGAAAACACAAATCAACTCCAAGATTAACCCCCAAGTCTCGCTAAATCTATGTGCTTGAAAGATTTGTTATAATATTGCATCAGAAACTGTACAGTTTTAATCAGAAACAATTTAGGATCCAAACTCTATTCACTGAGCCATGATCTTTCTTCATTTTAATCCTGTGTATCTTAGACCTACACAGTTTGCTGTTGTTGTTTTTCTTTTGGATAGTTTATATGGCAAGAACAAAAATTTAGCAGTCCTGACACGATTTGCTTAGTCTCTTTGACTTCAACAACCTGTTTTGACTGACATCCTTTCTTCGTGGCTGCGTGCACAAGGCTGCTGGAGTAACACCCCTCTCATCAGTGACTCCATCTCATGAGGGCTCAATTCCCACAGGCACCAGTGAAGCTTTCACTCTCATATTTCTTACTACCCATGAAAATGTTGGGCCACCTAATCCAAAGACAGTAATTGATGTTGTGCTTTGGTGGCCAAGCCCCCCTTGAGGAAGCTGGCCATGATCTGCACCTTTCCCTATTTCCATACTACCCTGGCCCCAAAGACAGCTGTCCCACAGCCTGGGTAGATTCAGCAGAGTACATTAGAATCATAGAACCATAGAATATCCAAGATGGAAGGGACCCACAAGGATCATTGAGTCCAACTCCTGGGTCCCCAAAGAGCCACCCCCCAAAATAAATAAATAAATAAGTATAATCAGAACATGTGTCTGAGAGTGTTGTCCAAATGCTTCTTGAACTCCAGCAGGCTCAGTGCCATTAGCTTGAACCCCTGACACGTGCATGCCTCATGTGCACCTTGGACAGCCCACACGCATCTTGCTGGGGCCGTGGGTCAATCCTGGTCTCCTTGATGCTGCTCTGCCAGGCATAAATGGCCAAACACTTGGTGGCACATACTACAGAAACCAGGTGTCTCACGTAGTAGGAGGCACAGATGCATTTCTGTCCCTGTGGCGCTGTGTGGACCAGCAGGAGAGGCTCTGTAGCCCATTTATGTCACTTGATGGTGAGGGTATGGCCTGAGAAGGTCAAAATCTTGGTTAAACTCTTTGGTAGAACAGGACTAGAGGTAGGTGCATGTCCTGGCTGTTGGACCCTTGGAAAAAAGAAGCCCATTTCCTGTTTGCCAGCCTGTTTTTCATATCTAGCCCTTTTCCCACTTTTATTTGCTTGTTAGTGTCTGAAGGGAAAATCTCATTTCTTCTGTTATAAAATATTCCTCTTGCTCCAAAACGTATTCAAGTTTTTACTCCAATAAGGAAAACTGGACAAAAATGCCAGGTGAAACTAAAACAACTTTGTTGCCTGATTTTCTTCATCTGGCGAGACCTTGGCGGCCAAACAAAAACCAGTTTCTCATACAGTCCTTCCTATGCGGTAGCTTTCTACCTGCATGGAAGGGATAGCCCCAGGTCTCCCACAAATGTGCAGTGCGTTGAACAACCACAAAAGGGTTATGAGCTCCCAGAAGCTGCCATCACCATGCAGGATCCCTAGAGAATTCACCAGCCAGGGGCAGCTTTTTTTCTGATGATGCAATATGTGAAACCTTAACTCCCTGAGAGAGCATTTTAGTGAATTAACGGCTCAGAGTGCGCTCAAAGTTCTCTGTTCGTGTAGAAGGCGACCATAGTCCCGATTTACCTCTGGTCCCACAAGTCATAACTTAGTAACCGATGTGCCTGTTATTAATACATACTTAACAGACAAAAAAAGGTTAACAACAATCTTGTCACGACAAGTCTCTTTGTGGCTGCTGCTTTTACTCACTGCCTGCTTTCTGGTCTTGTTTACAGGGAAACCTGACTCATCTGCTACTTTTGTAGTGCAGAGTAATACAGAGTTGGGGGATTCCCTGCTGGAAGAGCTATTTACAAGTCCTTTGTAATCAGCACAGTTTGTACAGGGTTGTTTTTTTTATATGTATATGTACAGTCTCTCCTGAATCTAAGGTGGTGCTTGTGTGGTAGCTTTCGCAGACAAAATAGTAAGGACAAAAATAAAGTTTCTAAATGGGGACTTAGAAGTATCACCGCCAACAAAATGATCTGAGAAAGTACAGACTGTCTTTATCATCTGCTGATGAATATGAACTTAAGAAGCATACAGGCAGTTTTAAGATGTACACAATTGAGCAGCTATGTAAGATCTAAAATTACCACAAGAAATTACTACAAGAAAAAAAGAGCCATTTGGTATTAGGTATACCTCTTTGGTCACAAATGGAGAATAGGTGATAACATGAGGCAGATGGTCTGTATCATGCTTTGATAAACACTTAACAAAAATGTTTCTAGCTCTTCCACTGCCTGGTAAGTGATACGCAGATGGTCCTGTCTCAGTGGCCATTTCAGACAGGGATTCGGTGTTACATACATCTGTACTGGCTGCTCACATGCATTTCAGTTCCATATATAGTCCCTTCAGGCACTGAGCACCCACTAACTTAAATGGCAATCCTGAATGTAAAAGGTTTTGCAAGCCAGTCAAGGATCTTGCACTTACAACTTTTGCAGAAGTGAATTCATATCAAGAATAACTGATGACATCAGAGGACTGCTCCAAACCAAATTCCTTTGCAACAGATAAGTGATGTCTGACATCAAACCTTATAAAAATAGTTTTCCTCCTTTCTGAGAATCACTGCAGTTAGTTTTGAATAGATACTTGGAAGAGTTCATGCAGGGAATATGTACTGTGTTCATTGTGGGTAGGCTACATGCTAATCTCCCATGTTAGAATGCGTCCTATCCCAACCATATATCCATGCACCCAGAACTCCAGTGAAGAGAAGGGTCTTTGTACAGCTCAGTGCTGGAAACTGGAAAAGATAAACATGTAAAAGCCCCAAGTGATGCAAAAACAAAGATGCTAAGAATTCCTATTAATGTATTTACACCGGTCTGTTCCAACCAAACAAGTCTTCATGCTACCAGAACAATTCAACTGATTTACTTCAAAAGATATGGGCAGCTCTGCAAACATTTTTCCCTGCATTTTTGTGGTTTTCACCCTTTCAACCCATTTTCTGCTACGGAATTAATTTACAAACAATGTGTGTTGTCCTCTAAGTGACTGTATGTGAAAGATACCCTGTGCAATGAGGCATTTCTTACCATTAGGGCCACCCAGTCTGCCCCCTGGAGACACGTCCTTCTAAAAACTGTGTTTATGTTTCCATTTTTACATAGTATTTGAAGCTGAGAATTTTCTCTTAAACATTTGGCATAACCTTTTCATTACTCCATGGTATACTTCTCACACAAAGTAAGAGGAAAAAAAAGAGAAAAATATCCGAGTGCACTTCTTTGTGTTGTCTATGTCACAGGACATCTGGTCTTAGCTTTGATTTAAATATTCTTCAAAGGTGCTAGAATTTGTAAAATTATTTTGATAAAGAGCATTGAACTTACATACCTTCATGCATACAGTAAACTGCTAAGTAGTTCTTGACTTAAATTATACCATTTTTTCAAGAGGATAAATATTTTTGCAGCTCTATAAGTACATTGTGTTCCCGTTTTCAGCAGCCTTGTAGGTGGAACCTGGTGGCATGTACCTAGGACTAAGAGTTGGACTGCTGATATGGAAAAGTTTGAACTATGACAATCATCCACACTTTTTAGCATTTTGGCACTTTTTTTTCCACAGTTAGTTCACAGGAGCATTATTTCATGCTGGGGCAAATATATTCCCAGTGAACCCACATCATTACTACTATGTCTGCAGTGAAATTTAGGAAGAAACATATTCCCCCTGCATTCCCAGAAGTTTGTAACAGCCTTCCTGATGTGTGGGTCTGGTCCTCGGAGTTGCACGTTTCTATTTTTCAGCCTTTCCCCACAGTTCTCTGCCAGGAGATGCCTGGCTTAGACCCTCTGAACAAGCTCTTATTTTCCTGCTATAAATAACTCCTGCTTATTCAGTTCCACTTAACTTCACAGCCCCCTTCTGCCCTCTTACTTCTGTTCTGCCTCTGGTCCTGCCAACTGTCCCCAGAGTTATCGCTTCTGCAGCTCAAGTCCTTCACCGTCTTCCCCCTGCACCTTGCAGGCAGACTGGGAAGATGGAAACTGCATCAAAACCCCTCCTTAGCACCCATATTTATGCATGATGGCTATGTCAAATTTTGCTGAAATTATTCAAGTTATTGCTTAGTTTGGTGGTGATCAGCCTTACTCTGAAAGCTTCCTAGAGCTGACAATAGGAGACCAACGTCATTCATATTCATAGGACAATGTAGGGCAATGGCTAACCAAGACAAGAAAAAAACATCTTTCTTGCGTTATTACTATAGAGTATGTTTCACAGGGAGAAAATGAACCCTGCTGTACAAACAGAAGGGAGATACAAGCAGAAAGAAAATTTGTAAAGATGGATCATGCTAGAATATAAAGGCATTTAGGGCCGGCAGAACCAGGGTGATGTATTTGGATAAATGTATCCCTGTACCCCATGGATATAATTATCCTTAAAAGTCCAAACCAAGGTGACAATGCTATTGCTGGGCATGTTACTTGCAACATGCTCCAGACAAAGGCCCTGGTCCTTGTAAGGAGCCTCAAGTCAGCTTCAGCAATGGGATGAACCAGCTGCTCCTTCCTCCTCCTCCGTGGGGCTGGTGCATAGGACCCAGATCTGGGAGGAGTGCGTAGGATATGTGCGAGCAGGGACAGACAGGTGGTGGCAGTGGCCCAGGGTTACCACTGGACAGGTAACAGGACAGACATGAGGGCAGAAGCTCCTGGGACCCAGGAGGTGAAATGCTCTTGGCAAGCTGTGGTGCACCTGATCCATTCAGGGCCCTCAACCTCCAGCATTACAAACAAAGCAGAAAGTCAGAAATCTTTGTCTGCTGTTGAGAGCTTTTTGAGCCTGTGAACTTTGCATTTTCTAGCTTTTCTCTGTGACCACAATAACTAAAATTCCATTTCCCTTTTAATTTGTAAAGTAAATCTGAACACCCATCTCCTAAAACTGGGATTTGAATTTCCCCACTTGCCCCGGCTACTTTCCCTTCTCCCTCTCCTCCTCCCACATGATGCCCCAACTCTCAATTTTAGGAAGATTTATGCTTGAGCTGCTGGAGCTGGCAGCAGTATATTAGGAGCAGAAGGTGGTATTCGAGTAAAGGCCAACACAGTACAGAATTGCAGAGCTGGATACAAGAGCAAAGAGAAAGAAAGCACCTACCATAAGGTACTTTGCATCAGAGATGGCTGCAAAATATTCATCAAAGCAGATTTTCATTGGAAATTGTTTTGGTTTTGCTTCTTTTCTTTTCTTTTCTTTTTTTTTTTTTTTGGTCAAGGACAAATTCTCCACGAGAGGTGTCTGCTTTTGCATTTTGCTTTAAAATAAACAAAAGCCACCAAACAAAAGATGCTCCAATCAGTACATATTCCCATTTTCAGCCAAATTGTGTCTGACAAAAATCTGTCATTTCTCAGGGGAGAGAAGAGGGAAAGAACCTTTTTTTCATCCAGTCCTGTTTTATAAGCCTACAGTATACAATGCCTATTGTTTTCTGTGTTGTTAAATCTCTTACCATGGTTCAGTATTGCAGCTGGCTGTCATGCTTGTGTTTGCACACTGAATATCTGTGGGGTAGATTACTTCATCGCTTATGTGCATCAATTCCCCATTTGGAAAAGGGACCCACCACATCTTGTCTGTTCAGCTGATAAGCATAGCGACTACTGTCCCTTACTGTGCTTGGGTACAGTGCCACTTAAAATAGGCCTTCAGTTTCAATGGGCACTAATGTTGTGTTAATGTCATGCAAACAATACAAAGTAATAGCCTTATTAAATGAGTATCTTCTGATCAGCATCAGGACAGGCAAAGAAACACACACTCATTTTTTTTCCCCCCAGAAACAGGCCTCATGAAGAAAATCTCCCTGGTTCTCTGACAGTGGCTGATGTCCATAAATCTTTGTATGTCCATGCTGTTTGCTGAGCACACAGTGAGGACAGGGGTATTATGCAGGATTATTTGTGCGCTAGTGATAAAAATCACATTGATATGAGGAGAACTCAGCACTCTTCCCTTTCCATCTCTCCAACAGTTCCCCAGGTTATTCTCAGCCTTTTTTTTTTTCTTCTCCTTTCTCAAAAGAATTTTATTTTTTTTTCACTGCCAGTAGAAATTTCCATTACATAGTACCGTCATTGCACAGTTGCTGCCCTAAACGTGCTTGCCATCAGTGGATCTGTGCTCACATTCACCATGGAGAGAAACAGTTTGCAGGGCTATCACCTCTGAGTGCTCTTCCCAGAACAAACCAGTTTAAAGTTTCTGTTGTCCCCCAGATGAGAGCAGCTGGCAGAAGAGGTCCAGAGGGTGTCCAGTGGTACTCACAGGCCCCATCTCTATCTACCACAGCTAGTGCAAGTTCTGTGTGGGTGCAGGGCGCTTGTAGGTGTCTGTGCCCACCTCGACATGGCTGGAGATCTTGCATCCTCACATCTCACTTTTAGGGGTACAGCTGCTGCACAGCGGGGAGGTGGGACATGCTAGAGCCCTTCAAGGAACTCAGCCCTGGGGTGTCCAAGAACAGAGCACACCTCTGGTTTCCATCCTGCTACCAACCAGCACAGAACAATCCACACGACCCGTTCCTCTGTTCCAGTATGAAGGAGCTCCCATTGCCCAGTCAGATCTTCCAGAGACAAGGATCCACAGTGCACAGGACAGGTGGATATTTCCTTCTCTGTGTAGGAAAGGCCTGAAGCCTGTCACCTCAGAGGTGCAGCCTGCCCCTTCCAGTGTATGGAGACAAGCGCAGCAGCCTGTCCACAGGCCATGCTGTGGATGGCTTAGCCAGTGGAGACTGGCTGGCCCTTCATTCACTGACCAAATCCTGAATTCTCAACACTGCATACAGTTCAAAAAGTGTCTCCAGTTGTGGTGTACCCTGCTGGGCAAGTCTGTCATCTCAAGTGAAAACAATATTACTGGCAGGGAGGTACAATACAACCTGGCATCACCAGTGTCACAAAAGAGCAAAGATGACAACAGAACTGAGGATGATGCAGACTGCTTGCTTTATTCTTGTCCCTCCTATCAGGTCCAGAAATGCCTCTTCTGATGGCTTACTGTGAACATGAACCCTCAAAGAACAAGTAGTGCAGAGCAAGTGCTTCAGGAGTGCAGAAATGGTTTTGGGCTCAGCTCTAAACACACTCCACAGTAGTTTGGTTCGAGCATGTGTCCGGCTAGCAAGGGATGTTGCAGACACAAAAAACTCACTGCCTTCCCTGTTTGTTTCATGTCTATGTATCTGTAGTATTTGGATTTGGTTGCATCTCTGAACTTTACCCAAAGCATGTAACATTCATGAATCTGCAAAATTGGACTGGAAGTCTCCTGAGAAGAGACTTACCCATGAGAGTTTCAGTATTTCCTGCTTCCAATTGGGCTGGAACCAACACAAAAACAGCTATAACAGTATTTGGCTCTTGCACATCTAGTCTGAGCCAAAAGGCAGGAAATTTAGAGGTATGCAAAACAGAAAAAAAAAAAAAAAAGAAAAAAAAAAGATGGGAGACTGAGGTAAGGCACTGAGCCCAGCTTTTGAGAAACTAAATGAAGAAAAAAAAATGGGTCAGTTCTTTTTTTTTTTGTTTGTTTCTGAAGCATCATGCTAACCTGCAGGGCTAGGTCCTCCCCTCTGCATGACATGTGGGCTTTCTTACAAAAGAAGAATCCCTAAAGGCTGGATCTGGGGGCTCTGGCACTGCTTTATATCTCCCCAAAACAGAATAAAACTGCCAGTTCAGACTGGGATCTAGACCAGAGTTTGTATTAATTAAATTACTTATTTAGCTGATAATTACAGGCTTTCTGGGCTTGCCTATCCTTTTACTCACACAAGTACTGTTTGGAGACCCCTCCTGAATTCAGAGGAAAACGTAATCTTCCCACTGTTCTTCAGCAGATCTGGCAGCTGTTAGAAAGGCTATAACAAACCTGCATTATTACAGATCCACACACAAATGTAGCATTTCAGAGAGAAACCACCTATCAAGACAAACAGTGGGAACTTGCTCTGCGTGCACGTCTGGAAAAGGAGTGTTTAGGTGCAACACTGCAGATTTTTGCTGCCTATGAACTCATCACCAGCACTACAAACTGCACTTTGTCACGGGGAGGGCTGTATTTGCACATCTATGAGGCATGAATACAGCCACTCACCCTGCTTGCTGCTTTGTATAGTTATGCGTAAAATAGAAAAATTACCCTTTTAATGTGAGGACTGCAGTAGCAATCATAAGGCATCCTGAGAAATTTGTACCTACATACCATGAGGTGGCTACACAGATTACATGAAAAGCCCTAGGGGTGTGGAGGTGCCCAGCAAGGTGCTACAGCAGCTTTTCTGGGTCTTGAAGCTGGTCATTCCAGCTGATACCACACCATACCATCTGCCTCTATCAGTGGAGACTTTGAGGACTGCTGCTCACAGTCACAATTTCTACTGCTACCTTCTCACCTCTCTGTTATACTCTTAATTCATGCTCTTAGAGTCAGACCTACATATATTCTTTGTTTTTGCCTTTCTTCTCAGGCAGAGTAATCCAGTATAGACTAGCTACATAAAGCTCCCACATTCCACACTTTGCCATATTAAATACTCTGAGCTACTAATGATAGGTTACATTGGGGGGATGCTGGAGCATCTCGTTTCTTTTAAGCTATTTGCAACTGAAAATAATTAAGTGCAGCTCTTCACCTGAAGTTATTTCAAGCCACCAGCAGCTAGGACTAGTAGGGAATCAGGGCTAATGAGGAATTTGTTTCTCCAGCTGGGAGAGAAGGTGGGCAAGATGTTTTGGCCAGCACTGCTGGCATTCTCAGACTCCCACTACATGCTTAATCCTAGGCTAGTGGTCAGTGTGGAAATGGGCCATCTGTGAAGCTCCTGCTCCTGGGTCTTGCCTTGCTGTAACCCCCAGACAGATGGGACTTCTGATAGCTCTTGGCTCTTTGTGTATTTTTGTATTCAGCTCAGAAATTTGGCCATCCCGCTCTGGTGAGTCAGACCATGTATATCTCAATATCTGGGGATGTTCAGAGACTCCTGAAGAGAAGGAATAATTTGATTTGGTTCTCACTAGTCATAAATTTGGAATAGTCACAGAAAAACTTTTTTAAAAGTATTTCCAACTGGGCTTTATATCCATGGAAGATAACTGCCTGAATGTTTGCATACTGGTCCTCCAATTAGATATGGATTTACCTGAATCCATTCCATGTTGGGGGAAAAAAAAGTTTATAAAATTTCAGACTGGTTTTAAGCAATAGCTTGTTTTAGCTTTACAGCAGGATCGCCAAATGGAAAATTCTTGTAAAACCTACTTGAGTCCTAGTTTTCATCCAACAAAAAGGGCTGAGACCTATAGGTCTTTGAATTCCAGGGGTCAAATTAAAAATTAGCCTGCACATAAAAGATCCTTTGGTTTTAGACTTACAAATGAAAGCATGAATACCCTTGGTTTGACCCTCATGTAGCCTCTCACTCGCAATGTGCTTACATTCTCACCCAAATATTTGAGTTTCACCCATGGCAGTGACCTTCTTGTGGTGTTTTCCCCCACATTTGCATTTCAGGACTCCTATTGCACATGCTACCAGACCAACACATTTGTAGTTTTATTGTATTTCTCTCAAAGAAAATGGGCAATGGCTTTGCCTTTGTCTGTGTTTTTTTAACTGGTGTCTTAACTTTGACATCTTTCACTACCTGGGGCTTAAGAGGCTTCTTATAATTTTATTCCATGAGCCTGTGCAGTGCAGATCCCACTTGGTTATCACTGGCAGTGTTGTGAAAGTTCAGCAAGGCTAAACACTGGTTAGCTACTTACAAGCTTTTTCAGCTCGACAAGTAAATCCTTCAACAGTTCTTCTTGCTTACTCCACTATCCTTTTAGATGGGATACATTTGGGGGACAAGAGTGGGTTTCACAACCCTATGACTTTGCAAACACAAAATCCCAAGTGTTTAGGTCACATTTCTTCCAGACGCCAGGCGACATGCTAAGTGACACAACTTCTTTATTCACAGACGTTTTTTTCCTTTCCAAGGTCAGAATGTGAGAAGTGAGGCTTGTGAGTAAGAAGGATCCTAAGAACTGTGGTGGTGCAGATAATAAATAACCATCTCACACTATCGCATGCTCAGGGGTCAGTCTGCTTTGACTGGTTGTTGTTAACACTCCTTCAAAGCACTGGAGGATCATGGATGCAGAACTCAATCTATCAATGGCCGGTGTTATGGGGGAATTCAGACAGCATCATACTGTGATCTCTTTGGGCCAAATTAATCTTATTGCAGCGTAGTCCCCATGCACCTTTTGACAAGAGCACTTCTAGAGGCCCGGAGAGAGTTAGAAAACCCTTGATTTAGGCACAGCAATGGAATTTAGGTCAAAATGAGGATTTTTCTGGCCATGAAGTTTAGAAGTGAAATCCTCAGCAGGCTGACACCAATTGGCATTGACAACACTTATCCATCAACACTCTTGCTTTCCTTTCAGTGAGGAGACCCCATTGTCCTAGGCAGTAGTTTTGCAGATGTTGCACAGTTGCTGAGGACATGAAGGAGAGGGTTTGTGCCACCTCATTAGCACCTGCAGCTTTTCTTTAGCATGGTGAAAGCTGTGGGTATGAACTGGGAATGAACTCCCCTTTTTTCTCATTATGTACTACATTCAGGGTTTACCTGTGCTCTGCACACTCATTAATCTCTGGATCATACCAAAGTCCTAATATTCAGATCCATATGCTTCAGCTTTTCTGCTCATGAATCTGACCTTGCTTCCTTCCTTCCTTCTTCCTCAAGCTGTTTCACACTCTCATAGGTTTCTATCAGCCTTTCTCTTCCATACCCTTCCTATCTCAGCAGGCCTGCCCAATAACCTGTCTGTGAGGCTTTATTTGCCCTTCCCTCCCCCTCTAATGTAGTTTCTTTGTGGGATACCACATCATCTCCTATCAGCTCTTTTATCATCTTTATGCTGATGACTCCTAAATCTTCTCTGCCCCAAGCCAATTCCCCTTGGCTCAGGTTCATGTCTCTGATATCGCCTCACTGACATCTTGCTGCTCCCTCGCGCTAGCTGGTAAGAACAGAACTATTTTCCTGCCTGTGCCCTCTTCATTCCCCCAGCCTTTCCTCTGTGCAAATTTTCTGCAGTCTGGACCTTCTTCATCCTCTCCGTGGGAAAAAGCACTGTCTGCAGTCAAGTTCCCACTTCCTCTGAAATTACTCTATGGCTGAGTTGTCACATGTTGGTCAGGCTTTTGAGAGGTTTGGATTCCACCTCCAATTCAATGATGTTACTGGTTTCCCAAATGGTGACTTCAAGGTCAAGTGGCAGCCTTGCAAAAAGACCAGCTTCCAGCCCAATGCGGGAAGATATTTACCTCCCTTTGCGGTTAAAACTGAGGGGAAAAGATTTGGGGAAGCCCTACACAGCAGCACCTTGAAGAGAAAGAAGAGTTCTTCAGCCCAAATATACCAACAATACTGGAAATACCATGAAGTTGGAGGAAAGTTGACTTAATGTAAGCCACTGTTTAAACCGTGATGGTTATGTATGAAACCAGATCGCCAGCATAGATATTACCAGACTTGGAAGGGTCTGTGGCCAGCTTTAAGGCTTTATATGAGGTGTAAATGGAGTTAGAAGAACACCACATCAGGCTTAACTTATTACAGTCCTCCATACTCCCATCTTGTCCCTCTTCAGCCCACTTAGCAGCAGAGCTCACCCTCTTCTTCCACAGCCCTTGCATACCCCCATCCCTCCTTGAGGAGACACCATGCTTGCAGGAGAAGCTCAGATCTGCCTGTTCTCTCTTGAGTGCTCTCTTCATGTCCCTTTCTTTACCAATTCTCATATCTTCTAGTTCTCTACCTTTTACATTTCTGTCTGAAACACCTTTCTTTATACTAAAACTTCATATCTTCTAAATCTGCTTCTTCTATTTGGACTCACACTACTAATGTCTGCTGCTTTACTGGGTGTTTTTCCCTTCCTATTTTAGCCCAGACTTTTCAAAAATGATAGAAAAAATGTAAAATAATAAAATAGAAAATTATTAAAAAAGAAAAAAAATGCAATTAACTAAAGTATGGTACATTAATTTAACCCACTTTCATAGGAAAGACAAATTTGACATGTTCTTCATTCTTCTCATCAGTTCATTTCTGCCTCAAAGGAGAAGACACTGATTAATTTCAGAAAAATTTGACAGGTGTAAAGAGACCTCAAAAATAAGAAGTTCCAACAACTTTGAGACTTTAACTAGTGCAGCTGAAGCAGTAATTACAGTGATTGGGAAATAAGTGGTTTAAGCGAGCAGAAAGACCCCAAATAGTACTTCTACTTAAGGAAAAGTTGGAATGAGAGTTGATTTTATCTCAGATTATATACTATTTTAACAATAAAATAGGTTTCAATTCCCTACCTTTAAGCCATGTGTGTTGAGTTTGTTTGTTTTGTTTTTCTCATTTTCATAGAAAGCAATGACTTCACTTGTTTTATACTTTTATTTTCCCTTTCAAAAGCCAAATATCTGATCATCCCAATCATCTTGTGGGGAGTTCGTCATGCATCAAGCTGCACAAACTCACAAACTTGGCCTTAATTTTCAGACCATTCACATACTGATCTATTGTTTCTGCAGGAGTCTGATATCTGGTAATAAATAAAAAGAGACATCCAAATGTCACATATTTCTTGGGGCTGAAATAGTTCTGGAACTGATCCATTAGTAGAGTTAACTTTGTGTTATCCTTTTACATTACAGGGCTGAGAGTACTTCCAATACATCATGCCCAATCACATGAAGGAAAGCAGATGCTTGTCATTTCTTTCCTCACCATCTTGCTGGTACATAAATACCATTCAAGCATGTCTCCCCTTTCTCCTGTGCTAGGATAAGACCTCTGTAAAAACCAAGGGTGCCATTTGTCTGTTATTTTCACCATCAGACCAGTGCAATAACTCTCCAGCTGTGCTGGGGTCAGGTACACTTAGTGCAGGAATAAAGGTAAAGCATGAGCTAACTTGGTGTTTGCGATTGCTTCAGTTAGGAGATCAGCTAGGAGGGTGAGGTCCTTCACATAAATCAGAGTAGCATGTAAACTGTTCCAATCTGGTTATCCTGTTACCTTGCAACAGTCACATATATCAGTATAATGTTTGCCTACACTAGAAAACCAGATCATGTTTGAGAAAAAAAAAAAAAAAGAAAAAAAAAAAAGACCCTCGAGAGTTATGGCCACTAACACACTGTTAAATATTCAGCGCAGGCTGAGACCATCATGTTTAGCATTGTGGCAGCTGGTCAGCCCTTGGGCTTAACCACAACCAGCTGATGTGATGTTAAACACAACAGCCCCTGTCTGTGTTCAATGTTTAGCAGCATGTTTAGCATTGTCTTAGTTACCAAGATTCCTGGGGTTTGTGTTTTATCATGATGCAATTTTCCAGTGTGGAAGAGCTCCAAAAGGCTAGCATTTTACAACCACTGGAACACAAGTCAGAATATAAAGTGTCAAGGAGGAATATATGGGTTTAGCCAGCTTACTTGGCTTGTGGCTATTTGAGAGATCTTCCTCCCACACATGATACTGCCACAGGTGTAATCATGGACAAAACTATTCCTTTGTTTAGGAAGGAGGCACTGATAGCAGATATTTTCCCCTGCAGGGTCCTCATTCTGGAGCAATGTCCAACCTCTTTGTATGAAAAAGCTCGAATTTACTGACTTGGGGGCATCCTGGCAAGATGCGTCTATTTTCTTAGGTTTTATTGGAGATGACAGGTTGAGCAAATCAAGATGGCAAGTGGAGGGAGACACTTTCTTTGGCACAGGAACTGTTGCAGCAGAGCAAATTAAGGTATCTTGGATTTTTTATCCATAGCTGTGTGTGTATTTCAAATAATTGCCCAAGTGTGTGGAGTCATCCTGATGGATCCTTTTTAAATAAACATAGAGAAATAGCAAAAGATAAACATGTTACGTCATCATATATCTCCTGGAGTTTGAGCTCTCCACTGAGCCTCTTTATGGATATTTAAGGAGCAAAACTATTCAGCCCCAAAATAAACCTTTGGAGAAGTTTGGACCTGGGTCCACAAGAAAATTTTGAAACTGGACTCCTTTATCTATGAGGAAATAAATCAGTCTTGTATCAGAACATTCCTCAACTTTGAGAAACTGTGAATATAACTCAAATAGGGCATTGGACCTTTGTCTCCTCCAGTTTTCTTCACCCAGCAGGAAGAGTCCCAAGGTAATGGGTCCTCACATTCTTGACATATTTCAGAAGGCTTTTTAACAAATTTTGGAGCCCTCCTGCAAAACACCACAAAAAAAAAAAAAAGCCCAGCTTTGCAAAACTACACCTCCAAACAATAGATCTATTTGCTTTGCCCTTCTTTTGCTTAATAAAAAGTGAACACTTTGGGGAAGAAAAATACATGCTTCTTAAACTTTAAAGCTTACAAAAACATGCAAAGTCAGGGAACATTAAAATAAGGCAACTCTCACCAGTGGCATGTCAAATCAAAAAGCTGATTTAAATTGCAGTGAAATGAGTTATCTTGAAACACAGTTTATAGATATATATATATACTGAAAAGGGTTGTTTTTTGGAAAAATATTTTCTGCCCATACACTTGCAACCATACTGGTTATGCACAATCGGACTATGCAAAACAAAATCATGTTGACTTTGACATTTTCTGGCTTTTGGATAAAACTGGCCGAATGATAGTTGATGACTCCATTCAGAGTCTATGAAAGACTGAAAAGTTGCCCATTCACTGCATCAGATGTAAGATCAGGCCTTACTATTTTAACATAGTCCCCAGGTACGTAAATAAATCATTATTCTTATGTCTTGACTAGCTCTATAAATTGGATATGTAATGCCCATGAACTGATATTTACAAATTTCAGGACATCCATCCATAGATTGCTATTGCTCACTACCCTCCTAATTCTGTTTTTGGTTGCTTTGTTAGAAAAAAGGCCACTTTCCATGTACCACTGCACATGCTGAAAATCTTACTTTGGGAAACCCTTTTTTGAAATCCTTGCCTATTGAACAGAGGACTAGTTCAGATACAGCAAATTGTCCATTCCATTTTAGTCCCTTTCAGCAAGCCAGCTGCCAGATAACACTTACCACAGTGCTTTTGTCACTCATATATCTACGTCAATGTGGCTGAAAATTCTGGAAACCCGAGCCATGAAGATGAACTTTTGTGAAGAGTGATGACGTTTTCAGCGGCGGACAAGTCAGATGGGAGCTGGCTGAGAGAGCCACCAGCCCTTTGTACTGGCAAGAGTACATCATGCAAGGGGAGAAAAGGAGTCTGTAGGCAAACCTCTACTTTTCTTTTGTTTTGTTTAATTAACATCCCAGACAGCTATGCGAAGACAATGTGTGATTTATGGAGTAGTTGAGATAGTATCAAGGTTTCTGTCATAGCACCACTGCATACACTGTGGTGTATATAAAGGATATCATCTTGGGGGCAGTTTCAGTAAGTGAAATGGTTGGAAGCTATGTAAGGTAAACAGAGCTGTTGTGTTTTTTTTCCTGGTGTACCCACACTTACATCTGCCAAAAAGTGGGCAAATTTTGCCTCCAAAAATAAAAAAGTGATTATACTCTGTCTAACCAAGTCTACCCTTAACTATACCACTGCCTATCGCAAAGAGAAAGACAGATATGTATTTTGTGGTATTGTTTTTGGAAAGTTTCCATTCAGGAGTTTGCAAGAATACTGTGGGTGTGTTGCTAGAGAGGAACCGAGTGTCTCTGTGAGTGTGAACTCATGGTCCTATAGAGCATTGTGCTATTTGCAACCTTCTAGAGGCACTGGCACTGATTTTTAATTGACAACATGACCTGTTGGGTTACATACAGAGGAGGACCACAAGGATGGCCAGAGGGCTGGAGCACTTCTATGAAGAAAGGCTGAGAGAGCTGGGGTTGTTCAGCCTGGAGAAGAGAAGCCTCTGGGCAGCACTTAGTGGCCTTCCAGTACCTAAGCAGTCTACAGGAAAGCTGGGGAGAGACCTTTTGTCAGAGAGTGTAGTGGTAGGACAAGGTGTAATGGCTTTAAATTAAATTTAGATTAGATATATGGAAGAAACTCTTTACTCGGAGAGTAGGGAGACACTGGAACAGGTCACCCAGAGAAGCTGTGGATGCCCCATCCCTGCAGGTGTTCAAGGCCAGGCTGGATGGGGCTTTGGGCAACCTGGTCTGGTGGGAGGTGACCCTGCCCATGACAGGGGGATGGAACTGGGTGATATTTAATGTCCCTTCCAACCCAAACCATCCTGTGATTCTAATATCACTGACTCTCTATAAAGGCCTGATCCAGCTCCTCTGACATCTGTAGGAGTCTCTGCACTTTCTTTGGTTGTGACTCAGGCCCTTTGAGAAATAATGAGTTTTCCCTAGGAGACCACCTAGCAAAGCAAGAGTGCTGCCTCCACATTCAACTATGTTTACTTGTTCTCAGGCTGGTTCTTGCAGTTATTCTTCCATGTCTGCACTGCCCTGATTTTTTCTGCATCACTCAAAAAGGACAAATATTCGTCCAACTTTCAGAATCTATGCAATTTTGAGTATGTATGGCATCATAACCCCTATGACAGGAAGAGCAGCAGTCTCAGCAAGGTTGGTTTGCTGAGGTATTTCTGGCTGAAAACTGAAATGCTATCCTGCCTTTATTAAATGTGTACATGAGCAAGTCTGAGCCTCATTAATGAGTGAAACATCTGTTTCTCAAATGGTGAATGATTAGCCTCTTACACCAGATTTAATTTTCATCTAATTTTGTCTCTGCTACTGGCTTACTGCATGATCTTGCAGAAGTCACTCCATTTCTCCATGCCTCAGTTTCTCACTCCATCCTCCTCCACCTTGCCACTTCAGCTGTTCCCTCAGGTCTCTAACATACTTAACATTATTCAGCCCTCATTATCATTTGACACTGTCAGAACACAGAGAATAACAGCCCAATGTGGGCAACATTGGGCCTTTGGGCTTTAATGGCAGGCTTTACTCCCACAGTAAAAGAAGGGGTCCTGGACATGTGCCTCATTTGCACCAGCAGTCAAATTCTCTGTGTGTTGCTTCTGATTCATCCAAATAGGTTTTAAAACCAGAAATTACAAGGTGGGATGCAAGTTGTTAAAACGTGCCTGGTTACACATTCTTAGCTTCTTGCATGTTCTACAAAAGTATCCTGAGCAAAGGCATGCTCAATCTGTGCCTGTTAGGCACACTGGCACCTTGTCAGGGTCCCAATCAATTTGAATTAATTAACTAGAGCAGCTACGATATCCAACTGGGAGCC
This sequence comes from Cygnus atratus, assembly GCF_013377495.2. Taxonomy (NCBI): domain Eukaryota; kingdom Metazoa; phylum Chordata; class Aves; order Anseriformes; family Anatidae; genus Cygnus; species Cygnus atratus. Next base: position 180,495,970 of record NC_066362.1, on the reverse strand, counting down.
CTCCAGGCTGCAGGCTGCAGTATGCTGTGATTCATCTTGATGAGAGGAAACACCTCTTAGTTGTGATAAGACATTGCACTGTGGGGCTTGGGACTCCGTGGACTCATCTCAGTAATTACAGCAGGAGAACAGCTGCAGGTTGCCACATGGCACTTCCTGGGTGACACTGCCCTATGGGCAGCAAAATGCAGTACATCAGATCTAAAATAAAGTTTACTTCACACCCAGCAATGCGGTGCTGTTGGCTTTTCTCATGCAGAGTGAGGTTTATATCTCCACTAGGTTGCAGTGCCTGAGTCAGCTACCAGATGATCAGCACCACCAAGCTCAGTCAGGGCTCGTTGCCCTGTGTTGGGAAGGAGAACTACATCCACCGTTCTGCCCTCATCCTTCAGAGCTGGAAGACAGAAGACTGTCAAGACTATCATGCTGTGCTGATACCATTTTAGACAACACTCATCAGTCAAGATCTTAGCTGCTTCATCTCCCCTCAGCATTTGCAAGGCTTCTACCCAGCCTTTCCACTTTACTCCCCAGGAAGTCTTCAAGGCAGCATCTTTTCTACTCCAACTTTCCTGGGACAAAGGGGAGAGCATAGGGATAACAGCTCTGATTACCCTCATCAATCTCCCCAAAGCAGAGGGGTCTCATCCTCCTCTAGGAAGACATTATGGGGTAGCACAGGGAGTAGGCCATTGCCACTCTCCCTTCTGTAATATTTTTAATTTATTTTTTTGCCACCTGGTGAGTCTCATGGCATCCATTTTTCTTTGATTTAATCTTTCCGTGACTCAGGCAGATGTTGCAGGCAGTTGTGCAGTTGTGTGTCTGCTCTGCTGGTGACACAAAAGATGCATAGGTAGGATCTTAGATTTGTGTTTCCCTGTGTTTCAGTCTCCCAGTAGCAAAATGGCAATTGCAACCCATAGGCTTCCTGAATAGTTTGCTATCTGGAGCATCAATTCAGAGATTACATATGTTTCTATTACTTTTGGGCAGTTAATCAAAAGTGTTGCAAATTCTTGAGTGTGAGTCATGTTCAGAATTTATGTGACTAGCAGTTTATGCACAAATATGTTTGTGGAGATAACAAAAAGAAACACCCCAAAGAATGGCCACAATTCTAACTCTGTGATAAACTGCAGGTTTCATGTATTCTCTTTAAGTAAATTTGTTGGATTGCATTTCTGCATGTTGCCAAAATTGGTCACTATTTCCAGTGGGGGAAAAAAAAAAAAAAGAATTTATGAAAAAAAAAAATGTAGCGAGAAATATTCAGAACTTGCAAGTCAAAAAGCCTTAAACAAAATAAAAGGAGCATTGAAACCCCCCAACCACCAAGCAGCAGGTACATATGCTTTCTCCAGCTGCTATCTGTTCTCTAAAGAGCGGCCAGTTTCATAAATGAAATACACCTTCCTTGTAAATATGTTAATTGTCTTTTGACAGGTCACAGCTATCCTCCCACATCTAGCCTGCCCTAGGCCATGGGGAAGGCACAGCATTTCTCCAAGTCTCACCTATTGTCATGCTTCTTAGGCATAGCATTGCTTTTTCGCTGTATTTTACAGGTCACCATTAACACAACTGGGTAGTAAAATATTAGCCAATTATCACAGACAAGCAGTTCTTCCTTGCAAAGCCTTTTCCACATGCAGAATTGCACTAGTTTAATTAAAGGTGTGTTTTACAATCAAATTAGTTAAGCCAGTGCAAACACTGGAATCTATTTAAAGTTGGTTTATATTGATTTAGCTTAATCTGATCAGGAAATGGCTGAAACTAAATTGATACAAAGCAGATTTAAATCACTCTAAGTGACCACATCTTGTGCCAGTTTAACTAAATCATTTGCAAAACAACTTTGTGTGGACCATATCCCACTGTTGTGCCAAGGAGACTGAGCTAAAAAGGTAGATGAAATAAGCAGATACAGAAAAGACTCTTAGGACCTGATTCAGCACTGTAGAAATTCAGTGTAACTCTGCTGTCATAGAGTTGTAGTTGGCTGTAATCGTAATAAAACTCAGAATGGAACATAGTTTGATAAAGTTCCTGCTAAGTATTTCATAAGGTTTCCAGCCCTAAAATGGGGCAACTTCTTTTGAATGTTTTTTGTTGTTTTGTTTGTTTGTTTTGTTTTACTAACCAACACTAGTAGTAGTTCTCAGAAATATTCATATTTTCATTTTTTATTTTAAATTTCTGAAAACTTTTATGATTCTAGTCCTAGAGAAAATAATACTATTAAACCTTACTTGACTCTTTTTGAGAATTATTGCTTTCTGATCAAGGTTGACAGTCTTTCGTTTAGTACAAAAATGAGGTAAGCTCATTTTTATAAAGAGTGTTCTTCTTTCCAAGTTCTGTTCTTTTAGTTCCACATAGGAAGGAAGGAAAGAAAGAAAGAAAGAAGGGGGGTAGGGGGGAAGACAAAAAGATATTACATTTTCACCTAAAATTCCCCCAAATAAAGTCCTCCAGAAGACCAAGGTCTGAGAGGGATTTCTTGCGGTGCTTTTGTATTGTAAATGCTGAGGTTTTAGATTAATTACACAAGTTTTAGTCACCAATAGAGCTGGCCTAGAGAGAGAGAGAATGCTGAAACAGCTGTAGCACTGCAAGTGAGTCATTTGGACCATGGCAGGAGATGTAAGCACTAAGTTAGTTTTGCTTCTCTGCAAGCTTACTGAGGCACCTTGTTGGGTGCACCGCCAGGCAAAAAATGAATAATGTCTGCTAGCCTTGTAAAAAATACCATGCTGCAGAAAACCAAGCAAGGCATGTCAATGCCTTGTTAAAAGGAGTGGTCAGCAGTGTGCACTGGTTAAATAGCCCTTCCAGCACTGAAGGCAGACCTTGGGAACTGTTGCTTTATCTACGGATGCGTGTGCTAGAGGGTCTGTCCTGGCGACCTGCACTGGGAGGGACAAACAGGACAATTGTCAGAAGAGATCAGGCCAATGGGAATGGGCTGAAAGATGAACATAATGTTGATAAATTGTGCTTTTTGGAGGATTGCTGCAAATAGCACAGATGGCTCTTTCACCCACACCCTAGCAAAAATTGTGATTTATGGCTGGAGGCAACAAGCATGTTGCCATGAATTATGGCAGTTTAAGAAGCTCTCATTTGTAATTGGGAGCTGGTAATTATTTACCATGAAATGTGATCATTACTGTCAGGTGACGATGACATTCCCCCACTTTATGAATTCAGTAACTTTTTTAAGACTCTGTGTGAACTCATTGCAGGGGGTTGAAGGAGGAGCTCTGGCTTTCCTCCATCCCTGCTACCAAAACGGGTGTGTGTTTTGGCAGTAGTTTTGCTTGGAATATTCAATTCAGATTAACGTAATTTCAACATCTACTATCCCAAGTGTGTGGTAGTGCCACTAAACACATGCATTTGCCAGCTATGAAATATAGGCCATGTCATCCAGCATGGTGATCCTTATCTGTCTCCCATGTGTGTACCTTTCAGATTAGCTCCACTGAAATCAATGGCATTACAAGGGTTTAAAATCATTTGTGGTGGGAAGGAGTGATTATTTGGTCTGTAATAGTCAAAAGCTAAAAAAAAAAAAAAAAAAAAAAAAGGTGCAGCATCACATTCTGGTTACAACTGCTAAACCCAGTGCCTCTTACATATGCACAAAACAGGACCAGCCAGGAGGTACTGAGAAGAGAGAAAGTCCTTCCCTGGGGCAAATGAAGCCAAATTTCCTGTCTCTGTCCCTATTTAGGGGGTGCCTTTTGTCTGGAGCTCTACATGAAGCAAGTGCACGTTATAATGTCCTGGGATGCTGTCCTTCTGAAGCCGTATTGTAGTTGTTCCTTCTGTTTTATCTAATCCACAGAATATGAACCCCAACATTAATCCTTCTATTTCCTACTGTTATGAAATTTTCACATCTTTTAAATAAAGCCCTTAGGCTATAGAAAATAAATGTCTACCTTCTATTCTTTTTGTCCCTTTGTGTTAACTGCATATATTGTAAATTCATTCTATTGCTGAAAATTTCTTGATTCCCCAAAGTATCAGCCACACAGTTGTGTGGGGACAGATGTCTTCTCCATTCCTGCTGCCTGATAGTTTGTTTGTTTGTATGTCAATGACCTTTCAAATGTTATCTATTTATGAAAGCATTTTGCGTCTTGGGCCCAGGAAGGCCTGAAAGGAGTACTCATGCCAAGAAAAAGAGACTAATTTTATTTTGCTGAATCATCAGGTCTCTCAGAACAAATTACAGCTTTCATCCTGCAAGAAACTACAGACGGACAAATGAAGTAGGCATTTGGTCCTATACAAGTGTAGCTTGCCTGACAGGCTCAGCAATGCCATTTTCCTTTGGTCTTGACCAAACCTTCACCAAAAACCCCTGTTCTTGGGCAATATTTTTTCATCTGCCTTTGCTCCTGAGCAGCCCTGTTCAGCTGGACCCAACTGACAACTATGTAAATGTTCATCTGATAGAGATGCTGACCTGCTCAAGGTGTAGCTCCCTTTCTTGAGTTACTCTTAATTCCTTGCACCGTGTTTTTGCCTCCCCAAACACTAGTAGTGCCTTCAGGAGACAGTGAAAAAGCAGAGCCAGACATAGAGCCCAGGAGATGGGGCCTTGGGTTCGCAACCACTGTATAGCATGTTGTTTGCTGGATGGATGCTGTTATACATGTCAGCAGATTACTGTTTCATTCCGGTCATTTCTAAATTTCTACATCTGTATGGAGTTGGTTTTTTTTTGTGTCTGTTTTTTTTGTTTGTCTGTTTGTTTGTTTGTTTTTCCAGACACAATATTTCACATCCAGGAGACTTCCTTTGTTTTTTTTTTACCATAACAAAATGTCATGGGGGAGTGGGAAATAGCTGCCATTGCTCCTAAAAATGTCTACATTATTTTCTACATTTCTTGAAGAAATAGTCTGGAATATGCATAGTATGTTAGGAAGAAAAAGAGCACATCAGGAAAAAATAGTATTTAAAACCTGTAAAGAAAGAATTTGTTAATAAAAAATATAATGTGAGCTACTTTTAAACTAAGTTCTGTCCTCTTTGGAATTTGAAGGCATAAGACTCCATCTCTTTTCATGCAGAATCGCTAGTTTTGCCATCAGGAGAATTTCACTGCCAAAAAATACCAGGAAAATTCACTTATGCCTGCATATCTCCCAAAAGATAGGAAAACCTAGCAAGAAAAAACACTCTGTGTCCTGTCCATTGCTTTGTCACATTGACAAAACTCTATTATATTACCCTAACAGGCAGCCTTTCAATTTTCCCTTGCTGACTTTTTCATACAAATGCATGTTTTGCAGCAATATAAAGCAGGCCATCCCCAGTTTGCAAGTCCAACTCCCCATCTATGGAAATGGGCTGAGCAGTAGCAGCCTCTTCTTAACTCTCTCCAGAAACCAGCCTCAGTCTAACTAGGTCCCTGTGAGTTGGAAAGGGAGTCGGTGTCTAGCTAAACCTCCTTGAACTACTACCACCAGCACTGGCAGAAGGCAGGATCTAGTTCTCAGTCTGAAACATGGAAAGGCAGTAGATACAAATCCTAATGCCAGCTGGGATCACTCTTGGCTCCAGACGATTCTTCCTTTCCACCATTAGAGCTGTAACCAACCTGTCTCTTTCTTTGTTACTAGGGAGAGAGGAGAGGAGAGGAGAGAGGAGAGGAGAGGAGAGGAGAGGAGAGGAGAGGAGAGGAGAGGAGAGGAGAGGAGAGGAGAGGAGAGGAGAGGAGAGGAGAGGAGAGGAGAGGAGAGGAGAGGAGAGGAGAGGAGAGGAGAGGAGAGGAGAGGAGAGGAGAGGAGAGGAGAGGAGAGGAAAACTGCCCAGTATCCCAGGCCTTCATTGGGATTTTTTTACTTCCCAGATCATTCACATCTTTGTCAAATCTCTTCATTAAAAAATATTTTCTCCACATTACAAATGGCCTTTTTTTACAAATGGCATTTCTCCACCCAAATGTAATCATGTGTTGTTGAACATGATAGAAGAATGATGTGGAAATAGGAATCTCGGTGAGGTATAGACAGCCATATAAAACTACTGGTGCTTTCAGTTAGACATATGATGCTAGATGTATGTGAGTGCCACAAGACATTTGAGGATGGATAGTTGTTGACCAGGGCAAAAAAGTGGGGAGGCAGTAGGTCAGTGTCAGGAAGAATTAGACCTGTTTTGCTGCTAACCATTGATGAATCCAAAGACAGTCACTACTTTCTATACTTTTATGTCATTTGTCTGCGTTGCTTAACAAAAAGCAGACAAATGCAAGGACATGTCAAAGCAGAGACACACATGCTGCATGTTTATACATTGTCTAGAAAGTGCCAGCCTGGATTAATGACTTGCTGCATCACTGTACTGCAATTAATAGTCTGCAAGCACAAATTGCCCTTGTTAGGGTAACTCCAGAGGTAGAAAGTTGCAGATGAAGTAGAAGGGGGAGCACAAGGGATGGTAGACTCCTTTTTGACACCTCTTTCAGGCTGTATGGGGAGCAGCAGCCCTGCAAGAGAAGGGACCAAGTCCTACAGTGGGTTTTGTGCCCTGTACATGTGAGATACACCATGCACCTTTCTTCTTCAGATCCAGTAGCATCAACGCACCAAGCATGTATGGCATACCACAGGTCTGTCATCATCCTGAAACATGCAGTGGGTCTCTGGTGGAAACATGGATATGTGCCCACACAATGGGGTGTAGCCTCTGGAGCAGACCCTGTGCCCCAAACTCAGAGCTGAACAGCATCTACCCTTGTGTGATTAATGACTACCCTTCAGCCCTTATGGCTGTTCCAAAGAGGGACAAGTGGTGACACCTACACCTAAATCACAAAAGGAGGCTTCAGCCCTGTTGTGGTTTAGCCCGGCTGGCAGCTAAACACCACACAGCCGTTCGCTCACCCTCCCCTCTCCTCTCTGGGATGTGGGAGAGAAACGGGAAAGTGAAGTCTGTGAGTTGAGATAAAGACAGTTTATTAAGACAGGAAAAATAATAACAATAATAATAATAATAATAATAATAATAGTAGTAGTAATAATAATAATGTGTACGAAATGAGTGATGCACAATGCAATTGCTCACCACCCGTTGACCGATGCCCAGCCTATCCCCGAGCAGCCGGCCCCCCCCTCCACCCCGGCTAGCCACCCCTATATATTGTTCAGCATGACGTCAGATGGTATGGAATACCCCTTTGGCCAGTTTGGGTCAGCTGTCCTGGGTCTGTCCCCTCCCAGCTCCTGCTGCATCCCTAGCCTGCTCGCTAGCAGGACAGAGCGAGAAGCTGAAAAGTCCTTGGCTTGGTGTAAGCACTGCTCTACAACAATTAAAACATCAGCATGTTATCAGTGCTCTTCTAATCCTAATCCAAAACATAGCACCCTGCCAGCTACTAGGAGGAAAATTAACTCTGTCCTAACTGAAACCAGGACAAGCCCATAGCATGATCACTGCTTTGCCCCTCCTTCCCAATACAGACTTTCATAGCAAACACGTCCCCCACCACTGAGCTCTGCACATCCCTGGAGCGTCAAGGAAAGAATATAGAAAACAATAAAGGTGGTAGGACTGCACATACGATGTCTGACTGATGTCTGACTCTCTGCTCTCACTGGGGCTGGCTACAGTCCTGTGATCAAGTGAGACTGATGGCAGTGATCCCCCATCTCCTTGGTCTCCAGGACCTTCCCCAGGGGCGTTTCCTCTAGCCAGGATCTTTGCATTCCTCTTCATAAGCCTCCTTCTCCTTTTCATTACCACGTCTTCTTAATGGGAGCCCTTCTTTTCAGGCTCCTCTGCTTTCTGGGATGCCAAGCAACCAGTCTTCCCAACCTAAATAGTCTACATGCAAAAGCACAACACACGATCAGTCATAAGCGTCTTTACCCCATGTCTCTTTATTAACTGAAGGATTTGGCACATGATACTTTTGTTTAGCCCAGGTGTTATCAAAATTTACAGCCAGCCCATACCTGTTGCGGCTAGCAAGTAGCAGGCTTCTGCTTGAAAGTTCAAAAGTTCATTTGGGGACATCAACCCCCACACAAACATACACCCAATTATCTGCTACCTGTCAGCATTCACAAAATAAGCCATTTTTCATGTACAACACACACAATTCCTTGCCATCCAATGCTGGATTCTCTGGACCTGAGTAAAACTTGGAAGATTTTTGCTTGATTGGAACATGTGCAACACCTCCTCTGTCAGTGGGCATTCTGGTGTCCAGCAGGAAGATGGATTTATGCTCAGAAGCGCTTGGATAGGGCTTCTATTTGGCTTGCAGAAAATTTGTAGGAACTAAGTGTCCCTGACACAATGACTTATCAAATTTGGGTGAATTTGGCCACCTTGGGCTCTCCTGGGCTGCTTTTGCCCCAGAGTATAGGAAAAGAAAATGGTTAGCCACAGTGAGGAGGAGTGGGATTTTTCCTGCTCTGCACTGAAATTCATGAGCGCTGAATCTTTTGTTTGTTTGTTTGTTTTTGTTTGTTTGTGTTGGTATTGGTTTTTGTTTGACATCAAAGAAATAGGCTCTGACCTGGTGGAAATACTGTGACTCATGAAAAAATCACAAAGCCTGGATGTGCTCCACATTCCTGACCTGTGTGAGCACTCCCATCAGAGCCCTTGTCACAGAGCCGGTTGTCCAACTGAGGAAGGGAAACTATACCACATGGCTTACATTCAGTGGCATTTTTCAAACGCTTTCGAGAGAAATCACAATGTGCTTGAAGAGTTTCCAGGGTGAAATATATCAACAAAATTATTTAGCATGAATAATTTTCCCAGTACTATTTACTGTAACACATTAGGATCAAGAAGTAGAAAAAGGACAGGAGAGAGAGAGTAAGAGAGAAAGAGAAGAAGGAAATTCTCCTCCCACACACTCAGAAGATGTACCATTTCTGGATTGCTTCAAACTGAGTGGAACCCAATAATTATGACTTCACATTTCCAAGAGAACTAAGCCCAGTCCCGCACAAATAGCTGCACTGTAGTAATATGCTGCTGGCCACTCATCCTAATCCTGAACACGCTATAAAGAACTGACCCAGCAGGCTACCAGTGCTAATTCTGGTTGTGGCTAGGCCTCACGTGTTTACTTTTCATTAACCCTGTAACATTCAAGTTTTCATTTAATCTGTTACTTTTCTGTCTCTTGGTGTGCTCAACGTCTTGTGTCTTGAGTAGTCTTGAGTAGTCAGAACTCAGATGGCGTGCTCAGAAAACAGGTAGAGATCTTCAGGGGCGCCAGCAAAAAGAGTTTAATTTGAAGAAGTTTATGAAATGATGACATCTTACAGATTTTTATTGTTGTAAACCAGAGCCTGCTATGGAACAGCCAGGAGCAAAGCTGCTTACTGGCCTTCTCATGAGGGAGTTTTTCCTCCTTGGACAGATCTTACGAAAGCCTGAAGATCAGCAGAAACGAAGAGATATTCAACTTGTTTGACTAGCACTTTTCAAGAGTTGTGAGACCTGTTCCTAGGAAGTACTTTGAGTGCACAGTGGTTTGAGTTAATAGAGCTGCTTACATTCCTCAGAAGACTCTTCTGGGGCTTCTGAAGAATAGCAGAGGCAGGGAAAGATCAAGACTCTGAAGTACTTTTGGGTTTGTATCTCACTTCCTGTGCATTTGAGCTTGTAAGCACCAAGGCCTTGTGCCAGTGCACAAACATTGTCTTTTCAGCTATTTGCCTGCATTTAAAATAGAGCAACTCTAGAGGCATAGAGTTTGCAAGAAATAGCACTTCTACCAGGCATGCTAGTTTCTGCAGGCAACGACCCACAGAGAAGCAGAACTGTAAGCCTGGCTGCTGGTGACTTTCTCACCCAAATGTCCAGACAGCCCTTGGCCTCTGGGTGGTCGGAGGGCAGCCCCTGGCACAAAGCTGGAGCAAAGCTCAAGCCTTATCCCCATCCTTATCTATTCCGACCCTTTCAATGGATGCAGAGAGGTGTTCAGCTCCTGAGACTGCCTGGAGATGAACTTTTAGCTTCGTGACCCTGTCTGTGCAAAAGGCTGTTGCAGCAAAACTCCTCTGGGAAGAAGTCTTATTCCAAAGTTCGCATAGCAACAAGAAATTTCCAGAAAGACCAGGTTCTGAGCACACGCTCAACTTGATGCAAACAAGCAAATCTTTTAATGTCAGAGGAATTGCTCCCAGGAGTTACTCTACCTGTGTGCCAAGATCACTGTGTGCTGAATGTTCAAGAGTTCAGCAGCATTACAATGATTTCACAGCCCCATGACAAGAGAAATTCTGGTTTGTGCAATTTTTAAATTATTTTTGAAGCAGCATATCAGCTTTTCATGTGTTTCTCTTGAAAAGGAGATTTGTGTCTGACAGAACACAGCAAGAAAAGGGAACACAGAGATTTTTATGGCTTTTGTCATCTTTTAATATTATTTTATGAACTGTGGTTATAGCTGTTTCAAACTATAGCCATTGCTTGCTGCTTTGTTTCTACTTATCAAACTCAAAGCCAAAATTAAAAGTAAAGCTAGTATGTTTGACATACTTCATCCTCTGCAAAAGAACGACATCTAACAACAGAGAACACATTGAATTAAAAAAAAAAAAAAAGGAAGGGAAGGGAAGGGAAGGGAAGGGAAGGGAAGGGAAGGGAAGGGAAGGGAAGGGAAGGGAAGGGAAGGGAAGGGAAGGGAAGGGAAGGGAAGGGAAGGGAAGGGAAGGGAAGGGAAGGGAAGGGAAGGGAAGGGAAGGGAAGGGAAGGGAAGGGAAGGGAAGGGAAGGGAAGGGAAGGGAAGGGAAGGGAAGGGAAGGGAAGGGAAGGGAAAGGGAAAGGGAAAGGGAAAGGGAAGGGAAGGGAAGGGAAGGGAAGGGAAGGGAAGGGAAGGGAAGGGAAGGGAAGGGAAGGGAAGGGAAGGGAAGGGAAGGAAAGGAAAGGAAAGGAAAGGAAAGGAAAGGAAAGGAAAGGAAAGGAAAGGAAAGGAAAGGAAAGGAAAGGAAAGGAAAGGAAAGGAAAGGAAAGGAAAGGAAAGGAAAGGAAAGGAAAGGAAAGGAAAGGAAAGGAAAGGAAAGGAAAGGAAAGGAAAGGAAAGGAAAGGAAAGGAAAGGAAAGGAAAGGAAAGGAAAGGAAAGGAAAGGAAAGGAAAGGAAAGGAAAGGAAAGGAAAGGAAAGGAAAGGAAATCATGCTTTTATACAATTATTGCTTCAAAGTCATGGTGTATGGCTCTGAAGCCGAGCGGTGTAGCTGTACATTGCACAGACTAGTGTATGCCTCTGACGTGCTAAACACTGATATCTCCTTATAATGATGTGTTAATGTAAGGGGAGTGATTTTGCAAAATTGTATGCCTTATTAAGGAAATGATTCAAGCCCAGGAAATGTGCGGGTTAAGTGCTTGCTTTCATAAACATGGGTTATGGTGGAAAAAAAGATTTTAGATATTATGTGGAAAAATGCAGTAAAAAGCGCTGAATTAGCCCATTCCATTACATTGAATTGTTCAGCAATTATGGTCATCCCCCAGCCTAGAAAATTGAAGTATATGATGAAAACCCAATCTAAAGATATCCACTGCTGTGCTACTGAAGACATAGCATATCATGCTTAAAAGGCACTTAGGGCTTCAATGACCCTCAAAAAAAGTTATCTGAGGAATAAGTTTAAATCAGCTACAGTCCTGGCCTGGTCCTGCCCTCTTCTCTTTACTGTTGACAGTGCTCTCTTCTCAAACTGCTCACGCAAATAGCAGACTGTCAGGAGCCCAAACGTGTGTTTCGTTACTGGAAGATCCCATACAAAACTCTTAATCACAAAGCAAGAGCAGTCTTTTGTGCTCACCATCCCAGAGGGCAGGATCAGGCCGCCAGGCAATGTTACAGGGATGGCCTGTCTTGCTAGGGAAGGAAAATGTGTCATGGTCCGAGCTGGGTGGAGTGGAAGAAATAATTGTCAAATATTCATTTGAACTTGAAAGCCACTCTGTATTTCGCTGCGTTCCCTGTGCTGTTGAGTTTGCTCACCACAACTGTTTCATTGCTGGATGTTATATTAATGAACACTCACAGAAAGCATGCTTTTCATACACATGCTTGAAGGGTGTCTGCAAGCCTGTTTCAGACTGAGCAGCTATCTGCTGTGTGCCTTTTGAACGATGCTGATTTTCTCAGTTCTATTTATGATCTAGTATTTACTAGAGACATTCGCACCTACTGGGTATTAGCTTAGCAGATCTTTCTGTTTCAGCTCCAAAAGCCACTCGCTGTTCCTTCTTTTTTTTTTTCTCTCTCTCTCAGTTCCCTCTCCCCAACGTTTAGAAGCAGTAACTTTAGCCAGATTTTTTTTTTCTAAATTTAAAAATAATAATGTGGCTCCTCACTATAAAATGTCTGTCTCCTCCACTCCCAGCCTCCTGGGGGTTGCCGTGGGCATGGTCTGCAAATTAAGTGGAGGCACTCAGCCCTCAGTTCAGTTCTAGTCAAACATTAGCTGCAGTGTTTACCCTTGTGTAATCTTCAGTTTTGCATTAATTTAATACTGCTCAGCACTTTTTTTAACATATTCAGCAAATCCGTGGCACATAGTGCTTTGTGTCTGTATCTCCCCCATCAAACCAAGTTTTGATTTTTTAACCAAACTCATCAAAGTAAACTCCTCGCAATACTTTTCTCCCTCTACTTTGATCTTTACTTAATAAAAAAAATAAAATAAAATGTTGCTTTATGTGGTAATTCAGCTATACTCAGAGGGTTTTCTCCCCCCTTAACTTCAAAGAGAGCAAATAGGAAATTGTTTTCATTTTTCGTTCACATTTCACAAACAACATGTTCTAGTTGCTTTTGAGCAGCAGAAGGTAGCAAGTGTCTCCCAATTAATAATTCCCAGGTAATACCTTGGCCTCTTGTAAGCACAGATCTCAAGAAATTCTGTTCAAAATGCAAACAAATAAAACCCACTTTGAAGGTCTGGCTAAAGGATGGTTAAAAATGGAGTGGGAACACATCATCCTTCTTAATCAGCCTTCTGTCTTTGAACCTGACCCTGAGTGAAATAAAACAAACAAATCTTGGAGTATTTTGTTAGAAAGCTACTCACCTCCTGGCTTCAAAACTGCAAAATCCCTCTGCACTGGAACGAGCAGCAATTAATAGCACATAACCTGGAGGTCTCGCCCCAGCCCTGTTATAGGTAATCCCACAGCAAACAAGGGAGAGACTTTGTCCAAGCAAGGGACTGAAATAAACTCAACACCAGATCCCAGGCTTTTGGCTGGGAGTTTTGCCCACATAACGCGTTACCATTTTACACCCACCAAGGACACCTGCATAACTCCCACTGGATGACGATCATTGTGTCGGCATTTGCAGCACATATTTCCTGGGCTGGTGAGACACACTGGCACATGCCTCACACCACCTACGCTGGTATTAGTAATGCTATAAAATCAATAGCTGTGTAACAAAAAGGCCTGGGACTCTCTATGCTTCTTCTTGTGGGAACTCACACCAGGCCTGGAGAGGACTGATGGCATTGGAGACCATTTCCACCCCACGTAGCAACATCTTGTGAGAAGATCTGGAACCATTGAGGGTGCTTAGGCTGTGGTTTGGCTCTGCAGAGGTGCAAAGACCAAGGAAAAGCTGCCTGAGCTCCAGCATCTCCCTCTGCAACCCGTTTTTCATCAAATCCTCCTCGCCGTGCAGCTCTCAACCCAAGAGCACAACATGCCTGAACGCGGCCCTCGAGGAGGCAGTGTCAATTCCTGGTGCACCGAATTGAGCACAAAGAGCGAAAATCCCAGAGCAAACAACAAAAAACCCGCTGCTGCTCCTTTTAACATGAGACAATTCCCCTCAGTTTATTGACATACATTGCTTTGTTTCTTCTCCCGTTTAGGGAAGTGTACAATTATGTGCGTGGCCTGGACGTGGAAGCGCCGAGGCGGCTCTGCTGGACGGTCCCGCGCCAGCCGAGCGCTCCCGAGGGAGCCCCTTGATCTCCTCACGCCTGTCTGAGGCCCTGCACCAGCCAGAGAGATTAAGGAAAAGTCGGTGAGAATTTAGGCACGCCTGGCTCCAACGAGCCATTTGCACCAATTCACAAAGGAGAAGCCTTGGAAGTGTTTCCAAAAATACAGGCCAGTCGTGTGAGTTAAGGCTGCGAGGGAGCCTAACGCACAGACTTTCCCCATAATCAGGGTTTACCTCAACTCTGTTTATTCTGTAAACTCTGGTTTCTCAACAGAAACAGCTCATCACGCTACACCCCAGCTCAACAGACATGCAGAAAGTCTTTGTAAAGGGCTAGCAGGAGAATGAGCCAGCTGTTTCTTTCATGAAAACTGTTTGTTGGCAAACTATCTCATCAGTTTCCAAGCATTTGGAAAAAAAAATATTAAAAATAATTGCATGCAACAGGAATCTGCCAGATTGATAGCACTGGAAAGTAAGGGAGTATCTCAGGCCACCGTCACCAGCATGGACAGTAGTAGTGTGACAGTCCCCAGAGTCCCTGCTCAGAGGAGGGCAGACCAGGCTTTATCCTGGAGACAAGTGAATTATTCACAGCAAGCTTTTTTTTTCATATATATATATATATATATTTTTTTTTCCTTTTGATTCAATGACTGAATGTCTTCTGTGTGCTTATTACTTCACAGATTTATTCCTCAGAATTTTGAATATTTCCCAGCCTGTGGATTGTCCACAGGCTGCTCATTTGGGGACCGCACAGGCACCACCCCATGGCCCATCCCCAAGGCCACAATGGTGCTACGAGTCTCATAGCCGGAAGGGGCTGGCAAGAGCTCTCCTATGGCAGGGTTCAGCTGCCATGAAATGTGAGCTGAGTTTATGACTGCTTTGCTCATGGAAATATGTCAGCCGCCCAAGCAGTGATGCCAGATTGACCCTGCTGCATCCCCATGGCTAGCAGTGGAGGTATGGACCGTACATGCAGATGTAGCCACCTGGCTCATTGCATTTCTGTCTCTATTATTTTTGCAGCCAAATGTCAGGACCGAATACCTGTTTTCATTTATTTAGCGTTTGCTTGGCCATCAAGCTGAGTTTCCATTACAGAGGTGCATGAACAGGATCAGCATGAATTCACTTTTCAGAATAAATCAGCCAAATATTTCTGAGAAAAGAAATGCATGCTGCTTTGTCTTGCTTGATGTTACTCCGGAACAGACCCACCAAAACAGTGTGGAGGGGAGACAGTGATTCCCGTGCACCAGGGTGGCTAATAAATTGAGGGCAACACAACCTGGATTAAGTTCAAACCACTGTAGGCTCTTGACTGAAATACTGCCAAACCCTGAGCCACCCAGTCCCTCTCTCCCTCACCCCCAAAAAGTATGTTTAGATTCCAAACACAAAGCCTAATTGTTTATTAAGGAAGTGGTTATGATGGGAAAATTTTGCCGCTGTGGAGCAAAGAGCAGGAGAGTTTTACAAGAGGCAGTGGGATTTAACATCATCTCCTCCAGATCAGCTCCCTCACCCTTTTGTTCTTCCTTTGCTTTTGCTTTAATTCTTACTGAAACAGAAGTCACTTCTTTGGCCGTGGACAGGATGGTATGCAAAATCCACACAGGATGACTGCATTGTATTGATATCATGAAAAAAGATCAGCTTTCCTTGTATTCATAGCCCTATGAGACCTCTGATTAAATACTTGGCCTTATTTAACCCCTGCTTTATTCTCCGAACACAGCTGGTATAATTACAAACCAAACATATTTTACACCTTGTTATAGTTTATTGATGTATCTCCTGCTAAAGAGAATAATTTCACACATGGAAACTGGAATTAATTTCTCCCTTTGAGGATATAAGATTGTGAACTGGCACCTAACTGTCTATTCTGTGTAATGATAACCACGAAAGCACCACAAAAATTTAGAAAACATAGTCACATAACTTGGCTGCTCAGATCTTAGCAGCGTGTTTCCAGGACCAAAGTCATAACTCTAACACCTCCCATGGTGCTGTACAGGGGGCAGACTTACCCCAAGGAACCACTGGTGGCAGAATCAGAAAATTCCTAATAATGGAGCAAGGCACAAAAAACCCCATCTCGTTCCTAAATCTGCGGTGCTCACATCATGTATATCTTTACTCAATGATGCAGGATGACTCACAAAAATGTTAGCTCAAGATATATTTTAAACTCCTGAGCTAGCACTGTCCTGAGAAGAAAATTCTAATTTTGCTTCCTGTGGGCATACTTTTGAAAGCAGATTATAAATCCGAGTAGTGAAAATACACTCCCTTTTTTTCCACATAGGCAGTTTGGGAAGATCAAGATTTTTCACTATAAAAACAGCAAATTGCCCACACAAACAATTTACATGTACACCCAAAACCACACACCCCAAATCCCATGCTCCCGTTCTCCACCCTTGCACAGTGTGTTGCTCTCTTTTCTTCTCTGCTGCCTGGTTGATCTAAGCTTGGCTTTGTGAGATTGCCCCTAGCTTCGCAATAACAAATCTAGGCCTTTCTACTGAGGCAGGAAATGTTCATGCTCTAAAACCAGCAGAGCTTGTTTCATTTCTGGCTGGATACAGTTGGGTCTGCACATTCGCTCTGGGCATTTCAACTGGAAAGCTGTGCTGAAGCAATTTTGAATGTCTAGCTTTGAATGTCAGGCACAAAATGAGCTTGGAAGAAGCTGGTCCCCTGCAGGCAACATGCTCTGGCATGTCCAGCCAGAGCAGTGCAGCTGTCCTGACCAGGCTATCTAGCAGGCTCTTCTTCTGCTAATGCAACTGTATTGCCCCTGGGAACCCCTTCCCTGCTTTTAGACCCAGTTCAGGGTGCCTCACGGTGCTCAGATGACCTTGATCCTAACTACACTCCCAGGTTTCCCATCCCCTGTCTACTGCATGTATGTCTTGGTTTTGTCTTTTGGACCAAACTTCTCTCAAAAAAATGAAATCCGGGTATGATTCTGGGAATAGCTGACTTCAAGGGTTGCTGGTTATGGGGAGCACAGGCAGGATTACAACTGCTTTAGTTCTCTACAGTACTGCTCTATTATCTTCCAGTAGGTTTTCAGAACTACAGAATGGTTAAGGTCAGAAGGGAGCTCCAGAGGCCATCTGGTCCAACCCCCTGCTCCAGCAGGGCCCCCCAGTGCAGGGTACCCAGGACCACTGCGTTGTGACAATCTCCAAGGAGAGAGACCCCACAGCCTCCCGGGGCAGCCTGGGCCAGTGCTCAGCCACCCTCAGTAAAGAAGTATTTCTTGATGTTCATATGCAGCCTTCTGTTTCAGCTCTCTCAGACTTTCCAGATATGACAGATGCTCCACTCCCTTCATCACCTTCGTGGCTCTTCATTGGACTCTCTCCAGCATATCTATATCTCTCTTATACAGGGGTGCTCATAATGGGACATAGCACTCCAGGTATGACCTCATCGGTGCTGAGTAGAGGGAATGGATCACCTCCCTTGACCTGCTAGCAGCACTCCTCTTAATGCAGTCCATGAGTGCATTAGCCTTCTTTGCTTAGAGGACACATTGCTGGCTCATGCTCAGCTTGCCCACCAGGACCCCCAGATCCTTTTATATAAAGCTGCTTTCCTGTATAAACTGGTGACAGGGGTTGTTCCTCCCACACACATGCTCAGCACTTCACTAGGGTGACTAATACTTGTTCTCTTGGAAAAAATTCAAAACAAAACATATTTTTCTTTTTTCAAAATTTCTTTCAAAAATTCAAACTTTTGTCAAAAAAAAAAAAAGCAAGGGGAAAAAAAGACCAGAGAATATTAATGAAAACAACAACAACAACAACAACAACAACAAAACTTACTTGATGAGAAAGCCGGATTTTCAGCAAAAAGCAAAAACAAAAGCCATATGTCAGACAATGAATTCCATTCAGCTCTATGGGCTGGATGAACGTGGCTGGCATGAGTAAACCAGAAGTGTCTCCTTGAAGGGACAGAAAGTATATCCTCCTCTTTCAGCCAACAAGACATCAAAGGTAATGGAGAAATGGATTTGCTTTCTGACCAGAGGAGAGCACTAGGTTGTGGACTCCATTTCCAGACATCTTCTGTGTGTTCCTCAGCATTTGCCTGGTATAGTTTGTAAAATTTGCCAGAAGTGGCAGCTTCCAACAGATCCCATGGGAAGTCACTCCCCAGCAAGCAAAGACATTTGAGCGTTTCTGCTTGTTCTCTGCATTTTTTTACTTTCCATACTGATGGAGGCTTACTCTCTGGTCACTTCATATCAAATAAAATGGGATTGTGAAACCACCAAGGAGTGAGTGTAATAAACAGTGTCCACACCTGGAGGTTAACTATCAGTCCTGCTCAATTGCTAGAATAGACCCTGAGAAAAACTTCAGGTCAGTCAGGCTCCAGATAAGTTTCAGGAACCTTGAGGAGACCACTATGGACACTGACCATGAAAAATTTGGAATTTGGCTTTTGTCCGTTGCCAACAGCTTCCTACCATGTGGTTTCTAGGCATGATTCAGAGGTTAACTTCAGTAAAAGGCTGTTCAGATGTGCAGTTTGGACAGGTCCCCCTTTTTGGCAGGTGAAACAGTCCAATAGGTAAAGAAATGGACTGTGCTACAACAACAAATGGTCTCAGGAACATTTAGAGAGATGTCTACATGTACAGAGAGACAGCAGGTTGAACCACACCGGTGCTTTCAGTGGTCTCAGTCCTCAGGGATGTTAGTCCACATTGCAAAACCCTTGTGAGAGGGGGACCTTACTGATAAATCTAAGGCAATATTTCTGAGTGACATCAACTAGAAAAGGGCTCTTCTCTCCTGCAAGTTCCCACAGCTCACAGACCAGCTATACAAATGGTGCACACCATCCTTTCTACTTTATATCCCACACGGGCTCTGGCCAGAGTAACCAACACCACCTGATAGTTGGATCTGTACAGGGGTAGATGGTCATGGGTTGCCTTTGTGTTGGAAACTCAGCAGATGCTTGTTGGGAGATGTCCCAACAGTGCATGATCCTGCTGCTTCTTGTTACACAGTGGGGTTTTCAAAAACTGCCAACACTGGCCTTACTCTGCTTGCATTTAGTAACACAAAGGTTTTCAAATCCATCATCTTTTTCAGTAATTAGTGCATAATGATATTCAAGCAGTATATCATTATTAGTTTCTCCCCAGAGACTCCTCTCTGCCACACACAGATTCAGAACATCTTTATTTTCTTCTAAAAGACATTAATCTTTACAATCAGGCATTTTGGCTTCTTTTTCTCCTCTATCCCTATCCCAAGAGAAACTCTCTTCTCGTTGTGAGTCAATTAGGCAAACCTATAGAGCACTGCCTGGACTTAAATCCAGTAGCATTTCAACACTGGTCTGCTATTATACTTGGTCCAAAGGTTTGCCCCTGTCGATTTGTGCGGTCTTCTGCAGTTCATGAAGTTATGAGCCACTTGCACAGAGAGTTGAGTAGATTACCACTGGATAACTGATTTTGATCTCTGATTATGTTTTTTGTTTTCTTTTTAAACAGGTTTATCAGGGAGAGGGAAACGATGCTTCGGTTTTCAAAGAGGCCTTATGGTTTCCTTGCAGTACACTGGTGTTGTGCGAGGCCATCACACACATAATAACTGGACTCTGGGTTTGTTCTGGGACGAGAAAAGTTAATTTGCCTGAGCCCAGCCACTGATCTTAAGAAAAGAGGTGCAACTGTGATTTCATGCACCACTGACTTTGTAGGACCATTCCTATTTACACTGTTGATGAAAAGAGAAGCTGTCCCAAAATACACTATCCTTCTGTCACTGAGCTTGGTGAGATTTCAAGGGGTCAGGGGAAACAGGGCTGGACCCCAGCTCTGCCTCTCATCACTGGATGTTCATTATGCATGTAATGTGCTTTGCTCTTGAAATTTATTTCAAGGTCAGAGAAACTTACCTTCTGTGTATGTTGGGTTGAGGCATATTTTGTTAGCAAAATTTATAAGAAGGCTTGTTTTAACAGTTGTTACGGTAGATTGATTGGGTAATATTTACTTGTGCTATAATTATCTTATTTCATAGTAGCAAATGTAAGGAGGCAGCTAGGCGTGCTGAAACCAGAATAACAGAAATCAGGAGATTCACAGCAGGAGGCAAGGTGTTGTACTGTATATACCGTTGTGTCTTGTTATTTATATCAAGCTAAACTTGTTTTTCCAGCTATTTGTGCAATTGACCAGCTACCCAATAAATTACATCATTTCCAGCATTGAATGGCACCATGACATGTTAACTAGGAATTTAAGCACCAGAAAATAATCTTGACTGACTTAAAAGTGCAGCTATAAAAGTCCAATGAAAGCTAATTTTCTGAGGCAGGATAGGGAGGGGGAGAGGTAGGAAACAGGCAGGAGGAGGAAAGCAGGGCTGGGAGACAGACAAAAAGAAAGCACATGCACAACCAGATTCACAGACACACACGAGTTTTAAAATTTTTAGTCTAATGATATATTCCCCATAAAATTTCACTGGTGGGTTGATTGCTCTCTCCTCCCTTGGCTGAGCCAACTCCAAGCCAGCAATTCTCGTGCTCTCAGGTGTAGACCAACATCTGCGTAAAGGTGAAACAAGGAGCTCACACAAAATTAAACGTGTGTAATTATATGCCCCCAAATAGAATTGTAAAACCAGAGATGCATTCCTCACCTTTATTTTAAACTTGTCCTGTATATAGCAACAGGCCAATATGGAAAGATGTGAGAGTTTGAGAATTATCTATTTTTTTATTATTTTGATCAGACAGACACAAACTTATTAAACCTTTCATGTAAGCAAAACGCCTCACAGAGGCACTGTGGGCTGAGACAGAAAGGCTAGGGAAGGCTGGTGCATTTTGGCAAGGCTGAACACCTGGTGAGGCACGATGGTCCCCCAGGGAACTCACCCTGTGTTCCTTTGCCTGGGGTCACATCCTGATGTGAATTTAAGAAGCTAGAAGGATCCCTGAGCCCTACAGGACAAGCACAACCAAGGGAGCCTCTTCTCCTACGGTGGTGTCCTCCACTCCTCGGGTGGAGGAAGTCTCTCTCTGCTCATCCCACCACTGCCCACGGGCCATTTCCCACTGTCTGGCACCAGGCTTTGCTCCCCCAACCAAGGCTCACCGCAAACTGAAGCTCATGTAACCTTCGGTTAATTTTAGCTTAGGAAACAAGAATCCTGCAATTGTGTCGTCTGCTTGCCTGCCTGTCTTTTAGCCTCCCCTTCCTCTTGGTGCACACACCCTAATAAATTCTGAATCCAGTTTCAACTAATGTTAAGAGAGGGGAGAGAAGATAGACCCGAATTTGTGACCCCAGTGAGGGAAGGACGCGCCAAACTCAGCTGTGATATTTGGCAGGGCCCGCCTGGCCAGCCAGCACAGACTTACTGGCTGGCAAGTGAGCACGCATGCGGGCTACAAGCCTGTGCCTCCGGGCTGGGGGGGAGCTGGAATAAGCCAGGGCGCTGGGAGCAGGAGGGAGGATGCAAGCCTGTAGGAGACAAACCATCACTGCTCCAGCCACCCAAAGAAGAACGTGGTTTTGTTTGATTCACATTGTCATGTTGGTGGGAAGGAAGAGGTGAGTGGGTGGGCTTCATTTTTTTGTAAATGCACAGCGTGGAAATTGGAATTATCCTATATATAATATCCCAAAGGGTCCAAAATAGCACAACTGGAATTATTCAGGATAGTTCAGTCTCTTTTATTTTATTTTTTATTTTTTGCATGATGACTTATGAGAGCAGAGGTGGCTGGCTCTCTTCCATCAGAAAGCAAGGTATCAGCACAACATCTCCTGGGGAACCCTGGGTGCTGCCTTGGCTGGGAACAGGTCAGCACCTCCATCATGGATCGAGCAAGTGAGCACCTCGCATTTGGCATCCCCAAATTTCTCACCCAGGCATTCAAGCAAAAAACAACCAGAGCTTTGCAAACTTGCTGAAATATGGGGGTGCCTGGAAGAGCCTGCAGGCTCAGAGGATCAAAGCTCGGAGCAGCTCCCATTGTCTTTCCCCTGAAATCCACACATTTACAAGCCACGACATCCTGGCATGAGTAGGCTTATAAGCTTCCTCTAGCCTTCTGTCTCTCTCTTAGAGGGCAGGGTGCTCTGAGAAACCGATGCCACACACACTTTTGTGTCAGCCCTGCCACTTACCACACATGCTGCCACCTTCGCAGGCAAGGACAGGGTCTGCAAAGTTCTGCTCCCGGCTCCTTTTTCTCGAGGTCAGTGGGTTTGCCCCAGTGTAAGTGAGAGCACAAAAGCTGGCCTTTTATCACTGGGTTTTGGTGCTCTTTAATGGGATTAGCCAGTTCCACCCAGTGCTGGTTGCTACCAAGGCTTTTTCTCCTGTCTCAATGACGTGTTACATCTTAATGTGTGTGGTCATATCTGCAGTCGATTTGTGCAGCCCTTTGTTCTTTGCACATGTTTTTATTGCCTAGGGGGCATTCAGCAACCAGCCAGCAAGCTTTTCTGGTGCCCAGTTTACTCAACTGTTTATACGGTTAATGCACTGCAGCCAAAATAAGAATCTGCAATATCAATTCATCAAAAGTAAAGCTGGATGACAATTGCAGAGCAGTTTGGGACTGGCAGCACCTTAAGGATGCAACACTGCCAACAGCCCATGGTAAGCCCCAGCACATCTCGTTTAACTTCAGCAACCTACTCCTTGGCAGCTACACGTCTACCCCCCACCCTCTGAAAGCAACACAAGACAAACAGCAATTCACAGGGCAATTTATTCCCTCTCCCTTGGACACCTACTGAGGTTAAGATGAAATGACCTGCAGAGGTGTCTCTGTCCTTCTTCCTGAAGGCTACCAAGGGAGCCTCACACATTTCCCTTTCCAGTGGCCATTGCCAGGTTGTCTCCTTCCAGTCCCAGGTATGATATTGCACTGGACTCAGAAACCTCATAGTTCTTCTCAGTTCTTCTGCTCCTAAGCCAAGGGCAGAAGTGAAAAAAAAAATTAATAAATGATGACTGTGCAATAATTTTGTCAGAGTGCCTACTGGTTTGTGGTCTTTTGTGACCTAGGAACAGTGTCTATCTTCTGGTGGTAGGCAAGACAGCATTTCACTTCTCTTTTTCTTCCAACAAAATGTCCACAGGCACCCTGAAAAAATTATTGCTTGGGCTTAAAACCAATAGGGCTTGACATATCTCCCGACTCTGGAATATAGCATTACCCTACTCCAAACAGCTTTTACAAAAAAAAAAACAAAACACGTTGCCGGGTAAGTAGTATACAACAAACCAGTTTTGGTTGTTCAAATCCAAAACTGGAGAAATATCTGGAGAGACATCATCAAGAGAAAAAAGAGTTTGGAGAATCTCGAGAACTTTATACCAAAATTGTCTAAAATAATTGAAGTTTCAAAGCTGTCATACAAACACATTATTTATAAAAATTGAAATTTTCTATGAAATTGTGTTGATATCACAAGCCAGAAAATACAGAAGGAATATTTATGTCTTATTACTGATGTGAACTAAAAATTACTTTACCTGAAAATAGCAATTCATTTATATGGCAATCAGAAAAGTTCATGCCTCTATTTTTAGGTTTGAACTCTTTTGTGTCCTCTCTACTTTTTTTCTTTTCTTTTTTCTTTTCTTTTCTTTTCTTTTCTTTTCTTTTCTTTTCTTTTCTTTTCTTTTCTTTTCTTTTCTTTTCTCTTTTCTCTTCTCTTCTCTTCTCTTTTCTTTTCTTTTCTTTTCTTTTCTTTTCTTTTCTTTTCTTTTCTTTTCTTTTCTTTTCTTTCTTTTCTTTTCTTTTCTTCCTTTCCTTTCCTTTCCTTTCCTTTCCTTTCCTTTCCTTTCCTTTCCTTTCCTTTCCTTTCCTTTCCTTTCCTTTCCTTTCCTTTCCTTTCCTTTCCTTTCCTTTCCTTTCCTTTCCTTTCCTTTCCTGAAAGCTTTTGACATTCCAGACTTGGACCTGAACATCCAAGTGCATCAAGACAGTGAAATGAATTACAGTTTAATAATATTCCCACCACACAGACAAAATGGATTCAATTACATAATGGTAGCATTAAATGTTATTAAGAAGGAGATCCAGAGTTTTGAGGCCAGACTTTCAGAAAATCATGATAAGCTGCTTAAAACAGCTGAAATAGCACATTTATAGGTTTTCCAGCCATAGTTTTGCTGGGAGGAGGGAGCACAGGGAAGGAGTCATTACGTTTGCTCAGAGATTCTGGTGTGCTAATCTGTTATCAAGGATTTAGTGTGTGGAAAAGCAGTGCCAGAAAGTTTCCGATTTGATTATTATGTCTTAACCTGTTTGGTGTGGGGTTGCTTTCTGCTGCTGTTGCAGGAGAGCGCAAGTGAGAGGGGTTTGGATGGAAATGATGGCTCTGGGGTCCAGCCGTGGCAAAAGGGGATGGCAAAGCCAGGAAAAAGCCAACAGTGTCTGCCGCATATCAAGCTACCCAAAGAACTCCCTGTTCACCTTTCCAGGGCTGATCATAGGTGAAATGTAGGGCACATTGTGCAGCTCTTTTGAAAGGAAAGGAAAGGAAAGGAAAGGAAAGGAAAGGAAAGGAAAGGAAAGGAAAGGAAAGGAAAGGAAAGGAAAGGAAAGGAAAGGAAAGGAAAGGAAAGGAAAGGAAAGGAGAGAGGAGAGGAGAGGAGAGGAGAGGAGAGGAGAGGAGAGGAGAGGAGAGGAGAGGAGAGGAGAGGAGAGAAAAAAGAAAAGAAAAGAAAAGAAAAGAAAAGAAAAGAAAAGAAAAGAAAAGAAAAGAAAAGAAAAGAAAAGAAAAGAAAAGAAAAGAAAAGAAAAGAAAAGAAAAGAAAAGAAAGAAAAAGAAAGGAAAGGAAAGGAAAGGAAAGGAAAGGAAAGGAAAGGAAAGGAAAGGAAAGGAAAGGAAAGGAAAGGAAAGGAAAGGAAAGGAAAGGAAAGGAAAGGAAAGGAAAGGAAAGGAAAGGAAAAAAAAAAGAAAAGAAAAGAAAAGAAAAGAAAAGAAAAGAAAAGAAAAGAAAAGAAAAGAAAAGAAAAGAAAAGAAAAGAAAGAAAACTGTCCAGCACCTTCCACTACTAGCCTGAACTTTTCCATTAAGAAGAATTATCAGTTCTTTTATCACCCCTGTTCTTATATTTCTTATTTTTTACCATATGTGCATAAAGCCCATAGGGCTCCTATTCATTTGTCAGAGCTTCATCTTTTCCTGATATGGGGAGATTCTTCATTATCCTGATTTGCTGAGTCTTAACTTTTTTGCCAGAGAATTTTTGGAAATGCAATCATGTCAGGGATGGTACTTTTTTTACATCTGTTGCCCCCTCCATATTAAGTGCTTGGCTTGTGGCCAACCATCTTACAAGTAGCCATATTATTATTGAAACCACATGCTCATTAGTGAGGCTGGCACTGGCTCAACAACCACTGTCCGAAGCTAACATTATATTCCATAATATCCCAGACAACAGGACAGTGTAGTACACAGTTTGTTCAGAAGAACAGTCTCATTTGACAAAATCTGCATCTTAAACCGTCAGAAATGCAATCCATTTTCTGTCTCTTTGTATGTGGGCTCTTGTCATTCACAGAGAGATGTGTTTTGAAAGAAAATACTGCAGCACTAGCTTATCTTCTTGACTTTTAATTTCAAGGTTTGCAGGGACAGCAGAAGTTCCTGGGCCCTTCCCTAGTGGGTTTAATCACTTTATCCCTTGGGAGGCATGCACGAGTGTTCCACTTAATATACAGGAATGACTCATGATCATTGCTTTCAATTAGGAATGTCCTCTGGGATTTCTGGGAACGGTGTTCTCCTGGTTGGGGGAGGGAAAAGAGAATAAGAGGGAGAAACACAGATGGAGTCAGACCAGTTCAGACCAACTTTTCCAAAGAAATGCATTTCAAAATGGGATTCAAAATTCCCACTTTCTCTCATACCACCAAACCATTTGCCTTGCCCAGCATAATTACTGGCCCTGCTCATCAGCTTCACAGTTCAAACCAAGGATTTACCTGAATTTCATCTTGCACCAAAGCCCTTGCTTATCTTTGATAACCATACGAAATGTCTAAAGGCTTGCTGAAGTCAGAAACCTCATTCACTGGAAAATGGACTGGGACATTTTCAGCCGTTCTTTTCTGGCTGGAAATAGTTGCAGCTGAAGGTCGGTTCTTGTTTCTTTTGCTGTAGCAGGTATTACACTGATGGCTGTGTGCATAAAGTCTCAGATGCAATATAGTATTACTCAAAGACTTCTGGACTGACTTAAGTGCTGTGATTTCTCACAGAAGTAACCTTATTCCATTGAACTGCTTTCATGCTGGTGACTGGGGCTTGCAGAATCACCTAGAGTTGAGTCCAACAGTTTTCAAGGTGGTACAAAAGGCAAAAGCAGAACTATCCCACCCTCAGCTGAAACATGAGAAGAAAGCACTTTTCTTGGGTTTAAGTGTACCCATTCTTGTACAAAAGTACTGTGTCTTGCTCACAAAAGCAGGAATAAATGTGCATTTACCATATCTCAAAGAGAAATAAAGGCTTACACAAGAAAAGGCTGTTATAAATTCCTGCACTTCAGAGTTTTATAGAGGCAAGACCCATTTGCAAATGCAGACTACAAGAAGATAGCAAATAAGCTCCTTTTCTTTGAGGAAGGGAAGGGTTAACCCTGACAAATGACATGCTAAATTTAGAGTCATTTTTGCATGTGGTTGCATGTCTAGTTGGAACAAGTCTGCCAAAACTCATTTTACTTATGACCCTTTACAGCTAGCAGAGAAAGAGGTCCATTGTTTTCTTTGTATTAGCGAGATTAAAAACACAGTCCCCCCAACTGAAAAGGCAAGCACTGGAAGCACTGTCTGAAGCAAAAAGAAGCATTTTTAATTCTTAATAAACCACATACACACACACATCTATATGTGTGCATCCAACACATGCAAGCATGTGCATATCCTAGAGGGCCAGATCTCATTCTATAAGCAGCTACATGCCATGTGGGTGAAAACAAAATGAGAGAGAGGGATACGTCTCTTGCTGGCCACCCTTACTTCAAACACTGCTGCAGTCTTCCCCTCCTAGCAGGCCCTCAGGAGATGCCTTGTACAGTGGGGTCTGTCTGCCCTCGACCAGATGTGACTGGGAAGAGATGCAGATGTGCCACCAACCCCCTGGCACAAGTGGCAGGGAGCAAAGTGGATGCACTGGGGATGGATGCAGTCCCTTTCCAGAGCAGCAGCATATTATTAGGCTACTGAGCCACAGGAGTGAAAGCAGAAGCTCTGTGGGTCCAGCCAGCCTCGGCAAAGAGGCGAGCATCCATCTGCTTCAGCTTTGGCAAGTGCATGCTGAGGCTGGGATCGACTGGATGTAGATGTCTATGCCCAAACGAGTCACCACAGGGCTCATTTGGCATCAACAGGGGCAGCGGCAGACACTTTTGGACATGCTTCGTCTTGCTCTAACGCAACTTGTCTTAAATACATCTCAATGGGCTCTTGGGGGAGGTAGATGACTAACGCAGGTGTGGATGTCTATAGGCTTGACATCAGCAGCTAGGTGGGATGAATCTCACCCTGGATATTTAACTGCTACTCATATTTCTTTGCAAAAGGTAGGCTTCACCTCTTGCCTGCTCCTGATGAGGAACTGGCCTTGGCCATCCCAAACCTTGCACTAGCTGGTAGAGCTCTAGTAGTTAGAGCTCCTTCAGCCTACAAAATACTAGAAAAGGAGTCAGTGTGCCATGAAAAAGAGCAGAACAGCTGCCTGACTTTTCTGTGGGAAGCACAGAGGCTGAGCAGCAGGACTGTAATAACTGTCTTTACCTACATAGCACTTCAGTTCTCTATCAATGGTAGAAAATTCATCTCTCCATCCTCTTAGGGTCAAAATATTTGTCTTCTGGTTGCAGGATGGACACAGGTGGGCAAAGTGCTGGATTTTTCTTTGACCTGTCGAGAGCATTCAGTGACATTGGAAGTGTCTTTCTCAGGCATATAGTGCTCTTGGAGACACAATGTTTTCATGCAAACAAGGTAAAGGTGATAGGAGGAAGCAGTATCTTGCATTGCACCAGCTGAAATGGTTAGAAAAAACAGACAAGGTACTGGGTCTGTTTGTTAGTTCAGAAACTAAGGCAGCAAACATCCAAACATCTGGAAGGAGAGCAATTGTTCTGAATTTGGTTACATTTATCAGTGAGGTGATCTGAGAGAGAAGATGATTTCTGCTGATGATACAAAAAGATGTGCCCTTTGAGACAGAGGGAGAGAGAGGTAATTATCACCAGTATAACACCAAAACGTTAGCTGGAAGGAACTGGAAAATTATAATGTGCACAAACCAACTTCTCAAGCAGCTTAGGCAGAATTTAGTCACCCATGTCCAAATATGTGATCCACAAAGGATTTGCTTAATCCTTTAGATGTCTGTAAGCACTTGAGTTTGGACAGAAAAGCTTAGTTTGGCGTCAACATTTCTGCTACAAAGCATGCCCAATGGAACCATGATACTGGCTGAGCCAAATACTTTTTCTCCATCTCTGCCAAAGGCTGTGAGATTCATGGATTGTGCCTCAGTTCCTGGAGGCTGGATGCAGTAAACCTGTTCAAAGCCCACCTAAAGTTCCCTGACGGTCATGAAAGTTCAAGAAGCTATCACTAACAAGGGTGGCAGTGAAAGCTTTTTGTATAATAGCTCAGCAGTTAGCCCACGATTTCCTCAAAAAAAGCAAGAGAGAGTTAAGTTCTTACACCTTAGGTGCTCACAGTCCATCTCACCCCCTCTCCAGAAGGAGTCCTAGCCACCCAGCTGTGCACTGCACCAATTGCTTGCCTCCTTGAGAGGCAGGTGGAGCAGCTCCCCTGATGAAGATGAGCTCCAGTGCCAGAAGGAAACTAAGTATTTATTAGGCCAGAGAAAAGGCAGGCCATGCTCTGCAGTCTTCTGCTCTGGACATTTTTCTCAGCTGTGGGGATTCCTGGGTTAGGGTCAGCTCATCCAAACCAGCAGGAATTCTGAGTGTACACAGCTGCAGACTCGTAGGAACCTAAGAACATTTTGACTTTAATTTTGCATCTGGAGACAGTCTAAATCATTCATTAGACTTCCACATCCTTCTTTGGATTTTGCCCTAAAGGCCCTATATATGTACATCCATGGCAGGGGCATCAGTGGACTGGGATCTGCAGACAGAGGCTTGTTGACAAGGATCTGCCACACAGTTAGGAACTGTCCCTCATGCACCATTACTCTGCCCTGCACCTGTGCCAAACTCAACAGCCTTCCAAAGTCCAGCTGTTGCCAGCCATTTCAAGAGGTGCTGATGGCTGCAGTCAAAGTGCTGGCATGTAGAGGAGGTCACCAACACGTCTCCCCCATCTTCATCCTCCTGAGACACCTTCCTTTCACTTCGTTGATTGCCAGTCCACGATCAGGGCCACCAATCTGTCTCCACATGCATTAAAAATAGGCTCAGTAAACAAGAGGAAGGTTTCAAATGTGTCCCCTACCCAGTACAGAACACCTTATATTTTTCTATTTATTTATTAACAGTTAAAATCCTCACAGGTATTTCCATTCCACAGAACTTTCTGTACCTCTTTGATGCTCTCTGTCTTCCTGACTGCAGTGATATCCCAGAATAATGACTTTCATAAGTTAAATATATGCTCTGCAATTGATTTTATCAATTTTAATTTGCTGTCTCAGTTTCACTGTATTCCTCTGCTTTTTGTGTAGGAAAAATGGTAAGGAAGAGCATCTGATTTATCTTCCCAGTTCTATTAACTAGCTTGGATAGCTCTACCATATCCTTCTCTTTTTCATTTCCTTTCTAAATGATCCCAACCTTTTCAGTTTCTCTTCATATGGAAGTCATTCCATGTCTCCAATCTTTTTTTTATTGTCCATCTCCCTATCTAGTTTTACTGTTTGCTCTCCAGGGCAGGGAGACCAGCAGCGAGCACAGCATTCCCGGCAGCGGGAGGACTACCACTTATGCCATGACACAGTGAGAAACAGCGGTCTCAAACTGTGAAATCCATTTTGTATTTGGGCCTCCATTTTGTACGACATGCTGAATGTGTCTAGCCCCAAGCCAGGACGTGTAAACATGCTCCAGTACAGCCCGCTGTCAAGGAGAGGTATTAGACGCTACCCGAGAAAGCCATTTCATAGCAGTCTGGACCCAACAACTGCAATTGGCTTTCAGCTGTTGGCCCAAACCCAAAGGAAAAATAGATTTTAAACAGAAGGTGCTGGCATGCCTGGTGGATCTGCAGCTTCCCAGTCTCTGCATATGGCAAAAGGAAAGACGTTTTGCTTAGCTAGAGATATTGCGCTCAGCAGTATTAGCTGTTCATTGCCACACAACAAAGAGCCGGCAGGAAAAAGAAACCCCTCTTGTTCTGACTGATGGACAGACCTCAGAGCCATCAAAAAGGTGATGACGTGCAGAGGGAAAGGTGCGTTCTCCAGATGTTTGTCATGAGATGTATTTTTATGGTGACTGTGAAAACAAATATAAATGTGGAAGTCCCATGTGGCAAGAAGAGTCCCCAGACTAGCTAGAAACAGCCAGGGGACCAGAGTGTCTGTGATTTAAGCACGAATCAGATCTGGCATGGGTCTGGTGGACAGAAGACACATTCTGCATGATGGATCCATTTTATTTTACACTGTAGCTCTTATTCATACCAAATTTCTCTCTCTCTCCCCCTCTCTTGTGTTTTGTTTGTTTGTTTGTTTGTGTGGAGTTATTTTTTGTTGGTGGTGGTGGCGGGTTTGTTTTGGTTTTGGTTTTGGTTTGTTTTGTTTCATTTTCATTGCTGCACACAGGTCTGTCTTTGTATTCACCAAGGCTCTCCCAGTCAGCCACAGCATTATGTCTTGCTTTGCCAACAAGGTCTATGTTGCATGATATGGGCTGGTCCTGCTCACAAGACATGTCCATCCAGCCCCATACTGCCCTTTCTCAGAGAAGATGCTGTTTGATGAGTACTGCCCTAAAAGATGTGCCAGCACTCCCTGCCTGGAGGCTTTCCCAGTGCATGCAGCCTCTGTTGCTGCTTTCATATCTATCCAGGGCACTAGAGGCACTTGTCTAATTTCACACAGGCAAATCTACAAACACTGAAGAGCCCCCATTGTGTTCCAGGTTCACCCTACTTCCATTTCTGCCTTGCTGAAAATTGGCCTCTTAGTCCTGCCACATCACCTGCCACCCCAATAGTCAATCAAGTGCATGACACTGAACAACAAAATCGCCAGCTTGAAACTGATGGCAGAGAAGGGCAAGAGGTAACCTAGGGCTTCATAAAAGCTGGATTAAAGCAGAAGTGAAAAAGTGAGTGCTCTGGACACTAGCAAAGGCAAAGGCTTGGTTAGAGGAGCAGAAGTGAAAGAGGGAAGTGTTTTCCAAATAGCAAAGGCAAACTGGAAGAGCAGAGAGAGGGGTAATGGATGGCTTACTGCTTGTTGTGCAGGCTTTGGGAAGCTGTTCTTGGCTCTTGACAGTAGGTTGTTATATGCTTTGCACACATAGCAAATATTTCTTTTCCTCTCAACACAAGTTATTTTATTCTGCTGTAGTGAGGCTGGACAATTATTTCTGAAACACCTATATTAGTGACTGACTCTGGCTGGCGTGGGTTTATTCATTTACTTATTTATTGTTTATGACTAAGTTAACAAACTGAACAGCAAGTCCCCTCTAATTCACACTAATAAGTGGAGACTCATTTGTAATCACTGGATTTACAAAATTAAAGCAAATGAAAAACAACAACAACAAAAAACAGGGATAATGAATCACATTGTGTACTTGCTTTGTCAATTTTTATTGCATTGCAATTATTTAATGTCATTGTATAATTTATAGAAGAAAAAAAAGCAAAGCCTCTATAATACACATCAAAATTATAGAATTTTGTCTGCTATTAAGTATTTGGTGATACAAAGAGTGAAACTAGCTTTTCTTCTGGCCTGTCTTTGTGCCAGTCAGCATAAAGGAGAAATTATCCTGCATCATCCAGTATGGGTTATCTTACACATGAGGGCTAAGAAAGCGAATCCATGGAAAAAGTTCCTACATCTCAAGGAAAGTCCATGGCAGTAGAAGTAATGCTTTTGGTCTTGCCATTAATAGACTCATCTTCATGAACAGGGGAAAATCACTGGGGCTAGTCATGAAAACCCTGGGGAGAGGAGGAGACGGTGAAACGCATTGGTGATTAACAGCTGCCTCAGGTGCCTCACTCCACAATTCAGACCCATGAAATCCCATTGAGCTTTTGGTTAGCTCTAGGGACGGTTTAAAGCTGGCTTCTCCAGATGTACCTGCTTCTCCAGGCATGATGGATAGATCCATCTCCCCACTAAATGTCCTCTTCCAAGGGAGTTCAAGCCTCCTTGAAGAAAACTCTGACACTTGAGCTGTGCCCTGACTGGGAGGCAGTGACATTACTTCTCCTAACCCCCACAGTCCAACTAATATATCACAGTATAGCGAGATGCGGTGATAGCAAAGGAAACTTTTTTTCCACTTGCATATGTCTCATTCTCCTGGAGAGAGACAGAATTAGGAGCAGTATTCTCATTTTCAAAAGATTAATTTGCTTTTTCTTATTTCTGAAGAAAGGATTTAAGGGCTAGCCCCAAATCAGGAACCTGAATTTCAGTCTCTTGCAAGAGAGGCAGCAGGCATCTCTTCCCCATTTACAGTTTGACTTGCTAACCCGGAGACTGCAGGATTCATTTCACAACCCCAGGCTCAGCTTGGCGGGAGAAATAAAGCCTGTGCCTTCAGCGCAGCCACCTGCACTGTGAAAGATTCAAATCTGCTCCAACAAAGCAGGAGGTTGCACAAGCACTTCTCACATCCCTGATAACTAGAGAGCTATGGAGGGTCTCTTCCTTCCCGACTCCTCCAAGATCTCCACTGTGCCTCTGGGCAGAAAGACTGGGGAAGACCCCAAAACAGTGTGGAGGAGGGTGATGGTTTCCTGCCCTGGCTATTTGCCTGCTGATGAAGGGGGACAAATTTGTTCACAGACCTCAAGTCAATAGCTCCTGTCTCTCAGTTACATTAAAGCTGCCTTACAAACCCTAGCAACACAGAGAGGCTCAGAATGTAATTTATAACCTAGCCAAAGGTGTTTACTTACACTGACTTTAGTGTAAATGGGAATCAGCCCAGTAGGCTCCATAGATCATTAGGGTTTGTTTAAGAAAACACCCACACTTGATTTGAAGGAACTACTATTAGCCAAGAAATCACATGCAATAATTCTCCTTAAGCAGAAATGAAATAGCTCATACTCATCAGACCAGACAATACTCATCAAGGGGCAAGGGCTATAACCAACTCATCCGCAGTAGACATTTCTAACGTGTAGAATTTCCAATTGCTGGTGAAAATTCACACAGGTTTTGCCAGATAACATGTATCAGCACACACAATGGAAAAAAAAAAAAAAAAGAAAAAAGAATTCCACTGAGAAAAAGATTTTTGGCCCATATATTTCTATGAAACCTGATGAGGAGGGTGAAGGGGAAGTGTCTTTCTTCCCTACTGTCTCTAGAGAGTATAATCCTGCTTGATAAAGGAAAGCTTTGTTTCAACAGTTATCTAGTGAACTAGTAAAGACAATAACAGGATTAAACGTATAATTTGAGATCTGAGATGAGTGGGTTATGTTGTATTTTGAAAGCTAAGCAACATAGCTTTACCATGTCCAGAACAGACCAGAACTTGGCTGCAGTCAGTACCTTGAGGAATAGACTCCTTCTGGCAATCCTATTCAGCACTGCAAGAAACACCTAACCGTCCTAACTGAGAAAACTTTTTCCAGAAAGGTATTTTAGGGGAGGGACAAACAGAACCTTTCCAAGCCCATCTTTACCCTGAAGAATTCTTTCACATCACTCTGTTCACCAAAACACACATGACTGGAAAAAAAAACAAACAACAACAACAAAGAAAAAAAACCTCACATCGGCTCATTTGGAAACAGTCGGACAGGCTTTGGATGTTCTTGTTTAACCAAACTATTGCCTTAAGAAACAAACTCTACCGTCGTGTTAAGTTCTGGCAGATGCAGTAAACATATCTGGATCCAAACCACATTATATTATGTGTGTGCCTTGCTGTGAATCAACTGCATTAGCGTTTTTATAATGTGTTTTACACATGAAGCAAAGATAACAAAGCCTTTCTACACATGCTGTAACGAGGATGCAGAGGAGTATATGCACAGAAACAAACAAACAAAATAATCCACATCTTTATGCTCAGAATCAGTTTATCATTCTTCCACTTACATCAACTGTAGAAGTACAATAAAATTACCTCGGAGCAGAATGATGCCAGAGCTGCAACATAACCTTGTCACTTCTGTACGAGGTCTTAAAAATGTTCATTCAGGTGTGGACAGAAATTTGGCCTGACCTGTGTTGCAAATCCTCTCGCACTCGTTTTCTGTGCACTCAAACGGTCACTTTTGCAGCAAGGAATGCTCACCAAAGATCACCCAAAATTAACCTTGCAGGATATTTGTGCAAAGTCAAGGTTAAATTTGTAATGGGGAGAAACTGCACTGGAAAAAAGATTCTGAATGTTAAATATACTCATCTAGGGAGCATTCTCAGTTAGCATCCAGCCAAAACAGCTTAAATTTCAAGTATCAATATACTCATGACCAACTGATTGCAAATGATCTACAGACCAAAAATTATTCAGAGAAATTATTTGATGAATCACTCTGAATAAATTTCAATGATGATCAAATGAAAGAAAATTGTGATCAGATGATGGAAACTTTGTGAACAGAAAAGGGGAGGTGAGATTTATTGAGTTACTTGTTAGGAATTATTTGTCCTGCCCTGCCTGCTACCATGCAGTAATGGGAAAGCTGTAGGAAGCAACTGTGGAGCAGATGAAGAAGCAGGTAGGGGACTCCTTGTCGTGCTCTTCTGCCACAAAGCCCATTCAGTTGTGACAGCTATGGTAGAAACTTTTGTACCACTGGCTGGAGGCAATGTACATAATTTAAGGAAACTATATTTTCAACTTAAGATAAATATATATATATATGTACATTTTACATTTTGTCCATGGAACTAAACAAACAATATTTAAAATGTCAAGTTCTCTGAGCATCATCTTATAAAATCTTTTAAGCTTGTTGCAGCAGAATAGCTCAGCTGATTCATTCCTAAGTTTACAGTGGCATAAGGAAAACCAAAATTTGGTCCTTAGTGGATTTTAAGTAATTGCTACCCAAGAAAAGAATTGGATCATGTTCTGAATATGTCTGAAACCCAGTTACATTTGATTGAGTGACTAATAGGGGAGATATACGCTGTCCCTGGGGTACATGTTGCTTATATCCAGTTCTGCAAATGTCTCAGCATTTCTCACATTTACTTTAAGTATATGGTACCTCTTTGCTTCGTCTAAGATCCTTGGCTTTGTATAAGGATCTATGCATAAGAAAGGAAGATTGTATCACTGTTGACAATAAAACTGCAATGCAAAAATACAGCAAGCACTTTGGTTTACGAGTACAAATAAAATATTTCACTTCAACACACTGAGGACAGATTTATTTTCACTTGCTTCTTTATGAAATGGCTCCCTATACCACCACATACATTTGCACACACATGCAGGCACATTAGAAAAGAAATCATGCTGGTTCTTGGTTACCCCCAGAACTGCCAGAGAGTTAATGTATGGTCCAAGAAGAGTTTTCAAATGGAATTTTAACCTTTTCTTCCAACAGAGATTCATGGATTTGATTCCTGTCATCACTGAAGCCAACAACAAAACTATTGTTTATTTCTGTGGGAAAAGGATCAGGTCCCTTATTTGCAATTTTGGCTTTTTTCAGAATCATGTATTTTTTTATTAAAAGGAAATAAATCCCTATCTGCATTTAATCACACAACTAGCATGAAAATGAACTCAATGAATAAAAATGTCAGGAGTGGGAAACGATAGGGTTCTCTCTTAGCCAAGTTTTCTGACTAAAATTAGCCTGCCTTTCTGGATTTACTGCTGTTATTAAGTGAATGTCCTTTTGACAATAAAGCAGTGCTTCTTGGATTTAGACAGTGTTGTGAAGAATATGATAAAGTGCTCTGTGATGTATGACTTTGATTGACTCAGGGGACCTTACTGTTTCAATGCTGTGGTCTGTTCTTTGTTCGCTAGATGAAGACTTTCTGTTCATTTAATACTTAGTTCAGGACCAGAACTTGGAGAAGGATGTGTGTAAAGATGTAGAGTACCTTGTTTCTGCCATGCTAACATGATGAATTATAGTGTATTAAGGAAGTGTTGACACATGTGGGAATAGGCTCTTGACATGCTTGCCAGTAATTAAGGCACATTGTATGTAAAGTCACTAAAAAAAGTTGGAGGCTTATTCTTTGTTATAGGGATTGTTTGCCAAGTGGTGTTATTCATAGTCTTGATGGAAAATACTTGTATCTTCAAAATTGTTGTGGTTCACACAATAATGAACGCAACAGACAGAGATTCGTTAGTATGAAAATTTTTAACATTTCCAATAACCAGATAGGTGACCATTTTCCTGCCGGAGAGGAAAATGTGCAGTAAGGCCAGTGTCTCTGATAAATCACCTGAGCACTACCAAAGTGGTCAGAGCACTTGAGGAGTTGTTCCTCCTGTGCAAGTGCCCCACACCTGCCACCGAGAGGTCTTCTCCACCTGCACCTCACCGTGCCCACAGCCGGGACCATGGCTTCCCTATCAAGCGCAGCCTCCGTGTCTAGGGGAGGGAGGTATGGGGCCTTAATTTCCTCCAGACTTTATACCAGGAAGGTCAGTATTTTAGTCTCGTGCAGGGTGTGGATCAAGCAAATCACGCTATGGGATCCTTCTACTACACACTCCAGATGTGCCCAAGAAAGATTTAAGCCTTTCCTTGGCTTCATTCCTATCAACAGTGAATGGTGCACATCTCTCCATCGCTCCCAGGAGCAGGCTGCAGCTGGGAATTAGCAGGGCACCAGTTTCCTCAGCTGCCATTGGGGAGCCTGCTGAGCTCATTGTAACCTAGATCAGCCCTATCCTCCCTTTCTTGCTTTAGGATATTTTACTTCCTCTCCTTCTGAATAACATTCTTTAAGACTGAAAAGAAATCATGAGACATTTCAGACAACTCCCTGCAAAATCCTATTATATGCCCAGTTTAGACCATTTTTTAATGTGTAATGCATGCATTTAGCAGTAATTTTTTACTCAGAGAGCTGGCAACTAATGTTTAGTAAATGATGAAGAATTTGGGCTTCAGAGAGAAGTTAGTACTTGATTGAAAATTACAATATACCACCAAACGACAGGCATTAGAGAGACAGAAGAGAGCTCATAGGCTGCCAGTTGCTCAGGCATTTTGTATGAATAAATACACATCTCTCAATATAAAATTTCTCAACGAGTCTGTGCACAAGTGTAACTGCTGAATACATCTCACCCTTAACAAGCCAAACAGCACCCATATCAGTTCTGAAAAAGCAGCAGGGTGCTGATCTTGTCTCACAGGTCTGCACCCATGTGGGCACGAGTCAACTCCATGGAAAATAACATTCGGTGAAACAAAACCATCCTCTGCTTTTTGGGTAATGCCATTCATTTGTAAAGCAGATGGCTCTTTCATCAGCAGCACAACCAAGCAAGAAACTTCTCTTAAGATAGAAGTAACCTGAAAATTGTTTCTAAGGAACTTTTTAGCCTTTCCTTCTTCCCCACATTCTGGTATGCTCTTCAATATCAGAACTTTCCCCAAAAGATTTCCCTAAAGCCCTGTGCTTAGACATGAATCCCAATGCCTATTGATTTATTCAAAACATTTTGTTCAATGAATTGTATTACACTGCCAAGTTCCTTTATATCTTTCCATTGGCCAGCATAGCCTCCACAGAGTATACCAGCCAAATATATAAACTCTACATATGTTTCTACTAGAGCAACTGGCCTCACAATTAAGTCCAATTAGTTTTTACTCCCAAGAATTTAATCACATCTATCATAACACATTCAGTACATCACGGTTTTACTTATCTTCTTTTTTTTTTTCCCCTACCTCGTTAGAGATTATCTTCAAACTTTCAGGTCCTGGGACTATATCAACCTTCCAGCTCTTTGAGGAAATGGTAAAGAGAAAAGGATGAAGAATAAAAAAAAATCCTAAATGGTGCAACAGAGGTAGGTAGGGAACGATGTTACCAGAGCTACAGGGCACCCCATGAAGCCATCAGGCAACCAGCTCAAGGAAAGCGAAGATGCAGATTTTCACGCAGCACAGGCCAAGTCCCATAACCGATTGCAGCAGAGGTTTGTGGAAGGCAAAGGTATAAAAGTGGTCAAAAAGGGATTATACAGATTAGGGGAGAATAGGCCATTAGTGGCTATAAAAATGATGGCTTAGCTGCAACCTGAGACAGACTGCTGAAAGGGTGGAGGGGGAAGCATCCCTCCAGCCTGCCCTGCTCTCTGCTCTTCCCACCCAGCCACTGTTTACGCCTGTTTAAACAACTATTGGGTTACGGTGACTTTTGGTCTGACCCAACCAGTCTGGCAGTCCTGACACCCTGTATTTTCAGCACGAAGGTGTTATTTTGGGTAGCTCATTATACAAAGATGCTAGACTGTTGAAAAAAAGAAAAAAAAAAAAAGAATGAAACATAATATAGACTATTATGTTGTGGGAAGACTGAAGATGTGCCCTCATCTGCAGCTCTGGAGTCCTTTTTGATCCTATTTAACAAGACATGGAAGATATTTAAAAGGTTCCAAATGCTGCAATGAAAATAATTCAAGGAATTAATAGCGTGGGAGGGAATTTCTGCAGGAGATATAAGTAAAAAAAGAATAAACAGGACCATTTATTTTACAACGGACAAAGGAAAACATATGTTAGAGATATATAAAATACAGTGTGTGTAGAAGTCCAAATGCGTGTTTCCAACCATACTCTTCCAGAATAAAAAAAAAAAAAAAAACACTCAAAATGAAACAAAATGCAACAAGTGAAAAAAGTCATATTG
Organism: Cygnus atratus; assembly: GCF_013377495.2. Taxonomy (NCBI): domain Eukaryota; kingdom Metazoa; phylum Chordata; class Aves; order Anseriformes; family Anatidae; genus Cygnus; species Cygnus atratus. The sequence continues at coordinate 180,456,923 of NC_066362.1, read as the reverse complement.
GTTTGAAGATCCAAAATACCTTTTGAAGCTTACTGCTACCATGTATCTTTCAAATAAATATATCGATAGTAAACAGATTTAACTGTTTACCTAGGGAAGATCTTTTTTCTGTTCTGTTCACTCTTTCCACCCTGTTTTCACTTGAAAAATATCAGTGTCATTAATATTTTTCATTTTTCAAACTAAATTTTAAGAAGTATTTTTCTTTAACAGACAGAATGAGAGTTAAGAAAGAATCTCATTTCCTCTCAGTTGGCATTGGTTTTTGTGTGCTTTTTTGTTCAATGTTGGGCTGTCACTTTTTTATGGGAAAAAGATATTTTTCAAAATGGGCTAAACACAAAAAACATCAGAAATGCTACAATTTAACTTTCAAAAAATCATTTTTGATTTTTATTTTCATAATTTTTTTTGTAACAGACATTCTTGTAATTCTGTAAAATTCTTGTATTTCTTGTAAAATTCTTTGTAACAGACAATTCCTCTTTCTGAAATTTCCATTAAAGTAAATGCACTGAATTCCCTCTAGTTTATAAGGTTTAAATACAGAATAGAGAAAGAGAGGAAGAGTGTGACCATGCACACTGAGAATTGGTATGCAGAAGGGAAGAGACATACGATATAGAGGACAGGTACGGTCCTGTATATCAGCCATCCATTAATTACTGGGTTAAAGTAATCCTAGAGAGCAAACAGGTAAACTCAGAAAACTGAATGATGAGTAACCACCAAAGAAGTATTCTAGCTGTTGTCAGCAATGCTGGAATACTAGTGTAGATGAGCAATTAATAAAATACAACTTAGCAGTTCCTACATTTCTGACAATAATTTATGCCTAGTTTTGTTTCTGATCATGTAATCTTTATTCATCCAAATAAACAATGCTCAACCAAGAAATGCTTGCAGATCATCTCCTGGAGCTCACACTTGGACTTTATTGGGACAAAATCTCAACTGAAGGTAGTGAGAGTTTTGCCCAAGTCAAATCCTAGCGAGGACTTCCAGGTCTGGCCCAGTGGGACTGCTCTCAGGAGTAAGGGTTGAATTGTTATACCACAAAATACCAGCTGTAGTTACGTTAACCAGGATAAAATTTCAAGGGGTATCCAGTCCCAGTGCCTCAATGTAAAGCTAATCACCAGCTGGACTAAAGAACAAATTTCCCCTCTGGTATAATATCACACAATTATATGCATTATGAGGGTTTAAAATCTGGCATTGGCTGTGCTATTGTTGGAACCAGGAGAACCACTCTAGTTCCAGCAAGAGGCCATTCATCTGCACTAATTTGTAGGTTAGGGAAGGTTTTAAAATAGGAAGTCTTTTCTTATGCAAATAGGGACATGGTAAGAAACCAGGGGCCTGCAGGCAGCCATCTGAGGCATCACCAGATCACAGAGGATGAGTGTCACCAAGCCCACGCACCAGGGCAACCTTCAAAACCAGACTTTGATGGCACCTTGGTGTAATATAAACCTTAAGGCTGGGCCTCTACACAGGGGTGAATTTAACTCCTATTTTGAATCCAGTTTCTAAAATATTGCTAACAACACTCTAGTCCAAAGACTTGGGATAAAGGAATAAAAACAGGAAAACTAATCCTAATAAATGATTCTCCTGAACATATGCTGCCCCTTTCATTGCTCTCCCTGGATTCACACATGACTGTATTTGAAGCATTGAGCAAACTCTTTGTGCAAACAATGAGCACTGTTGCTTTTGATCCATGACTCTGGGCCATTTCAGGGCTGTGCATTTGGGCTTGTAAGACACATGGCATTGGCTTGTTATACATGGGGCATCCACCACAGCTGAATAAGGCAACACTGCAAAGAGGTTCCACCCACCATATTCCTTCAAGCTACATCTCTTCTCCAAAGCAGAGAGCCTCTCTTTTCCTTGACCAGAGAGCAAGCTCCTTCCACTCCTTTCAATTTTAAAATTTTCAGTGGAGGAACTATTCTCCAGTAGAAATTTTGCATATATGATCTGTTGTGTATCAGAGATCATCCTGCTGCTCTCAGTCGTCTCTTGCACTTTCTGGGTACCTGGGCATGTTCATTTCCCTGCATTGCCCATAGCCTTTGGGACCCTCAGGAGTGAGATGAAAGGGCAGGATGACAAAACCAACCTCAGGTACTTCCAGCCTGAGCCTTTACCCTCATGTGCTTTCTGTATGCACATACAAGATTAAGAGGAATTTCCACAGTAACTAATAATGTATGGGCTTTACATAGTGATATAGAGATAATTTTACACTATTCTTCTTGAAAGTAGCTGAGTGCAGGTCCCAGAGTAATCACTAAGAGTGGAAGATGCTCAGCACCTTGTGGAACCCTGGACAATGACCCCAAACCAAGCTCCTACTTCTGCACTTAAATTCTGGGAACTCTCCGTACCTGCTTCTTCTACCTACTTAAGAAAAGCAATCTGCCATCCAGAGTAAAATTTAAATGCAATGAAAACGCTTTGATAGGTGCAAAAATTATGTACTTTATGTAAGGTCTTTAGTAGCCAAAGTATGAAAGAACCAAGTATGTATTCCCAGTTTATATCACTAAGGTTATAAACACATCAGAAAATTCCCATAAGTGTAAGACAGACAATAACTAGGGTAGACAAAAAAGACAAGTTCTTTGTTAATGACACGGAATAGTGCTGTTTTGCAACTGGGGGAAAATGGTGTATACATTACATAACATTACAGAGTTCTAACTTAATACTTTATACCCCCAAATTTTATAGCAGATACAAGGCTTAACCATCTTATTGTCTTCTTCCGGTGTAGTATATTCCTGCTAATGTCTGCGTTTAGCACTGCACAACATTCCAGAAAATGGATCTTAGTGAAAAACAGTATAGCTCATACTAAACAGGCTAAAAACTTAGGAGTCTCCAGAGTAACCCAATGGAGAGTGACTTTACAGCGGGGATATTTTACAGGAGGCCCATTTGGATTTGCTTTTGCTATTTAATATGTTTATCTGTGATCCAGTATAAAAATCTACACCCATTCCTTGCAAAGTCTGCAGATGACACAAAAATCATGGAGTGGTAAATAATGAGAAAAGCAGATCTGTTCTACAAGCAATCTGGTTTGTGTGGTAACATGAGCTCACTAGAAAAAAAAAAAAAAACTACATATTTTATTGCACAGTTAAGCATAATTCTGAGTATCTCATATAGTTTGTATACAGAGGATGCAAACTATATTTTAGAAACAGAGATTTAGAAAAGGATTTAGAGGTCATGGCTGATAACCTGCTGAGCTGCACAGGAGTTCCCCACGCAATGCACTGACGAAGAGAGATGTGATCCTGGTATATGCAAGCAGGGGACTATAAAACATGAGGACAGAAGGGCAGATGTTCTCTGTTCCTTCTACTATTAATAGTAATGAGAAAGAAGGTCCGGCTCTGATGTCCATATTTTTAAAATGACTATTGACAAATTGGAAGGAGTTCAAGAAAGAATTTCAAATATACTTGCAATTGGCAAAAGCTGTTAGTGAGATACTAAAAAACTTAAAATAAAAAAAATAAATCAGTTCCCTTAATTTATCCAATAGAAGAATAAATGATGATTTTTCTTCAGTTTATAATAGAGCTGGCTGGGTATTCTATCTCAACAATAGAAAATGGAATTTCCACACAAAATTCTGTAAAGAAAAAATAATGTTAATTTTCCTTCAGGACAAGCAAAATGAAATATTTCACTTTAAATCACTCCACCTCAATTTGTTCTGTTCAAGGAAACTTTACATTTCATTTCTTGAAAATGCATTTCTCTGCAGCCTGGGTACCTGTTTTCTCCTATAGGCCAGCTGTGGGTTAGTTTGTCACTTGATTCAGAGTTATATATAACATTAGAGGAGCTGCAGTCCAGCCAACAAGCCTCTGCCTAAGTTGAATAAGGATAGTGTTCAGGCTCTAATTCCCAAGAGCAACACAGCATTATGGGATTTATTTATTTATTTATTTTTATTTTTGAATATTGAATTGACTCAAAATGAAAGCCCTGGTCAATCAATTCAGGAAATTCAAGCAGCAAGGGTCCTACATTAAGGAAAATGATAGTTTTGTTTAGATTTGGTTGTTTGTTTCCCTTTTTTTTTTAAGGCAGGGGGTTTTTGTTTGATTTTTTGGCTTTTTTATTTTTTTGGTATATTTTGGAGAGAAAACAAACGCCGACAAGTTGTATCTGCCCACTGTGTGAAAATTCCCAATTTTGTTCGCTCTTAGCTTACAAGTAGCTGTATTATGTTTCTGATACCAGGGGGATCTCTGAATTAGCAGACAGAGACGCGACATGCAGTAGGTAGAATCCGACACTAGATTAATCTAAACTAGATAAATGCCAAGATTTTAAAAAGGGAGGGAATTAAACACCACAACAATTTATCTAGGAATGGGACAGACTCCCTGCCCCTTGCAGTATTTAAAGATGGGCTATCTCCCTATCTGTTCTAGCTGGTGATTCAATCCCACAGGCTGTGACGCAAGCAATAATAACAAAAATCCCTCCAGCCATAACATTTAAAAATCCAGGCAGCAACAGTGCAGAAACTGCTAGGAACCCTCTGTCTTCAGGGATGGAGAACAGGAATGGTTAACATTACATGTATGTTCCCTTGTCCATCCATAATTCAGCTTCAGTGTAATCAAACATTTCATGGAAGTAACCTATAATTGCTCTGTGGTTTGAGGCCAAGCTTCCTTGAACCCAGACATCATCACTGGTTCCAGGGACATGACCAAGCCTGCTCCAGCGGCCTTTTTCTTGCTTTCTTGCTCAAGCCAATCCATCCACAGTATGGGAAAACCTTTTTCAGTCACAAACCAGACCTTGCTATGATCAGCAATACCAGACTCCATCAATTGACAACCACCTTCTGAACACAAAGGAGGTGTGACTTTTTCTTCTCTACAGTCAAACATTTCGTTTGGGTCTGCCCACCAAGTCTGCTTACAAGAAAACCCCTTGTGCAAGGAGTATCTTTCCTTGTGCAACATCTCCCCGTGTGCCAACTGAACGGCTCCAACACTCGTGGCGCTACCAGCTATCCTTTCATATGACAAAGCATTCAAGATCTGCTGCCAGCGATACAGCAGGGGATGATTATGGTTTCAAAATATATGGTGTTTGAGCAGGCACCAGCCTGGCTGCAGGTTTTCCTCCAGCCAAATAGCAAAACATTATAAGCTGTGCAGCACACAGCACCGTTAAACTGACTGATGGCAAGAAGACGTCAGAAAACCCAGTTCAGTAAATCTTTCCCCCATGTAAAAAGGCAGGGCTCAGATATCCTGGCTCCCTCCACACATGTACACATGTGCATCCCACAGTGCCCCAGGAAGCCCAAGATGTATTACACTGGAAGTGCTGTCTCACATCTTAATGTCATATTATTCAAATATTTGAATACATTCCCTTATGGATTTTAACAAACAAATTCTCCCTTTTTGATGAGCTGTAGGAAAACAGCAGCCTCCTGCTTTAAAGACATGTAAACAAATTAAAAATAAAAAGAGGCTGATGTCACTAGGTTTTTGTGTGAGATGAGCCGAGGCGAGGACTCGCCTAGCTGGGAAAAAACTCTCCCCAGCATCCACAGGAGCACTTCAGAGGCAGCTGAGGAAACAACACAAACTCCAAATTTCCCGACTCTGGTCTCACTCCATGCTCATCCTGGGCTGCTCTAAAATTAGACCTGTTTTACAGAGCCTGCTTCAGCTGCCTCAGGAAGCACTGGCAGTGCCTGGCACAATGATTATTCACATAAGAAGGGGATGGAGAGGCAGCCCCAGGCCCCAGCCCACGCGGTGGCCAGTCCCCAGGCGGAAGCACTCACCATCTGCGAGGCCTAAACGCGGCCAGGGTGGGGCAGAGCAAATGTTACTATTTAGGCCTCACGAGGGATTTTTCACACAAGCCCTTCATTTGTTTGGTAAATCCGAAACGGCCGGCAAAAACACACCACCGTCAATAATGCTCTTGTTGGGAAGGCTTGGTCGGGCCCACCGTGGAGAGAAGGCCCCTGCTGGAGAAACCACAACCTGCCCCCAGGTCCTGCAGGAAGGTGGAAGATGAGGTCCCTCTCCCTGCATGACCTGACCCCCAGGTCAGCTTTGGGCAGAGCTCAGCTTAGCACCAGCTGTGCTCAAAATGAGTCTGCATTCTGCTGAGATTTGGGCACATAGTCCATCATTTGCATCTCCCCCTGGTCCCCATGAGGCCTGATTCATAGGGGGCAGCCCCACCAGAAAGGGGGGACCTGGTAGAGCCCCATACCCCATACTGCTGGAGGAGGATGGCAGCACCTTTTGTTCAGTGCTACACATGGGAGCTCCACAAAGTACTGAATTTCTCCAAGGTCCAGCCCCTCATACACACTTTCTTCTCAGATAATGTGGCTCCCTGTTGTTTTCAGTAAGGGACTGCAGCACCATAAGCATTGTACTTCCCCACGAAACATTCATCACACTAACAAGTTAGCTTTTTTTCTGCAGTGCCGTTAAGAACATATAACATTGATGGTCCTGAATGTGAAAATAAGAACTTCCAAAGTTTGGAAAAGAAGAATCAGTTTATCCCCTGTTCCTTAGAAGCAGAGTACAGAATCACCCGTTTCCCAGCCCTTTGATTTAGAATCTTTGGTTTAACTGCTAACCCAGAACCCAGGCACAGAACATCAAAACAATCTTTCCAAGCATTCAGTAAACAATGACAGTCCCGAAAATAGCCTTCTAGTTTTCTTATAATGTACTTCCACACATCAACTTATGTGACCTTGAACTGTTATCATTTCTCACTCGGGAATTTTTCCTTAGCATTTGTTGCTGCAGCTCTTGAAGTATGAAGAATGAAGTGCTGGACTCTTACACTCCTTCATTTCCTCCTTTCATTTATTTTGGGTCTGATGGGGAAAACGTATGACTGGGTATGCCATTACAGGCAGACAATCTGATAATCACTAGTTGATAGGACAGTGACTAAAAATTCTAGTCTGTAGCCAGTTCATTCTTTTTTTTTTTTGTAACATCATCAGACTGGGGAAGAGAGGGGGGGCTGGGGACATCATTATTTTTATTTTATAAAAATCCTACAGACTACATACTCCATGTTCAAGCTTTTTGAAGCAGAGATTTGGGAGCATGTCAAGTTGCTTTTTATTTATTTAGAGTAACTATTCAACATCTCTTTCCAGAGACCTATGCAGTAGGTTGTTTCAGTGGGATCCAGAGCAATCATTCTGGTGGTATTTATGGGGCTTAAACAGATGCTGGTTTTCACAGAGCAGTTGTACATCCCAGGACGTAAAGAAGGGACCCAAAAGCCCCTCTATCATTTCACGCATACGAAAGGCAAGGGCCTCATGGGCCAAATCCTCCTTATGTGAGGATGCATTTCCACCTGGCAGAGGAGATGCTCTGTGGGCACCAGGCTGTGGGAGTGAGTGGCTGTGGAGGGATACAATGGCTGGTCTTCCCATTAATTAATTTTCTGCCCCCTTTTTTAAGTCAGTTCTGCTCTAAGGCCTGTTGCTCTCCAAGTTTATTTCTTGCCTTTCACTGGCGGGATCACCTTGGCTGAGGACCAGAGAGGGGACAAAGGACCTGTGACAGCCACTCTCCCGTGCCAGCAGGGGACAGAAGCTCACCAAGAGCTGCAGCACCTAAATGCTGGAAAGACAAACAGACGAAACTCTGCCAGACCAACCTCACCCATCTCCTGCCTGGGCTTTGGGCTCTGGGCAGTGGTGCTCCAGGCAGGACAGAGGCAGACAGCACGGCAGCTCCCTGATGAAAACACCTGCGACTTTTATGAAAGCCAAACTCGCTACCTGCGGTGTCCCACGGATGCTGCAGATCCTGAGGCCCTGCTTTACTGCAGGAGCTGCAAAGGACAGCCTCAGGCATCACAGCACGTAAAAAATACGAGGGATCAAGTACACAGAGGCACCTCATAAAGTATCCCTTCAGACCACGTGCGGATTTACAGGAGGGAAGTGAGTGGCCCTCAGGGGGCTTTCGCTTGCCTATTAGCACTGGCTGGACCCCGGGATGTGTCCAGCAATAGCATCCTCTGATTTCCTTTCCTTAACACTACTGTTTTGTGCCAAGGACACTTGGGATCAAGCTGGGGGGAGACTTGGGACAGCACAGTGACAGCCAGAGGAGCAGAGCATATCCCTGTGAAGCAAAAAACCTTAGATAAGCCTGGGAACAGGCAAAGGCAGAAGGCACAGAAAAAAAAGAAAAAAATAAGGTAGGAAAAGGAAGAGCAGAGAGGAGGAAAAGGGGCAGGGAGAAGTGCAGGACTGCAGGGGGAAGCTGCTTTGCAGAGAAGGGTTAAGGTGAGCGAAGTGATCCCCCTGAATCATACAGGGTCATACAGGAAGGAGGGACGTAAAGGAAGGAGAAACATAAAGGACGGAGGAAAAGCAGAAGACGGTGAGAGGTAGAGAAGAAAAAGATCTGACTAAGGGAGGAAAAAATAGCATCAGAGCAAAGAACTTCAGGGCAGGGGGGAGGAAAATGAACTGGAGAAGCTGAGTAGGGGAGCAGAGAGGGAGGAAACGAGCATCCAAATGAAAAGAGATAAAAGCAGAATGGTCCCAGAGGAAATGAACTGGGCACTCTGAAATAGTGTCAGACATAAATAAATCAGACAGGAATATTTGGACACTTGGAAAAATGGGAGGAAAAATACAGTGTGATATACAATAGCAGGAAAAAAGTGGGGTGATGGCAAGGGGAGAGAGGGAAAAACAACAAAGAGAGAGAAAGAGAGGGAGTGAGCCAGATAGCCCAAGCAGACCCGACATATTTACATGCACACTTTGAGGTGTTTGCTCTAATGAGCAGTTAGGGCAGCAAAGAAAGTACAGAGTAATGCAATCATATCGTTTATATGGGCAAGTGGGGATTTTGCAAGCCAGAAGATATATGCACACAATAATTGTGGGTGAAAGGTGGGAGGCCAATAATTACAGCAGTAAATCATAATCCTTTTAATATATTATCAGTTTGATGCCCAAGCAATAAATGCATATGGGTTTTGTGCTTAAGAAGCGGCAGGAAACTAGACTGCTAAAAGGGAAGGGACTGCAAAGGGAAGGGAGAAGCTCAGTTCTCTCTCTCTGTTGCCTGAGAGAGTGTTAAGAAATCTACTCCCTCTCTGCCTCTGTCTGTGAAGGCCATCGTTACTGGAGTTGCCTGGGGTGGATATTTTCTAATGGGAATGCACTTCCTCCAAAACTGAATTTTTCCACAGGAAGATTTTGATTTTGCTACACACAAAAATCCTATGAGAAAAATTTGAACCAAGTGTTTCATTTTGGGTGACTTCAACTCAAGCCAGATTTTTTAAAAACTGATATGAAACTTTTTATTACATTACTACTAGTGGAACCTGTACATTTTCAGATGGGAACAAAACACGTTTGAAATCTAGCAAATCAATTGACTCTGAATTTTGTTTCAGTCATTATATCTGTAGCTCTACAGTGGCAGATATACCTTGTGTGCGTGCCCCTGTGTGCGAGTGCATTTCATCATGTGCAAACAAGTGAATAAAATTGGGGGAAATAAAGAGAATAAACAAACATTCAGAGTTTATCCTAATTTTGAGCTGATTGCAAATGAAAGCCATTGTGTAAGCACTCTACCAAGCCATCTGTGTGTTTCTTTTTTTTCTGAAGGGGTTCGGTAATCATGTGGCAGGGAGGGAGAAGGGAAGGTTGTTAAGCAGTAATTTAGAGCATGTCTTTAATAAAGAACATCGACCTATGTTCAAAGATGGCACAGGATAGGAAATGTACCACAACCTTTAGTAAGCAGTCCCAGTGATTAATTGTCTTCTTGTTTAAAAATACATTGCTTTCTTCTCCTCCGAGGTTGCCCAGTTTCAACATCCGGCGGTTGGATCTTATCGTGTCCTTTGTCTGCCAGAGCAAAGAGCAAGCTGTGATCAAGTTTCTGTTCCCCACGTAGATATTTATAGATTGTGATCAAGTCACCCCTTAATATTCTTCTTGCAAGATAAACAGAGTGAGCTCCTCGGGTCTACCACAATAAGACGTGTTTTCCAGAGCTTTCATCATTCCCATGGCTCTTCTCTCTGAACCCTCTCCAATCTATCCAACATCCTTCTTCAGCTGTAGGAAATCAGCACAAAGAACAACCCAGGAGCGGTCACGGCGATGCCAAAGGCATACGTAGCCTCCCATTTCCTATTTAGCAGTCTCGGAACTGTCCTCTGGGGGACATCCTCCCCTGACAGCTCCTGCCTGACTCACACACCATCCCCATTCCCTCCGTCTCATAGATTCAGTGGTCACATCCACCTTAACACCCCTCATTTGGTGCAGTGGCGAGGCGACCCCAGTGTGAGATGCTTCAGCCTACTGCTCCAGTCCTGTTTGGCCAAATCATTTGCTAATGTAGGCAAGGCTGCTGATTCCTGGGATCTTACAGAAATACTACTGAAAAAACAATATATATATAAAAATAAAAATTAAAAAAAGCCTTTAGTTTATGTCCATCTTCTCAACCAATCCAGGAGATGCTCTCTCCATACCTCTATTTATCACTCTGACAATTTATTTTCTCCTGCATGAAACATCAAGTAAATGACCATTTTCAACCAGCTTCTTTCAGACCATTCAGTATGCCAGCATTGAATCTGCTTTCAGTGTGACATGCTGATTTCATATCTGCATAATTGAGATTTATAATTAATGAAATATTTGTTTTCTTAATCAAAATTTCATTGTGCACCAAGCTAAATGCCATACAGAAATCCAAGTACCTTACATCAAATATAATTAGCTCTGTTGACCGTAATGATAATCTTGTTTTAAAAAGATATCAAGCTAGTTTCATAAACACTTATTAAAATTTTTATTATGATAATCTCTCTCATGGAGTTATTAGCAGGGTCCAACATCAACTATGATTTGTCCAAAACCAGAGTAAATCAAGTGGAAATGCATAGGATTAATGCTCTGATCCCATACATGTCTTATAAATAACAAAACAACATTATTTGTTTAGTCCTCTCAAACTTTTCTCGTGCTCATTGTCTTCTAGAACACCATTATTTACAGTCAAAGGAGTTTCTTGACCTGTTCTTTTCAAACTTCTGGACAGAAGTTGTTCAATCCTCTCATTTAACATATCTACTATAATTGCTGATATTTAAATGTTTTTCTGAATTATTGTCACAATGGAAAATACATCATCACTATTGGGAGATTATTAATTTTCACTTGTTTTCTCCAAGCAAAGCAGAAAGCTATTCCTGTCTTTTCTTTGTTAGTATAAATAATTCAACCACTTCTATCTATCGAGAGGAACATCCCTGATAGGTTTTCCACCCCAGCATACATCGAAAAACTCTTCTTATATTTCTTTTGCTACCTTTATGAATTTATTACCATTCCTATCTTCTGATTTAGATTAATTTATGTTGCCTCACTCTTTCATTCAGTTGCTACATGTGGGCTTTTGTTTAATAGACCAGCTTTCACTTAAGCTGTGTTGTTGTTTTTTTTATAACAAGTATGGCTTTTTAGTAAAAATGTTTTTAAACAGTTTGCAATTATCATTCACATTTTTCTGTTTAAATTCTCCCAGTAGATTTGGCTTATAATTGTTTTCAGATTTACAAAACTAGCCTTTTTAAAGAACCAAGAATGTATATTACTGGTTTGTATTTTACTTCTTTTGCACACAAATATAATCAAGACATGATCTTGTGCACATAAGCAGCAGTTTGCTTCAGTTCTGTAATCAATTTCTCTCTATCTGTCATAATGAGATCAGTTTTTTTGCTGAACTTCAGTGCATTTGAAATACTCACAGAAGAAATAAAAGCTCTGCAGAGCAGTTAGGGGAGGATAGACTGAAGTCCCTGCTCCACATTTGGCAGCAAGGAAGTTTTAACCCTTGCTGTCCTGAGTGAGCATCCTAACCCCTGAACAATGACCCTTTCAACAATACCCTCCTAATAAATCTAGCCTTTGCTTTCCACTTGTATTCTGCTTCAAAAAAAATAGTTTTAAATACTCCTAGACTGTAGTGATATTTTTTTTTGGTCAAAGTTGTATCTTCATTTTTCATTATTCACACCTAGAACGAGAAAATATTTCATATAATCCCAAAATGATGATTTAGTTAAGTCATGATTAAAAAAAAAACACTGTGCATATTTGTCTAATTATTACCAACCAATTACTATTCCACTTGTGCAAACCATCTCATCCAATTTTGGCACTGTTATAAGAAATATATGACCAGTTACCCAGCACTGATGAGTCAGGAATGACAGAAATTGTTGGCCTCATGTCCTTGGACAACTTTTGTTCTTTATTTGCTGTAGAGTCTGATTTTTACTAAGTGAAAGTACGTTGGTCTCTTTTTTAAACTCCTCCTTTATTATTACCTCAATATCCTCCTGTCTATTCAAGCCAACCCCCCCGTTAAGAAATTGTTTCTCTTTCCATTGAATGAAAAACACACAGACTTTGCATAGTTCTCAAAGAAGGTAGACAAACATGCTCAAAAACCTCCTTCTACCCTCAAAGACAGACAGCTTACACCACTCACCTGCATTTCACTTCCCTGCCATGCTCTTCAGGTTGTCTCTCTGCTTTAGGGATCAAAATAATCTCCTGGGAGACCACATGACTCATTCCGGACTGTCATCACAGTGTCTTTTCCTTTGAATGCAGGGTAACAAAGCTTAACAAGCCTGATAGTACAAGATCTCCTCAGCTTTTGCAAGCCCTTTAAGGTCTGTGCTTGTCCCTGCTATCTGGTGCCATCCTCTGTTGAGCCTCCAGCACACCCTTCATACAGAGACCCTCTTTCATATAAGGTCTTCTCCCTGCAACTGGACTACTTTCACTCTTGGCAGTGGGTCTAAGAGATTTTATTACATATGCCTGCCTAAGGGGCCACAGTTCTTACTTTCAGATGGGTAACTTGCACCAATCATCTGTGTTTTTGTCATTTCTGGCTTAGTCCTGAAGCATACCCTTTACATGGGACTACATTACAGTTTAATTGGAAGCAGGTTGTGGAGCAAAGGCAATCACTCACCTGGTAAGCGCATCTCTGCTCTGGGATCCACTTCAGCTATTTTTGAGGGGACTGACTGATTTGAATATGATGGTTTTGGCCTAGGAAGCTCAGAGCCTCCAGGGAAGATCCTTCCTAAGACAAATACTCTGTGATGCATCTCTCAGAGATGCAGACACTAGAAGCACCAATGACTGGATTATGTAGCCAGCAAGATACTCCCCAAAAGCTTCCTAGGCTTCATAAATCCCTTCCTGCAGTCTGAAACCATCTGTATTTATTGACTTTTAGGACATGCTACAAGACCCATGTGTTGGAGCAGCTCTTTGAGGATCCTTAAGAGGCCTGGCTGATGAATGGGGTGCCAGTGTTTATTTACTTCAGTTTGTTAGAAGGAGTGAGTCAATTATATTGCATTTTGGTTTTGCAGTTGTAAGTTGGCAGAGTGCTTAGAGCCTATGTAGGAACATATTTTATTTATTTTAAATATCTGAAAAAAAAATTGAATAAATAAAATGATGCAGTTGGTGTAAGATTTATGATGTCCTGAATTTTCCATGATTTTAAGTGGTTGGGTTTGTACATGACGTGTTAGTCAAGTATGCAGTCCATTACCAGTCTTGTCTGGCTTTCGAAACAAAAGGTCTTTTGTTGTGGTGAATCATAAAGAAAGCCTTGCAGGTCCTATTTTTATGATGATACTTACAAGCAAGAATCCCCACAAAGTCTCATCACCCTTCCTGGAAAGCAAGGGTTAGGATTCGTTACAGCACTGCTATCTGTTGGTCCCAGAAACCTCTCACACTGGAGGAAAAAAAAGAAAAAAAACAACACCATAATTGCTGAATAACTTCACAGTTTTTGCCATCATTTTCCCATAAGGTATCCAATGCATTTGCATCATTCAGCAATGAACAGACAGAACCATAAAGTCTTTCAACACCATTCAACCAGTTATGTGCCCCATTAATTTTTCAATCAGATTAATTAACAATAAACTGATTGCCTCCCAAGCCCAGCTCAGAACTGAAAACTGTGTTTGCCATGGTAAAGTTGTCAGCAGATTTATGAAAAATACTCTTATTTAATAAAATAAACTGAGTTGGTACTAGAACACATCATTTATGGACGTTGTGCAGTCCCATGAATGTTAACATCTTCAAAGCAGATGCTCACTTTAGCCAACTCCTCACTCAAGTGTCCCAATAAAATATATCCTGAAATCACCGGGAGCCTTTCCGCTGGTTTCAGTGGACATTGGACTAGCTTCTAAAAAGCTTTCAAGGCTCAAATGATGAGCTTTTAGAGGCTTTTCTTACTGTTAGGACAAGCTTTGCTTAAAATAAATTTTGATGTCAGGAAGGCTCCCTAACACATTACCCACAGGCCCATGAAATGTTTGTCTGATCACAAATCCTTCCATACCAAACAGAAACCTTCTAATACACTGGAAAACCACAGCTAGGTCTAGGAAATTCTTGTGTAAAGCAATTTAAGGTAAATATGGAAATTAATAGATTAGAAGAGAAATGTGTTGGGTGAGTTATTAGCCGAAGTAACCCAGGCCTCCTTACCCATGTGCCACCATATGCTCTACGTTCTTCCTTAAGCTTATCCTAATGTGTTTTCCTTAAGGCTCTTTTCCACTTCCGTAGTTCATGAAATAAAGTAACATTAGCTCGCCTCAGTGTTAACAGATGTTGTGAGGAATTATTTTAGAGTCACTTCTATCCTGTATCTCTCCATATCTTTTAGTTCTATTGCAGAAAAATTTAGGAGTCTTTTTCCAAAAAATAAAAATAAAATAAAAAAAGAAGAACTATGGAGGTTTACACCACACCCTCACTATCATTAAATAAAACCAGCATCAAGTTAAATTACTGCAGTCAAAGTATTTTTATACATTTTAGAAGTCTTCCTGCAACTCTGCTGCTCCCTTGAGCTGGCGGAGATCCAGTTTGGGACACAGCTGTACACTAAAGGGACTTTGGAAAATCAGAGAGTGATGAAACCTAAGGGCAGAGAGAGGCCATTGCATCCACCAGTCCATGCCTTACAGACATAACACTCCTAATAACGCTCCTAACAAATCTGACATTTCAGAAGACCAAGAGGCCCTAGCAGATGCTGACTAATTACTATTATTCACTGCTTTTCAGTGATATCCCTGCCCATATACAGAAGAGGAGAAATTGCAGTCTTATTACAGTAGAGAAGGGATGAATTAACAAGTAATAAGAAAGTTTTAAATGTGCACTTCCACTAAATTCAGGTGAGCACACAAAATTTTGACTACCGACCTGAAGCCAAATAACAGCCACACTAAGGAGCTTCCTTGGTAAGAATGAACCCAAAGTTCAAGGAAAGCAGTCAAAAAAAGACACTTTTACTTCAACAGTCTGCAGCTAAGACCCCTGCCATTTCAGATGGAAGATACTTTCAGGGAAGACCTTGTTAAAAGTTTTTAATACATTCCTTTAAATCCCAGTAATATAAATATAACACATGCATCAAAAAACTCTCAATTTCTCTTTTGCCGGCTCATCTACAATGATCATGAACAGGCCTGATCAGACAGCAAGTGACATGCATGCCGCAGCAGCCTGGCCCTGGAGTAGGAGTTGGCTGGGACACACCATCATTGCCACCAGGACAATACCATCAGGTTTCTTTGTGTGGAAACCAGGGCAGGAAGGAGGATGTGCTATTGTGAATGTTTCTGTGTCACGGTACAGGTCCAGACGTTGGGGATAATGTACAGGTCTGATTTGTTGTAGTCTTTCTATCTTGATGGATTTGAGATAATAGAGCTGGGATTTTGTCTCAGACACATGGTTTTCTCTGCAGAGGTCTCAAATTCAGTCTTCGTGGTCATCAGGGAGGCATGAAACCACCCCATTTCTTGCCTACAAAGTTCTCTGTGGCGTGTTAAATTTGCAAAGGCACGTGTGATCCCGTGATAACAGAAAGACTTGATGGAAAATGAGTTTACTTAACTATTTTTATTGTTTGTTCTTGATGTGAGAGTAGTTCCATACAGTGGCTGGCACTCTTACGTCTCATTATCTTCAGAGAAAGCATGCATTGAAATAGGACAGGATACAGATCATACTTGCATCTGGTTTAGACTCCCCACAAATCTTCCGACATGAACAGGACTGAAGCAGATTCATGTCAGGGCAGAATTTGGCCCACTGATGTCAGCCATTTGAATGCAGATACAATATGCTGTAAAACCAAGTATTTATAAAGACGGGGCTGTGACTGTGAAGAGACAGGGCTGAATCATATTCTCATAGTGAATGAGTGATGACACCCTTTTATCCAAACAAAAGAACTAATGTCTACTGGAAGGATAGCCTGGGGCAGTATCGCTTTAGGAGAACAAAGGCACTTGGTTTGTTGTAGCATATGCGGTAAGAGTGCTGACAGATCAAGCAAAAAACACAGCTTAGCTCAAGAAGGACATTTAGATCTGCCCTGTGGATGGGACCAGAGTTCTGGCATTTACAGATTACATGTTGGTTACCAAAATAGAAACCAGTTACGAAAGTTTGATAACAATAGCAAAAAAAAAAAAAAAAAAGAACCATGAAATGCACAGTTCTCACATGTGGTCACTGTTGCACAAATGTGGGTAGTGTTTGACTCAAAGGCCCACAAGATAAGCAGGGAACCAGTATCTTGTCCAATGGCCTAGTGGGGAAGTGGGAGGAAAATTATTCCAAAAAAAAATTAAAAATTATGGTTTACATATCTGTGAGCACCAAGTAGTCAGAGTATTTCCTGAGAAACTCTTTTCTTCAGATGAAATGCAGTGTCTTATTTCCCTCGGGCTGCACTGCTGCTTCCCGCGGTCTCTCCATCTCCTGTCACTCTGCTCCGGCTCCAGCAGCCCCTGGGATGGGAACCAGCAGGAGCCTGTGCTAGGGCTGCATCCTTCAAGCTGTGAAAGATGCCTTGTTTCTCGGGGTTTTAAGCATCAGAGCAATAACGCACTACTCTGGAGCCATTTCGGTGCCCACCTCCACACACACATGGGCACGTCACCATGTCCAGGGCATGAGCCCTGGCCTCAGGGCCACCCTCCACCTTGCCTAGGAGAGTTTTCTGAAGATGCAGACAAAAGCTGCACACTTTGGGGCCAGTGCAGGCCCTTTCTAAACCACATTAGTCCAGCCAGCAGTGTTGTCGGGCTTGCAAGCCACCCTTGGTTGTTTCATGCCTGTCCTTGTGGCTACACGCTTGTTCCTCACAAGCACTTGTTTGCAGGATGAGGGCCCCTGAACACACAGCCCAAGCACGCAGCATTTGTATGATTTATATGTGTGTTTTATACCACGTATGGGATGTATATATGTAATGCAGCCTTGGCCCTGCCCTCCTCGGATGACAACATCGCAGTGCAAACATCATGGCATCGCTGATGCCAAAACACAAACATCATAAAACAATCATCACGCTATTGGGGCCATAAACATCACAACACCAAACCAGGCCCTAACAGGCTTAATTCATTCCTTTAGGCAGCGCTCCAGGAAAAATGACAAAAAAGAAAAAAAAGAAAAAAAGAGAGAGAGAAAAGACAGGGTGGGTGTGTGGCACATGCAGGTGGGGAGTGTGGGTACCTCACCACCCCTTTTCTCTCCGGGGTCCCCAGGAGGTATGTATCTGCACTTTATTAAAACGGACTCTTCTCATCCCAGACTCATGCATCTCAAATCGGAATAAACTCCTGTAACCACATTAGTCAATCCAGACAGATTCGTCCATTACTTAATGCATTACTCAGATTTCAGTAACAGAAGGTATGTGATCTAGAGTCAAGTTCTGTTATGCTTGGATGAAAATAAAAACAGTAAAAAAAAGCTTTTGGTAACTGCACCTGTGAGACAAGATTCACTGATTTGGGGGATGATGGCTAAATGTTTTCCAGCAAGAAATTAAAAAAATGTGCATCTCCATTTAAGTTAACAGCTTTATTCTGACAAGCATGTCAAAGGCCTAATTGACTAGCAACAAGCTATCTCTGTCAACAGGAAGCAAAGGGACTTTTTCCTCATCATGGTTTCAGCAACTAGGTCTGGTCGTCTGCAGTTACTCCTCCAGTAGCAGGGCAGCATAAAGTATCCGTGGCTGTTCGCTAGGAAACCAAAACAGTCAGGAAAAACATAAATAAAAAAGAACTAAAGTTAAAATGAGGAAATCCTGCGCACTACCTCCTGATCAAATCATGGGGGAGGAGACGGAAAAGAAAGAGAGAAGGAAAGAGAGAAGGAAAGAGAGAGAGAGAAAGAGAGAGAGAGAAAGAGAGGAAGAGAGGAAGAGAGGAAGAGGGGGGGGAAGAAGGAAAGAAAGAAAGAAAGAAAGAAAGAAAGAAAGAAAGAGAAAGAAAGAAAGAAAGAAAAAGAAAGAAAGAAGGAAAGAAAGAAAAATAAAATATCTATACTTGAGTGTTTTGATTTAATCTCAAATTTATCTGTAAGAGTTTATGTGGGTAGGAGCTTAATTCAGTTTTCTGCCAAGAAATATCTCCCAATGGTTGTAAGTGGTTTGGAAATGAAGAAAATACATGTTAAAAGGTAACGAACCTCTGCCTCTCTTCACCCCCTCTTGGTTGAACATCCAGCTGAGCGTTAGTGAACCTTTGGAGTCCTTGGCTTCTCCTCGTAACCACCTCTGCTGGAGATCACCCTGCTGGAGGATGAGGAACATTTTGCTGTTTTGCTGTTGCTGCTGAAGACACCTCGGCCTCTCATGCCACATCACCTAAGACAGAGTCAGAGTCATCATGACAAGTGTTTTTTCCAGTGCTGCCACCCTGGTTTCTGCCCCTGGCTTCCCTCTCCATTCCCCTCCTCTCCAGCCTAGCAGGGTGACAACCCCAAGGTCCCAGGACTCCAGAGGGAATGAAATGTCTGAATAAAATAGGACTTCATAGGACTTATGCAGAGCAGGAGGACCTTTCCAGGTCTTCACCGCCTCCACCTGCAGGGGTGGTGCTGCTCTCCTCCAGGAGGCTGCTTGGAGAGGATCTGATAAAAGCCACATCAGAGCTAGAGTTCTTCCTTACTGGATGGAAAAGCTCTGACCAGGGACTATGCATGCCAATGCTTCACCTCGACGAAGTGAAGTGGTTACAGCAGTGCCCTGAGACAGGCAAGCTGCCAGAGCATCCTCTCCAAGTCCTGCTGAAACTAACATGCCTGGACTTTCCTTCATGCTGCTGCTCCTCTGCATCAGCTTCGTACCTCCTCTGATATCCTGCTTCGTGTAGCTTGTTCTGGTCCTTCCCAGCCATTGGTACTACCTGCCGGAGTTATCACGCAGACGTGTGAAGGAGCAGCAAGGAGAAGTGTTTGGCAGCAGCAAGACCACGAGAACCAAAGAACTTGTGAGAACCAAAAGTTTTGCTTGCCTCAGGCTGAAGACAGCCCCTAGGGATGGTCCACATTATTGATGTTCAGTCCGCAGCCCATCAAAGAGCACATGGATTGAATCAGAGATGATGATTAACACTGATAGTGAGAAGTGACCTTAAGGTCATCCTTATGCTTAGGCCATATAAAAATACACACTGTGGACACCAAGAGTAGCAAAACTCAGAGATCTGCAGGAGCTCAGCTCCATGGTTGCTTGTGACCACCCCATTCTCTGCAGGCATTAAGCAGAGGATCTCAGCATGGTCACACCCCGTGGTCCTGGCTGCCAGCCTCCTCCTGGCACTGCCTGTGAGCGGGTTCTTCATCAAGCCCAGCTTTCTGCTGTGTGCAGCCGGCTGAAATTTGCTGGTGGGGTGACACACACCGCTCAGACCCAGCAAAGGAGACCCTTCAAGTCTGACTGTAAATGTCAGTGTAGAAATACCAGGAGAGTGTTTGGGAGGAAAGCCAGGAGGTGAGTTTGTGGGACTTTGTATCTGCAGTCTTGTCGATGTGTGTGTTGAAATCTCCCAGGATGAGAAGTCAGGGTATTTCATCACCATTGTCAACAAGGTATCAGTGAACTCCTTTATGAACCCTTTAGTCTGTAGAGGTCTGTAAATGAGCATAAAACTCTATGTTAGTTTTGGCTCAGGTTTCTATTGTCAGATGAATGAATTCAAACCTTACTCTCAGCCTCGATTAGAGCTGCCAAATCCCACCCAGAGGAACTATCTGGGGCAGCAAACTGCTTTATCAAACCTCTGTACCCCTGCACTTAGCTGAACTATTTACCAAGTGCTGTGGACAATCTCCCTGCTTTGTGGAAAAGACCATGCACATCCAGGGAGGTGTGCATACAGCACAGACACTTTCTTCTGACCCAGTTCACTAAGTGACAGGCAGCCTCTTCCCCTGGGGGACAGTATATTCACTCAACAAGGACTATCAAATGCTCCTTTGACCATAATTGAATTGAATGTGCTGGGGCTTCAGCTGCTCACCTTCAGGAACCAGGAAGTATTGGATTTTTCCTCCTGGTGTGCATCTGGCTGCGTGTTTTCTCGATGGATTGTTTCTTCCTCACCTTGCTCTGCAGTTTGGCCACAGATGGAGATGCAACACTGAAGTAGGTAGCAAGGGTGCCTTCCGAGATGACAGAGAAATTGGTTTCCTTTTTTTATTTTATATTTTTCTGCAAGGTGTGCCTTTTTGACATCTCCTGAAATAGCAGAAGTCACTCCAAATGTAAATTTTAAAACTCCACTGTCAGCTAGGAGAAACCACTGTTCCCTGTAGCAGTGACAGAAATCTTCTCAGAAGGACTCAGATCATTTGGGGGCACTTTTCAGAGACCCGTTCATCCTCACCAAGGACGGTTTGGCACTTACACAGATCAATGGGACCCTAGATAACGAATCCAGCAGCAGTAGCATAAGCGCCAGCAGTATCCACAGCTCCACCAGGAGTCAATCATGGGCAGCTGGGTTAAGCAAGCAAGATAGTGACCATGCTGCTAAGCAAAGGAAAGTGCCCTTTTTCCATGCTTATAGCACATGGGTTATATGTAAAAATAGCCACTTGTCAGCAGCACTATGTTATTCACATGTGCGGGCAATATGAGGACAAGTTTACTTCCAAATCCCCTTTGTCCTATTAGTCCCTCGCCTTTGATTTTATGTGGGTTATCCAAGGATGGAGGTTATCTGAGGACTTACTTTCAGCAACAGAAATTTTTGAAGGACTGGAGGTTATCTGAGGTTTAGCTTGAAAATAACAGTACTTTGGAGAGTTTGCAGCCCCGCCTAGTATCGTTTAGCTGAAGATATGCCCACATGCACAACTGGTCAATTCAGTCTGGTAATTTAACAGCGTTGTTGAATTCCTCACTGATGCAATGCTTTCACTTGCTAACTTTTATAAATAACACTTTCTAAAAATCTCTGTTTACCCAGGACATCCTGGCTAACAGTGTTTTGGCACAGGTCCCTTGCTCCTTCATCATTTTTGTAGCAAGACCTCAGCATAGCAATCCACACCGACATGAAGCTGTCAGCCCTTCCAAAACTCCAGCTCAAAACACTGAATAAAATCTTCCTCAATATCACTGGTTATTGACCCATGCTAAACTTATTCTTCACCCTCTGCACTGCCCTCCCAAAAGAGTTCAAGTTCACAGTCTCAGGTTTTCCTTCAGGAAAAACCCAGTGGGCACGGACTGTGACATCTAAAAGTTCACTATAAGCTGTAGAAAGAAGGGTGGCTAACAAGCATACTCCTGACACATTAAAACTGTTCACAACAGGGCAAAAACTCGGCTGGGTTCAGAGGTATCCTACAGGCAGAAGTCAAAGTATGCATCAGACTCCCCAAAAACGAAGGGGCTTGATAAATGACATTGCCATCACCTCTACATGCAAGCGCACACTTTTTTAGCTCCCTTTTGCTATTAAAAACCCAAAGCAAAATTCATGACAGAAAACAGAAGCTGGTAAAAACTGTGACCCCATCCATGACACTGCCATCATACTCGCTGTTCTCCATGTCCTAAAGGAGAGAAAGGGGGAGCCACCCGGGACAGAGGTAGTCATCTTTCCCAACACCAGCTGGATGGGGTGGGCATGTTCTGGTGTGCCCCAGGCAGATTTTACACCAACACAGAGCAGTATGTCCCTAGGCCATGGGTAGAGCTGGAAGGAGCTTCTGCAAGGCTTCAAGCAGCCTCCAAATCCATCAAAGCAGCCACAAACCAGGATCCTGTGTCCTGCTACTTCCATGTAAGCAAACATCAGCGACTCACCCTTTCTGCTGAAACCTGTGTTTGCTTTTGTTTTAATTGAGCTGCTGAAGAGAGGACACCGATGTGGCTAGAAATAGCATATTTTGAGGTCAAGAATTCAATCTGTTCTAGAGAGGCCTACTGCTGGTGCTCTTGGCAGGGCTTGCACGGTGCTGCAGTCAGCCAGTCCCCAGGAAGCACTCTTGCTCACGAAGCAAGAGCGGTGCAAGTGGCCAACATTTGGGCTTGGCTGCCGAACCAGAAAAGGTTTTCAAAACTTCAGCTCAGATCAACCTAAATCATTTTCTTGAGGCACAAAGGGATGGGGAAAACGGAAAAGTGTCCTTCACTTTTTTTCACATCTCACCGTTTCATTTTCAGCCACTTGAATAAAAAGTAGAGGGAACAAAAGGCCATGCAGGTCATTCATTTCATCCCTTTCTTATGCCATAACCCAGCAGTCCAGGATATAAGTAATCCAAATTCACTTCTTTTTCCCCTTTTCTGAAGGGGTTTGAATCCCCACTTCCTCCCTCTGATTCACAAGAGGGTTTCAGAAACCTTCGTCGGGGCATTCCAGACATGACCCAAATGTCAATGCCAGCTGGTCCCCAGGAGAGACCAGGAGAGTTTCCCTCTCTGTGACATGTGATGGTGAACGGGCTCATTGGAGCTGAGGATGTGAGTTCAGAGTCACTCAGACAGAATTGCAAATCATACCTGGCTGCCTCATGCATTTGGCACATGCCCTATTGACTTTGTGACTGTGTGAGTGGATTAGGACATCATTACAAGTTTTGGGAGTGGCCCCCATGCACACACAGCTTTTCAATCCCATGGATTCATGATTCATTAGAGGATGACAGCAATTACATGAATGGATTTTCTTGTTTTATCTCACTTTTTAAAAACTTCAACTATAACTGGAGGGAGACTGTCCATCCCAACGCCCCAGGCTTTGGCCCAGTGCTCCACATGCCTGAAAGCTCATGATCATGTTTGGTATAAGGCTGGCTAAAGCCTGGGAAGACTGTGAGAAATTAAGCCTCACTGCAGCCCAGCTCCACAGGGTACTGAGCAGCAGCATATAATCAGGAGTAGCATTTTGGGGTCACTGTATTTGATGCTGGTTGAGTATACCCTTGTGTTACTCTCCAATGGAGACATATAAAAGCACTTGGAAGAAAAAGACCTAAGAAGCATTTTTTTTCCAAAAACAAGAGGAAAGAGAGGAACAAAGATGGTAAAGCATCCTGCTGGAGGTGCCAGTTTGGAGAGGGTAACATCTACATTTTTATTTAGCCCACAAAAACAAACAAACAAAAAAGAATGGAAAGGGAGACTTTCATATGTACTTTGAGGAAATTGTTCAGCATCAAGACAGAGCAGAGAAATGTCCAGATTCCCTGCTGGAAAGAATACCATAGAGTTTCCTTAGGTGTTCAACATCCCCATTCCCTGGGCAACAACCTTAACCTCAGCATTGGCAGAGGTACAGAAAAGACTCTCCTGAGATGCAAAAAAGGCCCAGGGTCTGAGGGGATTCCCTGTCCCTCTGAGCCGTTTGTGCCCATCTGTGTAGCTGCTGATAGCAGTCATTAACTCTTCCAAGAGAAAATAAGCACAGTTTGAAAAGGGAGGACAACAGCAAGCTTTGCCTAGCCAAGGAAGGACCACCAACGAGTTGTTGTTGTGTTTTTTATTTAAGAGCTTATTTTACTAAAAGGTGGTAAAATGTGTGTCCTTGTGAAGCGCCCTACATGTACGTCACTTGTGGGACAAACCGCACTTTCTTATAAACACTGGCATCCATGTGGCATATGACCTTTGTTCCCGTGGCAATTTTGTTCAAGAGAAAAATATGTATCACTAGCTCAATATGTTTTCTTAGAGTGTAATGCTTATATTAGCATAACAGTGTCTTACAGCATCACTACAGCTAAGCTTGTGTCAGCATTTCCATTACAACTAACCCTCTTCAGGACTGTTTGGATGGAGCAGGATGTGTAAAGGACTGTTTAGGGGCTGAGTTTCAGTCTTAACTTTGAAAGCGTTTGTTTTTGTTAAATCAGAAGACAGCCAGGCTTCTTGGCCTCATATTTGATCAGTCATGACTTAAATCCTATTCTGGGCAGTGGTGGTTTTGTGGATGGGATTATAGCTATCTTTTCGTAAATAGGAGAAAAATCCTGCCAAATAACATGATTTTAGCATGAGTTTTGCAGTATGCATTGCTATTCCAACAGGCCCAGCCCCTGGCTTCTGTAACTTCTGAGAAAATCCTATTTAACATTTGTTTATTTGTTTGTTGCTCTGTTTAAAAAAAAAAAAAAAAGAAAAAAAAAAGTGATTTCTGAGAAAAACCAGGTCACATGAACCTTAGAGATTCTTATACCCCACATCAAATATAAGAACTGTCAAAAGTATGCAATTTAACTAATATTTTTAACCTATAACATTGAGAGGTTATAGGCCAGTGACAACATTCATGACACTCAAAGAAGTTAACTGACAGCATTAGCCATGTGCTAAACAAGCAGAAAACTCAGAAAACCCTCAAGCCCAACCCACATAATAACCTTAATTTAATCAGCGATCTTAAGTTGCAATATGATTACAAGTTACAGAAAGGACAGAAGCTACATCCATGGCAGCCCGGGGGTTTTGCTGGGTTTGAGTGCTGTGCATATATTTAACAAAGAGACAGTCCAGCACTGGGAGTGTTTACGGACAGACAGTTCAGACAACTAGAAGTCCCTGGAGGATAAAAGGGTGGTTGTGATTACATAGAGAAGCTGCAGATATGCATCAGAAAAGAAATTTCCACACACATATGTAAATTAAACTGTTCTGACTCAACCTATCACAACTGCAGATCTTTTGAAATATGGGGTTTCTCATAGTTTGGGGAATATTTTTCAATGCAAAACTCTAAAAGAAAAACAAGGTGGATAGTAGTATAATTCACATTTAATCACTACTTATCATGTCTGATGACCTTAATATTTCAATAATACAAGGGATTGTGCTAGTGAGTGCAAGACATAGCACGTATGAAGAGCTTCTTTACTCTAAGAAAACCTTTATCTGACATCAGGCAAGAATTCGTGTGTCTTTAACAGGATATCAAATGATAGCCTCAATTATCCTTTAACATATTGGGAAATACCCACAGGTGTCATTTCTCCCTTCCTTGCAGATATTCCTATGTGCCACGAGGACAAGAAAATTGTTTTCTCTTAAGGAAGAGAAAGAGAGAAATAGAAATTATCTGTCAGTGAATTACAAGAAAAACTTGACTGTCATTAGTAGATGTAGAGGAGTAGCCATAAAACCTACATCAGGTTGCAAAGATGGAGGATGGAGCACGGAGGATGTGGGCACAACCAGCCCTGACCAAAAGCACCTGCTCCCTCCCAGAAGGCTGCAAAGAGGGAGAAAGGCTTCTTTCCAACAGAGGCTTTCCCCTTCCCAGATGAGGTCATTGTCACAAAAGGATGGGCAAGCTCTGTTCTGTCATCCCTGGAGAAAAAGGTACGTGCTATCTCCAAGCCACGAGGAGAACTGAGAGGTGTGGAGCCAGGGTAGTAGGTGGCTGGAAGATCTCACCAACACCCATTTGCCTGCTGTTTCCTCTTTGCTCTTTCCAGCCTTAGCATGTTGGCTTCTGGGCTAGTTTTCAGAGGTGCTTGTGGATTAAAGGGGCAGCCTGAGCACCTGACTTCAGCAGCCTGGATCGCCCAGCTGGGGTAGTGCAGCTCTCGAGCCGTTTGCCAAAAAATGAGTCTGGCTCTCACCCTAGCTGGGAAAGGGAACACATGGGTACAAAATAAAGGCTTTGGGAAACACACACCAATTCGAGGCACCCTGTCATGTCTGCAGCACCTTTGTAACTGGCTCATTCTCCTTCAAACTACACTGCTTCTTAAAAAACACATTCTTTCCCCTCCTTGGTTACTTTACAGCTGTGAATCTCCCTCTATAATGAAAATAATGCACATTGCAGTCTTCTTGGTTTCAGGGGCTTTGACATGCCAAGCATTTTCATGCACATTAATGAAGCAAAAACTGAGAACTGGCACAGCTCTCTCTTAGTTCAGTTTGTGCTTTTAATACTTGTTCTGTGGATGCAAGCCTTACTGTCAGTGCTATTCTTTATTAGATGGAAAGAAGCTCTTCTATTCTTATAATGGGTTTCATTGAAAAGCAAAGCCACTTCTCTGCATTTATTTAAGTACAGAGCTAGAATAGAGACCAGCATGATGAATTTTAAACAGAGTTCACATCTGGTCCAGAAACCACAATCAATTTATTGCTGTATCTGAAACATTTTCAGCATCTGTCATATAATATATTTTCACACGTTTCTAACAAGACATTTTCTTGGACGTAACATAGACAGGTATATCTGTCAGTTCAATTTCATGCAAACGAAACAGAAGAATTTTTGGCATGGTTTATTATACTGTCTTTGGAGCAGTGTAACTATCATGTGAAAAGGGTATTATTTAAGGATGCCAGAAGCTCAGCAATTTCTTCCAAAATGTGGAACTACTGACTACACAGCAGAATTTATTTTTTTTTTAAATCTATACCTTTCTTTTTTCCATTTTGATAGAACCCATTATCCAATGTATCTGAGGGAGAGGTGCATACATCGCTATTATAAAACCTATCTTAGCCCATTCTGGGAACTCTTGCATTTTATGTTAAAAGTGGAATCTTCCACTCATGATGGCCATTTAATCACAACTTTATTCAAAGTTTTATTAAAAATTAAATGGCAGTACAAATCATAATAAAATCCTTAAGAGCTTCACGTTTTCACCCAAACCTCTCATGGGCTTTCCCACACAGAACCACAGATGTATCAAATAGCTTGACAGCACTGCAGCCCTATAAATAGGCACGCCAACTTGCCCCCATATTGGCCCCAGTACAACCATTTACCACCTCATTTTTGGCTACATAAACTGCCTCTAAGCACTTTCTCATTTGAAAACCCTGGGGTTCCTGTGAGAGCTTTGCATCAGCACACAAAGTCCTGCACTCCTCACCCTTCCCCCTGTGCTCGTATAAGATCATGCACAGCCATTACTTCTCTGATGAGACAAATAAAAGGCAGTCAGGGGTCTGGGATGAGCATCACGTCCTAGTGATGGTTTATTTGGTTTATTTGCTCTTTTTTATCTCACTGAAACGGAGAGAAGATGAAGTTTGTTGGGGCATAGTGGGGTGTAACCTCAAGCAAGCAGGACTGTGTTCATGATATAGGCACGCTCAAGAAGTGGGGAATTGGATGGGTCTGTTGCAAAACAGTCCCCCACCTCAGGGGGAAAAGTATGGGATGATTGAATATCTGTTCCTACTTAATTAGTATCTGTCATAATTAAGGGTGACTTTTAGCTCCTTGGGCTGAGAATGAGAACCCAACTTGACCGTCCAGGAACAGCTGATATAACACTGTCCCTGCTTCGCAGAGAGATTTGAAATTTGTTTAGATACAGGCTGTAAAACAGAGTGAACTAACCTGTGGCTACAGCAAACCTGCAGGTAAAACAAGAAGAGGGGGAGGTAGGTAAGCAGTGTCCAGAATCATGGTGGGAAACAACAGCACGGGGTGCCTGCTTTCTGGGCTGGGGTACTCTCAGCCTGGCTGCTTCATCCTGGGGGAGAAGCTCCAGAAAGGACTTCAGTCAAAATGTGGAGCCTGCAATTTCTATTGCATTTTAATCTGTAATAAATCTTTTAATGATGTTCTGGATAAGGCTGTGATGGTTTGAAAGTTTGCTCTTATTAAACCGAGCTATTTAACTAATTTAAAGACACCGCACTCTAACAAAACTTTGGAGCCTGATTCCCACTATCACTCTTGTTTTATCGTTCTCCGTTATTAATCCAGGTTTTCACAAGCAGATTGTCTCAAGAAATTTTATGTGGACTTGGTTCCACAGTAAAAATAAATATATTTCCAGTGAATTTGCCACATGAAGCTTGCCAACTCCTTTGAATAAGTTTAACCATTTGACTGCTAAACTGCATAGCAGGTACACAGTGCTGAGCAACTCCGTGTCCCATATACATCTAATTAAAGTCATGTTTCAAACTGATGTGCTGGTATCTTAGTGAAATGTGATGCTCCAAAGGAGTTTGTAAAAGATGCAATGGCATGAGAGAACAAGGGGGTTAAAGAGGTATGCCTCACACTGCAGCATGCACTGAATTAACAAGAAAGAAAAGGAATTTCTTCATGGGAGTAATTAGCTGATACGTGACGTTTACTTAGAATTGAGCTTTTCCAATATATATTTTTAATTATTTTTGCCTGAGAAGTGGAGTATTCTAATTCATCTGTGGCTTTGAAGGGCTCTGAGGTCACTATTTAATAGCAAAGTTTTAAAATAACTGCATGTTGGCTTTTAGTACCAAGTTATTCAATAAAGTGCAGAACTGACGGGTTACAGAAAATCACCTGTGGAAAGAGCAGATTTTTATCTTTCTCAAAACACTGTGATATGTGTTGCCAAGATTTATAACTTCCCTAGAAGCTGGAAATCTAACTTTCTCCAAAGGCACAGAAAAGTCAATGACTGCTGCACAATCGGAAAGCCAAATCCATGGAAGAAAACAGTCTCTGAAGGAAGTGGGAACACTTACATCTATTTACACATCTGCAGACACTGGGGACAAGTGGCATTCAAATTTTTTTTTTTTTTAAGGCAAATTTGCACATCTTTCTCTCTCTTAAACTATAAATAGCTAAGACAAGGTCCTCACCTGACCCTTAAATTTTGCTAGTGGGCTGTAAAGAGCTCTTGTGCAGACAAGGATGGGCTTCAAAGGAGGTAAGGGCTACAGGTGGATAGGGTGGGGTGGCAGAAAACATCTGGAGGGGTTAAAGCATCACCTGGGGCATCCCCTGGGCAAGCATCAGGTGAGTGGGGCACCAAGCATGAAATCTTGGCACACCAGTGATGAGTATTTCTAATGCTCAGGTTGGGATTTAAAGGATGAGTTGGAGCTTTTGGCATAAAGCAGATGCGTGGTGTTAGGCCATATCAGATTAGAAGCTGCACAGTTGTGTTTTGGGCTATAAGTATTTCAGATCAAAAAGCAATGATCAATTTTCCCCTCTCTCTGTCTGTGCATTCTCTGTCTGTTTCTACTGTCTAAGCTTTAAATATTGATGCTGAACATATGTAAGATATGACAATCCGCAGGCATTTTGTGCTTTAATTCTGCAGGGATAACTCAGCTGTCTCCAATACCATGCATGCTGTTCAGGTTGTTTAGTGTTAACAAACCTGGGACCCCTGTATTTCTTCAGCTTTTCTTCAAAACCCCATTCATACACATTACACTTGTTTCTTGTCACTGCATGACATCTTGAAGTCATAGGAAACGCATATGTGTATCCAATTTGACTGTGATGAGCCATGTTTTTAACTTAAAAGACCATTTAGATATGTTTCAGAATAAGAATAAGGCCCATGTTACTCCATGCTCAAAATACGGTGGAGTTCTACCATAGGTAGATTTATGGATGAGCACAAAAGGCAAAACCTCATGGTGTGTCCACGGCTAGAAAGCTCCCTAAAATTACTTCCAAGGCAGCTCCTAACCAGAAGGAAAATTAACCCCTATATCTGAATCACCTGCTCTTCAACCTCAAGCAGGTCTGTTCACTTTCTCTGCTGCCACCTGGGGTTTGCTCCAGTCGGAGCCAGGCTGGATTCAGTCCCAGTGGGCATTGCCTTTATATCTCACACCCACAAGATGATGTCCCAGCTGCGTCAGGCTGTGGACCTCAAAAGGCTCAAAGGAAAGAATGGACTTCTTTTTACAACACACAGTTCTGTCTGGTTTCCCACAACTGTTCAACAAATGCTCTTTCCTTCATAGGAGATGTTTGGCTAAGTTGCCACTGAAGACATTCATGTCCCGCCGAAACACAACACAGATCATTTTCTTGCATGCTTGCAGCATCAGTACTCAAGCTCATGACAAGAACTAAGCAAATAATTGCTTTTTTTCATCTCACTGGCCAAAAATTGTTTGGGGTTGACCAAAACCAAATAATTCTCAGTATCCCCACCCAAAACAAAGCACTTCAAAACTTCAATCTAACAAAAGGTTTCTTTCAAACAAAAGTAAATACAAAGCCTTTTGTTTTCTTAGGGAGTGGAAAGAGGAAGGGGAAGTACTTTATTATTTTTTTAATTAAGGTTAGGTCAGACTCTAAAAATAGAAATCTCAAAACAAACAAAAGATTTTTTTTGAGTATCAAGTCAAAAAGTCAAAATGTTTTGATTTTCTCCTTTCCCTCTCAAAAAATTTTAATGACTTAAAAATGTGTTTTCATCAGGAAAAGACAATACAAGATTTCAGCCAAATCAACACGATTTTTTTTTTTTTAAGAGCTCTTTGCTGCTGTACTACCACTCAATCTGTAACCCACGGATGACTGGGATCCGCACCACAGTTGGGACTAGTTTGCAAAACCATTGCAAAATAGTGTGTTTGAAGAGCAAAATAGACAGTTTTCCATGCAGCCAATGGGTACACGAGTGTTTTCCAGGAGACAAAGAGAAGTCAGATCTGGCTCCATACTGCCATCAGCTCCCATGAGGGTCATCCTCAGGGTCCCCAATTGTCCGTGTGAGCCAATTTATGATGCCTAGAGTAAAATTACAGATTTTGCTAAATAAAGAATAATATTGTACCTAAATACTGAATACTTTATTTCTCTGTCCCTCCTCCTGTTCCAGCTTGTAAACATCAGTGGGACACAAGATGGCAGTAGTTTTTTTGTTTTTCTTTTTTGGGGAAGGGTGAGGTGGTTGCTAGACTGAAGGAGGCTGCTCTACTGCGTTAACTCGGAATTAATTGCATGAACATACCTGGCAATTATCCAGTAACGAGCAGAGAAAAACAGCAATACAGAGAAGGCCTGTTTCTCCTCACTTATTCTGATCTATGCATGGGCATAATGGTGCATGTCACCCAATGCATCTGGCAAATCTCATCACAGTGTTAGGCAATATCTATATCCACCTCTGCTCTGCTCAGACATAGACGTCTGCAGTTAGAGGAGATGAATCCCACCCATAGCGATTTCCAATGGCTAATGCTAAAAGCAAATACAGAAGCATTTAGATTGTGCTCCCCATTCCCAAACAGCTCATGTATTTTATCCAATAACCATAGAATCACAGAATGGCTCAGGTTGGAATGGATCTTAAAAATCATCTAATTCCAACCCCCCTGCCATAGGCAGGAACGCCACCCTCTAGATCAGGTTTGCCAAGGCCCCATCCAGCCTAGTCTTGAACACGTCCAGGGATGGGGCATCCACAGCTTCTCTGGGCAACCTGTGCCAGTGCCTCACCACCCTCTAAGTGAAGAATTTCCTCATAATGTTTAATCTAAATCTATCCTCTTTTAGTTTAAGATCATTCCCCTTTGTTCTATCATTATCTACCCAAGTATAGAGTTCTCCTCCATCCTTTTTATAAGACCCCTTTAAATATTGAAAGGCCACAGAGGTCTCCCCGGAGCCTTCTCTTCTCCAGGCTGCACATCCCCAGCTCTCTCAGCCTTCCTTCATAGGAGAGGTGCTCCAGACCTCTGATCATCTTTGTGGCCCTCCTCTGGACTCGCTCTAACAGATCCACATCTTTCTTGTGCTGGGGGCCCCAAACCTGGATGCAGGTGGGGATAATCATCATGTGCCAAAGGAATAGGTCATCCTGCAGCCCTGAACCTCCAGCTGAGAGATCGCATCCCTGGGCTCAGGGATAAGTACCTTCCTTCTGTGGCACAACTCCTGTGTTTCTTCCTTCAGCCTGGTAAGGGGAGGCAGAGGACACTTCTTGATGGCCTCCTGCACCAACAGAGATCAAGGTGCTGTGCTGAGAGATGGAAGCTGTGTGCACAGATCCCTTCAGGTCAGTAGAAAGGAACGGTGCATGCTCCCAGCACACCTATCCCAGCACACCCTCTTAACAGCTAGAGGGCCACCTCCTGAATTTAGTCATGAAACAAGAACCATGACACCCAACCCTGGCAAGATGGGAGCAATTATAGGCAAACACAGCAACATTACTCTAGGATTCACTGGAGAAAATACTTAGAAAGAATTGGGTATGAGTTTTGTAGGATCACATTCTTGGATTTGGGCACCAAAACTCTACCATAATTTCTTCTTAGGCCTCCTAAATCCTCAGCTGCTCCTTTACATCCCTGGGCTTTACTCTCCAATTCCTTTCGTCAGAGTTGTCTGTCAGCTGTTCCTGGAGGGGAAGGAATACACACAGAAATATTCAGGCTGTGATGATCATCACCTCAGGGTGGGTCCATACATTATTAGGTACATTAACTGACCCAGACTGGAGCTGCGCTTTAACCACCATGAGCTGCACAGATACAAGAGGGGGCTACCTACACTGATGTAATACACTGACTTGTAACTAGTGATGAAAATGTCCAATCTGACTGCTTTCTGTAAAAGCAGCATAATAGGGAATGAAAGGACGGTCATCCAAGGCAGCCCTGTTAGCACTCATGCATGTCCCTTTACCCCTGTATTTCTGCCAACCTCTCCAATGTGCTTTCAGACCCTTCATTCCCTACTATTGTCCTACTGAATTGCATTTCCTTCAAGCAACGTGAAGAAAGAAGTAGCAGGCACCACTTTCTGAAAGCTCCTTATGGAATGACTACCTGAGTTGATTTTGTTCTGGGCAAATCATATAGACCAAGGGCTGCTTTGTTTTGTTTTGCTTTGCTTTGCTTTGCTTTGTTTCATTTTATTTTATTTTGTTTGGTTTTGTTTTGTTTTCCAATGGGACAACAGCTAGGAGTGAAGCACTGCTGGAATTAAAGCACAAGTCAGCACTCTCAGTGAAGATGAAGAAAACTGACGATTGGTGTATATTTTTCCCCTACAAACTGTCCTTTCCACATCAAACATCAGACACAGAAACAGTATAGAGGAAACTCCCAGATCTATAGCCGCATGTTATAACAGAGCAAGTTGCTTTTTGGGGACGGAAATCTGGCTCTCATAAGCAAGCACCACCACTAAAATTCCCTTTTAAAGACCATAGAAAAGCACACGGTAGCCAAGTTACCCCAAAATGTGTAGTCAAATAGACTGTATAAGTTCAGTATCACTAAGGCTGGTGAACCATCAGTGGAATGAAATCTCTGCCCAGAAAAATACCCTGTCTATGGAGTAATGCTGCAGACACCCCTGAACAGATGGGACCCAGAAAGGTCCATGACAACTAGGGATGAAAATAGCTCTTCCAAAAAAAAAGAAAAAACAAGATTTCAGGCCCGATTCTGATCTCACCTTGCCGTAAATCATAAGTCACTCCATTTAGGCTGGAAGTTAAGTGAAATCAATTTAGGACCCTTAATTTTTAGGGAAGGATAATTATTTTATTCCCTTCTTTCCAATTTGAAGCAGCCCATCAAGCATCCAGCTGGCTGCAGGCTGTAAAAGAGCATTTCTCTGGACGAAATCAACCCTTCTCCCTCCTTCAAATCCCCTGTCCTCTAGTAAAACACTTTAAAAACGTGTAACAGCTATTTATGTTGGGGTATGCCCAGTTGTCCCAGACATAATATAGACTGTCTTCCAGTCCAAAATCAACTCAAGTGGCCACTGTGAAGCTGTGAATTCAGAGACATGCAGCATGGGAACACCAGAAGAAGTATCTTGTAAAACAGAAGGTAGGTCTTTCCCCTTTCCATGTCAAATCACCTGCAGCGAGGCAAGATTCAGCCAGCTTGTGGCTGCCTGGCCCGTTGTTGTGCTCTGAAGATATCCCTCTCTGAAAGGCTCTGTGTTTAGGTCACATCCACTTTCAGAACAACTCAATTTCTTTGTGGAAAATTTAAAAAATTACTGCGACATATATTTCTTCCTACATCTGTCAGGGTAATGTTAAACATCCTGATTTGTGTGAGAGATGAGCAGACTCGGACGTGTCTTGGTTTGGAGCCAGACGCTACCAATATTAAAACGTGCGGCTTCTACGTCCAGCTCAGCATCCAAACAAAAGAAAGGGGAAAAAAAAAAAAGCACACAAAGCTCTTGAGACAACCTGTGTGATTCTTACCTCTGCTCACACTTCAGTGGTTGCAACAGCACTGAACCCTCTCCAAGCAGGGTTTATTCTATCTTCTCAGTTTAAATGAAAATGTTCTCCTTTTCCCATGCGAGCTTGTAAAGTCATGGGAACGTATCCTGCTGCCTTCCTGACATAAATCAGTGGATATATTGGAGGGACACGCCAAAAAATGTACACTTTTCTTGCCCTTCAGCCCTTTTTCACCCGAAAGCATTTGCCCACATCCTGGAACAAAAACAATGTTTTCTTTCCATCGAATTTCTGACTTTCATATTTCTACAGAATTTGGCCATCTCCACACAGCTGATATTAACAGCTTGACCCAGAATTTATCAGAAAGAGAAACTGTTTTGTAAGAACGACAATTATAATCCATCCAGAAGTATCTACAGAGAGAATAAAGTGAGATAAAAATGAACTTTTTCATGTGGATACTCTCTAATATAAACTCCTTTCCAGTTTTGCTCTCTTTCAAACATATCTTCATTTAATATGTAATTTCCAACCTGTTCTCCCTACTCCTGTTCATAATATGCACAAATCCATCATTTTGAGTATACTACTTTCTACACAACCACATAGAATAGTTGCAGGTGATGTTAAAAAAAAAAAAAGTAGCAGGAACAAAAGAAAATCAAGATATAAACAAATTGCATGTTACTTGTCTTAAGATACAGTTTTCATTCCAGTGGACTGCTGTTCATCTGTGGTCCTGTGTCTGCACAGTGAACCTTCAGGACATGCTGGTTTTCTATGCCACTCATAACAAGTAAATCTCTGCAAAAAGTAGATTTCTCCATTCTCTTTTTTATTTTTAAATCTATCTTGAGCAAAAGCATTCAGTTTATCAAGTGCACTCCAGTATGTTCTGCAGCTTTGACATAGCACCTGCTGCCCAAGGAACCCATATGACTCCAGCCCCATTAATATGGGAGCACAATCTTTACCAAATTCACCCCACACAGTAGGAAAGGCCACAACCTCCACTCTGAGGTGAAAGTGAAGTCCCAGAGAAATCACCAGCAGGATCCATAACAGTGTTTAGACAGTTTTCAAGCCCCTGATCCCTGCTGCTGGACAACTCTCCCCTGCTGGCTCACACAAGGGTCTGAAGGACCCTGTGCACTGAAACACCTCTACCAACTCACCCGACAGTCTGAAGACCTCACCCCACGCTGAAACACTTCTACCAGCTCATCCTGCTGGTCTGAAAGACCTGTACTGAAGCACTCATCTCCAAAGAGCTCAAAAAATCCTCTGCTGCTTTTTTACCTTCTTGACAACTGAAATAAGCTTTGATTTTTTCCATGTGGCCTCGGTCTTTAGCCACAGTTGACAGTACCCCATGCACATGGAGGCTTCCCATACGTATTCACTACATACTCCGCCTCTCCAGAAACACCTCAGTCGGAAAATGATCTTCTTATAGGATGTCCATTCCATATGTTCCACTTTCCTTGGGATTTCCTTGTCAGAGCCAGGCAATATTTTTCTTTGACAAGACATGAATTTGTGTCAGGAGAGCAAAAATGAATTTGGGTTGAGTTTGGCTAATCCAATGTCTTCTGGGGAGAGAAGGATAACTCTTTAAAAAAAAAAAAAAAGTGGTCTCTTGAAAAAGAGAAAAAGAGTATTCACTGTTTCACATACCCCTCCCCCCCCCCAAAAAAAAAAAAAAGTTAATGACCTCCAATCCAAAGATTATATTTTGCAACTATCACCATGATCTGGCTTGAACACAAATAGTTTTTTTTTTTCTTTTTCCCCTTTTTACAGATAATGAAATAACTCTTTTCCCATGTGGACCTGAGCTTTTCACCCCTTTTTTGTTTCTGACCCTTCACAAAAAATCATAACCTATCTAACCTGACAGTCTTAAGCAGCATGCCACAGCAAGCAGGGCGGTGTTCCCATTTGCTTTCTCCTCATGTGGAGTCATGAGCTGGTCACCAGGGCTAGATTCATCTCAGCTAACTTCAGAAGCATGAACCACCACTTGGGTCCCCTGCAGAAATTGTCACTTCTGGGGACAATTCCTGGAGCCTGTGCAAGGGGTCTGCATTAGGATGAGATGAATCCTGTCCTGGAAGAAGCCTTTTTCTCCTTGTCAAGCCTGAAGGGGGTTTGATCAGGATGAATCCTATCCATAGTGGTACTAAGCTCCTAGACAGTACCATAGTCCATGCCCCAGAGGATGCTCCCTGCCTGCTGCCTAGAAGACATCCTTTGGCATAGTGTTGCATCAGTTTGTCTGGCAGTGTAGAAAACAGATGATGAAAGAGGAAACATGCCAACCAAAGAGAGTCCAGATTCCAGACCTCTGCAGTGTCTTTGTCCATTTGTTGGGCCTGTGATCCCCACAGGCTAGTAACAGAAATGGCAAAATCAAGGATTTCCTCATCAGTAGCAGCTATAGCAAAAGACTTCGGTTAAGTGAGATAATGCACAATAGCTATTTTTACTAAAAGGTCAGGAGGCCACAAATGTGAAATTGACATGTTTTCTTTTAAAGGAGCAATATTTAATTTTGCTACTGGATTTTCTCTTCAAGGAACTGAGAGTGAGTTACAAGTCTGAATGCATTATAATAAGGTATCCAAAAAATACCAGATTGAGATGATTTTTTAAAACAAATATGTATATGTTTTTGCATCAATTTGTCCAAATTGATGAATGTGTCCTTGGATTAAAGGCAGCCGTCACTCATGGAAATAAAAGTTAATCATCTACTGTGACCAACTATAATCTTCTGTATTATTTTTAATTGATATCACACTTTGCAGTTTCTTCTGCAAACATTCTCTTTAGTAAGGTGAAAGAAAATACTACTGGTCTGTTCCTAGATAGTGCTCACTGTAGTGACAACAACAATTCAAGGATATTATTCTTTACATATACATTTTCCAGGTAGTAAACTGGCTATCTAAATTGTTTTATGCTTATTATTCTGTATTATTACTGCATTTTTTATTATTATTTACTTTGAAACTTTTCTCAGAGGTGGACAATGAATGGGTGAGGAGCAATGGACACAAGTAGCAACATACTGCAAAATCTATTTCGTTATCAGGGAAGATTTCTCCACACAGGTGGTCAGATGTTGGCATGAGTTGCCCAGAGAGGATGTGGAGCCTCCATCCTTGGAGATATTCAGAATTTGACTGAACACAGTCCTGAGCAACTTGCTTTAACAGAGTTGGACTCCAAAGCTGACCCTGCTTTGAGCAGGGCTTTGACCACAGGCCCTTCAGTGGTCCTACCCAGCCAAAATTATTCTGTGATCCTCTTCCCTTCACTGTTAATTTCTTTTTCATGGCTAAATATTTGAGATTTTTCTAGAATTTCTTTGAGGGTCTCCTTTAGCCTCTCAGAGATTTTGACACCAGATGAAATCATTTGGGTTTGTAATTGAGACCATGAGGGCAGATGCCTGTGTTTCATTGCTGCATCATGTCCATCAGTGGGCTCAAGGACTGATACAGCAGTCATGGCCAGCAAGGCTGTACCAGGTGCCCTGGTCACCCCATCATCCTGCCAGGGCTCAGGAGAAGCAGAGCCCCAGACACCTGTCCGTGCCCCAGGCATCTATCACACAAGAACAAAAGACAAAAACCACCAGGTTTGGGCTGCCCTTCCCTGGCAAGCCATCGAACTGAAGCAGTTGCTCAGCAGACATTTGAAGGATGGTTTATTAAGGGAAAAAATGTCACCACTGGACAAATGTTGGTGTCCAGATCTGGCATGAGCTGAGGGAGATCTGAGACAGAAGGTAAGCTGAGAGCACAGCCATACCCCCAGCACACCTGGAAACCTGGGTAGTACTTCAGGGCCCTAGTACCAGAGAAATGACTTTCTTTTTCCTTAATAAAGCCAAATAATTTATTTCCTGGGCTTTGCACTTTTATTACAAGCTGCTACGTGTAAATGGCTTTGTTTGTTTATCCTGTAGTTTTATAGCTGGATGCTTTTGTAATTAAAGGTGTTTTTAACTGATATGTGTATAAAATCGAAGTGGGCAAGTGGAAAAAATAAACAGAAGGAAAGTTTTTAACAGAAGTTATTTGAATTGGCTGTGATGTTCTTCCCCACTAGCTAGTGAGGTTTTAATTAGCACTGAAAATTGTAAGTAACTGGAGATGAAAGAGCCCTATTAGGTCACCCAGTCCAGTTCCCTGCCAGTTCAGAATTGTGCCCAACAGTGTATTTCCCAGTGTTTTGTCAAGTCCAGCATTAAGCCTGTTCATTACATGAATAATATGCTCTTTTGAAGTAGCAGGAGGGGAACTGCTCGCAGTCTAGATCCAGGCACTTTTTACAGTTTATAACAAAAAAGAATGATAAGTGAAGATGCAAGCCAGTATA
Source organism: Cygnus atratus (assembly GCF_013377495.2). Taxonomy (NCBI): domain Eukaryota; kingdom Metazoa; phylum Chordata; class Aves; order Anseriformes; family Anatidae; genus Cygnus; species Cygnus atratus. The sequence continues at coordinate 180,418,135 of NC_066362.1, read as the reverse complement.
GAAATTCATATGCAGGACTCTGCATGGGGTATTTAGTCTCATTATTCTTATAGGGGAGCTCACACGTGTCCCAGTAAATATGAAGGATGAGCTAAATGTCATAGCAGGGATTGTGGGAAAAGTGTCTAACTGCTCCACTGCAATGGAGCTGGAGGGGCCCAAAAGAGGGAGGGAGGAGGAGCTGCAAAGTCATCTTCATTCAGCTCCTCCTGGCCTGGGTCAGCACTTGTCCCACAGGAATATCTTGCATAGTTCATTCCCTTTTTCAAATAATTCTGAGCAAGATTTTTTAAATATATATTTTTTAAGAGCATCTAACTCAGGTGACAAATCCCATAAAACAAGCAGCCAGCAGTGAGTTATAAAAAAGAGGTGAAAGTTTCTGATAGACCAACGAATCAAAGCAGAGAACAGGACATCTAGTCTGAAAACCAGTTCAGCAGATGGTGACAGGTTATCCCACACACCCAACAGCAAGGCATCAATGGGATTACTTTGAAGTACCAATGACAATTTTCTAATTAAAAAAAAAAAAACAAAAAACAGCCTTGATCATAAAGACCATCAGCATGGACCAAAAAAAGGCAGTCTCGGCCAGTAACCTATATAAATACACTTTTATATAGACATACTTGTGCATATAAAACTTGCCTCATACTACAGAAGATCTTTCCAAACAAAAAGAAAATTAAAAGTAATATTGTTGGGGAATTAAAAAGAAAATAAAAATGTAGATGGTAAGCTGAGATCCTGAAGAAGTTACTTAGATAGCCAAAAGCATAGTTTCTTAATTAAGAAAGATAAAAACATTGAATAAAAGACCATTCTGGTGGAGGGAAAACTGAAGTTAGAAATAAAGGAGCAATATATGACAGAAGGGTGAGGAAGGAAAGGAACAATTAATACAATCTAAAAGCTGAATATGGGAAACTGATATGGAAGACCAAAGACATCAGGAAAAACTAGCCAGCTTTCAGGGCTAATATTAATAATAGAAGATGTTTAGGAAACATGAATTATTGCAGTATTTAAAAAGTCATTCTAGATGATATCTGAATTGCAGAAAAATATACAGGGAGGCAGAAATATTTAACATCAAGTTCTGTCCTATATGTGGAAAGCATGGTGAAATGTGAATAACATTCATATCACATCAATATGATAAGAAACATTTCAGTCCATCTCAAGAAAGTTGTTGAAAATCTTCAAGACAAGCATTTTTAATATGAGTACAACACAGTGTACACCTAAAAATCCATAAACTTCTGCCTAAGACACTAATTGGCCTGCTTATATTCAATATTGATGCCTTTGTGAATGCTGAGGTCATTCCAGAGACTCAAAGCATGCAGCAATGTACCAAAACACAGAAAGGGCAGGCCACGTGGCCCAGGTAGCCAAAATCTGGATATCTCGATATTAATCTTAGGTAACATTTCAGAGGCAATAATGAGTGTCTCTATCAATGAAGAATTGGAAGATGAGGATATAATAAGTAGTAATCAGTACAATTTCACAGGCAAAAGGTCCCGCCATCCTATGAATGAAGTCAAACCAGTGTTTATTAGGTTGTTAAGTGTCCAGCTGAATTTCACATGGACTTCTAGGGCGTGTTCAGCCCCCTAAAATTAGCAATATATGCAGTCAGTAAGGGTTGCAGTAACTGGACAAACTGGCTAAATGACATATCCAAAAGTAGTTATCAGCAGGCAAATTTTCCATATGGGTGCACCTGACGGAGAGCTCCTCAGTGATCAGAGCTAAGCTGGACACTCTTCAGCTCACCTTTCACCAATGGTTTGGGAGTAATAAAGAATGCTTTAAAGCAGCCAAAGGCAGAGCTGTGCACCTAATGACAAGGAATATGGGACAACAGGACAGCATGAGAGTCCCCAGGATCTTTAAATTTTTTTCACCAAATTTTCTCATCAAATGGCTTTAAGTCATAACTATGTGATGGTTAGGTCGAACCGAAGAGTCCCCAAGGAGAGGAGAGCTCCAACTCTGTAGCATGATGACAATATTTAGCTGCTATATGGGCACTCATATAGTCAGATTGTCATGGATGATGAATTAGCACCGTGGCTCTAACATGAGTGGTAAAACAACAAGGAAATCCACCCAAAGGTACCTTACTCAGGTAACAGGGTTGGAGATTTAAGTCCTTGGCTGGACTGGACATTCTGAGGGGCTCAGTTTTCTCCCGTGTGAGCTCTCTGAAGAACCAGAAACTTTTTTAAACCTCTCACAGGTGAAAATGCACAAAGTGGAACAAACATTTTGCCAGGAGATCAATCACTCTATCCCTGTACAGATGACAAAGTCACCAGGGAACAGTGTGCATCAGGGCATCGCCCACAAACAGGTAGCAAAAGGATGCTCTCAGCAGGCCTATGTACAGGCCTACGATTTATAAATTTTTCCCTGTATTCTGGCAAGGCAGAAAGAAGAACCCTGCAGTTCTGCCATTCATCTGCTTAAAAGGCTAGTCAAATACATGAAAGGATGCCGAAAGAGCTTCAAAATGCTTTAAAAAGAAATAAACCAATTCGGTGGGAGAAAATCATATAGCACAATCTGTTTTCATTATTTTTCTAAAAGCTACAAAAAGGGCTGGGATGTGATTTTCTCTCCTTCGTGGAGAAAATACCATATACCAAAGGGCTCTGTCACCTGGCAGAAAAAGGCATAACAAGAACCAACGTCTGGATTCAGTTTCCAGCCAAATTCAAATAGGAAATAAGGCACAGTTTTTAACCACTGGAACAAACTACCAAGGGAGTGTTAGAGTCTGCATCCCTGGATGTCTTCAAATCCAGGCTGGATACATTTCTGGGTTCTGTGATTTAGCCAAGCTTAGACATTATTGGGCTTAGTAGGAGGCTGACTGGGCGAAATTTAATGGCTTGTGATGTACAGGGGGTCAGTCTGGCTGATCTAATGGTCCCCTCTGGCCTTAAATATTGTAAAAGACTTCAGCCAAACAGCAAAGCAAGTGCAAACGACCCAGTGGTTGGAATATATTGCTCCAAGTGCGGTTGACCAATTTAAAATAATTATTTATAACCAAATCCTTTCTTAAACGCAAACAGGAAAAAAAAAAAGTCACTGAAAATGGTTCACTCAGCTTTTATCCAGAGAAAAATTGTATTGAACTCCCCAGAAAGAAAGGTGTGCAAGTTTTTTTACAGAATCAAACCTAGATTTTACAAGAACGAAAATGGCTTACATACTTAAAAGTCCATTTAGCACTTGGCATGAAGCTATTGCTTTCTACACCGAGTGCAAGCATACTTCAATGGCACTGGGGATCCGATTACTATCCTGCAAAGTGTAGGGGTTGGCTGAACAACCCCAGAGTAACTCAAATACCAGGGAACCTGGCCTATTCCCTGTCCATAAAATACACAGAAAACGATCCCACTCCCTGACATTTTTTCAGCTGGGACAGCTGCTATAACAACTCAAAGCTTTTCAATCTATATACAGAGCTCGTGTATAAGCGCTTCAAGTTTTCAGCATGGAACCATTTTTCTTCCAAGTCCATTTTGCTGGAGCTACCAAAAGCACTCGGGGAAAAGCTGTTTGATAGCCTCGAGGAGTGGGGGGGGCACTAAATCAATGAAGAATTTAAAAGGTGGGGAGGGGGCCATGGGGCAGGGGAGTAGGGAAGAAAGATTTACGGCAAGAAACAACATACAGCTTGAATCTGATCCAAGAGGAGCCACAGGGGGCTGGTGCCAGTCATCACTGATGAAAGGGTTTGGATTTGTCAGAGAGAAGGATGCTGTGTAAAAATCGCATTCAAAGCCCCAGCAAAATTGCATTAAGGGGCCAGTCACTACGAGCTTTGCCTGAGCAATGACTCCAGGTCTAGGCGCTCTGGGATGCATACCAACACCCTTCTTCATACCTCGATCTTCTGCGGCGTCCCTGCAGCTCATGCTAAGGCAACACTCCCTGAAAAGCTGACAGAGGTTGCAGGGAAATGCTGTGTTTAGAGAATCGGCTGCTTCGACACTCGCTGCTGGGTTGAACTGTTGAGCAATGTTTTCCAGCCACTTGACTCCCTCCATCACCCAGCCCAGCCGGACGGCTTAGCCTCTTTGGGGTGGTTCATGATGTTTTTTGGCTCAGTGGACGTTTGCTAAAGCTGTGCTCTGTCTCAAAATCCTCCTTGTGTTCCTGCTGGTGGGGTGGGGATCCCCACAGCCCAACCCTGCCTCAGAGAGGGCTCAGCAGAGTGGCCCAGATCTGCTCCTCACGCTACTCCTGCACCCTGCCAGATGCTGGTGCCCCTGGTAGCCACCTCCTTAGCATCAGGGGATGGAGGAGGCTAAAGCACAGGACAATAATTTGCTTGATTTAAGGGTCTGATGGGGTTCCCTCTATTATTTGGCATGAGGATGTTACACTTGGCCTCATACACTAGGGCAAAAATTTCCATCAGCAACTTAAAAGCTTTCTAATGTAGGCAAGGAAAAAAAAAGGAAAGAAAAGAAAAGGGAAGAAGAAAAAAGGGAAGAAAAGAAAAGGGAAGAAGAGAGGGAAGGGAAGGGAAGGGAAGGGAAGGGAAGGGAAGGGAAGGGAAGGGAAGGGAAGGGAAGGGAAGGGAAGGGAAGGGAAGGGAAGGGAAGGGAAGGGAAGGGAAGGGAAGGGAAGGGAAGGGAAGGGAAGGGAAGGGAAGGGAAGGGAAGGGAAGGGAAGGGAAGGGAAGGGAAGGGAAGGGAAGGGAAGAGAAGAGAAGAGAAGAGAAGAGAAGAGAAGAGAAGAGAAGAGAAGAGAAGAGAAGAGAAGAGAAGAGAAAGAAAAGAAAAGAAAAGAAAAGAAAAGAAAAGAAAAGAAAAGAAAAGAAAAGAAAAGAAAAGAAAAGAAAAGAAAAGAAAAGAAAAGAAAAGAAAAGAAAAGAAAAGAAAAGAAAAGAAAAGAAAAGAAAAGAAAAAAAGAAAAGAAAAAAAGAGCAGGGTCAATATAAAATCTACACCGGGGAAATCTGAAGCATTCAGAAACTGAATGCAAAACACAAAACAGCAAACACTCTTGCAGCAAGGCACGAAGCCATGCACTGTTTGTTACCTTTTGACCGAAGCAGTCAGTCAATATTCAGGGTCTTATTGTTCCCAATAGGTTAGAGATATTAATGACAGTTCCAGACATTTCTTTGATGCAATACTATTTAGTTTAAAAGACTGTAAACAGAGTCTTATTTCAATGAACAAACTGGGAATCAAGCAGCAGGAGAGTTGCCTTGTTTAGGTCACATTATACTAAAAAATGCTTCAGAGCTTCTTCTCAGAGCAACTGTGCAAGGTCTTCCTCACTGTCTTCTAGGTGCTGTTGCTCACACAGTGCCACGCAGTGATATACAATATTTACAGTACACCCAAATCCCCCAAGAAGAGCCAGCAGCCCCCAGGTCAGCTCCTAGACATCTCCGCACCCCACTTGTATATTGGGAAGTGTCTCCTGTGGTTTCAACTCTCTCAACCCAAAACGCATCTCCCTGTATTCACCCTGAATTAGTGATGTCCAGACCCTGATCCTTGAAATGATGACTGGGGCAGCAACCTCAGCCCCAAATTTCCCTGCCCTGTCACTCCACCCTCCAAGAACTGCTCTATGGCTAGGGAAGCAGTGTATTGCCAGTATTGCCACCTGGCTTTTCACATGCGTAAATCAACAACCAACAGTGAGCTCCACTTCACCCCAGGGCAGAATGAGAACATTACCAGAGGCATTCATGAGACACAAAGACTTATTCACCAGCAGCTCTCACCCTGTGGTATCTCTTCAGGTGCACCACTCCTACATCTGTTGGGAATTTCCCTTCTTTCCACTTTCTAAAATGTCACCCTCATAATCATTTAGGTCACAGGTCTTCCTCTTCTCACATCATTGGTCCCAAGGCCTGAGGGTTGAAAGTTTAAAGTCTCACTGTGCCCACCTGCACCAGTTCTTAGGGGCGTTTACATCAGGCCCAGTTCTGCATGCACTATCAAGCTAGGTTTTGCACCAAGAAAATGCAGCTCTTGGTTTCAGTAGAGTTTTTGTTGGCTTTCTGGATTGTAACTGTGATGAAAAGTGAGCTCCCTTTGTTAAAGAAGCAGCATTATTTGTGCCACAAGACCCATAGCTGTCCCATGCTGTGGCCTAGGAGATCTGCCACACAACTCCAGCAACTTGCAAGAAAAATCCTGGCTTGAAGCATGAGTTCATTTCTTGCTGCTTTTTTTCTAGCTGACTTGCAGCGTCACCATTGGCATTAACAGCCCTGACTTCTCCATCAGCTATTTCCTTCTTCACTTCCCCCTGCACCGAGTGCGTGTTTTTCACATTTGTATAGTACTTGCAAGCTCAGAAAAGCTCATCTGACTGTGACTGAAACTCTGGCACATAGCTTGATTTTTTTTCCCCTTTTACTGAACTAATTTTTGCATGATGTGCTGCCAACTTCACTTTTTCCCCCTTCACTCTATATAAACAATATTCCTCTTCCAGATATTTCTTACACATTTGATAAAATGTGTTGCATACATAAGATGACTTTGGCTCAATTTTATAAAGATTTGGCATAATGCAATATACTAACTCAACTTTGATTCACTAAAAAAATATGTCATTAAGAGCTGTATATACTTCTGATTTTAGTGTATAGCAGTGATTGACTGTTTCAGTTGTAAGTGATGAGTGCATGGCCAAATACAAATAAAAGCTGTACACCACCTTTCAGAGATGTGCCTTTTATTTATTTTATAGGAATGGATTAGGTTCTAAAGTTTTCAGGAGGTGTTGCTTTTACCAGTGGCACTTCTGCAAGTACAGTGGTGTTAACCTTGGTTTCCTGGCCACATTCCAGTGTGGTTAATTATATTCTGCACACTGTGAAATTCCCACATAATTTTCAATTAAGGAAGTTATTTGCCACTTCTCCCACTCCTTGAAAATTGTTGGTAAGATCTGCTGCATATAAAATGGCTGCTGTGCTCCATCCCAGCGGTGACTTCATGTTAGCCAACAGTCATGAGCAGAGACTGCTTGGATATAAAATATGTTTAGTTCTTTGTTCTAATGAAAGTCACTAGAAATTCTCTGGTCTTGATCCCGATAGGCAAAAAAAGGACAGAGTCTGGGAATGCATGAAGACATTTAAATGCATGCATGAACTTCACCCTTTCAGAACTGTTTGCAGCCGATCTGCACCTAAACTTGAACCGGAGCAGCAAAATGCATTAAAAGCTGCTAATTTCTTCTTGAACCCTAAAGAGGGTGACAAAAGGATTACATCTGGCTCTTAAGGTCACCCTAAGAAGAGGAAACATTCAAGCTAACATTCATACCACCCTTTGAAGGACCACCCCTGGCTGAGTGGCCTCTAGCAGTGAACTTTCCTGGCAATCACACTGCTTGCTGGCCAAGATATCCCCACACACAGCCAGAGACATTGTCTTCCTGTATGCACATGTGGGACCCCAGCACAAAGTGCCCCACCAGACTCTGAGCTTGTTCTCCACCCCATCTGCCAACCCAGTATGTTGTTCTTGCTCATGGGGGTTGGGGAAGAGCAATGAGAATGAGACATCATCTAAGGGATTCTGACCCCATGTCAATTGCTCAAATCTCCTGCCAGACACTCAACCACATGCCTTACTGAGCTGGTGGACAGCCACTTCTAAGATGATCAGGCCTGCTGTCCAACACCACTTGTGGCCTAGCACTTTCAGCATCCACTGACAAGGCCAGATCATGCTCCAGACAGCCAGCAGAGGATGCTGCCAGGACCACCAAGTGCTGCAGACTTCACAGACTGAACAAAGAAAGGAAAAGACCCTTCCAATTCAGCACTGGGGTTGAGAAGGTGAATGCTAGAGAGCTCTTTGCCAAACCAAGACTGAAGTTGGTCACAGGCTCAGCAAACGTCTCCTGTACATACAAGGTTGTGCCTGTACTTGCTCCTATGTCAGCACATTCTCCCCTTTCTCTGTCTACAGTGACTTGTTCATTTACATCTCCGCCTAGCCTTAAGACCCTTGAGTCTTGTTCCTTTCCTTCCAGGCCTTCCAAGTTTGACCCTCTCCATAACTATTAAATTGAAAGAATATTATAGAATACTTTTCACGAGCACTTTTCCCTTTTTTCTTCACATTCTCCATCCCCCATTGTTACCTCTACTGTTTTGGTAGCAGGGGCCTGCAGGAGTGGCCTCTGTGAGAAGAATCTAGCAGCTGCCCCATGTTAGATAAGGGCCAGTTTCAGCTGGCTACAAAGGGACCCACCACCGGCCAGAGCCGAGCCATGAGCAATGTTGCTTGTGCCTCTGTGAGAGTAGATTTAGGAAAGGGAAAAAAAAACTGCCATGCAACAGCAGCTGGGAGAGCAAGGAGTGACACCCAGCCCTGCAGCTCCCCAGGTCAGTGCAGCAGGAGGGCAGTAGGTGCAGCAGGAGGGCAGTAGGTGCCCCAGGCACACAGCACAAGTTCCCCTGCGGCCTGTGGAGAGGCCCCTGGTGGAGCAGGCTGTCCCCCTGCAGCCCGTGGGTCCCACATGGAGCAGATCTCCACGCTGCAGCCCGTGGAGGAGCCCCCGGTGGAGCAGGTGGATGTGGCCTGGAGGAGGCTGCGGCCCATGGAGAGCCCCCGCAGGAGCAGGCCCCGGGCCGGAGCTGCAGCCCTTGGAGAGGAGCCCACGCAGGAGCAGGGGGTCTGGGGGGAGCTGCCACCCGTGGGGGACCCGTGCTGGAGCAGTTTGCTCCTGAGGGATGGACCCCGTGGTACGGAGCCGTGTGGGAGCGGTTCTTGAAGAGCTGCTGCCTGTGGGCAGCCCCCGCAGGCTCAGTTCGGGAAGGACGGCATCCCGTGGGAGGGACCCCACGTGGAGCAGGTGCAGAGAGTGACCGTGAAGGAGCGGCGGAGATGAAGAGTCAGGGACTGACCGCAGCCCCCATTCCCTGTTCCCCTGTGCTGCTTGGGGGGAGGAACTAGAAAGGGATTGGATGGGGGGAGGTGTTTTTAGTTTGTTCTCTTCATTTCTCACTGCTCTAGCTTGTTAGTAATAGGCAATAAATTTTATTAATTTCCCTATACTGATTCTGTTTTGCCCGTGACGATAATTGTTGAGTGATCTCCCTGTCTTTATCTCAACCCTTGGGCCCTTTTCATTGTATTTTCTCCCTTTCCCTTTGAGGAGGGGGAGTGAGAGAACAGTTATAGTGGAGCTCAGCTGCTCAGTTGGGTAAAACCACCACAACTACAAACTGCTATTTTCAGCATGGTCACTAATTTGTGGATTTCCCTGTCCCTTCTCATCAGAAACACATCCTTTTGTGAAGGAAAAAAAAGAGGGAAATCTTTGCTCTCTCATGTATTTTTCCATCCATGGCTGAAGAGTCCTCCATGCCAGAGGGAACAGCTGTTCCCTCCCTTTCCAATAACCTCATGTGATACAAACATGGTACTTATATATATACTGGATGGGACTACTCAGCCAAAAGGTCTGTGCCAAATGTGTATCCCTCCTTACCTATCCCCATTGTACATACAAATATGTATGTACTTGACAAGCCTTCTGTATTACAACACCATCTTAAAATTACCATGTTGTCCATGTCTTCCCTTCTAAGATAGCTTGTGAGCAGATTCTCACCCACTCACTTTTGCCCAAAGGTCACACCTGAGCACTCCCCATCCCCAGGAACACCCCAGGCAAAGACTTCTTGCCTCCCTACTGTTGCACTCTCACCCCTCAACTCTGTCTCAACATGACTCATAATTTGTAAGGTTTCATGTAGGTGTATTGAATTATTTTCAGGAGGGACTGACAGAAACCATCATCTTAGTGAGAAGAAAGTGGTGGAAGAGTACAACCTGGCATTTTTTTCTACTAACAATGCCCTCACCATCTCATTTATTAAAATATCTTCAGGAGTAGCCAATTCCATGTCTTTGTCAGTGTAAGAAAGGTCTCCCAAGGCATTACGTTATATTATGGATTGCTAAAATTGAGATTGGCTATGCCAAAAGTACTTTTCCAAATACAGTCACTGTTTTGAAGGCCAAATTGTTCAATAATGGCCTACATCTGTCAAACAGGGGCACTTCCACTGACCAAGTGATAAATTTAATCCATGAGAAAGCTCAGAGCACATAAATTATATTGTTCCCTATCCAACTAAGCTAGAGAGTAGTTAACTCACTGTGAAGCCGTTATTTTATAACATCTGAAAAAAAATGTTCATAATAACGATTCTGTGGAGGCCGTTTTAGAAGTGGGTATAATATTGGAGTGCCTGTGGTAGTGACCCCCTGGGAACAACCCCTTGTAAACCATTCATAAACAACATGGAGAGGGGGAGCTCTGTGTGTGGTCCTGACTTGATCTTGCAGCTTTGGGAGTTGAACAGCTCAAGGTGGATCCGTTTCATAATCGCCTTATTTGTTTTGAAATCTCTCAGCATCCTTCAGATGACCTTCTTGTGAGTATGAGGCAAGAACTTTAATTATTATTGTACATAAATCTAATGCTTATCACAGAGAGGCCCTCAATCTCTGCTGGAACCTCTATGCATTACTGCAATAAAAACAAAGTAATACTCCCACTAATTACAAAACTAGTATTTAATCTCTCCGTCGGTAAGTCTGATGTTGCCAGCAGGGTTTACAGACTGAGCCTGGTAACTGGCAGACAATAAATTCTACGAATGCTACGTGACAGACATCTATTTTGAAGATCCCTCTCAGCGTGTTGACTCCCCATGAGTTTCTCAAAATAACTTGATAAACAACCTGCTACCACTGATGGCAGGGGCACCGCTAAAATTGGTCACTACTTGTCCACACAAGCCCTGGGATTCCAGGACTTCAGCAGTCAGAGAATTCTATGTCCATGCTGGGCATACAAGGAGACATATATTGCAGTTTCTTGGCTAACTTGAATTAATGGTGGCATTCAGACCACCCTAGCTTGTAATTTTGAAAAGGTCACCTCAAAGGCCGCTGGTGCAGACACAGGAAGTGACTGTGTTCTTATTTTATACCACTGCACTGCAGAAAGTCCTAGTGACAGAAGGAAGCAACAAATAGCTGCAGATCTAACATTTTCAATGAGTTTGGTGGCAGAAGCAACCATAGAAACCCAACTTTGTAAACTATTCCCTTCTCCCAAATACTAACTAACATAATACAAGGAATAGCAGCGGTTTACATCAGAAAGGAGAATACTTTGAATGAGTTATTTATAACTATGAGAAAGTCTGCCTGTCACTTCTCAGAACAAATAAGAAGGTGTTGTCCTTGCCAGAAGGAGGTAAAATCTTATTTCAAAACTTGTTTAATAAAATGTTATCAACAGAATATGAAGAGGAGAAAGAAGAACAGAGATTACCCGAAGAAAAAGTATGTGGGCCTTGTCACAGCAGAATGGAATGTATTCATGTCTGCTAAAAATAGAAATAAAATATATTCACAGAGATGTAGGACTTCTTGAAGATCTGAATGAAAGCAGAACGAAGAATTATTTCCTCAATGGATGTTAAATGCAACCTAATCCTGCCATGTTTATCTTTTTTACTGTGAAATCAATAAAGTCAACTAGGAAAAAAACTGAGACAATTACAGAAATTGTTTCTTCTATACCAATGTTTGACATCATCTGATGGGAGGTTAATTAGTAGTAAACTTGGCCAGCACAATTACCTAGTGAAACCACCTTGTTAAACCTCTGGCTGTAAGTTAACTGAAACTTGAGATTAATTTATTCAACTCTGGCTGTGGCCCACATCGGAGAGTGGGGACTTTAATGGCTACTACTGACTCTTGCAGATATTTAGATGAGCTTTCTGTGTTGTTGCCTAGCGAAAACAGACCCTTGTTTGCTCCTTGCAGGCAACTTTTGGGAATATCACCTGTATTTGTTCTCCCCTAGTAGTAATGACTGATTGGCATAGAAGTTTCTGGACACCAGCTCCCTGCTGCGCTCCAGTCCAACACATGTGGGTGCCAATGCTGCTGCGTGACATAGTCAGCAAGGAGATCATCGATTTCTCCTGGTTGATATCTAAGTATCAGTTACCTTAACACAGGATTAACTCAAATAAAGAGCAAGTCAGCCCATGCTGAGCCATACAGGGGGTGATGGTCAGGTCAGAACTGCATATTCCCACCTGGATCTCTTCTAATTAACTGATATGATGTCTCACAGATCTATGATTTGGAAGAAGCATCCTCGACCCAAACCCAGTTTGCCTGGGCATCTCAGTAACATTACTCCTGTGACTGTTTCCATAAAGTGCGAGGACTGGTGCATGGGAGTGCAAGCCAGGTGAGACTCTGCAGTTATACATTCATCATGCAGGGTGAAGTGGGTCACAAACCCACTTCTCTCACTCTTTCAAGCGTCTGTTGAAATTTGCACAATGTCTAACAGAAAAGAGGCTGTCTTGCTTCTGAAAACTAGCTAAGGAATTCCGTATAACTTCAACAGCTAAAGTCCACTTCTAAGTCCTGGGCAGTTAGTAGACCTACAAAATTCTGTGATTCTATGATTCTGTGAAAAGCATGAATACTCTTCTTTTTTGTCTATACTGCTAGGTCTAGCAGTGCCTGGAAAGGGTCCTGAGTCCTGGAAGGAGCAATCATCCTTACTGCTAAACTGCAAGAATGGTCCGATTACAGCACAGTTTGGACCTGTGCCAGCTTAGTGCATCCCCCAGAAGTTCCCAGTCATGGTTCAGGAGCTGGAAGATGTCCAGGAGTGGGACCAGCAGGCTGTCTGCATGCTGCCACCCTGCCCCAAGCACCAAGGTCCTCTGCTTGCTCAGGCTCCTGCCATTTGGCATCACGGAGGATAGATCCAAGCACAGTTACTGTACTAACACACATGCAGCCTCAACTCCCAGAAGAAAAAGCTGGCTTAGAGCTGTCAGAAGATATAAAAAAGAACAGAGCTGCGTAGTACTCAATGATGAAAAAAAAATAATATAAGAAAAAGTTAAACTAAACACTTTCCAAAGCTAAAAGAACTTCACTGATGACAGAATTGTCACATCATACAAATGCTACTGGACGAATTTTACACAGGAAAATGTGAAATTATTTTTATCTTGATCTTAAAGGGAATTCTCTTCTCTTCTCTTTTCCATTTTCTTATTAAAATACAGTTTTGCCTTCACTTTCTGTTTTTCTCCCTGCTCTGTCCTTCTCCACTGTAATAAAGAAGCAGGGGTTTGAAGTTAAAAGAAGGGGAGCTCACTGGAGTTCTTCTCTTGCTTGTTTTTCTTCCTTTCAAAAGACGATAGGGATAAATAAACCATTTCTCGTGCCAAAGAAGAAATAGCCACAAAATCTATCTAACTACTCAAAAGAAGATGGGAAATGAGAAAGAGAATTGCTGTAAAAATTATAATAGATTGAGGGCCTGAGCAGAAAGAGAAGTAAGGTACTGGAAGCAAGGTTGCATGTAACGGTTGACTGGAGATGAAATCCATCTGGAGCTGACCAGCTGCTTTGAGTGTTTGCTCAAGCTGTACCAACATGACTCGAACAATGAGTCTTCTGCTGGTTCAGGTCCAACCTCAATTCTTTCGCTCAGTCTGCACACTCTGGATGTCTGCATCTTTTACAAAAAATAATCAACAAGGTGAAAAGAAGGGTTTAATTGGGCATATTGCACCCTCAAATGGGAAGGACAGAGACAGAGCCCTCTTTCTGTAGCAAGGAATTTTGTTTAGTTTCCTACTTGGTGAAAAGAGACAAGCACTGTAAGGCATAAACAAAGGGAATATGGCATGATATTGGGTCAAGAAAACACAGAGAGAAGAAAATCCAGAAAGTCAAGAAAAGATGGACACTAGTGATTAATATTAATCAAAACAGTTACGTTTCTTTGAATTAGCAAAGTTAAATGTTTGAGATTTATTTCCTTTGCAAACTAAATCCTGGCATGATCAGGTTGATTCAGTCTATATACAGTTACTTTTCTACGGAAGTCAGAAGTACTAAATACAATCTAAGGCCTGATCCTGCCTATTCATATTCTTGTGGAAGATGCAATTTAATATGAGTCAGTGGCAGAATTTGGTTCCCTGAAAGTATTCCAGTATACTTGTATCCTGATCATGCACTCATTTCATTTGATATTGCACTGATTTGACAAACTCAAAGGTGATTCACTTTGGAAAAAAAAAAAAAAACACCTTTTTGCATGCAGAGATAACCTTGGAAATTCCCCAGTGCTTCACAAAGCCTAAAATAGAGTCTGGTTCTCCCATTTCTAATTTGCACATCCATCTCTATTTAACACAGCAGTATTGCCAGGCAAATGCTTGCACAGCAGCATTAAGAGCCATTGGCCTGGAAAAAAAAAAAAAAAAGCCACGGAGACAGTGCAAATCAGAGACATTGCTAAGCATTTTGCCATTTGCAGCTGGTCGTGCTTACATGATGATTACCCATGCTCTGTTCCAGTTATTCAACTGGAATTGCCAACTGAGACTGAAACCCTGGTCACTATGTGGTCTAGGTCCTGAGAGAATGGAGGATTTCATACTACATTGCATTTTGTAAACAACAATTTGTTGCATACAAAAACCCCATAAATATCATTTATGTTGATGTAGATTTCAAAATGTCCAAAAGTCAGGGCTAATTAAAGTTCAATAACAGATTCTATAATTTGAAGCCCTTTTTTTCCTGTTTTATTATAAAACAGAAAAGCAATGGCTATTATGTCCTAATTTGTAAACACTTTATTTGATGCTTGAGACTGGAAAGTATGTTAGTGTTGTTTGTCCTGTCAGGCTTTGGAATGGTCTGAAGTCTACAGAGCTACATCTGTTGTTATTTATCGTGTTTTTTTCCCTATTTCTAACACAGTTTATAAAATGAAGAAAAAATCTTAAACACTGCAATTAGAATTTAATAAGGGGACTTTTTTCTCCTAACAAAAATTAATTAGGCTTTTCTTTTGAACTTCCAAAAATAATATGGATCTTGTAACATGCAAAACCAAAATGTACTTTGGTTTTCCGTCTTCCTTTTGGATACAGATTTTTGTGGAGACTCAAGTTTAGAAGTGGACTAACAGCAGGATAGCCAAGCTTGCTGTCCACGTTTCTGCCCTTTGCACATTCTCACACCACAGAGATGCCTGGACATCTTCACAGGAGCCCTGAACACATCGCTGATCTCAGGACAGGACCCAAGCCCCAATCCCATTTTAGCTCGGTTGCAGTTTTAAGCATGGAGCTGGAAAATTGCCGTCTCCCCTCACCCCACAGTCGCCAGCAATTCAGTTAATTAATGTGGTTTTACTCTCACAACACCTTGAGGAGGTGAGTGGCAAGGAAGCAAAATTTCATATCTGTTGTACACAAAACTGAGCCAAGGATTGAAAACAGGTTTGCTGAATACCATCCTAATACCCTGCCCTGTCTGCTATTTGTCAGCTTTGACGGCATACCCACTGCTGTGCCAAAGCCCAGCCTACAGAGAAGCCTTCTCTTTCCACGTTCTTCCCCTGCAGGACAGACACCAAAAAGGGCAACCCACCATCTGTGCTTTCGAGTACTCCACGGGTTTGGCAGAAGCAGTGGGATTTTAGCATGCACTTAAATATGATGTAGTCTTGTTGAAAAAAAAAAAAAAAAAGTGTTAGAAATTACTCCATTCCTAAGGGATAACCTAGAAATAGGCAGAGAAGGAGCAGATAATGAAGAGGTCGTCAAGACTGGCACCAGCAGCAGAGCTGATGTGTTATAGAGGATGGATGGAGAAAAGCTTTACACCCAGTATTTAAAGAAAGCATATTTTTGGAATAGAAGTGATATGATCTAACAGTCAGAGCCATAGGCAGAGGATATATATTCAGCAGTTGTATGGAAAACGGCACATGAAGAGACTCAGGGATACAGAAAACAGAAGTAAAGGGGCATCCCAAATCTTAGCCCCACTCGAAGTGGAAAAACTGGGCTACACAGGAAGGAGGGTGTCAGCTCGGGGATGTGAGATGTCAAAGAAATGCACCTTCAGTGTCTCTACGTCAGCTTTCTAAGAACCTTTTGAGCAAAGATTCTTCTGTGATATTCCAGCTCCATTGACGACCATGTAGCTGCGCTTTCAACCTGTCTTTGTGATAATCCTCTTCTAAAATGTAGGATAACGTGGACAAATTTTAAAATATTATTCAGGAAAATTACCACTACTTAAATATTTGTTGGCTTTTAAACCAGTAGGGATCCAGGCTCCTGGACACATCTAATATCCTTTATTTTTAGCAATAATGGTACAATACTATTTCTTTTTCCTTTTGTGAAAATGCAAATGTTAAAAAAGAATAATAAAAAGTTAAATAAAAGCTGGAAAAATATATATTCAGAAATGCTGCTGTGGTGTTTTTTGGGAGCCAACATACAGGTCCCCTGTGATTTTTCCTCTCCTGCTATGTGAATTCCCTTATTATGCAGCATTTCCCATGCACCACAGAGTTTGCATTTGCAGATAGGAAAGGGAATTTCCTAGCTATAGTCCGTCATTTAGGAGGCAGTTCTTCCTACTATTTTTACCATTGATAGAACTAATTCAGCGTATAAAGAAAATGGTTTAAAGAAGCTAGAGTGCAGCTGACCCAAAGTATAGCAGGAGTATTTTTACCTGAAATGATTTCAGTCCTGCTAAATTCATTTTGGCCTTCTAGGAAAATAATAAATAGGAAATACGTGTAGAAAACCGATATTTTCAAAGGAATAATTTAGCTAAAATACTGAACTTCTGGCAATGGCTGCTATTGTGTAATGTTGACTAGCCCTGGTAAGTATTTTGACTTTTTTCAGTATTAACCAATCCAGGCGAGGATATGTAAGAAAAATCCAGTCCAATGCGCTAACAAACTGCCTGAGCTGTTTGCAACAACATTTTGCATGAGTTATTATACTAATGGGCAATTTATTCGTTATAATATGATAAGTGAGTTCAGTTTAATTTCCTTTTCATTTCTCTTTTTCTCACTTTAATTAATTTTTATAATTATTACAGTACTAATGTTGTTTAGTGCTTACATTGATCACAGTTTAAAAAAAACAGTTTTCCCTGTTTTCCAGATTCACATTGTGAAGAGTTTCCCTTTGAAGAGATGCTGGACCCTGCTCAAACAGACTAAAAAACACACATCAGTATCTCTGACAAGTTGTTTAGGAACCATCAGGAAATGTCACTTTCTGCACAGTGTTCCTTGAAAACAAGTCCTTTATTTTTATATTGTCTTAAATCTGCGCAAATACGCCCCAAAACTCAGAACTCACTAGAAATCAAGGCAGAATATCACCACAGTTTACTAGTGGAGGTGACAAATGTTAGATAACACCAGATCCACTAAATATTTCAGTATTCAGTATAATGAATACTTCAAAACAGCCACATGAAAGTTAACAAAGTCACCATAGAAAACAGCATATGCCTACACAGTAGGAACAACAGGATATACATTTAACATGCTTTCTTAGTAAAATCAAAAAAAAAGCATTGAAATTCCAGTGTCTTATCATACACACAATCTCAGTGACTTTGCAAGAAGCAATGACATGAAAAACTCAGCTCTTGCAGAAACAGCTCCTTCTTTAACTTATACTCTTTTTGTCCTTTAAAACTCTCATCCACACATTAGTTGTCATAGCTTTGAAAACACTTTTCCTGAACTATTGCCTCATTTTTGCATCACAGCCCTGTCAAGCCTTCCATTTCTAAGGATCTTGTGCAAAAATGACTAACCAGGAGACTTGTGACTCAAACACCTCATCCAGTTTACAGCAGTTCAAAATAATAAATTTGTGTTTTACAGAAATAATGCACTTAATTGTTCCTTCACTAGGAATCACAAAACTCTCTTTCAAGATTTACGGGTACACCTTTGTCTCCAGAATGGGATGCTCACTTCTGTTATTCCAAACATATATATGTCTGTTACAGAAATGAACAAATTTATGACAGGCATCTCAGAAAAATGTTCCTAGTTTAATAATTCAGTGCTAAATGTTTTAGTGTAACAGATCCTGTAGCATAATCTGCAAAGGCCATGGTCTTACTGTGATTTAAAGAGACTGGATATCATTTTAAGGGAACACGCAGATATACTTTGTTCCAGTTTTATGGAAAAACTGTCCCGTTTGTATGTGCAGATACTGTGATGGCGGTGACAGCCTATTCTGGATCCATGGATCTGAGTCTTTCTTTATCCTCTGTGCCTACTGGATCCTGAGCATGTTCGTGATACTTGCAGCTCCATATTAGGATAACAATCACTATTAAATCTCATGTTTTACGCTTCACCTGTATATACCAGAGGTTTTTGCAGGCTTGGGATCAGTAGCTTTGGGATTGAAAAGATTTTCCCCTGGGCAGGCTGAGAGAAATTTACTTTCTCTGCTTCTTGCAGGGCAATGCATCACACATCATCTCCATCCATATAGTCACAACAGCACAAGAGGCTTCCTGTTCTCCACCAACAGCACTCGTTTTTTGACAAGTGCAACATTTCCACCCCCCGGGATCTGACTAAAAGGTGACGGCGATGAACAGGAGATCAGATGTAATCTCCACAAAAGCTATGAAATGTGACTTGGCTCCAGAAACTGAACACATTTGCTCATTCTTTGGAGAGTCTAGTTACTACCTCCTGAGTCACCAATAGCTAATACAATTAACAGAGTAAATGAATGTGACAACCGTCTTCCATGGTTTAACTTCAAATCTGAGTTGTTGTGGTTTTGCTTTTTTTTTTTTTTTTTTCCATGTTTCACACTTCACAGAAAAAAAGTAAATGGCAAATGCTGCTTCATACCATATCTGTGGTGTAGGTGACAACACGGTCAGGAATTACTGTCATCCCCGCAGAGAGAAAGTCACAGTGGCAATGGCACTTCTGCAAAGAAGCACTTCAGTCGTGGAAGTTTGTAACCTTAATTTAGATCCAATTTGGCTTTCTCTTTTCACTTTTTTTATGTCATGTCCAAGTTCAGCCTCATAATCACTTGCAGTTCTAGTTCTTCACATAGATTAATAAAGCTGCTTTTTCAGTTTACACATGACCCATCAATTTTTCTAACTTCTAACAGTCAAACGTGATCAACCCAATGCCTCCTGAGATAGCTATAGATAATGGCATTATTTTAACAATTTTTGAGTGCTCCAATTTTCCTGTGAAGTCAGTGGGCTCTGCAGGTATTTCACACCTGTACAAAAGACCATGATGCCTGACTTGAGGCACCATGTGTCAGTATTTTAGCAAATGTTTTTACATGTGATCGCATAAAGCAGTTATTCAGTGAGAAACAAGATCAAGGTCATAAAAGACTGACTTCAGTATTTACAGTTATTTTATAGAAATATTGTATAAGGTCTAAGTATGGAAAAGATCTTATGGAGTTCAGGAAGCTTCGGAGAAGTCATGCAGTGTGGCTGAAATATATATGCATGTATTCTGTTCTTCATCATTTCAGTGGTATGCATGGTGGTGTGCTCAGCACAAGTTCAATGTTCATTGACATTCTACAATGAGAAACCATTAATCAAACCTTATAAAGAAATAAGAAAAATGTAGCAGCCCTGAAATATGTCAAGCTTGACTTCTCCAAATTTATTTTCTTCCTCTGTATAAATCAGAGTTCAGTTTACACTAATTGTTGTGGGTTGAATGTAAAAGGTATGGCTAAGCAGCCACTGAATGTTTGAGCTTATTTCAAATATTTGGACATATTTGGTAAGATTTTCAGACCCTGCTCCATCTCTGTCTCTTCTGCTCTGTGGGAAGGCTGTTTCTTAACAGCTTGACAGTCCTTTCCAGATTTCCCCTGCACTGGGCTGAAGTGGGTACAGGACGCGGCTGGGGCTCTCAGCCAGCCTTCCACTTTCAGGGCTTTAGCTAATCGCCTTCCTTCCCTTTCCTCCTACCCAGATCACTCATAAATGACAGAGAAATGCTATTTAATATCTTATCTGTGGTCTTTATGAGCAGAAGATTGGGAGTTCCTAGTGTCATTCCCGACAGAAGAGTGAAATCCACATAGTAAATCCTTTCCCATCACTCACACTATTTTTTTGGTAGACAGTGGACCCTTGTATTATCCCTATAATCTCTAGGATGATCTCTCTGCAATATTTCTTCAGTTCTTGTCCTAATGAAGCTCAAGCCGACATAAAGCAGAGATGAAGAATGCTCCTGCTAGCCAGTGATACTTGTGCTAGGAGAAAACATGAAGGATTTGAATTTCAAGGGCAATTGCCAGGGCAACTCATGAGGGGCACAAGATGGGGTTGTTAGGAAAGCAACAACAGGAGCACCTCACTCAGAACAAAACCTGTTGCTTAATCACAGGTAGATCTAAATCCAGCCCTGACGCACAGACAGGAAGGAAGAGCACCTGGTCCTCATGCAGCAGAGTGTGGCCACTTAAGTGGCATCTTGCATGGAAACCAAAAGTTTCTCACTGTGGCTTTACATATCTACAACAAATAAATATAAAGCAACAGAGGGAGCTTGGTTACAGAAGGCTCTTGTGCCATATCAGATTATTCATTCATCCCTTCTGCTGCGGGCTGCCTTCTACTGCTGCTTTTCTTTCTGTTTCGTCTCAACCACGGAATGAGCACAGGTGGGAAGAAAACAGATGAGCCCAGTATCTCCACCACCGATACCTTTGGAATCACAGGGTTGCCTACCCAAATGAACAATTAAAAAACGGAGCCTCCTCCTGCATCTGCAGATTTGCTGTGTGGACCTATGCAATTTCTTAAACTCCTCTGTATCTAAGATACTCTATTTGCAAAATGGAGCTAAGTGCTGTCCTTTAGAAAGCATTTTCAAAACCTCATATGAAAAATGTTTAGTGGTCTGTCTCATTTTTACCAGTGCAGCTGTCCTGCTCAATTTATTTCTTCCTGGAGAAAGTGTGCTCTAGAAAGTAAGATAATACATTTTTTGGCTGCATTTCTAGCACACGAACACAGTCCCCAGCTCCACCGAACTTGCAACAGACAAGAAGAAGACACTGTTTGCACAGTATTTTTGTCTTAGAAAAGCAAAGGAAATTAATTGTTTTTCCATATAGTCCCTCAGTCAATAGTGAGCTCATGCACAGTATCAAAACCACACCTCTTCAACATATACATATATCATATTTTATCTATATTTTATCTATCCTGCACTTCAGCAGCCTGCTCTAAAACCATTCAAAAGTCATAGATTTTGACGGGCTTTGCGTTAGACCACAGTTAGATTGCAAACAGCTACCCAATCATGAATTTCCATTACTACCTGAAAAGAGCCTCGGTTAAATACAGAATCATCCTCATGCTTCACTCCCCAGATCCATTCTCCAGACACACGTGTCTCCCAACAGGCAGCCACTGCCACATCTCACACTCAACATTCACTGCCCACCTGAGCTTTTAAGCCTCCAGCCAAACCTTTTTAAGGGCCAACATAAAAGGTAGGCAAGAGGAGTTCTCTGCAGCGTGCTGTGAACTCAACCAGCCTTACCAAATCCAGACACCAACCTGCTTAACGTAGAGTACCTGCATCTGGCACCTTGGCAAATCAGGTCTGGATCCAGCAGCAATGGGAGTCAGTGGACAGGTGAGTGACCTGCTCTGTGTTAGCATACACAGTTTCACAAGATTACATTGCAGCCCAGAAGGGAAATGTGGGGAACAGAAAGGGACATGCTCCCATACGTGTGTTATGGCTACCAAGATCTTGATATAGCTCTCTCCTGTAGCACAAAATGCACAGCACTGAATTCTCTTAAGCCCTCACACTAATCACCACACTCTGAAAGTAACAAATTTCCCTTGAAATCCCTTCTAAAATCATACATGCAGCACGTCGTGGGAACACATAAATAGCTACTTGTGATTAACCAAACTGCAACAGCTCGTTGCACCTCAGTGAACAATGGCTAAAATATTGAAATGTGGTGCTCCAGTCAGGCCCCAGAGGTCTTTTCCAAAGAAGCCAAACTTTTGCAGAGCTCACCAGCATTACTGGGTTCCCAGCTTGGGATGCAGACTCCCCTTGGAGGCCTTGGGATGGGTACAAAGTGTTCATAGACAAGCAAGAACACAGTCCAAGAAGAAATAGGCACAAATTTAAAATCTGTATTTTACATCCTTTACTGGCACTGGCAGTTCCAGGCTTGCAATTTGTCTACTGAACCTCCCTTAAAGATGCTGCTATAGTTTCTAGACTACTTTTACTCTGTGGTGGCCTAGGTTTGAAGCAAGCATTTCCTGAGGATAGGTCTGATCCTACGTTTAATGAGGATGCTGTGGTGGAACAGCTGTTGCTACTGCAGAGGTATTTAAGGATGAATTGCCTCTTTGTCATTTTGGAGTATGTTTCTGTTGGTTTTGAACATATCTTTGAACCCTCAGGGTTCCTAGATCAATGCAAAACCTCAGCACGCCCAGTAGAAAAAGGTTTTTGGAGACTTAGTACACAGTGGGGAAAGGAGGTGGTTCTTGAAAAGCAAATGATTTTTGCCCAACTAAAAAAAAATTCAGAACAAACCACAGCCTGCTGTATGAAGATGGTTGTTTGTATGCCAGCTTTTTTTTTCTTTCTTTTTTTTTTTAAGTGAAAACAATGGAGTTTCTTTCTGTCAGACAAAAACAGGGGACATGATCTGGTAGCCACATGGTCAACTCAAAAGAAAATCACACAGGATACACTCTTGAAAGTTGGTGGTCACACTACAGCTGCTGTGCACTTTAACGCCTTGCCTCTCATTAGCGCTCTGAAGTGGCAGTCAGCGAATGCAAACTGGATGTGAGATGCTCTCCCAACCAGAAGAGAACAATTGCAGGGATAGGGCAGCTGAGAACCGCTGGCCCACCAGCACAGCCCTCCAGCAGCTCCACCAGCCCACCACTTCGTGCTGGTCGGGCAGCTGCTGCAACCACAGGGGGAGGAGGTGATGGCGTGGAGATGCCTGGCATGAAGAGCCATGCACCACCACCCTGCCACCCTCACACAGTCTGTGAGATACCCTCAAACAGCTCTTCAGATCCAAAAAGGCTGCACCACCATGGTTTGGCCCAAAGTAAGCCTTCAGTATTTTGGCCTTCTTGTTGGGTCTGTAGAGAGATATCTCACCTTGGTGGGTTTACAGAGGAAGATTTGAGGTACCACACTTTTGGGGAGCTCGGTAGTGTGAGGACACTGACCGTCCTGCTGGAACTTTACACAGGAAAGATTTTTCTGCTTCTATCTTCAGCTTTTCTGGGTTTTCTGCTTCACTGCTTACCCACATGAAGGCCAGTGACAATAACTGCACTATAAGTGAGGTTTGCTGATCTGTTTTTTCCTGACTATTCTTCAACTTGAGTTGAGCTCTAGGCTCTTTACCTAATCCTGACGCAGGTTTCAGTCTCAGAGAAAGTTTTAGGGCAACACTTCCCCATTTGTTTTTCTTGCTTCCCTTCCCTCTGAAAGGGGAAGAAAGCGCAGAGGAAAGGGATGAAGCAGTGGGCTTCTAACTATAGCTAAGACAGATGCAGCCCCGTCTTATAGCTTACACACATGTAATTGGTAACAGTGATTGGACCTTGGACTAAGACTATACAAATTTCCTCTTATTTAGCCAGTCTTTTCCCCCTCCCCCCCACCAAAAAAGCCCCTAATCTAAATCAGATCTGGATAGTCAGGAAATGTACGGGCCACTACAATGAGCAAAACATTTGCGAGTCATCCAGAGACTCAATTTCCTTCCTAAAGGAATAGCACAACAGGGTCTGTTTTGTAAGGAGAAAAAAATCCCTTTCTGGGTGCCTACAGTGAGTTTGCTGTCTCTTTGGCTGAGCCCCTTTGGAGCATCCAGGAGCTGAGGACAACTCGTTCACTTTTTAATGATTTTTTATCACTACCTTGCCACTTCCAAATGTGGAAAAAATTCTAGCATTACACTGCTAACACCAAATAAAAACTTTAGTCATTTCCACCCTCTCAACAATAAAGAGAGAAAAGTGATGATAGTAGAATTTTATTGGCTTTATTTAAACAGGCTTCTTCTCCCCCAACAATACTGTGCTACTACTATAAAACTTTTCTGACACATTACTTTAAACATTAGCGCATGGACATGCCAGCTCTGCACTTCAGGAGCTGCAGCTCGATGCCAAGAGCTATTAGTCACATTAAGAAGTCTATTCACAATGCAGCGCATAGAGAAGAGAGCGTCTGAACCCTCCTGCTCCCAGCGCTGCTCTCTGCCCTGTCCCCCTGCCTGGATGAGGCCAAGCTTGCACAGGGGGCAGCTGCAGAAGGCTTGCTACCAGCACGTGGAGGCACGAGGGGTTTTGGGGAAGGGGGAATTTTCTTTCCCCTGGTTTTAATGTGGACGCCATGCCCTGCCTTCTGCGGCGCTCCACGGGGACTGCTGCAGTCAGCTGAGGACAAGTGATGAGAGAAGGGAAGAACAATGAAGTTAAGCAAACAGAGGAATGTCTCGTCTAGGTCTGGGGAACTTCTAGTCTAAATACATAGCTATCCTCCTTCAGTATACATGTGTGTGCTGCTCTTCAGGACAAATGGTGCCTTTCTTTTCAGCCCCTTTGACTTCGGCAAGGATTGCACAGCTGGGACGATGACTTGTCTCCTCTTCTTATTAAAACCACTTCTTACAAGTGCCGACTGTGTCTACGTGTTCCTCTGAGTCACTCCTCCAGAGGAAAGAGAAAAAGAGAAAAATATTTTAAGACCCAATCTATCATCTTTATGCGCTTATGCCTATATTTAATCTGGTTTGGGGTGAAAAAATTATATCTAATGTTATTAAAAATTGTGATTTATTAAGTAGCTATCCTGGGTGTTTATCTGTCTACATTTTTCCCCATGTATGGGAAAAGACAAGAGCATCTGAAATGACCGGAGTATTCTTAAGCAAAAACAGCCTAGCCAAAGCAGCAGGAATATTCCAGCAGAGACAGAGAGAGGAGGCAGCATCCAGAGGAAATCGGGCAAACCACACATAAAACTGTAGAGAAGTCTTAACCATACATATAAAAATAGTAATATTGGTGGGTTGTTGTTTCCTTTATTTACTTTTGCATTCTCCTGCTGATCTCAGGCAGTGCCAATATATGACATAATACACATGCTGAAATACAATATGGAAAATGTGTACACACACTGTACAAGAGAGGTTACAATCTGCAAAAGTGAATGTTGCATCCATATATCAATTGAAATGGCCTGCAATTCAGGGAGTAATTGTTTTGAAACAATCTCACATGAATTCACCTTCACGAGATTAGAGGCTGATGTCACCATGAGGGTGAAGTCATCAGCAATGACTTAAGCTAATGGGATAATGCCAGAAGAACTCGATCTGTGCAGAACTTAACTCCTTGCAAGCAACAAGGAATGCTGAGAACTATTTACTTCTTTTGTTTGCAGCATTTCCTGAGTGAGTTTTAGCACAGGAAAGCTCACGGTTGACTAATGGAGACAGGGAATGAAATCTCCTTCCTACACTGCTGCTCATGATCTCTGTTGGGAGATTTTAAAGCCATATGTCTGAATTCAAGTTGAAGTTCAAGAGAGAGAAAACTGGCAGCAAGCTGCAGGGATAATTTTGTGATGTATGGTCAAGTTCCTGCAATACTAATCGGTGGGAGTAGTCCCTGATCACTTAGGTCACCAACACAGCAGGATCCTGCAAGGGGACGTGAGTCCAGCTTCACATTCATTAGAGACAAAGATATAGAAAAGAGATGTGACCCACAATAACCATGGCAAGCTTTCTAATGCCTAATAAACAAACCAAGCTACCCATAACTGCATGTAGCGTGGTTGACGCAAAGCTGTACCAGGTAGTGGTGCCAATTGACACAAGTTGGGTGTCTTCCTGAGGTAATAGCAAAGCACATGATTTAGTCAGTGGCATTAAAAATCATCCGAGTCATCCTGGAAAGTACAGATATTTTTGTTTGACTGTGTAATGCATGCCTGTGTGGGAGTGGTGTGAGATTGGGCTATTTTCGGTGAGTGAGCACTGAGGTGTGACAAGACCGCTTCGAGGATCATTTGGTGAACAGCGCTGGTGGAGCCACTCCCCAGCATAGGCTAGGAGTTTGGACAATGCGAAAGTTACCCAAAAGAACGGGCCTGAGAAGATACCTCAGAAGAACCTAAGGGCCTGATCCCAGGTGCACATCTGTGTGCTACAGCTTCACCTGCAGCCACTGTGCCCAGGTGGGCTCCAACACAGCTGAAGCCAGTTCTGCTCTGCTCCACTCTGCTGAAAATAAAATCAGAATTTGGCCTTCTGTCTCCTTATTGTTTTTCATGTTGTGAAGCTAATGATGTGACTTAACCCTCTCTTAGTCTGCAACTCTTTCACCTTACGAAGCTGAAAGAAAAAAAAGTAAGCTGGCCATTTCTGCAATCTCTCTCTCTCTAAAAAAATAAAAATAAAAAAAAAAAATGAAGAGTTGAAATGATGAAAGTTAAATATTGAAAGCTCCTCTACCAGTACACGTTGATTGAATTATAAACATTGACGTGTACAAGTCTAGCCAACAGGGACTTATCTGTCCCAAAAGAACTTAAGTTATGACCTTTTCAATGTGGCTCCACTTCTAGTCTATAGGCCACATGTTGCTAAGTAGGTTAGATCATCATCTTCCCCACTGAGGAGATAAAGGATCCACACCAGACAGGGAAATACCTAGTGGCTCAGAAGCAAGTATATTATCCTTCCTCTGTCACTCTTTCTCTGCACTATCTTTCCAGGCAGCTCATCTGTAAAATGGTCTCTCTACACTGAGTACGAATTGACTGAGTACAGGCTGACCACAGACGCATGTGCTGGATTCAGGGACATCTTTCACAGAGGTATTCATGGCTGTTTTGAAGAAATGAAGAATCTGTGGGTTGGGGGGCAGCTCAGTTTCTGCGTTTCCTATTTGGATGTCATGTTCTGGTTTCTTATCAGGGCAATGAATCCACCATTACTGCTAGTGCTGAGGTGGAACACACAATGCTCAGTGTCTTCTGAAACACTTAGCCAAGAGGCACCTTCTGATTTGTGTAATGTATTTACAAAAAAGGAAGGAAGGAAGGAAGGAAGGAAGGAAGGAAGGAAGGAAGGAAGGTTGGTCAGGGCCAACAGTATTACTGTGGTTTCCAAGGAGTGGGAACTACCGTGCCTTTACCCCAAAACCGCCCTGGCCCCTGCCTGAAGAATGGTGTTCCTGTAGGGCATACTGAAATAGCACAGTTGGATGCCACTTCTGCCAGTCTCTATTTAGGGGCCTCATCCAAGTACCATTAAGTTAAGTGAAAAAAGAGCCTCTGAATTCTGTTGCACAGGCTCCTCTGATTTTGGAGGAGCTTGCACTAGGCCCCAGAGAGAAGTGTTGTGACCCAAACTCCCTTTACAGCTAGAAAAGATGATGGAGTTTCTCCAGAGCTCAGTTCAGGTCACAGACGGGCTGCCTTAACCTTGAAAGGTTTGCTCTGTCAAATTTGGGCATGGGTTGTGGTGCCCAGTTCATCAAGAAACACTCTGGATCTTTCCTTTAAATACAGAACTCTGGTAGGACCATCTATGTCCTCCAACAAAGGTAAGAGAGGAGGTAATTCTACCCCTCTCATTATCCTAGCGTGACTTACATATTGGCCTAAATTGAAAGCTTATAAAAAACACTGAGACCTTATATCCTGCAAACCAAGTCCTGAAAAGGGAAGTTTCTACAATTTTAATTACAATTTGCTGTAGGAGGTCCAAACCCAGCCAGTTCTCCAAGGCTTGTGGCAGCTGACTTATTATTCTAGCACGCTTGATGGAAATACAAAATTGCATATCCTTCTTTGTAAGAGGACTTTTCAGGCTCTGGCGCTCGCCGGCTGTCAGTGGATTATATATTGGATTTTTCTGTCAGCATGTAATAAAAGGAAAGTTTTAAAAAAATAAAGCAATACATGAAAATAATTCCATTCATATTAGGTTTTGTTAAAACCCCCCAGCTAGATTGGGGCTGGCCATGTATGGATAACTGAATGAAAAGGAAGAGGTCTTCAGTCTCTTACAGAGCTATTCAAGGGCTGGCCATTAATTTCATTTTTATGCTACCAGAGAGGACTGGGGATTTCCTGCTACCAGCTGTGCTCACACACTGTAAAGGATCAGCTCTAGACTTTGCCCACTATATATATCCAGAGCTGGGATAACTGGCAGGAGAAGCATACATTGTTCTCTCTCCCGAAGCATTCATCAGAAGGCTTTCCCTATGCTATGCTGCTGAGGTTAGTCAGAGAAACACCAGGAAATTACTGTGGGGATGCCTTCTCCTTCCCTTTCCCTTTCCCTTCCCTTTATCCTTCCTCTTCTTCTTCCTCTTTGATCGAAGCTCAAACTGCAAGTAATGGAGCAGAACCATAAATGCCCATCCGAAGTGCCTTAGCAGCATCCTTCTCAAGAGCTTGCTATACACCATGTCAAGTTGTTCAACGTACAGATGGGTGATACTACAAGGTCTTCCCCAAGGAAACACCCCACACAAACATTCATCAGTGCTGATCTCAGATGAGTCCAAAAGGATGAGGTGAACAGCATTGAACATCATGCAGGACAAAGCACATCTTCCTTTCCCACTGCAATTATCTCCTCCTCATTCTCTGTGTCACGTAGGAGCCAACCTTCACACGGCAAGTGAAACTGGTAGTACATCTGCTGGAAGAGGCAGCACCAAAATAGTTAAGCATAACAACAGAGCTGCTTTGTTTCTCGTAAGATTTCAGGTGAAATATTGGAGAACTTGAAAGGGTAGCAGAGTTATCCCAGCAACATATGTATTCTCTGACTCAGGAGAAAAAAATTGTAATTGTTTTATTGAAACATGCCTGGATTAACAGAGCTACTTAAAAATGATCCACAATTCATATTGTACCTAGATCTGTGCAAATAATCCATTCTTTGGTTCCTTGGCAAAAAAAAAGCAATAGCAACAAAAAGAACAAAATAATTTTATTTTGGGTCATACATGATTAATATTAAAACACACTTTAATTTCTGTATTTAAAGTTAGGTATATTTATAAACAAAATTTCACTTTGGAAACAAACAAACAAAAAAAGCATCTTATTTATAGAACAACCTTTAATATTTTAAAAAGGAATCAGCTCTTTTTCAGCCAAAACAATTTGATGAACTCAACACAAATTTTGCCAGCAGCTTCAGTAAACCCAAATCTGCATTTTTTTCTTCACATAAATTGAAAGACCAAAACATTTCACCCAGCTCTAATTGCAGATTCAGTCCTGAAAGGTGTCCATGTTTCACTTCCCTGTGTTGGAGATAGCATATTTCTCTTGCTCTTAATATCTTCTGTGATATTAGGGAATTTGAACAGTAAACACTGAAAAGAAAACCATGCTTTTTCTTATCTGATCTTTAATCCCAGCTTTCCCCTTTGTACACTATGTCTAGGGAGCTATTTTTTTTTTCAAAAACATAAGGGAAACTCATTTGCTAATCTGTCAACAAGCCATCCATCTGTGATGTCTGCTCTACATTTGTTTTGCTATGTCACTGTGCACCGAATGTTTGATGCAGATGTTTTGACACCCGTGGTAGAGCAAAATGAAATTTGTTGTTTCCTACCACCACCGCTCTCAAAAGAAAATTTATTAAAACAATCAAGTCTGCCCTGATTTTTAAAAATAATGGGGTACTCTGTGACAGTGAGTGACTTCTCAATGCCCTCAGTCAGGGTGTCACCTAGCTGCTCTATGCAAATCACATCAGCAAGCCATATTAACGTTGCAAACCTTTCATACCTTCTATAAAGATAAGGAGTGATTTGACTCTGATTTGCAAATTTATGTCAGAATCTAATGCTCACTTTCTGTTCAAGACAGGCAGAAAAGAGAGTTTGCAAAAGACATCTCCCAGATGAGAAGTAGCCCAAATGTGCACAGCCAGAACTGAAACACTCCTGTCAGTCCCGTACATTGCACCAGTAATTGTGCCAGACATCTTACCACCTGAGAATGAATGGAAAGACATCTGCTTTCTTTCAGACAGTGCTTTATGCTGAGCACCGGGCTCCTGCTTGCTCAATGCGCTTTCTTTAACTGCTTCCACGTCAGGAGAGGGAAAGAAAAAAAAAGCAATTCCCTCTTTCCAGCCAACATGACATGGGCAATGTGACTTGTGTAGAGATGATTGGTGAGATGCCCAAAACCAAAGCTTCAGCTTCAGATTATGTTGTCAACAGGTCAGGAAATATTTCAAGGCCTTTGCAAAGGCATATGAAGCTGTGTCACCTGGGCACTGCTGTTGATGCTGGATGGTGATGCAGTGGCAGTTTTTTTTCAAAAGACTGCACTGTATGTAGGAATGATCTGCAAGTGGATGCAATCATGGTATCATGGTATCAGTCATGGTATCTCCATGAGTCCATGCAGTGCAGGAGGCATGGATGGGTGTTTTTGCCTGACCTTACACTCCATGGCAGCCTGGTTTTCTCCCAGAGGGAAAGCAAGGGCTGAGGACTGCATCCATTGAGGGGAATACCCATTAACAACAGGGCACACAGGTGACTTTTGGCTTGGGAACAAACTCAGACCCACTCTCACTCGGTTATGTAGATGCATCAAAAGGGTAGAAACTCATCCCATTGACCCATACCCATAGGCCACCCCAAGTCATTGAGCTGGGACAGGCTCCTCCTGGGACCAATCCATCCTCCTCACTGTAGGGTCTTTTTTTAGTTCAGAGTCCAAAGGCATCACGTCCTGGAGCACCTGTTTCTGCACAGACTTTCGAAGAGCCCTGCAAACTGGCTTAAACTGGATGTCTAAATGTAGGTGGATTTAGCTTGTCCATAGTGTCAATATCAATAGATTTTACACTTTTAAGTGCTTTTCTACCCCTCTTACATGGAGAAAAAATGATCCTTGAAAATAGTTTCTTTTAAATTTACAGCGGAGAGGAATATGTCACAGTCACATTTTGAGCCTGTGTAAGGTGTCCGCAGCAGACACCCAGAGAACGGCCTGAGAAAACCCTCAGCCTGTAGAGGCAGAAAATGAATTCATGGCTGTGAAGATGATGCCACCTGGGCTACTTCCAGAGGCACTATGACCATCACAAACCCTCACGTGGCTGTCAGCCAGCAGCATGCAGCTGAGGCAGGTTTCCTGCTAACCAGCTGGGAGGATGAGACACGTCAGGAGAGGCAGAACGGGAGCAGGGGAAACAAGCAGGACAGAAACCAGGTGAAATAGCAAAGGGTTGATGACATCCAGCACCTAGTCTCTTTCAGTGACTAGGTTCAGTAGCTAGAAGACTTGGTGAAATTTTTAAAATTTAATAGTACCTCTGATCTAGGTCAGCTCTTCAAGCCATTGCATCTCCCCACTGCTGTCAGCAAGGCCACGCTTTGCTCTGTCCTATTTCTTATTTTTACATCCACACTTCCTCAGTGTGCTCATCACATGAAAAATAAAAATTAAGCCAAAATGCCACCTTCTGGATCCACCACGTTTGTTGGAGAGTTGCAGGCAATACACCTGCCTCTATTTCCCTCGTCTTTAGTTATGTGACCACGAGGATAGAGAAACAGTATGAAACTGTGCATCATGAGAGGAAAAAGTTAAGAGGTTTTCACTCTAAAAAATGCAGTTTGAGGCCTCAGAGGAAGAAATGCTGATGTTCTAGCGGCATTACCTGTGCCAGGTGCTCTCCTGGTTAGGTAGTCTACAAGGGCTGATAACATCAGAGATGTTTATCCTTTCCACACAAGTCTTGTTATTGCTGTTTATCCAAGAAGAATCCACTAGCTAAGGAAAGAACTGTGATTATCTGAAATGTGATAGCAAGCACAGTTTTTCTGTTCAGGGATTTTTATTCATTCTCCTATCCCTAGACCTGCTTTTGTAATTCTGGGGAGATCTGTGGATTTTCAGTTCCCCATCACACTGCACAGCCAATTCAAGCTAACAAAATGGAAGAAGTGCTCTGGCTGCTTCAGCTGTTTCAGAGTGTGAGAATTATTTGGTTTCAAATGAAAAAAAAAAATTACCACTGATCCGTTAAAGAGAACCATCTATGTGAGTGCTAAATGAGTCAAAGAGGAAATTAAGAACTAGCAGGTGGCACAAGGAGTTTTATAAGGCTCCATAAGCACCAATTTAATCTGGCTGACATTTTCCAAAATTAGCAAAGACACCAATCATATAAATCAAGATGAAGTCTTTTCTCACCAATCAGCTCTTTCCTGGATGTGTTTTAACTTTGAACTCTTTGGAATTGCTTGCATCTCAGGGGCTCATCTGGGAATGAAAGTACTTAGGTTCAGGAACCAAATCCAGTGTCAAGGTATGCTTTCCCTAGAGACTAAGGGCAAAAGAGAATGGCTGAGCAAGTCATTGTGTCTTTTTGTAGACACTTCCAAATAATGGTGGTCTTTTTTTTCCTACCACATTGCATTGTGGTCTTCTGCCTGTTGTGCCATTCGCTGTCACACCTTTCTTCATTCAATCTTGACATGTCCCCTCCTCTTGGAAATCTGTACTTCAGATCCTTTCTCAGCTCAATATCCCCTACTCAAGTATTGAAGGTTCATGGCGGCAATTCCTCCGTTTTCATGACCCGTATGGATGCAAGTTTTTAATTCTTCTGACTGAATGGGTGCATCTACTTCATTGTTTCAGTTTGGATCAGGAGAACTCTTTGAAGCAAATCTCCAGGTTGTCCCCATATAATGTGTGTTGGTTCGCATCACAGAGCTGGTTCAGGTCACACAAATTGGATTCCTTTCCAAAGAAGATATTACAGAAGGTGTGCCCATGGAGCCAACCTGCTCCAGCAGCTAGTGGACATGCTATCCATGGGCCAGACTAGAGACAGTGCAAAGTAAACCCCCCTGAGGTGTTCATGGTATGGATGCCAGGTCCTTAGCCACAACAGTTTTGCTTTACAAACCTCCTCCTGCTGACCTTCATCACCTACAAACTAACGCAGATGCAGTCAGCAAACACTATAGAAAGGCTGGGCTAAATATTGTGACTAAAATCTTTAAAAGGTGTGTGTAAAGAACATACTAAAGCGATGGAAAAGATATCTTGCAGTTGCTATATAAACCTTATCTTTGAGTGAATACAGTTAACCTGCGTTACAAGCCTTCCCAGAAGCATAGCTTATTTCTGATGCAACTTGAGTTTACACTTGGTCTTTTACTAGTATAAATATTTTAGCAAAGCAGGCCAGATTGCAATTGGCATAGTTCTCGTGGTAAATTTTTTAAGTTTAAACTGTTCACGGAGCAAATGAGATTCAGTCCTTGATCTGCAGCCTAAGAAGTCACTTTCGTAAGTTTCACAAACCTGATCTCCTGAAGGCTGAGGAAGGTTGCATTCCCATTAAAGCTGAGATGAAGGCTGGGCAGGACATCAGAAGGATGTTTGCCACTGGACGGGGGCCAAGTCTGTGACCCCTCCTGAGGTTCTTTCAGATTACGGTGATTAGGGAACAGGTGATTCTCCATGCTAAGGATTTAAAGACAAATGTTGCTCTCCTAACAGCCAGCAGGAAATTTAGCATGCCCATGATCTCTGGGAAAACCAATAAGCAAGGGTGTTACTCTAGGACATTGTCCTCTGACATTCCTGACTTACTGCCCTCTTTCTCTGCAAGTCTGGAACTGCCACAAAGTCCCTGTATAATGAAGTGCTTGCCTTCAGGATACAACAGATGTGTTCTCATCTGACTTTTGGGGTTGCTCTGGTTATCTTCTCCCTGGTTTTATGCTGATGTGAAGCTAGCTTACTTTAGCACAATTACTCCTGATTTACAGCACTACAAGTGTTAAAGGATCTGGCTGCTGGGGTGTGGTTATTTCAAAAGGCATGAGGCCAGTGGATAAATGGAGTTACTCAAGGATAACACTGATCTCTTTGAAATACAGTGTGGCATATCTGATTTCTATTATAAAACGAAAGTTACAAAGAAAATAAAAGAAATATCCCCATCTCCACTTACGGGAAGATATTTTACAGGATGTGACACCATTGGGAGCTGGCAAACTTTCTCTGTTCAAATCCATAGGTCTAATACCATTTCAAAATCATTCCCCATGCTGTTGCCATCATGCCTGTTATTCCAAGAAACTAGGGCTATGATCTAAGAACAAATTCGTTTTGAAGAAGGCAGGTATTAATGCATAAGCTCTTATGCTGATGATGAGCTTAAATGCTTTCCTAAACTGAGCCCTGGAACTGGTGGAATACTACTTAAAAGGAGTCCAGACGCATTTGTTCCTAGAGGAGCCATCTTCATTGCACACATTACTGCAGTGATTTGCTCATCAGCACCCTTGACATAAATGTATTCACTCACCTCAATATTATTATTCAGACTAGTGCTCCTACCTGCCCCTGGCCATCAAACTTTGCTATCTACAGCTTATTAGTTTTCAGACCAGTTTCTTTGTCCATTTGAAATTTTGATTGCCAAATCAGAGGACAGGAATAATATCATGTGAAACTGGTGGTCATCTGCACCATACAAATAAAGAACATTAAAATGTCACATCGAATAAAATGAACACTGCATGCATCAAAAGCAGTATCCAAAACACTTGGCAGACATTTGCTCTACTGAAAATTAGAGTGAACTTCCAACATATTTGCAAGCAGACAAAGGGGCTATGTTAAGATAATTTACTCATGGCAAACCATTCAGCCAGTTCTACTAAAAATGAATTGCAGTGAACACTGCAGAAATCTTTTGAATTTTGAAAAAACTTTGACAGAATTTAGAGTGGGACTTGTCTGATGTAACAAGATTATCCAGTGGGCTTACATTTCTCCACATAACTTTTATTTTGCAATATTCTCATTAATTATTGGTATTTTGGTGATTTGTAAGAACCCAAGGAACGTACCAGGACCCCATTATGCAAGCCCTGTACAGACACAAAAAGAGAACACGCACAGCAATGTTAGAAGTAATGTGCAAGTTGCACTGTGTCAGAATATGCTGTACTTTGGAAATGACTTTGTAAGCATTTTTTTCAAAGCCTCTACCACTCAGATAATGGACTGAAATACCTTTGGGAAAGCTCTGCATGACAGCATGCATTCATATTAGACATAGCAAATTTAAAACTTTCTCCCATATTACACAATAGTATTAGGCCTTTTGAGCTCTGGTAAGATGAAAATGTTTCAAGACTCTTACACTTCTGCTAAGTATTTTTTAAGGAATAAATGAAAGAAAATAATGTAGAGAACTACATGCCCTCATTATTCAATTAGACAGTTGTGTCATATTAAACTATGACCAGGATTCCTGAAATAAATCAGACTCTGAAATAATTCCCCATTTATGATTCACACAAACATGTTTTATTGTTAGCACTCTCCAGATGAAAGAAAGAACATGTAGAAAAGCTGTGGAGTGTTTCTTTGCTCACTGGAATGAGAGTTTTGTGAACATAAAGCACAAGAGAAGCCTCTTTATTTAGATGCCTCTTTAGTAGCTGAGTCACGTACATATTGTTGGACATGAAGGAAAGTTTTAAAACAGCCTGGCAAAATCTTACCTCCCAGGGGTATTATTTTCTAAATTGAAAATATCATCGGTGTTTTCATTATCAAAGCAAAGGACAGGGAGTGAGTGCTGCACCTTGGCCGGCATTTTTCCACAATAATTTTGCAGAAACGCTTTAAGATAACGTATGAAGTGGAAAATAAGCAATCAGCCAGCCTTTTCAAAATTTTCCACAATCGTGTGCCTGCAGTCCTTGCTGCCAGCATGCCAGAGCCCCTCTCTGCCTCACATGTGTGGTTCTCCTGCACGAGAGACAGCTGCACCATTGCCCTCTTTGCCAGGACAGAGGAGGCAGGAGCACAGAGACTGCTCAGAGCCATTCCTGCACCCTGGGCAGAGCAAGGACATCAGTCTCCATCCTCACCACCTTCTTTTCACTCTCCCCAGCTCCCATCCCCAAAGCAAGGTGGCTGTCCCCAGTGCTGGAGCAGTGCCTGCCCCTCCTCTGATGCCTTGAGCCTGGGCCAGCGGCAGGGAGGGAGACCTCCTCCAGCCCAAAGTGGTGAAATTTCCATGAGCACATGCCTGTGGGAGACAAGAGATGAGGGGTCACTGTGAGATGAGGGGGTAGCAGACTGTGGTCACCTGCCAGGATGCTGAGCCAGCCCCACAATGCCTCTCCTATCCAAAAAGGTCCCTGTCACACTAGGGTGTCTAGGTGCCATGCATACTTTGACAGTGAGTTCCTAGTCCCTGCAGGTATGCTCTTCTACAAGCATCACCTCCTTTTCATGTCTCAAGCACTCAGCATAATAAAGCCTTCATGCAGCTCATCTCAGCTGTTTTTCATTTTATTACCCTAATCATTTTTAATTACCCATAAACATTGTTACCTTGGTCTCAACCTTTTTACCAGGTCATTTATGAGGATGCTGACCTATACAGGTGCCCCCCAGGCAGCATTTCTCCATTGTGTAAATTAATAACTTCTTCCTTTTCCTCTTTTTCCTATCTTTCAATCAAGATTACTCTGAATCTACCCTCTTTTTCTTTAACAGCCATTTTTCTTTCAGAATTTTTGATGAAAGTTTCTGCAAAATCCTATCCAGAATTTTAACTAGACAGCCTTTACCTGCCACCTGCTTGAGGACAAGAACCCCTAACTTCTAGGTCAGCCTGTAGACAGAGTCTTGAAAGAAACTGCATGTTTTAAGCAAATGTTTTCAATTTTTTTTTCTTCATGTAGTCTCTGGGGACATCATAACAATAAACCAGCAAAGCAAAATTTTCACTCTGGCATGAAGTATGACTTTCATCTTTACATGTGCCAAGTTTTGTGAACTAGTTTATTCTCTCAGTTATGTCAGCATACAGTGTAGATGTCTAATTACCTGATTTGTGGGGGTAATCAGGTACTCATATGACCTAAACTGAGCAATTATTTGTGCTGGCAAATTACAAATGGAAAACTAAGACCAGGCCATAAAAATTTGATCCTTTGTGTCTGTAGTCATAATAAAGCAGTTATGGTCAGTGATTGATTATAGGAATATGAAAATGCAGGGGAAAAAAAGGGGGGGGGGAAGGAAAAAGAAAAAAAAATAAGAAAGAAAAAGAGGTTTAAATTGTGTTGTATTCTCATGTTTAGGGGAAAAAATGATTGCCATTATCTTGACATGTTTATCACTTTGAGGCTGAGCCAGTTGTTATTGTGTGAGTTCATTCTGTCCTGTAGCTGACAAATACTATCATGTACTATAAAAATCATTATGGCTCACTTTTGCAGCTGTAATAAACTAGGAAAGCAAATACAGTAACCATTTATATGTGGGACTTCAGTCCTAACACACATCCAAAAAGTCTGCAGCTTAGAAGTTCAGATGTAAAACAGGACAGATTCTCATCCTGGTTGCACAGAGTTTATTCCAGAACTGATCTCAATGGCAATCATATGTCATTTGTATAAGAAAAAAGAGAAAACAGAGACATTATATTTATAGTGTGTATTGTAGATACAATGTATGCCAAGGATTCATCTGTGTTTTTTAGTTATATGCATCTGTCTTTTGGAGTGAGCGTCAGGGGTCTGAAATTGTCCCCTGGCTTTATCTCCTACCTGAATTTTGTTTTCATAGCACATTTTGAAGCCACACTTTCTGCAGAAGTGTTCTCCACCAGTGCATTCTTCCCTGAGTACCATTCCGTGGGTATGTGTGGGTTGCTGCCCCGCTCCCAGTTTTGTGCTCAAACCCTAACCCCCAGTTATCTCCACAACCTAACAATGATGTACCTCTGGGCTCGACCATGTGCCAAATTGCTCCTTTACCAAAGGGACACCAGGGTACACTCAGGCAGTGCTGCCCAAAATAGACCAAACGTGCCCTTAGAGCCATCTTCTGCTTGCACATTTTCCCTCTACATACATGCATCGATTAACTGGTATGGTCAGAGACATATCAACCACAGCTCATATGCTTCTAGGAGTAGGGTGAGTTTTCTTATATACCTCAGTTATAGCCCCCAGCCAGGACCAGATGTATATCACTTAGGTGTGAATTTGTACCTTCCCTTCTGAACCTGCTACCACTGTCCCACCCTGCTGAAACAGTTGGGTAATCTCACATGCCCCACAGGTTTTACCTTTTTCTCATTCACTGTGCTTGAAAGTGCTTGAAATACTTCATGGTTTTCATCACAGAAACTAAATCAGGAACATTTTACACTCCTCATTTAGCTTTCACAGGAAAAAAAAAAAAAAGTCATATCAGAATTGTAACATAGCTGTGGACACCTGCAGCAGCACCAAGAGACACAGATGGCTTTTGCTTTCATTTACAAAAAAAACAGGTGTAGTCTGAGAAGTCAGAGCAATTTCAGGAAGCTGGAATTTCCAAGATCTAGACTCAGGCCAAGCAAACAGAGGAGATAAATGCACAGCGTTGCACTGTAACAAGGGGCGCCAGGGCACATCTCAGCACTTTACACCAGGGTCTCCATGGCCTCGTGTCCCATCAAGGATGAGGTCTGGATTGGTCAGATGACCAAATTCAGCACCTTGCAGGGTCAGAGATGAGTCAGCATCCTTGGAAGAGGCAAACTCATGACAGGCTAGAAAAATATATGAAAAACATCAGATCCTGGACACTTCTTCCATGGTTAGACACCCTCCAGATGATTCACCAGAGCCTGTGTCATTCCAACTCTCTTAAAGCCATCATTCTTGGCTGGTGTTAGTCTCCATGCCTGATATCCTTATGGAAACAAACAAAATAATGACAAATAAGCACCTGTGACAGAAAGGCAGACCTTATAGCACTGTGTTATTACTGTCTCATTACCTGAGATGTTTTCTACATGCACACACTGCTGTGATATATATCAGGGGCTATAAGCTAAAGGATGAGTGGGTCAAGATGAACTTCCACCATCTCTTGTACTCATTTTGGATATGTTAAGAAGAGACAATGGTCACATTTTTTGCTCTGAATACTCTGCCTCTGGGGAGCTCCTAGAAGCAATGCCAAGAACCAGGACCAAAGACGAGCAGTGGAGAACAGCCAAGGCATGGCTTTTGGGAGGTGGTGCAGGTAAAGCCAACTGAGACGGACATGTGTGAAGAGTTTTTGCCTGCTTCCCCAACACCAAGAAAAGAAACTCCCTTCAATATGATACATAGGTTGATAGCCTGTTGTTTTAAAACATTTCATTTCAACTGCTTGCAAACTACACCATTGAAAAAGCAAGGATTTGGTGTTAAGTAGTTTGACTCTCTATAGGTATCACCAGTCCAGGACCCTCCACAAGAAGAAGCATGGGTAGCAAGCCCAGTTAGGTAGGCTGAGTAAAAGCACTGCTACAAAGTACTGAAGCCTCCTCTGAAAAGCAGACAAGAATCCGACCTCAGGAGAAATAGAGACATTTACAGCCTAATGCATCAAGCAGTGCCAGAAAAGCTAGCAGGGATCCAGTAACCATTTGTTCAGAACAGCATTTATCCAGAACAAAACAAAAAGTACTTTTAAGCGCCTTTCCCTTTTTTTCCTGTGAGCCTCAGGAATATAACCACATGAAATACTTCAGCACTGATTGGCAAGTTTCTGTATTGATTGGCTTCAGAGTCTGATTAGATAAGACAAAGCCAACTAATGAGAGCCACTAGAAAAATCTACTGGAGTATTATCTGCTGAGATAAACTTCCAAAACCTGCAAACCAGTCTATTTAATAGATCTTTTATCTAAACATATCCTGATATTACTGATACTATTGTGCACAAACAAAACATGGGATATGAACAAAATGGCTTTGTAAAGGAGTTTACTACTGTCCTGGAGAGAAAAAAGTGAAAAAAGCAGATAACCTTGACTTTAAATCCAGATGTAAGTAGTGGAGGACTGACATTAACACACACCATTCCTTACCTGTAATTCAAAATCTCCTAACATCTCCAAAACATAAAAAGGAAGGTCTAGGATATTTTTGTTAGATGCCTCATGCCACATCACACTAACACCATTATCCATTATGCTCCCTCTTCAGAGGAGCAGCTTGATATTGGACACTGTCTAGGGAAAATGCTTTTCTTAAGCTGTGTGCTCTGCTTATCTCCTTTCTTTTTATTGTGTTGTGTTGATTTTCAGCTATTGTACTGGATCTGCCTGAAGTCCTCCCTCCGTTTTCACGCAGCTCTTTTGGAAGTGAAAATCTTGCTGACTCAGTAGGGGTTTTGGCTGATTAAAACCTAAGTGAGGGAGGCAGAGCAAAGCCCAGCATATGTGCTTCAGCCTTTCGCTTTCCACTCCTGCTTTCAT
This sequence comes from Cygnus atratus, assembly GCF_013377495.2. NCBI lineage: Eukaryota > Metazoa > Chordata > Aves > Anseriformes > Anatidae > Cygnus > Cygnus atratus. The sequence continues at coordinate 180,377,787 of NC_066362.1, read as the reverse complement.
TCCAAATCTCTGTATTTTCCGTAGGGTGGAAATACCCGTTGTTGGCAGTGATTTGGGGGTATACAGGACATGAGGGGAACATTCAGTGATACATGATCTGTTGGGATCTACGAGATGCACAGCACTCATTTAAGGCAGACGTCCAGGAAAGAATCCAGCCCAGTCCTGATCTCGTGCATCAACCTGAAATAATTAATAAGCCTGAAGAGGAAAAAAGGAGTTTGAGCAAACTGTGCAGTCCATATTTCCTCTGAGGAGTTCACCTGGGAAAGTCAAGAGGCATTCCTCACCCTGCTCAGGCTCACATTGACAGGAGGTTAAGCCACAGGGATGTTCCAGCGCACTGAACTAGGCAAGGGGGTTTCAGAGCAGTTATCTGTCTTAAAATAAACATTCCAGTGTGTATTGTTATCATGTTTTGTCCTGCTACACTTATTTAGAAGAAAGAAAACTAAAGGCTTCTGGATACCAGTTTATGGGGTCTTGTACAGCATCTGGCTCACACACAGACCAAAAAATGTATGTATGCCTGTTGTCTATCCACTCTTCTGTTCAGGTCTTTTATCTAAAGAAGACTTTATTAGAAGAAGGCAACTGCTCCTTGAGACTTATAAAACAGGGTGATTATTAGGTCTATATGGCAAGGTAGGTGGAAGCCACACCTAGCACTCTTCCTTTTAGGACTGTCATCACGCCAGTTGAAGGTCTTTCACCTAATATCTTAATTTTAGAAATGCCATATCATCCAATAAAAAGTTCAAATGGTTTCAGATAGCCTTTCCCTTTGTTTATGGTATAGCTTGCTATAAAAATGCAGTTTTCTCTGCACCCCACAATCTGGTCACAGGCCTGATGGCCCCTGATCTGGAATGCTGATGCTCCCTGCAGAGCTCACACAACACAGTTGTGTTTTGGTTTTAGTCTTTTTTATTGGGGTTAAGTAGTACATAGATTCCTTAGATAAGACAGCAGCAGCAAAGCTGAGTGCACTTCTTCTGCCTCAAAACAGGGAAGCAACCAAATGGTTGTGTGAGAGCTGCCCAGCCTCGGCCATGGCCAAGGTGCAGGTAGCAGAGCAGACAGGCAGAGCTTTGTTTCCATTTAAACCCTCACACAGCTACAACATATATTCCGAGTTGATGTTATCTGAACAACCCTGTAATAAAAGTTCAGCCTTCCATGCCAGTGCAAAGGTTATCAACTTGTTTCTGAAACACGGGTTCCCTGTAAATCTACGGGAGAGCTGGGACAACTGAGGTGGCCCTTTCACAAATGACAAGGGGAGATGGCCGAAAAGCTAATGAAGGGCCCGAACTCTAACCACATATTCCCTCCAAAGGGAAAAATATTGATTTATGTGTACCACTTCACAAAGGTTATCACGTTAAAAGGAAGAAGCCTGTTGGAAGTCCCAGGTATTTGTATCTCTGTTCGATGTCTCTGACTTGGAAATGGGAGCTACTTTGTGGGGGTCACATATAGACAAGTCACTAATATGAAGCTTATGCTGGATTTTGTGTTCATTTTGTCTTCTTCTTCCTAGAACACAGGCAGGTTTTCAATGGCTCACTGCCGGGAAGGGGCAAAGAAAAGGCACATCCACATGTTAGGAAGAGCTCAGAAATCAGCATGTGGATTCACCTACTCACTCTGGTGCTTTAACACAAGCTGGGCAGTTCTGAAAACCTGCAACTGATTGTGGACTCTGAGTCCCTTAGAAAAATCTGGCCCTTAATGCTGTGTAATTATTGAGCGTTTTATAATTATCCACAGGTTTAAATTGTGGGTAACAAACAGGCTAAAAGGGTTTCCTTGGCTGCTGAAGTTTGCTAGCTGCTGTATTTTTTTCAGTGACTTAATTACATCTAAAATGTAAGCTTCAGTTGTCTGTGTGTATGATTTATTGATGAGAACAAAACCTCCGATACAAATTTAAGCAAAAAACAAGAAGGAATAGTATGCATTTTCTAAAATCTAACACAATTGGTAAATTACTCAAGGACTTTGCACCTCCGATATGGATGAGTCAATTCTAACATAATGCATTAGCAGAGAGTAATTTCATACACTGAAACTGAGTCACACACTTCAAAAATGAAAAACACCCTATATTCTGTGTCCAGGAGTGCCTTGCATCCTGAATTGGACAGAACAAATGAAGACGAGAGTCTGTCTGCAGTCTTTACTGAGAACAAACTGAGCTGAAGTTGAAATTGGCTCAGCAGATAGCAGCTAGTAGTAGGAGAATGGGAATTACATCAGGTCATATTTAAACCATGTATCCCAAGATGAATTTATTCACAGCCAACAAAAACAAGAGTCTAACATTTTGTTCTCTTATATGCTGTCTGCTCTAAGGGTATCTAAAAATCCATCTGTTGAAGAAGCAAAGCATCACTGAACTTTGTTTTCCTTTTAGATTTGCATTCTTGCCTTACAGTAATTATATTCCTTGACACTATATTCATGAATTACTTAATTTGGGCATACTGGAAAAACAGAACATATTCACTACCAACTATGCCCTTTCCATGTGGAAAATCATTAAAACCTCAGAGACATTTCAACTCTGATGGGAGGTGTCTTTCACTAAGTTGAATCAAGCCATGCATATGAGGAAATGTTGACAGAATGTTGCTGAGTTGTAAATTACCTACAAATGTGAAATTGTTCTGCGTTAACTGCGGTGTTGCTTAAAATAATATTTACTGATGATTTATCTCCTGAAGCCACATAGGTAATGATTCTGTTTCCCTCGTTTCTGCTTCCACTTTGTACAGTAAAATATGTTCTCTGAGAACTTATGTTGTAATGGATTCTGGCTTTTCTCATAATTACCTTGTTTTATACCTCTGTTCATTGACACACTTTGGTTCTCACTGGTAATAATTAAATTCACATTTGATTATGTGCTTCCTTGGAATTTAGTATACACCTCCCATATGCGTAAAAGATGTATGCAATGGAGAGTGCATATTCAGATTTGTATGTGTCCTGTTTGATGTATTCAAATACAATAATTAAAAAGGAGTACAACTGTGCAATGCAGCTATGTGAAAATCTTTTATAATATCCCACCTTCGCTGCTGCATTGACTTCTGGAGCTAAACTGCTTAGCTGGGCAGTAATCATTGATTTTTATGTATTATGATCTTGTACAGTAAAGTGAAATGTGAAAAAAAAAATCAATGTGGACTTTTATTCTTTGCACATCAGTGTCTGCAATATGACCCAAATAAAATACATTATGTGTTAAGGTGCAATTGAGATAAATGGTTATTATGCTGGTAAGATTTTGATTGGGAACTACTTGTTTTGATGGGCAATAACAAGTTTACTTAGGTTGCCTGTCCAATTCCAGAATGAGCTGGCAAAGCAGGAATTAACCTGAGCAAATCTGCTCGGCGTGGACAGCAGATCACCTGGAGCTTCCTGGGCCCTTCTTGCATTAGGAACCATCCTAAAGCACCCAATGATCATGGAAAATACAAGAACCACACCAGCCACTACCTTACATTTAGACTGCTACAGGCATGGAGCATTTCCAGAACTTGTCTGATTTGTTAACCAAATCTCTAAGACCTTGCTTAATTTTTACTGATTTCTTACTGAGGCAAATTCTGATTTCTCTAAACCAAAGTTCATGCTGTGAGTCATGTACGCCCCACCCAGAGCTGCACAGCCTATCTATGCGAGGACCAGCTCAGTTAGCACCTGAAGATGCACCCCTCCTTTGTGCATTTATTTCTGTATTTTATTAATAGTGATCAGAAATGGTAAACCAGAAACAGGCCAGTGGCTGGTGTATAGCTTTAGAGGCTGGCCCCATCTTTCTATGAAATTTAGGTTAAACCCTTTTCAACTTCGGGCAGCAGGGAGAGAAAAGCTGGTCTCACAGCTCAGGCTGTTGAGTGCTACTTTAAAGAATTGAATCTACCCCTGCTGCTGCAGCAGGTTTTCCGTGCAATGTCAAATTAATGAAACCAAACTTGTCACTCCAGTTCATTAATCATTTGTGCCTTTTTTTTTTCCCTGCATGTTCAGCTTAGTAATCAGAGGTCTGAAATGTTAAGCACACAAAAATGCTAATGAAGCCAGCAGAAACATGCCTGAATATATTCATGCTACATAACACTAAGACCTCTATCTACACTCCGCCTATAATCAGTGGAGGAAAAAGAGCAGTTTTATGTCTGTCTTACCATGCACAATCCTTTGGCATGAGACAGACACCTACAGACAGGAGTGGCAGTGCAGAATTACAAGGCAAGGAGTTCAAGTGCAGACAGCCGTACTGGTGGATATGTCTCTACTGCTGGGCTGCACCCTTCCCTACACATTTCAAGGGCAGGATACTCAATTATTGGATGGTTTTGACCTTAAATTTGTCTTGGGCCAGTTCTCTGTATGTAAAATAGTCAGTTTCAGGAAGGCTTCAATTTCTCCCATGCAAAAATTAGTTCTGTAATATTTTTGAGGCAAAGGTCCCACAGAAAAGCACAGAAAAAAAGTCTGCGTATAGACAGGTCATAAGGTGCAGAAGACACAGGGTCACACCTCGACTAGAGAAGATGAAAACTACCAGCACAAGAGCATCTGCTCCTCGGGGAAGGTGGTTGAAGGGAAGAGTACATCATCTGAACCAAGGAGGGTCAGCACGCACGGTGACCTGAGCTCCAGTATTGCCTAATGGGAGCGATTGATTTTGCAAGAGCTGCAAAGACCTCTTAATGCACTTTTAATACACTGTGACCTCTATCTCTTTGAGTCCGTCTGATGAATGTTTCTCTCTCTTCAGCAAGAAGAACTGCGGAGACTGTAGAAATTGACAGCTGTAGAAGTCGTGTCCATTTTTGCAAGGAAAATCCAGTCTCCTAGATGACCCTTGCATTTGTACCAAATATTACCTACGTGAAACTGAAAATCCCCTTCCAAAAGACTGAAATTGGGTTCCATTTATTTCATTACCTCCATTCTTCTTATGGTTTACTCAACCATCAGAGAATTAGCTTCGAGCTGTGAGGGGCATTCACATCCTACTCATGTAGGGGGGGGCTATTATTCTTAGAGGCCCAGCATTTAACCAATATGGCAACAGTTGTCTACCAGCTGTAAAAGCTCATGCTAGCATGGAAAAAAGTAGTCAGATTCCCAAGTGATTCAGGCTTTGAGAGCAGTTTAAGCTGAAGCTCCAGGGCCTCCACAGCCCTCAGATCTTTGCCAGTGCCTAATCAAGGCCTTTATCTTAATCAACAAAGCCACCAATGGATTAAAACCAAACAACGTCTCCACGACACGCTGAGGCAAGTCTGGTTTACTTGGGCATGCAACAGCGATGCCGAAACTTTTCTGCCATAACCAGAACCAGGAAATGGTACATACAAGCTCAGTTTTAAAAAGAATATTAACATAGACATGAAAAATACAGTTTTGGATAGACAAAAGGAGCAGCCTGTTGAGGTCACACATCAGTGAGGGTTGGAGCTCCCTGTGGAGTCTGTTGGGACTGGATCCCTCAAAGCAATGTCATCATTGAAATCCTACAAGGATATTCAGTACAGAAGACAAAGGAAATGCAAAGCTTTCATTTTTCTAATGAGTCAAATGATAAATAAAATCAAAATGTAGAAAAGTAGAGTTGCCCAGACTTACCCTGCAAAATTTCTGTGTTAGAGACAAAGCAGGAGCTGGTACTGGCATTTAGGAAGACACTAAAAATGATTGCCCTGATATCTACTCATGCTTCCAGAAGAATGTCCAAAGGGTGTAGCTCCTTGGCAGCACCTTGGCAAAGCAGCCAGGACTTGACAACCCACTGAGAACTGTCAGCTGCACCATTTGGCCCTAGAACGCTAATGAATTGCATAAATTAGCAGGGTGTAATTGTTAATATGATCCGAGGACGGGTTGAAATGAATTCTTGCTGACTCTGAAGTGGGGTTAGGATGACATGCTCCCCTGACTCCTGCAAATGAGGAGGTATTTTAACCATTAATTTCCATGGCCAGGTTGGCTTAATCTAGCACTTAATCTTCTTCCTGCAGTTCTCTGAGATTTGGAAACCCTTATTCAGAACAACAACAAAAAAAAAATCCTCTCCAAACCCCTCCCTTTGATTTCCCTCAGAAGAATGGCTGCTCAGCCTCTAGTAGTCCCTTATGAACCCAGCCTCTGCATCAGGAAGGTGAGATTAGGCCTTTAATGAGCACTTCATCCCAGAGATTGATTTTTGGTAACAGAATCTCTTTTGGTTATTTTTTATTTCCTCCCCCTTTGTTATTACTGTATTTTTATCCTTTTTTTGTCCTGGCGTGTTTTCCAGACCCTGGGTCCCATATTTAGTTTCCTTCACTTCTCCAGTACTCGTCCGAGCCATCCTGGTTGCCTGCCATGAGTATCGGTTTCCTTCCCTCTAGCTTGGGGGGCAGGGAGGGAGGAAAACTGCTTCCAGTCCAAACAGCAGTGCCACTCTACAGATCATTTGGCAGGTTGTGCAGCCCAAGAATGAATCACTGCTTGCAATGCTTAAATCTTCCTCCATTTCTCTCACTTTCCCTGTTCGAGGGAGCAAGGAAGAGGTGGTGCCAGTGGCTGCTGCATTTAGTAATGCACGAAGGAGAAGTAAGCAGTTAAGATTAAAATTAACTTGATTGCTATTCAAAAGTCATGCGAATGCCATGGCATAATGCTTGTCAATTACTGGTATTACTCATTTTTAGTAGAAACCAAAAGATTTTAAGTGAATCAAATCACCTAGCCTATGTAGCAGCTGTAGCTCACTTCCCACAAGACGCCTCTCCTATACTAATAAATGACTAATGGTGATTGCTTTAATTTTCTCTGTAGCCCATGCTTGCTCTAACTAGTTCATTCTTCATCTCCAGCCACAAGTTGATAGCTTTCTCCGAGTCTTTTCTGAATCCAGCTCAGTACCCTCCTCTCCCAGCTCTGATTTTGCATGCAAGTGTGCTACTCTTCTTTCGGTTTGTGCTCTCAGTCTTGCTGTAGACCACTACACGAACACCTCAAATACACAGAAATCACACAGTGCCCTTTACTCCTTCGCAAGAACCCCCATTTCATTGCTCGGAATGGAAGTTCAGGAGCACAGCAGCGAAATGTTCACAGCTGCTGCAGAAGAGCCTGGGCTTTGGGGTCAGCAAGTCGCTGCAGCCAGCACACTGGTGGCACCTCCATGCTCTGGTGGGCTTTGCACTTTCCAGCAGAGGCTCAGTCCTGCCCCCACCAATTCCCGCAGGAGAAGGGAACGGTCTCAAAGGAAGCAAATATGTTTCACGTCTCATCTTTCAAGGGTCAGTGCTTAAACTCACAAATCCATCCTCTTTGACATTATAATCTCTGGTTGTAAAGTGGATTTAGTGGTTTAACATTAAAATTTCAGGCATAGTTAAGGCAGGGATTGCAAAAGAGTTAATAAGCAAAATAGTTTAACAAACTTTGGCAGAGAAGATTGAAATGCTCAAATGGTCTCCCAGTGAAAATAGTTTAGCCCTGGCTTTGCCAGTCTTTCCATTAAAAACTCTCCTAACTTTTTTTTTTTTTCTTTGTTGATCAGTTTTACTACTCCTGAAATTTGGAGACTTTTGAGCACGGGAGAAAGCCAGTCAAATTTCAAGTAATCGTTTTGCAAGCTTTTACACTTCTGTCGGCACGTCCTGACCTGATGTGCGATACCTTTGCTGTTTAACTCTCATACCTCTGCTAGCAGTCATCGGCAGCAGTGACAAACAGTGTGAGTATCCATGGCGGGGAAGGACCAGAAGATCACCACGTTCATGCTGCTGGTGACCCCAGGCACCACATACAAATTTCTTATCTCCAAAGAAGGCTGCATTCACGTCCTCGTCTCTCCTTTCCCCGTGTTTTTCCAAGGTTTGAAGTTTGACTGGAGTATACCTCAGGGCATGGTCACACGATGCTCTGCAGGAGGTGCAGCTCCTCAGCCAGGAGCCCTTTTTTCAGTGACGCTAAAATGGTGGCAGCAAAAAACGCTCTGGTGTTATGTCACCCTTGTCAACAAATCTCTTCTGCCTCCAAAAATACACGAGAGGCAGGCCAGGGACCTGACCTAGGCTTTGAAAGCACATCCCCCTCACGGGCCCTGTGCAGAAGCATCTGCGCTTGCTGAGGTGGGGGGAGTGAGCATGGAACAATTCTGGCTAACTAAGCCAAAAAAGCAAAAATGTCTCAGGCCTCCACACATGCTAAAAACAGCAACTCCTCCACCTTTTGAAAGCAGAGTCAGCACTCCCTCCTACACTGGCTCAACTCCCTTGACTCAGCTCTGCTTCCAGCCCAGCGCCTGGAGACATCGAGCTATTTCAAAGAAAGCGACACAAGGTTCTTATTTTATCTCTTGTCACTCTTTGATTCTATATTTTTGTTAAATGTAATCAGCGGGTCCATTACATGAAGAAATTAAGTCACTCCTTGCTGTCTGGGCAATGGACATCTGTGTATAATGCCTCTCGGTTGCTCTGTTCTGCAGCAACTGCTGGAAAGGTCATGCTGCTTGTTCCGCACCATTATAATGCACAATGGGACTACATTAAAGGAAACCACAATAAAAGGCATAATCTTCTCCCACCAAACCCACTTCAAAGTGACTGGGCTCTTCACATATAGCCAAGAGTACTTAGATATATGAAGAAAGCTAATGTATGGCTTTTAGCAACAGTTATGGCAGATTAATGAAACAACTGAAAAAAGAAAAAAAAAAGAAAAAAAAAAAGATAAATCTGAACTCTTAGAGGAGATTGAAAACATTAAATAATTGAAACTTCTCAGAGTAAAATAAAATCTCTTTTTAAACTGCAGAGGTATTTGAGCAGGTCAACCACCGCCAGCAAGGAGATTTTTGACCTGGGCAAACCAAGCCAAGAAACAGATGTGCACCTGCTCTATCAAGCAGGACACTAGGTGCACCGCTGCATCTGGCATTCACTTCTTGGTTTGAGGAGGAGGGAAGATAGCTTTGTTCTTGCAAACATTCACTCTTGCAAGTGCTTAATAGGCTTCTTCAGGATCATATGCAAGTGCTGCAGTTGATTCAGACTGTTTCATTCCCTGATGACACGATGCCAACTGCTGGTACCAGGTGACAAGTCACACTCGGTACCAGTAAGTAAGGGTAATGAAGAAGAGCGTCTGAAGCAAGTTGGTGTGGTGATATCAGTGGGCTCATTTCGGGTGATCCTGCAAAATACAGTAGGTACATGGGAAAGGTTTAAAGGAGGAAACTGCAGGAGTCAAGTCCATAACCAGTCCGAAGCTTTAGGGAGAGAAGAGACACTCATCTTTGCCATATTCCCTTTTCATTAACTTACACAAACAGGACTGGACCTAGAACCAGTGATCAGTGCAGCTACAGAAGGGGGTGTCAGTTCCTCTCCAGAAATTATATCAACAAATTTGCCGTGGGGAAAACTGTAGCGATTTCTTGCCAATGCGCAAATGACAAATACATATGTATAGCAACAATTTTCCAAAATAGAAATTCTGCAGAACTGGAGGGTGGGGAGAGGTGAACCAGCACAGGCTTCTGCAACTACTGTTTCTAAATTACTCAATTTGCATGTCCAAATGTGAAACATCTCAACAGGCCTGACTTTCAGAAAGGTTGAAAATTGCCTTTTGTTCAGAAAGTGCATCATGACAGACTCTCAGGTGTGGGTAAGTCCTTAAATCACCAAACCATCTCATTTGAAAGTCTTTTGTCTATGCATTTTTCAACACCAAGAGAGTTCACCCACTCATGCTACCTCCCTCCAGTAAATCATCCTTATTTCTTTTTTAAGACTTTTTCTTCTTAATGCTACAGCAGTTGAAAATAGATGTGGAAAAAAAAATAAAGGAAAGAGTAAGAAAAATATACGCATTTTGCTGTTTAACGAGCTGTGTGTGTGTGTGTTTGTGTGTGTGTGTGTGCATGCCTCTACCCTCTCCTGGAAAGAGGAGGAACTGCTTCCCCGGGTGCCCTGCTACAGCAGCAGCCATCAGGCAACCCCTTGGAAGTAACCCATTGCACCAGGCAAAGGCAGCCTGTACAACAGTAGGAAAGTCAAAGAGACCACGAGGACCTCAACAAAACATTATGCGTGCACAGGCAAGGAGCAGGAGGGGCTCCTCCTTACGCCAAAGCATTCCTCCCTCGCTAAGGACATAAACAGCCAGGAATTTCCCACCTCTCCCAAACAACTCAGGTCATGGGCAGCCCTTGCCTAGAGCACTGGATATCCAAATATCCCCACGCAGTGGAAAATAAACCCACACATTAGCTCAGTTTATGCACAGGGTACCGGCTCCTGCAAGAAGCATGGCATCCACCTTGTCTCACCATCATCGCTGAGGGAGCTGCCACAGCTAGAAGAAGGGTAACAAAAGCTAGAGGGGCAGGGAGAAGAAAAACCAAGAAAGACCAAGCACAGTGAGAGCTTCAGACAGAGTATTTGTTTCCAAGTTGCAGTTCTGACGCATGCTCACTCGTAAGTGGGAGCAACACCAGTGTTTACACCAGCAGATAGTGTGGCCTCTGATCTAAATACAGCGCTCTCTATTTTCTTTGCAAATTCATCTTGCATTATAGCATATCTGTTTACATTTTAAAACTACCTAAGGAGTAAATAATTTGCTCTTTTTGACAGGCATACTGGGAGTTTCAGTCTGTTACCCATTTGCTTTAAATATCAGGCCGTAAAACTGTGCTCGGGTTTTTGGCTGACATCGTGACTAACGATGCACTGTGCCTATTCTCTGGTTATGGAAGAATTCTCACATTATTTCTGGGGTAAGGTAATAGCAACTGTTACTCAGAACAAATCTCAAGTTTGTGGTTGACTTGCTGCCAATATAAGAAATCACATTACTACTGTTATCTCAATCTATCTCAGCCCTCTTGAGCACCAAGTTTTAATATTGATTCAAATGCAAACCTAAGTCTAAGAAAGCCATGCCTGCTCAGTGCAAAATGCACTGCACCATCTCCCCTGAACAGTGTCAACATAGCATTTGCATCGGAGGGAACCATCCCAGTGCATTGCCTTCCAAGACTCTTCTGGGGCATCACCTTATTTCTCAGCTTCAGCTCTTTGCTGCTTTGCAAAATTTCCTGCAGCAATTCTCATCAAGCAAACCTGCCTTAAATACGATCATTTAAATAGATTTAATTGCTCTTTTTTAGCCCTGGAACAAAGACAAAAACAGCATCCACATCACACATGTCATACCCATCAAGTTGCAAACACATCAGCAGAGCAAAGCAGAGCAGTTTGCTTTCAAATTTTCACTTACATATTTGTATAAAAATAGAGCCTTCAGGAACAACAAAATATGCCTGGAATTGAAGTGTTGCAATTAAGGTCTCATTCACACTAACATTTGGGATAGCATTAAAAAATAGTTTAACTGACTGCATTCAAGCCCCGTTAGGTGGTTGCATTCACTTGCGGGATCCCATCCACTGGGGACTTCAGAGCTCCATTTTTTTTCTGATGTGGTTACCAAAGAGTGGAATATTTCCAGCGTGACCAAAACTTAGTCATGCCTCAGTAACTTAACTCAGATTCCACATCTTCAAGCCTGCAAGGGGTCTGAAGGACACAGTTCTATCCATGCCATCTGTAAAACGTAATTTAAACCTGTTCTCCTGATCTCCTTGGATGCTGAGGTGCACATACATCACCTACCCCGCTTATATGCATGGTGTTGTCCAATGGATCATAAAACCTCGGAGTGTTGCCATCTAGCTAAGAGAGCTTAGCCATACGGGAATTTTCCTTTACAAAAACCTCTCTGGCATTAACGCAGTGGAACTTGCACTCTCCCTACCTTCAAAACCGAGGCTTTCAAGGAGCCACTTAATACGAGAAACAGGGGCACGAGCGCTATCTACTTTTACGATGGAAGGCGATCGGCGTGTGAAAGGTCTGCGTGATGTGGTGACAGCAGCGGGAGGAGACGGGGCTGAGTGACTCAAGCTTTCCTTCCAGGCCCCCGTTACCGTGAGGGCTCCCAAGGGCTCTTCTCCTGCTATAAGATAGCGCAGTTCTTTCCACTGACGTGGAATTATGTCCGGCTCCATGAAAACTGAGCTTGTTCCTTGATTTGCTCCTCTCTGAACATCAGGTGAGTTACGGAGGGGCAGAAAGGGAAAAAGAAAGAAAAAAAAAAAAAGGCATTTCCTATCCTCTTCATCTCACTGCCCAAAAACCAGTGGCAAAATCCAAATCCTGCAAGTAGCTTCCTGATGAGTTATGGCGACAAAACCCCAAAAGAAAAAGTGAAGCAGTCAGAAAGCAGAGTATCGGTCTGAATATGATCCAAAGATTTTAGTTTCCACCCACACTTTCCCCTTTCTCTAACCTAGGTCCAGGTTTCCCTCATAACTGGAAAGGTTGTGCTACTTATTGGGGCTTGGAAGAACCATTTTCTGTAGTTAGAAGGCAAAGCAGGTCAAGAGGCAATAGATTAAAATGAGATTCTTCTCAGCATTGTAACACCTTCCCAGCCAGCAGATCTTCATGACTGTCCTTGGAGCCTCTCTAGGTTGCTATAAGAAAGTGGCTTGCTTTTTAAACCCCCAGTCCTATGGAGGCAAAGCAAATAAGAGGCTGAAGCAGATGCAATGTGTTAACAAAACTTTGCATTATCACATGCAGAGTTGTTCGTTATACCAGTGCCATCGGGGACACTGCCTGTAAACAGCTCCGTTCTACCAGTGTAAAGCCAATCCAGCTTGATACAGCAGTTGGCGTAAAAGAAAGAAAAATAAATAAATTTAAAAACCCTGCAGCCTATTTTTACAATTTCAGGATGAGTTTCATGGGCCACTGGTTTTGAAAAGTGTGTGTGTGTTTGTGGGAAGTGAGGTATGGAGAGGGATGAGTGTTTTTATAGCTGAGCGCAACAGAGGAGGATTTTGAGAAACAGAAGATGTGATCCCACAGAGGATTAAGCAGAGCAATTTTTACACACAGAAAGTGTTGGAAGGATGAACCATAAAGAGGGAGGATTTAGTAAGTTACACTAACACCCTCTCCAAGATTAACTGCTTAAAGGCTAGTGGCACACAAGTTTTCTCCTTGCTGCATGAAACGTGCACCACTTCAACATCCAACAGGAGCAGACTCCAAAGGAGACATCCACAACCAGTCAGACTGATTCTAGCATTTTGGGGAAGAACTGTGCATGTGACAGGTCCCATTAAAGCTCTAATCAGTCCCTTGGAGAGCACATTTTTCTGGAGCATAATATGTTCCTTGTGTGTGGCATGCCAGCACCCAACCCACAATATTTTTTCCACGAAGATGGTGTTATTTGGGAGTATTCTCTCGGGAAGCCTAGCACCGCAGACCCAGCATGTACCAGAAATCCCCTCTGTCTCAGCACCCTCGTCCAGCCTCATGCCTCCCATCCCCTGTTGCTGTGCTTCTCCAGCTCCTTGCACTCTCGCGCCTTTATCTCGTTAGCCAACTTGCTCTATCTGCCCACGGAATTCTCCGCCTGATGAAAACCTCCTGCGCACGGCTCTTCCTGGTCTCAGCGCCCGTCTGCTGTCAGACATGTAGACATAATATGGTCTGAGAAGATCAATTTCTTCTTTGAGGTCCAGTCTTATCTCCCAGACAGTGGTTTACACGGTGGATTCCCTGGGGAATTTTCCTCTTTGCACATGGAGCGGTTCCCTTGGCCAAAAGCTAATGAACATGGCACATCTCCAAGCTGCACCATAAAGGCAGGCAGGAAGGATGCACACCCAGGCGGGCTTCTCACACACTCAGAAAGCTGCTTTGAAGCACAGAGAGAAGCTTCGCCGCTGGTGCAGCTCCCCTCCCAACTGGGGGAAATACTCCAGTCTCCCAGTGAGGATATTACATAGACAGATTGGCTTTTTTCCCTTTGATATTCAGTGTCTCAAAGGTGAACTGGGGCATTTCATAGATGAAGTCCAAGGTTCTATATCTCTCCCCCAGCAGCAACATCCCGTTATCACCAGACCCTCAGCTCTGTTCCTGTTGTGGGTGGTGTTAATGACCCCCCTGGCCCCTGTACTAGAAGCATCAGTGATGAGCTCCCCAGTCTCCAGGGAGGGGAAGCAGAGAGGTTGTAAAAACTTGGGGTGCTTTGCTCCATTCTTTGAAGGTGTCAGCCCTTTCCACAGGCTCCCCATGCCTTTGGGGGCTCAAGGGTAAAATTTGGATTCCAGTTGCTTGTGGCTCTTTCCCCCACGCTGAGGAAGGATGGTCTTTGCAGCCCCACCAGGGAAACCAGCACCCTGTGTTTTGTAGGAAGCAGCATAAGCTGGAAAGTTCAGACCAGACACAGACCTCTTCCAATTTGGAAATATCCACATCTGGGATTTGATTAAGGGTCATTTCGTGCTATTAGCTGCCTGTGGCTGTACTGATACATGCCGGGAGATGAGCTGGCCACCCCAACAGTCCCCAGGACTGTGGGCATAGCTCACAGGGCAGCAGAGTGGCCCAGCAGTGGTTTCTGTGCAGTCCCTGGGGTCACTGGCATGGGGCTGTCCCACCAAGGACCAGGTGGAATAGCCAGGGCCATCAGCTGCACCACCAGGGACTTTCAGAGCACTGGAGCCAAAGCCACCAGCTACGAGCTGTATTAGCTTCTCTCACCTATTTCTGCATGCCCCAAGCCCAATAGCTGGGGCACACACTCTCCTTCTACACCACTCCACACAAGACCATACGTCCTCCCTTCCTGACAAAGAGCTGGGTGCTGGTGTCCAGTCCCACCACCATGCTCCCTGGGGAGCCTGGCACTGCCTGGGCAGAGCCGCCAGCTGCTGCAGCAAAGACACATTTTGGAGGTTCTTCCTCCTGCTACCTGCCCCAGCACGCCCTGCAAAATGACCTCCAGACCCTAGCTCAAACTACCAGTGCCTTCCCCCTTTCCAGAAAACATGCCTGTTTCCTCAGGAGTTCAGCTGCAGAGACAATTTTTTCCCAGTTTTCCTCTAGAGGGACCCTTACCTTGGTTTTAGTTATATTAACTCTGATTAAAACACATTTAACTACAAAGAAGCCTCGCTAAAACCAAGCTGCTAAGCCTGCAGAGACAGTGCTACTGTCACTGTTCTTACTACAGACTGTCCCAAAACAAAGAGGAGTCCTGGATGTGCAAGGAAGCAGGACAAGACTCCTGTAGAGCAACTAGTAAATTTTACTGAAGCATACAAAGCAAATACATTAGTGCATTTAGTCTTAAATATAATTAAATGTTTCAGTAGCAAATTGAGTGAAGAAAACAAATCAACCACATGTTTTCAGATACTGGGTACATAAATATTAAATCATTATAAAAGGCATATGAAGAGGAAAATGCAAACATTATGCAGATTTTAATTTCCTCAATTATTCCTAATTCCCCCTGAGCCCTACATTCATTCTCAGTGATTGCAGACAGACTAATCACTCAAAGCAGGACACCACTTAATAAGACACAGCAGCTGAAACGCGGGGTTTGTCGCTGGCCCCTTGTTGGCACTGTCAACACGGTGGCACTGTCGTCTCGATCAAGCTGCTGGGCTGTGTGTGCAGGTATGTAGGTGATGTGCTTTTTGCTCTGCTCTGCAGTCTATCTGGGAAGATCTATCCATCAGCATCTGCCCCCTAAAGCCTACAGAGATCTATTTATGTAACTCCCTCTCTGGAGGAAAGGTGCTGGGAAAGCAGCCAACAATAAATGCAGTGGGTGTGGGAAAATGAAAAATAAGCAAGCAGAAATACTACATAAAAGAATGACCATATGGTTTAAGCCACAAGCTATATAAGTCACAGCTATAAAGTTAGGCCTGATAACAGATCCAGCAGAGTGGGTGCGTAGGGCCAGAAGCTCGGCCGAGAGGGTCCCAGTGGGGGGTCAGGTGCAAGCTCAGAGCCCTCCACTGAGCACAAAAAGGAGTTGCCTATGCCCCAGCCATCCCCAGGGCTGCTTTGCTCATCCGTAGACAACATCCTGCAGCCAGCATCTGCCATGGCATCAGTTCACTGGCCGCAGTGAGGAGAGAAAAAACAAATAGCACTCAGGCCTGTACACTGCTCCGCTTTGAGGGCTGATGCTGAGCAGGCCGAGGTATCACGTAAAGCATAGGCCAGGACAGACTTTAACAGGCAACAACTGCATTTCAAAAAGCAAATGAAGGTCTTTGCTCTTCCCTTCAATCTTTAGTGCAAGGGCTTCAAAGCAGCCCGCTACCCTAGTGTAGGAGGTGCTCCTGCTTGTGGGTACCTGGTTTTTGACACCATAGTGCCTTTCAGGGGGGTGGAAAACACCCACAGAAACCAATGCGGGAATGAGGCAGTCCATAGCAGGCACATCTAACATGGACGGTGCCATCAGTCACTTTGGAGAAAGGGAGTCATGTCTTAACCTGCGCCCAGAGGAAACCAGGCAGATTATCTTACTTTTAAATCCAATGCCTTAATTAATTAATTAGTTCCAGCATGCCAATCCTCCAGCCTGGTGGTGAGAGGGACTCTGGGGATAACAACAACTAGTTTTGGCATGGAGGGGTCAGCTGCTTGAAAGGAGAAAACACTTTTTTTTTTCACACAAGGCAAGGAGCTGAGATGCTGTGAAAATCCCACCTGAGCTACAGCAGGATGGGAGGCACTGACCCAGAAGCACCAGTTCCCCTCCACTGACTGCAAAGGGAGCTCGGATGTGGACTTAAGGTGAATCCCATGTCTTCATGGAGGACCACTGTCCCAAAGCGCTCGCCCTGTGGTTGGAGAAGTCCCGGTGGCACAGGCCTATCCCTCACACGAGACATCTCTCTATCACCTCATGCTATATTACAGAACAGACCCATATCGTCACCTCATCCTTCATCCCACAGAACTCAGGGTTGAAGAAGTCCCTCCGAAAATCCACCTCGCTGTACCAGGAAGGCTCTGTCAGTCAGCTCGGACAGGAGCTTTGGCAGAGGGCAGCTCAGTAGCGGTGCTGGAGGTGAGCACGACGTGGACAGATACCACCACACACCCCAGCACGTTCAGCGAGGTAGCACGAAGAGGATGGACCGGAGACATTTTCTTTGTGCCTGTTTGCACCCGTGGGAACAGCGTGTATAAACAAGTGGTTTATCCTCTAAAAGCTTCCTGTGGCAACTAGCAGCCAGATAGTTTGGCAGATGATAACAAAACGCGCATGGGGCAGATAGGCCTCAAGGGCACTGCTCTATGTACAGCACAGTTCGGTGCTGTCTGGGGGGCAATACCGCATTGGAAAGGAATGAAGAAGCTGAAGAAATAGCTCACCAAACTGAGAAAAGGGGTGACAGACAAAACGACCGCCACGACACAAAGGTCATTTCTCCTCCTGCCACCCCCACAAGTGAGCTTTAAAAACGGGTGCAAGCCATAGCAGCAATTTCTGAAGCAAGCAGCTTTGCCCCTTGCAAAGATGGATCAGAGAATGGAAGCCTGGGACTGATGCAACCATTATATATGACCATCAAACCAATACTCCCCAGTGTATTTTTTGCAAGCCTTTTTTTTTTTCTTTCATATGTCCTCTTTTTGCCAGCAAAGGCTTCTTATTTGCAGGATTAAGTGCAATTCTTGCTGGATACTTTTTCAGCAGGAAATGGAATTTTTAGTTGTGGTCGTTCAGTTCTATTTTTCCTCTAAAAGCGATTGTTTCCCAGACAAAATTTCAACTTTTCATTAAAAAGAAAAAAAAAAATCCTTAAACCCGAAGTGTTTTAGTGTTTTTGGTCCAAATCCAGTTGAAACTCAGCGTAGTTTGAATATTATCCTCTCTGAGCTGGCCTTCCCTATTTTAAACTACCTTTTCCCCAGTGCAGGGTGACTTTGTACATAAGGAGATGCTGACACACCCTGCAAGATGAGGCATAGCTGAGGTGCCCAGCCCCTAACAGAAAAGTGAGACACCATAGCCCCAGCAGTGTATCTTTAATAGCACATTAATTGCCATGAAGCATCGATAACCTATGCTGGAAAGCAGAGTTGTCATTTGCAGCTGAAGTTCATCACATTTTGGTTTTTCACACCTATTGAGATTTTCCAGAGAGGAATATGGTGCAGGTGGAGGAGGAAAAAAAAATAAATCATCCCTTTGCCTGCCACATCCAAGGGCACATCTGCACCATTTAATGCAGTGCAGCACTTATATTTGTCCCACCAGGGTTTCCGGTAGCACTGACTTGCCTGAGGTGAATTGTGGTGGGGCAGAGGAGGGGAGAGAAACAGATCTGCTTACAGGAGAGATCATCCCAAGTCACCTCCAGGGGCTTGGGGTGGGAGAGGGGTAGGAAGTGGGGCCTGCAAAGGGCCACCCAGGTGAGGAAGGGCCTGGAGCACCTCTCCTGTGAGCAGAGGCCGGGAGAGCTGGGACTGCTCAGCCTGGAGAAGAGGAGGCTCAGGGGGATCTCACCCAGGGCTGTGAATCCCCGCAGGCAGGGGGCAAAGAGGCCGCAGCCAGGCTCTTGTCAGGGGTGCCCAGCGCCAGGCCAGGGGCAGTGGGCACCAAGGGGCAGGCAGGAGGCTCCCTCTGAGCACCACGCAGCACTTGTGTGCTGGGCGGGCGGCTGAGCACTGGCCCAGGCTGCCCAGAGAGGCTGTGGGGTCTCCTCCTGGGAGAGCGGCACAAGGCGCCTGGACGGGGTCCTGGGCACCCTGCGCTGGGGGGCCCTGCTGGAGCTGGGCTTGGGGACGGGGACCTCCAGAGCTCCCTGACAACCTCAGCCGTGCTGTCACTCTGTGACCAGGATTTCTATATAGACCACTACTGAAGCCCCAACATTCAGATCATCTCAAAGGTAAAAGGCTGCACACAGTTTTCTGCCCTTCAGACGCTGCTGAACCAAAAAGCAGAAAACCAGGATCACTTCTGGCATGGGGTCCCACACATGGCAGCAGAGTGCTTTACCTTTCTGCTGCAAGATTTCATTTCCTGTGCCAAATCCATGTCAGACATCACGATAAGCCTCTCAACTCTCCTTTTAGAGTTTTCCTTTAAAAAAAAAAAAAAAAGTGTATTTTCTAGGAGGTAGGAAGCTACAGACTGCTGTCTGGTTTGATGTGTGTGTATTTTTAAAAATGAATGAAAAATGTTCTGGATGGATACGGCGTAACAATATGTAAGCCTGAGGCATCAGATGGTTAGAAAGCTGTATTCAGTGTGTGCACAGATGTAATTCACTGCAAGGAATATGTGACACCACACAGCAGTTCAAAGTAGCAGGCTGGTACTAATTACTATGCTCTTAATGACTTCATCCATCAAACCATAACATGTTCTATAATTATACAGCACAGCCATATGACAACCAAATGCCCAGCCACTATTTCATAGGAAATGGTTACACAGCAAAATTCTCTTTTGATTACAAGCAGAAAACTTGAAAAATAACCAGAATTTAAGTCATATGAGCTCCAAAAATGACTTTATTTCACTCTTTTGCAAGGAGAAAAGGTAAACCACTGAGTGTTTGGGAGGAGGGAGATTACATACAGATTAGACAGGGAGGCTCTGGTGGGACTCACCACTTTCCATACAGAACTGGGATGTCTACAGTCCATGGCTCAGGCTACTTAAGGACACCTACTGTGCAGACACGTCTTGGCCCAAGAGAGTTGTGCTTCTCCACAAGGACAGTTGGGTGGTGGGAATGGCATCCAACAATGTCCCAAGCAGGCAGTGGCCTCAGCATCTTCAGAGGGTGCCGTAGGAGGAGGTTGGAGTTTGTCTGGGATGGATCCTGAACTTTCCCACAGCTGTGGCAGGGCCTTCCCAGAGTCTGGACACCATCACCGCTCACATCACCTCCATCTGCACCAGCAAGCTCATGTCTTGGCTCTTTCCCTCTCTAAGACAAACACACTTGCACCACATCTACCATCCGCAGCCACCCTCCTCCCCAGCAAAACAGCACACTCCACTGCACACACTTCTCCCCTCGGGGAGAGGGCGTGAGACGAAGTCTGCAGCAGATGTTCTTCACACTGCTGCCTGAACTGTGGGAAGATGCTGTGGTGCTAGGGCAGGGGTCCGGCCACAAGTTTTCTGCAGCCTTTTCTTCACTCTCAGAGGAGCCCCCGTCCCTTCATCGCTTCCAGTTGCACAGCAACACCCTGCTCAGCAGTAGAGCACGGATGGAGGTGAGTATAGTTCACCCACTCATCATTTCTGCATGCTGACTTCACCCATCTCCCATGCATGTCAAAAAAGGTGAGTTTCCCACGTTTTCATTTACTATCTCACCACTGCTTTTCTTCCAGAATTGCTATGGAGGGTGTTACATAGGAACCCAAACAATAAAACTATAGATAATACAGAACATATCAGGACAAACTACCTATTCCCAAGATAATAAACTGTGAAGCTAACACTGTACAGATATCCTGCGACAGACACCTGCAAGCCCTAGAGCTGACTGCTGGCTGGCTGCACGAGGCTGCGGTGGGTCCAGATGCGCTGAGCTCTCCTGTCCTGAACCTGCTGCAAGGAAAATGTTCCCACTTTATAAACCTAACCTGCACATCAAAATTAGAGGGCTGGTCTCCCCGGAGTTCCTCTGTAGAGCTGAATGCATGAAACAGGTGATCCTGACACCTTTTTTGCGCATCAGAAAGCCATTGACTGCATGTGCATGCATGTTTATGAGATGCACTGGCATGGGAATTTAAAGCACTGTGTTTACTAAACAGCATGAGAAAAACACAGGTTCAGAAAAAAAAATGTTCAGGAGCAGACCAGAATGCATTAGATGGTGACATCCTACCTCCGTAGGAAATTACTGAACTTTAATGACCAGGTCTTGACCTTAATTTGGGAGAGATGCAATGCCTGGCAAAAGCATAATACAACCCAGCCAGGCAAGCTGAACGAATACTCTCTAGCAAGCATTCAAAAATACAGCTATCTTGTGATGTTTTTCTATGTATCTCATTTATGACCCTTCAGCATCATAAATGCCGCGTATTGGCAGAGCCCTCAGGCATGACACCAGTGTAAGGAATTTTATCGATCAATTGCCAGTTTCATAAATCCACGGTTTTTGCACAGATATTGATGACATTTCAGCAACTTGACCCAGAGACCTGAGCTCCTGATCCAGGGGTGCAAGCTACTCATCACGTAGAAACAACTGAATGCCTGTAGCAGTTTGAAATAGTGCTTTAATTCCAGGAAAAACAGGAAAAAATATTTTGTTTTTACAAAAGGACAAAATGTACAGTGCCTGTTCCCATTAGGACTTCCTAAATCTTTAGAGTATTTCACAATTCAATTACTGCAGTTCATAAGCATCAAAACAAAACTTTAAAGTGCCCTTATTCTAGTAGCAGATAGTGGGAGTATCTATGTCTATGGGGTTTTTGCAAGATTAATACAGTGGCTGAGAAAGACCTACATAAAGCAAACCTACTTCCCCCATTTTTACATTGTACAAGCAATGCTCCCAGCTTGTACTGAATACTCAAAGGTGAATTCATAAAAGGCAACCACAAATCTTGTGCAGTAATATTAACACTTCTCTTGAATAAACACCCCGGAAATATTTTTGTTATGTCCCTACAATGACACCCCCCTTTGCTGTTATTCCAAAAATTCTGCATTGTGTGTGACAGCCAATTGTCATTTTCCAGAAGTGTCAGCAGCTGGCATCTTTTGCTGAGTGCAATGAGGTCTGATAGTCACCTCGGTGGTCTGTAACAGGAAGCCTTCAGGCTGCTGTCACCAGGGCTTTCTTTCCTATCTCCATGTTGGCAGCGTTACCTACAGAGCCCCTCGAAATGGCTTGATGATGGCGACCATGCCCTGATTTATTGCCACCTCCCCTCTTGTCCCCTGACTGTCTGGAGCTTTGTCAGGGTGGTTGCACCTCCCAGGGCTTCCTATTTTCCTGTTTGCCAAGTATTTTCTGTTGTCTCAGGGGGCATGAGTTGCTGAAGCTCAGTTACCAGAAATGCCTTACACCATTCGGGCTTGCTTACAGAGGCTGTGGGTGCTGGCTGTTTTGTTTTTCTGGTAAAAACACATGGTTCAGCATGACATGAGGCAGCACGGGAGACTCCTGCAGCTCCTGAAAAGGTTTGGTAGTGAAACCTCATCTCAAAAATGTTTACTTATTTTTCCCAGAGTTGTTTCCCACCACCATCACCACCACCAAAATGTGCCCTATAAGGGACAGGGCGCTTTCTGAGCCCCATCTTTTGCTGGCCTGTCAAGTGGCCATGTATTTCTACAGACTGATACCTCACAGCAACTTCTCACCCCTACACGCACAGATCTTCCTGGTGAGAGATTTTTGTCAGAAGTTTCAATGACTGAAGCCAGCACGTCTTGCCCTCCTACGAGCCGTCCTGTTGATGTGAAAGAGTCGATCAATACATATAAGTTCAGGAAGAATCATCTGCACCTAAAGGAGTGGTTAACCACAGTGACCCATTTCTTCACAGGCACCAAGAGTCATCATCTCAGAGCAGGCCACCAGGGCAAGGTGACAAGCTGCCACCCCTGACAGCGCAGCTCAGGCAGTGGTGGCTCTGAAAGAAATGTGAAAAATTGTCCGTGCACTAGGGAAGGCAATGGGCACCTGAGGAGGCACTGCCAGGTGCTACCAGTTTGCTCCTGTATAAAGAGAAAAGCCCCTGAGAAGGCTGCTTCTGTGGCTATTCTCTAGCCTGAGGAATGTCACACTTAAATTGGGGTTCTCATAGGCTTATCCTGAACCTTGTCCCTTCTTGCACTCTGTGTTTGAACACCAACAACCAGTGCAGGGAAGGACTGCCTTAAAATTGGGATGCGACTCCAATCTGCTCCCTGTGTCACCTCACTAGAGCGATACGTTGTCTCTGGTTTCCACCAGGCCAAGACAGCCGAGGTTTCATTGCGATGAGGTTTTCATTATGAAAGGTGACTGTTAAGGTCAAGTCCTACATTAGGCAGCAGTTTGTACTTTGTGTTGTGTCATGGGGTTGGCTTTTATATTTTATTTTTTTTTTTTGCCTGTAAGGCCTTGCACACTATTGGAAAATATATAAATATATTCCATTGCCACCTCTTGAGCTGATGCTGGCAATAGGCTGTGACATGAGCTACCTTCTGTACCTCCACAAACCTGGTCTGTGTCCCTGAAAGCTTTACAGGTTGTCCAGCTCTTCCAAGATTTTTATGTTGTCTCTGTCAGCTGGTCACCTACTCCCACCTTTACCAGCTCTCACTGGATTCATTTATGTGCACTGCAAATTTAATGAATTGATGAACAAAGAGAAGAAAGTGTTCACAGAAAGTACCTCTAACCTAACATTTATTGCTTCCACTCAAAGAAATCCAATTTATATTAAGTGTTTTTCACGGTTTTGTTTGGTGGGGTTTGGGTTTGTTTTTTAATACAAAGTAGTCAATCTCTCTGTCCACAAGTAAAGCAGCACACGGTGTCCCTGACGCTGCTAACCTCCACCATGGTTTTCTATCCAAGGACAGGAGGCAAAGAGTTTCAGAGCACCAAGACAAAAAGGGAGGACCAAGGACAACCAGAAGGAATCACTTCACTCTGTATCTCATATGCATCACAACTTTAGTTCATTGTGGCACTTTCCCACCCCACATAACCACAGAAGTCCAAATATCTCTCATTATGCCCTTGTACAGAGGAGGGTTGTGCCCACTGGAAAGTGCTGTCCCCTCCCATGGCCACAGAGACGAGAAAGGGTCAATGGTGTGCAGAACTCCTCAGGAGCTGACCGCAGCCAAGCCTCATTGAGAAGCATCACAAGAAGCATCAGACACAGAGACCAAATGCACTGCCATATCCTGCTGCCTTCAGAATGTCCAATGCTTTAAAATATTCTGCACTTTCCTCTCCACACCTCATTCCTTGTTATAGTCTCCATGATGATTAATCCTCCTGCATCAGTGACCACCTCAACCATACCACTGACATGTAGCCCTCTTTGCACTTGGCTTTACTTCCTTTTCCTGTACCAGAAAAAAAGGCTCCCCCCTAAAATCCCATGAGGAGACATCGTGTTAGGCACATTTCTCAGTTCCTACTGCCTCCCCAGGGCTACCGCAAATGCCACCTGCCACCTGCCCAGGCCCACAGTGAGTGAAGGACTCAGCAGAAGAGCTTATGGTGGAACAAGTGAGGTAGTTGGAAGCCAGTGAGGTAGGCCATGAGTTGGACCAAGGAGGCAGAAAATGACTCACTAATCAAACTGGATGTTGCTCTTTTTGGCTTTTCAAAAGGAAGCATAGGGGAAGCTCTTTCATGCTTACAGCTAGTCCTGAAGAAGGGCACCATAGCATTCTATCCACCAAGAGATTACTTTGCTCTCAATATCACTACCCAAAGAAGAGTCGAAGATACACAATACCATGGCGTAGAGAAATCATCCTCTATAAAAAGCGTGTTTCATAATAGCTCACCGTGTATTACCTTTCCTGCTTTTGGGAGATGAAGAAAAGGGAGCTCATCACCAGCCACACTGTCTCTAGCTTGAAAAGCCAACATGCAGGTGATAGTTCACTCCACTTATGAGTAAACTTGGCAATTCATAATACTGTCTGACACAGGAGGACATGAAAGCATTTTGGAGGAAGTCCATGCAATGGACTTAGGGGAGGGACATTTTAAAGACTGAAAACAATAGACTTTTGCACTTTTAACAGGGCATACCTTCAACATTGGATGAAGGACAGGTATGTGTGTGCACATCATTTTAGAAAGCAACAAACCAGCCCACTGTGATATTTAGCAAGTTTTGCAGGAGCAGTTTTATTTGTTGCTTGGTTAAATTTTTACACGTTTCGCTGTCATAGCTGTACCAATAAGCAGCATGCTGTCTCCAAAAGGGGCTGTCTGCATAAACAGCACAGCAGAGCACATGCAATTTGCAGGGTCAGCTGCTTAAACAGAGCCAGGACTGTCCATTGCCCATAAAACCAAAAGATGAAAATCACAAGGAAGGAGAAACATACATGAAAGTGTCCAAGCCTTGGAGGCCACACATCATGTCTGAGCTGCCAAGTAGTGTCGCCACATCCATCTACTCACCTTCCTTAGAGAAGTGCAGTCCATATTAGAGATCAAAGGCAGCCACCTTGTGCCAGAGCCCCCCTGTGTCTGCCAAACTAGCAGTAGGCAGTGCATTACTTTAAACCAACAGTGGCGGGGAACAGGCTGCTGTATCATGGGGCAGCTCTGCATGCAGGGAAGCCCCCACGCACCTCCAGCCTCTTCCTCAAGGGGAGAGACAAAGGGTAAGAGTGTTCCCATAGAAAATCAGAAGATAAACACTGAAACCCAAGCCTGATACCCTTTGCAGTGGGTGCGCAGAAACCGAGATAGCACTCAGGGTGTGTATGGGGTTTATGTGGCAAGGTTTTGGTAGCAGGAGCCTGCAGGCGTGGTCTCTGTGAGAAGAACCCAAAACCTGCACCATGTTGGGTGAGGGCTAGTTTCAGCCACCTACAAAGGGACCTGCCTGGCCAGGGCAGAGCCAATAAGCAATGTTATTTACACCTCTGTGAGAGCAGATTTAGGAAAGGGAGAAGAAAACCTGCTGTGCAACAGCAGCTGGGAGAGTGAGGAGCAAGAACCAGCCTGGCAGAGCCCCAGGTCAATGCAGCAGGAGGGCAGGAGGTGCCCCAGGCAGGCAGCAGCAGTTCCCCTGCGGCCTGTGGAGAGGCCCCTGGTGGAGCAGGCTGTCCCCCTGCAGCCCATGGGTCCCACATGGAGCAGATCTCCACGCTGCAGCCTGTGGAGGAGCCCCCGGTGGAGCAGGTGGATGTGGCCTGGAGGAGGCTGCGGCCCATGGAGAGCCCCCGCAGGAGCAGGCCCCGGGCCGGAGCTGCAGCCCGTGGAGAGGAGCCCACGCAGGAGCAGGGGGTCTGGGGGGAGCTGCTGCCCGTGGGGGACCCGTGCTGGAGCAGTTTGCTCCTGGGGGATGGACCCCGTGGTACAGAGCCGTGTGGGAGCAGTTCTTGAAGAGCTGCTGCCTGTGGGCAGCCCCCGCAGGCTCAGTTCGGGAAGGACGGCATCCCGTGGGAGGGACCCCATGTGGAGCAGGTGCAGAGAGTGACCGTGAAGGAGCGGCACAGACAAAGTGCTATATAGACTGACCGCAGCCCCCATTCCCCGTTCCCCTGCGTCACTCATGGGGAGGATGTAGAAAACAGTGGACGGGGCAAAGGTGGTTTTAGTTTGTTTTGAGTTTCACAGCTGCCCAACTGGGTAAAACCAGCACAGGGTGATGTATCTGGCTTGTCTTTGACATGACTATCAGTGAGAAGAACAACGAAGCTGGGCAGATAAATCCTACACAAGCCTCTAAACACCAGAAAATGCTAGCAACCTCCCTTGCTTCTATGGCATGAAGGAAGGCCAATGCAGCTCTTGCTTTTTGGTATTTGTTCATGGCTCCTGGGATGGTCCCTCTTTCCTTGCCTTCCTGCCTCAGGGGTGTCTCCTTTCTGCCCCATCTCAAAGACACGAAGCCTCATTGTCTTGTGCAGGCCTATGGCTGGCAAGAAGTAGCTGTAGCTACTGTTCCCTGTTTGCAAAGGTCCAAAGGACATTTTAAGGAAGATAGTGGGTGTCCTGCACATTAGACAATGGTTCTTTCCAGTGTATTTGTCACAGGAAATGGTATCATCCAACAAAGAGGGAATGAGGCCAAAACTCAGCAGACCTGAACTCCACAATTACTTTACTAAAAATCAAACATCCTCAACTCTCGAGCCCAGTTTCTTTGTCTATGAACTGTGACTCATGACTTCAAGTGTTTAAAATGTTTTGAACGCTGTTAATGAAAGGTGACATAAAGGAAGGGTTTTGCTGTTCTTATATCCAAATCATTACACACTTTTTTTCCTTGAGCAGTTCTTTGAAATTTACACATTTGCTAGACTCCATTCAGTAACACCAGAGTGGGTTACCAGGGAACTAATCATGCAAACTTCAATGAGAAGAAGGCAGAGAACCTACTGCAATAAAACACATCAGGAAAAAAAAGAGGGGATTTTTTTTTTCTGACTCAGTTACTTATGAAAGAATGTGGGGTGGTGTGCGGGGGATCCGAGGATAGAAAAAAGTGATCATGAGATGTTAATATCCCTTCTGAATAGGATTAGCACAATGGCATCTCATCTATTTGAGGCTGTGGGCAAGTGCAGATTCTGAAGAAACTGGAACCACAGAAAGCTGATTTGTTTTTGAAAATTTTAAAACCCTTGCCTGGAAATAACTTTTTTTTTCTTCTTTTTGGCATTAACCTGGTCTCATATTCAATGCTTCAATGAAATTTATTACTGAAGGATCTCAATGCCAGCTCCTCGTGGTTCACAGCATAACACCTAGGTAAGAAGCTGTGTGCTCAGCTGACTTCAGAATGGGTGACTTGGAATTTTTTCAGTTCAGTCGTTTTATTCTTTTTACAGTTCTCTGTTCTCATCTCCTCCCCTCAGCGTATTTCCTGTTTCCTCATCCTGTAATAGTTATGTACACTTAAACGGTGGATCAAACACCTTTCTGAGCTGTTGTTGTCAAGTTTTATTAACATTTCCCACATTGTTTCCTGTTTTCATGCTGATACCCCACCAAAGGTCTGTATGAGTGAGCAATGTAGCTGGCCAATTCCTACCCTGAGCTGCTAGCAGATCATTCCCTTCATAAAGCATTAACAATCACAAAAAATGTTAATATGAAGTTGCTGCAGCCATAAACTCAGAAGACATTAAAGGAATCATTTCACCCACCAGCAGAGTTCAGCCGGCTTTGAGGGAGATGCAATGAACTACAAATATAGCAAGACTGGACGTGGACTTAGGCCAGGGAGCTACAAAGGATGTTGCATGTGCTTGAAAATGCTTAGGAGCTGTACATTGGTAGAAAGTCTGTTCCTAGCCTGGTGTGGGCATGATGCCTCTCCCAGAAAAATGGCAAAAAACATCATCTTGTTCCTGCAGGCTGCAGCACCTCAATACCAACTCCCATTCCTGAGGTTAAACTTCCCACAGTGCCGTGTCCCAGAGTGCGCTGAAAACAGGCACTAACAAATTTAGGAGAATAAATACAGTTTCCATCAACTTCAAAGCAGCAACTATAAGAACAAGCCTTCTGCTTGCACGCATAAAGGTCTATTAATATAATCTTTCGCATGCAAGACGCCCAACTCTATAGGAATATAATGCCTTAGGAAAACTGAATGACTAAGCACCAAACAATGACTCTATGGAGCTTGCTACATTGCTCTCCCATGTAAGCTCCCTGAAAAATAGAGCAATATTTCTCTACGGAAATACAAGTTATGTGTGTCAGTAAGAAGGAACAAATCGAGTGCTTTGTGTTAGCCAGCAATATTAAAAGCAGCGGACACATCAAGGCACATTCAGAATATGTCAGACAGTGACTGAAAGCAGTAGGAAAAAAGCCTACGTTCTCCCACATCAAGCTTCAACAGGGTTTGAGGGAGAGGAGTGGAGCTTTAAATGGTTTGAGGCTTAAAAAGAAGCCAAATCACAAGAGAAAGCGATTTCAGATCCAGTATGTCTCTGCTTCTAACCAGAAGCCTGTGTAAAAAAGGAACAGAGAACTGTGTTTTTCACAATTTTCTCTTGTGGTGTTTTGCTGAGGCTGTTACTTCACAGGATGTTCTATTGTCTTCATTGCGATGATGCGCAGAAATACCCTGCAAGCCACTGTGGGCTCTGATACAGTGCCTGGTGACATGAAAGGAGTTTTTGCTTTAAAGACGGGCAGACTGAAAATCAGTATCTGAGAGCTTTGCCACCCACACCTGGCAGGCAACCTCAGTGAGGTTTTAACATAAAGAAGAAAAAGCACTAAGCCCACTGCAGCCAGGATGGTGTCTGTTAGACTCCTAAAGTGCTCTTATTCTGGTTTGGGGACAAAGTTTGAGCAAGATTAGCCATTGGAAACTGAAATTCAGCCCTGGGAATTCTCCATGGCTTTCTGCTTCTGTGACATAGCTCTTAATTCTTCCTCTCTCTGAAGACCTCCTCTGGCTTTGTGATGCAGACAATTTGCCCTGAATTTATAGTAATGCCATCTCTAGTCATTCAAAATTCATGGGTCAGATCCCCTAAGTTGTACCTTTTGGTTCAATAAATCTTGAGATTCAATAATAATTGTTCTTTTTTGTTGTTGTTGTTTCTGAGGTGCTTTCAAAGAGCCAGGGGGATGGAAAGAGGACCATTGACTTTTCAAGCCTTTATTTACTGTGCTGGAGCCAAGCTATTTTTCCAAAAACATTCACAGCTGGAATTGCCATGTAGTCCAGGGCTGGGACTGCAAGAGAAGGCAGTAAAGCTTTTTGGGGAAAGTTGTCAGCACAGACCTGGGACTCCAGAAAGAGCAATCATGTTTCTGCTCTGATGACCTGAAATGAAGGTCCAGCATCAGAGGGAAGGAAAGCCAGACCTTGTACCATGGAAAACAAGACATCTTTGTGCTCCTTAAGCTAATGGGCACCAGGATTTCCCCATTTCCCATGAGGAAAAGCCCTGAAACAGTGGTAGGTAGAGATGGGACAGGGCAAATGTCCCACCTGGGGCTATGCTGAAAGAGGAGGAGCAGACCTGGGAGTACTTACCTCTGCCAAGACCTGCGGCCACTGACTGTCAGTCTACACACCCATAGGCATTGGCAGCTTGGGTCAAAATTGACATTTCAACCTGATGACACTGGGGAGGTAAGAGCAGCAAGCCCTGCTCATGCCAGGCTCTCTCTCGAGCCAAAACCAAAAGGCTCTTGCAGAGAGGAACTTCAATAGTGCCTTTAAGACCCAAATGAACCTCCACAGATACATTTTTCTCCCCACAAGCTGGCCCATGAGTTGGATGGGGTGAATCCTGACCAGAGTTTCCTCACTGTGCAGGACCCCGAGCTGCACCTGGGCAGCCCAGGAGGGAGCCCAGGGCCCCCCACACTTCACAGAGACCTGCAGCATGCAGCTGGCAGGGTGGATGGGGGTGCCAGGGATTCTGGATCTGAGAGAGAGCTCAAACTTCTGCATTAACAACAGTGTCCCCATAACACAGTGCTCCACTGCTCTCTTTAGCACCCGTGGAGAGGAAGCAGCCCACCTGCAGGTGATGAAGAAGACCACCCAGACCCATCCATCACCATCCAGACCCATCCATCAGTGTCATGCCGAATGTGCTTCTCCTGATGCAAATCTCTCCTGCAGAGTGCTACTCCCGTAGGCATCCCCACCAACCCACTGACCTTCATTTCCACACCGGGCTTCTGAGTGCTGGAGCTTCCTTAGCTCAAGCTGCCCTTCCTTGGCAGGCCTTTCCCAAAAGCCACTCAGCTCAGCAGGTTCCTGCAGCCGAGGAGCCATCCCTCACCCAGGACAGTCCCCATGGTGGGATGGGGTCAGCAGAGCTTCCCCTCCCCAGCTATTGCAACCAGTGCAGGGTTTGTCCCAGCTCTCAAACGCCTGCAGGGCCGTGTGTTTTGCAAATAACTAGTGGTGCATATCCCATATGAGCTCTGTGGTTCGTGTGCCTGCCCTTCTCATCAGTCATGCCTGTGTGTGCTACAGCTTGAGCAAGTTGAGGACACTAAATATACAGCAAACCTCTCAAAGAGGGGTGAGACAAACCAAAGCAATGCCTGCGTGTGAGCGAGCTTGCCTTCAGTTTTTAGGCAGCTGCGTTTTGCAAGGGGGGTTGAAGGTATGGGGGGAGGTTAGTCTGTGTCATAAAATGTCAGTAAGCTTTTTGTACTACCACCAGAAAAATGTCTTTTGGTTTTTTTTACACCTACAGAGTCTTAAACGTTGTCTTTTAGACGCCCCAAAAATTCCCCTTAGCACTTTTATCATTCAGCATCACTCCAGAGTTTAGTCACCCAAACCATACCCTTTTCCAGTGTTAGATAAATTGCATCTTGAAAACAGCACAGACACAAATATCACATCGTCCTAGAGCTGAGCCACATGTGAAATCTCTATCCTGTTTTTCTACAGAGATGAGTAAGATTTTCCTGTGTAATTAATATACAATATCTTTCTGTGTATTTGTGTAAATATATAGAGCAAAGATACCACTGTAAAGATAACAATTTGCCAAAGCACTTTTTTGCATTCTTTCAAATGTGGTTGCTTTACTTGCAGTTTAATGTGTTTTAGTCATGTTTTCACATTTGAAGAATTTTCACCGAAAATAGACCTTGTACTAATAACAGAACCAGACATAAAACTCATAGTAATAAGTAGTAGCAGTAAACATCAGATTTACTATTTAATATTTACATATCAATGTAATGGACTATTTAAGCAAAAATGAATGAATTGTAGTATTTAATGAGGTTAAAATACGTACTTTAAGTTCCTTGCATATTTTTAACTGTAATTATCATTGGTGTGTATTTTATGGCAGATTTTGCCACTTTCAGGCGTTACCCTCTTAAAGGCAACAGATCTCCTCCTTTAAGTATGCATGTTATGAGGATAAGGCTGCAAATTTTCTAAAAACAGAAATGAAGAATAGTTTACAAAAACATAAAGTCCTGACTGAAAGAAGTTTATGTTCCTGGCTGTTTTGAGCCAACTTTCTATCATTCTTTATGCCATTGCCGCTGCAGAGATTTGGGAACTCTGTCAGTCATGGATTCAGTCCTTATTTAATAACCCAACAACTAACCTAAAGTGATGGGGCAGACCAAAATGTTAGAGCAAATGTTTAAAAACTACAGAATAGGAAAAGTGTTGCTATATGATAAGTTTAAAGGTTGGACCTTCTGGAATGGATGTTTTCTTCAAATTCTCAGTGAAGCCGAAGCAGCAAACAGGGGCCACAGAAAGACCATACCATGCAGAAATACAGACAACCAGCTCTGTCTGCTCCTGTTGATTTTGGACAGGAGGCATTTGTCTGAATGCATCCATTTATACCGGCAGGCATTTTTGTGTGACTTTTTCTTGGGCTGCCCAGATTTTTAAAGCAGCATCCCGAGCGCTGCAGCAGGGAAGGTGGCGGGGAGGCTCTTGGCTCTTGCTGGCCACGCTCGGATGATGAGATACAAACCCAGCTCCACTCCTTTGAGTACGCCTAGCGTGGGCCTTCCTCCTCTTCCTTCCCCCTTTCAGCCAGCCCATGTGCCTCCCAACTCAGAGTTTTCATATTCAAAATAAGGCTGCTTGCAATCACAGCTGCAGCTGCAGGCACTGTGACACCTGCCCCCCGCAGTGCCAGCCCTTCCCTTTCTCTCCTCAGGGTGGCCTTCTGCGAAGCCGTGCACCCTAGTGATGTACCCCAATGTCCATGGTCCCCCTTTGCTAGCTGTAGAGCACATTAAGGTGGGAAAATTCATTAGGTACAGCTTTCTCTCCTGAGATCCGCTGGATCCAGCCACCCATTTCAGAAAGGGAAAACCTAAACATTTCCTTTTCCCCTGCTCCCTCCTGTCTCGGCACAGCCTGATCCTGGGAGCAAGGGACTGGATGTGCATGGGTATGGCGCAAATGTCTTCTGATCGAGAAGCATCTGTCCTACTTGCTCCACGTGGTCAGATGTGCCTGTGTCATACAGAAACTAGGTTAAATAAAAGGGGTGTAGCTTGGTGAACCTTTATTTTTGGTGTTGTTTTGTACATTCTGGGTCAAAACGTAAAGGTTTGGGTCAGTTCTGGCCCAGGCAGGAATAGGTCCGTGGGAGGTTTGTCTGAGTAAGAGCAATGGCAGGAATTTGGGATTTGGACTGGTCTGAAGGGAAAAAGGTACCAGCACTGAAAATACCACAGACTCACAGAATGGCTGAGGTCAGAAGGGAGCTCTGGAGGTCACCAGCCCCAAGCCCTGCTCCAGCGGGGTCCCCCAAGAGCAGGGTGCCCAGGACCCCGTCCAGGAGCCTTGTGATGCTCTCCCAGGAGGAGACCCCACAAATAAGCATCATCACTCTAACAGTGCTGGTGTGCAGGTGTTTTAGCGTGTTTTTAACTGCCACAGCAAAGCAAACCTGCCCAAAAGGGTGTGTTAGAGCCTCAAGCTTGACAGCTGCTGACACCTCACCTTTGCAGTCGTCTCCCTTTCTGGCCTAGACACTGCACTGCTCTGACTAAATAAATAAATAGATAAATAAATAAATAAATTTCAAATAAAATCTAATTTACCACCTAGTAAAGGCAGGTGAGTGCCCCAGGTGCCACGTGTGATATCCCCACCACTGGGTCAGGCATGATCCCCATCCATCGCCTTCAACATCCCTGGGCAGAGGTGGCTCTGGTATCCCCGGATGTGACCAAGGACAGGGACCGCGTTCCCCAAAGCCACTTTTAGCAACCCTTACGGGCACGACAGTATTAAAAATACCATTGCGTACAAAAATGTGGGAGAGCCCTGAGCGAGCTGAAGTGTAACTGCGGGCACGTTATTAATGACTTACTCCTACGCGGGCCAGATCTTACTCAGCAAACACGCAGCGCCTGCACGAGCAGCTCAGCGCAGCAAGGGTGAGACAAAGCGCTTTATTTCTTATGGCAAGGCAAGGGTAAGCAGCTCTCTGTCCTGATCTCGGAGCTGTCAGCTCGGTGATCACGATTTGTGTTGGGAGAAGGGGAGAGGGGGCTCGTGCAGCCTCGGTCTGTATGAAAGGGGAATATTTCCCTGCAAAAAGCACCCTGAAGTTTAACCAAACAGAACTTAATCTAAAAATCTTGCAGCCTTCGGAGCCAGGCTGCGATCACTAAAGGTTATTATCGGGATCTGCTTTTTTTTTTTTTTTTTTTTTTTTCATTTTTCAGATCATCAGGAAAGACTCTTCCACCAAAACTCAGGTGGTGGCTATGTGCTGGGGCGGTGAGCTGGTTTCTGTTGTTTGTAAATTCAGGTTTTGTTACAGATGGGGTATTTAAACGCTGCTGTCCATGCTGTGTGGCAGTGTTTTGGTGCGGTGTTTGGGTTTTCACCTGTATCCACAGTGCAGCCATCAGCACCGATTTTGGTTTTCACGATCTGGGTTACAGCTTTCCTTGTCTCCCTCCTCCAAACTGGACTCGTTGGCATTAATACATATTTAAGAACAAGTCCCTCAGCAAATATAGAATATTCTTGCACCTCTGTACCCTACTTTTCCTCCCTGAAAACCTCCTGCTAAAATGCTGCTTGAGAGCAAAACGAGCACAGCGCGCTCTCCTTTGAAGCCCAAACACCAACTGCAAAGATTCTGTGATATTAAAAACGATGTTTACAACGTGATAACAGCATTTCCCCAGCACGAATGGCACTGGTAATCATAAAAGCAAACACCTTAGGCCATCTCTATTGAGCACGGCTCACAGTATTTGTCCCGAGGGAGCCCGAGCGCTCCCATGCTCGGCGGAGGAGCTCGGGTGTAACGTATCCACTGACCCGCTCTTGAACCTACCACTTGCTGTTTTCCCCTGCTAATCTAAATCTGGAAAGGCACTGTCTGGTCAGTAGTGTACTACCGAATCATTTGGCGAAATGCTCTAGATGCCATAAAAGCGTGCCTGTGCTTGCAAGCAGGGCCGAAAACCGACTTGTAAAATATAGCCCGAGCGCGGCTCGGAGCCCGCGGCTCAGACGGCCCATGTGCTGCTGCGCAGGCACCTTTGTAAGGCAGCCAGGCAGCAGCTGTGCGCATTGCAGACATTGTGGGTGGGTGGGTGGGTGGGAGGCTGTCTGTGTGCGCCACAGCTGTCCCAAACACCGCGGGAAGCGCCCCGCTCTGCTGCTAGCCAGCCGGGAGAGAGCCGGTCCCTGGGCACTCCCTAGAGCAGGGCTGCTGCCCGCATCCCTGGTCCCCGCCACAGCTGATGCTGTCAGGGAGCTCTGGAGGTCCCCGGCCCCAAGCCCCGCTCCAGCAGGGCCCCCCAGCGCAGGGTGCCCAGGACCCCGTCCAGGCGCCTTGTGCCGCTCTCCCAGGAGGAGACCCCACAGCCTCTCTGGGCAGCCTGGGCCAGTGCTCAGCCGCCCGCCCAGCACACAAGTGCTGCCTGGTGCTCAGAGGGAGCCTCCTGCCTGCCCCTTGGTGCCCACTGCCCCTGGCCTGGCGCTGGGCACCCCTGACAAGAGCCTGGCTGCGGCCTCTTTGCCCCCTGCCTGCGGGGATTCACAGCCCTGGGTGAGATCCCCCTGAGCCTCCTCTTCCCCAGGCTGAGCAGTCCCAAATATTTCAGAAGTTTTCGTTTCCAGCCTCACCAGCCCATCAGAGGAGGGAAGCTTTTGGCCACCTCTGTAGAAAGCAGCCAGCTTCCACCAGCACAGGTGTCAGGAACACCTAAACCCAGCTGAAGTCTCTTCTTCTATTGCCTTACAGTGATGGTTGCCTCCCTCACTGAATGAGTAACAAGGGTACCCACACATGAGGCACGGGAGATGTGTGCACAGACACCTGTAACAGTTTTAAGAGTACTTGCTTGAGTTTAGGTATTTTTACCTTTCTGGGCTGATGTCCTCCACACATTGTTGTGGGTTTGCTTCTTGGCTGTTTTGAAGTTTCTTAGCAGAATCCACATTTCAATCACCCCTGTGAGAAGGGAGTATTTTTCCACACTAAGTGTTTTTTTTTCTGCTGTGTGTTGCATTGGCACTTGAATGACTTGAAACAGACTGGCTTGAGCTTTAATGTCTCAGTGTTTGAGCAGGACCGTGCACTTTGCTCATTCTGATTAAAATGCTAGATTTTTTTTTTTTAAAGCTGTGCAATGCCCAGGCACACAGCAACTGTGCAAGCCATGCCCTGTTTTCCTTCGTGGTGTGGCTGCACGAGCTCTGCTGCATTTTCCATGCTAGCGATGTGCTCCAGCTGCAGAGGCAGGGCTGTCGTCCTCCCAGGCATGGGAGGTGGCACCCAGAAATCTGAGTCTTCAGGACTATTTTGGGAGTAGGCAAAACATGAATGTAGAGCCTGGCTTTTAAAATAGCGTCTTCATCACTACTGTCAATACTGCAGCTCCAGGGCAAGGCGCGGGGATCGCAGTGAAGCTAGTGAAGGTGAAGCAGCTTCAGCACAGGCCATGGAAACCATAGACCTAAAACACGCAGCAGCATCTGATGAAAAAGAGAATGGGACTTCTTCCTAGAAAAGGGAATTTTTCTAGGCTAGAAAGAAGGAGAGGAAGGTGGAAAACTAAGCAAAAAAAGTTAAAAAATCCTTGTCTGATTTTATTGGTTTTTCACGTCACCCATGGGAACAAATTTGCCCATCTTCTCCTGTCAGAAGCCCCAAAGAGGGGCAGGCACGGGTTGGAGGTGGTCAGACAAGCTGTCCTTACCACCTGGTGTCCCACCAAACCAGAGAGGTGAGGGTCTAGCAGCCCCGCTCAGTATCCCCAGCCCAGTGCCATGTCCATGGCACGGTCGGTGCCACCAGGTGACCGTGGGCTGGATCCACCGGCCGCATTGCTGGCTGAACCCGCTGGCTGACCAAGGTCCTTCCTCAGCTGCGAGGCTGCCCTGCCACATGCAAAAATGTCTTTTAAAAGCCCACTGATAAGGGGAAAGTGATTTATACAAGGGATTTCTGTCCTGCTTGCTCCCTCAGAGAGGTGGGAGGCAGGTGGGAGAGAAAACAGACCTGAGAGGAGTCTCAGCAGGCGTTTTTCTGCCGCCTCAACCCCCCCTTGGCGTTTCCTGGTGCACTGGATATCTCAGAGCTCATCTCCAGTGGCAGCACAAGCACCATGTGTCTCAGCCAGCCCGATGCCCGTGCACAACCTTGTGATTTCGTGCTCCGCTTAGATAACAGCGAATGACGAACGCTTATGAAATTATTAAATTGTACACTGTACGGAGAAGCATGTGTTAAGAAGTGTCCAGGAACAGTTATTTTCATTGCTCACAGAGGACCATCTATCTAGCAGTGATAGACTTTGGAAGTTGTTTCATCAGCACTTGCCAGACACCCACTTCTCTTATCAGACCTCTGCTCCCCGGCAGCGCTGGGCTCTTTCGGGGCCCTCCTATGCTCCTGACTTCTGCTTGGATCACAATGAATTCTTTATATTCACAAAATCTTTATTAGCCTCTGGAGGCTGCAGATGAAGACCAAAGACCGTAAAACCATCCATAGGAGGTCAGAGCAGAGGTCCCTCTAGCCCAATATCCTGTCTGTAGTGCTGGCAATAGCAGATGCCTAGAGAGTACGAGACTAGGGCAAGCCTATAATAAAAGTGCCATGATATACCCTGTCAGCCTCCAATGATTTGCAGGTCAGGGACTTCCTGACCCAGATATGGTGTGCTTGTGCTTGAAGGCAGAGAAGGATTTGGACCTCTATCCCAAGCATTTGCATGCTACCGGAAAAAACACTTCACCAGCTGGTGAGAGAAATAAACGCTCACTATAAATACGGAGCTGGCGGAAGCAGACTGAAAGCCCATTTCCAAGCCCACGGCAGTGGCTCACAGAAAACAGCTTTCTGAGGCCCAGGAGCCTCTTTTACCCTGAGAGGGTGAAACCAGACCCTTTTTTCCTCCCAGCTGGTCCCCCAGCAGAAGATGGAGAGGATGAGGCGTTCTCAGTGACATGCAAGAGCAGGGCACCCGAAGACTCCCCATTCAGTAATTCAATCGGATGTTAAAAGTTCTTCACAGAAGAAATAGTGCGTTTGGTAGGTGTTTTGTTTGGGCGTCAGACCCAACTGTATCTAGCACTGGAGTCTGGTGGGCAAGTGAATTATTTCCCCATCAAAGCAGAGGTGCCCAGAGGCAGCTGATGCAAGGAAGCAGTTGTGAGGTTGATGTGGAGGGGTTATCAAGGTGTCCTGTGCTGATAACATGCCAGGGCCGGGTACCCCCAGCCAAACGCTGCCACGTTGCATCCAGACCCCAGCAGCGAGGGTGGCCACTGCAACAGGTCTTGGCAGAATCCACAACCAAACCCAGCGTGGGTCCTTCTGCCACACAAAAATCTGCACAAACGCTCCCCCGCAGCTCTTCTGCAGGGCCCTGTACTCGCATGAAAGCACGGCAGCAGTTCAGCCCTACTCCACTTTTCTCTGTCAGCTACCACATCCCCTATTGAAATCATTTCCTGTTGTATTTTTAAGATTGCTGCTGTAATGAGCTGTGGGCGTGGGGGTGGGGGTGGGAAGGTGCTGGCTGCCCGGCCAGCACAGCAGAGGGGGTTCAGCGAGGATGGGGTGGTGGTGGAGGAAACCCAGTGAGGAGCATGAGGAGGTGCTGCTCATCAGTGGCATCTTTGGGAGGGCTTGGGAGGGGGCAAAGAGGCCGCAGCCAGGCTCTTGTCAGGGGTGCCCAGCGCCAGGCCAGGGGCAGTGGGCACCAAGGGGCAGGCAGGAGGCTCCCTCTGAGCACCAGGCAGCACTTGTGTGCTGGGCGGGCGGCTGAGCACTGGCCCAGGCTGCCCAGAGAGGCTGTGGGGTCTCCTCCTGGGAGAGCGGCACAAGGCGCCTGGACGGGGTCCTGGGCACCCTGCGCTGGGGGGCCCTGCTGGAGCGGGGCTTGGGGCCGGGGACCTCCAGAGCTCCCTGACAGCCTCTGCCCTGCTGTTGTTCCGTGAGCCTTTTTGGAAAATCAGGGGAAACAAGGTCACTGGGACACAGATCCCGCCAGATGCTTTGACTGCAGAGCAGGTGCTCCAAATCTTTGTGGCGCAAGCAAAAACATCAGTGAGGGTGAAGGGAGCCTGTCTGAGGGTGAGTCCCTGTACAGGGAACAGAGAACAATGTGCAAATCCAAAGTCTACCAGCAAGAGTCACAGCTGACATCGCCATCCCCTCTGCTTACAGCAGAAAAGGTCAAAAAAAGGAACTTCAAATAGTGTTAAATAATACTGTTAAACCATAAGAGCTGCATTACTGCTAGCATTACCTTTTTCTCTGGATTCCAGCTTCATGTTCAATTCACACCAGAACAAACCCACTGCCCCATCATATCCTGCCGTGTTTTTCTTTTTTGTTTTCCTTAAAAATATACGGCGCGAGTGGCATAGGCTGGGGGAGGTGACGGTCAGACCAAAAGGCAGAACTGAAATTAGTAACAAACCAGCTGCTGGAAATTATTTCACAGGTTCTGGAGCAAACTGCTCAGCTTCACTAGAGGCCACTGTGCAGCGCAGGATCTGCCCTTTCCACAGAGCATAATGGGCACAGCTTGGCTTTTTTGTGTTTTGGTGGAAAAAAAAAAAAAATCATTTGCAAAAAAGGCAAAGATTTTTTGCTCAAAAAGGCTTTTTTTTTTTTTTTTAAATTTACCAGCAATCCCTTTCTGAAGCCAGGATAACAGCAAAATGCAGCTTTTTTCTATGCCAGAGCTCATGTAATTTCCATGGCTGTGAATCAGAACGTCCTCATTCTTGTGGCGTGTTTTTCACTTTTATGAACACTAATTTCACTGCATTTTCAGAGCGGTGACTTTAGCCACAGCGTGGCTGCTGCGAAGTTCCCACGGCTACCAGTAGGACTTTTATGTGGGAAATCTGTGGGCAGCAGGGAGCCTCCCTGTTTGTATCAATATGAACTTCCCAAGCGCCTGAGACTGACATTTTCTCAGCCCGGGACTCAGAGCACACATGCTCTCACTTAGAGCTCCCTTCTCCTAAGCTGAAGGACATGTGTGATCAGTTTAGCTTCGGCAGTTCTCTAGCAGACCTTTTGCACACACAGAAGCCCTGCGCAATTGGGATTTTTTCCTCTTCAGCCGGCGGAAAACCCGTCCTGCAAAACACTGGGTGCCAGCTGCGAGGCACTGAAGGGCTGGAGCAACCACCAGGAGATGCAAGGTCCACCTTGACCCCAAAACCCCATCACCTCAAAGCCCATGGAGGAAGCACACGAAGAGTCCCAACAGTCTGGATGCTGCACCGTGGACCTCTCCTCCCGATGCATCGCAGCGCCCGATGAGCTTTTTTACTTGTGGGGTGGCACAGGGCATCCCTCGGGCATGCCAAAGCCCCTCGGCACCAGATTTCCTTCTCCACAGTCAGAAATCCGTCTGTCGGGGCTGGCAGGTCACCGCCAGCGCAGCCGTCCCACCCCACAAGAGTTTCCCAGCCTTTCGCTTTGCAGCCACACATTCCAGAGATGACCAGACACATAAACACATCTTCTGGGCTTGCACACTGGAGGACTTTCTGCAGCTGGATAGCAAGACAGAGAGCATGTTAAAAGCATATATATTGTCTCCACCAGTCCAAAAAAAAAAAAAAGTTGAATTTTTGTTCTCAGAACATAAAAATGCAGTGGGAGGGCAATGGGCAAACTGTACAGCTTTGGCTTTATTAAAGATAATATATTGCAGGGAAAAATCAACTGTGGTGGGACACTGTGTTTACTCAACATTTAGAGAAGACCACATAACCCACAAACACGACAGGACCATGCTTAGCAATTGTGTCTCGCTATCACTTCCTATTTGCAGAACTGTAATTGTGGGAAGGTTTAAGGTCCATAATCGCTAATAATGGACATCTGTGCTCAGGAGCCAGGGAGCCAGAAACCCTCAAGCAATTGTTTATCACTTCAGTCAAAAAGGCTGGTTTCTTTGTCAGTGAGAGATGCTCCAGTTTTTGCAGCTCTACGTTTGGTAGAAGCAACATCTGACTGCATATCTGTAAAAGGTCAGAGTCTGGTGAGAACATAGGAGAGAAAAGAGATTGTCACCGATTTATCACGTGCAAGGACTTCATTCACTGATCTCATCAATGTGTATAAATACCTGAGGGGAGGGTGTCGAGAGGATGGAGCTGGTCTCTTTTCAGTTGAGCCCAGCAAGAGGATGAGAGGCAACGGGCACAAACTAAAGCCCAGGAGGTTCTGGCTGAATATGAGGGGGCACTTCTTTACTGTGAGGGTGATGGAGCACTGGGACAGGTTGCCCAGAGAGGCTGTGGAGTGTCCTTCTCTGGAGATATTCAAAACCCACCTGGATGCCATCCTGCACAACGTGCTGTAGGTGACCCTGCTTGGCATAGGGGTTGGACTGGGTGATCTCCAGATGTGCCTTCCAACCTCATCCACTCTGTAATTCTGTGATGCACCTCATTGCATTCATGCGCGGTTTAGAGGGCTTGAAATGGAAAAGAAATGCAGGTATGTTCACTGTTGTTGCAACCAAGATAGTCGAGGGCTGTAAGTGTGGTGATATTTGTGGAAAGAGGTAGTATCTTATATATAGTTAAGAAAAATACAAAGATAACCTCTCTCCAGCTCCAAACTTTCACCTCTCCCTACAACTCTTGATGGTATTTGATCATTTTAGCACTTGATAGCCCTGCTAGGCTTTCAAGTTCTTCCATTTTGAGTGCTGAAACCTGGAAGCTGTCTCCCCAAGCAGGATGAGTGCCGCACTGGGCACGTCGAACACCCATGACCCAGGGCGGTGGTGGGGACATATGGCCCTTTAGCACCACCACATTTTGGCAGTGCTTAATTTAGAAAGCCCAGACCAATGAGAAGGGTTTTTTAGGAGTAGAAATATTGGAGAGCTTACAGCAAAACTGTGAGGTGCACCAGAAAGATTTATCACAAAGGGTTTATGTACTTCTCCAACACAAAGACAATTGTTGAAAATATCTGTCAAAAGGTGCCATGAAACATCTGGACTCTCCCTCCTTCTCATCATCTCATAATGCTCACCCATTAAACAAGCCCGTGGGGCTCCAGAAGACACAATGTTTGAGCCATCCCTGATTGACATGAAGACCATGTCCATGTCCAGGGTACTGGGTGGGAGGTGGGGTTTTGCTGGGGATCTCAGGGCTTCAACCCACTGAGTCTGCAGCCACCCAGCCACTGGCACCAGGTATGTGTGGAGGTGACCCGAGTGCGGGGCTGGTGAGAGGAGCTAAAAAGTGAGAAATGTGTCAAAGTGGGAGCAGCAAAACCAGGGTAAATGATGGAGGGGTGCAGGAGGTCACCACGTTGGTGTCACTCTGCAAAACTTGTAAAGACTTGTTGGTGTCGAGTCATGGGAAGGGAAAGTGGGTGGCTCTTGAGACATAGTAAAAATGAGAATTAACTCACCTACTAAATTCTCAGTCATCCTCCTCATATAACCACTGCCAGGAAGTCTGATTAATCAGTCTAAATTTAAATAGAACAAAAAAGAAAATACTGTACAGTGTGACTGCTCTGTGAGGAAACCATGAATTTGCTCTTTTAATAATTAAAAGTGACCCAGCAAGTTTTCCAAAGGAACCATCTCCTGTTTGTGGAATAAAACATTATCTTCACTGCCCATGTATGTGGAGTGTGCTGCATTATCTGCCCAGATAATTGCATTGTTTTGCCTGTTTGGATGAAATTACATTTTGTGAGAATGACAAAATAGTTCCCCAAGTGCCACTTATTTTTCTGCTGAGAAAATACTGTGTAAAATTATTCCATTCATGGAAGAATTGAAATGTTTTAACTACCTACTTGGTCATCTTTTGTAAATTATGGAAGAAAAAAAAAATAGTTCATTGCCACTGCCAACATGAGATGAATGTTTCACTGAGTATGACTACAGCTGACAAAATTTCCACCCCGAGCACATTCTAGTTCAGCCTGGGACATGTCTCACAGCCTTGTGTTTTGACTTTTTGCTGTGCGCAGCCAATATGCTCCTACAGCTCAACTAGTGCTGCATGTGCTTTGACCTTCAAAACCAGATTTCTAGATATCTTTACCCTTGAATTTTCTTAATGCATCAACATCACTGAATAGGAGAAATATCGCTAATATCTGCAACTCAAGAGTTCTCCACCAGATAGTGTCTGAGATGTAGCTCTCAAGGAGTTGTCTGGGGAAGGGCTTTGCCACTTTTAATCCCCTGGAGTACAACCTCTCCATGCACATCAGCGAGAGTAAATACGATGCAAAATGAGTAGAGGTGGCAGAAGTGAGTCTGCAGGCACAGCCCTCAGTGAGTCAAACTGTCCCCCAAAGACCACATTAAATCGTGCTGGTAGCGGTGAGACAGCACAAACGCCATGAAGCTCATGAATGCCACGGGCTCATTAACATCTGGGAGGGTTTCTCTCAGAC
The DNA here is from genome assembly GCF_013377495.2 of Cygnus atratus. Classification (NCBI taxonomy): domain Eukaryota; kingdom Metazoa; phylum Chordata; class Aves; order Anseriformes; family Anatidae; genus Cygnus; species Cygnus atratus. Next base: position 180,334,791 of record NC_066362.1, on the reverse strand, counting down.
GTGAGCGTGGTGCAAAATCTGAAGTCCATAAAAACCTTTCAATCGCCCCAGATTTGGCTTTAAGAGAGAAGAGCAGGTTTTGGTATTGAGTTCGACTGAATGTTTTGGAGCAACCCAAGCCATCGAACTGTTGGCATTGCCACAATGGAAATAGGAAAGAAGCAGAGCTGAAGAGACTTCTGAGAAATGTACAAGTGGGTTGACTGGGCAAGAATTGAAGCACCTACCAAGAAATACGGAAAAAGGCAGGTTCCTTTAGGTGTGCCCATGCAGACATTTTGCTTACAAAGCATGTTTCAGCTCTCCAGTAATCAGACCTGTACAGAAGGATTGTGCTACTGGACAAGAAAAAACATATTCTTTAACAATGTCCATAAATTGAAGGCATCATAGAAGTAAAAAATCATGCATTTTTGTTGCATAACAACCCTTGATGAAAAATCAATAATTTATTACTTTGTGTGCCCACATACTGAATCTCAACAAGTCTAATTTCATATTAAAAATCACTAGCCTTTGCCTGTTATCAGATAGAGAAAAGGGAAATTAGCACACTCTTTTTTCATGTTTCAGAACAAAAGCATGAGCTTTGAAGTGCTGCATTTGTGAAAGAAACAGTTGTGGCCTGTTAAAACAAGCTTTTGGTACTGAAAAGGTTAACTAATTTGGTTTCCCTGATAAGTTTATCTGTGATCAGAACTGAGTCATACAGAAAATACTCCTACAAGATTTGACCTTTTACTTGTATCCCACACTGAGATAATATTATACTTAAAATGGATATCAATAAGAACTTTGTTTTAAAAAGTATATTTAAAATAAATTACTTTTAAATAACAGAAACTGTTTTCAATTAGCCCTGTTAAAGGAAATCAACTAGAAAGTTATGTATGCTTTTTTATTTTCTTTATATAAATTATACCCAGGAGTCCTATGATAGCAGCACTACACAAACTATGCACTACCTTTATATTTATTTCTTATCAAAATAAACTTAACAAATTAGATTTGTTTTTACAGCACTTTATATCCAATAATGACAATGTTGTATTGGTCCCAGGATAAAAACAATGAAAGTAGCAGCTGAATGGTATTTTTATTAAGAGTTAACAAAAATGTCCTGTGCAAACACAGTGTATAAAGAAAATTAATTCCATAATTCCTTATGATGAAGGCGTTCTTCTCTTTTTTCTTTTTTTCTCACAATATCAATCTCATTTGGAAAGATCATTTTGAGGGGAAAACTTTAAGTTTTAGCATGACTTACTCAGCAAAATGATATGGCTGAACTTAAACATTGCTGACTGCTAGGATTTAATATTAGGACCTGGCAAATGTTTTGATAACTTAATACTTTTTAAAAGAAAACTTGTTTGTTACTGAAGATTTTGGGAGCCCAGAAGAAATATAATCTAAAAAATAACAGAGCTAAAGATCCAAAGAGATGTTTCTTCTTTTTACCATTTTTCCATTTCCTCTACCTTGAACTGGTTCCTCCATGCTAGCATTCTTAGAGGCCTTTTTATTGGTGGCAGATTCAAATATCTCTGACACTCACCGTATAACTCAGCAAGAGTCCACGTTTTCCTCCAGCAGTGGAAAAAATGGCAGGGCTAATAGTCTGGGGTTTGTTACTAAAAACGAGTCCTTATACAAAAAAAAAATTAAAACATTGTTTAGAACATGTGGTTTGCTGCTATTAAGTTAACAGTGGAAAATCTCATTACTTTTAAAGTTAATTTTATTTTGTGGTGGGATTGTTCTCTAGGCTAAGACAGATTTTCTCTTAAGCAGAGCCTCTAATCCTACCTTACAGTCTTCTGTTCAACAAGCAACTCCTTGCATAGCTCCTCTAGATGTTTTAAGTCAAAGTGCTGAGTTAAAAAAAAGAAAGGAGACTTTTCCCCACATGAGATGACTCTCATGTGCCATCTTCTCCAGCTCTTGCTCTGACTAGAGGGGTGTTCCAATGAAGATCCTGGGTTGAGAGTGCTCTCTGAGCAGTGCTAAGAAAGTTTCTGCTCCTGCTGAAAGATTCAATGCTGCTGAAAGCTCTGAAGGGGGAAATTAGAAGTTAGATGAATCTTGATGTCAGCTCTGTTCAGGAAGCCATGCAGAGAAGCAGAGGAGTGAGAAAAGTGTAACATGTCAGATGGACCAGAGCTTCTGGACACCAAAGTGGCCAGAGAAGAAAATAGAAGACTGTAAAAGTTTCTGGATCTGATTTCTTCTGAAAGTTTGGAAGCATCTCACCTGACTTCTAAATCTGAATTGAGGCTACAATGATTTACAAGAACAGAGGACCAAATGTGCAATTTGAGGTGAAAATAACCCCAAGGCAGAAGCCTTGCTTACAGCTTGCAAGCTCTCTGTACATATATATATATATCTTACTCACAAGTTACTATGACTCAAATCTGAAACTCCTATGGTTTAAAATACCAAGTGAGATTCAGAGCCACATAATATTTGCTTTCCACCAGCAGCCCAATGGTTTTTCCTTTAACGTATGCTCACACATGACAAAACTCACTCTTGTGCAGAGGTGAGCCATTATATTGTAAATTCCAGTTCCCCGGCACTCTGAATTTTACTAGGTCCTGGCTTGCCATGAGAATTTGACTTCTGCTTCCTGAATGAGCAAAATATATGCACACGAGATCACTGATGATCTGATACTATATTTCTTTTGAACATCGCTCTAGTCCTTCCTTCTTAACAGAGCTGCCAGAGTCTGAGGTCTGCATCTAGAAGCTGACTCAACCTCACTACTGCCGAGACCTCGCCTTTCCATCAGTGGTCATTTTAGAAGCTAAGGAGGGCAGTCTCTCAGTATTTTTTGGAAACTGAGGAAAGAAATGGATAAGCTGATGAGTAAACAGAGGCACCCTGAGCAGAACGAGCTCCCAAGCACTCAGCAATGCTCTGCTAGAAGTGTCGCTGTCTGGGTGCAGCTCATAGGTTTGCTTCTAGCCAGTTGCACCAGATTTTTACAGAACGATAAAGCAGACCGGAGGGTTTGCTCATTGCTTCCTTTTGAATAAGAGTGCCTAGGGAATGAGGATCTGATGTTGACAATGGCCTGAGTACCTGCAGCTCCCATGCTAGCTAGGGAGAGCAGCAGATGTTCAGCATCTCTGCAACATCAGGCCTTCAACTTAACATACGTGAATCCTTGGATGACCTCCCAGAGGTGAAGTTACGTGACTCCTGCCGTTTGAGGACTGGGTGCCATTTAGAGCATTACCAGAGGTTTAGGAAACAAGTTTAGAGCTGGATATGAAAACATACGGACGGGTATTTAGGTTTTACCCCAAATCCCTTGTCTTACAGGTGAACAAAAGCTAAACGTAACCAGCCTGGGACAGAGAAACTTTCATCTCTTGACAGACATCCAAAGTATCAGCTGAAACAGAGAGCGAGCACACGAGACCTTCCTCTGACCGAGTGATGCTTTGGAGCTGCACTACCCCTGGGGTAGCGAAACCAGCTCATTTTTGACATCTCGCACATGTGCAATTGGAAAGTGAACTTGCAAAATGGGGATTATTTTGAGAGCTAAGTGAAACTAGCTTGCTCAGTTTGCAGAGCTCTTGGGTTCACTTTCTTATGTTCTGCCACGTACAGATCTATACACCAGGAGTTTTGCTTTGAGTTTTGGCTTCAAACAAAGCAAAACTGAGTGTAAACCACTTTATTTTGACTCTTCAGATTGAAACTAAGTCTCGCCCAGAAATTTTCAAACACCAAAGTGCAGAGTACTGGCAGCCTGGGTTTCAACCTGGACCATTTTCAAGCTGTCAGCCTGAGGGTCAGAGACAAGCTTTCCTTACGTGCACTGATGCTGAGACCTGCCTTCTCTGTGCGGTCCCATATCCGCACAAAACTACCCCAAACCACACAACTTCATGCATTTTCTTCCAGGAATAATAGGTGAAGACATCATTGTTGGATTAAACTAATATTAAACAGTGCCAAATTAGTAATTGCTATCTCTAATAGATTGGTTTCTAGCTAGGCCCACTAAAATTATAATAAAAACACAAAGGCAGAAATCCAGAGGTACAGTTAGCGGTATTTATTGTTAAAACAAAAGCTGTTTGCTTACTTTTATTTTAATAGACATGACTTGTCCAAAGCAGTACAGCAGAGCGTCCAGAAACACCTTACTGAAGAAGCTTTGAAGAAATGCCTACATATACATACTTTTATCCTTTATTTTACCCACTTTGCACGTTTATTTTCTTAGCAGCCCTCCAGCCCAATGGTTAACACATTGGATTACCATTCTTACCAGCCACAGAAAATCATTTCTGTCTCATTTACAACAGCACTTATTATCATATTTCTATGCTCATCATTTAACTTTCCACTATATGAATAACCAAGGCCGATTTTAGCCAGCAAGCAACCTAAACCTTCTAACTTTGACAAAAAATCCTGTGTGATTATTTCTCTTTCTAACCATCAAAGAAGGTCACTGCAGCTACTCTAGGTATCAGCATTTTTCCTGTGTGATTCACTCACACCAAGCAAACCCTCTAGACCGACATTTCTTCCGTTTTTGAATTTCTGCTTAACCAATAGGATCAACAGGTCCCCTTCTCCGTGGGTGGTGATAATGTCAGTACACCATTGCCCAAATAACCTTTCTCTATAGGGAAATGCTAACATTTAATTCTTTAAATTTAAACCACATGTATGTTGGTTTCATAACTGTACTCTGCATTAACTGCCTTTTGTTATTAATTTGTATCACTAAAAACCTTAATGAAACCGGTTATTTAAATTGGAAATGTTAAGTGCAGTAGACATCTGAAATTCGGGTATGAGCTATAATACATCAAAATATTTAAATAGTAACTAAATATTTTACCTAACCATTGTAAACACATTTGCAGAATTAATAATGACACAGCCCTGCATATGTTCAATGTAAAGCTGTGTCTCCAAAGAGCTGTTCTCTTTAGCCCATTTCAGGGAACGTAAGCAACAGCCCAAGAGGCTTTTGAATGGTTTCTATCAGTTACCTTCATCTTATCCAGAAACAAAAAGTGTCATTTAAGTGCTGTACATGTAAGACCTCCACTAAGGAGAACAAATTACGTGTGGGTTGACCACATACAATTTTCCTCCTGGTACTCTCCTGAAGAGGCACTGCCACTGTATGCATTCTTCACATACATTGCCAAAGGGTGACCACAAATATACAGCTGCCAGCAGAGTGAAAATATTGGTATTTGGGACAAATACTCGGGGACTTCTTGTTCAAACAACAAGAAAACTAAATTGCTCCTCAGTAAAATTTAACACAACTGCAAATATTTTAAAAAGCAAACAGATGGATTAGCTCTTAACTGGTAATTATATAAAAAACTCATGATGGGGGGACTGTGTAAAATTTTAAAGTGCTGTCTGTAATCCCTAGAAATTAAACAATTTCTTTAATATTTACACATATGATCTAGAAAATATTTACATAGGTCTATAGTTATAGTCATTATTTTAATTATACATTTCATGTTTCAGCACACAGATGTGTTATTTAATACAGATAAAACTGTAAATCTGTATGTTGCAGGTAACAGAGTTTAGATACAGGCACATTATCTTTGGAACCATCCTTTTCAAAACATGTACCACCTCCAAGGTGCAAATTTACACTGCTTGTTTTTTTTCAGATCTGAGTTCTGTAGTTAATTCCATGAACCAAATATTTCACTACCCAGAATACATCTGGAGTCTTCCTCTGGACTAAAATTAATAGAAGGAATATCTTTTCCCAGTCTGTCTGGGGGAGTTTACTGGGGCTGGTAAATTATATAAAAAATAGCAGTCATTGGAGGTGGTTGCAATAACTCAAGAGGTGTCCTGTGGACTTGGTCACAGATTTCAGGGTGCTTAGGTTGTAGCTCTCCAAGGCTTTCTGTAATGTGCATTCTATCCCATTTCATGGTCTTTTGATTAATTCTCAACCATAAAATTTTATCACATGTCCTGGTATTTGGTAAAAACTTTAAAAATGCCATTACTCCCTTCTAAAAGGACAAACCGTTCCTGGTTCTCTGTAGGAGTCTTCCTCCACCTTCACCCTGGTTCAGAGTCCTGGTGATCAGTGAAACGAGTGACACAAAAAGGGTATCTGTTTCTTGTTTCACACAGCCACTGCAGCCATGCCTTGGGGGTTCATCCTGAAAAAGGTTGATACAGATTTAAAAATAAATAAATATACTAAACAAGAAAAATTCTTCTGCTTCACTCACAAACAACAAAATTAATGTTGTACATTATTAAATCAGATTTTCTGATTGCTTTGTAAGTCACCCTGCACCATGCCTTTTTCTGCAATAATTCAATGTTTTAAACTTCTAAAAATATAGTCCAAATTCCTGTTGACTGTAATGGTAATGTCTGAAAAAAAACAGCTCATCGGAAAGTCTTCTCTGTCTATACAATGCTAATTAGTGTCTGTGGTGAATTTTATCCAGAATTTGCTACCTTCCAATAGCTTTAGTTTTATTATAAGATCAGTTATATATTTTATACTTATGCAATATATACTTTTTATAGGTTATACAAAAACCAAATTGTTCTTGTTCTAAAAGAACATTTCAGTAACACTCAACCCAGCATTGTACAATTCCTATATAACTACACTAACTAATATATTCAAGGTTTTTAACTTCCCTCCTATTCAGTAGACCATCAAAAATGGACCTGATTAACATAGGTTTGTAATTACTGCTTGTATTTCTCTAATTCCCTGTAGCTGAGTGCCCCGGTACCTGAAGTTACCACTTTCTTCAGTGAAATTAGCTTGCTGCATCATGCACAAAACTGAAGAATTATGCTCACTTTTACTAGACGCACGACAAGTTTTGAACATCAGACCGCAACGTTCCTGATGGAAAACCCCATTTTCTTAGCCAGGACCTGGATGCATTATCTGGAAGGGAAAGATTAAGCATTCATTGCCCCAAGCACACAGTTCTTTCAGCTCGTCTTCTTGCCCGCTTTGGTGCACACCCGAAGTATCAGCAGCTCCCTACTCGTGCACAGGTTCAGCTCAACCACCATAATTCAAAGCAGACTCTTGATGGTATCCTGTTAAACACAATAACCTTCTACTTGCTAGATACGGAATTACTTTCCTGCCTCTATGCCTTGTTAAACTTGAATAAAACGCCTTGGATGGAATTACTTTCACAGCTGTGCCATCTTTAATTTTGTTAAGCCTTTGTAGGGGCATATTATTTTTTATGGTGGTTTTCTATGGCAGTATCTAAAGGAGAAATTCAGATACCTACAAGAACATACCCAATGCTCTCTGGAACAACCTGGAGCATCCAGGGCATCTGCACTGGGCTGGCAGAGACAATGTGGGGCCTACAGGAGACCCTCACTTTTGAACCATCAGCAAGAGACCTGCTGGGATTCCCCAAGGGCTCCAAAATGACACAGGAGGGCTATGTTTAGGCATATGAATTTCTTCCAAAATTAATAAAATAAAGCATAAAGTAAAAAAAAATAATAATAATAATAAATATGATATGATCACAACTAAAAACATGAAAAATACACTGTAAAGACTTCAAAGATATAATTTTGCTTTGATATGCAGAGTAAACCCCATACTTTACTATATAGAAAACAGTTGTAGATAATCACTGCTCATCACCTAGGTTCCATAAAAATACAGTGCATAATGAACTAGTCAAATTCACAATTTTTTTTTACTTTTTTAATTCAAATTGTAGAAGACTGCTACATTTTTAGTTAAATACTCAAGAAGTCAGAAAACACTAATACAGGCTCCATGTGAGCCCAAGTCTACTGCTTTTAACTATTCTAAAGTTTTTGATTCTAAGTTTACATACTATTTTTTATAATTCAGCAACCAAGTGTTTGATACTGTTCACAAGAAAAGCATTGTGACATTTGTATTTAAATAACTTATTGAAAAAGAAATGGCTGCCTACACCACAATTATTTCATATCACTTCATTGTAATTACAATTTCTAAAAACATAAAATTAATTCCCATCTTAATGTGTTCCTCACAGCCAAGCCTTGGAGCTTGTACTCTTCTCTTCCTCCTGAATAAATTCCTCCCAGAACCTAAAGAGGCCTACAGGAAAGCTGGGGAGGGACTCTGTGTCAGGGAATGTAGCAATAGGACAAGGGGTAACAGCTTTAAACTAAAAGAGGATAGGTTTAGATTAGATATTAGGAGGAAATTCTTCACTCAGAGGGTGGTGAAGCCCTGGCACAGGTTGCCCAGAGAAGCTGTGGATGCCCCATCCCTGGAGGTGCTCAAGGCCAGGCTGGATGGGGCTTTGGGCAACCTGGTCTGGTGGGAGGTGTCCCTGCCCATGGCAGGGGGTTGGGACTGGATGGTCCTTAAAGTCCCTTCCAACCTGAACCATTCTATGGTTCTATGAAATTTAGGCTGAAAGACAGAAAACTGTTTATAATCATCAGAACTGTCACGGGTTGGAACAAACCTCCATTGGGATATAGGGTGGGCAACACACCTACTGCGTGGATTTCATGGCAAGTTTGGTTTTAACAGACAGAAGATCAGATTCAGTAGGTCACAAGTACCCAGCAACAAACCAGAAGAATCTTGGTTCTTCATAACTCAGGCACAGCTTTCTCAGCGTGATTTTCAGAAATCAAAAATAATCTCTTCATATTAGAGGAGGCTGCAGCTAATAGCCAGATGAACACTTAAGGGATGACATAAGTATTACAACAGACATTAAAATGATTATGTGAATCTTTTCTGCTCAAGATTTATTTATAAAGTAGAAAGTGAAATACTACTTGCGGTTACTTCAGACTAAATCCCAAGTAAGTCTGCTGATTTCAGTTACTTCAATGAGATTACTTCAAGCTTTCCTTGAAGTAAATGAGATCTGAATTCATCACCTTAATTGTGCATGTCTTTGGGGGGATCTACAGCACAAAGCCCATCATAAAAATTGATGATTATCACTGTTTTTATAGTCATGGGGGGTGAGTACACAGTGGTGAAGATGCCGGAGAGAACAGCAGAAGGCAGAAGACAGCTTTAACTGGGCATTGGTTTGCCTTACTCATCCTCTGCCCTTTGTTTGTTACATGGCTGGATTACACAGTGCAAAGATTCTGAGAAAATATTCTGATAGGCTGTGCTTCATGCAGACCAGCCAACTTTGTCTTGGTTTTTATTTAAAGTATCCTTCAAACGCTGTATTTTAAGTGAACTTTTTTTTTTTTCTTTGTGACAGCCAAATTCTCCAGTTCTGGGATTTACAATATTTTCCTTTTTCCAGAATGACACCTGCTGGTGGGAGAAGCATGGATGAATTACAGATACTTTGTAGGTTCGGTAGCAGCTAACCTGACCATAGTCTTTGAGCGAGCTCGTCACTGGTGCCAGCCAAACTGTTGATAATAAAGATTTGGAAATGCAAAGATACTATAAGGAGCATGTTGTATAAGCAATATAATTTTCCATTCTGATTTAATATTCACTCTTATTAAATCACCAAGTTACCAGCTACCTCCGACAGACTCTGAGAATGGTGTTTCAGTGCTAGAGTCTAGAACTATTTTGGGAAGCCCACAGCATGGATATGTCAAATTGATATGAAAGCCAGAAGAAAACCCTTCCTATCCTATGCAAAAAGCTGCTGTGCTGCTTCAAACCCTCCAGTGCAAGCAAAACCAGCTGCTGGCTCTATTATTGGTGCTTAACACCCCAAAAGATTAGCATCTCAAAGAGAAGCATTGTGTACATGTCCCTCACCCGGTATGGGAGGACATAGCTAGGAGGGACAGAAAGCAAGTTGTGCCTTTGCCAAAACTGTGACAAATGCTCCAAATGCACCAGGCAGCATTAGGATCTGTAATGGGTTTCCATACCCTTGGCACTTCTATTGTCTCAGTCTACAGGAGAAGCCTCCAGCTAAACTGGATCCAGACTTGAGCTTTTGATGCTTCCAGCATATTTACTGCAATATTTCCCAAAGTGATTTCCAATGCTAAGAACATCCTCGCTGGGAATACACAACTGTATTTCCTTTTTCTGAGATGCTAACTACCCAAAGTTTTCTGTAAAGGCAAGCTGAAGCGTAGATGCTCAAGACCCTGAAGAAAATGCTAAAGTTGGACTCTGAAAAACCTAGAAATCTGAATTATTAAAGCTACACGGGGATATTTTGGGACAGTAGCTTGTGGCCTTTACACTAAATTAGATTTTGAGAACTGTATGTTTTGAGTATGATTTATGAAGAAATATTTGTGAAAAAAATGTCTAGTAAAAAGGAAAGTGTTAGAAATTCAATTCAGAATTAGAATTCAAATAATTCTTTTGATTTATTTACAAGAGTATAGGCAGCATACACATTCAAGGGTGTTCCTCTTGGGTAAATTATTAATATATAGATAATGTTATGGCATACCTCATTGCAGTATCAGAAGGCAAAATTCCTCATTGATTAGCATATTAGACTGCAACTTGGCTTCCATTCCTGGATTTGTCACTGGCCTCTTATATAGCTCTGAGCAGACAACTTCACATCCCTGTTCCTCCAGTTCTCCCATCTGTGAGAAGAAGATAACATTGGTAAATGCAAACACATGAAAAAGGGGGTACATTGCTGTAAATTCACTGATTAAAATAAGACACAATGTTGTTTTCTTCAACGGATAGTTTAGAACTGGAGAGTTTCTTTAGATATATTCCTTGCAAATTCATTATGTCCAACATATAGTTGCACATACTTCTGTTTACAGAGTCCTTGCTTATCATGCATATAATTATGACTACCAAAAGTGACTATCATAACTTCCGTTTGTTGTTCTGTGCCTCCTTAGCAGAGCAATGCCATCGTGAAAAGCCCCATTACATCCCCTGCCTTCAGAGGGAGACTCTAGCCCAGGTTAAGCACTTTGCTGAGCATAGGAGCAGGCTGGAAGCAGAAAGACTGATATAGTCCCCAAACCTGTGATAGCCTGGCCATCCCCACAAGGTCTGAGCAAGATGGAAAGCAGAGAGGAAACTGCAGAAAAGATGCTTGTGCAAATATGTTCCTGCTTTTTGCTGCTGGAGCCCAAGGAGCTTTACCAAAGCAGGTTTGCTGGCTGCTTCTACTTAGCTCAAGGAGACACTCCTGGAGCACATCGTCGACAATTGACTGTGACTGTCTCATTTCTGAGCCACAATCCAGCAAAAACACACTCCCTATCCCAAAGTGATGGCACCGCTTGTCTTGTTAGATTAGAGGTCAGCTTTACTTTTGAGCTCAGGTTACTGCTGACCCCAAATCACAAGGCTTTCCAGCTTTTTAATGCCACACATGGTGAATGAAATGTATGCATGTTACAGAAACAGCCTGGAATTCAAATAAGCCTCTGCACAAGGATGAGAGCTCTGAATTTAGCCAATTTTTTCTGCTCTCTCAGGTCTGCTTATTGAAGTCACATTGTTTGGAATAACCTTAGCGTTGGGATTACTTTCACATCCCATTCTTTTTATTCCACCTAGGACATTCTTAACTTCTACCATCAATGCCTTGCTCACCAAGTTGTGAGATACATGTGATTGCCACAGACCTGGCCCACCTCACTGGGCAGAAACTGTGTTTGGGTCTCAGCAATGCAGCTACGAGGTTTTTAAGCACTCTCATCATTTCTCAGTGACCAATACTTGTCCCAGGAGGATGAATGCTAGGTAAATTAAGTTTTCTGAATGTCACTTACCTGACACTGACCTGAAGAGGTCTGAAAGGCATGGATTTGAAACTGGGGCAGCCTCCCTGCTCTGTAGCACTCTTTCCTTCCCACGCTCCTTAGGAATGGGTAGTACTAGGCTGGAGTTTGACCCCAAAACACAGTACAGATCCAGAATCACAAAATTTCCCTTGCATGGAAGAAGTAAGAAGGCTCCAGACCATTGCATATTTTTTAATTTCTCTTTTTTACTGCAATTTTTCCCCTACTACTCCATTTTTGTTCATCTGAGTTGTCATTTTACAATCCTACCCTGAACACCACAATGACAGCTATTGATTCTCCATCTAAAAATGTACACTTTCAGCAGAAACATCATATACTTTAAATTCTGTTAAGAGCAAAACACAAGATAATCCACACTGTGTGTGCTTTCTGAGTCTGCATAGGACCACTAAACACTGCAGGATGTAATGGCAGTCTGTGGAGAAAAAAAAAAAAAAAAAGTATATCTACTTCACCCAAACTAGCTGCAGGTAAACTTTATTAGAGAATTGTAACCTCACAAGTCTTTCCTCCCCACTTCCCCCCTTTCTACTTCCCTACTTCTCTTCCTTCTTCTCAGAGAAAAAAAAAAAAAAAGAATAAAATATTTTGCTGTATCACAGCAAATTCTCCACTTGCATACCATGTTCATGGTGTTTTGTTTGTTGTTTTGTTTTAAAAATTAATTAATACATTCTTTTTATTCTGTTTACTAGATATACATTTCTTTCCTTCAAGACCTGTTTCAAAGCTTTGTACCCTTGAGCTTTGTTCCAGGTTAACAGACCTGCTCTTGTCCTGGTGACTCTCTCTTCCTTTCTTATACAGAGAAGCAGTGTTCTTGTCACATGGTCCCTTTTCTCCTTTATGAGATATTTAAGTATACGTTTTCATACACCTATTCTGTCCAAATTCCAGAACAACAGCTATCCCACTCCCTGGACTTTACTCTTCTGACTTTGTTCCGTTGCTAGTTCCTTATAATTTTAGCTCAGAGACCCAGCATAGATTATATTTCATTTTGCCTCTGCCTCCACTGCAGAGGAGCCTTGCTCTTTCCCTCATTTATTTTAGATGGAGGACTTTTTTCTATTTCTTTCAGGCTCCTTTCATTGGCTCTTACTTTATTCCTATATATTCTGCCTTCTGACTCACAACTTTCTTTGCTGATCCCTCTTTTCCTTCTGTCCTTGCACTACCTACAGACATCCTTTCAGTGATGATTACCCATCACATTAAATAGGGTGCCCTTCTTTACTATTTTGCTGCTTTATTTGGGATACAAGTTCTAGATAGTTTTTACACCTGAGACAAAAAAAAATCAGCACCTTCTCCACATTTCAACTCCTTGGCTCCTCAATCCGGATGACTTCAACAATTAATGTAGAATCATAGAACCATAGAATATCCTGAGTTGGAAGGGACCCACATGGATCAGTGAGTCCAACTCCTGGCTCCACACAAGACCACCCAAAAATCAGACCATGTGTGTGAGAGCGTTGTCCAAAAGCTTCTTGAACTCCTGTCCCAGTGCCCGACCACCCTCTGGGTGCAGAACCTTTCCCTAAACCTCAGCCTGACCCTCCCCTGTCCCAGCTCCATGCCGTTCCCTCGGGTCCTGTCGCTGTCCCCAGAGAGCAGAGCTCAGCGCCTGCCCCTCCGCTCCCCTCGTGAGGGAGCTGCAGGCCGCCATGAGGCCTCCCCTCAGCCTGCTCTGCTCTGGGCTGAACAAACCAAGGGGCCTCAGTCACTCCTCATACACCTTGCCCTCTAGATCCTTCACCATCTTTGCAGCCCTCCTTTGGGCACTCTCTAATACTTTTTTGTCCTTCTTACACCGTGGCAGCCAGAGCTGCACACAGTGCTGGAGGTGAAGCCGCACAGCGCAGAGCAGAGCGGGACAATCCCTTCCCTCCCCGGCTGGCAGTGCTGGGCCTGATGCACCCCAGGGTACGGTTGGCCCTCCCGGCTGCCAGGGCACGCTGCTGGCTCGTGTTCAGCTTGCTGTGACCACAACCCCCAGATCCCTTTCTGCGGGGCTGCTCTCCAGCCTCCGGTCCGCCAGTCTGTATGTATAGTAAGGGTTGCCCCGTCCCAGGCACAGAATCCAGCACTTGTTCTTCTTAAATTTCATATTGCCCAGCCCTCTAATTTTTCAAGATGTCTCTGCAAAGCCTCTTTTCCCTCGAAAGAATCAACTGCTCCTCCCAATTTAGCATCATCCACAAATTCATGTAGTTTATCAAAATTTTCCTCTTCAAAATTAGGAACCCTAACTATAGTCCTGCTTCTCTTTATTCTTTTATTTGTTTCAAAGTTACTTTTATGCTTAGTCTTCTATAACAGCCATGGTGCTCATCAAAATGAGGTCTAAATAGGATCTATTGAGAAGTCATTTGGTGAAGACATATTTTACCTGCTGTGTTTATAGGCACATGGGCTCTACCTTGAGAAGTAGGGCCTGACTTCTGCACATCTTCCTCCAGGATACATCTAGGAAGTTTAAGTCTCCCAAAAAGATATAATTTTCAGTTGTATTTATTTCTCAAATTATACTAAAAAGATCTCTGTTTGTGTGTAGATGATAAGGATGCAGTGAAGGCTACAGCATCCATCTGGAATGATCCCTACGGGTTCCCTTTTAACTATCTTTTCCCCAAGGCATTTTGACATAGACAAGTTCGGTGTTAGGCCAGCAACAAATCTGTTTGATTTTTTGGTTTTGTTTGTTTGTTTGTTTCTGGGGGACAATTTGTGACAAACTTTGTTTTTATCAGAAAGCCAGTATATGAAGTTTCCAGCTCATTCCCAAAGCACATGCATCACTTGACAGCACAAACCCCAGAGCTGCTGGACACCTGGCTGCCATAGGGTACCTCAAAAAAGCAGCTGCCTGGGAATGGGGAAGCCTCAGAGCTGGGTACCCTGAAGGAGCAGCAAGCCTGAGGAATTGGGAGCCTTGGGGAGGAGAACCTGGAAGGTTTGAGGCTCCACCAGCCTAGGAGGAGGAGGCTGCAGAGCTGCTAGCCTACTGCAAGGACAAAGAGGGAGCTGGCTATGCTGAGACAGGGTGAGAAACAGCATTTATTCCTGCTGGTGGTGTAGATTTTATCCACCTTAAGAGAAGAGTTCGCCCACTCTGCTATCTACCACTACATCCCTGGTCAGAGCATCCCGGAGACTCGCCCAGTGGGGACCTGGCTGCCCTGCTTGGCTCCCTCAGGGTTTCAGTGGAGCTACTGCACCTCAGGACAGCATTTCTGCCCCACCAAAGTGGTGCTTTCCAGCTGAGCACAGCCCCATCAGAAAAGTTTGGACAAGCTCTTCTCTGCAGCGCGCTGGCATCTCCAGTTACCACCAAAATATGTAAATCTTTCACAAGCATTAAAAATGTGAAGCAAGACCAGCATTTCAGCCACCAAATGAGTAATACCTCTGAAGCAGACTCAACAAGAAGTTTGTGGGAATTTTTGTCTAGCATTATTTACTGCTACAAATTGCTTACCAGATCAAGCCTGTTCAGACCGCTGTGCTTGTTACACCAACAGTAAAAAAAAGAAAGCTTTAATTCTGCAAGTCTTTTTTTCTTGCGGTGTACTCTCGCTCACTTTCACTAACACGGTACGAAAATGATGCCTTGGGATTACAATAGCGTGATGGAAACTTTTTACTACACTTCAGTGAACCTTAAGGGAAAACATGTACATACACACTACAGATATTATGTGCATTTCCAGGAACCCTGTCAAAATTGATCACATGAAAAAAAAACACAAGACAATTAGAAAGAAAACTGCTTCATCAACTTCTTCCATTGCTCATACCATGGGGTAGATGTATGATCAAAACCAAAAGCATCATTTGCAAAAGCCTTTTGAAAAGTTGGCTGGATTTCCTACCCTGTCACCTCCGTGAGCCACACAGAGAATGAGTAGTCCGTGATCTTCTGAGAAGCAAAACACTACCTAAAGTAGAGACGTGGTTCAGGATTAGGTCCAAAACGCTGAATTGTTTAATCCAAGAACAAACCACATTGTACTTTGCTTATGCATCTGCAAACAAAATAGGGTATGATGAAACAGAAAACTCTCCTTGTGGTTTTTTGTATATCATCCTTGCCACTTTCATAATTAGAGGACATAGGCTACCATTAAAGTCAATTGGAAAGTTCCCATTGACTTCAGTAGATGTAAACCAGGCATTAACATTATGCTTTTCAGTTTTCTTGAGGTTTAAACACCTCATAAAATAAATTTACAGATGAACTAGTAAATGTACACTTACAAAGAAACCTCCTAAGGAGTCCCTGAAGCCATATTTTTAAATGCTGCTATTCATTCAGTTTATATCGAACAGATTAAGGGACTGTCAAACAAGGGGGCATAGATCAAGAACAGCAATAAGAAATGCTGAAAATACATTCCAAAAATATAATTTCAAAAATATCATCTGACATATTTGACAAAGCAGACTGAGAAGAGGGTTTTATGCTATGTGACATGTTTCACGAGCTCAGAAAACCCTATCTATTTATTTATCTGTCTATCCATTTCAGTGATCTGTAAATGAAAACATGTACAGTATACACAGCAATTTTTTTTCCAGGAACCCTTTCAAAACCACTCACATAGAATTACAAGAAAAGCTAATTGAGAAAGAGAGTCTAACCGATGAGAAGTCAGAAACACTACCATCCGGAGCTGACGTTTTCTTCTATAGAACTATGTGCCCATTGGGCATAATTTTTGATCTCGCAGACTTTCCACATGTAAAACTCCAATTGACTTCAGTGAAAATGAATGAACTGCAGGATCTAATTAAGCCTGCTGAGGTTTGAAAAACAATCTCATATGCTGCCTGAACATTTCCACGAATTTCAGAGATTTTCGAGATACTTTGCCTAGTTCATTGCCAAATAAGTGTTTATAAATATTTATAAGAATAATGTGTAAATATAAATAGAAGGTGAACATTATATGATAAATAGATATAAGGAGCTAATAATTACCTGAACTGACTTGATGAAGGCTCTATTAAATGGAACATCATACATGACATTACCAAACAAAGAGCAGTGATTGATGGATGACATTTGCACAATCATCTTGTTCCAGACACTACTGACACAAGCAGAAAGGCTCTTTTGGCAATTAATAACCATATGGGAAATGTTTGCCCATTACTGCACGGGAGCATGGTAGAAGAGGCAGGAATACTGTCCAGCTCCCCAGGGCAGAATTCAACCACCTTAATCAGGAGACCTTGTTTTCTTTTTCTACCATGCCATGATTCGTTCAGGAAAAACCTTGCACCTTCTCAACAAGTGAGCTAGAGTTCTGCAGTTGCCATCCACCAGTTCTGCTCAGTGCTGGTTCACATCCAGAGCAGATCCATGCTAAATATATGGCCAAAGCCACACGAGAAAAGACACAGTGCAATCACAAAACTAAAGTCAGTGTTACAATGCAAACACGTGTTGGGAGCATACTGAGGCTGCAGAGATCATTCTCTTATTCTTAATTTTAGGATACTTGTCCTTGTAACTTAATATTATCTTAATGTGGTGTCTTGCATATACTTGGTGTTAAAAACAAACTAATAAAGACTATTTCCACTATGTGGCATCATACGCACAGAGATCCACCAACTGGGTCTTGTTGAGGGCCAGCTGGATGGTGCTCTCAGGTCCACGCTGACTGACACAGAAACTGATGGCAAAGAATCACAGAACCGTGGACTAAGGGAGGTTGGGAAGGACCTCAGGAGGCCACGTGGTCCAACCCACCACGCACAGAAGGGCTAATTTCAACATTAGGTTTGGTCTCTCAGGGCCTTATTGAGGTTGTCTACTCTCTACATGCATTCAGGCTAGCAGCAATGAAAAACTACAACGAAGGTTGGCCAAGAGCACACGAATTATAAAATCTGGGAGCCCTGAGTTTCCTTCCAGGTCCGAAGGGCTAAGCAAAGCTTCGCTGCAGCTCCAAGTAATGACCAGGGACAATACTGCAGAGGTCACCTCTGGTCTGGCCTCCAGTGCACCCAGCTAGCGACTGCCCAGTCATTCTGTGAGGACAGTGTATGGAAAGTCTGAACACGGGAAGGAGCTGTGCGAGGCGGAGAAGATGAAATCTCTGGAAATATTTGCTGTTAGGCTTTAGTAAATCTCTATGGAATATTTGGTAACTGTGTTTTTTCCACGTCTTGAAACAGTTGACCAAATCTGAAAAGGTTTGTGAGGATGGCAAAAGGCACATGACTGATTCAAAAGCTGAGAAAGGTCTATCTTTGCTCTAAAACCTTTTAAACACAGGGGCCAGACTCTTTTTTTTTTATAAGCAGAAAAAAAAAAAAAAAGACATTTTTTACCGGACACCTTCTTATAAATAGTTCAATTGCTTTGGCTGATACTCAAAAAATAAAAAAAAATCGTACAGAATGACATCCGAAGTAAATATATTTGACCCAAATATGAGTTCAGCAAAGCTCTGAACAACTGAGAACAGAATCTTACAGCAGGAAGCATTAGGAAAACTTCCTTGTGGGCAGAGCTGCCCGTCCTGCCTGCAATATTGTTTGTTAAGCACTTTGGAATCCGTCGACACGAACAGAACCACATAACTGAAGCTGCTGGGCTGCATTTCCCTGCTCCCTCTTTCTGCTGCAGTATCTTACTGTTAATTATTGCTATGAACCGCAGCTGGCTGGTGGGAGTACCAGGCAAGTACGCTTTCCCCTGGAACTAAACTTCAGGAAAAGAAAAAATTCTGAATATGCATTGCATCAGGATTAAAGACAAATTTTGAAGTTTGCTTCCAGGGAAAATGCTGGTGCATTCAAAGCCTGTTAATGTACAGGGGAAGGAGTGCCAAAGGACGAGAGCACTCCACAAATACAGCTGCGATTCCATGAAGTCAGAGCAAGCAGCTCCTTGCCCACAAGATGAGGTAAGTAAGGGATGCAGTGTAACAGCCCACAGAACACAAACGGATCTTGCAGCTTGAACTATTTGGGCCATGAGGCCCCAAAACGAATAATATTAAACATATAATATGCATAGCTTTTGTATTCAGCTCAGATTTTAATTGTGGATTTTATTTGACAGCTCTAAAAATACTTTTTTAGAAGTGTTTTCTCTACCATGATTATTATTAAGGTATTTCTTTCTGGGCTTCCAATATGGGACTTTTCTAGCTGGTTAGGAATTGCCAGTGAACTCTCCATCCTGTTGCACTCAGCAGAAAGTTTGCTGCTGATTTCAAGAGAGCGAGATTTTTACCCCGCAGGAAATCAAGGTAAGTGGGAAATAATACTCATTTCATCCAATTAAATAGTAAAGCTCACGAGTTGTCAGGGTCTCAGTCCACAGACATTTCCTTTTTCTGTCAGAAAAATACAGTTGGGGGGATGTATAACATAAAGTACAAAAAAGGTGCTGTAACGCAGAGTGAGACAAGGGGGCCAAAGCTGTAAATTCCTTCCATCGACATGGTAATCTGTATTTGTAAAAGGCCAATATTGAGCAGGCAGTGAAAACAGAAATGCATAACCACATCACATCGTTCCTCTGCCAGAAACATTCATACTAATTTCCACCATCAAACGCATGGTATGATTACTTAAAGGTTTTTTTTAACCAATCCTACTTATAAAAACAAAATCCTCAAGATGGTGTAACTTCACATTTTCATATTCTGTAACATGAATATACATCAAATTGGCAACAATCCTTACCTTGTGTACAAGCCTCCTTCGGGGTCATTAACACGGAATCAACTCCTTGCAGTAAGTAAACACGTCTTTTTCTCATTTTTTTATGTTAGAAATTGAAAATTAATCTTGCAAGTCATTTTGAACCGGGAAAACAGGGCTGACAAAGCAAGCACTGTAGTCTGATATCTTTTATTAGGCCAACTTAGAGTTCAAAAATATGCAAGCCTCCCTGACCACACACAAGTTCATGTATGCAGAACTCCAGGCTGGACCCATAAAACATATAAAACTACCTGCTTTGTCACTACTTATACACATATATGTATATATAGTATATATGTATATAATGCACATGCATATACATTTGAAAGGCTTCAGAATAAACTGTTCATTGACATAACTTTAACAACTCTGAAGGACTTCTGTGGGTTGGCATGTAATCTTGCTATAGACCAGTGGGTTTAATAAAGAAAAATTTAGCAGCGCACAAAACAAATCCTGCTGCTGATTTCTAATGAGGACTAATTCCTATGCAAAAACTCACAACTCCCATTAACAGTACTAGCAACCATATGTTCTTTGCTGCTAATAATAATAATGAGGAATACCTGGCAAAGGTATAGCAACGTCTTTCACGTGAGGTGTTGTAGAAAGAACAGTAAAGAGGTTTACTAAACTCATAGCTATAACACTTCAGGGTGCTCTATGCAGGTACAACCCGCTGTAAATTGATAGGTCTCTTCTGCACAAGAATTCAAGTGTTCCTAACGTTGCTATGTGTCCACCACAAGGTGTGTGCATAACCTGCTCACCTCTGCTTTTCCTCCCTCCAGCGTGCAAACAGATCACCACCCAGCTCTTCAGCAGCCCTCAGTCCACACGACCTGAGGGACCGAGGGGCCAGCAGTGGGAGCTGTGTACAAAGAGCACGTCAAAGAATTACAGTGATGAAGGTAACTACTCTTCTTTCCTCAAGTTCTGCTACCTGTGAAACAGAATCACAGAATTGTAGGGGTTGGAAGGGACCTCAAGAAATCATTGGGTCCAACCCCCCTGCCAAGGCAGGTTCCTTAGAGCAGGCTGCCCAGGTAGGCATCCAAACAGGCCTTGAATATCTCCAGAGAAGGAGACTCCACAACCTCCCTGGGCAGCCTGTTCCAAAACCCTTTCCAGGTGTTTCGTTAGGAGTGCAGTCACACCAGTAAATGCTTAGTATTCATTGCAACAAAAACTGAAGAATCGGTGTCCTTCTGCAGCGTGAAGCCTTTGTGCTACCACCAGCAGTACTGCTTCAGAAGTGTGAGTATCAGTGGTCGTGTGGTGTCCCCACAGCCCTCAGCTCCTGGAATTCAGCCAGCATGTGCTGTGGCAGCACCTTGTGCTTTAGTTGCATATGCCTTGATAAGGGCTGGTGGATCTAATCTCGTAACATCAAAGGTGGCTCTGATGCAGCCTGCTAACTCATTCTGAATGCATTTGAAGCCGCTGCTAGGTCTTTTTCGACTCATTCCTGTACAACAAAGGCTGTTTGAGACCAAAGAGCATCACAGATTTGCAGAAGAGCTTTGTCTAGCTCAAGTAATACATTAATGGCCTCCTAACATTCAAGGACGATCGACATTTTGATCTTCCTACCGGTGAACTGGGTCTTGGGAAAAAAATATTGGTAAGTGGATATACTGATTAATAAGAAATCTGAAACCACCTCTACAATACCTTTAAGATGTTGCCTCAGAGTCACCCTATCCACCTGAAAATAATATGGAGGATTAGACATAAAAGCTAAGACTTTATTTATCCGTGAGCTGAGGTAATGGCTACTAAAAATGTGGATTTCATTGACAGATGATTTAGTGAACGTGATGACAGCAGCTCAAACATGGCTCCATTAAAGATAAAAGTAACATGCTTAAATCTCATGAGGAGGGATTTTTTCTTATTGGTAGAGAATGTATGTCAAGACCTTTAGAAACCTAAGAACCACATAATGAGAAAATAATGAAGAATCAGCACTCGTAAGTGTCTGAGTGAAGTTCCCACTAAATGGGCTTTGATAGATCATTTTTCTCCTGACAACAAAGACACCAGAAGGATTGTCTGGACTGTAGCTCCTCACTGCAGCCTATGATGAAAAACACTTCCTGTAGCCAAGCAGAAAGTCAAGGTGAGGACTTTCTCCCTAGAAATATACGTATTTCTTTGCATTTTTAGAGAGAATCTAGTCCAGAAATATCATCTGAGAACACCAACACCACCAGAGGCCAAAGAAAGAAATGCTAATATAGTATCAGACAAAAATATTGAGACATTATTTTCCTTGAAGACACTTTTACCAGTGACTGGAAAGATAGTGAAGATCTAAAAACAAAAATTAGTTGGGATTTTGCTCCTGAGAGTTCAGCCTCCGTTGCCTGTTGCAGTGCCAGCTGCCATGCACCAGCTCAGTCTGCCTCTGAGCTTTGTAGCCTTTCCTTGTTTGGTTGGTATCAGTGAGGGGGACTAAAAAGGCTAGCTAAGAGCTGGCCTCCCTTCCTCTGTGGGCTTTAGTGACAGCTGACTGCTGCTACTGCACTGGTCTCCTGGAAACACTGGTCTTCGGGGCAGCTGAGGGCAGTGGGTGGCCTCTTTTGGCCCCCAACTTCAGCGCTCCCATTAACAGGACACTAGAGGTAAAATTCACTTAGTCATTGTAGAGACTTCTAGCAAGTGGTTCTTGTCATAAAGGAAATGACAAAAACAGGTCAGATTAATAATTCCCCAGAATTATCTACTCCTCTCCATTGACTACAGACATTACCTAAGGTGACACACTTTGGTGCAGATACCCATACTGCAGACATCTACATCTAGATTAGAAGAATGTCACCCTAGATATCTGCATTTTGGAAGCAGAAAACAGCAGTGCCCTAAGATGCAGACCCACCTATGAGGTGATATTATCATCACGGTCAAAGACTTACATTACAAAGATTTACAATTTTGACTTCCAAGTGTTCTTTGGACATTCATAATAAAGGACAAGCTGCACATTTGGGAGGATTCTGGCCTATTTCTCAAGAGTGAAACATCGACTGTGGCCACCATGTCGTGTTTCATTAACCTATTGCTTGAAGCCTGGGAAATTCATAAAGCTGACCATTAAAAGAAATTGCATACATATTAACTGCTATTTTATTTATTTGGTAGCAAACACAGAGACACACTTAGCATAACAAAATACAGCAAGTATGAAGTACGGTAGTAACAAACTATCCCTGACTAATACAACACCAGGGCTGATCTACTTCTTTGCCAAGGAACCAAAAGGCAGAGATCTGCAGAAGTGGGGGCTGCTTTCCACCCATGGATGGAATCCTATGCAGAGCAGGTATATGCTCTGTGTTTTAACAGGCTCAGAGAAAAATAAGCTTTTTATCTTGCTTTGTAACAAGATTCTTCCATAATATTTTCATAAGGAAAAACAAGGAGTAGGCAGGTGAGAGGCAGAGCTGTTCCATGTGAACAAAGAGATGAGAAAGGAAGGCGTAATTGAGGCTCCTACTTCCAGTTCCTACTGCACAAGCTAGAAAATTGTTGTAATGCCTTTCTCAGACACATTTATTATGTTATTTCAATTGGCCTTCCAAGCTAGAGCAGGCCTACAGCTCTCATTTGATACGTTTACACTGAATTAACATTAATTAATGATGAAGGGTACAATGAATGATCTGTTCATTCTGACTGCAGAGGGCACTTAGACACCTAACTCATACATGGACACCTACGGTTACCTCAAAGGCAAACACTGAAAATCTCTCCCAGGCTTCACAGCTTTCACTGGCACTTAGGTGAATATTCCAGGACAGCTCAGTAATGATCTAAATGATCTTAACAAAATGGAGAAGTGGTCTGAAAACAAAGGGGGGAAACTCTACTGAGATGAGAATAAAGCTCTACGCTTAGGCAACACACGGGGATTGAGGGATGATAGGCAAAGCAGCAGTTATGAAAAAAAAAAAAAAGAGGATTATAGCAGAATAACCTGAAGATTAACCACCAATGTCATGTTGTTATTAAAAAAAGAAATCGTACTGCTAGGATACACGATGGGAAGTACACCTTACAAGTCATATTAAGGAATGTTTCCATTCTGTTTGGCACAGGTTGTATTGCGTACAGTTTTGGGCACCACATGTCAGGAAAGATGTGGAATAAAACTAAAGTTGTAAGAAAGGCTGGAAGTCAAGAAAAATAAGTTATTCTCGAGCCATTTCAAGTCAGGAGAGAGAAGAGACACCAATGGGCTTAATCTGCATCAGCAGAGATTCGGGTTACAGCGCAGGCTTGTTCACCTAAATTGTACATGTCAAAAAAGAGTTTTCTAAAATGACTTAGCACTGGAGTAAACCACCTCGAGAGGTTCTCAGATCTCCCTTCCTGTAGGTATTAGATAGCATATGAGTCAAATATCTGTTAAGGAGAACACAGGTGTATTTCATTCTGCCTTGTTCAGAGGGAAGGAGTAGATGACCTCAGATCTGCTCTAGCACTGGTTTCTATAATTCTGTGATAATGGCCCATCTTAGAGACACAGAAACAAAAATATCACTTGCCTTTGACTACAAGTGTGGCATATCCAGACTTAGAACACCCTGACTTAGCTCATTCTTCTAAATAACACCAGCCAGTAATACTTACCTATTCTTAAGACAAAAACGTTCTTTTAAATGGCCACATTTTAAAAATAGATGACCACTTGCAAATTAAAAAAAGACATGTATGTAAACACACACATCAACATTATTGTTGAATCTGTACATGCAAACTGAGCAATTTTGTCATTTACTGTATAAAATTCAGACTTGTATTTGCAGCCATATAAATTAACCAACACAGTAATTGCATGCATACTTCATAGCACATACTGATACAGAACAATGCATGTGATTTCATGCAGTGGTTTTGCATCTTTTTAAGCTGTCTTCAAGCTCTCTGAAACAAAGATAACAAAGAAAACTTCCAAACATGAACAAATGAAGCAGCAGCATCTCTGCCATATGTAAAGATCACTTTCCTTTTCTTCAATGCCTTCCCTGTAGCATGATGTTAACACAGACCCAGAAGTATGACTTCATTCTTTGATCTTTTCAAAACAGATGGGCTGGGAGATCACCATGAAAACTGCAGCTTCTTAATCTTCTAACATAACTGTTAAGACCATGTACCTTCTCAGAAACCGTGCCAATCATTTGCACTGAATTAAGGCAATTTTCTGGCATTAAATTTCAATGACTCCGGCTCGGGGTTGAAAAAATACCTTGTAACTTGTTTTAGAAGGCCCAAGCATATCGCCACTATTTCTGTGGTGTCCTATGGCAACCTTACGGAGCCTTCCAGCAAAGCAATGTTCAGGAGGAGGAGAAGTATAAACATGGCAATTCACATTTTAAAGCCAACTGTTCTTTTGCATTTGTGTGGGCTTCACCTGCCTTGCTGCAAGAAATTACCATCTCACTGTTATCTATTCCTTAAGAGTTTTTACCAAATTTTAGAATTCAGTTCATTTTCCAGTTCAATTTCATATCAGACATTCTTATCTGTCTCGTAGCACTTTGGGGAAAAATCCAGTGTAAATGGTGTCACTCATGACACGCAGACTGCTATACCTGTATACACACAATGCCTCTCCCATGAGTCTTGGGAAAATCCTCTTCAAAATTATTGGTTAGCACATTGGCTTTTTATATAACGAGCCTAAAAGAGAAGTCACACATGCCACCAGGATTTAATATCTGTGACCTTAGAAATTAACAAGGTCATCAGATCTACCAGATTACAACAGAATTCTAGCGCTGGTTTTGGCTTCTATAACCCCTCAAACAGCAACACAGAAGCCAGCAGACCCAGGGCAGACACCGTCGGCTGGAGCAAAATCGGGGACATCATCCACATCCACAGCACAGACAGATTAGCTCTGTCTTCTAGTTCTGCCAGAAATGTGCTCAGGATTTGTCTTATCAAGGCACTTCACGAAAATTAATCCAGATCAACCAAGTGAAGTGAACTGTTCTAAACTATTATATTACATTGTATATAGTATAGCGTATAGCGTATATATAGTATAGTATATACTATGTACTATATGCTATATGCTATGTTATATGTAAGTATTATATAATTGGATTTAAATTCTATATGTGTTGTCTGCACAAGTGTTTAATACTATTTAGTATATCTGCATTAGAAATCTATTGAGATTAACTTCCCTGTCTCACAGAGATGAGTTTTTGATGCCAAGAACTCCAACAGTGGTAGTTTCTTAATAGGAGCTCCCTAATACAAGCCATAAAGCTTTATTTTTCCCTTAAGATTTATTCAGGGCTAGGAGGGGCTCTATGTAAACCCACAATTCTTAACTAGGCAACAAGAGAAATGATAGCAGTTACGAGAGAAGTGATATATCCATCAGACAAGAAGCCCATCCTTGTATATGAGGTTATAATAGGAGATGTCTGGGTACTGCACATTTCAATAGTGCCTTGTTGACATCAGACTCTCCTAAAACTCAAACTGATGGGGTAGTCCCATTGTGGAGGTTTTGCCCCGCTTTTCATAATAATTGACAGAGACCAGAAGTGACTTGTGTGACGTGTGGACTTTGTGCACCTGACACAAAAATGCAAAAATTGAATAACATAACTTTAGACATCCAAAACAGAGGTGTCTGCATCTGACCTGTCAGATCACACTGTACACAAAAGGGTATTTCTGGGTGCAATTCCTCTCTAAATCAGATTACGAGTTACATAGAAAAACTATGTATTTCTCTCCTCTGACTATAAAGAAGTGCAATGTGACATGAAGAGTCACACTGTACACCTCTGAAGAGAAATTATATTAATGCCCACCAACTTTTCCATCAGCCTAATAGTTGTTTCATCTTGGCATGCCCTGCCACGGATGATCAAGTTAATGACTGTAGGTTTCACATTTCTGGAGGTACCACTGCCCACGCTGTGACACCACAAAAGCTTTGCCAGATGTTCTTCAGGTCGTGAGCCCTGCTTCTCCAATACAATTTCAGCCAGGCTGATGCCTCCACTCATAGGCAGTGCCTTCACTTGAGGCCACAGTTCAGCAATTGCTGCTGCAGGCCTTATAAAGTCTTGAATTATGTGTAGATAGCCTATTTTGGATGAGACTAGGTGGTGACATACTAATCTAGTTTCCTTCTGCAACAGGATAACAGATGGGAGAAGCAGAAGGTGTCATATCTTGACTGTTATCAACATTGACATGCATTATTCTTCTACCCAAGACAGAGAACACAGTTTAGAGGAAACTGGTATGTGATGAGTACAGACTGGCTGGAAAGTCAGTCACTGGAAGCATTTACCAACAGTGAATTATTGAAATGGAAGGGTGTACAGAGTAAGTTTGGGGTTTCTCAATATTTCCATTAACAACCTGGGTGATGGAAGATAAAATATACTTACTCACTGGAGCAGGTAATTCCAAGCTAATAGAGCTTGCCAGCTCACTGGAAGATAGGACCAAAACTCAGATTATTTTGACAAACTGGAGAAACAGTCTTAAAAATAGGTGGCAAATTATTAGGGAGATACACAAAGTTCTGCACTTTCACAGTGTACAAATACAAGCTAGGCAAGAATTGGTTCTGTAGAAAAGTAGCAAAGGGGAGCACAGCCAGGGTATAAACAACTGTGCTGTTGCTGCAAGAAAAGGCAGACCCCGTAGTGGGATACATAGAGTAAGACAAGTCTTTCGGAGACTTGAGCTGTCTGCTCGCTCAGCAGTGGTTAGGTCTTAGCTGGAATGCTGAGTCTAGTTCGGGACATGGCAAAAGAAA
This sequence comes from Cygnus atratus, assembly GCF_013377495.2. Classification (NCBI taxonomy): domain Eukaryota; kingdom Metazoa; phylum Chordata; class Aves; order Anseriformes; family Anatidae; genus Cygnus; species Cygnus atratus. Next base: position 180,307,466 of record NC_066362.1, on the reverse strand, counting down.
GATTGGACAGAGTTCAGAAAGGGGAGGTAAGAATGGTCAGAGGTTAAGAAAACGGGACCCCTATGAAGAAAAAGGACTGGTGTGGTTTAGTCTAGAGAAGATCACGGAAAACGTGCCAAGAAAAGCCTTCTGACATGAGGGATGGTTAAACATTGGTATCGATTGCACAGGGATGTGATGTGAAATCTCCATCCCTGGACGTCTTTAGGAACGGCCTAGGCAAACGTCTGTCCAGCAAGACAAAGGGATAGGGGGTCAACGGGGCACAGGGAGAGGTTCAACGATCTCCAAGCTCCTTTCTAACACTATTTTCCAGGATACAGTGCTTCTGCATCTCCTAAACTTTTTGAGTAGTTGTGTTTAGAGGAATTGTACAAAGACCAGCATTGCTCATTCAGCATCCTTGGAGTTGAATGAACCTGAGCTTTTTAGTTGTTATAAATTCAGTAAGTCCGCTGCTTCTCAGAGTTCACTGCACTAAAGCTAAGGCAGTTAGCCTGCCTTTATAATGCTTTTATTGAATAAATTTGCAAAGCTGCTACCTAGAGCCTACATTAATGCTCAGTACCACTTTGTTAATTTGGAATCCAGATCTGGTGACTGATTTAGGAAAACAGTTCAGCTAATCCCTAGTGAATAGAAATCCCCAGCCTAAAATTGTATGGCTCACCAGATTCCCACACGTGCAAATGCAGCAGCTGCCTTGCAAAGGGAAGTTAAAATATCAAGTACAAACTTTAGGGGGGTTTCACGTGACATGCCTATTTTCCTTCCTCGGAGATCCAGGGCTCCAAAAAGCAGGAGCAGAGACAATCACAAGGTGCACAAGCCTACAAAACGTTCACAGAGGACAACCTCTGTAGTAACATGGCAAGTGCACATGCGCATTCTAGAAACCAGTTCTGGCAGGATAACACAGATAGAAAGTTAAAAAACATAATTCTGCACATTAGCCATGTCTCGTTTCTTCAGTCGGCAAATACAGTTAGTGCATATAGCCACGGGATAGCAATAATCTATATACTTTAAGCTAACTCATGTAATTGCCTTCTGCATGATAAAACAAGTTTCAACAGAGTACGATGAATAATAATTCCTTAGTTGGAGCTCCTGGGAACACGTCCATCGTTACGGGAAGGCTCCTGTGCAGATTGCTTCCTGCCTCATAGAAGGCCCTCGATTGACCTGTTGAGCTCTGGGAGACAACACAAGGCCCCTTTCCTCACCCAAACTTGGTCTGAGCTGGGCAAGGGGCCGATTTTCCTGCGATGTTGGGATGTTAGATGCTGTACCTGCTCCTGCAGTAGCCATCCAAATTTAGAAGTAAAGGAATAGATGTAAGGAAAACAACTATTTTAATTATGAATACAATGAAGCAGGATATTCTTGTCCATTTACTTTCTAGTAAGCACACATTGCTATTTGCAATGAGACATCTCTAATCTAATACCTAAGGAAAACAAAAAAGAATGAGGCCCAACATCTAAAGGTACTTGGATATTTACCTTTAAGAGTAAGGAGTCTGATGCCCAAGGATCCCACATAACATTAGGGGATCTGGGCCTACAGTCCCAAATGAGGTACTCAAGCAGCAAATAATTCAAGATGCTCTCAGAGGGGTGAGAGTCTGATGTGGTAAACTTAGGGAACGTTTCTGAACTTTCTGAATTAGGTGTTGCTGGTCTGTTTCCTGAAATCTGTATCAGAGACAGCTGATGCCTACTAGGAACAGTTGTGTAGTACATATGGAAAGCAGGATAAAACCAGACGAAGATGCGTAGATTGTGTTAACTGAGTTATGGCTTTTGTAGCATCACATGTAGTCCAGCCACTCACACGAGCTGCAATAAAAGGCAAGCTGCATTACTAAAACAAGGTAGCTACTCTGCGATGAGCAAATCCTTTCTGAATATCATTTTACACAGGCATGCTTTTAATAACAAAGGAGGCTTCCTCTTCAAATAACATTTGATAATTGTTAGCTGTCTTGCTTATATCCTTAGGCCATTGGGCTATACCATGAGGACCTCATATTGTAAGCACACTACAGCTCCCCACAGTCACCATAGGTTAATGGACAGAATCACTGCAGTGAGTCAGACAGCTTCTGGACTCCCAGGAAATGATCTTACAAGCCAAGCAGGCAAGATACAAACAAGAACAGGGTGTAAGAGCTGATAAAAGTGTTAAAAAGTGGTACCTCACACCATGCATAAGCGCTGGGCATTGCTGGCAGGAGTTGGCGCTTGAGCAGGAGCAGCACCACCACGTCTACACATCACAAGGCTCCCCACAAACGCTTCATTACTCAAACCACTTTCATTTCTCTTACGCAGATGTATATCAGAGATACTGAACCAAGTTTCTCTGTGCATTAGCCCTTTAGTACACTAATGCTCGTGGTTACTCCTCTCCAAATTCCCCCTGGAGCACTTATTAATTTGAGGCGGAGAAGTAACAGTAATTAATCTATTAAAATGAGGAAATGTAAATTCAGATGTATGCAGAGAAACACTTTTTCTCTATTTACTCTTAATTTACATCCCGATGAGTCAAATCACCACTGTTACATTGCCAAGTCAAATAAAATTCACTGGTGATTAGAGTTGCTCTGCAGGATTGTACAGCATACACGTCTTTAATGAATTTGGTCCACAAGCATATGGCCAAGGATAAACTGCATTTAATACCTCTAAGCAAAAGTAATGACGAAAACAACTTCTCAGAGCCTTTCTGAGTGCGATTTTCAAGTTAAATAGATGAATAGTGATATTTTTTATATAATTTTGTGTGATAAGTCTGAATTATTCTCCGGGAGCCGTTGTCCCCCACTCACAGTCCCGGAGCTCTGGAGCTCTGAAGGGCCGCTGCTGGCATGTGAGCATAGGGGTGGTTGGGGATTGTTTTTCTGATGATTGTTTCCCCCCCCCCCCCCCAAAAAAAAAGGAGTTTCAGGCAGTTTCAGGCACTTTTGATTTTGGTCCTTTGCCCTCACTTTTCCAGCTACCAGGCCAAGCTGTGCCCACAGCACTGTGGGGCAGAGGAAGGGGCTGCTGCGCTGCCTGCCGGCGGCTGACCCAGGGTAGGGTAAAGGCTTAAAAACAACATAAAAAGGGAGGAAACCACAAGGTGCACTCGGTGCACTTGTAGAGAAACCAGGAGGGGTTGATGCTACCAGCTGCATCTTCGAGCTCAAGGCAAAATATTGATTTTTACATCCAGGAGACGGGGAGAGGCGGACATCCCGCAGGCGGAGAGCAGAAGTTGGAGGCGGTGGCTGCCTGCAGCCAGCCCTCAGAGGGGTCCCTTCCCCTTTCCCTTCCCCTTTCCCTTCCCCTTTCCCTTCCCCTTTCCTTACCCCTTCCCTTTTTCCTTCCCCTTTCTCTTCCTCTTCTTCTTCCCCTTCCCTCCCCGTTTCTCTTCCCTTTTTCTTCCCCTTTCTCTTCCCCCTTCCCTTTCTCCTTTCCCCTTCTCTTTCCCTTTCCCTTCCCCCAAGACGCTGAGCACCAGGACTGGGGATGGGGGCTCAATCCCCCTGGGCTCCCAGCCTGTCCCAGCGTTGTCCTGAACCGTGCCAAGATTGTCCCAGAACCTTCCTAACCCTGTCCCAACTGCCCCAGCACAACCCTAAATTGTCCCTTCACCTTCCCAGCATAACCCTAAATCGTCCCAGAACAACCCTAAATCGTCCCAGCTGTCCCGGCAGTGCCCAAGCACCGTCCCAGCCCGTCCCCAGCTCTGTCCCTGCCACCTCCACAGCCCCTCTGCGGGTGCCACCTCCCCCCTCGGTGTCCCCCCGCGGCCCCATACCCGGCGAGTGCCACCCTCGCTGCGGGTGTCGCCGTGTCCGGGGACATCCCAGGGCCACCGCCGAGGGGACACGAGCGAGAAAAGCCGGGGAGGGGACACAGAGGTGACCAAATACTGACCCGCAGCAGCAGCTGGAGAGTGGCTGCACTCCGGTGGCTGCAGCCTGGAGGGGGGGGGCACGGCTTTCGCCGCTCCGGCTGCCTGCGAGGGAAAGATAAGAGGCTGGTGCAGAGAAACAATTAAAAAAATAATAATAATAAAATACCGAGAAGCCCTAATTAACTTGAAAGCGGTTGCGACTTCGCCGAGCCGCTCGTCCCGCCCGGCGCAGGGGAGCGCCGTCGGGGGGCGCGATGGGGACCCGGGGGGGACCCGGGGGGGACCCGGGGGACACCGAGGGGAGAGGAGGGCTGCCCCGGGGGGGACACGGGGGACACGGGGACAGCGGGCACGGCACGGCTGGGGGCTGAGCGCGGCCCCCCCGGGAGCCGGGCAGCGAGCACGAAGGGCTGCCGAAACGGCCCCAAACGCCGCGCGTGGCGCTTTGGGATGGAGAGGGGTGAGAATGACCCGAAGCGAGTGCCAGCCCCTAAAAGTTTTGGTTTTAGGGTGGTTTTTTTTTGGTTGATCGTTTTTTTTTTTTTCCCCCTTCTTTTTCTCGCTTTCCAGGCATCCAGGCGTTACTCCGCTCGCTGTCCCCGGCTGCCCACGTCCTCCCAAGGCACCACAAAGTTTCCTTTGGGGAAACCCCAAGGCGCCGCGGCACCCCCTCGCCCTCCCGACCCCCGAACCCCCAAACGGCCCCGGTGGCAGCCCCCTGCTCCCGACCCCGAGCCCCGCTCACAGCACCGGGAGCAGGATGCGGCCCCCCGGGCCCCCCCTCCCCTCCCCGCACAAGGACGCAACCGGGTCGAACCCCAAACCCTTGGAAAAGCAATTGTTCGTTGTCTTTTTTTTTTTCCCCTTTTTTCCCCCCTTTTTTGTTTTCCCGGAGATATTCCAGCCTCTTGTGACTCTCCGGAGTTGGCTGCGTTTGGGGTTTGTTTGTTTGTTTGTTTGTTTTTGGGTTGGTTGTTGGGTTTTTGTTAGTTCTTTTATGGTGGTTTTTTTTTTGTTGTTTCGTAATTGCATCGTTTGACCTCCTGCTCAAAGGAGGGAATCCGTCGCTCCTTTCCGTGTGTCAAACAACTCCCCGTGTGCCGGCAGAAAGAAAAGTCCCGGCAGACGCCCGGGACGCCGAGGATTTGCATTTGGTGGTTTTTTTTTTTGTTTTTTTTTTAATGACGGGATTGAAACCCGCCGAGTTTAGGTTGTGCCCTAATAGGAGGATAAACGCGGCCATCTGCAGCGCTCAGCCTACCTCAGCTCACACCCGAATCTACGCCAAGTTGGGCGAGACACGAACCGGGCAGCCCCGGCGCCACCGGGGGCGGCACTGGGGACGGCCGAAATTATAGGGTCGGGGCCATCTCGGTGGGACAAAACGTCCTAAAACGGGGCGCTGGGAAACCTGCCGCCGGGGGGGCGCCCCGGACCTCGAGCCCGTCGGGACGGGCAGATTTGGTTCTCGTCGCCGGGAAGGTTTTGGGGCTGGGGAACGAAAAGGGGAGAGCAGGTTCCCGGCGGGGAACGGGGAGGAGCGGGGTGCCCGCGGCCCCCCTGCCCCGCTCCGCTCCCCGCAACTGTGCGCGGCTCGGGGCCGCCGGGGGCACCCCAAAAGCGGAGCCCCCTGCCCCTGCGGCTGCTCGGCAGGAACGGAGGGTTTAGAGGAAAAATAGTCATAGGAAAAATAATGAGAAGAAATAAGAAAGAAAAGAAAGGAAGAAAAAGAAAGGAAGAAAGAAAGGAAGAAAGAGAAAAAGAAGGAAAAAGGAAAAGAAGGAAAAAGGAAAAGAAAGAAAATGAAAGAAAGGGAAAGAAAAAAAAATCAGGAAAAAAATAACAAGTCGTCGCTGGGAAACCTCCCTCCAAGCCCAGGTTCTTGCATTTCTGTAGGGTTTGTGGCTGTTTGCCGTACGCATCCTCCCACGTTTTAAAAAGCCTCCGCTAATTTACGCAGCAGCACCGAGGCTGCGGCTGACACTTTCCAGCTACACCGGGAAAGGAGAAAATAAATAAATAAATAAATAAAACACCACCTCAGTTAAAAATAACGATTTTGCCCTTGGCCGGCACCCAGTTTTTTGGCTCTTACCGTCCCGGGATTTTCGCTCAGCCTCTGCAACGCCCTGAAAAGCCGCGGTCCGTTTGCGCAGCCCCGCAGCGAGCCGCCGCCGTGCTGGCCAAAAGCGAGGCGATTTGGGGGAGCAAAGGGCGGGGGGGGAGGAATCCTAAAACCTCGCAGGGATCCGTCGGGACGAGAAAAAAAAAAAAAAAAAACTTTTGCAAAAGTCTTTTGCGAGCTGGCTGCGGGCAGGCAACGGAGCCCGGAATAACGATGCTGGAATCACGGCGCGGCGAGCTTCCAGAGCGAAATGATTTTAAAAAAATAATAATTAATAAAAAGAGGAATAATAAAAAGCCCTAAAGTCTGCCTGGAGGTGACTCGGGTTTGCTGCGGGTCCGGCTCCGCTTGGACGCGCGGAACCGGTTTGCTCCCCGCGCGGTTTTTCCCGAAATCCGGCTTTTTGAGCCCATTTCGGGAGCGCTCCCAGCCCGGGACTCCGGGGCCCCGGCCGGGATTTGGGAGGCCGGTGGCGACCGGCGGTGCTCCGGGACCCCCCCGGCACCGGGCAAGCAAAAACCGCAAGGAAAAACCGTGTCCCCAGCCGCCCCCGGCCGCTGGAGGTGCGGGCACGGCGAGCCCGGCACCAGAGCTCTTCCCTCACCCCCCTCTCTTGCTCAGTTAGCTTTTTTAAAAATTTTTTTTATTATTTTCAATTATTTTTAATTATTTTTAATTGTTTCCACTATTTCCCACCCCCAAAACCCGTCCTCGCGTTGCCTTCTCCCCGCAGCTTGGGAGCTCGGTTCGCACCGCTGTCTCTCCGTGCCACCCCGGGGAGGGATGGGGGATTTTTTATTTATTATTTTTAGGTTGTTTTTTTTTTTTGACAAAATCGAGCATTTTTTTTCCTCCACGTGGTGACCCAGCGGGGATCCCCCCGGCTCCGGCTGCCAGCAGCTCCGTAAGGCAAAGCGTGCGCTGGATAAGGCGCTCGGGACCCAGGAATTGCCGTCCCGACCCCAAAAACCCGCAGCCCCGGTGCTGCCCCAAATCCTCCCCGCTTCCCTCCGAAGGCAGGCTGAGCTCTGGCCGTTTCGGGAAAGTTGTTAGTAAGCAGGATCCGACCAAGCGCCGGCTGTTAAGGGTTTTATTTCATATATTTTATATAAAAAAAGCGTTTGGGGGATTGCATTCGATCTCTCCATCCCGCTTGGAAACGCGCTGAGCGGCTGCGCTCCGCCGCTAAAACCCTAAAAGTTGGATGGGAGAGTTTTTAAAAAAATCCCCGTCTCACAGCAGAGAGCGCCTGTGCCCCAAAAAGGCACAACGTTTGGGGTCACTTCGCCCCCTTCCTTCCCCGCTTCGAGCCGCCCAGCCCCTCGGCAGGTTGCTGGGAGCTCGGAGCCCCGCTGGCCGTGCGAGGAGAGCAGCCTGCAAGGAGCGCAGCCCTATGAAGCACCCCACTGCCTGGGGCGGGAGGCAGGCTATCCCTTCGGCTGCTCTTTAAAAACTTGGGGGAAAAGCGAGAAAAAGAAAGAAAAAAAGGAAAAAAAAAAAAAAAAAAAAGCCTTGTGGTAAAGCCTCCCGCTTGCTTTCCCCGGGAGGCCAGGCGAGCCGCTGGAAAACAAACAAAAAAAAAATAGAAAGAAAAAGGGAAAAAAAGGGGGAAAAAGAAAGGAAAAAAAGAGGAAAGAAAAGGAGCCGGCGGCGCTCCCGACGGCAGAAACGAAACGGCCGGGACGCGGCGGCTGCCGGGGAGAGGAGAAACCGGAGGAGGGATGGGGATAGGGGATTGGGAATAGGGATATGGGATTGGGATGGGGAATAGGGGATGGGGATGGGGATAGGGATAGGGGATGGGGATGAGGATGGGATGGGGATAGGGGATGGGGCCGCCTCCCCAGAAAAGGTCCTACCGACTTCCCCTCGGTTCCCTAAGCCGCACGGAGCCCCCTTCCCCGCAGCCCCCCCAGCCCCCTCGCACCAGCCCTTAGCGGCCCCCCCGTGCCCCCCGTCCCGCCTGGGTCTCGGCTCCAGCCCTGCCTCTGCCCCGGCTCGGCTCCGGGGGCTCCCCACGAGGTTTTACTCACGCAGCCCGGCCTCGGCCGGCCCCAGCCCCACGCCACGGGCCGCTCCCTTGCTTTATTTCCACGCGGGGCCGTGGGGAAGCCCCCCTTCGCCCCCTTTTTCCCCCCCCCCAAAAAAAAAGCGGAGCCGTCTGGCGAGCGGCGCCGAGCCCCGGCCGCCTCCCACCTAAGGCGATTTTCGTTCTTACACGTTTTGGGTTTTGGTTTTTTTTTTTTTTTTTTTTTCTTTCCTTTTTAAACCGGAGCAGGGCAGGGAAAAAAAAAAAAAAATGAAATAAAACCACCCCCGGGGCTCCACGGGGAGCCGTGCCCGCCGCGAGTGGGACGGAGGAGGCGGGGAGAGAAGGGGGGGTCGGGAGGCGGATGGCGAAAAGGAGACCCCAAAAGCGGCTCCCCCCAAAACTCTCCCCCTCCGAGCTTTCCGCAGCCTCCGACCCCCGGCCCCGGTCCTGCGTGGGCCGGGGGCGTTTGGGAGGGACCCCGCGGCCTCGGGTGCAAGGCCCCGGCCTGGTGTTTGCACTTTTCTTCTTATTTTTTATTTCTTTTTTTCCCTTTTGTTCAGCCTCGCCGCCACCTCGGGCTCCCCGAGGCGCCTCACAGGGGCGACCAGCCTCTTCTGTGTCCCCCCCCCCCCCCCCCGGCCCCATGTGAACCCCCCCCCCCGGCCTCCCCTTCCCCTTAAGCCGCGAGGAAGGAGCCGGGTGCACCTGCGAGGGCCGCTCCCCGGCCTCCCCCCTCCGAGGCCGCAACAGGTTTTTCCCTCCTGCGCCGCCTACCCCCAGCCTGGGGGGGGGAGGAAAAAAAAAAAAAAAAAAAAAAAAAGAAAAATGGGGGGGGGGGGGGAAGCGGGGCGGAGCCGTGCCGGGAGGAGGAGGAGGAAGAAGACGAGGAAGAGGAGGAGGAGGAGGCAGCGTGGCTCTGCCCGGGGGGAGCCCGGGGTCACGCCTGTGTGTGTGTGTGTGTCGGGTGTGTGTGTGTCCCCCCCCCGGCGAGGAGTAAGTGCCACCGCTCCGCCTTCCCCTTTTCGCAACGTTGACGCAATCTATAAATAGTGGAACAAAAGGAGCAACTTCCTCGCAGCTTTGCTGAAACGGCACAAAAAAGGCAACCGGGGGGGGGGGGGGGGAGAGAGAGGAGAAGAAGAAGAAGAAGGTGGAGAGGGGGGGGCGGGCGGGTGGGTGGATATTTTGATTTTTTTTTTTTTAATGTTTTTTTTTTTTTTCCCTCCGGTTAAAAGCCGGAGCCTCCCTCCCCCCCCCCCGCTACTGGGAGCTGAGAGCTGCGGGGTTCTTATTCTCCTTAGGATTTGTTTTTTTATATATATATATATTATTGTTATCATTTTTCCTCGTTGCGAAGCGCTGGGCACCGGCAGCGGGGGGGGGGTCCCGTCCCTGCCGCCCCCCCCCCCCCCCACACACACACACCCAGTTCGTGACAGTAAGTGCCGGGGACACGCGTGGCCGTGGGGTGGGTTTGGGGTTTTTTTGGGGGTGCGGGGGAGGGGGGGGATGAGGAGGGCGGGGGGGGGGTCACATTTGGGGAGGGGGTGCGCGGGGCGGGCAGCGGGCGGGGGCAGCGAGGTAAGGAGCGGGGAGGGAATTTGGGGGGGCCGCTTGTTCGCGCTCCCCGGCGTGTGCGCGCACGGGGGGGAAAGGGTCCGTGTCGTGTGTGTGTGTGTGTGTGTGTGTGTCCCCAAAAAAAATCGGGGAGCGGGGGGGTCGCGCGTGTCCCGAGCGGCGGCGGGATCGGTGCGGGCAGGGGCAGAGGGGAATTACATCATCCCTATGGGGGATGCTACCTCCGCGTGCACGCGGGTAGGGGGGGAAAAGCGCGGGGGCGCGCCTCCCCCCCCTCTTCCCCGCGCCCCCCCCCCCCCCCCCCCCCGCCGGGTCCCTACTGTCGGGGGAGGGGGGGGGGGGGGAGAGAGGCGCGCCCCCGCGGCACCCGCGAGCGCGCCGCCGAGTGTTTACAGTGCTCACGCAGCCGTATTGTGACGTCGGCTGAGTGACAGCCCGCCTGGCCAACCGCGCGCGGCCCCGCCGCCCGGGGCTGCCCGCCAAGGCCCCGCCGGCCCTTCCGTTGGCGCCCCGCCCACCTCCCTCAGCCCCCACCCCCCCCCCCCTCCCCCCAACGTCCCCTCAGAGGAGGGGGACCGGGGGGGTCCGTGAGGGCGGCCCCCGGCGGGCGGCGGGTCCCGGCCCGTTCTCCTGCTCTAGTCCCGGTGTCCTGCCCGAGCCGAGCCCCGAGCTCCGCTGCCCCGAAAGTTAGCGGGGGACCGAGGCGGGCTGCTGAGGCGGCAGTCACGGGTGTCCCCCTTTTTGTAGGATATTTGTCTTTACGGGTCTCCCCCTTTGTAGGGTACATACGCTTACAGGTCTACCCCTCTGTAGGGTACACATCTCTACACCTCTCCCCCTTCGTAGAATATGTACACTTACAAGTCTACCCCTTTGTAGAATATACATCTTTACGGGTCTACCCCTTCACTGCATATATACGCTTACAGGTCTACCCCTTTGTAGGATCTGTATCTTTACAGCTCTCCCCTTTTGTAGGATATATATGCTTACAGGTCTCCCCTTTGGAGCATATACATCTTTACCACCTCTCCCCCTTTGTAAGATACACATCTTTACACTTCTCCCCCTTTGTAGGATATATATCCTTACAGGTCTCTCTCTTTGTAGGATATACATCTTTACACCTCTCCCCCTTTATAGGATATACATCCTTACTGGTCTCTCCACCTCTGTAGGATATATACGCTTACAGGTCTCCCCCTCTGTAGGATATACATCTTTACAGCTCTCCCCCTTTATAGGACATATATGCTTACAGGTCTCCCCCTTTGTAGGATATATATCCTTACTGGTCTCCCCCTTCGTAGGATATATATGCTAACAGGTCTCCCCCTTTGTAGGATATACATCTTTACAGCTTTCCCCCTTTGTAGGGTATATACGCTTACAGGTCTTCCCCTTTGCATAATATTCATCTTTACTGGTCTCTCCCCCTTTATAGGATATATACATCTCTACAGCTCTCCCCCTTTCTAGGATATATACGTTCACAGCTCTCCCCCTTTCTAGGATATATACATTCACAGCTCTCCCCCTTTGTAGGATACCCACGTTTATAGGTCTCCCTGTTTATAGGATACACACATTTTGAGGTCTCCCCGGCACACAGCTCTCCCGGTGGGATACTCTATCCCACCGGGAACACCCGGGCGCGTCTGCCTTCCCGGAGCACCCCGCGGACACAGCCCTGGCGGCACCGTCAGCGATGGCGTGCTCGCTGCTTTAACCATGTAGATACTGACACTTTTTCCATTATCCATAATTAATGGGGCAAAACACGCTCGTTTTTTTGCCGCCAAACTCCGCAAGGGAACAAATGCGCGCTCTGGAAGCACCCCGCCGGCCCTCGCGTTCACGCAGGAGGAAAACAACCCATCATAAAAGAGCGGGGCCAGGGAGGGGGGATGGAGATGGCGATGAGCCCCCCTCTCGTCCTGAGGGCGAGGAGCTGCCACAGCTGGCTTTCCCAGCGGGGTCGCGGGTCCTGACACCGGGAGGCGAGGAATCTGCTGGCTGCTCCCCGAGGGGCTCGGTGTCCGCGTAAGCCAGCGGGGGGCTGGCCGGGGGCCGCAGCTGGCTGCGGGAGGGCTCCCTGGCCGCGCCGCGCTGGGAGCTCTCAGGATTTTGGAAAAGTGGTTGGAAAGGGACGTGGCTTAGGGATAGGGGTGTGGGGAGCGCGGGGAGCACGGCCAAGCTCGGCCACCGCAAGCTGAGCCTGTGTGCACCCCGAATCCGCTCGGCTCTGAAACGCAGGCCTGTGCATCAGGCTCTGCAGACCTGTCGCGCTCCCAGAGACAAACAAATCTCAATTCAATATCCCACGTGTAAAGGGATTAGCGCTCAGCAAACACAACAGGAGCATATTTTCCCTGTATTATATGGATGCCCTAAATGAAGCCGTGAGTGGAAGGAGGTCCGTGTGTATGTGCACACACACACACAGCCCCATCTCCTCACGTTACCAGCCCCTGCTGTTTTAACTATCAAAAAGCATCGGAAACGAGAGCCGGATTAGTAGGGTACACAGAAAAGTGAAACTACCTTAATTCACTGGGAGGTCGAAAGCAGTGCCTAAGTACACCCAGTGTGTACTTTTACGTAATGTTACCTTCCAATACCAGTGCTTTTCAGGTGTGCAAGATCAAGATAATGTTTTTCTGGTCGTATAGAAAATATAGCTTGTGTATCACTAATGGATCTAAGTCTGTTTTTCTTTAGATTGCCTGAATTACAGACATGAGTACTTTAGCATATGATTATCTGAACAATCATCCCTTTCCCTTCTCACACTTGAGAAAGATTCTCGGTCACCTTCTGCTCCAGCATTACATTTGGGACCGCTCTGGCTGCACCATGTGGTGGTGTCTGATGGTTTTTCTTTTAAAAACATAATTCTGTCCTCCGTCCCCCAGCTGTGTTAAAAAACACGGTCTCATGATATTCCTAGTGATAACAAGCAGTTCTCCCTGCTGACCCTAAAGGCCTCGGCTAGGAATTGCCAAAGCTTTCGTTTAAAACGTAAACCACATCTCTCAGCCATAAAGGGTGTCCTGAGCTCACACTTGGAAACGGGACCGATAGGGACAGCATGGTCTTCCTGGTTCGGCAAGCAGGCACTTCCAGTGTCGCTGCCTTTTTGCACAGTAGCACTTTAACAAGCAGCAGCCATGCATAGCTAACAAGGCTGCAAGTCCACTTACTGCTTTTCAGAAGCCTGTAACCCGGTCCTAAACGAGCAGAAACGTCTGCTGTATATTGTTGCTGCCATATGACAGAACTATTAGCGGGGAAGTGCAGTGGTTATTCTTGATGGGCGAGACACGGTGGGAGAGGAAAAGTTTTAAAACATGGAGCCTGAGGCACAGAAAGAAAGCAGCACAGATCTAGCTATCCTTTTATAGTAACTGTTGTTTTCTGGAAAGGGGGAAAGAAAAGAAAACTCTCCCTTCCTTCCAGCAGCTAGACAGGGATGGCGTGACCCTCCTAGCTGAAGACTGATAGCATTCTTGGAGAAATCTTTATGTAGCTTTCATTTCTAGTAGCTGGAAATGAGAAGTATCGTTTTCACCAGTTCCTTCTCCTGACACCGCTTCTGGGTTCTGCTCTTACCTTCTAGTTATACCGAGGGATGTCTAACAGGGCAGTTTTCAAGTTTGGCATTAATGCTTCATAAAAAGTAATGTATTTTTTTCAGAAAATTTTAAAGTATTTTAGTGGTTTTGATGAATATTTTCTCTATGTACAGTTAATGTTCTTAACACTCTATATGCATAAATGGTATTAGCCAAGCGGGGCATTACTTTAAAATGTGTGCTTAATGTGTACAAAAGAGACACCTAGCACAGACCGAAAATGCATTCTCAGCATATATGAGAGCTACAAATATATCTCACATAAATAAGATTAATGCAAATTAAGAAATCAGAAGTGGTTCATCAGATGGGAAATACACACTTTAGACTTTATGAAGAATTAGAAAATAAATGTGCTGAAAACTAGGCGACACTAGCTGGCAAGGCAGAATATCGAAACAACTGTACTTTTTCAGGGCTCTTAATAACCTTGTTTCTAGCTGAATGTGGTATGTGCCTGAACATCCTTTCTTATAAAATAATAAATTTCACAAAGATCCTACTGTATGACAGTGTACTGACTGGCTGTCACAACTACTGACTAAATATTAATTTTGGTAGTCTTTCCAAGTTAAATCTATGAACTACTATACCTGGATAACTTCTAAATCGCTACCCACAAGTGAAACTCCAGTAAACCACTTTTCTGACTTGCATATTGTCTGTCCTTGTTTGTAAAGGTTTGTTTAGTAACTTACTTGACTTTTTTTTTTTGTGCATTTGTTGGTTAGAGAAATATGAGATAGTCTCTTTTGATTTGGAGCTTAGCTCATTTTAGCTTTATAGTGCTAAATGGCGAGATAAACACTGAAGACTAACAGTCTTCAGGACCTCCACATTAGTGCAATCACTTCAGTTTCGTAACTCCTACAGATTTTTATCCCTTACAAGCATTAGAGCAATGATTTACATACCAGCGAGGGAAAATGAAGACGAGGAGGAAGCTCATTATAACCCTGTACGTGTACTCAGTTTCTCCTAACACAGACTAGATTAAACCTGGCCTGTGCCACAAGAACTGTGAAGGGTGAGAGCAAAGGGTCCTTTCTGATTCACGTCCGTATGCAGTTAATGCTCTCTTCACTCAACAGAGCATACCGGACCCCAAATGGGAAGGAGGATCTGGGCTACTATTCCTTCACCTTCGCTCCTCACCCCCACCCCTTGAGCTGTACAGAAGGGATCAGGTTGCACTATTTTAGAAGCTGGTGCAGTATGCACGCTTCCTCAGTATATTGGAGAGCTCGCTGTAGGGACGCACGCTGCTTCACAACACCCTTCACTCAGGACCGTGCCTTATCAACAGAGCTGAGCCCTCAATTCCCCTGTAAATTCCCCTGCGAATGTACAATATTTTTAGTGATGTATACAAATAAAAAAATTATTAATCTAACTTACCTTTGACACATGGCTTTGAAAGCTTCAAGTTTGACGCTAGTCATAAAAACCATACACTCAGTGCTACAGGCAAAGTCGACCTGTAAATGTATGAGAAAAAAAAACGAAATCAAGTGACTTAGCATAATTTCCTGAACATGCTTAAAGACACTAGGTTGGTTAACACATTGAAAAATATCACTGCTGTCTCTGTCACCCCGCCACCTGAGTGCAGATTGCTTGTTACTGTTCCTGCAGACATTTCAAGTTACATCATACAGCTGATGTTAAATCTGTAGCAAGGTAGAAGATGGATTGTGTTTGGGGAAAGGTCTGGAATGGGAGCTCAGGCTAGGGTTGTAATTCTGTCCCTGTCCGTGTCTCTGAATTTCACCAGTGGCTTTTTGATTCAAAGGTAAAGACAATTAAAACTGTCCTAGGACTGAACCTAATAGACAAAATAATGCATAAAGGATGCTCCAAAGTTACATATATTAAGGTTAGGAAAAATCATAGAATATCCGAGTCGGAAGGGACCCACAAGGAAAAACCTAAAATAACCTAAGACCTGAAACAAGTATTTCGCAAGACTGTGTTTACTTGTGCATTTGTTTTTTCAAAATACAAAAGTCATTGTTCCAGAGGCAAGATGCCTAGTTAACAGTGCCTACAAAGCTCATCCAGCTGGGAAGATCTCCCTGAAAGGAGTTCTCAGGCTGTAACACATCTCCACAAAAAGGAATTGAAAATCAGGATGATTGAGATCCAAAGACCTGACTAGGAGAGGGCACCAAGCCCCTTGTATCTCACCTAGGGAAGGATCCTCCTACAGGAATTGGGGAAGGAAGCCATAAGCCTCCCATATGTTGGAATAAGGAAAGGTTTTTGGGAGTGGTAGGAGATTCAGCACGCAGCATTGCAGAGATTCTGGGTTGCGAAAAGGCACCCAGGCTAGGGGAGCTGTATGATTGTGGTAGTGTCTGTCAAGCAGACCAAGAGTGAGAGGGTACAAACAGTTTAACCTTGCCTTAGCCACTTCTACCTGAGTTCTGCGACTTTTAAAAGGAACAAAGTCTCACTCAAGGCTTTAAAAAGCTGTTGAGCTCTCTAGATAAAGAGCTGTATATCGGATCCAGGTATCCTTATTGTAGCTGTGAATAATAAGTGATCTTAGCATACAGACTGGCAGACATCTCGTTTGAAAGCAAGAACTGAAATATTGACAGGTTGGCAAATTTCCAAGTAGTAGCCAACCTGTCCTTTTCTCAAGCAAGAAAGTGATTTTGGAGGGAGAGGCTGCTGGAAATATGCAAGAGGCATGTGAAAACAGAGGGAAAGATAAGAAGGTTCATGGAGGATGCTGAGTAATGACCAAAGTCTTCATCAAGACTGTTAGCCTATTTACTTTCTAATGCTGTGTAGATGAAAGAATCAAAGCCCACAGGTTCTCTTGCAAATCACAGGGATCCTACCTCTCTGTGCCCCTGAGGTCGTACGAGCCCATATGAGTGCTATACATTGCATGCTGCCTCCCCCTTACTTTTTTTTTTTTTTTTTTTACTAATATATTGAAAAATCCCATTATTTTTCATGTCTTTCTACATCCCTTCTTGTACCGAGAAGTTTCGTAATACTTAAGCAGACGTGTTAAAATACAAGGAAAGATGTAGGAAGATGAGGTTATTTCAGGGAGAGCCTCGGCTGCTTTGCAGAAAAAGGAGCATTTTATTTCGTGGAAAACAAAACCTTCAACTGAAAGAGACTGATGTTTATATTATCACTAAAACTTTTGCTGAAAGGGGAAGAAACAGTAACTGCAGACAGCGGTTCAAAAGGAAGTTCTGTTACAGTCCAGACCAAAAAAATTAAGTTCTTACAGCGTATAAAATATGTAATCAACGCTGAGCTTCTGCGTTTGCCTTAAATACTGAGCTGGGAGCATGGACTGCTCCACTGCTAGTCTTTAATGTATCCAACAGCCGTAATGCTGAAACCTATGCAAGGAGATAATTCATACACAAGCATTCGTTGAGCACAAAACTGTGATATTTGTCCAGTGAAACTTCTCCAGCTCTAACAAAGACACCATTCAAAAAAAAAGGCATTTCAAAGACCACTGTAGGTGCTGGACATCGATTGATTCTTGAGTTAAAGTCAGACATCCGATAGCCAAAAGGAGGAATTCAAAAAGGAGACACTTTCAAGCCTCTGACTTTCAAGTTTGAGACCTCCAGCCTGAACTTATCTATGTTTTCACACATCACTAGCCGAGTCTGAAATACCCAGTGCGTACAAGGAAAACAATCTCTATCAGTGCATACAGCACCGACACGATAACGCGATGTTTTCCAAGCCTGGAGCAATTGTCAAGCAATTGCGATTCGTCAAGGCAACACGCTTGGCAGCCGGGGTCGTCTAACCTCAGGCCATCTTCCACCTTATCTGCAGCCGGGTCCCGGTGTCTCCGCTGCCCCGCTTGCTCCTCTTTGCGAGCTGCCGGCGCCCGTTTCTCCTGCTGCCGGCACCGAAGAGCCCCGGGAGGCAGAGGCAGAGGCGATGGGTGCTGCTGCTGCACCACCACGGTTTATATAAGCAGCAGCTGCTTGCTCGTTCCAAGACGAGCGAGGGCCTGTGCCGGTCAGAGGGAGCTCGGGGCCGGCTGATGATGAACCAGGGCTTTCCGCTGCGGGCTGGGTCCGGATGGGGCTCGGAGGGCCCGGTGGCAGCTCTCAGGGCGCTGGGTTGTGTCTCTGAGTGAAATTGCCACTTTTAACTACCTTTTAAAACAGAAAGACCCTGCCTCGTTCAGGCTGTTTTGATACAGCTTTACGTTTGCATTATTTTATTTTCATTTTAAAGGCCTTTATTCAACAAAACATAGCCACTTCGCAGAACAGGAGTCTTCTTGCCATCCAAGTTGTTATTCCGTAGCCGTACAATTTTTACTTAATCATCTCCATAGCTAACCTCTGCTCCTTAATTTTTACATTTTATGATAGAAATTTTAATGGATTTCCTTTACTGGATGATTCAGTCTTCCAATTACAATTCGTAAACTCCGTGTAGATGGAGAGTGGAATTCAATTAAAATGTAGCAGAAGAGCACTTCATTTTTTATCAGTTAAATGAAATAACCTCAGATGCACATAACATGTAAGGAAAAAGAATACATTTATCAGAACACAGTGCACTGAAAACTGATTTATTCAACAAGGCCTAATCGCTGCTAGTTGGTGAACTTAAGCGATTGTTTCTGGTCAGCACGACCTGCAGGACTTTGGAACTAGTACATCTCATCCTCCTGCCGTTTTCATTCATGGACTCCAGGAGAAAAAAAAAAGGAAATTGTCTGCTTTTTCATCCCTCTGTGGATTTTTCAATTTTGAAAGTATTAGTCATTAATATAAAGTAAATGAGTACATTAAAAGGGAAAAAAAACTATCTCAGAAGCAACTTCAGCATAGGTTATAGGTCCATGTGCTGTGCCAGCGACTCCCACCCTTTTGGTGGTTTGACTTTCTCTCAAACTTTGGCATCAAAAAACGTGTTGCATGGGATTTTTATTGTGTTATTTTAAAATATTCTAATAAATTTAACATTAATACAGGCTGCCCTACTTTCGTATTTAATTTTAAGTGGTCTTGTTAAAAGAGAAACATTTCATTTAAACAAAATAAAGTACACATATAGAACTCATTAAACTTAGATTAATAATTCCAGGAGGCCAGAGAAGTAATAGAAAACGTGGATTCCTTCCTTTCTGAATTATCAGCCATTTATGCTATCGGGTGTTCAAAACAGAATGGGTTCCTACTGTGCCTGCTGGTGTACACATAAAGTTAAAGAGACAGAGCCCTGGCACAGAGGTTTGCCTTAATTTGCTCAACACCTGAGGTGTTAAAAGTAAAGCCAAACAGGAGAGGCTTTTTATTTTATTTTTCAGTAAGGCACTGGCTGTTCAAGTGCGGATTTACCAGCGCCAGGAGGCAGAGGGTGAAAGGATGCTGTGAAGGGCTCCAGATCCTCCCCTGCTCCTCCATCCCTTCCTGCTCCCTTACCCTTTAAGCTCTGGCTGCATTCACCTATGCCTGTCGACTGAAAATTGGAAAGAGCCTATAGTAACCAGGGAACTGAACATAAGCAATGCTGACCTTCATCCCTGCTAAATATAGAGACTTCCCATTGAATTTCCTTGTCCTTCCTACGTGTCTCTGGAGGACAAACCTAGCAGCAGGACAACTTCCCAAGTGGAAAGGAAGAAAATTATTTCTGATAATGTCCAAAGACTGTGGTCCTGGCCTGTTCAGTTCTGAAACATAACATACAGGTTTGGCAGTACAGAGCTGTGGATTCAGTTTAATAAAAATGAGAATGAAATTCCTCCTCCCAAGTTACTGTGATGGGAACAACACTATCCCATGGATTTTCTAGGGATTTTCTTGCTCTTTTCTTTGATGGGCTCAAAGATTTCCTCTCTGTAGTAGAGAGAATCTGAAGGCAAGCATAAGGAACAAGAAAAACCACTAGTCAAAATTACAGTGGTAGCAACAAGTTTCTACGGTGAGGAAGAAAGAGGAAAGAGGAAGAGGAAGAAAGTTTGGTTTAGGTAAAGGCGTGATCAAGTGAGAAAAAAGAGATGAGGAAGAGACATTTTATTAACGTATAAAATCTCTGAAACACCACAGACCGTGCAGTTAGCAAAGCTGACACTGCAGTAACAGGGAGGACGAGGACTGCCTCAGGTTGGCTCTAGCTGGTTGAATGTAAAGAAGGAAAGGTCCTGAAAGTGTTTGTTTCACTATTGCACAGACTGGGCTGGTAGACAGTGATTCATAAACTGACCTTATTTGAGAATGTAAGAGAGGTCAGGCTGGTTCAGGCCAGGCCCGTTATCCTGTTCCCAGCAGCAGACATAGGCCAGGTCTCACCCAGGTGCTGTCCCAGCGAACAGCAGGACCAGGACAAGCACATCGCATATTGCGCGTGGGTCCCACTACTCAGTTTTTCTTAGCTCGGGTGGGTTCCTGAGCCTGATACTGTTTGGCTTCACTAGCTCCCTCTACCAAGGTTTTCTGCAGTGTCTCCATGGATCTGTGTGGACTTCATTCATCCAGACATCTTTAGGCAAAGGATGCCATGAGTATATTTTCTGTGAACCCGCCTACTGCCAGCTTCATTTGATGTATCCTCATTTTTGTATTGAGAATGCAAAAAGCTGATCCCTGTCCATCCTTTTTCATGCGTCACCTTTAAAAAAATTATTGCTATTTTGAAGAAATGTTCGAGGGGTGCTGTAATTAAAGCCTCTGCAGTAGAAGCCGTTGCCTCTGTGCTGGAAATCTATTTCTTCTTAGCTCTAGCGATCAGGCACCAGCTTACCCGCTCTCCGTGGCAGATGCTGAAGCTGCTATTGCACAGAACTCCTTCCAAGATCCCAGGGAACTGGAAGCTCAGCTGAGCACATTCGGAGAGAGCCACTCTTTCCCACTGTTAGGGAAGATGCATTAGAGGAAAAGACGCAGTCATGCATATTGTGCTCTTAAAACCCTGCTGGTCTTTCTGCGAGCAGAATCTAAAAGGATAGTAGGGAGTGGAAATGAAGAGAAGAAACATTGCCAATCGACAGAAACCAGCCCCATTCTCAGAAAATCGCTCGCTAAGAATTAAAGCTCAAGGAATCGACGTAAACTTTAGCTGAAAACTGAAGTAGGAAAAAAAAAAAAGAAGAAGATAAAGTAGTTCAAGCTTCCTCTAAAGGAGCGGGGCATTGTTTCTCGAGTTTGGCAGTAGACCTTAAACAGGCACAGCTGACATAACAATTAAAACAGCAGAAGCTTGTGAGAGTTTCCCAGTATTTCAGTAGAAGATTCACAGCCCGTAGAGTACACTCCCATTTTCCCTGCTACGGTTTAACAAGGAGCAGGAATATTTCCCGAGCAGACAGGAAAGCCCAGTTTCTATTAGTAAAAAATTGTAAGATGGATAGGTGAGACCCGTTTCCATCCTTAGGTAAAAATACAAACAGAGCCTTTTACTGCAAGGTAAGGTATATTGTGTCCTGGTGCAGAGGAAGATAGGCAGCTACTGCAGAAAAATGAACTCTTAGGTGAACTCTGAGAGAAATTATGCAGACTCCAGTCAGTGTCAAATCTCTTACACAGGCTGGTAGGACTGAAACAAGAGGTTAAGGGAGATGCTGAAGATGCTAGGGTACTCTGCAGGAAGTCTTTTCCTTTGGGTTTGCAACTCTAGTTAAAGTGTGGATTACAAAGTCTTTGTGGATTACAAAATAATCTGTAGTGTTGCAAAACAGTCTGTCACTAGGTTTCACCTAGGCAACACCCAGTCTCGGCTACAATCAGACTGGGTTTGGCCACAGGATCTGATTTTATTTCCGAAGAATATGTTTGGCTAAGCAGGTAAAAAGATAGCACTGAAAGGTGCTATCTCATGACCCAAAGACAGGTGAAAGGAAAAGGCATCCACAACTCGTGCTCCTAGGCAGGTAAAAAGAACATTGTTCCAGGAACTGTCAGTACCCCTCTTGCTAGAACGGGGCACCTGCTCTTGTCTGGTATGAACAAGAGCTCGTTTAGGAGTCCCCATTTGATAAAGGTAACTCTGGAAGACAGGTCACTGCTGTTGGCTCCCTGCTATGATGTGCTGAAGGTTAGAAAGGTTCAGAGCCTCTAACGTTACCAGCTCTTACCCTAACCATTGCCTGGTTCTGCTTGGCTTAATTCAGAGCCATACGTCATAGGAAAGCTCCTGAGGATGGTCTTGCCCCTTGCTGGCTTGTTGACAAAACATAATTATCACTTTGATTATCCGCATTTGTTTGGCAAGTCCCTGAAAAACAAAACCAAGCGTACTTTTTGTTCAAGGCAGAGGGTCCTGACTCAGAGATGTTTACAGAGTCCAAGCATCCCTCGAGCATCACAGAGGTTTTGAATGTGAGCAAACCCCCATCTCTGAATAGACCTGTCTGTCACCCCAACCCTTGGCACACCCAAGATGTGACGCATGAAGACGACACCGTACTGAGTATCTGTGATTGGTTTGTCCAAAGTTTCAGGAGAAGACGACCTCTTTGTGTACCGTAGCCATCTGATGTGGCACGTGTCAGACAGGGCTGCAGCTTCAGTCAGAACGTAGACAAAGTGCCGAATGTTTGGCAAGAGACTATAAATGCCGAGATGTTTTCACTGATCTTAGCAGATGACTTAGAAGTGGATTTAATTGACCTGTCGCCATCTAGAATCTGTCCTCTGGGAAGCAGAAAGCTCTTGATAACATGGTGTGTGACAGCAACCCCATAGCCAAGTGTTTCAAATCAGTGGTGCTGCTTTTTTTAAGTCTGAGAACTACAGATCCTACAGTTTCAGACCTGTGTGAACAGAATCAATCATCTGTGGTGGCACAGTGCTTCAGCTCTTTATCTTCTGAGGCAGGCTGCGATGACAACTGCTTTTGGGGGAGGAGGCAGGTGGAACACCAAAACGACAGAAAAATGCCCCTTGGTTCACGAGGAAGACTCGTGAAGGGTAGCACTCCGCAGAGCAGTCCAGTGTTCCTATTAGGAATCTGCTGCACGGACCCCTACGTCAAAAAACAGACATCTTGCAGGCTGACAGTTCAAAATCCCTGAGGATTAGCGGTTGGTTAGGAGATTATGGATACTACTCCAGCCTGAATTTGAAACAGCAAATGAAAGTGCCGAGGCACTGATGGCTCACGCTGGACAGCCAGCCCCTTCACCCTTCCTGTAAAGAAAGTTGGAGGCACAGCAGGTTCTGTCGCTGATCCGCAGTGGTACGTTTGCTTCTGCAATCAGTCGTAAAAGGGAATCTATTTCTGGTGTTTATTGTTTCTGATAGGCTGGATAACTTGTTAGGGAGTAAGAGAAAAGGCAGGAGTCACTCAGCACTATGAGTCAGATGGCACAGAAGTTACAAAGGTGATCGCCAACACCAGGGCTCTAAATACATACGGCACTCAGCACAAAGCCAGTGTCTATCGAGGTCCCTGCGGGGAGCATCCAAGCACTAGAATAGGTCTTTTCAGGCCCTGGACTTAAAACACATGAATCAAAGATGCACCGTATTGCTGGCGAATCTTTTATCCCTTGCTACGTGCAGGGGCAGCAGCTCGTGCTTGGAATCACGCCTCTCCTGCTTCCGTCAGACTTCCCTGTCAGTACGAGCAGACCGTGGCAACAGATGTGTCCCAGGAGCCCAGAATCACAGCTTGTAGGACACTTAGTGAGAGACGCTGTCTTAAAGCATAACTGGAGCTTTACTCATGGAATTTAGAAACAAACTGTGTTGTTTTTTTTTTTCCTTCCTCCACTGTACGTTTCCTCTTGGAAAAAGGAAATGTTATGGTGGGTCATGTACCTCTCCAGTAACAGCACTGTCATAAACAGGTCCTGAAGAATCATGCTAGGGAAAACATTAAACCCCAGTAACTTTCAACTCTCTTATCCCTATAGAAAGAGATATATCTAGTATGTTAATTGAAACCGTATTTCTTAGTGTCCTTAGGTAGACCTAATTTACTGCATGAAATTAATTGTAGTATTACCTGTAAAGTTAAAAGAATCACACAGCACATATACTGCACCATTTCCATCTTTGTGGTAGGATGGAAATAATGAAATCATGAATGTTTGTACTCACACCGCTATTTAATGCCCCGAGGATATAGAACACGAGGGTGCTTCAAGTAGCAGTCCACTGATAGCATCAAATAGACTCTGCTTGTCCAAATAATTTGGCCTTGTACTCACAGGGCGCATACACACCAGCAATGAAATCTGTCTACTCAAGCACTCAAAGAAAGGGCCAAAAGCATCCCAGATGAGTTATTCATGTATTTTGTAAAAATTGGGCAATTAAAATAACTTTCTGTGCTTGGGCAAACTTAGATGGAAAGCTGGGCTGTACAAATTAACACACGCACAAACTGCATTAAGAGAGCATCCTTCTCTTTATACTGGTCCTGTGTATCACAATATTACTCTGGGGAGCCCAAAACTACATACAAACACAATCTCTAATACTCCAGAGAAAAGATTTTCTTAATTCTGACCCTCTCTTACTTATTCCTCAAAACTGGCCAGAAGAACTCCTGAACTTTTAAATGCCAATGATTATAGTTTCCAACCTATACCCAGCCATAGGATTGTCTTTCTGAAGTTTCTAGCACTTCGTCCAGTCTGATTTCGATCATGCTAAATAGGGGATTAGCATCTCTTTAAAACATTATTAAATTGGTTAAGATAGCTTAACTCAGAACGACTGCACATCATGTTTTCCCAGTTCTATCACACGCATTCCAATTATATGTTCTCCTGCTAACTTAAATACTATTACATCATTCCAGTTTATTTGTCTGTGGTTGTTTACCTCAATCAAACTGCATATATTCTTCTTCTCCCTAACTGCCCCTTAATTATTCTTACTGTTTCTGAATGTCCTTATTTAATCTTAAGAAAGCCTTAAGAAAATTTTTCAAAATTATCAAATGACAAATTATTTGGCACCTTTGAAAATGGAGGTTAGAGCCTTCTATACTCTTAGCCGTACATTTTTCTCAGTATCATACTATCCAAAATAGATAATAGATCCTTGCTGGGAGTTGATTTCCATAATAGCTGCATTGGGCCTCTGAAGACATGCAGGGAAACTAAATTTTTCTTCCTAATAAATCCACTCTGGTTAAGTAAATATTTTCTTAAGTCAGAAAAAAGGATTAACTGATCAATAAAATATTAAATGGGAATGCAGAAAATAGAGTTCATATTTTATAACTTCAAACTATAAATGTGAATGTTCAATTACTAATTTTATTGAATTAATAGCCATGTTGAAGAGCAAATTCTGACAAGTAAAAGCAGGCTAGCTTAGATTTCAACTGTAAGTAAAAGGAGACTTAGCAGTTCTGCATTTTTCTCAATTTGTTTTATTCATTAAAGCATCTCACAATTTAAAACCACTATTCTCTCTTCATGAAACATCCTGGACAACAAGCTACTTCTTGGATTTTAATGAGAAGTCAAGTCACTCAACTTTCAGAGCCGTTTATAAAGCAGTATTTTAGTTCTATCCAGAAATTTTATTTTCCTTTCCTTGTAAAAAGTGTGAGTTAAACATTCTGAGGTTATTTGCTAGACATGTTCCTCCAACAGCTTCTCTGAGGAAAACTGTTTTTCTTCTAAACTATATTAATATAAAGATGGCAAAGGTTTGTGATTCATATGCTTGTTCCACACTTCTGTGGGAATTTTAACATACGGTTACTTTGCCTGTAGCAAACAAACTTAAAATGCCATCAATTACTGTTGGTAAATAAGACTCCCAAAATTAACTACATCGAATTGAAAACAATCTTTTTCTGGATTGGCTTTTATTATAAAGGTTTGAAGACTTTGATGTCCTCCTTCTAAGTTAATTCTCAAATAACATAAGTAGATGTATCTTACTTAAAAAAAATAGATAAATAAGCCAAAGGCAAGTAAATCTAGATGATTTATGTGCCATATGAAACAGGAAACTTATACCCAAGCCCCTTGGTTTTATATCAAGATAACAAGACAGATCTGCGAAAGTGAAGGGGGGCTACTTCTCTCACTTTCTTACTTAAATCTTCCTCTCTTTTTAACTTTCTTACTTAAATCTTGACTGAGCAGAAGTCACTTGAGTCTCTGTGTACTATTCACGTTTTTAATACAGCTGCTTCTAATAATTGAAACATTTCTAACACAATTTGAAGGAAGAAGGTACAAAAAAATGCCCGTTTTCAAATGCTCATAGCCTCTCCCCTTGCAGACCAAATAGAAGAACTATCACTGCAAAATAAAAATTTTAATCTGAAGACTTTAACTAGCTATTGTATGAGATGAACACATAAGTCCTTAAGCAGCTACCAGATCTGTGTTTTTAGTATTTATCACAGTAATAAATATAATTAAATGTTTTTCTCATTTTCCTTCAAATTGAATTTCTTAGAAAGAACAGACATGCTAGTCAGTATTCTGAGCAGACTGAATTCTGTCAGCACTCTGAATAGGCAAATGATATTCATTCCTTCAATATCCTTGCTCTTTTATGTCACATATTTTATGCTCTACCGACAGCATATATATGAATGATTCCCGTTATAATCAAGGCCATGAATGCTGGTAACATGAACCATACATATTCTTTAATGTTGTTTTTGAGTACAGGAAAATAAAATAACTTGAGGTTTGGAGCACAAATACAAGTGATACTTTCTAATATCACTAACTAATTTCACTTTAGGGTTCCATTATGACAGCACAGATACTAGGTTTCATTTTTATTACTAACAGGCTTTACTTATCACAGTAAAAATAGGCTGTTAACCACAGAAAGTAAAATTGATCATCAAAGTTCTGGTTTTGCTTAGGACTTTCTCAGATTTTCTGTCAAATAATACGCTCTGGTTATCTATATATGACTTAAAAGAAACTACATATGTTTTGAATGCAGAATATTTCCCCATAATATCAACAAAGCAATACATACCTGAAGAGCATGTGGTTGAACCAGAAGCCAAGCTTCCTGTCCAGACGATTAAGGAGTGTAAGCAGGGTCATAGCATTGCTTGCGTGAATAGGTAAAATGTTTTCTCCTTGCCCATGATCTGTAAATAAAAATCACATGCATATGAACTTCAAAGTTGAAACCGGTGAACATTAAAATATAAAAAAGGCATACAAAATACAAAAATACATCTATTGACAAAAAAAGATACCTGCA
Source organism: Cygnus atratus (assembly GCF_013377495.2). Taxonomy (NCBI): domain Eukaryota; kingdom Metazoa; phylum Chordata; class Aves; order Anseriformes; family Anatidae; genus Cygnus; species Cygnus atratus. Next base: position 180,281,027 of record NC_066362.1, on the reverse strand, counting down.
TTTTTGACAATTTATCATGTGTGCAGGCTATCCAATTTCATCTCCACATTCCAGAATTTATTTTTCAAATTACTTCTTTGAATTCCATTTTATTTATTGTGTTGAGTGGAGCCAACAGAATTAGGAAAGAAGATAGATGCAAGAGCACTGTGATGGCAGGAACTTGTTGTTTAATGTGTTCTAAATTGCCAGTGAGGAAGATGCTCCAGCATCTCTAGGTAGCCCAATTCCAGTCTTTAACTGTCCTTGTACGTAGAAGTATTTAACAAATATGTAGCCTGTTCTTCTTCTCTGTAAATTAAGATAATCTTTTCTTGTCCTTCCACAACCGGGTACAAAAGACAATTGATGACTGTCTTCTTCACAATAATCTTTAGATGTCAGATTATTTTATTTTCCCCTCAGCCCTCCCTTCTGTAGACTAAACAAACACAGCTCTTTCAAAACCTGCCTTATAAATCTCGCTTCCCAAAATCCTTTTCACTCGTGTGCTCTCCTATGGATTCACTTTTACCTGGGCATCAAAATCATTTGCCTTTTCTACATTTTATTTTAACACAGAGGTATAACAGTTTTATTCACTGGCTTTTTTTCTTCTTTTTTTTTTTCTGGCCATTTTGCCTGAGTGTTTTTCAGTGTTGCTTCATCTGTAAAACTAGTTACTATCAATGTCACATGGAATTTTGTAGTGCTCAAGAACAGCAGGTCTTGTGGACCACTGAAACAAAATGAATCCGTCCATTTCTTCAGTAACTATTTTGGAAATAAGTAATGGCACTTAATTTTCTTTGAATGTAGAGTAATTCACTTGTTCTCTTTTTTTTCCCCCTTCCCTTCCAAGTACTGGATAAAATAGGAATTTTGTGTGCTTTCTATTTAGCAACACAACTTGTATTTTTAGGTTTAACAGCTAAAACAAGAATTGTAATATTCTTACTAAATGAGCAGGCAGGCATAAATACGTTTTCTTTGAGAATCAGGCATAAACAGAAGGAAGGTTTGACTCAAAGCCCGTCTCTCTCTCTGCTGTCTCCAAACAGATACTAACGCCTTCTGAATTGGAGGTAGAAAAACGCTGCTAGCTAAAATGTGCAGTGAAGTCCCTTTTGATGATTACACGATTATTAGTTCGTGGTAAACACATGTCACATTCCGCACTGTTTTCAATATGAGTTTTGTCTGAATAAAGCCGAAATATTCTGGACCAAGTAAAATAAAACAAAGGATGTAAGATAACAGATCAAAGTGCTTTAAATGCTGCAGTGGCTGTCTTTCTTCACATTTATTTCCAGCTGCCTGCCTTTAGAGAATCTAGCCTCTTTACTTTTTTTTAACCAAAGCGAGTTTATCCCAGGAATCTCCAAATTATTTCCTTGGAAAGAAAGAAAAAAGTGGAAAACTGGGCAGCGGTTTATGACATCTAGCCCAGATTTTCTGCTTCTTTGCTTTACTTCACTTGCACAGACTATGCAACTATACCACAGTCACATATGAAAGTTCTTCTAAGAAGTGGTTTCTACGGTTTGGTTTTGCTTTTTAATATTCATATAGTCTATTCACAGGGTAGTTTCATAATGAATTCCTGAAATTTAGTAGTTGCTCTTTGTAACCTAATTAACCTACCCGTCTGCCAAAGATCCCCATCCCGTGATACCTAGGTGTGCTCTCGATGACGAAGAGCTCAAGAGCTCCCGGCTCAGAGCCACCCATTCCTCATCTCAGGAAAAGCCTGCTTACAATTCCTCTGCTCTTCAATCAATTTCTGATGTAGTTGCCTCCTCCTAGCCATACCCCAGCTTAGCAGCTCCCCAAAATAATGTCCCCCCACTTCTCTGGGAAAAAGAGAGAGGCACCCCCCAGCAAGTGATGATTTAAGCAGGAGTGAGTGATGGGCACAGAACGTATTCACAGTGAGCACAGAAGCAGTGTATGAACACTTCTCCAGCAGACGGTCTTACCTGTGCTAGCTGCTGTAATATTTTCCCCTATCTCTTTTCAGAAAAGTCGTAAAATGACTTTTTTCCTCAAAACAGGAACTGTTAGTTCCGGCAGTTGAGACATTAGGTTCAGAGTATGTAACGCGTTCAGAAAGAAGTGGACAACTTCAAATATTTTGTTTGTTTCATGCTAATTTCTAAAACTGCACTTGAGGGGATCACAGTATTAGAATTTTATATAAAGCATTTGCATTTCAAAATTACAAGGTCAGTGTAAGAAAGAACAATTTTTTTCAGCCAGATATGTAATAAATGTGATGTTTGCTTTGCTTTTTTTCTCCATCTATGTGTATGCAATTCTACTTTCTTATAATTTACATCGATATTCTCTTGCCTTTTCAAACATGTAATTTCTACTGTTTGCAAGAACAGAACTCTACTGAAGCCAGAGCAAGTCATGGGTACAGAGTTATGCATTCACATTGTAGAGGTGCTTTTTCCCAACAAAGTTCCTGTCATGTTGCACATCCAGGTGATGGCAATGCAGTAAAGCCAGAAAAGGCCAGTTTCTTCCTCCAGAAAGCTGGAGGCAAGTCCTGCATTTCTTCAGGACTGCTTCTTCAAACAAATTTTTACATTTAATCTATAGACAAATTTATTGCTGAATAGCTGTTATCATGGGCTGTTTGCTTCCCACTGTTACAGTAAGAATTGTTTCCTATTAAATTGTTTCCAAACACCTACTCCTGACTTCCCTTCTCAACTTCTGGACATTTTCCTTTGATCTACAGCGTCCTAAACTTGTGCCTCATTCATTTATGTCCCTCATATACTGACTGAATTTAGTCAGTATTATATATACAAAATCTTTAACCAACCAAAATCACTTTGTTGGTGGATTACATACATTTAGTAAATGTAGCAAGTTTTCACAATTGGTTACCTTGTTTTGCATTTAGCTGTTCTCTTTTGAACTGCCTGTGACACTCCATACCGAAATGCCTTGAGCATTATAGGCGTGGTTATAACAGCATATTATAATACAGCTCTAGAACTCGTTAGTGCTTTAATTTTATGTATTTTCAAATGTAACACACAAATGAAGAGGGACAGCTTTCTTCTCATAAACCCAATGGCATTCTGATACCTTTCTTGAGTTTACTGTACTTTGGATAGATATTTCAAGAATTTACTTTGCAAACTAAAATAGGAAGTAGAGATCCTCAGCACTCACCCGAGGAGCTGACGCCCTTTCAGAATCTGCATAGAGCTCATATTTGCACAGTTTATTTCCTCTCTCTACACCTGAGCAACTTAAATGACAATATTCAACTGAATGCTAACAGCTCATGTTCTGATATTGTCCAATTTGCCACATTTTCCTTTCTTTTTTCCTGCCTTCAAAGTTAAGCAGTTAATCCCAGGTCTTAAAGTAGCCTGTGAATGTAATTTTATTTCCCCTTTCTGTGTATCCTGCACATAGCTCTCCACAACCTGTAAAATCAGAAACAATAACGAAAACAACTGGTGACCTCACTGGGTCAAAATATGACCTGGAACCTAATAGTAATTACATCACATACTGGAAAACTGTCCAAGTAATACAGAGATTATATTAATCCCAAGATATTATTGCATATCCCTTTCTGAAATCTGTATAAATATTCAGTAAAGAACTTACTGCATCATGTGCAGGATGAGGTCACTATTCTGAAGTGTGCCCACTTCAGCATCAGGTCCTTCTCAAAAGTCTCAGAATAAAATACCATAACCAAATGCATTATGTGCCAGGCTTTTATTCTACATGGAGGTCCACAGAGGTAGAACCCAAACTGCTTTTTAGTAATGAACCAAAACTCTTTACCCAAATGGTCACACACTAACTTCTTTATTGTGAAAGAATTTGTGAAAAGAATATTCACTTACGTGAATGCTTGAAAAATTAATATTCACTTATGTGCGTATGTGAAAAGAATATTCATGCATTTACCCAGCTTTCCAGTTTCCATTTAAAAACACTTCCACATTAGTTAAGTATTGCTTTACCTTTTGCTGTCCTCCTCTGACTTTCTTAATTTACTGATTTATTTTCTGATTTTCCACGCTTCCTTTCCTTAAGTCACAGATTACATCAGAATTTACATTCATTGACATTTCTGTTCAAGTAGAAACAACAGTAGTCTGATGGATAACTGTAAATTATTCGTTTTCAAGCCATTACAATTTTAATTTGGAGCAGGCTAGTCCAGTTGTAATTATTGCCAACTGGACGTGGTTCATAAGGTTACATCTGTATTACTGGGCTAAACAGGGCCCAGGGACATGCTTGAGCTCTACCATGTGAGAATCCATGGCATTTAACAGTTAGCATGATCTTTGGTATGAATCACAGAGTGAATCATAGAATGGTTTGGGTTGGAAGGGACCTTAAAGATCACGAAGTTCCAACCCCCTGCCATGGGCAGGGACACCTCCCACCAGACCAGGTTGCCCAAAGCCCCATCCAGCCTGGCCTTGAGCACCTCCAGGGATGGGGCATCCACAGCTTCTCTGGGCAGCCTGTGCCAGGGCCTCACGTCCCTCATAGTGAAGAATTTCCTTCTAACATCTAGTCTAAATCTTCCCTATTAGCTTAAAGCCATTACTCTTTGCCCCTTGTCACCACGCTCCCTGTTAAAGAGGGCCCAGGCCAAGGAGCACTCAGGTTAAGGCACAGCAAGATGTGGGACCGGGGTTAGAATTGGGTTAGGGACTGTTTTTAGTTGGCGATAAGAACAATCGCCCCCCTACCTTCGGGAGGGCAGAAGGGTTAGCCATGTGAATACGAGCTGTAACGTGCTACCGACTCGTGACTGGGCTGTGGCCCCTTTTCTTTTCTAGCACAGATGCCACCTAAGAAAATAAAGGCAGCTGAAAATCGGTAGAGACTTGGCGTACTTTCTTATGCTCCTGTTCCCGAACGTGTGCCGAGGACGAGAGCTGCTGGCATGGGAGAGGCGTAGATCAGCTTCAGGCTGGCTGCAACTTCCCCGCAGCGGGGGAACTCTCAGCCTGGTCAGCGGGAACAGATCCTGGCAACTTTGCACTGCCTCCACGGGCAGAACAGGAACACAGAATCTGGGCCCTTAATATTTTCAGACACTTTTCTGGATTTTCAGTTGCCGGTTTTGTTTGCTGTCTCTTCAACTACCTTTTCAAGGGTATGATCTGATTTGAAGACAGGGGTCTCAGATTTTCTTTTATTCAGTGTTACTCTATTGGAAACAGCAAAAAATTACAGGTTGAAAAAAACCTGATTTCTAGTGTTTCTTCTTTATTATATATATTTTAAGATTATATTAGCAAAACTATCCTAATTAAGCAGGTAATTAGGCTTTCTCAGATAGCATCACATAGTCCAAGTTTTTTTTTTTTATCTTTGCCTGATAGCAAGCTTAAAGCTCCTATTCCCAGTTCCTTCTTCTGAGCTCTTACTTTATTATTTTGTATTTGACTTCACTAAACACTTATTTTCAGGGGTATCTTACTCTTATTTTATTGCAACATTATTGCCGAACCAGTTTCTGATATGACTTTTCAAACTCTTCAGCTTTCTGTCAGTGATTTTCACATTGATTACTGTTTTTCTGGTCTCTCTATTAAAGCAAAAGTATTCTACATTCATAAGATCTTCATTTTAGATTTTTTTTTCCTGATCACAATCAGATCCAGGACTAAATTATCATTAATTCTTCTGGTTGGTTTAAGTACTATACAGAAATATCCTCCTGTAGCCTATTTTGAAACGTTTCTTGCATGTAATTCAAATTCCTCTTTGAAGCTTTCCACACACTTGTTTTCATATACATAGCAGCATCCTTCCTCATAATCCTAGAGAAAGTCACACGGAATAAACCTTCATCACCAGCTTCATGGATATTGCATCTTCCATTTTCATTTGTGAAATTATTTCTGCACAAGCCAGCCATGTGAGTTGTAGGATCTGGATGCTGGGTGGTTGTTTTTTATAAATTATGCTTCCCTCACCTTAGCTTCCTTATATAGAAACAGGTAGTTATATTCTATTTACGTCTTAGCCAGACTTGTTTGCAACGCAGTCACAAAGCATTTCATGGAATTGGTTGTGGCACTGCACCTCTCAAGACCACATGTACCTAAGCTGTGTTTACGAACAGAAATATCTAATTTCACATGATTATTTCCTGCAGGACTTTCTCGATGATGTATGTTTTCACATCTCAATGTAGCAATATTCACTCAACTTTATTCTTCTCTTGCAAGTGTTTCCTTATGGCTACATACATTTATTTGCTGAAAAATTATTCCTACTTTGTTAGCATTTCCAGCTATGCCTCACTATGCCTCACTATTCTTCATATATTACAGAGATAGACATTTTAAGTGGTTATTTTAACAGAACATAATCACCCAAAAACTACAAAGCAAAAATGCATAAACTTGAATGTAAAAATAATTTTATCTTCAATTTACAACCCTAAATTTTAGGATAATAGTACTATTAAACAAGCAATAGTTTTGTAACCTAACAAGTGATACCAATACAGTACTCTCATAACCAAAGTTGATTCTCCTGTGCTAATTCAGGTCAGTTTGATGTGTTTCCATCTAAAAATAATAAATATTATACTATATAATTAAGAAAATAAATTAAACCTCAATTATTTCTCATGATAAGACCCTATTCCATAACCATTCTGCTGTAAAATTAATACAAGTATTAAGTAACAGACTATTTCAGCCTCTGTTATTGTATTATATAGTTAATAAAAAGGACAAAACTTCAGTAAGGACACAATTTCAGTAGGCAGTGATGATTTAACTGTGTGCATACCAATTTATACCATTTGAGGATATACCCCAGAAAATCCTAATAGAGTTTACATGTTTTTTAACAATCTTTTTTCCTCACTCCATGTATAATTTTCACATGGTTCTTTTTCTATAAAACTAACTGCAGTCGATTCATTCTAATAAAAAACTTACTGCTACTACTGTACAACACAAGGACTCACCATCCATATAACTGCTTTGAAGAGTCCATTTTTCCTCTGCTCTCTATTTCTTGTATATACTGTCATCCTCATGCTCAGAAAACAAATCTGGCAAAAAGGGTTCATTTTTAATGGATCAGAATTATGCAATATCCTGCTTAAAACTACATTCGTTAAAAACTTTTGGGCATCACAAATGAAATTCTCAGCCATACCTGCAATAATTTTGTAGTAAGTTAGTATTATTATTCCTGTAAGCTACTCTTAAGTATCAGAAGAGGCTTCAAACCATATTGTACATATCTAAACAAAAAAGTTCCAAACATCACTATTTATGTTTTATTATGTACTTGGCATTCCTTTTACTGTACTATCTCAAATCCAAGGAATTCAGACTGGGCAAAGCACATTTAGTAAAGATAACAAAAGATGCAGGTATCTACCCCTCAGAAAACATTAACTTTTAATAAAGATTCCTGCTATAACAAAGCATGATTTGAAAAAACAAACAAACCCTGATTTTATGGATGTACAGATTCTAGTTGTCTTTTTCACTTTAACTGCTTACATTACTGACAGTAAAGCACTTTTTCCACTAGCATTTCTCTTTAGATTTTATTTGCAGGTAGATTAAAAACTTCTACCATACCATTTTTGAATGCAGTATGTTTGCTGTCATTCAAATGATCTTTTCAAGTTAGCAATCCTATATTGAAGAAGTACCTTGAGTCTGCATTTTAACAGGAATGTGTATGACTATCCATAATTATTATTCCATTGAGGAAGAAGGCAAGGTACTCTGATCCTATGAAGGCATGTGTGGCATAAAAAACATAAAATGCTGTCACTGAGCTGTTTTTTTATCTGATTTACTGGAAGTCCTAAAACAGCAGATCTGTTCAGTGTTTATAAGCAAATATATCCTCGAATATACATGATTATGCTAAGGCAATATTTTAGGCAAATGAATGTAAACTTGAGAGAAAAATGGATTGGTATTGAACCAAGAGAGTTAGGAAAGTCCAGTGCAAAAACAAACAGGAAACTTAAGCTAATAAAAGGAACCAAAAAACAAGAGAAGACAAAGAAGGAAACAAACTTAATAGAAGGAGAGACTGTTAACAATAGGTATGAATCAAGAAACTATTACCATAGGGAGGAGCAAAATAATTTTACCTTTTAATAAGTCAAAATTTACCATTCCACAACTTTCAAAATATATCCCTTTTTTTTTGCAAGCGAGCCATGTAGGTCTCCATTTTTAAAAATAAAGACTAATGCTGTATTTTGTTACACTTAAATGACTTTAATGTGGATTTTATATTCTTCACATTTGATCTTACATTTCTACAAACATCTTTAAATTACAAGTTCATTAGGAAACCAGCACACTTTATCTGCAAGCAGAAGAACAATACTTCTTGACTATTCAAAACCATGAATAAAATAAAATCACAGGAGTGCCATATTCTTCTTCTGTGTCTCTCACAGAAAATACTGATACCAGCATCAAAGGAAATGGTCAGCAGTCTTCCAGATCAGAAGTTAGGACAATGCTGTCCACATGGGAGGCAGGATGGTCAGAGAGGTAGCAAATGAAAAGCTTCAGAAGAGATAGTAGCTAAAAAGTAAGAGAAGAAAAAAGGAGGGAAAGGGAAAGAGAAGATAATAAGATGAAAAAGGACAGCGGAAAAAAAAAACAGAAAAAGCACAGGAAATAGTAGATAACAATTGTATTCACTTGTTTTGTAAATGGTACAAGAAGAACACTGACAAATAAAGGTGAGGCATAAGCAGATATTCTTAGCAAAAAGATATGTCTACAGAAAAGACCTAGTATGGTAGGAAATGCTGCTATTGCTCTCTAAGGTGACAGTCCACTCACTTCATTTTCAGTTTGAGCTAGTCAGTTCAAAGCAGGATTCCTGTGAAGTCAGTAGACTGAAACGGGCACCTCCAGAGGGCGATTCATCCCATCCTAAGGTTTATCTCTCAGACTCTGAACCACATATTTGAAATGAATTTCTCAAAATTCACTAGGTATTTCTGAACCTAGCAGCACTGAGCTCTTACAGAAAACAACATTTGGATTAAAATGATATGAGAGACAACACATTTTCAACTTCATTTGCTCTGAACAAAGAAAATATACTAATGATTTTCATCTGCGTAGAACATGCAGTAGGTTTGTGCCACATTAGTATTTTTATTACTGAACATTATTCATGTTTACTGTATTAATCACACACAAAATAATCTGACTCAGTCAAAAGAAAGTTTGTTTTTCTATTAGGCCTAAGCATGTACTACTGGGGCTTTAAGTTCATCTGCTGTAAGTAAAAATCAAAGCTCAGCATGACTGGGATTCTACATTCCCAACATTAAGATCTGATTCAGGAAATATCACATTTTTCTGATACTTAAACTGACACCGTTGATATTTCAGTAATTTGTCACTAAACACAGTAAATACTGTTCTGAAAAAAATGTTGAAAACCTATGTTTACACATGGAATACTTACATTATAATGGTTACTTTAAAAGAACTATAATTAAATACAGGAGTCATGGGCAACAGGCTGGTTTTAATATTTGTATATAGTCCTATCTGCATGCAGGAGCTTCAGCGTGGAGCAAGTCTGCAGGGATAACCTCTTAATACCACTTTCACCAGACTGCCAACCCAGATGCAAAAACAAGACTCTGATCTTAGAGACTGCACTAGCAAAGCATAAATAATCAGAGAAGAGGATGGGAAAGGTAGCTTCCTCCTGGGCACTGATCTGGGGAGTTGGCAATACACTCCAGTGGGACAGTTCACCATGTGCACTTTTTATTTTTTTAGTACAGAAAGTCTGAGACATAATCCTGGGACTGTGTGATTCATATCTCACTGGAGACCTATGCACCTAATGGTCTTGCACACACAATGTTTTTTAATGATTTTATCAGGACACAGTCGCCCTGGTCCTGCCTGCTATATTATGAAGACAACACAGAATTATCAGTTACAATGAAATTAAAAAGACATCTTTAAAATCTCATTATTAACCCACTTGAAATGTGATTTTGCACTGAAGAGTTTACCTCAGATAAAGAATCACTGCCTTTTTTAACAGAAAACACTAATGCAAAACAACATAACGGTAAGGGCTAAATATACAGCATGAAGTCTCATATTTAGCACTTCTAAAAGTTGTGTCTGCTTTTCATTTCAATTTCCTTTTTGAATGAACATAGAGTACAGCTACGTCAGTTTTTCTGTCTTCTTATCTTCAGTGGGTGCCTTTAAAGACTGCTACACCGATTCTTTTGTACAATGACACAGACACTGCACAGGAAAGGGAATCAGCAATTTACAGCATAGCTCCTATGCAGACCTGTATTTATCTCTCCATTAGCAGAAATTAATACAGAGCTGTTCTACCTTCCAAGAAGCAGATGTTACCGCTCCAGTAATTAATTGTGAATTGGTGCCGGAAAGGCTCCACCCATTGTCACCCTTTCTGCCGGGCAGTTTTGCAGGGATGCTACTCTGCTGTACGTCAGCTCAGGGCTCAGCTACACTCAGGTGTTGATCAGCTGGACGGTTAAGGTGTTTCATGTGTACCACCAACCAAATCTAAGAAATTAGAAGGTCCTTACCTCTGTCTTTAAACACATTTTTTAGCATGGCAACTCATGAAGACCACTTATACTGGCTATATGAATATTAGTTAATTGCTCACTGTAAAAAGCCTACATACTTTCCCTAAACATTTACTCCTCCGTGTTACCGTATATACTCAAGGGAAACATGCAGCAACCAAACACATAAATGAACAAATTATTGAGTTCAACCTTTTTTGCCATCTTCCTAATTTCTTTTGTTTCATTACAGATTATGGATGAAATCCGTCCGCTGATGTTTAACCTGTAATGAAAGCCAACGTAAGTAGTCTATTGTTCTACACCTACATTTGCTTATGAATTGACGTTGCTTAGTCCAGCTGAATAATGACTAATTAGCAGTTAAGAGTTTATATTTTAATACAGTTTCTCATTCAGTCTCATTTTCCATTTAAGTTCTGATAAGCTGATGTAAAGATGGATAAAGCTCTTGATTTGGAAAATCCTTTATACTTCATATTGTTCTCTGAGGACAGGATAAAAAGTACTAGCTCTGCACATTCTATCTACAATGAAGGATCCCAAACATGGTATGGACAAGAACATCACAAAAAAAACTTGAAAATTGAGGCCAATTGTCATTTTCAGCATTAGTGCAACTAGGTTTTGCAAAGAATTTTTGCCACTGTTCAGTGTTACAGCCTGCCTGTCCCCTGCCCCAATGCTGGTGACTGGAATTAACAACAGAAAAATACATCCCAAAAATGGCTATTTTTTTTATCATGGTTACTTCTCACATTGTTTGAGAGAGATAGCTGAGGAAGACGGAGCTTGGAGGGAGTCGTTATTTTCTGCCAGGATAATGCATTTTGTGATTCAAGTTGCCCCACAAAGTCAATTTAAAGCCTTACTCAGACGCAACCACGCTAAAACAAAAAAGCAGAGAGTAAGGTTCAGCACAACACAGCAGTTAGTCAAAACGCAGAAGCCTCAATCTGTTTTCCGTGCAAGCATAAAGCACAAGTCTGAGCACTAAATAGAAAACAGTAGTGTAAACACTTACCTGACTCCTCCCTTTTCATCCTGTTATTTCTCCTGTGCTCATTATATTGTTATTCATATTTCCCTCCCTTCTGTAAAGGAAGGAAAATTTCCTTCTCTCCACTTGATTTTTTTTCCTTCCATATTTGCTTTTCCTTACTCACCTGCACATTTCCTGAAATTCCAAAACTTAAAAGGACTATATGGATCCAGTCCTCGGGTGGGATACCAAGCTCTGCAAGCATTTAGCATGGCTGAGGAGGAATGACTTAAAATTCTAGTGTTTGTATTCTCCCACTTCTGAACACAGTCACAAAATCACCAGGATAAAGTTTAGAAATAAACATCTATTTAGGTGACTGTAATCTGATAAAACAGAATGAGATTACCATTCTGTGGAGAGCTCTGCTCATACAGCAAAACATAACAATGATTTTTACTGATCTGGAACCGTATTATTATCTCTGATATGTTATTTTTATGCTTAGCTGTTAGGAGGATTGAATCTCCACCTCTCTGCTTTAGTAGCCATTTTAAATGATGCACTGAATACTTCAACAAGTGCAATGATTCATGTCATTAAATACTTTATAACTAGTAAGTGGTAAGATATTTGAGATAAAAACAGCTAAAAAAGACTAGTGTGTTGAACACAAATGTAAATACTTTTTTCTCCTGTAACAATTCACAAGCAAAATTTATTACCTGTATCCATGACACACATTTTCAGAGGCCAGCTCTTCTAACCACAAAATCTATCTTTGTGAGATTTCTTTTTTAAAGCAACGTAATAGCCATTATATCAAATACGGTTTCACAGATAGTATCAACACTTGGTGTTTCACCTACAGGATAATAGAAAGTCAGCTCAGTATAACGGCTACTTTGTAGAGGATAGTGCCAAGACTTCAAGGTGTTACCTCCCAGTAGTCATGAACTCCTGCAGTCTTTAAAGGTAAAACGACATATGACAAGCAACAAGAGTGGAGCCAATTTTTAGGAATGAATACCAACTAACAGAAAGAGTGGCCACTATAAAAATCCATCCAAGAAAGAAATACCAAAATAGTTTTCCACAAAAACATACCCTCTAACGACAACAAAAACATATTCTTTATTTTATTATTATGGTGATCTTGCTACATAACCTATTTGTATTGTCAGGTGCTAAAAGGCATATTAATTAATTACTGAATTGGAAACTTTTACAGAAACCATGCTTCTGGCTTGCTATAGACATAAGTATGTAATCATATATTAAGAAGGAAAAGCTTAGGACTTATAAAAATCATAAATAAAAGCTTAAGACTTATGAAATATCTGTGTTAAAAAAATGCATTTTAAAAAAATGCGTTTAAGGGGATCCTCTAAGACAGTGGCTCTCAATCTTTCTGCAGACTCTTTAGACTTCCTAAACATCTTTTAAGTGGTCTGCAAAATAGTAATTAAAAAAGGAAGCGTCCTGTCAGAAGGCTTTAGCTTATGACCAGCAGGTACAATCATCCACTAGATTTTTTAAGAAGGTCATAAATCAGAGAGAATTGCAAATCAGAAGGGACCGGGGTCTAGAAATCCAAAACTTTTCTGCTTCTTTGTAACACTGTAAAGAAATTATTTCAACATGTGGAGGAAAAAGAAAAAAAAAAAAGGTCACCTTTTAATGATTACTACATGAAAAGGGGGAAAAGGAATTAAAGAATTAATCTTTGATCGGCAGATTTCAAATGATGGGTGGGCTATGTCCCACTTGGAGAAGATGCAAATTGTGTTGTGAAGGAGAGGCATTATGTTGCACCCAGCCACCACTTGTTACCTGTCTGCACCTGCAGAGCAGAACCCTGTAGGCAGGAGGGAGAAGAAAGAATAGCAAGACTGAAGAGAAACTTCAGGTGGGAGGGATTCGTGGGACCTTTTGTGCTTGCGTGTGTAAAATTGTTCCTAGAGCACACAGGAAAGTAGGGTTTTCATGTGACAGCACAACGTGCAGAAACTGGACAAGAAGCTGGGGTTCCAGAAACACAGGGAGGGAACAGATGGGGAAAGCATGGAGCAAGCCAGAGGCAGAGAGAGATGTTGCCATGTTCTGGGTGAAGTGACTTCCAGCTAACCCCAACACACCTACCCAACTGTGACTGCTCCAATCCCCACAGAAACCCCATCCTGACCCCTGTCCCCAGCTCCTTACTCCCATACACTGATCCCCAGTCCTACCCACAGGTCCCCCTCACCATGTACCCATATCCCTTGCTTATAGGCACAGCAACCCCCAGATGACACCAGGAAGTAACCTTTTTCCATGCTATGGCAGAAGAAAAACTCTCTCCTCCCCTATATGTTCCTTTCACATACAAGGCAAAGATTTCTTCCTGACCTCGTATCCCCCTTAACCCTGAGCATCTGAACAAGACAAATCAACCATAAGTACTGCAGGACTCAGAACGCTGAAAGACAACTTCAGTCATAGCAGCAACAGATATTTAGCAACAATAATAGAATAATAATAACATAAAGCATACACAAAACCCCTCGTTTCCCATATAAGTATCACACAAATAAGAAATACGGAACAAAAAAGGTTACAAAGAGCATGCTACCCTGCCAAGCTAATTCCTTTTAGAACATGATTGTCAATAACTTGTTTCCAGTATTTTGTTTAAATTTTGTAAAATACATACGCTACGGTCTAATTTTACATTAGACAACGAATTTCTTTAGAAAAACAAATTTATATCATTTGAATAAGGTTTATAATATGGCATTTCTCAATTCAACACCACCGTAGTTGCTAACAAAGATGAACAATGCGTTGGAAAAGCCACAATCTCTGCAAATTATTTATGGATGTGCTGGCCTGGTACTCAGGACAACAGGGAGTAACCTGTGTCAAGGGCAACTAAAGGCACTGCTAATACCTTACAATTCTGGAAAATTTTCAATAGAAAAACAATAAAAGTGATAGGAGGCCTGATGCGAGGACAAGGAAGATTTCTGCAATGTAAAATCACCATTCAGGAAACGTATGTAAATTAAAAGAGGTTGGTCAACTAGAACTGGGATTTTTTTAGAGTAATGAACAGATATTGTACTAAGACTTGCTAATGCTCATAAGGAAAGTTTGTCTGTTAATACTGATAGAAAATGTAAGAATTTCTGACAATGAGAAATCAGATATGCATTCAAAGACAGATATATTTTCATCTGATGAAGCTGAGCAGTCTAATCTTTGTCTGACGGGGACCCAATACTCACTTGTCAGGAAACTACATCTACTAGTTGTGTGCATATATGAAAAGAGAGGCAGCAAAGACAATTAGTGATACTCAAGGACAATGCAATGACTAACAAAACAATTCTGTTACGAGTTCCTGGGGAGGATGTGGTCGGGACAGAGGGGTTAATGCTGCCAGACTGCTCTTCCTGGCTCCCTTCTGGGAACCTCTTGCTGTTGCTGACAGCCTATCTGAGGCTGGAGGAGTAGGAGGGGAGAGCTCTCTACCTTTTCGTACACTCCTGAGCAGTGGATCCCAAACGTCTGGAAAAACAGATTGTTGTTAGCCCCTAACATTTTTCACAAACCAGCACACATCCATCTGATCAAACTTTTAATTGAAAACACTATTTTAAACACCATTAAATGTGGCTTAGCCAAAGAGCTGTTCAGCCTACCATAGCCTTGTAGCCCATCAGGGGTTTGTGGCCCACAGCTTGGAAACCATTCCAGCCATTTCAAAGGTACAATGCTTCCTCTACTTCCTCCCTCCATCCAAACCTTCTGCTTGCTGTGTGAAACATTTCTGCTACTTTATCTGATTTCCACACGAGATTAAATTTAGGGCCTGCTATTGCATTTAGCTTTCTGTAGTAGCAAACTGGCATTCTCCCTTGCCCACAGGTTTGCAAACAAAACAAGTAAAACCGATCTGGCCATCCATAACATTACTACTGCCAGATAAAGGAACAAAGAGAAGCAGAGGGTTGAAAAATAAATAAATAAATCTGCAGATTTAGGAAAATGGGACAAGTTTGCATTTGATTCATGTTTGAAAACTTATCACCAACAGACTTTTATTTACAGAAAAGCTATAATTTTGCACAGGTTGGATTTTGGCCCCAGCTGGTCCAAGATAAGTGGAGTTTTCAAGACCAGTAACAGCTGGGATTCGTGCATGTAAAAAGATGCATTCACAAAACTATGGCAGATGACATTGGTGATAAGCAGCCTTCTGCCATCTTAAAGGTCACCTAAGTTACATAAAACGGTGACCAAAGGCTAATCGTTATTCCATTCTAAGAAACAAGGAGTTAAGAGTCCCCTACTAAACATTTCCACTTATTAGAAACCCTTCTCGTGTTACCTACTCCTCGGTCAACATTTTGCCATATTGAAGAATCGATTCATTTACTGGCCCTGCACAAGAGCTATGCCATACCTTCCTCATTCGTTTCTATGTTGCGTACAGTTCCCATCAATGCTCAGAATTGCCCAGCATGCCAGCATGACTTCTCTGTTTCAAATATCATTTTGCCAGTTTTTCCTAGCATGAATTCCGCCCAGAAAGATTTCAAAAAATTAGCAGGAGCTGCTAAAAATTCATGCAAATACCAGTAAAATGGCTTGAGAACCACAGCTTTTCACAGCAGCGAGATACTACCTATCAGCTTAACAGTGCTGCTCCACCACTGTGACAGGCAGGAACTGTAGGATCAAAGTCTGTATTTTAAGCTCAGCTGGGGCTGTGAAACCCTGAGAAATAGGGAAGCATCTCACCTCTTCAGTTTGCAGGCCCTGTTGTGGTTAGAAAGAGCAGCTGCAAGTTCCTGCCTTGCTGAATGGCAGCACTGCTCACAGCCTGCTGAGCTCACAGCTCATGGGGTGCTGCCCCTCCCTGCTGACGGATACGTGGCCTCTCCTCAGCTCCTGCTGTGAGATCCTTCTCCGACTCTTCAAGGGTCAACATCAGGTCTGGCTCCAACTGAATAGTTCCCTTTTATCATCTCTGAGCTTTATCCCTGCACTTTTTCAGGCCATTTAAGAACAGGTGGACCAGCAAAGGTGTCAGTACCAATCTTTGGGAGGTGGCACTGTTAAAATTGCTGATTAATTGCTACAGTCTTCCTTATCTTGTAGCCATTTAGTAACCCACAAAGAATCACTGCGTTAACATTCTTCGGTGTCAGACTTTTTTAAAGATTTTTGGGTGACCCTTTTCCATATTTGTGTTGACTCCTTCAAATAACTAGCAAAGCTGTAAGACAAAACTACCTCGTACGAAAGCCAAGGTGATGGTTGCCCATTATACCCATCCACGTTCCTATTAATTACATTCTTTATCATATTCACTGGCATTTTGCCTGTCAGGGAAGTCAGACTTATTAGTATATTAGTCCGCGATCGTCCCTAGAGCCCTTTTAAACCTGGTGCCACGTTAGCTACGTTCCATCCCTCTGTTATCAAGTCCAATTTAAGTGATGGATTATACAACACAATGCACAGATGACCAATTTCATTTCTCAGTTTCTCTAGGACTACTGAATGAATGATATGCTATCTGGCAATCCGTTAATGCTTATTCAATCGAGTTGTTCAAAAATTTTTTATTGATATTTCAAATCTGAAATATTCCTTATAATGAATTACTTTTATGTGGGGGTGTCCATAATCTCCCTGGAGTAAACCCTGCCGATGCAAAGCGTTCATTTGTTTCTTTCTGCAATGGCTATGCCTTTAAATATTCTCTTTGTCCCTTGATTGTCTATTGAACTTGCCACCCTGCTAGCAGAATTCCTTTATCTGTAGAATTTACACTGGTCCAAAATTTTTTTTTGCTTTTATGAATTTAGCCTGCTGCTCTTCAAAATCTTTTTGTCCTGCCTTACAATAGTTCTACAATTAACTTGCCAGAATCGCGCTCTTTTCTTCTTTGATGTTCAGATTTCACTTTTGGAAGAACATGTATTTAGTTCTAGTAACCTCCTCTACTGTTCTGCTGTGATGGAGAATTCTTGTTCAATTTGGTTAGAATCAGAAAACAACGTCTCTGTGTCTGTCTTAGTCTCTTAATTTTTACTTGAATTATTTCTTCATTTGTATGCAATTCCTCTCTTTTAAACACTATTGGATTTTTTTTTGTATCTTCTTCTCTCCTACAAATACGACAAACTTCAGTTTGATATGACCTATCACTGCTGAATGGTTCTTCTCTAGTTACTTCGTCCACCCAAGTACCTCCGAGTGTACTAATTCCAGACTAAACCAAGGGCTGTCCTCACTCTTCTGCATTCTCTAGCTGGTTTGCTCAAAAAGTAGTTCTTGATGGTACCTAAAAACACAGCTTATGCATGATGGCCTAATGTTAAGCTTATCCAGTCCATACATCGATAACCAAGATCTCTCATGATCAAGGTTTTAGGCTGCATAGCTTCTCTAGTTTCCCCCAGTATTTCACAGTCACTGTCTCCATCCCATAAGCTAGTTTAGAGCTCTTACCAGGCTTCTCCTATTCAGATACGGAAACATTTGTAATTATGTTTTGTGGTTTATCCTATTGATTGCACAGACCAATCTGTTGTCTCTGCATCAGGGAGACTCTAACGTTCCATCATTTCTGTGCCATCTATGCACTGATATTTCAGTGTCCCTTGGAAAGAAAGGAAAGGGACGCATGCAGACCCACTTCCAGAAAGAGGGTGACATACCTGAGGAATTCCTGATGCATTTCATGCTTACCGCTCTCCTGAAGAATCATGATCTTCAAGGTACCAGGGAAACAGAGCAGTATGAGGTAGCAATGTACCTAGATACCAAATCAAAACTAGCGCAGGTTCCTTCTCAACAGAGAACCAGGTGGCATTTAAAAAAGGACTGACCAACAGGATGGCCTGAACAACAGCTTGTACTTATTCAAGATTTTGGTACCAAGAGATGCTGTGTCAGGAAGGGAATGCACTAAGGAGCAGAAGGACGCTATGGAAGTATGTGAAGTCCTTTAAGCTTTTGTACACACCGGAGAACTTTGTAACATTCACATTAACTTCCTTCTGTGAGGAGGGAGAGTTTGTGGAGAAGACGGAGAGGAATGAGGGATGCTTTCTGGACGCAATGCCAGTAGCTATTGACTTGGGTCTGACAGCTGAGAAGGCCCCTGGGGGCTAGCATTTCATCTGTTCACTGTGACTTACTTCTTTCCCTTTTGTGAGGCTTCTCTTTGGAGCACCTTTTTTCTGCATTAAATATGATGTGACACAAGGCACAGCAGGATCCAACAGCTACACTGCAGTATCCAATGAGCATTCATTATTATTTATTTGTATTACCACAAATCTTAGGAGGCCTCACCCTGGATCCACTTCTCGTTATGCTGGGCCATGAATAAGCATACAACAAAAAGAGTGTGCTTGATTTCTATGTAAAGAGACAACAGAGATTATTGCACAGTACAAAGGCAATGACAAAGTATTACTGTGATAAGCGTTGGATTGCTTTAAGCTTCACAGTGCATAAAACTTTTAAGAAGATATTTAAAGGAAGAGGGCGAACAGTTCTGTTTATGAAGGAGTCAACAAACACATGAGAGGCAGCTGAGGAGAAAGTATCCGGTGTGGTGTGAAAACTTAACAAGCAACTGATGGAAGCTGGTATCATATGTTGATCAAAATCAGAGTCAACCTCTTGATACTGAAGGAGAGGTATCAGGTAGAAGTAGTCTTGATGGGCCTTGAAAACAAAGACAGATAGCTTATCTTTATTGTTTTAAATTGAAGGAGGAAGTTTAAAAAGCCAAAGGTGTAAGTTTGGAAACTGATATGTACAGTAGCACTTTGAACAGGTAACGAGCATTCCAAGACTGCATTTGTCAAGGCAAAAGAAAAAGATTTTTCCAATAAAGATATGATCCATGGAAAACCTGAATGAAAAATGCAATCGTCCGACAGAGAAGAAAGAGCATCCTTAAAGTGTTGGAAAAAGGTTTCCAAAACTCAGATTTAGCCTAAATTTGATGACTTAAAACAAACGACAGCATGATGGTGTCATTCACAGAGGTTTTGTGAGGACCTCAACTTAAATATGAAAAAAATTACTAACAGAAGACCAATAGTTGTAACTGAATATAAAGAACCAAGAACACTACTGAAGAAAATTTTCATGCATTAGATCTGCTTAAGAGTGGGAAGGAAGATGGGAGGAGGTATATGAAGTGACACATTAAACATTGTTTTTCCTATACTGTGAAACGAGAAAATTCTTTCAGGTCGCATTTATTGCTAAGTTATTACAGCTACCTGTGCTACCGTGTTTTGACTTTCAAGAGTTGAAGAAAAACAATGTTCATGATGTTGTAAGATGACGGGTGCCTCATTCAACAAACAAAAACATGCTACATCCAGCTCAAAGACAGGACAGTGGTGATACAAGCCAAGCAAACAGCAGCAGAGAAAAGGATCTTACAACTTAAACTTACAACAGCTAACATGCTGAATGTTCAGGCACATTCCTTTCCTCTTCCTTTTTATTGTACAGAACCAGGGCTATCATCTCAGTTTGCCACTGAGGGAAATTTACTCTGGTTTGGTATTTCCAGCTCTTGAAGTATTCCCAAACCTGCACAATGTGTGGCCATGCAGCAAAAGCTTACTCTCTACATTGCACCAACATCAACAGCTTCTTTTGGTGTCTGCTTTCTTGCTCTTCTCCTAGTTTTACTCATTTAGGACATCACCGCATGGGTCGAACCAAAGAAACAAGCAGATCAGGTGCTCAACCACGGGGTTTAGCAGCAGTGAGTAGTGGAGAGCTGGTTACAGCAGGAGACAATTCAGGGTTACTTTTCTTCTGAATAACATTTTGTAGCAGCATTACCACAGGCAGAATAGAGCCGTGCCCCTACTTTATCTCCCTCAAAGCCCAGGGAAGTTGCTGTCTCAAGAAGGAGATGCAGTCAGATGTAGTTGAGCTGCCCTCCGCGGCGGTGAGTGAAAAAACTGGAGGCATATGAAATATCCAGGGGATTTTTCATACCCCACTCACTATCATGTAACCTTGTTTCTTTTTCTCTTCTGAAACTAGATCTATTCTGAGGTACTTTACTAATCTAGTGTGGTGAGGGAACACAGGAGGCTGGGTTATTTTGCAATCACCTCATCTCCCTCTCCTTTTCTTTCTTCTACCCAACTGAGTGCGAGTAAGAATAAATACAGCATACAGGATTAAAAGCTAGAAACAGTAAATCACTGTAAGCACAATGTATGCTGATCAAGAGTTTTGATGTAAAATGAAACATTCAACGTTTTCATTGTTATGAGAAACACCCAATGTTCTCAAATCATGATTTAGTTTCATATTGAAAAAAATCTCCATTTCATTTTATATTCAGAAATCTCAAAAGAAGCACCGTTAAGCTTTTAAACTGGAAATTTAAAATTTGCCATCCTATAAAGAAAATAATGGAATTGTGTTTTGAGCTTGCTTCAGGATGGTATGAGTTTGAACAAGAAATTGTCTTCTGCTTAGCACCAGCCATATTTTAACACATATAACCCATTCTCCTCTGTTCTTAGTTGCTACTGTCATCTCAAATATTATATATCTACATCAGTTTATACAGATAATTCAGAACTAGTCACTAATTCTTCTTCAAAGCCTGTATAGTCCCCTCCAACAGGAAAAAAATGCAGAGAAAAACATTTACTGGAAGTTTTAAACTAAATAGATATGTAACTTAAACTTAACATACATTCAGTGCAACGAGAAATACCAGGAGCTATGTGTTTAAGTTCTCCTTTCAGGCATATTTTTGCCATCCATTTTTCTATTTGGTTGGTTGTTTTTGTTTTGCTTTTGCTGATCGGGCTCTCTAGTCTGCTTTTGATCTGAGTTTACGATTTCTTCTTTGGTCTTGCTCTCTCTTCAAATTCCATTCATTTCACGCTGCTCTTGTGCCAAGCAAAAAATAAGAAATCCTGCCCTCCTTAATCTTTACTCACCAATCATTGTCTGTATCTTTGCTCCATAGTGAAGAATCTCTAACTGTCCTTACATACAACTCCTCTACATCTTAACACCTCAGTTACACCTCATAAATTCCATAACAATTCCAGTTCTTCTATTTTTTAAATATTAAGTCCCACATTCAAAAAAAAAATGCATTTGAACACCAGAAGGGAAACACACCATCATAAAAAAAGGGCATGGAGTTTATAATGCCACTTGTGTTCCACAGGCGAAACACCTACATGTAGTTTTTGCTCATTAGGATATAAAAATAGGAGTCGTAGCAATGACTGTACCCATAGCTACAGGAAAAGAACTTCCTCCTCAATCCAAGCATATTTATAGTTATTTTGGGTGAATCCACTGACATACAATATGGGTAATTATTATTGATTAAGCACAATGTACTTAGTTACAATAAAATATGTAGTTCCTGCCTAAGAAGACTATAGTTAATCAGCATGCACGATCACATTGCTGTTCAAAATGCCGGATCAGTTTAGTTTAATTTAACCAAGTTCCATTGACACGAGTATAAGTGTATATTTATTAACATTTCAATGTTCAACTCAGCAAGACAATTATGTTAGTAAATCTGTTTGTAATATCTACACAAATACTGGTGGTATAAACAGTTTTTATAGATCTATAAATTTCAAGAAGTTTATGGGTGAAAATACAGAGCAAGTCAGCAACATGCTATTCTGAAAACAACAAAAACAAACAAATTAAAACTCCCTACCTAGCAGCAGTACAGAAGGACTCCAGGTTCACATGGTGAATTACACAAGAATAATGAAATCCCTAATGGATATATTCTATGTATTTTCCAAAAAGAACTGAAGTCACACATAAGTCAAACCTCTCGGTTAACCTTTTTATCATTATTAGTTTGTCAACATCAGTAAAAACTAGCTATTGAAAAATTCAATCATTTCAGTGTACTTACAGCTGAATTTTCTCATCATGTGACCAACTATCCACAAAGCCTCAGTGCCATTAAGAAGTTTTGAGGAATATATTATTTGGTACTGCCAAAAAAACATAATTAAAAGAATGCATGTAAATGATATTTATTTTCTAATTAGGAACGTTTTCATGATTATTTCATGTCTAAAGTACATTTGGGGGAAAAGCAGGACTTACATTATCCCAAAAGGCAGGTTCCAGCACAAGCAATGATACAGTGACAGAATTCACAGTAAGAAGTCACAGTAGGGTCCTGATCTTGCAACTGAACTTTCACAAACAGAACCCTGCACTATTGCAGAATCTCCTTAATTTCAATAGGGCCCTACCCACACATAATCAGTTACAGAGTCCACCTATGTGGGAGTAACAACAGCGAGAACAGGACCCGTTCCTCCACACACCTGCAAAAATATTGGGAGAAAAAAAAATTAGTAACATGCAGCAAAGCCTCTGATAGCCTGTTTTACTACAGCATTTAGCACATAATAAAGGAGTTCCATACATCTTTAAGTTGCGTGTTATTTATAGGAATCTTTAGTTCCCTTTTTACAGAATGTTGACTTAAAATTGCTTGTGGGTTTTACATGTAGTGACAGCACATCATGGGAACTTTTAATGATATACATTTGAAATATAAATTTAGATTTTTAATTATTATTCTGCAAAAACTAGTTATCCTACTTCCTTTGTCTACAATGCCAGTTGTTTGATAGTGCTTAAGCCTGCTTAAAATCTGGCCCACAACATACATTTCGGGGAGACAGCGTAGGCCTGTGAATTTATTGAGGTCTTCATGATCATGAAAATATCCAGCCACATATAGCAGCACACAAGGCCAAGGTCTTTGAAAATACACGATAAATAGCGGTTACTTTTAGACTAAAAGTGAGCTTTTTAAAACAAAAAATCCTTTTGAAAATCAACAATAATTATTTCCTAAATTTAAGATGTTACTGAACATCATTTAAAACACAGGAAGAACAAATGTTAAAACAAATACATACTGCATCACACAAAACTTAATATTTATTATTTGACCTTGCTTTTCTTATTAAACACGCATCTATGTTGATCTTTGAAAGGAAGTTACAATGCTTTTCTGTATTATAAACCATTTACAAGCAGGTTAGCTATGGGTTCTATGAAATAATATTTAACTGGTGACACTACGTAAGAGTAATGGTGATAAAGGACCAAAGAACAACCACTAGATCTTAGAATCAAGCAGAAGACATTTCTTCATTCCTTTAATATAGATACAGTTAGAGAAACAACAATACTTTTCAAAATAAATAAATAAATAAACACAAAACTAGAAACAAATGAAAGGATTTGAGAATCTAACAGAGGAACCAGAAGTTCCATACAGATGGAATGCAGTCATTTTTTCTCTTCTTCCTTTTTTGTTTTTGAACGACCAGTTGTTCTCTTACTGGCTGTGATTTTGTCAAACAACAAACTTGTAAATAAACAGAAAATGGTGAAGAGTATCACTGTTTCTGTTCCCTGCCAGGCTGATGGTTTTCAACTGGGCAGGAGGACAATTGAAATGTACATTTCAGATGTTACAACACATTTCAAGGCAGTTGTCTTACAAATTAGTGAATTTGAAGTGTTTTTTTTTCCCTCATTTTACTGCTTTGAAAATGTATGTTTTATACGCGTGACTGTTACTATGAGAAATTCAACTGTGTCTAAAGATCAGTGCTCCAGCCCTGTTTAAAAAGTGTTGTATCTTAACCCTGATCTAATGTTACACAGAAGATTTAGAAGTATCAGACACCAGCCAAGTTAGTGCTGCCCACCTAAGCCTGCAAAGTGAGTGAACAAGTACCTCTGGCAGGTGTCATCCGCCAATTTCTCACTGACTGAGAAGAGGGGACAGACCGTATCTCTCACGACAATCGGTTCTCTAGGTGCCATGACCATGAAGCTTGGAAAAGTAATGAAGTCTAGTTACTTAGACAGGCCTGTACATGTCCCCAGCACGCTTGTGCAGCAGTCCCAAGCTGACACTACCCTGGTTGGTTTCCCACTCCCTTCTAAGCAGTTGCCCTAAATTCCTTCGCAAAACACCAAGTTCTCACTACCGAGAGCAACCCACATTGCGGCTGGGTTTAAGAAACACATGCCCCGACTGTCAGACTAAATATGGAGGCTAAGTGGCAAGTTCAAGGCCAGGCTGGATGGGGCTTTGGGCAACCTGGTCTAGTGGAAGGCATCCCTGCCCACGGCAGGGGGGGTGGAATGAGGTGATCTTTAAGGTCCCTTCCTACCCAAACCATTCTGTGATGCTACGAAGTTAACAGGTTGAACAGAACAGAAAATTTCTAAGTCCGAGCTGCAGCTTTTTCTATCCTGGGGGCACAAATTTGAGTCTTTTCTCTAATCCCATCTGCTAAGAACTGTAACTTAAACTGCAGAAACTTGACTTTGTAACCTCTATCCCTGGATCAAATGCAGCTGAAATTAAGCGCTGGATTCAAAAATTATGAGGAGAAAACAGAATCCTATATAGCTTGTTTTGTTCAGAAACTGGGCATGTAAACACTGTAGCATAATCATTGTGAAAATAACTAATGAATTTTATGTCTTTACTGTTTTCATTCAGGAGTCACACCACAAACTCAGCTATAACTGAACCCAGATTTTTACACGATGATAGTATAAACGAATCCAGAGAATGCAGAGACTGTTTCAATAAAACTGACTTTGTTTTGCCACTGTGCACAGGACCCTAAGTATATGTCACTTCATAAAGGTGAAAATTTAACAGGAATACAATTTTATACATATTTTTTGAACTCACCAAGACTCCAGTGGACTGCCCTTCGTGTAGACCCCTGCTTCTCTTCCAGTTCCATTCTGTATCTCCCAAGGCTTAAGAAAAGTTCAGTGATAAATAGCTCAGTAACTGAATGGTGACATTAAGTTTAAACAATCAATGAATCTGTTCAGTGTACCTTGACTTTTTTTTTTTAATATTTATAGAATAAGCATAAAGGTTATTTAAAGAATCACCCTAACATCCCGATGCTACTACCTGTATTCAGATCCTAATTATCCCAATTTAGAGAATTATTTTTAATAATAAGCAGGTCCCAGTTCCCTTCCTTAAAAAATGGCATCCACTGTGCTCTTCATAGCCTTTCTATTGCTCTAGCATTGAATTTTGACTCGTGTGTTTCTCAGCAAAAAAGGCATAGTTGAAATCAGAGGGTTTTATTTGCTGATGGATTCCAGGAACTGATGAAAGAAGGAAAGAAACTGAAAGAGTGTAATGACCTCTCCAAAACTCCAATAAAAGGAAGAGAGACAAAGAATAATCAGTGCAGAAAAGTTAACAGAAAACTGGACATTAGAGGAAAGGTTAGAAGGAGACTGTGAATAGGAATAGCCAGGGAAATGAAAGTAATTTAACAAAAAAGGGTGGAATAAAAGAAACAAAATTATCATCTTAGCAGAGCAATGAGAATGGGATTTTCAAAACCATTTGACTTCTATTGAAGGAAGAGAATTACATAAACTCCAAATATGCTTTAAGAAAATCTTTAATAGAACTTAGCTTTAACCGTTTAACTTTAAGCATATGGAGGATCTAAACTCTGCTCAGCTAAACAACTGAAGAAGTGCTTAAATTAAAAAAAATAATATTAATAAATCATCTTGTAGTCATTCACTACGACTGTAGTATCAAGCATGCATTCAGATCTGAGCCCCAACTCCGTACCCTGCTTACATGCTGACTCACACTTTGGCGCTCGTCTGGCTCCAGCCTATTGGTTATCAGATAGGCAAACTCAAGTACAAGACGCAAGGGACCAATGTGGATTCTCTCACCAGCTACACTCATGCGAGTATCGTGACTGAAGTACGAGATTAATTGTTTCATGAAGCAGAGTGTAAATAATTAAGTGCTTAAAGTTAATTTGAGAACCAGGCCTCAAAAAGAAAACTAAAGGAAAAGTAGCTGAGAAAGAAAAAAGAAACAGACTGTTGAATCTGTATTAAAAATAAATGACCTCTGGGTTATATCTCAATGCACTCTGCCTGAAAACTACTGCTTCTTTTTGGCTGAAGTATTAAATCTTATTTTTAATACATGAGATGGTAAATAACTCTGGCAAAGGTTAAATTCGGTCAGTGGTTGATGACAGTACTAAAGTAATTCTTAACACAGGGTGTCGTTCAGCTACAGGCACACAGGGCTCACCATCTCTTCTGCCTACTAAACACACTTGCACTTCCAAACCCACTCTGGTAAATAGCTGGGAGAGGATTAAGACCCAGTATTCCAATCTCTATGGTAACGACCATAAACGTAGGAGGAAATGTGGAAATCATAAGCCGCTACTAGGGTTCTGTCCCTTTTACTCCTTACTCTACAACACAGTTACTAAAAGAAAACAGAAACCGAGCCACTCAGTTCAACAAAGTGAGCCAACAAAGTTCTGGGACATCTCTCAGCATCCTGTGAACTTCTGGTCACTGTGATCCATCTGCTAAGCTACGGATCGATCTGTACAGCGTTACTTTAAGCTGTCATCTCTCTGACTGACCACGAAGCCAGTACCAACACTCAGCAACTATATTCGCACATATGCTCCTGCCACTAATACTCTGTCCTTCACCTACAGCTGTAAAAAAGGGAACTCCCTGTTTTTAAGATGCATATTTAATAAATCCATACACGTAAGAATCACAACTTAATGTAGGTAGGTAGCTAGAGTAAGATTACAGGCCTGACTAAGGCAGTAAGTTGGAGATAGAATTAGTTCCTCAATAGATTCAGCCCCCTTTTCATAAAATGGTTAAATAATGTGTTGCTCTTTTTATGAGAATCGCGAGCATTACTAAAATTTTATAAATGTTTTGAAGCTCAGATTTCAAAATTTCCCAGAAATTAGGAAACTAGGGAAGCAAATGAACAACTTACATCAAACATCTTAAAATAAATGAATTGAACAGCATAAAAGCAAACAAATTAGTACTAGCTAAAGCATTACCAGATCCCTCACTCCTGTATTAATTTCAATAGCACTTCATTTAAATGCAGGCATACATATCTATGAAGTTTAAGCTTCAATCTTTCAAACAACTCCACATTATCTGAGTTTTACCCCACCGACTAGCGCTGCTGATAGAAACACTCGTGTGGACAGTGTTCAGCACGTGCACAGGACTAAGGCTACAGCAAGTAATAAAGAAATTAGCTAATAAATTCAGTGTATAACTAACCATTATTTTGAAAAGTCAAGGACAGCCAAGAAGATAACAAAGCTTGAGAAAGTAACAACTGATGTACTGGGGGGAAGATGAGAAATTAAGTTATGATCCCAGCAATTACCCTACAAAAAAAATCTAACTTTAATACCAGTTAAATAACAGAATTGATGCTAGGGAGAAGAAAACAATAGAGCATCCCCTCAATAACTTCATAGTCACGATAACCACACTATTTTCTCACCATTTGATGAGTCCTCTTCAGTTCAAGGCTGAAGTTTGTGGGTGCTGCGGAGAAGATCACTTGGCAACTGCTCTGCTGCAATTAATGCATAAAGAATGGGCTTCAGTTTTCACAGGTTACAACCCAGCACTCTTCGCAACCATACAAATCCATTGAAAAATGACAATATTTAGAAGTTACAGTTAGGCCATTTTAGCAAAACTTCACCACAGAACCTAAGTTTAATAACAAATCTTTCTTAAATCCTCAGGGATGTGTTCATGATCATGAGTTAGGCCTACAGCTGTGTCACAGTCAGTATCATCAGGTCTGAATGAAAACATGGTAAATCCAACTTTTTGGCTGTACCGTTACTCTTTATGTTATGCTGAGCATTTCAGACACTGAAAAAAAATAGATTGAAAGCTGGCTATTGAAAAATCAGGTAGTCTACAGTAAAAAAAATAATAATGAAAAAAAAAAAAGGTTTCCTTTTTCATCTATCTATTTATAGGAAAATCAATAAAGCAGATGCATGTCCTAATCCAGCACATCCTTTTTGCAGTCCATTCTGCCAAGAGAAGTATCCCTAGATCAGGTCTGAATTGGTGAGTTCAGAATTTGTTTTCACTGCCACTGCAGCCTAACGACCATGCGATAATAAATGGTGTACACTTCGGTCCTTGCTAAATTACAACCTCCATCACTGCTCACAGACTGCAATGGCTAAAGTAATGAATTCCAAATCCTGTGTTTGTCAGGGCAAATCGGAGGCCGAATGACTACAGAAGGAAGCAGAAAACTCATAAATGAAAGAGGATGTTCAACTACAGTTACTAGATTATTAAACCAAAACCTTAAACTTCAACTGCTATCAAATTTTCAGAAGAGGCCTGAAGGGAGGCCTAGATGAATCCCTAACAGGGATCTAGCAAAGAAGGCTGGATAAGCACCAAGAGCAAGGCAGGGCTTAAATTGGAGAAATAAATATAAAAAATGTTGGAATTCCCACTGGCTGCATGCACATATGCCATACCAAGACCAAAATAATCTGTAGATGTGCAATTCTTGAAAACATTGTTATAATTGCTACGTGTGGGTGTATCTTGGCGCCCTCCATTTGGTCCTGCTCACGTAGGAACTGGACCAGAGGGAATAACGGGCAAGTACCCAGGCAGACCAAAGTATCTAGCTAAAAAGTTACATAGTAATGACACAACGCCAGTTTTCATTACAACAAATGCCTCTAATCCTCACGGTTGTAAAATAAATCTTAAAAACACATAGCAAGGTAATTTGTAAAGTAATGCGTGCCTGAGTCAGAAGACAGCCTCCAGCTTTCTAATCATCCCCAGCTAGCTAGGAGCTTCTGTGCCGTTTTGGCAGATGCGTATCTCGCTTTGGTTTTGCCACCTCTCAACTGGACCTAGGCAATTCAGTATACCCAAGCATCAAGTCAGCTGCATACAGCAAACTCCCAAGTAGAGGAAGCCGGAGGGGATGTCATCTCAGCAGTGAAGGTTATTACAAGTCCTTCTCTTCCACTCAATACTCATTTTCTTTAACATTTTAAATTAGAGATTCAGGGTCCCTAGATCCTCCAGGGCCTAAATCCAGGGCTCCTAAATGAATGCCTAGGCCTCTAGACTGCATCCAGTTGTCAACAGTTTCTCTCCTGACACAAGACAACTTGCACAACTAGGGGAGAAAAGCTAACATTTTTAGAGACAGAACATTCTCAGGGGCTGGTGCAAGTCTAGGGAATGAATATGCCTAGGAGCTAAGGGCCATCAGAATCCCAACCACATTTT
The DNA here is from genome assembly GCF_013377495.2 of Cygnus atratus. NCBI lineage: Eukaryota > Metazoa > Chordata > Aves > Anseriformes > Anatidae > Cygnus > Cygnus atratus. Next base: position 180,251,211 of record NC_066362.1, on the reverse strand, counting down.
CGCTTGAAGAACAAAGCACATTACTTTGACCTTGCCTCACTAACATAAATACACAACACGTATACGGAAAAAAAGACAGATGAAATAAACTCAAAACATTCAGCTGCACATGCTCCTTCCCCTGGCAACAAGAGAACAGATAATATGTCAAATGCTGGTAACGTCACATGTTACAGTAGTGGGAGATTCTCCGAGAATATAATGACACTCTCTGAGGAGAGGCATCTCTAACAGGGGACTGGCACGACTAGAAGGTGTGCAGGTAGTGCTGTGACGAGAACTGTGTAAGGAAAGGAGTCCAGGAGAGAGGCTGCAGCTTTACCTCGTATCCGCTACCACAGCCAATCACACTTCCACCCTTCTGATGAGCCCAAGTTATCTGGAATGGAAATCTGACCTAAAGAATTGACATCATTTGGTGAGGATCAAAATCCCTTTCCTCTCCCTTCTGTCCTCAGCTGTGTTCCTGCTGTGACTTTTTGGCTTCGCTAGTCACTGAGGAAACACACTGCTGATCCTCTCCCAGATGCTACAGCCAGAGAATGCAATACCCACCTCGTACTGCATGGATTATTAGACTAGAGCGACTGCCTTTCTTACTTCTCCTGATACTCAGTTAAATACTTAACCGTCCCGACCCCCAAATTATTGTAATTGTGCAGGATTTAACTCATGTCCCAGAGATACAAATGGAAGATGTAAATCGAGCCTGTTGCATTAGGTTTATGCTTTGTGCAGTCCTAAGTGATACTGAGAATAATGATTGTGTAATACAGCTATCAGCTTAAGTCTGAAACACAAGAGCATAAGAAGGAACAGAGCCACTCGGTGTGCTTACACATAACGAAATGCTTTTCAGCCTGTACAGGATTGGGGCCTGTGCGCGTTAAGTGTGGAATCTGAGAGCGAGTATTAGATATTAGGGGATGTAAAAATTTCACTTTCATTAAAAATCGGAAGGAGACCTCAGAAAAGCTATCCAAAAGGACAATAGTGTGATTCATATAAGAGAATACCCTGTCCCATTAAACAGAATGACATAGTATCTGCTATATCTGATTTCTATATTACGGTTGGAAAAAATGGGTGAAAAATAATAGCCAGAATTACTTTAGGGCAAAACTATACATAATCTAAGTACAGAGGAGCGGTTGTAAGCAACATCATAATTTTATATTTTTCTTTATTGCTGTCACTGCTATTTCTACTACAAAATTCTAATTTCACAGGCGCATAACCTTCAGAAAAAAAAAAGAAAAAATAAGAAAAAATAAGAGACATTTGCTATCATTCTTTTCCGTCCAAAAGTACACTTTTTGAAAATTTCACTCACAATAATTTTAATAAAATAAGAGTGAAAATGTAAAAATACTGCAAACCGCTTATATTTTCTCCCTTTTAAAGCAAAAGATTTTATGGATTTCGAGTTTTTCATCTGGGTAATTTTCCCTGAGAACTCGCTTAAAAAAATAGGAATTAGTTTCTTGAATGATCCTGAGCTTGAAATGCAAGGAAAATATCCGACATAAATGCATAATACTTGCTATGTGATTACTTACACGTTGTTTTGCACTGCTTTTTCACTAAGGAGTTCCAGAATTACGTGTTTTTTTTCTGACTAGCAGTTTAGTTTTCGTAGCCATGATGGTCTAAGCTCTGTGAGCCCAAAAGCTTGCTGTTCTCTCCAACTGTGTCAGTTGGTTAAAAAAAAAAAAAAAAAGAGAGGGGGAGAGAGAGAGAGATTGGCTCTCCCTACGAAATTTGCTGATATTTTCATGGATGCAGCTCTGGAAGCAGGCGGTGGGATCCCGGGGAAGCTCAGGCCTGCTGACACTCGGCTGCAAGGAGTCCAGTAGGGCTGTGCAGGACCAGGATACGTGAGGGGAAGATTTTCAGAGCCGGTGGGGAAGGCAGCAGCTCCTCAGCTTCGCTCACTTTCGAAAATCCTCCCCGAGCCGCGGCGGCAACAACAACAGCGTGCGGGTCCGGGGGAGGAGGGGGGGGGGGGGGGCTCAGCTTTTTGATTTTTTTCCACCGCTTTTCCTTTTCTCCTTTTTAAGAGAGCCTGGGAGGGAAAAAAATAAAATAAAACACAACAAAACGGCGTTAGGAGCAGCGAGGAGCCGCTCGCCCCGATGCGCTCGGGCTCGCTGCGGCCTGAGAGGAGCTGGCAGGGGGGAAGGCTCCCTCCTCAGCCCCAAGTCAAGTGCAGACGGGGGCTGAGCGCTGCCCGGGGCCGCTCTCCCCGTGAGGGGCAGGGGGCAGAGGCGGCTGCCGAGCCAGCAGGTACCTCCCGCCGCCCCGAGCCGCCGGGGGGGGCGCGGCGACAAAATGAAAGTTTGCCGTTTTTCCTCCCAGCGCTGCGAAACGGCCGGCGGCTGGGAGGTGGGGGGGGGGGGGGGTGTGGAGAACCGCCGCTCCGTCGCGATTCCCCGGTGTAAATGTGTGTTTCTGGGGTGGTTCTCCTCGGTTTTGGGGGCTCCCGACGCGGTGCGGCGGCGGGCAGCCCGCCCTCCCTCAGCCGGGATGGGCTGAGGGGGCTGAGGGGGTGATGAGGGGCTGAGGCGGCGATGAGGGGCTGAGGCGGCTGAGGTGGCTGAAGGGGTGATGAGAGGGCTGAGGGGGTGATGAGGGGCTGAGGCGGTTGACGGGGGTTGAGGGGAGCTGAGGGGAGGTTTGGGGTTTTTTTGGGGCTGGTTTGTTGGGTTTTAGTTTTTTTTTTTTTTTTTCTCGGGGAGGGGGGTGAGGCGGGATCGAACCCGCGCCGCGTGGGCGCTCGGAGCCCTGAGGGGAGCCCTGAGGGGGGTGCGGGGCTCCCCTGAGGAGCCGGGGTTGGGGGGGGGGGGGGGGGGGGGGGTGTTCCCTATTCCCTCCCCCTGCCGCCCCCCAAAACGCGCTGCCCCCCCCACCCCCTTTACCTTGACAAGCCGGCGGGCCGCTCCGTCCGTCCATCCGCCCGTCGGTCGGTCCGTCCTGTCCCTCACCCACCTCGGGTGACATTTCCCTCCCCCCCCCCACCCCCACCTCCCACCCCCCCCATCAGCGGCGGTTGGGTCGGGAGCGCGCGCTGGCGGGGAGGGCGGGGAGCGCGCGCGGGCTGCGAGCGGGGCGGGGGGGGCGGGGGGGGGGGAGCGAGAGGGAAGGGGGGGGGGGGGGGAGGGGCGGCACTGACAGCGAGCGCCGTGTCCGCGGCGCTGCCTCAGCCCCAGCCGCGCTTCCACCCCCCCCCGCCCCCGAACCCCCCGCTCCCCCCCTCCCCCGCCGCCGCCGTTCCCGGCATGCCCCGGGGCGGCGGGGCTGGCCCTAACGAATTTGAATGAAGAGCCCTGCTCTTTCGGCGCCATTTTCGAGTGGTGCCCCAGCGCGGCGCTGCCGCGGGGCCGCTCGCCGCCGCCTCCCTCTCCTCCTTCCCCCCCCCCCCCCCTCCCTCCAACCTTACCTCGAACACCCCCTTCTCCTCCGTTCCTTCTCCCCCATTTTTCTCCTCCTCCTCCTCGCCGCCGCGGATTCGGAGCCGGAGCCTCCGCTACGGGCGGTAAGAGCCGGGGGGGGGACCGGGCGCGGCTTGGGGCTGAGGGACCCCCCTCACAGCCACCCCCTCGCAGCCACCCCCTCGCGGGCAGCCCTCTCACGGGGTCGGCTCCCTCAGCCCCGGGGGAAAGGGGCTGTGAGGTGCGGGGTGCGGGGCCGGCCCCGCCGTGTCGTGACAGGAGGTGACAGGCTCCCCCCCCCCCTTCCTTCCCCTCTGTGGAAATTATTTTGGGGCATCCCCGCCTCGCCTTTCTCCCCCCCCCCCCCCCCCCCCCCCCCGCCTTGTGTTTTCGTAACCGGGATTAATGCCCCTCAGCTCTATTTCTCCCCCCTTAAATATAGATATATATAAAAGGACAACCTTCGCCGTGCTTTTTCTTCCCTCCGCCCGTTTCCGTGCCAGCAGATTAACCCCTCCGTCCGAGCGCGGTTCCCCCCCCCACCTCCTTGAACCCGTGTCGCGATTGTCGCGCCGCCTTCCCTGCCCTCCTCGCGAGGGGGGGGGGACGACACACGACAGCCACCCCCCGGGCCCTGTCACCCTGTCTGTCGCCGTCCCTCCGGAGCCGCTTAACCCCCTCAGGGCCACCGCTTCCAACCACCCCCCCCCCCCCCCTTTCCCTTCTGCCTCCTCCGTTCTGGGGCCGCCCCGGCCCTTTTCACCTCGGGGCGATGCCCCCACCCGCCTCCCCTTCCCCCTTTATTTTTTTTTCCCCTCATCCTCCAGCGCAGGATGCTCGGCTCCGTTTCCCCCCCCCCCCGACTTCGGTTCCTTCACCACCACCCCCCCCCCCCCCCCCCCAGCTCCCCGCCGGGAGCAACGAGTTAACGGCGGGGCGTAGGAGGGGAGCCGGGGTGCAGCGGGGCCGTACAAAAGCCCGCTGTGTGCTCGGCGAGGGGAGAGCCCGGAGCCTTAAAGCGAAATGCAGAAGTTTTAGCCTTTCCAGCATGGCAACTGGATCGCGATTCAAGGTATTTTTTTTATTTATTTTCCCCCCCCGCCTCTCCCCCCCCCCCCCCCCCCCCCCGTGTCACGCAGAAATACAATAGTCGGAGGAGGAGGCTCTGCCGCCGCCGAGTTGCCGTGCCTTGCTTTTTTGAATCCAGTACACAAATTGCGCTTTTCCAGCCCCTTTTTTCCCTTTTTTTTTTTTAATTTCCCTAGGAATAGCTGCTCCGTTCGCTCCCTACAATTTGTACCGTCGTGCCCAGATAACTAGAAAAACGCAGCTTAACCTCCGAAATCGCGATACTAGTAAGAGCCCCTGGAAATTTAGCACTTATTTCTGGAGGCTCGCGTCGCTACTTTCAGAGTGCTTCGAGAAACGTTTTGAGCAGTTAGCATGGGAATGTGCACAGAGCTGTTTCATTCTGCCTGTGGACACTTGGAAATGATCAGGGGTTGAGGAGATTTGCACTATTCAGCGGTGCAAGCACACTCCCAGGCACTGACTTTCACTTTCAAGGAAATAACTGTCTTGCCTCATGGCTTATTTAGATAAAAAGCTCTAATTTGGTGTCGTACAGGTGCGTATGCATTTTTCCCCCCGCCGTTTGACAGCCGTGTTCACTAGCATGCAGTTTGTGCCTATTTTCATTTTAATTAAAATCTCTGCCTAATACATACTTGGCCGGATCAAACAATTGCTCTTTTTAGCTTTTTTATTTCTCAGCTGCACCATTCCCACATTTTATAATTACATAAAGGTGGGTGTGGCTAAAATGAAAGCAGCAAGCAATCTAGTATCAATCTATAGTGTATGTGAAGTAGCTTTTCCTTTCTTATATTTGATGTACTCCTTATTTTGAGATATTTGGGGGGAAAAAAATCACGTAGGTTGAATAGACCCTTGCAGAGCTGCTTGCATTTTTCACTTTAGTTAAAATGTCAAACATTAACAGGGATTACTTGGTCCTGCAAAAGTTACATTCGGAGGAAATATCAAATTAACTTAAAGATCTAAACGTATGTATTTACATTATATCGCTAAGTGAAAGTTAAAGGTCTGTGCCTAATAGAATATTTCTTCGGTATACCATGTACTACCTATACATTATTTTTTTAAATTTTTTTAATTTTTGTCTGACCCTTTATCTGGATTCTGAGGAAAAAAAACTCCAAATAAGCTTCAGTTGTTCTCTTATTTTTTATTTTTTTCTAATTTTTTCAATATTTTTAAAGGAAAAAAAATCGCCCCGGAACAAAAAAAAACCACCAAGTTGTACTGAAGGGTATCTCTTGGAAACTTTTGTGTTTATAGGTACAGATCTCCCGAAGCTTGGAATAACTTTGAGATTTTTAATTTTCAGATATACCGGTAATTTGAAAGTATGAGTTGTGTCTGTGACTTTTGTGTGTCTTGGGGTAGTATTTCGTAGGAAACCTATTGTAGTAACATTTTAAAGGCAGACTATGCGGTTATAAGGTGTACGGGGGAATTTTTCTATTTTTTTGGGATTTTTTTTGCCTTTTAGCTTCTGGAATTCTGGACTTCTTACTACTCCATCCAAAATATAATGCCATGGAAGGGGATTTGCTCCTAAACTGTAGTCTTTATTTCCTTAATTATCCTCGCAGTAATGAGTCCAATTCTGCAGCAAAGTACAAGTGGAGCTGCAAACACACTACCTGTCTCCATACACCCTGCCTGTTGAGCACTGTAGGGAAGGTGCACATCTCATCCATCTCGAGTGTCAGAAGCCATCCTAACAGGTGTATCACCACTTTCCTGTGGCACTTTTATCTACGTACAAGCAGGCTACCTTTCCTTACACGAAAGTAGTCCCATAACAGCATTTCTGTTGCAGGAACTTAGGGATTTTTATTTGCAGTCAACTACTGAATGTGTAAAGGACAACAGGGGAGGTTAGCACTCTATTCTACAAGTATGCTGCAGATCCTCTGGGTTGGAGGTTTAGTCATCCACCTATACCTCAGGCCCGGTGCTAGTCATTCCAGTAATTCACATTTAGTACAAATTGTCACAGGTAAAATGCATCTTGAGCTTGCTTTTTCTGTCTGCGAAAGGAATGGGGAACAAAATTGGAGGCTTCTGTGTAGAAGCAGAAATATATTTTTATGATATTTTTTAACAAGAAAAATAACTTTGTGTACACACACCCGACTTTTCCACAGATGCGGGGTGTGTGTGTGTATTATTACGGATTCTGAACACTCAACATCTAACACTGGGACCTGATATCAAAAATTATGGTATTTCTGTTATCAGTAATACTTGGGAAAATTTTGTTTGAACAGGCTGCCCAAATTACTTTTGTACATAGTTTTCTGTGACTCTTCTCACACAGACGTCTCATTTTTTAATAGAACTAGTAATGTACTTTTAAGGTAGGAACAATTATGATGTGCCCTATAAATATGAAGGGGGCATCACACAGGGTGGAGATGTATAGGCAGAGATTTCCAATAACTTCTTAACTCAGTGAAATTTTTGCTTTTTGATTTTATTTATTTATTTTGTGAATTATTGGCAGGAGCCCTGCAGAATTTTTAGGTAACTGATGCGTTAATACACAACGAGCTAGATAGGCTTAAAAAGGGATCTAGTTGGTGGAAAAATATCTCAGTTTTGGAGTTTGGGCGATTTCAGAAATGGTTAGATGGAGCTAGGTAGAAAAATCTCTGCCCATGTTTAATAGGGTGTCAGGCAATGTCTGTACTGAATTTTTTTAACCCTTCGCTGCAAGTTTTCAAAGCACTTCAATTCTGGTGTAAGAACCTTTTGGGATGTATCTGTCGGTGGCACCCTAACAGCGGAATAGGTTTGATCTTAGGTTCGTGTGCTGCTGGGTGAGAACTTCCAGCAGGCTTGCCTGAACATTCGAGGGGAAGGCAGAACTTGTGCTCTAATGCAGCTAACTCTGTTTGACAGTTTTTTCCTTTAATATTAACATCTAACAATATTTTACCATATCATTTAAAAGGAAAAGAAAAGGTTATCTTTACAGAGAGCACAAAGCTTCATTACTTTGTATAATTCTAAACACTTCTTCATATCTCGGTAGTGAGCAGTTGCCAGTGTGTAGGGATGACCTCGCACACACGCAGACACACGTTTATTACCACATACAGAACAGGAGAAAATGTAAAGCATGTACGTTTAGCTTTTATTTTGTTAAAAGTTTCCCAGGATGTCTTCTAAAACTGAAGATGATACTGTTATGTTGTTCAAAACTGAAAAATAGCAGTGACTTTCAGTGATCGTTATTAATGTCTAAAGGAAACCACTGTTAGAAATAGTCACGGGGTTTTTTTTTCCCCCTATTTAGTTTGTTTTCAGAAACTGCAATGAGTGTATCAACAGTAAATAGATTATTAATAAACTTTTCAACATCAAATCTAGTTGCAATTAATTATTTTATTTCGAGTGAGCTGAAACTCACTTTAAAGTCTCGACTGAGAAAAAGAGAATTACACAAGGATTAGAGCTGAACCTTATATTTTCATATTAGACGGTTTTCTGTAAGTTTGGTTTCAATATTATCTTTCAGAATGTTAAATCTCAATATAAGCATGGGGGGAACTTTTGAGAAGCATTTTTTGTGTTTTTGGCTTAAAGACAAAAACTTTTTTTCTAAAAAAACAAGAGGTGCAGCAGATGAGGTGTGATATACATGAAAATAAAGAAAATTCCTTTTTCTTATTAAAGCAGGGTGCTTGTTTGAGCTCTATAGCAGTGGAAATTTTTTTTACTATTTTTTAGAAGATGATTAAGCAGTAAAGAGCAAAATTACCGAAATATTTGGAAGCAGGTGACCTGATCTAGGCATCTGCTGCTCATTTATTAGGCACTGGATGTGTCTTGTCATGGTATCTACAGTGAAAAAAGTCCAAATAAATTTAAGAAATTGGCTGTGTGAATGCGCAGTTTTCTCCAGTAGATATTTGGATATAGTTGCTGCCTATATCAAATTTTACTTTCTTACCTGATTACTCTCATGGCCTTTTTTTTTGTTTTGGAAGGGGGGGTGGTGTAAACTTTATTTTTTCATTTTTACTACTTTTATTACATTTTATGTCTCCACTATTTCCATCATGTGTTTTAAAGAAACCAGTATTTGTACAGCTACATTTTAATAAAGGCAGTAATGGGTACTGCCTTGAAGAGCAGAAATTAAAGCTCCTTAAAGAAAACACTGAGTTAAATACTTAATAGTCTGTAGAATATTTTGGGAAGCGTGACAGTAGTAAGCACACATCCTTTAAGTAGTTTGTACTTACCTGTTTGGTCGTTTGAGGGTGGAGGGAGAGATTAGGAGGGGTTCTCCCCCTCCTCCCCCCCCTTTTTTTTTCTTCCTCTTACTTTCATCTTAAAATGCTGCAGGAAGAATGAAAGCAGAGCATGCTAATCTGATTTGTTTCAAGAGGCTTCTGATAATAAAGAGGCATATCACAGGTGTTCCTAATCAAGTCAGTTTGGTTTTAGGAAAAAAAAAGAGTATTTTTAAAATTAGGATTTCCTGTAACATAGACAATGCGAGGGTCAACCTGATGACCTACATCTATGTTTGGGGATCAACCATGAAACTGTGGGTGTTGGAAATATGTTATAATACATGACATTTTTATTGCAGGTTTCGACCTTTCAATAGAGAGCTGATTTTGGAGAACGGCTTAGTCCTGTGATTGAAAAACTCTTTCTGGAAGGTTGATGGAGCATGAGCATGGTATATATTATATTAACATTTCTCTTATTACATGTGTTCTTTATTTAAAAAAATGCATATAGTAAATGTAACTTTTTTGGATTATTCAAAATAGGCCAGTTCTTCTGGGTTTGTTCAAGATTTTGTTGTTTGGTAAAATAATTCTTCTTTACACTCCTTCTGTAAAATTTTAAGAGACTAAGGAAAAGTATTCACACAAGCTGTCCTCGGGAGGAAATGAAGTGGCCAAAATATGTACAAAAAGCTGAGTTCACAACAGCCTTGATCATAGAAGTTATATAAATTCTCTATATAATATTGCCCTCAAATTCTTGTCTTGGGAATTACTCTAACTGAAATGTTGTTAATCTGAAAACAAAGTATAGAGCATATAGTGTTTATTTTTAAGTAACTTAATTTTTTTGTTGGGAGGGTGTGCTAAAGAAAAGAACAGAGAGCTAGGTGACTGCATTTCAATGTGGTGTACAAAATTTATTTTTACATATATTAAAAAACCTAGCTACTTGACAAGCTAAAAAGTAGGAAACAAGAAAAAGTGGTCTTCAGAGGCCTCTACCTGTGGCAGCATAGTCAGAAAATTAATTTAATGTATGTATTTGTCAGTAAGTAGATTTTTATATAGTAAAACACTGAATATTTAAGAATAATAAATATGGACTGGGACACTCATATTGCAAGTCCTGCTTTGCACTAAAGGTACTAATTTGGCTGAAACTGAGAAATCCATTCAGAGTAATCATAACCTATCTATTTGTATATGAATAATCTTAACTAACCATTTATATAAACAATTGAAATTAAAATAGTAACTGTTCTTGGATTGAGTAAATTTGTTTAAATATTAAATGGAGCAGTAAAAACTGTAAAACTTTATCTTCAGCAAAATATATTACAGTGCAACAAATTTTATGAACATGTCGTGACTTTAGCAATTCCAGCTTTCAGCTGGAATCCAGTTTTTATCCTTAATCAAATCTGTCTGTCTTTAAGAACACTTTTTTTTTGCAGGAAGTAATTGTGCCATAAAATAGGAGCAGTTTTAAAAAACAAAATTTGAGATTATCCTGGTAACTGCTAATTTTTACCAAGCAAATCGAGTGAAGTGTAAATTTCATCTTTCCTCAGTGTTGTAACTAATGTCTAATATAACCTAAGAACTGCTGGCTTTTACCATTTATACACCTCCTGTCATAGAAGTAATCGAGGCAGACATGTTCTGAGTCTAGTTTTCACTATATGAAAAATATATTATGATTTTATGGGTAGTTAAGACCACCTACAGAAAATTATCAGTTAAGAAACAAAACCTTGAATACAGAAAGTGTAGTGATCTAGAGGAAAACAAGTGAAACAGAAGTTTATGTAAACTTTGCAATTCGTGATTAGTGAATAGGTAACTTTTAATTTTTTTCCCCTTTCTGTGCTTAACAGTTGCAATAAAACTATTTTTATTAATGCTGTCAGTGTTTGGGTAACATGTCTAATATGCTCCCAAATAAATAAATATTTTACAGTCTGTCCAGAAACTCTGCTCTGAGTGTACTGCATGTGGGTCTGGTTGTTTTTTTTTCTGGTTCTCTTAAGAATATAAGGATTTCACAAAACACCTCTTTGAATTTGTTCATTCTTTTTGTTCCTTTTTTTCTGTACAAAAGCAATTACATTCTTGTTAATGAAAATCAGGATTATATTGCAAGGCAAAGGTATCTAAGGCTCCCTTGTGACATATTTAAAAGGTGAAAGTTTGATGGAGTGTTTCTTGGGCTGACACAAGTTCAGAGTATTTCTCATAGGTTCTTATTCAGCAAAAAAAAAAAATATGATGTCTGGTTCACAACTGTAAATCAAAGGATTTTTAAATTTAGGGCCTAATTCTGAAAACTTTTAAATACACAAGTAGTCCTGGTGCCTCACTTCCACAAATAAGGATTTGCAGAATCATGTTTGTCCTTAGATCCAAACTTTAATTTTTTTTAATTAATAAAATATATTAAAATATTCAGAACTTTGAGAGAAGTTAAATCACTTTTAAAAAGACCAAAGAGGAGAGTTTTGCAGTAATGCAATGATTATCTTACTCGTTTACAGGCTGAAATCTCTCTCGAGAGTGCTGCAGTTGTCAGTTGCCATAAGAAGCCACTTTTCAAGTGTTGATTGGCTCTAGAGCACTTTTATGCTGAAATTTGGCCTAATTAATTTTGTTCTAGAGCTAGGCAGCCTGTTTGTTCTAGAACTAGGCAGCCTGGCTGTGTCATGCCCCACAGAGTAGGTGAAACTTTCAAGGCTTGTGGGGTGTGTTTTAATTTCTTACCCCTGTCTCCTGCTGTTGCAGTTTTTATTTACCAAAACTAGCGATTTTGTTGGAAGTTGAGCCTGAAATAAGGGCTGCAGTGCTGGCCCCTTAAAAAAAATTGTTGGTGTGGCTATTGCAAATTGTATGCTTGACTTCGTCAACTGTTTTGCAATATCTAATTGTAATGAGGCTGAAAAGATAAAAATGTACCGGCTTCTCTGCTGGAGTGCTTCTCAGGGGTAACTTTTTCATGGCCACTTTTACTGTTCGTAATATAGGTGCACACTTGAGGCTCTACAGACCTCGTTGACTAAATCAGAATTTGATAGCTAACAATGCACACTTACTGCTCCTCTGAAAGGCTTGTTGCAGATAACTCTGTTAGCTCATCTGTGCTTTCCTTAAGGGCTTCTGTTGCTTTTCAGAGGCAACTTAAATAATATTCCTGAAAGAGGGATGTAGCTATAAATGCAACCCATGCCCAGTTGTTACAGCACATGTAAAATCAGCCGTTGTTCGCAAACCCTGTGCTATCTTAGGTATGGCTGGTTTAAATTTTGAAATCTGAAAGAACTGAATTTTCTGGATTTTGTTAGTTTTAACTAGATCCAGGCCTAATGGTATTTTAAAATGGAGTTTTGTGTACTATTAGATTTAAATAAGCATTAATTTTTATTATTAGACTAGACATTTAATGAAACAGCTGTACAGCAAGGATTTAAGAGTGGTGTACTTACACCTCATTTTTCCTTGTCTGTTGGTGAAGCGATCTTGCAAAGCAATTGAAAAAGAATAACAAATGATATACAAAGTCTTCAGGAAAAATAGTTAAAACATGCTAATTGGCATATTTAAATGCTCGTGCTTCTCACTCAAAGCCAAAGGCAGGCACAAAAGTAGGGTATTGCCCCTATTTATTTATTTATTTATTTATTTCAACAAAAGCGAAGCAGAGGTTTGTGTAAACCCACACATTTAAGCTGTGGGTAGGGCAGAGAGAAAAACATAATTCAAGTTTTCATAAATGTTCAACTTCTGTATTGATGGTTGTTAATCCACCTTGTTTTGGGCTGCTGCTCACTAACATGAACTAACATGAAAAAGAGCATGTGTAAAGATGTGATTGCTGATTCAGTAGTGTTTTCGAATAAGCCACTGTCTTTAGCTTTGTCCATTTTGAATTTATTTTAAATACCTAGATATTCACAGTAGATTTTTATTTGCAAGCCTGTTGGAGGGAGATTTTTTTTCCTGGGGGGGGGGAGATTGTTTTGGTGGTAATATTCAAAATTTTTACAGCAATATTTTGAGGAAAATTATTGCTTTTAGTAAAATGTGTTACTAAGATGAGTTTAAATGAAGAGATAGCAGTACCTGTATTTTTTAATTTTTGCAACATCTAAAAATCTTGGTAGTGTGCAAATATCTCCAGAATATTTACACCTTCCCATTAATCCACTAAATTTTAAGAGTTTGCTTTTTATTTCTTCTGTCCTCTGTTTTTGGTGTGTTTTTTTGATGCCTTTAAGCAAAAAAAAAAAATCATAATTTTATCTATCCACTTCTAAGTTGATATGGGGTGTATTTTTTCTAGAAAAATCTGGATTTAAGTGTTAATATCAAAGTTAACTTACTGATGTTGAAAATTATAATATTTTTTAAAAAATGTATGATCTCCCCAACTCTAACTGATAATTTCCTACTTCAAAATAGCTATAAGTCACTTAGATTTATTGAAAATTTGGGGGAAGACAGGAATTTCAGTGGATCTGAGAAATAAAAACCTTGGATTTAGAATTTCTGTATTCTTTCAGGGCAATTTTTTTTTCTTGGTAGAATGTGCAGATCCTGTGGTCTTAAGGATGTTATCACTTGAGTTATTCTGCAAACACTTTGCTTCCCCCTGCGAGAAGCTATAACATATTTTAATTGGGATGAGGAATTTGAAAAGGAGGATTCTGTTGTGAAACATTGTAACTGCTCTTAGGAGAAAGCCTGTCTATAAATACACTGAGAAGTCTGTTGCAGAGCAGGGTTCCCTGACATGTCTGACAGTACCAACAGTATCTTGCACAGGCAGACAAACCCCTTCTCAAAAACAATGGGCTTCTGCTTAGGTACTTGCTCTGCTGCCCCCAGGCTCCCCAGATCTAGAAGATTTTCCTCGAGTTCTCAGGAGAAGGGAGAATGATGCTTTTAGTGACAGGCACAGCAGCTACACAAGCAGCAGGGAAAGGTGTATTTTCCTTCATCTGTTTTATAACCTGACTCTGAGTGTGTTTCAGTTCTCAGGCAGAATGGCTGTTACTTCAGGGGCTGTACTTCTCTTCTGTATGACAGTATTTCTTATTTTTTTTAAGCAAAGGATCCTCTGTTGATCTTAATTTATGTCTATCTCTATCTGATATGCAAGGGTTACCAAGAATACATTTTCCATACTTTGTCCTAAATTCATTGCATCTGAATACAAGAGAAGATAAAACATGGTTTGAAACAGAAGAAAATACTTGGACTTCTCTTTCTGGAATTGCAAGGTTTAAAATCTGGATTTGCATTTGCACAGTGCCTGTTTTGCATCCAGGTTTAGAGTGTAACTAGGAGATTCTTGAATCGGCAGTGAGAGTAATTCCTCCTGAATATTAGTGCTCGTAGGCTGTGTTCTGTTTTTACACCAGTAACTCTTCAATTTTCATGAAAGTTTTGATTCCAGCTATGTCACTGTAATTACAGTGAATCTGGCTGCGAATAACCGTGTGTTTGTTTCAGAAGCTGATATTTTGTGAAACTGCATAAGAAATTAATGGAAATGTAAGATACAAGAATGTTCATAAGTTCTCGTAAACTTATTGTCCTTGATTTTTTTCTTCTATTTAGGAATACAGACTTCCTCTTGCGTTTTTGGTGTGTAGTACTCTGGTTGTCAATCTCATGGTCTTCTGACATGAAAGTGATCCTCCAAAATGCCTTTCGATTTTTTTTTAAAAAGTTTTCTTTTTGGATTAATATAACTTAAGTTGGTGACCCACTTTCCATTATGTAAAAACCTGAGCAGAACTTGTCACTGAGGTAGGAGTTCATATAGGCTAACACTAGAGGGCAATTCAAAGCAAGAGTCCACCCCAGAGCAGTTCAGGCCTGCCTGTGGCCCTGTATTGAAAAAGAGGGAACCTGGGGGGACTTTCTGTGGGTCCCCTTCCCAGACAGAAGCTGGCCTTGGTGATTACACTCCCAAATCTTTTTTACTGGATATGAAAAGCAAGCTAAATAAAACTTAGATCTCTTGGAGTGCTCCGCTGAATGAGAAGGAACTTAAACCAGTTGTTAATGCTTTGCTGAATTAAAAGTTAAGAAGCCTGTTTGACGGTTTCTCATCTCGTTTGCTCTTGCCACTATTACAAGACACAATTTGTGGTCTTTTTTGTTTCTTTTAAATGTGCTACACTAAACCCTTTAGATCTTATGTGAAAAATGCTTTGGGGAGGTAAAGTAACATTGCACTGAAACTTAAATGTCTTTTATTTTCAAGTATCAAAGAAAATATTCTGGATTTGCTGAAGTGTGCTAGTAGCTAAGAAATCATGTTTCTTAAATATTAATAAATGTACAATAATACCAATAGCCAGGACAGCCCTTATAAAATACTGCTGAGTTATGTGAATTAAAAAGTATAAATTGATTTCAATTTTAAAAAAGTATAAGGCATCAGACAGGTACTTTGTGTGTGTAGTTTTATCAAGCAAAACCTATCAAATGCAAAAACTTGGTTGAAGTAAGATGAGCAATCAAGTGCTGTATTTAGTATTTAACTGTGGAGGAGTGATCATCTGTGTATATTGTGCATGATTTAAACAATTTACATAACAGTGCATTACATAATAAATTCTAGTTTTTCACAGCTTGCGACGTTCGTTATAGATCCACAGACCATCTCAAACGCTTGTAAATAGTAACCTGTAGTGCAAATGGTGATGTCATGGTGCTTGAAATGCACTCAAGAATTCTTATTTTAGCAATGCAGATGCCCTCGTTATACTGAAATGTATGCATCCAGCCATGTGAATGCTTACAAGTGCCACGGTACAGATTTCAACACCAAGGGTATTTTATAAGCTTGTGTGTTTGTCTTTCTATATAGTTACACATTATTTTATATACACTTACATATAAAAGGGCTAATCTGGGGTTAAAATGGCATGGTCACTCCTCCATTCTGTACCCGTTTTCAAGAATTATCTTTGTTTTCTTGCACAGTTTACTATAGATATCTAAAACTTATTCATGCTTTTACTGCTTTTTTTAATGTATACAAAACATTTTGGCAGTGCTACAAATGGATAGAAATACTGCAGTGCATTGTTACAGTAATTTACCCCTGTCTCTGCAGGTCTGGTCAGCAACTCCAGTGCAATTTGAAAATATGTAATCTGCTGGCAATGATGTACCCAACCTTAATCAGAGCTGGAGCCTTTGGAAGAGAGATTGTCATCGCACGATGTATAGTCCCACAGTGACTGGCCTTGGTGAAACTGTGACAGAAGAAAACAGGTTTTGCTTTGTTTTGCTTTTCTACTTTATAACTTGCAAAATGCAACAAACAAAAAAAGGAAGACAGCTGAACACTTCTGTGGTTAGTGTCTCTGGGTCTTAGAGGAGCCTTTTGTTTTAGTGGGGGGGGAGCAGTAAGGAATTAGCTGATAATCAGGTTCAGTGATAGAAGAGATCCTAAACATACGTATGAACTCTTGATTTTTGAGAATATGAATTTTTATACAAAATCTGGCTGAATATTCAAGCGATTAAACCAAGCATACATGTAAGCTTTTAAGGAGCTGAATTCCTAGCCTTCTGAAGGTAAGACACTACCAATTTGTGTCAAAATGACTTTTTTTTATTTTTTTCCTTTTACTAGTTTGATTTTTTTTGGCCCTAAATCAAAGAGAGAAGTTCTGTTGATAAGTGAACATTTAAGGCTGTCTTCAGAATTTTACTTATTTGAGCAAAGCAAGAACAAATATGTAAGTATAAGCAATGTGCAGACCAATATTGCAATATTGTTCTGTTCTGTCTTTAAGCAGGTGGTTTCATGTGGCAGGCTGGAGGAAAGATTCTTTTTCTTCCCAGCTTTTGACAAAAAGATGACGCATATGACTCAGAATTAGAAGGGGAAATCTGCCAGTTTGCATCAGTTCCTCAACTTGTGGGTTGCTATTCACCACAAGGAAAATTGGTATACTCGCACCAGCGCTTCTTGAGAGATGAAGAGTAATCATTTCCTTCAGAAAGTGTAGGATGATTGGAGTAGGCCTTTCATATGTGACACTAGGCTTTTCCTATAAGGTATTTTTCAACTGTATTAATTTTCTAGGAAGAAAGGAAAACAAATGATGTTCTTAAATGCTATTTTTAAAATAGGGATCAGGTATCTCATAGCTTAATGCAGAATAAAAGCAAAGGAATCTGCTTCCTTTTGAAAATATTCTCTTTTGCTGGATTTCTAACAAACCATTATAGATCTCCACGGGCAAAAGGTAAGTTGTGGTTTTTTAATTCAATCCCATATATCTCAATCTCCAGTTCCAGCTTTTAAGTAAGCTAGTAAGATTTAAAAAAAAAAGTATGTTTAGTGAATTTGAGAGCAAAAGGCTTCGGTTCTGAAGGGGAAAATACTTAACATCAAGTAAGGAAGATCTGATTTTCAAAATGTTGTGCTTTAGACCTTCTAAAAAAATAGGACAGCAATTTTGTGATAATTCAGATTCTTTCATATAAGGTTTGGGATATGAGGAAGAGTTCTCTCAATACTGGCATTTCCTCAAAGAATGTACTATCAACTAAACTAGCCTTTTATTTAAAAAATAAGGGGGGGGTGTCAAATGCTAATTGTTAAGATATTCGTGTCTTTTTATGGAAATTTATTAGGCATTTTGATAGGACTGATAATACAATTAAGATTTCTTGACTGCTACTGTGCTTTTAGGTATTGGATTTTACATTTTTTTCTTGATATATTAACTTCTGGTTAATTCAGCATGGTTTTACTTTAAGCTTGTTAGTGAAATATTGAAAATCTAGCTTAATATAAAGCCTTAAGAGGCACCCAGCATCCTCTTTTTTTTTTTTGTAGTGGATAAAGTTCCTTTTATTTAGCAAAAACTTGTTGCTTTGAAAAGGTATATCCTAAGTGAATCTTATTCTCCTACCTGGAAAAATCAATTTCATGTTTAACAATGTGTCAGCCTTAGAAAGCACCATGTTCCTGTGCATTAGCTCAGTTCTGTGAGTTGTCTCCCTAGTGGGGGAGTGGGTAATGTCTAAATGTCTTTTAGATGGGAGTATATACATGTGTTTGTGTGTAGATGGATATCTTCTGTATGAATAGGGATGAGGGAGTGGGGAATAAAACAGCCTTCTATCTGAGCTGCTGCTCCTGCTTGTTTCTTCAGCTACCATTGACTAAACAATCTAAGTAGATAGTGTGACCAGGAGTCTGCACCCCAAAGGCATTAAGGACCCCTAAAAGTTCTGCTCGAGTAACTGCCTAAATAATGAAGTTGTAGAAATATAGCTAAGGATTGGAAAAATTACAGCAGTTACCAGGAGGTGTTCCTCTGCTGTTAACTAAAGGATTCCATTAACCGTTGAGTCAATTTCTTCTAACAGTTCAGTGTTACCTTTCATAAGTCATACAGTTGTCTGGCATTTCATAGAAGTCATGTAGTGATGATGTCAAGATACAGAAGAAAAGACAAATTTACTGTCTGAGCCAAAAGGCAGGCGCACAAAAAGCAACTTCTTTCAGGACACGAAAAGCTCTTTGTTCTGTGGCCTTGGGTTTTTCTGTGCTTTGACCCTTATTTTACAGCATTGTCACTCTGACCCTAAATCTTCTGAAGCAGACGTACAGCAAATTTAGCCCTCTACAAGTGGGGTTGCATTCGGAACTATAGGCCTCTTTTTGGTCTTTAGTTATATTATTATAGTTCCATGGAATCCTAAGATGCAACAGAATTAAAAATGTGTAATTCTGTCTACTGCAGGTAATATTACTTGCATATCAAGGCATATTTTAAATATGTTTACTTATGTGTATAACACTATATTGCCATCTTATGATTTATTATTATTTACCAATTTCAGATAGGATAGCAGGTAGGAGGGCAGCCTGGCTAATACCAACTAATGCGTTTTCCACTTTCCCAGCAGTACTTTGGAAACTGATCCTGTGCACTTACCACCAGGGTTCCTGCAAAATGCTACTTGAGCATTAAGCATTCTGTTGAGGACAAGAAAAGCTTTGATGTCCATTCTGGAGTTAGAATACTTAAACGGCAATATTCGCCTGCCTTTCTTTCATAAAAGACTTGGTGCCAGCTTAGAAGAGCATAAAATTTTACTCTAGGCCTGTGACTGCTTTCTTGGGCTAAAAGAGCAAGTCTTCTGTGAATTTGGGAGGAAGAATGGAAAGGTTAATTTTCTGAATTCTTTAAGAAGGCTAGAAATGAATGAGAAGTACAGAAACCTTAGAGCTTGCTTAGATGCTCTGAATTTTTATCCTTTTAGCCTATTCCTCTTTTTTTTTTTAGGAAGAGCTAGGAGGAATGTAATATATTTGAGAACCTGTTTCCCTGTCTTAGTAACTTTCCGTTATGTGTTTGTGCTGTGTGGGTTTTGTTATTTAGGGAGGGATTCTTCCATTTTCTCCTTCACCAGCAATAATCCTGTTTAGTAGGTTTTATGAACTTGAACTGTAACAATAGGATAATCTTTTCTGGAGGTAAACGGTATAATGACCTAAGCAATGATCTAACAATACATGTTTATTGGAGAACTTGGAAAAAAAATAAGTATATTGATTTTATTTTTTATCTGAAAAGATGTTATGAAACCTTTTTAAAAGACACATAGGAATTGAAGTTATATTTCAAGATAGCTCCTTTCTTTTTTGGTAGATGCACCAGACTATTGATATTTTTGTGATTAAAGTTGGGGGGGGAAAAGGGATGTTTTAAAAACTGCTATAATAAAATAAAGGTTACTTCCTAGAACATAGAAAATATTGTCTTAATTTTGTATGTGTCCTTTGAAGCAGAAAGAGTGCTGGTACAAATTGGAAGTGTTCACACAGTTTTCTTCTTGTGTGCATGCCAAAGGTGCAGGGAAGACAGATCTTTAAAAGTTGAGTGCAAGCTATACTAGTGCAATAAAGAGGGGTCTGGAAAGCTTTTCTGAAATACAACTTTTACAAACTCTGGGACCCAAAGTTTGTCAGACTTTACCAGTTTGCTTTAAAATATTTCATATAGTAGTACATTTAATGCATCAACATCCGACAAAACACTTTTTAGAAGCTGGGAAAAGAAGTGTGAGGAGTTAGTCTTACTCAATTTTGGTTTTAAGCTACTCAATACTAAAATATATGTTTGTATGTTATCAATGCATACTTTTCATAATATTTCTGTCAGCTTCCCTTTTTTTTCAGCTAGCAGGTTATAAAAACTATTTGAAGTCCTGTACTGATTTCTCAAGTCAGATCTAAATACCTTTTGGTTTCTTGCCTTCCACATAAGTCCACTGCATTTTGCTTGCTATCCGTTATTTCTATAGAAGCTTTAATATTGCACTACCAAATAACTGTTTTTACTTCCTTTTTGTTTTCATGACTGCAATGAAGGAAGAGCGCACCTCATACAACAGAACATGCAAGTCAGGCTAGTATAAGCTCTGCTTGGAGTACTGAGATGAAGGAAAAAGGATGTAGAACTGAATTTGATGCTGATAGACCATAACTGTATTTCCAAATTTCTGTGTATTTTTAAGCTTCAGACTTTCTTAATGCTTTAGTTACTGGTTTTTATTTTTAGCTGGCTTTGTTATTTTATGTTTATCTTATGCAGTAGTTCTCCAGATAGTCTAAATATGTTTGTTCATGGTCCTTGGAGAGACGGCTGGACACATGATGTAGATTCTCCAAATTTAGCAGCAGTAAATTTCTGTAATCAGCAGTTATCTGCTTAAATTTCACTAGTAATATTTTACACTGGAAAGATTTCTGTTGTCTGTTTTTTACTATAATTTTGTGGGGAAAATTGTTGACATGATCATGAAACGGTTAACAGATAATCCCCTTTTTTTGTCAAAGTTTGTGTGCTTGGCCTTACCCATAATTTACAAACAAAACTGTGGAGCAGTGCTTGTTATCTGTGTTCAAATATTCAGCCTTTTGTTCAGAGGATTACTCAAAGCGTTGTGACTCTTTAATGCAAATTTGTCATAGTCTTAGAAATATTTAGCTGCTTGGTAGAAGGTAGGGGAAGATTTATACGTGGAGAGTGTGTGTAAGCTTGATCCTGACTGACTGCCCCTCTTTGGGGTGAAGTGGTGCTAATTTATTGCTTGATTAGTCATTTAATAATAATCCTTAAAAAATGCTAGGTCAATGCTTAAATTTGAGTTCAAAACCTTAGTGTTATTTCAGGAGAAAAGCAATCAAGGTGTAGAGCTTATTCTCTTCATTCTTTTTTTTCTGTGACCACAAAGTAGCCTCAATTAAGTTGAGTGTACTGACTGAACATCATGTTGTACCTGAACCAAATAACAATGCAGTAGTAGCCAAAAGTACACTTATCTTTAAGCTAAAACTTCAGTCATACTTCTATTGAATCTTTCTTTTTTACAATATGCATGTCACTTAAAGGCTGCTGACATTAATAATTAGGGGTAAAGAGGGCTCTTTAGCAAAAGCAACCAAAAGAGAAGGATAATAGAATATTTAACCCACACTTATTTTTAAAATGCAAGTTTTAAGAATGAGCAAAAGTTAGAAAATCCTGTGTGTCTGCAGCACAAATATTACAGCATTCAGTAAGCATATGACAAAAAGTGAAACTACTATTGTTTAAGCTGGTGGGGAGAAAAGTAAACAGTGTATTATCAAGGCTCAGCTACGTATGCTTTTAGGTTTTTACAGTTTTGATGCTTAAGAATATAAATGTTTAGGTTTCTTAATACTGTGGTGTGAGTATCTCCTGAATTTTGTCCTTTTCACAGAGTAGTGAAAGAGAGGTAGGAGCACTGGTAGCCCAGATTTAGTTTAGTAAAAAATGTGTTTGCAGCACACAGTAACTGTCAGTGTGTTTGTTTGTAGAGAATGCGGTATTAGTGGCACTGAATCGTGAGCCCTGAAAGGAGGAGAGCTTTGCAAATTTACCTGCAGTTTGGGGAAAAAAGCTATCACTGCAAAACGCCTTGTCTGTCCTAAGAGTAAGTTGCACAGGATGCTTGTCAGAACCGCCCCACTTCATGCTGTGCCATCCCTGCCTCCCAGTGCAAAGCCTGCCTTACTGCAGTTTCAGCTAAAGAGGCTAAAATGGAGAAAACTCAGATACGGAGGTGTACGTTGTGATGACTGTGCTGGGGGGGTAGCACTGGTGGAAAAACAATGTCATGCTTTAGGCTGAGGAACTCTTAAGAGCCTTTCAGTGTCTTTCAGCTTCAGATTTCTAGATTTAAACTGAAACGGGGTTGGGAAAGGGTCACGGTGAAGCAATAGCTGCGCTTTCAGAGTGGATCTGTGTTGCTTTGCTTTAATGAGCAAGTAACCCAAACAAAGGAATATGGCTGTGTGTAAGTGGTGTTTAACACTACCCAAGTGGAAGGTGTGTTGGCCAAGAAATATCAGGAGGGTGGTGGTGGTATATGAGCACAATGCCCAAAGTAAATGTTTAAGCTTGTGTCACAGTCTTGGACATGTGAGATGATACACTACTTAAGAGAAAGGCCTTGGTTTGTTTTATTCCAAATCACCAAACTGTCAGATTGCTTTGAATATAATATTATATAGAATTAAAGGAGCGTTTTGGTAGTTATAGTAGCTGGAAATTCACTTGTAATTGTTTTCCATGAGATCAGAAAGAAAATGCGTTGGGGTTGATACTGTCATAAACTCTTAATGTTAAACTAATAAAAGCTCAACGTGGTATTTTATACTAGGCTGTCCTTTAATAAATCAACTAAGTGAAAATAAATCAACAGTGAAACCAAGAAAAAGCTCCTTCCCCCCACCCCTTTTTATTTATTTTGAAGCAGTTTAATTGCTTTTCTATCAGCATTCTTGACTTTTGTGTATATGCAGCGTAGAGAGCCTGCTTCTGTGGAACTGAACTTCTGCTGCTTCAGAGCTCTTCCATCTTCCTCAGCAGAGCTCTCGCGTTGAAGGACTTGGGATCTAATGGAGCTGGCTGTATGCACGTTTCCTGGCTGTTATTGAGGGTCTCCCCAGTAATTTCCCTGCCACCCCCAACAACTTAGGACACAAAGAGATAGGAGAAGCACTCGATGGCATGGCTGTGTAAGTTTTATGACCAAAAGCGTAGAGGTTCAAAGCTTTGTGCAGACACTCCCGTATTTCACTAGATATCTGGCTTAGTTATCTGTATGTGTTTTATCTTAGTTTTCCTCCTTTCATCCTTTTCCTGTTCTTCAACCCTTTCTCTCACATATGAGGTCTTCAATTTTAATCTGTTTTCTCTGTAAGGAGCAGAAGCATATTTTTAATAGGAAAGTAGAAAATATAGTCATGGTTTTTTGGTTTTTTTAAATTTACTTTTTGTTTGGGGGTATTTTTGCTAGTATAAGTTAAAAGAAAAAAAATACGGTCCTGTAATGCATGTGAGGTTTTCTGTTCATGTTTGGGGAGGAGGGGAAATTACCTGCAAGTTCTCCTACTAATGTACTTACTGTGGAAGATAGCATTAATAGTTTTGCCAAGTCTTTGTTTCATAGTGTGTGTAGTTTAATTTTAGAGGAATTGCTTATACAGCAGGGGGAAAAAAAAAACCTCCATGCTTAAGCTAGAAAACTAAAAACAACTAGGCAATTGAAACAACAGTGTCTAGTTAAGCACACACAGCTTACAAATTAAGAATTTGGTCTGGACATAAGTGAGAATTCTTCCAAAGGTATTAAGTGTTGCAGCTGTCTTATTTAAATCATTTCTTTGATATTTTCAGGTAAATCTACAAGTAAGAGGCAGTACTTGCTCTTGTTGGAGAACATCTTTCATAATCTTTTTCCAGAGAACTGTAAACAAATCTTATTGCTGACTAGCATCTTTGCTTGCATCCATGCTTTTCTTATCTTCATCTTCCATACTGTGTGTGTGTGTGTGTGTGTGTGTGTGTGTACACGTACATACACTGGATGTTTTTCTTTACCCCGTGGATTATGCCCAGCATAGCTTCTTTGGGGGGAAGGCTGTCACAGCATACCTTAGCAGTTAGGTTTGTTTTGCCTTTGTATTCAAATTTCATTTCACCAAGGTACTGGGTAAATTGGGCCTATATAATTTAGCTTGCCTGTTATAGCTGTCTAATTTAAAAATAAAACCAAAAAGTTAAGTATTAAGAAGAGAAAAATAAGTGTAGATATAGTTGTGCACATATAAAATGTACTGAAAGTGACTCCTTTATGCAGTCTCTAAAGTATTAGTAGCTAGATAGCTGTATAAAAACTTGTGTTGCTGCAGGTTCCTATATACTTACACTGGCAAATCTTGTTTTAAATCTTGTTCTAATTGACACTTCTTTACCAACCGACCCTTGTAGCAGAGACCATCCTGCAGTGTTATTGTAGGAGCAAACACAGGAAAGAAGAAGAGGAAAACTCCATAAACTTTCCCCATTTGTGGTCTGCCAAACTGTTTTGTTCTTACAGATAGCCCTGTTAATTTAAGAAAATTATTTTATTCTTTGAACTGACTAGAAAACTCCTTACAGTGGGAAGGAACACTTGGATCTGGTCTATGTAAGTAGCTTTTCTCCTAATAATTCGTTATAAAAATGTCAGTTGTGTTATCTAAGGAACCAGTAAAAGTACTGTACACATTTAAAATACTGCTATCTTTTTTGTAAGAATAAAGATGCGTGGGAGAGATGTGAAGTCCAAGTCTCTCACCTACATCTTCAAATGAAGTAGCCTGGCCTGTTTTAGGCTGGAGGCATATGGACTGCTACAAGCTACTGTTCCTGCTAACAATCTGATTTTTCCTCCAGAATGACATAATAAACAATTGTAAACCTCTCTGCCCGGAGACAGTGGAAAAGGTAACCTATAAAAGGTAACAAATGGCTTGAGGGACTGATACAGTACTTGACAGAAGCTTGTTTTGAAATTGGCTCTTATTCCCTTACAGATGAAAGCTGTGTTTCACATCAGGGGTTTCCAGATGACCAAAAGTCAGATGAGAAAATAACCAAGTGTATGGTGGTGGAATTTTGTTGTTTTTTTTAAGTAAATATCTGCATAATCTTTAGTCCCTCATATCAGATGCGGTTGTCCTGTTTCTGGTTCGTGTCCTATTAAGGTATTATGCATACTTGACAATAAAGTCTAGAGTTGCACTGTAAGTAAACACCTTGGCAATTAACAAATGTTTTAGAAACAGTTTGTAGTTTATACTACTCATGTCAATACCCAAAAACTGGTGTTCAGTAAGTTCTACATTCAGGTTTCAGCATGTTTCTATTTTCTTGAAGTACAGTAGACACCTTGGCATAACGTAGCAGCACATAATGGTTTGTGGGTTTTGAAAAGGTGCAGGCCATATTGTGCTGCCTCAAAAATACAAGGATTTCATCATCCCGAACAGAAATATAACTTAAGAATTAGTCAATCTTGTGATGCTGATGTCTGTCATACTCTAGCAGCACGTAAATATTGGTGTTAAGACTGTAAATATCTCCAGTATTAACTGTGCTGCTGAAGTAAGGCTAGCCACTTCTGCATGTGAGTCATGAGAGGATGTTTGACGTATTTTTCTGAAGCGCTGTTGTTTATATGTTGATTGTTTTTTCTTGGCTGTTGTTTGTATTTTCATCTGTTCAGTAACAGTATAGAGGAACTCAGAATATCTGAAGGTAAATGTAGAATAGGTGCATATGTAATCTTGAATGCTTTGCTTTACATGAAAGCTGCATATAATAAAGGAGTCAGCTCAACCTACACCTGTCTAGCAGTGCTTTGGTAAATGTGTTTTTGTATATATTTATATATTACTATATAAACTATGGTACTTTAAATGTCAATATATATTTATTAAAACTCAAAGTTTTATGTTAACCTTCCACTTTCTCTTAGTGGATGGAAACTGGGAAATGTTTTGTCACGTTTTCAGCAAAGCGAGCACACAAAGCAAAAGTGCCTTCCAAAATTACTAACAGAACTTATTCAGATCTTCATTTCATATCTTAAATCAGACATTCTTTTCTAAATTTATTAAACTACATACAGGTAACAGTTTTAGGGTTAGAAGTTTAAGCTGTATAACAGGCTGTGAATTTACTAATCCTTTTCTCATCTTCCACTACCATGTTTCTTTTGTAGGAGAATCTCAATGAATTGAGATGATTGATATTGCTGCAGTGAGAATGGAAATTACTTGGGTTCCTTTCCTTTTAAAAGCTGCATGCAAGAACTGTGTGGTGAGTCAAACGTAGACTAATGGTTATGTAAATGTCACTAATTTTAGATACAGTCAAGATCTGAAAGTGTTTCCTTTTAAGATTTTATTTTCTTCACTATCATGACTCAGTATCACTTGCAAATCTTATTTTATTAGCCCTGGTATATTTTAGCATTGAAATACATATGCCTTCTTGAAATAAATGTATTACAACTTTAAGTTTATCCATCATATAGATGTTTTAAATGGAGAACAAAATAGATTAACTGCACTGGGGATTTGTTTTGACTTCAGGCTTCAGAGGCCTGCTGCTGGTGCTGTTGCACAGGTACAGACATGATGTAGATGAACATGAATCCAAGCTATAATTCATAAATCTGCATTATTTTACCATACAGAATTTCAGTCTGGTGTATGTACTAGTTGAAAATCAGTTGGTTTTTTCCCCTGTATTTGCTGTAGATTTGAAATGGTAAAATGACTGACTAAAATACCCTATTTAATTCAGACCTGAGCATTTTTCAATAGTGAAGCTATCCAGTATTACATAGCCCATAGCTTTTCATAAAATAACCATGCTTCTGCGTGCCCATTTACCTGCTACAGGTCTCTTCAGATATGTGGACAAAATGAGGTTGACTACTCAGAAATTCTGCTATCTGGCTTGAAGTTTAGTAGCTTCATCACTGAGGCTTCTTTAAGTAGCACTATATTTGCTTATCTCTAACTGCAGTGTTAAAGACCTGCACGTATATTTCAGCATCTGTAAATTCAGAAACTCTTGGAAAGGCCATACTCTGGGTTATAAAAGAATAAAGATGATATTGTTCCAGTATTCCCCTCCCTTTAAAGGTTGCTGATTCTGTTAGCACACTGCAGACTGCTGCTTGCAGAGGGCCATCCTTCCTGTTGCTCCTGTGGATCCAGTATTTTAATGTATCTGGGCTTTCTCTCTGGGACTTCTGGGAGTAGATGCAAATCTAAAAAGGCAATCAGAAAGATCTTGGAGCATGCAACAAGTAAGTCTATTTGCATGGGATTGTCGTGTGAATGGTGAAATGGACTGCTTCCTTCTGGTTCACCATGCAAACCCCCATACTGGCACAAGGCAGCGGATGGAAGAGTGAAGCAGCAGCAATGAGAGGTTGGACTGCTTTGTTTGGTGTCTGTTGTGGCTTGTAACAGTTAAGTGAGGTGATGAAAAAGCAGTTTGAGCTCTGGTTCTGCAAATACTCAAATGAGGAATGAAAGTTCCAGTTTGGATTTACTATCAAGTATATGACTTCAAGTGCTTGTGAAGGCCTACCGATATTATTCAGCTCCTAAACCTTTGAAAAGAATGTCACAGTTCTTGCAGAGTTCATAGTTGCTTTAAATATTTGCAATTATATTTTCCAGAGAATTACCTGTATGGGCATGCTGTAGCCTATGGCAGACTGGAACTCTCCTGCATTTGCAGCTCTGGGGTCCTATGGATTTACCTGATTTAAGAGAAGAAGGCTCACTGTCTTCAGTTCAAGTGCTTATTTTTGTGCGAGGCTTAGGATCTCTAGGGGGAGAAGATGCTTAACTCATATATAAGGGCAATAAAAGATAGGCCTGCTTGAAATTAAACAGACTAGTTGCTGTGTAAGTGTAGACAACTGGTGAGAGGAACGTGTCTGAAAAACCAGCATTGAAAGACTGGAGCTGGGAACTGGTAGGGGAAGGAGATAATCTGATAACTGGAAAATTGGGAAGATTGGTACAGGTTGGGTAAAGATATGGGGGTTGCTTCTTGAAGGTGGAAGAAGCAGCAGCCTGACAGAAGGGGTCCTGCCTGATCCTGCAAAGAAAGTGTAAGTCGGGCTTGGGGAAAGGGGCTTGCACTTCAGATTGTTCCTAACATTAACTAGAATGCTTAGCACTTAAGTCTGCACTGCCTTCTGACTTAAGTAGCAGCTTTTGCTGTGAAATCGCTGTCAACTTCATTTCCCTCTCATCCTGTCCCATGCAGAAGAGGGCAACTTTATTACTGCTCTTGGCTACTTTGCGAACTTTGGCCCTGAACAAGAATCCCGAAAGTCAGTAGTTGAGGTTAGACGGGTCTCTGGAGATCATCTAGTCTAAGCAGGGTCAGGTAGAGCAGGTTTCTTAGGGCTGCATCCAGTCAGGCTTTTAATATCTTCAAGGATGGAGACTTTACAACCTGTCCTGTTCAGATTAATTTCCTGCGGTTTGCTTCGTGCCTGTTGCCTCCTGTCCTGTCACTGGGCACTACTTAGCAGAACCTGATTCTTCTCTCCCTCACCCCATCAGCAGGCATTTATAAACTGATAACCAACCCCCCCACACACAAACCCTGAGCCTTTTCTTCTCTAGGTTGAAGGGTCCCAGCTCTCACCACCTCATATAAAAGATGCTTTAGTTGTTTGACTATCCTTGTAGCCCTTTGTGGAAGTAAATAAAACATTTCAACTAATAGGGGAAACGGAATTCAAAGGAGGAAATGCTTTTGAGAAGGAAAGAAACCCACTAATAACTTAACTGTAAAAACTAAAAAGAATATGTGGATTGCAAAATGAAACACTGAGGATTTATGTAATTCCTGATTTAAGATTCTGCAATCTTAATTTGCCCCCTTGTGTTAGTCTACTGTGAAGCAATCTTCATGATCGTAGAGAATATCCAGTCTAATGAGAGGACTGGCCTGGTATGGTGCTGAGTCAGGTAAGGTGTTTGTGGGCTTTGCAAGTTAGAAGCTCGATGCTGCTACAGGTGCCGCAGAAATAGGTAGAAAGTTCTGTGGGGAATGGACCAGAGTCTGCAAGTAGAGGAAACCGTGTCTTCATGGATATGTCAAATGAGAAATCCTAGGAACTGGATGTGATATTTTTCTGCTTTTATTTCTGTGTGATGCTAAACAAGTTACTAGGACACTGATTTCGTAGTACTTGTCTTCCTCACTTCAGAGGTAGCTTTAAGAGGCTTAAGATCCTCGTGTCTGATGGAGACACTGGCTGTTCATATTGCAGCTGAGCTGTTTAAAAGTTGTAACTTGAATTAAAATGTCATGTAATGTTATGTCTGTTTGCAGTCTCCTAAATATATTACATGTGATACCTCAAACTGTTGGGTACTATTACAGTTTCTATATCTCCATGTCACGTTTAAAATACAGATAATAGGCACTTGAAGGGCTGGTTTTGTGTGTTTTTTATTGTTACTACAAAGTTTTGTTCAGTGGCTGTGCTACAGTGATGCATTTCCTCATAGAATTTTCTATGGCATTTATTAATTTTGATCTGAAGAGGTGAGTAATGTACACTTCGTTCTTACCAGTTCAAGCTGACAAACAGAATTTCCATGTTGGTTCATGGTCTATTTGTCCCTTCCTGTGTACTTCAGAGTATTCTGATCTGTGTCCTATCTTGTCACTGATTCATTTTGCATGTATAGGTATAACTGAACATTTGTTCATCCCGTTTTTGGAATATAATTTCACAAATAATGCTGTCAGTGTTCTGCAAGATCCCTTATATATTGAGGGTAATGTTCGTGTCTGAATTTTGGCATGTTATACAATAAATTTACCTGCAAAGATATGTATTGCAGAAAGAATGAACTAGTTAAATTGTAACACTTAAGTTCTTAGGCACAGTATTAAACAGCACTTTATTAAAAATGTCAAGTTACTTACACTCGTGTATTCAGGACTTCTACAGACCATTGTTCTTTGAATTTCAAAAGCAATTTTCTTGGTACTGCAGACTTAAGTGGATGAGAAGGGTTCTGTATTTAATATTCAGATATAGAGAACTGAAAATCTGTGTTTTTCCTTAATACTCAACAAGATACCATGGTTTGGGGAAGTCTCTCCCGGTTGAGTCGCAGTAGTAGCAATAATCAGTGAAATGTTTAGTAACTCCCTTCATGTTCCTCGTTACCACCTCCTATCGTAAAAGTCACAAGATTTATAGCAATAAATCTGAAGTGGTGTGCTACTATTTTACCACAGTTTAACTCAAAGCAGCGATTCTTTAAAACAAATGAACAAACAAAGCTTAAAACTTATTTGGAGAAAAAAAATCGATGTCTGGGGTACGTGTTAAGGTCTGAGTTTCTAAACTGGCAGTTTCAAGTTTATATCAGAAAACATTTACCTACAGTTAGAAATGAGGAAAAAATGATGGAAAAAATGCAGTGGCACGAGTGGTGTTGCTCATCTCTTTCTGTGAAGGAGCTAGTATCACTTGGTCAGTACTTTCTTCACTCTAAACAGCTTATTTCTATTGGAAGTTATTAAATAGCTCTCAGGTACAGCTCTACTTTTCAAAATTTGACTTGCTTGTAATAGTCCTGTGTTAATAAACCAAATGAAACTTACCTAATATTGCTTCTGTTTCTTAATATGCAATTTGATCCCTGTATACAGAATTTCTGAAATTAAGATTGATTATAGTAGCATGTGTTCAGTTTCAGTCTTAAGTATACAGTGCTGACTAGCTAAATGCTGACTGACTTAGCTTCTGTTAAGAGATAGGAATAATATAGCCATAATGTCTTTTCTCTGCTTTTTTAGCTATGGGTGGATCATGAGATGGATCAGGCAAAGAAGCAGCTTCAGGAATTACATTATTGGACCAGCTAGAGTAGTCAACAATAATATGACTGTAGTTCTTTGAATCTGAAGCAAGACAAGTTCAGGGCTGACAGTCTTCCTGTTTCCCTCAGTATTAGCCTGGCTCTGATGTTTCCATGGTGGTTTCCCTGAGTAGCTTTGGGTTAGATTTTGGTAAGCTCAGCCAGCTGAGTGTGCCTCATCTGTGAGCAGCAGTGCTGGCACCAAGGAGAAGTTCCCCCCACTCCCTTGAGAACGACAGTCTGGAGAAGTTCATTTCTATTACTTCAACCAATGTAAAAAATACTCAGGGCTGTAATCTTCTTTTCTTGACGCTTCTACAGACTTTGCCTATCTGCTCTTCAAATCCTTAAAAGGAGCTTGCAGAAAGTCTGGTCTGAGTCTTCTAGGTGCAGTATAAGAGATAAATATAAATAGATGCAGTGTAAAAATTAAAAGAATAACTGCTTTGAGTTATGCAAAAGGACAGGAGCTGGGGAAAAAAATTGTTTGTCTTTTGTCCTCTTAGATGTTAGTATGAGTGTCCATGTTCGCTGTGTACTTTAATAACTGGGAGGAGACTGTTTGAACAAAGAAGACAAATATTCATGTGATCTATTGGAAAAGTAACGAACCTTCAGAAGAACGTTCCTTCCTGCTCTGTCTTGGGTAACGCAAGTTTATATTCCTTAAAGAAACCCTGCTATACAGGCCAAGGAGAGCTTTTCAAGGATTTTATTCTTCTATAGGCCTTTCAACACTGAATGCAGAACTTCGTGGAACTTAATGGCTGTTAAGATCTTAGTACCATAACAGAAATGCCAGAAGTAGATCATGCAAAATGGCCATAGGAGTCTTTGGCATAGGGTGCCATCTTTGTTACAGTGCTGAGAAAGGAAGAGCTGTTCCAAAGCAACTGTCAGAAAAGTAGAATCAAATTCTTTTTTTGAGGAAGTTACATCCAAGTGTGGTATTTCAGTACCTTTGACATGCTTTCAGGGAAAAGAACATCTCTATCTCTGTTTGCCAAGTATCACTTTATTTTCCTGTACTTCTGTTAACTTAGAAACATGGAATTTAAAAACATTCCTGGTTTACTACCTGAAGCTGTACCTGTTGACTTTGAAACTGTGTTGCTACAAAATAGTTTGATTTACTAGCTAATGAGCCTTAAATTCAGATATGGAAGAAATATTCAACTTGTAGAACTAAACATTCAATGTAGTAAAAATTGCCCAGTATAGTGGTCTACATCATCTGTTAGCACACATTGCTATTACTTATCACAGTACAAGCCGTGCAGTAAATGACTACAGCTACAAAAGGATAATGAAATATTTGCTTTGTGTACTTCTGCTTGTTGACTTACTGTCCTTAGTCTTCTAGGAAGTATTTGCAAGTCTTCACTGCAGAGTAGCTCTTTCCTAGATCTATCCATAGGTTCACCTGGGAGTGAGGAAAAGTATATTTGGGGGGCAAGTCCCAGAAGCAATGTCAAAGTGGCTAACAATATTCTTTTCTACTTGTTTCCTTCAACAGAAGACTGATATCTACACTCTACACATAAAAACTAACACGAGAGTGCTCATGTAGACTTTGCTTCTTAGTATATGGAAATGGCTGTGATACCTTTCCTATTATCGATGTGAAAGTCTCCCACTTTCCCTATAAATGATGTGTTATTTTCAGACACATAAGTAAAAAAAAAAAAAAAACTAACTATATATTTATATATATATGCATATATAATGAAACTTCAGACATAAGAGCAAGAAATTTCCAGTAGTGTCATCCAAAGATGGAAAAGAGCTACAGTTTGGGAGTCGTAAAGTCTGTTAGAACTAGTTGTCACAGGTCATTCAGAAAGTGGGCTTGCCTGAGTGGTAGGTTGTACAGTCAGAAAAAGGGTTTTGCGGAAGATTTAACAACATCATGTAGCCAGACAGCCCCCTGTTGGCTGTAGTGTTCTGTTGTGGAGGCTCCAGAAACGAATTGTGCTCAAATTCAACAATTCACTGCACTGAAGCTATTCTTTGAATCCCATATCTCAAATAGTGAAAATGGGAAGAGACAAAAAGTGCGTATTAAAAAAAAAAAACAACAACTTTGAATTGAGCTTTATCCCTTTTCTGAATAAGATAAATGCCGAAGCTTGGTTATAGAGAGTATCAGAGTATCTGTGTTTAGTTTCTGGATGTTTTTGTAGAAACCTATTTTTAGAGAGCTGCAGTGAAAATGTAGACTGGTACTTTGTCCTTGTGATCAAAACTTAAGACTAGCATACAGTTTATCACGTTCACAGCCTGTCTAATGCAAAGTATTTAGATTAACTTCTATTAGGAATGCAGGTAATGGTTTGCGAACTTAGGTTTTAAAAACCTATCAGTGAACTAATAAGATAGAGGCTCCAGCCTTATTTAATGACTGCGACTCTTTTAGATCTGTCTATGAGAGTTTCTGCAGTTTAACCAGGTACAGTTTTACCAAGAGGCTTGTGTTTTAGTTATTCATGCTTGCTTTATTTCAGTCTCTTCTTCTGTATGTGGCTTAAGTTGCTACATGTGCAACTAGCTGGTTACTTCCCATTTGTGTTTTCCTGTGTCACAACACCAAAAAGCCTTGTTCTTCAAAAGAAGTAAGTGCCTAAAATATGGGAAAGCTGAAGGACATGCAGTACTAGGTATTAACTGTCCATGAAAGAAACCTAAAACCTGCCTTGTAATGCTCACTGTACATCCCTGTGACAGTGGGATAATAGGAACTATATGTCCGTAAGCAAGCAGTGACTATCTGGAATTGAATGGTGTATCCATGCTTAAAAGGCACAGTTTATGGTAGAACAGGGTGACCTGAGGAAATTTCCCAGGGTAACGGGTGACCTGAGGAAAGTTTCCAGGAAGAACTGTCTCAAAGGCACAGAATCTTCTGATCCAAGTTAGACAACACAGATGATTTCTTTCTGTATCAGTTGTGGCTAATGTTATTAAAAAAAAAAAAAAAAATTGTCTTCACTTGAAGAATTGGATTTGTGGCTAAAAATTCTTTTCTGTAACAGTAGTAGAGAGTCCCATGTGAGAATTAGTCTACTACAGCATAGGACAGAAGACTAACATGATGCTGAGAAAGCCGAAGTGTTCAACGACTTTCTTTCTCTTTCCTCTTTGGTACACATTGAAAGATTAACTGTAATCAGATAAAACAGTTGACAAAAACAACCGAGGGTGGTAATATGTGCTGTGATTGAAGAGGAGGAATGGGAAAGACAGGGACAGGCCAAAGGTCACTAAGTCCAGTGAGCTGCTTTAAAAATTGATGTGACCTGCTAAAATCCATCAGAAGACTCTTAAGAAATTGGTTGAAGTGGTTTCAAGGCCAAGGGACTCACCAGAGAAACAGAGAACCTGGGTTTTGGGTTCTTCGCGAGCCTGGGGGGAGACTCATGTTCATGCCTTTAGCTTCTGAAAAAGTGCTTGGGGGAAGTTGTCCACAGATGTTCCCCATCTTTCTTGTTAAATTGATGATATGTGCAAAAAAGCATAGAAGTCACAAAACAGTTTTGTTCAAAGGTTGTTGGCAGTGATAATTATTACCATTACCAGATGAAAGCAAGCTGCAGGTAGGATTTCAAAGGGTACTTGAATTTGCTTTTATTGGACTAACTGTGCAGTTCTTTGCAAGTTCCATATTCTCTTCCGAAGGTGTTTCCTGAAGTAATAGTAAAAAGAGCATACAATAAATTATAGTCCCCATTAAACCATGTTAAAGGAGTACCTTATGTTTCCAAAGATGAACACTGAGATAGCTGAGTATTTATGAATTGGATCACAGACATCTGTTATGCCAAAGTTTTTTACATTGCTAGAGAGAGCACCAGTAAAGATGTACTTAAGCTTTTATGTTCTTGGTTTCTATACAGCAGCTCAAGAGGGGAAATAACAGGTAAAGAACCTTACCAGTTTGACTTACTTTAACTACCAGCAATGATTCACCTCTTCACTCTACCATCAATTTTTTTTTTCTGACATCCTCCCAAACTAGGGATTGACAGGAGCCTGTTCTGGGTGAAAGGAGATTTAAACAGCTTATTCTGGTCAGAAAAATTACAACATTTTTCCTCCGCTGAGGTGGGGTTGGTTACTTAATTTCCAAATTATGATTAAACTTGAAGAATCCCTCAAGGCTCTTGGAGCATCTGTGTAACTTGTATTTCTTTCAAGCAATTCTAGTAGCTTAAAACATACAGTGTACTTGACAAAGCTGTGGTAGTGTGATCCCAATGTTTTATGCTTCTTCAGGCTTAAAGTAAGTAGCTTTTGAAAGGTGCTGCCTTAATCTATGAAAGTATTTGTCAGTCAGTTTCCTCTAAAGCTGTACCTTTTTCTCTAAGTGTTTATGTATGAGCAGATATCCAGTCTAGAGCAGTGGGTATTTTTAAAGGTAACGACATTCTTATCTGTATCTCTAATTTTTACATTGATTTCAGAGTTCTTGTGAGAACAGCATCTGTTCCTGGTGATTTATAGTGCTTGAGTTTTTCAAGCTGCCAATAGACTCTTCCTTTGAGACTTCTAGGCCTAGTGAAACTACTCTCGTTTCCACATAAAGCGTGCCCTTGGGATAGGAATTTCTTCATCACCCTCTATATTAAAAACAAATCATATTATATTTGCTGTTCGTTTCTTCATCCTCTACAGGTACAGGAGTGTGTTGTTCTACAGTACACGTGGAAGCAACAGCTCTGTGGAAGAGCAGTGTTCATTCCTCCATCCCATAGTTCTCCAGACTGCCAGTGACTATCAATAGAGCTTTTCATTAGCCTGTGATATATCAGGTAGTCATCTGTTATTCACTAATTTATTGACGTTTAGCTGCTAAGATTGGTTTTAGTTTTGGAAATCGTAGCATTTCTGTTTTTCTGTTGGAGGAACTGTTTTAGCCCAGGAGGAATTTCATATCAAGACGTAACCCGTGAATGAGTACATTCAGAATATTCAGAATGTTCCTGTGTAATGTAGTGGTGTTCAGGCTGTCCATGTACCATACCATTTACTTGGTTTGATGAGCATTACCTGAATCTTTTAAGAAGGCTGAGCAAGCAGAACATCTTGCCCCAAAGTGTCACAAGTGATAGAGGCACCTTGTCTCTGGTTCTAGTTTGCTCGAGCAGAAACACTGAGAAAGACCAGAACCCTTTTGCTTCTTCCACTTCTTGCCCTAGGCTGTCAGCGTGTCTCCTAACACAGCTAGACCTTGAATAGAGGGTGACAAGGAGCAGAACATTTGCAAAGCAGATCCTAATTTTCTCACTGTACAAAGCTCAAACCTGGGAACACTGGGCTGTTCTATGATGCAGTCTTGGAGCTACCGTAGGTATTTCATCATATGTGGTCTGCAGTCCCTGGATCCTTTACCAGTTGTGTTGCTTAAGTAGAAATCACCAGTGGCAGTGATACTGGAATTAATTTTGATGAAGTTGAATCACCTTTGGATCCTTCAGCTGAAAGCTGATGGAGCAATTCAGCAGTCCATTATCAAATCAGGCTTAGAATTGGCCCTTACAAGCCTCTGTGGATGTCCAGCTTTCAGTAGTGACTGAACCATTCTCTAATCTGCTGGTACTGAGAGAGAAGTTCCTGTAAGTCTCCAACATCCTGTAGGACTAATTCTATAGGAAATATTCCTGTGCTCAGTCAGAGTCAGAAGAGAACAGAAGGATCCTTCTGTAGGGTTCTCTTTAGCTGGACATCCTACACTAGATAAAGTCATCAGTGTGATAGATGGCAAGAGTGTTTGTTCATTAATTTGTTATATCGAATTTGTTATATCGAGTAATTTATAACAATCAGCTGTGGTTCATTCACAGTAGGGTTACTGATAGAGATGGGGACTTACTGCATTTTTCAGCACCTCTGTATGCTCATGAGCAGTTATTAAATGGCAGAGGTCCTTGAGGTACCATCTGGACATTTAGATGAGGCCCTGGGCCACCCGATCTAGTGGGTGGCGTCCCTGCCTGTGGCAAGGGAGTTGGAACTAGATGATCTTTGAGGTTGCTTCCAACTCAAGCCATTCTATGATATTTAACTTTAGCCTTCAAAGAATGCCTGTTCTTGCTGTGTCACCAAATATCACATGGACAGGTTCAGTTGTCTGTGTCCACACTTCATTGTATGTTTCTCACCACATGGCAGCTCCTGACTCATTACCTACAGAGTCTTCAAAGATCCAGTTGGCAGAAGAGTTTCACCAAATACCAGAAACATTGCTAAGTGCGGTCAGGCCAGAATATGGTCTTGGGACAGTCTTCACTGGAAGTAAGGCAGTCCAATAACAGCAAAAAGTGACATGGGGCGGAGGAAGAACAACTTCTGTAACTTCTGTATCTGCTGCAGAAAGAGCTACCCTCCTATAAGAGAGGGTACCAAACTACCTAGGCATGCAAGCCCTATAGGGTATTGTTAATTAATAGGTGCAATCAGTAATTTAAAGTGGGGATAAGAATTGCCACAGGCACCTAGGGGGGAATTTTAGATCTGGTGGAGTAGAGACCATTTATAGCAATTACTTTTCCAGAGTCAGACCTCTTTATGAAGACAACTTCTTTATGGGCTTTTTGAATTACAAGCAGCTATTAAATATTTTGTGACCTGTTTAGTATAGAGTAGGTCCTGCACGCTATTCTTAGGTCCCTGAGAGTAAATACCAGTTCCCAAGAACAGGCATCACAGCACAGGCTTTCTAACTGCCCAGACCTACATGCCTTCCAGCAAAGCAACACAAGATTTCAAGAGAAAAAAAAACAAAAAAAAACCTCTTCCTCGTGTTTAGTGGTTCACCTGCATCTTTCATCAACATGGCAGAGCGTCTGACTCTTTGATCTGGAAGTTCTGAAGTTCTACCTTCTTCCTTTCAACCACTGAAGTGGTTTTGTAACAGGTTAGTGCCAGGCATCAGAGAGACAGGCTTGTATGGTCTATTTTAGTTACTCATTGACTCTATTCTCTTCCAGGGCATTTTAATATAGATAATTAGTAACATCACTTCTTTTCCTATGGAATAGAAGAGAAATCCCACTAAATCCCACTTTATCTTTTAAAAAGGGAGGGGGAAAAGGGGTTGAGTTAATGACTCCGTTCCAATACAGCATTCCCTTTGGCCTGTCCTGGATCTCATGAGATGCAAATACGTACATCTGAAAGATCAGAGTAATATTTTCAGCTAGTAGTTTTTCAATGCCAGGTAAAACGCCTTGCTTTGAGCTTTCAAAGCACTTATTTCCACACTGCTATCCACCCAGCTTGAAGGAGCTATGCGATCTTTGTAGTGAGAGTTGTAGCCTCCTGTGCAAGACCAGTGCTCTTGTCATCACTTGTTCCAGAACAAAACCACATCTCCGTATCCTGAATGCTGTGGGTATAAACTCCTGTGCCTGTCTTCCACTCATGGTTATATCTTGGTGCTGTGAGCAGATGTCAGTACTGATCCTTCCACAGAACATAGATTATCGAAGCCATAGCAGACTATTTTCCCATAGCTTTATCTTGTGCAACTTCCTGTGATGTTAGACCTTCCTATTCAAATTCAAGCATATCTCAGAAGTTCAGTGAGAGTGTGTCAGGCTTTTAATAGCTAAGCACAGCAGGGTGCTGTGGCACAGCATACAGGACATGCTATACCCAATGGAGAAGTTGCACAAGCGTCCCTCTACCTGGAATTGCACTTGCCAGACAAGGTTCTGCAGAAAGTCTCTGAAACGAAAGCTGAGTCTAGCGAAAAGTTGATCTTTTGTCCATCCTTTTCTACATGTATCTGTACAGGTCTCAGGACTCCATATGAAAAGCAGTTAGCTCTGGATTGCATTGTCATATTTCAGTTGTCAAAGAAAGCTCTTACTGAATAGTGACAACAGGCAACGGTTTGCAGGTTCTGCTTTACCTAACCAAAGATGGGAGAAGGATCTGTTACACCCAGGGCCACACAGTTATGACTTTTCATTTACATTCTTGTCTTGACAACGTGGCCATATTAATCATTAAGCAATCGGTGTCTTCCAGGGATCCACAGTACACTGAGCCATTTTCAGAAGATGGTTTTGAACAATCACAGGTAGCAAAGATTATATGGCTTAAGGACCTATTCACAAAGGGGGGAAAAAGGAATGTAAAAGTCTGTTCTGGAAGAGAATGCATTTCTAATTTATGGAAAATTGATAGAGGATGTATTCACTATGAATTCCCCATTTAGGAATTTGCTGACACTGTTACTGCTTTCCATGCCGCAAGTGGAATTGAAGTAAAGGCCACCAAGAGGAGGTGTCCAGTCCCGTGGAGGCTTACAACCCCTGTGCTGTCAAGGCAGTGCTGGTATCTTCAGCACTTGTCTATGCAGCCAGCAAAAGCTCAGCTTCTGCTTCCAGATGTGAGATACCAAGATGATTAACCCACCTAATGTTTGGATCCTCTAATGGTTCACCGCCTAGTGCAGGTACAGAACTGACCTGAGAGAGAAATGTTGTTCTTCAGATATGCAAAATATGGTGTCAGATGTTCTACAGATCTACCTACCTAACAAACTCGGAGAAAAAAAATGGTCCTAAAGTCTCACTAATGTCTAGATTGTCATCATAATGTATAGATGTCATTCTGTGCTTCTTCCAAGTTCCTGTAGCAGCTATCACCCACCCATTTATTCACCCCATCACATCTTTTGCTCTTCTGTAGCTGATGTTGTTAAAATTTGACAGCTGTTAACTGTCCTCCCTTGGATTCAGCAAGTTGTGTCTGGTTCCACAAAGGCACTGACCCTCTCCAGCCATATGTTATCCCTTTACTCCTCTCAAAGGGGAAATAAGTGGGCTTGCTTTCTTCTGTGGGTTTCAGCCCACCTCTAGAGCATGACCTGTTCCTCTGTTCCACCAGTGGCCAGGCCTAGGAGCAAGCTGAAGCAATTGCAAAAAGATGCAAAGATTAAAGATGGAAGGCTCAACATGTGTTGTGTGCTGTTTATTGTTGAATGCAGTGTTGTAAATGAAATGGTTTGTCTGTAATTAATTTTATTACACATTTTAGTTATCACTGGGGGGGAAGCATAGACCAGTCTTTTCAGAGGGCCCTCAATGAAAGCTGCAAACTGCCTTTGAAACTTAAAGAAAATTGAGTTCCTAACTCCAGAGTTACCAGTAAAACCCCAGACTTGATGTTTCCAATCTATTGCCTTTTTTTCGTGCTTAGAATCAGGATGGAACAATGTTGCAATGTTTAATTCTTAACAGTTTCAGCAAGCACTCAGCTGACTGTTGTAGCAGAAACTTGCTTAGAAAGCAAAGCGCTGAATTCATTCTCCAAAGCAGATTAGTACACATTACTGTTTCCAGCCTGTAGGGTGACATTCATCATCCTTCTGACCAGAAAGAAGCCACCAATTATTGAACCATTGCATCAGAGGGGAAATGGAGTAGAAACGGAGTAAGAGTTCTTGGGGAAATTTACACATCAGATCACACTTGCAGATAAAACTTCAGGGGGTTATTTCAGCAGAAGCTACACTACGGTCTAGAATGCTGCTATTCCCCCCATTTTTTAAATAGAAGTCAGATTTATTTGTGTTTTATGCGATGACTGGTGATTTACATCCCACCCACCCATCTGAGAGTATTCTGGGCTCCAGGCATATCTCCAGCCAGTTCCAGACTATTCAAATCATTGTTGGTCCATCCATTTACTCGTCACAACGAGGCCTTCTGTGACTAATTAGGGCCTGACTGCAGCAGGAGATGCAGCTTCAAAGAGTGGGAATCTTCAGACGCACTAGCAGTTCCCTTGGTTCTCAATTCTTTATTTATGTGGATTACATTGAGTTGACAGATTTAACTGGGCTGTTGAAGATACGGTCAAAGAAGCAGAGTCACTCCCTTCCCTTTTATTGTTTTCTGAAGACATAACAGTCATATGCATCTGTCACTAGAGAGAGGAAGTTCTCCATCACTGGGCTTGATTTGGGCTTTTATATGCTGTTTCAGTAGCATCTGGGAATAGATCAATATAATATTTGGTAGGGAGTTGTATTTCCTTGTGATGCACTGTAAATCTTTTATTGTAGATACTCCCACTGTTTATTGTTGAAAATCAATAAAAATAAACCTTGTAAAGTTAAAGCCTGGCAAGGGTTCAGCACAAATCACAGGGAAGGAGCAAGAGGCAATGAGTCTCCCTCCCCCTCTTGGATAGTTCCCAGCTTGTTTCCCAATGAATATTCAATAACACTTTCCAGCAATCTGGGAACAAACTTTTTTTTTTTTTTTTGAATTATTCAAAGTTACGAACGCTCTGTTGTGATCTCAAACAGGACTTCTAATCCACTTTGGCTGCTTTCCGGCACTGAATTCAGCTATGGATCAAAACCGAGTATCACCCAGATTATGCATTGGATATACGTTAGCCTTATCCCTTCCAGAGACAGAAAAAAGCACATCGGCCTTGCTCCGCTCAGGTTAACTGGGTAATTTGTGAGCATTACAACTAGACATTAGCCAAAGTAGGTAAAAAGGGGGAGCAGCCCACTGTGGAGAGAAGCTCCCCAAAAGTCAGAAGAGAATTTACAACCCCTGTTTGCACACAAGACACGATGCAATTACTCTGGCATCATTCCTTGCTCTATGGCTACTAATTCCTCATATACTGCGTCTTTGGGTGGAGTCTTCAAGTCACGAGATTCAACTACACAGGGAAATGAGAAATGTTTTGGAATTATTTAGTAAGGGAGAACACTTCACAGTACGAAGGCCAAGCTGAAAGATTGTTCTTTTTTAAGTCTTAACACAGTATCAGTCACAATAGGTTTACTTAGACATCTATTCTTAATTGATTATACAGTATTATGAGCACTGACAGCAGATGTACAAGAATGTCGTGTAGCGACTATACGTCCTGACGGAGTGTAGCCCCTCAAGAATTACCATGTTGGAATCAGTACCCAAAGAATCTCTATGGGACAGGGGAGACAACACGACACAAAGAACAGGAAGGTGTTTCATGCTGGACTCTCCTCTTGCTGCTACCAATAGATCCATGAACAGTTCAGGTGGTAAACAAAGGACACGTCCCCAGAAGAGATAATGAGAACAAGAGGGAACTTTCCAACGCTGAATAAAGAAATACAGGATAAAATCCAACTATAAAGGAGGGAAAAATTATTAAAATAAGAAAGAAAATACAAGACGGTTTCAAGTTGTTCCAAACAGTCTCAAGTCGCGTCAATGGTCTCAAGTCATTCCAGGGATGTTCAGA
This sequence comes from Cygnus atratus, assembly GCF_013377495.2. Taxonomy (NCBI): domain Eukaryota; kingdom Metazoa; phylum Chordata; class Aves; order Anseriformes; family Anatidae; genus Cygnus; species Cygnus atratus. The sequence goes on along the minus strand of NC_066362.1, from coordinate 180,209,356 downwards.
TTGGACACGAGGAAGAATTTCTTCATGGAGAGGGCAGCTAAGTGTTGCAACGGGCTGCTCAGGGAAGTGGTGGAGTCCCCAGTCCTGGAGGTACTTGAGACGTGTGGGCATAGCACTAAGGGACGTGGTTTAGTAATGGGACTCGGTAGCTACCATCAAGTTGGTGGTTGGACTTGATGATCTTGAAGGTCTTTTCCAACGCAAATGACTCCATGATTCTATAAGACAAATGAGGTGCTGTCTTTCTGAATCATCAGCCTTTAACAAATCTAGCAGCAAGCAATCACCTAGTTTTAGAAAATCCACTTCTGTCACATAAACTTTAAGTGCTTGAAGGACACAATGGCTGCGTTATCTTACCTTTTAGTTCCTTTCCCTCTAGCAGCCTTTCTGTTGTGGGAGTACGCTTGTGTGTTATAATCAGAGGAGAGCTCACTGCGCCTTGCACGTCCAGAAGTGAGCAGGAGGACCGACTGGCTCGTGGTGCCCCAGCGCTACCGCAGTCAACTTCCAGCATCTCCAGCACTGGAACCATTTGCACATTTTTGCAGAATCCGAGGAATAACAAAAAGGCAAATACAGAACTAAGTTTACTGTAATCAGCAAATTTTGTACCCTCCTGGGGAAGAGGAATTCTCTTGAGAAAGCGGGCAATGACTTGAAAAAGTGAATCAAGCCAACGATTACAAATTCCAACTTTGTTGGAAAAAATGTCTAAATGTTTCAAAATCCCATTCCTATTTAATCAGAAATAGAGCGAGATGTTAGTGATCACAGCTCCTCATTCTGTCTGTAAAAGCACGACCAAGTCACCTACAAGTCACACCTAGTCCAGCAGAGATCGTATCGTGCCTGCGAAGATTTGTGTGAAAGCTTTCACATTATTAAAAAAGCTTTAAAAAAGCTTTTTTTTTAAAAAAAAAAAAAAAAAACTTTCACATTATTAAAATACCTAACTAGTTCTGACCGGAAGGCTTTTAAAATCACTCACAGCTCGTCTGGAGGCCCATCAGCCAAATTCACCTCTTGTACAGCCAGTGTCTTCTGTGGGAATGCACCGATGGGAACTACTCCGCTGACCATACTCTACAGTCTGCTCTCTGCTTCATCAATGCCTGTTTGGGACCTCTGAAAGGAAGGAACAGGAGAAACTTCAGCCATTGCTTCCTTCTGTCTGCCTCAGTGCCTTGGGATACGATGCATACCCCTCCCAAAAGGGCGCGGGAGAACTGTCTTTCTGGTTCTGCGCCACTAACATACGTGATCTTGCAAGGTGGAGGGCAGTAGCCCAGGCCAGCTGAAGATCCTTCTAGTAAATCGTTATTTTTATAAACAAACACACTTTCACCCCTTCCTCTGTGACGACTGCCATTTGGTTGTAGCTTGAAGCTACACCCGTAGTTCTGCCATTGCTGCCTCCACTTTCTATGCAGAGAAGTCCAGGCAGGTGCTTTCCTTCGAGGAACCAGCTTAACTCCAAACCGCCTCCAATTAAAGTCCTGGTTGTCCGGTGGGTATCCTGGAGGACAACATGCACTCAGGCACTTACACCAAATTTCTATTGGGTTATTCACATACACACACATGCTCTCAAATTACTTAAGCAAGTACCAGTTTAAAAAGAAAAAGAAACAAGGCACGCAAGTGACAGAGGTGATACTTCTCAGCTCATTTCCAGGAAAAAATGATGGAACAACGTGGGAATCCAAGCCTACTGGCTGCCATGAGCTTCACTTCAAAAATGCGCGCAGTCCCACCACACGTGCTCACATCAGGTCAATGTAAAGTATGCATGGTTCCTTACAGGATGGGAACTTTCACTGGTGTATTTTTCCACTGTCAGAGTATTAGAGCCAAAGAATGGTGTTTGTGCTGAATAAAAATTAACCCATTGTAAGCTGTGTCACTGGAATGACCAAGCCCGGGGGTGGTGATCGGTCTCATTGGAGGCCAATAGGTATCAGTGAGCCCCAGGGGTCAACACCGGCTCCAGCCCTGTTTAACAGCTTCCTTAACAACCTGGCTGATGGGGCCAAGTGTGCCCTCAGCAGGTCTGAAGATGACACAAAAGTGGTGGGAGTGGCAGACTCACCAGAGGGCTGCAGCTGCCATCCTGAGGGACGTCGACAGGCTGGAGAAATGGGCTTACAGGGACATCCTGAAGGCCAACACGGAGAAGTGCAGAGCCCTGCACTAATGAGCCCTTGCTGCTAAGGAGGCTGATGGTGTCCTGGGCTGCGTTTGGCAAAGCATCACCAGGAGGTCGAGAGAGGTGACGCTTCCCCTCTGCTCAGTGTTGGTGAGACAGTCCATGTAGGGCCACCCAGGTGAGGAAGGGCCTGGAGCACCTCTCCTGTGAGCAGAGGCCGGGAGAGCTGGGACTGCTCAGCCTGGAGAAGAGGAGGCTCAGGGGGATCTCACCCAGGGCTGTGAATCCCCGCAGGCAGGGGGCAAAGAGGCCGCAGCCAGGCTCTTGTCAGGGGTGCCCAGCGCCAGGCCAGGGGCAGTGGGCACCAAGGGGCAGGCAGGAGGCTCCCTCTGAGCACCAGGCAGCACTTGTGTGCTGGGCGGGCGGCTGAGCACTGGCCCAGGCTGCCCAGAGAGGCTGTGGGGTCTCCTCCTGGGAGAGCGGCACAAGGCGCCTGGACGGGGTCCTGGGCACCCTGCGCTGGGGGGGCCCTGCTGGAGCTGGGCTTGGGGATGGGGACCTCCAGAGCTCCCTGACAGCCTCTGCTGTGCTGTGGTTCTGCGAAATCCTTGTATTAAGTATTCATTTAGGCAGAACCATGGAGCATGAGTAATGACATAGGTTAAAGCTTTTTTTTTAATCCAAATGTAAATATTTCAAATTTTCTTTCACTTCATTTTAAAGGAGTCCAAACTCAGTTTGCAAAATGGCTGCTACAGCAGTGAAAATAAACTCTACTTCTACAGTAGGTGAAATAGCCTAACTTTGTTACTACAAAGGGTTCTAAAACAGTTCTCATGTAGTTACAGTGTTGCTGTCAGCCATCATTTATATCATGATGCTTAAATACAGTTTCAAGTCCATTAGTTTTCTCTTTGCCATAAAAAGTTGTCACTTTTGTCTTCTTGCTATTATTGGTAAGTCTCCTCACTAATATTCACAGTTAGTGACTCATTCAATACTCATAATTATTGGTTTTGGTTCTATTTCGATTTGAGGAACGGGAACTTTTCTGGAAAGTCAGTACGTGTACCTCAAAACAAACCAACTGCTTTGAAAACAAGGAGTGTTGTTTGTGTACAGCACCCTGCCGGGGCAGTCGTCCCACACGGCCTGTCTGCTGTGCCACCCTAAATCTGCCTTCAATAGGCCAACCACAAAGTCCACCATTGTGTGGCTCCTGACGCAGACCTTCCCAGCAGGGTAGAACCATCCAGAGTCTGCAAACCCAGCTGGCCTGGGGCCTCGGGGCAAGCCGAAATCACGTGGAAGCAGCCCTGCAAGTTTGGAAGGGGCTGGTTCCTTGTTCCACTGTCGCAACTGTAGTTAGGAGGAAGTAAATACAATAAACAGAGGCCTAACAAAAGGGCTGTGCTCAACACTTTAACACATTGACCAAAAAAAATTAATCCAGTTTGAACCGAAGACATCCAGGCTGTTGTTCCACATTATATAATGTAGAACATCATAATGTATATAACCTGTAAGCTGCTTAGGAGACATAGTCCCATAATCACGTTATTTCCCCGCTAGGAAGCTCTAAAAGAAGCAAAGAGAACCTAATTGTTGCCAGCGAACTCTCGACTTTGTGTCGAGCTAAAATGCTTTATTGTAGCAACAAACTAAAACCAACATCCAACAGTGGCATCAGAAGTCTGGAATGATCCATTTCATTGAAAATCCTACAGGCAAGGAACATGAGGGTGATCCCCACCACTCTCACTCTTAAGTGCTGCAAATAAATTCACATTTTAAAGTTCATTGTAAGCCAGATCTAATTAGTCAGCCAAAGAGGCTGATGTAACTTTGGAAAGATGGTGTTTTATCAACAAAAACAAAAGTCAGCTTCAAATAACAAATACTTGATGTTGCCATGATTTTTTTCCTGCCCAGGACGCAGGATGAAAGGTTCTTAATTTACGAAGCTTCATTAACTTGCCTGGAACCTGAGATAATTTGGGCATCTTTACAAAGCATCGTACAGGGTTAACATCCCCATGGCTTTTAAAGCAACTTCTGCCCAGCCTTCCTCCTAAATACATTTCGTATTTAGCAAGCATTAAAAAGATGCTTTAATTTTGTTAAAAATTTTACCAACTCTTCCATCTGAAGGACCGTTCATCATATTTTTATTCTTCTAACAGTTACAGCTCTGAAAACTGACCCTTTGTTCACTTCCCAAGTGTTTTCTGCAGACCTTTATCGCTTAATTCTCAGCGCCAAAGAGCAGCTCAGTGGCTTCAGATGAGGGGAAGAGGACAGAGGAGTATTTTGCAAGAGACAGTAACACATTATTACTCCATGAACGCTAGTGGTGGCTTCACAAAGCCACGTTCTCATGTCTTGAGTCACACAGCAACACAACTTGTGATCTTGCCATGCTGTTGCTTTCAGCTAAGCGCAGGAGAATCCGTGGAGGTCCTCTCCCGAAAGCAGAAGCAGCATCCGATCGTTCCAGTTCGCACTGCTCCTCCAGCCACTTCTCCAAACTGCTCAGAGGAGAGTCGGGTCACGTTGTTTATTCCTCCGTGTATTCTCACATCTGAAGTCTACTTACATTTTAGCACAGAACAAAAATTAGTTTCTAGAAGGAGGGGCTGATTTTTCTGTGAGTCCTAACATTAATGTTAGCCACAGAGAAAAACAAAAACAGCCCTTGAAAATACTGGAATCTGGTCCACAAAAACAGTATTGAATCTGTGGCTCGTTTATTTAGAATTGAAGAGGGTGGAGCAGTCAAAGACAGGAAGACAATTTTTTTCCAAATACTTTAAAAAAAAAAATTGTTTGTTTGTTACTTCCCTCAATAGCTGCAGTTTCAAACAAGCAAACAAAAAAGGCCACTGGTGCTGACACACCCCTCTTCCACCTTCAAAAGATTACAGGAAAAGGCTTTATTTCCCCTTCTGCATGTGGCTTCTCTTTGCCTGCGCTGTCCCAGAGCTCCCTGGGGTTTGGCTCACCGTGACGGCGAGGCCTGCTGGCCTCTTCAGCCTTTCAAAGCTGTAGCATTCGACTTTTTCCTCACTGGAAACTGTCCTGGTGCTTATGAGGCGAAATCCATCTTTGAGTAAGGTGTCAACCAGCAGGCCCAGCACATTAACACCATTAATCAGCTTCCTATTGTCAGGCTTTATGGAAACATACCTAAAATAAGAAAAAATAAATTGTAAAGAGCAGTTACAGAACACTTCAGATGCTTCTTGAAGGATTTAATCAATTTTATTTATTTTTTTTTTAAGAACGAACCAGGTCCTCAGGTGGTGCAGCTCAGCACAGTCGCACAGACCTCCAGCAGCAAGGTTCTGGGTCTCTTTTCCGTCCTTTGAGGACAATTCAACTCTTTCCGTCATCGTAAGAACGGTGTTTCTCAGCTTGTTACATACCAGGGAATAAGCACTGCTCTCTCACCCCCACAACAAAACTTACTGCCTTAAAAAGGAGAGTGCCGTGCTCTAATGCTGCAGCGGCTTTCAGGTGGGAGTAAGCGATGGGAAGGACAACGAAGCCACACTCACCCCAAAAGCACACAGGATCTCTCTTACAAACAGTGACATTTATTGCAAAGTTACCTTGTACAGCAGGCCGTGTGGTGACAAGTAAGAAAATCATATCCACGTCGCCTCAAAGAACTTTAATTGATATAAAGTACAGCTCAAGAACCTACCCAGACACTTCAAGGAACAGCAGTCGTAAAAATACTATTACAAAACACGTAAGCTGACGGGTGAAACTGTTCCACAGTCCACAGGGAATTACACCAAACAGGCATGGAAAGCACAAAAAAAAAAAAAAAAAGGCAAAAGAATCTGTTTCACCACAGAGAATAAGTCAACAGAAATTCAGCAGGCTGCGTAATCAAAGTTTTCTTGTTTCACTAATCAAGGTACGCTCGTCCACCAGTCTGCAAAGGAAAAGTTTCACTACGTCTGAAGAAATAAAGGAAAGAATCGGGAATATTTTTCCCACTCTTCAAGTTGTCGGAACCTACTCAGCCAACTGTTAGTCAAGCAAAATCATTTCAAAAATTACAAAATTAAGGTTTGGCACGTAAAGACGTGTTGCTTCACAAATGCAAAGTAGCTCTCTCTTCCCTCCACTTGCTCAGCTACAGAAAGCTAAAAGGAAGGAAGATAAACTCAGTTATCAAAGGACTGCAGTGTTAATTCAGATATTCAGAGAGAATAACCCTTTTGGAACGATTTCAGTGAAATTTCCATAAAGTTCCAGATGTTCTAACAGTCGCAGAGGACAAATGAGGTTACGTTTTCTTATACAGTAAGAACGTGTCTCCATACGATGGAGACATCCAGCAAGAGCTTGTTTAAAAACTATAAGTTGTCATTAGAATACGGTACTGCTATCCCAAAACTCTCTTGATTTAGAGCAGTCTTAATAAAAACCGAACCTGGCTCTGATTTCAAAGAAAACCCACTGTGCAGCACACAGCTAATGATCTCCCCCTTCTCCCTCCCCGCGGTTAAAAGGCTCTACAAAAGCTTTCCAGCCCCTGAATTACCATCTCAGTTCCACCGGTGTTTTCAACCCTGTTTAGCCATTCTTTTTTTGATATTAAAGTCTAGGGGGCCATGAGCCAGTGGATTTCAGCTTTCTCCTGCACCTCACTCCTGATTTTGTTTCTTTTCTCTCATTTCGCTCTGTGTTTTTCAAGTTTCCTAGGAGGTCACCGATGCCACGAAATCCTAAAGCCTAGCAGCGAGAGCACAGAGGAAAGGAGAGAGAAAGACCCAACAGAACAGAAAAAACAAACATCAAGAACAGGATTTTTAAAAGTCAGGAACATTTTTAAGAACAGGCAAATCAGTGTAACAGAAATTCAACTGGGCACTTCAGAACTGGAGAAAAATAAAGTACAGAAAGATGAATTTTTTTTTTTTCATTTCTCTCAGACATTTGTCCAATAGTTTCTTTAAAACGAGCGCGTACTTCGTGGACTATTAGTCCTGAAGACATTTCCACACTGAAAAGTCACACTACGGAGAGTACCTGGCCACAAACTGGTCACCAGCAGCGTATTCAGTTCCACACTGAAAAACCAGGTCGTGATGAGAAGGTCTTTCCGAGGGAAGTGGAACGAGTGGTTTCTGAGAAGGAAAAGGGCTGCTCCAGCTCTGCCCCATGAACACGGTGATCTGGTCAGCCAGCCTCTCCACGGTGGTGCTGCAGGAACCAAAGATGCGGAAAAAAGCCTGCGTCTCCTGGAGGAAAAAACGCACCTCCAGGATCTCCAGCCTTGGCTTCAGCAGGTGTTCCTGGCCCAGAAGGTCAGCCAGAGGGTAGAGCTCATAGAACTCTGCTTCTCTGCGCAGCCTCTCGAAGTCCGAAAAATCAGCAGGCAGAGAGACCTGCAGAGTCCTCAGGAAGTCCAGGATGTAACTAAACAAAGTTCCGTCCCTGTCCACAAAAAACTCCCCGTTCACCAGCTTAAATTCCTGGTCGTCTTCGCTCAACATCCGTGCTAACCTGGACTCGGGGAACTGCCGCAAGGTGGACGCCCGGGTTACAAATCTCACACCTCCCACGCTCAGAGCGACCACCTCCCGACTGCTCATTGCCGTCTCAGCCCGTCAAGAATTATTATGACGCTCTGCTCTCCACGTCTGTGGCTGGATCTTTCCTAAACTGCGAGCCATCTGCAGCTGCACGAAGCATTCGCCGCTTCCTGCGAGTGTTTGGAGCGAGGTGTGGAGCAGCGACAGGCTTCCCAGGCAACAAAGCTGTAAATACCGTGTACAATAGTTTTGTTTGCAGGGCTCGGTTGCTTGGAGACTTTGATTCTTGGAATTTAGCGTTTTATTTTTGAAATGAGCCGCTTGCAAGGACTACTGGAAGACAGTGAATTGACCGTCGCAACAGATTAAATCTTGACGGAGGCCGAGGAATACCCCTGCAGTATGGCACCCATTACGTTCGTTTTCTGGAAACGTCGACAAAATGTTTTCATTCTACCTCTTGCTGTTCAGAGGACCACTGCAAAAGGAGGCTGGATGTACTTCAGGCAATATATTTCAGTATCGTATGCTCTTAGAGAAGGGCACTTCGGGGAACTCAAGCTTACAGCTCACTTGAAATCTGCGTTATCCTACGGCCAAGCCGACGCACTCAGAAAGTTCAATTAATTCCTGAAACAAGGTGCACGACAACCCAGTAACAGTAGGAGAGCCTATACACGTTCCAGGGCTAAAGCCCTTCCAAGCACCAACACCCACGCTCCCACGGCGTTACACACAGTTTCCTGGCTCTTGGAATTACAATCTGGATCGACAGAGAGGAGAGGAGAGAATCTGCTGCCACCTTTGCGGGGCTAGAACACAGGCCTGCCGACCACAGGCCTGCCTCTCGCCACACCGAGCTGTTTGCTTTGGAGACACTTTTTGAGGAATTGTGGCTTTAAAGAAACATGGATCTACCAAGACAGCTCGCCCCCCCTCCCCCCCCCCCCCCCCCCGACAATTTCACGCCAGAAAAGTAAACTGCAAGCACGCAGCTTGTTCTTCTCTCAGCAGCCTCGGCTGGTTTCTCTTTACCCCTAGGATTTATTCAAGATGCTTGCCCTGGAGATAGGTTTTTGTATAGTACATGTAAACAATAGCCATTACCTACAGCGATCTGAGTACGCAGGACAACTCAGCTTTTGGTTAGACACAAAAATATATAGACCTGTATGTATATATACCCGTACACATACATACACATACCTATTTCAGCGAGTACCAGTAGAAACATACTCGGGTAGTGTTTCCAGGGTGGGAGCTACGCGCCCTGTGCTTTGCAGGGCGCCTCCCAGTACAGCGCTCTGCTTCTCCATCAGAACTGCTCTGCCTGTTTCCAAACCACCTCCCCGTCAGGAAAAATAAGTTAAAATTAACCGTGCCCTTCAGGGAGGAACACTTTTTATCAAAGGGTATACAATCTCTGATTCTACAAACACATTACCATCACACTAAGCACATAGCTCGGCCCTACGTTTCGGTAAGGAAAATGATTTAAAACGAGGAATTATTCCCCTCATCACCTGCAACAAGAATCCTGAATCCATGTGTTTTCCAAAGCTCCCCTTCGCCTTCAAGTTCAGCAGTGCTCAAACTGCATGAACATTACTGAAACGTTTTGAATCATTACTGAACATTTTGAATCAAAACGTTTTGAGTGTTTTCATTGGAAGTCTTTAAAAAAAAAAGCACAATTAATTTTACAAAGCTTTATGTTTTCTTCGCCAGATCTCTTTTACTTCTTACATTTCAGTAGGGGCTTCACAACAGTTTATATTTGCACACAAACTGCGCAACGTTATCCAGTACAACCAACGTATAGTTTTTACACTTTTCCCTCAGAAGTGAAGCTCCATCTGTCATCTGTTCCCAGTAAAAGACGGCATGGTCTGCTATCTCCACTGTATCTGCCAAATAAGACAGGCTAATTGTAAAGAACTGAGACTTCCAGCACTGGAGATTGTCAACGACAGACTCCACAAAGGACATTCTGGTGACAGCAAGAAGAAGCAAGCAAATAAGAGAGGTTACTATAAACCTGCGCGAAAAGACCGAGGGAATCTTCAGTTTCAGGGTGTTGTTTTCCTGAGGCAAGGACAGTTTGTCCACATCAACCAGTTTTATCCCGTTCCACTGGCTGGTATCGAAGCTCTTCATCGTAGGGCTGACGTCCACGTTGGAACACGGTAACGGGGTTTCTTTGAGCACCTTGATTTTTTCCCTGAACTCCTGCATCTGCTGCAGAAAAATAATGGGCTCGGACACGTCCTTGAAGGCCTCCGCGATGTTGAAAGCCATCCGCTGCTCCTGCAGGATGGTGTTCAGTTTATTGATCTCCGGGTCATAGGCCTGCATCACCGCGAGCTTCATGGTCTCGAAGTCGGAGAGAATCTCGTTCCGCTTCTGCTCCAGCGTGTGCTGCAGCTTCTCGAAGAACTCTTTCACCTTGTCGGAATCTTTGGTCAGCATCTGCAAGGCTTTGCGCTTACTGGTTTCTAAAGTGTCCAGGCGGGAGAGCGCGTCCCCGCACCGCCACGTCTCAAAGCCCTGGAAGAGGGTTTCGAAAGCCCGCTTCTCCTGGGAGTAAGCTTCCTCGATGGAACAGAACACGTGCTTCGTATGGTCGCCGCGGGTGGCGCAAACCCCGCAGATCAGCTGCATGTCCGTCCGGCAAAAAATGTTGAGGGGCTGCCCGCTGTGCACTTTGCACACGGGCATTTTGGGAGTGACTTTGATTTTGTTGTACTTCTCCACGATGCCTTTCAGGGAATAGTTGACCTGTAAGCTGTTGACTCCCGTCACAGGGGTTTCCTTCCGGCACGTGGGGCACTTGAAAGGGGACGGCCTCCACAGCACGTTCCGCACGTTTCCCTCGAGTATGCCTTCCAGACACTTTCTGCAGAAGTTGTGCGAACAGGGCAGGACACGAGGATCATCAAACAGGCTGCAGCAAATGGGACAGGTGAGATCTTCCTCTAGGAGCTCCATCGTATCCTAGGAAAGAAAATAAAGATGGTAACAGAACTTTTGGAATGCATTTCTCCTCCCTGGGAACCAGGCAAAAAATAATCTGAGGCGTGGCTCGGTGAGAAAAGGATCTACTTTTTTTTCCCTCAGGTGTGATTTAGACAGACCCTCGGCCGGGTTCTCACAACCAGCCCAGGCCCAGACTCAAGATACTCTGCAGACTAAATTAGCCATGGTATCTGGCCACCAGATGGCAGGCACAAGAACGGCTTGGTTTCCAGGCAGAAGCACTTTCTGACAAACAGAAACGCTGGAAAAAGAAGGCTTGCCAAACCCAGCGAGGGCTTTCCGTGTCAAATGAAAATAACTCATGTCCTAATAACTTGAGGCTTACATCTCGCTTCGCTGCAATACCCAGAAACTGGACTTCCACAGCAGATATGCCCTGCTAAGATTTGATTACCTCCACTTGCTCAACTCATCCAAAGCTCACAGTTTCAAACACCGTGCACCGCTACTTCAAGAAGGCAATATTACAGGTGACTGAGAAAGCAAAGCTTCAGAAGTTCTTTAGCTACAGAGCATGTGGCTCTTTTCTCTACATGTGAAGACAAAGGTGATAATGTAAAAACTTAATTTTCTCCCGAAATATTTGCAAGTAACCAAGTGAGTATGTTATCGTTGAGCTATTCAGCACAAAGTTAGCGTACTTCAAAGAACAGCTGCCCATAATCCTTGATAATTCATAGCGAAACAAAACTCTGAACTATTTTATTCATCCACGATCTCTATTTCCAGTTCCATTCTCACAGCATTAATACCTCAGCAACTTCTTTTCGTGGGCAGGACCTACTGGAAAAGGATTTAACCACGCATTCCTTTGCGATGGGAAGTCTCAATGAAAGGACACATCCCACTACTCTCCCAGTGCCTCTAACCACAGCCAAGTTCTCAGGTGCAGGCACCTTGTAATTACAGCGTGCTCTAGAAAACACGTAATTTATAAAGACCAAACACAGTGACAGCTTGTATTTGCCAAAACTCTCAAATGCTTAGTTTGGAACTGTAATTAAAAAGATGCTTCCCTCGTGTAGTCATTCCATACTATGTTTTAAAATATATGATAAAATTCCTTTTATAAATTAAAAGATTTATGACAAAAAAAAGAGCTTCCAAGTAGTCCCGTAACAAGCAAAGAATATGAATGAGCTCTTTTAAGCAGTTCTGGTGTTATTACTAAGGTTCCTGTCCCCTCTACAAAATATAAAGCAGCAAAGAAAGGGAGCCAAGAGAAGAGCTGCAAAGGTAGATCCATGCTGCACAGGACAAGAAGAGCAATAGCGTACCACTGATCCTAGGAAAGCACAGATAGCTACAGGGAAGAAAGGCAAGGTCAGCGCTGAGTTTCCTCCACGAGAGGACAGATACAGCCACGGTGAGACTTCACATTCCTGAGAGGTGTAAGCAAACTCCCGTGCTCCTCCAGCACCAAGGAGGAGGGGGATTCCCTGTGTTTGGATAAGCAAAGTTTGAAAAGGTTGCCAGGTTTTCTACTCACCCTGAGGACTAAGGTCATCACGCAGAAGAAGGCACCCGTTAAAGCCAGGGAAAAAGCCCTGGAGAAAAACGTCTTATCACTCCATGTGCCACCAAGGGTTTCCTTTAAGGCCACAGATCCCACGCAGAAACTTCATTTTCTGTAAAAAGAAAGTAATTTTGAAACACCTCTTAATGCTGGCACACACAAGGTTTCTCTCTTGCCTCCTCTTCCTAATGGTAAAAACAATGGGATGAAGGGAAGCGGGTGATTTTGCCCCTAAACGCCTGAATCTCTCTCTTTATGAACAGTTCTGTCCTTCCAACTTGGACTCGTAGCTTTTAGCCATGGTAGCAGCAGAAAGATCAGTTTTGCTCATGCATTAAAAGGATAATAATTGCCAAATGAAAATGACAGTTCTCTATCTTCTAGTAACTGGAAATCCACAGTGCAGAAAACATTTGCCCCGGTCCACCTCCTTTACCAGGGTGGATTTTGCTTCTTAGTTAGGGAACAGGAAAAGAAGCTTTGTATGCCTGACAGCAAACACTGCAAACCACTGCAGAAAACGCTTACTACAACATGTCCCATCAAAAATGCAGGACAAACATTGAAGACTTTCAAACTCCTAAAAATACAAAAGCGTAAACAAAAAGGTTTCCTGATCCAAATAAAACTGTCTTGGTGCATTCCAGGCCCGCTTATCCAATTAAATAATTACACTTCATAAATGCAAGTGAACTCCGAAAACACTGTATGATAGCATTAAAAGCTTAGGATTTAAAAAAATAATAATAATGAAAAAGAAAAAAGAAATTGGCAAGGCTATGAGCTTACTTTAAAAAATAAAATACACATCTCTTACAGCAACAGTAAGGAGAGCAAACTGAAAATACTGAAAACTCGTAGGACTGGTTTGGAGAGCTGAACTTCCCTCTTCTTTAGGAGGCTAACTTCAGAGAATAAACTGCCTGTGGACTGAAACATCTCTTTGTACCCAAATATCCCTTTGTATCAGCAACCCGGTATTTGCACGAGTAACTACAGCTTAAAACCCAGCAACACCACCACTTCTCTGTTGGGAAGCTCTGTGTAACTTCTGACACAGGTGCATGAGGAACTAGAGTTCACCACCTGCAGCACACAGACCAAAAGGCACAATGGTTTCTTTCTTCACCTGAGCTACAGAAGCTCTCTCTGGGTACAAACCCAGCAGATGTCACCCACCTGAAAAAAAAAAAAGAGCAACTGGCATGGTTCTACCATTCAGAAGAATGGCAAAACAAATCCAACCATAACTGCGAAAACAAGCAGTGTAGCTTTTTACTGCACTCCAAAAACAAATTCATCTAGCATACGTCTCAGCACAGTTGGGTTTATCAGCTAGCAGGCAGAAAGCAAAACCAAAATTTCTCCAAACTTTAAAGAAAACAGAAACAGAAAGAGAACTTTCTTCAGTTACAAGTTTCCTTCAATGACATGTAAGTACTCTAAGTAAAACGTGACCAAGTCAGGCTGTACTTCCACAGGCATTTGAAGTAGTAAGGATGGGTCTTGTCCCCTTTCCTTCGCAAGGGCCCCCAGACCCTGTCAGTGCCTCCTATCAGCTATTTCACCAGCCTTCTGTCAGGTCACCGTGTTCAACCAACCCCAAACAAGGGTCTCACGAGATAAAGACGGGAGGAAGGGAGGTGGGAGCTCCTCCTTTGGGCAGCAATAATCCCACTCACCCCACTGAGAGGAACCGCGACCTGACCACGCACCGGGGCTAAAACACGCGGCACAGCCGACCTCCACGTCCACCCGGCATCCAGGCAGCCAAGAAGGAGCTGAAGCAAGCGGCCACGCTTCGAATATCGATTATTTCACAGCCAAAGCGTTTCTTCTTCTTCCCAGGAGCGCCAGGCAGATCCAAAGCCGTTCAGCTTTCGGAAAGCTGGAAAGGCCTGTAAAATAAATAAATAAATAGGTAATTTTAGTCAGGGCGAGCGCTGTTTCCTCAGGAGGGCCTGACAAACCCACCGATGGCACGATGGAAGGGCAGCCCATCAGTCCCCCAGCTCCCGACCACGGCACCCAGGGGGTCCCGTCCCCAAACCGCGGAGCTCTCCGTGTGAGGAGAGCCGAGAAATCCCACGGGAGCCGCCCCCTCCCGCAGCCCCACACGCAGGGCGGCACAAATGGCCGCCCCCCGGCCGCTCCTCACCCTCGGGGCCCTCCCGAAATGGCAGCGGCGCCACAGAAAATGGTCGCGGGCCGCCTCCCAGCCGCCGGCCCCGGGGGTGGGAGGGGGGGAAAGAAAGGCGGGCAGCGGGCGGTCGCCATCGCCTCACGGGCGGGGACCGCGGCCCCGAGCCCCGCTCCCGGCTCACCTCAGCGCCCCCCCGGCCGCCATGCCCCGGCCCCGCCGCCGCACGCCCCTCCTCTCCCCGCAACGCCGAGGGGCGGGCAGGGCCCGGGGTGTGCTCGGCAGGGCCGTGAGGAGAAAAGGGGTCAGGGGGTGTGGGAGAGGCGGCCCCGCTGTTAGGGTTGGTAAATGGGAACGTGGGTGTGAGGGGGGTGGCGTAGCTGGGAGTGCTGCCTGGGGGGGATGCTGCTGAATCACCTGCCTGGTGCTAAACCACAGCCGGGTGGCTTTATGTGCTCCAAAACGCGATGGGGACGCGGTCCTGGATGTCCTGAGGCTCCACAACCCTTCCAGCTGGAGGGTCCCTCACATACGTGCAGCATCACGAAGCTCCAAGGCTGGGGAGAACCGCCCTGGTCCGCATCCTTTTGCAGTCCCATCAGTTGTCATTGAAGCCCAAATGGTTTCGTGAAGCTCTGTGCCCAAACTGAGGTATTCTGCTCCCTGCATTCGTGTCATTCCCTCACACATCATTTGTCCACCCCAGTCAGATCAGTCGTCGGGCACATGGCCCTGTTGACTACTCACACAGGTGGAATTTGCAGGCTGGACCATACTTCTATCAAACAAAGCTCCCCCAGTGATCTGACGTCTCTTTTCCATTTTTTTTAGGAATCTGGATTTTAAAAGCTGTTCAGTAACACACAGAGGCTGTGATTCCCCTATTTGCCGTGGCCAGAAGAGGAAGAGCTCACATCTTTCCTCCTGCACTGATTCCCAGACCTCTTTCTCTGCCCTCTCAGCTAGACTCATTGGGAATGGTTTGACCAGTGGTGGGTATCTTCAAAAATCCTCTTCAGAGTGCTTGCACACTTGGCCATTTCATCCATTATTTATTGGAGAATAGTTCCAGAAGATAGAGGTGCCACACAACAGCAGCCAAGACTTTTAGGTGCACTTGAATGGCCCATTTATTTCTTGATTGTTTGGCACCTTCTTTGTGATTTTTAAAAGCAAGCAGTTCCAGGTAGTTTCCGAAAACTGATATTTAAATCCATTCCCCAGCTACCCAAATTGATTTCAAGTGATATCCCAATGCCTGTGCATTTACATTTTCCAAGTTTCCCATGTCTATGCTTTCATAACTGCCATCCTTATACTAAAAAAATCCTACTTTTACTCATCTTCTTTTGAATACTTTGATTAAAGATATTAACAACAAGACGTCATTCTTGGCATTTTAGATTCCCTACTCATTATAAACTCATTGTACAACTTTTTTTTCCTGATGTATTTTTAGAGTATATTTTATTCTCTGTTAATTCTTTTGGCTCATTTTCCTGTCCTTCTCTGTCTCCTTGTAAACAAAGAGGGAGTTGTATGGGCATAAGAGCGCAGACTGGCTTGGCTAGGGTATCTCCTCTTCATCTGGACCATCCAAAAATTTTTTGTCCTTCCTTTCCTGGGCTTCTTTCAGAGCTGAAAGGTTAAACCTCAGGACAAACACAGCAGCCACAGTATCATTTCCTAAGCGGTCACGGGATTTCTGTGTTCAAGTGTACCACGTCTGTCCTCAGCATCATCAAACATACTTGGGGCACTTTATTACTTCTGTCTGAGTGATTATTTCTATTACACATGCAAAATATGTAATACAGGTCAGGAAACTGCACACAACCAATTGTTTAGCACAAACGTAGTCCATCTTCCTCTACTCTGTAATCCCTTCATTGTTAATGCAGCTTTTTTTCAAAGGCAGGTTGCTTATGAGCTTGCATTCTCACAGCTGAGAGCACAGAGTATTTTCCTGAAGCAGCATCAGAGGCCATTTGCTGAAGTTTCAGAGGAAAGTTCTGGCTGATGAAAAAGAGCTTTAATAGATCTGCAGCAGTATTTTCTTAACGAATAAGGAAACAAACCCAAGGGAAATCCAGGTTTAAAGAAGAGTTTCAGCTAGAAGGGAAGTGTTAGGATAAATGGGAGGATTCAAAATCATAGAGCCCGAGGATGGTTTGGGTTGGAAGTGCCCCTTAAAGAACAACTAGTCCAACCCATCTTTCACTAGATCTGGCTGTGCAAAGTCCCATCCAAAGTGACTTTGAACACCTCCAGGGATGGGGCAACCACAGCTTCCCTGGGCAACCCATTCCACTGCATCACCACCCTCTGAGTGAAGAATTTCTTCCTTATATCCAGCCTAATTTGTGAGGTATTATAAAATAGTGACAACTACCAGCTTCACAAGACAAACATCCCTATTTGTTGTAAGGCAAAGGGGCAGCAGCAGCTATTGGCATCTTTCAGCTCCAGAGAGGACCTAGACCACGGTTCTTGTATTAAGCATTGTGAGGGGAGATTTCTGAGACTGAAGCTGTGTGGTGTGGCTCAGCCAGCAGCCTGACAGCTCCCTGCTGCTACTCGCCTTGCTCGTACCAGCTCCACCACGCTTCACAGATGCTTTCCCGAGGTGATTCAACCCGCTATGCCAGCAGAACGCTATTCCCTTTTCTGTGCCTGGGTTCATTTCCTGCTGATTCAACGAGCTGAACCAGTTCAGAACACGATTAGACAATCACCAGACCTAACGTAAGAGGAGGGAGGAAAACAGGAATAAGGATTTTTCCTCTCTGTGGATGCAAGCCATTAAACTGACTCAAGCTGTAACAGGTACTTTCGCCCTGAGAGGCGGATTGACAGAGAGTTAAGCCAACTGTGCTACTGACAAAAGAGAGCTCCATCCCTTTCCCTTCCCTTAGTTTTGCTTTCCTGATGCCTTCTCTCTGCTGGCTCTGACATCCATGCGGCCACATGTTAGGTTAGACCCTCTTGCCAACGGAGCCGAAAGCTAATCCAGTTTAAAAAAAAAAAGGTTTTCAGCAGGATCAATCTCCTCACCCAGCTGATCCCGCAGCCAAACAGACATTAATGCCAGCATAAGGGAGCTAGAGAGAGGGCCTGTTCCAGTGGCAGCCTGCACACGTGTCAACATAAAACAGAAGTGTCTCCCCCCCAGCCATAATTTCCCAAATGCTTCCAGCCAGCTCTTGCTGGCATCGCTGCCAAAAGTAACAGAGTCTTGCCCTTTGGCCACACCAGCTGCTTATTGCAGGCCCCAGCCACTCTCTGTGCTGTGCTGGAGAAGATATCTATCACAAAACTGATGGATAAAAGCAGCAGGAGTTAAAAGTAGCAGTTGTTGTGTTTTGTTGTTGTTTTTTTTTTCTTTTTCCTCAGGTTTGTCTTCTCCATCAGTAAAGCTTTTCCAAAGCCATGCTACCAAAGACTTGTCCGATTGCACTTGTCTCCAAGGGTGAAACACCGAAGAAAAGAGCTGAGGGCATTTCCCAGACTTATTCTGGGCTCCGGGTCTACCTTTATTTCCCACTGAAGGAGGTTCAGGCTTCACGTCCCGTTGCAGAGGTGCTGGAGCACTCCCAGAATCAGGTCCAGCTTTAGGATGATAACTTCTCGAAGCATGCTGCTCTATTCATGTGAGCATATCCTCAAATGGAGAGAGGCAATCTGAGATGTGCTGTGTGGCTGCTGTCAGGACCTAAATATGGAAATAAACCTGGCAGAGATGCGGTGCCAATACAGCTCAGTAAGAAGACACTGTGAGACAACATAAACTATTCAGAGCAGCCCTGTGTATCAAACACCTTAGCCGTGTATAAACGTCACACAACTATATTGCATCTGACCACACTTCTTTTTCAACAGATACATCTGGGCTGTATTAAACACTCCAAAAGAGAGATCAGAGAAAGCAGTTTCTTGTTATCATTCCATAAAAACTACTTTTCATATGCATTGTAGAGATACTAGCCATTAAAAATCCATGAAGGATCATCAGCAGCTGAAATGATCGACTGCAGTTTTGAGGTCTGAATTTCAGAGACTGCCTCGGTGTCTGCAGGGTCTCTGATGACTATTTTAGCAGTACCAAAAAGTTCCCTAGTTTTCCATGCAGAACTTTGACCCGCACGGTTAACTAATATTCAGCTCGTCACCAGATTTTCCCGTTAGGAGGAAAACGTGGTGGCGAATTCAGTTATCTCCTTGGTGTAATCCTATTTATTTACAAAGAATGTACAGCCACGTCCCGTTTCCTTGCACGCAGAGGAAGCAAATGGGAGGGAATACGGCACGGCGGTCCAAGTCTGCTGCTCTCGCCAGGATGCTTGCCCAGAAGAAGCTGTCCCTTGGCTTTTTCTCAGGGCCATGCACCACTGCTTCTCCCACTGTCTGCTGGCTCTCGCGTGGTGTTTCCGCTCCCTGACATGCACGCAGGCAAACACAGCTGCAACCAATCTGCGCTCTTGCTGCCGTGCTCGCAAGCGGTCCCCGGAGAACTCTGACTTTCCCCAAATTAGTGCTTGCTCATATGAATTAGCTCATCTCAGTGCCTGGCTGTGCAGCCTGGTGCCCTGGGCAGCGGTTTCTAGTTTGTCGCTATCTTACGCCATAAAAGCGCTTAATTGCTCCTTCCTGAATGAAGCCTGGCCAGCCTGCCTGTCGGTTTTAATGAGGTTTGTGATTGCCTATAGATCAAAGCCCTGCCCTGATGGGTTCTGCTTCTATGGCATAGAAAGGAAAGGGGAAGTGACCTCCAAAGTAAACAGAACAACTGGGAAAAAAATTAATTTTCATACACAATTTCTGCTATGACTTGGCGAGTGTCAGATTAACTGCATGAAGTAGGAGACTTCCTACAGAAAGTAAATCCTCCCCAGAACACGTTATAACGAAGATTTGAAGAGTAAGAGCACAACCTGTTTTTCATCTGAGACCTTGTCTGTATCATCTTCCAAACCACAGGCCTGACCCTGTGAGTGGAAGGACTGCTTTCAGTAAACAAACCTTGATTTTCCAGTCCTGCGCCATCATTTACTTCTGTGCAAGCCCCATGAAGATGTTACTACATCTATTCCAGCACATTTAATAACTTTTTTTTTCTTTTTTAATTCATTTTCACAGGTGGAAATGCCTCCAAAAAGCTTGTGGCAGTGGAGGAGCAAGTCCCAGTGTTTTTCCCTAGCAAGGCTCTGATGAAGAGGAATTATCGTGCTGAGACTAATTGGTGATGTTGTATTACATGCTGTAACAACGGGTGATACATAGTTCCCCTCTCTCCTGCGAATTTGGTGACATCAGGGAACCTTACTGAGACGTATTTGCAGCCTGTGGATCTATTTTGCAGGGCTAATGAGAGACAGTTGTGTTTTGTGAATGAAACTCAGAGCAAGGGAACAAAACAAGTCTATGACCACCCTTCTCTTCCAGCATAATCTCCAGCACTCCCATGTTTGTGAAATGGATGAGATCTGGTCTTCTTTTCTGTTCTTTTTCCTGTTCTTCTAACATGGTTCCCAGACAAAATGTCTCTGCTGCTACTGTTCAAGGAAAAAAAAAAAAAAGCTAAAACCCTGTGAGCAACAAGCATGTTTAGGCATGCTGAGCATAATTTTGCTTCCAGTGTGGGAGGGCCCTAAATACTTGGCCTCCCCAGTGAAAGAAATGCACATTCAAGAAATTCAGCAGACGCTGAATTAACCCTTCATTGCCAACCACTGTTATACATGTGAATGCTGGAGCCCAGATCTCCATTTCCTTGTGGCAGCTGCTTGGGTATTGTACAAATTTTGTGAAATCTTGCTGTTCAAATATGCTCTAAACAGGCTGTCAAGAAAAAATTACAGATCTGGTACTATCTTGCTGGCATTTCTCACCTCCTCCTCCACAAGAGGCATACAAAAAAGTTGTATTTATTACCAGCTGACATTCCCTTTTTCCACCTGACCAGCCTTGTCCCCTGTTGGTTTTCCCAGGTGTGGCTTTGCAGCTTTACCATGCACCCTGTCGTGACACTGAGCTGTCACCAGCACTGGGCTTGGTACTGGCTCTGGGGGACACCCAGCACCACAGCTGCTGCTGTCTGGGGACTGGCGAAACCAGGATCTCCAGTAAGAAAGCAGTGGAGTGGGAAAGTGCCAGCAACTGCCCCCCAAAAGCCTTGTTCCCCTTTAGTCCAACAGCTTTGGCAATGCTGGCAAGATGTGCTTGTTTCCCCAGTGGTCATTTTGGGGAAGAAAGGAGATTATTGGGGCACAGAGAAGAAATAGGGTAGGAAGTCGTCTGGAGGTTTCGTCTCTTCCTAAGTCTTTTTTTTTTTTTAATAATATATTAACATTTGTCATTTAGCATTTACTGTAACAAACCCGCAGTGTGCGACAGACAATAAAAATCCCGCAGTGACTTAAATGGGACTAATTATGTGAACAACGAGCTACCAATGAGAACGACGATGCCCTACATACGAAATGAATAAACATCAGTTTCCACCTAATATTTACTTCTTAGAAGTCCAAGAATAATCCCATTTGGCATATTTTAAGGAAGTCAGCTCTTGACCCCAAATGTTTATGGGCTGTAACAGTAAGTCCAATAAAAGAAAGGAAGCATATTTTAAAGCTGCTCTTAAAATCAGATTGGTTTTAGGCACAATTTTGAGGAAGGCAGCATTTCACCTCATGTTTCAAGCGAAGGGCTAAGTGTGACTGATACAGCCCATCCAGACCAATAAGATATTTCTTGCCGTGAAGCTTTCCTTTAACAAAGGATGTGAACACCCACGTAAGCCCCCAAGACGGATGATGTTGTACCACATGGGTTACAGTAGGTGCATACTGCAGGAAAACATTAAGGGAGCTTTCTGGGTGAAATGTAGCAAAATGAGATGGCAGCTGAGAACCACGAGGACCAATTTCATCTCAAATTGGAGATAAATATGCCTTTAAACACATGTATTTTGATGTCGGCAGAGCGTTGTGGACCAGCAGCACGACATTTGCTGGAGGTTTCTCTGACAGAAAATCCGAGCGGGAAGCGGGGTGAAGGGAGCAAAGCGGGGTCCGGGCGGGCTCCCACTGTCGCATTATCACCCCTCACTGCAGGGGAGGCACAGGGGAGGCACAGCCGAGCCCAGCCTGCCCGGCTGCCAGCCCCCGGCCCGCTGCGAGGCCTCCCTCCGAGGACCGGTCTCCCCGTGCTCCCCTCAGCGCCCCGCCATGTCGCGCCCGCCCGCCGCCACCTCCCGCCCGCCAGGGGGCGCCGCGACCCGCCGCCATCTCGCGGCTCGGCGGCGGCTGCGCGCTTCGGCCCGGCCCGGCCCGGCTCGGCTCGGCTCGGCTCGGCCCGGCCAAGCCATGGCCGCCTCCGCTTTCTGCTGCCTCCGCTGGTGCCGGGATGGCGGCGCCGGCCACATCCCGCTGAAAGAGATGCCGGCGGTGCAGCTCGACACGCAGCGCATGGGTGAGCGCGGCTGCCCCTCAGCCTCGGGGAGGCGGCTCCCGGGGCCGGGAGGTGTCACCGCGAGAGTTATTTTGGGGGGAAAAGCTGTCGTTTTGGGGTCGCCGTGCATGAGGCGGTGAGGGGGAGGCCTCAGGGGGCTCTCGCCTTGCTTTGTGGCGTGGGTTGTGGTGGAAGGGTGCGGGGAGGGGTCGGCGCTTGGCAGCAGGTGCCTGGGAATGCAGCCCACCGCCAAGGGATGCGAAGGGATTCGCATCGAAAGAGTTTGCGGAGGAAGCTGAAAAAAATAAAAATAAAAAGAGGTTTGAGTTAGGTTCAGTTGAGGCAGATGATGTGAGTGGGTGTGCGGTCACCTTCCTTGGCTTCAGGGAATGAGCAGAACCGCTTGCAGCCTTGCCCGAAGCTCTTCTTGAGGTGATCTTCACACCAAGCCGTGCCCAGGCTCCATTGAGGAGGCAGCCCTTCATCCACAGCTCAGCGAGGAGGAAAGCAGCCTGGCTGCTTTCCAGCACGATTCCTGGCCTGTTTTGGACCTGGGGAGTCTACCGTATTCATGGCCGTGCCAACGGTACCTATAGGTGAAGTCTTCTGCCAGAGAAAGAGAACCTAGCAGGATTACATTTCTTTTTTTTCCCCTCTCCATACTGGCAGGCATGTTTCTAACAAAAGGACTTCACCTGAGAATACCTGAACGCCTCGCAAGTCCATCACATGTTTCTACTTGATGTGCCTTTCCTTCTCACTGCAGAACATTTTTCTTCAGTCTATAGAGACCGGGTACAGGGCCTAGGTCCTCCTCACAGCAAGCCCTTCTGACTAAATTGTAAGTTATGCCTCTGATGTGGCTGAGCAAAGGCTGTAATCAGCATGGTGCCTTAAAGCCCAAGAGATGAAATTAGAGCAGCGTATAGGTTTTAAATAAATAAACCCTACTTGAAAGATGAACCAGCCTATAAACAGCCTCCCGTTTCTTACTTCAAAGCGTGGCCCGTCATTGTAATTCTCTTGGACTAATGAAGCTCTTACTTGGGGCTGAAAGAACAAAAATTGTTCTCCATGTCTAGGGCTTTTAAGGGCCGCTTCCAGACTTCTGAAAATGTTTTGAAGTTCTGTGTTTTGTTTTCTTCTTGCAGGAACAGATGTTGTCATTGTTAAAAACGGCAGGAGAATATGCGGCACGGGAGGCTGCCTAGCCAATGCACCTTTGCATCAGAACAAGAGCTATTTTGAGTTTAAAATCCAGTCCACAGGTTAGTCAGCAAAAATGTACAACTTTAAACGTGGAAGGTATGTCAGATTGCTTGCTGTTGGTCGTATCTCAAATGCCAAGCACATGCATCTTTCAAATTGCATCCTTGAACTTTGTGAATATTGGAGGCTCTTATAAGTTGTCATTCTGTAAAATGAAATTTTTTCTTATTATTATTCTTATCTTTAATTGTGGCTCTGCAATATTGAAAAGAATGGTAAGTGCAAATCCTAAAACACCATATTATTTTGTATGCTGTTGTATGCATGTGTTTCGTTAACATTTTAGAAATGTATTTTGGTAAATACACATTTATGACCACATAAAACAGTAGCCATGAAGTGTTAGCTTTTTAATAGTGCAGTTTATCCAGCAATATTTGTGGCTATTTGTCTACCTTGATTTGCTATTAAGATGTACTGTGCTTGAGCAATAGTAACATTCCTTGTGCTATGCTTTGCACTTCAAATCAAATGTGTAGCACTTTTTCAACACTGCTTTATCAAGAGGAGCCTTTCAGCACCCGGTTTATTTGTTTTGTACAGATTTGCAATGCAAGGTAGCAGAAAGTGAATGAAATTTGGAAACATGCTTTTACTAATACAGTCAGCTTCAGCTAGTACAGAGGGCACTCCAGACTTTTCTGTATTATAATATTAAAAATCAGACTGTATTTTTAAAAACATCAGATATGTTTTTAAAGATGGGGCTGTTCTTTCTCAAAGAGTAGAGAGAAGAAAGAAGGGAAGTGTTTGTCCAGAGACAGGCTTCACAATACTGGAGCTTGAACCCAGTGCTTTTTGGGTAGGGATTGTTTGCACTCACTTGGTTTGGGGTGCTGGCACTGTGAACATGAATCTGTCTAAAACACCTCACACTCAAACCATTTGTTTTTAAACCAGTTTGGTTTTAAACTACATATAAACCCCAGCTCACTCTTAATCTGGCAATTTTAGTATCCTTTCTGTTGAGGGGGAGAATCAACTCAACTGCAGCTGTTGTTGTTCAAGTATTGTCATCATTCACACAAGTACAGTATCTACGTTGTTACACTTCAGAAACACAGGAAATAAACTCGTCTCTGAGCCCGGCCTCATCTCATCCTGTGTCCCAGGGCAGGAGAGTTATAGATTGCTTAGCTTAAACTTCAATTCACAGAAATGTCCCTGCGCAGCCTACCAGGGGTCATTTAGCCTGACTATTGGGAAGTTTTACAAAGCCCAATCTGAATTTTGTTTTCACTCTGGATTTGTAAATATTAGAATAAATTGTTCTGCAATTTTGTCTTTTAAAATTAATTTAGTTATATTTTTGCTTTGTTTTAGTCTTCTGAAGATAAAAGAGCCCCAGTTTTTTTCATTGTCTACTTACAGACGATGTTTTTACACTTTTTTAACAGGTTTTCTTGTTTCTTCTAGACTTTCTCTAATTGACCTGATTTGTCGTGAGGGGTGATGCTTTAAATGGATGCTGTGCTCCAGCTGCAGCAGCAGTAGATGTCCTTTGTGTACTTTATATGCAGTATGTTTCATTTATACATGCCATACATCCAGAAGTTTTTCATGACAGTACGACACACTCAAATACGGCATGTGTTCTATGATAACCCTCAAATTATATTCTTTGAACTGGTTGCCAAGGCACTATTGTATTTTTGCTACTTATTCCTGCTTACCTGCTGTTCTTTGTAATTCAGAAAAAGGAAATCCTTGCTCCGTATTTCAGACCTCTTAACCAATTTGTTGGGATTATTTAAAAATTGGCCTCTGAAGAGCTTGCACTCCTGTCAGGTTGCTATTGGCAGCATGTTTAACAAGCAAATTGTCATGTTATTTAAGTCATTAATGTGCATACGGAATAGCATCTGACCTTGGGCATTCACTGCAAAATCTGAAACCCCACTCACGTCATCTTTTTGATTTGACAGAGTGCTACTGATGAGTGGTCTCCGAATACAGTTTCCTAACCAGTTGTGCACTCGCCTTGCTGTAACTTCACCTTGACTACGCTTTCCTCATTTGAGTGTTTGAATGTTGTATGAGGATCAGAAATGTTACCAAATCAGTATCTATCGTATTTACCATTTCTCCTTTTTCCCTAGGGCTGGTCTAACCAGATGAAAAAGGAAATTGCATAGTTTCAACTTGATTTGTTGTTCACAAACCCATGCTAGTTGGATTTATTTTTTACATCCTCCTAGATTCTCCGAGTTGTTTTCTAGTATTTTTTAGGAGTAAAAGTTAAGCTAAGTGGTTAGAATTCTCTGGATCCTTATTTTCAAGATAGATACTGACAGATCTTCAATCTTTTGTGACTGTTGGTATTTCCAATAGATATTTACTGGTAGTACCTCCATGGCACTAGTTAAGAACATATTATATTCTTTATACTATCCTGCTTCAGTCAGGTAGTCAAAATTATGTGTGTATATATATATATATATATATTCTTTTTTTTTCTTATCATGTTAATGTCATGTTTTAGGGATTTGGGGTATTGGAGTTGCAACCCAGAAAGCAAACTTGAATCAAATTCCACTGGGTCGAGACGTCCATAGTCTGGTAATGAGGAATGATGGAGCGCTGTATTATAACAACGAGGAGAAAAACAGGCTACCAGCAAACAACTTGCCACAGGAGGGCGATGTGGTGGTGAGTTTCGTAAAGCTGCTGTATCTTTTCCAGCTGTTCCCAGATTTCTCTTTATTTACAGCTGCTGTGTGGTCAGACCGACCGTTTCCAATCAAATTATTGTCGTCTCCCAGTTTGGAAAGTGCTGATGTAAACTCCTGTTGTGTTTGAATGGATCAGCAGCCTGGAGATAAGTGGACTTTGTTCTGAGCATCTGTGTGATCCTGAGTGGGGAACAGGTCTTACCAGGGTTTGAAAGGTGGCCTCTCCTGCTGTGTCGCAGCCCGGTTGCTGTATCCAGGTGGCTGATGACTCTCGTCAGAAAGGTCCTGCACTGTTTGAGATGGGACTTTCCTGAACAAATAACGCGCTGGAATGTGTTATGTGGCCTGCCTCCATGCCCAGCTGAACTCTAGATCCCACAGCTGACTGGTTAATAATTAGAAGAGAGCAGAGAGAGGGCCTGGCTGACTGATGGATTGTATTTTTAGCCAAACTTTTGTAGGGAGGGGGAGAGATACCAAGTGGGAAGACGACTGAAGAATGAGAGCAAAGTGAGAATCCTAAGGTTTTGTACCTCACTGTTTCCAAAATATCTTTATGGCTTGGCATTCAAAGGGTTCCAGTTCATCACTGTCATTTTCTCAATTTCCTGTTAGAGATTTATTTTCAAAAACACATGGGAGCAATGAAATTTAGACCACTTATCACTGCTACTTTTCTTGCTGGGTAACCTTGCTTCTGTATAGCAATGGTTAGAAATTTCATCTCTAGAAGCCCTAAAGAGCTAAAGCTGACTCCTCCACCCTTTACCTCA
The DNA here is from genome assembly GCF_013377495.2 of Cygnus atratus. NCBI lineage: Eukaryota > Metazoa > Chordata > Aves > Anseriformes > Anatidae > Cygnus > Cygnus atratus. The sequence continues at coordinate 180,182,800 of NC_066362.1, read as the reverse complement.
GACACTACGTTATTCTTTTAGTCCCCTTCTGAAGTTGTTTTATTGGAGGGTTGCAGTCTGTTTCAGGGTTTGGTCAAGCAATGTAGTTTCAAACAACTTCAGTCACAAAAATGTAGCTGATGTGTTACTTTGGTAACTCCCCAGTTTTCATAAATGTCCGTTTATTGTGTACTGTCATGAAAATAGATTCTGAGGCAGTGAACGACAACACAAAGTGCCACACTCAGCCATACCAAAACAGTCAGGAAAAAAAATCCCTTGTCTAACAAATAAGTAATTTATTACCTCATGAGTGTTTGCTTTCTGCTCTCTGGTCAGCATGTTTGTAATGATGTGTGTGAAGTGCTGGTCAAATAAACTGAATTCATAGTGTTGTTATTTAGGAAAGTCATTTCCATGGGAAGGTACAAAAACGAAGACTGCAAACTGCTTAATATTCATTGGAAATTTTGTGATTCTGTGCCATGGTGAGGAATAGTCTAGAAATGTCTTTTGTAAACTGGCCTTAGTAAGACGAGTACAGTACTGATTGCATCTAAATTGAATGAGCAATAAGGAATCCCAAGTATTTGAAAATACAAATGTTTCTGATCATTTATTAACTTCCAGTCCTGTGCAGAACTATTTCAAGTGAAGTTTTCTAGAATGCTGTGGTTTGCATAATGGTGTTAAAATCTGCCTGTGGCTGAAAAAGCTGAACTAAGTAGCAATGTTGTGTGTATAAACTTGTTGATGGTGGCTTTTTTTTGTTTTGTTTTGTTTTTAATTTTCTGTGCTTTGTAGGGCATTACATATGACCATGTAGAACTAAATGTATATTTAAATGGGAAGAACATGCATTGTCCAGCGTCAGGAATCCGAGGGACTGTCTATCCAGTGGTCTATGGTAAGTAGGAGATTTTCAAACCGTTTCATAGTATGGACCATATTTTTGCACCAAGTCTGTCTCGTGAATTCTTCTCCTCACTTGGATGGAGCACACATCTTTCCAGTCACACCTCAATCATTTGTTTTGGCAATTACAACGAAGAATTGCTTGGAAACACAAAGCTAGGAAAATACAAAGGTATATTTTCACTTAATTTTTTAATGCTGTTTAATAGCTAGAAAAAAAGAGCATTGCTTACTGACTGCTGGCAAAGTATCCACATCCAACAAGCCAGGAAGTTCCTGCAGTTAGTCTAAAAGCTGCTGGGTAAAAAAAAAAAAAAAACATGAAGCAGACGAAAGAAAGAAAACCAACAAATTCAACCTAGTATGGACATGTGGGCTAATCTAGTTTATCTCTGCAGCTTGGCATTTATGCCTATTAATTTCACACTTTGTAAAAGTATTCAGTGTTAAATATGAATAGATACTGAATTGCCATTTGTGTTCTCTTAGGGAAGCAATAACTCCCCTGTAGTGCCAGTACAGCTGCTTGCTGTCTGGTGGGCCAGCTCTTTGCTGCAGTACCAAGGTGATGGCCATTTCTGAAATGCAGCAACCGGTGGGTGAGGTGTGGTAGCTGCTCTTGCCATCACCTATCAATACAGCAGAGCGATTTTGAACAAGAAACCAATACCACGTCCAGTTAATCCCCTCATAGGCAGTTTAAGAAAGAATTTATGAATTACGGGAGCTGGAATTTGGCCAAGGCATGTGTTAACAATTTACCCTTCCAGAACTTGGCAGTGTTTTTGTAGTTCCCAAGTAGTCAGAAGGCTGTTTAACATCTCATTTGAAAGGCAGCGCTTCCCCTCGTTCAGCGCATAACCTGTGCTGCACTCTGGGTTGTCTTATAACTTACAGCAAACGATCACTGCTTATTGGATTCCCAGCATTGCACCTCCGGCCTTCTCCGCTTTATCTTTGTTCCCACGTGAGAGTCTTGTCTAAGTAGTATCCTCCCCCAGGCTCATTTAGCTCTTGAGATATCATTAGCTATATGATGTGGATAATTATTTCATTTCACGGTTGGTTCCTAATGAACTGTTGGCATGTTCCCATTTATATCCTGACACATTCGTAATACTGCATTTTATGAGCAGGAAGCAAATACTCTTAGATATGCTGTAGAGCCTTTGAAGTCTGTAAATTTAGACTTAACACCTTTCCGAGGTATTAGGAGTGGAAATTAGTCATTTTGTCATGTGTTTGTAAGCCACATGATGGCGCTGCTGAAGTGCTGTGGCAGCCAGTAGCTGCCCCGCAGCACTGCCGGGTCTCCTCGTGTGAAAAGCTTGGCGGGCAGTGGGAGAAGAGTTACGGTGTGATAGCTGATTCTTGCATCTTCACTTTATTTTGGAAATGGTGTTAGAGAAAGCAGGTTGTTTTTAGAAAACATTCGGTGACTTGTTAGCCTATTAGAAATCATCTTTTTTCTGACTTAGAGTTGTGTGCCAGGGGAATGCAGCAGCCTTTTATTGCCAGGTTCTTATTATCCTCTTCTACAAGTGGACATAATTTCACAGTAACTATAGTGTTTCTTACATATTGCTGTAACAACTGAAGCCTCCAAATTGATTTTGCATGGCACTTACACTGGTATACATTTTAAATACAAACGTCCTTATTTTAATGTGCACTTCTGGTCATGGGAAAGGATCTGAACACAGTAAAGAGAGTTTCTTAAGCATTTCTCTTTCCAGAATTCAGAGTAGAACTATGGATATCTTTTTAAAAGAAACTTGATGCTGTGTTCACCTGCTCTATCAGGTGTGTAAAACAGGAAAGTGAACTTGAAGGTTGCTCCCCACAGCTGCTGTACTTGAGGCACCTTTGCATAAGTGCGATGCAGACTCTGCATAAATGCTACAGCACTGTATAAATGTACTGAGAAGAGTTTTTTCCTACTTTGGTTCTGAGATACTTAAATTTCAAACCAAACTATGGAGATGAATCTCCCCTATTTTGATCTAATATACCTGGTTTATTTGGAGAAAGTTATCTTTGAAAGAGAGCTTTTCTGTCCAGCTGGGCATTTCTGTTTGCTTATATGGTACATGAAAGCTTTTCTGTGACAATCCTCAGTAGTATCTTTTTTTTTTGTACTGAAGGTTAATAACACGTGCCCTGCAGTTTATGCAGGGGTCCAAAAGTGAGAACAGTATTGTAAAAAGCATTAACTTCCAACTTAAAGAGGCAGTCAAGGAACCTCTCTTCGTATTACATCTTAGAACAGATGGTCTGACACCAACCACTGCAGACATCGGAGATCTTGGTAACCTCCAGAAAAATGATTGCAGGCAGCTGAAACCCTGTAAAACTCCAGCAAAATAGGAAGCGGGCAGAAAAAATACGCAGCTGTGGAGGTGACAGCCTTGCAGTACGCATCGAGTAGTGTCCTTAGTCTACAGATTTACAGAAAAATAGAGTAGAAAATTTGAATGGAATTGTCTGAAGCCCTGCTAACGTGAAATCAGAGGTAGCGTACTCTTTGGGTTCAGCAAGGACTGTTGCTGACTAAAGTAAATACCAGCAGAGAGAGGTGACTTGCTCTCCTTGGGTATGCATATAGGGCTTTAGCAAATTTGTTGGAGAAGTTTCATTTAATTCTCCTGTGTGTAGGTAACGGATGTTGTAGAATATTCCTCATGTTGTAAGCATGGTATATATAATCTAGGAAGGTGGTGTAATAGAGGATGAAACTGCAAGTGTTCCTTCTCTAATTCCTTCTGTTTGATTCTTTCCTGCAGTTGATGACAGTGCCATTCTGGATTGTCAGTTCAGTGAATTTTATCATACGCCTCCCCCAGGGTTTGAGAAGATCCTCTTCGAGCAGCAAATCTTCTGAATGTCTTCGTACTGAAAATTTGCACCCTGCACTGTTAAGAAAAAGCTTTGTCATCTTAAATAAAGCTTCACATTACCTTTAGGAAACATATCCGTATTTTTAGTAAGTACTTGTGACTATTGTCTGCGGAATTAATATGTTAACTGCAACACCAGATAATTGTGTTGCAAATACTAGATTTCTGGCAATGTTTTGTGGTTGAAAATCAATGTTTTGGGCCAGTTTTTTTCTGATCTGTACTCGATGCCTAAAGTAACTAAGGAATATCATTGACATCAGCATTCAATTCAGTATTTTGGATGAACTGGAGCTCTGTAAAGCCGGTAGTTCTTATAAATATGATAGCTATGGAGGCTGATAGTTCTCATGATCTTTTTCCCAGCTTTTTCAGACAGAAGCTATATACCTTGTTAAAAGGAAGTACTGTATTTCTAGTCTGTGATTAGGAGTTGCGGTGTCCTGGTTGTGCACGATGACTAACGATACGATGGCATAACTAGCAGCTAGGCTTCTTTTGCCTCCGCAAGGTGTCGTTTAATCCATTTCCTCCGTCTTAAAATGGCAAATGTGTATTTCTCCTAGCTTTTCATTTCCTTTGACTGCGATGGTTACTGTGTAGTAATACTTCAAATGCTATTTTGTTGAACCTTAACAAAGCAAACCTGAACGCCACCTGTGTTTTTTGAGGACCATGGCTCTGTGTCGCTCTGGTAGCAGAGTTCAGTACAGATTGCTCAGCTTGGGTATGCAGAGAGACAGGTGAAGGGTATGAGATGTTACGGTGAAGCCTTACATCTACACTGTAAATCAGATTATTCTTTTACAGAATATCTTATTTAATTTCTCTGTGAATCATTTATAAATGATTAATGGCTAAGACATTGTTCTAAAATGTGATGCCCATAAGTATAAATTGAGATGCTTTTTTTTTTTCCTCTGTTGTCATGTATTTAATATACTTCCTGGAAGAACTTTTATTGTAAAGAAAATCTTCGTATTGGATGTTTGGTTTTTGTTTTTGACTTTTCCTGGGTTGATGCAGTTGCATAAAGGAATAATTTATTTAAATATTTTTTAGAAATGATCTGATTCTGAAATTTTCAAATACAGCTTTCTCAAAGCCTTTCAACGTATGGTTTTCTGCATCTTTCTTTGCATTCTGAGCGGACCATATTTTCCTTCGGTTTCGCCTTGGTATCACGTAAGAGCATGGAACTTTTCAGCCTGAAAGGACGGGATGCCCTTTTCAGCATGGTATAAACCAGGGAGACTTGGAGTGGTGCAGTTTTGGTTCCCCTTGAAATCTGCTCTGCTGTGCATCTTATATTTGAAGATTATACGAAACATTCATCCTTGAGGTGATTTTGCTCTGCTATTTGATAGGAATGTTTCTGTAATCAAATTTGTCAGCTTTTCAAACTTGGAATGATTATTATACGGTTTGGTTTTTTAAATACAAAAGGAGGGGGAAGGTGTCCCTCTTTTTCCTTTTGGTGTCTTTGAACAATGCCTTCAACAGTGTTTCTTTGCCATCAAAGACTACTGAGGTGAAAGTGCTTCATGTGGAATTAAGTTTCTTGTGTTCCTGGGGAAAGGAGGAAATATTTAAAGAAGTTTTTATCACTTCATCTAAGTGTATCCAGCGAACAACTTATTTTGAAGCCTGATCTGTTTAAGAATATTTAACAGTAAAAGCTGCTATCTTGAGCTTAACATAGACTTGGTGAGAGAATTCTCATTCTCCTTGAAGGTGCAGAGAGGGCTGTCTTCTTCAAAGTCAAAGGTTTGAAATGGAGAACATTCTGATAAATACAAAATATTCAAAATAGTTGCTAAAATCACCAAAAATATTAGAGGAGCCTGTTTTTACAGCTGCAAGTTGCTCATTTCTCATCGTAAACAGAGTAAGACGCATTTGTAAAACTGCAGTGTAAGTACACCTCTTGTCTGAACATTGGAAAACTTCTTGTTCTATAATTGGTGTCACAGGGAAACTGTCTAAGGTAAGGGGGATGAATAAAAGATTATTACCATCCATTTATCAAAATGGAAAGACACCACGGGTTTCACCTGGAAATAAATATTGTGGAGGTAGTCCATAAGAGAAGCAAGGGTGCAGTTAACTCCATTGCACAGGTAAGAAGCTACAGAAAGAGCAAATGAATTAACCTGTATCTCAGCATGTCATTTAGACATATGGCAACAAAACCAGCGTACTGCGTTCCCAGCCCCAGCTTTGCCCAGAGAAATGAGGTGCAGTAAATATTTCTGAAAGCTTCACTCTGAAGTCGTTTTCAGTTAAAGATTTAACAATATATTTCCTAGTAGCAAAATTCATTTTAATAAGAATGAATCATGCTTCCCAGTGAAATTGTCGAGGTATTTCCACTAATTGTTTGTACCTAAATGTTTTCTTAATCTCTGAGTGTTACAATTTGGACACACTATCAGAGTGCAAAACTTTGTATTAACTAATACTGTAGATTTTATGAGTCCTCTTGAGATTGTACAGTGGCAGCAAGATAGGAAGTCTGAACCAGGCTTTGTGTATCCATAAATAAATTGAACTGACAGGGCACGTGATACGGATTGCATATAGATCAGTAGAGTTGTTATTCTGATAATGCTGGAACTGTTTATGGTGCTCCAGGATAGATGCAGCCTGGTAATACTATTCCAAGGAGCTTAAAATCCTAATTAGATACTATAAAGCCAGAAATACCTTTTGAGGATTGCCCGAAAAGGGGAGGGTTCAAAAGTGACATGTCAGATTGTATTGGGTAATACTGGATCTGAAAAAAAAAGAAAAAAAAAAAAAAGCTCTCTGCAATGAGTAATTCATTTGGTTAGTATAACCCCTAATTCTGTGGTAAATAGACATAAATGAGGTGTGGGGGAGTGTTTTTTACTAAGCTTGTGCACGCTTAGACAAAAGAGTCATGTCAGGATACTGCAACATACACACTGCTGAGAGAAGCTTTGTGATGTGCGTTGGGTCTCTGAAATCTCACGGAGAGGTTTTCTGCTCCCAGGCCTACCAAGGGCGCTCGGAGGTGGCTGTACATCCATGCAGGTGCAAACGTTCATGTGAAAACAGACTTCTAGGAGTATTCATGCTGTGTTTTTGGTTTTTTCCTTTCTGCAGGCTTTCTTGGGAATGGAAGGCCATGCATATAGAGGTATGCAAAAATAAAAGGAATAGACTCCTAGTCATTAACAAGAACGCCTTAACCACATATGAGTGAGCTCGTTGATTACTTTTGCAGTACTCGCTCAGCTCTGTTACCAGTTTGTGTTGTGCCGATGTTGATTTGCATACTGAAAACTGCTCAGGCTCGTGGCTGAGATAAGGTTTCCCAAGGTGAATCAGTGAAATGGGTGCCTATGTGTCTTTGTCACTCCAGGATTTAAGGTCCACGGCTAAGGCTCCCCTGAGCTACGACATTTTGGAAGGCTTTGGAAATTGGGTTAACTATCACCTCTTGCTGTAGTGAGGGACCTGGTTGTGTAAATATGTCCAAAACTATACAGTATTTGCAGGACTGCTGCTAAAGATTTTGAACAAATCTCAGTGCCAAATGATCCTTTCACTGTTTTGTCCCTAATTCCCAAATAAAGTGCTTTTCAAGTTATTGACATCTTAGATCTGGATTTCCACACAAAAACTGAAGGGGTTCGGGAAAGCTCTCAGATGTACAGTGGCAGAAATCTTGTTTGCTTGGATGGTGGATGTTTACAAATAGAGTATTTGCAAGAACAAACAGTTGGTAGGACCAGTTCCTTCCTGAGCTGGCTTGTTTGAGAGCCTTTTTTTTTCTTTTTCTTTTCCATCCAGACATTTTAGCTTTTCTTAGACCCTTTTCTAGCCCTGTGTTGGACCCAAGGAAGCCTACCTGATCTGGCTGCCCAGATGAGTCAGCAGAAGAGCTCTTTATCTCCCCACAGGGAACAAACGTCTGACACTTCTGGGGAAGAGGAATAGCTTAGGCACTGGAATTTCCTTTGCTGTTGTCAAGAGGTGGGCTGGGGATTAAATGAGATCGAAAAAAAATGTTCTTGTGAGGAGACATCTGCTAAAATGGAAGATATTCAGTGTGAAGAGATGTGCACAAATAAACTTAATGCCACTTCTCCCTACTTCCAGAACCCGTCAAGAAAAAAAAAAATCTTTATGTATTTAGTTTGCCTTGTGCATGCAATCTGATTCAAGATAATACAAGGAGAGCAAAAATGGAAGCCAAGTCACATCCATGGAAAAAAATGGCAAATTTAAGAGACAAGACAGTCCCTAGCTTCAAGAAACATGAAGACTTGAGTCATTTTTCTTGGATGTGCTCATTTCATTGGCAAGCAGTGCATGTTAAAATCCCCATTGTTGAGAAATCTAAACTCCCTTCTGCCTTAAAATATCTGTACTCAGTATAAGATGGCTTATGACCTTTTCATAAGTAAAAAGGTACTACACTGAATAACGATTTCAGTAGTTTGGTGAGGATTTTGTCTTGGAAAAATGCAGTCTTCAGCCAAAGTAAACTCTGGCACGATAGAGATAAGCTGGTGGAAGTGGCTTGTTTCATGGTAGCATGCTCTGGACAAAGTCATCTCCTGTCTGTAGGATGGGAATAGTCCCTCCTCCTCCAGCAGGATGTCAGGAGAACAAACCTGGGGAGCGTGAGGCAGCTGGGGCCGTGTTCAGGCTGCTTGTATGCTAACGCCTGTCACAACTCCCTCTCTCCATTGTCTGAGAAATCGAGTAGGAGCAGTCTGAATCACTCTCATTTGAATGTAGTAGTTAGAACTCCTAAATCAGGCTCACGGAGTAGGGGGTGTGAACACACCTTCAGATGTGATGGTGAAGGGAGGGCCGTCTAATAATCTTTGAGTCTCTGTATTGCCACAGATTGCTTTAGGAGAGGATTGGGCTGATTTTTCTTGGCTTCTCATCTAATTTATCTTCTTTTCTATCTGCTCTGAAGGCCCATTTTCCCCACAAGTAATAAGACAGCCATTTTTTTTGTCGCATGTTGTCAGTTCCTAAATTCTGGGAAACTTTGTCCCTATTCAAAAAGCGAAGGTCGACATAATCCTGCCAGCTAAAGCCCCTGCGGGAGATGCGTGTCGTGCAGCACAAGAGCTCCGCTGATGCTACGTGAATCACTTCCTCGGCCAGCACGAGCAGCAGCGATGGATGGATGGACGTTTTTGCCGGTGTAGCCCCACGTATTCCTGAAGCTTTTCCTCGCAGGGCCGCATGAGTGGGCTGGCATCCCCAGCTAGCGCAGCCCTGCGGGTGGGAAGGAGCTCTGGGCTGGTGAGTCTCGAACTGTCAGAAGCACTGCTTGTAGCTGCTCGCTGCCCTCAGGAGGGTGTCACTCTGCTGAAATAAATAAATTAATCCGGTGTTACAGAAATAGCTCTGTCCTTACCAGGCGAGCTTTAGAGGCCAGCACGCTGCTCTGCCCGTACCGATAAAGCCGTCCCGTTGTGCAGGTCACCTTAGTGCCGCTGCTGTCCCTTCTCTGTAGGATGGGAATCAAGGTATTTCTTTTCTCTCACTCTTCATCTTCACCCAAAGAGACGTGGATTTCAGATTCACCCTGGGGAAAAGGCCAGATCCCCCCAGTCTGTCCAGTTCTGTATCTGTCCCAGCGCAGGGCTGTGGGGGAAGGCAGACCCCGACCTAGCGCAGCAATGAAATACCCAGCCGTGCTGTATTGTTTAGTGCCTTGCTGTTGCCTTCAGGATTGCTCTGTAAGAAAGTAAGTTCCCTTTTAGGGCCATCTCTGTTTCTGCCCTTTGTTTCTCTTCCTTCCTTATTTTCCTGCCTCTAGACGTAGCGACACGCATGATTTATACCAGTGCAAGCCCTGTTGTGTTGACGTGAAAGGATCTGCAGCTGCTCTCGTTAGCCTGATTGGCAAATTACTGGGTGATTTTGACTCCCCAGAGCCTGGAGACATTTTGCACTAGGGTGAGTTATGCTGCCCTGCTGGCTGCCCAGTTCCTCTCGTGGTCTGCGTGATCTCGTCCTCGTGCGGAGTCGCAAGTCGCGCTGGCCTGCAGCCAGGTTCCGCTTCTTTGTGCCCATGCGCTCCAGAAACTACAGCCAATGTGTTTCTCTAGATAGCTCGATGCCTTCCTTTGTCACGCTGCTTTCACCTGGTCCTGGTCTCTATCCTCTGAGAAGTCCCGATGTCCCAGCACAGCTGCTCCAACCGCTGTTAACTTGCAAGCAGCCTAAAACGCATCGCAGAACGGTGTTCGTTGCGTAAGGGGCTCGGACGGTGCCACGAGGCGCTGCTTGGTCCTTCCCCCTTCCCCAAGCTGCTGCTCCTAGCAGTGTTGAATGGTGCACAGAATTTCAAACACACTCGTTGGCTTGTTCACCTTGATGGCAGCACATAAATCATGCAAAGCCACGCCGTCATATCGGATTGCCAGCAGGGCAGGATTTGGCACACGCTTGTCCAAGTCACTCCTGTACCTCTCCCCCAGAGCACCGGTGGCTCTCCCTTGGGACACGATGCCTGAGGGTGGCTCAGGGCATCTGGAATTGCTCTAAGCCTTCTTTTAACTACCAGTAGCTGTCCCGTGTTCTTTCAAACGCCATGAAGAAGACACTTTAATAATAAAATGTCCACGTTAGGTGAAGCCAGAAGTCCGCTCAGCTTGGCGTGCTATATCCTGCAGAATACCCCGGTGATTATCCAACACGGGTGTAGTGTAAATCACAAAACAATTCTCAGCATGAAACCTGCGACACCAAAGTCACCCCCAGACAAGAACAGTACTCTCAGGAGCACAGAGCCACGTCCCTCTTTATCCAGGGATTTCGAAGCTTCCAAACTGAAGCTGAGGAGAAGGGAGAGCATTTCCATCCAGGAGCAGCCAGGAGCCTGGTGGTCAACGGATTGTCCTGCGGGTAGGTGGCCTGAGTCTCTGCCAGGTGAAGAAGAGCCTCGTTACCCATTTGCTGGCCAAAAATTGCAAGTGCAGAGCCAGTGTACAAATACTTACATAGTGCAGGCAACATACAGGAGGCATCACCACATTTCCACCCTAAAGCAGCAGCGGTCAGCTTGTGACCCGTGCAGCTTTCTGGAAGAATTAACTCAGTCTGTGACCCGTTCCCAAGGGAGTATTTGGAAAAAAGCTACTTGGTGTGGCACAGTAAATTGAGGTTTTGATCCCCGCTTCTGGAAAACAGGTGAGGAGGGCATGTAGCATGCGTGCAGGAGGCTCAAGATTTCTGGGAAGACTCAAGGGATTGGGAGAGGCATGGAGTTTTCCTCCAAAACACACGCTGTGGTGTAAATCAGGGTGGTGTGCACAGGTGCATTGGCATTATAGCTTATTTCCCTCTTTTTGATGGACATAAATTACACTGCTAACGCCTTTTGGCCAGAATATCTGCTTCCACGCTTGGAGAGGAGAGAAGGAGGCACGGGAATCGTACAGCCCGAGAGGAACAGAAAGGAAATAACTTCTGCGTTCAGACAGGGCTGCAGTGCCTGAGAGGAGAAGCTGCACAATCCCAGAGCCATTTGCTGAGCCGCGCGGTTCAGGATAATTCTAGGCTGCCTGTCCGTGTCAGAGAGCTTTTGTTAGTTTAGGTAATTCCTCTTCTAATGCATTTTGAGCAAGGTCCTACAACTGAAGAGTTTTTCTTTTTTTTTTTTTTTTTCCTTTTCAGTCTTTTCAGAAAGTAAAATGTCCCTACCTCCAGCTCCAGGCAGTGCAGCGATACGGCCACATCTTTCATGTCTAAAAGGAGTGGGGGCAAGCAGGATTGCACCGTGACTGCAGCAGGACACCTACTGCATCCGTCTGTCCTTAAGCCGTGTAGAAACATTTCTCCCACACTGACAAACATCCTCTGTTTTTCAGCGCACAAGTGAAAACAAAACAAAAAGAAGGCAAAATAGAGGAACTCAAATGTGGGTGCAATCGCATCCTTTTAAAGACATTCACAAGGTCTAGCTGAAAGCTGGTCAAACTTGCAACCAAAACCTTGTTTTGTCTTGTTTTGTTTTTTCTTTCAGTACAGTATGACTGCTGAGGCTGCACAGGATAACAGAGTTCACCTTTGTCGAGCATTTTTAGTCCAGCAGCAAGGAAGAGTCGCTCAGGGGGGAGTTCACCGTGGTAATGATTTCTGGGTCCAGGAAAGGGAATAGTCTTTCTCCACTGATTTGCAGGAAACAAATAGCAAGCCTGTCTGCTTTCAGGTAGGTCCTGAGACCTGGCAAAATAGCTGCTAGCAATGCTATTTGCATTTGCAAGAAGGATGCCTGTTTTTTTTCCACTATATTCTAATGAATTTTTCTAATCTTTGTAACCACTTCGTCAATATCTCAGAGTGTGGCAGTGGAACTGACATCGGCAGGCTTTGGTGGGATGTGAAATACCCACACCAAGTGATAAGCATGAGTACCTAGTGTTCTGGGGGATATATTGTTTTGGGAGAGAGGGACCTTCACAGCATCTCTTTTAGATGAGCCCCACAAAAACCTTTCTAAAGCCCTCTGCAACACAGAGTCCAGGGGAGAGGGCACACGCACCATCGGATGGCAATGAGGGCCACCTCGGAGGGAATACAGCCTTGCAGATGCTAATTCACACCTAGGAGCTACCCTGCACAAAAGCAGCTGGGATTGAGCTCCCCGCTCCTTTCTGGACATCAAGGGCATGACAAAACTTGCAGCACTGATGGTTTAACCACGGGGAAGTGCAGCGGGGCAGAACCAGCAGGAGAGACGGGATGGAAGTCGGGCAGCGACAGCCAGAAGCCCGGCTGCAGATGCCAGGCAAGGTGTAAATGCAAAACTCCAGCAGCAACTGCCTTCGTAGGCAGCAAGCGGCTTGAAGAGCAGAGTAAATAGCCAAAAGGAACAGAAAATATTGCCGTGCGGATGGGAGCGCTCTCTTTAAGCGGGGCGATTGGCACGTGCGGGCACGGCATTGAAGCGAGCTGCGGGGCCGTGCAGGCAGCGATTATCATTAGGGCTCATTCAAACGCCCATTCAGGGAGGCTTCTGCTCCGCGCGGCTCTCCATCAGTCCCCATTGTTTCATAATCCCGCTGTACCCGATGTTGGTTTTATCCCGAATAAGTCTGCCGCGCTCGTTGCCCTCCCCGGTGACTAAGCCGGAGCGCGTTAGCGATGCATGACTTCATCTGGCTCTTTTCTCTCAGGTTAGCTACACGAGAGAAGCCGTCTCTGGTAATTGCATAGCACCGCTTCAGCTTCTTTGCAAAAGGTTGTTTTAGGGGAAGGCACGGGGATATGTGGGCATCCGAGAACTCGCTGGCAGGGGAAACAACTGTTCGCTCCCTGCTAGCATGGCAAAGCCCTCCTGAGCAGCTCTGCACGGACAAATTTCCATCAGACGGACGGAAACCTCGCAAGACCGGGACCAGCACCAGCCGGGCAGCCAAGGGCTCTCTCCCGTGGATGTGGGCAGTGGAGGGGATGCTCGGCCCCATCAGCTTTTCCCGCTGAGAGCACGGCCGTTGCTGGCCAGAGGATGGGGTGGACACGGGGACTTCAACGCAGTTACCTCCTGTCCTGAAATCATCATCCAGCTTCAGAGTCAGGTAAGAAATAACTTATGAACAAACCTGTTTGAGAATCTGGCTTCCCAAATGTCATGGGGAGCAGCCTCTTCAGTTCTGGGGGTGAAAGGTAGACTCAAAACCCTGCACGTCCTTCATCCCAGCATCTCCTCCTTTCTCCCATGGTGCCTCCATGCTTGCAGCACCCTCCTGCTGATGAGTTGCATCCATCAGAAATCCCATCCCTGCCCGAGCCCTGGTGTGCTGAAAACTGCTGCCGGGGCCTCCCTCACCCTTTTTCTGTCTGGCCCCATCACCTTCCACAAATCCTCTTCAATGCTCCTATTGAAACCTCCAAATCAGGTTTCCAGGAGGAATTCGGAGCTTCCCCTGGGGCAGGTTGAACCGACAGGAGCTGGGTCTCGTTGTGCCTTTCTGCGTGCTGCGCTTCACAGGTGGGTGCTTCACACGGCCGAACCCTTTCCACCACAGTGAGAGGAATGCACAGCATGGACATGTGTTGTTGTTGTGGGGTCTCAGAGCTGCTGGGTGTGTAAAATATAAAATGTAACATAAAATATAAAATACAATATAAAAGGTGTGGTCCTGGGCAACCTGCTCTAGGTGGCCCTGCTCGAGCAGGAGGTTGGAGATGACCTCCAGAGGTTCCTTCCAACCTCATCCAATCTGTGATAAACACATCTTACATTTACAATCCGTAGGTATAAAGAAAATTTATATTGATTATATAAATCTCGCATATACAACTGTAGAGTTTATGTGAGAGGAGAAGGTGCCTCCTCTCTTCACCCCACTCTTTGGTGCCTGGAGGCTGCCCCAGGATGGGACATGTGGGATGACCCAACCCGTACCCAGGGGATCCTAAAGGGCTCCCCACACCTTCTTGAGGGGGATGTGCTGAAGCCATGAGGAGGGATGGAAAGGTAACCTCGTGGTTTGGGGTTCACAACTCCAGATTGGGGCTTGGGAGCTGCTGGCTGAGCTCGCAGCAGCCACTAAATCCCCCTCTGGAGCAGGACCTTGGTGAGGAGCATCCCAAAAGGTGCTTTCCACTGAGAAGCCACCTCAGGTGCTGCAGGATCCCTACGGGACCTGGGCCAAAGTGTGGCGTGGCAGCCAGCCACCTGGCAGTATTCACCTGGGGACCTGCTTTAAATCAGCAAAAATGCTGAGCTGTGAGACCCGAAAATAAGCTCAGGAACCTAGGAAGGGTTTTTACCCTCGGTCTGAGCCTTGAAAGTGCAGCTGGATGTGCTGGCCCAGCCCTAAAGCTGCTAGCATTAATACAGGCAAATGAGCCCCCTAAATAGAGAGTGAGAGAGGAAAATGCCAGCACCAAAATAGCTGCATTTTGCAATTTCTGTTTTTTTCTGAAGCATGCAGCTATACTAACAAGGGTGTCTTATGTCTGTAAGCCCTCCAGAAGAGGAAAGTCATAATGAAATGCTAACAAGTGTCTTATCTTCACTGAATGCGGATTCACCCCCTCCTAATTTTCTCGTCTTTGTAACTTGTGAATTTTTGAGTTCATTTCCATATTTTCTGAAATTCCTATGCATCATCCGTTGCCGAGTTTTAGAGCATTAACTCCCCAGTACATAACAATTTTGTAGCTGAGTTTTGTAGCATTAACCCCCCAGTACACAATTGTGGAAGGAAAGCCCGAACTCTGGCACTAACTCACACAGCAGAAACTTAGCGGTGGCAGCCTGCTGATGCCACCACATGAAGAAGAAGGGACGGCAGAAAGAACGAGTCTTACGAGGAGCGGCTGAGGGAGCTGGGATTGTTCAGCCTGGAGAAGAGGAGGCTCAGGGGCGACCTTATCGCTCTCTCCAGGTACCTTAAAGGAGGCTGTAGCGAGGTGGGGGTTGGTCTGTTCTCCCACGTGCCTGGTGACAGGACGAGGGGGAACGGGCTCAAGTTGTGCCAGGGGAGGTTTAGGTTGGATGTTAGGAAGTACTTCTTTACCGAAAGGGTTGTTAGGCATTGGAACGGGCTGCCCAGGGAAGTGGTTGAGTCGCCATCCCTGGAGGTCTTTAAAAGACGTTTAGATGTAGAGCTTAGTGATATGGTTTAGTGGAGGTCTTGTTAGTGTTAGGTCAGAGGTTGGACTGGGTGATCTTGGAGGTCTCTTCCTAGATGATTCTGTGATTCTGTGAAGGACGTGCACCCTCAGGGTCATCATTACCTGCGTCTCATCAGCCACGGCCCTGTGGCAGACCCTCCCAGACCTCTTCCCTCTCTTGCCCTGTCCCCAAAGCCAGTCCCAGTTACCTCCAGCACCTCGATGGAAGATGGAGATTTGAGAGGAGCAAGATCTCAACGTTCTCCTGGGCAAGAGCATCAGGCAGGAAAATGAGCCAAGGGTCTCCTACATGCTTGAGCCCTGTAATCTGCACCACAAGTCTGCAGGCTGGGGGGTGTCCTGTCACAAAACAGGCAAATCTGGTGCTAAAAAGCAGGAAAACAGGCTTGAATAAGAGCTTTATGAGATTGCCATCATGATGGTGAGTAACACGTGGCAAATGGCAGTGTAAATATTCGCCCCTCAGACTTTTTGCTGTTTGTCTTGATACTCCTTTCGCTTCATGGAAAGTCAATATTTGCAAGGAATTAACTGACAGGTTAAATTACACATATCAGTGTAAAAGTATTGTTCCTGCAATTAGGATGCGAAAAGGATACAAATAGCTTCCTAGCTGGTTATTTCAAAAATATGCAAAGTAAAATAGAAAATGTGTGTTAAATCAAACACTCTGGTGCTGACTGATGCTAAATCACCCAGGCTGGACAAGAAGCTTTTCCTGGGATGAAATGCCTTGGCTCACCTTGCTGCATGCGGTGTTGCTGAAGCAGGGGCCCGGCATGGTTTCTTTGGCAAGAGTGATGCCGTCTGCCTTTGGCTTTCACCATCCTGAACTATTTGTGCAGTCCCAGCTCCTGCAAGGGATGAACCTGCCGCTGTTTGTCCCGGTGTCTCGCTGCAGGGAAGGACGGCTCTGGGTGTGAAATCCAGAGCCCTGCACGCTCCGGGGATGCTCCTGGTACCTGCAAAAAAAACAATGAAGTGCAGTGCTGTAGCTGACCTGACTCAGCACATCAGCCCAGGGTATCCACGTTTCCCTGTTGGACTCGGGCTCTGAGTATCATCTCTCTTTCCAGCAGGCCACCACAGTGCCCTTTGGCCATCACGAGTCACCCCATCACCCTTGGACACCCCATAGGTGGCCGGTCCCACATCTCCAGCATGCTGCTAGATGCCCACACCATGTGTCAGGGTTATCAGGAGCGTGCCCAAAAAGCCAGGGCTTCCCCAAAACCTCCTCCCTGGCAGCTGAAGGTAGTTCTCAGCGTAGGATGGAGAGGTGGTTGATGTCTGTCAGTGCTCAAGAGGCATTTGGACAATGCTCTCATTGATATGCTTTAACTTTTAGTTAGCTCTGAAGAGGTCAGGTAGTTGCAGTAAATGACCTTTGAAGCTCTTCTAACTAAACTGTTCTGTTCTCTTCCACCTGTCCCCCCTCCCCTCCCCTCCCCTCCCCTCCCCTCCCCTCCTCTCCCCTCCTCTCCTCTCCCCTCCTCTCCCCTCCTCTCCTCTCCTCTCCTCTCCTCTCCTCTCCTCTCCTCTCCTCTCCTCTCCTCTCCTCTCCTCTCCTCTCCTCTCCGAGAGAGCATAAAGTTGCCAATCTCATTCTTTGTTTGGGGAGATAAAACTCAAAATATGGTAAAACTGATTTTTTTTCACCCAGAAGAGGCACAAAAACGCAGTATTTTTCCCCCATCTTCTTTCCCAGACCCACTGGTCTTTGCCGTGCACCAGAAACCACCATCGTGCTCCAGTTTGCTCCCTGTAAGCTTGCCTAAACTCCGACGTTGTCAGCAGTTTACTGTGTCAGTCACCAGGAGACATCCAGGACACCAAAACAGCCACGGCGTTGCGAAACCACTTGGCATACAGGTCAGCAACTGTTGCTGCGTGCTGTTCCTTTCACCTTTTCCTCCTGCGTTGTACCAAGACCCACGAACGATTTTAAGAGGGTGACTAGCATCCCTCAGCACTTCTCAAGGACGCTGTCGCCTCCTTAAAGTAATGAATCCGTGATTCATGGCAAGTAATTTCATGGTTTATATGTGCTTCTCTGTTGGGTCTGGGATGTGGAATCAGTCGTCGTCCCCGGATTATGCGTGTCTGTGCTGAGAGGCTGAAGGTAATAGGCACAGCGTGTCGCACCCACGCTCATTGCCTGGCAGGCTGGTGTGCGATGGCTAAAGGAGACAATTTAACCTTTAATCTCCCTACTTTCTCCCCAGGGCTTGCTGGCTGCCGGCACGCAGCTCCTGCACATCACGGGAAGCGGGGACAACGCATGTGAAGGCAGAAAGCAATGCCCCATGCTATGCCTGCGGGGAGCCTAGCAAAGAAGTACAACCCATGGTGAAATCTGCTGTCAGGGCCCAACAGAGAGGCCCAAAAAAATGCAGTCGAGCTAAACTGGTTGTGAAGAAACACAAGTGCAGCAGAACCAGCCACCAGTGCACTTTACAGGACTTGTGTCTACATCTAAAGCCAGAAAACGATGATTGGAAAACTAATTACCTAGCCTTTACC
The DNA here is from genome assembly GCF_013377495.2 of Cygnus atratus. Taxonomy (NCBI): domain Eukaryota; kingdom Metazoa; phylum Chordata; class Aves; order Anseriformes; family Anatidae; genus Cygnus; species Cygnus atratus. The sequence goes on along the minus strand of NC_066362.1, from coordinate 180,164,837 downwards.
GGGTTCTTCAGTCAGCTGGTTCTCCCCTTTGCTGCTCTCCTGCTGCCCAAGGAGAGATTTGTACGGTCAGCGCATGAATGCTGCAAGCGAAATACCGTGGGTGAGAATGGAAAGCGTGTGGGGTCTGCTGAGAGGACAGCAAGGGTTGGTGGCACCAGGGAAAGTGGCCCGCCTAGGTCTGAGGCCATCCAGCTTGTGGTCCTGCTTTGTTAGCAGTAGGCATCTGCTCTAGGTCCCTTCCCTGCTCTTTGGCTTCTCAAAGTGGGTTACAAAGCCGATTCCTTGTGCCATGGACAGGGCTGGCACCCTGGGATGTCACTGCTGTGATAGGCTGCTTTGGACTGAAACTTGGGACCATTGTTCTGGGACTGCTGGTGTTTCGCATGCCCATCACCGTGATGTCTTCCATGGCTCTGAGTGGCCTTCGCAGAGCTCCCCTACTACTGAGCCACCAGAAGTGCGACCTGGGCAGCAATTAAGGAGAGCTTGTGAAAGGCATCTGCCCTCTAATTCATTGTTTCGCTTCTCAGCACCCTTTTGGGGAATAAAGTGAAACGTGGGTGCTAAATAACGATCGCTCGGAGGGATTTATTGCTATTTTAATGTTATATAAGTAACTTCCCAAAACTACTGCTCCGAATAACATGTGTATATTGGTCAGATATATCTAAGATATGAAGTTTTAATAGCTCCATTTGTCTTCCTGAATTGCGTTTCTACTAGATTTACAAAATGTGTTCATATTTCACTCACTCCCTACCCATATGGGTTTCTAATGATCTGCATAGAAATCTTATCATCTCCGGCTTAACTGCTAGATGAAGAAGTTAAATGCGAAGGGAAGGCGAACAGCGGGTGGCTCCTTCACCCCTCGCAACCTGCAAGGATTTCCCCTCTGGCTTCAGCATCCCCACATATGTTCCCAGTGCTTGATACCATCCAAAACAGTAACCGCAATTATTATCAAACCACCAGCAGCACCTAGCAAGAGCCCGAACAAAAACCCAGACGTGTTAGTTATCAAACCAGGTATTTACATCTAAATGCATCTCAGTCTTTTGCATCTCTGGAGGAAGCGGAGATGTTTATTCTGGCACGTTCCCCACAGCAGCCTAGGAGGTTTTGAATACAACAGCCATCAGTCAGTGCAGGCTGGGTGCGCTCAGAGCAGAGGGACCCCCTGCGCTGCTGTCATAGCTGTGAGCTTAAATTAAAAAGCACAGTTATCTTTTGTAGCCTGGAGCACTGCTATCTCTTCAAACACAGGGATGCTCTAACTCCTTTTACACTGATGGAGCAAGGATTCACTCAGTATCCTCTATACAACTTCAGAAATACATGTACACACATATGTTTATGTATATTTATATAATATCTGGGGCACCAGAGCACTGATGGTGGCCACAGCGATGTGCAGAGTGAGGAGCCCGGGGTCTTTCTAAGGGTCACTCATCTGGGACTGCCTCCAAACCATGCCCCTATCACTTTTGGTTGTTCCAAACTGATGAAGAAGCTTCGCAGGGCTTTTGGTTTTGCTGCTGTTGGTTTTCCTCCCTGCTTATATTTACCTTGGCAGGGCAGGAAGTACCAAGTCGCGTTGCTGCAGTTTTGCTGGAGGGCTTCTGGGAGGTCCTGGTGGCCTCTGGTTTATTAGCTGGCTCAGAGCATGAAAAATAGCCTAGGAAGAAGAATAATATAGGCATCTATCCTTCTCTTTTTACCTTGGATCGGGTCCCTGACCTGGCTCACCACCGGCTTTGTGGCTGGAGGGGCGATGCTGGAAGGCCAGGCATCGAGCCCTGCCTGCAGCCTTCCCGTGTGCCGCTCGTGGCTGTGGAAGATAAACAACTTACTGGTCTGTGCCCATTCCTCCTGCCTCTCCCCGCCCCTCGTGGCCAAATAAATTGGTATTAAATATCACTTTCAGCTATATTGTAATACCCACACCAGGCTGGCTCACACCTGGTTCAACTCAGCCAGATTTTACATCAACTATGTTGAATCATCACAAAACGATCCGTGAGCAAATATTTGGAGAAAGCTCCCTCCCCTCTCAGTTACTCCACATCCACATTTTTCATTTCATGTCGTGTTGTCATCATCATGCGTCAGCTTCGATATAGCATTGCCAATACTCATGCTGTTTGAGGTTGTACTTTAAATCCACTGCAGCTCGAGACACAAAGTGAAGTAGGAATTGCAACCCTCCTTATTCATTTTCTTTTGCCCTTCCCTTCCCTTCCCTTCCCTTCCCTTCCCTTCCCTTCCCTTCCCTTCCCTTCCCTTCCCTTCCTTTCCCTTCCCTTCCCTTTTTTTTGCTCTCTTTTTTTTCCTTTCTTTTATTTTCTTGCCTTGCCCCTTGCCTGGGGTGATGCTATCCATCCGATGATGCTGGGGACAGGAACAGGGGCAGCTGTAGTGGTGCCTCTGGGCTGCAGATGGATGCTCCATGTAATTCTTGCGTTATTCTCGCAGCCATGCACCTGCAAGCCCTGACGGTGCTGTTACAACGGGCTCTCATGAGAAGTGATCACCACCGGTGCGAGAATCACCCTTTCTTTATCCCCTCTTTTCCTGTTCCTTGGCTTCTGCTCTTGGTTCACAGTGGGGGACCCCACAAAACACACGCACAAAGCTTCACAGGCAACCAGCGTGCCACACCTGCCCCCAACAACGTGTGCTCCCAGCAGTGCCAACAGCCTTGTGAGCAGGAACTATCAAGAGGGATTTGAGCATATAGATATGCTCAAACTATATATATATGTGCTCAAGATATACATATATGGAAAAAAAATTATGGTTACTATGGGAAATTTGTTGGGGTTGGGGCACCAGTGGAGGATGCCCAGCAGAGGATGCTCCTCTGGGGACCTCCTGTTCCTTCTCTTCCCAGCTGACCACTGGGGAGAGTTTTCCTTTCCCTTTTGTTTCTCTATTTTTATTTTTTATCTTTCCCCAAAAGCGACCTTTGGAGTCAAAGCTTTCCACCAGCTACAGATCCTGTGACCAAATCTTTGTGCAGCTCCACCTGTCTCAGCATCCTCTGCACATCTACCTGGGGGAGGACACGGGCAGCTGAGTGCCAGCCAGCGAGTACCGATGGCAAACGGTGTCCATCTTCCAAGGAGACCACATGCCCAGCAGCCCTGATGCTCCTGCACTGGGGATCACGTAGGGATGGGCTCCAGGTGACCAGGAGGTGAGGTCCACGTGGTGCCCTGCAGATAAGGTCCATCCATTCTTGGGGTGAAGTCAAGGTTCATCAGAAAGGCAGAGAGAGCTGTGAGCAAAGAAACGTCCCGTGTAGGTGATTTTTGCATCATCGTCCATTATCTTCAAACATTTGAGGCAGCATCAAAGGTGAAAACAAACTCCTGCCCTTAACCAAAGCAACCCAGAAGGCTTCCCGTCGTGATTAATGGCTTCGGTCCAAAGGGGGAACACGTAAACATAGAAAATGAGGCCAGGATCCATTTCCCTGCCTCTCGTCTTCTGTGTCACCATCTCAGTGGCATTTTGCTGAGAAGAGCAATGCCAAATGGGTTCACGGTGCACGAAACACATTTGATATCATTAGAAAGCCATTCAAAAGGATGAATGCCGGCCTACTTTAAAAAGTGACAATGTAAAAATAGAGCTCTCTCGCTTGACACGTCTGGCCAAGTAGAGCAGATCTCTCTGTGTGCCCAGAAAATAGCTGTTTACCTTCGTGACTGAAACGAAACTCTCTCGCTGAAAGCACGTACCCATCTGCTTAGCCTTATGCGCGTGTGTCGTCTGGTTACTTCAGTCAAAATAGCTGTGCACATTGTTATTTTCAGAACTTAGGACGCTATTGCCATGGGGACTGAAGATCCAAATAGATCTTGAGAGCAGATCACGAGAGGTTTTAAAATAAAATTGCCGTTTCTGCCAATAATCACGTGAAACTGGCAAAACATTTCAACGTGTAAGCTTGGGGGCTTGCTGCTGTGCTGACTTCTTACAAATGGAAGTTACTGAGACAATAATATTACACGTTGTTTGTAACAGCACGGTACCAAATGTATAATTATTTGCAGGCTTTAAATATGTAGAACCTTTCCTCCAATGAATGGGACATGGTGGCAATAGCCAGCTCTAGTGGTACGTGTTGATAGCAGAAATATAACTACGCTTGAATTTTCTCCCATTAAGGCACACAAAGGGAAGTGTGCCTTGTTCCAGGATCCCACAGCACTGCATCTGTGATATCCTCTATGAGATATACTTACATATATATAATATATATCTGAGCAGAAGCTAAGGCTTGTTTTGCAGAACAGAAGCTACAGGAATCTGCCTCCACTTCTGTCGTACACTTGGGTGTAACCTCTGCAGGGAACTGATCTCAGCTCTCACAAATGAAGCGATGTCAGGGCAGGTTAATACTTGGATATGAGAGCACGAAAGAAAATCCGCCTTTCTTAGGATGCTGTAATCAGAGCGGCATTAACCAGGGACAGGAACAGCCTGATCTGGGAGGGCGCAGGAGGCACAGCCTGCACAACGCGCATGCAACAGGGAAATACGTGTTGTGTTGCTGGCACCATGGGGAGCAGAAGCCTCCTGAGCCACCCCTGTAAACCCTTGCCTTGTCTGCAGTAATTATTCATCTGAAATTGCCTTCGCTTATTAGAAAAGTTCTTAATCTGATTTAGTGAAATCACATCAAATCCACTTGAAGGCTCTTGATAACCTTCGATGACGTGAGCGCTGAAAACTGCTTTGGTGTCACTGCGATTCCACTCTGAGATATTTCTGATTAAAAATAAAATAATAATAAAAAAGCCTATTTCTTGCAGTGCAGGTAGCAAGTCCTGTAGCTCTCAGAGGCTGTGTTTAGGAGAAAAAGTATACTGTTGACACGTGCCAAAATCTGAAACTGAGCATCATGGTTTGTACGGTGAGGTAGAGCCGTGGGGGATTGCCTCAAGCTCATTCAGTCTTCAGGACAAGGCTGTCTGGTTTGTAGCAGGTGGATCTTCTTCATGCTAGAACTTACGGGCTGAAATGTTAACCTCTACCCGCTCTTCCCCATCCATCCAGGTCCCCTTGTCACCGAGCAGCAGTTTTTGGTCAAGGGGAGCAGCAGCCACTGGTGGGAGCAAGCTGTGGGTCTTCCCATGCTGGCTGACTCAGAGTCCAGGAGCTCCAGAGGCAGCCAGGCTTCCTCTTTGCCATGAAGCAGAACCAAACCTCTCCTGCTCCAGAGGGTGAGGAATGTGGTACCCCATACCCTGTGACCAGCACATTTAAAGGAGGTCTTCGTTACCCTGCAGAGAAAGTTTCCCAAATCTGATGACATCATTGACTTTGTTATAGAGCTCTTCTGCAGTTATCTCCCTTCCAGACACGCTTCCCTCTCGCTGACTGTGCTGCCATATTCTGCACATCTGTAATGAAGAGAAGAAAGCAAACTCCCAATTATGCCAATTAAATTATCCACTTTGAAATATAAATTAAGAGAGCCATCCTGCAGACAGTCACTCCCAGGTCCTCAGGGACCTTTCCTGTAAACAGAATCCCTTTGCTGTCTCCTTCAGGCACAGTTCAGTCTGTGTCAGGAATTTCCTGGCTCTTTTTGGTGCTGGGGCTGGGCATCCCCAGGCTGCCTGTGCTGGAGGGTTTGGGCCATGGAGGAGACCTCCCAGAGCTGTTTCCACCAGCAAAAAAAACAGCGAACCCATTGTGGTACAGCCCAGACTCCTATTGCCTGCATCCTAATGCCATACTCCAGGAGGGTGATGGACCCATGGCTCTGCAAGCTGTATCTCAGAAGCTTTGCTCGTGTCAAAGCTGTGGGTAGAATGGCACAGGCTGCTGATTATTAACTGCCTTAAATTTGGGAGGGCTGGCCAGGCCCTGGAATAAGCCTCAGTGCCCCCTCTGGTTCTGCAGCAGCCTGAAGCTCAGATGTCAGGAGAAGGGGACATCTTCACCTCCAGGTGTGTGCCCAGGCACCAAGGACGTCCTCCTCCTCCTGGGGCTGGCTGGGCCCAGGGCCAGCTCTGGCAGCCCAGCTGGCTGTCCTTGAATCAAAAAGCAAGCTGTGAGGAGCCTTGGCGGGGACTCGCTGCACTTCTCTCTGGAGCTGCTTTTAAGCAGGGCTCTGGCCCTTGGTCTCTGCCTGGGCTACAATGCAGCTACGGCTATACCTGGCCCGATAACTCACCAGTATGGACCCTGACTTGAGCTGGGACTGACCACTGTGGTCTGGTCTGGTGATCTGGGCTTTTGGCTGGCCCTGGCTACTGTCACCCGACCAGCTCTTCTTGTTTGTGTACCACGAGAGAGGGCCCTTGTTCACAAAGCTCACAAAGCCCACAAAGCCCCCACCCCATGTCCACCTTGCTGTCACCCCTGGCCCTGGTCCACCTTCTCTTACTGAGCTGCTCACTGGCAGTGGGAAACAGCATAAAATGAGGAAACTCTGGGGTTTCTTGTGAGAATAGTGGAGGATGAAAGTGATACTCTGTCCCAGGAGGAACTTCCCCTAATTGTCCTGCCAAAGTGTAGACAAAGATGCTGAGGCAGCAATCTGGCTCTTAGACTGAACCCAGGGGGGCTGTGAATAACCGGAGGTGTTACGGTTCCTCCTTCACTAGAAATGTCCCCCAGCTTCTGGAAATGCTGGTGTAAAAGCCAGCTGTCCCATCGGTGCTCCTGTTCCTGGTCTGCAGATACCAAGGCCTGCATAAACCCAACCCCTGGGCTGCTCACTGGTTCTTCCAAAGCCAGCCTCATGCCAGCTCCTCTGCCAGTTCTTCGTATGGCCCCCAGAAGCAACTTCTCCCAGCAGCAAAGCCAACCCTCTGGTACTGTCCTGGCACAGATTTCCTCCTCTTGTCCATCAGAAAAGCATTAGAACAAGAAAAAAAGTTGATGCTTCCCCCAACACTTCCTCAGGTTCGTTTTCAGATGAGGGGTTTCCTGACCTGGGCGTGTATCTTTGTACACAGCCACTTTCCATGGGTTTCTCTTTGTTGGATCTCTCGCCTCTCCTTCAGGCATGTTGACTCGTAGCATCCACAGTGTTTCATGGCAGCCTTTAACAAAGCTTGAGTCTTTACCAGGATTTACTTCATGTTCATTACTAAGCCTTAGTCACCATGAGGTAAGAACATAACTTTCCCTATGAAGACAAAATTTGACTTCAGTGACAGTAAGTACTGCAAACATTTATTAATAGCCTCCCTCTATCAGACAAGGGAAAGCAAGCCCCAAAATCTGCTGGGAATTAGGGAGCACTTGAAAAGCAGCAGATTTTATAGAGAAAAGCTCCCTCCTGCTCCACTGTGCCAATGGTCTTATATTGTCACGGCAGTCTTGCAACCCAAGCCAGAGATGCTTAGGCATCCCATTTTGGGATGGGTGAGCAGGACATGAGACTGATGAGTGGTTTAGGTGATCTTGGAGACTTAATTAACAGTCCTTGCACCTTTCTGTGATTAGAAGTGGCACGATTTTATGGACTGTTTTTGACAGCCAATTCAGCAGCAGCAGTTTGAGACCACACCACCTTGCCAGCTGCCCCCCTCTTCTGCTGGGAGCAACATGAGGCACCCACACCTCCTTCATGCTGTGGGTCTTGGCTTCAGCTACCTGTGACTGTGGATAGAGAGAATGGGGAGCTGACACATGTTTTATTCACCCCTCCTGCCTTCTGACAGCCACTAGCAGGGTGGGACTGGCAACAGGTCGCATCTTAAATCACCGCACCTAAATCTCCCCAAGCCTTCTTGCAGGGACAGCCGGCAAGAGTGTGACTCAGGTTCATCACATTTCTTTCACATGCTGGTTTTCTTGCAACTATATTGACTGGCAGATATAGGCAAGATTACAGACTGCAAAAGAGCAAGTGACTAGCTACCACAGGAGTAAGCAGCCTCTTGACACTGCATTCTTGAGGTGATTTCCAAAATATGGCAGTATCACCAGCTGGGTCAATTTGTTTAGCTGAAACCAACAGATCGTCCCAGAAACAAACACAGCTCAACTCTGTTCAGCCATGGGATACCCAAAGAGCTGTTACAGTCCCTCATCTCTGAATTGTTATGAAAGATTTTTCCTCCCCATGCCTCTTAAGTGACAAAATTTATATTGTTGAGGCACTAAAGGCACTCACAGACCTTGCTGGCCACAACCAGCCTCGCTTCTTCCCCTTCACCTCTTCCAGTGGCCCAGGAGCCCCATTTCAGCCCAGCCCTGGACATCAGCCTACCTCAGGGCCCATGGCCAGGCAGGGCTGTGGTGGAGCTGGAGACCAGCCCTGCTGCAGCACTGCTGGGGCAGGGACTGATGGCCCCAGGGGGCTGAAATGGAGTGGGAGGGGGCAGCTCAAGGCCAGTAAATCCTATGAGTGTGCTCGAGGGCTTGACATGTACATTTCAGGTCTTGGTGGCCCGGAACATGTTAATATGAAGCTCATGTGGTGAGGAAGAATACCTACCCTGAACCACAGGGTTCACTCAGTTTTCAAAGTAGCAAAGTACTCGTAGTATCTGTTAATTACAGTGCCAAAAAGTAGTACTTGCTTAACTACATCAAAATGTTTTCTCTCTGAGTACATGCAAGTTTAATTATGTAGTCATGAGCACCACTTTATTCAGGCAATAAAACTGATCAAACTACCATGTAGCTCTGTCTAAGAGGCATTCAGTACCTGAGGGTCTACTAAGAGGAATGAAACGCACTACAGACACTCTGATAGGCTTATACCATGAGGAGGAAGAAATGGGACAGAAAAGACATCGCCACAATTGCATCTATAAATTTTATCTATCTGGTGGAACGGGTATAGATTTATGGATTGGTAAATTGAGTTGTCGCAGTCTGGGCGCTTTCCATTTCTTATTTGTAAGTTTTCCATGTTACCTCATAGGTTATATTGAACAAAGCTCCTTTGTTCGTGGCAATGGCCAGCAACTCCTGCAGAGGATAACTGCAACACCCTGTCTGGCAGCGACCGAGCCGGCGTTGCTCTGATGTCCGAGTGGGTCTGAGTAAGCCACAGCTGGCAGCTGCAGCCACCTTTCTTGGCGGGTAAAGCAAAGCTCTCAGCTACTGAATCTGCTTCAGCAGCTCTGCTGAGGACAGCTGGGCAGCTGGATCCAGTTCCCCTTCAAAACTGCAAGTGTCGGGCCCAGAAGCCGCCTCTGACATGAGCCGTCTTGACAAACGCCGTAACACTGCTCATGCTGCGTGGGCTTTGCCTGCTCTGGGCTCCTTCTTCTCTTCCATTGCTAGCAGTGGTTGTGAAGCATTCCCAGGTAAAAAAAAAAAGTCAGGAAAACGCACAGAGGGACGTGTGTCAGGAGCCAAAACTGCGTGGATACAGGAGGGATGGAAATGATGGAAATGTTACACCGGTCCCTTAGATACACACATTTGGCACACAGCTGAAAGACGGTGACGAAGCACAAGTCTTTCAGACTTTATTCCTCTGCAGCAGGCTGCAAGCCTCACTATGGCAGAGCAGGCAGCTATGGGTCGCCGCCATTTCGGTGACGTGAAGAAGGGCTGGGGGATTAAGGAGCTGAGTGATTAGAGGGGGACGCTCTGAAAATGGGGTCTGTAGGGACATGTCGCAGACCGTGAGGTGGTGTCAAGCGGGCTAGGTGTGAACATGACACATTTTGGGGTATTTTGTGTGGGGGGGGACAGGTTTTTTGGGTTTTATTCCTCAGAAATAGTGTTTCACGGCGGCCTGGGGGCTGAAGTAATTTTGACGGCTATGGGGGGGGATTTTTTGGTCACAGCGGGCGCGCTGCCCCCCTCAGACACCAGGGGAGCCCCCATGCAGAGGGCGAACGCCACGGCCGCTCCCTGACAGGCCGGGACCAACGGCTCCTCCCGCTCCACGTGCGAGGCCGCCGCCCTCGGGGGGAGGGGGAGGGGGGCGAAGAACTACATCTCCCACCATGCCCCGCGCCCCGCGGGTAGCGCAGCCTCTCCGCAGCCCGAGCGGGGCGGGGCGGGGCGAAGCGGCAGAGCCGCGCCGCCATTGGCCGAGCCGCGCCCGCCGCTCTCGCGGTCGCTAGGCAACGGCGCGCGCGCCCGTGCCGTTCCCCCCCCCCCTTTCCCGTCCCCTCCCCTCCCACCACCGCGCGCGCGCTCTCGTCACGGCGCGTCCCCCGCCCCTCGCGCGAGCCGGAGCCGCCGCCGCCGCCGCCGCTGCCGGAGCCGCCTCAGAGCCGCCGCCGCCGCCATGACCGACAACGCCGCCGCCGCCGGGCTGGAGAACCACCGCATCAAGAGCTTCAAGAACAAGGGCCGCGACGTGGAGGTGGGCGGCAGCGGCGGTGGCCGCGGCCTGGCCTCCCTCCTCCTCCTCCTCGCCCTCCTCCTTCCCGCCGCGGCTGAGGAGGAGGAGGAGGAGGGAGGAGGAGGAAGGCCGGGTGAGGGTGGGGGGGTGGGAAGGCCGGCGGCGGTTTGTTCTCCTCCGTCATGAGGGCGGCGGCCCCCGGGGGCTGGAGAGGAGCACAATGGGGCCGCCGCCGGGGGGGGGCCGCCCCCGGGCCCCGCTGAGGGCCGCTGCGCCGCCTGCAGCCGGCCCTCGGGCTTCGTCTGGCAATATTCGGGGGGGTTACGCGCTGCCTCGCCCCAAAATGCCGGGCTGGGGGGGCATCGGGGGGCCCCCTTCACCCACGGGGGTCCCCTCTCACCCCCTGGCCCCTTCCGGCCCCCCTCGCCCCCAACGGCCTCCACGGGGGCGTCCTCGGTGCCAGCCCCCATCGAAGCCAGGGGGAAAACCCCTCACCTGATGGTTGTTTTTTTTTGGGGGTGAGAAACGAAAAAAAAGGGGTGTGTAAGGGTTGTGCTGGAATCCCACTCCCAGCCTGGTGAGGGTTCACAGGAACGGGGAGCCGAAATGCGTGTCAGGTAACTGCCGGGTTCTCCTCAGGGTGCTCGCCTCGCTGCTGGTAACCCACCGCGATATGATCGCCGAAACGCACCTCTGTCACCGATCCGGCCGGGGTTTTAGCCCTCCAAAAGCACATTTCGTGTCTGAGCAGAATTCACACCTCTGCTGCTATTGTTTGGGTGGAGACGGTTCTATGCGGGTCAGCCTTGGCAGCGGCAGTGCCTTTAAGATGACATTCACCATGTAAACTGTTCTTAATTTTCGCTTAACTTAGTGACAGCGGGTCTTTCTCACGGATAATATTGTCTGCGAGGAGCGTGTTAACTTCAACACTCCTGGCTAACATTAGTAAACGCTAGCAAACCGCTAAAAATTACCCATCTTTCCTTTAAGCGGTTGCTTTTCAGGGTAGGAGGAGGCGTGGTGGGTTTCTTTTTCCCCTTCTTATCCAGCGAGGCTCTTCCTGCTGCTGCTCCTCATTCATTTTGTCCTTGTCTCATCTCCCCGTGTTGCTTGCTGGCTTTGTTGCCGCTTTCCCAGCCACTGGCCTGAATCCATCGGAGCTCTAAACAGGGAAAGGTTAGGTATGCTCATGCCTAGCGCGAACTGATCTGTCACCCGTACTTGCTTATGTTATAGCATGCCCAAGACTAGGGGAATTAAATATCCGCCTCTGTGGGGGGGAGGAGGAGAATCAACTGCCTAAGCTCCTCTGGAATTAGTTAGACCAGACCGGCTAAGGTACCTTAGCTCTCAGGAGAACAGTTCCTCCTGAAGTGGAGTAATTATTTTGGAATAGGGTATTTGCTGTTACAGAGAAGTATATCCTCTAGGGTTATCTTCCAGTATGCTGACTGACTTCCTTTTGTAGCTGAGCCTAAGACTTTGCCAGATAACCATGTTAATGGTGCCGGAACCAAAGCTTTCACCCATGCTTTTGAAAAAGCATTAAAATCAAAGAAGCACCTTTCTTCTGGGGGCACCAAACAGGTGAAACTCAGGAGTGAGTAAAAGTTGTACACTCGTGCAGGTATGCTAGGTGAATTTAGGTGCATTTCTCATTTTTCACAGGCCTTTAAATGAACCAGTGTCTTTCATGTTTTCCAACGCGTCGTGTGTGAATTTTTTTACCATACCTCCTTTTTGACTTTTTTTTTTTTCTAATCATGGTACTTATTCAAAAGTTCAGAGTATTCTACTAAGTAAACTTTATGTAACTTGGGTATCTAGAAGTAAAACCAGGTAAGCTAAGTTTATAGCAGAGAATGAAGGAGCCCAGCAGGACCATGTAATTGCCATTAGTTGCTGTGCTTCTCTTGAGGTACTACTACTCAGTCTGACAATGTGTCTGTATTTAGTGAAAATTATCAGTTCTCCACCAAACAGTTCTTTCCTAAATCAAGTATTGTACATAATTCTCAACTGTCAGCAATAAAATACGCTTGTTCCAGTGCCTGTGATTCAATAAGGAGTGTTACATAAAGATCCTGCCTCCAATTTTCTTGTACTCTGAAAACCAAGATGAGAAGTGCTGTTGCTGATCTGCATCTACGCTTTTTGTCAGATTCCACCAATGAGGAAAAAAGTGGTTAGAACGACGGAGTAATAAATCGTGGTCTGGTATCTAGATTATATCCTTTGGAAAATCTCAAATATTCAAGGCCGTGTGCTCTCCGGTTCGGTTTGAAAGGTGTTGTTTGAGTCACCTTCTGCCTGGAGACAGTCCCTGCCTTTGAACTCATCAGCCTTGAATGTGTTTTAAGAGTACCTCAGTAGTCTTCCTTTGGCTTCTAATAAATACTGATGAGTTGTTATTGATCCCCTCTGGGTACAGACTATTATGGCAGACCAAAACACTCCTTTAATTTGTAGTTAACTCATATTTTATTACTGGGTTTGCTAGGCCACGATCATCTTTGCTTTTCGTTAATGCAACCGTAAGGGAAACAAAGGATTAGTAAGCACTGGTTTCACGTTAAGACAGACCTTCGTACCCCCTGCCACTTCTCTCTGGGCTCCTTTTCTAGGACCGAAGAGAAGGATCTGCTGGGCAGGTGTGCACAGACTCCTTGACCTGCACAGGCCCGCTCTGCTTCTCTGAGTTTGAGGTCTGGGTGGAAGTTTCTCACCTTTTAGTTGCCTTCTTGTGTTAATGAGGTAGAGTTGTGCATGTAGAGCTGGAATTCTGGTTTTGAAGCATTAATACTAAAGGCGTTTATCTCCAAGCAAAATCAAATGCCAGAAACAAAGCATTAGTCACTTAATATTAGCTTGCGTTCTCGCTTTTATTAGCGAGACTCTTCTGTTTTTATAGGCCCTCAGATGTGATTAGCAGCAGTCAGAGCTAACCTGAACCAGCAGAGCTGGGCACTGAGGAGCCAAGCGGCTTCGTTTGGACCAACGACTGCCACAACAGTTTCTCCTTACAGCCTTCTCAATTTTATATTCTCCAGAGATAAGAAAGGGCTTTTAAAATTGTCCCATGGATGGTGAGAAAGCCTTCCTGTGTTGATCACAGGCATGTAGCCTCAAGTCTCAGTGGGTGTTTTTCTAAATGTACAGCGCTGATTATTCCAGTACAATTGAGGCTTTGCAGGAAAAGATTGAACAGTTGCTATTGCTTAATTTGTAATACCCCTTGTAACTGCTGGCTTTATTTGTTTATAACTACATCCAAGATAACTTAGCTTTTATAAAACCAAACTTCAGCCTTCTGATTTTTTTTTTTGTTTGCAACTCTTCAGCTTCATTCTTTACCTGGTAACGTCCTTTGTGCAGCTTTTTACTCTTCTGACTTCCTGGACCAGAAACTTGTTACTTACTCTGTATGACAAATAGCAGGCACCAATCTGTTGGCTCCCTGTCGTGATGTTTAAGTTGATAGATAAAACAATTCAGCGCATTTCTTTTTATCAGGATCAGTCAGCATCCTTGGCTAAAACTGAAGAAAAATTCTAGATAAACTGAGATGCTCTAATTTGTAGGACTGTCTGTATGACTTACTGTTATTTTTTGTGTGGTTAAGTGAGACTGTGATCGTGTAATTAGCAAAATGCATACTGGATCGAAAGTAAAGTTCCCTGTACTCCTGTAAAAAAGAGGCAGCAACTGAGGAGCTAGTACATTATAGCCTAAATAACTACTTGTAAAAACTTTTTAATGACTGGGATTAAAATTTCCTTTTTGTATACTTGTCGTGCCTCTAATCGCAAGGCAAAATAATACAGACATCTGGTATCTTGAACTTTTGTTGTTTGATCTGTCGGGTGAACCTCCTGAAATTTGTTAAAGGCTATTTACCAAAAGGAGGCATAGCTACCCTGTCATCTTCCACCTCCCAGTGCTATATTTGATTTTAAATTACTGAGGTCATGACCACTGATGTCTTCTCCCCAGTTACAGTTTTTTGGGGCCAGCTCTATCACCTTTTGGTCTATATCACCTTTGGCCTGGGGACTTTGCAGCATCCATTCTTACTCTTTACCTTCAGCCTCCTGATCCTATATGAGGCAGAGGAAGACGCTGGGCTTAGCCCGGATCTCTGTCATCAGCTCGGGCATCTTCAGTATATTTACTCCCAGCTATTTTGCAACAACCCGGGTTCTTTCCGGAGCTCGCTTTTACAGGTTGGTCAGCTTTCTGCTTCTCTCTCTGCTGGCGCAGGGTCTAATGCTGGCAAAAGAAGGGTTGGGAGGGAATAGGGCTGGACCAGCTGATTTAGGTTGGTTTAGGTGACCGTGGGCCTGCTGTCTTAATAGCCTTGCTGACTCAGTGAAGCTCAGCAGTCAAAGTGAAAACACAGGTATCAGGTAGCTTCCTGCTAGGAACCACATTTAAGGTAAGATCTAATACTCTCGTGCAGAGCTTCTAAGCTGTCCTGCAGCTTCTTTATTAACCTTTCAGGCCAGCATACCCTTGGGAGAATGTAGGTGTACGTGTCTGCACCTTGGAAAGAATTACTTGACTAGGAAATAAGAGGTACACGTGAGAAGCCTCCTTGCTTGCTGTTGCTGCAGAATTTTGTAAACTTCAGTTAGTCTGCAAATAAAAAGTACAGTGCTGTCAAAAGTTTGTCACTCGTGGCAGGAAAAAAAACGCTTAAGTTCACTTAGGTATACTGTCGTATATTTTCCTTGTGAAATTCCAAATCAACTGTATGCACTGCCTTAAAATGTTTAAAGACACAAATACCTTGGGAGGACATTGTTTATTTCAACCTGTGAAGAAAGCAATTTGGAGATGGCGTCTTTTGATGAACGTAATCTTTGTAAGCTGATTGGGATCTGTGCTCGCTGTATCGTCTTTTTTTTTTTTTTCTTTTTGGGTGGTCTTGCGGGGACCCAGGAGTTGGAGTTGATGATCCTTGTGGGTCCCTCCCAACTTGGGATATGCTGTGATTCTATGACATTATTGTTAGTTGTTGTAGAGATATGCCAAGATTTAGGTAATCTTCTGTAATTACAGGTTGTTTTCTTTTTTTTTTTTTCATTCTTTAGTATGTTTAGCAACTATAGCTGTTGTTCTACTATCCCTAAAACCTCTCCTATTAAAGGGTAGGTTATTAACTTGTAAACTGTCAGGAGCAACATAACTGTCATACTAGTTCTAAGAGCTCTCTAACTATCCTTACATAAGTTGTTTGAGATTTTCATAATGTTTGTGCAGTTCTAGCACAAATCCAGGCTTTTTTTTTTTATCTAAAACTTCATTATTTGAAGAGGCAGTGCTTAGGAGGGTGTACCAGCTACAACCGAGCAATCAGATTTGCATTTATTGTGAGGTTGGAAGTGGAATTAGGCACCTAGTGTATGAGATTACGGCCTGAAGAGGCAACAAGGTGGCTGAAGCTGATGGGACGTGAAGAAATTGCCAAGTAAACTGACTTGAGATGCAAGAGAACTGTAAACCCTATATATTTTCCAAGAATACAGGCTATTACTTCTAAAATACCTGGCACTGTGAAATACTGATGCTGGGCTGGTATTTATTCCTAGATACTTCTGTAAGAGCAGAAGCTGTGGGCTTTGCATTCTGTTTCACAGACCCTGACGTTGGTAGTCAGAGCCAGTTTCTTCCAAGAAGCTGGTCCTGCCCCAGAACTGGCGGTGCAATGGGGTGGGCTAGGTGCAAAGCTCTTCACGTTTCTTCTGATCTGCTCCCTTAGCTTCCTGCGCTGGCCTGTCACGTCCAGGAGAAGACAAGTGGTGGCTCGAAGTGTGGTTGGCTTGGAGGGAGAAAGCACGCCTTGTGCGTGGGGTGGTGCTTGATGTCGGGTGCTTATCCCTTCGCTGTCAGGCTGATGCCATTGAATCTGCTGAGGAAGTTCTGTGCCCTTTCTTCTGGGTCAGCTGGTGCTCGTCTCCTCTCTCAGGTTAAGCAAATGTTACCGTCGGTTTTGAGCTTGATTTGGTGTGTGTGTGTTTAATAAGGTACAGCAAGCACAAAATAGGAGTATGTGCTGCATGGATGGCTGCAGAACTAGAGGCAAAATGAGTATCCTTCCCCATTCAGCCACCTACTGCCGCGTTACTCATTTCCCTCATACTTTGTAATGCCTGTGAACGGCTCAGGGTCTCTCCTGCGTTTTTAACCTTGGTAATTGTCACGTTCACTAACAAATGGACTTTGGAGGCAGTGATGGAAGAGGTGATTTGCAAAATCAGCTCGGAGAAATGGCTTCCTCATAGTTTGACTTGCTAGCCTTGATGGAGGTGTATTTTAATGAGCAATCAAGCCCCACTGCAAACTTGCTGGTGCAGAACCCAGTCAAAGCTCGTTTGCATGAGGATAAGGTGGTCAGACAAGGTGTTAGGGCACCTTGTGCCTGTTTTTTGGGGATGCAGTAAGGGATTCCTGGCCGGGCGTAGCGTGAGATCGCAGGTTTGCAGTTCTCAGCATAATCTAGTCCTTGCCTTCTCCTAGGCAGCTGCAATCTAAGTCCCAGTATCTGTGGAATTATGTGGAGATGTTGTAGTTCCTTCCCAGGTGAGCCAAGGTCACCGTAACCAGCAAACACCATCGTTGTATGTGGGTTTTTGGCATCAGGGTCTCCTGCTTCTTTGCATGCTCGCAACCAAATGGATGCAAAGTCAGAGGTGGTGATTTCTCTGCATCGAAAATCTGACTTGTGGCCAGGTAGAGACTGCTCTCCACACCAAGAGCAAACCCTGAAATGAGATCCCAGCCAGGAATCAAGGAGAGCGTCGGCTGTCGGTGCGAAGAGTTCATAACATGGAACAAGCAGTTGTGGAGAACACCCTTCCAGGCAAGCAGAGGTGTTTAAGGGGCCCTGTCACAAGTCCATCAGAACCAGGCCACTTCTGGTGGTCTGACTTCTTAGGGCTAGCTGGTGCCCTTTTTATGGAAGGGTAAACTGCAGGCACCTCAAGGAGAGAACCTTCAGACAGGAGAAACATGAATTCAGGTTCATGTCACGTGAAAAAAGTGAGGTAGAAGCATCTAGAGTTCGTGACACTGCGATGATTATATTTGGAGGGGCTGCTGATAGGGTTCCTAAAGGATTGTGGGATGTTGCTGGAGTGTATTTTCTGGCTCCCAGTGCTCCATTTTCTTCCAGGCTTGTCAGCTGGGTCTATTTTCTCTTGCATCTTGAGCAGAATGATCTCTTCATAGATTTAATTAGGCAGCTTGCACATTTAATTTTTTTTGCGCCTTTTGATTATGTCTTTCGAAAATAGGGGGGGAAAAAAACCAAACATTTCATTTGAGTCATGTAACAGTAGACCAAAAAAACTTAGGATGGTTGAATACAGTCTAGCTCTCTAGGGATCTGTTGTTTTTTTTTTTTTTCATGGCACCTTGTAAATGTATGCAAATTGCAATTATTGTTTCCCATTTTATAGATGGGAATAATTGGACTTTTTTTCCCTCATTTCACAGGGAGGATGCTTATAAATGTATCGTGTGAGGTACTTTGATATTACAGCTGAAGACTGTAAAGTGTCTGGAGAGGGAGTGTCATTGTTCAAACACGGATTGTACAAGAAGGTACCTGGCTGGTATTTGGCCTGGTAGCTGTTCGTTCTGTTACAAGACATCTAGGTTGTTGTCCTTAGCCTGAACTGATGCTTCTGGAAGGGATGTAAGAAAATAAGTTGCAAATTCAGTGTCTGGGTTACCGACCAGCCCCGGAAAGGGGTCTGCCATGTTCTGGCTTAAAGGGGGAGGGAGTTGGGGAGAGTTATTCTGTGTGCTTGTTTTTTTTTCGTTTGAAGGAGGGGAAAGGGGAAACTAGTATAAATATTGGACAAGCTTAAGAATGTCTTGTCTTCTGTGACAGTTGCCACAGAAATCTGTGAGGCCTTTCTGACCAAACACTTCATTTTGTAACTGGTTATTGAAAGTAGTCACCTACAATGATGACTTCCTTAGAAATTCCAGGGCAGGGCAGAGCTGGGGTCGTGTGGGGAGAGAGCAGGGCAGCACGGATGCTTTGCTTCAAGGAGAGGGTGTGCTTCTGGTTCCAGGAGGCTCTGAAGCATCTGATACACGGTTCTTGCAACACAAGGAAATCATAAATATCTTCTCAGTGTTTGCACAACTGAATGGGAATTTGTATGCTGGCAAGAGCAGATTCCCATAACCTAAACCTGTAGTGATGTTTTGAATCCTTGGATGTATTTAGTGTGTCCAGAAGCCTTAATCTTCAAAATTTTTAAAAAATTTGAATAGGAATCACTTGTAATTAGCCTATCTTGATCACCCAGTGTTCCAGGTGTATATAAGGTGTCCGGATAAGGCAGACCTGCCGCCATTGTAAAAATCAAAGAGAGAAGGGACAACTCATCAGAGTTAAACTTCATTCAGCATGCCCTTCTGTTTCCAAAAAATACAGGAAAAGACAAAATGCTTGCTACAGGTATCCTGCAGATCAGCAGCTTCTTTTGGGCTGTAACATGGATGTCAGAACTCCAGTTATGTTCTTCAAGGCTGGCCCTTTGTGAAGTGAGACTTGTCAAAGCGAGATGTTGCCCCAGTCCCTTGGAACGCCGTGTGGACAGATTGCTTTTCCTGGTAGGACTGCAGGACAAAATTACTGCTGCGAATTAGCTGGTGATCCTGTTGGCCTGAGCAAACAACCATTGTGCAGCGATGAGTTAGCTTGGGGTTACCTGGAAACTTCAGTTGGACTTAGGTGGAGCCCGTGTGGCTGCATTAAATCTTCCTCTGATGTCAGAAGAGGTGTGATTAGCGGCGTTAAGATTTCCATCTCAATGGAAATGCTGTGAAACTTTTTACTAGGTATAATGAGCCTGATTCACACCGCAGCAGAGACTGGAAATCTATACGTGCGTGGTGATGTTGGAGAGAGAATTCCAGCTCTTCTTTTATGCTGTATTAAAACACCAGATAATGTTGATTGTATTCCGGGCTGCTTCGTGTCCTTCAATATCAGTGCAATTTGTGCTGAATGCAGCCAGCTAAATTGCTTTGGGTCCGGTCTCCTGAGAACGCTGATACATCTGTACTTGTAAGCCAGGTAATTGGTATATGGAAATTAAAACAGGAGTGCTCACAACTCAATGCTTTGGTCGTAGCTCAGTACACAGCTTAAACAAATGCAAAGAGGGGGTATCAGGACCTTGAAGAGTTTCCTTATAATACAGGTGGTTAAAAAGTAAACCTGGCAACCGCTTTTCTGCCAAGATCACTTGGAGCAGTAGAAGTAGATAACACGGATGGGCAGCTTTGTCTGCTTCCATAGGGCTTTCAGGTGACTCAACACCGTGAGCAACAATAATTGGAGGCTTGTGGCTTTTCATATTTGCATGCGTGTCCGACTTCAGTGAGTCATT
This sequence comes from Cygnus atratus, assembly GCF_013377495.2. Lineage (NCBI taxonomy): Eukaryota > Metazoa > Chordata > Aves > Anseriformes > Anatidae > Cygnus > Cygnus atratus. Next base: position 180,145,136 of record NC_066362.1, on the reverse strand, counting down.
GCCCATCACTAAGTGAAAGAGTCGGTGGGTATCTGATGCATCCAGTTTGCTGAGACTGTCCAGGTTCAGCTACGTGAATTATCTTGCCCCAGACTGGCTAACAAAAAGCAGCTGGTATTTGTTTTAGAGGCCCCAAAGTGGGGAATAAAAATATAAAATAAACTAGCGTGGTGGCTCCAACTGAAAAAGAAGTAGTTTTTCCTCAATGGCCTTTGTGAGTCCCAAACAAAACAGACTGTGGCATCAAATAGAGTAGCACGAACACTGCACTCTGCTCCTCATGTCCCTAGTACTGCATTAAAAGTTCCTAGCCAAAAGGAAACTTTATTCTTGTAAGATTCTGCAGTGCACAGAGAATCTGAACTAAGTTCTAATACTTTCAGCAAAGTAATATAATGTTTTCCTAAGAGGAACAAATACCTTTAGGGCACAACAGCCATCAAATGAAATAAAACTCTTGGAGTCTCAGGTCAGTGTGCAGGTACATTGTCTTATTTGGTTGCTTTGGTGGAGCTGGTGCTCGTGTTGTGGAATCCACGCACCCTGCCTGCATTTCTAACCAGCTGGGTGGCCTTAATTTAATAGGAGCTGTGATAACAAAGCCAGAGGTGGCGATGTGCTAATGTTGTAGTCTATGTGACTGGGAAAAAAAAATCACTTTTTCTTCAAAGAATAATTTGGAGATTTATAGGAGTACTCGGTAATTAGTTAAATCTCACGATTGGGTGTGAGGAAGAAGTCTGCTTTCATTATGCACTGGGTGTGGGAGCGTGAGGTTAGCCAATTATCCATGCTGCTCGTACCTAAAGGAATAAACCTAGCAGGGAGGCTTAATTCTGACTATACATTTGGTTTAGTTTGGCATGGATAACAAATCTTTTTGCGTGTCCAAAAGAAATACGGGGGATCAGTGTCCACATCATCATTGGTTTCAGTTCTTCCAGTTTGAAGCACTTGCATTCGCACCATTGCGATGCTATCCCAAAATTTTGGCTTAATCATCCCAAAACTTTGATTTAGGGTATTAATTTTGCTTGCAGTTCTTGGAGTAGGCTCTGTGTGCTTTGAAAATGTGAACAAGAACAGCAGCATCACCTTCTATCAGTGTCTCTTTGCCTGACACTTCGTTGGCTGAAGCCAGCTCTACCAGAGTGAGTAAAACAATATCATCAGGCTAAGCCTCAACTTTGAACGCACCAACAAATGATATTCCTATGCAAATACAGAACATTTAACTTCTAATGTTAACCAAAGATAGGCAGCTGCCAACCTTAGTCATCTCAAAGGCTGTATACAAACAAATATTTGAATTTTGTCTTCTGACCAGAACCAGCCCAGCCCGTGGGGCTTTTGCATTTTCATGTGCATCGCAGTATTTCATGTTTGCTAAAAGGTGTCGGAGAAGGAATAAGGGGGTAAAAAAAGCTAGTAAAAATTCTGGGGAAGCACACTGTTTAACTTCATCAGTGCAAACACCTTCTCTCACTGTACTGCACCCACAGCTACCTTGTAAACTATTTAAAACTGCGCTCTAGGGTATGCTCATATGCAAGGGGGGAGGTATTAGTTAAATCCAGTCCAGCTGTTGGAAGTGGGCCAGTTTTTCTTCAGTTAGGCAGGTGGAAGCAGATTGGAATTGACTTGCAAATGCTAAGCTTTTCTGGTGCCCTGTATGCTTAATCAAGCTACCTTACTCTCCCAGCTATGCATTCAGGGGAGCTCTTGCCTGTCAGCATTTATATTCTGGTTTTCTGAGACTGGTTCCTTTCATGGTGAGAGGCAAGAGCAGAAGTAAAGAATTTAAATGAACAGTTATCTTTTAATGAAGTTTGTAGACCCTGAGAAATTAGAATCAGTCAATGAATTTCTTCCCTCGTCTCCATTTAATGGCTGAAAGTTCAAAAGTAACTAAATGCACGTCTTATCAAAGTTCTTGAAAATATGTTTTGTGTCCACAGAATTGCCAAAATTGATATTGGGGAGTGGTGTTTGTCTTGTCCAGATGAAGCTGGCTCCTCTGTTCCAGGACTAGCAGGGATGCTGAAGCCCGCCGGAGAGCAGGAGCAGGCAGCTAGCTGCTTATGAGCTATCTGGCAGTATTGCTGCTCTGGCTTGCCTAAAACATCTGTGTCCTGCTCTCCATCTATGAGTTTTTCTGGCCTTGCTCCTGTTGCAGTGGACGTTGTGTGTAAGTGCGCTGATTAAAAGATGTCACTCCTCAGGTATCCCACTTAATGAGGTGGCTGGTTTGGGGGAGCACCACACAGCTCCAGATCTCGTTGTTACACTGGTAGGGAGATTTTGAGTCACTAAATGATGGCTGCGCTTTAATCTCCCCTCTGACATGATAGTTATAGCTAAAAATGGTTTAAAAGTTTGAAATTTATACCATTTACCATGGCAGTTTGATTTTTTTTAATGTAAAGAGGATGTATGTTGTTAAACACTTTGTTCTTGAAACTTCATTTTTAATTTGCATTAAAAAATCTTTATCCTTGAATAGCAAGGGGAAGGTAATGAATTCAGCTCCTCGCTAGTTGTGTCATTCACACATTTAAATTGTTTTGGCTTTATAATTTGTACCTTAATTGGAGATGAAGTAATCTTACCAAGTATCCAGAAGTTCTTGTGTTTGGAACAGATATGTTTCGGGGACTTCAAAGTGCTTATAATCAGTTAAGACTGATTTTTAGGTACAAAGTAGGAACTTGAGATTAACGGAAACCCTAAGACTATTTCCAGTGTTTCATTGTGTGTTGAAATCTAACTTGCATAAAACAGTCCCAAAGTTTTAAGTCCGTTACTGCTCTCCCAATAGCCCTTTACTTATGACTGTTGTGTCTCAGATGGTTTTGTCCTTTTGAATTAGCCTGAATTTTCGGCTTGTATAACTTTGGTAGAAGTGTCACATTTGTGTATTTTTTTTTTCAGGAGAAACATGTTATATGTTTGCTACAGAGGGATTTGGAAAACTTATTAATTTGTTCTGATATGCATTAGACTAAAATAACTGATTAGTTGCTGGATTTCTTGATTTTTTTTTCCTTTAGTTTACAGAAGCCATATGAGTTGCCTTTTCAAGTAGTTAAATTTATTGTGCAGTTAACTTTTGCTGAGTTAAAGCAAAGGCTCAAGAGGCAAAATAAGTTTGCTTAAGAGACTTAATTCTTCCATTAGAAACTTAATCTAATGCTATCCAAAGCTTCAAAGTACTTTGTTTCTTTGCCACACAAGTGTGGATGGGCCATCATAAAGGCATCAAGAGGTGGTATTGCAGCAGTGATACTTGCTCTTTGACGTGTAGTGAGCATCCTGTGCACCTTTGTACAGCGTTTCACAAGCAGGCCTAGTGAAGTACACGTGGTTGAGCCAAAGGGTCCCAAGTGTTCAGTCACTTAAAAACGCTTCCTTAAATGTGTTGTTGGCAAGGGTTGCTATTATGATGACAATTCAGAAGTTTGCAGGATTATCTTCAGCCATTGCGTCATGGTATCAAGGGTTCCACGTTTGGTTTGTCATCATGGCCCATCTATCAACTGAAAAATTGGGAGAAATTTTCCTATTCTGTAGGTGTCTGATGTTAAGCTTTGAGGTTGCTCGTCATCGTATTGTTGGAGGAGAGATACCAGAGTTGAAACACTGATCTGATGCGAATTGTTGTGTTTTCTGTAGCTTCTGCCCACTGAGGGTATCAAAGGCCGTTGTGCAGGAACGGTAGCATTCTCCGAAGCCTTGTTTTTGGGCACTGATTTGCAAAATTTGCTTTATTTTCAAGGCTTGGCATTTCTTAATACATTTTTATCTTCTGGCAGTTTAGCATAGTTGTTTTTTATCAGCCTGAAATAAGGTTCCTCAGTTTGTTAGGTTTGACTTCCCATCTCTTTCTGACCATTATCACAAGGATGGAAGAGCCTAAAAAGCAGCTCTGAAATATTTGCATTCAGTTAGGAGGAGGTGCAGGGGCAGTCTTTAACACAGCAGCCCTAATGTGCACAGTGACTTTGTTTGCTGCCATCTGAAACCAATTTCGGTTTTGGTCCTTTGGATCTGGAGGTTATTTCTCATTGAAGTGGAAGATGTCAGGGGGAGACTGCTGGCATGTAACACTTTGCATCTGCCTTTGAAAGAGTATTCAGAAATTCAAGTTGGAAGTGAGAACAGTAACTTACCTAACAGCATCTAGTAGACTTGTTGTTTTTCTGGATTATTTTATAAGATAAAATATCATGGAACTTGACATTAGAAATACAGCTAAAAATCTATGTTTGACTTAATTTTTTTCAATCATTTTATACCTTGAAAATGGTGTATTAATACCCCTGTGCTTAGGAGTGGGGTAGATTCAGTTCAGATTCTGTAGGAATAAGCTTACATCAGCTTGTGTTTTGTAGGGTTGTGCTTATGCAGAGTTCTCCCTTTTTGAGATTTGGAGCCTGGCTTTTAATCAGTGGAACAGTTCAGGTTTGTCTTGGGGTAGTTTTGGGATACGCCGCTTCAGCGTGACATGAAGTTGCATGTTTGAGCACATTGAGCTCAGAAATGACTAGCTGGATGCTGTGGATGTCAAACACGGTATTACATCCAACATCTCGCTAGGCTTCAGCTAATACTGCCTAGAGAGATTTTAGCAGATGGCTGTCCTCCCAGCCTGAAAGCTGGTAACGAATCCACGGGGCTAGGATGCAGGATAATTTTGTCTCTACTCACTGTTTCAGCTGGGGAAAATGTTTAAGCTGTCTATTACAGTACAAATCTCTTTCAGATAACACGTACTACCTCCATACGTGCTGGGGCTTGCAGGTGGTATGAGAGCATGGTGTTCTGCTCACGGTGCTAGTGCTTCCTCGAAGGAGGGCTAGCACCAGTTCCCAAGACAGCTTCTTTGTGCGGTTGGGTTATGCTGTGTTTACTTCTGGGGCTGTAGGAAGATGCTGATAACCTGCTGTATTTCTGAAGTGATTCGTCTGAAACGCAAGCTTTAAATACCTATTTTTTAAGAAATGCCAAAAATTTGCTGGATCGCTTAAGTCTGTGTTGGGGGAATAAAATAAAAATAGATAAGATTACAAGGTACATTTATCAATCTGCAAATTGGAAAACGAAGCTTGCAAAAGCCCAGCAGGAGAGTCTGCTGTATAGCATGGTGCTATATGTTACCTGCATTCCCTGTCATCAGATGAGGGTGAAACACGTTTTTGGTCTTAAGAGTGAGGTCTTGCAAGGCAAGGGTAGCCAAATAGCAGGTGTTCAGAGGCCTGTAATGGGGTAGTCCCATCGCTAGTGGGATCATTGTCACCTCCTGTGGAAAAGAGGGAAAAAATCGAGATGGGGAACAGTTTAAACAAATCCTAATGAAATAACAGGCATAAAACTAAGAAATGAAATGGAATCTCTTTGGGAACTTCAGTCCCACCTACGTGTAGGATGGACCGTAGCCCTAATACCGCACTAACGAGTCCTGGATGGTCCTGGTGACCCCAACGTGCTGAATTTTTAAAGATGCAGGGCCAACAGGAACCTCCGAGAGTGGGAGCCCATTCGTGGAGCTGAGGCTGGGCGATATCCCTGGTTAGCAGCCCGCTTGCTCTGCGAATGGAGAAGCAGCTCTGGAGCCAGTGGTGCGTGCTGCCTTTTAAAGGAGGAAGGAAGGAAAGAAAGAAAATGTAGCAGAGCTGCTTTGGAAGAGAAACTACGTACAAGAAGTTTAAAGGGAAATACAAAAGAACAGGTAAAAGGATAAAACTCGGGTAGTGCAGGCATTGATTTAAGACACACATGAAAGCTCAGAAAATGTATGCGGCTACTAAGAAAAAATGCACAAAGTTGAGAGCCTCTTTGAAGAATCTTTCTAAAGAGTGGTGGTGCTCTAAATGAGGAGAAGATGGGAGGCTTCCTGCACGTCAAATATAAAACCATAATGGAGTAGTCGAATGTTTTGAAGAGCAGTTTGATAAAAGAAACAACTAGTAAAGAAAAATAGAGACAGGATTGTAATAGGATAGGATCAGTGGGGCTGAAATAATGGGAGCATAAAGCAAAACACTGACTGAAAAGCTGAGTGAATTATTTGCCTTCAGAAAGAAGCTTAGGGTATTCCCAGTAGAGCTTTTGTGGAGGGTTGACTCCGAGTAACCATCTTCAGCCACAGTATTGTTCGAGGAGGTTTTACAGTAAATTGATGAAATGAATAGTAATACTTGCCTGGGACTGCACTCTGTCTTTTCTAAAACAAATGTTAAGCTGCTGAACGCAGCATATAGTTTTTCTTCAATTTCTTTTGCTTCTAGAATGGTAGGTGACAAATGTCATAGTTGTCCCCCAAAGAATTTGAAATTTGGTCTGATTTTTTTTTGCTCAATAGAGAATATTCTGGAGTATTATCGCATAGATTTAATGGAGGAGTAAATTCATAGAATCACAGAATCATTAAGGTTGGAAAAGCCCTCCAAGATCATCTGGTCCAACCACCCCCCTACCACCAATGTCACCCACTAAACCATGTCCCTAAGCACCAGGTCCAACCTTTCCTTGAACACCCCCAGGGACGGTGACTCCACCACCTCCCTGGGCAACCCGTCCCAGTGCCTGACTGCTCTTTCTGAGAAGAAATGTCTCCTCATTTCCAACCTGAACCTCCCCTGGCGCAACTTGAGGCCATTCCCTCTAGTCCTACCTCTAGTTACCTGTGAGAAGAGGCCGACCCCCAGCTCCCCACACCTTCCTTTCAGGTAGTTGTAGAGAGCAAATTTGAAACTAAGTTTTGCTTTGCATCTATTAGATGTGTGAGATTTCATAATCTGGCACTGAGATTACTGGATCTGGCTGGGGGGGAATCCTAAAGGACACTCAGGTTAACGGATTTGTCTTGTGGTGGGATATGCCTTAAAATTTAAGGTAAGTAGGAATAAAAGATTTGCTAGTGGGAGGTCTCCTGGAGATTTTTGGTGTCCAGCACATTCTGAACGATCCAGAAAAGGAGCTTTTATAGCAGAAATCTGAGACAAACTTGTCCAACTGCATTTGTCATTGAAGTGCTAAGTTATTGTGGGGAAGAAGTATTGAAAATTGTTTTAGGCTATTCAGTGCCTGTACATTTGACTTAGTTATTAAGATAATTCAAATATAAAATTCTAATACTACTTAGAACTTGAATGACTGGCCAAGCTAGTTGTGTGCAGTGACTTTACAGGTTCTTCACCTTCTGTCCATTTCTTACCTACCCAGTTCCTTCCCGTACCTCAGCAACCCGGTCCTGTCATACCGAGCTTCTGCAGCACTCGGGTGGTCGCAAGGATCGAATGATTTAGCAAAATGATGAGTGAGGGAGGAAGGTGTACTTCTGGTAGGTGTTGCAGTGCTGTAACGAGGACCTGCCTTGTTTAAAGTAGCATCTCCCTTCTTTGGGGATGTAAAATGCAAAGTGTCTGTGTGTACCTGAGTGGGTTGGTTAATCAAGCACTGAACGGGAAGACAAGCCTTCCTTCTGGTTTAGCCAGCCTAAGCTAATTAAATGGGATCCAGCTATGCAAACTGGCGGAGAACAGTGAAGCCAAGGTTATGTTCTATGCACTGAATCCACGTCCCATACAGATTCATGGTGTGTATGAAGTCTGCTCGTTTCATTTACCCATATCGGAGCTTTAGGATGCTTGGTATTTTCTTAGCTGGCTGATGGGGGAGTAGTGGTGGTTTCTCTGTACTGCTTCTTTTCACTGATACTTCTTCACTTTGGGAAGTGATTTGCCCCAACTCAAAAGCGAATGATAGCAGCAGTGAAGGTCAGCAGCAAGGATGGAACATAGAAAGCTTTTTAAAAGGCTAATTTTAGTTAGTGTGGGTGATCTTTCTAGGCTGCCAGCAGTCATCCAGTCCTGATTTTCTTCTGAATTGCATTCCGATGGTATGTCCACTGAAAATGGACCTAGGGAAATTGATTTCAGTAGGCAAAAATTGTTCTTTCTGAATCTTCTGACCTCTCTTAGCTAAGAGGGGTGATAACTGTATTGAAGGGAATACGTCTGAGTGCCCGATATCTTTGAGGAGTTGAGACATTTATGGGTTGGTTTTCCTTTACACCGTTTAAGCTATAGATTCAAAGTGGACATCGTGCCATTGTACTGCTTTGTCTCCTTTTGCTACAAGCCTAATCTATCTTGTTTGGATTGAGCTCAGCCATCTTCTTAGACATTCTTCGTGGTTGATTGTGGCCAGATAGTCGGCATAGGTTCTGTGTCTGGGTTGGGCATGTGGTCATATGCGAATATGGGGCTGTCTAAACCTGTACTTAGCGCGTCTGTTGGTGTGCACACAAACCTCAGGAGAGTCATCCCAGTGAAACCGTGGGGAAGTAAATGTTTTCTGCCTCTGGGATACTGATTGTGGTTTGTAACAAAGCCTTCTGTGAGGCATGGAATCTTTTTTTTTTAAAAAACAAACAAACAAAGAACCTAAAACAACTCATGCATCTTGCTAGGAAAGATTGAGCTGTAAATTATGCACACTGTTTTACTTCTCTTTTGGTGAATAACTGCACTTTTGACCTAGAAACAACTGATTCCAAAACAAATCTCTTTATATGTAAATCTCTTATTTTTTATTTACAGACTATGAGAAGACACAGAAATGAAGTTACGATTGAATTGCGGAAGGTGAGTCTGCTTTTCTTTGTCAGCTATGTTACTTTTCTTTGCTTAAAATGCTCTGGTGTCTTTGCTAAATATTTTGCCATAAGGTTTGTTGTCTAGCCCCAAACTTAAATAGAGAATTTGTATATTTGTAGATTACAAATTGTGGTTTCTAATGGTAGTTTTACTCTGTCACTCATTAGGCTCAGCACAGCAAAACAAGAGTACTGCTTTACTCCAGGGTATGGCTTGGGAATAAACCATATTCAGTTTCTGTACCAGTTCTCATCTTATTGTGAAGCTGTTAGCTGTTTGAATGTTTAAGGTTTATGAATGGGAAAGGGGAGAATTTTAGCACTTAGAAGGTGTGGAAGTTCTTATATTGGGCTTATGTGCTAACATGTCGGTAGTGGAGGGGCTGCAGGGGTGGCCTCTGTGAGAAGAACCCAGCAGCTGCCTCATGTCAGATCAGAGCTGGCTCCAAAAGGGCCCTGCTGCAGGCCAGAGCTGATCCAGTGAGTGATGCTGGTTGTGCTTCTGTGGGAGCACGTTTAAGAAAGGGGGGGGGGGGGGAGGGGGGAAACCCTGCTGTGCAACAGCAGTTGGAGAGAGGAGTGAGACCCAGCCCTGCAGCCCCCCAGGTCAGTGCAGCAGGAGGGCAGGAGGTGCCCCAGGCAGGCAGCAGCAGTTCCCCTGCGGCCTGTGGAGAGGCCCCTGGTGGAGCAGGCTGTCCCCCTGCAGCCCATGGGTCCCACACGGAGCAGATCTCCACGCTGCAGCCCGTGGAGGAGCCCCCGGTGGAGCAGGTGGATGTGGCCTGGAGGAGGCTGCGGCCCATGGAGAGCCCCCGCAGGAGCAGGCCCCGGGCCGGAGCTGCAGCCCGTGGAGAGGAGCCCACGCAGGAGCAGGGGTCTGGGAGTGCCAGAATCCCGTAGGAGGGACCCCACGTGGAGCAGGGGCAGAGAGGGACCGTGAGGGAGCGGTGGAGATGAAGCGTCAGGAACTGACCGCAGCCCCATTCCCTGTTGCCATGTGCCACTGGAGGTAGAAGAGAGTGGATGGGGGGAAGCTGTTTTTAGTTTGCTTTTAGTTTCTCACTGTTCTAGTCTGTTAGTAATAGGCGATAAATTTTATTAATCTCCCTGTACTGATTCTGTTTTGCCTGTGACGATAATTGTTGAACAATCTCCCTGTCCTTGTCTCAACCGTTGAGCCCATTTTCATTGCATTTTCTCCCCCTGTTCCTTTGAGGAGGGGGAGTGAGAGAGTGATGTGGTAGTTTAGCTGCCTCTCACTGTGATACCACCACAGTTACCGTATTTTGCTTTCTGGAAATTACTGCTTCTGTACTGTAGAGGGAGTTAATTTTAGGGTCAGACTTTGGTTATATTGGGTAAATTCTAATACAGCTGGGAAGATTGACAATGAGAAGTCATCTAGTTCAGCGCTGTGTCTCAATACAGGACTTGTTGCACCCTTGTCATTTATAAGACATTTCCAACAGCCTTTCTGGGCACCTTAAAGGCTGGGGGAAGCGTCCACAAGCTAAACAACTTTTGGACTATACATGTAAAGAGAAGTAAACTTTCTTCACCTTTGGGTACCTTCAGTATATTTGAGGACTGACACTGTCCCCTTAAGTTCTGTCATGTTGAGACAAATTCAGTTGTTCACTCTTTCCTGGAATGTTCTATTTCCTAGATCTGACCTGTTGCTACTCATCAGGTTCAAACTGAGATCTTTCTGGAAGTGCGATGCCCAAAACAGGCCTCAGCTGAGGTTCGTGTGATACTGAGGACAGTGAAAGGCGATTCTTAACGCAGTATTCCTATTTACATTGAGTATGTTGTTGACTCAAACTCAGCCTGTGATCCATTGCATCCTTTGGACACTTCCTACGGTACTGCAAAACAAGGGTAGTTGTTTGTGCTCTATTTGCATAGCTAAGTGAATGCACAAGTTTTAAACCTGATTGCTTCTTGTCTTGTGAATTGCATCTGCTTTTTCCAGACAGTTTCTTGTCTTAAATTCCTGTTCTGTTTCCCAATATGCTTCAGGGCATCCTCATTTTTTTCCGTATGCTCTGTCTTTTCTGATATTTCCCTTAGTGACTTGATGGAAGTGTGTGCTTTGAATGTTCCAGATACAGGCCAAGCTGTTTTGGGTCTCCATTGGATGCATCTCCCATTTGGCCAGTTGAATCACCAGGGGCTTTCTTAAGAGTGCACACCCACCCAAATTATTTGCAAACCAAGAGAAGCCAGAAGCCTTGCTAAAAGCAAGGTGAAGATAGAAGCTTATGTAGATAGAAGCTCTGACTTTTTTTTTTTTGATAAATCTTGTCCCTACTTTTCACTTGATTGTGTAGGAGCTACCAAGAATCTTTTGCTAGCATTTTCTGGGAGCCTTCTGCTCGTTTTTAAGAAGATACTTGCTTTTTTGAGTTCTCCCAGAACCACTTACGTCTCTCATTACAATATCAAAAATAAATGCTTGTGAGATTCATCCTGAGAGTACAAGAATTAGTTGAAGAAATATTATTGAACCCACATGACTGGAGAAAATATTTAAATGCTTACATGAGCATGATGTATAACCTAAAGATTTTTTAATGGTTTCCTATTTTCCTAATCAAAGAAACGAGCTGAACATGTCTGAAAATCTTGTGTAGCATAATGTGGCTTCATTCGGCCTGATAGAGCCCAAGGTGTGGAGGAAGCTGGCTTTGCATACAGTGGCGGGTAGCAAGTGAAAAATTAAATTAGCCACTTGTTACTGAAATGAAATTCAGGTGATATGCTGAAGACAAGGCAGTGGGTTGTTCTGTGTAGAAGGAATCTTTGATGTACCAGTAATACATAAGTGAAGATGAGAAAGGAAACCCGTGAGCTGCTAGTTTCTTTTCACTAAAAACTGCACATAGACAGATCAGTTACGTGCTTAAGCACTGGATTTAGGACAGGCTGTAAATCAAGAGTGAACAGCAGCTGCAGAACTCTTAAACGCGGGAAGTTGTGTTCTTCTGGAGTGTTTGCTGAGCGTCTTCCACTGCGTACACCAGAAGTCTGTGTTAATAATAGAGATCCAGTGTGTATTCGAGTTGTTCATTTGCAGCAAGTGAACCGCTGCCGGTGGGCAGCTGGTTTGCTGTGGGAACTCTGTGGCAGGTAGGAGACCATTGCTCCTGGTGCAGAACTGGGACTGAAATTTAAGGGGATATATTTTATTGAGCTCCAGCAGTAGAGTGGGTAATATGTAGTATTACTGCTTCAGTTTTCATCTATACAACTAACACCGCTACCACAGCGTGAGGGTTATGTCTTTGTTTGCATGACCTTAACAATCCATCTGTCTCTCTTCAAAACGAAGAGAGAGCTTCTCTTACTCCCAGCTATCCAGATGTTGAGTGTGCACCTGGCTTCTGAAGAAAACAGGCAAATTGAGCGTATTCTTGATCTGTGCAGTTGAAGGGCTGCATAGGAACGGGCTTGTCTTTTGAATCAACTTGTGTATAAATATTAATTGAATGGATCTGATGAAGTTGCGTACATGTCTGTTTTGTAAGATGGAATAAATAAATCACCGCTTTGAACAGTAACAAACAATTTCTGTGTGTGTTCCTCTGAGGTGCTTGTTTTCTTGAGATGATAGGCATCAGGGTGCATGCACAACCCATGGCATTTCAAAAATAATTCACAGATCTATTCGCTGTTCCCATACCACACTGCAGCTCTTACTCAGAAAGCAACTTTACCTTTTTAAGACTTTTTTTTCCAAGCACTTGTTATTCATTTAGGAATTGAGCAAACGAAGCCATCTCTGCCATAGCAGTGTCTGGCAGAATCCTGGCCCGGGTCTGAGCTGGCACAGTGAGGCAGTCAAATGACACTCCTACTAGTCAGGTGTCCTTCTCTGATTCCATATCGGCCTTGCTGAACGCTCAGTGCGTTGTGGCAGTGGGGTACTATGTTTTTGAAAGGATGGGTTTGCTCTCTGGCTGTGCTGTTAGTACAAGGATGGTGCTAAGAGTTAAAAAGTAGCCACCTCTTTCCAGGCAGATGAGATGATGATGTCAGTTTTGGTTCTGGAGACTGTCTCAGGATTCAGAATTTAAACTGCTCAATGTAGTGTCATGGCAAAGTCTGAGTTAGAAGGTTCATCGCTTCATGTCAACATTACAGCAACACCCTAAGACTGCTCTGTTAGCAACAGGGACCCTGGAATTAACTGGGTTAAATAGCTGTCGAGTGTCAATCTAAAACATGGTGGTGGGGAAATAATGGTTAGGATTCAGTTTAAGGTTGCATACGTGAATAAAGGCAGTAAGTCTACTGCTGTAAGGGATTCTTTGGTTCATTTGGCTTTCTGTGCGGAGGAAACTCAACTTGGGTCATTTGTGTGCTTTGGGAAATGTAGTCAATAGGGTCAACTGGGTTTCGTGTTGCCCTTCATTTGAAGGGTTATATTCCTAACCTCAGCAGAAACAGAGGATGCTGTCATCTTTTAATGCCAGCTAACTAGAATCCTATAAAGATCCAGGTCCCTCACAAGGTATTTGGTTTTTTTTTTTTTACTTTCTCGGCAAATTCAGCTGTCTCTGAGCTCATAGACATGAGCTCATGAAGGCTCTAATTGCCAGTTAAGATTGATGCATGACAAAGCAATTATTTTCTAAATGAGGGGTGGATTAAGGAGCCATGGCCATGTCCCTTTTTTTTTTTTTTAGCCTGTTCTCTGGCATACTGTACTTGTCCCCACCCTGATCTTTCTTCTGTAAGGTTATTTAGGAGCTACTGTAGACATGAGCAAAGTAGTGAGCCTATTTGCTTCAACCCCCGTGCCTCAGAATAGCTGAGGTTTCAATGGGACCTCTGGAGGTCACCTGGGCCAAACCCAGCGTTCAAGCAGAACTGCTTAGAGCAGGTTGCCCAAGGCCACATCCAGGTGGCTTTTGAAGATTTCCAAGGAGGGAAACTCTGTGACCTCTCTGGGCAACCTCTTCCAGTGCTTGGTTACCCACACAGCACAGAAGTGCTGTGCACACAGAAGAAGCGCTTCATGTTGCCCTTGACATCCCTGACCAGATTCAGCTCCGTTAGTGCTTTAGCTTTACTAACTCCATCCCTGGATGCTTGGACAATGTCTCTGTATTCCTCCCAGGTTATCCATCCTTGCTTCCACCCTCTGTATGCTTCCTTTTTGCATTTGAGTTTTGCTGGGAGCTCCTTGTTCATTCATGCAAGCCTCCTGGCATTTCCTCTTTGCTGGGATGGACAACTCTTGAGCTTGGAGGAGGTGATCCTTGAATATTAACCAGTTTTTTCGGGCCTTTATCCCACAGTATTCTTCCAAGCAGATCCTCGAAGAGGCAAAAGTCTGCTGTCCTGAAGTCCAGGGTGTGAGTTTGGTTTTCACCCTCCTCCCTGCCCTCAGGACCCTGAACTCCACCATCTTATGGTCACCGCAGCCAAAGCTGCCATTCACCTCCACGTTCCCAAATTGATTGTTGTTGGTGTGTATGAGGTCCAGTTCAATGTGAACGCATACCTTTTCATTCGTTGCAATGTATGCTTTTCAGGCATCAGTCCAAGGAACAACTACAGTCCCTGCAGGGACACTGAAGCACAATCGGTGTGTTCTTCTGGAGGCTTCTCTAGCCAGTGTGAGTTAAGCACGTTCTTGCCCATCTACCCTGCCTTGAGTGATTCCTCAAAGAAAACACCCTCAGAGAAGAATATTCTCAATGTGTTCATCTGGATGCTCAGCTGAAAAGGGCTATGAAGAAATTCCTTGGTGGCTGACTTGAATCCAGTTTAGAAAGAGCAAGCTGTTGCAAAGATTGGGGCCTGTTGAGTCAGGGAATCTACCAAGATGCAGCTCTGCTTGGAGCTGTTGGGCCACACACTGGTGTGCATGTATGTGTCTGCTTGTTATACTTTCTAAGCAAGATGTGGACTAGCCTAATAAAAAGATTGTGGCTGCTCTTTGTTGTCACAAAGGTGAATTAGCAAAAGTTAAACGTAGAAAAGTTGTCTTTGTCTTCAAACCATAAACTGTAACTTCATTCCATCTGAAGCAGTCATGGAATCTGACCATCTTCAGATGCAGGGGACCTAGTTCATCAAGGATTTAGGATATCGTTTTGATATCTGTGGGTTGTAGCACCATCAGATTGACCTGTTTAGCATTTGTATGGGTTTCAAAACTTTACAATACCGTTGGCAGTAGACAGTTTTGTTGTGATACTCTTATCATCTCTGGTAGGAAGTTGTCAAGTTTTGGATGCATGGCTGCTGTTGTTACGGTTATAGCTTAAGATCTGGTTGTCATCTGGGGACTAAAAAACCACACTGTCTTCCCAGATAGGCAACTTGTAATTGGTTATAAATGTTTCTTTCACAATTTGTTGTAGTTTATGCCACAGTCTGAATGGAGAGGAAATTATTGCAGGAAAAGAGTGGGGTGGGGAGGTCAAATTGAATTTTTGGGATAGATTTACTCACCACTCCAGGCAAGCAAGTCCCAGGAAAAGATGTCTGGGATGTGATCCTCGGATTATTGTCAGACTTGATCTTCTGCCTTTGGAAGGGGACTCTGTCCACTGTTTTCCTTGTAAATTGTGAATTCAAGAGATGTGAAGTTGACTTTCTGATATCTTGCCAGTGGTGTCCACTGAACTACCAATTCATGTCCTAATCTTGAAGCATTATGATAATTGTCCTTAAGACAAAAAGCCTTGTATGTGATACTAAGTAGGGAAATGTTGCAGAGGGACTCCTTTAGGACTAGCACATCCAGATGTGTAGGATATTTATTAATAAAGGCCTGTTTATCGTAGTAAAGGTCCTAGCTGAGCCGCTAGAAGAAAAGTAGGTCTAGTTTTCTTTGCTTCTGCAGATCACTAACTGCTTATTGTATTCTCCTGGAGAGCCTCCTTATATGCTAACCAAATGGCCAGAGAACATGTTCCTGTGTCATCATCTCAAGGCTTTTTTTTGTTTGTTTTTTTTATTTCCTTAAATCCCCGTAGGTGTTAAAGAGTTTTGTGGCAATGAGTAGAGCCAACTAATGGTCCTTTCGCAGCCATTAAAGAAATTGAGTCTTTCCCCAGGCTCATATGCAAGAGCTGTTACTAGGAGCCCATTCAGACTGAATAGCCCACCTAAAAAACTCATTAAGAGGATATTCAACTGAGGTTTTTAGATTATCCCTTTACCACCCTGAAGTTGGACGGTAGGCATTTAATTTCCTTTATTGTGGCAGGTGCTGTCAGGCACTCCCCACAGATTTAAAAAATAAAATAAAATAGAATAAAATAAAATAGAAATTATGTTTAAGTGAAACCTAAAAAGTAGCCCAGCTCATTCTGTCACAGCAGGGGTAACTTAAAAGGGATGGCCAGACAAGCTGGATCTATCTCCGCCGCTGGCCTAGCCCTGCAGTCTTAACTTCAATGCCGAAAGAGTTTCTTCTTACTAGAGGCTGAGTTCCTGGGCCTTTCCCTGACATGAATAAACATTTGATAAAGATGTTTTTTACCTGAAGGCAAGTATTTTATTGTAACTTCTCAATTTAGACCTTGGAGCTTCTCAATAGAGGTGAGACCCTTCATAGGATTTTCCCGTATAACAAATGGGAGTTCTGCTTCGTCGGTCATGAGGGGTTCTTCTTCTGTAGGTCATGTTGCTTTAGAAACTTATTTGTGCCGATAGGCAGTTTCTGAATCCTGTAGCCATCATCCAAGAAGGTAAACAAGAAGTACCAGGATCTGCAGGACTTGCATGCTTACTGGTCACGATGCTTAGCCTTCCCCCTGCCAGTGAAACAGACAGGATGGGTATCTGTCATCAAGGACTGTGCACAGATCATCACGGTGGACAAGAAAGTGCACTCGTGGTATAGTTCCTGTTGTTCCTATTTGGCAATTTTGCCAGGCAGGTGTGTGCGCAAACCTCTTGTTTGTATGGAAACATCTGTAGACTGTCGTGGTGTGTTCCCTACCAGAACACCGACAAGCTCATAACAAGCACTCACCTGCTGTTTATAAACTTTCAGACTCCACTGTACATCACATGCATGGTTTAGGCAGCCTTTGAGTATCTTCCACGTTGAAGGAGAAGACCTGCTTAGTTTCCTTGGTGACGAGAACTTACCCTTCATCAGGGATTCCAGCCTGACGCCTCTCCCTTTGAAAGATCTCTCACTGGTCCTTGAACGGAAGGGCTGTGTCCAAGTATGCTCATTTGCCTTCAGCTTCACCATAGGAGCCTACAGAAGAGGCTGATGATATGATATAGGCAATAAAAGAATTGAGATTTGTTACAGTATGACAAAATACAAACATTTTACGATCACTTTGAGGTGCAAATCGTGTTCTTTCACCTTATGCAGGGGAGCGATCAGTCTATGGAATTACTGTATACAGTGCTCGGTGATTTAGCTGGCCCGAAACTGAATATTTTTGAAAATGAACGCAGCTGTTTCAAAGAGCCTTAGGGCTACTTTTTAGGACTGGAAGGTTCCATGGACACTTTGAATTTATAAGAAGTGCTAGTAAGAATAGCTTTCCTTAGTAAGAATGTTTTAGTGCTTCTCAGTAAGTGCGTATATGTTCCTGCCAGTTGTTTTTCAACCCAACCATCTGCAAACAGTGAGGAGCTACAGGAACATTCGTGTTCTTTCTCACTTTTCCTGGCTAAGGTCATAGTTTCTGGAGCCTCTCATACCGTATGACTGACAGCCTGAAGATGCTGCCTGCATTCACAGAAATTCTAGTATCAAACTTGGTCAGTTATGTCCCGGGAAGTTCAGTTCTCTCTGACAGTTAAGGAGGGTAAGAATATCGTACGTGCTCGTTCCTGCTTGTTTTGGTTAACGTCAACATCAGGAATCGTTCTCTTAGGCATGCTCATGCTGCCAAAGGAATTGGGTAGTTGTGTATGCAGGTACGAAAGGCTCTCTAGGGAGCTGTTGACCTACTTGCTGGAACAGGGGAGAACCAGGCTCTTGGTTAGTTCAGTTATGGTGTATCTTCTGGCCGTCTTTGTCATGCACCTAGAAATGGAAGCCTTTTCAGTCTTAGAGTCTTTTCAGCCTCTTCAGTGTTACAGTCTCGCCGTGTTCAGATTTCCTTAGTCTGATGCCATTTTCCTTTGTCAGGGGTCCCATAGTAGATTGTATAGAATCACAGAAGGATTTAGGTTGGAAGGGACCTCAAAGATCACCCAGTCCCAACCCCCTGCCATGGGCAGGGACACCTCCCACCAGACCAGGTTGCCCAAAGCCCCATCCAGCCTGGCCTTGAACACCTCCAGGGATGGGGCAGCCACAGCTTCTCTGGGCAGCCTGTGCCAGGGCCTCACCACCCTCATAGGAAAGATTTAAACCTAGAATTGTGTGTGTTTGATGGTTCAGAGTTTGAAATAGCGTTCCTTTGTGACTGTCTGCGTCATTGGTGACCTCACAGTGGGGTGCTTTCATTCCTGCTCTCTGTGGAGCTGTTCATGGAGAGTTCCGTTGTCTTTCACAGCTAGGCACGCTGCTGCTGTTGGGAGAACAGTCCTGCAGGGGCTATTCAGGGATTCATGGGAGTCCCCTTCAAGGTAAATGAAATTTTGGTGGGGAGCACTGTCTGGAGATACCCACTGCATTAACGTCCGCATGGACAGGTGCTTGAAGGAGAGAGAGAAGTTTCTTCTCTATTCCTGTTCTTCTGTAACGATGTGTTCATTCAGAACCTGCCCTTCTTCCCTCTTTGTCCAAGTCCCTGAAAGATATCTAGGGAATTGGAAGAACTCAAAAAAAATGCGTTCACCACCCTTTTTATGGCCACAAGCAGACAGAACTTGTGCATGTCTCTCTAGATGCTATAAGCAAACTATGTCAGCTTACAGCATTTGCATAGATGCTCGCTCACTGTGAATAAACATGAAGTGTGTATCTTAAAGAATAACGCTTCCAGGCAGGTAGTCTTTCAGAAGTTCTTCAAGTGAAGAGACAGGGAATAATCCAGTGCTTTGTCCACTGGCATGCTCTGGACTTACTGCCTGGTGGTTGTGGAGGATGACTTTCCAGGATTACCTTTCAGGATGTTAGAGAGGAGATACCAAAATGCACCTTCAGCCTTGTTTTCTGGAGTAACTGGTTACCGCAGCCTTTGTGCTACGCTCTTGTAGAGGCACAGCCCTGAAGAACACTGCTCTCTCAGGACAATGCAGTTGTATAAATCAACGAGACCCATGCATCTGTAGTGGGATACACATTAATATCAGTCCCACAGTTGCTGCAGCATGGCTTTGCTTTTTGCATCCAAAAACCTCTAGATCTTTCAAGCTAGAAAACGCATGATGCACTTTCAACTGTTTCTAGCTAATGTAGCTCTGGGAGGAAAAAACGGAGGATGGAAGTAATGCTCAGGAGATACAGCCCACACGTGTGTGGATATCATCATATTCTTACCAATTTTAATAAGGTCATCTTTGTTGCAAATGGATGGGATCTGTTTAAAATGAACGCAATTGACAAGACTTTGCCCTTACTTCTCAGTTTGTGCTTAGGATGAGAGCGAAGCAACTTGACTTTAAATGTCTCTTGCATACCTTCCACATCCTGGAGGGATTTCAGTTGAAGCTGTCTGAGCTGCCTCCATTCTGTGCCAGCACAGATGCTTTGTGTGGAGCACTGTGGGACGGCGGTCTGCCATTTTCCTCTCCCCAAATGTGGGGACAGTACCTTCACTTCCTGAAGGTCAGAGGATTCAACGGTGGGGGAATCTGCTAACACAATGGTGTAAAAAAAAACACAACACTATATGGGAGAATTTATGACTTGAACTTTTATTTTTTTAGCAGATGGGAGAATTCTGTGAATAAGAAACTTGAAAATAACAAAAGAGACAATGTGACATTTCCTAACTAGAAATTTTCTTCTCAAAAAGTTCGATAAAAATATTTCAGATTTGCTAAATTCTTGGCTATTCTGGGTATTTCATCATCATTTGCATCAAGGAATCTGCAAGAGTGCTACATCTAAAAGTTTTTTTTCAGAAATTTAGAAGTAAAGACCACCTGTCTTACTGCAGGCTGTTGTAACACGTAGTTGAGTGCCACTGATAACGAATCACTGAAAAATCAGTAAATATCACCAGTTGAATTGGTATGGATAACAGCTCTTGAAACAAACATACTTTACAAAAACCCCGTAAAGCTCTTTCCCTGAGTTTTATGAGCATGAAAATCCAGCCAAATACTTTAGGAGAACTTGGTCTGAAAACCTTGCCTTGCACCACAGTGGTTTGCTGCTAGTGACACTCAATCCTTCCCAGTAAATGATTCACTGTGAGTCAGTTAGCTTGCTCCAGCAGACAGTTGGCAACAGTTCTGCACTAAGACCCCAATTTATTCAGGCTGCACCTTTTCTGCAAAGAGGGAATGACTGCTGGACCAGCGCACGCACCCTAATAATTACATTTTTCTCCCTGTACATTTATTTGTGCATGTGCAAACTCCAGTGTGGACCGATGTGATCTGCAGTGGTGTCTCTGGGTGGAAAGAGAAGGACTGGAGACAGCAGGACGTCAGACGTCAGGCACCAATCCTTCTCCCAGTTTTGGTTTGTTTTCCCCTAGAGGCAGAGCTGCTCGTGTAGGAGCCGTGTCCATCAGAGGCAGGAAGAACTGCTTCCTCAGAGGGGGGGATGTGAGCGTAGGAGCCGTGTGCTGGGCAGGAGCGCTGAGCTGCACGTGGGGAAATCGGATCTGGTCCCTGCAGTTGCCAAAGCACAGGCCATGGTTTAGACAAACAGGAGGAAAAGGAATTGTGCTTGAGCAAAGCCAGATTGACTGGGGTTGAATGGTGTTTGCTTAAAATGGCAGTGCCAAGTAGTTGGTGTGGAAGAACAACAGGATTATGACATAGGTCTTCACAGAGAATCCATCCTCCAGTGTCTGCCTGGTACAGCTCGTCTGCGTGACGCTTTTTTCTCAGCATTCGATGCCTGCTCATTTCTATCTTCCTTCGCTCCAGAAACACTTGACAACAACAAACATCTAATGCTTGGCTGTATGGGTGTGCTCGAGTATTCTGGCATCGCTGTACAGCTCTGGAGAGGCTGCCGTAGCTCATCTTGGTGATCTTGTGTGCTGTCCGAGGGTTTAGTTTCTGCTCTTAGTCTTGACAAAAAATGAAGCTAAGCTGAGTCTGTGAAATCCATTCTTCTGCATTAAAGAGCTGTTTAACTTTGGTGCTTGTTTATTGTTTTAGCATTCTGTATCTGAAAAAATCTTAATATGTTGCTTGGGAGCCCTTCACACTGAGGCTGGTAAAGTTGCTTTAAATTCATTTTGAAATGTCTGAACGGTGACAGAGTCAGAAATCTGGGGTCTGAAATTATTTGTCTATCTAACACATAATGAAATGAAACACTGAGGGGAGACTCTTAACAAACATGATTCAGTTTAGAGGGTTTCTTATACTTTACAGGCAAGGCGTGTTATGACACAATCTCTGTAGTCACTACTGTTTGTTTAGCAGATAATTGTTTGGAGACTGAAAAGCCTACTGTTCATTGCGAAGATAATAGATTTGTTTTAGATATTATTGCTGTTTAATACACCTTTTCAAGGTTTTACTTCATTGGAGATTGAAATCTTGATATGCTTATAAGCAAAAGTGTTCAGATATACATGCTGCATCACCTTCTTCCATTGCACTTTCTGTGATTGTACATCTAGACATAGCAAACAAGAAATACAGTCTAAAATTGGGAAAATGCCACTTCACACCTTTGAAATATAATAATGCTTTTAAGACACTCTAAATTTGTAAAGTTGTGTGTGTGGATACAGTCACAACTCCTGATTTTACTGCCTTCTTTTTTTCATTAGGGTTTTAGGTGCTCAGATATTCTAATTAAGCAAAGTAGAAATTAAATGGGTACTTTATCACCGAAAAGGCAGTGTTTTCTCTACTAATTCCTTAAGGGAGCTATGGCTAGACGGTGCTTTTTACTTCAGAAACTAGGCTAACAATGTGAGTGAGCAGGAAATACTGCAGGTGTCAGTGTGTAGGATGCATGCTACTTTACACACAAGGTGTAAATTCACGTAACAAGGGAACTTGAAAGTGAATTTAGCTGAAAATTAATCTTTCACTGGAAAATAATTTGTCTTCTATGAGTCTAAACGTCAATGTCACCCAGATCTATGTGTATTGTAAATTTGTTAGAAAATTGCTACCCAAACTGCAAGTTTTAGTTCATTGAAATGTCATGGATTATCATAGTACTGTCTGTGATTTGCAAGCTGCTAGGTTCTTACACCTGAAATACTGTTAATGCTGGTTGCAGCTATAAATGGCTTTATGAAAGCGATCTTATCTAAAGTTTTATTTTGAAAGGGCCCATTATATCGGCACCCTGTACTAATTAACATTGAATGTCATTATTTTTTGCTATTCCTTTATAGAACAAAAGAGATGAACATCTTTTGAAAAAACGGAATGTTCCCCAGGAAGAAAGTTTAGAAGATTCTGATGTTGATGCTGACTTCAAAGCAGTAAGTACCTTGATTCTGGAAGTTACTTTTAAAACTTTGGTGTCTCAAAACAGTGTATTCTGTTTTTACTTTAACACTGGAAGTCTTGCAGTTATTTGAAAGGAAAATTATGAACTGATACACCGTTAAAATTAGTTTGATTGTATTAAAAGATGAAAATGACAGTGTAACTCAACAACAAAATTACTAAAACATTTTATTTTTCTTTTCAAGCAAAACGTAACACTAGAAGCTATACTGCAGGTATGTTATGTTTACTTATTTATTTTTAATTAGAATTTATTGTTCTGTGGATTTTTTTTAGTTTTTATTGTCATTTTTTTTAGAATGCCACAAGTGACAACCCAGTGATCCAGCTGAGTGCTGTCCAAGCTGCAAGGTAAAAATAAATAAAGACATAGAAATATACTTCCTACGCATTTTTTCATGATGAGTTACTTATTTTACTTTTGCATTTAATTTCACAGAAAACTCCTATCCAGTGACAGAAATCCACCTATTGATGACTTAATAAAATCAGGAATTTTACCAATTCTGGTAAAATGCCTAGAAAGAGATGATAAGTAAGTATACCTTTAAAGACGTTCACCTTTACTGAAAAACTGAAACCAAAACACTCTGGATATTGCAAATGGAACTGAGGGATCCACAGCACCACAAAATCTTACACAGTGGATCAGATTCCATGACAATAAACCCTTAATTCTCCAGGAGCATTTATCTGCCACTGAAATGTCACTTTCTTTTTTAGTGCTTGCTTGAGCATATCTAGCTGAAGGAAGATACTTTACTACATTTCTCATAGGTTTTGAATATTTCAGACTTTCCTGTTAACTGTTTTTAAGAAACATGTCTCAGACTTGGTGTGTGTATTTGTGAAGGCAGAGCGTATGCTTGGTTGTGAACAGGGCTGTTCTCTATACCAGAATACAGTTGTCATCTCTTTCATTAAGGTAATTAGCTTAAGTTTCTAGCTCCTTTCATTCATACTGCAAGGTGAGCTTCTTTCTGGCTCTGCACTGCTCCGTTATATAATGGAACAAAACAGTAAGCATGCTTTGGGTTCTGATTATTCATTGGAAAACGAGTTTCAATAAATGAGAATGTTGAGTGTGTAGTTGCGTGGATTTCAGGTCATGTCAGAAAACTGCTATATTCCACGAGCCCCTTAAGATAGATGGGGATTAATACATCTGAAGTAAATGTTTTAGGCTTTCTTTGGTCTGGGGCAGCCAAAAATGTATTTACAGTATTTCCATTTTCAAGGTTATTTCTGCAACCGCAAGGGCTAGAAACTTCAGAAAATGCAAACTGACATTTTGGGTATAATTTGATGGTTGCAAAACATGAAGCGTGAGTAGCTTTCTAGTTTTTTTAACAAAACAATTACTAAGAAGGCAGCTGGCAATAACGTTCATATCAGGATAGCATTTTAAAATGGGTCACAAATGTCTATCTGCTCTAGAAGTAGATGGTTCAGTGCCGTGAAAATTCATTTAATTTGAATTTTATTTATAGTATTTGTATGGTTTATCTCTGTAAATGTTTAATAAGCCTTTTGAAACTGAACGTAGCATTTTCTTAAGCAGTCCTTTTAATAGTGATTGCTATATAACATTTAGTAGAGGTAAATTCTGCGAAGGCTTTATGTAACAGATCATTAAAGCTGATGTTCATGTTGTAACTGGAAGCTTATCCCAAGGCCACTCAGGTCCCAAGGGGAAGAAAAATTCATTGTGTGCTTGAGGACCAACACAGAACTAGAATGTTAATGCGTTTGATCCTAGAACATAAGGCTTATAGATAGCTGCCTACAGGTACTATTTGTTTTTACAAATCCTTATTTACACCTCGTGGGCCTTCATCTCCATTTCTTTCGCAATCCCATCCCCAGTAATACTTTAAAATGCCTTGGAAACTAGTGCACAAGAAAAGCTTAAGGGAAACAGGTGGCATGGCTGCATATAAAACATAATGATGAAGACACCAAAAAAGCACAGGAATGAAAAAGAGTCACCTAATAGTAAACACTCTCTGTTCCTCCTGAAGCTAGACACCTTGCTATTATTGCAACCACTGTAAGCTGTAAAGTCTTTTATAGCTTTTACAACTTCTAACCTTTAACATTTGCTTGAACAAGTTTTCATGCAAACTGTTTTACTATACTTCTGGTGGCATAGACAACAGCAGCTGATAGACACCATCTTGGATTGGACGTTCCCCCAGCTTTTATAGTATTCGTAACTAATTTTATCTGCATTTAGTAAGTTGGTTGTAGTACAGGTATGATGCTGTCTTTCAATACTGATTCTAGATCTTTACCCTGTCTGTGATGGAGCAGAAAAATGCCTTTGTCCCAGTGTACCTGCTTGTACTTCATCTCGGATGTGATGTTAGAAGGGCCACAAGTGTATATTATTAGTTATGGTCAGCCATGGTTAATTTATTGAGAACTGCTAATGGCAGTAAGACGGTTGCACTTCTTCACTAAGTATGCCTTTGGGTCAGTTGGATGTGAAGAGGTGTCTGTTACCCATTAGAGAGGCATAATTAAATTTTATGATGATGTGTACTTGAAATCTTTCATACTGGAGATAATTAGTTAATTAGAGTAGCGGTCAGCTTCACTAGCTGGTGTGTGCTTCAACAAGTATTACTGTTTGTTTTTCTTTTATTTCTTTTAGTTTTTACTAATATGAAGTTGGAATGATTGGCAGTTTAAAAAAAGACGTAGAATGTAAAGTTAATATTTTTCTCTCATCTCTGTTCTTCTGAAATGTCCAGCCTTAGAGTATTTTGGAAAAACTTTTAGTTTGGTGGCACTGCTTAAATGTAGAGTCTGAGAGTGCATGCAGCTATTCATGCTGAAGTCATCCATAAAATAGTCTGAAGATTGTTTCAAGTTATTACTGTAAAATTATTTCATTACAGCCCTTCATTACAATTTGAAGCTGCATGGGCATTGACTAACATAGCATCAGGCACTTCTGCACAAACTCAAGCTGTTGTACAGTCTAGTAAGTATTAAAATTTGTTTATTGGGGGCTTGTGGATATTTTGGGTAAAAGGCAAAAAGGGGGTTTTTGGATAACATACCACTTGTTATCAAAACTATTAAAATTATAAAATTGTATATATCGGTCTTTCTCGAAAGTTTCTAGTTTTGTTCTTAAAGGTTGGTCTGTTTGTCAGTAACGATTAATATTAAGGATCACGGAACTGAATCTCCCTTTAAAGAAGATAGAGAATGACAGATGATACGAGTTTGACAAGAACGTTAGTCCTTTCTAATTCTGGAGTTGATTATTGAAATCATGTACCGTTAACTCCCCTTCAGCTAAACCTTACATTAGAAAGTAGTTCTTTCTACCTCAAGGGTATGTTCATAAATCTTACTAAAGTTGTTAAATACACGGTTATGTAAGATTGCCCATTTAAACACAGTTAAGAAAATTACCGTCCTTTCCTTTGACCATATGATTCATCTCTCCTGTACACACTGTGTTTGTTGTGCTGGCTTCGATTCTTATTTAACCAGCCACTGACACTTCCATTATAAAGAGACAGAAAATTAGAGCTAATTGAAGATAATTTATGTGTGCTGATTTCAATCAATCTGTTCTTATTTTTCTGGATTTTATATGTAGCTTTTGTGTATCAACATGCTTATCTTCAAACAATCACCTCTATGCTAAATGCAATGTTTTGTCATTAAATGGGAGGCTGTAGCTAAGTAATTATTTAATAAATTGCCTTAGTTTATTCATAGTCAGTGTTTTTATGTAGGAAAATGGTGACTTGGTTATTTGATTTTTTATTTATTTTTATAAATATTTGAACCTGTCTTTCAAATCAAAATGCAGTTTTTTATGTTTGGCTAATAAAATATCTCACTAACACTTAGATTCTGTATAGTTACTATATTGGAGCAATAGAGTAAGAATGCTCATCAAAATGAGCTTTGGGTAAAAATCCAAAGCCTTTAAAAATTGTAAAAATCTTGAAATTGTTTAAAAAAAATAATTAAATGATTTGGGCACTTCTGCTTTAATCTAAACACATCTTTAATCTAATTCTGCTTTACAGATGTCTATCTTTGAAAATGTACTTCCAAGTTTTCATCCTTCCCACCTTGTTAATCGGTTAAGCATTTTTTTTCATCCTTTTTCAAGTTGCAGTGTTATCATCTTTGGGTGAATGAATCCAAATGAAAAGGCTACTTATAGTATTTGCTTTGCAGAAAAAAGAGTGTGGAAATAAGATCTTAATGTGAAAATTAAAATTAAAATTAGAATAAAAAAATGCATGTGTACAGTTAAAAGCCTTGCTGTTAGATGCAGAATTACTCGAAGTTCAGGCTGGGATTTGTCCTGCCCAAAATCTGTTCAGCTAATGCTTGAAAAGAAGCAAGTGTGATAAAACGATCTGCAGAAGCAAAAAACATTTCCTAGGTTTTGCTTCTGAAGAGAAAATGGGCAGAAGTTTAGTCTGGCCACCTTGTACTGGGAGGTGACTAAGGGCCTCTGAACTCTGCTCTATTTTTGATAAGGGACAGTTTGAGGAAACAAAGTGATAGACCCTTTCAGAGGAGGCTGCTCCAGCCGAAATCCAAAAGAAGAAGGCTTCCTGCAATCCAGAGGGACAGATGGCAGTTGGAGGGCCTAGCAAGAGAGGGAAAGTCCTGTACTCACAGAATAGATCTGGCACGAACCAATTTGGAGCAGAAGCAATTAATTTTTTGAGAGCAGTAGATGAGATAACGTGCAACTCACGCTTTCTGAGACTGTCCTGCTTGAGAGCTGATATGAAATAGTTTCGTTCCTGCTTTTGAAAGCATACCAGGATTGCAGTCTAATATAAACTGCATACTTGACCCTCGTCTCTCTGAAATATGTTGAATACATGTATGGCTGAAATGTGGTCTCAGTAAACGCTGGGAAAAGGAGGCTTCAATATTCCTCTTGAGCTAACGGAAGTAGGACGATTATGACAAGAAAAGAAAGTGTTCTTAAGCAATGTTATATTGCTTTCCCTCCCAGCTTGTCAGTTGTAGGCTATTGCTGAATTACTCGTTCAGGTTGGGGAGGGAAATTTAGGTTCTCTTTATTCTTCATCACTCTCTCTCTATTTTTTTTTCCAGGAAAATAACAGCATGTTTTGGCTCCTTATTGCATCTTAAATTATCAACAGAATATTGATTCATAGCTGCTCACAAATTGTGTTGCAATTCTGTAAAATTTCTGAAGCTATTTTGGTTTTTATGGTATCTAAAGAAAAAATACACTTTTCTTCCAGAGTATAAAAATTGATGTATTTTATTTTACTTAGAAAGGCTATAGGATGAGTATGATAATACATAGATTTATAAAACTGTTGTAAGAATTCCCATCTTTCAAGGAATACGGATTGTCTGAGGGGAAATAGCACATGGGAGTAGCTTAGATCTCTTAAATGTATTTATTTCATCAAAGACTGAAATCTAAAATCAGTAGCACTTCCTTAATCTGGTATGTTGCCTGTGTTATATAAGAACAAATAAAAACTCGTCTTAGTACTGTATGGCAGATGGATGCAAGTCTTCACTGCATGTGGAAACTAACTATAGCCACCTCTTGGGAGGAAAGCTATTTTCTTAAAGTCAAGATTTGAAGCACATTTGCATGAGTAGGCATGTCTTTCTGCTAGGTATGTATTGCTGTCTTGGATAAGTGGAAAATCTGAATCACCAGGACATTAAACCTAGCACCTACAGATCTGTGGCTCTTATATAGCACTTTGAGAAAGATGGGGAAATGTTTAAATGTGGGGAGCAGTGTCGTTTAATAGTTGCTTGTTCTTGAGTCTATTTTTCCCCTCTCCAGATTTTTATAGAAATGTTTAACTGAAATGTTATATGCTGTTCATAAGAGAAGTCTGTATCTTAGTATAAGGTGTGGTAGAGAAAGTTTAACATGGATCAATGAACTTATCATGCATGTTATGTTCCAATAAAAACAAATCCAATCCTTTTGTTCTATAGATGCAGTACCCCTCTTTTTGAGACTACTTCATTCACCACACCAGAATGTCTGTGAGCAGGCTGT
Source organism: Cygnus atratus (assembly GCF_013377495.2). Taxonomy (NCBI): domain Eukaryota; kingdom Metazoa; phylum Chordata; class Aves; order Anseriformes; family Anatidae; genus Cygnus; species Cygnus atratus. The sequence continues at coordinate 180,116,877 of NC_066362.1, read as the reverse complement.
CTGGGCTCTTGGAAATATTATAGGTAACTGTTGTTCTTACAATGGTTGGAATTCAGGGAGTGTTTCATTTTAGAATTTGACTTTTGAACATTGGCATTATCATGTGAGACTATGTTTCCTCTGAATTCTGTGGCTTAATACAATTTTTCATGTGGAAAGAATTACATCTGTACATGCAATTTTTTTCTAAAGAATAGTGCCACTTGCTACACAAAATGTTAACAGGATAAATTCTGTGTCTCCTAAAATATACATACATATCTGTACGTATGTATATTTAATTGAACACGAACTTTTAGTAGTAAACTATTGGTGAGGAAACATAGAATTTCAGTATCCCGACATGTCATTGCATACATTTCAAGATTTTCCATTTTTAATGTAATTTCTTTTACAACAATTTTCATTTCTGTAGGTGATGGTCCTCAGTGTAGAGATTATGTCATATCACTGGGAGTTGTCAAACCTCTTCTGTCCTTCATCAATCCCTCCATTCCCATCACCTTCCTTCGGAACGTCACATGGGTCATTGTAAATCTCTGCAGGAATAAGGACCCCCCACCGCCTATGGAGACAGTTCAGGAGGTAAATAAAGAATTACAAGAGAGATAATTTTTTATACTCTGGGCTAGAAGCTAGATATTTCACATTGTCATACTATGAATTTATGTATATCTTTTGCCACTGTCTTCTGTCACTTACCAGTTGTTAAATGAAGTAATTTGACCAATTTGTTGCTTCTTACTGAGATTATAACAAAGCTACTCATAACATCTGAAACTGAAGATTGTCTGATTATCCATATATTAGAATGGACGCAACAAAAATTAACACTCTAGAAAGTGTTAACGTACTCAGCATTTAATATTTTTATCAAAAAAGACTACAAACAGGGTTCTGTATATATTCTGTATATAGGGTTATTCAAACGCAATTTTCAGTAAGAGGAAATACATATATTGAACGTAGTGTAGTTTGTGTTTTGATTAGTTGTGAACATGCAGTCATTGTCAAGTCCTCACTTGAGAAGCATCTGCAAATCTTTTTAAACTGGTGAACAAATACAGTGTTTAGAGTAGGCGCATCTAGTAAAGTTATTTGACTAGAACTACAGTTGTAAGTAAAGCTCTTCATTTTAAGATAAATTCCAAAGCCCAGGTACGGCTTTTGAAGCTGTGTGAAGATTGGAAGTGTAAGATTGGTAGTGAGTAAACTCCAATGTATTCTCCAAAACGAAGCAGACACTCTTAGAAGTAAGAATTTACCAAATTAAAAAACAAAACAAAACAAAACACTGTTTTAAGCAGTCTTGCCATTACTCAGTTATATACTTTCTCCGTACATGAATACAAAAATATATATTTTTATTTCAATCCAAAGAGGGTTTTATGTAAATAGTTTTTACTATGTTTTTCAGTAACTTTAAGCTTTCATAAATAGCAGGGAGATGTCTTATTTATGGTGTTTTTGTGTTTTCTCTCAAAGTCTAGTCTGCTCTCTGTGTGTCTTTGAAATAAATTACTTCCTTGTATTTTTACAAATTTTAAATAAAATATATTTTTATACATACTTTGGGGGAGGGAATGAGCAGTTGCTGGGAAACATGTGTAATGTACTAATGCAGTCTCAAACATTAGTCTCGAGTCTCAAGTTTTGTGACTGCACTACTTGGATTTGTGTTTACACAGCAAATTTTATTCTACTCTAATGACTGATGAACTTCTTTTCAGATTTTGCCAGCATTGTGTGTTCTCATTTACCATACAGATATAAATGTAAGTAATTTCTAAAGTTCTAGATATTTAGATCATTTTCTCTAAGAGAAAATGCTATAAGATTTTGTTGGTGGTTAACTTGTTTTTGTGTGTTAATTTTCATATACTTAAGCAGTAAATGGGCAATTAGATGCTAAGATTAATATAACTAGCCATTCAGAGCATGAAAAATGAAGTGCAAGCACCACTCCTAAAATATCTTTTCTAAAAGGCTTATATTTACGTTAGAAATCACATTTTAAGAAATACTATTTTGCAGAATTGAGCACTGAAAATTTAGAATTGTGATCTTTACTATTGACTTAATTCTGCCCCAATTTGTAATTTTGCATAGCTGATATATAATACATGTGTGCAAAGATATGTATAATTCTATATATTAGTTGAATCAAATACTGTAATTATATGGGTAATTCGGATTTTTACAACCTGTTGGGTGCCTGAATTTGCAACCTGTTTAACTAAAGAAATCACATATAAAAATATATTTAAGTAAATATCAATCAGCTATTGTTCTGTGGCACCTTCAACAACTTCTCTTCAGATTTTTAATGCTAAACCTTCAGTACTTCCCACATTCCTGAGCCATGGTTTTACATACATTCTCAAAGTAATGTCCTAGAGAGCTGGACTTACCTCCTGAGGTCTTACATTATGACTTCAGGAACCAAGATCTGTATAACTAAGGGTTACTGAGCTGCTTTTCTACTCCTCCTCCTGTCAGGACTTTGTAATGTCTTGGACTATTGCTCCCTGTAGTGACCTCCAAATTAGGGAAGCAAAAATTGAACCTTTGCGGTGGGTCTGGGGGTAGGACATAAGGTTGGTGGAGATGTCTTAGGTTATCTATTTCCGCAACGAGGTAGTGGTGTTTCTGCTGCTTCTTTAATGGTGTAGTGGGCATGGCTCCACAAGTATTTGCCAACAGTTTAATTTGGGATTTTGCCAGAGTTTTCCCAGTGTAATATGAGTGGGAGACAGCACATGGTGACTTTGCAATTCGTGATTTGGACAAACCTGAATGGAAACTCGTAGTAAAACCAAAATACATCTAACCTATAAGCTTTTTCTTTTTTCCTGCCAAATTTGAAAGCTTTTTGCAAGCAATGATTGTGTGAGAGCTTCTTAAATTAGATACGAGACTATGTGATGCCAGGTTTTGACTGATCTCAATTAGGGTGCCCATCTTTTTGATCCCGAGAGTCAGGTGCTAGTTTGGAGGTACCACTGTGGTCCCAGCCTCTGAGTATTGGAGCAGCAAACCTATCTTTGGAGATGAGTCAGTGATGCAGGTAGGTCAGCCAACAGTACTGTGAGCACTTCTGGCGGCTGCTGCTCTCGTCACCAACAGGGCTGTGGGGCAGCAAACTGGTGAGGCACCATCTCTCACTGCTTCTGCTGCGATACCGGCTCCACTGCAGCACGTTCTGCTGTCCCTGCGGCGTTAGTGGGTGAGGGCAGCAGCAGGCTGTGTCAGGAGAGTGTTAGGTCTGTGCTGTCTGGTCCCTGGAGAAGGGGGGAAGCAGCCTGTGGGTCAGGAGTTTAAAGTCCTTCCCACATCTCCAGTACTATTTAGCTGTCCTAATAGCTGGAAATTTTGTATGGGTATCTCTTTAAAAGTAGAATTCAGGTGCCTTTATGGAAATAGCAGATGAGGTTTCTTTTGGTTAAGTTGTCAGGGAGGGGAAGCTGGCTCCCAAGTTGCTATTTGGGTGCAAGTTGTGCCGTTCCCATTTGAAGCTCCCTTAAATCTCAGTGAGCTGGGCCACTGGCTCCTTTTTGCTTATCATGGAGCACTCAGCCTGGGCACAAGCTCTGCCTACAAAGCCTTTCAAACACAAGTTCAGACCATCTGATCTCAGAACATAATTAAGATGCTTAGATTTGGAGCCTGTTGCTCTAAGCTCATCTAGGTAAACTGGGTGAGAGCCACATTCAAAAGGTGTTTTAGTACACAGAATATAAAAAGTGCCTTAGCATGCAGAATATAGAGGGAGAATAGGCTAAGTCTGCTCTTAATTTAGGCACTTCACTGAAGTGCAATGAATTCAGGCCTTAGTCTTCATTAATATTACAGAGAGCAACTGCTTTGCTTTGGTTTGCAGTGGACATTTACTTAGAAATGCAGAGATCCAGATACCTCAACAGATGACGCCCTCAGTGGGGTCCAGATTTCTCTTCCTGCAGTTCCTAACATCATCTCTAAGTGATGGGATATTACCACTCTTTCTGCTAGCTTTGTTTCTGCTTCAAAAACTACCTTTAAAATAACCGTAACTTTTGTACCTTTCCTTTTTTTTTTTTTGAGGGCTCTCAAATCATCCTTATCAAGTCATCAGTGACGTAGTCGTTACTTTCTTTAAGATACTAAGAGTGCCCTGCATGATAGTCATTCCTTTGTGTTTTTTCCCTTTGCTTGAACAGTTGCCACCTTACAATAGCTGTTACTCCTTTAGCTGGTGTAAGAAATTCTTTTCTTTGCTGTGGATTTTAATCTCGATATGAAGGCCAAAGAGGATACGTTGAGGATAGTTTGCAGTTTAACTTCAAAACTGCACTATGGATCAGAAATGTTAAAGTGTATATAGATGGATTACATACCATGGGAATTTAGGTATTCTGTAATCAGAAGATAGCACATCTAACAGATTAGGGCAGGGTCAGGAGGCTGGCTCAGTATTGTCTTCAGAAAGTTACTAGCATAGTTACTTACCTGAGCTGATCATCAATCTGTGAAATGCAAACCAAGCCAAAAAATTTACTTTTGTCAGGTGATGTGTGCTGTAATTTTATGCACCAAAATGTGGTGTTTAATTAAAAAAAAAAAAAAAAAAAGAGGACATAGAAATTATTTTCATGGTACAAATGACCCCAGTTATCATAGGTGTACCTAATAATCTAAAATTCTACAAATCAGTTTGCATTATAGTATTTGTGTTTTTCCTGTAACGGAGTTGCATGCTCCTTTTTTACCCAGATGTGTGGAATGTTGATCGCTAAATTAAGACTCGGTTATACGGATCTTGCTATTCAATCTGTAAACCATGTTCTTTCCAACTTGTAGATTCTTGTGGACACCGTTTGGGCTCTGTCCTACTTAACAGACGGTGGTAATGAACAGATACAAATGGTGATTGATTCAGGAGTTGTACCTTTCCTAGTTCCCCTTCTGAGTCATCAGGAGGTTAAAGTTCAAGTAAGTCTGCTTCAGTGTCTTTGAATAGTCTTTTGTAACCTATTTGCTTTAAAAAATGTGCTTCTGAGTATTTATTAGTGGTGTTCTGAGACGAGCATTTATAGCTACATTTGTTGTAGGTAAACTGAACAAAAATGTTACCTACCCTAAGGAAAAAAGATAATTTAAAATTACATTGAAGCTGTTTTGAGATTTCTTTGATTTTGTTAGTGACAGGTTAAACATTAACTTCCATTGCGTGATTACCAGGGGTGCATTCCTTTTGTGCTCCTAAAATACTTAATGACAGTAGGTTTTACATTTTCCAAATTATATATACTCTTTTTTTCTGTTGCCACATGTATGGTTGCAGCATCTGAATACCTCATGGAAATCAGCTATGTTTTTGAGACTCGCTGAATGTTAAAATATTTGCAGATTCTTAGTTCTTTTAGTAGAGTAAATTTCTGGTTATCTACAAAAGGTAGGGTAACTGACCTTGTTTGATTAATTTCAAAAACGAAGGGAAACTTAAAGTTAGTTAATATGTCCTTGATTTTTATAAACTAACCATTGGAATGTGGAAGGGTTTTTTTTTTTCTATGTCTGTGCATTTATCATGTTTGTTTAGTTTGGACTTTGGATGAGACTTGGCTGTCTTGAAATTTGTCAGGCCAGTTCATTTGATGAAAACAAGTCCCTCCAGTATTCTGTCACTTATAAAGCACTAAATAACTAATACATAAGAGTATAACGTACATTTTTGAAAGTCAAGTAAGAGTCAATAAGAATAAAAGTAGTCTTTTTTTTTTAATACTGCAGTGGAGACCTGAATCGAAAAGTAAGCAATATTAGCAGACATAGTCAAGACCTAGATGCATTTATTGTAAATCAGATCAGATACACAATGAATTATTTTATTGTTTTAATACCCTTTTACTTTCTAGTCTTTACACTTTTGGAGTTGGGCTGCAGTGCATCTATTGAGTAAAATTCTGTAGTATGTGTTTTTGTTCTGGTGAAACAGCACCCCTTTTTAGAGTGTAGCTGGCAGGCTGAAGTGCTAAATTGCGTTTTGCAAAGTGTTTTTGTAGAGACATTTTAAAATGATCTTTGTTTTAGCATAAGTAACAGCAACGTCTTTAACATGCAATTTTTTTTTTCCTTCCCACTTTGAATATTCAGACAGCAGCACTGAGAGCAGTAGGCAACATAGTAACTGGTACTGATGAACAGACACAAGTTGTTCTCAATTGTGATGTTTTGTCTTACTTCCCAAACCTCCTGACGCATCCAAAAGAGAAGATAAACAAGGTATATTATGATCTGCTTCTTCCTAACTTAATCTTGTTGTTTAAAGTGTAGAACAGTAGTCTGTAGCACGTTACAGAAGAATTTCTTATACCTGTTATCTCTGGGATGTCAGCAATTCTGTATAAAGATGCAGCAGCCTTTGAGGCTGGTGCTTAATTAGGGCTGAAGCCAACCAGGCATACTGGGGATCTGTGCGTTGGTGTTGATGCCCAGTGCTTTTTGGGAGGACTGATGGTTTTTGCTTTTAAGTGTGATACGTTTTTTTCAGTTTGCTTGCACAGTGAGTAATTGCTGAACTTGCGTTAGGGTTTTTCATATGTAAGGATTGTTACTTTGGGTTGAGTCCAGTGAGATGGGTGAGATTGATCCAGTTTTTCCACTCAGCAAAATTAAAGAAGCTTGATGAAATAACACCTTTTTTTATAGCGAAGTTCTTTCTCTTCTGTTGTCAGTCCTCACTTTCAAGGGAGTAGGGAATACCACTGCCCTTTTTTGAAAACTATCCCTGGGTTTCCTCTCCTTCCTTCTGGCAGAGGGAACTTTGCTTCTGCAGAGGACTGGGTGGTATAGGGAGAGTTAGAGGAAAGAATGTGATCGATGGCCTCTTTTCCAGAGCTGTATTTGATGATGTTTTTTGTTAATAATTTTTGTTAATCATCATGCCATCTTTCCCTGCAGAGATGGGACTGGTTGAGGAGGAAGTTTTTTCTTTTCTCTCGCCTTTTGTTTATCTTACACGATTTCCCTATTTTAGCTTACCACTGAGGGGAAATCTGTTAGTGAGGAATCTATGTCTTCAGGGCCTGGCAACTGCCAAGAGCACTGAAGAAGTTAATCTTTGACAGTTCAAACAGCTATGATTTGTTTCTGCCTGCCCTTCTAGCACTCAGGAAAGAACAAGAAATGCCAAGATTCAGTGCTTTTGAATGTCAAGAAATGAACTATTATTGTATAAGGGGAGTGTATAAACACCTTTGAGTTTTTTAATAAATGTTGTGAGGAGCAAATAAAAGTCAGATATACGTCCCTGGAAAATGGAACCCATTGTTTTCTGCAGTACTTTGTAATTGGCTCTTTGATGGCTTATTAAAGTTTGGTTTTAGTAAAGATAAGAGCTTTCTTAAGATGTTCTCAGTTGTCTTGACAAGTATCCCCCATTGTAACCATGAATTTGTTGCTGCCATTAGATGTTATCTATGCTGAGGAGCCACCTGAAAGCGATAAGTGCTGAGTAAGGTCTGAGGACTGAGAGTCCTGTCCTGTCTGATAATTAATGGGAAAACTCGAATGAGCTTTGTAAGCTCTACTTCATGTTTCAGGAACAAAATCGGAGCTGGAAGCACAGAAAGCTACTGCTGAGCTGTCAGGTCAAATATTACAGAAGTCCCTTTTTATATGGGGTTTTACTGATTTTCTTTGCAAAACTGATTAAAAGTTTAAAACGTGGCTGTGATTCCAGCAGCACAAAGTGGATGTAAGGTTTAAGTCAGTATCACTCCCAGTGAATGGAAACACTCCTTGTGTAAGTAATAATCTGACCCAGTGAATTAATCATATCAGTTTTGTATTGATCCCCTGCATGTTTGGCTTTCACAGTGCAATAAAGGTTGTGTGCTGGAAGTGCTAGTGGGGGGGAAACCCGGAGGCTCTGTTTAGAGATTGGTCATTGTATGAGTTGAAGTTTTGAGGTTGTTTTGTTCGGTTTGTTTTTTTTATCTGTTGACTGTTTTTGAAAAGTGCTTTGCTTTTTTATTTTTTCCATTTTTAGGAAGCAGTTTGGTTCCTTTCCAATATCACAGCAGGAAACCAACAACAAGTTCAGGCTGTAATAGATGCTGGTCTAATCCCTATGATCATACACCAGCTGGCTAAGGTCAGTCAAACTATCAGCTATGCGAGTTGTCATCCTCTTTTTATAAACCTGACATGAAGAGTCGGTGATTTTTAATAATAAGCTTGACAGATGTTTCCATGTGGATTTTAATGAGCTATTAATTTTATTCTTCAGGGGGACTTTGGAACACAAAAGGAAGCTGCTTGGGCAATTAGCAATTTGACAATAAGTGGGAGAAAAGATCAGGTATGTGTAGTAGGATTTCAGTTTGTCCCGAAAACATTGTACGTGCAGCCATTTGTAAGAAGCAAAATGTTCAAAGCATTTTGGATGCTTTGTTCAAAGGCTTTTTTTCCTATTATTTAGGTTGAATACCTTGTACAGCAAAACGTAATCCCGCCATTCTGCAACCTACTCTCAGTAAAGGATTCTCAAGTGGTACAGGTGGTGCTGGATGGTCTGAAAAACATCCTGATAATGGCTGGCGATGAGGCCAGCTCAATAGCTGAAATTATAGAAGAGTGTGGAGGTAAGTGCTTTTTAGGCTTTTTAAAAAATTAATTTACTGAATTTTATTCTGTCTTCTGGCTGTTGTTGATGTTTAGTACAGCATTTTTGTGACCCTGGGCTATTTAAATAAGCAAGCGAGACTTTTGCAATGAGAAAAATGACACACTTTCCTGTTTAGCTTGTTTTGGGGATGGTCATGTTGGAGGCAGTCAGTGGAGGAGCTTTCTGTAGCTTAGGTATTTCTAGACTTAAATGAGAATTGTACTTCTTTTCATTTGGCTGTTGCATGTAGTTGGTTGTGTGGTAAAACACAATTCTTGCTGTAATTACTGCTTTGGAAGCAGATGTGAGGATCATAATTCCATTAAGACCAAAACAGGATGAGGAGTCAGGCTTTTGGATATTGCAATCTTATTATTTACTTAGTATTAACTAAGTATTGCAAACTTAGTATTAACAAGCTACAGGCCTCCCTATTTTCTTCAAGGTTTCCTTGTTTTTTCCCAGTTTGGGAGTACAATTTTAATTGATATAGTAGAGTAAGGTAGCACTAAATGGATGTTTAAGAACTTAGTGTATTGAAAACTTTTCCCTTGTGTATACCACATCCAGTTTGAAAATGGGACTATAGTTTTAAGCTGCTCTTAGCATGAGACTTTGTTGCCTTATTGTTTAAAAATTGTATGCAACTCACAAATAATGTCACTTCCTTATTCATATATGCAGAAGGCACAATGACTGGGACAAAAGCTACATATTAGACAGCAGAAGTCTTAAAAAATAATTTAAAAATGAAAAAACAAACACAAAAGTACAGAGAATTTTATCTAAAAAGAGAGAAAATTCCCTTATCCTGTGTTCATAAAATGGGATATTCCATGGCATGCAAAGGTTCACGAACTATTTTTTTTAAATCTTGGAGACAAAGATAGCTATTGTGTAGATAATACTTGGAAACTGAGCTGCATCTTTTTTATTATGTTTCTTTAGTAATCTCTCATGATTTTTCTTGTTTTCTTTTTTTTTTTTTTTTCAAAGTAGTTAGTAACTCACTTTAGATTAAACTTAAAATTCTTCTCCCTTTTCTTTTATCCAGGGTTAGAGAAAATTGAAGCCTTGCAACAGCATGAGAATGAAGACATTTATAAACTAGCATTTGAAATCATAGATCAGTATTTCTCTGGTGATGATGTAAGTATGCTAAGGATTGAAAAGCATATGTCCTGTGCTGTTACTGTTATCGTAGTAAGTACCTTGTCACTGTTGCTCAGTTCCAGTTGTGATAATAGGTTGGCCGGGAGGTCAATTTTCCTGTTCCTTTTTCAGTTCACCTTCCCTTAATTGAAAGTCTTTGAAGAGTTTCTCAATATCAAGAACTTCTTTAGCAACATTATGATGAGTGATCTCGTTTTACTTAAACAAATTGATTGATGCTGACCTAATGTTATATTGACATGTACATTGACATGTAATTACTTGTGATTAGAGTCAAAACAGTTCTCTGGCTCTCCTGCTTTGCTTTCTCATACATCAGTCTTAGGAGTGGCGGAGCAGATCCTTAATTTCAGATAGATTACTGTATTTCAGCTCTGTAATTGCTCAGTCTGGATTCTGCATTGAAGAGAGTCATTAAAACCAGAAAACTCTCTGCAGCTGATTGAGCTAGACCATCAGATATTTTCTTGCATCCCAAGTAGACATTTTGACAGTTTGGTTTCCAGCTCTTCCTGCTGCTGGCTGCTTGTGAGTGCCTCAGAAACACTTCAGCAAATAATTTGAGGAGGAATAATGGTTGCCTTTTCTAGGCCTTGTAGGGTGTTTGCACTTCTGCAGCCTGGCAGTACTGTGTCTTCGGTTCTTTTGGCTAACAAGCCTCACAAATTGAACTCTTCAGATATCAGCTCTAATTTTATGACTTCCTAATTTTCCATTTATGGTCCCGTTGTGCAGCTGTGAGGTTAGTCACCAAAAGTTAAGATCTGTGAAAAGTTTCCTATGCTTTTAATGATTCTGTGGGCAGTGTCTAATAATCTCCATAATGGCTCTGAGACTTCCGTAGTTAACTGAAGAGCACAGTCTGGTTGGTGTGGGTGGAAAAATACCCCTGTTGAGGTTAGTACTCCCTTTTGTGCATTTACTTTTTACATAAACTGATGTGATTTAGTCTGTGCCTAATTGGCTGAATTTACCTCCTTTACTTGGGAGCAAGACTTTACTTCAAATTATTGCTTATACTGGTAGCACATGTTCTGGAGTTTCTGAAACTTACTAGGAATTGTAGAAATTCCATAATTGGCAGATTGGAACTAAAACACAGCAACAAACAAATTTTGAGACAGTAACTGTAAGTGGCAAAATGAACCCTTGTCAGTTTAGTACCAATGCAAACAAACAAGAAAAAAAAAAACTGAAACGAAATCCAAATTGCCCGAAGGAGAGAAGAGAGTGGTTATGTTTGCCTCTTTGGTAGTGTTAAGCTTGACTGCCCAGGAGTATTCCTGCCTTCTGTCACTTCAGGAGCTTCTGAGTTTCTGTGTTCTCATAAAATGTTGCTGGTCACTAGATATTCACCCTTTCATTGTTAATCCCAAATGCTCCTTTGCTGAGTGAGCCCTGCAAAGTGCACAGGCAGGTACTTTAGGACCAGCACTGATAGCTTCCTGACTTTTGTTTATTTCATAAAAGATATGAGAACTTCTTTAACATTACTTTGTAGTACCCCTCCAGAAGGCAGAAGTGCTAATTTATCAACTCACAAACATTTGCAAAGCATTCTGAAACCAGATTCGATCTTCATTCGGTAGTGACATGCCCTAGTCTTCCTCCTGCGAATTGTTGCTGTCCCCAGATGCCTTAATCCCTCTTTCCAATTTAGCTGTTAAGTCGCCCGAAGTAAAAAGAAACATAAAGACTTGAGGTGTGTCAGTTCAGGAGTCTGCACTACTCCAATGACAGACCTCAGAAACCTCTTTAGACCCCACAAGGGCTCTTGTATGTGCTTCCAAAATGACACGCAGTTTGAACCAGCGTGTGACTGCTACAGCCTGTTTTGTAGGGACGGTGTGTTCCGAGCACGGGTGCAGCTGGTGATTTGGAGGAGGATGGGTAGGGGTTGAAGTTGTGCAGGTTGAGGGTACTGCCAGTGGTACTTCTGGTTTCTAGAGGCAGTTATGGCAGTGAACGCTTAAATCCTCACAGCTCTGAGGAAGTTGGATAAAGTTGGATGCAGATGCCTTGCATTCTATATTCATAAAGTATTTTTGGTTTAAAAATATTTCAGATTGCACTTACGGGAATTACGTAAAACTGCTCTGAAATGAGTTAGTCTAAATCCTTCAGATCCTAATAGGAGATGCCAATTATTCTTTTAAGCTTTATACAAGTCTTTCTATCAGCTGCTAATAAAAATTTTCATGTTGCAATAAATGGGAGAAAGTACAAAACTAATTTTGGAATTTACATCTAGTGATCAGCCAACTGAAGAAGTGCTGGAAATTGGCATTGAAAATTAAATTGCACAGCTAAAATAGCAACAGCTTTGACTGAGCAGCAACCCAGTCTCTAGCCATGTTGATTTTCTGTTCCCCCAACGGTATTAGAACAGAGTTGATGTGTTGATCTTTTTAAACAAAGCTGAGGAATTGAATTCAAAAAACTAATCTAATTTTATTGCAATAATGCTTAATAAATAGATGAAGGTTTGTGAATCTCGCTTACGTGTACTGGATTGTGCTGGGAATTGGCCTCTGATGCACTTTTGTTGCTTTATTTCACAGATCGATGAAGATCCCAGTCTCATTCCTGAAGCCACTCAAGGAGGTACTTACAATTTCGACCCAACGGCCAACCTTCAAACAAAAGAATTTAATTTTTAAGTTCAAAAAAGTGCAGCTTCTCTGTCCCACACCAGTATGAAGCACCACCAGATGGCTACCAAGTGAAGAAACAAAAGGCTCCAAGACACACATGCCTCTTCGTTTTGATGCTTCTAAAGCAAGCCATGTATCGGTCACTTTGCAGTTGCCAAACATCACTATCACATGGACTGTAAATGCATATGCATGATCTCTTAAACTGTTTCAGAATTCTTTTTAACAGTCCCAACTACCTTTTTTTGCCTTTTTCCTGGTGCCACATGCTGACAACCGCAATCTGCAGTTTTGTTAAGAATATTCCATAGTGGTGGCACATTGGCTTTCCACGGAAAAGTAGCTTCTTTGGAAAATGGTGCGCTGTGGATCAAGACACTTTGGTATGATGCATACATTTTGGAAGACTCTACAGGGGCCCAGTTTGCTCTGAGCCTCCATCATCCTCCTCCACAAACATATTTTCATATACTTTATGTGGAAGAATAGATTAAAAAATGCAAGCCAATTGAATTTCATTGGTGAAACTGAAATAAAAGTAACTTAAAAAAAAAAAAAACACTTGGCAATTGATTAAACACTTAAGTTTAAAGCAAACAAAAAAACTACTTCATCTATCAATAATTGATGTGTGTTCATTAACTGCCTCAGAAACCAGGGTTGGAGAAAGAACTGTAGATTTGGACTGGTAAAGCTTTGCCATTATACCTAATTTTTGAGAACAGCGAGCCCTATTTGACCACTCACTTCAGCCTGTGTGTTCCTGCTGTTTTGAAGTAATCAAATGCTGTGCATGGTATTTTACCTGAGCTACAAACCTGTTATGGACTTGAACTTCTGTTTAAGCTGAAAGCAAGAATCCCAGACTGTAGAAAAAAAAAAATCTGTCCAAAAATGTATTAGTTAAAAAAGAATCTTGCTTTCAACTTTCAGTAGTCAATATATTTTGTTTTAAATTGATAATTGGATATGGTTGATTTATATTGGGTTTAAACTGTGGAGCTTTCATGTTTACTGTAATTTAGTCTTAAACTATTTTTTACTTAGTAACCAGTGCTTATGATGATGTGGTTGGCAACAAACCAGCAACTACTTAGAAGCGTCATAAAAGCTTCATTCTTGGAGTATTGGAAGAGTAATTCAGAAATTAGTCTCAAATCTTATTCACATGATTACAAAAGATGCAAACTGGTTGATGTGTGAGGCTGGATGGAAGCTGCCATGATTCAGCATAAACCCGATGTGCAGCGCACATTAAATAACTTTACGTAAGGTATGTGAGGTCATTGCTTTTGGAAAATCGCCTGACCCAGTCATTTTCAAAGGGATTTTGGTATTGCTGGAGCGGAGATCGATACTTGTGAAATTCTGTAAGCTATCACACAAACTGGTTTTGTTGCTGTTGTTTACTGGGTGTAATTTCCCAATGCATTGATGTGAAGGGATAGAAAAATCTAAACTAATTTAGTTATTGGATGTGGGTTGTATTTACTGTGATGAAGATAAGGACAGATGCCATCAGAGCTTTGTGGATCAGCTGTTTTTCCACTGATGAACAACGCATAGCAGGTGTGCATTCATTAAATATATATCTGCCAAGGTGGAGCCACTTTAAAGAGCGAGTTGTCTTGTATCTTAACTTGATACAAGCGTATGTTTAAACTGCAAGATTTTTACTTGCTAGATAATCTGTTTTAATATAGTGGTTTGGCCTCTGATTATTTATAGGTTTTATAAATTTTAGAATCAATTTCTCTTTAAGGTGGCTCAGATTTTTCAACTCTTGTGCACATAAAATTGAGTTGAAGTTCATTGTGCCTTTTTTCTTTTCCCAAAAGTTGAGTTGAAGCTTCATATGGTAACTGCATCCTATTCACACACTATAGTCTAAGATCTTGAAACTGTGTGGTGTTCGCTAAAAAACTAAACAATAAAAAGTCAAAGTTAGGTAAGGTCACAAAGTTCTTGTGAAATTAGAGTTCCAGCAGGTGTTATTGTGAACAAATATTTCCCCTTCTAACTCAATTTAGTTTCCCTATATGCCATATAGAATGACGGTTACCCTGTTCAGCCTGCACTCACTACTATCCTACAGGTTATATACAAATTGATACTAAAACAACAGTTTTCCACTACTGTGAAGATTTGATCTTTTTCTTGCACTCAATGCATTACATTAAAAGTGAACATCGGAGAACTGAGGTAAAGCAAGACAAAGCGTTTGCTCAGTTCTTTCTGTTGTGACCTTATCAGCTTTTGATTGGGATTGCACCATTTCATAGTTAATAAAGGAAACAAAGTATATTGCTGCACTTTTACGTTTTCAGAACAGTGTTTAAAATTGCATTGTTTTTATTATTTTTTTAAACTATCAGTTAAAATAGACTAAAACGTTCTTTCAAAGAGGCATCTAAATGTGTTCCTAATTTTGTATATGGGCTTAGGTTTTGTAACCAATAAAAAGCTGCTATCAAATACTATAAAAAATTCAAGAACTTATTTTGAAAATTATGAAACTGCTTAGTCTTCACAGATCTCGACTTAGGGGTTTTTGTCTTTGACTAGATATTAGTTAGCAGAACTCCGCATCAAAGTTTGACATATGTTACAAGAATGAATAAAGTAAGCTAACGCAGTGATCTCTGAAATGTTGGGTACTGTTCTACTACGGAGTTTTATATTTTTTTTTAGGGAAGTGTTTCCCAAACGTGTATGGGAGGCAATGGTAAGTGGGCTGCAGCCGGTCTGCACAACTATATATGAAAGAGTGACTTCCACTAAAGGTGTGGAGGTGCACCACAGCACCAGGGAGCTCCAGAAACGTGTTTTCCAGGTCCCAGTGCTGGGCTCTAACTGCTGATACCACACTAGTTTTATAATCAGGTGGGCACTGCTCCTTGGTCTTCGCCAACACCAGCCTTAGGCAGGAGGCTGACGTCCCCATGGCTCTCCATAGCCGGGATGGATGGCAGCATCCCTGACCTCGACAGACAAGGGACCCCTTTGGGGTTCCGCTCAGGTGGGCTGGAGATTGGATCTGCATTGCCCAGCAGATAATGTTCCAGCAGGTCCTACCTCGATGGCTTGGAAGATGCTACACTGGAATAAAGAATGCCTTACTTTAGGAGACATTTTGGAAAGAATAAAACCTGGAGGATATCTTGATGTCCCTCATACTTTTTAAAATATAAGCCCTTCCATTTTGTTCGCTTGATCTGCTAAAGCAGAAATGAGAAGATCCACAGACAGGCAAATTAAAAAAAAAAAATAAAATCCATCCAGGCCCTAAATACGACCCATTTTGTTATTCTAATCTGATAGTTAATGCCCTCTGGATTTTGAGTGTGATTCAAATTGTTCTTTTCTACCAAAGCAGCCTAGTTGTGTTGTGTTCCTTCTGGTTGGTTGCATAAAAAAACGCTCCCTTTCGTGTCACAATTATGCTTCATTTCATACGTATGTAGGACAACAAATTACTGCAAACCATTAGGAAGCAATTTTCAAGAAGAAAAAGGGGGAAAAATAGTAGAAAACTGGGCTCCAACAGGCAAGGTTTTGTCACAATGGCCACCGTCCATCCCCGCTGTCCCTGTGCGTGTTGCCATCCGCGGGAGCTGCTCAGATCCATCTCAGCATTGTCCCTGTAAGCTGCTCGTGGAAGTGGCCTCCTGTTAAGACGAGAAGTCGGGAACTGGAGCAGCTGGGACCAAACGCTTCCATTTTAACAGTTCTGGCTTAACATTGGTGCTGTGCTGTCTGCAGAATTGGTAGCAGGCAGCTCTGGGCTGTGCTGCTGGGCTGGGCCTGGAGATCTCCAGCACCTTCCTTCTCAGATGGGTTCATGCTAAATCCTTCCTGAGCAGCGTACAGGTTGATAGAGGAACGTAGGGTGGGTTTTTCTCCTACTTGAGCTTAAAAAAAAACGTTAGGGACATTACAGCATTATATATCATTCCTAAGAATATCATGATTCTTGGATCCCTGTGTTTTAAACTGAAGGAAAGTTAGTCTTTACAGCTCTCTGCCTTCATCTGTCAGCCCAGATGATCCCCATATAAATTACCGGTGTGTGAAGAAGTGAGGTGTTGTAAATATATATATTACATATATTATGGTGTTGTAAATAAGGGATTAAGTCCTTCTGTTCTCATTGCCAGGGCTGGCCCTAGCTTACAGGAGAAATGACCACAGTGAGGTCTGGCCCCGTCCCTGTCACCGTGAAACAGAGTATTCGAAATTAGTTCTCTGGGAACAGCCTCTGCGCCCTTGGGTTTGTTGTTTAGAGCATGGCAGCACGCAGGACATCTCAGCGCATGAAGTGTGCGTTGGGGGAGTCCTTGGAGGGCTTGTCAAATTCTCAAGTTTACGTCAAGCACCTCCAAAGTTTCCCCAAAAACGTGTAGTTTCATCAAAAAAAAAAAAAAAAAAAAAGTGGCCTTCCAGTTCTTGCACCCCTCAGCCCCTGCTGAGTGCCTCCACGTGCCATGGCCCCGCTGAAATGCTTAACCCCTTGCTGAGAAGCTGCTGCCAAACCAATGTGGTTTCAGGTTGTACCTCACTGACAGCAGCACGAACCCAAACGTCCGCGTGCACTAAGCTTTGCAGGGGTATCAGTACCCGGGAAGGAGTTTTTAGGAGAACTCAGCCCCAGGTCTGTGCTAGTATTATAAAAACTGATGGAAAGGGGAGAAATCTGCTTGCAGTTTTCACGCTTTTAGGTCTATTTGGTATTTTAGTCAACTTCTGAGCTCTTGAAATACTCCAGGAGTTCTACTCACTTAACCAGTTGCATTTTTTATGATAATTTAAAGGAAAAATAAGAAAGCTATTTGGCACTTAACGATGGGAGACAAAAATCTGAAAATGTGAATCCTACAGGATTCAAAACTGAAGGTTATTAAATTCTGGGATTCTTCTTGGCATAAACCTGTGGATTGCTTCCCATGCTCACAGGTGCAGGAATCTCGCCAAGTGTTTTCAGAGCCCTCGAGCCCCTTGGTTTGTTTCTGTCGGTTGTTGCTCTTACCCCAGACCCAACCACCTACTCAAGGACAACTGCTGCAAGCGTGACAATGTCAGGGTTGAGGATCTGGGGGCTTTTTTTGTCTCCCCTCAGGCAACTGGTAACTTAGGTGAAAAGCTGCCCATTTGAGGCACTGCACAGGGTGGTGCTGAGCTTTGGTTACCACCACCAGCAGAAGTCTGGTGGTAAAAGCCAAGTCAAGAGTTTGGAGCTTCCTCTGGGACTCCTGACCGAGGGAAGCCTCCTGGTGGCATCTCCATACACATCTGAGGGACCACCTGTGTCCGTGACACACGCTCCCCCATGGGACAGCCCCTACTTGGGACACTTGCTGATAATATCTTCGGTCTGGAGCTCCCCGTGGTGCAACGCAGGGCCCCAGCACCAAGGGCCACCACCTTATAAAGAGCCCGGGAGCTTACCTGAAGGTTCATCAGCCTTACTACGACTTTGCAGGGATCAGCACAGATTATCAGCACAGATTCAGGGGAACATCTCCAGCTTTACAGCACTGCCAGCTCTGCTGGAAAATATCTTTTTCACCAGCTGGGTAAAGAACAAACTCCCACAAGAGCCATGTCCTACCCCATTGCCTTCTTAAACTTGGAGCTGAAAGGAAGGGTTGGATGGGGCCTTGGGCAACCTGGTCTGGTGGGAGGTGTCCCTGCCCATGGCACGGGGTTGGAACCGGGTGATCTTTAAGGTCCCTTCCAACCCAAACCATTCCGTGATTCTGTGAAACCCTCCTTAAGTATAACGTCTTAGGAAAGAAGCACTGGTTTAGTCCGTGGAAGATAATGCTTAAGGTGGGCTTACATTTTAAAGGTATGAAAGGCAGTTGCAGAGGTGAAAGGAATAGATCAGTCTCCATGCCCACTGGGAATAAGACCAGTGGTCTGAACTTGGCTTGTGAGCTCCCCAAAGGGGGGTGGACCCCCTGCCCTGTTGCCATCGGGCAGAGGGAGGGGACCTGCGAGTTGAGGAGGAATGGAGACGGGTCCCCTCTCGACCTCGCAGGAGATGCCCTCCCCTTCCGGCGCTGCCTTCCCAGGTGCCCTTGAACAATAGGTTTGAGGCCCTGGAGCTTGAGAGACCGGTGGGTGAGGACGATGTAGGAAGCCTGCCCAGGAGGATGCCTGAGGTGAGGAAGTTGACTCCACGCCTCAGGACTGCCTCCACCAAGAAAGAAAGAAGGGTGATTGTTGTGGGCGACTCCCTACTCAGGGGAACGGAGGGCCCTATTTGTCGGCCTGACCCCACACATAGGGAAGTCTGCTGCCTCCCTGGGGCCAGGGTCAGAGACGTTACCAGGAAGCTTCCAAACCTGGTTCGCACCTCTGACTATTACCCGCTTTTGATAGTCCAGGCTGGCAGTGATGATCTTGAAAAGAGAAGCCTCAAGGCTATCAAACAGGACTATAGGGGGCTGGGACGATTGGTGGAGGGAGCGGGAGTGCAGGTGGTGTTTTCGTCTATCCCTACGGGGGGAGGGAGAGGCATGGAGAGGACATGGAAAGCTCACGTGGTTAATAGGTGGCTCAGAGACTGGTGCCGGCACAGAAATTTTGGGTTTTTTCACCATGGGGAGCTTTACTCGGCACCCGGCCTGATGGCCTCAGATGGGTCCCTATCTCCAAGGGGAAAACGGATCCTAGGCCAGGAGCTGGCGGGGCTCATAGAGAGAGCTTTAAACTAGGCGAGAAGGGGGACGGGGCTCAAACAAGGCTTGTTGGAGCCGTGCTGGGGGAAACAATGGCTAGGCTGGGGAAGAAGGCGATGGCCCAGCTGAAGTGCATCTACACTAATGCACGCAGCATGGGTAACAAACAGGAGGAGCTGGAAGCCATCGTGCAGCAGGAAGGCTACGACTTGGTTGCCATCACGGAGATGTGGTGGGACCGCTCCCATGACTGGAGTGCTGCAATGCCTGGCTATCGGCTCTTCAGGAGGGACAGGCAGCACAGAGGGGGTGGTGGCGTGGCTCTCTACATTAGAGAATCTTTTGATGTTGTGGAACTCCAGGCTGGGAATGATAAGGTTGAATCCCTGTGGGTTAGGATCCGCGGGAAGGCCGGCAAGGCTAGCGTCCTGGTCGGGGTCTGTTACAGACCGCCGAACCAGGATGAGGAGACGGATGAGGAGTTTTATAGGCAACTGACAGAAGTTGCAAAATCGTCGGCGCTTGTCCTCGTGGGGGACTTCAACTTCCCGGATATATCCTGGAAACACAACACGGCACGGAGAAAGCAGTCTAGGAGGTTTCTGGAGAGCGTGGGAGATAGCTTCCTGACGCAGCTGGTCACTGAACCCACCAGGGGTGGTGCCCCGCTAGACCTTCTCTTCACAAACAGAGAAGGACTGGTGGGAGATGTGGTGGTCGGAAACTGTCTTGGACAGAGTGACCACGAAATGGTAGAGTTCTCCATTCTTGGCGAGGCCAGGAAGGGGACCAGTAAAACTGCTGTATTGGACTTCCGGAGGGCTGACTTTGAGCTGCTCAGGACGCTGGTTGGCCGAGTCCCTTGGGAGGCGGTTCTGAAGGGCAGAGGAGTCCAGGAAGGCTGGGCGCTCCTCAAGAAGGAAATCTTAACGGCACAGGAGCGGTCCGTCCCCACGTGCCCAAAGACGAGCCGGCGTGGAAGAAGACCGGCCTGGCTCAACAGAGAGTTGCAGCTTGTGCTTAGCAGAAAAAAGAGGGTTTATAATCTTTGGAAAAAAGGGCGGGCCGCTGAGGAGGACTACAAGGATGTAGCGAGGCTGTGCAGGGAGAAAATTAGAAAGGCCAAAGCTCATCTGGAGCTCAACCTGGCTACTGCCGTTAAAGACAACAAAAAATCCTTTTACAAATATATCAATGCGAAACGGAGGACTAAGGAGAATCTCCATCCTTTACTGGATGCGAGGGGAAACCTAGTTACTAAGGATGAAGAAAAGGCTGAGGTGCTTAATGCCGCCTTTGCCTCAGTCTTTAGCGGCAATACCGGTTGTTCTCTGGATACCCAGTGCCCTGAGCTGGCGGAAGGGGATGGGGAGCAGGATGTGGCCTTCGCTATTCATGAGGAAATGGTTGGCGACCTGCTAAGGAGCTTGGATGTGCGCAAGTCGATGGGGCCGGATGGGATGCACCCAAGGGTACTGAAAGAACTGGCGGAGGAGCTGGCCGAGCCGCTTTCCATCATTTATCGGCAGTCCTGGCTATCGGGGGAGGTCCCAGTTGACTGGCGGCTAGCCAATGTGACGCCCATCTATAAGAAGGGCCGGAGGGCAGACCCGGGGAACTATAGGCCTGTCAGTTTGACCTCAGTGCCAGGGAAGCTCATGGAGCAGATTATCTTGAGGGTCATCACGCGGCACTTGCAGGGCGAGCAGGCGATCAGGCCCAGTCAGCATGGGTTTATGAAAGGCAGGTCCTGCTTGACGAACCTGATCTCCTTCTATGACAAAGTGACGCGCTTGGTGGATGAGGGAAGGGCTGTGGATGTGGTTTACCTTGACCTCAGTAAGGCTTTTGACACCGTTCCCCACAACATTCTCCTCAAGAAACTGGCTGCTCGGGGCTTGGACTGGCGTACGCTTCGCTGGGTTAGAAACTGGCTGGATAGCCGGGCCCAGAGAGTTGTGGTGAATGGAGTCAAATCTGGTTGGAGGCTGGTCACTAGTGGTGTCCCCCAGGGCTCGGTACTGGGGCCGGTCCTCTTTAATATCTTTATCGATGACCTGGATGAGGGCGTCCAGTGCACCCTCAGTAAGTTTGCAGATGACACCAAGCTAAGTGCGTGTGTCGATCTGCTCGAGGGCAGGAAGGCTCTGCAGGAGGATCTGGATAGGCTGGAGCGATGGGCTGAGGTCAACTGTATGAAGTTCAACAAGGCCAAGTGCCGGGTCCTGCACCTGGGGCGCAACAACCCCAAGCAGAGCTACAGGCTGGGAGATGAGTGGTTGGAAAGCTGCCTGGCCGAGAAGGACCTGGGAGTATTGGTTGATAGTCGGCTGAATATGAGCCAGCAGTGTGCTCAGGTGGCCAAGAAGGCCAACAGCATCCTGGCCTGTATAAGAAGCAGTGTGGCCAGCAGGTCTAGGGAGGTGATTGTCCCCCTGTACTCGGCTCTGGTGAGGCCGCACCTCGAGTACTGTGTTCAGTTTTGGGCCCCTCGCTACAGGAAGGACATGGACGTGCTCGAGCGAGTCCAGAGAAGGGCAACCAAGCTGGTGAGGGGTCTGGAGAACAAGTCTTACGAGGAGCGGCTGAGGGAGCTGGGCTTGTTCAGCCTGGAGAAGAGGAGGCTCAGGGGCGACCTTATCGCTCTCTACAGTTACCTTAAAGGAGGCTGTAGTGAGGTGGGGGTTGGTCTGTTCTCCCACGTGCCTGGTGACAGGACGAGGGGGAATGGGCGAAAGTTGCGACAGGGGAGTTTTAGGTTGGATGTTAGGAAGTACTTCTTTACCGAAAGGGTTATTAAGCATTGGAACGGGCTGCCCAGGGAGGTGGTGGAGTCGCCATCCCTGGAGGTCTTTAAAAGACGTTTAGATGTAGAGCTTAGCGATATGGTTTAGTGGAGTACTTAGTGTTAGGTCGGAGGTTGGACTCGATGATCTTGAGGTCTCTTCCAACCTAGAAATCTGTGTCTGTGTCTGTGTCTGTGTCATTCCCAGTTCCCTCCTGCGTGTTTAGGGCATTTGCCCAGGTGAGAGCGGTGCTGCCACGGAGCTGGGATAGGGCAGCAGGGGAAAAACACCTTCTTCTCCTTCCAGCTAATTTGGAAAAGCGAGACATTTTTCTTACACAAAGCCTGCTGCGCTGGTTTGTGACTTGTCTGCTCCAAGCATTTCGATTCAAAGAAAAGAGAAAAATTACTGTAACTTTTGAAAATCAGCTTTATTTCACTGCTTCTAATGGCTTAAAATCAAAATCAAAAAGTCAAAAATTAAAATCAAAATCACAGACTGTGTATAAATAAACTGGAATCCAGGCAGGATGGGACAAAAACAAACACACGTGGACTTCTTCATTTCCTTGACTCAGTAGTTGGTAACTTCAATGAGGCAGCCTGTTTTCATTGCTGTTGTTTCACAGCTGAAATTTCCTGCACTGTCCTTGGGTTTTAGGTTTTTTTGGGTGCGTTTTTTCTTCTGGATGTATTATTTATTTTATTACTTTATCTCTTTTTCATTTTTAAAAGGCTGATGTTGCTTTTATAGCAGTACTTGCACTAGTGGGTATATATGCAGTCCTGAACCCCACATCAAGTATGTTCTTGGATGCCCTTCCCTTGGGGGTATTTTCTTTCCTGGGGCCCATCACCTTCAAGGAGACAGCAATGAGCTCCGTGAATTTCCACCACCAAAATGAAACTGCAATTATTTAATTAGCATGCATCTGCTATGAAGAAAACGATGGCAACCGTTCAAGGCTCTGGTGTGGTCTGAGCGCTGGTGGCCGTGACCTGTTCTGCAATATTCCTGCATTTGTGCCTTTCTGTTAATAACTGAGTGCAGCGGTGGAGGTGGCTGATGGAGCCTTCAGATCTGCAATGGCAGGGAACAAGAAGATTTTATCCTCTGCTCATGCTTTTGGGGAATAGATAGCGAAGTGATCAATTTTTATTTATTTATTTATTTTTAATGTGGTTACAGTAGGGTGCAGAAAAGAGCAACAAAAACATCGAGGCCGTTTTCTTTATGGAAGACAGAATGACATCTCGTTGAGGTAAACCACGAGTTCTTCCTGTGGAGAAAATACAGAAGAAAGGTCTCTAAAGGAGAACACCAGGGTGAAAACTGGAGGCTGAACCAGCTGTAGCTGCCCTGCCATAGCTGCTGCTGTGGTACATGTTCACAGCCACTGCCACCCAGACACATCCACTGCCCCCAGAGGTGTCTTGAAGAGCTTGGTGGCACCGCAGATGTTGTCCCCATCTCCTTCAGGGCAGCTCTGGAGGCTCAGGACCCATGGTGGCAGCCCCAAACCTGCTCTTTGCTGGTGATGGTCCTGGGGTCCTGGCATGGCTCCTGGGCACCCTGCTTGAGCAGGGGTTGGACCAGATGTCCTCCAGAGGTCCCTTCTGACCTCAGGTCCCTTCTGTCCCTTCTGACAAGGTCCCACCTTGTCTTGCAGAAACAGGAACATCTGACACATTTTGCTTCCCTGACGACCTTCTCCCACCCAAACCAAGGAGCGATGCTTTCTCCGCTTTTGTGAATGCTCAACCCCGAACCACGCTGTGTAGACACTTCCAACTAGTCGCAGTGCTGCACTCCTCCTCCACCCTTGAATGGCTTTTTGGGAGATCTGATGGGTTTCCCAGTCACTGGATGCTGGGACCCCTTCTGCAGATTGCCTGATGGGGAGCACCACGACCAAGTCCATCCTCTCACCAGCTTTTGCCATCTGGTTTCTCCTCCATTTTCGAGGTCTTTGGTCTCATTATTTCTGCTCTCTGCCTCAGGTACATTTTGCTTTCCCAAGCCTTGTTTTCTCTGCAAATCCATCCCTTGCTTTCTCCTGGTGCTGCTCAAGCAGAGAGCTCGTGGAGAGCAGCAATGTCTGATACACAGACAAAGCTTGTGATATAGGCAACATTTGCTCCTGAAGGCAATGAAAATAACGAGTTGCGAAGTGTGTATCTTTCTCCATGAGCAGAACAAGCCCTTGAGTCAGTCTGTTGGCAGGGAAAAAGTGGTACATGACAGAAAAATGCTATCAAAGCAATGCCGTGGCTGTTAGACCTGCTCCTGCTTGGGACGTGAGGGTCCCAGCCTGCCCTGAGACGGTGTTTTTGTTCCTGAGGAAACCTCCCATTTGGTCTTTCCAAAGGCATTCCCCCCCGTTATGAAACTTGGCTTGGGACTGCATGGCTTTGTCCTCTCACTGCGGAAACTGGTGGCTTCATGACCCTGGCATGACGGTGGTTTGGTTATAAAAAAAGTGAATTTAAGAATAGTTCATCAGTCATGTGAACTTCAGGGAAATTATTTCTCATAGCAATTATCAGACAAGAGGTCGATCATGGTTTAAATGCCATGATCAAGCATCAGAAAGAAGATTAGAGGAGAGCCAATTAATTAACCCTTGTAAATGCCAAAGTGTTTTTAACCGTAGTTTGTCATTTGTTGTGATTGCAATTGCATGGCTGGTTTTCAATACCACTTGGCAATGGTGTTAGCATTTTTAAGAGGTGGTGGCACATGTGGTTTCGCTCCCTGTTTGTCTCAGTGAGTTACATGCAGTGAATCTTTATAGGTAGTATTTCAGGGTTTATTTAAGAGGAGGAAATTCATATACAACTGCTAGGTGTATTGAAGCGATAACAATGCCATTTCACTGAATTATACAACCCGTTTTCTAACTTTTTTTTTTCGTTTCCAAAAAAACCACACTTCTTTTCTTCTGTGTGTATCTGGGAAAGAAAAACAAACAAACAAACAAACAAACAAAACAGCGATCCTTAGCTGTTTTCATTCTTATTGACCTTGCCTCCCCAAGGCGATCCCCAGGGCTGTTGCCTTTGTGCTCCCTTCTTCCAGCTCCTCCGCACATGCCCCAGGGCTACCTGCTCCCTCTTTAAGTTGTCCCTTGGCAGTGACCCCAGCCCTCTCCCTGCCACCACAAAATCTCCTGTTTTCTGTCTGATCTCAGGATGTTCACCAAGACTGCGGTGAAATGGGCCTGCTGGGCTGCAGGCACACACTGATGGCTCCTGTCCAGCTTTTTGTCCACCAGAACCCCAAGTCCTTCTCCTCAGGGCTGCTCTCAGTGAGTTCTTTTCCCAGTCTGTGCTCATGGCTGGGATTGCCCCAACCCAGGTGCAGCACCTTGCACTTGGCCTTGTTGAACCTCACTGGGTTCACGTGGGCCCACTTCTCCAGCCTGCCCAGGTCCCTCTTGATGGCATCGCTTCCTTCTGGGGTATGACTGCACCACTCAGCTTGGTGTCATCTGCAGACAGACTTGCTGAGGGCACACTCGATCCCACTGTCTATGTCACTGCTAAAGATATTAAACAGCACCGGTCCCAGGACAGACCCCTGAGGGACACCACTCGTCACCAGCCCTCACCCAGACACGGAGCCATTGGCCACCAGCCATTGACCACCACACTTGCCAGTATGGTTCTTCTCAGTGGAGCAGCGATTGGGAAAATGAATGCACGATTATGAATTTTGGTTAACTGAAGTTGCTGTAAACTTCAGTATGTACAAGGTCTCTGAAGGTGTTGGTCTGTTGAACCTCCATCCTTGGAGATACTCAAAAGCACTTCACCATGCCTTCAGCAACCTGATTTAACTTCAGAGCCACATCCAGCTTTGGAGCTGACCCTTCCTTAAGCCATGTTTTGGGTGGATGTCCCTCCCAACCCTTGCTATCCTACTACTTGGCCACTTCTTCTGGCCATAGGTTTTTAGCCACCAGATTAGAAATATTTAATGCTCGCCATTGTGCAAGCATTGGATTAGGACAGGGCAAGAGTGGGTAGAAGAGAAGATAATTAGAAGTGAACTCTGTGCTGCTGTTTTGAACAGTATGGCCCAGCATCATTTCATCAGTCTCTAGCAAGGGTGTGAGTGAGCGGGGTTATGTGATTGAGAGTCGAGCAACGCCTAGTTCCAGAAAGCAAGGGCAGTAAGTCACATGTTGCCCCACGAGATGGAGTATTGTGCCAAACTCCTCCTTCAAGGGATGTGAGGACGCTGTCAGTAACCGGGATGTTGCCTCTTCTGCTTCAGGCCCTGCCACGAGAACCCCTTCTTCACCACTTCCCACTTTGCTAGTTTGATGTTTAATTGCTAATCTCTACCAAAGGCTCGTGGTTAACTCTATTTGCTGCCAGAACAGCCTATTTTGTGTCTTGAAAGGGCCAAAAAAACAGTCCTGGGGGAATAGGAAGGCTTCAGTGCCTTTTTTTATTCACCAGCAGACAATTTTGGAGAGTCAAATGCACACACCAAGAGCCAGCGAAGAGTAAAGCAGCAGCACGACAACTCTTCAACCTGTGCTGAGTTTAATATATTGCAGATCCCAGACCCTAATGATCAATACTCTGTTTGGTATCATGTGAGATGCGTGACCAAAACACCAGCAAATTGAATGAGGAGTAACTTTTGGCACAGCAATTCAATTTTTGTGTTGCACCTCCAGGCCTGCTGCTCCACGTGGCTGAACGGGCCCCTGGGAAGATTCGTCCTCTCCATTCACTGACGATTGGGTTGCACGGATAACCTGGGTTCGTTCGTCTCTATCTCAATACAAGTGCATGTTTTTGCCTTACAAAAACCTCTTGATCTGGTTCTGACAGTCAAGAACACAACACGTGCTTGGGAAACGCGTGTTAGAAGTCAGCGGTGGCCACCTCCAAGCCAAAGGCAGATCAGTCTGCTTATGTTAGCCACAAATACAAAAGTATTTAAAGACATGAATTTATTCTCCTTGTCATGCACACAGGTTTGCTATAGAGGTCATTTACAGTTCAGTGCAACTTATGGGTACTCATAAGCATGATCACTCAGGCCAGACCAACACTGGAACACTCTTTTATCGCATATAATAGTTATTATATTGTATATATTAACACAGCTACAAATTGTGACTTTTTCACTTGGAAGGACATCTTTTATTAAGACCTTCCTATAAGTGGTTTGCTGTGTTCTGCTCCTTCACGAGTTTAGATAAGCCCTGTGTTCCAGCTGCTGCCTCCTACGAAGTGAGGCTAATCACAGCACCAGAAGCAGCTGGATGGTTAATCCCTTAAGAGCCATGAAACGCACTGGTATGAACAGCAGAACGCTTCTTTGTGCATTTTTCTTCGGTGATTCTGGGCTGAATAAGTTCCTTCCTGAAAGCAGCTGACTGCTGCTGCCTAAAAATATGGTATCCTCTCTCGCTCTCCTTGCCCCACCACTTTCATTCATTTCATAGTAGAGTAGGGTCTACCACTAAGCTTCTTAACTTTAACCTTGATTAAGAGAATTCTGGGTGCGGGGTCCCCCAAGGCACACATTTCATAGGTCCTTTCTCCAGTAGGCTCAGTGGGATCCAATGGAGACATCACTGGGACCCTGGCCCCACAGTGAGCTGCCAGGGCTGGGTATTTTGGCTGCCCAGAACACGGTGAGCATGGAGAGCCCTTTGGCAGTCAGCCCGCCCACACTGGGCCACCTCCTGCAGAGAAGTTTCACCTAGTTTCAAAACATCTGAGAGGGGGGGCTTCCCCTTGACCACCATGAGGGTATTCAGAGGTTGGCTTGCCATGCGGGCGTGTTTCCAAGCACCTAGAACTTGGATTTGACTTCCATAAATTTAAAGATAATGCGAGGGAAGTTAGGTACCATTTTCCTGAAAATGGTATTCAATAAAAATAAGGAATGGGAAAGAAAGACAAGGAATTAGTAAGTACACATCCTGAAACAGCGTCACACCGTCTAATCCTGACTCGCTTCCACGGTTTGAAGGTTATTCCCATGGGTGCCGCACGGAAGCCGATTAGCTGTTGGCTGGTGGAAGTCCTGCTCCATCAGGATAGCTGCATCGGGGCTGGGAGAAAGATAAAAATCCCTCATGGGCTTCTCTGCCAAAAATGCATCCCAGCTGACGCACTGGACGCCACGCAGTCGATGAGTAGAGCCTGGTGCAAGAGGTGGTTGGTGGTGAGTGTACGAGAGACGGATCCAAAAATGCTCCCGCTGGTGAGCAGCTGGGTGTTTCTCAGCGCGATGTGTGCCAGCTGCAGGTCTGCTTCTTTCAGGGGGTGCCCAGAGCCTGGCATGCTGCTGGCAAACCCCACGCAGGGTCCACCCGAGCTTCAGCTCTGTGCTGGCTCCACCTGAGGCTCACCCGAGGGCTTGCCTCCTCTCTGCCGGCACGATGACAGGCTGTTCTGGGGACGGGGAGCGCAGCCCCGCGCCCCTCAGCAGCTCACCCAGGACCCCCAGAGCCTCCTGCAAGCCCTGTCCGGTGAGGGCGCTGCAGCCCCGCAGCACCCACGGGTGCCCCATCAGCAGCCCCCGCTGCAGCCGCTGCCCCAGCTCGGCAGGAGCCATCGCCCCGGGCACCTCCTGCTTGTTGGCCAGGAGGAGGACGGGGACGCCAGCCAGGCTGGGGTGGCCCAGGGCTTCCTCCAGAGCCTCCAAAGCTTCGGGCAGCCGGGCCATGTCCGTGCTGTCCAGCACGAAGATGAGGATGTTGGTGTCCTCCAGGTAGTGGGGCCAGCTGGCCCGGAGGCTGCTTTGTCCCCCGACGTCCCAGAGGGTGAAGGGCATGCCGCAGGGCGTCCGCAGGGACTCCACGTTGAAGCCCACCGTGGGGCACGTCTCCATAGCCCGGCTGCTCTTCAGCCTGTAGAGGAGGGTGGATTTGCCGGCGAGGTCGAGCCCCAGCATGACCACTCGTGCTTCTCTTCTGCGCCAGCCTTTGGAGATCAGCTTCCCCATCGAGATCCTGCCTCAAACAGTGGGGGAAAAAAAATTAAAAAAGGGAAGTAGACAAAAAAAAGTGTATTTCCTGGATAATATCAGTTAATAACAGAGCACTCGGTTCTGCTTTGCTTACGTTTGCTGAACAAAGGATCAGGCAGCTTGCTTTTCTTCTCTTCACAGCTAGGACGAGGCAGAGCTCTTATTTTGGAGCTGTGGAGCAGAGCCAGGGAGCGCGGTCCGAAACGGCGACTTTTGCCTTCCAGCTCTGCTGCCCCCAGCCTCCATCGCCACTCGCAGCCTTCAGCAACTGGCGCAACGGGGAGGCAGCATGTTGCAGGAAGAGGTGGGGAGGCGGCGGGACACGTTTCCTCCTCATCGTGGACAGAAATAAACGAGCTTTTGTTCATTGGCTTCTTGAGGGGAAATCCACCCCCGGACAGACAGGAGGAAACCGGGTTTCAAGCACGGGGTTGCTCTGGGAATTTGCTGAATCACAGCTCAAGGGTGTGGATTTCAACACGAGCAGCACCGACGGGTTTTCAATCTTGTGCTAGCACAAATCCAATCCAGCATCGGCTTTCACTACCTGCTGCACAGAGAGCCATGATGGGTTTAAATAAATGCACACAAACACGATTTTTAATGTCTCGTGGAAAGGTGACCAGCCTGAAAAATCTATAAAACTCATTACGTCGAGATACTATATTTTAATTTCCATATGTGAAGCAAAGTCAGCCCTCCGTGGCTTGGCAGGGGGGAGGGAAATCCCTTAAAAGAAGGGAAAAACGTTTAACAAGGTGGCCCTAGTTGAACTTTACATGCCAGAGGCTGCTGGGGACGTGTAAGGGACTGCCTGGTCCTACAGACCATCCTTTGCTAGGTATTTCTGCGAGCAGAGGCTGAAGCACGTCCCGTGCAGGTCTCTGCCATCGTTGGGGCTGGTTGGCACCAGGTGCCACCACGAGGTCTGTGGGTGTGCGAAATGTGTTACTTGGCCGAGGATCTAGGTTAACTCAGAAGCCAGCGCTTATCTGCAGTGCTGTCACGTAGATAATCTCCGGGCAGCAACGCACCGCCACGCGCGTGGTAAATCAGGCAGCGTGTGTTCATGTGCCATCGCTTCTGGAAATGGTCTACACACCAAGAGAAGGGCGGGATGCTGGCTTGATGGGAATAAAGCAAGAGCTGTGGTAGGGAGCGCAGTGATCCTCATCCGCCGGGGGGCTGCTCGCCCATCCCGCAGGCTGTGCTGCAGCCCAAGGGTTGTCCACTGGTCTGAGTCCTTTTCCTTAAAATGAGTTAAATTGGTGCCTGGATCCTTAATCTGCTTCTTCTCCGTTTTGAGAAAACCTTCCTCCTCATAGTACATTGGGCTGTAAGGTCTTTGTGATGGGTATTTTGTGAAACACCAGTGGGTCTGGCGGGCTGCCCCTTGAACCTGCCATGCTCCTCCTGCCTTCGCTGCTGACCTTCTCTGAGGCTTGAGTTGTTCATCCATAAAACTAATTTATTTAAACTGGAATGTAGATACAGGAATCAAGGGTGGAGATCCCATCGTCTGACAAACAACTATCTGGAATATGTTGCAATGGGCTTGTATTGCATCACCCTCTAACACACTACAGAAATAGGCTTCTTCTGTGTATATATATATATAAAAAAAAAGAAGAAGAAGAAGAAGAAGAAATAAAGCAGAATAAAGAATGCAACTAATGCAACTATGCAACAAGGGTGCAGTTTTAGCGAAGATTGCTTTTAAGTTTTCTGTGACCCAGAAAAACAGAGTAGATTAATTTGTGGGCAAATAGAGAAATAGAAGCAACTCTATATTCTTTTTTATTATTATCATTTTATTTTATTCTATTTTACTTTCTCATACTCCTGGTATTGAACTGTAGTCTGTTTTCTTTCTCCCTGCCAATTGTTCCAAACACGGGGTGCAGAAGATACTTACAGAGTCTGTTCCAGCCACAGCTACGTTATAAAAGCATAATACTCCAATAAATAATACATGGGGGCAACTGCAATTTTGTGTAAGAAAGACTGGAAGAAAAGAAAGTAAAAGCAGATGAGATGAGCGCTGAGTGATTCTGTTGCTGGAGCAGAAAGGCCATACACTAAATAATTCAGAAACTCTGTTCAGAGGCGAGGGCAGCCCTTACTCCAGCTACATCTTATGTGGGCAGATCAAATGGTCTCACCTTGTTTTTCATGTCTCTGAATCCACAGGAGCAAAGCCAATCATAGCTAATTCCACTTATAATTTCATAGAATTTCAATTCATTCGTTTGCTCTTTGCTAGCCATGTATTTCCCTATCTCCTGGATATTCTCCACAAGGAGCAATAACGTGTGATGGGACAGAATCCCCCTCCTCCACATGCCCTAAATACTCCTGTTACTGGAGAATCGCTGTATTTGCTGCCAAAGCATTTTGACCACGCTCCATGGGGTGCATACAGGGCAAAGAAGGGGACTTGCAGTACAGCATGAGGCACGGGCTTTGGAGAACAAGCCGAGAGCTGATGGTTCCCTCTGGAGACCACCTCGTTTCAGGGCTAGATGAAGATGCTCTTAGCATGGCTGTCCAGATAACCTTCATGCCACGATGTTTATGTAGGCATACATAAACCAAATGTTTATGTAGATAATATGGGTACTTTATTTTTTTTTCCCAAAAAATTTCTTAATGACCTCACAAATCTCACCCAAGGGATGGTCACAATACCCATGTGAGTGTCAGAGCACTGAGGGGGCCTCACCACCCTCCCAGGGGGTGTCCCCACAGTGTCCCCAAGCAGTGTCACCAGGTGGAAGGAGCTGGGACGGGGCTTTGGTCCAGCCCAGGTCACCTCCTTGGAAGGCAGCACCAGGGGGAGACAACCTGGAGTGGAGCCAGGAATAACAGGAGTAGATGTGGTCCTTAGGATGAGTGTCCATGGTCCTTCAGAGGGCTCCTGCACCACTCCTTCAGGGCCGAGGGGTAGGTCCGACCTGAGGAAAGGTTTGGGGAAAATCCCTGTCCTCCCAATGGTGTCTGCTTGGAGCAACAAGTGGATCTCAGCCCATCAAAAGCAGACTGTGCCTCCATCTCCAATCCTGAGATGTTGAAAATCAGTGTTGATGGGTAGCTGCAAGAACCAGCAGCTGAAGCCAAGGTGCCTTTTCCTGAGCCAGAGTCCCGGAGGCTCAAAAGCTGGCTGAGAGCACACCGAGAGCAGTGCAACACAGCCACAGGCTTTGACAGGCTGGAGGAAAGCCTGTGGTGATGTCTCTTCACAACATATGGCTTCTCAAAGTCGTTGACCTACTTCCAAAAGTTCAGTGACAAGATTCACACAATAAAGTTCACAGCAGACATTGAGCACCTGCCCTTCACATGCCCATCAAGCATTTGGGAGAGTTGCTCTTACCTCAGCTGAAATCCCTCCCAGCCCCAATGCCTGGCACATCCCCAAAAATTCGTGTTTCCTTGCTCAGCACTGGCCAGTGGTGCTCCAGCCCATGAGTGCTGCTGCGGTGGAGCTGCTCCCTTCACAGACCATCCCCAGCTGCCCCTGCTCCCCTCCTCTGACCCTGTCCCTCTTCATAACCCCAAATGAAGAAGTTACTACCTCATTTTGGGCCTCTCTCACCAGAGTTTGTTTGGCTAGGATCACCAAACTGGCCATGGCTGAGCTCTGTGAAGAATAGCTTACAGCTGAGCTCCACCTTGCACAACCACACAAGTTGCCCCCCTGCCACAAGTTTGCATTTGAAAGCTATTGGGGGAGAAACCTCCAAGACCACTACCTGTGGCTACTAGGCTCCAGCAGCCAGCAGTTTGAGTTACTACATCTTTTGTATGCAATTGTTGAGGATATTTCATAAATATTGTTACTCTGATCATTTTCAAAGCTGTTTAGAATTGTACCAGGATGCAGGTCCTCTCTGTAGTTTCATTTATTCGTGAGACCCAAATTGTTTTGTCTTCTTCCTACATAAATTGCCATAGGGCTGTACTTTTCTGTCTGTACTACTGAAACTCTCATTCCAGGTCCTTCTTCTTACCTCTTAAGCTCACCAATCTCTTCTTCCTTGACTCTTAACATCTCAGATCCATCTTCTCGAGGTGATTCAAAACTGAGCTTCTTCAGCTTCCTCACCTATCCTAATGCTCTCACTCCCCTTTCTGACACTATCTATTAGCCCTTCCTCTTATGGTTAGCCTCTACCTCAGTTTAGATCATGCATTTCATGCTGTGTGCTGCATACTTGCTGTCTTCACCTTAAAAAATAGTTAAAATATAACTCTATCTTGAAATACCTGAATCTCAACTCTTCCATTATTCTTAATGTTTCTATGTGAAAAGAAAAAAAAATAGCAAAACGTGGTACACTTACAAAAATATGAATGCTCTGTGTTTTTGTTTTTGTTTTTGTTTTGTTTTTTGTTTTTTTAAAAGAAAGAAAAAAATACAAGAAAAAGGCTCATACTCCATCCTTTCACATATCATAGTGTTTGCTCCTCCATCCGTATTTTATTTTATTTTTTAGTATTTCTTCAGTTGCTGTTGAGGCAGCCCTGCATAGGATATCTAATGATGCATAACCACACTGCCTACTTACTTGCACTATGTATACTATAGGTAACATCTTGTCTGAATCTGTTAATTCTACAGGAAGCCAAAATTACAACTTGGAGGTACACTGAAGCTCATCTTAGTGAGAAGGAAACTCTGCTTTGAAATACACAAATCCAGCTTTAATGCCTTTCCATCTGATACAATGGACGAAAGCAAAAACCTGCGAAAATCGATCTATTGCATTGTATCTGGCTCACCACGGAGTGTCACTGTTAGCTCACACATTTCTCAGTGGACAGGCCATCTCCAGAGGAATCAAACAGCTGCTGCCAAACCTCCAGGGTTGGAGCTCCCTGCTTTGATCAGGGGAGGACTTCCTTTGGCATCCTTCTGTAGCAGGATCACTTCAAAACAGATTTTGCTGAACAGCTGTAGGTATATTTAGTGAACCTATTCTTTCACATCTATAGAAAGCGGATGGTGAGGACTGCAGAACAGAGTGGAATAAGGTGCCAGCTGTGTGTAGGGGATATCCAGCTCCAGATTGTTTTCATATCAGCTGGCATCATGTACTAGGACTCTGCAGTTTGAATGAAAGCAGCTAACCAAGTGATGGATAACATAAGGCTGAACAAAGAGGAGAGAAACATTCTGAAATTTTCTTTCAGTATCCTTTAACAGGTCATTGACAGCTGCCATCATCACTCTCTTCACTGTGGTCGCTTACAGAACTGCAGATACAGGCAGGCTTTTTCATCTAAAACTGAAAAAATGTTATAAATTCTACTAAACCTGAATTCATCTATGACTACGGCACTTTGTGATCTCGTTTCAACAACGTGCACCTCAGAATGAATCTGCTGATTCGAGTTACATTACGGTTCGGGGTGTAATTCAATGCCATGCTATTGTTTGTTTTGTATCTCCAATGCTTTGAGTTTTGTCACTTGAGAAAAGGACTTCATAGTCACCTGCTATGACATCCGCATAGTCATCTGCTATCAGCTTCATGAGATGGAAGTTGAGACGGTCAGTGCAAAAGAGAGATACCAGCATCTGAGCTAACTCATCCAAGTCAGCAATGAGTTACATCGGCAGTACATTGTGATAAGCAATAACTGCTACAAAATAATAATAAAAAGTCTCTGGATAGCACTTTGCCTGGTTGACCTATTTAGTGCTTTCATAACATTTCCAGTCTGTCATAACTTTTCCAAGAAGGATATAAGATTTCATATCCCTTTTCCTTCTAGAAAAAAAAATGATGAGAGAAGACTTTTTGTTATTGTTGGCTTCTACAAAAAGCCTAGCAGAAAGAAAAAGAACAAAGACTAGTAAGTAGCATTCACTACGTTATACAGTGACTTCTGCTCCACACAGAGCCCTTTTTTTAGCTGTCTCAGCCCATTGTAAAGCTCAGACATGGTATAAACTAACTGCAACTACTGTGAGGTGTTTAAGGACTTACTGTACATGCTGACGTTCGTGATAACTAATGACAAGAAACCTAAACCCATGTGAATAAAAACTTTGACTGGGGAATGTGTATCAGTACCTGTTTAAACAACTGGGTTTCCGTATAATATAAATAAGCAGGTCTTTGTTACATTACTAAATAGCATCAAAGCTCTGTTTACATAGCTCCACCTTCTCACCACTTCCTAGCAGTGTCAGGAAAGGCAGCTATTCTAAACAGATAATTTGTTTCCAGAGCCACAAACATAAGCAGAAAACAAATGTTGCATATATGCACTGCTATTTCTCTGGCAAAAGGGAAACCATTGGTGTATGGGTTTTCAGTTGCAGTTCCCCTTCTGGCTCTTCCCATGGAGGCTCTCACTACACTTTTCCACATAACTTATTTATGCTTTCCATTTTTGTAGCTCGAGCTGTTGCACAAGCTATTCAGCAGTCTTCCTGAGGCCAGCTAAAGTGGTCACTCAGCAGTCCAGTAAGCAGAAACTTGGCAGGGAAAATCTTTTTGCCCTGGACCTACTGCTGGGCCTTCTTTGCCTCATATTCCAGGGCAGAATTTCTTCAACATCACTGATTCCCTCTCATAGCAACCCATCTGGATTTGACTCCGTGGGTAGTGACATTGACTTTTCTGTTTTTTTCCTCAAACAGCTTTGCCCTAAATTCCTGCATAGGAAAAGCACATGGGGGTGCTGATTGATGCTCGCCTGAACATGAGATGGCAGTGTGCCCAGGTGGCCAAGGCCAACAGCATCCTGACTTGTGTCAGGAATAGTGCAGTCAGCAGGACCAGGGAGGCGATCGTCCCCTTGTACTCTGCCCTGGTGAGGCTGCACCTCAAGTGCTGTGTTCAGCTTTGGGTCCCTCACTACAAGAAGGACATCGAGGCCTGCAGTGTGTCCAGAGAAGGGCTACAAAGCTGGTGAAGGGCCTGGAGCACAAGTCCTGTGAGGAGCGGCTGAGGGCACTGGGGTTGTTTAGCCTGGGGAAGAGGAGGCTCAGGGGAGAGAGACCTCATTGCTCTCTACAGCTACCTGAAAGGAAGGTGTGGGGAGCTGGGGGTCGGCCTCTTCTCACAGGTAGCTAGTGATAGGACTAGAGGGGATGGCCTCAAGTTGCACCAGGGGAGGTTCAGGTTGGAAATGAGGAGACATTTCTTCTCAGAAAGAGCAGTCAGGCACTGGGACGGGTTGCCCAGGGAGGTGGTGGAGCCACCGTCCCTGGGGGTGTTCAAGGAGAGGTTGGACGTGGTGCTTAGGGACGTGGTTTAGTGGGTGCCATTGGTGGTAGGGGATGGTTGGACCAGATGATCTTGAAGGTCTTTTCCAACCTTAATGGTTCTATGGTTCTATGAAATTGGCTACTGCCAAAGATAGGTTGATGCTTCTAGTGGGTTCTACCCTACTGCTTCATGCTGCAGATCAGCCAGCCCCTCGCTCATGGCACGAGGCCCCAGCTGCCTTATGACCCTGTGCATAGCCAGGAAAGCAAGTAAATTTTAAGAAAAGCGGAAGCCATTTCCTGGCAACAGCTTCAAGTAACAAAAGATCCCCCTCGGGGATCCAATCTTCCTTTTCCTGGATCCTCCCCAGCAGCTCTGCCTCCCGCCCGGCCTGCAGGCACAAACACACAGGGAGCCGTAGAGAGATATAACCCGTAAATATTAACTTTAATAACACATTAGAACCGGGTAGCACACAGCGAGGTGCCAGAACCCGCCTCGAAGCGGGCCTCGGCGGCGAGGAGGAACCGCCGGGGCGCCGCCCCCCGGGCGAGCGGACAAGATGGAGGGGGAGCGGGGGCGGGGGGAGAGGAGCGCGTCACGTGATGCAGAGGGCTCGGGGCAGCTCTCGCAGGCGGCTGCGCTCCCGTGCGCGCTGCCGCGCGGCGGTCCCGTTAACGGCGGTAGCGGGCGTAACGGCTGCAACGGCCGCAACGGCCGTAGCGGCCGCGGCTGTGGCGAGCGCCGTCAGCCCCGGCGGCGGAGGCGCTGTGGAGGGAGCGGCGGGCGGAGGGATCGCGGGGGGGCTCGCGGAGGATGCGGCGGCCGGGTGAGCGTTGCCCCGAGGGGCCGTGAGGTGCTGGGCGGCGGGAGGAGGGCGCAGCCCTCGTGTAACCGCGGGGCACGGGGCAGGCTGCCTGCCTGCAGCCCTGCCCGGCTCCCTCAGAGCCTTTTTGGTTGGTTTCCGGATTTGTGTTTGTGTGTTCATCCTTCTCATCCGCTTCCTGAAGGCAGAGAGATCGAGCGTATTGGGATAACCGGGGCTCAACGTTTTTTCCTCCCATCACTGGGCTTTATATAATAATTAATCTCTTCAGGCGTTGCTACAATTCTAAATGCAAAAGGAGTCTTCGCTTTTTCTCTTTAAAGGGATTTTCAGTGCTTTAATTTAGCTTAAATGACCTCTTTTGGGAAGCATCCTGCAGCCTATTGACAGAAGGTAAAGTGGACCTGCATCCTAGGAGTGGGGTTGTGAGGGAGGCATTGCGAATGGAAGTGTGTTTGGAGCACAAAGTTGGTTAGGAAAATTAGTGTTTGGGAGAGGCAGTAAGCCTTTGGAGCCTTGATATGTATGTTTTCCTTTGAACGTTTATTTCTGTATACATTACATTGAAATGTAGGTGGTTTTCTTAGAAGATGTACGGAGTGAATGGCTTCAGTAAGCTGCATTAACGGCTCAGGTAATTATTTAAAAAAAAGCATATTGTGGCTATAATTGTACTTTTGTTAAGGTGGTTGGATGGCTGTCATCCTTGTAAGGTGTTTTTTTTTTTTTTTTTGGTGTGGTTAAAACAATCTGATATTCAATAGAGTTCATAGATGTGCTGATTTTCTGCATGTTATCTCTTTTCAGCCAGTTGCTCAAAGCAAACAGGAGGACTGCTTCTCAAGATCTTACATTAGCATGTTTGTCTTTCCCTGTATTGCGCATAAAAGGCATCTAAAAATAAATCACCAGCATGCGGAGGTTTGAACATATTGTCATAAGAATCTCGCCTTATGTAAGGTCTTAGGAAAGTAAGTTGAGGCACATGATTTCAGGGAATGTAATATCTTTTTGTTGGCAGGGAGTAAGTCACAATAAAGTCACTTAGCTTCTGCATCTGATTAACATCAGTACTACGTATTGTTTCCTTGTTCTTTCTCAATACTGAAATACGAGATTTTCTTCTTAAAAAAAAAAAAGGGCAAACGGGAGAAAGCATAGGGAAGACTACCTGTATGTATGGGATTTGATTGTTTCTTAATTGAGGTGTACTTGGAAAGATTGGCGGACTTAATCCCTCTTTTTGTCTTTCTTAAACTAGACATTCCAGCTTTTGTGTTCTCGCTGCAGTTTGATTCCTGTAGACCAGGAGGGGAAATGAAGGCCTGAGCCTGCGATTTCTTTCTGTGCAGGAATTAAGTCCGCCCAGGTAGAATCAGCTGCAAAATTGGAGCCGGAGGAAAGAGTGAAACAAACATACAATTATCTTCAAATAATCTTTACAATAAGGGGATAATCTTTGAGTAGCTAACTCGAGTTTTTTGTTGCAATGACAATTGGTACTGTTTTCCCGGTAGGACATTTTTATTAGGTTACTGTTCTTTCCAGCATGGGATTGTTTAGCTGAACTGTGTAAAACTTTGTCTAACACCATTTTAAAAAAACAAAAAACAACAAAAAAAACCCACAACTTTGTGAACATTGTCTTCTGTTTTTTGTTTGGTTGTTTTTTGTTTTCTTTTTTAGGCAGGGATTTGTGTGTGCATACATGCACTGCTGAGAATCAGCCTGCACATTGTTTCTTTAGAACGCAGGCCAGTGAGATGTTGAATGCATAGGCGGCAGTTTCGCATAGAATATTTGAAGGACTTCTGTTTTTGAAAGCATGGGGCTTTTTTGTTGTGAGCGGGCCTAGATTCCCACCCTCCCCTCCCCCAATGCTGATGATGCCTTGGAGTTAAATTTCTTTTCCGCGCAGTGCGTGGCCAGTTCAGTTTCCTTCTCGGCAAGTCATCCTTTCTTGCTTATTTTTAGCATCACTGAAATTCAAACAATCATCTTTGTTTCTGTTCCTGTTTGTATACCGATACTGTTGGATAATTTCGAAGATGTCAAAGTAGTTAGAAGAGGTGGTGTTGACACAAGCTCCCTCTGCTGGTTGGTTCTGCAGTAGTGCAATACAAACATTAAGTAAAGCCGTGCGGTGTATTGTTTATCACTGGTTCGTGCAGCAGAAGTGAAAAGACATTTAAGAGCAGTGGCATACAGTGTTTCCCAGAGCACCAAGTTTAAGTTTGACATCTATACTTAGAAGGCTTTTAATTGCAGAGTTCTCAGGAATATGAATTTTAATCCAGGTGTTGATGTATACAGATATTCCTTAGAAATGCTGCTGCTGTGTTGCATACAGAATGTTGTAAGGTAATATATTGAGGGAGCTATTTGTGTACAGATTAAAATAACTTCATTACTTTGGATTCCAACTGGTACTTTGCTACTCCATTGCGCTTACAGACTTTCCATTAAGGTGCAGTTTTTGCACGGTATGTGGTATAGTGGGCTCCAGGCCTCTATGTGACTATCAGCAGAAGTAAATAATAAACTGAGCTCTCTTACTGATGTAGTACAGAAAGGGTGAGTGAAGGACGGACGCTGCGTCCCTTTGTGTCACGGCACAGCTGAAGTCTCCTAGATCAGCCTTTCATAGCAAGGAACTGCCCAGAAGAAGCTCCACAGGCACTTTTTCCCCCTCATGTTCCAACATCTGCTGGACAGGAATTGAAGGCTTGGTTGTGAGCGGTGAGAAGCTCGTTGTGAGGTGTATCCTTTTTAAAAGTGTGCAGTATGTCTTAGAGGATGGTAAAATTAACTGGGCTTCTGTTCTGATAACACAGTTATTTTATTGACATCTCCATGTATAGTACTATATACTCGTGTATATTCCCCAAATATTTTTTTTCCCATTATAGACCTGTATTTTCGGGTATATTTAAATTGTATTTCAGGTATATTTAAATTGCAAATATCCAACACTGTTATAGATAAAGGAGGTCTTTTCCAACCTTAATGATTCTATTGAATGTATGAAAGGAGTGTTAGACCTTCAAAAATCCTGAGGTTCGTCATCTGTGGATAGAGTTCACTGCTCATGTCTTCAGTCTGGGAAGTCTCATGTACTTGAAAGCTTCTTTTTTGTAGAATGGTATTAGTTTGTCTGACAAGGTACCCAGCTGATCTTTGAGGTGGGGGCAGTGCAGTATAACTCTCCATAGATTTTGGAAGTGCTTGGAAAAATCTCCTTGAAGAGGAGCGGTTAATTGAATCATGTAGTCATGGAAAATAAGTCAAGTGGATTAAACACCTAGTGCAAAGGTCGGAAAGGGAGAGATAAAGGAGCGCATTTTAATCTGGTTACCTCTAGAGCAGAATAGGTTCCACCTGTGCTGTAAAACTTTGATGTTATTTACTAGGATATTATCCATCAAAATAATGCTTCGTATTCATGCTTTAAATGGACAGCATGTGTTAAAAAGAACTTCAATGAAGAAAGTATTTTTTTCTTAATGTCCAGTCCATGATGCATTTGTGCCTTGTCGAGTGTGTGTTACGTAGGGCAAATTATGTAGGTACGGTCAGGATGGACCAAGTCAGAACCTGGTGTGCTCAAAAGAACAAGACATTGCTGTCTTTAAACATGTTACACTATACATTAAATTAAAGGTTTGCCAAAGTGAGACAACAAATCTTAACAGCTAACTCATCTGAGTTTGTAACTGGACTAGAAATTAAGAAGGCTTAAATGCATTCAAATCTGTGTAGAATGTGATGTGATCAGGTGGGTTTTCAAAATGGCTCTACAGACACATTTATTATGAATGTGCCATCTGGAGGCTTCAGGTGTTTTCAAGACTTGCTTCAGCTGTGAAAGGTAAAGTGAAGTTATGCTCTTAGTGAGAGATGTGGGTGCCTAGAGAGCAGAGCTGGATTTGTTGGAGCAAAGTTAAACTTGATAAGTATGTAAGGTTAGGTTTTTGTTTGCTTTTTCCTACACACACCTCCACTGGTCTCAATGTTTCACAAACTACCTTTTTTCCTAATAAAAATTACCCCACTCCTTCCAAACCAACCAAACAAAATAAACAAAAAACAACGAAAAAGAACACTGCACTGAACATCTTGCATTGCAGGATTCACTGCGGGTCTTGAATAAAGAATCTGAACTGAAACTGTTTCTGAAACTTTGCCTTGGTTGTCCGCACAGTTCTGAGGACCAAGCATCAGAAGCAAAAGCATCTGGAACAAATAAATGAAAAGGAAAGACCTAAATGTTGAGGAGAGGATTGCACCTGGATAGAGCTATGTTTTTTATCATTGAACGATCTCTTAGCCTTCATTTTATGGTGGTTTATTGTGATTTGTATCATGCTACCGACCTTCTGTGGGATTCTCCACTGAGAGCTTTCTGGGTTTCAGGAAACCTGCTGATGACCCTGAAAAAGTATTTTAGATTGTCGGTGGCAGAATCCCTTGAGGCTATAAGTAGTTACAATTTTTATGTGCAGGACTGAAGGCTTCAATAAGCTCTGTAGGCCATGTTGATTGGCAGCTTTGTTCTTGAGCTGGTGCAATTTTCCTGGGGAAACTAGGAAGAAAGCATTGTGTAAGGATGGATTACACACATGTATGTTCACTGAGCCATGACGTCTACCTACAGTCATCTCCTTCCAGCGCTTAATGTGGTCCAGCTTGTTTCTAAGTAACCAATGACCACAATTTCATTTAATCACTTTTTTTCCAATTTCTCACTGCTTAACAGTACAAACTAGTAAGTTAATTTCATGCTTTTGTGGCCTCTCAAACAGTTTTTTGACCGTAATAGCAACTTTTGATTACACAAGATATGACATGTTTGGTTCGTATGCCCAACAGTGCTACCTTGTTTATTTGCGTACACTTCAACAACTTTTGTACGTAGTATATGCAGGAATACCAGCTGAAATTCTGAAATCCACTCTGCCACCGGGGGGTATTTGCTATATCACAAACTTTATTAAAAGTTTGCATAATGGTGGTTGTTCAGTAGTGCTGAATGCAGTTTCCTT
The DNA here is from genome assembly GCF_013377495.2 of Cygnus atratus. NCBI lineage: Eukaryota > Metazoa > Chordata > Aves > Anseriformes > Anatidae > Cygnus > Cygnus atratus. The sequence goes on along the minus strand of NC_066362.1, from coordinate 180,074,838 downwards.
ATATATCCAGTTAAGAAAAGATTGTGCTTCTAATGTCCTATCCCAGTGACTTGCTGTTTGTATATAATTTGTGTATTATTACATATTTCATACAGAATAGAATATTGCACTCTGAGGCATTGATGAACATGTCTTTTCTCTCATTTAAAGGAAATTATCTTACTGCCTGTTGATGAAAGTATAAAGTACACCTTTTGATAAGATTTTTTTATTACAGCGTTGTCATCTTACTTGTAGAAACTTCATGAGACACAGTAACATCATGGTGGATGTAGGAAAGTGGCCAATATTTACCTTACTGTCACCTCAAGAAATAGCATCTATTCGGAAAGCATGTGTATTTGGTACATCAGCCAACGAAGCTATATACATAACGCACAACGACGAGGTAAGGCTCTAAGAAAATGGAACAAATAACTCCCAATTAGTTCGTTTCAGAGTCTGCAGAGTATTTAAGTTAATAACTTTGTAGAAGCACCATTGAACTTAGTCTGTTTCAAAACATGTTGGATTTAACTTGTAATTATTTTTTTTAGTCTTTTATGAGGATAATACAGATGGAGTATTTAGAAAACTTACAAATGACAAAGGCCAGGATTCAGAAACTTGGTGTGAGTTAACATTGTGCTGTTGAGATGAAACAAGCCACGTGTTCTGGGATGTATTAATGAGAGGATTTCTTGTGAGGATGTGTAGAGCAGGATTTTTTTTTTTCCAACTCTTTCTCAAATCTGTAGGATTGAGTCCCCTGTAGTATAACCGTGGCTGCTCTTTACAGGCCACATTTAAAAGACGGTAGTGTTCCACTTTCATAGTCGTGTACTTTTTATAGCACAGTTCCTTTCAGGCCAGCACAGATCTGAAGCATTCAGACTCATTAGTTAATTCCTAAGTGTCCTAGTGCTCACATTTGAGCTTGTTAACTTCTGTGAGTGAAGTCTTTGCTTCTCAGGAGTCCATGGCAAAACTCTGCTGTGTTTTTATGAAGGCCTGGATATCACCACATCTGTGCATAGCTGCGTATAAGTCACTTGAAATCAGTCTTCCTGTGTTTTTCAGGTGTTTGCTTTTGGACTGAATTGCAGTAACTGTTTGGGAACTGGAGATAATCAGAGCACGATAGTACCAAAGAAATTAGAAGCCTTATGTGGAAAGAAGATTTCCAGTCTCAGTTACGGAAGTGGACCACATGTTGTACTTTGCACTGAAGGTAGAAAATCAATGTTTAATAGGGAAGCACAAGTTACAGATTTAAGTTCTGCGTAGCTTAAGAAGAATGGGTTAAGAGGCAATTGCATGAATTTATTAATTGGGTAATGCACACTAAGGGGTCCTCATTGGTCTTAAGTGGAGGCACGTATATTCTGCAATAACTAAAGTAAGTTTCCCTTACACCTCCATTATGTTGCAACTCTGTAGAATTTTACAATACCATTTATGACATACTTGATTTTACCTGTGCACTTTTCCTGTCTCTCTCCAGTAATCTGGTTATACTGTGATATGTAATAGTTGTACACAAGGTACATAATCTTTCAGCATGTGAAGGATTCTTGTAATAAGAGGATTCCTTCACTTTTTTTGTTCCTTTTACTTTCAAGATGTCCTTCTCTAAATACTTACCATTCTGTTTATCTTAATTTCCTTGGAATCTGTGATGATTTTATCACAAACTTACATGTTTTTGCAGATGGTGAAGTATATGCGTGGGGACATAATGGTTACAGCCAGCTTGGGAATGGCGCAACCAACCAGGGCATTACTCCTGTTCAAGTCTGCACAAATCTGTTAATAAAGAGAGTGGTGGAAGTAGCTTGTGGCTCTCATCATTCCATGGCGTTATCAGCTGATGGGGATGTAAGTTGAAACCTGTTCAAATCTCTTAATTTCCATCTTGAAGGAATAGTGCAGGTGTCTGCAGTCTGAAGCTCTCTCTCCATAGCGTAGTTACAAGATAACCTTTTCTACTGCTGCCTCAAGCTAGGGTGTCCTTTCCTTCAGAGCAGACTTGAAAATAACCCTGAACAAATTGGAGCAATGATAGGCTAGTAAATGTTTGTCTTTCATTTGTTGTATGTCTCTGTGATGAGACCAGGAAGGTGTGCCACTTACATGTGGAAGAATCTCTGTAAGGTGCCAAACTTGGGATTACTACTTGCTTTGCAATTCTAATACTTGAGGGGTGTGTTGAGTTGTTTGTATTCCAGTTAGCCTTTAGTCTGTTTCCTGCAGTCTTTGTGATTTCCACACTAGTGTAGAGGAAAGAATGTTGCTTTGCACATCTCTGAATGCTTTTGTGTATAGCTACCAAAAGAGCATTTGTTTTATATCCCAAATCTGCTTCGTGCTATTTGTTTATGTGGCTTGAGGCCATGTGTCATGGGAAACATGTTCAGCTGGTTTCCAGTCGGTCAGGTATGACCAATGTGTCTCTGATTTCAGGTATGTTACTGCATGGGAGACAGCCTGGTTCAGCTCTGATCTTATGGGGGAAAAAAAAGTTAATTTTAGAACCTTCCTAAGCGTGAAAATGGAAACAATTCTTTCCGTGCTGGTAATAGGAGCACATCTGTGTTTTGGTGCAGTATGGAGTCATACTGCATTGGTTAATGCAGTCAGTAATCGGTGTTTTGAGGGTAACAGCCACTGGGTTAGTTTTATTAGTCTGCATTGTGTCTGTGAGAGGGAGCCTGTGTTTAGGAAAGATCTTCACGCTGTCATGTTTGATGACAAATGGTGAAATGATCAAATTTTATTTTTTGTGTGGGAAGGCAGGGAATGTTCATGTATTAGTTTAACTAGTGTTGTCAGCTGCTGCTGTAGCTGCCTGCAATGGCCGTGCCGTCTTTTATAGTATAACATGCTTGACATCTCGGTGGAAGAGGGGAAGCTTCTTTGTATTTACCATGGAGCTGATATTTGCAGCTGGCTAGCCGTGGTGGCTAGTTAATGTACTATAAATCCATCCCTTGTGTACTCTGCAGTATCTTAGTCTATTTGTGCTGGGAGGTTTTATCTGTTTCAAAATTAATTATATTGAAAGCAGTGAAACGTTGTAAGTGGAGTTTTATTTACGGAAACATTGGGCTGCAGAAAACCTTGTGACTTGATCTGGAGTTTCAGAGAGGCACTGAATTTGGAAGTAGTCATGGAAATACTTGGCATAATTGATTTGTACGGTTAGGTTAGTCCAACTTTAATGCAATGCAAACAAAAATCATTAAGACATTCATGCTCCTCTGAAAGAGGAAACTCGTAAACTGCTGTGCATTTTGACCTACCTTCTGAGTTAACTTCTCATTTTATTTTCCTATTATTAAAATACATTTTATAGGTCAAAATAGTTATAACCTTCCTCAGGTATTCAGTAGGGATGATGACCTGGCAAATACAAGTAACAAAAAACAAAGAACTGGTGTTTTTTCTTTTCATATTAGGCATGGCAAATGAATTGTGGGTTGTTTTTTGGGGGGAGGTGGGGGTGAGAGGGAAGGTTGTTTTTTGTTTGTTTCTGATGTCTGAGTTTTGGCTTGGTGTTGTGGTAAATTGGCACCCTAGGATATGCAGGCTTTACATAAGGGTATCTCTGTCAGCGAGCTTTCACGTGACTGGCACGTCTGTGGCAGGTATTTCCAGGAGAACAAACTTTAACTGTCAGGAGTTAGAGAATAAACTGGCTGAAACAGTTTTATGTCATGGTGGTATGTATGGGTGTGTATATATAACAAATACTGAAGGAACTGAAAATGCAAAGCTATAAATATTTTTACAGCAAACTACTTTCCTGTCTCTTGGACTTTCAGATGAAAGAGATATAATATAATATATATATCTCATAATTTGTTATTTGTTGTTTGCCATTGGCAAATGTTGAAGTGTTGGAGATGCTGCTTTTTATCAATGCCATTGTGTAACAAAGTTTTGTTATCGTGAAACATGGGCTGATAAAACTAGCCATTAACAACTCTTGAAAGATAGAAGAGGAGGTATGATGACTGTCCAGCTATAACCTGTGGGAGTATCGCCATGGGGGTCGATAAGCCCCGTGGTTGGTGATAACATTGGACATTGGTGATGATGAAGCCATGAGGAATGTAAACAAGTTAGAAGGAACAAAGAAGGGTGATCCAGGAGACCCCTTGCTGTCTCAAACTGCTTGTTCTCCAACCGCTTGTTCTCCAAGATATGGAAGGTGCTAAATGTTTGCTGTTGATGGGCAAAGTTGTTAACCAATGAATAGTTAGTGGGAAAGTACCGCTTGTGGAGCTAATGTAGAGCTATAAGAAGGGAGCTTGTGCTCAATAAGTGGTAGTTGAAGTTATTGATGCCTAAACAGACCCCGGTGTGCGTGTGGTCATTACACCACAATAACCTAGATTAGAGTTTTCCAAAGAGAATGAAATACCTTCAAAGCAGGGACTTCCTTCATGCTTGTGTGATGGTGGGAAAATGAATGCAAGCACAAGTGTTATTTGATATGGAAGTCCACTCGCTGTACTCTTTGTCTTCTAGTCCAGCTTATGTTTTATATGGAAGTACATTCCTTGTGTTGCCTGTAGTCAGATGCTCCAGTTCCATAGTAGGAAGCTGAAAAAGTGCTATGTTCATGTTTCCTAGGTCAGTCCTATTGCTCTTCATTAATTTTCAATAGTTGAAAATTATCTTAAGCATTTTAGCTAGTTAAATAGGATAGTTTATGTAATCTCATCCTGACTATAATAGGATTATAATCTATTGCTGTCATTACTATTCTTAAGGCTTAAACTACATTTTTTTCTTTGTTTTTATGGACAGCTATATGCTTGGGGCTATAACAACTGTGGTCAAGTTGGATCTGGATCTACAGCAAACCAGCCAACTCCTCGTAGAGTCTCAAACTGTTTACAGGGTAAAATGGTAGTTGCCATCGCTTGTGGTCAGACCTCCTCCATGGCTGTAGTAAACAATGGCGAGGTAAGCATTGCTGTGTTCTCACATTCTCTCTCTCTTACCTAATTTAAGAGGTTAATGTCTGAGCACGGAATAAGGGCTGATATGGATTACTCAGGTTAGAGTATGTATTGGTAACTACTGTGAGACCGCTTTAGGGAAACTGTGCTATTAACTAGAGATCCTGTCTTTGCAGTAAACCTTGCTTCTTATGACAAAGACTATTAGAACAAGATTTTTACTGGGCCTGCATCTGCAAGAATTTTAACAGTTGTATTAAGCATGAGTCATTAAGCATTATTTCAATATATTTCAGTAGGTTCTTGAACATACGTCTTGATTAGATTTTTGAAAGCTGCACAAATAAGTAGTTAATCTTTCTGCAAGAATACAATGAATGATCCTGGTTCTTGAGCACATTGCTTAACTGCCAGCTACAAAAACAAAGCAAGCGTTTGAACATTGCCCTAGTATTGTGCAACTGTTCCATTCCACATAAGAAATTTACGATTTGAACTTGCCTTTAGGTATGAACTGTAACCTCAAATTTACTATATCACACCACATTTGGAGCATATAGCATTTTCTCGTGACAGGAGGGACTGTAAAGGCCCCTGAGGTTGAGATGAGCTTTTGTCGTACCTAATTCTGTCTTGATTTGTCTACCATGACAGAGCTAAAGGAAAAATTGGAGCTAAACTGGGGGCTTCAACTTAAATTAATCTGATAGATGATCAGCTGGTTAGAATAGCTTTTATTTATTTATTTTTTTTAAAAAAAAAAGGTCAGCTGAAAATGTTGACACAAATTTTTGGTGCATTGTAAGTTTTATTGCAAAAGTTTTAGTAATTCAAAGATGAATATATTTTAGAAAGCTTCTTTAAAAAGTAGCACAGGACTGAAGTTGAATATAGTTGATTGTTGCAGTGTACTTAGTATCTTTCAGTCTTTATATCTCTTGAAATAGTGTATGGTTTTTTAAAAAGATGTACGATTTGGACTTGTGCTTAATACTAAGTCTTAAATATTCTGTACTCCTGGAGTGGTGGCTTAATTTTGTTTTCTTCTTGCAATCAGGTTTATGGCTGGGGTTACAATGGTAATGGTCAGCTAGGTCTTGGAAACAATGGCAATCAGCTAACGCCGTGCAGAGTGGCAGCATTGCATGGTGTGTGTATACTCCAGGTATGTCTAATGCAGAAATAGAGAATGCATTTATGTTTCTAGCATCTGTTAAAACTGTATCTTTGGAATCTGTACCTGCTTCTAGATTTCACAATTTCAATGCTGAATTTATTTGGCTCCTTCAAACTATGTTAGGCTTATAAAAAAAAAATACAAGTAAGCTGTGAAGCACTTGCTTTTGTAAATCTGAATGATCTGAATTTGGCTAGTGTGACTAAGTAAATTATGCTATGGTTAAAAATTGCATTTTTGTTACAAAGCGAATGAAATATCCTAGGCAAATATAAAAAATTAAGGAGAACTAGAAAACTAAGATGCTCAAATTTAGATTCTACATCAGTATTCTAATCAGCCCTTTAGGCATGGCTGATGACAGTCACAGTGGTTTTCATTTCATTTAAAAAACAAAAAGTTTTCATGTTTTTTTTTTCCAAGGTTGAACAGGTTAAGGGCTCTGTTAGCTTTAGAACTGCAGCTCTCAAAGCTTATATAGTGAATATCAAATTCTCAAATTATTTCAGAGTTGATAATGAAGTTCACTGTTTGTGCAAGGAGTCTGCAGCTGAAAGCAAGTGAAGTCTGGGGAGACTTAGCAGGATTTCTATAGAATATTACGAAATTAAGATTCAAAAAATAAGAAACTGGCAGTTGCCGTAGGAAAAGACTTACTACATTTTATATATGTTTAGACCATATTGTAAATTCTTTAGGAGGAGTAACCAACGAATGCTAAATTAACGAAGTTGAAGCTGGGAGTTTCCCAGTTGTTACTGTTAATGTATCTTGTTCTAGCTTTAAGTACTGAGAAATAACACGTTCTAGTACCAAATAAAGAATGGCTGGGGTATCTAATATCGGCTAGCCTAAGGTATGCGTGCAATAATTGTGTTTCTTCTCTTTTTTTTTTGTTCAGTAGTAATGCTTATACATTTACTTACAGATTGCCTGTGGCTATGCACACACTCTCGCACTATCAGATGAGGGTGTGCTCTATGCCTGGGGAGCTAACACTTATGGGCAGCTGGGAACTGGCAATAAAAGTAACCAGCTAAGTCCACTGCAGATCATGATGGAAAAAGAAAGGTAATTTTCCTGAAGCTGTTTCTGGGTTGGTATGTCTGGGCATGTGTTACGCAGTCTCTAGTATTGGAAGCATGTGAGTTTGGGGTTTGGTGGGTTGTATTTTTATTGATAATGTTAAAATTCCAGGAAAGGATGGTAACTTACTGTTTACTATAGACTGAGTGCTTTTTGCTATCTGTAATGATTATTGAATGTAAACATTTTATACTTACCTGACACTGAAAATAATGAATGACTGTTAGGCTATTCTAAATATGATTCCTTTGATCAAAACTTTTGAGCTATAAAATCAATAAGCCAAGCTTTTAAGCTGTATTGAGGCCCACATTAAAGGGGTGGTGGGAGGAGGAGAGACACATGAAGAAAAATCAATTTTCTGAAAGGCTTTCTGGGTAACAGCCAACCATGGAAACAGAACTCAATTTGCAAGATTGCTAGAGCTATGGGTAGACAGTACCACTCTTGTCAGTGGTAGCAGTTAGCAGTTTCTCAGGTAACATGTATATATTCTCTTAGTTTCCTGGACTCGCAGAAGATTCACCCTTGTCTACCCTCTTTCAGCACGTTTATCATCATATTTAGGACAGAAATCCTATGGCTCTTCTGCTGTTCACCTACAAACTTGGACCCCAGTCTTGTTCTCTGGACCCATGTGTATACCTGTAAATAAACGTGCTTCAGTTTGGAAGCCTTGTAGCCTATAAGTCCCTTAACTTGTAAATCACTTAAATTATAATCTCCTTTTAACTAGGAAACACTTGTGGCTGTTTTTTCTACTCCGTTTCCAGTTTCATATGAACAGAAAATTATTTATGAAAGATGTCATTTTATAGATCTGAAGTGTCTTTCTGGGAAGTCATTCCTATTTTTTCTTGTTTTTCATGTTTAGCCTTAAATGAAAAGCTGCACAATGCGGAGATTATTTAAGGGTTTATAAATGGTTGGGGGGAGGGGGGGTGTGGAGTTGAAATAAAGAAAGTAACCATCACAGTAGAAACCACCGAGGCAAGGCTGACTTGTCTGTGGAAGAAGTGACACTAGCAAAGTGAAATGAAATTATTTTTTTTCAAGTACTAGAAAGAAAGTGTGTATACTTGCAATGCATCAGCTTTCTTAATGACTCATTTCTTGAGTGAAATAAGGGGAATTGTTGCATTTAGAATTGTATGTGAAGTCAAATGTGGGATTATAATAAAAGCGGCAGTTGTTCAGTGACTAAAAGAGGGAGAAAATATCATTGAACTTCTGCTTGGAGTCCAAGGGACGGAGAAGTCACTTGAACTTACTCATCTTGCTTGACTTGACTCCCTTGGAAACAGTGCTATTAAGTGGGTGAGCTGACATTTCCCATGAAGCATATTAATGCTTCTCTTGGTCCTTTCATTTATATAACTCTCTTGACATTTATGCATGATGTCTCTGACAGTTCCTTGGGAGGTGGCATTCGATGTTATTTTAAAGAATTTTGCACATACAGTTTAAAAGGAACTTCTAAACTTAGCGTTGTGTTAGCTTGGAGGCACAGTTATGAAGGTACACTTCTGAATTTTGATGAGTATATACTTAATGTGCTGTACACTTAACTCTACGTATCAAGTATAGTATAGTTATTCTTAAAAAAATCTGTTCTGCTAAGGGAAGAAAATTCGGAGAAGAACGCTTTCGTATTGCTGGATAGCTATAATGAAATGTAAGTTGCCCATAAAATCATGACTTTATGATGTTTCATGCAGTGATGCCAGAAGGTCTCAATGTTTTTTAGAGCTAGAGATACTGTTCTGTAAGGGAATAAGCACTTTCATATGTATGCGCTTAGACTGTTTGGAAAGACATTTGTCGCGCTTGATCTGTTTTGTTTTTTCATTTACTTATTATAAACACAAAGCACACGGAAGCCTGGAATCCTCTCTTTTTAAACATGTGGGGAAAACCAGGAAAGCACAGCTTTTACTTTTGAGCTAACTCTGGAACTTCTCCAGAATTTTGCTTAGTATCTGAACAGGGACACTGGAAACATCTTGGCAGTCCTTTTAACAGAATGTGGTTCTTCTTGGTTCTTGTAATGCTTCAGATAGTGAGGTAGGGATTGCGTGGACAATGGGAGAACAAAATAGGTAAGTCTGCATCAATAGCTCTAGTATTTTAAGGAACTTGGGGGAGGGGGGGTTGAAAATACTGTGTAGACTTTACTTAAAGTAATGATAGCTCTTCAGGAATGAGGAGTTAAGCGTGTGTATTCACCTCTCCTCAAATGAAACTTTGTCCAAGCAAAAATTATGTTCCAAACAGTTTCAGCATTGATGAGATGAAATTAACAGCAAAATATGAAGTCAGAAACTCGGGCAGTAGATTAATTTCTGCCTACATACAAAAAACATATTAAAGGAGGGGCAGAAGCATTGGGTTTATTGAAAAATACATAGGATTTTAATCTCAAAATGAGAGAAATTTTTACATACGTTTGAAAGAAGTTTTGTAAAATGCTCTGTAAAATCACAGTAGTCTTAACTTTGCAGACTTCCCTAGCTGGAAGCTTTGTAAGTTCCATAAGCATTTATCAAGGAGAATAAGTATCTGATAGGTTTTAAAGGTGGGGTAGACTTTTTCCTTCTTACGGTTGTGGGAGAAAAAGAGAAATGTCAACAAAAAGTGACATTATCAAAGCAATACCTGATTACAATAAAACCTACAAGTACTATGGAAATGTCATTGCAATTCTTAAATATTGATCTGTTCAAACAGAATCACGTTCATGCATGACAAAGAAGTACCGGAGTGTAGATACATAGCTTACTTGCTGTTATTTTGGTGCGGCATTTGGGAGGTCACTTGGTTCCGTACCTGTAAGTATCTTACAAGGTTTCTTCTGTTTGCAGGGTTGTGGAGATCGCAGCCTGCCACTCTGCTCACATTTCGGCTGCCAGGACCCAGAGTGGCCAGGTGTACATGTGGGGCCAGTGCCGTGGCCAGTCTGTGGTCCTTCCCCACCTCACTCACTTTTCCTGCACTGACGATGTGTTTGCTTGCTTTGCTACCCCTGCCGTTATGTGGCGTCTTCTGTCAGTAGGTGAGAACAAGCTTTGAGATGAAGCCAGTGCTCTAGAAGCCAAATAACTTTGATTTAATTAGTCTTACAAAATGTGCTTTCATATTATAGTCTCTGTGCATGTGTGTAGTGGTTAGTACAGCATACCACTTCTGTGGCAGGATGGTTCTTTCTTTGAGGAGAACTGGCAATTAAAACTAGCTCTTCTAGCTAGGGTCTGTGTGGTTTGGTTGTGGGTTTTTTTTGGTTATTTTCTTTCTTCTGAAGAAAAAGTCAACTTCAACCAAAGATTTGGAACGGTGTTAACAAGTTTTTTGTTTTTTTTTTTTGCAAACAAACAACTAGAGAGCCCTGTTGTACCACTGTACTATGAATATTGTGCATTTCCTTTGTTTGTATTGTTTGAGCTCAGGACAGAGAAGGACTTCTAGATCATCAAATGTAACTTTTTATTCTTAAAATTATTTCTACTTGGAATACTGCTCCTGACTTTTGTTTCTTTGGTTTCTAATAACTTTGAATTCTAGGTGTTGTCTTTAGCTTTTCCTTCTTAGTAATTACTCTTCCAATATGAATGTGAAAGAGCTCAGAAAAATCTCTTTGTGTTTCTTGTTAAGGAAGTAAAATGACAGGATTCCAAGTTTCCTTTCTGTGACATGATTTCTTAAGCTGATTTAGTTTGATATTCCTCAAAGCCAATCAGACTTGTAAGTAACAGTCTGTGTATAGCAAGATCCTAGTATCATTTTTTCTTTTGGACCTATGTTCTTATGCAGCCTTGAATTACCCTTCATGAGGCAGTGTCTATGACCAGCTCATATGCCCAAGCCATTCTTCTTGGTTATCTTTGATTCACATGCTGCTAATTCTTACTTGACCCAAAATATGCCATCCAGTGCTTAGCTTGCACATCGTGCTTATTGGTTTTTGTCTTAGATCTTCCACTTCAGTCCTGAAGATCATCTAGGCCGTCTAATCTGTCTTCATGTTGACAACAAATCCAAACTTTGGTAGTTCCTGTAGACAGCCAGCGCTGGGGAGGGATTAGATCTTAAGTAACTTTCTTTCAAACTCAGACTTTTTATCTTTGCATGTGGCTTTTCTGTCTGTAGGCTAAGAATTCCTCTCCTAATCCAGTTTTTCCATTGTAACTTCTCATTTACCTTGTTTTCACAAGTATAGAGGTCCAGATAACAGCATCTCATCTGTAGAGGAAAACTGGAAAATTGTACCAGAGAGGGATTAGCTTGAAATGATCTGCCTCAGGGTAAATCCAAGTCTTGTTTGTTTTTTTCCCCTACTTCTTCAATTCTCTAATCCTGGGGAATGTGTGTTACTCTTGCCCTCTGTAGAGGTGTGATGATCGTCTTGGTCTATTGTCGTCAGCTAGTAGTGAAGGTTCTTTAAATGACATCTTCCCAGATGCAGTCGCTTTCAGTTCCTTAATTTTTATGAAGTATTCCCAGATTGATCATAACAAGGTATTTGAGTCTTGTTTCTGTATTTTAATTCTTATTGGCCTTCACGGATTATTCTTCTCTTAACCTGATAATCCTAATTATTGAATCTTTACATCAAAAGCATTAATATAGGGACAGTTTCAATCTCCTTCCTGTATAATCTTTCCATCTCTTTTATTCTTATAGGTTTAAATTTTAAATAGGTTTTATTCTTATAGGTTTAAAAAAACACTTTTTTTTCTTAGTGAAAGCTAACTCTGCATAAAGGTTATCATTCTACTTTAATTTATGATGGCTTTGCCAAATGAAAGATAAATCTGCCGCTCAGGATTGACTGTGGTGAAGTTCAAATCTGCAGCCGCCTTTGAGGAATGAATTTAAGGTATTTAGGGTGAAAGTTGATCATCAGCATAGCTTAAGATAAACTGATGACCTAGAAAAAGATCACATGAGCAGGTGAAGGGGGATTGGAGTGTGGTTTGTTCATCTCTAATGAGATGCCAGTTCGTGAGTGATCCATGCAGAGTGAACCAAAGGAATTTTTTGGCAGAAACATAACGTGTCTGTTAAAGCAATTTGTTTTAACTGTGTGTGTGTATATAAAGTACCAGCTAATTTAACTGCTGCTAATGGTGAGGAGTAGTTGTATCGTATATGGATGAACAGTCCACAGTCCTGAAGGACACAGGAGACAGGCCACATCCCATCAGAGTGGAACTGCCTTTTGGAACTGCCTTTTTTTCCCTGTTTCTCATGCTATGCTGCTTAGAGGCTGTGTGTTGAAACTCACTTGAGATGCATCAACAAAACCATCAAATAGTGGGTTAAAGTTAAGTTTCCTAAAACTTTGGAGTTCTTGCTTTACTACAATTCTTGGCCAGCTTGTGCTGCAAATCTAGGGTTTCTAGAGAGACAGAACGGGACATCTCTGACTTTGATGTTAAGAACTGTCAAAGAGCTGTAATCACACAATTTTAATGCGCTTCCAAAATTGCAGAAGTCCTGTGTCCTTGATTGTAGGTGCTGAGTTCTTGCTAGAGTCTCTCTTCTTGTAGCACTACTGTTGGATTTTGTGTTGTCATAATTGACTGACAAACTGAGGTAGCCTGCAGGTTGTTTGTTAAGGTCTTTGTCAGGGCTCACTAACATGATCTGTGTCTGCTCTGCTGGCACAAAAGTGGCCAACTGGTGACGTTTTCTTACTCTTCAGGCTCAGGTCACAGTGTGTCAGTATGTGCCTCGTTTCTCAAGTGAGCTGTAGGTGATGCTATAGACTCCATTTACCACCAGTTTGCAGACTGGTCCCTCTTGGTGTAATCCAGGTAGTGGTGCTGAGCTCAGCTGACCTGGCACTTGCCCTGAGCCGCCAGAAGGCTGGTAATTTCATTGGTGGTCCCCATGTGGAGAGTGAGAAAGCAAGTTCTCCAGGTACTTTGGGTCCTGGGTAATGAGCTGGAACAAGGACTGCTGCCACTGCTGCGTGGACCAGTTGTGGAGCTGTCCTTGCCAATGGAAAAGGGTAATGGAGTCAGTCATTCTTCCAGATTCACCCAATGGAACCATGGTCCTGACCTATTTTCCTTCACATGCTGTTACTTGAATAGCTAGCTTTAATTACAGTGACGCGCGTGTTCTGTTTAAGATGCTTAATGTGTTTTGTTTGTTTAAAAATTGTTTCTCCAGAGCATGAAGAGTTTTTAACAGTAGCAGAGTCTCTGAGGAGAGAATTTGACAGCCCAGAAACCTCAGACCTAAAGTTCCGTGTAGAGGGGAAGTACATCCACGTTCACAAAGCTGTTCTGAAAATCAGGTAGAGGTCGTGTTCCACAGCTCCTGTTTAAATACAATAACCTCTGTATTCCATCTGAGGGGAGGGAAGAAAGTAAGTGGTGGGGAGGGACCCTAAACCTGCAACACATATTATCTGTGTGTCTGTAATCACTTTAAATGATTATGGAAGGAGTTGAATCAAAATTCTGCCTTAAAATGGTCCCTATTCAGTCTTCACTGAGCCTATCTGTTATTCCCAGAATAATAAATAATGTTGAACTAGTCTGATTGCAGTGCATACACAGATGGTTTTGTAGCATAGGTCAAATTAGAGTTTTACCTTGATGCATAAGTTTAACAGAGCACTAAAACCAAAATGTGGACCGTTTGCTGTGATGGCGTATAGTAAAATATTTGGGGCTGTTGTAGAGCACACCAAATACACAGTTCAGGGGGGACTGTAACATAACATTCATGTGTACATACAGATGTTCCAGATGATGTCTCTGTCTCTTAGGTGCGAACACTTCAGAACCATGTTCCAGTCATACTGGAATGAGGATATGAAGGAAGTGTTAGAAATCGACCAGTTTTCTTACCCTGTGTATCGTGCCTTTCTTGAGTACTTGTACACAGACTGTGTTGACCTTCCGCCTGAAGACGCGATAGGTATTGCTTATGGTCTGATTGTGTTAGACAGCAGCCTCCAGGCAAACTGAGAAGGGGGATGAAGAATAAATGTATTAACGTGGGCTTCTAGTGCTGACAATAGTGCATTTTACTGGTGATTGATTAAGCTGTTTTTAAAGAAGTGATGCGTATTAAGAAATAAACTGTGAGCAGTGTTATTAGTTGGGAGAAAAATGCTGGGTTAGAGTACTTGCGTATATTACTGATTTGAACCAATTATTGGATAATATGAAAGAATCTGTGTGGATGTAATATGGGAAACCTGGGTAGCAGAGCGAAGAACAAGCTGTAGTTCAAGCACAGATTTTTATAGTGGTAACTTTTTGCTCATGTTGTGCCTCTTTTGCAACAGTTCCACTCAAACATTTAGGTATGCAAAGCAGTGGAACAGAGTGTGTATTTACAGAGATTAACAGGATTGTGGCATGCGGTACTAGAAGGCCTTTCTTCCCGTGTGGTGATAAAATAAACTTCTATGAATAGTGACCTACTTGCAAAAAACATGTTATTGCCATATAGAACACTGTACACACAATATAGACAAAACCTGTACCCAGAGATACATAAATTGTTGAAAAGGCAGAAATAATGGCAGAAATAATTACACATGACTAATATGATGGCATTTTACTTGCAGGACTTCTGGATTTGGCTACTTCGTACTGTGAAAACAGACTGAAAAAACTGTGTCAACATATTATCAAGAGAGGAATTACTGTGGAAAATGCTTTTTCATTGCTCTCTGCTGCTGTCAGATATGATGCAGAGGTAAACTTCCAAAGTTCAATTTCTTAAATAGGTGGCTGTTTTCTGACCCTAAACTGGAGGAAAACAGACAGTAATATTTTTATACAAACTCTCTCTAACTTGCTATCAGATAATGCTGTCTGCCATTTTCAGAGTTTGAAAATGTAGCCATTGGAATTACGAGTTTCATTGCAAATACAGGTTTTATATCTTTTTTCCCCCCATAAACTGGTACTGGGAAAGTGAACTAGTACACAGATATCAAAAGATAATTTAAGTCACAGGCAGAGACTCACTATCTATAAATGTTTGTGTTGCTTAATTCATGGTAAGAGGTTATCATGCTGTGCCAAGCTTCGTGAATTATTATTTTGGGGAGGGAGGGTGACAGGGGAAAAAAAGGGAAGGTTAAAACACTAAATCTTAAACAAGGGAAAGCTTTAAAAACAAAGCAAAAATCAGAACATTATGAAGAGTGGTTTTGTAAGCCTTGTTTATAAGGTTGTGGGTTGTGTGTGATGTCACGTGATGGTAGGTTTGGCGTTTTGGCGTGTGGTTTTTGTTTATTTTTTTACTTGTTTAACTACAGTCAAATACACTTTCAGTCTTTTAAAGTATGCTGATGAAATGGCAGGGTAAGAACTCTTTTTATGGTCCTAGTACATTTTGAACGTGGAGAAAGTGTGTGAAATGGGAGAAAGGGTAGCAAAACTTTCCTGCAGAATATCTGACTTCAAGACTAGATCACTAACGTGCAGTTTTGTGATCAAATGGGTATTCCTGGGACTTCTTCAGCCCTTTGTGTTTGGAATAGTATCTGTGCATCATATTTGCAGCTTGATTGGTTTTAACTTGCTACTTTAAAGCAGTTTTGCTAAGCAGTAAATGAATACAGTGCTTTTCCTTGAGCTTAATATCTAGCATGCCCTAACTTACTTCAGAGCCTAATAGCGTGTTGCTAGTTTGATGTACCTTATATGAAGGGCTGCCTCAGAGCTGAAGTCATAATTCAGACACCATTGTGAATAAAGATTTCATTGGTGGGAGTTCGTGGAAAATAGGAAAATGTTTTTGTCTTACAGCAGGTTGTTTGGGCAATGGGTCTTCAGTATATCACTGATTCTGCTTGTAAAGGGTAGAAGAAATCCAGTTACTGAGCCTTGGCTGTACCTTATTAGCTAAATGAAGTTGGAAGTGAAATGAGAATGGTTGGCCCAAATGAGGAGAGAATGGGTGACGCTGAGATGTTTTTTATATTTTTTATATTTTTATTTTTAACTAAAAAAAAGTAAGTGGTAGATCCGGGTTTGAAATTGCTTGGCTGACATAGTTCATTCAAGGGACTGCGTGTCTGGAAGACAACAGTTAGAAGAACCCACTTCACTGATTTAAAACACCCCCATGACATGAAACTCTCCTATAATTTCTTTTGGTGTTTGACTGGATTCAAGTGGCTGAAACTAGTTCAGGTTTGGCTTCTTATTGTAAGATTTAAAATAATCACTGGATGTACCTTGATAGCTTTTTTCACTTAAGTCTATATTAAGTACAGTTTGCTGGGAGTGCATCCATCTGCAAATAAAATAGTTCTTAATATAGAGTTTTAAACTTTCCAAAGTTTCATATTAACAATACAATATTACTGTTACTGTATGCATCTGTTGCGTTGACTTGGTATGTGAGTTTTTAATAAAGCAGTGCAAAATACTGTAATGCGTATGATGTAGTTTTGTTTGAAATGCCAGTTCCTTCTGTTATTAAAAAGAAAAAAGAAAACCTTCAGTGTTCAGTTCTAATAAGCTTGTCTTTTTTTCATTGCGCAGATGCCATACAAATCAAGATCTGCAGCTTCAGAAAGCCTGGTTTTAGGCCAGGACATATTTTTATATCGCTGTTGTGTCAAGAACTCACTGGCACGCAGTGGCTCTAGCTTTCACTAATTACTTTAACTGAAAATATGAATACTAATCAGTCTTTCATACCTCACATGGCTTAAAAGCTCTGAAAATTTTTGTGCCCTACTGCAGTGCCCAGTCCGCTGAGCAGCTAAAGCTAAGGAAGGCTGTGTTCTCGTGTGTGAAGCACTAGTTCCATGAATTTATGAAGTGCTCAAGGAACTAGAGCAGGCTGGGGAGCTGATGTTCTGGAAAGGCCGTGGCATCTTCCGTAATGCAGCCCAGCTCTGCACAACAAAAATAGATTTCCTCCTCAACAGTGGAGCTGGAAACAGATAATTTGAGCGGGAAGCGTTCTGTGGTCAATGTTATATTGACAACTACTGTCTCTTGTTTTTTAGAAATCCTTTCTCTCTGACATCATGTGGGTGCAATGATGGTGTCTATGAGGCTTTTCTAATCCTTAAGTGGAAGGCACTGCATTGTAGGCTCATACCCAGAGCACGCTTTCTGCAAGAATTGCTCTGCTGTGTTGTTTCACACGTGTCCCAAAAATGATTCAGAAGAAACACACTGTGGCACATTTTGTAACCTGGGTCTGTTTGTAACGCACAGAAGGGCCTTCGGCCTAGACTTTGCTTTGAGACTACGTAGTAGACGCTTCCATTGAGCCTGGTGAATGCACTTCAAGGCTTGATTCAAGTCATAAATTAAGTAGGAAGTCAAGCAGGCTTGTATGTAGACTGGAGTTCATAATATGGAATTAAAGAGCTGAGTTCTCTTAATCCACTGTCCTGGTTATATATTGCATTACCCTAAAATCCATTTGTACTGGGTTTTGGTATTTGTCTGTGAATATAGATGGAACTTTTCAGGCTGGGAAACTTTAAAAATACATATTGCTCAGAATGGCTGGCTCTCGTGACTGCAGCTATATAGGGAGAACCAAACTCTGGTTATTTTGTCTTTGTAGCCATGTTATGTGGGTAGAATCATTCTCTTCTGTTGCATTTACATAGTGACGGGGGGTGGGGGGTGGTTGAAAGACACTGGGTTAATTTATTTGTCTAGTTCTCTGTAAAAATAAAGCTTAGAAAGGCATTGGTGCCTGACTGTAACTTTCTGTAATGGAAGAAAGATAACGAGACTTTTTTCTTTTTTCTGTTTAGGACTTAGAGGAATTCTGCTTTAAATTTTGTGTCAATCATTTGACAGAAGTGACACAAACTACAGCGTTTTGGCAAATGGATGGTCCCCTGCTAAAGGAATTCATTGCTAAAGCCAGTAAATGTGGAGCCTTTAGGAACTGAAACGAGGCTGTAAGTTATGGGTGTTTGCAGGGTTTTCTGCAGTTACCATGGGTTGGTGTAACTGCACAGGTGGAAGCAGCAAGTGTTAGTGTGGCCTCTTGTACTTGCTGTGGAAGGCCACAGCAAAAACTGATGTTCTCTGTGCTCAAGAGTGAGCTGTTGTTAAAATAAACGTTAAGCAAAATACTCACTTGCGTTTAGAGTCTGGATGGTGGAACCAGTACAAGGTTTCAGACAGAAAGACTGCCGCGTGCAGAAGATACCGGGCATTGGTAAGGACTTTTAGGTGAGGAAATCACACTTGTAGAGCTACCTGTTAATATTTTCAATTTACTACTTGAGGCACTGGCCTTTTGGGATTATGAGCCACTGAACGATGTCACTTAAATCATTAACTCCCTGGGATTATACAGAAGCAAATGGCATGGATATCTTTTATTGCAGCTGCATGATTGTGAATGACATTGCCATTTGCTGTGTGTAATTAACCAAGTGTATTCGGTGCTGAGAAAAGTGTGCAAAAATAATGTATCCTCAAAGCCTGCAAAAGTAACCCTGAAGAAAGGGGTACCTAGCAGATTGAATCGGAAGTAAAGCTCTCTATTTGAGTATATCTTACTACAAGTTGTAATGTATACTTTGTAATCTGTTCAAGCAATGTTTATAATGGTTAATGGAAGATTTCCCTCTTTGACTTCAGACTACGTTGGTTCCCTTGGAGGGAAAGGGGCACACTGTTCTGAAAGTTAAGTATTGTATAAATTTAAACTACATGTAATAAAATTCACTTTTTTGTACATGTTCAATAGCCAACTTCTTTGAAGAAAATTTCGAGTTTTTGTGTTATGTACAGCACATACATTGATTTGAATAAAAACACCACAGTCCTCCCAGACCATGTGTGTGAGTCAGCAGAGGCAAGTACCAGGAATGACCCCAGAACCCAGGTTAAAATGCAAAGAGTAAACAGCAGATTTACTTTCATTACCTTGCCAACTCTGAAGCATTGTTTATGATCCCTTCCTCCTTGCCAGTCCTCTGCTTTTACCCCAGTCCTCCCACTACCACCTATTACTGATTTTTTTTTACTGATCTGACTGTGCTTGACAAACATCTGTAATCACAATTTCAAATTGCAGCAAAGTTATTTGTAGGCACTAGTGTGGTCCCCAGGGAGTTACAGTCTGTCTGATTGCTTTACACTAAGTCCGTATGTGAAATGCTGAGACCGTAACCTTACAGTGACTACATAGACATACTTGCTATTCTTACTGTTCTTTGAAGGTGTCACATCTTCCCCCAACTGCAGGGTAGAACAGAGAACCTGGAACTTCAAATGTGAAGATTAGGATGAGATTAACCACAGATCTGCTTCTTGGGCTGAAACTTGGCTCAGTTTTGCAGAGCCTAAAGTTCTGCAGTGTTTAGAGGCCAGGGATCTCCTACCGCATGACAGTAAGAGCTCAGCGTAGGAGCATGTGAAGAAATGCTTCCACATGTGTCAAAAATTGTTTTAAATAAACAACTTGTTCTGGACTGCAAGCTCTAGACTAAAGGTCGAGATGGTGAAGGGGGGGGCAGGGGGGACAGCAAAGTATGCAAATGTCCTTGTCAGTAACTCAGATTGCTGCAGTATGAAGGGAAAAAGAATTGGTCTAAGTCACATGAGCTTTTACTTCATTCCCATATTGGTGAACTTGCATCTTGGTTTCCTAATAACGGCTAAAGCCTTACTCCATGTCAATACATTGAAGACATCTAAGTGAACATTTTCTAGGTAAAAACAGGTGTGAATGGATCTTGGGTCCTTGGCTTAGGTAATAAACTATTTTGGCCCAAAACGTTCACGCACGTAAAAAGACCAGTATTTTCTTCACGGGGTGGGAGTGTGGCAGCCTGCTTCTACCCCGAGGGCTTATGGCTTGACAGTTAGCCCTTATCACTTCTGTTACGCTGCTTACCAATCTCCAACTTCACACCAGCTCATGTCAGGTTTGTACTAACTTGAGAAAGCAACTGTACCTGCAGGGTGGTGGCTGGTAACACAGCAGCCTGCGGGACAAGGTGCAGTTAAAAACAGTGGTGCAACAGCTTATCCCCTCCCAGGCCCTATCCTATGCAACAGTGGGGCCACGGAGCATTACTAAAGACACAGCTTTCTTAAAAATGTTTTATTAAGTTACCCTTTTGTAGCTAAACAATGCTTTTCTGTATTCAAATAATTTTAATATAATAGCTTTTCAGCGAAAACACATAGACGTTACATCCTTTCTTAATGGAGAAAGGAAGAGACAGTCCCTTTGATTGAAATCAGTTTACATTTTGATTGGAGCGTGATAGCCAGCCCTTGCTGGCTTGCTTGCAAACACCATTTTACCCTTGTCATTACAGCAGCTCTAATTCCTCATTGACTGCTTAATGTACGCTCAATTAAAAAAAACTCCTGTTTATAATTCAGAAAGCTTCTTTGAGTGCAACTTCTGCTAATTTATCTTCTTTGGAAAGCCAAAGCAGCACTGTGGTCCTTAGAACAACACTGTCTATATGCAGACAGTGATGCAGCCACCTCCCACAGACAGAAGAGGGCTGCTGCAAGTAAAGTGACTTTGAAGAGTGTTCTCTGGCAGCTGACACACCCTTGTCTTTGAGGGAAAAAAAAGTCCTGGGGGAGGGGGTTCTCTTCAGCTGCAAATGAGCTAAATTTGGTGTATATCACTCATTTATCCACAATAAAATTTAAAGAAAGGGACAACTTAAAGTTATTGCAACAGTGAGGTATAAAAAAATGAGTAAAACACCCAGTCTTTGCTTGTGTCCCAAACTTTGGGGAGGAAAGGAAATCACTTACACACTGACCCGACGTGCTCTATGTTTTCTATCGTTAGAAAATTCTGAATATTGACACCGTTACAGGCAGACTCGGGGGTTATTCAGACACCGTACTGGATGTACTGGCAGCAGTCTCCTGCGGGGGGAGGACGACTTCTTTTAAATCCTGCAGTAGTTCAATCTGGTGGTCCAGTCTTTTCCTGCTTTCCAGAAGTTCCTGGATTTTTTCCTCTGTCCCTGTTATGGAAAAGAAAGGGACAAATGTTTTTATTTTATTTTTATATGCAACTATTAATTTATAGTAAGTTACATAATGCATTAACACTGAGATTGCAGAGGCTTCCACTACTTAGTTTAGTCTACAGTGAAGCCACTGCCTTTTGGAAGCCTCAGCTTCACGCTCTGTGCCTTTGTCTCTTCATTAACACACGGGGAGACAAGTTAAAGAACTTGTGGCAAAAGAAAACGCAGGCTAAATCACAGCGTTACATACTTTGTTTTCCATCTTACTGTATCTCAAAGGTAGCTACAAGTTTTAAATTAACTTCCCTGAATTACATAAAGCAAATTTAGAACCCCAATGGATTTTAGTCGACCAAATTTTAAGCTTAAAAAGAGATGCTTTGGACAACTGAAGACAACGGCTAGTTTCTCAAAAAAAAACACCATGATTTAAGAGCATTTAATGCACCTGCTTCTGGCAAAATACTTACTGCCAGTGCACCAATGGCATGAACCAGCTGCTTCGTCCTCTTTGCAAAGCCCTACCTGGCTGACTGTCAGCTTATCCTTACTGCTTCTGCTTTCCTAATGTTAAATTATCGAAATCCGTGAGCGTTAGGTAACTTTGTGCTAGGCGCTACAAGCTTAGTATTAATGGTGTGTTTTAAGCGAAGCAATTGCTTTGTTCAGTAACATCGTTTTGTAGTGGTTGAGAGGACCATAATGAAAATGGCTTTAAACTACAAGAGGGGAGATTTAGGTTAGATGTTAGGAGGAAATTCTTCCCTGTGAGGGTGGAGAGGCCCTGGCACAGGCTGCCCAGAGAAGCTGTGGATGCCCCATCCCTGGAGGTGTTCAAGGCCAGGCTGGATGGGGCTTTGGGCAACCTGGTCTGGTGGGAGGTGTCCCTGCCCATGGCAGGGGGGTGGGACTGGGTGGTCTCTGAGGTCCCTTCCAACCCAAACCATTCTGTGATTCTGTGAAATAGCACTCTCCATTGCTTGCCATGGGCAGCCTTTATGGCATGTCTATTTGGTGTCAAGTCCTCATGGTTAAATGAACTAGCAGGCACATATCTGAAGAAAAAGTTGGGCATGTAAGAGTGGGAGCTGGAGAAAAATATCTTGGAGAATAGTTGGATACAAATGAATAAGTTACCAGAAAAACAAACAGCAACTGTGATCACTGTGTTACTGCGTTCAACTTAAGGGTGAACCACAGCCGGAAGACATACAGCTCCAGCTCTCTAATCCCACAGGGATACAGGAAAAATAGAAATAGCCAGGAGAAAGGTATCAGTGGTGAGAATGGCATACGGGAGCGCTTCCACAAGAAGGCAGGTAACAGACTGGAGACCTTTCACCTCTCTGAAGAGAGAACCTAAAGGGAGAGAATGTTTCTGTAAAACTGGGAGTGGCAGGGACCTGGAAAGACTGCACTCATCATTCCTTAAGTGCTAAGAATCAATCAGTGAAAGTACAGCACAACAGGTTTAAAACAAAGTAGAGGAGAAAGCAACAACAACAGAGTGGATCAAAAGCAAAGCATTTCAGGTGACCAGAAGTCATCAGTTCCAAGGGAAAGAGCAAAGAAAATAGTACCCGCAGGAATCCTACAGTATTTAGTCTCAGACTTCATCCACTGTGACAGACACTTAGTAGCGAGAGCTTAGAATACAGACTGGGGAGAAGGATGGAAGGAAGCGATGGTTTCCTTCTAACCCTACAGTTCGTCTTGCAACTAAAACGGTTCTCAGTCCTTTTCGACTAGTTTGTTACAAGAGCTCCTCCTGGGTAAGGTTTGGAACCAACTTTGATGTGTTTTCATTATTGACCTCAAAATTAAAATAGCCTTGATTGTATCAGAAAAGAAAAGTGTGTTCAGGAAGAACTGAGCTGCTGAAGTAGCAGGGAGTCGGAGAGGGGACAGCTTCCACACAGCAGAATCACAGGGCTGTGTACCTAGATGCCAGTACCAGAATTTCTCCTGTAAGCTGAGAAAAGGATGAAATAATCAACGCAGCTGTGAAAGAAGCAAGTGTGACCTAAGGTCACGTCACACGAGGGATTACGAGCAGCGACGTATTAGTTCCCCTCAGATGAGGCACTGCCAGAACCTGTGTTGAGATAACTCCACAAACACCAGGCACTCGCACTCCAGAAGAGGAATTCAAAAGCAAGAATCGGAGACTCGAGGGAGGAGCCTGGCTTTCCACAGACGAGCAAAGGGGAAATGGGGGGAAACAGCAAACACCAGCTTCAAGCACTGAACTTGTGTTAGCTGACTTGCTCCCACTTCCCTCTCGTAACAGTTATCAACCTTGTTCTAACTTCTGCTTTTCTCCCTGTCAAAAAGGTGTAAGAGACCCACCTAGGTTTAGTTGGAACATTACAACTAAAAAGTTGTAATGCTGCTTAAGCAGCTGAGACTTGAGTTCATGCCCTAGAGTTTCCTTCCGCTCTGGTGCTCCCAAGTGACTGCTCTTGCACGTTTTCACTGCATTCTTTGAGCACTGTCACCTCCCTTTCCAAAACCTATTAAAATTGCCATCAGTTCCAGGGAAGCTCTATTTGTAGCGTTCGATGCCCTTAACCGGAACAGAGCAGCCAGTTCCAACAGCATTCGTTGGAAAGCTGCACAGCTGTAAGGAAGGGAAGCTGCCTTCAGCAAGCCTTCCACACGCAGGAGGGGAAATAACTGCAGGAACAAGCACCAGCGCACCCTGCAGGAGGGAGGTTCCTCTGGGGCTGAGGCCCTGCGGTCCTCTGAAGCTGTGGAGCTGGGACACGGTTCCAGCTGGCCTCACGTCTGACAGCCAGGTTAGACACGCCGTGCTTCTGGTCATTCAGGTAGCAACAGCTTTTATTCAGTTACTTAGATGATGCTGAGAAGTTCCATGGAATTGTCATTGTAAAATGGTCGCTTTATGATCATTTAAAATTATGAAGATCATTCTGAGAGTTGACGAAAACGACTTGAATGACAACACAGTCATTGGTCATAGCTGACACGGGTTCATGAGGGGAAAGTCCTGTTAATGCACTTCCGCGGAAAGGGATCTGGGGGTTGTGGTCACAGCAAGCTGAACACGAGCCAGCAGCGTGCCCTGGGGTGCATCAGGTCCCTTCCACTTTGGGACATTCTATGGTTCTCTGATTTTTATCAAAATCCTCAGAAGAATAACATCAATGCTAAAAATCATACCAAGTGCTGCTGTTCTGACAGCTTATTTCACGTACCTGAATGAATATTTGTCAGTATATTTTCAAACAGTCCACAGTCAAAGAGTGACATTACTGTCTCTTCATACTCTGGAAGAAGAGAGAATATCACAGAGTAAAGGTTTACAGAACACTTGAGTTCATGCACTGCCCAACATTAAGTGTAGCACAAAACAGTAATTAATTACAGCAATTGCTCGAGGTTTTAAGATAACAAAGACACACACGTCCCTATCACTTCTAATTCTGTACAACTGTTTTCATGAGACATGGCTATCAGTGTTTTACGTTCACTGCCATCCCAGATTTATGCCTCCATTTCCTAATTGGGGCATTTTGTGTTTCATTTCACAGAGTTTGCATGACCATTAAGAGGTTTGCTTAACGGTGAAGTCCTTTGAAACCCTAAGGTGTCCTGGACTTCACTACTGCCCTAGCACCATGACACACGAGCTGCTCATGACAGAGATTTGGCCAGGTGTGACATTTCACCTTCTGTGCACGTGCTTCAGTTATTTGCAAAAATTAGCATTACTTATCCAAAAGCATTGTTCGTAACTTTGTAAAGCTGGGAGGACAATGGGAGATGAAGGTTTGTTTGTTTTTTTTCTTTAAAAAAAATTGTTTTGAGAACAAAGTAATATTAGTGGGGAATCCTCCAAGAACAAAGTGATCCATACAATACACTCACCAAAAAAAACAAATACACGCTAACATTTGACATTGAAGTTTTAAGTAATCATCCAAAGCGTTGAAACATTCATACTCAAGGATTTTTCCCTCAAAAGAGTGCAGATTTAGACAGGCAGATGGTCCTTCTGTAAGAGCAACACGGCCTTCCAATCCATATAAAACCTTCCTGTTCTCTTCGTAACTGCTCCCCTCTTCAGAGTGTGGGAGTAGAGGCCTGTGTTTATGCCAATGGCTAAAAGGTGGCTGCAGAAAGCCCTGTACCTGTTTCCGAAGTGTTGTCATCCATCAGCTTTTCCTGTGCCAAGTGAAGCGTGTCCAGCATCTCTTCAAAGATGTCATCCAGCAGCCCGGCTTGCTTGCATTTCCTGAGGAAGTCTATTCGGACTGGTAAAACAGAACACACGCACTCTTAGACACGAGCGGTCCGGAGCACAGCTGCGTGGGCTTCACCCACTCACTTCAGAAACTAAAACTTTGGTTCAAGTCTCCCTTCTGGTAACAAATACACAGGTGTCTGGCTCTTCTAGCTACCTGCTCAGCCCTCTGCAGTGGGAACAACACCGTGGTCAGGTGAACACAAGCATCGTGCTGGCTATAAATTCGTATAAACTCTAGATTTGGCTTTGTTCATCAAAAAAAAAATGCCTCCCCAACTCCAAATGTGTCATTCCTAAAGCCACCTAATAACCCCTGGTGTAGAAAAACGGATGATTTGCTTTGCTTTTTTTTTCTTCAAATCCTCTGGACCACACCATGGGCTGAGCAGGCTAAAGGACAGAAAACAGCGCAAGAAGTGAACCAATACTGGACTTGGTAAGAGAACTGAGGTCACATTTACTGCAAGTGATCCAGGCATTAACCTCATTTATTGATGTAACCCTGATACAGTCCATTTTATGGTCCTGCTTTGTCAGATTTTTATTGCTAAGGAAATAGGTAGTTACTTTTTCTTCCATCTCGGAACAGCAGCTCAGCGACAGGTTTCAGTAAGGAGTCCCTGTGGACCACTGTGGGAATTCAGTGGGCTATTGAAAGGGAAAAGCTCCCAGACTGCTCAGAGAAGTCTACCAGCCTCCATCAAAAACAATGTTTTTAAAGTTTTCTAAACTTCTGAGCAGCAACGTAACTTTGACCAGCAATTACAGCAGGACTTCGGGGTAACGCAAACTGCGGAGCTGAAGGATGGGTCGAGCAGTCGATTTCACTGTTACACGTTTTGTCAACCAACCTGCGAACACCTGGGATTCAAAGGTAACATAAAATAGCACGCAGGGGCAGCAGTAACTGCAGCAGCATTTACAAAGCCTGGTTCCTGCCCGGGGAGCCAGAACGCTCTTGTTCAAGGTGCACAGAACACCCTGCTGTGCAATTAAAACCTGCACGGTCGTTCTGCAAACCAGGCTCTTGCTCCCTTGCCAGAACACGGGGTCATTTGTTTCGGGCAAATAATAAAAGGCACATTTTCAACAGCACTGATTTCTAACACCTCCAAGCTCCGAACATCGACACAACAGGTCACGGTATCACGCAGCTCTTCCGTAAAGTCAGTCCCACCTTTATGCCTGCTGTTTTTTCTTTTTAATATTCGTAATCTGTTTTCTTCTGCTGTTTCTTCTGTGCTCTGTAAGAAAATCAAAACAATGTATTTTTACATCGTAGGGACATTTCCTGCTCTATTTTCAGTGTCTTAACTCCGTATTAGCAGAGAGAGAAAAACCAGCCCATATTTCTGTGAATAAAGTCAGCTTCCCCCCACACTTAACAATACTCCTCTCCAGACATTCAAGTAAAAGGGGAAGCAAAAATCATTTCAAAGCAAAATCTGCTACGAAAAGCCCATTTACCCTGCCCAATTACTATTACTGCTCTTGCACAATGTATTCAAATAGCACAGATGTTAACTGATGGCTGCTGCTAACTCCCAGCATAAGTGACACCTAATTCTCCAGGCCAGATATAATACTAAAAATGATCTGAGAGGAGAGGAGGAATATTTTTCTCTTCCTTTGGACAGGACGCAGTCATTCTCTGCTGTTCCAAATCATACCTCAGTACCACAAATGATTCTTATCTCTACTACAAAGCTCCACCAGTATAAGAGCTGCACCACTTGGACACTGGCAAGCAGTTTATCCTGCAGTGCCTAAACATACATGGAACCCCCCAGCTTCTTTATTTGCTTGGACTCATTTCCAAAACCACTAACACTGGAGCAGCAGAAACAGCACGTTACCAGCAGTGATGGGTCAAATGGATCTCAGTTACACCACCGGGAACCTGAGTGGATTTACAGCTGAGAAATTCTTGGGGACAAATAACCTACTGGTAAAAATGCCACTTGAAAGCTGCAAAGATCATCCACGTCCTCTCACATGACCTCCCTCTGATCTAGAGACCTGGAAGTCAATTCCTCTAGAAAGGAGAAATCCTGACCCCCATCAGTCAATGGGAGTTCGCATGCATAGTTCAGTGGAACCAAGAGAATCCCCAAAAACTAAGTTGTATTTCCAGATTTCCTAACAACAGCCCCTAAAACAACTCCCCTTACAGCCAGAGGCATGCTCCCAAGCCCCTGGGAAGGCCATCTTCACCCACGGAGTGGGACCTGCCCGAGCTACAATGAAAATCTGTGGTGCCTACCATGAGAACAAGTGCTAGTTTAACAAGGCCAAGTGACTTATCAAAAGCTGTCTTCACAGAAAACATAAAAAGCCCTAAGCAAATCTGAGGGCCTCAGTGCTTCCAAGGAAAAGGAACACCAAAGGAAAGCTCTTTTCTTCTGGCATGTCAAGATCACAGCCGCTGAGTCGGCCTGGTTCAGAAGTTCCCATCACACTTGTGCCACGCTGCCTGAGGGCAGCGTTGGCTCTGCCAGAAGCAGCTCTGAATGCAAGTGGTTTTGTTCTGACAAAATGACAAGATCAAAACAAGGCAGCTGCAAAGGAAAAGTCGTCGTTTCTGTGAGAAAGTCTCCTTCTTAATGCACTGCCAAAAATACTTCACTGCAGCCCTTTGTTGTGGCAGATGTGGGTTTCTGTTTTAGAACTACCGAAATCCAGAATTACCATTTGTTCCGTGATGGTGGAAGACTTCAGTGCGTGTCTTTTCCTCTTATTAGCTGCATCTAGAAACCAAGAGACAGCAAGGTAACTACACGTCAACCTTACGCCGACAATTTCATACAGCTCAAGTTCTCTCCTTCCCCAGCAAGCTACAGAAGTCAGGCACTTTGGGTAGCCGGACAGGAATACATCTCAGCTTTCCCAAATACCTGATATTTCAGTGAAATCCATCTTATTTCCATCTAAGAAAACGTACAAACCTGAATCATTAGGATCTGCAAATCGCTGCAGCATTAGGATATCACTGCCTTTTAAACCCGTTATAAAGCAAAACCCAGATTATAACGTAAGATTTTTGGCTGCGGCAGAGGGAACTGACCCTCCCTGGCAGCAGCACCACCTCTACATGGTAAGAACTTATGGCAAAACACAATAAATTTATGAAAAATGATGTTTGCTCCCCATCAATCCTTGTTTATGTTAACACACTCTCAGAACTAAGGCTCCACAAGAGTTATTTTAGGTGTCCCAAAGGCATACAAGTGGCATTAATTTTTCTTTGCTACATCTACCTCCTAGATAACCTCAGGAGCTCCTAATAGGAAGCAATTTTACTTGTGAGCTTTTATTATTTAAGCTACAAAGCGCTTTTATTGACGTTGTATGAAGATCTCTGCTTCCATTCTGTCCTCTATCAGCACGCAGCCGGCTCTTTCCAACGCCATAACTGGCAGCTGCTGAAAATAGCTGCAGCACCACAAGCGGAGAAGGAAAACTGGCAAGGAGCACATGCCAGGGGGCAGAGAAAGCTGGAGAGGAGTAAAACTACCCACCAAAACCCAGAGGGTTTTAAATGCAGTGGGGTTACATGCCCCGGGTAATGCACGGTAAGTTTATTCCTACTTAGAAATCACCTTAGGAATGGGATGTTACTGCAGGTACAGAAAAGGCTGTCAGAACAAGTCCTTTTTTTTTTTCTTTTTGCGGGGGCGAGGGAGACAGTGCTTTACATTTGCTATTTTCATGGCCTGAAAGGAAATCATAGGCTACCACATCATCCAAAATAAAGCCGGGTGGCCTATTTTGGAGCGAGCTAGGAACCGATGGTGTACGTATTGAGAACAAGGGGATGTGTCTCGTAGCTTTCTCCAGGCTACCAGGGAAAACGTGCCGAGAGGCAGCCCTCTTATACCAACTCCTGTTCCCACACAGTCCAGTCTTGGCTCAGCCTGCCCTGGGGGGAACGGCAGAGCTACTTCACTTGAGTTAGATCCTGAAAGTCTAAACTCTGCCGTGGAGCCACAGTGCCTCTATCCCAACCTATTTTAGCTGCAAACAGGTGGGCCAGGAACGGGTCAGAGAGCACCTGGGGCTGCAGCCAAGCCAACAGCAGCATACTCCTGCTCAGCCTGGCTCCTCTGAGCACCACGCGTACAGCTGAGAGCTGCTCAGAGGCAGGAGACATCGGGGTTGTTGTGGAACCAAGCGTCATTTACCCAGCTGCTCTCTCGGACAGAGACGGGAGGAGCTCACTGAGGAGGCAGAGCTGCCAGAAAAATCCACTTACCCCTCTTAAACAAAGGGTCTCCACATTTAGTGCCTCTGGCAGACCTCCATCAGGCATAAACTCTTCTCAGGGAACTTCCCATACACGGCGCATGCATGCAGAACTCAAAGACACTGAGATCTTCAACCACGGAAGGTTTAAGTCCTCCTTATGAAGGAGGTGGTCTACAAGGTCAGTCCTATTCCCTTAACCTCACGTCACGTTGGAAACTAAGCAACCCTGCCCCTCTTTAGTCCTGGGGTGGGACACCACGGTCACAAACCAACAGATTGGCAACCATTGGGCCACAGAAAATAATTTAAAAAGAGAGAGGGAGTGTCAGGCCTCAGTGTTACTGATAAGTAAAAAGCAAAACTAGTAGGTGAGGAAGGAAGCTGCGCGTGGTTAGTGAGCCGCACCACCAGCGGGTGTCAAACAGACTGTGCTGCTGGGTAAGAGGCGATGATGATAACCACCCCAGTTGGCCCTTGGGTGGTGTTAGGGTGGAGCCAGACCGCCAAAATGATCAGCCAGAGTTAGTGTTATTGCTCAGCTGGCTGAGTTAAACTCAATTCGGAAGCAAAGGCTACTCTAGGACCCACTCCATTTCAAGCACCTGCACTTGGCTAACTCGGTGATCTGAACCCATGTGGTCAATTTGGTGAGATTCCCAGCCGCCTCAGTCAGCAAGCACCAGGACTGCCAAATTAAACAAACTGCACTTCTGTAGCAGAGGGAGCAATCCTTAAACAGGGAGCGTATAACCCTTTGGTTACGCTTAAAAAGCTCTTTGGGATCCTTCAGAATGAAAGGCTGTGTTTTCGAAGTACCGCAGCGGGTACAGAAGATGCAAGTGTGAACATTTTAATGCAACTGCAGGCACAAATCCCAGGGTGAGCACTCCTGTAACAGCCCTCGCTGTGCTAATCAGGTGCAAGCTCGTGCATCCCTCATTAGCACGAGCCCCCCGTTTCACACGCATTTTTAAGAGCTGCTTGGGCCTACCTACAGAATAACTCCACGAAGGATCAGCTCCGTGTCAGTTTTGAAGGGGATTTGGGGATGATCAAACACAAACGTTTCCTAATTCAAAAACCCTTCTTGCTTTCTGTCCGTACCCCTGGATTTCAACCAAACCCCTCCTTAAGATTCGAAATCCACCGCTCAATGTAAAGGTGGAATAACATTTGTTTTGTTCAAATTAGTTATCAACTGTAGGATAAAAACTTTTAAAACAGATAAAAATCAAGGAAGCCATTAAAGAAACTCACCATAGTGATTGGTCCTATTGCCTGGGTCATGTTTTGGGCAGAACACTCTAAAATTTAAGTTTGGTTTTAAGAAAAAGAGAAAAAGTATTAATAAATACGTAAACAGAGTAACGCTGACTGATTTCAACAAATATCTTCCCCTCTATTCATTAAATGTAAATTGCAAGACGTTCTAAAAAACTCTCAGGATGGTTGTTCAGCATTACCCACTTGGGAGAGCACCTGCTGCGAAGTCTCACACATGCACAAGCTTCTGGTTTTACTTTTGGAGCCTCAGCAGGCTCAGAACTGATAGTTCAAAGCTTCGGTGTTCAGTCGCCCCACCGTGTTTGGACGGTGTAAATGATGTCAGGTGCATTTCGGCTGGTGTGGCTGCCAAACACTGGGACAGCGTTTGATCTGGGGTATTCTAATCTCATTTAGTAACTTGTTTTAATGCTGTCAAGATGAAATCCCCGAGTACTGATATTGCTTGGTTGTAGCTCCTGCTGCTCTGCCCCCTCGCCCTATCCCAGTTGGGGCAGGTCCCAAACTTGTTTGCCAGTCAGCCGGGATTTATAAGCCCTTCATAACACGCTGGCATCGCCACACAGTAGTGTGCTGCCACACACAAGACAATTTACTTCTTTGGAGATCCCTGCCCCTCCCTTTCCATTGCCCAGTGCTGATCAGGTCCCCAAAATTTGGTCCCCAAATCCCGTGGAAGTAGGCACGCCTGTTTGAGGTCCAGTAGCTTCAATCTGCTCGATCCCTTCATCCCTTAAATTTAGAAATACATGAGATGGGAAGATTTTCTCCATTTTTAGGAGAGCAATGCAAATTCCTTGGGAGAAATAAAATGCAACAAATACGGCTGGAAATCCTCCTTATCTTCTGGATACTGTAATGTGTAGAGAACATAAACCAGCTTCTTTAAGATGCCTTTCTTACAGAAGGATCCCAAATCACTTTTTAAACAAAATTGCCTCGTCAAGAGTGGGGTTTAGCTGATCTCTTCATTACAAATCTCTATTTGCCAAGAAATTGCTCAAGTGTTTAGAAGCAATTTTAAAAGGGAACCACATTTAGTAGGCCATTTTGTGATTATTGTCATTTTTTGTTAAAAAAAAATGGAAGTGCTGAGCTTAGAAAAGTAGTCTGTTTCCTTGACAAGCCAGCTTTTTTTGCATGAAATTAATTTTGATGCACAAAAAAAGATTTATACACGCTTAAGAATTCAGTCAGAAAACTACATACTGGAGGCACATTATTTACATACCTGAATTTCTAATTTCCCTACCATCATTTTTGGAAGATGGCACTAGAAATGATGCTTGTTTCCCCACTGTGTTATTACTTGCCTTTAGCAAAGCACTGTTCCTTTCTCTTTTTTATTCTGCTCTGTTTGATCTGATAACCACTGCTCATGATCTCAATGACGACAATTCAGAATTTAAAAACACCAGCTCTCCTCCTACCAAAGGAATTCTTTCTTTCTGATACACTTTTCAGTATATTTTACATTTTATATTTCACCATGAAAAAGAGCAGGGGGCTGTCAATCCATGGCCACTGTTTTTTAGGTCTCGTTTTTCTGCTCTCCAATAATTTCATGTTAGCTACAAATTTTCTCCTTCATTCATGCTGCTGATACAGTGCAAAAGGCTTTGGATTCAAGTTCCTGAGACTTGCCTCACCACCCTTCTCTCATCCAGTCCTTTTTCATGCAGGTTTGCTATAGTTTTGCTCCCAATACAGGACAAGCAACTAGCCTCACACAATGACTTAACCCAAGGCATTTTTAAGTTCAGGGTCCCTCTACCTAATCTCCAGTATCACCAGCTCAGAAAAACACCAAGTGAAACTATATATTCAGCTACCACTTCAGCAGCCTGCATACAGACTGCTGGCAATCCCATTCATTTCTCATCTCGATGATATTCACTCTTCTTAATCCCAAGGTGTCGCTCCTAAAGCACTACAATGAGTCATTTATTCTGCGATCACAGAAGGTCCTACCTTTCCATCTACACTCCTTCAGGAGCTTTGCAGGCTCCAGGGAACTCTCCAAACACTAACTGAACATATCATCTTCTTCCTACATAGCTGGCCCTACATCCTTACAGAAAGATCTGGTTTTTTTGGAGTGAGAGCCCTACCAAAGCAGCCAAGACTGCAACTGCTTTGGGTACAAAAGGGCCCATCTTGTACTATTACCAGACAGTCTACCACACTAACCTAAGACTAACGTAGCTTGTGACCTCTTTGGCCTTACCCAGAAGTGGGTGTTCTGGGTTGTGTCTGGGTTGTGTCTACGGGCCTCAGACCTTTACTCTAACTTCCTCGTTCCTTTTGGGAGTCCTAGTTTCTCAACCCCTTTCCTCTGCAGATTATCATTCCTTCCTCTGAACAACTTCTTCCATCTGCTACCTGCAACGTAAGCAGTCCGAGGACAGCAGACACTAGGGCTAGCATGACCAGGACAGAAAATTTACTTAAAATCTGTTTAATGATGTTAATGCTAGCAACGTACTTGAAATGTAAGAAGATCCTGGATGGGAATACAGACTTCTCTGCTAGCATGTGGATGGAAAGTTACTAGCATTTGTCTAACATGAACAGATCCAGAAGCATGACAGCCTGGTCTGAGGCAAGAGAAATTGAGAATTTGAATCATTAGTTTGAACTTTAACAAAAATCTTTGTCCTTGAAGACTAGCTAGGTAGCCAGTAAAGACAGGCTTCCTCAGTTTAGGTCTAGTTATCTTTCACCTCAGTCCCTGAATAGATTCCTTTCCACTGCTGTGATAAAGGAAAGCATTGCTTGTAAAAAGAGGGCATCAAACACTAACCATAGATGGAGCAACACCTGAAGTGAACGTATTTCCTTTTTGAAAATAAGGAGTTAAAAAATTGACAATTTAAGTCTCTCTTCCTGACAGTAACACCAAAACCTCGAGAATAATTAGTTACGAAAGACTTGGTTAAATACCGGTAGACTCCGTTTACTTCATCTGTTTCTATCGCTGCATCATCGCAGAGCGCACAGAAGTAGTGGTAACTTCTGCGACAGGCTCTCTCCTCGCATCCCACAGTGGCTCCTTTCTTGCGACAGAAGTTGCACATCTACAGTAAAACGATGGTTAGCAGGTAAGCATCACACATAGCTACTGAAAAAAAAAATCTAGACTTACAAAACAAGTGCTATCTTCTGTAGGAAAATCAAATATTTCATTGTAAGCCTTCTCTGTGGAAGGCATCAGGCAGGTTCACAGCAGCAAACTCCTACCTCGTCCATCATTTCAGTCACCTTTCTGCTATTTTACCTCAACTGCATCACTTCACAAATTAAGTAGGAAAAAAAGAGTCACGTGAGGGAACTTGGCCACCTTCATACCTTATCCCAAATCTGAACAAGTTATTTCAGTACTCATTGGTATGTGTGCTTATATTCATGTTCACAGAATCGCAGAATGGCTGAGGCTGGAAGGGACCTCCAGAGATCACCCAGTCCAAACCCCCTGCTCAAGCAGGGTCACCTAGAGCACATTGCACAGGATGGCATCCAGGCGGGTCTTGATTATCTCCAGAGAAGGAGACTCCACAACCTCTCTGGGCAGCCTGTCCCAGTGCTCTGTCACCCTCACCGTAAAGAAGTTCTTCCTCATATGGCAATGAAACCTCCTGTGGTCCAATTTATAACCATTACCCCTTGTCCTATCGCTGTCCAGTACTGAGAAGAGTTTTGCCCCATCCTCTTCACATTGTCCCCTCAGGTATTTGTACAGGTTGATAAGATCCCCTCTCGGTCTCCTCTTCTCCAGGCTAAACAGGCCTAGCTTCATTAGTCTTTTCTCATAGGACAGATGCTCCAATCCCTTTATCATTTTTGTGGCTCTACCTTCTCCAGTAGCTCCATGTCCCTCTTGTACTGGGGAGCCCAGAACTGGACACAACACTCCAGGTGAGGCCTGACCAGGGCAGAGTAGAGGGGGAGGATCACCTCCCTCGACCTGCCAGCCACACTCCTCTTGATGCAGCCCAGGACACCATTGGCCTTCTTGGCCACCAGGGCACACACTGCTGGCTCATGGTCAGCCTGCTGCTCACCACAACCCCCAGGTCCCTCTCTGCAGATCTCTCCAGCAGGTCAGCCCCCGGCCGGTACTGGTGCCTGGGGTTGTTCATCCCCAGGTGCAGGACGCTGTACTTGCCCTTGTTGAACCTCATGAGGTTCCTCTCAGCCCAACTCTCCAGGTCCCTCCGAATGGCCGCACAGCCCTCTGGTGTGTCAGCCGCTCCACCAAGCTTTGTATCATCCACAAACTTGCTGAGGGTGCACTCTGTCCCTTCATCCAGGTCGTTGATGGGTAAGTTGAACAGCACTGGCCCCAGTACTGACCGCTGGGGGACACCACTGGCCACAGGCCTCCAACTAGACTCGGCACCGTTGAGCACAACCCTCTGAGCTCCGCCATCCAGCCAGTTCTCGATCCACCCCACTGTCCACTCATGGATCCCACACTTCTGGAGCTTGCTCAGGAGGATATTATGGGAGACAGTGTCAAAATCCTTGCTGAAGTCAAGACAGACCACATCCACTGCTCTCCCCTCATCCATCCAGCCAGTCATTTCATCATAGAAATCTATCAGGTTGGTTAAACACGACTTCCCGTTGATGAATCCATGTTAATTGTTCCTGATCACCTCCTTTTCCTCCACGTGCTTAATGATGGCCTCAAGGATGAGCTGCTCCATCGTCTTTCCAGAGGTGGAGGTGAGGCTGACAGGCCTGTAGTTTCCTGGGTCTTCCTTCCTGCCCTTCTTGAAGACTGGGGTGATGTTGGCTTTCTTCCAGCCCTCAGGCACCTCTCCTGTTCTCCAGGACCTTTCCAAGATGACAGAGAGCGGCTTAGCAATAACACCTGCCTGCTCCCTCAGCACCCTTGGGTACATCCCATCCAGGCCAATAGAGTTGTGGGTGTCTAGCTCGCCTAAATAACCTCTAGCCCAATCCTCTTCAACCAGGGGAAAGTCTTCTCTCCAGGTTTTCTCTCATTTCTGTGCTCAGCAGTGCATGGGGGCCAGCCTTAGCAGTGAAGACTGAAGCAAAGAAGGTATTCAGTATCTCCAGCTTCTCTGTATCTGCCGTCACCAATCTCATTTAGCAGCGCACTCACATTTTCCTTAGTCTTCCTTTTGCTGCTGCTGTATTTGAAGAAGCCCTTCTTGTTGTCCTTAATGTCTCTTGCTAAATGTAATTCTAACCAGGCCTTGGCCTTCCTCATTGCATCCCTGCATTCTCTGACAACATTCATGTATTCCACCCAAGCGGTCTGTCCCTTCTTCCACAACATGTACACTTCCTTCTTCAGTTTAAGTTTTCCCAAGAGCTCCTTGCCCAACCATGCAGGTCTCCTGCCCCCCTTGCTCAACTTCTTTCTCATAGGGATGTGCTGATCCTGAGCTTAGAGGAAGTTGTGCTTGAGCCAACTCTCCTGGGCCCCGTCCCAAGGGATTCCTCCAATCAGGTCCCAGAAGAGGTCACAGTTGGCTCTCTTGAAATCCAGGGTTGCAGTCCTACTTTTTGCCCTGCTTCCTCCTCGCAGGGTCTTGAACTCCAACATCTCATGGTCAGTGCAGCCGAGATGGCCCTCAACCTTCCCATTTCCAACTAGACCATCCCAGTTTGTTAGTACCAGGTCCAGCAGCACCCCTCTCCTTGTTGGCTCACCTACCTCCTGAGGCAAGAAGTTATCCGCAATGTTCTGCAGTAACCTCCTGGACCGTTTGTTCTGAGTTGCGTTGTCTCCCCAGCAAATATTAGGCCTCATCCACTTTGTCTTCCTGATCCGGTGGCCTGTACTGTTGCTCAGGGCTACCTGACAGGGTGAGATGAGTGAAGTTGGATTTCTCTTGCCACCTTGAGCCTGGACTTGTTTCCGTTCATTCACATCCTTTCAAGCTTCTGCCTTGTGCCTGCTGGGGGATGGATACTGCATTCTCTTCTTCTTGGCAAATTCCTGGTGCCTGTTAATGTTTCACAGAGGCCAGAGCTTGGCACCACCACTCTATTTCCCTCTCTGAATCCCAGATGTCCTTCAGTTTTTCCACCTCTTCTCGTAGCTCAGCTACCACACTGAGCAGGTCTTCCGCCTGCTCACATCTCATGCAGTTGCTATCTCTGCAGCTGCCCAAAGGTGGTGTGAAGCTTTGGCACCTGGACGGCTGCAAGCTTTTTCGGAAGCTCAGTTTGGGTCCCCACCTTCTTTTTGGCAAGGGTGGACGTGGCCTTCCACGACTGCTTGTTTCCGTGACTGTAAAATATTCTCTAGACTAACTTCATAAAGAGAAGAGTTCCATCCAGTAGGAAGGGGGAAGGGGAGCTGAGCACAAAACCAACAAGAAAACGTCATACAAATAACCTTCCTTCTGCTAAAAAAAGAAGGTGTTCCCCTTTACACTTACAAATTGAATCATTTTGTTTCTGGCACTAGCTTAGTCTCTTCGGAAAGTCTCTTCTTACTCTTTTATCTTAGGAAAAAAGGGCCAGAAAAAAAATCCAATTAGCGACAACAACAAAAAAAGAACTAAACTTCAATAAGTATAATGTCCAATCAATGTTTGTAACTAAATCTGTAACTTCCCTGATCTTAGTAGATCAGGAGGACCAAGTACTTTTCTGCATTTTTTTTTTCCGAACATGAAACTGACCAGACGACTCGGTACTGAAGGGTGGCAGGGTGCGTGCTATGAGACAGGACTAAGTGCAGATTCCAGAAGAAATTGCCTTACCAGACGCTTTCCTCTCTTGAGTTCATTCAATACTGATTCCACATCAAACCTTATGTCCAGATTATCTGGGTTATACTCTTCAGATTCCACAAATCCCGAGGAAAATAACTAGAGACAAAGAGACGATGTTAAGAATTAATAAAGAGACCTGGTCATCAATATATTCCAGAGAAAAGAAAGGGAGGGTACATCTGTTCTTC
This sequence comes from Cygnus atratus, assembly GCF_013377495.2. Lineage (NCBI taxonomy): Eukaryota > Metazoa > Chordata > Aves > Anseriformes > Anatidae > Cygnus > Cygnus atratus. Next base: position 180,036,906 of record NC_066362.1, on the reverse strand, counting down.
TTGCACGCGGATTTCACCTAACCTGAAGATGAACCAAGAAAAGATGACAAGGTGAGAAGGTGAATTAGTAAGAAGTGTGAACAAAGAAAGCTTCAGGCTGCCCAGAGTAAGGAGCAGCAGCTGCTTGGCTGACAAACCTCCACACCTTGAACAACTTTTATCTTCCCAGTTGCTCAGGCTTACAGTTGGATGCAACATTTCTCCATAAATAAAATTTTGGTACAGTCCCAAGCCTGGGGGAAACCCACAAAAATGCACACTTGCACATTCACGCCCCTTTAATTCCCATGGAAGCACTGAACCATGACAGTAAGCGAGGAAGCGGAAGTTATCTGCAACTGTTTTTGCAATTATTTTGTAAAGCTAATTTCAACCAAAAGCGAGCCACCCTTATGTGGGCTGGTAACCACAGTCTGCCTGCTCAGAAGGTGATAGCTGGCTGGAAGAAGCCAAACAGGGTGCTCTTCCTAAAGCACACAAATTAGTAAAGTTGTTGGGTTAAAAAAACAAACCAAACCAAACCTACAAGAGTTCCAACGTTTAACCAACACTCACAGCCCTAATAAAAAACATTTTTCTACTAGGTCATTTTTAAGCTTAGTTTCCTACAGACATTAAGCACGTGCAACATGCCACCCTCTGCATCATGGCAATTCCACTCTCCCCCGGTAATTCGGTTTGCTGGGTATTTAGTGACACTGACAGAGAAAGAGAAATCTGTGAAGATAAGCAAGTTTGTGCTTGTTTCATGAAAGTGACTGGGCCTCATTCCAGTGTGAACCAGACCTGTAGGTCTGGATTCCCATCAGGTAACACGCAACAGCCACTTCAGGCTGTTTGTGTAAATATGTGAGGAGTGAGGCGGCAATGAAAAGCGTTCCACTTTCACCAATTTTGTGCATCTTACCATAAATCTAGCTTTATTTCCATTGCCACCTCTTGGCTAACAACGTACCTATTTTTATTGTTATTTTTGAAGCCAAACTTTCTGCAGTCAATCTGCAGAACGCTGTGAACTTGAAGACTATTTCCTGTTTCAACCGAAACAAAAAAGGAGAGACAAAAGTCATTGTAAAGTTAAAAAAAAAAATCAACAGGCAGTGGAGACTCCCACTTTCGTGCTTCTCCATCTCCCTTACGTACTGACCAACCAAAAAAACCACTCACCAAACAATCCTGATGAGCTGCAATGTTTTGCTCTTCGGCAATGTACATTATAGAGCCAGCCTCCCCTTCTGAACAGAACGCACACGTTCTTCTCACCATCTTCGCCATTATCTGGAAAGCACCTAGAGCAGGAAGACTGGGAGAAAACACAAAGCGACTGACGCAATTGTCTTATGCCAGGCAGGATGAGCAGAGGAAAGCAGAGCTCATGAGCTCTTGCCCTCTAACTGCTCCTTCACCTGCAGCCCCTGAAGCCTGGTTCTTTGCCTTCAGCAACCAGAACGTGCAAAGCCTGCTCTTGGGACAACAGGCGGTGGGAAACAGGCTCCCAGCAGTTAGAGCAAGGGGGAAAAAAGGTTTGTTTGCCCTTGAAAAGTCACTAACAAGTCATGGCAGAAGGCACAGAGCTAACAAAAGAATTGTCGAGCTTGTTCATCAAATATATGCTCCAACAACAGCCCCAAGAGCAGGCCAGCAAGTCATGCCCTCAACACGAAACTCCTTTTATTTGGAGGATGCTGGCTGTTCATAGCAGTGTCTGCCTTCAGCTAACTCTGCCACACGTGGGTCTGCAAGTCAAGGAGACAAAATGGCTTTCCCCAAACTCCTCCGGTGCCTTCCAGGAGTTGACAAAAAACAAGGAAGAAACACCAATTCCTTAGTGCAAAAAGGATGCAGCAAAGCAATGTGAAGAGGCTTACAAATGCAAATAGGAGAAAAGAGAGAGCCGAACACAGGAGACTTTAACACTCTCTCGATGAAGTAGAGCGCTGACATGAGAAACACCATCTTCTCTACATCCTGGAATCCACTCCCTGGACATCTATCCTCTTTTCCTGGCCATAACCACTCAAGTTTTAATCGTCCTTCTTCACACAGCCTCTCTTTTCTTTTTCCCAGCAGCCACAAAAAGTTAAAGGCAACCTACTTCTTCCACTAAACAGTCTAAATGTTTCTGAAAAAGCCTTTAACCCCACCCCACCCCCAGGAATTTAGGGCATCACTCCACACATTAATAGCAGAAGTTTTACTTTGTCTGTGGTTTCTGTGCAAGTCCACTGCAGAAATCTTCAATTTCCCACTCCCACTAGGTGCGATACTCCAAACACCAGAGATGTCACCTCTGACAGCCCAAAAGCCTGTAGGATAAGAGTAAGAAAAGTCTGTGTTTACTTTCAAGAAATAAGATTTGGTGTTAAATTACTCCAGTGACAGAGAAGCAGTAAGGCCCAAGTACAAAACAGGCAGGAAATCTCACAGCCCAGCAAATCTTGCACATATTACTGTGGCTTTCAACAGCCAACTTCTGCCTTCATTGGTTCCACCTCCCTTCCATAAAATGGAGGGGATAGTCTCAAGTGAGAAGAACACCAGAGTATAAGCACATTTTTTTCTCCTGGCTCTGCCACAGAAACTTTACTTAATCTCAGGCAAGCCACTTTGCCTCTACACACATCTGTTTTTCCCCACATCCTTCTATATCTTGTAAGCAAGGTGGGGTAGGGACCGATTTCTACTACCCGATCTATACAGTAAGCATCATAACATCAGTCTCAAAGCTTAGGCATTAAATAAATGCAACAGAAACAAGTGGAAATGTATAGAAATATTAGAATTAGAGAGGGATAAGCCAGGGTTTGAATGGTTGGCCCCCCAAGCAGGGCAGAGTTCTGTGTAGCAGGTCAGTACCTGGAATTGATGCATACATAGGCCCTGCTCAGGCCTAGTCAGAGGATCTGTCCCTGGGAAGCTGGTGAGGAAGGTGCTGAAGCTGGAGCCTGCAGTCCCTGATGCTCTTCCAGGCTCTGTGGAGAAATCTTGGTGCTGAAAGATAACCAAGGACCGTCGGTCAAGGTCAACCCCTGGGTTACTCCAGGGCCTTTGCCAGACCTCTGAAGCAACAGAGGGAAAGCTCTCGCCCATTCCTCACTGCAAGAGCAGCCAGCCTGCATCCAGTGCCCCATTCAGCTCAGTATCCTGCCACCAACTGCACTTTTGCTTTGTCCCTGTGCTCTTCCCTAGGTTTCTGCTACTAATTACCATCAAGAATAGGATGCAAAGCTAAATGGGGCTGTGGATCCAGCTGGCTGCTCCTAAGTAAGAAAGGAAAGGCTAAGGGCATGGTTCCAGTTTCAGTTTAATTACGTTTTGCCTGAACAACCACTCACTTTTTGACACCCCAGATATGTGAGTGAAGGGGCAAGAAATCATTGTTTCTCACTCAGCTCCTCCAGTAACACCCATGATATCACAAATCTGTTATTCTTTCTCGTGCTGCCTCTTTTTCAAGTTGAAGAATCTGAAACTATTTAGTTATTCCTTGTACAGAAGCTGCTCCACATCTTTGACCATCCTCATCACTTCCCAGTCTCTTTTCTACTCCTGCAATAGCTCAGGAGGAGCTCTCTGTATTCATTTTTTTCTGAACAATTCTTAATATTTCACATATTGGACTGCTTCTGAGCATGGACCTGTCACTTCCATAGAACAACGTATTGTAGACCTCAGGCCTCTTTTCTACATGGTAGCTGACAGACGGTACAGAGGGCAGTGTTACGACTGTTGACCTGACACACACATCGTCTTCCACTTATCAGCGCTGGATTTTCTCAGCCTTTATTTTATAGTCAAATGACTCAGAGTCCTTCTGCAACTTTTGACAAGCGGCTTTCACTTTCACACAAAGTAAGGCAACTAATTCATCTGTAAGAGCCACAGGCTCTTCGACTGCCCTCCACTAATGAAGGAGGGGATAAAGCTGTAAAACAGAAGGTCGAGGGGAAGCAGTCACGGGAAGGAAACAGCCACGTGTCTCAGGATGCTTCTCTGATCCCTGTGCCATTTCCTACCAACACGCCCTATTAGTTTTGCAACAATGGCAAACTGGAAGAAAGCAGTAAATGAAACAGAAAGTAAAAGGGGATGAGAAAAGGTGATTGTGCAACTGCCAAGTATACCTTGCTGAAACTTTACTCACTTGTTTAAGCATTTCCTCTCCAGAAGCGATTCAGAAAGCATCCTTGCAGGTACACAAACTCACATTACACAGAAAGAACCAAAGGCAATAAAGACCACCCAACATCTCTGTAGCAGGGTGAGGAGAGCACAAACTCCCTGACTTCCAGCATGCTGCCAGAACCTGGTGCCCTAGCTGCTGTTCTGCTCTCCTCTCAGCGTACTGAAGGAGTTCGTTTGCTGAAGCAGGGGGAAAGACAGAAAGTACCCCAGACTCATGGCTTCCAACCTTTGCACTTTGTGGGGAAAGAAGCAGTACTGCTCATCTATTAGCTGGGCACAAAAGTTCTGCTCTCCCCCCAGATGTTAGCAGCATAAAGACATCTGTCCTTTACAAGGATTTTAGAACAAAACCAATGAAATCCATCTTCCCCTCCACCTTTTATTTGATACATAGATCTAAGGCATGAAAAAGGTATTTTCTTTGAAAGGTAGCCACGTCAACACACCAATCCCAGTGATGGGGATGACAGGAAGGTTCCTCACCAGCCCTCAGCTCTCACCCTTTCCAAGATGCTGGGGAGCACCAGCACTGGAAGCCGTTAACCACTCCCTGAAAGGGAACTGGGAACGTTCTGGGAACTGGGAGTTCCCAGAAGGATGGAGATTCTCCAGTGTTTAAATAAAGCACGATCTGCTGTGGTAGAATGGCTACGAACCTGGTGAAGGGCTTGGACCACAAGTCCTTTGAGGAGCAGCTGAGGGAGCTGGGGGTGTTTGGTCTGGAGAAGAGGAGGCTCAGGGGAGAGAGACCTCATTGCTCTCTACAACTACCTGAAAGGAAGGTGTGGGGAGCTGGGGTCGGCCTCTTCTGTCAGATAACTAGTGATAGGACTAGAAGGAATGGCCTCAAGTTGCACCAGGGGAGGTTCAGGCAGGAAATGAGGAGACATTTCTTCTCAGAAAGAGCAGCCAGGCACTGGGACGGGTTGCCCAGGGAGGCGGTGGAGTCACCGTCCCTGGGGGTGTTCAAGGAGAGGCTGGACCTGGTGCTTAGGGACGTGGTTCAGTGGGTGACACTGGTGGCAGGGGGTTTTTTAAGGCTCCATTTCCCCTCAGGGCTGCCGAGGGGCTGAGACCCAGACACCGGGGGCACAGACGCCGCCCAGCCCCGAGCCCCTCAGGAACCCCCGGGGGGGGGGGGGAAGGGCCGCCCCCAGCCCCTCTCGGCCCCGCGCTCCCCTCAGGGAGGCCGGGCTCGCCCACCGCCGCCCTGTGGGGGGGGGGAGCTCCGCCGGGCACCCCCCTCCCGCAGGGCGTGGAGGCGCCCCTGTCCCCCCCCCCGCGCGGCCGCCCGGTGGTACTTACCGCGGGGGGCTCGCAGGCCGGCCCGCACCAGCGGCCGCTTCCGAGCGGGGGAGGGGGAAGGGGGGAGGGAGGCTCGCGGAAGTGGGCGGGCCCAACCGGAGCGCCGAGCATGCGCGCTGCGGAGCACGCGCTCGGCGGCGCTGTGGGGGGTGGGTGGGAAGAGGAGAGCGGGGTTAGGCGGAGGGGGCGGGAGCCGCGGGTCACGTGGGCAGGGAGCGGCTCTCGGCACATCCCCGCGCCTTCGGGCGTGGCGGCGCTGGGGCCGCGGGTTCGAGTCCCGCTCCCGGCAGTCCCGGGAGGCGAAGCCCCATCCCCGGCCTGAGGCCCGGAGCCTGCAGGGGAGGCTCTGCCGGGGCCAGGAGGACAAGGACGGGCCTGTTCCAGAAGCTCCTGCTTCTCCTCGCCCCATAGGCTGGTCCCCTCCTGCTGATGGTGCCCCCCAATGGGTCAGGGTGGTTCCCTCAGTGTGGGACAGCCTGCGGCGGATCCCTGCTGGCCTCCTCACAGAGCCCTGCTGCCAGCCCAACCCTCCTCCTGAGGGAACAGGGCTGGCAGACGCTTCCCCTCATGGCCCCGACGGGCTGACAGGGCGTCCCAAATGTGTCACTGCGTGGGCCCGTAGGTGTCTTTCACCTGGGCCGTTTCCGCCCGCTCCTCCTTTGGTGCTGGTGCTCGGCGTCTTCAGATGACATTCTGCTGGCGACATGAGGGACCGCACTCACAAATACACAGAAACTGAGCTGTGCGACAGCAAGCAGAGGAACCGTGTCCCAGTTATGGCTGGGACAAAGCTAATTTCCTTCACAGATGCTTCCACAATGCTGTGTTTGGGATTCGTGATGAAAACACTGCTGATAACCCACTGATGTAAGGTTGCAGCAGAGCAGGGCTCACACGGAGCCAGGACGGTTCACGGAATCACAGAGTTGTAGGGGTTGGAAGTGACCTCGAGAGATCACCGGGTCCAACCCCCCTGCCAAAGCAGGTTCCCGAGAGCAGGCTGCCCAGGTAGGCATCCAGACGGGCCTTGAATATCTCCAGAGAAGGAGACTCCACAACCTCCCTGGGCAGCCTGTCCCAGTGCTCTGTCACCCTCACTGTGAAGAAGTGAAGGAAATGACGGTTCTGCTCCTCGTGCTGCCCTGCCCGCAGGGAGCCTGGGGGGCACCAGGAGGGGACACAGCCAGGACAGGTGGCCCAAACTGGCCAAGGGGATGTCCCACAGCATGTGGCAGCATGCTCAGCGATAAAACGTGAGGGAGAAAGAGGAAAGGAGGACGCTTGGAGTGATGGTGTTTGTCTTCCCAAGAAAGTGCTGCGTGTGCTGAGCCCTGCTTTGCTGGGATCGGCTGAGCACCTGCCTGCTACGGTTGAACGAGCACTCTTGCAATGCCTATTGAACTGACACAGCCATGATCTGCAGAGGATACTCGCCAGGCACCTTCTGCAGAATCCATGCAAATAAAATTACAAAAACAAAATTGCAAAAACAAAACAATAATTAAAAATGTACCTTGTAAGGTGTTTTTAAGTATACAGGCTATTATCTCTGGCCTCAAATGTTGCAGTCACAAGCAATGAAAGCATCAGACTGTGAGGGGTGTAAAAGCTGGTTTGCAGCAGCAGAACCTGGTGTATCCTCACGTGCAGAAGGAGGATGAAGCACCCCTTCTGAACACAGAGCTGATAAACACAGCCAGCGAAAAAGCTCCATCATACCCATTATGTAGAGTAAAATCCACACTGACAACATGCTCGTGGATAGTTGCAGACCAGGTATTTTCTCTAGCAAGAAACAGAGGGTACTCTGCCTTTAGATGAGAGCTGGGACTGGAGACCTCCAGCTTCCACCTGGTCTGATGAATTGTATCCTATACGGAGATCTCAAACCCCTGAGGCTGGAGCTCTGCTCCTCCAGGCCAGGGAGAAGCAATCTCTCCCCTCCCCACGCGGAGCTGCAGGCAGGGCAGTGAGGAAGCCTCAACTCCAATTTCTGCACCAGCCCTGGGGGCTAGTGGGAGAGAAGAGCTGAGGTTTCATACTTCACAGAACCGTTCACAGGTCTGATCTCTCAATGAAAGGTCCATTTTTAAAAGGTTTAAAACTCCTTGTACGTACTGAGATTGTTGAGAAATCTGAGAACATCCTGGAGATACAGGTAGCGCTGGTGACCCAAGCATGAAATCTTTCATGCTATGGTTTCCATTATACACCATCACCCCCTGCTCCTTCAGGTTAACACATTTGAGCATGTTTTGGTGCATACTTACCAATACACACACACACAACATGCATTCAGGCAAGTAAAATTGAATGCAGAGTTTAACAAAGTTGTACTTAAGAGTGAGTTTAATGCTTGTGAATGGAGGGTCCCTTCCCTCTTGCTGTGTCCTCCTGCTCCACCAGAGAGATGAGATAGTGCTTCTAGAAGCACCTCTGTTTTCCTGGTATCCATATGCCCAAGGCAGTAGGTGCAGAGGCCTCTCTCCCTGTATGGCATTTTTCAGGTTGAAGAAAATCCACTATGAACTCCCCCTCCCTCCTTCCTTCTCACTATAACGTCACGACATTAAAGCTATCCAGCCCCTCCACCTTGGGACATAGACCACGCTCCTGTTTCTCTCACCAGACCAAATCACAGACATATGCAGCCTCTGTTTCACGTCACAGCCACGATACCGACGTGTGACCACGCAGGGAGCTCTTGAAAAACCATACGGCAGCTGTAGCGCTCTTAATAGTGGTTACTGAGGAACCTGCATGGGAATCTCTCAGAGGTGTCAATGAGTAAGTGAACAAACTTTAGAGGAAGGCATCTGGTGGGTGATGTGTGTGACGAGCTCTATACCTCTCCTCTGAGCTGCCTTCACATGTTTACGCTTGCGACATTTCTGTAAGGATGCTCCTGGGCTGTAGTTTTGGCTGTGCCATGGAAGAGCAGGTTCACCACGGGGTGCGTCGCCCTACAACACAGGCCAGGGAGCCAGTTTCAGCCCTGCTCTGGAGCCAGTAAAACAGGAAAACCAGTGACAAAAAAAAAATCTGCTAATGGCTGAGCAAATACCAACAGAAATTACATGTGATCAGCCATGCACGGCCTCCAGAGTATTCTAACAACGAGAAAATTCAAGCTTCTGAAATTCGTGAAGTTAAGATGAATTCCAGGCCCAGCTTAAACTCCCCCTTCTTTGCACAAGGCTCCAAAAATATTCAGAAGCCTGCATACCCACACCTTGCTCTTTTCCAGGAACAGCATTACACACATGGCATTCAAGAAGGTTAAGGGCCTGGTCCCACACTTGGGTCGTAACAACCCCACGCAGCGATATAGGCTTGGGGAAGGGTGACTGGAAAGCTGCCCAGCAGAAAAGCACACACAGGTACTAGTAAACAGCCCGCTGAATGTGAGCCAGCAGCGTGCCCAGGTGGCCAAGAAGGCCAATGGCATCCTGGCCTGCATCAAGAGCTCACGTGGCCAGCAGGACCAGGAGTGTGACTGTCCCCTTGTATACAGCACTGTTGAGACAGCACCTCGAATGTTGCGTTCAGTTTTGGGCCCCTCAGCATTAGAATGATGTTGAGCTGCTCAAGCGTGCACAGAGAAGAGCAACAAAGCAGGTGAAGGGACTAGAAAAAGACACGAGAGGAACAGCTGAGGGAACTGGGGCTGTTTAGTCTGGAGGAAAGGAGGCTGAGGGGAGACCCCATCGATCTCTACAGCTACCTGGAAGGAGGCTGCAGTGAAGGGGGTGGGTGTCTCTTTTGTCCGGTGACAAACAGGAAACAGCCTCCAGTTGCACCAGCTGAGGTTTAGATTGGACGTTGGGAATAATTTCTTCATGGAGAGGTCAGTGGTCAAGCAGTGGAATGGACTGCCCTGGGAAGTGGTGGAGTTCCCATTGCTGGAGCTAAGGAGATGTGTGGACGTGGCCCTAAGGGACACGGTTTCAGGAAGAGGCTCTGGAGTTCAAGGTGATCCTGAGCACAGAGCAAGGACAGCTCTGGCTCACCTATCACCCAGTACACAACAGGGCACTGAAATGAGGCCCACTGGATTTCCAAGGATTTCACTGTGTGATAAACATGGACAGGGATGTAACCATTTCTCTGCGGCACCAGCAGGACTTGCCCAGCTCACTCTGTAGCGTGACCACAGCTCTCTACAAGACTGTTCTGATCCATCTTACCACTGGATTCAGCAGGCTTAGGTATATTTAAAACATTCTTAACCCCCAAAACAGACAGGCTTGCATTCATATGAGTCTCAGAAAACTGTGTTTTGCTAACTCATCATTGCAGGAGGGCACAGGAAAACATCAACTAACCATTGCTCTGCACCCATCAGGTTTCTGTTGCAGCCTAGAGAGAAGCATGAGTTCTTCGAGCCTGTGAAGGAAAAGAAGGGAGGGGAAAGATGAGGAGCATAGAAGTAATCTAAGAAACGGCTGATGCCTGTTCTAAAGACAGATACTTCTATTCCTGTAAACCATAAAAATGCAAATTAACTCTAAGTTTAAAAAACAATCAGATAAAAGGCATTTTTGTTCAATATAGTTAGCACCACAGGTTTGTTTAAGTGCACTGTTCACTGTATAGTCCCTTCCAGCATATAAATGTCCAGGTACATGAAGTGTTGACAGTAGAAAAGCTTGACCTATAAGGTTTTTTTCCTGCACATCTGAACTCCACACTGGCAGGAAATCTCCATCTCTGGCATGCTTCCAGCTTCATAACCATAATCCCACGTGAGTTCGGTTCCAGCTTTCACATGCCTAAGAAATAAAATATTTGGTCAATTCATTTGAACTCAGTGAAACAGGACTGCGTTCACCATTTGTCACCAACAACCCACACGCAAACCCCAACAGCGTGTGGGGCAAAAGCATCATGCATGCAGCTCAGAGAGAACCAAGAGATATAAGGAGTCCCTGGTACACGCTGCTTTGCCTATCAGAGCTATGGAGAGTGCAAATATCTATAGCTAGAAAAAAAGAATTTATCAAGCAGTATAATAGAGCCAGAGTCTAAGCAACCAGCTCTAACTTCCGGGCAAATTCTGGGGGGAAAAATTAAAAGAAAAAAAAGGAAAAAAGCAGATAAGTGAACACATCTAAACGAGAGCACAGGCAGCTTTGTTCTTTTTACTGTGTACAGCCCATCACTGTGGTTCAAATAGATCTCTAGGTGTATTGAGGATGAAGGGGATCATCTTTGGCTACATTTTAATGCAACTGCATCATTCACGTGCCCAAACCCTAAGACTCAAAGTTAAACACACGATCCTCAAGAACCAGCCCTTGTGACAAGTATATGAGAGAGACGATTTCAAATGTGGGAAATTCACTGCCCCGAACAAATGCCAAGTTAAATACTAAGATGCTGAGGCACAACCAAGTGGAAAAAACAATAAAATACGAGTATTACAAACAAGAGAGTAATTCTCTGATATTTCACAGAGGGTAAGATATAAGTGAAGTTCAGTGAATTATCAGGCAGCAGGCTGAGAACAAACAAAATGAGGACTTCTCAAGCGAAGCATAACTGCAATCTGGGACTTGATAAACTTAATATGTTCTGGAAGCCAGAAACGTAAAAGAAATAAAAACGTGACTGGGAAAGTTCACAGAAGATATAAAATTAAGCTCAATTATCCAGATGGAGCCCTTAATGTAGAAAAGTTGCAAAGGGGTGACTGCCAGAAAGCAAGAGGACAAGCCAAGGGAACATTCCTTCAACAATCATCTTCCGCTGACCACTACTGCCTCTATCCACTGACCTCAATCCCCACTACACATTTCTTTACTGAGTACCTGAGCAAGAAAGATTCTAGCTAAACCACAACCTTTATATTTCAGAAGCATTATCTTCAGAGCTCTTGGAAGCCCTCCTCACAGTGCAATCCACAGCATGTGCGTCAGCATGGGACCAGGGGCTGGGCCTAGGGTTGCAAAGCTCCACAGAGTACCAGTGTTCTCCAGGATCCCTGTTTGTCTGGACTAAACTCTCCTCTCTGTTATAAATTCTCACCTAGCACTGCCGTTGTCAAATCCATCAGCTAACTTCAGTCATACAGTTAATCTTTTCTTTCCTGGGTTTAACTGCTTATCTCCCCTTCCTGCCATCCAGGAGGAGATGGCCACATTTTTTTTGTCTTTCAGAGGAAGTTCCACCTGAGTACCTTACTGCCACTTCCCCAAGACACACTGCAGCACACAGAACGAGTCAGCTTGTTGGGCTCACAGAGAAAGCGCATCAGCCTTAAGAACCTGTATGCTCTGACCCTGCCCTCTGGGACACAGCTCTGCTGGGCATTCTTTGAGGCACAACACTGAGACCAACGAATCTTGGCTTTCTAAAGAACCATGAAAAAAAAGGTTAAACCTATTTTTCCACTGAAGATGGCAATGACCAAAATGGATGCATCAAAAGTCATTTCCACTCTTCACGTTGATTATTGCTAATGAGTTTTTTTTATTCAGTTTGCACTGAAACAACTGTATTCCCCCAGTCTTTAGTGAATATTAAGAAGTCACTGGTAAGAAAGCAGTTCTACAGTTTCATGACCTAAATGTCTGCACCCTTAACATAACTTTTTCTTAATAATTAAGCACTGTTTTCTTCCCGAGTGCCTTGAAAAAAACACATTACATTTCCAAAAAAATAAAATAAAATCACCTGTTTGTGAAGAAAGCCACCCATGGGAAACTTCTGTTGTGAGTCTCTACAAACACGCTCTGTGCAAACAGATTTGGGCAGCAGCTGTGCTGTGAAACAGAATAGATGAATTAGAAAGAGTAAGTGACCTGGTCCTTGGCCAAAAGACCTGTTTTATGTCAAGTATGTCACCGTTAGAGGTAGTTCCTTCCTCCCCTTTTCCAGTCAACACAACCTCCATTATTCAATGCCACTACCACTATTTTTTTTGCTTTAACTATACCTCTTTAATTTGATTTTTTTTTTTTAATCTCCATCATATCATGGAAGTACCTTTGCCTAGGAAAATCGAGGTCATTTATCAAGCTGTCCTCCAGTAATTTATGGTGAGGAATCGTCTTTGATTCGGGCCGTACTACAAATAATCAGTATGTGACAGATGTTTCTCAATGTCAGTCAGGGGAGCAATTAATAGATGAAATGATTGCGTGCACTGGCGAAGAGATGAGATGCTAAAGGTCATTCAGGTGCATGCAGGAACACAGGTATGGTGATGGGTGAAGAAGGAAGGTTTCAGCAAGATGCACTATGCCAATCTTAGCACCATACTGCCTCTGCAACGAGGAAATGCTCAAGTATATTCAAGATTTTACACTAAAATACGTATCGATGCCAATGGAGAAATAAGTTATTTGCTGAGCACATCCAGATGTATGCATAAAACATTCACCTTAGTTGGACTTTTGTTGGAATTCATTGCTATTTCTTGAAAAGTCAAAGTTAAAAGACTTACTAACCAGATATCTATCCAAGCATGACAGACCACTTTCTTAACGTGTGATTGAACTATAGAGAAGTTTCCTACAAAATCCCAACACTTACCTTAAATCAGCATAAGCCAGAATTTACAATGCTTTGGGAACAAGAAATGGGGCTGGGAGAAGGCTGGTAGTTCAAAATGTGCTATTTGATCTCTGGACAACCCCTCTCTCCTCAAAAAGAGGTGCTATTCTAAAATTCAGGAAACAGGTGTCACTCATTACTTGGAAATATTTCGCTCTGGAACCTGGTGGTGCCAAAAATAGAGCTAGTATGTACCATGCATTAACTTATGGAAGCACTCACAGCTGGCAGGAGCCTACCTGCTGTTCTGTCACTTCAGAGTGCAGGCAGTGCCCCAAGCTGCCCTCACACGCACCTACCACGCATTTGGGTTATGTCAGGACAGATTTTTTTGCGAAAGCCTTCCAACTCATGCAAATCCATCATTTATTTATATCAGCTAAGGCACGTAAGACAACGCATGCAACTTCTTACTTACGTTAAGAAAACGACCCACATTCCCTTCTTTCGTGGCATCCAGTATATAAATATTTTCTTCGTTAGCATTCTTCAGAAGCGACCCATCACTGTCAACCTCCTTGCAAAACGTGCCTTGTTTTGACTGCCTGCAATTCTCCTCTTTGTGGTTAGCTTGTTGGGGAACATTTTTGGATGGCCTCATAACACGCGTGTCATTCAGCACATCCGACTTGCCACAAGCAACACCCTGCAGAGACACATTCTTTCTTTTGCATTCTGCACTGTCCGTGTCAGCAGGCTCAGTCTGTCCAGTTTTCGTGGTATGGTCTTCCTTCTGCTGCTGAATGGATCCTGTCAATGGACATGGAAGTTATTTTTCAGTATTGCTTTGAAGCAAAAGCCTTTCCCTTGTTTGGCCCTGGCCTCTTATCCACCCATCTTTCTTTGTTCTCCCAAATACATTCAGCTTCCTCGCTATTTGCTACAAAGCCTTAACGCAGCTGCCCTTTTCCACACCTTTCATCACTTCTCTATCAAATTACTACGTTTCCCGTTGCACTGCCTGAAGCACTTGCCCAAGGCTCCTGTGAGTGACCTAAGTCTCTCCCTTCTTCACAAATCCCACTCCAGACTGATTTCTTTTGCGTGGCATTTTATCATCGTTCTCCTTAATTTCATTCCTGAGAGAATCACAAACTAGAATTAAGACAGAAACAAGACGCATGTGCAAACAGCATCAGTTTCACATCGTCTCCCAGTGTTGAGTGCCCCCCACCCTCCCCCTTACATCCTTTTCCAATTTTGTTGACTGGTACACATAGCGGGTATGACAGCAGTATTTGTGGAAGACCAGCTTCCCCACAACTGCCCTGCATTTGAAACTGTTCTACAGACTGTTCACCAGGGCCCAAGATCAAGTTTGCAGGCAAAAGATTGCCTTGGACCAATGAATGGGCTGTAATATGCAAGGCAGCAATAATTTCTGTACTGCTGAGCTCCGTTAAGACAGCCTAAGCACTACGTGGACATCATCACCCTACTCTGAGAACAGGCCTGCACACATGCAAAGCCCACAGTTTACAAGTACACTACGAGTGCAGTATTTACAGCTCTGCAAACCTACTTTTTCCTTTCTTTGTTCCACTGGTTAGTTTTGTTTTGCTTGACTGATGAGGCTGAGAACTATTATCTTCATCTGAGCTGGCACTGTGCACCAGTGTATCAACTTCCTTTAAACAGAATAAAAAATAAGTGAAAAGGCTGTGACGTACTGTTGCTGTATGCAACTCTGGGTCAACACAGGATAACAAATGGATTTTAGGACTCCAGGGCTTAAGTTTCAAACCTACTTGGCTATACACACGGCTATGACTGAGTTCCAAAGGTCCAAACATTTACTGCAATGCAACATGCATCTTAATTTCAAGTCATCCTTCAGAATAACCTGGAAGGAGCTCCCCATTCAGTATAATATTTACATTAAGTAAATAAGTGCAAACAATCTCACCAGGTCTTTGTACGTCTTCGTTCAAGCTGCTGAACCAAAGCCCAAATATGCTTTTTACATGGTTTCAATAAAACAGAAGTGGCAAGATTTCTCGCCTCCCACTACAAGAAGGCAATCAGTTATGGGAGCACCAAAATGCACAGAACTGCCACATTTTTGCATGAAAACATCGTGTGCAATGGAGCCTGCAGAATAAGTTCACACCAGCTTCCTTCCTTTGCATGTATTTACAGCACTTGACACCCTGGGGCAGATGAGATTCTCCCAACTGTGCCGTTGAGCTAACTCCATCCAGCTCTTGAGATTTTATTCCCTTCTTTTCCTGCTATGTCACTTTTCAGGGAGACATCACAAAAATACTAGCACTAACCCTGCAATTAGCTACAACGGGAGATGGAGGTGGAGAATCATTTATTGAGACTCTTGGCTGGAGCACCAGTGAAGGGCGAGGATGGAGAAAGGAAGGATGCAATTAATGCCCTTCTCAGTGAAAGTGTTGAAGGGACGGTACTGGAGAAGGGATAGGGTATAGCTCCCAGCTCAGCTCACAGCGTGACAACCTCACGAAGAAAGTTTGGTAGAATTTAAGTGTGTAAGATGAAAAGGTCAAAATTGACGCTTATATTCAGCACAGTGAAAAAAAATCCCTCTTTTAAAGCCACTTATGATTATTACCATTTGTAGCTGGCGATTACGAACAACAGCTATTCTAGTTCCAGGCCTTCTCACCGCTGCAACACTCGAATTCCTTGGGTGACCTCTGAGCAGAAAGTTCAAAAGGAAATCGCGAAAGACAAGATGACACATAAATAACTCCCACAACACACATTTCTCCAACAGTCTCTAGTACATTTAGAGCAGACCACGCCAGGACCTGCAGTCTTACTTTCACCCCAACTGCTTTTTGAGGAACTGGGTTAAGTTTTCAGTAGTGTTTATGAAACAGTTCAGCACACTTTTTTTGAGAGATAAGCAGCTGCTTGTACATCCTCCTTCAGTACTCCCAAGAACCAAGCTTTCTGCTAACTATTATACAAAATTACCTCAAAACACAGCACCTACAGAGAGAGTTTTGCCTTTTTCCTGCCATCACTTTCAACACTTTTGACACTGTAGCTTTCAAACAGGAAAACAAAAAGACGCGGGGACAAAGGATAGAGAGAGGGAATTAAAACGTGGCAGACATAGAAAATACTCTCACACAAAAGAACTTCACATCACACTCTTTCACATCAGGAGAAGGTTGAGGAAGGATGGGAAGCAGTCTGCCATATATACTTAAAACATCAGAAGTCACGTTTACTTTGATTGTATTTAGAGTGCAGTAGAAAATCAGTTTAACCTAATCAGAGTATCCATCCAGCATGTAGCAATAAGTAATAGCTCCTATTTAAGGAATTCTTCAAACTGAAATATTTACATGTATTTTCTTGCCATGAAAAAACATCGTATTTCTTTGGTCTACCAATAATGGCCAAAAAATGCTATTCTTTAAGTCTTCCTTAAGATTTAAACCCCTTTGTAAATTCAGAAGTTGCAGTTGCCATAAGAAGTTGTAATATTTTAATATTATTATGATTACGCTGTTCACCGTTTTAAAGGCATCCTGCTTGGGTGAATGACATGTAGGGCTTAGCCCAATAATATCCTCTCAAAAGTTTTTTCAGGTCAGCTGGACTGGGTTTTGTTTTCTTTCAGGAGCCAGACTAGCAAATTCTTTTTGTGTCACATTTTTATATAGCTCCCATGTAAAACATTAATTTCCTTTCCTGAGAATAAAAATGAGATTTAAGGTAACAGTGGAATAAAAACAAATTTAATATCATGCTTCCCTACAATTTAGAGGGGAAGCACTTAGTAGAAGTAAAATCCAGCAGATCACTGATAATTACGTAACTTACAAAATTATTAATTAATTAAGTTTACAAGATAATGAAATGCAAGTGAGAATATACTGGTAGGTATTTTTAAATATGTCTATCTTTTTTACATGAAATGAGCAGTATTTGCAATCATTTCTGGGCTGTAAAAAGAAACAGTTTACAAAGGAGCGTGGCAAAGCAAGGAATAAAGTTTAAGAAAACATGCTCCCCACTTCCTTCTGAAAAGGACTACAGCATGATATTGACAAAGCCACCCATTATTTTGCTGTAATTTTATTCTAGGAGTCTTGACAGGCTATGAGACCATAAATTGAAAACAGGATTAGAACTCCCATGTAATTTACTGCAAAAGGAAGTCTGTTGTCAGACTCCTTACAGAAAGGGTTGAAACTAGCAGGCCAGGTTATGTTACAAAGAATAAGAGATTTAGAAATTGAGAGCAAAGCTCGGGACAGTTAGTGGCTAATTTGTTATCAAATCCTTCAGTGTCATCAAGTATTTTTTAATCACTTCACTCTTTACAAATTAGCATAACGATTCATGCCCTGAAGAGATCACGTACAAATGGGATTTCTAGAAAATGATAAGGGATACACACCATAAAGGAAATTAGCATATAGAAATTACTCTGTCCCACTAGAACAAATTAGGATTTAACCAAAAAATGTTGAGAAAGAAAAAGAAACATCCTCTGGCTGAGGGCATTCAGTTCTACAGTAAATTGTATATAGGACTTTCTAGAATACAAGACCATAAAGTTTTGCTATTCTTACATTTCCTTGGGTAAACTTACTCAGATGATTCATCTTCATTATCCACCGTCTGAGACAAAGATTCCTGCTTCTCAAGAACATGATCTTTGACAGTCTGCACTAGTTCAATCTCAGAATCTGAGCAACTAGAGTCAAGTTTCCTTTTTTTGGAAAAAAAGCCGTGCCTGCTGTCATTCACAGCACTCTCCTCTTTCTTGTCTTGACTGGCACCTCCCAATACTTGAGCTTCAGTTCTGCTCATTAATCTGCCTGGAAGAAAAATGACTTTTTTTTTAAGATTGTTTCTTTGCTAAGATGGGTCACGCTGTATCAGTTCTAACTTATACGAAAGGCAAGAGCATTATTTTGAAAGCAAAATTTCAATGCATTTATACTGAAGGAAAACTAGCCCTGGCATAGGATGCATGGACCTGTGAAGGGAAAAAAAGTCAAGTCTGAGATGGGCAATGCTCCAGAACCTTTTGAATTTGTCTGGCACCATTACATCGCAGAGTTCTTCAAAGTTCTTCTGTCTGTCTGATCATCTGCAAGTTAAGATCATACTGGCTCACTTCTCTTCCAACACTCTATTTCCTTGTTGGGTTCCCAAAGAAATTCCAGGGCACAGGCCACAGGGGAGGGAGAATTATGCTACAAATCTTCCCTAGGTCACCTTCTGTTACCTGAGTAAGTACAAACAAACGTCCCCTTGTCGATATCATCTAGGCAGCGGACGCCCCAACCCTTCTTCTCTGTGTTGAACACCTGCAGGCGAACTTGAATGCCATGCTGTACAACTCTGTTCTGACACATCATCTTGTCACACCTGCATGACACGCTACACTCATAGATTCTGTCACGAGAAAACAAAAGAAAACACAACGTAAAAGAATGCATTACCAAAGCAAAGTTGCCATTATAAATTTCCCTCCTGAGCGCTAAGTAATAAGGCAGTTGAATGAAAAGAAAGACCCTGGCTAAAACCGACTGTGCAGTGCTCTGAAGCTCATGACTACTGACTCACCGATTTTAAGAGTCAGACAGATTTTTTATGAGGACACAAGAAAAATAAATGCTACTTTTTTATTTTACAAGAGTAAGTCACACAGGTGCAGAAATCTTTATGAAGTACCTCATTCTATGCTTGAGCAGAGTTTAGCAAAGACAACCTGTCTGCTGAGACCTCACTGTAGCTGTCAGGAGTTTTAGGATTTAAACAAATGCCACTAGAAGAATTCGCAACTGTGCTTTTTTCCATCTGTCTCTGGGTTCACTGGCAGCTTTAATCCTGTACCCCAACCAGAAGTCAACGTTGCACAGCAACAAGGACTGAAAAGGGAACAATATTATTGGGAACAATAATTTGTTTCCTCCATCACCTGTGCACACACACAGGGCACCGTAAAAAAGCCGTAGTAAACTGCAGTACGAAAGTGT
Source organism: Cygnus atratus (assembly GCF_013377495.2). Lineage (NCBI taxonomy): Eukaryota > Metazoa > Chordata > Aves > Anseriformes > Anatidae > Cygnus > Cygnus atratus. The sequence continues at coordinate 180,017,881 of NC_066362.1, read as the reverse complement.
TTTTTCCCCCATCGTTACTCAAGTCAGTCATTATTTCTGCCCAAACCATCCTGACTTGCCAGTAACATTGGGACAAAAATGGAAGGTTTCAGTAACCCAGAAACACTACAGGAGTAAAGCAAGAGTATACAAGTAAAATAGTAATTATTAGTTCTTTCTTACCCACTAGGAACAGGCCCTTCCAGTCTTTTATAGCTGTATCCATGAGAAGTTTTAGTACTTGGAGACAGAGAAACTTTATGACAGCCTCTTGCAGTTAGCTGTAGGCATGCACATTTTGACCTAGAAGATAAAAGTAAAACATCACATGGAAAACAGAATCTGTTTGAAGCAGTGTAAATCAAGTTTACATCATTTAAAACGTACTTGACTATATGCATAAACATATTGTTTTATTTTTAATTACAAACGGGACGTAATCAAATTGATTGAATGAAGGAATGAGAATGACCTGTTCTGGCACAGCATCCTGGTCTGCTAGCCACTACTTCATCACCTTCCTCCCACCCTAGTGGAGGAAGTGAAGAATTCCACAGCGCCCATTGAAGAACTCCAGCAGCAATGCTGACTCTCACATCTTATGACAAATCCAAAGACTCGCAGGCTTTGTGCAAGCAGCAACTGGACAAATCCTGACTCCCCCAAAGTATCTCAGCTCTTGGGGAAATTCAGCACACAGAAGGAGCATGCTATCTGCTAGCTGTTCCCCACTGCTCTACGTAATTTGAATTTCTGAAGCTTCATTAATATACTGCACGCCAGTATCTGCAACTGCCCCAGCTATCAAAAATACAAAACGGATTCAAGAACAAGGCAACACCTCCAGGCAGAGATCAGGTTAAAGACAAACACCCTTCAGGGAAGTGGACAAATACCCCGCAAGAAAGTGGGCAGCGTTATTGCTAAGCTCAGATGTTAACTGTGGCAGTTTCCCGCAGAGCAATACGCAGTCCAGAGCTACAGGGCTTCAGAAAGAGATAGTAATGAGCAACATCATTGGAACATTTTAGGGACGTGGTTTAGTGGGTGACATGGGTGGTAGGGGGATGGTTGGACCAGATGATCTTGGAGGTCTTTTCCAACCTTAATGGTTCTGTGGTTCTAACTGTCCAGAGCATAAACGTGTCCTGTGACCATGGCGTTTTACAGTTGTTGTTTAGGAATGAGGAAGGATGGGACGTAGAGATGGCGAATGGGGGTTTCTTCCTCTGCTTTAAGTAACCTCCCATGGCTGATCTCCCCAGGCTGCCCAGTCCCAGCCCTGTAGGATACCATCCTAGAGGGACCTGCAGCTGAAGTAGTCATGAAGAATCCCTCTGTCTGCCAGAAAAATGAGCCTTCCTCTGCTAGGACACGACTCTCCCTTCCCCACTCCTTTCCCAAAGCCAAGATCTGCTTTCCAGCTCCACTTGAAGAAGCACTGCCCATTTGGGAAGGAATATAAAGGAACATAATCCTTCTCTTGCTCGTTTCTTTCCCTACAACAGATGCTGGGCAGGTTGGAGCACCCAAGTTCTGGATGAAACAAAGACCCAGTTGTTTCAGTCAACACAGAGCACAAGACAACTACTGCAGATATCCCAGCAGCATTGGCCCTTCATTATTTGGCACTGCTTTGTACTGTGCACCTTCACACTTCCAACATCCCCCTAACACTGACACATCATACATTACACAGAATCACGGAACTGTAGGGGTTGGAAGGGACCTCCAGAGCTCACCGGGTCCAACCCCCCTGCCAAAGCAGGTTCCCGAGAGCAGGTTGCCCAGGTAGGCATCCAGACGGGCCTTGAATATCTCCAGAGAAGGAGACTCCACAACCTCCCTGGGCAGCCTGTCCCAGGGCTCCGTCACCCTCACCGTGAAGTTCTTTCGCATCTTGGTGCGGAACTTCCTGTGATCCGCCTTGTGGCCATTACCGCCTGTCCTGTCCCCACAAACCACTGAAAAGAGGCTGGCCACATCCCTCTGTCTCCCACACTTCAGGTATTTATAGACATTGATAAGATCCCAAATGCTTTCCCCATTGTTTGCCTGGGATTCAACTTTTCCACTTACCTATCGATGCAGCCATCTGTGCAGTCACACGAGTCAAGAAACATGGTGGATAAATTGTTGAGATAATACCCACGGGGCCACGATGCCCTCCGATATTTAAAATAAGGTAATCGCGCGCGGTCAATATCATTACAGAAGGAGACGGGCACAGACTCAGCTCCATTGCTGATATCAAAGTCATACACAAGGGGTTTGGGGTTTACAGTGTTCCTGCCCAGCAGTACGTACGTGTTGAAAGAGAAGTGATCAATAAATAAGAAATTGCATTCTGTTTCAAAGAGGTAATTTTGCACGTCTTGAAAGCTTCTCAGACTCCTGCCACAAGGAGCTTTGTAATTCACATCCAGTGTTTTCGAAAGGCAGTCTGCTTTTGCGTGGCGTCTTTCAAAGTGAAGCAGGATTGGGATCTTCAGAGGATTTTCACCTTTGTAGGAGCTTACTGCTCTGTTGGTGAGACACGCACTAGAGCACTTGTGGTTCTGATACTGGGGGCTTAAAGGTACACATTGAATTTCACTAGATGCTTCCTTGCTCCCTGAATCCAATTTTTCCATCTTCTCCTTTTTGCTATTTCGAATGAAAAAAAGAAAAAAATGGCATCTCAGACAACCAGTAAAACAATCCATCTTCTAGTGGTTCAGCATTATTACTGTAGGAAAGTAACAGCCCACTGCTGGAAGGCCAAGGGTTTCACTGAATGACTGTTTGCATCATGCAACATGGCCTGACACCACATGAAGACACACAGCGCCATCCCAAATAAAGGACAGCAGCAGCTCCTGCCTAGAAAGAGCTTACATACTAGAAGATAGAAACAACATTTATAAAAAAGAATTAAAAAAACCAAGGAACAGTACTTTTGCCTCCATCTTCCAGCTACTACCTGAGCATAACTACAAAGACTCATTTGCCTAACAATCCACAGTCTGTGAAACCCTGAGAACCGAACTCAACACTTTTAAGTCCCAGCCCTGGTAGCCCTGGAAATACTCATGGAACTTCATTCAGAACTGAATGCCCCGTTTTATTCTGCAAGGTTCTCAGGTGGCATATTAAACAAGTCTACTCAACACCTCAGGTTTTGATCTTGCAGGCCATCTTGGCCATGTAGGCCAAGTTAAAAATATTTTTACTTTGAAAATTGTCAGGATTCAAAGTTGATTTTAAAACAATGGATTTAAAAATACCAGAGTGAGATTGAATACTCTCTCAAGTGCAATACAGACATGTAGACTAACAAGCTTTGCTAAACTGGAAGCATTAAATAAATACACTGACCTTTGAGAACCTTCTGCCGAGTTTGCAGTGCTGGCATCTGTAAGAAGCTGATGCAATTTAGGTTTGATTTCCTGTGCACCATCCCCATCAACCACTTCGCTTGCTGAAAAAACGTGGAATACAAGCAAAAACATCGTAATCTAAATTTATAATCAAACTTACTTCCATTATTGAAGAGCGAATTGCCAGAATACATTAAAGACAATGCACTGCTATGAACTAGAGCTAGCAGAGCATGCTGACAAATCCCCTACTAAAAAGAAACTACTTTTTGAACTTATACAGAAGTAATGCGTTTGCATAAAGATGTGTGTGAGCAGCTCTCACTCACACACACACACTCCTGCTTTCTCTCCTGTTTCTTTTCTCCATCCCCCCTTCCCCCTGCCATTTCCCTTCCTCCCAGCCATTCCCTTGCCCCAAAGGAGGAAATTTAGGTTAGGTGTGCATCGACAAATGTGAGACAGAAATGCGTTGTAAAGATCTTCCCCCTCTTCACCAGCCACCACATGACTTGTGCATTAAAATCTCCCACGTAGCTTTCAAAATGCACAGAGGTAACACACATATGAAACATACAGATTCTTCTTCACTATTTGAGGTAAAAGGATGCCACGGTTTAGGTTTTTTTCCTCTGTTTGCAATGCCAACGGGCTTCTGAGATTTATTTTATTATTTCAAAACCAGGAAATAAACTCCTGGTACGTAAAACAAAAGAAATTCAAGCCACATAACAAGTAAATACAATCAAGATGCACATACCGTTTGTCAAAGTCAAAAGATCCCCTAGATTAGCTTCGTTCACCAGTGCCCAAGCCTGCCAGCATTCTAGGTTACAAAGAAACAAAACAGATATTAAGCATAATTTAAGTAATAAGGACAATGACCATAGGGACTGCTAAAAGGTAAAATAAGCCTTAAGTCCTCCAGAAACATCGTTTCCTGACTATGCTAATCTAGAGCATTGCAACACTCAGACTATTAGAAACTTTTTGCACTGCATCCCAATACACACATCCAGGAGCTGCAATGAAGTCACAGCTCACGTTAGCAATTGTGAACCAGAACTGAACATCCTCTGCCTTGTGGAAAGCTGCTGGAATGCTTTTAAACACGCCAAGCCCAGCAGCCTCCAGAGGCAGTAATACATGTAAATACAAATTAATGTAAGTTTCTCTCTTTACTTTGTCACTAGATTGGTCATCTCCCACCAAAAAAGGGCTGAATCTTGTCAGGCCAAATTAATGCTACTCGTAAGTTGCTGGGCACGGCCTTCAGACTGTAAAAACGTTTAAAAACGTTTAAAAAAACACAAAGACTTGTTCTGCCTCAACCTGTTGCCCCATGCAGTAAATATCACAAGTTGACAGAAATGACAGTAAAATCCGTATTAACAATTTAGCTTTGAATCTTTACAGAACAAAGCATAGAACGTACAAATTTAAGTACATCACAGACTCGTTGCATCATCTGGGGATTAAAGTTCAACTTCTAGCTCCGCAAATCTGGAATATTTCCTCACAAAAAATCAAGACATAGGAACTCAAGTTCACAAAAAAACACAGCACCAATTTAGAGCAAGCACCAAAATGCAGAGTTTAAAAGTGTCTTACACTGCTGTGCATTTTCTTGCACAGAAGAAGCAGTAAGTTGCACAGATTATTAAATCACCGAAGTAAATAAAAATGAAATAATTTCTAAGTTAAATAGACCAGTTAGAAAAACAAAACAAACAAAATCACCTGTGTACTGCTCCAGGCTTACCAAACTCCCAATTTTGATGCAGATAAAGAAAACTTATTACCACGAAAATCAGGAGCAATCTTATAATGCATTACTGTTACCAGTTTCTCCAACATGAAATAGTACTTACAAGTCTATCATCTCACTACAAACCCATTCAATTCACTGAATCAGCCTTAAAGGCTAAAACTTTTGAAGATGAACAAAGCACAAGGCACTGGAGATATTTCATTACTTCTCAAGAATAAACATTCCTATTCTGTGTGCATAAAAAGAAAAAAAAAAAGATTATATGGCAAAATGCATCTGAAATGTTGGTTTTTTTTTTTAGGAACATTTAAAAAATTGCTTAAAAAAGCCAACTGCTAAGGAACAAACTCAGAGATCTGAATTGTGGCAGGTATCACGCAGCCCTACAAGAAATAGGCCACAGCTCAGCTGCAGTCCTGCTGAACCATTACAAGGATTTCAAACCTTGGTTTGTGGCAGTTCCATTCTTGATCTTTTCCTTTAGCAACAGCAGAACTTCTTGCACCTGCTCAAATATGATGTCTACTCTTCTATTTCCCATTTGGGTCCAAAATGCCTTCAAATCACCTGAAATACAAATTTCCATTTACAAGTCTGTACAGCTCCCAAGAAGTCTAAAAAAGAAGAGCAGCTCTTAATGGACTTTTCAAAGGCTCATAATCATTTCAGTGGGATGCAGGGGCCCAGCACTTCTGAAAAATCAGGCGAGAAACTTTTTTTTTATTTTTTTTCTGAAAGTCTATGCCTAACCCTAATCATGAAAACAAAACAGAAATCTAGTGATGAACTGGAATGACTTCTGATGGTCCATGAAACTCCTTCAAATAATTTTTCAAGCACGTCTACAAAGGGTGCTCTGGAAGCCTTTCTCCAAATACTAACAAATTAGTTCCACTATGAATTAGTCATAAATGAAATTCATAAAAGTGACAAAGGAGAGTATTTTCAACTGAACGAACTAAACATATTACTAAAGAAAAATTTGGATTTTTTTTTAAAGCAATAACCTTCCTTAGCTATATAAGATGATTGTCCTGTTCCCTCGATCTCTTCAGTAAGCTTTCTAGGGGAAAAAATGCTGAACATATTCTCAGATAACAGCAGTTTGACAAATTTTGCTTACCAAGTTATATTAGTTGCAGTAAATAATATTCCACTTATATCATACCTCCATTAGAAATATTTAAAAGAATATTTTGCTAAAAGAATTAAAAAAAAATTAAACCACCAATTAGAACCTGATTCGTCACACCTCGTCTCTTCCAAGCATACGTATTTGTGGTACTAAGCCCATTCATGAAAGCTGTTGTTAAAGTATTAGTACGTCTTTGGCAAGGACACTAAAAAGAGAATATGATTCAGTGTGTCACCAGACCATGCTAGAAAATGGAACGTACTCTCTGTTGTGGTTAACATTTCTCTTCTTCAAATATCAAGCACAAAAGAGTAAATAAAACCGTTTTCCCACTCCATTTCAAGAGTCCACTGTCACCATCCTAGGTTTATCGTCTACTTTCAAGATGACAAGTTTCGGCTAGGAGATCAGTGATACCACCCCAGCTGTAATGAGAAGTGGCATTCTTGTCAAGCTTGCAAAGAAGTATTTCTTCATTTTTTCCTTATCAGAGAATGACTTCCATTGCTCAGTATAACAGAAACTGAGTAACACTACGTCAGTAGAGAGCCAGTGGTTACCCACAAAAGCATCACGACAAAGTCAAGAAAGTAACAATCTTTTGTCAGCAGCAGTTAAAAGCCTAACATTAAATATAAACAGGAACATAGAAAGTACTTTACTTGTAAAATGACTGATCTGGCACTAACTCTCAACACTATTTAGTGAGCTTTTATATTCCCAGAAATACTAAAAGAAGGCGGAAAGAGCAAAGTCACACTACAAAAAAAAGGCCACAATGCCTCTTGGAATCCCACGTTACTGCTCCAAGAACCAAAGTGCGCCCTGGGCCATTCCCACCCTTTTGCTGTGCGTAACAGTATCACAAATTTAAAGTACTGAGAAACAAGTGTATATAATACCCCCGTTTAAAAAAACACATTCAGAAATGCTAGTAAGAAGTTCCACCATTGCAGATTAAAACCGTTGCCATTACGTCTCATCTGTTTTCAGACACTGCAATATGGTTATTGTATCTGGATAGCACTGGTGGACAGACCACTTCTGAGGATGGATGACAGAACACAGTCTTTCATTTCTTCGCCAGTTTTAATCTTGTGTAGGCCAAAAGCAAACAGACCACATGGTTACTACGTGCGTGCTTGTCACTCACCTTGGAAACGCTCCAATTCTCATGCTGGAGTGCTCTGAAACTCCAGCAGCAAAAGCTTGGTTTTGCACGGAGACACCGCATGTGAAGCTCATGGTATCATTTTCCATTTCAAAAAAAAAAAAAAAAAGGAGATGTCCACACCATTCAGGACAGGGAACGACCAGACACAGGATGGGTCTATTTTGTCAGCCTTCAAACTGGTCTCACCAGTTGGTGACTCAGGGCGTGCACTGACATCTGGTGGCAATACCCTAAGTCAGCTTTAGAAGTATTTCTAGAGGGATTTTCTTTTCCCCTCTATAGGATCTTTGTGGCCATCCCTTTTTTTTTTTTTCCCAGCATTGTGTGGGAGCAGCTAGATGTTAGAGCAAGAAAAGAGGAGCCAAAGCCAGTGCTACGTATGCCAGCTACCAGTAAAATACTTGAGTGAGTGTTTCCTATGGAGTACCTGTAGGACTCACACACATCTTATTTATACACCATGAAAGGTAAAACTATTGTCATCCGTGTACCATTTTCATACTAGAAGTGGTGCTAAATATATTCCACCTTCCCCTTTCCCTCCATAAGTCTCAATTATACTACCTTCATTTGTCTCTTTCCTGGAACTGGTACGATTCTCCTCTTCAAGGCAGTTGTACAGCACTGCAAGAGGTGCAGAATGGACACATTAAGAGCTCAGGTAAGAAATGAAAACATTTGTTGGTACTTTTTCAAAAGTTATACAAGGGGATACCTACAGTGGGAAACGGTGAGAACACTGTGGGAGAAAGGATTATAGAATCATAGAATCATTAGGGTTGGAAGAGACCTCCAAGATCATCTGGTCCAACCATCCCCCTACCACCAATGTCACCCACTAATCCATGTCCCTAAGCACCACATCCAACCTCTCCTTGAACACCCCCAGGGACGGTGACTCCACCACCTCCCTGGGCAACCCGATTGTGGTGAAACACCCATCCCACTTTCAAAGCTACGCACCAAAACCTAGCTGAAGAACATTCACAGGAAACAAGCGGTGAGGACCATTTTTTAAACATACATAACTTATCACCCTTAAAACACAAAGCTGTGATGAGGTGGCCCATACGATCCAACACGTTCAGCTAAACCTAAAAACCACCCGCTTCCTGTTAGCTCACATTTCTCTTTTTTTTTTTAATTAACGTTGTCACTACAGTTGTCACTACAGTTGTCACTACAGCTGTAGAACAACAAAACTTGCATACTCAGGAAAGAAAAATGCCTGTTTTAGGTGAGAAATTTACCGAACCTGCTTCACAACAGACCCAATACAGAGCAAGGATCTGGCGGACTAAACAAAACACCAACTGAAGGCGCTGTGTTTCTGACCGTCACCACAAACGGCACAGCGTGGCCCAACATGTCACAGCATGGCACACCCCCTGGCACACCAAGCCCTCAGCCTGCTCCAGGCAGCTCCCACACACCAGCCCCACGTGTGGGCGCCTCAGCCCCTAGGTCTGACTGGGGACAGAGCCTCAGCTCATGCAATTTCCTACAAAAAAACCCTCCTCACAGGACGTGCCTGCGGGCTGTCGGAGCATGCGTTTGTTTATTTAAGGCTTACTTCTTTCGCCTTGCATCTGCTAGGGCTGCTCTACCCTTCTTCCCGTTCCTCCTCCTCCTCCTCCTCCTCCTCCTCCTCCTCCTGAGGGCAGCCGAGGGCTGAAACAGGAGCAGATCATAGAATCGTTAGGGCTGGAAAAACTCACGGCGCTGCTCCGCTGACACAAACCACCTCAGAGCCTTTCGGGGACCCCGTCGAAGTGATGCCGGCCGCCTTCCTCCCCCTCCCCCTCCTTTTCCTCCTCCCCCTCCCCCTCCTCTTCCTCCTCCCCCCCGTCAGCCGCCCCGCCCCCGCCCGCCAGGGGGCGCTCCCCGCCCGGGGCCGCGCATGCGCCGAGCGCACCCCACCTCCCCTCCGCGCTGTAATGGCGGAAGGAGGGCGGGGAGGTGACGCCTCCTCGCTACCGCGCGTGCGCACAGCCGGCCCCGGCCAATGGGGGCCGCGCTGGAGGAGGGGGCGGCGGAGGGCAGAGCCGGGAGGTGCGGCCGCCATCTTGGGGGTGGGCGTGGCTTGCCTGGAGTGGGCAGGGTGCTGGGGGAGGGGGCGCCGCCATTTTGGGGGGAAAGGGGGAGCTTGGGATGTGTGGAGGAGGGGGCTGTGGGGTCTCTTTTACGCTGTGTTGTGGGGCGAGGTGGGCTGTGAGGGGTCTTCCCAAAGCTGGGACCCCGTGGGGACGTGGTTTTGACTGAGTGCGTGCTAGTGTGGGAAATAAAGCTGAGTGCGTGCGTGTGGGGAAAATAAAAACAAGCTGGGGGAGGTGGGGGGTGGGTGGTATGAGCCTTTACTTAGAGCCCAGATAATAAATTAAAGAGACTTGGTAGATGACTGCGTTATTTTACTGTTGCCCCTGTTGTTTGCCATGTTTTCATTGATACGGTTTTGATGCAATCAAATTCACAAGTTTGCATTGCCCTGAATGTGTTTGTGTTGTGGCAATGCAAATTTGTTTTTTTACAGAGGCTATAATTAGTCCTTTTTTTTTTTTTTTTAAGAGGTGGGGTTGTGTTTTTTTTATTTATTTTTGTTGTTGTTTAAGTGCTGAACATTTGTTAGTGAAAGGTAACAGTGCTGTACTCTTTGTCACTGCTACTTTTTCTTACTTTTTTTTTTTCTGGTCACTGCTTTAAATTACAGAGATGAACTTAACATGCTCAAGTCACTGTCAAAGTGCTTCCAGTCTTGTGGATATTATTAAAAGTATTTCTCTAATTGGGGTAGAGAATAGAAATTTGTGTGGAATGCTCTGTTTATGTGACTTGGCGCTCTAGTTAGATTTGGGATCTTCCAGAAGATTTTGATGTTCAGCATCTGCCTCGTACTTTTGTAAAACCTTCTAAATGTTTACACAGGCATGCCTGCATCTGTGGCTGTGTTTGAAGTTCCCCGATTAGCCCACGAGTACTGTGTAGCTCTACAGAGAGAAATGAGACAACTAACAAAAACATTGTTGGGAACAGGGTGACTCAGCATTGCTAATGTGCTGATGAATCTTCAAATAAAAGTAGTCGTTTACATTTTAAAAAGAGAGATTTCTGTCCTATAATAGTTTATTTTAAAATTTAGTACAAGCTTTCCTTGCTCCTGGAGTATACTGCCTTATAAGCTGATGATTGCAGATTAAGTCATTTTATTTTACTGAATTATCAGTGTACACACATGTCCAAGTGACTACTGAATGTTACAAAACGCTTGCGGCATTATGAATTGTATATGAGGTTTTTTTGCAATTGCAAATTGCATTTGCACCAAATGCAAAGAATATGGAGCCAAACATCATGGTGATTGTGTTAATGACAAGTTATTTTAAAAGATGATTTCCTCATAAAGTTTTCCTTCCTTACATAAGTGTCTCCTAAATGGCCTCTAATGTTTGTATACATGTTTTGAAACTGTGGTAAGCATTAATCAGCAAAATGGGGATGGTACAGCAATCTCATAAACAATGAATGTTGCTAAATAATCATATTTATGCTTGGATAGCAGGACTATATATGTCTGCTTGCCTGATGTGCTTAGGAAGTTAATGTTTTTTTTATGATGACATAGTTGCCATATGCTTCACAGTCACCAGCAGGAGATAAGCTCAAGGGTTTATTCAGATATAACTCATTGAAATGCAAGTATTAGAAATCTGGGCATAATTTTAGTTGGAAGGAAGTAAAATAACTCAATGGAGTTATAACACAATGCTAAGAAAAGCATTCCCTTTGCTCTGAGCAATCTGCTAGAGGTTGTTCCATCTGCCATGATGGGGTCTTTTGCCCAATACCTGTCAGTTATGTGTGAAGATACGATACTGTTATCTGTGTTACCCCCTATAAAGTGCTAGCAGCACTCAAAAGCTTTTAACTAGGAATTGGGAGTGACAGAAGTCAGAAGCACATGACTGCATACTTCTCAGACAAATGAGAAATTAGTCATACAATATGCATCTTAGTTGATGCAAAAGGCAGTAGAAATATGCCTGACTAATATGCCTGACTACGCCTGATAAGACTTTAAGGAGGCAATTTTGTGAAGTATCTGAATTCCCTTATTTTCTCTTTCATCTAGTGTTATTCTACAACACAGCAGCAAATCCTACTGCTGAGCAGGTAAGCTCAGTTCTTCCCAAACTTTTTAAGTGGCAGAAGCTCGCAAGCAATGCTGATCTGACATCCTGGAGACCTGCCCACAGCACTTCTCTGGCAGCAGTATAAGCTTCTGGGGACTCTCCCACCAGCTTTTACAGTCTAGACCTGGATGGACTAACTGCATCTAAAGGTGAGGACAGCCTGTTCCATGTGCTTACGCACTTCTTAACGCTTTTGTTAAGATGACAATGAAAGGGTTGACTCTGCAAGTGAATGGTATAATTTGTTGAGTTGCTTAATTTCACTTTTGTATTTTGTAGTTCTTGACATATTTAGGGAAGTAAGATGAATGGTTGCATAGGCAGGCAGACCATAAAGGGCTCCTTTGAATGGGAGGAGATGAAGTTGGCCCAAAATTAACCACTTCTTCCAGTTCTTCAGGGATGGTTTTGTGTTTCATAATTCTCATTTACTTTTTTGTCCGTTTCTGTCTGGATTGTGTCTGTTTTGATGATGCTTTTCTTCTTAAAGTGTTTTTGTATCAGTTGAGTGCTATTACCTGCTCCTTCTCTGCTACATCCTCCTGTTATTCTTTGTGATTTAACTTGCTCCCTTATACATAAGTATAGATAACCACACCTCATTCTTTCAAAATGTAGCTTTAACATAGCATTCACTTCTATTACATCGATTAGCTTAAGTCCGGATTACATATAGTCCTTTATTTTTCACCCATCTAATCCATCTTGGCAAAGATAACGGATCAGAGAACAGATCATAATTTTATACAGATCATTGCTTCTTTACAAAACATGTTCAGTGGGGCATCCTTCAGCTTATCCTAGAAGTCTGGCTGCAACACATCATTATTTATGGAGATGCATACTAATATTCTCTGCAGGTACTTTGCTTACTAATTGGACTTATCACAGACTATTTATAGGCCCGCAGGGCTATGTTTTATACCTGTTGCTTTTGTAGATACCTTAGGTTTTATGTATTATTAGTATTAGATATTAATTTTTCAAACTATTCAATCAAAGAAAAGGCAGATTGGGGTCTCACAGCCACTGAGCCTGTAAAATGATTTTGTTCTACCTGTGTTCTAAGGATATTCTCATTCTTGGCAATTAAAAGTCAGAAAAACTGTCTATTTGAGAAGTGGAACTTCTGAAGTCATAAACTGTTACTGTCCTAAGGGAATCTTAAAACGCAGAGACTGGCTATGAAACGGAAAGGAAAAAATTGTGTCACCATTTAAACAATAGCCTTCTTTCATGTGGAGGACCTAGATGTCTGTTAATTACCAACTAGTTTGAGGGTTTTGGAGCCTGGCCTAATCTGCTGAAACTCTTAACCATCCGCTAGCTGGCATATCCTTCAAGGTCTGCATTTGGACACTGGTAATGTAATGGATTTCATCTTTATGGACTGTTTATGTAGTAGAAATGTGGGTTTTTTTTAGCTATGTTTCTGTCTTAGAGTGTCAGTATCAACTGCCAACATTGATTCCAGATAGTTGTGTGAACGCAGTGATAAGGGACTGGTTTAAATACTAGATAATGCCAGACGAAATCAAGCAGCTTGCATTGTCTTTGCTGTGCCACAGCCCCCTTACAGTTCTTTAATCAAGAGGCCTAAAACTGTGTTCTCCAGTTTTCAGTGACTGGGATGACTACAGAGTCCTGAAAGCCTGTGATTATGGTTGTGCTTGAATTGAAAGGGCCTGCAATCATTGGAAACCAGGCTGTAGATGTACATGAAAGGAACCTAAAATAAATGGATGCCCAAAAATCTTTTTATCTTCATTTCTTTATGAGAATATAACTATATATTTATCTGAAATAAATTTTCACCACTATTTTCTGAAGTAAAGCTAGTGGTTGTAAAATATTCTGACCCTTCTGATTGCCTTGGTGGGTTTGAATGCAAATTAAAGTATGTGCACAAAATATTTTCCTTAAGATGTAGCAGACAAAAATTTCTAAATAATCTTCCAGATATAGTTAATTTGCAGTGTTCTCACTATTAAAAGATGTATTAGAGGATGCACCACAACTTTTTGTTTTGCCTTTTATTTTTTAAAGCAAAGTGAAGAGTAAGTTGTAAGCTTTCTTTGTGATGCCAAGTGATTGATAGGTTAGTTCTGATCTTGGTAACAGCTATGCAAACACAAAGTAGTGAGTGCCTGACATAGAGTTGTACCTGACATAACAAAGCCCATCAAAATGAGTCATATAGCAAAAGATAAGTAATTATTGTGCATAGATGGAATAACCAGTTTCAGATCAAACTGAAATGTGCACATTTTCAACTATGCTAAAAGAAATTTGACTGCAACCATAGAAAACAATGTAAACACATGTCAAGGTGCAGACTAGTGTAGAGGCTCAGCATTGGGGCTCTTAAAAAAAAAAAAAAAACACAACAAAACATTCTGGACTAAATAGTCCTTAGACCCAGCCTCCTGTGTGAAAACTGATTTAGCTGAAGAAAACCTTTGATTATTATTTTTCTTTTTCCTGATACAGTTCACTGTGCTGCATCAACAGTTGTTTTGGCCTGATTTTGTACTGGTAGAGGTGTGAAAAGTGGCAGGAAGGTGTGGAGAACAGCAGGAGCAGGCTTGGGAAGCAGTATTGTCCTATTAATATTGTGCTTGTCTGTGCTAATAGGCATTATGGTGAAGGGTCAGGGAATCCACAGTCCACTGGACACTTGAATTTGGCATTATAAAAAAAAATAAGAGTTCAGTTCTCATTGTGTCACTCAGTCTTCCCCTATTCGTGTGGCTGCTTAGTGAAGCAGGTTCAGGGAACTGGTTGGGGTTTAAAAGAAGTTATGTGCTTGTCTCAGCTACTTTTATCTGAATAAATTTCCCCCATCTAATTCACTGCAGCCACTTGATACTTCTGCTTCTGTTAGGGAATTGGGGGTGGCCAAGGGGCAAAAATTAGCACCTGGAGATAGACTGATTGTTTTCTGATTTTGTTGTCATCGTTACAATGCTTAAAATGCTTGTGCAACTACTTCAGTATGAGCAGCGTGGTGGTATGTGCAGAACACTTACTGTATCCAAGTTACTGTGGATGATCTTCACTGCACAGCAGAACTGTCCTGATCTTCAAACTCACTGCATTCTAGGTTGTGCTAGACCCCAAACCTTCCAGTTTATGAACAGCAGAGGTGGGTGGGCTTCTTTTGGGGGTGACTGAATTTAACTTCACTATTATTTTCTGCTGTAGAATTCCTGAGTGACTAGAAATGAAGAAACTAAGTTTGCAAATGTGTAAGGACATCCTTTCAGCAGCCCTGGACAGACAAAGTGAAATGTGGGTCTAAGCCTTTGCAACCCTTTCTCTTAAGAAATGTCCTTCACATTTCCAGCAGTGTGCCAACTGGCTGAACTTAAGTAATTGTAATGTATGAATTTGGCACTCCTTTCACAGAAGAGAATAAATATAGTATTTGTTACAAAACAGTCCAAAACAAACTTGGACTGCATGAAGATGACATTGTTTTTTAAAAAATAAACAATAAAAAATTGAGTGGTGCTAGACAATAGATTGGAGCAATATGGTCTTAGAACAACTTAATCAGTTGTGAAATTACATCTTCAGTTTATTTTACAGTATAAAACAAACAAACCTCTGATAGTGATGTTTGTGTCTTGTCTTTCCTGTTCCAAGAGACCCTAATTTAGATGAAAGAAAGTGTTAAGCAGGTATGTTTTGTTTTGTGTTTTTAACACCCCCACACACTGATAGATAACCAAGAAGCAATGCTGCAAAACTGGACTTTGAAATATGGGGCCAGTTATATGATAGCTTTTGGATTGGCTGATCTTTGTTAAAGCCCCCTTGTCAATCCAGCACAAAAGCACGTGAGAAAAGGGATGTGCAAATCTATTAGCAATATTTTATTGCATCAGAGAATACAGTTCACTTGCTCTGAAGTGGTGGAAAGACATTGCGTGTGACTTTTTAAGTAAGAGCACTGGAGATTACTGATTATGGAGAGAATGAGATAATGTGGAATGAGAATTCACTTCTAGCAGCTGTAGTGTTAGCAGCAACATGTAACATTCAGCTCTTTGTTATGCCTTTCTCATTTATCATCTGGGAGGCGTGGCTGTATCAGCTTTCCCTCATCAGGTGTACCTTTTTAATTGTGTACTTTCATTTCCTACAGATCAGCATCAGTCAAACAGCTGTCTTTCACTTCTGCAAATAAGCTAAAGGCTACCGATTCCAAATGGTCATTGACTACGTACTGCTTTTGGATACAGGAGATCTCTGCAATATCTGGTTTATTTATTGTTACAAATAATGCACCAAATCGAACTTTATAGGCTGAGGGCAGGATTGCGGGGTGCTTGTATGTATCTGTTAAAGCACATATGTTGTGTCTATCATATAATCAGTCTCTGGGAAAATTGTTTTTTTGTTTTTTTTTTGAGAAATTGGTTCATGTAACTTAGCAAATTAGCTAAGTAAGGCTGAACATTCTGAATAGAAGCCCATTACACAGAAATTGTGTTGACCTTTGTTCCTAATCCTCTTCATCTGCAAGCCATTAATAGGTCTTGTGTCTTTTACATCACAATATGTAGTTAGGTCTGGAACTGCCTGAGACGTTTGTACTCCTCTACTGCAAGCATTGCACACAGCCTTGGGCAAAATACAAAAGTAAAAGACAAACTGCTTTTGGTCAAAGGTGCTGATGTTTGAGTGAACTCTGAGATCAAACTGGCTTGGTAGTCTCTAGCTCATGCTCTTTTTCAAAAAATGTTTTCCTTTCAAAAAAACCAACATTAATATAAGGAGATACATGCCCCTATGATTCATCTGTGTTCACCCCTCTTTTGTCAGGGAAAGGAAAATATTGCCAGAGGATTTCCCAAGATACCCTCATGCTATTCTAGTTTCTTGGGAAGGAGTTAAATGCTAAGAAAACACGCACAGAGATTCTGCCCATTGTTTTTCCTCTCTGTCATTGAACTCTCCATCCTGTGAACCGACTATCTTCTCTCGTCACGGTTCATAAGGTCATGGGAGAAGATGGCTGCTAAACTACATGCCATTCCTGTCTTTGAAGCTGCAAAATATGAGGAACTAAACAAATCTTCAGTTCTGCATGCTATGTTGTTACATCACTGATATATTTCTAAGAAAGCTTGTGAGAGCTTTCTCAAAGTGGAGGGAAAAAAGTGTGAGAACACGTGGCTAGCTAGAATGTGCAGAACTGAATGCCAAAAGATGGTGTAAGCAATGGAGGAGTCCCATCTTGATTTAGAAGTGGTTCAAGGGCAGCAGCCACTTTGTAGGAAAGAATATAAATTACTTATTTTTTATTTTTAAATGATTAAAGACAACTCTCCAGATTTTCTTTGGAACTTCTTGAGGCTAATTAAGGAGCAGTTCTAAAAATACCAGGAAGAAAAAGAACAGTGACATATGTCTGATGGCTGTGCTAAAGTTGTCAACAGTGACGCTGAAAAGGCAGAACTGTTACGTACATCTGTAGCAAAAATGAAGCTGAATATTAGAGACAAACATATAACAATGAGCAAATCCTTCATCTTGCAGTAATAAAGACTGAAAGAACACTTGAAAATTTTTATTACAAATTTATGAAGGCTGAAGAAAATATTTTTTTTAAATGGCTAATGTAAAACTGTCCAAGAACTTAAGTATTGAGATGTGGCAACTGCTGTTCAATATGATTAATAGAAAACAGGCATTATAAAAAGTCTAGTATATCAGTTAGATTAAGGGTTTGATCTACTGTCTAGGAAGCTGACTCCTGAAAAGTTCCACTTTGTTGAAGAATGGTGGAATTCAGATACAATTTTGTGATGGTCAGTCGTTGAGTGTTTTTTTGCTGGTAATATTTGTTTCTTGTTTTGACAAGAGGGGAACAAAAATGCTGTTTCAAACTCCTTTTTTCTGCAAATAACATCTAATTTTGTAAATCTCTAGGAAGCATTGGAACTCTTTGCAATTTTGGAAGGACAGCCAGTTCTCTGTAAATTGTCAAAGGTTATCGTTACGTGTTACTTTTAAAGTTCCTAACCATGTCATCTATATGACTTTTTAAGTAGAAGAATTTAGAAATAGATGGTGTTGTTGCTGAGTTGAACAATGAGGTATTAAGTAGCTTATGTTTATGTCTTTAGTTACTTGGCCAATATGCAGCTGTTTGGATACAGGTCTTTTGTGTGGTGAAATCATTCAATGGAAGTTCTTGTGCTTGTGAAAGTAATTTCATCCCATGATGACAGCTTGTAGAGACTGTCTTGCTGTGGTCATGGAAAGTTAAAGTGGTATGACTCTCACTACGTGACCTTCTCACGGGATTCTGTACTCTCAGAAAATAAGCCTTTTCTTTTTACTGGTGCTTAGATGGAAACTTCAAACCCGACCATAATGCAGGACATAATTTGATGTCCTTATGAGCACTGCTGCCTTTAAAGAAGTGGTTTCAGGATTTAGCTGTCATACTTTCACTACAGTTGGAGCTTTCAGTTCCAACTCCTTGGGTTTGGGAATCTCTGCTTGATTTAGTAGACAGGAAATTTTGTTTCCTTGTGACATTAGGCTTGGACATGACACTGAGCAATGTCATATGAGAGAGAGAACTGAGTTCCTGAATGCCTATTTGATATTAGAAAATGTGTTCTGTGGTTGTTCAGGCTCAGATAAGTGTTATATGCGTTTTTTTGGTGGTGGTGGTTTTGTTTTGTTTGATTGTTTTTTTCCGAAGATGTTGGATAATTTCTCATTTCTGGGCTGATATAGCTTGAGATTCCATTTTTATTTGTGAGTGGGTACACCTTATTCCTTTCGGTGCCAATCATAATTATTATTATTTGTGTTGAACAGCAGCAGCCTTTTACCCCTCCAAAGTGTAGATTTTCATGGCAGGTAATTATTTTGTGATTGGATCCTGAGAAAGAAAACAACCATTCAGAGTATAAAATGTGTAAGTTGTTTCTGTAGGATGAAAGCAGGTATGTACACTACCATTATCACGAGAAAACTGCCATTGCTTGAACTGTTTCCAGAGGGCATAACAATACTTGTAAGTATAGATCTGTATGCTGTGTAAGAAGGAGCTGTCAGATTTCATTGAGAGAGATGCGGACGACTGATGCTTGCCAAGAATATTTCCATCACTGCATTTGACCTGATGCAACCTATGTATCTAGAGATTGCCATTAATGTCATGTGGTGCTTTATTTTCTTCCAAGTGTCCAGAGCCTGTCAGGGGTCCTCACTGTGAAGGCTGCCCAGGAGCAGAGCTGAATCAAAGCACACCCAGGTGCCTCAGCTGCTCTCCCTCCATAACAGAAATTATTCTGAAGACAAGCACTCTGCTGCATGTCAACTCTTGTTCAGGCCAGGCTTCCTGCACTAAAAATGCCAACATGCAGCGGGCCTGCTTCCACCTAAGGAATTCTAGGAATGATCCTGTTTTGTTAATTAAAAATAAAGGAACTCAAGCCTTAATTGGGCACTTTGTGGTTGTATGTGCCTGGCATAATAATTAATTTGTAGCGTCCGTTGTTGGGCAACACAGATGGGGAGAACAGCAGATGACTTTTTTGGAGGGTGGGAATGTATATGGTTAAGTTTTCCCCAGTGGGGCTTAACGTTATTGAATTACATAGAATACTCTAAAGGTTAATTGGCTCAGTAGAGTAAACTTTTTGCCAGAATGGTCTACATAGCTTTCTGGAGAGGTATTGGAGTGCTCCATCCTGGGACCAGAAGAATACGTGACTAAAATCGGTGTCAGGGGATTTGTGACAACAGGGACCATTCATCACGTAATGGGGGATGATCCCATTATAGTTGTGTTGTGATCCTTCCTGTGGGCCAGAAAGTGCAAGCATCCAGTGTTGCATGACTGACTGTCTATCTGTTATATGAGGGCAAATATATTTAGTCTGCAAAGTGATTAGTATACTTTAATTGTTTTTCAAGAGGAAGGACTTTGGGGTACTTGTGGAGACAATGACTCTGTGTGTAACTTGAGCTTGATGAATTGTTGTCGAGGTTCCCTGTTCTGATTCAGTATTTTAAACTACCATTATTGCAGGACAGGATCTGGTAATGAGAAAAGATATGAGAAGACCCAAGTTTTCTTTGTCCAAGGAAAAACTGTTGACTGTCAGAAGTTTTCTTGCGTGACTTTGGGCAAGCCAGTTCAGATCAATTCTTGCTTAAAAATAGCAGCCTTATTTTTCATGAATTATTGTGATGCTTAGGTTTTATTGTCTGACACTGGGGAAAAAAAATAATAATTCTTCATCTGAAAGCAGCGGGTTTAGACTTCCAGCCTAGAATTACTCCATTTTTGGTTTAGCCTGTCTGTTTTTGTAGGATTATTAACTTGACAGTAGTCTCAGAAGTTTGTTCTGTCTGTGGATATAGTTTCTAGTGATGTAGGGTTGTCATACCTGTCTTCCAGAAAAGGGCACAGCAAGCTGCATACTGCTTAGTACATTTATTTGGTTTCTGTCACTGTAGTGTCAAAGCACCTTACGTTCTTTAATGAATTTGTTTTCCCATGGGGAGACTAAATGGCTTTCCCAAGTTCACATAGAAATGTGTGACACAAATAGGAACTGACTCTTGGTTTCTTTGGTCTGAACTCATTTCGTCATTGGTACAATACCCTGCCTCTGTATTGGGCTTTCTGGTAGTATTTATTCTCTTATTTGAGGCAATCACTTGAAAAATACAGTGGTTCTGTGGGTAAATTCTGTCTTTGCTGCCCTAAAGAAATAATTGAGTGGAATGCAGTAAATCATTGATGTTGCTGATTTCTTGTTTGATCTCTCATCCAGAGAGAATAGCTGTCTCAGCTCTCTTGGCTGTTCAGTCTGAGGAATACAAGTACTACAGATATGATTTCAAAATCTCCCAAGAATAATAGTTGCTGCTTTGAACTTTAAAGTGAATGGCTATGGAGCCATTTGTAGCTGTTTAGCATGATGATTTTGGATGACGCTTCAGGAAATATCTAAGGTGCTAATTGCCAGAAGCTGGAAGAGTAGGATGGTCTTTCTTTTGGTGTATGTTTCTTTGTATTTTGCACTTGGCCTCAGCTGATCTTCGACATGGGAGCTGATGGAGCTTTGTCTGATCCAGAATGATGGCTCTGGTTCGTATCTACTAACATTCTTTAAAAATACATTTCAGAGTGCACATCTGTCTGTGTTTGCTCAGTGCCAGCTCAGTTTCCTCATACAAAAGTGGATATTACTCACGGGAGCATTTAACTTTTGGTTTAAATTAACCTTAATTTTGTTTGTTTGCAAATCATCTTGAGTGCATCTAATGAAAAATGCCTTAGACTTCTACAGAAGTGGTCAATAGAGGAAAAGCCTTAATCCATTTTTTATTTTCTCAGTCTGTCCTCTCCTCTTAGAAACAGAGCCGCACATTACGTACAGTTGTTGTCATCAAAGATCAGTTCATCTGTCTAATACTTCCATTGCAAAGCACCATTTCAGGCTTCCCTCCTCCCATTTTCAGTTCTATAAATGAAATAACCATTGACTTCTTTAAAAAAAAAACTAACAAAAATGGCTGCTGAAGTGACTGAATATACAATGATGGGATAGAAGCAGTTTGTAGGGGTGAAGGCAGCAATTACATTAAAAGTAATCTGCTTAGCTCTTCAGGAAGTTACTGATTTTTGGAGGGCTACTTTTTGTTCAAGTCCACAGGTAAAAATCCTGATGTTGTGTGCTCACTGTCCCTCAAGGTAATGTTCTTCACTCATAAAAGTGGGAGTATAATTATGATTCTTAATTATGTTTTATATTGGGACACGACAGATAAGGAATGTGACATTTTATAAGTATCTTTTTAGAGCAGGCATAAAGTTTTCATCTGTGTTTTATTTTTTCAGATGCTGGGCTTTAATAACCTCTTGTTTAGGGTTGTAATTCTTGTTTGGGGGGAAGATGCGCAAGGGAAAGGGATTCATTTTTAGCTCTTTTTCTCTAGTTAGAAGAAAGAATGGAGCTGATGAATGCCTTTAAAAATAGTAAAATTTCAAATATGCTGGCTCATACATAAAGTATTTCATACGTAAAGATGTCAGGTAGAAAGGCCAGTGTTGGTTGTGTGATGCTGGAGTGAAGTACATGAGAATTACATGTTCAGTAAAAACTTATGAGCAGTTTATAAGAGTTAGTGCAGGTGTTTCAAAACCAAACCAAACCAAAAAATCACTCCAGCAATTGTTTTTATTTGCATTAAACGAAGCAGGAAGAAAAGGCAGTATGCACTTAAGATCGCTAGAGGGAGCCAGGAAGAAGAAGAGGGGGCAAAACATTGAAGACGTTTTCATTTTCAGTAGTAGCTTATCCAAAAGCACCCAGGTAATCCTTACTGTTTATTTCAGCTAAAACACAGCTATGGCATAAATTGGCATAAGATAAACCATCTGTCTCCACATATCGTGTCCCTTTTTACCTTGTTGTGTATCTGGATGAGCAGCCAGATGTTAACTTGTCTTTCAGTGCAGGTGTCTCTTTTCAGGGGATCAGTCCTGAGCTGCCCTCCCTTCAAGATGATAGGAGAGAGACAAAGTGTGGGTGTTTGTGTGCATGTGTATTGGAGAGAGATTAGATGAAGAAGAGTTTTAATGGCATTAATTTGGAATGGCCACATTACAGGGGATCTGAGAAAAATGAGCATCTGCAAGCTTGTAGAATAATACACAAGCACGAAGTTACTGTAAAATCTCCCTTATGGGGTCTTAAAAGTGTTATTGGACACACTTTTTGTATTGCTTTGTTGTAAAGTTAAATGCCTTGAGTTAAAGTGTAGCATCTTTATAGGGCAGATAACACTGTAAGTGATTTGGTTTTAGTCTTCTCCCTCCCTCCCCAGCTGATAAATTGCCACAATTTCGTTATCTTGGGATCTGTAAGAGTAGGAAGAAATCCCGTGGGTGGGTTTCTTTAGTTTTTAGGTTTGGGGGAGGAGGAATCTTTTTTTTTTTTTTTTTAGTATTTTAAAGTTTCCATTCTTGATACGTGGTATTACACAACTAAACCAGTTGCTGTGTAGAATTCCATTTTGGTTGCCCGGGGCCTTGGCACTGAGCAATTTTGGGGGAAGGAAGGAATTTTTTGGTCGTTATCTGAGGCTGCTTAGGGCTTTGGAATGCTGGAAGTAATCTTGGAGGAGGTAGACAGACTGTAAGTGGGTGATTAAATGAGCAGAATTAATATACATGTACTACATGTTTATCGTCTGCCTCTGTAATTCATTGCTACCACACTCATTGTTCAAGCTGCATAATTTCTCTTTTCCATTTTAGAAAATAAATGGAAAGGGTAGGAATAATGGAATGTGTTTTTTATTCTTCCGCCTTTGGTCTTCATTAGATGGCATAATTTTAATTTAAGAAAACAACGACAAGCATGTCTCAAAAGTACTCTAACCATACGTTAGCCTGAGGTCTCTCTTCACTTTAAAGGAAACAAATATAATGGAATTTAAATATGTGGAGGCTGGAGTACCTTAGCAGTGCACAGAGGGTTTTTTTTCAGTGTACCTTGAGACTATAAAGAATTGTTTACTATTCATAATTACATCATTCTAGATGGTGTAGATGGCTACAAATTACGAGCTGAAGAAAACATTATTTCTTCTGAAATATTTAATAACGTCTTGGAGAGGAAAAAAAAAAGATCAGGTAAGAGCATTAAGTAATTATAGCTTAATTTATGTAGGATGGTGCAAGGCCTTTTCCTGTCATCCGAGAATTAAGTGCACTGATGATGAAACAGAATTGGAAAAGCAGAGAGAATTTTTTCCCTGCCCATTTAGACAGCCTTCTTTGAATTGTTTCTCTCAGCTGCAATGCAAGGGTGGTGGCAGGCACGTTTCTTACTCTCCCTGCTTGTAAAAGTTTGCCCTCCTGTTAAAGGCAAAAAGTATTTCCTCAGGTAGGAGACTGACAAAGCTGATCTGCAAGTTGAGTGATATTCAATTTACTCCTTGGAAACATGAAAACAGACATATATAGTTAAAAACAGGTAATAGTTTTCTAGATGATGTTTTTATGCTTATAGATCACTGCTTACTCAGAACGTGCTGTGAATACTTTTGTTAACTTAGTGATGCACAGGTTATCCAGTGGGACCCTGTAGCATGCAACTAAAATGGCCTTTTTGTGATTATTCAAGCAGTTTCAGGGTAGTTTCAGGTAGATACAGAGAGGTATTGTTTTACCTGTTAAAATGTTGATGGATACAGTATATAAATCATAAAATTTCCCAAGGGAGAGTTCAGATAAAGGGGAGAAAAAGAAAAAAGTTATTCTCTTTAAAAGAAAAGTAAACAGTGGAAGCTAATGATATAACATGCTTAGGTTTTTTTTTTTCTTAGGAAAAGCCGGTACCTTCTGTTGTAGCCCAAGGGCAGAGCTCTTATCATTTGACTTTAGCTATGCTGTTTACTCAAAGGCTGTGCTATCCCGATTAAAAATAAATACCAAACACAAAGGGTCAACGCCATCACTGATGTAAGGTGCCGTACGGTGCGTCGCCCCGTTCCCTTCCCCGCCAAGCTGGCAGCAGAGCCTGGTGCTGTGGGGTGGGGTGGCTTGGCTGGAGGGCAGGCTCCTGTTGGGCAGTGCCTGGGGCCAATTTTGTTCAGGAGTGCAACAAACCACAGCCTGTGCTGGTTGTTCACGTGCCCTGTGCGCTTCAGAAGCCTCTCCGTCTCACCTCGAGTTTGGTGTCAGCAGCGTCACTTGCTCAGCTCTCTGTTCGTGGCCTCGAGAGGAAGCCTGACCTCGCCACCCAGCTGGGGATGGCTAACACGAAGCCTTTAATCCCACGTTGGGGGAATATTTCCGTCCTGGTTTAGAGCAAAAATGCCACTTGGTGTCACTTGCAGCAGCTTTTTTGGGTGCAGGGAGAGCAGCACTAATACATTTCCAGTGCCGCTCAGGGCAGTCCAAAACCAGGGGGATGACGTATCCTGGTGATGTGTTTTGTAAAGCACAAGCACAAATCACAACATGCTTTACAGATAAGTGAAGGCATGAATCTGCTGCTCTGAAGATGGCTCAGCTCCTCCTGTGCAAATGCGAAAGTGTGCAGCAAGGTTCAGGGAGCAGGGACTGCTTCTGCCTCTCTGTGCTTAAAATAGAAGGATTGAAGCCAGGCATGTTGCTGATGCTTTCCTCTTCAAAGGGACGATTTTTGGTACTTGTTTGCCTTGGTTAGGAACTAGGATCACTAGCAAAAGATGTTAGTCTTTTAAAAGGTTAATGTTTCATCTGTGCTCCTGTGAAACACCTCTCTGAGTTGTTTCTCATGGTTTTTTTTTTTTGTTGTTGTCTGTAATGTAGAGCTGTGAATAGCTACCACAGGTGAGCCCTAAATTAAGCTCTGTAACGCTGGTCCACGGTGGGGGCTGAGTTTAGCTTCCTCTAGCAAACGTTGTAATATGCAGAATTATTTTCAATAATGTGGAACTTTGGCTGGACTTAACTCTAAGGAAGAGGGGACGGGAGGTGAAATCTTACTCTGAGCTGGTGATCTCAGCATAAATACACGCTCCCTTCTCACCCATGCCGGGGCTCGGCTGAGATCTGTGTGAGGATGGATTTCAACATCCTGCAGTGCTAATGGTGCCTGGTAAAGCCTTTTCCTTCCCTTTCTTGATGCGTGTTAGACAGCTGGGGGGGAAAGCCACTTGCAGATCCTTCTGGATATATGTGGCACTCATGAGGAGTAGCTGCTGAGGGAGAAAAGCGAAGCATTAACAGTTCCTTTAATTGCATTTTGCTGTGTTTGTGTGGCTGGTAATAGCTGGTAGTGCTTCTTGCAGAATATTTTAATTGTATGAATTTAGCCCTTGAAAAAGTGCTTTAGGCTAATGCATTTCTGCAGTGGGACTGAAGTTTTGCTTAGAGTATACTGGAGATTTCCCCCACCCCACCCCAGCGTTAAGTATTCTGATCCTGCTGTTAAAATACGCAGCCAGGCAGGAAACAGCAGCAACTTTGGCTCCTCTGGGCAGGACTCCTTCTGCTGAAAGATCCCGTGCGCTAGCATGTTGGTTTTGTTATTATCTTGTAACAACAAACCATTGTTGGGCTCCCTTATTTGCATTCTCGGCAGGAAGGCAAGGTGAATAATTTAATTCCAGCAGCCTCTGCCACGTGATTGGACCCGTCAAAGATGACTGAAAGTCCACTGAAAGACTTCGGAGGGGAATGGAAACTTACAGGAGCGATGTGAAATTGCTGCATCTCTTCCTTTAACCCCAGAGAAATCTCTCGGCGGGGCTATATACGTGTTCTTCTGCTTTACACGCATTCCTCTGACGTGGAGAGAGGGAAGGGACGGGGGGGGGGGGGGGGGGTGAGCCCGTGAGAAAGGCGAGCCAGGGAGTGGGAAGCAGGGGAGGGCGGTGGGAAAAATGCACACCCAGACAGGGAGCTAGTCGGACCAGAAGCAGAACTGCCCCTGGCACACGAAAGAGTCCGGCTGCAGGGAAAGGGGAGTGGAAATTTACAGCTGCTTTGAGTGCGCGCGTGTGTGCGTGTGCGTGTGCACGCTCGGGCGTTCATTTCTGCTAACCCCTTTGCAGAGGGTAACAGTTGCTCCGCAGGAGAGGCTGAATTCTGGAATCCGCTTTCTCCGCCACGTGTCAGCAAGAAGGAGAAGCTGCCATTAAATGGAAGATAACTGAAAAGCACCTCTGGCTGGCCGCGCTGGCAGAGAGCTGTCTTCAGCACCTCGCCATGGAGCTGCGCTTCGCCGCTTAGGCACGCCTGGCCGTCTCTGCACGCAGTAAGTATCGGCCGAGATTATCTCGTTTGAATTACATAAAGTTAGGTAATTTGACAGAACTTTTTTTTTTTTTTTTTTTTCCTCTAGTTAGCAATGGCGTTTCCCTAATAAAACCGCTCATTTATTTATTCTCTATAGTTACGCTGTTAGCTTTTTATAGCTTTGTAAACTGTGTTACCAGGAGTGGCTTTTTAAAGAAGGCAATCCTAAACAATACGCCTTCTGTTACATAAGGCACTGGCTCTGTGACCAAACACTCTGTGTCCATGGAATATCTCTGGAAATGGGTTTATTTACAGTGCGGTTTCCAAAAATAAAATATCTGCAATATATCATTTCTCTCGCTCCTCTCTGCTGACTGCCTGCAGCTGCGGACTTGCTCTTGAGATGCAGAGGAATGAGAGCACGGCCACTTGCATAAGAAACTCAGGAGCTGCTAGGGATGAATGTAAGATGAGCATGTGTGTGAATTGTCACAAGAAACTGTGTATGTAAATTAACCATCTCGCTATTTATAGTCAGTGGGTCTTCTCAACCTGAAATTCTAATTCCGTGAAAGGGGCTATTCCTCAGGTCTTTATTCAGGCAGAACTTTCACTGAGCTTAAGGGAAGTTTTTCTGAACAAAGACTCTTCCTTGGACTAATTTTAGCAGTAAAGTGAAATTACCGCTCTGAAGAATTATTTTAATAATCAGGCTTGCTCAAGTCATGGTCAAGTTAATGCTGTTTAGAGGGGTAACACAGTTACTGAGCAAAAAGAAAACTGGTATTAATGTTCCTCACTAATGGATTTACAGGAAGTCCTATTCCCTCTTGGCTGCTGCCTATGTTCTTTAAATTATATTACCATTTTCCATTATTTCTACAGTTATTATTAATACTAGAAATGGAAATTTAACTTGGTTTCCCTTTCACTTAAGTAATTGAAAAGCTGTTAAGGGCTGTTACCTTAAAATTGTATGTACTTCAGAGATGTTAGTTAAGAGATGTCTTTCTGCACATCTGAGCTTGTGGGAGTTTTTTCTATGGACTACAGTTAGGCATAGACTTGAATTCTTAATTTTTTAGCTTTGAAAGACTCCCACGTTGATAAATGGCAATAGGGATCCCAAATATTCTTTTTATCAATCCTGTCAAACTTAGTGGCTGTAAAATCTGATGCTTTCTTATCTTTCTAGTTTTATTCAATATAAAGTAATAACCTGCTACTTCTGGCTAGTTTGTTAGCATCAGTGGGAGAGTCTGTGTGATACAAAAATGATTGATGCAGGTATGAGTATGGTACTACAGGTGCAATTTTTGCATAGCTTTAGAATATGAATGTTACCTAAGATTGCTGTGTGCAAACACTGTTTTATAATAAATATTTTGTAATTATGGATGTGTTAGCACAGGATTTGCTGCACTAAGAGGATGCTAGGTAGCAAAGTCAAGTACTCAGAAAGTTCCTAACTTTAATTCTGGCACTTCTCTGTACCAATGTAGTCTGTTCTCTCTATCCTACCCAGGATACTTTCATAAAGTTTCAGTCTTGATTTGTATAATCACACATTTACACCTCCTTTTCCATCATATCTTTCTGGGTTTGGTTCATGAGCATCTGAGCTGTAGTGTCTGCTTCAGCAGAGGCCCTGCCTCTCTGGCCTCTTTCCATCCCCTCTTTCCCATCTTGTCCTGGTAGGGCTGTTTGTCAGACTGTGTGGAGAACTGGACTGGAAACCAGTTCTGACCTTTTTTTCCCACCAGGCTATTCTCTTGTTCACCTGGATCTCTTCCCTGACCTGGCTTACCACATGGCCCAGCAAACAACTGTACCAGTCCAGCAGAGGTTGTGTTGTAGGAGTGTGAATAGATCTGGAGCAAGATGGCACTGTCAGGGAGCAGAGGGCTCGTGAAACTGTGGCCTCAGTGACCTGATAACTATTCAGCATTTGAAAGACTTTTTTTGTTGTTGTTCTTTATTGAATGGGCATTCAAGCACTCAATTGAAAATACAATTAATAATTTCTTCAATTGCTTCTATGGAGCTGCATCACACCACTTGAGTCGAGCATCACCATGGATGCCTTCAGTTTCATAATAATATCATGTAGTTGTTCAATAGTACTATTATTATTATAATTCTTACTCTATAGAGGTAGGCAGATCAAAGGCAGAACTGCCTAGTGATTTTCTGTCTGATCTTCAGGATGCTTACCACCTGTTAGAAGAGGTGTTTGTGGGGAAAGTAGTAAGCATTACCGCAAGGTTTTGTATGTTCCAGGTGAAGTTTCAGCCAATATCCGCCTTTGTGCCAGGTCCTTTTCAAGACTGGGAATGCAACAAGTAGCCAACAGCAAGGCTTACTATGAGTAAATTCCTGAGGTTTTGGAATAATTTTGTTGCCAAGCAGAGATGGCACTCATTCAGCCTAACACAAAACTGTCCTCTCTTTTCATCTGTTCATCTTTTGTCTGATTTGCAATGTACTTTTCAAAATCTGCAACTTGTTGAGGAGAAGAGAAGTTTTCAAGATAAGTTACTTGTGTAGCCCTCATTCCTTCTGCCTGCCAAATGAAATGTGTATTGTGTGAGGGTACTGCACGGGGAGGACAGCTCAGAGTTGTCCAGGTGATCAAAAAGTCTTCTATTTCCTGCTTTGAGTTCTTGACTCTGTAATTGCCACAACCTTCCCAAATATTGTGGGAGGGAGAAATGAAGAGGGGAATAAAGCATCTCTTTCACTATATAGACACTGATTGGGCAAAATTATGAAGAAAGTCTGCTGATTCATGCCCAAAATACATGGGGGTTTAGGCACACTGAAGTGAATGGAAAATGAAGCCTCTTTTTCCACAGAAGAAAGTCTCATTCAGTATGAGTTACTGAAATATTTTTATTCTGATAAATAAGTAGATGAAGGTTAGGAACTAAGAAAAGACAGATGTCTGATACTTAAGGGAAGGGAAATTATTCTCTCATTCATTTTTGAATAGCAAATTGCTTGTCCGGAGGAACATCTGAGAAGAATGCACTAACGGGATCACATGCTCTCATTCTTGCCTTTGTGGGCAGGAGGAAGTGTTTGTTGTTGAGCTACTTAACTGAGTCACTTTATAGTGGGATTGACTGATGAGTAGAGTGATGTTGCTGGCTGCATTTTCCCTCATTCCTCTTACAAGCTCAGCTTTGCCGTAATCTTCTAAGAAAGCATATGATGAAGAGCAAAGAATTCAAGGAGAGCGCCTATAAACAGAACTAGATCTATTAGTGTGCTTTGTAGTTGTATCGAAGAGTTCAAATTGCAGTGAATTTATTTTCTAGTGCATTCCCTTTATGGGCAGATAAATTGGCAGAAGAAGAAAAAGAAGAAGAAGAGAAATTTTGAAGACTGATAAAGCATAGGCTTTGGTGTCAGATGATCTAGGTTTCATTCCTGGCAAAGGCACTGATTTTTAATTTTTATGTTTTAAATGTAGCCTTTTGTAAGTCTTCTGATCTTTCTGTGCTTCAGCTTCTCTCTTTGCAGAGGGGAGAGAGTAACAGCATGTATATAGCAGTTTTGGAATTGTGTTTTCAGCCTTAATTAAATGTTTGCAGAGTTGGAGGCCTCTGAGGGAAGGCATGCTCTGAGTATAAAGGGATGTTATGTTATCTGTGACAGGCTACTGAATATCTTAGAGCTCTCTTCTTGTAAACCTTATATACCTCTAGATTCAACTTACTATGTCTATGTGAAATACGTTTTTTCTTTTATCAGAATTGAGCAGGCACAGCTAAACATTTAGAAAGTGTTGCTTTAAAATTGTCTTTTGGTGTTTCTGTCACTTATCTGAAATAAAATCAATGCCTTTTTTCCCCACTAACAAGCATACTCTGAAAGTATTTTTATAAAGGCAGGCCTTGTAAGAAGTGTTGGATTCCGCAGCACTGGAGGCAGAAATACTCTGTGTGTACTGATGGCAACAGCAGACTTTGGAAACCACAATTCCTTGTTCAGTGCTGCCAGGGCATTTCCCCTGTGAATGGGAGAGACAACTTTGGAGGCTGTGAGACTCAGGCTGGTGAGATACAGCTGTTTCTTTCCTTTGCCTCATAAAGCCTCTTGCACGAGTACTGGTGAAATAACATCATCCCAACTAATGCTTCAGAAGTCGGCTGGTCCCTGGTAGGAATTCAGAAGTGACTACAATGCATTTCTGATGTTATAAAAACATATGCTGGTGAAAACATTTTCCATCTAATGGTTATTCCTAGAAAGTAGGAAAGAAAGGGGCTCATTCAGCTCTGTCCCTTGCTGCCAGACAACAGTGTCAAAAATTTATGAACAGATGCTCTGTAGTGTGCCTGTTAGAGCAAGTTATTTCAAAATCTCAGAGCTCCAATGGTTGGAAAACTTTACATTTTTAGCTTACGTTTATTCGTTGGCAGATTACAGCCACTTGCTTGTGCACAAATAACATGTTATTTTAACTGAAATAACTTCTTGAGCCTCCCTGTATTTTTCTTCTAGGCTTACTCTGTTGATTTTATTTGACTTTGGGTGTTCAGTTTTGTGTACATTATTCCATATGAAGTTTCATCAAGACTGTACAAAGACATGAATGCTTTTGTCTTTCTACTAGAAATTACTTCCTCAATTCATTGCACATTTGTGTTTGTCTTTCTTCTGTTTGTAAAATACCAGTGTTGTCCCCGGGTGTCTGTCATTTCTTATGGTAGTCCTCATCTTGAAGCAGATACTCTTCTGTCCTCCTGTTCTGCATTATCTGATACTTTCTACTCTTATTTTGTATCCCATTTTATTATGTCAGTCTATCAGTTTATTATTTATGACATTTATTATGTCAGGCTATCCAGTTTTGCAGGCAATGATATTCCAGTCTTCTTCAGTATTGATGATGTCTTCATATTTTGAGTCATCACAGTTTGTTGGTAGGGTCTCAGTTCCAATGCCTCTCTAAATACAGTTCCATCCCCAAAGTGCTGTTGCCTTCTCAGAGGATCAATCTCCATTTACATGGTAATTTTCTTTCTACTTTTTCTATTATATTCAATTTAGTTTATTTCTATGTCAGATTATGGGATCTACTATATTTTCTTGGACTAAAAATATACTTTATTAATAACGGATTGTAGTATGAGCTACTTCTAGTAAGCTTGTATTGCATTCTTTTCAGTTCTCATTCATCTTTGTATTTCCATTGTTTTTAGACTGGTTTCTTGAAGGAACAAAGCTTTGCATGGTCACGGTGTCTCTCATTCTCGGTTCTCTCATTCTAATTCCCTTCCCATTGCAACATTTGAACTTACTGGCCAATTTCAAGCAACTTTGACAAAGGGCTAGATATCTTGAAAATACTGAGTTCCCAAAAAAAAAAAACAAACAAAAAAACCCACCAAAATGAAAATAAGTGATGAAGGGAATAGGAAATTTAAACCAGATTAGTACATCTACTGAAGAGAAAAGCTTCCAACTAAAGTTTGGAGAACGGAGTTAGTATAAAGAAGAGGACAGGGCAGAAATGCTGCAGCTGCAGGAACAGCTTTCACTAGAGCTAATGCTTTCTTAGATGCTGGAGAATCCACTCATGAGAAACAAATCTGGAGGTAAGGAGTCCTTGTTTTGCCTTGCGCCCTGCGGAATAGCCAGCCTAAGACAAAGTTGTACAGCTTCCAAACGTCAGCAAAGCACTTTTACCAGCACTTGCTCCTGTCTGTAATTGTGAATAGCATGTGCCCCTAAGACATTCCTACGTGGAATAGCCAAAGGGACTTGAATCTGACTGTAACCTGCAGTTGCCAGTGTTCTCTGAAGTGACAGAGTATCTCTTGCCAGATGCTGATGGGTTAAAAACCGTGTCCTGAAAAGGGGTAAATCCAAGGCAGTTCTTTGCACATCTGGGATTCCTAATGGCTGTAATTCCCCCTTTTTTCTCTGTATCCTCTTCCACTTGGAAGCAGTGGATGCTTTGCTTTGTATGTAAGACTGATAAATGAAGTGAAGCAGGGACTTGGCTCTGCTTAGCGGAGGGATGAACTAAACAGTCTCTTGAGTCCCTTCCTGCCATATTATCAGAAACTTTGCTGTTGTGATTAGGACAGTGGTAGGCTATGAGGTGAATAGAAAAGATCATTTATCACTGAGCAGTGCTGTGGTGACTCAATAGTCAGATGAACTATACAGAGGAAAAGTGCTAGCCTGGCTACTGGGGTGTTTTGGCAACATTAGTGATTATTTAAATACACTGGACTCTAGACAGCTATGTAAGTTACTTTTTTTTTGGGGGGGGGGGGGGGACATGCTTGTAATTCATAGCCAACATCAGTTAGAAATGTGGACTTCATTTTCTTAAATCTCAGAACATTTAGGTCATGACTGCCTCAATTAAAAAAATCAAAATATCTCCCCCTTTGCATTTCCTTGTGTGGAGACCTGTCAGAGGGAAAGATGAAAGGATGTCTTAAGCAACCTGAATAAACCTACCACACCTTGGTGATTATTTTTTTTTCTAAACTGCAGCATGCCAGCTAAGCTCCTGCTCTCCAAATGTCTCTCTTACATCTTTGTATCCTCATGCCTTGTCTTCATGGGTAATAAAAGCATGCAGATTTAGGCCCTTTTGTAACTATGTCATGAAGAACTAATCTGACTGCAGAACATGTGAGGTTATAGGGTGCTTGGCACTCGCTAGCAGCTTACAAACAAATTTATTGTATAATACTGCCTTTGCCTATAAGGATGAAGTAAGCTAACTGGTGAGAGGCCCAGTCTTTTCTGGTGCTTGTGTGTAGCTGAACATGCCCAGATGAGTTAGTCACGAGTATACCCAGCCTTCAGTCTTGCACGTTGGCAAGTTGAGGTGTGACTCTGCTCTGTTGCTAATCGGATGCTGCTGCCAAAAATCACAGTTTTGAGCTCGATGGGAGCAGTGCTAAGCGCTCGTTTTGACTCCTTAGTTGAGAGCTCAGCCAAGTATTGAAGGTTATGTAGCCAAAACTGCAAAAATAAAAATTAATGTGAACCGAACCATGAGTTTGAAAATGGAAATCTGAAGGAGGAGAGCTTTCAGAACTTGAACATGAAAATATTTCTGTGAAACTAGCCTAGCAACAACTGAGAAGCTATATACAAATTCATGTACTCTTGACATTATTAAGGAACTTTTGGTTTAAAGATGATATTTAAAAATATTTCCTTTGTGTCATAGAAACTGTTCTTGTAAAGATAATCTGCAAATATTTTGAAATGTTTTTAATAAGATGTTAGGACAGAATCTGTATAGTTTGTTTTTTTAATACTCCTCTGTGGTTTGAATTTTATACTTGACTGTTTTATGTAATTGCTATTTGTATTTGTAATAGAATGTATATGTAATCTAAGTATTAGTTCCATAGGATATTTTGGGATTAATAAAATATGGATGTATGGCACAAGTGGGATCATACTATATGTTAGACTGAAGTTTTTTGGTAGTAACAACAGAGCACAAGAGGATGATGTTCATTTGGGACTACTGGAAAGTCATTTAAAAATATATCATGTATTGTACTAATTTAATTCTCTCCTTTAAAACTTCTTGGATAAAGCTTTTTTGTTGTAAGAGTTGAAAAAGAACAAGGAAATGGAAGTGATTTGTGTATATATTTGTGCTTTCACAGCTAATCTTGCAAATGTGTGAGAGAAGGGTTGGTGACAATGGTTCTCTTTTGTGGTGGAAAGAGATGAAAATATGAGCTTATTTTGGCTTTTTTTTCTCTTCTTCATGTTGTACAAGCTGAAGTGCAGAATAGGGCTGTGCTCTCCCTGTAAAGTGTTACTGGCCTAACCAGAGCATATTCCCATGCACAGTCTGTCTGCTTCAGTTGATCTTTGTATCAGACCCCAAGCAAGAGCCATGGGAGTTTACCACTTAATGCTTTGTAGGATCATAAACCAAGCAACTTGGTTTCTTTCTTGTATAAATACAGTGATTTAGTATTTGCCTTTCCAGCCATCCGGAGGAGGAGTGCTTTAAATTAAACAAGCAAACATATTTTCATTGAAATGCTCAGTCTTTCATTTAAATGTCATGAAAACGTGTCCATGTTTGGGACTGATTCTCTATTTCTGATTTAATTCAGGCAATGTAAAACATAAATGAGATCTGACCCACAGGTACTGATGGATTCTTGAAGTCTGTCAGACTTCGGGAGTAGCCTAAACTGCTTCATATCGAGAACCTTTAGACCAAAAAAGAAAATCAGCTGAAGAAGAACGAGTGATGGCTGATAAGCTGGGGCCTTTTTGCAATGTTTTAAACAAAGGATGTTTTTAGTGTGCTGGAGTCTAAAGTTAGTTACTGTGCATCGCAGTGGAACTGGTAAAGCTTGAAAGAAACCAGTATCAGAAATCTAGGAGTCTGACAGATATTCATTGTCCAAAATACGTTGGACATACACATACAGACTCACTGGAGCACTGAACTGTAGGTCTGAGGCTTTAGGAAGCATCCAGCTCCTGTGCAGGTGCTGAGTAGCTTTCCACATGCTAGTGTTGGTTGTTGAATTCCCAATGAACCTGCAATGACTGTATATGAGGCCTTTTGCCTGCTTAGTTGAAGCAAAATATAGTGACTGAGGCATAACCTTTTCTTGTTCATTATGTTTGTGTATTTTTATTGCATTTTTTGTATAAACCTTAAAAGCTATTTTTATTTCTCATTTGGTTTAAGGCAGTCCTCTTCTATACTGAAAGAAGAAATCCAGGTGAAGAAAAAACATGCCTTTGTTTAGTAAATCGCACAAAAATCCTGCTGAGATTGTGAAAATTCTGAAAGAAAACATGGCCATATTGGAAAAACAAGAAAAAAAAACAGACAAGGTATGAGGTAATGTTGTAGATGACTGATAAGGGTTTTATGCTGGGGAAACTGCAGAATAAAGGGAATGAAATTGTGTTCGCTCACTGCCCTGATTCTGCAAGCACTTCCACGTGTAAGTAGCTTTATGTTTGAACAGTTCTACTGAAATCAGTGAGCTTTTGCAGAAGTAGAGGACAACAGATCTGGGGGTCAAAAAGAAAACGTTAAGATCCAGGAGCCTTATCCAAAAAGATCTACTACTTTGAATAGCAAGGCATCTAACAAAATAGCATGGAGGACTATTTGGAAATTATTATACAATTAATTGGTCTAGCAGGGTAACGAATGAGACTGCCAAATAATGTATAGGTACCCCCAGAGCAAAGCTTACTTCTGATGAGCATTGTTCACGTAAAGCATCAAACCCATATGTATGAGGTCTCACTGTATCAGTCCTTTTCAGTCTTCTCTGTGAGTGCTTCCTAAATGTGCTCTGCTTCTTTGTATTCTAACTATAGTGCTAGATTTTTGCTAATATTACTGCTGTCATTTAATTCTGTGATACAGACCTGAGTTACTTTTACTACTCTACTACTTAATGACCAGTTAAGAAGGCACATACAACTATAGAAAATGATTTTAATTAATAACAAACTACTTTTGGGTTAGAACTGAGTGACAGTGGAGCAGAAGTAGCTGACAAATTACATTAGCACGGTTCTTATGCAGCTGATGTTTGTGTTTGCATGTTGTCCGTCTCCCACCTTGTGCAGGAGTTTGTATTAGAATGAGCCAAATCTACAAGGTAAGCACAGTTGCCTTTGCATCCAAAGCGAAATTCTCTGGAAACTTTTAGGTTCAAAGCAAGTAGCTCGGAGCGTGTTAATTATGTAACATGAGTCACGTGGATTTCAGTGAGGCCTCTGGTATTTGATGTCTCATGCTGAAATACCTTCGGTTAACTGAAAAAGCACAAAGAGAATTTGACTCTGAACTAAAACTTAAATAAATAAATAAATCGGCAGCGTCTGTCCTCCCCTTCTGAATTCATTCTTCAGAACCTGATTAAAGACGACATTCAAAGCAGAAGCTCTAGACTCAGGTTTCTTTTTGATTTGCTTTGCAGTATGACTCCTCTGAATTGTGGTTTTGAGCTGGGTTTTGATGGTGGTTTTTTTTTTTGGGGGGGTGTTAGTGACAAAGTATGAGAAATTCAGACTTAGAGAACGGAGAACTCAGTGTAATTTTTTCATTAAACTCATAACAGCTGGTGTGTGTTTTCCTCACAAAGTGAAAGATATGGGAGGTTTCCCCTAGCTGTTTAGGATGGAGACAGCTTGTGAATTTACTAATGATGCTTATTCTACATTTGATTGAATGGGATACAAACAGGCCATTTAAAATATCTAAAAATCCTAATCTGGCAGACTCTCCTGAACTGTGAATTCCGTGAATTGTGTTCATCTGAACGATCCTGTATAATTAACACTTCAGCAGCCAGCTTAATTGACAAGTCCATGCTGTCTTTGAGGGAAGCATTCTGCTTTCCTTGCACAGCCCATTTGTCTCACCTACTGGTTGTGCCTGGCTGGCATTTGTGTGGCCATGAGAGGGGTCAGGATCAGGGAAATGTTCAGCCTGGTGACTCTGTCCATGTCCCCTCTGCCACACATACATCACTTTTCTCTGGGTTGACAGAAAAGGAGGTTAGTTTTTCCATATTCTCTGACATAGTTTATTATTATTGTATGGAGGCTGGTACCATCATAAATGGGATAAATGTGAGTGACTGGGGGAGAGGAGGGAGGGGGGGACAAGGCAGTCACTTCAGCTTCGAGACAAAGTCAAGAAAGCAGCCCTATTTTGGATGGCGTTTACACATATACTTACATGGCTTGTTGAATCAGGACCTTGCGCTCTGATTCAGAGGAAGCACAAAGGGCCTTTCTCCCTTTGCAGGAGAAGATCAGAGGTTCATCTGTAATGCTACCATTCATCTGAAGCATTGCAATGAGCTGCTCTGAAATACATCCTACTTGATAATGAAGGTAGCCTGATTAATGGTCCTGAGTTCAGGAGGGTAAATCATAAGGAAATATCTTCAGTACTGTGACAACGATAAATTTAAAAAAATGTTAGGCAAAATAATTCTTGCTAAAACAGTCACTATAATGTCTATTACTAGACATACAGGGTTTGTGGGGTCAGTAGACTTGTGTTTGAATATTGGTTGGATTTTGAATTGGAGAAGATGGTGGTGGCACCTTCAATGGTGCACATTTTCAAAATTTACTCACTCAGACTATACTAATAGACAACGTTGTTTTGTCCTAAGTATGATTATAGAAATTTTAATGAAAACAAGAGCAAAGAAAAAGTATAGTACTGCACTCTGTTCTCTGCAGAGACTTGTAAGATGTTGAAATTTCTCTCCGATTTATGTTCCAAAGGGAGAGTCTTAAACTTTGATAAAAGGATCCAGAGTTCTGTCTCCTTCCTGCAAGTTCTACAGACCCTCGATATCTAAAAGCTGCCCAAGGGTTTTTGGACCCTGTGGGCCTATGAACAGAGAAGTTTTGGGGATCAGGGCTCTCCCATTTTTTCTGATTTCTGAGAAAACTGGAGAGGTGCCATTGTGCCTCATCATAAAATTGAGGTTCCCAGGACTTGTAGGAATGCCACTCCACAGCATCCCTGACGTTGCTTGCTTGCAAAACTGCTTCCAACTAGAACTTGCTTCAGATACTTAAACAAGATGTATCCTGTGACAGTTCAGTTGTTATTGTAGTACAGCAAATGTGGCATGTAGGCTGAGACAGCTAAAAGCTGCTAATAAACTTAGAGCTGACAGAGAAGAGCAGCAAGGCCTAAGTAACTGCAAGCCTGGAGGAGAACTTCCCCATTCCCTTTCTTGGGCTGAGAATCTTAAGCATGAGGTGAAAATGCCATGGGCTGGGGCCGTACAAGGCTGACAGTTCAAATAAAGCCTCATGCAACTTTCAGCAGGAGCCATCTGTGCTCCAGAGGGGCTATTTTTAAATAATGCAGAAATGATCATTCCTCCCAAGCTATGCAGTGCTCAGGTAGAAGGAGCCTGTCAGCAAATTCGTGAAGACTTTTTGAGTAATGGGAAGAGGGGCAAAGATACAACTTGATAGACAGGGTGAAAGGAAGCTACTTGTAAGTGTAAAGGCAATTGTACGCCTTTTCCAAGATACATTTCCACATATACACATAATATACAGAAGTTTGCCCTCTTTCTTAATGATGCTTATTGTTAGTCACAGATAGGGCCCATTCAGACTTTGACTGACCTATTGACTGGACTAGCATCTGTCTCCTTAGGTAAGGATTGAATTTGACCCAGTTCTTCCACATATTTTTTTAATCCATTAATGTGTGCAGTGTTGCCATAATGCTCTTTAAACATTCCCAACTGAAAAGTAGGCCAAGTTGGAATGTTCATTCCTTACTTTTTATTTTATGGGTGTTTTATTTTCGTTTGCTTGCATGTGTGTTTAAAGCTTTGCCATTTTCTAGGCTGCATTCTGAAAGCTGACAGCACAGGTTGAGAAGTGCTACCATGCGTGGTTCCTCTTGCCGTGAAGTGCTCTAGCACCTTATTTTTTCTTTAATTTTTTAATAGCATCTACTTTATAGAAGGTATTGCAGCAATGGAAAAGCAAGTGTAACAATTACAGGATTAAGTAGGCTAAAACAGCTGAAAAGCATACTAAAGCCTTCCTTGTCAAGCATCCTCCTTTTCCAACATCTGCAATAAATGAGGTGTTCCTGTGACATGTACAGTTGCTGACATCACGTTCAGACTTTGATGCAGTGAAGAACAATTAATTATATGTTATTGTAGAATTCTATAAATCTCATGAAAAGTTAATCTCACTCATGTAGAACCAAACTTGTTAGTATTTAATGAGAAATATCCATTCTGGAATTAACTAGAAAAGCAAGGAAATATTGAACAACCTAGGAAAGGAAGCCTTCAGGGTTTAGACCCTGTACATCTTCCCACTTTCTGGCACAGACTGCTGTATCAGAGGATGTGCGTAAATAGGGAGCACGGAAGAGAAACCCTGATACCAGCACAGTGGACAGCAGATTTGTTGAACCTGAGGAAAGAGAACCTATTATATGCTGGTCATAGTAGTTAATATATTACTGTGAATGCTATCGTGTATTTTATTGATGGATGTTGTAAAATGACATTAATGGAGCGGATGCTTGACCCACCTCACAAAAAAGGGGGGTGACATCTCATCTCCTTGGAGCCTCGTGTTCAGCCACAGAGTCTGGTCAGTGTAAAGCCCTTCAGGTTGCACACAATATGTCCCCGAGGCATGTCCCTGAAAACATCACGCTCTCACTGCTAACCAAACACGCTGGGGTGCGGCACCCCTGACTCAGTGCCATCTGTGGTGCCTACAGGTTTGGTAACATTTTCTGAACCCACGCTTCAGCAAAAGCCTTCCAAGTGTCACATGCTTTTAATTCAGAATAGGAAGCGGATCTGGGGCTGGTTGAAACTTGGCTTAGGCTTCTATGTGCTTGGCCCTAAGCTGTCTAGGCTTGGCCTAGTTGTCCTGAAAGATTTGCGGTTTTTGGTAGCTGGTTCAAGCCTTGGGTTTGTCATGGACCCTAAAACCCAATGAGTTAGAGCTCATCCAGGGCTCCACATTGAGTGTTTTTCTGACAGGCAGAGCCACAGGCTGCAGCATCTTTAATTGGTATTTAGAAACATAGTGAAGCTAGATGTAAAATAACTCAAAGCATCTAGTTTCTTCCCCTTTCACTTACATTTTTCTAATAAGACTGCCTGTACAGGTCAGTGTAATCTGACCTCCATTTCATCTCCATGTACTGTAACACATTCACTACTCTTCAGAAGGGTCAGGAGAGCAGCACTTTAATACAGCTACAGTTAAGAGTCTTTAAAATTTCCATAACATTTTTTTTATCAATAAATCCTGCTTTCTTATGTAGCACCAGTGAAGCCATTACCAGAGCATTTTCATCTTCTTCCTGCACTGATAGAGCAATGGGGAAGCTGTGTGTAAGATGAGGTGCATGCAGAGGACAGGATGTGCATTTGCATGGAAGAGCGATTGGATGACTATCACAAATGCTAATACCTGTGGACTCGATTCTGCAGCTGCCAAAGTCAGTTGCAAAATTGCCTTTGACTTCATTGCTGTACACTGAAACAAAGAGAATAAGATAAGGGCTTGGCGCCCCTTCCTTCTAACTCTGCACAAAATTCACATGCCCTGGGACTTTGTGGAATGTTTTGTGTTTCAGCCTCCCCATTCTGCCAAGGCCTGTTATTGCTCTTAGAGGTGGTGGGAGAAACTCCAGATACTATCAGACGCTAGTGCTGAGAGCTTAAAGCTTGTCTCTTCCGGTTTCTTTTTCATTTCTGAGCACCTTACAACCTTTAGTTCTGCCATAAGTGCAGGATTAACAATGGGAAAGGAATTTATGGCCAGGTGGGGCGACCCTATCTCTTTCATGCAATCATATTGCCTCTTAGAACTTTAATTATTGTGTCTGCTGTACTAGGTTGTCCTTGCCAGCCTCCTTGAGTAATAGGCCGTAATATTTTGCTAAATGTCAGAATTCAGCTTCCTGATCCAAAACATTCTGCTGAAGTCCACAGTTTGTTCCTGTATATCCTTTTAGCATGAAATTGTATCAAGAGTAAGTCAGTTGGGATGTTCCTGAAGACATCGAATTCAAATTCTGCTAATGGATATTCTCAGGAGTCCTTACACTTGCATTTAGAGAGAACTGTGTTGGCATTATTAAGAAGAAAAATTGGTTTGATTCACACAGTGAGAATGTTTATAAACAGAACTGTAAGCTAAAGGAGACGAAAGCAAACCTAGGAGCTTTATGCTTTTGGTTCGAATGTATGGCATGGGGTACTGGAAACTCACTGAATCACACATTGGAGTATTTTGCATCACACTGGCAGCTGTCTCTGTTACTGTGTGCTGCTTTATAAGATAGCAACTGTTTAGAAAGGCATTTTTGCCCTGGAAATATGCTAAGTATATAAATAGAAGCAGTAAGATCCTATTTGCCAGGTTCTTACGGTCAATTGAGAATTTCCTCATCTCTGTGCAGATGCCAAATATCAGCCATTCTGTATTTTTCTAATGTATATTTAGTATCTGAATTTGAAAAGAGAAAAAGTTCATGTGGTCTTTTTTTTTTCCTTGCTATTATGGTTGGTCATTAATGTTACGTTGAGTCCCGATAAGAATAGGCTATTCTGACCTGTAACATATGTACATATGTGTGAAACCTCAGGTAACACAGCAGGTAACGCAGAAACAACCCACTGAAAGCCTTGAAAGTTGCATTTCAGGTAGAGGAGCAGCTCAGACTGTTGATTAATTCAAGGCCTGATACTTTTTCCACTTACGGTTTTGTATTCTTCCTTGAAGGGGAATAAAAAGATGCAGTGAATCTACATTCACAGAAGGGTTTGGGTTGGAAGGGACCTCAAAGATCACCCAGTTCCAACCCCCTGCTGTGGGCAGGGACACCTCCCACCAGACCAGGTTGCCCAAAGCCCCATCCAGCCTGGCCTTGAACGCCTCCAGGGATGGGGCATCCACAGCTTCTCTGGGAAACCTGTGCCAGGGCCTCACCACCCTCATAGTAAAGGATTTCTTCTAAATATCTAATCTAAACCCTACCCTCTTTTAGTTTAAAGCCATAATTCCTTGTCCTATCACTCCACCCCATGACAAAGA
Organism: Cygnus atratus; assembly: GCF_013377495.2. Taxonomy (NCBI): domain Eukaryota; kingdom Metazoa; phylum Chordata; class Aves; order Anseriformes; family Anatidae; genus Cygnus; species Cygnus atratus. The sequence goes on along the minus strand of NC_066362.1, from coordinate 179,975,879 downwards.
GTCCCTCCCCAGCTTTCCTGTAGAGCTCCCTTCAGGCACTGGAAGGCCGCTATAAGGTCTCCCCGGAGCCTTCTCTTCTCCAGGCTGAACAACCCCAACTCCCTCAGCCTGTGTTCATAGGAGCGGTGCTCCAGCCCTCTGGTCATCTTCGTGGTGCTCCTCTGGACTCGTTCTAATGCTTCTATGTACTTCTTGTGCTGGGGGCCTCAGAGCTGAAAGCAGCACTCCAGGTGGGGTCTCACGAGCAGACTAGAGGGGGACAATCACCTCCCTCACCCTGCTGGCCATGCTGCTTTTGGTGCAGCCCAGGATACGGTTGGTTTCTGGGCTGCAAGCACACATTGCATAATGGGAGATCTGTCTGCCTCTTTGACAAGCATAACAGATCTGGATCACAAATGTGTAATAGGGCATGTTTAGGATAAATGTGAAATTGGTGTAAGTAGCGAAGAAAAAGGAAAGGGCAAGGTTTGTAAGCAGAGGTAACTTCTATTAACCCTGTTGGAAGGGCTAGAAATTAGAGTTGTTAAAGTTAGGGACTTGTTAAAGTATTGCTGTGTGATGTGCTTTGGGTTGTTTCAAAAACTGGCTTTGTGAAGTTTTTGTGTCTGAAGCAGAAGACCTGCTTTGTTTATTTGCTATATCACACACAGGCAGTTACAGATAAGACAGCTTACCCTTTGAGTATGGAAAATCCAAAATTACGTGATTGCAGAAATAAAAATTCAGCTTTCTGCATGAACAACAGATAAGACTTTTGTTTTAACCTTCCACGCTACCCTTTAAAATCTCCCTGGAAGATTTTACAAGAACAGAAAAATTTTAAGACCTGTAGGATTTCTTCATAATCCCTTAATGAAAAACACAAGGCGCTCCTTATTGCAGTGTCTTGTATAACTGTAAAATATAGAGAAAAATGTAACTTTTCAGGCAGCATTCCCAGCTTTTCCAAGCCTGCTAAATTGCTATCCTAAGAATGTTGTAACATACTTTGGCCTTCCTGCAGAGATCACTCCAAAAGAACAGGTAAAACTAAGAAATAGTCTTCTAGATCTGGCAAAGCAAGTTAGACTGAAGAACCCAGTATTAGTTCTGTGGGAAAGGAAAATTAAGATGTTTCATAACACTGGAGTGCTGAAATATTTAATTATAGGCATAGTAGTATTACCCATTCTGAAATAAAGAGTGAACCTCTGCAACAAAGTCAGCTGGTCTTCAGACTTCTGTTAAGCTGCAGATAGGAGAGAGAGTCTTGAGATCTTGAAGAAAGGAGAGGAAGAATTTTTTTTCCACGTAGAATTTCAGGGAATCATTTCTTCATGTGCTTCTTTCTTTATGTTATGATCCTGTTAAGTCAACAACGACAAGGCTTTGTTCTACAAGGGAAGCAAGCTTAAGACCAAGCATCTTCAACACTTAAGTTTCCAGCTCTCACTGCTGAAGCTGTTGATAGGTTTGGAAAGACACATTAATGCTGACAAAACCCCAACTTTATCAACAGGAGAGGCTGAGCATGTTTATAATTGAACTTAGAGAATTAATGTATGCTTATCTATTCTGTCAGTTCTCCATCTCTAAGGCTATTACACATTAGCCCAGTAAGGTTAGTAGGCTGATCGAAGCAAGAACTGTTACGTTTCAACATTTGCACAAAACATTTGATTTCCAAATGAACTCTCAAACTTCCTGTGAGTTGCTGGTCACAGAAAATTATGCTCTGTTTAAAAAAGAAAAAAAAAAAACAAAAAAAAAAACTTGTTAGTCCTGTGTTGGGCCAAAGTAGAGAAGAAATGGCCATTGCTGGAAAACTTGCCTTCATTGCACAGGTCGGTACAGGTTGTGCTCTCCTTCATTTCCTTTACGTAGCTATTGCAAATCAGTATTGTAACTCACTCACGACTTACCCATGTACCCACACTGAATTTTACAATGTTCTGGAGTGGCACTGGATCCTCCCAAGTTTGGATGTTGTGAACTGAGATGCCAGTAGTGCTCGCATGGCAGAAATGAAGACTTAGAAGCCTGTGATTTGTTTTAGGAGATCGAGATCATGATGCTTGTGCAGTGACAGCAACACAAATGTTAAATTGATGTGCATGGTGGGAATCAGCTTGCGTTTAATTTTTTGCTTTGTTGTCCCTGTCTGCAATTTACTTGTCCAAAGTTCAGCATATGCCACTTTTGACACTTGCATGTAATGTGTATATAAGCTCTTCTACTTAGGACTATGTGTTCAGTTGTCTCACTCTCTTTCCTATGTTCTCACACCAGCATCTCTAAAATATAATGTAATAAATTCAGTCACGACGTAAAGGACTCATGCCTAGAGAAGCACGGTCTAATAGTTCTGAAAAAATGTGCTTAGTTGCAAGGATGAGGAAAATGGCTAAAGTGTTTACAAGGTTCATGAAACCCTTTCTTTTGCTCTGTGACTTCTGCTGAAGTGACAGTTGCAGCACTTGATTATTGTTGCTGTTGCCACTGATGTAAGGTAAATTGTGGTACAGAAGTCATAGTAGACTTCAGAGTTTCTATCAAATCTCTCTTTTTGTCACAAAAATTATGTTTGTGACATCGCTGGGAGGAAGAGTGTCTTGCTGAGGGTTTTGCTGTTTAGTGGTTTTTGCAAATTTTCTTAAAGAGGGTCGGAACCAGTCTGGTTTCTTATGAGAAGTTCTGTAGCTATGTTTCTGTTGTCTTTTTTGTTCGATGTATTTGAGTGAATATATTTGGCTTTGTTGTTTCTTTTGGACAGATCTGGGATCTTTGGATCTTGGAATGACTTTTTCTTCAGAGTCTTGAGCAAGTTTCCATCCCAGACACAGTGCTTATCTACTTAGGGTATTATTCTAAAAAAATAGTAAGATTAAGTGGAAATGTCAAAGTGGAGACTGGAAGTGGCTGTTAATTCACAAATCTATGCTTGGGACTGTGATTTTTCTACAGGTAGATTATAAGGGATAGAGGTAGAAGAGCAGTCCTTAGATTTGACCAGGAATAGCTTTTGGTAGAGGCTTGAATGTCAAACCACAGAATATCCAGAGGATATAAAGAAGGAGGAAGTTAAATATGAAATGTAAATTGCATGTACAAAAGCAAAGAAGGTGAGAGGATGGGTTGGCAGATTGATTAGAGTAACACAGCTCCATTTGGGCCCTGTTGTGTCCGTCAACGCTACAATGTTCTGTTGTTTCTTTCTCCTTCAGCACTTTACTTTTTGGCCTCATTTTGAGAACAAAACAAAAAGCAGAGTATTGCAGGCTTTTTCTACACATCAGAAAGGACTACTTCTACTTTAAAGGAGAGGTATTAATTTTTTTACCCACAGAATGCCAGAGATATTCACACCCTACCAAGAAGAATGGGTGAAAAGCCAAAAACGTATGGGTTTTCCTTTGATATGAAAATATTTGCACAGCTCTTATAAAGATTTAGAGCTTTAGTTTACAAGATAGCACCCCCATTGTTAATCCCATCTGTACTCTGTGGGATATCTCTAGTGACATACCACTAACGTTTGTGATAAAAATAGGCTCTTCTACTGAACTGCATTAAGGAACAAAAGGACTTCTGCTGTGGTTAAAGTTACTGCATAGTCATACTCATTTACGTGCCACTCATGCTGGCCTATCTAAACTAGAAAACTGTGAATAGATACAGACAGACTGGGGGAGATGCTTTTTATGCTGTCCAAAATGGATGCTTGAATCATCCAGGTAGATGTGATGTGAAGGTGGCTTTTTTTCAGTTTATACTAATGTGAGTAAAATCCGTGATGTAAGTCAATATTGAAGTGTTCGGAGATCAGCAGCATTTGAGAGATGTCTCTCCTGAGCACTGTGGGGTTGTTTAATGCAGATTGATGTGGTGACATTTGAAAGCATGACATTTTCCCTTTCAGTTTATGTGAGAGACGTATTGAAATTATCGATCTGGCTTTGAACATCCATTAATGTCCAATTAGCTTTTACAAATGACTGCGGTTTTTTATTTCTTTTTTTTTCTCTGTTTATTGTTTTATATATTTTTTTCCTGCTTAGCTAATGAAACACTCATTTCAAGTAAGTGTTTTGCAATATAAATGTAAAATGCTGCCTTAGCTTTGGAAACTTACACCATCTTTGCTTTCAAACCTCTCCTTTACTTGCTTACCACGCCCTGCCAAAAAAAATCCAACCGGCCTTATATATGTGCTAGCTGCTGGTCATGCTTGTATTAAATATACCCTGACCCAGAAAGAGCTATAGCCTGCACAGCCCAATGGCTACAGCAGGTAGGATTTAAAGCAAACACACGCTCACAAATCAAGCCTTTGCTCCAGGGATCCTTTATTTATACAGAATGGGAAGGAGGAGGCTGTGAGGACAGAGCTATCTCATTGTGGCCAACGGTTGTTTCCCCTTTGAAACCGGGATGTTGTAATTCATATCTCGTTGAAACCTGCCGACTGCCACAAACACCAAGCTGTTACCTGTTTTTATGCTTTTCTCTTTCATTTTTTTCTTTGTAAGCTTTCTGCTCCAAGTATTTCATAGGGCAGTTCTTGATTTGTTTTCTACATTAGGTATTTGAAACTTTGCATTGAATTAGTATACGCTAGGTGAGAGTAAAAGATGAAAGACTTGGTTTGTTGGGAGGCTGCTGTAGAGCTTTACTGAAAGCAAGTTAAGTTGTTAAATAATTTCCCAACCTGAACCTGAAGTGCCAGCGCACTCTTCAGATAAATCCCTTGCTGAAGACACTGACTATGTGATGAGGAGAAACAGGTGGTGGCAACGCAAGGCTGGCAGGGTTACGGGGGATTATTTGGGTTGTATGTAAGGAGTCAGGACAGGCCATCAGCAAGCAGTTCTGGATGGGGGCAATGCAGCCTCCGGGTGCCCCCATTTTGTGCCTCTCGGCCCACAAGTCTTGAGGGAGCCCACTGCAGGAGTGGTGGTGGAGCTGCTGCCTGCTTCTGTGGGGGAGCACTCATAAAGGATCTTGATGACATGGGTTGGTAACTGTATTTCTGACCCTGTTTCATGCCCATGATCTGGAAGTGATGGCATACTGTGTTTAATTTGAATATATCTGTGTGTTAGTGTAAGGCCTGCAGGATCTGGTGTGGGCATTGCAGCCTCAGCGATTGCAATAGAGTATTAAAGAGTTGTGATCATCACAGGTGCAGTTAGAAGCTTTTGTTTTGAAATGTTCATCTTTCTAAATTTAATAAAATTTGGTTTTCTTTCTTTCTTTGCGAAACCAAACCAAACCTTTGTCTGTTGGTCAACAGGCATCAGAGGAAGTGTCAAAATCCCTGCAAGCAATGAAGGAAATTCTTTGTGGGACCACAGACAAGGAGCCACCTACAGAAGTAGTGGCTCAGCTGGCACAAGAATTGTACAACAGTGGCCTTCTAGTGACGCTTATTGCCAACCTGCAGCTGATAGATTTTGAGGTAGGTCAATGTACATAAACCTATTTCCCTGGTCTCCGTGTTGTCTGTGATGATAGCCGTGTTTTTCTGAAGCCTAATAATTTTATTGCAGCACTTGGAACATGGTTGCACCATTTCTCACACACTGAAAAAGTTAGTTGTAGGTTGTTCAGTATACTGACAGTTGTGATCATATACTAGAAGTATATGCAGTGCATCTGATTTAACTTTTTTTCCTTATAAGCAAGAAAGAAATATTACTATGCGAATCCAAACAAGATAGGAAATGATGCTGAGAATACTGTTTATGACCTTGCAAGCTGCGGTGATTAACCTCTTACTTTGGGATGCTGCAACAAGAGTCAACCACTGTCTCTGAAGTGTGTCTGATTTAGAAGGGTTTCAGTGACATGGAGTGAAAATAATTGTAAGCATGGGAAAGTCTCATATGAAAAAGACTGAAAAAATTAAGGTGGTTTAGTTGAGAGGAAAAGAGTAGAAAAAGGTGTTGAAAACTGCCAGCGGGTGGCAAGGTAAATTGGATTGCCCCCACTTATTTTTTTTTTGAATAAAGAAGAAAAGAATATATATATATATATTATTTTTTTCCCAGCAGAAAATAAATAAATATTATGTAATTATATAGTCCATGGAACTCATGGCCAGTTCTGTTGTTAAAGCTAAGAACTTAGTAGAATTAAGATAACTGAACTTCCATATAATGAAGGAGAAGAAGAGTTTTAGTAAAAACAGATTACAGCAATTAAAAATAAATATAAACCCTTTTAATTGACCTTTAGCTGCTATGGACAGGAAAGAAACTTCATCACTGCCAGGACATTACAGTATTTCTGTGGTCCAAGGTCAGGTGGGATACTGGCCTCCAAGGGCTTTTGTGCATTTTCGCTGGCACTGATGAATTGTCAGAAGTGTCTGAGTATCTCCCAGCAGATAGAAATCCCTGGTTCCTTGGAAATAAACCTCTTCCACTGAGGTCTGAAGCCAGGGCAGTACCCAGTGTGTAGGGCAGGGTTGCTTTTGAATTTAAAAAGCAGCTCCTTGGAGAGATCACCTGATGCTTTCAGAGTCACCTTTTGTGATATTTACTTTCTTGTGTAAGAGTTATCCCATTATTGAAGTCACTTGTTGTTACTTCATTTCTCCTTCCATTTTGAAAATGAATGAAAAGGAGGAACGATGGGAGATTTATGTTTGCCTTTGCCTCCTCTTCCTCCTGTTCCCAGTAAAGCCAGCATTCAAGGGACTGCTTGATTTTCTATTAGTTGTTGAAATGTTGTTAGTGAAGTTCTCTCATTCTTAAGGTCTTGAGTTCAGGAGGGTTTTTATGCTTATATTTCTTCAGATCTTTTCAATTGTCATCTCCCCCCAGTAACTGTTAAATGACTTAAGTACAAAAAAAATCCATACAAAAACATAACCTGAAAAAATCATACATGTATTTTATATTTATATATTTTTAAAGAAAATAAGAGGGAGGAAAGAGAAGATACTGTTAGCAAATACGCCACAGGAGGGAAACTACTGGATTTTTTCAGTTGCCTGACAATCTGTATTGCTTTGTCAGACAAAAAATAATCTGTTATTAAAAAAAAATCCTAAATAGCTTTTATTGAAAAACAGACTTTTCTATGATAAAACCTTCTCAATCATTTATCAAAATTGTTCAACATACTCCGGTAAACCAGTAGAAATGAAATATCATTGAAAAAGAGGGTAGGAAGAGAATATGCTGCCTTGTCATCATATTCCCATAGATATTTTTAGTTTATCAACTTTTCTGCTTATTTTGTTATATTGTCCACAGTTGATATTTAGGTTTCTTCATTAAACAAGCAATGTAATCACTTTTTAACGTGCAAGTTAGGTTTTTGATCTGTATGTCATGGTAGAAATCAAAATAACCAATACCTGAAAATCTGATTTCTGAAGGAGATAATATTTACGTAAATTACTTCATTTTGTCCTGACTCCCTTTCTCCTCCTCACTACCCCTCGCCATCCCAAAAACTGTTGAACCTGCTGGCCACTTTGAACTTAATTTTTGCGTAGTTGAACTAACCTTTGAAGATACGATTTCAAAGACTTCATGAAACTTGATGGCTGTTTAGAAGAGAGAGACGGGAGCTAATGCCCCCACTTAGAAAAAGGCAGAAGCACAAACTGAAGTCCTGCCTGTCTCATTTGTATTTCATCTGCCAGTATGCTTTACAGCACATGTGGCAGGGGTACATGTGTGTGTATAGATGACATTGTCATGTTCTTCTATCTCTCTACCACACATCTGTAAAAAACAAGTTTATTGCCTCTGCCACTCAAGAAACAATATAATTTTAGTTATGTATTGGAACGGGTTGCCCAGGGAGGTCGTGGAGTCACCGTCCTTGGGGTTGTTCAAGGAAAGGTTGGACATGGTGCTTAGGGACATGATTTAGTGGGTGACACTGGTGGTAGGGGGTTGGTTGGACCAGATGGTCTTGGAGGTCTTTTCCAACCTTGATGATTCTTTGGTTCTATATAATTTTGCTGATAATACTGTTAAGAAGCACTAAAGTTGGGTTTGTGCAGGAGCCCAGAATCAAGAACAGACTGGATAGATTTTTGCAAATTTAGAACATGAAATTTATTGTTGAACTTTGAAGAGTTGAGGCAAAGGTGCATTCCAAAGAAGTCTATTAAAAAAAAAAAAAACAACAAACCACAAACAAACAGAGATGTTACTAACTGCATATAAGCCTAATGGTTCACAAGCTGTAAAGCCCATAAAAAAGGCAGTAAATAGCCACAAGCCCAGGACTGGCAACATTGGACGATTCCTCTCACTTTACCTTGAGATAGAAGCTAAACTGCAGTATAGGTATTATGCAATTTGTTATTCATGTGATGGCATCTTCTGAGGTTTTTCTTTGTTTGTTTGTTCTTGTCTAGCTATTGTGCTCTCCATGCTGCCTTATCTTGTGCTTCAGTTGTCATATGTATTTCATTTTAAGGCAAACTCTAATTGCAGATCCAAGTGAGAAGCATTGCAAAAGTATTCCTACAATTTTAATGGATGTCTGATGGTGAGGGAAGTCTGCCTTGGTTTCCTTCTATCTGCCTCCGTTTTCCTGAGAAGAACTCAGAGAGACCAGTTTCTTTCCTGATCGCTGGTCTCTGGAAAATATGCTGCTATGGGATATAATGCTGTAGTACACCTAGTATTAAGTAACTAGTATAAAATTTGGCATAGCAGAAAGAATCATTCAATTTGGGGACATTTTTATCTCTCCCCTTTCGACAGCTTGTCTCTTTCTGGATTGCTTTCATTTTGGAGTAACTGCTGAAGCCGCTGGGGATCACAGGATTCCAGACATATGTTATGGGTGTTGTAAAGATAGGGAGAATGGGGCATCTTTATAAAGAATTAACTTAATTAAGAGAATGTCCAGAGGTCAAAAGTGCTGCAGACAAAGGCAGGTGGATTGGCCTGGACTGATTTGATCCTCATATTTAATTCCCTGAGTCCCTTAGTCCCCAGGCCAGCTGGGTTGGAACGAGTAGGAAAGCAGAATATTTTGTGTTTCTCAGCAGTGATTTATTTGCAAAGGTGAAACCAGGGAATTTCTCTCTGTGTGAAACTGTCTGCGCCTTGGCTTAGAACATTCAATAATTTCTTCGCCAAGGAGTGTTTGTCCTCTCAAGACAGATCAATGAGCATGTCAAGATTATAAGCAACCTTTTGCTTGAGCTCGCCCTGTGCATAGTGACCTGCTGTTTACTCAGTGCCTTGGTTACTGGCCATTAGTGTGGCGGTCTCTCCCCTCTATTAATTGCACCCATCAATTTGTCTCCTGCGGCCAGGGGAGAAAGCGGTGGGGAGGAAGAGGACTTACAAAGCAAGATGCATTGGCAAGCTCTGTAGCTGAATAGAGCATAATCTGGAAGGGCCTTCCGAAAAGTTATCTGCACGGGGAAGTATGAAAAGACAAAAGATGATTGTACAGATGTGTGTAGGGCTAGATGGAGGAGAAATTTAGGACAAAGTTAAGGATCCTTCCCGTATTACTTGTGACTGAAGCTGGGACACGTATGTGACACAGCAATTATTTCATTCTTCATAATGAAATAAGGGGTACAGTTTTAAATTTAACCCTGATTTTTCAAGATTGCAATCACATTTGCATTGATGACATCCGAATAATGAAAAGCCCTAGCTTTATAAAGCTAGGCTGTGTTTTGTTGTACTTGTTTCTAGCTTAACAACTTAAATTTGGAGGCTATGGGAGCAATAATACACACTGCAAAAGCATGTTTGGCTCAGGGTTGTTGTTTGTTTCTTTAGTACTTTAATGTTGTTATATGAAATAGCCAGGGAGTTGCTCAACAGAATAAAGAGGGTACACATCTTCATCTAGAGAAGAAAAAAAAAAAAAAAAGGTATAAATGGGTGTGTGTGGGATCGGTGTTCTTCAGAGCCACCCGAGGGAGGAAACCTTCTTATGGCATAGAGGAAAGAGCAAGTGTGATGTGGTGGGACTATGGAGAGCCCCAAAAGGAGACAGACTTGTTTTTGTTTTAAATTTCATTTCCGCTTTAAATGGATATTATAGTCAATGGTCATTTACTCATGCTTTTACAGTTGAAGATATGTTTTGCTTCTTTAACAGGGCAAAAAGGACGTTTCCCAGATATTTAACAACATCTTGAGAAGACAAATTGGCACACGCAGCCCTACTGTGGAATACATTAGCGCCCATCCACATATCCTATTCATGCTTCTAAAAGGGTGGGTGCTTTAATTTGACTTTGATTTTCATTAAAGAGCATTGCCTGGAACATACTGGCATTGCAATTGATCTACTGTCTCACTTTTATTTTTATTTTTTAAAAAGGATTTTCAAACTTTGTTCCAGATTTCTTTTGTTTCTTTTATATTGACTTTCTTTCTACATGAATGTACACTTTTTAATAACTGGATTATTTTATTTAGCCATTATTTCTTCACCAAACGTCATGTTGGACTAATTATGTGCTGCTTGTTTTTGACTGCTCACCATGTGGCATGTGACTTCAGTTCTTGCCCTGAACTCTTATGTAGTATTGTTGACAACTGCTGAATTTCATTTAGACCCTTTTGCGTTGCAGGAGGGGAGTTATACTGCTCCCTATAAATAACTGCAGTCAAATGCTGGACCACCATGTGGCAGAACACGGAGAAGCAAAAATGCATGAAAAGAATAGTTGTATCTGTGGGACAGACTTCTCAAATGCTTGTAGCCACATGTGAATTTCAACTTTAAATTAAGTCAGTAATGAACTCCATGTCTTTCAGTAGTAAATCTTTTTTTTTTTTTTTTTTTTTTTTTGTAATTTTAACCTATGCGGGAATAAGTGCTCAGCCAGTGTTTCCCAAGGTAAGCTGGGCAGGGAGGGGGAGAAGCATGGAGAAGACATCAGCCGTAGTTGCGTTCAGGAATGCACAAATGTTGGCCTTAAACTCTTGAGGTTTCTGTCCCCTTTGCTTGGCCAAAAGTGCCTCCCATTTAGCAAGAATCTTTGCTTTTCCAACACTTAGTCTACTGTTTTCTGTGGTTTTCTTTTGGCCTTAGGATTTTGTTTATTTTTCTCTAAAGAAAGAAGAATATATGTCATTGGGATTAAAGAGCTAATGTTGAAATAAGTGCATTCATTAGCTGATCAGTATGAAACAACGTGGACTCTCATAGCAGTTACCTGGTTATACTAGTAAGAACCATTTGAAAAATATTGTATAGGCCTTTTAAACTAATGGTACTTACAAGAATATGCATTTTTTTTAATGTGTTTCTTGCTCTTGAGGCTTTAGATTGGCATTTTAACCATTCACTCTGCAATCGGTGTTAGGAAAATACTTAAGCCCTATCTAAGATTGTGCATAACAAGAATGCAGCCCCAGGGGTAAAATCCCTTCCAGCCAGCCTTCCCCTCTGCCAAGGACAGACCTGAGTGTGTGATCCCGGCCTCCCTCGGAGTCGGGGGAAATAGTCACGTCTGGAGCCTGATTCCTCTAAACCAGCTATTTGCCTCAAAACTGGCGACTTTCCAGCGCAGCTGAGCAGGAAAAGAAAAGTAATCGAGCGAACTAATTTCTACCAGGGATTTAAAGAAGTCCGAGCCTGTCATTGAGTGTGGTGTCAAAACTTGTGTTTGCTCTGATAACCAGAGGTCCTAGTCTGGACCCGCTGCTCTTCCCACCAGCAGGGTGGTGGGGAACCAGGGCAGGTCACTCTTCTGACCTAGGTCTTGCTCTTACAAGTATCATGATTCATTGTGATTGTGCTTTAATTTTGAAACTCTGATTTGTTTTGTGTTACTAAGCACCAACGTCTTTGGATAGGAAGCCAGTAAGCTAGTTAAATGGATTTTGTTTTAATTTGTTCATTAAAATTCAACATTTATATGAACCTCAAACTATTTATTTCAGAACAGTGATGATAATTCTCTCAGTCATTGTTAAGTTGTACAACTGTTTTCAATTTCATATATAGATGCAATCATTTTCTTCCCTTTCCTGACTTTTAGATTTCCTTCTCTCCTTTTCACTCATTTTGTTTTTGCACATTGCATGTACATCTCTGCCATATGTCTTGGCTTTATTTAAAGTTAGAAAATATTTTTGGATCATGTCCCAGATATTCTTTGGCATCTGTAGCAACCAGGAATATTAAAATGATAGTAAAAATTTCATGTTATGTGTATGTGCTGCTGATGGACATGTCACTGTAGGTGACCTGAGCCAGTGGATGTATTTAAGTGGCATCAGTTACGTGCTTTTCTGAGATGGGTGCTGCAGTGTGTCCATGTTAGTTTGGGTCTCTGGCTCCTTGTTTTTGATGTCTTGGCCATCTCTCCACAGCACTGCACTGTATCAGAATTGCCATTTTACAAGTTTTTCCTATGAAAGTACTATTGAATTCTTCAGCAGTACTCCAGAAGATGGTCACTGAGCACTAATGGTATCGGAAAAGTTGCTGTGTGATGATGTCAAATACCCTGCTGCCTTACCTAACCCACGCAGGTCCACTGCCAGGGCTGCCTAAAAAAACAGTACTTCAAATACATACCTAAAGTAAGGGTAGGTTCCCTTACAAGCAGCTTGCTGAGTGCAGGCAGTGCGTGGTGCTTGTGCCCAGTGAATTGTGAATACTTAGAGGTGAACACCCCCACTTGAAAATGTGACTTGAGGACATGTTTTCGTATTTATTTAGTACTAGGTGAATATATATGAAACTGAAATCTACTTAAAGGAAAGTGGATTTGGCTCGCTTGTACCTTTTAGTGTTTGTTATATGACATTATTTGGAGAGAAAAAAAAAATTTCAACCATGACCGTAAAAGAAACAGCCCGGGACTATTGTGAAGGCTTGTCATTGTTTTACTTGTATTGGATGCAAAATTTCCTCTGCCCCCTGACAGTCAGTTCCCAACAGTATCAACAAAAGGTTGCTTTTTCATTGCATAATGTGAGCTCTGTTGAGTGGGAAGGATCCTGAATCAGGGCTCCCTCCCAGTATTTCCTGCCTAATACTCCAGTGGCACTGCCAGTTTGAGATAATTGTTCCTACCTTTTAGGCTTCATTTTACTTGTTGGCTACTCCCTCCTACATTCTCAGTTTCAGAAAAAAACATGTAGCACATAGTTCACTACTTACTACTGTTTTTTTGTTTTTGTAAGTGAATTGAGTTTGCTGCTGCATGGATACTTGCTTTTATGGTATCTTCTCTATGAGCAGGCTTTGTGTATGAATAGGATTTTAGATGAATACAATGTTTGGTATATAGAGTGTCTGATATATTCAGACCAAATTTGAGCCAAGTCTTTCTCTGGTGTAAGCATATTGCATTAGCCCAGAAATAATTTGGTCCTTTATAATTTAAAAATATTTTCCATTTCTAGTACAGTGACTATGGCAGACTTGAAGTTTGTGGCACTGTTTTCATCATTTCTCATGAGTTACGCATTTATAAGATCTTTTGTGAATATATATATTACGATGCATGTGATCTCTAAAGTGCTCAGTCACTGCCCAGATCTGTGTTGATCTCTTCATATCATAGTGCAGGTAAAGCTTTAATAGTATGTTTTCTGAAGTTGCAGAATTCCTTGAGTTAAGATAAACTCAAGCCACAGAAGTTAGTGTAAAAGAAGATCAGAGTATATCTGTCTGTCAAGACCTTCTGTCTTCCAGGCTTGATGTCCTTGTAATCTCCTTCCCATGCATCCATATCTTGTACCATCTTCTGCACTAGCCACATAAGTAGAATTGTCTTTGCTCCACAATGCATCTCTGCTCTCAGTCATGCCTCTTTTAGCCTCCACAATAAATGTTTTGAAATATCTCAAGTCTATTATTTCCCTTTCTGGTTGTCCCCAGTGGTCAGTATGTGGGTGTTTCTTTAGGTTGTAAGTTAATCATAACAGAACTCTATTTTTTTTTCTGCATAGAGTAATAATTGCTCATGAGAAGAGATTGTGAAACACATCTCCATCATTCTTGCCTGATGGCTTGCATGTAAATGTGGGTGCAGATAACGTACTGGTTATGACTGGGCAGCCTATAAACTTCTTCCAGGCATACTCCAGGAGCCAAACCCAACTTCCCTCACTTATGTGAACAGTCAAAGGTCCATAACCCAGCTCTAGATAATGGAGCATTTGACTAAGAATGATTCTGTTGATGCTTGTGTTTTAAGAAGTTATTGTGCTGGAAACAATGTAATTTGCTTTTATTCCAAACAAAATATTCCTTAGCCAAGTATTAAATATTTTCCTGGCTGCTCTCCTAGGAGCAGCTCCGCCTCTTTCTGCTTGAAAATTAGTATTCTTGTTAATGGAGTAGAGGAGAGGTGTGCCTTAACAGAAAGCGGCACGTCTGTTGGCTAAAGGCTTTTAAGTTCATGGTTGCAAATGCTCCCCAAAAGGAAACAAACAGGAGCTTGACTGCGTGCATTTACTTGCGAGGGTGGGAAGTTTCATTTGCCTTTTTGGAATAGTGGTTCATTTTTCATTAAGCCAACTATTGTTGACATCAGGTTGAAGTATGCAGCTCTGGTATGCTCTCAAAACACTAAAATTCTTTTAAATTGCATGCTGGTGGTAAATTTGAGGGCCCACTCACTTACAGCACAGATGGCATTTTGTCTTTTTTTTTTTTTTGGCCTAGTGCTAGGAATTAATTGTGAAAAGGAAAAATGATGCTGATAAGCTCTGGGTGATAATACACAGTTCTGATATAGTATAGCCAGCTTATTGAAACAGTGTGTGCTTTCTGTCCCCTTGGACTTCATCACTTTCACATGACTGAATATTGTTGGAAGAAGTTCACTTCAAGTCCTTCCTGACTGTTAGATTGCTTTTTTTATTTCCTTCTTCCAAATTATGTTTCTAACAGTTTTGTTTCAGATTAACTCCGACATTAAAGACATCAAGACTTTATAGAAATAGAAGATTATCTGAATTCCCTCCCCTATGCCTCCCTTCCCAAGACTGCGAAGTGTGCTGGCTCCTATCTGTGACATTGCCTGTGCCGTAATGGGATTGTAACTTGAGGAACAAATATTCAACTCCTGAACAAACCCTTTGTCTCTGCAGAGGGGGGGATTGAGCAGAATTCCTCCCCAACTGCAGGAAAGATCTTCAGAGCTACAAGAAGCTTAATCATATGTAGACTGCCAGGTTAAACTCTTCCTACCTTCCTCATTAGGCATTAATATTTGAGATTGATGTTCTCTAGAAGAGTGGGAGTTGCTGGGTGGCCATGAGGTGCTGTATTTTTCTTGGATAAACTGAGAAGCTCAGAATTACATCTGAAAAGGGGAATTATTGTGCTGTATGGGCTTTGCTTTCTCATAAATGAAAGAACAGTGAAGGAATTCTGTTGAAACTTTATGCACTCCCTACAGTCTTCACAGAGAGGAGGTGTAATGCACAGTTATACTGAAATGTGTGTTGGCTTGTAAAGACAGAGGTTAGGAGTGGGAAATGCTGGCAGCTCTGGCATTATGAGCTGTAGTCCTGAAGCTGCTCTGGTTGAGGGACACACTGTGCGTGTGCTGGACCCTCTCTGGCACATATTTCATATGCTACAAATTTCCCTATTGCTATAAAATTGTCTATCTGTTTTTGGTCTTTTATGGTTTGATCTTTTTTGTTTCCTTCTGTTCTCCAGATATGAATCCCCAAATATTGCCTTACGCTGTGGAATTATGCTGAGAGAGTGTATCCGACATGAACCATTGGCCAAAATCATACTTTTTTCGGAACAATTCAGAGACTTTTTCAAATATGTGGAAATGTCGACGTTTGATATAGCTTCTGATGCCTTTGCTACATTCAAGGTAAGTTATTTGATACCTGCACCTGATACAATCTGATACAAAACCTGAGGGTGATTGAGTCAAAAATGGCATTCCATCAGTACTGATCATTGAATACTATATTTAAGCATTTGAACTGGCTTTTTTATTGTTCAGTAAAAGATATAATTAGTCCTTGGTCAGTTTGTAAAAGGAGTCACAGCAGCGATCAAGTCTGCAAAGACTTTAATTTAGTGCAGATTTACATTTCACTGATGTTCTTCATCTTGATACCCTAAGGCCTTTAATTATGGCCCTAAGGCCATTTAAAGCTCAAATTAATCATTCATTATGTACAGTTATTGTAGACCACATAACCTTTTTTCTCTTTCTAACCTTCCCCACAAATAAAACCACTGCCCATCATAACCACAAACAGTAAATAAAAGGAATCATTTAATTCACTTTTGAAATCCTGTAATTTTTGCTGAGCCTTCTGAGTCTGGCACTTTGTTTAGACTAATGCTGTGCCCCTGATTATTTTTACATGTCTGCATGCTTACACTTGTGGCCCGTGGTACAGTGTAAGGACCATACTGCTAAGATGTGTCAGGTACAAGCACTGCAAAGGTGCTTGCTTGACATTACAGTGGCCCTAGTTTTGTGTGGTGGTGCAGGGACTATTGTCTTTTGATTTGAGACTGTTAACATTGAACATTTTGAAAGGTAGATCAAAGGAGAAATGTCATGAAACTTCTAGTCACGATTAAAACTTTGCCACCTTCCTATCTCCAAGTGACAAATAAGCTTAATTGTAATGGAGAACATGAGGGAAAGCTAGAAAGGGCCAGCTGCCATTTCCTGCTTTGGCCTCCTGGTAAGTCTGTGGCTGTTGGTGATGCTCTGTTGGTCCCTTCAGTGCAGCAGAAGTGGCCCAAAAGCAGTAGGTAGGATTTGCCCATTGCTGCAGGATTGAATGGTGGGATCCAGGTGGCCTACGCTCTTCACAGAGTCTGTGTTTTGTACTAAAAATGAAGTTGGGTGAAGCTTGCCAAATTTCTTGGAATTTGTATGTGACCATCGTGTTTCCAGCAAGGTGCTAGTGTACTTGTTGAGCCAAAATATACAGGGAAGACTGGTTTATTTCTGAAAAATAACTTAAATGGGAAAATTCTTTTCAGGTAAAGAATCATCTAAATATAGATCTAACTCCTTTTTTTTTTTTCTTTTTTTTCCCCCCCTCTATCATTGGGTTCTTTGCTGTCATAGAAACGAGTTGTTCATTCTTTATTCTCAGAGCTAATTAGAAATATGATTAGGTAGATCTTGGGAATAACTGTAAGAAATGTTAGCTCAGCAATTTAACACATAACTGAGACCTGGCCTCAGTTTTCACTTACCTATTGAATGGGGTAGAGATTTGCAGAATGGAGATAGTGTTGCATTCTTAAGTAATGAGTTGATCAGGATTAAAAATTCAAACCACCCATTAATCAATAGCAGTATCTTTCAATTGTTTTAAGTTGTGCTGCCGTTGTGTTCATTTGGTAAATGTTATGAAAGTGGAAGTAGCAAAGAAATCTGGACAAGTAAAAATATGTGTATAGGACTGTAAAAAAAAAAAAAAAGCTGAACCATAACTGAACTATTTAAATCCTCCATCTCTGGAGTTTTACGCTATCTTTGGAAGAGTATTTGTCTCTCATCAGAAAAAGTGTTCTTGGACTCTGTTCCCAGCCTGACAGGAGAGATTTGCATCATTTGCCCAGGTCCTGCTCTGAGCATGACAGCAGAACATGTGGTTGAGTGATGGGCATGGTTTTTACCCCAACCAGGAGGTAGGATGTGGACATGGGTCACTTCAGCTGCAACAGGGGCTACAGGCTGCTGTGACCCTCCCAAGGCAAGAGGGATTGATTGACCTTCATGGATCTACAGCTGTGGAACTTATTTCTGTCCCCTGTCATCCAAGTGTATTTTTAGCAGGATTTAAAAATAGGATTCTACATCCTCACGTGCATTGGAAAGAGAGGAGTAAGAGGGCAGTTCATAGGAGAGAAATCACCTCTTAAAATGCTTGGGGCAATCTATAAAACTGCATTTTTTTAAAATTACGTTTTAGCACCTGATACATGGCCAGTTCTGGAAATAAACCAGCTGTTCATTTCATCTTCTATCTGACTATTACTCTAAAATAACTGGAACAGCAAGAAGGGATATGGAAGCAATTGAATCATGAGATGTGGAGCTACCTCATTTCTAATACCATATAAATAAGTGCTGTCTATGGTTGCTTACTGGCTGGATTACTGAACTCTGTGTTTTCAGTTCTGCTTCCACTGTTTTGGGTTTGCAGTGTTGCCACCAGGGTGTCTGGTTGAGAGCTGAAAGTCTTGGATAGTCTATGCACCAGAGGAGGGTTTAATTAAATGTGCATTAAAGTTTGAGGATATTTATAGTAGGAAAGTATTGGCATTTTTGATGAACTTGAGAGGTACTTCTTAATTAAATTCAGCCAGGTGCACAGCAGAGGGGAAACAGAGCTGCTAAAAATGCAGAGGAAAACAGCTTGTATTTAGAGAGTCAGCTGTGGAGGGTACCAGGAGAGGGTGGAAGGAGTGCTGATTCAATACTGCTGCTCCACACTTGTCTTGTGATTTTCTGTGAAAAACTCACTTTGGATTATATTCCATTTGTGCCCCCTATTGAAAAAATGTTGTACTTGCCTCCTAAGTGCCCTGCATCAAAGCTTGTGAATTACATTTGTTGTGCTCAGCCTTTTAAACTGGTATCGTTGCAATCCTGCTAAATAAAGGAATGTATTAAAACGTAATGTACTGCATTTTGTAGCACCCTGCTTTCCTTTTATAATTTATGGTAAAAATAAATTAAAGGATTAGTATGTAAAGAATTAATTTTATTTGTGATGCTGTAGAGGATGTGGTGGTGCATGTACTTCAACAATGCTGTTTAGGTCTCTGACTGTGGTTAAGGAAACCAAGGAAAAGATGATGAAAAAGATACCAGAAAGCGATTCACTGAAAAAATAGCGACTTGAATGGACCTCATCAGGCATTTATTGTCGTCAGTGTTATGTTTTAAAAGAGGAAATAAGATACAAATTAAACTTAAATGCCTCAAACTGGCCACCTCAGTTATAGCTATTCATGCAGTAAAGAGACTTGATTTCTTCTGGAGCTGAACATCTGCATCTCTGCTGCTGAGCACCAGCATTCCCCTCCTGAGAGAGAGGATGCTCCAATTTAAATCTGAGTTGGTTACCCACCTTTTAGGATGGGATGCCTGCTGTGCAACTTCAGCTACCTAAAAGGTCTCTGCTGCTGCTTGTGTTGGAAAGCCCAGCTTAGGCAGAAAAACAGAAGGAGTGCATCCCTTCTACCTAAGACTCCCTGTTTTGGGGATGGAATGGGTGTGGAGGGAACCTGGGTTGCTAGCTTAGATTTGTGCCTAACCTGTAGGTTTTAAATAAGTAAGTGTATATATCCAGTGGTTGAATTTGAGACTGCCTTGTTGCATTCAATGGACATGAGCAGTAGCAGTCAATAAAAATTATCATAATCTTCCAGTTGTGGGGCAGAATGGAGATCACTTTTGGTTGTGGGACCAAAGCTGATCCCTCCATAAAGGGTTATTTTGCTTTCCTCCTTTCCCTCACCCCAGTTTATTGTAAGTACTGTACACAATGACCACAAAAAATAAGGCTAGAAGGTGGGAGGAAGAAGGAATATAAAGAGCTTTGGAATAACTTTATGTTGATTCTGTTTGCACTGAATGAATTCTCCTTAATATGCTAATAAACACACAACTGAATTCCATGCGGTATCATTTTTAAATGTTTTTTGTTTATGGAAATCATGTTGGAAATATCTTCTAAAAGATGAAGTGCTAAAAAAAATACTAAAATGTATTAGAGAATAAAGGGAAAATTGAATGGGCAAACTCTCTAAGGGAACCTTTCTCTGCTCTTTTCCAGGACCTGTTAACAAGACACAAGTTACTGGTAGCAGAATTTCTGGAACAAAACTATGATACAGTAAGTACAAATGACAGAAGAACTTTATAAAATCTCTTCATGCTTAGCTAGAAGAAGTGCGCTTTCCAGTAGTGGAGGATTTCATGCTCCACATAAAATAGTCACGCAGGACTGCAAAACTAAGCATTGCTTTTACTAAATGTGGTGTTTGAAATACAGGTATCCGCACTGCTCACATCCACAGGGGACAGATGCCAAGTTTTCAGGAGAACTCGAAGTTTAAAAACAAGTATTATTCATCTCTGTACTGTATCTCCTCATAGGTGAATGGAACCGCAAACAGTATTTAGATAGACCATGGGGAAAAGTGTTCACATTTTTAAACAGTTTTGTGGTATTCCAGCATCGATAGGGCCGTGCCAGTGTGACTTGTAATACTCTGGGACAGAGGAGAAGAGTTACTGCAAGAAGTTTTAGCTTTACTGAAAATTATATGCACCTAAGTGGGAGACAGAGATGTCACTATTCTCCTTACCATCCTAAATCAATTAGTCCCTTGGTTTGTTGCCATTTTTCACTTTGGCTTTTTGACTCTGTTTTGAATCAAATTTCAGTCAAAAAAATTCCACTGGAATCAATGGAAATTAGTCTGATACGGATAATGGAATGAGACTACAGGTTATGTTCTTGTGTTACCTTAGGTATTCTTTATTTCATTGCCAAAGTAAAAAGGCCGATGACTATTTCTTTCGTTCTAGAGTTACCAGGAAGGTTAAATAAAGATCAGGCTGATTATTGCTGAGTCACAAACGTAGCTTAACTGGAGCAAAGTTAGTGTTTCTTCTCATCGTTCCTCTGTTAGTACTGAAGGACTACAGTGGAACAAAATTTGAAGTATAAATAGTGGGCATTAGGATTTTTTTCAATGATTCTTGGACAGTGTTGGGTTTATTTTGCTTGTTTGGTCGATGAACATATACAGTAGCACGGCTGCTCAGTCTTCTTGACCACAAGATTTCTTTTGCCACCTGCAAAAAGCCAGCATGCACTCTACTCCTGGTGATCCTCATTCTACAAAGTGCTTTAATGAGTGAGGATGTTGAAGGCAGGTGGCACCTCACAAAGAGCTTTTGGCACATGGCAGTATGGGACGCACTGTCAGCAGTTTGGGGTGCTGCATTAAATTGCAAGTAAAAGTAAAACACACTCACACGTCCCAGCAGCAGATTCACTCTCTTGTAAAAGAAGGCTGTACAGGCACTGGCTGACTTCTGTGCGAGCTGGCTCATGCTACCTTCTGTTGCATCCAGTCCATATGTGGTATCGCTCCGTGTAGCATTTGGCAGATGAGTATTACTGGGCATTAATTCACTACATGATAGCAAGCAGAGAAAAAAGGCCACAAGAGCTTGGCCTGCCATTGCAGTGAAGTGTTAGAGGGTGGCACTGCTGCTGCTTCTGCTGCTCCTCCAGGGTGGAAGGACAAGAAGGAAATGGGGAGAAGGAAGGATGGACATGAATTGACTGCATTTGTTTTCTTTTTACTCTAGATCTTTGAGGATTATGAAAAACTCATTAATTCTGAGAATTATGTAACAAAGAGACAATCTTTGAAGGTAAAGCAACATTTTTCAGCGCTTCCCTTGAAAATTTGTAATTCATAATATGAAGAATATCTAAATGCATATATGGCAATGAAGTAATCATGTAATTTCTAACAAAAAATAAATGAATGTTTGGGGACGCTTTTCATAGAAGAGCTTGCTGTGAATTTTATTTCCTGGATCTTTGTTGAAGCATTGGACTTTTTCTATGGAAAAAGCACCATCATTTTTCCTCTGACCTCAAGTTTGTACTCCAATTCAGAACAAGTTAAAATGCTGCATGGAATGCAGATGTGGCCAAATAGATGTGTTAATGTAAAATCTGAGTGAAATTAAAGGTGTCTTTGTGGGACAGTTGCACTACACTTGCTTCTGTCCCAACTGGCTCACACCAGCTCCTATTACATTCAGTCCGTATGTGGTAACCTTTTCTGTAATGTTTGGAAGATGGGCATTAAGTAACGTGCTACGTGATAACAAGTCTAGTTAATTTTTTTTAATGTAGTGACATTAAAAACTCTTAAGACAAACATTAACATATGCTGTTGCTTTCTTTGCTTTCAAAAATCAAGTGATAAACTGATTAAAAAAATTTTTTTTTTTGGTAATTTTCTCTGTAGCTTCTGGGTGAATTGATTCTGGACCGACACAACTTTGCCATCATGACAAAATACATCAGCAAACCAGAGAATCTGAAGCTGATGATGAACTTGCTGCGAGATAAAAGCCCCAACATTCAATTTGAAGCATTCCACGTGTTCAAGGTGAGACAGCAGGAGCTGTACAGATGGCAGACTTTCTTTTCTGCTCATAAAAGTGGCTTTCAAGGAGGGCAAGAGAAATCCCTCAAAAATAAGGCTGAAGGATAGGGTTTACAGTTGTGTCAGTTGTTTGAGAACATCTTTATTGAAAACCTCTCTATCACACAGCCTCTGTTTTGTCTCACATTCAGGTGAGATCTAATGCAGCATCATTTCACTTTGGGTTGAGGGTAGTCCCTCACACAGGGATGAGGTGGATGGTACTGGTACCAAAATACACAGTTCCTAGATGTTATCTAGGGTCCTTTCCCGAACTCTTAGGTGTTTTACTGTGTGATTCTGGGTAAGTATATTAAAACAAACAAACAAAAACAGACAATCAACCAAAAAACAAAACCAACCAACCAACTAAAAATAACCCACAATGTCTTAAAACTTTACATTAAGACCAAAAATAGCCAGTGCTAGCACTGTGCATCAATGTGAACACAATTTGCTTTTAAAGGTATTAAAAAGATTTGATAGATCTGAGCTTGAAATAAGTTTAATCCTTCCATCCTTTGCCCTGATCATTAGCACAGTCTTAAACAATTACAAGACCCAACCAGTGTCCTCTTTTTCATTGATTAATGTTAACAGGTGAATAGTTTACTGTTTTCCTCTCAAAAAAGATCTCTGCTCCCAGTCAGAGGGTGAATTGAATTGTTACTGTGCAAGACTACCTTTAGTTTGGAGCTACTGTATTAATTTCAAACTATGCAAATAGAGCTGCTAATAATTTTCAGAAGAGGGGAGTCTGTGAGGATAGTCTTCCCGAAGATGGTTAAGAAAGATACCAGATCACAACAGAAGTCATGGTATTCTGGAAAGGTTACATTACCCTCTACAAATTCAGGGTGACTTGTTGAGTTCTGTAGTTCCGCCATTTCTCATTTGGCAAAAAGCTTTCAGGTCTTTGGTGGGGTGATTTAGAGGATGTACAGCTTCTCCAAAATGCTTTTCATTTACCAAAAAAAAAAAAGAGTCTCAAGGAGGATTAAGATAAAAAAAAAAATCCCTCCCTGAAATAAGCAGCTTGGTAAGCTGTTCCCTTGCTCACTTCCTCCATCGTCAGCTGAACCACTGTGAGCAACTTCTCCTCCTCCTCCTCCTTATCAGGAGGTCTGTAGCTCCAAGATAAGAGAGCAGTCAGGCTCAAAACACTTGCAGCCTTTGAGATGCCTGTGGAGGGAAGGGATCAGAGGATTGGGGTCTGCTTGCCACTCTGTGAACAAATGCCAGCTTTCTGTGTATGAAACACATGAATCGCTGGTCCTGTACTAATGACAGGCATGGCCTGGGCCTTGGGAACAGCTGATTTTACTTATTGTAAGAAGCATTTGAAAGGATTTTGAATAATTTATAAGGATTCCATTGTGCGACTGTGTTGATGTTGCTCCTTCCCATTCCTTCCTTCTTTTCCTTTACCACCAGGCCGTGTCCCATTTCCCGTTAGAGTGTAGGTATTGTAGGCTCAGCCTTGCTCAACCACTCGCAACACTACCACGTGGATGTAATGCTGAGGCCTGCAGGTGCCCAGCAAAATAAATAGTGCATGATGATAAAGTTATGTCTCTTCAGTTCAAAGCACCAAACTCTGTCCTCAGATACTACCCTCCATGGGATGTTGCTGTTTTTTTCAGTAGTACCCATCAGCAGCATTTAAGTGGTGCCTTACTCTACCTCGTATGCATAATGTTCGTTGTGTGGGAACTGCAGGCTCAGAGCAGCATCTGATCAGCTGGAGATTGTTTGTTTATCACTAGCAGCAGCACACCAGAGTAACGCTAGAAGCTCAGCAAAGCTCCTCTGTTAGGTCCTCACTGAGGGCATGGGTTATCTGGATCTAGAAGCATTCAGCTTCTCCCAGGTGGGCAGCGGAGATATAGGATATATTATAGGAAATCCTATTGTGAACTAGCTTTGTAGAGAAGGTCAGAGGAGAGCATTTTCCTCTGACTTCACTTTTTACTCTAACTTCTGGAGAATTAATAAAGGAAATCCTTAGATATTCAAGAGAAGAGGGGAAAACATTTCTCTTTTCTTGTGCCCTGCAGTGTGCCTGCCTACTCTTTCTGGGTTACTGTCTCTGAACCCAATTCTCTTGTCAGCTGGAATAATTCTGTGCTAATGTAACTGGGAGAGGAATCTGGTCCTCAGCTTTTAATCTCATAAATTTTAAACTGTGCCTGCATTTTTAAATTGTGCTTGCAAAATGACCTCTACAGCCCTGGCTGAAATTACAGCAGACTAACCACAGTTACTTGAAATCAAAGGTCTGCTGAGAAGCAGATACTTGCTGCTCTGTCTGAGCTGCCAAAAGATTTAGGTTTAAATTACCTGATTTAGATGTTTCACCAGTTAGACACATTTGAAATGACAAAGTGCTTGTTTTGTAAGCATTCAGGTTTCAACTTTCCCCATGCCCTTGCCAACCCCCAAAAAGGCATATAACTCTTAGCTTCGTGAGGCAATTTCTTATTATTGAGGATCCAAAACTGCAAGACAGAGACTAAAATGATGAGCACCTCATGTACACAAATATTTTGCAGGAGTGTTTGATGGCTGACAACGCCCTTTGGGCTCTGAGAACATTTGTTGATCCAGGATGCTTTCTGTGGGAAATCAAGGACAAACAGAGTGCCTTCTTGCAGTGCCTGCTTCCATTTTCCTCCCAGGAGATGCTTGATCTTCCTCCTACCTTCCTCCTCCTATTCCTTTTGCCTGAGCAAGATGGAGTTTGTGCCTTGCATCATCATCCCAAGGGTACTTTGTAAAGCTGTGTGTCCCACACAGTGTATGCATGAGGATTAGCCAGCATTTAATCGTTAGGAAAAACTAACACACCCTACCTCTTTCCTTCTCCCCCAAAGATGTTCCAGTGGGGACTCAGAGCTGTGGGCTTTGACAGTCACCAGTCTCCTCTGCCCTGATTTCAGTGAAGAGGTCTCAGCCTTGAGCATCCACACTTCGAGGACCAAATGTTAGGAAGGGCTCCCCAGCTCCTGTGGTGCATTTGTGACAGTTAGTGGAGCCTGCTGTGAGTTAGCCCAAAGGGGAGAGCACAGCTCTCAGATGTACGTGAACGCAGTGCAGGTCATCCTTTGACCTAATGCATTTACAAATAAAAGCTAATAACGAGCCCTCTTGGCTTTCACATAAACAATTAGCTTATTTTGAGGAAAACACCCTGGAGTGGTGAATTGGGATTATGTAACTTTCTTGTTCTTAAGCAGACATTTAGCAAGATAATTTTACTGTTTAAATCTAAAAATAGACCGGGTACACTGTGTTTTGTGACCTTAGCTTAATTTTTCCGTTCTCTTCCATGCACATTACAGAGCTACCTCTCGCTCTGCAAATGGTCTCAGATAATTTGACCGTACTGACAGCTTCCTCTTGATAGGAAGCTGAAACCAAGTGTGTGTGGATGTGTCCTCTCTGCCTGTTAGCTGGAGAGTTTGTAGGGCAAGAAATGCAAAGCATTACAGTACAAGCAACATGAATCGTAAGGCACTTCTGTGTGCAGTTTCCTGCTATGGTAACATTGTGCTTGACCCCAGATGAAGTCTTAAAATACTCAGTCCAGCGTATCCAACCCCTGTTCTTCTGGAGTCCCAGAGGATGGTGATTGCTGGTCATTAATTGTAAGGAAACGAGGTCAGATTCTCTAATCAAGCGATTTTGGTATTTGTTTGGGGAAGAAAAAAAATAACACAGTGTATGACTTTTAATGCAGAAGAGAGCAAGAGGCAACTTTGGGCAACTTTTTCTGAGTCGATTTTCATTCCAGTCCTTTAAAAAATATTCACAAAACGGAACTGTGCTGAAACAGCTATTTTTAGAGTTGGAATTTTAATATGAGGGCTCTCTTTATTTTGGGTCTCTCTCTCTCATATATCAGAATTAAGTGTACTCTAGAACACACGATCTTTTATAGTAAAACCATGGGTGAAATGGACTTTCTGTGAAGTGTTTTAGCTGCAGTTAAAATTCATTTCAGTAAAAATGTTCCAGCTAGCATTAGTAATGATTTCTATTTACAGAGAGTTACAAAAGAGAGTTGTGAACACGGGGCACTCTTTTTTACACGCAAAACATTATGGTGGTCCTAACCCTGGCCTTCGTGGATCTGATCAGTTGATACTTGCAGAACTTATTTTGTTTGCTTAGCTGAAGCATTGAATAACATGTCAGGAATTTTCTGGGCCTGTAACGTTCTCTCTTTACGAGTCCCTTTTGACACTGAGCAAGACTGGCAGTCAAGATGATCTTTGTTTGGATTTTCAGTCTGACAGTTTTGCAAGGGGATGATAATAATCTATAAATAATCGAGCTGGAAGATAAACAGGATGTGATGTCTTCTATTAAACTAGGTCCTTTAATTATTTACTGTGGTAATGCCGGTTGGAGAACCAGCACGAAGTGCTGGCATTTACTAGATTTACCACTAAAACCTATCAGTTATGTTTTCTGACCAGATAGGTTTTTATGAGAAGAATTATCTTTGTAAAGAGGCCTAATACTTGCTGGAGGAAGATGTCCAGCCCTTTAGGATCAGGCCTTCTGTAATACATCCCAAAAGGTCACAGAGGAGGAACTGAACTCAAGAATGAAAACCTTGCAGCAAAGCTCTGTAATGGTTATTGTCCTCACCCTGGCCTGCAGGCTCGTGTGCTGCTTTTCTCAAAGGAAGCTTGTCTGGATGGCTTGGGGCTTACCACAGCCCAAGCCCTGGAAGGTCCAGCCTCCATCAGCACGATGGCCTCCTGCGGGTCAGTGTATGGGGAGCCGAGGCGTGGGGCTGCTGAAGCTGAAAGCATGAGCTGCCGCGGTCTCAGCCAGAGCCAAGCATTCATACCCATGAGACTTCAAGATTCATATTCCCTAGATAAGGCACAGAGAGGAAAGCTGTCAAGTACATTCAGATTTACATTCCTGAACCCTTTATTTCTCAGACTGAGGGGAAACAGCGGATCAGTAGCAGAATATCAAAGTTATTTGCAAGGGAAGGGATATTGCTTTCAAATGTAGCAGGCAGCGATAGAACAGTTAGCTATTGACAGTCCATCAAGCGTAGCAAGAGCTGGGAATTGAACACCCCACGGGCTGGCAAATGCATCCCTGGCAAGATGTTACATTTTGAAGGATTGGAGCATCGTGCAGGAAAGCTGTTATTGTAGGGTGGCTGCTCTGAAGGGACTCTTGAGAGTTTGGGCTATGGGTGCTACTGTTGTGAATTTTTAGGGTGGCAAGTAGGCATAAATATATATCTATATTTAAGATGATAGCTCAAGACAATCAAATAAAGGTGATGTGGAGGCCTATGCGGAGGGTCTGAATAACTGGGGATGTTCCACCTTCACAGGGACCGTGGCCTGGCCACACAGAGCACGGTGTGTGCGTGTTCCCCCTCACGTAACGCACTGATTACTTGATGTATCCCAGGTTTTCACGTGGCCAGAATCTCAGGGAGGAGAAACCTGCAGAGGAGCCCCAGTTCGGGAGCCAGCAGCCCCGGGGCTGGGCCGAGCGATCATGCCGCCTGCGCTCGGCCGGACAAAATGCCATTCAGCGCTGTCAGCAGATGTTTGTTTTTATTCTGGTTTGAACAGGCTCGGAGGGAAACTGGCCATTTTCCAGTCCTGTCCATCCTTAATTTCTTCTCGTCGGGTAGAGAATAACTTGAGTTATTTATGTCGTTGCACAAGCGCTCAGACAGTGTTTTGTGTGACCAGCCATGGTAACCTCGGCGCAAGCCAGATGTGGGAACTCCTCCTGTGGTGGCCAGGGGGTGCAACGCATGCGTTCCCTCTGCCCGGTGTCCGCACAGCCCCACTCTCTGCAGCATCCTGAGCTCCTTGAGCAGAGCCCATCACCGCTGGTCTGGAGTTTCCTGCGTAAGGCAGAGAAAATGTTAAAGAAACAGCATGTGGGGTTGTGTTCCCAGTTGGAAGGCTGGTGCTGTAGGTTTTAGGTTTTACAAGAGGAAAAAACAGAGCACAGCTAAGCTTAGCCTTTAAAGTTGCTGCTTGACAAGACCAGTAAGCCCATGGGACTGGCGAGCATCTGAGCCTCACATCACCTCCCTGCTCCGGAGCTGGATGCGCCCCGGCACTGCTGCTCCTGCTGCTGTAAATTTCCATGCTCCCGTGGATGGATTAGGCTGGGGGAAGCAAAGCCTCTGACGTGTCTCCCAAACCAAAACAAAGCTGGCAAGTCTAATTTTAGGCCTGGTTTAGTATGGAAATGATATCAGACCTGACACAAAGCTTTTCCGTTCTCCTGATAATTAATTTATGCGTAGTAAGTGTTGCATGTAGGAAAGGCTGAGAATTGATAGCCTGCCCTCAGCAGCTGGGTTTGCAATCAAATACTTGATCAACAAAGTGCAAATATAAGGGGAAACGATGCCACACGCAGGCATAGCTTTGCTCAGGTTGCTGTTGAACCAACGTGTTTGTAACTCCTCTCCCTGTGCCCTGGGACAAGGTGTGCAGCGGCAGTGTCTGCCTGCCAGCCCTCAGCTGCCTGATGAGAAAATAACTTGTGGCAATATTGTGTGTGACTGATTGTTCCTCTCTCTCTCTCTTTCTCTCCCTGCCGTGCCTGGTTTTGTTTGCATGTTAGGTTTTTGTGGCCAGTCCAAACAAAACACAGCCCATCGTGGAGATCCTGTTGAAAAACCAACCCAAGCTAATTGAGTTTCTGAGCAATTTCCAGAAAGAAAGGACGGATGATGAACAGTTCACTGATGAGAAGAACTACCTGATTAAGCAAATCCGAGACTTGAAAAAGCCAACAGCTTGAAGAACTCCACTCATTTTCCACTGTAGGCATTAATCTCATCTGTTAAGTTCCTCCGTGTCCCTTAAACACCACGATAGTGCTTGAGAAGGCACAAGTGCCTGTTTTTTTTTTTCTTTCATCTTTGTTCGTAGATGTCAAGAGTATAGGGGTTTTACATGGAAACTAAAAAAAAATTCAAAAAAACTAGAATAATATATTATTTTTAATCAAGACTATAATTATTTATGTCAGTTTAGAACCTGTTTGTAATAGAAGCTGGTTTGACAGATTTCTCTGTGCTCAAGGAGGATGAACCTATTTTGCTTAACTTTATCGGCAAACTTGAGCTGTTGGTGAGTGCACAAAGTAGGTCTTCTGAGGACTAATGCTCTTCCTTTGCACCTGTAGTTGTGACTTTGGTTTAGTGCTGCACACACACAAGACTGTGAAAGAGTACATTCGTCTCTGGAGTTAGCTGCAGTTACAGATTCTGTTCTTTAGTCAAAACAGCGGGAGATAAAAGCAGTAAAGGTCACGCTTTCGCTTTATTTTTGTGTTCTTTCATCTTTAAGTTTTCCTATACCCTAGATCAGAGGTTTTCTATTCAGTCTGTGCTAGGGAAGTGGACGAAGACATCAGCCAGGTGAGCGGTTTCTGCCAGCCTCCCATTTTCCTGTACACGATCTACCTTGTGCTAGGGCACAGGCTGTTCCCACCGGTTTCTGGCCAGACTGATGGACCGTGTAGTCCCCGGTGGGAGGAAGGCAAGAGCATCCCCTCCTTCTGTCAAGGCCCATGCAGTATTGCTAATAAAATGATCGTACTCCTACTAAAACCAGCAAGAAGTCTGTCCCCAGTCTCGGTGTGTGGTGGCCAGAGCTGTGTGGTTGAACCCCACCGAGTACTGGCACCGCTGTAGCTCACGAGCTGGTCCTTTGTGCTTCCCGGTGCTGGGAGTGCTTTGGCCAAGATTTTTACATCTGGGTGCTGAAAGGAAGGGTCCCAGTTGTAAATGGCCTCAGCCTGAATCACCTGAGTGGCCCCTGGAGTCATTCGGGGGCTGCACTTGCTCTCAAAGCTGAGAGCATTTATCGGATACCTAAATCGAGTTGAGGCGGCCATTTAGCAGCCCTAGGCACCTCAGGCTACTTCGTGGCTGGTGTTTTCTGTCCTTGTTCATTCAGATGTGAATTCGGGTTCCGTGGTAGGTTTCAGAAGCGGAAATCATTGCACTGTTCACGTTTTAAGTTTAATAAGCTCTGCGGTCCAAACAGTGTTTCCCAGGTGTGTTTGAACGGTTTTTTGGGTGTCTTCTGTTTTCTAGTGGGGAAATGAAAATGTTACTCTGATGCTTTATTGGGAAGTGGAGTTTGAGAGCAGGGAGTGGAAATTTCTTGAGTTTTTCTTGACAGCCTAAGTTCTGAGTTTTCCTGTTTGTTGTAAGGCAGTTATCTAGCTAAAGCTATAGCTAACGCTTCAGATAAAAAGGTGAAACTGAACTGTAAAAACAGAACAAGACTTTTTCCTTCATAAAGCGGTTGTATATTGGGGTGTCTGATACTTTTAATTTATGTGCTTTAGAAAAGAAATTGAACAGATTGTAGAGTCACATTTTTTGTTTTATTTTGTTTTATTTTTTTCAGATGTCAGATATACACAAAAAATGTACATCTTAGTTGCCTGGAATTTAAAAAGAAAATATTTACAAGCTATTAAAGGCATGATTACTGATTACCCTTTAGTTCTGTGTTTTTTTTTCCTCTTGCCTTTCGTGATAGCGGGACTGCGCGGTGCTAAATTCCTTCTCTCCTTTGCCAAGCAGTTTCAGCAGATGGAGAGAGACAGATGAGCACTTTCTTCAGAGTTCATCCATCCCCTCTGCGAGCATCGCATCTGCAGCCCTTGCTGGCAGGGGGCCTGGCAGCCCAGGCTGCCGTCCAGCTTCGCCTGCCTGTGGTCTTCAGCCCCGGTGCTATCAGAGGAATGCTCGCTGCTCGATAAAGGAGTATCTCCAGAGCAGCAGTCCTCAGAGCTAGCTGCTCTGATCCTCTGAGATCCGGAGCCCGAAGCCGAAGGGTGGGACCCATCTCCAGGGCTGGATTAACGCAGAGGCACATGGCCATTGCCTCAGCCTCTGGAGTTGCAGAACATCAGGCTTCCAGCCTGTGCTTGGAAAAAGTGCCTAGCAGCGCATCTGTGGGGAATACCTCCATGTGACAGCGTGAGTGGGATCTGTGCAGAGGTGCCATCACACCTGCTGAAACAAAGTGGGGAAGACAGTGCTGTGAAACACTCCTGTCTGCACGGCCCGGCCATGGGAGGGCTGCTGAAGATACTGAATCCTGGCGTGGCACGAGGAGTGAGGGCAGAAATGTGCCAGGCTGCTTCATCCCACACTCACTGTAGCGGCAGCCTTACCCAGGGGTAAGGGGCAAGGAGGGCTTGTGGAAAATGTGTGTGTGCTCGTATGTGCAGCTGAAAGAGAGAGGAAAGTGGGTGGGCTTGCAGTGAAGTGACGTGTCGGGCTCCATGTGGCTTATCATAAAAAAAAGCTGCTCCTGAAGCGAGTGTTGCCAGCGCATCTCCTAGTTAATCGAGTCTTCCCCAAGCTCAGCTTGCGTAGCTCTTTCAAAGAAGAAAAAGAATTGGTGAAGACGAAATTAAGCGCCACAATAATATTTCACAGCTGGTGGGAACGCATCCCTAATTAAATGCAAATGAGGTCTTTTCTAACGCAACTTCAAAGTAAAGATAGAAATTCCAGTTTCCTTCAGTTCATTCAGCCAAGGCTCCTCTTCTGCCTATGCAGCTGCTCCCACCAGGAACTCGATGATTTCTCTGGAATCAGTACCTGGGGGAGCTGCATGGCTGAAGGACAAAGTTCATCAGCGTGAGGACAGGGAAGATGATGGCTGTCCAGGGAGAGAAGGAAGCTGGAGGAAGCGTGGGCTGCAGCCTCTCAAATCCAGTCCCCACCCAGCATCCGGGGGGGTTGGATTTTACAAGTGACTCCCTGCCAACAGACTGCATACAATCCTGCACGCAAAGCCTTCCTTGACGCAGGAGGGTGCCAGGAATCTTTGAAGCATCATTTTCT
This sequence comes from Cygnus atratus, assembly GCF_013377495.2. Taxonomy (NCBI): domain Eukaryota; kingdom Metazoa; phylum Chordata; class Aves; order Anseriformes; family Anatidae; genus Cygnus; species Cygnus atratus. The sequence goes on along the minus strand of NC_066362.1, from coordinate 179,943,844 downwards.
GTCCCAGGATTCGGGCGGCTTGTGCTACTAAGAAAAATCTGATTGGGATGAGCAGTGGCCTCCCCTGTCCATAACCACACATAAACCAGCAGCTGTGAAAAAGTGGGGAGGGTGCGGGCCTCTGGCCTTCAATAAAAGTGGGTGTTAAGGCTGCTTGAGCCTCTAAATCTGCATGCTCTGGGGACAGGAGCAGATGAGAAGGAAAGAATGGCTCGGACCCTGTAACCTAATGATAAAAGCACTCTCAGGAGGGAGAGGAGACCTGGATCCCAGCGCATGCTTTGCTATTGTTTGTAAGACTGGAGCAGGGCTGAGAGAACCCCAGCCTCTTTCCAGTGGGTGCAGAGATGCTTGGTCAGTAGAGAGGCTTTTTCTCTGGTCAAATGATTCATTTTTCTGCATGAAGTGGAAGTGCTCCAACATTTTGGCTGGAAGTGCCTTTCTGCAGAGCATCTCCTGCCTGGCGGGCAGGCCATTACACAGCAGGGGTGATGGGTTTTGGTCTCTGAGCTCGCTCTGCGTTTGCCTCCAGCATCGCCCACTGGACTTGTGCATGCTGCCAGCCTCTGAGCAGCACCAGGCAGCTGGGGACTACATCTACCATGAGGATTTGTTGCGTTTACCACCAAGGCCTGTTTCATAGCTCTGATGGACCTGAACTGGCCAGTTGCTATCTGTGTCAGAGTACGGACAGGTGCCAGAAATTGTGCTGGGCTGGGGCTCTCCCAGGGCTTAAGCAGGAGCCAGACAGTGCCCGGTGAGGAATACAGGCTCCTAAGGGCCTTGGCTGTGGGAGCCCCAGTCCTGGAGCAGCTGGTTTGCATCAGTTTTTGGAGTAAATGCAGACCCAGCCCCGGGGAACTAGAAGTGAGATGGGTTCCCCCAGCTTCTAGCCAGCACCTTAACAGGGAGCTCAGCCACTCTGCTGCCTGTTCAGAGCAAATTCAGGGCTCCTCTCCCTCTGATCACAAACCCAGTGAGCTGCAGAGTTATTGACCCAGGCCCCCTTACACATTTATTCCAAATATTTAATGTACATGTGCTGTGTGGAACAGCACAAGCTGATAACATTGAGTGCAAGTTGTCCTGGACGCTCTGTTGGGATGTCCAGTCCCAAAGGGGGAGAGGCAATCCTGCTGGTGAGGACAGCTATGGTCTGGGGAAGAATCAGAGAACCATGGAGCGGGTTGAGTTGGAAGGGACCTTAAAGATCATCTTGTCCCACCCCCTGCCATGGGCAGGGACACCTCCCACCAGACCAGGCTGCCCAAAGCCCCATCCAGCCTGGCCTTGAACGCCTCCAGGGATGGGGCATCCACAGCTTCTCTGGGCAACCTGTGCCAGGGCCTCACCACCCTCTGAGGGAAGAATTTCTTCTCAATGTCCAATCCAAACCTCCCCTCTGTCAGCTGAGACCTGTTGCCCTTCTCCTGCCCCCCCAGCCCTCTGAGCCTGGCCTGCAGGTGACTGTAGGTTACCAGCAGCACCCTCCAAGCCAGCGCCAAGCACATGCAGGCGACACAGGAGGAGATGAAGGGAGCGTCCAGGCCAAGGCAGCAGTTGTGGCCACGTGGTTCTGACCAGGCCGAAAGCCAAGCACCTCTCAGGGCTGTGACTTGGCCAGGCTCCCCTGGAGTGCCTTGGGGACAGGCGGGCAGCCAGCCCGGCCCTCCTGACTAGCGGTCCTGCGCCACAGGCCTGCCTCCTGCTGGCTCCTCTTTCCAGGAATGTGACAGCAGGAAAACCAAGGAACCCACCAAAACCCTTTCCTGTGGCGTGCATTGCGAGTGGCTTTACAAAGCCACGACAAAAATGACCTTTTCCATCTTAAGGATCACCCAGAGGGGGCTAACCCAGCACTAACACCCACTGAGCCGTGTGCTGGGGTTGGCACCTCCAGCACGCTGAGGTTTTACTAGCAGCTGGGCAGAAGGAACACCTCACCACCAAGCTTACGGGTATGAGCAAAGCCCTTTGGCTGCAGGCAGTATGACAGGAGCCAGCTTAATCACCGCACCATCACCCAGCTCCTCGTTGTTAAAGAAACAAAAAAACACCAGCTGGCCAGCGCAGCTCTCCTGGGGAGAGCTAGCAGCCTGATGATGAATGGAGTGTTTCTTCTGAGGGCACACAGACGACAGGATCATGTCTTGTGGGCCACAAAAGTGCCTTGCTCAACTCTTAAGAACAGAGGCCCTTTATTTCCAAATTGCTGGGTACCTCTGCTAATGCACAGCACTGCACTCTGTGGAGCAGCTGGCCTGACAAGGGTTTGGAAGGGATTTAAAAATGCCCTCGTCAAAGCCGAGCCCACTGCATCTGTTCGGAGCCCTGCGCAAACACGCAGCCGGGGTGAGCGTTTCAGCAGGCGGCACACCCCAGCACGGCCCTGCCCGGGCAGGGAGCAAACAACGCGTCAGGGAGGCGGTCAGATGCCCGCTGGCTCTGCACACATAGGGCAACTGGGAGCCTCCCTGTTTTAAAGCTGGGTGTGGGGAAAAAATGATATTCACAGAGGGACTCGCCTTGCGCCCCAAGGAGTGTCAAGGGCAGAGCCGCAATTAGCTCATGGGACGGAGCAGGTTTGTGTCATGGGCTGTCCGCAATGGCTTGTGCTGCCTGTCAAATGGGAAAGGAAGGAGACAGCAGGGACAGGCGAGAAAGCCACACTTCCCAGGAGATGTCAGGCAAGGGGGAGAGACATCAGCCTGTTCAACAACAAGCCCAGCGCTCTGGCTAGTGCCCCTTCCAGCCACACAGCCAGAAGCTTCTGCTTCTGCTGGTTTTTGCTTTCTCCTGATAAATCTGCCTTGCCCCACGCTTGGAATGAAAGGCTATTGGCACTTGAATGTACTGGCATGCGTACTATTTTAAAGACATCTTTCAGGCCTTTCTGAAAGGCCATTGGGAAGGAGGAAAAAGTATCAATGCTGGCCTTTATGAGACACATCCCTAAGGCCTGGCTTTTGCTAAAGTTGTTGAAATACTTCATGGTTCCTCCAGGCTTCTTCAACCTTTTATTTTTCTTGCCAAGTTAGAAATTTAGCTACCCTGGGGGAAAATTTACTGGCAAAGGAGTGAGGTGACCTCACCAGAGCTAAAGGGAAGATAATTGAACAATGACGGCGAACAAAGAGAAGAACACAAGCAGACCACAAAGGCTTCATTTGTGTTAATGAGCCTCTCTAGCTACAGTGAGCGGTGTGTTGCAGAAGTAACTGGCTATGTTATAGCTGGAATAGACAGATGTGATCCCTTCAACAGTGGTGGGAGTTCAGTGGTCCTGTGACCTGAGGAACACCATCCCGTGATGAGGAGGAGCCTGGCTCCTTGGCAAAAATGAAGCGGAAAATTTCAGGTACAAACCGCTCCTCATTGGCGTGCTGGAGATAAATGTCACGCCACAAAATACCCGAGGGAAAAGCTGTGCTCAGCACGTCCCTCTGCATGTCTCTCCCTAGCCCAAACATGGTTAAGCCTGTGCTGCTGCGACTCACGCAGCACCCTTCACCCAAACGGCAGTCGTGCCAGCCTCATTTTTTTGTTCATCACATTTACGGCTTTTGTGCCGCCTCGAGTGCTCTGGCACTTACGAGTCCCAGCACACCTTCGCCTTTCGGTGCCTGAATCAGCAGCCGCGGGGATATTTTTGGGTGTCTGCAATACAATGCATGGCAAAGCACCGCCCGCCCCCCTACCGGGCAGGGCCGCTGCCGGTGCCCGCTGAGCCGCAGCCCTGGCCGGGCTCCGGGCCCCGGGCTCACCGCGCTCCGTGGCCCCGCGGGCGCTGCCCTCTGCTGGCTGCGCCGGGCACTGCGCCCTCCTGCAGCTGAATTGCTGCCGGAGATGAGCCTGAACTCTTTTTGCAGCAGCCAAGGCCAAACCGCAACAGCTTAGAGAAAGGGAAGCAGGTTTAGGAGGTGTTGCTGAGCTGGGCTTGCTGAGCCAGGCAGGGAATTGGCGGAGCAACTCCTTGCTGCTGCAGGGTTTGTCTCTAACATGCCCCAGAGGCATACACAAGTGCTCTAAATTTCTAGGGAGTGTTTTGTCACGCCTGAAGTCATAAAGTCGTGAAGGTGCCCCTGCTATCAGGGGGAGGCTGGTTCCAGTGGAAGATGCTACCAGAGAACAGACCCGCAGAGCATTCTGCCTGATACCTAAAAACACTTAGTACTAGATGCTGACCATGCCCGTGCGTATGGCATGCAGAACTGGCACTTCAGCAGATAGCTAAACAGGTCTGGGAAAACAGAAGGATCCCAAAGAAGATCAGTGAAGTGTTTGACAACAATTCTCCACAATTACCTTTCTCTGCAGACTGGAGCTGGGGTCTGCCTATGTGGCACTGTGACCGTCTTCATTAACGAGACGATAATTTGAATCTGTTAGAGATCAGCAAACACCATCTGCCTTCTTTGCTTTTCTAGTCTCTAAGCAATGTCGCTTACTGAATCTAACAAATTAAAGCCAAACATGTTCTATTTAAAGCCTGGTTCACAGGCGGAATAGCTAAAACAAAAATCTATTGAGGAGCACAGAGGTTTTCAGAACAGTCCCCGCATTAAACACGGCTCTAGGCAGCCTGTGCCACTGCCAGCCCTGCTGACCATGTCCCACCAGCCGCTCACTGTGTGTCTACAGCAGTGCTGCCTGTGCGTGGCCCTGGGGCACGAACCAGGCTTGGAGCTCATCAAGTGGACTCAGGCAGGAGGTGCTGCAGGGACCCGTTGTGCTTCTGGATGGTCAGAGCTATGCCCACTTCCATCCCTTCCAGCCAAGCGACTCCTTGAGGCAGCTCTTACTCTCCCAAGCATGGAATTAATGTCCATTAATGCTTGTGGGGCCATGGGAAGGGACCCCAGCCGTTCCCCGGGGCTGGCAGGAGGCAGGCTGAGGCTGAGACAAAGTCTCCAGGCAGAGCAGAGGGTGGCGATGCAGCTTCGCAAACAGCTGCAACTGCAGGAACAAGGACAGTGCCCGGCCAGTAAAGGGCGTGCGTATTTCAAAGCACTCTGTAGCATTTCTAATAAACCAAAGCACTTAAAAATACACTTCAGTACTTACTGAATTTATTAGCTGAAAACATGTTTTGCTGTAAGGCAAATTAACAGAGAAGTTCTGTAATTCTCAGTCGAGAAGCCAAATTACTACTGGTAGTTAATACCTGCGATTGAAATGACTACTCCGGCATTGATGGAAGAGACCCAAAATGCATATCGAAATTTCATACGTATATATAAAATATATAACTCCTACATTTCGTAATTTTAAATACAGTTTTCTTTTTAAGTAAGAAACAAACACGCTAGAGTTCATTTGCAAAATAAGCACTGCAGGAGATGCCCAGTCCTTCCGTGCTTCTCTCGGGTAAGCAGATGACATGCACGGCAGCGCCTATGAAGTCTGGGGGTTGTGAGAAACCCCATTCACATTCTTCCTAGTGGTCAGGATAAAGACACTACTTTGCAATTCCAGCAAGAAGAAAAGAAGTAGTGTTACATCAATAATCAGAGAAATTTGTGAACTTCTGGAGGAATTTGTAGAAAGATGGCATGACAGACAGTCCGACTTCCGAGCCTTCAGCCTTAAAAGCAATTCCAAGTTTCACAGGAAGCTTTGTACAAAAATACCTTTTTTAAAAAAATCAATAAAAAGTAAAGGTAAAATCTTAACTCCTCATGAAGTACAGACTACCAGCAGCATTCGCTGCAGCGTAGTTATTTAATGTGATGTGCGATATTTGATGCATATCTTGATTTACCTCTCCTTGTACCCAGGCCACCTACAACCTTTTGGGGACTTTTCAATTTCAGCTTTTCCTGCACAGATACAGACTTCTTTACCTATTTTGATACCAGTTGACTGATCAGTATAAACATGAAGGGGCCTTAAATCTGCACCTGTTTTTTCCCCTGCTTCTACCTCAAGTAGAAAAGCACTGCCAATGGATTACAGAAACAAGGTTTCAGGGGATAGGGTGGATTTTTTACTTTAATCTGGACAGTGTTCTTCCCATCTGTAGGAAAAGCCAAGAGTAATTACTCTAACACAAGATGCTTACAAGAAGTGGAAAGAAAAAATATGCCAAAGTAAAATATTCATGATTTAAAACAGACTATAAAGACAATCTTGCTTATGAAACACCAACAATACCCAACTTTAACCTCATATGGAAGTTGCAAGGAATGGAACTATATTCCTTGATGAGAGGAAAAAAAAAAAAAAACAAACAAAAAACAACCAGAACTATTTATGAGGTTTGTACAACACCCAGAACAGTAACTTAATCCCCGGTCTGAAACCTGGATCTACACTGCACTCTGAATCTGATAGGTAAGGCACAGACCTCTTGCAGCTAGATCTGCTGGCCCTAAACTAAGTTCAGGATCCCAGTTCCGCACCCTAGACCAGAAGACCTGGTGGTAATTCAGTTCTAGTGAAGCAGCAGTTCAGTTACTTCCTCATGAGCTACTGTGCAAACGCACTTTTTTTCAGTGTGATGCAAAAAAATAGATTTCACCATCCTTCCTTTGGTTGACAAACAGGGTTGTATTTTCCTCCTTCACTAGCACTATCTGCTCCTGGGAAATGAAGCTGTACGCACCCTGCTTAGCAGGGCAGCAGTGGTGCAGGTCAAACATATGCCCGGTGAGATTTCTGCTGCTAACATGGCATGCAACTCACTCTTCCAGCAGCTGGAGAGTAGTCTTCAGTTTAACTAGACTGAGGGAAACAGCAGCTTCTCCAGCTTCAGTGAGAGCGAATTGTCATGGTGGTAAGAGGATATAAGCACTGCCCTGTTCTGGTATGAAGTTATAATGTGGGCCGTGAGGAATCACAGCTACTTGGTGCAGTTCCAAGCACCAAGAATTGTACCTTAAAATATGGGAGCAGTAGCCAGACTGGGTGCGAGCAAACTACCTACTATTAATGCCACTTTGCACACTGTCTAATCACAGCTTTGCTATCCAAAGCCTACAAGTAAAAACAGAAACTATAGCAGCATCTTAGAACATGATGCCCCTTTCAGGGTTTTGAGGAGGGCAACAAAGAAAGACACGATGTGTGGAAGAACTGGGAAGAATCTGTTTGCACGTCCTACCAGTAGCAGCATGAAAGAGGTTTAAGGCATTTGTAGTTGAGAGCTCAGCAGAGGAGTGAACAGAAAGTCTTGGTACATCTGCTACAGCAGCTAGAGGTCACATTCAAAGCAGCAAACAGCTGAGAGTAGGGAGAGCGACCTCTCAAAAGGTTCTAGGGGTAAAAACTCCCTATTCCAGTTACCTGTCCCCCACCCAGCACTCCCTCGAAAGTAGCAACAACACGAGACTGCATGAAACCAGCTGTTTTAACATCACCTCCTCATGTCGACAGTGAAGAGACTGGCACCTGAAAAGATTTGGCCTATTCCACTGGTACAGATCATCCTATCTAAGAAACAACAGGACCTCTGGCTCTTTATCTGCTCCTCGAGTCCTAGATGCCCGCTAGAGAAGCTTAACAAAAACTAAACACCAGCAGTCTTCGCATAGCACGTTGGGGCCAGTGATACACATACAGCCAAAATCTTTCAGGCCTGTATCCAGAAGCTGAGAAAAAGCAAACCTAGTCTAGGTCTAGATTAATTCAGATGGGATGCACTTGAGGAAGCACACAGAACACACAGCAGCAGCACAAGTACCACAGAACAAACCAGCCGTGCTGCTATGGTAGCTGGAAGAAGTTATGTTTGAGAGACAAGCTTAATCTCCAAATCACTCATCTAGCAACCATCTTCATCCCAGTGGCAGTGTCTCCACCATACAAGCAGACTGAGAAGCAAAAGCCACTTTCAGGGACTAGGAATAATTACTAGCGATAATTTATCTACCATTTTCTAGGAGATTCCCTTGAGTACTCTACTTATTTCTGCATTCGGATAACCCAGAACGTAGAAATTCATTCCCTCAATCCATACACCAGGCAAGGAGACACTTTTATTACTCCTCTGACCTACCACCAATGAACCTTCAGTATTTTGTTATGCATTAACAATGATTTGCCACCCAATTACTTTCACAGAAAATACAAGCAGCATTTTTTCCCCAGGAACTTCTAAATTAAAAAGACCTTCAGGTAATTCTGTAAAACATTTAAGACATCATAAATAAACTTATTCTAAAAATCACCTTCCAAACAATAAATAAAACTCTTCATTATATGAAAGTGCAAACAGGCTGCATTATAAAAAATAAAGAGCAAGACTGCAGAAGTGCTTAATTATTCAATAGTGACCAAGACACAGTTTCTTGTTTTGGTGCTGCTGGTCATCTACTGATTTTGTTTTCTGGACCCCATCTAAAGAAAAAAGAAAAGGTAAAATGTTAATACAACAGTAAGCATAGTCTAAATACTCAACAGGTACAGGCACACTGGAATGACACTGGGTGGGGGCAGGAGAGGTTGTCTTCCTCCCCACATAGGGATCGTGCAATAATCATAGCAAGAGAAACATATTACAGAAAGAGAGCAAATTAAAACAGTTTAGTGTTGAAAATGCGAGCATACCATCCTAAAGAAAACATTGTTAGAAAAATGAACCCTGCTAAAGGTTGTCAAACAGAAGTACCACAGGATGAATCTTTCTCCGGCTGAAAACCATTAGCAGAGGGAGGGACAAACACGCCCTGACATTAGGCAGTTATTACTAACGCCATAAACACTACCCTGAACCCTTCCCTCCCCATTCCTTGCCGTGACCCATAAGGAAATAGCTAACAAAAAGACTTCTCCACTAATCTAGCTCACTACGTTAGGAATTAGCTTCTAGGTTGTGGCTATTCATGTGCTACGAAAACCGCCTGCAGCCTTGTTTATGCTCCCAGCATGGTACTCAATTCGTCGAGCAACTGCCAGCTCCCTATCTTTATGCTCCACATCCTTCTGCTTGAGGCACAAAAATTATTTAGCTTATTTTTCCACATTATTTTCCCCTCTGAGAAACATTTTAAGGACTGGTGGCTGGCAGTTGGTGCAAGTGGTAGGCCCCTTCTGTAGCACAAAAAGGCCTCAGTGTACCTCTCATCTAAACTGTTTTCAGAAGGTGTCAGATCCAGTTCTAAGGGGTGTAGGTGGACAAGGATTTTTTGACCTGTGCCCCAGCTACCATCAAAACTAACGAAACTGAAGGAAAAAAAATATATTTATATATATATAATTATTCATTGGAAAACAATGGTGTAGATTCTGCTTCATAATAAGATAAGCACTGGAATGTCCTGCACAACATATTTAAATGACTTAGAAGAGTCCAACTCCTCTTAAAAAAAAAAAAAAAGGCACACCAAGTCCCTTAAAGTCTTTATAGAAAACAATATAAAACATGATAAAGTAGACTGAAAAGATCTAAGTGCAAAAGAGTATATTGCTGTTCTTCATAATAGCATTACGAGATTTTGTAACACATACGAGTGCCAAGCATTTGCTAAAACAAGCTCATATTTTTAACTTACCATTAGTTCATCTATTCAAAAAGTTCAGAGAAGTGTTCACAGCAAAATTTAACTAACTGAAATCAATCCCCAGAGGAATTCAGGTTTGTTTAAAACTTGATCTCACTTACTATTTCAGTCATAAAACACATTAATGAAAAAAAAGCCACACTTACTCTCCCTGGTCATGGGATCGTGGAATTCAAGGGCATTAGTGTGAAATGGATTTAGTTGCCACTGGTAAAAGAAGAAGAAGAAAAAATTTACTTATTCCAGAAGACAGATGAAAGAGCAAGGGGAGAAGGAAGTACCCTCCAGCCCTCCACTGTGAGGCGAGGAAAGAAGGGTTCCCCCACAAACACGCTTCCTTTGAGGATAGAAAGCTATTAAGGGATGCAAGGCCATTTATTCCTTTGAGAAGGAGAAGCAAGCCAACAGCGCTGCAGCTTGTCATGGTGAGCACCCTGAGCACAGGTGCACTTGTCCACCTTCAAAAACCACCACAGCTCTTTCAGGAACTGCTGGGAAGGGCTATGAAAGCACAAAGTAATCTCCCACACCAGCTGCTGGTCTGTGACAGGGGGCTCGAGGAGAGTTACGAGGAGAGGAGAGGAGAGTTGAGAGTTGAGAGGGGAGGCACTTTAGAGTGTTATGACACCGTGTCAATCAGCAGCAACAAGTCAGAGGGCAATCTGGAAGGAAATTACATCCCAGAAAACAGGCGCACTTGGCCTCGCCATCTGGCAGATGGCACACCACTCCTCCCAAGAGGCATGCCAGAGCAACCTCTTGATTCCACTCACACGTGATTCAGCAGCACAAGGAAACACTCCCCCACCCTGGCTCCAGATGACTGCTCCCGCTGCCCTCCCTCCCTATATTTTTAGAATATAGTACATCGAGACACTTACGGTAAATTTGCTTACACCCTCAAGTTCACCAAACTTCATATACGATATGTCTGCTTTCTTTTTGCCAGCATCAACATCTCCTGCATAGATTTGCTTGATACCAGCCCCTTTGATTAAAGGGACACATTCATCGCAAGGACATTTTGTGACAAATATCATGCTTCTCTCATCTGGCTTTATTTCTCGGCACCTACAAGCAGCCAGAAAACAGAATTTCAGAATTTACCTCCTGAGAGTTTTGAATGGTGACAATGGGAACAAGTAAAGAAGTGTTGTGTTAATATCTACACACAGAAGCAGCTTATTCATGGTCATGTGTGTGGGTATACAATGACACCTGGTTCGGTTTTACTCTCAGTGAATGAAACACCCCTCCTATGTTTCCATGCATATCTCGTATCATGTTGGAAGCCTCAACAACTGCCACGCTTCCATATTTCAGTTTATAGCATGGTCATAGCAGGAACCAGACGCAGTGACTTGCATCTGAAAGATAGCTGCCACATACTGAGTATGTGAATATCCTTTCGTGAATCATCACAGTGAATATCCTTTTGAAACCAAGTTCACTCAGATTCTGTCTGCAGAAACCCCAGAGCTGACTGTGTCTGTGCACATCCAAGTTCTGCAGCATAGGCATAAAACAAGACTGTGACCACAATCCACACTTAATTCCATGACAAAAGCACGATGTCATTGTGATAGTTTCTGAACTGTTTCTTTCTTTTCTGTTGTAAAATTAAACCCGTTACCTGAACGTCAAGGCGTTCTGCTCAGCGTGTATAATGTATCTGAACTTTCTGATCTCCCGATCTTTTTGTTTATCGTCCATGTGTGGAAAATCAGCATATTCAGATCCAGCAGGAAAGGCGTTGTAACCACAGCCTACAAAATACATTGCTCCTGTTCCGTCACAGCTTCTCTGCAACAGCAAGCAAATCATCATTTCTGGTGACGTCTAAACCGAGTACTAAGTCAAAGTGTTGTGCAATACATGCTTTCACATTTTGTTTAGTATGCAAATATTATCAGTTCATGCCAAGTTACAGCCGTTAAAAGAAAACCCAGCTCCTGCTAACTGCTCCATGTCTGCATGGAGCTTTTCCATCAAGCTCCACAGGAGCCACGCAGGCAAACCGCAACACCCCGGACAACATGCTGCACCAGGCGTTCCTTTTATCAAGGAACAAAAAGTCTGAAGGATTTAGTCATTAAGACTCTGCAATGTGCAAAATTAAAGAAAGGTGGAGCTAGTCCCTGATGTGCCAGGGACTGTTTCACCTGCCTCTGAACAGATGCAGTGACCAGTGGGCTGACAAAAGTAGCAAGGTAGCAATCAGTGATTGAAATAAGTACAAGAAACAAAACTGGAATAAGCACTTGATGACTGAAGTGGCAAAAAAAAACAGATGTTAGAAGAGTAGGTTGCAGTTCCATGAAGAATGAGGCTTCCTGGATGGGTAACATGCGTAATGACAGACAAAAAGAAATAAAATCGATATATTTAGATGGGAAAAGGCACTTTGACAGTATTTGCAGAACAATATCACTTTGATTCAAAAGGGAACCTGCTGAAGCCAGTACAGCAGTTCAACTGCAACAAATATCCCCAGGCTATGATTGCTCTGAGACCTCTCCAAAAGAGGAGAGTAGACAGCTGGGAAAAAACTTCATAGCTGGAACACCTGGAGTATTTGACAACAACCAGGGAAGCAAGCACACTAAAAAGACAGGCAGAAACACTGTAGCAGGGTTTTCTTTCTGCGCTACTTTATCGCTCTCCTTCATCTTGACAGCATAGCAATGGAAAGTCTTTAACTTAGTTACCAAACAACAAGGAGGGCAAGCTTTCTATAGCACACTACATGCATGCAAGTTTATACACAGGTGCATTTTTCAAAATAAAATAACAAGCTCAAAGCAGATACAAGTGTATGAATGATGAGTGCAAGAAGAGGCACCTTGTTCAATACTTACTGATTTTTCTTCTGCCCAAATAATAGCTCCAACTCCTGTTTTATGATCCTCTAAAACACAACATTTTAGCAGTGAGTAACAAATAAGGTACTTCTAAGTTATGTACACATTAATATATGATATCCTAGAGTAAGGATTTACATTCATTGTTTTGTGGACAGGAGAAAAGCATGCAGAAAGACTGAGAGCTTCAAAGTCATACGAGTCTACTGGAAATGCTGGGTGTGCTCTAAGTGCAAGGCCAGCCTTTCTAAGACTTTGCCAAGTACATTTGTCCACAAATGCTGAGCAGCAACCAATACGTATTTATCAGATCAGAAAATGTGCCAAGAATACATGCAGACAGGCACAATGATCCGAGATGGAAACCCAATAAAACCATTTCTCATATTTATTACTTAATTGCTGCCACTCCCTACATTTATGGTTCCCTAGTCCGAACTCGTACCAAAATTAGTTTTATTTTATACCCAATTCAGAGACAAAATGTTAACACTCAGATTTTTGGGGGATGTTTCCTATCACTACCATGGGAAAACTGGAACAGAACTTTCCTTTATGTGACTTGGAAGATTTTTATGGATCTTGTAAACCTTCCCCAGTCGCTATTAAGGAGAGTCTTGACCAGTTAAAAGAGCATATCAAGGTCAAAAAAATATTTCAGGCTTCTCGTGATGAATACTGTAGATTACACTGTTTCAATTAACAATTTTCCATTACCCTTGGTATCACTACCACACACAATCACTCAAAAAGGGTCTTCTCCTGCCAAATATAGGTTTTATGAGGGCTGACTTTATTTATATTCTACATACGTATTAGTTATTGATGTATAGTAACCCAGCACAGAATATATCTTTTGATCTTGCTTTTGTTACATGCATCTGCAGGGTTGTTACTGATTTTAATTTCATAGAGAATTAGTGCTTCATTACAGGATTAATGTGGAATAAGAGTTTGCTCAAAAAACAGACGAGTCCAGGATGAAAAGCAGAGATAAAACTGAAGTTTGCTGCACCAAGGTACTCAACAGGTACTCAAGGTACTCAAGCTTTGTCAGTCTGTCTTGGTCTATATGCAACAACAGCTGTACAAAAACCTCTTCTTTTCTGAAGAAGTGTACGTAATATGCTTAAACTTTGGGGACTTACTTAATAACAGAAGCGTCTTGCGAAACGTCTGTAAAAAGGGCTACTTAAAGAAGAATTTAAAAGTCATTGTGTTGCATTTTCAGATAGGCGTTGGCAGGCTTTGCTAGTGGGTATGTGAGATACCTGCATTGATTTTCTCTTGGAAAAGCTCCGTGCTTTCACGCACAGTACTATGTTCCCCTGTGGAGTTTCTACTACTACTGCTGCTCTCGTCTCACAGGTGTAGGAATGGAAGTACACGCCAATTCAGCAGCTTGCTCAAGGAAGTATTTCGATGAAACAAGACTGAAATCAGGAACTCACTCTACTCACAAGACCCATTCCTCCTCCACTATTGTATCAACTCACCTGTCCGGTATGCGAGTAATCGGGCTTGTATCATACAGTGCCTTGCAATTTCTTGGGGCAAACCCTGATGGTACGTTTCATTTGTTGGCTGTGATTCACTGCTGTAAAACCCAAAGCAACCAAAGACAGGGACGCTGGCAGCCACTGTGGCCAGGACCAAGACAAGATCCTTCATATTTTGCCTAAGATTGCTGAAGTAGGGATTTTCACAGAGGTTCTCCAGTCCTATTGTCATCAGTATTTGCTTGTGCGTTTCCTCATTTGAAATTAGGAATAAACTTTCATACTCCTTTATTTTCTCTTGCCTACATGCGGTATAAAAGTCAGTATTAAAGTCAGGCTGAGATTTTGCTATTTTTTGAATAAAATCAAACTTGGTGGAAGTTTCTTCAATGAACTGCACCATGTAGCATACTAAGGGCTGAAGCAGCACACACACCCGAGCACGACTATTTGACTTGAGTCGTTCCACTGCTTTGGCATCTAGCTTTGCATCATCAGTCGTCATGGGATTGGAAGCCTCATTCTGCAAGCTGATTTCAGGATCTGCAGGCCAGTAGGAAATCCTGTTCACCCCAGCTGCAAGAGCAAAAGGAGCCATTTAAGTACAGTGCAACACAAACCTCGTATACAACACACTATTGCCTAACCCTCTTTTTACTCCTTCAAGACCCCAAGTGGTGCTTAAGGTGTGTCTGGACAGTAAGAATTCTAGCAGATGTCAGTGTCAAGACTTATCCAACTTGATAATCAGGCCATAGACAAAAATTGGAATTTAAGTTCTAACATCTTTGTGGCAGCCTAAGTTTACGTCTTGCCTACAACAGATATGTTACCACCATGCACAAAAAGTTAGCGCTAATAGAAGCTGCTTCTGAGATTCAAACCCAAAACTTACAGATGGGCTGTACCAGAAGATCCCATTTCAGGAAGAGAATTATCTGACCTGTCTTCATCTCACTTGGAAAAAAGGAAGCCTTAAAGTAGTTCCCGTGATTTCTGCTCAAAAATACTGTGTTGCCACTAACAAGCAATGAGAGGGCAAAGAAAAAAATGCAGCAATCTCTAGTCATCAGACTTAGGGTTGTTCTTGAAAAGTACAACGGGTACGTGAGAATCTCCATGCTGCATCCCACAGGAGAGAGAACCATCGCCAGTGTTAGTTGCACAAAGAAATGGGGTCTCATTAGCAAACACTTAGTACCTTGACCTTCAGGAAATGCACATTCAACACCACTTTCAGACTTGTGGCAAGTATCAGCGCAGTCTTACACAAGTTAGCAATCAGCACTCTCATCTGTGACAATCCAAAGAGAAAACAGGCTTTCTGATACCACCAATCACAAGCATAACTTTTTCTCCTACTATATGGCAGTCCTTGCTTACCATTTACAATCATTTTTAAACAAGTCGAACATGGTTTTCTGGAAAAATAAAGATCACAGTTTTTAAGTCTTGATCCGTGTTTAATAAGTGCAATCTGGCCAGCGTGCAAGTCTGTACTGGAACAATGAAGACCAATAATCGTCATGTTTTTCACCACAACTAGACCACTCTTCTTTACCTACAGAAAAAATGCATTACTATTATCATTATTATAATAATTATTTTTAGCATCAAGCCCACTGAGATATTACAGCTCTTCCTTGGGTAACTCTAATCAACCAGGAACAGAGCATACCCCTCTTCAGTACAAATTTGATATGAATCACTAAATAAATCTGTTATATTTTCACTAAACAGTGGTGGTTTCTACATGTGTCTTTTAATACCTGAGTGCTGCGCCCCTGCCAAACTTCATATCAAGACCTGTTGCAAATTTCTGAATTTTTTGATCATTGTTTTGCCCACTACAAAACCCAGGAGATGCACAGAAAATTCTTTCAACTATAACTGAAAGCCCCTCTGAATCGTTCAGCATCTAAAAGGGTTGATGAATTTAAATTCTTTCTTAACCTTGATCATCCTGGGATCCAGTTGCTTTATTTCGGTCTCTTTCATTTATAGAAATAAATCACGGTTCTAAAGAAGCTTCCATGGAAAAAGTCTGCATATCATAGACAAGAGCTCTTACATCTGGATTCCCATGTACTGTGAGGAAACTGAGCACTGGCTAGTTTGATGAAGCTGGTGAAACAGATCTCATTATGTAATCCAGCTGCTACCAGAACACTTGTCTGTAAATTATTCAATTTCTTTGCAGTTACAGAGATGAGGCTGTACCAAAGCCCTACATATAACCCATGTGCCATTCCTAACTGAATTACTAAATTTGAAACTGCATTTGAAGTCTGTATAGGGTTCATCTTTCCCTCTTTCACAAAGACAGCAACCTAGTCTGGGACATACAATACTAAACTCTGAAAATTAGGTCTAATTGTCACTCAGATTATTTTCCTGTCTTTTCTTGTCCTGGTTGATATATGTGTGATGGATCCTAGCACATGGGTCTGCTCTGCATGAAGTAGTAATCGTTTTAAAGAACATCATAAGAACTCTGATTACAAATGGAGACACCCTGTTCCAGCACACTCTGGAAACACCCCTGTACTTTGACACGCAACTGGCAGCTACGTATAAGAGCCATTCTCAAGGATGATTTCTTTTGTCACTAATGTAGTTACCTAAAAGTTCTTATCAGCAACTGTTTCAAATAGTACTGTGCACCTCCACTGCATAAGAAAAGTCTTCTACAATCATCAACATGGTCATTTTAAAGATTCTCTCTACACCATAAGCCACACTGATCTTAAAGTTATAACTAGTGTAAAGTAGGAAATGCACAGTATATACCATGTCTTTGTCGCAATGCTTTTCGAAGTTGACCAGCAGCTTTTACTGCTTGCTTCATCTGTTGGGAATAGATCTTGCCTTTCCATTAATTTTTCAAAAATAAAATGCTATTTAACTGTTTTGCTATTTTTCTCCCTACACTGGGTTCTCTTCTAATTCTAAGAAATATTTGAAAAAAACTTTATCAGCTTTTTTTTTCTTTCATCGATAATGCAAAGAGCCATTTAGTTAACTCACTGCAGGAGCTATTAGCATCTGTTCAGAAAGACCAACTCACAGTAAGCTTTGACATTTTACCTGTGACTTCTTCTGTTGTTCGGCTGAAGGAAAGAGCTCCATCCAGAGACTGAACAAAGTAAAAAGATTGACCTTAGAAAGCCTTGGTATTTGACCTGTCATTAGAAGAAAAAAATAGTATTTATTAAAGAGTATAAAGAAAATCGACATTGTTTTAATGACTAAGATACACAAGGGATGCTGTAGAGATGTCAGCAACCCTTCCAAGGTGGCACACCAGATTCCACGTTTCCTTCCTAGGTTAGGGGATACGTATGCCAGGAAGAATACAACCAGAGCTAGAAGAGGCAAGATGTGACCAGGCAGCTGAGCAGTATCTTGCCTCTCTTTACCTTTAAGTTCTGAGATCCTAGTTCTTTCAGAAACGTCCAAGCTTCTAGAAAGGAAAAACAAAACTGGCACAAGTTCTATGTTTTAAAAACCCCCTCGCTTTTCGTAACCTAAACATTCAAGTTTCCATTCTGTGAAATGATATAGAAGTGTTATAAACCAACATGCAGCTAGACTTTGTTTACAATGAGGGCTCTCATCATCTTCAGGGTCTTAATATATACTTCTCACAACCACCAGCACGTTCTAACTGAGCTGGTAGGTAAACCAAAACCTTTCCACAGACACAAATAAAAGTTTTGAACAGTATTTTCCACCTCAGCTACTACAGAAGCTATTTTATCAACTGCTTCTGCTATTACAACATCCAAACCCACTTGTCAGGAGGGTAGATGTCAATCCAGGATGCTTGCACCTGGATGCAGAGATCATACTTGTACAAGAGGAAGTCGAGAAACTTTCACTGTAATTCAGTGAGTTAATTCTACTTGCAAGCAAAGAGCAAAAACCAAAGATCAGAGCCCACATAACTTAATGTGCCCAAGTGATTCACACATGCTGACAGAAATCTGAGACTGATCTTGTGATTCAACTTCGGGCTCACCACACAGAGAGCAAAAACATCCAAGCACCATCATGATCTTACACTGACACCCTCTGCAAGAGCAGACGAGGCATTGTGTAATCTTTCAGCTATACCAGTTATGGAGAAACCCGCTTCTCAATTTTTATGGTCTGCTTAAATTTGGGTTAGATTTTTACGAAAAAAATAAACCTATTACTCAGGCTGTCACTTCTAACTGAATAACCAGAGAGGCAGCAGAGAACCCTTTCTAAGGCCAGTGACCACGTTGTGCTATTTTGGATCGCACCTACTCAAAATGGGGACGGTGCCCTGTGAGGCCCAGCACTCAGCACTACCGAGAGTCCCACAAACAGGAGGAAGCACTGCATGGCTCACTATCACACCATAAAGCTGGCATGCCTCACGCTTGGCAAGAAGTTAATTAAGTCTTTGAAAAAGCTCCAGTGCCTATTCCAGGGGCGCGTACGGAGAGCTGTAATGAGCACACATTCCTCCACAGGTCTCACGGGTGCTGCCTGATAACGGTATCATTTTCATTTGCACCCTTTCCCACAAATGTTAGTGGCGTTTTTGCAAAAGAGGAAAAGGCAGATGCAAGAACAGAATAAAGGGAAAACATTTACTGAAGTACTTCTAGCAGTATGGAACAGATATAATCAGATACTAAGACTGTTTTGGTGGAGGAGAGGGTTAGTTTAATGATATGGCTGTGAACCCAAACATTTAGGACAGCAGACAAACATACGCAACCCATGACAGGAACACCACTTTCAGACGGTATTTCTGCAGCATTTTCTCACGCAGAAGGAAGAACAAAACTACCTGGGATTTTAGAAAGCAGATCGAGTCCTGTCAGCAGCACCATCCGATGCCACGCTGCCTCCTTAGGCTGCATGGCTCTGGTGTCCCACCGTGCACAAACACTGCAAGGGGCACCTGGCCAGCCCCATCAGGCACACTTGCTAGCAAGGTGCACATGAAGATTTGTCCTCACTTGTACTAAAAACAGACACTAAAGGTAAGTCTGCCAGCTGCATTTAAACAAGCAGAATTTGTTTTCTTAAATGGATATTTGAGTTCATTCTTGTTGCAAGCTACAACAAGCAGCACTATTCACATCAACTCACATGTCTACCATCAGGATTTCTAAAATGGATTACAATTCACCAGACAGAGTAGATTTTAAGTAAAATACAATGGAAACAAGTCTGAACTATTGTTTGGGTTTTTTTGGACCTAGTTTGAGTGTGACAAGTTGTACACAAGGGAAACAAACTGAGGAATGTGCTGGTTCACCTCCCTGTTGTGAAACAACGTAAACGTATAATGAGAAGCAGGAGGATATTGTGATGGAAAAGCAATGAACTGTGGTCACAGTTATCATGGAAACATCTTCACGTCTTTATTCATTTACATAGCTAAAGGTTCCCTGAAGTTCAACAGAGTGAAGAGAAGGTTGATTAAAGCGGCCTGGAAACTTTGGGGACTTTTAATGAAGGTAGCAGGTACCTTTGGGGACTGCTGAAGAAGGTAGCAGGCACCTTTGTGAACATTTGAAGGTAAAAGAATTTAAAGCAACTACAGAGAGGCTCTTTGCTACTGAGCACAAAGCCAGGCGGGAAGGGCGTGCTCTTTGGAGGTGCACCAAGCCCTCGGTCCCCCACCAAGCCCCGCTCACCCCCCAGGGGTGTGATTTTACCCCTGCAGGTTTGGGGTCCCGTTCCCTGAGGCACACACAGCACTCCCGGGGGGAAGCAAGCCGGGGAGGGCAGCATCAAAGACCCCACTGCTCCTGCACGGGGACACAGAAAGGCGCAGGGCCTCTCCCGCGGGTTGTGGCTGGGCTGTAGGGCTTTATGCCGGCTGTAGGGCTTGGTGCCGGTTGCAGGGGTTATGCCAGAGCCCCGCAGCGTGGGCAGCCATTTTGCGAGCCCCCCCTCCCCGCCCGGAGCGGGGCACGAAGGCGCGCACCCCCCCCCCCCGGGCTGAGCCGCTGCACCGGCCCGAGAACGGCTGCGCCCCTCCGTGGCCAACCGAGCCGTGCCGAGCCGTGCAGCCCCGCTCACCGGCCATGCTGTCGGTCTGCGTGCTCGCCGCGCTCACCCGCGGCCCCCCGGCCGCCGCCTCCTCCGCTCCGTGCATCGGTACCGGTGCCGCCCGCCCCGCCCCGCTCCTTCCCCCTCCGCCGGCCGCCATGGCCCCTCCCTCAGGGCCGCCATGGCAACCGCGGCTGACGGGCGGGCACCGCGGCTAATGGGGAGCCAGGGGCGGGACGGAGGCTGAGGGGAGGGGTGTGGTGAGGGGGGCGGTGTTGGCCCCTAACGGGTTTTTAGCGTCCGAAACGGTTTTGGGATCTTCTTGGAGATCCTCCTGGGGATCCTCATAGGGATCCCTTTGCACCCTAATAAAGGTGTCGGTGGAAAATCGTGACAGTTTTCCTCAGCAGGGCCACGTCCCTAAGCACCAGGTCCAACGTCTCCTTGAACACCCCCAGGGACGGTGACTCCACCACCTCCCTGGGCAACCCATCCCAGTGCCTGACTGCTCTTTCTGAGAAGAAATGTCTCCTCATTTCCTGCCTGAACCTCCCCTGGCGCAACTTGAGGCCATTCCCTCTAGTCCCATCGGTAGTTATGTGACAGAAGAGGCTGACCCCCAGCTCCCCACGCCTTCCTTTCAGGTAGTCGCAAAGAGCAATAAGGTCTGCCCTGAGCCTCCTCCAGACCAAACACCCCCAGCTCCCTCAGCCGCTCCTCACAGGACTTGTGCTCCAGGCCCTTCACCAGCTTCATAGCCATTCTCTGGACACGCTCCAGGGCCTCGATGTCCTTCTTGTGCTGGGGGGCCCAAAACTGAATGCAGCACTTGAAATGCACCCTCACCAGAGCTGAGTATAGGGGGACGATCTGGGGTTGTTACTTGGACTAACCAAGGCCCTGGAGAGAGAAGGGTCCAAAGAGAAAAAAGGGGTTGTAACATTGATTTGAGTCCATGTCTGAGAGAGTATATCCTTCTTGGATATCAGGTACTGGTGGTATTGGGCTCCTGGAAGATGAGCTGCTTTTACAGGAGCTGCCTGCCTTTGTTCATGGGCTAACACATTAGTGGAAATTAAATTAGAATCTACCCCGACTTCATATTTAGCATCTTTTCTATTATAGGGAAAATTACTTGTAATTAACTGGAAAACCCTTATTGATTCCAAAAGGGGAAATAGTATGTAAAAGCTTTGAAATTTTGTAACTTAATACAAGGGAGTTACTTCATTCCAAAACTGTATACATTTATAAAGAAACAGTCATTGGCTTGTGAAAGAAATGTGAATGCATCCCTGAAAGTGGTTGAGGTATCAGTTAAAAGTACATAAAGTCTTATGGTCCCAGAAGGGATATGGACACAGTCTGGAGTGAAGAAAATGAAGAGAATCAGTTATACATTGCAGTCATTACAAATTAAATAATAAAATCATTTTCCAGGAAACAACTCTCAGAGAAGTTGTTCAGAAGGACTTTCTGTGCAGGCTTTCAGTGTCCACAAAAGATGCCTAGACTTTTTGTCTCGTTTCTTTGAGTTAAATTTTTTTGACAATGAAGTGGAGAGATGAAGAGCAGATAAGGTACTGGAAAGCAAATCTATTGTATGGCTGAGGTGATGTTAATGCCCCCTAATTAGTTTACTACTTGGGTTTTCCATTCTATTTCTCCGGCAAAGCACGTGGGATTCAAGGGTGGAGAGTTTTTTTTTAATCCCTGGTAACTCTGTTAAAAATAATATTTTTTCTTAGGAAAATCTGAAAATGCAGCTGAAGTTCCCTTTTGACCTTTCCAGGAAAGTTAAATATGGAAGCATTTAGTGGAGGTCCTTCCCCACACTGAAGATGCTGGGCCTCAACAGAGAAACAATATCACCCCATCTCAGAAGTTCATGCCTCAAAGTTTGGACTCTACCAGGGAAACTACAGCAAAAATATGGTTGCAGAAGTCTTCTCTCCCTCAAAGTTATGTTTGTGGGTACTTGTGCAAGGGCCATGTTTAGTTCCTTTGTACTTAGCTCAAATGTGGCTTAGTTGTAAGTGGTACTTTACCCTCTTAAGGGAATTAAGTGTTTGTGTTCTGCTGTGGAAGCAGGAGAGGGGAAGCAAGAAGAAGCCAAAGCTTGACATAATGCTTCATGCCTCTGCAAAAATAACTGCCTGCTGCCTCATCTCCCCGCATCAGGGAGCTGCTGTAAAACTGACATTTGGGTCGTGTTGGCATTCTAAACAACCGCTTATCTGGAAAACAATTTTGGCTGCCTCATCCAGCGGCCAAAATTAGAGTTTCGGAGTTCAGTGGTGTTTGTTTACCTTCGCAGGAGGCTGCCGCTCGCTGCGTGCTCGGGTGGGTCAGCCAGGCTGGAAGGAGCTCCCGGTAGCTCCCTGGCCGTGTGTGCTGCATGGCCTGACCCCGAGTCGCAGCGAGGCGCCAGCAGTCCCCCTTCTCCAGATGCAGTGCGTGAGAGGCACCACGCAGCCTGCTCTGCGGGTAGCAGGCATCTGGTGGTACTCTCCCATCAGTGGACTCAAAGAAAATGTCACTACTTTGTGTTTAGATGTGGTAGGTGACAGAAAGCCTGTTCCTAAAGCTTTGTCTTTCAAAACATCCTTTGGAAGCTGTCACCTCTGACTGTCATGTCACTTGGGTTCTTGGACCTCTGACATGCTTCTGTCTGTGAATAAATCATGCAATGTCTTCAGTGCTACAAAAGCATGCGATTGTCCTGTTTCGCAAGCTTAAGGATTTTATTCTTCTGTCCTTCTGTGTAACAGCCACGCAATGTAACAATGTTTTCTGTTTCCTTGGCATTTCCTGAGCCCTTTTGCTGGGCTTTTCTGTTGCTTCTTGTATCACCACCAAAATGTTTTTACACCCTCACTGTGAAAGTATCAACGGACTGTGAATCTCATTCCTCATTGCCACCTGCTTACTTATCTTTTGGGGTTGATTTGGAGAGAAAAGTTATTCCTGCATCGCAGTCACCTGCTTTGCAGCTGCATCTGTGCATTACAGGCTTTAGATCCTGAAGCGTGGCTTCTTGCACTGCTATTAACTCCCTTAATGCAGATGACATTGTACCAACCCCAGAGTCTTTGCTGTGGTGTAATTATCTACAGCGAAGATGATCATCTGTTTCAGAATTAGTAAGAAGGGAGTCCCTCAGAAGAGCATCCTGTGTTCAATTTGTGCCATTTGGGGTCTGTTTATCTCTGGTAGTTCCCTTAGGACCCTTGATTTGCCTTTCGGATTTAAAAACAAAAACAATCAAACCACCACCACCACCGAGCCCTCCTCTTGGAAAGTTTTATCAAAGTGAGCTGTTGAACATCACAGTAACAGATAGGCCCTTCAGTTCCTATAGGAGATGTCTGCTATTTGTTTGTATCGTGCAAATAAAACAAGCTTCTCTTTCATCTCTGCAAGCCGTGGGGAAGGAGTTTCTGCTGGTGATACATTTTTTGACAGCTCATTAGAAGAAAGCTTTTGCGCTGCTGTCGGGCAAAACCAGATGCACCCTGCAGCCTCATCAGTCTGCTAGGGATGAAGAAATATCTGTTAATCTAATCATTAAAATTACATCAAGTAAGCAAACGACCAGGAATTAATGCCATTAATTAAAACAAGAGGAAACTAATGCCATCTAGCAAGATGGCAGTTTCTTCATGCCAATGCTTTGCTTTAAGAAGGAGTTGCACGCACCTCTTAGGGGATAAGGTCTCTTCTGTGGGCAGAGACACCCGCTGCAAAGCAGCTCAGCCACGGCTTGGTGCCTCGATGGGATGTGAACCTGGGAGCTCTGGCTCTCCAGACTTATGGAGCTGAGTCCCAGACTTATGTGAGCTAATCCCACATCCCTGCCCATGCACTGGCTGTCTGCAGTAGCTGCAGATTTAGTTGCCCAGAACATACGTATTCAAGAGCTGAGGAATGAACACTTGTTGCACCAAGACATATTAACTGGCTGCGTCTTGTTTAAGCACACATTTAAGCATTCAATCTGTAGTGCTGCCTAAGGTTCCTTCAAATATTTGCGTGTGCATACACATGTGTGCACATGTGCAGCGATAAGAACGCAAGAATCTGTTGAGGCATTGCTACGGTGCCTTGAATCTGTGATGTCAACTAACAAAAATTCACTTTAAGTTGCAAACACTCAGTGGTGTCCTATTAAAACGTCAGGATGGGATTTCACGTTACAAACTATGGCTCAGGAAAAGATACGAATATGTCTTCCATAGTGGCATGGCAAGAGAAACGGCTGGGATAATGGCAAACATTTGCCAGGTGTTTAAATTATTTTAAGACGGTATTTGTATAACTCCGGTACAGATAACGGCCTGGCTACTGCACAAACAAAACCTGTATAAATAGCTTGGAAAAGACAAGTGCGTGCTACTTTTATAGAGCAGATGCTGGAGTGTGGGCACGGGAGAGGGAGGTATCTGGAGCGTGTGGTGGCAGTGGTGGCAGCTGTGATGTTTTGCAGGACCCCTCTGGAAGCCCAACCCCGGAGATGTTTCCATGGGAAGGCGATGGGGCTTCAGCCAGCCTGACGGGGCACAAGCCAGAGACGTGGTGGCTGTCCCTGGACCGCGACGGAAGGACAGTCCTTAGGATGGCTGTAAGAAGAGAACCATTTCCATCAATTTTCCCTCCATTTCCACCTATCTAGCTGCTGTAGGGTGTTTGCAGGGAGCCGCACCGAGGGTACTGCGGTGCTTGGTGGTTGTTACACCTGATCCCAGCTCCTGCTGCAGGCTTTTAGCACCAGGTCTGGTTTTGAGCACGGCTGCCCAGCAGGGTATGGGGCTTGGGCACCGTCTTGTGTGCTCTCCTCCTGCCCCGAGTGGGTCTCTGACCCAAATTCATTTGCAGTCCCACTCCCCAAGCCTGGCATGGGATTTTTTTCTGTATTTTCCACGTGACAAAGCTCACAGTTCTGTCATGTAAATGTCTCCAGGGTGCCAAGCACAAAACCAGCACCCCTGTCTGCTTTCCCAGTCCAATTTGTGCCTGTCAAAGGCTCTGACTTGAACTTTTCCCCAATACATAACATGTCATCCTTCCTTATTATGTGATTCCTTTGACAGTTTGGTCCCATGCTTCAGTGACAAGGAGGAAAGAATTCAATTTTGTTCTCCTCGTTAGAAACAAATGCAGAATTCCTAGAGCCCCAGCTAAGATGAACTGCATTTGACATTTCCAACTGGAGACAGGCTGCTCCTCGCACGCACATGCACTTCATGAGGCAGGAAGTGTCTGAAAAGAAGGAAATGAAAAGAAAATGGAGTCTGGCTGTTACAAGCTCCTCAGAAGGGCTGTTGTTTCTCACCAACAGCTGCAAAATGGACTCTGGAGACCAACTCAGTTAGTGAAGAGAAAATACGTAGAGAGGGAACAGAGCATTAGGGGAGGAAAGGGGTTGGAAGGGTCCCTTCGTGCAGCAGAGGGGCTCTGTTCCATGGGGCTGCCTCCTGCTGCTCTTCTGCGTTTCCCTGTGCCTTTCCCAGGCTTGTGTCAGCCAGGGCTGTTCTCAGGCAGCTCCATGTTCCCCGGATCCATTCCCATGCTCTGCAGGAGGCATCTCCCTTCACGACAAGCAGCATGGAAAGGAGCAAATGTTACTGCGTCAACCCCTTCCTTCTGCAGCTTTCTGGCAGAACGCGTGGCAGCTTCCCTCGGCCTTTCCTCAGCCATGGGAAGCTGGGACGGGCGCCCCGAGGGGACCATGTGCTCCCTGCTGCCCTTTCTTCCTCGCAGGCTCAGGGTGAAACTAAGGACCAGGTTAATTTGCTCTCGGCTGCCCCTCCGTCCTCCTCGCTGGCTGTCCAGATTCCTCTGGTTCTGCGGCTCTGCACAGCCTCCGCTTTCACGGGGTCGAAATACAGCTGGCATTTGGGGCACATTTGCACGGCACAGACAGAGAGCAGGCCTGAATTCAAGTCAGGGAACAGATTTCTTTGTTAAGATGGGCAAATTTCGTCGTGCAGGAGCTACACATTTCTTGGGCCTGATGCTTCCCTCCATAATTGGTTTAGCTCCAGTCTGGTCAGTGCCGGCGTCCTTGATTTTATAGCAGAAGCTAGCGGATTTTTTGTTGCTTTCAGGGACATCCTGGAATTGCTTGCAGCCTCTGCAGAGCTTCGGAACATGGAAACATTGCAGGGCAGGCAGGTGCTGCTTGTGGAGCTTCACAAAACTCACTTAGCAGCAACGTAAGCATTTGTAGTCATGTGGTGGTTTCACACCGATGGGCAGCTCAGCACCACCTCGCCGCTCTCTCACTCCCACTTCTCAGCAGAACGAGGAGAAAATATGATGAAAAAAGCTCATGGCTTGAGATAAGGACAGGGAGATCGCTCACCAATTACTGTCATGGGCAAAACAGACTCAGCATAGGGAGATTAACGTAATTTATTGCCTATCACTAACAGACTAGAGCAGTGAGAGACTAAAACCAAGCTAAAAACACCTTCCCCCCACCCACCCTCTTTTACATCCTCCCCCTGAGCAGCACAGGGGAATGGGGGCTGCGGTCAGTCCCTGACGCTTTGTCTCTGCCGCTCCTTCACGGTCACTCCCTGCCCCTGCTCCACGTGGGGTCCCTCCCACGAGATTCTGTCGCCCCCAGACCCCTGCTCCTGCGTGGGCTCCTCTCCACGGGCTGCAGCTCCGGCCCGGGGCCTGCTCCTGCGGGGGCTCTCCATGGGCCGCAGCCTCCTCCAGGCCACATCCACCTGCTCCACCGGGGGCTCCTCCACGCGCTGCAGCGTGGAGATCTGCTCCATGTGGGACCCATGGGCTGCAGGGGGACAGCCTGCTCCACCAGGGGCCTCTCCACAGGCCGCAGGGGAACTGCTGCTGCCTGCCTGGGGCACCTCCTGCCCTCCTGCTGCACTGACCTGGGGGGCTGCAGGGCAGCTTCTCACTCCTCTCTCCCAGCTGCTGTTGCACAGCAGGTTATTTGTTTATTTATTTATTTCCTTTTCTTCAATCTGCTCTCCCAGAGGCCCACCCAGCATCGCTCCCTGGCTCGGCTCTGGCCAGCAGCAGGTCCCTTTGGAGCCATCTGGAGCTGGCTCTGATCTGACGTGGGGCAGCTGCTGGGCTCAGCTCACAGAGGCTACCCTTGCAGCCCCCTGCTACCAGGCCCTGACCACATAAACCCGGCACAAGTCACCTGGCACCACAGCAAAGTTTCTGAGAGCACTGATGCAGGGGTGACTTGCTTCTGTTCTGGTGACTTATTAGTGACCAATTAGTGGCCATACCCTTGGAGGGCAGGGTTTGAGGGTGCCTGGGGTCTCATCAGCCTTCCTGTGCAGCCATGCTGCTCTTTGTCACATCGGATATCTTAAGTTCTGGAGAAACAGCAGCTACTTTTGTTGTTGGACCTTTGCTGCCTTCTGTCTCCTGCCCAGAGTGGCTGTCATCTCTGCTACAGCGATTGCTCCAGAGTGATCAGAGTGCTTCGGATAGCATCCGTACACCAGCGTTGTTTCTCCTTCCATTCCAGGTAAAGCCACCCTCTTCTCTTGCTTGCGTATCTGCCCCTCTGTGCCTGGCGAGGTCACGGAACAGATCCTCCTGGAAGCAATGTCAAGGCACGTGCACAACAAGGAGGGGATCCGAGACAGCCAGCACAGCTTCACCATGGGCAAATCATGCCTGACCAACCTAGTGGCCTTCTGTAATGGAGTGGGTGCATCAGTCAAGGGAAGACCAACCAACATCATCTACCTGGAATTCTGCAAGGCCTTTGACACAGTCCCACACGACATCCTGATCTCCAAATAGGAGAGATGGATTTGAAGGGTGGAGCATTCAGTGGGTAAGGAACTGGCTTGATGGCCAAACCCGGAGAGTGGTGGCCAATGGCTCCATGTCCAGGCAGAGGCCAGTGATGAGTGGTGTCCCTCAGGGGTCTGTCCTGGGACCGGTGCTGTTTAATATCTTTAACAATGACATAGAGGGGGTCCAGAGGAGGGCTACAAAGGTGATCGGGGGTCTGGAGCACCTCTCCTTTGAAGAAAGGCTGAGAAAGCTCAGGCTGTTCAACCTGAAGAAGAGAAGGCTTGGGGGAGACCTCACTGCAGCTTTTCAGTACTTAAAGAGGACATATAAAAAAGATGGAGAGCAACTTTTTGCTCAGGCAGACAGCGATAGGACAAGGCTGAATGGTTTTAAACTAAAAGAGGGGAGATTTAGATGAGAGGTTAGGAGGAAATTCTTCACTCAGAGGGTGGTGAGGCCCTGGCACAGGTTGCCCAGAGAAGCTGTGGATGCCCCATCCCTGGAGGTGTTCAAGGCCAGGCTGGATGGGGCTTTGGGCAACCTGGTCTGGTGGGAGGTGTCCCTGCCCATGGCAGGGGGGTGGGACTGGGTGGTCTTTGAGGTCCCTTCCAACCCAAGCCGTCCTATGGTTCTATGAAGGCATTTATTGGAGGGGTGGACACACACACACACACACGTGGCCTCTTCCCAACCAGGCACGTGGGCTGAGGCACCAGCACTCTCATCTGAAAAATCCCTCAGCCCCCAGTAAATGTGGACATGGGGATGGGCATCATGGGCTGCTTGGAAGCAGCATCAGCTCTCTGGATAGCAAAGAAAGCTGATTGTCAAGGAGGGAGCAAAGCCATGAAGTGCCTGAAAGTTGCAGAGAAAAGGTTTGCACCTTGGAGGAAGAATCCAGTGGAAGAATGGAAAGAGAAGGGCAAAATAATCTCAGGTAGATGCTGGTAAAATGGTCTTTACAGAAACTTTCTGGATGGGTTGCATTCGTCCAGAAGAAAAGGACACATCAGGAAGCAAGACATAGCCTGAAAGAGCCTTGTAAGATCTGGAGCTGTGCAGCTGGTTAGGAGATGTTGGAGGTGGTAAGAGGGATGCAAACCTCCAGGGGCTGCAAGACACTTAAGCTGATGGTCAGAAGACATTGACTTCTGAACTGATTTAATCATGACACATTTAGTGAAGTTTAGGGGTTACACTCCTCTCCTCAGGAATCCTTGTAAATGAAACACCTTGGTTTAAAACTGACCAACAGATGTCATCAGGTGCTTTTGTTTATCTTTCATTTTTGTTACTCAGGCTTTGCATTTGAAGTCCTCGGCTTCAAATTCGACTGGGGATTGAACATGACTTTCTCCTGCCTCCACATCTGTCAAAATCCCCAGATTTCTGTGTTTTAATCCATCTTCTTCGCTCCAGGGTCAAAAATTCACTTTAAAATTTTTCGCTCTGCTCACATTTCACTGCTCTTAGAGGATTCCCCAGGGGACCTACGGAGTCTCAGAGCATTTTTCACTAGAAGTGCATTCTGCCGTGATATTTCTTGACCCATCTCAATGTACGGCAACGAAGGAGTGGTAACTCAGAGGCCCCTGGTGCAGGCAAGACGACCGTGCCCGTTTCCCTGTGAGGCCAAAGACAGCCCTCCTCTGGGGCAGCATCCTCGTGGCTGCCCCTGGGGATGTGCTGGGGCTGCGGGGCTGTTTCTCACTGACGGCTGCGGGGCAGGAGGAGGTGACCCGCAGCTGGTTGTCCGCCAGGGAGCTCCTAGAGTGACGTGTCTTCTTTCCGTCCTCTTCTTTTCACAGAAAGGAAAAGCAAACGCGGTTAAGGAGTCAAGATGTGCGGCTCCGGGTTAAACCTGGCAGGGAGGCAAATCCTCCCCCAGAAAAACCCCTGAGTGTTTCTGTGCCCTCTTCTTGCTCCTTGCCGAGACCTTCTGGTGACAGCAAGCGTGGAAACCCTGAGACCCAGTGAGTATTCTTCTGGTGAGTCCTGGCTGGAAGGAGGAAAGGGAAGAGGAAGGAAAGCAGACGGGGCTATCTGCGGTGCTCAGTGAGGTGGGGAAGGCGCCAGATGGAGTCCAGAGGTGGAGATGGAAATGTGGGATCTGGGAGCCCCCAGCCACTATGGAGGGGACCAAGGGGACATGTGGGGGGCTCTGCCCTGGGAGCAGGGGGCACTGCTGCTCAGAGGGTGTTTGGGGCAGCCCGGCTCAGTTGGAAGCATCTCACCCACATCTGCCAGGTGCATTCTAGCCTGGACAGCCATTTTCCAGTCAGAGGCTGGCTTGTCCAATGCTCTGGAAACCACTGGCTTGGGTGGTGTGCCTGGAGATTCGTGTAGCACTGGGTGGCATCAGCTTCCACACCTGGGGTCACCAGAGCATTCCTGTGGGAGGGACTGCAGACCCCTTTATTGCAAGCTGGTGCCTGCGTTGTCATTAAAAACACCGAGCCCAACTCAGAAATCATGTACAACATCTGGAAGCGAGCCTGTGGTGTAGTGGAAACGCTCTGCTTTGCCCCGTGACAAAATGTATTGGGATCTACTGGTACAAAGTGCCCACGAGGCTTAATTTCATCTCTGCCTGCCAGCTTCTCAAATGCAAACCTCACCCCAGCTATAGCAGGGGCACTGGCTGAGCTGCTGTGCTCTCTGCTGCTCTTCTCCTGAGCTGCAGGAAATCCTCACCCAAGCCTGAGCACAGCGGCACAGGTGCCCAGCGGCACACAGTAACAGCAAATCAGATTGCAAATTGTTCCCTAAAACACTGGGAACGTGTCTGCAGATAACTCATTTTAACAGAAAACTGGCTTCTTTCAGTGAATTTGCTGTTCCTAAAGCAAATCCAAGGTGCTGCAGCAGGGTCTTCAGGGCTTGCCCCATCAGGCTGAACTGATCTAAAGCCAGGGTGATGCTCGATCAGTTAAGCTAATTCAGAGCAATTTGGGTCACCCCTGCACCTCTTTATAGCCAGCTCTTTTTCCGCTTACTCTGCATAATCTCTTTTTTTTTGAATTGCAGACATGTCCTTAGGCTTTTTGTTTCCTGTGGGAGCAAGGCAGCAACAGTGCCAAATCCGATTTGAAGGGGACGGCTGTAGGGAGAAAACACGTGTCCCTGCACCTCTCTGCTTTGCTGGGCCAGCTGCAAATCGCCTTTGGAGACAGCAGCGTTTTGGCAATATCAGAGCAACTTTGAAGGTTTTTGTTGGGGTCGACTGCTCCGAGTGCACCAAACCTCTGTATAAAACAGTGATAGTGCTTAGGCTCTGGTGCTCCTCTGGCTAGTTCCTTTTTTTTGATTGTTTTGTTCTAACTGATACATTAAAGAGAGATAAAGGAAAAAAAAATAACCCTCTTCTATTTTCAGACCCAGGCCAGCACCAGCCGAGGCGCAGCAGCAAGAGGGGAAGGAGTTGCCCGTGTGGAGCCCCAGCGCAAGGGGCAGCTCCTGCGCCCCGCTGAGCTTCTCCAGGTAGGTCTGTGCTGCACCCCCGGCCCTTCACAGCACCATGATTTTTTCCTGGAAGGATCCAGGGAATCCAGTGCTGCCTGCTCTGGTTCTGGCCACGGCTTTTTGGAGTGGCGCCATTTGGAAACTGATGTTGAAAGGTTGTGATTCCTTGCAGAAGATGCGCTTGGAACAAATCTTGTCTGCCTGGTTCACATGACTTCCAAAGAGACGTGAGAAAGGAAATTAGGGTTTGTTTATCTTTTTTTGTCATAAACCAGAAATAAATGCAGAATTTCCTCGTGGACCAGAAGGACCGTTTGCTGCCACTCCGCAGAGAGCTTGAGTCAAACCCGAGTACCTCACTCTCAGAACTATGTCTTTGCTTTGCTGAGTGGGAAATAAATAAGCAATAAACCTTGAAGTGTCAACTTCCTAGAAGTGAAAGGTGACTCTCTTGTGAGGATCCCCAAGGAGAAGTGTATTTTATTTTGGAGTCATGAAAAGGTGACATAACATTACCATGCTGCAAGTGCAAATAAAGTTATGTTAAACCAAGGGCCTATTGTACCCCAGATTCATTGTTGAGGGCCAGGTACAGCTATTTAATGAGTATGGAAATCAGATAATTTGAAAATAAGAGGGATGTCAGGGAGTGACTTCATGGAGCTGGCTCCCAATGTCCCCTGTTGCAGTGGCTGCTGCTCACCTTGTTCCTACTGCACTGGGATTGCAATTATGAGAAAACTTTTGTTAGACCATTGTTAGAACTAATCGCAGTTTTTATCAGCAGGAATACCTGACTGAAGCTAACAGAACATGCAAACAAATTTTCCCAATAACTTCAGCAGCGTTGTTCAGGGTGCCTTTTAGGGGCAGCCTAGCAAGTGAGACAAAGCGCAAACGCAAGCACAGGTACCAGTGGAGTTCTGAAGCGATCCCAGTGGTCTTTCCTGTGTCTGCATCAAACTCGTGAGATTTCACAGATGCAGCCTCCCTTCCAAAAAAGGGTTTCCCAGGATTTTCTCAGTCTCCTTTCTCAGCTTTCTCTTTCCCAGCTGTTCTTCTTCATCTTTTATTTTTTTTTTTAAAGAAATACCTGAAAGTTAGATGGAAATTTTTAGAAGTCAGTGGCGGGCTTCAGGCAGCTTCTGCAGGCACAGGGCAGGGGTGAGCGAGCCCTGCAGGTGTCTGTGCTGGAGGCGCCAATTCTGTGGTGCTGAATCCTATGGGGCCTGGAAAGTGTCCCCAAAATGCCACCGTTGCCAGCAGGGCTGAGAGTTTGCTTTAGGCTGCAGTGGTTCCGGGCTGGCCATCGACAGGAGGAGTTGCTTTCCAATCTGCTCTGAGAAAAGCTGTTCGTGTGTTTAAGAATTGAAGTCCAGGTAGTAAACTTTGGCTTAAGGTCTTTGTAAGTACAACTGTGCTCTGTAACAAGTCTCCGGGGGTGCCCGTGGGCTGTGTAGAATCACTAATTCCCCCTCCACACGTCTCAGCGTAGCCCAGTGTTCCTTGAAGGTGCGTGAGAAGTGGAGCACCCTGACGTGCTTTCACTTTTCATCCATCTTCATGCTTTGTTTTTACATTCCCGCCTTTTCTCTCTTTTGAAAGCCGTTCATCATCATTTCTCTCTGCGTGGGAGGGTGGTTGTGCACCTCTGTTCCACTTTCCTTTTTTTTTTTTTTATAGCCCGTAGGGAAACTATCACTGAAATATTGCAAGACAGCACAGCTGCACCTGAGTGCGGAGTTGCTGGAAGAAATAACGCAGCGCTTCTGGTTTATTTAGAGCATCCCTTCTTACTCGAGCCGGTGCTGACTGTCGCAGACAGCAATGCCAGGCCTGGTAATTCTGAGGAAACTCACCAAACTGCATTTATTTCTGTAGAATTTGTCCTGATGGGGACAGAGCATTAATTAAAAGGCATTATAAGCTCACAAACGCGGCCTGCTGCATGTGTTATTCTACTAATCTTACCAGGATATTTATAACGAGGATACAAATGATTTCCCCAGAAAACCAGACCATCTCCACGGAGCCTGCCGCAGGAAGCAGGAGGCTTCTGCTGCGGCTCTGAGACTGAGCAGGACCTTCAGCAGCTCGGGCTGAAGCTCCACGGGGGAGCAGGGGCAGCAGGGGGTCCCAGCTGCGGTGGACGAAGGTGGGGAGGTGCCAGTGCACCCCAAAACAAGGGGGCAGAGGGACCAACCCTGCTTCCATCGGGTTCAGCTTCCCTCTCTCCGCTCACTCCTTGTGCTGGCCATACCTGAACAATGGCTTGTGGTGAAACTGGTGTCAGGGGAACATTTCCATCCTCGGTAGACAGACAAAAAAAAAAGGAAAAGGCACTGCCAGCAGGCCACGGGCATGCAGAGAGGCTGCGTGGCCACATATCGGCGTGACAAAGGTTTGTTTTTCTTTTTTTTCCCTCCGTCTGCATACACAAAATGCCAGCTGTTCTTTTATTTTAACGTAACGTTTTAATGAAGAGCACCGCCCAGCAAAAGCAAACCAACTGAACCCAACCCCTGCAGACAACTGCTCTCCCTGGTACAAAGCTGATACAAGAGGAATGCTGAATGTGTGCGCAGCGAGCTGGGGACTTTTCTGCCTTTGGATATTTTATTCAGTGACTCAGAGTTATGAATTGCTAATGAAAGAGTTTGGCCATATTTTTAAGACTGGAGAAGGCTTGGATCCAACTCTCCTGTTTTGAGATCCCCAAGCTGGATTTTGAGTTGTCTCAGCATTTCAGTAGACTCCAGCATACACTGAACACGTTACTTTTTTGCACCACAGACACGTTAATTAACAAAGGTTAACAAGTTAGCAGAGGCAAGTGTGGCCGTACCACCAGTGACGCTCACGTAAGCGCAGTCCGACTTCACTGATTTTTATTCCAGACTTATCTCATGATAGCCTGGAAGACAACTGGTAAGATGCCCAGGTCAAACCCAGTCGCTCCCTGGAGCAAACGGCACCGTAACACCTTTATAACCCCTCCTAGCAAGTACTCGCCCTTACGTTTTGTAGGTTAACTTTGTATTTCAACCCTCTGAAGCAAAACTAGCGAGCTGTTTTACGACCTGCGGTACAGCCCCAAGCCCTGGGCACGGTCCAGCACGTGGGGTGACGTGTCCCATCTGTGAGGAGCTCGGCTCGCTCGGCGTATCGCTTGCACACACGGTACACAACATGACGCTGGGGAGGCAGAGCGCTCGCACTAACCAAACACCTCAAGAGGATGTAACCAGGAATATCTCAGTTGGCATAGGGGATTGGTTGCCAGTAATTAAGAGATCCTACTCGACTGCATGGGGCAGACCAAAAGGGCTAAGCCCTTTAGTAATCGAGAAGATGCTTCCCCAAGGGAAGAGTCCGTGGAACTGCCCAGGCAGCTCCCATTCGCGATTACAAGAGCGGGTGGTAAAAACATGCTCCCCCTTCTCCCAAGGATGCTCGAGGTGGTGCAGTTTCTTTTGTGTCCCTCTCCTTACAAGAAAACCATTTTAAAATAGCAAAGGCTCTCCGGGAGTTGCTCCTTGCCTTGCAGTCCTCCATGTCAGGATATTTAGGACGTAACACAAATCGTAGAGAACACACGTGCGATTGAACAACACGGAACAAACATAAACCTCAGTTGTACTGGTAATACACTCCGGCTTTCCCTCCCGTGCTCCCTTACACGTCCCGCACGTCGTTCTCACCATTTCATGGTCCACGCTTGCTCTGTTAGCAAAAATACATGTATTTCAAAATACAAAGCGCTATAAAACACCACAAGCACTGACAGCCGTCCACCCTTCCTGGCTCCGCTGCGAAAAGGAAGCGCCTTTCCTTCGCAGGGAACGTCTCGAAAAGCCTGGCGTCCGGGGTGCAGCCTCAGGGGCCAGCCATTTACTTGTTTCTCATGCTAGTGCTGGTTTCCGTGTAGCCTCCGGCCTCTTTAGTGATCGCAAAGGCCCTTCCCGCGGAGCGGTGCGGCAGCAGCAGCTTGTAGACTGCCGCCCTGTACTTCTTCGAAATGAGGTTGTAGAGGATGGGGTTGATGGAGGCACTCAGGTAGAAAAGCTGCAGGGCAAAGATGTTAAAGTACTGGGAGAAGAGCATCATCCTGGTGTCCTGAGTGTTTATAAAAATGATCCTGCCAATGTGGAAAGGCAACCAGCAAATTATAAAGGCCAGAATCACCACAGCTACAAGACAAAACAACACGTGCAAGAGTTAAGGAGCGAGTTAACTTATCAAGCATCCAGCAAGCTCTATGTCACGCGGCTGCTTTTGGAGGTTTTACAAATGGGTACGAATGAAATACAGAAATAAATAGCCTTGAGTTGAGAATGGGAACAGCATCAGGTCCAGCAGTGAGCCTTTGGATTAAAAGGCAACTGGCAAAATCGTCTGCTGAACTCCGACAGCTGAGTTTGCCGAGAAGAATGTAAACAGCTGTAACAGCACTGTAACATCTGGGCAGCACGGCCAGGACAGAAAGATTCCCCTCGGCACTGACTGCACTGTCATGCGTGTGATAAGAAAGGGAAAATGAAAACCTGAGCAAGAAGAGGTGTCTTTGAGGAAGCACCGAGCAGGCTGCGCCTTACAGAGGCTGTTCCTGTGCACCTACGTTGCTGTAAAATGCCGCAGGGTCAGAGCTGTGATGTTGCGTGGAGGCTCAGACATCCCATTTCCCACTGAATCTGTACTGTTGCTGTGTGAAGACCCTACTGTGTTAATCTGGCTGCTGATTTTTCCCCCTGAATCTCCCACACATAGCCCTGGACAGTTACAGCTGCAGATACTGCCCGGGTGGATCTCTAGCTTGAGGCACTCCAGCTATTCCTGTGGTCTTGCGAAGCTTCCTAACACAACAGCTTTAAAAGGTGCTTCATCACCTACAAACCTTCTTGCCATGGCCACATAGCTGGAGCAGATGAGGAAGAACCCAGTAAGCCTAAGGTTTAAAGGGTCACCTGTGAGGTAATGTGTTTCTCAGCACTGACTCCTACAAAATAAACTATCGTGTCCACATTTTAAATTATTCATGCTTATAAATGCATGTAAATAAAACAATCACTTGAGGAGGATCCTTCATCTTTCTCAGAGCTTAGAAAAAGCGATATAGCCAAAGCAAGGTTATGCCTGGAATCAATGGTACCTGCTCCTTTGAGATAAGCAAAAATCTTCATATAAATATGTATATATAGGACTATATAGACATATAGAGATTAATGCCTTTCAATTGCTGAAAACGGGAATGGCATCGAGTCCAATTATGAGTCTTTGGATTTGGACGGGTGTGTTTCTGTTGGCCAGCCTTGTGCCTTCTCCAGTGTAAGCACCTTCCTCAGGTAAGCCAGCAAAATGGGCTTAGTTTCTTTACTTTCTGCTACTCTATTTCTGCCCAGCTGATCGCATCCTTGGTACGAGAAAGCTCCCATGTAGATGACAAAACCCTTCCCACTGGTGAGAGAGCAAGTAGGGCATTTTATTTCATGCTCACTGATCGATGATTAGGATAATTTGTGTGTGTGTGTGTGTG
Organism: Cygnus atratus; assembly: GCF_013377495.2. NCBI lineage: Eukaryota > Metazoa > Chordata > Aves > Anseriformes > Anatidae > Cygnus > Cygnus atratus. Next base: position 179,907,156 of record NC_066362.1, on the reverse strand, counting down.
TGTGTGTGTGTCAGATCAGTCACTATCTACAAACTTTTCAGTCCCTGGTCGGATTGGGACCCCCAGCTTTCCAGCGCCTAACACTCATTCAACGAACACGAGTAAGAAAATGAATGAAGAGCTAACGGCGCTGCGCATCAGCAGGAAGTGCTTCGGTACAATGCCACTTGTTTGGAAAGAGCCCTGAAGGGTTTAATTCTGGTCTGCAGCCTGCCTGGGCTGTCAGTGGGCTACTCCTGTGGAGGACAGCTTAGAAAATCACACTGCTTTTTTTCAGAGGCAGAAATTTGCCAGCGGGAGGTGGCTGGGACTGCCGGGATGCCAGGTTTTCTGAAGTCGCAGACCACCAAGAGCCTTGTATGCAATCCCGCCTGGTAAAATCTAAAAAAATGGGTATTGCTATGGAGCCAGCGTAGCTGCTGGCTGTCTGGTGTCGGAGAGTGGCACCCCTGGAGTGCATGGCTGGGTACCTGGTCTGTTCTCCTGCATTCCCCCCACCCTGCATGGGGTCCTGTGGATGCTTCTGCCCCATCCCTAAAGATGAGCACGGCCCCAAATCCTTCCCCCCCTCCCCACCTGCTGTGGTGCCCAGATGCTGCTGGTGAGGTGTGCAGGGGCCCTCTGAAACTGAGCAGCCCCAAAAGAAGCAGGTTTACGGCAAAAAATGGGGAAGGTGCTGCTGGAGAGACAGCTCCTGGGCGCCATCGAGGGTCTGTGGGACTCACCCAAGATCTTGACGGTCTGCCGGTGTCCCCGCTCCCTGAGGGCCGCGCTGGGGCCCTGCAGGCGCCCCTTGCTGCGCCACAGCTCCCGTCCGATGAAGCCGTAGAGGACGTTGAGGCAGAGGACGGGCAGGACGAAGTAGGTGGTGGTGACCCAGAACATGGTGGCCAGCAGGCCGGACTCGAGGGCCTGCGGGGTGGGCTTGCACTCGCGGCCGAAGTCGGTGCGGTTGTCGGGCTGCTCGACGCCCACCAGGAAGAAGAAGGGCCCGGCCGAGAGGAGGGCGAAGGCCCAGAGGGCGCCGATGACGGCCTTGACGCGGCGCTTGGTGACCACCACCTTGGCCTTGAGGGGGAAGCAGATGGCGAGGTAGCGCTCCACCGTCAGGGCGGTGATGTGGAGGATGGTGCAGTAGGTGCAGCCCTCGCTCAGGTAGTGCGAGAGGCGGCACAGCAGCTGCCCGAAGATCCACGGCCGCGAGCGCCACAGGCGGTACAGGTCCAAGGGCAGCCCCAGCAGGATGAGCAGGTCGGACACGGCCATGCTGCCCAGGTACAGGTTGGTCGTGGTCTTCATGTCGCGCTGCCCGCAGACGACCAGCACCGTCAGCACGTTGCCCACCACACCGACGGCGAAGAGCCCCGCGCACACCGCCGTCACCGGGATCAGCGCCCGCACCGGCAGCGCCGAGCACAGCCGCTCGTCGCACGGCTGCCCGGGCCACGACGCCTCGCCCTGGCTGCCGTTCCCCCCGCCGCCCCACACGGGGGCCGCCGCCATCTCAGCCCCTCTCCTCCTCCTCCTCCCGCTCCTCCGCCGCCGCTCGGAGCCGCCGGAGCTCGGCCCGCCCCGGCCGCCCGCCCCGCCCGAGCCTCGGAGGGAGGCGGCGGAGGGCGGGCGGCAGCCGCCGGCCCCGGGACCCGGCCTCGGGGGGGGGGTGGTGGTGGTGGTGGTCCCCGAGGGTCCCCGGAGCCGCGGCGTCGTGGTCGGAAGGGGACTCGGGGACAACGACAAAGAATGATGCTTTTTTTATTATTATTATTTTTTTTTCCACAGATTTGAAAGATAACTCTGCTACATCGGTTTTTTTTATGCATTTCCTAGGAGGCTAGACAGTTTTCGTCCCCGTGGAGTCCGACGCTTTACAGTTGCAAAGTGATATGTTTGGTAGTGTATCTATAACGTCTTAAAAAGTTATTTTTTTTATTTATTTTTTTCTTTTTGGAATGTACAGTATATGAGGTAAAATTAAGATTACATTAAAAACCTGTCTTCAATGCAGTAATACGCACTGAGGCTCAAATGGCAAATACGCTAGTAAATGACTATCAAAAATAGGAGCTCATTTGAATTTTACTATGAAAAACATAAGTCACCGCAGATTAACTGCAGTAACAAATCTTACCGCTTTTTAGACATTCAACCGTAAGAAATCTCTGGGCTTATTACACTCAACCTCATTTGTACTGCCAAACATGGCACTTTTAAGAAGGTTTCTAGAAAACACCTGTTATCACTGTAGTCTGTGGGAAGGTATCAGCCTATACATAAAAATGACAAATCGGAAAGGAAATGTAAACATACAGTACAGTTTAAAGACAGATCATCCTCGCCACTTGGAGGCCAAGTTCTTTGCCATTTCTTTTTTTTTAAAAAACAAAACTCAGCAACATTTTTTTTCTACAGCACAGATCATTGGACGTATAAACAATTACAATACATGCCCGTTATAAGAGAAATTCTTCAGAGATCTTCAAAGCACAAGACAGAGGTTCCTTTTTTATTATTATTAAGACTGACAGAAGTGTTTAATACCATTAAAAATGCTAAACTGAACACAACTAGAAGTCATTAATGATCCACTATCTCGTAACTCAAATAAATTAAAAATAGCTAATTACAAAGTGTATAACAAATAACGTAAGTGTGATGAGACAAGAATTTGTTTAAAGATAGGTTCACTACAAGCTTTGTGTCACTGGCAATCATTGACATCTAGCAAGATGTTCAATGGGATACTTGATAAAATTCAGTCTGGTCATTCAAGAACTCACAAATGCAAGCTCACAAAACATTGATGAGTTATGCAATTGCAAAGTGCTCTAATGCAACATTAACTACATGCAATCAACAATTTGGTACAGTATCCAAAGAGACATTACATTAAACATTAGGATCTCAAGAAAAAGCAGCTTTAAGTTTTCTGGTGCAAATTACTACACTTCGTCTCTGATTTGGTGCCCCAAAGAAAGAAAGAAAGATAGAAAAAAGAAAAAGAAGAAAAAGAAGAAAAAAAAAGAAGGCAGTGCTCGATTCTGGTGGATATGGCAAGTGAATGTCAGGGGTAACAGCAAAAATTCAGTAATGAATTTTATCTCAAAGATCTATTAACTAGCCAAAATCAGAGGGCACAGACACCTGTATAAACTGCATCCGATCAAAGGTCAACTTCAGAAATGCATTTTTAAATTTAAGTAACAAATCTAAAAAGTTCTCTCTCGCTCTCCCTTCTGTATTCGTAAGAAGTAAAAGAGGCATTTTTTTTATGAGTAAACATCAAATCCTGGGGGCAAGATAAACCACTTGTGCCATCCCCTCGTAGTCTTTCAAAAACATCTACTTGCAGTGAAGAACTCCACATTTATCAGGTAAGAAGCTTCCTTCGTGCACACTCTTCCATCCAGTTTATTATTTGCTGCCTGAGAAAAGCCCCTTCTGTTTTTCATCATGAATCCTGCTTCCCAAATAATTAAGACAAATGAGGAGGTAGAAATACAGCGCTAAATTGCTTTCACAGCATCAGATTAATATTGTATACAGCACAAGTTTGTTAAGTGTAAGTTTTAAATGCGTTCTACACATTCTTCCCTGTTATGGTAGTAACCCTTAAAAGTGTGGGCCGGGAAACCGTTTTTACACTTGAGTCTACTGATCAAACCCTTTTCGTTAAACACTGCTCGCCCCGTATGAAGTTTGTACTGCAAGAAGGCATATTAAAAAAAGATTGTATTTCTGTGGCTTGCATTCTACTAACATGTGTCAGCCTATACCTACCAGTAAGCTTTTTAAAGTGGCTGAAAAGGTTTGCATCAGTCCCAATGCCGGTGCTAAATGCCTGTTTTTGTAAAAGCAAGAGAACAGAATTATTTTTAGATTATGAGAAAGTAAAATGTAATGGGCAGCATTCTAAAATAAATCTGTTTTCTTCACTTTATTACAAAGTACTGGATGATAACAGCGATCAGAATGGAAAAGATAGCAAAAAGTGCAAGAATGACAGCAGCACACACTTGGTCGCTCTGTGACCATTGTGTCCTTGTGGTTTGCACAGTGTCCTTGTTGGTGCTTGCCGGTGGTTCAGTCCTCTGAGAGATGAATAGCACTGGTGCGCTGTAGGGGCCTATCAGGTCCTGATGACCTACTGCCTCCTGGCACTGGCGAATGGCACATGCACGAAAACGATATTCACAGTTCAGCTGGAGGCCTGTGTATCGGAACGACCAGTCCGGACCCTTGTAAATCTGTTGATAAAGAAAAAGGGATACATCAAGTAAAAATGCCATACGTACACATACATATCTCAATATGCTTTTCTTTAGAGAGACAGGATGAGAGAGCTGGGGTTGTTCAGCCTGGAGAAGAGAAGGCTCCGGGGAGACCTTATAGCAGCCTTCCAGTACCTAAAGGGGGCTACAGGAAAGCCGGGGTGGGACTCTTTGTCAGGGAGTGGAGTGATAGGACAAGGGGGAATGGCTTTAAACTCAAAGAGAGGAGATTTAGATTAGTTATAAAGAATAAATTCTTCACTGTGAGGCACTGGCACAGGCTGCCCAGAGAAGCTGTGGATGCCCCATCCCCGGAGGTGTTCAAGGCCAGGCTGGATGGGGATTTGGGCAACCTGGTCTAGTGGGAGGTGGGCTGGAACTAGGTGATCTTTAAGGCCCCTTCCAATCCAAGCTATTCTGTGATTCCATGGTAAAGGTAACTGTGTTTTCACCCGTGCAAATAAAAACGTACAGAAAAGCTTAAATACCAGACAGTGTCCAGTCTTTTTTGTGAAGCACAGGAAAAGAACCAGAAGTTCTCTTAGGTCATGATAAGGACACACTAACTAAACTCTTACAGAAGCTGCAATGTTGTAAGGTGTTTTTAGTGACTACTTACAATGTAAATACCACACCACTGGATATAATATCTGCTATCATATCACTAGATTTCAGGTAATTAACTACATCATGCTACTTTATTTATTAAGTCTAACTGACCCAACATCGCTGTAGCTGTTATTGCGTGTTTCAACTACTGTAATTTAGCCCAATAAGGCTTCTATCAGGAAAGCTGCAAGGAGCCCTTCCTGTGATTCTTAATTTCATCAGACCCCAAAACACAGATGACTTTTTTTAGGGTGTTCTCTGTGGGTGTCTCAGTTGGCTGGCTAACATGAGGGGGCTTTCAGGTTCAGTTCACAATTCTTCAGCACAGAGTGCCTAATTCAGTTAAATCTAAATGCTGGTTTCTCATTTTAATTAATTTGCAGCTATGCAAAGGCCCTGTAAAAGCTAATAAAATCCCATGCAGGCGCAATTTCTGTTAGTAGATGTATCAACAGGAACTAAGCTATTATGTGGGTAGCCTGGTAGAGTTTGATTTCCCTCTTCAAAACCCTTCATCTTTTTTCTTTCCATTATCTGGATTTATTTAATTGGTAGCAGGATACGGAAATATCACATCAGTTGTTTCGCCCACAGTTATTTTATTGTTATACAGTATTTCACAAGTGTAAACTGCCAACAATTCAATGAAAGAAGCAGGAAATCTGTTCTGATTTTGTTGCGTGAGGAGCTATTGCTGTGCCTGTGGCTACTCGTGGACTCAGCCCTCCGACAGGCTGGCAGCTGAGCATTACTGGAATCTACAACTGGTGATTATTGGAAAAAACCTTTTCTTATCTCAAGAAATTGCTGGCACAGAGACAGGACAGGTCACTGGAAGTGTGGCTTCAAGATTTTGCTAATTTATGTAATATATTTGGCAGTGAGCAATGAGACCACAGATACACATCCTACTCTGAACCGAAGCTGGCCAGCATTGCGGTAGATAACAAAAGAGGCTTTGAGAATGCTAACTGCAACAGGAGGGCTAAAGAACACATTGGGCTGTTGCTTGATGAGGTTGGTCACCTCAAAATAGGGATGAATGTACAGCAAAGTCATTTAATGCCTTCTTTGCCTCTTTAACACCTGTGATGGGCCCCGAGACCTCTGGAGCCTCTGGGTTGGAGGACTGCGACCTGGGGAGTGATAAACTCCCAGCTGATGCTGAACCTGTATGGGATTTGCTGCTCCAACTGAACACCCATAGTCTATGGGCCTGATAGGATTCATTCCAGGGTACTGAAAGAGTTGGCTGATGTTATTGTGAGACCTCTCTCAGGTATTTATCAAGGGCTGAGGCAATCTGGAGAGGCCCCAGCTGACTGGAAGCTAGCAAATATTGTTCCGATTTTCAAGATGGGCAAGAAAGAGGATCCTGATAATCACAGGCCTGTCAGTCTCACTTTGGCACCTGGTAAAAATTATGGAGATTATTCTGGGAGTTCCTGAAAAACACCTGGAAGACAATGCAGGCAGCAGTCAAAGCCAATGTGGGTTAATGAGGGAAAAGTCCTGCCTTACTAACTTCCTATCATTTTATGACAAGGTTACCCACCTAGTGGATGGATGGAGTGAAAGCAGTGGATTTGTTTTTTTTTTTTTTCTTTTCTTTTTTGCGAAGTTTTTGATACTTTCTCTTACTGTATCCTTCTGGACAAAGTGTCTAGTACACAGCTGCCCACATACACAATACAAAGGGTGAACAACTGGCTGATGGGTTTGGCTCAAAAAGTTGTAGTAAATGGGGGTAACGTCAGGCTGGTGGCCAGCCACTGGTGGGGTTCCCAGGGCTCTATTTTGGGGCCAGTTCTCTTCAATGTTTTCAGGAATTACCTGGACACAGGAGTTGAATGCATGCTAGGCAAGTTTGGGGATGATATGAAATTGGGAGGAGCTGCTGACTCCCTTGAGGGTAGGGAGGCCCTACAGAGAGAGATTAATAGGTCACAGTATTGGCAATCACCAACCATATGAAATTTAATAAAAGCAAATACTGGATTCTGCACCTGGGAGGGTGTGATCCTGGTTGTACACATAGGTGAGGGGACAGGTTGCTGGAGTGCAGCCCTGCAGAGAGGCATTTGGGGGTTTTGGTTGATGTTGACTCATATTGAGCTTACCAATGTGCCCCGGCAGCAAAAAGGGCCAGGCGTATCCTGGGGTGCATTAAGCGCAGCACAGCTAACTGGTCAAAAGAAGTGATTGCTCCACTATACTCAGCATTGGTGCAGCCTCACCTCGCGTACTGTGTGCAGTTTTTGGCTCCACAATGTAAGAAGGATCTAAAAATATTAGAATGTGTCCAAAGGAGGGCAAAGATGGAGACAGGACTAGAGGGTATGACTTACAAGAACTGGACTCAATGATCCTTGTAGGTCCCTTCCAACTCAAGATACTCTATGATTCTGTGATACTTGGTTTGGAAGAATATAATAAGATATTTTGGTTTCTCTCTTAGAGAAGAGAGGGGTGACCTCACTGCTGTCTACAACTTCCTCATGAGGGGGAGCAGAGAGGGAAGTGCTGATCTCTTCTCTCTGGTGATTGGCGATAGGATGTGAGGGAATGGCTTGAAGACGTGTCAGAAGAAGTTCCGATGGAATACCAAGGAAAAAGTTCTCACTGAGAGGGTGGTCGGGCACTGGAACAGGCTCTCCAGGGAAGTGGTCACGGCCCCAAGCCTGAAGGTGTTGAAGAAGCATTTGGACAATGCTCTTAGATAGATGATTTAACTCTTAAGTTGCCCTGTGCGGAGTTGGACTCTGATCCACACAGGTCCCTTCCAATTCAAAACATTCTAATGAATCTCTGTTGTACTCTAGCTACAGCCATGCCAGCTGGCATGGGTTACTATTCTCAGCACATTGTCTCCTGGGTTTTGCCTCAAGTTACCGCTTGGCCGGGGTGTTGGAACTAGATGACCTTTAAGATCCCCTCCAACTCAAACCATTCTGTAATTCTATGAACGTATGTCATTCTATTCTAATTCTACCTCAAATTTGTTTGCTGGGGTATTTATAGGATTGTTTCATAACCCCTTTAAGGGCCTGATCGATGTATACAGCTCAAATAGTGGATTCTTAATGCATTTTGTCTGAAACATGTAGGGAGCAACGACACAAGGAACTCAGCTGCCTGATCAGGGAGGAGAAGAGTTAAATTTTTGCAGGGAAATGGTAGTAAGTAGCATCAAATAGATGTCCCTCCATGAGGCAGATCAGTTTTTGTTCACGTCAGATAAAGTTCTCACCACCATGTTTAAGTACCTTAAGGGCTGTTTGCATGGTGTTTACTTATTGACTGCTTCCATACAAATTTCTGCAAACTACTCTTCTCATTTTATTGCAATTTATTGTGCTAACCTCTTCTGGAGATGCAAAAGGAATCATACACCTCGTTCTGTTTTCTTATTTCCAGACTTCAATTGTAACCTTTATTTACTTGTCCAGCTCATTTGCCAATGCACGACGCTAATCAAAGCATGACTTGAATCCATCTCTAGAAGCAAGTTCACTGACTGCACCCTACTTACATACTAACATTGCATTTGCAATTTTAGAGTTACAATAAGGAATATTTACATGGCAACATAACAAACACCTTGGATTACAGGTCAGCTTAGATTGAAAAATGTAATAAATGGACAGCAGTACACTACAATCACAGAATCATCGAGGTTGGAAAAGACGTTCAAGATCATCAAGCCCAACCATCAACCTGACCTACCGAGTCTCATCACTAAACAATGTTCCCTTAGACCACATCCATGTCTGTCAAAAACCTTCAGGGCTGGGGACTCCACCACTTCCCTGGGCAGCCCGTTCCAATGCTTGACCACCTTTCTCTGTGAAGAAAATTTTCCTAACATCCAATCTAAACCTCTCCTGGCACAACTTTGAGACTGTCTCCTCACATCCTGTCACTTGTCACCTGAGAAAAGAGATTGACACTCTCCCTACTGCAACCTCCTTTCAGGTAGTTGTAGAGAGCGATAAGGCCTCCCCTCAGTGTCCTCTTCCCCAGAAGTTACAATATATGAAAATATTAAGGCCTATAATCTACCAAAGCACAGGCAACACTTATTTAATATTGGCCTATAATAAAATTATAACATATCAGAACTAATTGTGCTTCCTTTCTGGAAGGAAACCTGCTTGCTTAATAGTGTGAAACAGAATTTAGAAGCCTAATTCCATGTCAATTATCAGGCAGTTTATAAGGAAGCTAAATAAGCACCGCATAACCCCTTTTAAATGCAGACTAATTTGTAATTTGGTATTTCAAACTGCATCTTTGGATAATCAAAACTGAAATCAACACACACTCTCAACTGCTTGACCCTGGAAGTTAGAGCATGCCATACTACTGAAATCTGCTGGTAAGAAACTAATAACTGAGTTATACAAAAAAACAAGCATTTCTACACCTGAATGTTTACTCTGCATAACTAGGGATCTTTCCTATCTGCAGTTTTCTATAGAGAAGTGTGATTTACAAAGTCAGACCTTTCAAAATATTGCTCAGCTTCTTCAAGAGCTCTTAGTGCAATTATAACTTTTTTTTTTTATAAGTCTTAATTCTGTACCATTTGCTGTTTTTTCTTTTTGCCAGTTCTTCCCATTAGCAGACAACTTCCTCACCACTTGAGGTGTCAAGTTGTATTTAGCAAACATCAGTATTACCCAGAGAGGCTGCAACTTACTGACATATTTATATTATTCATCTCTCTTTTGAGAATAGTTTTAGGAGACACTACCTAATATAATTTAGTAACAAAAAGCTACGTGGCAAGAGTTTGGTAGCAGGGGGGGCTGCAGGGGTGGCCTCTGTGAGAAGGGTCTAGCAACTGCCCCATGTTAGATCAGAGCCAGCTCCAGCCGGCTCCAAAGGGACCTGCTGCTGGCCAGAGCTGAGCCAGGGAGCGATGCTGGGTGGGCCTCTGGGAGAGCAGATTGAAGAAAGAAAAGAAAAAAAACAATGTGGCAGCAACTGGGAGAGAGGAGTGAGACCCAGCCCTGCAGCCCCCCAGGTCAGTGCAGCAGGAGGGCAGGAGGTGCCCCAGGCATGCAGCAGCAGTTCCCCGGCGGCCTGTGGAGAGGCCCCTGGTGGAGCAGGCTGTCCCCCTGCAGCCCATGGGTCCCACATGGAGCAGATCTCCACGCTGCAGCCCGTGGAGGAGCCCCCGGTGGAGCAGGTGGATGTGGCCTGCAGGAGGCTGCGGCCCATGGAGAGCCCCCGCAGGAGCAGGCCCCGGGCCGGAGCTGCAGCCCGTGGAGAGGAGCCCACGCAGGAGCAGGGGGTCTGGGGGGAGCTGCCGCCCGTGGGGGACCCGTGCTGGAGCAGTTTGCTCCTGGGGGATGGACCCCGTGGTACGGAGCCGTGTGGGAGCAGTTCTTGAAGAGCTGCTGCCTGTGGGCAGCCCCCGCAGGCTCAGTTCGGGAAGGACGGCATCCCGTGGGAGGGACCCCACCTGGAACAGGGGCAGAGAGTGACCGTGAGGGAGCAGCGGAGACGAAGCGTCAGGGACTGGCTGCAGCCCCCATTGCCCATTGTTCCCCTGCGCCGCTCAGGGGGAGGAGGTGGAAGAGGGTGGATGGGGGGAAGGAGTTTTTAGCCTGGTTTTAGTCTCTCACTGCTCTAGTCTGTTAGCGATAGGCAATAAATTATATTAATCTCCCAATGTTGAACCTGTTTTGTCTGTGATGATAACTGGCAAGTGATCTCCCTGTCCTTATCTCCACCCTTGAGCCCCTTCTGTTGTATTTTCTCCCTTCTTCCTTTGAGGAAGGGGTGTGAAAGTTCAGCTATGATAGAGCGCAGCTGCCCAGCAAGGTAAAAACACCACACATGGTGACTAACACAGTAATCTTAGATCTAAACTATTTATTGAAAACAATAATTGAAGAAACATACAACAACTTAAATATAGCCTACCTGTTTGAATTCTGAGTCTTTTCCCACCATGACCTGAAGGCAGTAAATAACTGGATCACCCTTCATGGGCTGCAGAACCTCCCATGTGATTTCACACGTATGATCATTTATTCTCTCTATCCTTGGTGCTGAAGGAAGATCACAAAAGGAACAACTAAGCTCCGTTTTTTGTCACTTAACATCACATTATCATGATTTGTATAAAAAAAAGTGCTGTTTTTTGTCTTAGAGAAGCAAGAGATTCATATTCAAATGTATTTTTTCAATGTTTTCTGGAACAAACGATACATTGGTCTCTTGCTAGTTTAAGTAACCTCTGACAAAAAGCAAGTAAAATTTGCTCACCGCAAATGTGTATCTCATGCAAGAAAATGGGCTGCTATGCTTACAATTATTCTAAATGTGTCAGAGAGAATTTTGACCTCAAATTACTCCAACGGCCTGGTCACTCTCTCCTGGTAAGCAAGGATTGTAAGTATAAACCTTCTTATGTCAAAGTACTTATAAATCCCAAGTCCCTCATTTCTGGAGCTAATATTTTAGGCTTTAGGCAATTACATTAAAGGTACACCATCTTACAGTCTCTACCCGCACTGTGAAAACAGCTTAGCATTCTACAGGTAACATAATACCACCACCAAATGTCCATCTTTCTAATTCCCACCCCACTCCACCCACCTTCAAAATAAAACCGAAAACACTGCAAAAGCCAAAAAACCCCACATCTTTACCTTTCAAGGCAGCTGGAACAGATTTGGGAGTAGTGAAAACATATTCTTGAGAAAGGGGACCTTCACCAGCTTCATTACATGCCTGAATACAAAATTTGTATGACGTTGACTCACTGAGTCTTTGTACTTTGTACGTATGACATGGTCCTCTGTATAAGGATACAAACCTGAAAATGGAAAGGGTGGCTTATAATAAATACAGAAAAGGACTTCTGAAGTAGCCAGATTATTGTCTTGTCTTGTAATTTATGTCCATCATTTCCCAGAACCTGATGAGAACCCCCAAAATATTTCAGACTTCAACAGTATTCTGTAATTCTGACACTATAAAACAATGAGCTCATTTTCCAGTGTTAGGCTTTTGTTTCTCATGACTCTGCAATAAAATCTCTTTTTACCACGAAGTACTACAGACTGCTTCTTGGCGAAAATGATCCTAAGCACTTTCAGGCACCCTTCTGTGCTTGAAATGAGAAAGGAGATAGTAGTTCTCTCCCTCCCAATGAACTGCGTGTACTATTTTCCTTCTGCCATCTACTCCCCCAACATCCTTAGCTTTTCAAAATTAGGCAGACTAGATTTTACCTATTTACACTTTAGCAGCTTTCCCTTAATACACTTAAATGGTCATGGGTCCAACCATCTCAGCTTACATCCTGATTTAACATGAGAGAAAGGATCCCTTAAAATAATAATTTGTACTACATGATGGCTTTATTTTCTACTAGAAATAACTGCATGTAAAGACAGCAGAGAAAGAATTCACTCCTTCCAATATCAAATATATAAAATTCACAAGACAGATTAGACTAAATACTATGACAAAATACTTAACAAAATGTGAGAGAAGAGTATGCCGCTATGAAACATTTCATTAAACTCTTCATACTGAACTGTAAACAAAAAGCTATGAAGTTTTTAATCTTGTACTTTGCAGCACAGAACAGTAGAGCCCTTCTGCCTTGCCACATGAGAACAGCTCTTACCTCTATTTAAAATTAAGCAAAGCATATGGAATTTTGCCCTATACTACAATTTCCAAGCACCAGATGACAATAATACTGAGCAGATTAAGGTGACGCCAAAACCAACCTTCCATTCTTATCCTCCATTTGAAGGTGGTACTGAATGGAGTCAGTTAATGCTTTTGCAGTTCCCTCTCCCCACTTCAGCTTGAGAGTCTGAGAACTGTATGCAGCACACTCCAGGCGAGGTGGATCCGGGGGAAGAGGCTTTGTTTTCAGTTTAATGGTGTGGCTGAAAGGACCTGCTCCAAGACTGTTTAGGGCTTGAATTCGTATTCTAGTATTCAAAGAGAAAGAGAATAAATTAACTAGAAATTAGATCTTAGAAAGTAATTGGTTATTTCCACCATTCGCATTCAGGAGAGAATAATGACACTGTACAGACATTACTTTCTATGATGAAGAATTTTCTCAATATTATGCTCTGAAAAGCTCATGAATATGCAGGACTGTCATTCTACTTGCCACATTTTAAGGAGCTGGATTGATTCAAAATAAAATATATTAGCATATTTGCATCATCCACGTTAGGGCAAAGATACAAAAGCTCTATCAGCTACTTCAATAACAGTCCATCTTCCTGATCCTGCAGCAAAGCCTTGTACCAAAATTTTTGATTGCTAAGAGCTACCAGCTTTGTACTTCTCACCCTGGAGAGATGAGGGGAAGAAAAGAAAACCCACCCCCAAAATATGCAGATCCATAGCTTTGGCTATTATATCAGGTGAGTCTGAGGATGGCTACAGGAAAATGTTCACGGCTTTTTAGAACAGAGCAGATTCATGTAAAAATAAAGGGATGGTGGGTGTACAGCTACCTCTCTTAGAAAATGCTGTTTTCACTGGTAACATACCTCCAGGTGTCAGCAAACACACGCCACTTTGGGTCTGCTTGGAAAGGGAGAGGGGTAATGAGAAGTCGAAGGACACATGGCTGAGGGGTTTGTAGACCTTGAGATTCGGGGATAATTTTTATTTTTTTGGGTACTCAATGGAAAACAATGCTACTCTACCGATCTCACAGGTAGCCATAGATAGTAAAGTGTGTCAAATCTCATTTTTCAAAGACTAAGGTTTGCATGTCTAAAATAGTATCTAGGTAACTGGGAAAAGGTAATCACAGTAATTCTATTCTGAAACAATCAGCCACACAATTTCAAAACACTGGGACAGAAATGTGTGTGTAGGTTTGTGGATAAGTATTTCTCCTTCACTATAGTAATATTTAACATTATATTAATTTATTATAGCCCAGAACCAAGGTTAATATCTGCAATTTTTTATTTGCACGAAGAGATGACAGTCCAAGATGTATTCTGTAAAAGCACTTTTATGGGTAGAAGCACAGAAGTACCTCTGCAGTGGAAACTTCTCATTTTTCAGTTTGTTGACACTGAGAGCAACAGCTCTTCAATTTGCCAGCATTATTGCTAAGTAATTATGAGGCACACAAAACATTTTAGTCTTTCAATCAGCGTTAAAAAGAAGTAAAAAATCTTTAACATTAAGGATTCATAAAATTACATACCCAGATGATACCCTAATCATACTGAAATCAGTGTGAGCTTAAACTCTGACTTCAGTAAGACTGACTTTAAGTTTTAACACAGAGGATGCGTGTTTCTAACAGGAATGTAGCATCCCTTCAGGCAGAATTATGGATTTCTACATTAATATCTTTCAGTATCTCTTACGTCAAACGTATGGGATGATTTTGGTAACTGAAATTCTTCAATTAGATTTCGAATTGATTGATAGATTTTCAAACCAATGTTCTTTATGCTGACTGCCACTCAAATACACGGTATTTCTGCAGAAATGACATTGCAAGATATGATGAGCTGTTATTAGATCAGACAATCCAGTCAACAAAGACTGCACATGGTCCTTCCTTGGATGGGTTTTACCTTCACAAACAGATTAGAAACCATCTATCTATAAAGGAACCTGTCCAAAAATGGTTATGAATCTGAACCTGTAACCTGAATTCAATTAAGCTGATGCATTAACAGATGCAACAAATCTACCACAATAACCAAATTAAAATGAAACATTCTTGAAAGAAAATAAAAACAACATAGCTCATCTTTTTATGAAAGTCATCATTACAAAGCTTCTTTTTGCTCCATGGTTAGGTACTAATGCTTCTCTGAGAGTAATGTGGACAATGAAAAACTATATGGAAACAAAGAATCTGCTCTTGTGGGAGAAACAGCAGGCTTCAAGTAGCTTTGCGCAACATACCTGTAGGTTGTATCTGGCTGTAAGCCGTCTATAAAATAGCTCAGAACCTTCCCAACAGTTATTGGTTGCTTATCTCCAAAGTCTATGCTGTAGCCAGTGATTTCAGATCCATGGTCGCAAGGTTTCTCCCAGCTTATAGCAAGGCATGTGGAAGGATAATAGTGCGGACTTTCCACTTCGTCTTCACTTAGTCCCCGAAGACAAGTCACAACTGCAGGTACAGATGCTGGAGTCATACATGCCACTACTTCACTGAAAGGGCCTGCACCCGCAACATTCACTGCCTGCAAATGCAAAGTAGGCCATGTTTTTACAGCAGGGGTGATATCTCCGCTTCCACATTTCACTAACAAGAGTTTTACGTTAGTTTTACATTTTTACCTGAACCCTGCAATAGTATATAGTGGCAGGCGAAAGTCCTTTCATTTCACAGTTGAGCCCAGGCCCACAATAAGAGATCTGCATGCATCCTTCCACACCACCCCATTCCAGTCGGTATTCTGTTACATCAGCTCCGTTACTCACTGGAACCTTTAAAATGGACAAAAAAAGCTAGAAGTTAAATTCACCACACCTGTATTATTTTTTCTATAAATCAACAGGACTGTAGGTAAAGTTTTATTTTGTTTTTTAAACCACAGCGAGGCAGAAAGGTCTAAACTTCACAGGAATGTTACCATCTGATTTCCTCCCTCATTTTTAATTTAATACGATTCAAATAAATCAGACCACATTACCAGCCTTGAGTTATCTATACTTTAAAAACACTATTTATTATTGCTGACTAACGTACACAAAGTAATTGTGATTTTAGTTGCATTAATACAGACATAATCTAGCATGCAGCATTTAGCTTAGAAACCTAAACAGCTGACGGCACGAGATGGTGGTCTTGAGAGGGTACAGTTCAAATCACGTGTACCAGACATGTCAGACTACGACATGAGATTACAGGAAGATATCAGTAGTCAATGAAGTAATAAAGAAAAAACAGCCAAAAAACACCCCCATATTAACAAAAAAAATTTCTTAGATCATGAAGAAAACTGAAAGAAAACGCTGTTGCTGTTTTGGGCTAACTATTCCAAGACAGCCATCTCACTGAGGTGCAAGATGAGGAGTAAGTGCTCCAAAGCATGTCTTTTGCTTTCCCCTTCCTTTGAAAGAGGAATATTCCCTACTTTCAGCATTGGGCTAGTTGAAAATAATTGACTGAATATAAACAGCATTTCAAAGGATAACATTTGATGTGACTGACAGAGACTCCCCTTCCGTTCTCTAATTCACAATGAGAAGTGTTCGGTCAGAGAACTGATGCAGCTGTAGATAGCTGTGCAATATGACAGTGAAGATGGAGACATTTCTCAATGTTACCACTATTGCTGTTGTAGCTGTAGTGGAGTTCACCTTAACAGAAATCAAGGAATCGAAGCCAACAAGTTCAGGGATGACAAACTGGGTGGGAAGTGTTTGATATGCTGAAAGGTACAGCTATCAGAGCAATTTCAGCAAGCAGGATCTGATACAAACCTCACAAAGTTCAACTAATGCAAAGGCAAATTTATAGTCCTGGACCTGGGACAGAACTATACTGAGGCTGAGGAGCAAGCTTACCAAAAAAGAACCTGGATGCAAGCTGAATGTGAGTCAGCAATGTGTGCCTGATGAAGGCTAACTACATACTGGCTGTATTAGCAGAAGAGCAGCAAGAAAGCTAAAAGGAGTAATGATTTCCCTTTGCTCAGCACCTCTGAGGCTACATCCCCAGTACTGTGTCCTATCTTGGGCTCCCCAACACAAGACAGACTTTGACATACTAGAAAAAGCCCAGTGGAGGGCCACCATAAGGGGAGTGCAAAAAAGATAAGGTTTATTTATATTAAGATGATTAGGCTAAGGGAAGATCTTACTGTTAAGATCTTACTTAAATTACTTACTGGGAGGATACAAAGAAGATGCTGCCAATTACTTCTTAAAGGTATACAGTAACAGGACAACAGGCAACAGTCACATCTTGCACTAAAGCACATTTTGACTGGACATAAAAAAAAAATCTACACCAGAATAGTTAGCCCAGAGACAGTTTTGTGAGGCTGCAGAATCTTCTTCCTTGAAGATATGCAAAATGTGACTGGACAAGGCTCTGAGAAACCTGAGCTAAATTTGAAGTTATCTCTGTTTTGAAAAGAGGGTTGAATCAAATGACATCCAGAGGTCCAGTCCTACATTAATTATTCTGCAATTCTATAAAGTCAACATCTAAAATTGGTCATATTAATCTTACCTGAACATTTCTTCAAAAGGGTTTGCCTTGTAGACAATTAAGGAAAGCCCAGCAGGGCTTTGAGATACCCAGTAGGAAGCATAAGCAATAGTTCAATAGTTTAATCTTTTTTTTTCAGTACAGTTCTGTAACTCAGATGATTGACTCCGTCTCAAGCCATTGAAAAGCTGTGTTTAAACAGTATTGCCAGAGAGAATCCTCCTTTTTACAACCTTAATTTTTTATCTATAGCATTTTTTTTAATCAGCCATCTAAATACTATGGGTTTATAGGAAGTCTGTGAGGCTTTTGCTACATTACTACTGATGCAATTATATAAAATTAAATCAGCTTATAAAAACAACGTATGTACAATAATCCATGGATGTATTCGCTCTGAGGAAACATAACTACATTAAAGAAAAAAAATTAAGAAGAGCCTGCATCACTCAGAAATGTAGTGCAGCAGTTGTAGCAAAACTCTTAAACAAAAGAATAAAGTAAGATCTCAAGAATCCACAGACTGCTGTTTTACAACTATTGTATAATGATATGATGAATTACTTTAAAGTTTTACCTACCAAGTACTGCATAATCAGGTAAGCATGTTTAAAAATGTGATTGAAATAGTCTTAAGCTTTTGAAGTTGGACTTAAAAATGCAGAGGAGAATCCTGTTAACACAGTATGTATAACATTGCATTCTTACCTCCCAAGACACCTGGGCACATGCAGCAGATCTGCATGCCACTTGTGGGGGCTTGCACTGATCTGGTGGTCCAGGCGCTGTAAGAATTTCACATTTTTCCGAGTAAGGTCCAAACTATTAAAAAGAGAGTTGATATAACTAACTGGAAATAATAATATTACTGCTTCTTAAATAACAGTTTTCCATAGCACAAGCATGTAACAGCAGCCTGAAACTCTGTATTACTTGATTATAAAATAAATCTCCGTGGACTGTGGATTTATTTCAGTATCTGACTACGCTCCAGAATAGCTGCAATGCTTGTTTCTATAGCAAATGCAATCAGAATAAATTTAGCACTTCAAACTCTCAGGCGAAAGGATTCAGAAGCATTTTCCCCTTCTTTTGAAGTTACGTATCTGCTACACCATAGCAGAACACTATTTGTAACTGCCTATTTGTATTTATCTAAAAGAAAAAAAAAAAAAAAAAGGATTCCAAAAATGCTCTATCTATAAACTGCTCTTTGGGGGATTTAAAAATTAGGTCAGTCCTTTAAAGCCTTAAGCTGCAGACCTCTCCACAATGTCAACTGGTGATGATAGTTTTTATGAAGCAAATGTTATCAAACAAATGCAAGCTGCCTTGCATTGTTTTTAAATCAGGATTTTGGACACATCATGAAATAAAGCTTGTGCTACAGCAACAATTGATTTAAACACAAGAGATATTTTCTCTCTCAACAAGAGAAAATATCCTTCTATCTGAGAAAACACGTACTCAAAAGTTAAACTAAACATTAAAAAAAAACAAACAGAAAATGCCGATTATGTTCTAGAACATGAACAGATATAAAAATAAAGAACAATCCATTTACGGAGATGCATACAGAAAACAGTTCACTACCTTACTTCACATGAGAATATTCAAGTTGCAACAATGCTTTGATGAAGTACTTAGCATTTCCTAACCTTTTCACAATGCTATAATTCAGGTATAAGACATAATTAGCTGTTTTCTCTTCCCGACATCTAAGAATCCCTTTGTTATAAACTGGTGTTTAACTGTTTCCACCCAGCAATAAGCTCCGTGAACCAAATTAATCTACATTAGGAAATCCTCATTTTAAAATCACTTCTAAAATGCTTCTTTTAAAAAAGATGTTCAACATCAATTGCACTTTCTGCAACTAATTTCATTTCAGACTACCTCCTTACCCCAGCCTTGTTAGCTGCTCGCAGTCTGAAGTTGTATATCCTCCCTGGAAGAAGGCTGCCTACTGTGCATTCAACATCAGAGCCTTGGTAAACCTCTCTGTGTTCATCAGTTTCTGTCTGAAACATTTCCAGACCATAACAGGTAATGGGTGAACCACCATCTACTTGAGGTGGTCCTAAAAATAAGAAAGAAAAACTTGTTTAATTTTAACACACAACACATTTTGATCCCTTACACTCAGGAACAGTTGTAACTGAATTACCCCAGCGCAGCTGAATTTCTCTTGCTCTTGGTCTACCCTGTAGCCTTGGAGGCTGGCATGGACCTGGAACGACTGCTGGTGTCTGCACCAGTAAAGAATCAGATGCCTACAAAGGAAAAGGGAGATTAATGAAGTCACCTAGGCCAAAACAAGCACTAGCAATTATTGTAACTTTTTATTTGTTACATATATGTTACATATATGTTACATATCCTTGAATCAGAAATAGGACCTTCCATTTCTTGAACTGTATCCTCAAATACATGAAGATGCTTAACTGACCTGGTAGGTGTTTATTGTAATATTTACATAAAACATTCTGCAGTGATCACACAATAGGCAAAATTAACCTTTGCCTTTGTGTATTTCTACACATGAAAAGGGCTAAATTAAAAGAAAAAAGTTATGTATAAACTCAAACTTACTACAGAAGCCTGAAATATGAATTATTTAGGGTTAACTCATTTTCTTTTCCATTAAACTGTAGTTTAATGGTTTCTAAAACCTCACTCTAAGGGTTGTATACTTCTTCCTGTGCAAGAACCTGTCAGAAAGCAAAGTAGGCAGAAATGACGATCAAATGCCATAAAATACAATTAAGATTTCAACTTTTTCAATTACTTAGTAATATGTACTGTGCAAGTGTGCACAAAAGTACATAGCAACATGCAACAGATAGCATTGTCTGTTTTGGATACAGACAGAAATGAGTCAGACCTGATCACAGGTTATTATCTTCAGTGCGATACAGAACAAATATGCCTGTTTCTGGACTGAAGCTGATAAGCCTTACAGTTTACAACATGGATGCATCTCAGAGTCTCATCTCACAACTCCTGTGTATGTATGTTCCAGTAAGAGTAGACTGGAAAATCTGCTGCTTTTCAGTTCCTTTGAAATGTATTATTGCACTGAGCAACAGATGCTAGATAAAAAGCAGAATGTTTCTCAGGAGGCATATAACCACGGCAAGCTGCAGAAAAGGCTTCATTACAGCTTTATTTACTATTCTTCTGCTGAATTCTGACACCTTCAAAAAGCATTAGGACTTCCTGAAAGTTACCATCTCCTTGATACTCAAATAATACTTATTCTAAACTAATGTGGGGAAGGAGGTTGGCTCTCATTGAAAGTTTCCAAGGACAAATGTGCACTTGTGGCTAGGTAACTGAGAGGTATACTGCCTTCCTCCTTCCCCTGTACAAAAAAAAAAAAGCAAGCTGAGCTATGGCAAGAGGGAAAGCATCATAGCTGTGCCAGCACTGAAGGAATGTGGATTTTTTCTTAAGACTAGGCGGCTATGGACAAGGATATCTTTACAGGAGACTTCCATACGGATGAAGAACACATGAATTTCTTATAGTCTGACTAAGCTGCTTAGTTTACTACACTGATCATGTTAAAAACATTAAATTTACACTGCTGTCTTGAGTTAGGCCTTGAGAAAAGACATTTTTATCAACATGTTGCACAGGAAAAGACACAGAATCTGTTTCAGTAAATAAGAAAAATCACTTGAAGCAAAATATAGCATCAGAAAAGAATTTTCGTATTTATTTCTGTAAGAAGTAGGCAGAAATTTGAACCACTGCACATCAATACTGGGAGTTCTTTGAGGTTCTAAATGGCTATATTGCTAGGCCATTCTGTACAATTACTGCTCTAACAATATTTATTAACTGTTGGATCCGATTTTCGTAAAGAATTGCATTTAAGAAAAATGTTAGCTAATATTACCGTGCTCTGTCCTCCTTCCCCAATGCAATATACTCGTAAGCGATAGGAACAACCAGGATTTAATCGGTCACACAAATGTTCCCTAGCAGCTCCGCTGTATATCGTGTCCCACTTGTTTCCTGAAAGATAAGAGTAAACGTGCAATGAACCAACGTGTAATTTACCACACTTCAGTAGCAGCCACAGCAGGTATCCTAGCTTCACCAAGTGTGTGTTTGTCAGAAAAAATTAAAGGATTGCTTTGTGTTTCCTTGAAAAAGATCAAATTATTTCGCAGATGCTTTCCTATGCAAATTTGTGTAGATCTGCTAAGTAGAATCTCTTCCTTATTTGGTATTCACACTAAATATGAGATAGTTTACTTTTTATAAGGTTATTATTACTGGGCCAGCAAGCACATTTAAACAGCATAACCAAATAAAACTGTAAAGACAGAAAAGCAAAAATTCCCACAGAAAAGAAACTTTCAATTACATCCTGTCTATTCATTTTGCACATTGTCAGTACTGCTTACAATTGATAACGCTTGTTCTTGTATTTTGGAACGGCCCAGCACCATCTGGAACACTGATTTCATTCTTTGCTTTTCAGTTCAATTCCTAAATGAGAAATTCTTCAGCACTTTCTTTCTCTCAAAGAGATGAAGCTGGGAAGCTGGGGCCTTTATATCAAATCTCCAACAATTTAATACATCACAGAATTTAGAGGGCTACAAATGTAACTTAGTGCACAGCTCATTCTATCTGCATGAAAGGCTCAGGTAAGCTCATTTCAACAGTGACTTAATGTGGACATGCTGTAGGCAAACTAAGTATTGAAAAAAACATGAGTGATACCTTTGGCAGGACTACAGTTACAATTTGGGGACAATGCACTCTTAACCTGACACAGCAAGAGAGGTATGAACTTTCATTCTCAGACTGTGCTGCTGAGTACAAGTAAGGTTACTTAACAGGTCTAGATTTTCAAATAATTTAGCTGGATAGCTCTATGCCCAATTTAGATAATTTGTTAATTTCCCCTCTGTATGAAATGACAGAAAAGCAAGCAGCAGAAATGCTTATTCCAGCTCCAGCACTATTCTCATTTAGTAGCAGTAAATGGAACATTAATGTTTTATTCATCTCACACATCCAACAGAGCTAAGTAGCCCTTTCTTGCCCTTACGTATCTGGAACACATCACTTGACTTCCAAAACAGAACACACCTATGTGATAGGTTAAGCACAGAGCATCTCTTTTGCCACAGCTTTATGGTATCTTCTTTCTAACACAGAGAAACAGAATTTCCTGGATGTGGGTTTCAACATCCTTATTTTTTAAAATTACAGTTTCTTGCAATAACATTCCCCATCATAATACATATCTTACTCTTCCCACAATTTATAGCTGAGGTGTCCACACAAAAAAGATCACAGCTGAATGCCAACATATACTCCTAATACTTACCATTTAAGCCTTCAGACATCTCCACAACATATGTATTTATTGCTGCTCCTCCATTGTCTTTTGGCGGATCTATCAAAAATAACAATATTCCAACAAAACAAGGTAAATCAAATTGTTTTGTGGCTTTTGGGGAGAATTAGAAAAAGGTAACATTGACAGCCAACTGGAAACGAGTGCTCTTTTGGACAGTTAGCCATAGCATCCTGCATCCTAGTTCAGACAGCTGCAAATCATTCAAATCCTCCACTATCCAAAGCTGCCAGATCACAACCCTACGATAGTCTACAGATGATGTGTGATGAGGGAATCAGGCACCTGGGAAATGCCACAGCAAACGTTTCGGTTAGTCTGAAGGCAGCCTGATTATGGTTTCAAAAACACAGATCCTAATGGCCCTGCAATTTGGACTGCAGATAGGAAAGTTCTATACTGAACACTTAATCTTGTAAATTTTTAGTTTAGCAGTAGAAATTGATTTCACTGTCCTCCTTGGTACGATATTGAAGGACAAGACAGGAAACTATAGAACTATCTTTGACACATAATTCTACAACTCTTTCTCAGAGCTGACTTAGAGAAGAGCAAAATGAAAATAATGTGGAAAAACAACATTTTTGACAAATATAAAGGCAGCTTTACATTTAAACACAGAAGAGCACTGCTGCATAATGTGTGTGCTTGATGAAATGTTGTTGGCTCTTAGACAAGTGTTACATATCACATCACACCTGCCAAATAAAATGAGACTTGTTATACGGCACACTGCACTTTTTTGGATGGCAGGTAGCAGTCAACTTACCCCAAATGAAAAGCATTTCTTTTCACATAATTATCACTCATGAAAAAAAAAGGAATATTATAGTTCATAATAATTACTGTTACAAGTTCTATATATAAATAAGTATTTTAGACAGCTTTCTATTTACAAATCAGAT
The DNA here is from genome assembly GCF_013377495.2 of Cygnus atratus. NCBI lineage: Eukaryota > Metazoa > Chordata > Aves > Anseriformes > Anatidae > Cygnus > Cygnus atratus. Next base: position 179,883,795 of record NC_066362.1, on the reverse strand, counting down.
TATTTATAATACTTCATACATTATATGTTATCCATAATGGAACAAATTTCACACCTGAAATTTTCACCCTGATATAGCAAAGCACTCTGGAAAGATGCAAGACTGAATTTGCTGTGTACTATTCTACAAGTAGCTTTCATATTATTACTGTGAAAGAACACGATATTAAAACACACTATTATACAGAACTAGCTAAGAAGTTTAATTATTGTGACAATAAGTAAAACCTTCACCCATGTGGTTTACTGCTTCTCCTTCTCCTATTTCACAGCATAAGGGTAAAAAAACCCATAAGCTTAAGGAAGTTTCTCAAGATCCCTAATGAATAAAAGTATTTATCCATCAAAAGTAAACACGTTGAAGAGAGAAGTTAAACTTGGACCTTTTCGTTTGAAAAAAAAATAAAATAAAATTCATGGCATCTGCTTTTTGTGCCAGAGTAACATTAACTTCTTAGTACACAAATTAACACTGCAATTTTTTAACAACTGTAGTCCTCTTCTGTAACAGTCCCTATTACAATTCATGTATTATTCTTCCCACATAATTACACTATTACACTGCCACCCTAGGTATTTTGGATCAGCATTTTTCCATGATGGCTCAGCTGACTGAAGTATATTGAAGTAAAATCTGGCCTTTTACATATGAACATAAATAAAAAACAGAGGACTAACTCTAAAAAGAGCTGGACAATGTTCTTACCCCAGACTATTTTAAAACTCTGTGCATGAATTTTTCCTTTCACTGACGGTTTTGAAGGTACCCCAGGCTTGTCTGGGCAAGTAGCATAGTCTACTGTCTCACTTGGACTGCTTTTCCCTTCTGAATTATAGGCAATGACCTGTAAATACATAAAAATTATAATAAACACGGAACAAATGTAATGGCTAGTGGTATGCTGTTCAGTGTAACAGTAAGAGCAAATTAATTTATATGTATATGTACACAAATAGCTAGACAATAAACCACCAGGAGAAATAAATCTATTATGCACCTTCATTTTATAGTTTTTGGTAGTCTCATAGTGAGTCAATGCTGAAATTAAAAACACCTGTGAATTGCAAGAAAAAAATACATTATTAAAAAAACCAAAAAACTAAACTAATAATTGTGAAGCTGGAAGAAAAAAAATTAAATAACCTTTGATATCCTCCACATTTCAAATGTTGGTACATAAAGTTAGGCTTCTACTTAGGGCACATAAGACCAGCCTGACTGTAAAAGGTAATCAGGACACACAGCCCTCTGTGACACTAATGGAATCTGTGGGTGCTCAATATAGCACAAAACACTTCATTCCAAAGTGAAGGACTTGAGAACCCTTTTTTTTTTTTTTTTTTTTAAACAGCCCAACATACTCAGAAACTAGCTATGTTTAAGAACTACTCCTTTTTATTGTGCTGGACCTTTGGATCCTGGTGAGAGCAGCAGCAAAGGCAAATTGTTTCATGGGTTGCATCAGCAAGAATTTAGCCAGTACAAGGAGGGGTGTGATTTTGCCACTTTACTCAGGACTTTTCAGGCTAAACCTGCAACGCTGTGCCTAGTTTTGGTCCTCCCTGTTTGAGATGTTGAGAAACTGGAAAGAGCACAGAAGAGGGGCAAGCATGATGATTACAGGGTTGGAGAACCTGATGTAGGAGGAAAAGGCTGAAGAATTTGGGTTTACTTCGCCTAGAAAATAGAAGTTTCAGTGTGGGGGATCTAATCACAGCCCAATATTTAAAAGGTAATTAAAGAAAATATGAAAATACTCATTTTGCAAGGATATATGATGACAGGACAAAAGACCATGGGCACAAGTGTGTCAGGGAAAATTCCATCTCAATATAAGAAAATAAATTAACCACCACGAGAACAGGCTGTCCAGCAAAGCAGTGGAATTCCCCTTGCTGGAAATACTGAAGTCTCAGCTCAACAGGGCTAGTATAGGGTTGAACAGCCAGATCTAAGGCTCTGCTCTCTAGACAAATTTGGTCCAGGTGATCTCCAAAAGTCCCTTCCAACATAGACTTTTTTCTGTGACTCTAGGGAAACAAATTGCTGCTATTCTTTACATTGTAGTTGCGCAGTTAATTTATTGTGCATCCCCATTTGTTACAAGCAAAAACCTAAGCAACCTAAAAATTATTTTTACTTTTATTTTTATTTAAAAATTGAACAGAATCCAAATGGTAGGAGTAATGTCAGTAGAGTTTGAGAAGAGGAAATGTGAGCTAACATGCTTCTCAGACATTCTCCTGATATGGTTTACAAGATTAACAATCATCTCTGGTTGTTTTTGTGCCCTTACAAATGAAGTTACAAAGGCAGTTGGCATTTACGTATTATAATAAGGTTTCCAATGGTTACAAAGTTTCTTTCAAAAGCCTTAAGGAATATTACTACTAATTAAGTCTTTCTCCTGTATAATAAAAATTAAAGACCTGATTAACACAGTATTTGTTTCTCCTTTATGCCCTATGAATGAGTGAACAGAGACTTCTGTTTACAGTTTTGTTAAGAAAAATATAGTATAAACATTCATATTTTATTTTAATGACAAACTTCGGATGCTAAAGTTAACTGAGCATTTACCAGTGATGTATATTATTAACACGTAGGATTACTTCCAAAGGAAAACTATCATCAAGTCCTGCAAGAGCAAGTTCCAAAGTATCTAGCTGATTTTTATTTGCAATACATATGTAGCCATAACAGTCCTAGCTTGGTGCCGTCCTGAGCATACACTGCATGTTTCAAATTACGTAAGTTATCAATAAAATCCAAATACTCTAAGATTAACGCCTATTGGAACTTTTTCTGCTTCTGAAAAAAAACAGTCATTCAGAAGTGCAAAATATTTGTTATCCTTTCAAAAGGAGTACGTGTATGTTTTAGTGTTAACTCAAAACAAACCAACCCCTGATCTGCTACCTTTCGTACTGCAAAGAGACACTGTTCTTAAGCAGCTCCCAATTCTTCCTTATGAAATAACATTTTAGGTGCATGCAAGACAACAGCTATAGACATATTTTTTCTTATAGACTAGAAATGAGATCATTCTGACTCTGCTTCATACTTGGGGACACACATTAGCTTTATTGCAAAAGCCATGCTACCGTTAAAGAGTGACTGGATCCTCAGCTAGTAAGTTCAGACCCTCAAGATGTATAAGAATGGGTTCAGCACCACTGTAATATGACTTTTTTTTTTAAACTAACTTGGGTTCAGTGCTATGCTAACACTGATAAACTTTTTTTGATCAAAGTTGCTCTTTATCCCAACACTTTGAGACGTGTTTAGTGTCTATATGCAACAAAAAAGCCAAATAAAAAAACAACTGTTAATAACAGCAACTTATGTTAATTACACATTTCAAGATAGCTGCAACTGTTACGCCCTTTCAGAGGTCCCTACTCCTTCTACAGAGATGACTTAGGAAGCAGGCTTTGAACTCTTAGCTTTAAGAGATTGAAATTTTAAGAGAGACTGGCATCAAATTTGGTTTTCCTTTAAATAAGTCAGTAAATCAAATTTCAAGGTACTCTGGTACAAACAACCACCGACCAACCAACCCCCCAAAACAACTACGTGAAAAATCTTACCCTAAATTTGTATTTTGTACTGCGCCTCAAATTCTTCACCGTGTAGGTAAGATCTTCACCATCGTATTTTGGCTTGAAACCATATCCCTGCAAAATTAAACAGGATTACTTAAAACATTGTATTTGTCAACTACATTCTGTAACATCATTCAATATAAATAAATTACTGTGTTTCAGACTATAATTGTTATGGCTCTCTGACAAAGTAATTAAATGTAACTTCATTGTGTAAACACAGGATATTTTATTTCTACCATGTGAATCCGCAAGGAAGCCAAGTATAAAAATAAGGTGGTGGTGATGAGGGCGAGTGAGGAAATGAATTAACCATTCTCCAGTTCTGAAGAGGAGAAAAAACAGCAAAGAAAAATATATAGTGCCATGAGATATTATACCTAACACTTTGAAGGGGTAAAACAAAGGTGCTTATGCTGAAATAACATCTAGGGGGGCCACACTTCATGATGCAATTACTTTGATCCACTCTTGTGAGGCTTAAGTTCACATGCAGAGTCACAAGTTAAAAGTAGTCTAGACATCTTTGCAGGATTAGAGCTTAATCATACCAATAACTATTACCGTTGCAATAGAAAGGAGAAAGTTATGTGCCTTGGTCACTGCAATGACAAGTCTTTAGTTTTGTTTCAGAAAATACAGTTCCTTGTAGAATATTCTAGCAAAAGTAATCACTGTTACACTTAAGTACAACAACGTATCAAACACATTATAGTCTCTTTTCTTATTGAGAGTAGGTATTCCAAACTTACTGAGTTCTCATCCTCCATCTCTAGTATATATGAGATTCCTTCATCTGATGGTGTTCCTGAGGGTTTTGTCCACTGTAGGGATAACCAAGTAACTCCAGCATTAATCAGCAAAGGACTTGCTGGTGTGGTTGGGGCAGTGCCTGAGGTATGATACAGGACTTCTTCACTAAAACCACTGTACGTAAAAACAAACAGTATGTAAACTAACCAGACACAATAATTGACATCTAGAAAAACATCATTCTTACTAAACACAGCTATGACAATTTCTTGAGTATGTGCACAACTGGAAATTCCAAGCAGATGTCTTAACTTGCCCACGAATCTGTCAGTTATAAGCCATTTGAACAAGGTTAACATTCATAATTGAAAGATTCCTGTGTAGGACATAATTACAATGTTTTGCTAATTACATTTGTTTTGATTTTTCATATTAAGTCATTATTCTAAATCAGTAGAGCTCTATGTGCAGCAATATACTCATACCTATTCAAAATCAAAACATGAAGATGTGAAAGTGTATGTGGGAAGATTCCAAAATACACTTTGCTTCCCAGGCAGCAATCTATGCAAATTATTGTGTGCTTCAGGTATGCTCTGAAGTACCAGTTTCTATAGTGATTCAGAAAATAACAGAATAATAGTCTTATTCAATATTAAGTTAATTCAATATTAAGTTATTAAGTTACTTTAAGAGTTGGCAATACGAAAGTCCTATCACAGAACAAATGCAGTAGACTGTACACCGGTCTCTGAACTTTCAACCTTATCTGATGACTCTTAGATAAGCCTCCAAGTGACAAACCTTCTGTAACAAGTTACAGAAAAAGATCTACTGAGAAACAGAGGGATGCAAAAGTCAGTAAATGGGTACAACGCACAGATGGTGTGACATGTATCCATCTAGACTCTAAAAAAACATTCTCAGCTGGCATTTATTTAGAAATTTGCTGTTTCTACCTCAGATCTGAAGAAACGCAGGCTTGAGAGCTTGTCTAATTTTTTTTTAAACTGTATGAAACTAATGTCAAAGATGCAACTTTAATCTAAAAGCTAGACATCATCTAAGTGAGCACCAGGAAGTCTTGAAAACAAAAATCCTCAAGTGTCTTGAACAACAGAACCAGTCAAATATCTTGCGTGTCCAAATCTGACTTCCCTGAAAAATTGCAGTGTGAAGATACCCTGACATCCGTTTCTCTCTTACCCATTTCTCCTGTGAAGCAGGAAATGGAAAAGCGCAAAGCAAAAGAAAACTTAGAATTTGGGGGGAATAATACTTCTTCTTCTTGCCAAAAGTCACAAGCGAGAAAATCTCTGAAATTAAGATGGTACGGTACATATGCTGTACATACTTAAAAAAAAGTTCCAGCGTTACAGTTAGGCTAAGAAAGCATGAAGAGAAGCTAGACATACTAAACCTGTCTCTACTCACAACCAACTATTAAAGCAGTCAACTCACATGCAGATGCAAGGGAAGGGGGTGGGGGGAAGAACACCTTGAAAAGCCTTAATCTCTTTACTTGATAGAATTACTCCAGAACACATTGAAATCAACTAAAAGAGCTCCAGTAATTCTCAAATTTGAACCTCTCTTAACATTTCACTTAGGATACTATAATCTACTATAATACAACAATACTATACCTTTTAAATAGATTTTATTTTTTGTTTGTATTTTTATTTTAGATTTGTTTAGCCACAATTTCATGTTTGGTTAGAACCAAATTTAAAAATATGAGCAACTCAAAGAGAGAATATCCATTCTTGCTGGTAAAATCATTTAGAGAAAATTCAGTCTGCAGATACATAAGGTTCTCAACATATTTCATAAGGAATAAATTGTCACCCTATCCTAGTATATATTATTTCAAGAGACTTAAGTAATACCATAAAGCCAACATAATGCATTGTTATAAGGCTATGAAATACAGATTTAAAAATCTATTCAGCTCAATTAGTTTAAAAAGGGTACTTAACTGGTGACTGTCTTCCACCAGCTTACACCACAGAGGTGCGTAATATGTGCGGATACTCCTAGAGGGTACATTTACACTCAGAAGTAACCAGGGAACAGGAAGAGAACTTGAACACTGGACCCTGCTTAACTGTCAGCTCACTCCCTGTCTGCTTTTGTCAACAGTTCCAATTACATCTCATCAAGACAAGTCCAGGAGTAACTCAGAGAACGGTTCATTCCAGAAATATCTTCCAGAAGGCAGCAACATAAGAAAGACTGCGTTGGAGCACTCTGAAAGTCAGCCTAGCCCACTACAGTGTCCTCAGCCAGTGACCCAAAGCAGGAGCCTAAGGGAAGACACAGAGAACAGGTACTACATGCAACACATTCCCTGGGTGCTCTCCAAAGCCTCCCAACACGTCTCAGAGACCTCCTGAGCCAGCTGTAGTTTTCATGTACTTAGCCTGCAGAAGACTTCCTCTATCCAGCATGAATTACATCCTCAGGTCTGGATCCCTATTTTTAAACTGTCCTTCAACACTGTCGAGGCAGGCATTGTTCCCTCAAACACTCCTTTGTGCCAACTGAAGGACAGACAACACGCATTTCATGCTATAAAAACACCACTCCAGTGAGCCGCAGCACAGTGCTCAAAATATCTCAAACACAAACAAGCGCAAAATAGCAATTTCATGCTCGTGGCTAGAGAAGCCTTGATTTTATGCCACATAGGACCTAAACGTCCAAGTGCTACTACATAGTGTGGACACAGGCAGTCTACTCAAGAGGTATTGAGCCCTAGCAGTGAGAATATTAGCCAGCTTTCTTGCTTCATCCAAAGACCAAGAAGCATTCCCAAGAGATAATGTATCCAGTGGGGTAAGCCCAACCTGAGAAACTATTCCTTTTGTCCTGGTTTTTGAGTTCTTATATCTTCTACTGATGACAGATGCCATTCATTCACAACATACAAACAAAGTTTGGTGCTTTATAACTCCTGAAAAATAGCACTTCTAAACTTCTAAAAATAATGACCACATATCCTAAGCATTTATAAGAAGCTCTAGAAGCTCAAAAAAAATCAATGGTACTGTAATGTCATATTTTGTCCATTTCCCATGGTAACATCAGACTAGTAGACACCTCAGGTAAAGGGACATATATAGAAAATGGGACATGGCAGAGAGCACAATGTAGATACACCTACAGGATGCAGAGTGGGTTCTGCTGGGCTTACCTCCTGCTCCAGCAGAGTTACCACCATCTCTTTATACTGTCATTACTACAACTCTAAATTTAAGGAGGGCTGATCAAGCTCTGGTAAACTGCTAAACCAGCTTCAAGAACTACCTTACATCTGGCACCATGTCAGACCTCACTGGCACCCAGAGCAGCAGACAGCATGGTAAAAGTTACCCTCTGGCCAAACAACATCAGCACACCCGCAGCATTTAACAAACCATTCAATTCTGGCCCACTGGCAGGGTTGCTTCTCTTTCAGCATGACCCTCAGCATTTTAGCAGAAGTGCTTATTACATCAGACACAAAAGCCACAATTCTATTGAACCTGTGAGTCTGTGCAACGTAGCGCTTCACCAAAAATTCCATTACAAGTCAGAGCAGAAGGAAGCAAGCACAAGGTAGCAACCTTCAGTGGAGGTCAGCACGAGGCTACAAATACAAAGGCTGAAGCTAAAAAACCAGCACAGCCTGAGCTGATTTCACGTGAGAGCAGCTGGGCTGCCTGTGCCATGCTCGCGCTCCCCCTTTAGGTACAAAGGGGCACCGTGTACACAGGTCAGAGCAGGCTGTTTGGGAAATTAGGCTAAGTCTGGCAGAAGCAGCTGTGCTATCTGCAGGTGACAGCTGCTCATAAGAGGGGCTGAGATATGTAGCATTTATATGCTAAGTATGTACACATGTAGTGGCTGTAGCCATAATAATGCTTGAACAAAACTGATTGTGCCAGGACTCATTGAACAGCTGAGGTTAGAAAGGATCTCTGGAGGTCCCCTTGTCCAGCCTCCCTCGCTGAAGCAGGGTCAAGTGATTCGCAACGCAAATATAATCTGCAATATGAATAATCCAATCACATGCGGTAAATTAACTATGTAAATGGACAGAAGTCTTATTTCTTTAAATGCCATCATATGCTTTTCCTAAGCAAGCACACATATGCATGCAAATGCATTCCATAGTTATGAATACAACAGTAATATTTACCTCATCCCCATGTCATTTTTGGCTGCTAGCCTAAAGGTGTACCCCATTGCTGGTGATAGTTTAGTAATTCTATACTGCTTCTGTTGGCCATAATAACACTGGCAAAACTCTCCATTTCCTTTTCCCTAAAAAGGAATAAATTAATCACATTATTCACCCTATTAAATATGTGCCCATCAATTAAAGTAACACACAAATGTGAAGCAAACTCATTTTTGAAGTGTAATATAACTCAAGAAACCTTCCCGTAGTGAGGTTTTACATAAAACGTACATGTATTGAATTAGAGGCTTTTAAAATTCCTTTCCATTTTCCCATCTCCAAAGGGCTAGAAAGAAAAAACAGTACAGTTTCTACAGTTCTGCCATCTCTCTCTTGGAATAGCTGTCTGGCTAGGACTGGAACACATTTATGGGAACATTGCTGGCGCACCCCTATTATACAAAATAAAGGCTGTTATAGGACAATGATCTTATCTCATTGCTCTTGAGAGAAGTATTGGTGAAAAAGCCACTGTTAAGGGTGGCAGAATCAGGTAACTAAGAAATATTTGATACAATAAACACCCTAATAAAAAATTAGGGCGATAATCATGTTTTCACACTTGCTTTCAGAAATTATGTATTTGTCACATACCTCTCTCTATACAAGTCAAAATTTTGATACAACTCGATGTGCATTGTCACATACAACTACTTTTGAAAACCACAAAATGAAAAATAGAATAGAATAACTTGCTTACTTCATCCCATTCTAAAAGGTAACTGTGGATTTTAGAACCATTATCGCATGATGCCTGCAACAAGAAAAAAGGGAAATTAGAGCTCTAACTAGACACAAGATCACTCAAGGAAAGACGCATGCATGGATCAAATCATGACAAGACCAGTGGATGGCAAATGATGCTGCCCTTATATGACTGTTTCACTTGCCAAGACAGTACTATTTCTGTTTCTATCTAGTGAATGCTTCTATTTTTTTTTTTCATTTAGACCTTGAGAAAGTATTCTGGCAGCAATGTAAAATACTACAGATATTTTCTAAGCACTTAGATTGCACGTCTGTTCAAATCTCAGTCTTTCCAGACCACTTAATTTGCTTTGCACAAATAAGCCTATGTTCAATAAGAGAGAAAGAAATTGCTTCTACAGTACAGGAGGGGACCAGAACTCAAACCAGTGTCTCTGTTCAAGTTCATTAACTTTATTTACAAAGGCTCCTGGCTTTTCTGGGAATCTTTTTCTCTTCGCTGAAGTCCACATTTAATCCAATATACATACTTCAGTCACGGAAGTGTGGTTGAAACTACTGTTTGACAAAACTTCTGTTTCAATGAACTGGCATTTATTCACAAATCTGAAACTGCTAAAGAGCTTTAAAGATTTTTAAGTAATTCTTACCTTCCACTGCAGAGTAAGAGAATTTTTGGTCCGATTAGTTATCCTGGGCAGATTTGGAGTATCAGGCTCACAACTCATTGTGGTAAAACTCTCTGCTTCTGAAGGACTCCCCCTTACACAATTGCATTCCACTTGGACTCTAGAACGGAAAACAGTCAGTAACATTTTGCTTCAAAATCTATATATGCAATTTCCAAAGAAAACCGAGTATTTAGAATTAAGTTACTGCCTTGCTATCTCTTTATTAATATATTACTGTTACAAATACATAGCTGGTGAAAGATTCTTGGTCAACGAAAGCAATGCAAAAGTAGAGTCCTTTACTTTGGATGTACATCATTACCATCAGTCAGCTTTATTCTCACAATTACATTTGAAATACGTCCATTCTTTGCTGTGCTTTGGTTGGGAAATAATGATAACATCTTGCAGGCTCATTATTTGTTGTAGATGTGTAAGTTGATAACACAAATAATTCTTCTGCAAGTGCTTTCTTGAGAAATGCACAATGAAGCTGTTAATGTATTTTCTGAGAATCTTTTGCATTCCTTCAAGAGCTTGCTGAGTCTGTTCACCCTGTTCACCTTTTAGAAAGGCTGTGCACTAGCTCTCCGTGTACTTCAGAAGAATGAATTGTTTCTTCTCTCTCAAAGAGAAATGGTTTGCTTTTCTCTTAGCTTTTCTCCAAAACAAAATAAAAGATTATTTTCTGGCCTCCTCTGCCCTCCTCCCAGCTGTGTAGCCATACCTCCCTCTTAGGTGAACCCATATATTACTTTCTTCTTACTTAGTTTCTTCTGATTTACCTGTTCCTTTGAAAGAGAGAAAAAAACAAACCACAGAACACCCTTTTCTCTGATCGCTGGTTGCAGAAGGCCTTATATACTGGTTGCATGAACAGTCATAGGAAAACTGGCATTGTAGATTCCATGAACAGGGATAGCAAAATATTTGAACAGTGCTGCATACAGTTGTTTGTCCTTGCATATAGTTGCAAATACATAATTTGTCAGTTTTATCTTCGGAATTTAGCCTTTCTTGTCTTCCTTTTGGGCAATAGTTAGACTGGCAGAATTCTGTTTAATTCCTAGCTCAGGAAGAGCTTATATGGCTAAGTCATCTACTCACATGCTTCCTCTAAAAAGACCAGAAATAAGTAAAAAAGAATCTGAACATAGCCTGGTAGAAAACAACTTATACATGGCAAAAAGACCTAGGCTCTGACCTCTATGCTCCACACATTTTCAACTTAAAACATCATTGGGTAAAGTTCATAAACACTACTTAAAATAAGAACAAAATCACAGGGAAACACTTGCATATGAAAGAGTTTCAAGTCAATTCAACTCTTTCAAGAGTCTTCAAGCTTGAACAGTGGAATTAAACTGAGCTTGGGACATATTTAACAATATATAGGGGGGTCAGATTCACTGGTCTGCTGGAGCAAAGTGAAAGCAGTGTGAAGTGGCCAGTAGAAAGTTCTTGTGCAAGGCACCTCCTTCTTCTATTTGTGAGAAAATGGCATAAGGGAAGCATCATCTGTGCCTGGCTCAAAGAAAAGAAAATGGTCACTGTGTTGGCATGTAAAGTAAAGACCAAGTAAACAAGCAAAGACCACAGAAGTTGGGTGAGGCAGCAACAATCTCTTATGTTTTCCAAAATGGATTGTGTGGTCAAATAAGCCAACAACATTGACTTGAGAATGGCAATATTTCAACTATCATTGTGACTTAAAGGAGGATGTCAAGGGGTAAAGACAGTTTCTGAAGAATTCTGCAATCAAATATATAGACAGAATGAAACTTCGAAAACACTCCCAGTAAATTTAGTGAACAGAAAAGGAAGATACTCACTTTGCATGGTAGTCAGTTGCTGGCCTGAGATCATTTACAGTAACTTTGTTTTCTTCTCCACTGGAAAGAGATATGATTTTGTTAAAGAGATTGTTTCAGAATCACATATGCTAAAATGCAGATGCTTTTATCTTTGAATTTTATGGGCTTCCCTCATTTGGTTTCTGTTGTTTCGCCTCTTTTGTTTTTACAGAAAAATTATCTTCTTTACTCTGTAACAACAGCCGCACATATTGGAGAACATGCATGTGTATGCATGTACATGATTTCAAAAAAAAAGTACTGAATTACTGGATCCTGTAGAAGCATGAATATTTATAAGTCTTCAGCCTTGTAAAAATGATTATCTAAAACTGTAAACGGCTGCATATACCTACTTTTTAGAGCCTAGTAAGCAGAAAAGACACCTAAGTGACACCTATTACTCTGGTGTTAGTGAATCAGCTTATATTAGAAAAGCTCTTTTCCTCTAGCTCTAGGACAGGGATATCCAACTTGTGATTCATGAACTGCTCCTAAGAAATCCATGGAAGGAGACTAACAAATGCTAGCTAAACACTAGAAGATTTATATTTATTAGAGAGCTCTATAATTTTAATGGTAAATTTTACTGTTAAATGTAAAATACTGCTAAAGTAGCAAAAGAAAATGGTTAAAAACCATTGTGTTAGGAATTAAACAGTTTGAAAGTTTAGCTTGTTTTGATGCTACTCAAGTTGTGTTCTGTGGAAATCTGTTTCATATTGTACCACTGCCTCTTGCCAAGAGCATTTCCAGAGAAGGGAAGAATACCCTTACTGGGAGGAGCAGCATGTGCTGAAGTAAATAAATACATGCACAGTTTGTATTTGTTGCTACTTGTACACATCTTACTTCGTGAGAACCTATAATTTCTAGTGCAGCTGACTGAAGTACAGCTAAGTGGTATTAAAGCATACTTCCACAAACATCTAAACATATTCTAACTGTTGGTATAGACCTCAGTAATAAAACAGAACCATTTCTACTGAAAAAGTAACCTGTTTCAGAAAGAGAAGTTGCACAAAATTGCTAATTATTTCAATCTCCAAACACTGGGCAGATTTTTATGAGATTTTTAGCCACGCAATTAACTGCAACACTGAATAAATAAAAGAAAATGAACACCTACATATATACAGTTTTGTATTTTCCATCTTTTCCAGTATTTGAAATCATCACTTCGTAAGTATAAACCTCTGGTATGTTATTCTTGTCAGTGTCTTCTCCGACATCGCTGGATGGAGGTGACCACATAAGCAGTGCTGTTCTTGCCTGAATGTCTGATACCTGTAGAAATGTAACTTTTGAGACTTGTGCCCATTTAAATGCAAATAAAAACATTGCTTTGCCACATAGGGCCAAATAAAGGAGAAGAAAATCACACACCATTAACAGCTCAGAGTATTTATACTGATATATGATCTACTCATTAGTTTTCACAGATGAAATCAAGTTGGAAATGAACATCATGAGAAAGCTGCTATCCTAGGGCACAGGGCTGACTGCAAAGAAACTTCTAAGCAACGAATGCCACCTAGTGGGCTAGAGAGGTTAGGCACTGGAACAGGCTGCCTAGAGAAGTGCCAGTCACCATCCCTGCAGGTATTTAAGAGGTGCTGAGGAACACGGTTTAGTGGTGGACTTGGTATCTTCAGGTGGTGGTCGAACTTGATGACCTTATGGGTCCCTTCCAACCTAAATTATTTCATAATCTATGAAACATGAGATGATGGCAAGCATATATTGTGAAATCGGTTATTTCACTTAATGATAAGATTTCAGGTGGTTGTTTTTTTTGTTGTTGTTGCTTAAATATTTTGACATGACCAGCACTGTGATTTTATTACCTTCATGCTGACTCAGTTTTCATATGACATATATAAAAGCTCAAGAATTTCTCCAAAATGCTGGGCGTTACTGTAACAGGTAAACTCAACAACTTTCTCATTAGATTAGAATTTCTTTGGTCAACTACCCCAGCAAATATTTATTGATCATGATATGAATAGGGATAATCTTGTACTCTGTTAGTAAAGGGAATACTAGAATGTATCTCATAATGTGCACTGAGTTTGGGTGCTCACACAGAAGGCAGGCTCACTAAATGCATATATCTATTTCAACTTCCCAAAGAATTCCTGTGGCAATGCCTGCACAGCCCGCCCTTTGCAGAAAGGCCTGCATCAGAACAGTTGATGTGATAGAAAGGGGTACACAGGTTGTAGGGAACACCACAGTTACCTGCTGTAGTTAGCAGGTTGTAGGGAACACCACTGTTACACAGACATGCAATTAGGGTCACCCCATACTCCTGGAAGAACACATGCTGCAAGGGGCTGGTGAATGCTCTTAATTCTATAGGTGACTGCATGGGTATGTGCATGAGATTACAATTTCTTAGGATTTTTTACTGAAGGATGATGCTTAGAAATTTGTGGGTGTTTATTAATATTGCACATCTACTGTTGTGGTTTGTAAGTTGTGCCTACCTAATATTTCCAATCATTTCAAAAGAATTGACAACACATTATATGAAATGACTAGTTTCACAGTATCACTGTCATATATAGATTTAAAAAAATTTTTTTTTGAGTAATTGCTTTTGGAAATCTATTACTAGAGCATGAGAATCAAAATGCTATTTTCACAACTGGTGTTCTTAACCTGACTGGGTCAACTTCAGGAATGAAGCAGAGGAAATGGCTTATTGGTAACAATTTTCTTCCTAATGTCCAGGCATTATCTTTCATTTTACCAGTTAAGCCTACTTGCCCTAGCCACCGTGGATTTGAACACGAGATCTCCCCTTTTCAGCAATTGTTTCTTATGTATTTGAAGACTTATCATTTGTGTCTCCCCTCACTGGCCTAAATCTCTGATCATTTTCACTCTCCTCCTTGATTACCTCCTCCTGCTCCCTTATCATCAGTGCTTTGTCCAGAACAGTACGTAACACTTCATCTGATGCTTTACTAATGCCAAACTGTCTTAAACACTTCATATTACATTTCTCTTCAAACACCTCAGTATATCTATCTTCTTTTACAGAGGACAAGTCAAAACGGTTGGTATAAATGAGAGCTGGCATTACATCTTATTGGAACATTAAAACATTAGAGGTTTCAGCTGTTCACTACAGAGAGAACAGCAAGGGTGGAACATCAAAGACAACACTGCAGAGTAACAGACAACTGACAGAACTTTGAATAGTAAAATTAAACCTGGAGCTGAGTGGAAATCTGTTATATAGCAACAAAAGTCAACAGAGAACAGGATGAAATGTTCTTTAAGTCTCTGGCTGGAAGAAGAATTATCTTTAGTTATTCCCCCAGGACAATGTTTGCTGGTGAACTCATGTAAGCAAGAACTTCCATAAGATTTCTGACATAATAGATGACAACTGTTAATATTGTTTCATTGTGTTAGAGTTACTGTGTTATGTACCCAGCTAAAAATCAGTGACTATGTAGGTTGTTCTGGTTGTTTTACTCTGTGTAAACAGAGTATGTGACTAAACAATATTACGAAGATCTGAAGCTTTGCTGTGGCCAATTTGTCAAAGCTTAAAAAGCAACAGATAATGTAATTCAACATGCAGAAATGCAAAGTGAAAAGTATTTGCAGAAGCTGGGAATTAAGGACATCCTAAAGGTGCATGGAAAGCTGCAGTGTAATAAAAAAAGCTATAAAAAAATTCTAAATGACACACAAAAAGAGCTAACAGGATTAAAGACAAAAGATATTAAAAAAAGTATGAGGAAAACTCCAAGTCAGGCACTGCTCTACTACTTCTGGATGTAGAAGTTCAAACTATAAAGCATAATGCAGGAAAGCAAGAAGCGTTTAGCAGTTATTTCTGCCCTGTATTTGCAATGCAGCAGAAATCTGTGTCCACTCTATGGAACACTGTAGCTGGACTAGAAAATTAACATCCTGCAGCAAAAGCTCTGGGTCCAGCAGATGGTGCCCAGTGAAACCAAATGGCCTACAACAAACCAGGTGGTCACGTTAAACCAGTGGTTCCCCTTCAGTGATACACACTTGTGTCAAACCAAGCAGTGGCAAGAAGCCAAGCCTAAACTAATAAGCATTGGGGAGTACTGGGGAGTGAACTTCTCATGGAACAAGTGTAAGAGGCACGTACCGGAGCACCTGAGAGAACATGCTCAAAGGCAGAGAAATGAAACACGAGGAGCAACACTTTGCCAGGGACAAATACTGGAAGTAATTTCCAGCCCTATCCAACACCTGAATCCCACTGAAGCTGCTATTTTCCTTCCTGCAACCCCAACGAATCAGGGTGGTGGAGTGTAAGGTCCCCTGAAATATAGCTTGTGTGTGAGGGGTCACTGATCAGACAAAAAGAGAAGCAGTAAGAGTAGGACTGAGCAACGAGTTTTTTTCCTCTGGACCATACAATTTTTGATGCTAAATATTTCTTATGTTCTGGAGCTTTTCAGCCAACTCATATAAGTGTATGAGTATTTTCAACCATTCAGTTGCTAAAAAAAATAAATCACTGTTGCAAGCACATACAACTGAATCTAACTTAAGTCCTTTACAACTCATTTACAAAACATTAGATACTGCTTTTCGGGTTCAACTTGTAGCCGGCAGAATGATTTTTAAAGACAAGACTAGGTCCAGATTATGTCATATATACTTTAGTCAAGAATATTAATAACGGACAAAAGCAAAGTATCAAAAGATTAGTAATGGCTAAAATGAAGATTTCCTATGAAAAAGAATTCCCTGTTGTGTATATCCGCTACGGCAGTCTTAGATTACATCAGCATATACAATTACTCCACCTTCAAGTTATGTATGCATGACAGTCATTACTAATTACTTTACTGAACAAGTAATCATTCTGTATTGTTGTTTATCCTTGGTGATCAATAATATCCCAATACTTGACTTTCTGAACAGCAGCCAGAGCTTTACTGAGGAAAGCAATCACTCAAGTTTCAGAAATTCCCATCAGTTCTCAAGTGCAAAACATTAGCATATTTTCAAATATCACTGTGATATGAGGAGGAAAAAATTATTTTTGAAGAACAAAGATTAAGACCAGAAGAATCCTCTGTTCTTAGGTGACCGATCCAAGACACCGAGGAGTGACTTTTTCAGAAAACTTGGCATTACTTATTACTTCGTATGCTTATTCAGCAGCTGCAATTGATTGTGGCTGCAGCTCTGAGCACTGCACTTCTTCAAAGCAGATTACACCACTTGACTCGGGCCCTAGGCACTGAGGAAATTAAGAGGTGGCATGTCTTCACTAGCAGTGCACCTTACAAAAATAATCTCCTTATTAACCACGTGCCATTTGGGTCAAAAAAAAAAAAAAAGGAGCAGTTTTAATATGTGCAAGCTGGATTGCATTCAGTGACATAAGGTACTTAACTGGTGAGTAAGCTGCATCATGTTCTAAAAGCCCTGAAGCATACACAACATGCATGAGCTACAAAACATGATGTACTCCCAAGGGCTTTACAATGCCATACAACCAGTCCTCAAACTCCGAGAACTCTGAGTCCCTATCCCTTCTTGTCATTAAATACCCAGCCTTCAACTCCATTCTTCACGTTGCTTTTTGCCTTTCCAGGTCCCCTTGTCTTCTCTTCTGCCTCCTTTGCTGTTTGGTTAACAGATGTGATGGCTGGTGCAGCAGACTGCTCGAATGCTGAGGACTCAACACAGTGCCACCTGAGAACCACTCCAATTTACACCTGGGTAGAGAAAGTTCAGTTCCTTCCTAAGTACCGCTGCCACGTACAAAAGGACTGGGAGCCCAGAAAGAGAGATGAAAGAAAACGAAGATACGTTGATAAAAATAAAATACCTAATAGGAGTCTGGAGGCAGCAAAGCTGACGTGCCCTGTACAGCACCAGACTGAAAGAGATGTGGGAATGAGAGCACACCACACAGAACGCTGAGTTTAGATGTGCATGCCTTGGGCCCATGCACCAAGACATGGGACAGCCCAGGAGAGGTCACAGCCTTCAATGACACTCTGGGTATTCTGAAGGAGGATAAAGTGAGCTGAACAGCAACTGCATGATCGCCTTGACCACCACCACAGCCAGTACTCCCTGTGCCAGCACTGAAGTTCAACCAGGAAACAGGAGCTGACGATCCATCGAGAGAATCATGGCTGAATCCCCAAATACAGTGCTTCAAGCAAAGTATTAACCAAAAACCTGTAGAAATATTTCTGATGAGACCTACAAAAAGGTGGTGTTAAAAAATAATCTCCTGGTTCAGTTGTGGGAGGGTGAGGATAATATTTCCTTGGAGAAACTGTGGGAGGCTTGCTTCTGATCATGCAAAGCCTCAGGAGGCAATCCAGTCTCCCTTCCTCTCATCAGATCCCACTCCCCAAAGCTGCAACATCAGCTAGTCTTCCATCCACCTGCAGCCCTGACGGTCCCTGTAAGCCTCTCCAGGTGTTGGAAGTCTGGCTTTTTGCCTTGCGTGCTGTTTGCTCCGTAATAAACTACTACTGCTTAGGCCTGTGATGTTTTCTGAGGTCTGCAAAGACAGCACTTGCAGGCACACAGCTACGTGCAGCGAAATTCAAGAAAGGTCATGGTGGGGAGGAGAAATGGTGAAACATGCTTGCCAATAAGCCATGGATGGTTGGTTGAGTGCTGCAAGTAGAAGAAAGCAAAGGGAAACAGGACAGGTATGTACTGGAGCTATCGCTTTTTTGTATGTCCTCTACAACACAGTAGAAGTCACCACCTGTTGATTATACTTCTCACAGTCTCACTCTAACCACCTAGGATGCTCAGTTGTCACTCCCCACGGCAGTGCAGTCACTGATGACAACCCAGACTTGGATGCCCTGAGCAGGGGCAGAGGACTGTGCATACATCTCCAAGAAAACTGGTCCCCTCACTTCTAGTCAGGATAGAAAGTGTGATCCACATTCTCCTAAAGGCAAGAAAGTCACAGCTGGCACTCTCAAGATTTGAGGGACGCTGAGAATGCCACTGGTTAGCACGTCCCAGTGACAGCACAGTCCTGCAGTAAGTTAACCCTGCAGCAAAATCTGCTCCTGTGCCCATTCTGACGCAACAAGTGGCGAGATTAGCATGTGCTCCTTTGATAGGATAGACTTTCATGACCTGGAGCTAAAAGGGGTCTAAGGCACCAGTCCCTTCAGCTACACAGCCCTGAGCCATTCGCAAAGCAGATCACTTCGTACAGGGAACGGCAAGGACCATACAGAAAAAACACCATGTCACCGTGTTTAAAAAAAAAAAAGAAAGAAAAAAAAGACTATTTTAATCTCGCGCACAATGGGCCAGCATTAGTACTAAGCCTTCACAGCTTCACTTTGAAAAAGGAACATAATTCTTCTAATGCTATTTTGATGCCTATCTTCCTACAGTGCAATGTCCAACAGCAACCCTGGAACCTTGCACAGGTCTCTACTGCTTGATCTAACACTGCGATAGCGATAGGTGTTTAGTACCATGCGTGGAGATGAAATGCACAGCTGGGCAGTGAAATAACAGGCTGCAAAACAAAACCTCTGCTGGCAGGTCTCACGAGTACTTGCTGTCAAAAGGATGATGAGATTTAGGAAAGCTGGATTACACCCAAGCTCCTGGATAAGACTTGATGGTATCAGATGCAGACTTCGGTTCACTTCTCACAGCTATAATCCTTTCTGACCCTTTTTTCTCCCGTTTCTTGAAGTTTGGCCCTAACCACTGGTTCTCCATTCCAGTCTGTACTCATTTACTCCATACCACATGTCTTCCCTTTAGTTCCCATTGAAGTTCTGGTGCCCTTATCTCACAAACCATCTTTCTCAGGCAGTTTCAGCCTCTTGCTACTACTGCCCATTATTCCCACCACTCTCAATCTTACCAAGAGCAAAAATAACAAACAGAAAAGACACTTGTTCTCCCAGTAGATCACATGCACTGTTCTATTTGCTCCTGGTCTCACTTTCCCATCTCGGACTCCTCATCTATTTCAGGATCCCTCAGTCTTGATTGTCCTTTGGACCTGCGCTCCTTGCCAGGAGCTGTCTCTGCTCTTCTCTTCTTTTCTCCACCACACCTTAATCTTCATAAGCTTTCTTTCCAGTCCCACTTTCTTCACCTAAAATTCTTTTTATGACCACTCCACCAACTCTGGTCTCCAAGAACATCCTCTTCAGAGCTACTGAAGTTGACTGTCACAGCTACTATCTGCACCCCAGCAACAGCTAGGATCAGCTTACTCCTATTTCTTCATTTCATTTCTCTCAACCCTTTCTTATGTGATTTGATTCAGACAATTTCCACCTCCATGACAGGGGCACTGAAGATATGTTACCACGTTCTGATGTTTGGACACAGCAGGATCCCAAGCATTTAGGTCTGCCTGCTCAGCACCACAGAATCACAGAATGGCAGAGGTGGGAAGGGACCTCTCGAGGCCACCTGGTCCGACCCTCCTGCTCCAGCAGGGCCCCCCAGCGCAGGGTGCCCAGGACCCCATCCAGGCAGCTTGTGAAGATCTCCCAGGAGGAGACCCCACAGCCTCTCTGGGCAGCCTGGGCCAGTGCTTTATCAGTCTCAGTAAAGAAGTGGTTTAGTGGTAGATTTGGCAGTGCTAGGTTAAGGGTTGGACTTGATGATCTTAGAAGTCTTTTCCAACATAAATGATTCTTTGATTCTAAGTGCTTGCTGATGTTCACAGGGAGCCTTCTGTGTCTCAGTTTGTGACCATTGCCTTTTATTCTGTCACTGGGCACCACTGAAAAGAGCCTGGCTGCAAGAGCTGGGACTGTTTAGCCTAGAGAAGACAAGGCTCGTGGCAGATCTATCTATGAATATAAATACCTGAGGAATGAATGCAATGAAAAGAATTCTGCATAGCAAGTATTAAGACAATTTTAGCTTTGTAAATGTTAATATATTAAAAATGACTTCGGTTATTTGCACTTCAGTGAATGAAAGTTAAGTGAATTTTCATTACTGCTGAAAATTGAAGAATTGAACTTAGAGAAAAGGAGGTATAAATGTATAAAATAGCAACAGATACACTGATTTTATGGAAAGCTGCAATTACTTACCACTGGCTTGGCTATATTAGAAAGAAGTGCTTCAAGTGCTTTTGTTTCTTCATCCTTTTCTTAAAAAACAAAATCAAAGCAAACAAAGTGCCCATGAATCATTGTTCAGTGACTTTACACTGAAATAGCTCTTCAAATTCAACAATTGCATATAGACTACAGTATGTATAAAACACAACACCGTGCCAGCTTGTATTCAGCTAGGACAACATAAAACCAAAAAAGCTCCCAAAGTTGTTGTTCATTTTAAACTAGTCGTAAATCTTTTCTGTGATTTAACAGAATACAAAAAGCGTGGTTATCTTTTATTAATGTGTAATTTTAAACAAACTACTGCTCTGGAGAAGTTAACCTCTTGGCTGAGATATTTCCTATAGATTTCTCTTGGATGGAGTTACAGCCAAGTTACAGTAGTTTAAAATACCTCACTGCACATCAGCTGGAGGACTACCGGTGGCACTGGTGGCCTCCATCAATTACAGGGTGGCAAACCTTAGCTTAACCTTCAGTTTTATCTCAGGGAAAGGATTTCATGTGCTCTGCATCAGATGGAGGTACACCTAAATTTTATAGAGGAATTTTACAGAAAATGTTTTTATGTGTTTTCTCTCGCACAATATAAGAATTTGATCATCTCAGTAGTATTAAGTGCACAGGCTACTCGGTTTTGTAGGTGCAGATGGGCATTTTTAATTCACTTAAAAACTTTCCTTAAACTAAAATGTAAAAGATAGAAATGTGGGTCCCTTCCAACTCGGGATGTTCTACGATTCTATGAAACAAACCCTAAAAAAAAATTAAAACCAAAATAAAACAACAACAACAACAAAAGATTTCTGAGGTAAAATCTATTTACAATTTTATATTTCTGAGATTGTTCATGCCATTAAAACTAACTAAAATGCATTTCTAAATCCTGCTTGTTAGCACAAGTCTAAGTCACAGTACATCATTTTCCAAAAAGCTTTCTAAAATCAAAAAAAAAAAAGAAAAAAAATGGACTTCTCAATTTTTTGTATAAATACTTATAAAGAACTGTTAACATAATTTTTATAATGTATGTAAACAGAACGTTTTGTCACCTGTGTCTTGGTGAAGTCTGCTTATAGATAAATACCAGCTGTCTGAAAGTAAACTGAAGGCAAGACAGATGTCAGAGTGGAACTAGTGACATGTATACATCCAAATTTGGAGCAACAGTTCAATGAGTGTTACCAACTGCTGAATTCAGGTTGTATTATAAAGGTGTCCCTTGCTGCTAAGCTCTCATGCGGTTTTCATAGTTTTGTTCTCTTACAGCCATTGTTCCAACACGAGGTGCAGGCTGGTTGCCTTACCTCCATTCCATGTCTATCACCCAACTTCAAGACTGCCAAAGGATGGTGTTCTATGTACAAATGTTGTGCTCAGCCAGATACTGGACTTGCATATTTTATATATATATATATATATATATATACACACACATACACACGTAAATTATACATATATATACACACAGACACACGATTTTTGTTAACACTTACCTTCTACTTCTGTGTCTGTCTGAGAATTACTTTTTCCTTTACACACAGACTTGCTTTTGGTAGAACCTGTGCTTATGCCAGCTGCGTCCTGTCCTTTTGAAAGTCCATTAGGTTCACTTGTAGGAGAAGGACATTTCTGAGGAGATGATGGAGGACTATTTAATTTATCCTTCTGAGTTCCATGTCGATCTTTTAATTTTTTTTGTAACCTTTCATATGT
Organism: Cygnus atratus; assembly: GCF_013377495.2. NCBI lineage: Eukaryota > Metazoa > Chordata > Aves > Anseriformes > Anatidae > Cygnus > Cygnus atratus. Next base: position 179,861,154 of record NC_066362.1, on the reverse strand, counting down.
TTTACTAGACCTTTCATCTCTAAAGTTGGCTCTTCCATGAGCAGGCAGAGTATCTAAATGAAAGTTAAAAAAAAAAAAAAAAAAAAAAGAAATAAATTGTGAAGGACAGAATGTAATTAAAAATCTATTTAAAAATGCCATGTGAGTTAAGTGTGTGCTTCTGTGCAAAATTACATCTATATTCCTATTATAAAACTGAACCATCCAGAAAGTGAACTTATACACAGTAATTGGACATTAACAACCTGTTAGAGGAGAAAGTGTAATCTTTCCTTCCCACATCCTTTTTCCGCTTACACAATTATTCTTAAAAGGTTTCTATATTCTTCCTTAAGCTGTAAGGTGCAGAATAAAGTCAACACACTACTTCATTACATGGGAGGAGACCAGCTCTGATGCTGAATGCAAAAAATACAGAAGTTTTACGTTTTGGAACACAACTAGATTTCTATTACTTTAATGGTGTTTCTGCAGAAATCAACAGGAAAAAAAAAAAAAAAAAGCACACCAAAAGTAAAGTACAACTGAAAGACACCAGAAGACCCAGAAGACAGGAGATAGTATGGCTAGGTCTTGTAAGGGCACTAGACCTGTACATGGTAAGCCGAGGCATTGCTGCAGCATCACCAAAGGCCCACCTCTACGTCAGAACATCGTTTTGGAAAAAAGTCAGTACTACACTAATGAAAAAAATTAAACCGCAGAGTTTTTCTGTCTAATTCAAACATTTTTATCCATTTCATCTTTATGCTTTAGCACAGTTTAATGACTCAATATTTAAAAATGGTATACCACACCAGCTCTTTCCTCAGTGTATTCCTATCCACATACATAATGAAAGCTCTTCCAAAAACACGTATTTCAAAACTAACATAGAATTTGACTTGAGTTTGAGAATTTAAAATTGCATTACTCAGTGAAGAACAGAATTATTTGTTATTCCTTCTGTGCTAGGAATTTACAGAAAGCAAGATGAAATAAAAACTTCCTTGCAAGAAGGACACAATCAAAAAACTGCAGATCTTTTCAGTCTCTGACTTTTTAAATCAGTTTAACTCCCAAAACTTTGGCAGACAGTAGTAGAAAAGCTGTATTTAAAATTTTGATTTTCACTACTATTAGGGAGTTAGGAGCTTTTGTTAGAGAACTACCACACTGTAAGCACGTTTTTCATTTTTTCCCCTTAAATTCAGATTCCTCGTATGGGAGCTGTAGGGTTCGACTTCTGAAAGACACAGCTAAAGTCAGTGGTCCACAACTAAATATGAAACCTGAAGCAAGTATCAAACAAACTAATGCGTTCCTAGTCCTCTACTTCCCTAAACTTAAGAGCATATTAAATATGTACTTAAAAGAAAATGAAAGAATCCCACATTATCACCCATTCTTTTATTATTATTATTATTATTAGTCTGGTAGTTTAGCAGATTATCACTGAACTCATATGTAAAGGGATATAATCTAGCAGCAGAAATCTACAAAAGTCTAAAGTTTTATTCCATTAAGAAGTATCCTTTTTACCTTATGCATTTAATTATCATGTTCCAATCTCTTAATTCAGGAAACTAAAAGCAAAAGCCTCCCATCTACCATCAACTAAGAAATTAATGAGATTGTAAGTACCCAAAAAGCACCTAATAATGTACTGTTATCAAAGTAATGCAAGTAAGAAACAAGGTTTAACTTAATACAGAAATACTAAGAATTCCAGCAAGAACAAGACACTGGTATATTTTTTATCTGACCACTTTGTACATCATGACTATTTAAGTGCAGTGACTACACGGAGGACGTGTTTAGAAGCTTTTAGTAGTATCATAGAACACAGAGAATCTACCCATCTAGAGTGACATGACAGTGCTCTAGTTTCCCTTTCCACAGCTTCTACCTTCTTTCTGTGAGAACTGCAACCTGGTATTATTCTCTAAAAGTCTTTCGAGGTCAGCACCTGCTTTAAAGCAGAAGTTTATGTAAAGAAAAGCAGGTCTAACAGAAAAGTAAATATTTATCTAACAACCCCACCCCTGTTAGTACATGCATACACTATGTCACTAAACAGTATTAAAGGCAGATAGCAATAGTACTTCCAAAGACACTACAGTATTAAGTTTAAGCGGGTAGCACCTGTTGGAATTTATGATTCTATGAATTCAATATGGACATTAGCCTGAACTTGCAGTTTTATGAAAATAGCATACTTTTTTTCATATGCAATATTGAGAACTCCTGTTTCAGGCTTCAAACAGATGGTATCTCAGAACACTGCTCAAGTATGGATTAAAACACTGAATGAGAGTGAAAACCATCAGTTAAATCACCACAAACACTTTCTGCACTGCTTTTGTGGGCAAATCCATAACTGATACACATAAAAAATAATCTGTATATTTAATGGATAACCAAATAGACAAGTCCATTTAATGAAAATAACTTCTGAAATACTAAGCTTCAGCAAAAAGACTGGCATCCTCAAGCTCCCATTGAAACCATAGTTGCGCGTGACTCAGCAAGTACACCAGCATCACAGATTCTGGAAACCAGTACAGCATTCCTTTGATGGAACTTGCAATACTTACTGAACTACTTACCCAGATCACCATACATTTGCGAGGTGTGATACTGCGGAATGTACTGCGTCGCTATGTCACCGGCCCCGGTCACTGGTGAGTACATATGACGTGGTGGAGGGGGTATCATGGCTGGAAGAGGAAGGAAGCCAGGCAGTGGGGGATGAGGTGGCCTGTGTATCACTGCGTGACCGCCAGGATGAAATTCTGGAGCCTGGGGAACCACCACAACCCTTCGAACACCGTTATCCTCAATAACCTGTGTAGTGAGAGACCACACACCAAAAAAGAAAGGCTTAGTAATGAGCAAGAGAACAAATATGTTGGGAGCGACAGTCTGAAAGGTATGTTTCTGTATATACTTAAACAAAACCAGCAATGGCAAAACCCTTAAGTTTGAGAAAAGGGAAAACACAAAAGGGTAGGAAAAAAAAAAGGACAATATAAGGGCTATCTACCTTCCTGTTAAGTGTATCAATTGCAATAAAGTGCTTAATTTCTCAATGTAATGAGGAAAAATACTGTTGCAAAATGTGAGTGCAACATCTTATAAACAACTAGATATATTTACGCCATTAACCTAAGCTTCTCACCAGGGCTCTGTTTCCACCCTCATTCATACCACTTGCATGCTATACTGCTCCTCCGATTTCTTCTACAGTGTAACAACTAGATGGCTCCCTGGAAGTGATTTGATGGGCAGGTGGACCTCACACCACATAAACAGAGAGAAAAAAGGCATAACAGTGCCTGGTCCTTCCAACATCCCCAACTCAGTCCTCCAATGATAACCCGGGAGGCACCTGTCAGCACCAGCAGCCATTGTCTGCATCAAGCTATTGAAGCAAAAAAACTACCAGGATGGTAATCAGCCCTCTCAATACTCCTTTACAACTCAGCATGCTTTAAAATAACTTTTTTTTGTTTGTTTTTCCTCTGTTACAGTACCTTGCAGCCTGAAAGAAGCCACATACTACTGAGAAAACAAGGGTCTTTGTGACAGCCTCTGCCAGACTGAGGCATGCAAAGAGGTTTGTTGTGCACCTGGAGGTGATCTTGGCATGATTTGCGTCAGATTTACTGTAGGATTAATAACCATAGCACCTGGGATGCGGGATGCCAATGAATACATCGTTCTCCACTTCCTAATAAAATGCCCCCAAACAATGCCACAACGAGGGCTGTAATGCAAGTTTCTGGATGTTTATCCAGAAAAGGAGGAGAGCAAGAAAGGAATCTGGAATATCAGGACAATATTCAAAGACAGGGAACAAGGCAACTCTATGACTTAAGTTTTCACTGGTATTTGGAATCAGGTGGAACATGCACATGTAAACCAGTGAGTCATCTGGGGCAACAGGAACAGATTGGGAGATCAAAGCACTTGGTGCCAAGCTGCTCTGACCTGCACTGTTAGAGCTTAATGGTCAAATGCTTGGCTAGATTTAGTCCCACGTCCTGGTGCGAACACTTCCACTATGTCTGTGACAGAAAGCTGCCTGAAGGATCAAACAGTGGTTTTACCATGTTACCGTTGGGGTTGGTGTGCATCTGGAATGGAATCTCTAGTTTAGTCCCGAAATCATCCTGCTAGCTGAACCAATGCAGGGTAAGTGAGGGTGGTCTAGGAAATAGTTTCAAAACTTCCCTACTGTAGTAAAAAAAGAAAACTATGTAGGCACAGTTACATGCTTCTGGTGTAATGTAGAACAAAGATCTTTACAGATAAGCAATAACATTCAGAAGACAAAAGTATGTACAAAATGGAGCTGATCCCACCTTACTTACGTAAATAGCAAGCTAGAAATCAATGTAAATTACTTAAGTGAACACAGCTTCAAAAAAAAATTATATATATACACACAAACCTACCATGTGACTTTAAAAAAAAGTTTCACTATTTTCAGTATACAGAAATTGTCTCTTACTAGGGAAGAGAAATTTTTCAAAGTTGCATACCTGTGCAGCCATAGCTGGTACCTAAAGGCAGGATATATATTAACAGCAGTAAAGTAAAGGAGAACTGCTGCTGTTCAAGGAAATTCTCCAAATGTAGTTTTCATCACTGAAATCCCTTTGGTTTACACAAGGAAATTGCAATTTATTACAAATTTATTTGCAGATAGTTTATATAGGAAGCACCTTCCTTAAAAACAGGCTACTTAGGTTATCAGCAAACCCAAGAAAACAAATAAATTATAAATAAAGTAACTCAGAAATAGACACACACATAGTTCTGGCATAGGCCTCTCTGGTTGTGTGAATCAACCGAACATCACTGGAAAATTCACTACAGGCACTGAATACAGTCAGCTTGGAGAGGATGAATGAAGATGTCTGTGCTTGCTTGCACAGTTCTAGAATTACAGTTCCAAAAGAAAAGGAAGGGAGAAGTAAATCAACTTATGAATTGCTTTTTATGTATGTGATATAAGAAGAATGTACGTGCTTTATTCTGTAGCTATCCCCGATGTCCAACAGAGGACAGTATGCTGTGTCAATGCCAAGCAGAAGTTGAAGCAAGCAGAGGTATAACAGAACTAAATGAAAATGGACAGACAAAATGAGGATGCTGAAGCTGTTCTTCCAGACTGATGGCTTTAGGCTTTTAACTGCCTTCCAATTTCTCTCAAAATGTATCTGAGTTACTGACTTAAAGATATGCTAAGCCTGAAGAAATCATGGAAGTTACATTGGTGGGACTGCAGTAAGTCCAGGGTAACTCTTAGCAACATCGGCATTTTTTTCCTGTTTGCAAGACCGCTATCAAATCCTCTAGCTTGTAACAGGAACTTCCAACACAAACCACAACAGCTGGTATGTTTTGTCAGCAGTAAATACTTCAGAAGCCTTATAAACTACAGGTTTTCCTGGACTATGACATTCCTACTCAGATGAAAACAGCAGACATGAGCTCACTCCACCTGTACTCTCAGCTGGAGAGAGGTGAGGCACCTTTGGTTCAAAAGTCAGAGAGCTGTGCCAGCACAACACTTGCCTGGACTAACAAGCTATGAAAGGCTAACAAGCCTGCCCCAGCAAAACTCGGTCCTTCAGCCTGCCTGCTGCAGGCTGTCCTCAAAGGGAGGATAAAGTGATTTCATAAAAATGATTCAGATTGTCACAGGTCACACGACTTTCTGAATGCTAAGTGCTTCATCTGCTGAAATGAAGTACTCAGGAAACATAGTAAAATTTCACACTTCAATTCAAAATTTCTTTCAGGTCTTTAAAAATGAATTCTAACAGGAATCAAGCCATTTTACTATGATTTGAAGATAAATGGACTCTCAAGATTTTTAATTTATTTCTCTTCTGCCTGTTTCAGAACTCAGCTATGAGAGATACATGAGCCAACTTTCAACAGATCAAAGGTAAAACCACGGAGACGCCATGGATCAGCCTGCCTGCCCTAACAGCCTTTTCTGCTACTAGAGGGCAATATTTCGTGCAGTTTAGATCATTTGTGCTACATCTCCTGGACACTGAGGACTTTTTGGTTGCATTCTGTGTTGTATTCTCTCCCAATGTACACAGTGAATCAGACGTAGACTGGTCTCAATAACAGAATATCATGATAAAGATTTACGTTATGGAGAGTGGCATTCACCTGCTCTAGTTTCCAGGTCTGAGCTACTAACCCCCGTGCTCATTCTATAGTTGGGGAAGAGAAACAGACATCATCTAGAAGGCCCTATATCTCAGCATAATAACAAATACAGGTGAGAGGAATTGTCCTTTTAATGTACTTTAAAGGATGTCCAGGTTATCTGGCTCACATTTAATTTTCAGGCATCTAAATTAGGAATCCCTTAGCAGCAACAAAAGCACAGCCCTACTTCAAGATAAGGCATGGAAACGTGTGTTGTATGGTAACTTATCCCCAGCGGACAGCTGATGTTTTTTCATGTTGTTTGCTACGCTTTTTCTAACTGATCTGTTTTACTCCTTATCTGCAGGGAACTTCCTAGACACAAGCTATGTACGTACATAAAATTACATTGATGCCAAGAGAAAATACCTGCTAACCAAGAATTCAGCACAATGAACTATCTGGGTCATGAGCTTTTTTATGTTCAGAGGGCATCTAGTACATTAGGATCCTGAACTAAATAAGGAAGTGTACCTGTTATTGTCATGCAAGTAGTTAATATATAACTAAATGGGCACACATACTGGCTCCCATCACAGAGATGTTATTGGACACGTCCCATTATTTACCTGTTTGATCACAGTGACTCCGGTTTGCCGGATTCATTTACTAAATCAGCTATTTCAGTTCTACTTCTATAATCTGCATGCACACAAATGAAGTAAGAATCAAAGGGACATACCTGTGGGGCATATCCAGGAGGCACATAAATAGTAGGCACTGAACCATTTGGGGACATCATTGGAACCTGAGCAGGACCTAAATGGGTTAAAAAAAGTAGCCTCAAATTATTAAATGGTGCGGTACTGAAAGTTCAAAGAACATACTGAACTGCAAAGTCTCTGTGAAAAATATACAAGATAACATGGATAAACAAAGGCAATGAACTGTACGGATAAAATTATAGCAAAGGGCACTCTTAGAAACATGAGACATTTAAGAAAAACAGAAACAAAGTAAAAAGTAATTCTCCAGTAGCTATTTCTCCCTTCTCTGTCAGCTCATGGAAGAACTTTTGGCAAAACTTCTTTGCACGTGACAAGTCAAAAGAAGTGTCCCAAAATGAAGAGGCAATAGAATAGACTTTACTACAGAAACAAATGAACAAGCAAACAAAAAAATGGAAACAAAATGCTAAAACCAGACAGTATGCAGTTAAGAGTTGCAAATAAAATTATTTACTAAATTGCTGCTCTGTTACCATGGGCTCAACACCTAAAATGGTCTCAGTACCACAGGAATGGTGGCAAACAGGGCACCAACTTAAAATCTCAGGGGAAAGAAAGCCAGTGTTTTACAAGCCAGTGAGTCTACTCCTACAAATGGTAAGAAGTTATGATACCACGATGATCCTTGTACCAAGAAAACCAGAAAGAACAGAATTCACAGTCACTTAGATAAATATGATGCAGTGAGGATGTGTTAAAGTGGCATTTGTAGATAAAGCACTGCCTGGAAAATCTGGTACCTTCAAAGAGCACAGGGACACTGTTACATGCTTGGGTTTTCAAAAAACTTTTGACGATCTTTCTCAAAGACCCTTTAAGAAGTAATGTTGCCTTTGGTTTAAAAGGGAAGAGGGCTTCTCATGACTAACAACTAACTGGACCAAGGACAGGAAACAAAGACGAAAAGTAAATGATCAGCTTTCAAAGTGGCTAGAGTGACCAAAGAGTACCACAGGCCTGCAAAAATAAATCTGTTCAATGTATTAACATTCCTGGAAAAGGAAATGAATGCCGAGGTGACAAATTCCTGGTATGCACTCAGAGAGCTGCAAAGGATCTCAGAGCACTCAATGACTAGATGATAAAAATGAAGAAGAAATTGTGCTGCTATGTGCAAAGTAACGCACCTGGACAAAACCGACAGAACTATTTATTTACAGCGCTAAGCCACAAATTAGCTGTAAACAGATTATGGAGTTATTACATGTATTTCTAAGGAAAAACCGACTGAGCTGTTCGGTGGGATTCGCAGAAGGAAAGAGAACACAAAATCATCACTCGCAGAACTGAGTACAAGCAGAACACATTACCCCAGGGTCTAAATTTATCCTGGACCTCAGTATCTTGAGCACTAGGTGCAGTGCCTGTCTCCATCCTTAAAAAAAAAAAAAAAAAAGACAACAGAACTAAAGAAGAGGCCATCAAGAGACCAGGATTCTTCCACCTGAAGATGGAGGAAAGGTAAAAGAGCAAGCAGGAGAGAAATAGTAAGAGACCTATAAAAATCACAAACTGCCTAAAAATAGGAAGATGGATCATTTACACTTTCTCATGTACAAGAACCAGAGGTACTAAATTAAATCAACGAATAAAAGGTTTAAAGTGGAAAAAGGAATTTCTCAGGAAATGCACAGCTAAGTTTTGTAACTCACTGCTTTAAGAACATTGCAGAAATGAAAGGTTACGTTCCAAAGCTATTCAACAAATTGAAATAAGTAATTCACTAAGAGCTGTAAAAAAATAATTAAAAAAAATGCTTTTGGTTCAGGAGGCTCAAAAGAGGAAAGTTATTTCTGTGCATTTGACCAGTTCTTATGCTCTCTCCTTTTGTATTTGATACTTGTCTCTATCAGAGCCAGGGCATTTGCATAGGCTACAAGAGGGACTGCATACAGATGTCCTTACATCCCCACATTTATCCAAAACAGGAACAATTCCTAGAGTTTAATTGTTAATGAAATAATGAAACAGGATGTAATCTAACTAGGTTTTGTGGCATGATGATGAGATTGGATACAAACACCCTAGGCTGCATTCTCTAAATTTCCAACTCAGTTTAGACGCTACCAAAAGCATCAACCCAACTCTTAGTGAAGTTTCAACAACACTTCTTCTGAAAGCGTGTTCATAGTTCCACTTTAATGTTTGATACACTGTGTTAAGGTCTGCAAACGAAAAGTACAAAGCAAATGCAAGGTGCGTTTTATCGTACTAGCACATCTCATTCTGATAAGTGTGAACTTGACAGCAAAATAAAGGTAACTATTCCCAAATGCCAAGAGTGGGAGAAAGGAACAAAAAGCATTCTATAAAAAATGAGGCATGTAATCAAACTTGACTCCACGTGCTATAGGGACTCCTTCACAATAGGATAAAAAAGTTTTGAAATATATTACCTAAAAAGAATCACAGCCTTGTTCTTGATGAAGTGTTAACCCGCAACAGTGGTGAGAAAGAAGAATTTTCAAGATGCGGTCTTAATTGAAAGATTAACTGAACCACGTAAAAAGCAAATAAGAGGTCTACAGTAAGCTTTAAGTTGAGAAGTGAACCTTCTTCAAGTTTTTGCTCAGGTGGAACTCAAAAATGTTTCAGTTAAAGTTTTCCCTGAGTACGAGGTGCTGAAAAAGAAGGACAGTCAAATGAAAAGTGGCCAAACAAGCTAAGAAGTGCTTTAGAGTATTATCTTAAAATAAATTCCAAAAGGTCAACAGCAACGGAAGCATATTTATTACAAGTTGTTCTTCAACCAAATAATGGTTTAAATTAATTCTTAAATAAGAGGATGGATTTTACACAGCTTGTATCTTTTTTCTTGTATAGCGTACTTGTGGTTTTCATAATGAATACAAGAAACCAAAGCTTTCATTGAACTCACCATTTTCAACTACATAAGTTTCAGGTAAATTAAGAATCAAGCCCACAATTATTTCAACTTCCATAGCAAACTCATCATGCTGGGAGGATGAAGGAACTCTGACATGAATAGCCTGTTTCTTTGTGAGCTGGTAGGTATTTCTGAGCTTTTTTGTTGGTGCTGTTTTAGATTGTTAAATTTAGACAACATTCTTTGGGTGTTTAAAACAAAAAAATAAGGTCCAGGTAAGTGAACTATACTTCTTTCCAAAGAGCACTCATTGAGTGCTTTAACTTTTTGTCTTAACTAACGAAAAAGCAGCTATCTCCAATCCAGTATAGAGGTTGATCCACAAAGCCATTCTCAGTATAGATTCATAATCTAGCAGTCACATGAAGGCAATATATGAACCTAAATGTACATATCAACTTGGAATGGAGTCAATTTAGCAGTTTGAAAACTTGCATCCTATCTTTAGCATTTTATGGTTCCAGAAAAAATGAAAGTATTTTTAATATTCGAGATTACTTCTGATATATTTCTGATAAGATTTGCAAGTGACTGCAGAATGAGGTTAGATTGAACAGGAATATTTAAGAGAACAGAAAGCACAGGAACAAAAGTTGACAAACTTTATGAAAAATTTTAATGGATACAGGGTCTTCGCAGCAAAGTTATTGGTTTCTTGACAGAAAGCACATTACCAGCTGCAAAACTATGAAGGAAAGTACCATGTATTTAAAGATACAATATTAACACTATATATGGGCAGAAATACATTTTTCCCCCTCCTCCATATGAAAACAAAAAATGTGAAGATCTTGGCTTTAAAGGATTCTCAAGCTCTTAGCTATTGATTGGACCGAAGCAAGACAAGGCCAGTGTTTTACCATGAGAGGTGGCTGGTTAAAAAGCACCAGTGGAGAACAGCCTCTGGAAGTCCTGCTAGACAAATATCTCCTTTTCTCTACTGCATGTAAAGGGAATTTTCTTCCTCCAAGCCACTATGTTGGAAACGTTGATGCTTTTAAGAGGAGGTCTCAAATCTTCTAACATACTTCAGGTAAACAAATTCTCTTGATATAGAAATGAAAAATAATGATAGTGGGAGGAAAAGAAAAACAACAACAACAACGCACCACACAGCTGTTTTATACTTTATTCCTGAGAAATGACTTATCAAATACCACAAAGCTTTATTCAACCCAATGTAACCCAAGATGTTTCGGTGTACTTCCACTTCACCTGCCTGAAATTTGCTACCTCACTGCTACGAAAGGTAAAAGCTGTAAATAAGGATCTTTAAACGAGCGTTTTGTGTTAATTAAAAAAAAAAAAACACACGCATACAATAAAAACCAAGATCCCTCACAAAGACGCCACAAACCTTCGGGCAGGGGTGGAAAGAAGAGGGAAAGAGCGGAGGGCTCCCCCTGCCCCGGGCTGTGTGAAGCCACTGATGGAAGCGGGCCGGAGGGACCGTCTCCATCGCTGAGGGGCCCCGGAGCGCCCTGCCCGCGGGGACCGGCGACATTTGCAGGGCCGCAGCCGCCGGTGCCCTTCCGGGGCACGGCCCGGCCCGGCCCGGCGCTCGGAATGGCCGCCGCCGCCGGGAGCCCCTCGGCCGCCCTGAGGGGAGCTCAGCACGTCCCCGCGCCGCCCGCCCCCTCGTGTCACCCCTTACCGCTCATTTCGGGCCGGGCCGGGCCGAGCCGAGCCGAGCCGAGCCGGGCCGGGCTGGCGGCTGCTCCCCGGCGCGCCGCGGCGGGCGGGCGGGCGGGGCGGCGGCGGCGGGCGGGGCGGCTCGGCACGGCACGGCTCGGCTCGGCTCAGGTGCGCCGCGGCCTGCTGCCGCTGAGGGAAGCGCCGGCCGCTTTTTCCCCTCACGGTTTTACTTTAGAGTTTTAGCAGTCGTTCGGCCTTCCCCTTTTACCTTAACGAGCGCAATTAAGCGGAAAGGGGTCATTACTCGGGCCAAATCCTTCTGTAGGATTTACCTGTCGCTGAACTGCCACCTCGGGAAGGGGGGCGCGCAAAGGGAGCGGGCCGCAAACAAATACTTTTTCCTCAGAAAGCCGCAGCTTTCTGATACTGATTAGTGCTTTGATACTGATCTGTGCGGATACTGCAGCTCCCGAAGGCTGCTATACTTAGCATGAGCCTAATGCGAACGGCGATGAATCACTGCTATCCCCAGGAGGAAATAGCATTCAGGATTTACTGCGGCACATTAGGTTAACTATGTCTCTATAACCGAACACCCACACTTTGACATCACGCAGGCGATGATATGCATCACTGACGCAAGCGCTGACAGGATCAAATACAAAGGCCAGAGCAGCTGAAACAATACAGCGCGCAGCTGACGTAGCAGCGCGCCCGGCCAGCGCTGACACGCTGCGGTAAATCAATAGTCCCAGATGCCACAAATAGTTGCACCACTCTTGCTCTTACATAATGGCCAAGACTTCAAAGTTTTATTTTGGGCTCCCAGCAGCTACAGTTAATTACACAAAAACCATGGTATTGACAACAAACGAGTGGTCTCCATTTGCCTTGTGAGCTCTGCCGGGAAAATAGTTCCAGATTGGTACTTCAGGTTAACGGGCACTAAAAAGTGTCACAAGGAACCAGGTGCTTTGCTTTTAGTAGGTGCAGTGCAATCAAAGCAAGGAATAACAAAAGAGAAAAGCAAACACAGAGCTTACTGCTAGGCCTGAGCTGGGCAAGAGGCGCAAGAAGGAACTGGGAGCACTGCAAGGACAGGGGCAGTCAGAAGACTTGAGTTTTCAGTGCTGTCAATTTAACATATTCCTTATGCTCTAAATTCATCCTGACAAAACAGTCCCTTCCCCCATCCATCTGTCTACTTTTGTCATCAAGGCTGGGGAACAGCCGCTGACAAAGCAGGAACAGCGATTTAAATATATTAATTGGCTACTAAAATCTTATCAGTAGGCTGGAAAACGCATGGAAAAACAAGGTAAAATGTTCATGTAATTTTGTTCGAAAGCAGGGGAAAAACATCAGTTTCATTCACGCAGACTTTGGAATAATGGATAAGAGCTGAAAGCCATAAAGCCTAACTACAGTGTTTCTACAGATTCCATCCTAATGAGATCCTGATCTTTCCCATGAAACCATACATATGTATTCAGAAAAAAAGGACACAAAATCCCTTCTCACAGGCAAACGTGCGGAGATGACAGATTCCCATAGCACTTCATCATTAATACAGCTATCAGTTTTCTTTTATAATGGCCTCACATATATTCAAAGGACAAAGGTAACAATGGTTTCTGTGTTCAAATATTAAACGTACCTTCATTCCAGCTGTATCTAAACAATGACCACTGTGCAATTTTGTGATTAAAAAAAAAGATTGCAAACTCATGCCTTTGAATGGTGCAAACTTCTCATCAAGAACTTACACGTGGGAGCTTGCAGAAGGATGATTTTAGTCTTTCTAGATACTCCGATAATAGAAAGTTTTTATACATTCTTTGTGAAGCTACTGAGGAGCACAGCAATCAACTCCATCCTACTTCTGTTTAAGAAATAAGTAACAATGAATCAAAGATGCTAATGTGGAAATACAATACAGATTTTTACTGTGCAGCCTAGATTATTAAATTGTTCAGCTTGCTTTGCTGTTTTAGGTTTAGACTAAGGGCAATTACTTAATAACTGTGGAAGAGTTATGTCAAAAAAATATGTTCTCTCTCCCTTGTAGTCTTCCAATTTAAATATCAGGTGAACCATAAGTCATTGCATTTCAAAGGGAGTCAAATGCGATATACCATCCTTAACACAAAGAAGCTTTGATGAAAATGTTTTTATTCTTAGCAGTAAGAATAATTTGCACTAACTGCACGGCGTATTTGCTCAGCTTTTTCTCAAAGAGAGTAATTTCCTAGCATTTATGCTGAGCAATATTGATCTGCAACTTCTTCAGACTAATATTTAATATCTGTACATAATGCTTAGTCATTTTCCATTTGATTCACATGATTCAGGATAAACCACAATTTAATCATCTAACAGTTGTTACCACTAGAATTTGTGCATTTTTAATCATTTTAAGCTGTTTGCACTGCAGACCAGTAAGTAAAAAAAAATAATAAAATAAGTTAAGCGCTACTATTGAAAACTGGTTGTAGCTAAGAGGTGAACAGCACAAGTGAGTCTCGACAGCCAGCAGTTGCTGGCTTGCAGACAGCAGCTTCTAGAAAAGAGCACTTTGGTTTGCAGAAGAGATTGTGGAAGGCACAGGCATTAACTTCAACCTCTTTTCCTCTCAGGCTGGTTGTGCCAAAAATTAAATTATGTAGTATAATTACTTGTAAAGGCCTTTTTGGCACCATTATATTCAAGTTATTACACTAATGGGTTATTTTTTCTGTACATACTTACCTGGCTACACTGATTTCAAACTAGAGGGCAAAATTATCTGGCATATTCTGCTGTTTCAGAATGGGCACTCAGAGAAGCCCCTTCTACTTCTTACGAAGTTCTTAATATTCCCACCTCCAAGTTATGTGTGTATATATGAGTGCATATCATGTGTTTGTATACATATTTACAAACACATATCTGCATACAGATAGTGCCTAAGAAAACCAACAGCATACGTACAAATGCTGAACCAATTTTACCAAATTCTAGAGTAGAGTATTTCAAAACTTTGGATGAAAATACACAGAAGAATCTGTGGATATAATCAAATTCTGTTTGTGCAACCCGTGATTATTAGAATACACGCACTGACAGAAACTTAAGCAAGAAATCAACACCAGAAAAGGTTGCCAAAAGAATATTCAGTGCCCAGCTCCAACTTTGATTTCTATCCAAGACAGACAACTCTGAAGACATACTTTTGGAGTCTCGGGAATCTACTAACAACGTGCACTTTCATTTGAAAACCTCTGAATTGTTTAGGCTTCGAGGAAATTACTAGACAAACACAGTGCATATTCAGGTGTTCTATTTAAAACAAAAACTAGCAGAACAAAAACTGTGGCGATAACACAATTCTAACATCTGAAATTCTTCTAGTATCAAAAATAAATACCACACACATCTATCTGTAAAGGGACCTGTCTGGGAGTGTTCATTCCTAACTGAAACAGACTAAAACTAAGTTAGCAGGACATGAGATATCTCAGCTTCCCATTGTGGTAAAGAAGAGAGAATCCAGTAATCCATTATTCTGCATGATTTAGCAGAAAGAGGGAAAACTAGGGAAATGTAGAATGACATTAGCTTCACAGCTACAGTTCTGGGGTCAGGCTATCTGGGGCAAAACAGGCCTAAATCACGTTATAAGCAAAGGTAAGAAATTAATGGTAACTATACTGATCTGAAAACCAAAATGAAACAACACAACAGCTCTGTCCCACTGAAATTTTGCTCTTGAATGTAAATCTTGCATTAGCTAATCTTGCTGCTGTGGTCAGATGAAAAGGTCTTCTGTAAAACAATGCAAAAAAAATAATGTCAACAGAGTTCAGTCCTACAAAGACTTCCTTTCTGTTCACACTCACCACATAAAATTATTTTTATGCCTAAATCACATATGTTTACTTGACTCCACCAACATAAAGACTCTACCAATAATCCAGTTCCAGAAGAAAATGTTCAGATACAGGCTTCTGAACTCCAAAATAAATTCTGAAATAACATTTTATTACATAGTTCTGTTTCAAACCATGAGGGAAGAAAACACTCCCCGAAGCTGACAATTTGAAAGGAGACATTTGGTAATGCAAAGTCCTTCTGTCATGGTACAAACTGTAGGGAACAAGCCTCAAGCAGACAAATTGCACAATAATGGCATATGACAAAAATGAGACATAAGACCGAGCTGAAAACATCTGATGTTACACACCTTACACTTTGCAACGTTTACAGCAAACATTTGGCTTCAGAGGGGTGATTCACCGGCTGCCTTGGAGGACAACTCTGTGCTTTTGCACATTTATCAGGGAGCCACCTCATAGCAAACGACACAAATCATCAAGCACAGACCGTGCGTCCCCGAGCAGATACTTGGTTCAGCAGAGTCTATCGAGTTTTCTGAGAGGAGATTCCTACTGTCAGAAAAAAAAAAAAAAAAGTCTTCCTGCTCAGTTAGTCGGTGAGCTGATTTCTGTGCTGTGTGCTAACCCCCAGCTTGTTCCAGTCTGGGAGAGTGCCAAGGACACCAGACCACGGAATAACCTGCCTTGCAAACACTGTCACCTCTGCTGAAGGTGGGCCACCAGGAAACCAAAGTGCAGCACACTAAGCTCCTGTTCATGCTACGGACACAGTGAACTCCTCTGATCAAGTTGCTAGATGGAAAATACAAAGCCAGCCTTTGAAAGGGGAACAAGAACCCAGAACTTCACCCAAATGTACAGGAATCCCTATGGAATCCCCATTACATCAATCTAGAAAGGCACACTGCCTTCCTAAGTAGTTTCCCTCTAGAACGGTTTTTTTTTGGGGGGGTGGGTGGGGGTGAAGATGCCCATTTCCAAAAGAAGACACGGAGAGAAGCCTAAACTCAGGACATCCCATAGCCTAATGGCCAGGGGACTCTGCTGGAATTGGGAGCTACAGGTTCAGGTTCTGCTGAACTCTGTAGGGCTAAAAACATCAGATCTCTATTCTGGGTGAGTGCTTTAACCAATTTTATGCTGCTACTGTTTGCATTTTAGGATAAACCAAAATACAGCGGATAATTTGAGATACAGCTTGAGTAAACAAATAACCTATCTTGCTTCTTGGAGAGAGGCAACCTTTACATACTGTCTGTATATTGTCTCTGCTCCAGTAGGTCTTTGATATCTGGTTTCTGCCTGTCCCCCTGCAGCCTCATGTTTTGTACAATTACAAGGTCATAGGGAATTCCGTGGTCAAAACAGAAGCAACGGACTCTATGCGCTTGCTAGGATTAGGCTGTGATTCAGTGGGTGACCCGTGCTGCACTGGGACTTCTGAAGTGAGAAACTTCTAAAATTAATACTAATGTAGAACCCAAACACCCTGAACGTACCCCCTTATGACGACAGTCCACTATGCACGCATCCTTTTGTCCATCTATTCAACAATAAAAAGACAAGCCTATGAACGCAGATACAACGGGGGATGCTCTGAAAAGAGTGGAAATAAATGACTCAAAAACTACAGATCTTGAAAATTCTGTATAACATAGCAGCTGGCATAGTAAGTACTTAAAACATTGAGATTAAGACTTCTGATTTTGCTAATGACTTAAGGTCAACAGGCGAGAATTTCCATGTTCAAAAGGCTTTGCAGCAATTTGGTCCCAAATTAAATAACCCCAATTTACGGTATATATTAAAAAACAAACAAACAAACAAACAAAAAACACTAATGTTCTCAAGTTAGACTTGGCAACATAGAATGGCACTACGCTTACTACCAACACCTGTGGCCTCTTCTGTAGTGGAATGTTTCTACCATTTCATACAGATCACAACATACCTCAAATAGTTGCCACTGCAAATCTTACATTTTACTGTTGATAGTGACAATGAAGTGTTTATAGGGTCTGGCTTAGTTAACAAAAATCATCACAGCCTAACTAATGAAGTCGTTTTTATCTTTTAAACTTGTTTCAGCATTTGAAATCTACAATTTTTTTTAATGTCTTATGTGACAAAGGCCCCTTCATTCTGCACAATGAACTCTCCACAGATCCCTTCAACAAGGAATTATTTTCTCCATATCTCAAACAAGTTACCAGACAGGGAAAGCATGTAAGCACAAACATTAAAAGTGTCCATGACAAAGATTGTTGTTGATAGAAAGCTTTCATCAAGGTTAATAAATATGTATTATCAGAAAGAAAACGTCTGCTAAAGCAGTAAGCAGGGACCAGACAAAGATAAGCTTATGCTGTTGCAGTGTTCTCCTCAAACTCAATTTGCTCTGTAACCAAATACTTTTTACAAAGTGAAATACCTACTGCTTTGGCAGCCAAACTGAACTCAGAGCCAGAAGGAACTATGTAAGGAATCTACTTACCTGTGCCAAACAAGAGGTAAGGGATGAAGCAAATAAGTTGGCTCAGACACATCGAAAATTGTCATTCCAAGCCAGATGAAAGGGAAAAAGGACACACTTGTACAGTGGAGCTCCTGACCAAACGTTATGTATGGATCAATATATCCCTCTTCTAAGGAGAGGAGACAAGAAAATTGCTTAATAGCTGGAAAGTAAATGTATCCTTTGTGCCAAAACCTTTTTATTGCTTCCCTACCGTCTGGGTGTAGATCTACTTTTTCTGTTGCTGGACCATCAGGGCTAAAGGACTGAAAAAGACTTCATGAATCAAGTCCATTCACCTGCAATTGCAGCTTCATTCCTCTTCCCTATTATCATGCATCAGGATCCATCACAGATGGATTGTACATAAAAGCATCAAGACCAATCTTATAAAAAGCCAGTTCTTTCACCCATATGTCTCCCACTGGGGTACTATTCTAGAGCACCACTCTCCTATGTAGCCAGGAGGTTTCTTGTAATTAGCTAAAATGTATTCATAGCCATTTGACATCCACTTGGCTCTCAATAAGCTCTAGCATTAATTTTATTATTTTTTTTAAACCCCTCATGTTTACCTATCTATTCCTAACAAAACTCATTTTTAGCCCAACAAGCCAAGCTCTTCCAGCATCCTTTCATAAAACAGACTTCTCATTCTTATGAATATCTTAATCTCTCTTTTCTACAACAGCTGGAATCAGTTTCATTTCATCTTTTGTAAACATGAACGATCAAAATACAGTTAAGGTCTCAGCAGAATCCTGTAAAATCCAACTAAACATCCCAAGCTGTACTAGCTATGTCTGCTCTGATGCATTTTATGATCACAGTAACCTTTACAGATACATTACACTGGAGATATACTTATCTTGTGAACCAAATAGCTTGCCTGCTTCCTCCTCCTCCTTATAAAATTGCAAATGATGAGATTCCCGTTTATAATTTATTTATCTTATGCAAGACCTTACACTGTATATAACTGCATTTCATCCAGTTCAGGGGTACCATTCAAACAACACTCCTTTAAACAGTTGATGCACATTCTTGATCTTTTACCACTTCTGGAATATAGATTCCCTAGGCCACTGCAGTTCCCTGGTTCATCAGCTTAGCTGAAATGCCAAGTATTTCTAGAATTATCTTGATAGCTGAAAGATACCTGAGTGCCTTAGTTACTGAGTGGTTAAGAAGGGATAGATTTATATTATAGGCTTGCTGTGTATCACGCTTCAGCATTTGATCCTTTCCTATTTCCTCCACAATTTAGAACCTTAAAACAAACAAACAAACAAACAAAACCAACACACTACATGACTAAGGTTATATTGAATCTGCTGAAGCTCTGTAGAGCTACAGGTCAAAACCATTCTGTATTATGCTTTGAATTTTGCTCTACGGGGATGGGAAACACACAGGTATCTGGTCTCAAGACTGTCATTCTTCACATCTGTGTTTTCTGGTCCTTTTATTTGCTTTCTACTGGGCTCCACATCTCCAAAAGCCACGTCCTACATAGACACAGCCTTACCTGGCATTCAGCCTCTTTTTCCACGTGGCATCTTCCCAGGCACTTCAGACCTTTATCTAGTTCTGTGAAGCTACACAGAATTGTTTACCTGCCAATCTACTACTTGTCCACACACAGCAGCACAACACCACCATACAACAGGAAGATCCAGAAACCTGCATTTATATGCTTCTGAGAAAACCCAGAACCCAACACCCTTCCATTTATGCTGTCACCAAGATGAGACTAGATTCTTTCCCATAAGAAATAAATAACAGACGTGCTTTTCAGATAAGAGGTTGAGGCTCAGTAACTGAAAAACTATGATAGCATATTGAAACTTTATGAACGTAATGCACGCTTGGAAAGCTATTATGGCCAAATCGGTGCTCTGGAAGGTATTTTCAATGTTAGAAGATGAACTGGGGAAAAAACCTACAGATAAAGCTGTGTGGGTATATGAGTAAGATTCCTGGTCTAGTATGTGTCATATATTCTGCTTGAAAGGAACACAAGAACACTTGAGAGTGTATATAGCTATAACTAAGAGAAAAGATGGGGTATTTCCAAGGTACCTTTTCTTCCTTTTTTATGCAATATTTTTATTAAGAATTGGAAAGGTGCAGCAAACATAAAAACACACCTTTAACAAATATGCTATTGAAAAGACTACATATATATAATGTCAGATTTACAGCTTGTGTAGAAAGGCACTGTTCTAATGCACATAGGCTAGCAGTCCATAGTAAAAAACAATCAAACCATCAATCAATCTCAAAACCTCAGTGCTTGCAAGTACTGTTGTATCTGTATCTATTTGCAGTACAAATATGGGAGTGGAAGTTAAGCTCACACTAGGCAGTCTTCTGCATCTTTGTTCAGCGTTTGTTAACAGCTGATGAGTTAGATGACTCTTCAGTTTTAACTGAGCTTAAGTGATTGATAAGATTAAACTTCTTTTATCCAACAAAATGGTTCTGTGCTTGATCACCAAACAGGAAACAATAAATGGAAAGTTTAAGAAAAAGTAAGAAAAAATGCCAACTGAAGTATGTTTGTTATTTTCTAAATCCACCTGTTACTTAGGAGTTTTACTGAGATGTCTCTTCTCTGCAAAAACCAAAAAGCCCAGCTCTGTCAAAATGGCTGAGGATGTAACACAGCAGAGCACTTCACTTTAAGACAGTCCCTTGAAAGACAGCATTTAGCACTTCTGAGAAAAGAGAGAAAGAGTAAAAGGCTGACAATTCTCTGTAGACCCATCTCTTTCTCCTTCCCTCTGTTGTCTCCAACTTTAATTCTGATTCCGAGAAGAAAGGAACGCAGTATCAATAAGGTACAGCTCCTTGACCTAACAGTTCTTTCCCTAGTTTGGGACTTTCTCTCAGCCCACGGTCCTGTTGTGGTTTTTATTAAGCACAGTCCTTCTACTTCAAGTGACCTGCCTGTATTTCATAAGATTTTTCTACAATTGTTGCGATGCATTGTTACGAAATGGTCATGATGACAACCTTCGCTATCTTATTCCCAGTAACTTACTTGTATTTTATTGAAACTACAACTACATATTAAATCCTCCTATGAATCATCTATGAAGTAATAATACACCCTATAGGTTTGGCATTTATAGGTCTTATTCCAGCTCTCTTCCCCCAGCCTCTATTTCCCTATTTTGGAGGCACAAGCAGACAGAACCATCTTGAAGGCAGAAAAGCTGCTATACCTGAATACTCTCCATTTAGGTACTTCTGAAATATTTACATCTAGCAGTACCTCCTTGACCTGAAAGATCTGGAGGAAACATAGTAATAAAATTCTTGTTAAGAAGCACAGGCTGTTCTGCTTAGGTAGGACCCACTTTTTTTCTTTTTTAAAGAGGGTGGGGAACAGACAAAATACAACTTTCATAAGTCATTGCAACTGAGATATAACAATGTAATAACTAAAAGTTTTACAAAGCCCATAGGAAATTTGAAAATGGGGTTTTGTATCACTGGAGAGTGTAATATATGTAATAAGCCATCTTTTCTCAACAAAATATTGGGCTGTAAGAAAGTTCTTTCCTCAGCTTCTTCAGAAGTTACATCCATCTCACCTATGAATAAAACAGTCAAGATTATCCAAGGGAAATTAATATACACAGTATGAAGATGGGCCATATGTCCAGCACCAAAGGGAAAGCAAGAGTGAAACGGACGGAGAAAAGGCTACTGGAAAAAACAAATTGAGAACAGGCACAGAAAGTAAATCATACACTCACAGAATAGTTGATTCATCAAAAAGAGTAGAGGGTGTAATCAGTCGCTCCAGTAGCTTGACCACCATTAACTTGAGAAACTTCTGTAAGTTACTGGGTGCTGCACAGTCACTTGAAAAAAATCTGAGGCTGTTTAGATGGTGTCCTAGAGCACCTGCTCCAGAAAACTGCATTTTTTCAAGTTGCAGTGTGACAAAAGCCTTTTCTTTGAAAAAAAAAAAAAGAACAACAGCACTTTGAATAGCTGTATTTACTAACAGTGAATCTGGCCTTTCAAACTTTATTTGAAGACCCATGTAATTACACTGTTTCTTAATGGCTTTAAGTGGCTGAATAGACATGCTTGTAATTGGTCTTTAATTCACGTTACACAGTAGCTATTTATATTTGTGCACAGCTAGCCTATGTGCTTGTAATGGCCTTGTTACCTTCCTCCCTATCTTCCTTCCCCTCATTTGGATAATAAACTGCTTCAGATGTAAAACAGATTGCTGCACGAATGTCTACAAAAGGAATAAAGCAAAGGGAAGTTGTATCACCATGATTTCGATGAAGTTCAAACGTGTCACGATCATGTAAGCCATGCAAGCTGACAAAACCTCAGTCATCTCAACAGTCAAAAAAGACTGCAACTATCATCATCTAACTATTAATAACGCATGCACAGCCATATCTGTCGGGCCATGTGCTGCTGATTCATCCATTAGGGAAAAAAAAGCAAAACTATGAACAGAATAATAAAAAAAATCCCTGGATTCGAAGTTGCAACATTCACATGGGTATTACATTCTGGCAACAAAACAGTATGTGGACCCAAGCAGATAAAGCAGTTGCACAGGTGAAAATAAAGGGAAGTAAAGGGAAACCAACCTCCAGGTCTCCTTCTACAGGTACTCTCTCTACAGAACAACTTTTAGCATCAGAGGAGAAAGAGAAAGCATAGAGGCAGGACAATGCTGGCATCTTGCAGGCATCAGCAGAAGCCTGCTTGGCCTTGAGGAGGTCTGGAAAAATACCAGCTGGGAGAGCAGCTCCCCAGGCCTGGAGATGTTGCTTTCCTTCGTGGCCTGCCACCCTTCACAGCTACCGTGTGCCTGACCAGGAGATAAGGCGACCAAGACTACTCTTTGGAGTACCAACAGAACAACAGTAAATCAAACTCAATTGGAAGTTATTTCTTAGTTAACTTGAGGCCTTTGATAGAAGCCTGAACACTTTCACAGCTGCAGCTATACTTCAAGGATGTAGCAAAACAGCTTGGATCTCAAAGGGTGGAACTATAAAGAAACACCCTGGGGTCTCATCTAACAATTTGTAGGATTTCAAACAGATGAGACACCAGGCTGTATTCCTACTGTACATATGGTTAAAGAAGATCTAACAAACACAGTGCTTAGGCACAAAGTTGTAGCCTTTTCATTTTTACGGAACGCAGTAAAAAGACAGTTTAAATACACTGCTTCTTAGTTTCTATAAAGCACAAATTGTTTTTAAAGAATTAATCAGATAAGGAAATGGAGTAATGTTTTTCTATATGGGGGCAGTGGCTGATTCACCACAAGGCTGCGCTGCCATCGCGAGGGACATCAACAGGCTGGAGAAATGGGCTGACAGGAACCTCCTGAAGGCCAACATAGGGAAGTGCAGAGCCCTGCGCCTGGGGAGGAGCGACCCCAGGCACCAGGACAGGCTGGGGGCACCCAGCTGGGAAGAAGCTCTGCAGCAAAGGACCTGGGGGTCCTGGTGGACACCAAGGTCAGCGTGAGCCAGCAATGAGTCCTTGCTACTAAGGAGGCTGATGGTATTCTGGGTTACATTAGGCAAAGCATCACCAGCAGGTCAAGAGAGGTGATCCTTCCCCTCTGCTCAGCACCAGTGAGGCCACACTTGGAGTGCTGGGTCCACTCTGGGCCCCCAGTACAAGAGAGACATGGACATGCTGGAGGGAGCCCAGCAGAGGGCCACCCAGGTGAGGAAGGGCCTGGAGCACCTCTCCTGTGAGCAGAGGCTGGGAGAGCTGGGACTGCTCAGCCTGGAGAAGAGGAGGCTCAGGGGGATCTCACCCAGGGCTGTGAATCCCCGCAGGCAGGGGGCAAAGAGGCCGCAGCCAGGCTCTTGTCAGGGGTGCCCAGCGCCAGGCCAGGGGCAGTGGGCACCAAGGGGCAGGCAGGAGGCTCCCTCTGAGCACCAGGCAGCACTTGTGTGCTGGGCGGGCGGCTGAGCACTGGCCCAGGCTGCCCAGAGAGGCTGTGGGGTCTCCTCCTGGGAGAGCGGCACAAGGCGCCTGGACGGGGTCCTGGGCACCCTGCGCTGGGGGGCACTGCTGGAGCTGGGCTTGGGACAGGTGACTTACAGAAGTCCCTCTCCAGCCACAACTATTCTGACATGCTGTGATAAAGTAAAAAAAATAGCTATTTTCATGAAATTTTATGATTTTATTCAACCAGATTTCATCCAATTAAGATTCAATGTTATGAGCATAAGTTACTCTAAATAGCATTGTCAATTAAGATCCTAATAAGAAAAATGCTTTTTTTTTTTTTTCAAAATTCTTTGCCTTTATCCCTGATTTAGTTCAAACAGCTAATCAACTTTCTTCTTACGTTAGAAACTAACAAGAGATCCTGTATCAACTTACCCCTCCTTTTGTTTCATGAAGCAAGAAGTACAAGGCTACTTCTTTTCCATCAGTAAACAGTCAGAGAAGAAATCTGATGACCTGATTACAGAGCCAGGGGACTTAATCTTCTCAGACACAGACCCATCAAGCTTAACATCCTTTGCACAGGACTCATCCAAGTGGTTCCAGACTCACACTGCCCACACTAGCAGCTAAATCTCAGGAGCATGAGTTAATGATTTACAAGCTTGTGGGCAACACATTGCTGACTGCGGTCATGGGAACCGACTTTCAGGTGCATTCTCCAGTTGCAACCAAAGGCCTCAACTCCATCCCAACATGTACCTCCATTTACGATGTGAGATGTTAGATGCTCATGGAAATGGATGAGCTCAAACAGCTTAAAGGCAAAAAGTTCAGGGCAAAGACATTCATTGTGGGTACAACTTTGAAACAATGCACTCAAGTGAGATGCTTTCAGGATGTAGCCTGTCTTTTTTCAGTTTCTAACAGCCAGGCTTTAGCTCCAGAATGGAGACATGTCATTTAAGTATCTGGACCTGTGTGTCTGCATGCAAGTTAGGACCTTACACTCCTATTATAGCAAGTGGAGATCTACTTAGTGCAGACAGTGGAGCCTGAAGAGCTATTCAGTTCAAACTGATGTCAGCTGAAAAGCACTGACTGCACTGTAGCTAGTGACTAAACCTTCACTACTTATAATGGGAGCTTAGATCCAAGGCCACATATAGAAACACATTTAGACACCTAAAATTAGATGTCTTAAGAAAGCAGCTGAAGCACTGATATTTCCAACAAATGTATCCAGAACCTTCCTATAGTCAGGCTGGGTCTAGTTTATTGAAAGGAGGGAATAAAGGAGGAAATTGGAGAAGATACAAGGAAAGTTTAACAGATCGGAATATATAGGAAAATGGAACATGAAAAGGACAAACAGACTGAACACTTTATGATGAATATAGTAAATCACAAACTCATTCACATTTCAAAACGTGTGAAAGACAATATAGAATAATGCCTAACAGAAGAATGAGAAAGTAACAAACCATTGAAAAAACAAAGCATTAGAAGGCATTATAAACTTGTTTTATCCGTACAAAGATATTAGATATATTTGAAGAACATTTCAAATGGAAATCAATGATAGAAAAATTAAGTTTTCCCTAAAACACTTTGCAACAAATATGATTAAACATCCGAATTAATGTTTTCCCATTTTAACCTGGTTTTTCATTTCCTACTGCAGATGGTGATAAAAACAAGTCTGATTTGCTTTTGATCAAACTTTTGCCAAGTTTAGTTTATTCAGGGAATGGCACGCTTTAGAAATCTCGTATTTATAAACCTAACGAAATGGGCACAACAGTAATGCTAGCTGCTCTAGCTTTTCGCAGCACGGTCAAGTGAGCTTTTCCAGCAACAGCTTCTTGGAGGGTCCCTGACTGCCTCTTTAAGAGCTGGGGGAGACTGGGGCCACGAAGTCCCGCTCGCTTATCAGCCTTAGTGAAGGAGAAGGTCAGGCAGTTCCCAGAGAAGGGGGAGTCTTGGGGCCGCTCTTAGAGCCGATTGAAATAACAGACTTCTGAATTGCTATGGCTTATTCTGACCTTGTTTTACGCTTCTTTGCCGGTTTTGTTGTGTTAAACTGAATTTTGAGAGATGGTCCTCTCTCAATTTTGCCCTATTGCTAAAGAGGACTACGGAATCAAGTAGACACCTAAGCTAGTTTTAATTCATCATACTACTAGTAAGAGAAAAGCTACAACAGCACGGTTTCAGGGCAAATTTTCCCTGCCAATGATATTCAAACTAAGAAGCAGATTTCTCCTATGTGCCAAAGCCAGTACCTGAGCATTCGACATATGCTAGAGCAAGGACTTGAATTCATCTTTGTTTCTTTACTTTATCAGAAGGGGATTTCCCATATTTCCATCCAACCTCCATGCTAATCTACCTGTACAAGGCAGAAGAGTGCATCTGTTCCTCAAAATTTGCAAGGGCATTCATGCAGTCTGATTATCACTCTAAGTTATAAAAAAGCCAGTTCCCTACTTACAATTATTATGTCATATTGTGTCCAAGTCAAGGAACCATATCCATGTTTCATGGTCATTTTCTTTCCTTAGCATCTTCTTTTAACACAGAAGAGCATCAAGTCTCCTCTGCAGTCATACTTGTGCATGATTGACTGGTACCAATGTTATTTTTAGTTTGACTGTAGGCACCTGAAAATGCAATTACCTATACAAATTTTAGAAATGGTTTCATATTTAAGGCCATTTCCAAACAAAGATGCCTTCAATTTAAGTGACTCCTAGACTCAGCTTTGAAAGTCCTCAGCCAAGAGTTAGATGGCTTTAAGTCATTGTAGTTTGCTGTGACCTCATACTTTCAGTTGACTTGTTTTAGCTTTTTTCAATGCTTTTATAAAGCCCTCCATATATTTGCGACAGAAATTAACATATACAAGAGGATGTGATCTAAGTATCCATATCCAGTTTCAGCCTTGCATATTATGTTTAGTCTTCTACACAGCACTCACATGGAAGCAATGGATAGAAATCAACTTGAGATGATATATCATTTAGGGGTTTTTGTTTTGTTGAAATGAGTTGATGTATACAACCTTACATCTGTAGCCTTCAGAAGGCTACAATGTAGAAAAGCAGTAAAACATCTTTGAAGAGGAAAAGCACAGCAAATACAGTTACCTGTGTCATCACATAATATCCCAGTACCAAGAAACCAGGACTAGGTAAATGGAAACTGATGAAAAATTACTTCCCTCTTGGGCTACAGAAAGGAGGTATCAGATTCCTTGGGTGGCTCCAGTAACCGTTCTTAATGGGAGCAGAAACACTGAGCACTAAAAACCAAAAAACACTCATATGGGTTAACTTGTATGGGTTCACCCAGACTCGCAAGTTATCTAAAATACTAGAGATGCTCAAGAAGAGAATTCTTAATATTTTTTGCTAATTTGCTCCATTAATACAGATCTATGTGAATGTATGTGAAGCATACGTGAATCTACACGACGTATGTGAAGCATGGGCTGGACTGTGTGGAACTTCAAGTTGGTGATGGCAAAATTGAGAGCCTCTGGGTAAGGATTAAGGGACGAACAAATAAAGGGGATGTCGTTGTGGGAGTCTATTACAGACCACCTGGCCAGGACAACAACGCCGAAGAATTATTCTTTGCAGAACTACGAGATGCCTCGAGATCAACTCCCCTTGTCCTTATGGGGGATTTCAACTTACCAGACGTCAACTGGGATCACCACACGGCTGACACGAGCAAGTCCAGGAGGTTCATAAAGCACCTAGATGATAACTTCTTGGTGCAGGTGCTAAGGGAGCCAACTAGGAAAGGCGCCCTCCTAGATCTGTTGCTGGAGAACAGAGAGGGTCTTGTGGGAGACGTGGCAATTGGCGGCCGTCTCAGTCATAGTGACCACGAAGTGGTTGAGTTTAGAATTTATGGTGACAGAAGGAAAACTGTCACCAAAACTTCAGCCCTGGATATGGGGAAAGCAGACTTAAGGCTGCTCAGGGAACTAGTCAGCAAGGTCCCCTGGAAAACTGCTTTTGAAGGCATTGGCGTCCATCAGTGCTGGTCAATCTTTAAGCACTGCCTCCTAAAAGCACAAGATCAGGCGATTCCAAAATATCGGAAATCAGACAAGCGGGGCAGAAGGCCGGCCTGACTGACCAGGGTTCTTCTACTGGAGCTTAGGCGAAAAAAAGGAAGTGTACAGCTGCTGGAAGGAGGGTCAGGTGATGAGGAAGGAATACAGGGACACTGTTCATGTTTGTAGGGAGAAAATTTGTGTGGCCAAAGCCCAACTAGAGTTGAAGCTGGCCATGTCTGTGAGAGATGATAAAGGTTTTTTTAGATACGTGAACAGAAAAAGGAGAACCAAAGAAAACATAGGACCGATACTTGATGGGGAAGGTCTCCTCACAGACAATGACATAGGCAAAGCAGAGACATTTAATGCCTTCTTCACCTCTGTCTTCAACACTGATGATGGGCTTCGGGACCCGGGGTACCCTGAGCTGGAGGACCATGACGGTGGGAATGACAAACTCCCAACCAGCCCTGAACGTGTGCGGGATTTGCTGCTCCACCTGGATCCATACAAGTCCATGGGTCTGGATGGGATTCATCCCAGGGTGCTTAAAGAGCTGGCTGACGTCATCGCGGGACCTCTCTCAATTACTTTTCAATGATCTTGGGAATCTGGTGAGGTCCCATTGGACTGGAAGCTGGCAAACGTTGTCCCAATTTTCAAGAAGGGTAAGAAAGAAGACCCTAGCAATTACAGGCCTGTCAGTCTCACGTCAGTGCCTGGTAAAATTATGGAGAGGATGATCCTTGAAGTTACTGAAGCGCACCTGGAGGACAATGCAGTCATTGGTCCCAGCCAGCATGGGTTCATGAGGGGTAGGTCCTGCCTAACAAATTTGATTTCTTTTTATGATAAGATCATCCATCTAGTCAATAAAGGAAAACCAGCTGATGTGATCTTTTTGGACTTCAGCAAAGCTTTTGACATGGTTTCCCATAGGATCCTATTGGACAAAATGTCCAGCATACAACTTAACAAAACCATCATACGATGGGCGAGCAATTGGCTGACAGGCAGGGCTCAAAGGGTTGTGGTAAATGGGGCCACATCTGGCTGGCGGATGGTCACTAGTGGGGTCCCTCAAGGCTCCATTTTAGGGCCAGTCCTCTTCAATGTTTTTATAAACGATTTGGATGTAGGACTAGAAGGTGTTTTGAGCAAATCTGCCGACGACCAAACTTGGAGGAGTTGTGCACTCGGATGAGGGTGGAAAGGCCTTGCAGAGAGATCTGGACAGATTGGAGAGCTGGGCAATCACCAACCACATGAAGTTTAACAAAAGCAAGTGCCGGGTCCTGCACCTGGGACAGGGCAACCCTGGCTATACGTACAGACTGGGCGACGAGACGCTGGAGAGCAGCCCTGCAGAGAGGGATCTGGGGGTTGTGGTTGATAGCAAGTTGAATATGAGCCAGCAGTGTGCCCTGGCAGCCAGGACGGCCAACCGTACCCTGGGATGCATCAAGCACGGCATTGCTAGTTGGTCGAGGGAAGTGATTGTCCCACTCTACTCTGCGCTGCTGCGGCCTCACCTCGAGTACTGTGTGCAGTTCTGGGCACCACTGTACAAAAAGGACATTGAACTGTTGGAGAGTGTCCAGAGGAGGGCAACGAAGATGGTGAAGGGCCTAGAGGGGAAGACTTATGAGGAGCGGCTGAGGTCACTGGGCCTGTTCAGCCTGGAGAAGAGGAGGCTGAGGGGGGACCTCATCGCAGTCTACAACTTCCTCGCGAGGGGGAGTGGAGAAGAAGGGGACCTATTTTCCGTTATCACCAGTGACAGGACCCGCCGGAACGGTGTTAAGCTGAGGCAGGGGAAGTTTAGGCTGGACATCAGGAGGAGGTTCTTCACAGAGAGGGTGGTCGCACTCTGGAACAGGCTCCCCAGGGAAGTAGTCACTGCACCAAGCCTGTCTGAATTTAAGAAGCAATTGGACTGTGCACTTAGTCACATGGTCTAAACTTTTGGGCAGACCTGTGCGGTGCCAGGAGTTGGATTTGATGATCCTTATGGGTCCCTTCCAACTCAGGATATTCTATGATTCTATGATCTATGGATTTAAATAAATATTGTCTTATTCTTCAACTTTGTCCACTGCTAAAGCTGACATTGAGTAATTTAACAAACAAGATACAATATATCTAGAGGTGATATCACCCTTAAAGACAACATGGGGTTACCTGGCACTACTGCAGTGCCAGGTAACCTCGCGCATTCTCAGATCACCAGAGAATGACAGCATGTACTTCCTTCGATGCACACAGTGGGTTTAGGGTTTGGTAATAAGCTCTGGTCTTCTCGTGAAAGCAGCAACTTCCAATGACCACTAGCAACTAGGAAAGTCCCTTCTGAGGGGTTTGTGACAACTTGTACAGAATTTATGACCAGATCAACATTGGTGTTTAACCACCTCAAATAATAAATTAATCTTACATAAAACTCAACAGCTAAGCACCAGGTGTTACTTAGAACAAAAAAAAGTCTATTTTTTTGTTGTCATGGTTCAAATGTACTTAGACAGGAGTTGCATTTATTTTAAAATGTTCACCTTGGTTGCTTTAATGCTATCTGAAAACAACCAAAACCACATATCAGACCCGGCAGCAGGTAACAACTTTATTCATGTAGCATTCTGGATAATGGGCAGGTATGCTCTTCCAAAGCTGAAAATAAATTTTAGAATGAAATAAAGTTTGTGCTTCACTACTGTAATCTTAGAATTGATATGATTTTCCTCTTTCCCTCTTGACTTAGTTCTAAACACTTTTAACAAGCATTTTATTCTTTAAAGGGGAAAAAAAAAGAGGTTAAGATTGCTTAACTTCTATCCCAGAGATAAACCTTAAAACTGATACTTCATTTCAAAACATGAAGTATTTATGACTCACACTAATTTACATACCTTTTCTTATTTTATTATGAAAATGCCAATTTTCCTTTGCAGAGACATATATAACATGGTCTCTCATTATGTCAAGTAACATTTAATAGCCCTTAGCTGCAACTTGGGACTGTTATAAAATGTGCTCGAGATGAGTCATCTTCATTCACTTATTCTGCAATAGGAAGAATTCATGAATGAATGATCTGCAGTAATTCACTTCTACAAAGACAGCCCATTCATTTATTTCAAACCTGGCTTTCTGAATCACTGCAATGTAGCTGATTATTTCACTTTAACAGAAGACAAAATTTTGCTTAAGGAAAGTTTCCACAGAAGTCTGAATATTTCCAGTATGTGCGAACAGTTTCACAGATCTAAAAGAGCTCTTCTGAAAATAAGCACTTTGGTCTAACATATGGATACACAGGCAGATACCTTCCTGTCTCTCTAGCAAGAAAATCGCACTGTCTTTAGAAAGCAACCCTGACAAATGGTTTAAATTGAAGTTGTGTTAAAAGAGTGGGCGGAAGTCATTGCTATCAGACAAACCACTAGACAGCCAAACAATATTTTATTAAATCACAAGTTGGCCCTTGGTACAGAGAAATGCTCATTTAAAGTTGCAATTAAGTCAAAATATACACAACGGAAAAGCAACTAAGACCTAAGCTGTCAACTGCAGAAATACAAAATAAGCATGCTTGTTATTTTATAAAAATATGCATGCAGTACATCAAGAAAAAATACACAGTCATCAAAACTCTGTCAAAGTAAAGGAAAGAGATTAACCAAGGAGGAAAGATCCCTCAGCAACCACTGCTCTTTTGTCAAACCTACAGATTTTAAACTAGGAAATAAAATGTCCTTTTCATCACATCTTAACTGCCATGGAAGAGGCACAAGCTAAGATGCCACTTCTCACCTACAGTTCCAAAACATTCAAGGCTTTATAGATCACCTATGTGAGTTATACCTGCAAACAGCCAGCAAGTCAGTACAGAGACCTGAGTATAAATGTACTATTTTCTTCAGAAGCTTAGCTTTCAGAGAAAGCACGGTGTGCTCCTCTATTAATTGGTACTTTTCATTACTTCATTGATTCAAGGACAGCTCTAAAATACTCACTTTATTCACACTTATTCACACCTCTCCTTTCTCCTGGAAAGACAATGACTCTTGCTGTTTTCAGGCTGAGTACTTTTACCCTATGTACAGAGCATCCAAAGTAAGGCTAGTACTCTTTAGAAATAAAAGAACTATGACAGGAACAGCACAAAGACTGATGGATGGAGCACCTCAATTTTTCCAACAGACAGAGATATGGTGCAAGAAGTATATAAAATGGTTAGATTTATAAAGAATCCACACTGGCTTCAGCAGATACTGCAATCTCAACATGAAATGACCAGCAATAAAGCACAAGGGACAGAGATCTAGAATCACTGAAGGAACCGTGACTTACCAAGTCACCCACATTACCGCATCTGTGGATCTGTATTTCTGCTGGGGATCCATCCACAAGCAGCTCAAAACCTCTCAACCTCCTTTCTTATGTTTTTGTACTATACTTACATAATCTCAATTTAAGCATATGATGATGCAAATTGCCTTCACAGAACCTGAAACCATTTCAATCTTTGCTCAATGCATAACATGCCAAAGTCTTAGTATCCTTTGTAATCTCACATTTTTTCTCCCTTTCCTTAGGTACTTTCAATAAGATTTTACTCTACAGAGAACCTAACCACATATTTGTAAGGCAACACTTTGCTAAATATAGTTTAGAATACAGACTTTGAAAAGTAGTACTTGAAAATTTTCCATTCCTTAAAAAAAAAAAAAAAGTTAATGTTCAACATTAATCTGAAGTCCTTGTTATCTGTAGGATATTGAACATCCTACCAAATACTAAGTAAATGAAGCTCCCAAACCAGTTCATTCTAGAAAGCAAACATCAGAAACTAAGAGAGATTTGTTTGGTGGTCACTTACCATTCTACCACAAATAAAGAAGTGTTGGAAATCATTCATGTAGCTTTACAAGTATCATTTTGAAGGGGATAAGGGAATATTTTTAACAAAATATTACGTGCATTTCATGGAAAAAGCCCTATGCTTGTACTAATAATGCTTTTCTTCAGGTGGATTCTGAGCGTGATACAAGACAACGACATTAATTACATCAATATGCAATGTACTTGTTATACGTAATCGCAGTATTTCCGTGAGCAGTGTGCTGTCTTTGCAGAGTAATATGCAGATACACATTTTTAATGTATGTATTACAACGTCTTTTTACATAGTACATCACAGAGAGCAGAAAATGTGCTGTTTGTTGAGACTGAAGTCAATACAGTCAGACAAGAGAATAAAGATGGGCAAAGCCTGACAGGGAAACAAACTGGAAAACAGTATTATTTCACATTCTGATGACTAAATCAACTTGCTACTAATAGCTTCTCCACTCAGTTTCAGACATCTTTGTTTCTCCATGCCTTTTTCTTAAATAAGCATTTCTGCATGTTTATAATGCTTCCCCAAATTGTACTCATTACGTATTTCCGCAACTTTAACTTTGATTTGACCTAATAATTTAGTGCATACAGCGAAGAAAATAAGAACAGGGAACTGATGTGAGGTTTCCTTCTTTAGAGTCAGCACAATAGTCTCTTGTAGCTGTAACCCATTTTGCAGACTGGGCATCCATTTTGCAGCAAAGTCAAGGGCAAACTGTGTTTGAGAAGTTGTGTCAGAGCAAGAAGGACCATCAATACCAAATTACTCTCTACAGTGTGCACTACATTCACTACAATCATTCACTTTACAGAAATCTGTGCACAGAAGCTGTTGGGAAAGTAGGCATTCCTCATTAGTGCAATACATACCATGAAAAAGTACAGCATCACTTTCTAAAGGAGTTTCTTCTTTAAGCTGGAGACCCAACATGTTATAAATGTAAGAAAGATCTATTGACATAGCCCTTATAACACAGGGACATCTCAGAGCGGCAAAAACAGACCAGAAAAGCTATATTCATGTGAACATGTCTAACTGATGCTGTTCTAAGATTATGGAACGTACAAACAAAAAAAACCTCTAACTTATGATCTCTGTTTTATTACCAACTATAAGCCATGTTTTCATATACTGGAAAGGAGAAGGACAAGGAGAATGCCCATATAACAAGTGGTTTGCAAAAGTTGCAGGACTTTCCAGTAAAGTTGTAAAAACCATATCTGAGTTTACTCTTAATGAGTACCAGTAAGAATTGTCTATCTAATAAATATTCACTCTCATATTTAAAGCGCAGATAAATCAACAGTTGAATAAAATCACAATAGCAAGCTGCCTATTTAGAAAGCAAGAGGAATCAGGCAAAGATAAAAGCAGTATCATGAAAGGTTAGAACTCTATTTGTAAAGATATGATAGCAGTATTTTCGCAGTTCATCACACACACTTTCTACTTTCAAAATTACCATGCAAGGAAAATGACAAATCAATTTTTCTCCTCACTAAGCCCATCTGATAAATCAAAATTAAACCCACAAAAATGCAAGGTATGCCACTCCTCAATGTTGTGTGCAATAGAAGTTAAATACAATTTTTATCTTTTTTTTTTTTTTTTTTTTAAAAAAGCACCTTAAATTGCAGGACAAAATTACTATGTTGCTCATAGATATTGCAAAGCAACTATTACAGATACATTTCAAATAACGAAGTATAGAACTGTGAGCTGCAATACTGACCGACTTGTGGCTGAAATGAAGCAACAAGAATGTGCAACTGGCACAGAGTTCAGAAAAATGGCACTAATGAACATGTAAACTTTAAGAATTGTCAATGTAAAACTAATTACAGTTCAAGGCCTCCTTTTAATCAGTTCACTTGTAGCCCAAGGACGTGCCTATGACACTGGAAATAGACCTTTTGTCTCAGACTGAAAAGATGGGGAAAAGGAGCTGGAACTTCAACTTCCCAGGACAGTATCTGCTGGAGCTGAGCCAACGTTCAGGAAAAAAAAGGTAGGATTCATTGGCCCAGCAGATAACAAGCAAAAAGAAAAAACAAAAAAACAACAATCCACTATCTGAATCTGTGGATACTCTTTTATAACACAGTAAAATGGTATTCTAAACAAGAGCAATATCTGAGTTCTCTTTTCTTGCAGCTGCAGATGGGCTCGACTTGTAGGTATTTTCATTCAGAATAGAAAACAGCATCCAAACTGACCATTGCGTATGGGGACACTATGCTTAGATGAAGTGTTTGTATTTTGCAGCTGGATCTTGCTAGAACTCAGGAAGGACACCAAGTGATGTCCCTAGAGATCCCTAGGTGTCCTAGAAAACTAGCAATGGGATAACAGACAGTTACTGCTGGGATGGGCAAAACGATGTCCATATGATAGCAACAATTGAAAATACAAACTGAAACCAAATTAAGAACTGTAACTTTTGATTTGAGGTCTATGCAATAAACGAGCTTAGTCAAAAGTTGCTACAATAGTACTTGCCTGTTTGGTCTGCAGACTGTAAATGTCGTGTTCCTGCCCTCTCTGGCCACCCCAACAAGGGAATTTAATTTTAACTAATACAGATAAAAAGTACGTTCCTTATGGTACCGAAATGTAAATCCAATGATGCCTAGGCACATAATCTTTTAGGTCTTTAAGCAGCTTTTGTATTTAAAATTATTTTCTCTCAGTCTTTTACCTTCAACACCAGAAATTACCTTTTATTTATCCTGATGCAGAATCAGGAAATATTAAAAAAAAATTATCCATTTTACCTGTAATGCACTGAAACTGTCCATCTTCTCTTCTTATTGTAAATGCTTCCCCTGGATTAACTTGCACAAGAATAACCTTAAAAATAAAAGAGTGTTCACAACCATTACACAGGAATACGTTACAGAAATCTGTTATGTGCAAAAAAAAGTTTTACTGGGAAAAACACTTTTTTTTTCTGGTTGTTAAATACATTTTCCATTTCACATTGTTTGCTGCCTTCATCCCCACAGAAAAGTACACGTACAGATATTTTTAAACGTATTTTTCCAAAGAACCTAGGAGAGAATAAAAATGGGTAAAACAGTACCTGTACAAATTTTATTTCCTGGACTGCTTAATATAATTAAAATACTATTTCTACAGCTTAAATTACTCCAACAAACCACATTAACTTCAACATAAATCAAACCCTTACATAAAGTTTCAGAAGAAGCCTAGAACTCAGTGTTTGTATTTTAAACATAACTGCTTGGCAGTTTTCAACACAAGGGAAATATTGTGCAACTTCCTTCTTTTCATGATCCAAGCATGTTTGCACATTCAGTAATTATAAAACATTGTTAGAAGTAATAAGAAAGTGCACCAGATGCACAGCATGAAACAGTATGTATAATTTAATCCGCAGAAAGCTGTTTATCCTAGTTGTCTTTTTGTGTTCGGTGTTTTTTCTTGTAGTTTTGTTGTTTTGTTTTTAGACCAAGCAAAGTAGAATTGATAGAAAAGCACATTCAGCTGAAAAACTGCAAAAAGTTGACATAAACCAAAGCAGAAGCCCATTACCATTTTAGACTTCTGCATTCTCCTTAGAAACCTACCTTTCTGAAATAAAAAGTTTGTAACCATGAAGAACCCAGCTAAAATTATAAACAAAAGAAAATAAAGAAGAGCAGGTGCATTTTATAATTTCCTTTCTGGGCACATCTTCAGTCTCACTTGCATGTGCCTAAATACAGTAGGTGTCTCCCTCCTGATGTGAATCAGAGGTAGATCTCTATATAACTATTCAAGATTTTGGCCAAAAAATTTACTCTGTTAGTCTGCTAAAGTATAATTGGGCTTGTCGCTGCTTCTTTACAAAGAAAACAGGAAACTTCATTGCTACTCATTTTAGGAATACTGAATCTTCCTCTTTTGTTTAATTTTGCCTTTTGCTCTGCCTTTACATGTTCAGGCTCCCTTTTTTGTGCCCAAAATAGTGAGGAAAAGGCAGGAATCATATGAATTCCTCCTCCTGTTAGAACAAATTTACAAATTCCTTGAAAGATGACAAGTTTTACTCAAACATATCTGCAAATTTCATGAGATTTGATGGATGTTTACATTTTCAAACTTGGGTCTACGGGGTTCAATACCAGTTTAGCTCAGTTTTGGTCATGCACGTCAGAAATACTACCTTGAATTGTTTCATGTTACTAGAGTAAGATCTCTTTTCAGAAGCTTTCAGCTCTTTGAGGAAAACAACAATGAACTGTATCACTATTTATATTTTATCATGTTGAGAAATTTTCCTGATTATCTAAACTGTGTCAGAATATAAAACTCAGTAACAGTTAGCATTTAACTTACCCTAAACTTAGAAACAAGATTTTAGAAGTGAGCTTCAAATGAAGCTTGTATCTCTTCCAAAAATATTCTATTACAGAGTTTATTGAAAGGGTTTGTAGTTAGTATTTTAGCATGTGGATACCACCTTCAGACCAGGATGGAGGGAAATGTGAGTGATGAGTTCTAATGTCTTTTTCAGACCTCCCAAGCAGATGCAACTTTTTGAAGACACATATTTCATTGACTTACTTTCTCCTCTTTGCTACAATTGAAAGTTTTAGCTTGAAATTTAGCCTGGAAGTACTTAAAGCTTTGCAGAGGCATATAAGAATCCCTGTCCATCCACATGTACGGAAAAGTAGCCAGATTTGCATAAGTGCTTTGGGTGATTTAGGATGCCCTGACTTCTGGAAGCAGCCATCCTGGCTGCAGCTGGCAAGTGACGTGGCAGTCTACAAGTGTCACCTCAGTGTGCTTGGTGTCCACAGTATGAACTACGAGAAGCAGGAAAAGTTGTAAAGGTCTCAAGTTTTAGGGCAACAGCTGGAATTATTTATTCCCTTGATTACTTTGAAGTAAGATGGAAGAGGGGATGACTAAAATTACTCCATTGTTCCCATTTCTTCAGTGCTGATGCCTGGCTGAGGTTGGTGGCCTAGGTAATGATGCTGCTTTGGGAACCTGCTATTCCTCCTCTTCCAGAGGCCTGCCCCAACTGCAGCAAGTAGGCCACGTGCCTCTCGATATTCTTTTGGAGTGTTTTCTCCTGTGTGAAAACCTTTGTTGTTGGCTTCACAGCACCTCAGAAGATAAAGGCTCAACACTCCAGCCATGGCGTAATGCAGGGAGAGTGAGCACTGGTCAGCACTGGCTGTGCCATGTTGCAATGGGTCTACTGACGAAGACCAGCACTGCTTTCACACTCGTGTTGTCTGTGGGTTTTCCATGTCTCTGAGGGCATCTGAATCCCAACCAAGAGGGTGGTGAGCGTGGCTGACCTAATGCACATTAATTAGATGCTCAGGTCTCAGGAAGAGGAAATAGAGCTTTTTTATTTTTTTTCCCAATGGACTATTAGTCTGCTTGTACTCATTTGACTGGCTCCCACTTTCAGCCTTGCTTTTATGTTGTACATTCCCATTTATATTTTACAACTGTTCCAATATAGGCTGTATTTTGTTGCTAAGCATGCCAAAAGAGTCTGAATCAGGGCTGTAGCAATCTCAGAAGTTTCAAAAACCACCGGTTTCAAAAGCCTTTGTTCTGGAGTGAAGTGTGTCAATGTGACCAGTCCTACTTCTCTGCCTCATTGCTGCTGAAGCCCGGGGGTCATCACTGCTTTAAGAAGGATATTTTTGACACTCTCTCACCTCCTGAGTAGATACAACTTGTATGAAGAAAAATTAAAGCTATTCCTATTTACAGAGAGACTGGTACGCTTCTGGTCAGAGGATATACTACCAAAGAGAGACAATCACTCCTAGGGATTCACTCTTACGTAATAAAAGTCTGCTGCACATCATCAGAGATGCAAGAAAATCTCTCTAATGGAAAAGGTAATATGGATCTTTCACAGCATCACGGTAGGCAAATAAAACTTACACGCTGCTACTATTTATAGGTCTTTCACCTCATTCTCGAAGACTTTGCAGAGGCTTGCACGTCTCCTTGCCCAATGTGCTACCTCATCAACCCAGTGGTGTTAAGAAAATTGAGGCTCTCGTCTTTCACAGTGAACGTTCTCGATCTCAATCTCCTTCTTCTGCAACATTGTTGTTGGCTGGGACTTAATGAAATGCTTTGGAAAACTTTAATGGTTGAGTCTCTTTTCTTGTGCCTCATTCTTTTTGTGACAAATCCTGTTGCTTTATTTGAAAGCTCTGCTATCTGAAAGGCTAAACTTTCTATCAAAATCTAAAACCCCGCTATCCAAAAGCCAATATGCATTATTCTATCCACATTTCTGCTGCCCTCTCTTCTCAAGTAACTACAATAATCTGAAAAAACTTGTCATGTGCCAGTCTCAGTGGGAGGCACGTTCTACACAGTCTTCAAATGCCATTTCTCTTACTAAATCAACAAAACACTAATTAAGGACTTCACAAGCTTAAAAGAATAATGGGAGCTTAAGCCACTGAGTCCTTGATACAGGCTCTACGACCCTACAAACATATTTAAAGCACCACCAACTATAAAAGATAATGAAATTTAGAAATGTAATTTCTCAAAGCTAACACAACTTTGACAACATATTTTTGACTCGAGAATATGTTAAAGTATTACTACTAAGAAATGGAGTATTAGGTCAACTAATTTTGTGTCATTTTCACTAGGA
Organism: Cygnus atratus; assembly: GCF_013377495.2. Classification (NCBI taxonomy): domain Eukaryota; kingdom Metazoa; phylum Chordata; class Aves; order Anseriformes; family Anatidae; genus Cygnus; species Cygnus atratus. Next base: position 179,821,701 of record NC_066362.1, on the reverse strand, counting down.
CTCTAAATTGTTTCCATTAAGCAGCTATTTAATAATGATCCACATGACCTCAGTACAGTTCCTGATAAAAAAAAAACCAACAGTACAGAATACCTTTTCTGGGGAGATTAGCATACAAGTTGAAAATACACAAGTGGAGCTACACATTTATCCTCAAAACCATTATTGCATACATAAAACAAAATGGCCAGCTCACATGGCTAAAGCTTGAAATATCTGTAGCATCAGTGGCCAAAGTCTATCACGGAGTTTAAGCAGTGAAATTTCATACTTTTCAATGGTACTTAATTCCTTCTACAAAGGACATTTTAGAAGACAAACTCAAATCAAATGAACAACATACTAAGCTTTTTAGTGGTTTAATTAAATTGGTATGGATTACAGAGGTTTCTTCTTAATGCGATATTAAAAGCAAAATCCATCCTGAAAACACAGAAAGGTATTGCAAAAAGAAATAGTATCTATTAAAACCCCTCTTTTAGCATGGAATATTTGACTTCTTTTTTTTTTCTCTCCTGGAGTTTAAAGCATTCACTTCACTGCCCATCCATCCACTGTCAGTTCAAGATACATAGCCTGGACTGGCATAGACCAGCTTCCCAACAGAACTCAATTGTGCCACATATTAGAGAGCTCAATATGGTTTTCCTGAAATCACTGCTAAGCTCAGGCAGCTGCTCAAGCCAAATAAGAGCATAAGAAATGTCCTCATGGTCTGGGTCAGTGGCCCAGGTCAGCAGTCCATTCTAGCACTTTATCTCTAATATATCAATTATAGACGCTATTTAGGAAGGGCAAAGGAGCCTGGGCAGTTTCTGCAGTCCATCTTACTCACTGTCCATGAGTTTGCCTAAACTCTTGGAGTCTGCTCACACTGTCTGCCTCCATAACCTCCAACAGCAGTGAATTCCTGAAATTCACCTTTTAACCATTTCAAACCAGTTTTCAACTAGTTAAGTGTCTTTAGTTCCTGTACTATGGGATTTGCTGAACAACAGTTCATTCCACCTACCTCCTTCATTATTTTGAGATTTAGCAATTTCCTTCTTTTATCCCCAGTCTCTGCAAACTGAGGGATCCCAGTATTTGTCATCTCTAAGACAGCTGCTTCGTCCTCTTGACCACATCAACGGTACCTAAAAACCACATCTGTACTAGCAAAGAGAGCAGTGCTCAGGAACATTCCCAGGTGCTGGAAAAGTCACCTGCAAAGATGAACTACGCTGTAGTAAGTCTTGATCACCATTTGGGTTGATGCCAGCAAGCACTCTCCCAGATGATGCTGCAAACTGTTCCAGGGACCACTTTCAACAGGCAGTTTGCAGACAGATACTCTTTCTGGAGGAAAAAAAAATAGTTTACTGGAACAGACTCGTTCCATGACATTTAGCCTCAGTTTCTGGGAACATTCCTGAGCACACTTGAATTACTAATACATAAACACTGCCTGACAGGAGCCTGGAGAAACATTACAATGCTTGCTTATTTGAAGGACTAGTTAAGGGACATCCTCTTTATCAGCTTTGATAAATCTATTCCTCATCTAAATCAATTTGAGCTGTCTTATTTGACAAATCCACTCTTATAATACAATAATTCTATATAATTTTTTTTACAATTTTTATCTCCCCAAAGAAACCCAAATTAAAATATAATTTTATTGTAGCAAAACTAGTATGATTGAGACCTACAGAGACATGCAACACAGAGTTTGACACACTATCAACAGATGTACCAATAACTTAACAATAATTTCATCTGAAGATCTCATATATGATTTAGCGTTACTAAACCAGTGTGAGATGGGATGAGAAAGCATTCAGATCTTGTATCTAAAGAATCAAAGGCAGTACGAATGCTCAAAGAGCAGCCTGCTCAATGTTCCCTAGTTTTTATTCAGTTAGCTTTTAACTATCGGCAGGAGAAACTTCGGATGCTTCTGCAGACTGCACTAGAAAGGCAGTTGAATGCTTTTTCAAGTCTTTAGCTTATTTTTAACACCGAAGAAATACTTTTGATAAAAATGGCTGAAGTCAGAAAAAAATAAGACTAAGGATACAAACAACAAAAGATGGGTGGGAGACTTGTGCAGGCAGAGCTGCAGCTACCTGGGCTCAGAGCTGCTCCAATTTAAGGCCAAACATTAATGCTCACCTCCAGAAAGATCTAGAAGTAACTTTTGTCAGCACAACATGGAGGCTGAAGACGACAAAATAAGCTTCTTGGAGGTATTCTCACCGCCAATATGATCACAGCAATGGCTTTTAAAGGCAGAATAGTAATCATACAAAATGTAACCAATTCCTACCTTACTAGCCTTTGTCTTTATGGATACTAAATACTTTCTTAAAAACCTAATGGTTTGCTCATGGCAGACGAATATGCAGGTTAACGTTATTTCTTTATTGGAGCAGAGTGGGGGGCAGAAGAGAATTTACAATACAGATCTAGCTAACCCTGTTTGGAATATGCTGGTTTGCAGACTAATTAAATATGGCCCAAAAGCCCATTAATTCCACTGAAACAGCAATTTAAAATGACCCTTCCTTCCATCAGTAAGATGCACACTTCTTCAAGCCTCTCTACTTTTCCTTCCATCCTGCTACGTGAAGCAGTGCTGTGTTAGCAGTTTGCCAAATTTCCAGACAACTTCATCAGGCTGACAGGAAGGAAAGGTAGCACAAGACTCGTGGCATCACAAATGTGTATTTACATCACTGCATGTAGGGAAAAGTTTTCCCCATGTTCTCAGCCACAAAGAAAAAGTGACGAACCATAGGCTCGGTTAGTGGCTGGTCACTGAAGAGAGGACATGCCTGTCTTCCACCACAGGGTTAGCAAGCAAGACTGAAATAAATCCTATAGAAGTCATTGTGAAGCATCAGCAGCAAACTAGGATTAAACCTTGGTGAAGACCTTGCGTGACGTGAAAGACGTGCAGAGCAGGAAGACAAAAAACTTTAGACTTAATTCATAGGTGTGTTACTCCACTGTTTTAAGGCAACATCTATCCGTAGCAGAAACTACAAACACAATTAGAAGTCCAAATTGTTTCTGTCCCTATGGAGGAAAAAAAGAAGTCAGTCACACATTCCAGTAGGTAAAACGTGAAATAAGTCAATGGTAAATTGGTTTATTAGGTAAAAACTTACCTAATAAAACTACTTAGTAAAAGATGTCTAATAGCAAGTTTTACACATTTTTCTTCTTTTGCTCACCATCATAGACATTCAAAGGCAGCTCTCTATAGAACTCTGTCTAAAAAGGCAAGGCTCCCTTCACAAATATACACACACATGGCAAATACACACATGTGCATGACACGGCCAGCCAGAAGTATATTGCTCAAAGGAAATCAACAGTCACAGGCAAAACAGTGCCTCACAAATATTCTGCTGCTTCTACCAAATACATACATGCAGTTGATTTGTGGAAGGAGATAGAATTTATTTGAAACAACTACATGTACAAAACATTATTGCTAATATATCATATATCCAGAGGAAATATTTTTAATTTACTGTTTAGATTCTAGAAGTCTAAACTTAGGTGGAAGTTAAAAAAAACTGTGTCTAGAAGCATACCAATAGTCTTTCACACAGGTACAAAAGAAAAGAAAATCCAAAATTAAGACAGTTGCTAGCCTTCTCCTCAACCCTGCTGCATAAAGATACAAAGACCTACCTAATTAGTAGAAATGCTTACAGACCAGATTTGAACAAGATTTATGAAAAAGCATCTAGTTTACCTTACTGCTTGAGGACAATTCTCTCTATTATAAATTATAAGGCCACAGTTTAAATGCATGTATTTATAAAAGGACAGGACTGAAATAGTCATAACTCTTACGAGCCGACACAAATATTAAGAGATTCGATACAGACAGTCAAATTTTGGTTACAAGTTCAATACTCACAGCCACATTTCAAATTTGTTGTATTAAATTATGTTGTCCAAATAAGTGCTTTTATGCTTACAAGCTTCACTGTCTGTATGAAAAGTTATTAGCTACTGAATATACAACACCATTAAAAAAATATATATTTACTTTTCTGAATACCTGCTGGTTTATTTCTAACCAGCGAAGTCTTACCTGGAAGATCAAAACTATCATTTTAGAGTTACTGGGATACAATACAAGTACTTTCATATTTGCATTAAAGAAAAATCTATAGATGTCAAGCTCTTTACATCTCTCAAAGATACGTTTGTTCTCAAATGCATCCTTCAGTATCAAGAAGTATCAGTCTTTTGAAAGGGAAAAGAAAAATGTTAAGTTTGCTAAGCTTTTTAATACTGACCAAGGCTAAAGAAACCAACATAATATACACTAAATATACACTAAATACTTTGTGTCATGTGAAGTTGTGGGATAAGCACAAGTGAGAACCAGAGTTCTTTTCTCTCTGCAGGCTACCACTGCCACAAAGACAAGAAAACCAAAAGAATCAGGCTGACTATCAGTGTAAAGAAATATTTGTAGTCCTTCCCTTTCCCCAGCCACTCACACCTCCCACTAAAGGGGAGGGGAACTGAATAAGTTCCCTGGTATCTTTGTCCAAAAGGAGTTAGTTGCGCTTCGTGAATTTACATATTTTTACAGAATGAGAGAGATTTGGGACAAGTTTTCCAACCAAGTTAAAAGCCTCTGAATATATTTAAGAAAAATACTAATAGATCTACAGTGAAATATACCAACCAAAAATGCAATCCTTCAGCAGCAAAACCAATTTGTATTCTGGCACACAAACTAAAATAATGAAAAATATGGTGAAGCTACAAATGCAAGGAGAAAGCAGGAAAAAAGCTAGGATATAATACGTTAATTTCATCCATAAAAATCTAAAATCTGAAAACCTAAAATCACGTATAATATGAAGAGACAAGAGTATGCCAGATTACAGCTGTGGTTAAGGCACATTTCAATGAAATATGTAGTGAGAGTGCTCCTGTACAACAAGAAGGGTTACAAACTGGAGCAAAGTAGTACTACTGAAAAGCAGAGTTCTGGTTTTCTCTCTGTTTTTGAGGTTTGTTTGCATCTTTTTGGATGTCCCCCCACAACAAACAAAAAAACATCCTGGAAACCAAGAAGGTAAAGTGTCTCAAAACATTTCACTGGACCTCTGAAAACGCAACCTAAAAGCAACCACGATCCACTTCTGTATGAGCAGAAATAATGTTCTTTTCTGAAGGGGGTTTATTAGGAAAGCTGCAAGAGCCTCAGGCATGATTTTTTTGGCTTGGCTTCTTTTTAATCTGAAAACATCTGTATTTAGCATTATTATGGTTATAGGTGCTGAGTCAGTAGCAAATGTTTGTCAGCAAAAATCATAAACAATACTAAAATTGTATCTTTAAACAGTAGTAGAATACAGCAATGTTAAAAATGACAGCAGTGGTTTGTCTAAAAAAATACTGCAACTGAAATTAGCTTAGCAGTACTGATGAGCAGTATTTTCAGCCACACGGACAAAGGTTTATTCATTTCTGAACATTTCGCAGATTTAGGAAAAAACTGTAGCTAATTCTGACTTCAATTTTTTTTTTTTTTTTAAATCCCCAACTAAGGCTGTTTAAAGGGTGGTACAGTCTCGCCTTTTATAAGATGTATGCTGTACCTTTAACAGCCTGCCTGCAACAAGATTATAAAAGGGTGTATTTCTGGAAAAGGAAAATAAAACACAATCCCCAACTTCCAGGCAGAGCCACATTTATGCTCTGTCATTAGCGCACAATCACAATTTTCTCCCCTAACCGCTCCAATCAAGACGTTAATTAGCGCCACGCTTCAATCCAGCATCCCGTTTCAAAAGCCTTAGCACTTGGACTTACTGTTGCTCGCATCCTTTTATTTCTCTCATTCAACTGGTGCTACCCCAGTGACAAAGGACGAAGGAAGATTCAAGTCACCACTCCGGATGCTCCAGCCCGGTCCATTCACTACACGCGGAGGCAATCTTCGGTGATGTGCTGGGCGCTGCCCCCCCTTAGCAGGGCACCTTACCCTGACCGCCACCGAGGATCTCCCTTTACCTTGCTCTCTAGCATCCACGGAGCATGCGGAGGCAGGATGCGAAAGGTAGGATCAATTAACGGTATAGTCAGCGATACCTACCTCAAGCCTTCCTTCCTATCAAATTAGCCAACGTACAGTGAGCTTCCTGCTGTACACGAATGTATCATGTCACTATAGCAACTAAATCAACAAATAGCTGCTGCAGCATCTGCTTCTGGATCATCTCACGTCAGTCAACAGGAGGCTCGGGCTTAAGAGAACAAAGCTCCCAAATATATTCTCTTAGAAGCGTGTTTTTGGGTTAGCCTCCCGATTCCCAGCTAGGGTACACCAGCTAGGAACGAACCCGCTTCTGACTTTATACTTGGATATGTGATGCAGCTTGTGAGCGAAGAAGCCTGAAAGGAGGCGGGTAGGGAACACTTTAGAAGAGAGTGAAAAATACAGCAAAGAAGTAATCAACCGGATTTTATTGTGCTTGTTCTGTAACACTCTGTTACTCCATGCGTTGCATTTATTTGCTACATTAGGAGGCATGAAAAGAAAAAACCAGGTTTCCCAATTTTGCTTTAAAATTTCCTATTTACATACATCTGCACATCTGCCTTGAGTAATACTGTCAACAGAAATACCTTTTATTAGGTATTAATATTTAAGATGTTGCAGGTGCTGACAAAGATGTTTTCCCCTCTATTAGTCTCCACTAAAGAGTGGAACTGAACTGAAAACATCCAATATTAATTTCTGATAATTTAGCATCTGCTGACTATAATCCCAACCATAGCAGGGGTCCACTGGTATGCTCTCACCTGCAGAAAGACAGCTAGGTAGGGGAAAACGCTCAACCCTCCCTCCCTGTAATTTGAGAAATTACTTCAAATACTAGATAAAACTTTAAGCATAACCTTACACAAAAGTCCTAGTCCATAAGCAGAAATGAAAGATGAAAGTGCATCGCAACAACCTGGTACCTGGAATGTGAGAACGTTAGATTACCAACTGGATGTTGCCTGAGGTGTAGAAAATTAAAAAAAATTTGGACAGTAATGTCCAAACTTTATATAAAGGGGCTCAAGCCTACAGTCCAGTTAAAACAAAGACGTAAATTTCCAATAGTCCAAGTTCAAGTCACATTCCCAATGTTTCATCAGCAAAAAATTCTTTAACAAGTAAAAGTTTTCCAGGCTCAAGAGAAATTTCATATCCAATATCATTTCATTACTGAAAATATTTATTTTTTGTTTTAAAAGGGGCTGTTTTCATTCTAAGTACAAGGAAAATTTTGTTACAAGGAAAATTACGTCTCCTTTGGTTCCTTAGAGCATGGTCCAAAGAAAAGGGAAAACTGGACATAAGGTCAGGATAACTCTATGACAGTTCTGATGTTGACTTCTTGTGATTTGTGGATTTGTGGCTTCATCTATGCCATGTCTTCATGTCCCTAAAAGTTACTGAACAAAGAGCACTGCAATACTTCAGGGTTGTTATTCATTAGCAGCACAGGAATTGACAGATGGAATCACATCTGTGGTCCAGCCAAGGTGATCTCAGTTACAAACGTAGCACAAGTCACTTTTCCATTGATTATGTTCAAAATATGCTGTCCCTATAACGATGCTAATGAGGCTAAGGACGACTCTTTTCCAGGATGAAACCCACTAACGTTTAGAAAACTGATTAAATGGAAAAATGCAAAAGAGCTATTTAATAGGTATTACAGACAGCATAAGAATATAAATTAAGAAAAAACACCAACAACTGATAAAAAGCTGGATTAAAACAGTGTCTTAAGCCTTTGGCAATTCAAAACAATTCCAAGAATTTCATGCTTGTCAGGAATATCTAACTCTGTCTTAAAGTCATCTTTCATAAATTTCTCTAGCTCCATCTTTTTTTTTTAGACTTTCTCCTTTCCCATTTATGCTGGCTAATAACAAATAAAGAGTTCTGAAAACTTTGAGTTCTGTGCTATATCATGTCAATTCATGGCTAAAGACACAACATATCTGTGGTATCTATACGGAAAAGTAACACTAGAATTTTGCCCTAAGTCCTCGTCTGTTTTTATTATGAATGATAGAAGAAAACAGGCTTCTGATCCTTATTTACAAATGTCCTACAGATATTTTTCATTACCCACGTGACATTATTCAATGTCCTTAATAATAAAGTTCTAAAATCTTACTGTTGTCCACCAAGGTTATTTGAGCAAATTTCAATTTATGGATTTCACACAACTGAACAGTTCTCTACCCTAGCATCTGCTAAGATTGACTGATAACCTAGAGGAATCCATCTGCTCTACATATGGAGATTAACACTTCCTAATGAAAAAAACAGGAAAGTAAAGATTATTAACAAATCTTGATTTGGGGGACTATGGAGGAAATCCGTAGAACTCATACATCCCCCGTCACCTCTTCCACACAAAGAGCAGAGCCTTCTTCATGTGAAAGACGAGCTGAAAACTGATCACAGGATACAAAAAAAAAGATGGTTTGGAGAGCTGAAGCCTTGTTTTGTAAAAATAGAAAGTCTTCTGAGAAGAACCAGTAAAAAGATAAACGTTGAAATCTGCATCTTATGTCACCAACAAACACGTACAAGACTTGTTAGTGTCTATGTATAACAGTGTCAGTGTATGTTCTACAAGTGCCTTTGTCTCTTGCTTTATTGTGGAAAAATATTTACATTTTTTATCTACTTTGTCTCTGTTTTGTCTCTTCTCTTCTGCATTCCACGATTCTCAAAGCTTGGCTAAGCAAAGTTTTATTTGTCTCGTTTACAGCAAACCCAGTTTGTTTCATTAGCATAGAAACAGGCTGTGGTTAGTGGATAGCGCACAGAAGATTTGCTACTTAAAATAATCCAACTGTAATATCTTTAAATCATGAAAAATAAAAATGTAAGGGTAACAGAAGTGTTTCAAAGGATCTGGATAATGAAACCGACACACATTTTGTTTCAAAGTTTTAAGCTAATCCTTGTTTACAGGGAATTAGAAAGAAACTGTGTTAGGGGCAGTCTCTGAACTCTGGAAATTTCTGAGGCATCTGGTCCTGGCCAGTGGTTAGAAACATCAACCTCTGTAAATAAAAACTAGAAGACTTGAAGCAGATTATTTTTATTTCACCACGGTTTGTTGAAGTCCGCTGGACTAGAGCTTCACAATGCTAAGCAAAACTGGATGAGGGACAGAGCTCATATTATACGAAGTGGTAAGGGCTAAGCTTCCGGCTAGTACTTAATATACTGGGGATAGACAGTCTCCTCAATAGGCACTTTCCATAAATCTGCTTTATTTGCAACAATTTGAAGCAGAATCAGGGAACAAACTTCCATTTAAGTTGTACCCAGATGGATTAAAAAGGTAGAAGACTGCCAATTTCATTTTGGAAAACTAATTTAACAGAGATTCTTGTCTTAAGTGAAAGTGACAAAAAAAACAACCATCTTCCTGTTGCTCAAGAAGCTACAGATATATAGATGTTTAAGTGCTTAGAAAAATCAAAAAATTCTTGTGTTATAATTCCTGTACTTTGACTGCAAGCTGTACCAGCAGTTGCCATGTAAAGTACTCCGCCAAATACATGTTATTCGGTGTTCCCTTGGGCAAAAGCCTACTTTTTTTAAAAACCCCCAGTCTCTCTCAATCTGTTGTGTTGATCTTAATGGTGGGAAGATCTTAATTTGCTGGTTAGCACACATTTGAAACAAGCTCAACTATTGTACCATCATTATCGAGTTGCTAGTATTTTGCCTCCATACAATACCTAACAATCAATAAAAAAAAAAATCCTACAAACATTATAAAAGCTAGCAGAGATTAAGAAATGGAGGTAAACAGTTCAAAACTATTCAAGTGATGATGCAAGTCAATGGCATTCTTCACCCAAAATAATTTCTTTGTCCAGATATTACTGACATGTCTGAAGACATGTACAACCGGTTTGGCATTTATGAGAAACAATATACAAGATTATAAAGCAGTCATAATCAACCTTTGGCCTAACAGCTGAACACATTATTTCAGAAAGGTCATAAAGCTACGACTGATTCTCCCTACGTAGGCTGAGGCAGAGCCTTTTCAGCACGTATCCTGACCTCCTTCAGCCTTCTGAAGCACAAAACGGGAAACATGCTCTACTTCTCCCCCTTGCAACCAAGAAGTTACATCACCATTGGGTTACTGGTGGAGATGCTCACCAAGTACGCAGTAGCTGTGCTGATTCTGGCTGTGAATTCTATATTCTGTAATTTATATCCGAGTTACTTCAATCAATATTAAATGATGGGAGAGAAGATATGACCTTCTCCTTTTCTCCATATCTCGACAAAGACATTTTAGGTTACAGAACTCAACTGAACAACAACTAAGAATTTGAATTAAAGTATAAATATCCTTTAAAAAACAATTCCTCTCCTGCAATGCAATTGTAAAATTAAGGGAAAAAAATAAACAAACAAGATGAAACAGAGTATGGACATTCGTTTTCTAAGGAGTTTACAAAATTTGAAAATTATGTAAGTCATTGGTTAATGAAGTATATGGACTAGAAGAGAATTCTGTATTTCCCAACGTTACTGATGACAGCTCAGATTCCTATTTGGTGGTACAGGAATAAGGTGAAAGCCCACAGGATTAAAGACTGCTATTTAAGGTAGAAATGTTAAATCCAGACCACAACATGAAGTGCCAAAAGAAGAACTATACTCTAAAGTTATTCAAAATAGGATTTCCTCAAAAAAAAAAGTATAGTATGAGTTTCACTATCCAGCTTCTGAAGTAGCTTTTTTTTTTTTATTATTTCCCTCTCCCAAAAGTGCTCCCCATACATACAGTTTTGTGCAGATTTGTGTATCAAAACACTGTGTGACAACACCAACCAGAGTTAGAAAAGAAATTGAAGGCTCTGGCCTTCAATTCTCAGGTTGGGAAGGCTTGGTCAGTCCTGGACCAAGGGGTCAGTGGGAGGAATCACCACAGCCCGTAGTCCTTTCCTATGTCTTTTCTCCTCTACTTTCAAAAAGAAAGGAAGAGAAATTAGAGCCAAAGGCCATTTTTATTATGGTGCATAAACCCCAATCTACTTCCTTCCACTTCTTCCTGAAGAATGTAATTCTGTCTGCTCTATAAAATGTATAATTCTGGAATATGCAGAAGGTTAGATGGACTTTGCCCAGTTAAAAATTGAGAAATGTCTTAATCACCAGGAAAAAGAGGCTCTACCTAGCAAGGGATGTACTTCAGATGACTTGTTTGCAAAGAGTCTAATTCTCACATATTTTAAGAGTTGAATTTCTGCAGTTAAAAATAACTTTGCAAAGCAGTTGCATTTTTTTCTACAATTTACGAAGAGATTACAATATCCATCTTCTGAGAGGGAGCCTGAAGAACCCGATGTAAGCAGTAAGGGCAACTTTGTAGGATGCTGGTTTGACTCCGGTTTACCTGACGCCAAGTGTCCCATGGCACAAAGAGGAGCCATCAACATGCCCGAGTCCAGGAGAGGAATACAAGTCTTACTGATAGAGGAGCACAGACTCAGGAACTGGGTCCACTTGCAACAGACCTCAGAGAGGAACTGGCCTACCTCAATGCTTGCAGCTCCAGGCAACTTGCACCTTCTCATCTCATTAAAAGAAGCACACAGATCTTTAGTCACCTTCCTAAAATAAGGAAGAAATCATCTTCCAGACATGCTTACTACTCCCCGTTGGCTGTATTAGCAAGAAAGAATGACTAATGCTGACTTTGAGTCTGATTTTCCCATGTCATCCAAATCTCCCAAATGTCAGCTTCTAGAAGAGATTCATTCCACAGGGGGAACCCCTGCCCCAAGTACCTTGGGAGGAATCTAACCGTATCAGAGACCAAAACTGACTCAGGATTCACAGCATGCAAATTAAATCAGACATTTAGAGAGTAAGAGGAGGACTATTCAAAGAAGTTTTATGAGGTTATTTCATTCCATGAATTTTCATGCTGAACACAAGTAGGGAGACTTGGACTACATAGCCTTCACTCCTGTTCCCACTTTCTTTTTTTCAGTAAATACTAAAATAAATATATTTGGAAGCAAATTTAAATTGTGTAGTAAATCAAATGCTACTTTTTGCTTGCTACCCAAGAGCAGCACAGTATTCATACATAACTAAACCCAAAAGAGTTTTCAATCCTCTCACTTGCTCCTGAGAATGACAGCCTCTTCTTGGAAATGTAAAGCAAAATTTTAGTGCATTTGCAATCAAAGATGAAGCTTAAATACGCAAGAGAAAAATCTGTTCTCAAAGACAACAAGAAGTCTATGCTTAACTGAGACAAAACTTCACTCTTCCTGACCAAAAGCATACGAGCAAGTCAGACACAGCAAGGATACAGTAACCTTGAGGCATCAAAACTTACATCCTCACAGCCTTTTTTTTTTTTTTTTTTAATCATAACCAGCAACAACTTCTATGGAAAATACTTTTTTGTATATGGAATGTCCCATACAAGTTTGATTATGTATTTTCCAGTGATGACTGCTACACAAAAGTACTAATCAACACTGGAAAAAAATGAAGCCTGATAATCAGCTTCCACATGCTGGAGCTGCAGCATTATATGCAGAAGAGTTCCAATGATTTCAGTGAACATAATTCTGTTGCATTTCAATGCTATGAAGTCACTGAAGGATGGAAGAATAATTGTCAACTAAAACAAGCTTTAATGAACCCCCCCTCTAAGTTAGACTTATCTGCCAATTCAATGGAAACAAAGGGGATGTAAAAAAAAAAAAAAAGACAGAAGCAGCCACACAGGTTCTCTGTGAAATCAAAACAAAGATAAAGGAAAGGAAAACAAAACAATATGGAAAGCTGTGAAAACAGTTATAACATTGTATGTTGTTAAACAACTTTTAACACAGATTTTTTCTTATAGAGGAAAAAGATCATGAAACATATGCAGTTCTAGGCTTGATTTTCAGCAGCAAGGCAAAAACAAAGCAAGCTGGAACTTGATAATGTACCATATGCTTTCCAGAAACAGAAGCATCAGACCTAAAACTGAAGAAAAGCATTTAGTAACCTAGTTCAGATCTTCGTTACATTTCTTCTGTAACTCCACATATGCAAACAAGTAATTAAAAGGCCAAAAAAAGAGGATTCTTAGAATTACTTGTTTTTATAGCTATTACTCTGCTGAAGACTGTGTTAAAAGGTTAATGTAACTTCAAGATCAAAAGTCTTAACGCCTGAAGAAAATCATTTCAGAAGTAACTTGTGGATTTAATGCTAAATACCTACTTCAGTTCAAAGAATTTGCACTTTAACTCACATGCTGTGTATATACACACACAACATATATATCACACATAAACACAGTGGGATTTTAGAAATCCCACTAAGCATCTAAACACCTGAATAAAGTTTGGAAGGTAAGTGACCAGCTTCACAGGCTGGAAGTACTACTTTATGACTATGTCTTGCTGAGAAATAAAGCTGACTGAAGGTGAGGCACTTCATGTCCCATTCCCCAAAGAAAAGGGAACAGCACCCTGCGTAGCCTATTACCTGTTAACTATCTGTGGTTTTGGTAATAAAGGACATCAAATTTATACAGGGATGTCTCACTGCAACTATTATTTTTAGTGGGAAGATGCGAAGAAGGCCCAGAACTCCAGGGTTGCTGCAAACTTGTGTCAGCAATTTACTGCTTTGCCTTGGAAGTGCACTGGGTGCAGTAGAAACTTTCCAGAACAATTTAACTTCAATCTAATATTAAGAAAACAACATCTGTTAAAGAAAGTTTGAACTCTTTTCTCCCTGTTCTCCTCTGTAATTAATTTACCTCCCCCAATGAACCAGGACTGCCTGTATCTTTCCTGTCCAACCTCAATACGCAGTAAACCTCACTGCAGTAGTTACCCTTACATGAAAAATCCCTAAGCACTTCTGTCCTCATACCATGCTTTCTCAGTGTCACTTGGATTTTCTCAACTCCTTATGGGTCTTCCCCATACTTCATCCCCATCCTTACTCATCACCAAGATTTAAGGAGTGCATTACATGTTAAACACAGTGGTGAGGAGGAGCAAAAATCAGTGTGTAATAGAGAGGAAGGAGCTAATGGGCTCAGTCTCCGCTCTTCCTTTTCCCCAGTTTCATCCTATGAAATTAATAGCAGCTTCTGTGGGACACAAAAAGAAGTGGTCTCCCACAGCAGCACAGAATAGCATGCAAATGTCAACACAGAAGTTGCAATATCCAAATTAAACTCCCCACGTTTTCTGCCTGTACATGCACATTACTCCAACTTTGTGAATTGTTTTGTTTTAAAATGTGGTGGAAAGTTACAGCTTCAACCTGATCAAACACTTTCTACTATTTGAAGCATATGACCTTTCATCTTAACATGTTCAAATATTTGTACTGCTATTTCAAAGTTCTGCTAGCAGTTTAAACTTAAGTATTTGAAATAGACCTTGAAGATATGAACTGTTCTAGAAAAGTACCTAGCAGCCTGTGTCTTTTTGGTAACTCGGTTATAGTTACTACTGCATCCAGTCGCATGACATTCAACACCATTCAGTGCCGGGTCCTGCACTCGGGTCATAACAACCCCACATGGTGGTACAGGCTTGGGGAAGGGTGGCTGGAAAGCTGCCCGGCAGAAAAGGACCTCGGGGTGTTGGTTGACAGCTGGCTGAACATGAGCCAGCAGTGTGCTCAGGTGGCCAAGAGGGCCAATGGCACCTTGGCCTGCATCAGTAGTGTAGCCTGCAGGATGAGGGAAGTGACTGTCCCGTTGTACGGAGCACTGGTGGGACAGCACACTGAGTACTCTGTTCAGTTTCAGGTCCCTCACAAGAACAATACTGAGTTGCTGGAATGTGTTCAGAGACTAGCAACAGAGCTGGTGAAGGGACTAGAAAACAAGAGTTACAAGAAGTGGCTGAGGAAAGTGTGGTTATTTAATCTGGAGAAGAGGAGGCTGAGGGGAGAACCCATTGCTCCCTACCAACTACTTGAAAGAAGGTTGTTGGTCTCTTTTCTTAGGTGACAAATGGAAGGAATCAGCCTCAACGTGTGCAAGGGAAAGTCCAGATTGGATATTAAGAAGAATTTCTTCATGGAAGGGCTGGTCAAGCTTTGGAAAGGGCTGCCCAGGAAAGCATTAGAGTCTCCATCCCTGGAACTGTTCAGATGTGTGGACGAGGTACTAAGGGACATGGTTTCATGATGGCACTCAGTAGGTCAGCTTGATGGTTGGACTTGGTGATCTTGAAGGTCTTTTCCAACCTCAAGATTCTACAATTCTACTGTGTTTTAAGTTGCATATACTGCATAATTAACTACTGTAAGATTTAACTTTACATATGATGCAAAGACAGTGGGGGTTCACCTTTTCACAGCTGAACAAGAAGTTACAAGTTTTAAGATACAGCCAACATTTAACATAGGAAATACCAACATATAAACAAAAATATTAAAATTAGTATTTTTCTAGTAGGTTTTCAGTACTTTTTCAGCCAGGAATGACTACTACCAATTAGAAAAATTAGTCCAACCCACAACCCATGAAAACAAAAACATTTATATACACAAAGTACAACTCTGAATTTTAATTGTGGGGGCTCATTTAAGTTCCACCAGCAGTGTAGATCATGTTGTAGGTTATGCAATCCAACATGACGATGTTGTTACAAAAGGAACTGGAGATAGATGCAGTTTTTGTAGTTTAAGCAAGTAACACCTATAGAATATCTGTATTATAGCTAAGGAAGTAAGAGACAGTTTCAAAAAGATGAGCAACTCCATTGTGAAGACTACAGCCTTCACACTTCTTATAACCTCAGAGTTGTAAAAACAACAAAAAAAACAAACTAGTATCCAGGTTGAAATATTTTTCAAAACTCAGAGTTAGTGTTTTGTACTTGAATACATACTACTTTCACTAGAGTACCATAACATTGTTATGCATGTATTATAAGATGCTTGTAATTACATAGTGGTCTGGCTGCCATTCCTCTGAAGTAAGTCTTAACTGGGCAACCTTGACAGAGGAAGTAGTACCTTTAATTCTGGATTGCCTGTGTTTTAGATACAGAAACCATTTTCTGGCTGCCATTCCTCTGAAGTAAGTCTTAACTGGGCAACCTTGACAGAGGAAGTAGTACCTTTAATTCTGGATTGCCTGTGTTTTAGATACAGAAACCATTTTCTACTTAGTGATGACTTTTACATCACCAGATGTAAAAAGGGTTTCCAGTAAAGTTTCCTGCCACTGAATAAGTGCATCTGTAAATTCTTCATGAGTCATGTATCAGATGCAAAGGAAGGACAGAAAACGAGTCATAACTTTCACTAGTCATTGTGGAACAAAGACAGAAGGCAACACTGTGGTATAACTGTTGGTTATGAAAAGACAAAAATGACTTTATTGATCATAGAAAGTCTGCCCAATACTTTCTGAAAATCTTTTAAAAAACAAGAAAACCCAAAACACTAGCACTATCAGTTCCACTTTAGACAGTATTCTTAATGAACAACTTTTTTTAAAACAAAAAACACCTACAGCATGTATGTTTTTCCTTTAAGATTAACAGAAACCCCCACAACTTCATCCTTTGAAGAAATTCTTTGCTTGTTTTCCAGTTTTAATCTTGCTTAGTAGGAGAAAAAGGAGCAGCATTTTAATGAAAAACTATCCCCAAAAGAACATTTAGGCACATATGACTCGAAATTCTACCCCATTACAGAGGAAGTCTGACAGCACAGCTTCCTAGCGTTATTTTTGGAGAAGGCAGAACAAGCACCTCAGCCACTATTATCTTTGAAAGGTCATGGTGATTAGGGGAGGTTCCCAAGGACTGGAAGAAACAAATGTCACTGCAATCTTAAAAAAAAAAAAAAAAAAAAAAAAGGGCAAGGAGCAGGATCCAGGGAGCTACAGGGGCTGGTCAACATCACTTTAATCCCTGGAAAGATGAGGGAACAAGTCTTCCTAGAAGCCATTTCTAAACACACCATGGATTAAAAAAAAGGTGATTGGGGGTAGCCAGCATTGACTCACAAAGGGGAAGTCAAGCCTGACAGATCTGTATAGTCTTCTACAATGAAATTACTAGCTTCGTGGATGAAGGGAGAGCAGTAGATATTATTTATCATGACTTCAGCATGGGTTTTTGACACTGTCTCATATAACATCCTCATACGAAAGCTGATGAATTACAGATTAAACAGGCAGTGAGGTGGACTGAGAACTGGCTGCACTGCCAGCCTCAAAGGGTTGTAGAGCAGCAGTGCAAAGTCCAGCAGCAGGCCTTTCGTTAGTTGTCTACCTCAGCAGCTGGTACCGAGGCAGATACTGCTTACTATCTTCAATGAAGACCTGGATGATGGGACAGAGTACACCATCAGCAAGTTTGCAAATAGTACAAAGTCAGGAGGAATGGCTGATGCACCAGATGGCTGCACTGACATCCAGAGAGACCTTGACAAGCAGAAGAAATGGACCAGCAGGCATCCTGAAGTTCAACTGTGGGAAATGCAAAGTCCTGCCCCTGGAGAAGGACAATCCCATGCAACAGTACACACCATCAGCTTACTGACTGGAAAGTAGCTTTACAGAAAAGGACCTGAGGTTCCCAATGGACAGGTTGAATGTGAGCCAGCAATGCACCCTCATGGCAAACGATGCCAACAGCTTCCTGTGCTGCATAAGGTAGAACACTGCCAACAGGTCAAGGAAGGTGATCCTTCCCCAGTCAGACGTGGTACTAGGCCCAGTCCGTGGCTCCCCAGTATGAGAGAGACATGGAGGTATTGGAGAGTCCAGCAAAGGGCTACAAAGATGACGAAAGGACTGGAGCATTTGACATGTGAGAAGAGGCTGAGAGCACTAGGATTGTTCAGCCTGGAGAAGAGGAGGCTCACGGGAGGATCTTGTTATTAGTATGTATGAATACCTGAGAGAGGTAATAAACAAAAGTCTTCTCAACAGTGAAATCTAACTTCTAAATCTATCCTCTTAAACTAAAAGAGGACAGATTTAGACTAGACATTAGGAGGAAATTCTTCACTGTAAGGGTAGCAAAGCACTGGAACAGGTTGCCAAGTTGTGGAAGCCACATCCCTGGAAGTGCTCAAGGCCAGGCTGGACGTGGCCTTGGCCAACCTGATCTAGTGGGTGGCATCCCTGTCTATGGCAGGGGGGTTGGAGTTAGATGATCTTTAAGGTTCCTTCCATCCCGAGCCATTCTATGATGTGTATGAATACCTGAAAGGTGCAAATAAACAAAACAGTCTTCTCAGCAGTGCCCAGTGAAAGGACAAAAGAGTGATCAGAAATCAAAATAAGAGCTTCCACTGAAATTTAAGAAATTATGTCACTGGTCCCCAGTATTCAACCGCCCTCACTAACTGCCAGAAAGGCTGTGGAGTCCCTTATGCTCATGGATGTATAAAACCCAACTGGGCATGGTCCTGCATGACCTGTTCTAGTTGACCCTGCTTTGAGTAAGGGGAGGTTTGACTACATGAGCTCCAGAGTTTGCTTCCAGCCTCAAGTAATCTGCTATACATCTATGAGAAGTTTTGAATAGTAGTATAAAGACTATTTACATATGGGTAAAGAAAAGAAATGGTGGTGGAATGCTTAACTTTATGTAGGCATGTTTTATTCTCTTGTTTGCAAGGCTTTAAAATTGAACTTTTCAAGGCAGATCATGCAAGAAAACAGTAACAGTTCTTTCCTTACATGTTACAGATTACTACTTCTAAAATTCAGTATTTGAAAGCAGAATTGGGAGAGAAAGCAAGACTGAGTATTGCCTCTTCCCTTTGTTCTGGAGTTTTCTGTCTGTGCATTTATTAAATGGGACTTATCAGCTTTCTCTGTAAATAAGATTCTACAATGTAAAGATATTACCACAGCCCAAAAACAATTTTGGGAACTGCTGCAATCCCTGCTCCAGTCTCATTTTAGATCTCTTCTGTATTTTTACCCTACAAAACAATTCCCCTCGTAATTTCTTCTTCTGCATAAAGATCAAGCACAGGAACAGCAGACTAAGAGCCTTTCCTGTATCATCAAATCCAGTCTCCTGCTGTAACAGGCAGTGATCTCAATTTGTTCAGATACTCCAAGACATTTAGGTTTTGTTTGTTTGTTTTATCCCTTTTCTCCCCTTGGAAGCTGTTCCAGAATCATGCTTCTCTTGGGCCTAAAATATTCTCGAGTTAAAGATATAGAAAATATATGTTTTTGCTAACACTTTTTTTTTTTTAATTTTATCTCCCTCTGGAGCTGACACTTCTCAAGTCTTCCAAAACCACATTTGTAAATTTTTTTCTTAGCCATCAGCTTGACCATTTCTGCCTATCAAAATATAAGAAGTGTCCAGGCAGACACTAAGAAACAAAAGCAAGTCCCAGCATTCAAAATACTCAGGTGTAAGGAAGAAAGTCAGTCTAGAGGCCAAAGTTGTTAGCATATGTGTCTGAGCTAATAAGCTCTATCATAAGGGGAGGCTTATTAAGCTCAACAAGGTCACGTGGCAATGTAAATATATAGCTTCTAAATTAAGACTCAGGCATTGCTGGACAGCTTGGAAGCTGTCTAGTCCCACCTTTCTATGAAAATGTTCTTCAGAAGACAGGTTTTCTGCTTCATGCTCCTAACAAATCTCTTCTCTGCAAAAGCTCTATCTTCACCTCAACCTCTAAAATACATGTATGACCAGAGTTGCACAGAAATAGCAGGGTATCTTTTACAGTGTCAATATGTCAATGACGCTGTTGGAAGAAGGAAAAAAGATACTGAAGTTTTCTTACCTGTTGTGCTCCATCACCACTAACAATAGGGGAAGTTAGAAGAGGGATTTCACTACTTATAATCGAAGTGGTATCCAGTAATGGTGGGTGTTCTGCCATCATTGATGGTTCACAAATTCACAAGATCACCTGCAAAGAAAAAGTTATTTAAATGGTTATACTATATACATATTTCTGAATAGTTACCCTTCAAAAATAGTCTTTTTTTTTAAATTAAAGTTACACACACCTTTAAAAAGTATGTTTCCACAATATTCCAGCAATTATGCAAACTGGAAGATGTTTCATGAACTATGATAAACAGTGCTTACAGTGGGTAGGTTTAGACCCCCTCTAGTGGCTAGACCTTAGAAGAGCCATCAAAGCCTTTTGAGTCAAGAAACTTTTTTTTTTAAACTTTGATTATAAAAGAAGATTTTTGTCGAAGTTTGACCGTCACTGGTTACAAAATGATTGTTGGAAAGATATGAAGATATTGAAGATATTGCCTTAGAACTTCGATATATAGTGTTCTTGTTTATGTGAAAGTGGTAGCTAAGAACAGGGACAGCAGCACTACTATTTTTTAAATCACCAACCTACTTTTTCTAGTATTACATCAAACAAGACACTTCTTTTAGGGACAACTGATATGTCCAAGTGAGAAAAATGAATTAAAAAGTTTCTGCACAATCTTACTATCTGTACTTAAAAAAAATAAACTAACCCTGGAATTAAAGCAATGTTGTTTTGATAAACAGTGGGCAACCCTTTAATAGCTTTACCAGTAGCTAAAACTTGCAAGAAAAAACAAACACAAACAAGAGGTCAATGAAAGCAGTGATCCACTTCAACTCTGATGAGTGTCAAGTAACAGAGAAACACCCAGCTGAATTTTGCTTTCTGTTAGCATCTGTGACATCAACCAGCCATAGTATATTATGTATTGGTGTGGTATGAAGAATTAAGACCAGAAAAGCTAAAAGTTACAATTTTTTCATGCAGGAAGTATGTGTGATTAATCTAATAAACTGCTTCTGAAATTCTACTTCATTTTAAAGTTAAAAAAAACTTTCAAAAAACTAAATCAGATTACACTGATTTAGTGTACTGGTCTTAACTCTGCCCCAGCCGGGTGCAGTACACCTAGCTATTGAAAGAAAAAAAAAAGAATTAGATCAACAAGAATTAAGAAATCGATATTTCTCAACAAAACAAAGACAGATGGAAAGAATTCACTAGAGGTGAATGATATATTCAGAATTCCCATGTTAGTTACATTTTGCATCTGAAAACAGTGTTTATCATCAAATATATACATAATGGTTAAACTGAGAAAAAGCTTATACTATTTCTAGAGTAGAACTGCCTCCCTTAGCAAGTATCTACAGTTCTCTGGTGAAAACAGGTAGGTACAATTTTAAAGTTAAACAGTCAGTTATGTTGCTGGCTTTCAAAGTTCTGCCTTGAGATTTTCTGGCTAATGAAACTCTCCACAAACGCTTCTAAATTTCCAACACAAATATACCATCTGTTCATAAACACAGATGCTTGCTAGTTACAGTATGTAAGTTACTTTAAATGAAGAGATACCCAATAAAATTCAAGGGATAATACCAGCATAATGACTTCAGCACTAAGTTCTAGAGATGTTATTTGATTGAAGAGCTGCTCTTACAGCTTACTACACAGAAGGCGTCTCTAAAATTGTCTCTACCCCAGCCTTTTTACTGCTTTTACATGTTTGCTCCTCTAAGGCAGATGATGTTATACACTTGCCATGGGCTGAAATCTGTGATACTGTGCTGTCAGTACAAGAATACTGATGCAAATCAGAGTTTGCGTTTTCTGGAAAACGCATTAACAAAGCACTATAAACTTGTCATACAGCTGTGCACACACAGTGCCATTAAGCTGTTCCCATGCTGAAGGTTGTCCTACTATAAAGCTGTGAACTTGGGAAAAAAAAGCATTCTGATTTTTTTTATTTTATTTACTTTCCTGATATACTCTGCAAAGATTAAAGTTAGAAAAAAAAAACCTATAGGTTAAAAGACTTTGAAACTGTGATTACTTAAGAATTCATCACCATTTATATCAAGTCATTTATAGCTGCTTAGCCAGACTAATTAGTCTCCCAAGCAATGAGGACAGTTTTATATTCCTACCTTACTTTAAAGGCTTTCCCACTCATCAAAAATTCCTCCAGGCTACAGTCAGTCCCCGCCACTTCTGCAGGTGGCAGAAGGCTGATGAAAGTTATTTGGATCATCTTTCAAGCTGGCAAGTTCGATGGTACGCTTCCCAGGATATTATCCAATGACCATTTAATGTAAAGTGAACACACAGCCTAGAAGCATGGTTAGAATCAAGGCATCCCTTCTCCCATGATTATAGATATAAACAGGCTTGCTCTTGTGCCATCTCTTAATCTTACAGGAGTGCAAAATACATGGAAATACCTACCCATAGTGTCACAGACAAAAGTAATTAAAATACTTGAAACTAAGAGCACGTGCTTCTAGACTTATCCAAGCTTGAATTTCCCCAGGTCTAAATAGAATAAAGTTCATTCTTCCCAAACTACCTTGCAAATGCCTCTTAAATAAGAGAGCACTGACCTCCTTCATCACACGCACAATGATTTTTTGACTGATTTCATAACTTACATACTCAGTGCTAGCACCATTTATTGAGCAAAAATCAAAACATATCTATCAAATTGGACATCAATGAGAATTAACCCAGACCAACTCAGATTATGACAGCTAATGACCACTTCTGGACATATAATAATATTTGGTCTCAGATTCATTGATTGATGTCCTCACGGGTGCTCAACAATTTGATTCATATAAAACAAGTTCCTACAGGCACGGAGCACTTAGGATGGTAGTGCACAGACTTCAATGCTTTACCCGGGACATGGATAAGTTCCATGTCTGGATCCAAGCGTTTGATTTATTCTGGAGATGAAGCACTGCTGCTCATTGATAAGCCCTGACAGGAGGTACCAGGTAGTGTTATTCCTGACACCCCCTACAACAATAATAAAAGTACTACCTGTCAGGCTGTGTAATCCATCTAGAAAGAGAAGTAAATCAATGCTTTCCTGACAATACAATATTAGTTTTCTCTGCAATGCCTCTGAACTAGCCTTGAAGACTACAGACAAACCCAACACCAGTGTGGGCCCATGCTACATGTACCATTAAAAACCTTCTCCCCATCAGTGGTCAACAGGCAGCAATCTGTACAAGTCAGTGTGCATAACCTTGTCAGTCAGTTAGATGTGGCGTGCCCACCACTTGCAGGTGTTTTTTTCTTTTGCTATGAGGACAAATAAGAATAGACAGAAATTTGAAAAAGAAGTATTGTGTAGCAGAGGAGATGTCATAAAAGAAACAAAAGGTTAGCGTCAAAATAAGCAGAAACGCTCAACAAGCGTATCTCAGATACAAAAGCAATTATATCACATTTGATGTAAAGGTATCAAATCAGAGCTTTTAAATCAGCAGAACCAGCTAGCTGGCATTCACAACTTCTGGAAGAAGAGAGAGATCTAACTAGATCTTTGAAACAGACTTCCAGATAACTCTAGTCTTGGGAAAGTCTCAGAGGTCTGGAAAAAAAACAGAAGCCTTCCATTAAACACTCTACTGTAAGAGGGCAAATGGGACAATATACTCATGTTAGCCAATAGTGATCCAAGACCAAACAAGTTCACAGTCAAGACTGGATGTTATTTGTAAAGAATTAAAAGATAAGTATGATTGATGAAATAAATCTTATCCAATTAACTTGATGAGAATCTTCTGGTGAAGTGTGGCTGACAAAGGGACTGATAAGAGCACTGCTATAACAATCAGACCTTTTCTGGCATTTATGCATTTTTCTTGAACAAAATCACTACATGGATTAAAACTGGAATGACAGCCCTCGAATATTATTGGTAAATGCAGAATTATAGAGCGGGTGAGTTTCAGATAGGAAGGGAAGGTATTCGTTCTTGGCTTGTCATTGTAGAATGTGTCTTTAACTCAGCTCTTAGGAAAGAGTCAGAAGGAAGTCTGGAAATGACAAACCGTAACAGTGATAAGAGAGTAAGTCATTTTACTACGCTAAAATGGCATGAATACGTGAAAAAGCTAGACACAACAAAAGGTTTTAATACATAAAGGTAAAGCTATTCTTTCTAAAAAAAAAAAAACCTCAATCCTGTGAAGGGTCGATTCTAAGAAGGACAGGATAATTAAAAGTAGGCAGCTAGAAAAACAAAAGCTCCCCAAAAGGCTATTAACATGAGTTATATCAACAGGTTAACCTCATTTAGCAATGAGGTCTTGAAGAAGACACAAGAAAAGCAGCCTGCATTCAGACAACAAGGTAAGGCTGCATCCTACAGTCTGCAGAGCCACTACAAACAGTTCACTGGTCTTGTCAAGGTTTCCTGCACCACTAACGAATAGTAGGGAAGGGGTAAAATAATGAAGTGAGATAAGTCTAAGGACTTAAGGCCAACTAACTGCACCATTCTTGAGGACATATTAGAAAGAGACCGGACCAGGAAGGTGACACCTTAGATGAACAGGTAGTTAATACTGATGCTACGCATAGAAAAAGCTGAGGCAATTTTCTGTCAGCAGCGCATTAAAGGCACAGCTATTTAGAAATCTATACTGACTCATGCACAGCAACAACTGCTGCATGAATAGCTATCTCCTTTTTTGTCTTGGTACTGAATATATTGAATTAGTAGTAGACATTCAAAGTGTAACACAGGATTGCTAATTCAGCTGACACTGTTCTTGCAAAATCCGTGCTGAGGCTGTTCTAGGATTCAAGGAAGATGCAAGGTCTGAGTTTTCAACCAAGCTGGGTAGGTTAATGCTTTGTACAAGACTTCAACAGCAAACTGTTCCCTGCTACCCCAAATTGAACTATTAGCATTTTCCTTGTCTTACAAATTTGAAGACTGTGAAGGAGATTTTTCTGAAGGCTACCAGAACTGAAACAATGAAGGGCATCTATACTTACTGTATATGACTTGTTTAGAGGCTCTGGGGTGATACCTGAGGAACCATTATGGAACTGATTGCGCTAACAAGCCAAAACAACATTAAGGCTCAAAGACTTAAGTTCCATTCAATAGTTCAGTAGGCAAAGTATGCCTTCCTGAACTGTAATCACAATTTAACTCAGTCCTTAGATACCTTCAGATTTGGTCCATTAATGTTTCTGTGGCATTACTTTTATGTTCTGAAGATGAACACAACTCTGCTTATTACTCATTCATTAAGGGTTAAGGAATATTGCAAGGTTGAGATCACCAGGCAGCGCGTTTCCTCTGCTCTTGAAAAAGATCAGCATTTCCATCTCCAAGAGTCTAGCAGCTGATCTTAACAACAGCCTCTGAAAGCACATCAGCATTCAATCAGCTGGATCACCGAGGTAAAAGAACATGAGTCAGCAGCACGCATCCTCATGGCACGCTGGGCTGCAATAGCAGAAGCACTGCTGGTGGGCTGAGCGAGGTAGGTGATGGTTCCCAACCACTCAGCACTTACAAGGTGGCATTTGGAATACCATGTCCAGCTGTGCTTTTCCCAATTACCTCCTCAGTAGAAGAAGCACATGACAGACCAGGAGAAGCGACAAGAACAAGAGAAGACAAGGGGTCAGCTACCTGCTGGATTCCACTACCTGAAGGGTGGTTACTCAAAGCCCAAATCAAACTCTTTCTGGAGGTGCATGACGGAAGTCAAAGAAGTGATGGAGAACTGCAGCACTGGAAATTGTATCTGGCTGTAAGGTAAAAGGCACAGTCAGAGGGAGACCTGTGTAGTGCTGGCACAGGTTGACCTGAGATGGAGCAAAATATTAATCTTGCAGATCTATATAATCTGTATATATCTATAATCTATATATAGATCTATATAATATTCATCTTGCAGATGAAATAGGGTGTACACATCCCAGGGGGTGCACAAGAAAGTAGTTTTTGTACCATTAATAAAAGATATTTAAATAGTGTTTTTTCATCTTTATCTCATTCTAATTGTTTTTATAATGTACATATTAGTACAACAGTACACGTATATAATTTATGAATAACTAGAACACCCATTCAGGGTGCATGTTCAAAAAAATCTTGACAGGGGTGCAGTCAAGAAGCTTAGAGACCATTGCTGTAGCAAGTCAAAACCTGACCACACAAGGTCCTGATGAGAAGGTGAAGTACACAGTCTCCAAAGGCCCTTTCTAGAGTCCTATTTTTCTATAAACACCAAAGTATAAGACAATCAAAATATGGCATGCAATGCTGAAGTTACATGGTTTTCAGTAGATCAGAACCAAAGAGCCACCCTCCAGTGGTTTCTCTGGTGCCTACTGATGGGGAAATTTGCGTTGCTGCAATTTTCCTCTTTTGTGATTACAGAGCAGTACCTACCTACCTGCTTGCTGCCACAACAATCACAGCAACTTTATGCTCTTTGACATCCTAATTCTGTCAAATCTATTGACCAAAAGATACAGCTATTATTGCAGGGGACTGCACGCAAGGGCCATGATCCTATAGAGCATGAGGACAGAAGGTGAGCAGGGAAAAGACTGAAGTGCCTAACACAGAAAGGTGCAGCAGAAGGAACAGGCTCGATGAAATCAACACTAAATGTTTCCAAATCACATGCTGATTTTAAATAAGAAGCGACAAAATCAGGGCCATTCCAAGACTTTGTTGTCGGAGCAGTTTCATACGTGCTTCAGCCTGTTTCACGTTACAGCTGCCAATTCGAGGTTGCCATGAGGTGTGTTTTCCCAGTGGGCTTCGGCAGAGCAGGTGTGCATTCCTTCCTCACCTGGGTTCTTCTGCAGCTACGCTCCCCCCAGGAGCCACAGGCACGAAGAACTTCCAGTAAGGAGGAAAATCTGCTCTGCACAGGAGACAACGCTTGCTAGGCTTTGTCAGAGACCAAGGACTGAACTTCCAGAACCATAAAGGCCATAAAAACCTCCCCCAGCCCCAGTGAAAGAAACACGGCGATCTTGCCTTCTCCAACATGAAGGCAGCAGGGCACTTTAAAAATAAGTATCTTGGAAAAGAGCCGAAGTAATAAAGCCCTGTTATTTAGGTTAGAGCCTCACATCCGAGTGACTGTTCTTTTAAAGAAGATGCAAGCTACTATTTAAACTCTTCCAGTGCTTTATGCATTTGGAAGTACTCACCATATCCGTTCTTTAGTGCCTACTAGGAGATATGTTCATTCTTTATCATTTCCTACAGTCCTTAAAAGATATCACCTGCCTGCCAGTTTGAAACTTGTAAGAATTGCTATCCTCCCAATCTTTCCAATCAGCAAACCATTTCAGAAGTCATCAGATAGGGTTAACAAATACAAGAGCCTAAGATGTACAAACATGCTAAAATGGGGGAAATTCTGAAAACAAAGTACACCAATACATCCCTGGGGTGAAGAGGAAAGAACAAAGCGTATGTGACAGATGTTAGTCATGTCACTTAATGCACTGCTGGATAAAGTTCAGATACAGGGATGTTGCTGGTATAGAAACATATTAGAATAAAATTACCCAATGATCCATAAAGTTGCACCTGAGCTATTAAAGTTATGAAACAAACTGAATAGTTTGTTTTTAAGAAACAGAAGCTATCAGAATTGTTTTAATTTCTTCTGCCCGGTAGAGTTGCAATATTTTCTAGTCACATGTCTCCAGACATGGCAATTGTGGTATACCAGGATATACTTTTTTTTCCCCAGTTTTGAATTGATAATTTAATTAATACTCAATTTATTTAAAAATATGTACTTCGCTTTTCATTTTTTCCTGTTCTAGAAAAGCAATTTCTGGAAAACTTGATAAAACATTTTGTAACAGAACAGAGAGAGTTGTGGGTTTTTTTGCTCAAATTATAGTGAAATTGTCAGAAGAAAAACATTTTGTGAAACATGTCTACCTCCTTTTAAGTGATGTGAAACTGAACGGCTATTCCCTTCAGTCTTGATGTTTAAAATACTACAGCTGCAAACAGGCAGATACAGAACAATTATAAAAAGTGTAGTTTTGTAAAGTGAATCAACAACGTCAAACTGACGATCACGGGAAACTGCAAATCAGAACAGTTGAAAATGAAAATACATTGTGAAGTGTTTTAATAAGCAATGGAATACCCCAAAGGAAAAAAAGAATCTATGGGAATACTCCACCCATAGCTCACAAGTGGTGCCACATAGATTCACTAAAAGCAATTCCCAAAGGAATGCCAGAAATCAAACACACATCTCTGTTCATACTGTTGTTGCTGGAAGGCATACACAAAGTTGTACAATGAACACAATACAATTACAGTGAAAATACTGATTTGTGAGCAAATGCCAGTTGTACTTGAATAGCCAAAACAGCCACTGGCTCCAACTCCCTCCCAACAGTTACTGCCTGTTCTCATCAAAGCAGGAATGACAAAGCCACGCAGAACAGGTATAAACCTTAGTGCTGCAGGAGTTAAATATATTATAATAAATCAACACCTACTTCAGGTTACCTTCATGCTCCAGGTTGTGAACTGCAATGATTTAGGAGCAGCTTCAGGTGCAGTTCATGCATTCATGTCATGTGTTCTATAACCTATATGAGAACGCACGGTAGATACTTGGAAACACTCCAGCTGTTCAAGTTTAATGCATTTCTGTTTATGAGCTAGCGGTTTTTGAACCTGAGCCAAACAGGCTCAGCTCTTATTAGCATCTAATGTAGAAAACTAAAGTTTTGAAGGTGAGGACTACATAAAGAAGAACTAGACACTGATAAATCAGTCACCTGGAAAGGGACAAGATGTTTGTGGACACTTACCACTTCTCACCTAGTCTGGCACTTAGATTATGAAATGCTTGAGTGTGTTTATCAAGAGCAATGCAGTGGAGACTACCCAAAAGCACCACATTCTGGGTTTAAATGTTACAATTATTAGATTCTTATTAAACCATCCACAGCCCATATCTGGATGAACTACATATGACATGAAGTTACTGCAAAAGGAGAATTCAGTACTTTCCAACAATTTGTCCCTCCTTTCTTGAAAGAAAAAGAAGCTGAAACTGGCTGTGTAACTTCTGGGAAGTGATAACTACAGCTGTATCACAAAACAGGGAATTAATCTGTTCCTTATACTCAGAGCTAATTTGACAGCATGCATTTTAAATCAACGAGTGAATTGTCAGCACCAGAGGGCTGACTTGCCCCTAGTCTTTACCAGATTCCCTGTTGCACCTCGCTTGTGAGCTGGAGCACAGCCTCCTCTGTCTTGCAGGATCAGCTGCCTTTCAGATATTCTTGGGAAGGATTCTCAAAAAGAAACGAGATTGTAAGTTGTGCAGCGTGCAGATTGTAAGTTGAACACAGTTCAAAGAAATCGAATGCAGTTCAACTTTATTTATGGTACACTGGTCTAAACTACGTGGCTGTTTTATTACTTTTACGCTACTCTTCTCAAAAACTTCTTTGAACTCTCCTAGTTTTACTTCTAAACCAGCTAAATTAGGTTCTCCTAAGATTCTGCCAGGACTGGATTTCCTTTGGTTTATTTTCTGAAGATCAGACGGGTTCAAAAATATCTTGGCCTTTCCCAGTTAAACAGAAATGAAGGCAAAAGTAATGGTTAAGTACATGCTTATTTTTTAAGAAAACAAGCGCGTTCAATGCCAAGAACCAACCTACTTCCTCATTTGTTATCAACTCCATTTTTCTGGTAGCCATGAGCAGCGAGGCCAAGTTTTCAAGTAAGTTTTCATATAGTTCTTTTAAGGCAAACTAAAATCATGCATTTCCTTTTATTAAGGTGAGGTGACTGGTCAGTGAGACAAATTTATTGCAGAGACAGCTGCCAGTCTCGGAGCTACAATGAGGGCACAATTCAAGAACAACAAGCAGCAGTTTTTAAAGAACTCTTACGAAACAGCTTTTTCCTGCTTGTTCTGAAAAAATGAAAACTATGCTATCCAAACACAAGATGACACAGGATCAGAACCCACAACTCTAATAATTTAAAATAACCGTGCACTGATTTTTTTTGGAAAACCTGCAGGTCTCTGCTTCTATAAGGAACAGGATAATAACAAAGAGCATGACAAGCCAAGACAGGCATGTGGAAACTACTTCTCAAGAGTAAGAATACACCAAAAAAAGGTGTTGAGCCTTGACAAGCACATCTGAAAGATGTTCTTTTATGAGGACAAACTGCTCTAAGTCAGCTCTGCTCAATAACACTAGCAGCTCCCACTTGCACCACTACAAGCAACTGGCCAAGAGTACAGCAAATTAAAGCTATCCTCCAGTTTGTTACTCTTCAAAAAGTTGCTCCATTTTAAGGTAGATCAGTTGCCTGATCCATTTCACTACACATACATGCAAATGAATGCCAAGCACAGGAATAAGCGGGCAGAGAGGAACTGCTTCTTGCAGCATCAATGTGTAGCACTTGTGAAGCTACTGACTATGATATGAGAAAGTCCATGGGCAGCCACCCTGGCAGGTGCTTCACTTCCCCAGTATTAAACTCAGCCACAACAGTGCTGAGACAGCTACTTGGATGCCACAAAACTAAAGCAGGGTGCTCCAGCTGAATGTGACTCTTGACAATTAAACATGCAATTCATGAAAAGTTCTCCAATGGAGGAGTCTCCACAACTACAGAAGGGGAAGACCATCAAAACAGGAGCATGTACTGGGGCTTGTTTCTCAGATGATGCCAGCACTCCCTGCTCCCAAGCTCCACCTCACCCACCGAGGAAAGTTTAACCCCCCAAAACCCCATGGGACCAACCAGTTTGATTGCCCAACCAGTCAGAGGACAAAACTGTTCTCGGCTTCCTACTGTACACGCGGAGTTGCAACACTGAATGGCTGACAATCCATTAACAAAAAGAAACCCACAAAACTAGACATTATTCCGGCCGCATCTAGGACTAAACATTGTCAGCTGTCACTACTCACTTCTGCAGCTACTTTCAGTCCTCATTTCTCAGGACTTTGTTTCAATGTCTTCACACTAGACTAAGTGGGTGGAGAGAGAGTGCTCTGAAAGAATGGTCTTCTCTGTTTACTTTTTAATAGATTCTATAGGATTGGGTAACTCTTGTAGCTTATATTTACAGCTAGTGCAGGAAGCCCCCAAACAGTCTACGAATAGACATACTAAAATATTCGTGAATTGTTAGCACCCCAGCCCTCTCTCATTGCCAAGACATTGCAAGTCACCTGGTTTTGCTTTGGGTTGCCTTATGCTGGTACAGACATTCAATTTTTGCTTACAGATTAGTTTTCAGTTACAGGCAAACTTTTTGCACATGCATTACAACTTGATTCAGTGCCACCATCTACAAGGTGCCTGCCTGCTCCAAAACAAAGCTCATCTCCTGATGTTTTTGTGGCTTATGTCTCAGTTTCCTTCTGTCAGATCACCTAGAGGATGCAGTTTCTCCACTTAAAAGAACAACAAACACTGAACAACAAAACATTACAGCCTGCAAGTTGGAGAGGATGGATTTATTTTGTAATCAGTGGAGTAAGATACAGTACTGAGTATACTACATCAACTAGAGGAAAATAGGAGGTTGGCAGTAGCCCATGCTTGTAGGATCTTATACGAAGTACAGCTTGGGCTTTAATTACCACAGTCACTGGATTTGCACTTTGGGAAAACTCGATAGCATTTACACAGAAGTATTTACATATGTAAATTATACATTTTTGTTTGTTTTACTTTACAGTAGATGTAAAAGAAGTTCTGGATCTGTGAAGTTCATTTTCCTCTGGAGTTATTCAGGATCAAACAGCATTAAGAATTGAGCTTCACAGTTCTAAATGCAACCAATGGATAAAAATCAAAGCGCATTCAAAAAGAACTATCATGCAGAAGGTAAAGTTAGCATTCTTGTGCCATGTACTCCTTTTCCCCCCAGTTACTGAATCAAGTTACTACCCACAGCATAAATCCTGCTCGACCTTGTCACTTGCCCCGCAGACAGCCTTTCCCAGACTTCGATACGTAGTTATTTGCAATCATGGAGTGTATCAGTTCAGTTTTGTGATTTTTCACAGCTGTGAAACAGTTGGGGTTTTTTTTGACACTATATTATAGAAGCCCATATGCTGCCAGGAAGTAGAAGGACTTGTTTTAGTGTTTCTGGAAAGCAGAAGAGATTTATCACATCTTAGAAAGTGCCTGTCTTCTCTCTTCCTAAAGGCCTGTAAGAATGATGTTTAGTGGTTAAACTGGGATGGAAAACTTGAAGATGTTTTGACAGTTCTTTATGCCCGAAGTAATTAAGTAATCAAGTTGAATATTTTTCCATTACCTATAAATGATGGTTTGCAACTCTTTAATTTTGTCCTAAATGCTTCAGAGCAGTTCTGGAAGCAAAGTTGAGCTGGGGCAGGGTAAACATATTAACATATCCTGCACTCCTGTTTAACTACTGCCCCAGCTCCTGCTGGGACTGTGTTTGGCACACAAGATACCAAACTGAAAGACAGAGTACCAATGTTAACTTTGGTGATGTTCTGACTGTGGAACAGTACAATTATAGGGCCCAGGCACCCCAGAAAGACAAAAGTTTCTTGGGGACCACAAACATAAAAAGGGTGAAGTATGTCCATTCTGACTCCATTTGAGAGGCACTGTGAAGACACTGCCAAAGAATGTGCCATTAAAATTTTAATAGAGGGTTTGGAAAGCACATGGATATTCCATTCCTGAAGTTCTGTAACAGTAAACAGAAAAACATTCTATACCAATATATCTGTGAAAAGTAATAACACAATCCTTTACACAGTCATCCAGCATGAAAATACTAGCTACAAATAATATTTCATTATTGACAAAATGTCATAGCAAATTCTATTTCCATTTACATTTTGTTAAAGCCCTCTATGACAGCTTATCAAAAAAGTCATCAGCTTTTCACTGGTTACAGGCTCAGGAGTACATGAAGGAAGAACAGCTGGAACAGGACCAGATCTTGGGGGCGTGGGTCAGACTTCAAAAATATTTGTCCAACCTGAAACTAAACGTAGATTGACTGGAACAATTAAAGATGACAACCTGCCAGAAACATGTGGCGCTATTAGGTGTTACATGCACTTTCTAAGCATCCTTCTACCCTGTCAGCCCTACAAAATACAGCCCCCCAGGATGACAATCCAAAACACTACCGAACATAAACAAAACCAGGAAGCTTTACAGATAGACAAGAAAAATGTTAATAGTGTTTCTGTACTGACATCCAGTGAACACGGGCATTAAGGAAGCTCAAAGTTTACTGTATAATGGCAAAATACAAGCAAAAATGCTCATCTCTGTAGCTCAGGAAACATTGGCCCCACAAGCAAAACAAACATTGTTTGTGTTTACTGTACAGAAAAAGCAGCAGTGTACGCATTCCAAACTATTATCACTTCCCTGAGATACAAGCACTATCTTTTAGCTAAGCTAAAGAGTTGACAGTGAGTCAAATCTATTTTTACTAGATATGGTCTTACAGGAAAAGCAAAGGCTCAATTCAGCTCCTGCACCACAAACTGCACATGAGTTGAATCTTGCTACAAATTGCCTGGGAATTTCCTCAAGTCAATAGTCTTAAAGAAATGGATGATAACATATAGAGGTGTTATTGACAGATATAACTGAGAAAATCTGATTTGTATTTTAGATCACAGAAATACACCAATGAAACATGACACTTTACCTGTAGACATTTTAGCAGAGATTGAACTAGAAATCTCATAACAATTAGAGGCTGGAGGTCAATGAAAGGTACAGAGATGCTGGAGGGAAGATGAGAATTCCTCGGGTTCCGCAAGGCACCACCACCAAACATCACTGGCTGCAGACAACGCTGCCTAGGAAGCAGGCCTGCAGCATCACAAAAACTGTCCTCTCCAGTACCTGTCTGCTGGGGAATGAGCAGGCTGTATCTTTGCCAGTTGCACCCACCCACAGTGGGGTGGGGGAATGGGGTTAGA
This sequence comes from Cygnus atratus, assembly GCF_013377495.2. Lineage (NCBI taxonomy): Eukaryota > Metazoa > Chordata > Aves > Anseriformes > Anatidae > Cygnus > Cygnus atratus. The sequence continues at coordinate 179,787,845 of NC_066362.1, read as the reverse complement.
TTATAGGATTCACCACTTTGACAGAGGTATCAATAGACAAGCAGAACACCAGCACCTCATACCTCCAAGCACTCAATACTTCTCAAGACCAACACATTTACAATAGCACGCACTATTTCAGAACTGACCTGCCAGCAAGTTAAATGAGCTAGTTGCCTAAGAGCATTTAGATGGTATAACCATTTAGGAAAAAGTATTGACCGAGCTGAAAAATTGTACCTCTCCTGAAGTCAGGCCTGAAGGGTTTTGCTACCCAATAAGTGCTAAGACAGAACACTGAAGCAGCACGTTCGGTGAAGTAGTTAAAGTTGCAATAACAATTAGGAAGGATCTCCATTAGGTATCCTGAGCCAGAACAATCATCATCATAACACTGAGTTAGCTGATGTAGGTCCAAATTCAAGCTAAATTAAATGGCCACAAGGCAAAGAATAACAAACAAAAGCATCAAGATCCACAGAACTCACAGCCCAAAGCAAATGAGTTATTAGTCTGAATCATAACTCAAGTTTCTGCAGCTCCATTACATTATTACCTATAAAAATAAAAAGCCTTTGAGTTAAGTCCACAAAGTAGTGGAAACTCCAAGTCTGAAAATGGTAGAAACACCACTAAGATTGAAATCTGGTAACTTCAGCATTGTACGTAATGACCTGAGCCTCAAGCAACTCTTACACCTAGAGTTTGTCATACAGCAAAAAAGCCTCAGGTCTTCACCTGCTTTGAAAAACCTGAGGCACTCAGCCGATTCCGGTTAATATTATCACCTAGAGTAGTCAGTCCAGGAGTCTGCTCGAAGCAGAATGCTCTCATCCTGACCAAGTGACCCGAGCAACTCACTGCTGAGTGCTGGCCTTTCTGAGGACCGAACTGTCTCTCTCAACTGAGGCTTCATCAGCCAAAATTGGCACATGATGGTCCTCACGTAACCGATTCTTTCCAAACTTGATTTGCACCATTCCCACTCCCCCAACACTTAGTAGGAATGCCAGCTATTAAGAACCCTCTCCAATTTGCAACCTTGAGCACCATACATACTCAGCTAGCTCCAGTGTGCCCAGCCTTCTCCCCACCTGAAAGCTCACTACTTCTCCATTCGTCACGTGGTCGAACTTCACGATTGTTTAAGTCTATTTCCTTAAAAAGAAACGTGGAAAAACAGATTTAATTGATTACAGTTTGCGAATTTTGAGGGCTGCTGAGTGTCTGTGATTCACGCTATTTCACGACACGGAATATAAACGCTCCCATGCATGCAGATTCACATCACGGCTACAGACACATTTCTGTATACCCAGGCTGCACTAAGCCAAAGTTGCCCATTGCCATAACAACAAAACAGCTTCTTTCCAGCTGAAAGCTTAGAAGCTATAGGTCCCGGTGCTGCTAAGACCAAAGCTACCAAATGCTCCACGGCAAGAAATTCACGAGTCTTTGTGACAATTTATGAGATGTATGGCCAGCTATGTATTTGATTAAATAGAGTTAAATTCTGAAAGGAAAGATGGTTTTGCAGGAATTACTTGGTGACGTGCAATGCTCGGAACTAACACCTGCTGTTCCAGGCAGCTAATAAACCGCCTGATAAAAATAATTTGACAAAAATAATTTGACAAAGTTAAGCAATTTTCTGAGGCTCCCGGGGATGCCCCCCGCAGCAGGACCGGCTCCCCCCCCCCATTGTTTTTCCCTATTTCTCCCCTCGGCTCCGCGCAGCCCGAGCCCGCCGCAAAGTTTCGATTTTGTTTTCGCTCGCTTTCGCTCCCCAGCTGCCGGGAAGCGACGCAAAGTTTCCGTGGGGCTTCGCACCAACCTCGGGGAGGGAGCCGGGGGGGGGGTGGTGCAGGGAGCCGTCCCGGGGAGGGCAACGCGCACGTTTTGGGGCAGAAAAAGGCACGCCCGGCACCCCCAGCACGGCGCTCCCAGGAGCCGCCGCCTCCCTCCACGCCTGCCCCCGGTCCCCCCCGGGGGAAGGGGGTGTGGGGGGAAGAAGGAAGGCGGAAAGTTTCGCCCCCGAGGGGCGCAGCCACTCACCGCCATGGCCCCGCCGGCTGCCCCGGCTAACGGCTCGCTGTCCGCCGCCGGCGGAGGGCAGCTCCCGATGGCGCAGCTCGGGCAGGGGCGGCGCCGCTCAGCCGGTTGGCTTCCCCCACCCCTTCGCCCGCCCACTCCGGGGTACCTGCGGCTCGCCCACAGCCGCCCTGCCCGCCGTCCCCGCACCTGTCAGCGCCTCCCGCCGCCGCCGCCGCCGGGGGTGGTGCCGCCGCCGCCGCCGCCGCCCCGCGGGCTCAGCGCTCGCCGCCGCCTCGCCCGGCGGAGCGCGGCCGCCATCTTGGTGGAGGGCGGGGAGGGGCCGCGAGGGGGCACTTGGCTCCGGCGCGCATTGCGCCTGCGCGGGGGCGGTGGGGCCGCTAGGGTGGGGACGGGGAGGGGCGGGGCCATGATGGGGGCGGGGCCTGAGGGTGGAGGTGTGGGGACAGGGTGGGGTCAGCCCTGAGCTGGGTCCGCATTCACGCAACCGTTAAGGTTGGAAAAGCCCTTCAGGATGAGCTGGTCCAACCATCCCCCTACCACCACTATCAGCCAGTAAACCACGTCCCCAAGCACCACGTCCAACCTCTCCTTGAACACCCCCAGGGACGGTGACTCCACCACCTCCCTGGGCAACCCGTCCCAGTGCCTGACTGCTCTTTCTGAGAAGAAATGTCTCGTCATTTCCAACCTGAACCTCCCCTGGTGCAACTTGAGGCTATTCCCTGTAGTCCTGTCACTAGTTATTCAGGTTCAGTCTCAGCCTTTCCTTCTGGGGTGGGGGAAAGGACAGGTATCTCTGCCCAAATACACCCCATATCCACCATCCCCTCTGCCAGGAAAAACCACATTTTTTCCACTCACTTTGTAGGGAGGACCCACCTTCCCTCAACACCTGCAATGCTCAGCCAGTGTCCTGAATGCTAATTCGTGATTATCTTTCGCTTAATGTTTGTCCTTTCAACCGTTATGGATCGAAATGATTTTCCTACAGTGTTGGGCTTAATGATCTTCTGCAGCAGTGGACTGAACAGAATGAGATGCTTTATAAAGTGGTTTTGTTAATTTGCCTTAAAGTTCTCTGTTATTAAGTTAATAAGTTGTTATTTCTCTTGCATTTCATCAGTGCTGAAATTTTATAGCTTAATGGCTTTTATAGCTTAACGGCACACAGAAGATAGCCCAAGGGTGCACCAACCGAAGTTTGCTGCTGTGAGCAAAATCCTGGTTGCTCGCTGCAGGTGCCTCTTCCAAAACTCATAATTTCACCAGTGAAACAGCAGCCTAGGCTGTGCCTCGTCGAATCTCCGAAACTAGAGAGACTTGGGCCTGATCAGCGTTTGGATGAGCTACCTCGTTAGGTGCTGCAGAAAGCGCTGCTGGTGATTCATCCGGTGGCATTCGTCTGTCTATGAGTCAGGGCTGAACAAATGCCACTGCACAGCGTTTGCGGGTAGTGTTGTCCAGCTGCACAGAACTGGAGATCTTTGCCAATTGTAGCTGCTGGGAGATCACTCCGTTTCCGATCTTACCCTGGTTTCAATGCAGGTCTCCCGAATTAGCCAGCGGTTTCGGTGGACCACTCGTAGGCAGGCACCGATCGTCTGGCATTGCTCATCAGTGGTGGGGGAGCCAGGAACAGCAGCATCATGGTCCTGAGCATTACCGTACGCAGCCACAGGTCCTGGCTTTGTGCCACACGATTTTGAATGGGGGCAATGCATCACCAACTGCACGTGCACCACTGCCTGAGCACCCTGGGACAAAGCATCCCTCACTTCTTCCCCTGGCTTCCCCGGGATGCTGCTCCCTCACCTCCCTTGCAGGTGAAGTTAAGTAATCTGTGCAATTTTTCAGGTGTATGGAGGAAAGGGAATTTACAGCAGGGAAAGGGAAAAGCTGAGAGTGTTTTGGGCTCTTCTCCCTATCCAGACACTGGTCCAGATGGTGTGTAAGTTTGCATTGCATAACACAGTCTGCTTCCTTCCTTTTTAGGTCATGGATATTTAAATACCTGTATATAAAATTCCATTTTCTGCTGGAAGAACAATTAAAGTCACCTGAAAATCATTCCAAATAATATTAAAAGTAGGCGGAAGGAATGGGGGAACTAATATAGGGACCTCCTTATCTCTTTTTATGGACTTATGTGAATAAATGGATTTTTCTAAATCAAAACTAAATCAGATTGGAATTATTTGCTAGTCTAAATTGCATATACAGATCTCAGCTACTTCCAGATGATTGACCAAACTCCCTTGCTTTCATCCAATGCAGAACTTCCCAGAAGAAGCCATGGAGACCTAGTTTCTTTATAGTATAGTACCAGATAGACATCCAAGTGGTAATGATGAACATTTCTGAAATTGATATTGAAACCCAGAAGAGGAGAGGGGAGAAGGCAAATCCATCAGAGGAACATTTCGCAATGTAATCCCTTAAGATATATTCTTGTTTGTATAGTAATGACCCCCTTCTGTGGCTGTCATTTCTTCAGTCAAACAACAGTACTATCTTTAGGGAATTCTGAAGAATTGGTGTAATCATTTCACATTTTCATAGTTGTGTTAACTCAGAAAAAATAAGTGACAATTCATTGTTTGCAATCAGGATTGGGCAACTCATGCTAATTTTAAAATCTAAGTCACTTGAACCAGTTTTCCAATTCCCTCCATTCTTGCAGGGAATGGGAAAAACCTCAAATTCTGAAGTTAAAATATTGTGGCTGAGGATGGAGGGGTTACCATGTCTCCTCAACACAGCACCCCAGTCCCTAGTGGGAGACCTGTCTTTACACCTCAGGTGACCTGCAGTACCTATGCCAGGAACAAGAACTGGGACCGGCTTTGGTCATGGCAGCTCTGCTGTTGCCAAATGGAGATCCTCCAGCCTGCAAAGGTGGTAGTTGAAAAATGGAGATCAACAGGTTTATCATCCAAACTTCAGTTGAAAACTGTACTGAGAACATTTACCACTGTCTCATGGACCATGAAGATGGCAGTTTGGATTACAGACTGTGAAAAGCATGAGGTCAGTAGCTCTGCTATCTTCTACCAGACAAGTAGCATGTATGTAATGCAGAACTATTAAAGAAGTACAGTCAGTGTTTATTTTCAAACATGGGTAACTAATACATGAATATAGCTCCACCAAAATAAATGAACTGTAAGTTCTGAGCAGCTTTATGAGGAGAATGAAGTTTAATTTTGATGTATTGGTTTAAAAAAAAAAAAAGAAAAAAAAAAAGCAGGAAATGTAATTATTACAACATTGAATTACCACTTTGTGTCTTTTCAGGTATCCTGTATCTTCACCTGAGCTGCATAATAGTCATCCTATTTGACCAGGTCTCTTCCAAAGAAGCTGCCGATCAGTATGAATTATTTGTTGGTCTCTGATTTGTCTGAAAGGAGTTGAACTGTAAAAATCCCTCTTTATTGTTGCAATGATGTATGGAAATAAAATATTGATGTTTAATGCTAGGCATGATTCATAAAATACATGTTTGTAGGGAAAAAAAAAAAAAAAAAAGGAGCCTGAGATTTCATTGATATGATCAGCTGGGTTTTTACATAATTTGGCAAACTAGTAGAATGAAAACACATTGAGCAATGGCATATAATAAAATGTTTATCATGTCTGTAACTGTTTTTCTGACTTTTATCAAAATAGGAAAAAGACACAAATCCACACATCTTTGGCTTCTTTACCTGCTTTTCATGACAAAGATGATTAAAACAATCATTCTCTGACAGGATTAAACCAGCTGAAAAGTTAGAATTATGGTACCAAAATGAATGGGAGGATTAAATGGATAAAAATGCTAATCCAGTCATAGACAAGAAAATTCAACCATTCAATTTTGGCATTACAGAAGTAGCTCTAACACAGTATCAAGAATTTTGAGGAAACTGCAGTTTGTTTAATTCAGAGGGTGGGTGGAATATGCCATTTCCCCATTACTGATTCATCTCCTTTTCTGGAAGAGGAGCCACTGATTTTAACAGGATTACTTACAAAATTGTGTGTTGTTCAACAAGAACAAGCATGGCAGATTGCTTCCTTAAGATGTTCAGGTGCAAAAACAAACCAAACTCCATGCGAAAGAATTAATTAGTCAAAAAATTTTCAAAATTTGTGCCAAGATTAAGACTTCAAAAACATTAGCTGGAGCCCAGCTGACAGAGTGGTTTAATTGCGTGGCATTTCATTGGGTGTATTTGCCAACTGGGAAAGCAAAATGAAGTCAGGGATTACAAGCACAGGAAGAGGAACTACATGGTTTAGACCTCGAGTTCATTTACCTCACTTTATTAAAATAGAGGAATATGTATGGCACAGAACTACTAGTTATAATATTACTTTTTAAACTCTAGACAAAAACCCTGCATACAAATGGTGAAATACTCCAGAGGTATTCACCTTGGGATTCTTGAAGTTGATTCTTGTAAGTCATTAGTTGTTTCTGCATAAACATATCGAGATGGGCCACGAGTTGAACTGTGATTTTCCCATCGTGAATTGAAGCTTTCATTTCATATTACAGAAATCCTTGAAACTATACTTAAAGCAGTGGTTGTAGGCACCAACAAAGTGCTATTTATTGGCTTCATCACTTTCGAAAACCGCTGATGTTTGTTTTGGCTTTGTGCACTGAGATATTTCTGAACTGCCTTTAGTGATCTCTTAGTAAACTAACAGATGGTTTGTGATAGATAAAGCTGAATAATCAGGCAGTCCTGGTTGTAATGAAAATGTTCACCAGAAACATACTTTGAATTTGTGCTTCCACTCTGCTTGGAGTGGATTTGAACTTATTTTCTGGCCTTCCTTTTCAGATCATGATTAAAAGTTAAGCATCAAAAAATCAACTGGATGAAAGCAGAAAGACACAATTCATGTGCTAAATTTGTAGTGCCTAGGTTACTAGTCTTTATTTATATAGGAGCTTTTTCCTTCTTGAATATTCAGGAATTTCATACCTGAGTTTAATTTTTTCTAGTAGATTTGCTCTCAGGATAAACTGTAGTTTTCATCTGACCAGATGGACCACTGAGAGCCAAGCATGGACTGTCAGGAAGATTGCTTTTCTTTCGGTGAAACAGCTATACCTGGCAGCATTTAGGATGGGTTGACCGTATTTTGGACTTTTTGATCTAGTCCAGTAGCAAGGAGGTTACCTTTCTGATTTAAGCAGCTCTGCCTCTAACTCGAGGAGTTTTGAGACACACAAGATTTCCATTATCTCATTCTGAAATGCTGGCTTTGGAGTTTTTGCTGTGACTCTTTTTTTCCAGCCTTTTGAAATACCAGGCCCATGTTGTGCTTGCAGACAAAGAAGTTGAAGAAAGTTTTCATCAACCTTTTCACATAAGGGTGTATTTCAAACTTGTTCAGTAAAAAGGCCTTGCAGTGCAAGTCCTTGTCTGGCAAGATAACAGCCCGAGTTCAGTGTGCTCATGGAATACTAATTAGTCTCTTCATTCAGATTTTCCTGTTTTCTTTTTTTTTTCTTTTTTTTTCTTTTTTCTTTTTTTTTTTTTTTCCGAGAAGGCTGAATATTTAGCATGTCGCCAACATTCTCTGTGGTTTTCTGGAAGAATTTAACTGCTTCATGGTGGCTAGGAGAAAGCTGGTTCCTCTCGTATTTTTTTTTCAAGTCTTTTTCTTCCAAATGAAGTATCCAGACGGTGTGAAAGCATCATCCGTGTGTTTAGACAAACACTGTTTGCACCTCTAAACTCTGCAATGGTGGAAATCGAGTGTACTTCACCAGCTTCAGAATAATGGAGCCACTGAAAATCTTCAGACCAGGATGAGCACAAAGAACAGTCTTGTTTTCTGAAGTTATGTGCAGGAAAAAGCTCAAGCCATGGCTGATGAGGTGTCTCAGAAATGTTAACAGTGTCAAGCAACTGGCAATTGGTTCCTGTGGCAGGAAATAGCAAAGGCAGCTCAGTGCTACGAGCAGTAGAAGCTGGCCTTATTGTTGTTGGAATTGTAGTTTCCTCCTTCTTAATCGTCTGTGTTGTAAGTGAGTTTGCTTCAGCCCCCGGAGAATACATATTCTGCTTTTGCGTGGTCTCTGCTCCTCTGGTAGGAATGGTACTGGCTAACGCACACACAGCTCTTGAGCAAGCTAAAACACTTAGCTGGCCGCTTGGTTTATGCAACTGCATTTGTTGCAGAAAAGTTTGGAACATAGCAGGATGAAGACGAGGAATAGCCTACGCCATGAAGGACTATTAAAAACAAAGACACCACCTCTGGCTGAGGGAGTCTCAGAGCCACAAATTGATAGGGGCTGGGAAAATATTGGGGAGAAGTCTCACTGTGCAGTTGCCCATTGCATTGCTTCTGGCCATTGCTGGAGACAGGATGCTGGGCTTTGGTCTGCCCCACTATGCCTGCTTTCATCTGTCTGCTTTAATATTTTCTCTGTGCACAATGTTTTTAACAAAGAATATGCAATAAATTAAATTATTTTGTGTTAGTCTGTAAGGAAAAACTACCCACTTGAAATCAAAGGCCCCAGACAGGGTTTTGTACAGTTCTGTGTGTTGATATAATTGGTGACGAACATTAGTATATGTGAGACATGAGTAGAAAACATAAGTACCTGTTAAGGTCTTAGATTCTTGGCAAGAAAAATTGCTCAGTGAAGTCAAATCCTTTTGTTCTCCTTGAAGCATCTCTGTGGTTCTGGCTGATTCTGTTTTAACACTGCAAACTGTTTAATTCTGCTTTAATTTTCTCCAGAGTAACCTGTGATCTTTCCAGGCACTTCAAGCAGAGACGGTGGTTAAACCTTGTGTGTGGCTGATTCGGAATACTACTGCAGATACCTCTTTTCAGCCCAGAAGACTATTGACTGTAGAAGTTTACATATTCTTACAAGCAAATATACAACTGACAAATGTTCCCTATAAGGTAATAACAATAAGAATGAAAAGAAACAAAAATAAGTAGTCTGAACTTCTATTTGATATTTTTCAGCTTGAGCTCTCTGAATCCAAGCAATGAGTACGTTCAGAGATCATAACTCAAGAACATTTCTTGTACACTGACCTTCCAAACGATTAGTCTTGCGTTTTGTCTTTTTATATTTTTTTTTGGAAGGACCTCTCTTTGGAAGGGAGGATCACACAGCTTGAAACATTGCTGGCGGCATGAAAAGAGAGAATAATATTTCTTCTGCATGGTGTTTGGTCTGGTAGGAATCACTTCTTGTCTGTTCCAGGGTAGATGAGCACCACTCCAAAGGCCCTGGCAATTGAGAAGGGTCTGGGGACAGAATCGACATAGTCAGCGTGACCCACTGTCCTCAGCTCAGTGTCACGGTGAGAAGATCTGCCACTGTCTCACTCTGGATTGTGCAAACAATACTTGCCTGTATTTGCAGAATTTTATCTGTCTGGTGAAATGTTAATTTGGGGTTTTCTGGTACATGGCATGAAATACACCTTTTTTTTCTATTCCAGATTCTAGTCACAGTGTGGCCTGTCATCAAAGACATGGCTGAGTCTTGTTCCTCTTTTCCTCCAAGATATTGCAGAATTGGCTCTTCAGCCTCAGATCTATCACAGAATTTTCCCTGTTTGTATCCTTGTTGTACCTTTGGTTTAGATGCTATTCCTTTATTTTACTTTCAATGCAGTGCAGCTCTCCTCATGTTTTTTTGTTTGTTTGTTGTTTTTTCCTGTTCTATGTTTTTTCTTCTTTCTGACAGTAAATGAAAATGGGTAGAGACTGAGTCTACCCAAGTAGGCTAGAGTCAGAGATAAAGGTCTTTTACCATCTTTCTTTCAGCTGGCACTTGCTGACTGAAGATACAGAAGTATGTGATATATAAATCTCTTCTTGATGCCTTCTGTGTATCTGTAGGGATTCAGCTCCTTTGGGACTTTTACTTGATTCACTCTTCAACTTAAGATTATTTTTTTTAAATTTCTTTTTGCTGCTGGCACAACAGCATGTTCATTAATCACTCAGACCCCAAGGTGCTCGAAAGAAATGGTCTTTATCTGGTGACACAGTTCCAACAGCTTTTGCCCAACAGAACATGTGCTTTTCCAGAGCTCCTCCCGGGATATTTTTGTGTGTCTGGAAAGAAAGCCCACTGAAAGGTATAACTGACTGCTACAGGGAGAACAGTTTGGCTGCAAGATAAGGAAAGCAGTCTAGACAGATCTGTCTCAGCACACAGGATGAGATTATTTTGCCTATCTGAAGTTCTGTTCTAATTGTTTAGTGCATGTTTATATTTTTGGTGATGACATCCTATTCCTTCAAGGATTTTTATGAGAAGTAATCAGACTCGTCTAGCCTCACAACCTCCTACAAATCATAGTTTGCTTGGGATGTTAGGTCTTGTGTTCAGAGGTGCTAGCCTCACTAAAGATGTTTTCTTTAGGTGGATGAAAAAAAAATCATATTCCTGTTAGAGAATTTTAATGTGCAATAGCTGAGGAATTTACCTTCATTCCAGTATCAGGTGTTTTGACATTTCAAGCTGCAGGGGCTTTTAATGCATGGTGCATGTCAAAAAGATGTGGGGCTACACCTGGAATGCTAAAGGCTAACGTGGACAATATTGTGATACTATGTGGTTGCAGAATCAATCAGTGCCTCTCTTGGGATAGATTTACACATACCACAGGGGTAGTCCCCAAATACCTGCAAGACTAGACTTGTGGGCTGTTAAACAGAGTACCCACAATATAGTCTGTCAAGCGCCTTTTTCACTTTCCCAGGCATATTTTTGTTGCCTACAGACAGTCTGCCAAAGAATCTTGTGTTAGTTGATGGGACGACTGTGTCCAGAAGCATTTTAGAAAACCTTGTTGGAAAGTGATATAGATAGAGTCACTGCATTGAACTCTTGATCCTGTCTGAGATAAGAATACAGCAGAAAAAGGTTTAGAGGAAGCAACAAAAGTATTCTATATGAGGCAGAGACAAAAGGCCAGGTTACTAGATGATGTGAAGAAACTCGCAAGGGATGATACAGTAGGTATATGCAAAATTTTCCTTAGATTCTCCAAAGCCATAAGCTCAAGGGAGTTCCTAGAGAGGTTAATATGGCAGTACACTTAAAACTGATGAGATGTTTCTCTCCAAAAAGCACACAGACTTTCAGAACTCATTATTCAGGCAAAAGGTTTAGGAGAAGTCAAATAATTAAAAAAATAATAAATCTGCTGCTACCACAAACAGACAACAACATGCAAGAGGTTATAAAACTTCATGTTCCAGGATGAAAGTCAGCCACTTCCTATTTCGGGTCAGGAAGACACTTCCCCTGGAGGTATGCTATTAAGGATTGTCCATTACAGGATTTTTAGCTTTAGATCTCAATCCAAGTACTATCAGCAGCAGTGTCAGACTAGATGAACCACTGTTTGGTAACTGCTGGTCTACTCTATTCTGAATTTAACACCCATTTTCATATGTCTCAGACTGTGCTGCCCTATTTTTTTTTTCATTTTTTTCTCATGAAGGAACATCAGAAATAAGAGGAAATCATTTCCCTGCTGATCTAGCTACTATCTTGTTTAATTTGAATTTTGTGTTTGGAGGAGATGGTTTTCTTTTCCCTGAAATACTGTAAGCAAAATTCTGCTTACCATGGGTAACAAAAGCCAAATTGAAACAACAGTCCCTAATTTATTGTCGGAATCCCTGTATATTTCAGGGCTATAAAACGCTCCTATGTTTTTGCCATGGTGCTTATCGTGAGTGAGCAAGCTGCTAGTTAATGATGCTCCCTGACTCACCTTCCTGTCCACTCCGACTTGGGAAGATGGACAGTGGATGTGACGCTGACAGAAGGGACAGCAGCAAGTGAACACACCCTGATAAGCCATTAGGAGAGAGCATCAAACAGTCAGTGCAGAAAGCCGAAAAATGCAATTACTTCTCCAAAATATGAGAAAGTCTGCTGTCGTTTTACTCAACATCACCTCAATCAACTCAAAGTTGCTTCAGCCATTTTTTTAAGCAGTAAAATATTAAGTGTGATCAGTCTTTCACAGATACTAATTTCTGATCTGCTTAAAAGGATGAAGAAATATGAAAGCTATGTTTTGTGTACTGAAATACTTGGAAGATTCCTGTTCAGAGAGGAAGGCCTCCTCTTCTTGATCCTCTGCACCAGACTACCTGTAGCTGCCATCGCTATGTTAACACACATGTATTTTGGGCTGCACCACAAAGCTTGAATCATGAAAGTTGAGGTCTGTGGCGTAGAAAAACGCTTTTGTACACCAGTAAAGCTGTTTCTCTGGCTGGTAAATGTATATGGGATGTTATCTTTTAGTTTATTAGGTAGATTAATTACAGGGTTGTAGCTATAGTCCCACAGTTAAACCACAGGAGTCTTACTTATTTTTCACTCTCTCTCTCAGTACTCTCCATAGTTAAATCTCACTCTTAGAGAGAATTTATTTTTCATGTGCAACTTTAAAATGAACTCTCCTGAACCATTATGCTACTTGGAGAGTAGCATCTATTAAAAAATATAGATATATTCCTATGGTTTTATGCAGTCAATAACTCAAAATAGCTTGTGCCTACCACAGCACAGCTATCATGAACTTAGTCATTCCCACAGAGGGTCTTTGTTATGTTTGAAAAATACCAATTTTGAAATCAAAGGATCTGGTTCTTATTTGCATGATTGTGCCAAGAGGCCTTATAGTGGTTGCAAAAGACATTGCACAGACCTCCTAGTCTCCAGTGCCGAGGCATGAGACTTTAACAGCATTGCCCTGCTCAGACTTCCCACAGTGTATGACCCTTCTTCTGGCACCGATGCAGCAGAGCCCTGTTGGATGGCACCACCCCATTGTCTGTGGGTCTTTTATGAAATACTTGAGCTAGATTTTCCTGGTAGTGCCATTGATTTAAATTCTTAAATTTATCTCATCTCCTTGTTACTATCCGGTTGACTGTTTCCTTGAGGTGTCTGGCTACATCATGATTTGCATATGTATATATGCAAATACATATATGCACATATGTATTTGTGTTCATAGAGCCATAGAATCACAGAACCATAGAATATTCTGCATTGGAAGGGACCCACAAGGATCTTCTAGTCCAGCTCCTGGCCCCACAAAGGACCACTCAAAAATCAGACCATGTGTCTGAGAGCATTGTCCAAACACTTCTTGAACTCCAACAGGCTCAGTGCCATGACCACTGCCCTGGGAAGCCTGTCCCAGTGCCCGACCACCCTCTGGATGCAGAACCTTTTCCTCATATCCAGTCTGAACCTTTCCTGACACATCTTCACGCTGTTTCCTTGGGTCCTATCTGTTTACTCCTGTTACTCTGATTGCTGAATAAAGATGCCTTGCTTTACACTCAAAAGAAAAAGCTTCTTACCCGGTTTGTACGCATTGGGTTCCCTCTCATTTCCAAGCAGTGTCACTTCAATACAGAGTAACATTTTTCCAAAAAGTGCTGAACCAGCTCAATAGCCATAAGACAATCTCCATCTCCCAGTAGATGTGTGCACTGCTCCAGCAGCAATTTATTAGTAGAGATGCCACTAATCTTCAGACCCCTGGAGCAGGACTGTCCAGCCTCTACCTCAATGATACATACTTAGGCCTACATGAAATTACATCTGTAATTTCTGAGAAGAGCATAGACATAATTAAACATTTTTTGGGTCTCTTGCCCACATGCTAACATGATATTTGTTATGGGGTGCTGCCTGCTTTTATCCCAGCATTTGCTACGTGAATGCAGTTGCATCAAGATGAGATACACCTAAGAAAGACCTGTTTTCTCACTGACTTTTCTCACTGACAGGGGACTTGGACCAAGTATCTGATTTGTAGAAGAGCAGTCAGATGGTCGGCAGTCAGATGAATTACAGTTGAAATGGCAACAGATACATAACTGGACCCTGTAAAGGCTTTCACACAGGGACCACAAAGCCTGCCTGCATCTGGTGCTCTTCTGCCTCTTCTTCAGAGTATATAAACACTTATGAATATCATAGGAGACCAAAAGACTTTTGTTTTCATATATTAGGTATTCCTTGCTATAAGGAAAAAAAATTTCAGAGAAGAAATGATTTAATCTGGCTTTCAGCTTAATATCTGTTTATATAGTGATAATTTCCATCTCCTCTATATTGTCTTTCAGCTGTAATATTGTCTTCACTTGGCAGCCAACTTATTGAAGTCATTTGCCACAGAAGGTTTCGAAACATATTATTTATGGCTCCAGCCTGTCACCCTCAGACAATATTCTGAGATGATGTAATGCAGCTGCTCACAGCATTTCTATGTCTCTACACTTTGCTAGTGTTTTTTTGTACTTTGTTTGGTCTTCAAAAATATAAAAGCCATTACTTATTTTATCTTCTGTTAGATTTCTGTGAAAAGATGCATAAAACTAATAGAAATGATCCTCTATGTTTGGTTTTGAAGTTTCTAGATTAATTACTTCCTATAGTGCAATAGGGTTAAGTAAGTTCTGATCAATTTAACTTGAGTATGTGAGCTAACTCCATGCTTCTTTGTCTTTGTTATACCTGGATTTGGTATTTCAAAGTGCTTTTGAGACTATTTTCATTGTTAGGAAGAGAAGTGACATTTTTTTTAGAATTTTTGAATGAGTGAGTTCACAGTTAGCATGACATATGAGACTCATTTCCTCATTTGTTACTATTTTAAACATATACTTATCCTCCCACTTGTTCCTGAAAAAGTTCTGTTTCTTGTAGATTCTCCACCTAAAAAAAATAAAAAAATAAAAAACACAACAAAACTATAAACACTAAAGTAGCTCCTCAGCCTAGCAGACAGTGGGTAGTTCCTTTGAATAATGAATAGGAATGGCTGCAAGCCTGTGAAGGTCATGTCTTTGTGGACATTTTGATAGGTCTCCCTTTAGCAATGCTACGTTCCATCTACCAGCCAGCTACTCTAGGTTTCCTCTGTAGTCAGTGGAGAGGAATGAGCACTTCCTGGGCACATTTCATCTGCCTGGAAGATAAAAGTCTAGAAGAGGCTGATGGGTTGCATTCTGACTGCAAATGGAAAGTCAGGAGTCCTCCAAAAGGGAATTCCTTTCATTCCCTCGTCCTGACATTAGTCTCTGTCTGGTTCTTGGCATAGCTCAAAACTTCTCAGAGCTGCAGTGCCTACCCACAGCTCTGAGACTTTGGTATGGTACCCAGAAGTGACCAGAGTGCAATATCCAAATGTCCTACCCAGGAAAAGATGTTCACCTTGCAAGGAACTGTTACAGGGCTGCATTGACTGGTTTCATGGTTTCCTCTTTCACCACTAGCTTTGCACCAGTGGTATGCTCAAACGCAGAGATGGCCTTGTGCTTAGACTATTTGCAAACATTTGCATGCATTACACTGGATGGAAGTACAGTGGTTTTTGGCCCACCTGCCAGTACTTTTTCATGTTAGTACTATTTCATGATCTCTTGGTCTTCAGAGATTTGCATTTGTAAAAACTCTTACCCTGGATTTAGTCAATCTTATAAAAGTGTAAGCAGCAGAAGTATATAAAGAATAAGAAGTAATGGAGTAATGATAAATAATGATACTGATTTGTAGAGTGCTATTTAATGCAAACTTGTCAAGTGTATCTTCTCCTAGAGATTTAATGAAGACCGAAGTCATTTGAGATGACCACGTAATTGAAAGGAAAATGTTCTCTTCTCTTGTGGTCAGTGATGTATTGACATGGTTGGTTGTGGCAAATTAAGTTGCAACTAAAATTTTGTTTCCTTCATCATGTTTGCTGGGAGGCCAGAAGAGAATATTTTAAATGCATGTCCTCATTTTAACTTTAACTGTGTTGCTTTGATTTCTATTACTTGTGTTTTGTAAAACCATTAGTGGTTTTTTTTTTTTCTTATTTGCCTTTAATCTCTGGTATACTCCCAGCCTGAATTAAATCCACCATACTTTATTCATCTTACTTTATATGTAAATCATTACTGTTTTCTCCATTTGTCTTTTAAAGAGAGTATCTGGAAAATAGTATTTAACCTCCACAGAAAGCTATATCCTAAACAGAGAACTGTTTTCTCTTTTACAGATGAAATAGCTAGTCTCCAGTTGCTCTAGTGTGAATATAGTTATACAGTCCTCCCAGCAATTTTTTGCTGACAGAAACAATCATAGGTAAAATAGTAGTTTTGGTTCCCATGAATTTCTAAAATAGGACAGTGATATTTTTCTTTTTCTTTCACAGCTCTTATAGAGGAAAATTTATCCCAGCAGAAAACAAAAAATCAAGATTCGATGCCCCTTCTACACTTTCTGAAGGACTACTTCCACTCATAGTCTCCCCACATATTGATTTTACAGTCCAAGTTCTCTTAGTGATAAATACACTTGACAGAGCTATTTGGCTGAAGCATAGTAATTAACAGGCAGGATGGTATTCCTAAGATTTAGCAACTGGTTAATTAAATATTATTGTCCACTAGCTAATTCATACGTTTTACTATAAACTCCGATTTTTCTAATTTGTCTTTTCCTTGTTCTATCTAAAATTTAATTAAAGCAGTCTGGTTTGAGTATAAACGGGAGATAAAGACAAGTTATGAGCAATGCAGGAGTGCAAGCTAAGCTCAGCTGCACCACGTGGATTGCACAGAGCGTGGTCAAGACTCCCTGGTGATTCTCCTGTCTTACTGCAGAGAGAAAGGTTTGGAAATTTTTCCAACCTTGTGCTTTGCTAGTCTGCAGGAGAGCTGCTCAAGAAGTGAACAGAAGCATCAATATTGACAGCAGTTTTGGCTTTAGCTATAAAATAGCCTCAACTCTTTAAAATTATTTTCATCCCCGGTAGTTTAGAGCAGTCAATTTGTATTCCAGTTGCAGAGACTTTCAGGTAAGAAATTGAAAGCAGAGGGGATAGAGTTACAGAACCCAAGTGGACACCGGTGGACACCAAGCTGAACATGAGACAGCAACATGCCCTTGCTGCAAATAAGGCTGATGGTATCCTGGGCTGCATTAGGGAAAGCATCACCAGCAGATCGAGAGGTGATCCTTCCCCTCTGCTCAGCACCAGTGAGGCCACGCTTGGAGTGCTGGGTCCAGTTCTGGGCCCCTAGTACAAGAGAGACATGGACATGTTGGAGAGAGCCCTGCAAAGAGCCACTCAGGTGAGGAAGGGCCTGGAGCACCTCTCCTGTGAGCAGAGGCTGGGAGAGCTGGGACTGCTCAGCCTGGAGAAGAGGAGGCTCAGGGGGATCTCACCCAGGGCTGTGAATCCCCGCAGGCAGGGGGCAAAGAGGCCACAGCCAGGCTCTTTTCAGGGGTGCCCAGCGCCAGGCCAGGGGCAGTGGGCACCAAGGGGCAGGCAGGAGGCTCCCTCTGAGCACCAGGCAGCACTTGTGTGCTGGGCTGAGCACTGGCCCAGGCTGCCCAGAGAGGCTGTGGGGTCTCCTCCTGGGAGAGCGGCACAAGGCGCCTGGACAGGGTCCTGGGCACCCTGCGCTGGGGGGCCCTGCTGGAGCAGGGCTTGGGGACGGTGGCTTCCAGTGCCCCCTGACAGCCTCAGCCATTTTGTGATCCTGTGCAGTGTGGACACGTGGACAACAGCTTAGGCTTCCTGTACAATTAATGGAGGCGAACAGGCCCCAGTGCTAGTTTCTTACTCTGAATTGTCCTCATGAATGGTTTTCTCCTTTTCACTGACTGCTGAGGGAGCCTAGAAGGCTGGTTGTCTAATTTAGCCACCTAAGTCAGATACTGGAAATTGCTAAGACAGGAATGTTGACACAATAATGGATTTTTTCTTGTGAATTTGCCTGTGAGACGTGCTGGCCAGTAACTACTGACAGTAGTGTTGATAAGGAATCGTCAAGCTTAATGTGGGAAATCAGCGCTGACATCTCGATGCCACCAAATTATTGGATACTGAATTCACTGGAATTGGTATTTCAGCCCAGTGGGCAAAGTGCAGCAAGACACACACCCATCCCATCCCATCCCATCCCATCCCATCCCATCCCACCCCACCCCACCCCACCCCACCCCATCCTTCCTGACAGGGTGCTCTCAGCCAGCACTTCAGACCACATAGAGAAAACATGCTCAGATCCACGGTTTCAGTTTACCCAGCTCACACAGAAGGAATTCAATTATGTCCATTATTGCAGGGAAACACAGACGTGGATGGAAGATGTTACTAAGAAATGAACATGGAAAGTAATTTGTCTTTTTCATGTCAAAATCTGTATGACAGTGATACTCTCTTAATTGAAAGCTGTGTTCTCCTGCAAAAGAAAAAGAAAGTCTGTCTTTTCTACCCAGCAAAGTTCATTATGGTTGCTAGAGAAAACAGACTTTGAAGAGACTTCAGTAAATATACTATTCTTGCTGGTAGTTTCCCCTGAATCTCTCACAATATAATTAAATGCTGGTCTGTGTAATTGATTACTGCTAGCTGTTACCTGGACATGTCCTGATATTTTCCTGAAGACCAGAGGGCGCACACATTCTGGATTTACCAGAATTTTCAACTCAGAGGAAGAGAGCTTGCCAAATGGTTTGGGTAGACCTGAGGGCATGTTTGGGCTGTGCATAATGTTCAAAATCCCTGCCTTAGGCCTGCCTTGCTGGATACGTGTGTATGGACCAGTATAATGACATGAGGAGACACAAACTTGAGTCCCAGCAGCAGAGCACCTGCAGCTGTGTGGTTTTACCTCTAAGGTATCTTGCCCTTATTTTTGGAAGCTACATTGCTGGTGCAGCTACCCTGTTTCTGGGCCCAGATCTGGTATTTTCAGGGTTGGTTTGGTAATCCCAGTGCCAGAATCTTCTGTGTTCGTACCCGCATTGTATAGAATTATTATCCCTGGGATTTTAATGTAAAACTGTCGGATAGGAGCTAAGAGGAAGTGGTACATCAGGATCAAAGTGATGCCTTGTTCCTCCTCGATGGAAACAATCTTTAACAGAGTTATTCAGTAACATGTATTTGCATTTATCATACGGGAACTTGCTTGCAGATCTTGCCAAAATGAGTAAAGAAAGAATAAGACAGCTGGCACAAAAAGGTACACAGCAGATGGTCTCCACACTCTTCTGAACCTTTACACTTGAGTCACCCTTTAATCCTACTGAAGCCACCGAAGCCCTGCCTGCTCTGTTAAAGCAAATATATCTGAGTAAGAGGGATCAGCTACTGAGTGAGGCTTTCTTTCCCTCACTCGACATCTGTACCTGTCAGGGCTGTTTTGGTCGTGCTAGCGAGGCGAGATCAAAGCAGCACCTTCCCTCTGTCCCCGGGAGACTGGCTGCCGAGGGGTTCTTTTTTAAAGTCCTTTTTCCCTGAAGGTGACTTGTATGACTCAGCCAGGCCCAGAAAAGGGAGAGTGTGTGGGTGTGAGAGGTTTACACAAGATTATTACACTCTCTCAATATTCTGTATTTCTTGTCATTCATCTGTAGTTTCAGAGAATCCAGAAATTAACCTTGGACAAGAAACAAAGCACCGCTCTTAAAGGTACTACAGATTGCTGGTGTCTTTTCTTTCATCTTCTGAGGCACTTTTCTGGAAATATAGTTAAGTGACTGGCTACAAAAAAAAACAAACATTTGAGATGTGATTTATTCAAAGAGGACAGTTTGAGCCACTCCCTTGGAGCACAGCACACAGAAGTTTGTCATGTTTGGCTTGTCCTGAAGGGAAAAGAAGAAAATATTTTCATTTTCTGGCTGGGGAGAACCCACCTCAAGATGCTGTTACCGTATTCTAGGGAGTGGGGACCATGTGGTTTGCTCAGGAGTCTTTGGAAGGGTCATCAGAATATACTGCTCAAAATTAGAGGCAGGGTAGCCACTGGGAACACGGTGAGCAGCAGCTTCTGAAAGGAGGAGACAGAGATATGAATTAGGTCATCTGGCAAGACCAGTGTAGGTAGAAAGAGAGAGAAATAAAGTTGGAGTAGAGACACAGCAGAGTTCCCTGAAGGGGAGGGACCTCTGGGATGTCTTAGCAACTTCACTCACAATTTGGAAGCATTTGTTGAACAAAAGAATAATGTCATGCAGCCAGCACCAAGAGATGGGACAAGGGACAGGTTTTGCCCTGTGCACTTTTCCATAAAGGAGGAAAGGGGAAAAAGCTTCAAACCCTTGGCCAGTTGTTCAGTGATACGGTGAATGCCAGGGATACTGAGCTAAAGGGGAAAGTCAGCTGGGAAATGATTGTGGAGAAACAGCCTGGAGCATGGAGCGATGGGGAAGCCATGTGAAAGAAAAAAGGGTTAGAGCATGGAAGGGGTACGAAGACACAGGTGAGAGAATATAAGAGGAGGGGTGAATATAAGAGAGAACAAAAAGGGACTTAAGAGACAGTTATTTATTTTCCAAAAGGGACAAGAGTAGAAAGAATAAGAGCAGAATTGGTAGCGGTGAAGAAAGAGGCTAAATTCAGAAACAGAGCTAGTAGAAGAAAAAGGATTTTATCAGAAAAGTAGGGTTAAAGGAGAATGTTCTTGGAGGTCAAAGAGTCAGTAAATTTAGTGAAGTTTTAAACAGAAAAATGGGAGAGGAAAATAAGAAGATACAGAAAGAAAAATTAATAAGCAAAGGAAGGTAAAAGAGAAAAGAAGAACAAAGTCAAGGAAGATAATTTTTTATGCTTTAGAAAGCTTCATTCTGACCTATTTTGGTATAAAATATCCTTACTATGTATTGGACAGACAGTACCAGGGGAACTCAGGGAGGACTGAGGACTGAGGAAACCAATCTGCGGTGGTGGAAGACAGTGGAAGACAGTGGTGCTGGATGAAGCTCCACGATGGGAAAGGAAGATGTTGGCTATGGATGGGCAGTCCCAGCCAGTGAGTATCTGTGACCTTGGCAAGTTTTTGCAAGGCCTTTTATGAGCCCTGTCTAGCAATACAGGGCCCAGGTTTTGGTTTTCAGGTGCAAAAACAGTGTCAAAGCATTTCTAGAAACCCAGTGAAGTCAAGTCACTCTGCCTGGTATTTCATGGGTACATGTCCTCATTCATGAAAGAGGGATGAAGCGTATAGGCTTACCATGATGGTATTGCATGGGCCATGGAGAGGGAAAAAGAAAGGAGAAAGGGTACAATAATAGGTTAACTTACATTGAAAGAGGCGTCTGCACACCTCCAAAGTACAAGTGTTTCTCTAGCCCCAGGCACCTTGGTAATGCTCCACCGGCCTCACTCCAGTATACATGTCTTTCTTGTGCTGGGGACCCTGCAATCACACACAGTATTCCACATGTGGTTTTGCAGCAAAGGCACAGGATTTGGGACTTACGTGTGTAAGAACAACACAAATCTGAAGGTTACACAGTGCAAATATTCAAAAAACTCGGTAGCTACACAGTTATTAAGCTTTCAAGATTTGGCATTTCCATTTTAGCATAATTGCATTGAGTGTGGTAGCTCATATCCAAGAAAAACACTTTTCTTATACTCTGAAAGCATGCAGTTTAAAAACAATGCCCATATACGAAGTAATTTCTCTCATTTGATATTAAACTGCTTCCTTTATTTCTGAAATCCAGAGGGCTGTTCTGAAGAAAAGGAAGTTTTGCTATATCACATGGGTGATACTGTGGAGATTGAAATAGCAAAGTACACCAGCCAAAATTAGCACAGCTTTGCATTCAGATATGCTGCCACTTATTTACTCTTTCACTATGAAATAATACAGCTTAGTGTCAGATATTCATGGTTCACCCGCCTTCGATCAAACGAAGCCCTCTTACTTGAGGCAAAAGAAAGGTCTATTAAACACAGACACAGACAACAGATGGCTCAGGATATTTGTCTTCTTCTAGGATAATGTTAGAGTGTGGAGCCAAAACTTGGTTCAGAGGCTGCCCTGAGGCCCCTTGGGGTTACGTTTTTTTAGAAAACAGCCAATAACCCTCGCTTCCAGAACTACAGAACTCATTTCCCTGACTCATCTTTCCGATAACATTCACATCATCATTTTGAAAAACAAGCAAACCCAACGACCAAATCCAAACAATTTCCTTGAAGCTGCATTGAGAGGCTGAGCTTTTATTTTGCCTACTAGCTATACAGTGACAGCCAGATTTACTGGTGGGGGGGACCTCAGGGAGGGAGGAATGCACATCAGATAAAATCGTGATACGTGTTGCATTATAGAAGTCGTATCTGTGTACCCTTAAGGAAACCAGCCATGTTAACCCTGCTATTATCACAGGGAACTTTTGCACCGCATTACCAAATGCATACCATTTGCATTCCAAATACCCATTACATAAATATTTGTCATGCTTGCTTGTTTTGCTATGAGCTTTGCAGGCTCATTAGGGCTGTGCCTCATGATACAGATGCTGGGCTCATTTAGTTGTGATCAGTTCCCCTTCCCTCTGACTTCCCCCATGACTTTTTGCTGTAGCTTCTCTGTACTTCAGTTCACTATTCTTAAAATAGGAGCAAGGGCTCTATCTGGCCAAGGAAAAAGCAATTAAGCTTTAGGAGGATATTATATGGAATCATAGACCCATAGGACAATAGGTGTCCATGCCCATGGCATGGGGGAGGAGTTAGATAGTCTTTAAGATCCTTTCCAACCTAAACCATTCTATAATTCTTTGAATTTGGAGCTCAAGAAGTGAGGGACAAGAAGCACCACCAACATAAGGAGATAGCAAAGGTATTACTTTTTTAGTCTCAGGGTCTTTCTCAAAATATTTTAAGATCAAGATATTTTCAGTAAATGGCAAAGTAATTGGAGGTGACTTTTTTCCTTTTCAGAAATTTTCAGTGAGGCTGTGCTATTTCCATAGTGTTTAATTCATAACCAAGTCGATTCCACACTGAAGGAAATTTCAGATAAAAGTTTGTCTATTTTCTCAATGCCTATTTTTTTATTATGCTTCAGAATGGGTTTCTTGGAATATAATGGTTTTGCAGACAGCATGAGCATTATGTCAGTGTTGGCAGCAAGAGATCATATCATTATTCCTCGGAAGGTATTTTTTAAGGCTGTTTGTGTTCCCTTGTGGTACACCTTCACTCCCCACCTACACCTGCTGCTGTGTCTGCTCTGAGGGATGGAAAGATTGATTTTGTCTAATTTTACCACCCACTCTGAAGCTGTTGGCTCAGAACGTCTGCTGAGACTCTTCCCTTCAAGCCAGATTTTGTGAATGGCAAAGCTTACTAAAAGTCAGGTTCTTAAATGCTGAGCCTTTTCTTTGTACAACATTCCTTGTAGAAAAGTAAACCAATCACCCTTTGAACTTCCCATGAGCATGGCAGTGGCATGTAAGTTTTATTTCCTTTTCCTCTCTGCTTCTATCCCTTCACACATGCAACACACACACATACTCAGTGTTATAATTCTTATCCCTTCTCTGAGCTGTGAAATTGTTGACAATTGAGAAAAGCCAACAATCAAATTATTATCACAGAAATCTGACTTGAAACCCACCAAAATGTAGTTTCAGGTGCTTAGCAAATCCCAACAGTTTGCATTAGGGACCCACATTTCATAATTTAAAGTCTTTCCAAAGTAAAACCTTAGGGGCAGGAGAATGGCTGTGGGATTTATCAGCAACCAGGTCCTTTTCTGTTTCTCTAGATGTCCTGTTGTGCTTCCCTAGAGGCATGCACAACGCTGAGCAAAAATAACATTTGAGCTGAGCAGGAGCTGCCTCTGTGCAACCTGGGGAGAGCTCCCTGTGCCTTGCAGGGCCCTGGGGCAGCTGCCTTGGCTTCTGAGTGGCACCACACAGAGCCCCTCTCCATCAGTTTTCTGGGGAGCTGCCAGATCTAAATACCCCTGGAACTGAATGAGAAGGGAAACAAGCAAATATTCAAGTGTTTTATGTTGTGAGGGTGAATGAGGCTTGCCTTTCCTGAACTAAATTTGATCCAGCACTAGACAAGTTTGTTAAAAGTGTCACAGGATGTTTAAAGGGCAAGCATTAGTCACATTGGTGCAGAGCAGTGCAATGAGGTGAATATGAGACTTGATTCATAACCTGGATGAACAGAAGATACTTTTCAATGGGAAAGTAAAAGGGGCAGCTCTAACATGAAAGAGTCCACAACACTTAACAGCTGTTCCTCTCCTGCAAAGAAATCCTTTTGCAGTACATGGAAATGAATTGAGATGACGGTGCCCATCATCATGTGAAATAACTTGTGACTCAGTGTTGGCAGTCACCTCGGTCATGGACAGAGTCTTCAAACAGACATTTTCTGCTTTACAGAAATCTGAAAGCATAAGAAGTTTGGAAAGATGAATAAAAGACTCTACAGATCAATTTGCTTTGCAGAGGAAGACTTAATGCTAAAGCTGCTACCCTGAATGAGAGATGACAAATAAAAATGTCTTGTTTCAAAACTGTAGTGAGAAAAATGCAGCAGCCTTGCCCTGTGCTTTGACCAGTTCTGCAATGAATGGTGACATTTGACTGGCTCCTCACTGTGAAGGGAAATTTAACACAACTCTGCTGGCGTCTTAAAGGTCAACTGTCCCTCTCTGACATTCCCTTCTTTAGTAGGAGAGTTGGCATCACTGCATGTGGGAACAGTCAGGGTCTGCTCAGGGTCTTCTCCTAAACAGCCCTCAGTATTGTGCACAGCTGCACGAGTCCATTAACGCGTGCCTCTCAAATGTCCATCGTTTTCATTTAAAGACCATTTAAAGACCAAGTATACTTTCAGCCCATGCAAATATGCTTACCCTCTCTTTTTTTTTTTTTTGATGTGGAAAATTCTTTGCATCAGAAATATACTGGGTTGAAGAAGAGCTCACGGGATCATAGGAATGTTGGTTGCAAACGGCTCTAGTTTGACCTCTGACTTGAAGCAGGGATATCATCAATGCTGGGTCACATCACCCATGGCTTTGTACAGCACAGTCTTGAAAACCTTCAAGGCTGGAGATGCTTCAGTGTCTCTAAGTCGTTGCTCCAGTGCTGCACTACCCTTCCAATGCAGAAACTTTTTAGGCCAAAGTCAAGAAATCCCATAGCAATCGGTTTCCTGTTTTAATGACATTTTTTCCTTTGTTAAATGTCTGGAGTCCTCCATTTGGGAAACACTCAGCTGACCAGTGTGAGTTGGTGCTGCCTTTCAACAGTATAAATTGCAAACCTTGTATAAACTCTAGACTGCAAATAAAGCCTGCAAGGATTTGCAGCAAACAAATTAGCTGCGCAATGGCATCATTAAACAAATAAGGAGAACTTCAGTTTGATTTTCATTGCATAAATAGGTGAGAGTCCCCGAAAGGGAGCACTGAGTGACTCACAGAGTCAATTCACAGTGTGGAAAGCTTAGGACTGCTCCAGTTTTTGTTGTGGAGGAGAGGCATCTCACTCCTTGTCTCTTTCCCAGGCCTTTCACTTTGCCAGTGTTTCACTGCAGAGCTGAAACGTGGTTCTTCAGTTATCTAACCAGGACCCCTAGACTAAGTTCCCTCCCGCCTTCTTGCTGCAGAAAGGGAAGACACCTGCTGAAGTCCTCCCCCTCTGCCACGGGTCGCCTTAGCTCCTCTGGCTGAGAGGCAGGGCAGCTCACCCCCAACCACTTTCACTTGGGATGGGACCTTTGGCTGCTGTTCCTCACCAGCAGATCCCGAGTAGTTATCTGGGGTAGAGGAAGGGGATGGAGCAGCGTGTGTTACTCCTCCTCATGCTCCTCTGCAGGTACCTGGAGGTAGGCTAGCCACCAGGCACCTGGCTGACATATGGCAACATCACTGATGTCCTCTATATGCATGGCTATATGCGTGATTTTAGCCTGTCAGCCTGAACTATGATGTTTTATGACTTACTGGGGCAGCCTTTGGGAAGAAGTCAGCTAGGTGGCATTACTTGCCATGGGGGTGGGTGAGGGGCATGTAGCGGTCTCAGGGCTCACCCGCTGCGCCGTGGCATGGGGAGCTGCAGGCAGCTCTGCTGCGTGCTGGGCTCTGTCAGATTTACAGAAGCGTGCTTCGTTTCTTGCCCGAGGTGGCAGTGAAATGTTGCTCGCACTCTTTACCAGCTGAAATTCAAGAGGGCTCTGCGTTTCAGCGGTGAGTGAAAGGGTCTCTTTGTGCAGCTTATCTGCCAGCTTGCAAAGCACTGTTGAGTTTTTCACCACGTGTGATGGCTATGTACTGCAAACCAGTCATCTGGCATGGTCAATGGGTGCTTAAATTCAAAAGCACCCTTCATACTTCACCTGGTCTGGGAAAAAAAACACACCACGCACACACAAGAATGCCCATAAAGCAATCTAGTACCACTACATGAAGCATAAATCCTCCCTGTTTGAGGTGCAAAAATCTCATCAAGCTTTACTTATTGCTTTCCTGCATCTACACAGTCACTTCTGCTTCTTCATCAGGGGAGGAAGTGTCAAACTACTTCCTCAGCCTGATGCTGCCTGGCATGTGTTTGCAGCCCCTCTCTACATAGGAAATGGTGCAAAATTCATCTTCTGATGTGATTTCAGACTCGTGTTTTTGCACACACAAGTTTTGTGAGCCTTACTGTTCGTAAAAAGCAGCGAGGCCCGTGATTATTTAGCTATCAGAGAGTTCAAGCCTTTCAATTTTCCCCATAGCTTGTGCTTTAATGCTCTGTTGATGAGCCATGCCTGCTCCGGGAGCTGTGTGCCCAATTTCTGTTGACTTTAATGAAAAATGTACGGGGTATCTGAGACAGAAGTAATTTCATAATAACATTTTCCTTTCTGCCCCATATTGCTGGATTCTATAGCATCTGTTTAATAAGCTTCTTTTTCCCACTGGAGATTCTGCTCAATCCACAGCAGACCGATGACTACAAGACAGATAACTTTTTTCATCTGAAACATTTTAGCTGAATATTTGGGTCACTGAGAATGAGGGCCCAGCCACGACTCTCCTTTAAAGCTGTCCACCTGCCTCCAGTAGATACTTCGCACTATCCAGTTCACGGTCACCACCTAGAAAAGTCATGCAGATGGGACTTGGGGACAAAGTCCTGCGAGGAGCAATTATTCCAGAGTTTGGTGGGCAGCTGGCCACTATTTCAATAAAGACTTCATCTGGAACTTCTTGTGGTTTTTTTTTTTTTTAATTATTACTATTTTTGTTTGTTTGTATTTATTTTGTTTTGCTTTGTGAGGTTTTTGTTTGTTTCTTCATTTTGTTATTTCACCCATTTCTGAACCCAATAGTGCTGTTGTCCATTTCCAGTCATGCACGAACCTGGACATCAAGGTTTAAGGGTGTTTGGTTGATTGTTCAGGCTCATTTCTGTTTTCCTTGGGTTCTACCCTTCCTCCAAAGAAACCTTGTGTCCTCAGGAAGCCTCAACATGTTATGCTGGCCTTCCTCCAGAGCAATGAGTGTGTAACATAACAGGAATATAACTGCTCCTTGGGGACTGACCTCCACTAGTCCAGCTGTTGCTTCCCTGAGGTGGCAGCTTTTTGGGGGTTAGTGTCAGAGAAACTAAGCAGTTCCTTCCTCCTTCACCTCCCCCATGTGTCTTCCAGTGGAAGAAGATGTCTACACGGTGTCAGAAGGCTTCTCAAAGGTAGGTGTTTGCTGCTCTGGTAGTGAAGCAGTTTGTTTTTCAGTAAAGGTTTCACTGACGCTCACAATGAACAAAAGTTGAGTTAGGAGACTTTCCTTCATATATAGCAAATCAATTGCTTTTTAAATTGGATTTATTTTGTATTGAAGTGCCATTTCTAAGGGTGAGCAGCTGACAAAGCCTTTTCAACCTACGTGACTAATCCAAACCCTGCCTACATCTGTTGTGACTGAACGTTTTACCAAGCCATGGTTGCTCAGTGACTTATCTTAAAAGAGCGTAGGTGATTCAGTTGAAATGCTAGCGACCTCGTGGCAAAAAGTAATGCCACGGTTGGCCTCAATAAAGTGAATTACAGTGGAGGTGGATGTATCTTCTGGAGTGAGTCCTCCAAGTGAGAGCTGCAGGTAGCCTGCCAGAGCAACCCGGTGGAAATATTTGCTGCCAATATTAAAACCAGACCACATAGACCAGGAGATGATGGTATCCAGTGCCTTCTGTGCATGCTGCATTCAGGCAAAGCAATGAGAAGAAATAGCCACTTCTGAATGGCTTACATTGGGCAGGGCAGGACCAGCGACTGCACAGGGATGAGTTTGTGTCCTACTTCTGCCCCATTCAAGATTGAGCAGGCAGTTTGGGGTCTTCCATCAGAGATGTGAAGCAATGGGAAACGCAGGCCTTTCCAGCATCTGTACCACCAGCGTGCCGGATGACTCAGAACACCGAGACGTATTTTGTTGTGTAAGTTTGGAATTTGTCTTTCCTTAGAAAAATAATTAACTTTAAAATGATAGATTTTTTTTTAACCTATGGGAAAACTGATGTCTTTATTGAATGCTTCATGATTTGCTCTGTCATGGGTGCTTCTGCACCTTCTGTCCACAGCAAGTAGTTTCCAAAGCTTCATTGAGGCTTAGCTCACCACCTTGATCTCACAATGCTTTGATGCTGAAATATTTCTCAGTATATCTGAACTGTGCCTCAGCCTAAAACATTGTCACCACTTACATTCAAGTCTTTAGATGTCTGAGTTTTGGAAGTTAATGACAATCTTTCTATTGAGATCTTCTGGTCTTGAGATCTAGGCCAAGCCCAGCTACAGCCCTGAATTAGGGTGCTCAAGGCAAGAGTGCGTGGGACACTTTTTTGACACAGGAACTTCCTAATGGGTTTGGACATTAGTGATAAAATAATGACTATAGGATTTATCTTGAGATTTGTTGTTGCTGAGAAGAATGTTTATCTAATTGCTGTCAGGCGGACCCTTGGTATGAAGGGGCAGAGACTTGAATCTCCCCTTTGCTGGCATCCTAAATGTTTAGCACTCCCATTGTTATTTTTAAATTTATTTTGTAACCAAAGCAAAGGCATTGATTTTCCTCAATCATTTTTCTGACTAAGCACGGGGCTCTGTTATCTCTGAGCCAAGGAAGCATTCTGGACAGCACAATGATTCATAGGTGTTACAGGGAAAAAAAAAAAAGGAGAAAAAAAAAGGCCTAAAGTGAGCAAATTAAGTTAAATTCACAAGAATCAGACTCAGCTAGCTACTCCATATCACTAAGATGTTGATGTTTTGCTCCATGTTACTGAATTGATGGATCCCAAGTTTAAGCCTTCTGCATGCTCCTAATGATGTCCTTCTTCCAAACCAGAACCATAGATGCCTTTTTTTGTGATGGTTTCTGGTAGAGTTGGTGGGCAGAAGATGTTGAAAGTGTGGAAATGACTGTGAGGCTCAATGCTGTGTTTGAGATCCTGTTTTTTTTAATAAGCTGAACAGAAAATGGAGACTATCTACGCACCCTAAAGGCTTGATATCCACCTTTAAACGAATGTCTCAGTTTTGTGGTTCAGGCTACTTTCTGACATTGTGATCTCAAGAATGGCTATTTAGTAATTGGATTGCTAATTTAGAAATTGTAATAAGTAGCATAATGGGGTTTCTTTATTATCATGACCACCTAGGACCAGATGTGTTCCTTGTGTTACTTGATTTTAATTGACTTCACATTAGTAACATGGCTCATGTGAATTTGCCCCAGGCTCTCATAATCTAACTTGGGTATAATTGCTGTGACACTCAAAGGATGTGGCAGGAGAATAACATTGATTTCCACTAGATACTCAGGGGAAGATGTCAAGGAGGTGGCAGGACACCATTATAGTGTAGGAAACAAAGTGTGCTGGCTGTTTGGGTAGCATGGCCACTGGCACTGGGCTGAGCATGTAGGAAAAGAAGAAAAGGGCTCCACGCATAAACCACTGTACATTGAGGCACGTGTACCTGAAGATACTGATTTTGTAATGCAGAGTCAAATGCAGCAATCTGGGGATGAATTTGCTGTGGTAGAATATAGCATACTGCTTCCTGCACAGTGTGCAGTAGGGGAAAGCATCTTCTTCACATTACCTCACACTCCATGGGCAGTGCAGAGCCCTCTTTTCAAGTTGCCTCTGACCTGGTGTTCACCAGGTTTTGCAGCAGAAATTAATTCCTGTGTTGCTTCAGATGAGCCAGCTACAACTTCCTCCTCTATTTTAAAGGTCACCAGAGTGCTGAAAGCCAGCTATAATTCTGAGAGAAGTGTGTGGTAG
This sequence comes from Cygnus atratus, assembly GCF_013377495.2. Classification (NCBI taxonomy): domain Eukaryota; kingdom Metazoa; phylum Chordata; class Aves; order Anseriformes; family Anatidae; genus Cygnus; species Cygnus atratus. The sequence continues at coordinate 179,757,670 of NC_066362.1, read as the reverse complement.
CTCCTGGTCTATGAATGCCCTCTTGTTTCCTGCATATCCCTCAGCAGAGGCCATATCCTGAGATCTGTAGCCACTTAGGATGCCCGCAGGCTAGGTGTCAAACGTCTGTTCCACCTCTACAGCTGAATCATTATAGGGCACATAGTCAGAGGTTTGTAATATGTCACAGAAGTAATTAGAAATTTCTTCCACTTCTAACACACTTGCTGTTTCATTTTTGGATGGATAAAACAACCACCAGGGATTCCAGCTTGCAGGGGAGCAGATAGGCATTGGTACCCAGACTTCCCCTCCTGTTTTCCAGGAGCAGCTTCAGCCACACCTGGTCACAGAGCAGTTCCCAGGAAACCACCCAGAGTGAGGAGTCATCAGGACCAGTAAAACAGAAAATCTTTCATCCAACTGACCTGTTTTTCCTTTTCTTGGAAGGACTCTGACAGCTTATGTGTCAAATATGTCCTCACTTTCCAGACAAACCCTTATATGCCAGTCCCCGTGTCCTGCCTACTAAAGGCAGAGAGAAGCATCCCTGAGTGTCTCCACCTTCCACGTGCAGATCCAGGCCTCATCACAATGTGCTTTGCTCTATATACAGTTCAGCAAATATCACAGCTTAGCTAGAGAGCCAAGCATATGCAGCACTTCTAAAGGTTATCGGTTTAAAGGTTATCAGGCTTAAAAAGTTCAGCACTTCTGAGATGGTTGCTTAATGCAGATATAGAAGAACTACCTTTAAACCTGGATTATATTTTTCCTCTGAATCCATGTGTGTTATTGTGATGTTTGATAATAATAATTTAATTCACAAGAGTTTGCTGAACAGCTTTTACACAGGAAAAATCTCAGTAATGCAACTGGAAAATGTAGAAGGAATTTGCTTGGGGTTGTCTAAACCTAGGGGGGAATGAGTCCCCCTTGTCAGGGAGGAGAGGCTGAGCTGGGATGGAGTCTGAGGAACTGGAGAACTGAATTTATTCTTTCTGCTGCCAACAGCCATATGGGAGAAGAAGTAGCAGTGATAGCTCTATAGGCATCCCATGTCGCCTAGCAATAACCTCACATCTGCACATACCTCTTTAAACTTCAGGAATAGCAAGGCTGTTTTTCCGGTGCTTAGCTAATAAAAGCAAAAAGGACAGCAGGATCATGACTGTTTGATACTCCCTGCAGTTTGCTGTCCTGGACAATTTTTTTTTTTTGACCCTTCAAAAGCTTGCTCTGTGGCCCACCCCTGACCAATGCAATAGGTGTATTGATTAGCATGGATTTACTCCACATGTGTTTGCACCTGGACAGAATAACCTATGTGACTGTTCAAAATGAGGGTTGACTGGCTAGATAGCAGCTCTTCAGAAGAGGACCTGGGGTCCTAGTGGACTCCAAGTGGAATATGTCAGCGGGATCCCTTTGCAGGGCAGCGCGTTGAACCACATAGCAGGAGTGCATAGCCTGCAGGCCAAGCACAGAGACCAGTCCCCTCTCCCTGGCACTGGTGACATTGCATATTGATTACTGCATCCAATTTAAGGACCCCCAGGGCAAGAAAGACATTGAAAAGCTGGAGCAAGTCCTGCTGAGGGCCATTAAGAGAGGCAGCAGGCTGGAGCACAGGACGTAGGAGCAGGATGGGATTAAACAGGACGAGAGGAGGCTAAGGCAGGATCTAATCGCTGTTTTCCTAACCCGAAAGGGAATTATGCAGAAGATGGAGCCAGACAGTTCCCTGGGTACATGGAGATGGATGAAAAATTATGAGTTGATGCAAAGGAAATTCTGATTAGACAAGGAAAAAAAATCAGTGAGGGAAGTCAAACACTAAACCAGGTTACTCAGAAAGCCCGCAAAATCTCTGTGTCTGGAGACACTCAACACTTGACTAGACAAGGCCCTGAGCAAGCTGATCCAACTTTCAAGAGAGCCCTCGGGGGTGAGAAGAGAAGAGGTTAGCCTAGGTGACCTCAGGAGGCCCTTTCAGACTAAGTTCTTGTATGAGTATATGATTTTTTTTTCCTTTCAAATGTCCTGGACTCACTCTTCTACGCTGTGTTATGGATCAGTGTATATTCAGGCAAGCTGAGTGCAAGCCCTTGGAAAGTAACATTCCCAGAGCATAAGAGAGAATAGGTCCCATTCATTTCCATAAGAAGCTCCCCAGTGTGCCGAAGAAGAGGGAGCTTATGTCATCCTCTCCCCCATCCACAGCCTCGTTGCTGTCAGCTCTCTAGCACAGTCTAACACTTATATGCTGTGTCTTGTACTTATTTATTCTAGAAAGGTCACTTCAGACGTCGTATCTGGGTTCTGGGAGGTCCAGGCATGACTCAATCTTCCAGCTTAGCTGATGTAGGTAGCAAGAAGCCAACTGCATTGCTCATGTTAACACATCCAGTGTGAGTCAGGAGCTTGGCTTAACACTGTGACTGCAAGATCCTGGCTGCAAGACCTTTACTCTACGACCTGATGCCTTCTTTTTGGTTTGAACTGACCCCAGTCCTGACTTGGTGCTTTCAGAAACCAACCATAGCACTGTGACCTCTAATATAATAGACCAGAATGATCCCAGGGCGTTCCTGGATGACAAGACTGCAAATGTGAAGGCCTGGCAAATTCACTGCCAACTGCAAGTGCTGGTGTGAGGCGAGGAGCGCCATCCCAAATACTACATTCACTGGAATTTCCAGATAAATTTTTTGCCTATTTTCCATTTGCAGTCCTCCTACTATGCTTCACGATGGACCAGGTATTCTCTTAGCACTACCCCTCATGCCTTGCGAGACCCAACACTTGTTTGCACAGCCTTGTGGAATGACTTTGTTCCTTTGGGTCATTACCTGAGGACATTTGAATTCTATAGTCACGAACTGTTTCAGGACAAATTGATGTTTATATCTGTGATATTTAACCTGAAACTCTGTCCTTTCCTCAAGGCAACCCACAATTTTGAGGTAGACTAGTGTTGTGATATCATTTGTCCAAGCTTGGAGCTTTTGAAATCAGGCTTTATATTTCCAGTGTTTGGAGAAACTTGCACGGCCAAGATTTTCCCATGACCCTCTTTGTTTCTGTGCAAGCCCTCAGGAAAGAGGGATTGCTTTGCAGTACTAATTAGGGATAAGTTCAGGGTTACATGGAGAAGCACAGCTGCTACAAACCAACACTGGCATGGATGAGGTTGAGAAGTCACTCAACTGGAATGGTCCCCGTGTTTAGCAAGTGGTTTTGCTCTATCCAAAGTGGACCCATAAGCTGATAAGCAGTTAGGACAGCCTTGCTTTGAGCTTTGTTTTACAATCCAAACCCACAATAATGGTCACATGCAGTTTCTGTTTCTTCCAGATTAGTAAAGTTTTGAAAAATAAAAAATATACAGGTTGATATGATGAGCATGAAACCAGGAGCTGTTTTATTTCTTTACAATTTTTGTTTTAAAATTTACTGTGAGAAGGGATGACCTTCCACCACATCTTCCAAAGCCACCATTTACTAACTTTAGTTGACTTTTAACCAGGTCATGTTCTCCAGCTCCCCCACTTCAGTCATCCTCTCTCTGCACGGGCTGCTGTCTTCTTCTCTCATGAATGGCCGATCCCCCCGATGATTAAACAACAAATATCATTCTCTCATACATTGTATAATTGCTGTGCAGCAATAGAAAGAATAGAATAAAGTGGAAATATGACTCAGAGCTTGGCAGGCTGTGGATAAGGGGGGTATACAAGAAATGATGAACATGTTGGGGATTTCTGCGCAGAAATTCAATTTTTAAGTACACACTTAGCTGATACAATTAATTAAAAGATAAAGTGCTTAAGTACTTGACTAATCTAACCGGGACAAGGGAATAAAGAAGTTTATACTTCTCTAACAGTTTGCAAGTCAAAATAGCAGAATCTACCACTATAGATAAATGTCTTGGCAGAAATCCTGTGATAACCCTGATTCCTAAGGCTGTCAGCTCTTTTCCTTTCTATAGCACAGAGTCAGCTGATCCCTCTGATATTTTTAATCCAAATCTATTTTTAATTCATTCTTCTTTCATTTCTAAGACCTACCAGTCACATTTTTCCTCAGGTATATATATGCATAATTCCCATTAGTTTTAATGGCAGTGGTAAAGCATGGAACTGAGAACAACATGGTCCTATTTAATTTTTTATTTTTATTTTTTAATGAAGCTATACAGTGAGACAACTGTGTCTAGATGAGGCTTCCAAAATAGTGTTTTGTTCATGGATTTTTATTCTCAAAGTTAAAAACCTCTTTTATGAAACGAGGAGACAACTTCTGGTGGGAGCATTTCTCTTACAGGCTGACTTATTACTAAAGAAATGAGCACTTGTCTCAGATATTTTTTCCCAGCCTGCATAAAGCAAAAATGCCTCAAAGGAAGCAGCTGTAGGTCATTTTCCTTTCCACAGAACCACAACAAGAGCTGGTGCCTTTGTAGCGCTGGATGAGAGTTAAGCCAGTGACAGTCCCAGGGCAACAATAACTGAGAAGATGAGGACAATGGGTTCAAACTAAGAAAAAACATGCTGCTGACAAACTCTAAATAGATCAAATTGTAGCAGAGATGCTGTGGGAGTCTGTAAAGAGTCAGATTAAGTAGCAGCAAGACTCATCTAGAAAAAACTGGAATGGCAATCTTCATCTGCTATCTTAATGTCATGCGCATGTGAAAAGCTACTTGCTGTTTGGGTAGCTAGAGTGCTGGGAGATGTCTCCTTCCTCTGCCATTTCCCTGGATGCTGTGAGTTTAAGCTTGAAAACTTTGTTGGGAGTGACTGCTCAGCTCATTCAAATGCTTTGCATGTGCCCATATGTAAGTCCCTTGCACCAAGCCAATGGTTTGCAGGGTGGTGTGGAGCTGAGTGCAATGCCTTCCTGGATTTTCTGTGAATCCCAGCCTAAACTTCTTGTGTCTTTGGTAGTTCCAGTATGGAAAACTCCTTCAGCAGCACCCAGGGGCAGGTGGGTGTGCTTGGTCATGGTTGTGCTTCTGGTGCCCTGAAAGAGTTGACTGCACTCACATTTATTGATATAACTTGTATGTACTTCTCCTGAAATCTCCATACACTCCATGCTCTCATATTTCTTGTGTTATATCTCTTTCATGTGGTATAGTGACCCTGGCGTGGACCCAATGCCCTGAATTACCCTTGGAGCATGTGGTCTCCCCAGGCAATCTGGTGAACATCTGCAACTCATATTTACTGTGAAACTAAGGGTGAAGAGGGGACTCCCATGCCAAGTGGCTGCAGAGCTGGAATTAAAACGGAAAACACAATAAGTAGAATGAAAAGTAAACTATCAGGAATGTAAACAGAGATTTCAGCCATGTGATGAAGTTTTGCATGCGGTGTTCTCTGAGCAAGTTGTCATGTGATACGGAGAGTAAAGTCGAGATTGTACCGAAGGCTTCTTAATTTCTGTTGGACCAGCAAGATGAACGTGTCTGGATCTTCCTGGTAAGGGAATCCTACTTCAAACCCACTTGTGTCACAGAAGATAGTGTGAAAATGTGTTTTGCATTGTTTATACTGAGGTTTAGTGCTTGGAAAAGGCTCGGTATTGCATTTTCTAGCCACTGAATCTGTCTGAAGGAGGTGCCTTTTATTGCTCCTCCAGCTCCAAGAACATTTCCGTAATCTTTTGGCACTGGGCTGGCATTGCTGTTGCTGTAGCATTTGCAAGGACTCTGAAAAATATTGAAACACTAGCAGGGAATATGCACTCCCTGTATTAACAGTGACTTCAAGAGAAATGGTCTGAGTGCTGGATTTGTATTCATCATGTGTCTCTGAAAGGCAGGTTGCTCTTACACTGAGGTCTGGGAGAGTGGCATGATGGAGGGAGGCATTTAACTTGTTGTTATTGAGAACAGCCTGCTACATACCTTTGTCCTAGGAAACCAGATAGAAGAAAAGAGTTTTGGTTTAGGGGAATTGTGTGATTTATAGTCGTAGTTGTTTCCTTTTTCTTTGCATAAGCCCTCTTGAGGTGCACTATAAAAAGCACAGGGAAAGTCAATTTTTATCGGAGAGTATTTGGAACAGGACTGTATACGGGAAGGAGCAGTTACTAACATCTGTATGGACGTGGCCAAAGTTTTCTAGGATGTTATGAATTGCCAGTCATTTCCATTTGGAATAAAGGAATCAGATGGGTGGGGGAGACAACAGTAGAATTGCTGCTTGTGACTACAGAATCCCACGAGATCATGTGGTGAAGGAAGTGGCCGAGGTTGCACAGACATCAAAGGGGCAGGAGTCTTTCTTTCCCTGCAGTTTTTGGTGTTTCAGCACTGGCTCATATAAATGTTGGCAGGACTGCAGTGGGAACAAGTCTTTGACAGTGTTACAAGCGGCATCTTTTAGATTTTTTTTTCATTACAAGCATGACATTTTCCAGTTAATATGTAGTGACTGAAGAACTTTTCAGTATACAGAGATTTATGTGTCTTCTTCCTGAATTATAAACACTTATATTTAGTTTCACTGTAGTGTATTACAAACTATGTTTTAATGGTCTTGACATATCCAGATTGGTCTCTATGGTAGGCTTTCTCTTCCTCATTACTTACCTGTTAGTCAGTGCTTGATTTAGTCACGATTTTTGCCAAAATTGATTTTAGGTATCTCCAAATTGCTGGTAAAGATTCCGCAAAAATCCTCGCTCTTTTCAGAGTAATGTGTGTCTGTGCTCTCTCCCCAATATTATTTCTTTTCTGTCTTTCTGGGGGAAGATTCTAAGCAGCTTTACAATGGGATACAAACATACTTATTAATCCTAGCCTTAATTTAATTATTGAGGATCTGATTCTGAAAACATCAAAAGGAAAAAAGAGAAGCTTCATGTCATGGCCTAGAATTTTCCTCCAGAGACCTAAATAAATTAGTATGGACATCTTAAGTTTGTACATTAGAAATAAAATGGAATAGCCAAAAGCACTGTTTTTCTTCCCTGCAAAAGAGTTTGATCTCCGAGTTAATGTACAAGAAGGCCAATTCCAGTCTAGTCCTCAGGAGGCTCTCAGAGAATGTTTTCAAACCTCAGAGAGATGAAATGGGGGGAACAAAGTGAGAAAAATAGATATTAAAAATGAAAAGAGAATTATTTCCTAGGCTGACATCTTCTGAGATAATACGGTGTATGATACCTACTGGTATTAACACCTACAATTTTGTAATTTCATTTGTTAATCTTGTTAACATGCTATTTTCCTTCTACTTCAGTTAATTAAAAAAGACACATCTGACCTGACAATGGTGTCCATGGTGCTTGTAATCACACTTTCCTAAATCCTGACACACTGTTGTTTGTTATCACATTTTCTTGGGTTTCCTGTTGTTTTTCAAGCCATTTTTCAGAGTTGAATAAGGGCTGATAGGAGATGACATGCCAAACAAGGTTATGTGAGTTTTTGCTTTGAAAGCAACAGTAGTGAGAAAGCCATCATTTGGTAAGATTACTGGGCAAGGTTTCCAGATAAGCGTTTAACTGACTAAATACAGGCTGATGGAGAACAAAGCTGTCTGCAAATGTATAGAGCAAGCCAGAGCTGTAATCTCTCTCAAAAAGCAAGGAAAATCATTCCACTGGTCTTCTTTTCCTTTAATTCAACACAGTGAGAAGTGGCTTTCCAATTTGGGTCCTGGTATAGTTGCTTGCATCACTGTTTATAAAACAAATCAAGCAAAAAGTAAAGGAAAGGACCTCTTTGTTAACCCTCACAGCTTTGCAGTTTTTTCCTTGACTGATTACAAAGTTCTTTCCATATACTAATTAATCACGTTAAAAGGCCACACATGCTGATATATTCTGTCAATTTTCAATGCCAAATATCTTTGCTGCCAACAGGCAAGAAGAAGTTAATGAATGGAAGAGATTATATATGGAAATAATTCAGCTGGTAAAATGATGAGCAAGTAAAAATGAGACCGACTAAATGGAGCTAAAAAGAAAGAAAGAAATTAGTAGGTTTAGATGATGTCCAAAAGACTTCTGTTGAAGTCATGACTAAAGTACTTTTATTATACACTGAATAGGTCCTCACCTGAAGCAAAATTAAACTTCAGTTAATTAAGACAGAAGGACTTCTTATTAGTGTTATGGAAACTACCAACATGAAATTTGTGAGGGGTCTGGAGAACAAGTCTTACGAGGAGTGGCGGAGGGAGCTGGGATTGTTCAGCCTGGAGAAGAGGAGGCTCAGGGGCGACCTTATCGCACTCTACAGGTACCTTAAAGGAGGCTGTAGCGAGGTGGGGGTTGGTCTGTTCTCCCACGTGCCTGGTGACAGGGCAAGGGGGAATGGGCTAAAGTTGCGCCAGGGGAGGTTTAGGCTGGATATTAGGAAAAACTTCTTTACTGAAAGGGTTGTTAGGCATTGGAACAGGCTGCCCAGGGAAGTGGTTGAGTCACCATCCCTGGAGGTCTTTAAAAGACATTTAGATGTAGTGATTAGTGATATGGTTTAGTGGAGGACTTGTTAGTGTTAGGTCAGAGGTTGGACTAGGTGATCTTGGAGGTCTCTTCCAACCTAGATGATTCTGTGATTCTGTGAAATCTGCTTAAACTACACAGTGAAAGACAACGTAAGAGGGTGTTTTGACTCTTGGTCAATATCTGACATGTCCTGAAAAACCACAGAACTATTGAGCAATAGGGTAATTTGGGTTGGAAGGGAGTCTATAGAGGTCCTCTTGTCCAACTCTTCACTCAAAGCACATCCAGTTATAGCTTGTTGTTCAGGGCCTTGTCCAGCTGAGTTTTGAGTATCTCCAGAAATGCTGATGCCACTACCTCTCCGATAGCTGTTCCAGTATTTGACCATCCTCATGGTGAAAGGAATGTTTCCTAAAACCTGATCAGAATTTCTATTTTTGCAATTTGTATCCATAGCCTCTTATCCTGTTGCTATACCCCTCAGAGAAGAGTTTGGTTGTCTTCTCTGCATCATACTGTTATGTATCTGTGGTCAGCAGTGAGATCCTCTAAACCTCCTTTTCTTCAGACAGAACAAATCCAGCTCCCCCTGCCACTCCTCATGTATCTGTGTGCTTCTTCTGAATGTTTGCTTTCTCAGTTGGCTATAGCATAACTTGCACTGTCTAAACTCAGCTGGAATGAATCTGAGTCATCCAAGAGAGAGGGAATCCTTCTGATTCCAAGTCACCAAAAGAGAGGAGAAGGTTGATGGGCTTTGTCCATAATTTGAGGCTTCTGGTCAAAAAGCGTTTCATAAGTCCCAGGGTAAAAAATAAAACATTAAAAAAAAAAAAAAATTGACCCAGAAGTATGTTCTGCTTCATGGTAGCAACAGAAGAGACAACTTTGAACAGTCTGCAGGGATTCATTCAAACTAGATTTGTCTGGCACTGAAGGCTTCTGCCTAGTCTCTAGTGGAATTCCACACTCTTGGATCATTTGGTTGGTTCCAAAGAGTTGAGATAGCCAGTGGTGAAATGGTTAACCTGAAAAAGAAATTCTAGTAAACAGGCTTTGTGTTAACAGCACTAAGAGTTTGTGACTCTTGGACAGCTGTTGTTTCCATCTGTATAGAGATGTTGTATTCAGAAAGCTGCACCTCCAACCCTAAGGACCTTTCTTTTCCAATGACAACACAAGTTCCTTGGACTATGGTGAGGTATTAAGCAGCTTTTGATAGGAAGGGACCACAAAGTATCTGCTGATTGACGACTAGTGGCATCAAAGAGAATTAAACTCACGTAACTTCTGAAAAAGCTGAATAAAAATTTGTAATGGGAAGAATGGATTAGGAAAACAAATCACAGTAATTCCTTTTGAACATGATAATTTTCTCATAAATAGAAAACAAACTGCAGAACTGAAATCAGTGGCTTGCCTTACAGAGATCTGTTCTAACAAATGACTATGTACACTTTTTTCTGTTATGTGACCAGACTGCTTTTATGGTAGAAGGATTTTGAAACGAGGAAATGGTCACTAATCAAAATACCCCATGGTCATTGCAACAGAGCTGCTGCAGATCCAAGGAACAAGGGGATGTTGATCCGCCTAGAGGTGAGGTAATGGGGTTAGGCAATAGCCAGACTATGCAGGGTATTTTCTTAAAGGGACGACTAATACACCAACTATGGCTTTTCCCTCTCGATCTTTCAGTCCCTGGAAAGTGACATATGTGATAACGCAAGATGGTGGGAATGTGGCACCAAAGACAGATTTACCTGGGACTCCAAAGAGTGGCTCAGAGCTCTGCAGGAGGAACCTGGGTTCAGGCAGATGTCCAAGAATCACTCAAGACAGGGTTGTGTGAGTTGTTCGCATGCAGATACCTGGTACAAATTAACGTGGATCCTCTCAGCAGTGGTTTATTGTATTTAAGGTAGGCAGGGACTATCAGTTTATACAACAATACAGATCACCAGGGACTGAGATGTTTCAAGATCCACAATGAACTCAATTCAAAACTTTCCCCCAAACAAATGATTGACTAAAATTTCCAGGAAATTTCCTTTGCTGCACAGGAAAATTCCATAGAGGACATTGTGGTCCAATCTGTTTAGAGGTGCAGTGTCCTTGCTCTTCAGAGAATTTCAGAGGAACTCAGCAAAGCAACTAGTTTACATATGATGTCACTTTTTAAAAAATGGTTACCTGATCTCAATTTAATGTACTTTTTTTCAGTCACAATGAGCACTGACCATCCTTGCACACCATGTCTTACCTGGGCTTGCATGGGAATGGGGAAAAGGAAGTAATAGGGAAAGAGATTCTCCTTTTTTGAAGTGGGTGAGATACAGCAAGGGTGATTTAGAAGGAGAAAATCTGACACAAAGAGAGAACTGCTTGTGCCTCCGTTCTCGGTGGAGTTTTGAGTCATTCATGCAGTGCAGTAGCTAGGGAGCCTGAATGACTCATACATTGCTAACTATGGAGAAAAAAATATATATATTTTCTGAAACATTCAAGCATTACTCACATTTTCACTTAGTATCAGCTGATTCTAGTAGCCTTATTCCACCTTTTGGGAGCTGCAAGTTAGTACGCTGGGTTATATAAAAGATAGACTGGGCTCAAGTTCCCTGTAAAGTGATGAACTATATCTGGCATCAGGCACCTTGTCTAAATTATGAAGTATTTTGCATGCCCCTCAGTTCAGCATGGAAGTTACTATCTTTAACAGAGAGGACCTGGGAAAATCATGAAACTCTCATTGCAGCTGACTTCAATAGAACTTGATAACTGTCTTAAATTTATGTTGCAACTCTCTCATCTTAAAGGCTTCTCAGATGTTTGTCTAACTGTTGAACAGAGCACATCCCCAGGGATTTCTTACCCATCGCTGAACTGGTGTGGTTCCTAGGATCTTTGGTGCTCAAAATCGTGGAACTGTAGGAAAAAAAGTGAGCCTTGTCCAAGCTGAATGAGCCCAGCTCTCTCAGCCTCTCCTGGTCCACGATGTGCTCCAGCCCCTGTACAGCTTGGTGGCCCTCCCCTGGGATTGCTCCAGTGTGCCTGTGCCCTTCAGTATTGGGGAGCCCAAAACCAGACACAGCACATGGTCCAGAGGTGGTACCACAAGTGTTGAGTAGAGGACAGTGATCAATTCCCTTGATGTGCAGGTGACACTTGCTAATTCAGCCCAGTGTACGTTTGGGCTTTGCCATAAGGACAGATGCTGCCTATGAGCAATGACCTGACGTGGGTAGTGTAAATGCACAGCATGGCTGCACAGTGCTAAGGTGACCTGGAGACATTTTAGGACTTCTGTATATGTTCACAAAGTCCATAATTTCAGCCGATTTGTGGAAGACTGTGTAGATTATCATAGATCCCTGGAGAAAGACCAGAAGTTCCCCATTTTTTAGAGGATACTGAGTCACTTCAGTTTTAAAGAAAAGTGAAATGAGATGTATCCTTTTTGCAAATACTTCTGAGATCTATGGGAAAGTGCTGCGTAAGAGTTAGAAGTTGTTTTACATAAGCTTTCTGTGAATGTTTGTGTGAAGCAGGTCCCTGGTACAAAATTCTGCCCCAAAGCAAATTTCAACATTTGTGCTGCATTATTCTAGAAACTTTCTGTTATAATATATCACTGTGGCCAAGAGCTTAGTATGAATCAGAAGAAGACTCAATATTTTTCAGGATAATGGGAATATCTAGTTTTAGTAGCAAGGAGTACAAGATAAATAAAGACTTTGTGAATTCTGGAAAGGTTGAGGTTCCTTAGTAAGAGGTATGTTTGTGCACCAAATAAACAGGAGTGGAGGAGCCGTTTCTGTTAGATGGAGTATTTCCACAACTGTCTGATGCAATTTCATGTTCCTTCATCTGAAGTCCATGACAGCCCTTCCCAGAGACAAGACATTGACCTCATACTGGAAAGGTCCAAGATTTCTAGTGCTGAGAGGATGAAATATTTCGCCAGAGAACACGGAGAGCCTTCCAGTGCATCCCCGTGACTCTGTCCTCTACCCGGGAAGGCAGAAACATTTTCCTGCAGTTGGATGGGGAAGAATCAGAGGTGTTCAGCTGCTGAAATCCAGAGAAACATAGGATTTATCTTTTCTGGAGGCTTATCAGAGCACTCAGGGATGGACATGGACACAACACGCTCTGGCCCTGCAGTGTACTAGGATGTCAGATGTCAGTCACCCAGGGTTAAAACTACAGTTAAGCCCATTTCTAACTTGTGATGCATTTATTTAAACATCCACCCTTTTCTTAATAAACCAATACATTTATTGAATTCAATTAATTGTTCTGAATGGGTTGGACTCCCAAAATCGGGATTACATTTATTGAAGTCAACAGGTGTCTGTGGGGTAACACAGAGCTCCATCCTCAATGTGGTGATACTCAGTGTTCAAGGACCTTCACTGGGGAGATGTGGGCATCCCCAGGGTTTAGTCAAGCATGTTCTGGAGTGTGCATGAATCAAATAGAGACAGATGTTTGTTTGCTCACAAGAAATATGTAGGTTAATTCCATAAGGGAGTGTATGTATCTTTATCTGATTGCACTTCAGGGGTAATTTGAGTGGAACAACTTCAATGGGAATTGTGGGAAGCACTGAACAGTCAGGTTACTCAGTTTCTTGTGGATTGAGAGGTTTAATATTAGCCAATGCAGTTGGAAACTGTTAGTGAAGAAATAAGGCAATGCTATTGCAAAATGTCTTTAAGATTTTGAAAGGTAAATGTTAGGAAATGAATCAAGAGCAGGACAGGAAATGACATTATGTTACTAAGTAATGGGTAGTTAACTGTGAATGCAGGATGGAGTTATGGTCCACCCATCTCAGAGGTAGAAGACAAACAGAGAAGGGTGGAAAGGACAATCAGGAGTGTAAATTGGTTTAATGACTAAGAGAAACAAATTGGACCAGGAGTCTTCATCTAGGAAAATAGCCAGTAGAAAGTCTGTAGAGACCTGTATATCCCATTGGGGTCTGCTGGGTTTGGAGTGCCATAAAGAAGGTGAGTAAAGTAGAAGTTATTCACTATTTCTCACATTATAATAGATAGAGGGGCTCCAGCAATCAGCAGGTTTGGCACAAGCAAAAGACTTTTTTTTTTTTTTAATTTTTATTTTTTCACAGAGTACCTATAAAATTTTGGAACTGATTGCTGTGGTAATTGTGAAGGTGGAAACCCTAGGGAGACTGAAGCCAGACTGAACAAATTAGATCTGACTGATCGTTAAGCATGGTATTGGAGATACAATCTCTTGCTTGCCAAGTCACCCAACCCCTCCTTTAGCAGAAGGCACCAAGAAGACAGGTCACTTGTACATGCACCATACCTGCTGTTCTTCCTGTCTCTTCCCTGCTTACCACCATAGTTCTTGGGGCACCTGCCTTTGAGGAAGGCAGAGTTATGCATTTTTTCTTGTGTTTTGGGATCCTTACTTCCCACAGTGTTGGACTTCTTTGGAGAGCGTGTTCCTGACAGCATTAGTAAGACGCTTTGGAGCTGAGCTGGGCATTGCCTGTAACACACGGGGAAGAGGAGCTAGTGGGCAGAGCAGGGAGATGCTGGCCGTCCCTGCTGGCAGAGAAACCCTGGCTGGGATGCTCCAAAGCCATAAGGAAAGACAAAGCAGTTTGTCTCTGCTTGGGCAGAGCTGGAAATGCTGGGATCTGAAAAGCTGAGGTGGCATTGTGGTGAACTCAATGTGGGGGACACCTGGGGGCTACCTGGGAGGTGGCCATGTCCACCAAGGCTGTGACCAAATGCTACCAGGCACACACTGCAGGGGAAGGACGCTTGTCACTCCCAGAGCCTCCATCACATCAAACCTCAGGTTTAGAGTGGAAACTCTGGAGCAAACACTGCCACCTCCTATTACTCTGTGTGTGACAATGAGATACCACAATGAGGTCCTCCCTGGTGGGTCCCCAGGAGCTACTGTAACCCTCTGCACCTTATATGTTCAGAAGATATCAGCCTCGTCAGGGAATTAACACCGCTGGTTTCACTCTGCTGCTCTGCTGCATGAATAATCATGGAGAAAATTCGCATTCGTTCAACTGAGTGTGGGAATGTTTAAATTATAAAACTTGCTTTCATTTAATTAAGGGGGGGGGGGAGGGGGGAACAACAACAACAACAACAAAATCATTCATGTTAGATAGTCTAAGGTCCTTAATTTACTTTAAATGAAAAGGTTGCTGTCAGTTTACATTCAGGCTAGAAAGATGAATAATTTGTTTGATCACTTGAGAAGCAGAGGATCGTGTTGCCCGGTGGTTTGTTATTATATTTCAGCAATAGTGTCCTTCTTGTCTGAGGTTAACGAGAGTTACAGAACTGACAAAGCACCATGCTGCTGTACTTCTGGCTTTATCTCCTTTGATAGCTACTGCTGGAGCGGAAGCATCCTTACAATGAGACATAAAAATATGCAGGAACCATCAAGAAAAAAACCCTTTCTCTTGCTCCTCTGTAAATCCAATTTACATGTAAGTGAATTGACTATATTTCTTAAAATAATAATAACAAAAAAAAAAGGGAGAAACTCGGGAACTTGCAGTATCAAATTTTATTGAAATGGCAGCCTTTTGACCAAAGAAAGGCCTTTGGGAGATATTTGCATTTTTCTGTTCACAGAAGAATGGAGTCTCCCTAACACAGAGCGCATTTCTTCCCCTTCCCTTACTGAACTGTGCAGTATAGGTCACTCCACGCTCCCATCCCTCAATCGGATGATGCTGAAATTAAAGATCCCAGCTGGAGCATCTCTGGGTTCCTCGGGTGTGTTTGTGGTTTGCGCAGGTCTGGAAGAAGAAGTGTCAGGGTAATGGGACATCACTGGGGCAGCGCAGCTGCTGGGGATGGTGTGGTGAGGGTGCGTGGTGGCAGGGGACATTGCTGATGCCCAGGGATGGGGACAGCTCTATCCTTGCACCCCCTCTGGGTAGGATTTGCCCATCAGCTCCCTTCACACTGAGCAGAAATGCACTTGTAGGCCGTGGGTCCTCTCATCCTAAGGAAAGCAACTAAATGAGTTCAGAATCATTCTCCCCCAGAAGTGCTGCCTGACTCTCAGGAGAGCTGGGGGTGACCACCCCGTGCCCTGTTTGCTCAGGCGGAGAGCCAGGTCCTGCCCGCTGGGTTGTGTACTGGTGCAGCATGCCCTGATTTGGGGTGAAGCAGCCTTTCCCCTGCATATTGCCTAGCCAGATTGGGAAGAACAACAGAGCCAATGGGCTACAAAACATGGGCAAACCCAGATATTCACCTGCCCTTACTGTCAAAGCACCTTGTTGACCACTCCAAGGGCCCTTCACACCCAGGAGGCAATAAACCCACACGTCACTGTGGCCTCTCCCTGTGGCCTCCATCCCAGTATGCAAACAAAAGTCAGTCTGGGAAAGGTCACAGGTTTCTTGGGTTTCTCCACAGGATCTGTGCTTGGCTGCTCCCTCTGCCCAGCCTCCTCACACCTCTGAGATGTTGAAATAAAATAGTGTGTCTTCGTTTCTGATGGGGACCAATGATTTCTGGAAAACATGTGGAAATTCTTGGCAGCTTCCTGATTGCAAATAGTCATTGTGGGTTTGGGAGGGATTTGTTCTTCAGTCCTGGATGTTTTATTAACTAGAAGAGAATTTAGGTCAAAGCTTCAGACTTTGGACAAATCTGGGTTTGTGTCCACTGCCATGTATAAAGGTAGCAGGTCCTTTATTGCTGATGTGGGCATGAGCTCAAGATGCCTCCCCCACTATGTTCTCCTTCATGGCACATCCTCTTCTGTTCATCTCCTCAAGTGGATCTGCTCCACCCTGGGAAAGTCCTTGACTAATAGAGCACCTACTCATCAGGCCTAAACACCAGACCAGGAATTTGTCATGGGACCATGAGGTCCTTTGTTCATGCATTTGTTTAAAAAGTGATCCATCCCAAATCCCAGAAGGCTGAGACCACCACACTGTGCCCCCATTAATACGTCTGGCTTCTCAGATGTAATTCGTCACACCTAATTCAGACAGCTGAGAGTCTGGTGCCTGGCATCCTGGGCTCCTTTTAGAGCTGGCTGGTATCAACAGGTCTGTCTAGAGAGTGGTTAATGTGACATGTTGTATGTCATACCTTAAGGCTGTACTCTGGAGGGATCTATTTCGCCTCATTGATTAGAAGTTGAATTTATGGTGACCAACTCAGACACCCAACCTCCAGATTCTTTAAATAGAGTAAATTTATCCCTCTGCTCCTGTTCCTATACTATCTCCTTGGTATATACGTCATCCATCTGTAGTGTCCTGACTTGCTAACTGCTGAGCGTTTCCCACTACAGACTTTATTTTTATTTGTATTTTTAAAGCAGCCTCTACAGAAGCTACTTCAGCCTGATGCTGACCCTGGGGGCTGCTACAAACCAAGCTGCAGTTTAGCTGAAAGGGGACAGCAAGGTCTAGCTGCTGCTGTATGTGGCCCAAAGGTGCCTTACTTAGTGCACACCAAAACACTGTCTGGTGCAGCTTGTGAGCTCCTCTTACTGTGTGAACATCTGAAATGCAGCAGTAGGCATTTTCTCACAGCTCGTGGTCTTATTCTGGGGCTTCCTCCTCTGGGCAGCAATATCAGGACCATTACGCAGCACTAACACATCAGCCCTTTTATTCAAAAAGGGTGGTGACAGTCCAGCCATGATTTTCTGAGCTCATTACCCAAGAGGTATTACACAAACACGGGGAGCATCACTCACGCACAGGTAGACCATCAGGCATTTCCCACACTTCAGTCAGCTCTTCTCTGTCTGGCATGTTTTTTCCTGACTTCATACTTTTGCTTTTAACTTAAAGTTCATTGCTCTCAGTCTCAATTTGCGTTTCAGTGTAGTCATCTAAGAAATAGCACAAAACAAGGCTGGAAGTTAGGAGGAGGTGTTTGGTGACCAGGTGAACAAAGAATAACTCAGGCTTTCCACTGAGGAGGTGGTGCGAAAGAGCAAACCACCCTCGAGGACAGTGCATGGAAGGAATAAAATAACGTGGTTGCCTGAGATAGCCCAGACATCCTTTGAGGCCCTGTGATTCACATGACATTTGTTCCTTATTTTCAGCTTCTCAAACGTCCCTAATCCTGCTGTTATTATTTTTAGCTTGCTTTGCTGAAGAAACAAGGCTGATGTGATGAGGCCGCCTGTCTGCCTGTTGTCCCTTCTCCCAAAACTTTCTGGCCTCTTTCAGCCCAGTCTGGTGAATGATCCTACACATGCCATGGAGATGTTCCTGGGGATAATGGGAAATGTGAAACCTGAAGCAGCACATGCTCTCACCTGCCGGAGGATATCCCAAAGGATACGGGGTGGCCGGGGTATTGCCATGCAATGGTAATGGGACATTTCTGTGGAAAACCAACTCTGCAAACCCCAGCTCTGCAGCTCAGTGAGCATCATCTGCATTCATAATCCTAGGTAGCTCTCCCAGTGACGGATTCAGCTGTCGGCATTTTGCCAGTTAGCTGCCTCCTGATGTGAGCTGCTTCAGATGTGGGTTTGATGTGGCTACTGGAGCTGTGCGTGTCTGTATGTATACCGCACACCTACCCATGCATGAAAGGACAGCAAGGTCTTTGAGGACCAGCCCAGGAGCACAGAGTGATCAGTCCCAGCTTCGGATTTCACGATTTGATCCGTTGTCCACCTTCCCACACTGCCGAGGCAGCGCTGGAGCACGCAGGCAAACGCTGCAGCCTGGCCAGGAATAGAAACGCGTGCTTAGGTTTGTCTGCTGGGGCTGCCTAGCCTGTAACAGGAATGAGAAATTCTGCTTTGCAGGCATGAACCTGCTCCGTGTTATGGTCTCACAGCTCTGAACACTTCCAAGGCTGCCTTACCTGTAAGCTGAATGATCAGGACAAAGATACATTTCCTTTCCTGCAGGGCATTTCCTTCTCTCCCAGGTCTCTCCGCACCACATCACACACACCATTTTGCAGGTACAAAAGGATGTAATCCCACCCAGGTGCTCCCAAGACACCCCTCCAGTGACTGGCAGCTGCTGAAAGACCCCCTCTCTTCATTTTCAAGGTTTTCTCCACTTCTATCAGGATCCTGCTCTGCAAATATCATGCGCAGCGTTTTGTTGCCTAAATTTCAATTGCAGCCACACGATCTGTTCGTCCATGAGCAAAAGGCTTCCCCCGTGTCAGAATATGAATTGCAGCCATGAATTCACCCTTGGCTAAATCGCGTGTTTATTCCAGCTGTGAACTCTGCTCCTGCAGGGAGGGAATCATTACTGACATCAATTCCCTGTGAGGGGAGGGCCTCAGGAGGGAGCAGCACAAACACGACAGAAAAAAGCAAGCCTGACATGCTTGTTATGAATAAAATACCCAGCCCAGCTTTAATCACGGCTCAGAACAGCACAGGAGGCCTGGTTTATGAGGCATAGTACATACACTTTTTTGCTCCCCAAGAGGAGTTTTATTTTAGGTAATAAAAATGAGGAGAAAGCACTGGAAAGTCAGGGGAAAGTGGAAGGACCCTTTGCACAAGAGTCCCTTCGTGTCTGTGTGGCGTGGAGTAGAGAAGCTGTTTTTTTGCAGTTTCCCTGTGTCCCAGTCTGCCCACTGGCCTCCCGTGGTGGCACCCCAGGGACACGTCCCTCTGCCCCTTATCCTGCTCCAGCTGCTGCACTCAGACCCCCACACACATCCATGGACCATGAACAGGGTCCATCAACTGGGAGGATAATTAAAAATGGCTTTTAATGAAGAAACGGAACAGTTTGTGCTGATCAGGGCAGGGAATGGCCAGACAAACATAGTGACCAGCCCTGGTTTGTGTGCACATAGACCCTTTTATCCCCTTATCCCTCTATTTTCCCATGCTTGTTCCTCCCTAGGTGGCCTTGATCCCGCTATCCCCACCTTTGATTCTTCCCATAAACATCCTACAAAAAGTGTCATGCAGTCCCCAAATGCCCTTCCCCTGCACCCCACAGTGTGCCCCATGCCCTCCTCAGGCTTGGGGTGACACAGAGAGCTTCTCCCATGGGCTGCTGGTGACGGGTGTCCTTCCCCTAGCCCATGGGGATGAGGCTGCCTGGGGGGGCTGTTTTAAGGTTGGTGTCTCCCAGGGGTCTCTGGGTCTCCCCCAACTGCTGTGGTGCCTCTGGGCTCCCTCTGTGGGTGGAGATGGCCCTCTGATGGCTCCGATGGCCACCACTGGTGGCTCTGGTGATGGGCTTGGGGGGAGTGGGGCAGGGGGCGATTGGCCAGAAATCACTTTGGGTTACTGGGGTCTAGCAAGGAGCATATGTCACTTACAACACTTCCCAATGTCTCTTCCCCAAAACAACCATATCTGGGTGATGGTGAAGGTGTGGGACACCTTCAAACAGCTCATTCACCCCTGCCATTCCTCAACAATTGAGAGGGATACATCCCTTTCTGGTTTTGCTTCCACATTAGCATTGGTTTTATGGTAATCTCTTATCTTTTGTTGAATATAAAACAATAAAAGGCTTTGGAAATGACTTCAGTAACCAAGCTCTTCTTTTATTTTCAGATTTAATGTAGCAACTATTAATTGCTTTGAGTCCAAAAAAAAAGAAAAAGATTTTTCCAAAACTGTGTAATAGCATGAAGCACAAACACTTTTATGTTTTCAGTGTATTATTTGGTA
Source organism: Cygnus atratus (assembly GCF_013377495.2). NCBI lineage: Eukaryota > Metazoa > Chordata > Aves > Anseriformes > Anatidae > Cygnus > Cygnus atratus. The sequence continues at coordinate 179,737,546 of NC_066362.1, read as the reverse complement.
GGTTTCTGGTGAGTAGGATTTTCCTCAGACTCACGACTGGGTTGTGGTGAGATAATACAGAGCTGGAGCAGAGCCTCGGGTCGGCGGCAGCCAAATAACGACATCTTTCAGAGCTCACTTGGCAGCACTGGCCGGCCCCAAGTCCTTTCTTATCAACAGAGAGAGCTGGAGCAAGACTTTGAGGAGTGTCTGAAGTCAAAACCTGGAGGTGAATTAAAAGCCACCTCTACTGACCTCTGTGCGGTGCCATCAGCTCGCCTGGATTCCAGGATAATATCAGGGGGCTCTTACTGGTCTTCATATCTGATACCTCCATGGTCCCAGAGGTAGGTGAGGGTGGGAGCAGGAGCAAGGGGGAAGGCAAGGAGGTTTTCCTCGGAGCATACCACACTGCTCTGGCCACCTGCTACCAGCTGTGCACCTCTATCAGTACTGCTGGAGCAGCGTCCCCCATCCCTGTTTGATCACAAATCCAGTAGCACTAGGGAACTTCCTCCTACAGATCTGGAAGGAACCAAAAATGCTTTTATCCCCTCCATCCCGCTTGCCTGGCCCCAGACCTGCTGGCTGGAAGGGCACCGTCTCTGCCATCTCACTTCACTGCCTTAGTATCTGCCCCTCGTGTTGGCAAGAGCAATGATGGGACCTGCTCAAAACCCCCCTGAATTTCTCATTCATCTCCAGTAGACCTCAGCCCAAGTGGGCAGGGATCCAGTGATCCATGGCCAGCTTTGCAGATGTGGGAGATCACTTCAATGGCCTAACGGTGCCACTAAGCTCCATGCATCCGTACTAGGGCTCACATTTATTAAAGGTGCTATTAAATGGCCTGATGGATATTGGGGGGCAGCCAGCACCTCTGGCAGTAAGAAAACTCTTAACCAGATGTCTAAATCTGAATGCTGGCAGCCCTGAAGACAGGTCCTCTTTCACCATGTCTTCCCTACTACATGGCTGCTGTAGGGCACCAGCAGGGCAATGCCACCCTGCAGTGACCACAGGGATGGTGCCACAGCACACATGGTGGTCTCTAATCCCTGTAAATATTTCTTCAAAGAGATCAGTTGTTCTTGCATTCCTGCTGGTACTGCTCCGTGTAAGGCTTCTTGCGGGTGCTCCAGAAATCAGCATCCCACCTGCATGCCAACTCCCTGCCTCCTCTTCTCAATAGCATGCCCTGTTGTAGTGGAAGACAACAGGGATCTGTTTTTTTTTTTTTCATCTCAAATTAGCTGTGCAAATTCATATGAACATTTAGTTCTTTAAACATCCAGTACTAATATTCCCTTTGTTTACACTCGGATCTATTCCTGGCCTTATTTCAGAAATTAATCACCGCACACATAGCACCCTTCTCCTCCAGCTTCATACACAGGGAAATCCTGTCCCATACCATCAGGGCTTCCTATATCTTCACTTTGCCTTTTTTACACGGCAAGTCTGTGCCTGTATTACTGAAATGAACTCTTCCAATTTCCAGCGATGGGAGCTGAAGCAGGTGAGCAGGTTCAGGGCTCTGCTTCCCACCCCTGCCCTTTCGCAACGCGCCTTCCCCGTGCATAAGCCCGAGTTACCAAAGCAACTCCGGGGGCTGACGGCTCCTGCTACTTGACACTGAGTGTTTGCTGCAGCCTCTCTTAACACCACAGCACACAGAGAAAACTCTCTCCTGCCTGGTGTAAAAAGAGAATTGTGTTGGATTAGCAGTGCTGTGAGAGATGGGGCTGCTCTCAAGCTCAGGGGACCATGCCAAAGGCATCGCACGGTGCCACACCGAGCAGGGGGCCAGGGATTTGCCCCGCCTGGCTCTTTTCTCTTGCAACATTCCCTTGACAAATTGCTTCTCAAGCAAGTGATCTGTAAAATGGGGATAATCTTGCCTCCCGTTGACGGTAGAGAGCAAGAGGTGAATGTTTTTAATGTTTGCAGGAACACCAGTCACGTGGTGGTACCTCCCAGCTGGGCACGGCAAGCCTGTGCATCTGAAAGACCCAGTAATGCTTTCCCCCACATTTTCATCCCTGGAAGTCCCTGGGAATACCCAGAGCTTTGCTCTTGGTCTCAGTGCTCAGCAGGACCCTCCTCTCTGATTCAGTACAGCCGCCTGTGACTCAGCTCTGAAAGACAGTATTTTTCCACTGATAATTTTGATAAGTATAACCTTAAACTGGGCTACATTACAGATGAGAACCCAAGAACACTTTTTAATCTCCTGTTATTTACTTGCAACAACATCACGGTGCTGCACAGTGTACATGATATTCCCTGATTATATAATTACAGCACTCTCCATATACTGTGCTTTCTTAATTCATTGTGTTCAACATTCACCTTTTAGCGAGACGGGCTTTAATTTTCACATGCACATTACTCAATCTGAGACTAAACATGGAAATTGGAAACATGACTCCTGGTACAGCAGCCAAATCATGCCGGCCATCTATCTGCTGGGTTTTCCCAACAGGATCTGTGGGTGACCAGGTCAGGAAGAAGCCTGCCACCCCCTCCCCACGACAGGATGGTCATGGATGGTCAGGATGCTGGTGCTGTGTGCACCCAGTGCTGAAGCTGCTTGTTGAAGCTCAGTGGTAGATCTGAGGCTGCTATTTACCAGGTTGCAGTGGATCTGCCTGGGGAAAATCCCTTGAAACAACAAGCAGCATCACCCCCAGAGCCTCCTCTGGTGGCACAAGTGGGGCCAGCTGTGTCTGGGCTGGCCAGGGAGGTGACCCAGAAAGTTTGCTGCAAATTTCAAGGAAATTACCTCTGCTGAGCATCACTGAATAAGCAACATCCCCACATGTTGCATATGATTAACTTACCCCAAACTTTCTCAAAGCTCTAAACTTGTATTTCATTCGGTATCTGTCGGGTTTCCAGCCCTGCCTTAGCTCTCTCCTGACAGTTACCAACACAAAGATTTGTCCCTGATCTATTTCTCTCTGTGCCACCAACCCCTGCAGGGAGGATGCCAGTAATTTTCCAGGCTTGCCCCCACACATTCGGCCCACAATGACTGCTGCTGTGTCACTGAGGGGGCCACTGAAATAATAAAGGTAAGCAAACAACGCCCAGGCTGATCAACAAACGCTGTTACGGGTGCCTTATGCTCGCAGAGCAGATCCTACAAAGCTTTGGGTTTTCTTTTGTTTTCTTCCCTTCTTCAATTTCTTATCTTCATACTTACCAACATGCAAATGCAACAGGGAAATTTAGGAAATCTGTTACTAAGGCAACTGATTAGGTGATGATGCAAGTTACCTTATTATTTGAAAGTCAGGGTGCCCTGCATTGCAATCAGCTTCCACCAAAGGGGAGAAGGAAAGTTTTTGGTAACAGTTACTCACTCAAAGGCAGCATGGCCCTAAAAAGGACTTGTCTTGAGAATAAACCATGTGCCAGAAGCCAGTGAAATCCTGGAAAGTGAGTGGAGGCAAAATCTCATCACTTTCATGCAGGCAGGGCTGGGGAGAGGGCAACTCAGTAGATGTCCTGCAGTCTGTAGGAAAAAGCACTCGTGTACTGAAAGTAATTAACTAGACATCCACTTGCAATTATAATTAATTATAAACAAGAGAAATCAGAGCAGCAAAGATGCAGGGTTTTTTACCTAAATGTTGTACCTAAATGCAAGGACACAGATGACATTGGACCAAGGACTGTGGTTCCACAAAGTGGTTCACTTGGTCTAACTTTGTTTTCAAGAGCCACCTCAGTACCCAGCAGCTGGAACGGGTGCCCTGTCCATCATGGCTCAAGAGCCAGGTGGAGGTGCCAAGGGAAGCCCACTGTGCTCCCCTGCTGCCACAGGGCACTTATGTAGGCTGGGGATAACATGCCCCCACATCCCCTTACCCAGCACAATGGCTGCCAGCAATAAGGAAAGGCATTTTCCTGGAGAAACCACCAGCTTTGTTCCCTGCTCCCAGTCCCTTCTGCCTCCCTCTTCTTTCTGAGTACACAGATGAAGGCCACCATCACCACCTGAGTGCTTCCTCCTCCACCCACCCACATGTCCTTCACCCCAGCCACAGAAATCCCTGGGACCATGACAAGCATGCAGCTTTGGCTTCTCTCCATGTACCTGTTTGGGTCCCCATAGTACCAGGAGCAGACTTTGCCTGAAGTCCCCCAAAGTACATATACTGAAGTTGTCATTGCTAGCACTGCTCCCAACCAAGGAGCAGGTTGTAAATAGCAAGGTGGAAGACTGAAACGCCTCTCTAGCCAAGCTGAGAATGAAAATTGCATTCATTTCTTAAGGCTTCTCAGCCTTGGTGGGTGACAGCCCAGGGGATGGGGATCCAGTCAGCCCCCAGCAAGAGTGATACCTCCTGCCTCTTTCTCCATGTCCATCCTCAGTACTTTAAGTTCCTTTGCAGCCTGCAACCCCAGTGTTTGAGCCCAGGTGTCTGCTGCCGATGTGTCACTGACCTTCCTCACCAGAGGAGTCACCTCAGGTGTGCTGGTGGCTCTGGGACCCTGCTCGATCCAATGCTGCCTGCAGCCAGGCCACCTCTGCCAGCTGTGAGTTTCCACTGTGAATTTCCACGAGCCTCCACACAGATCTGGCTCCTTCCTGCATGCTGGGAGAAATGCCCTGGACTTGTTATTTTTGGCCTGTTTTTAATGTTTTTCTTAATAGGTCCACATGCTGCTTGTCTGCTCACAGACAAGTTGTGGTTATTGTTTCTTGGGTCCCATAAATGGTGCTGAAAGAGTCAATAAAAGTCAGCAGATACGGATCTGGAGTGTGAGGTGTTGTCAGGAGCTGCCAGCCCTGGCTGCTGGGGCTTTGGTGTCCATATGGTGCTGTGCAAAACCAGACTTGCTTGCAGCTGTGTGCACGGTGTCAGGCTGGAAAACACGGACATTGTGTGCCCCACCAAAAATGTTGGAGGTAATGTCCAAAAATAACATGGAGAAATACCTTCTGAGGGACCTGGCTGGACCTGCTGATAGTGCCCTCATTGCCTTGTTACCTGGTGGCTCTCCAGACCCAGACAAATGTTCCAAGGATCCCACAGCAACCCACAAATCCTTATTCTCATTCCTCATTTCCCCAGAGCCATGCCGCAGGCAGGCCATCAGCACTGGGGATTTCTGCTGCTGTGGCCAATCTGGGCTGCACTGCCATGCGCAGGGCAGGTGAAAACATCTTGCTGTTCCTGCAGGATGGATGGTCCTGCAAGTGATACCACAATCCAGGATGAGCTGCTCTTTCTGGGGATCACAGCTGGCCTGTGAAGCCAAGAGACACCATTCCTCCTTCTCTGTTGGGAGGATGATACGCAAAACTCCCCAAAAAGGCACAGAGGTCTGGATACAGCTTGAGGTCTTAGGCAACACATCCTGGCTTAAAATTTAATTTGCTTCTGAGCCTTTTCGTTTCAGGGGAAGGCAGAGCCTCTGGTGCAATCCCCTGTGCCCAGGTCCTTAGGGGATGCAGTGACCTGGGTGCCGTGATGCTCGTGCCCCCAGCTCTGGGGCTGGGCTGGCACCAACCCTCTGCCACGGCCTGCTCTGGGGTGTGCATGTGGGCAGCCGTTTGCACTCTGCATTGATTTCCCAGTGGGCCGGGGGAGAAAAATGAAAAGTAAAATTAAATTGCAAAGCTGCATCTGCTCTGTGGGAAATGCTCAGGTAATATGAATAGCGAAGGAGGGAAGGAAACCCCCTACCACTTTCTAAATACAGCCAGCAAGTGACTACAATGCTGGTAAGGCTAAAATGATCATCACCCTCCTCTGGAGGAATTCATGCACTTACATTAGGCTCAGTTTTCTATTTCCTTTTCTTTTTTGGGGGGTTAAATGCATTGTCTTGGAACATGCTGTTACAAAAGGACTTAGGGACCAGATTTTAACACTCCTCGAGCCCCCTTTCCCTGCTCCTCTCGCACCATATCCCCGGCTGTCCCACAGCCTCATGCTCCCCCTTCTTGTAGACATCACCCAGAGGCTTCATGGCATGTTTTGGCAGAGCTGAGCAGGAGCCACGGTACTGGGTGGGTGTACGTCCAGTTGTAGGCAGGTTGCTGGGGTTTGCTTGGGATGTATTTCTGTGGTGGCTTTCCCCTAGGGCCATCCTCGGTGGATAATACGGATGTCCTGACGTGTGACAGGAGGGCAGCCAAGTCACGTCTTCCCTCTGTGCTCCCCCAAGTGGGAAACAGCCTAGGCACAAGAAGTGGTTCAGTGCAAGTCTCCCCAAAACAGGGAGGGCTGTAAGGGACTTCCTCGCCTCTCCTGGCCCAGCTCAGAACTGCTGCCCTCGTGTAACCTCCCTCAGCAAGCTGTTGCCTCTACTTTTAGCTGCAGAGAAGGGTTCCCTCCTAAAACCACTCTTTTTTTTTCTTTCCTAGAGGCAAACATGACTGGACCCTTGTGCATGTTTTCTGGGAAATGTTGGCTTTGGTTCAGCTCAAACAGGCTCTGCAGTTGCCTCGACAGAGCATCCCAAGGAGAGGGAGCTCTCTGTAGGGCCCAATTTGTCTTTCCCCCTTTATATACTTATTTTCCTGATTGTAATATACTTTGGCAGCCAAAAGGAATTGAAGGATGTTTTTAGGTTGAAAACTTTTAACTTTTTTTTTTTGTAACATTTATTTATTTATTGCAATAATTATACGTTAATTATGATGTCTGCTTCCAACTTTTGTTGCTCCTGTAACAGCTTCCTTGTACAGATGAGGTCATGTCAAAGCTCACCCTGAAGGGTACTGCAAAATGTGCTGTTTTAGGATTTTTGATGTGCATTTTTAAAGTGCTCAGGTGAACTGCGGGGCAAACAACAGAAATTCACTGTCATTTCAATATCTGCCAAGGAGAAAGTGCCGAGCCCTTTACAAGCCCTTCCACCCACCTCGGTCTCTTCTGTCATTTTATTTGTTCTTCTGGTTTTTAATCCAGGAGTTGGTATTTGCACTGGAGTGTTGTTTCAAAGCATTGTACGATATTGTGAGTGTTTTATGTGAGAGGAAGTTAAATAAATACAATTACTCAGATGTAGTCCATGAAGTTTGACCAAAAGCATGATCCTGCTTCTGCTTTTGGCAGTGCAAATCAGGTGGTAACATCCTCATCAGCTCCAAGATGCAGACCCATGGTAGCGCTGCATTAATTTGTTTCCTTGGATCAGGAGGCAAAAGCGAGAATTGCCTGGGGACTCTCAGAAGTAAAGCTTCACCTACACTGTGGTAATCTGGACTTCCAATTAGGACGAGAGTGATTTGCCTTGCAAAACCTGAACTCTGATTCTGCACAGCAAGCACAGCATTACTGACATGAAGAAGCACTGGGGCTGGGAAGCACATCCCCCCACCAGGTTCAGAGCCACCCACAGACTTGGTGTGTGTGCAGACCATCCCCTTCTCCACATCACTGAGAGATACCAAGGAGGATGCTTATGGAAAGTAAGTGGGAAAACACCCAAGCACAGCCAGGAAGTGATTTTGACATTTGGAGGTACATCGGTATAAGGAAGGAGCAAACCCCAGTCTGGACCCATCCCGGCCAAGTGGTGTCCCGATACCTGCACGCCGTGGCAGCATGCTCATCCATCACAGGCAGTGGTGCCAAATCCCATTTTCCAGGCCATCTATCTCACCAGTCACTGTAAAACATTATATAACTCAGCTCCACTTGATATTCAGCCTGCATCACACCTCCACGAGGCTTCAGCCAAAGGTCTGGGCAGATTTTGCAAAATCAGACCCAGCCTGTTAAAGGGTGCCTCCTGGTTTCACTGTTGGGGCTGACCGTGTGGTGCTACCCAGCCCTGCATCGCCGCCCCTTCCTCACATACACCCTGCAAGGACTGCCAATGAAGAGGAAGAGAAATCTCCTGAGGGTGAGCCACCTCCGTGTAGATACCCTACTGCAACACACCTGGAAGCCTTCGGTGCACCAGACTTCCACCCAAATCCCACAGCATCTCTTAGGACTTCTGCACAGCCCTTGAGGTCTCTTTTTTTTTTTTTTTTTTTTTTTTTTTTTACATCAACTTTCCCTAGAATATCAACTCACATTAATTCCTGGTTCTTCATGTGACCCACAGTCCTCAGCACAGCATCACCCAAAAAGACCATGCAGAGCTCTACAGCGCCCTATTATCTTTTCTCCACATTTTCTTATTTGGATATTTTGTGAGAGGTGGAGGACTGATTTAAGAGGGGATAGTCCAAGAGGTAAGAAATACCAGCCATACCAGGCCAAAGGTCCATCTAAGCAGGACTTCCAATGGTCTCTGTTGACACACAGGAAGAAGTGTAAAACAAGAGTGGGAGGAGAGCACCCCTGGCTCTCATGCAGCTTCCAAAAGGCAGAAGCAGCTTAGCTGGAGGCCACAGCTAGCCTATTGCATTTAATAACCACGCAAGAACAAAAAAAGTAAGAATAATCACAAGTCATCATTCCCCTGTGTGCAAATTGCACTCCTGCATTTTTCTAACATGCCACCATGTAGGTGCAAACACTAAAGCTGAAAAAAAATGCTGAAAGTAAACCCTTTGAAAAAAAAAAAAAAAGAGAGAAAAAATAAATATGTATTGTGCTGCTAATGTAATTCTCCCCTGGGGGAGCAGCTGGGCGAGGGGACAAGCCACACCTGGTGCATGTGAGCGGCTTTGCCAATGAGCTGGTAGACGGCACTCAGCTCTGATGGAGATGAGGGTCACAGCCCATCCTGCATGGAATTTAGATGTGGCTCCTGCTCACAGATCTTTCCTGTGTGCTCTCTGCTAACATTTAATATCTGTACGGCTCATGCTAACAAACACATGGAAGCCCTTGCCACTCACTATAGGCTAACTCTGCATTTAAATATTTGGGGAGAGCAAATATCACATTATGTGTTTTGGATAAGAAAAATTGTTCCTTGCCTTGAGTTGGTGAGACAAATGACTAGCTGGGATGAATCACAAATGTTACAGTCCAATACATAATTCCAGATTGTGTGGTGCTGTGGCACATGGCTATGTTCACTGATTTGATGGCTTATTTAACTAATCAGCACAGCAGGAGTGGTTCGTTTCGACTATTCCAATAAATGAGAGCTCTGTAATTTGCACATGCAGCTGTAATAGTTGTAATGTTTCATTCCTGCTGCGCTGCTTAGTTACATAAACCATCTAGTCAGAATCAATACTTATTTACTGTACCTAATCAACACAGCCTGAATTACAAACATCCCGAATTTGCATGTAGGCTGAGCCTCCGGGCTGTCCCTCAGGTACCAGCATCTGAGGGTTTCTTAATCTGTTCAAAAGGGCAGCAGAAAATCTTGTAAAAATCAGCTGAATAACAAACAGCCCTCGTGAAGGCTTTGTTAGCTCTTTTCATGTGAAACACGCCGATTTGACATTCAGAACCAGAGGCTGCTGGAAACCACAGAGGAAAGCTGTGAGAGCAGCCTCTCCTCCATGGCACAGACCTTGACTAGCAATTTCCAGGCAGCTTTCGATCACCGAAGGGGGGTCCGGAGCTCATAACGAAGCCCCGTGGCATCCAGAAGCCCCTGGGGTGGATGTGGGCTGGTGCCACATCGGGCTGGGATATCGCAGTGGGTGAGCAGAGCTCCCAGGGGAAGCCTGATTTAGAAACAATCGATCATGTTCATTTCCTACCTGGTACCTCATATACAGTGTCACGGTGTCCCTAAGGCTCAGAGGGTTGGCCATGGGTAATGCTGCTCCTCTTCATAAGCCTGAGCTCTTGCAGAGCGACAGCATGGCTGTCACTTTTTATACCTTTCTGGCAGGATCTGCCTGCCTTGCCATCAAAATGCACTCCTCTAAAGATTAGAATATCACCATACCCTGTGTCCATTTGAAAAGAAACATGACAGTTTCATTTCCCAAGATAATTTCACCCTCACATAAAATGTAACAGAGGGGAGAGGGGAGAAACTGGAGAGGAAAAGGACTTCATCCTCAGAAAGATGGGGCTTTGAACTCCCAGGTTCAAAACTTCTCAAACAGCTTTGACTAATCATTTCTGGTTTTATTTCAATTCTAAACCTTTTTTTTTTTTTTTTTTTTTTCCCTGGAGGAATGTGCAGCCAGTTTGTCACAAACATGTTTAATCAGAGCAGATGGAAGGCAAAAGCTGGTGGTTGCTGTGAGCTCATGTTCCTTCACATGGTACATCTAGGGTCATCTTCCAGAACTGGCTCCAGGCTTCATGGTCTGCACAAAATTGAATTTTGCTGCCCAAAGGAGGCAGATGAAGTGAGTTTTCCTGGGGATGCAGGTGTCATATCCTTGCTGCCATGGCTTGGGAGAAGACTTTGTCTCTGTTGGAGAGCTCCTGGTGCCCCAGCATAGCCCCTGCCTCCTTTGGGAGCAGCAGTCTGAGGAGCTCTGCTCTTTAGGATGCCCAGAGCTCAATGCCTCAGTGTTTAAGCTGGACACTAAGCACAGACACCCAGTCCCATTTTCAATGCCCAAAGTGCCTTAGATATTTTCTTGGGATGGCAGATGGGGCAGCAACTAGAGGTAGGTCTGGTTTATTGGGGCATCTCAAACATATTGAGCCCCAGCTTGTAAAACAAGAATAAAAAGAAGGCCTTTCCTGGCATGGAAATTATTAGATGTTGCTTCCCTGTATTTGTAGTAAAGCATTTGAGATATATGGAAGGGGCACATGGACACAAAAAGATTGCATGAAAGTAATTAGTGTTCCTATTCTCCCTGGAGCAAAGCACCCACTCTCTGCTCCTGTGCTGCACAGTGTTGTGGAGCAAAACACCCCAGCACCAAATACCTTGGGAACCGCAGCCCTGTGGGCATCAGCTGGCTTTATGAAGCTGTTCTTTTTTTTCCAGCAGAGGTAGAGGACATTACGACTGCCATACCAGGCTGCACCTCCAGGCTTAGCAGGGTAACACAACAGAGACCTCAAATGTCTTTACCTGGCAAGCCCAGCGTGAAGGCTGTGAATGGGGCTGTCCCAATAGGCCTGAAATGTGCACTCACAAGGCAAGTGCAAGACCTCAGTGAGCAAATGTGAGTATTGTTTAGGAACAATTTTAAGATCAGTATGCAGAATAAGACATCCTAGGATTCATTTTTTTGCTGTTATTGTTTTTTTTAATAAATGCACAGCGTTGGATGTATCCTCCAAAACCCAAGAGAGACCCCTCCAAAGCTGGCAGCATTGTTACCAATAATTACACCGTGCCACTTGGCTGCAGCATGGTTTTCAAAGGATCCCAAAACCTGAAATGCCTCCTTGCTGGTCTTCATGTGATGTTAAAGAAAAAAAAGAATAATTGCAGCAATTCTCAGATCTTGGCTTGCTCTAGTACCCACGGTGTTTAAACCCTGCGATCAAAAGAAACAGATTTGACATGAGCTTGGACAGAGACTGCATCAGCAGCTGTTCTTTTATCTGTCCAGGATGGCCTCTGCCTGGTTTTGAGGAAAAACTCTTGGCAGGTTAAGAAAATTGAACCCCACTGTCACTCTGGGCTTTGAGAATGTGCAGGCAGTTTTGCTGCTGTGAAAATGTATTTCCCAGTATCAGTGCATGGATAGGAATAGGTGTTTTCTCAGTACATGAGCAGGGTGGCAAAGTGCTGGTCCTGAGCTGCAGTGTGCCCTTTCATTCCTCCCTATTCTCCTTATTTACTGAAGATTTTGTACATTTGCCTGTTTTGCCAAGCTGAGAATCCCCCCAGGCCAGTACAACTTGTTTAAAATGCTTCATGGTCGCTGATGCATTTGCACTTTGAGTTGGGCCCAATGCACTTGTACTTTGTAGTTGTTTCTTTGTTGTTGGCTCTCTGCTCATGAAATCTGTATATTGAGGAGCTCCTCACTGCGCTCAGGTTGTATATGGAAGCTGAGGGAATAATGCAATTGTATACCTCTACATTTTTTGTTTCAGTCAAAACGTGTTTTTGATCCTCATCTATTCTGCATCCTTGAACATTTCAAGGGATGGAGTTGACGTGGATGTGCTGGTATCACCCCCAGCTGTGTTAACAGCCTTGGACTATGCTGGGTGCAGCTAAGACAGCGATCTCAGAATATTTCCAACAAGGCATGACAGAACAATATGAAAATTAGCAGAAAAAGCCAGACGAGGTCTGACTGTTTCACCATTGCTTCTGATGAATGCCCGTAACCAAAGACTTACCACAGGGGAATGCGGCTGGATAAAGCTGTGGTTCAAACTAAGAGAAATTCATCGAAGAGTCAAAAAAAATCAGTTTTTGATAGAATGCAGTAAAGGTCTGCTAGACATAGTGAAGGAAAGGTTTACATTTTTCTAAAATCCCCAGATCTTCTTAATCTGTTTGCATCCCTTCCCTCTGTAAATCCTCAAGCTCTTTTCCTGATTATCATTACCACGCTTATCACAAAGGGGAAGGGGAATAGTACACTTGACCAAAATTCCCAACACAGCCCATATTCCCTGCTGGGCATCACATGCTCTCTGGCTCCAGCCCTAGAGGAGGCATCCCATGGAGATGAAGCAAATGTGAACCATGATTAAATTTAAAAAGGGTGTCCTATGCAATAGATAAGAAAGAAAGAAAAAAGTGAGACTAGGCCTAACCAGCACTGGCAAAGCAATCATCAAAGCCCTGGTTTTAAAATGTTATTTATTATGCCTAATACTATAAAGAAAGAGAGATTATTAGAGAGATGAGTCATGAAGAGACGTCAGGTAATCTAACATCCCTTTAGATGAAGGGAACCCCAAGTTGTGCAGCATCAAACTGGCCTCCCATCAGCCTGCATGCCCCTTCCGGAAAAGTTTATCCCATTTCTGTTATTCAAGCTACTAGAGGATTTTCTTACAGGAAAACATCTCTGTTCATAATTTCTAGGGTGTTCACATGAGAGCTTGTTGCTGCCCTGTTAGATAAAGGCAAGGCGACAGGGACAATGCAAACACTGGTACCACGTGGCAGCTGCCCACAGGCTCCTATGATGCAATGACCCAGCTGGGTCTGTCCTGAAGCTGTGGGAGATGTGCAGTGTGGCACAGCCCTGAAGACCAGCCCATATGCACAGGCACATGCTTATTTGCGCACCAACTCCTCCACGTGCAAAGTCTTTCCATCGGGATCAACACTGGCGCCATCTCTGGTGGGCTTCCCATCGTGGTGATGAGCTCCGCAGCAAGGAGCTGGTGGGGCCAAGCTGCCGTGGCTGTGGTGGCTGGGCTGGATGGAGCAGCCCCACCAGCTGTCCCACAGCCACATCAGCAGCAGAGCCCCCATCACCCCACATCCCTAAGGCATGCTCTGGCTGTACCCAGCTTCAGCACGGACCAGCCCTGGCCTGCTTTCCCCAGATTTTGGGTTGGGAGATGGCTAAGCACGGCAATTCCAAACTCCCTTATCACAAAATACATGGTTTTAGATGTATTTGTATCCCCATGTATATTCTGTTTGCTGGGCAAGCACATACAAACACCACTTTGGACACAGACCATGGAAAAAGCAAGAAGTGCTGAAAAATAAACCTAGGAAAAATCAAAGCATTTAACAATGTTTTCGTCATGGGTTTGTTTGTTGTTTTGGTTTTACACTTTTTTTTTTTTCCACAATAAAGGCTATTATGTTACCCTGGCATGCTGATCCCAGTTTTTAAATAGCTGTTTTCCCTCCGACAGAGGAGAAATGCTATCAGTCATTTAGTTTTCTGAAAGACACTCCCTTCACTTTTATCTCGCATTTCTGCCAATAACAGTATATATACTTATATTTATTTCTGTTTCTATCCATGACAGATGAGAAAGCAATTCTGGCATGAATATACTTGTTCGCATGCTGATTCCCATCTGCCTGAATAAAATTTCCTCTCCAGACATCTGTCTACTGATCCATCCAACTACTCATCCATCCACACAAGTAGAAAACCCCATAACAATATCTGAAAAGAAAAAAAAAAGCCAAAAAAAAGGGGCACAGTTGCAACTGTAATAAACTGTAAGTAATAGAGAACACTATTTTTAGACTTTTTGACAACATATCACTCTCTGATTTATGCTGTACTGCCAGTGTGTTTATGATAGGAGAACTATATGAAGAAAACTGTTGTTGGCTGAGTAGTTTACAGAATGCAATTTGTCTTAGTGTTGCTGCTTAACTTCTGAAATATTAAGAAACAGTCAAAAAGAATAACTTGGAGAGGAATTCTGCTGAAATCTTTCATCTGGTGTACTTTTTCAAGCAGGTGTATTAAATGGCAGGAAGAGAGTTCAGCAACAGCTTTCTAACATAAGTCATGCAGCTAAGAAACCTAAGTGCTTTAAGATGAAGTTTTTGTCCATGAATAAAATAGTAGTCTTTTCAGTACTCTTACAGCCTGGTGACTGCAGCTGAAAGAGGCTGAACTTTCCCCAGGAAGACTCTTCCACTTTTAGGCTTGTATGTCTAGGACACTAATTCAGTATATGGGGAAGATGTATATATAGATTGCCTTTTGAATCTTAGAATCACAGAATCACAGAATGGTTTGGGTTGGAAGGGACCTTAAAGATCATCTAATTCCATGGCCCCTGCCATGGGCAGGGACATCTCCCACCAGACCAGGTTGCCCAAAGCCCCATCCAGCCTGGCCTTGAACACCTCCAGGGATGGGACATCTACAGCTTCTCTGGGCAACCTGTGCGAGTGCCTCACCACCCTCTGAGTGAAGAATTTCCTTCTAACATCTAGTCTAAATCTACCCTCTTTTAGTTTAAAATTGCTACCCCTTGTCCTATCACTCCTCTCCCTGACAAAGAGTCCCTCCCCAGCTTTCCTGCAGGCTTCCTTTAGGTACTGGGAGGCAGCTGTAAGGTCTCCCCGGAGCCTTCTCTTCTCCATGCTGAACAACCCCAGCTCTCTCAGCCCGTCCTTACTGAAGAAGTGCTCCTCCTCTCCATTCATCTGGTGGCCATATCTTCCCTTTGGTGTCACTGAACTACCTTGAAGCATACACTTTGAAAAGGAGATGGCTCTGTCCAGCAGTCTGGGCTCTTCCATCGTTACTGAAATTTGTTGTGTTTTCAAATATTGTTACTGATTTCTTATCTTATCACAAACTTGTAACAGAGAAGAAGATGAAAACGTGGCCTGAGTGACAGAAAAGAGTATCCTGAAGATGAGATCTACCACTTGAGATGTATTTTCCTCAGGATGTGTGTCATTAGGATAAACATTGTGTGGGCAAACATTAGAGGGAAGAGCTCTGCAGTAATGCTCAACTGGATTATCTGGTTAAATCTTCCAGCTGCAGCTTCAGCGATCTAAGTCTGGCAAACGAATATATCCAAGGAAGAATATTTAAATAAGACTCTGTCCACTGACTACTTCATGTGGTGTTGACACCGCAGTTCAGTAGATCTTACTGTGAAGATATTAAAGATACATCTCTTCTTGCCACTTGACCCACATTTACATTTGCTTGACTGGTTGCAATAAAATAAGGGATACTCCAAGAACACTTGATATCTAATAATTGATGATCACAATAAACAAACAAACAAACAAACAAACAGTCTGTTCTTATAGCATTTTTCACTGTCTTCCCTATCTTCCTGTGTGCATCATTTCTTAAACAGACTTCCTCCAAAATTATGACTAAAATGTAATGGCATTACATACCCTGATCAGGACTTTGCACCTTTTGCCACCTCCCTGTAGTTCCAGCATCTCTCCAGCTCCTTCATTCAGTTCTGGAAACCTCTTTCCTTTGCGTTGTTGCTGCTTCTCCCTTGGATCCAGTAGAAACTGAGAGGAGGTGTGCGAGGAACAGCAGGTGAGGGAGCTTGCTGCTGGGAATTTGCTCCTTCATCAGTTTCTCTGAAACCTCTGCTGGAAGGCTCTTGGCCCTTTCAAGCACAGAAACATTTTCAAGTGTAAGCCCCAATAGATAGGATCTCCTACCTTTTTTAATCAGACCTGATGGGGACCAAATTCAGCATGGGGACAAGCCACAACACAACCCTGGGCTTGTGCTGCTCCCTTGTCCTAATGGTGACCTGGGATAATTTCCATGATTTATTCTTGATAAAACAAAGCCATTGAGTTATTGACATCTCCATTACAAGGAAGTGTTATATTTCTTGGGATGCTCTGGCTTGGGCCTTCTCACTAGTTTAGGGAGGACGGCTCATATATCGAAGCTCTGACACCACATGAATACACACAGGAGGGAAAGAAGAAAAACCCATATGTGAATAGACTTCAGCCTCTTTGGTTATAATATTAAGATCGTAGCACATTTCAAGATATGTGACTTATGTTGCCACTGTGGATGAAATAATCTTACAGGGGAGTGCAATTTATTCTCTAAATTAGAAGAAAAGTGAAGCTAGGATATAGAAATAGAATATGGGGAGCTAAGACAAAGAAATTTAGTTCCCTGGCAATTCCCAACATTTCCAGGGTAACTTAGGGCATACACATCACAAAACCCGGCAGTCAGTAAACAACAGACATTTTGCATTTCATTCCATGCCTTTCAGCTTCCAATAGCAATGATGAACTGTGGCCAAAGTAGTTTGGGAATTTATGGTCAATCAGGGTTATTGGGCCTTGGCCTTAGGTCAGCAGGTCTCTAGGAGGTCATTCATCTCTATGAAATGCTCCGTGTCTCTTTTATTGCTGTTTAAATGATGAGCAACTGTGAATTACAAGAGTGGCATTGCTATATATCAAGCAGCATAAGGTTGGTAAATCTGAAATAAATTAATGGAGGCAAGTGGAGCACTAATTGCAAGTTTGTTCCCCTTCACCTGTACTTTGCTGTTTCTGTTGCAGAGCTAGAGGCTGGGCTGACTTGAAATCAATCATGAAAGAAAGTTTGCAATGTTTTTTATAGTAAAGGAAGAGATGCTGGAAAATACAATACACAATTATCTTCTGCAGTGCAATTTATTAAACATGGTCTGTAGCCTCTTATGTCTGTGATATGCTTCATATTGGCAGCATGAAGGGGGGTGAGGCATAAAAATAGGAGAAAAACAATGAAAGGGAGTGTATTTTTACATAGTTCTCATTTTCAGCAAGAGAGAAAATAAAACATGAAATGAATCAGGTTTTAATAGATTATACACTGTATATATATTTAATAGATTATACACTATAAGTGGCAAGTCAAACTGTTCCAAGAATTCTTAAGTTTATTTTAAAATGACAATGGCCAAAGTATCATTTACAACAAGATTCAAAGGGGAAAAACAAAACAAAACAGGAAAAAGAGAAGGGAAGGGAAGGGAAGGGAAGGGAAGGGAAGGGAAGGGAAGGGAAGGGAAGGAAATCAGAAAGAGAAAGAGAAACAAAAAGAAAAACAAAAAACAAAACCAAAAAGAAACAGAAAAAGTGAAAGAAACAGAAAAAGTCAAACAGAAAAAGAAACAGAAACAAAAAGAAACAGAAAAAGTGAAAGAAACAGAAACAGAAAAGAAAAAGAAACAGAAACAGAAACAGAAACAGAAACAGAAACAGAAACAGAAAAAGAAAAAGAAAAAGAAAAAGAAAAAGAAAAAGAAAAAGAAAAAGAAAAAGAAAAAGAAAAAGAAAAAGAAAGACAGAGAAAGAAAAAGAAGAAGCAGTGTTGCTGTGAGCCACCAATGTTGTTTATCAAAATGAAAAGTCCAATACACCTCTCATGAAAAAGCCAATGTAGCACTGGATCTGCAATGTACCTATAACCCTAAACTGAGAAATCACTATGAAATTTCCCTACTCTGGGTATAGAAACTTGCCCGAGTTAACTCTCTGCAGCGCGCTTTTCCCCATGGTGTGTGCACACTGAGCTGTAGGCACGGAGCAGTTTTGGTGACTAAGTTACCACTGACCTCTGCTGGGAGGAATCACGTACATTCAGCTTCGTGTCACGGGTCCTGTGTTGCTGACATGTGATGGAGATGCCTCTGGCAATGGTAAACGTGTATATTATATACGTGTACATACATCTAATTTATGCATGCCTATGTGCAGGAGCATGCATCTTCCATCCTTGTTGACACTGGAATTTCCCACATGACCAAGCTGTACGAAAGAGTAAATCCATCCCAGTACTTCTAAAAAGAAATTTTCTTTGCAATGAGGAAGACTTAAACCTCTTAAAGAGAAGGATCCCTACCAGTTTCCTGTAGGATATAACATCACATGCATGTAAACATACAATGTTCAGATATCTTTGGGTTCCTAAGAGCTGAAGGGTGAGGACGGGGTTCTAAAGACCTGGCTTGTGACCGATGTGACTGAAAAGCAAGGATGCTTGTGATGACTGGTGCATCTTCCAGGTGGCTTTTAATGAACAGGTTGCACATGCTCCGAGCATGAGCAGTACAGTGTCAGACAAGTAAAGGTTGAAACTGGCAATGTACAAAATACATGAGAAAGAGAGAGAGGAAAGAAATCAGTGCAAACAAAAGAATTCAAAGAAAAAAGTCGCTCCATGGAATTACCATCTTTCCTGTGTGAGTGAGGCCAGCACCGAACCATTGTGTAACTAAAGAAAAAAGACCTCTCTCTCCATGATATCCAGTGTAGGCATGTCCCATTGGTGGCTCAGAGAAGAAGACAAGCTGAAAGCAGTCCATTGGAGAAAGTATTTAGAGGGGAAGAGTCAGAGCTTATAAACTGAATTAATTTGTTCACTTATAATGAGTGGCATGAAATAATTACTGTAGAGTCGAAAACAGATCAGATGAACCTGCAGTGGAGTAGCAAGGGAAGTTCAAGATGCCATGTGAAATTCTGGTCAGTAATAGCTCGGATCAAAAGTGGTACTGGCCACACAATTAACAGCACGCAGGACAGGCCTACACCTGGAATTTGCTTTGTCCGTGAAGTGAAGTCAGTTTATAATGGAGCAACAAATCATTGAGATTGAACAAAGAATGTAGACAAACAGGATTTATTCCCGTATTGAAATATTCTAGCAGCATTCCAGCTATCCATCTCTTGCAGGAATTTATTGCCATGAGAACAGAAGATGAATCAGGTTTTAAGACTGAAGATAGCAATGAAAAGACTGATCTTGATTATATTAAAGAAGAAATGACAAGATTTAATGAGACAAGATTTAGTGTGGCTGAAGGAGAGAAAAGAGTCCAGACTACAAGTCAGAGGAAGGAAAATGGGGTTGTCCACAGTGATAGATGATGCAGAAAAGGCCAAAGGGAAAAGATCTGGGTTTCATCTTAAAGAGCTTGCAATGGGGTAGCGGATGGCATACAAAAGCCAATGTCAAAGTAATGAAATGCAAAGCTGAGAAGGAGAAGATGAGCTGGGTTTGTGGCTCAGCCAGACAAACAGCATCTCTGTTGCACGTGCACTTGCAGCCCAGAATATTGGACGATGAGCTGTTGACTGCAGGGTTTTACATAGAATGGAATTGTTTTGTACAAGACAATGGTTTTGTATAAGACCATCCTGCCAATTCCTTACCCACCAAGTGGTCTGTCTGTCAGATCCATGTCTCTCCCCTTTAGAGACAGGGATGTTGTGCGGGCCAGTACCAAATGCTTTGCTCAAGTCCAGGTGGATGACATGAGTTGCTCACAGCCAGGTAAGGAGGCTGTATCTAGGAGACCTAGGAGAACCGTTAATATATTGATATATTGTCTAAATCTCTAACTGGGATGTCCCTTTGACCAGGCACACACATACCCCCAAGCAATGATAAAAGGGGGTTTCAATTTTTCCCTATGACAGTACTTAACACACATTTGTCAGGATGTCTCTCAAAAAGTTATTGAAATGGTCACTTTCTATATTTTATGTGGCCCAGTTAAGACACTTCTGAGTATTATTAAATGCTCGCAATTATCATATTGCGAAGAACACACAGGGGAAGGTAGATACAAGAATGTACAATTATTTTTTTTAATATATATATATTTCAGTGCAGCTGGAAGATCTTTAATCAAAGAAAAAGATCAAATCTACTCCACGAAGGTCAGTAGATCTGCTGCTGGCTCATACACAATAAGGATGAGCTGCTACATCACAGGAAAGATTTGAGACTCCTAGTAATCTGGTCAAGTTAGCATGATTTGCTCTTGGCTTTGCCAGAACTGAATAATAACCTGACTGAAAGGATGTTTTGAAGATACAATGTTTTTAACCATGTTTACTAATGCATATAAAAGATAAGATGGTATCTCACATCATCAGTGTAGCAGAAATCAATGAGCTTACGTTTCATCGCTGTGATACCTGCTAGCACCAAAACACAGGACACGATTATTACTTTCCCCTGAACTAAAATCAGTGTTGCCATTTCCACAGTGATGTCCTTTGAGGAGCAGAGGAATGATTCTCAGGGTATTGAGGTCTTAATCTCTGTTTTTTCTTTTCTTGCAGATTTTTTCTATCTCCGCCTGGACATCTGTCCAGGTGGAGATCAGTGATGAGTGCTGTTCCCCAGGGGTCAGTATTGGGACTGGCACTATTTAATGTCTTTGTTGGTGACTAGGACAGTGGGATTGAGTGCACCCTCACTGAGTTTGCTGATGACACCAACCTGAGTGGTGAGGTCAACACACTGGAGGGAAGGGATGTCATCCAGAGGGACCTGGGCCTGTGCCAACCCCATGAGATTCAACAAGGCCAAGTGCAAGGTTCTGCACCTGGGCTGGGGCAAATCCAAGCACAAACACAGGTTGGGCAGAGAATGGATTGAGAGCAGTCCTGAGGAGAAGGACCTGAGGGTGTTGGTTGATGAGAAGCTCAACATGAGCAGGCAATATGTGCCTGCAGCCCAGAAACCACCCGTATCCTGGGCTGCATCAAAAGAAGTGTGGCCAGCAGGGTGAGGGAGGTGATTCTCCCCCTCTGCTCTGCTCTTCTGAGACCCCACCTGGAGTGCTGCCATCAGATCTGGCGGCCCCAGCACAAGAAGGACATGGACATATTCAAGCGAGTCCAGAGGAGGGCCATGAGGATGATCAGAGGGCTGGAGGGAGGAGACAGGCTGAGGGAGCTGGGGTTGTTCAGCATGGAGAAGAGAAGGCACTGGGGAGACCTTACAGCGGCCTTCCAGTACATGTAGGGGGCCTACAGGAAAGCTGGAGAGGGACTCTTTGTCAGGAGGTGTAGTGATAGGACAGGGAAAAATGGCTTTAAACTAAAGGAGGGGAGATATAGATTAGATATTTGAAAGAAATTATTCACTCAGAGGGTGGTGAGGCTCTGGCACAGGTTGCCCAGAGAAGCTGTAGATGCCCCATCCCTGGAGGTGCTCAAGGCCAGGCTGGATGGGGCTTTGGGCAACCTGGTCTGGTGGGAGGTGTCCCTGCCCATGGCAGGGGGTTGGAACTGGGTGATCGTTAAGGTCCCTTCCAACCCAAACCCTTCTGTGATTCTATGGTTCAAACTCTGGGAGAATGTACAGTTGCCACTAGAGAATTAGAGAATATATGAGAGGAGAAAATAGAGAAATGAGCGGAGAAATCAGGAGGCAAGAAAAATGTGTAAACATGGGGGAGACAGGATGGTACTGCCATTAAAGGAGGGGGGTAAGGAACATGGTATTTTTTTCTACGCTAGCAATTTGGAAGATCTGACAATGTCTTCACTTTGAATGTTTTTTAGCTATGGAGATGTAACTTAACGAGGGAAGCTGTAAGAAAAAAGAATAACAACAATAAAGGGCCAGAGTTAAAAGCAAGAACAACTACAACAACAACAAACACCGCAACAACAATACAGCTGGTTAGAATGTACCTCTCAATACAGCGGGAATTAGCCCCCTTTTTAGACAACAAATGTGAAGGCATCAGTTGGGAAACAGTACTAGTCAGCCATGGAGATAAATCCTGGGCTAATGGAAATTTACATGAGATTGTACCCGCACACAGGGCCATTAGCCATCCTCCGACTGGGAGGCAGTGGAAAAGATAACTGTGGCAAGTCCCATGTGAAAAACGAAAACCACATCCTCTGTGCTGTGCAGTGAGAAAAGGTAGTTGGTTATTTCTGCTTCCTGTGGGCTGCATGGTTGGTTTTTTTTTTTTTTTTTTTTTTTTTTTAAAGCAGCTCAACCTTTGACATCATCTAGGAGCCTGCAATGGCCAGCCACCACTGCAAGGGCCCCAGCACAAGGAAGATGTGGACCTGTTAGAGCGGGTCCAGAGGAGGGCCATGAGGATGATCAGAGAGCTGGAGCACCTCTCTTATGAATAAAGGCTGAGAGAGTTGTGGTTGTTCAGCCTGGAGAAGAGAAGGCTCCAGGAACACCTCATTTCAGCATTTCAATACTTAAAGGTGCCTTATAAAAAGGATGGAGAAGGGCTCTATAAGCGAGTAAATAATAATAGGACACGGGGGATGGTCTTAAAGTAAAAGAGGGGAGATTTAGGTTAGAGATTAGGAGGAAATTCAGAGGGTGGTGAGGCACTGGCACAGGTTGCCCAGAGAAGCTGTGGATGCCCCATCCCTGGAGGTGTTCAAGGCCAGGCTGGATGGGACTTTGAGCAACCTGATCTAGTGGGTGGCATCCCTGTCTATGGCAGGGGGCTTTGAGTTAGGTGATCTCTAAGGTCCCTTCCAATCCAAGCCATTCTATGAGTCTATGATTCCCACTGCCACCTCCTGGTTGGTGACATGGGTCTATGTCCATGTGGCAGGATAGTGTCAACCTCAGCTTTCACATCTAAATTTAGTCTACTCTTCAACATCTTGATATTGGTTTAAATTATTCTTTACTTATCCAAAGGGGAAAGAAAAACAAACAAACAAACAAAAAAACACTCACTTTAATTCTCCCAGTGCTTCAAATTCCTATGTTAATTCTTTAGCCCATCCAAAAGACTTTGAAGGGCTCTGGGGCATGGTCACAGAGGCAGCTATATGCAAGCTTTTGTCTGTCCTTACACAAACCAGCCTGTGGTACTTCTTGCCCACACACACTTTTGTCATATCCCATATAAAAGACATATTTAGGGAGCTTTGCTTGGCCACTGAGGCCTGCCCCAAGTGGTCTCTCCAGTGCTTGGGGGCTCCTAAGGACTTACAAGATTCCTGACAAGACAGGAATGGATTTGCCATGGGAGCTTGTCAGAGTCGTAACTCAGCCATACAGAAGGTCACTGTAGGAAAGCTATTTTGCCAAGAACTGAGGTGCGCATAAAGATCTCCCACCAGATTTTGACTGTGCTGAACACAGAGAGGAGCAAAGATGCCCGATGGGCATGTGTTAGAAGCTGAAACACCGAACTAATCCCAGATGTTGGGTGGTAATTGTGGAGCAAGGTAACTAGCACAAAGAGCTGGGACTAAATGTCAGCACAAAGCTTAAGGCATAAAACCTTAACAACATATTACCGTGCAGCCAATATTAGGTTTAATAACAAATACTGCAGAGTTAGGAGCAACCTCCAGGATGACAGGGCTAGCATTGCAAAAGTTAATTTGGATTTTTAAGATTTATTTATTTGATTACCTGGAACAAAATATGGGTAAACACCAAAAGAGCTTTGTACAGGCAGAGGTGTAAGTTGTACTCATCAATATTAAAGTAAGCAATTACCTATAAAGACATAATATCAGTGATTTGTTTCAGTGGCTGATATATAAAGCGTGACTATATTGCTATTACATGCTCATCTTATAAAATGACTAGGGAAGGATCATGGATAGTAGAGTGCCAAAACTCTGCCTGGTCTTCATTTTATGGGGTAACAGCTTAATTTACCAATCTGGTGGATTTCAATTTCGGAAGGAAGCAAGTATAAAAGTACTTGACCGAGTGAATTCTGGGTTGATTTGAGGTCCTGCTGCTATCTGTTAAACTCTACTGGAAACTGAGAGGCAGAAGTCACAGTCTGCAAATTTCTTTGTGATTTAAACATCTGTGGTGGGGTCTAGATCTAGCTTAGGACTCCTCTATATAGATATCCATGTGCAGTAGTCAGCTGGTACCATTTGGTCCCATGACACCTATGGAGACTATGACACATGTGCATGCCAGGCAGCTATGACACAGTAATTACAGGAGACACATATCCTGGTAAGCTGGGCAGGATATCCCCCACCATTTAAAATGACACCAGGTTGACACACAACAAATGACCATAGGGATGTACAGACAACTGAAACCAGCTCCATGCCGATACAGACAGAGGAGGCTAGGGAGCCACTGGGCTGAATGCTGTCATTGGTGAGCCTCTGCTTGTATCCATCATACCTAGTGACATTTGGGATGCCCTTGTGTATCCCTTGGTCATGTCTATCAGCCTCATGCTAACGCTGAAGGGCCTCTAAATGGCATTAGGTACCCATGTGGGGGTGACTAATAATGAGCCTTGAATCACCATTGCTGGAAATTTAGACCTTGGGTCCAAAACCTGTAGCACCCGGCAGACACAGCAGGGGAAGCTCTGACTGTTTTGGCTGGCTGGTATCATATCTTCCCACCTTTCTGCTGTTGCACAAGAGCATTTTTCAGGGCATCTCTGGACAGAGTCCCCATTCACTGAGAACTTATCTGGGATAATTTTCGGGAAGAAGGAGCTGATAAAGCCAGGCCAATACCTGCTAATGCTGTCCCAGGAGAGTGTGATACTCAACACTGATGGTCATCCTGAAGGACCAACCTTCTTGAAAAGTGGTGTGAGTTTTGAGTCCTTGCTGTGAATTTCGTTTCTCTTTATCTTTCCGGGTGCATTGACATTTCCAAGCCTTGCATTGTGCAAGGTCTCTGATTGACAGCAACCACCTCTCCGTTTATCCTTTCTCTGGAGTGCCAGGGAGTAGAAATGTAAGAGCTCAGACCTCCACTCTCAGATGTCACTATGCATCAACATCAACCCATCACCATGGAATTACTCTAACACTGCAGGAGCTGCAAGAGCCCAGCAGCCTTCTGACAAGACTGGCAGATATTTTTAATTGTTTGAAAGCATCACTTTAACAGCCTTAAATCACTCAGAGCTGGCACAGGACCATATTTGTTCACAAATCCCAGAGGGCTCCCTCTGCATTTTAATGTGCAGTTTGAGTGTATGCGATTTTCTGGTACGCTGCATTTTTAGCAAGAAGATAGGCTTCTTTTGTATTGGCTCAGGAAGGTGAAAGTTTATCATTTAAAGAGCTCAGTGATGTCATCTGTACCGAGGGATTTACTTTTATGAGCTCACTCTGTCTGCTGCTGTGTGACAGCTGCATTTTAAAACTTGCATTGCTTTATTGAAAAATCATTTAGAAACACCAAACTGCGTACTGTGGTTAACTGTATAAAGGCTATTTAAATGCCTAAGTGATGGAGCAGGATTTGCTTCATTTTTCTTTGCAATTCTGCAAAGCTTCTCATATTTCATGTTCAGTTCTACCTGTAAATATCTGAAGCAGTCATTGACCTCTGTGGAGCTACGCTGAGTTTATATAGGTGCACCAAGGCAAAATTATTCATACTTGCAGGACCTTTCTTCCAGCTGAAAGTCTCCAAAGACTAATAAAAGGCACCAGCAGATTAAGAACATGGCTATTACTGTTACTGCTGCTGCTGTAAGTAATACAGCTATTCATTGTGGCTCAGAGTTGCACAAGAGAGGTGGTGGAGAGTTTTCACAGTGCAGAATAGCAACAGGGATTGTCCAAAGTAGGCTGCCAGTACAACAGGGCAGCTTCTTCTCTCCTTTAGACATCTACATTGTAATCAGTACTTTAACCCAAACCTTCCCTAGATGTCACTGGCTACTACTATTCAGGGTCTCTTACTTCACGCTGAGACCAAGTGGTGCAACATGGTTCACCCTTCCTAAAAGAGTGATTAAGCACTAAAAGAGGGGAGATTTAGGCTAAAGGTTAGGAGGACATTCAGATGGTGGTGAGGCACTGGCACAGGTTGCCCAGAGCAGCTGTGGATGCCCCATCCCTGGAGGTGTTCAAGGCCAGGCTGGATGGGGCTTTGGGCAACCTGGTCTGGTGGGAGGTGTCCCTGCCCATGGCAGGGGGTTTGGACTGGGTGATCTTTAAGGTCCCTTCCAACCCAAGCCATTCTACGATTCCTGGTACAAGTCCATGTGGTTGCAGACAAACTGTCTCCTGGCCAGCCCATGCAGTGCCCTGAACTCATGTGTTGCCTGAGATTGTCAACATGGACCAAAACCTACCAGGAAGCAGCAGTCTGGCAGTATGAATGAACATGTGCTGGTGTCCTCAGCCTCACCAGCTTTAGTTTTCAGAACAGACAAAGCCAGGAAGGTCAAAGCCTATTTTCCTCTCTTCTTGGATTTCCCAAAGCTTTAGCCTTTAATTTTTAGCTCAAGGGAGAGAAGCATCAATACTTGGGATGAGGGAGTTCCACCCCACACCCCCAAAGTGGGTGACTCCTTGTACCTCGAGCAGAGAAGGAGCAGGGTTCCCTTGCTAGAGAGTTAGGAGCATAAAAGCAATCTGTCTGCAAAGAGGACAAAAGTGATCCTTTGTCTCGGAGTTTTCCTCAGAGTTTTCCTCATGAGTCACTCATGCTACTGTTGACTCATTTCTTAGTGATGGAGAACAAGGGAGAAAAACAACAGTTTCTGGAACCTGCATTTCCCTTTACTAGACTGCATGTAGGTTTTACCCTATTGAAAGCAGAAACAGGAGGCTTCTGGACATTTGGGTTAAATCAAGGGGTTGTTGAGACCCCAGTGTGGGACCCCCACTAATACCTGCAGAATATCAATTGCAGAAGGAGCTGCTTCATATCACTCATTTCAGTCTTCTTGTCAGCTATTACTCATTTGTCTTTTTGTGTCATATGCACAATATGCCTTGGGAAAATATTCAGACAGGCTCAGTGCTGATGATTCTTTAAGTTGTTAACATCCCACAGTTATAAATAAAGCATCATGACAAGAACTAATATTCGGGCAAAACTTTTAGACTAGTGTCTCTTGGACTCTGCTGCCCTCTCTACCTCTTTCATATGCAACACTTCCCCCGTGACTGTAAGCCAGTCATAGTGAGACTGACCTAAGTTAAACTTTCTATACAGTTTCTCTAAATGCAGCATGCATCTTCCTCTCTGCCACTGCATGGCTTTGATTCCTGGATATCAGCAATAAGATCTTTTCTCTGTCTCCCTTTCTCTCTCTTTCTCGTCCCCTTTCTTTCCTTTTGCTCATGTCTTTGTCAACTCCTGTTTCTCTCTCTCTTTCTCTTTCTCTCTCTTTTTTTTTTTTTTCCATTCCAGTATGTGTGTTGTTTTTTTCCTTCCCTTTGTTGCCCTCTTTCATTCCTTGGATCTATGCTCTCTCCCCAGTTTTCTGTGGCTGGAGAAGTGAGAAGTATACATGAAGCCAGCAATCAGCACCAAAACACAGTTATAACCATACCCCTAGGAAAAGCATCCAGCTTCCAGCCTCCATTCCCATACAAAGATGTTACTCACCAAGGTTATAATTTTATCAACGTAACCCTGCCTTGGTCCTCCTCACCCAGGCTGGATCTTTGCTCCCAGTGGTAGCTGTGAAGAACCAGGGTCTTCCTCACCAGCTCCGTGTCCCTTTCCATAGTAGGCCAGGCCCTTTGCAAGCTGTGGTGTTCAGCAGTGGGATCAGTGACCTCCACCTCTGGCACCCATTTCTCATCAGTCAGAAATGTGAAAAGAGTGTTGTCCCACAGGAGAAGTCTCAGCTTGGCACCAAAAGCTGTCTCATGCTGTGATGAGTTATCCCATAAAAAAGTTTCTGTTTCTAATTTCTTCCCTATTTCCACTTCTTCTCACTACTGGTTTTCCCGGTCTTGCTTCCTTTCCCTGCTTCTCTCTCATGACATTGTTTCTTACAGTTTCAGCAATTCATCAAGTTAATAAAAAACAGCAGTCTTATTGTAGTCAGTAGATTCAGAGATGATTCATTTATAGGAACCGTGATTTGCTCTGGTCCAGTCCTTGCATCACAATACTCAGCCTCTTCCTCCAAACTGGGAGAGATCTAGGGTAAATGGTGTTGCAGACTGAAGAGCAAACATTTTTAGTAAGTCCTTCAAGCTGGGGGTCACGGACTGACCAGCTCTTGGTTAGTACTGCTAGTGAAGAGGAAGAAAAAGAGATGCACATACATGAGGATAATATGTCAGTTACCCTTCTCTAAAGAAAGATCACAGCAGGTAGTCCAGGAAGAAGGAGCTGGAAGCTGCAGGGAACTTTGTATTGTGGGCCCTCCATAATCAGACCTGAAACTCATCCCCTTTTACCTTATTATTGACAATGCTGCCCCCAAAAGTGAGCATGTGGTAACAAATCAAAAGCAAAGGACTCCTGCATCATGTTGAAAAGCCTGTGGGAAATCTATAACAGGAGCAACATCAGAAGTGCAAAATGTGAGACCACTTAATCTTTGAGTATTGCTAGATAAAAGGGAGCCAGGCCAAGCCAAAAAGTTGATTATCTGCTTCTCAGAGAGTCTGTTATGTCAGTCCCAGCTCCATTTTGGAGGGCTCCAGGTGGCTCTCTCCAGGTTGTTCTGAATGTTAACATGGATGTGAGCTGGTCCAGACTGCTTGGCCTCTTTTGTCCATCAGCGTAGGCACTGCTGTAACCATTCATAACAAGAGCAGATATGTGGCCCTCCTCTGTTGTAAACAACAAATTATTTCACTTGGGCTGAAACACTTTGTGCAGTCCTGAACATGCATGTGCAGGAAGAGGCAATCAGCCTCAAGTGGGTGCACAGAAGAATGACATGAGTATGTGACATAGAGTATGTGACATGCTTATCTTAGCAATAAACCAAAACAAAAATGTTTCCACTCAATAATACGTCTTTCAAATAAATCTCAGTTGGGAAAAAAAAAAAAAAAAAAAAGAAAAAAAAAAAACAGCTATGGAAGATACAGGAGAGTGTCAATGCTTGAACAAAGCATCTATGATTGCATTTAGACAGGAAACTGGAAAACTGTTTCTTGCCATCATCTGGAAAAAGGTTTTCAAAGAAATATTTTATTTTAGTCATTTAAGTGCTTTTCAGGTGCCTCTGATCGCTTTGTGTACCTGGACATATGGTGTTGTTGCTGCTGGCAGCAGAGCAGCACCATTTCCCAGGAGATATCTTCTAGTGCTGTGCCCCTGTGGTTTTCATGAGCAAGAACTGAGAGATTTAAGATGGAGTTTGTTTTGCTCAAGAGTAGCAATCTCTAAAATATATTAAAAAAAAAAAAAAAAAAGGCTGAGAATCACCCTGAGCTGCTCTTAAAGTCATTGTGGTCAACTCTGTGTTAGGGTGGAATAAACCAGCACTGGGAAATGCTCACCTCCTTCTGCTGATTATATGGGGAACCAAGAGGGACTTGTGCATTTATCTCACAGGCATCTGAAACCCAGAAACTACTTCTGGTAGCATCACAGTGCTTATGGAAGACGTCCTCTGAATTACAGCCAAACAGAGATAGCACCTCTGGTTTTCCACTGCTCATCTCATTAGGAAACCACCGGCATTTGTAAGCACCAGAAACACAGACAACCCTTGGGCCTCCATCTCGCAGGATGACTCACAGAGGAGGTGGAGACATCCTGGCTGATGCTAGAGCCATGAAGTTCTGACCTAATATCTGTCCCTTGCAGCTGACATCTGCGCAGGAAACCCCAATAGTGCTGGGGAGGCTGGGCTGGTGGAGCAGACTCCGTGCTGCAGGCAGCAAACTTGGAGAGAGGGGAAGGTGTCCTCTGCAAAAACTAAGCTAAATGCACCTGGAGGCAGAGACTTTGCTTGAGGAAGTTCTTGCAACAGAGCAGTTTGGGGAAACGTCAAAGAAGTGGAAGTAGTTTCTCACAAAAGTACATCACAAGTGCAGGGGGGAATATTTCTGCCTTATTGTATTTTATGGGAAGAAACGAAGCCAAGTCTAATGTACTGCAGTGTTTTCAGAAAATATAGGGGGGATTTCTTCACGGCCCCCCTGCCTGGGACATGTCTCCAGCCGAGTCGATCTGAGGTGATCATCTCACCCCAGGGTTTTGTAGCTCACCATAGACAGATGTGCCTACAATGCTTCAAATGCACATCGTCACAATGTGACCTCTTTATATTTCTCTGAACTGTGCTGCACTACGATTTCTATCACTGTGGTTTACAGGGTGGAAATCCCTGTTTGTTAAGTCAGCGTTTTGCTTATTGCCACACAGTTCTGGTTCAAACTTTGGGCTTTGCCTCCGTATCCATCACAGGTTCATTCTACACCACAACATAATACTGAAATATTGAGGTCTAAATAATCTGACTAGTTTTAAATTGTCTGGCCTGGCCTGGAAAGCACCTGGCTGTACCAGGACATTGCTCCACGCACATGAATTCAACCTTGATATAGTTATGGTCGTCATACTCACTTCTTCCCCTACTCAGAATTACTTTTTTATCTGTCTCCTCCCATAGAAATCAACATATTTATTAACATCCTTTCCTGTATTTTGTGTTTTTAGGCACTTCCAGATACCCTGCTTGGATTTTGAAAATACAGCATCGGTGCAGTTTGCATCTGATTTTATACTTTTCTACATTTGCCAGAGGCAGCTGGGCAATCCCACAGTGTATGAGCAAAAGTCCCCAGAGCTGCAGAACAATCTGACTGTGTTCTGTTACCACCTCTGCTTATGGCACATCTTTTCTGAAATAATAAAATTTGATTGCTTCTTACACATTT
The DNA here is from genome assembly GCF_013377495.2 of Cygnus atratus. Lineage (NCBI taxonomy): Eukaryota > Metazoa > Chordata > Aves > Anseriformes > Anatidae > Cygnus > Cygnus atratus. The sequence goes on along the minus strand of NC_066362.1, from coordinate 179,706,961 downwards.
GTGTATGGGAAGAAGATATAATACTGTCTTCTACTGGAGGGAGATTATATTGGCCTTCAAATCAATTTCAATTCCTCATGAGTCTTCAATATAATTTTATTTCATCTTTATTTTTGGCTATTACATTTTCATCTCTTCATTCTACTTTAAAAATTGGAATTCTCTTGATGCCTTCCACATTGATAAATTAGTTGTAATTGGGAACATTGCTCTTGATGGGAGAGAGAGGGGGAGGTTTTAGGTAAAAAGTCCTAAATATTTTAACAGAATCCCTTTACTTTCTTCAGTGCTGTTTTGAAGGGTTTGAATTTTTGCTAGATCTCCCTTTCTTCTTTGCATATGTTGAAGCACTCACGAACCCAGCCAGAGTGCAGCACTATCCAATGGAGTTTGCACATAACTTCTCAAAATCTAATGCTCAGCCTCACTGCTTTTATGCTCTTGCTTACTCATGCTGGTGGTACATGCAGGGAACACAGATATCTGCATTTTGGGTTGTGATGTCCACATTTGGTGACGATGTTTCATGACAACTTTCTGATTCCCTCTGGATGTGTAATCCCCCCCCCCCAATAGCACATTTAATCTGAGTGACAGCAGATTTGCTTATTTTTCTTACATACTGTAGTCTCTTGGAAGGATCTATGGATCCCAGCAGTCTGCACACCATAGGGCAATAAATACCAAACCAGTGTCAGGCCATAAATCTGCTGTTTATTTCACAGCCGTCAGTAGAGATTTTTGAAATCTTTTCCACGTGGTTTTCATACGTGTGAAAAACAGATGGCTTGTCAACTTCTTTAAAAAGAAGACAGCATGTTGAAAGCTTTACTTATCACCTCAGGCCAAAGTGGGGCTTACAGTCAAGTTGGAAGCAGAAATTCTCTCATAATAAGGATGTTGAGCAAAATTTAGCAAAATGTTGGACAAGAGATTTAGGGTGGTTTTGTTGATTTTTTATTCCCAGAGAGGAAAGAGTTTCACCAGTGCACCATGAATGCCAATACACCAGTTAATGAACAAAGTTTCACTATTGTATACATCAGATCTGCATTGTAATTTGGTGGTAGAGGAGGGAGGGCTGGCTAGTTCTGAAGCTTATATTTTGGTAAAATCCGTTACTGGAATATTAATGGAATATGGTTATAAAAGACATTCACCTTGAAAAGTTTGGCACTGATTATCAGATACTTATTCATTGACTTCACAAATTAATATCTATGGGCACGTATATAAGTATCTAAATATATAAATATACAAAAAATAAATGTGAGAGTGTGAGTGTGCCTGCATGTGTAACTAAATAAATGTGTACCAAAAACTTAAGAATATGAATGCACTCCAAAGGCAAGTATATTATGGGACCATGTGATGGCTATGAAAATGCCCATTACAAACCAAATGCCCATTACAAACCAAAAAATAAACATCTTTAAATGTACTGAAAAATTAAGAAAGTTCTCACCTATGAGGCACAGTCCAAGCAAGTTGGGAACACTCCTGTGTGACTTTAAAGGCTCATTCCTGGAAGATTAGTTCAAAGTAAATGAATTTCTGAAATGGAGATATTGCCATGCCATGACGATCTTTTCCTGGCAGAGGTTTCATAAGTTCCTTGCTTTTACTTGATGTTTTCTGAGAAAGTCTTTGGCACCATTCGCCTTACTGTTGGTTTCTCTTTGCCCCGTGACCCCAGTTCCCTATGAAACTTGAAGCTGGATGCACCCTAAAGTCAGTTTTAGTCACGCTTAGCTAAAAGAGTTCCCTCTGGTTCCCCATCCATTTGGCTGCCAAAGTGTCACACACATTTTTTGGGGTGGGGCAGGAGAGACAGGCAGATGTCAGGGTATCCTTGGCCCTCCAAGCTGCCCAGGGGTACAAGAATGATGGTCATCCTTACCCCTTCTCTTCTGACCAGGTATAGACCCTCTGCCAATGTCTTGGTTGGTCTCCAAAGCTATGTCATCTCATCAGCTCAGTGGTTAGATGGCATATAAACAGTATGGGTGGAAACAGCAAGGTGTACTGGCCAAAGAGAGGACATGGGAGAGGGGGTATTTTGGTTTGGGAGTTCCCTTTTATAGGTGTGTGTCTCTACATTGATATTACTGGTTTGGTTAGATGAGTAGCTGTGTGTGTGCCACTCTTGGTTTAGAATCTGAGGTAAGAGGACATGATCATCTAAAGGCTTTCATGAAGAGATTCAGTGTTTTTTAAAGGTGCTTACTGCTGGCTGATTCAAGGGAAAAAGTCTTACTTGGGGAGTGGTGTTTGGAAAGGCTCATTTAAATGCTGTCTTGCTTCAGCATACTGCTCTTTGCTCATGGCTTTGGAATACTCAGGGTAATTTAGGGGGAGACAACAATAACACTTTTTGCTTCTTGCCAGTGTAAAGTGCATCTGTGGAACTGGTATCTGAGGAAAGTCTGTCATTTCTACATTTATCATCTCCCATAGCACAACTCCAAGAAGAACTTCTTGTCCCTATTGACAGGCTGGCTGCCCACGTCATGTGCTTGTGTGGTGCTGAGCTTTGCTGACTGTGAGTCAGGTCTGCAGGATCCCCCCTGAAAGACATGGCGCTCAAGCTTTAGATCAGATAGTCAGAAAATAGCAAAAAGCACCACAGGCCGTGTTCATAGACCTTGAGGTCATCTTGCTCCTTGCAAGCCTGTAGATAGGTTCTCCCTGTGAGACCACAGCCTGCTATTTGAGCTGCAATGGCCCTGAAAAGTAAATGGTAAAATGAGAGATCCTGAGACTGGAGAAGGTCTGCAGGTGGGCTTAAGCTGCATTGTCTTTGAGTGTTGGCTTGAACGTCCCATTCCTCTGAGGATGGTGCAATGTGCTCTCCTATGCCAGTCCCAACTGGACCTGCCCATCTGCTCTTATGCTTCCCCATACTGCATAGCCTAGCTAGCTCCATAGCCCAGCTAGCTCAAACATAAATCACTACTTAAGTGTAATCAGGAATTTGCAGATGGAACAGAAAGGTCCACAAATATGGCCAGCCAGAGTGTGTGCTTCAAATCTGGGACCACAGGCTGCCCAAGTGAGTGTACATCTGTGAAGGGCTGGTGTAGCAGCACCGAGCTGTGTTCTCCACACACCACCTCCACCTTCTGGAGGAGCTGCATTTGCCTGTTCTGCTGCTATCAGTTTTATATAGGGAATTCTCCATGCTTACCATCAGTCCAAACCTAGTGCCATGCAGACTGGCTAGGTTCAATGTCTTCAACAGCAAAGTTCAGTGAGATTCAAAATGAAGAAGAGAGAAAGAAAAAAAAATAAAAAAGAAAAAAAAAAGGAAGAAAGAAAAAAAAATCAATGTGATAGTACTGTTTTTAGAGTATGTTCACATTTCTGACTTGGGTTTAAATCTTGTCTTCTAGTGGTGAGGGACCACCAGAAGAGACAACTCCAACTGGAGTAATAAAGGCCTTCAGAACATGTATGATGACTCTTGGGCTGGATCATTTTTCCCATTCTCTCTGGGTTTGTCCTTGTAGCTGCCAAGAAAAAAAGCTAACACACAGCATGCAAGCAGTATCTCAGCAATGAGCAAAGCACCCTTAAAATATCTTTTTTCTTGAAACTCTGGCAAGGGACTAGTTGCAAAGAGAAACTGAACACAAGCAAGGCTGTCTCTTCCATGGAGGGCTTGTTGGGGCAGGCCTTAGCAGGGCCTGGAGCCAGCCTGCCAGGGATGGCCAAGCTCTCTGCTTCCACGTGCTTTGTACCAGAAGCATTTCATGACCAGGCCATATCCACATCAAAAAGGTGATGAATGAGATGGCAGTGGTTTTCATGGGCAGGGCTCAGCCCCAGCTTTGTGGTCTTTGTTATCAACTTCTATATGCCAGCACTTGAAACAAAGCCCTCAAAAACAGATATGGAGACTTGCAGTGGTAGGTCACCAGAAATTACTTCCAGCGCAGAAAGCTGGCGATAAGATAAAAAAAAAACACCTGTACCAAGTGCAGATCCCCACCTCAGTTGATTTCCTTTACAAAAATTGTGTACGTTATGAAACATAGCTCCACTGTGAGTGAACCTTCCCCAGTTCACATGCCATGGCTGCTCAGAGGAAGGCATAACACCAGCAAACATGTTTGCTCCATGTCTGGAAATGGGGACACCCAACCTGACGAGTCAATCTGCCCACTACCAGCCCCAGCATGCAAGGCCTACCTAAGGTGATACAGGTGGCAGACACTAAAGTGCAGAGCTTTATTTCTCAGCTTCAGAAATGAAGGGTCTAATTTTGCTCATGTGAGCAGGAATGTGACTTGACTGACCAGGCTTTGGCCCCAGCCTTAGGCAGCTTTGTGCTTTCAGCTGTAAAATCAAAGGGAGGGGAAGTGGTGGTGGAAATCAGGCCAGATTCTCTGAGAGGCCAAAAGGGAATTTGGGACAAAGGAAGCTATTTAATTCCTTTGGCATCCTTAAGCTTTTGACCAGTGGATAAACAGATGTAACTACACAACATCAGCTGCATGCAATTAAATATATTGCTTATATTTGCAGATGTCTAGAAAGATTCCTGTATGTCCACAGCACAATGTTGTGAGAGGTAGGGGATTACAGAGCTAGATGGGGACAGTCATGTTGTGTGTCAGGTCATGGTCAGTGCTGGCCAGAAAGCTGCAGCACCTTGAACGATACTGAGCTCTCTCAGGGAATTTGAGTTTGCGCTTTTAATACAGCCCTTGAAAGAGGGTGTTGTTCGAACTGGCTCAGATACCATGCAGGAAATAAAAATATTAGTACACAAATGGACTAATGTGAAATAACATCTGACTCTTCCTGACTGTGACTAAACTTGGCTGTTTTAGATGGAACTTATTTCCACTCCTGTCAGCTGGAGGGGCAGCAGGTCATTTCTATCTTGGGACCATGAGAAGCAGCAGCAGCTCAAAGACGGGGAAAAAATCTGACACCTGGTCTGCTGCCAACAGACAATGTGCTGTTACACAGAGGAATATGAAGCTTGGAAGGGGATGCTGAGAAGCAAAGTGTGTACCTCTTTCTCCAGACACTCTTAGGAGCTCAAGCAAAATACAAGCCTTGGTAACAGTATATATGTTGAGGAGGGCAGAAGATATATCATGAAAATGAAAATTATGTGAGATAATGCATTGCTTGTAATAATACATTACATATATTTATATAAAAAGCAGCGTTATGGATATTAAATATACTGAATATGACACAATAAATACATATTCCATTTATTTATATATATTATTATACTATTCATAATTTGTAATGTTTATGATATAATTTAGATATAATTTAGACTACTATATATAGTACATTGGTTATAATAAAGTTCTCCAGCCCATACTAGAAACAAAACAAAACAAACAACAACAATAACAAAAAAAAAAAACAGGTTGCTCAACAATTCTCTTCCAATTCACACCAGTCTTCCCTGAAAGGCTTTTGTTCACCATTGGCTAGTTGAAGAGTAATATTTATCCCAAACATTGTTTTTTTCTTCTGATTTGTGCCACTTCCATTTTTTTTTATGCATGTGGAAAGATCTTTTATAAAATGGCAAGGAGCAGAGTTATCCTTTGGGAGGGCATAGGGTCACATTTGGAAAACAGAAGAGGCAGGATGCAGAGGCATGTCTGTAGTCCACGAAAACATGATGCTTCCCTATGCACTGTGACACTGCTCCATCAGGAAAACATGCAAACCAGGGTGAAAATGCAAATGTGAAGAAAGGTATTTCACTGTGCTGAGGGTCAAGTGGTTCCGGATGCAGGAAGATTTACTTTAGAAAATCTCTTTGTCCCTGGTGTAGCTTTGGACTGAAAAATTGCCCTTGCCTAGAAATACCAGGGCTTCCATGAATGACAGGAAAACATGTATATGAAGCTACCACATTTACAATTGTTTAGGGGTACCAGTCACTTAAAGACTTCTATTTCTATACTTAAATCTCTTTCAAGCTCAAAAATTTACCGTTGGTTTAACTTTTAAGGCACATAGCTATTTGTAGATTTTTGTCTCCTGGAAAATCAAGGAACTGTGCCAAAATACTTTGGAAGAGTAGGTGGTCCCTTGAGGAATCCAGAAGCATTGCTAGGAATTTAACTGTCAGGAGCTTTATTTTTCATAATAAACATGGTGCGTGGTTTTGTTCTTTGTTGTTGTTGTTGTCGTTGCTCTTTTCTTTTTCTTTTACTACATGGTCTTCAGTTCAGTGAGCAGAAACATACAAGGGTACCAAATAGAGAAATGAGAGCAAATGTGAGAGTGTGGCATGTTATGCAAGTATTTCTAAAGTTGTAGGTGAGGATCTCTAACACAGATGATCTTCAATCCTTTTGCAAGTAAATAATATTAAGAAAATCTGTTAATATATCCACACCCCAGATTTTGATTCATGTTCCCAACTATTTCCTTGGTGAAGATGACAACAGCATGCTCTCATACCTCCAAAGACATTTCTGTCTTGTGAAATGTTAGCCCACTTACACAAACTCAATCTCCGTGTCTTCATCTTTCTCCCCCTGCACTTCAAAGAGATTCCTCGTTAGCTGTGCAATCAATACAAAACATAACTTCAGCAACTAGTAAATCTAGTTTATTGAAACATGGTTTTGACACAAGTGAGATATATCTATCCTTCAGATGCAAAACTATTCACTAATAGGGTGCATTTGGATAGACACAGACACAAACACGTTGGTGAGATTAGGCTGAAGATAACCATCTCTAGTTATTTTCCATTCCCTTGTAGCATTTAAGGTGTAGAGTATCTTGCCAGAGGCTCCAAGATTGTCACTTGTCCCTGCTCAGGCTTACTCCTGACAGGGGAAAAACGCAGAAAAAGAGGTTGCCCTCTTTCCTTCTAATTATTTGCCCACTATCTTTTTGCACAGGCTACCATCTTGATCCCACTGACATTGCAGACCTTGCGTATTACTCTTTATTCCTTCAATAGCATGGGACCCAGCACTGCAGGAATTCATATGGCTTCATTACATCAGCTTCAAGATGTGTCGCTGGACACATAAGCCAATCTGAGCTATTGAAATAAGGATTTGGAAAATGAACGTTGGTGAAAATTTCGTGATAAAGCTTTGTGCTTACGTCAAAGACAGCATAAAATGACTAAAACACATTGACTCTTCAATTGAACATAACCCTTAGATAGCCAAGAAAAACAAGATTTTCCTAAAGCCATGTCAAGTACTTTTCCACCTGACCAGCAATGACACGTTTTCTGCAAATTTGAGACAGAGCTGAAAATAGCTAGTTGCAGTTATTTTTGCTTGGGAGTAATAATGCTCAGTTTACCAAGAGCTTTCTCCAACAAGGTTCAGAGCATTGAGAAAGCACTTTCACTGGCAGAAGCCTTCCTTTGGGAGGATTTCACAGGAAGAGAAGGCTTTCAGCCTTGTCTGCAAGTTTTCATGAGACAATTGCTTTCCTGGGAAACATGACAAGCCATGACAAGCCTTTTTTTTTTTTTAATTATTATTAAAAAATGAGGTACAATTAAAAAGAAATCTCAATGCGGTCAGAGTTTGGACCCTGTTTTCACTTAATTGCAACTGGTATGATTTGTAGGAAATATGCTACAAATTATTCACGGACTTAAAAATGCAGACAGCCATTTCATGAGATTTCCCAAAGTACGCATAGGAGTAACTTGTCATTGCCTAAATAATTTTAGTTTGCTTCTGGATCCCTACATGAGGATGAGCTGCCAAACCTGCAGCCCTCCAGCTCCGTGCCAGCAAACGTCCTGCCAGTAGTCATCATTCATAGCATCCAATACCCACACTGTTTGCTGGAAGCCATTATCTCACTTGATAATCAGTGAAATGTTAAACAAAATACCTCAGTGGCCAGATCAGAGAGGAAAATCTGGAAATGGTAATGCCTTCTAAACAGGCTGTGCCAGCACTGGGTCCCATTTAGTTCTTCGCCTGATTTACAAAGTCAGCCTCAGCAGAAAGTATTAGTGATACTTTACATTTCTATTATGTGTAAACCTTTGGCCAGTGTTTGTAAAGAGACCTTGCAGAGGAGTGTGAAGCTGTTGGGTGACACAGCACCTGAGATAGGCACCTCTGCATGTGCAGAGAAATGGAGAGCAAAGAGACACTAAGATACTCAGGTGAGCGTTTTCCCTTTAAATCACTGGTTGGGTATCGTGAAATTAAATAAATGGACTCTAGTAGCAAGGCACATTCCTTTCCTTCCCTTGTCATGGGGAAGGTGGGCGCTAGAGCTGCATCTACAGTGCTCAACAGACAAGGACCAGGGATCACACCCAGGCACCTAACCTCTGACCAGACATGCCACCGAGCTCCTGCCTTGGTTTTAGCCAACCCCATGAGGTCTTTCCCAGACACTAGTGGTCCAGAGGGGCCTGGCACAGAGCAGCGTGGCTACAGGGTGGCCATCGTCATGCAGCCTCTTTCATTTAATAGCATGGACCCAGTCTAGATGCTCCAGCAGGAATGTGCGTATGTGATTCTGCAGTTCTGCACCAGCTACCTGCGGTATAAACTTCTGATTCTTGCTTTGAAATTTTCAGCAGCAAAGTAGTAGAGCACAGGGTCAAGGCAGCTGTTCATGGCAGCAAGGCAGAGCGTGACCACCAGTGCTTTGTGCACGGACAGGTTGTTCTGGCTCCAGCTGCCGAGCATCAGGTGGACCGTCCTCAGTATGTGGTACGGCAGGAAACACAGGAGGAAGAGGATAAGAGTGATGATGATGGTTGACAGTGCCTTCTTGTGAGAGACCGTCTTCTTGCGCTGAGGAGTCCTGGACTTGAGCAGTGCCCTGATGGCAAAGACATAGCAGATGATAATCGTGCAAAAGGGCAGGATGAAGCCCACAACGAGGACAATGCTGTTCATCATGAGGAGAATATCTGTGCTTCCAGGGTGGAGGTCCAAGCATTTGTCTGGGTTACTGTACCCAGCGATTTGTTTGCAAAACAGAGGGCTGGAGGCTGCCAGAACAAAGACCCATATCACTGCACAGGTTATCTTGGCATACTTCATGTTGGTTACTTTCCAGCGCTTGAATGGGTAGACAATGGCGGTGAAACGAACCACGCTGAGCACGGTGAGAAAATAAATGCTGCAATACATGTTCACGTACAAGGCGTAAGTCATAATCCTGCAGACAATATCGCCAAATATCCAATGCGATCCCAACAGGTAATAGGAGGCCCGAAAGGGCAAAGTGCTCACAAACATAAGATCTGAAACAGCCAAGTTCTGCATGTAAATGTTTACTGAGGTCTTCCTCTGGGAAGGCTGGAAGAAAACATATATGGAGAGGCTATTTCCAACAGCACCCAGGAAGAAGATAAAGAGGTACATGACAGGATAAATGGCTTGCTTGAAGGCATCAATGGTACAGTTGAATGAGCAGCTATTTGAGTTGTTTAGCATTGTCTCGGAAATTTTCATAGTCTGGAGTAGTCTCTGTCTTCCTGCCAAAGTAGAAAGAAGTGGAGTGAGTTCAGGGTTGCAGCCTCTGCAGGGACTTCAGTGCTGGGGTAGTTTCACAGGGCAGAAGTTACAAGATGCAGTGGAAAATAAAGGTTCCTTAATGAGTAATCTCTTGCGATGCTCCTGTAAATGATCTCAAGATGTAAAAATCTCAAGATATAAAGCACCAAGTAAGCTCTAAATGGTTTCAGTATTACAGCATCTGTTTGTTATCTCAAACTATGAAAATGCTGGCTCTTGAAGGTGAATGTTATGCCTACATTTTGATGGCAATTCCCTGATCTTCTCTATGCAAAATAACCTGACTTACCACCAGCCATTTTGTAGCAGGGAGGTTTTGAGTCCCCAGTTACCTCCCAAGGAAACATCAAAAGAGAAATCACTGTCCGCTTTTAAGTTTGTGCTTCAAATTAGGATAAAAAGTCAAAATTTGTCTAGTTCCAATTCACCAATTGGAACTAGACAAATTTTTCTGGTATGTTATCTGCTGTTGAAAGCGTGTCACTGAGCTTTCCTGAGCAATACCAAGGGCATATTGACATACTTCAATATGTGTCAATTATGGACGTTTCGACCTGAAACACTGAGTAAATGTTGTGCTAGTCATGCATGGTTCCTTTTTTAACTCCTTCCTCCTTATTTCTTCTTTCCTCTAATTGGTTTCCAAGGTCTCTTTTTGTGGGGCCTTTGCTTCATTTACTGCTTTTTCAACCTTTTTTGTGCTCATTTCCTCTAAATCAGACACTCATCTATGCACACTTCCAGGACTGCCTGCATTAGCAGTCCTAATGAAAATGGCCTGCGAAAAAACAAGCTGTGTTCATAGAGAGTGACATTTTCCCCCTCCATGAGGCTATATTTCAATCAAATCAAAATCTCTGATCACTAAATCACTCTAAATAATATATATTTCTCATTAGAGGCTATTTCCTTGCTAAACTTCTCGTTTCTTCTCCCAGCAAACCTGCAGCTAGTAGTATTTGAAAATGAAGTCTCTAGTCTTGTTACTTGTTTAACAGTGGGACAGCAATCCCCTCTCTGCATCTACCAGCACATCCCAGAAATGAAGCTCTGGAAATTTTTACCCTAAGAAAGAGAATTATATGAGATTTCCAACTGCATTAAGAAGGACGTTTTAATTTGCTCCAGAGGGAGTGATAATGGGCCAATGGCACATGATTGTGCATTGTATTTTAATTTGGACCTCACAAGCTTCATGATTTTAAATGAAATTATTTGCATTCCTGGAGTCTCCCTAGGGGGAAGAGTGGGATCTAGACTTGGGAGCCCTTGTCTGCCACTTGCCCACTAGAGTACTGGCAATGCTGCTGTGAATGGGCCGTGATTTGTGAACCCTTAGCCTTTTCCCATGGTGTGGGAGCCTGTGCTATGCTGAGGGCAGCCCATGACATCTTCAGGGCTGTGTCTGGATCCCTTAATACAGCAACCAGATGTGCCCTAGCAGTCACCTTTTATTGGTTCCACTGTGAGATGGAGCATGGGAAATGGGACCTCTTCAGGCTGGGCTCCTGTGGAACAGGGCTTACCCTCCCTGTGGCAAGATGGGACCGTGGCAGCTTAGGGAATGAGGACATTTCACTCACAGTGAATTTGTGTCCATCCCTGCAGTGACTGCAATCATCCCTCTAGAAAACAAAGACAATATCTAGGAAGCTTAGGAGCACTGAAGACTGGAACGGGGCAAACTGAAAATTAGTGCTCAGCAAAGCCTCTGGAAACAAGTGCTCCTAGAGGAAATCTCATCCAAGAGCCTCTTCCACAGTGGAGGGGATAGACAAGGTACAGTCCCTAACAAATCTTTTGTGGTCTGAGGAGTTTTGAATGATTTTGGTTGACTCTGAAAAGTTGCTTACTGTCTGACACTGAAGTTTTCTGTGTGGGATCAGGAACCAGCTTTTCTCCTTGCTTCTTCTTTTTTTTTTTTTCTAATGGAAGTTGGTCCCATTTTGCAGGGAAACATTGCATCCGTATGTATTACAAAGGAAAGAGACCTGTTGATTGTGTTTTGCTATGACTCAAGCATCTGTGCCTTTAGAAACCTCGAAACACAACAAAACATCTATCAGTGAATAAACCTGCCACTTGTAGAAGCATCCCTGTTGTGTGGGCCACCAAGCCCTTCTGTGAGATAAAGGAGTAGAATGAGGAGGAAGAACTTGGAGCATGGTCAAATTCAAAGCCCTGATCAGCACCATGAGTAATGAAAGTCCTGTTGATGAAAAGCCCTTGGGTACCTGTGCTCTGGGGAAAGCACTACGGGCACCACAGGCACAGAACCTGAATCACCATTGGTCAAGCTCTTCAGGTGAGGTTATCCAGCTAACAACTACCATTACAGATATTTTGTGCTCCTTATCTCTCCTGCCATCTGAAGACCTTCAAGAAACCAGATGTGTATGTGTAATTGAGGAAACTCCGCATTCTTGCATCTGGCAAGCGAGCCAGTACTCAGACTCCTCTCCAAATTATACAAGTAAAACCTTAAGGTGTTATGGGCTGTCTAAGAGAAAAAGATTGGGGACCAGTAGCCTGAAATGCGTTAACCACCATGGTGCCTGCCTTCTGCAAATGGCCAGGAATGACCCTTGCAATTATCATATGCAGATGCTCCTATTAATTGTGTTTTAACACACAGATCAGTGTCGAACAGAAGATGTGCAGTGAAAGACATATTCCACGCAGGACTATCTCAAGCAACCACAGAGGAGGAGAGAATTTTAATCCCGTCCTTGAAGCCAAGAGGTGTTCACCAGCCAGCTAAGGCCAGGAGATGGCTCCTTGATACACAGAAAGAATGACATGTCTGAGGAAAGGCAACAAACTTTTTCACAGAGCATCCAGACTGTCTCCTGGGTCAGGAACAAACAGCAGGGGTTTCAGGTGAGAGGGGATCTATACGGTCCCCAAAAAGACTTCCAAAGGGAGATTGATAGCTCAGTCTAATATCCTTCTGAGAAAAAAAGAGGGAGAGAAAGGGACAGTCTGCAATGAGAGTCTTTCTTCAGTGGTGCTTGAAGACTTCTCTGCTGGAAACTCACTGGGAGGAGTTTTTTCTATATGTGACTTTCTCTGATGGAAGCTACCAAGAAGAAGGAGCTGATGCACATCCCAAAGTTCTACCTTGGCAGGAGAGGGAGCACATCCACTGATCAAGGAAAAGGGAGGCTTTTCTGAAGTAACTGCTGTGTAAGTAGATTAGATGTTGAGTTTGGGCGGTCTTATTTTTTAATTTCTTCTCCTCCGAGAAGTCTTCTAGAAACATTTACAGCTTGATTATTATGGATATCATAAAGGAATATTGACCTTTTATTATAAATCATATATATACAAAATTATATTTTTTTTATTATGAATAAAAATGCTGCCTTTTATTTTAGCCTGGCTTGAGTGTGATTTAAGATTATGTGGCAATAAGAAAGTGAATCTAACACTCTCAAGAAACATGGGTACACAAGCCAGGTGGGGAACTGACAGAGCAAAAGAAAGAGGAGACTAATCCTGATTGAAGGAGATACTAAACTAATAAAAGTGTCCCAAAACTATCAGATTTTAAGTTGGGGATGCAGATAGGAGTCTTCACAGACTTGGGGTGTTTCAGCACGTGGATAAGACTGTAGAGAGGAGAGATCTAGGATGTAAGGAAATGAGGGATCTTTCGGGATAAAGGCAAGCCGTACAGAAAGGATAGGTTGCTCCATACCCAGAGTGAAGCCGGTGTGCTGGCACTGCAGACTGAAAGGTTTTCAGAGGAATAATTGATTAGAAGCAACAGAAGAGCTGACGGGGCATGGGAGAGCAAGTGGGCTGGACTGACAAGAGCTGCAAGAGCAGTGCTGCTGACATCCAGTGCGCTGCTGAAAAGGCCAGGAGGGAGAAAGCAAAAAAAAAAAAAAAAAAAGCTGTAAAGCACAGCTGCAATAACAGCAATAACCAGGGAAGGCAAATCCAACTGCCCGTAAAGGCTGGCACATGCTATATTGAGGGAGTGAGAAAAAGCAAACCTTACATGTAATTCTGCACCAAAGCTCAAAGCCTAGGATAAGACAGGGGGGCTGGAAGGTATGGCATGAAACAGCAGCCCTGGTGCAACAGGCACCTCAGAGACCTGCTGGGGAGAGGATAATCAATGGGAGCCTGTGTTGCCATGCTACCGGCTTTATGGTAATGATAGTGTAGGATGTACAGGTGGAGGAGTGGCACTGTGCAGGAAGGACTGTGTAACTAGCAATAGCATAAAAATATTATCGCTACAGAGGAGCGCTACGAAGTCCTTGTGGGCAGACATCCCATCCTATGATAATAAAAATATAGTACTAGGACTGCACTACCAAGCTCCTCATCACGATGATGATAGTCATCAGAAAATGTTAAGTGAGATTAGAAAAGCTGAAAGCAGGTATTATTAGCAGGGGATTTCAGATGCCTTTGTACAGATGTGATGCTGCATCAGAATAAGATACAGAGATGATATCTGTATACAACAAATGCCCAGTTCCCAGGATAATTAGTCCCACAATCCACAATACAAGATGTTATTCTGCATTTGATCTTTAGTGCTGCATGGGTCCTAGTTAAAGCAGTTTTGGATGGAGAGAGCCTTGTACTAGCAATCACAGTAGAGCCTGGTTCCAGAACCAAGCATTCTACAGAATTTGGGGGGGGGCATTAAAAAAAAAGAATAAAAGAAAGACACAGAAAATTCAACAAAACCTGTTAGGTCAGAGGAGCTAGATACACTTGACGTTATGTGTGCAGGAAATATTAAGCTGGCTAGATAAGTAAGAAGCCAATAATTAGTGAGGTCCAGGTGGCATTCATGTGAGTATCCCAAAGGATCTCAAATGTGGCACTGCTGGCCTAAGCACATAACCCACCGTTACAACCAAGCATGGTGCCGGGGGACCAGTGTGTCACCACTAAAGCTCTTCACCTACAAGAAAGGCTTGAGAGAGGAACTCGAAGGCTGTGAGTTGGTGGTCTCGATCCTGCCCTACTCGCCTGCTGAAGGGCTCTAAGGATGGATGAAGGGGGGCATTTTATACGTGCATATGCATATTTACGCATTTACACAGTTGGATTTCTCAAAGCTTTTGACAAAGCTCTGCACTAAATGTTTCTAAGTTGCCAGAGAGCTGGAAGGTATGTTCTCCTACGGGCTGAAAGCTGGCTAAAGGGTAAGAAGCAAAGTGTGGGGCTTAACAAATCTGTAACACAGTCCTCTAGAGTTCAGTAGTCAGACCAGACTTGTGGAAGATTTTAAGAGTGAGGACTGAAAAATCCGGATCTCTTCAGTACGTACAGGAGGACAGGGTCAAGGTCTGCAGATTTTCAGAGGTGGAGGATAGTGTGAATGCACTGTTATTCACAGGGTCCCACAGTACTGGGACTTGTGGTGCTCAGCAGGGCTGTTGGGAGTCTGCTTTCAGGCAGGTAGAAGAGGGTGTTCCTCTGTGCAGTAACGAGCAGGCAGCACTGGCAGCCTGGGCTCTCCCCAGTTCTAGTGGGGAGCTATACCATGAGCAGACAGACAAGTCAGCAAGCATCTCAGCTGACAATGGGAACAGTTTCTGTGCTTGCCCGGACAGAAGGACACGCTCCTTTTGGGGAGGTGTGATGGAGGGGACTGCTGCTAAATGTATAAATGTGGAACTCTCTATTTCCAAATTGAAAAAGACCAAGTAAAAGCTCAAAATCTGCTGCCTTGAGATCTACTACTGAGATCTCTGTAATGCAGAGAACTACCAAAGAACATATTTTCAATAAGATGTTCTGCATATGTATTTATGAATAAGGATTTCAGGCTATTCATTCAAAATATATATCTTTGTAATGCTAAGAGATATATAGACCTGGTTGTATTACAGGAAGAAGAGGTGCTCTGTGAATCTATCACAGTATCCCTTTTGTCTGCAGAAGACCCCAGACACCGTAGTCTCATCATATTCATTATCTGAACAGGAAGGCAGTTGTGGTATTACTGCTATATAGAAGCAACAGAAGTTCTAATATTCCTTAAAGTTCATGTTGGCTTTCTTTCTAGTATTCACTTTGTGTTTCAGGAGCAGCATTACCAAGAATAAATGTAACAGAATGTAATATTTGGAATTAACACTGAATTCAATTTGCCAAAACATATGGCATTTTATTAACCTTTCTACATGCAAGAATCTGACCTCTAGCCCTTTTTATTTTAAAAGTTGGCCATAGACTAAATCTATATTTGTCATCTAGTTAAAAAAACAGACTTACTTAATCAGATCCACTACTTGACTGCTATCTTCCATCTGGAAACAGTCCTAGTTACATAAATCTACTTTTCTTTTTTTCTGCCAAAGAAAATTCAGAAGCCCTGTGTTATCACAGAGAAATTTAGTTAACAATCACTGCTACTAGCAAATTCAAAGTTTACTGCAAGTAAGACGAAGGTCGTGTTTTAGTAGTTTGTATTTGAGTTATTGCAACCCTTTTTATCTACATCAGAAAAAGCAGACAAATCTTGTCTTACCTCAGCTTGTGTGCCTTCTGGTGTGCTCAGTATTTCCTTCTGCTTGCTGTTGTTAACAACTTTCAGTTTTGTTAGTGGAAAGGAAAAAAAAAAAACTCACAAAAACTTAAAGCAAAATTCAAATGCTATTTATGCAGAAGCCACAGAAGGGCAATGAGTAGTAGGAAAGGGAAGTAAATCCTGATGAACAGACCTTATGGTTTCTTAAGAGAGAAATGGTCTCAGCTCAAGGAGTGGTGCTAGCAATCACATGGCAATGTTTCATATCTTTCACCCAATGGAAGGGGCCCTGCAGCTTACGTGGTATCTGGAAGCTCTTTGAATATCTGTATTTGGCTCACACTTAAATACATGCAACTTTGGGAAATCAGGATTCCTTGAAATATTAGAAGATATTTCTGTATATGTTTCACATGGATAAGAGTAGTTCTTGGAATTATGGAGAGGCCATATACCCACTTTATCTCCCAGGCTTCTTATGCAGAAAGATCATGATGAGCAAAACCATAAGCAGGCATCTAGGAGTTCATGAGAAATCTAATTCAGCTCGCAGTCTAAAGACAAGTTTATGGAGCAGAGGAACTAATTTTCCCTGAATGTAGATAAGAACTGAATACATCACTATTTTAGGCCATGAACAAGAGACTGGAGTGAATGACTTGCTGTCCCTTAACATTTTACCACTTCTCGGTGGAGCTACAGTAACTGCACAGTTGGGTGCTCCTGGACAACTGCAATGCTGAAATAGAGTTCTTTAAACAAAGCTTGTTAATTCTTTATAACTGCTTGTTTCTCTCTCCTCTGTGTCGTCAACACACAGGTAGACCAGACACACCTCTAGGTGCTGTGTTTTACTTCATAAACATCAGGAAACGCAATCAGGAATTCACACAGAGCTGCTTACCACAGCTCAGCAGGCGGGGAGTCTCCCAACAAACCTTCTCACCACCTACATTTATAGTCTTTTACATCCCAAATTGCTTTAGGTCATCCCATTTGTAATCTTTCCTCCATTGGCCACTTGCATATGATTCTCATTTATCACAAGGACTCTTCACTCTGGCTGTACACATGGGCTTTGGAACAGGTGAAATAGGCTTCTGGGTGTGCTCCCTATGTGGGGTCGTAGTGGGCAACGTGCAGTGGCTGTGAGGATCAGTGCCACCAAAACTCACAAATCCCACAGAGGGGGTACATATAGCTTTCAAGTGGCTCCGTGGGCTTCTTTTAGCGTGGACCTGAAGGAGGACATGAAAAAACAGCATACCAAGGAACTAGACTAACATCTTCAGTCTCTGGGGTGAACTCAACGTCCATGAGTAGTGGCTTTGAACATTTGCCTATATTTGCATTGACATTGCAAAGTAAGTTTAAAAAGACCCCTGGTAGAAGTCAATGTCAAGTGAACTTTCAAGGTGTGGTGGCTGAATTAGGACCCAAATGAAACCACTCCACTTAGAGTGATCCACTCTAAGTTAGGGCCTAACTTAGACTTGCCAGCTCTTGTGGCACCAAGGGTTGTGGAAGGCATCCTCTTCTAGCTGTGGTCATGCTGGCTGCTTTGCTTATTGTCTCGGCCCAAGGTCTGCCAACAGTGGCTCACATGTGTGCTCCCAAACCCACTTTGGCCATAAAGACAGGTGCTGTAGATACCTGAAACAGGAGGTTTTAGCTCACTCAGCCTCTTTTGACCAAAGCAGGGTAGGAAATGACCCTGTGGGCAGCTTTCAGGGGCAGAGCCCTTTAGGAGGAAGCTATGATGGGCAGCAAGAGGCAGCATGGGGAATGACTGCTTCAGACAGCAAGACCATGGCCGGAGGAGAGTTATGGGCCCGGAGTTATCTCACGAGATGCGCCATCCACTGAGACTGCATCTTAACTGTATCTTATCTGCAAGTGGCAGAGGCAGTGCAGAAGCAGTCTGATAGCATCTCTATCACGTGGTTCACGATGATAATCATGCTGGGACTGATAGGCAGGCTGTTCCCAGATACACAGGGTCGGAGACTGAAACGTAAAAAAGTTAGACATTGATCACGTTCTTTTCCTGAATGTGTTTTGAGACTGACTCTTTTGCCGTATGATATGGTTATCTTCATTGCCTGCAAGACTTCCTATATTCACATTCTAGTACACCCTGCTTTCTGGACAGACCTTTTCCCTTCCTTTTATAAAGTAATTCTGCATTTTGCTTTTACCCTCAGTTTGAATGGATGGGGTTGGCTGCCAGCTCACCCTGCACCTGACGAGCTAGATCCGGAGTGACTGCTTGGGATTTTTTATATACAGTCAGTGGATGACTCAGCTTCCGAGGAGAGTTTATTACATTTCTTACTGATAAAAACTTCAGCAATTCTGGAGAAGCCATCTCAGAATATCATGAAAAGACTCATTACAAGACTCTGTGCGCACATCACACTCAACAGTTCACAACCCTGCATCTCGAGTTTCTGCATCTTGAGTTCCACAAAACTCACAGAGGATTCAGGACGCAGTAGAGTGCAAGCCACCCATATGGGTTGCAGTTACACACCGTCCTGCCTCTGTTTCTCTTCCCTTTTTACATTTATGGCTCCACAAAAGCACAGTTTCAGGACGGGGTGACTCATTCTTTTTAATTCCCGTTCTATACAGACCTGCCTCCCCTCCAGCCCTGCACAGGCACATTGCCCATGGAGGGCACCACTCCCTCCAGCCCACAGTGGTGAGCAAAGCCACCACTGAAGGCTCTGCATTGCCGTTGCATGGAGAAACTTACCTTTCAGACTTGAGATAAGCATTCCAGGCCAGTTAAAAGCAAACATTTAGATTCTCCTTCTCCTGTTCAGCATTTTCTGTAGGCTAGTTGGAGCGTCCTTGTGGGCTAAGCACTACCTGGTGGCAACCAGTCGAGCAGTCTACCTCCCATGCCTTGTCCCATGGACATCCTAAACACATATCATGCTACCACATGCTCCAAAGGGCCAGGCCTTCCCCCATACCTGTGCTGTATTTCTGGAGAGCTGGGAGTTCTCTGTGGAAAAAAAAAAAAAAAAAAGTGCTTAAGGCATTTTTAGGGAGCTCTGCACAGGGGGTTTCTGGCCTGGGTAGAGCTGCTGCTCCTGTTTTAAACAACAAAAGAGCAGATGTCTCCTTCTAAAATAAGTCTCTAGGCACATCGGACAAATTGCCATCTTTACTTTTCCCACTGACTAGAGAGGAATGCTACATTTTGTCTCCTAATGTCACATGATCTGCTGTTGTGGATGGTCCATCACCTGGTGCATCTCTCTATCCCTGCAGTCTCACCGGGCAGGTAGTTGTCTGCTTCACACTGCAGCAAAGGGGGCCGAGAGCTGCCTGACACCCACCTGGGCAAATCTGTGTGTCTGACACGGATGCATAGCCCAACAGCTATCAAGCTGATGCGCAAGTTCATCAGCCAGTGCTCAAGGGGCACGAAGGCATTTGCACATCAGCCCCGCTGCCATGGGAACCATGCATGTGAGATGTGGCAATCTCCAGCTTTGGGGCAGCTATCAAGTGACCCAAGCAAGCCAAGTGAAGAAGTCCGCATATTTTTTCTCCTGTTCAGTCAGTGTTTTGCTTTCTGCAGGCACAAACTTCCAGTGGCATAGTTTCACTTCTGCATGACAAGAGATTTTTGATAAAAATTGATCTGTCAAGCAAGCAGGAGGAATTACCTCCATCGAAGATTTTAGCACTGCATGTCTTCAGCACAGCAGCTTAGCCTACTAACACATATCTCTTTCCAGAGACTAAAATCAGAAAGCCTGCATTCATTTTCTCTGCAATCCAGGAATAAAACACTATCAAATGCTGGTAGCTCATCTGCTGACAGCCGTAAGGCTTGATAGATGGGAAGATGAAAGTGACTGCTGCATGAAGAAAGGGGAAGTAGGGGCAATTTTAACAGAAATAATTCAGAAAGGAAAAGCACAGGAGGTTTTCAAGCTGTTTCTTTTGCAACAGTAGTAATTACATCTTTTTTAATTGCCTCTAGTTATCTTGTTACTGTTTGCTATTCCTCTTTAATATACTGATGAGGGCAGAAGAATGTTAATATTTATCTGGAATAGCAAAAGACACCTAATATTGTTTTTATATAAAATAAGCTGTCCTTTCACAGAATCATAGAATATCCCTGGTTGGAAGGGAACCACAAGGGTCATCAAGTCCAACTCCTTGCTCCACACAGGACCACCCAAAAATCAGACCATGCGTCTGACAGGATTGTCCAAACACTTCTTGAACTCCAGCAGGCCTGGTGCCATGACCATTGCCCCGGGGAGCCTGTCCCAGTGCCTGACCTCCCTCTGGGTGAAGAACCTTTCCCTAACACCCAGCCTGACCCTCCCCTGTCCCAGCTCCATGCCGTTCCCTCGGGTCCTGTCGCTGTCCCCAGAGAGCAGAGCT
The DNA here is from genome assembly GCF_013377495.2 of Cygnus atratus. Classification (NCBI taxonomy): domain Eukaryota; kingdom Metazoa; phylum Chordata; class Aves; order Anseriformes; family Anatidae; genus Cygnus; species Cygnus atratus. Next base: position 179,686,528 of record NC_066362.1, on the reverse strand, counting down.
CAGCGCCTGCCCCTCCGCTCCCCTCGTGAGGGAGCTGCAGGCCGCCATGAGGCCTCCCCTCAGCCTACTCTGCTCTGGGCTGAACAAACCCAGGGACCTCAGCCCCTTCTCATACACCTTGCCCTCTAGATCCTTCACCATCTTTGCAATCCTCCTTTGGGCACTCTCTAATAGTTTTATGTCGTTCTGAAATGTGGTATGAGCTACCAAAACCGGATATGTTTTTTGCCCACCCCTCCAAGGGTGACTGTGGGCCTTGGGAAGAATTGTTGGTTTTCAAAACTGTGGATTGATGGTGACTGGGAGCATTAGTGCATTTCCTGGACAATTATCAATCTAATCTTTGACTCTGAAAAGGCTGAACTACAGCAGGACAAAACACCAAACACTTTCTAAGGCCTTCTTCTAAAGCCCATTGAAGTCTTCAGAAAGAAAAGGTTTTGTTTTGTTTTGTTTTGTTTTTGATCAAAACCTACATAAGATAGCCTCAGAAACTTTGAAAGGAAAAAAGACCTGGCGATCTCCACCAGTCGCCTTGATGCTGCAGTGACTTTCTGCTTGCATTATGTGTTTTGAATAATTGTACAGTCAGCAACTGCAACCTCTATTAGTTCTGGTTGTTTTTTGTGTGGGTGTGGATGTGTATTAGATATTACAGAATTGCACATTGATTGGATAAGGAAAGTGCAGAATCTGAAGGACTTGCCAACGACTAGTTATCTCTATCTTAAATATGGTCTCCCAAAGACTTGCTGTTTATATATCGTGGCACATGTACACAATATTACAGTAAGTTCCCTACTCAGAAAGCTCTTTGTTTTGGTCTGTGTTTATCTCATATTAAGTGTTCTGTTGATCCTGTGCTATTCTGCTGAACTCTCCCTTCATACAAATATAGAAACCACATGCAAAACAAGCTTCCTTTAATGTATTTTTTCTGACTGTTTTATAATAACCATGACACAACAACTGGATAAAAAACACCAACGATGTTCCAAAGTCAGAATGATCAGGTTTTAGTGCTCTGCATCTTATATTCAGTGGTTAAATGCCACTGTTAAATATAGCCTGCAATTCTTTCCACATAAACTCCAACTAAAAACAAATGCACTTTCGTATCAGTGTAGTCGCTGCTAATACTTAACCTCATGAAGTTCAACAAGAGGAAGTGCAAAGTGCTGCACCTGGAGAGGAACAAGTCAGCTGGAAAGCAGCTTGGCAGAAAAGGACCTGGGGGTCCTGGTGGACACCAAGCTCAATGTGAGCCAGCAATGTGACCTTGATGCTAGGGAGGTTAATGGTGTCCTGGGCTACAGTACGCAAAGTACTGCGAGCAGGTCAAGGAAGGTGATCCTTCCGCTCTGCTCAGCACCGGTGAGGCCACACCTGGAGTGCTGGGTCCATTTCTGGCCCCCCAGTACAAGAGAGACGTGGAAATACTGGAGAGAGCACAGCAGAGGGCCACCCAAATGACAAAGGGCCTGGAGCACCTCTCCTGTGAGCAGAGGCCAGGAGAGCTGGGACTGCTCAGCCTGGAGAAGAGGAGGCTCAGGGGGATCTCACCCAGGGCTGTGAATCCCCGCAGACAGGGGGCAAAGAGGCCGCAGCCAGGCTCTTGTCAGGGGTGCCCAGCGCCAGGCCAGGGGCAGTGGGCACCAAGGGGCAGGCAGGAGGCTCCCTCTGAGCACCAGGCAGCACTTGTGTGCTGGGCGGGCGGCTGAGCACTGGCCCAGGCTGCCCAGAGAGGCTGTGGGGTCTCCTCTTGGGAGACACAAGTCCCTTGCTCTTTCCATCTGACATTGACCGCATGTGTCTGCCAGAGGTGATTCTCCCTGGAGTACATAGGATGTTCTTCCTTCAGGCACCACCTGTACCTGACATAAAACGTAAGTTTAAATTTTTGTCCTGGGTCTGGATTTTAATGATGCTTCTTTAGGTAAAACTGGCTTTGGATCTCAGTGGCAACATTTTCTATTCTACAGGCTTTGTGAAGTAGTTTAGAGCTTTGGATGCTTACTAAACTGTATTTTAAAATACCATATAAAGATGGACTGACTATATATGTGATTTTGAAGGAGATAATAATGTGACCTTTAGTCTCATTTTTTTTTGTCAGAATTTTAGGAAAATATCTAATTGTTTATAAATGATTGGTCATCAGTTGTGAAAAGTGTCCATTTACAAATGAAATTTCCAGCCTTGTATTATATATTTCTTTGGGAATTAGTTTGCAACTAGTGTCTCCCCAGATAAAAATGAGAATTAATTTAAGCTCATCTCTGTTACTGACTACATGCTTTTGTGAAATGATGTAGCAAAATCCTCTTTACTGGCACATACTGGCTGAGTCAGGCTGGAGGCGGTGGTGGCAAGGGTGGGAGAGGGCAGGGGGAATTTCTGCAGCACCGGGTTCCTCCACCCTCGTAGGACAGGAATCATTCAGCACTATGGGTAGTCTGTCACCCACACATCCCACACCACCGTGCTCTGGAAAGCTGCCCAGACTGAGCTGATTAATGCCATCTTTGGTCTTTATGTTCAATGTTTTAGTCTCAACTCTGGGTTTCTTTGCAGAAGTCAAGTGAAGCCCGGGCCATGATGCTGCCCCACATGCCTGGGTACCAAGCCTGGGGGGTACCTCAGCACCCATCTTTGGGGTGGTTTGTCACCAGTTGATCTTGTTCACCAGTCCCACTTATGTTTGGGACTAGCCTGGAAAGGTTTGAGCAGCCTGAGGTGGGCTGGCTACAAAAATGGTTGATGGTCAGTCAAGCTTGCATGGGGTTTTACAGCAAAACCAGGAGATAGCTCACTATGTCTTTTATAAACCGCCTGCTGTTTTGCTTTTAGAGTCCTCAGTGCAATGAGGACAGGCTGGGCAAAGGCTAACTGCTCTTTTTCTGCAGAAAGAAATTAAACGCAAATACATGATTTAATTCAGTTTTGTTTGGCAGAGGTGTTTCTGCCGGTTTGTTATTGTTGCTACAAGACCAAAGCTGTAATTCTCTTTAAATCTGGAGCATGACACCAGAGAAAAATTAGCACAATGCTTTTAGTTTTATGTAACATTCCTAATACCCAGCGACCAAGTGCTTTAGAAGAGAATAAACAAAATGAAGTAAGCTGTTTGTTCAGCATGTTCCAGCACCCATCCATCTGCTTCCCTTTGTACTCGCAGTCCTGCAGCCACAACTTTTCTCATCCACTACTGTCAAAAATGTGACTCATTCTTCACATAATAGACTGGGGAAGAAGTAGAGAAGTTTTTATACATAATAAAGCTTTCTCTTGCCCAGGATCTCCTGCATCAGCTTATTTTACTTCTCATTAAAATGAATGACACAATGAAAATGTACTTTTTGTAGCTCTAGTTATCTGCAGTAAGAGTCACTATCTATGCCACAATTAGCTCTGCTTGACTCTTCTCACAACCAGGCAAATGAAGCTTTGGTATAGCTAATTTTAAGACAAGGAATTTGTTCAATTCCCAGACCAGGAGGGTACTAAGGGTTAGTAAAGTTTACAAGTAGTGAATTTTGTGGATAGAGGGGAATTCTCTTCTCTCCCCAGGCTCTGATAACACACTTTCCTGGATGTGACCAGGCATGGATGTCCAGCTGTGGAGGCAAGGGCTTGAATCTGAATGCCTTTGAAATCAGAAGCCACTCTACAGTGGGGACACAGGTCAAAACTTCTGTCTCTGTCATGTTTTTAATCTGCATTGCATCAGTATAAAAACTATATATCCCCAGGCAGATGAAGTGTTTTCCATGGGAAGGGGCCGTGCATTCTGCCCTGTTGGTGGCATCTTCAGTAACTTCCATGGAGTTGTGCTGTACTCTGCTTACAGGAAGACTGATACTGAATTCCCATGCTAAGGCTGTGTTTTCCTGGAGCAATAGCGCAGATCTCTCTGCTCTTGCTTTACACATGCTAGACTGGTTTTAACAACACTTCTCCTGGCTGATAGACAAGAAGCAAAACACACAGCAGGCCGTCAGCAGATTTCCAATTCAGATGAAATCTCACAGCTTTTTTTTTCACACAAATCTCTCACTTTCCCATGAGACCTTCCTATGAATCAAGCAAGCATTGCTGCTGCAAGAAACTAGCATGAGTTAGACCAATTTCCCCATGAGGAGAACATCACTTGCCAAGCAGGTGGCGGGAAGAGATACAGCAAGCCCAGAGGGTGACCTGGTCTGCTGGGAACCCCTGTCCCATACAGGTGGCACATGTGGCACTGTGCTGGGGAGAGGAAGGCTCCTACCGGTGTAGCTGATCTCCAGTCAGTTGGGGGATATCTCTGACAAGGAGATTGATCCTTTGCATTTCTCAGTGCTGAGAAATTTAATGTTTCTTAGTTGCTGCAAACACTGGTATTCATGCACAGGGCAGGAGTGGGACTACAGCCTGTCAACTCTGATTGAGATGCCCATAAACTTTGCCAGGTTATTTGGTGACACTGAAGTTATTACAGAAAGTCACAGGCTTATGTAAAGAGGAAACAAGACAAAGTTAATATGCTTTAAAATCACAGCAGCTATTTACCTTCTGGATCTTAACGTGACTTGACAGAACTGCATGATGCAGTCTCCAAAAAAATATCACTCTGTGGAAAGCTCCAAAGAACATTGCCTTTAATATGCCTTTTGCACTTCATTTGCTCTACTCTACGCATTAATTTCCTAGGCATCTTTTAAGCGAATTCAGTCAGATAGTAAGTATAATTCCTAGGAGCTACCTAAATTACTTTTCTCCAATTTGTTTGAGCACTTATATCATTTTAGCATCATTACGTGATAATTTAAACCTTTCCTTTCGCTACTAATCAAATGCAATTCTAGAAAATAACCCAAATGTTCTAATTTAACAATAGTATCATGTCTTTACTTTCTTTTTTTTAATAATCAAGGATGGTCACTATAACCTCTGAAGGTAATAGAAAAGTTTCCACATATCGGTATAGCAGTGCCATTTTCTTATGTCAAGCAGACTTACTAGGTCTTAGAATTCACTGCTTGCGTCTCTGCAAAGCTTAAATGCTTCAGTAGGGTCAGCAGCTTTATGTACAGCATCCTCTGCATACACCCTTAGAAAACTCCACAGGCCCATATGTATGCATATGGGTCTCATACAGACAAAATGCTCCCTTTCCCTGGTACCCTGTCTGTGACAGGGACCAGCCAGGGGCACCTGTGGAGCAGTTCAATAAAAAAAAAAAAAAGTCAAGTATGTAGTGATGCTTCCCCAGAATAATCTTTCAGCTGTCAATACCTCTTGCTTAAGGGTTTGCTGTGGGAGATTCAATAACCCTTGATGTTTTTTTCTTCGGTGAATTTGCCCATGCCAGCCCCTGACAGCCACAACATCTTGCACAGAAGAGTTCCTCTGCTGAACTGCTTATCATAGAAAACATATGCTGCTGAATCAGATTGTGTGCATTAAAGATGTACAAAAGTATAGTAGAGTTACGTGAGTGAAAAGCATATCATTTCATCTCTCTTGAACTTTTGAACTTTTCTTTACTCCCTAGTTTTGTACTGAAAAAGAGCAGAAAAAAATGTTTCTTCCTATGTAGGAAGAAAGGACTGGCTGATGTGGAATGAGGATCTATCTAGGCCAGCATCCTATCTCCACATGTGGCTAACAGAGGAGACTAGGAACAAAGCAAACTTGGCACTTCCCCTTAGTATTCTGCCACCTTGCATCTATTTTAGCAAAGACAATTCCTTTTGTGTATTCTGAATCTGGCTCCCATTTATCTCTACTGATGACCCTTCAATCCTATACAGAAAAAAGTGGTGCATTTGGAAGACAGCATACAGCTTTCTGGCATTACCATCGGTGACAATTTTCCTTTTATTTCCAGACTGGATGTGTGTGTTCACCCTTCCCAGGCAATCCATGGTTTTGCAGACATTTGCCACATCCCCATATCATCCCCATATCACATACCCCATATCATTCCTTTCCCAGGCTGAAGAACCCAAGCCTACACATTCATTCCTTGTATGGGAAAGGCGTTGCACACTTTGGTCATTTTTAACCCTGAAACTCATCCAATTTAATACCCACTGAGCAGGGGAGCTCAATACACCACAGAATATTAAAAACACTTCTGCATTATAGATTTACACAGTGGCATAGTAACGTTTGTAGGATATTACACAGTAGCATAACAAATATTATTTAATTATTAATATTATTAATATTTGTTATTAATAGAATAATTGTTCATTTACTTCGACCCTTTCTCTCCTGATTATTCACACAAGGATCTTCTATTCTACCCTCCAGCTGTTAAATTGCTTTAAAAGGTCCCCTTGGCAAGAGACCTTCTTTGATTTCCTTTGAGCATTCAGGTATGCTGAATCCATGTCTCCTTTATTCATGTTTTTTTGTTCAGAGAACTCTAATATTAATTTGAGTGATACAATTTCCCATGCAAAAGTTCTTCCTTGCTATGTCAAGTTTATGCATAGATCCACTAATTCTCAATGTTTCTTTAACAGAGTTACTAGTAATTTGCCCAGTATACACGTCAGGTTTCCTAATTAGTGGTTCCATTTTTCTCATTAATCGTCTTCCAGTCCTTTGGTACTAAGACAGCTGTAAGTGCAAAGTTACACTTAACAGTGAGAAATTTGGTGATTTCTACCTGGAGCTCCTTTGATGCTCTTCAGATAAAAATGATCAAAAAATGGGGACTTGTTAATTCTGTCTGCTTGTTCCATGACATTTTTAGTTCAAATCGAGACATGTCCTCTGATAAACCCTCTGCAAGAAGAGCTATTCAGTCTCTTCCTCAGCAGAGAGATCCAAAAAGTACAAATAAATATGTGTGTTTTTTTTCCTGCCTGTGGCTATTTTCCCCCACATCTTTCACACATTGATCATTGAGTTACACCAACTCACCCCTAATGGCAGTGGTGGCAGCAGGCTTCGTGCTGAGGAGAGTGTAAGGCACACAAGGCCCCAGGGGATGTCTGAGGGGGTTTCTGGGCCCTGAAGCTCTCGGGACAGTCCTGTTCATCATCTTATCAGTGATCTGGATACAGTATCGTGTGCAGTTCTGGGCTCCACAATCCAAAAAGGGTATTAAGGTCCTCGAAAGCATCCAGAGGAGGGCAACAAAGCTGGTAAGAGGGCTGGAGGGCACGTCCTGTGAGGAGAGGTCCCTTCCAACTGTTCTGTTTGGTTCTGTTCTGTTCTGTTCTATTCTATACTATTCTAAACAATCCTCTGAAAGGCTTTGCATTCTGTGTTTTTAGGGTTTACTAAAAGCTTTTATGCCTTATTTTATATATATATATAAATAATTTCCAGTGTTTGGATTTTTGAGGGATTTAGGAGGAGGTTTTTTTGGCCTGCCTTACTGCATTTTTGCACGTAGGCACAACTTAACGGATCTGTCCATTCACCCTATTTGGTCACAACTTCAGCTTCCCGAAGGAAGCTTTCTTGGTCTTAATTGCATGCCTTTCAATGATGTTTATCTATGCTGTCTTCCTTTTGTGCCTTCCCAAATCTTTTTTGATTAGCAGAAGACATTTTCTTTGTTGCTCCAGTATGGTATCCTTGAGTGGTCCCAACGTTGTGTACAGTGACTCAGTTCTGCCCTTTTAAACACCATCTTAATAAACATCCTTACTTTTGTGTACTCCCCCTTTGTAAAATTTAACAGCTCTAAGTGAACCTCACTCATTTCCTTGGGCTTTTTTGCTTCAGTCAATCCTGCAAATGTAAATCCAAGCAACTCATGGTCACTACTATAAAATGGCTCTTCCATGGTAACAGTGACTGTACATTAATGTTGTTTCTTCTTGAAGTCCTGTGCAACCTGCTCCAGCTGACCCTGTTTTGAGCAGGGGGTTTGCACTAAGCAATATCCACAGATTCCTGTCAGCTACATCTATTCTGTGATTCTATAATGTAATACTATAGTAATAACATACTACTACATAATAGCAAACATTCTAGAAAATAATGTAATATGAATAAAGTCATATTTGCAATATGTTAATATAATATGATACACTAATATTGTATTTTTCTTTCAGAAACCTGGAATTGCAACCCACAAAGATTAACATGTAATTAACACAAGTAGAGTTTTCTCTAACATAGAGCAGAGCTCCATCAGCATAGGTGTCTACATCGTTCATGGATACTTTAGGCCCAATATTACCATGTGTCATCAGGTTTCTGGTACACCTATTACATTGATATCCTCATTCTAATTTTCCACTTCGATTTCTCTGTCCCATTTTCCAGACTTCATCTGTTTTTCCACATTTTCTGTTTGAATATTGCAATAGTCTGTCCTATCTTTTACTCAGTATTATCCATCACTAGTGGATACTACATCTCAAATCATGTACACTTCCTTTTAAATACTGATCCGTGACCTTCTTAAGTCGAAGTGTCAACAGCACGATTACTTTATGGTTTATATCAGGTCCATCTGTCTGGTATACACCCCCTTTACTATAGAAGTATCCTTTATAGTCAATGAATTTTTATGCCTCCCCTTTATATCATTTTCTCCAGCAATTATTGGAATTACATCTCTGCCTCTTTCTAGTCTTTCACCAGGTGCCAGGAGCATTTTGGACAGAGAGCTTCCAGCTTCCTACTCAACATGGGTCACAAGTACCTCCAGTATTTCATAGAAGCTGATTCAGACACCTTTTGAGGTTCACCTGGCAAGCATGTCACTGCTATGACCTCACCTGTTTACATAAGTGATGATCAAACTGCCCACTGCTACAGCTGTTCCTCCCTATGACAGGTATCTCTGCCTCTGGAGGGCTGGCTTCTATGCAAGCAGCCTAATTCTGAGATATTTGGAGAAGGGTAGGGGAGCAGCTACTTCCTTCTGGGTAGGAAAGGAAATAGAGCAGTATCGGAGCACTCCTGGATAAAGATTCAAATTCTTGTGGTTTCCACCTTAAGGTAAAAATTTTTCAGTATTAAGTTAGTCCTGAAGGATTTGATTAAGGACTTAATTAAGGATTTAATTCCTTAACGTAAAGACATAGGGTTTAATTTAAACCTGAAAGGTAGATTTTGATGCAGGAGAATCTATTCCTATTGAAGCAGCAGGAGACTACTTAGTGTGTGCTGGAAATTAAATGCTTTTCTAGGAGAGGTTAAAAATCCATGGAAAAAGGCAGATAGCCACTAGGAAATTTTAAGAGAGGTGATTTCTGAAAGGTTACAAGGAGTCTTTAAGAAGCTCAGGAAGATGCAAGAGGAAAAAAGGGCAGATATTTTTCAAACAGTATAGGATGATTAATTCAGGTATGTCTAGTGCTGTAGCTGGAAGGGCTCAGAAGACCGGCAGAGATCTCTTCCAGTGGACTTACTAATCAATAGGTAAATACAGGCCGAACAGCAAAGTACATAGATCAATGCTAAGACCTGAACTGACAGAGCTGAGGAATTCTCTTGTACGAATTATGGTTTATTCACAGCAATGATGTCCACTTATATGTGAAAACATTTGGAAAAGGATTAATAAATTGAGGACTGCAATAGAAAGAGGTGGACTGCTGCTAACACAGCTATGAAAGAATACTGAGATTTCAATGACTTATTTCTTCAGGGCCTACGGTGGTAAAGCTGGGCGTGGTGAAACCTTGGATGCTATCATTCAGAATAGTACCTGGGAGAGGATAAGGCTTCTGGTGCCCAGGGTAATTCAGAAGGAGGAAGAATTAGGCTCCTTTGAAGGTTGTCTTAGGTATCTTGGGTTGTCTTCTGCCCAGGGAGATTGTGGAGTCTTCTTCTCTGGAGATATTCAAGGCCCATCTGGACGCCTACCTGGGCAACCTGCTCTAGGGAACCTGCTTTGGCAGGGGGGTTGGACCTGGTGATCTCTGGAGGTCCCTTCCAACCCCTACAATTCTGTGATTCTGTGATTCTGGATATGAGCATCTGATTGCAGCACTGGTAAAATTCTGTCCCTAGCAGGACAAGACCCAAGGCATGTAAATCATTGCTGGTGAGCTCTTAAATCAAGACACAAAGAAAAGAATAGTTCTGTTACTAGATTTCGTCCAGCTGTGGGAAGGTAATCAAAGAAGGCCTGCGACAGATAGATAGAAGTAAGAAAATAGCAGCTGAGCAGAAAGTCTAGAAGGGAAGGATGACTGCAGTGCAGCAAGAGAAAGGAGACCCCAACAAAACAGGGTGCACAGTAGGGAGAAAAACAAAGGAAGAGTCATCGGAGATCGAGGAAATGGTCCCTTTGTGTTTACTGCAAGGCACGTGCTGAATGCTGACCAGGACTGGGTACACTGGGAGAATCCAGTGAACAAAGAAATATCCTCAGCAGCTGAGACTGCAGGGGAATGGCAGCAGGGTCATCTGAGTACTGTGCCCCTGAAACCCATCCCTGGGATCTTCTCAAGTACGGTGACAAGGAGGTTCTAACAGCACTTACCAGTGGCTCTGAGCATCTAAGATTTGAGACAGGCAGTAAACACTAGTAGCATTTACAGTAGAAAAGAAATACAAACCTTAGATAGTATTTACTGGGAAAAACTTCCCATTGGTAAATTTAAAAATAGAGACCCCTGGGAAGAGCAAGAGTCTATGAAACAGTTATTCTGAGAAATATGGTCCATAATAACAGGGAAATAATGCATGCCCAGAGATGTTCTCACATACCATAAATGTTCCCAGATTGTTAAATGGTTTGAACAGCTGATAAACAGCAGATTTCTCAAGTAAATAAAAAATGACATCATGAGAAAATAGGCATCCAAATTGAGAGAAAGGGTCATTGGCAGGAAGATACAGAAAAATATACTAATGATTGCCTACCAAACAAAGGTGCCAACACTAATCATAAGAAACCAGGCATTCCTATTCTTAGTATAAAGAATAAATTCTTAGTATCTGTTCCAAGGAGCCCATTACAAAGAACTTACCAAACCACCCTCTCTTAGGCAATGCATGCATGATTCAACTGTGACAGGGGTTGAAGCATTTCCCACTAAAGTCAAAAGAGAGGAAAGCTATATGGAGATTTCTGGGAAAAGAGAGACTGCCAAAGGAGCTACTTCTGTAGGAGACATTACTGATTTGTACTTCAAATGGAGTGGACTGAATGAATTAGTCAGTGAGTCCATACTCCCTTTTGCCCTTTGTGCAATGAGTATGTGGGGAACACCGTCAGGACTATGACCATGATTTGATTCCATCACAACGGAGAAAACAATACCAGAATAACGATAAACAACATTTCAGTTAATATACAGGGTGCTTGTTTACATTTTGTTTGTGGTGACCCACAAATGGTTGCCTGTTGGCATAGGACGGTGCTTGGAGGCTAAAGAATTATTTGCCTGAGCCAAGGTAACCTATGGAGGTGAGGTGACCAGAGTATCCCAGTGACACTAGCAAGGAAAGCACAAAGGAAAGTGATTGCCAATCTCACAGTCCACCTGTCTTTGGCTCTCCGGTCTGAAAAACCAACTACTTTATTTATGTAACCTTCATTTTGAGCCCAGAGCAAGGCTTGAACTGACACTTCTGTGTCTTTCGCGTATGACTGCACCTCTGTCAGGGGATGAAGTGAGATTTCACTAATCAAGGTACGTGCACAAACCCCAGTTTACAGTACGACTTTCTTAAGTACGTAAAATATTGAAAAACTCTCAAAAGGAGCTGAAGGACCTGCCTGGTTTATTTTAGAGTGCAACTGACTGTGAGGAGCTGGGACACCTATGCTAAACCAAATCTTTATCTGCTGAAATCCACCTGGATGTTTTTTGTTTGAAGGCTGGTTGTCCTTAGCAACTTCTTAGCAAAAGCAAAAAAAAAGCCTTCAGGAAGTGGCTTAATGACTTTGATCTAAGCAATCAGAAAGCAAAAACTCTACAGATGTCTGGTGTATGCATTGCCAAATAGGAAAGGGTCTCTTTTCAAGGCAAAATTACTTACCGATGCAGTAACAGAGGTTGTTTGAAGTGAATTGATATGCATTCATTCCCAGTACATATGAATACTGTGGCCTCTCCAGTGAGAAAACCATGAAAGTGAATAAAATGTAAGGATATTAATTTTGAAATAAGTTTGGGCTTTTGTCTCATGATGATCATATGCCAAAAGAAAGTAATATTTGAGACTTTGTAGACCTTGCCTCTACAGTCTTCTGGTGGAAAAAACTTCTCCTAAGAGGTCGTGTTCATAAGGGTAAAGAAAACAGTGCTGGAAAACATTTTTTAAAAATGTAAAATGCATCTATTTAGGGAAGTATCTAGAAGTGCTTTCACTTACAGTGTTTCCTTCCCACACTCTCATACTGGTAACAGCATTGCCTACCTGAAATGTCCAGGAAGACAAGGACTGCAGAATACATGAGTGTTAGTTAAGGCAAAGGAACACAGATTCTTAAATGCAGTATTTTCTTTTTAAATGTACTTGTTTCTGGTCATTAACTCAATGGGTAAATTACATGGCACCTAAAATAGTCCTTCCAGTATTCTATCGCAAGTAATTGCTATTCCATGTCCAGCATGTCAGCTCCCAAACCATCACAAGACTTCAGGACAATGTTGCAAAGGTTTGTTATGTGTTTGCACTCTCTCCTTGCCAGTCCTAATGAAGAGTGATGGGCTTTGCTGATTTTATCATGGGTGAGAGGTTATATGTCAAGGATGATCTGAGAGGTGACAGATTCTTGTCTGTCAGAAGGGACAGAGTCTTTGAGCCAGTGCTTTCTTCTAATGTCAAAAAAGCCTAAGAGTGCTGCAGCCCACTGAACAAAATAGGCCAGCAGCGCCAGAGTGCTCTAAAGAAATGGGACTTTGGAGTAGCAGCAGTTCAGCTTGAAAGGGCCAAAAATTTGGACAGTGGTCTTTTACAGTGCTCCTTGCATTTCAGGTTCAAGAATATCTCTATGTCGATGGAGGACTAAATTCTGAAAACCAAGTCTCCATGATGATTTGAGCATAGAACTGAAGGCAGGTTTATGGTTTCAGGGTATGTGTTTTACTGTCTTCTGCAGTTTTATGAACCAGCAAAATAAACATACAGACAGTCTGCATTAAGAAGTACTTCAACACCCTCTACAGGAACCAGAAACTGAAAATAAAATGATTTCTACCTGCATTTAACTCTGGTGGATTGAACTGATAGACTCAAATTCGTATGGATTACTCAGGCAGTTCTGAGAACTCTCTTTCTCCTGACCTCATCGATATGTACATTATATCCTAGCAACTCTTACATGTTTTGTTTTGTTTTGTTTTTCTCAAAACAGATGTTGACTTGAAGAATACAAACTTCCCTCACCTTTTCACTGATTGTATATTTCTTCTTTCTTGGTTCTAAGAGTAGATTGTAACTACCATGCAGTCTCTGAAGAACTTTATAATATAAATGTTTGAAAGCAAATTTAGTCCAAGCAGTCCATGCTATTTCCAAAATTCAAGTGTGCCTTTTGTCTTATCATCTACTAACACCATTGACAAAGGGTAGGTACAACTTCTGAGTAAAATTCCAGTCTCTAATGTATTTTGGAAGTACCGAGAAGGGCTTAGTCCGTATTGTGTCTCAGCATACAAGATCATTGTTTTCACCTAGGTGACTTGCTCAAAGAAGAGAGGACAAGAGCAGATAACACAAAATTCAGATCCAAATCAGCAGTGCATACCGGGGACTTTCTCTGGCATAGAGTAAAGCCCTGAATGCCTTCTTCTGTGGAAGGAGCTTACGAGCATGAGACCAAAACTGCACAACTCAGGAGCACCCACAGACACTACAGACTACTCTCCTAGACTACAGGAAAGAGAGAATGACTTTTCCTGGGTATTTATACATGGGTGTGAGGAAAGAGTGGGATGGGATGTGGGAATCAGTATTCAAGATGCAAGACACACATAATCAAGCACCATGAATTTTATCTTCGCTAAAAGCAAAACCTAATTCTGCTGCCAGGCTTAACACCTCTGCTCACCTTACTCTTGGAGATTATGGGCAAAGCTGGGGGTTTCATAAGCAGTCTCGTGAGAAAGTCACATATTGCTGTCCTACAGAAGCCACACAAGCATCTTATGTAAATGCAGCCAGAATGCCTCCACATCCAGCCACAGTACCCACGAGCTTAAATATCTCCTGTAAAACTGGATAATTTGTTACCCACATGTCTCATCCCCCTTCTTGTCACTGGCTTTAATAGCTCTTCTCAACAGATTTCATGTAATGTGAGCCACAGGGTGGCAAAGCATCTATTAGAGAGACCTGTTCATAGTGAAGCATCGGTTCATCTTTGAAAAGGTCAGCCTTCTCCCTTGTGTGTTTGGAAAAATGAGCAATCATGTTATAAAAATACTAAAAATACCTGAAAAATGACTTGGAATCATTTCTCTAAGATGTGTCAATGCCGCTTTCAAAGTGAGTTGGTCTTGTGTGAATAGGGTGAGCTGAATTTCAGACATGCTGGTTCTTGCTCTACCTCTTAATGAGTTCTTTGGATGCCTACTTGTCATATAATTTTGCCATTTGCTATTTGATTAAGGATGTGTTTTTTAACCATTCCAGTAATTTATTGAGTTCTGTGTGAGCTGTGGGTGTGAGTACTCTTTGATCTCTATTTGTATGCACACAGTTTGCTAAAATCCCTGCCGGTTCCTGCTAAAGGAAGAAAGCAAGTTGCTACCTGTACAGTGGTTCCTATGACACTTTGCAGTCACCTGGATTAAACCAGCCTCTTTTGTTTACTGAGGTAGCTTTGGGAAGAAAATGTGCTTCAATGAAGCAGTGTCCAGTTCGAACTCAGAAATTCCTTTTATGTATATGAATATTCTTTCTGCATATAATATATGTAAGAAGAGAGATCACGGACTCCTGATACATCACACGATTCAAGCATGGGGGTCTTTTTAAGGGGTGTGACTGTAAGATGGCAGAAGACTATTTTCCCCATGCTGCATGAAGAATATTCAGGGACACACACTTGCCATTTTATTTACAGGGTCTCCAGCTAATGATGAAAGCTATTTTAGGAGGAAAAAAAAAAAGGCCCACAGGGCAGAGAGGAAAAGTGAAAACTCTCTGACTGACCACCTGGGAAGAGCAGACCCAGATGAGCATCCTCCTGGTTTTCTCTAAACTGAAAAGCTCCAAAATGAAAGGTAAGAAAGGAGGGAAATAAGGTGTGAATCTCACACCAGTGGTGGCTGCTTCCTGTGAAAACCCATCATAACAACAATATCTGGGTTTGCAGGTGCAAAGCCATGAAAAAACCATGAAAAATGACAAGAGCATGAGGACAACAAGGGAAAAAACACTGCTTTAGAAGCTCTGGAAAATGCTGCCTAAGCTACTTTGGAGAGAGGTTGCAGAGCTGTGAGTAAAAGGCAAGCTGCAGGCCTGCAAATAGCAGGCCCTCAGCATTACCAAGGCTGAGGCATTGAGGCGTAATGCCCATCCCAGAGATGGGGCAGAAAAGCCTCGGGTCCAGACCATGGAGACCCACTGCAGCAATGTCACCTCTCCCCTGAGCCACCCAGGCTGCTGCTGTCTGCTGAAACAAATCTCAGCATCAAGACGCTGAGTCACAGACAGATGTTTTCAGTGCAGGGTTGCCAATGTGGAATGAGCTCCAGAAGGAAATCAAAATGATGCAAACCATAATTAACCTTCAGGTGTGCTGCAAAATCCTCCTTCTTGTTTCAGTGGTCCCACTTGAAAGGCCAGAAAATCCCAGTTCTACTGAGGGCACTCGGGGTACTGAGTGGTTTTTGGATGACACATGATATAAAAAACCCTGTGACAGAGAAAGATTTTGACTGGCAAAGCAATATAATCATAAATCTGTTAGCCAGGGTAGGTAGACCAACAGAAAAGTTGTTCCACAATTTACAAAGCAACATAACCCTTGTATTAGAAATGTTATTAAAAATAATAGATCTTTAGAGCTAACAGCACCTTTTCCTGGGTCTTTGCATGATGCATCTGAAATTAAAAGCTATCAGTTCTTCTTGAAACAGCTGGAACATGGGAAAACTGATTTCAGTTCATAACCAGAGGCATCAGTCCTTCAGGAAGAACAAACTGACATTAGGCAGTAAAGAGGTTTGAAACAACTGCAGGGACATATAAAGATAAATTTCACTGCATCAGTTACATGTGAAAGGGCACTCCAAAACCTGCTTTGTAGGGAGGTGAACCAAGCAGCATCCCTGATCTCATCCAAATACGTGAGTTGGGATGCCTTGGTACAGACAGGCTCCGTTCTGCTCTTACAGTGTCTGTTACTACAGGGCCATGCTGCAGAGTGGAGAAAAGACTCCAGGCTACAGAAAAGTTGGAATAATGTCATCAATCTTCTTTCATATTTTATGTAAGCCAGCATGTTCCATACAACAATAATAAAGCATAAACTAGATATTAAAAAATAGTATTAAAAAAAAAATCTGCAGAAAACATCCTAAGCCATGAAGTCAAGAGTGAGATAAATAATAGCAGTTGTCAAAAGTTAGCAGAAGGGGATGCAAAACTCAGGAGCGAGACACTGGCGCCATCTAGAAGAGGAACAGAACATGCACCGAGCAAGAGTTAACTGGGAGCATAAAACGCAGCCCAGCCTGGTTTGCAGAGTGCAAAAGACACTTCTGCTTCTCACGCACTGGATTTTTATGAATTGCAAGACCACTTTTCAATGAGGAGGATTCTCTACATTTCCAAGCCTCGGTGATACTAAAATAAAATACTTACAAGTGTTTTTATCCTGTTTTTATTCATATTTTTTCATATCACGATCTCGTTACTGAGACATCTTCCTCTCCATGGATACTACTTTCAAAATCTTATTTTAATGGCTTCATATATAAACCAGTGAAACAGGTACTTATCAAGACCCAGTTTTCCATCCCTTTCAGCTAACTTTTTTTTGTCCCCAAGGCACCACCAAGATGTGGGGACTCTGAGGGCTGAGGTGGGCAGCCATTGCTCAGCCTTTCATGAGGGCTACAGGGAGGCATTGCGGGTGGCTGGCTCCGTCCCACTGTGGCGTGACAGAAGTGCCCAAAGCTACTACAGGGGGTGTGACTGTGGCTTCCTGCTGGGAAGGCTTTGGAAGGGAAAAACAATGTGTGTTGTTTCTTTTTTTTTCTTTCTCTGCTACATGCAATAGGCCATTTGAGTAGGATGAGAAACCATTTCCAAATGGGAGAGCAAAGGTGAAAGAACTGCACTGGTCTTGCTGGTGTTTTGAAAGTAACTCTTCATGATGCCCTTATTGCAGTGTGGGATTCATGAATGTTTTGAACATTATGAAACCTTGTATTCTAACACAACAGTCAACACTCAGGGGCGTATCAGCCATGTGGAGTCTCTCTGTTACTTAGGAGAGAGATACTGCACAACATTCATGCAACAAGGAGATACTGCAGCTGCAGCTTGTGCTGGCTGCTCACAGAGTAATGCAGAAGAAAGACCAGACCAGGTGAGCAACAACTCAGACTAACCTGACCATCAGGAACTAGAGGATCAGCTCTAAGGGGTACACTGTTAGCCGAGAACACCTGAGACTGCCATGTCTTGAAAATATCTGAGCTGTGGTTCTACAAACACATCCCCAGTTTTGCCATCATCTCTTCTCCTTCATGTGTCATTTTGTTAGACAAGAGAACTGACTGCTCTCCACAGCTCCACCATAAATGAACTACCCTGTCTTTCTAATAAAAAGGACTAGTCAAGGGCATGAGACGTCCACAGATGCCCTCTCTCAGGAAAAGATCTTCACTAAGGTTTCAAGTACCTCTGATATCCACTTGGGTTCAAACAACTCTTGTTTTGACTATTTTTCTTTTGTGTGCTTGAATCAACTAATTTCATACCTTTGGTAGGAATTCTCCAGCGTGTTTCAACAGGACTAGACAGGCCAAGATTTCTGAGCTCAAAACCTGCCTGTACATCTATATTGCTCTGACAGGGTTTGTTCCACCAAAATTAACTCCAAAATGGGAAGAGAAAACATAAGTTTTATAATCCATCGTTCTGATATTAAGCAGCCAGACAAGATGATCCTAAACAGGGAGACCTTTCACAGGACTATTTAATGGAGGGCTTATTTGTGATCTGTGTGCCTGATTCATGGGGGGAAGCCAGCAAACCTCATGACAGAAGTATGATGCTCAAATAGGGCCACACTGTAGGGTTATATAGGGTCATAGAGTTAAGTGGCAAAACCACCGGGGCAGTTTTAGCAGTAATATGGGAAAAACTGTGTAAAAGTATGAAAAGTGCATCTTCCTCTTGTTGTGGTCAAGTTACTGACTTGATAAGGCTGTCGTTTTGAGCTACACATTGGTGACCACATGAGTTGGTCACTGCTGTGATGCAAACAGTGCAGCTCAAGAGGCCAAAGTGGCTGAGAACTTATTTCACAGAATCACAGAATCACCGAACTGTTGGGGTTGGAAGGGACCTCAAGAGATCATCACGTCCTACCCCCCTGCCAAAGCAGGTTCCCTAGAGCAGGTTGCCCAGGTAGGCATCCAGACAGGCCTTGAATATCTCCAGAGAAGGAGACTCTACAACCTCCCTGGGCAGCCTGTCCCAGTGCTCTGTCACCCTCACTGTGAAGAAGTTCTTTCGCATGTTGGTGCGGAACTTCCTGTGATCCATTTTGTGGTCATTGCCCCTTGTCCTGTTGCCACAAACCACTGAAAGAGGTTGGCCAAATCCCTCTGTCTCCCACACTTAAGGTATTTGTAAACATTGATGAGATCCCCTCTCAGTCTTCTCTTCTCAAGGCTGAACAGGCCCAGGTCTCTCAGTCTTTCCTCATAGGGAAGATGCTACAGGCCCCGTATCATCTTTGTGGCCCTCTGCTGGACTCTTTCAAAAGTTTTTCAACAAATTTCACTTGTAAGGGAAATATTAAGGATTTGTCTTTGAAACAGAGGAAGGCGTCTATCAGACAAAAGGCAAGAAAGCTTTGCGATATGCCAATTTCTCAATGTGGATGGATTTTGAGAGAAATCACGTTTGATGCTGTGTTATAAGGAGGCTGCGATAAAACATTTGAGAGTCAGGGTGGCTGCTCCACCAGCAGCTCTGTTGAGATATGTGTAAGGTCACTGGGACCTTACAAGGTCTTGGTCTAGTAATGCTGTAATGACATAGATATGAATTAACTGATGTTTGATGAGGGGGACACAGAAACAGAATCTACTGCAAATTAAATGATTTAGGCTTTAAAAGGCAATGGCTGAGGAATGTTTTTGGAGAGCTCATCACGTCTTCATCTGCTGTTTCTCTTTTGTCCAGAAAAGCAGGTTGTGAGCAAGAAGAACATAGGAAGTTAATCCAAAGTTGTTCTTTGTGATTTTTTTTTTCCATTTTATCAATTATAAACATTACCTCTTGATTTCTACTTAACTAAGCTTATTACTTCAGTGTTACATTCTTATGGTGAATGATCCAAACCATTCCTAGCTAAAATAAAATGACCACCGTTTACTGGGGCTATATATAAACTCAGTCTAATCAGACCAAAGTCTGTGCCTGTGACTCTAAAAGCAGTGAGATTAAATTAAAATCCAAAAGTGGTCACCAGACATTCTGGCCTCTAAATTTTCAAAACATTCTGACTCGAGTGGAGATTTCAGTATGGAAAACCTGAAGTGTAGGAAAGTTGGCAGTCATGCTTGATTCTACCTCTGAACTTTGGAGGCTGGCATGCTTTTTTCCCTAAGGTAAGTGTAAGTAATAGCACTCATGGCATGACACAAAGCCCACAGGACCAATGTTTTAATGAAGTCAGGATTTTCTTTGGATGAGAAACCTACAAGCAAAGCCAAAAGGCTGCAAGAAAAACTACTGCAAGTGGAAGGTAATTTATCTGAACCAGAGTCCCACCACAGTGGTCGCAGTGCTACCCTGCAGATGTAGCTTCAAATAGGAGCCAAGACGGTTCCTCACTGCCAAGATGGTTCCTCACTGCCAAGATGGTTCCTCACTGCCAAGATGGTTCTTCACTGCCAAGATGGCTTCCTAATGGAGATTCTTGTTAAGAGCTATTCTCAAGAGCCCCTCGCACTGGGATGAGGTAGCCGAGTGAAGGGAAGGTCCCTAATGTGGCTCAGGGGAATGAAAATCCAGACTGGGGGAAGTGAAAAGGGCCTAGAGGAAAGAAGTCCTAGGGCAGGAGCACCTGGACTAATGGAAACTGCAAGCTCACCTGATGAATGAGGCGAGGGAAGGAGAAGATATCTGTGCAGATAAGATGACTGAATGCTGCTGTGGAGAAGGACAGTCTGCCCTTTCTAGCTGAGAGCATCCTGCAAGGTCCCGGCCTGCTTGCCTACACCAGGCCCTGCATAAGACTCACAAAGTGCATTTTCCTGGGCCTGTCCTGAGCGCTGCGTGCTGGTACATCTACACAGAACTACAACCAAAGGCAATGACAGCTCCCTTTTAATCCACATATAATGCACATTTGAAATCAAAACTGACAGATTTTAGCAGAATTAGCAGACTCAGGGTCTCAGCTCTCAACAGACAAATTGGAGTTGCATTATCCCCTCATTTTAGAGGGTCTGGAAAAAACATAACTTGTGAAGCTTTCAGACTCTGAAGTTGTGTGTATCATGGCAAATCCCAAACAGAAAATAATCATTGCTTTGAGAAGAGGAGCAGAACAAGGCTTATGGGCCAGCATTATTTCACCTAACTTTAAACACTCAAGGTGCGTGATATAGGCAGTTATTCACCACTGGCTCCCTCCTGCAGAAAAGAGAGAGAAACACTTCCAAGAAATAATTCAGAGTTTACACTGAACTGAAAATCGCTGAAAAGTGCTAATATCTCACCACTGACTCCAGAGGGAGCCTTGAACAACTGTCCCCTCATTGCAGTGCCACTAAACCAGGCCAAAGGCTGAAGGCTAAAGCAGGACAATGCCAGCTGCTGAGGAGCAGGTCTTGAACAGTCATCAGTCTTCCTCATTGCAGAGATTAAGGTAGAAATTATTTGGAGCAAAACTAGGAGGGGAACTAGAGGCTGCATCACAACATGCCTGTGCAAAGGGAAAAAAGAAAATTGTCTGTGTAATTTTTTCTGGCACTTCCTAACTTTGGAGAGCTTGGGCCTGAAGCCTTCATGCTCTTTTATCATAGCTTGCTGTGCAAGATGTGCAGATGTGCAGATAGGAATGGTAATAGTACTTTTTCTTTTTCTTTTTCTTTTTTTTTTTTGTTACCTCTCTAGTTTCCATTTTCAGTTTTGGTTGTATACAGGATTTCTTTCACCTTCAGAAATGCCCAATGAAACTGTGAGTTACGTTTTAGATGATGCAATTGCTTATTTAATACATGGTATGCTTATCTATATATATATTTGTGTACACATCAGTACATTATAATACACAGAGTATATTTAGAAGGAGCATCAGGTAATCAAAACATACCTGGAGGAAACAGGAATTTTTAGGGGATATAAAAATACTTCTGCCATGTTTAGATTCTGGTTTTCCTTTAGGTTGTGTGAGAGGGAGGGTTGAACAAGCACTATACCTCCAGTTCTGCACCTGTGTTAAAGGCAATCCAAATACTTCCTGCGTGTGGCTTAAAATAGGTTACAGACAGCTCTCCTAATTCAGGCATAGGCTTTTTTTTGTATACTATTTCTGTAGAAGATGCAGAGTATGTCTCTAAAAGGTGGTGTCAGAGCAGCTTCAGAGGGAGCTTTCCCAGGAGCCATAGAAAAGTTTTGCCTGCAGCAGCACCCCGCAGCAAAATGCCTTTGGCCAGAGCTGCTGATGAAGTACCGCTCCTCATCTTTCCCTTTTCCTGCAGTTCTGGGTGGAAAAACCACATAACAGCGTATCCAGAACATGCATAATTATATACGGAAACATTATTTATAGAATATAATTATGTAAGTATCACTCTGTCTTTGGCATGACTTGCACACAGTATCATTCTCCCTATAGCCCTCTCTACTGAGGGAATTAGCTGCTGTAATGATTTACACGCTTGAGTATGAATATTGAGTTAAATCTTGAGTTAAAATTGAGTTACTAATGTTATTTTAGGACAACAGCCATGTCATACTAAGCTATTTTGGTGAAGTTTCACTGGAATAAAAGATAACTTTAGGAAAGACAATCTTGCTTCCATTTCCTACATCTCAGTCATACAGAAGTGAACAGAGTTGTATGTTACTGCTGTTGACACCTGACAGTACCCAGAGATGGATATAGCAAACAGTGCCATTTCACAAAGCAAACAAAAACATGCATGATCTCATGCAACCTCTCTTATGCTCTCACTTGTGCTCTTTTGGGAACACAATGGGAATTATCAAATGACATTCTCCACCATCAATACTGCGCCTCTTTTGCAAACTACAGGTAATAAACTACAGACAATATGGCATATAATACAGAATCAATTATACACTTAAGCTTTAGTAAAATTAAGGTTTTCTTCTTCCTTCACATATTTTCCAAATCTACCTCCATTCATGATCTGTCAAAATTTGTCTCCACTATCTAATTATTGAGCAGTTTGTGGTCAGAAGTCAAACCTTTAAACCATTTCGCTCCAATTTAGTAATTTCATCCTCCGCAGTATCTCTAAGTGTGGGCACTGCTTTCTTGTTTTCAGTCATTTCAGAATTAATAGCATCCGTGATCTGATTCCATTTTATATAGCATTGGTTAAGGCCACAGAAAATGTTTGATGTGCCTTTTAATCCTAAGATTATCTAAACACTAATTTGCTGTGAATTCCAAGACAACTGGAAGACAGTACGATAGTAATCGTTAAACTTTACAATTTGGTAGTAAGGTTGCACTATTACTGAAATAACATTCCTGCTTTTTAGCAGCATAAAGAGCTTTATCATACACACATCATCGCCTATGGTCTTACTTTTCCTTATGTTGGTTCACTGTTTTGCAGGAAGAAGTCGCTACCTCTCTTGGATTATCTGGAAGAGTTTAACAGTAAAAAATAATCTCCATGTTCTTACATCCTATCTTGCTAAATCCAAATCAGTACTGATTTCAGAGCTTCTGAGAATCATCATCAATTCAAAAACTTTTCTTCACAAAGCAAATGCATCTGCTCTGACTTTTAGGACCAATTAAAAATTTTAAAAGGAAAGTTCTCAGCAGCAGCCAAAATAAATCTTCCCCCTTCCCACTCCAACCTGCAACTAGTCAGCATTTGTTCCTAATTATATTTTCACACATTACAGTGTCTCTTCCTTTGGAGAAACATACGGAAACAGCAGCTAGTAATACTTTCCAACAACCTGTATTTTCCCTGCATTATGGCGGGTATAGTGTAATGGATGCATCTCTGGCAGGCAATGGGTCTATCAGTGCAATTGCTCACAGTAATAGTATGCACTGCAAGGTCCATATATCTGCTTCTCTTTGACTTGTAGGTGGGCATTTGGAGCTGATGTATGTTCATAAAGGAAGCTGACAGAGGCAGAAAGTAGACTGCCACAGGGCAGATTCCCAATCCTGTCTGCTTTGCTGCCTTCATTCAACCATAGCCATCAGAAACCAATCCCAATTACACTGTTAAACTGGGTTAATGACTACTTTTTGTCCTTGGAAGGAAATAAAGCATAAAGAGTCCTGGGTGTTTTCAGCATATATCCATTATATTTTAAGTGACTGGGCCTACTATATTAGGAATACATCCCATTACAAAGTCTCTATAACTCTTTTTCATTGGCATGGGCACTTGTGCTTATAATGTGTCACAAAAAAGGAGGGGTTGAAGGACTGTGTGACCACAGATTGCCTCATGAAATGCCATGTACCTGAGGTACTATGCTATGAGTAAATAAATGAATAAATACAGTGTCAGCCTCTTGTCTACCAAACTTGATGTCCCTAGGACAGAACAGGTACACAACAAAACTGAAAACAACAGCTTCCTAATTTACTCTCAACTTTCATGAACACTTCCATGTTCACTCTCAACACGTTTTAAGTTAGTGGTCTGCAGACTGCTTTTATTTGCAGTAATAAGCCCATGTCAGCTGTACATTGCGGGGGTGGGACACAATTCTGCCAACTCCCTGCACAAACAGAAGGTGTTGAATTAGGAAGTTTTCTCCAAAAACTTTCCAATATTGTAAACAGACTTATTTAATCACACCAACCCACACTAAATCTTTCTTCTAATTTTGCCTTAGGCTCTCTCTTCTATTTCAGAAGACATAAACTTTGAGGTCTGAGGCCTATCCAGCAAAAGGGATGCAATGCACTGTCTTCTTTGGTTCACTGCAGATTTGGGTCTCTGTCAGTCCAAACACAACTGTCTGCCTTACAATTTGTGGCTCAAAACACAAAAGACTGTGATGGTTGAAGTAATTATAATATGTGGGGAAAAAAAAAAAGTTCATTTCTATTCAGAAAAAAAAATGTTTTTAGAAATGCTGTACATGCTCATAACGAAGAACAGTAAGGAAAAGAATGTAGTTAGCCTTCAAAGTTTAGCAGCACGTTATTGAAACATTATGTTGATGCTACTCAGCAAATAACTCAGTCTACCCCAATACTAGACTGCGAATTTGTAAGAAATAAATGCTATGGTTGCATGTGTGATGAGGATTAGCAAAAACACAGCCAAGACGGGGTAAAGACAGTTCTGTTGCAGAGCACTAATAATTCTGCAGGGAAAGAGGCCAAAACACTGGTATTAGCGTTCATCACTGGTATGATGAGATTACAGGCAGTGCAAAGACAGACAAGAATCTGATACAAACCCAATCAGACTAGCAGGAAAGCACAGCTATGTTTTTTTTTCAGAAGACCAAATCATTTTCATGCACAACCGAAGACTGAATTACTGATGCCTTCCCAGAGGGTCCAGCTGCAGCCAGCCCCCTTCCAGAAAAACTGCCTACTTTTGAGAGGGGAATTGCTTACCCAGCAAGGAGACTGAGCTCTGCACCTGATTTTCCTGACAATTTGTCAGCTTTGCTCAAAAGACTGAAGTAACAAAGGATTTGGATCACTGCCTGTAGGGAGGCACTGTGATAGTCACTTGAGAAAATGAAGGGTTTTACAGAAAGGAGCTGGGAACAAAGCTTAGTGCTGAAAATGGAAAGTGAGATAGTGCAAGACAGAGCCTATCAGGCCAATGGGAAAACCCATTTCTGCTCTGGCATCAAACATATCAACACATCATCCATCCTAGCCTTTTGGGTTAGATCCCAAGGCCCCAGGTGTGAGGGTTTGAGGAGGTGTGGGGTAGCTCACCCCATGCTTTGTCACTGAGCAGCTCCTCTGACCAGGCTCACACAGATCACCTCCCAAAGCAGGGGGTTGTGATAAGGCTTTCAGGAGTCACCAGGAGAGTTTCAGCACCCAAAAACTGAATATACAAAGAGATTTTTTACACTAGGTGTGCATGTGTCTGTGCCTGATGCTTCTCCACACAGCAACAGGTTTCTGCACAGGGCAGACCAAGCCCAGAACTTTTTCATATCTCATACCAAATATATATATATATATATTGGTTGAAACTAATGGATTTGTGCAAAAGAAGTTTTCATTCTACATAACTGATGTTTTCTGATGACATAAAAAGTTCTTGGCTGTCTCTAATTTTCATAGAAAACTATATTTAGTGGGTTTTTTTTGCTTTTAGTTTGTGTTTTAGTCTCTCTCTTACACATATACTTTTGTACAACATCAAGACCAAAGAGGCCACAATCCCATTTGAGACTTGCACATGTAAATAAATATAGTGCTAATTGTGGTGCACACAGAGTGTGTGTTATTATCTGCCACAGATATAGTAGCCCTGCTTCTGAGTTCAAGGAGTTCATATTAAAGCTCTGGGACTGTAGATCACTTTTCCTGGAATTTTACATACTTTTCTTAAAAAGGCCATGATAACCTGTTCCTGAGACAGTGAACCAAGGTCAAATGGATTCTGTTTTCAGTCTGGTCGCATATTTGGACAAGTTTAGAAAACTCTTATCAGTTCATTCAAAGAGGGTAAAGCAAAGAAAAATGAACCACGGAGGAAAAAAAATGCAGCCAAATTACTTCATGAATGCTAAAAGGAATAAGTCAATCAGACTTCTTCTTTTTGGGTCCCTTAAGCCACTTTTCAGCTGCACGAATGTGCTCATCCCACAGTAACCCAAATGTCCCCCAGGCTCTCCTGAGTTCCCCCAAAGCCACAAAAAATCACATGCTGAGGCAGCTAGTGGCTGCTAAAATGGATGTATCATGATCTGGGTCTGCTTGTTTGTCCTTCGGTAGACCCGTTTGTTCAGAAATCTCCTCCACCTAGCTGTCAGTCTCAACAAATCTGGTAGAAGCACGATTATTTGGAAAACCTCCATCCCTCTGTTTAATTTGGTTGAAACAGGACAATGAGTTTAAAAGTAATTTGCTGAGGGGAAGAGAAGGAGAGAAAGGAGCAGAGAACATGATTGTATGGATATCTTTTCTTCTTTAAAAAAAATGGTGTAAGAACTCAGCAAAATATCAGCAGTGAGGAACTCCCATAAAATAGGAACAGAGAGAAATAGCACTAGAATTATTTTTAGTGTGGCCAGAAAAGAGAGAGCTAGACAGTAATGAGAATAGATAGCAATAATTAGTCTTTCAGGTTTGGAGATTCAGAAAGCAATTTGCATTTTAAGTAACCCAATACATATTGAAACTAATAATATCCAGCGTCTCTTCTTTTTGATTTTTTATGTCACTGTTCTAAAGAGAGATCAAGACTTTTTTGACTTACTCATGTTGATTAATATCTTAATTGCAATTTAAATGTCTGGAAAGATTATTGATTTAAATTTAAACCTAAGTGCTCAAAGATTGCTCTCAGCTTTTCCTGATGGAGCCAGAGAACAGGCATTTCTAATTCTTTGTACAAATCAGAGTAAAAAAGAATTGTGTGAATGTAAGCTATTTGCTCTGATGAATATCAAATGAAAAACACGAGTGATTTTTTTTTCCTGATATCTATTTACTTCATGACAATATTACAGCATTTCTGCACACATCTCCGAATAGACAACATCATTATAATTATTAAAAAGTCATCCACTGGCTCAGTACATCACGCTTTTGCTTTGTAGGCTGCCATGTGCCCATGAAGTCTGAACAGTAGCCAGTGGTGGATTTACTCCATCACAGATTTCTGAGCCAGTCACGATCCTAATTCCCCTCTGTAGTCAGCAGAGAAGAGGGGACATTGCCAGGATTTAATTCATCTTGTCCTAAAGCAGACAGCTAAAATAAAATAAATCACCCCTCAAAGTGATGATTATCCTCTCCTGACCATAAAGTATGCATGAGGGATCATATAGGTCTACCCTATAGATACCTGAAGTAAAGAAAGATGCTCCCACCCGTTATGTCTGCTTGTGTGGGGACTGGACCCAACCTCACTGAGGAACACAGAAATTTCTCACAGCTCACATCACTATAAACTCTAGTTTCCACTTAAGAGGCCATGGCTTTTCACAGCATGAAAGAAGGAATATTTCAGAGTTATTAAAGAAGGAAGAAACCTGTACTTCTGTGAAGCCTTTTGCTTCTGGGGAATGGAACCAGATTCCTCCTGATATCACACGTTATGAAAAGACTCAACTCTAGGCGGGCATTCTTCATCTAGGTTTAGTTCTATCCATATTTATTTGCTTATGTGATCTTTGTCTGTCTCTGAAATGTTTTCTTTCTGTAGAGCAGACAGCAAAAAATGCATGATTTTTTTTTTTCAGTTAACGTATGGGTTTGATTAGCCATTTGGATTCAAAGTAGCAGGAGGAAGAATGAAAAGAGGTTAAAATTTTCTTTACAGAGGTTTGGACAGAGAATAGAAAAGAACAGGGTTAGATAGAATTGCAACCATAGCTCCTCAGAAAGAAATTCCACTAACAAGGAATAAAACCAAAATTATTGCTAAGAAAGAGCTTCTGAAGAATGATTCTTTATATATGAAGCCCCTGAAGGCGACAAAAATGCCCAAAAGAAATATCTTTGCTAAACTGGAGCTGGAACTCCTCTTTAAATTTTGAACGGCTCCATCCCAGCATTTGCAACATGAAGCTTGTACCCAGAAGTCCAGATGGCTTCCAGATGAATAAATACCATTTTGTCCACACCCCACTTCGCCCCGTTTTGCTTGTCTTTCTGTTCACTGAACCGTGCTAATCTGAACCCTTAGCCCCGCTGCACGCTCTGTCACTTGTCAAGCAATGCTTTTAGAAGTCGCAAGCCTTGCCTCAGTCCCCTGGCAGCAAGTCAACCTGTCAGCAGGCAGAGCTGGGTAATTACTGCTTAGCCTTACAGAGCTTAACGTGTGTTTGCATAGGCTTGTGTCCTGGCAACACCAAGGCACCGAACCAGAGAGTAAACTTTCTTCTCCCCGAATATTTTCTGTAAGGGAAAGGACACAAGGGACTTTAGCACAGACACAAAATGATGGTTACCAGGGATTGGGATATCTGGACTATCCTCTTCGGTTGGCTTGCTGACTTTATAGCAAAGAGACTGCTGGGCTCCATTCCTCCTTTTCCATGTTTATAGAAAACTGCACTGGCCTAAAGGTATTTTGACAATTGCCTTAGCAGAGGTGCTTAAAAAAGGCCTGTCAAGAAGGCTATAACATAGACAAGAGAAAAGGCAAGCTAGGAGGTATTAGATTGTCACAGGACAAGAGTTGTTTGAATAGCTGACAACAAACCACCAGCAGCGAACCTTTACTACACAAACATCTATTTTTGAGAGAATTATAACCAATTTAAACATAACTGTACTAAGCAAAGTGCAGACAACTCAGAATGAGCATACTAAACGCAACATCAACAATTTAAACTAGAGCAGGGGAAAAACACAGTTATCAGGCTGACGGGGGATGATGCCTTTAATGATTAATCTCACCCACTGATGAGCCATGCTGGGGGAAGCTGTGAACCTCTCATATTCTCCATCACATCAGATGTCTCCTTCGCTAGGCAGCACCTCTGGACTGCCAACAAGAGCTACCCAGAGCTCGAGTTGGGGAGCTGCTCTTACGGGGTGGTTGCTTTCAGCTGCCTGATCTACTGGCTGATGCAAAAGCACCAGTGTGTGTCTAGAAGGTTGGTGGTCCATGAATAGTGGACTATTATCTAGTGAATAGTGTATCCATGTCCCTGAGGAGAACATTGTCTAGACCATTCATGAGCAACCGAGTAGGCCAACACAGCTGTGTCATCTGTGAGTAGTCCATTGATATGTTTAAGGACCACTATGTGATAAATCACAGATTTATTTGTATAAGTTGGCTATGCAAGCATGTTACGTGAGCATCTGTTGTCGTATTGTCCCTTGCCACAGCTGAGGAAAGGAACGTCTCACCACACAGGTTACATGTTCTAAGTAAAGCTGAAGTTTTCTTTGTTTATCCAGTGCAGTTTGCTTGTTGGGTTTCTCTTGTTAGTTTTTCATGGCTGAAGCATCCTGACTGGCTCCATATGGAAGAAATACATTTCCCCAGACAATGACCAGGGTAGTAAGGAAGGAGCTTAAGACAGCTACACTCAGTTTCTCTACAGCTAGCTGCAGCCTTTCCATGATGTTGGCGTTCAGTGTGTAGGAAGTTACGCTGGAATGATGACAGCAACTGCCACCCTACATGTCATGCTCATGCATGAAGGTGATCCTGTGTCCACAAAACAAAAGTCTAAATGGATGTCTTCAGTCACCAAATCATCTTGCAAATGTAGGCAATCAGGCTATACAACCCTGTTCGTGGTCTAAAAGCCAAAGTATCAAAAAGAAGCTGCAGTGTTCGACCTAAGAACACTCATTCTTCACTGTTATGTTGCTCCTATTCCCATTTAACTCCAGTGACATTTATGCAATTGCATTTACATTGTAATCTGGTAAGTATTAAGGTAGTTTAAAGCTATATTAAACACGTTGGATGCAGAGTGACAGAAGTAGCAGGGTATTTTTGGAGTCCAGTATGAGCATTATCAAAACAGTGGAGGGGAGCTGCATCCTACCACATCAGTCAACTCTGTTCTGCAAGAATGAACCTAAACCCAACTTGGGGCTGGATTTGCTGCCTGTTTCTGATAACCTATGAGAGTCTTCAGAGGCAGTCTAACTTGTATGTTCAGGGAAAACCAGACCTACTACTTTCCTGGGATGTTTCTCAAGGTGTTTATCAGCTGTATGAAACAGTCCTGCTGTGCCTGACCTCTCTAAACCATCTCAGCAAGATCATATGGCCAAGAGACACATGAGTTCATGGTCTTTCTTTGAAGAACACTGACCATGCTGTCAGCCAGGGAAGAAGGGAAGCACAAGCAACCTTATATTGGCATGGGAGAAATGTGGATGTTCAGAGGGAGATCCCAGAAATGCTTTAAGCTTCAGGTTTGCAGCAAAAACTTAGAGATCTTTAGGGTGGGTTTTTTAAGACTTTGAGAGTCCTTGGTTTGGTTTGTACCCCTGAACCTTGAGACTTAGGCACCGTTTATGTCCTGTGTCTAACCTTCTAAATCCAACCTCATTTCTTCAACTATATTCTACTTAGGTCCCCTAAAATGTCAGTGGTGCCTCAACTGCAACTGTTGGTATTCAGCACCTCATGGATTGGATTCATTACTTAGAGATACTTTTTACCTAGCATTTTTGTGGGTCTGTAATGTGCACAATACTTGTTGCATAATGTACCACTGCAAGCTTGTAATACAATAGGAATACCAACCTCAGCTTGCAATGCTACTGGGGCTACTGTGCTTCTCCATTAAGAGCATGTTACTTTTTATTTATTTTTTTTCTGTTTCAGCTGTGGGCCTTTTTTGGAAAGGGGTGTGAAAGCCAGTTGTTGGGTTTTTATGGATAAACAGCACAACATAAACACCCCACAAATCACTATTCCAAAGCATAAAAAAGCATTTTTGAAAATGTGCTAATTGTGGTTCTAGTCTCTCTTTACTGGTGTACTCCATTAAGCCTGTATAGAAAAGTAGGTGGTATCTTAGCAATTTTTTTGTTCACCATTTCATAGTGATATAATCTGTTTTTAGTCTTTTGGCTAGTTGAACTATCACAGGAAGAAATACATAACCACAGTGCTTGCATTAATGATGCCTGGAAAAGAGTAACAAGCACTTCACTTTGAGAACCTCTGAGGACCTAGGTACCAAAACTGGGACCTGGGTGAAATGTCAGTTCCTTACTCCAAGTTGTTATGAAAATTGCCACAAAGATATTGCCCAGTATGAGATAAGTGTCCCAGGGGAATGAGCTAAGCTGGATGCATGCCCTGTTGAAAGACCTGTGTTCTCAAGTTCTTTGAATTTGCTTTGTCTACCTCATCCCAAAAGGGAAGTAGCAATGGGCATGAAAGATGGACAAAGTCTGTCTCCCTGACTTGGGAAAAGGAGGGAGCAAAGCAAGATGTGCTCCACCTGGGCTCCTGATGATCCTGGAGAGGGCTGTAGCTCCAAGGCTACTGTAAACATCAGGGCTAACACAAAGCTATGATGTTGCACACAGCTGCCTGGCAGCTGCAGTTCTGTCATCTGGTTGCATGATAGCTATTATACAAATACATTTTTAGGGTTTTTTTGGTCGTTTTGTTTGTTTGTTGTTTGTTGTTGTTTTTTTTTCAATCTGACCCTCTTAAAATTATTTAATGACCTGTGGGCTAAAAGGTTATGCCGTCATAGAAATCTTCCTTCATGTGAATGGAATACCTTTAGTGATGGTACACACGATTAACAAATGAGAAGGGTTTGGGCATGGAGCAGTGACACAAGTTTGCCCTTTGAAAATGGAGTCAGTGGAATGCTTATCTAGAGGTGAAATTTTGGACCTCATATATGTAAGAGTTCCTAAGAATTTCTATGCTAAATTGATTGGATTAATTACCCAAAACGTCTTCGCACTACTTTGTTAGCCTTATTTACAAATTAATATGTACAACAATATAGAACCATATGCCCAGAGATTTTGTGGCTGCTCCATCCTTGGAAGTGTTCAAGGCCAGGCTGGATGGGGCTTTGAGCAACCTGGTCTGGGAGGTGTCCCTGCCATGGGCAGGGGGGTTGGAATGAGGTGATCTTTAAGGTCCCTTCCAACCCAAACGATTCTATGATTCTGTAATAACCAACATCCACATAGCCAAGTAATGCACCAGATATTAACTCTTTTCTGAAGACAGAAAGCAGAGGGAAGACTGAACACTCTGTATTACAGGTATTGAACTCTTCCTTAGGAGGACTTTGCTACATTCTTGGCTATATCAGAAATCTGTTGTTATTTTGTCCAATGCATTTTGCAATCTACTGTCTGTATCAGCTTTAGAAAAGAAGGGAGAGGAAATATTTTGCAGTGAATATGTCCAGCATTTTATTATCTAAATGTTTTAGATAAAGAACTACTAATCCATTAATGGAAAATAAGCTACCTAACTTAGGGTGATTAGACTTCTTCCAGTGGATCCCCCTTCAGATACATGAGCGATCCCAGGGTCTTTGAGCAGTCAAGACCAGCTGGGTCCCTTTTTGCACTTATCTCAAAACCACTGAAGAGAGAACACCACTAACACCCAGGAAAGCTGTGATGTACAAAGAATGTTTGGCACTGGTGGAACTAAAAGAACTGACCATAATTTTGAAGTTAATTATATTCCCTGGATATTAATTTAGGAGATCAAACTTCAGATGTATACCACAACTTGAGATTTATACTTAAGATGCCCCAAACTTGAGGTTTGTACTACACAACACGCTTACATGTGATGCTCAGGCCAAGAAAAAGTACAAAAAAGGAGAGATATTTGAAATAGTAACCGTACTTTGGTGTTTAATTACAGTGTTAGGCACTCTATTGAAGAATGCGATTTACATTCCAAAAGTGCTTCCTGGACTTCTGCATCTCTTGTCCCTTTGGACAAGAATGAAAAGTTCATGCTTTTAAGAAGCGGATTTTGTACTACAGTAGAGTTGTCAGAGCACTTCACAAAGAACAGGACTCCTGATTTGGGGGCTTACTGACTAGACAACAGGCAAGAAGCAATTTCACTCTACCTGTAAGACATTCAAGGACAATAATCAACACTTGAAAGAGAGAGGAAGAGGACTGGGGAAAAGAGGAGGAAAGAAGTGCTATAGAACATGTCATGTACAAAATATTTAGTAGTAAAAGAGAAAAAAAATCCCTAAAAAAATTAATAATTTAAAAGTGGAATTAAAAAAAGATGGAACTCACTTTACATGTAAACAAATAATTTCAGGTGAACTATTCTGTTCTATGGCTAAAATTTAAAGCACAATTTGTTTCCTGCCTCCAAAAAAAATAATTTTATTTAAATTAGAGGATTTTGACATTAGGATTAGGGAAAAATTAGGATTTGTGCAAGGCTTCTTTATTCTTCCAAATTCCTCCTAGTAGAAAATGCTCCTCTGAATGGCACAGATTCTATCTTGCTTTTTAGAATCATCTTCATTTTTTCCATGAAGAGAAGCTGACAGGGTGATTGATGAACTGTCACACAGTGTGACTTGTAGCTATAGAAACATATGAAAAAGCTGTGAAACGCAGTATGAGCCATTCCCCAGTGTACAAAAGAGAACATCAAAAATCTTATGGTGGTCCAGAGACCCTTGTCACTGGAAAAGATTGAAGGTTTTGGGAAAACTTCACCTGACGCTGACAACTGACTTGTCTGTTGTTGCTGACTTGTCTGTGGCTGGTCTGAGGAACTCCAGTTTTGTAATTCCAGCTCTTTACCCAGAACAACTTGCTTATTTTCCTTTCCCTTCCCCATGTACTGTGAAAAGTAACAGTTATACATCACTCTGGGGAAAATATAACGTCTTTAAAAGTAAATAATAAATTCTATGTCACATTTCCTACAAAGAGTGCTGAATACTGTATAGACACGTTGACTCAACAGCCATATCTGATATTGGACTGTTTGAATTAATCTAGTATTGTATTAGATTTACTAGATTTTTATTTGCCTGTTCGTTTGTTTTCAACGTGCAGGTTAGTAAGACCATGAAGAACTTGAAAAATAGCAATTTTAAGGTTGATAATAAAAGACAGATACTTTAGGGATACTAAGTAGGCCCAGACTTATTGATTCACCTTCATTTTGAATTCTTGCTTTATTTTTTGACATTGTTGATTAATAATAATGCTCATGTATATCTCTTATGTATGGCACTCTATAGATCCTCTTTAGAGCTGATCTATCATTGATTTGTGTAGCATTTTAAGTGTGTCTTAACACCTATATATGGTGTACATACCCTATAATGTGTATATAGTAAAATACTGTAACATTTCTGGTGGCAATACAATAATTTGCATTTACACAGAATACATGCTATGCTTCCTTCTTTAAGCTATTCATTTCTGTGTATTTTAGTACAGTATATATGAAACATATTCAATGACTCGGGGTGGGTTTGGGCATGCCTGGCTGCGCAACCAGTCTTGCATCACATTTCCTAGACTCGTACAAAACCTTCAGACCCTCTGACCTTAATAGAGAATGGTCCTCACATCAACAAGCAGCAACAGTGCTTCCGTTAAAAACAAAACACCAAAAAGCCCCAATCCCAGAAAGCATTGAGCATTTCCTCACAGGAAGAAAAAAGCGCCTATCTGTGTTATCTCAAAAGCTAGAAGCATAATTAAAACATCCTCTACATAAGGACAGAGAATGAAAAAGGGGCCGTTGGGGGTCAGGCCAAAGTTTTACCAAACCCAGTGTTTTCTCCCTGGCACTGACAAAGTCTGTTCCCTGGCAGAGAATATAAGAAAAGAATGGGGTATGTAAACATAAAACTTGCCTTAAATATTGTCGTAGCCTTCGAACGTTTGTATCTCAGAGACTTCCTGAGTCTCTGTTGAGCAATCTCAGTTGATTGCTGTCCCATGACTTCTTCATGAAAACTTTTAATACTTGCAGAATCTTGTAACAGGAAGTTTTGTGGGTTGAATTGCACTTTGTGAGGAAAATATCTTTTTGTTTGAATTGTTAGTCTAATGCTGTGAATTTAAAAATAAATAAATAATTTTTTACACACATCTTCAGACAGATGATTACATCAATGTCATCTTCTTTCAGATGCTTATGAATTCAGCACTGAGTTGCATGTCTTGGATCAACATTTTGCAAGAACACTTTCATTCACTCTCTTCTAGCGTAACATGAAAAAAAAAAAAAAAAGAAAGAAACCTTTCACTCTGTTTCATATTCTGTTTCCTTGAATAATTTACTGAGAATACCTCCAGGATGTGTATGCGAAATGTATCTACCCCTAACAGACTAATAATCATGTATTTTTAAATTCAATCTTATGCATGTGCCTTTGTCTAAAGCCTCCTTCTCCACATTCTTCTTTCCTCAGGCCTGACAGAAATAAAACTAGGACAAAGCCTTAGTTAAACCCCATGAACTCATCATACATGGACACACAGGCTGAACACTTGACCTTAGAACATCCAGACTCTTTGTTAGCTGACTTCCTGGCAGATTTGACCTGTGCCAACTAGCACAGTTTAGGGATAGTGCATACCAAGCACTGATCCCAGTGGGCTCTATGGTGAGCACTGCTCCAGTTCTGCTCCCTAAAGTCTACCTCAGCACCATCTCAGCAGGCTTTGCACCTTCAAATACTACATGCTTTCAGTAACTTGCCTTAATTTTATTTTTCTTGAAAAACTGCATAGAAGAAATCACGTGTTGTGTTTCACCATGTGTAGATTAAACTTTTAAACAAAAGGTAATAAACAGCCACATTCAAACACAATGAACTGGGAAAAAAAAAAAACCCTCAGCCATAAGTAAGTGTTATGTCTGAAGGCCACAGGATGTTTAACAGCACAGAGCAGCTCCAGGGCCAAGAGCTATGCAACATCAATTTGTCAGTCTGATCTGAAGGGAAATACAGCCTTAAATAATATGGACGTTAGCTAGGCTATGCCAGGAGGCTTCATGGCCAAAGTCTGTGTCCTGGCCATCTACTATTTAGTAGAGGCATAGCCAAATGTACTTATGATCTTTGTGCGAATGAGAATCAGAATCAGCTATATTTAAGTGATACTGCCTGTCTCTTATCATTAAAGTAACCAGCTAACTCCAAAAATGGCAAAGGTGGTTCTGTTGGTGGAAAACATGATATTTTGATAGGGTAAATTTTTAAATGTCATCTCATTTTAATATTAGTTTGCAAGGATGATGCTTTGAAGTTGTTTAGAAAGTGCCAAAATTCTTCTGATACCCTTCCAGGACAATTCAAGTCCAAGTTAGCACTGAACCATTAGATTCTCCATGAAGTCCCACCTTCTAATCAAAGACTGCTTTAGAAGCTTACTGCAACCACAGCAAATAATGCTTTATTTGAAATACTGAGAAACCTCCACCCTGCTGGGAATTCCCAGTTCCCAGAATGTCCCACGTGTGTTGCTATTTTATTTATTGTTACAGGCAAAGTTTAAATGATGGGAAATGGACAATATAAATTCTTGCATCGCATTATAACCACGTCTGCTTTACTGAAACCTTTGTTTGACAGGATGAACACACTTAGCCAGATCATATGTGTGTGTTAATTATAGTAAGGAAGACAACAAAATGACAATAGTTATAGCAAATCCTCCCAACAGGAAATGGTTATCCAGCTGAGATAAAATGTTTATCAGGAAACTTTGTTACACTATCCAAAACATTTCCTGTCTGCAACATTTTTTTTGTGGGAAAAAGAAAGTTTGTGGTGCTAGAAATAGAATTTTTGCAAGGAATTAAATAACAGTGCTATAGAAAACCATAGCAGTCACACTTCTGTTTTGTGCCCCGTTTTCTTCTTTGTATAAACTATGATGTAACATAAAAAGAAACCCACCTTCAGAATTAATATGGGCATTCATTAAACATGAACAAGTTGATAAACATGAACTTCAAACATTAAAAAATAATTTAAAGCTAATTTTACCTATGTAATATCTAAGCATTGTAATCATGCAGGTAGCAAAGCCCTGTCCCTTCTCTCATTGACACTGATGGTAATGTATTATTTATGTTGGTATATTTGGAAAGGATGAAGTAGACTGAAAAACAGCACTGATAAAGACGTCTACAGAGCTATACTCAAAGTAAAGAGGAACCAGGGATTACGTATTGAAATGTTTATTCAAAATGAAAATAATGAAGAATTAGATTTCCCTAATCATGATTTTTTTCAAAAACAAGGAAAATCTGATTTGTTTAAAACATAATAATAAACTGACATTTCGATATGAACAAAGATTTGACAGGACAAACCTAATAAGACATTACTGAACATGGTAGCAAAATATATCATTCTCTCTAGACTTGTTGCTCTATCAACTGTTTGAAGATTAACTGATAGTTTGTTATTCCATTTTTAAAAGATCCTAACCCAAAAAAAAAAGAATAGTGGATGGCAATAGATTTTTAAAAGGAATTCAGGTACCAAAAGTGCTCAAGTATTTTGAATAATTGGGTTACTGTGAAGTAATCTTTTACTTATCTATATGAAAGAGATTTTGCTTTAATTAAAACCAGCTATTTGTTCATATTTTAAATACAGGTTGTATTCCAGTAAATGGAGCTAATGATGGAATCCTAGAAATGGAATGGAACTCAAAAGGTCATCTGTTTGACTACCATCAGCTGAACTAGGATCAACAAAAGTTATTTTATTCTGATATACAATCTCTAATGATAGAAACTGTACAGCTTCACCAGGCAATCTATAGCCAACTTCCTTATTATTACTGAGAGTATTTTTCCCTACTGCCAAAGCAAAGTTATCTCCTTTATTTCAATTTTTCTCCTGATCATTCAGAACAAAAAAATAAATCTCCTTCCTCTTTACAATAAAATTTCACATTCTTAAAACTGTTACTTCATTTTCCCTCAGTCCTTTCTTCTTCAGTTTAATAAGCCCTACTCACTCAGTTCTTCCCCAAGCCTGTTTTAAGTGTTCATTGAGTTTAACTTCTATTGAACTATTTAGTTGTTTTACAAATTTCTTGAAAAACAACTTTCTACAGCTGTTCCACAACTTTCTTGAGGAAAGCTGAGGAGCAGCTGATCAGCAGGGAGCTGATAACAATAATCCTTTGAATCTTTCTCCATAGCAAGAAAAGGGCATGGTTTCTTTTCTGACAAAACAAACAAACAAACAAACAACAACAACAACAAAAAAGGCTAGTACTACTATTTTTGCTATTTTTATTTTAGTTTATGGCAGTAGAGTATTAATAAAACTACAGGGCAAGTAGCAGTGAACAAAGCAGGGCAGAACTAAGATAATGCAATTAAAGTTTAAAGGATTGCTAGGATCTTGGGCAATTTGAGAAGAAAAACATTAAAAAGCAAAACAGTCAAGATAAAGCTACTTAACCACAGTAAACCATTTTGTTACAGCAAAATGACTTGCTGTATTGATCTACTGTGACTATAAGCAGTCTTTGGTCATCGGTGTCAACTTCTCCAATTAAAGGTATTATTTAGGCATAGGATAAATTTATTAATCTAGAAACAGAAACTAAATTGTCTTCTTCAAGATGTGAAATCCATATCCGATCAATAACTCTGCTTCAAATAAAATGTTTGAGTTGCTCAAGTAGCCACATGTCTATATCCTGTGGGAGGAGTTCTGGAATGGCTTAAAGTATTTGCAAGGCCATAAAAAATCATGACAGGAGACTGATTGACTTTCTACTGTTACCGTAAAGTTATCTCCAGAAAACAAAATGAAAAAATCTGTTTTGCATCTACCTGCTGTCAGAAGCAAGAATATTGTCAGTGAGAACCAGCCTAAATATCAGACGGACATTTAGGGGGAAATTGGCATTGCATTTGAAATGGGTTTGATGACCTAACTTCATGGTAATTAAGTGAAATTCCTAATACCTTTAGATAATACGAACATAAGAATATAGGGTTAATAGCTAATGTTTATTTGAAAATGAGCGAAATTTGAAGAAAAAGAAAAGCAGCATTTTGCTACCGACTCCACTGATGCCAAGATTTCTCTCTACAATGATAAAAGGGAGTCATTTAGGAGATGTCTGTCAGAGATAGCTGAATCCAGTGGCTCAGCAGATGCGAGGGCACTGCAGCTCCATGCCCCGAGGTTCAGGCAATAGCAAGGCTGAGCACGTGCTTCCAAGGCACACCAAAACACACACAGTACACACACATGGTTAACCACACAGATCAGCAGACAGAGAGCAGTGCCTTACCAGCTCCAGCACCACACAAACATGAATGGCACAAACTGCTCCATCCTGTTCCTCTCCTCTGTCAGATTAGGGTTGAAGACTGCTAGCAGTGTCCAGACATACACACACAGGTGTCCATGGACATTCAGTCACTATAGCTGGTTCCAGATCTCCTGCTCTCCTCAGTTGCTGGCACCTGGGCATACAAATCCCCAAGGTTCATAGTCTGCTGGTATTTAGACCTCTTCTCATTGTAAGCACAAACAGAAACAATCTCAGTGGCAGCTGGTCCGGACCTACGGTCTACCCTTTAGCTGAATCTCAGAGCCCCCGGTCTCACTGGTGGTTGGCTCAGACCAATGGGCCCTCTGTGAGGCAACTTGTAGATCTTTCATCTCTACATGGAGCCCACGGACCTATGATCCCTACAATGGCTAGCTCCCAGATCTCTTATCCTACTTGCAGGCTACTTGGGCTTGAAGAACTCTACCAAATTACAGTTACACACACAAAGAGGATTGACGCTCCCTAGGGAAACATAGCACAGTCACGGTCTCTCCAATTGCTGGCCCACAGACCTATGGCTTATATAATATATATGGATTACATGATAAATATGATTTATCACTTTCAACAAGTTTACCTAACTTTTCTTGCAAGGATCCCCTTACCTTCCTGCCCTGATGCTCCTAACCACAGTGATGCCTTCTCCTTGCTTATGGGAGACCATGATGCCAACTTCTTGTGACTCTTGAGGAACATTATGTTTGGCTGTTGCTACCACCATCCCTAAATTCTTCAGGTAAGATGATCCGAATGACAGACAGGATGATGCAAGGTCTTTATCAAGACAGCGGCTACTCCTTTTTGGAAGTCCAAACCAAACAGGCTACTGTCCTGGTTTCAGGTAGGACAGAGTTAATTTTCCTCCTAGTAGCTGGCAGGGTGTTATGTTTTGGATTAGGATGAGAAGAGCGCTGATAACATGCTGATGTTTTAATTGTTGTAGAGCAGTGCTTACACCAAGCCAAGGACTTTTCAGCTTCTCGCTCTGTCCTGCTAGCGAGCAGGCTAGGGATGCAGCAGGAGCTGGGAGGGGACAGACCCAGGACAGCTGACCCAAACTGGCCAAAGGGGTATTCCATACCATCTGACGTCATGCTGAACAATATATAGGGGTGGCTAGCCTGGGTGGGGGGGCCGGCTGCTCAGGGATAGGCTGGGCATCGGTCAACGGGTGGTGAGCAATTGCATTGTGCATCACTTATTTTGTACACATTATTACTATTATTATTACTATTATTATTATTATTGTTATTAATTTTCCTGTCTTAATAAACTGTCGTTATCTCAACTCACAGGCTTCACTTTCCCGTTTCTCTCCCCCATCCCGGAGAGGGAGGGGGGAGGGTGAGCGAACGGCTGTGTGGTGTTTGGCTGCCAGCCGGGCTAAACCACAACAGCTACAAACAAAGCATTTAAGGCAGTGAGAGCGAAAATTAACAAAATCACTTAAGCCCCAGTCCCAGACTACTTTGGCCAAGTCTCTACCGAGTGTCAGGTGGATCTGCAGCACATTCTAGGATTCCGACTGTTCCATTTTCCCTGTCCAATCTGCACACTGGCCTGCTGGCTACCTGTCCTAGAAACCAAGGCATGGAGCAGAAGGGAGAAAGGATGAGCCAAAAGGGACGCTGCTTCATGCCCAGGTCTTCCCTTGAAGTGAAGCACAGCTGTGATCAGAGCACAAAAACAGGTTTCATGAGCTTGAAAATTCTTGGATCCACCAGCATAACTGAGGTTTCTTAGCCTTTATTTGCTAAGGCTCTTTTTACTGACAAGAATGTAACCTATCCCAAAGCACGTTAAAATGTGTAAGCACTTTTTTCAATCTTAGTTCAACAGAAAAAGACAGCTCTTGTTAAACATCTGCTTTTGGGACACTTACCCTTTCTTTAACTTGCTGTGTCTTCAGGTCTAACAAGTTTATGTGAAAGCAGTCATAAAAATCTCTAATAATAATCTAATAATAATCTATAATAATAATCTAATAATAAATCTCTCATCCTCTAATCTCGCATGTGGTGACAGAACTTACCGGCCTATGGTTGCCTTGCACTCACATTATTTTGCTTCCACAAAGGCTGACGCTGGCCTCTCGTGGTAATAACTGAGGACACCAGTAGTTTCCCCGATGTACACAACTGAAAAGTCATCCCCAAACCCACAACACAGGTAATGGGAACCCTGCCATTGAGGTGGGAAGCTGGTTTTATTTTGACCTGAAAATACTCTTAGCTTTCTCACTTCCTGATGACAGGCTGTCGAAGAAGAAATACGACAAAAGGATTACTGAAGTATTTTATTTGGCAACTGTTTAGCAAAACAAGTCTCTACCATTACCACCTCTGCCCAGTAATGCAGTAGTTGGGCTCAAATACAGAGGCTTTAACTACTGAATGAGAACTACAACATTTGATAATTTTGTAGCAAACTCCAAAATTATGTTAGTCCAAAGCTTTCATCACCCAGGAAGTACAGAAACCCTTCCCAGTGCTTCAAATTCTTCGGGGAGATCTGTTGAGGAATGTGAGATCAGTCTGTAACTGTGTTTCATTGTTCTGAAATATTCCAGACAGAATTGTGTAATTGATTTTGAGAATCAGATTATCGTGAGTTCAAGGTGATGGGGATGTATCTGGGATGTATCTGTGAGGCTCCACATCACTACGCTGTTGCAGCCATTTATGACAGCTCAAGCCTACAGATTTGCCCAGTGCCTCCTGGAAGGTTTGCAGACCACATATTCCGTAAAGGGAGGTGGACCCTTCTTGGAGAACTTGCATCCTGAAACTCAACTGGTGTACCGAACTGGTGCTTAAATATTGGAAAAATAAACAACTTCAGGCAGAAAACAGTACTGAAGAAAAGTAACTGAAATCCTATGGGTTTGGAGTATGTTGGTGCTGGAACCAGTAAGCCTGTTCACTGACTTACAGGTGTTTACAATCTCTGCTATGTTCTCATTTAATGTCTAATTATATTTTTACACTGTACAAAATAATACTGTCAAAATAAAAGCAGAATAAATGTCAGTTAATCAGAAAAGAAAACTAGGTCATCTTCCAAGAAGTATTATTCCAAAGACCAAATGGAAATGCAAAAAATTCAACTGGAAAACATATTAAGAAGAAATATATGCAAAGCTTAAATTTCAAAGGACAATACTTTGCTATTTGATAAAAAGAAAATACAGTCCTGGTACATATAAAAAGAATGTCTGTAAGATGAAACAGAGATATACTTCCTTCCATTCATTGCTGTTGAGTTCTAAATCTAGCACTACACTTAGGAAAGAAGAAAAGCAAACTGGAAATGGCCCAAATGAAAGGAAGAAATTGAGACAGGTGTAGAACAACCGGTATGTAAAGAAAGGCAGAAGTAACATGATCACTTTTTGGTTTGAAGTAATCAATAAATGGAGACCACTTTCAGCGTCAGACATTTGTCCTCCATTTCTGATTTATATTATTATGGCTTTAACTTCTCCCCGTTTCTTTTTATGTCTTTTTTTTTTCCATTAAATTAAAACACCACTCAATACTTAATGTTTTCTCATTACAAAGAACCTATAAACTGTAATCTAAATAATAAACTTTTTCATAAACTAATCACCTTCTAAAGCATCTCTTGTTTTCAAACCATTGATCATCTCCGTGCAACCTATCACATTTTCAACTTCGCTATCAAAATATATAGTAGCTTTATGTGCAGTTTCCCACTAGTTGGTTTCTAATAATTACTGGAGGCAAATTTCCTTTTAACTTCTGTTTGCTTCACTTTTTATACATTCAGAAATGACGTTAGCATTTCTTACTTTCACACTTTCAGTTATTGTTCACCGACCTCAATCTGTTAGCAAAATGTTTCAAATGCAGACTCTTTGTTTGTAGATTTGCTTCTAGATTTAAGGGCTTCACTGTATTAAACCCAATTTTGTTTGAATGGGTCAAGCACACCATCTGTTCCACTAAGTGTGACCTTCAGCCTAACACAATACAGTGTTCCTTTGGTTAAATAAAGCATAACTTTTAGAAAAATATCCAATGTTGTTTTACAACGTACACTGAAGAATCAATAAACAGCTCGCAGCCCCAGATTAAACTTGTTTTACGGAACAATTGCTTCTACTAAAAATGTTTGTCTTTCTGCCAATCTGAAAATGAATAGCTTGTTACCATTGCCTGCTAGACTGACATTATCAGGTATATTTTTACATTTACACATGCATCTGAGTTCCGGCAACCTTTCTCCCCTGAAATG
Organism: Cygnus atratus; assembly: GCF_013377495.2. NCBI lineage: Eukaryota > Metazoa > Chordata > Aves > Anseriformes > Anatidae > Cygnus > Cygnus atratus. The sequence goes on along the minus strand of NC_066362.1, from coordinate 179,642,976 downwards.
GATTCAAGAAAACAGGAAACTGAGAAATGAATATGGCAACAGACAATAAATTGTATTGTGTTTTACTGTGATCATTTTATTCTACATAAAGAGAGAACAAAACTATGGGGCAACACATCACTGTCGTCATTGAGTCCAACACCCCCAAAATCTGCTGACACTCTACACAAATCATTACTGATATCTCATTCGAATGCAGAAAACATTCCTAGGAAAAAACACTTCTAATTATCTTGGAAGAACCACAGTGACTGAGCGAGCAAAGCAGTGACTGAGCCAGCAAAGCAGAAAACAGAGACCCTTTGCAGATTAAAATGCATTGGGAACACTGAACGTATTTTGATGTGTAGTATCTTTACTTCCAGCTGACAAACTAAAAAGAGATGGATACTCCACAGAGCACTGCAGTTAGTGACAGACAATACACATGCATTAGGGCAGCACATTAAGGAAGAGCACTGATAGACCCTGCGGTGGTACGGGCACTTCCCGTATTATGTATGAAGGATTGGAGGCAAGGCACGTGAAGCACATCACATGAGACCATCATACAACATAGCAAGCATGGAGAATGGAGTCTCTACTCCTTCGGTAACTGCAGAGACAGGTTCGGCTGTTCTACATACTTACACAAGCCTCATTTTTTGAAAATTGCCTATTGATCTGTGATTGTGATTATCAATTGTCATTATTATTATGAATTGTGGTTGTGATTTAAAAAAAAAAAAAAAACTGAGACCCTCCCCAGGTGATAAAGGAGTTTCATTTTTGTCAGAGCGCTAGCTCCTAAGCCACACGGCTTTCTTCTTCTGAATAAGGTTCCCACAAGAAAAATCTAACAATATTATTGTATAAAACAGCAAAGGTCTCTGAACACATACCACAGCAAGGAAGCAGGGTATATCAAACTGAAGGTAGGAGATATGACCAATAAAAACATGGATGCTACCTTCAGAAAACATTTAGGCGATCCTGTTAAGGGAGAGATAAACTTTAAACACAAATTGTAAGAGAAATAGAAAAATAGTTATGTCCCTTCATTTCTCTTGGAAAAATAGTTTTAACAATTTATTGCACATACAAATAGTACACAATGCTTGGTGTTCTCGTAATAATCATCCTTGAACATGTCTCTCACTACGTGATGTTGTCAAACGTACTTAGGCCGAGGCAACAGCTCGAGGAAAAGTGTTTTTGTCCAATCTCCCTCAGTGCCGTGCTTGCTTCGAGCACCCAGCTCTTCTCAAGGCGCCCACACCACCAAAAGCGATGCGCCTCAGAGAAGAGATGGGGTGTGTTTTCTCAGCCTCTCCTCGCCTCAGCTCGGCGGCAGCCGCACTCCCAGCCCCGAGGGGCCGCCCCAGCTAATCCTGACTCGGCTGCCCGCTCCGGCTGCGGTAGGAGGATCCCGGGGAGGCGCTACCTCCCTTCCCTCCCCCTCCTGGCGGCTGAGGAGGCGCCTGAGAGCGGCTGCACCCTCCCCAGCCCCACTGCAGGGAGGAGGAGGAAGAGGAGGAGGAGCCGCCGCCTGCGGGGAAGGTAAGCTATACGGAGCAAGCAGCCCGCCGCCGCCCTTCCCTCCCCGTCCCCCGGGCAGAGCCGCCCCGCTGAGGGGAGCGGCGGTTGGGACCGGTACGCGGCGCCCCAACAGCCGCCGCCAGCCCCGCCCCGCCCCGCGCCAGCCGCCGCTGCCGGGCATGGCGGGGGAGGGTGGGACGGAAAGGGCGGGCGCTGCGCTTCCCGCCCCGCGCCGCGCGGCCGGCATCTTGGGGTGCCCGCTGAAGGGGCGTCGTCGGCTTTCCCGGGCGAAATTCCGCTGTGATTCCTTCTAGAGATTGAATTTCTCGTGTTGCTGAATAAAAATAAGAGGGTGCAGTTAGCACGGGGATTGTAGTGTGGTTGCAAACTGAATAAAGTCTGTTTACGGATGGTTTTTGTGCATCGTTGTGACCCGCTGGGGTGAACTGGTGGTTGGTTTGGGGGTGAAGTGATGGTGGAGGGTGTGAAAGGGGGCACGGGTAAGGGGAAAGTGGAGAAATAATGACGCTGCTGCATGTGGGGTTGGGGAGAAATAAACGTGACAGAATGACACTTGGTGGTAATGATGCGATGGGCAGTAAAGCAACAGAAAAAGGCTGTGTGGATAAAAAAGAATCAAGCTTATCATTGCTTTGATGGGGAAAAAAATATAGGATCTTTTGATGGTGTTTGCTGTAGACCAGAAAAACTGGATTTCGATGAGGATAGTGCTTACTGAGAGATAATATCAGGAATTTTATCATAGGTGGGCTTCTTTGTTAACATCATCATTTGGAAGGAAATACAGCAGTCCACTTCTTACACAGAACTGTTCTAAGCTTGCTGAACAGGCACTGAATTGCCCATTTCTCAGTGGGAAAATTTCTGGGAAGAGCTTTCAATCCAGGATCACATTTGTCGTTTGATTATTGACATACAATACAGGCCTAAACAAAGATTGAAATTCATGATCTGAGGAGGGCCAACTTTGAAAATCAAGAGGCTTAATTCGTGATGTCAGTTGCACTGAGTCCTGAGGGCCCTGAAGGTAAAGAAGGTATGAACTTGTTTTATGCCAAAGGTAAAGTTTGTTTGGAATTAATATCCAAAAAAGAAAAAAGGTCTGCCAAACTGTTACTGATCTCAAAAAGAATGTTTTGGAATAAAGAATAGAAAAAGGACGGATAAGCAAAGAAAGCTGCAGGAAGTAAAGTGTAGTGATGAAGTGAAAATTGTCCAAAGTTAGTCTGAGTTAGTTATAGGAGAGTATTTTTAAAGCTTGTGTAATCATCTAAGTAAAAATAAAAATAGAAGTAAGACCTCTAGGTGATAAAGTGGAAGTAAAATAACCTTGGCCTCACATTGCATGAGATGTCTTACAGTTTGGAGACTATTGCAGCAAGTAGATTTAATATTAGATGCTTAAACTTACACATTAAGGAGCAATATTTTGTCTCTGGATTAGTTTTTAAGAGCTGGGAAACTTCTATCTGCTATGTCTAATCCTATACTCTTGCCATTTTTGTTGGTCACTTACAATTTCAGAAGACTTAAAGAAATACCCAACTGGACAGTTAGAGTCATTTACTCACCAAGAAGTACCGCTAAATTTTTTTTAATGTGCACATTCTATTTACTGTTGTATCTCTTCCTTCTGTAAAATATATCTTTTTTATGCAGACAGCTATAACTATCAAAGTTTAAACAATCTGAATTCTTAGATCCAGGTATAGAATATCCATTATTTGTATATATATTTTAGATAATACGTTTATATTTACATGGTAGATGCATATTGCACCGTCCTTCAGCCCTGCCTGGCCTTTTGTGCTGGGTTCATGGGAAACACTCTTGCAAGTACCCAGTGCTACAGGGAGGTCTAAGTACAGCCACCAGTTCATGCTGTGGTCGTGTTAGACATAGTCTTGAAAAAAATCCACTCTTGGTGACCCAATGTGCAGAAAGACTGTGCTAAATCTAAGCAATGAATGTAGAAAAGAGAGCCAGATGTAGTTTAATAATGCTTATGGGCTTGTTTATTTATTTTGTTTTTGTTGTTGTTTTAATTAAGGCATAGAATGTTTTAGAAGGTACCTTTTATAAATAAAAGCTTTTAGCTTAAATGGGGCTAGAAGGCATAGAAGGCCCTTCCTTGGACACGTAAGGAACTGGTTGTAGGTTAGAACTATAGGAGCTTTCCTCTTCAAGAGATTGAACAGGATGTGAGGTCAAAGATCCAACAGCTAGACCTGATACATGGCTCAAAATTTGGCTGGATCAGGCAACGTCTGGCTAATAACAATTTAGGCTAGGTGAAATCCCATTAGAGGAGGCATAACGAAGTAAGTGCATTTGCTTGCTGGTTTTGTATTAATGTAATGACATATTTATGATTACATGATAAGATAAAGACCCTTGCCTGACATACTGTTCCTATGGCATTGAACTGGTGTCATCAGGCTCCCACTTGTAGTTGTAATGCATCTTAACATCTGCATTATACATTGTTTATCCTGATAAGCTTGATGAACTGTTAGTATTTCTTAAATTCTTAAACCTTAAACATTTTCTGAACTAAGATTCATTAAGGTTGTAAAAAGAAATGCTCTCTATTTCTTTCACATATTTATTGCATTATTTTGCATTCATTTGCTATGCTAGGTGGTTGATATTTTTAATAAAGGTATTTTAAAACCAAATCTTCAGAATACTTTCATTTCCCTAAAGCTGGTTCCTTGAACTCTCAAGTTCGAAAGTCAAAATGAAAAATCAATATAAGTTTCAATTCTACCAAAACGGTTATATGGTAAATTAAATGCAGTGTTTTAAATGGACAAGAGCTAATAATTGCATCCATTGTTAATATTTTATTAGGTTTGTCTCTGTATGGATTACAGGAACTGAAGAGTGTTCAGAGTTTGGCTAGAAATTTGGCAAAGAGACAGGGCTTTTCGTGTTAGTTTTCTGAAAATCTGGAATCGGCCATATTAAAAAAGCAAATATTTTTCTTGGCATCTCAGGTTAGATTTAGATTATATTAGATTTAGATACAGGAATAACATCCTGTTCCCAAGAAACTGTCTAACAAATTGTTTGATTATTTTAATATACCTGAAGATCTGGAGATAATGCTCATTATATATTTTTTTCTTTTAATGCAAAAGTAAACCACTAATTATGTGAAAATGACTCTAGCATCCTCCTATCATGGTTTTTAGCATTGAAGGTAGTTTGTGCATTCATTTTCCATTATCTGAAACATTTGATTGCCTTCAAAAGGTATTTTTGCTCTTGTATGAAAGAGTGAAAATAATTTAAAAATGTTTTGTGATCAACACCTTTTAGTCAGGCTTTTTTAGCTGCCAACCTTGAGATTTCAACATAGATTTGCTGAAGACTATTTTCTAATCTGTGTACTTCTGCTTTTTGTTAGTTAGTTATATATTTTCTGTTCCTTAATAGTTTTTAGTTGTTTCATTCAAATCTTTATTTATTTTTTTCCAGTCAAATAGATGGAGACCCAAAGCTTTCAAATTATTTTTTTCAGGGTGACTGGGGGGTTTGTGGAATGGAGAAAAGAATTTGAGATTTGTTTCTTCTGCTTTAAGCGTTTTCCCTCTGGTAGATGACGATGCATTTTTCCAGTCAGTTCCACTCTCGCTGCTCCCTGGTAAACAATACACCATTCTACATCAATGACGATGAGAGACAACAGTTCTAAGGGGGGAAAAATAGAATAGGGATGGGAGAAATAAAGAAGCTTAATATGGGCAGTGTGTCTTACCATCTGTTTTCTATAGGACTTATAAAAGTCCTATTGAATTTTACAAAAATCAAATTAATCAAATTTTCTTCATAACCAAAAGCTCCAAGGTTTGGGGTGGTTTTTTTGTTTGTTTCTTTGTTTTTTGTTTTTGAGGTGAGGGGAAGGTATCCCAGGAATCTTCATATGAATTTCAGAGCAATTTTGTCACTTAGGGCAGAAATTTCACACCAGATCCTGACACTTATTTTTAAACCATCAAAGAGTTGAAAGGTCATGTCATCTGTTTTCTTTCCTGCCTTCTCACTTATTTCAAAACATTTTTCCCTGATGTATTTGTTCTTTACCACCACGGTACTAAAGCTGAATTGAAGGGCAGTGCTGAGGATGGGTTATAAAACAGTGTTCCCACTAACTTCCTTGCTTTTGGTGTGTCCATGTTCCCTTGTTTTATGTTGTTTGTATCTTATCCTACACTACTTTCATTTATTTCAATTAATTTATTTTGGGGGATGATGAAATTACTGGGGGAAAAAAAAAGGCCTTTGCATATAGATTTCAAGCATCTAGCTCCAGTAAATCTTTCAGCATGTAAATGGGGCCCCCAGCATAAGAAGGACATGGATCTATTTGAGTGAGTCCAGAGGAGGGCCACGAGGATGATCAGAGGGCTGGAGCACCTCTCCTACAAAAACAGGCTGAGGGAGTTGGGGTTGTTCAGCATGGAGAAGAGAAGGCTCTGGGGAGACTTTACGGAGGCCTTCCAGTGCCTAAAGGAGGCCTACAGGAAAGCTGGGGAGGGATTCTTTGTCAGGGAGTGTAGGGATAAGACAAGGGGGGAATGGCTTTAAAATAAAAGAGGGGAGATTAATGATTAGATATGTGGAAGAAATTCTTCACTCAGAGGGTGGTGAGGCCCTGGCACAGGTTGCCCAGAGAAGCTGTGGATGCCCCATCCCTGGAGGTGTTCAAGGCCAGGCTGGATGGGGCTTTGGGCAACCTGGTCTGGTGGGAGGTGTCCCTGCCCATGGCAGGGGGGTTGGAACTGGGTGATCTTTGAGGTACCTTCCAACCCAAACTATTCTGTCAATCTCTGATAATTTCAGTGGGGTCATGCTGGATGTCTCTCCCTGGATCCAACAGGTAGAACTGATTATCATTCTAAGAGAGAGATGGCATCTGACAAGATGGTTTTGGCTGAAGTTTTGGTTCTGTAGAGCGAGACAATAACGCTGTCTTATTTTAATTAGATTTCTGTAGCAATTTATTTTAATTAGAAATTTCTGAGGTAGTTATCTACTTTACAAGGTCAAGGATGTCAGTCTTTCAGACTGTCAAGACTGCAGTCTTTCAGAGGTTCTTGGATTCAGCCTCCAAATTGCATGTACCTTTGCTCTTGAAATTAGTAGGCAGCCAGCGGAGCTTGCATCAGAAGCCACGAAGTCACAGTATAGTGTCAAGAAGCAAGTAGGGAATGAGAAAAGAGTGTGCTTTCGTTGGAGATAGCAGCTCTTCAAACAACCACTTACTGTTTTCCAGGGTCTGCAGTTCCTTGGTCATGGAAAATGCTGCATCAGTGGAGGAGTAAATGAAGATCTGAGTTCTGTCAGTTTATGGTCAGCACTAGACAGGGTAGTGACATTTCAGTGTTTGTACATGAACAAGGATGATAATTTTGAAAATAGGCTCATGTCTTCCCAGAAAGGGAATGTAACCTCTTCAGTGGGAATAGCTGTCAATAATATTACTGTTCTGTCCTCTCCTGCAAGATCAGTTGAACAATTTAGCATCATTTCATGACTTTTCCTGCACGTGGCTGCTGAAAAATCAACAATATCAGGCAAGGTTAGGTCCTTTTCCTAAAGGTGTCAGCAAGTCCTTTTTTTTCTGTGACTTTTTCCTTCTATTCTTTCCAAGGCCTTTGGCTAGAGTTACTGGGGGAGGAAGCTCCAGACAGACCTTTGATTCAGCAGATGAGATTCAGAAATGCTGAAATTAAGTGCGAGGAAATACTAAGTGGAGTTCTGGGAAGGAAAAAAAATGTTTGCTTGCCACGTTCCTAGAGAGAGAATCTACAAGAATGTTTACATTCAAATGAGTTAGTGAACCTGTATAAATATTTAGGATTAAATGGTCTGGTTAGACTCTTAATAGAGCTTAGCTAATAGAACCAGCATTTGTGTTCCTTAACTTAATCTTATCTATACCACAGAGGCATACATAGTCTACCCACATACCATGGCTGCAAGAAATCCAGAGTCAGAACTTACAAATTGCACAACTTGACTCAGGCTGTCAGAGTATGCTGTCCAGATTCTTAAATTGGACTTGGATTCCAGATAGGAGATTTATGAAAGTTCAGTGTAAATGCTTTTAAAACACTGTGTACTTCCTCAAAAAATGGACATTTACTATGAAGTTTCTTCTTTAAGATTTTCGTCTTAGATTTTTTTTTGAAAAACAGTTATTGAATATATGTATATATATATAAAGTTTTAATGCATGAGAAATATTTCTTGCTTACCTATTTACTTTTGAAAGTATTGCCTTTTTTTTTTTTTAAAGTAATGACAAGCTATTCTAAGGTAAGGTTTTTCAGCAATTATATGCATATTTTAAGATTTCGTAGGTGAACAGCCCTAAAAACTTGGTTCTAATAGCTAGGACTGTATTTTTCTTCTGTATCTAAAGTACTCAAATATGAAGGTTTTGTTCTTTAAACATTTGATTAAAGTACTGTTTTTCCTTTGCTTCACAGTAATTTTTCTGAAGGAAAAATTCCTAAGAATAAGCAAACATGAATCATCACTAGTATGCTAGAGGTACTCAGATAAAAATGATTGTTATGTAGGCTTAATGATTTAATATATTTTCTTTGTCCTTCTTTGTTTTCAGGATCTAATACTCAATATATACTCTTAAATCAATTGCCTGTTTTTACAAAGAACACCCTTGCAGATGCAAACATGTGACAATCAGTATGTACTTGTATTACATCAAATGAATTTGAATAAAAGAATAAATGGGTATCATCTGAGGCATCCTATGTACCGATACCCTATGTAGGACTGTTCAGAAATAAAGTGCCTATGTTTGCAGAATGGTTTGAAGAATGGGGTAATTTTCTCATAGTTATGTTTAAGATAAAACATCACTTTTGAATTGTGAGGACATGTAAGTGATCTCTGTTCTTGCAAAAGTTAGTTCAAAGCTCTCAGTATGTTTCTGGGACTCTGAAAAAGTAGTGGGCTGGAGATCGTTTTGTTCGGTAAGTGAATGGTCCATACTGTTGTATCTTCATTTATACCAGCAGATAACCTGCTTTTAAAGTCAAACTGTGTGCTTTTGTCTAAACAGAAGAAATGGAAGTAAAATATTAGAACTCAAAGAATGATGAATATCAGTCGTGTATCAAATGGCTTGCAGAAGAGAGACAGAATCCTGCATTCACTTAAATTAGAAAATTCATAGTTAATAGTTAATCTCTTAGAGAACCTGTCAGCCGTGTAGGCTAAAGGTGGCTAAGAAGTGGATTACACATATCAACATTGACAGGCAGTGTTGGAAATTGAAGCTGCAAAATTTTGCATGGCCTTGATAATCAGTTTCGCTCTTAACACTGCTGACTTGGTTGACGTTAAACATTTCAGAACTGCAGTTTGTGAACACAATCCTGCTCTGGTCATGCAAAAGGCCTTAATTTGGCAGGTTGTTTCTAGTTTCAGTAGAGATAACATACGCAACATCAAGTGGTCGTGTTCTCATTGAACAAGTAAATATGTTGAGGAAAATAAGAAAATAACAAATTTCTTAACAGCAAAAGCATACCAAGTTACCATGTATTGTTAAGGTGTAAAGCATGGTAAATGGCCATGTGTGTTCCTTCAGGGCTCTGTTCAGTTGTGTAAGCGTAACTGACTAGTGCTCATTTAAGGCAAATAAAGAGATTTTTTCTTTATTCAGTGAATTAAATCATATTTTTTAAATCCTTAAAACTGACAATATTTAAATCATATGAACTTGATATATTCTACGTCTTTGGGCTTGGTCTTACAGGATGAAGGCTTCCATAAGAGACATGTTTTGTAATAACATTAGCTAGTTTTATAAAGCTGCATTTGATACTTCTTTTAAAGTGTAGTAGTCTTCTGAAAAATAGCTAAATAAAATGGTGTTTCTTGTTCTTTGGATGTTATTGTGCCTCTAATCAGAATTTTCCAGACATTCTGTTTTCAGTGAAATGTAAACAGATTTTTAGCATTGGCTGAATCGGTGCCCCTCCAAGAAAATGACATTTACCACTTTCCAACTTGCTGAGTAAAAGAAGCCTGCACAGCTTCAAAGCTGCTTAGTAATTTGTGCAGTTTTACTGGAAATGGAGTTGCATGGCTTTATGGTAGGGAATTGTTTCAGGATAGCAGGGGCATGCATATTCATGTGGGAAGAAACATCTGATCTGGAAATTGTTTCCACTGATGATGCACATCACAGAAAGCATGCAATTCTTTTACAGAGCTGGCAATATTTTCTGAAACAAAGTGGATATTCTAACAATTCTCAGTAAACCTGAAAAGCCCCAAATGTTTTTTTCTAACACGGCTTTTCAAAATGGAACTGGAATAAGAACATTTGAAGGCTTATGCCAGAAATGGAAAGCTTTGTCCAGTGTGCTTTTTCTTTTTTTTGAAAGAACTGTCTTGAAAAATTACATCAGCAAGGTTCTAAAGCTATTTTTACTGCAATAAAAAAATTAGAGTATTTATTAAAACCTTTTCCTTTCCAATAACTGACTAACTGTACTACTTATTAAAAAAAAATAAATAATTGTCCAAGAATTACTATTTAGGTAAGAATACAGAATAGTAGAGTCCATCTCACCGATCACTGTACAGTTAAATATAAAAATGAAATTGTCTGAGCTTCATGATTTTTGTTTTCTCACCCAATACAGGCAAATAATTCCGGCTTAATATGAAGTGTGTATAGTTCTATAAAGTATTTTTGCAGCAATGTGATATGGTGATTTTAACCGCAATTCTCTCTCTGCAGGGGGACACAGGCACAAATCCATATGGAGGATGAAACTCTTCCTGCTCAAGAAGTCAGTGCCAAGGTCAGAGTGTGACTTTGTGTTAAGACTTTCATACTGCTCTACTCAAGAGGATTAAGCTGGTTTCATTTAGTACTAACTTAGTATATGCTGGTAGCTTTCAAGATAAACTTAAAACCAAAACTCTAGGTATAAAATGATAGTTGGAAAAGAAATGTTACTTATGTGATCCACAAATTGTTAGAAGAACAATATATTCATTTGAAGTGGGTTGAATTGCTCCTTTGTCTTACAGCATTGGTGTAATTTGGAATTAAGTTCTAAAGTTACTTGTTTCAGCCTAATGTTTCAACAAGATAAACTTGTAAGAATTAACTTTTGTAGCATAATACGATGAAAAAAATCAATCCCATTTTTCTCTTTCTTTTTCTTTGAAAACCCTGTGTGTAAAACTTCATGAAACATATCATTTAGGTTTTGAGCTTAATGATAGTGCCTTGTTACGGTGATCTGTATGACAGAACTGAATAACCAGCTTTTAGACTGATTGATGAGGTCAAATGAAATTTTGGGAATATTGGAGACATAGCTGATACACCTTTGCAATAGGTAGCTGGTTCATATGAAATCTCAAATTCTTGTCTAGCTCTGTCTTTCATGAACCTGTGCAATATAACAAGGGAACTAATCACTGATGGGACATAAATATTGTAGGCTGAATCTTCAAGCTCTCTTTTTTGGGGGACAAAATATGATGGAAAGTGAGGAAGGGGGAAAAATCTTTAAAAGTGAAAGAATGTCTCTTACTAAGATGGATGAAATTAGTGATTTCAGAGACAGGATTTAGATTATGTTTTAGTCTGACAAAGTCTGTTAATAATTCTATTTAAAAAAAAAAAGTCAATATTGTAAGTATTTTTCTTGGGTGCTTTTTATAGTACTTTTTTCAGAGTATGATTTTAATGTTAAGAAATGCTACAGTTTTTTCTTTTTTTGTAACCTGTTAATTATGAGGGTAGGACAGGAGTTCTTTGTAGAAGCAGATTACAGAAAAAAACTTCACTCTTTAAGATGAATGGGTGCTCATTCATCTGCTGTGTACTTGGAATTTATAGCCCACTTTTTAAAGAAACCAGTAGCTTATTTTGCTGAGGCATTGGTAAGGGAATCTATAATTGAAGGGCACCCTGACTGTCCTTTTGAAACTCTGGCTTCATCAGTCTTGAGCAAAAGTGGAATGCAGTTTTGTTAATGCAATTGACTAGTCTGTGATGCTTTTGCTACTCGTTATCATACTTTAAAAGTCCCTAAAATCTTCCATAAAATTCATGCTAACCTCTTGACATGAAACAAACTGTTCTGTGAAAAGCAGATTGATGAATCCTGATTTTAGATGAATACATATCCTTCATCTCTTATAATTTTGCTATGTGTCATGGAAGACAGCGTTTCCTAAACTGGCTTGGCCCTACTTACTTGCTGACTTACTTCATAATGTATGTGTATGATTCTCCAGTTGCCTACTGCCAAATGGATTGTGTAACAGCTGAATCTTACTTCCCTTTCACTTGCAAATTTGGCTGAAAATGGTCACTGAATCTAGTTATTTGGTGTGAGGAGATGGGGAAATAGCTAGTGTCATCAAGACCGCAGCTTTTTTTTAATGGAACGTGACCAACCCTCCTTCTCCTTCCTCAGAAGTATATTTGTTTAAAGGTTGAAAGTCACAATTTATTTAGGGATTTATCTCTAGTTTCAAATGTTTTATGTGTGCTTCTGTGAACATTTTTTCATAGTAAGTGATATTAGTCAAAAAAGCAATATCCTTTAGACTGACGTAGATGACTCTAAAGTAGAATTTATTCATATCTCTGCTTCAGTCAGAGGTTAAAAAAAAAAGTATTCTGTGACAGTTCATTTTGTAGGTCTGCTACTTCCTAGATGTAAGCAACTCATGCAGTCCTTGCTGTTATGTGGTGAACTACATAATGCCATGATAGGCAAAAACCATTCTTACTTATCTTCAGAGCTGGCAATTAATAATACTTTTCTTCACACCCAGAACTTATTTTAATTTTAGTAAAGAAACTTTGATGAATGTTCTATGCAAAATTTGCAGCTAAATTTTGATACTGCAACATTTTCCTGATTTATGCTGTACTAAAGCAGTAGAAATGTAGAGTGAGACTCAGACATTAACTTGACTAGTTTTAATGTCTGGAGAGAGCTACTTTTCTTTTCCTTTGGCAAGAAACTTGTTATTTCTCCTTGACTAAGCTGGAGAATGTTCAAATATCTTTTTTCTTTTATTATATATTTACTTACAAATAGAAATGTTCTTAGAAAGTTTCCAAAGATTCAATAATTGTTGAAACACAGACTATTTCAGAAGTGAAGAATAAAGGAAAAAGTTTCTCAAGTTTTCTTGAGTTTCCATTTTTTTTAATGCATGAAAATAAATGTGTATATTTGTTAAATATAAGTATATTCTTGGGCAGTTCTTACATGATTCTTTTTTTTTTCCTCTTAACAATAATTATAGAATCAGAGGAAAAAACACATTATTTTCAAGTTTTGGATGTATACGTCACACCTTGAAATTAAAATCCTGTATATTGAATCCTGTAACCTAGCAGTTATGTTGTATAAGTACAGTGAAAATATGATTGCAGCATTTAACTTTTTATTTTGTACTTTTCTTCGTGTTTATTGGTACTTTCTTTCCGGATCGTGATATAGTTTATTTATTTTAATGGCTTTGCTCCAAGTATTGTTCTACAATTAAAATATATTTTGTGGTTGTGAAAGCTTGTAGTGGTATATCTCTGAATTTATTCCTTTTTACTATGCAAATTTATACATATTTCTCTATGTCTAGGTATTTTATATCATTTTTCTATAACATCAGGTCTTGGAGGCAACATTGTTGTCAGCCCTGAAGATGCTGGATGTTGGGAAATGGCCAATTTTTTCTCTTTGTTCACAAGAAGAGCTCAAGTTAATTCGTCAAGCTTGTGTGTTTGGCAGTGCTGGTAATGAAGTGTTGTATGCAACTGAAAATGATGAGGTAATTGTTCAAGTGTATGAACATGACATACTTGGTCATTCATGTATCAAGTTATTATGAAAGCTAGTACTGTGATTGTATACCTAGGACAAGTTGCATGCTGAATACCTGATCGTTTTGATTACTGCTAAGACATTTGCAATGCGAAGTACTGGATTCCTGCCATGATTAGAGAATAAAGAGAAGATGGGGCTAGACATTTATTGGAGATGCATGGACACAAGTTGGAACATGGGAAATTCCAATTAAATATTAGGGAAAAAAGTACCATGAGACTTGTTAAATTCTAGAGAGCTTGTGAGATCTCTTCCTTGGTGTTGTTCAAGACTCAATGGGATATGGCCTTGAGTATACTGATATATTCAGACTTCTGTTGAGAAGAGGTTTGGACTAGTTGACCTCTGGAGGTCTCTTCCAACTCAAATTATGATTCTGTGATTATTTTATAACAGGTTTTTGTGCTTGGCATGAACTGCAGTGGGTGTTTGGGAACAGGAGACATCCAAAGCACTATTGAACCAAAGAGATTAGATTCTCTGTGTGGCAAAAAGATTGCCTGTCTGAGTTATGGAAGTGGTCCTCATGTTGTTCTTGCTACAGAAGGTAAAGTATGATGCAAATACTGCTTTTTCAGATAGGTCAACTTTAATTAGTCAAGCAGGAATTAAAGGTCTGTTGGCAGCATAAGAGAGAAAATTGGGATATACATTCTGGGCTATCAAGTCTAACATGCTTTCATTAGCCAATGTGACATGCTACTTCTGTTCATAGCTAGTTCTTTTTGTAAGTTTCTCAAGCTCTGCTTTGATCTTGTTACTACTTCTGGAAGATTTTTCAGTACACAAGTTAAATTTGGAACTTCTGGTTGGATTTAAAATGTGTTAGTGGCTACATTATGCTCCTGTTCTTGTGCCAACATTGTCCTTCAGCTAAAATGCATCTTTTCCCTCAAGTACTTACTTCCAGATGTGCTTTAGAACTTTTATATTGCCTTTCAGCTTTTTGTTTGCTGTTGTCTCATTGGCGCTCTGTTGAAACATATACCATGCTAGCAGCCCTTCTGTGGATCTGTTTGCTATTAAGTACATTATTTTTGAAGACAAATGACTAATGTTGTGTTCTCAGTGAGATTCTTTTAGAGCCTGCCTAGTATTTGTCTCCATTAATGAGAAGAAATCTTGTTAACTAGTTTAGATTAGATGAGTAAAGGTAGGTGAGGTGAATTATGTTCTCTGTGTGTAACTATTCTTTATATACTGTTACACCCCATGATTTTCTCCAGTCTTCAGGGCCACCCATTCTGGAAGCTTTTTACATATGCACCTGCATTTTCTTTTGAGCTTTGTTGCTGGTAGATCTACTCATATCCCATCATACTCCTTATCCAGATCATAAAGTGAAATATTGCACAAGAACAGGTCCAGAACTGATCCTTGATGACTTTTACTCATAACTCCATTCACATGATTACCTGCCATTCAGCACAGACTCTTTTAACCTGACTGTCAGACTGTCCGTATGCATTTCACAACTCTTGCGTTAATTCCTATCATTCTCATAGTGATGAAATGAGGAGAAGGTTGTTTGTATTTGACAGCATAAAGCCAGTAGATGCAACCTGTTATTGTAGAGAAATATTGGTTTAGTGTAGCACATTTTCTCTTGTTAGTTTTGAGGGAACCCTTCTTAGTGAAAACATAAGGAGTCTGGTGATCTCTTTAGAGATCTGAAGGAGTTCTATGTCAAATCTAGCTCTCCTGGAATAACAGCGTAATTTAGGTGTAGAAGATGATGACGATGGTAGACAAGATGAAATTAGAATAACTATTCACTAAATCTGGCACTATGTTAACAAGAGGATACCAGATTTAAAACAAATGAAAAAAAGTGAGTACAAAAAGGTGTTAGCATCATGCAAAACAGGCCAATACACATACATTAAAGTAAATTAGACGGGTTGTGCCTCATAATATCTGTAATCTAGTGGTTCTAAATGCTTGGGAAGTATGAGGGGAATGGGCTGCACGTTCATTTTCCCCCGAAACAGTATTTTTTTTTTTATTGCTAGTCAGAAACAGAATTCTGCACTAGATAGACTAGATGCCTAACCCAGTCAGACATTTCTTGCATTCTTAATTTTACTAGCGTGTTTCTCAAAATACAAGACACGAATGGCATGTTTAAATAATAAATAGCAGCATCGCCTAATTGTTTTTCCTACAAGCATCTTCATGTATACTGCAGTGGGATGAAAAGCTTATTATTTGAACTTTTGAAAAGTGGGAAACACAGGGCCAGGACACAGACAGAAATTTTGGCTGGCTCTCAGTAACAAAGACATAAACTGAAATGGGGACTCGTGTCATTTCATCTTTTTCTCTTCTATATTGCTCCATCTCCTTTCTTTCAGCTATATGATTTCTTTTTACGAAGATTATGGTGATACTATCCTTTTGGATTTGTGGTAAACACTATGAGAAGATAGTATTGGGATAGTCCATGGGATTAGGTGACAAAAAGGGCACATGTATACTTAAATATGTATAATGTGTTACTGAATTTGACTTTTCAGTTCGTAATTTCAAGTTATGTAGTCATTGGAAAAATAGATTTTAAAACAGCTTTTTCCATTTTTATTATAGAAGGAGAAGTGTATACATGGGGTCATAATGCTTATAGCCAGTTGGGCAATGGTACAACAAATCATGGTTTGGTTCCCTGTCAAGTCTCCACTAACTTGGTGAACAAGAAAGTCGTTGAAGTTGCTTGTGGCTCTCATCATTCTATGGTGTTAACATCTGATGGAGAGGTGAGAAAAGCTAGAATAAATCTCTCTTTTCTCCTAATGAAATCTTTGTACATGAGAAACTGGAAAACATACAGCACCTAGTGCATTGGTTGTGCTTTCTGTCCTCAGGGTGCTGATGCAACACAAATGTTTAGCAAAAATGGAAAATATGTTAGTCTATCTACTTTGAAGTGCATGCAGGACATGGATTTTTGTGCCACGTCTGCTTGTAATAAGAAATTATCATTTCTTCCTATTCTATACCTTATTGTAGATGCTTAATGGCATTAAAACTGATGTCAATTTAAATCATGTTCATGTCAGGAGTTTTACCCAGTGAAGTAAACAGTTTTATTGCCATTTACTTTGAGATGCCATTTGTGTGCAGTTAGTCACTCTGCTTTGGGCTGTGGAAATCTAACAAATCTTCTGTACGATTGCAGCTGTTGTGTTGCCTCTTAACTTTGGTTGGTGGAACATTAAAGAATGGAATACGTAAATACTGTGAGTGGTATAGTTTTGATAGAAATAATTATATTGTAAACCTGTGTGTCTTCCTAGATCTTAAAAGAATACATGAACACAAACTCAAAATGTACTTGGTAATGCATGTAACTTCTTTCTTGAATACGTACTTAGAACTGTGTGTTATAAACTCTTACTTTGATGACAATTCTTTTACGACAGGTATACACATGGGGTTATAATAACTCAGGCCAGGTTGGGTCTGGCTCAACAGCTAATCAACCAATTCCTCGAAGAGTTACCAGCTGCCTACAAAATAAAATAGTAGTTAACATAGCTTGTGGACAGATGTGCTCCATGGCTGTGGTGGAAAACGGAGAGGTAGGAAATTTTAATTGAAATTTCTGACTGAATTTTATTGTATGTAGTATTATAGGATTTGGGTCATTTTAAGCCTTTCAGTAATGTACGATCACTGGGAGAAGCAGTATTTA
Source organism: Cygnus atratus (assembly GCF_013377495.2). Lineage (NCBI taxonomy): Eukaryota > Metazoa > Chordata > Aves > Anseriformes > Anatidae > Cygnus > Cygnus atratus. The sequence continues at coordinate 179,625,831 of NC_066362.1, read as the reverse complement.
TTTCCAGAATCCCTCAAACCTACATGCTTATACTGTTTGTAAAAATCTTTGTCATAAGATGTATGTTGCATATTCTCACATACTTAAGCACATTTTCCTATTCGTGCTGGTTATAGCTTCTTTTTTAGAAAGAAGTTAAACAGAAATTTGTTCACTAATATTTGGCTTACGACTTCTTGGTTTATGAAGTTACTCATAACATTTAACAACTATTACTTTGTATCAACTACTGAAGTTGGCTTTCCTGAAGGAATTCAGGTATCAAACTTCAAATTTGCTTGAAAATACAGTTCTGAAGGAAACGAACAAACAAACAAACAAAACTTCAGAAGGCCAGATTTTTACAAATGTTGTGATTAAATCATAAAAGCTATATATGTGTATTCAACATTTCATGTTAGCTTGATTTTCTCGTGTGTAGAAACAAGGAACTTTGTAACAGCAATTTACTGATTTTTAGAGTTAGTATTATGTATTAACAAAAATGAAAGTAGTGATTAATGAATAATTCTCACATTCTTGATATATAAGATTCTAGTATAGACAAAATACTTTATTTTGCTATGAAGACAGCAGTGGGATAACATTAATCACTATCAGTCAATACTATCTTAGTTTTCAGTGTCCATATATACACATTATCTCAAGAAAAAAAGAAAAACAGAGAAAATAAAAGTACATTGCATATGTTTGTTCCACCTCAATATACCTTGAATCCCTCTCATACTTTTTTTTTTTTTTTTTAAATCTCCATTGTGAGGATATCAAGGGGATATAGTGTTCCTTCTGCTTTAGTTCATATGAGCTGAAGACTGAGGGCAGCCTAAGTCCTCTCCAGATTCATCACTCCAAGCATTTCAATTTAGACCTAGGTAGCTACTGACTGCATTAGAGCAGTGTAATATATGTCACTGAAATTATCAGTACTCAGTATTTTCCTTCTTATATTTGTTGCAAAACCATTAATAGTCTACTCAAACTGTTGTGATATTTTCCAGTTTATACTTGTTTTAATATGTTTTCTTCTGTGTTAGAAGATTTTCGAATGAGAAATTAGCTCTTTGAAAAAGGGAAGTATTTGTGCTGAATCTGCTCTGTGCTGGGGAACAGTCCTATGAATCACTTACTTTCCATTTTTATAACTTCTAAAAAGCAAGATGAATATGAAGGGTTAGAATTTTAGATGAGTGTACACTTAGAAGTTTTAACTGATGAAGCATCCAAAATTTGTCATTTCAGGTGCAGAAAAATATATACTTCTTTTATGTATGATTATGTAGGTATCTGTACATTTATATAAGTTTTGTGTATATGTGTGTGTGTATGTGTATATATATATACACATACATGTAAAGTACAGATCCTAAGGTGTGGGAACCTGAAATATTGGAAGAAATTATTACGGGAACAATGAAGTAGTTGTATTGCTTTCAAAAGAATTACATACAAGCAAACAGCTGAAATCCCTGTTTTTGTTATTAAGGTCTATGTCTGGGGTTACAATGGTAATGGGCAGCTTGGACTGGGCAGCAGTGGTAATCAGCCAACGCCATGCCGAATTGCAGCCTTGCAAGGCATTCGTGTACAGAGGGTACGTGTGTGATGCTCCATGTCAAACCCTTTATGAACAACTGAAAAAATGCTAATGTTCTGTATGTGAAGAATGTAGTACCGAATCTTTTGTTTAAAGTGCCGTTTAATCAGAATGAAAACGTGTATCTTAAAATGAACCTCTGAGAAACTGTGACCCTGTGGAGTTAAGTGGGCATTTTGCCATTGACTTCAGTGAGGTCAGGATTTTACTTAAAGAGGACTAGGAATTTAGAAACACTTGGTCCTTTCTAATAAATATTTTTCCTGACATTTTTAATAAATGTCATTTTTAATAAAGTCTTAGACTTGTATTCCATTCTTCATTAGATTGTCTTTTTTTTCTGGGAAAATGCTACAGTTTAGTATTTTGTCCTTCTGGCTGACTTAATATCGTTTTTAGAATTGCACTTCAGCCACAATCACTAGCAGGTGTTTGGAGTCAGACCAAGCTGTCCCCACTTGCTTTTAGTCAACAGTTGGTATGATTTCATGGTTGGTGTTGAACTTGGGTAGCTATTACGCTCTACCAAATAACTGAGCTGCCATCAGTGCTGCTAGCAAATCGGTAACTTCTTTATAGAATATTTCAATCAGAAATATTTAAAGTAAGTGCAGAACTGATACTGAAAGTTTTAAATTGAGACACTGAGGACACTGCCAGGAAAATGACATGTTCTGCTAGGAAAAATGTTTTTGTAAGCTAGTGAGAATTTGCAAGAGTGTTTTGAACTTTGAATCATAATTATCACATTTAATCAGATAAATTATGGATTATTATTTGAATTTGAAATTGAAGTGAGCTCATTTATTACATAGTTTTACATTCAGGTCCTAGGATGTAGTCTGTAGCTTTGCTGGTAACAGTTCCTACTGGAGAATAATATAATAAAGCAAATAATATTTTCCCCTCTGTATATTTTCCTGTTTAGATAGTATGAGCATTCCAGTAAGTTTGCCTTAAATCCTATTTCCATCCACTTCATTTGCTTGATATCCATTAATAATACTAAGCTGTAGACATTCAATCAGCAAATCACTTAAGTATTTATTTCATTTAAAGCGTATCTCATGCTTCCTGGATGTCAGTGGACTACATGCACTTACACTGTATCTGCTTTGCAGACTATGTAATGGTACATGAGCTAGTTTTGAACAAGGTAAATTGGTTTTAGATTAAATTTCCTCTCTTCTTTTTCCTTCTTGGGTGGCTGCTCCTGTTGCTTATCTTGTATGGGCACTGGTGGTCCTCAGGCCCAGCTGTGGAGAGTTTCCTTCCACTGATGTAAATTATCTCAGCAGAGATAAGCAGCAGAGCTGGCAGAAGGTGGGGGACAGTTTTGTGTAGTCAGGCACTGGGGAGACCTCACTTGTTTTTACAGTGGTAAGCTATTCAAGTTGGGGTAGTTGCTTATAGTGCAGGGTTAGTGCAAGACTTGGTTGGCCTTTTCTCACATTTTTTTAGCATACTGTCCATATTTGTCATGTAGCTTTCCTTCTTTCTCAATCCCTAGCTATTCCTTTTTGTACTCTTGAGATTGTCTGGTGGGTTCCCTCACAGATTCCTTTTCTTTTAAAGTCAGTTTTCTACTTTGCATCCCATTTAATCATCTTACCTGTATTTGTCATTTTTAAAAATTGTTATCAACTATAGTGAAGTACAATCAATAACATCAATGAACAACATAACACGCGTCTGTCTATGTTAACTTAATATTGCATAAAAATGAGATTTTTCTTTTTGTTATTTCTTACAGGTTGCCTGTGGCTGTGCACATACGTTAGTGCTAACAGATGAAGGTCAGATTTATGCCTGGGGAGCCAATTCATATGGCCAGTTAGGTACTGGGAATAAAAGTAACCAGTCTTACCCTACAACAGTTATTGTGGATAAGGACAGGTAATGCTTACATTCTAGCAGTCAGACGTTAGTTGGCATACGTTTAGAAGAGCTACATGAAATTATGGCATGTTTTAAATTTTCTTTTTGAGGAAACAGACTATCATTTTTACTATTGTTCTTTTGCTAAATGTGAACAGATTGGAAATTTGTCCGACATACAAATTCAGTATGTTAAAGTTTAATTTTCATAGAATGATGGAATGGCTTGGGTTGGAAGGGACCTTAAAGATCATCTGGTTCCAGCCAGGGATGAACCACTTTCAGGGATGGGGTATCCACTACTTCTCTGGGTAACCTGTTCCAGTGCCTCACCACCCTCTGAGTGAAGAATTTCCTCCTAACATCTGGACTAAATCCCTCTTTTAGTTTAAAACTGTTCCCCCTTGCCCTATCACTACCTAACCATTTAAAAAGTTGATCTCCGTCTTCCTTATCAGCCCCCTTTAAGTATTGAAAGACCGCAAAGAGGTCTCCCTGGAGCTGTCTCTTCTCCAGGCCGCACATCCCCAGCTCTCTCAGCCTGTCTTCACAGGAGAGGTGCTCCAGCCCCCTGACCACCCTCATGGCCCTCCTCTGGCCCCGCTCTCACAGCCCCACACCCTCCTTGTGCTGGGCCCAGCCCTGGACGCAGCACTCCACGTGGGGCCTCACGAGGGCAGAGCAGAGGGGCACGATCCCCTCCCTCCCCTGCTGCCCACCCCTCTGGCGGTGCAGCCCAGGACGCAGTTGGCCTGCTGGGCTGCAGGCACACACTGCTGGCTCCTGTCCAGCTTTTTGTCCACCAGAACCCCAAGTCCTTCTCCTCAGGGCTGCTGTCAGTGAGCTCTTCTCCCAGTCTGTGCTCATGGCTGGGATTGCCCCAACCCAGGTGCAGCACCTTGCACTTGGCCTTGTTGAACCTCACTGGGTTCACGTGGGCCCACTTCTCCAGCCCGCCCAGGTCCCTCTGGATGGCATCCCTTCCTTCTGGGGTATGACTGCACCGCTCAGCCTGGTGTCACCTGCAAACTTGCTGAGCGTGCACTCGATCCCACTATGTCACTGCTAAAGATATTAAACAGCACTGGTCCTAGGACAGACCCCTGAAGGACACCACTCGTCACTGACCTCCACCTGGACATGTAGCCATTGGCCACCACTCTCTGGGTGTGGCCTTCAAGCCAATTCCTTCTCTACTGAATGGCCCACCCTTCAAATCTATCTCTCTCCAATTTGGAGACCAGGATGTCATGTGAGACTGCGTAAAGGCCTTACAGAAGTCCAGGTAGATGACATCGGTCAGTCTTCCCTTGTCAACTGATGCACCCACTCCATCATAGAAGGCAACCAGACTGGTCAGGCACAATTTGCCTTTGGTGAAGCCGTGCTGGCTGTCTCGGATCACATCCGTGTCCTGCATGTGCCTTGACATTGCTTCCGGGAGGATCTGTTCCGTGATCTTCCCAGGCACAGAGGTGAGGCTCACTGGTCTGTAGTTCCCTGGGTCTTCCTGTCCAACCTTTTTAAAAATGGGAGTGATGTTTCCCTTTTTCCAGTCACCAGGGACTCCACCTGACTGCCAGTACTTTGCAAATAGGATGGAGAGAGGCTTGGCAACTCCATCAGCCTATTCCCTCAGGGCCCTGAGACACATGGCATCGGGCCCCACGGACTTGTACCTGATCAGTTCCATCAGGTTGTTTCGAACCTGCTCTTCACTTGCAGTGGGAGGCACTTTGCTCCCCCAGCAAAATCTTGCCCAGAGGTTCAGGAACTTGAGAGACGTGGGAAGCCTGACTGGCAGCGAAGACTGAGGCCAACAAGTTGCTGAGTACCTCAGCTTTCTCCATGTCTGTCGTTACCAGTTCTCCCCTCTCATTTATCAGAGGGGACACGCTCTCCTTGTCCCTTCTTTTCTGGCCAATGTACCGAGAGAATCCCTTCCTGTCATTCTTTGCATCCCTCACCAAGCTCAGTTCCATCCGTGCCTTGGCTTTCCTGCCCCCATCCCTGCACACCCGGACAGCATCCCTGTGCTCTTCCCAGGCCACGTGTCCCTGCTTCCCCTGCCTGTGCATTTCCCTCTCGTGCCTCAGTCTGACCAGCAGCTCCTGGCTCAGCCATCCCGGTTGTTTGCCCTCCCTGCCCACTTTCTTACACAGGGGATGGAGAGTTCTTGTGCTGTAAGGAAAACATCCTTAAAGTGCTGCCAGCTCTGTTCAGCTCCGTTGTCCTTAAGGACGGTGTTCCAGGGGATCCCATCCACTAGGTCTGTTGACAGCTGGAATTTTGCTCTTTGGAAGTTCGGGGTCCTGATTTTGCTCTTGGCCAGGCCCATGTTCCTCGAGATCACAAACTCAGCCAGGGCATGGTCACCGCAGCCTAGACTGCCTCCGATCTTAACCTCTTTAATGGGTTCATCTGCATTTTCACTGAAAGTGCCTGGATCCACCCCATAACCACCCTTGAGAAAGAAACTGAATGTTCTGAGCTTGAATGTGCCATTTTCTGCTTCAGCTCACACTGCACTTCAGAGGTCTTCATTGCAGTTTCTCTTTGGTGGTGTAGTTTCATTGTTTGAAGTCAACAATAAAAGCTTTATTGCCTCTGAATATAAATTGTATTTTAACATGCTACATTTGACAAGGAATACACACGGAAAAGGTGAAGAGTGGACATCTGCAGTTTGTGTTATATCTGCTAATAAATCCAGCTCATAACCCAGGGGAGAGAGAAGGGGATCTGTTCTTTTTTGGTACTGTTGCCTGAAAATTAACCTTAGATTTTTACCAATTGAATACTTTACTGTAGTCCTTGATGGGTAGCGGTGCAGTTATTTCTATTGCTAATTCAAAGCCATGTATTTATGTGGGCTGAGAGATGAATCTGTTCCGTACTACTGAGTGGTGATTGTGTGGTCTCCTGTTGTGAATATTAAGAAAATCATTATGTCTCTTTCTACATGTGCCTGTGTTTGTTACTGTAAGGAAGACGGAACTCCTTCGTGGTGATGAGACACGGCCTGGTTTTGAACATTGCTATTTCTTTGTATTTGTGTTAAAATGTAACTGATTTTTTTCCAAACACTTTGACTGCAGTTGAAATGTTACCACATTTTAATATTGTGCATTGCCTTTTCCTTTAGTTGGCCAGAATGTGCATTCCTCGTGTCAGTGAGAGTATTACCTCACTGAAGCCTGCAAGATTTGTACATGCAGCTTTAAACAAGTTGTTTCCCAGCTATTTTTCCCAGGCAGCTGGGAAAACAAGTAAACAAGCTGTAGTTCAAGCTGCAAAGCAGCAGATTGTGTAATGTTGTACACAGTGGGAGTCAGGAAATCCTAAATCAACTTTAGGATCACTGAGATAGCCTACCATAACTTCAATACATTTAGAAACAGCTTTTAGTGCTCTGCTTGGTTTGAATTTGTCATTTTCAAAATGAAAGTCTGTTATATGTAAGTAATAATAATGGTATGAGTAATGACACTATAGTATTTTAATTAAAATAAATCTGTTTAGATTGTCAGTTTATGACCATTACCTATAAACAAGCAGAAAAAATTTGCTCTCATTAACTTTCTATGATGACTCAAAGTACAAAAAAACTTACCTAGACCTACCTTTTATATTTTTCTTATTGGCAACACCTCATTTTCTCCTTCATCTTCTCAAGTACCTCATCTCCACAGCTTAATGCAGCAACTCACCTCACTGTGCAGCACCACCGAAGGCATGCAGCGACTTGGAACTCCTCGTGGCTTTGTTTGAGGGAGCAGAGTGCGTACTGCGGCCTGGTGCTCTGCTGCAACAGCGGCTCCTTATACCCACGGGGCTTTTCCACCAAGAAACTTTCTGAGTGCACACTGTTTGAAGAAACATTGAGAGCTGTTTTAATTTTGCCACGTACGATAGAAAATGTTCTTGCAATCTGAAGTGCATGTGTGCTTGCAGAGAGGGTTTGCACCAGGGAAATGCAGAAGGTAGTGAGCTTTTTCACTGCGTTTTGTTCTTATGACAGTGACTTGCTTTTGTTCTTTTTCTGCCTGTGAATTCAGAGTTATAGAGATCGCAGCCTGCCACTCTGCTCACACTTCGGCTGCCAAGACCCAGAGTGGCCAGGTGTACATGTGGGGCCAGTGCCGTGGCCAGTCTGTGGTCCTTCCCCACCTCACTCACTTTGCCTGCACTGACGATGTGTTTGCTTGCTTTGCTACCCCTGCCGTTATGTGGCGTCTTCTGTCAGTAGGTGAGCTTAAATATTTTTGTTTTGACATTTTCTAAATAAAATCTTTACTCCATAAAACAGGTGTGCATGTATTTGAAACTTAAGCTTAGTTTATTGCAAAAAAATATACTGGGAATTACAAATGTATAGAATGATAAAAATTGGTAAAGCTTGATGGCGGTGCTAAATGATTGTCTATTTTATTGATGTGATCTATTTCTATGGGAAATGCTCTGTTTTTGTGTGTGTATTTTGTGTGCGTTTGTTGTTGGAATGGTGTTCTGAATAGCTGGTACATACTGTATTTCTTGTGCAACTATTGAATGTTACTGTACAATGACCATGGATGGAGAAGCTGAGTTTGAATTTGGAGAAATGAAGGAGCCGTGCAGAGTCATTAGGAGCCATGAAACTTTCTTTGATGCCTTTTAAGTAGACTACTGAGAAGGAGGGATTCAAATTCCCATATTCAGAATTGGTCCCAGGCACTTAGAATCCCAGGCACGTCACAAGTGATCATTACCTGAGCTTTTGAAGAGGCAAGTTACTGGATCTCAGATATTTGATTTACATGAAGATCACAGAATCATAGAATGGCTTGGGTTGGAAGGGCACTTAAAGATCACCCGGTTCTATCCCGCTTTCCATAGGCAGGGACACCTCCCACCAGACCAGGTTGCCCAAAGCCCCATCCAGCCTGGCCTTGAACACCTCCAGGGATGGGGCAGCCACAGCTTCTCTGGGCAGCCTGTGACAGTGCCTCACCACCCTCTGAGGGAAGAATTTCTTCTTGAAAATTCTTCAAGTTCATTCTTCAGCTACAAATTCAATTCCATATTAGTTGCTAGTCACTGACCTAATCAAAGGTGAGACGCTTGGGGTTGTCTGTAGATGTCATCTGGGAGCTTGAGCGAAAAGCTAGAGTACAGCAATTTGTTCATTTGTAATTTGAACTGTGTGGAGTGCATCATGCATCTGTTCCACTTCTGGACTGTCTTTGCTATTGCTTTTATGTTGCCGTATGCTTTTGTCTGAAAATTGCTGAACACACTTTGCTCCCGTGATCCATTCTGAATGCTGGGCTAAGGAAACTTTGATACCAGTAGTCCTATTTCATCTTTGGGAGAGTAGGGGATTCAGTGGAGAATCCTGCCCTGAGGAAATTTCTTCCCCGAAATTCGTGTTTTGGGGCATAGTCCAAAGACCTCTGTTCGCTCTAGGTTGAAGCAATTGGATTTTCTTGGGTGGCTTGATCAGAACTAATAAATATGCTCAATTCCTGTGGATATTATAAATATTCTTAATATTGGTCTAATACTAATTAGATGTAAATTGTGTTACTGCACTAAAATCCCAGGTAACGAGGTGGCTGATTCATGTAAACATGTTTGTCAGTTCTGAGTTCTAAATAAAAGGATCTCTGGTGCATTCGGATTTGAAAATTGGCTTCACCTCTGAATACTGCAGAATCCTTCGAACTGTTACAGTAGAGCTTCAGCTTTGCATTGGTTGTTAAAATCCCTGTACTTGGTAGCAGAGGTCTGAAACCACATCGTACAAAAGAAGAAGTAACAGTAGTTTTGCAGTATCATAATTTCGGAAGGATTTTTATTGCAATTTCCTTGCTTTTTTTCCTCATCCTTTCATCTGTAATCCAAAGCACTTTTGCTTTTATTGTCCTAATTGGGTATACATATGTATTCCTGAGCATTTTCCTGAGCAATTTCAAGTGCAACAGTATTCAACTGTGTGTGTATTGTGTTGTTTTTTTTTTTTCTACTGCTTGTGGTGGAGGTGCTTCCATTTACAGCAGACTACTATTGTTCTTTATAACTTGGTAGGCTACAGGACCTAGGATTTATGTAATTTTCTGGAGAGAACGGCTTATTACTGCTCCACAAAACCAATAATTTGTATCCTTCTAGTAAGGAGAAAAAATGTTTTCTGGATTAAGAATGGTGTTTGAGGTTTTTATTTTGTTAATACTAATAAAGATAGTTCTCTAAGACCACCTAATATGCTGGAGAATCAGTTCAGAATCAGTCCTGAAAACAGTTCAGGAGATCAAAATTTCTGTGGAGACAGTTTTCAAGGCTGCCTGTTAACTTTATAATGCAAGTGTCATATGCACAGTGGGATGTACATACATATCAGACACACAGGAATATAGAGACAGATACAAAGAATGTTTCCTAATACCATAACTCAAGGAAGAACACTCTGAATAGACTGGTAACTGCTGTTATTTACCTGTAGGGGTATTGTACTGGACAGTTTCATATATAATGGTTCTCTTCTGCTTTAAGATAACGTCTCCTCATGTGAATATTTCAGATAATCTTACTCTGAGTTTTATTGACTTTTTGGGCATCTTATTATAAGCAGCACCTTTTATTTGGAATAATTTAGCCAGTAACAACTGATAACATTTGCTCTCAGACACGTTATTAAACTTCTGAGACTATTAATTATATTTTTTTTCTGGCCTTGTACAGGTGAGGTTGAGGGGTGGGACATGCTTTTTGTTTCTGAGGCATATTTGTTTGGAGTAGGAAACCAGTAAGGACTGAAAGCTGCCCCTTATTTGCTTTCCTGGATGTTTATACTGAGCATGTTTTTTTGTTCGGTTAGTTTTTACTAGCCTTACAGAAAAATTCTGTTAAGAATGTTAACTGCTGACAGACCCACAGGGTGTTGTCTTGAGTGATATCAGTATTACCAGTCACTATCAATTACCCTTTTTATCCTAGAGCCTGACGACCATCTAACAGTAGCCCAGTCACTGAAGAAGGAATTTGACAACCCTGAAACTGCAGACCTAAAGTTTCTAGTGGATGGAAAGTACATCCACGTCCATAAAGTTCTTCTCAAAATTAGGTAAGGAACAAACTGTATAGTTTACTATAAACTAAACTGTATAGTTACGTCCATTATGCTGAGTAATTACTGCTTGAAAATATTGACTTTGTACAAACTCCCTTTTACTTCAGGCATGAGATTCACCTGCTGTTCTTCACTGTTACCTTATTTTCCTTACTTCGTTGCTGCTTGGAAATTCCAGACATGCTGCTTACTACCAGCCTTTTCATCACTTTTCTCCATCAGACATCTATCCTCGTTTGTACTACCTAAACAGAATATAGTACAAGAATGTGGCAGAAGCTAGATAATAATTAAGTCTATGAATTTGACTTGATGCTTTTGTATTTTATTTTAAAAAAAGAAAAACAAAAAAAAATTAACTGATAAAATCAAATGTGAAGAAGGTAAAGTAAGTGATAAATAACTATTTTTCATTTGTATATAAGTTGTGATGTCTTTACGATGTAGACTTGTCCAAGAGTCATTAAAGGAAACCAATTTATCTTGTACATGAAAATTATTAGTAAAAGGAAAGCATATTCTGATGTGTAACATTTGGAAATAAAGTGGCAAAGAGGACGAAAGAGTCATATCTAAAGTACTAACAAACAACGTCCTTTTCCCTCCTCACTAGATCATGTTGGAGAAAGCAGGCTGAAATGTGAGAAGTGTCTAACAATTTAAACTTTATCTGTTGCAAGCCAGGTAATCGAATTAATAGTTCATGTATAACTTCTTTAAGAAAAGGACCTCAAAAACACATGGACCGTCCTTAAAGATATTATAAGTAGAAAGGGAGCCTGCTATAAAATAATAATAACAACAAATAAAAGAAAATTCTGAATTACGTAGAAAGCTGTAAAGAAATTAACATATTCAAACCAAGATATCATGTAGCTAGAGTTTATGGTTGTGCATTTGGTCTGCTTTTTTTTTGTTTGGTTGTTTTTTTTACCAACATCTTACTGCAGTTCATCTTTCATGCTTAACTCTTTACAGTAACAGTTGTTGTTCTTGTTTTGTAGGTGTGAACATTTTCGTTCCGTACTGAACAGTGATGATGAAATTATAGAAATGAGTGAATTTTCTTACCCTGTTTACCGAGCCTTCCTGGAATACCTGTATACAGACAGTATTAGGCTCCCTCCTGAAGATGCAATAGGTATTGGCCATAAATGGAACTCCAGGTTACTGTTGTAAACTCATTGCTTCTAACCTGAAAAACTGTTTCGTTCTTACAAAGGCACTAATGCCATTGTAAAACCTTACTGTTTGAGTAGCTGCAGCACTTCTATCACAAATGAAAAAGAGCTGTTCCCTGCATGAATTAAGAGTGTGTAAGTCACTAATTGATACCTCGAATGAGGTGTAATACAGTAGACAAGAAGACACAAGACTTTCAAATTAGCAAAGTGTCCCTTTTTGATATGTCATTCAAAGATCTTTAAAAAGGCACATGATCACCAGGGGGAAAAATAGAATAAGTCTGATTAATTGAGCTTAAAACTATAGAGTAATTGATTAGTTTGAATAGAAATGTATATTTTTTGCACCAGGATAGCTAAAAATGTATGACTTTTCACAGGACTGCTAGATTTGGCAACACTCTATCGAGAAAACAGATTGAAAAAGCTTTGCCAGCAAACAATCAAACAAGGCATTTGTGAAGAGAATGCGATTGCTCTTCTTTCTGCCGCTGTCAAATATGAAGCTCAGGTAAGGAGAACTTCTCTTCAGGTAAACAGTTCCTTTCTCAGAAATGAAACTGTTTTAATATAAACCTAACTGCATTTAACGTGAGTCACAATTACTTGCAATTACCCTTTCTGACTTCCCAGACATGTTTTGTCATATTTAACCTATAAAAACTGCAGCTACTAGCGATACCTTCCTGACCTGTTGGCTTGCACCTGTGAGTCAGGATCCTTAATCTGCTTGCTGCCTGGTCGTGTAGCACAGCACGGCGAGCACATTTTTCACTGTCATTTACTTCTCCGCCTTTGCGTTCTCCACCTGCTCGTTTTGCCTGTAGCTGGTACAGTCATTCTGGCACCACCCTGTACAAACAGTCAGAGAATTTACCTGTGAAGTCCTTCCCTGTTTATGCTTGTGCTTATATCAAAAATCCATTTTTTACCATGTTGCTTACAGTGGATTGTGCTGTCATGCAACAAATTGCCCATTGTTACTCCTCTTTTCGTATCCTGTCCTCTGGTCTGCCCTTGGCTCTGGAATGTTTCACTGGCACTCAACCTGTCATCAGCAGTACTGCGAGCACTTTATTTGTAAACAGACAAATATTTTGAAAGATGTTTTGCTTTTCTCGACGTCTTAATGCTATGCTGACTGTGGGAATGATGATGTGGTGGGTTTTGTTAGTCAAGAAATCCATGTAAAGCCATTGTCATAACTGAGCAGTTTAGTTGGCCATGGAGAAGTCCTGATCTTTCTGTTCAAGGTTGATTTTGTTGTGTAAGAATAAAACTAAGATAGCCAAACAGAGAAACTGACCTTTTACAAGAGCCAAATTATATAGTTGGTAATATTATTTTTTAATTATACGTTTACCTTTTGCTTTTACCTGGTTGTGAGATGCAGATGCTTAAAATAAGATGCATTGAGAGATGGTTCCGGGCATAGGAAGCAAGTAGAAAGAAGGGACTGAAACAAAAACTGAGTTAGCAATGTTGCAATAACCTGTTCTGTATGGCAGCAGTATACTAATGAGATAAACTCATGTAGGACTTGCAAAGAGGAGGCTGGAAGTTTACAGTGAGTAGTAGATGATGAGATTAACAGCTGCTGGTAGAGAGATGAAGTCAGATTTAACCAAGGTATCAAGACTCAAGATCAGTAATGGAAGGCATGAACAACTGAGGCAAAAAGAGAGGAATTGTAGTTTCAGTGTGTTGTGGAGGTAGAAGCCCCGAGTAACAGGAGAAGCTGGACAGGAGAGGAAGACGGAATGATTTGATTCTCCTAAGAGCAGAAATTTTCATTACAAGTTTATTCTGGAATTTCTCTTCCTAGAAACTTTTCACCAGTTTTGAACGTCTCAAAAATAGAAGTAGCTTTAGTTGACCTGTGTCAGGTGGAGTAATTAGAAATATATTAAGGTGTATTAGGGAGTAGTGAAACTAGCCTGGACAAAGTACTAGAGATTATGTCAGAAAAACAATAAAAGAGATTGGGTAGATGACTATATATATGCTATCCTCCTCTTCCTCCTATGATTCAGTGTTTTATTCTGCATAGACTGTATTGTTTTAAAACACATGCGATATTTTAACACAGTCATCAGACAATGAATTGGTTTACCTGCCCCTCACGCAGCATGTACAGGAGTAGGTTGTTGTCCTCCTCCCTACATCCACATCTCAGAAAGGGATATAGGAGAACTGCTTCAGGGAAGTGCTGTGAAGACTTCTTTATATGGGATAGCCTCTGTCTAGGGCACTGTGAAGTAAGTCAGGAGACTTACACTAATATAGTAAACATGGGTTTGAGAACTGTCTGCAGTGTATTGGCACTTCAGTAACAAACTGTCCAAAGAAGGATTATGAAAAAGGGCCTGGTAGCTTGGAAGTTTGGAAAGGGAGAATTAGTTCTTTCTGTGGGTTTGGGGTTTTTGATTTTGGGTGTGGTTTTCTTTTTTGGTCATCAGTGTGAACGCTGCAAGTGGAAGATTATAGTGCTGTGCTTATCTGCCATCAGCAAGAACATTAACTGAAGACTTGCTTGGCTATTGTACGCATCTGGTAGGATTAAAAATTCTTGATAATATTTTTTTCTATCCTCAGGAAGTACAAAGATCGTCTGCTAAAAATTATTTTTAGGTTTATTTCTAATGCATAATGTGGAAAATTTTAGGTTGATCATCTTTGATATAACAGAATTAGTTAGAAAGATAGCGTTTCTTGAAATTGCAAAATTAGTCACTAGAATTCTCCGATATCTTGGTCATCTTTTCAGTCAGTACCAGAAAAGGCAGCTGCCGTCCAGTGTATTTAATGTAGAAGTTTGCACAGTGACTGTAAAGCAACATCTGATTACCCAGATAATGGCAGCAGCACTCCAGAAGTGTACTGAAATCTGAGCTGCCAGTGACTTTGGTCTTCTATATTCTACGTTTTTTCTTTTTCCTTTCTCACCTCTTTTCTTGCTGTGTCCTCTGTCAAAGCTTTAGTTATATCTTAGCAAAGGCAACAGACGTGAAGTTTCAGTCTAAGGAAAAGGTTTCCAAGGGAAATGCACAAGTGTTCTGCTAAATTTCTTTGTACAGGCTGCAAAGTTTGTGTAGATTACATAGAATAAAATTGGCGTGGATTAAGAGCGCTCTTTTTGCTTTAACTTCCAAGAGTTTATAGATCATGGATTATACTACCAATTTAGTTTTGCCTTGCAGCTGGCCCCAGCTGTGCTTGCTGCAGAAGGCAATTCATTTTCCTTCAGCAGCAAGTTGTTACGTAGGAACCAACTAAGTTCTTCTAAGGTAACCCGCTGACCCAGTAGGTGGAGAGGAGGATTGCCACTGTTGTGAGCAGTTCGAGTGGGCAAAATTTGCTGAGTGAAATCACAGTTGTATGGCTTAATGGCTTGTACCCATCTTGCCCTGAATATCCGAATGTCTTTTTACAGCAGGACCATGGTAAGACAGAACATTTCAGCAATCTAGGTATCTCAGTACCTGGAGAGGGACATAAAATTCCTAGGCTGACCACAAAAGACACTCATATCCTAACATACAGTTCGTGTTCAGTGAGCAACAGCTATTTAGGAATCTCAATTTCTATATGCTTTCTCTGTGTTATATCATTTTTTTGCTTTTATTTGCAGAAAGACTAGGATATCTGTTGGTTTTCACAGGACCACCAGTGAATTCAGTGCAGGGAGGAAAAGGAAAGAGTCACTGATGCTCTAGTAGGTGTATGCGGGGAAAGCTGATGGTGTCAGTTACTAATAACCTTTTCTAATGAACTCAGTAAATATGACGGAGTCCTAGAGTCAATTTAGGTGGGTGCTCTTGGTTTTTGTGTTTATTTTTTCAGAGGGGGCTTATTGAATAGTTTATATTGACAAATTTCATCCTATCGTTTGTGATCTAATGAAGCTGATCAAAAAAAGGGATTGGTAATGTTAGAAAGCTGCTATATTGTCTGCTAATTACATGATGGATTTGAAACAGGAAAATAATGATAATAATGTTGCTGTCGGTCGTTCAGATTACAAATGAACTCAATCTGTTCCTAGGACTTGGAAGAATTTTGCTTCAGATTTTGCATAAATCATTTAACTGTTGTTACACAAACGCAAGGCTTTGCAGAAATGGACCACGATCTCCTGAAAAACTTCATTAGCAAAGCAAGCAGAGTGGGAGCATTCCGAAATTGAGACCCGAGTACCACCAAGCTGAAGAGCACATCCTCTTCCCTCCTGGAAATACTTCTCCCTTGGAGAACTTACCCGTGGTCAGAACGTGCAGAGGTGTGGAAAGAAAGACTTGGTGTCCACCAGCTTAGGAAGTGTCTCGAAGTCTGCTCACGTACAGCTTTTGGAAAGATGACTTCCAGCGTAGATGTATGGTGAGAGTTCATTGCCAGCAGTCAGAATTTGACAGCAGAATCTAATACAGTAACTTCCCTTTCCCACTTAAGCAAACTAAGCTGTCATTATCTCGCCTATTTTGAGTATTTGCTTTTCGGTTTTTTAAACAACCTGTATCTGGATTTTATGAGGCAGTGACGTGTTTGCTGCTAAAACTTCTATAGTGTACTTTTATCACCAAACTAAGTTGATATGCCGTAGTGGGCTTCTTTGTGCCTGGTTTATCATCCAGTGAAGATACAAACTTGTTTTTCTGAATACGTGCTATCAATTTTGTTGCAAGGAGAGGCTTTCTGATTGGTAGGAGGTTTTGTCTCGCTACATGTTCATTTGGAGTGTAAATACTTAAACCATGAAGAGCTTCAGCTAGATATCACAGGATATAGTTCCTGGCAGTTACGCCCATTGTTCTAGACAATGACAAAACTCTTTCTCTCCATTACAGCAAGCATGTTCCCTGGCACCCCAGTGGGGCAGTAAACATTCAATAGTATCGGTCTGGACACGAATTACTGTTTTCTGAGTGTTTCTGAGCACTCTGAAAAACATCTGGTTGCTCGTTACTAAGAAAAAGAAACCCGAATGAAATCTCCAGGAAAGGGAAGTTCCACTTGAGGTTTGTTTGTTTATTCTTGTCTTACTGCCTGTCCCCAGATAGATTATTTTACGAAAAGTGGAGAAAGAAGATAATTTTAAAGCGAAAAAAATCGGTCTTATGATTAAATCATGGAAGTGAGACTCAGGCCATTTTCCTTCTGGCAATAGGGCACCCTGTCCAAATACGTTGCCGCAGGTTCTCCGTTGGTCCCTAAGGGGGACCACACCACGTGCATTACATGGCTACTTTAGGTGAGAGGAGATGCCCTCCGGACGTGCCTCTCATATCACTGACCATCAAGGGCGATGGGATGGCTCACCTGGAGTGGGTACTTGATTTCTCACTGACTACAGTGAGCGAAGATGAAATCCCGCTTCGTGTTACGCAGAGGGGGGTTGCCCCTTTACGGAAGATGCTGAGCTCATGAAGCAGTTACTTCTATTTTTTTTTTAACAGGCAACTGTAAATTAACTCTGAGAAATTATTTATCTTGAAAGACTGCGTGAAGTGGCTTTAAGGGCCTTTTGTGGGATTTTACAAGTGCAGAAGGCAAGAAGCTGACTGTCTAGGCTCTGTGCACGGATACGTCATGCAGCCTTCACTCAGACCCTTGCTCTCACACAGAATCCTTTGGTGACTTACCCTCATCCTCACGTGTGGTTTCCAAGAACCACATTTAATTCCCTTAACTGATCTCAGCTTCATTTCGTCATTTCTGAAGTGGAAATAGCGGTCCTTCATTATGTCAGATTATTATTTCTCAAGCAATCATATTCCTTGAGGAGGAGGAAGAGGAGAAGCAAGTCTGAAGAGAAGATGAGGAGAAGGAGCGAGTAGTTCCTCTTTTCACATCAGGCTCTGCGGCTGTGATTGGCTGGGTGAGGTGTGCAGCAAAATTTACATAGGAAGAGGGCTGGAAGCAAATTAATTTGGAAAAATGCTCTGGTGAAAAGAAATCACTTCTGTTTTCAAACCATCACTAGAAAGATACTGAATTACCTACTGCTACCACGCTTTTTTTCCATCCCCTGATCATACAGCTTTGTCCAGCAGCCTAACTCCATCCTTCAGTAGCTGTGTCACTATTTTATATTCAAACAGACCTGGTCAAAACTTTTCAGTACATAATGCAGTTTCATCAAAACCACAACTTCCCTCGGGGGGGGGGGGAAGATCTGTTTTGATAATTCTGCGTTGAAAGGCACTTGATGCAGGCACGCAGATAAAACAGTATTCAGAATGGGGGCACAAGTTTACTGCAAACCTCACGGGTTTTGGTTAAAACATCTTTGCCCAGCATTAATGATATCAAGAACACAGATATAAGGCAATGCTACATGAGCCGAGACCGGGGAAGTCCAAACCTTTTGGGTGAGCCAGGAATGGATGGGGGTGAAGCCTTTGTCCCCTTCACCCCTGGGCCCGAGACCAGCCTGGGTAGTTATGAAATGATAAGTTCAAAAAAAAAAAAAAACATACGATGAAAGTCTCTCCAAATACTCCTGTTGTTTTACTTAACGAACCCAAACTGGCAAAATGAAATGTCCATTTTATTTATTTATTATTCAACGTCTGATCAAAACCTTTCTCTGCTCAGTGAAGAGCCTGGCGCCCCAGGGATCCCACTCCCTGGACTTAAAGACGCCACTCTCCTGTGCAGGCTCAGGTTCACAATGCAGTGGTTCGACATCCTGAGAGCCCCAGATAGAAACTACTGCAGTCAAAATGTTTTCTTAGCAAGGCATTTTTTGGCTTAATAGGACCAATAGTGCCTTTGGTTGTTTTTGTGTGTTGTTTTTTTTCCCCCGATTCATTTTTCTCCTGCTCATTTCCCACCTCCCGTACACATTAAAGCTTAGCTGTAATTTCAGAATAGCTGACAAAGCCTGTAATTTTGAGAGAAAGCATCTCCGGACTGAAAGAAGGTGATTCTAAAGATCTCATATGTCTGTGTTGGCTTTTATTCATGCAATGTGTATCATTTGACCTGGATGTGACAGTATTTTATTCCTAGAGACGTTTATTTATTTGTTAACCGTCATTTGCATGCACTTTCCTTGGCACTTAAAGGTCAATGTTTAAAGAAACATACTGGCTTAAGTGGTTAAATTTGGATGCTTGTGCATAAATGTGCTTGAAACCCGATCATGGGACGCTTTAGAAGAAATTCAGGATGCATTTTACCATTGTACGAGTGTCTGCAAAAAAACTTACATTGTGGATCTTGCAGGTTAAGTACTTAATAGAGGGGTGGGTCTCGTTCTTTTTTGGGGGACACCACAAACAAAAAATGTATTTGTTATGTGAAAATGTGGTCCAGCATAAAATGTGCCTGGGGTTGAAATAAAGAGAGATCTTCAACTTCTCAGAAAGGGTGGATCAAATTTCTGAATCAAGTGGAATTTGGAAGAAAAGATAGAACAGGAATAGGATCACTTCAAAGTTACGTTACTGAAATAAAAGAGTTACAATTGCGATGCCATTTAGTAGTTTTGTTATAATACCTGGTAACTCTGTAAAGTGTTTTTATGTTGTCTGAGTAATTTCCATGCGCTTTCCTTGTAAAACAAAGCATTTAATTACTCCATAGAGACAGGACTCGCTGGGTACCACCTAACGATGTAGAAAGTTTACAGCCTGAACATAAAAAATATGTTTTGATTACTTGTTTCTTAATAAACTTGCCTGGTTTTAACAGACCATTAATAAAAATGCCATAGTATTTAAAGAGTGTGAGTGGGATTTTTTTTCTTTCTTTTCATCAAAGAGGAAGAAAGTCAGACGAATGTTTGCTCAGATTTATAAGCTGAGGTGGCTATGTAGTTAGTAACGTGGGAAAAGAAGAAATAAAGATACTATTTCAGAGAGAGATTTAATTAAAAGACCATTAGTGTTTTTAAGGAAAATAACTGCCACCAGATAAAGTGTATGTAAGCAGAATGAAAACTGAGGCTGCAAAGCAAGAGGGCTGGAGAATTTGCAGCAGTCTGTTTCCACCTTTCACGTTAATGCCCTAGTGATTAAATCATTAAAAAAATTGCTTCAGACCACCAAGAATTGCTTCTGAAGCAGATGTAAGTTAGTACCCGCTTTTATGACCAGCTTATTTATTACATTTTAAAATATCTCAACTTGCACTTTGCACCAGTATCACTCAGCCCTCATCTGAGCACTATTCAACACCTCCAAGTCAAAGGCAGAGAAGAGAGAATAAGTTCCAGTGAGAACATAAGAACAAACTGTTTGGAAAGAGGACAGCAAAAAGAAATTAAGGCTTAAGGTATAAAACTACAAAAGTCTGGGAGTCAGCACCTCCATCTCGAGACGTCTGCACGGCCAAGGCAAGCCACTGAATTCCCCTCAGCATCAGGGGAGAGAAGTGGGCCTTTCTGAGACGTGGAGGCTAATTATTCTCCGCTGGCGTGTTCCTCCACGCTCATTAGGGGAGTCTGATCAGGGGTACGATCCTCAGCATTAAGGCACACAAAATGCCTGTCACGTCACGTTTTCCATCCAACTCTTCTGCTCTGGAGTTTAATCTTTTTCCCTGAATACAGGTTCAAAAGCATAGGGCATTTTGAGTAGATCCAGGCCTTGCTGTAAGCTGTACTCTCAAACACAGTGAGATTTCAAAATCTGATAAGAAGCTGATAGTTGCAATATGCCTTTCTCTGCATATGTATCTGCACAAGATGTTGTTTTTAGAGGGGGGGCAGGGACTGGCAAGTTTGCAAGTGCACTTGTGTGCTCTCGGCATTATGTCACGCGTGTCAGTTCTGTAAATAACCCCCCAAGCTCAGCAGAGCTCTGACTCACCGGCACCTATAGACTCTCGTAAGGCAAAGACAGGAAGCATGCACGGCCGAAGTGCCTGCAGCTGGACACCTGGCTGAGGAAGCGATGACAGCTCACGCTCCCGTTTTGACATCTGGGCTATTTTCAGCAGTTCCGAGAAGAAGAGAATCGGTGGTGAAAAGCAGGGTGGTGCAGCGACACGAAAGCTTCTCAGTGCAGACAGGAACTTCTCCAAGGACTGTCTCAGGCACCCCTGCAAGGGCTGTGCCATACAAAGCCTTCTGCTCATCTAATAAAATTACCAACTATTCATCTTTGAAAAGCTATTTTATTTGTTTTGAAAGGAGAGAAACTGATTAGTTGTATAAAATATTATCATACATTTGATGTAAAGCCTTCAGTCTGTTTGAGCAAAAAATACATTGTCACAGTAAAGAAATAACAGATCTGTTTGGTACTGGGCTCTGTAACGTTACCCCTGGAGGCTCTCACCAAAGGAGCACTGAGGAACTTCAACTGCTGTAACAGAGCTTAGGGATGGCGACCCCAACACAACACACATTCTGTTTGCAAAACTGCAAAAAGTGAAAAAATAAACATAGGGTACTCTTAACGCTTCTGTACATCTTTCAGGAAGAAAGTTGAAGCCATATTGAGACTAAAAAAATAGCTCAATTTTATTTTAAAATTCAGTGACAAATCCGGGTGCTGTTTGCAGCATTTTTAGTAGCTCTAGGGTTAGCTTCTGATCAACACCAGAACTGATCTTTAAAATGTACTACTGTAAGTATTCTAGGTTCAGCTATACAATTTCTCAATAAGCTACCCAGAGATGTTTTAAGTTGTTACTGTGTAAGGAACAGCAGGCTTTTCTGCTATAACTGTATTAATTTAAGTAGCTGCAAAAGCTACATTTCATTAAAAAATGGTTAATTTAAAAGTGGGATCTCATTTACTTATGTAAAAGTATTATTTCTTATTTCTTCTTATTTCTACCAGGAAATAAAACAGGCTTTCCTTAACTGGCTATTTTGCAAACCCTTTAGCATTGCGAGAAAAAATCCAGTATCCAAATCAGTAATTTACAAATACATTTTAAAAAGCAACTTTTTTTTGGGCTACTTGTAACTGTTCACAAGTTGCCTATTAAATTCTACCTTTTGGGGTCATGAAATTTGGCTTTTGTGCAGATGCTGCCACAAGGCCAACGAGAGACACCCTGCACTTTTAGATAGCAGGCTATCTACTCTTACCTGGAACCCAACTTTCGACACAGCTTTCAGCTGCAGGAAATAGCTTTTGAGCCTGTTTTTCAACTTATTGGGTTTGGCTACAGTTAGATGAAAATTTGAAATCACTCCAAGACAATTCCACGTCACTGACAGCTTACGTGTACCAGGCGCAATGTAGGTCTGTAGTGCTTTTTGTTTTAATTGAGATTTTCCAAGATATTAAAGAGCATATCAAGTACTTTGCATATGGGAATAAGTCTTGGTTTCTGGGACTCATTTAATCTGTGAAATTCACATTCAATAAAATTCAAACTGGACAGATGGGCAGTGCCCTCTGAAGGAGCGGAGTGAGAGCTGGGACAGGAAAAATGCAAAACATTCTGTATCTGAGGTATGGATTACTGGTTTCAGTAGTACAGCTACATAATGAGTTCACTTTGCTTTCTGGTTCTACTTCTGCAGTGAGATCCTGACCCTGCAAGACTGCTGTGCAGCTTAAGTTAATGGGAATTTGATCTACTAATTATATACAGAGTCAAATCTTTGCAGTGTCTGGCCCCTAATTTTCAAAATTTGCAAATAATGCTTCGAGTTCCAATATTAAAATGAAATCTAAGTAACAAAAATTAGTGCACTTCAAAACATTCTAGCTAACATTTTGCCTTTAGACAGAAAAATTCAATCCAAGGAGACTGAACTGGCTTAAATCAGTAATGTCGCAATAGGAAACTAAGACATTTTCCAAGTCCGTTTTTAAAATCCTCAAAAAATATATAAATTAAATTCAGTGGCTTACATCGGATACATGCTACATCATAAGGCAAAGGTATCATGAAAAATATTTAAAAAATAAAAAAGTCCAAATGTTTTCAACTAGCAGTTTGGAATAAAAAGCGACTAAAAAAGCAACTCAATTAATGAAGGCTGTAAAACAAAAACAATCTAAGAGGGCCTGCAGCGCAGACCCTGGTCCTGAGAAGAATCTCACTTTTCTTCACTGGCTGAGGTATCGTTTCCATCGTTCAGTTTCTGCTTCTGCATTCTTGTTCGAGTGGATGCTACAAAAGAAAGAATGAAATTAGCTACTTCCTTCAAAATTATTTTGGATGGGATTATTTATTGTAAAAATTGGTAATGACACAAGGAATAGAAGCACACTAGCCTAAGTAACAAAACCTGCACTTTAAAATAAATGCAAAATGTTATTTCAGCAATTCTTGCTCAATTTATTTCACCACCTTACAGAATCCCACCCATTCTCATGGCTGTTATATCCTCACTTTTATCTGTTTTCATCCTTAAGATGAACAAATGGACTGCTCCGTGTAGGGCTCTGCCTTGTCACCAGACAGACAGAATGGGTTGCACAGTCCCCACATCCCAGGGCCAGCCCATGTAGCAAATTCCCTTTTCCCCCCAGTGACATACGAACACAGCTGGCCATGGAACAGAGCAGAGCACGCCATCTTAACCTCTGCCACAGGTAAACACTGAAGCATTTCCCCTACCCTAAAATAAACGAGAGGTGCCTGGTTCTGCAGTCACCCCTGTCCTGATGAGCAATACCACCTAGGTAAGAATTTTTAACAGGCAAATCCACTCAGCTACAGAGCTTGGATTCTACCAGAGAGGTCAATGTCTGGTCAATCCAAGAACGCTCCTTCTCAGGAGCGGAAAATACAAATTCAGATGTGGAAATGGAGCCGCTTTGTTTTTCATGAGTTAGATTTGAATTTTCTTTGAAAAACATTAAAAAAATTGAAAGAAAGGTTGATCTGCAGTAGAAGAAAAGCAGTCTCGGGCATTCGAGTATAAAAGCAACACATAAAATTACGTACAATTTTCCTGTGCATATAATTTTCCTCGACTATACTGTAACGACCTAAAATGGTGTTCTGGTCAACTAATGCTGTTGCAATTACTCCTGATTTCTACCTGCAAGCTCTCAGTAAAGGATCTGTCATTACAACAAATGGGAAAGCCCTGGAAAACATTTAATTCAACTTCAAAAATTCTAGTATTTAGGAAGACCGAGTCATGCTCCTTTACTTATTCACATGCAATAGCATTTGATAATATTAAATAGCGTAGTACCATTGAAAAGAGCCTTCTGAGGATTTTCACTTAATCATCTCAATTTTTTAATATTAAGTGTAGCAAATATAAAAAAGCAAACACTGAAATGCTATCGATGTTGAACAATGTTTTTATCTGAGTTGACACAAACTATTTTATGCAAGGCACTCACTGCTGACAAGTTACTGAAAAACTAATACTCACTCATTTCTGCAAGCTTTTGTTGGAACTTGGACTCCTGGGGTAGGTGTTTACTGCAGACAGAAAGCATTTGATTAAAGAGAAGTTAAAAAATATATATATATTTTAATTTTTATCCTGATAAACCTAACTATAAATCAGTATTAATTAATTTCAGTGCTATTGCCTTATTTTACAAAGATAAACTATTTTTTTCCTCCAAAATAAACTCTTGAGATGCTTGATTTCAACACTGTCTAAGGACAATAGCATGATTTAGATTTAGCACTCAGCAGAAATACCAGGATGCTGAATGTATAGGCACTGAATAAATCCTTGCTTTTGACATCATGACACCAAGTGTCCTATTAAGTATTATGCTTCCAGCTCCCATTTAAAATTTTTGAACTTCCGTAACTATAAATAGACGTTGGGATGCATTCTGAAGGCCCTGAGGACCATAGTTTGGTTCAGTTTACCTGAAGTCCAAGAGCAATCTCTTACCTCCCATCTGCTTCATCTTGCCCTTCTATATCAAAGCGCAGCCTCTTCAGTGGCTTAGGAGCATCGCTTACGTCGGCACTGCGTTTTAGCTGCCTCTCACTGTTGCACACCATCTGGTTTATTTTTTGAAACTTTTCAGAAGTCTGAAATGACACAAAAATAGCGAAAGAATTACCAGTAAATCCTGAAACTACTCAGACTTCCCAGATTATCCACTACAATACTACAAGTTCTAAAGCTGCAGCCTAAGAACTCTGCTTTTAAAATGTTTTGCATTTGATTTTAGTCATTGTGAAAGAAGTCTGAATATTTGAAAAAAGGTTAATAGTACACCCCCTGTAATCCTTGTGCTTACAAATTACATGAATTACTACATTAAATTAGAAACACTGGCCGGTTCTACAGCTGTCAGGAGGCTCTCTCATTCCTCCCAAAGTTACACGCATTCCAGATCAGACAAAAATTGTAAAACTCACCCCAAACGACTCTCCGATTGACACCAGAATTCTGCCAAATGAAGAAAACAAGTGTTTTAGATTAAGTAACATTCCAGAATGAGACACAAAAACATCCATTAATTTAAACAGCTTCGCATGAGACATTAATGAGCTCTCTTCCTCTCTGTGCCAACAGTGCAAACACAAACCGTGCTTTGCCATGTTCAGATCATTCATGTTTCCATTAGGGCCAGTGAAAACTCAATTGCCAAACCAACCGTCCCATACAGATAATTAATTAGAAACTGCGGCCTGAAAGAATCAAAGGCCCGGCAGTCCATCCCCTATCGACAGGAGGACACTTCAGTGCTGAGTACCTGATGATCATCCCTTAATTAGATAACCTTTAGATGTTTGCTAATCAAACCCATACAAGACTTCAACCTAAAACATACAATAATTGCACAGTGAATCAGTTGTACCAGTACTCACTTGATCCGACTCTGAAAAGCCCACTGGAGATATGCACGGGCTTTTAATGGTGAGATGGAAATGCTTTTTACAGACAGCATGACTTTGATTTGCCATCATCCTTATCAGCTAAGAGCGAGTGACCAAGAGTTTGAAATGTTTAGCTAAGTTAGCTAAATATTCTGAGCCATCTTGTTCCAAAAATTTATTTTCTCCTTAACCAAGTGTAAATAATTCATTCATCTTTTATGATCCAGAGTCAAAACCAACAAAATTCAAACAACCAAGCCAAAAAACACATATTGGATGCAATTATTTGGGGAGAAAAAAAAAATCTTACATACTAACTAAACTGAAACAGAAAAGCGCTCAAAGATTCCAAATACAGGACACAAACTTTTAAGCAGAAAAGATAAAAAACACAGACTATTGATAAACTACACCGTGCAGTTCTCTGGAGTCCCAACAACTTCACTTCGCTCAAAGAAATGGTTGTAACCAACATACCTAGACCTCGGAGTCATCTTTGTGGGAGACTGAAACCCATCAGAGAATTTGTATGGGCTCTTCAAGGGTGAGATGTAGATGTTATTGCCAGCAGGGACACGCCGAGGAGAAGTGGAAAACTGGTAAGGGCTGCGAGGAATGTGTGGGATAGGTGACAGAGTAGGAGGCTATAAAATAATAAAATAATAATGTTTTATTGTCTATATATTCCCATTCTATTAAATAAGTAATACCGAACACAGCTAACACCTTACCCTGTTGGAGGCATACTGCAAAATGTTCGTTTTCAGTTTCTGCATAAACACTAAATTGTAGAAGACTATAATGGAGTCGTACTGTTCTTCCCTGATAAGAACACGTTTGAAGGTCTGCATAGGGTGAGAAAACCATACACAACAAAAAGAAAAAAGGAAAAAGAAATTACATTTGACAAACTCGTAATGCCATTCATAAATTTTGTGGCATGTGTCAGGTACCAGCCTTTGTAACTACTATTTAGACCAGGTTTTTTCCAAACATGTATGAACAGCAGTAGAGGTTCCTACTTAATTAAGCAGCACATCCCTTTCTTTACTGTGAATGTAGTTAATCAGTACTATAACAATGTTTTCCAAATTTAAGCTCCATTTACTTTCACACATCCGATTGTCATTACAAAAACAAGGCCTTGCTACTTTTGCTACTATGATCACCTTGCAAGGCTAAAACACTCTTCATTACTCACCTGACATGGATAAAACAGTTCTTCAGGTTTGGAGACAGAGCTCAGGGGTTTAGCCAAGACACACAAATACACTGAGAAAGTCTGCTACTAAAAGGACGCTTACAGTTCAAACAACTGTTTTTTCTACTGAAGCAACTTTTTATGTTAGAATCGAGCCTGTAACTTTAATAGGCCTCCCTACACTTACCTATTTGAAATATAACCACATTTCTACTGGAAATATTTATAAAAAGTAATCTATCTCCCCTCAACAGTCAATGGAAGTTAGGTAAATCTAAAGCAACTTAGGTTGCTTTTGAAAAATCTTGTTAGTACTCTATTTGAATCTTTCATCTAGTCTCCAGATAGAACCATAAACTGTTATTTAGTATCTTGAATTAAAAAGGCAGAATGAAGTTTGCCTTCTGAGAACTACTAACATATTTGTGCAAGATGTTTCAAGAGACATTTAGTATTAGAGCTAGTTTTCTCATCCCCAAAATTGAGATACAATGAAGCATTCGGAGAGTTTGTACTGAACAGGACCATTTGTATGCCCGGTTTTTCATTTTAGACAGAGGAAAAACAATTTAAAAATTTGTTTATCATATTGTGTATCATATTAAAGAATTTCCATACCTCTTGGTTTGTATTGGGAAGCTCCTTGTATGCTGAAACTATTATTTTAAATCTAAGATCCACATTTTTTACTTTGCATATGCCGTACATGGAACACATCATGATCTATTAAAGAAACAAGAAAAAAACAACTGAAAATGCAGCAAATTAATTTGGGCTTTTCATTTCGAGTTTAGAAATCCTACTTGTTCTGTGATACTCTTCTGTGCTTTCATGTTTTTAAAACAGAATGCAATTCTGGCTTCAGCGAGAGCAAAAGAAGCTTTGCTACTGACTTTGAAACTTTCCTAACAGCTGTTCTTGAAGTAAACAAAAGCAAAAGCTCAGTTTATAAGCCTTCTGTTACTGACTGTGCTCTGAAAGTCACCATGCAACTCACCTTCATAAGAACTTTCAGAAAATGTCAACTACTGTTCCTTCCATTTCTGTAGGACAATTAACTAATTGCAGCTGGTAATACCTTTTCAAACCCATTTCACAGACTGAAACTTTAGGGTCCAATAACAAAACAAGGATCAGTCAAATATTTTGTCTTCCCAAAGAAAATCAGTATTTTCTTACACAAATTAATAGAAAATTTGGTCTCTGTTCATTATTTTGAAAATAGCCATAAATGGTATTTTGAGCATTTCATAGTACTTAGAAACAAACCTGAGATGATCAAAAATACACTTCACTAAGTGCTTAATTTCTGCTATAAGCGATCAATAGAGAAATAAAAGCTCAGATCATAATTTTTATCAGTTAAAGAATGTGTAAGGAACATTTTGTGCAGGAAAGCCTTTTGAAACTTTTTTTTTAGTGTTACCTGGTCCAAGTGTCTGTCTCTCATAAGCTCATATTCATTTTGCAGTGTGTGCTGGAAGAGGGTCCAGATCAAGGGTTCCAGGTCAGGATGTTCAGAGAGAAGCCGAAAGAACAGGGTACGTAATCGAAGATAGGCCAGTAGATACACTTGAGGGATAGAAAAGAAAAATAAACTGAAATGGTAATAATGGGGGTATACAAAATAAGAGGAACATGATGGAGGATGGATAGCAATTAAGTGTTCACCATCTCCCACTACAAGAGCTATGAGCTATCAAACAAACTAGTTAGGTTCAGAAGAAATGGAAGTGGATACATGGAAGTCCACACTGTACAATACTGCACATATGTCTGTGTCGAATCAAAAGGTCTGGACAAGCATTTGGAAAATGAATCTACTGAGAAGTTATTAAGCAGACATATCACAGAAAGCTCAGGAAAACCCCCAAGCTGGAAAAAGTCAAAGCTTAGAAAAGTATTCAGGGGAAGCATCACATAAGCTTGCCCAGTTCTTAAGCTTTCCGTGACACCTATTTATGGTCACTGCTGGAAAATGGATATTATGATAGATGGACCCTTCATCTAAGCCAATGTGGTCATTCTTGTAAACAGTAGATAAGCTTTCAGCTGAAACTTAGTCTGTAGAGTGCACTCATTAACCCACTGGCACCATTTTACTAATTCTTTGAATAGCAGTTCAGTTAAGGGTTTGTATGACCTTTTGCTACATATTTCTATCATTACCTCTTAAGAATGTTGAGCTCCAAAATCAGATAAATGACCACTTTACAACTTCAGTAAGTATAGAAGCAACAAACCTTTTTTGTAGAACAGAGAGAGGGAGGTAGATTTTTGCGGTTTCTGTGTTTGCGAGCTTGCACCTGGCTGAGCATCTGGATTGGAAGTAGCACTGTGAGGGTGTCCAGATGCTTTCTTCTTAGGAGATCTCACAGGAGAAAGATACCTGGAGATTCAACTTCTATTAAGCACTTAACATCACAAGATAAAGGAATAATTTAAAATGAATAATACTTGCACAAACTCTTCCCTCTCCCCCCATGAGACTAAATGTATTGGTACTGTAACCAGTTATTCCCATAACAGAAATAAAATTTCAAATTATTGATTAAATACTAGTCTGTATTCCTTCTTATTACAGCTCAGAAGAGCAAGAGAAATGTGTTAGTGATAGCACAAAGGAGCTGCATCATCTTTCTCTTCTTCCCCCCATCTCACAAAACTCGTACCCATCCACTCACTCCACTAACTAACCTCAAGCCAAAAACCAACTAACTTCAAGTCAAAACCATTTTACTGATAAGGGGACTTGTTTATTCCTAGACAAGTAAGGTAACAGTTTGCAATTACAAGTTCGATGGGGCTTGGATTTAAATATTAAGGGAGATATTAGCTATACATTTCACTAGACACCAAGCATGCACATCACTTACAGGTCTGCTGCAGTGTGGTTATGTTGGAGAGGCAGATTTAGAGTGGAGGCGGGCTCAGGCTGATCAGTTTGACCTTCTCGTTCTTTCGACTGCTTGATAAGATCAAACAGAGGTGAACCCTAGAAAAATCACAGTAGCAATACATTATACTGAGAATAATCATTGGATAGATGTTATTCCTTCTCTAAAAACAACCCCCTAAATATGCTCCTAAACAGAAGATTAATGCTTTGAAATCCTTCAAAACACTCATGCTTTGTCCAATAATACCAACCAATTTTAACTATTAAAATACATCAAACATTTTTTTTCTGTCCAATAGATACAGGTCAATTGCAGAGTTCAGACATGGCTGTTGTATTCTAAAGTCTCTTATTGATTCCTATTAAAAAGCCACCCCTGAGGAGAAAAGTAAATGGCACATCGAGTATGAAGACAAAAGGTCACGTTCTCAAAAAACACATGGGTGACTAGAAGGTAACTGATGAAAGAAAGGTACTATTGCTGCTACAACATCTACCTAATATTTTACATGTGATAGATAACATACAAAACAGTCATAGCTCATCTAATTGCACCAGGGACTATTCAGATCTCTGCAATACCATTTTTGGATGTGATTTTCCTAGGGCTACTTTTGGCAAGGGCTATAGTCGCTCTGCATGCATTAAATCTCTGCCCTTATGCCCAGCTGGGATCTTAAAGGCAAGTACAGCGACCTGATCCTGCTTTGGTAGCTTATCTTCAATATTACGTAGCTTTCAATAGGCAACCATGATGATGGAGAGAAACTCCAAAACATCAGTTTGATATTAAAGGACATATTTAACTTGAAAAGAAGTCCACACATTTTGATTTTAGGCCAGTTATCTGGACTTTAGGAAAGGCAGCTGGAATAAGCTTGAACTTACTAAGACCTTGAATTAAGGAAGCAATGAAGAGAGGACGTAAGTGGAAGGTGGATGGTTCTGGCTGAAGTAACATTAGTACTACTGCTGACAATAGTAACAAATAGCACTCTTGCAGAAACAGAATCTCAGGCTTTTGCCATTTGCATGTCACGTACAGGGTAGAATTCTGCTGAGACAGCAAGTCTTCATGGGAAAATAATTTGGCATCAAATTTATACCTAGTTTTGAAAACACGGGGTTGCTGGCTTCTGTTTTTTACACTTTCTTTAAACAAGACTCTCATCCTTGAGCTGAATGTTGCCTGCCAAGAAGGCAGCATCAGAAGTCCAGAAGCAACAGAACAACATCTTACAGAAAACCAGCTGCCTTCTCAGAGTTGAAAGCAGTGTCCCTAAAGACAGGGCAAAAATAGAAATTCAGCTTTTTCCTCCAAATGGTCTCCTAAAAGCCACAAAATCTATCAGGTCAACACTTTGTACATAAAATGTCATCTGATTGTCCGAAGTCTGTCTGATCCTACAAATGCATATATTACTAACAAAATGTGATGACACAAATGACAAACCTGTACAGTAACAAATAGGAACATAGCATGCCGTTAAGCAAGCTGAAGGTGATTCTTACCAGTTTTAATAGTATTAAAACCAGCATTAAGACCTCCTTTTAGTCTTATTTCTAAAAGAGCACTTTCCTTCTGAAGTGTGACAACTACAAACTCAGAGCAACAAGATGAGAGCGGCTTGAGATTTACAATTCTTCACCTTGTGTAATTTTTAAATTAGGATTTTGGCAATACTGAAGCAGTTCCATCCATAACAGAAAAACATCAGTTACTGACTCATAACCACACAGTTATTTCTCCACCATTTCTCAACCAGATCTTGGACTGGTTTGCATCATCCTTCCTTGTATTTAGGAATGCACGTGCTTTCTCACTTGTCTCTTTCTGTGCTGCCCTTGAGGAAAATGCAGACATGACCTCCATTTCTTATTGTTCTGGCCATTTTGCCTGCTCTTTTTTATTACTTCTAACCGTGCCTCACTACACTCTGAAGGATCCAGGTTTCTTTCCCAGAGCAATCACTAATTCATTCTGAAAACATCTCTTGATTCCTTGACTAAGAGTTAGTCCCACTTCATTTGTTTAACGTTTTAACTACAATGACTGGAAAGTATTTTTTTAAATAAACATAAGTAGAAGAAAAGGGAATTGATAGAGGGTGAGGAAGAGGTCAAGAAATGGAAACTGAAGTCACAGTTTTATAAGTTAGCACTTAAGACCAGAAGTTCCAGGTCCTCTTCTCAACCCTGCTCCAGTTTTCACTACACAGAGTGTGGTTTTATTAATCACATCATTTAATCACAGAATCATAGAATATCCTGAGTTGGAAGGGAACCAAAAGGATCATCGAGTCCAACCCTTGGCTCCACAAAGGACCACCCAAAAATCAGACCATGTGTCTGAGAGCATTGTCCAAACACTTCTGGAACTCCAGCAGGCTTGGGGCTGTGACCACTGCCATGGGAAGCCTGTCCCAGTGCCCGACCACCCTCTGGGTGAAGAATCTTTCCCTAACACCCAGCCTGACCCTCCCCTGTCCCAGCTCCATGCCGTGCCCTCGGGTCCTGTCGCTGTCCGCAGAAAGCAGAGCTCAGCGCCTGCCCCTCCGCTCCCCTCGCGAGGGAGCTGCAGGCCGCCATGAGGCCTCCCCTCAGCCTGCTCTGCTCTGGGATGAACAAACCAAGGGGCCTCAGCTGCCCCTCGCTTTGCCGTTGAGACCCTTCACTTCCTCTGCAGCCCTCCTTTGGGCACTGATAGCTTTATGCCCTCCTTACACCGTGGCAGCCAGAGCTGCACACAGTGCTGGAGGTGAGGCTGCACAGCGCAGAGCAGAGCGGGACAATCCCTTCCCTCCCCGGCTGGCAGTGCTGGGCCTGATGCACCCCAGGGTACGGTTGGCCCTCCTGGCTGCCAGGGCACGCTGCTGGCTCGTGTTCAGCTTGCTGTGACCACAACCCCCAGATCCCTTTCTGCGGGGCTGCTCTCCAGCCTCTCATCCCCCAGTCTGTACGTATAGCCAGGGCTGTCCCGTCCCAGCTGCAGAATCCAACACTTGATCTTGTTAAACTTCATGTGGCTGGTGATTGCCCAGCCCGCTGATTTGCCATTTGCCAAGATCTCTGCAAGGCCTCTCTACCCTCAAGGGAGTCAGCAGCTCCTCCTAATTTAGTATCACCTGCAAACTCACTTAGTATGCATTCCAGTCCTGCATCCAGGTCATTTATAAAAACATTGAAGACAACTGGCCCCAGAATGGAGCTCGAGAACCCGACCAGTGACTGGCTGCTGGCCTGGTGTAACCCAATATACTACAACCCTTTGGGCCAGATCTGTCAGAGAACTGTTCACCCATCGCATTATGCACTTCTCTAGCTGTGTGCTGGACATTTTGTTCAGAAGGATACTGCGAAAGACAGTATCAAAAGTTTTGCTGAAATCCACAAGGATTACATCTACTGGCTTCCCTTGGTCAACTAGGTGGTCATAAAAGGACCATAAAAGGTCAACCTTGTTATAAAAGGAAATTAAGTTTGTTAAGCATGACTTTCCCCTCGTGAACCTGTCTGTGATGTGACCAGTGACTGCACTGTCTTCCAAGAGTTTTTCAGTAACTCTTAGAATAATCTTCTGCATAATTTCACCAGACACCAAAGTGAAACTAACAGGCCTGTAATTACTAGGGTCTTCTTTCTTATCCTTCTTGAAAACTGGGACAACATTTGCCAGCTTCAAGCCAGCTGGGACCTCCCAACATTCCCAAGACTGCTGACAATAATTGATAGAGGTCTCTTAGTGAGATCAGCCAGTTGTCTGAGTACCCTGGGATAAATCCCATTGGGCCCCATAGCCTCACATGCATCCAGCTGGAGCAGCAAATCCTGTAGAAATTCAGAGCTGGCTGAGAGTTTATCATTCCCGCAGTCACAATCTTCCAACTCAGGGTATCCCAAGGCCCATCACCAGTGTTAGAGGCGAAGAAGTCATTAAACGTCTCTGATAATGACTGAATGAGAGGAGACATGGCAGCTTGCTACCTATGAAAGGGATCTGCTGACTTTTAAATGATTTTCCCTGTTTCTTTCCTCCTATTTACTTGCGTTAACATTCATTCAATCTCCATGCAAATCAATCTGATGCACTAAAATAGCAGAAATTTAACTTAAAGAAAAAAAATTGGTTTGAGTTGAATCAGCTCAGAATCAAGCAAACAAAGCCAGAACAAGCATTAAGAACAGTCAAGGCAGCAACGCTAAGGTTGGGAACAAAGTAGGAAAGAGCAGAAAACAGGGAGTACAAGATCTCCCACATTTGCTGACAACAACCTGTTAAATCAGCTGATTTGCACATGCAACTTTACCCTATGGGAATTTATATGAAAAGTACTGCTTTCCATCAGGTAGATGAAATACAGTAAGCAAGAAGATATTTGTTGCATTGAAAAATCTACTTATAGAGACAGAGTGGTAGGACACAGCAAGCCCAGTACACCTCCTGGCTTCCCAAAATTCTCATTGACCTGGTGGTAAAAAATAAATAAATAAATAAATAAATAAATAAATAGAATGTGTGGCCATAAATGAGTGATTGTCACATCCCAGCTGGCTTCCAACAGCAGAGGCTGGCTGGCATGAGCAATGGTGGGATGTGCTAAAGCATTGACTCAATGGGTTACCTTGGGCAAAGCACAGTCACCCGTGACCTGACTGCAGAAACTTGGTTAGTAATGGGGCTGCACAAGGCAGGAAAAGGTTATTTAGTTTTTAGACCTGTTGAAATGAAAGGTGAGCATCCTGACAATCATAATTGCGCTTTATGGTTGAAAGCGCTTTAGGTAAAGCCATCTGTGCTCTTCTCCCAGGGCCATCCACCACTATTACTTATGGCTTTCCAAATGCACAGCCACACGCTGCAAATGAAAAGTAGGTACTAACAGCATCGACAAAACCAGTGCCTCACAAAAAGACAGAGACAATGTTGAAATACACAGATGTGAGTTTTTGCAAATGCATCTATCCTTCACCCTACAAAATAAATCAGCTACTAAGGGCTTAATTATAACCCTACCTCCTTCCTTTATATACATAAACATGAAAAATACTTTTATTTAGTGAATCTTGAGCTTGCAGTCATTTTTCTAGGCCAGAAATTACCCAGAGCTTATCAGTGCTAACTCTGTTCAGCTTCAGTCACACTATTTGGTATTCAACAATCTACCTCTCACTTGAATGAACAAAATATGATGTCAATAACCAGACAATTACCAGTCCTCTAAGTAAGAGTCAAAAAAAAGAACTTTAACCCCCAGGTCCAGCTTTATCTAGCAGGAATGTTAATCAGTAACTCGTTTCTAAAGTTACATTATTCACACTATCTTTTACAAATTTTATATTGCTTTTCAAAGCTTTTAAAGCAGCACTTCGGGTCAACAGGTCACCTCCAATGCATTCCTTTCACGTGAAAGGAGTTTTGCACAATTTTTACCTTAATGCTAAATGCAGCCACAGAATAAATTTTACCAATTATATGTGATGCTGCTTTTCCTTTCAGACTTCCACATGGTAGCTAGCCAAGCCCCATTTTAGTGGTGCGAAAAGGGAGGAATCAAGTAACAGCCAAGATTTCTCTGGGTCAAATGGCCATTGGCAGAGGAACCAAGAACAAGACAGAAATTTGACTCAGTCCCCTCTTACACTAACTAAAACTCTGCAAAACCAAACAGTGCATTATGTGGGGGTTAGTTCAGGAAGCCTCTACAGGATGCTTCCCTGCGACAATACCTGCACCACAAGCCTTTATGGTCATTTTTCCACAGCCTTCAAGCTCATTTTCTGGACAAAATACACTGAATTTCTTGTTGGCTAACCTTTATTTGGCTATGATGAAATACAGGACACACGGGTGCTTCACAGCTTCCTGATCTTTATATCAGCTCTGTCCCAACTCCATGTTTAACGGGACTTTGGTTTCCATGAGAAGATTAAATGAACGACCTAAAGCCTTAAATACAGAGAACAGCTACCCTGGGGTTTGGGTGTAGTCCACTGATTATAAAGGAAGGCCCCGAGCAGCTTTCCTCTCAGGCAGTGTTAATTAGCAGTTTACAATATTTTAAGACCTGCTTTTCTCTTTATTTTCTACTGCTTTACACTTCCCTTCTTTACAGTAATTTTCTAATTGGTTTTTAGTTATTTGCCCATAATATACCTTAATACAATGTTTATCGCTAAATTGTGCATCTCAATGCCTAGCAACATTGTGGGGTTTCTTGGTTTTTAATAATTAACACCACCACAAATTATTCAAATTTTTGAGTTAATCAATACAGTACATAACATTAAGAAATGTTTTTCTTCACAATATACTAAAAGGTAGATGTGATTTTGTATGGCAAAATAAAGCTAATTTAGAATTGACAACCTTGGAATGAAAGGACAAGGAGCAGATGGGAGCTATCAACTTCCATTCCTCTTGTCCAGGACAGAATTACATGCTTAGAAAGCTGACTTTTGTTTGCAACTGCGTTTTCAGAAACATTACACAACAACTGGTATTCAGAATTTTGAAGTAATTTAGATCTGCCACACCAACATATACTTCAGTCTACATTTAAAGAATATTGCCATGAAAAAAATGCAAGATTAGGAACTTTTAATTTCACATATATGTACACATCTCCTACTAGATGAGCTGTTTATATAAATTATGATCCTATTAGGTCTTGTTATTACAAAATTTATTAAGATAACATTAACAACTGCAGTGTTAACGGTGTAATTCATTTAAGAATATTGTCAGATCTGCTTTTAACTCTTTAGAACAACTGTATGTTTAATAGAAGTCCTCCTTCTAACTTAGGGCTAGTATAACACTGGTTTACAGAACAAAATGTTGTCATCAAGCTTTGTGATAATCTCCTTTTATCTAAATGCGTAATGGACAGAGGAAAAAAGGAGAGAAAAAACAATGTTAATTAGTCCTGGTCATTTGAGAGCTCTATTTTAACAGGCTTTTCCTCCTCACACAAAAGACTTGGAAAGTCATAAACTACAAAGAAGGTGGCAAGCACATACTGACAGCATTTGCAGATCACGCAAACTCCAATTATTTGAAGTCCTTGACAGAAAGCACATGAACAGCTGATCTGAATGTGGGTGTCCTAGCCCCAAGCCTACTAGGAACTTTCAAGTCCAGTTCTCTCATGTTCCAGATTCTCATTAAAAAAAAAGTACTCCACCACAGAAAGAGCAATTATTCTGACACTTTGAACCCCTCATGGAAACTTGGAACTGCTTTAGAGATCCTGCTGTAGATAGTCTCTAGCATACCTACATGCATATTAATATGAAATCAAGCATCTCTAATGGGAGCAACTGCCATTTCCTATAAAGAGGTAGTTGAATGCCCAATGAAAAATAAGCTCAGATATCTTCAGTTAGAGAAGGAAAGCCAGGTTGCCACAAGCCAGGATATGCATCTTAAAATGGCGTTCCTTTAAATAAGGCTGTAAATCCATTATCTTTACAATTCCTCTCCGCTCTCAAAATTGTTCTTCAGAAGATGGCTTTGTATGAACCAGTTCTCTATGTTTCACAAAGGTGATCTGTAAATGTCTATGGGGCCACCTCACTACAGGATGTTAAGAGCATCACCAAGATATGTTTCCTAGAAATGGAGAAGGATGCACGTGACAACTTCTGGGAGACCACCACACATGCATCTTCCCTTGAAATTAGAAGGAAGCTGCGAGAAAGATGTAAAAACTCAAGAAGCGTATCACATATGAGCGGTTAGAAAGCTGCCTGGCAGAGAAGGGCCTGGGAGTATTGGTTGATAGTCGGCTGAATATGAGCCAGCAGTGTGCTCAGGTGGCCAAGAAGGCCAACAGCATCCTGGCTTGTATAAGAAGCAGCGTGGCCAGCAGGTCTAGGGAAGTGATTGTGCCCCTGTACTTGGCTCTGGTGAGGCCACACCTCAAGTACCGTGTTCAGTTTTGGGCCCCTTGCTACAAGAAGAACATGGAGGTGCTCGAGCGAGTCCAGAGAAGGGCAACGAAGCTGGTGAGGGGTCTGGAGAACAAGTCTTACGAGGAGCGGCTGAGGGAGCTGGGATTGTTCAGCCTGGAGAAGAGGAGGCTCAGGGGCGACCTTATCGCTCTCTATGGGTACATTAAAGGAGGCTGTAGCGAGGTGGGGATTGGTCTATTCTCCCACGTGCCTGGTGACAGGACGAGGGGGAACGGGCTAAAGTTGTGCCAGGGGAGGTTTAGGTTGGATGTTAGGAAGAACTTCTTTACCGAAAGGGTTGTTAGGCATTGGAATGGGCTGCCCAGGGAAGCGGTTGAGTCACCATCCCTGGAGGTCTTTAAAAGACGTTTAGATGTAGAGCTTAGTGATATGGTTTAGTGGAGGACTTGTCAGTGTTAGGTCAGAGGTCAGACTAGATGATCTTGGAGGTCTCTTCCAACCTAGATGATTCTGTAATAGCAAAATGAACAGTTGACAGGCACGATTAGATATCGGGGCTGACAGATGCTTTCAAAGTAGAAATAAAGTCAAGCTAAATTTTAGAAAGTGAAACAGGACTCAAGCAATCTTTTAGCAATCATTTTTTTCTTCAGTTTTTAAATGTTAACCATAAAGATGATAGACCTGTTGTGTTAAGAGTGACTAATACTATTGGTATGTGTAAAAAAATACTACAGACAGATCATAGTACTCTACAAATATGAAAGCTACTGACACACCGATTGCTTTGTACCTCTGTAAACCAATCAGCAGTTGAATATGGAAGAGAAAAATGAACCACGAGCATCAAGACTGTTCTTGTTTGCCAAGGCGGTGAAACTAACTTTTGAAAATACTGCTTTGAAAGGAGTTTGGAAGAACAGCCTCCAAGTAGAAATGTGTCTTTATTCAACTACTTGGTTTAGAGCACTCAGAACGACCCAGGGAAGACTGCTGCTACATGGCTTGCAGTAGGCTCCTGCATGGCTTTCTTCAACAGCTTTTCTGCTCAACGCTCACCCAACATACACCCCTTTTCATTAAAATATATATATATAGTTACCCAGCAAGCCTTTCAATATTCAGCACATTAAAACCTTAACTACACAATGCTCTAAGTCAGCATAAGCCAGTATTGTACCAAAAAGACACAGTCCCAAACCCCTCCATCAACCGGCTCTGTCCTTCCACCCATACCCAACCTGTCTCGTTCAAGCAGAGTTGAGTGACTGCATGTTGAAGTGGACCAGGAGCTGTGCTTTTTTCTGTTCTGCTGTTTTTTCTTAATTTTGGGCAGGAGATGCCTTAGTTGTACACTCTGAGCTGCCCTCCTATTTATAGCACCTTATGGCAGTGCTGGTGTCTGCATGTGGTCAAATGAAGAGACAGAAAGGACCAGTTGTAGGATGACATGAGACAGCATCTTTCAGTGGTAGTAC
Organism: Cygnus atratus; assembly: GCF_013377495.2. NCBI lineage: Eukaryota > Metazoa > Chordata > Aves > Anseriformes > Anatidae > Cygnus > Cygnus atratus. The sequence continues at coordinate 179,586,850 of NC_066362.1, read as the reverse complement.
CAGGGTAGAGAAAGGAAAGTCATGCCTCACAAATCCCAGGATTTCTCCTCTGAAGTAATGGAAGCCATCTGTGAACAGGATGATCCTGCAGCCAGAGGGTGTCCTGGTGTGGTGGTTTTACAGGGGTGGGCAGCCAAGCTCTACAACAGCCGCTTTCTCACTCCCTCCTCCTCAAAGGGAAAGGGGGAGAAAATACAATGCAAAGGGCTCAAGGGTTGAGACAAGGATGGGGAGATCCACAGGCAAAACAGACCCAAAGTAGGTAGACAGCAAAATTTATTGCCTATTACTAATAAGCTAGAGAAGTGAGAAACAAAGGAAAGAAAAAAACCCCTTCATCCCCATCCACTCTCTTCTACCTCCTCACCCCAAGAGGCACAGGGGAGTGGGGGCTATGGTCAGTCCCTGACACTTTGTCTCCACCGCTCCTTCACGGTCACTCTCTGCCCCTGCTCCACGTGGGGTCCCTCCCATGGGATTCTGGCACCCCCAGACCCCTGCTCCTGCGTGGGTTCCTCTCCATGGGCTGCAGCTCCAGCCCAGGGCCTGCTCCTGCGGGGGCTCTCCATGGGCCGCAGCCTCCTCCAGGCCACATCCACCTGCTCCACCGGGGGCTCCTCCACGGGCTGCAGCGTGGAGATCTGCTCCATGTGGGACCCATGGGCTGCAGGGGGACAGCCTGCTCCACCAGGGGCCTCTCCACAGGCCCCAGAGGAACTGCTGCTGCCTGCCTGGGGCACCTCCTGCCCTCCTGCTGCACTGACCTGGGGGGCTGCAGGGCAGCTTCTCACTCCTCTCTCCCAGCTGCTGTTGCATGGCAGTTTTTTTTCCCCTTCCTTAATCTACTCTACCAGAGTTGCAAACAACATTGCTCATGGCAATCTGCTCATTGCTGGCTCTGGCCAGCGGTAGGACCTTTATCTAACATGGGGCAGCTTCTGGATTCTTCTCACAGAAACCACCCGTGACCCCCCCACTACCAAACCCCTGCCACTTAAACACACTACACCTGTTCTCCATGAAGGCTTGAAGAGGCTCCTTCAGGAAAGGCCCTTTAAAGAAAGTGCTGCCAGTGGGCAGAGCGGAAGGCAGCCTAAAAGAGAAATATCAAGGGCATGAATAGTCTGTTTTCACTGTGGAGAGACGTCATCTTTGAAGCTTCACACTCTCTGCTGAGACAGCAGCTGTTTAACTTTCATTAATGATAGGGAAAAGGTGGCAGGACCAGGAAGGAAAGGCTGCTGCTAGTAGCACAAAATGCTCAACTGTAGGCGAACCAAACACACTGCAAAAAAATCTCACGATTTTCAGTGACTGGATGATAAAGTTGCCATGGTACTTGATGATAAAAGCGAAAATAATGAACAAAAATTACCCTAACTTTACATTCACTAGGGCTCCGTAATCACTATTATTCTGAGACATTTAGAGTTAGCGTAATTCTGAAAACACCAACTCAATGCTCAGAAGTCAAAGTGTAAAGAATTATTAGGAAAGTAATAAAAGTTACCATTGTGCCAGTACAGTAGTAGCCCGTGGCAGGAAATGAGGAGACATTTATTCTCAGAAAGAGCAGTCAGGCACTGGGACGGGTTGCCCAGGGAGGTGGTGGAGTCACCGTCCCTGGGGGTGTTCAAGGAGATGTTGGACGTGGTGCTTGGGGACGTGGTTCAGTGGGTGACACTGGTGGTAGGGGATGGTTGGACCAGATGATCTTGGAGGTCTTTGCCAACCTTAATGGTTCTGTGTCTTTATGGTTCTGCTGGACATCATCAATGTAGGTGACACTGTAGCCTAGTCCTGCACATAGTTTTCCCCACAGCAATTGCCACAAGCCTCTTCCAGATGGATCTTTGGTCTGAATTGGCAAGTGCTGCTACATAAACAACCTTATCTGAAGTCATCAGCATGTTTATTGCCTAGCTCCCCATTGTAGCCAGGCTTCAGTATGACTAATTCTTGGACACCTTATTTGTCAAGGTTTTTTTAGGCAAAAGCCTAACGTCTCAAAGACAAACCGAGCTCCTACCAGTTCCCCCCCCAACACTCAGCACAAGAATTTGCATACAATTCATAAACTAAAACGCACCCAATGTGAGCCGTTTGACTGTCGGAAATGGTGACGCATCATCAGTCAGCAACAAAATGTCCTGCCAAAAATCTTGAGGTTGAGAACCGTATCAACAACCTTCAACAGTAAGAACACTGCAGGGTGTGAAGACATTTTTAGGAAAGGAAGTAGAGAAGAGATGCTTTAAAGGACCATTACATTAACCAACAGCATGCAAGTATTAAGAACACAGTATTTCCACAATTATTATACATGAAAAATTATTGCACTCAGAAGCAAAATAGCACTCAAGCACTTCCTTTCTTCATTATTTTGGGGTCACAAAGTGCCCGTTTCTGTAAAGAGAATAAAGTTATGTAATTACTCTAGTAACAACCAGATTGTTACAGTACCATATCGTGCTAAGTTTGCTCTTCCTGGCCGTTTCATTTCTGACTGACTTGCATAGTCACTGTTCCCAGAACAGTTAACCAAGAGTAGCAGTTCCAGGAATTACTTGTCTGAGTACAAGTGCAGACACGAAATTCCCCTCACTTCTCTGATCTTCTTCAATCCAGCAAAATACTCTGAGGTGATTACAAAGCAGCGTCAAATGTGGATGAAAATAAGCCAGCATAATGGCATGCTGATGAAAACATGCAACTTCAGCCCAAGAGTGAGCCTGTTACCTCGTTTTCCTCGCAGCCTGTGCTGGGACACATACCACAGCGCATCAGCTCTGCCTTTGGATGAGGCATTCCCAAGAAATCATCATACTGAAACCTCTAACTTCAACTAGCTGCTCAAAGCCCAACTGGCAATGCGCATCTTTTTCCATGAAAAAAGATTTAACACATTTCCTTCAGGTACCAACAACATAGCATGTCTTTTAGATCTTTGCTTAAAGCCAGTAATTCAGTTTCAAGTCTCATTTTCTTTCCAGTTTCTCCTTAGCTGGACAGATTTAGGCTCAACATATCACTAATAACTCTTAAGCCAGGTAAAGCAGTTAAGGGTGCTGGTAAACTTTGTGGACAGCAGTTTTTAAAGCTGGAGGGTATCTTTTAACAGAGCCAAGGATTTGAGGAATTATGAACTGAATAAAACCGTAGACAACAAATAACCTGCTGAGAATGTGGATATCTAGAATGAGTTGCAAATACAGTAAGATTAATCCTGTAGAAAAAGGAGCATTAACTGGGAAGAGTTACATCTTCTGAAACCTGTAAGAACAGACTGGCGTACGATCCTGAGAAGCAAAAATTACTGCAAGCGCTCTGCAATAGCCTTCATATAGTTTAAGTAGAAAAAGGAGGAAAGAAATTGGAGTTCCAAAAGCAGCCTGATATGTCGTGTTTCACATCAAAATGCAGCAACACAAACGTGAATACTGTTTTATGCAACAGATTTAATGACTGCTTTTAGAAAATATCTCCATCTGCAAAAAATTACACATGAAAGTGAAAAGATAAAAACTGAATTTGTAGCAAAGCTATCTTACAGCAGTGTAACAACACTCTGGGCATAAATCCATCCTTTATAATGGCTTTTAGTCTTAATTTGAACCTGTAGTTCTGTGACCACCGTTAGAGAACGGGCAAAGTTTAGTTACCTCAGTCCACACCTAGCCTTCGCTCACAGCAGACAAAACCTGGCAGTCATCTTGTTGTGCTCAGCTTTCAAGAGGCATAATGTTGTGGTTTAGCCCGGCTGGCAGTCAAACACCACACAGCCGTTCGCTCACCCTCCCCCCTCCCTCTCCAGGATGGGGGAGAGAAACGGGAAAGTGAAGTCTGTGAGTTGAGATAAAGACAGTTTATTAAGACAGGGAAAAGAATAACAATAACAATAATAATAATAATAGTATTAATAGTAATAACGTGTATGAAATAAGTGATGCACAATGCAATTGCTCACCACCCGTTGACCGATGCCCAGCCTATCCCCGAGCAGCCGGCCCCCCCCCTCCACCCCGGCTAGCCACCCCTATATATTGTTCAGCATGACATCAGATGGTATGGAATACCCCTTTGGCCAGTTTGGGTCGGCTGTCCTGGGTCTGTCTGTCCCCTCCCAGCTCCTGCTGCATCCCTAGCCTGCTCACTAGCAGGACAGAGCGAGAAGCTGAAAAGTCCTTGGCTTGGTGTAAGCACTGCTCTACAACAATTAAAACATCAGCATGTTATCAGCGCTCTTCTCATTCTAATCCAAAACATAGCACCCTGCCAGCTACTAGGAGGAAACTTAACTCTGTCCTAACTGAAACCAGGACACATAAGCAGAGCTTCTGAGCACCCAGCTGACAGGATTAGCAAGATGTCTCCAGTTAAACACTGCTGCCTTACAAGCAGTTGGTTAACGATCAGATAAAATATGATACAATGGAGGTAGGGCGTAGAGTGCTAGAAATGAGATTAACATTTTAAAAACTCCTTGGGTTGGACTAGATGACCTTCAGAGGTATCTTCCAACCCAAACTGTTCTATGATGCTATTATTAGCCAGTCTTCATTAAGAACACATTCCTCCCAGTCTGAAAATAAGAAATTCAGTTTTCACAGTACGATACAGAACAGTATAAAAATCATAAAAACAGCCCCAAACTTCTCAATAACTTGTCTGAACAGATCTGAAACAAAACCTTGGAAGACACTGGTATCTATTCTTTGACATTGCACCCATTTCACACTTTTTAGTGATTCTGCAAATCTGGTATTTTAACATTTACTTGGTATTTTTCCTGCTGCTTTCTTTGAAAGTTTTACAGCTAATTCTGAAGCAGATATTACACAGTTTGCCACCCAGACTTCTATCTGGTTATTGCTTCACTCTCCCCTCCTCCTCTTGAGGGCAATTTCACTGATCTACAGTATTAATTGACTTCCTCAGCTACATATAAATGCAGACATCTATAACAAACAATTCTAACATTAGTACATCTACACTAGCTTTTCATACATTTGAGACAAAAATATAACCAATATTGTCAAACGCATGAGTATTGCCAAGAAATGATGGAATCCGAAGTGTCTTACACTAAAATATGCAGAGAATCATAGAATATCATGGGTTGGAAGGGACCTTAGAGATCATCTAATTCCAGCCCCCTGCCATGGGCAGGGACACCTCCCACCAGACCAGGTTGCCCAAAGCCCCATCCAGCCTGGCCTTGAGCACCTCCAGGGATGGGGCATCCACAGCTTCTCTGGGCAACCTGTGCCAGTGCCTCACCACCCTCTGAGTGAAGATTTTCCTCCTAATATCTAATCTAAATCTGCCCTCTTCTACTTTAAAGTCATTCCCCCTTGTCCTATCACTCAGCTCACTGACAAAGAGTCCCCCCCCGGCTTTCCTGTAGGCCCCCTTTAGGTACTGAAAGGCCGCTATAAAGTTTCCCCAGAGCCTTCTCTTCTCCAGGCTGAACAACCCCAACTCCCTCAGCCTGTCTTCTTCATAGGAGACAATCCAGAGCTACTTCATGATCCTCAGAAACATGAAAGAAAACTTCATAAAAATGCAAAATATACCTGCTTTAATATTTTTCTAACAGAGTAAGATGCAGCTGAACTAGCAAGAGAGCACACAAATCCTAAAGAGAGGCTAAAAATCTTTTAATTGTGTAAGATCTCAGAGAATATGTCTGTAGTAAACTACAGATACAGGTGCAGTCACTTGGATCTCAGCAACATTTATAAGAAGCTTGAACTAACACTTTCTAAAATTAAACCATTATTTTTCAGCAAATAATGTTAAGACATGATATTCAGCACCTCTCCTCATGGCCACAGACAAAAATCTTTTTTTGAAGACTCGGTGAAGGATAGCTCTGGCAAAACAGGGTGGCCGATGGCTGAACATTTCCCCCTCAGGTATTTAGAGGGAAGTGATGCAGCAAATTACTGATTTATACTGCTTTAAAACACTTGGTTTCCAGTTTGCACCATAAAGTCAAGCATAAATGCTTTTCCATGTAAATACAGTGGCCAACTACACAATGTTTGATCGCTTGATGGTATAGGAGACAACTGTTAATTATTACTTGATATAAAATAAGCTGCTTTCATTCACCTTGGCAGTTTGGGGGGTAGTGGAAAGAGTGGTTGGATGCTGCCATTGGGAATTATTTGACTAGCAAATAACAGATATGCAGAGAGCTGCAGTAGATAGGTAGTACCATCAAGTTATTGTTGCAAACTCAACACGTTTGTTTTTTTTTTTAAAGCTTCCCTGAGGCTGTTAAAAAATAGACTGAGTAATTTATTTTTTTTTCTTAGCTATTTGAATTACAGGAACTAACAGAGTACCATGTAAAGATAAGTGACTCGAGCAAAAAACGTGTTTGTAGACAAAAGTGTCTGAGCACTGACATACCGAGACAAAAGCAAGTCAGATCATGAGATAAGCCCTGCAGATGGCTGCAAACTACACAAGCCTGTGTTTAGAGCACTCTGAGCACTTCTGTTTGTGTGACTTCACAGGGACTTGGGGCAGCAATATTAATCATATTCAAGTTTTAAAATCACAGTAACAAGAAGGCAAAGACACCATATTTTTTCTCTGAAATGTGATTACCAGATCCCCCACTTCACATTTGAATGGCACCAACGCGAAACCTTCCCTCTCTATGGGGAGGCTTTGTGCTATGCAGATGTGCAGCAAAGGACCCACACACAGCATCCAGCTTTCCTATGTGCAGCCCCTGTTGCCCACCCGTTCTGAAACCCAAAAATCAGACCAGGACTTCAAGGCTCCTTGTGAGAAAGGTGAGGACCGCCAGGTGCCTCAGAAGGATGGCTTCAGCAGGGCTCACCAGCACTCACCTAACCGGGGACCCAGAAGTAAGGCCACCAGCTGAGAGATGGGAGTAAGGGGCTTGGGTTTTTGGTACTTGAATACTGAGGTAACGACCCTTCTTTTATATTAAATGATATTAAATGACTAAATATAAACATTAATATATCCTGAAAAAAAGTGACAAATTTCCTGAACAAATTTGATGCTTTTTTTTTCCTGTCAATCAGGTACTCCTGAGTGTTTGGAGATTTATAGAAATCAAGAAACTTGCATGGCCTCTGCTCTCTCCTTCCTCTGTGCAGCGTTCATTCCTTGACCATTTATCTTGGGGTTGTATTTCTGTTGGCATCTAATTAAAAACTACAGCGCACACAGAAAAGAATGCTGTGACTTTCCCTGAAATAATAAAGCAGTGATGCTATATTACACACAAAGCCTGTGTATCAGCAAAGCAGTAAAACTGACTTAGGTGACAAGATATATGAAATTATCAAATGATCAAAGCTTATGTTTTCCCTGATCTCATTAAATTACAAATATCTTGCTGTTTCCACAAGAAATATGCCAAATTATTCGGTAACAACATGCTTTTTATATTCAAGCTCTCTGGATTTTTCCTTGTGAGAAATTCAGTCATTTCTAAACAGAACAAAACCCAGGTTTCAATGTTTCTGATGAAACCACTATGTTTTACAGGTCCTGTTTCGAGAAAATTGAAGTGTTCTGATCCCAGTTTTACTTCCTGAAGTTTCAGGAAAACGAACTTAGCTTCTAAAGATACTTTTTTATTTGTCCTTCTTGCAAGAAACCTCACTAAAATATATTCCCACAGAAAGCTTAGATTTTGTGAACGTGTTTTCCAGCAAAGAGCATTTCCAACTCTTCCTGTGAAACTTACAGTCAAAATTCAGTCTCTTTTAGCAACTTCAATATAGGAGCATACTGATCAGGCTTTTAAAGGCATTATACTAATTTTAAACCCTGGTCACGCTGTGAACTAACATTGCGTATGATTTAATTAAAATATTTGAGTACTGTTACTGAAGTTGCATACAACCACGTAGAATTTGGTGCTGTCTACTTTCTGTGAGCTTGGCAAGTTTGGATGACTTACAAGCATCCTCTCACCATAATTAATTTTAAACCACCAGGCATACAGAAGATTCCCAAAATATTTCCCTTTAGCTCTCCAACTCCAGAATGTGTAAAGGTCACACATTATGTAGAGAGCAACGCAATCTGAAGCCCGTTGAATTTTACAGCTTCTCTTATTATTTGCACTTGAAAAAACAAACCCGAACTGCAGCTTAGCCATTTCTCCCAAACCTACCTTTCACATACTTTCTATTTTGCTTATCTCCTAGCAAAATAAGCATGCTGTTCAATGCTGAAACTCTGCACGTTCAAGCTGTATAGACATGGAATAAAACTTACCTCTCCCAGGCACGAAGACTTCAGCAACACCTATAACCTTTGGCACAGCTACAGCAACTAAAAATGAATTCTGACTGACAGGTCTATGCAGGAAGAACAGTGCAGATGCACTGTTTGAGCACAGCATGCTCAAATGCATTAAATGAGATGTTTCAGCCCCAGTTACACAGATCTCCCACATTTTTTCCCCTCCCAACAGAAGCTGAAAACCCTTCTTAAGAAAGGGTGGAGGGCAGAAATGGTTCACCTTTTTAAAAATTACATTTTATCAACTTTACTACGAATGTGAGCTCTGAGAGGATTACCTTAAAAGAAGCAAAATGTCCATGAAATCAGCAGGTCATGGCCACCATAGATTTTTATTGCATTTAAATAAGGAAAAACTTCCTGCTTCAGAAAATTTGAAGAATAAAAAGAACACTGAAAAAATACAAGTTGACCTTGACATGTCAACACTTTGCTTCTCGTAAGGAAACAGCGTTTTCACACCAACTCACTCTAGATATGTTTAAATTGTTCTGTGCATTCCAGTGTTTTATTCCCTCAAAGGAAGACAGACAAAGAACACAAGGAAATAGCCGTCAAATGTAAAGGAATGACTTTGTTTTGGATGCAGTTTTACTCAATGCCTTTACTTTCACTGTAGAGAAAACGCCTATTTCTGCTTTTGGCTAGCGTGGTATCTGTTCTGGGCAGCTTCACTGACATCAGTAAAAGCATATAAAATAAATATAAAATGTGAGAGAAATCAAAGCAATTATGTAACATCTTACAGCCCAACATGCACCCACAAGTGCCCCAAAACAGCAGACAGAAGCCTTATGTATAAATGTCTATTCATGAAAATCTCACGCAAGGCACATCAACTCAATTGCAACAACCAGTACTTGTTCTGCAAAGTAGACTTCTGTATTTTTTTTTAAACTTACATATCTAATAAGCTCCTCTCTTGTCACTCAGTGTGCATTTTCTACACCTACTCCGAACCAAATGTATCGCTAAGCCATAGCAAAAGCAGCAGATGAGTTTTACTATAACCTTCCAATGAAATAAGTGTGTGTAAATCGAGGTATTCCTGAAGTTAGATCCACAACTGACAGACTGAACTTGAATTTCTCTCTGCTACCTGACTTTCTAGCCTTGGTTTTAACCATACACTGCACAAGGTACCTGCAGCATATTTATCTGTGGCTTTGTAACTGTCTAGATGGTTTGACATGAGCCTGTATACTTTAACCTGACAAGGAAAATAGAAGCTGATACCGATAGTGAGGACTGTCAGCTCAAAACACCTACCACCCTGACGTCAGTAAGAAAACTTCCAGCATCTTCAATGAAGCAGATTGGGTGTTTGGCTGTTGTCCTGCATTACACCTCTATCAACCTCAAACAGCAAAGCACGACGACGGGCAGTATGTCCATGTTACTGTGCATTTTTATCTTCCTTTGTGAAAAAATCAGGCACACATTTTTCTTTACTATGTTACAGATATCACTATTTCAAGCCATTTACATTAAAAAAATTATAGGGTGCCACACCAGAAACATAGATCTCACTCTGGAGTTTAGCAGAGGCTTCTAAGCATTGCATGGCCAATATTAAGTTAACATCAGGCCAAGAGTAGAAAGAAAAGGAATTTGAAAGCCTCAAAGTCTAACACCCCACCACAACACTCACTGCAAAGTTTCACAGTTGGCTTAAATCAGTTTAAGTGCACTGGTACTTCCCTAAACTGCACTCGAGCATCTGCACTTTCTGCTCTGTCCTTTGCTTTAACATTGGCACAGATATAACTATGGCAATTATATGTTTGTTAGGATTAGCTTAAAACCGACCTCACTCAATGGACCGCACATATACATACAGCACAGGAGAGGAAACAGGACTGAATGGAGGGCAGTCTGATTACTTTGAGCAACAGCCCACATTTAAACTCAGTTAATCATGAAAACCATGTCCTCGGTTGCCTGGTGCACGGAAATACGAGAACCTAATGGATTCAAGAAGTACACAGTTAAGATAACATTTGTAAGCAGATGTAGGACCTTTGTGGTCTTTCCTAAATAATGGGTACTTAATCTGCTCATTCTTACCCTCGCCCTCATATCAAACATTCTTTAAAAGATGATGCAACTGGTAACTACTGAAACCTGGAGCTAATAGCTTTCAAAACTACTGCTTCTACCGCAGATTTGAAGGACCTGCATGGCCACATTTTTTTTTTTTTCACCTCTATCAGTACAGCACTAAACCATCACAGATAGCAGCTGAGAAAGTTTGACAAAACCCAGAAACATAAGCAACTGGTACACATGACAGTGCATGCTGCCCGCCGCCACCCACACTTCACTCTGACCTCTGTGGTCTTTAACATTAGCACAGATACTACTGTGGAAATTAAATGTTTGCTCGGATTAGTTTTAAACCAAGTCATTTTCCTCACTCAGCAGAGCGCTCTTGTGGTCTAAAAGTACCTGGGGGAACCTACACCCCACTGCATGGATGGCCCTCTGGAAATTGCAGAGGCAAGCTTCTGCTCTCAATGCAGATTTCTGAGCTCAGCAGGGGAGACGTCCCAGTCTCCCCTCTTCTGACAGGGTCACTCCAGTACCTCCCAGAATGGCTTAACTCTTCCAGGAGGTCTGTTAAGAAAGACTCACATGACAAAAACCGGTTCTGTCATGACAAATGTCTTTTCAACCAATTAAGACCTTGAAGATGCTTATCTGATGGAAAAAAATGTCCTCTTTATATTATTTTGTAATGGTTTTGATTGTCCAACTCCATAATTTCCAAGATGTCAGCAGAAAAAAAAAATCATGTGAGAAGCATATCCTTTGTCCCTCCTCCAAAGCATTGACATGTATTCTGACCTTGTAGGTCTCCCCTCATTGTCACACTGAAAATATAACTGCCAAAAGTGTGCAATGCAACAACAAAATTCATAAAGCACTGAATTTATGTTTCAGCAAACTTCAGAAAAGTGGGCTGGGAGGCAAAGAGCAGTTGTATGGGTAAAGTCAGCTGAAGGACCTCTAATACTGTTTACCAGTACTAATGACATGCTACATAATCATTTAAGTGATCTTACAATGCAGAATTTAAAGAGGTTATTTGCTGACTTACGCCTTCTTTAGAAAGTAATCGTTCCTCATGTTAATCAAGTCCGAGCTGTGCTTTTTGGCAGCAATTCTCTCCAGACAAGCATTTTCATGTCAGTATTTATCTATACTAATTAGCTTACCAGCTTGAACAACTCTTACGAAACTTTCTTCCCCCCTAACTTCTTACATTCCAGTTTTGTGAAGGAAAGAAAACTAATCCTATGGTTTTTTAAACTATATGAATGCACATAAATCTTATAGAATGAGTATGACAAATTCTTTCAATAGCTTCATAATGCTGTCCTTTAGAGAAGAGAACAGGAATGTGACTGCAGGCTTTGAGCTGCTGCTGACAAGCAGAGGTTAAAATCCTCTCGTATAAAGGCAGAGGCCTCCGTTGTGTCAAAACTGCAAGAGGCTGCAAGCACTCGATCCGGTGGCTGCAAGTAATTTGGCATGGAAGTGAAATATGTCTTTAAGACCTACACAGATAAATACCAGTTATCCTGACACAGAACCCAGTCCTGGCAAGAGAAGAAGAGAGGCTGGGCAAAAGCTTAAACTAAAGACCTGAAGAATAACAAGCAATTACCTTAGAAACTAAACAAATTATAATCTTCTTTCTACAAGTTCTGCCCGACCCCATTTCATCCTGTACGTTTTGAAAAGCTTCCAAAATAATTTCTGAAGCATCCTCCATTTCCTTCCCGTCATTCCTAGGATTTGCTTACTATGGCAGCTGATTTTTTATTTCTTTCATCAAAGTCGTGTTTCTGCACTTGCAAAGTATTTTGAATGCAACTTTTGTCATTAAACGTTTTGCAAATTTCAGCCAATTCCAGTTAAAGTCTGAATTTCTAATCCTGTGGTTTAGAAAGTCCATCCCTTTAAAACCACTCAATCAAAATCTTAAAGCTTGATAAGACTGAATGTTTAACCACCTACTAATGTACTGTACTATCAACTGTGCTTACATGTTGCCATCCTCTGATGTCCAACACACTTTAAAGGATGATTCCATACTGTCTACACTAGTGAATACACTACAGTATACCTGGAGATGTTTTCTTGAATTAATTTAAAAAAGACTGCTCTGAACATCTCCTCAGGATGTATCCGGATACCTGTTTTAAACCACCAGCTCACAACGTCACCATCCCTAACAAACCAATAGCCAAGTGGACTCATTAAACTGCTCTAAATATGCAACAGACATGGCAATTTTGTTCTTCAAGCAAAGTAATTTCTCCCTCAGAGTGAGAAAGAGGTAGAAGCTTAAATTGCTAGGGACCTAACACAGACACACACTGTTCATAACTACAGAAAATGAAAAATTAAGAATTAAGGCTGGCAGGGAGGGCTAAGTAGATGTTTCATTTCTTATCTGCTATTGCTGCATGTATCAGATAAAAGTGCAGGGCACAATTTTAAATGTATCAGATAACAAATGACGTTATCAACATATCATCAATATTTTACCAAGTTACTGCTTACTCTTTTCAGATATCTTTACAATCAAGTTCTCAGAAAAAGTTTACTTTGCACATCAAAATATTTTAAAACATAAGCAAAAACTAAGATTTTCATGAGTTGCACAAAAAAGGCAACTCAAAAACCCTTATGCAAATATTTATCAGTCACCTGTTAGTGGCCTAAAACACTGCTGTAACTGCTTGTGTGTATTTACAATGCAAACAACCAATCTGCATATCCCACTACACCATTTACATAATTCCAGGTAAGCCTTACGTGTTCATTAGTGTAACTGGAACTCTGAACTAAAAGCTTTTTTTGCCGTTAGACACCGCATGTTTCTATCAATGCTAGAGAAAACTATTTCCAAATTTCTGATAATGTGCTTTAAAAAACTGACCCCGTAAATTCAGTTACTGTCACAATAGCTGTGCTCAACAGAAACCAAATAACGTCAAGATTAAGCTCTAAAATGTAAGCAGAGGACTCATACAGTATTTTCTGAAATAAAATATTCTAAAAATATCTTCAGAGCTTGTACAACATACTCCAGGATATAGTTCTACACTTTCCTCCATCAAAGAGCACAGGAAATTTTCCGCCAACCCTGTTCCCAAAACCTTTTATGCAAAATCAAAATGAAGCAAGGGGAAAAAAAAGTCAAATTAGTAGCATTTGAAAGATTGTCCAATTTTCTCATTAAGTCTCTTAAGAACTTCCCCTTTAAATTAGAGCATCTATAAAGCCTCAAGTAGTCTTATGAAGGATTACATTATGCTAATAGGTACTGCAAAGCCTGAATGCAGCCCCAACAGCAGCACTCGAGATTAGAAGCTCCACTTCAAAGGAGAAGGGGTCCCAGCTAGGAGAGAAAAGCAACGTAATATACTTGTTTGCCTCTTAGTTACTTAGAAACGATTAACCACCATACATTGGTTTTCCTTTCCACTTATGTCAGCTTTTACATAGCGTTCTGTAATAAAAATGTTCTCGGTAGACTACTTCTCTTTATGATATTAGGTATAAAGGACAGTACAGGAAACAGCAAGAGATTGTATGTAACTAGTGGTTCAAAAACTGCTTATTCGTACATGGGCATACCAAAACTGTTGTGAAGAAGTGTTTCAAACTGAAATACACTGCCCTACACTCCTAGAATTTGACTAAAAGTGGCATTGTTAAAGTACGATGGGCATAATCACTGCACATATTTTTAAGAACAAAGAACCACATCAATCCATTACGCTTGAGTTGTCCAAAGACACTGCAACAACAAACTACCTTTGCTATACTGATATTTGGGTCTAAGAAGCCCTCCCTTCATGAATCCAAAAGGTGGAGGAAAACACAAAAAGGACTCCAGCAGCCTAAAATTAAACAAAAGGAGAGAAACCATTTCCTCTTTTTGTAAGCAGGAAAGGAAGAGCTGTGCTTCCTATAAAGGAAACACAAATAGAAGAGAGAAGCATTTCAGCTATACAGGAACGAAGAATTCTTACTTTATTCTGAGCTTCCTTCTTCCTTTTTAAGCCATTACACACAAATTATTTTAACTTGGAGAACCTAAGAATCTCACAGCCCGAACACTTTAGCTTGCTGCCTTTTTTTTTTTTTTAAGGATATTTGAAAGACTTTTTGCATCTATGTATCAGAACTTAGCTAGTAAAAGAAAAAGTAATCCAGAAAACTGGTTATAATCAGTCAGTCCATCTTTCAGCAGAAAATGTTTACAGTTTTAACTTTTACGTGTAATTGGTATATGTAGTTTCATTTGCATCAAGCTAACCAGTTTCTTGATATGAAGGAGTCTTTTGCTAGCTACACAACAGTCATCCAGTATTGGTCTGACAAGATAAAAATCATCTGTTCACCATAAAACATATAATGCTCATTTTAAGACTTGTCTATTACACTGGTGATTGGTTTTGGTGGTCTTGTGTTTTTTGGTTTTTTGTTTTTTCTTAAAGGAAAAAACTGAATTTTCAGGCCCCCCAGGTCCCTTTGCTGCAGAGCTACTTCCCAGCTGGGTGCCCCCAGCCCGTCCTGGTACCTGGGGTCGCTCCCCCCTAGGTACAGGATGCTCTGCACTTCTCCATGGCAGACTTCACGAGATTGCTGACAACCCATCTCACCTCTCCTACCTGCTGAGGTCCCTCCAGATGGCAGCGCGGCCCTCTGGTGAGCCAACCCCACGCCCCAGTTTCATTGCCAGCCCTGCCTTCTCTGTAGCTATATAATTATGCAGTTGAACCAAGTGAAGTCCTTGAATAGATCCTTTCACTTGGCAGGGATCTAATCTACAACTACAGAAATTTTTATCTTACTACATTTTTACCCTATTTGCTAGCCATTATAATTATCTCAATATCATATTTAATAAAGTGTTCTCCATCCAAGGACTTCAAACTGTTTTTAACAATTAAGACAGCCTCACACCCCAGCAAGGAAGTGAACAAGCTCTTACGCAGAGTGAAGCTAAAGCACAAAATCAGAAAACTTTACCAAGATTGGAAAAGAACAAATATCTGTGAAACAGCCAGCTACAGACTTCCTGGCTCCCAGTCTCAACCGTCAAATTCCTTCCTGTACATGCACACACACACACAAACAGAAACTCCAGTAATAGACTAAAAATGCTTCAGAAATCATCACTACCCCATGAAAGTGAATAGATAAACAGCAATGAACACTTAGGGCAAGTAAAATACTATCCTGCCAGAGTTCGTGATGTTACTATGTTACTGATACTGCCCTTGCTTTTTCTCTAAAAAAAAAAGTCAGAACATTTATTCCTAGCATCAGTGCAATTCATGAGTTCAAAATTCATTTCACTGCTGACTGATTTCTGCATGATTCCAGCACTGAAGACTTTAAGAACACTAGAGGAACGTGCAACACTGGTCAGAAGAACTCCAGAAGTTTAGAAAGCCTTCAAATATTTGTTTAATTTCAGTGAAACATTTCTTTGCCATTCAACTTGGACTCCTGAATTTAAGGGGTCCTCATGCAGCACTAGCAACAAAGGGTAGGTCCTAACTCATTCTTGTCTCTACTTTGGAAAAGCAGACAGACTTAAACACACATCTCCCTTCAGTGGCAGCATCATTTCCTTTGGGGGAAAAAAAAGCCCTAAGCATACAGGGCCCTCCCTGAAGCTGTTTCCTCCTGCCTACCCTCACCTGTCCATGCCAAAGGGAAGTTTGCCGGCAGCAAAGGTGGGTAAGGAAGGTCATTACTACGTGAATTCTTCCTCCGTAATAACTAATGTACTTTTTTTCCCCTCCCAGTGCTGGAGCTTGCTTTAGGGTTTTCCAAATCTGACAGCATGGAGCGCAACAGCTTGAAACTTGAGAGCATGCAATGAGTTTTCCTCCCAGCCAGCACTGGCTCTCAGCCAGACAAAGGCTCCTGCAGACTCCAACGCAGGCTGTCCTAGCAGAGGTTCTTCCGCACAGAGAAGCGTACGAGCAGGCTGGAATGCAATTCAAACAGTATTTGATAACCATCAGTCACATTTAATATAAGGAAAGGGGTATGCAGTCCCCTTCTGCCATACAAAATCTGACAATAAAGAGAAAATGAGTCAGACTGCCTGCTCAGTCACATACCCATTCACTGCAACATGATGTGAAGTCAAAACCTGTCAACTTGGGCTTTTCAAGTTTTCTTCTGCAGGTGGAGAAGCCCTGCAGCTGAATGCTATTTTTGGAAGAATACAAGTATCACTTATTTCTTCAGTTAGCGTGAGGGGCTCATACTGCTCTAGCAAAGCAACCAAATAGGTGTAAGGGAAAGTCCCAAGCTTACCCAAGGACAGCAGAAGCACGTACCTGATTCCCTAAAATACAGCTCTGAGAAGTTCCCACGTTCATGATACAAGCACAAGCATGGTCACCAGGCAAGGGCTCTGACCAATGAACTGCAGGCTGAAAATGCACTTTCAGATTTGCTCCAAAATATATTTAATGTGGCAAAATTTACAGCACCTCTGGTTAGACATATCCCCATCCTCTCTCTTCACACCCACATCTCAGCTCAAATGGAAAATTAAGAACTGATGAATAAAGAGAGAGACTTACTCATTTCTATTTGTTTCTACCTCTAAAGATGAGTTTTCACTTGAGGTTTTGACATACGTCAAATTCCCATACTGCGGGGATTTTAGCAACTGAAACTGAAACCGCCCCACAGCTTTTCCTGAGGGAAAAAAAAGACAAGTCAGAGTAGGAAAACTGAGTATAGAGCTCCTATGGCCTGATACAGGACACATTGGAAAAAAACAAAGCCGCCTTTTATTTACACAAGGCTGCCAGGAATGGAAACAACATTCAACCATATGTTACAACTGCTTTTGTGAGGGAAAGCCAGGAAAGGTAACTTTATGTTAAACTGTGAATTGAGCTAGACACACAGGAGACTCTGCCAGGCTCACCTTTTCATTTCTTGCCAACTTGGAAGTGGAAAACATACCTTGCTTTACAGTTATGAATTTCAAAAATATTTTTAAAATACATTTCTAGTGGTTATGACCTACTGAAGTCTGAAGTGAAACTGCTTGACTTCACCTCCAAATCAAGGTGAAAGGGTTTCACTGAAGCTAACCTGAAACAAAATACACGAGACCCATTTTAGCGCTGTTCTGAATTTTGTTTGAGGTACCCTGCATTAAGAAACTAAGCCAAAACCCTGTGGAGGGTATTATTTTCTCTCCTTTACAACAGACTAGACAATTTCTGCCTAGCAGAGCCTTGCTTATGTACAGCTGATTAAAATCTCATTCAAGAGAGCCACGCCACCCAGCCAGATATGAAGAGGTTTGTTTTTCAAAGACTTTGAAATATACTGGTTTTGATGCCAGAAGTCAGAGAGTCTCTCCAAGCTGATGTTAAATAAATGAGTCTGTCTAAACTGAGATTTATCTCTTATCTGCCCCTAAAGGCAGTAAGAGCTGCTTTTTAAAAAAAAATTTACTTAATTTAATTAGTTACAACATGTTTTCATTTCATTACTCAGCGACTAATGTGAATATTTCGTGCATGTGTGATAACCAGCCCGGCCCCACTGATTTATCAAAACCAACTGAATAGCGCAGTATTTATTTTGGTAAAGTGTATTAGTTCTGTGCTTAGGTACCAGAGAAAAATGCTTTTCCCATAAAAAAAAGTTTGAAATCTACTCTGTAAGAAGTGCCATCTGTGCTTATTAGAAATAAGTTTGAGATATATTTCCTAACACAGATTAGGAGTTTCTCCTCCCACTGCAACACATCTCAGTTGTGGGAATGTCCCTGAGCAACCCCCAGGGCATTACCCCATGCCTCTCCCTCTGAGTAAATCATGAGGTGAAATTATTTAATTACCTACTGGTGTTACTCTGTCCCTCGTGAGGAACATACTGGTGTATTGAGGGAAATCTAGACAGGGCTACTCAGCTGATTTTTGGTGGTTAACACGCAGTCTCTTACAAGGAAAGACACTCTTCCAAAAATGTAAGCTTAGTTCAATCCTACATAAAACAGAAAACCCCTCTTTTACTACCACCTCTGACAAAGAACGAAACTAACTTTTAGGCATGAGAGCTATTCTGACGCAGAAAAGCCTCCCCATAACCAAAGTAAGATTTTGCAGCCAGACTTCCCAGCTTCCGCACAGCACGCAGAGCACCCCTGGGCGGGCGCAGAAGGAGTTAGGGACCCGGCAGCAGCGCTGAGAGACGCGGGGCGGGCGAGCAGCCCCAAGCGAAACCCTTCCCCAGCGAGCCTGGCCTCTCCTCCCTGTGATGTGACGCTACAAAGGGGGCCAGCTCTCCCTGCCCTCCGCACCCGGAGGCTGGGCCAGGCGGGGCGAGGCGAAGGCCAGGCACTGAGGCAAGACAAGAGCCGCCCAAGCACCCAAGTGCCGCTGCCGTCCTGCTCTCGCTTCCCGCCCGTGGCACAGCAAGCCCTCAGCCAAGCTGAGAAGCTCCTTCCGCAGAAAGAAGGCTGTGAAAAGGGAGACATGGCAGCGCCTATGCTTCACCGAGCCTGGGAAATCGTCCTCTGAAGCCTACATTTTTGCTCGTTACTTCAGTTTAGAAGGAGGCTGGGACAACACGAGCTGCAACAGAATGAGGCAGAAAGTCCTTCATCAGATGGAGGCGGGGGAAGAAGGGAGCTAAAAGCAAGCCTGGGGACAGCCACCTCTGCTGCAAATACGAGGTTTTATGTTGAAAAGCTGGCTGATTACAGTAGCTGTGGGAAGCGAAGAGCGATGTCCTGGGGGTTACTGCAGGAGATGCGCCCCGCCACTGTCACACCGCTTCGCTGAAGTTCTGAGGAGAAACCGAAGCTCATCAGAGCACCCAGGACACACATCTACAATCTCTCGCTTGAAGTTTGAAAAGTTGAAATAAAAATACCAGAGAAGGCTTTGAACCACAGGAAGCCAGGCTTGTATTTTAAATATACCATTATAATGGTAAGCTCTAATTGTTCCACTGAGGACTCCTTTAAATATACTTTATACGGATGTATCTTTAGCATGGTATTTGTTCTTGGCCTCATAGCAAACTGTGTTGCTATCTACATTTTCACTTTTAACGTAAAAGTACGAAATGAGACTACCACATACATGCTTAATTTAGCAATATCTGATCTGCTTTTTGTATTTACATTGCCCTTCAGGATTTATTACTTTACAGAAAGAAACTGGCCCTTTGGAGACATTCTTTGCAAGATTTCTGTCACACTGTTTTATACAAACATGTATGGGAGCATTTTGTTTTTGACCTGCATAAGCGTAGATCGCTTTCTAGCTATAGTTTACCCATTTCAATCGAAGACCCTTCGAACCAAAAGAAATGCAAAAATTGTCTGTGCTGCAGTATGGATAACAGTGTTAGCAGGGAGCACACCAGCAAGCTTCTTTCAGTCTACAAACCTCCGGAATAACACCGAACAGAGAACATGCTTTGAAAACTTTCCAGAGGCTACCTGGAAAACTTACCTATCCAGAATTGTTATCTTCATTGAAATAGTGGGATTTTTCATTCCACTCATCGTGAACGTGACCTGTTCTACTATGGTCCTACGAACACTGAACAAACCCCTTACGTTAAGTCGGAATAAATTAAGCAAGAAAAAGGTACTCAAAATGATTTTTGTCCACCTGGTGATATTCTGCTCCTGTTTTGTGCCTTATAACATTACCTTAATACTTTACTCTCTCATGAGAACGCAGACGTGGATTAATTGTTCGGTGGTAACCGCAGTCAGGACTATGTACCCTGTCACCCTGTGCATCGCCGTCTCAAACTGTTGTTTTGACCCAATAGTGTATTATTTCACTTCGGATACAATTCAAAATTCGATAAAAAGTAACAGGCTCACTAGAACACGTGATACCAGGTTCTCCGAGATGCCAGTTTCAGAAAACTTTATTCAACACAGCCTTCAGACCATAAAAATGAAAATATTTGACAGTGACTCTCCAAAATAAACTGCATTAGAAACTGCTGGGACTAAACTGGAATTAGAAGCCTGCACATTTCTTCAGCTGTGAAAATATATTCTGATCTGTAAATGTTACTCCTCCTTTACATCAGAAAAGTTTATGATATGAATAAGTGCATAATAGTACACAGGAAATACTTTAATAATTTACATCAGACGTCTGTTTTTATTGTATTTATGTTAAAAACAAACTTCTGTTTTCAGCCTATGCTACCAAAGTCCAAAGACTAGTTTGTCAAGTCAAAAAACATAAGAAACCAGGTCACTTCTAAAATTAACCTAACTGCTCGTTTTAAATAATTATATCGGTTTCTAAGTTACTGAGGACAGGGGGGCGAAACTAGTTGGTTTACAATGCAGAATCCGCTTACCAATCATATTGGTCATGTAATTACAGCTAGCATTCCTGCTTTCAAATTTCTTCTTCCCTCTCCCTTGCTCCTAATCCCTTTTTTTCTCCCAGCAACTTCCTTCATTGTAAAAGGCTTCGATCACTGTGCTAACAAGATCTTCACTTCTCCTGTACCTGCCCTTCCCCAGTTAACCATCTTCCATAAGTAATAAATTACCTGTCTGTTGCCTGTTGCCCGTTGCCCAAAAACCAACAGATTAGTTATCTCCCCTTCCACTAACATCCCTTTTTTCTCCACAGGCCTAAACTATGCTTTCTCCCAGACTACCTAAACAATTCACATGCTTACTTTAACCTCAAAAACAATTATTCTCAACACATTCAGCTTTAAAGACTGTTTCTGTTTCAGATCTGGAGAAAAAAGACTACTGTTTCTCCACTTATCTGATAGAATATATTCCTTCTCCACAAGCCTTACTCCATAAAGAAATTAAATCTTTGAGTAGTTTAGGGCATCTGGAAACAACTCAGAAAAACTGGTTTTTCTTCTCACCTCCATCTCAGATGTCTGTGTAATTATAACAAAAATAACCTCTGATTAGTGAAGCTGGTGCTTTTAAGTACAGTACCACTTCATTAAACTCTCTTCTGAGAAGTTCTTCAACTCAACACAAATTTTAAGCAAAATAACATCCTCCAAGTAAGGTAACTCAATCCCAAAATACCATATTGTTATTAAAAAGGCACAACCCTTGATGACTAGGAATGAGTATGCACATTAACCAATATTTCTTTCAGGAAACAATTTGGTGTCCCATAAAGAAATTCAAGACACAGTAATGTTCAGAATGAGCCTTCCTCTCAAGCTACGTGCCCAAGAAATATTTTGGCTTTTTAACATTAGCATTTAAAATTTCTGACGTTATTTTCTTGTGAACTTTATTTTTATAAAGCTAGTTGAGACTATGTGCTGGCAAAATTGAGACACTGTAAAATCAAGGCCAATATAAAAGGAGAAGTCTATGTATATTACTGTTACAAACAGGAATATAAATACAAAAGAGTATTTTTAAGTGTCCTGCTATGTATGTTTCTCAGTTATTAGAACGCTGTGTACATATTCCTCTAAATTAAACACTAAAATTAAATAAATATTTAAAAGGTAGAAGTGTTGGGTTTTCCTCCCCAAGGACAATGGAGTGAAGAGCTAAATTAAAATGAAGTTATATTTTAGATTTATGGCAGTCAGTTGCACCACAGATACGGTACTCTGAGACACTTTTACTTCAGGGCACTATATGGAAGAATGACTCAATGTTGGAGAAAACGCATATTGGGCTATCAAAGTATATGATGTACTGTCTGAGTTTACTTCTATTGCAATACTTTTGCTTAACTGTTACAAGTCATTTTTACACTGAATACTACTATTGGAAAACTTGAGTTACTCAGGCTACTAGAAATTGACAGATTTAAAATGCTACTAAATTAGAAATTCATTCTCTGTATGACTGGTGAAAGGAAAACTCAAACAGTATAAGCTAAACTACAAAGATAGGTAGATATTTAAGTCTATGCTAATATCTTAAAACAGGCAATGCTCCTAGTTGGGAGTCCTACACTCTCCTGATTCATATCTGACTTCAGAAAAGTGCATGAAAAGAACCACTGAGTAGAAATCCAGTATGATTCCTATACAAGAAGTCACTGAGAAATCCGAAGTTCAAAAGTCAGACACATCTGTTTTGAAGAGCCTGTTTAGTATTTGGAATGGTAAAAAAAAGCTTTTTGTTATCAGTATTTGCAGTCAGTTTTATATCCTTCACATACTTGATAAACTTCAGCGTTTCCTTTCTTAGTTGTTCTGAGAAGAGATGCTGCATTTCAACAACCGCGTGGAAGCATCTACCATCAATGACAGGGATGACTGCCCAGGTGCCAGCACTGACACCACAAGCACACAGCAAGAAGTATGATGAGGAGTTGAATTTTATACAGAGCTAGTTTGTTTTGAGGGTGAATGGCATTTAATCATCTCCTTCCTGATCCCCTCCAAAGGCTTTAAAGCTCTTGGGCTCCATGTCTAGACTATGGCTCATGCCACGCATGGCAGTGACACCCTGTCCAGTAGCATCCCTGCACTGCAGCCACGAGCACCACTGGAGCCTCACCCTGGTAGAAGGAAGCTGCTCCTGCTGAGATTACAAAACTACCCCCAAAAAAATCACTGGACTTAAAAGCAGAACAAGATGATGAAAGTACTGTGTTTGGGTGCTGCCCTTTGAACCAGACTTTCCTCTTAGTTCAGAAAGCCTAGGGAAGCATGAAGAGTGGTTTTTTCTGCCTTGCACTCGCTCTCCAGGGCAGTAGCTTCTGCTTTTTGCCCTAGCACAGCACAGCAGCTTTCCCATCAGCTAACGGCCTGCTACCTCAAAACTGTGTGAAAAGGCTTTGAATTTTTAATTACCAGATATACTTCACTCTTGCCGCAGGAAAAGAAAAAACAGATTCTCTGAATTACAGATGTTCCTCTTCTGTGACTTGAGAAATTCCTGATCTGAGCAATTCAGAAGAAGGGAAGCAAACCTGTACCTCCCAGAAAAAGCTGATATAAAACCAAACTACAAGCTCATCAGGACTGGATGAGGTTTTCTCCTTGTTTTACAGCTCTGCAAGGAGATTAACCTGGAGAGCCATGGATGGAGCAACACTTCCACTCTCCTGAACAGCTGCACTCCTTCAGTCTAATCCTGCTTTTGATACCAACTCTGCTGTCCCTGGCAACAGCTAATGCCAATATTTAAATCTAGATGAGGAGTTAAGCTAATTGTGCCTTGGCATCTTAAACAAAAATGTCTTAATGTCAGAGCTCCTGAGCATCTGACAATACACTGCATCCAGTACGTGCTAGAAGTGCATTATTTTTACTCATATGGCTATGCAGAGGTTTAGAGTTCATTTTTTTTAAGACTGTAACTTGCAGATTTCTTCTTTGTACTCTAGTTACTTCATCTACAGAGTGCAGATACTACCTACTTACCAGGATAATAAAAGTAGTGAAAATTTAGTTAACTTCAAGTCTTTGTGGATCAGAAAAGGCAGGCAGCAGCTGCTCACTACATAATGAACAATCTGCTCCAAAAGACATGGAAAAAAAGTCTCCTATCAGAAATCTGATTTACTTCAACTTATTATTTCAAAAAAAAAAAGAAACAAAGAGATTTCCCCTTTTAAACTTAATATTCAGCTTGAAATCTGAATTTCTGGCTTTCCGAGGAACAGACTAAGTGTAAAAATTTGTCTCCTTTGGTATACACATCTTGGACATTCAAAGAAATGTAGGACCAATACCAAGTCAGATTTATTTATATTTTTAATCTAGAAGGGCTTAAAAACAGATTCATCAGGAAGCAAGAAATCTGTAACTGGAATCAACATCCAGCCTTTTATTTCTTAGGTAACTTCAGTTATAGAAATGCAGCTGGAAAAAGCTCGTTAGAGCAAGCAGAAGATAGGAATGGCTGTACTGGGTCAAAGCCCAGACATGCACCTAATCCACAGTCGTGCTCCTCCAACAGTGGCCAAAGCTGGATGTCTGGGGAAGAAGATAACAGCAGGAGGGGCATGCACAGCTTCCCCTCTTCATCACTTGCATCTCAGACTTTCTAGGTCAGATGTGTTTGTTTGTTCAGTAACACGAACATTTTTCTTCTATGAGCTTGTCCTGCCTCCCTTTGAACTTGTCAGCTTTTAACATCCACAACACTGCAGCAAAATGTTCACCTTGTGTATATGCGGTAGGAAACAAACCAAACTAAAAACCCTTTGTATTAAATCCACTGGCTTCATTATCGCCTCCTTTGGAAGAGGCAAGGAGCATTTGATTGCCATACCGCCCTTCTGCATCACTCCTCTTACACTAGTCCTCTGTCAGCTCTAGCAAATGACAAGCGGTTTTCATTCGCAACTTCAACCAGCATCACAGCCAAAAATAAGATCTTCAGAATTACACAAAGTACTCCTGTAAAATCACAGTGAAACCAGCGAGGGCCATTTCGAGGCTGGTCATTTTAAAAGTCCCACGTGAGCATGGTAAATCCTGGCATTATGCATTCTTCCAAGTTAGTTTTCAGGAGTCCTGTTAGTGAAAAGCAATTCCTTCATACTTTTCCAGCAGTAAATATATTATAGGGTCCTAGCACCCTACCAGGGTATCATTATTTACACAGTGTTACTGGTATTTAAGCATCACTGACAAAATGCAAGAGGATACATTTGAAAGCTAATGCAAAATGTAAATTAGAAAAATCTAAGAGTTATAAATGCCTGAGCTGCATTTAATTATCCAGTTATCAGAGTGCTGATAAAAACTTCAGTATAAATACAATTGGCAATCACTGAGTTAGCACGTTTTCAGAACACACTCAAGAGAGCTCATTAAAGAAAGGTGCAGAGTTAGAAAGCCATGCTTGCAGTCTAGTACCTCTGCAAGTCAGAATTAGACTAGAACAAACCTCTCTGCTTTGACACCAAAGCACTGCGTAGCCTTTCACATTTATCATCTCCCTCCCACCCCCAGTTCCTGTTACACAATTGCTTATAAAACAAGCTCTGTTTTTCCTGAAAGAAAGCTGAGCTTATCACAAAATTAAAAACAAAAAGAAAATACACCCTGCAATCATCTGTTTTTACTATAAAACCCACCATTTTGTTGGAAAAGTGAAAATTCCAGAACTGAGAATTGAGATTTTTTTTCTATTTAACAAAAACTTATTTTAAGCACAAAAATCAAAGCACAAGGAATAACAAAGGAAGGCCTTTAGTGATAAGTTCCCAGCTTTTTATCCACAAGCAATTCTTTTGAAGGATAACTTCCCACACACACAGCTTTAAGACATTCCCTACCTTCATCCTTTGTAAATAGTGAGTTGCTGCCCTGAAGAAAAAGTCTTAAACAACAATGCTAGTAACAGGAGGTACCAGAAATTAATGCCATTATATTGGGAACAGAATCAAGTGTACTTCATGTGAAAACAACTGTGCCAGGCCCACTCTTCTGCTTTTCAGTTAAATTCCGCAAAAATTGCTTCTTTTTAATAGGAAGTCAATTGTCCATGTTAGTCGCAAGTCTCCACCTCCTGTAAAATTATGCCACATTAGATCTATTGATTTTTGGAAGTTTGCCCTTGCAAGCTCTTTATAAGAAGAAATATTAATGTAATAAAAATTGGGAAAAAAATCCAGGTTGCTAAGGAGTGATAGTGGAGTAATTTACCATTCATCACAGCATCAAGAACTATGTTTGACTTAAGTTAAATCTATCTATAATGGAAGCTCTGATGTTTTCATTAAGTAATGAATTGTACAGAGCTCTGAATATCTCCTAATAGACAAGTTAGTTAAATTCACAGCAAAACATGACAATAAATTGAGAATAGAGATAAAGTATAGGAATATCTGCATTTTTAGCCTGAGTAAAAATATCTTTCATTAATAAAATCAAATTCCAAAACATTTTGTTTGCTCATTTACACAAGTTATTTAAAGTTTCTTTAACATTTCCACTGTGGTATCTACTGCATCTTCATGCCATGTTTCACATGTACCTGTGCGTGGTTAAGTGAAAAAACCAAACATTCATGTATACATGCAGTAACTTAAAGAAAATCCAACAGGTGGAAAGAATACCCACTTCTAATGGTACATAATTTGGTGGTTGGGGTTGGACAGGATCCTGTTAGCCCCTTGAGAGCTTAAAAGCCAAGCACATAACTAAAAAACTCATTTGAACGTTTCTTCAACACCCAACTTTGCTTACCAATGGAAACAACTTTTATCTTCCATAGAAAAGCTAACTACAGAATGGCTCAAATAATAGTCAGGAAAGGACGAGCAATGTAAGCTTCTGACAACTGTTGAGGACCACAGGTCACATAAAACATGCAAGCCAAGTGTTGTTTCACTACAAAGACTTGCAAAACTACAAAGTTAGAGAGCATAATCCTATCCAAGACGGGAGCACCAGGGATACAGCTGCAGAATTTAACCCATGTACTATTTACTTTTGCATTTAAGGAGACAGCTCCGCTAAGTTCGCCCCAATCCAGACATATTTCACAAATGGAAACAACTGTAAAGCTCCCTGGATATATATATATATATATATATATATATATATATATATCCATCCCTGAATTTTAAGATATTTTTCCTCATGTGCAACCTTTAAAAGTCCCTACAAGTATTTGTAGTACAGATACCGCAATGCTGCTGAACAAAAGGCTTTTAGTTCATACTACCTAGTAGGACTGAAAATGGAAGTCTTACAGCCATGGTGTGGCCACGAAAATACAGAACACCACAAATCAAAAACCAAGAATTCCCAGAAAATCATTTCACTATTGTTTGTTAAAATGTTACTGATCATCAGAGCAACCTGAAGGGAAGAAAGGCTAAAAACTACGATATTGTGTTAATCAAGATCCATTTCTGTGCCTAAACCCACCTTGGGACCAGACAAGATACAGTGAAGTATCTTTGTATTGCAACCAACGTAGCTTGCAAAGGTCAGAGGCTACAAACAGCTCACCAGTACAGCTGTAAACCTAGAGCTGCAGAGACCATGCTGTTACCCTGGCTTCTGTAACCACACGGGTACGCAGCTTGTTCAAGTACCTAAGTCAGAGGCCTCTGCTTAAACAGAAACCACATGTGTCCGTAAGTGAGAAACGCAACCCCAACCACCACCTACAGCAAAGCCAGGCGTCATAACAAACCACGTTTTGTTAACATGGCCTTCGTGCTGAACAGAAAGGCAAACAGTTATGAAGATTAAGCAGATGATTCATTTCTACTAACCTTAATGGGCTAACGTTATCCGTCTAGTTTAGGGTGGTCATTGAGACTGATGTTCTCCTCTCTTTATAGAGTGGGGAGAGATACCTTCAGAAAATTAATAATCCCATCACAAAACACCTGCTTAAGATTAACAGAATGAATAGCTTTCTCCAAGTGCAGCTATCCCTTAAGTACAGAGCAAGCCTAAACACAAACTTTTGAAGGCTAACGAAGAAGGATTCGTATGCCCCCAGTAAGAGAACCTCTACATATTAAAGCAGTAGATGAAGTAGAGAACAAACCCTTACTTAAGGATGGCATCCAGATTTCTCAAAATGAAAATGCTGCCGGGCTGCTGCGTCTTAGGTAATCCCTTTGGTCATGTCTGTACTTGAATCAAAACAGCATCTAAGGGTTGGGCTGCCTTGGTATAACTGAAACAGGTAAGTCTTAATACATAACCAATACCTTACAACCCTAGTGAGTGTTTGTACCCTTTGTCAGTGCCTATCAGGAGGTGAGCACATCGCCAATACAGACAAAAGCAGAAAATGCAGGACCTCTGCTTTAAGTGGTCTGGTTTCTCTTCTAGTAACCTAGAGAATTTGGGAGGATGGTAACACCCAAACACAGGTAACAGCTTGAGTCGGCCTGATGACAAATAGGAGTGACAGGGAAGATTTTCAAGGTGCTGGTGCTGGAGTGAAGACTAGCATTCAGTAGTCTTCCTGGTTCTTCAGAGTGCTTTCAGCTGCTAAGGCAGGTAAAGGTTTTGAGGCTCAAAAATCACAGTAAAATTCCTACTAAAGGCCACTAGAAAGGTGAGAGAATCACTTTTACATGTGTATGTAAATATATTTTATTTATGCATCTATTAAAAAGATTTTTATGCATACGCCCAAGCTAAAAAAGTATATAAATATATATATATGCTACCATATGGTATGTACACAAACACAAAGCAAACATCTTACAGACCTCTAAGAACATGCTTAGTATTGTAAAGGCAGGAATTTAAAAGCTGGCTTTTGCTTTAAAACCTGTAATTTAGAAGGCTTTCCAGGCACAGTTGTGACAAATGAAGGGTCAGGGCTAATTCTTAACCCTGACAAAAAAAGCACACGCAGCATAACCGGTGTGATTCTTCAGCATTGTCACGCAAACCAGCAGCAATGGCAGTGACCTGATCACACACGCTTCTTGCACCATGAGCATGCGCCAGAGAAATATATTTAGTATGTAGACAGAAAACCTCAAATCAACTCTCAGTTCCTCCTTTAAGATTAAAGCTGCACCCTCCTAATCTAACGTTTTAAGAAGGAGAGTGTGCGCGCAATGGCATAATTTGGTGATGCTTAACGCAGTCTGACCTTTAAGAAAAGACAGAAAATTCAAAGTTATAAGTCGCTGACCACAGCAACATCGACACCGAGACTGGGTATGAGGCACCTGAAATCCAAAAGGTGGCAGCAGATAGGGGAAGCCCACAAGATTTGATGAGGTGCCTACCGTTACACCAGTCAAGCTCCCTTAAGTCGGCCATCTCCTGCCAGTCAGCATGCCTGCAAGTGCTGCCAGTCTGGATAAGCCAAACATTTCTTGTGCCTACAGCACAAGTTCAGGATTCCTATATCTAAGGTCTTTGAAAGGCAAAGTTCAGTAGACATGAAAAGAGAGCGTCTGCTGGATTTGTTAAGAGAAACCAGCTGCTGTGCAGCCACACGTATGACTCCCGGAGCCTGAAGGAGAGAAAGTAAGAGGAGAGATGACTCACTTGCCAGCACTGAAGTCACTCCTGTGGCTGAGCCCACGATTGTATCTGTAGCCGTTCACACGACGAGCCACGGCCTGTCCTAAGGCCTTGGGGGCAAGCAGCAAAGCACGGCTTGCACTCACACAGCTAGAGCTTCCTCGCCCACTAATCCACGGCAGCAGTTGGAAATAGTCCGTGATCTGCATCACGCCCCACACCTTGCCCAGGCACTGTCCCAAAGAGCACCAAAAAAGGCCCAAACGAGCCAGGGATCACATCAACAACAAATAAACATTTGTTGGGCAGTACTAAAGCCTGAACCACTGTCCCTTTCAGGCTGTCAGCATACATGCAGCCCCAAACTCTAATCCTTGGTACCTGGCCTTGCTTGGTTGCCTATCAGCAAAGTTTTAGGGTCATTCTTCTAACACAGTAGTACACGACTTACCCAGTAACCTTTTGTATGTGTTGATGGTATGACCATTCCTACTTCTAGTTTTAAAGGCAACGTCTTGAGACACTTAAGTCAGAGGGCTTCTTAACTGTACGTAGACACCTACCTCCGAAAGAGATGTAGTACTTCAGACAAACCTAACAAAACACTTCCAGGAAGGTCGTATACCACCAGACAACATACTAACCTGCACTCCTAGATGTTTAATTCCTCCTTACAGGGAGCACAGAAACCTAACCTGAAATTGTACACTGCATCCAAGGAAACAGGCAGCAAGCACTTGAGCATGGGGAGCTCCGCAATAACCACGTCCTTGTACAAAAACTAGGGTGCTACACTTAAGCTTGTGCTTCACCAAAAACTAAGGAGTACTTGACCTGCAACTCCACACAGCTTGTCTGTTTAAAGAAATCTTAGACATGCTTAATTAACGTTTTCCTCCTTACTGCATGATCAAAGAAGGTCCGCTGTTATTCCGGCTCAGGGAGTTTGTCATATTTGTGCAGTAAATATATTCTCTGGGAACGCATTGTTTTCTTCTGGAAGGTATTTCTGCCACAACGAGCTGCATAAATTAAAACCAACAGTAGTCTCTGCTGTGGGATGAGGCAGCCAAGCACAAATATTAACTACATATTTAGTTGACAAACACGCGTTGCAAACATTGAGTTACGTTCAATCAGTGATACATGACAGAACAGCACTGCAGATCTCATCACAAATGTTTAATTGACAACAGAAAGCACAGAGAAGGCATTGATAAAGGAGAAGCATTGCAGAGCACAGTTTAGACAATGCTACATGGAAGAAGTTAAAGATCAGACTAAGGGGTTAGGATAAAGCAAAGTACACTTGCTTTCTTCAGACTGTACTTTAACCATTAAGAGAAATGACCTTGAAGAGACACCTTTATCTTGCATCAGTCATTACAACATCGTAACACCTGTCAATATTGGCTCTCCTCCTTCCTTTAAGGAAATATAAACACCAATTAGGACAGGAAGTGCTAAAGAGCAACACAGACAGTGAGTGAGCCAGTGCAGTGAGTGACTGCACCTGTAGCGCAGTCACTTGTCTCTCACACAAACACACCCACAAAAAAAAAACTAGCAGACCAGATCACCACAAATTTGCAGACCTAAGACTGAATTAACTCCATTCAGCCCAGCGCACAGGGGTAGAGCCAGTGTACTTCCCCATTCCCTTCTGGGTGCTGTGGGGTTGCAGCTGCTCCCACCCCTGTTAACTACAGAAGCTACCAGGTAACCTTTTAAAGCCACAGTCATATGTGGATTACCCTTTGGACTCCTCTTACTCATGAGGATGCACTAAAGTTGGCATACTTGAAGTCATAATGTGATGTAAAACAGGTACAGTCTGTACTCTGCCTACTGTAGATGTACAAAGGCATTTACAGGAAGCATAGTCCCCAAGCAGAGGCATAAAAAAGACCTAGTGCCTTGCCTGGCCCTCCCACTTTGTGGCTGAGAGGCAGGGAAACACAACTGGAACAATTTGCAGGTATGGATAACAGGACAGACACTCCACAGGTATTTATTTTCTTGATGTTTTCTTCAAGAACTCAGGAAAAAAAGTTGCAGAGATACATTTCAGATAGTACAGAGGTTTTGCTCCTAAAATAGACTGTGAAAACTGACAGACTTTGATTTACTGGCACTCAAAGCCTGCTCTTCCCTGGTTCTTTCCCAACGTAGAGCAGTGAGCAGCAATACTTCAGCCCAACACATGGCACAGCAGCTGACCAGGCTTTCACTAAGGGAAACTCAAAGAATTGTGAATGTTTTCACGTAACCTTCATCTAAGATATTCAAAATAATTCCTGACTGGCTATTAGAGAGACCAGTTTGACAAAAAAAAAAAAGGCTGAGTGTGAACTCCTGGGCTGGCAGACGACAGGCTATCCCCATTTCATAGGAAATGGGCTTGATCTGTTCCAACGTTTAAATTATATTTATGTAGACATGATAAAAATGAATCAGTGACTACAGATGCCTTTATTTTTTGAAGTAATTTTAGTCCCTTTAATTGAAGTTATCAAATTAAAATGGTGCCTTAAATACTTTACCGAAATGAAGCAAATACTCCAAAGTTAAATATAGATGTATAGATAGTATGGTGTTCTTTTACTTAATGAATGAAAATATGTAGTGTTAGTAATGTATTCCAAATTGATCTTCATAGTCTGCAACATTGCTCGTTGATGGAAAGTAAAGAGTATTTCTTTTTTTCTGTGCTTCTGCACAGCTTTCCTTGTTTTTATCTCCCTTCTTCCTTTTCCCTCTAATTAAATTATCCTTATCTAAACAGATGAGTTTTGTTTTGTTTTTTTTTCTTTCTTTCCAGCATATTTTCTTCGCCCACTCTTCTGAGGAGGGGGAGTGAGAGCACAGTTCTGGTGGAGTTCAGTTGCCCAGCAGGGCAAAACCACCACAGTTAAAGGAAAGGATGACCTAGAAAAGTATCATCTGCTTCCTGAAGTACAGATGACTAAATCAGCTAGCAATGCAAAAAGCAATAAACATACTCTCAATAGCTAGCAAAGGAGTGATTTATTATCTTCGAACACCAGTAAGAAACAATCTTTCACATTCATTCAATACAGCTTCCAAAGTCAGATAAAGGTCAGATGGGCTCTTCAGATTTTTCTTCAGAGAAATTATGCAAGGCGTTTTTTCCTCATAAGAGCTCTGTGACAAGTAAAACTACAATAAATTCAGCTATTCTCTGTTCAATTTCTGTCCCTTCAAATCTCGCATCCAAAAATCTCGCTTCCAAAAGCGATCAGGAAAATGAGGAAAGATCGGATAAACACAGACAATACACCTGACTTCCCGAAGAGCAGACAAACCTTGTAATGGATTGTTTCACCTCTGGGGAAAAGAACTAGATGAAAACACAAAATTAGTTTTTTTTGCATGATACACACTTCTTCAGAGTGTAACACTTCTTAAAAAAATACATTAAGTATGTTAGAGAAACTTTAGGTTAAAGAGGTTACACTTAGGCTAAGAATTACACTTTTCATACTAGAATCACAGGATACCCCAAGGTGGAAGGGACCCACAAGGATCGAGTCCAATCCCTGGCTCCACACAAGACCACCCAAAAAAATCGGACCATGTGTCTGAGAGCGTTGTCCAAACACTTCTTGAACTCCATGACCACTGCCCTGGGGAGCCTGTCCCAGTGCCTGACCACCCTCTGGGTAAAGAGCCTTTTGTCAACACTGGCATTTCACTACTTCTGGTCCCCTGAGCCACCACTCTCCCGGTTACAGAATCACAGAATGGTTCGGATTGGAAGGGACCTTAAAGAAAGTCTAGTTCCAAGCTCCTGCCATACCTTCCACCAGACCAGGTTGCTCAAAAGGTTGCTTGTATGTGTAGGCTGGTTAAAACTTGCAGCCTTTCCCCTTATGTGCAGCTGTAGCACCAAACAGGGTTCAGGTACTCACCTTTTTTTTGTACTCTTCATAACACTAACAAATGCTAAAGCAGAGAGTATTCTTTGAACCATATTGAAAATTTTAGTTCCCTTTAAGCTACAGAATACCTGCAAGAATTAAACTGTTTATTCAAATTACAATGGATGAGGAAGACAGGGATGGACAGCAATGCTGGGTGGAAAGTAGGTAACTGCGGAAGTCCTACAAGGAGGCAACGGAGACCAACACGAAGTCACGAGATACCTGCACACTCCTGTTGCAACCAGCCCATAGCTGGTTGCCAGCACCAGCTTCCCTCAGCTTTTGAGAGCCTTGCTGTGCCCTCTAGTGATGAGCCTGCCAGCAACAAGGAGGGACAACAGGAGACTGTGGACTGAGCATCCTGAGCTCCTGGTGATCCAGAGGAGATATGACAGAGGACAGCAAAGTAGAAGGGCACCTGGCTACATGTACTGCATGTTTCTTTGTATTTATCCCCTCCCGTACTACCTGCAAGCTCTTTTCTAAGCCCTGTTTTTTAATAGAGGCCAAGCACGTGTGGGAAGGGAACAAAACAAGTACTTTTTGAAATACTGTTTCACAGACGCCTACTGGCAACCACTGAAACAAACCGCATAAGTCACCCCAAAACAGTGCCAAACACACCTCTGGTAACTCAAAGATGGATTGAATACATCAAAGAAACACCTCGAACATTCAAATAGGGCATTCAGAAAACTTGAAGTAATCTTGTGCTTGTTGCTGATGTTGTAATTTAACAAAAGACTTCAATTATACCTGTAATTATTAAAAACACAATGCTTTGGATTTTCTAGTCTGAAAGCCCAAGTCCAGATCAAATTATCTGCATGTTGTTCCTAGGTAGAAATTGGTAGGTAAAGGCTTGTTGCTGATCAGTAAGCTGACAAACTGGTTTGCATTAGGTAGCAGAAGCTAATTTCTGCTCTGCCTTTGTCCTCCAAAGGATAAAATTCTGAAACAAACACTCTTTAAACATTTCAAGAAGAGTTCAAGCAATCTGCTTCATCTTCCCTGTTGCTGTAAGCTCTCGTACAAGACTCTCAGCCTTCAAGTGCTTTCAGGCAGTCTCTTTCAAAGAAAAGCCAAACTATGATGAAATTTGTACAGCAGTGGAGAGGCCATGTGTATTTCTTTAAGAGATTATATAAATGTGCAAAAACGTTACAGAGGAAGAAATATTACACTGGTATATCAGCTGTAGCACAGCACCAGGAGTTCTGGGGCACATGCAATGCTGGGGTGATGAGCACGAAGCCAAATCCACAAGTTTGAGTCTGCTAACGCAAAGGTCACCACCTTAACATGACACATTCAGAGAGCTGCCTGACTCATGCCCATTGACACTGTTGGCAATGGAAATCAAGCAAAACAAGCTGCTTGACATAAGGAGGTCAAAGATTCAGCTTGAAGCATGGTAATTATTTCCTTATAATGCTGAGGCCAGTGTGCTTCTCCTGAGCTAGGAACCTGAGCCCAAGATGCAGCTCCTGTGGCTCTGACACAATGATGCAGTCTCTGTTCATGAGAGCAGGAGCCCACAGCCTGGTAAAATATCACCAGTACGAGAAAGTTGTTAGCTTTTCAAGCTTAAGTCATACCACAGAACAAAACCATACACAAATTTGCTTCACAACTGGAGTATCATATCGGATAAGGCATTGTGTTCTTTTAGACTTCCCAGAACTTTAAGGTACTAGATGGATTTTTACACAGTCACTATGCTTTCTGGTCAAAATTAGTAGTCTTTATAGTCTCCTGTTTTGTCACATTAATAGCATATTTTTGGTTTAAAAGTAACACACAGTATAAAGAGACAGTGGTTGATTTACTGAGATTCAGCCTCAGAAGCATAACCCAACCTGCCAGCCTGATTTTTATGGCCTTCAAAAATACCAAAGAAATTGAAGTGCCAAATACAACATGAATCAGAATTGTAAGTACTATTAACAACCACATCAGAGGCACAGAACTAAGACCCCCATGTCAAGTAGGAATTAAAACTGGATAAAACAATAGCATGCATATAAAAGCACAGAATGCATTGCATTGCCATTGGCACCAAGATAGCATTTAAGAATATTACCCTTCATATCCACAGCAGACTGGTAAGAGATGTTGGATTACGATCATGGAAATGAGA
The DNA here is from genome assembly GCF_013377495.2 of Cygnus atratus. Classification (NCBI taxonomy): domain Eukaryota; kingdom Metazoa; phylum Chordata; class Aves; order Anseriformes; family Anatidae; genus Cygnus; species Cygnus atratus. Next base: position 179,551,483 of record NC_066362.1, on the reverse strand, counting down.
AAAACTATCAGAAAAGCTCTGTCACTTTCTCTGATATAACCTTTTTTCCAAAACCTGAAGACATGTCAAGACTAAACTTGTTTAGCTCTTGTATTACGAGAAAAATTACATCTCAGCAAGACCACGACTTATTTATAGAGTCATGTGATTTTTTTTTCTAAATACACATTATACAAGTGTAAATACTACTTGAAAGCATTACTTACAGATTGCCAAGCAAGAGATTCCATAATGCGATGTTCACAGCGTTCTAGATGCTTTATCATGTCCCTTGTTAGGCTCGGCTCAGCTTTAATAAAGCTTTCAATCACCTTGTAGAAGTCAAAAGCTTTTAAATCAAATACATTGAGAATCCACGGGAAAGACAAGTCTGTTTCAGCACTGCTGCCATCACTTTGTGAAGCAGTTCCTACAAGGAAGACAGATTAGCATTATCAAGAGTGCTACATTCTTATTTCTGTTGTATCTCCTTTTTTGTGTTTATTGAATCATTGCCAGTTTGGAAATTTCGGCAACCACCGTTTTCTTGCTATTTACTGTATTTTATGTATTAGAACAAATAGCAAAAACTATTAATAAGTAAAAATGTTCTTTGGCACTTTAGATTCAACTTACTGACATACGTAGCCATGACAACTTCAAGAGCACATGCCAGAAGAGATGTGTGGAAGATGTTATCATTCAGCAGTTTGCTGAGGGAAAAAAAACAAGTCATTACTACTTGCCTTAACACTAAAATAGCGGATAATAATAATGAGTTATGGGCACATACCTAAAATTGTGCACTGAAAGGCGCTCTTCTTCCTGAAATGCATAAATCAGGCTTGTGATTCTTTTTGGAATTCAAAAATGCGATACCAAGTTACAAGTACTAAACTTACCAACTTTAGCATAGACTCCATCACTCTGTAATACAGCCGTACCCCAAGTATATATCTCTATTAAAGAAGAAAAAAATATTACAATTAGTTCTTCAAACTGCATCAGGCAGACTCATATTTTATTGATTTAGAACATTCTTATTTTTTCCCTTTTTGTTTTGTAGTTTTGTTTGGTTGGTTTGGGTTTTTTTGGAAGGGATACTATAAAGATCTCATTCTCCTCATCTCTAATTGTCAGTAGTACTGGAAAGGCATCAAAGGCCACTAGGGTTTGTGACCACCTCAACCACATGAAGACCAATCCATGTTTATGTCAAGTCATGGCCTACAGGAGAAAAAGCAGTGCTGACAGACAGAAGGCTATAGAGTACAAACTTGGTTGTATTTGCTTTCCAAAAATTCTTGTAAAAAGCATGGCTGGCCTACTGATTTTATAAGGAAGCAAGTCACACTTTGCATAGTTTTAGGCTAAGTTACCATAATGAATGCAAGTATACCTTTCACTAAATGCATTATGCCCAGCAATTTTCTTATTCTTCATTAAAGTGCTTCTAGTATACTCCCCCACCCAGCTCCTATTGCTCCTTAAATAATAAAAATCACTTGTTAAATATCTTTACAGAGCATTAGAAAAAAAACACATCCTTTCCTCAAGTTGAAGAGAGTATTGTTGCTTCCTGACATTATTAATCTTCACTGAAGGAGGACAGTCATTATGTCAGCTCTCACACTAGCTAGTAGGAATAGAGTTCAGATGAGTAATACTCAAACAAAACGCTAGTTACCTGTGAGCCAATCTCAGCACATCCCTGTCCAACTGCTTCAGCAAATTTCTTTTTGAAGACGTGGCCAAGACTTTCCACTCTTTTCAGGATACTATCTTTAGGGTTCACTGTGCAATTCTAGTGGAGGACGGGAAGGAAGGCAGAAGAGGCAGCAAGGAAAGGATATTTTACTTCAAAAACATTTTAACGACTTAATCAAATGAGTCCTGCATCACTTTGTAACATCTCTTAATCATGTCATCAGCATAAATCGGAGTGGACTATTTAAAAAGATGGAATATACAACATATACATGATGTTCAACAACTCCCAGTAACTACAACTTCATTTCTCACACGCATCTAAGCTGCAGCTAGTACTAGTAATATGAGTACTACCAACTATGTTAATGTCTTTCAAGTTTTAAGTACGGTTAAATTGCTGAATATGGACACAAGAGATCCTCTGTGAACACATCCCTCTTCTCTTCCTATGTCTCCTTTATACCCCTTTATTTTTCCATCTGATGTATAAACCATTAGCACAGTAACAGACAGATTTAAGTACTTACAGTCTCCCAGTACAGATCAGATAGATAGAAATACTTTCTAAGTTAGGAGTTTAGGAGTAAATACATTTAAACCATCCCAATGAAAATGTGCATCTTCCAAAGTGTGTGTTACTAAAAGAGTTACCAGAACACGCATGTCAGATCTCTATGAATAAGTTTTAATTGTGTGATAATTCTAACAATCCTTCACAAATGTTTCATCAAGTCACTTCACTTACATTGAAATACGTGATAAGGGTATCTGATGGTTTATCAGTTGCTGAGTTTAAAATCATCATCAATTGCTGAATTGTATTCATTGCAGCTCTGGAAAAAAATAAAAAGCATTGAGGTTGACTCAGTTTCCAGAAACTGAACAGCACTTCTGCAAACAAGAAAGTTTGATTTCAGTTCTCAACTCAGTTATCAAACAACCTTCTGGGAAGGTATCTGTTGTACTGTGTTAATCACTGTGAATTCTAATAACCTGATTCATCTAATTCTCGCATTATTAGAATGATTACAATCCATAAGTAAGCAACCAAACGATCTAAATAATGAATAACGAGCACTTCTAAAAGCAATAAGGTGGAATTGCAATCCCTGTATATGAAAATACTCAGTTAAATTAAGCAAAAACCTAACAAAAAATTATTTGGCTTTTGTAAAAAAAAGACTGGTGAATGAAAACAGCTTTGCTTCAAATCTTGTGATCGCAAGTATAGTAAGAAAAATGTACTGAAGTGTGGCACTTGATATCCATTCACAAGATGATAGTCTTTTTAACATAAATGCTTAAAAGAAAAGCCACATTTTTCAGAAGTAGAGCTGCCAATGTTCCCATTAGTAATAGCATGAGAAGGTCTTCTCCCACCCTGGGTCTAAACCAAGAAGTCACATGAAAACTTGAGTTAAAGATTTTAAAAATTTTTATTAAGTCTCTTCTACTTCCAATAGGAAGGCTGTAATTTGCTGAAATCCTAGTTCTACCTTCTGTATCTGCAGCTAGGTTGGAAGATTTTTGCATTTAAGATCCTTAATTTTTAAACTGTTACAGATGAAGAAGAAGATGCAGACATTAAAGCAATTTTTCAGTGTTCCTGAGAATTATAAGTAGTATCTCCTTAGAAAGGAAGAACAATAATTCTTTATTGCCTAGATGAGAAGTAGAAGAACAAAAATATATGTATTACATTTTGTGAAGTGGGATATATTGAAATATTGAACTATGCCTCCATGTATAATCTTACTGGCTTTTTTTTTTACAGTTAATTAGCAGAGAAAAATTAAAGAGGCATCAAAACCATCTGCATATATACATAATGCTTCAAAGATTCTTGCTAAAAAGAGATTCAAAACCATATTCAACATCCATTGATTTATATCCAATGCCTTTTTCTAAAAAGTTAAGAAGTTAACTTACTAAAGTAACCCAAGTAACATCAGTATTTCAGAAGAGCTATAGTTTGAAGAATTATTCTTAAGACAAATGCATAGGATCTTGTTTATTTGACAGATTAAGTATCTTGTTAGGGTATTTCTCTGAAAAATAGCATTTTTCAATTTATCTTTTAAAACTGAACTCCTGATGACAAACATTTTTCATGACTTTCAGAAGGATCAGTATTCTAAGATAACAGAGCACAGCATTTTCTCAAATTGCACATATTATCCAGGAGGTGACTGAAATATCTGTATGTGGGAAAATAAGAACAAAGATCTTGCCATACAGGACAAGAAGATAAGTGCACAAGCTAGTACCTAACAGTCCACATTTCCAACTTTTGGGGACATGATGTATTGTTCTGCCTTTGTTGTTCACACATACATACAGAACCATGGTATCCATTACCTCCATGAATAATTATATAGACTGGTTTATTTCAAGTTCTGTGTTACGCAATACCATTAAGCTTCTATTCTTTTAGGAAGATTATTGTAATGATTTTTCACTTAACATCTAAAAAAGTTTGATTCCTCAAGTGGTATAGCTATTTTCTGAATTTTTTTTATTGAATTTCTGCACTGTTTAACCTCAGTTTGGCTTGTATCACTCAAAAAAATAAGTGGACAAAGAAAAAACGTTTAGTCATTATAACTGTATAGTCCAAAGACACATTCTCTAATCTATTTTTCAGAAGGCTTGGGAAAAGCACTTCTAACAGAAATTCTACTAATGATAATAAAAAGCTTGAAGACAATTGAAAAAATTGAATGAAAACACACAATCCATAATTATGGTGCTCTGAACTAGTACTTACACCTATTTTATCTACTGGTTTTATCTGAATTTTATGTAATGGACCAGATAGAAAACCACTGATGAAAATGATTATATTCTCACCAATTTCAGGGGGCTTAAGAGCAGATCCTAAACATCTAGCTACAGTAAGAAAACATTAAAAAAACCTCCAAGTATTAAGTCTAGTGCTTTCATCATAACCTGTAAGGGGATCTACTTAATGCAAGGAGTTAGCAATACACTTTATACTCTGCATTGGTGATCAAAGGTTTACTGCCATCTAGTGACAGCTCTGTGCTATATGAAAAACAGTTGCTACAGCCAAAGTCATTCCTATTGAACAATAAACTACTTGGGCTATCTCAAACGGCAGCAATTTTGGAAGACTCAGAGAAGTCCCGCAGTCTGGATGGAGAGAATCTGAATCTCTCACTAGAACTCCTCGGAGTTATTTTAGCACATTTCAAATTTTTAGCAGTGTGGAAGCTTGCTACTCCTGGACTTTATTAATAAAGACTTCCACATCAAGAGTTTTAATCAAGCATCTTTCACAGTGTTAGAGTTGTTTTCTTAATGCCAGTACAACCAAGAAGTGGCAGCAACAAGCTGCCAGTTTGTGGAAAAAACAAGATTTGTTGTCAATGACCTTCTTGTTAAATACATTTCAAGTTATAGATGGTCTAGATCCTGATATCACACATTTAGTCAGGGAACCACCAGCCAAGCTGTTGCCTATATGGCTAAAAAAAAGCATCACTAGCAGCTGAAGACTGGAAGTGTAAAATTAAAAGGCACCATAAAGGCAAACAAATAAAGCCTTTCACAGTCACAGGCAATTAAAAGTTCTTCTGTGCACTGATCAGTATCTAATCTCAGCTGCACGCCTCCATTCAGTATTTATTAACCTTTTCAGAACCTTACTGCTTAGTTGGCTAAAAAACAAATTTCTACACGCACTATTTAGTAGGTTTTGTAGTGGATGCACAAGCCCAGAGTCCATTTCATTCTTTCACAAGCATATAGACACAGTAGAGGCATTTTAAAAATTAAAATAATTTTTACTCATTTGAAAAAATGGAAGTAGTAATTAAGCATAATACTTCAAATTTTCACCTCTACAAAATGCTAAAACAAAAAGGCATTTACATAGCAAGCATGGAAAACAAACTTCACTGTCCAATTTCATTAAGCCTGGCTGTACTGGGTCAGGCTGGGATGTTAACTTTCCCTGCAGCAGCCCATACAGTGCTGTGCTCTGCACTCGTAGCTAAAACAGCAATGGTATCACACCTGTGTTGTGTCTGCTGCTGAGCAGTGCTGGCACAGCATCAGGACTCTCTCTAACTCCCCTAGGGGTGGGCAAAGATGTGAGAAAAGAAACATCACCAGGGCAGCTGACCTAAACCAAAGAGATATTCCATACCATATGATGTCACACTCAGCAATAAAAGGTGGAAAAAGGAGGAAGAGGGGAGGGGTGGGCTCTCGTTGTGAAAACATCTGTCCTCCTCCCAAATACCAGCTACATGCATTGAGGCCCTGCTTCAAGGACGTGGTCAAGCATCGCTCATTGGTGGGAAGTAGAGAGTAATTTCTTTCCTCTGCACTTCCACATAGCCTTTACTTGTTTTGTTTAGTTTTCCCTTTCCCCCTCCCTTTTCCCCTTTCCTTTTTTCCCCTTTAGTTAAACTGTTAATTTTTTAGTTAAATTGTTTAATTAAGAATAATCTTTCCTTAAAATTTTTTTTTCATTTAATTAAATCCTTATCTCAACCCGTGAGTTGTTCTTTCCTTTACTTCTTCCCCTCCTCATCTAAGGAGGGGGAGTGAGAGCGCGGTTGTGGTGTTCAGCTGCCTAACACAATAAAACCACCACGCTGACACCTTCAGAACAACTGCCTGTGCAAACAGTTATGTTTGTCCACATAGCACATGACACTGCGGTGACACAGCTGACTGGTTCTTGAGCATCCAGGAATTTTTAAGCGCTGCTAAGTAAAATCTTTCTACTTTTGCTAAAAAAAAACTGTGTGGCACACAGGGAGAATAGTACATACAGATCTCATTTCCTTTGTTAATGGAAATCAAGCTTGGAGTTTTCCTGCACTGGATTGCAGATCGAACAATCTACAATTAATACCACATTTCTACTGTATCTCTCCATTTTCCCTAATAGACCAGAATATGTTAGCATTCTGGAACACTTATTTAGACATTATATGAAGAAAAAAGGTTAGTACTCCAAAACGTTCATCTTCGCTTATAGAAAGATGACAACGCTAGGAAGAAGATACCATGGGAGAAGAAATGTGTGTGTGTATAAGCAGTTTTGTATCAGGAAAGGAAGCCACAAAGATCTAGACTTAAACTGATGATGGGAATACGGCAGACAAAAGTACTAGTGTGAAAGTAAAAAGGTTGTTCTCACAAGAACAGATAGAGTAATCTATTTTACACATATTAGACATATTACACTTCTTAGACAATTAAGTAAAAACCTTCCTATGATTTCCAGCAACTTCACCGACAACTGAGAGCATTTGGCATTCTCAGTACATGCTCACTACTCATTAGGAACCATGACTACAGTCTGTTTTATAAAAAATAGTTACTTTAAAGAAATCAAACCAACTACTCTCGAGATGAGTATTTCAAGCTAGGACATTAAAACAAAAGAACACAGTTTAAGTGAAAAATTCATACCGAACAGGTGTCTGTGGAAGTATTACATTAAACTCCTCATCTGGATTGTTTTTTCGTGGTGTTCTCTCCAACTGTGAGCTACAGAAATATAAAACAGACTTATGAAGCACACAAGTAATCCAGAAAAGTACATTTTCTATAAAGTGTAATTAAAATTAATCTGCAGAAAAAATATGGAACAGATTAAGAGATCTAGATTTCCAACCATTCCACATGTTAGAGCAATGTAATTTATATTGTTTAGGAAATCTATGAGTAGGTTGTTGGACTGGATGACCCCCAAATTTCCCTTCCAACTTGAAGTTCTTCCTGGAATTCCTTTTATAACAACTTAGCCTGTATGTACAACTAGAATAGGGACTGCAGCACCTCTCCTATAAAGAGAGGCTGGGAGAGCTGGGACTGCTCAGCCTGGAGAAGAGGAGGCTCAGGGGGATCTCACCCAGGGCTGTGAATCCCCGCAGGCAGGGGGCAAAGAGGCCGCAGCCAGGCTCTTGTCAGGGGTGCCCAGCGCCAGGCCAGGGGCAGTGGGCACCAAGGGGCAGGCAGGAGGCTCCCTCTGAGCACCAGGCAGCACTTGTGTGCTGGGCAGGCGGCTGAGCACTGGCCCAGGCTGCCCAGAGAGGCTGTGGGGTCTCCTCCTGGGAGAGAGGCACAAGGCGCCTGGATGGGGTCCTGGGCACCCTGCGCTGGGTGGTGCTGCTTGAACAGGGAGGTCGGAGCAGATGGCCTCTGAAGCTCCCTTCCAACCTCAACCATTCTGTGATTCTGTATTATGTACCACTCCATTTTAATCCAATTCTAAATGAATGTGTTTTCTAGTGTAGGTAAAGTCAGTCTCGTACTGTGAGCACACATCAAGTGAAGTTGAATTGTCAATAACCACTGTTACTTCAGAGTACGACTAAAAAAATCCGATACATCTGCATTATTGAGCAGCACCAGGGAATGTGCCAAGACACTGGTACTCAACTGTTTATTCTGTTAAACTGTCAGTGGCATATTTCTGTCCCATGCAAATCTACTATTCCTCCCAACAATTTCTGGGTACAGGCCAGAGGTCAGAACGGGCTCAGGAGCACTCCCAGCAGGCAGCTTATACATACCACCAGCTGGTTTGAAGAAGTTTGACAGCAAGGACCCAGCTGTCCCCAGAGCCATAACACTCAGGCACATGTAATAAACTAGCACGCGACCTCCTCTTTGCAATTCCTCAGCTGCCACTGGACTGGAGGGACTTGCACAGGAAGAATTGGGTTACAAAGTCCGTATCGTTTTATCTAGATATGTAGCAACTTGTTTTATGATTACTTAGCTGTAATACAAAGCAAGGTTGGCGACGCCAGAAATAGCTGAACTACAAGCCTAAGAGATCAACAGGATACAGAGATCTCCACTTAGAACACAGGACAGGGTGGGGGAACAAGCTCACGTTTTCTATTGTAGTACAACAGCAGTAAGAGGAAACATTACCATGCTATGACATCGGGCTGAAGAGTTTCATCATGATCCAGAAACAATCTTGCATCTATGTCTTTGTTTTTGAGATACAGCTCATTGTATTCTTTTGAGAGAACCTCAACCTCGAAAAAACATTGTAAAGTTTTATTTTACAGCAACAAATTTGACAATTTGCTCGATAACATAGGCTAGCACTACCTCATGAATACAACCGAATACAATGCTGAAAAACTAAGAAAATGACCTTGGAACTCACAAAGTCACTTCTTATACAAAAAGCTGAAACATACCCAGAGGAAATTTACTGTTCCCATGTGCAAACAAAGATAATCCTTTATAAGGAAAAACAATTGAAGATCATGAGACATTTCTGAAGAAATATAGGTCTAGATACTGTGAAAGAGCTAAAAATAGCTGGAGTAGAAGACATAGACCTGCAAATCAAACTAGTGTTTCTAGGCTTTTAAATCTTTCCTTCCAGAAAAAGAATAGAAAAATGTGTCTTTATGTGCAGGAAACATAAAATGTGTGCCTTTCAAACAGCTACTAGACAATCCAGAAGGTCCCCATCTCTGCTTGTTTGGAGATGGAACCTTAAGGATGCAAAGCTTAAATTTTATTCTAAGAAGTTTTCTTATTACTCATTAATGTTTGTGTTGATGTAGCTTTTAAGAGACATGCCTAATTCTACAAAAACAAGCCATTATTTCATAGCCCACATTCTTTTTTAAAATTACTTCTTTTAAAAGTTTCTTAGTTGATTAGATCCCACATTGATACATTATCTTGCATGAAAAGTTTGTGAGTTTGAGTGACCAACACTAACTGGAAGTCTAAAACTGTTCTTCAGGGCCAGATACCAGCCTCCAAATCAACTCTGCCACTGTGCTTCTGCAGAAACAGTCAGTCACTTCAATCATCTCTTCCCTGAACCCTTAATCATACTAAATAATGCTGTGCTCTAGCACATTCCAACAAGAAAAAACAGGCAGTGCATACAAGAAATTAACCCCGTACCTGTCCAAGCAAAAGCTGCAAGCATCTCTTACATGGCTTTGTTCTTCATCCTCTTTTTATCTTCACCAAATTTGCACCAAACTGATTTCATGGTTAGAACTTTGAGGTAAGGACTATTAAATCCATAGATTTTTAGACTCCAATCATTCCTTTAATTTTTCATTAACAAAGTTCATTATCTTTTCATCTTTCGTTACCCTCCTAATAGTTTAAACATTCTTTTTGTCTGAAGTATTTCAGTATCCTATTAACATCTATAAGCTTCAGATTCTTTCACTGAAAAAAAAGCAGCTTCGAGACCAAATGGCAGTACTGTGCTATTTGTGAAGAAATCTTCAGCCAAAAATAAAAGTTCTGAATCAACCCATTCATTAGTTCATAAAGCTTGACCATCAAGCATGCAAGTGAAGACAAATGTAAGCAATAGTAAGCCCCAAAAGTTTTACTTGTTTTGGAAACAACATTAAAGTTTATTGGAAGCTCAGTGTTTTGTGTTTGTGTTGGTGTTTTTGTTGTTTTTATTATTTTATTTTAATGGAAATAAAAGACAATTCAAATGTCCCTTATCATTAGCAATTGTATGGATGAACTTTGTTATGATTGACGGTTAGTTGGTTTATATATAAGGATTGACTACCTCTGAAATATACCTGTAACTTTTTGCTTTGTTTTTAAACACACATCTCATGCAGGTTTCAGTAGAAAGACTCGTGATAGGTCTTTTCTTCAAATATTATTTCATAGATTTTTCTTCAGCAGTATTAGGCTATTATTCCGATACTATGCTTAAATTGTGCAGTTGGTTGAGAACCCTGGTTAATTTGAGGATAAACTGTATAATGACCACTGCCTCAAAGTTCATACAGGGCTTCTAAACTGTACAGACCCAAACACAATCTAGACAGATTGCTGATACAGAACACGATGTTGCACTGACCCTGAAGTTCATATTGAAAGGGATAAAGAGATTTCAGTGGGTCTTGTATTTCGTCCCCCACCCAACATACTATAAAATCGAACACAACGTATACTTGGCATACCTGCAGACCTTCAGTCTGACAAACTGCTCATTTTCACAGGGCTCTATCTAACAGTGACACACAGCTAAAACTACTCTTTAAAGAACGATGGATGTAACTTCTTTGAAAGAAGTTCTCTTGCATGCAATTCTACAGAGGTACTCTGCTGCATCCAAGCTACGACTCAGTAGGATATTAGTAATTCTACAAGGACACAGCAGTGCAAACTCTGCCAGTTGCGAGACTAAGTCTGATCTTGTGGAAATTTCTCACACATGACTAAATACATGTCCCAATTATAGAAGGGATGTAATTGAAGATTGTATGCAACCACAGATTGACTTTAGAGTCTTGATATTCTAAATTGTAACTTAAATTAATGACTTTACCAAGATTATGGACATTCAACTCTATCATGTTTTGCTTTGAACAAAACCACTAGCTCAACCTCAGGAAAATCATTTATTAGATTCAAATGTAAATGCTACATATACCCAATGAATCCTGGAACCCCTGTTAAGTCACATTCCTGAAACACACTGCATTTTGCTAGATTATTTCACAACAGCCTATCAGAACTTGATCAATGTGTAAAGAGAATCTTAAATAATCTGGCATGAAGTAAAGTACTGCTGTTGAACTTAAATTATTCCAATTACCTGTGGTAGTCCATTTGAAGCTACAATACCCATAGAATTCAAGAAAGGAATAAAGCTTGTGAAATACACGTTTTTGACCTAGAAAAAGGAAAAAGCATAACATTAGTAACATATGCAGGCAGCCATGCATACACTGCTTTCATGTCTTTAAGAAAAGAAACTAAATGAGATGCTTTTATAATGCACTGTGTTTTGTTTTCAATAAAGCAAAAATACAGTTACCTACATATCCAAAACTCCGTTACATGTAAGCATGCAGCATATAATCCACAGCTGGAACATTAAATTTAAATGACTAAACTGGAAAAGAATAACACTCCTTCCAACCCCCTTCTGCTTCTACTATGATCATCTCCTTGGGTATTCAAAAACGGTCCTTTTTATACAGGAATAGATTTACCAGGAGAGAAATAGGGGAACTGGGATTTTAAAATCCCACAAAGAGCTGTGCATTAGGTGTGTACATTTTTCCACTGTGGGATACAGCCGTGAAACCCCCCTCCATCAGAGTAGCCCACGCTACATGCTCTGATCAGCATTTAACTGTGAAGAATACAGCGTGAAGTTACATATCCCTCGTAAAGTTATCACCCATACCATGGGACTATTTTTTTTAGACTACCTACAAGAGAAACTGCACAACTGTACAATACCCTCACTACTGAGCTTAAGAGAATCAAATAAGCACAATTAGAGATTTTTAAAAACTGTTTAAGCAAACACATTCCAGATGGGGTTTAGCAGAAGACCTAACATACATTAAAACATACCTTACCTCATCTAAATTACAATCGTGCTCTTTACAAAGGATTTCAATAACTTTTGTGTCAGTATCAACTTGTTTTGAAGTGCGTGTACTCCTGTTCTGACCTCTTCTTGGAGTTCGAGTTGAACCATTCACAGTCACTGCAGTCACAGCAGACTCTGGAAAGACAGGCAGAACCATCACAAGGTTAGAGTCACCTTCAGAAAAACATAACTTCAGAGATTTAATTATTTATATGACTTTTCAGGCACTTAATTTTTTTCCCTTTTTATCTGTTCAGCTGGGTAAGAAACTTTCATTACAGAAAATCTATAGAAAAAGAAAACCAATTTTTTAAAGTCCTGTATCAGTATTTGGACATTGTTTTTAAAATACTATTCAACAAGAAATTTAATAGCACTTTTTGTAAACAGCATAGAATATTTGTAAGCAGCATAGAATAAGTAGCAAGGCTAGGAGAGCCTTGTCTTTTCACAGATGAGTACTATTTTTTCTATTTTTATAGAAGTGTGAAATGATGAGCTGAAAGAGTGACTTGACATTTCTGAAGGTTAATGAAGTCACACAGGACGTAAGTGCTGGTGGGAACCTGGAGTATGGTTCTACAGAGAATTCTTCCTTTCCCCAAATATCCCAGTCAAACAAGCATGAAAAAACAAGTTCACCGTGAAGATATCAAAAACCTTAACTAAAATGAGGTTAAAACATCTTGTTTTCTTAAGCTCAAAGCAGACAGCCTCAATACCGTCAGCTTGAAATATCTGAATTATATTAAGAACATGTTAATACAGTTAAATGTTTTAAAACTGATACTCCAATCAGTATGCTGTTCTCATTTGTAACTTCATTCACATTTGATACTGTTCTATGAGAAAATGTGACAAATGACACTGCTCTGGCGGTCGCATCTTAATCCCCTCAACTCTTAGCCAATATCATAAAGCTCAGACAAATGACCTGATTTTTGGGCAGTCCTGTGCAGACCCAGTAGCCGGACTCAATGATCCTTGTAGGTCCCTTCTGCCTCAGGATATTCTATGACGACATTGTTTAAGCACAACGTGAAGCCCCTCGGTCACAAGGATTTGAATAATGCGTTGTGTTATTTGCTAAAAGAATGAAGCACTGAGTGACAGCTTGAACAGCACCTCTATCACACAGCCCAAGTCAGAATAATGCCTTACACTTACAACAGTTGAGACCCATATTTGCAATTTAGACAGAAGTAGTTCTTTTTCAGTGTTTCTTTTTCAAGATAGAGCACACACATCCTGTCTTTTAATAATGAGTTTTTTTAATGAGTTGCCGGTCTTCATAGTTTCACTATGGATATTTAGTTGTAAAACAACAGAAGCACGAGTAGATTCAGTCTATGAATTCCACTACTTCACCCAAATCCAACACAGGATATACCTGTGTATTATCAAAAACTGTTTTCTACATGCTGCAGCTCCAAATACTTTAGGGTACCAATTCTGTAGCTTGTGGAAGAAAAATATTCAAAGACAAAAATAGATTTCTATCTTTCAAAGTTACAAGTAAATGCTTCCTTTCTCTGACTTTCAGTGGTTTCCCAGGCTTTACATATGAAAATTGAATGTACAAAAAAAGTTTGCTGAACATGACTTTCTATTGGTAAGACTCATTATATTTTTGCCTAAAATAAGGAAGAACCACTTGCTAATACAAAACGGACGTAATAGAAATCTACATTTCTACATTTTTCCTCTCCCGTTTTATTTTGAGCTACAACTGCAATCAATTTATCCACCATGTATTTCTTTTTTAATGTTTGTGTAGTCCTGTACCTTGCACACTTCAGTTGTCACCATACTGCTATAAATCAATGAATTGAGAATCATAGCACCATCTTCTCCTTTTGTAATTCAAAGCAAACCTAAATAATAGTACTCAATCAACATCTACCCAGAATTATTTTACCAAACCAAGACTACTCTTCTTGCAGGCTTCTAAACACCTGGAATGGGCAGAGGACATTGCAAATGGATGGCAGGAATAGAAAAAAATCAAAATATCACTGCTACATTCAAATAATTTAGTTCAAGTTCATTAGCATCTAAATTGAACTAAAATATTAAAAAATCCATTTTAATGAGGTTAAGAAATTTCATTATATTAATTGTGAATGTTGTTATAAAGACTAGTGGAAAGTTAACAAATTTACTTTCTACTTAGTTAACAAAAACCTGAAATCCTTACTGTATGGTTCCTTGAGCATAGCAGGTGGTGACAGTTTGATAAAATAATCTAAGACACACAGCAACAACTGGAAAGAAATCACCAGGTCATCTTCCATTTGCAACACTTTACCTGCAAACATTAAAAGGTAAGACAACTTAAATTTGAAAGTCATTGTTGGAAAAATAAAGATGTGGAAGTTTATTAAATAAAATACACTACATTCAGTAGTGAAATCATTGTGCAGGATGCCCATGTTCTTCAAAGCTTATGTTTCTTAAGGGGTTTGTTGTTCTGGAGAAAGCATGCATAAAAATACGTATAATTCATGTAGAAATTCATTTTACCACAGTGGAGTAATTGTGTAGACTATTTTACCTACACGTACTTCTTATTTCTGCACAGTTCTTCTTCACTTTTTTTGTGGTCTCAGTAAAACTTTGTGAAAGCTTCTAAGTATTCAAAAAGCATAAGTGAGTTCCCAATACAAAGCGAAGAGAAATTCGAAACATGCTTACTGTATGCCTGGCCTGCCCATTGTATATGAAGTGACTTGCAAGTTAGCAAATATTAGCATGAAGAGCACTTTAAAAACTGCATTATCCCAGCTGTTCCCAACTTATGATTCACATGCCAGAAAAGATCTACAGAGCCATCCCAAGATTTCCAGTGTCTCCACAAAGTGTTTGGAGAGCCGATAGCAATTCAGAACAGCCATAGACACTACTTGTGTGCTATTTACACGTACAAATTTTGTATTTATTTTGTAACCAATTTCAATAGCAGAGATGTGTACACTTTGCTGAAAAACAGATCCGGAGGAGGCAGCTGCTAAGACACATGATGCATTCCTTTTTGTAGGAGCAGTACAATGAGACAGGACTTCTTGTACTACTGTAATTGTTTCGTTACTTAGCTTTAACTGGGATTTCAGCCTTTTCTAGGAAGAACTGTAGCATTCAAAGGACAATTTCAGGGACTTCGTTTAGTTTAAAAAGATCTGCCAGTCTTTTTGGGTAGTCAGCCATTACTAAGATACTGGCAGACTATAACAAAGCATTTCAGAACAGACTCAAATACAGAATACCGACCTTCAAAGTAAAAAATCTCTTTAAAAGCTTTACAAAATATTCATAAACTGGAAGCAATACCAGCTAAAAGAATAGCCCAACTGCATAGAAAGAAGTATTACTGAGTAGTTTCAAAGCCATGCAGTCAGAACGCTCTGGAACTGTGCTACAGCTATTTGTAAAAAGGATGCTATTCTCATATTGGAGGTGTAAAAACAAACCCATAAACTCACTTCAACAATATTCAGCAGAATAACTCTGTTAATCAAAACTCACCTTTTGCCAGCAAAAAAGTAATCCAGTAATTTTTTAGGACTAATACAGAACTGAGTTCAGCAGAAATCCTGTAAACAGACAAAAATAAAGACTCCACATTAACAGTTCTGTAAAACTCTAATTTCTGAAAACATGCTTCAGTCTATGGAACAATTTAAACAGCATGCAACATTTCCCATATAGTTAAGCTTATTAATTATTACATTCCCTATGCAATTAATACTACACGTGAAAAAATTAAGTCTTCTGTAAAGCCATTCAAGAATCAGGAAACATCTGTACCATCCTTGGAAAAGAAAGTGAATATGGATAATTCACTTAACTGTTATGAGCTGTTTTCTCTCGTGCCTTTGACTAATGCCCTATTCTCCAGTCACAGCATGAACTCAATCTCATTTGGGAGTTGCTAAGGCATCTTTTCATCCATTCATTTGTTGCTATGATTAGGAAGCTCACTCTCCAAATGTTCGTTTCCACCAGGCCGAGACACCCGCCATTGGGTGGAGATCCTTCATGGAGGAAGTGATCAAAATTTATACATATATCACTTCTGCAGCTTTCATCATCTCTCACTGAAATTCAAGTCCCCACTAAATCTAAATTAAACACACGACATACTATGACTTAGGTCAATCTTAGCAGGTTAAAAGACAAAACACAAACATCTTGACAAACACAATTTGGAAAGTCAAACTTACTCACTACTGGGTTGTTCCAGATAAATAAGGCCACAAGTCCTAGAAAATAAAAATAAATATTTATTTTTAACATTTCCCTGGAACTATGCAATATCTTTGACTTCAATATAGTAAAAAAAATGCTAGTTCTCAGAACATTATTGTAAGTTTTAATAATTCTGACTCTCAGAAGAATATTACCAGACCAACTCAAGCCCTGCCAGAGCTGAAATAATGCTATTGCTAAAGTGCTTATGTCAAAGTTTAAATAGCAAACAATTTTAATTTGGTACAATAAAATTTGTTACTATTTTCTTCCAGAAAAAAACAGTATTTTTAATGTATAGTTACTCAGTACCTTGTAAAACACAACAAAGCAGGTGCCACAGCTGTACAGACCACTCCATAAGACATTTTTAAACCTTTACACTTTCTGCAGTGTCGTTGCAAGCCTTGTAATACCTGATGCTTCTTCTCAATTATTTTAGATACATGTCATCAAGAAAAATTCAGTTTATACAAAAACACAGCAAGAAAAAAAACAAACTGCAAATCCTTCTGGCTGAAAAAAAAGTTACTGCAATTCAACTGTAGCAGTGTAAAAACAGGGAAAAAAAGGATTTTTAAAAACAAAACTGTCTAAACCAAAATTAGAATTCTGCATACGTAAGTTTGGCTGTATTTTAATATGTGCGCAACAATTTGCCTCTTAATCCCTTCCCTCAGCGATACGCTGGACAAAAAGTTTTGAAAAAATAAGCAAGTGAAGAAAGAACTAGGGAGGGACACAAAAACAGAATGTGCCTGTGTAAATATGCAATGATGCTTTTACAGCTCAGGAAAGACTTGCAATAAGTAAAAAATAAATATTAACAAGCTGCATAGAACTTCATAGCTTTAAGGCAACTAAAAAGTTCACAAAAATATTACAAATATATACATTACTCAAGCTAATGTTAACGGACTTTGAAAAGAAAAAAATTAAATCACAAGACACATTGGTGCCTTGATCCTATAGTCTGTCTTCAGGTTAAAGAAGAGTGGTAACTTACCAACTTGGAAAAACTGGACCAAAAAAAAGCATCCACTTGAGAATCTCCTGAATTTTAAGTGACACACAGGAAGCTCTCTGCATGCTGCCATAACCAAATTCAATTTATTCCATACGAAGATGAGAACGTTCCTTGATTTTGAGTGTATGGTCAGCTAAACCACTCGGGAAGGTTTATCTTGATTACAGTTGAGAACTGCTGTTAGAGCAGTCTCTGCAATGCCCTGAGACTCTGGAACAAACAGCCTTCAGTTCCAGATCTGGGACACAGAAACAATCTTATTTGTGCTTTTTCTTTCCAGAGCTCCTAAGAAAAACTCTTGGATCAGGAACTGGGGGGTAGGCCAGTGTAAAAATGGAAACACCATTAAATAAAAACTATTAGATCATAAAACGATCCTTCTTACATTTGCAAAAATCTTAACAAAGGGACTAGCAATCATTTGTCATGCTATTTTTACTGTTTATACTGCAACAATGGGAATGTTCAACAGAGCATTGGAATAGTTACGGAGTAGAATATAAGATGTGTTTATTCAATGCACGTAAACAGCTCCACTTAACTAATCTGTAAATATTAGCACACAGTTTAAATGAGCACCTCTAATAAACAATTTGAAAAATACAAATACCTAAACGTTGACCGCCATAAAGAATTCGTTATTTCAAAGTGGAAAACGTACACTACCTTTCAAACTTGTGATATAGTGCAAGTAAGACATCATATTTCTTTTTCAGCCTTGATACAGTGCTATCAACTTTAGTGCTTACAGTATCCATGTTAACATCCACTTCTTTGAGAAACTGAAAAAACGTGCACACGCTGGAAAAAAAAAATATTATTTTAACTCTGAGAATGAGTATTCTGAAATAGCTCTTCAAAAAAAACTAAAAATCATTGCCTTGCTTCACTAGACTTCAACATAGTCTTACTAAAACTAGCAGTGACTGAAAACCTTGCTTTGGGAAAGACTATTTGTTTACCTGGAGCTCCATACACCACCTTGGCATTTTCTAGATTTAGAAATACTGTTCAGCTAAGTACCACAGGTCTCTACTAACACAGGTTCTACTACAGAATGAGAATTTTCTTGGCTAGTACAGATATATTTGGTAGTCCAAATTTGCTAACTAGATACATCTTCCTTATTCTGCCAGTAAAACCATAAATACCCAACACTGACATCTTGACTCTTCTGTTCTGCCTAAATGTTCTACTTTAAAATTGTTCTTACTACTCTAAGAACATAAACCATGGCTTCATCCTTGCTAAAGAAAGACCTAGGAATTAAAACAGGTGAATGCATTGAATTATATGGAACTTCAAGTCTTACAGCACACATTTGGCAGCAAGGACAGCCCTACCCTTTGGAAATAGTATTGTACAGGGGACCAAAGTCATCCATGTAATACTATGGCCATCAAGAACATGTGGTTTTTATTGTTTTTTTTAACCAAAAAATGGCTAAAAATTAAGGTGGAGGAAGCTATCAAACATTTTGATTCTTTATCAAAACAGTTTTTTGAGAGTTCTGTTTGCTTTGTAATAAAAACAGTCAGAAGTTCATTTAGGAATTCTTTTACCATGTAATGAAAAAAAAGCCTTTCAAATATATTTGTGTGGCTCCAGAGTGCAAGATGACTGGTAGCAATCTCTGCCAGATTGACTTTATAACCGGTGAAAAGCCCAGAACTAGCGAGCAATTGAGTATTGCTAAAAGCAAATAGAATAATAGCTTATTCTTTGAAGCCTGAGGGGAAAAAGTGTCTTTCAGTTTGCAGTGCAAGTTAGTCAGGTGAATGCGTTCTGTACTCCAGTAGAACATACTGAACATCACCTCACAAATGTGATTAGATTTCATCCGAGTAGTTTCAAGTCAGTCAAAATTGAACAGATTAAGTTGAAACACAGGACCTGATCACTGTTCTGTGAGATCATATGAGGAGAAGAGGCATAGAGAAGTCTAACCATAACTGATGACTCCCAGGAAAAGAATATTCTGGCCCAAATCTAGAATTACCAACCTGATGTGCTCCACATCCTGCCTTAGCCTCCTTAGCATCCTTGGTGCTGCGTGCAAGGGGAATGGTAATCTTGACACCCCCCCTGCAGCAGGATGCCTAACCCCTGCTGTGTATTCCCATTTTTGCAACACGGTCTACAGATGTGAATGTTTCCCCCCAACAAAAACTTGTAAATTCACTCCCTTGGCTATCACAAAGACAAGGATGGGATACAATTACAATTGCTACGATCTCCTACCAAATGCCCATCTCCCACACATTTATGGTGAGGCTTCAGCCATGATAAAACCACAGCAATGCACTAAGCTGCTGACAAACACCAGGGGATGATGCAGTGCCTGAGAACATCAGAAGGCCCTACTCACCCACACAGGGAAGGGTTATTAGGCAGAAAGCACTGGAATCCTGCTCCTTCAACAGACCTAACACAAGGGTACACCTATTGCTGTTGCCACTTAACTTTACATTAAGAACAGATACACTGTAATCCTCATTTCTCTAATACGAGCTTAGTGAATGTAAAAATATAATGGTAACATTTTTGAGTCAAAAGCATGTAGAAAGGTAAAAAGTTTAAAATGGCATTAAAGTGTTTGAAAGTGAGCAACATACTGGCAAACGATTTGAATGCTAAATTTTTTTTTTCCCCACTTTTTGACTTCGCACAAGCCTAATGTTAATGGAAAGGTTTTACAGAAAATCTTGATATAGAGAAAGAAAGGAAAATATCAAGCATGATTTATACCAAGTTAAGTCAATTCAAACTTTATCAAGGACAAGAGTCAAAATTGTCATACGCCAATCATAAGTTGAAGCAAACAAATGCCATTGTTCCCTCAACTAGAATAAGATAGCAAGACTCCTAGTTTACTGAGACACACAGTAACTGCCATAAGTAACCTTCATTTTAAAATCGAGCCTAATACACAAAGATTCCCACTGATTGAAATCTAAATTCACAAACACTTACCTTATGCTTATACTTTTCAGAAGCTCTGTGAAAGTGAACGTCATTTCATCCAGATCAATTGCTACAATAAAGATACAGACTCCCCACGTTTCCTTTTTCTTTTTGTCATAAGCCTTTCAGAAAAAAGAAAATGGGTTTTATGTGTATTATGTAATACAAGTGGGTGGTATATAGAGAACATTAATTTGTTCACAGTAGGTTAGAAAAAGTAAAACAAGAGACCTTCATGCAGACATTCGTGTATGATAGCCAGTTATTTGGTAAGTGAAAGCCAGTAAAAGTTTTATATTACAGATGACAGATCAAGTACTCCAATTCTTACTATAGACTACAAAATGAATTTTAACTGTAGCTGTAATTCAGCTAAGCTTCAAAATAAAAGCTGTGGTTCCACTGAAAATTTATATAAAGCAGAAACTTTTTTTTTAAATGTACATTAAAATTACAATTTGAAAAATAGGAACTGTTTCCCATTCAGGATTACCTGAGGGAGCGAACATCCCTCTCCCTACCCATACCTCATCATTCAGTTGCACTTCCACTGTTATGGACACAAACTACGTTTTACCATAACAAGACACAGAAGGTTAAGGAATGAGGAGAGAAGGATTTGTTCCTTCCTAGAAAGGAGGCAGCCATGAGAACCAAAATAATTAGAGACACGGAAATAAATACTCATGAGCTTTATCCTACAACTGGGTCTCAATAGCACAGCTGAACCACAAACATCTCTAGCAAGTCATGGTAGTAACAAACACCTTTAACCTTAAAGCAGAGCCAGGAGGGAGCTGAACTATCAACCTCACACTCTTCTGCACTGCTTAGTTTTAACCCGCTCCCTTCCCTATTTTACTTTTTCCTTCCCCACCACCCCAGCTACCTGTCTCCCAGGCAGTACCTCTTGGAACCATAGGGACCAATTCAAACCAGCAAATACTTTCAAAAGGCAGCAGGGACAGGATCACACCAGATCTAGCTCCCTCCATCCTACATGGTCTTCCAGAACTACCCCAAAAGCCTCTGAACCCTTGATACCCCTCCACATCCTCACTGGAAGTAGCACCTACCCCTAGTTTCCTCTAGCAGACTGCAAAGCAGCTCTCTCGTCCTCTCAGCCACTTTTAACAGACCTCTCCCTCACTCAATGGTCACACACTGAGGTGACAAGAGCACCATATGGCATCCAGAGCAAAACCCAGGGAAGGCACTAACACGGCTGTCCAGCTGTTTCTTCCTGAAGGGGACTAACCCTAAACAGTCCCAACACAAGTCAGTTCACAAAACTCAGTCTGGCAGTGAGGAAACCAACTCTGGCCCTCTTCTTCATCACTTTAACCATCACTAATACCTTGTCATGTCCACAAATAGCACACGAAAGATTTCACTAACATTGCTAATAAGTCTTCTACAACGGCTACTTTTTTGGGACCAGCGTTCACACATTTGTGAAGACTGGCTGGGACCTCCTCCAAAGCATGAAAAATTTCATTTGTTGGTAAAATAGATTAGGTAAGAATTATAGTCTTAGAATATCCCAAGCTGGAAGGAACCCACAAAAATCAAGTCCAACTCCTGGCTCCACACAGGACCACCCAAAAATCAGACCATATATGTGGGAGTGCTGTCCAGACACTTACTGAACTCCATCAGGCTCAGTGCCATGACCTAGGGAGCCTGTCCCAGTGCCCGACCACCCTCTGGGTGCAGAACCTTTCCCTAACACCCAGCCTGACCCTCCTCTGTCCCAGCTCCATGCCGTTCCCTCGGGTCCTGTCGCTGTCCCCAGAGAGCAGAGCTCAGCGCCTGCCCCTCCGCTCCCCTGGTGAGGGAGCTGCAGGCCGCCATGAGGCCTCCCCTCAGCCTGCTCTGCTCTGGGCTGAACAAACCAAGGGGCCTCAGCCCCTCCTCATGAATCTTCAGACCCTTCACCATCTTTTAGCCCTCCTTTGGAGGCTTTCTAATAGTTTTACTTCCTTCTTATACTGTGATGCCCAAAACTGCACACAGTACTTGAGGCAGTCTAGATCTGAATGCTAACTGACCAGACACCTTCAACAACATGGTAATTGTCAGTTAAGTTACTTTCTTCCTACATTCCTATTTGAGTTTTTCTATGAATTGTGACACCTTGTACAGCAGATAATTATTTTGAAAGAAGCTCCTAACAGACTGAGATGCATGTGATAATACATAAAGGAATGCATATTAGTATCAACTAGCCATTGTTTTTTGTTTATTGGAAGCTTTCACCTTTTAGACATTTCAGGTACCATTATGTACCACCAGCAACCTACAGATGAGGCAAAAAAATGTGGGAATCCTTGAGGGAATTTTGCATATAACAAAGGCTTTGTTAAGAAATGCACTGCCACTGTCTCAGACAACTTCAACACTCCTTTGCTAAGAGGTACAAGCCACAGAACATAAAAACAAAAAGCATCCTATAGGATGGGGATGGTTTCTCCTGTATTAGTGTCTGTGACCCATTGAAAAAAATCTTTAACGTTACCTAGTTAGCTACTAAGAAGGATGACTATTCACTTCCTGAGGACGACACCATCAAGGTTGATCTTGTTTAATAAGGAAGTCCTTCTCACTTTATGCTCCTGCAAACTCAGACCATGGCACTGCTCTATAAATACAATGTCTTGTAGGTCAGGAAGACTGAACATTAGGAAGCAGAGCCCTTTTTCCTAGTATGTTGCCTACAAAAACAAGGTTAGCTCCTTTAGAAGCCTTAGCTCTACACAGGGAGGATGAATGCTTGAAGGCTATAGCAATGGTTTAGTTGGTAAGAGCAAGGTCTGGTTTTGCAAGAACAATCTTTAAACTCACCCCAAACCATACTGGTTTGATGAGAACAGCTCATTTATTTCTACCATTAAACAAGACAGCAGCCTTTCAATCCACTAGATTCAAACTACTACAGCAAGTCAAATTCTAGTTATCTGGACTATCCCCATATCTACTGCTGATGTTACATGTTGTTTTGGACATCTTGTCCTCAACCAGACAGATGTTGAACAAAAATTCCACAGAAGCCAGAATAAACTAATAGATTATGAGTATTTTTCTACTAGCAAAGAAAGGTGAGCAGTACCTGAGCACGCCAACCTCTTAACATCAGCTGAGTGATGGAGAACAGGAAAAGAAGCCAGACCACCAGGCTACATATACACATCATGGGATTAGGAGAGGGGGAGAAGAGGTAAGAGTACGTCTTCCCATTACATCCAACTGCTGAGTGATCTCCTTTTCATATTCCTTCCCTCCCAAACCATACAGATGTTTTTTTTAAGTCATTTCCTATACAAACCAAATAAAGCCATGGAACAAACTGCAGCAGCATCACTCAGTTCAAATACTTTATGAATGGCATACCTTTAGACAAGCCAATCCCATGACACAGATAAATGGTTTGTTTACAGTTAAAACCAGACAATTCATCCCAGATAGATTTACTTGAAGGCATAGGAACATATATAAGACAAATTCACAGCCAGAAATTCATTCCTGAGGGTTATCTTATTGACCAGTCTGACTTAAGCTCTTTGTTGATACAGCTCCACTACAGAAAATGGGCAGGACAATGACTCAATGTTTGTTCTTGACTGCCAGTCAGTTAAAATAAGGTAACTTCTAGTAACCTGATTTCAACTCATAAATCAAAATCCATTAATCACTAACTCAAAAGATTATTTTGCACTCAACAGTTCATATAGGAATTGTTTATTTGCTTTTAAGCATTCTGGGGAAATCAATGCTGTAATATTCAGGTAATATAGGTCAGTTGCATTAAATCAATCTAGTTTTCTGTAGAAAAAAATCTAAAGCTTTACAGAAAGTCTTTCAATATTTCTTATTCTGCAGTTACTATTACTATTATTTAATTTATTTTTTAGCAAATCATCAGTTTGCCTAAACCTAGTGAAAACAACCTGGAAGATTAGCTTAAAAGGCTCAAACTGAATTACTGTGCAATGGGATCATTGCCTCTCTGCTTTCCAGATGTTGCTGGAAGTTAAAGAGAACTGAAGTTATTTCTGTTGGTGCCTACCTCAAGATGGTCTCCAGTGCTACAACAGATGCAAGGAGGAGATGGTAACAGGAAATCTCAGTTCTAGTCTACACAATTAAAGATATTTATTATGAAAACTGTTATCTGTGTTGGCAGAATGATTGCCTACAACAGTGACCCAGGAATAGAGACTTCTGATGATGTTGCATAAAAGAAGGTCAAGAGAAACATAGATGAGAAGTATACAAATAGAGACAGGTACTTTAATTAAATGGGATGTCACACTGAAGCCTTGTTTTATTAACGGGAACACTCAGAACCAAAATCTCAGCCACCACATTTTAATACACGCAATTACCTAGATGGTATGAGAAAGACTCTCAGGTATGCTTATGATTACAGGTACAAGATGGCAGGAAAAAAAGATCAAGAAGCGCTCACAATAAGAAACTTAACAGATTTAAGACCTGTAGAAACAAATTTATAGGAAAAAAAAATCTGAAAATGAGTGAAGTGCCCACTATCTACATACAAAAAGTTCTGTGTAAAGACAAATCCTCTATTTTTTCAACAGTATTTTTTTTCTATTGAAAATTTGACAAGTCAAAAAAAGTACATGCCACTTAATTATGCTTTTCAAGTGCAAGAGCAAAACACTTACATGCACTGGATCTGCTGTTAAAATACTGAGTAAGACCAGCTAGAGGCCATGGTGATGATTTATATTTGCTATGGGACTTCGAGCAGTTTTTATGCTTTATTTAAACATGAAGGATACTACAAGATCTGTGACTCTGCTCGTCCAGCTGAAGCAGCAGATTCAGTTTTGCTGCAGTTCTGCAAGAGACAAAGCTCCAGCCAGAAAATACTTTATTAGCTTGTACATTTTGTGCTTTTCCTTAAAGTAAGAAGCCTCTGCATGTCATTAACATGAGGAGTAGGTGGTTTATCAACCATAATATTTTTTTTCATGATACTACAAACAAAGATTTACTTTACTCATGAAATTTGAGGTTTGGAACGTGACCAGCTGATCAGCTTTTCTGTCTGTCTAGAGCAACCTTAAATATAGCAAAAACTATTTTGTTCCTCCATTTAGGCTGCAGTTCATCTTTTACGTTTCCTCCACTACGAAAATAGTTCTACTTGAGTCAATTAAGTGCTCTGCAGCATCCCCATAGCAGTCAGAGTCAGAACGTAAGATGCGCAACCAGAAACAAGAAAAGATGACAAGAGGGCCAAGTTTCTCAAGTAGTTCCATAAACAGCAAACAAAACGCAAAGCTTTTACCCAGGCATCACAAACTGCAGCAAGCTGGGCAGCTGAAACACACCAGACCCTATTTCTCAAGGTCCTTTGCAGACTCCAATTTCTATCAGCTTCCTAAAGCACTGATTTTCTTTGCAGAAGTTTGGTTCCAATTTAGTCAACACGCCCATCTGTTCCTCATATTGATTCTTTCCAATACGTTAAGCGATAATTCACTTTATTTTTCCTGATAACCTGCTTCAGATTCGCAGGTTGTTCTCTGCCTCTCAGTAGCAGAATATAACAAATGCCCCAAACTTTCTCCTAATAATATAAGTATGGCTTCCAGGACCTCTCCTCAGCTTTCTCACACCAAAACCCACATACTGCTGAAAGTATGTCAGTACTTCCACTAAATCTATTCACTCCACCTAGAGTTTACAGGCACTACTGATTCATAATACAGATTGCAGGTGAGTTACAACTGGAGTACAAGGGTCCCCATACAGGAAGCCAATTTGCTAAGTCAACAACTGTCAATGCGTAAGAGTTTTGTAATGAAGATAGTGAAGACAACACTAAGCCAAACGTTTTCTTTACCTAAGTAACTTGGTTTGGCAAACAAGATTAATGACAGAATGAGCAAAAGGCTTTGTGTGACATTAATGCAAAAGCCTTATTTATATACGCACTACCATGTTTGCAATAAACTTGCACTGGAGTTCACCAGATACAAAACAGAATTTAAAGCAAAAACATCTTTCTGGCTATGCATCAGATAACTTCTTTCATACCATATACCAGCAGTGCTGCATCTCTGGAACCAGCATTAGGGATTTTGTCTCAGAGGTCTCAAGTTACGACTGTATCATGGAAGAGTGCAGTTCAACTCTGGTTGTCAGAGGAAAGCTTTAATGTTCTCTGCTTAGGAAGGAAAGCCCCATCATCTTTGCAATGTTTTGAACAATTTCTCTCTGCAGATTTAGCATTTCAAACTACACGCTGGTCTCATTTTCCAGAAAGACAGGTTACAGGAGAGACACGGCCATGCTTTCTCCTCCTACACACCCCCCAGCAGGGTTCAGCTGTTTCAAGGATTCAAGGTCCAGCTGCATAACCTTGAGTCAAACCAATGAGGAAACAGAGAAGCTGAGAGCTGTAAGAAAAGCTACAGTGTGGACCACGCAAGATAAAGGTAAAGTTACAGACAGAAGTAGGATCATTAGTAGCTCAGATTCAAAAGGAAAAAAAAGTCAATACAGAAAGGTGTAATATCCTAAAAGGCAGAAAACAGCAAGTCAGTTTTGGTGGTGCTGGTGGATGATGGCATGGGGGAGTTATTTCAGGGAGCAGCACATACCAGCCTTTTTCCTCCCAGCTAATGCCTGCCCATCCAGCAAAAACACCTTAAGTGTCATCGAAGTGCAAGTACACTCGGGCTCATAGGTCATTACATCCTAGCTATCTTTTGTGTGCTTGCCAAAATAGTAACTGTAATAATAATAAACCTTGTTTGCAGAGTCTCTTTGCACGTGGCTATGTGTACCCTATGCAACCCAGAAGGGGCAGTTAATAATAGATAATTTTTACTTGAAGTTACTAAACATTCATTAAGGATGTATCGTGTTCAGACCAGGTCAGAGCCCACATGTGGGCCCTGAACCTCTATCATTCACACAGTATTTTGTGTCTCAGCCTCGCTGCCTCCTTGCTAGCACTGCAGGTCCCCTCCATATCCTCAGAGGAGGGCAAAAC
This sequence comes from Cygnus atratus, assembly GCF_013377495.2. Lineage (NCBI taxonomy): Eukaryota > Metazoa > Chordata > Aves > Anseriformes > Anatidae > Cygnus > Cygnus atratus. The sequence goes on along the minus strand of NC_066362.1, from coordinate 179,524,132 downwards.
TGAGATCAACAATAAAAAAAAAAAGAGGCTGATGTGATAGTGAAAGTAAGGTTTTATGCTCTGTAACAGGTTAAGAGTCAGGATCATTAGATGCTAGCTTTATTTCCATCAGCGGTCTTATGATTTGACCTGCCTTGAGTCAAACCAGCTACGAGGTGAAGCAGAAGACTTCCGGCAGGCATTTGTCTCAATTTGTGTCCTGCTATTTCCCTTTTCGCTTGAGAAGGGAAAGCAGCTTGATAAGCAGCTTCTTCTGCTCGTGTTCAGAGTTGAAAGGTTAGTACCAATTAGAACATGCACAGCTGATGCTTGTAGGACAAACACTGACACAGCCCCTCACACCGCACCCCCTTACCACAGGGAAAAAGGGAGTGGACACTTAAATACAGCCTCCTCCTGAGTGCTCACAACCTAAAGCAGAAAGTCACACTGCAAAGCCTCGCTCCCCATGATAACAGCCTGACTTGAAAAGAGAAGCAGCAATTAGCCAGGCTATTAATTTGCTTGATTTCAGCCCCAAATGAAGCCTGCTGCTTCAGCTAGAAGCAGCAACTCCAGCACCTGCCAGTTTCCTCATTTCAACACCTTGCTGATATGTCAGAAAGTTTGAGGAAAACATCCAGAACTGCACCACAACACAGCATAGGCCTTTTCCTACATAGGGAGTCTCTTAGGATAGACCTTATTGCACTTGAGCTGCAGGAAGACAAACATTAGTTACACATCACAATGAAGGCCTTGTCATTGTCCTGGTCTGAACAGATAAACAAAGTCAATCACAGAACCATTAAGGTTGGAAAAGACCTCCATGATCATCTGGTCCAACCATCCCCCTACCACCAGTGTCACCCACTGAACCACGTCCCTAAGCACCACGTCCAACCTCTCCTTGAACACCCCCAGGGACGGTGACTCCACCACCTCCCTGGGCAACCCATCCCAGTGCCTGGCTGCTCTTTCTGAGAAGAAATGTCTCCTCATTTCCAGCCTGAACCTCCCCTGGCGCAACTTGAGGCCATTCCCTCTAGTCCTATCACTGGTTACCTGTGAGAAGAGGCCGACCCCCAGCTCCCCACACCTTCCTTTCAGGTACCTATAAAGAGCAATGAGGTCTCCCCTGAGCCTCCTCTTCCCCAGACTAAACACCCCCAGTGCCCTCGGCCACTCCTCACAGGACTTGTGCTCCAGGCCCTTCACCAGCTTCGTAGCCCTTCTCTGGGCACATCCTCTGATGTGGAAAGGGAGGGTTTCCAAAGCTCTTTATCTTATCCAGCCACTTCTAGATAATCAGTGAAATGACAATTTCACCTGAAAGTGAAATTCGCAGAATTATACTGAAACCTGTCTTGGTTTTTTCACTTGACAGGACTGACTACTTCCGTTTCGGTTCATACCGAGAAGCCTGACTTCGCTTTTAAGTAAGTGCTCCCGGGGGAACCTCCACAACCAGAAAATCTTATTTGTTACAGCAAGAGCCACACAGCCTTTCCCCCACACCGTTTCTGTTCTGCGTCAACAAACTCACAACTGCACCAAGAGCCACTTCGAAACCGCAGGCAGCGAGGTATCAGCAGTGCACAGCTCCCACTGCAGGAAAACGAGCGGCAGCCACAACAAACACACGGATGCTAGACCCCAGATGGGGGGAATAATACCCAAGCTGGGCGTTTTAGATTTAAGTCGGGTCAGTATCACAAAGCTTTGGTTGGGTTTAAACTGTGTCATAGCCATTCTCTGAGTCAGCAGTAGTACGGGGGTGGGGGGGTGGGGAGTGACGGGAGAGAGAAACGTTTTAATCTATTTGCACACCCAACGACTGATGTTGAATAGGAATACCTGAGCCACAAGTACATACTGATTACAAGCATGCAAGGGGAAAACGTAAGAGTTTGACAGTAAACTTCACATTTTTCTGCGGCCCCTTTCGGCACCTCCTAAAGAGGGGCATAGCAGGCAAAGCACACAGGGGAACAGGTGGGGATGACCCCTCTAGAACTGCCTTTGGGATGCCTGAAATAACTCGCAGATGGGGCTGACCACGGGTCGGGGATTCCTGCCGCCGCTCAGGGTCGGTGTGGCGGAGCTCCCCACCCCCTGCCTCCCCCGGGGAGCGGGTTGCCCGGCCCCACGTACTCACCGGAGCTCCATCGGCGGCGGACAAGCTCTCGTACGTCTTCCACGCCTTCTCCCTGACGCTGCCCGACACCTTCAGTGCATCGCAGAGCGCCACGAAGCCGGCTTCCCCGACGCCGAGCCTGGCGAAAACAAGAGCGCACAGCCTCACCTCCGCCCGCCGGGCTAACGGGGGCTCCGCGACCGAGCCGGGCCCGTTAAACCAGGCGCTTACCGGGGGCTGGCGGGCGGCGGGGCGCTGCCGGAGCCGCCGTCGGGACTGGAGCGCTGGCTGCGGGCGGCGCCCGGCCTGCGGGGGGGCTTGGGCGGCATGGCGCGCCCGGCCGCGCTGCCTGCGCTCCTCTCCCCGCCGCCCAAACCGCGAGAAAACTGCGTCACCGCCAGCCGCTCTGACGTCACGTCCGCGCCGGTCGGTGCCCCGCCCCCTATCCGCGCCGCGCCGCTCCGCCCCCCCCCCCGCCACCGAGCCCGCACCGGGCTCGAAACCGGGGCGCGGAACCCGGAAGGAGAAGCCGCCCGCCGTTCGGCCAATCGCAGCGCGCCGTTGCTCGGCGCTGGCCAATGGGAGGAGGGCTCGGCTTCGCGCCACTGGAGCCCTGTGGTAACGGGCGGGGTGCCTCGCCCCACCCCCCCAACCCCTCAGCGGGGCAACCGCCCCCCCCCGTCATATATACACATATATACACATACATACACGTATATACACGTATATACACACATATACACATATATACACATATATACACATATACACACATATATACACATATATGTATATACAGACACAGACACAGATTTCTAGGTTGGAAGAGACCTCAAGATCATCGAGTCCAACCTCCGACCTAACACTAACTACTCCACTAAACCATATCGCTAAGCTCTACATCTAAACGTCTTTTAAAGACCTCCAGGGATGGTGACTCCACCACCTCCCTGGGCAGCCCGTTCCAATGCTTAATAACCCTTTCGGTAAAGAAGTACTTCCTAACATCCAACCTAAAACTCCCCTGGCACAACTTTCGCCCATTCCCCCTCGTCCTGTCACCAGGCACGTGGGAGAACAGACCAACCCCCACCTCACTACAGCCTCCTTTAAGGTAACTGTAGAGAGCGATAAGGTCGCCCCTGAGCCTCCTCTTCTCCAGGCTGAACAAGCCCAGCTCCCTCAGCCGCTCCTCGTAAGACTTCTTCTCCAGACCCCTCACCAGCTTGGTCGCCCTTCTCTGGACTCGCTCGAGCACCTCCATGTCCTTCCTGTAGCGAGGGGCCCAAAACTGAACACAGTACTCAAGGTGCGGCCTCACCAGAGCCGAGTACAGGGGCACAATCACTTCCCTAGACCTGCTGGCCACACTGCTTCTTATACAGGCCAGGATGCTGTTGGCCTTCTTGGCCACCTGAGCACACTGCTGGCTCATATTCAGCCGACTATCAACCAATACTCCCAGGTCCTTCTCGGCCAGGCAGCTTTCCAGCCACTCATCTCCCAGCCTGTAGCGCTGCTTGGGGTTGTTGCGCCCCAGGTGCAGGACCCGGCACTTGGCCTTGTTGAACTTCATACAGTTGACCTCAGCCCATCGCTCCAGCCTATCCAGATCCTCCTGCAGAGCCTTCCTGCCCTCGAGCAGATCGACACACGCACTTAGCTTGGTGTCATCTGCAAACTTACTGAGGGTGCACTGGACGCCCTCAACCAGATCATCGATAAAGATATTAAAGAGGACCGGCCCCAGTACCAAGCATGTGTGTACACATGTATACACACATGCACATATACATATATGCACATATATACACATATATACGTATATACACATATACACATATATACACATATATACACATATACGGATATACACATACATACAACGGTGTGGGTATAGGGGACAGGAATTGACGTCCTGCATGGCCACCTCTAAACCTGACGCTCATCCAACTCCCCACCACAATCCTGTTTGTAACACCATGCACTATATTTAATAAAGGAATTTTATCCAGCCTGTGGGATTTCTTGGGGGGTCGTGAGGAACCTCATGAGGTTCAACAATGGAGAGTGCAGGGTCCTGCGCCTAGGGAGGAATAGCCCCAAGTACCAGTACAGGCTGGGGGTGACCTGCTGGAGAGCAGCTCTGCAGAGAGGGACCTGGGGGTCCTGGTGGGCAGCAGGCTGACCATGAGCCAGCAGTGTGTGCCCTGGTGGCCAAGAAGGCCAATGGTGTCCTGGAGTGCATTCGGAAGAGTGTTGCCAGCAGGGCAAGGGAGGTGATCCTGCCCCTCTACTCAGCCCAGGTGAGGCCACACCTGGAGTGTTGTGTCCAGTTCTGGGCTCCCCAGTACAAGAGGGACATGGAGCTACTGGAGCGAGTTCAGAGGAGGGCTACTTAGATGAGGAGGGGACAGGAGCACCTGTCTTATGAGGACAGGCTGGCGAGCTGGGCCTGTTTAGTTTGTACAACAGCAGACTGAGGGGAGACCTCATCACTGTGTATAAATATCTGAGGGGAGGGTGTCAAGAGGATGGAGCCGGTCTCTTTTCAGTTGTGCCCAGCGACAGGAGGAGAGGCAACGGGCACAAACTGAAGCACAGGAGGTTCTGGCTCAATATTAGAGGACATTTCTTTACTGTGAGGGTGACAGAGCACTGGCACAGGTTGCCCAGAGAGGTTGTAGAGTCTCCTTCTCTGGAGATATTCAAAACTCACCTGGATGCCATCCTGCACAACATGCTTCAGGTGATCCTGCTCAGCAAGGGGGTTGGACTGGGTGATCTTCAGAGGTCCCTTCCAACCTCGGCCATTTTGTGATTCTGTGGATGTTGAACCAATGAGATTCAAGTCCCCATTGCCCCTGTTCCAGATCTTAAAATTTACTCTGTCATCTACAGTCACATAACCTACATTTAGAAGGCAGATTACTGCTGCAAGTTAGCATGCTTCCTTTGAAGTTTCTTTATTATGGCAACTCGCTAGTAAAAGCACAATCGTTGTACATAGGGGCTCTTGCTACATGCCCACATTTACCATCCATTCGTAAAGCAACTAGTTTTAGTGGCATTGATGTCAAACTTCTGGGTTTAAAAAAACATATGAGTACAATGGTGGTATACCAAAAAAATTACTAGCACTTAGGATTCACAAGCAAATAAAGCTTGTTTGGGCTTTTTCTTTTTTCATTAATTTCTCATTTAAAAATAGGCAAACAGGCCATTTTTCTGGTTCATAATTAGAATTAAACCAATTACAGTAAAGTGAACACAGAACAAATGGGACTTCTGAGGTAAATCCACATACATAAACTCCAAGTGAAGTGTTTGAATTTCAGACTGTAGGATTTAGACATTCCTGTAATTCTAGCAGGCTGTAACAGAAACTTTACCCTGCTTCTCAGCACATTTCAAATACTTCTCGGATTTTAATATTTAATATTTTACTTCTCGATGATGCCAGATGGCGTGGAAGGTTCAGAGTCTAGGTCTGCGCGTGATCTACAGCTGAACCACAGACAACCGGGCAGATCCACCAGCTTGGAAAAGGGAGCAAAAACCCTAAAGCACAGATGAGCCCCTTGCCCTCTCCTCGTCAGTGGCTTTCAGGGCACGGAAGAATTCAAGATGAGGGCAAAGCATCTGGGAAAACTCGGTGGCAGCCAGTGGAGACCCTCCCAGCTGTCAGCAAGGAGGAAGCACGCCCTCCTGGGTAGCTGCCCTCGCAGCTGCGTTAGCGTGCTTTCAGAGCCAGGCCCCAGATCACCCGAACGATAGGCAAAGAATTTGTGCTGCTCTCATCACTCCCTGGCTATTACTGCTTCGGGAGCGGCACATTCTATTAAAGAGCTGACAACCGGTGTCGGCGTAAATACTTATTTTCTGAAATTGTTAGCGAGACGAGCCTCTTCTCGAGTCAAATTTTATGCAGCTTTTCATCAAGCAAGGTGCTCAGGGCTCCCCTCCAGAAGCAGGTGCAACCAAAAAATAATCTCAATGCTTCATGTTGCAGCTTACTGAGAACCAGAGGCAGCAGATGAATTGAAGTCCAGTGGCCTTTAATCCATCCCAGAGCCTCAGATATAGCAACAACACCTAAACTGCGTGAGGAAGATCTAACGTGTATGTAATAAGAAAGGCGTATGCATATGTAAAGCTGTATGCAAATTGCTGCATTTTCTTCCTTGCTAGACATTTGAATTTTAATCCTGTATTTTAAAACATTTCCTTTTAAATGGAGCCTTTTGGCTTTTGGGATAAAATGGCAAAGGTAAGAAGAAAAGTAGCTCTTAGTGGGAACAAAAAAAGAAACACTGCAAAATCAAATTAGGTATTAATCATCTTTTCTCATCAAACCTGACAATATATTTGTTCTAAACATCTTGGCAGAACAGCTTTTGAAGTGTAGGTCATACACAAATGGCAGTCTGCGAAACCTTGCCCAGTCAGGCAGTCCTGATTCATTGTTTCCAGCTGCTAAACAATCTCAAGTAATTTCATTATCTTAATTCTTTCGCTTAAAAGTGTTGCTATAGTTTCAGAATAATTGCCAGTGGAAATAGAAATCATTCTTTCATTACAAATGAAGCCAAGCCTTTGTATTTTGACTCTTACTGCTGAGATAAGGCAGAAGTTTGTTACGTTTTTAGTTGCCATAAAAGTGAAGTATTTGTGATGGGGAAACTTGATTTAAGTGCACCTCATGGTCTACCAAGTCTAGCTTCTTATTTCCACATTAGCCAAGACCTCTACCACCTAAGTTACAATTCTAATAAAGCCATTTCTTCTGCAGGTACATGAAAGAAATGTATTTTCTGCAGCCACTGAACTGGGAGCATCTGGATATTAGTCCAAGTACTAGGTATTGACTGAATTTTTGCTGGAATAAAGCTCATGGGCTGTAAAATTCAGAGATTATTAAAATGTCTTTAAAGAACTAGAGTGGGCAAAAAAAAAGGGCGAGCTAGAGCTGAATGATTTCTCTTGTATTACCTGTTGATAAATAAAGTGTCTATTCTTTTCCCTAGGAAACCACAGAGAGTTTTGTGAGAACACAAACCCTGGCCAGGCAGCAGGGGTATAATCTTCCCCAGCCAAACTTTTCTGTGCAGGGACATCCCTTGCAGCATGCAGCAGCCACCAGCCTGTGCCACCAGTGTCACCGGGAGCCCAGCAATCCCTCCCAAAGCCCCAGCACAAGTGCTGACATGGGCAAGGAGCAGGTATACCTTAAGAAACAGGCCTTAAGAAACGCTTTCATGGAACAGCCGCCCAGAGCAACAGACAAACTTAAATGACAGTCCCATTTCAGGAGTGCCCTGGAGAGGAAAAGGCTACGCTTTGAAACAGCCCTAGCCAGGCCTTTTCAGCTCCCCAGCATGACTTTCACTGGTAACCTGGCATCAGCTCTTCCTTTGAAGTTTGAAATGGTGCAAAACTGTCTGATTTGTACCCATTTTTGGTGATCTGTTTGAAATACCCTCTCACAGTACCAATGATGCTGTGTAGGTTAAGCTCTTATCTCAGGATACACTGGCAGGGTAATGGGGAGAAAGAATGAGCGTTTCTCAGACTCAGAATATGCTTGCTTACACTGTACCTTAACAGGCCCCAACATCATTGTATCCTATATAAAGACTCAGTTCAAAATATGAAGGGTAGAAACTGTTTCTAAAAGTTAGTATTTCTGCAGTGATGTAAAATCCATAGGGGCCACAAACGAACTTCAATCCATTTCTCTCTATATGGAGAAGTATTTCTTAGCTGTTGGCTTCTCTAACAGTTCAAAGCCTCTCCCTATACACGTTACTAATAATATTTTCACTATACATTTATTCATATCTACGTATGTAGTATGTACATATGTAGGTGCATATGCAGTATGTAGTGCTGGAGTCTCAGCTACTGTGATGAGTCCACAGCAGGAAATCTATACCGATAGAGTGGTTAAGCCCATTGTTAGTGGGGTATTTCAGGCAAAGAGCATGCACACACTCTTCTCACGTGTACTGACCATGACGGCTTCAGAGATCAGAAAAGAGATGATTATTGGCGCTGGATGGAGAGATGTCTGCATGGGCATCACACCTAGATGCAAACCCGCAAGCCAAGCCTTGCACGGGTACTTCTAAGCTCTCTCCCTTTGACATTAGTTAATAAAAGTTTTGTGCTGGTTAAGCACTTTGACCTGAGATTGACTTTTTTTTCCTCCTCTTTTTTACTCAGATAACTTCGTTTATCTATTTATATAAAATCATTTATAATTGTATTAGGGCCCAATGCATTCCATGTTCTGGGTGAAAACAGCTACCCAAGTCAAGTCCATTTTACAGATTTGTGCTAGCATTGACAAAAAGAAAAATCCTCGAGTGGTGCAATTTATCAAAAGAAGCCCTGGTGCAAATGCAATTACAGCAGAAAAACTAATTGTTCCTGATACAGCTTTCCTTGCTTCTGGAAGATTTTAGGACATAAATGTAAAACGTACCTTTGTGTGCATAGCTACATCACGCCATGTTTTGCCACACGGGTACAGTCCTATGTGCCCCCACACAGGTAAAGCACTGCTAACCCCAAGCACATTCTGTCCTGGGGGTTTGTAGGGCTTCCTGCGATCCCTCTGGAGTACAGCTTGTCTTTATTGGTACTGATATTTAAACAGAAATAAAGGTCAACAAGCAAACAAGCCCCAACCCTATTGTTGTTTGCGGCTACGCAGCCGTGTGAATGACCCCATCCCTTCCCGTCCTGCTCAGTCCCAGCTTCTGCTTCCTCTCTGCGTGAGAAAGCGTGCTCCAGCACAGCCAACACCCTGTCCTGCTGCGGATGGTCCCTGCAACAAGGATGTTTCCTCACATCTCTTCTTCCCAAGACCATGAGAAGTAGAATACGCTTCACTAGAAGTAGTACTCAGGAGTCGACTTGAACCAACAACCTGCAAACCAATGGAAAATGAGTGACCAGAGCTCATGGTCAGCAGATGTGGGCGTTTCTCTGAATTAAGTCTACCTGTGACCTCGTCTATTTGCTAGAAGTGAGCCCAAGATGATTAAATTCTTCATTAAGGCTTGGCAGTTAAACACCCCGGTTAGGTGAAGGCATTTTGCACTCCAGCAACGCTCTTAGCGTGACAACAGCTCTACAGACTCTTCAGAGTTTTTTCCCTCTAACAGCAAAACATCCTCCTACGACTCGAGCAAACAATGCCAGTGAAAGCACAGCTCTGCTGGTATTTCTAACCACAGGCGTCTGCTAACACAGCCATGGGAGGCTTGCATCCTCCCACCCAACTCACGGCAACAAAAGCAGACGCTCATCTTGCAGAGAACGCGGCTCTCAGGTAGGCACTTCCATAAAGCCTCTGTTGGCTCCCACAGGACTGATTCAGCTGGAAACCATCTGCAAATGAATGAATCCCGCCCTTGCTTTGTCTCTGCAAGCGCAGCACGTCTGGGCTCCTTGCTGCAGGTAACCCCACAGCTTCTCCTTCCACCAGGTAACCAACCTCTGGCGTTTTCCGTCATTCACACCTTTGGTGCGTTCTTCGTGCCAAAACCTGCCCCTTGGCTCTTCCCGCTGCAAGACTTCAAGTAGAGGATGAGGAAGGACTGAGAGTTTTTACCACGCTTTGCAAGCCCAGATCACGCACACCAGCTGGGGACCAAAACCTTGCACGTGCAAAGACCTGCTGAACACCACGGGCTGAGGCACACAGAGAGCAACACAGCCCCCTGCACAAAATAAACACGGTGGCAGATGACAGTGGTGCTGCTCTATTTCTGCTCCTTTGGTGACAAGCTGAGTCCCAGCACTAGGATTCACTAGTCTGCAATGTTTGCAAAGATTTTTGTCCAAAAATGTCATTTTCACACTATCACTTTCCTGGAATCCCTCGGGCTTGAAATGTAGTTTCCTTCAGTATAGCACAGCTAGGTTTGTTTATCATCCCCTTTTTCAATTAGAAAAATAAAAAATGAAAAACAGAAGAAGAAAGCCCAGGCAGTTCAAAGAGTTATTTTTTTCCACTTTTTCCAAGAGGGCAGAATTTCCATCAGGAGCTTTTTCTGGTCTCAGGGTGTTTTAGGTCTTCTTCTCATACAAACTGCCTGGCATTTAATAAGATGTGAACACCTGCCAGGAGCTTTCCTTCATTCAGCACAAGTTTCTCTCTTCTTCTCCAACACTTATTTTCACACTGCTGATAGAAATAAATTTCCCTCTGCTGGTCAACAGACTCAAAAGCTATTAGGGACACAGGCATGCAGCACGTTCATGGAAACCTTCAGTCAATAAGAACCAATCTATTTCTCCCCACCACCTCCACTCCTTCCTGGCTGGTGTCTCCATCAAAGGACGCTCCTCATATCACAGTTTCTTACTGAGTTTTATTTGGAAAACAAGGTAGAGACAGTGAGAGGCTTGCTAAAAAAAAAGCAAAAAACAAAAATAAAATAAGTTTCATGTTTAATTTATGGAAAAAAATGGGGGTTGGACCCGATGATCTCTTGAGGTCCCTTCCAACCCCTACAAATCTGTGAAAATAGGAATGGCATGCCCATGAAAAGGTAGGAAACATCCTTTAAAGTTCTTCAGTACAAATCTCAAAGACTGAAAGAATAACCATTTCCTGACATACATTTGACCTTTATGCAAGCACACGATTTCAACATCCTGATTGTCTGTAGCTGAAGTTTTCCCAGTGGATTTTCCAGCTTGCTTAGACCTACACCAAAGTGTAGCTACGTAAATGTAATTTATACGTAAACGTCTAACCTACATCTACACGAAGTTTTAGTTGAGGTTGTTCATGACTGACATCCACCACCAAGAATGGATTAAATAACTTTCGGAAAGTAACAGTTACACTTTTCATTTTTCATACAATGCACCTATATTAAACTACAAGTGAAGCCAAGTGCACAAGAAGGAAAAATGTGTTATTTAAGAAACTTCCTTTAAAACAAATTATTTTATCTCAATCCAGACGTTCACAATAGTAGGAAGTGGGATGATAGCATGTTTACAATTATATAATAGCTCCAAAACCACTAAAGTATCCTCCCACTATATTAATAAAAGATGAAAAATAAGATCAGTCCGCAGCCTCTTGACTGAATCCACTTAAGACAAAATATTTGGACACCTATGGTGCACATTACTTTAAAAAATTGGTTTAAGCAGCAAATATTTTATTAAATATTCCTACTTTCCTGATAAATCAACGCTCATAATTTGGTTGGAAGGACAAACAGGTCAATTCCCATATTGTGAAAGCTCAGAAGTGGATTTTGGGGGAGATTTTCCAGCCTTGGTTTTGGGTGTTACTCCCTTTTTTCCTCCTCTGTAAAATTTTTCTCACAGCCAGCTTCAAAACCACAGGTAACAGGATACATCCTGTCCTGTACTCTCTCCCATAGGAGTTGCCATACAAAGATCCCAACCATATCAAAAATTTCAAACTCACTTTAAGAACAATAGCTTAAGTGCAAATGGCACGATACAGACTGGTATTAGCAATACTTGAGCTAGCTCAAAATGAACTGGCAAAGCTCAATGGTGCAGTCCAGCATCATGCAGTGGTGGTTCATGTCCCAGAACCAGATAGTGATCAGCCCCACTTATGCTGCTTATACAGATTCTGGATTCAAGGCTGGATTGGAGCAGCCCAAGAGAGATGGTTGATTTTCAAGGGTCAACACCTCCAAGTTTGAGAATGGTCCATTCTCACTTGGAAAGTCAAGTAACAGTGGCAGGAGGTCTACATGGAAGAACAAGGAGCTCCTGACAGAACTCAAACATAAAAAGGAAGGGTACAAGACATGGGATCAGGTCACCCAGGAGGAATATGGAGACACTGCCCAAACAGGGCAGGAATGGGGTTAGGAAAGCCAAATCCCACCTGGAGTTGAACCTGACAAGGGACATGAAGGCCAACAAGATGGGCATCTGCAGATACATCAACAGCAAAAGGAAGACCAGGCCAAATGTAGATCCGTTGCTGAATGGGACAGGTGCCCTGGTGACAAAGAGCATGAAGAAAGCTGAGGTACACCCAGCGAATGGCATCTCAGGGAAAGGCTGGGGTACTCCCAGGTGGGACCCGAGGGAATGGTATGGAGCTGGGACAGGGGAGGGTCAGGCTGGGTATTAGGGAAAGGTTCTGCACCCAGAGGGTGATCGGGCACTGGCACAGGCTCCCCAGGGCAGTGGTCACGGCACCGAGCCTGCTGGAGTTCAAAAAGTGCTTGGACAATGCTGTCAGATGTATGGCCTGATTTTTGGGTGGTCCTGTGTGGAGCCAGGAGTTGGACTCGATGATCCTCGTAGGTCCCTTCCAGCTCGGGATATGTCTTATTATTGGTCTTTACTGGCAAGATCTATGTCCAGGAACTGTAGGCTCCCAAGATGGAACAGTGAAGCCTGGAGCAATAAGGACTTACCCTTGGTGAAGGAGGATCAGGTTATGGAACACTTAAACTGGATGTATGTAAGTTCACAGGACCTGATGGGATGCACCCATGAGTGCTGAGGGAACTTGCTGATGACGTTATGAGGCCACTCTTGACGATCCTTGAAAGATCACGGCAATCAGGCAAGGTTCCTGAAGACTGGAAGAAAGCAAACATTGCTCCTGTATTAAAGAAGGTCATGAAGGAGGATTCAGGAGCTACAGGCTGGGCAGCATCACCTAGATTTCCAGGAATGTGATGGGGGAAGTTATCCTGGAGGCCACTTCTGAACATCAGTAAGACAAGAAGGTGGTTGTCAGTAGTCAGTGTGGTTTTACAAAGGAGAAATCGTGCCTGACCAACCTGGCTGCCTTCTGCAATGAAATGCTTAGTAGATAAAGGGAGAGAAGTGGATTCTGTTTATGTTGACTTTCTCAAGGCTTCCAACACTCAAAGTGACGAAGTACAGACTAGACAAATGGACAGTAAGGTGGACTGAAAACGGGCTGAAAAACCCAGCCCAGAGGTTTGTGATCAGTGGCATGAAGTCCAACCAGAGGCCAGTCACGAGTGGTATACCCAAGGGACTACATACAGTACTGTTTCGTAGGATGATTAGTGGCCTGGATGACAGGACAGAATGCACCACCAGCAAGTTTGCAGATAACACATAACTGGGAGGAATGGTTGATAGACCACACCGGTGTGCTGCCATGCAGGGGGAACTTGACAGGCTAGAGAAATGGGCTGACAGGAAAGCCATTAAGTTCAGCAAGGGAAATGTGAAGTCCTGCCCCTGGGGATGAACATTCACCAGTACAGGCTGGGGGACACCCAGCTGCTGGAAAGCAGCTTTGCAAAAAAGGACCTGGGGGCTCTACAAATTGACCACAAGCCTGGAATGTGCCCTGGCACCAAAGACGACAAACAGCCTCCTGAGCTGCGCTTGGAAGAGTTGTCAGTAGGTTGAGGAAGGAGATTCTTCCCCCCAGCTCAGCACTGGTTGGCACATCTGAAGAGCTGGATCCCATGTATTTAAGGGATGGGATTACGGGATTTGAACATCTGACATGAGAGACTGAAAGAGCTAGGACCATTCAACCTGGGGAAGAGAAGCTTCAGGGGTTTCTTGCATGTGTAATATCCACATACGTATGTATATGTGTATAAACACATGATTGAAGCAGTCATGAGACAGAATTCTTGGTAGGGTCCAGAATCCAGATGAGAGACAATAGGCACAATTTGAAATACAAGAAATAGCATTTATAAACATACTATATTTTTTTTTTTACTGGGAGGGTGGTTGAGCACTTGCACAGGCTGCCCAGAGAGGCCGTAGTGTCTCCAGCCTTGGAGATACTCAAAACCCAGCTGGACACAGCTCCAGGTTGACTGTGCTCTGAGCAGGAGGCTGGACTAGATGATCTCCACAGGCTCCTTTCAACATCAGCGATTGAGCAATGTTTTGAAAATATGTACAAACTTCATAGTGTAAGGTTGTCCTTTCCCTACATATTTATTCAGGCTGGAATAGTGGTGAACTGGATGCTTTAGTAATCTGTGCTTTGTCTTAGTTACGCACAAGTCAAGAGCTTAACACACTTGTGTAATGAACACTCCTGGCTCTCAGCTGGGTCAACCTAACTCACAGCACACTCAGCTGTGGAAGAAAATACTAGACTAGCGGAAGAAAATACAAAACGTTTAGACAAACAGGTTTATAAGATTTATTTTCCATTGCACATACATGGATTATATACAAGTTAGTAACATAAGTTACTTCTTAATTTTCTAAAAGATTGTTACAGCAAACACTTGCCATTTTAAAACATCAAGTCAGAAATCAATCTAAAAAGGTAAATATGACAATATTTTAAAAACAAAACAAATTGCACTTAGTTAGGGAGTCAAATACAGATTTGTCTATATGCTGTAACAAACTATATAGCAGGTAATATTACAGTTAGAAGTAGCTCTTGCAGTCCATTTGTACATTAATAATTCTTTTCAATTTTACTTAATTAAAAACTGGTGGATAATTCAAAGACTTTATCTTCTTCCTAGTATTCAAGATTCATCACATGAAATGCACTAGCAACTAAGACTTTATACAATTGCTATTCAAATATAAGAACACCACCACACCTGAAAATAAGGAAAAAAAACTAAAACGTATTGATTTTACATGTATCATGAGATGAAAAGTATGGAAGGTGTTCAGCAATAAAGCCCTGTCCACTACTTACATAAAAGAAGATTTAAAAAAATAATCACTGCACACAATACAAAGGGTGGGGTCATACGGTAGTTTAAGTCTCCTGTAACAGTAATATTTCTCCTTACTGTTCACAGATGAGTGTTTCCATAGCAAACCTGTTCTCAAAGTGTCGAATCTTTCGGCAATTAACAGCTTCACGCTTCTGAATTCCTGTTTGTAAACAGACAAGAGAGTGATGGATATTAGAGGCGCAATAGTTTTATATCCACTATAATAAGATGTCACCAGAGATCAGAACTCTCTCTCCTCAACCCCTTCTCTCAGAGGGAAGACACAGACACACACATTCATCCTTAGAAAAGAATCGATATGCAGGCGATGATCCCTGCAGAGGCATGGTGAACCAAACTGCAGTACTGACTGAAGTTAAAAGCAACCTACCAAAACCCCTCTAGCGGTTTGTTTTAACCCAGATCAGTTCTCATTCTACCTCAGTGAGTCTATAGAAGTGCTGTGTGGACAGGAAAAAGGGAACAGCAAAGCAACAAGCTGCCATAGGCAGAAAAGAGATGAATAACCTCTCTCCACAACAGTAGCTATTTAAACGACATCTAAGAATCAGAGAAAAACTGAGTTTAACCAAATATTAGTCCAACCAATGCTCACTGCCATGCTATGCCCATCATTTATTACCACAAGAAGATACTGAATTCATGCTGTTAAGACCTTTGCATTTCTAAACATTGTTCTGTATTGTTTTCTATATATTTATTTTCCTTGTTTTTCGAAGCAATCAGGTCCAACAATATGGCTAGAACAACTGAATTTCTTTGGTGGCCACTTGTACACCACACATCATTTTTTAAAAAGTCTGAGTGAAAACTGAGTGAAAATTTTAAGGCAATATTTGATAGCTTGTCAAAACTCTCCCAAATAACTTTTTTTTTCGTAAGTTTTCCATGAACAAATACCAAGAACTAAAAGTATCCTATGAAGACAACTCTTTCATATTTCACTGATGCAAACAGAAGATGTGGACTGGTTAACAAGGGATGTTACTGACAAGAAGAACCTGCCATTCTGTGCTTGGACTACAAGGCTGTTGGCTCTCCCGTATCAAAGGGTTTTTTTGCTTCTAGGGGTGGACTAAAAAACAAGATTGAAGAAAAGCATCAATGAAAGCTTGAACCACAGAAAACATACCCATGCATACACATAATTTTTAGGAGTTCCTAGGGGCCTTGAGCACTTCTGCACAATAAATGCCTTATTTCCATACCTACATGGAAAATATCAGACATACTTAAGCCCACAGAGCCAGTTACTGCAATAAGCAGTTCTTGCTTTAATAAGAGTCATTCCTTTCACTACAGTCAAGCCCATTTATTGAACTTGAATGGCAATGAACTTTCCCCCACCACAAAGGACCGCACGGAGGAACACTTACCTTTCATGGCTTCTTTGCGCTGTAGTTTATAGGTTTCCTTGCCGCGGCAGAGGCGGTAGATAAAGAATCCCAGCTGATCCACATTCTCAATGCGATCAGTAACAATCATCTGTTCGTGAATCAGATAGGACTGAGGCAAATACGTTCCAGCCTGTTGAATGCAAGTATAGCAGCTCTGTCAAAAGGCATCCCTTCATAGTCTAAGTACACAAAGAAACACTTTGCATTGTGATTCTTCAACGTGGTTGTAATGTATTTTCTTTGAAAACTTTCAGAATATGTATTACCTATGGAATTTTATTATAAACATGCAAACACGACGGCACTGCACTATACATAATGATTACATTCAAACCTTCCACCAATATATACATCCTCCTTTCTCCTGTTACAGTAACATCGCTCTTCAGCAGTGTTTTCTTCCAGGAGCACCCATTATCATGGATCAAACTCCACAGTTCTCCTACGAAGTTTTCACTTAATCAACCACAGGCTGACAGACTTCAGCGGGAACTTTTCCCAAGTAAGAGCTGTAGAAGCCTGTTCTGCATCAGCATGTTCTTGCTGATGAAACCCACCAGGTGCAGCATACTCCGGCTGCAGTCCACGGGATTTGGGAAGCCTTGAACGTTTTCACAGCACGGATCACAGCTTAGAAACTAAATGCAAGAAGAGATTGTCTGGGCCTGCAAGCTATTATTGGGGGGTCCCACAACTGTTTACACAGAAAAGTATTAGAAAGTCTCTGTGATAGATGAGGTGCTTTTAAGACAATAAATTGAAAAAGGGAAAAGCCAAGACAACACACAAAGGCTTCCCAAGCCTTTTCTACTCTCTTCAGTGTTATTTTGCCACAGCTGAAAGGACAGAAGAATCAGGCTTCATTATCCACAGCTGAAGATGCACAGACCTGTGCATCAACTGAATTCCTAATATTGCTACTGGTAAATAATAATCAACTTTTCTGAAATGTTACTTCATTTAAGAAATCCTTGTAGTGTGATTCTTATTATGTCAGTAGAAAAGGTGTTGCTTGCTTTCTAAATATAAAATGGTTGGTTATTATGGAGAGAAACCCAGGTTCTGTGGCAAAAGAGCACTATCCTTTTTATTGTCAATAAACAACTTGGAATTTCCATTACTAAACACGGCCATCCTTCCAGCCCAAGCAACACATTGAGAAGAAGCTGATTAAATGCTATTCTTTTCAGTAAAGAAAGAAAAGTCCATACAAAATTCACTTGAAATTACAAGAATTTTCTTCAGCATGTGCTACGAAGAAAGCCACAGGAAATTTTCTTCTTCAAATAAGAGCTGGGAAGATTTCACAATTTTCCCAAATTGTCTGACTTGTTATTATTTGATGAAAAGCTTGGTAAGCAAATCACTGCAAATCATCTTAATCCCTGCTCTCTAGAATTTCGGGAGAGAGCCCCAGGGGAGTTCCAGAGCACTGCAGCAGCTCAGACCACCTGCAGGGTGGGCAGCAGTGCTGGAGATGCTCTTGGGTCTGTGCCATCCAAACCACAGGACATCCCTGGACCCACTCAGCCCTCCCTTGGGGCTGTAGAAGGAGGAGCTCAGTCGCTGGGCTGCAGGCATCATTCTTGCCCAGCTACTACAAAAGCAACTACCTAAGGGTGGAATCCAGCATAGCCACAAATGTCATCATCTTTAAGATGTCTTCTGCATCACAGGTGGTGAGAATTGGCCAGTTGGCTTTACTATGGTCAATGAACAAGAATACCTGGGTTTCAGCCTTGCTCCCCAAGGAAAGGAGGCCTCTCACTCAAGCAGACTGTATCAACAAATAGAAATGTCATTCTTTAAGCTAAAATTACAACTTTTAAAAAAGCAAAACAGCCCAGAGCACGTTCATCTTCCAAAAATGCCCTTGGCATGTATTCAGAACTCATTTTAATGACACAACTACTTTAATTTCATAGCTTTTTTTTTTCTTTGTGCAATCAATGTGAGTGCAGGACAGCAAAAAGAATTTTACTTACTTTGTACATCTGCAGAGTAGTTTCCCAGATTTCAGTTACAAAATGTTTAGCCTGATTTTCTGAGACATCAAGTGCCCACAGCTTTTTGTTAATACAATGAGAATTAAACAGATGTCTGATAAAATTAGGGCACTTACTGCTGGGGACAATGATCAAAACAGTTTGCTTTTGCACAGATTTTCAATTAAATGCATGATGCCTGGTTATCCTGTTACTAGTAAACCAAGCGTATTTGATTTAGTACCAATGACAAACTAGGAAAGTAACAGATTTTAACAGTGGAATTTGTGTGGACTAAAAAGGCCAAAAAAAAAAGGGGGGGAAAAAAACAGGAAAAAAAAAAAAAGAAGGTGACTGAGTTTTACAGACACAACTTCATCCTTATGCACAGGATAATGAATGTGTGGTTGAATAGCCAGT
The DNA here is from genome assembly GCF_013377495.2 of Cygnus atratus. Lineage (NCBI taxonomy): Eukaryota > Metazoa > Chordata > Aves > Anseriformes > Anatidae > Cygnus > Cygnus atratus. The sequence continues at coordinate 179,505,474 of NC_066362.1, read as the reverse complement.
CTTGAAACAGGCATCAAAAAGCAGCACAGGACTTGCCTGTGAATTCGTTTTTCAAATGAAATTCATTTATATACCCAAACCACTCAGAAACAGCTAAAATGGTTCGTGGAGCCCAAATTCCAAAGCCACGTTTGAAAGATGCACGCCCAAAGATGATACCGACAATTCCAAATTTATAAAAGCTCAGTTAAAAAAAAATTAAAACACCCTACAGGTATCTTAGAAAAAAGTTAGCTTATCAGCTCTCTTCCCCTCCCTGAGTATTCTGGCTATCGTATAAAGAAAACAAAAGGCTGAAAACCACTGTAAACACTATTTAAATATTCATTGAAAGCACACGTACGTATGTGGAAAAAAAGTTAAGATCATTCATAACAGCTTAGTAAGAGACCCCATTAGATTATCTACTTTGGCCTCTTCAATTTCACAGGCCATTACGTTTCACCCAGTTACTACTACTGAGAGAACAGCGAGTCCCTGTGGTGGCAACAAGCCAGCCAGCACCACAGGCCAGGCAGTGCTGTTCAATTATCAGACCCCACTGGGAAGCGATTAGGAGCTCCCACAACATCGCACTGAAACCTCATGTTCAGTCCCTCAGCGATTGTGGTGTCTCGGCCCATTCCAGGGTCCTCGTTTTTAAGGATGCAGAAATCTTGTTCTGAAGGTCTGGTGCTCACTTCCTCTTCCTGAGACGCAGACCCAGGAATTTGGCTATATGAAACATCTTTTTATTTCATTGGGCCTTACTAATCATATATACCCCAAATCCTGATCAGTCCTACAAATATCTCCCTGGAAGTACAACGATCCACTGAACATGCTTTGACAGTGCCCACACTGAAGGATTTCCCAGTGCATCTAATGTAAGTGTCTCAGCTGAATAGGCTTAATTCAGGACAAGCTTTATGGAAAACCTAGTCATAATGGGTTTTAAATTAATTTGTAGATTCCTCTCAAGGGGTACGCATACTCCCCATTTGCCCAATGCTGTCAACCAAATTTGTAGCATCAAAGAACAAAATCAGATTTGTTTGTCTTCCTCTGAAGGTTATAACCTAGGTTACAGCCTTTTCTCTCTCTTTGCAGAGATCTCCAGTGATCAGTTAACTTCCTAACTCATTCATCCCAGGTGAATGTCAGTCCTAGCCAAAAAAAAAATGAAATAAAAAAAAAGGCAAAACATTTCCTTTTCCCATCTTAAGAACAAATCACTTATTATTTAAACATACCTTGATGTTGATGAGCAACTCCAAGAAATTCTTTGGCGGCATCACAACTGAAGTGTTCAGAGGAATCACATAGCACTTATCCAGGCTAAGGTCAAGATAGGCAGTGAGTCTCTGGTGAGGAAATATTTATTTTAATCAAAATAAGCAGAACATTAGAAAAATCACATAAAGATGTTGCTAAACTGCTATTGCCTCATGTTTTTCTTCAAGTTAATGTTTTGTTCTCTATCAAATCTGTCCAATAAAGTCCAATTTGAGGTCAATACAGAAATAAAAGGCATTTTTGATAACAGTTTAAATCCATTACTGGGATTTGTGCAAGGCAGCAGGCAATAAGTCGCTCAAATGCACTACAGTAACGGAATTACAAAGGTGCATCTGAACTGCGAGGGAATCACATGCAGTATTCATTTATTCCTACTGCCTGTTTTTTGTAATAATAGAGCCTTGCTCAAACCTCCACAAAATCTTTTATTTTGCTATAGTGTGAAAAGGTGCTGGTAAGAATGAGCTATAGGAAAAAAAAGACCATGTTATAAAGAATGTAACAAATAAAAATCCCTTTATTTATCCCTTTATTTACTAAAATACTACTGAGGTGAAGTGTTAATTTTCATTCATAGCTGAATTATTATCTTTATAGCACCTTTATAGCACCTGAATATCTGTCATTATTTGATAATTAAAAGAGAGAGAGAGAGAGAAAAGCCCCAGGAATAAACCTGATGAATCTTATGGTTCTGTTCACTGAGCTGCGTTTTACTGCATCTGTTCTTGCTTAAGAAAACATTATCTCAAGCTGCTGAAAGCTCTAAGGCTGCGGACATATGTAAAATACTGAGCACCACGAGACCAGTAGTCAAACTAGAACCAGGACAGCAATTGTCAGTGCAACTAATCTCATTACACAGGAGTATGTGCTCTGCCCATGGCAAATGCTCCTTGCACCGACCTTTAGAGCAAAGCATTAAAGATGCATAGTTAATTTTAATCCATTAAATAAAAAAGTAGGTTTCTAATATTATATTGTTCCCATTCACTTTTTACATACTGCTTTTTTCTAGTTTTCCCCGTTTAGAGGTTTTGCTCTAACTCTTAACAGAAGCTCACTAAATATATTCAGGAATATTTTTAAATGACATAGCTTAAGCAAACTCTGCTTTTCTCCAAGTCTGGTTATGAATATTTGATAGATAGCACTCTTTTTGCTTGGAAAACTTAAAACTCTTAAGTGCATAAAAAATAGGACACTTCCCTATTCTTCTTTTCCAGCCCTGCTTAAAAAAAGCAGTTCAGTGAAGCCTTCAAATGTTCACAGAAATTTCGCTTCCTGAAAACCAGCTATAGAACATTTCATAGCTATCACTTTCCATCAAGCTGACACAGAAAAGGACTTCTAATTGTTTTACAGCTCTGTCATTACTACCAAGAGCTGTAAGCCCATCAGCTGTCTTACCAAAAATTTATTACCGAGATTTCCACTAAAGCTGTTTCTACAAAAAAGGAAGAAACAGCTCCAAGTGCTTCAACAGCCTGTTTTGGTGCCTTTAAGAAACACAGTAGCCTGTGGTGCACAAGGAAAATTTAGCTTCTGCTAGGCTTCTTATGATATCTGGAAAATGAGCTCTCTTCCTCTGGCAGGCAGCTGGTCGTTTCCTTCCCTCTCTCCTGCTGCTTTGGGGTTTTTGAGCTGTGCTAGGACAGCACCTCTATGGGTGCTTGACCATACCTAGTGACTTCAGCCACAATCAGCCCCTGCAAGTTGAGGTCAAAGGTATGAAAGCCCTCTCCAAACTTCCCTCGTCACCACAGCAGTTAGTCGAACTCTGGTTTGCTGGAATTAGCACGGTGAGAAGTGTATTTTCTTTACTTTCTCATACTGAGGAAAGGAAATGGCTTGAAGATTTTTCCCGTTCTAAAAACAGAACTGTATTTGCAAGTGGTGCTTTACATACTACCTCATGACGGTTGTATAATGCTGTACTTTGTATGCTCGGTTAATAATTGCTTCCAGCCTGCTGATGATCAAAACGTTTCTGCTGCCTCCTCCACCCTCTGCTTTCCCCCACCAAAATAATTAGGGAGTACATTTATCAGGATGACTGAGGAGGAGTGTTTTTCATGTTTAAAATGCTTTCTGCTTGTTCAGAAACATTTCTTACCCGATGGAAGTCATGGACAATATCAGCAGGATCGCTATCAGCAAACTCAGGGACTGGCACACTGATAAACTCCACATCTTCCTCCTCCAGGATCTGGATATTTTGCTCAATTGTGTGGTAGCGAGCGCTCTGAGCCTCTGCCCCAGGCTCAGGTAAACTTAAGCCGTCTTCAATGTACTTTATTCCACAGAAATACACACCGCCCTGCTAAAAATAGTAAACAACCCAGCAACAACAACATCAGCAGCCTTGTTAGAAGTTTAATATTCTCAAAGCACTACAGAGAAGAAAAACTTGTCAGACTAGATGAAATATTTTTCCTTTAATTTGATTCACACGCGTAGACCGAAGTAGGAGACAGTAGCTATCTACAACAGGACTGTGGGCAAAGCCTTCATTCTACTGAACCCAGTGGGAGTCCTTCCCTTCTTGACTTCAAGGCAAACAGGATCCCAAAAACAGGTTCTTAACATCTAGTCTTCTGCTTTGTACCCAGGATCTGTGGCATTATTTTTAGAAAGAGTATGAAATTCTTAAGCCCATATGCATGCATGTTATTAATTTATGATTTAACTGCAGTCTGTAGCTCCAATTTAAAACACTGAACCTGGTCATCCAAATGAGCTTTAGAAAGCAAATCTAACTCTGAATTTGGTCCCGCTTTGAGAAGGGGGTTGGACCAGGCAACTTCCAGAGATTCCTTCAAACCTAAATTACTCTGTGATTCTATGAAGCTATTTAGTTTTACAGGGCTTGAGAAGTTCTTGAAGTCAGTTGCTAAAATAAATTATTTTCGTTGTGAACAGTTTTTAATGGAAAAAAGGTAACCAAAAGAAATGAAGAGAACCAGTTCACGTCCTTCTGTCACAGTACACGCAGTAGGTCTCACCTAAGCAGAGTGTAAAATAAACTCCTAAGTCAGAGGAAGTCATGTAACAGATTTACAGGCCAGATAGTTTTTGAAACGTATACCTTATTGCTCCGCATATGCACATGCCAGCAATTTAGAATTTTACATAAAAAACACATCTTCAGCGCAACATTAGTTCAATTCCTGAATGTGTCCTTCAACCCAGATCTCGCTCATGACCAAGTACCACAGGTTTGAGTTGAATGATATTTGCAATTTCAGCTTGCTGGCACATGAAAGGTAAAGAGCATGCTAAGCACCAATGAAACAGGAGTGAGTAATACAGCCAGCCTTCAGCTGCTCTGAGCCTGCCAATCCACCGATGTACTGTGCTGTTTGTAGCACTCCTGCTCCCTTGTACATCAGGTTAACTTGATAGCCAAAGCGACTATAAAGTGCAATTTCAACTGGAATTTCTCACGTCCAATCATTTTGCTTTCTACATTAGCACCTAGCAAAATGGGGGGCAAAATCCTAACAATGTGGACAAGAACAAAGAATTCCTACCTTACAATTGTGCTCACTCACCAGTGGGCTAGAGGGATTCAAATTCTGCTGATGCTCTCACCTTTCCTGCCCTTGCGAATTTTGCAACTCAGCACAGCTTCTGCAGGAGGGAGGGTGCACTCACGCCACTTGGGCAACAGCCCAGCAAGCCCAGCGTGACCCAGTGACAATTCCCCCAGAAGAAAACAATATTTAACTCTCATCCCCCGTGTTCCAGGTAAACGCTCCGCTTCCCTGGCACCACTGCCTTCCCTGGGCTCCTTGTGCAGCGGTGCCAGTAGTTAAAATATGTTTTGTTAGAGGTCTCGTCTTGTCAGTGTGGATTAGACTTGACAGAGCATGCTTAACCACACTGACTGTGCTTCTCCAAAGTCCCCTGCGGGGCCTGTTTTTCGTATCCCCGTGGAGGCTAGGAAGGAGGAGAGTCACTGCACCGCTCAGGCAAGCGGTCCCTTTCCTTTGCATGAGCAGTTCCGCATGTGTCTAGGAACCGTGGGTCAAACAAGGAGGCTTTCAAGGAGTTAAGCCACCTTCAGAGTGTTTGGCAAGTGCTGAACATGAGAAATACTGGGTGAGAATCTGGGACACTGCTGGGGTTCTTATATTCAAGTCCTATATTTAGATATAATCCGTTCTCCGTGAGGTGTTCAAAACTGTTATTCCTTTTTATTTGCCAACTTTGGTCCTGCCCTCCTCTGCTGATAGAACAGGCCGTACACTTTGCTTGTAGAAAGGCTGAAGTTTCCAAAGATAAAAAAGAGAGCAAAAGGGCTATTTGGTTTAGTCAGACGCTCCTCTTGTAAACACAAGGAAAGCGGTGGAAAACACACAATGCTCTCGTAACAAAATGTACTTGGCTTACCTGGAATGCGAAGTATTTGTACAGATAGGCACCACCCAGGATCACACCAGCCAGCATGAAGGCCAGTCCAAAGCACATGCACCAGCACCAGGCCCTCCTCTGCACAACAGGCACGACGACATCCTCCGGCTCCTGCAATAGATCAGAGAGAGGCCTTCAACACAGCGTTCCCAAGACGCCTACCACAGCAGATAGCTTGGGCCCAGCGAGCACAAACATTGCACCCATCAGAAAAGGCCATGAGCACGTTATCACAGTCGTTTGGGAATGGTTTTCGTTTGGTTTTGTGGTTTTGAAACATTTAAAGCAGAGCTATTTCAGCTGAGGTCTAGGGAAACTTGTACCGACAATCACTTTTTAACGCCACCGTCATGGACTAAATCAGCAGAGACAAGGAAAAATAAAAATAAAATCTCTCAAGACACTCAGTAACACTCTGTGAGCCATTTTAGGGACTGCAGACAGAAGTATCTGTTCTCAAGCAACCTCCATGCACCAACAGCGTGGCGAGGAAGCCAGTTCGGAAAGGTCAGATTTTTTTAGCATGGTATATGCAATTTAAGTGAACCTGCAGAACCAACAAAAGATCACAGACAGTAAGAAGAGCAAAATATATCCTTTCTTACACTGGTACATCAAGAAATAGACCTTACCACCTCTCTGCTGGCAAAACAGGAAGAATGGGAGTGACAAAATGATGGTTTAAGAAGTCCTGCTTAAGGAAGCTTTGTGCCTAAGACAGCGTTGGCCACGCATTGCTTTGTGCTGTGCTTGTTGCACTGAAGGAACGGCAGGATGTTTCCCCTTTGGGCCACTCGTTTGCATAACCATGCAGCCCCCACAGGCATCCGAAGCAGTAAGCTGCTGCTTGCAAAATCTTTCCTCTATCAGCGACATCACAATGCTCTTTCCTCCCTCGAGAGCTTGCATAACTCTCATCAAAAACAAAACAAAACAAAACCGAAAAGCCCCCCAAAACAACAACCAAGAAAAACAGCACGATATTGCCCTAATATGATTTGAGTCACCTTCTTCCAAGCCATGATAATCCTGGGAAAATATGAGAGTTCAACTAAATACAAAGCAATTCATCATCCCTTCGCAGCCAAAGGAACAATAGGATAGCACAATGACCTGGGTGAAACCACTACAAGTAACCAACCACAAAAACCCCAACCAGGACAGAGGAAGAGCAGGAGGGGAGTGCTTGAAAAGGGACTAATAGCTGTGATAGTCAGTGAATGTTCTGGCTCATGTGGTATTGGTTTTCTTCAGTATTTGCTAATTAAGACGATTTCCCACTCAAAAAAGAAGTTGTAGGTATAACTTCCCCCCAGGCTGCCGTGGTCCAGTTAGGAAGGAATTCCTCTCATCTGGCCACAGCCATCAAAGCAAGTCTGACACCAAAGAAAGGAGGCCCTCCCTGCACAAACAAGGTGGGGAGAAACAGGCACTTCCCCAGCATGACTCATCCCAACCACCTCCGAGTGGGATAAAAAAGCCTTTTGGAGGCACTTCTTTCTTTTCACTGATTATAGGGAGAGATTCCCGGTTAACGAACTAGGCACCTAATTCATATGCAGCTAAAATTAGGTGATGTGAAACCCACCTTTGCAGCGCGTTGCAATTATCTTTCCTACAGAAGTGGCGACGCAGCTCCTTTGCCAGGCAACAGTTGCCAAAACCCGATTCAGAAATATTTAGAGTCCAACTCCGAAGATATTCCCCAGATTACGCTTTCCGTTACCTTGCAAAGCGCTGCAGTAAATCAGATGGAGAAATCTCCATCTTTGGAGGTTTTCAAGACCCAAGCTGGCTGATCTTGCTTTGGCAACCACCCTGTTTCTAAAGGGCTGCTGGCCCAGAGGACCTCCAGAGGCCCCTTCCAAAAACCACGTGCCCGTGATTCATTACGAGGCGAAGCCAGAGTGGCTAGAAAACAGTCGCCACGGCCTGAAAAAAAAAACAGCATGAAAAGCCAAGTAACAACTTTAAGAAGTTTTTACTTTACTAATTAGTTAAGGAATTCGGTAGAAAGCATGACAGGATTAGTAGCTGCGTGGTTTTTAACCTGGCTGCTTGCGGAGACTGAGAATAGACCGTAATACCCACGGTAAGCTAATTAACTTTCAGGTCAGGTTGGGATTCACTGCGGATTCTTCTATACATCATCTCAATTATAAATCTAAACCAGGTAAAACAAGGATTTTTATTTTTACGTTGCCCCGTGTCATTAGGTAACCATTTCCCTGGGTATTTCAACGCATAGAGGACACCCGACTGAAACTTTTTTCAATACCTGTCATTTAAACGGTGTTAAGTGAATATGAGAAAAACGAATAGCAAACTGTCTCTGGGACACAATGCCAAAATATTCCCTAGTGAAGAATATAAAGAGCACCTTTATTCTTTCTTTCTGATATTATTTCCTCGCTTATTATTATTATTTTTCTACCTCCAAGAAGAATTATCCATTTGTGGAACAACAGCCTCTTCCCTTCTTCCATCATGTTGTAAGCTCAGAAAGATTTACAAAATACACATCTGGGAAATGGTGCAGAAGGGATATAGTGCATGAACACCTACTTAGAAATGCGGATTAATGTCAAATTAAGTTTGCATAGGCCACAAAAATAATCAGAAAAAGGAAAGCAACTTTTACACTTCTACCAAGCCAGAAGGAACCTGAAGGACAAGTTTATGAGAATTCCACCCTAAATAATTTTGCTTTGATATACAAGATGACAGATGTGTACAATAGGTGTAACAGAACTCTTTAATCCTCTACCAGAAGCTAAATTTTATCATTATTATTTTTTCAGGCATCCCTAATGGTAGGGCATTAACATACTTTGTGTTTGCAGTTGCCTATTGCATTGATTTGCCCACAGCCTGCCAAAAGCAGCAAGCCAAAATTAGAGCAAGATTTCAAGCCCGGTTTAACCTCTTGTTTAGACAGAGTACGAAAGTATTGCATCTCAGTACAGCGGAACCACAAGCATTAGGTAAGAGTGAAAGTACCTGCTGTTGTTGAAGAAGCACACAGAATGGATTTCCTCTTCTGAATTTGACAACTTGGTATACCACCAAGCAGTTTCAAACCATCTTATGTTAAAATAGTATAAATAACCAACTGAAGCTAAATTATACTCATATTAGTAGCTGTCCTGGCTAAGCTGGCTAAGCTTTTGTACTGTTGCCATGACAGCTTAGTTTGGGCTGAACTGACCCAAAAGAGTAACCCATCCGACGCTACATAAATCTGACCCTCTGCACCGCGAGAGATCAAAGCGCGACGGATGCTCACCCACCTTCCAGGCGACTCAAAAAAAGGAAAGAAAACACATGAACTGGAGGCAGATCCCCAGCAGCAGGGACAGTGCTGAATTAGCACCTCTCCCCACGTAGCTGGGACTGCACCTTGTTCCCTGATAGCGCCGAAGCCGCAGCACAACAGGAGACTGCAGCCTCGCTGGCTGATTTTTCTCTAGGTCAGCTTTCCGCTGCCAGAGGTATCTGACGAAAGTGAGCATCGTGTACTTGAGGTGAAGATTGACCTCTACAAAATATGCCTCTGCACTTTTGCAGCAACAATTACTCATTGCTGTTCTGGTCCTCTTCTCTCCTGCCTCATCGCTGCCTTCTGCACTTCCAGTTCCATGGTGAATCCTCAACCTGAAGAGGATGCCACAGAAGTAATCTTCTCTGATGCAAAATGCCTCCGGAGGAACTGGATGCAAGCCCAAAGCTGGCTTTTTTCCCTTGACGAGCTGATTGTTCTAATTGGAAAACATTTGATTAGCCTATTTCCCATGGACAAGACATGAAACAGAAGCATCTTCTGCCACTTGTACACTAAATCCTACAAAGTTAAAATTAAATTAATCAGCTCAGAACTTCCCAACTGGAATAGCTCCGAGCCCTGCAGGAACATTTTCTTGTAGATATGAGATCATTTAATACTTCTCATTTTCTTTGAGATTTAAAGGCATTGGCAGGATTCTCTTCACTGTAACTCTTCTCACACCAAAGAATGCAGCTTTCAGTAAGGGTGCCTTCATCAAGTGACCACAGCAGCTAATAACGTGCAGCTGCGTCGTGTCTAGTTACTGGAACTATAAAACACTAGCTAGTGGATAAATGGTATCACAAACTCCTTGTCAAAGCACCTCTCGATTAAAGAGAAATCTTCACAAAAACACATAGTTACAACCATTAGCATCAACCGTTCTAGCGTGGATTAAAAGAAAAAAAAAGAGTTAATAACCCTTAAACTTGCAAACATTAGTAATTATTAAGGGGCTACTGGACATACATTCTCTTCCTCTTTTCAGTTCAACTTTAATGCTACTTTTTTTCTTTAAAAAAAATAATGCTTTTCAGAAGGACCAAATTCGTGTTTGGGGTAGCATCGCAAATTTCTGCTAAGAAACTCCAATACTGAGACAGAAAATGTGTATAGTTAGACTTGGTAATTACTTGGATTTTTCCCTTGTGGCTTTTTGTACATAGTCGAATATAATTGCTTTAAAATGATAAAAGTTGAGCAGTCTAAAAATTTACAAGGCTTATGTCTAGTTCGTATTAAAATGGGTAAGAAGATTATCAGACATTGTTCCTTTGCGTAAATTAAGGGTACGTCAATTTTATGATTTAAAAACTTCATATTAATCCACTCAATATGTATCTACCTAAACCAGAAAAGAAGGATGTGCTTGCATACACTGTGGGGAGTCCAGAATATTGCATGACCATTGTGCACCTATGCAAAAAGATAATGGTCATAGATTAAAAATAGGTATGGTAGGGAGAAAGAAAAAAAAGAAAACACCAATTTTGGGGGAAAAACCTTTCAGGTCCACCCTGGGCTCTGATCCACAGAGAAACCAGATGCAGATTATTGCTGAGTATTACAAAATATTACTAAAAATGGCTGTAGCATGATACACAGTCCGTAATTATGCATCTGAGAATAACATCTAATCCATACAAACACAAACACACACATATGTATATATAAACTTTAAATTTGTGTGGGTAGAACTGGCTGGAAACTCTTCAGAGATGTTTTCTTCAGAGGTCCTCTGTGTGCCAGTTAGCCAGATGGGCAGAAGGCAGTGGGGCAGACAGAGCAAATATTGACCAAGTGCAGTTTTTAATAGCGGAATGGGGAGAAGAGAAACTAACGATAACTCCCTAAAAGTGTCTGTTAATGACGGAAGCTAAAAAATCTTGGAATAAAATACTGACCCAACGGCTACAGAGAATGGATTCTGTTGATTGAGCTTGCCTGCTCTGACTTGCAGCTCTGATGCCTGTAGAAAACCCTCCCAAAAGACAGTCAATACAAAGTGAACTTAATTTAGAAAGAACTCTGCATTCCTCCCATGGTATTCCTGCCTGAAGACTGCTCCAAGCCTGGTATTCTATTTATTACTTGTTGCAGATGGGAAATTAAGGCAGGCTTTTGCAGGACTCCTCACTTAGCTGGCAGATGCTGCCGAACTGGAAGGCCATCAATACTCATCTGCCTCTCAAGCGGCAACTTTATGCTTCCTAATAAAATTAGATCGAAATTTTTAGTACAATGATCTTTTAACTTGCTATTGGAACAACAGGCTCCATATACAATAGACGCTTCAGAGATCTCTCGCTGACCACAAGGAGTGACGTATTCTTTCGACTCGGATGACGAAGCCCGAAAACAAGCTATAGTTGTTTACGTGTAGTTAGCATCTGAGCACTGCAACCCTTCTGTGGCAGTGCTGCCGGTTCCTCCTCTGGCAAGATGGACGAGGACGTGTCCATCTGGCCAAAGGTTCTCTGCCTAAAGAGCTGCAGGAAAACCAGACCGCAATTCCGCTGTTGCTCGCTGCCGCCACGTAGCTTGGATAACCAAGTAGATTAATCAAGAAGAATTATCTATCAGGCAGCTAGTGCTATTAACCTTTTCCTGTAGTCCCAATATCTGTGCATTTTCTATAAAAAAATACTGTACAAATTTTGTGCATTAGGAAATCCATCAGAGTCAAGAAAATACATTCCAAGAGCTTTCAAAAGTTCAAAGTCAAAGTTACTTTTTCTGTTAGTCAGACGCTACCTTTCACCAAATGATGGGAGTGTTTCCTTATAAAATGAGATTTCTGTCAAGTGAATCATCATTTCCTGGTTCAAACATCACAACCATCGTGGAATAAACACTAATATAAGCAGCCAGCTCAAGATCACCTTAAAAAGCTAAGGAAGAATTAGGATTTCATTACTAATGGATAGGAAACATGTTGCATGTACCTGGTAAGACAGAGGTGAAGGTGGAACAGAAACAACACGGTAAATAGGCGAGTGAAGGGAAATAAAACTAGAAAGATGGTAGAACACGTAGGTCGATGTCTCTGCAGGAAGTCAAGAAAAATTACAACTGCAAAGTGAATGCAAAGGACGTGAATCAGCAGTTCACCCGCAGCTACGTGATAGAGGGACAATTAAAAAAGCGTGTGTTGGAAGAGTGATCCTGCAACTCTTAACTGATGTGAGTAATCCTCATTTACCTAAGTGCTGCCTTCAACTTCTGCGCTTAAGAGATTACAGAACTTGATAGCAGCCAACAATTAAAGAAAACGGGTAAGAAGATGCAGAGAAAGAAACCTGTAACTAGTCTTCTGCTTTGATTAAATTCATGAGCAGTGCTGTTAAGTGTGGTTATTGTTAGCTTTGGTCTTACATTGACTAGAAAGTGGGGAAAAAAAAAAAAGCAATGCCCAAACCACTTTTTTTTTTTTTAATTGCTTGTGTGACGAGGCAAAGACTTTCTCCAGGTGATTCTTGTGTACAACATTTGGCTATAACCTCAACCCAGGCTGTCTACAGCAATTGCACATGCATTGTATTTCACTCTGTTCTCTTCAAACTATGTTTCCCGAATTGTTCCTTTTGTTCCCCTTCACTTCCAAGGTCCCCCGATTCCCTTCTCTCACCACCAGAACTGGTATTTTCAAGACTTCCTGTAACTTCTTATCCCAGGTCCGTGCCCCTGTATTTTTCCCCCTCCCAAAGTAGTGTTTGCTGGTGTGCCACACTGGGCACGCCTTATTTCCACTCACTCCTTTCACTACTGCTCTACAAGACAAACCATTCACAGTGTAAGCACGCTGCCTGCTTGGGAAGACAGGCTAAGCTGCTTCCTTCACTTTGGGGCTTTACGATTCTTCTGTCCTCTTCCCCCAACCCCTTGCTCCCCACCTGAAACCTCACAAAAGCATTCCAGTTCCCGATATCTGCATCACTCAGCATGTTCATTGCCTTTCAATGCCTGCGTGCTGGATTCACAGTTCTGAATTACTGTGCCACTGACAGCCAGGGAGCTGCAATCGCCAGAATAGGGAACTTTTTCCAAGCTTGGCTAGTAAAGAGGTGCTAGAAGCCAGGTATTTTTGGTGATATACACGGTAATGAGTTTACCTGTGCATTCTCATAAACGAGAAGGAAGAACATTTGCTCTGCATTCCATATCTATTTTTCCTTGAGTATTTTAAGAGCAGAGAAGTGTTCTGGTATAAGCTTGCAAGGCAGACCGAAACACACACAAGTAAACTTGCAGAGCTATCTGGCAAGAGGTGCCTGAGGGCTGTTTATGTTGTTGAAACCCCAAACCTAAGAGGTTATCCTGCGCATTCTTCGGAATACCTTTTGCTTTCAGAAAAGAAAATCGCTACATCCTGTAAGGATACAGCATGCCAAACATGGCATTTCTATAAACCGTCCGATTCTGAAAAATGTTTTGTTTCTGCACGTTGCCAGAAGGAACTTCTTTCCCCACCCACATTCCTTGACTTAATTGACTTGCGTTTCACCAAACTTATAAAAACTACACTAAATAAATCTATAATTTTAAGTGAAATATTTGTCTCAACTTTATCCTGAATTAGCATCACTGTTCAAAAACAGGAACCCAGAAGGCTCCTATTCCATTTAAAATAGATCAATACTAAATTATCTTTTTGACCTTGGCTGTTCCAGTTCCTGTCTCTTCCTTATCCTGCTCAATTCTTATCTCTGAACATTTCTCTGCTTTTTCTCCTCTGACTGAATCTCAGACATTAGTATGGCAGAACGCGATGTGGACTTAACCTAGATTTCTCTCAAGACTATTTTCCCACACGGTGATGGCTCTTTCACCCAAGAGATCTCATTAGCATGCACATATGCACCACTGAGCCTCGCAATTTAATAACTCTATTCCCAGTTCAGCCACAGATGGTATGTCAGCTCAAGCAAGTTACAGCATCGCGCCTCGGTTTCTCTCAGAAGCAGACTGTAGAGTTACAGAACGGCTCGGGTTGGAAGAGGCCACAGGAGGTCTCCGGTCCAACCCCTTGCTCAAGAGATGCTCAAGTTGACCAGGTTGCTCAGGACCCTTGTCCGATCAGGTTGTGAAAACCTGCAGGGGTTGACCCTGCCCTGACGCCCCCTTCCACGGGGATCCTCTTCAGTGTTGAGTTCTGAGTGAAAAATATTTTGCTCTCACCCTGCTGAAGCTCTCCTCTTTCAATGTTTGACCACTGCTTCGTTCCCCTGCTCTGAAAGGCACCCCGTTTTGGTCCGAGCCTGCTGGGGTCACTCTGAATGGCAGCCCGACCTCCAACAAACATACTTTGCTACTATATACATTCCTGAAGTACGACGTTTAATATCTGTACAGCAAGCTGAGCTCTTCGAGTGGATAGTGCACTACCAGCGAACACAGACTAGCATTTAGTTACGGCACTTCAAGAGTAGCGACACAGAAGAGCTGACCTCGAAGGCTCACGGTTAATCACGCGCTTTCTGGAAGAAACTATTGTAACAGTCTAATGGGTTTTGCTGCAATTAAACTATCCGAGGCTTGAAGTGGAGGGCGTACACCCGAGCACTAGGTACCTGGCCGTGTCCTGACTGGCAGGCAGCAGAGTGCAAGAGTAGATGTGGTGGAGCTCTGCTGCCTAGCAAGGTAAAGCCACCACACCTCACCAGACATAGAGGGAGAACTTCTTGCAGTCACTAACCTTGGAGAAGGCAACCCGCTGCCAGACGCGGCAGCCTCAAAGCCACACTCCACATCCTGCTCTGCAAAGGGGACTGTGCTTTAACACGTGCAGCTGCGCGGTTTTCCAGGTAGACCATACCTTTTACCGTAAATTCATTAGGAGACCTTGATGATTAAGCAGCCGGGTGACTAAATCTGTGCACAGGGCACAGAGGGAGCAACCCACCCCAGAAATCACTGCTCCCTCCACTTATGAGCTCCTCGATGCACGTTTTTTCCAGTTATTCCGCTGTCTCCTTCTACCCTCAGAACAGAGGAAAGTGTGAGTTTGCTGAACCACAAATTACCTACGAATTTATATTCAAGGAGCTCTAGTCCTCAAACACTTGGGTTTTATTTTTATGTATATATAAATATTACATGCTTTATATACATTATAATATATAATTTATTAAAAAAATGTATTCGTATTCACAGACACTATTTGAAAGGGCAACCATCAGCTTAGTTTTTCCAAGACCCCTATAATAACTGTTGAGCAAATACTACTTCGCCTGTTTGCTCACGGTAAGATCCATAAGGATGCTGTCGCACAAAGGAGCCTTGCTTGGGGATGCAGCACGGATGGCTCAGATAAGAGCTGGAGGCTCTGCATCCGCTGTGGTCCAAACCGTGGGCCACACGACGTCTGCTGCAAAACCGTTTCTGATTTTATTGCGAGCTCAATGTGATTAATTCTCTCCTTCCTTTAGTTTACCACATCTGGAAAATTAGGACAGATATCTGAGTTTTATAAATTAGCATGCTTTTCATCTGTAGATTCAAAGTAATTTCCACCGAGGATGAAAAGCAGGACATAAATAGTACGAAAATGAATGTTGTATTATTCATATAGACCAGGACACTAAAAGCGGATAATGCTAACCTTTGTCAGTCACTGCATAAATGCGAGGGGAAAAAAAAAAAAAAAAAGAACCTATGCAACAGCAAACAGAACACACCACTACTTATCCCAGCAGTAGTTCATAGGTTTGAAATAAGTCATGTCTTTAGAAGCACAGAATAAAGGACATTTTAAACGACTAAAACTTAAAAAAAAAAAAAATGCGAGATTTGCTTTCAAAGAGATTCCCTGAGAGTCAGACAGGACTATTTTCTTGCATATAAGTTATTAGGAGTCTGTAGCTAGTGGCTACTGAGTATAAAATGTGTAAAATGCTGACAAACACCCACTGCAGAAGAATTAAATGAAAACATTACTGGAGCTAAGTATGTTTATCATTCTTACAACACCCCAAATATACAAATGACCACTGGCAAATATCAAGATTTAAAAAATTTCTGGTAGAATTAAAAAAAAAAAGAGGAAAACACCAGGCAAAAAGAAACATGATTTATTTGAGTCTATTAAAAAAAAAAAAAGTGTTAGCCTAAATTGGCAGCCATAAACTTTTTAATTAAAATACTTAACAGGAAAAATATATACACACGTTTTGAAATTAAACTTTTATTGAGATAGACGTTCATATGCTGGCGTAAACATTCGTTTGAATAGAAGGAGTCTAAAGCATTTGGACATTTCCCTTGAAAATATTTGATGATCCCAAGAAAGTTTTCATTGGAATGTTTGCTTTTACAGTAAAGTGCGGTTTGCCATCTTGATCCAAATCTTCAGGAACAAACAAAGTTTCTAAACCTGAGCATTTCCCACTAAATCAGAACTTCTGGTTTCAATTACCTGTTTATGTGGCATTTTATACAGCTCTGCCATGTTAATGTTCAAGCTGCTTTCATGAATCTTATCAGAGAGAAGATGACTACGTCACAGCAAGACATGAGTAAACATAAGAAAAGAACTTATGGCATCAGCTACAACAATTACAGTTGCAGGGTAGTTTTTCTAGACGTTGTGCTATACAAAGCTTCACCTCATTACAGACTTGGTCACACGACAATGTTATACACAAAAGAAGTTCTCCAAATAAATTTTTAAGGCAAGGCACTTCAACCGAGTATGTATGTACGAGTTTGTTAATCTGAAGGCAGAAACTACACAGAACTGTGTAAAATGTTCTTGTTGGCTTCATATGTATGGATGCCAGTTCTCGTTCACACAACCAAAACCATAAATGACACAAACTCACCATACAGTTATCACAAAGGTCTGGCAGAAAGCATCCCGTTTCAAATATTAAATACTGTTCTTCTGGGAATCGGCTGCGTTTCCAAACTAAGGTTTTGTATTTGTGTTTCATGTCGGGAAGTGACGAGAGAAAAGGAAGTGAGATACAAACCACTGGCAGAACTCCTCCATCCCAGAGGTTCATCTCCACAACTCGAGGATGGGACGAAAACAGGCTCTCCAACACCACTTTTTGACTTCCTAACCTCTAACCCCAAATCCCTAACTGAGCTTTGAAACTGGGCAAGATTTTCAGAGGCACTTGAGGAAAAGAACAAATTTTAAACATCTTGTGGTTGGTTTGTTTGTTTGAGTATTGTTCTCTCAGTTGCTGGCAAGGTCTACAAAACAGCATTAGGAGTTGACCATCTCAAGACCACAGGGATGTTATCCCAGGAAGCTGCACCGCTTCACAGACCCCCCACGTACGAGGATGCATGAGACACCAACAGCCACAAGGCTTCTTTTCTTAGGAAGAGTTCCTTATGAACAATCCCTGCCACAAGTTTTGTTTATGCAAACTCAATTTCCTTGAGTTTATGCCTGCAGTTACCCGTGAAACCAAATCTGGATCAGAATCCTGGGTACCCTCGTGCCTGACGCTGGAGGGTTTGCTTCTGAGGTCTGACGCTTTCTCATTGAAACCCTACCAAAGTCAGGGAGAAGGGGGGAAAGAATTCAGTTTGCCAGATATTTTTTCTTCTTGGCCTCTTTAAAATAATCATCTCTTAATTCATACTGCTCTGAGAGACAGCAGAAGCTCTTGGTTTAATGACCTAGTTGCATCAGGGAAAATACAGGAAAATAAAAAGCCTTACCGGGAATTTGGCTGGAGGAAGGCTATGAGAGGAGTAAGAAAGCCCCTCCAACAAAACAGAAACAAACACCACCAAACGTCCGTCTACAAAAATGTCACAAATTGGGAAAAAACATTTTCCTAACAGCAAAACAATAAGCAAACAACTGTGAGTGTATATACTAATACGTACCATATATGTTATACAGGATGTGTACTTCTATATATAAGCACAAAGGCGTTAGCTTTGTAGTTGCAATATTGTATTTCAGAATCATATAAAACCACTTACGCAAAATCTAAGGGCTTTTCTACGTGGAAAAATAGTGCTCATTAGTTGCTCAACATTATTTCCCAGGTGGGCCCTCTTATTCTGCGTTAAAAGTTCCCATTTTAGTGCACTTTAGAAAAGATTAAGCTAAACTGGAAAAGAAAAAAAAAAGATTGAGTGAGGAGAAATAATGTCCTCATAAGGAATAAATGCAGAAAAGCTGCTGCTTTTGAAGTTCTTAACATTTACACCTTCACAATAAAATCCCTCTGCAGATACAGCTACCCAAAGGTCAGCTGTGATGTGTACGTGGGAATCCACAGCTTCTGAGCATGAAGCTGTATTTAGTAAAGATGCTCTGAGCTGAGCACCCAGGAAAAAAATCAGGCCGTCACCTACCTCCAGTGCAAGGGAGCAACTGCCCGTGGGCTGCTGAGGGCCCAGAGAGCTTTGGGAAGGACCCGAGCTATTGAACATGCTCTGAAAAGATGTCTGAAGACTTCAACTGTGCTCAAAACAAACCATCTCTGGCTCTTTATTTTAAGGAAAACATTAAAATGACATGCATTGTCTGTTTGTTGGGAAACCGGGTCATAAAATAACCTATCGTATTGACAAGGAGCGAAGTGGAAAATTAAACATGGCCTGGGAACCTTGGCTAAGAGCATTCTGAATGTTGGCCAAGAGTTATGGCATGGAAGTATCATTCCAAAATTAGCAGTGGAGTTGTAACTGGTGCCTACAGTAAGCGTGGAGCCCCTTTCACAACGCACAATACCGATGGATGATCATGCAGAGAAAGGATTAGCACTCCTGATTTTTAAACTCCTTTTAAGAATATTCCAACACGTGAGACCATTGCCTTCTGCAAAAGGTTTTTTTAAGCTGTTCCCCAGTTACATCCCCTACTCTGCTTGCATCTTCCTCTCCTGACTTCCCCAATTACATTTCCTATCAGTGTGCGTATCAGAAGTTATCGGGCGGATTTTGGAAAGGTCAGAGCATTTCTGTGCCACATCACCAATACAGTTTGGCTGCAAACCCCTGTTAACAAGCCCTAGGAAGATTATCCGCTTCAGAGTAATCCTGCAATGGCAGAGTTTCAGTCTTCATGGTACTGCACTGGGAAAAGCATCAGGACAAGACTCAAAAAATTAGCCTAAAAGCTTATTCCATGAATCCTTCTTTTCCAGACATTTCAAACTATTTGTCCTTATTCATGAGTATCAGCTGGTTTACTAAGACCTCTTGCTCAAATCTGGAAGTTCTTAATAACAAAATTCCGAATGTGCAGTTCTGCTGATCCTCTCCCGTTCTTAAGGTTTTTTTTCCATTTACTGCAGACCAGAAAGCCTCCCAGAACCTTTTTTCGTAACAAAATCTTCATAAAATGTTAATTCGGGCATTTTTCACGTTCACTCTTGTGATCCAGACCTATTCATCATCCTACAGAAACTGGGTGTCTACAAAGATACCGGAGAGGGGAAACCAAATGTCCCACATGGCATTTTGGAGATGTGACCTTTTTTCAATCTACCAGCATTCACTCTTCCATATACATTCTCGTATCACCTTCAAACCTCACTTGAAGCTACGCATCTTCCAGCAATGAAGTAAGCGATACGAATAACACATTCATCAGATGTGCTTTATTTTTCCCTTTCCTCTGAAGAACTGCATAGACAGTAGAAGTGCCTTGTAGAGGGGAGAAAAGAAAAAATAGTTTCTAGTCTATTTATATTAGAGAAGGCAAAGTTCAAAGAGCCTATCTTGCACTTACACTGAAGTTCTCAAGCTTTGCAGTGGCCCTCAATTCTTTTTTTGTCCAAGATCTGAGGATAAATTTCCAAAATCGAAGACCCAAATACCTCTACAGCTGTGTAACAATTTGTTTCAATACTTTCAAACCCTCATGGATTGCACAGCCTTTTCTACTAAAACTACAGATACTGTACTCAAACCTGCTTTTATTCATGTCCTAAACCACACAAACACAAAAAAGCTTGTTCAAGAGTTCAAGAGGATTTTTGCATACTGGTAGGTACAGTCTGCAGTTCTGCTAAAAAAAAAAAAAAAAAAAAGAAATGGAAATATGTCAAGGAGAATGTCAAAGGCTCGATGTCCCTCCAGAGCATTGATTTGCTTTTGGAATTTTCATCTGCAGAAAGCATCCGTTCCTCGCATGCTATTTTAGGGCTGCTTTAAGCCTTGAACAGGCATGTTCATCCCCTGATAACAGTGCAAGACTCCAAAGAACTTACAAGCAGCTACTGTGAAACCGGACCGCCTTTTGACCTGGTTAATAAATGTTTGCAATTGTCATTGCTAGGCAAGGAAAGCAGTAATGATACCTGCGCAAAGTTAAGGGAGATCCCATATCTCTTCCTCAGCTGAAACAATTTACAGCTCTGCGTTAAGGAAATCATAGTCAAATAACATGCTTCCGTCAGTATCTGGACAGGGTCAGGAGCATTTGCTCCCCAGCGTACAATTAGCCAGCTGTATTTTGTTTGTTTAGCAGTTGGAACAACAAACCCAAATTGGTAGGCGATCTGGAAACAAAATCATCCAGGGCAGAGCTGAATTCCAAGGTAATACGAAAAACCCTTCATTTTCAGAAACTTGTCATCTTTGCCTTGCTTACATACCGCTCAGTATCAAACTGGCTGCCAAACCCAGAGTCTGGAAGGGACTCCACAGCTCAAGCTGGACTTGGGAAACCAATTACCTTCTACAGGATGGCTCTCCTGCTAGCAGCCAGTAGGCACCCAGATCACCTAACAGATTTCCCATAATTGCAGGGAATTTGAATAATCACATTGTCTCTTTAGTTGTGGCACACGGCTGCTTACTCTTCTAAGGACTTAAATGTTTCGGTCCGAGTTTTATAAATGCAGTACGTTTAGTAGAAGCGTGGGATTTAACCACTTTTTGTACCCTGGAAGATGTCACCATACAAGACATCTTGCGACCTCCCTTTGGCTTTGAAATGACACAGATTCTGCAGGCAAAGAAACTGGCCCTATAAAATCATGGCAAAACCTACACAGGGGCATACCATCATGCTAAAACATAAACACACACACAAAAAACCTACAGAGTCTTCCCAGGCAGAATTTCATCACAAAGATTTAGGGAATTAACAAACGCTCCCTCTTTTTGCAGATCCAGTCTAGTATCTGGGAGGCCCGATGCACGAAAAGATTATGAAAACAAATGAAAACAGCGGGGCACACTGTTTACGTGCAGCTGGCCGTTTTTCAAGTTTTCACTCTCTTTTCAAAGAGCTTAGAGCACATCGCGTTACTGCTCATTAAAAACTGCCTTTGATTAGGGGAGCAGCGAGAACTGCAAGCAGAGACCTTTGCATTCCCTGCAGTTTTTGCACTTCAAAAACTTGTGCAGCGCTCGCAGCCTCGCTCTTTGTTGCCGCTTGCCGATGCCGGGGGAAAGGCGATGGCGTTTCCAGAGTTTGGGGGCTGGTTTTTGGGGCAGGGGGAGGCAGCTCTTTGTTCCTGTGCTGAAACCAACCCCAGGCTGACCCTCTCGAGCAGGTCGCCAGCAGGATTTGGCCCTGCCACCAAAGGGGGAATAAGCGTTGTCTGAAGACGGGGAGCACCGTCCCCCCCCCAGAGAGGCAGTTTGGGGGGCCCCAAGCCCACAGAAGGGCTCCCCAGCCCGTTTTGGGGACACGGCTCAGCCGGGATAGGGGGGGCTCGGGGACAAGGGAGCTCACACACGGCCGGACGGGACACCACAAAAAGGAGACGAAAAGCGTTTTAAAAGTCAGCTTGGCCGCGAGCCAAGCGCTGACGGGCTTAGAAAGAAATAAAGAAGAAAAGAAAAAAAAAAAAACCACCACCACCAACCACCCCAAAGTAGGGAGAAGCGGGGCTTTAAAGCTCGCTCTCCTGTCAGCCATTTTAGAAGCATGAGCTTGGGGGGGCGCGGAGCACACCGCCGTGCAGCTCTCTCCCTCCCGGCCCGTCCGCGTTTTATGGCTGCAGGGGGGAAGGCTGAAAAAGACTAAAATCGTTCCCAAATGTCGTGGTGGCGGTGGTGTCCCCCTCAGGGCAGCACCTCGCCCGTGAAGTGACCGAGCTGCCCGCAGCGCTCCGGGGGGGCACGGCGCTGTCCGGAGGCTGCGGTGGGGGTCCCGCGGAGCCGAGCCCCCGGCTTTGCCCGTGCCCCGCCGGGCTCACCTTGGCAGGATCCGGCGGCAGGATCAGCACCTGGCTGTTCTCCTCCTCCTTCTTGGCCGCCTCCTTCTGCGCCAACGCAGAGTTGAACGACACCTTCACCATGGCGGCGGGGGAGATGAGGGAGGACGAGCGCGGGGGCCGGCGGAGAAGCGAGGGAGGGCTGCCTCCTGCCTTGGCGCCCCCCGACCCTCGCTGCCGCCTCGCCGAGACTGCTGCCCCCTTCCCGAGTCCCCTTGTCAGGCGGCACCGCAGCAGGAGGAGGAGGAGGAGGAGGGAGGCGGGACGAGGAGGGGCCGGAGCCTGCTAGGAAGGGTGGGGAGAGGGCGGCGGGGCCTCGCTCTCAGCCCGGCCGGCGCTGTGTGGGGCAGGGTCGGTGCCCTCAGTCGCGGCGGCCTGGTCTACCCAAGCCCCCGGCCGCTGCTCGAGCTGGCGGGCCCTCCTGCCTCGCCCCTTCCCCGGGGGTGACACCACTGGTTGGGCTCTGCTGGCAGCGCCTGGGTTTCTAGGGTTGTCTCTTGAATTGCATCTTTATTTTTAAAGGGGTAGCGATAGGGCAGAGGAGCTCAAAACCACCCTTGTTGCATCCCTCAGGAGTGGCGAGCGCGCCATGCCTGCCTGGAAAAGCACAGGGAAAAAGCACAAGAGTGAACGTCTCAGTGCCACTCGGATGCAGGGGGTGTAAGATGTCAAGTGAAAAGCACACACAGCCCCACGCAGGGTGGTGTTCAGGAGAACTGTGCAAGGCACGCAGTCATGTTGTGAATATTGCTGTCATCCGAGATGGATTTTATTTTAGTGACTCACCTGGGTAGAGCTTGATTCCTGGCAAGAGCTTGGCAGAGTAATGTTTCTGTCACTCTCGGTAAGATACCTGGCAAGCGAAATGCAACCCTTGTGCACAGCGGGCACTTCACTGCTGACTTCAGCAGAATCTGGCCTTTCTAGGACATGAGGTGGCACCATGACTGAATTGTCCTTATGCTGTATGCCTGGTCATCTGCGTCCTTTCAAATTTTTCACTTAAAATGGCTGATGGAAAATCTAGCTTAACCTGGCTCATTCTATCACCCTAAAGTATTTTCACCCAAAGGTCTATGGATAATTTAAGGAACATGTTTGCACTCAGGACTGCAAATTGCCTCAGGTTTTCCAAGAATTCAATCTAACTACGTTAAAATTCAACAGAGATTGACCGAATCCTTTGCAGATATTTCACAGAAGTGTAAAAAGTCATGGTTGCACAAAACAGACACAATACAGAGCTTTCCCTAGGCTCTTTCCAAAAATATTTGATGTGATCCCGGGGTTTTACTCAGCTTTAGCAGTAACTTTCTTAAAAAGTGTTTGAGCATTCTACATGGAAATCACAAAGTATTGTAATGAGGCTATCATAAACTACAGTACACCAGGTCACAACTAGGGATTTTCTTTGGTAAATTGGACTTTATTGCCCCACTCCCACATTCAGAAGTGCGTCGGTGACACCTCTTCTCCCAATTTCATTGGGAATTCTTGCAGGCGTTATGTGTATTCAGGACAATATTTAGCACGCAATGGCCGCAGTTCTGAGTTTTGCTTTGCTTTGTTCTTCATGACATCTTCAGATATTCCTCACAAGATGATGGGTATGCAAAAGACAGTTGAGGGCAAAGGCATGACATTTTATTATCTTTGTCAAAGTATATCTAATACCCCGGGCAGCATGCGCTCTTGTCTTTCGGGATCAAATACTCTCTGTCTGCTTCTTGAATCATGCTTACAGATGGTGGCTTACCACAGATAGATAAGAGCACCCTTATGGTGTTGCCACATCTGACCTTTTGATTAGTAAGAATTTAGGATATTTGGGGATCTTTCTATTAGAGAACAGAGTAAGAATAAAGCAACAGGAAAACCTGTCTGCTTACTTTCAGGCTATGTTTTGCTCCTACGTGCTTGCTTTCAGGCTGTGGTTTCACATGTAGCTGAGTTGATTGGATGGCTCCGTTCCTCTGAAATGAAATCTTACCTCATCTTCCTCCTCTTGCCCTTCATGTTCCCCCACACAATACCCTTTACGCCCACCTCCTTCCACCAGTAATCTGCCAGTGCCTGTGCTGCACGTATGTATGACCCATGCATGAGCCAATTCAACTCTCCAAACCAGCAGAAAACTATCTGAGTTTTTCTGGATTATTTTTCTGCTGAGTTGGTGAGTTATGTCAGTTCAGAGAGATATATGGACCAGCATCAGAGTAAACGGTGGGACTGCGAGGCCAAAAACAGCAAGGGAGAGGGATTTGGGGATGGACGCCTCACCACTTTTGCAAAGGTAAAAGCATTAGTGACAAAAGTATGAGAAATTAGACATTTTATCTGAGATAAAAGTGTTATGTCAGCCTATTGCATCTCTCAAAACCACAGCCTCATTTTTTCCTCAGGCAAGTATGTGCATCTCAATTTATATGCAGACGACTTTCTCTCACATTGCTCTCTCACATTGCTGCCCCTTCTCTCTCACAGACAAGGCTTTAGTTCTTCAGTCCCCTGCCCCATCATTTATCAGATCTCAGGAACCCCCTGTGGGGCAGATGACCTACACTGTTTAGATCTGTGTGTTTGTGTCCTTGGGCAGAGGTTTTCCATTGTTTCAGCTGTCACTACAAAGGGGGCATTTAACTGATTTCTTGTTTACTCCCAGTGAAAAATGGCTATTACCTTCATCAGGACTGGGACTTGCTTTCTCTTTCAGATACCTCTCTTAAAAAGCCATGATGCTTCAAGCCTTGCTTCTGCTTGCCCATCTACAATTCAAAATCAGCCTACGTGCCATCTCTCATACTAAGATGGTAACTTTCTAATGCTTGTACTAGACAATATGTGGATCAAAACACGTAAAACTGGGCCTTTTAAATAACTATATTGTCTTCCAACAAAGGACACTGTTTTGAGATGAGGAAAATGTAGTTTTTTATAAGGTTTCTTTTAAAAATCTTTTAAATATAACAATGTGGAAGGTTCCATATGGTGTCATGGTGTTTTTTAATTGTTTCTTCTACTCCTTGTTTCTTATTAACTGCATGACATTTTGATATGGTTATGTCTTATTTCTCTTTTCCCTCAACTGCTCTTCCCAGTTTTATGTCTCTCTCTGTCTATCTACCTCTGTCTAACTATATGTATACAATTCTTATTTTGGGAGGGTGGGGAAAAGGCAGACAACTGAAAGTTGTTTCTATGATAGACGTGTCTTCAGCTTGCTTTCTTAGTCAGAAGTTGAAATCCATCTACACTTTTCAAGGCTTTTTGCACCATGACTCTTCCTGTCTGACCCAACCTTCCTTCCACCTCCCATTCTTTTCACAGCCCCCTCAGCTCCTCCTGAGAGTCTTGTCTGCCAGCTTCTTATGTCCCCCCAAAACTTTTCTGTCACACCATCCCTTTTGCAAGATCCCTGAATTCATTCCTAAGGACTTGTACTAGGAATAGGCTTTAGCTTAGATACATAAGTCTACTACAAAGGTAAGAACTTGTATATTTCACTGACAAAACCCTTTACTGAAAAAGCCACTTTTATCAGCAATATATATATATATCTATTGCTGTTACTTTATGCATTGATCTGGCCATTTTTTTTTCCAAGTCCTTTGTTTTGGTTAGATGGGAGCATATAGCCACGGCAGCATTTTTTTAGCTTTGTCCTTCGTTAAATCTGCTACCATCTGCAAATCTACCTTTCCTATAACAACGCAAAATGATAACATAAAACCAGTGTAAATGCCTGATGGCTAAAGCAGAAGTGAAAAGGTGGTACTTATTTTTATAAATAGGATGGTATAGGAAAGAAAACATATCCAAATGAATATGTCTGTTTATCAGCCTCTATATTCTTTTTTAATATCCCAGTGCCCACTGACATCAGCAAACCAAATGGCATATAAATCTTTGCCATTCTTTAGATCGCAGATGGTTGGGACTGCAGACTGTTGGTGTTCTCAAATATTTTGGGGGCCCAATCTCTACAGCAGACTCCCCAGTTTTTCTTAGTCTCCAGGCAGTATTGTAATCTACATCTTAAAAATAACACGATTTTCACAATCTGTCTAAAATGCAGCCACAACTACGACGCATGAAATAAGCTTGACAAATCTATTGCAACTTGTCTTGTGCCTTCCGGCACCTCAGTCATCCCTGCTGTGAATACAGCCAATTAGAGTGCGTAAGTGGCACTGCAGCACTGAATTATGCCCTAATCCAGCAAGCTGCTTTGCATGGCCAGCTTCTGCACCCACGTGGAACCTCAGGGCCCACCAAGACATGGCGGCTTGCCTGACTGGGTCTGTAGTTTGTCTGGAGGAAAAGTTCCATACGCAATATGCAGAAATTTACCTGCATGTATAGTACCCAGTTGCATGCACTTAATTTCAAAGAATCATTTGCAACATAAACCAGATCCTCCCTCACTTGAAGTCAATGGAAGGACTCATGCTTTCCTCTTAAAGCTGGTCCTGTCCTCAGGTTCAATACAAATGCTTTGACTTCAGTTTTATCTGGGTGTCATCTCTTAAGTGTTAGACTGCACAAAGGCAACCTTTATATTAATTTATCTACATTTTATTTGCTCATTAAGCATCGATGATTTGGCCAGTACTAAAGAAGACTCAGATTAAAGACTATTGCTGCCCCAGGGATTTTATAATTTAAATCAGGTACAGAAAAAAAATCTTAGGAAGCTAAGGACACGGAATAACTTGAAGGCTCACTCTGTTTTCCCTTAAGCTCTTCTCTTTCTCTCCTTTCTTTTCACAGAGATAAAACTTGATGCAAGCCCTTGTCCTCTAGTATCCTAGCAGATGCAATCCCCTCCTTCCCATCCCCACAAATGCCATTATATACATTAAACATGTGCTGCAAATATATTTTGATTTTTAGGATTTATTGAGCTGATATCTCTCCTTTTTGCTTTGTCCATTAGCACTCAAGAGTGCCTAAACGGTCAGGTGCAATTAATTTACCACAGGACACCTGCATTGGGAGGTTAAAGATGAATTCAGCTCGCTCCATTACAGTATATCCTAACATAAAGTGTCATAGTCTCCAATTTCTGTTTGGGCCTCAGGACTTTTTTGTACCTGTCGTTTGTCTCCCTTTCTGCTGCATCAAGCACAAACTTCCTCACTTGGCCTACCAGGCTGGTGCCTGGCCCTGTCCATATTAGTTGTTAGATCTCATGGCCAGTCCTACAGATTATTGCTGGTGCAAACTTTGTTTGGTCCTGCGTCACGCATGCATGGAAGGAGCTGTCCTGTCCATCAGAAGCTGTGGTGTTGTTGAATACACGTGTCCACAGCCCAACAAGGAATCACATCTGGGGCAGGTGGGTCTCCACAGAGTTGTAGTTTCCTTTCTCTCATGCTTTCCAGACAGATCGCCAGGATCTTGCACATTTGCACTTCATTCTCTACCTTATCTCTTCCTCAGAGTGAATAGTGTCTGTGCAGGGAAGACAAAGCCAGGCCAGAAGCACTGCGCCTACTGGATGGACCCACACTCTGTGAGACCCCACTATTACAGGTTCTCTCCAGTCCTGTGTCTCAGGATACAGCCTCTCACGCACCGATGTGCAGGTAAACTAAGCTGAGAGATCTGCTGATGTG
This sequence comes from Cygnus atratus, assembly GCF_013377495.2. Lineage (NCBI taxonomy): Eukaryota > Metazoa > Chordata > Aves > Anseriformes > Anatidae > Cygnus > Cygnus atratus. Next base: position 179,477,692 of record NC_066362.1, on the reverse strand, counting down.
AAATGATAGCTCACTCACCTCACTAGTCCAATTCTTATATACCAAATTTGTCAACTTTTCCAACTTTTCCACTAGCCAAGTTCTCTCTTTCTCTCTCTCTTTTTTTTTCCTTCTGAAGGTTTTGTTGCTTCTGTCGATTTTCAGAGTTTTTCTATGCTTACCAGCATTTGGCAAAAAGGTAAGGAACTGACATTTCCAGCCTGATGCTGTAAGATTAATTCTACCTAGCAACTGTTGGTTTTTAGGATAAACTTCTGCAAAGCTGCATGAGTTACACAATAGAAAGCATGAAATGCTCTATCCTGTTTAAACAGGTTTCAATGGGGTTGGCATGCAACCCTGCTCACAGAACAGCAAGCTTTACATCTTGTACTGTAGGGTTATTGTCCCTGCTAGCCGCTCTGCCACACCTAAGGCAAACTTTCTTCCTAAACAGCAGGAGTCAGAGGCTGCACCCCAACATGCCTGTTTGAAGCATCACCCCATATCTTCAGGTGAAGTTTCAGGTTGCACGGAATTTTGGACAACTGCATGTGTCTGCCAGAGCAGCACCCCCATTGCTTACGGTGAGTCAGTCATTGTGTGGTCATAGGTAAACTGGATCTAAGAGAAAAATGCTTTATTATTTATTTATTTATTTATTTTGTCTCCATTACTGCCCTAGCTTAGTGGAAGAGCGTGCACTGGATCAGCTCTGAGCCGTTCAGCCACACGATCCCTAGACTTGCCTCCAGGGAAGCAGCCAGAGCTGGCTGGTGGGGGAGGAAGGGGAAGGAGCAGTGAAAGGGCTCCTTGTAGGCAGCAGCCCACAGCCACTTTGCTTCAGATGTAACACGAAACCTCACCCTCAATGTCACAGCCACTGACATTGTCAGCCTTGGTAATGAAGATGGTTGGGAGGGGGTGGGGGGGTGTTAAAATGGCCCAAATGCTGAGATCTGTGTTCATCAGTTCTTTTTCTCCTTTATTTTCCTGACACGCAGGGCATCCTGGAAAGACAGAGAAGGAGCAGCAACATAAATTTAGAGGGGCCGTGAAACCATACTGGTAACAGAGGGTGGGATCCATTACTTGTACCATAGCAGTAGTCAGAGGTATCCCTACTTGTGCATTTGAGATAAAATACGTTTTTAAGATGCTTGGACATTTAATGTCCTTTCTACTCAATTTACAGACTCATAGAATAGCCCACCCTGTTTTGCGTTTTCTTTAAAACATCCATAAATTCAGTAAGATCACCTGGCTTAATAAAAACAAGGAAAGATTTTCCCAGGAATGCTGCGTCATGAGGGAGGTTTCTTTTGTGATATGGTAATTCTAGTAAAGCAGAGCAGTAGGTGAGGGTTCCTTGCCTCTGACTTCTTGGCATCATACAGCACAAATTTTCTGGTATTGCTTACAATCTGAAAAAAAAAAAAGACAAAAAACGAGAAGTTGAAACCATGGGTTATAATGACAGCAAAATTTGGAGTTGGCTGCAGCATACTGCTTGTTAAATATTGTTGTCCGTGGGCCAAAGAGAGTTAGGTATCTGGCAATAATTTATACCTGTTTTAAAACTTCCTTCAAGAAAATTTACTAAATGACTGCCTTCTCAAATCCTAAATGGATTTGTGGAAAAATGTTTACTCCCCAGAAAGCCTCATTTTTTAGCTTATTATAGAGACAAAAATCAATAACATGTAATCTCTCAACAAGGTTTTTCTGTTCAGGATTATTTAAAGCTATAGAGCTAACAAACAGCTTCCTTTATATTTCTGAGGTTGGTTAGTGGGGTAATGTTATGATTATGAGGATGAAACCCTGAAGAAGCTGAAAGTAACTTAAGAAATGTTTCCTAGTTTCTCAGGAAATCCCTGTGGTCGGTTGTTACGAAATTCTCTGCATCCAACATAATGCAGCATTGGCTGGACCAGCACAGGGTAAAACAACCTGTGGCGTGGTGACTACCTATTCGCTATTTGTTCGGGATGGTGCAGACACTGCAACAGGGAAATAAATTACACAAGAAAAATAAACGTAATGGTAATTTCTAAAGAAATGCCAAGATTTAGAGAGAAAACAGTAGTCTCAGTGTAGGAAAGATTCTCAGCTCTCTCCTCTGGGAAAGTTTAGACGAAAAAATAATAATCTGTCTTCCTGCCTGTGACTTCATTCTCTAGTTACTGAAGTAAAAAGCAATATTCCCATTGACTGAAGTTGTGCAATTATGTGTCTTGACTGCCTTCGAGATAAATCATCAGTCTTCACTCTACTAAAATAGGAACTTATGATCCCCTTTCAAGATTATTAATATTTATATACAAAAAAATACCTGGCCATTTCTGGAAGCAACAGGGAAGACTACAAAGGTTTTGGACAAAATGTATCATGCAAATGATTTGACAAGAAGCCATCATCAGTCAAAGGCATGGGTCAATGATTTTACATATGTACCTCGCCAGCAGCTAGTTTTCCTTCAGTCTTAATAATTCATAGCACAAAAGAAATTAGATTCCTAAATAATACTGCCCCTTCTAAATGGAAACAATTTAAAAAATAGGTTAAAACATTAAACTTTGTGAACAATGGATTCCTAGATATAGATTTTACATGGAAATGTAATATTTAACTGGCAAAGCTGAGGCCTCTTGTATATTGGTGAATGTCTGTACCGGCATGCAGCTTGTCACAGAAGCAAGATCCTAATATGAAAATAGTGGATCATTTCCGTTGCCTTTTCTCTAGTAAGACTGTCATTTGCTTTCAATAAAAGATTGTCTGAGTGAAGACAATAGAAGCAGGTCCCGTACTTGAGAAGCAAGAACAAACACAAGTAAATAGGAACCAGGAATGAAGGAGAAGGAGCCAAAAATAAATAAACCAGAGGAAAAAGAGCAAGAGAAATAGGCAGTTTAATGAGACTGGGAGTGTGGAGATTAAGTCAATTTTCATGCTAGTTTTAAAGCCAAATTATAAAGAAAGCAACAACTCTTGTATAAAAAAAATATGGGTAGACATGTTTTGGCACAGCGTGCTTTCCTCAGTACACATGGGGGCTATCACCTTGTTTTGTTTTGTTTTAGAAGGCCTAAAGAGATGCTCTTAAGTGTGAAAACGTTTGAATAAATCACATTATAATTTTTGCTAAACTGTGTTTTCTCCTCTGTTTTGTGTTACAAGCTGAGTTTGTGAGCCCTGCACTCAGCCTCAGGATACCTCTGGTTTCTCTAAAGCAGTAACTTCTGAATACAGTTTCTGGAGTTGCAGGGAATATTTGTGGCATGAGTGGGCAGAACTTTGTTGATTTTGGTAAACATTTAATAATGCAGAAGGATGTAGAAAAGGGTACAGAGCCTTTTCCATTTGTTTATCAGACCTACTGTCTGAGGTACTTTTGAAAATGTATACTGAATCAAAAATCCATTAAGGATACATATTAACACCTTCCAAGATAACAGTGCTCATTCATCCTCTCCACTAGCCCTTTTCAATAGAGCTGAACACGTCCACACTGCATAATTCCTCTCCTAGACAGAAAGAACACATAACAATGGTGGGGGAATGGGTGCGAACTCAGCCCTGAGGTAAGGAGGGGAGGAGATGGGGGGAGCCTGAACCAAAAAGAAAAATAGAGCATAAAGTCCTTAGCACAGAATGAAAGAGCATGAAGTCCTTAGCATAGGGAAAATAGGGTAAACTGAGCCATTAACAGGAAAAATGAGAGGAAGGCAAATTCCTCGCAGGAGGTGGAAGGGTAGATGGCAAGGGAGAAAGGTTTGTACAGAGAGCTTTTGGCATGAGAAAAGAATTGAGATCCTAGCAGAAAAATTGGGGTACGCTGGTGTGTGTGTGTCTGTGGGTGATGGGAGGTGGAGAGTCATGGTCCCTTTTAAGGAGGGAGCAGGTAAAGAAGATGCCGAGCTACCAGGAAGGTAGTAAAATAATGACTGTAATGTCTGAAGTTTGAAACATGGGGCTGAGGGATATGGGGAACCCTGAAACTGAAATGGAAGCTGTCACATTGAGAGCTTTTTTGCGTGCAATATGAAAGGTGGCTTTAAAAATAACAAATCTTACAGATTCGTAGGGTGAAGTTGAAGACAAAAAGGGCTTCCAGTTAAGCTGGGCATTTGCAGGAACCAGCTCCTTTGAGATCCCTTTGCTTTGTCATCAGTTCTGCCCCACTGCCTCCAGCTGACGAGGGACCACTAGAGCCCCCTGTGGTAATCAAAGGGCTCTTCAGTCACTGAGTGGGAACAGTTTTCAGGCAGACCCTTGTGGACCATGGTTAACCCTAGCCACTTCCACAGCCACCACAAACATGAATCTGCCTCCTGGCTGCCCATTTCCTCCAGGGAGTGATGTGTCACTTTGGGAACGCACGCTCTGAAACAACCCCATTTTTTCGCTTTCTGGCTAAGATCAAAGCTGGATGGGGAGAGGGAAATGGACCTTTACAGAAGTGCAGTGTTTTGCCTGTCTTGTGACGAGGCATGCACACAGCTCTGAGCCTGTGCAGCGTCAGTCAACAAAGCAGGATGTGTCACTAAATTCCCTCCAACTGCTTTTATTGTATCCTTTCCTATCCAAATTCTTGCTTGGTACCCATTAGCTTGATGCTGAGTGGCTCTGTGGTAAATGAAGCATTTTGCATTTCCAACTTGGGACATGGCAGAAAATACACAGGTTTTCTACTTAGAAAAACATTAACCTTGCAAAGGAAGGAAGGACATTCCGAGCAGTCCTTTCACAATGTCTTTGGGCAGAGAACTCCACCCATTTTTGTCCCTTAGCATTTCTCCCCTGAAAGCTGGAAGCCAGCCTTGACCCGTGGGAACCCCTTTTAGCCCCTAACTATTAAATCTGGATGGACTCTTCCCTCTTAGTTCTCTTGGAATGCCACACTGGCAATCACAAATTTATTGCCCATTTAGTACGAATAAAGGCAAAAACTAGTTATCATGGACATGCTCATGAACCAAAGTTGATGCGTTAAGCACAAAAAAAAATATAAAAAAAACACTCCACATAGCACATACAGAGTGTACAAACTTTTTGACTGTCCCCGATGGATCACCTTGAAGCAATTTCCTCATGTAAATTAGCTTCCCTTGAAATACCCTGCAGAAAACAGCAGCCTGCTGCAGGGAAACTGAAATACATAGCATAGATGAAGAGTAGTTATTGAAAATAAAACTGAAAGAAACTGACCTGTTGGTGAATATTGGGGACAGGAAAGATGTGGTTGTTGAAAGGGGTTACAGATGAACTGACTGTAGGAAGGAAATTTGTTGGTCTCTTTTGTAGTGCAAGTTGGTTTATAAAAAGCAGAGTTTAAACTGCTCAGAGTATTATTTTACAATTGCAATATGAATATGTAATATCATAGTATCCAGAATGGTTCTGTAGTAGCAAACCGACAGAAATGAGGGAAAGAATGATCCTGGGATAAGAAAAAAGCTGTGAATCAAAAAAATGTACCCTCTCCATGTTTGCCAGAAAGTCCCATTTGCTGGACCCTGAAGCTAAGGGAATTTTTTTGCCTTACATATCCATTAACTTTAGTAATAGGCAATATGTGCATTACTATGGGTTTCATGGTGTGTTCCTCCTCTGTTCTTCCCCTTCTCCATCCTCCCCACCACTGTGGTCCTTTGCTTGTCCAGATGGAGACCTGTTGGTGCATGGCGTAGGTCCTTCTTTTCCCCCACACCTGAATTTCCTTGCAGGGGAAACTAGAATGCTGGAAGGAGAAATACTGTACATGGGAACCTTATCCCAATAAGCTACAATGTGGCTGGGCTACATTTTGGGAACTCAAAACTCTCCTGTCTCCCAATATCAGAAACACCCAGAGGGTACAAGTTGCCTGATAACAGCTTTCGATAATTAGGGATTAAACTGTGTTTCTTACTGCCCTCCTCTGTAAAACAGGAATACTACTTTACAGCAAAGCAAGGGATTCTGACAACATAAGCTCTTTTTATGATCAAGCGAGTGCACTGAGAGAATAATTATTTATCTAGAAGCATTTGATTTGTGAGCCGCTTCAAAATCATCAACAAAAGGCTGTGTTCATATAGATATTCTGGACACCTAAATGTTAAATGGATGCTATAACAATTAAAAGGGCAAAGGAAGCCTATGGAAAATTGATAGGTGAATGATATTGATATTAATAATTGATAGGTTGAGACTTCTGTTAACTAAAACATGTAATTTATTAAAACAAAACAAAACAGTGAACTGAATCAAGACCATCTGTCCACGGTAATCATAAGTATATATTTATAGCATTGCATCTTTTGAGTAATAACTATCAATAAACAAACAATTTGAAAGAAAGATAACACCGTCAAATAACAGGTTTTTGTGTGAGCAGAATGAGGACCCTAGTTCTCAGTCAGGAGTGGGCCTCCAGATACTTTGATGATATAAAAAATAGCAATAAGGAAAGGGAATTAAAAGGCATTGAGGACTAAACAGCAGGTTTTGACATGTTTAACACTGTTGACTAATATACATCTATGACTAAGAAAAAGAATATATTCACATCTCAATTACTCAAGTTTTGCCCTTTTTAAGCAGTATTTTATTATCTTTACTTTTCTGCCACAGGCTTTTATTAAAAGCAGAGCAAACAATGATCAAAATATGCACTGGAATGTTTTCCTTTATGGGGGAAAAAAAAAAAAGAAAGAAAAGCATCTTTCTCAAATGACAGTGTTTGAATTTTTATGTAAAATGCATTCTGAGTTAATCCTCTCTTACACAGGCTTGTTCTTGCACTGAGATGACAGGCTTTTAAATCTGCTAAAGCTGAGTTCAGGCCTTTCTTTCCAGATCTGCAGTGCTTCTGCAATACTTGCCGACGTCATTGCTACTTAGGGGAGCATAAGAAGGCTACCTTGGTTTATGGGTGAGCTGTGGGAACAGGAGATGCTGACAGCTGGGCCTTAAAAGCAAAGGAGGAACTGATGCTAAAACCATCTTTAAATGAACAAAATGGATAAGCAAGAATTGCAGATAATTAGTCAGACTTTAAAGGAGTTTCTTTATGTACTGTAAACCTCACAAGTTTACATGAGCTGTATCCATGTCAGCAACTGCAAGATACTGAGGCTATGTCTATACTAGCAAATTAAATATGCTCATGATCCCACTGAGGCCCACTGTGATGGAACAACCCATACCCATTCTGTTGCACTCTTCTCTCCCAAAACAGGACAGTTGCTTCCCAACTTCTCGTTGCAATTGGTCCCTGACTGATTACCACACAGCATCCAGGAACTGTGTGGGAAAAGGCTGCATGCCTAGGTCAAGCATCACAAGATCCTTCTGACAGGATCCCATGTCAGTGATATTTCTTCCAGTTTAATAGTCTGGATGCTCAAATTCCAGTTCCAAAGGACATTCACTGCTTACTTCAGCAGTATAGGTAGCATGGTACATTTGTCTACTAACATGAATAAATGTGTTGAAGCCAACAGAATAACTCATAATAATGAAATTACAATGCTATTACATTCTATTATATATGTAAAACTACAGCGTGATTAATTATTACAACATCCGTCTCTGCATTCTCATATGTATTTGCTCTGTGAAGCCACAGACCTCTGAACACTTGAGAAGATCTGGTGAATATTTATATGCGTAGAGTTGCTTGCATACTTAAGGGATTGACATACTGCTGCCAAGACAGAGACAGTAAAAGCCACCAGCAGCGCACATAAAAACATGTACTTTATTTCTTCTGGCAACTGAAATTTATATTATATTTCTGTTAGCACTTGTCCTGATTCAGAAAGTCAGTACTACATTCAGTTTTGGGAAGGTGAGGCCCTCACCACAAGATAGGAGATTGTTTTGTTGAAAGTAGCTAGAAGACCACCCGAAGTTCAAAACTAGCACAGTTTTACTGTGTTTTTGCCCAAGAAAGCCTTTTAATTCACCCACTGGAATAGTATCTTTTATAGTTTTAGTGGTGGACATACAACCCATCCATCACATACCTGCTAACACCTAACCAATGTGTGGTTAACTAAGAGACATAGAAGACTATGGGAAATAAAATGTTCCCTGTTCAAATCCAAATGATAAGTTTCTCTTCATGAATATGCTCTTAAAATTAATCCCTCTGTCCATAGGTAGGAGCTCTCTGTTCCTGGTCACGTAGGATCAGGTTCTCAATCACAGAACTGTAGAAAAGGAAGCAAAGCAAGAGAGCAGGCAAGAGCAGGAGACAAAATTAGCATTTAATTTTTACTCTCAAAAGTAAATAACCATTTCCATATGGCACACAGCAAATGAAACCTGTTTTCCAACTCATTTTCATCTCATGGTGAGATCCTCTGGTGGTGCCAACTCTGACTGAAGCTTCTTAGGAGGTTAGGGCATATAGTATTGCTTTCCTGTGTAAACTCTTTCATGACTAACATGGCTTGGGCTGATGCTATAAAACTCCTTCTGTGTAAGGCTGTAGCCTTTCCCTGTGCTATATGCAACTGTCTGTTTTCATGAAGTACATAGGGACCTAGTAGCTTTGAAGCCACTAGCCCTAAGAGAAACCGGGATGAAAATGGCCAGGAGTTATTTGCAAAGCAAAGCCAGACAGACACAAGAGCACACATACACCCAGAGCATGACTGCATCACTGTAATTACCATCAAAGCTAAAAATAAATAAACACAAAAGTATGATTTCACTGCACAACGTCCTCCTTATTTGTGAAAGTTCAGCTGGGCTAGAAACCGAGTTAACCACATTTTAATGATAAGCACATCTGAAGACTCCTGCTGCAGGCCTCAGGCAGGCGCGTTCTCAGAAAGCAGGCTGCGCACCAGGCACTGAATGCAGCCACAAGTCGCCTTTCAGCCTGCGTGCACCACCCTTTGCACAGCTAGGTCCTGAAACGGGGTGCAGAGTCCATGCACGCTGTGGCATAGCTGTAGAAGAGCAAAAAATATGGACCCACCACCCCTAATGAAACCACAGAAGCTCTGTTGTGCCACCAGCGACTTAGACCTGCTTCCTTCACCCTCACCAAGAGACCCGGGACGCCTCCTCTTCAGAAATCTCTCTTTACGTTACTGAAACACATGCACTTCCCAACTTCTGGCACAAAGTGCACACATCCTCTTTGCAGACCTCGACAGCCAAGAAACACATAAGTCGAGTGACTTTGTGAGGATCTGGAGTCTGGAGCTCCTGTGGCTTCGCTATGTGCTCAACAGTAGCTCCGCAACAGATGCTGTTGGTAGGAACCCAGCAAATATACTGCACAGAGGAGTTTTCACTGAGGGAAATGGACTTCAGTGTGAAGTGAGTTGGCACGCTTACGTTGTGCATGTGTGGGAGAGGAGGAAAGATTCCCCCGCCTCCACCACAGCTTCTACAGGACCACAGAGGGTCTCAAGGGCCCTGACGGGATCCTGTCGTGGGTCTCAAGGGCCCTGACGGGATCCTGTTGTGGGTCTCAAGGGCCCTGAGGGGGTCCTGTCGTGGCTCTTAAGGGCCCTGAGGGGATCTTGCTGTGGGTCTCAAGGGCTTTGAGGGGGTCCTGTCATGGCTCTTAAGGGCCCTGAGGGGATCATCTTGCTGTGGGTCTCAAGGGCTTTGAGGGGGTCCTGTCATGGCTCTTAAGGGCCCTGAGGGGATCTTGCTGTGGGTCTCAAGGGCCCTGAGGGGATCCTGTTGTGGGTCTCAAGGGCCCCAAGGGGATCCTGTCGTGGGTCTCAAGGGCCCTGAGGGGATCCTGTCGTGGGTCTCAAGGGCTCTGAGGGGATCCTGCTGTGGGTCTCAAGGGCTCTGAGGGAATCCTGTCATGGGTCTCAAGGGCCCTGAGGGGATCCTCTTGTGGGTCTCAAGGGCTCTGAGGGAATCCTGTCATGGGTCTCAAGGGCTCTGAGGGGATCCTGTCGCCTGGACGTCCCAGGTTCAGGGGCAGGGAGGGTTGTTTTTCTGTCTAAGGAATGTGGATGGCTTTGTAGATTGCAGTCACTCAGAGTGTGCTGCTCCTCAGGGGCAAAAGAGCTCTCCTTTCTTCCTGACTATCAGCCAAGTGAAATCACTTTTGTTTGGGGAACAGGGAAGGGCCGGACCTGTGAAACTGATCCGTGAATCTCTGGGCTTATAAATGCCAGCAGAGACAGGCTGGGCCTGTTGTGAGAGCCACTTGTAAAAACTGTGACCTGACAGCGAGCAAAATGTCAGCTCCTCTTAACAAAGGAATTGCTAGGAATCGCTGCTGAAAGAGAGGAAGTTCTCAAGCAGGCATTCTGTCATTTAAGTGACATTCTTTCCTCCTGAACGCAGGCTTCTGCACAGCATTTCCTCCTATTGTTGCCTAGCATCTGGATTACTGCAGCTCCCTCCAGGGGGCTGGTGTTACAGATTCTCCAAAAGCTTCGAGCACGTAATTAGATTGCTCCCTTAGCAAACTGAATTTCCCAGAGGGGAAGCACATTGCACTGCTGGCCCATAACATGCCTGAGCTGCCAGCAAGAACTGAGAACAAAGCTGGTTCTTCAAACTACGAGGACCTTGCAAATCCCTTTGGCCCATAGTCTGTAGCAGAAAAGTTTGGCGGGGCTCTGCTGCAGCAGTTGCGTGCCTTCAATAATGTGCTTTGGATAGTGAAGTCCAAGAGGATTTGGGCTGCAGTTTGGCAGCAAGAGGAGCCAACCCAGCAGCTCAATGTTGCCAACGGGCTCTGATCCTGCTCCCAGGCCAACCTCCTGCCCCTTTCACGGAGTCAGCCCGCTGTGGCGCTCATCCGACCAAGCCAAGGGATCGAGCAAGCCACCCGAGCTCCTAAGCGCAGCAAACCACTCACTTTTCCACAGGCTTTTCTTTTCTGATGGGGTTAGAAGACAAACTGGCCACTCGCTAACTAAATGCCGGATGGTACAAGGGAAGCATTAATGACATGTGGCTGTGGGGGAGGAAATGCAGAGGGAGAAAAGATGAACAGCCCCCTGTCAGCAGCAGCAAGCTGTTAAATTGTGTTCAGCATCACATGAAACCCCACCCTTGGGCCTCCTTCATTGCCAAGTCTTTTTTCTTTTTTTCTTTTTTTTGGTATCACAAAACCCTACAGTGGATGATATCTAATCTATTTTGGGAATTGGTGTGCAGTTCAAACAGATTTATTTTACAGGAGGTATGGATGATGGCAACCCACTGGGCAGATAACAGCCCAAACTGTACCTTAAGGTACGATTCCAACACAGCATAAGCTGCTCTAAATTTGGGCTGCTGCTGCCTGATTCCCCTCCCTCCTCACACACATTTCTTCCTTTCCTGCACATTTTGGCCTCGTGTCTTGCATGACACTGGTGCCAGAACAACCAGAAGATGAACCAAGCTCAGGGAGCTGATCTAGCTAGAAATCTAACTTGTGCTTTGTTTCCTCAGGAATCTGTTTTCTGAATTGGGCCGCTGCACAAGTCCATCTCATGCACGGGAAGGGGCAAGAACATTTAGCTGATGGCATAAACAAAGGAGAGAAGATACTTTGCCTTTTTAACTACCTCCCCTGTGATTTTATTTTACTTTTACTATTCGTGTTAGACGTATTTTTAAGCTTAGGCACCAGAACAAAAAGGGAAGACTCACAACGGGACTTGGGCTGCGTATATTATCTGTAGGCAGGTACCCAAGGACTGTGATTCATGAGCTTGATTTAGGCATCTCTCTCCTCTTCCAGGAACAGGGAGACTTATGCAGTGGTGCATCCTTTTCCTAGCAACAAAACCTCTGAATAAGGGAGAGCAGCATCTGCTGAAACCAGCCAGCATGAAATGAGAAGGCAAAGATGAGAGCTGAGATTCTTCCTCTTCCCAGAATTAGACTTTATGGGAGACTGGACCATATTTTGATGCCTTCTTCCATTCACTCACTTCTAGATTTAGGTAACTAGCTCTTGCCCTGGGGAACAAATGTGTGTCTTGCTGAAACGTGGCCTCCAAGGAGAAAGTGTTTTTTTAATCTATTATATAAATAGGTAGTGGCTTGTTATCCACACAAAAAATAAAATTTAAAAAACTGGGGGTTCTATCTGGGTCTTCCCCAGAAGGGTACTGTTCAAACCTGAAGCTCCCTTCTTCTCAAAGGAGAGTTCCTTATGCAGGAGTTAAGAGGCCGTGCAGCACAAGACTTCCCTCCTGTAGCAGGGCCCACTGGGCAAAAAAGCGCGGAAGAATCAGCCAGCCAACAAGACCCCGAGCAACAACAGGAGCCTCAACTTTGTATCTTAATTATAGAGGTGCTCCCCTGCGAGATGGAGGTCTCAGGCGCCAGGCCTTGATTCCAGCATAGATTACATTTTTTATTCAGGGACTCCTTAAAGGAAAACACATAAGCAAATCCTGGGGCAAGGCTATAGGGAAGGTATTAATTCTCCTTACTCACTAATTCCTTTGATTTTTCAAAAACATGAGGCATTTGTACAGTTGCTAATAACACTCTGTAAATGCCCAACAGCTCCAAGCAGGATCTAGAATGAACACTTTGTTATCCTAGGAAAAATAGATGTGTATTTTCACTGTAGTCATAACAAAGGAGGCTTCAAGCGTTCCTCCACATGCCAGTTGGGCTGTTTTTCTTATCATAGATATTCATCTCCCTGCAGCCTGTAACATCTTTCTGTGTTCATATGTGATGCATTCTGACAGCTTCTTTACAGTTAAAATTTGGTATTTCAAGAAATCCGCTCACAGTCTGGCTTTGAATATAGCACGTGAAGTTCCTTGAGCTTCCGCATCACTTTCCATTTTATTTTCAGCAAACTCTGGTTAGCATATTCCTGTAAAAGTGTGAAACTTCAGATTGGAAAGGACTTGTTTGAATTCTCCTTCTGTCAATAGAAGTTTGTCATCTCTCCAAAAGATAGAAGCAATACGGTTTGATGGAGGGCCAGATTCCCTTGCCACATACTGTTATTTTTGGAAAATCGGTGCATGTCAGGTGTTTGAAAGCGAGCACATGTTTTTGTTATTCCATCAGGGCATAGGATTGCCAGAGGTCAGTCTGAAACTGGGGGCATTGCATGGCTCCTGCAACAAACACACCTCTGATATTCAGATGTTGAAACAAACCACAGCATTTTGTTTTGATAAAAACAAGCCTTGAGGTAACCAGGCAGGTGGGATTAACAGCAAATACTTTGATGAGGACTGCAACAAATAGACACTAAAATCACGTGAAAAAGCAAAACTAAAGTCTCTCTGCAAAAAATTTTAAGATACGGGCAGAAGTTTCAATGCCCGAAGCCCATTTCTAACTGCTTATGTCAGAACATAATTTCTGTATCATGTCCTTGCATAAATAATCTTACAAACCTGAATCGAATCCTTCTCTTATATTACAATACTCTGTAGCGTTAGGTTACCACGTATAAAGACACTTTTCCCTCTTTCAAATTCTGCATTTCTTGACAAAAGCAAAGGCAAGTATGAATTCACAAGACAGGAGTTTGATGTGGATCCCCAGTGAGCAAGGGTCACCTTTGCAAGGCATCTGATAGCCTAAGAGAAGTAGAAATCCCACACTGTGGATGTGCGAGTGGGGTGGGATAGCATTTTCACAGAGACAAAAGCAAGGTTGTTTATGAAATACCTATTTTTTGTGAAAAAAATAAATTTTTAAAACTGTTTTCCAAGATCAGTGGTGTGAGTTAACAGAAAAGAAGACTCTTAAGTCTCTAAAACAACAGAGTGCATGTGGCTGTATCTGCAGTGTAGAGCTAGAAGACTCTACAGTATGTTTCTCGTTTACCTTTTCTTTGCTTGAGGATCTGGAAGAATGTGTCATGCTTGTCTTTTCGCCTGAGTTTATTTCTCATGAAATCAGGGAGTGGAGAAGTGGGTGAGGCAAGAGGAGAAGTTGGTGCACACCCAAAAGACGTGTGTCTAGACTTGGGACCACGGTGGAAGCGCTCCTGGGTTCTGCAGTTTAAGACGTACCCCATGAGATTCCTTGACTTTGCTTACAGCTGCATGTAATAAAACGTTTTAGTCAGTGCTGGCAGGGAGTGTACGGTATATTGCTATCTACAGCACTGACATCACCTCTATACTGCTCGGGTAGGGCATTTGAGCTGCTGGGGGAATGTGGAAGGCTCCCCTCCTGTGACAGTGGAGCGGCCATGTCAGATGCAACCCGGTTAGTCCATGCGGCTACCCACAGCCCTGTAAGCACCCTGCCGGCATCCGCACTGGGTGCAGTTCCAGCTCGTGGAAATGCTCGGGGAACAGCAGGACTATACTGTATTCGACAGGACAAAATGTCACCGCTTAGAGGGCAGGGTAGACAGAAGCACTTTGCAGAGTGAGCGTCTCGAATAAATGTATTTGTGCAGCCCTGGTACAAACGTGTTCCTGAGCACTCTGTCCTGCAGGACTGGAATCTGCCAGATGCTGTGTGTTCAGGCTACAGGCTACCAAAGAGCTTAAATATCTAATTAATCATAAGCAATGAGTCCAAAGTCTGAAGCTAAACATAGGGACAGGTATGCTATTGAGCTGAGGGCAGAACGCTCAGCACTTCATCAGGTCAACCCTTGGCAAAATTGAGCCTTCGTTTCTTAAAGTATCATAATACTTCATTTGTCTTTGAGGCTCGAATTTGGAAGTAAAGGTGGCCATTGAACTTGGAAGTAAAGGTGGCCATTGAATTTGGAAGTGAAGGTGGCTATTATTCCACGGGGTATGACTCAGGCACTGAGCAACCAGAACAAGATCAGAGACGAGGGAGAATCAGCAGCACAAGGGGTTCTGTGGCGGAAGAGGCAGACTACTGAGCAAGACGTCTGTCTGGGGTGAACTTCGTGGCACGCTGCCTGCAAATGCATATAACTCACTGCTACACCGTCCTTTTCGCTGCCAAGTTCATTGCCAGATAATCTAAGGGTGATGAAATGTAATTTGTGAAGCACCTGGGGACAGGAATTATGTGGGATCCCAGCCCAGCCACCTTCCCTCCTATTGTAATGAATATATTTCTAGGGGGGGCAGCAGGGAAGGTGAGGGATGAGGAAAGGAATTTTGTGAGGTTAAGAGAAACAATAACATGTGAATTATTCTCCTCTCATGACACTTTCCCGGGCCTGGAAAAATGCAACAGATGGTGCCAGTTGCTCTTCATATCTTCTATTCCACAGTGAATTTTGCATATATGCTTTATGTGCCCAAGTTCATGCCTGCAAAGTGGCTCTTAATGAAGCACTTCCCAGTGCTGGCGTTGCCATATAACGTATGAAATTCTGACAAGCAGCTTGGATCTGAACAAGCTTCTGTGTCCTTACGAGGCACAAGAGACAATTCCTGGCACAAGGAGCTTAGATTAAACAGGCAAAAGAAAAAAACTCCCCCCAAAACAAAGAAACAAAAACACACACGCACAAAAAACCAATAATATGGCTTCAAAATGTCCTGGATGTCAGTGCTACAGTTATTTTAATTATGCATAAACTCTTGGCAGATAATTTTAATTGACTGCCACCTATCTAGCATGGGGTGACATGATACAACTGCATGGCTTTTAATGACCTCACGTCAATAGTATGTTGTAGTTTGAGCTAAAAAGGAGCCATGACATGAGTAAACATGAAGTGTAGTTAGGATTTACCTACTGGGGAGAGGTCTGGTGTGAATTTGAGGTGCACTCTCTGAGTCTGCATTGAGAATGCTGCTGAATGGCTTAATTTGTTTTGTGAGCAGATGAGGTGAATCTCTAAAGCCACTAACGAAGAATGACTTCAATGTGCTGTCTGCATTTCTGGATGCTCAGCGCTATGGAAATAACTCCTCACGTGGCCCCACCACTACTGAACAACACATCCACGGACATGATAAATCTGCCAGCATTTAAAAGAAGAGCGGGGTTGCTTTCTGAATGCTGTTGTGGTCCAGATGCATGCCATAGTCCTGAAGTAGAGATCCATGCGGCCGTCTTCACGCAGCACAGACTGCTACCGACTGTAACAGCCTTTCCCAGGGTTATGAGCTTCGCGCTCTCCCCTCGTCTCACGTGGCACCAGCACTGTCAGTAGTCAGTCAGATTTCAGGATCTCCCATGGGATCCTGCTTGGTTGCTCAGTCCAAGTCATCCCATAATTGCTTTTGGAATAGTTTATCATAGTGTTTTCTCAGCTGCCAATAAAAGCTTGCCTCACTTCTCCCAAGACTCGTCTTTCACGAGGAATTTTATCTCTTCCCAGCTCCAACTGCTAGGAGGAAAACCACTTTTTTTTTTCCCCTTCATTTCTGCTCTTGTAGCTTGCTAAATAAATCTTAATTTTATCCTCAGCCAAGAACTCAGTGCTCACAGCTAATTTAAACCAGACACCGCTGTTTCTGGCTGGTGCTCTGCTCTTTCTGAACCTCCTGGGCTGGAGCTGGTGTCAGCTGCAGGTATTTAAAAGCTGTCTGGAAGTTGCGTTCCTGGGAACCAGGTGAAACTTTGAGCAGCACCTTGGAGATCAGAAGACAAACTCAGCCAGTTAAAAGACAGGTGACCTAGTCTAAATGGGCAGAGGTGACAGCTTTTATCTTTAGCAGGCAATGGGGCACAATAAAGGGATGAGGGAAGTGTGGGAAGAATTCATCATAAGCATATTACCACTCCTATCAGCCTCGTTGGAATTCACCACGTGGGAGAGTGGGGACTCTGCTGTCATCACTGCCCTTGGATTTTTTTTTTTTTAAGGGAAGTAAACAACTGTAAATTTCAGCCTGGCTTCTAGAGAAGCTTGTGTAAGTGTCCCAGTAGTGTTTGGTAAACATGTTAAGGCAGGAGCCACAAGGAAAATAAGATTATTTTTTTTCCAAATAAACAAGTTTAACTTAATGAAAACTCAACATTAATATGTGTTGGGGGGCTATCCCAGGAGTCTCATTATCCCTAATTAGATGCTTTATTTTATGAAGTAGCCAGTGTTAACTTTAGCTTGGTGAGGGAGAAGCTCTCGTATTTAATTGTCCCCAAATTTCTTTTTTTTTCCTGGGAACGCTTGGCAGGACTGTGAACATCTCTAGTGGCCAAGCTGTCAAACAAGCTTTCCCTTTTCAAATGTCATTTTTTCCCCCCACGCTATCCAGGGCCAGTTTTGATTCTCTCTCCTGCTCAACACCTCCTCCTTCCTAGGCAGCACTGGCCCCAAGAAGCCCTCCGGCACACGGAAAGCCGCGACTGCTTTCTGCCTGGGTGCCTTCCTGTCTTGAGGGCTGCGTGCCGAGATTTCCACCAGCAGAAATCAGTGTAACTCAGGTTTAATATAGCACAAAGCAGAGCTAATTTTGTTCGGGAACAGTCTGGAATGGCGTACCAAACTCTGGTTTTGGCCATATGCACTAGTGTTTCACACTCCTTCCACAAAAAAAATAAGCTTTGGCTCATAACGCTATCTATTTATACCTCATCTTTAGCCTATTTTTGAATTACACTGGCTAAGCAAAAACACCTTTTTTTTTTTTTTTTTCTCTCTCTCTTATCTCATCAGTCTAAAATCGCTATCCAACCAAAGGGAGCAGGGAAGTAAAGATTTCTTTTTAAATAGCAGTAAGAAACGGATGTTTTATTAGAGGCATTTAAAAATATTAATGGTGTAAACAGCTTGACAAATAAGGGATGATTATTCTCTTTTCCACAGGCCAAAGTACAGTGGTGGCATCCTCCCAAACAGCGCTCAAGATGTTTAATTTCTATTTTAGTTTATATTTCACAGAAAGGATTTTATTTTTACATGGTCTAGGGGAAGTGGATGTGAGTATTTGTTCTGTCCTTGCTCTCGCTTGCCCTGCTGCCTTTTTATTTGTGCTGTTTTATTACACGTGGTCAGACACCTGAGAGCCTTCAGGAGTTACGTATCTCATGGAGGCAGTATCTTCCATTATTATTTCAAGGTGTGGTACACCACACACTGACTGAACACTTGGTGTTTAATGTCTGGAATACATAAACAAGATGACAGCCAGAGAGCACTGGAGCCTGGAAAATGCGCAGACTGAAACACACACCTGAGTCGGGCTCTGCACGTGAGGCTCTACACAGCTCGACTTCTAAGGTAAAGTGATCCTCCAGTTCGTGAATAGTGAGGAGTTAAATCCCGGCAGTATCCTGGGAGAAAAGTCTGTGTACCAGAAGAATCAGAGGCGTGAATTTCACTTAACTAGGAACAAGGGAAGCATCCCTCTTGTCCTGGCCAGCATGTAGTGACCTAGCACTGGCTACCCTGAAGCCAATTGCTTCAATAAGCTCTTCAGACAGACAAGTCCACGAGAACAGTGAAGCTTTTCCATTGAACTCCTTTGCCACCCGATTCACTCTGCACTCTCAGTCATGTAAGGAGGAGCGAGACAAAATGCATGGCTTGAGAGAGATGGGGAAGACTGCACTTTTCAGCGCTGACCCACAGTCATACTGAAATACTTGAAACATAAAACTGCACTCTGAAGGCAGATGAGGCTGGGTGACCTACCATTTACGTGGACAACACCCTCTTCCTCCCACCCCTTCTGCTCCTGGCTGTGTGCCCATGAGCAGGTTTCACTCACTAACCCAACAGGAAACAAACCCAATGATGACAACAACAAAATTAATTGTTTGGGGGGGCTTTTAATTGACTCAAAGGAGCTCATGGAAGCATACGACAAGCACCAAGGAGGATCCTAAGGGAAACTGAAAATCTGTGGCTGGGAGAGGAGCGAGCAGCATCTCTGCTTCTCAGGGCTGGCGAACCATTAGATCAGCTCAGCTGCTCACGGGTCTGTACCTATAGAAATCAGTTTGCTCTGCAGATCGTCATTAAAGGTCCATTCTGGAAGAGAGAAGCCTCAAGTTAAGTGGATAAAAAAGCGCTATTTTTGCTTGTGCTAACAGCTTCTTAATAATATGTTCAATATACCGTTGAAAAGACAATCTGAAATCACAGAGCTCTGAAATGTCCAATAAACTCGCTGTGCATGGAAAGATACGTTCATGGCCACACAACATAAAATCTTCTCAGACTACTGAAGAAAATTAGGGAACAATGCTTAGTTATTCAGGAAAGGCATAAGCTTTAAAGGAGCAGAGCTGGCTCAAAACCAACACAATTATGAAAAAAAGTTTACTCAGGGGAAAGAAGGCCAAAAGCACTGAAGAACTGAGGAAACAGAGGAATCAACACTGGGGAAACAGAGGCTTTCTTGTTTTGTATGGCTGTTTCAGAAGCCTATTCAGCAAATCATCCACTTCAACCAGTGGGCCCACAGGGCAAATTTGGGGTTCAAGCCCATTTCACCCAGCCTTCCCCTTTGTCCTGAAGGACACAGCCTGAATGCCTTTCTGTGTCTCAGCACAGGGAGGCATTCCCTGATGCCTCTGGTCTCAGCCTGTCCTCCCACATAGAGGCAGGAGCTCCAATTAAGTCTTTGCCTGGGAACCTGCACTTCACAGCCACTGCTGCATCCACAGGGCAAGGATGGGGGAAGGACTGGGCACCCGAAAACAGCCAGACGTCCGTGCTGCCTCGAGGAGGTCAGCGGTTTGGGAAGAGGGGGTCTGCTCCAGTGAAAGCCTGATGGCATGGTTGGGCAGGAGAAGTGCTGCTGTCAAAAGGGAGGGAGGCAACAGGTTCCTGGGCACCAGAACAGAGAGGGAAAATCAGCTTGCAGGAGCCACCTACAACACATATTCGCTCCTTGGCCTGTCAAGTTCTGGCATCCAATTAATGCTGCAAGCTTTAGTTCTAATGAAAGTATTCTTGCGGCCCTGAAATGTATTAGAACTCCTTCAGGTCTAAATCATTCAGATGCCAAAAGGAATGTGAGAAAGAAAATGATTTAGCAGAAGGATTGCTTTATTTTCTGGAGCTGCTATTTCTTTCTGTTTCTGCACCCATACAGACGCTCTAACAAATCAGCGAAGTGGATGCACAACCAGACAACATCACTGATTATATCCTTCCGTGAACAAAATCATTGAAATACTGGGGAAAAAAAGCAAGCAAAAGTTATTTAAAGAGTGGAACTATTTGGCGAGATTTTATCTGCTATGTAGTTTAAAGAGAATTCCCAAACTATCTGCAATCAGGACTCTGAGGGTTGTTGTATATTGTAAACGAATTTTAAATAACTCTTGTTGGCAGAGTTATCTTCTTCTCGGGGTTGCCAAATCTCATTACTTTATCACAAATCTCATAATGCTGAATCATTTATTCAAACCACAATTTAAAGAACCATTGATTAATGAGTTTCTTGCCTTTCATTTTTTTTTCTTTTTTTTAATAAGTGTAAATTTCTCAGGGACATACTTATTACAGAAGGTAAAAAAAGATAATCAGAGTAAATACCAGAACAGCCAGAGATGTTATCGTTCATCTAGTGCTTTCTCTAATCAAGAGAGAAGAGAATCTCTGTTTGCTGGCGGGTTTTGCAGCTGCCTGCTGGCAACAGAAGAATGTGGAGCCTGGGGACTCCGTGCTCTTCTGTGGAAGTGCTTACCCCTGCTATAAACCCTGGCCCTGGACTAGTTTTCACTCCCTCATCTGCCCTCCACCTTCTGTCTCCATGTCTTCCCATTACCAAAAGTTTCACGAATGTAAAAAATTCCACTGTCTTCACTTATGACCCCACCCAGAGCTAGCGGCCTGTTTACAGCACCAGCCCCAATGCAGCAACATCGAAAAAAACACACGCCAAACAGTATTTTTTAATTAAAGCTCAGCTGCCAGCAGGATCGAGGGCAGGATTTGCATGTTAGCTGCTCCACCATCCGATCACAGCACGTAGACTTGGGTAATGGAGGCTGAGGTGCCATTAGCCTCCATGGAGAGGTTGTGTCTCCTCTTGGCACCTCTTAGGTCGTGCTTATGGGACCGAAAGCCTAGGTAAGAGGTGTTCTTGGCTCTGTCCTACATATAGCTTGGGGTTTTGTTACATGTTCAGTGTCAGCCACTTAATTTTAACTGTTCCCATCTGATAAAGAACCTAAGGGATTTTGAGACATCAAGACCCTCAGACACTGAGGTAAAAACGCTAAGCTGCAATTCAGCCGCAAGCCCTTTCTTTGCCGTTCGCTTTCTAAGCCTTTAGAGTACATCTGAATCTCATTTAGGAGGCTTTCCTGTGGAAACCCTGGGACCCAAAACGCCTTCAGAAAAGCCACAGGCACTTGTACAAACGCCCCAGCTCCAGCAGAGGGCAACCCCACACAGACGCCACCCCCCTCCCCTCAGGGGAGCCGTTGCTCCCCTCAGCCGCTTCCCACCGCCCCTCCCCACTGGGGCGCATGCGCACTGCGCAGCTCCCCCCGCCGCCGGCAGCGTAATGGCGGCGGCGGCACCTCCCTCCCCGCTGGGGCCGCCTTGCGCATGCGCCCTGAGCACCTCGCCCCTCCGCCGCCGGCAGCGTAATGGCGGCGGCCGCCGCGGCGGTGGCGGGAGGCGGGGAGCGGAGCAGCACCCGGGAGCGGCTGCTGGCGGCGCTGGAGGACCTGGAGCTCTTGGCCAGGTACCGTGCTCTGCCGCCGCTGCTGCCTGCATCGGTGTGGGGAGGTGGGAGGGAGCGGGGGGCTCGGGGTAGGCGTGTGTTCATGCCTCCTCCCTCCATTTTTTTATTTTTCAATGCAAATCACGCAAAAGTCATCATTCGTAGGTGGTGGTGCGTGGTTTAAGCCTTTCTGGTCATTGCCAAGGCAGTGGTAAAGGTGATCTCGGTGTTCAGGTGGCCGTCCTGACTGCTATGAGGCCATGCTGCTAGCCCCAGCCAAGCTGGCCACCATGTTGTGTGCCACAGCTGGCAGCGTAATTAAATGGCTTCTTAATTATCTTCCTTCTCCCAACAAGAGCAGGAGCTTCCGAAAACTTTTAAGATGGAGCATCCCGTGCTGTCTGTGGGGCTGGCTCACTCCCCATGGCCACCACAGGTACCACAAGGAAACCATGCAGCTAAGTTGCTACTGTCTTTCTAGTTAAGTTCATAACCAGTTTCTAGTTATTTTAAGTTTTAGATGCTCTTGTGACACTTGGATTGCTGGAGAATGTCCAGTCTCTTTGGAAAAAAACAGACATGCTCTTTATCACAACATTTTTTTTTCCATCTTGGTTCTACTATTCTACCATAATGACTCCAGAGCATCCCTTAGCAGTATTTTAGGCAATTCTCCTGTTGATCAGTAGTGTCGCAGCCCCACAGAGCTTGGCCTTTCACAGTCATGGGTACTCGCATGGCTGTAGGGACAGATACAAGACAACATGTCTAGTCTATAGCCCCTGTGTAGTTTTGAATTGCGTCTGTGGTTTACTTGGCAAACACAAGACAGAATTATGACCCACCACAACATCAGCCCTGATGGTGTTACCAGACCTAGTTACAACAGATTTTGTTTGCTATTATCAGTGTCAGTCAGGTGTGATTGATACTTTAGCGGTAATGACAAGTTTCTTTATTCTGTAATAGTTTTAAATGATTTTGGTGTTTAGGATAAGATGCTGTTTATAGCTTTACTGGTGAGGGTTTTACTCAGACTTTTTGGAAAGTACCTGCTGTCATCTTAAGATTATGGCCCTGCTACTATATTAGTCATATATCTGTCTTGAGCTACTTGCTCCAGCCCAAGCAAAGGATTGGTGCTGTTCCAGTGACTACTTTGGATAAATAATTATTCATGCACAGTGTTGTACTTCCTTCCATAGTCTTAGAAGGCAAACATATTCGCCAAATTTATAGCAAAATGCCTTTTTGCAGCATGGTCTTGTTTAGTGAGTCCCCTTTGAGGTTCTTGATGGCTCTTCATAGCAGTGGCAAAGTAAATGGGTACCATGAAGCAAGATCAGGAAGTTTGTTTGAGAAGTACTTCTAACCTAGCCCTAGGTGATTACCAATTTTTCAGTGTTTGTGCCTGATTGATGCACAGCTAGTATACCATTGTGGAAATATCTGCTTTTACAGAAGTAGTTTGACAACAAACTGAAGATGTATGAAAGCACAGATGTAATTGCTCTAAACCCAAGTGTGATATTTGCTCTGCAGTGAAAGTGGAGGAAAAACGGAGAACAAAAATAACGTTGACAAATTAAACTTTTGTGCCCTCTTGCAACAAAGGCAGTAAAAATAGGATATGAATGCATTTCTTTGTGCTGTTTTTCCTCAGCTTTTGCTTGTGTCTTATGCAGTTTGGCAAGAACTTAGCACGTTTTGAGTACAAATACAAGAGTACTTCATGAGCTCAAAGAACAAAAAAAAAGAGCATTTTCCAGTCTGTGAAACTATTCACAGAATTACTTTTAGTTGCAAAATCCCTGCCATCACCACAATATAAAACTGTAAAATACTCAAGTACATGAAAGCTTTTATAATGATATAGATAGTTTGATAATATGGGGATGTGATTTACAAATAATGGCTTAGAAAATTGCATAAACACACAGTTTTTTTTTCAGGGAGCTAATTGAAATTTTGGCAATTTCAAGAAACCAGAAGCTTCCACAACCAGGAGAAGAGAGTCAGGTAAACTGACTTTATTAATTGTAGTTCTTTGTTTGGGTAAGCACTATGATTTACTTATTTTTTCCCTTTTTTAATTTCTCCCTTTGTTCATGCCAATACTCAGGCCAATAGCGAGGCTATTGTGAGGCTTTGGCCCTACTAAAAAAGTTCTTGGTCCTCATGTTGGTGGTTGTTCATTTGTTGCGTGTTTCCTAGGCTGTTTCTGCAAAAAGAGCAAGAAATTTGGTTTCATTTTTCATACAAACAGAAATACTCTTGTGGATGTCAGTTGTTCTTTGCAGCGCGATTGAGGGTATGTTGTTACTTGAGCTAATTAAAAGTTGTACAAACCTCTTGTCTAATAGATCCTGGAGCTGCTGATTCAGAGAGATGGAGAGTTTCAAGAGCTAATGAAGTTGGCAGTTGACCAGGGGAAAATCCATCATGAAATGCAGCTTTTAGAAAAAGTAGTAGAAAAGAGGGATAATGATATTCAGCAGCTGCAGAAACAACTGAAAGAAGCAGAGCATATTCTGGTAAGTTCTTAATGATGTGTTTGCTTTTGAGCATATACATGGGGAAAAAGATGGTTCTGGAGAAGGCAGTGTTGTGTTAGTTTGAGAAGATTTAAATATTTAAAACTTTGTGAGAGCTTCAGTGTTGTTAGTTTTTTTTTTCTCTCATTAGTCAAATACTGTCTAGTTATCATGGTATTCAGTTTAGTTTTATAATGGTAATTTTCTTCCAAACCTACTTTATGCCTGTTTATTTTGAAAATGTTCCTTGAGTAGTTTCTCTCTCAAAATGCAATTAAATGCAACAGTTTATTCACAGAGCTGACTTAATGTAGAAGTATACAAATGAAAGATGTATTGAAGTTTTGGTTTAGTTCTTTTTTTTCCTACAACTAGGCAACAGCTGTTTATCAAGCAAAGGAAAAGCTGAAATCAATTGAAAAGGCAAGAAAAGGTGAGTATCCATGATTGTACATAATACACAAACACAGATGTAAAGAAAGTTGCTAGTGAGCTCAAGTTAATTTTTTTTAATATCGTCACCACAGATTTCAGATGCTTTGTCTATAAAACAAATTTCCTCTTCATTACGGTCCTGTAAACCTTTTCAACAGAATAAAGGCAGAATGTGTTTTTCAGAAATGAATTATTTTGTGTGTCAAACATATCTTAATATTAGACTTGATTTCAAGTTTCTTGACGCTCTTCTTGGACTGATAGTGGTGTATCTCCTTACATAAACATTTTAACAAAGGCAAATTGCCTCAGACCAAATACTTAAATAAGGGAAAGAATTTTTGTGTGCAATAACATTGTATATGAAAGACTGATTAGATGGTGATACTGGTTTGTATGTGTATCAATTACAATGCTACTCTGTGGCACTTGCCAAGCTAGACTGAATTTTGGTCTCATTTACAGTACCTTTTATCATTTTGTCATTTTTCTTCTAAAAAAATCAAGGATTTTCATAAAGATTTTAGTACCTGTAGTACAGACGTGTTTATTAAACAAGGTCTGCTACATGTATAATCTACAATTACCAAAAAAAAATTTTAATTACTACAGAAAATTTCATAACAGAAGTGCTGAATTGCAACATGGAAGAGATTAGTTTGTGTTGTTTTCACAGGGTTGAAGAGCAGTCAGTTGACATGGAAGGCGTACTGAACTTGTGGCTGAAAAGTCAGTTCACTGCAACTCTCATTCTTGTGTAGCCCAAGCAATCTAAGCAGTCATTGCATTCAAAGAATACTCTTGATGTTTGGCAAAATGACATTTCTAATGTTTTCAATATGACAGTATCCAATATTCTGAAATAACTGAATAATGCAATCTCTTAAAAAATGCAGTGACTTTCTTTCCCTTCTTCCAGGTGCCATTTCATCTGAAGAAATAATTAAATACGCCCATAGGATCAGTGCTAGCAATGCTGTTTGTGCCCCACTGACATGGGTACCAGGTAAATAACGTTTTTCTGATAATTTTTTTAATAACAAACCATAGTTGGTATCTGACCTTACAGTGTTTTAACATAATGAAGTTTCTCACCAATGTATATATTCTTTACAGAGGATGTTAGTAGTCAGTGGAGACAGAAGCAGGGCTTTCATTGTGCTGGGTTATGTTACGATAGATTTGGAAACTACCCTCCTTGTCTAAAATGAAAGTGTTTTTCCAGTAATTGTCACAGAGTCATGGAATGGTTTGGGTTGGAAGGGATGTTAAAGACCACCTAATTCCACCCGCCCCTGCCATGGGTAGGGACGCCACCCTCTAGACCAGGTTGCCCAAAGCCCCATCCAACCTGGTGTTGAATACCGGCAGGGATGGGGCATCCACAGCTTCTCTGGGAAACCTGTTCAGTGCCTCACCACCCTCACAGTGAAGAATTTCTTATAACCAATCTAAATCTACAGTCTTCCAGGTTAAAACCATTAACTGTTGTCCTATCGCTATATACCCTTGTAAAAAGTCACTCTCCGTCTTTCTTAGAAGCCCACTTTAAGTACTGGAAGGCTGCCAGAAGGTCTCCCTAGAGACCTTCTCTTCTCCTCTTCTCTAGGCAAAACATCCCCAGCTCTCTCAGCCTCTCTTCACTGGAGAGGTGCCGCAGCCCTCTGATTGTTTCTGTGGTCCTCCTCTAGGCATGCTCTAACAGGTCCCTGTTGTGTTTTTTATGCTGGGCATCCCCAGAGCTGAATGCAGCACTCCAGGTGGAGTTTCTCAAGAGCAGAGTAGAGAGGGAGAATGCCCTCCCTCACCCTGCTGGCCACGCTGCTTTTGGTGCAGCCCAGGATACAGTTGGCTTCCTGGGCTGCAAGTACTCACTGAAAAATTGGACAGGAGCTGGCATCCAAGAGTACCCTACAGTCCTGCTCCTCAGGGCTGTTCTCAATCTGTTCATCTCCTGTCCTTGCTATTTAGTGGTGAAGTAGCAGAGAGAGCAGAGAGACCTTCTAAACATGATTATTTTTTTTAATGTACTTTTTGTGCCAAGTGTGAATGAACAAGGAAAGTCTTGTATTTTAACCGAACATGGGTGATGCTCATTGCTGATTCAACCAGAGTACTTTTTTTTTAAATCAGGAAACTGAAGAGAAAAAGATAATGTCGGCAAGGCAATTGTTAAATAGTAATTTTTTTCTTTTCAAGGGGACCCACGTAGGCCCTATCCTACAGATCTAGAAATGAGGAGTGGCCTCTTGGGTCAGATGAACAACCCATCCACTAATGGGGTTAATGGACACTTACCAGGGGATGCACTTGCAGCTGGCAGACTGCCAGGTAAGAGAAGCCTTTTTTTTCCCCCTTATATTATTGTCAGAACAAACGTTACTTAGCAGTGTCAAGTCAGAGTTAAAATAACAAAAATTATGGCCAACATTGTTCTGTAGTGAAGAAGGACTAGTTAATAGAGTTAACAGAAGTTGCATCGTTTTATTTCATGCTAAATCATACTGCAGACACTAGAACTAAGTCAATGTAAACAAAACTCAGTTGTCCTTCAAGTCTCTTGTTCTAGATTGCTGTAACCTAAATGATATTAAATCATATCAAAAAGAAGCATTTCCAAAGCAACCTTGTCTTAGCAGTGGTGACAATGAAATTGTGAAAGCTGTATTCAGAAGAAAGGAGGTTTATTGTTATCCCCTGCTTTCCTTTAAGTTTACACTGTATATAGCAACACTGGTTAGAATTTCTGGATTGAAAAGCCATTGGCAAGGACCGCTGGTGAGGCAGTGCCTTGAGTGTAGGAATTAAGGTTTAATTTGTTAATTGCTTAGTGCATTGCCTAGGGCATTTTCACTGACTTTGGTGGGATTCATTCATTTATGCTAAAATATAATTTAATGGTAAATGGCAGTAGCTTAATGAAGAATTCAGTAGTTCTGTTGCTTTGCAACATTAAGTTATCATGGTTAGACTAAATTATGGAAAAATTCCTAGTTTGGATTCAGAGGAGATCTGCAACAGTTCTTAACTGCCTGTTAAGGCTATTGTAGGTGTTATGAGAAGCTTGTTTTCAAAAATTACACAAAAAATATTAAAAAAAAACAACCAACCAAACAAACAAACAAAAAAAACAACAAAAAACAAACAAACCAAAGCAAACACAAACAACAGAAATGCCTATATTGCAACTCCACTGGAGAAACAATAAACTTGGAGTTTGTGTTTCCAGTCACCTGTCTAATCCTCATGTCGCTTCTTAGAAAGACAGTTGAAGTTCTGCGTCATCTCCCTTTCTAAACCTCTGGCCCTGGATATAATAGGGAAGCCTCTAGGATTCAAGTCAAGCTGCAGAGAAGGAATGGGGCCCTGAAGTCTGTTCACAGCAACCCAGCAGGGAAATGCCAAAGATGGGTCTGTGGTCAGAGATGTCAAGATTGTGTCTTGTAGCATGCTGTAATTTGGATGTTTCCCTAAATTTTGGTAGAACCCATTTTGGCTGGCTCCTCTGTGCTATGTCAGACTTGCTCTTTTTGTTTGAGTGCTGTCTCTGTAAGAACAGAAAGTTCACTCCTTAGGGCTTTTTCTTGAGAGGCTGGAAAAAGTGGGATTTGAACTCAACGAAAGGAATTAATTGAATCTAGGTCTCCCATGTCAGGGGAAATCCTCTAATTACTAGACTGTCAGGTGAGAGGGAAAAACCTCATTTAAAAGAAAGACTGACACAGCATTTTGTGTAGGGATCCTCAGTCTGTTGGGGTGTGATGGGGAATGTCCTGAGAATGCTAATTATGGAATTGAGTCCTTTCAGAGACTTCTACAGAGAAATGTCCAGTTGCTGAGTCCTTAATGAGTCTGCGAGCCAGCCACTGGGCTGCTGGGTATCCTCACAACTCCGAGGCTGTTCAGTACATACTTTTGACCAGGTTTAATGATACTTTAATTCTGGTGTTGAAAACATGGCCACAGGATGTAAACCATCAGTTTACAATCTCAGCTGGTTCAAGTGAAGTTGGCTAACGTCACAGCTGGGTTAGGACCACCTGGTGCTATTGTTGGTTTTCCAAAAGCAGGCAGAGAACTGGCATACAGGCTGCACCGTGGCCTCACATCTGGTGATGAGTCGGGTTTGTATAGCTAGATAATGCACACGTTATAGGGGGAAGAATACCCTTTACTTTCATGAGGAGTACAGGATAGGAGGGCTTTGGAAGTAGGAGATAAGAAGAAATAGATTTGAGAGAAGATGGAGGCAACTGAGGCCGTACTGGCTGGGGTGCTGTGGGGCATTCCTCACTGACTGTGGCCCTAGTTTTGTAGTAGGACTGTCTTCTCCTTGGTGCACCATATTTGCTGTTTGGAAAAAGGATAACAAAGGTGTTTGACCCAAATTCAGACAAAACCTTTAAGTCTAGATTTCTGTGATGTGCCTTATGTATTTATTTGTTTTTTGATCTAATGTTTTCATCTCTTTTTGCATACTGACGGAGGGTGACCATTTTCATTATTGCCGGTGCTTGTGCCTGTTAAGTCAGTTCTTATAGAGATTTTCATCTTCAAAGCACCTTTTGAATATATACTGTTTTGATGTGGAGTGGTGAGAGATTGAGCCACCTACATAAATGGGCCTCTCTGGCAGAAAAGGCTTTTACAGTGATAGGATGGCTCCATCATGAGATATTTTCCAGGTGTTACTTGAGTGTTTCAACTGTCAAAAAATCAGTCATGTTTTTTAGATTGGTTTTAATTTTACACTGGAGTTCTATTTTAGCTGTATTACTCGATTTGTGGACATACAAAGCTGATAGGTTGATTGACTATGCCCCTTGTTTCCAGACGTGCTCGCTCCTCAGTATCCTTGGCAGTCAAGTGATATGTCGATGAACATGCTACCTCCTAATCACAGTAATGACTTCATGTTGGAGCCTCCAGGACACAATAAAGAGAATGAAGATGATGTAGAAGTTATGTCAACAGACTCCTCGAGCAGCAGCAGTGACTCAGACTAGATACATGAGGGGCAGTATCCCTACTAGACCTTTCCTGTGGTGAAGGTAGGTTGGATGCTGTTTGTCACAGACTGCAATACCCTTTTGTTCTGCTGGCAGTCCCGTGCAAGGAGAAGATACAGCTGGCTCAAGAAAAAAAAGGGTGACTGATTTCAAATCATGGACTTGAGATTTTTTTTCCCCCGTTAGATGCTCAAGTAAAATGGGAGCTTTCTGCTGGAGGAGCGAAGTCAAATTTCCAGTGATTATGTAAATGTGTGAACGTGTATGTAAGCAAGAGATGCGCACGTGTATATAAATATTTACTATACGTTAGATGACAAAAGTTCCTGGGAAAAAAGGTGTAAGGGGAATCCCCTTGTATGTTTGTTAGTAACTTTACTCTTTTGATGATAGCCTTTTCTATGGCACAGAAATGAGGCATAAAATTTGTAATTTTAATATCTTTTTTGTTACTGCTGAAATCCATGTTCTTGATCGTCTACTGTGTTCTGAGAACAAAAACACGGCAGCAAGGTGCAAAAAAAAGTTTGTAATTATTGTAATATATAATGAATGGTTTGTCATAAATAAACTCACCTTTGATGCTACTTTGTTGCATTTTGCAAACTTAAATCTCAGATGTGGTAACTTCATTAGTCAGCACATTTTGTGCCAGTGTTTTTGATTTCTGATTGAGTTTCAGAAGTTTGTATTCCATTTTCCCCTTTGCAAAGCGGCATGTCAGTATTAAAAGCAGCTGAGCAGTCAGCAGCTGAAAGCCTCTCTTTTCCAGCTGAGCTTGGCAGGTACACACCTAACAGTGCGGATCCTGAGGCAGTGATGTAACGTGCCTGTTTGCAAGACCTCACTGATACTTCTGCTCAGGCATCCTGGGATCCTGGAGATGGTATATTGGGTTTACGTGGCAAGGTTTTGGTAGTGGGTGGCCTCTGTGAGAAGAATCCAGCAGCTGCCCCATGTCAGATAAGGGGCAGTTTCAGCCGGCTCCAAAGGGACTTGCTTCTGCCCAGAGCCAAACCAGTAAGTGAAGTTGTTTGCACCTCTGGGAGAGCAGATTGAAGAAGGGGGGAAAAAAAAAAAACACAACTGTGCAACAACAGCTGGGAGAGAGGAGTGGGAACCAGCCCCACAGCCCCCCAGGTCAATGCAGCAGGAGGGCAGGAGGTGCCCCAGGCAGGCAGCAGCAGTTCCCCTGCGGCCTGTGGAGAGGCCCCTGGTGGAGCAGGCTGTCCCCCTGCAGCCCATGGGTCCCACATGGAGCAGATCTCCACGCTGCAGCCCGTGGAGGAGCCCCCGGTGGAGCAGGTGGATGTGGCCTGGAGGAGGCTGCGGCCCATGGAGAGCCCCCGCAGGAGCAGGCCCCAGGCCGGAGCTGCAGCCCGTGGAGAGGAGCCCACGCAGGAGCAGGGGTCTGGGGGGAGCTGCTGAGTCTGTTTTGCCTGTGATGATAATTGTTGAGTGATCTCCCTGTTCTTATCTCAACCCTTGAGCCCTTTGCATCCTATTTTCTCCCCCTTTCACTTTGCAGAGGGTGAGTGAGAGAGCGGTTGTGGTGGAACCGTACTGCCTAGTGGAGTAAAACCACCACAGATGGCATGCTTTGGGGCACGCTGCCCGTTCAGCTACTTTCAATTCAAAATACTCACAGATTCGTTATTCTTGTCACCTATAATTTTTTTGCAGTTCTTAGAAGCTAATTTGTTTACCTCAGCAGCTGTACTTCCTGCCTCAGCTATAGCGTTCTTTCATCTTTCCAAAGTCACTTCCCTTGGTTTTCCTTTCCTTGTTCTGTTTTGCTTAGGAAGTCATACGATGACAGCCACTTTTATTTTTCCAATTTTATCAGAAAGTTACTTATGCAAACTGTTGCTTGTGCCAGTTAGAGGTTCCTCCCCTGCAACAAGGCTACCAGAAGCACAGATCAGAATTATCTCTACTTTTTTATATTCCTTGCAGGAAATTCTGGTAATCAAGTCCTTCCTTATTTGCTTAGACAGTCCTTTGGTGATGTCAGTAATGCTACCACACGACCAACACATGTATGAGTCCCATGGGGATGTGGAAATGAAAACGACCTCTTCAGTTAGGTTCGGTCACGTAACATTGGGCAGTGTTTTTTATTTTAAAAGGGAGAGGGGGAATTTGGTTTTGTCTTAGCTACTCCTTTGGAAATATTTTCAATTTCTAAGATTGCACCTCTATTTTGCAGTAAGTAGTGATGCGTATACATAGATACTTTAACTTCTATGCAACTTTCATCTTTTTCTCTTTGGTGTTTACTCCTCCTATGTCTACAGCTTTACTATTTCCCCTTAAATTTATGTTAATCCAAATGTGCTTGGCCTTTCTTAATCACATTAATTAACCTTGCTTATCCCTGTTCTAGTTCACATTTTTCTTAAACATGCATGATCAAAATCATACATAATATTGCAGACTGCACTTTTCTTGCTGCTTTGTACCATGGGATTAGTGTTTTCTTCTAAAGACACCTCCTTTAACACGTTACAGCACAGCCACAGCTCACCAGTCTCTTTTGTCTTCTTTAGAAGCAGTTTTTTCTTGGAATGAAATCCAAATAGAAATAATTAATACTTGTGGGAAGTGTAGTGTACGGTCAACCCGAAAAGTCTGATAGGTCCATATGTGATTCACTAACTGAAATATTGTGAAGTTAGATGATTGTTTCCAGATATAAATAAGAAGGAACAGAAGCAAGACTCAAGAAATGACCACACGTTTTCCTGGGTTGTGTATTAAAGGATTAAATGGGACCAGTAAGTTACATGTAAGAAATAGGTAAGAAGTCAGCTCTTCCCACTGGCCACTTCAGTACACAAAAAGAGACTTGGCATTTAAGTTGCATCCTAGATAAACAGTTTCATTGCATCAGTGCTCCAAACTATGTACTTACTGTTTAGCAGCATTTTTCTGAAAGATGGGTAACTGTAATGCCACAGTTGAGGTGAATCCTGTCTATGACAAGCAATTTAACAAACCACAAAGGTTTAACTGCATGTTGGTATTCACTTGCTTAAATGTACCAAAAATCAAATTAAACCTAAAATTTAGTTTAAAGGAGCAAGTTAGAAGAGCTTGAAAGACCAAGCATCAAATTTTTGGGTGTGCGGGAGGGTGTGTGGTGCGGGAAGTGCGGATGCAAAATGCATTCAGAACAAGGCAAGTCAGGGATTGTTGACAACTGATTGTGGTAATGTGCTGTCATTTAATCAGTCTCCTTAGCAAGGATACACTAATTGACATATGGAGATGTTGTCTGTCCTAATTTCAGTAACTACTTGCATATTTATAACACATGGAGTGAATATAGCTGTTAACTAACGAAATATTTATTACAATACAAACAATTTTACAGTGACCTGGGTTTTCCCACCAGGACTTAGATACCTTCGAAAATTTAAAACAGCACTAAATTGTTTGAATTACTATTTTTTTTTCATTATTCTTTGGGACAGATGGGCTGGACATCTGTCGACTTCCTACAGCCTCTTTGTTGACAGCTGAATAGAATAATTTTCAGTGTACATTAAGTTGCTTTTGGGAAGAAAATCTCCGCTTTTGAATTCAACAGAAAAATGTTCTGTACAAAGATAGGGCTGTGAAGAAAGTTTCATTGATATCTTCCATTTCAAAACTGCTTTTTAACCACATCTACTTTCTTAGTTTCACAGAGAATCTGTCGTAAGGGAAGTTGCCCATAGTTAATGCTTTGAATTCAACATAGGAGGCTTGCAACTATCATCAGCACCCTCACACTTTGTATCACTCTGCCTGTTTCACAGGAGAAAAACTTTCTTAAATGGAGATGGCTCTGCGTAAAGTAAGGAAAAGCTTTAACCATTCAATCTCATTTCCTTTAAGAATTGATGAGTCAATTCACAATTTCAATTTTCATCTTCCAATATTGTGTCTATTTAAAAGAAATTAAATGCATCTCAGATCATTTTTACAATGAGTATATCTAAAGGAAACGAAAATGTGTTCTAAAAGAACCCTAAAGAGTAAAAGATCAAAGCAATTCTGATTTTTTTTTTATTTGTAGTCCATCCTTCTCCAAAAATTAATGGCTGAAATCCTAATGACCAGATAGAAAAGAACCAAGTTCTGTTAGATGGTAGAAAAATAACATTTAAATTCATTGGTTTTGTGTGTGTATGTGCGTATGTTCCTTCATTCTCTACCAATTTAATCATCTGTTCACATCATACTGAAAATTAAGAATTCTATCAAATCCCAGTAGCCATAAAAAATGACACCCAACCATGCTGTGTAAAAGCAACAACCCTCTTCAGCAAAGTGCACCTGTCTGACATAGTTACAGCTATAAATGAGGTTAGTTTTCACAATGTTAGTTACATCAGCCTGGTGGAACACTGTAGGCACCTCTCCAGTAAGGTGTTAAGTGCTATGATCAGAAGTGAATATCAGCCACAGGTATCTTTAACACTTCTGCAGATGAATTCTCATGTCACTGAGGTTGCCAACAGACCTCTGTGAAGGTAGGAAGGCAGGAAGGGTCTGAGAATCTTCATTCCCTACCAGCCAGGGCAACCTTTTCATGTTTATAATACTGTGCTTTTCAACTGTCTGCAGGAAAACAAGGTATTATCTGGAAAATGTGATTTTTCTTCAGTAGGGATGTTGACAGTATGTTAACTGAAGTTAGGAAACAAGACAAAGTTTAGAAATTGGTCCAAGATTTATAATTAGAGGAAAGCAGCACGATGTACCACATAGCTTTACACTGAAAGCAAGACAGTGGCTTAAATCAGCTTCACTTAGGCATGATGCTATAACCGTTCCCAAGCTTCTCCGAATGGTTTTGGTGACTTCCGAAGGGCTATCCATCTACGTGAAGATGTACCAGGTAAAACCCTATGACTTTTATAGAAAAGAAAACATTAATCATTAATAATGTTTGTTGAATTGCTCTCTCTCGGGAGCCCTCAAGGAATGACAACAGGGTTGGAAGTGCTGGAACACCGGGCAGTTTTTGGCTTTGCTAAGGGTAGTATTTTCACCTGGGTGATGTTAGCATGGTAAAAATAAAGCAGCTCCATCCTAGGCCAGCTGGTGACTCCCCGTGTACCCCTGCAGGTGGTCGAACTCTTCACTGAAAGGATTGTAGCCCTGCTCCCTTAAGCACCGCAGGGCCCAGAACAACTGCTCCGCCGGGGGGAACTCATCCCACTTCACCCATTCCCATCCTGTAGAAAAAAAAAAATAAATAAATAAAAAATAAAAACAAACGAGCAAAATGGGATGGATGCAGGGAGGGATGCACGGTGGGTTCCCCCTCCAGCGCGCCAACTCTCAATGGCCACGCCCACTCGCAATGGCCACGCCCACTCTGGATAGCCACGCCCCCTATATAAGGCCCCGCCCCGCCCCTCTCACCCTCATTCTTCTCCGGCTCGCTGTTGCGCGGCTCCGCCCCCGGCTCCGCCTCCCCCTTCATGAGCACGGTGACGTAGTGGTAGCCGGCGGCCGGGCAGGCGGCGTTGACGGCGGAGGCGAAGCGCACGTTGCGCAGGCGCAGCGCCGCCTCCTCCCGCGCCTCGCGGGCGGCGCACTCGGCCAGGCTCTCCCTGAGGGGAAGGGGGGGGGAACCGTGAGGAGGGCGGCGGCCCCCTCAGAGGGCGGCGGCCCCCTCCCCGGCTCCCCGCGGCCCCCTACCCGAACTCGAGGTGGCCGCCGGGCACCTGGTACATGCCGCCGCCCAGCCGGCCCTTCCTCTTGCCCAGCAGGACGCAGTTGGGGTGCGCGGGGCTGGTGATCACCACCCCGACGCCGACGCCCGGCCGCGGGGGTTGAGCCGCGTCGCCCATGGGAGCCGCGGGGGGGGGGGCTGAGAAGATGGCGCCGCTTCTCCTACTCGTCCTCTTTCCTCTTTCTCCTGAGGTCTGGGTGTGCGCATGCGCTTCCCCACATGGAGGGGCGAGGCTCCCTGAGGCGGAGCCTCCACACGGCCACCCCTCGGCTTCCCCCTCCACAGGAGTCAAGGACGGGGAGTTGAGGAGCGTAAAACGCTTAAAACGCTTCCAAGGCTGGCAAATCGGGGCCTTCCTAAAACAAACGTGAAAATCCCACATGCATACACATTCACTTGCTGCAATCAGTGCCAAGTGTTCTCCAAATTAAGTGTTAAGTGTTTAAATGTTCTCGAAATTAAGTGGCTTGGTATGTTAGCCCATGGTTTCAGCTGGGCGAGAGTCAATTAGAAATGTAAAACAAAATTACAGCCATAGTTAAGCAGAATAACAGTTCCTTACTAATAAAATTGAAGAAGAAATCAAAATCTGTTCATGCAAACACTTTTTACCGTCATTTTCCCTTTTTTTCTTACAGAATGACTACACAGCATATAAGAAAAAAATATTTATTTATTTAACTTATTTATTTAACTTATATTTCTTACAAACGACTGCAATATTTCCCAGGCTAAGATTTCCCCCTTCACTAGCCTATTTATCACAACAAGGATATGAAGTATTTTATCTTTGCAGGACTTCAACATAGGTTTTTTTTTTTTTTGTAAGGTTTTGAAATGCACTTCTATACAGATGTTTTTTATTTATTTATGAAGGTGGTGTGGCCAAATTGACTGAAAAGTGGTCACTACTTTTAGTGGGATTTGTTTAGTTGCCTGAACTGGATCGGTATGGCATCAAGCGAGTCCCAGTGTTGGCATGCAGGAAATGTCAGGAGTATGTGGCTGGGTTGTCTTAGAAGTAAGGCTGCCCTTTAACAGTAGTTGGCAGTTTTATTTAGCTGTAATGTTTGTTTAGCCCACACCCTGAATGACAGGCATTAGTACATTAATAATAATAATTAAAAAACTGGGCAAAATCCCAAGCTAAGTGCCTTTGTAAACTGAGCTCATTCATTTATATCTTGTCTTCCAGTACAGCTTGAGTGTCTTATTCTCGAGGTTAAATGTCAGTCAGTTATGTCATTTGCGTTTTGACAAGATGATAATCTTAAAAAAAGAAGACTCCTCCTCCATTAAGCTCATTCTGGTAGAGTATATTAAAACACCAGCACTACATCAACAAGAATGAAAACATTATTTGTGTCAAATGTAAACCATTTTCATGTATCTTACTCCAAACAGTATTTACAAATGAGTTTGAGGATGGCCCACTATCATTCTGCTCATATAATTTAGCATACAAAAAATACTCATATGATCATTATGCATATTGGAATGGTAGCAGGATGCCATTTCTTACAAATATTTTATTATATGTGTAACATATATAAAAAACAAAACAAAACAAAACCAACACAGAATCATAGAATGATTTAGATTGGAAGGGACCTTAAAGATCATCTAGTTCCGATTGCCCCGGCCCAGATGAAGGACCTTGCACTTCGCCATGTTGAACTTTGAGGTGCACACAGGCCCACCTCTCAAGCCTGCCCAGGTCCCTCTGGATAGCATCCCTTTCCTCCAGCATGTTGACCACACCACTCAGCTTGGTGCCATCAGCAAACATGCCAAGGGAGTACTTGATCCCACTGTCCATGTCACCGACAAAGATGTTAAACAGTCCCAGTCCCAGTCCTGACCCCTGAAGAACACTACTCGTCACTGATCTCCACCTGGACATTGAGGCGTTGACTGGAACTCTTTGAGTGTGACCATCCAGCCAATTCCTTACCCATCAAGTGGTCCATCCATCAAATACGTGTGTCTCCAATTTAGAGACAAGGATGTTGTGTGGGACAGTGTCAAAAGTCCTTGTAAACATTTGTAGTATTTGTCATAGTCCTTATAAACAATTGTATTATTTATCAGTCAGCTAAGACTTTCCCCTTCCCTCTACCAGTCTACTGATCACAGGGAGGACATGTCCCTTCCTTTTCAGGGCTTCA
Organism: Cygnus atratus; assembly: GCF_013377495.2. Taxonomy (NCBI): domain Eukaryota; kingdom Metazoa; phylum Chordata; class Aves; order Anseriformes; family Anatidae; genus Cygnus; species Cygnus atratus. The sequence goes on along the minus strand of NC_066362.1, from coordinate 179,440,360 downwards.
AAACAGATTTTTTTGTAAGTTTTGAAAATAGAAAAAAAAAAACACCTTAGGTTTTGCACAGATCATGAAAGAAATATAGAACAGTATTTACAAGTGTGATGGTGAACAGACATCCACTGAAGAAAAAAGACGAGAACAAACCAAGAATTAGAAAGTTAAAATGCACCTTAGTGATATGTAGAAAAGCTTGCAAGACTATGATTTATGTGCTCTTGCAATCTTATTAATCCTTTACCTGACAGTACTTCCGCGAACTACACAGCTAAAACTCTGTATTTAAACCAGCATGGGTCCATCCTACTATTGAAAGAGGCACCTGGTTTTCAGACCCAAGCACTTGTTCCATGTTCCTCATGCTGGCACTGTTATGGAAGTGGCTGTGCAGTGAATCAGATGAGTGAACTGATCTGGCTGCTAAAAAAAATCCCATTTTGGTGAATTTGTTTTTCAGCATGCTTTGGGCAGCACAAGGAGGGGATAGAATAGAGTAGATCAGATTAAACATAGCATGAAGCCAAACCTAACTCTGCAAACTGTGAAAAAAACTACTATGTTTTAGCAGGATTGGTTCCCTGATATGATTTACAGCTCAGGTACATGAATGATTGAATTGGCACAGAGAGTATGAGCAGCTGGGAACAAGAATGATGGAACTAACCATGTTAGTGACAGGCAAGATTTATGTTGGACTGAAATGACTATGCAGCCATTCTTTAAGAATGCACATACAGAAACCAAGTCAGAAAAGCACACGCTGTACAAAACAGAAAACATCCATCTTCCTGAGACTCTCATGCGTGCGGTTCGGTAGCTGTGGAATTTACTATATGTTCACATTCGCTTAGCAGAAGTCTGACCTGGAAGGCACAGGGATTATGTTTATAAATTGTACCTTGCAAAGCTGGCACTGAGCAGCTGGGTGGAATGTAACAGCAGTGCAGTACATCAAAGTCCTCCCAGCAGGCTGAAACATAAGCTTGAAAGATGTGTGAAGTCTCCCTCACTTGCATTCAAGATGATGGTTGTTATCCTGAAATTATATATATTATATATAATTAAAATTTAACGCGGTTAACTGTTTCATCACTAGTACTGTATCAGAAATATCTCTATGTTTATTCCATAATCTTGACATCTCATCATGTTTCTAGTACATTGTTGTCTTTTTGCCTTAGATAAATCATCCATTACTGTCATGCTGCACCTTGATAGAAATTAGCACCAAAACTGAGGAAATATATGGTACATTCTTTTAAGTTGAAACATAACTGAGCTCTTATCACATGTAAATCATAAAATCCTGTACTTTATGTGGGTGAACAATTGCCAGACGGATCTGGCCCAAAGGGTTGTAGTAAATGGGGTTATGTCAGGCCAGCAGCCAGTCACTGGTGAGGCTCCTCAGGGCTCCATTCTGGGGCCAGTTGTCTTCAATGTTTTTATAAATGGTCTGGATGCAGGACTGGAATGCATACTAAGCGAGTTTGCAGGTTATACTAAAATAGGAGGAGCTGCTGACTCCCTTGAGGGTAGAGAGGCCTTGCAGAGATCTTGGCAAATGGCAAATCAGCGGGCTGGGCAATCACCAGCCACATGAAGTTTAACAAGATCAAGTGTTGGATTCTGCAGCTGGGACGGGACAGCCCTGGCTATACGTACAGACTGGGGGATGAGAGGCTGGAGAGCAGCCCCGCAGAAAGGGATCTGGGGGTTGTGGTCACAGCAAGCTGAACACGAGCCAGCAGCGTGCCCTGGCAGCCGGGAGGGCCAACCGTACCCTGGGGTGCATCAGGCCCAGCACTGCCAGCCGGGGAGGGAAGGGATTGTCCCGCTCTGCTCTGCGCTGTGCGGCCTCACCTCCAGCACTGTGTGCAGCTCTGGCTGCCACGGTGTAAGAAGGACAAAAAAGTATTAGAGAGTGCCCAAAGGAGGGCTGCAAAGATGGTGAAGGATCTAGAGGGCAAGGTGTATGAGGAGTGACTGAGGCCCCTTGGTTTGTTCAGCCCAGAGGAGAGCAGGCTGAGGGGAGGCCTCATGGCGGCCTGCAGCTCCCTCAGGAGGGGAGCGGAGGGGCAGGCGCTGAGCTCTGCTCTCTGGGGACAGCGACAGGACCCGAGGGAATGGCATGGAGCTGGGACAGGGGAGGGTCAGGCTGGTGGTTAGGAAAAGGTTCTGCACCCAGAGGGTGGTCGGGCACTGGGACAGGCTCCCCATGGCAGTGGTCACAGCCCCAAGCCTGCTGGAGTTCCAGAAGTGTTTGGACAATGCTCTCAGACACATGGTCTGATTTTTGGGTGGTCCTTTGTGGAGCCAGGAGTGGGACTTGGTGATCCTTGTGGATCCCTTCCAACTCAGATTATTCTATGGTTCTGTGATATTACCGTGCAGAGAGGTGGCTCTCACCTAGTTCAGCAGTGAGAGCAGTCCTTTGATTTGGGAGCTAACATGAGTCTCCTGGAGACTTACTTTGATCTGCTATTGTAGAGTGATAGGATGAGAGGCAGTGAAAGTGGTAGAGCACCACAGCAGGTTGTTCAGAGAGGCTGCACAATCTCTTACCTTGGAGATACTGAAAACTCAACTGGACACAGCCCTGAGTGATCTGCTTGAAGTTGGCCTTGCTTTAAGCAAAGAGTGCCATGAGGGGAGTGGAAGGGGTTGGAGCAGATGGCCATTCCAACCTAAATTATTGTATGATTCTATTTTGGCAACAGATAAGATTTCTTGTGAAAAAACTTATGTACTCAGTATTTGCAAAAATACAGAAAATCAGGAAAAGGTCTGCATTTTTTGATTTAAATAATGATTCCACCTGTCAGAATTGGGAGGTAGTTTTGCTTCACAGATAAAAAATCAGGACTATGCCCTTGCCATGTTCAGTATAAGCAGGCGCATTTAAGTCACCTTCAGAAGTGAGTATTCAGTCAAAAACTGCTCACACAGTCTGTAAAGCTGAAATGTGATCTAATAAGCTATCATCAGCTGCCTCCAAGAGATGGTGATGATGAGAGAGTGTCTGATATCCATGTTTATTAGAATTTCATGATCGGCATTTTTCCTTTTTTTTTCTCCTCAAGCTTGCTATCTTAAAAACATGAAATTGCACTAAAGACACACATTATAGTAAAAAGGTTGCAAAGCTTTATACTTGAAAGTGCCTATGCCAATGTTACCTACACGCTTAATTTCTTGTATTTTTGTATATGGGAGTCCAAAAGTAAAATAGTAGCTGCTTTAGGCAAAACAAGCAGAGAAACCAAACGCAACTTGTTGTTGTTGTTGCATTTTCCATTTAGATTCAATCGGTAAATTGTGCTGATTCAACAGACATAAATGTTGCTGCCATGGTTATAAGTTGAGTCTTGCATGAAGCATGAAGCTGGCAATCTTTTCCTGGGTTATTGTGCAATAAGTGCTTTGGAAATTTTAGATAAAACAGGATTCTCAACTAGAGTCTAGTTCTACGTCAGTAAAACAATCCTTGCTCTTTGCTCTCACAGAAGAGAACCCAGATCCTTCCAAGATATATCAGAACACTTTATTATTCCTATCGTTACTTGTGTAAAACATGACAGAGTAGCTGACAGCTGTCATTTCCGATTTAAGAGTTTGTCATGCAAGTTTTTAAACCAAGATGCACTTCCACTTGTAAAAAAGTCTTTTGACTCTGAAATCCACTCTTTTTTCCCCCTTATACATACGTGACAGACAGCAATACTAGTGATAACTTTAGATTTCTGACAATACATCTAGTCTGCTTCAATTTACTTTCTTATAATTTGAGATTTTAATTTAATTTCCTTGATATTAGTTCTCTGCAATAGCAAATATGCTGTCATACTGATAATTAAAATTAATTGCTTGTCAAATAAATTTTCTTTTCCTTTCAGTATACCACAGATCTGATACTTTGTACATCTCCGTCTAGAACTTCCTAAAGTTCAAAAAATACATTTCCATTGTAATCATGGAAAGTGAAAGAAGATTGGTGAGAAAGCAGGTTTTGCTTAAACTCTGTCACAAAACATACAAACAGACACACACACAAACAAACAAACAGAAACCAGCAACAACAGAAAAAAAACCCTACCAAATTGCTAAAAAGGAATACCTTTAATTTTTAATTTTTAATTTCGTGCAGGTACTTTTTGATAATGTCTTCCACTGATTCTTACCTGCAAAAAGAGTTTACTTAGCATGAACTAAGTAACTTGATGAATGTTGACCCTGAGCTATGTATCTCTGATCTGGAGATGTCCAAAACTTAGGATTCATGCCTGAAGGTGTAGTCAGTGCATTATTATGGTAAAGATTCATGTTTCAGTGCTGCAATGTTTATCTACTGCAGTAGATTTCATTGCAGAAGGAGAAATGAACTTGATCTGCCTGCCTGAGCTTATGGAAATGGAAGGAAATGAAAGAAGGGCTGACTTGGCGGCGTTGCTGGTTAGGTACCACATGGCCTGATTTCCTCTCCAGGCTTTGTCTCTAAGCTTGGTCTCTTCCTTTTTACACAGCTGTAGAATAGATAATGCCAGAGAACTTCCTGGTTAGGAAATCTTTGGAAAATAAGCGGGCAAGGGTTCACATTATCTGTAGTGTGCCACTTGCTGTCAGAGTAGTTAGTGATTTGATGGAGTGACCAGCAAGGAAGCTATGAAGAATACTGAGTAAGGAAAAGAAATAAAGACTGCTCTCCTGCAGCTGAATCACTGTAATTTCCACAAACAATCCTGCTTCTTAAGAGTTTCCAAATGAAGAAGGGAATTTTTGCAAAAGTTAGCCTGCTTTATCTTTGCCTATGCCTTGACCTTACCTTTATTACAAATTTATGATCTGGATAATTCTCCCCAATCCTGGTCTCACGTTAAATTCCAAACAATGGCTTTTCATTACATTTTCATATCAGGATTTAGGAGAGCTTTAAGGTTTTCTACTTTACGTAGTTCCTTATCATACAGACAAGGAACAGAAAATCCTTGCTTTTAATATCATACTTCAGAAAGGGCCTGCATGAGCAAAAGGAGTTTATTCCTATAGCCTTCACTGACAGCCATAACCTAACTCCTGTAGTTTTTTTAAAAAACAGAATATTCTTTTTCTATATTAATACTGGAATTATCATTTATATCCAGTTGCATTAAAAGTAATCTTTCTCATTAAGATATGCTGTCAGCCCTAAAGTGGTCACAGTCTTCACAATGATTTATACAGAATAATGGTGTGCACGTGTAAGAAAAAAGTATTTTACTGTTTTAATTGCTTATTAGTTATTTCTTTGCTCTGGTGTAGACAGACAAGATTGAGTCATCAAAACGGGTGTAGGTGGTGAGACAAGTCTGTTTTATTTGTAGCTTTGCTATTAACTTTTTAAGTGACCTTGGGCAACTTGGAAGCTGGCAAAGATGGATTATGCTCCAGCTCCTATAAATCTCCTGTGTGTATTCAGTGCCAGGACAGACTGAGACAGAAGAATATAAAAGTGTCCATTAGTTCAAAACAAAAATCTTTCAAGGGCAGTACCTGGTGGTCCAAAGTGGATCTCTGAAAGAACAGGTAAGAAAACGTGACAGGGCTTTTGACTGCTCTTCTACAGCTATTTGTGGCTCAGTGACTTCTCACTGCAAAGGTGGCTTCTGTGTATTTAGTAACGCTTTTCTTATTTCTCTTCTCTGAGCTTATAAAGACCCATTTTGAGTGATTTGAGTTCACCCATGTGAACTTCCATCATTTGCAGTATCCACGGCAAGGTGCTACATAGCTTAACTACACACTGTGTGAAGAATCACTTTTGCGAGCAAAATCCTTTTGCTGCATTAACCCTCTGCTGCTTAATGTTCATGCCCTCCTCTTTAGAAAATTGCACCCATCCAGAGCTGAGACTGCGTACAAATGCCTGTTGCGAGCACAGGTGAAAATGACAGAACCCTTTGCAGGAGAGACACTGGAGCACCTTCAGGGAAGGACATTGGATTGTCTTTCTGTATGACAGCCATTGGAAGGACAGGTGGAATAACCTGCTCATACTGCAGATGGGTGCCGTGAATAGTTTCATGTTGTTAGATGCTCTTGATGTTCCCTTTAGGAGTTTGTCCAGAGTCATCCCTGACAGTAGTCCTGCAGGCCAGCAACACATAGAGAGTTAACTGGCTGCAAGACATGCTATGTAAAGCAGGGTAGACACCTCTGGAGAATTTTTCGTACTTTGCTTCAGGTCAGGTTTTTCCCTGTGACCTTGGCTAGTGAAGCAGCTGAAGATGTTTACTGACCTGCTGCTTGGCCTGGCTGTAGCCAAGATCATTATCTTTTCTTGTTACTCTAAGAAAGAAAAGAAATGGTGAATATGTCATTTCCAAGAATTGACTTTTTATGTTATGTTATGTTATTTATTTATTTTGAGTTGCACAGCTCCAGATCACCGTGTACTGACAGTCTGAGCCAGATGATGGCATCAGTGATCAGAAAGCAGAGACAGAAATTCATGATTTTTTACAACGAATCCCAGTTAGACCAGTTCTCACAGCTGCACAATGAAATCAGACAATGCAACATCCAAATTATTAAAGCTCTCCATACAGCTGTTTTTCAGGGTGTACACAATGACAGTAGCTGCCATAATCTTTCTAGAAGTCCTTTAATATTGCAAGAAGATATAACATTTCTTCTTTTGATGCATAAGATAAAAACCTTAAAACAGCATAACTGGAAGATGTCATTGATAGTGAGAAGAAAATACAGTAGGAATTGTACTGTGATGGTCTCACAGTTTTTCTCAAAGGCAAGAATGAATTATAAGCCCAGAGAGATTTGTCCATCTTTCTTGCAGTAGCAAGCAACTGAGTCAGGGTGTAAGTATGGTTTCACAGCATCACAGAATAGTTAAGGTTGAAAGTGACCTCTGGAGGTCACCTGCTCCGACCCCTGCTCAGGCAGCACCACCTACAGCAGGTTGCCCAGGACTATGTCCAGGGTGCTTTTGAAGATCTCCAAGGAGGGAGAGTCCTCAGCCTGTCTCAGCAACCTATTCTAGTGCTCCATTACCCATGTTGTAATGAAATGCTTCATGGTGTCCAGAGAGAACCTCCTGTCTTCCAGTTTGTGCCCATTGCCTCTTAGCCTGGCGCTGCGCACCCCTGAAAAGAGCCTGGCTGCAGCCTCTTTGCCCCCTCCCTGTGGGGATTCACAGACCTTGGTGAGATCTCCCTGAGCCTCCTCCAGGCTGGGCAGTCCCAGCTCTCTCAGCCTCTCTTCACAGGAGAGGTGCTCCAGGCCCTTTGTCATCTTGGTGGCCCTACAAAGAACCCTCTCCAGTATGTCCAGGTCTCTCCTGTACTGTGGAACCCAGAACTAGGGACTACTTTAGGTGCAGCCTCACCAGTGCTTAGTAGAAAGGAAGGATCACCTCACTCAACCTGCTCTGTTGACCAGTACTGGTCTCTGAACCGTAGTTTTGGGCTTCTAAGTTTAAGGTTTTAAGTTTTGCCAGACCTCATTACATTGTCTTTGTAAACTTTTTTGCATACTCTTCTTCCCCTTTCAGTGGGGAGGGTCATTTCAGAAAGTCTCCCAGAGTTGTAAGATTTCCTGGTGTTTAATATAGGCCTGTGACAGGTACGAGAATTAAAATTGTGTTTTTGCAGTAGAAAGTTCCACTAACCTTGCATATTCAAAAGTGATTGTGCAGGCATAACAGTGGGGGGTATGTTAAGTAGATAAGGGGACAGTGGAAGGTCCCACTGTCCCAAAATAAGGAGGATGGCTAAGAAAAACAAGACAAGTAGTTGCAGAATCAGCAAAAACAAAACAAAAACAACAAAAAAAGGGCCCCTCCAGTCACAATGGAAAAAAAAAGGGGGGGGAATTATAGGTTGGTCAAATAAAATTGTACATATATGGTGTAGTAACAAGTGTCAAGTAGGTTGTGAACCTGTAGTACTTAGTCAATGAGGAAACAGGGGAGGAATCAAACCTCGGGTGATAGGGGATATGAGGTTATGATACACTTCTGCTGCATGCTCCTGCTTGCAGGACACCCACCATTGCAATCATGAATAAAAATGTTACTTTACTGAGATCCTTGCCTGAGCCTGTGTTACTGGCTGCAGATTGTTTCTCACACAGAGCCACAGGCAAGCCTGTTTTTTTAGAGAAGAGCCACTGTGTGTACAGAAAGGAGTTATTTTGGTGGTGAGAGGACACAAAGTTTAAGTACTTTTTCCCTTGGAAAAGGCAAGTCATTTGCCAAGGAAATGTCTCAGATTTTATTAGCTGTTTTGGAAAATTTTGGATGGACTATCAAAATTTTGTAGCTCCTTACAGGTTCAATGGTGTGATCACACCTTGAATGTCTGAACATAAGAGGTGCAGACCTGAGTGCTCTGTGGAGTTCACCACAGTGCTAACGGATAACAGTAATGCTACATGCAGACAGCAGAGGACCAGAAGCTATCGCTACTCTGTCTTTTGCAATACTTGCCTAAATAAAAGCTATTATTGTGCACTTTCAGTTTCAGAAGAAAAAATGCAACCTGTCTGGTTAGTGGGTAGTTCCAGTTACAAAACTCACTACAATCATAGCGTTCCTTGAGATAAGGTTCAGCTTTGGCATTCATAATGCATGGAAATAACTGCATTTTTCTTTATTACTGTCCTCTACTGTTAACAGAGGGCATTTCTCATTCTGGTTTCCCAGAATTAATGTTTTCTTAAACATTAATTTTATTTCCTAATGAATGTTTTGCCTTAAAGAAGAAGTTTTGTCTTCCTGTGACTCACAAGGTTTATTCACTGGGTTCTGCAGAGGGTTCTGTCTCCTTGAAAAGCTTGTTAGTGAAATAATCCAAGGACACCACAGTACACGTATACGTGCAGATCTGCAAAAGCAGAGACCCAGCTGTAAGCTGCATGAGGCAGAAATTAATTTGGTGTCAGGTACAAAGTCTGGAATGCTAGGGAATTAAAGATGGGTTTCAAAATAAAAATGTGCAAATATTGGGTCATAGAATCATTAAAGTTGGAAAAGCCCTCCGAGATCATCTGGTCCAACCATCCCCCTACCACCAATGTCACCCACTAAACCGTGTCCCTAAGCACCAGGTCCAGCCTTTCCTTGAACACCCCCAGGGACGGTGACTCCACCACCTCCCTGGGCAACCCGTCCCAGTGCCTGACTGCTCTTTCTGAGAAGAAATGTCTCCTCATTTCCAGCCTGAACCTCCCCTCAGCACACCTGAACCTCCTCTGGTACAACTTGAGGCCATTCCCTCTAGTCCTGTCACTAGTTACCTGTGAGAAGAGGTCGACCCCCAGCTCCCCAAAAATTGACGTGTTTGATGTATTGCATGAAGACACCGTGAAATAAGGAAAAAATATCTTCAGAGTGAAGATAATAATGATTATTTTGAACTGGAGCGGAAAAATCCTGCTGCCTTACAGCAGGCCTCTGTGAAGGCGCGTACCACAGAAGGTGGCTGCAGTTGTGTCTGCTGAGTGAAGGGAAGCTTGTTGCGATTTTGTCATGAGCACAGAGCAGAATATTGTGTTTAAATGTCTGCATTTCAGGCCATGCTTGGTGCCTGATATGCTCAGCAAGATGGGTGACTGAGGGAGGTTTGGCGTGCTGAGGGCAGGCCATGGCTGCCCAAAGCACGGCGGGCCTGCAGGACACTGCAGCTGGGTTGGCCTCTTCTCACAGGTAACCAGTGATAGGACTAGAGGGAATGGCCTCAAGTTGCACCAGGGGAGGTTCAGGGTGGAAATGAGGAGACATTTCTTCTCAGAAAGAGCAGTCAGGCACTGGGATGGGTTGCCCAGGGAGGTGGTGGAGTCAAGGAAAGGTTGCACCTGGTGCTTAGGGACATGGTTCAGTGGGTGATGGTGGTGGTAGGGGGATGGTTGGACCAGATCATCTTGAAGGGCTTTTCCAACCCTAACGACTCTATGGTTCTATGAGGAGGTGAGGATGGGGGTGAGAATTATAACCCTTTTTTATGATCCCTGTGGGAAAACAAACAAACAAACAAACAAGCATAAACTTTTTTTTTTTTTAATCCTTGGTAAAGGGGAGGCTGGGAACGAGGGTTAGAGACCTCGTCTACCGTCAGTCCTCCCCGCCAGGGGGCAGCACCGCCATTTCCGCGTCCCCATGCCCCTCGCAGACCATCGAGTCCTCCCTCCCCCGCTCCCCGTGCGGTCGCCATGGAGGGGTAGGGAGCCGCGCCAGCTCTTCCGCCTCCTCCCCGTCCCTTCGGCCCCGTCTCGCTGGTAGCGCATGCGCGCTGCGGGGCGTGGGGGGGGCACCTGAGGGCGAGGGGGCTCCGCCATGGCGGCCTCCATCATCCGAAGCCGGGCGGCGGCCGGGCTGAGGGGCAGCGGGCTCCGCGCCACCCTGGGCACCGCCACGGCCAAGGTAGCGGCGGAGGGGACGGGGCCGGGGCCGGGAGGGCGGCAGCCGGGCCCTGGGGTGGCTCTGTGGCGGGGCTGGCAGCCCGGCTGCCCGCGCGTCCCCTCAGAGGCTCGCGTCCTTCTCGTTCGCCACAGGTTTTCCCCCCTTGGTTGCTTTTTCCTCCCTCCCCGAGGCTTTTTGTCCCAGGTCGTTGGGTAAATCGGTTGGTAAATTTGCTTCCCCGCCGTCACCCTGCTCGGGCGGTGCCGGGATAACCTCTTAGCTTCCTCTAAACGTCGTTTCTGCGAGCCGCCTGCTTTTGTAACCCCTTAAAAAACAATTGGGACAAAACAGGGAGCGAGGCCGGCGTGAGTAACCCCCTGCGGGGCCCGCTTCTCCTTGCACACCCGGAGGAAGGTCGCCCCGAGCTCCCCTCTCGTGTTACGCCGAGTCCCCGCAGCGCCTCTCCCTCGGGTCGCCTGCCAAGGGAAGGAGCCGGCTGTGAGCTGAAGGAGTCCTCGGGGGTTAGACAGGCTGCCTCCAAATGCCACAGCGAGGTTCTCGTGGCGTTTTATGGGTCTGCTGAAAATCAACTTTTCACAACCCAGGCTCTTCGAAGCGCCCAGGTACAGATGTATTTGCACGGTACTTCTGCCGACGCTGCTTACTAAACAATCAAAAGCAAAATTTTGCTTGAACCTAGGTAATTTTTCTAGTCTTTTCACCTTGAACCTGTCAGTTACGTACATAGATTAGCCGTATTCAACAGATTTGCTCCTCTGTGTGCATAAAGTTAAGGTTTTATTCCCTTATATTGAAACATGCAAAATGCTGCCAATGTTTTTGATTTCTGTGGTTGGAAGTTTTTTTGTTATGAAGTACAATTACGTTACAAGCTACTCTTTGGAAATCGATGTCGTCTTAAAGTGTATGAGTAGCTGTTCTTTTTAAAATGCATTGTTTACGTAGTACCGCTTCTGATGTTTTACCATCAAAATTGGTTTCTCCAAGGACTGTGTTATAGAAAGTAACTAGTCAGAAGTTCTTGGGGGTCCTGTACATCAACTCTCCAGGAATCCAGACTCACTCCACATTGGAATTTCCTGGACTGAATATTAGGCATGTTGTCTTCTACCTAGCATTTGAAAAGTTAGTTATCTTCTGGCAACCCTCTGACTGGGGGTTTATGTTTGTATCTTACTGGTTATGTCTAGTTTTCTCTGTTTCACGATAATCATATGAAGGCAGAATAGCCTGTAGCAAATTTAATTCACCGTTTACAACTGCTGAAGTTGGTGTTTCCAATGTCCCTCCTACCCAGAGCTTAGTTTTTAGTTTGGCAGAAGGAGGCAGTCAACCAAAACTTTTGAATAAACCTTTTCTTTGTGCTTTTCTCTGTTCTCTTATACTTCTAGACTCGCTTAAGGTTCTTTCCCCTGCAGATATATTCCTTAAAGTACTTAAATATGAACTTAATGTTAAAAGGTATTTTAACCCTGCCAACCCTTGCCACCGCTAGCAGCCTCCCCAGCTCTTCCCCATTGTCCCCAGTAAAACCCCTGAAAACCCTATAACATGCCTGATATGAGTGGCTGTTATGGAAGGTAATGTACAAGAAGCATAGGATTAAGCGGTCAGATGTTTGCATTGATACACTTAACTGTACTTGTTTAATACATAGGCTTTTTCTTTAACCTAAGCAGCAGCTTTTCGTAATAGTCATGTTCTTTTTCTTTTTTTCCTCTCTTTCCTTTTTTTTTTCTTTTTCTTTTTTTTCCTTCAGATACTTGGTGGAGGTCCAGGAATACTCAGTAATCATGGGTTTCAGGTGCAACAACAGCAACAGAGGAAGCTGTCACTACATGAATACTTGAGCATGGGACTGTTGCAGGAGGCTGGTATTTCTGTTCCGCATGGAGTAGTTGCCCGGACACCAGACGAAGCTTACAAAATAGCAAAAGAAATAGGTATAACATTAAAGAGAACGTATACAATATAGGCATGGGATTGATACAAGGTGTAACTACTTTTTCTGTCTTTTCTGGTAAGACATTTCTTGGAGTTGTGAATATAGCTTCTCTTTAAGAGAGAGCCCTTCCTATGGAGCAACTTTCTTGCAGATTTGAGACTTTGGAGCTGATGTTTTCCTAATACGAAATTTTCTAACATTTAAGTGCATAAGCACACAGTGAAATCACTTAAGTGTCAGTTTTAATGATGCTCTGGGTTGTACATAGAGACTGGCTTATGAAGCTGAACTGTGTCCCTAAAACTGCAATGGGGAAGGACCTAACCCTACTTTCAGTGAAGGCTGTGAACATGTATTTCAGTCACCATCGTTCCCGTATCACAATTGCTGAAGATATTTTTCCTGAAACTTGTGAGTCTTGTTTGGAAGGAACGTATTTTTGAGAGGATGTGGCAGGTATAAATAGTATTAGCTTAGATTCATACAACTACTGAGACTTCTTTGAGATGAGTAATAGGCTCTGTGTAAATCCTGGATTTGTTTTCGCTCTCCAGCCAGGTTAGAGGGAATCTTCTGTGAAGAGCTTCGTAGTTGGTTATAGATGAGGCTTTTGTAGTCCAAAATCTCTTATAAAGCTGAAGATGCAATGGACGCTTACTTTTAGGCTGCAGGAGGGTGAAATCCTATTCCTTTGAGGACATGCTGTTCTGTCAGGATGCAGCTGCTTCATATAGGAGGGAAGGACTTTGACGGCTTGTAGTTAGTGTTAAATTCCTGGCGTGTTGATGAAAAAGCATTCGATCTCTTTTGCTTTTGCTTGAATACTTGGTTAGAGTTGAGCTTTAATTTAGGACTTGATTCTACGGATTGATTTGCCACTTTGTCTACTATGCATCTCAGTAAAAATTTAATGTTTAATTTAGATATAATGTAGAAGTCTGCTATCATTTGCAGCATCAATGCTACCTTTTTCTTTTAAGTTTAGAGGTTCACCTCCCAAATACATAAAGCTTTTCACACAGTTTTAATAGATGACGTTACTTTTTTTTGCATATTCCACTCCTATATGCAAATGCCTAAACCTCTTTTCACCTCCAAGTGGATACATTTGTAGTGAGTGATTCCTGAGGCTTCATGTTTTGTTAGATTCGTTTCTGTTTCATGTATATATTTAATGCAAGAAATAACATCTGAAAAAAGAGCTATTTTCCCTAGAGCTGCTTTGTTATGTAGAAAGGAATCAGAAAGCTTCAGATCTGATGTCCCAGAAACTAAAGTATTTTCTGCTTGTTGTCTTTGTCTTGTTCCTATTAGAGAGTAACTGATACACAACTGTGACTGTATCGTCGTGAAGGAAACATCTTAAAACAATTCCTTTCCAATTATTCTGAGAACTGTTACCTAGTCCCTCAACTTCAGTGAGAACTGAGCCTTTAGAGTCATCTAAACCTCACAAGTAGGGCATAACCCTCTGCTTACATTAATATCTGCACAGAAGTCCTGCTACCGGCAAATAAGACGACCTTTGCCTGTATTTTTTGACAGCTGGCGAGCTCACAGGTCAGGATTCCTTTATTTTGTTCCTTGTTCAGAGAGGAAACCTGTAGCCAAGTAGGTATGTCTGTAGTTAATTGCTAGCTTATAGCTCGGGCTTGCCCACGGGGCTTTCCAGGTATGCCTGTTATCCGGCATATGTGACTCTGCAATTTCTTAGGGGTCAGGAGAATAAGGTTGTGAAGTATATCAGTTAGCACCATTTAGTAAACAAGAATTAAGGCATTCAGAGCTTCTGGTTGTCAGTTGTGTACTTCCTTTAAGTTGGTGGATATTTGGCACTGTGGCTTTGTTTGGTAATAGAGATAAGAGGGGGAAGACTTCCCAAAATGGGGAAGACTGAAGAAACCTAGGTTTTTGGTCGTTCCTCAGGCATTGTCCGCAGCTCATTCTGAATGTGGCAGACTATCCTTTGCTCCAGTGTTTTGGTTTTCTGTGTTACTGTAGCCATTCCCTCTGACTTTCATTTAGTACGTACTTTAAAACCCCCAAATCTCTAGAATGAAAAAACTCACTTTTTGTCCACCTGCTCATTGTTTGTTTTTGTTGTGTAAGAGTTGTCCTGGTAGATAGGACATTCTTTTTTGCTTTTCTTTGTGTGTCAAACTTTTTTCAAGTGTTTGTCTAACCCATTACAAAGATAGCTGGTGACACTGCTCGCTCTGTCTTTCTGGTGCGGATCCACGCGCTCCTGATAACCTTTAGTCAGAAATCTGCTCTCTGTCAACTTCAGCTTGGCACTGGATTTGTTTCCCTTTGCAGATACCTCACTCCAGTTAGAAATGGGTGACTTCTAACGGTAACTAGAGTTATTCCTACCCATTTAGAGCATAACAAATGCTCTGTATTAACAGATTATCATAGTTTAGCTGTGTCTGTAGCTGAATCAGTCGTGAATACAGCCAAAGCTTAACCATGCCAAGGGTTATTGTCACTGCAAGATAACTAGTATGTGGTAGAATCAAGCTGAGGCATACTAATGTTGCCATTTGTTGTAGAGCTGAGTAAGCAGAGCACACTGATATTCTTTAAATAACAAAAATAATGGATTTGTTAGAATTTTATTCTAAGCTATACTTAGATTGAGGTCCGAAGTGAGCTGAAATGGTCTGGCAGCCAGAAAGGTTGTTTATCCTCCTTCTGCCCAGCTTTTCTTGTACTGATTTGTTTTTTTCTGCTGATGACCAAAGTGTCCTAAATAGAGCAAATTGTTTACCCATACGTGAGGTAATTCTGAAACGTATGTGGAATAAAATAGAGGGTTTGAGATGCATTGTTTTCTTCCCTATGACAGTTTTCTAATATTTTTAAAGGAAACTGAGATGAAATTGGATGCTGCGGGCAACTTTTAAGCAATGATGCCAGATCACTTAACGGTTTGAATTGTAAGGAAAAAAAAAATCAATTTTTGTTGCTATTTTTCAAAATTTGATTTTTTTTTTTTTTGCTGCAGGTGTTGAATTTCTTAAAGTGCTTTTTCAACTCAGATTTTTGTTCTGGCTGGACTCTGCAACCGTTTATTGCTTCTCTTTTTTCAGAATGATTTTTGTTGTGTCATAGGAAAGTTGGACGCTACTAAAGCATTGCTTTGCGTGTAGCTTTTCCTTCTGTTTTTCCCTCTGTGGAGAGTTACTGGGATTTATTACTTATCAAACAGCTTTTCCTTAGAAATTGCTTTCTATCCTACTTCAAGTGAATTGTTACCATGTACTGGTTCATGGAACTACATTCCTTCAGAGTAATTACTAAGTAATTCAGACACTGGGAACAAGTTTGGGCCTCCTGTAAACATCCCCTAGTATTTCACTGCTTCCATTCAAGACCTCCACATCTCATTTGTGCCACTGAAAGGACGTGTTTTATTCAGAGCTGAGAAGACTGGTATCTGATGCAGTCCTTAAATTTTTTTTTTTTTAATCAGTAAAGTATTTTTAGTCATCTGTGGGCTTTGCAATATGTGGCTGTTCATGTGAGTGTCTCGCTTAAATTTTGAAAAAGTGAGCAACTTCTGTTGTAGAGTATTGATCCAACACTGTAGTATGTCTTGACGACTGCCTCCGAGTTTAGTTTACTCTCAGCCTGTGTGCGCGTCCCAGCTAACTGTTACTGGTGCTGTTACTGGTGCTGCTTTAGGAGCTGATACGTGTGTCAGAAACATGACTAACAAACCTAAAGGCTGTTCCTTGCAGAACAGATGTCTCACCAGTGTGATAGCAGGTAGCCCAGCAGAACACACTCTTTGTAACACGTAGCATTGCTCTTAGTTGACAGCACGTGTGAGAGTTTATGTATTGCAGTAATTGGAATTTTGATGCTTCCTAACACCTTCCTCTGGTAACAGTTTTTTGTGCGGAAGGGAGTGATGTATTGCATGCCCACAGAAAAGCTTTTTCTTTCGTGGAACATACCTATTTCCATTCATGCTGATCTGAGAGGCGTCTTGAGGCAGCTTTGGTAGTGTTGGTTCCTGTGGTGTTGCAGGATTTTAAGGTAGTGAATCCCATGGCTTCATGTTCATGGCAGACTTTCAAATTTTAGTTTAATAAAGTAAGCTGTATGGAAGTGGAGGTGTTAAGAAACTGAGTGTATTACATTCCACTTACCCACACCTGAGTTACTGGAAGGAAATTGGAAGCAGTAGAGTTTTCCCAGTTGCTGCTGTTATTAACTATAAAATTGCCATTGCAATTTGAGGTCTAGTTGGTGTCCTTATCAGTGTGGTTTATAAGGAATGATCTTTTTGGTATGTTTTTTACAGAATGACACAAGTGATTGGCAGGGCTATATTCCTAATGACATTTCTCTGATTAATAGACGTTTCTTTTCAGAGCTTTAAGTTCTCTTCAGTATTTGTATTTTATTCTGCTGTCTATTGCTTAAACCTACAAAAAGTAATATATACATGTGGGTAGATCTAAAATAAATTTTTTGATCTCAGGCTTGATTTAGTCAGAAACTAAAGTCTAGTAAAACTGATGTATTTTAGGTTGGCTGTAGAGTCTGAAGCTCCAGAGAGTTATTCCTATGCTGTAGGACATGGATGATGTTCCAAGGCGGAAAACTTGTATAGAAATCCTCCAGGTGTTCAAATACAACTGCTCTAGTGGTCAGATTTGGTGAGAGTGCTAAGCAATTTTTTTCAATTAGGATCCTAGTTACCTGGTCAAAGTCTGTAGATAACCAGCAGTTGTAGTCTAGAAACCAGTATTTTCTTGCTTTCTGGCAAGCACTACTTTTTGGCATCCAAATCTTACATTTTGCTTCATCCTTTGCTTTCTTCTGTAGCACTTCACTCCTTTAAAGTTCTTATATCAGAGCATGCTGTTGATAATACTTGAGTCATTCAAGTAACTCATCTAACCAGCAGGTTCAGATTTTCACTGCTGTATTTTAATTGCTTAAATTAAGCTACTGCCAAACCCGTCTTGCAAGTTGATGAAAAACTTGATGCAGTCGATTAATGTCAGGATCCATTTGTGTAGAAAATAATTTGTAGGTGTGAAACATTTTGTTTGCTCTCCTGACTTAGAAAGATTTGGCACATAATTATTTCGATAATCAGACTTTTGCTTGCAGTGATTCCTCTCACTTGAATGTTTCCAAGGCTAAAAAAAAAAATGCAATTTTGAAGTTCTGTTGTAAGCAGCTATGCTTATTAACAAAACGTGGTATACTTTGAAGAGATTCTCTGCATGTGTTGGCAGAGTTAGATTTGGCATACTGTTTATGAGACTTCACTGTTAATAACACATTATTGGTTACAAGCTTATCTTTTCCTTCCTTAATTCCGGTAAATACAACAAGATTGTCTAAACTTAGAATTTTTCTTATATCCATGCGACAAGAAAGGATTGCTTTGCATTATAAATGGAGAGAGATTTAGCCTGGAACTAAAAACTTTTAAGTACAGAGTCGCTGAGGCAAAGATTTGAATCTCTTTCTTTCCCAGGGTAAGTTTGCAGTTGAGAACTTGATTGTCACTTGTGTTATTAACCTATCACTGCCTCTTGCTATTTTCCCTGTTTTGTCAGAACACATTGGGCGTGTGTAATCATGAAGGTGTTCACGGTAAGTGGAAAGCAGTACTGCCACCACGGTGAATATTGGGCACAGAAGTGGCAATGAAGATGATTTGACAAAAGTGAGAATGGAAACCTGTAAAGCAGAACGTTTTAATTAAGTTTGTCTGCTCTAATCATCAGACTTCCTACTTGCACAAAACTTCAGAGATAATAGAACCACAAGCCTTCTTGCCTATTAAGAAGCTTATCATAAGATTGTGTTGTACTTAGATCATCAGTGCGTGTATGCGTGGAGACAGGGACCTTTCTCCCAGTTGGAAAGTGTAGGTTGTGGAATCAGAAGTTATTTCTTCCAATCAATAAATATCCTTATTGCTAGAAATAAAGATCAGGAAGTTTCCTGGTCGTGTCACTCTTTGTCACTGTCTAGTTAATAAACTAGTTGAAGATGTTGTCCTGAACAGATGCTGACTCAGTGTTTTACTGATTTCAGGCACCTGTTCTTCTAATTGGTGTCTACTCTAATTATTCTAAACATTTCCTGACTGCTTTCTGCTTACTTACGTATGGTTTTAGTGCTAACTGCTGTTAATACAGAAACACAGTTCTTACAAACACCAATTCTAAGTTTTGCACGTTGCTGCCATAGCTCGCTTGCCTCCACAGCTTTCTTCCCTGAGACCCTGGCTGTACCGAAGGCTTGTTTGTTTGTTCCAGCGCCTGACATGCTCAGCAGTCCTCTGCTGTGGCAGAACCTCTGGTAGTGCTGTAGCTGCAACACTACAGATGAGGTGTGTGGCCAAACATTTCCATCCTCGGTAGTTTTAGGGCCACTTTAAATAGGAGCAGTAGCAAAAACACGTTCACTGAACAACAGACTTTTTGCATGGCTCAGGTTAAGGTTTTCTTGGGACATGATATCTTTACTTTTGTTTTAGAAACATCTGTGAAATTTAATTGCCTGTGATCATAGCTGGTCAAATAACCCTTGAAATTTTATGTGTTGATGCAATCAAGAAGCTAGTTTGCTTGCAGTGGTACAGGAAAACAAATTATAAATAATGAATATTCTGCTCATGTAATGCCACAAATTGTTGCATGCTCTTCGTGAAGGATAGTCCAATGGCAGCTTTATGACCACAGTCGATGGTGAAAAGGTTAAAGTTGTTTCGTACAGGCTTTTTTCAGGTGTCTTTGTATGTTGCCATTCATACTACTTAAACTCTTGTAAGAAATACCCCTTGGGAGCAGGCCAGTGGTGCTCCTGTGTATGTTCTGTATGTACTGCAGCCCAGTGTTCTGCCCCTTATGGTGCCAAGGGAACATGCTATTTAGGGAGATTGCGAGGCTATTTTCTATAGTCTGTGCTCTTCAATTCCCCCCAGCATCCTTAATTCTTGTCTTCAGAATATTTGAAGGAGCATCTCTGCTGGCTTCTTTTGGAATCTGTTCTTCCTTCACGTCTGCTGGCAGACTTCACCATCTCCTGTTAAAGAAACTCTCTTTTTCTTGCATCTTTTTAAAATTGACTTCCCTTGGTAGGTGCCATTTGTTTTCAGCTGGCAATGAGTGTGATACAAAATATTTATATATTTGTAGGTGCTTTTTCTTGCTCTGTCCCACACCAGGTATGGCTAAGGACAGTAATCACATTCCTGCCTTGTTTTCCTTTCCTAGGTTTAAAAAAGGCCAAGCTCTTTCAGTCTTCCTGTAAGGGAAGCTCTTCATTTCAGTGATCATCCCAGTAACCAGTCTTTACAATTGAAAATTACTTTTATGATCATGCCTAGAGCTAAATATAATGTTCCACTTGAGGTCTTACCAGAGCTTTAGTTGGCATCTCTTTCTGACTTGTTCAGGTTCTGGTCTTCATTGCTAGGATGTAATTACTACAAAGAAGGTGCCTGTGAGTAAATTTCATTTCACAGAGAAAGTTTTTTCCCCCCGTTTTTTTTTTTTTTTTACTAACACTCAGAAATCATACTTGTCCAAATTCTGTTTTTTATGTATGTACAAGATAAACGGTGTTCAGATGGAACTTTACTTTTAAGCTGGCATGTGGCTTTAATTTATCCATGAAGCAACTATGATCTTGTACGTGGTGCAAAATGTTTCTTAAAGCAAGCTAGCTTAGTACTTAAAGTACTTGCATAGAAGTTGGTCTCATGAATAAAAAAGGCCACTACCTTGTTTCACATGCCCTCTATAAAGCATTACTAGATTGCCAGTACTCAATAGTTATAACAACAACAAAAAAGTCTTCAAGAGCAGAATTAGATAACAGTCCATGATAAATCAACATACACTTGCATGTTTATAACCCTTATGCTTCTTGTGCCAGAGAGCTTCATATCAGTTGTTAAATTCAGAGATCTGTTGTTAGGTAGAGAGTCAAGAAATAAAACCTACAAGTAGCTAACTGGGAGTAGTAACTTGAGTAACTCTTTGCTTATAGGCACCCTAACTTGTGATATTATGCATGTTTATTTTTTATTGGGTCAGACAGTGTGCAGATTAAAAGAGAAATCAGCACAATTTTTTGGTGTCTGATGTAATATTTTCAGTGTGCACAGGAGCCACTTTTGTTCAAATGCAACAGTTTCTCTTATGCTCTTACCTGGCTTCCTTTTCACATCCAAGAAGTCAATTTGTTTTTTTTTGCCCAGAAAGACCAGAGTGGCTCAGCTAACTGTGGCATGAAAGAAGACGAGATGTGCCACACAAATGTGAATGGGGCAGCTCCTGCATCTTGCAGTCTAGCTGCTTTCTGCAGTGTATTCAGTATAATTGGAGTTGAATAATATCTCAGGTGGGGCTTTGTTTTTCTTCCTTTATCATCTTAAAGTTGCTTGATGACTTTTTTTTTTTGTCTTTCAATGAGACTGCAGAATATCCCAGTCGATCGTGACTCTGTTCTCAGATTTTACCTTTTTAAACCCAAGTGCGTAGCCTGCCTTACTTACAGGAATATTTTGGAGAGGAATTTTAAAACAGTTTAGGGCAACTAAAAGACTTTGGCTGCTCTGAGAAAAATAGTGGATTTGCTTAGGCCTTTGACTTCTGCAGAGCACTCAAGCTTGTGCACCAGTGCTCTGCTGAATGGAAGCCATAGTGGACCTGCGAGTTAACCTGGGTAAGTGCCATAGCTGTATATCACTGCTGAGAAGATGATGGTTATAGACATAAGGTATTTATACTTGATTGAGGAAAATCATGGATTGTTATGCCTCAGGTGTTTGATGTCATCTTGTTAATAGTCTGGGAGATACTAACCATTTCTTACTGAGGGCTTAATCATTTGGGAGTCAAACACATTAAAAAAAATCAGAATACTCAAAGAGGGAGGGTATTTTTTGAATACTAACTCATCAAGGTTTATTCACAGAACAGCCTAAAGCTGCAATTTATGGATTTTTGGAATAACCTTTGTGAGTTATGTTCCAGTCTTTTGATTCACGTCTGTGTTTTGCACATGGGGAGGAAGGGATAAAATGAAAGCAGCCTTTATTATTCTAGCTGGGGCAATTCATTTTAGTAGTCACAGATGACAAGTTTTGGGTTTTCTTTCATTCCAGGTTCAAAGGATCTTGTGGTAAAAGCACAGGTTTTAGCTGGTGGTAGAGGAAAAGGAACTTTTGAAGGTGGCCTCAAAGGAGGAGTGAAAATAGTTTTTTCGTAAGTTCTTTCTAAATTATCCAACCAACTGGAAAAACTTCACTTTCATGTAATGAATTGAACCTGTTGCCTAGTTTAAAATTGATGTTTTAATGATTAACCTTAAAAATAACAGAAATTAGGTAAGATTTTCTTATGCTACTTCTGTTTTGCCAAGAGTCTTTGTCACATTCTGAGCTTCTTTTATTCTAGCCCAGAAGAAGCAAAAGATATCTCCTCCAAAATGATTGGAAAGAAGTTGTTTACCAAGCAGACAGGAGAGAAGGGCAGGATATGCAATCAAGTATTTATCTGTGAGCGCAGATATCCCAGGAGAGAATACTATTTTGCAATAACAATGGAAAGGTCGTTTCAAGTGAGTAATACTAGAAATAGAAGTCATCTAATTAAATTGTTATAGATGAGTTTAAAAAAATATACTGTTTGCTGTACTGGTCGCTTGCATTTGAAAATCAGAAAAATACATGAGCTAAATTATATTTCATAGTGTGTCTAGCTATATGATTGTCTTAGCGTTTTAAATGCTTTAAAAATGTCATGCTGTGATTTGAATTTAAGGTATAATGAAAGAGTATTGGTAGCCTCATCTGAAGTTCAAAGTCATACGGTTGAAGGGGAGGTGGGGGGAACGAAGGGTCCTTTTCCTTTTGGTTTTAAAGTTTGCACATATCTACCAGAGTTTAGTTTAAAGATACAGCTATGTATGTGCATGCACACGTGCGTGCTATTTGAGGGTGCTGGGAACAAGAGAAGTAAAAGTATTTTGGAAGAACCAATAGTTCTGGATAAATTAAGCATCTGTGTTCACCAGTCTGTCAAGGTTTCTAGGGATGCACAGGTGTCCCTCAATTTTGAGAGTGGTGGTAGCTTTCTTACACCAGTACTCTTCAGGAACTGGTAAAAAAGTTGGGGATTTGAGGTCTGTCTTCACAGCTTTTAGGAAGATGAAAACTGTAGTCTCCTCGGCTTTCACATTCTGTATGTTTGGGTATGTAGTTTTTTTAGGCTACGACACAAACCGAGTTGCTGAGCTCTGTCAATGTATTACCTGACAGACTAGTGTTCCATTTAAGAAGAACAGAACGTGAGTTGCTAAATAAAAAAGTCAGGGCAAAGTAGATCTTGGATCTTTTTCTTCTGAAGCTCTATAAAACTGAGTTTGGTCTATCCAGATGCTTAAGAGTTTGTTAGAAATGTAGCTCTTGGTCATTTGAGGAGTACCTCTGGTTTGAGTATGAAATAATTTTCTGTGGAGGAAATTAGTCATCTTTTTATTGAAGAATTAGAAGTTTGATATTGTATTTGTTCCTGTCTCTTCATTTGTAGTGTTTCTGACAAGAAAGTATCTCTTGTGTTGGGTTTTAGTACAGTTCGGTGACCTGGGCACCTACATTCTATTGTACTGTACAAAAGGTTGGAAGATCCAAAATGTTAACAGTATGCCTCCCAGACTCACCACAAGGTGGCATTAAAATACTTCAAATGGTTGGATTTTGTAATTGTAAAATTGTGTACTACCCAAACAAGCATCCTTATGGAAATAAGAAAAAATTACTGTAACTGATTTAAGCAGTTTGGGGAGAGAACTCAAATGTATTTTCGTGACTTGCTCTTGCATTTAAAAAAAAAAAAATCTTACTGGATTATACTGAGCATAATTATGTGGATTATTGGTTTTTGATAGGGGTGTTCTTTGTTTTTACTGTTGACTTTTTAAGTCTTGCTTTTTGAAGTGCTTCTAATTGCTGTAAATAGTATAGAAAGCTGATGAGGAGGAAATACCTTTCAGAGAAGCTGTGAAGGTTGACTGGCACACAGCATAGTATTTGATATTGCTGCAAACCCCTTCATTTAAAACAGGGAGGAAAGCTTTTAAAATGGTTGAAAGTGAAATATAATGTCTCGGGTATTATTCAGCAATGGGGGCAAGACTTCTGATGTCCCAGAACTGTTCACTTTGGTCAGTTCTGTCGAATGCTAAGTTATTTTTGTGAAGTGTTTGCAGTTTCCTAACTGTTCGTGATATGAATATCCAGGAGTGCTCTTTATGTTGAACCTTGCTATTTGATGTAGGATAATTCAATGTCTGCATGTTTCCATTTGGAAGGATGGTGATGGGAGGGGAGTAGTGTGGTTATTAAGTACGTTCTCTGAACCAGCATCTTGTTTTCAGTAATTAACTGTCAGCAGATAGAAGGCTTTTTAATGTTTAAGACCTGTGCTAATAGGCAATGCTTACGCCAGCTGTCATAACACATTCGTGGATGGTGATAAGGGAAGTTAGTTGACATTATATGAGTGTGTGTCTTTGGAGTAAACAGGAGGACTGTTCCCACTGGGAGAGATTTCTAGGTTTCATTGTGGTGAGTCCTTGATGTTTTCCTTGAGATTTAGCAGAGAAAACAAACAAAACAACAACAACAAAGCAGAGAAGCTTCTACAAATGTTACCAATTCCATTTTCTTAGTATCTTGTATTATTGAATAATAGAGTACTGTTTTCTCAGAGCTCCTTGACTTATTTTCATCGATGGCTGTCATTACTGAGCTCTGTGGTCCTACTGAACAGGAATAGTTTACCATAATTTTTCACTAGATTCTGCAGATTCTCTAGATTTGTCCGTGGAGTTGGAGTATGCCAGGCACTCATTTATTCATTCTGCCATTCGATGTGTGTTTGTGTAGGGGTGAGTGGAGAAGGGGGAGAGAAGGCTGTTCTTTCTCTGGTGATAACCTAGAACATAAGATGCATGTAATTACTAAGTTGAATCTTTATTAAAATTTAGTATGTCTATGTTAATTGCTCTGTTGCTATGGTATATACAAAGAAAAATTTTCCATGTTAAAAGAAATTGGGCTCAAGACACACCTTACAATTTGGAAAGTATTATTAAAAATTGTTTATATAGATGTACTGAATGGAAAAGACAGTAGTGTTCTTTTCAGTAAAAGCATGCAAGTAAAATGCCCAAATCCAAATATTTCCAGCTGACAACAGCGTTTCATGGTTGTAAAGTCCATTATGGGAAGAACTAACTTTCAGTTATGTGGTATAAAATTATTTACACTTTTTTTTTCCTTTCCCTTTTCTAGGGTCCCGTGCTGATAGGCAGTTCTCAGGGTGGCGTTAATATTGAAGATGTTGCTGCAGAGAATCCTGATGCGATAATTAAGGAACCCATTGATATAGTAGAAGGCATAAAAAAGGAGCAAGCTGTTAGGGTAATTGTTAATGTGGAAAAGTACACATTAGTGAGGATGGGAATGTTGTTTCTAAATCTTATGAAGCGTACATGCGTTCAGCCTGCTGAGTTGTCTTAAACCATTTTGAAACAGATTTGAAGGCGTTATTTAAGTATTTTCACTTTGATAGCTAATGCAAATCCAACTCTGCATGGCAGTGCTTTATATAGCTGTGTAAAAGCATACAATGACAACTTTTTACTGGCTCTTTTAGGATAAGTGCAGTGTTTTATATCAAAACCAATCTTCAAACCTGAGAGTTACTTCTTTCCTGGAAGACAGGAGAGGTTCTACATCTACATATTCAGTTGATACTGAAATAATAGTTAGTGGGAGCTTCCTAGTTTGTAACTGTAAATCAAAAAATCAACATCAGTTAGCTGATAACCCATCTTTTACTTTCAGCTAGCCCAAAAAATGGGATTTCCTCCTAATCTAGTGGATGAAGCGGCTGAAAACATGATCAAATTATATAATCTCTTTCTGAAATACGATGCTACCATGATAGAAATAAATCCTATGGTTGAAGATGCATCAGGAGTTGGTAATGTTTCTTCTATTCATATTCTTCTTGTAACAGCTTGGCATTTTTGTAAATCTGAGTTAGTTTGCAATGAGTTTCAGCTAAAACTGTTGCAGGAGGTCTGGGCATTTACATGGTGTGTTGAAAAGCAGATTTAATAAAACATAAATCTGAGAATCTAAGCAGAGTACATACCTGTTTTTCGTTGCTCTGTATGATTTCAAGTCTGCTGTAGCGTGCTTTAACATGTCTGTGTAGCATTTGAGGTATTATTCTAGTAGTAACGATGTGAAATGACTTTCTTTTTAACTGTTCTTTCCCTTCAGTGATGTGTATGGATGCCAAGATAAATTTTGACAGTAATTCAGCGTATCGTCAGAAGAAAATCTTCGATATGCAAGACTGGACACAGGAAGATCAAAGAGACAGGGACGCTGCAAAAGCAGATCTCAACTACATAGGATTGGATGGAAACATAGGCTGTTTAGGTATGTTCTAATAATGAGCTGTAAATGATCTAGTGGATTTAAAAAGTGACTTCCTAAATGTTATTTTTATTCTCTTACAGTCAACGGTGCTGGTTTAGCTATGGCCACAATGGATATAATTAAACTTCATGGTGGGACTCCAGCAAACTTCCTTGATGTTGGTGGTGGTGCTACGGTGCAGCAAGTGACAGAGGCCTTTAAGCTCATTACCTCTGATAAAAAGGTGAGGGAAGACTTGACGTTTTAAGGGACTATAGGGGGGCAAAACAGGCTGTGCTTTGAAATACAACGCTTACTGCATGTTCTGCAGAAAGCACGTTTTTGTAAGCATAAAATTAAAAAGGGAAGAAAATTGAGGTGTCAGCGAAATCTTGGTGCGAATGGAGGTCTGTAAACCTGTTGAAGTTTTTTCTTCTTTTTTAAAAATAGATTCTTTGGCTTAGTACTGAGTAGGCAGTTTTGCGTCCTCTGGTTGAAATTACAGCTGTATTTGAATCTTTCCAGAGATCCTATGAGTGTCAAACTGCCCACGCCTGCTGTTTAAATAGAAACCAGTATTCAGATGGATTTCCATTTTGTTTCTTTCTTTTGTGCTAGTTTTGCAGCTGTTTTGCACATAGAGTTGTAGAGATAAATATTCTTTGTGCTGTGCACAAACAAGTTTCTAAGATATTAATTCTATAGAACGTAAGATAAAATAACTTTGTAATGGATTTGGAAGGGCATTAATACTTTATCCTATCCGAAGTTTCTCAGAGGTGTTTGAACATGATTAAGAAAATAAATTGGCTGAAACCAGAGAAGGAACTTTACTGTCCTAGAAAGACAGTGTGAAGACTGACTTGTTACTCTACATGGGGTTGATTCTGTGTGATTCAGTGGGAACTGGATGGCAATTTAGGACTTTAAAAAAAAAAAAAAAAGTACAGAACAACAAAAAAAAAAAACCACCCAAGAACGAGGTAACCAGAAAAGGTGGGAGTTCATTGCGGGTTCTGGTATCCTACTTTTGCACCAGAATTTAATGCACCACTTGATCCTTCTTTGAAAAGGGACAGAAACAAACAGAGAATTGTCTTACAGAAGAACTTAGTCTCTTTCCCTTTGGAAAGATATTTGATAACAAATACAGAGTCTGACACATTCTCCTAGAGTGTTCTGACTTAACCTGTTTTCAGTAAACTGAGGAAAAAGTGAGGGACGTAGGCATAGAGCATCTGAGTTAAGGAGAGAGAAAAGGAGGAGAAACTAGAAAAAGCTGGGGGGTAGGGATGTTGATCAGGGACAAGTTCTTGCAATGCCAATTCTCTGCTGATGCATAGGCAAAGGCTTTCCAAAACTGCTTATTAATATTTTTTCGTTCCTGCCTTCCTTCAGCTGCTTGCTGTTTAATTTAAGAAAAAAAGCAAAGGTAGCTGGGGAATTCCTGGTTCCCGCTGCTGGCATGGAGTGCAGCCTGGCTGGGTCCTGTTCAGGGGGTGTTTGGACAGCCTTCGGGGGTTCCAGTCTAGGCAGTCAGGTTACTTCAGCCCATTAGTAGCAGGAGCAAGAACAATGTCATACAGATGAGCTAGTCTAGTTACAAGACAATGAGAACCAAACTACCGTTTTTTACTAGCTGCACATTAACGTTTTGTTTTGTTCAGTTTATTCTGTCCTCCAAGGCTGTCTTCTGACCATTTTTTTTCTTTTCTTTTCCGTCTTTCACTGCTGACTGCAATCTTTTCAGCAATTCTTTCTGCTGCTTAAGTAGGAGAAGTCTTTCACTTAACCTCAGGCTTAGTCCTTCTGAATAAAATATACTTCAGATACCCTACCTCTATATAGGCTAGCTTTTAAGTAAACTGTATAAACAGTGCATGATTTTTAAAAATTTTCTGTGTTGTTCAGTGTGGTGTCTTCAGCACACTGAGGTATTAGTGTGGGAAATAGCTGTGCTGGGGTATTGTTAGAAATGGAAAAAGTTGGAAAAATTAAGTACTTAGATGAAACCTCAGTAACAAAAGTATTTGGTTTGATTTGCCTGAAGAAAAAACGTCCCTCTTTATCAGTTGTGCTCTGAAGTCATGCTCGAATATTCTGAAGTAATGTACGGTGGTGAGTTTGTACAGAAAATATTTGTGTGTCTTCTCAAGTAGTTACGTGGCATACATGCTAGAAGTCAGAAGAAACAGCTGTTGTCCGCAACTTTTGCTGGATTGAAGGATAATGTGGAAATTTCCTGGGTCAGGCATTTTTGAAATAGTATTTTCCTGAATTAACTGTATTTCCTGAAGTAAAGTTTGTGACTTCACAGAGCTGGGCTTTTGTTGCCGATGTTCTCTAGAACGCAAATACTCCCTTTCTTGAGCCGAGTCCCTTACTACACTTACAGAGCTTAAATTTTCCTTTGGTTGAAAGGCTGTAAGTGGTGCTTTTAGTTGATGTGCTTCTGGCCATTTTTAATGAGTGTTGTTATTGATTCTGCAGGTATTGGCTATTCTGGTAAATATTTTTGGTGGCATTATGCGATGCGATGTGATAGCACAAGGTATTGTTATGGCAGTGAAGGATTTGGACCTAAAAATACCTATTGTGGTACGATTGCAAGGTGAGTGTGTTTCAGTACATGGTAAATATCTTTCTGTCTGTATTGACAAATGGTCTTGAGCTTCTATATTACTTAGCAAGTATATATTGTATAGTAAGCTGAAGGCTATGGAAAAATGAGGCAAATGTAGAACTTAGATGGTGAGGATTGGCCAGTTAATAAAAAGAGATTTCCTGCTTTTATAACTTCTAAAGTAGTTGTCTTCTAGATTTATCCACTAGCTTAATTTTGGAACAGGTTTCTTAGAAAATATGAGCATACTCTGGAAATAGTAGTGCACTATTCAATAAGAGTTGTATTTTATCTGTTTCTTAAGGTACACGAGTTGATGATGCCAAAGCTTTAATAACAGCAAGTGGCCTCAAAATCCTTGCATGTGATGACTTGGATGAAGCTGCTAAAATGGTAAGAGAGCTGGTTATGAATATCCTTCTCAGTATCTGTTAGATAATATCGAAAAGTTCAAACTCCTTTCGGTGAACTAAAGGTAGCCTAGGATAAATCAGTGCTAGTTATTATCAGGGCTGCAAGTGGATGTTTTACAAATTAGTTAGGTTATATTTTGCAAGAACAGCTGTGATGTCAGGAGCTATTAGGCCCCCAAAGTTTCAGTATTTGGACTTTTTTTCCTGAAAAGCATTTTTTTTTAAAAGTTTGAAAAATAAAGCAGGTAAATGACCAGGTCAGTCACCTTCCTTGGCAGGGAAATGTCTAAGAGCTTAGCTTTATTAATTGAAATGAAATACTTAATTTAAGATAGCTGAAAAATGTAATACTTCATTTGATATAACACTGTATTTCAATATGTGTGATTAAAACCAAACATAGTTGAGCGCCCTGTTGCTTCATAAAGTAATTAGGTATTCAGACAGGTTGGTTATGATTTTTGCGTCTTGGAGTTGAAGCTTCTGAAGCTTGGGATTGTTTGGAGTAAGAACTTGCTGAGCCTAACAGCGCAGCCCTCTGTTTTATGGGATAGTGTTGAGTCCTGCTTGGTTACAAAACTTTGATTTGGTCCTTGGAAATCTTCCCTAGGAGTACGTAAGGGTTCTTAAACTGCATTTCATCTATATAATGTATTTTTTTTTAAAGCTGACGACGTTCTGTTAGTTGAAACACGGAACCATTCAAATGTTGGAATTGGTTTTGTAACCTTAAATTATCTGTGTGGAGAAGCACTTTTTGAGAGGGTTCCAGTTGTTTGTGTACCTTGCCCTTAGATAATTCCTTAAACAGGTTTATGTAAGATGATGCAATGGGTGGGATAAACAAATGCATGAGGATGGGTCAGTGGAATGAGCTGAGCATTCAAAGCAGTAATTGTAACCAATGATGTTAAAAGTGTGTGTGTATATACATTTTTTTCCATCTAAATATTCACTAGCTGTCTGTAAATGATTCTGGCCAACTAGGATTTTAGATGAGTTTGAAGTTAGGTAATGTGGACAAGAAAACAAACAACAAATGTGTAGCAACAGTGAAGATGAAGAATTTTAATCTTCAAAAAACAAGAGGGTGTAATTCCTAGGCAGGAATTAATTCATAGAGGTTATGCAAGAGAAGTTTAGGCTCCGTAAGGTATCAAAGAAATGCCTGCAACATCCAGAAATCCTGAAATGTCTGCATCCAGAAATGCCTGCAACAAAAACATACAGGAGGAAAAGCCTCTGGATACATAAAATCTCTTTTGAGTGGGATGCCAGTGCTCTCCCTTCCCCCTCCCAATCCAAAAGAAGGTGGTATGTAAAGTTTAAAACTTTAAATGCTACCTTTAAAAGTAGTGTTTTAGTATGATATTTATTTGGTTGTAAATAGGAGGCAGACATTGTTTAATCATGAGATCTTTTCCTAGAGATTTGACTGATCTTTCAATTAAAAGTGGTTAAGAAACACTAGGCTAAATCAATTTACACACAATCTTCACGTTATTCTCTGGCACTGCTTTATTTAGAGATTGTTCCAACTCACTCAAGGTAGAAATGTTTTGAAATTAAATCTTTGTTTTCTTTTTCAGGTGGTGAAACTCTCTGAAATTGTAACCTTAGCAAAACAAGCTCAGGTGGATGTTAAATTTCAGTTGCCGATTTGATCTGAGAAATGTCATGCCAGTGTCTAGTATGTTCTCTGAAATACTGTGTTCTGTGGGATATTTTTCTTTTTTTGTGTGGAGGTTTTGATTGTTTGACAGGCGCACAAACTGAAGTACCTGGTCTTTAATGTTAACATTCAGAGTGGGCAGAGTTCTTGTAAAAGTGTGTATTGCTGATATTTAGTCCTTCTTAGTTGTTCTCAAACCTCCAGCTTCTGCTGCAGAATGTCACTTGCAACATACTTTTGCATTGTCCAAAGTAAAGCTTCTGGTTGAAAGATAATAATTATGAATAAATTCTAAAGTTACTTTTCTTGTAAATTTGTATTAGCCTTGGTTAAAAATAAATATGACTAGATTATCTAGTTGTCCATGCGGAGAAATGTATTGAAACGGTATTTTATATCGGAGACAGTTGTACTTAGTGGTGTAATGGACTTGAGCAAACAAATCATTATTTATGAACAGGTGCATTTGAGCTTGATCAGAAACGTTTTTAGAAGTGCTTCACTGAAGTGGCTGGTTACTCTTCTGGACAACATGTTAAATCACTACAAAAGTATACTGTAGCACTTAGATTTTCACGATTTCAGGTCTTTACAAAAAAAAGCATTGTGTAGTTTTATATATGAACAAGCATTTACCAAATTTCAAGGAGTTGAAATATATAGAGAATTAAAATGTCTATTGTACATTGCTGATAAAATTGTACATGAATAAAATGTCTCCCAAAACTTCTAAAGTCTTTCTTTTTTTCATCCTTTTGATCAGTTGCATAAACTCATGGATTAGACCATGATTTAGAGGTAGCAAGCTTAAAAGCTTTTAGAAATAAATTTATAATAGCACATAATGCAATTCAAGGGGAAAAAAGAGCATGTGTTAAAATTATGAACTTACTTGGAACTAGTTTTTGTCACCTTAAAATGCTGTTGATTTTGGCATCGTATACAAATGAAACTTGTCTGGTGATACATTTACCACTTATTTAATATCGAGTTTGGAAACTGTTACTCATTTCTTGTTTGTATTTTTGTAGACTGTTGTTGTTCAAACAACATTTTCTTGGCTAAGGACAGAGTGTTTTTATCAGGAAATAATGAACTTGTTTACCGTGAGATTTCAAAATGGGAAATCCTTTATAATACAGGTGGAGAAACTCTTTTTACCAAGGTCTGTAGTGACAGGACAAAGGCAGTTGTTTTAAAGTGAAGGAGGGTAGGTTTAGACTGGATATGAGGAAGAAGCTCTTTACTATGAGAGTGGTGAGACACTGGAACAGTTTGCCCAGAGAAGTTGTGGATGTACTATCATCAGAAGTGTTTAGAGTTGCATTGGCTGGGGCTTTGAGTAACCTGGTCTAGTGGGAGGCGTTTCTGCCCATGGCAGGGGGATTGGAATTAGATGGTTTTATAAGGTCCGTTCCAACCCAAACCATTCTGTGATTCCTTCTATAATAAGCATGAACTGAAGACTTAAAAGGGATATATGAAATGTGGAGAAACAATCGTACTCAGTTTTGAGATAGGGCAATATGAAACTTCTGTGTTTTATTTCAGTAGCTTTTTGGCAATAGTAAAGAAAATTAGCAGAAATTAAGTTCATTCTGAATTTAAACTGGATTATTTTTGATCCTAGTTGGTCATTCACAACAGATACTGTGTGCTCTCAATCCAGCATGCTAAACTGGCCTTGTAGGTGTGCACGGAGTTGCTTTTATTCAATGGCCTTGAATGGATTTGTAGAGAACTAGTTTGAGTAGACTTGTTAATCACTGAATAATTTAGAGACTGCAATTCATTTCTAGTGTGTAGGTTTGCTTCTAGCCTTATGCTTTTAAAATGCACGTGGAATGATAATATTCTAGCTTTGTAAGGAGATGGGCTTTTTAAAAAACGTACTTCTAGCCTACATTTTTCTGTAAATTAGAGGGAGGAACAGTAGAACACAAGTGACTTGATGTTGTCAAAAATGAGAAAATGGAAGTGGTCTTTTAGTACAAATACTGGACTAGAATGGAGATGGAGACAAAACTATATCTTGTTGTTAGGCCAAATTCCTCTTTTGCACTGTTTAAACTGTTAAATGTAGCTGAACAGGGAAGAAGCAGCCAAGGAAAAATCAATTCTGTCTTTGAGAGAAATGTAAAACACAGAAATGCTTGATAATGTATTCACAGATAATGAACCCTTTGCCACTGGAGGTTAATTTTTTTTTAATTATCCTTTAAAAAAGGATGAGTAGGTGCAGGACACAGGGTGGCAGCATGCAGGTTGCTGACTGGAGCATTCAGAATGTACCGAATCACTCAACACTAAAAAAGCAAAGTTTACAGTGAAAGATAGTTGCTTTTAGGCAGTTCAGCAGTATTTATAACTTTCATAATCCAAATACTTCCAAATTGGAAAGAGTAGAATTTCCCTTCAAAAAAAAACATGTTGAATATGGTGCCAGAGATGGGGTGGGAGGCGAGGAAGGAGCTTGAACGTGAAGGACTGTGAGCAGCTTGGTGCACAGAGATGGCAGATATGCCTCTTTCCAAAGACAGGGGTCTGGAAACATCTATTATTTCACTTGGTGATGAAACAGAATTCGTGATTGATCTGTGTGAAGTATCTTGAGGCTGAATAGTCACATGGAGATTAGTTTAATTAACAAGGTGCTATGGGATCTTTTGATTATTGGTATATATCAATTGTTCTTCAGGCTGGCTCACCCAATCAAAGTATGTTGCAACCAAGACCTGTTAATATGTTTGGCAGGTACCTGGTAATTTAAGGCCTCAAGAACTACCTGAATGAAGTTAAAGCCTTATAAACAACCTCTTTCCCTTAATTTATTGCGATATTAAGAATTAGAGATGTAAGAATGGATGCTTAATAAAATTAAGCAGCCAGAAGCAAAGTTTATAACAAAGCAAACAAAACATGAAAAACATGTAAATAACTTCTTACAGTTAAGAGGTTTAAAGGACCAGAAGTTTTAATGCTGTTTTTTGTTTAAAAAAGCAAAAAGTGTAACCACTGCCAACCTTGGGATTCAGAAATGATCTGTTCTTCTGTTCCACAACTACCTCAGTATCAGCCTTAGGAATCCGTAATAGCTTCATGTGGGCAATGTGCCTGAAGACAGCTGTGGTGGAAATTAAATCTGATTCTGTAAGTATTCAAAAAGATTGAGACTCATGTTGTTTTTTGTTAATATATTGAACTGGTTTCTATTTGATGTATGAAACCATTTTCTGCTCTGATAGTTCAGTGAAACAGTTGACTTCCATGGAAAAACAGGCAGTAGGGTCCTAAGTAGTGTTAATGTAGGCACCACTGGTGGACATACTCAGATTTGGTTAAAACAATTGTTAGAGATACAATGCTGAGTAGTTTGAAAGAAAAGTAGAAAAGGAAGCACCGAAGGAACTGGAAATAAATCTGTATTTCAGATTGCTAACGGGCCTGATGCACATCGTGTGGGGAAGGCGAGCTTAGCATCCCCTTGGGGGAACTCCTTGCAGCGAGGAGAAAAACTCCTGTATCATCAAGGTGAGACTATAAAACTTGTGCAGATAAAAGAATAGCCCTAGATTTAATGGAGGCTTAATAGCAAGCTAAAAAATAATTTAAAACAATTATATAATTACAAGCTTGAAACTAATATAAATGAAGCACCTTTGAGCGGTGCAGGGGCTGTAGGCAGAAGGTAGTGATTTTAGGCTATTTGGGAGCAGGGAAGCTGTGACTGTGTAGCAAGGCTTGCTTCTAAAGACATAGTGTCAGCTGCCTGACGAACCTCTTGCCTGACAAAGGCTATCAACACAGGTCGTAACTTTTAACATTGCTATAACCATAACCCAATCCTGGGAAGCTACAGGGTGTAAGAAAACTGCACCGGCCAGCGTTTAGTGCAAGATGTGTCAGAAGGTTTTAGTCTTGTGGAATAAGTTAGGGGAGAAAAGAAGTGCAGCTCAGCCTCCCCAGGGAGCAGACTGGGGCCAAGGGAAAGGAGGAGACAGCAGCTATCTACTCTTCCCAAGCTCTTGGCAGCCTTTTGAAATATCAAGCATCAGAGGAAGGAAGATAAGAGTGCTTATTACTGTTGCTAGATTTAATCTGAAGCTTTGCTGTTCCAGCCAGTCTGGGAAATCATCAGCCTTGTTGGTGTATATTTGGTGCAAAACTATTTCAGGTGAACTACCACTTTTGTGTGAATTTCAGTGGTACTGAAATTCAGTTACTGCTGTTCTATGTAACAGGTGCTGTATGGGAAAAGTAAAATGTTTGCTTAATAAGGATGCCTGGGAAAGAAAGGTCTTGTATCTGCATAAGCGATAGTGATGCCTTACAAATACACTTTCCCAGTCACCAGTGATTTGGGGCTTGGAGTCTTGGGAGTTGGAGGTGAATATGGCTGAGGCAAATCTTCAAAACCGGCAGTGGCTGGGCCCTGAATCCCTGTTCTTTAACAGATTGGGTGCATTTCTTTTCATTTGAGGTGAATAGCTGAAACAACCTACAAGTTAAGCTCCATTTTTTCAGTCAATTGAAATAATTATTTTTATAAGATCCTAATTAAGCAATCCTTGAACTGTAACAGAATTTTTTCGAGTATTTGCTAAAGTGCAAGAGAACTAATGAAGGATCTATACACACAGGTGTTCACCATCCACTTGGTTTGTGTTTTTTCCCTTCTCCATTCACAACCAGTGGCACCAACTGCTTCCATAAGCAGGGAATGATGAGGCAATGAAGTGTTTTTCCCATGGAGAATGGGGAACAGGATTAAAGTCACTCAGGTGTGTTGGATGATATAAGGCCAGTAAACATTTTTGCTGAAAAAATAAAACTTTGAAGAAAAACCTTACTGAGAGTTGATTTCTTGAGGAAGTATGTTTTTTCTTTGCAAGAGATCTGTCATTTTTGGCCCGAACCTCTGAATCTAGGTCTAATTGAGCTGAGGATAGATTCCCAGATCGTGGTTGTTCCCATGTCAGGAGCTGCTTTTATTTCAGTTCAGTCGTAAATCTCTCTGATCAAACAGCTTCTGCAGCAGGCAGGGTGGTCACAGGCTGCTTACGACTGAAGCTGTAGGGTATGTGGGGGCTGTAATAACGCAGGGAAGTCTGGAAGTCTGGTACTTGGAGCTCAAGTACACTTTCAGATAGTTGGATGCATGTGGAATAAAATACTTTCACATTTGGTAGTTACTTTGTAATTTTTTATTTAAGAGAAGACCTTGAGCAATTTTGCAATATCTCGGTAATGTTCATGACTCTTCTGATAAGAAAACTATTTTTAATTAAAAGTCTTATGTGACATACTCAGTCTGGCTCAAGGCTTCCTGGTAGAATCTTGACAAAAAAAAAAAAAAAAAAGGAACACCTGACTGCAAATTTGACACAAAAGATACAAGAAACTCTACGGAAATAGGGAATTCTGTCTGAACAATAGGTACACAGTGGTTGGGACAGCTTATTCCTAAGAAGAAGCTGGGGTCTCTTGTGATGGCAGAGCAGATATCTGGAATGCTGCCTTTTTATTCACAGGCAGCAATTAGCTCCTTGGCTCTAGGACAGCTGAAGTCCATAGAGCAATAAGAGAGCCCAGGTGCTGTGTATTAAGCTCTGTGGTTCCTGGTAATTCAAGTTTCCTTAATGGAAATACAGGAATATATGTGTATATATTTATATTTCCCTCTCTGTCTCTTCTGAAAGTGCATCAACTACTGCTCCAAACTAAAATGATTTTTATTGTTTGCTCTCCATCTGCACCACAGTTCAAAAACGCTGTGAAGGGCCTTATCTGTGCTCCCATTTCTTACAGCTTGTCTTCTAACTTTTGCTGCTGCTTGACATCATCACCAGTCTGTTGTCTTCTGTCCCTCGCAATGATCGCTGATTTCTGCTAATATCTGACCTTTCTTGCACGAAGCAATGCCAAATCTTTCAATGTCAAATCTTTTCACCAAAAAGAACCGCAGCAGGTACTGGATGTGAGCTGACCTTGTGGCTCTGAGGTGTACCGGGAGCCTTTCAGGGTAGGCCCAGGTCTGCTCACCGAAGCCCAGCAGGTGACCAGCGTTTGTGGCCCTCTCAGAGCTGGGTGCTGGAAGGCCCCGAGCTGCTTCCTGGCAGGAAAGCTTCAGGAGCAGTTTCCAGTCTTTGCTGGCTGCCTTCCCCTCTTCTCTGAACTAATCGTGTAACTTGGTCAAGGGAATAGCAAGTACGCTCCTAATGTTTTCCTTATATTAACTTTCATTTACCATCATACCAAAGGTAGGCGAACTGTAGTGGTTCTGTTTATGATCCTAAACAGCTTGCAGTGTTGTCCTCATGCTAGAAGGGACAAAACAAAACAAAAAAATAAAGCTGAATCTGGTGAAATTTGCAGCTGTGTTATGGTGCCCTCACTGCTGTCGCAAGGCTAATGTACCCATCACCCTGCTGGTTTCTCTGTCATGTCCTCAACCTTTTATTGCCATCACAGGCCTGCCACAGCTTGGAGTAGCCCCGTGACCAGTTTCTGCAGTGATGGGACATCATCACCTCTTGATGCCTGTGGTTTCCTCTCCTTCCTCTTCATGGGACGTGGTCCTTAAAACACCAAGTCACTTGGAGCAAACGCATTTCAGAGAAAATGGATTTAAAGCAGCTCAGGTGCTTGGTGCTCTCAGAAAGAAACGAATGCAGCACAGCACTGTGTCCAACTTCCTACCTGACACCTTGATTCTTTAAGAAAAAAACCTCCCTATTTCCACCTACCCACTTGGAAAAATATACCCCTGACTTTTTAGCCATGTATTATTATTTTCTGACGTTCATTCCTTGCATCTAGAACAGCTTAGTGGTATGCTCTGTATGTTCAAAGCCAGCTATTTTCCTTTGCTTGCCCCTTTCCTTTGAATTCCCCTCTGCTGCCTCTTTGGAGCTTGTCTGAGATGTATCCACTCCATAGCTCTGCTGACTGTTTTCCCTCACAGCTGTCTGCCAAGCACTGCATTCATACTCTGAGCTTAATTTGAGTAATGCCATAACCCTGCTTTTCTAACCAACATTTGATATTTAGAGAATCCCTTTCTACATATTCTTTAGGAAGTACTGAATTTATCATTGTGACTGTCCTGCCAGAGAGGGGGACAAAGGGCAAGTGGCTGTGTGGGTGCTTGCAGTTGTGGTAAGCTCCTACTTGGTGTGTTGCTCCACCCATGGCAAAAAGTGTTTTTTTCAGAGATCACTTTGAAATATTTTGAAGAGCCAATTAACTCTAAGTTGAAAGATGAGATCTAGATCTGCCTGGCCATGCCTTATAGCAAGGGTTCCCAATTATAAAAACAAGTGTTAGGCTATTGCAATGGATGTCGACACGATACTGAGCTCAACAGAAAGATGCCTGTTTCCTACTATTTTTTTTTTCTCTTCAAAAGGCTCAGCTGCTAAACCCAAGTGCTGCCTATTTGTCTCAAAGTCAAAGGCTGAATGTTTCAAGGCAAATGATCACCAAACTCCTCTGACCTAAGACTTGGCCCATTGAGATCTGAATTGCTTGTTTTTGTAGCATTTGCCCCACTCTTGAGCATGACCTGCCCATCTCTGTGTGTGCCTGAATTTTGCAAATCTAGATGGCTTAATGTCACTGGTGCGCGTTCTCTCTCCTTTTTCCATATGCTTGAAATTAATATGCTATCACATATTAATTTCCTTTATCTGTGATGAAGGATCATGTGACATGGACAACAGTAGGAGCAAGGCTGGCAAACCTTCTCCCTAGTCCCTTTCTTTTAGCTTTTTCTGCTCTCTTCACCTGCCATTGCAGATGACTTTCATTTGATATTTAGCATTCATCCTTGCAAGCCCAAACATCCCCTAGCCTCCCTCCATTTATTTATTAACCTCTTCCTTGTCCTTTCTTAAAGGTAAAGCTAAACCCATCATAGATCATTGGTTCTGAAGTGCTGACCTGCCTCAGGAAGGGAGCGAGCTTGGACCTCACTAGACTCCTTTCAGCTCTGTTTTTCTGTGATCGACCACAGTGAGGATCTGGTGGTGAGGCAGTGGAAGAGTTCCCATAACTATTAATTCCCTTTATTAATAACTCTCACCAGCTTTTATTTACATTAGGCTGACTGACTTTCACCTCTGTGCAGCACCGTTGGGACACTGCGAGCCACCTTGTTTATTACGAACAGGAGATTTGGCTGCAGCAGCTTTTGATGCCCTGTTGGGACGGGTGAGTTTCCCATCAGGCTTACCAGGGAATCTTGGCCTCTCTCTTGACACCTGAACCTGATCTAAGCTCTCTCACCTGAAGGCTCAGGGCCCCTGAGGACCCAGAGGAGTATCTCTGAAAGTGAGGAATATTGGATTTATTTGGTCTCGGCTTTCTTCTCCTACCATCCCTTAACTCCCTTCTTTATGGGGAATGTTCTTAGCTGGTTGGCTGGATTTGTTCCTGTCCTCTGGATGCAGCCTGTAGCAAAGGTGCGTACTCATGCTCCTGGGGCTGAGACACTCCTGAGAAGCCTTGGGGCGAAACTGCATTCGTTGCATCCTGAACTAGTTTTGTTTTCTATGACTGGCATCGCCGGAGAGAGCTTGGTCTCCACACTTCTGTCTGTGCTTGTAACTAAAGGTCAGCGACAGGTTTGTGTTGATCCTTCCTTGGGCCACCTTCTTCCAGGGCCACCTGGCCACCCATTTGGGCCACCCATGTCTTGGAGAAAGCTGGAGTAGTCCAAAACACAGAAAGGCAGTGATCTAACAAGTAATCACCAAGGGGTCCTCTTCCTGCTTTGGTTGAGCAGAGTGGATGTACATTGGACTTCTCCCCTGAAGCACGTCCCTCCTTGTTCGAAAATGCCTCCTTGTTCCTCGCTGCCAGGAAAGCCCGCTGCCTCCACAAATTCTCACCCTCTTTGACAGCAGAAATTAAATTCCTTCAAGTTCCCTGAGACTGCTGCTCTCAGAAACGTTGTCTGTGCTCCCTATTTACAGAGGATTTAAAGGGAGAGAGAACTATTTTGACAAAGAAAATAATGCAGAAACTATGAAGGAGAGCAGGCTGGAACTGAAGCTGGAGAGGAACCGCAGCTGGATGAACCTTTGGTTTAGTTACAGCCTACTTGGGTTGCACTGAATGTTTTACTGAATATTTTACTGAAATCTGTCCTGATTTCTCAGCTCACATTGCTCTTCTGCCCTTCACTGTGGGGAGCTGTGATGTTGTCTGTGTTGTGTTGCCCTGTATTCCCCATTTGCTGTCTCATTGATTCATGTACTCATTTTCCTTTGTTGTCATTTCATGTTCTCTTTTAATTTGCATGGGTCTGCATGTGATCATTCTGAGGAACTTTACCCTTTTCAGGAGGATCAGGGAGTGCAGGACTTGGTGGCTAATTGGCAGAGACTCAGCCAAGTCTGGAGCTTTCTAGTGGCTGGTGCATGGCAATGGTTCCTTGGAATAAGCAGAACTATCTTCTTGTCTGGATGCAGCCTGGGAAGTTAATGAAGCACTTGGCAGATGGAAACCAGGCTGCAGAGAAGGGTTTTGTCAGTCCCAGTCCTACATCTGCATCACCAGCCTGCTGGGAAGGTGGCTATCCTGTGCGTCAGGGTCCTATGGGTCCTGCATTGAGTGTCCCACATGTCCTGCATGCCAGAGTAAGGCCCTGAGCAGCACTGTGGGAGACCTTCTGGAATTAGAAATTCATCCTAGAGGAATGAACTGGGCTGCAATGGGACAGCCTCTGGCCCCAAGACAAGAGCTGTGCTGAGATGACTCTGAGTGACTCAAAACTAGGCCCTGCCTGGATGATTTTTTAATCTGTTAGCAAATAGAGATACTCAAACTGATTAAGGTCAGAAGCAGTGAAGTTTTGACACTTGCCTTTATCTTTGCATTTTTTTTTGTTTTTGTCCTATTCAAATATCTGAAATGACTGCATTTAAGACTGACCTTCTGGTCCTATTCCAAGTTCATGCAGGTGCCAGGCTATGGTTGAACAACCAGAGACATAGCTTGTCCCCTGATTTGCAGTGCCCGAACAGAGGGAGAAAATAAAAACAAAAAAAAGTATCACACAGCTATGCTTTCTGCAGAAAATGTTCCTTACAGTACACCCAAACTTTTGTGCCCATGTACGTGCCATGGACTGCTCATGGACCCTCTCTCCTGCTTGGAGGCTGACTGCCATGGGGTGGCCCGTGTCCATGCTGTTATACCCTCCTGGCCTCCAAAGTGGAAGGGACGTGGTTGATTCGTATTTCAGCTGCTGGGTCGTAAGGATCAGTCTGAAGTGCAGAACAGACAGAGGGATTCCCAAGGGAGCTGGCAGCTGTACTCTTCTGTCATCTGAAGAACTCAGTGGTGCACTTGAGGGAGCTATTCACCTTCCCAAGGAAGGAAGTGAAGAGAAGGAATATCCACTAGCATCTAGAAAAAAAAAAAAAAAACAAAAAACCCAAAAAACTAAATTAAAAGAATAGGTTAAAAAAAATGAAAATAATTTCTTTTACAGAAAATCAGTACTATTAAACTCTACAGATAGAGCTCTGTGCAGCACATGAAGCAAAGCCCTGCTATAGCTTGATTTTCTCTTGCTTGTGGTGGGGTTAATGTCAGACTGAGCCTAAATGTTGTTGAGTTAAAATATATTCGCTGTAGATTTTGGAAGCTGTGTGGGCTTTTCACGCGGAACTGTAATGCATGTAGCTGCCTATACCTGCAAGTAAATGCCATACTGGGAGGGGGAAGCTAACTTCAGTTGCATGCTATGGAATATTATACTGGGAATGCTACTCAGATACTGAAGAGTTGCCTGCTCCTTATGGGGAGCAGGGAGCACCAGATATGTGCCAGGAGCAGTAGTAAGCCCTGCTGCCTGTCTAGGTGGAGATGTGGTGTGATGCCTTTGGATGCTCAGGAGACATTGCAGGGGCTTGGCATGAACACCCTCAAAATGACTGATTAAATATGCTAGTATTGAAGACCTTTGTGTGTCCATGGGATCTCCTTTGGGTTCAAACCTTCCCAGATCCCTCTTTCACCCCCAGTACCAATGGATCTTTAACACATTGTGAAGGTCGTGCCTTCTCCAGATGTGAACAGCTCACATTCCTGCAGCAGATCAAGAGTCCTCTTAGGTTCTCAGTGTGATTAGGAATAAACCATTAATCCAGCAGGAGCTGAAAGGTTCTTCTGTCCTTAAGGAGGGAACATGGAAATCCCAAAGTGAAAATTTTCTAAGCACTTGACACTGTTTCCTCTTGCTGTACAAGCTGTCAGCAATACAAGGGAATAATGCAAGTGGTTTATTACTAGTTCCTGGCTGAGACCAGGTATGTTGGTACTCACTTGCCTTATGGAAGTGCAAAAAGCTGGGGGTAGGTGACTTCTTGTCAGGACATCTTTGCCTTGGAGTGATTTATTCCCAACAGAGGAGAATGGGGAGGGGACCGTGGTGGCTTTTCTGCTGCACAGTGCAGCCCCAGTCTTGGGAAGGACCTACCACATAAAGCATCTTTGTTGTGGTGATGGAAGGATGAAGGTTGGGAATCAAAACCCACAGAGGCAGATGTGAGCAAGCACGCTGGAATCGTGCTCCATTGGTCTGGAAAAA
The DNA here is from genome assembly GCF_013377495.2 of Cygnus atratus. Lineage (NCBI taxonomy): Eukaryota > Metazoa > Chordata > Aves > Anseriformes > Anatidae > Cygnus > Cygnus atratus. The sequence continues at coordinate 179,398,217 of NC_066362.1, read as the reverse complement.
CAGAGCAAAAAGGTTGGTTCCCTGAAGAACCAACTGTGCTATTTTCCAGACAAAAAGTCTTTTCTCTGCTGTCAGTGACAGCTTCCATTTAGGAGGATCCTGTTTTGTAGCTGCAAATGAAAAGAGCCGCGTGGCAGCCAGCCAGCAGCACAGCTACTTAATTTACCAATGAAAACTTTGAGGAAACGGGGAAAGTTTGCTAGAAAGCAGCTCTGCGAAACAGCCAGGCAGACTATGTGCCCTCTTCGTGCAACAGAAACTCCGAGAAAAAAATTGAAAGATGCACATCAATATAGTTTATGCACCCAGATTTACCAAACCATGCAAGATTTAGCTGCTGGAGTGACTAAGGCACACAGAACACCCCTGCATTTACCTCGGTCCCTCCTCCCCTGAGTGACTTTGTCCAAGACTGACTGCTCTTGGACCACCTTGACATTAAGGCAGACAGGCTCTCGCCCTTTGTTTTAGGGTACGTGGGAGCACTGCCAAAGAAATATATAGATAAAAGGTAATTTCTTGCATGTTTCCCCCTGGGATGCATCTCACTGCCTGGAGAACAAGTGAACATCTCCCTCCAGCAGCTCTTTAGTGGCTTGATGTAACTACACGAAGGCACCAGAGCCAGCTACAGGCTTACGTCTGCAGCCCTGTGGGAAAATCACCTGGGAAATGAAACCTGTAAGATCGCTGCACTGCTGCGAGCTCGGAGAGCACATCAGTGGGATGCTCACATCCAAGCAAATAGGAAGAGACCATTTATTTTGACGGTGGTCCTTGCTGATAGGCCACAGTTCCTTTTGAATATTCTCTTCATAAAAAAAAAAAAAAGCCACCTGTCATCTTTATGGATTTCATAATGAAACTTTTCATTGGAACAATAATCATGATGTGACCCCAATGACATGCATCTCACTTGGCAACTTCCCTTAGGCAAATGCTCATGGGACACTGCATATCCTCCCAATCTACCTCAGCTGGTGGAAGAAAGAAATTCTGATTATTATTACTATTTTTTTTCCAGTGCTAGCCTTGTGTGTTGTTCAGTTACCAGTTATTTTGGAAGATCCAGGAGACCAATGTTTGTGCTCCACCTTCTTGCGCAGTCGCCCATGCCCTGCATCCCCCAAGGACTCCAGCTGTCCCCTCTTCACCTGCAGCAATACCTGGTGATTTCTCTAAAATTTCAGTATTGCCTTTGGCATTTCTAGCCTGAGATTCGGCATCACAAGGAAAATCAAAATTTATGGCAGCATTAAATTAATTAAACTCATCATCAAATTAATGACACAAAGAATACCGTGCTTGCTGCATTATTCATTTGCATGTTTTATTCAGTAAAACTCCATTTTTAATGCACTTGGTGTTACTGGAAGATTTCGAACTTGCTCTGCTAGAGTTTCATGGAAACCTTTGGCACACAGGGTTTCTGGGGTCTCGTACATAAAGTGAATGCAATTTTCACTCAAGTGGTAAAAGATTCACAATTAGCAGAAGAAGCGAGAAATCTCTAGTTTCTGGGAAAGAAAAAGATTGTCAAACACCAGGGGTCAAATTCCCATGTGGTTAAATGAATTCATTTTAATTCATCACCTTTCCCTTTGTCACTCGCTCGTTTCCTAGAACTCCTGCTCTTTTCCCCACTACTGGTTTTCTTCCAGTGCCTCTTCGCCTCTTGGAGGTTTTTCGAAGGGTCCCGGCACTGAAGGCTCATTGCACCACCGGGGCACATCTCCGTTACCTGTGCAGCCCTGCTCCTGGCTTCCTACCACACTGCAGGAGGTCACCGTCTATGAATAATGCAAAGAAATGCTACCTGGAATGAGGTTAGGGCTGAGAGGCTTTGTGTTCCTTCAGGTTGATATTTTTTTCTTTCAGTGCAGCCAAGCAATGGCTGAATGAGACGGTTTAAAGAGCTACGGCACCTCTGTTCCAAGGGGACTTTGGCTTATGGTCTGAAAGAAAAAAATGAAATTATGGGCACAATAAACCAATGCATGCCTTAGAAAGAGGCTGTGCGAGTGTAACTTGCCTTGGAGAAAGGAAGGAAGTTAATGAAAACTGAAGCCACGGTGCAGAGGCAACATTATTAAGAAGGAAGGCACAAGGAAAGAGTAGTTAGGAAACATGCAGCTATTGCTGCAACATAGCACAAGGGAGAAGGAGAGATCAAATGAGCATGTTAAGTGCTTCCTTTCTTAATTTCTGTTTTTATTAAAGCTTATTGTTGATACAGGAATGGGTAGAGCTTCAACAAAGAAAAACTGCTGCTGGATGACAGCACTGAGTTTCACCTTATTGCTCAAACTTAATGCCTTGCCTGGTGCAATGTGCTGAGATGCAATCAAACTAGCAAAACCTCCTTCTTTCTAAATCCCTCTGCTCAGAGGAAGAGCCCCAGGAGCTCAGTCTGTGTGGAAAAGCACCCACCCCAACGCCTCACAATCGCTCTGTTTCCCTTTGAGACTCGAGAATTGCCTGTGTGTGAATATTCGTATCAGTTCTTCCAGATACCATCTTGGCTTGACAGCAGGAAAAAAAAAAAAAAAGAAATCACTCATTTAACACAGCTAGAAATATTCTGATGCCTCGCTATTAAAACTGAAGAGTTTTGAGGCAGAGCTGCACGTCCAGCCTTTATGGGCATGGTGGAGATGCTTCCTACACCTCGTTCAAGCTGCAGCATTGCTCTTGCAATGTTGTTCTTCTGCCTTCAACCTGCTTCCTCCTCTGGGGCTTGTGCTCACATGTTTTGGGCCATTTGTGTCTGTGAAGAAGTGCTAAAGTGCTGAAAACAGTCCAACAAGGATTTAGGTCTGAGCTTGCATCAGATGTTGGGTTTGCCAGAGCTGGAGAAGAGCTTTTTGCTGCATTGCATGTCCATGTGAGTGCTCACATATGGAGCCATGTGGATCCAGGACAAGAAGACTTCTGTTCACCTCTGGTTTTCATCTTTTTCTCCCTTTCTTCCCTCCTCTACCTCTTTTTAACACTAGCACCCACTCACATTCAGCAAAGTCTCTCCATTTACAAAGTCATTATACTGGCAGCTAGAAATAATGTCTAAAATCTGCATTTATTTTTTAATGCAGCAAGAACCCACTCACTCAGGAGAGCTAAGGTTAATCTTATAGACTGGCTTCCTTATTTCCTTTTGAAGCAGAGCCTTTTCCTAGTTCTCAGCTACTTTGTTTGTCTCTTCTATACTGGCATCCTTTAGCATGAGGGTTGGTAGACCTTGCCAACATGTTTGAAGCCAGAAGCCCAGGGAGCATCTTTAGCTGCAAAAAATAAAACTGTTCCTGTGACTGAAGAAAGGTGCAAAAAGCGGACTTTCATAGTGTGATGTTCAAGTGTGGCCCAGAACAGAGCTGCTCACTCCAGGAGATGAAATCTCAAGGCTAAGCGATATCTATCCAGCAAAGGAGGGAGTGCCTCAAAATGAGATCAGCATCCTCCATCAGACTGAATGAGGAAGTGAGAAAGAACGAAGGGTACTCCTGAAACACCTGTCTACCTGCTTCCTTGGGATTTATACCTTCTTCTTGGTATGCGTAAGTTATGGCTGTATCCTTTTCTCTTCAGAAGAGAGAGTGAAAAAAGATTGAATTCTTCTTAGTAACTTATTTGCAGCCTTGCCCAGGGAATAGCAGACCTGGTTGCTGAGTCCTCTCTAAGCCGAAAAAGCTTGAACCTTGAACTCCTCATTTTTGCTAAGACTTGCAGACCACAATAATGAAAAAAAAATCCACTTGAGGCCAGCCATTTACCTGTGGAAAAGGCTGGCTATAAACTCTGCCTTATGATAATGCTGCAGCTATAAAGAGGAGGTCTTTGCCTGAAAAGCAGCAACTTGGCTGTGGGTATTAGAAGGAAGTGGTGGAGCAACATGCAGTCATACACCGTCCTGCTCTGAGCACTACTTACACAAAAAATTAGGCATTAAAAGGCAAGATGAACGTGGCCAACCTAGTGCCCAGGGCTTCTCAGCATCCTGTGCTTGAGTGTTTACACGACTATACCTTCAAAACAGTGACATATTACAGAATGACAACTCAAAGGGAGGATGAAATTGGCCTTGCTTACAGAGTGCTGTGTGGGCTCACTGACCCGTTACCCAGGGTGATATTTTTCATTTACTAGCTGTGTAACATGGCTTGTTTTATAACGCAGAGCTTCAGATACCAACCCTACCAAAAACCACATACAGCATGGAGTGGTCAGAAGAGCCATGTTGCACCTCTAGAAAACAGGTATTTAGTTTTGGACAAAGGGCCCAGCAGTGTGGGTGGCTCATCCCAGGTCCACACGTTCATCCCTCAGCATGGCTTCAGCAGGAGGTGAGGGACCTCAGCACCTTCTGGATCCGGACCGGAGACGAGGCTCTTATAGCAAAAACTGCTCTGCATTTTGCACTGCTGTTGCAGTAGTGTCCCCATGAGAAACTCCCAAATGGAGACAGCTCATGGTCATGAATTATACAACTCCCTGCTTTCACACCAGGGCTCTACAACAGGTTTTCTGAAGCCACGGAAATCCAAGGCTGACAGCTGAAAGCAACTCTCCTGTGCCTCTTTTATTGCAAGCACAGGAAGAGAGGCCATGTTATGCACTCAAGTGCGCGGTTGGGCTGAATAAATCGATGCTTTTAGATGTAAAGATCGTACAATGGCATCGGAGGATGCTGCTGAGTAATTAATTTTCCAAATAATAAGGCATCACTGAAAGCATTCAGAAATCTACATGGTAACTCTGGATGGCTGCTTTGAGAGAGATTTGCAACAATAATCATAAATATCAGCACTGTTTCAGGGAGGCGGGCAGTGGGGGAGTGCCAATTGACAAACTCTGGGTTTGTTTTTGCAATGTTTACCTTATTTGTTTGGCTTGCCAGGCTGAAATTCAAAAATCAATCAGCAGGCTGTAATGGACGTATTTTCATTATGGCTCAAGGAGCCTCGAGAGTCTTTCACTCATGAATTATTCACACAAATGGCTGGACAAATAAGTGATCTAAACAGCCCCAGTGCTTCCTTGGAGAGCTGGATCCTCACCCTGCCTCCATCTCATATACAACAGATAGATATTTATCAGCTGAGCATTGCCCCGTTCCCATGCTCCTTATTTTCTGGATTGCTGAACCATGACTCAGAGCCTGCACGCTACGAGCTGAGACTTTGGTCAGTGGGAGATGTACTTTTTTGGATTTGTGCATGCAAAGTGCTATTTAATACCAACTACTCAAAGATCCTGCTCCGGGTCTCCCAACCTGAGGACTCAGAATTAGTACACATGCCTCAGCAACTTCTCTTGTTGCTTCTCCTCCCACCGGTGAAATGAGAAAAAGCTCCCTTGACACAAAGGGGCTTCATGGAAGGAAATCCATGTGATAATGATGGGACCAGGCCAACATTTTGGTGGCTAGGGGAGGGTTTAAATACCACACCACAAGTCAAGGGTTGAACTCTGAGCAACAAGAAGAGAACAACATGTTGACATACTGCTCATGAGCTGAGCACCATCCAGGGTGTACAGTGAGCAAGGTCAGTATCTTAAGGCAAAAAATAAAAATAAAACATAAAATTATTTGATTAAATCCTAGCATGACACAGGTAAACAGAAGGGTAAAATGCAGCCTGCACAAAGCTACCTTTGCTGTGTTATTTGCCCAAACATCCGCACGACACTGTTGCACGTTTCCTGACTGTTCTCACTCAAGGTGTTTGAGTAAAAGAAGCACACCCTGACGTTAGTTTCTGGTTTTATTTACTTTGGGTTGACTTCAGCTGTGTTCTTATGGTTGCAAACAGGTTGGCATGTGAATGTGTCTTTTTTTTTTTTTCTTCATCTGAAAGGATTTTTTTCCCCTTAAAGTTTAGAGATTTTTTTTTTAAATGCACTGCATATTTTTCCCCTTGTTGACTTTTGATACTCTTTTCTTTTTCAAGTAACCATGACAGCACATGGCTAAGTCCTACTGAATTACTGTTTTCTTAGTATTTTACAGCAAGGCTCTTAAACTTTCCAAATGAGGAAATGAAAAGGGAAAAGAGCTCATGGCTTCCATCTACTGTAAAGCTTCGCACTAAAATTGCTGCTCTATAAAGCTACATCATGCTACAACTTTCTCTGGAACATTGCTTAAGAGAGGAGGAGAAAATAGACTGCTTTTACAGAGCATCTTTAAGGGAAAGGAAAAAAGAAAAAAGAAAAAAAATAAAAACACAAAAGACAGATATTATTGCAGCCAGACTTGAAGATTTGACCCTGAGTAAGGATGAAGTGAAAGAGTCCCCAAGATCCTGTAACCCAGCCTTATTTTTCCATTATTTTGAAATCGTTGCTTTGCAGTACATGCTGTCATTGTCAGACTACTTCAGAAATTTCAGTTTTTCTTTCTATTTTTAATGTATTTTTTTAACATTACCAGACTAGCATAATGAATACTAAGAAAAAAAAAAAGTGGAGCACTTTAAGAGTATGTTTCATTTTGCTGTGAGAAAGAAATAACCTGGCTTTAACCCATCATGTCAGGAACATTTTGGGAATTATAGACAGCAGGAGTGGGAAACTCATTGATGGTCACAACAAAGGGACTTTGGGAAAGGATGGCAAGCCTCAATAGCAGCACTCCCATCACATTGGTGAAATTTTGGGAGAAATAGGAACTGTTGACAGACCTGCTATGGAAAGTCCTTGCAGGAAGTTTCTTTACACTGGAACTTTTTGACTATGAAGAAATAACTGCTCCTGAGTTCCCCAGGCAAGCAGAGGGCTGACAACCAGAGCTGTCCCTTTACATCACCAGAAAACTGGGACATGTCACTACCATTGCCTGAGAAGCCAGACCTGTACTGGAATCCCAGGTGTCATTCTGGAATCTACACCTTTGCAAAAGCATGACAAAAAAAGATATCAGAAAAGAGATATCAGAAAAGAGACTTCCTCATGGGGTTTCCACTTCACAAGCAACCAGTGAGCTCTGTCACCAGACCAAATTCAGGGGCAGATTGGACTTTCTACACAACCCACATTTAAGGTGGACTTTCCTAACATAAATCTGACACTAATCCAGAAGAAGAACAGAAAGCAAAGCAACTAAGAAAACACAAGACCTAAGTCCTTTTCCAATTTTCTGTTTCCTGTGGTTGACTGCTACTTGAAAGCATGCATCCAAATGAGTTTTATAGTCTAAACTAGCATGCTTCAAACTTTTTGCAAGCCTAACACCCTTTCCACTGCAGCTGCCTTCTCAAGATAACCCCGCTATACCCTTTCCACTTTTAGCTGTTGGCAGCAGCTCAGTTCCTCAAAGTGTGGGGTAGGAGAGAGGGTGCCTGCATTGCTCTGTGGGCCCCAACTCAGATGTTTGTTTGCATCCTTCCCAAAAATCTGCTCAAGTGTCATTTCTGCATTCCCTGGCATAGCAGAGCATGGTGCAGCCATCTCTTACAGCCCAGGCACGGAGATAGATACAGTAAAACGGGAGAAGTCATTCAACATGTGATTTTTTTTGAAACTGTTCTGGCTGCTCGAAAAGATCTCTGTAGAAATCTTTTCAAGAAAAGACTGCAACAGCTTCCCTCAGGCCATCCGTGGCATAGCCAGACCAGCTAGTTTGTTTTCTGTTATTTCGTTTCGAAGGTTTTGCACCAGCAGTACTCACAAAGGTGCTCATCCATTTCAGATCAGCTAAAAGCAATTCAGAAGCTACTTTGCTGTTTAGGAATCATTAATTTAATTTGCGTCTCATTTAAAACACATATTTACTCCCCAGTGGATCTAAGTTAAGCAAGTATAATGAAGCTTGAAGTAGAAGAGCAGCATGAAGCCCACAGCAAAGTCATATCAATTTTGTAGAATCATCATTTTTGTCAAGGGAGATAGTTTCTGTTCAAATAAGGGCAAATCAGGACATCTGCACTATTTTTTCTCTTATAAAAGCTGGTTCTTACTGAAATGCAGTTCACCTTTCTTTTTAGGAAGGCCAGTACTGCAGATGTTTAAGCAGTGCTGTATAAGACAAGTACCTGTGCTTCCCAGAGAAACCTAGAGGTAGGTCTCAGCCACTTTGACAGAGTTTGAAGCACTGTCTAGGCCTTTCAATCCCTTGGCCCTTTTGTCAGTCAGGAAACTCATGCTTAATGTTGACCTAACCCTCGGAGATATGTTCCAAGTGCTGAGAGCTCCAGGTCCTCTCCCTTGACCTGGTTTAATTAGCTTCATCCGTTGCCCTCCAGTTCTCCATTTGCACAGGAGAATTGTGGAAACCTGCAAGCCCTGTGCCTAGCGCGAGTTGCTGTTCTGAGCTGACTGGAAGTGAATTTCCTTCATCCTGTGCCTCACAGCCATACGAGCCGAGCAGAGGTATTTCTAGGAACTATGCACAGGATCATAGATAATGCAGGCTGTAAGGGACTTCAGGACATCTCTAGTCCAGCTCTTTGTAAGTGCAGACAAGAACTCAGGGCAGCAGTAGTGGGTTTTCATTAGCTATTTCCATTGCACAAGTTAGGTTTACTGCCTGTGACATGCTGGAGGGGCTGACTTTAAAGTGAAATATTCCCATCAGAGCTGTAAGAAATGTCTCGAGCTGGCCATAAAGAACTGAAACAGCTGTGATAATTAGTTACTCTTGAAAATTATGTGCATCTCTACAGCAAAACTAGTAACCTCTGAGTTGCTAGAGAAAAAATGCTGCAGGTTGTGTCGGATCTTTCATTTGTCTTACTCCCACACAAAATACTCAGAAGAGGGTAAATGGAGATGACTTTGGCTTCCCAGGTACAGGTTGGATCGTAGGTGTGAGAACACACGGCTGATTTGATTCTGGATCCTGAATGCTTCACAAATCATATATCTGAAGTCCTGGTTTCTTGCAAATCTAGCAGGAAGATGTAGCTTTGGGAATATATTGTCATGAATGGTCCCAAATAATAATAATAAAAAAGCAGTTTTGGTGTATGATGTTGTTTCTAGCTGGTGATCTACCTCTCATCATGACCCTAACACATCTATGTAATGAGGTCATGGAACATATGAACCGTGTCGATTCTGCAAATAACTTACAAAATCCTATGCACACTTCTGCTATATTTCACCCAGCAGGGAGCATTCCTGGTCTGATTAACCTGAGGCAAGCACTGTTATCTCTGAGGCCATTGTACTATTCTTTATTGGGAATTTTCCATTATAGATAGTATTTTTTTTTAAAAGACATTCTAAGTGAAAGAAAAGTATTATTTTTCTTTCTTTGCTCTGTAACCTTTTCAGAGAGCACAACTACATCCTTATCTATACAGTTCCTTGCCATAAATCATCAGTTATTTTTCCAAAGGATGTTGCATTTGTAACAAAAAAAGAAAACAAGACACCCCATGTAAGACAATTCCACACTTTTTTTTGATCTATCAGCTTTGAAAAAGGAAACCTGCCAACATGTAATTCACCCTTTTTGTCACATTTGGTGAAGTCCAATAATTCAAGTGATTCAAGCAAAGATGCTTTATCCTTTGATTCAGAAGAACTGTCTCCAGTTTAAGTACTGACATGCTTCTTCTCATGGTATCTTGTTGGGTTTTCACATTCGTTGATAATCTATGAAATAAAACTACAGGACAAACACTGTGATTTGGTGAGTGGGTGGGTAAATCCTCTCTGAAGCCGAGCGCAGCTGTTACCCTGTGAGTTTACCTTGCTGCACAGAACAGCTCGTCCTGGGTTTGTGCTTAGCTGATGTCCCGTTGTGCTGGCCATAGTCCCTTCTGCTTCTGGAAAGATGACATCTCAAAACAGCACTCTTGCAGCATGACAGTCTTATGGACCTTTTTGAAATGCTGGAAATGGTTATCAAGGTGTTTAGGGCAAAGCTATACAGGTATACGTTTCCTGTGTGGTCCAGGTTAGGTGCAGCATGTCTCATAGCTGTAGAGAAGTATTGTGTCTGCATGCTTGTATGCTACTAACACATTTTAGGAAGCAGTTCTTCAGGGTGTGTACATAAATACTGATCAATCTATTTTTCACATCTCTGCTTTGTACTTTTTTTCAGGCTTGTAGGTAGATGTGTTTTTCCTCCCAGCCATTTGTCCCAGGCCCAGTACAGCAGCTTAAAATATCCCTTGTTCTGCCATCTTTGACCTTTGGAAAACTCTCCTCATTTTATGCTTGCCATACAATCCTCTCACCCCTTCCCCCAAGAGCCCTTCACTACTTTTCCCTGGGGATCTCTCCAGGTCCATCTACTGGTTGCTAACCTCTGGAAAATCCCTGGTGCCCCTGCATCCCTCTGTGCCCTCCCTGGCCTGCTGGCTGGAGGCCAGGTCACAAGCCCTGCTCTGAGGTGCACCCGAAGAAGGCCCCATGCTCCTCTCAGGAGCTCTTTGAAGAGCAATGAAAGAAAGTATTATACTTCATTCATGGCGCTTCATGGTATGGATTTGAGATGATACAGGCAGAGAACAGCAGAGTGGTCTTGCTTTCAGGCCAGTTAGAGAGAGAAGAGCAGAGGGGCTGAGGCTGCTTTCTTGCCTGCTTAGTCTGGAGAACAAGTAGGCCAGAGAAAGCAGAGAAAGCTGAAGGCGAGAAAGAGAAGGGACATCCATGATTACCATTCTAGCTAAATGGATCTGGACAAAATTCACAGTAAAATTGTGACCTTGTACCATTAGGTGCATCACACACATATAATGTCCTTATACGACAAACTCATGAGAGAGGAGGCATCACATACATTTCTCTTGGACAAGCATTTATATATATATAAAATTATTCAGAAGAAAACTTCCTGCATAGTTGTACAATATTGCAATGACTGGAGAAGAGATGAAACATTTCTGAACTCATCTGCATTGCTAACGAGAGACCTTCTTTGTTAGCTGGTTTAATAAGACTGACAAACAACAAGATTTTATGCAGCTTCCCTTCTGATAAATGCCTGAGAAAAATGTCAGTGGTTGACGGCCAAATGTGTTTGAGTGGCCAAATGTATTCGTCTTCTTCATAAGCCTTGAGCTGCCAGTATTTTTCGTACATAGCTTGCAAGAACACATTTGATTAAGTGTTCCAAAAGGCACAAACTGCTCTATTAGTTTCGTTTTCAAGAACTTTATTGAAGCTCAGCAATAAACACAAATAATCAAACTTCCTCTTGAAAGACAGGCACTACTAGGGCCAAATAAGGGATGTCTGACTATAAGAATAAAAACAAAGTACGAAAAGATGTAATTTATAACACACATTGTAACCAGCCTCCTTCGATGGGTCCTCTTCAGTTTTCATTGCAAAAAGCTTTATTCTAACCAGAGACTGTCATTTTTCCATATTTCGTCTTTTTTTCCTTTTTTTTCCCCCGAGAACAGAACACCCAGAAAGCACATTTATTTTCTATTTAAAGACTTTTGTGTGTGTGTGTTCCTGCCAGTGGAAATCTGTTGGAAGTTAACTGAAGACTTCTGTGAAAGTTCAGGTTCATGACTCTATCATTTACCTCATGTGGCCCTCCCTGCCGGATTCTTGGCTCCATTACCCAAGGTGTTAGGTAAAATCGAAGGAAGTGGAAGTAGTCTTCCCAGATTATAAAATAAAAATTATGGACAGCTCATGAAACATTCTGGCTTTGTAATTTCCTTGTAACTGCATTCATCTGAACAGGTGCCTTCCTCTCCCCTCACCATGATGTTTCGTGGTACCTCAAGGCAGAGAGCAACAGAGGCAGGATCAGTCCTTTCAGGCAGGCCCCTTTTGCAGCAACCCTCTGCTGTCTATGTACCAAACAGATTATACCAAAATACTATTGAAAAGGGGTGGGAAAATCCCCAAAGGTCAAAAAATATTTTAATCTGAGGGTCTCCCGAGGGATATTACCTCTGTCTAATGTAGATGGTAGATAGGATGGATATGGACAGACAGGCTCCTCTTCTCTGAAGAGCTTTGAGGACACCTGCTTCATTCTCTCTGCTGTAGATAGGGAGCTCTGGCACTTATTTTAGGGGACCAGTTCAAGCACCTACAATCAGGGTGCACAAAGGATCCCTCTCCTGCTTTTGCATTTATAGCAAAGGGCAGTGGGAATGAACCTGCCAGGTCATATTCAGGCAATTTGAACTCTGCTTCTACCTGGCAGGCTGTCTCATTGCTATTTTGAGGCAGGTCAGATCTTCCTGGGAGTATTTATGTGGCAGCAATCATTATGCAATTCAGGAAAAAAAAGGCTCAAAAAAAGCATTGTGATATTTCAGCTATAGTAGGGGTTTAATCTCATGTTAAATGTAAAATATGCAGCTATTTAAACAAGCTGATAGTTTTTTCAATTTCACATGCAACTAATTTTTGTAAACTGTGTATTATACAAGTCGGTTCTTTGATTTAATTTCCATGCCTCATTAAGAATTTCAGACTTCAGTCCTAATAAGGACTATTTGTTATTGTTTGAAATGATGTAAGAAAATACTCATCTCTTGCTGAGGAACTAGGAAAGAAAATAAACCATTTTCCTATTTTCCTAGTTTGAATAGATATTTAATTATCGTGACACGCCTTGGGCAAAATCTAATTAATACATCATCTCTTCTACAACTAAAATTAATGGAAGGTTTATGACTGCTGAGCTGCAGAAGGCACTGAAAATTTCTTTCCTGTCTTCTTACTCTATTTCATCCAACCATCCATCATTATTTTCTCATTGAAAGAGGGAATCTCTATTTCTGATCATTCAATTTTAATATGCGCTGACAGAAAATTCCCTCCTAGCTCCACTGCTCCGTCAACCTTCCAATTTTGAAAATTTCTATTACGACTTGTAGCCTTGGTTATAAAATTAGGGAGAGTTGACGGGGACTCCTCTATGCCGGGAAAATCCCCCAGGAACTGTTTGCCTTTGAGAGGTGCCTGCGTGGAAGTGATAACCCCACACCTGCTTCTCCCAGTCCCTGGGCTTGCAGCAGCAGGAGCTGGGGAGGGCAGACCTCTGTGAGCAGGACTTATTCCTCTCAATATGAGAAATCATTTCTTGAGAATATGAGGAAACATTTCTTTACCATTAGGGTGACAGAGCACTGGAACAGGTTATCCGTTGGTTTCAATGAGGTGGCAGAAATGTAGGGGGAAATCCTAAGGGGCTGAGGTCCCTGTCTCAGACGTCATGGGATGATAGAAAGAGCCAAATTTCTCTGAACTTGTGATATTCCATACGTAGGTGCCTAATTCTTTTTGTGTATGAAACAAAACCAAAACAAACAATATATTTTTTTTAATGGATATTATTTCTGGGTTTTCTGGGCATTAGGGGCAACAACTGTGGAAAGTTTCCCCCCCTCTCACCTTGGCATCGTTCCATCTCTGCTTGTAGTTTCTGAGAGCCTCATCTTCGGCAGGGAAAGGAAAGAGGAGGGGAGGAAAGAGGCAAGCCTGAGAACAAAGGAAATTGGAGAGGCACCTGGTAATAGAAATCAATGAGTATCAGATAGGAGGGGAATGAAAGGGGGAGGAAAAGAAGGGAATAAGTACTTGCAATCATTAAAAAAAATCAGAAACAGAAAGTAGGGATAAGAAAAACATTAACTACATAAGAACACTGAGGACTAGTGTAGCTTTTCTTATTATAACAATTCTATTTCACGCTGACAATTCTTTGAAGTGAATTTGTTGGATTGTTTCCAGATAATAGCTCCTAATCTGTCAGCAGAGTTTTTATGAAAGCCTGTGCTATTCCTGCCCCTTTAAAGACTGCAATTTGCTCCACTGAAGATCTGGATTGTCCTCTAAAGAACCCCGTGCCTTTCCATTAGTGTTCTGATTAAGGAGACTTAAGCTAGCTGGAATGAATTTGCACCTTAGTTATGCTCATCATGAAAGAAGGAAAAGAAGGTTGACAATTGGTGAATTCTCTGACTTCGGGTTTAGGATCTTTTGTAGCTGGCATGAAGCATCATTTCATGGGTTCCTCTACAAGCATCAGGTTGAGTGTTTCAGGCAGTTTCATTCACTAGCTGTTGTAAGTTATGATCAAATTGTTCTCCTGGAAGTGGTGTGGTTTGCCATTACATTTAGCTTTACTGCCCCATAGGGCAATTAGAATACTTTGTGCAAAGTGGGACTTTGGAAAGTTCAATATTGGTTTCACATTTCCTTCCTGGCTCTCATGGCTGTCAAAACAGGGCACTCTTGTGCTCTGGCTCCTGTGGCATGCCAACTTTATTTATATTTATATTTATATTTTTATTTTTATTTTTATTTTTGTACAATTTTATATATGTATAACATTTCTTAGTTCCTGGTTCCCAGAATGAGTGTGAAACATACAACATATGGAGAAGCAGAATTATTAGCACAGCAAGAGTGAGGGAAAGGTCTGATACTCTTCAAAGCGTGCAGGATTAGACGACAGGTGAATTGAATGCTGATCAGCTCTATGGCTAGGTTTCTGCAATCCAGCAGGTTATATAGGCATATGGATGGGGTTGTGGGCACAGTAATTGTCTTTGCTGTCACTGTCACCCTTCCTCTAGGATCAGGGATGTGCAATCCTAACCCATCTCAGGGTGGCATGAGATCTCACAGCCATGGCAATACAGAAATTTAGCTTCAGAAAGTGCTAATGAAGAGCCTATTTCTTCCTACAAACATGACCTACAAACTAGAAGTGGCAGAGAAAAGCCAGCAGTGGTGAGATGGAGGAGAAGAGGTGGTGAAGGTCAAAAGAGAAATGTGAGCATGGGGAGAGCCAGGACAGGGAGAGGAAGAAAATAGCCTCTTCTACATACCAGGGAGGAGGGATTTCCCTGCCTTCTCTCCTCCGGGTGTGGGAAGTTTGTAACTTTGCACATCCTGCCTGGGTTTTGCTGTTCCCCACAGCTGTCCCTTACTGACCAATGTAACTGATTCAAGAGGCTCAGTTTAACCTTACCAGAGCACCTTTACACTGTGTTCTCCCCGGTCTGCTTGGGATGGGGCATAAGCTTCAGCATCGCAGATGGAAACAAGCCTTCATGTTGTCATGTGTGGTGAAGACCATGGCTATAGTTAGACTAAGGTACCCTCACTTCTGCATGTTGTAATACTGTGTGGCAGACAGGACAAGCTAATGACCAGTAAAGATAGGAGTAAGCCCACCCAGCTCACAGAAAAAATGCCAGGTGCAACAGGCTCACTTTCAGGTCTATGTGGCTGAAGGCTCCAGCAGTTCAGGAGTCAGGCATTCATGCATGGGGTCAAGTTGTCTGACAGGCATCGCATGGGAGAAGACCTTCTCCAACCCTGTTTGCTCAGTGCTCACAAGATGTCTTTGATCATCAAGTTGTGCCTTTCAGTGCTATCAGAGAAATGAACACTTGGGTAACAGCAGAGGGGTTGCTATACATCTGTACAATAAGAAACCTTTTGAGCTCCTATTGGTATATGAATCATCCATTTTTTTTTTCTGTTCAGATTGTCTCCAGTTGCAGTTTAGCAGGTGTACCATGGACTGGACTATAAAGAGGAATGGGCACCAGTGCTTCCCTGTGCTTACAGGTGCACAAGGATGTTGTGTCACCTTCCCCCCTCCCCCTGAATCCAGCTTCTCCAGAAAATCAGCAATATGAAAAGGGCAAAAGACCATATTTGAAGGCATGAGATGAACACAACTGAAGGTGCTCTGAGCAGGTTTTAAGGTTTTATTTCTTATATTAATAACAAGTGCTGGAGCACTGGCCTACCAGTAAAGGAAACAACTGGCACCCGTGCCCTTACATTACCACAGGTAAATCTAACTATCCCAAACGGGCAGTACCAAAGGCAGAGGGCTATAATGGACAAGGAATTGTTCATGATGTTATGCAATTTCATAGAAAACCTAATCTCATTTACTTATTGCAGTGGTACCATCTGTCTGCCAGGCTTCATGTGGGTTTGAGCTACCTATGGAAATGACTACTGGATGGTAGGTAACCTGGTATTTTGGCAGCATCTCTGCTACCTCTTACTAGACTAACATTTTGGAGAAACACACCACAGTCTGGAACATCTCTACAAACAGATATTTAGCTTAATGACTGTGTTCTGTACCTACACATAGTAACCTCCCCACTCGTGTTAGGAGAGACCCAGCACTCAAGGCTGAGCAGTAACAGGGTGGGCTGTGTCTCCATGGGTTGAAACATCAAGAAGAGGCTCTGATTCTACTTCTGTGCTTTTGAGAAGGAGGGAAGTGACCTGAAGCTTTTTTCCTTCCAGTCACAGGCTTGGTACTTGCTGCTGCAGAAATCCTCACTCCTAGGTTTGCACGAGGAAAGCACCAAGTGATAACACGGCTGGGGTAAATTCCCTTCCACTGCTGCTCCCAGCCTGATGCTGTTTTTTATTGCTGACAGTTTACTCCCTACAAGAAAACCACCTTTCTCAAATGACCCCTCATTCCTGAAAGTGTGTCTGTATTTCTACCAAACTCCTAAAAGAGAAATGCTTTTCTGGCTGAGTGTAGTGAATGGCAGTAATTGCTTTCTTTCAGTTTACTTCAGTTCTCAGGATTAAGATTAATAAAACACTGGCTCTTAGCAAAGGCACTTAAATAAAAGATGGATACTTCAAGTTCAGCCTGCTATATTGATTAGATAGCTCCATTTATTTCCCCCTCTTCACTGAAATAGGTTGAGGCTGTTGCATTGTGTAGGCAACTAATGTCAGCTGTGCTTGAGATGAAGGGGTTTTGACTCAAATGCCATTGAGAATAAATTTAAAGTATTGTTATCTAGACATCACAAAAGGGAATAAAAGCTGGAGTGTAAGCCCCAGAATAATACCTACAGATAGCTGCCAGACGTGGAGTGAAGAAAGGCTGGTTCTCTAATAAATCACATCTGACTTGTATTCAGCCTAGCCCCGTGCCACAACAGGCTGGAAGCAGGAGGAAAATGCAGGTGACAGGACTGCTAAAACCACCAGGAATGAGGAGCAAATGCCATGGTGGATGTGACAGAGCTTCTGACTGGATGAAAGGAATTGGTTCTGCAAAGCAATTAGGAGCTAATAAGGAGCAAATGATGAGGACAGGACAGTGGGGAAGATGATGCAGCAACACATAGCATTGGAAATGGTACAAGGATCCGGCCTCCCATGTTGTGACACATTTTTGTTGGCACAAACCGAGACTCTTCCTGATTGTTTCTCCTACTGTATAATTTTCAGCAGTAACTGAAGATGTGTTTTCACCACTTTATCCATTTCTACCTCAGGGATTAGGGGGCAGCCGAAGCTGTTCCTCTACTTCTCTGACCTTCTATGACTTTCACGCTTTTATTTAAGAAGCTCGTCTATTTTCCAGATCTCAGTAGCATCCACATTCTAAGGACACCACGTGCATGCTGTGAGAGATTTATATGCATGCTCTCTATTATCTCATGTCATCAACTCACAAGTGAAATGGCCTGGGTGAAAGAATGCAGATACGAACATGACTCTACTCTGAATAACTGTTTGAATGTCCTTTGCTCAATTGAGTAGCTTAAATTGATTGTTAAAAACCTGGCATGGAAGGGTTTCCTGGCATAAAAAGGCTTGCTGACATTTCTGTTAAAGAGCATGCTATGGATTGTGGTGTAGATAACATTTTATTCCAAGTTTACTCACCCAATAAATGGTATAAATTGCTCTGTCCTGTGAAGGATTCACCACTGAATGCTTCATTCAAAAACAAAACAAAACAAAACAAAACAAACAAACAAAAACTAATCTTAATACATATTTTTTTTTTTGCCGTCTCCAAATCTGGATTTCACATGTACCAAAACCATAGGTTATTTCTTGGGGATTTGTAAGGGAAAAGCAGAAACATTGCAGCACAGGATATACTGTATGGAAACCATGTAGAATAGTCCACAACCTTCCTCACTGAGGTGTAGAGGAGGGAAGGAAACAAGTTCTAACACAACTGGATACTGTAATTAGGGTATTTGATGCTTTCACCCAAATTTTATCATGATCTTTTACGTGAATACTTTTATTTGTCTATGAACATGTAAATATTTGTGCAGGAAAAGTTTTGGTCTGCAAAAGATTTTTTTTTTTCTCAGTAGTATCCAAGTCCTTATAGGAGGTTATGCTTTGGCTTATTCTTTGTATCCTCTATTAAGAGGGACATTTGAGAAAACAGGTCATAGTATACATGATGCTTTAAGACCTCTCACAGCTTTGTGCTGCTGTGGGGGTACAGTGAGAGCTTGGTCAATGTTAGCCTCTTAGTGCTGGAGAAGTGCAGAGCAGGCAGGTTCTGCTGGAGATGACACCCAGAGGAAAGAGGGAGAGGTTTTGCTTACCCTGAAGTCATTAATTACTGTCGGCCTGCATCGATCCACTGAACTACTTTTTACATCACAAATAATTGTGAATCTCCTAATCGGAAGACATTCAGAACTGTCAGGGCTAGGAGCAGGTGTGAAAACTACATCTCATGCAGAACTTGTTTAATGACATGGATGTTGGTGGTTGCTGTCATATTGCTAGCAATTTGCTAGCAATACGCCCCTTTCTTGTACCTGCAGCAGGAAGGCATTTTGCTGGCTCATTTCCCACCCAATACTTGGATAGAGTTACAGGGTGAAAAAGAAGCAGAATTGCATCTGAAACTTTGTTTTTTGAAATTCTGGGTGCTTCTGCAATCATTTGCAGCCAGGGGCATGGCTGGAAGTAGGGAGGGGATAGGAACCAACAAACTTTCTCTTCTCAGTGTCGTATCTGGGGGTTCCCACATGTTTACCTTAAGATTTTATGATTGAAAGAAATCGGGCACATTAGAAAAGAAGCAGCATGCACAGAAGACTTTTCCAAAGCTGTCTGTCCACTGTTTTAAGGGTGACAGACGTGGGGAAGTTCCCATGCCAAGAAAGGGCTTGATGCAGAAGCCAGCGGGCACACGCTCCTGCTAACACGTGCAGCCTGTCAGCTCCCTCCCCTCCTTCCAGTGATCGCTGGTGCTTTTTCTAGCTGAACAACAGATGATGCCTGAAAGGAGAGGGATGAGCCGTGTCACATTTCTGTCACTGCTGCCTGCACGTATAACTGAACGCTTCTCTCTTTGCTGCGTGACAGTTGTGCCAAGGGGTGCTGGGCATCGTGCTGTCTGGAGAAGCAGAGCAGGGATAAAAGTGGAGACAGTGAAGAGCAAGAGGATGAGGGAACAATATTAGTTCAATGGGAAAGTCTGGGCCTGGGAAATGGCTGCAAATTGCCAGCTGGCAGGATGGTGCTTTCTGTCATAACCCATGTATCCCAGCAAAGAGTTATTAAAAATGATTGAAACTAAACACTGGGGACACATACCGTGTTGTTTCCTATCTCATTAAATGCCACAGCATCTATATGGTTACGTTATTGTGAAAAATTTGAGAGGGAAGTATTTTGTTTATTCTGAGCACTTGTGTCTGGGCTTGGTATCTAATTTTTTTCCTGGAGAAAAAAGAGCACAGCAGGAAAGCACCAAGGATGCAATGCAACTGTGTTACAGTAAAAATAATTTAAACCAGAGGCTAACCGGGTTGGAGAAGATTTCATAACACTGTCCCACTTTGGGCATTACATGTCATCCTTCGTGATCTTGGTCTAGCACAAACAGTTGCAAGTTGCTGCTGTTATTTGTTGCTGTCTTTGTCACAACTCTTCACAGCACAGACCCACTTGGAGTAGGTATGGCCTTTTTTCATCTAACTGATCCACCAAACAGACATATTTGAAATACAGATGCAGTCCTACCTGTGGTTTCAGCAAGCCCAGCACTGATACAGAGCTCCGATATGGCCAGTCCATGGGCAGGACAGGCGTTTGCTCTCCAGCTCTGTACAGCACCCCACTGCTTGTCCATCCTTGTTGAACTACCAAGCAAGTTCTTGTTCTGCCTTGGCTTTGGGCAGCACAGGTGATCTGTTTTCTGTGATCAAAACTATATGCCTTGACTGTAATTATAACAACAGAAATTAACCTTTATCTTGTATCCTGTTCTGTTTGTTTTCTCTGACACTGAAACCTCACAGAAAGTGTTCATGAGTGTCCTTTATGGCTTTAGGGTGAAGAAGTGACTGCTTCTATTAGTAGATGCAGAGAAGCCTGAAGTATCACAACATTCTACCTGACAGACAAAATGTAAGATGTGTGCATAATACACAGGCAAGGTGACATAGTTAAGGCCTGCGTTGATGTGAACAACAAGAAAAAAAAGGTGGTTTTGACTGGATATGTCATAGATATGATAAGGCACTTTCTGCATGAGCTGTGGGAATGACATACCCACTGTGTACGGACAGAGTGGGCAGAAAACAGCAGACCAAAAAGAGAGGTGGTGTGTGAAATCCTCCCAAGCACTGATAAACTCAGGACACAGAGCTGGCCAGAACTGTTCAAGGCTAACAGTACATCTCCAGCTGGTAGCTTGGACCACATCCAAGAAGGTCTGCCAAATGCAGAACTCATGGCAGCACACGTATCTGGTGTATCAAGGACTCCTAGGTTTGGATCATCTACAAACTTGTTGAGGATGCACTCTGTCATCCAGGTCATTAATGAAGCTGTTAATGAATGTTGGCCCCAGGACTGATCCTGGTAGTACATCACTAGCTGTTTAAATGTTCCCTACTCTGATCCTCCTCCACCAAGTCCTCTTTACTCCAGATTTTCCTGCTCATCTCAGGGGCCTGCAATTCCTGAGGCAGTTCTTACCGGTAAAGACTGAGGTGAAGAAGGCGTTGAGTACCTCAGTATTTTTTCCATGTCTTTTGTTACCAGGTTCCTTGCCCAGTTTGACAGCAGGACCCTATCTACTGCAGCACTCCAGTCATGTTAACTATTCCACCACATTTCTGACCCTGAATGAGATCACAGACCCCTAATTCCTCCTGTTTGTTCCCCATTACTGTATGGGCACTGCAGAGAGGCATCCAACCATTCCAATTTCCCAGGAAAGGTATGAAATCTTTACACATTATGCTGTCTTGTAGGCTCTTCCCTGTATGCATACATGTGAGGTGGGCCCCCTTCACACCTGTTTTGTTAATTAGAAAATCTCTTGTCCACAACACCCTGAGTTCTTTGCTTGCTATCCTGGTCCACCACTTCCCCACTTGACATTAGTTATCATCTCCCTCCCCTGTTATTCCTAAATGTAAAGCTCTCCTTACCAACAGCCAGGTGGTGAGATGTTATTGTCCTTCTTAATCAGGTAGACTAACTTATCAGCCCTTGGTAGTTAGTAGGTAGATGCCTCCAGCCCCTGCAGCAGGCAGTCTCCACTTGCTGCTTTCTCCTTGTGCTTTTGCAGAGCTCAGGCCCAGCTATTTTGAGTGCTTTGATGGACGTAGCTCTCAGTACACTCATCTGCTCATGGTGATTGAACCTATTCTGCAGTGCCTGCTCTGGAGGTGGAGCAGGAGCCATCTCAATGGGGGAATTCATGGACTTCCAGCCTCTGCTGTCCTGTAAGTCTCTATTTCCCAACCCGACAGGCCCAGGCACTGCCTGCACCTCCTTTATTACAGCTGGGGGTTTGAGCTCCTGTATCAGCAGGCTCTCTGGGATGATGCAGTCAGTCTGCTTCTCATCCTCTCTAATGCTGTCCCTGCTGACACAGACTCTCCACCTGCACACAGCTGCTGCAGAGGAGGAGCCCATCACCCCCAGACCCAGCCCTCAGCGTGAGGTCCCTGTAGGTATCCTTCCCTGGCAGTAGATACCCTCAGGAAATTAATATTTATCATCTTCTTTCCCCCTAGCCCCCTAAGTCATTTGAATTTATTGTTATTTTTGCCCATTGTTTGCAATGCCTGTCTGAAAAGTCTGGGCTGTCTGATTTTATCATTTAGATGTCCTACCCCAGAACATAATACCTATTAACCATGTCTTCCTTTTCTGTTATTATTGACACTGTTGCCATTTCATCTATCAACACATCAACAGTACGAGTGGGCTTTTATAATTCCAGACATTTCACTCTTCCCTTCCATTGCCAGTTTTATGTAATAGATTGCATTTATGTCCATAGAAAGGCAAAATCAATCACTCTAAACTGTTTTCTGTAACATTAGTGTACAAGCTATCAACTTTTCCTTAATACTTTTTGTCTTGATGAGCGGTTTCAGTATCTTGATTTTGTTCTGAGTGCTCTATGGACCCACTTCTCTTGCTGTTAGTAAAAATTCAGTACCCAGGGGATGGCTTCAGCCAGTTTGTGTGGCAGAAGGCTCGTTCCACTTCCAGCCAACAAGAGTTTCTTGCAGGTTTCAGTTAGGCAGCAATGAATGTAATTCTTAGTAGAGCCTGTGCTTCTAAATCTGCAAAAGCAAAAAGGGAAGAGGAAACACTTTTATATATATATATATATATTATATATATATATATATATATATATATTTCCCCCCTCATTTGAATGATTTGAATGTATCTTCCTAATGCTGAAAAAGTAGCCTTACCTTACCTTGGCATCTTGAAGCAGTCTGAACTTGAAGAATGAGATGATCAGGATAAAGCAGGTGGACATCCTGAAGGACAAGATAGGTAACATTTTTCTTTGTAGAAAGAGGTAAAGAAGATAATAGAAAAGGACCTGGAAGGGAGGGTATTTAAAAACCCAGTTGAATGAAATGACAATTTCAGTCATATGTGTGTAGAGCTGTTTCCTCCCTTTTCCAGTGGAAGGCTTCAGCAGAGGTCTTAAGCAACTTTGTAGAGGGAGAAAAGCAAAGGTAATAATGTAATTGCTTTTTTATGTGGACATGATGTGCGTGTCTTATAGGATCCTTGATAGTTTTCTTTTATGGGAGGCTGCTTCTTCAAAGTATGTTTTGAAGGAACTGTTATCTTCAAGGGTAAGTGTGATTCACCCAGCCTTCAGCTAGCAGATAAAGTGCTATGGTGATTTATAACTTCATAAAGGTGGGATAATTTCATATAGAAAGCAGTCAAGTGTGATTACAAGTGGTGGGGGGTAGCTAGCAGGGCTGACTTTGAAAAACTCATCTGTATGTGGAGGAAGCTGTTTTTTTTTCTTTTTGTTTCTACAATACAGATCATAGTATGGAGAGTTGTGAATATTAGGAGTTCAGCCTGAGCTTGTATTACAGCTGATGTGGGAGGAACAACAACTCTTACCTGTTGCTGGAAAATTGCAGCCTGTAGTAAAGGGCTGACAAAAAGAGGTCAATTTCACAGGCTTTTAGTTTTGAACTCTGCTAATTTTTATGTTTAGTTTTAAAGCTCTGAAGGTTAAACATATGCTTGCTTTATTCTTAATGTTCAACAAAACATTAATTATCCTTTTTGTAGAGTAATTATTTAAGCTACAATAAAATTCAGTGTCTTTTTATCCTATTGAAATATGTTTATATATATATAACTCTATCACTCAGAAATATATCCTCTTTTTAAAAGATATTTTCAAATCAAACTTAGAAAAACATCCATCAGTATTTGCTGTACCTTTGAGCGTTGGTTCTTACATGTAGCTCCAGCAGGCACTTCCACACTCCTGTCAAGTAACTAGTTGCTAGCTTTTGGAGATCAGTTTTTGCTGCACAATTCAGTAGTTTCAATGCCAGACACCACATAATATATAACTGTGATGGCATCGGTGCAAAATACGGTTGTGGCAAGTCTTCAGGTATGGGTTAAACTTAGAACATGTTCCTGAATGGTACTGAATTCAGCACCTGGTTAGGTGCGTGGCTGAATCTGAACTTCGGCATATACTCAAGTGCTTTCCTGAATTAAAGTCTCAATTGACCTCAAAGGAATAGTTTCAAGCAATGTGAAGTTAACAGATTCTTCTAGACCTTGTAATACATATGCATATTTTTGGAAAGCTCTGGAGGCATCACTGTGTATTCATAGCTAACATATGTCACAGTATAGAAGTCGTTATAGGTTTTTTTCCCAAAATGGTGTTTGGAAGATGCCCAAATCTCTTGACGATAGCACACCTGAATCTCAAAGCTCCAACTGCAACTGATTCATCAGTGTAGATCTAAACACAAACTTTTGCCTGGCATTTAAAATTTACCTAATCATTTTCTAGGAATAAAAGGATTATTTTTTACTGCAGTAATGAGGAAAGTTAAATGATACAGTAAGCAATTACTAACAGTTTATTACACCTTCTAAAGAAGTGTAGCACTTTTGCATGCTTCAGGAATATAATTAAAATAGAAACCTTTCTCTTCTCTCACTTCCCCAGATTTTAATTACTGCTAGAATCTGATTACTTGAAGTGAAGAAGGCATAGAGCCATAACGATATTAAGGGAAAAAATGCACTGTTGATATGTGAGCTGTAAACATGCTTGCCTTCCACCTTGCTGACAGATGTCAGACATGAATGTTAGCAAGAGTATGGTCATCTCTTGAACAAGTTGAAGCAGTTCCCAGCTGCCACTCCACCTGGTGTAATGGACCACTTCTATGTGCAGCTGCCTGGGTGAACAGTTTTAATGTCTTTTTGGAACTGTTATCTTTTACTTCACTGAACCAAGGGATATAATCACTCACTTTCTAACTAGCTGCATAGCAAGTGAAAATTACAGTAATCATTTGAATATTTTAAGTGACATTCTCAAGAGTTAGGCCAATTCCACGTCCGATCCCCGCACATTACCTGGGAGATGCTGTAACATTATCTAGGGCAAGAAAGAAAGTTGGTAAGAGTGCTGACTG
This sequence comes from Cygnus atratus, assembly GCF_013377495.2. Taxonomy (NCBI): domain Eukaryota; kingdom Metazoa; phylum Chordata; class Aves; order Anseriformes; family Anatidae; genus Cygnus; species Cygnus atratus. Next base: position 179,373,555 of record NC_066362.1, on the reverse strand, counting down.
CTATTTTGATGTTCTCTCTGGCTGCAATTCCAGACAGAGCACTTCCAGGTGAAAACATTTCCAAAGTAAGTCAATCCTACAGCAATAGCTACACTGACAGCATTCACAGAACTTGACATACCCAGCACCATGAAGCATTAATATTACACGTCATGATTCCAGCTTGGAGTCCTGGGGACTTGGTCTGCTTGCTGAAGACTATTTTTCAGCCCATTATTTTCCTCTGAATTTTGAATCACCACTGAAATAAGAAGTTTACCTTTCACAGGTTTTGTAATTATCAATGTTGTTCATGCTCTGTAGTGTGTTTGTGTGTTGCAACTACTAATCAAACCCTGTTGTATACCACAAAGATGTCAGCCACATTTGAAATCTGCATACCTCAAGGGTTTTTATATTGTTTTGTCTTATATGTCTAATTACTTTAATGATGGAAGTGTTTGGTGTTTGTATGTGTACGTGCTAATGCAGTAAAGCAATTTTCTCTCTCTGTAATTTCCCCAGCCTGCTTTTTGGCATTGTATGTTGTTTCAAGTGTATTGCAAGATAAACAACTTTTGTTGTAAAATGTTACTAGGTACTGTAAAGGGCTTCAGAGCTAGGAATGCAAGATCCATTTCTTCTATTAAGTGTCACCATTACAAAAAAGAGCCTCCTTGCTTATAGCTTCTTGTTATCAATTCTACAAAATTACACCATTATTGGCAGTGTCTGCATGTTTTATGGATTTCTTTTGACCTAAATAAGCCTTGGTTACCTTTATTATTTAATCATAAATTGGAGTTTCAATCCCTTCCAGTCATTTCTTGTTTGAAAGGGATGATGTTCATAACTTCACGTGGTAAAGAGTGACTGGCATGTGATGTTATACATCGCAATTGTCTCTTTTTGTTGAAAACAAGCAGGACGCTGTGTGTCCATACCTTGGTACGTACAGTGTTGCTAGGCTACTGCTGTGCTGCCTGACAGACGCGGGCAGCACAATTCAGCCGTGATGATCAACCTCACCTGCGTCATCAGCATGCGTGGCCCTTTCCTTTGGGTGCGTGGCTGAGGTGACGCAACACTCGGGGCTTAGCACAACAACAAAGGGATGGCTGGACAACAAATTTTATCCAGAAAAGTCGTTTTCCTTTACAAAAAGTAAAAATCAAGATTAGGTACAAAATCAGGTCGCCTCACCCTATCACCAAACCACCTGGCAAAGCACAAAAGCCGCTGAAACTCTCCAACTCTCCAAGAGGAACCTGGGTGGCAATTTGGTGCCTGAATCTAAACCCACATGGCCCCTGTTGCCCAGCCTGCACCAGCCATTGTTGGTGGTGTCTTTGGGTGTTACTGAGACCCTCTGGTGGCCCCAAGCCCATGGGATGGGGCCATGCATGGGTCTGGTCCAGCTGCTCATCCACCATGGGATATCCAGAGTTTCCCTTCTCCCAGCTAAGCATCTCCAGCCCATTACCTGTCCTAGAGCTCTAAGTGCAATAAGCCATGTGTGAAGCTCTAATTTCCCCCAGATACCCTCCAAAAATACTGCAGACCTTGCGCAGAGCTGCTATAGGTGGATGCATCACTTAAATGCTACTTCAGTGCTAAAAGCTTTGCTTTGCTAGTTGCAGCCCCGCATGGTTTTGGGGGCAGTATTTGTACTGGTTAGAGTGAAGGGTGAGCTGAACTCAGAGCAGCCTAATGTGTCCCTTCTGAAACAGAATCAGAAGGACCGCTGTTGACCACACTGTAAGAGACCCTAATTAAACAAATTTCAAGCTGTGAAATCCACTTGTAGCTTGCTTGGTGTTGGCTGACAGCACGTGTTTTAGCATACAATCTAATTAACGTGGTACTTGAGAATCCGCCAGACATGGTCATTTGAACTCAACATTTTTGTTTTTTTTTTTTTAATATTTCTGAGAGGTCTCATTAGCGAGTTTAAATCCTCAAGGAAAGCATCCCAGCTGCCTTTGTATGGTCTTAGTCACTAATAATGCCAACTGAAGATAGCAGTAACAGTAAGTAATTTCATTGCAAAGGGCAGAGACTCCTCTCTATTTAATGTCTTTAATCCAATCTACAGAAGAATGCAGTTTTCCTGACCCTTTTAGGTCACAAGTCTGACTTTTAGGGGCTTTGGGTGTTACCAAAAATCACTACTTAGATGGTGTTTAGTCTACTTTAAGCATCTTAATGTGCAAAGCTGCCCAAGAAGTGATATCAGCCCACGGCTGCTGGGGGTATTTCTGATGTGATAAATCAGAGAGTGAGCACCTGAGTACTTCCCATGCAAGACAAAATTGTTATTTTCTAGAGCATTTCTGGATATATCCACATCCAAGGAAGGCTAAAGACTTGAACTTTCTTCCACCTTGTCTTGAATATGGCAGCAGATTTACCAGCCTCATGCACACATTTCCAAAGCAGTTATTGATTCTTCTACAACATCTGAGCTAGATTAAACTGGTGGGATAACAGTCCAGTACACATAGGACTCATCAGAGCCATGGCTTGAACCTCAGCTCTCTCCCACATGTCTACTTGGGATTAGGTGGGTCTTCTTTTTCTTTTTTTTTTCTTCTTTTCTTTTTTAGTGCCAAGTGGAATAAAGGCATACTGCTCTGGGCATTTAACTTCAGCTGATGTTCTTCATGATGGAAGTGCTCAGCAAAGGGAAAGGTCTATTTTAGGCCTGGAGTCTCATCTTTTCTTCTTTCTTTTATGTCACTATTTTTGGGACTATCCAACTAAGGTGGCTTGAGGACTTCATTAAAAAAAAAAAAATCCCTGAGGATTTTAGCTTATGTGACTGTCCTTGCACTCTATGAAAGGGAGGCAGGAGCTGAGAGCATCTCTGAGCTGTACAAACATCCCTGGAGACATGGCCCACAGTTTCTGATTTCCTTAAAGAACACAGTTTTGGGGCACATCCGAGTGCTCCTAACATGCTTCCCATCTGGCTGCTCCTGTAAAGCCCCTTCCAAATATATTTCTAATATTCCTAACAGCCAACACCACTGGTTTGTCAGATCACACAGAAATTATCTACGTGTCCTTTGTCAACTTCCCCAGCCCTTGCTGGACTGAGACTAACTTACTTGTTTCCATCCCCCATGTGCCCGAAATACAGGTGCACCAAGACAACTGGCTCTCCAGACCAAAGAGAAAATTTAGTGCTTTTGGTGTATTATCAGCCAAGACACCCAGGAAAACAGCAGCAGAACCAGGAACAAGCTCTTTTATTCCATTTTCTGTCTCCATTTGTACAATTAAGAACATATTTTTAAAAATGTAATATACAGTATAGACAATGTAAGAGCACTGCACAAGTGTAGGTTGAACTAACTTAACCTACATCTGAAAATCTCTTAAAGAGGAAGATATAAACAAGGAAAAACATGTAACTTTGGCTCTCAGTAGATGCTTTGAATATTTGATGAACTGTCTAGGTTACTTCATTACCCTTTGGATGTGATATTTCAGCTTCATCAGTCACTTTGGAAAGGGATCTGAGGATAAAGCCGCAGGATCTGCCGTTGTAACAACACCATGTCTTTTTCTGTTGCAAAAGGGATTTGTCAGTGAAATAGAAGACACTTGTGATTAAGCTGGTAAGTTTTGGCTTAAGACCTTGGGCTCTATTTCAGTTCTGCTGGACTGTTACATATTTATAACATCTGTTATATATTTATAACTTCAGGAACATCACCAGATTTTTGTGTCCCTGTGTCCTCTATTCATACACTAGATGTCCTTCCACTGTGGCTCTGTCTGTCTCATCTAACTGAAGTTTTCCTCATGTTTGTATTTCAGTACATTTTACAGAGGTCTCTCCTCTTGGCGTGGACTTTTAAGCATCCCTGTACAGAGCAACAATAGAATGGAAGCGAGCCATGAACAAGGGAAGAGAAGTGATGAAGCTGAAGTATGTATTCTACACAAAGCACTGGGCAAAAGCATGCTATATATCCTAAGAGCCTCTCCACTTCTGTTGTCTGTCTTGCTGTCTCTCAGATTTGCATCCCTGTGGATAATTTCTTAATCCTAAAAGGCACCTGAATGATTAAAAACAAACTAATTTGCATGCTTGTCTGCACATGTCTTCAGGAAGGGAGATTCATGAATAAACTCCATGTACCAGTGCATAATCCAGAGTAAGAATAAACCCATCTAAGTTAGGGAAAAGCATACAATTTTTTACCTCATAATTGCCCTGTTCACTCTGAGGCTTTGCAGACAAAACTAGCCAGCCACACATCCCAGTGATGGCAGCACAGGGCTCGTGGGGACTCTGAAATAACATGTGGTGATGCCAGCTGCCCCATGCACCCCGCTCCTGGTGGCAATGCTATTGTTTGCACCCATGCTAGCTGGTTTCAAGAGAAGGTGTCTGCTCTTTCAAGAATTAGTCCTGCAGAAATGCCTTTCAAAGACAGCTCTGCACAGGAGTGGTATGAAGGAGAAGCCTTCAGAAGGAGACCCATTCTCACTGGAGCCTTCATACCACCCCTGTGCAGAGCTGTCTTTGAAAGGCACCATCCTTAGAGCAAGAGCAATTGGTAAATAGGTGAATAAAAGGTTGGAGTGTAAAGCACTGAACTGAACATGCCTTTTTTTTTTTTTTTTTTTCCCCAAGACCATTAAGACAGTTGGCTGCTGAAGAAAGTAGAATCTTCCAATGGTCATTACAGGATTGAGATAGGCTCTTCACAGTAGGCTACCAGTAAACTCAACTGTTTATTTATAGTACAGAGCAAAAAAAAAAGAAAAGAAAAAAAAGAAAAATTGTTTGACTTAATGTTTTTTTTTTCCCCGAAGTTGGTATAAACAAAAGAGGAAACACTCTGATTTGTTTGCTAATGCTAGAAAAAACAAATAAATTCAGAAATAGGCTTAAGTAAGCAAATGTGGTGTAGATTTCAAATCACAAAAAAATTCAACTGAAACATTCCTGGTAATGTGAGATATTGTGAAGGCTCAGGCTATATCAATTCAGAATTATGCACTGAAGTCAAAATTACATTGAGCTCAAGTGCCTTTGGAGCAGACTGCTTATTTTACAGGATTAGCAGAATTGGCTGTCTGAACTGCAGCATTGCCTGGAGCCTTTCTAGCTGTATCCATCGGGAAGGAAATGTCTTTCTCTTTGGGTGGAGCAGTAGCACCTCCGAAGTATTTCTCACTTTCAAATTACTTTAAGAAAGATGTTTGTATGGTTACGGATAGCAATATTTTCTCAATTTCCTTTTCTTAATACCAGCAGCCCACATACTTCTACAAGTATATATTGCAGTGACCTAAAATGTCAGAGCTCAGCTTGAGTCAAATCCAAGAAGCCCACAAAGGATAAATTCTGACTTGGAGCCAGATTTTATTACAGATAGTTAGGGAGGTCCTCATGTGAGCAAGGAGCGGGGGATATCAGATTGTTGACATTGAACGTGGCACTACGTAGGCAAATCTTGCACGGACATGGTCTGTCCTAGATTGTCATTTGCTTGGGGTTTTGTACTTGCCAAAAGACTTTTGTCCTTTTGTGCATAGCTGATTTGCCGAATCACCACTTTCAGTTCCCTTTCAGTTTGCAGCAGTAAGCTGTATTTCCCTTTAAAGATGCGTTCTGGATAAATTGATGCTTTAAATCCAGCAGGGCAGATAATCTCATGTGAAATGATAAATGCTTCAAGTGAATTGCAAAGTTAGGTCCATTAGAAAGCTGTCTTTGCTGTTCAGCTCTCCTAAGTGCTACTGCTTACATGTCACACATAAAGCTGTGGGTTTGCCTTGTTAGATTTATCCTTGTTTATGACTGTTGCTATTAATGATGTTAATGGTAATGTACTCTTAAATTTCGTAGACTTCATACATGATAGCTATTATCCTGCATCTGTTCTTTCTGCTTCATGCAGAAGGCACAATTTTTTGTATCTCAGTATCATTTTGGGGGTACATGTCAGCCATAGTGACATGCCATCAGACTCAGCACCAGGATTCATTAGTTCCAGTGATCACCACATTTCTCCATGCTGGATGCTTAGAGTATCACTCCTCTTCCTACTCTCAGACAAGCTTTTCATTAGCACAGCCATCCACAGCATTACCAACCTCACTTGGAGCAATGGGCTGACCTCTGCTGCTTATGTCCATGTTGTGTGTTAGGGATGCTCTTCCTCTGTCAGTCAGTGCACCTCCTTCCTCTCCCATTACTAAATCACAGCTAATGCAAGCTGCCAATGGGCATTTGAAAATATATTCCATTGTGATTACTATTAGTTTCCACATCTAATAAGAAAATATTTTCTCTTCAATATCACTCAGATTACTACCCTTTGCTTCTCTTTCTCTACAGTTCACTCTAATCTTTTCCCCATGGAAACCTTCTATTGCCTCCTTCCTTCTCCACCATTTCTGGGTATCCCTCCTTGCAGCAAATCATAACTGTATTTTTTTTGCCTCACTTGTGCATCTGACCTCTTGAAAGGATGAAAAATAAAATGGACAATAAGGATGCATGACAGTTAGTTGAGTAGATGTCCCGGATTCTCCACATGTCCCAGATTCTCCACAGTTTTGGTGGAGACTTCCTGATTGTGCCATCATTTCAATCTGAATTAAAATGCAAGCTGTGGAGATGGACCTGGGGGCCCTCTTTCTTGCCATGCTGTATATTTGCTGACAACCATTGCAAAAGTGTGATGTCCTATTTTTATCCATGCTCCGTTTGTGCTATGAAATATCTAGTTTATTTTGATGGAAGTTTATTTAATGAGCTTTTGTTGAAAGGTCTTTTTACTGCTTACTCATGACTAAACAATGACAATTGGTCTCATTTTCTTGTTGAAACATAGCATAGCTGAGATTATCTTTAGCATTAGGAACAGATGGCTACTTCTTCCTTCTCTCTAAAGCCAGGGGGATGGGAAGGCTGTTATTTTTGGATAATTTTTGAAGATGTTCACTTTTCTTTGGAGTTATGGGGTTAAATGTCACAGTTTGACTTAATTTTTTGACTGTGATGTGTCATTGCTTTTCTACTACCACAGCTAATGTTTCTTCTGGTAGACATTGCTCTGTTTTGGGGCATCAGAGAATTATGGGGTGTGAAGAAGAAATGGAAATGAAGTGAAGGGTTTCCTTTGTGGACCAAGATCTCCAGAGATCATACATCATGGGAAAGAAGGCATAGAGGCAGCTGTGCAAGACTTGCTCATTTGAGGTAGAAACACGTGGTCTATCTCCACTCCAGTTAAAGCTAGAAGAACATGGACTCTGAGCTCAAGTCAGACCTGCACCTGCTCTTAGCTACATGACAATGAATAGCTCCGTCTGGTCTCCTGAAACCTCAGACAGCCATGCAAACAAGCTTGCTATAAGCCCTGGATGATGTAACATTTCAAGACACAATCTGCATTACTACACTGACAGAAGTGTTGCCCTATACAGTAAGTCACTGTACTGGATCAAGGATACGGCTTTCTAGGGCTGATTAGCATTGCAAAATGGGTTTATGATATTTTCTGTTAGCAAAATGACATCTAAAGGCTTATGCATTAACTAGAAGGCAAAATGGACTTAAATGACCTTTTCTTTTTTGAGGCAATTAGATGCAGTTATAGCATTTACATGTATTTGTCATACAAGCAAACACATTTACCTGCAAATAAAGCAATCTGTTGATAAAGGGAGCATCTCAGATAGGGGTACAAGCAGAGATCGCCTGTGGCAAAACCTGTGTCATTTGTTTAGCTAGTCCTGCCTCATAGCATTGTTGGAGAAAAGAGGTCCGACCATAAGGGCAACAAATTGGCTTGTTTCCACTGATGTCAATGGAGCTGTGCTTTTCTTCACACTGGCCACAGGTCTAGAACTGCTTTACTGCAGAAGTTTTTTCAGAGGCAGAATTTGGTAATTTTTCCCTTTGGCCAAATGAGAGGCATTTCAGACTTTAGGTGGGTGCTGCCTCTAAACCTAGAGAAACCTGTAGAGAAGCTGCGCATGTATGCAAGTCTGCTTCCCTTTGCCCCCCTCCTCAGGCCACTAACTCTGCTGTGGTGGGATGAAATAATACCTATGAACTGAGAACAGTTGTCACGTGCTTTGTAGTATGTGAGCTTTGGACATTCAAACAATGTTCAAGACGGCACAAGGAATGCAGAATTTGGGTCGGTTTCTTGAGGCTCCCTGGATCTTTGAGTAGGTGCTTGTTTTCATATGCTGAGGTTGATGTGGTGGTTGCAGATATGGGAGCTCCAAGAATACTGGAGTAGGTTAGTCTGGAGCTAACCTCGGCTCAAGTCTCCTACCATAGGTGGAATTACCTGGCACATCTGATCTGCCATGGTCTTCATCCAGTAAGGAATGTCATCGTATGTCAGACTTTAGGACTACGAATGATTTTCTTCAATCAGAAAGCTAAATTTGAAGCTAAAAGAGCAATTTGTATCTCTAGATTAGGTATTCGCTTTCAAGTATCTTGTTTAACCGGAGGCCATAATTCCTTATACAGGCCAAGATCTAGGTAAAAGGTTTTTGTTAACAATGAAGTCAAAATTACATATTTAAAGTTCTTTTCATTATCTCACCAGGGAACATTTGTTCCATTAATTAATTAAATGACTATCTCAAATGAGCTTTAACAGTGCTTGAGCATTTTGCCAGTATCACAGTATAGGCATAGCTAATGAAAGGAAGAGAGCAACTCCCTCAGCATAGCTAAACCTTCAGAATTTATACTTTAGATTACGGAGTATTTAATTTATCAATCTCTAAATAGCTTCATGGATCTTTTTCTTCAAGATATTTTTTCCCACTTGTCTACTTCAGAGCTGTGGTTTTGCATTTCTATTCTAGCTTGTTCATGTTTATCCTTAAAGGCACATTGTGTTTTTGAATTTATGAAACTTCACCACATTTTCTCTTGCAAAACTAGTAAAAATGCCTTGTAGAGAAATAAGTGATTTATTTTGTACTTGTCAGAACGAGTTAATAATACATCACAGTGTTATAACTAATGCCTTCAGAGGGATCTCTGCATGTCTGTGAAACTCCAGATGGGTGAAGCAAACCCTGCTTCCAGCATTGTTTCTCTTATAATAATCTACTGCAGTTAAAAGCCCTTGAGATATGAATTGTTGCATCTCCGAAGCACATCTGTAGCATAGATGTAATATGCCAAAATCACAAAACAAGAAGACATCCCTATTTTCAACTTACTGGGAGGTGAGACAAGTGTAGCACATGCCAAATTCTTGATCATCTATACGGAAAGAATCCCAAACAATACTGATTGACTGAAATGATGTTGTCCCAGAACAGAATTAATATTTGCTGTGCTGCTGAATTCACTGACTATGGGATGGCCAATGTATGATGGGATGTTGCTGTCAGCAGCACAGCAATAATACACAGAAGTAAGAGACAGGTCCAGCACTCACACAGCTAAGCAACATTTGTAAAGGCAATACTACATCTTTGCAGTTGCTGAAACCATGTCCTCTGATAAGTTAAATTGGAGTCGTTATCAGAGAGTGTAGTGATAGGACAAGGGGTAATGTCTTTAAACTAAAAGAGGGGAGATTTAGATTGGATATAAGGAAGAAATTCTTCACTCAGAGCGTGGTGAAGGCGCTGGAACAGGTTGGGCTCCCTCATACAGCCAGGCTGGATGGGGCTTTGAGCAATCTGGTCTGGTGGGAGGTGTCCCTGCCCATGGCAGGGTGTTGGAACCAGGTGATCTTTAAGGTCCCTTCCAACCCAAACCATTCTGTGAATCTATAATGAGTCTTTGAAATTAGCATGTAAGCTCAAGGCCAAAGGTTTAAAACACTCAGCATTGCAAAATAGTCTTATAATATTTTATGGATGCAAATGACCTCCAGAGGAATTGCATAAAGATACACGGAACAGAACTGAACTTTTCTGAGAAGAAACTGTATGTAATGATGGCATTTTTCAGGGCCTTGTGTCACACAGACAATTCCTCTGTTACAATTAGACAATTAGACAATTGCTCCGTTATCCCAGGAATCAGATGGCAGATCCTGGAAAAAGACTCAGCTTTGCTTTGCAGCAGCTTGCTGGAGCACTCACAACATCCTAACTGGGGCAACTCAGGGCTTGGGGCAGACTGCAAACTCTGCCTGTGCCCCTGGGCAAGTTTTTAGCACCTTGTGTGTGCTGCTGCTGCCAGCCATTGTCCGTAGACATAGCCTATTTAATTTGGAAGGGATTTTTGTGAGCTGCAGACTTTCCTCTGCCTGCAGCTCTGGACAGCCCTGGAGGAGTAGAAAGTGGAGGCATGAGCATGGACTTGCAAAAATGAATTGCAAACTCATTGCTGGGCTTCTGACTTGCATATGGGATTTTTGACGGCAAGGTTTTGATGACTCAGTTCAACAAACATATTGTTGATGCTTTCTGATAAAATGGTTCTCATAGTGCTCAGTTCAGCCAGGCATTTCAAGAGATATTGAATTCACCATCCTTTAGAAATGTACTGGAACATTTACAGCTGTAAATGTGTGCTTAAAGCTTAAAAACCCAAACAGCCAAACCGTGGGCTGCACACTGTAGAAATGCTACATACAAGACAAGTTACTCAGGTGCCTAAACATAGGTATCTAATACTTTTTTAGATGCCTCCGAGCATCCAAAGCACATTACAAAACCCTGTAGAAGACCTGCATCCATCTGCAGCCCATGTTAGCAAACTTGAAATAGTTATGTGAATTTTCACCTCCTTGCACATTTACAGCAAAGTAAACTCAAATGAATGGTAAAGTGGGTTGAAAATGGACTGTAAAGTGAGAAGTACTTTTATGAGGGTGTATTTTCACTGTCAACTCTTATGATTCTCCTTTGATTTTTTTTTCGATGTATCTGTCAGTCAGTGTAGTATTGATATATTTCTAAGCAGCCATTTTCTAACTCCCTAAGAGCTACCCCAAGTTCCATTATGATGCTACCATGGCATACAGTAGGCTAGTAGGGGAACTTGCTACCATTTTCTGGCAATGTTACCCTGTTTCATAATAACAGAAAATGCTTGCACCTGCCTATTCTGCCTGTAAAAGGCTCAGGAAAATTATGGCATTAATAATTGATGTTACAAGGGCAATCCTTGCAGAGGTGGAGGGAAGAAAGGCTTCTTCAGTTCTTAAGTAGCTTATAGTGACTCATAATTCTGCTCTATTTTTGGAGAGAAGTGATGGAAGGAGATTACCACCTTTCTAATGGAGAGAGGCAGTCACACAAACAAATAAACATTAAAGGACTTCAATGACTTAAGAGTCTATCTCTTTGTTTTTCATCAGTTGTGATTAAGCCATGATAGTCGAGAGAGAGAGTGTGACAAAATGAATGGTTGTTCACAATTATCTACAGTTCAAGGTTTCTGGAATTTGCAATGTTTGAAGCACCTCTGGGCAAGTTACATAAAAAAATAGACAATACAAGATTGTATAAGATGCTTGTAATCAAAACAAGTGAAGAGGACAAAGACTCATCACCCAATTGCAACAGTTTGAGTGGTCCAGGCAGCTGTAATTCAGTGATAGCCTCCAGATCCATGCCGTACCCATCAATTCTACATAAAATACAAGCAATGAATGGATGATGATATCTCTGCTGGGCAATAACGATGACGTGAAATGAGAAATGTCAGGTCAGCAGGCTGAAGCACTCTTTTGTTTAAACAAATTTCAGGAATGGGCACTTATCTGTATAACATTTGCTTCTAATAATGCTTCCACTGATTAAATACATCAAAGAAACTTATATGGACAATTCATTTCAAGTCCAGGCGCAATCAACTCATCGAACTGTCAAGGTGCTTGAGCCTTCTTGCAACACTGGCATACTAATTGAATTATAATCTGAGGTACTTATTTTTAGCAGAAAATGATTATTATCTTCACAAAGACAAAGTCATTTAGTTACTGGCAAAGCACTGGAATGGATGGGGCAGAAAGGTGCTTGAGCAAGTTTGTGGGTGAAGGAATGGACATTTCCTAGTGTAGTTAGCTTTTATGACCTTTGAGAGGGCCCCGGATGCCATCAGTAAAAGTCCCATTCATGGTCTTGTGTACTAGTCTTGTTTTCTTTATCTGCTTAGTTGCATTTTTTTGTTGTCGTTGTTTACCTGGGAAGAAATTCTGTACTCTTCTGCAATATGAATACAGACGCTACAAAAAGATCCTGGGTGTGTTGTTGCTAACTGAAGAAGTTGAACGGAAATAAAAACTAGTATCTGTCATGCTCAACTTCTTCATGTTTATAGACAGGGAGAAAAGAGCACTTACAAAATTAATCAGAAATTTGCTCTTTCCAGCCATATGTTCTTCATTCTTGAGTCTGGGTTACCTTTGCCACATTTATTGTTCAGGTATCATTTGACTGCATCTTCTGTTGTAGAGACACATTTCACTTGCCTTTGTTTTCCACTGTATTCATTGCTGGTAAAGTGCAGAAAGTTGAATTTCCCCGATCAGGCCTGGTGAATGACTTAGCTGCACATATAGATTAAGCAGACAACCATGCATGCATTGTGTATGCTCATTCTTAAAAACCAGTCAACATTGTACTCCTGTGTTGCATAATCCATAGATAAACTGCTATTGCACATGACACAGCTTCTGAGATTTCTGTAGGAATAGGTTTATGGACAGCTCAGAAAGTATCTGTTCTTTGAAACTGGTTGTGGTTTGTCATTTCATTATAATTTAATGTGGGACTTTCAAAAGAGAAAAAAAATCAAACCACAAAAGTATCTGAGACAATTTCATATTAACCTTGCTGCTGAGCTTTAAATACTAGGAACTAAAGGGCATTGATGTTCAGGATAAATAGCATTTAAAATGCCTAATAGTGCAAAAATGGAGCTACAGAAGTCTGAATAACCATGGGCAGATGCTGAAGGCCCATGTAAGGACATGATCACAGGGCCTTAAGCAGGTTCCACCTGCTTTTGTACTGACAGTGACATAACCACGTGGAGACCAACTCTTGGAGCCTTGCGGCACCTATATGTATTGCCCATTCGTGTATTTCTTCCCAGTTCAGAGTCACAGGAACATGTCAGGGAGGCAATGCTTGTCGTGACCCTTGCTCCCTCAGTATAAAGCTAGGAGAGTCATGGTGCAGACTTCTGACTTCCCTGCAGCTGTGTCGTTGGCCACAGCTCTTTACAGCTGGGCAAACACTGAGCATTTAGTCTTCATTACATGCAAGGGTTAGCAGCAGGGAAATATTGGTTGTGACGGAGAGACCCCAAGCTGTTAAGCAGACCTTCTCAGAGATTTCATCTACCCTGTCACCATGAACCTTTCCTTGCTCAAGCCACCTTACACTTGGACTCTGCTGACCCTCAGCTGGTGAAAGCTAGAGAAGCCCTGTGCCTCTGACACTCGCATAACCAGGATAACTGTAGAAATTTAACAACTTTCTAATTGGTCCTTCCCCTCCTCTGTGAAGAAGAGGAGAAAATCTGTCCCAGACTCCAGAGAAGGCAATGATGCCAGTGGGAGATTGGTGGTGCCCCTTCTGTTACACGGTTCTGAAAGGCCTGTGGCAAAATATTAATCATGAAAACGGCCACATGGTCTACCCATTTTATCCAATACTATATATTTCAAAGGATCTGTGGAAAAAAATCAGGAATTGCTGTTTGCAAAGTCAGTCTTCAAACACTTCACCCCTATGCTGGAAACCTCATGTGCTGTCTGCTTTTTTTCTAGAAGGGACAATTCAGTCTTGCTATCTGCTTTGGTGGAGCCCCCTCTGTTGAGAGCATGTGTGTTGTGAACAACTCAGGCAAGATGCTCTGCTGTGAGAGCCTGAGCTTCTGTACCCAGTGCCAGTGACTCACAAACATCTGGCAGACAACACCATAACTGCATTGGAATAGGAATGAAAAAAAGAAGTGCTTGGTAAAGGTTGTTTAAACAGTTATTAACATCTCAAATAAATAAGGTGAAATATTTTCTTGATAAAATATTATTTGGCATAATTGCATATTTTATCTTTAACAGTTCAGCGTGTTCATTACCTGCCTGATTTTTTGTCCAGACTTAAACTGTAACAGCTTATTTAAAACTGCATTTATTATTTTTCCCATGAAGGCTGCATAAATGAGTGTCAATACTAGCAGCATGGAAATGAATCAATTTGTAATTGCAACAGCATTAAATATATTTTGCTTGTGTTTGAATGGAAAACAATTCAGATGAAAAATTAATTCCACCCACTTGAAACAGGAAATCAAAAGTTGTGCTTTAGTCTTTACCCTTAAAAATAGCTGCCAGTCACGCTGTGAAAATGAAAGCCACTGTTCTTTCTTTAAAATGCAGTTATTTAAAGAGACAAGAATAAGGTCTATGTGAGAAGTGTATACTACTATACTGAAGGAAGTCTTAGCTTGAACTGCAAAGCACTGGTAAGTTCACTTTGTGAATATACGTGAAAAGAATTTCTGAAATGAAAAAAATGGCAAATGAAATATCCATAAGGTATGTGTTGTTGTCCAAGCCTCACAACTTATGCATATCTTCCTAGACTATGTGAAAGATGGGTAATTGCAGATGCAAATCGTCACTTGAGTGCCTAAAGATCCAGCTATGCTTGCATGTTTGAGGGAACAAGAATATGCATATTATTGTATATTCATATGCAGCTTGTTCAGCTGCCAGTCAAAACAACTGCCGGTTGAAAAATCCCATGTTAAGAATATAGACCTTGAAAGATGTAATAGCAGAGCCTCTGATAGTGATGGGGGAAATGATTTGATAAAAGCATTCTTAATGCTCCATCCATCGTCACTTAATTAGGAAGGCATTCATGGGCTGTCTGTAGTGTTTTGGATAGAGTAAGTCATATGTACCATAGTTTCTTAAGCATTTTATGAATAGAAGGGAAAAAAATCCTGAAAATAAAAGTCATAACAAAAGTACAAATACAAATGCTAGAAAGAAAAACAGCCCGAGACCAAGGAGATGGGGTGGATGAGGTAGTGCATTTTGCCTTATAGTTTGCATGTGGCTTCTCAAAGCCTAATTACAGACAAGGGAGCTCCATGGGGGTAAAAAGCAGCAGAGAAAGACTAGACAAAGCCAGTTCAACCTATGGGATGGGGAAGAACTCCCTGTCTTTGGTTCCACGCTGGTCCTGGCAGCCATACAGCAGCAGAAAAAAAAAGCTGTGATGCTGGGAAGAGCCTGCAGAAACCTGGTTATGAGGTGGACTGGATAATAGGACCTGCATTGTTTGTTTCCTAAATAAGATGCTGAAATGGTTAAAGAATTACGTCTTTGTTAGATGAAGTCTAGAGAGGTACTTTCTGCTTTAGGCGCTTAGAGTTGTAATTCAATTTCCTAGAGTGCAACTAGGAGTTTAGCTGTTACCTTATTGGAATATATATATTTTTTACTTTTTCTGCAAATCTTGACCAACTAATGTCTGTATGGCATAGCAAACACACAGTCTTTGTGTGTGGCAAGCCCAGTGTAAATTCATCCCCATGTGATATTTTGCAGGGCTCTTCTCTTCATTGTTGGCTGATAACACTGTCAACTTTCCAAGAAGCCGATGTTTGAAGGTGGAGTCTGGCTTAAAGGACACAGGATGATTAGGATAGTGTTAATAACTACATCAAATTAAAACAACTACATAATCTTAACTTAAGAAGTAAAACAACTTGAACTATTAATTGTCCTAGGAGCGTGAAGGTAGAGTCAGGCTCAGAGAACACATGCACTCGTTAGCATAAATGAAGGAAAACTGTGTTTGCTCTGTGAGATTCCCCGCTGAAAATGAAGATCCTCTGACCCCAAACTCCCAAGGACAGCTTTTGCTGTCACTGACAAAGCTGCAAGTAGTGCGTGACACAATGTGTGTGTCAGAAATGAAAGCTGTTATTTATCTAAGGAGACTGAAACTTTGGAGCTTGTCAATGTCTTTTTAATGTACTTCCACTAAAATGCTATCTGAGGCAATCCCACTGTTAACCAGGCTGCCCTTTTTAACAGGAGTTTTCAAAATGTCAAATTTTGATTTAAATGAAAACTTGCAGATTTTGACACTTCCCACAAAAATAATTAAGAAATATTTGGAAATCCCCTTGAGTGTTTCAGTTTGATAACACTAAAGGCTACAAGTAACTTTTACTGTTTAATATCATGACGTTGCAAACTCAAGTGTCAGTTCAAGCTGAAAACTCAAGCCTTGCGTTTTGAAAAGGATTGAAAGAGCTGGATTGGCAGAATGTCCTGAGAGGCCTGAAATTTTTTCCTTTAATTTTCTTTTTTCAAAACAAAATTTCACTGCAAGTGATATATACCTGCAGGAAGGTTCTGTTTTGTCAAAACATTTTTTTTTTACAATGCAAAAATATTCTATAAGAAAATATTTCACTGATGCTAGTCCCCAAGACTTGTTGATCAGCAAAATTTTAGGTGCTTAAATCTTATACAACCACTGCATAATGGATGATTTGAAGATCGTATTTTGCATTCTTTTAAGAGTGACAGAATGAACTGCAGAGGTAATAGGCTTAAGCCGAAAATGATAATTCTATTAACATACCATGTGCTAGTAATGTCTTTCCTTTGCTATTGTAGACATGTATGTCTGGCCAGCCAGAAAGAAAGACTCTGGTTTTTTCATTTCTATTAGCTTATGGTATGGGTTACTTTTTTGAAAAGGAGCTTTGGGAGCTCTATTTGTGCCTATATGAATTCACATGGGAGGCTGCATTTTGTGCCTTTTTAAAATTTATTTATTGTGGTTTAATTTCTGCAGCTGTGGTAGGTGGCAGTTAAAAATCCTGCAGGAGGATGAATCTGGATTAATGCTGAAGGGATAGTGCCCTTTGTTGGTAAGGATGTAAAGGATCTTGAAAACAATAGGTATAGAAGAAAAGCAGATACTTACACAAATGTTCTCTTGAGACAAAATTCCCAGATAGGTTTATTTTCTTACCTAAATGTTGGTTGTTATTTCCAGCTTAGTTATTGGACCCAGGGTAAAGCACCCAGGCAGAAGGACAGAATAGCTGTTGAGCAAAATATGCTCTAACTGGTGAGGCTTGTGAAAGGCATGAAGGAGATGTAAGAATGCAGGAGAAGGAAAAAGGCAAGCATAACAAGTGACATTTTGTATTGTTTTGTTTCGTTCTAGTTTCAACCAAAAGGTTAACTGTGAGCAGATACTTAATGTAATAGGTTGTAACAAAAGGATACGAGTTTATACCAGAAATAGGAAAGGTCACGATAAAGAATATTTATATTCAGGTAAATTGGAGGCATTTGAGCAGGCAGGTCCCAAAGGAGCCCTCCCACAGGTACTCAGGGAGGAGCAGCAGCAGTCTCTGACCAATATACAAGTGTCCCCCAGAGATCCTGGCAGAGGGGGTCCAGAGGTGATTGACAATACAGATCTCCAAGAAGGAGACAAATGAGGACCTAGAGAATAAACCAGCTTACAGCCCACACAGAGAATAATTTGATGATACATGCCAGCTAATACAGGTGAATCAAGAACAAGTCAAGTTAAACCACCTACTTGGCTGATTAAGGGGATGTGAAAGGTGTGATATATCTTGACCTGAGCATGACGTTTGGCACTGTCTTGCATAAGCAAGCTAGGGAGATATGATCCAGATGAAATGATGATGAGCAGGGTGAATAATTACACTGAAATTGCTCTAGAAACTGTTAAGAATTATTCCATCTTATATTAGTGGCACATTTGAAGTGGAGTCCTGCAGAGGTCTGTCCGTTTTACTCAGTATAGACATTAATGACTTAGATGATGGAATATGGCAAATGCTCATAATCTTTGCAAATGAAATAAAATTGGTGAGGGCAGGATTTTAATTCAAAATAATCTAGATATATGGGAGGAGTGATCCAAAATCAGCAAGATGATGTTGAATCAAGGCAAGAGCAAAGAACTGTGGACAGGAAAGAAGGATGTAAAAGGCAGCTACTGCTGTTCTGTGAAAAAGCCTTTGAGAGTTGGAGCGGAGTACAAACTGGATCCTTTCTGAGGATGTATTAGCAAAAGTGCATTGTGCAAAGCACATGGAAATAAATGTCTCTCTCCACTGTGCTGGTGAGACCATAACTGGACTACCGGTACAAATACATAAAGTGGAAGGAGAATACACAGGAGACATCCAGAAACGAGGAACAAGAATGATAAAAACTTTGGATTGTGTAAGAAAAGCCTTGAAGGAATTGTCTTTTTACTAGAAGAGAAGGTCAGTGAGCAGACATGAAGCTCGTTTCCCGTGTTTAAACTGATTGATACAACTAGAGTGATGATGATTATTCTCTGTAACTGGATGGAAGGATAGGAACTAACCGGCTTAACTAGCAAAAAAGAGGTTCAGATATGAATGGGAACAGACCACTTTGTGAATTTGTCGGATTGTTGTCTTTGGATGGTATTATGGATAGTTCAGGCCAATACCTATTCAGAGGGGTTTTCCTGGCAATTAGCTATGTGTACGTGGGATCAGAGGAAGCTGTTGAGCAACAAGACTTGCAGAGCATCATCCAGCCCTGTTTTTGAATGATTTTGTTGGTTAAGCAATACCTCATGGAAACAGTCTTTTGAGAAGAAGATTTTTAAAGATGTGTTAACAACCTCCTTATCATACAAGGGCTGATGGGCTGAGCAAGAGAAGGCACCTGCAGGTGGATAAGATTGCACAATTCCTGCTGTTTGAAGTGGATTGCTGCACAAAGGCACCAGCATGAACTGCTCTTGTCCATCCATCTCAAGACTGGCAGTCTCTAAGAAGAGAGCAATTGATTTGACTATGCAAATACTGTATTTTAACTGGGATAGGCTTCTTGCTCATGTTTTAAATTAAATGACTAGAATGGGGCTGCACAGGTGGAAGCAATTTTTTATCACAGAAAGTAATCCGTGCAAATCTCCTCAGCCAAAGATAATCAGAGATATAGTAAAAGACTTAGTAAACTGGCATTGTCAGTTGCTAGCAGGAATGCATACAAAGAAGTATATTCTTTACCTGCTATGCTTTTACAGCTTGTGCTGAACTGCATCACTTCCTATCTTTGTCATCTGTGAAAGTGTTGAATAGTTTTCATTTCTTTGGGGAGGCTTCCTTACCTGATAGGTACTGTCAGGCAGGTAGGGATATCCCAGATACCTAATAATCGGGGCAGAAAGTAGTAATTCACAGATAAAGGAAGTATAAAGTTGGTTTTAAAATTGCCAGAGCCTGAGGCTAGTATTTGGTGATAATGATTTACCACTTCCACAGCTCCTTATCCTGAGACTGCAGTCCTGCCTTTCATTAAGCCTGATGCAGGAGTCTTTTCTGTTGCCTGGGACTGGGACAATCTCTTGTCCAAAATGATGCCAGAACTTGAGCTTGTTAACCTTGAGATTAAGCCAAAGTTCAGTAGCTGGGATGTAACTTCCTCTTTTCTGCATCATGAATCAATGTGATGGCCAAGCTGCTGTGTGAATACATATTACAATAATATTAAATATGAGTGAGCCTAAAGTGTGTAGCAAAACCAAGTAAGACCTGAAGGGATAGATACTGAAAAAAAAGATCATTTCTTACTTTTAAATAGCTTTTTATGGGTCTGTGTTGAACAGTGATACCTACATACTAACTTCTGGAACAGGCAGAGAGTCCACCTATAGCTGAACTCTGGTAAATGCTTAGTTTAGGCAGTGCCAAAGTCACTGTCTAAAGCATCAGATAGAAATGCTTTTCCAAGGAGCAGCTTTAAATTACCACTTGGATACTCATACTGCCTGTATTCCTTGATGCTCTGATTTCAGTCAAGCCCTTTTAGTACAGGCTTGCCTTTAGGTTGTGAAGACACACAGATTTGCTTTAATTTCTCCAGCTTCTGCTGAATGGGAAATCCTGTGTTCTCATAGCAAACCATGTCATCTGTGCAGTAGGCACTGTGAGACAGTCCTGAAGTTCTTGCTTGCACGTGCATGAAGGTCAAAGCGATTTTTTTTGAAATGAGAAGATCCCAAACAGGAAAACCAAAAATTTTGTGTTGGAACAGGCTGAAACACATCTCTACTCAGGAGTGTGTATTTCAAGTTAAGTAGATGCATTGGCAATGCGTGCTTCTGTAGGACATCAGGTTATGCTTGATGTTAAGGAAATGCCATTAGCATGTGTTCAACTTCCATTGCCATTGACGTGGAACTTATAGAAAGACTTCAGGACTGGGTTTCATGTGAAGCCTGTCATTTTGGAAATGTTGGGAAGAGCCTCTCCTCTTAAAAAACGATATCTGTGAACATAGCAGCCCTGCCACATCCTGCTGAGCCATATGCATCTTACAGAAGGCTAAACTGAGAGGCTGGTACCCATCAATGATCTTTTTAGTCAGTGATGGTGACATTTATTTGAAAGCTGACTCTCCCATCAGCGGGTCTAACTCCCATCATTGACTGTGGGAGAAAGGCTGCTTCTGGTCCTACACACAAAGTCAAATGTACCTACAAGGCTTCTAGGCTACATTATATTTGCACGGTCCTTTGCCTGCACGTCAGCTGGCCACATGCCCACAAGCTTTATTGTTGTACTAGCGTGGTACAAAGCACATTTTGAAATGTGCAATATCTCAGTAGGTCCTAATAGTATGGGCTTTGTGCCTTTGGTAAATGTAGTTGTATGGCTTCTAAACAACTTTGAGTGCAGGCAGCTAATCAAGACCATAACAACAGAAAAGTGCATGCAGCTAGATCCTGCTGCCCTGTAGTAGGGGTGAGCAGGTCACCTACATGATGTGGTATAAAGTATGAGAACATGAGAGGCCCTTTTGTCTCTCTTCACACTGTAAATCCACAGCGGTGGATCTCTGTGAAATAATGTCAGGACCGTCACAAAGTCTTGAAGACTTAATGGGGATATCTCAGGTTACATTTTTTTGGGGGATAAAGCACTTCTGAACTTCTGAAATGTTTCTGAAACAGAAATTGGACACTTGTCGTTCTGTACGAGCATATGGAGTATAAAGCAGCTACAAAATGGTTAGTGACTGTTGTGGTTTAACCCGGCCGGCAGCTAAACACCACACAGCTGTTCGCTCGCCCTCCCCCCTCCCTCTCTGGGATGGGGGAGAGAAACGGGAAAGTGAAGCCTGTGAGTTGAGATAAAGACAGTTTATTAAGACAGGAAAATAATAATAATAACAATAATAATAATAATAATAATAATAATAGTGATGATGATGATGATGATGATAGTACTACTCATAAAAATGTGTACGAAACAAGTGATGCACAATGCAATTGCTCACCACCTGCTGACCGATGTCCAGCCTGTCCCTGAGCAGCCGGTCCCCCCAACTCCAGCCCGCGACCCCATATTAATTGTTCAGCATGATGCCACATGGCGTGGGACATCCCTTTGGCCATTTTGGGCCAGCTGTCCTGGGTCTGTCCCCTCTCAGCTCCTGCTGCACCCCTAGACTGCCTGCTGGCAGGACAGAGCGAGAAGCTGAAAAGTCCTTGGCTTGGTGTAAGCACTGCTCTGCAACAATTAAAACATCAGCGTGCTATCAGCACTCTTCTCATCCTGATCCAAAACATAGCGCCCTACCAGCTACTAGGAGGAAAATTAACTCTGTCCTAACTGAAACCAGGACAGTGAGGAAATAAGAAAAGAATCCACAGCAGACAGAGGAAAGAAGAAACAACTCCATGAGAAGTGACATGAGTTTCTCACTTCTGCTAACCATATAAACCCCAAGTCCACATGAAAATAACTAGGCAGTGACAGAGGGATTTGTCCTGCCAGACTGCAAAGTTGATCACTGGTGTTTAAACTCTTCTGAACAGTCAGCTGCTCAGTGGAAGGAGTGAAATTACATTGATGACAAGGAAATTAACAGATTCGGGTATAACAAACAGGTGCTAACAAATGCTGCCACGTTTCTTCCTTGAGAAAATATATGTACAAGCTCCAAGAAGCATGCTGTGGTAATAGGAAGTTATCCTATAGGGAAATAATATGGAATATCTTAATTAAACTCTTAAAACTGATAAGTGAGAAAGAGATTAAACCTGAAACTGGTTTAATTAAATACTGAATTGCTGTATTT
The DNA here is from genome assembly GCF_013377495.2 of Cygnus atratus. NCBI lineage: Eukaryota > Metazoa > Chordata > Aves > Anseriformes > Anatidae > Cygnus > Cygnus atratus. The sequence goes on along the minus strand of NC_066362.1, from coordinate 179,351,455 downwards.
TTAATAACTAAAGATTATGAACATAATGAAATGAATGAATCTTTGATGGCAATGAAAACATTTTAGCATGCAGAACAGCTTGAGTTCTACAAAGCTTTTACAAATATTGCATTGTCCTCCTTTACCTTCACCCTTTTGCTTTTCTTTCCTTTTGTTCAGCCATTTGATGGAATTTGCATCATTCTCCTTCATCATGGTCCTGTGGTTGTCCCATGAATCAGATGTGCCCATGCTCCCCTGTGCTTGGGAAGCAGAGCCAAGGAGAACAGACAGACTGGAAATTAGGGATTTGTCTTAGTGTTGATTTACTGGTGTCAGCATGCATTGAGTGTGAATTCTGATTTGCATACTGGTGTTTTGAGGCCAACTACTGAGTCATGAAGTGGAACCATTTTCTTAGCTAAACTTTCTTTGTTTCAGTGGTTAGGCTGTTTCATTAATGGTGCAACAGATACTAACACTATTGTCTGAGCTGTGAGGTTTGGGGCACTAGAGAAACTGGAAAAAGCATTCTGTAAATTATTTTACCTATCTTTTCATCTCTCAGTTGAAATAATAATTTCCAATAAGCTTAAATGAATGTTTACTCAGTATCTCTTAACTGTTGATTTGTAGGGCTATAAATCCCTATGTTTCTGCTTGCAGTGTTTCATCTCTCTCTCTCTCTTTCTCATCTTTGAAAAATATGCTAGGGCAACTTTGAAATATATCCTTTAAAATATATTTAGAATGTCTTTTATTTTCAGTTTCACCTCATTCTCTTTGCTATGTCTTTCCCAACCTTTTAAAAAACAACAATTTCCCTACTCTTCTAGCTTGCTGATTGATTTGTTTTTCTTCAGAAGCTGTCTGAGGAGTGTATAATGAAGCTACGATGAATTCATTTCAAATCCTTCCATCATTCTCACTTCCCTTTGGAATCTTATGAGTTGTGTATTCACTTCTAAAACATCTGAATCTAAGATGGAAGAAGGTTTCCAAACAGTAATTCATCTAAATGTGTCCTGCTCCATAATTTCTGTGTTCATGCTTGTCTCTGCCTTGTACAATTTACACAAGGGACAACTGGGTAATATATCTGGAAGCAGAAGACAGACATTTTCTTTACAGATGTAACTATTGTACTCAGTATCTTCTGTACTTTCTGTAACACCTAAATTGACATTTAATTTGAATTAAGAAGAAACTAGTGAAATCTAGGAGTAAAGCTCCTGCATTTGCACAATGACAGTATAAGTTATTTCTTACTGCTGTTGAGGCAATAAAAGTTATAATGATGGAATATTTTGCAGTGCTTTGCAGATACGATATGCGCATAAAGTATTATAACATAATCATTGTTTTCACTGTTGTTTTGAATAGAGGTAGCAAATTGTCACTTGACTTAGCATCCTCCTTACTCTCAGAAAAATTTTATTTGTGGAAGAATGTAAGCATTCTGAAATCCAGATGGGAAAAGTTCACCCTCCCCCAGTTTTGGAATATGAATCTATAGATCAAGCAAACCACAAAAACCACTGCGTTTTGAAAGGAAATACAAAATTTCCTTTCCTATTGGGAAAGAAAAAGTATAAAATGGAGAAATCACATTTTACTGATGGACTCTTTTTTTTTTCTTTTTTTTTTCTTTGTCTTCTAATTTCAGAAGTATCTCTTTTCTTCTTCAGAAAAGAAGACTTTCTTTTCAATCATCTGTTCAGCATCCTCCCAGGAATGAGTATAAGTGATATAGTTTTCTAGGAGAGGGTTTCTTTGTAGAGAAAGGGTTCTTCAGCAGCCACTGAGACTTTACTGGCCCGTGTCTGCCAAAGCTAAACTTTTAAATCAGGTGCAGCTCTTGGTAGAAAGCAAAGGGACAAGATAAAATTATCAGACCAGTCACAGAATTTGCAAATAAAGACCTTTAATGTGATTTAGCTGATTAGGCCGGCAATGGAGAATATGGAGCACATCTTTAATTTATTACTTTGATATTATCTTTTGCTGAGTAGGAATGTATGTCTGTGCCATATGTACTTCAGCAGGGTCTTCATCACCAATCCACTGGGAGCCTTCCAGTAATTTAATATGGAGGCAGTTTGCTTAGTCCTTGAATATTATTAATGTTCTGGTCTATCAGAAGTGTCAGATTTTATCATGTGTTGTTGCCTCGCAGTTGAGGAGCTTAGAAGATGGCAGAATGATTATCCCACATCCCATGATGCTTCCTCTTTCCTAAAAAGTCTGTTTGTCCTTCAGATTTGATCTCTGCATGAGTTGGGGTAGATCTGGATGCTTGTGGGTTTACATGCAATCTTTGCTTAGCCAGTGAGCTACATGGGATGAGACACCATTTACTGAATGCAAGAGATGGAGCTGTATGTCTTCACCCTACAGGTCTTGATCATAAGGCCATCACCCAGCAGCTGCCCACATATGCCAGGTATGAACAATGATAGCTCTGAGCTCAGTAGAATGTCCCAAATTCCTCCAAGCTTAGGGGATGTGAATCATTATCTGCTTAATTCCCTTGAGATTACTTGGGGAGAAAAGAGCAGGGTCAGCTAACTGAAACCACGTCTTCTCCTCCCAGGCATTTCAGTCAGAGCAGCAGAGAGTGATGTGGGCTGCTGCCAGCTCTGATGGAGTTCAAGGGCTGTTTGGTTGCTCTGCTTTCATTATGGCAAGTGCAAGCTGAAAACTGGAAAGGAGCTCGTTTGGAGCAGTTTCCTCTTATTAAAGAGTACTGCCAGAATGTGCAGCTAATATACTTCACAACTTTACATCTGTACTTTCCAAAATACCCTGGTCAGCATCTTCTTTGCATCTTTTTGCCAAGAAAAAAGTCACAGAGCAATCTTCCTGGTAATTTAGGAACAGACACATCAATCCATCTGTCAGCAGCTCTGACCAATGCAACAGAATGGAAAGAACAACATCAAGTGGAAACAGCCTAACCAAAATACGTGTTAGTTTAAAGGGCATGAGTGGTACATCCCCACTGAAACATTTTTACATCATGACGTGAATTTCCATACCTATGTAAGGTGTACCCAGTGACCAAAATAGGGTGATACACATGGCATTCTGCACTGCCCCCTCCCCCTTATTTTTTTTCCTTTACATATTTTGCTGAAAGGTACCAAATAAGATGATGAAGTTTCACAGTCAGATACCTGACTCATCCAGGTCTGAAAAATATTCAGCAGAATATCAGTAGCCATGGAAATGGACTAAAGGGAAGCTTGCAAGTCTGGTGGAAATGCAGTCAGAGAACAGACTAACAAGCAGGAGGTCTGTCTGCAGTCTTTCAAAGGACTAACAAAAGCCTGCCCAATCCTTTGTGCTTTGCACATTGCTATTGTGCAGTAAGAAAACACACTGAGAAATGCCCGGATATGACAGTCAAAGATGGTTTGCATGATTTAAAATTTATGCTGAGATTGCTAACACCCGGAGCCATGACAGAAGGTAACAACCCATGTGAAAATACATAAAAATTGTAACCCTATGGTTTATCACTTTCTGTCTAAGGAGCTTATTAGAGAACACACATTTGGGAAGCTGGATCCTGCCAGGACTTTTTTTGTCACCAATATGCAGTGGCACGCTGTGACATGCTCTTTGGTCTTGACACAGAGCTGGAATAGAAGACTGTATACGACAGAGGTTGTTTTGAAGTGACACTTTGACTGAAAATGCTGGTATGAGCTGGGGTGGTGGCAGCAGCAGAGTCTGGAAGAGCCCCACTACGAGTACTTATCCTTGGATGAAGGAGAATGAAGGTGGTGATCCCTGTAGAGCAAGCAGTGGCTTCTGAGAGATGCAGACATGGCAGAGAGAAAGCAGCCAGCAGCTAATTTAAGCCATTGACTCCTGGAGCTTCGCAGTGGAAGGATGCTGGACAGCAGCATCTTTCCTTATTTTCACAATATTGATAAACTGTCAGAACCAGTTCCCAACAGAGTCCACAGCATGGTGCTGATAATGATTTGACATGAACAGATCTGCTACAATCTTGGAATCACCAGGACCTCTAGGAACTCAAATGCAGGGACTCCATCTGCGAATTTCAAAACATAGATAATTATACAGAATATAAATGGTAGTTGCAACTAGACTGTAAACAAACTGCTTGTCTGTTTTGTCTTACCAGGTAGTTATGACGGAGTTACAGAGTGACACCAGAAAACCAACAGTAACGCAGTCTGTAACTTCCAAAGTTTCCATCATTTTCTTTAAGTTTTGAGCCTAACCTGGGTCAGATCCTGCAAAGCACCATCCTGGCAGAACAGCTCTGCAGAGGCCAATGAACCTGAGTAACATTTGCAGGGGTCATGTCTTATCCAGATAGTTCACATGCAAGTCTTTTTGATTTGCTTTCTAGAATGTAGTGCTTAAGATCCTAAATATTTGTTCCCAGGTTAATACCTCTTGTTCTATTGGCCTTAGCATTGTCAGTATGTGCCCTTATCTAGCAGATTCCCTCCAACATTCAAAACCTTCTTTTAGCACTAACTAGAAAAAGACACGTATAACATATTCTCTGTGTATGCACATATATCTGTGTGCCTGTTTGTGACTCTCCCCCATGTTTTTAAATTGATGGGGCTGTCCCAAGCAAGCCTGGCAGAGAAGCAGAGCTCTCAGAGCCGTGACACTCTTACACCAGGGCTGACCCACACAGAGGAGGAGACAGAGGCAGGGCATGGGATTCATTAATTTGGAACAAATTCAGTCTGTCTGGCCTGGTAGCCAAACACAGCGGCCAGCTGGCCAGCCAATGTTGTGGCCAGGCATTCAACCAGCACTTGGTTTCAGTGCTGTCACAATTTAGCTGTGGTGCTAGCTCTCCCTTGCCCAGATACCTTTCCAAATAGGAGCCATGCAAGAGCTGGCCTGCTGGATTAGTGCCATGCAGAGACAAGGGAGGATGCTGGGGGAGCTCCAAAGATGATGCAAAGCTCTGGGAAAGCAGGCTTTATTAGCTCTGCTGGGCATGAAATTGCTGTGTTTCCTAAACTGGGTTTGGCTGTACTGGAGGAGGAAATTTCATGTTGTTTTCTGACTCAAAAGTGACAATGCTTTCCTCTGGTTAAAAAAAAACAACAACAACGAAAGGAAAAGTAAAAAGCAGATTGCAGAGAAAAGCGTGAGAGGTTCTGAGGACACAGCAAGATGCAGCTTCCTCTCAGATGCAGAAGCAAATGACATTTGTCCCTTAATACTCACCTGGCTCTACACAGGGAAGAGTCAAATGTGCTGGAGATCCCGCATCTCCCTTTTCAGTGAAAATATGGCTATTATGGCATCTGTCCATTAATGTGGAATCAAACTGTGCTTTTGAGTTTGCTCTCCTTGCTCTGAAGGGCTGGGGCCAGTCCCTGTTGCCCTTTATAGGTACACGCTCTCCGTGTAAATACTGGAAGTGCTGCGGGGATGGTGCGTGCTCTGGGCCTCTCAGAGCCCTTTGTGAATAAACAGCTGCAGTTAACCTGGGTCTGGATTAATTGGAGCTTTCAGCACAGCCTTCGCTGCTTTCAGGCTGGCTACATTCAGTCCACTGGGGTTTCAGAGAAGTTATGAAAGGGAAGAACTTTACATGAGACTAACTGGCCGGAAGATTTCCAGGTCCTCTGGAAATATTTGGGCTCCTCTGGCAATAGAAATACCATGTCCTTTTCCTCCTCGGTGGCTCTGTTTATACAGACAGCTCACCCAAGGAGTGGTTATTTACACTGTATTACCGCACAACTTACAACTTTCACCCGGGATTAGCTCTGACTGTGGATGAACTCAGCACTTCTGTTGGAAAGCTGAGAGGTCAGCTTTGGTCTGCCACTCTTCCAGCATGTGGGAAAAATGTCAGAGAGTTTCTTTCAGAGCGGGGCTGATGGGTTTATTGCTTACTGCACAGAGGAGCTCATGACTGGGAAGGTAATGGCCAATGCCTGTGCTGCAATGAAAGGATATAAATGAAGACACAATGTAAGGACAGATCCTGCCATAGACACAGTCACTGCTTGTGAAGTATGAGCAGGCCAGATAGCCATTTTTTTCCTCCTGGAGGAGGGGTAGGAAAGGGGGAGGAAGAGCCAGTGGATGTGGTTAGTGTCACTTGAGAGGCACAGAGTCTGAGATGGGCTATAACTGCATGTGGTCTATTATTTTCCTCAAAATTTGCCAACTTTTCTCCTAGCTACTTGACTTTACTGCTCCATTCTCCTTCATGTTTTACTTGTGTGTGTTAGATGTGTGCTAGACTACATGCTTGAACTGTAGACAATTCAGGTGAAATGAGATGAATCCCATTCATCTATGTATAGTAATAATAATAATAATAATAATAATAATAATCTAAAATCCTTAATTGATAACTTGCACCCTCAAAGCCCCTATTCAGTTGCTGTGTAACTCTAAATGCTCCTTTTATCCAACTGTAATTTTCTCCAGGTATGCACCTGGCTTTGTCTGACCTGGTTGTCTGATCTTCTAGTACATAAAGGGGTCCTAAGAGAAAGTAAAAGGGAGACTCTTTGTCGGGGAGTGTAGTGATAGGAAAAGGGGTAATGGCTTTAAACTGAAAGAGGGTAGGTTTAGATTCAATATTTGGAAGAAATTCTTTACTATGAGTGTCATGAGGCACTGGAGAGGTTGGCCAGCGAAGCTGTGGCTGCCCCATCCCTGGAGGTGTTCAAGGCCAGGCTGGATGGGGCTTTGGGCAACCTGGTCTGGTGGGAGGTGTCCCTGCCCATGGCAGGGGGTTGGGACTGGGTGATCTTTAAGGTCCCTTCCAACCCAAGCTGTTCCATGATTCTATGATTTACCTGTTTCAGACCACTCAAAGCAGCAGGTCCTCAGGCTAGCTGTTCCATCCCAGCAGCTCTCTCAGAGGACAGTCTGATGCCTGTGTTTCATGTAGTAGGTGACTTTAAGACAAGCTGGACTGTACTGACGCTCACAAGAAATACTGTAGGAGGAGACAGTGATGTCCCTTTCTTCTCCACGTAACTTCACAGCTCAGGGTTTACAACCCACCTCTGGGTTTATTGTGGGAAGAGCACTAGACACATCTGGGCTTGAATATGATGTGAACCCTGAATTGTCAAAAAAATGCAGATGATGAAAACCATCCCCAAAACTTGAACAGGTGTTTGTATGAATCGTGGTTGAAATGAGAGGGAAAACACATGTCAACACTGGGATAAGAAGGAAACATTAGTCATTTTTTCCCCAAACTTCTGTGATTCTGCAGATTCTCAGAAAACTTCTATGACTTTTCTTGGTCTGATCAGAAATTGATTTTTTTCCTCATTTAAAAATAGCCCTGGTATTCACAGAGAAAAGCAATATTTAGTCCAGCCAGTATCTTTACCCTGCTGGCAGGTTGTGTCAAACTTTATGAAGACAGATATGGATTTACATTTTGGGGGACAAAGTATAAGATACATCTGTCCTGAGAATTCAATGCAATAAAAAAACAGGAAAAAACCTGCAGGTGGGGAAAACCATGATCACCATCTCTTTTGGTATTGATTAGAAGTAGCTGTTGGGTAATCCTAGAGAAATGAGCATCTTTTTTTCTGCTTTACTATCAGATTTTTTTTTGCTGAGTATTGGTGAAAATTTGAAACTTGGAAGACTCATAAGAACATTCAATTTTTTTATGGACAGTTTAGCAGTGCCTGTGGTAAGACTGACACCTGGAAATCTGTTAAGTCTGAAGAAACAGAACAAAGTAATAGACTTTAAGCCCTCAGGCATAACAGAAGCAGTCAGTTTCATGGAGTAATTCTGTAATTTCTGGATGAACTGCAGCAAACCTAGAGTAGTAACTACATAAAATTGTTACATAATATCTGATTTTATATCTTCCTGGCATTACCTTTTTTTTTTTTTTAATTATTTTAAAATTAAACAGCATAAAACACTTTTTTTTTCCTTTATTGAGAAAATTTCAGGACTAATGTTTCATTTTCCAAATGAAATCCTTTTGATAACTTTATTTTGTTTTAAGAATTCTTCTCTGCACTGCTAATTTCCATAATCCTATTTCCTTTAGTAGCAAAAAGCACAATTAAGATGAATTAAATGAAAGAGCTTCTACATTCAGGTCAGTGGTATTTTACCTCCTTTTTTAAAGAGAGTTTTTAATACTGAAGTAATTAAAATTTAGCAAAATGTATTCAAATGGACTGGCGCTCATTAACTTTTCATTCTTTGTGCTGTTTTAAATATCACCCTTATCACTTTACATATAGTAGTTACAAATGAGATAATGTTATATTTAATATTTTAACATCCTTTTCAATATTTACATTTGCTTTATTTTACTGACCTCGAAATTTCAGACAATGCTCGGTACCTCTTATCTATGTTGTCTGCTGCTTATCTCTACATTTGCACCATTTTCTGCTTCAGAGCTACAGATGAGGGAGTCAGCCTGGAAAGCCTGTATCCTGAAGAGACACTCTTGCATTGAACTTCTAACCTCCACAACCTAACAGGAAAATCATTGCCAGGCATGAATAAATAAAACGCTAAAACACATACTGGAATTTTTAATAAGACAGGTGATTGCAGTTAGGATCCTAGCTACACATTTAAATACCTAGATAATTCATCCAGGTTTCAGGAGTAGGTATGAGCATCTACTGACATTACCAACTGAAGCTAGTAGAGGGAACCAGGGTACTCCTCTGGAGTATGTTGACGCTGTCTACAGAAAACAGGACATTATCCAACTGTAACCCAGTAGACCATGCAGCTGCAATGCAAGAATGCCTGTTTTACCTCCTTCTTGTTGGCTTTTTGGTGCTCCCTGTGGTTGTCCTTTGGAAGCAGGTACAGAGTCAAGGTCTTCCCCACAGATGTCTTCTTTGTGCAAGTGCTTCAGAAATGGTGACTGAAATAGGAACTGCACTGGCTTTATTTTTTAGGAGTATTCTAACACAACTGTCTATGTCTGAGATGATCTTAAATGAGATCAGGCTAATCCACAAGAGAAAGGAATTTGACACAATAAATGGAACAAAACTAAACAAATGACTTCAAAAGCATGAAAGATTCTCTTGAAGAGAATCTACCTTGTAATTTCTCCCTATTTCCAATGGAAAGGGGTAGGCACTCCCCAGGGTGAGCTATCTTCTCCTAAGGTTTGCATATAAAAGAAGCCATTTGGCTTGGGATATACCCTACCTATCCATACATTGGGATGAGATGGCTCACCTTGTGGAGATGCCTATTTTTCTCCACCGGTTCAAGGGAGTCACGAGAGATTAGCTGAGATTTAGACATCTCATTTTTAGGTACCAAAAGCTGGATGAAAAGGATTTTAATATCTATTTCTTTTTTCTTTCTCAGTGCTAAAAGGCAGCCTAACAATAAAATTCTCTTCTTTCCTGCCTCTTCATACTTTGCACACTTACAACAAATGTATAGGCACTATTTTTAATGCAGCCCGTTTATAAAACTTATCAGAATCAATCTTATATTTGGAACAAAAAACTACCCTCATAAAAAGTCTTTGAGTGAAACACTGAATGCTGCATAGCTCAGCAATAAGTTTTATTTACCATTCTTCTTGAAATGATGAAAACTTGGGTAAAAATACCTTAGAATAGTTAACACCACAGCAAAAGTGGTGTTAAGTATGTACTGCAGAAAAGGAAATGAATCTACCTTGAATCTAGTGACAGAAGCAGCTTGGAATAAGCCATAAATGCAATTCTTTTGCATACCATTTCCCATCCCTTCTCTTTTATCACAGTCCTAGGAATATCTACACCTCTGGGCATAATGACAGCTCTTTCCCCCTTAGTGTTTGCACTCCTCTCATTTGTTCATGTCAACACAGTGTTTTTTGTGTTTTTACAGACACACACTTAGGCCACCAACCAGTTATTTAAGTAAAGCCCTCATCACAATTACAGTGGGAAAAATAGCTATAGGAACACTTCTCTTCACATGGGAGTTGAGAATATAAAATATATATACATATATTTTTAGTAGGGTACATTCGTGTCATACAGTGTCAAAACTGACTGGAAGAGAGATGACAGTTCAGTGAACTGTTGAATCACATGCTTGGCTTCAGGCATTGAAAGTCCCATCAGAAACACTGGCACTATCTAAGTCTAATAACCCAAGTCTGAACATCAGTGTGCTGTCAGGCCGGGGTCCTCTGTTGCTGTAAATACACAGCAATTCCCTGAGTTATGTTGAGTGTCACCACTGGGACAGAGATCAGGAATTTACTTGCTGAAATCACGGAGGTTTTGGATATTAAGGTCAGTGCAAACAACAAAAACCAGCAAATTGCTTCGGAAAGAAAGGGCTTAACTTGCAATTCCAGATGCAGATGGGGTGAGCTATTATTGGAAGGCTCAGTAAATCACTGCTTTGCCCTTGAATCCTATTCACTATATTGTGCAACTTTAATCTTATCTTTACGGCTTGAAGCTGTTTATTCCTATTGATTGTCTTAGAAATCTAAAGGCTATTTCCAGGTCATCTTTCTGCACTCTTTCTGCCTCTAGTCAAAGTCTCCTGGTATTGATCTGGGAGAGTTTGCTAAAGCCAATGAAAATCACAGTTGAGGTGAGCAGCTGGCAGACCGTGCCCCATGGAGCTCCAAGGAGGGGACCTTCTTTTCTGCACCTCCTCGTTTTTTTGCAAAGATCACAAAGATCCCAACATCTCCTGGGGTGTCTTAGAAAAAGCAAACTGGCTTGGGGACAGAGGTGAAGGGGAGATATTTGACACATAGAACTTCTCTCCATGGTGTGTCAGGAGAGGCCATGTGCTGGAATGAAGGCCTTGCTGTGGCTTTCTTTCTGTAAGAAAGCTCCTCCTGGTGGAGGGTTTCCAGGGAAGACCTGGTCAGCAGGAGTGAGTTCTCTGGCACAGAGCTGGAGTGGGGGATGACTTGAAGTCTGAAAGGAATATGCAAACAAACCCATCCTACTGCAGCACTGAAAGCCTTTAGGAGAAATGAGTTAATTGCAATGTACTGCAGGCATAGAGTTCAGTTTTCTTAAGAAAAGGACTTACTACTGTATTGGGTTTACTTGGCAAAGTTTTGGTAGTGGGGGGGCTGCAGGGCTGGCCTCTGTGAGCAGAGCCCAGCAGCTGCCCCATGAGTGAGCTCCAGCTGGCTCCAAAACAGACTTGCCGCTGGCCAGAGCTGAGCCAGTGAGCAATGCTGGTTGGGCATCTGGGAGAGCAGATTGAAGAAAGGAAGAAAAAAAACACTGATGTGTGACAGCAGCTGGGAGAGCAAGGAGTGGGAACCAGCCCTGCAAACCCCAATGTCAGTGCAGCAGGAGGGCAGGAGGTGCTCCAGGCAGGCAGCAGCAGTTCCCCTGCGGCCTGTGGAGAGGCCCCTGGTGGAGCAGGCTGTCCCCCTGCAGCCCATGGGTCCCACATGGAGCAGATCTCCACGCTGCAGCCCGTGGAGGAGCCCCCGGTGGAGCAGGTGGATGTGGCCTGGAGGAGGCTGCGGCCCATGGAGAGCCCCCGCAGGAGCAGGCCCCGGGCCGGAGCTGCAGCCCGTGGAGAGGAGCCCACGCAGGAGCAGGGGTCTGGGGGTGCCAGAATCCCGTGGGAGGGACCCCACGTGGAGCAGGGGCAGGGAGTGACCGTGAAGGAGCAGCAGAAATGAAGCATCAGGGACTGACCGCAGCCTCCATTCCCTGTTTCCCTGGGCTGCTTGGGAGGAGGATGTGGAAGAGGGTGGATGGGGGGAAGCTGTTTTTAGTTTGCTTTTAGTTTCTCACTGTCTGCTAGTGATAGGCAAAAAATTATATTAATCTCCCTGTGTGAGTTTTGTTCAATTTTCAGTGTTCATGCTTTTGAACAAGTTCAACTCCTTTTCTCAGGCTAAAATTAGCAGAAGAAATAATAATAATTGGCAAAGAACAATTCTTTTGTTATATTTTTGTCTTTCTTCTGCTTGAGAGTTGTTTTTACGGAAGTGATAATATTCATACATCTGTTCATTGTAAGTCTGGATGAATATTTGTGCAATATGTTTTCCTTTTAGCAGCTTCTGGACTAATTATGACCACTGAATAAAGATTTGCCATTAAGTTCTGGGGGAAACTTGTCCTCAATGAAGTGGCTGTTATCAGAGATAATGTATTTATAATATATTTTAAATATTTTTATAATGGTGTTTAAAAATAAATCATATTTGAGAAAAAGGATTTCTGGAGGAGCACAATTTATACAAACTGTCTGGAAGATCAGCTATACAGGTACGAGAATGTCACCATAGCTAACACGTTTTTTGTATAACACTTTCTTTGATTTGGAATGAATTCTTACCTCTTCCTCCTACAACAAACACATGATTTGCCTTACAGTTAATATAGTGGTGTTTTTTTTTCTTTTTTCCTTTTTTTTTTTTTTCCTTCCCCAGGAATTAAGTGTTAACCTTATGATCCTAGGAATAGCAAAATAATGAAATATGTATTTAAGAAACATGGAGGTTTACAGTAAGATAAACTTAGCAAAACTAACTCCTTCGCCCCCTGGGTCTTCTTGAAAAGACACATCTTATTCACCACTAGTGTAGCAAGTGGATCTGTTTTGGCTTGTGGCACTCATAAACCATGAGTAGAACAAGAGGTAAATGGGGAAAAAAATGAAACAACCAAGCTAATTTCTATATTCTCTCTGATACTTATGTTTTGATTCATTGAGGTGCCTGGTACTGAACTATAGCTGTAAAATTTTGGAGGCTAGCCAGAATCTTAGCCACTGTAAAGTACCATAGATCTTGCTAGAAGGCAGTAGGGAAAAGATGCTTTGGTGGTGATAAATAGTGATTTTAAGAAAGCCAAGACAACAAACTTTATGGGTAATATTTATTTAAAATCTAAAGGGCAAGCGTCTGCATCTGCAAGCAAACACTTCTGAGGAAATGCTTATTAGCTGTGCCCCATTTTTATCCATTAATTGTATAGACTGAATGGTCACTTCTACAGGCTGAGATTGATCAGCTGAAATGCCAAACGTATTCAGAAGCATAAGTGGGTTGAGGAAGAAAAACATAGTGGATAATTTTGTTTTCTTGCTCTCTTTTTTTCTAATGGAAGGAGAAAGTTCAGGATCTTGAAGATGCTAGATCCGTTAAAAACAAAATAAAAAAGAGAATATTCAAAGTGATTGGGATAATGAACTTTGAAAACCAGCAATTAAATGACAACCCCAGGTTCAAGGCATTGTTCATCAGACATGTCAAAGATTGAGATGCTGAACATCTCTTGTAAATCCTTGTCTGTAAATTATCCTTTATTACTTGGTTGCATAATGTGTGGAAACTTTGGAAGTTTGAGAGAGAAAATCGTGATGATGCAAAGCTTCCACACACTTGCCTTACTTAGTTCAGTCCAGGAACAGGTCAGTGATAGAAGCAGGTGAGAAGAGCAACTGACATCATCTACTTGGACTTATGCAAAACATTTGACACTGTCCTACATTATATCCTCGTCTCTAAAATTGCAGACATGGATTTGATGGACAGACCACTTGATGGGTAAGGAATTGGCTGGGTGGTTGCACTCAAAGAGTTACAGTCAACATCTCAATGTCCAAGTGGAGATCAGTGATGAGTGGTGTTCCTCAGGGGTCAGTACTGGGACTGACAGTGTTTAACATCTTTGTTGGTGACATGAACAGTGAGATTGAGTGTACCCTCAGCAAGTTTGCTAATGACACCAAGCTGTGTGGTGTGGTCGACATGCTGGAGGGAAGGGATGCCATCCAGAGGGACCTGGGCAGGCTTGAGAGGTGGGACTGTGTGTACCCCATGAAGTTCAACAAGGCCAAGTGCAAGGTCCTGCATTTGGGCCAGGGCAATCCCAAGCACAAACACAGGCTGGGTAGAGAATGGATTGGGAGCAGCCCTGATGAGGAGGACTTGGGGATGTTGGTTGATGAGAAGCTCAACATTAGCTGTCAATGTGCGCCTGCAGCTCAGAAACCAAATGTATCCTGGGCTGCATGAAAAGAAGCGTGGCCAGCAGGTCGAGGGAGGTGATTCTTTCCCGCTCTTGTCAGAACTCACCTAGAGTACTGTGTTCAGGTCTGGGGAGCACAAGAAGGACATGGACATATTAGAAGAAGTCCAGAGGAGGGCCATGAAGATTACCAAAGAACTGGAGCACCTCTCCTGTGAAGACAGGCTGAGGGAGTTGGGGTTGTTCAGCCTGGAGAAGAGAAGGCTCTGGGGAGTCCTCATTGCAGCCTTTCAGTACTTAAAGGGGGCTTATAATAAAAGATGGAGAGCAACTTTTTGCTGAGGCAGATAATGATAGGACAAGGAGGAATGGTTTTAAACTAAAAGAGGGGAGATTTAGATCAGGTGTTAGGAGGAAATTATTTACTCTTAGGGTGGTGAGGCGCTGGAACAGGTTACCCAGAGAAGCTGTGGCTGCCCCATCCCTGGAGGTGTTCAAGACCAGGCTGGATGAGACCCTGGGCAACTTGATCTAGTGGGCAGTGTTTCTGCCCATGTCAGGGGGGTTGGAACTGGACGGTCTGTAAGGTCCCTCCCAACCCAAGCCATTCTACGATTCTATGATAATGTAGCAAGAACATTTATCTACTGTTTCCAAACTGCTGTGTATCTACCAGAATTAAATTTTAGCCACAGTGGCTGTATGAAGGGTTGCCATTAATTATAAAAGATTGCTTAAGTAACCATCAGCTGTTGTAGATGCTATTGGTTTTCATCTTTCAGATGGAGCATTGTTTTTGACAGGTGAGTAAACAGTGTTCTTGGTCCTAATCCAGCGTCTCAACCTCTTTCTACTGAAGCTGTTACAGGTTTTTGTTGTTGACTTCAGTGGAACGAGGATCAGACCTGTTGGTTTTATGCAAAGGTTGGCAAGAATGTTAAAAAATCAGTATAACTTTGAAGAGTTTATTTCATTATGAGCTTTTATTTCATCTGAAAAAAAAGTGAAATCATTAAATTCCTTTTCTTCTTAACAGTAATGGCAAGATAAGTTCAAATGACAAGTTAAGATAATAACATTCAAAATACTGCTAAATACTAAAAAGATTTGTACTCTGTGTCACATTATGGTTTTCCTCCTCCCCAGCCCTACAGTGTTCGTGTCCCCCAGGTGATAATTATTTGGCTTTCACTCTGTTAACCTTACTATCTTTTGCTAACACACCTCATTGGCTCTCCAAATACCAGCTACCTTTCCTTTGAAGTTATCTTCTGGATTAATGTTAGCGTGTAAACTTAGTTGTTTCCAGCCTGTGCTTTGTTTGAAGTTTGTATCTTCTGTCCTGAATAAGAAAGGTAGCCTGTGGGCCTGGAAGCTTTACTGTGTTTTCCAGCTGTCTAATAAGAGGACTTCTCTCTACAAATCCTACTTTGCGTTTAACATAACGTGAACAAGTGTTCAACGGAGGCGAAATGGAAGCTGCTTTCCGAGTAAGGCCTTGTAGGGAAAACAGTCACGTCTGATTCCCCAGAGCCTTGTGGAATGCATTTTCCCCAAAGTCAGAATGTGTCAGGGGGATGTGAGAAAACCAGCATTTGATCTTCTCCAGATAACAGACTTCTAATACCACCCACATCACAGCTCCCATGTGTGTGTGTATCTGCCTCTGCATGCTGTCCATTCTTGGAATGGAGATTCTCCTGCGGTGTCCTTAATGCATGGTATCACCACCACTGAGTCACAGAGCAGGCAGTGCTTGTGAAGGAAGTCTTGACCAACCTTCCTTGTTAGGCCATGTCTCATATGTGAGATCTATTGTGAAGTCTATTCTATGGAGATTTTTGTAGATATTATCACTTAGTATCTGAATGTCTTCCAAGAGCACTTTATGTAATACGAATAACATCTGTCGTGTTGTTTGTTCTCTCTTCCTTTCCTCACTTTGGGAATGGAAATGAATGCAGTGACATGTCTTGTTCCAGAAGTGATTTTTAAGAAAAATAAACATATATTTACATGTATTTATGTTTGAGATGACATAGTCAAAGAAACATGTTTTGTTGGGAAGAGCTACGCACTACAGTGGCAATAGTCCCTACCTACTAGGGTACTTCATTTCATTACCTGATTCAGTCCCCACAGATACTCCCTTTCCTGCGTGGACAAACTGGACCCCTTATCCAGATAGCTACATTGCCCCCTTGAATATAATTGCTAGACACAGTCTTCATCCTAAGAATTTTGGAAAATCTTAAAAAAGACCACTGAACTTCAGCAGAGCAATCACAAGTGCTACTCTGAGGATACTCTTTGTGGAACAGAAATGGATTTGCTGATCCATGTTGCTGAAGTGCAATGTGCAGTTGATACTGACGTATTATTACCTCAACAATGTCTCCCTTTTGGGGAAAAATAGGTTATTTTTACTTTATGAAACAGGATACAGGAATGCTGTAGCATGGGTTGACACTATCTGCCAGCTGACTTGCCATCTCCTTTTCTTCTCAGACAGTTGAAACAAGATCTAGGAACACTGACAATTTATGATAACACTAGACCAAATCTATCAGAGAAGAAGGATTCTTTGCCTTTCTTTCCTTGCTATCAGAACAGACAAGACAGAGAAGGGTTTTCCCAGTTTTGCCTTAGAATAGTAGAAGATGACATGCCTGATTTCATGTGAATACCCTGAGGTTTTTAAGTTGGCTTATTTTCAGTCCTATTCTGGTTTAATGCACTTTTCAGCCAGCCTGGAAGAAGGTATGCAAGGATAATTGACTGGAATCTGCTGTAGCTTTCCGCAAAAAAAGCTGGAAGGGCTTACCACCAATGAGAACAACCCAAGCTCTTTTAATCTGTAGCCACCTATTGCAGAAATATGCTGCTCTGGTGTTGGGTTCATCACTGACTTCCCTCTGCCCACCACTGGCATTGAAACAATGTTCAGGTCTGAGTCCTGCTTACATTTTTTCATCTTCGCTGACCTTGTCCTGACTCTTAGTTATTTTGGTGATAGGAAACGTCTGTAGCTCATGATGGATAAAGCTATATCTCCCCTGTTTATTGCTGGACCCCTTTGTCTAACAGGCTGCATATGGCTTCTAAGAAGGATCACAGAGTCAGTCAGTCCTTCACATCTCTGCAATGGAGGTGCAGGCTCAGTCTTCTGTCAGGACCTATTATATGACTCTCCACAAGTACTCTATCTATTATACCTTATTACATTAGACTCCCATTACATCTCCTGAGACATTACAGGTGTAAAATGACGCCAGAGGATTAGAATACATATCAGCTCCCTTTTCTTCATGGAGGAAGTTTCTCTGTCAGTGACTGTGAGCTGCTTTTATCACTCAGTGATGGCTTGAATCCAGATTGTTTTGTGACTAGAGGACTAGATTTGGTTAGGAGTGCTTATCAGTTGTCTTTCAATGGTATTTTTTCTGCTCTGCTCAGGAATAGGAGATATTTAGTGAGAATCTATTTGCTACTTAGCTTTCTTCAGTGCTGATTTTTATGTGATGCATTATTCCTTGAAAACAGATGATAAAAAAAAAAAAAAAGGAAATCACTGTCAAATTGCACATGTAAATATGTGCAAACTGGATGCTCACAGAGAGCATGTGGCTTCTGGTTTAAGCAGTCTGTATAGCCCTGGCTTGTGCATCAGGCCTTTTTACATGAGGGAGCCTCAGTGAGGCATGATGTTCAGATGGGTAGTAGGTGAGGGCAGAACTTGGGTCAAACTTGTTTAATTGGGTTTATGTAGCAAGGTTTTGGTAGCAGGGGATGAGCTGCAAGAGTGGCTTCTGTGAGAAGAAGCTGGGGCTGCCCCTTGCTGGACAGAGCTGGTTTCAGCTGCCTCCAAAAGGAACCCACCGCTGACCAGAACTGAGCCCATCAGAAATGCTTTTTGCATCTCTGTGATAAATATTACATATTTAAGAAAGGATGACATATTTAAGAAAAATGCTGTACAGCAGCATCTGTGAGAGGATGAAGTGAGACAAACAACTCTGCAAACACCCAGATCAGTGAAGAAGGAGGGCAGGAGGTGCTCCAGGCATCTGAGCAGAGATTCCCCTGCAGCTCGTGGAGATGCCCATGGTGATGCAGGTTGTCCCCCTGCAGCCCATGGTGTGCTATATCGGAGCAGATCCCCACACTGCAGCCTGTGGAGAAGCCCATGCAGCAGCAGGTGGATGTGCCCCAAAGGAAGCTGCAGCCTATGGAGAGGAGCCTAAACAGGAGCAGGAGGTCTGGCAGGAGCTGCCGCCCATGGGGGACCCATGCTGGAGCAGTTAGTTCCTGAAGGACTGCACTCATTGGCATGGACCCACACTGAAACAGTTCTTGAAGAAATACAGCCTATGGGAAAGACCCATATTGGATGAGTTTGGGAAGGACTGTCTCCCATGGGAGGGATCCCATACCAGAGGAGAGAAAGTGCAGTTGAAGGAGCAGCAGAGACAAATTGTTATGGACTGACTGTAACTCCCATTTCCCTGTGCTGTTCGGGGGAAAGAGGCAGAAGAGTCAGGAGTGAAGCTGAGCCTCGGAAGAAGGGAGAATGAGAGGAAAGCATTTTCAGTTTTGTTTCTGTTTCTCACTATCCTACTCTATTTTTTAGTTTGCAATAAATGAAATTAATCTTTCTCAAGCTGACCTTTTCTGCCCGTGATGGTGATTGGTGGGTGATCGTCCTGTCCTTATCTCAACCCATGAACTTTTTTTCATCATATTTCTCTCCCTGTCCTGCTAAGGAGTAGGAATGAAAGAGCAGCACTGGGCACCTGGCAGCCAGGCAAGGTCAAACCACCACAACTTGTCATTGAAAGGGGCTTGTGTCTGGAGCAACCATATGGAAAATGAACTTAAAGTAAACACAGCAATTCATCCTTGCCTCTTATGTAGTGAAAACAAAAAGTGCTCACAACATCTTAGACAGGCTTAGTTGAAAATTACTGTGTTTACATGGTTTCCCACATGATAAAAATAACATTAAGTGTGTTTTATTGTTGTAGTAAGTTTTATTTACCTGAATACTAATCAAAGTCTGGCTATACGTACAGACTGGGGGATGAGAGGCTGGAGAGCAGCCCCACAGAAAGGGATCTGGGGGTTGTGGTCACAGCAAGCTGAACACGAGCCAGCAGCGTGCCCTGGCAGCCGGGAGGGCCAACCGTACCCTGGGGTGCATCAGGCCCAGCACTGCCAGCCGGGCAGGGAAGGGATTGTCCCGCTCTGCTCTGCGCTGTGCGGCCTCACCTCCAGCACTGTGTGCAGCTCTGGCTGCCACGGTGTAAGGAGGGCATAAAGCTATCAGTGCCCAAAGGAGCGGCTGAGGCCCCTTGGTTTGTTCAGCCCAGAGCAGAGCAGGCTGAGGGGAGGCCTCATGGCGGCCTGCAGCTCCCTCACGAGGGGAGCGGAGGGGCAGGCGCTGAGCTCTGCTCTCTGGGGACAGCGACAGGACCCGAGGGCACAACATGGAGCTGGGACAGGGGAGGGTCAGGCTGGGTGTTAGGGAAAGGTTCTGCACCCAGAGGGTGATTGGGCACTAGGACAGGAGTTCAAGAAGCTTTTGGACAATGCTTTCAGTCACATGGTCTGAATTTTGGGTAGCCCTGTGTGGAGCCAGGGGTTGGACTCGATGATTCTTATGGGTCCCTTCCAACTTGGGATTTTCTATGGTTCTATAATTCTTTCTAAAAAGGCATACTGTGTCACATATTTTGGCACTAGCCCTTTTATTTTTTTTTCCAGACTGCATATACCTTACAGTCATTTTACAAATTGGATCTTCAAAGATGGATTCATTATAAAATTGAAAAAGCAAGTGAAAGTTTCAGAGAGTTATCTATGTGCAATCTTTTATGTTTGCATCAATTGCTATCACAAGAAGGATGCAAAGGTCAGATGGGAAAAATCAGTATTCCTTTGTTAAAGCACTACTGTGTGTCATAGAGATCACTCCTCCTACCAGTTTGACCCTGTGCTTATGGCCCAATTATACTGCTGAAAAGGCTTTGGTAAAAGCAAGATATCTTTTTTTTTTTTTTTTTTTTTTTTTCTTACTGGGAAAATGGGCCTGCAGTTTGAACAGGAGAGCACCGAAACTATTTTAATGACCAGCTATGTTTAGCTCCCCTGTCAAAGAGAAAAGTTTGAAAGAAGGCACATAACTATCCTGCTTAGTCATGCAGCTCAACCATGAAAGAAAGGGTTGTTATTCTCCACCAGTTGTTGTGCATATTGCAGAGCAAACAAATGAACAAACGAACAGAAACCTGAATATGATTTACAGTCTGAAAAGCTGCTTAAATTTTAAAAAAGTAAGTCTTTGGCCATAATGTTGCGGTCAGGACATACTCTCACAAATTCAGTGAAATCCTGGCACAGCATGAGTCTCTTGAAGAATAATGATGACATGACACTGTAAGGTAGAGCTATAGTTTCTTTTAATGTAGCCTGATTGCTGGGAATGGGGAGAAGCCTCATAGTAATGATTTGGTTATGAAATCTCAATACTAGGAACTCAATTCAGTTGTCTTGATGTCATCTGAGGCATCCAGGAGTAGCCTGGAGGGTAGGGGGCTGGTGAATAGGTTTCAGGACCTAGGGAAGACCTGTGATCTTCTGGTCTATCAGCTGATGGCAAGACAAAATACCCTTGGGGCACCTCAAATAACTTATGTGGCTATGTGTGGGCAGTTGTATCTTACTGTATCTAGAGGATAAGATGAACCTCTAGAGGATAAGATGAACTGTATTCACCAAATGCCATCTGAGTGGGAATTTTGTAATGTCTGTCTTCTGGTGGCAAATGTGTCCTCTCAGCACTGTCTGGATCACAGACACCTCTAAGGTGTCCCTGGCAGGCTGTGGCCCTGAAGGCTGTGTGCCACGTAGGAAACAGGGAGAAACATCGGACAGTTCTGAGAGCTGTCCCCTGATAGTGGTTTAAGATACATTACCTTGCATTTCTTAATAGGTCAGTAGTGCCTCCCAGGTGCTACTACTGGCACAGATGGGCTGGGTTTCAACTCCACAGGGTGGGCATGTCATTTCAAGTGTCTAAATGTAGATGTGTCCTGTTACACTCAATAGGTCAATTCCCTAAATACAGTCAGCTGGTACCCCCTGAAATGCCCATGGATATCTGAAACTTTTTCAAGAAGTTAGCATTTCCAGAATGTTTCATGGGAACTGCTGGAAGTGCGTGCCTTTCTGGAGAGGCAGCTGGTGGCCAGGTGGGGTCCCCAAGAACATCACAAATGACACTACACTTCACCATGCATGGAGCTGGACTGAGCCCACAGCTTACAGGACAATTCAGCTGAATCTAAAGTAGCTACCTGTGTGTGGTTATTGGGTCACTGAACTCTACTTACATGACATGCTTACATTATTG
Organism: Cygnus atratus; assembly: GCF_013377495.2. Classification (NCBI taxonomy): domain Eukaryota; kingdom Metazoa; phylum Chordata; class Aves; order Anseriformes; family Anatidae; genus Cygnus; species Cygnus atratus. Next base: position 179,330,101 of record NC_066362.1, on the reverse strand, counting down.
CTCTTACATGAGAAGGTGAGCACAGCTGTTAAAAAGAACTTCACCATTGTTCTTCCCAGTTCTGCAGAAAATGTTTGCAGGTGTTTGTACTGGAAAGAATAATGTGCCGCAGAAAAAGATAGGATGGACGGGGCTCAGCTGATGGTGCCACACTCCATGTATTAAAGAAAGTTTAATCCTTTTCCTTTTCCTCACTTGGGAAAGCAGATTCCTGTCCGGCTGCCTGCTGGGCTGAGCTTTTAGAGCTTGGAGACACAGAGGCAGATTGACTTCAGAGACTGTTCTGCAGCATCTGAGAGGGTTGTGTGTGTGGGTGTTGTTTCACATATGAAGAACTACACTGCAAAACACACAAAGTGTCCAAGAGGAAGCTGAGAGAGTTCTTTCTCTTCCATCAGTCATTCCCTATGTTACCTCATGACTGCACCGCGGCTTCTTGAGATATTAGCAGCACATGCATTTATACAAATGCCTGGAGATGAAGGAGATTTCTTCTCTCCATTGTTTTTTTGTTATGGGTTTCTTTTCTTGCCAAAATGTAAAGTCAGAAACGGCTTGAGTGCCTTACCAGCTGATCCATTGAACGGACATGACTTTTGCCTTTGAGTATGGGTGATCAATGATAGGATTTAAAATAGTATTAGAGACTAAATCAGTTTAAAAGCTTCCAAGTTGAGAGTTTGAGTTTCCTAGACAGGGATTAAAAGCCTTTTCTGTTAGGACAAATGTCTATGTGCTTTTTTTTTTTTTTTTTTTTTTTTTTTGGCTTGAAATCTGGCCTATGATCCTTGAAGAGTTTTCTACAAATTTTAGAAAAAATGGTCATGGCCTATTTTTAGTTCCAAAGCTCCTATATATTACATTTAGGAATCATAGATACTTTCTCAGTGTATGTTTCCACCATAAAAACCACCACCATAAAACCAAGTGCTATTTTTGAGAAAAGCTTTTTTTCTCACTAGTAAATGATTATGCCACTCACAGTGTTAAATATTTTGCTTTATTTATCTGCTCTTTTCCTTCAGTTTGGAACATGCATCTCCAAGGCACATAGTGCACAGTGACTTGATGTCATGTAGGGGACAGACAGTGGCAAACAGATCTTCAATTAAATTCAATTGCTCTTCAAGGGCTGTCGCCCTAGTTTGAACAGAGCACATAGGTGAGAGTTTGAAGCACAGCAATGTCATATTTTAGAACTGTGATTAATCTCAGTTAAATGTTTTCACTCCTCTCCAGCTATCTCCCTTCCCTACCATGAATCTCTGGGGTTTGGAGAGCTTTCTGTGTCCTGTGTCCCATGGAGGAACCTGGCTCTGGCTGGCTTGGAGCTGCCAAATGTAAGAGAAAGAGAAACTGCAGAGCACACTGTGGCAGCAGCAAAATTCAGAGTGGCAGTGCTGCAGTGGGAGGGCACTGCTGTGTGTCAGCAGGGTTTCAGAAGGCCAGGAGGTGATGTGAGGAGAAGTAATGGAGCTCTGGAGGAGGATGTGAGAGGAAAAAGAAGGAAGGTGCCTTGGGCAGGGCATCTGAATTTCTCTGTATGTACCTCTGACCTTCAAGCCAGCCACCTTCCCACCTAGCCCCTCAGCCAATCTGATATGGCTGGAGGGCCTGTTCATGGGTAACCTCACCCCAGAAGGGCTCACATTCTGATATATGTGCTCCTTCAGTTCCCATGTCCCTCTGAGGTGTGAAATGCCTCAGGCTCATACCTACTCTGTGCATGAATTCAGCCCAGCCATGCTCTGCCAAGCTCTGCCTGCCTCTCCTGCTCCCCTTCCAACCATGCTGGAAACCAAAGTTGGCTGGGGAGGACCTGCAAGGTCTCAGTACAGCTCCAAGGCAACATGGGGGAGAACAGAGCCTGGGTGACTGTTGATGGCTCATCACAGCCCGAGGCAACCTTGTTCCCTGAGCCAGCCCTAAGAGGGCCCTGCTTTGGGGCTTTCTAAGCTTTGCATGTTACTCTCTGCTCAGGTATTGTAAAGCAAATGGAGTGAGAATGCCATACTTTCAGAAAGTCGTGTTTTATTTCATAGCTAATTGAATGAGATGGGTACTTACTATCTATGCGTGTATCATGATACATCCACAAATGATACTTGTATTCCTTGGCTATAAATGTTCCTGTGGTTCATTCCAAAGCATTAACTGGAGGGCTAGCTGTCAGTCCATTACTACACTGCTGTAGCAGAAATCAAAACCTCTGCAAAAATGCCAGCCCCCTTTCACAGTGACACAAAGAAATGACAGGCAAAGTTTTCTAAAATTTCCCCTGCCTAATGCAGATACCGTTAATTCTAAAAAATAAGCCATGTCAAGCAAAACTTGGCTTCATGTCAAATAAGACAGTTCCAAACTAACAAAGTGATTGTGTAAAACAAAATAAAATGAAAATGCACTTTCAAAAGTGGGAAGTTGTTTTATCTTGCTTTAGCCAACACTGTTATTCTCAACCCTCCGTATGATTTTAACCTTAAAGTCAATAGAAAGACAAACACTTCTGATGACCCCTTTCTCAATTATGCTGTTGAAATGTTCAACCCATGAAAATTGTAATGAGAGTCTATTGCCTTTTGTCAGATGAGGCTAATTCCCCATGAGAAATAATGTGTCAGGAGCCAGAAGAAACTTGTTAGAGATCAAAGGAAAAGCCTTATGAAGCAAGATGGCTGAAAAGTGACAAAAATCAATTATGATGTGTTTGGATATTTTGCTAACTCCATGCTGTAGAAACTGTGCACTGGAAGATACTTTCTTTCTCTCAAGAGATGCCAACCTGCTGCCAAGCAGCAAAAACAATGTGGGTAAACAACTTAGAGGAACAAGCGTGTTAAATTGCTGTAACCACATACGCTACATTTGGCCTGCTCTTTATTCCATGAAAACCTGAGAAAATGTCTTTCATTCTCCTTAGAATCAAAATTGTATGAGACTCCAGAATTCAGAAAGATGAGAAAAATTTCAAGAGAAATGGGAAGGCTAAGGGAAGCATCCAGACAGGCTTTACATAGGCTTTTCTCTGCATCAGGTAGGGACAGGGAGGGTGTGGTAGTAGTCACAGCCCTGATGCCTCTATTTTTCATTGCAAGGAATGAGTGGCGTGTGAGGGGAAACAATGTGCAGCATATTTGTAAACTTCTGTGCATAACCTCATTGCATATTCCCTAGTGATGTCAAAAATTGGTGGGAAGTTTTGGAAAAGCTCCTTTCCTGGGTCTTAGCTCATACGTTGCCTTCCAGTATTCCCCACCTCCTCATTGTCAGATTTGGCTCACCTCATTGCGTATTATCACTAGGTCTCCAGAAAGGATGTCAAAATACCTGTAAAAAGCTAAAAAACCCCCACAAAAACCTAGAAATCTTGGTTTATAAGAAAGAAATGAGATTTGACAGCTTGTGAGGTTGTAGAGGGAGGATGAGGCAGAATTTTTGTAAGGAATGCGGCTTTGTTCTTCCACCTTATTCTCAGTAGTATTTTTCCTTGTTTACTTTAAGGCAGTTGCCTTGTTCAGCTAGGAAAAGTGGGATATAACTGTGGACTGGGGTAAAGTCTCCTGCCATGCGTCTTGTTTATAACTCACAGAGGTGAGGGAGTGATATAGGAATTATTCGTCTCCAAATTGGTCAGGGATTAGTCCTGATCAGCCTGAGTTGAGGATGTCTATCATCCTGACAAATGAAGTCAGAGTACGGCTCCAGCTCACCAACTGTGATATTCTGGCCAGCCTTGTTGGCTGGAGACAGGAAATGTGTTGACGATTCCACGCTTTCTGCCATTGCTTGAGTGCAATCTGTTGTGTTCTGACAATTGTTTTCATGTCCCTTCTTCATTTGGGGTGCATCTCATCATTAGAGTTTCAGCAAGAGGCCAGAGGAATAGATTGGGATTGGTTATTGCTTTCACAAAGCCAGATCAACTCATGCAATTACTTTTAGTGCATTTCCAACACCTCTCATCTGTTCTGCTTGGCTCTTTGTTAAATCCTTGCATGTGTAGGAGATGAATCATGTCACGTATCCAGAAAACGCTCTGTATTCTGCATCAATGGTGGCAGCGTTTATGAGTTGTGCCTTTTCATAAATTATTTCCAAGATGCATTCTGACTGCTCCAAGTCTTTCACAGCCAGTTTGTTACGGGGTGGCATACTGGATTTTTCATCTCACTTTTTAGTAAAAAAACAATCCATCAGTCATCATTGGACACATATTGAACCAGATTTTGTACTGTGGCAGAGGAAAGCTCAGCACAAAAGAAGAAGGAAAGGAAGAAGGAAAGGAAGGCTTATGAACCCCATGCAGACTGCTGACAGTAGTTGCTTGACTGCACTGTCACAGCTCCTGTGAGACCTACAGTGGAGAGAGACATGGTGAGCAAACTGTGTGCCCTGCAGGTCTGCTGGAGGGGAGGGAGACATATTTACAGAGGCTATCTAGACACATTTACAGAGGCAGGTAGCAGGGAGCATCTTGCTCATGGGCTCTGAATTGTGCCATTTATAAGAGTCTAAAATCAGAGAGTGTGAATACCCTGGCAGAGAAGTATGGAGGAGACACCAGAATTCGGAGGAGAGGCTAGAATATGGAGGAGACACCAGAGTAGTTCCACAGCAGTGGCAACCCTTCTGCATAAGAGAGACCTTGTAGAAGCTGGATGGGGGGTTGATTTTTGGCCAGATGTGCATCTATAAAGCCTTCAGGAGTATCCCTCTGTTGTATTCCCTGTCTGTAAAAACTTGGCCATTCCACTCTATAATGTTTTAAGGGAAAAAAAAAAAAAAAAAAAAAAAAAAAGAAGAAAAGAAAAAGCCCAAACAAATAATAGCACCTTTTATTACGTTTCTTTCTGACTGAAAATTTCACTTTTTAAAGTGAATTTCTCCCATATGAAGCATCAAAGGAAATTGCAAAAGTTGATGAGAGAATCTCCCAGTCTTTTGTTATTACCTTTCACATAGCACACTATTTTTGATTTCATGTCCTTGAGGAACCTCAGTAATTTGTCTTAATAAATGTGTAATTTGCCAGTGAGACTTCTTCCTTTTTTTTTCTTTTTTCTTTTTGAGTTATCTGAAAGTATCTTGAGAAAAAATCATTTGCTGAATCAAAACCTCAATGCTAAGGTGGATTTTTTTTTTTTGGAATTGATAAGCAGAGAGTGGCTGAATAATGAGGATAATGGATAATTAGAAAAAGTATATGGCTTCCTGAAACTTCGTTATTCATGCCAGAAAATCACTGGGCAAACAGTGTTAGTACAATATATTCTGTGACTGTTGAGTAAGTGAAACATATCTAAATCCTATGTAGTGCTCAGACCAGATAAACTGTGGGAGCAGTAAAGGAAACCCCCACAAATGGCACATATGGCAAATTTCTCAGGAAATAGCAGTGAACTTTTCTTGTTATTATCTACCACAGCCCCTCTTCAAGTGAAAACCCAGGACTTGGCTAGTGATGCAAAACTCTTAATCATGACACTGATTCCTCATGTGCTGAAGGTGTGTTGGGTTTCGGTGCAAATGTTGCCTCTGTGGGAGAGAGCATCCCAAGTGGATGACCACACACACAAAAAAAGTAACAACTAGGCTGTGAAGGACCAACATTTAACTTGGCCTTGAAGTGATTAAAAATAAGAAGAATGAATAAAATAACTTGAAGTTTCTCAGTAGATCTGAAATTCTCCCTCGCTGCTAACAACATCTCAAGATGTCATGAGGTTCAGATGTGCAAATTCTGCCCTTCTGTAAGTCAGTGGGAATAACATCCAGAGCTCACCTTATTTATCCTGTTTTAGTCCTTGGACTGCTTTAATGTTAAAAGGAGTGCTGAGATCTTGCCGAGTAACAAGATGCAGGGCACTGCACTACTTGTCCTTAACTGCTCTTGCCTCTTGTAGCTCTCAAGATGATGTGTGTGTGCTTCATTGCTAGGCAGATACATAAGACTTGTTTTAGGTCTTCCTAGAATAATCTGATTTTAGGAATGTTTATCAGTTGGGCCCCCATTCATCTACTGTTATTATCCTTTTACTTACCATTTTCTCATAATTATTTTATAATCCATAGCTATTAGTCAGTGTGATAGTAATTGAGAATGTTTCTGAGATATTGTTATCATGTTTGTTTACCATGTTTGCTATTTTGCAGGACTTCTGTCTCTTTGTGATGTCTGGTGGCAGCCTATGATCACCTACAACATGCAGCTGATTGTGTAGGACTTTTCAGACTTACTGATTTCTGTGAATTTTGATCTCCAAGGCGTCTTTTGGAGAAGAGCTGACAAATGAAGCTATCAATGCAATTCCTACATTTGCTATAATGCGATTCAGCTACTTATTTTATTAACGATGGACTGAGCTACAGTGACTAAACACTAATTCCAGTAGAATTGACTTTCCAGGACAGATTAGAATTCAGCTCTTGAGGCTTGTTTGTGGAACATTTTCTAAGACTATTTCTCCACCAGGCAATCTCTTCAACCTGTGAGGAAGGTTTGGTAACATTTAACAGCAGCTAAATTTAACTCTCCATAAGCACAGTGTTAGGCATTATATTTGTGGTCCAGTTCCATGCAAAGCAACACAGACTTGACCAATGGCATTTCAGAGACCTGTGTCAAGAATAATGTTTAACAACATATGCATTTCTCCACTTCTATTTTATTTTTTGAACAGGAAGATCCAGTAATGAAGGACATCCAGCACTTTTTCAGTCACATAAGCAGACTTTAATGAAGTTTTTTTATCCCAGATCAGGCAAGGTTTATAACAAAATAAACTTAAAAGTGGGTGGGTTTTCTACCCCCCCCCCCCCCCCTTTTCTTTTTTTCCCCATTTGGAATAAATACTCAGCTTTAAGTGTAATAATAAGAAGCCATTGGGCAAGACAAGTAGCAATGATTGGAACCTAGGTACTTCATAATTAGCATTTAGCTATATTTAGTGGGTGCTTGAAAACAGCTTACAAAAACATATGTTTTGGGATGAGTGCAAATTGCCAGTGATGGAAACGGCACATGGGAAGTCTATCATATCTACACACTATATATTCATTTCTATTAAAAATAGGTAATACATTGTATGTAGGAATGTCAGAGGAAGATCTTTCCAGCTTGTTGGAAAACTTCACATTTTCAGGGTAAATGATATTTTTGTCTTTCTCATCTGTTTTTTATTTTAAGTGGTTTTCAAGAGCATTCACTAAGAAAAATGAAAAACTGCAAAGAAATCTAAAATATCACATCCTCAAAAAAAAAAAAGAAAAAAAAAGAAAAAGAGAAAAGAAAAGGAGAAAGAAATAGCTTATGGACACATGAAGCATGTGTTAAATAACACATGCTGCCGAGCAATTTCAAAAAAAGTTAAACACCCTTTGAGTGTAAGCCTACCACAATTCACAACCCACAGCTGTGACTCAGAAGGAAAGTTCTCTATTAAAATGTCAGCCTTGTCATTTATTCCATTTGTTATTTACTTAATTCTTTGATGGAAAACTATGTTCATTAATGCCACTCTTTATTCCTGGTAGCAGTCATGCTCTGGTGAACATTTGTATTTGCATTCAGTCCAGAGGTTTGAACTCTCTTAAGAGAAGATTACATATGAACCTCTGCTGCATGCAGGGCTTGACACCATGCAGTTTTATCCATCTAAATAGCTGCATCAACACACAGCAAGTAATTAAGATACAAATAAATAGCTGGTCAAGAGCTTAACCGTTATCAATAGCAGGAGGAAAGCAGAAGACAATGAAATAAGCTAGAAATTTACTTTCCTTCTATTAGAATCTTTAGGAACACCTGCATTCAGGACTTGAACACTAAACTGGATGACAAGACTGGAGGGAATCATGCAGTAACCCTAGAGTACACACTACTTTCAAATTCCCCAAGGAACTGGCAATTATAAGAGAGGTGGTCAAGGAGTGAAAGATAGAAAGTATCTTTCCTCTTTCCAAGAAAAAAACTGATTGCATGGTGTCCTCCTGAAAAGCTGTACAGGGTCTCTTGAATGGTCTATCATAATGGCTATTCATTGCCAAGGAGCAGAGGGGTGGTCCTCAGATCATTTTGCCATCTTCCCAGAGAGCCAGAGCAGAGGCTGGTGATCCTGTGGTAGTAAGCACAGATCCCTCAAGATCCATGGACATCAGGCAAGCAAATTTGAACAGTTGCCTGGGATAGCAAATTGCAGCAGAAAAGATATAGGGATCTTCATAGTATTATTTATTTATTCTCAAACTCTCTCTTAATGAAATTTACGTGGGCATGAGTGGTATGAGCTACTCAGACATCATTTGCATCTAAACAATTATAAAAGTTTGTGTCCTAGGAGGAATGAACACTGTGATTATGTTTCTGTTACCTGAATTTGACAAGAAATGTCATGCTCAAAGCTACAGAGCATTGTTTTTGTAAGCCTGATTGTGAGTGACACCCACTACTCACCTTTCAGATGATCAGCTAATTGGAAAAGTGCTCTTCTGTCATCTCTGAATGGGTCTCCCAGGAAAACTATATTATCTCTCTGTTACATCATTTAGGGAGAATGAAGTTGCTACTTTAATATGCCCTCTCCAGCTTCCACTCACTGTGATGAGCTACTTACTCTGTGTTGCTTTATTGTGTGGATAATCTCTGCTTTACTCCTTGGAGCTACTGGTAGAGTAAGGGACTGCTCTGTGCTAGCCATGGCTTCATAGTCCACCTCTGTATAGGATTTACGTGGCAAGGTTTTGGTACTGGAGGGCTGCAGGACACCTTTCACTAAATCAGGTAGCTCTAAGCTGCATCCAGCCTGACTTTGAGTGCTTCCCATGATGGGAGATCCACAACTTCTCTGGGCAACCTGTCTCACCACCCTCATTGTGAAAAGTTTCTTCTTTATATCCAAAAGTATCAACCATTGGGAGCTGGGAGCTTGTGACATCTGGGAAGTTGCTCATGAACCTTTAATTCAAATCTTTTCCCCTCTGATTTCATCACTGGGAACAAGCTTCTTGGAGAGCAGGGAAGAGTTTCTGTGAAGTTTCTATAATTGTAACCTCACAGCTGAGTTGCGTACATTTTTGCTTTGGGAAGAATCTCTCTTGTGAGATCTCACTTGCCCCTTCTTTGTTCCTGATTTACTCCGAGTTGAACACAGTAGCCTTGTGTAGGTGCAAATGAGTCTCCAGTGCCTTAAAGCGAGAGCTGGAGAGCTTACACAGAGCAGAAGTGAAACTGTATTACAGCCCGGTTTCTCACAGACACCGCGTGTCCTGAGCTGGGTATCTTCATTTTGTAATTATAACTCACTGATTTCACAAGGTGCCTGTACGCTGTGCTGTGTCAGCATGTAGCGACAGCATTACAAGATTACCTTCCATATTGGACAAACTCTAGGGAAGCAAATGTACTTAATGTGTTTGTAGGATTTCAGTAAGTAGGACATTTAGGACATTGCTTTTCACCTCGGTAGTATTTTATAATCTGAACTGCTTACTTGCCTGTGTATGTGTGAAAAATAATCTCTCACTTTGATGCCAAGAAGTGTCCCTATGCTAATACCTTTTTAATGGATGTATCCTGCTTTTTTTTTCTGCCCTTTTTTTTTTTTTTTTTTTTACAAAAAGGGCTGGTGAGAAGAAACACAGGCTGACTTTCATCAAACTGACTTCCAAAAATCTTCCCGCAGACTAATCTATATTTCATTAGATGAAGTACATAAGAGGCTATATCCCTCTTGATTTATGAGCAAAAGTTTTATGAGAAATATGAACTGTATAATGCAGATGATCCATCATTCAGAGATAACTATTTGTAACTCTAGCCAAAATCAAAATTCTCCTGCGCTGCTACCCAGTGATTATATGAGATAATTTTCCAGAGATCCCAGAACACTACACCATGGGTAAATTGGCCTTCAGACCAAGTGCTACGCTAGAATGTGTGAATTCTTGGAAAAAGTATCATTAATCTCAATTTTGACCTGAATTAATATACTCCAAGGCTGACAACACACTTTGGCTTGAGAATTGTGTACAGCAGCAGAGAAGGACTTAAAAAGACCTGATGAAGGTCTTGTGCCCCTGCATGCAGTAATTGGTCTAACAGATGATATCACTTCTCCCTAATGGTCTAAGATATTTAGACCACTGCTACAGCAACAGGCTTGCTATTTCCAGATACAGACTTATTGTAAGGGAATTCAGTCCATTGCTGAGGGCTGGGTTAAGGCTCTGGATATGGGTTCAGGCTGAGACTGTCTGCTGGACAGTGGCTACGTGAAGCTGCTTGTGCATCTCTTATGTGCAGCAAACAGAGCATGCATCACCCTTCTTTTCCTTGGAGGAGACTCTGAAGTGCTCTCACCTTCCAGCACCAGAGACATCATGTTTCTCAACCATAGGCAAGAGGGAAGGATGCCATCTTCCTCTCCTGCTTACCTTCAGCTCTGTGCCTAAGGCACTGTCTTGTAGAGAGTGAAATACAGGAATCTGCACTGAAAATACAGGAGTCTGCACTGCCCTGTCCCAAAGGGATCTCTTTGTTTGGGTGCTTGATGGGGATCCCGGCTTCATGTAAGTGCTTGTGTTTGAAGAACACTTCCTTCTGTTTAGAGTGGTGGCCACTACTAGGTGGCTTTGTACCCTTCTCCAAAACTTAGTATGCTAGCTACTATGAATCCTATTTTGAGGCACTTCATTCTAACTCTTCCTGGGCATGGCTTTAAGATACCAAAATCCCCTTTGTGAATGTGGCCCAAGGTGACTGTCCAGAGTCTCAGATGATACATGCAATGAGGGGATACAAGTGCATCCCCTCATGATGTCACTGCTTTAACTCATGGATTGCAGGCTTCCTTTTCCCGTCAATTACATCCTGTACTTGACTGTTCTGCTCAGGCTCTTGTCATTTTTCCTATTAACACAGGGTCCTCCACAACCATAGGAAAGCCTAAAGATCTGCTCCTACTCTTCAGCAGCTCCAGGTCCGTGGCTATTCTTGATGAGCAAGAGAACAGGGACTTCTGTCAGAGCCTGTTGGTGCTTTGTGGAAGCTGATGTTGCAGAGCACGTCAGCCTCATGCAGGTATCTCAGAAATACTGGGGCTGCATCCTGAAATCAGTGTCTACAACCTACTGCTGAATTGCAGCTCAAAAACTAGATGAGATAAACCTTACCCATCCCAAAGGCCATATGACAGCTCTCTCATTTTCTATGTGTAGCACCATTTTTAGCTCTTCATACCTTCCCTGTTCTCATATTATTTGTTAACTAGTTTTCAGTGCTGACTATGGTTTTAATTTCTTTTCATATTGTAGCATTGAGCAGGTCGCTTAATCTCTAAATATATCAGAGATTGGTGGTAGCATCTGTAGAAAGGTGATGTCAACGCTCTGAAGGGCTTTGCCAGGAAAAAAAGTGATTAAAGAAAGCTTGTAAGAGCATTTCAAAAAGGTAAAGCAGGATATGACCAGTAAACTGCTATTTAAATATGATGCTAATTGCACAGAACTTGAAGTGCAAGGAGAAAGGGAAGAGCATGGGCAGATGGAATTGACTGGCAAGGTGAACTTGTGGCTTTTCCATGGATTCATTGTAAAAACCAGAGAGGATTGAGACGCTTTGACTCACCAGGGCACCATGAGGACCTGGATTTCGTCAGTTCAAAATCTCCCACCACAGCCAGATGGTCTGAACCTAATGAACTGAAAACACACCATTCTGCAAGCTTCTGATCTCTCTTGCATAGAGGACATGGATCTATCATACCATCTGTTCCAAATACATTTAAAAAAATCCTGTTGGAACTTCATAACACTGCTTCTTGATAGAGTTCCACATTGCATTGTGTCTGCTTTGTCATTGCACCCTACCTTCCTGTATATAATTCAATTTAATCACGCCTTTATATATAATGAATTTCATTCATTTGCAGCAAGACTTCTGAAATGAGAATTTAACTACTGGACTATATACATACCTAAATATTTAGCACTGTCCATCTAGTATGAAAGATTTTCTTGCAGATGTAAAAAAATAATATCAAAATTTAAATGTCAGTTGTTGAAAAGAGCTTGCAGAAGATTCTTTTTGTAATAGTCCTGGCTGTATTTTCAGAATCAGCTACTTGGAGGCAATACTTAGGTACTCAGTGATCATTTTTACATCTTCTGAATGTTGAAAATAATTGTTCATTTATGTTCAATTACAAGTAGCATTCTTGAAAAAGCTAATTCTTGGAAAACTATGTCTCAAAAATGGTAGAAAGTTATAAGAAAAGATTATTTTTCCCATGTTTCCAAGGATCATGCTATTTGTCAAAGCCATTATTTTTCACTTCATCTCTAGGGAGTAAGCATTATCATTTTTATTATTTACCCAAGTCACCATATTCAAAGAACATGCAGAAATATTGCTCATTGCACATAATTCTTCCTTTCTGGAAGAATGAGAGCAAAGGCATCAAAGCAGGCTGAGCTAGATGTAGTTTGTCTAATTCAGTAACACAGTCTGTTAAAATCACAGCTGATTCCTGAACCACCTTGAAGTTTGTTCTAAAAAGCTTTTACTTCTGCTGAAGCTATTTCTTCTTCCAGAAACTATGCCTACCAATTTTCTCCTTATTTCACTGAATGACTAAATGCCTTGGCAGTCCTTTCTGTTGGTTCTGTCCCCCTGTTTTGATCTTCAACTCAAAATAAAGAAAAAAAAAGGTGAGGGGGAAGAGGGTTGTTGTTTTTATTGTGCTTCTCTGAGCATCCTGAACTCTTCTTCCTCCCATAATATGGTGATTTGGCACGTAGAGAGCTGTTCCCACTTACAAAGCATAAACATGTAAAAAAAATGGAAGAGAGAATGCTACAATGGCAAGAAATATGAAGCTGAGAAGGAGTGCAGAAAAAGACGGTCATTAGCTTAAGTGCAAATGGTGACCAGAAAAGCATATGCTTTGCTATCTTGTAGACACTTTATTTTTGCTACATTCTTCTCCTCTTCATTAAAATAAAATAAAAAAAAATAAATCTAGCAATGTCTGGTGTCTTGCACACAGCATCAAGCATCTATATACATCAAATGGCCTTCATCTGACAGAAATAACAAAATATACAGTAAAGATGTTCACATTCAAACTACTTGTCTAGGCTCTCTTTTTTATAGCCAGGACATGACTATAATTTTGGTATGTGATTCACCTCATGTTAAAATAAATGCCTATCATCGATCACATGAATTGTGTCCTGAAAATACCTATTTCCCATTGCTGCCTGTAAGAGGAACCAGGGAGAACATCTCAGGCACAGATGTCTTTGCTGCAGGCTTCCGAGAATTTGGATCCTACCAACACGCTGGTTTTGAAGGGATAGACTGAAACTGCCTTACCGACCAAAGCTGAACTCAGGCTGAGCAACTTGTCTACCTGATGCTTCAGATAGTTTCGGTATTATTTTATACTTCCAGCCTTAAGCAGTTTTGTGGTATCACTGTTGTGTTGTTAATAACTGATCTTATCAACCAGATATTTACACGGGAGGCAGTTCCATGTTGGTACTGGGTAAAGTGACCTCTCTTAATAGCTTCCCTATTATGCTGCAAAAATATTCTGGGTTCTATTGGGCTGAGAGCCATTGGATATGCACAAGCTACTATTGTTTCATTACCATTTTCTCCTCCTCATTTTTTTTCCTGGGTTTCCTCATTTTGATATTTGTCCTAGTCACTACTGAGCAGCTGTTTTCAGTGCAGATTCCAGCCCTGATTATCCCTGCTTATTACCATTCAGAACTGGTTAATTAGGGTACGTCTCCCTTATCTTAGATGTTGCTTTAATCAGAACTGATTCTGTCCCACTGTGTTTAACACCGATACAACAGATGGTAGGCCAGGACAGATGTGCTTTTCTACCTGTAAAGTGGCCATTTCTGCACTTCCACCCTTTGGAGTCTGCTCATTCAGATCTCTCCCTCCCCTCCCCTCCACTCCCCTTCCCTTCCATTTTCTCCTCCTTTTCTCTTTTTCTACAGTGGAGCACCAAGTATCCTGTGATAACATGAAAGCAATCAGAGCTTATCCGAGCATGACATTAATGAGAGAAGTCATAGGGATCATGTACATGACACCAACCATGCAGGGGGACATAGAAATGGTCAATTTGCATTTAGAAGCTTTATGTGAGATAATCCTTCACTTGTTTTCTCAGGTGCCTGGTGATTTCCCAGTACTTAAACTTGAGCAATACTTCATTTCATCTTATTACTTTGCATTACTGGGTGATTATGTTCATTTAACATACCCAGAAGCAGTGACAAAGATTAGGGCCCTGCTGTACTAACTCCTTCCAGGGACAAGACAAGAGAAAGCCCCCCTCACTGAAAGCTTCCTGCTCTCATCCTCCAGCTGTGGATGAAATTTCAGAGAAAGCTTCTGTCTTTTGCACTGCGCAGTGCTACCCATGACCATGGTTATTGGTTCCTGGCTGTGGGAGGTAGGTGCTGCGCTCTTGGCAGGCTGCCTCCAATTCCTCTCTTCCAGCCCAACTGGAAGGTGTTTCCTTCTTCTGACCAAGGCTGCCTGTGCTGACCGCGCTTCTGGCATGGGCACCGCTGCTAAATGCCTGTGCTGGAGGTGCAGGTGTATTGGGACCAATGCAGCTAGGTAGAAAGGTTGAAGCCCTTGCATTCCCCCCAGTCCTTCTTCTTTCCATGCCCAGGCAGGATCCGAGTACTCCAGCTCAACTCAAGGGACCGATTTCCCACTTGGCAGTGCAGGGTTAGGGGTTTTAGGCCTGCTCTCCCCAGTCCCTGCTTCCTTCCTCATCCTTCTTTTGTCTCTAGCTCATTCTTTGGACATCTAGGAGCTCCTTTTCTCTTCTGTTGACTTTGTTGTTATGTGTTGTTCGTTTTTAGGTACCACTGCTGATGGCCACAAAGATCGGTGGTAAATGGGGTGCGACAGATCATAGTCGTGCTCCCTGCAGGCCTTAAAGTGTAAAGGTAATGCATCTAAAACCAAGCAAGCAAACAGAGGAGAAAACAACGAAATCAATCACAGGCTAGAGGGGAGTGCATTGCAGTCAATATGCTTTTTGGAATATGGGCCTTTGAAAGGCTTGCCTGAAGCAGAAAGAAACTTGAAGCACGTTAAAGGATAGTTCAGGCTTTTGGGGGGAGACTAAATAGAGTTTTCCTTCCTTTTCTTTGTTCCTCTCTTCACAATGACTTTAGCAGAAGGTAGTCAAGGATGGGGAGCTCATAGTTGGAGCAGATGATGATGATGTGAACATCTGTCATTTCTGGATGAGCCCAGTCTCCTGTATACAGAAGCATCACTCTAGATCCAGATTGCTCCTATGCCCAGGTGAGTATAGGAGCCCTGGTGAGCATTTTGGGCCCTGGGTATGTATTGATGGTGGATAAATACATCTGTTCATTCATCATTAACAGATTAGTTAGTTTCTAATCAGAACTCGTCAACAATTGCAAATGTAACAGTTTTCTGTCAGCAAATGTTATTTGAAAGAAATGAAGTGATTTCATGGTTGTGTACTGTGGTTGTGTCAAAATATTTGAGGGAAGTTAAAATATTTGTTTTATAAAAGGTTGCAGCATTTCAGTTTGACTTTATTATCACACTCGTTTGATTCAAATTGAGACAGCCGAAACAAAATCTGTAAGAACAGTCAAAGTGAGGTATTTTTTGTTTTTCTTTTGTGGTGTAGGATGAAACCAAATGACAGTGCCTTGAAGTTCCCCCAGGAAAGAAATCTGAATTTCACTAGGTTGAATTTTAATATTAACAACATAACATTATCTACATAAGCAGCTTGAATTCCTCATCTGTGCTGGAAAGCAAATGAGAACCAGACTTCCTAACACTGGATCTACATATAGAGAAGAAAGAGGCACCATTTCTGAGTAAGTACCATTTACTCTCTCTCCTGCTCCAGGCTGCACTTGATTAGCTCAATATTGTGATTAAAACCCATCTTGTCTTCATCTTTAGATACAGATCCACTGTGGGAATAGCGGGAAGAATGCTGTCTTTGTTTAGGACATGTCTTCCCCTGCCAAACATATAGCTTATCCAAAAAAAATGTAATAATTTCTTTCATTTAATACTGAACACTTGCTCTAATATTTGTTCACTTTTCCAGAACTGTCTTAATTAAACTGCTGTAATCTATGTTTTCATACCAAACGTAGCGATTTCATTATTCAGAAGACACGGAGTTGGCACACGTTCTGAAGCTTCCAAAGTTGGGGTGTTTTATGGAAATGAAAACTTATCATTTCTGGAGGCACATAAGAAGAATTAATTTTGTGTAATGTGGAATTAACTCCTCCTGAAAATGTTGCTGTTTTGTCTCTGGTTGAAAAAAAAAAGCACACTAGCATATGAACCATATTAACTGGCTTCTCTGCTGTTTGACAGTCACTGGCAGGAAAATTTCAATCCAAGTGCAAAGTAAAGATACGAAAAAAAGTCCATTGCATTGACAGGAAAGATTCCTGTTTCTTCTTTATCCTTTTAAGGGTTATCTGGATCAAGCCTTGCATGTCAAAGCAGGAATGATGATAAAGGAAACACCTTTATCATTTCTGCATCACTTAAAAAAATACATTAAACTCTAGGAACAACAACAACCTAAAATCCTCCTGAGCCTGCCCATATCAGATGCTTCTCTCCTGCTCAGCAATCCTACCTGGTGCCTGAATCCAGGAAAATGTTTTAGGACAATTCTGATTTAAATCAGAACCCTTTGAAACAGGGTTCCTCATGTGTTTGTCATTTAACATGCTTAGCCATTTCTGCTTTGTAACACTTAACAGTTGGATCACAGGACAAAAATCTGACCAGATCCCTTTCTTTTATGACTCCATATACATTTAGCTAAGAGATATGATATTTATCTTTAGGTGGATAAGGAGAAATGTATGGATAAGTTTTACTTCTTGCCATAGAAAGTGTGGTCCTCTTTGCTATACCAGATTCTACAGGGAAAACAGAGTGGTTGGTACCTCAGCATTTGGTAGTATTTTGGGAAGTCTGTGACTTTCAATAGCTGGGGACATAAATAGACTGTATCTCACCCCCATCTCCCAATTACTAGAAAAACACTTGCTAAAACAATTCATTAATAGGCTTTGGACCACATTCCCAAGGAGTCGTCCAAACTGCACTTATTTCAGTTACCTTTTGTAATGATATAGTTAATGATCTCACTAGTTTAGTGCACGGTGAACTATACAAGTCTGTAGCCACCATTCAAAGAAATTATCTCAATTACTTTAAGGTAATTTTCGCTCAAATCAAAGCAAAATATGGAAGGTCTATTGCTTAATTGGCCACAGAGAAAATGAAAACTGTCTGAGAATAGTTTTGCATTGGTCTAGGGAAAAGGAAGGGGAGTTCTCTGATCCTGAGCCTTCAAGGCTGATAGGAGAGTCAAGCTTAGAAGGAGAGCGAAAGTGGTGCCAAAATCAGGCAGGTGTTGTAATCGGGTGGTCTAAATACATTGCTCACTGTGGACACACCAGAACCCTAGTCAAACTGCAGTTAGCTCTTAGGTACTAAATAATCATGGGAAGATGCGGGTTTCCACTGTTGAAAGTCTGGGAACTGGGCTTTTTTTGTCCCCAGGTCTTATCAAAAGACAGTCAGCTTGGTGCACCTGTATTCCAGGAGCACTTCCCAATGCCACCCTCTCTGTGCTCAAATGCTTCAGTCTCACCGTCACTTGTATTCTTGCTGAGCGTGTATACACCTCTTTGCACTTACACTTTGAAAAAGTGCATTTATGAGAAAAACTGGCTTCCTTGAGTTAATGGGTTAGTGAGTGTCCTCACTGAAGCACTCTCAGTCTATCCATTACTTCACTTATTAGATCCTCTCTGCTGAGATGACCAGAGAAATAGGAAACCTCCTGTAACCTCTTTAATAATTTTTTTTGGTGCAGTACCAGTGAGGTCCAGCAGATTCTTATGAAGTCTTTCAATGTCGTTGCTCTTTTTATCTACTTCCTGGGTATGGGCTTGAGAGAAGGATTGCTCATCTCTCCACAGAAGCAGGCTGGAATTAACCTGTCAGTGGTGGGACTGTGTGTGCTCTGGCAATGTAATTTAGCAGGTCATCAGTCTGTAATGAAGATTCAGGTCCCTTCTGGCATTTGATTCATTTGAGATGGCTGAGTGCTTTATCTCCTTTCTTTATTGCATGTTTTTTATATAATTGTTCCAACTTACAGATAATTACATTAGCTCTGCTATTTAAATGCCATATAGTGCTTGTCTTTATTCAAAGCCTGCTGCTGTTATCAAACTGAAAATGGAAATGTGAGACACTTTCACAGCAATAGTAGACCTCCAGTCTAGGTTACCCTTTTATGCTTTACTCAGTCAGTAATCTGAAGCACAAAGTGCACAACCATGTACCCCTCACCACTGAAATCCTCCTGCAGTGAGGCAAGGCTTAGCAAGGGAAAGTTAAGCAGGAGCATAAACACTTGACCTCTCATTTCTTAGCTCTAATTATTTATACTCATGTAACCACTAGCTTCAGGCTGAAGGTAGGAGTGTGAGTGTTGTAACTTTTCTAAAAATAACCACTTCTGGGCTTGAAGGATGTTGCCTTCTTTTGAAAGCACTTCATCTGACAACTGGTTTTGGATAGCGCTCTGTGTATGGGTCTTTATGGCACAAAGAAGATGCTTTTAAATCATTGGAGCAACGCTTATCTCCTCTTGACCTTTGCAGGCACTCCTGACTCTGCTATTACTTCAGTCTTATTTTAAGTGTCACACAATTTGCAGAAACAGTTCTCCACTCAGCTGAGGTCATTGCTTGGTTTCTGTTAACCTTTTTTTTTTTTGTTCTATTTCCTCCTATTGTTTAAAAGTTATTATGAATGACATGGTTCTGAATATACAAAATTTTCTGAACAGTCAATACCCCCATTTGCAGTTTCACTGTTTAGATTTCCTTATGTGCTTGATGTGCACCAAAACAAGGCAGGAAGCCAGCAAGCCAAGCATGTCCTGGTGGGAGATCCTTAACTTTTACCATTCAGCAACTTGTAAACTGCCTATCAAGGACTCAGCCTATATGGGATTAGATAAAATGGGATTAAGAAGCATTCAGAATAAGCTCAGGATGAAACATAAGTGCTTCGTAATTTTTTTATAGGAGGGGGAAGAATTAGTATTGATGGTTCTTCTTTATGTTTTGAGTAGTTGCAGTCAAATTTTGCATACACCAAATGCATAATTTTAGACAGGGCTAATTGTTGTGCTGCTTAGTAAAGGTGTTTTATATGTATCATGCTTAGACCCCATTTTCAGTTGTTACTTATGTTGTTTCTTAAACATTTGAAGTCAAGCTTTGCCTCCCAGGTCTTACTCAGGTGGAGTTACAGAGTTTTGCTTCTCCTTTACTTGGCTTACAGTCTGCGTTGAGAACATGCCATTTATTCTTCTCATGAAAAGCAGCTAAAGATTCCCACTTACCCACTGTTGAAAAACAAACTTGTATGTGCTCAAGAGAGTTTGCTACAGCTTGATTTTCCTTGTCCTGCTGTTTTCAAGGAAGACACTTTCTCTAAGGCAGACTCTGTGCCATCAGAGCTTTTAAACAATGTCCAAACTGATCAAGCACCTCTAGCCCAGTGTAGATAGGACCTGAGTTTTTGTCTTGCTACTTCTGAACCACTGAAGCAATCTGAGACAAATCTGTCTATCCTCCCAGCCTATGCTTCATGCAAGGGTGAGGCACCAGTGTAGTCTCACTCCCAAGGCTTCAAAGAGATAAGTTCCTATTGCAAATCTATGGGCTGCTCTAAATAACATGGTCCTGTACAATTTCTTCGGTGTCTTTCCGGTGGTCAGGGTAGATGGATGGAAGAAGCTCTTAAGCATGTGGCCAGTCTTCCTTGTCTAAGAAAAGGTGGGAAAAGTATCTGTGGGAGGAGCTGTACTGTCAAAATCCTTAAAAATTCAATACAAGAGGTTTTAGGATTGCTTTCTGCCACAACATCATTGTTAAGCCATCTGAATAGCACTGGAATTAATGGATTATCATGGATTAAAGAGGGAAAAAAAAACCAAATCCCTACCTATTTATTTTACTTTAGATATTACAAACCTTTATTTGAGATCATCCACTTCCATAAACTTCGCAAAATGATAAATGTCTCCTTATCTTCCTTATCCTTCTGACACATTCTTCTTCTTGCAAGTCTCCAACTGAAACTCACACTGTGACCACCACTACATCTTCCTCAGTAGAATTAATGAGATTTAACACATCTGCATTTGCAAACAGATGACTGTCCCTGATGCAGGGTTATAATCTCCTAAGAAGCATGTTACAGAAATTGTACATGAGTTGTAAAGAAAACTTTGTGTGAAATAGAAAAGGAAGATCTCAGGGTTCAAGTGCTTGGAGGATAATGCAGTCTCTCAAAATTAGACTCTTTGTTTGATATTGAAATAGCTTTCATGTGTGACAGGAGAGAATTAGTCATCTTTCTCTAAAATGAATTGATCACCAGCCACCTGCTGTTCTAGCTGTCATGAACTGTCCTCTATTTCAGTTTAAAAACAAAACAAATCTGTTTTTAGACTGTCAGAGCTTAAAAAAAAATAATAATCAAGATGAATAACCTCTTGGTTTTCCACTGCCATGGAATGGACATCAGTCACCCACTGGTGCCAGATGTTATTGTAAGCCACATGTTTTCTGCATGCTGGTGATAGTAAACAGCTGTGTGGTCCTCTGGGGAACACTGGGGCTCTAGCACACAGTGCAGATTTGCATAAAATCATTTTCTGTCACTCTTAGGATTGTATTCAGATTCAAGGCTGAGGTCGGAGAGGTGTGAAGCAGGTAGAGGCTTGAGTGCCAGAATCCCAGGTCCCTCAGTGATTAGGATAGGATTCCCATTCTTTGCCGACCTCTTCTTGCTGTGTCCAATCCAAGGCATCCTCCTTACAGGTTCTGCTACTATTTTCCACTGTCTGGGTTTGTCGGCTGTGTCTAAATTAGCAGAGAATAGCAACATTAACACTAGAATGCTAAATAGCGCAGTGTTAGTCAGGCAAAACTAACTGTCTTCTATAGTGCTGCCAGAGAGAAGCGAAGAACCAGAGCTATAAAGGGGGTGAAAATGAGAGGGACTTCTTGGAGGGTATGTAAGAATCAGCTGCTAGCCCATGAAGCACACAGTGAATCCCCATTATTCACCGTTCCCCACGAATAACCCTGACACTGTAATATGCAGAAAAATGAGTTAATCTTATAACTTAAGAAGATTTGAAGAAAGAAAATAATCCATAATGGAAAGAAGAAATACAGTCTTATATTTGGGTAATCTTCGGGATGTAGATGAAACTGATGGCTGTGGATATATGAAGGGTTTTCTCTCTGTGCTCTGGGTGGGAAATATCTGAGAAGCAGGAGGGCCTGAGGACAAATGGGCTAGCAGCCATAAAGGTAATATAAATTGTTGTTTTGTTCCTTCTGTGCTTTGCTTTGATTTTCCCCTGTTTGAGCTATTTCTAAGGCCCCCAAAAGAGAAGGAGGATGACCTTAGACTGTTCCCTCATTTTTTTGCTCATTATTTAGGTCTAGTTTCTGCCACAGCTGTTTTGGTCTTCTATTTTCCAGTTTACTGTTCCTCTTGTTTACCAGTCATGATTTCAGCATGTTTCCTTGTGTTGTGCTTGGTCCAATTTGTCTTAAACCTGAGTTTCCCACAGAACAGCAGGAGTAGCTGCAGCAGAGCTCAGCAGCAGCCATCTGCTTGAATATTTACCCACCTTCCCAGCAAGATTTTGAGTCTGTTCCTGAATTCTCAGCTGCTACAGAGGTGTTGTTATCAGTATCCCACATAACAAAAAGAAGGCCAGCTTGGTTGCATCTGCAGGGTGGTTGTTGGAGAGTTGCTGCACGGAGACACACTTCAAAGGTAAATGATTCAGGCAATGGGGATCCTTGCAGAAAAGTTCTTTGATGCTAGAGGCAATCACTGGCACTGCAGGCAGTAGCATCACAGGATGCCTACCGTAGGGCTGAGATGTTATTTGCTCATTGCTAAAGACACTGCTAGCGATGGAGCAGGGATATTTGATCAAGTCTAAGCTCTTCCCTTCCAGCCCATGCACTTTGGCAAGCTCTGTGCATCAGCAAAGAAGGAAATTGACTCTGGTACTATGAAACAGAAAAAAAAATCAATAACACACAATTATCAGCAGTTCCAGCCCAATAGCCAGAATCCTGTACTGCATCAAAAACAAAATCATGGAATCCAATATTGGAGCATTAGCTCCGTCTGAATATTGTACCTTTGATCTCATGTTGTCTTCAGTTTCCTCTATTATTTTGTGTATTTTTCGTTTTAGTAAGGAGACAATGTGGAAGATGTAAGCTCCACTGCATTTCTGACTGTGCCATTTTAATAGCTGGAAACAGGCAATGGGCAGGAAGAGCCCTCCTGAGCATCAAAGTCACTTGACATTGCTGCAAACATGTCATATGAACTGGTTGAGCTCTGTCTTAACTCTGATTAGGTTTTGTGCCCCTGCTTTGACCAAAAGTTTGCTCTATGACCTCCTCCTCTAAAGTTAAGAGATCTTCCTATTTCCATGTTAAATGTGTGCACAGTCAGTCACTTTAGTGTGTTCCCTAAAAAGTGAGTTAAAAAGCCAATGACTTTTTATATATATATAAAATATTTTCTCCATCCTATCTGGGTTTAACCTAGCTCTCAGTCTTCTTGCTACAAAGATACACAAATCAAGTTACTTTCATTTTCTCCCAGAATATAAACTACTTTTTGCTTTGGCCACCTGAACAGTGCTGCTTTGTATCTGTTTAATTCTGAACTCGAATTCTTGAATATGGATGACTAGAATTTTACCCAGTTCTCCAGTCTTTTGTACAACACCCAAGCATCTTTTCATGTCATTCTCCATTAAGAAATTTTGCCAAGCAAACAGCAGAAATGTTTGCAATTAGTCACTATATAGATATTTCCAGGAACAGATGATTTAAATAGCTCCCTTCTTTTCTAATAATGGTCTGTCTT
Source organism: Cygnus atratus (assembly GCF_013377495.2). Taxonomy (NCBI): domain Eukaryota; kingdom Metazoa; phylum Chordata; class Aves; order Anseriformes; family Anatidae; genus Cygnus; species Cygnus atratus. Next base: position 179,307,033 of record NC_066362.1, on the reverse strand, counting down.
CAGAGAAGAACTTGCAGACCTACTTTCATGTACTCTTCCATTTAATATAAATTCACCTTCCTAGTCCTTGCAATTTATTTTTAATGATCAAATCTTCTAAAAATGGTTTCAGCAATTACAAGACCAATACAAAATTGCATACAATCTGCCTTTTTATGTTTCATTTTTTTATGGCTATTTGGTGGAGAACTTTGCAACCCAAGTCGTTTAGAAGTAATTGGCCCTCCTATCACATATATACTACAGTCTTTATCTAGGACATTGAAGTGTGCCTTACTGATGCAGTTATTAGTAAAACTCTCTATCTATTAGCATTACCTAAATACTTATAACAGCTATATGCCAGCATGAAATTATATAGTGGTTTATCAACCTGGTAAAACCTCTTTCCTTTTCTTTTTCTTCCAATAGATAAAGACAGGTACTGTTTTGTCCACACCATTGTTTCTACCTTTACATTTTTACACTCCGGTCCTTTGTTGATCCACCCCACTGACTTTATCTTCGTCTCTGCCTTTCTGCAGTTTGACATTTCCCAGTCTGTTTGCCAGGCTCCCTGCATCAGTGCACGTTCGGGAAGCATTCTCACTGGTCACATTCAGCAAACCTTCCAGGAGAGGAGCAGTCCCTTGGAAGCGCTATCTGTTGCCTGACTTTGGTCCCTATCAGCATGAACTTTTCCTTCCTTCCTCGCTCTCCACCAGCTGTTACCATATTCTTGGTTATCTCATTTGTTTTTCCTGAGAACTAAAACCAAACCTTCATTTTTCTAGCTTAAATTCCTTTCTATGAGCCATGGAAATCCTGTCTTGTAGGAATTCAGGATTCACTAAGATCCATCTTTGTTCCATAAGCGCCTCGCTGCAGCTAGTTTCTCCCACAAGTTCTCAGATCTGATTTTCTCAGTCTGCTTTGTAACAAAAACATGAAACCCTGTAGACCACTTGAAGGTGTCCCACTCTGCAGGCAATGCAATAACAGCTTATATTTCAGCACAGAAGCATTAACAAAAATAAATAAATAAACAAACAAACAAACAAACAAATAAATAAATAAATATTTTTGGTATTAAATGCCATATAACAAACTAAAATCCCATTTGTGCAATAGCCATATGAGTGGTACTGATTTTATTTTCCAGAAATCTCTTGTCTCCAAATCAACAGTTCTAACACCCAATCTCCCAACGTTCAATACAAGTTAAGCTTGTCCTTGTACGTTGAAAAGTGTTGCTTGCAAAAGGACAGAGTCATTTATATTAAGGACATATCTTCACTGAAGAGTGAACACACACAAAATTCCATTTGTGTTGCTTTGTTCACTTCAGTGATGTGTAAACCCATGTCTTAGTTTGAGCTCTTGGCTCTGCTCACCAGCTGTGCCAATCCCAGACGATACTGGCATTGCAGGAAAATTTACTTGGAAGTGCTGTTACCCTTCCTGGTCAGGAGATCAAGCCAACAACGGGGAGGGATATGTTGTTGTGCCAGAGGATGAAAGTCATGTTTCAGGAAAAAAAGGATTCTGATGGCATTTTGCATTGATGCAGAAGCATGTCATGTTGTGGAAATGTGTGCAGTGAAGATGGCCAACAAAATCCCCCTGAGCTGGCTGGCTGTCATTTTACAAGGCAGCCTTGAGCCCAAACTGACACTACCACACGGTGTATTTAGAATAATCATCAGTAATTCAACAGAAGCAGTATCAGACAGACACTATTGATCTGTCAAGTGCTGAGCTGCTTTCTGTGGTCATCCTGAGCACAGCCTTCAGCACGCTATTTATTTCCTATGTTAAGGCTGCTCTTTTGGGAGTCCTTTTGTTTTCTGCTTAGAAATTTCAGTTTCTGATTTCTGGGTTCTTCCCAAATGATGAGTCTTACTGTTCCCCTATCAAAAGCTTAATGCAGGTAAGGTCAGGTCAAGGCAAGCTTCCAGGCTTTCAGGAGAGAGCTCCTGTTCAAATCTGGCACACGACTGACAGAAGCACCGCACCACAAAGAGCAGGATTTGGTCTTTAAATGCTGCAACAACCCAGGTAACTTCCAGTGCCAAAAGGAGGAGTTAAGGGGACAAGAATACAAGGCCGTTTTATCAATTTGCGGGACAGGATGGCAGGAGTAATATAACAGTCTTTGAGTTCATCTGCAAGGTAGTCAATCTGCCAGTCTGGGCCAAATCCAAAGCAAATCTCAAATCCTCAGCTGTTTGTACTGCCCCGATAAGGGATCTCTCTCCCTCGTGAATGGCAGAGGAAAGCAGTCTTTCTGCAGAAGCCCTGACTAATCCTGCTGCCAAGACCTACCCTAAAGAAACAGTTCCCCCAGAGGTGTTGTGGGGAGGTTGTGAGCAGAAGACATGTACGTGAGTTTACAGGCTTGGAGCTGGTCTGAACAAAAAACTCCAAAATAACTGGATGTAGTAAGTTAGCACTCCTGAAGAATACTAAATAATGTATTGTCCTGGTTTCAGGTAGGACAGAGTTAATTTTCCTCCTAGTAGCTGGCAGGGTGCTATGTTTTGGATTAGGATGAGAAGAGCGCTGATAACATGCCGATGTTTTAATTGTTGTAGAGCAATGCTTACACCAAGCCAAGGACTTTTCAGCTTCTCGCTCTGTCCTGCTAGCGAGCAGGCTGGGGGTGCAGCAGGAGCTGGGAGGGGACAGACCCAGGACAGCTGACCCAAACTGGCCAAAGGGGTATTCCATACCATCTGACGTCATGCTGAACAATATATAGGGGTGGCTAGCCGGGGTGGGGGGGCCGGCTGCTCGGGGATAGGCTGGGCATCGGTCAACGGGTGGTGAGCAATTGCATTGTGCATCACTTTGTACACATTATTACTATTATTATTATTATTATTATTATTATTATTATTGTTATTGTTATTATTTTCCCTGTCTTAATAAACTGTCCTTATCTCAACTCACAGGCTTCACTTTCCCGTTTCTCTCCCCCATCCCGGAGAGGGAGGGGGGAGGGTGAGCGAACGGCTGTGTGGTGTTTGGCTGCCAGCCGGGCTAAACCACAACAGCCAATTTGGCGCCCAACGTGGGGCACGAAGGGTTGAGATATCGACAGATTTGACCCGAGTGTGTTAAACTAAAATTGGTATAAGTATTCGACCTGCTTAATAGTTGCTAGTCACAATGTTGATTGCTTTCATCTCAAGTCTGCTGTACCTGTTTCCCAGATTGAGTTTTATAGCAAGTTACTGTCTGTATGTGCTCCCTGTCGTGCTGTTTATCCTTTCCGGGCCCTGGTTCAAGATTGTTATGGTACTGTGTGGTGTAACGATGGCTTATGAAATGATGAGATATCTGGTCATGACTCTAACCTGGTATTTGTACTCAGCACTGTCGTCGACTCTATACTTCGGAAACCATATCTCAGAAACTATTAGCAATTACACCTATTGCCTTTTTTCATCAGGGAGTCAATCTCTGGAGGGGACAGGGGAAGATATTTTCTCCTACCTGTTCACTCTCCCTTCCTCCTTCACCACCCTCTTATCCCCCGAGCTAGTTACGGTAGCTCTCCAAGATGTTGAATATCCTTGGGATACTCAGACCAGCATGTTCTTGTTGTTATGTCTCCTGAATGCGCTTCAGGTTTTGTTTAAGGTTAAACAACTACTTAGGAATCTCATCCGGAGATCTGTCTTGAGGCGGGATATTTGCGAGTGGCAGGGAGTGTGGGAGGATATGGGCAGGTTTCTAGGGCAGTGGGCACCTCCAGTGTTTTGGACGTTCACCCCTGAACAACTGCAAAATCCTAAAAAACTGGTAGAATGCTTGAAAAAAAGGTGTCATGACTCCGGCAGTTCCGAAGTGACACAAATCACTGTGGCGTGCTGGGGTCTGGCCTGTGCCTATCGAGCTGCAATTGATGCTACTATCAACCTAGTGACAGCTCCCGCAGCCGTTCCAGCTCCAGCTCCCGCAGCCGTCCCGGTTCCAGCTCCCACAGCCGTTCCAGCTCCCGCAGCCGTTCCAGCTCCCGCAGCTGCAGCCGTCCCGGTTTCGGCTCCTGCAGCCGTTCCAGCTCCCGCAGCCGTTCCAGCTCCAGCTCCCACAGCCGTTCCAGCTCCAGCTCCTGCAGCCGTTCCAGCTCCAACTCCCGCAGCCGTCCCGGTTCCAGCTCCCACAGCCGTTCCAGCTCCCGCAGCCGTTCCAGCTCCAGCTCCCGCAGCCGTTCCAGCTCCCGTAGCCGTTCCAGCTCCCGTAGCCGTTCCAGCTCCAGCTCCCGCAGCCGTCCCGGCACCCACAGCCGTTCCAGCTCCCGCAGCCGTTCCCACTCCTGTGGCTGGGTCAGAGAAACGAACTGTAGCAGTGCAAGTTGCCCCTGCAGAGGGTACTCCAACCCCTGTGGCAGACCCTGTGGCTGGGTCGGAGAAACGAACTGTAGCAGTGCAAGTTGCCCCTGCAGAGGGTATTCCAACCCCTGTGGCAGACCCTGTGGCTGGGTCGGAGAGGCGAGCTGTAGCAGTGCAAGTTGCCCCTGTAGAAAAGGTGAAAAAATGGTATAGAGACTCAGGTCGTTTAGAACGCAGAAAGTCTTCTGCTAAGTCTGGGCGTGGAGAAGACGAGGCTGGGCCATCAAGTGTGCAGGAGGATGACGATGAGGATGAGGATGTTGACAAATCAACAGTAACTACCCGAACCCTATACCAGCGTGAGCTACGAGATGTGCGAAAAGATTTTGGTCGCTGTATAGGTGAACAGCTTGTCACCTGGCTGCTCCGGTGCTGGGACACTGGAGCCAATGGTGTGGAATTAGAGGGCAGGGAAGCCAAGCGGTTGGGATCCCTTGCTAGAGATGCAAGCATTGACAAAGCAATTGGAGATGGAGCACGATCTCACAGCCTCTGGAGGCGTCTCCTGTTAGCTGTGAAGGGAAGGTATCCCTACAAGGAAGAACTTGTATGTCTACCAGTCAAGTGGACCACCATGGAGAAGGGAATCCAGTACCTGAGGGAATTAGCCGTACGGGAAGTAATTTATAAGGACCTAGACGACGCACAAACATCCACAGATCCAGATGACGTCCAGTGTACTCGACCCATATGGCGGAAGTTTGTACATAATGCACCATCAACATGGGCCAGCACATTGGCAATAATATCCTGGAAAGACGGTGAAGATCCCACAGTGGGTGACATGGCTAAACAACTCCGGCAGTACGAAGGAAATCTCTCCTCTTCCCTACAGGCCTGCGTCTCGGCTGTGGAGAAACTCTCTGAAGAGTTCCACCAACTTAAAGAGAATTTATCTTCCCCCCCACCTGAACAAACCAGTGGCCACCAACTAAAAGAGAATACTTTGGAGAAACTTTTTGAAGAGGTCCACCAACTTAAAGAGAATTTATATTCCCCCCGACCTGAACGAACCAGTGGCCACCAACTAAAAGAGAATACTTTGGAGAAACTTTTTGAAGAGGTCCACCAACTTAAAGAGAGTGTATTTTCTTCCCCACCTGTACGAACCAGCGTCTCGGCTATTAGGGGTAAACGCGCATCCGTGCAAAGAAGACAATATGGTGGGTACACACCCCGCGCCACCCTGTGGTTCTACCTACGTGACCATGGAGAGGACATGAGAAAATGGGATGGAAAATCTACTGAGACCCTAGAGGCACGGGTACGTGAGTTACAAAAGAAAACAATCGGGAGAAAGGGTTTCTCTGAAAAGTTTGCTGCTCCAACTTCTAGCAGGCAGTCTTTTAAACACAGAAACGAAGATTCTGACCAGGACTAGAGGGGCCCTGCCTCCAGCCAGGGGGAGGAAAGGGACAACCGAGTTTATTGGACTGTGTGGATTCGATGGCCTGGCACGTCTGACGCACAGAAGTATAAGGCTTTAGTAGACACCGGTGCACAATGTACTCTAATGCCATCAAGCTGTAAAGGGCCAGAGCCCATCTGTATTTATGGCGTGACAGGGGGATCCCAGCAGTTAACTGTATTGGAAGCTGAAGTGAGTCTAACTGGAAATGAGTGGCAAAAGCACCGTATTGTGACTGGCCCGGATGCTCCGTGCATCCTTGGCATAGACTATCTTAGAAGAGGATATTTCAAGGACCCAAAAGGGTTCCGCTGGGCTTTTGGCATAGCTGCCTTAGAGACAGAGGACATTAAACAGTTGTCTACCTTGCCCGGTCTCTCAGAGGACCCTTCTGTTGTGGGGCTGCTGAGGGTTGAAGAACAGCAAGTGCCAATCGCTACCACAACTGTGCACCGGCGGCAATATCGCACCAACCGAGACTCCCTGATTCCCATCCACGAGCTAATTCGTCAACTGGAGAGCCAAGGAGTGATCAGCAAGACCCATTCACCTTTTAATAGTCCCATATGGCCAGTTCTCTATCTCTACACTGATTCATGGATGGTAGCAAATGCCCTGTGGGGGTGGCTACAGCAATGGAAGCAGAACAACTGGGAACGCCGGGGCAAACCCATCTGGGCTGCTGCATTGTGGCAAGATATTGCTGCCCGGGTAGAGAACCTGGTTGTAAAGGTACGCCATGTAGATGCTCATGTGCCCAAGAATCGGGCTACTGAAGAACATCAAAACAACCAGCAGGTGGATCAGGCTGCTAAGATTGAAGTGGCTCAGGTGGACCTGGACTGGCAACATAAAGGTGAATTATTTATAGCCCGATGGGCCCATGACACCTCAGGCCATCAAGGTAGAGATGCAACATACAGATGGGCTCGTGACCGAGGGGTGGACCTGACCATGGACACTATAGCACAGGTTATTCATGATTGTGAAACATGTGCTGCAATTAAACAAGCCAAACGGTCAAAGCCTCTCTGGTATGGAGGACGATGGCTGAAATACAAATATGGAGAGGCCTGGCAGATTGATTACATCACACTCCCCCAAACCCGCAACGGCAAGCGCCACGTACTTACAATGGTGGAAGCAACCACCGGATGGCTGGAAACATATCCTGTGCCCCATGCCACCGCCCGGAACACTATCCTGGGCCTTGAAAAGCAAGTCCTATGGCGACATGGCACCCCAGAAAGAATTGAGTCAGACAATGGGACTCATTTCCGAAACAACCTTATAGACACTTGGGCCAAAGAACATGGTATTGAGTGGGTGTATCACATCCCTTATCATGCACCAGCCTCCGGGAAAGTTGAACGATACAATGGACTGTTAAAGACTACACTGAAAGCGATGGGTGCTGGGACATTCAAAAATTGGGAAACACATTTGGCAAAGGCCACCTGGTTAGTCAATACTAGAGGATCTGCCAACCGAGCTGGACCTGCCCAATCAAACCTGTTACGCACTGTAGAAGGGGATAAAGTTCCTGTAGTGCACGTAAGAAACATGCTGGGTAAGACAGTCTGGGCTACTCCTGCCTCAGGAAAAGGCAAGCACATTCGTGGGATTGCTTTTGCCCAGGGACCTGGATGCACTTGGTGGGTAATGCAAAAGAATGGGGAGGTTCGGTGTGTACCTCAAGGGGACCTAATACTGGGTGAGAATAGCCCATGAGTTGAATTGTAGTATGTTAATTATCATATAACACTGTATGTCATCACTACCATGGTTGCTATATATCATAGATGAAAATGGTGACTAATTAGAAGGTATTGGAAAGAGTGTAACCTGAGCATGACATAAATGGTATGGAATAAGGGGTGGATATCTGTCCTGGTTTCAGGTAGGACAGAGTTAATTTTCCTCCTAGTAGCTGGCAGGGTGCTATGTTTTGGATTAGGATGAGAAGAGCGCTGATAACATGCCGATGTTTTAATTGTTGTAGAGCAATGCTTACACCAAGCCAAGGACTTTTCAGCTTCTCGCTCTGTCCTGCTAGCGAGCAGGCTGGGGGTGCAGCAGGAGCTGGGAGGGGACAGACCCAGGACAGCTGACCCAAACTGGCCAAAGGGGTATTCCATACCATCTGACGTCATGCTGAACAATATATAGGGGTGGCTAGCCGGGGTGGGGGGGCCGGCTGCTCGGGGATAGGCTGGGCATCGGTCAACGGGTGGTGAGCAATTGCATTGTGCATCACTTTGTACACATTATTACTATTATTATTATTATTATTATTATTGTTATTGTTATTATTTTCCCTGTCTTAATAAACTGTCCTTATCTCAACTCACAGGCTTCACTTTCCCGTTTCTCTCCCCCATCCCGGAGAGGGAGGGGGGAGGGTGAGCGAACGGCTGTGTGGTGTTTGGCTGCCAGCCGGGCTAAACCACAACATGTATGGACATTTGATTCCCTATTTTAGGCATTGTTAGCCACTGTAGCTTGGTGAGAGGCATTATTTAGCTGCACCAGTAACGTTTTCTGTTTGGTGAGCCAGTGGAGATGCACAGCAGACTGATGCCATGCCAGGAGAGGGGTATGGAAGTTGTTTGCATTTCTCTCACTTGCTCAGCTCAGCAAACATGGCTGAACTTTAAGGCGCCAGTAACAGCAGTGAAGGTGATGGAATAGGGTTCATGTGGACCCTTCAATCTGTTTCACAAGTCCTCGGAAAAGAGTATGAGTCAAACAAATGTGAAGTTCAGGTCAGAGTCCCTGTGGAACACTTGCATTCAGCTTTCTTTTTGGAAGAATAAGTGCCTTAAATACTGTTCAGGCTACAGTGAAGAAATAATCAAAATTGTTGAATTTGAGCAACTTTGATTTTTTGTCTGATTAACTTCAGACAAGCTAATCTTGTTTCCAGTCTATCTCACTGGGCCAGGAGGACGTGGTTGAACCATCTCAAACCATCCAGGTCAAGGATCAAGGGGTTAGCCCCTCCTCGTGCGAAGAGTCACTCTCAAAAGTACCTTTTAGCTTGAACAGATGTTCTCTGTACTCTGTACTCTGATGTCTCCTTGGTTATGAGATTTATATAGCGTTATATATGTCTAGATAAGTTGAGTATCCTCTCCTTGCAATGCGAGGAACGCACTGACTTGCTTCTTCAGTTTGTTAGTCGAAACTTTGGGGCCATTTATGGAGAATGATTACATCCCGCTTCCTCTTAATTTTCTTAACGTTAAGTTTCTTTTCCAACCGGTGAAGTGAAGGTAAGGAATAAGGAGTGAAGAAGGATTTATTTGCAGCTCTTGCTTGACAATAGGTGGAGAGATTTACAAGCATCTTACAGTCATTGCTCCTATTTTTCAACCAGTATGTTAAATGGTAACAAGGTGCTCTCTGGAGCTGTGAAGAGGAAAATCCTAACACAGATACATGATTAAACTATGTGACAGTGCATAATCTGCATCCTAAACTTATTATTATATGCACCTCTAAAATATTATGATTTATGTGTATATCTCAAGTTTTCCTAAGCACTTAAATGTGAATCTCAGTTTATAGTGATTCTTAATTTATCGGTATTAGTTGTTGGGACTCAAGTTTTTCCCTGCAGGTCAGGAGTAGTCCAGTGCACTGCTACAAAGCAGTCTCAGTAGGTGCCTTTCCCAGCCTTTGCATAGTCAGAATGTTTTTGTCATTTCATGCCCTTTCTGTGACTCAGAAAAATTGACTAGGTTTGACAGTCTCTGCAGAGATTTCCTGTTTGTAGCATGGTCCCTGCAAAGAGAGGTAACACGTAACAGATTTCAGTGTAGCAAGTCCTGGTTTCAAAGGAACTCCTCATTACTGCCATGGGTATATCCTGTGACTCCTGTGTCAGACTATTTTGATGGACCTGGTTGCCGGAAATACAACAGAACAAACACATACATAATTAGTGCATGAAATTACCTAAAATCCATTCATAGGTAATTGTTAATACAAATATCTGATCAGACATTGCTCCAGGGACATGTGTGCATTGGTATTTCCAAAACAAAAGCAATCACAAAACGTGCACACACATTTCTGAAAATTCAGCTCTGTCATAAATGGAATTGGTGTTACTCGCTGGCATTGCACACAAAGCTGTTCTGAAAAAAACCTAATTGCACTCTGCTTTGAATATGTAAACTGATGAGGTTCATTAATGGAAATGCCTAAGCTTATAGCTTTACCAGTGTTAGTATTTTCTATTAATGACAGTGTTTACAGCTGTTTGTGAAACACAGCCCTGCTTGTTCACAATATATGCTTAACTTCAATTTGGTTTCAGTGAGGCTTAAGCAGATACTTATATATAAACAGTTCCAAAAGTACGGGGCTTAGCTGTGAACAAAATGAATATGCAAGGACATTTCAGGGCATTCAAGCCATCTTGAAGCAAAGCATGGGGAAAGTAACTCCTTGCTGGAGAATATAAGACTTCATTATGAGGATTTTTAATTACAATCCCATGCTTAAGTGTTTTGAGAGGTTGCACAGAGCAGTTCTGCATGTGTTTACATTCAGTAGAATTCAGCAGTTGTTCTCTCCATTCACACCTCTGAAAACCACCAGGAGCCTGATTTTCTGCAGGCTGAGCCAGACAGGCAGATCTCAAAGTGAGGACAGTAGAGCCCTTATGAGTCAGAGCTTTGTGGGAAAACATGATTTAGACAATTTTTGCCTTTTGTTAGCATAACTAACCAAGAAACCAGTCTAGACAGCTGAGATTTAATGTTAGCCTCCCTTGATGTTTTCAGAATAAATTGACGAGCAGGCAGATGAGGAAGATGAACTGCACTATTCAAGTCCTCAGTAAAAGCAACAGGAAGTTTCCAACACAGTTTTCATGTATCCATATATATCCATATATATTTATATATATCTATATATAGAGGGACAACTAATGCCCTCATAGCTTCAGCCTGAAGCTCAGATACTTGTGGGATATTGTCCTTATCTGTTTTTCTATAGCATGCAGATTTTGAACTCTTAATGAAAGTTCTGTTTGGGATTGATCTCTACAAACTTTTTCTTTCTTGAATATTTGATAGTAGATTAAAAAATCCTAATTGATAGTTGCCTGTTCCTAGAATGCTTTCAGCTCACTGCAAGGTGACAGTGGTTTTGATATACAAAAAGCGTTTGTCCACTTAGCTTTCTGTGTTTCATAATGTTATGGATTGCTTTGTTAAACATAGGAGCTGTCATGCTGGATAAGAGCTGTAGTGATTCATTGGCTTAATTCTGCTGGAACCATAAGCAACATTCAGATCAGAATTTCAATTAAAAATCAGAAGAGATGTAAGATACACACTTTTAACAGAAAGGGCGATTCATCATTGGGAAAGAACTAGCCTTGAAAGCAGCAAATTTTTCATAAGTGTTTGCAAATTATCACTGGAGGTCTTTCTGGAAGATATGCTGCAGCCAAGTACAAGTTGTTGGGTTACATACAAAGATAACTGAGTGAAACTAGATGGCATATGACAGAAGAAAGGGCTGCATGATAAGACAGTCTTTTCAGTTCACTTGTCATACATGGAGAAGAATGAAGTCCCCAGGAACAGAAAAGACTGCGTTTCTCAGGAGGACAAAGGCTACCTCCAACTTTGCTCGGCCATCTGAAGCTAAGAAGTTTTCATGCTGCTGACTTGCTGCCTGCCTGCAGCAGACCATTGGCACAGTGCTGGTTCAGCACTGAGGCTATGTGTTTTCACTGCAGAGCTGGCTTCAGAAAATAGGCCTTCTGCAAAATCAGCATAAGTTATGCATGGGAGAAAAATTATGTGGTAGCAAGTGTGTGTGGGAGGAAGGCAGGAAGATCAAATTCATTTTCTGATCCTAACTGGGAAATGTAATCACCTTTTTCTTTTTTTTTTTTGACTTGGAAATGTTCAGTGAATTTGAAATAAATTGTGTCATACTCTGAATATGCCTTAGTAGACAGTCGTGTGTAGGGGGGGTACAAGTAGCATATGTTTGGTTTCATTGGTCTGGATTGTTTATGTCTCTGAATTTGTTACTCATGCAGGCCAGATCCCAGTAGGTGATTTTGTTTACAACTTCTTTTTTAAGGATCATTGTGACCTCCTGATCTGTGTTTTACCCTTGACAGGGTCATATTTCATCTCTGCAGTAAAATAAATTCAAGTATTATTCAGGGCCTGTCTTGGGCCTCACTGAACTGCAGGGGGACAACACCTACAAAATCATGTTCCCTTGTGATTTTTTTTTTTTTTTTCCTGGGGTGGTATAGACACTTTCATTTGGGTATCATTATTCTTTCATTTTTACCATTTTTTTTCTAATTTATCCACTAAGATTTGCATTCTTGCATGGCCAGCGGAAGACATCAAACTGAAAAGAGAAGTTATCCAGTCCTCCATGTGCTCTAGAGTTCATGTCTCTTCTAATAATTAGCATAATTATGGGAATTGAAAAAATATCAGGTATTCGCAGCATTTTGAAGCATGTACAGTTGCAAAAGCTCTTGTCTCAATTACTTGACTTTGGCCAAAGTTGCAAAGGCTAGCTGCCAAAACTTCAGTTGTAAAATCATTCTATAAAATTACGCTAATAAAAGTGTCCTGTTCCTCAAAATTATTGAGTATTCTTCCACTAGGATTTTGAGTGGTTGTATGGCTGTAAAGAACATGAAAAATCGCTTGTGCTGAAACGGGTTGCTGTGTCACCTAACTCGACGATCCTTCTCAAACCCAGATCCTAGAACTGAAATCCACCAATGTGTTCCAGGTCAGCGCAGGAGTGCGTGCAGCAGCAGCAGCTCCCCTGCAGCCTGTGGAGAGGCCCCTGGTGGAGCAGGCTGTCCCCCTGCAGCCCATGGGTCCCACATGGAGCAGATCTCCACGCTGCAGCCCGTGGAGGAGCCCCCGGTGGAGCAGGTGGATGTGGCCTGGAGGAGGCTGTGGCCCATGGAGAGCCCCCGCAGGAGCAGGCCCCGGGCCGGAGCTGCAGCCCGTGGAGAGGAGCCCACGCAGGAGCAGGGCGCCTGGGGGGAACTGCTGAGTCTGTTTTGCCTGTGATGATAATTGTTGAGTGATCTCCATGCCCTTACCTCAACTGTTGAGCCCTTTGCATCCTATTTTCTCCCCCTTTCTCTTTGAGGAGGGGGAGTGAGAGAGCGGTTGTGGTGGAGCTTGGCTGCCCACCTGAGTTAAACCACCACAGTGCAGAGAAGAGCAACAAACCTCATGAAGGGACTAGTAAACAAGAGTTATTGAGGAATGACTAAAGGAATTGGGGTTGTTTAGTCTGGAGAAGAGGAGGCTGAGGGGAGACCTCATTGCTCTCTACAACTATCTGGAAGGTGTTGGTCTATTTTCTCTGGTGACAAGTGATAGGACATGAAGAAATGGCCTCAAGATGTGCCAGGGGAAGTTTTCTTAAGAATATTTTTTTCTCAGAGAGGGTGGTTAGGCATTGAAACAGGCTGCCTGGGGAAGTGCTGGAGTCCCCAGACCTGGAGGTATTTAGGAGACAAGTGGATGTGGCACTAAGGGCACTAAGTTTAGTGATGGGACTCAGTCGTTGGGGTGATGGTTGAACTCAATGATCTCCAAGGTCTTTTCCAATCTAGATGATTCTATGATTCTACATTAGTATTTATAGCATATAAGTCTTCTCTTGGGTCCTGGCCTTAAGTAGCTACTTGTCTGTAATGATTCCTTGGCATAGTTTAGCCTGTAAACAGGAAAGTGTTTGACTTATTGGCCTGCATTTCATTGGGTTGTTGGGCTGATGACATCTCAGAATACTCGCACTGCAAAATTAGTGATTAATACCTGCTACTTCTGAGTGATGGTCAAGACTGTTCAGCACTAAGGATAATGTGAAAGCATGAGAGGCCAAAATCTAGCTAGGGTGACAGAAAGACAATCAAGATGAACTCTGAGTGTTTCTTTGATGATGAAAAGGAAGACTACAACACAAAGCCTTGCTGTTAATCCCTGTCTCTGTTTTCCAGAAGGACTGAGCAGAAGCATGCGGTAGTTCTCTCTGCTGCATTTATTTCACACCAGCATATATGTGTAATTTTTAAAGACAGTGAATCTTACTGAATTTCTGAGCTAATTTATCAGACAACATCCTGACCTCATTGGAATTTCACATCTGGAGTTTGATGGTTGTGTTATCTTCTGCCTAATATTTTTCGTAAGGCTGTCATGGCAACAAAGGGACAGCAAGATATTCCTTCAAGTCTTTCTGTTTTGCCTGTTTGTTATCCAGAATGAAGTTACGCTATGCCTTTGGTTATTAAATATGACTGTCCTGACTAAACAGCTTTCTAATGGGCATGTATAACCAGGTATTTGCTCAGCTTCACCTTCTTCTTTTTCCCCCGTTTTGTGGACGAGCATGAAGAAAGAGTTTGTTTTAAATGATTGCAACTCTATAGTAACAGCTAACTCCACCACATGTTTTGTTATGGGATATTTCTACCCCCTTAGTGGAGGTTGTGTCCATCAAATTGCCCTTCCTCTATGCATGCTGCAGTGTGGATTTCAACACCTCCTGCATGAAACTCCTTTTTGTCTTTCTTCCTGCCATTGCTGTCCTGAGTGTCAGGAACTACAAGCAGTGAATTAAAAATGCTTTAAGTATGAATGAATAAATTGCTGCAGAATCAGGTCTGAAATAAGCCAAAATAAAAAAGACATAAACCACTCCTCCTGCCAGGCAGTGCGGAGCAGTTGACTGTGAGATTTTGTCTTTGTTCATATTTTGTTTGTGACAATGTTGGCTGCTTATTCTTAGAGACTTCACAGTCAGCTGCTTTATCCCTGATATTTTTATTTTATTTTCCATTGCTTAATTTCTGCTTCTGACTTCTAACTTTTATCTCCTGAGTGGCTGAAGTAATGCCTTTCCCTCTTTGACAGCTAAACCCAAGGTATTCATGTTGACGTTAGTTACACAAAATACCAAGCTTCAAAAGTGGTTCACCATACTAGAAAAGTCGATCAGAAGTTTCCCTATGAGTTATTTAAAACTGATCACAACATTCATTTCCTCTCCCAGACACCCTTTTTCTAGAATTTGAACTTTAAGTCCTAGTTCTTAATGATTTGCTATAACCATGCGACAAGGATCTGTCTGTCGTGGCATTCAATTTATTTTAAGATTTTACATTACTAGTCAGGAAACATAGGTGGAGATCATGAACTAGGAATTTCATCTTGCATGCTGATGTTCCTAAGAGATTGATTTTCTTTGTGTATGCTATGCTTATTTGAAAGGCATTTTGAAAATTGTTGCATAGAAAAATTTTCCATTATGCTGGGGTAATTTTGATCCAGCAGAGGATGTAAAATGTGTTGATAACACATGAAAATTGCAATGAATTAATTAATGTTGAAGCTAACTGTAATTCCCAAGGTATTGCTAGACAAACATCATTACAGCAACATGAACTGAATTTATTAAGAATGTCATCACCATGGATTTCTCTTTTAAGAAAGGATGCACTTGCGAAGATTTTGTTTCTAGGTTTTACTTTGGTGCATGCGAAAGCAAATATACAACTCTTGAAAAGTCACATTGCCCTCCTAAATAAACTTCAGAAGTTTGTCTGTAAGAAATCATTTTTTATTTTGTGATAAGTTGATACTGCCCTAGGCCTCTTCCATAATATTTAATGCACAGCAGATAATTAGACAAGTGAGTTTTTTTCTTTTTTCTTTTCAACAATTAATTTGCAGTCGTTTCAAGAACAAGTCTGCATTTTTTACCTACAGATGCTGTTTTTGATTAACTACCATTTTCCTGTGTTTCCTTGAGCTTCTGGTATTCAGAACTGAAATTTCGTGTTTTGAATTTTCATTACCATAATTCCATTAAACAAATACTCAGCAGTGATGCTCCCTCACTGATTTAGATTTCCTTTCACCAGTCATTTAATTCATAGCAGCTCTTCAACAGCTGATAACTGCTTTCTATGATAGTGACTAGTACCAGCTCAGATTTCCTGGGAAAACTAATGGGGTTGTAATACTTCTGTTAACTCCTTCCTCTGCCACTCTCCTGCAGTGTTTCTGCACCTCCTCTGTCTCGGAGCCATGACTTTTCTCTTGCTTCATGTCCCAAAATACCAAACGTACCAGCCTAGAGGAAACGTGTGACTCAGAACTGGAGATATAGTGCAATACGAGTGCTCTATGGATCAATGGCTTAAAAATGTCTTTTGGTCTCCCTCCTACTCTCGCCACATCTGAGGGGAACTAAAACTATTCCTCTTGTTTATACCATGACATCTACTCATGCATGTGTAAGTTGGGGTGAAATTAAAAAATCCATGTCCAACAGAGCGGGGGAAAAAGAACTGTGGTCCAGTTTACTCCACTTAGACTTGGTGGTTCTGGTGCTCTGGACCATGTATTGATACCATGAGTTGATGACAGTTTGTCCAAAAATCCCAAATTAAGTCACACAACCACCTTGGAGTGTGTCTGCACCACCACCACCCCCAAGTGAAACTTTGCTCTTTAGTAAGTGACATCCCTTGCTACAACCTAGTGGACAATAAAGCCTTTAAACCAACAGTAGAGGTTTTGTACTGTTGACAGCCATCCACAACCATCTCAGGCTGGGCACTCCGAAGTGGAGATGTTGAAAATCCTTGAGCAATTTGTACTTTTTTCCCATGTGACTCTGGACCCTGCCTTCTCTGCTTCCAAAGTACTCCAACATAGCCAATGGTACGTGATGCTTCTTATGCCCTGCTCAATAGGATCACGTTCAAAGAGAGCAGGGAGAGATGGAAATGACATGGAGCTAAAATGGAAAGGAAGGGTAAATGATGGCATAGTCAGGAAAGTCAAAGCACAAAACTGATTAAAGGCACGGGACTTCAGTACTGATGAGGAAGAAATAGAGGAAAGAAACACCTACCTCTGAAAACAACAGAGAGAAAATATTCCCATGAGATTTTGTCTTTCCAGACAATAAGGTCAGCAGTAGCCCAGTCTGCTGTCTGTGAAGAAGGCGTGTTGGCAGAGGGAAAGCATGACAAGTGTGCTGTCATATTCCCCTCTGAGCAGAGCCACAAATGTGCTTCTGAAATCTTATCAATGCAAAAAAGCGTGAGAGTATGAAAAGGTGGGAGAGTGGCATTCCCGGTCTCCTGACAATATGTGCTGTGAATGAGCAACAGATGGAGCCTCCGACATCACCAGCATTTTCAGGCAGACTTGCTCACATTGCAGGCTTGTTAGATATTTGAAACTGTGGGAAAGACTAATGATAAGGTCCCTAGCACCCATGTAGCCTAAACCCTCATTAAAAGTGACACTTGGCCCCAAGTGGTTGTCCTTCCATGGCCTCTTATAAAACTGCATGCATCCCTTGCTACATACAAAGGATTTTTGGTGGAAAGGATGGATGAAACATCTGAATACATGGTGCTTCTTGCTGAGTTATGGCAAGCCACATATGCCAGATTTCAAGTGGGTTAGTGTGCCTGACAATGCTGGAATCTGCTCCCTGGTGCCAAATGGGAGCTGTGAGTTGATTGTCCAGTTAATGTTTAAAAACTAGCAGCCAGCACCCACCATCCTTTCTGTCATGTAACAGATGGTAATCAAGAGAGACTATGGAAGCTGAATCTGCCCAGAAAATTCCACATTCCCCAAAAATTAGAGATGATATATAGGTGGGGTGCAGTGAGACTAAGCTTCTCCCAGCTCTCCAGCAGAGCTGCTTCTCCCACACATGATGATTTGTCCACTTTCCTGATAAAAATGACTGGTAGGGCCTATGGTTTGCACTGCCTCATTTTGAACCTAAGAAAAGGCTAATTTTTGCTAATGTCTCACTCTTGGCCTTTTTTTTTTTTCTTTCTCATTTTTTCCTTTTTACAATTTTGAAGTTTTAATACTTCACTTGATTTATTGGCTGGCTTAAAATTTATACTTTCTATATTTCCCAGATGGGCTGATGGCTAGGTTGTTATTTTAATGAGTTATCAGTTCTGAAATACCCCAAATATGCTCTGTTATTAAATATAAACATGATGCAGGGTGGGGAAATTATTCTGTGAAGGAAGAGGCTTGTCTCTGATGCAATTATCTTTTCCCCAGTACCGTATAGCAAAAAGCTGCTTCGCAGGAATATTAAGGAGACAGTTACTGCCCACAAGACATCTGCTGAAGCCAAAAGCAATGACAAAAATCAAGCCTGTTTGTGCTTTTGCAGTTTAAACAAATTGTGAGATGAATAACCAGAGCACCCTCTTACTCATGGTGAGATATTTGGTGGCTGTTGAGTGGGGCTTATGGGACTTGGCTGTGCTGCTGGCCATGGGACCTGCTCTCCCAAGTGCTCTGGGACTCACTGTCGGCATATTGCTGTGCCAAGCCTGCCATCAACCCATGTGTTTCTGTAGCTATTCACTTGCCTTGCTTTCCTCTGAAAATGAATGTTGCTGTGCCAAAGAAAGCAGACGGAATATTGACTTTGAAGTGTATGGTAAAACCCAGATAATCTTGCAGGGACAGGAGTGGCAGGAGTGGGACAGCAGCCGGTTGTCATTCAGAGTAGTGATTTTCATCCCATACTTGTGAATGCCCTGGAGAGACTCATGCTAGCCTGTAGGAATTCACAGTCTTATATTTTGTATATCAGCTCTGATGCACGAACATTATTCACATGCTGTGAATAATTCGCAGGTGTCTTTACGCAGCCTGGAAATAGCTTGGGAAGGGTCCAGAGTCCTTCTTAGGGAGTAGAAAAGGAGGTTGTCTTGGGAGAGGAAAAAGCAGGCTACGAATAATGGAGGTTTCACCTCCCCGTGCTGAAATCAAATGTCAATAGGAAGGGATGAGATTTTTGCATGAAATGCAGCTTGCCTTGTCCATGCTGAAAGCCTGTCCTGTCTCTGAACAACTCTCCTCCATGTCAGATCTGCTTTTCCCCATACGAGCAGATCATGGGGAAGGGTGAGTATGTGAAAATAGCAGCATGAAAGTAACATTACCTGATGTCTCATTTTGGTCGATATGGAAAAAAAAATCTTTAATCCTGTCCCTTTGAACCATCTTGTTCACTTTACGAATATATCTGCACTTGTTCTGATTTATCTGAACTACTCACCCTTGTATCCCCCTATGGTCAGTGGAAAGGAGAAGGTACTTCCAGTGGTAAATTCTTGTCCAAACACAGGTACTGAAGACAAGTTGCAGGAATAGCATTCACTGAATATTAAGCTAGAGAAATTGCATCCTTTATTTCTCAGTGGTACAAAGCTGGGCAACTTTTATTCCTCCTGTCTACACCACGCAGTTAAAGATTTTGAGTTAATCCAAAGGACAGCATTTAGCGGCTATTATTCAGGGTCCAAGGCTCTGTCTCCCTGGGTCATTTGAAGTGACAAAATGTGCAAGGGGAGCACACCACCCTTGTCAATCTTGTGTCCATTCCAGGTGAAGATCTGTAACTCCTCAGGCTGCCCTGACATGGGGGCTGTAGTTCTTGTAGTAGCTCTAGTTCAGGTAGTTTAACCTCTAGACTCACTGCTTCTGGCAGTTCTGGGCTTCAATGAATTGGAACAGAGGTCAACATTTCAGCTGAAACTGAATTTAAGGAAGAAGAAAGTGAGGAAAACCGTTTTTTTCATTGTCAGTATAGCTCTGTTCTGGCAAAACTAAATGCTGGAGCAGGGACAATAAGAAGTCTTTTGGAAAGGAAGGAAGGAGGGAAGGAAGGAAGGAAGAGAGAGAGAGAGAGAGAGAAAGAAAGGAGGAAAGAAAGAAAGAAAGAAAGAAAGAAAGAAAGAAAGAAAGGAAAGAAAGAGAAAGAAAGAAAGGAAGGAAGAAAGGTAGAAAGGAAGAAAGGAAGAAGAAAGAAAGGAAAGAAAGGAAAGAAAGGAAAGAGAAAGAAAAAGAGAAAGAAAGAAAGAAAGAAAGATGAAAGAAAGAAAGAAAGAAAGAAAGAAAAGAAATGGAAAGGAAAAAATGGTTCCTCATACTTTCACAGGGGATTGTATTTTTTTTTTAAATCTGTAACAAAGCTCTTCAAAGTCAATGTGAAAGTCTGTGAAGAACTGAAAAGGCAATGAAAAAAAAGGAACGTGCCTCCCCTCCCATATCTGAATGCGTTGCTGTCTCTGTCACAGTGGGTGAGCTAGGCAGTGCAACAGCAGGACTCTGGCTCCTACAGGGTTTCTCTTTGGAGCCCTAGAGAAAATTGAATGTTCCTGTGAACCTCCCTTGGACAGTCCATGCTCTCTTATCCTGGTTTCTAAGTCCACGAGCAAAGTGGTTCAGCTCACTGTGTGGATGACACTTTGTGCACAGTAATCAGGACAAAAAGCTGGCAGCTTGGAGGCTTGCCCAGCCCATCTTTCTGATAGACTGCAGGTAAGAACTTCATTCTTCAAACAAAGTGGCTCACAGCTTAAATATGTGACCTGTGGATCAAAGTCCAATAATTACTATGTGTGTTTAGGTGTCATTCCATAGACTAAAGACTACATGCAAGCTGCCATATGATTTTCAAACTAATCTCCAAGATCTGTCTTTTGTATAGTTTTTTTTCCTTAGTGGTTCTGAGCAGTGGTGGAGACAGCAAGGTGGAAGCATCCAGGGAAAAAGCATGAAAAAAATCATCTTCATCTCCCAGTTAACATTGGCTGTTATCATGTGTGCCTCCTGGATGTCACCTCATCCCAGCTCCACCCAGCCACGTGTGACACAAGTTTCCACACTTCTGCTAGAACTGCCTCAGCTATTTTGTGGTCTCACATAAGAGAAAAACTGGATCCTTCTGGCTAGGTCCTGATTTTGCAGGCAGAGGTATGAAAGTGAAGAGAGGAGAAAACGTTCTCTGCAGCCCGCCAGCTGCCTCTGTGCAATATCTCTTTACTGAATAGGAATAAATAGCACAGGGCCCAGATGGGCTACTTGTGATTGACAGGTGTCAGGATGCATGCACAGTTTCGTCGGTGTTGCTCCAGCTCAGCTGAACAATTAAATGGTTCGGGGAACCACTTGTTTTCCAAATCTGAAATGCTTATGAAAATCAAGCTAGAAGATTAAAATGTTGGTATTTAGCGTTTTCAACCAGAGCTATTTTCTGTGTCACAGAAATTCATCCAAATTCTCAGTACAAGCTTTGGTGTACAGTTTGTGTTCATCTGTGTGAACAAGGAGATCAGCGCTCAAACAAGTGTTTTCACTAACTGTGTGGGTACCAGTCACCAATTTCAGTGCTTCCGAGGGTAATTCAGGGAAAAGGAAAGCATTTTCAGATTGTGTACATCTTTCCAAAGTCTGCATAAATAGATGTAAACATAACCCAATACAGCTCAGCTGTAGATGTACTATGATTGCCACTTTGGGATTAACAGCCAATGCAATTTTTCATTTAGACAAAGGTGATTTTGCAAGTGCTACCTAATCCTCGTTTGAAGCTCTGTTTATCTCTACCTGTAACAACAAACCATTAGCTATGTGCTTTGGGGGAATTTTTTCTTTTAATTATTGTTTATTATTCCTGTCTTTCATAAAATGTAGTTTTCTAGGCAGATGACAGAAGCAATGTTGTTGTATGTACGTGACATATCACATTGAAAGTGTGATCAGTGAACTTAGATATACTTGTAAACGCTATATAGGCTCGGTCTAACTTTGATAAATGCCTTAGGAGATACTCCTGAGTACCTGTTGACAACCAGTCATTGATTTTCCCCATGTACCACCTTCACAAGGACTAGTCACATTAGCTTTTTTCCACCCTAGATGTCTGTGTTGCATTTTTGCATATTGCTTTTTTCTATTTCCTTGGTGAAGTGAATCAAACACTGTTGCAAACTTGAATTGAGGTGTTTTCTTGAAAGGACGTGTAAGGAATATCTGTATAGTCAAGGTAAGTCTCTTGCTGTCCGTATTCTCTAGTTTTTTGTGGCTATGTTTTTGGTAGATTTTGCTTGTGCTCAGCAATGTTAACACAATATTGCCAAAGCATCACATCTGATGCATTAAGAACTTTTTTTTCTTCTTTTTTTCTTTTTTTTTTTTAACTTTTTTTCCCCCACTCAAGTCTCCAGCCAAAAAAATAAAAATAAAAAAAATCAAGAAACAACAACAACAACAACAACAAAAAACACCAAGCAAACAATATTTTTCTTGTATGCAGCCAGTTCACAGGAACTCCCCTGTGAAAACATGCACATATATTTAAGGCTAGAGGATAAATGTTCTGACTCAGAGCCCTAGGAAATAAGTGGTGGTTGTTCACACAGCAGGCAGCTGCTGCCTTGCAGCTGAGCTGGGATCTGGTGCCTCCATCAGTTCCCTGCCAGACACATGTGCAAGCCATCTTCTGTCTCATGTTCTAGGCTTTCATTTTCTCTGACAATGTGTTTTTGTTTGTTATGTGTTTATTCTATGCCTAGGAGAAAGCCCTGGTTCCTTACTGGGGGGCAGGGAGGTGGTGGTGTCACCGTCCCTGGGGGTGCTCAAGGAAAGGTTGGACGTGGTGCTTAGGGACATGGTTTAGTGGGTGACACTGGTGGTAGGGGGATGGTTGGACCTGATGGTCTTAGAGGTCTTTTCCAACCTTAATGATTCTGTGGTTCTGTGATTACTGGCATATCTCATTTTACTCTCTGTGTTTGTTTCCTTTTGATTCTGTCCAGAAAGGTAGCTGCTTAATACACGTGATTTTATTTTATTTTACTTTATTTTATTTTATTTTATTTTATTTTATTTTATTTTATTTTTTGCAAAGAGAGTGAAGGATTCAGTGAATATGGATGTGACTGAATTCTTTCACTGGGTAGTACAATTCAGACTTTATAATATCTTCGGCTAAATTTGAGTGGCATTTTCCTCTGGTATTTCTTGATCATTTTCTTCTGGCTCTAGTGTTTCTTGGCATACCATCATTCTCCAAAGCATTTTAATTTTGTGTTGATGATCTCTCATGCAGGAGCAGAGGCGAGCACAATAGCCATAGATCTCATATGCGACACTGAATCAGTTACTGAAAAGACATATATATAAGTTTAAAAGCTGTTCCTAATTGCAGTGCAGTTCAAGAGAAGCATCATCCAAAAGCCTTCCTCCTCCTCTAAAAAGTACACAAGGTAACAACCATCAGAGAGCTCTTTGTTCCTTGTAACTACCATTGTACTCTGCTCTAAGTTGACAGGGTCTAATAATAAAGACAGGTTAATGTCATCTTGCAGTCAGGAAGCCCTTTCGCTATAATAGAAGAGTAATTAGGTCAGCTCATCCTTAGTATTACATTTCAGCAACTCTTACAAGTTTTCAGAAAGATTGGGTAAAGGAGCATGCTTGAACTATAAGAAAAATCATATTAAACGAAGGTTTATCTCTCTTTCAGTAAGATAAGTGTTATGCTTCTGAGAAATCACTTGTCTATGCAGCATTTACCTCCGTCCTTCTTTGAGTTATTTCCACGAGCATGTGCAATTGCACCTTTATCCTTATATAAAAGAATAGTGATAATGAGGAGGTTTCCAACTACTGTATTTCATGGAAAGTGATATTTTTCAGTGTAGAAATAATAATAGCATTTTTTTTCTGTTGTTGTTTAGTTTTATATTCTACATGGGAATAAAAAAAAAATCAGGATTTTTTTTTTTGAAAGACAAAACCAAATCCACATATTCCAGTTTACTGGATCAATCCACTCATTCCATGTTGGCCTATCCATGTTTATTTGCATTTGCATGGGATTCTGCAGTGCCTCACAGAGTTAAGGGACTGGTTACTTCCATGATCTCCAAGTGCCTTAGTGATTTTTCTTCCTTGGATTGGGCTATCTCTTGCAGGACAAAGTATTATCTGAGCATCCTTAGCAAAAC
This sequence comes from Cygnus atratus, assembly GCF_013377495.2. NCBI lineage: Eukaryota > Metazoa > Chordata > Aves > Anseriformes > Anatidae > Cygnus > Cygnus atratus. The sequence goes on along the minus strand of NC_066362.1, from coordinate 179,283,368 downwards.
CTCATTGGTGATCTAGTTTAAAGGTGATCTGGAAACTTCAGTAGGAATAGGAGATTAAGATATCTGAATTCCAGTTTTTATGGAAGATGTCTGAATTACAGTTTTCATGGAATTTGCTACAGCTTAAAATGGACATATAGCAGAGACAGACCTGAAACAAGCTGTTAAAACAGTGCGTTTCTACACAGAAAAAAATGTGTAAATAGTGGACTCTGAAAAAGAAATAAATGCTGTGGAATTCAGTGTATTGCTTCAATATTAAAAGCAACTGCCAACATATCTGAATTTCCCACGGGATGAAAATTTTGATGTTTTTAGTGACTCTACAAAAAGTCAGGAGCTTGAAGCTCACTTGGGAGAAAAAATTCCAGGCAAAGAATATTAAAAATACAAGCTACCTTTTCTGAAACTATATAACTTTTCATCAGATTCTCAGAGTTTTAGGTACGGTTGAAAGTGAAGCCAACTTTATGGGCACCAAATCTATGCTCAGGGGCCTAAACCGAAATATCCAGTTTTGAAAATACTACACTGTATAATGTTTCAATCTCATGCAAAGGCACTGTGATAATGAACCACTTTGTTACTGTGACGATGGGGAAGTTTCTGAGTCAGACACTAAGCTACTATAGGTAGGCCGACTAGGATAATTAGACTGCGTGAGTCCTGCCTTAGGATATCCCAAAAATCTTCAGCTGCATCTTATTCCTAATTTCTTTTTAGGATGGTCTAGATATCGTATATCTGAAATAAGGATGGAAGTAGCACAGCATGGTAAGTCTCGTCTGTGTCTAGGAGTATCACACAAGACTTATCAATAGGCACTGTATAGTGGTAAATCTCACTACTGTGCTAATTCAGCAAAGTTTAGGGAAAATGTATGGACGAAGGAGCATGCTGGGCGTGTATTTGAAAAGTTTTTCAGAAATGGGTCTGGCATTTTTGTCTCCAGTCACACTAATGTTTAACAACAAGAAGAGCTTTGTAGTAAAGTAAATGTAATTGTCTCAGTGTATTTATGAGGTAAGTTTTCCCATTATGGTGGCAGCGATAATTAACAAACCAGAGTGTTTCATGGGTCATTAACTGTGGATAAACAAATTCCATATACAAGTAAGTGCCTTCCAATCCCTTGCCCCAAACAAACCTTCTCTGAGATGATAAAATACTTTAAATGACTGAGTTGTTACTTTTCTCCTCTGTGCACTAGTGGAGGTCTAGAGCAAACTTAGCAAACACATTGTATTTCCTGGAAGATAACAACTTTTTAGCGTGCAAGTTCACTTTCCTGAAATTTCCAACCAGTTTTCTTCATTGAATATAAAAGCAAGCACGGATTGGGTTTGAACTGGAAACCTACGTAAGGTAAACATGCCATTAGGATAGAAAGACAGTGCATCAGATAGACCATTTCAAATCTGGAACACAGATGAAGGCTGTACTGGATACAACTAAGCAGCTGATTTCTTCAAGCAGAAGCACAGGACTGCAATGGGATGAGCATTGGTCTCCTAGCCCGTTCACGGCCAGGTGATGGAAAGCCCGTAGATGCAGCTGAGCAGTGTTTAGTGTGGAGGACATGGAAATTGTGAAGAGAAAAGTTAGGCTGGTACCTGGTGCAGCAGAGAAACAAGTCCCTTGCTACTTGTTAAAGACCCATACGCATCAGTTGAAGTTCACGATTTCAGTCTCTGCGGCAAGCTTTATCAACCAAGAAATCAAAAAATGGTTTGTCAGTGTTTCCAGAGGTATCCAAGGGAGCTAAGCACCTCAGACTCATTGGTATTTGAGTTTGGGCTACAGTGAAAATCCAGAGCCACAACTCATTGAGATCCTACATATATAGCCCGGGAAAAAACACAGCTAGGTGCCCAGCTTACAGAGGAGTCAAGGGTTTATTTCTATTTTCTTGCAAATGAGTGCTTTTACAGAGGCAATGCAGGAGTTACTCCATCCTGGCCAGGCCCAGTACATCATGTAATAGCATTGCAGGTCCTATGGCATGTGAAGTTGAGCAAATTTGTAGCCAGCAGTGCAAACTGAGGGAGAAGTAGAGAGCCTGCAGCTTCCTCAGTCTTCTTCACTTTCATTCCTGGGAACGAGCTGCCTCTGGGAAATATAGTGCTCCTACAGTGGGCTGTGAATGGAAGGAAGGGCAAATTTTATTTAATTTATGTGTTGTGCCTTATGAAGTATAAATACACTGTGTGATTGAATACTTTGGGCTCATTTGCAAGTGTCAAAAACTCTGCTCTGTTTTCTCTGCAGTAGGAAACCATCAATGTGAAGATGTTAGAAATATACTGGACACTTCCTACCCTGTGTGCACCATATGAATTTTCCAAAGTGATTGTAAATATCCTCCCCTCTGAACATCGGTATTTGATGTCCAGACTTTGGCACTCAGCAACAAATAGATCAGTGCAACAAAGAGGGAGAAAGATCAGCCCCTTAGAGTGAGGCAAATTCATCTTTGGACTGTTTTTTACGTCTTCAAGGCAAGTGTTGAACCGATGTCTTGAGCCATATGGGGGCAGCACAGTCATGAAACAGCTCGAGCTTCTCACCTACCGGAACAGCAAGTCAGCACTGTGGAGGCAGAAGAAGGTGCCTTATCGCTACATGATCCATGGCAGATGCATTTCAGCCCATGTGGAGACAAAAATGTTGCTTGAGAAGAAAGCTACATCTTTCGACACAGCAGGAGCTAAAATAAGATGTTAACAGGCTCCGTTCGTCAGCTACCCAGCAACTATAAAGGATTAGATCTTTTCTGAAAATCTTCCTGATAACAGCACCTGCTGAGATTTGGTAATTCCTAGCTTTTATTTCACTCTAATGCAAACACAGCCTGTTTCTGCATCCTGATTTACAGTTGCAGTGCAAAGGGGTCAGTCTCACAGCCTTTTATCACACACATAACCCTTTTGCTGCAACTGAGTTTGAATAACAACTTATAACCAATCCACAGGGGCTAAAATTTAACCCGAAACAGGATGGAGAGCCCTTGTTAGACAAAAGTGAAGGCATCTCAAGTGAACAGAAGATTGTGCATGTGGAATATACTTGCAAGATTTCAGCTAGAACTGTCCTTTCTGATAGACCATATAAAGCTTGCTTCCACAAGTGATCTCAGAGTCCAACAGCCATGAACTTTTAGATACATGCATGTCTGAAGACAAATTTCCAGCCTATGTTGCTCAGGAGCTTGGACCACATGACCTCAGTTGTCCCTCAGGTCTTAAAAATATGGGAAATCTTGCTTCAACTAGAAAGTTATTCTTCTTCTTCTGATTGTTTCTTTGACTGTAAATGTGACTCAATGGTTTGTTTCACATGCAGTAAGAATTGTTTTTATTGTGAGCTTCACTTCATATTCACAATCCAATAAAGGAACCACAAGAATGGTATTGTGGCATCTCCATCCTCTTTTAGTATTTTTAGAGATGCTGAAAACTGACAGGATAAGGTCAGAACATCCAGAGTTCCCTTCCAGCTAAGTTATTTTAGGATTTTATGATTCTCTGGTCTAGACTATTAGGACTTTTGGTCTTGGATTGTTTTAGAGGATATATAGTCTGTTACAAATAAAAAAAAAACAATTTTCTGGGAAGCGGGTTGCCTGATGTACGCCTTGTGTATTGATAGCACTGGACCTGCCTCACATTCAGGAAAGAGAGCAAATCTGAAATATCAGCTGAACTGTTGCAGAATGACAAAAGAAAAACTGAAATTCAATTCCAAGAGAAGACTGGAGAGTCTAATATAGCTAAGCAAGCAAAATAACCACAGCATTCAATAATTTGCATAGTAATTCTTCTGTTCACAGAAAAGAAACAGACTTTCTACTGAAGGAGTTTTGGTTTTGTTTGTATTAACTTCTGTGCCCGAATTAAGCTGTTTTATTGATGCAAAGTGAGCAGTCTTGCTCACCCCTTTCCCCAAAGGACCAGTGTGCCTGAGCTTAATTTTTTGCATTCAAATTTTTAAGATGTTCATTCTTAGTTTTGAGACCTCTCTCATGGGGTTAGGACTCACTGCCATGAAATACCTAGCAAACCTGTTGAACTATCAGTGCACAGCTTGCCCTCAGCTATGTATGAATTTCATCTCTACCCAGGGAATCAGCACAAATTCCATGTATTCCAAGTGAGTTCTCATGTTGTCAGTGGTCACTGCAGAAAAATTAAAAGAAACCTGCAAATATCTAAGGCAGACATTCTTACATGGATGCTGAGTGAAAGATCTGGTTAGGGGTGATGTGTGTAGTAAAACTCGCATAGTTATCCAAGAATCCCTACAAAATAGTCATATTAATTAACTTTATCTTACCGTTCAGACACAGTTTTTTTTTTTTTGGACTTATATTTTAGTAGTGAGCCTGTTAAAGTGAAATAAGCCTGTATTTATGGTTTTTCATTCCTTATTTTTTTTTTTGATGATGGCTATATCTACTGATTACTGAAATGTGCTCAAAAGCTAGGCTTCCTAATCATTGCAACAATTGCTTTGCGATTTAAATGTCAATTCATAACAAATCACTGTCATGTTTTGCTGCCTACATGAACTGATTTAGGCTGGATGTACTCCAGAGCCCAAATACATATTCTACATGTATTTAATACGCTTTCTAATTTCACCTGATATTTTGCAAGCTGGAAAGCTTCTGGCAAATTATGAGTCAGCATTCTCCTTCTGTAATATACTCCAAAAAAATTAACCCAAGTCAGATATAAATGCATGTCCTGTAGGATGTGCATTGCTATGGGCTATATCACTTGCACACAAACTGAGCAGCCTGATGGCTGAATGCTGTGGCAGTGTGCTCTGGCAGATACATCAGAAACAAATTTTCTTCTGGAGATTTTGAGGAGGTTATAGCATGCTCAAATTGCTGTCTCTCCGTAAGGGGTGATGTGATTCTTCTGCAAACAGTCCCTCCCAGTTATCTTTGGCACTGCAGGGGATAGAGTGAAAACCTTACCTGGCCTTTCCCAGTTTTGTAGTGTTAAGAAAGAAAATTCTGTTTGGACAAGTTCTTAGAGAGTACGACTCAGAGTCACAAGGGTTTTTATTCCCAGTCCCTCTTATTTCAGTGTGCTTGAGTTCTCTGTGCATTCTCTGTCTTCCCACCTATCAAAGTGACCAAAATCTACCAGTGAATGGACCATGGGTATTATTACTTTCTTGTTTTATATCTGACAGCATCACATGATACCAGGTCATTGCCAAACCTCACTACATCTTTGAGCATCCTGTGACCTTCTTTAGTACCCTTAACTCCCAGGGAATCTGCTGCTTTCTTGTTTGAGCAGTCCATACACCAGGTTGAGATGTTTTAATACATTGGGAAAACATAAGGTGAACTTTGGCAATGTGGCTGAGGAATTTCAGCTTGATCCTTGGTTTAAAACGAATCCAAAATCTCACGGTGAAAGCACAATCTGATTCCATTCCCAAGTCAATCATGCTTTTGTGTTAATCAGAAACTGCTTCCAATCTACCTCAAAATTGCCCATGGATCGTTCTTAAAGTTTTATAGAATCATGGAATCATAGAGTATCCTAAGTCAGAAGGAACCCATGAAAATCATTGAATCCAGCTCCTGCCTCCACACAGGACAACCTAAAAGTTAAACCCTATGTCTAAGAGGATTATACAAATGTTTCTTCGACACCAACAGGCTTGAGGCAATGACCTGGGGAGCCTGTTCTAGTGCCTGACCACCCTAACAGGGAAGAATTTATGTAATATCCAACCAAACTCCCCTGTTGCAGCTACACGTCATTCCCTTGGGTCCTGTTGCTGGTCACCACAGAGAAATCAGTGTCTGCCTCTCGTGAGGAAGTTTTGTGAATATATTTTTAAATTGTTTAGACTTTGAGGCCTGCTGGCTTTCAAGTGTGGTCTGAAAGATTCACAGGTACAATATGGACATTATTGTTCCTCTCTAAGCTAAACAGTATTGTGTGCTACACTTCAGTTTGTGGGTTCGCCTTTTTTCTGTTATGACACCCTCCTAGAAGTCCAAAAGCTTCTCTTATGCTATAGAAACTTCAGACAGATTTTGGGCGGGAACTGGGTATGTAGGAGACAGGATGGACACAGAACTGTCTTTTTTTTTTTTTTTTTCCAGTGAGAAAAAAATGAAAATTCATAAAGGCAGAAGGAACAACCTACAAAAAACTAGTTTTGGTTTAGAAAGGCTTAGCGTTTTTTTTTTCCCTTCATTCTGAAGATGTTTCTCAGGGGATTTTTCCCCCCTACTTTAACTACAGTTACTGAACAACAGTCTGGGGCAGGTTAACTACTTTAAATAGGTCATTTCACGGGAAACAAGGTAGGTGCGGTCAGCCCAGGGGTGTGTGAGTGCACACACGTATACATGCATGCATAGTGTTGATTGTGATAGCCTCAATTTTTCCTTCACTGTGTTATAATTCACTTTTTTTCCAGGTCTTTATCCATTGTGTCCATATCTGTAGTTGAATGAATAGTACCACACTGAAGAAGGAGTGCTGAAGAGCCTGATGAACTGTATATCACACCAGGCAGGACTGGCTGAGCTCAGAAAACCTTGTACACATCAAGGATTTCACCACAGTTGCTTTGCAATCACGATATGTGCCAGATGTTTCTTATTTTGGGAGCAGTCATCAGAACAGTTAAATAAGGGGGTTGGAAAGAAACAGAGGGCACTCAAAATGCGCAGCTAAAAAACTCCACCATAATAATTATTCCCAATAGGGAAAGGATGGGAGAAATACGCTTCGGGGAAACCAACTCATATAGTTAGAAGGATAATTCATTCCAAGCTAGTCCAGGCATACCATAGAAATACCTCTGCTGGTGATTGTTCTGAATAGATGCCATTCTTGATTTGTGAATACCCAGCACCAGGGACTGGGAAAGTATCTCATATTGACTCATGCATTCCTTCATGGGTTATTCATAAATAAGTGGTGCTATCTAATTCTGGCTAACAAAAACTCCTTATGTAAAATTAATAGGAGCAAAACCCAGAAGGATCTTTCTGCATTAAGAACATGTCCCTCAAAAGCAGTCGGCTGATAAAGCTTAAAAAGATACGTTCCTGGCTACTCAAGGTGCCTGCTAAGGGAAAGTGTTGGGCACCCACAGGTATGAACTACTAACATTTCATTTTTTGTAACTGTGGACAGAAGGAACAGTACTCAGAGCAGTGAGATTCAGAACATTTTCCGCACTCTCTGTATAGAATATACCAGCTCCTATATAATTTTTTTAATGATTTTTATTATGATTCGTGAGAAACTTTAAAGCACCCAGCATCTCACTGAGCTTTGCCTATATTAATAACACAGATATTCAGTGCACCTCTGAGCAAAGCTGAGGGAAAGCAGTCAGGCTGTAATCAGACTTTATATAATACTGGTACATTTCTAGGTGAAAGGGAATGGATTTCAAAAGAGAAGATCTCATGTGGAAATCATCTTGACCATACCTCTCACTTTTTAAATCAAAACAAAATACCTTCTCCTGTTGCAGGTAGTCAAGTGATTGTAAAAGGATGTTAATGATAGCAGCTTCTGTGACTGGCGTTAGCCTTCAAGAGTGTTTCTGTGACTGGTTAATACTTTTTTTTACAAAGAAAAGAGACCCAAAACCAGAGATTGGAGACAGCCTACTAGGGGATGCTGGGATCAGGGATCAGATGGAACTCTGGGGTGCAAGAGTCCTTGGTTCTTGTCAAAGTGTGTGTCAGACAGAGAGAAGGGACAAACATAGGTCCTCCACACCCTGAAGAGGTGCCCTCACCACTAGATGAGGGGGGTACTCTCTTCTGTAGTTTTGTGAACTGGACTCATCTCCCATCCCTAGGCTAGCACACCTTTTTCAGTAAAATATCTGGGAAGATGAATGTAACAGACAACTTGCATACAACCTTTTTTCTTCCTCTGGTATCCACTTGAAACTCCTGGAAGGTTTGGTTGTGGGCTAATGTGGGTGCATGCACACACACAAGTTATTTTTTTGGTCTGCATATGGGATGAAAAACAAATGATTAGGACAGCTTATATGCAGATCATTTCCCTAGCTGCAGTCTCTGAAAAAAGTGTGGACTAATTGCAGCTGAAGCAACTAAAGCCTGGGCAGCAAAGATTTCCCTTGAAAGAAATGGTAAACCACCAGTCCAGAATGGACGAAGAAGACACTCCAGGAACTGTTGTCATGAGTTCTTCACCAGGGTGAACCTGAGTGAAATTTGTAACCTGAGAGAGTTCCTCATGGTTTCGACAGCTTCTTCAGTGAGTTAACCCAGAAAATTGTCAAAGGGCAATGGTATATCCTTATCAGAGTATGGTATATCCTAAGCAGGGTATCTCTGATTGTCCCACCTTCTCCTCACTGAGCCCTCACTGTGACAGGCACAATTTTCCTTTTGATAGCTGTGACTGGGAAAAACAGTCAGCCTTCCCTGGCCAGCCCCTGACCCAACACCAGCTAAAACAGAGGCAGCAGCCTCCTGGGCACCTGTGTTCTGTGATGGGCAGCCATAAATCTTGATCTGTCCCATAAAAAATCATTTGCTGTTCTTGTCTCATCAACAGTGTTGCCCCATGGTGTGACTGCTGAAGCCAGTCAATGCCATCAGCATTAGTGTCTGCACCAGCACATTTCTGGGGAGCTGCAGTGGTTTCTAGCATAGGTAAGTGGTGATTTGCTAATTCTGCTCTTTTCTGTACTCCAGATAAGCACATACATGTAAAACCATATTGATTGCCAGGGCCCTGTGTGTCCCCACTCCTGCTGATTTCACTGCTGGGGCTCAAGGCCAGACTAGAGACAGTGCAGAGAACTGCCCTTTTCCTGCTTGTGGCCACATGGAATCTCCCAAATATCCTGTTGGGAGGCTGTGGCCGGGGAAGACCCCATCCTGCAGGAGCTGCTTTAAGCTGAGCTTCTCCACTTGGCTCTTGCCTGGTTCTGCTGTGTCACAGCCCTACCTGTGCTCATAGGGCCCACAGGGTGAGTCCAGCTTAACTGTGAAAAGAAGTTCCTCCCAGTGTGATGGCTTCCTTCAGAACTGTAAATAAATCAGCAAGGGCCAACGGCATCCTGGTTTGTTTCAGGAATAGTGTAGCCAGCAGGACCAGGGAGGTGATCATCCCCTTGCATTCAGCTCTGGTGAGGCTGAACCTGGAGTACTGTGTTCAGTTTCACTACAAGAAGGACATTGAGGCCCTGGAGCATGTCCAGAGAAGGGCTATGAAGCTGGTGAAGGGCCTGGACCACAAGTCCTGTGAGGAGCATCTGAGGGCACTGGGGTTGTTTAGTCTGGGGAAGAGGAGGCTCAGGGGAGACCTCATTGCTCTGTACAACTACCTGAAAGGAAGGCGTGGGGAGCTGGGGTTCAGCCTCTTCTCGCAGGTAACTAGTGATAGGACTAGAGGGGATGGCCTCAAGTTGCGCCAGGGGAGGTTCAGGTTGGAAATGAGGAGACATTTCTTCTCAGAAAGAGCAGTCAGGCATTGGGACGGGTCGCCCAGGGAGGTGGTGGAGTCACTGTCCCTGGGAAAAGTTAGACCCAGTGCTTATGGGCATGGTTTAGTGGGTAACATTGGTGGTAGGGGGACAGTTGGGCCAGATGATCTTGGAGGTCTTTTCCAACCTTAATGATTCTATGGTTCTGAGGGAAAGTAGGCTTCTTGCAATCAGTGTCATTGTAAGTGCAAGTGTGTCCTTCCTCCACAGTTCTTTTGGCTGCCCTGCTCAGAGGAACTGTGGAGCCCTTCATTGTGCTCCCAGCTGGTATGCAGAGCAGAGAGGCCAATACGTGTCTGGCCTGTGGTACCACCTGTGCTATCCCAAGCACTCCACTTATGCTTTTGCCTGGATCTCATGTCCAGCCATGGTGATGTTCAGTCAGCTTCTCACCTTATGTTTCCTCAGTGATTACTAAGTGCACTGTAAAGCAGACATGAAGATCACAGAGTGTTGTCCTGTAACATTCCTCACTTTGTCATGTATTTGACATTTGCTCATTCCTAGGTTTTGGTCATACCTTACTCTGCGTCTTCTTCAAGCCAAGCTGCAAACCAAATGTTGACATTGTCTTATAACACTCTCCAATTGCAAAGAAGACCAGCTCAAGCCTGCCCCAAGTTTTGTTGGTCCCTTGGTGGAAAATAGACCCAACTGTATTCTGTTCTGGGCGATGAAAAAAGAAGTTTAAACCAAATAGTTTCTTAACTAATTCCATTCACTAACAATATCTTACTGGAAAAAACAAAGCAGACTCATTGGCCTTCTCAGTCATCACTTGCATAAGCTCTCTGTATTAGGCAAGGTCTGAAGTGAGCAAACAGTCAATTCCCGAGTCCTGATGGTCAACCTCAGAACTGGTGTGACTCAAAGGAAGAGCTCAATCTCCTTATGAAAAGGCATAGCATTCTAATGTCCTTGCATTCAGATAACGTGAATGAAGGCAAAAGCAATTCATCTTTCCCAGCAGCATAGTCATATGAAAATACGTCTTAGAGGTCTCAGCTATGACAGGAAAACTACCTATCATTTTATGTTGTCAACATGAAGAGCATTAAAGATTTCTATGCTTAACAATGCCAAACAAAAAAAGCATAGGGGAGGTCAAGCCATATTCATTACTGCTTCAGAAACTGCTTTTAGGTCCATTTCAAAACAAAGGTCTCATGACATCTTCCAAAATGATGTAAATCTCAGCCTCTTCTGATTTAAACTTCCATGATGGTGTTCTGCACCATAACCCCCATAATTGTTATCTCTAAAGTGTAATTTTCCAAGCCTCCAGGACAGGAGCTGTGCAAACAATTGATTTTTTCAGCTCTTCAGCTAATCTGAAAAATTGAGAATGAAATCGGTTGCAGTCATTGCCAAATGGCTTTTTTTTTTTCTCATTTAAACAATAGACAAAATGGTTGCAGAGTAAAATCCACTCATGATTCAAATCTTTGTCCAATCCAAAATGTGATGTTTTCCTTTGGTTTTGGAATTTTACTCTGTTTAAAAAGCTTTACATTTTTAATATTTTAATCTCTCTCTTTCCCTCCTCCTGGGAATGAAACTATTCACTGAATTTTAGTCCTCTGTGCAAGTATGTATGCCCTCTTACCCCTTTGTCCTAGTTGCATTTTCATGGTAGAAAAATACTTACTTCCCCAGCCTCAATTGCCTGTCCTCTTCAGGGTGGCCAGAGGCCCATTGCATGAGGCTGTGACTCTCAATATTATGAATCAAACCCAGATCGCCTGTTTTTGTCCAGAAGACTGGAAAAGGCCATATATAGTGCCCATTGTGAAAAAGAAGGGGAAAGGAGCTGAAGAATTAAAAAAGAAGAACAAATAACAAAAAAAATATAAATAAATAAATAAATAAATTCCTCCCCTTTCCCCTCAGCTTAATTCAATTCTTGGAGAAAGTCTGGAACAGAACAAAAAAAAATAAAACTGTCTATAAACAGCTAAGGCGGACTGAGTAACTGTCAATGCGGATTAGTCAGAGCAAACTATTTGAAAGAAATGTACTTGAAGAACTAAGGAAACATTGGGAACTGGGTGGATAACCTCTCTAAAACAGAAACTGTGGATGGTTCATTGTCGAGATGGTTCACTGTCAAAAAGGAAGAGGCTCCTGAAGATGTTCGTGATGTCTGCGATAACCTCGGTGCTGTTCTGTTCTGTAGTTTTGCCTATTACTTGGATGGTGGAGGAGAGAATATGGATATTAAGCCAGTCTATTAAACAAATTGTTGAGAGGCTGTGAGATGGGCTTAGAATTCAAAAACAGCTCGGCATTTTGAAAAAGTGGTCAGTAAAAGAAAAACGATGTTATTTAATTAGGACAGGTGCGAGATACTATGCAGGCAGTAACAAGTAAATACATAATGGGGGACAACTGGGTGGGTCAATGGAGCTATGGTGCTTTACATCATCTCAGGATAAGATCTTTTAATGACACTGAACCCATGGAAAATCACATACACAGATGTGAGTATGCAAGGGGTCAGCAGTAGGAGTTGATATTAGTCATTATTTTTCTATCACATTGAAAGCCTGTACTTCCAACAGCATTAATATGCTGACACTTCAGCTGGATTGCCGAGGGATCCATTTTCAGCACTGACACTGTGATACAGCAGGAAATGCTGCAATTGTTAGACTGACACAGGTAGCAGTTGTTTTGATGCCTGCAGATTTCCATAGGGAATGAAACACCACCGCGTTAATTTTGTAGTTTTTTGCTTTCCACCTTATTCAAGCCAAGTGAAAAGGAAGCTTGCCAGGTGCCAGCATGCAAGGCAACTTGCAGGCTGGACTGCTGCAAAGATCCTTTCCCTACCCCACAGTCATGAAACAGAGCAGCCCATGCAGCAGTGACTCCATCCTCACTGGAGAATGCAGAAGCGTGGAGGACGAGATGTGTCCCACTCCCTCTGTTGGGAAATGCCCATCAGCAGAGGAGCATGGTGGACAACTGGATTTGTAACACCTCGAACCACTTGAGTTTAACTACAGCTGTCGTAATATGTTTTTACACATCCTTCATAGAGGGACACCCCTTTGCTGTGGTGCTAAACAGCAGTACACCTTTCACAGTACTGGGTTTTCTCCCAGTGTCACTCAACAAAAGCCTTCACTTTGCAAATCCCAGCTGCCTGCTTTGTGGCTGCAGTGGCACGCTGATGCCACCCTTTTTTTTCCCCAATGTCTGCCACCCTAAAAAACTACCTATGTTGCATAGACATGAAGCCAGATGTCTTGGCTTCTCCAAGTTGCTCTCTGAATTTCTTTGTGTCCACTGCTAGGTTTGCTTGCACCTACACAGAAATGCTGCCTGAATATTTTACTGACACATATATACCTAGCAAGGGGAATACTGCAATCAAATCTGATAACACGAAACAAGCAGAAACTCTCTAGAGCAATAGACTTCATTTACTGACAATGGACTAGATGATAAAATGAAGCAACAGTAATGAAAGGCGAGACATGCAAAGGAGATAACAGCTAGTAAAAGGTACTGATGGGAAAATGGCAGAGGGGGTTGAGTTGCACAGTACCTGTGGCAAGAGATTTCAGTGATAGCTAGGGGTTTTAGGAAAAAGTGGCACATCTTAAATAATGTGCAATAGCTAGATGAAATGGGCAAACTCCATACCATTTATGGAAGTTTGACAGACTTCCCAAAGTCTTTTGAAGACTTCCTCGGTATTTTTCCCCTTAATCTGACTCTTTGTTGATGTTCTCCACTATGAGAGAATACATGAGAAGTGTGCTGCTCTTTTCTCATCCTTGCTGAAAAGGTCAGAAAAAAGGACTTTGTGGGAAGACCAGTAACCTGGTAAAGTTTCCTGGTGTTATAGAAAACCCTCTATAAAGTGTAACTCAGGACTGAAAGTTGCTGGATCAATGCAGCCATAGGTGAAAGGGCAATGAGAATTACAGGGCTTCTCTTTGCCAGTGGGCACTGGAGTAGACAATGTGCTTTCTGCAGCTGCCTCAGCAGAAACGAATCTTAATTCAGAGACTCTACACTAATTTAAATGACCACAGGTCTGAAAATAACACTTGATTAAATAATGAATATCAAAGGAAGCTTGCAGGTGGCAGCAAGTAGTGCTTGGAGGGGGAAAGGTGTGTGCAAGCAAAATTTTTGGATAAACACCTTCAAGATGCTTCAGCTTTTGTTTTTCTGTCATGTGAGTGAATGCCTTTCTATGCTGTTCTTGGTCTCATTCAGCAAAGACTGTGTGCTGTGCTGCCTAAAGCTGGGCAAAGCAGGAGAAGTTGCTAGAAGTTTCTTCAGCAGTTGCATTCATAGTCTTGATAAAATCAGTGGAAAACTGGCAAAAGGGGGCCTGGCAGTCTCTTGGGTAAGAGCCCAGCAGTGCTCCTGCAAATTAAAGCAGTCAGTCATTTTCAGCAGAAGTCGCTGCCGTTAATGCCCTGCATGCAGCCTCCCCATCCCCTCGCTGCGGTACGGCACAGAGACACAGACTGGCGAGGCAGTGCTCCTCCTCTGTGTTCACTTTTTCAACATGCCACCCCATCTACTTTTTTCAGAGACAGTTGTTTGGTGGTGCTACCCGGCAGCTCCTTCCCTTGAGGGAAGCCACCGGGAGCACCTGTAAGAAAGGCAGCTCACACTGGAGGTAGCATTTTAGTGCAAATTAAAAATGTTAGGCTCATGTTGTCACTCTTCTGCACCTGAAGCTTGAGTGTTTGAGGGACTGATGTCATCCACACACTAAAAGAGGCAAATCAGCTTTTTGCAACTCAGACCCATGCCATTCTTGGCTGATGAGTGATTTTGTAATGTCACTTGCAGCAAAGAAAACAACAGTGAAGTTCAGGCATTAGCCCATGGCAAAGCTCTCACTGACTTCAGCAGAGACTCCTGTCCTCAGGGGAACATGGTAGAGGGAATAAACACTGATATGTAATCTGATGCATACTCTTATTTGTATGACAATTTTTCTAGTACTATTTTTTTTAAGTGGACATTTAAAAGAAATTGGCAATTACCCAACAGCTCAGTAAATGAGGTTAGATGCCCACTGACTGCAGGAGTATGTTACTAACCTAGTGACAAAAGGCAGCTGAGCCATGAAATAATGGAGCACACAAAGAGCTAAGCAAAAGGGACAGAAAGGTAGTTGCAGAGATTGTAGCTGCTCTATGACAGGGTGAGGTATGTGAATTGGAGCAAGTAGAGCTGGAGGATATGTTTGAGGAACTATTATTTTTAATGCAATGCAAAATATCCAATGACAGAGAAAGAAGTTACACTTCAGTGCAATAGAAGATAATTCAGACAGTAACAAAGGTCAGATGAGGAGAAGCTGGGGAAAGCTATTAAGACAGAGGCTTATGTGATGCCTTTTATCAACTTCTTGTATGGCTTTGAACAAAGAAAAAAAAGAAAGAAAAGGAGCATATCCTTTTGGTTTGAAAAGTTTCCTTGACTGGTCCAAAACTGGAGCTGGCTGTTAGGATGAAAAATAAAAGATACTTGCTCTGACATTTAAGCTTTTAATGAGTGTAGGGCAACTTCATCTGAATGGCTGTGTCTAATCAAGGTGCCAAGCATAGATTTACAGTTCATCCTAGCCAACTAATATTATGCTGTGTCTATAATGCAATTTGTCCAGACTACATTAGGATTTTAAGACTGATTAATAGCAATCAGACTGGAGTGTCTACAAGCTCCGATGGTTTAGACCTCCAATGACAAAAGCCTCTGGCACACTCCAGATTTATCCTTTGTAGGGAAGTCAGAAATAGGCCCAAAATGGGCATATGAAGCTTTAACAAGTGCTTTCTTGCAAGCATTCAGAATGATGCTGCTGCCTCTGCCACATAAGCACAAGAAAAATAGTCCATTGAAGCATGAGGTGTGAAGATAAAATGAAATAAAGGATACGCAGCGTACTTTTAGAGCCTGTTGTTACCATGCACCAAGGCCTGCTGTCAGTATATGTCATATAAATATTTCACCCCTGACAGTACCATCAAAAAATATAGGGCAAAATACATGCCGCTTCTAAAATGTTTTGTCGTCTTCACTGTTGTTGCTGGGTTCCTTATTATTTGAAGCTTGAGCTTGTATATTTTATGTATTGTCCGGTTTAGGAGTCAGGGCTGAGCTCTTCAAGATTTCTTTGTCCTTCTCCTTCAATTTTGCCGTGTACAATAGGAAATGACTCTTTTGTCAAACTTTATCTTATTCCAGCCTTCAGGTGGAGGATGTCCAGCTCTATCAGGTGCTGCAGAAAATGGACAGCTCTGGCTCCTGGAAGGCATGAGGGGCAGCCATAACATTAGAATTTGTGCTTGAATTATGCTTACTGCCAGCACAGGATGTTCATCTATTGCATGAGCATACCTATTGAAAAATAAAGTACTTTTCTCCCTAGAGAGGGAAGTAAAAGACACAGGAATTGTCAGTGTAAAAGGTTGTGAGGGCCCAAAATCCAAGGGCCCAGTTTTTGTAAGGGTAAATTGCATCTAATTTTGCATATACAGATTGAAGGTTGGTGGTAAATCCAAGTGTTTTCTCTTGTCACATGAACCACATTGTAATGACATTATCAGCTGTTCAAGTCTCTCAAATGCCTCTGTGGCTGAGGTATGTGGATGAATATGGGGCGCAAAGAAAAAGAAAATGTGGCCATCCTCTTTGTGATCTCTGCAAGTGCTCTTATTTAAAGGAATAGGTAACAGATGCCAGGGAGGATGGTTTGGTTTCAGCTGTCCCTACCTGAATTTCAGTGACTAACACCACAGTAATTCAGTGCTGAACACTTGGCAAACTTCAGCAAGCTGTTCCACCTTTCTGAACTCCACCTTTGCCATCTTTGAAAGAGTGATGTTTTTACATAATGTTTTTACATATCATGAATTAGGCAGGAAATTGAAAATCCACATTAAAATAAATGAGTTCTTTGATGTGAGGAATTGCTGGTACTGTATGTTCACTAAAACTAGCCCGACATTTCTGCTTCTAAGGGTAGAAACCACTTGAAGCAGACACTCTAAAATTCCATTATAATTAGTGGAAGAGAAATAGATTCATTTAGGCTGCTAGTCACATCATCTTATTGAAGACATCTACAATGGATCAGAGAAATCACACATTTAAAATGCTGATGATGTCAGTGGCTTCAAAGTTAGCAATCAAGAGACCTCAAGAGACTGTTGGGATGGGACGCAGTGAAACACCAAGGAACAGAATTGCAGGTTGAAGTATGTGAAAATAAATGTTGCCTAGTTTACAAAAAGGGACCTTTCTTTAAAAAGGGAATGAGCTGAAGGCTGTGGAGCCAATCTGTGTGGAGCCAGATGAACAGGACCTGTTACTCACGTGCAGGGAAATTGTATCCACTTGTAATACTAGATCATCTCCCAGCATGTGTGAGGTTGCATCCAGTCCCACTGAGTACAACAGCACCACAGAATGGCTGAGGCTGTCAGGGAGCTCTGGAGGCCCCCGTCCCCAAGCCCCGCTCCAGCAGGGCCCCCCAATGCAGGGTGCCCAGGACCCCGTCCAGGCGCCTTGTGCCGCTCTCCCAGGAGGAGACCCCACAGCCTCTCTGGGCAGCCTGGGCCAGTGCTCAGCCGCTCGCCCAGCACACAAGTGCTGCCTGGTGCTCAGAGGGAGCCTCCTGCCTGCCCCTTGGTGCCCACTGCCCCTGGCCCGGCACTGGGCACCCCTGACAAGAGCCTGGCTGCGGCCTCTTTGCCCCCTCCCTGCGGGGATTCACAGCCCTGGGTGAGATCCCCCTGAGCCTCCTCTTTTCCAGGCTGAGCAGTCCCAGCTCTCCCGGCCTCTGCTCACAGGAGAGGTGCTCCAGGCCCTTCCTCACCTGGGTGGGCCTACACTGCACTTTCTCCAGTAGCTCCATGTCTGTGTGGCACTGGGGCCCCATAACTGGACATGTCTCTCCAGATATGGCCTCACCAGAGCTGAGCAGACAGGAAGGATCATCTCCCTCAACCTGCTAAAATACACGATACAGGATACATGAAGCTGTGTCCTCCATAAATGCACCCAGCAAAACCCAAGGCCTCCCAGTGTCTGAACCCCACCACCATGAGGAAAGCCGGGGAGCTCAGTGCTAGAGGAACCTGGGGGCAGGTGAGAGGGTGCAGAAGAAGGAAAAATCACCATGATCAGTGAACAGGCAAATTGCAAATGCTTGGCTGTAAGGGCAGAATTGAAGAGAATTTATGAGGATCAAAGCATAGCTCAGTGAGTGCAGTAGGTAAAAGGAACAGGATTATTCCCAGATGTGAAGTGGTATCTTCAAACTGTCTTTAAAGCTCAAAAGATAAAGCAGCACTTTATGAAACTTCAGGATGATCACCCTGAGTGAAGACTGAATTAATATGACAAGGAACTCTCAGCTCCTCCAGCAACACCCAATCTCCTGACCCAGGACTAAACAGAATAAATAAGCCTTTGCAATACACAAGCCACACGCTGTTTGAATTGTCATCCTTCAGTCCCTTTGCTACTACAGCAAATTAAAAGTCTCACAGTTTCTCCAGATTTCCATTAAGCATGCTTTCACGGAGGCAGAAAGGCAGCACTGCGTGCCAAGGAACAATCCACTTCTATTAAATAAATGCATTCATAATTTTGTATTATACTGGCTATCCCAGGCGCCCCTATTCATGACTTCATACACAGTAGACTCATCTTTGTATCTCCTGTTTATCAAATGTTTTTCACATCCTACACATTATTAAATGTTTTCGTGATGCATAAATCTCACATCTGTCCCTACAAGCACCAAAGAATTGTTTGACTTATTAGATCAAAGTGGCATATCAGATAACACCGTAGAATAGAGTCTTTTATAATTTGTTGGGGGCACTCAGGTCAATACTGAAGAACAACTCAAAACTTGCTGAAGCACATTTTTTAAGGCTTTCCTGAACCAAGGTCATACTTCTCAATCTCTAAGTCATTATTTTAAATCATAAATAACCAAAGCCAGCAGAAATCAAAACTCTGGGAAGAAAGAGTCCCATAAGAGGAGAGAATGGGTTTGAAGCTATCTAAAATATTGTCTTTTCAAATCTACCTGTGGTTTTTAATACCTATAATTGTGCTACTGGTTTTGGAAATTACTCTTGCTTTTGTTTTAAAAGCTTTCAGTACACCTTTGATCTGTAAAAAAACAATAGAACAACAAAGCAGTTGTGTTCAGGGAGGTATTTTTTAGTTCTTAGTTTCAGGCTTTGCTTGTGTAACATCGCTTTCTTGATTCTTAGCCCTTGACTGAATGGATGATTTCATTCATCTTGTTCTATAAGAGGTAGGATGTGTGACGTGTGTCCCTGCTGCACTGGCTCTGCTTTCTCTAACCAGCCAAATCACTCTTGCTTACTGTCACTGCGCTAGCAAACAAGAACTCCCAGTGATCTCAGAAATTTTTCTTTTGTGTTTTGCAGGCACAAAGAAACAGTGAGTACAGCAGAGACATTAATGTTATGGCCAAAGGATTGCTTTCTACCTTTCTGAGTTTCTACTCCCAGTAGTGACTCACCAAAAATCCCCATGCCTGTTTCTGTTGCACCTTAACAGGTCATAGAACGGTAGAATGACAGAATGGTTTGGGTTGGAAGGGGCCTTAAAGGTCACACAGTTCCAATCCCCTGCCATAGGCAGGGATGCCATCCACTAAACCGGGTTGCCCAGGGCCTCATCCAACCTGGCCTTGAGCACCTCCAGGGATGGGGCATCCACAGCTTCTCTGGGCAGCCTGTGCCAGTGCCTCACCATCCTCTAAGTGAAGAATTTCCTCTTGAACATCAAAAAGATCCTAACATAATGAGGTCCTAACATCAACAATATAGGCCAGACAAACCAGAAACAAATTGACAAAATAGTAATAATAAAAACAAACAAACAAACAAAAGAAAACAGCCAAAGAACTGAAAGAACAGACATCTGCACAAGGAAAAATATAACTGCAGCTATTCAGTCAGGAAAGAAATGTTGGTAGAAAAGTGAACTTATGCCCCATCAGGGTCCCAAAAGAAGCTCAAAAATATTCTTTCAAATTTTTAAGACCTGTGAATCCTGCCTGGGGGCAAAATAGAGAATTTCCAAGCTGTGAGCCAGGCAGGATAAGTCAGAAGTGATGGACTTTTTTGTGGCCTTCAACAAAGGTCTCTCATCAGCTCTGGGAACAGTACCAACAATAGAAGCAGGCCTGCCATGAGCAGCAAGCGTGGTGACACTGCCCGGGCTGCTGTGTTCAAACCCCAGAAGGTAAACTTGAATATTTTAATACCTTTCTGGGAGGAGTGTGGGGGGTTACTTCAGCTCCAGTGTGCTCTCTTTAGTTTCTCTGGCTAGTCCACAATCTGTCAAGACCCATACTTTAGACAGCTTTTAGCTCCATCCTACTGGCTTACCAGAGGGACAAAGCACAAAATGCTGAAAGGTTTTCTGCATTTTAGGTGGTAAAAGATATCTACAAGTGGCCATTTAGGGTTTGTGTGGCTGCTGGAGTGTTTGCTGAGAGGACCCTGCAGGTTGGTTCTCTGAAAGCGAATTAATTGGAAGGATACAAGCTACTATCCAGCTTTGTAATCAAAGCAGTCAGATCCTGTAGTGGCTTCCTGATAAAAGACAGCTGAAGGAGGACAGGGAAAAGGTCAAGACAGAGAAAAGGGCAATCATTTTTTAGGCTTCAAGAAGGCACATGTGTGGGCAGCACTTGGGTTACCATAGCTGGGAGAAACTGAAGCAGCAAGAGGGCTAATCAGTCAAGCTCATTAATGGAGGAAAACAGAGGGACAGAAATTGTGCCTGCTGTTAGGAAAGGCTTTAGTGAAAAGTCTAGAGATTCTGGAAAATGTCATGGTGCTACTGGTGCTGTTGGCTTCCTCCCTCCTTGACTGTAGCTGTGAGGACCCTGCCCAGAGGCAACTCCTAGGTTGGCATCCTCTGATGAAGCCCTGCTCTTGTTTTGCTGAGACTGTGGTCAGGATGGTACCATGGGAGGAAGGCATGCAGGGTGTGCATTTTGGTGCAGAAGGCTGGGTTGCTCCTCTGTGCAGTGACAGGGAAAGAAGGTCCAGGAGCAGACCACTGAGGGCACACAGACTGAATTCAGAAGGCTCTTACTGAGCACAGTAAGTCAGCGGTGAAAGGGCTGCCAGCAGTGATGAGCAGCAATGACCCCTGTCTGGTTAGATCAAGAGCATCCGTGGAAGGGGAATCATATGACCCAAAAACCAGAAAAGAGGAGGCAAAGATTAATCTGCAAAGATTAATCTTCTGACCCACGTGTTTGCTCCAGGATTCGGGAGGACTGCTGCCAAAGCTCAGTGTGAGGAGCTGCTGAAGAAATAATTTTTCAGCAGTGTACAGCTAGGGCGAATGAAAGAAAAACTAACAAAAGAGCAGAAGATGGCCACTTTGCAGTGAATATTACATCAAATCAGGTGTGAAGCTGGGTAGAGACAAAAGCAGTGCAAGAACCTTAACAAAATAGGAGGCTACTGCCATGGTTAAATCTGAAATGGGTGAATTACCAAACATTAGATGTATTTGGCTGAGAATATGAGGAATGAACTGGATGAATATAGGTTTTAGTAGATAGTCATACGTTTGACAAGTGGGTAGGACCCTGGATATGTCAGCAGGACTGTGTACAGCCAAAAAGACTAGATGAAATAAATGCTAAGTCTGGAGAACTGGTGTGGAAGGGTATTCTTCAGGAAGGGTTTACAGGGGAAGTAGGAGAAATTGTTGCCGTGTATGTCATAAGTGAAACCCAAGGGAGGAAAGCAGGCTTGTTGAAGCATTCAGCATGACAAGAGCCATCTGCAGAGGGTGCAGTGTGGTTGCAGTTTGGCAGAGGGAACATCCTCCTCCACCAACACAACATGCTCTTAGTCATACTCCTTGCCCTCTGCCTATGCAAGGGGGTGTGAAACCACGGGTACGGATGAACGTAGGGCTGGGGCAAAAAAGGTACCATGTGAATGAACGTTAATCACTACGGGTCAAAGAGAAAGGGAGAAAGTGTTTGAAGAACAGAATGTTCTGGGAAAGACAAAAAAGAAAAATGAGATTGAAGGGATGAACGTGTAAGAAAAAAGGTTTAAGATTCAGCATATCGAGGACTGTGAGGAGGGAAAGATAAACAGACAGCCTGAGGGAAGGAAAATAGCCTGGAGGGAAATGAGTGGGAATAGGAAGAATGTAGAGAATGTGGAAGCTGAGAAAGGAGGCAAGAGAAAGAACAATATTGCTGTTTGGAAAATGGGCTTAAAAGAAACGAGGAGCAGGGGGAACATAAAATCCAGATACAAAAGCAATGAAATAGTATGAAAGCTGAGGACTAAAATGAACACAGGCAGCTTTTCAGGTACCTGTTACCTTCTAAGTGTTTAATACTCTGAAATTTCCAGAAGGGACCTTATAAATCTCACTGCACAGGAAATAGAAAATGTGCAAGTGAGGTGGTGTTACTCTACTTTACCTTCTCATCCCCAGCTTTGTCATCTATGGCATCATGCTGAGTGCTGATGTCTTGCTGGCAGCTAACAGAATTATATATCTAGTTAGAAGATTTTGTATTTCACATTTTGCTAATATAACTTCCTCCTTATAAGCACTTGTTTCTTTCCCAAGTCAGTAAAAGGAGTCTGGATGACTAATACTGTAGAAATCAATGACGAGGTGAGGCAAGATGAATCCCATCTACCTTACAAGGATCAAAAAAAGAAACTTTATCATGTAGGAAATCAAGAAAGCAATAGACTGGCATGGCAGACAGGTGCGGTCTTTCTTTTTGCTCTGCACAAAAGTGCGGAAGTCAGTGTCAGTATTATGGTATGCAAAGTCTGAAAGAGTGTGCATCCATGGCAATTATGTGGGCTCCTTTCAGAGCTGGTATCACGATGGCCAAAGCATTTTCTAGTGAGCAGAGAAAATCTCTGTGGCATACAAAAAGGTGGTGGGCAGAACATGTGACTCCCATGGGCTTTAAAGGAGTTTGTAACAGGAAAATACCAGTAACACAAGCAAAATAATGGAATAACAGAGAAAAAAAACAAGGGCTCTCAGGCTACTGAACATAGCCTGAGACAGAAAATTGCCAAAAGGTTAAACTGCCAAAGGAATCTTTTGTTAAAACTAATGTATGGGTTAAGTTTGTAAAGGAAGGGCAAGCCAGAAGGGGCTTGTGGGGAGGAAGTCATGTTTTCCACATGTAATTCCAGTTGACACCTCTGCAGAGAGGGCTTGATGAACAAGTCTTCAGACTTAGGAAAAGGCTTCAGTTACTGGCTCAGGTGTGGATGCTGGAGGGATCAGAAGCATTTATATTGGTGGAGGGTTTATGACACTACTTCTTGCAAGAACAACAAATGAATGCTACTCCTTTTTCACTGAGCTCTTGCCTTCAATTCATACCTTTCACAAATGTCTCATCAAGTAAATTATCCTCAGATGGCATAAGACACACTTTGTGAGGTGTTTGGCAGTGTCTGCTGGATTAGGAAGCATCATTTGTGCTATGATAAGAAGGGAGAAGAAAATAGACAAGATTTCGTTTACATTGTTTTCAAAGACATGAAACATTTCTTACTGAATTGGTAAGAGAAAGCAACAGATGAGGATGATCAGCCTGACTTGAACTTCTGTGCAATATTTCATAAATCAAAAATACCATTAATCCATGGTATAAACTACAGGAACTGATGACAAGTCTCATGAAGGAATCAATACAGACAGTGTCCTGGGAATAAAATACTGTTTCTTCAGTGAAAAAGAAATTGTGTCAGGAGATGGTGGTGATGGAGAAGAATGTGCCATGAACAATAGAAAAGAGAAAGTAGAAGGCAGTGTACTGCATTGTACAGGACTCAGAGAGTGAATACACCCAAACGTATTGGTCCTTAATTTATATTACCGGGTAGAGGATGGTTGGGTCCAACATTCCTTTCTTATTTCTTTACCTCCTCTTAGGCACCTCCCCTCAGCTGAATGAATGAATATCAGTGGATACGCTATGTGGCCATTTGATCCCTTATGGGTGTGTGCAGAGAAGAACCAAGTAGGGTCTTCCCTGCAGGAACTCCTCTGGCAGATGCCCTTGCCCTGTGGGATAGACCCCATGACAGATGGCAGTCAGCCAGAGAATGAAGATTAAAAAGCAGGTTCCCCTCTTTTCTGTTATGGCCACTGGTGATGGGTTACATGTCTTCTCATCAAGATTATAACTGACCGTCTGGTGGGAGTTATCTGTATTAACACTCAGCACAGATATTTCTATTTTTTGTTTCCCCTAAGATGTTAACTATAGTTGGAAGCATCTGGAGAGAGGGTCTGCTTATCCAGGTTTCCTCCTGCTTCCCCAAAAAAGGTGAGAAGAAGAAACATGAGGAAAGATAGGTGTCTTGTTTAGGTGTGATTTGGAGTGATACTGCTGACTAATGACACTCATTTCTCTTCTCTGTGACCCTGCAGTAACATCTGCTCTAGAGGCTGAACCCTGCTGAAGCCTGGCCAAAGCAAATGATGCCCCTTGTAGGGCCTACCTTAAGATTTTTGTGAGATTTAGGTGATTATGTAGGTGTTCAACTCAAAAATGCAGCTTACTTCATCACCACCTGAAGCTGCAGACCATGTAGACTTCTTTTGTTTCCAATGTACTGTTGGAGATCACTGTCTGTAGAAGACAGGAAAGATGTTGCAATATAGCTGATTTCTTTTATCTACAGAATAACAGTGCTAACACTTGGGACAGGCTTTTAATTAAAGTTGATGTTAAGGGCATTCATACTTTTATGAAAAATCCTAGGTGTTCATGACCTACTAGTATAATTATAATTTTGGTTCTTTAAGAATTTGTTTTACGTTAAGGGAGTGCTTTAGGTTTAACAAACCTAATGTAGAAAAATATTACAGTTTTAGGATGTTTTAAATGTCAATATGCCCTTTAATTCTTTAGGCATGAGAAACAGACACAACTATTTTGAGATCCTATGAAAATGAATACAAAATTAACCAGGTTTGGAAATATTAATGATGACTTGCAGTTTCTGTGAAATCATAGAAATCTATTAGTTTTCTTGTTTACTTTCATTTTTCAGCTACTGCATGTCTGGAATGTAAACATTTATGTTTGTGTGGAAAATACAAGTAAAAACATAAAATGATATGAATAGATTTTAATATATAAGGTGGGAAAAACTGAGCAGAAGAATAGCACTGGGAAGGAAAATATGACCAATTCAGATCTTTTCCTGTATATTAGCCAGGCACCAAAGGGGCCCAATGTTCACTGAAAACATTGATTTCAGTATGTATTGCTTCAGGACTAGAAATACTTTGATACTAGGGAAATTTAGCACAAAAGCTCTCTAGAAGGAAAGGGGAAAGGAAAGGGGAAAAAGGGAAGGGGAAATGGAAGGGGAAAGGAAATGAGAGGAGAGAAGAGGACAGGAGAGGAGAGGAGAGGAGAGGAGAGGAGAGGAGAGGAGAGGAGAGGAGAGGAGAGGAGAGGAGAGGAGAGGAGAGGAGAGGAGAGGAGAGGAGAGGAGAAAGCCAACAATGCTTCTCCTTCCTTATACTGTTAAGAAAAAAGGATTGCTCACGAAGGCAGGGGACTTGTCTAGCACACGAGAAACACAGATTCATTTTTCTCCCTCATCTACTTAATTCATTGTAGAAAGTGTTAAAAAGCTCCAGCACAAAGGATGAGGGAAACTCACCCCAAAATAGCAGCTTTCTTAGGAGTTAAGGGCATTACCCATACCACTCAGATGCTGGTGTTTAGGTCTTTGTTCTGAAACAGGCAAAGCAACTGTTTGACAACTATTTTCTCGTATTTCAAATAAATGTTCCAACTACTGACATTTCATATGGGACAGAAGATGTTTTTTCTTCTTAAAAACAACAGAATGAAAGTGATGCTACCTTGCCAAGAGTTAAGATTTAAGTGAAATGATATTTCTGAATCCTTATTCCCCTCAGCTTCCTTTTCTCTCCAGCAACCCCTTTTCTTCTTCTCCAGATTTGACCAAATGATCAGTATTTTGTCAGATTAAGTCCAGGCAAAGGCATAGATCAAATTCAGTAAAACTACAGCACAGTAAAAGTGACATACTCTATCTTCTTTGTACAATGTTGTTGCTTTTTGCTTGATTGTTTTTACATTAAGGCATCAAATATATATAGTTTCAGGGCAAAAGAGCTTTTCAGTGAAAAGGGTAGGTCTTACACCATTGCCCATATTTCAAGATACTGTTAAAAATCTTGTTTATTGGCTTCAGAAACACAAATGTCTTGAAAGAAATCAGAACTTAAAATATTGTTGAATTAGGAGTGTTGAAATACCGTCATTTGTCAAGATACTTGTAACATGGGCTTGCTCTGAGTTTTTCACCAACTCTTTATACCTGACTTACAAGGACCTTACTGCAGTCTTTAGATGAACATCGTGATTTTTTGGAGTTGAAGTATCCATGTCTTAAAATAACACGGAGCATTTTTTCCTTCAGGCTTCCCGGGACTGGTACTAGATAGATATTTTTATGCCACCAGAATTGCCAGCTCATTCCCCACTTTCTCAGCCTGTTAGTATTTGCAGAAACCCCTGACACTATCTGAATCATCACAGGGAGGTATGAATTGCCTAAACCCTCCAGTGTCTTCTTCATAGGTAGACACTCACCTACCATGAGCAATGAGCAAACAACACAACAACTAAATTTTGGCTGAAACCTGGAGATCTGCCATGGTTACTGTTGACAAAGTGATGAGTATGGGCAGTGGGACACTGATTGTGGAAACATGGCCCGTCTTCTAGCAAGTGGGCTTCATCAGAAGAAAACACAGCAGTGCAAGGCTCAGCAGTGGGAAGTGGTCCTCCAAGCCCAACAATTGGTTGCATGTCCTCAGGTACCTGGGAGCCTAGTACCCAGGGCTGTGTGCACCCTCAGCTGCTCCACATGCCAAGTGCTCACTGCATCTTTCACCAGTATCAAGATTTCTTGGTTCTCTGAAGCTTGTAATGCCTTCACTTACTTTGGTGGCTGTGTTTCCTTCCCCAGCTGTTTCATCCCTGTCATTTTTTTTTCCACACACACGTTTGTCAGCTGCTCTTGTCTTGCTCTGCCCAGAGCATATGAAGTCACAAGCTGGCAATGACTCTTCTTGTTATTTTGGGAGATCAGTCATAGGTTACCAGCATTTGCCAACTACTTGGCAAATATGGGCTGTTTGGCCTAACACACAGACTGGATTAGTATTGGAAATGACATTAACTGTGCAAAGATCCAGAGCAATAATCCTGCAGTGCATGGCTTGAGAGTTTCAGAGTGAGATTTCCCTGTGAAGAATGACTGAGTAAGTGAAAAACAGATGGGAGAGCTCATTATTCTTCAAGAAGATGGGATCCCACACAGTTTACACTATGCAAAGATGGGGAGCTTGATGGAGCAGCCAGCTGTGAATATAGAGCTGGAATATGTCCTTCAGAAAATTAGGGACTGGATCCAAGTAGAAGAGCTGACAATGGCATCATCCTTCTCATCTCCTTCCAGGTTCCAGTACTTCTTGCAGTGAAGATGACTTATGATCTCTACTTTCAATAAAACCCAAAAGGGAATTATTTCACTCAAGATGAAAAAAAAAAAAAGCAGTGCTAATTCATATCCTGTAGCCTTCAGTGGACATCACACACACAAAAAATTGAGACACTTACAACTATAATCTGCCTTTCATATCAGCAGTAGCTAGAGGTTCTCAGAGCTTGTAAGAGTCACTTGGCACTTGGCAGAAAATCCTCAAGACACTTTGATTTGGAAAGGACCATTTTCCAGACTCTGACCTGTATATTTTCAGACTTGTATATTTTTGTAATGTTCTTTTGGTATTCTTCCATTGATTCAAGGACTAGGATAATAAATCTCCACGGTTTAGTGTTCTCTTTATGGTGTTACCCCTACTCCTAGACATATTGTGTAGCATATTCTGAAGGGATGTGTAACATGTAAAGATCTTCATTTATTTGGTGCGAAGTTTCCTAGGCTGGCTGCAAAATCTTTTCCAAAAGTCTTTTATTCAAATAAAACTTCTTTTCCCTCCCTTTCTAATTTGAAAGTGACCCATTTCTCTTTTTTTTTTCTTTTTTTTTTTCCCCTGTAATTATACCTTTAACAAAGGAAAATTCTCTTTAATACTTGAAACATCATGAAAGCAGTTAATGTACCAACATACACTGTATTAAGTCTCTGCTTACAGATGGGAGGGAAGGGAGTTCAAGAAACCATTCCACAAACAAACAAACAAATTTTAAAATAGCTTTGCTGATCACATTAATTATTGAAAAAATAGGCAAATAAAAAAATGAAAATATTACATCCAAGAATGCACATGCAGTGTATTTTAACACAAAGAAAACAGTCTTAGTAGTGAAATTAATTTATGATTTAAGTTCTTAAAACACAGGACAGTGTATCAAGGATAAATCTTGCCCAGGCATTAGATTTTAAATGCAACATAGCAAGGTTTCATTGTATTTGCAAGTAAGAACTTCAGCCTGAGCTTGAGTGCAATGCCAAAAGAGCGTTGCTCAAGGGTAAAGACCTTCTTTTATCTAATCACCAATAAAGCTGTGGTACAATACTTAAATGCACTATAAAATTTCCTTGCAAATACAGAAAGTAGAGATGCTGAACTTGTCACCTTGTCTCCTGCCAGACTGGATCTAACTTTCAATCTTTATTTTATACTCAATGATAAGAAGATTGCGTTGTGACTCCTAGCTAAGGAGGTGAAAAGCTCTCTTCTGGAGCCCCTTCTCTGTGGCCTGTGGCATCTTGCTCTGGTCTGACTGAGACTAAAAATTTTGGCTTATAAAACCGTAACTTACACATTCTCTGAGCTGTTCAGAGTCTGCAAAGTTTACTGGTGTTGCCTTATCACCACTGACCTTCTCTAACTACAATTTTAACTCATTCTTTAGATCAGGAGCTGTCTTTGTGTTTGCACGGTCTCTGATGCCACCAAGCTCCAGGTACCAGTGACGAGCTACAACTGTTAACACAGCTGAAGATGCCCTCATCAGAGTGGATGGAGCTCAGCTTCTTTGCACGTACCTACTTGCAGCTCAGGTGCCCAGCTTGGGACCACAGGTTTATTCAGGCTCCCCCATAACTGAAGAACACACAGAGGCATCACCAGAGAGCGTGAACAGAATCACCCTGCAGAGGGCATGGCTCACTCTTATAACACTGTAAGTCTAAGAATGCCTGGCTTCCTCACTTAGGCACCTCAGTCAGCTGCCAAGCAGTAAGGGAACAAGCTCCCACAGAGTAATTCCCTGAGTCAGGCCTTCTGCTGCACTTGCATTTTTTTCTCCTCATAGTGGTGGTTCATTTCTGGAAACAGGAAGAAAATTCAGTCATGTATTGGATTATATTTCAGAGTATTTTTGCACAATATTCACTATTTGTACAGGCTTTTGACGTGAATACTGAGTGCATGAAGCTTTTATCACAGTGGCTACAGAACTACCCTAAGAATAGACTGCCGGGTGAGTCCAACAGCAGGAAAGATTGAGCAATATCCATTTGTCATGCACCAGCCCTACGACAGAGTCTGTGGCCAGGCACCTAATACAGTACAATTTCCTAAGCTGCAGTAATGTGTTTGTGTGACGGAACAAGTTTAAGATTGCTGTGAAAACTAGCCAGCAATTTGTGATGGTAATCCAAATGCAGCATTGCATGCTGCTGTAGCAAAACCAAATCTAAATTAGCTTGAAGACAGGGCAAAGGTATGCTGTATAAGTTATATCCCATGTACGGCAGTTTAATAATCCACTTTGCCTGTGTTTAGATTAAAATTAGTATTGTGAAGAGTCTTCTAGCCCAGCAAGAAACTCAATACACAGCACTGAACTTGTGAGTTCTAAGCATGTTGTACCAGCATCCGTGATCTCTGTGCATCCTGTGGTTGTAGAGGCCTTGAAGCATTAGACTTCAGAAGAGAAAATTCACCATTGTAGACAATCATGTATAATTAAACTTCACAGAACAAAAGTTTAAACAGCAAAGAGAACAAATGATCCACCCAAATACAACATTTATTTCTGGAATGGCTGTTACCCTTACAAACACATTTAGCCGTAATGGGAAAATTATCTTGCAAATGTCTAATAAGATTGTGAGTATTTAAATTTATGCTGTATTTAATTTAGTTCTGCTCATAACTGTTGTTGTGAGTCACTCAAAAGGTCCTTACACGTGGGAAATCTTTTGTATAATTAAAAGAGCTAACAATGCAAAACCCACAAGCCCCAAATCCCTTGCAGCTTAAAGCCAAGTCCATTTCTTATGGTGAATTTCTATGCTAGTAAACCATGACATCACCCTCAGGGAGCTGCAAATTAGAAAATTTATGCCAAATGCTTCCTCCATAGAAATTTGAACAGTGAGCCAATCAGCTACACCGCAGCTGGCATAATTAGCAGTAGCTAATGCCATTACCTGTGGGTATAGTTTTATAGCAAACTTTCCCTTTTAGTCCTGAATGGTACTAGACTAATTTGCACTGATGAACATTTCTCAGAAAATAAAGTGCTAGCTGGACAGTGGTATCACTGATAAAGAGTTTAAAGGAGCTGGTGTCTTGCTCTGTTGGTCCATTTACCCATCCTCAGAGCCTGAAAAGTATTCCTGTAATAGACAAGGGAATTCTGGTTGTGCAGTGCAGAATGCTGACTCCAAGGCAACAAAACAGATTTGTTTCAGCATTTTCTATTAAAAAGTGCTATTTATGTTTTCCTTTTCGTTTTTTTTTCCAAGTTAATTCACAAAGACTCAAACCAAAGACCTGCCTCATTCTGGTAAGGACTTTCACAGAATCCAGTACCAGAAGCTTCAGGAAAAGAAGTGGAATAATACTAAATAATACAGCCATAAGGAAGCTGTCCTCTTCAAGTCTATGTCTTTCATACATATGCACAATGTATATAAATAGATTTGTGTTATTCTGTCACATAAATAATGGTTATACGTAAAATCTCATCTACATAGTTGCAGTCGTTGTTATCTTGTAAACTGATAATACAGTTTTCAATTTCATGCAAGTCTTGGCCTTTGGAATAACTTGAGGGAATGAGTTCCCCTTTTTAATTACACTTTGTGCATGAAAATAGGTCCTCTAGTTGATTTAAAAATGTGTCACTTTTCAGTTCCAAAACATGGTTGCACAGAGATATGGATTTTAATGCTCACAGGCACTGAACTTGGATCTTCATTTTCTGGTGAGTGTTTTCACCATATGCATGCTCTCTAGAAGCCTATAAACCACCAAATACTGACACCTCTGTGACCCACAGCTGATCACTTCTTCCCACGGAGGCACTCATGGTGCCATGCAGGACAGCCAAGAGCAAACCCAGAGGAAGCCCTCGTTCAATTCATAGAATCACGGAATGGTTTGGGTTGGAAGGGACCTTAAAGATCACCCAGTCCCAACCCGCTGCCATGGGCAGGGACACCTCCCACCAGACCAGGTTGCCCAAATCCCCATCCAGCCTGGCCTTGAACACCTCCAGGGATGGAGCACCTCCAGCTTCTCTGGGCAACCCGTTCCCATGCCTCACCACCCTCTAAGTGAATAATTTCTTCCTTATATCTAATCTAAGCCTACCTTCTTTTAGTTTAAAACCATTTCCCCTTGTCCTATTACTATACCTCCTGACAAAGTGTCCCTCTCCTTCTTTCTTGTAGTCCACCTTTAGGTACTGGAAGGCTGCTAATTCTAGGCCATTAGACTTTTCTGCCAATAAAAAACATTAAAACAAGACAACGAAAAGCACTTGGGAACAACTGTGGCTCACATGATTCACTAAGTGTTTGCTAATTAATGCCATCTCATTAGTGAGAATGCATGTGTCACTTCAGACAGGAGCTATGATGTCTCTGAGGAATAACCCAACAGGCACTGCAGCCTGCAACCACAGGTTAAAAGGTACATTTTCACTGCAAAATATATATAAATCTTACAGTAGTTGAGAACTGTATTACTAATAAATGACCCCATTTCATGTAGAAAAAAATGTAGAAAGATACACTTTATTAGAATAAACTGCACTAGTTCATTTGTTGTCAAGAGATGTTTCCCTTTGCATCTGAATCAGCTTTAGTAAGGGAGGTTTTCTTCTGGTCAGTTATCTATCCACCAAAATCCAGGGAGCTGTATTTTCCCTGTGTTTCTTCCTTTCTTTTCATTTTTTTAAATAAAATAAAATAAAAATAAAAAATAAAATAAAATAAAATAAAATAAAATAAAATAAAAGGTTTGCGTGTACACAGAGAAAATTCTTTTAAGTGCCGCAGATGCTCTGAAAGATAATCCTGCTGGAAACTCCATGTGTATTGATTGTAAAAACTCATCAAGTATGAAAAAGCCTCCAGAAAACACACAACCCTATTTCAGCTATATCTGTGCTGCTCTTTTGATTGTTACTATCCTTTAAGAAGCTGCTTTGAAAATGTTTGAAAGATATCTTCCTATCATTTGTTTCCAGGAAGAAAAAACATATTATGATGCTGTCACCTAATTTTCTGAAAATGTCTATTTGCTTTTCTTCCAAGCTCTACTTATCTACAGAGATGCCCCAAATCCAAAATGTTTGTATCTAGATCACTGAAAAATGTCATGAGGATTAAACTTCTATTCATCTCCTATATGTACTACTGATAGCCTTTCAGGAAACCAGAAATATGCTTCACAGTATTTTCCAACCCTGTTCCTCAGAAATGCAAGCAGTCATAATTCTTAAATTTTATTCAGCACCAATCGGTTCTATGAGCCTATAAAAATATATGCACTCCGTTCTTTACACTATATTTAAAGAGATCTTTTCTCAGTTTCTTCCCCTTCTCCTGTTACCCTTTAGCTTCTTCTGTTGCATACATAACAGAAAGGAGCAGTCCTTCATTACCCTTTCCTACCTCTACATGGTGTCCAAAATTCCCTTGGTAAAAACAGGCCAAAAAACGAAGCAAATTTAATTCTGCGATAGAAATAAAACAACGCTAATTGCTAATCTGACAAACTGTGTTAGCATTTGCCTTCTTCCTGTGTGCTTTTCCTATTATAGGATCTGTGAATGAAGGACAATGTGTTCATTCAGCATACGATACAATGAGTTATTGATAAGAGAATCAGTCATAGAACAACTTGGATTGGAAGGGACCTTAAAGATTACCCAGTCCCACCCCCCTGCCATGGGCAGGGACACCTCCCACCAGACCAGGTTGCCCAAAGCCCCATCCAGCCTGGCCTTGAACACCTCCAGGGTTGGGGCATCCACAGCTTCTCTGGGCAGCCTGTGCCAGTGCCTCACCACCCTCACAGTGAAGAATTTCCTCCTAACATCTAGTCTAAATCTCTCCCCTTTTAATTTAAAACCATTCCCCCTTTTTCTATCATTATCTGCCCAAGCAAAAAGTTGCCCACCATCTTTTCTTATAGGCCCCCTTTAAATATTGAAAGACCACCATGAAGATCTTGATCTTCTACTCCTCTTGATCTTCAGGAGTATTTCTGGACACTAGCATAAAATCAAACAGCTGCTAATGAAGGTCATCCCTAAGCAGCATTGATAACAGTGGTTCTAAGGTCTGACAAATATTCGTTAATGCTTCAGTGCCTTTACTCAGTTCATCTATGTTTGTATTATAAGCCATTCGTGTTAGGGACTTGGTTAGGAAACGGCAATGTCTTCAGTATGAGGTTACATACTGAACAGTATGAGGAAGGGCTTGTGCACTGAGCTCTGCTCGCTGGGTGTTAGGGAAAGGTTCTGCACCCAGAGGGTGGTCAGGCACTGGGACACATTCTCCAGGGTAGTGCTCATGGCACTGAGCCTGCTGGAGTTGAAGTTTTTGGACAACTTTCTCAGACACATGGTATGATTTTTTGGGGTGGTCCTTTGGGGACCCAGGAGTTGGACTTGATGATCCTTGTGGATCATCAAGTCAGATATTCTATGATTCTATGATTCAAAATTACAGGAACTTTATCTTTTAAAGTTTTTACTGACTGCAACCAAATAGTAAAGAACAGATTTTTTTTTCCTATTATTGTTGGACATCTGCAGTTGCAGAAATGACTCACTTCACATTCTATGAATCAATGAAACCTAATGCTAATGCAATAGAATTAAAAGAAGAATTCATCAGTTTCCCATGTTAAAA
Organism: Cygnus atratus; assembly: GCF_013377495.2. Taxonomy (NCBI): domain Eukaryota; kingdom Metazoa; phylum Chordata; class Aves; order Anseriformes; family Anatidae; genus Cygnus; species Cygnus atratus. The sequence goes on along the minus strand of NC_066362.1, from coordinate 179,249,601 downwards.
AAGGGCTGTTATAGGGAGACAGATGACACATTACTATGGCCCTGAAAAATCTGCTGATTAACATTATTGCTGTAAAGACAGGTGATGGGTTCAATTTTACTGCAGTCAAAACTCAATGTATCTCCAGCTATTACATAATAAAGTGAGAAAAGTACGTGTGAGCTTTAGCCCCAGATGATGGCAGAGAGCAGTTACTAATCTTCTGACAATTTTTTTTGTCATGAGATGCTGTGATAACAATATTTGATTTGTGAGTGAGACTTGTCCACAGCTCTGGCTTCCCAGCTCATCTGATGCTACTACAAGCTTTCACAAGGAGATAGAGTCAGAGGGGGAATTACAGCTTTAGAATTAGTTTGAAGAAGCTAAATTTCACCACCCTTTTTCCATGATTTAACAGAAGGAAGTCTCCATGGTACAGAACAGCGTGTGAAGAGCAATATCACAGCTGTAACTCAGCCCTGTTTCTACCCCCTGACACTGCCGCAGACTCCAGAGGGATGTGACTAGCCACACTGAAAAGCCATTTCTGAGGAATATGCACTGAGTGACAGTCATTATCTTAAATTTGGAAAGACATGTCCCAAAGAAAAGGCCTTTAAAAACCTGTGCCAGGGTAGACTCAAAAATGATCATTGGCTAAAGATATGGAAAGGAGCAGATGACTGGCACCACACTCTAAAGGATATGAGCAAGAGAAGCTGCTTAGATTCCTTACAAAGGCAAGGCCAGATGGGATGGTTAGAGAGAGGGGTGGGTTTTTCTGGAGAAACAAAATTATGAAGCTTTTTAGAAAAAAGAATACATGAAAAGTGAGGACGAGGGGGAAGTAATACTTTCCAAAGCCTGAGTGGGTCAGATAACCTCTTTCTGAACACAGACCTTCTGTATCTCTGTATTTTCCTCAGTTTCTCCCGTTCTTCAAGTGGTGACGTGGCATTTGTGACCTGGGTGGCCACAAAGATCTCACATCCCTCCTTTCCTATGAGAGAGATCCTCACACTGCATTTAGATATGAAGTTTTGGCTCAGTTCCTCTTTCATCCACCTCTAAAAATAAAGGGCAATGCCAACATCTGTTACTATACTGATTATCTGCCTTGGTGAGACTAATGGCTAGCATTTGTTTGCTTATGCCCATAGTCTCAAAGGCCTTAAAGCTAGCCCACTACTGAATAAGTTGTTCATTGCAGAATTTGACTCTCGTCTTTAAGGGCCCATTTTTCTTTAGGACATGAGGGAAACAGTTAACTCTTCTTTTCCTAAGGATCTGAGAACTTCTGATCTGTTTTTGTGTAAAAACACTATGAAGTACAAAAGCATGAGACAGCTTCTCCAGCTACGCAGACATGTCATTCTGCTGCTGTCAAGCTGTATATTTGAAATTTAACTAGACATAGAGTGATGTGATCACAGTCCTGCTGACTTGTATAATTTTATGATGAGCCTCCTGAAATTTGATGTTTTTATTAGGGATCCAACCTATTTTTAGACAGATTTTTTTTATATATTAGTCCTGCAATGTTGGGGTGAAGTTTATGTCTTTCAAATAATCAGTATTTTGAAAACCACGTCAATGAGAAAGCTTCCAGAAAACAGAAATTAGAAGCAAAATAGGATTTTGATGGTGACACAGAAACTGTTGAAGACAGTTTCATGAGGCAGTTTATATCCTGTTGACTTGTGCTGATCAAAAAGTTCAAGGTAAACGCCATGGTACCTATCTTGACCTGTGGGCACAGTATGATGTGAAATTAACAACTTCAGCTAGCGCAGGTGAGCAGGTAGGTTCGTTTCTTCACACACGATCTTTCCATATGACTGGAGAGGCTATGATCTCAGATGCCATAATCTTAATATATTCTCTAAAGGATGTCTAACACCAGAAGATGAGAAAAATATTAAGTAGCTTTCCCTTTTTCAGTACACTCTCTGAACGTATTGTAGAAAGGAAAATAATGTGAGGCTGGAATAGGAACTCTGTTTTCCAAAGCTGTAACTGGAACACTGGAAAAGTTAACTGATGAGAAGATGTCCTGAAAAACAGAGGTGACAATGGCCTTGATTGTTTACTAAATAAATACTCTACAAGCACAGGAAAAAACCCTTAAAGATGAATCCAAACTGAAGTTCTTTGTCTTGCTTCCTGCTCACTGGCTTTTTTTTTGAATAAAATAGTATTGCCAAACTTGATGTTTTGCTGGAATTTTGCAAGACCTCATCTTGAATTTGTAGGCCTGTTTTGATAACTAGCCATCTGTATCATTTGCTGGAGAAAAATCCAGTGGCTGCCAGTAAAATGAAATTGGTGGTATAACAAGAGAACCGTGTGCAAATGATTATCTAGTGAAAGGCATTGGTCCCCATGCTTAAAAATCAGAACACAGAGTAGACACTTTCCAGAATTCATGAGGATAGAGGAATTTGGGCTCTCAGCAAAGCAGGTGTTTGTTATAAAATGCATATGGTTGTAAACAACAAGGCACAGGTGGAGCACCTGGGATCACAAGACAAATTCTAGGGGGACAGACATTACAAAACACTTAGTTTGCTCCAATCATCAGACTTTAAAGGTTGTAGAGATAGGAACCAACAATTTATTAGTTTGTTTGAGGGTCTCAAAACAGCAATATGCACAGAAGGGCTGAGGCAACTGAGCCCTAGTGTATGGCACAGCCAGGGACAATGACATTTCCAGCACTGCCTTTAGCAGCAGTAGCTAGTAGTAGAAAGTAGCTTCCTCAGAGGGAAGCATGCTGGTTTACCCAATGGTGAAGGAAGGCTTGCAGTCTAATTAACCATTCCTTTCTTTAGTATGGCATGTTTAAGTTCCGTATTATGATTATTATTCAAAGACAAGGCTTGGGAAGGCAAATGTGGAAAAGTGCTCTTGGAAAAGCTCATGCATGGTGCCCTCAGCACTGCCTGTTTTGTTCTGCAAATGCTCTTTGTCAGAAGCTCATGCAGGTCTACAGAATTCATGCATGGTCTCCACCCTCATACCGCATGCTAGACAGGTCTCCTGGCTATTTTCCTTGACTGTTTCATCAGTTCAGCTAGCTTTTTCTTTCAGGCTATGCTGGATGCCACATAATGGTGTGACTAATTGAAGTTGTTCCTTTCCCTCCTCCTCCTCCACATCTCTTGATTAATATTTTGTTGTATACCTTAATTAGCACATTTCTGGCTTCTGGCTGCTTGTATCTCTTAGAGCTTTCTGAAGAGACACTAGTAAAACTTTACACGCTGTATTATGACAAATATTGCAGACACAAACTCCTTACTAGGTTAGTAATTATATCATGCCCACAGAATTCTATTATAAACCCAGCATGACACCACAGATGGTGAAATGGGGAATGGTCTGCTTCCTGTATGCATGGAATTAATTCTGTTAAATCCCATCATAAATGTGTTACAAAGTTAGAACATTAAAAGGAAAATAACAATTTTTAGCCTTTCTAATACAGTTTGTATTTTTCAGGGGTTTTATTTTGTTGGCTGTTTTCTGCCTACTGAATAATGCTCTGAAATAGGGTTTATATACAAAGACACAGAGGAAACAAGATTTGCCATTAGCTTGCCATGGAAAACATTCATATTAGCTGAAGAGACTGTAAGAAACAGTGTTCTCTCAAATAAGTTTAAGTTGTCTTCAACTTCTGCTTTTGGCCTTATATGCATGTACAATTATCCCCAAAGAGACACAAGACATCTTGACAACGAAAGGGAAAGCTGCAAATTTTAGACAGTTTTAAAGAGGTGTAGGAAGAAGATGGGGTCCAAAACTTGGACATCTATAGTCATATCTTTGGAGACAATAAAGATTGCTTCTATTTTGTGCCTATTGATGTGAATCAGCTGAAAAGGGGCTCCTTTGAGACTTTGTGAACATGGCAACATAAAAGAGTGCCTACTTTAAGCTCTTTGCCTACATTTTCCTTTCTGTTGCATGGAACAAAACACCACTACTACCAATTTGTTTGATACAACCTCCTTTCTTGACATAAGCATTTTTTTTTCACACCTTAGGTTGCTAGTAAAAAACAAAACAATACAAAACAAAAACACGTTTTCTGGAAAAAGAGTATATTTCCTGTGTTTGCTGTCGGGATTTGTATACATAACTTGTATTACTGTGGGGATAAACCTATGTAGCTAAATCCCTATGTACAAAGATGTCTCCTTCACATATCAAAACTGAGCAGATCCATTTCATTTCCATGATGTGTACAAGACAATGATACAGAAAGACAATAAGCTAAGTCCACTGGTCATATGATCCTTGAAGGAATACTTATTTATTTTACTTGATTATTTGTAATAGACTTGCAGGTTTCAAGCATTTCATCACTTGCTTGGAACGATGATTATGGGAACTGAGATGTTACTGGCATCAACCACAATAATATAAACCATTCACAATTATAAAAGAAGAGAGACATCGGTAAGTGAAACAAGAGTGCATGCACTCTTCCTGCTGAGTAAAGCCTGATTTTTGAGGAAAGATGCTCGGACAGTGCACAATAATCATCCATCTTTCTATACAGACCGTCACTCTGTAGCATATAAAAATTAAATAAAGCAGGCGTGTAGAGCCAGATGGTTATTTCCTGTTATTAAAGCTTTAAGGGACAAATTAATCTCTGTTGAAACTCCATTGAGTTCAATGGGGTCTCTATTGACTTAGGTGAAATTACATCACAGATGCTGTGGATGTGGATTTTGGAGGATGGGGACCATTTAGGGAGTCATCTGTGTACAACCTCTGCATTTCACTTAACTCTCATGAGCTGTCTGTATCTTTGGATACTAATTCTCCACAAAGTTCCTTGTGCCACTAGTACAGCAGCTTTGCACTAAGCAGTGAAGCATGGTGCTTGGTTGTTGAAAATAGCATAGTGAAAATAATGGAAATAAATAGCTCAGGTGCTTAATGAGCATTAAAGTGTTGCTGGGTTTGGAGCAGGTTCAAACATCTCTGTGGAACTGCATAGTGTAGATATAGCCCAAGTCTCATAATTATCTTTTAGTGTAATCTCACCTCCCTTTTTCACCTGGGCATCTGTTTAATAAGAAATCATTTGCTAAGTGCTATGAACACCTGAGTAGGTCCTGTAACAGCACACCAAAGGAGGAAGCAGCTTCATTTTACCACTGAAACAGGTAGTTGTGCTAGCACATCCTAACCGCAGTCAGCTGCACTGTCATGTGGACTGGGAAGACTGGAAGGACTGGAAGGGAGGGAGAAGAGAGGGAGGTTTGGGAGGAGGCAGAGACTCTCTGACTGGTTAACAGATAATGAAGGGTAAAAAGCACTTTGCAAGGCAGAAGAGTCTGTCTCACTGCTAAAACTAAGGGTGAGATTATGTGAAAATCAAATGTCTAAAAATTGCACATCTAGGTTTGGACAGCTTTAATCTCTTCAGATAGAGAAGAGCTGGGCACCTCCCGTACTTATGTATTCCATTCTAAAACTTGTGTTTGAGGAAAACAGGATGAAATGCTCTCTGGCTACAGCTCTTTATTTCTATGGTCTGTAGAGGGAACCAACCTTTTAGGCACTGGCTGTAGAGCAAGTGAGATAAATCCTAGGTCATTCTGGGCAAGATGATGTCAGGCAGAATGTTACAATTTCCCACAAGCCTCTTAACCTCTTGAAATGATACAGGTTGTTCAAAACAGCCAGAAAATGGGTGCAGATGCTTCCTGTATTTCATCCTCTTTATGTTTATTCTGCTGCCTGAAGTAATGATGTTTAAAAGGACATTTACAAAGTTAGCCATCTGTGTGACTCTTTTGATTATTTTAAGGAAACCTACACACCACTTTGAAGCACTCAAATAAATCTAGCAGGTTTCCTCAAGCATGCGTAACTCAAAAGGGTGGTTTCAGACTCTTAGGCATGCTCAAGACATAGTAGGACAGGGAAGTGCTGATCTGGACCACTACTTGTCAACATCTCAGATGTTAAATGCACAATAAATGTGTGATTTTGTCCCAGTCCCCCCATTCAGACCAAGATTCTTTAGACAGAGTGCTATATCTAACTAATCTGGTAGCTATTTTGGTGCAGCCTCTGGGTTTAATTACTGAAACTGTGCCCTTGGGTGGGAAAAAATTGACTGGGTCATGAAAATCCATGGATAGTATATCTTTGCAGTTGAGTGATTAGAACACGAGTGAGGAATGTGCTTTTGAGACCTTTCACAGTAAAAGAGGGGAGTTAAACTGCTTTTTCCTTTCCCCTTGATGGCTCCCGAACACATCAATTCTCAAACAAATGTGAAACTGCTCCTTCAAACACACCTTAAAGAAATCTGAGTCCCACAGTCAACAACTTCCAGTCCCAAATCGGAAGAGGGTTTATCCAAAGCCTTGGAAGTTGTACCTTAAGCTTTGTCCCTTCCCTCAACATTTTTTTATCTGTACCTTTGGGTTGTGCTGTGCTTGCTCGTTTTCCGTGACATCCCCAGAACAATAGGGCTGGGTGTTTTGTTGCCCACTTTAAGGACTCCTCCACTTTAAGGGTCCACTTTAAGGACCAGACCTTGCAGTAGGGAATGTGGGCCTGGGAGCCACAGAACCTGAGACAGGGACCTGCAAGTGACATGATGATGGTGTGAACACAGCTCTTCACTTTTCCGCTGAAATCCATCACCCTCACTTGAACTTCTGTTGACAGATATGAACATGGCTTCTCCCAGCCCATATCAAGAAGTCAGGGCTGCAAATGCCCAGGTTTTCCCAAGCAAAGAAATACTGTCTAGGATATTCAACTGTCATTCAGCATGGAAAAAGCATGGTCTTTGTTAGAGAAACTAAGAACATCTCTGAACCAGGTTCTGCAAGCTGGATCTATGAGGGAAACTGGGCATCATGCTGAGCATTTCCTACCCAACCTCAGGTTGCCTTGCTACTTGTGGTTTATAAGTTAATGGACCTATGCAAAGAGTTGGACACCCTTGCCTAAGATCCCCAAAGTCAGCACGATGGAGTAAGAAGTCTTCAAGATAGCCCAGGAGGCTTGCCAAATACAAGGACCCTGCCTCATCCCCAGCCTTGACAGCCAATCAGTCACTTGTATCTGCTGAAGAAACAGGATCTTGTCAGCTTTTGGGCTTCTCAGCCATGAAACTGTTTCTCTGCAGGTAAACCCAGTCAAAGTTTTCTCACAGAAACCAGGAACAAGTGCATTGCTGACAATCGGGTGGAAACAGCATTCCAGGGTATGTTCAAAAATCCCTCTCTGGGTGGTGGTTTAAAAGAGGGTCTTAAATCCAGCTGACATCCCATCAGACCGTGGTTATCACCAAAGCCTCATTTTTTCTTGGCTTGCCCTTTCTCAGGCTCTTCTTCTGAAGGTGGGCCATCTTTTGTCTAATCATTAAATATTCACTGAATAAAAGGCATTTTTCTGTGAGCTGGGGAACTGATGCAAAGTCTTTGGCAGTTTTACATATGCTAACCAACCAGAATTTAAACTACTTCAGCATAGGTAGATGCTGAGCAGGGGTTTTGATGAACCACGGGGTTAGAAGAGGTAACATGTTCCCAGCTCAGCCTTATGCTCTATTAATCCCACTCTGCTGATGTTACAAGAAATGCTAATGAAGGATGATCTGTGCAGCTTTGGCCAGCGGGCAACAAGCAAATCCCAGCACTGCAGACTGATGAGTTAGCTGTAGTTGTCAAAGTCTGGGGCTTTTTCCTCATGAAATTCAAATGTCAGGGATGTTAAAGTAAATCAGATGGTGAAAGGATGCCAGAGAAAAAGGATCCCAATGTCAGAAACTGTTCTTGGTATTTCAGAATGTTCTTAAGTGTTTTGGTTTTAAATCATGTTTATTGTGCTATTTATTAGACATTTTAGGATGTTAGGGTGATTTATCTGGGAACAACGAATCTGCCAGCCCATTACTTCTGAATGAGACAATGAGGAGATTAAGGGTAAAAAGACAATGCCTTTTACTGCAGGACTTTGAAGGGCTATCTGCCATCAGAGATGACACATTCACTGTAGAAAAGAGGTAGGATTTTGCTGAATAAACTCCAGGAGAAGGCTTTGTGCTGCCCCTGCCCCTTCACTGGAGTGCTCTGAGCATTGTCCATGTTGCACACCAGAGTGCAGCCAGTGGGGCTGGGCAGGGTCAGAACAGCTTCCACAGCTGCATCGCAGTACAAGCAACCAAGCCATGATCTACCTGGGATGCCTCTAACTACTGTGGCCTCCCACTGGAGGAAGTAAACCTCAGTGTAACGTGATTCAGCTTACATTAGTTGAAGATCTGTCCAGACAGGAGACAAAAAATAAATAAATCCCACAGTTATTTTTTTTGGGTACAACACAGTGCTGCCTTCCATGAGTAATACCAGCCATCCCATACTATCTGGGAATGTCATTAGCAGAGCATGTGTGACAATTTGAAGGAAGTTATTAACAGAAAGAAAAGAAGTTGTTGATAGAAAATAATGTTTTCAATGCATTCACCCCACTACAACCTATTTGCTTTCTCTATAACCAGAGAGTGTTTCTCTGGTTATACTGAAGATGAAAAACATCCCATCCATGACTTACTCTACTCGGGATCTACTGAGAAGTGGGTAACATTACGATTCCTCTTTCATTAATAAATAAATAAATAAATAAATGCAGAAATGCTGAATTGGTCCTGGTAGAAATACAAATGACAGGAATGTAAATGACAGCAGGGGTTCTTTCCATCTTGAATTTGCTTGGAAAAAGTGCAAACCATGGCCAAACATGGTCATGTGCAAGGGAAGATAGCTTCACCTTCCTCAGTTTGCCTGAACAAATTATCTGAGTGTAGAAAAAATGTAAGAAACTCTCTCTCCTTCTCCCTCTCTTTTTACCACTTAGAAACAGCACTGGGAATCAGAAAAGATTTTGCTTATCCACTTAAAACAACTTAATGCTTTGCTGAAGCCCTTATTTTTGTTGAGCAAAAATGTTGGAGGCAAAAGCATCAGTCACCGACTGAATGTGCTGTACATAATGCTCACTGGTTGCAAATAGCGGTGAAAAGTGAGAACTCAATAAGTAATTGGTATTTAAAAAACAAATAAAAACAGAAGTTCTTTATTGAGCTTGAACAGCTGCAGTTTTGTGTGCTTTTCCAGGTTCAGTAAAATAATTAATTTTGTTGTTGTTGTTGTCTGGATGCTTTTTATGTCTTTCTAAGATATGACCTGAATGTAATGCACTTTGCCAATGTGATCAGACTGCCAACAGTCAATGTGAATGCAGGCAGTAGAAGCAAAAGGTGTCGGAAACTGACATCTACTTGGACCAAGGTTTTCAACTCAAGACATTAGGATTTTGGAAAAACATACATCTTGAGCCAAATTTCAGGATTGTAGATTTACTGCTGGTTAAAATATAAAGTTGCAAAACTGAAGAATTCCTGAGTCAACATTACGTTGGTCATTTAACTCAGCAAGGGGATTAATGTGTTTCAGGGTGCCACAACGAGGCCATTGCAATGTAGGTATTTGCTGTATGGGGCCTTGTAGGGAGGAAGGAGGAAATATTAGAACAGGCAGAAAACAAATTGTTCTTGGCTTGCTTAGGCCATTAGCGTGACTAATTCCATGGGTGACTAAACTCGGGCTCCTTAAGACATGCTTGTTTTCAAAAGTATTGGAGTGCACAGATTTGAATCTCAGGCCATAAAAGGTCGATTTCCATTGCTGGTGAAGCATACATCAAAACTTAACTGCAGATTCTCAGGATCACACCAGAAAGTCACCTAAATCTGAACCCCAGCATGGAAGAGCCCGTGTTTACACTCATTCCCCCCAGATGCTTTGTGAAGAGTCAGAACCCAAACCATCCAGTGGCACAGGGCTAAGCACATGGTAATTGTCCAGGGCTTTTTACAAGAAGAAGAGGAGGACTGCTGTGGTGAAGAACAAGCTTTTGTCTATGCTGCCTCTTGCAGTGGAGGTTTTTCTGCAAGCCCTCTTGAACAGTCACCACAAAACGGAGACACTGCCATTTTGGGACATCTTGACTTCCTCCATTAACATCTCCCAGAGTTGGAGAGTTGTAGACTACTTAGGGTATAGAACTTCAAGCCATTCTTCTGTTAGGTCCTGTGTGATTTCTACTCTTTCTCAGGATAGTTCTGCTACTGCAGACAATGGGATATGACAAATAGACTGAACCGTGTTCTTAGCCTTTCTGAAATATAAGGAGTAATATAAATCATGATGGTTTCTCTAGGGTCCTGTGAAGTCAAGCCTTGGCATCATAATCAAGAGATAAGCTTCAACTTCCATGGCAGAGTTTTTCCCTGCTCACATGAACAATGCACTCCCATAGCATTACACCAAAGGAAATACACATTCGTTGCAGAACTGTTTATTAATGACTCTCACACCATATAGGTCATTGAAATACTGCACTGGTAGTTGCATAGAAATGCCTCCATTCCAAGAACTGCCCGGCAGTCAAGAAATGGAAGCTAAATACCAATTCTTGCATTTGGCCTATTTCAATTATGTGATCTGTCAGGCCAAAATATCTTCTGAGAAAAGTTGTCTGGAAGCTATTTCCAAAAAGATTACACATGGCAATCTTTAACCATCCTCTTTCCACCACCTGGATATTGTTTGCAAAGCATTTTTCATTCATATACACAGATATATTTATATATATATATTAGACATTTTAATCTAATTTTAGCTTTTCTTAGGATGTGCCCTCACACAATGACTGATGCTGTGCAACATGTATTTTCCCTTCAAATCAACATTGTCTTACTCAGGTGCAGTTCAGAGACAAATAGTAATCTGCAGGTGATTTAACAATTCTCTGGTGAAGCCTACACCTACATCTATTCTATTTTCCTTACTGTGAAATATTTATTCCAGCTGGACGCAGTGACAAAATCCCTCATAGTAAGAATGATGAAGCAATGGAAGAGGGGCCCAAGGAGGTTGTGGAAATCTGCATCTGTGGACACTTTCAAGATTTTACTGGACAAGAGATCCTGAGCAACCCGATTTAACTTTGTAGTTTGCTCTGCTTTGGGCCAGGAAGCAGGCTAAATGACTTTAGACACTCTTTCCAAACTACCTTAATCTGTGATTCTGTGTTATACACATCAGACTTTCTGTGACCTCTCTCTGACTCTCTAGAAAAAAAAAAAGCAAAAAAAAAGTAAAAAAAAAAGTGGGGGAATGCTCTATGCATAAACATCAATGATTATAATAAACTTAGCATATATATCCTCAATAAGATCATTATCAGAGTTTACAGATTAAAATGTAGCTTGGGCATCCAGTCCCTGCACATGAATCTTCTGCATATTCTGTACTTGTTGGACAAATGGAGTAGCTGTTTTTGCCTTGTGGCCTCTCATGACAATTTTCTTGGAGGTCTACAGTATGACCTTTGAGTAAAACCCAACTTGAACTGTATCCAGTAATGAGTTTTCAGGAATTTGCAGAGTAAGAATTCCTGGCTTAAGGGTCACCTAAGATTTTTAAATATCTTCTTAGAATTGCATAACTACTGATGGAGTAGCATTTTAGCTTTTTTTTTCCAGATTATCTTAAAAAAAATAATAACGTCTGCATGGCAAAAGCAGATATCTTTCAGCTGGATGTCATGACAGGTGTCTTGCACAGTAAGAGAGTCCCATCTTTCAAGACAAAGACCTGTGAAAACCTAAGTGAGACACCCTTATTGTCACTGGTGCAACTTTATACAGAGCTCTTGAATGGGAGCACAACTTGTATGGGAGTGGGCTCCATTTTGAGCTTGCTTTCCCTCTCTCACCATGCAGGCTGTCTGGGAAGAGCTGGGTAGGTGCTGGGGATGGAGCTGAGGCTCTGTCCTTGCCCCACATCAGTTCACAGCTTCAGGAGGCATTTGAACTTCAGATCTCCGACACCTTTCCAAAGTGACTATGCAGGGACTCCAGATAGGTAGCCAAAGACAGAAGAAATTAATCTTTCTTCTAATTACCTGGGCTGAAGGCCAAGCTGAGAAGGTATTTGTTGTCTATGCCAGCTAACTTTGTTAGTTGAAAAGAGCTATCAATTCCAAGGGCCCGTTTGACCTTCTGCTGAGTCATTGCACTACAAATAACTGTCCGTATATGTTCACTTGCAATGAACTCCCACCAGACTAGAAAATACCCACATTAGACAATAATCCAAAAGTATATACATATACCCTTTTACTTACATGAACAGTCAAACACCAGAGCCCTTCCACAGCTGGCTGCCTCCAGCGCCAGTTGTCATCCTGTGTTGGGTTCAGGGTAGTACTGGTCAGCATTACAAAGGAGCACCCTGGACTCTGATGGGATTTGTTTTCTTTGGATGTTTTATAGGATACTAAGCCAAAGTCTTTCAAGATGAAAGTGCCCAGGGATGCTGGGGATGAATGAACAATCTTGACCCACTTTCCCTGGATGTCAGAGCCTTGCAGCGCGGATGCATTCCCACCACAGTTGAAGCATTACTGCAGATAATAGTCATGTTGGCATGTACAGTGTGGCGGGCAGCAATTTTTTTTGAGCCCAGACTGAACCCTCTCCTGTAAATGTAGCAATTACCATATAAAAAAAAAAATCACTACAGATGTAACCTGAAAATTTGTTGACAACTTACTGAGAGAACTCACCCAGAAAGGCTTTGATCTCCAGAGTGGCATGACAAGAAGACTTGTGGCTACTTCAGTATTCCCAATTTCATGCTTCGGACATGCTCATTATTGTAGACTTTTTTTTTTTTTTTTTTTTTGGTAAGAAAAGGCAATAGGAGTTTGAATGAGAAAAGGGTAGGTTGGCTGCAGTTCTACACAGCGCTTGGTAAGACCATGCTTGTAGGCCCACTGACTGGTGGGATCCATCAGAGTCAACAGTTTAATCATGGAATCACAGCATGGTTGAAGTTGGAAGTGATCTCCGGACGTAATCTGCTCCAATGCTCCTGCTCAACAGGGACACTCATAGCAGGTTGCCTAGGACTATGTCCAAGTGGGTTTTGAAGACCTCCAGGGAGGAGACTCCGCAACCACTCTGGACAACCTGTTCCATTACTCTGTCACATGTACATTAAAGAAGTGTTTCCTAAATTAAGCCAGTACTTTGGAACAACCATCAATGAGAGCATCTTCTACGTATCCCATCCCAAAGCCTTAAGATTCAAACATGTCTTTATGAAATTTCTGGATCATAATTTTCCAAGGTGAGTGTTAAGTAGAAATATCTGGCAATATACCAAATTAATTTACAAGACAACAATAAACAATAGTCTAGACATAGCTGCAGACATTAGTTTTTATTTCTCCTTTTAGACATATACATCTTGTGTTCTCTGTAGGAACTTTTTATACCTCCTACTCAATCCTTGTTATGAAAACCATACTTAAAATAACATTAGGGCTTGAATTTCCTAATGCCTCCTACTCCTCTTCGCAGCCTAGTGATAATGAAGAGGAAGTTTTGTTCTGGGCTGTTTCTCAGCTTCTGGAGCACCCACATAACACACACAAGTGAAAATGCCTCAAAAAGTGATGAAAAATCTCATTACATCTGCATCTTGCTCCTAATCTCATGTCTTTATTCTTTATTCTAGTTGTAATAACCATCTCAGTCTTGAGATCATTGCAGCCCCTTAAATATCCTAAACAACAGTTATTATGCAATATTCATGTTGTTCATTCAAATACAAGTAATTTTAAAATGGTTTTAACTTATCTCAAGATGCTGGCAGAGAAAGAACTATCAAATTAGATATTTTTTATGAGAAAAAGAATGTTAGCATCGAGCACAGGCCAAATTATCAAGACAGGGGAAACAGTTCTCAGTTCTCCCAGTATTATGAACGAGTGCTAATGGTTTTGGAGGATGAACTGTACATTCACCTGATGTGTACACACATGTGCAAGGTTGGTGTGGGAGAGCTCCCTCCTAGGCCCTAGGTTTTGTTGGAAAGCTTGTGCAAAAACTGAGTTTGGTTCCTGTTGTAAACCTCTCTTGAAATTTTGGCATGTTTAAGTCACCTTGCATGCAAAATTATCTGTGTTTTGATGATCAGATGCTCTGCTTGACTGCAAGAACAGGAACAATGGGCACTGTCCTTGAACATAGCTCTTCTGTTTTCTCAGCCTAAAGTTGGATTTTGCTTAGGTATCTGTCAAGGTATAGTCCCCATGTACTCCCATTCTTCTAGCCTGTTTGTCTTCTAACCATTTCACTGCCTCTTATTTCTTTTTGATTTTCAGCTCAGTTTTTATGAAAGGTCTTACTGTTTCCCCCATATATTTCATGTCAACTCGTGGGGATTTCAAAGGGAAAAGACCTTTCCTGACCATGTGACTGCCTGGTGATAATTCTTGACATAATTATAGCCCAGAGAAGCTGTGGATGCCCAGTCTCCGGAAGTATTCAAGGCCAGGTTGGACTGGGCTTTGTGCAACCTGGTCCAGTGGAAGGTGTCCTATGGCAGGGGGCTTGGGACTATACAATCTTTAAGGTCCCTTCCAACCCAAACCATCTGTTGTGGTTTAGCCCGGCTGGCAGCCAAACACCACACAGCCGTTCGCTCACCCTCCCCCCTCCCTCTCCGGGATGGGGGAGAGAAACAGGAAAGTGAAGTCTGTGAGTTGAGATAAAGACAGTTTATTAAGACAGGGAAAAGAATAACAATAATAATAATAATAATAATGATATTAATAGTAATAATGTGTATGAAATAAGTGATGCACAATGCAATTGCTCACCACCCGTTGACCGATGCCCAGCCTATCCCCGAGCAGCCGGCCCCCCCCTCCACCCCGGCTAGCCACCCCTATATATTGTTCAGCATGACGTCAGATGGTATGGAATACCCCTTTGGCCAGTTTGGGTCAGCTGTCCTGGGTCTGTCCACTCCCAGCTCCTGCTGCATCCCTAGCCTGCTCGCTAGCAGGACAGAGCAAGAAGCTGAAAAGTCCTTGGCTTGGTGTAAGCACTGCTCTACAACAATTAAAACATCAGCATGTTATCAGCGCTCTTCTCATTCTAATCCAAAACATAGCACCCTGCCAGCTACTAGGAGGAAAATTAACTCTGTCCTAACTGAAACCAGGACACTATCCTATGATTCTATGAACTTTGACAAAAAAAAAAAAAAAAAAAAAAGCAATTTCAGAGCAAACATATTGAAACTGTGAGGCTGGAGGTGGTTGAGCTGGTTGGGGAAGGTGGTTTACGTGTGTTGCTCTCTTCACAACAGATAGCTTCAAAGCTACTCCACACTCGGGTGATGCAGAATAACAGATGCTGCAATTTTACAGCTCTCTTCCAAAATCTGTCAAGCCTGAGATGTTTTGAATAAAATTCTAGCTCTACCCATTGTTTTTTTCTGATGGAAATCTGGGGAGGTATTGACAGAATCTTATTGAAAAACATAATAGTTCAGAAAATTTCAATATACTCCTTGAACAGATGATGCAAAGGCCCTTTTTCACATCTAGAGAATGCCTCAAAGCAGAATTGTAACATATAGACTCTGTGTTGTCCTCCTCAGATTCATGTATCTCTCTAAAGACCCTACAGGGAAACCAGGAATGCTGCATTCCTAAGGCAGGTTCCCAAACTTTGTGCCATACTGCCAAGGACAGCTTCTTCTTCATATTTTATGTGAGGTCAAACCCTTGGCAGTAGTACACAAGTAAGCAAACTGTGTCTAAAGAGCAAAGAACTAGAGCATTATTATATTTAAACTGGAAATAGAGAAAAGTCAAGGATGCTTTCTATAATTTAAAAGCTGGGGAAATCTCAGATGTAGTAAGCGGATGGAGCTAGATAAGATATTTTCAGCTCTTCAGCGGTTTCAGAGTAAAAGGATTGCCATTGGAATGGTGCATTGGTAATATCTGGGTCCGTTGGTGAGAGTAACTTTGATCTTGCGTGTGAACATAGTCTAAGGGTGATGGTGAGAACATCAAAGTGACTGCTGGCTCCCAACAAGGCAGTAGATTTATGATCTGCGGAATTCTGAACTTCCAACAAAGGGCTCCAGTTAAAGCTCTGTGCCTAGGTGTGTGGCCAATGTAAAAATTAAATCTGGCTGGCTTGGAAACATGCATGATATTATAGTCATATGCTTCTGCAAAGACCAGGGTAGTATTAGCATAGGCTCATCCAAGAGAATATAGTGTAGGGTGCAGCTTATACCCACAAAGCCATCTCAGCTAATAAATCTTAGAGAGTCTGAAAGAGTAAGGTCATACAGAGCTTGTGGGAGCTGACCAACCTTTGACTTGTCACACAAGAAAGCATTTTTTCATTTTTTTTCGTCTTAGACTGTCTTACCGTCCTATCTTTAAAACTGGGAAAAACCTGCCTTTTCAGTTTTGCCTTTTGTGTGCAAAAATAACAGTGATTACTGATTTGCAGCAAGTCTGGGTTTTGTTTATTTCTTTCTTGGCTTTCATAATGCTTTTTGTGGAGAGGTTTATGTTCCAAAATTAATAATGGCACTAGGGAGGGGAAATTCCACCTGGGCATCAACATCCAAAAAGAACCTTACAAAACAGACTGGGAATAAAAGGCTGTTCAGAGAACTGGAAGAAGACTGAACCAAATTTGTAGCTAGTATAGATGAGTCTGAAGTTGCTGGAGGTAACAGAGGTGCACACATTTCCACTTGAGGGTCTACTGCTTTTTGTGGACTGTTTTGAACAGTGACAGATATTTAATTTTGTTAGACTAGAGGACTGTGTAGCCTCTAGTGCCACAAGTCTAGAAACTCTTGCCAAAACTCTTTAGTTGACTTGCCAGAAATGACCTACCTCCTTAAAAATAAATAAATAAATGGAGATTTTCTTCTTTGCTTTTGGAATTAATTAATCTACACTGAAGGGCAGGCATTGCCAAAAATACGGTGTTTAATTCTCACAAAAGAAGACATCAGAAACACAGCAGAAGGAGGAGTGGATCCATGGAGGCCATCTTTTCCAGAAAGAGGGGTAGAGCATGGAATCTGCCAAGAGCAAAGCAAACACTGCATGCAGCATTTTACTGAACTCTTCTAAATGAAATTGAAAGCAGAGTAATGTTTGACAAAATGTCAAAGAGGAAATGTACCAGAACTGTAATATGTGATATTTGGATCTTTCTTCCAGAGCTGCAGTTTCCAAGACCATTTCCTTACAGAATTCATTGGAAATACAGGACAGAAAAACAACTTTTGTCATGCAAGGTAGAACTTTAAACTCTAAGAAATCCTTTAAACCTAGAGATGCTGAAGAGGTTTGAAGCCTTTATTGAATATAAAGACTTCAATAACAGCAAATGCCTACATGGCTACCTTTTTGAAAAGAGAAAACAAAACCAAAAAAAAAAGAAAAAAGAAAAAAAAAAAAGGGGATTTGTTTGCTTTGAAAACCTTTAAAACAGATCTCAATCTTTATGTGCATCTTGATGTGTCACATATCAGCAAAAGTAAGACCAAAATTTTCTTTAAAAAGAAGAAAAGATTAAAATCAACAATACCCCAAGGGATTTCAGTGGATCCTGAGTGTAGACAGTGTCCCTGAAAATGTATGTTGTACAGCTAAACATGACACCAAATGTTTATCTCTTTCTGAAGTGTGCTGTATGTATCTTACTTGTAGTAGCACTCAGATCCCAATGCAACAGGCAGCCATTAGCGGTAGGTAAGGCAAAAAGCTTCACGAGGAGTCAGCCAGAGCGTACGAAGGAAGTAGCACTCAGCTACAACTTTTTCCAAAACAATTCCGTCTTCTTCTTGTCTGCTTACAGAGGAAGGATGCTGTGAAGACAGGACTCGTTTTCAGCCAGGTCCTCGGAAACGGAGCAGTGGGAAGCATTACTGTTTATGCTGTCCTTAAAAGTGTTACTGAAGTCAATGCATACAACAGGCAGTCTGGTTCAGAGATGACATTTCATATTATTTGTTAATTGGACAAGCTGCCTTTACTAAATTACAAGCTCTTTTCATTAAGATGTCTCCTTCCTGTCATCCAGACAAGTGCTGCTTCTGATTTCTTAATCTTTTCTTTTTCAATATGATTTTCTTTTAAATTTCTGTTCTAACACAGACACCCTAAATCCCATGGAGCCAAAATCAACTTCACTGTAACATGTGTAGAGCAGCAAAAAATTTCCCAGTGGGACATTTTTCTTTTGTAAATACGGATCTGTCAGACCCACCATGTCCTACGCAAAGACACTTTGCAATATTTTGCCTGTAGGCTGCCCTCCAGGCTGCCTCCTACCTCCTCTCCTGCCTCCTTGCCCCAGACTATTGTGTGAGCTGCCAGGAGGTGGGAGCAGCTGGCTTACCTGCAAGCAGGCTCCTCAGTTTTCCCTTGATATCCCCATTTAGAAATGTGGGCTCCTAGGGCTTCTCAGATGACCTGAGGTTTTCATCTTCTGAGTCCCTTGTGCTACACTGGGGCCAGATCCATCTTGTGGGCTTCCTGTCACCCCACAAGAAACAAAACACATTTTCCTGGAAATTTTCTATAGCTTGTCCAAAAACCTCCATGTTCTAAGTTTTAGAGGCTGCTTTTACTTTCCAGTTCACCACCTGTTGGGGGCTGGTTAAAAACCCACAGCTTCATATAGGTGGTATCAAGCCTTTAAACTGAGAAAGGGACCAGATCAACATAACCTACTGTCCAGTTGCACTAATTTGAAAATATAACCATTTTTTGCTGCTGTCTACTAAACTTCAGAATATCTGGAAATGAGAGATTCTTGTTTGGAAGAAAGGATCTCCATAAAGATCCATGAGTGGATCTAAAAGGGATTTTGCTAGTTGCACTAATATAAGGAGTTTGATTAATTTATGTCTTTCATTAACAATGCACCTGTATTTATACTTGTGTAAATCATCTCTTACATAAGCCTTAAGCTTGCAAAAAGTAGCAGAACCTGGAGGCAGCAAATTCTATTCACAGACACAGGGGACCATTTTATTTAGTGCCTTATACTGTCAGCTGCCTTTATAGATCCACTGTCTCCAAATATACAGTAATACATTTCCTCAGTGTTCAAGATATACTCCATCTGGGTTGGAAAACTATGCATACAAAATCATTTAGGCATATCAGTGACAATAATTACAGTTAATATTACTGTGCTGAGGATCTAAATTCTCAGCTGTTGTAGATCAGCACAACTCTAGTAATGAAAAATTGGGAGAATTATGCCATTTTATCCCAAAAGCATCAGGCTGTATTTGAAATGATGACAAACTGTCACACACATTAGCCATTTCCCTGTAGTATATACCTCAAATTACTATTGTCTTGATGCAGTAATTATTTCTGATCTATACCATTGCTCGTCCTTCTGTGGAGTTTATCCACAAGTATGGTACTACAACGTAAGAGAATGAATTTTATTCAGAACCTTCTCTACATTTGCTGTTCTACCGTGTGCATCATGAAATATCATCTGTGTATGATATGTACAGGAAAATGGAAGTCATCATCAGGACATTTACAAAGCCTATAACAATATTTATTTGTAAGACTGACACTGGCTAATGGAATGGGTTTGGCTGAAACTCCAGAAACCAGTCCAAGCATGTCCCTAAGGAATTCAATTGAAAACACATTAGAGATTAGTTTGCCTCCATATTTTAAAATGAGGGGACATTTTTTCCAATAGCTTTTCCAACTCAGTTTGGATCTTGGGATCATTTTATTGTATGAAGATTATTGGCCAAATCTCCAACATTAACCCTTTCTCTCAAGTACTGTGTTGGTGCTACAAAGCAATGTTCAAGAATATATTTACTGAAGGCAGTAGGCCAACTTCAGTCAGAAATATGGGTCTGCGTGCAAGCAAGGCAAAAGAGGTCTTTGGATTATCATCTACAGAACAGACAGGATATGTGACAAAACTAGTTGAGCCTGTGTTTCTCAGCCTCTGGGTATGCAAGTGAGTACAAATGTAGTTGAGGAGACAGTTCAGATTTCCAAAGAAATTAATCTACTTCAGAGTAACTGAATTAGTTGCATAACCATGACAGGTGCACAGGGACAGTAGGAATTATATCTTGGATCACTTTTGGATCCATCTTGGAAAAGCCTTCCTGAACATTTTCTCTCTTTGGAAAAAGCATTTGTGACAGGACACAAAATCAGGAAAGTCAATGAGCAACTAGGTGCTTGCAGTGAAAAGAATAATGATTGTATTCAGATATCCAATGCTTACTATATTTTTGAGGAAAGATGAAAACTGGTGTACAGAGATAATGCTGCTGCTGAGGCCACATTATTTCAAGGTGCTGGAAGAAAAATCCAGTCTGCCCAGCTAAGTACAGAACTGCTATCTAAATTTTATTGAAGAAATCCTTCTCAGTCTAGGAACTTCACCTCATCAGGACAGGATCTCCCTCAGGATATTTCCAGAGGCACCTCTCTCTGCATTGCCTGCTTATAGAATACAGCCACAATTTTCAGCATATTGCTTTATTAGCCACCATAAGTTACATGTAAGTTACAGGCATTGGAGCCCACCATCTGTCCACTTTGGTAAAGGTGCAGATGTTTCTTGTATTTAGACCTGATTCAAAACTCTACACTGAAATATGTAGATAAAAGAAGAGAGAGATCATCTCAGGCTCTATGTTTGACCGTCCTTTGTCCCTGGTCCTGCATTACTGGTCACCAACATGAGCTATCTGTTAGATGCCTCCTTACCAGTGCATGAGGAAAATTAGGTTTTAGGAATATATTTCCCACCAGCCAGCATGCAGAGCAGAGTGCCATGGAAGGATGGTGGACTTGAGAGTCATCTAGAAATGGGACTTGAAGGGATGAAGGAACTGTTTCACCATACTGCAACTTATGTCTGGGACTAGTACCCAAGTTCCCTTTCTAGGGAAATCAGGCCATAAGAAGGTAGGGCTGGTTGACGTCCAGATCTCACTCCACTATACAGCTAGGACACGACCGGCATTTGTACTGAGACCTGGGATTGCAAAAGAGTTGTCATTCTTAAGAATATAGACTACTGGAAGCACAGTTCTGTGCTGGTAATAGAGACAGGGAGGACTAGCTTCAGGGGTATTATTTGTAGACAAGGACATAAAGTCACCATAGGTTGCCTTTATACTCCATGAAAAGATAGACACCTTGAGAAAATGAGTCTTCTGACATATTTCTTCTGCACCCTTCTGGCACCCAATTATATGATAGCTCTGTCAGTCAGTGACCAGAAAGGTTGGCTTAATGGAAAGCTGAAAGGAGATCTTTGCCTGAAGCATGAGCTTCTGCTTCAACCCAAGGCTGTTGCAGAGGTTTGCCAGATGCCGTGGGTGTCCAGACCATTCTGAGTGTAAGCAACAACATGGAGTCCTGTGTCATCTGTTGCTGTGAACAAGTTTCTCCTCTTTCTATGCAGTCTGGCTCCTCCAAACCAAGATCAATCTATAAAAGGGGAAATTGGGAAAGAGTGACATCTCCAACTCCAGCTTTCCTGAGATTTAAAGAAGTCTGGTGATAAGGTAAGGTTCCATTGGCAGATTATATTAGTGCATTAGACTGTTTTTTGAATAGGATGCCATTACATTAACTCTAAGTATTTTAAAAGTAATCGACAAGGGAAAACAAAAATAGTAAAAGTGACTGTCTGTGAAATGGAGTTTTGTTACTAGCACACTCAACATCAATATGGAGGCATACAATCACTTAGTAGACACAGTAAAGAGCATTTAAGAATCCACAAATTAGTTTCACATTTAGTAGGATCAGTAAAATACCTTGGGCTGCATTCAGCTTCCTCTGTGCTGCAATTCATAGAAAGTACTCAACAGTGGGGAGATTTTCCAGTGCATCAGGTTTAAAATGTTCCTATTTCTTCTGCCTGCACAGACAAAGAAGTGGGAAAACTGGGCAGTATAATTCAACAGCAGTAACAATAATGACACTCATTTTGAGTATTCCACTTTACAGTAGTAGGAAGGATAGCACTAAAAATTAAATGTTGAAAACATACTCATCTGTAGAGGTTTGTAATGAAAAGCAGTGCTGTGGTAAAGTGTGAAATTATGTTGCTGTTTCCCAGAGCTCTACAGTAAAGCATATGGTGAAATCCTACCTGGTACTGAGCAACATTGCTCTGCCTTATTTTGATATTACGGTCCTGTATTGAAAAGTGTTGTGTAAAAAAAAAATAATAATTTTTAAAAAGGATATTAAATTATACAGCAGTCTTTCACTGATGTCTCCAAAACTGACCATGCTTTGTCTATTCTATTTCCATGATCCATTGTCTGATAGTTTAGAAGTAAGTGTATATATGTCTATTGTAATAAAAAGGGAAGTACAGGCTTGTTACTAGTAAAAGCTATCTCTATAAAAGTCATTCAGCATTAGAACTCGAAGATTTTCCTTGGTGCTTGGTGAAGAAGTGGGCTGCCTGGTGGCATTCACAATCCTAAATTAGGGGATACCTGTACAGTGCACAGGAGCAATGCATAGAAAAAATCTCAGTTGGCAAAAAACATTATAGGGGGAATGCTGCTATTGCTTCTTAGGATCAGAGGTGCTAGTGCCCATGCTGGAAGGAGGTGTTTGTCTCTGTGATTTTTAACCTCGAATTCATAGCTTTATAAAGTGCAAGGATGAGTTTCTAAATACCATTATTTAATACACTGAACTTTCCAATTGAAAACTCCAAATCAACTGTCTCGAACAGTGGTCCTGGTAACAAGGTTAAAGAGGACTTTGTTCACTTTCCTCCTTCTCTTTGGCCTCGAAACAAGAGATAGTCATTCTGATCCCACACAGGAGAGCCAACCAGCATCTGCCAGGTACAGTCTCATATTTGAAACAAGTTCAGATATTTTCACTGGGAGGGGAGAAATGAACCTGCATGACCTGGGAAGGAAGGTTGACCAGGAGACTATTATACACGATAGCAACAAGTGTGAAAGAGAAAGCCTTGCCTCCTCTAGTGCAAAGACTATTACATTCTGAAGACACCAACTGATTTAAGTCCTGAAGGTGGAAAATGTGTAGGAATATGTGTATGTCCTCATTGGGGTCTTAATCATTCAGCGATTTAGCACTAATATGGTGGGGAGTATTCAGGTCATGCCCAAGGACAGATGTCTAAGAGCCATGGGACCTTTACAAATGACTGAGAAAGTCTGGGTAATAGCTAGGGGAATAGGAATGTTAGTAGTCTAATTAGCAATCAGATTATGCATATTCCTTGTTCCTAAGTACTTTTGTGAATTTGCTCTCCTAAATATAATGACAATTGGCATTTGTCCATTTTAATGCTTTTTATTTTTATGTATTTGTATATATACAAAATGTGCCAAAGACATATATAAATATAAATATTTATATATATTTCTTGGCACCCTGAAAGTTTCATCCTCTCATTTCAAATCTGTCCTCAAGTCTCTCTACTTATGGGTACCACAAATCAAGTAACCTTGACCCATGAAAACTTACTTCCTTTTCTACATCTTTGTTTGCAATATCTAAGGTCTGTACATCTCTGAAGGAGATACAGACAGATGTTATTTTGTTACCAAAACATTTCAGGCTATTATGGAGAGATACTGCACAGATTTCTCTTATTGCTACTTTCATGCTGTTCTTTCTGCTTGATTTTTCTTGCCTTAATCTTCCCTGTAAAACAGCTTAAAATTAGAAATACTCTTTTTTTCTCCTTATATATAGAAAATCTTATAAATTCCACTACTGCATGATGGATCCTTCTTTATAAACTACATATATTTTTAGCACAGTGTTAAAGAAAAAAAAAAGATACAACAATTTACTTAGCTGAAGCATTGAATGTAGAGAAAACAGTGTAGGCTCAGGTCGGTTGCAGACTCCAAGATCTTCTTACCAGAAATATATTTCTCCTCAACAATCTCTGTAGGCACAGGTATGAGGTAGGTACCTTCCAAGAGTGATTCATATCCTTCTAAAATCTGAATTACTCTTAGAGATTTCTGTATTTCATCACAGGCAGCATCAAAATCTGGGATCTTGTATCCTCAGTTAGGTGTGTTCCATTAGAGGAGAGGAAGTAAGATCTCAGGTACCCTTGCTGCTAGCTGATCCAACCAGGCTCTTCAGTCAGCATGGCATCTCACTGAAACAGATGTGCAGAGGTTTTCAGGCAGACTTAGAGCTTTTTCCCGTTTTGCTGGTAAAGTTATGCTACTATAGACATAACAATAAATGAGAATTAATGAATAACTACAGAAACACAGCAGTTTTTGTCCCTATTGGACAGCTAGCCAAATTTTGTTTCCATTGGTGTTAATTGCAAGAAGTCCTTTGTCTTCACAGGAATTGCTCTTGATTCAACTTGATATAACTATAAAACACTATGTCTTATTCTCTGAGGTCTCTTCAGATTCAGTTTTTGTCAGGAGTTGCCATTACCATTTTCATACAATCTTCTACATGATACACTGTGATCAGCTGGATGAAAGACTGCATCCTTGCAGAAGCAGAGAAAAACATTGCATAATTATTTTTTACACAGAACTGTAAATGACTGGTTATTCTTATTTTGGGGATTTGAGAGGATAAAAAAAGAAAAGTATTCAAAATTCAGCAAGTAAATCAAATAGAAACTGACAGGTATAATTATTTCATATACTTGGAAAGGAATTCAAAATCTCCAAAGTGAAGAGTTCTATAAACAGAACAGATGTTTTAAAAAGAAAAAAATGAAGAAATTTGCTTCTTAACATAGTAGCAGCTGGTGTCCTGCAATTCCCTCTGCATATTGGATTATATGAGTGTTACAGCCTGCTTACAGATAGTCTTATGGTTGTGCAATTTGCATTTAATATTCTAGCATATTTTTATTCTTATATACCAAAAGGAAGGTGTGAGCTCAGACTGCAGAACTAAGTGTTTGTGCTGCTGTGTGCAAGAACATAAGCATCAGAAAAAAATATTCCTCAGCCTTCTAATGGACATCCAGCCTGTTTGAGGATGCAGGGCTAAGATCCAGAAAAGCTGGTTGCAATTCCTTCAGCCTCCAGTACGTTGTTGGGCCACTTTGCCTGAAACAGAGACAGTTCCTGAGGGTGGTTTGACCTACCTCTATTTTCAGTTAAAAATAGTTAATGGTAGCTGTTTGCCAATTTCTGTTTTCACAGATGAGAATCAATCTGCCTTGACTAAGCTGCTGACAACACAAATGTGTTTCAAGCCAGAGTCCTCATTTCCTCTTTGTAAAACAAAAACGCAGCTTCTTTAATGAAATGTGCTTTGCATTTTTTCAGGTTCCAGTGTTACAGAGGACATATTTTACAATATTGCAGGTATATTTTCAAGTATCACTGTGTGGGAGCTATGCTGCAAATTTTAGGTGCTTAAATTGCCTCTAAAATGCAGCTACCCAGTTGAGTACATTTCAAGCAACAGCCAATGCTGTTTACGTAGACAAAAGACAGAAGTAGCAGTTTTGTGGCCTCCAAGAAGTGTGTCTACTATGGATACATAAATTCTCCTTCTCAAGGCCTTCAAGGTCACCCATCATGTAGCCAGCTGAAAAAAACAGTCATTTACTTCAAGAAAGAAAAAAAAAAAAAAAAAACTTGCTTAAATTTTTGGTACTCCTAAATCAGAAGGACTAAATGGCACCCACTAACTCAGGTGTGCTCAGCTGCAGGGAAGCAGTCACAGGCTGCTTGTACTGGAGTCTCTTCTTATAAAAAGTTATCCCAATTGAGTTTTTGGAACTGTTAAGCTCAGCAGGACTCTGAGAATGGTTTGAGGCTCCTGAGGTACAGCAATCCCAACATAGAGTATATATTCATTTCAGTTTTATTCTTCAACAGGGATAGTTAAAAAGGAGTACAGGAAGGCTTTTGATAACTTGGAAATAATCATTTTAGCACTTGCAACACAGAGGCCAACGAAGAGTTTGGCAACAGCCTGGAAGGCCTAAAATTTGGCCTACAATATACAGCTATCAGCATTGCATGTGGTGGTCCTTTTCTTTCTAAACTGAGTGGAAGATGAAGGTTAGACTGTCTTGTGACGCACTCATGTGAATGCTGTGAACAATGGTTTCTAAATGCTCCATTAACATTTTTTTTAGGACCTGAAAGAAGAACCAACCAGACTTCAGAAGTATTTCTTGGAAAAAAAAAAAAAAAGGAATCCTACAGCTTTCTGCAAATTTATGTTTATATTGTCAGGTATTTCATGTACAAGAAGGGGAAAAACTCTATTTTAAGGCAAACTCTTGTTTTCAGTCATTGTAACACAGACACAAAAAAGAAAAGCACTCAGGTTACCTAAACTCCAAGGTGTGCAAGACATCTGGATGAGTCTGACATGTATGACAAAGTCCATTGGAGACTTGTGCCATTCTCCAGGGGCAGCTGGAATTGGTAGCAAAGAGATGCCAAAAGACACCAAAAAGGTACTGTATTGTTTTCTTGTGTGTTGGCTTTACATGACAAGGGCCTGATAGCAGGTGGCTGCCGGGCTGGCCTCTCTGAGAAGGGCCCTGGAGCTGCCTCATGTCAAATCAGAACCAGCTTCAGCCTGCTCCAAAAGAGACCCACCACTGGCCAGAGCCGAGACAGTGAGTGATGCTGGTTGGGCATTTGGGAGAGCAGATTGAAGAAAGGGACAAAACCTGCTGTGCAACAACAGCTGGGAGAGAGGAGTGAGACCCAGCCCTGCAGCCCCCCAGGTCAGTGCAGCAGGAGGGCGGGAGGTGCCCCAGGCATGCAGCAGCAGTTCCCCTGCGGCCTGTGGAAAGGCCCCTGGTGGAGCAGGCTGTCCCCCTGCAGCCCATGGGTCCCACATGGAGCAGATCTCCACGCTGCAGCCCGTGGAGGAGCCCCCGGTGGAGCAGGTGGATGTGGCCTGGAGGAGGCTGCGGCTCATGGAGAGCCCCCGCAGGAGCAGGCCCCGGGCCGGAGCTGCAGCCCGTGGAGAGGAGCCCACGCAGGAGCAGGGGTCTGGGGGGAGCTGCCGCCCGTGGGGGACCCATGCTGGAGCAGTTTGCTCCTGATGGATGGACCCTGTAGTGGGGACCCCATGCTGGGGCAGGAGCAGAGAGTGACCATGAAGGAGCGGCAAAGATGAAGCATTATGGACTGACTGCAGCCCCCATTCCCCTGCTCCCCAGTGCTGCCCCTGGAGAGGAGGTAGAAGAGGGTGGATATGAGAAGAAGGTGTTTTAGCTTGATTTTAGTTTCTCACTGTTCTAATCTGCTAGTGATAGGTAATAAATTATTCTAATCTCCCTGTGCTGAGTCTGTTTTGCCTGTGTTGATAATTGTTGAGTGATCTCCCTGTCCCTATCTCAACCCTTGAGCCCCTTCCATCATATTTCCTCCCCTTTTCCTTTGAGGAGAAGGAGTGAGAGGGTGGCTATGGTGGAGTTTAGCTTTCCAGCAGGGTAAAACCACCACATCCAGTCACCATCATTCAGTATTTTCTTCCCATCAGTGAAAATGAAATTCAGAAGGTCTGGCCTGATCTCTATAAGTTGTGAAGGGTCCTTGGAGAAAAAGACCCAAAATGTGACAGTGTTGGGGGCTGGTGATGAGCCAGGAGGTAGGGAACAGTGGCCATTCAAGGGCATCCTCAGGAGGATCTTCTGTAGTTTCTGAAAGGTAGGAAATTTACTTTTCAGAAAGTGTATATGTCTGTGTTGGTGATGTTTGTGTGTTATTTAGACCTTTCCATGGCTCACTTGTTACACTGCAGAGTTGAAGACTGTTTTGATTATATAATGCTATGTCAGATGGTTGCTCAAATAATAATAATGAATTCATGTCGAGCTCCTGAAGTCTTTGTGTTTCCCACTGCTTTGACACTACCCACCCATCAAGAGTACTAATTAGAGGCAAAATATAGCTCAGACTAGTCATTTATTTTTATATAGCACCCCTCGGCACACGCTTCCTAATGTCCTTTTCTCTCATTAAAATCCAATCAACTAAAAGTATTCTTTATTAAGTGGCCCATGAAATAACTTTTTAATTTTAGAACAAAGGGATATGATGGCTATTGCCTGTTTGAAA
Source organism: Cygnus atratus (assembly GCF_013377495.2). Taxonomy (NCBI): domain Eukaryota; kingdom Metazoa; phylum Chordata; class Aves; order Anseriformes; family Anatidae; genus Cygnus; species Cygnus atratus. Next base: position 179,221,564 of record NC_066362.1, on the reverse strand, counting down.
TACTTTCTAACAATGTTCTCAGGAGAAAGAAGAGATAAGTGCATCTTCTCAAGATCTCTAGGAACATCTAAGGATCTCTAGGAAGATCTTGAGGTCCCCAAAATTAGGGCTACCATTTCATTGCCTCAGTGTGTGCTACTCCTTTGTGCTGTGCCTTCTCCATATTTTTGATTGTGGCTTTGGAAGAGGAAAGTGCAAACAAAAAACCAAAGCAATGACAAGGAGTATCATATTTTAAAAAAAAAAAAAAAGGACAAGGAAACAAGAGAAAACAAATGAATCTTTGCTCATACCAGGTACAGGGACAAAGTAAATTTTTTTTTAGAGAATGCTCCTGTCAAGAAATACTCCTTGCTACAAATGGAAAAAAAGGTGGGAATGCATGCACTGCCAAAAGCATGTTGAGATATTGACCTCACTAAATCCTCTATGTTTATATAATTTGTTATTTCACTATTTTTTGTATGTTATTATAATCAGAAAGTGAGAGCCTGAAACAATGAAGAGAAATATTGTTTTTATTTACACCCATTATGTCATGAGGTTTAATGGTGATGCATGAGGCTGGCTGAGGGCAGATTTTTAACCTGGATTTGATTTTAAGCCAAGAACAAGGTTTCTGATGCCCTTGTTTTAGATTGGTGAAAGAAAATTATTCACACAGGAAAGTGAAAGATATTTGCTGTGGGGATACAATATTCTGCTTCATCTGCACATTCTGCATCAAACTCAACAAGCAATTTTGTCTCAGTGAAATTATGGAATAAACACCACGCGAGGGCAACCAGTTAGCTATCACCTGGGGCAATGAGGAAATCTAAGGGGAATCCAAGTGAAAAAAAAATAGCAATGTCATTTCTAATGATGGTAGTAAAAATTCACTATTTATGCTGGTATCTGAACTCAGATGCAGTTTGGATTTTGGGTGGCACAATATATGGAAGACTCTGATCTGCTGTGGCTGCTGTGAACAGGCATCAAGAGAAGGGACTGCTTTTTGTTAACTCGATGTTTTTTGATCTCATGACACGGATCAAGTGAAATTATCTAAACTGTTTTTTTCTTCTCAAATACTTCACACATTTTGGAGCCTTTAGTCTCAGTTTAGAAGACAGGCAGGAGAGGCTTTCTGGACCAGATCATTTCAGAGTCTCTCAGCAGACAAATCCTCACCAATTTGATCATCAGTTAGATACATTATATCCCAACTGGACACAGTCCTGCACAACCTGCTGTAGCTGACTCAGCTCTGAACAGAGGTTTGGGCTGGGTGAGAGTTGCCTTCCCGCCTCAGCTGTTCTTTGAGTCTCTGAAATGTAGAGTACAATAAACATTTTTTATTAATCCTACACGTGGGCATTTCTGTTCCACAATAGGACCATTTCTCTCTTAACAACATGGGTGCAAGTGAAACAGATTTCACTAGCTTCCTCCTCCAGACAGGTCTTAAATCTGAGCCCATGCAGCTGATTTGCTCTGAGTTCTGGCAAGTAGCATCAGAACAGAAGCAGTGAGTTTTTCCTCAACAAAGAATAGAAGAGAAGAGAAGAGAAGAGAAGAGAAGAGAAGAGAAGAGAAGAGAAGAGAAGAGAAGAGAAGAGAAGAGAAGAGAAGAGAAGAGAAGAGAAAGAGAATAGTTCAGTTATAAGGGACATTCAAAGATCATTGATTCCAACTATCTGAGCACTTCAGGACTAACCAAAGCTTAAAGCCTGTTATTAAGGACATTACCCAAATGCCTCTTGAACACTGACAGGCATGGGGCATCAACCACCTCACTAGGAAACCAATTCCAGTGTTTGAAAATACAGTGTTTTGAAAATTTCAGGAGGGAAAACGGTATATAATGGAAAGAACTGATATCACAGTCACATCTGTATCTCTGTACACACCACCCAGCTGCTCTGCATCAGACTGCCTGTGGTCTGACTGCCTTAGGTGGGCAATGGGCTCCTTCACTGTGTGCTGGGTGTGGGTTAGTCGCTTCTGCCAAAGATGGGGGAGAGCAAAGCATGGCATTCCAGCTCCCCATGCCAGTCCTGCTCCCAGGGCAGTCATGTTTAACTAACCAACTATCCTCCTAGAAAAATCCCCCTAAGGATGAACAATTCCTTGGAGATACTTGGTTAACCCCTCTCTCAGGAGAGTCGCAAGGCATCAGGTACTTCAGTAGGAGTGGAGGGTTAAATGTCTGAATGTCTGTAAGAACCTGCTCTCACCCCATGATTGCAAACACGGAGAGCAAAAATGGAGGGACAGAGTTCAATTTTCCTTATATTAGATCCTCAACTTTTTTTTTTTTTCCAAGCATTTAAAGGCAAGAGCCTTAGAGCAAAAGAGGGAATGACTCACTGCAATAGCTTCTCATTAAACTAATGACAAGAGATATAAACAGAGGGAGCTCACTTGGCTAATGTTCTTACCATCCGCAACACTAAGCCATAGGAAATTAAACTAAAGAAAAGTCATGTAGTGTGCCTTGGACTGGGTGTTCAATTAACCTTAAATTGGAAATGTTAATAGTTGATTTGAAAACAACAGTTATGTGTTTGCACCAGGTGCCCTGTAGCTGGATAGGGTAAAAAGAAATAAAATCAAATATCAAGCTCTGTCATTTGCACTTTTGTGTGACTATGCACTGGCTAGTAGCACCTCAAATGAACCAGATTTTCAAAGGTAGCGAGTTGCTCATTGTTCTCTTTGCTCTCTTTTTAATACCAATTACCCAGACACCTGCTCAGTTATGGTAGGTGCTGAGCACTTCTGAAAAATCCCTGCTCAGTAAAAGCTATTATTTGGCTGTCTGACTCCATAAAAATAAACCTGCCAGAAAAAATAAATTCTGAAGGACCCTGTGTTAAAATTTGTATTCAGAGAATACTCTTGATTTTCAATAGAGAAGTAGATATGAATGATCCTCATCCAATTCAAAGAGATTAAAAAAGGCAATAAGATGTTAATCTGCAGAAAGCAGAGCAAAACTGTCCCCAGTCTACAGCATCAGACACAGTACTGTGGGAGAATGAGATCTTTTGGTATTGAGAAAATAGTCTTGAAGCTGTTTTTAAGGTTACAACCACTCAGTATTGTTCAAAATAGACCCTTTTCCAGCAGTGTTTCCCAAGTAATATTTACTGAATTTTAAATTGAAAATTTTTGTTGAGATGAATGAAAAATACAATAATTTTTTTGAAACATTTTGATAACATTTTATTTTAAATGATGATTGGCAGTTCCTGATGGCCTTGGCGAAAATGTAAATGTAGCAGTATTAATGTCAGATAGTTTTTAAGCAAATAATGTAAGATTGAGTTTTTCTAGCTACAACTTCAAGTAATTCATAAAACTTCAGTCTTCTCTGCCTGATTATTTTAAATTTTGGAACAATTCATGTTGAAGCATCTGTTAGAGTTTTGGCAAAAACAAACAAAAAACCACAGCAACATCTTTTTGTCTTATAAATGCCTTAAAAATAGGTGAAGCTTTGTCAGTTCCATGGATTATGCAAAGGAAATTTGGAAATACATTCACCTCATTTCCTCTCCTTTGCCTAAAGGCCAAGGTTTAAAAGAGAAAGAAGAATAATGTAGAATTTTAGCTGTTTGTAACAGGCAGTCAGCAAAACTGCTCTATTCAAAGGTCCTTGGCAACAGAAAAGGAACAGAAAGTTAAAAAATATTAAAAACTGTATAGAAATGTGAGGCTGACAGAAAAACAACCCAGCAAATTAAATTATACAACTATTGCATGTGATCAGTTCATTAAATTTATCCACTAAAAATTTCACAACACTTCTATATGATAAAACATCAGAACTGAGCAGCATTGCTCAGCATGCAGTACAAGTATGAGATTTATACTGAGCAACCCTCACTAATACATAAGGCCATTATCTTGGCAATGCAAAAAATAATTACAAATAGTTGAAGGTGGGTGTGTGGCTAGGTGGGGGGTGCAGATAGACTGTAATGAAGATATTTTTGAGCCTGGAGCTACAAATCATTTTGTCTGCTGGTTTCTGGAGAGAGCTGTTTCAAGAGTGGCAGCTAGAATAGAAGGACAACACCATTGCTAAACGCTATCAAGCTGACATCCACTTCTTTGTTAAGATGGAAGTAAACTCCTCATGTCACAGATGATGACTCCTATATAAGATGCTATTTTCAGTTCTTTGCCAGACTTAAATGTTTCAGACCAACAGTTTTCACAGGTGAGTGCCTTAGTTCAAACATGTTTGTTTAAGCTTTTTTTGATGTTGTTCAGGGATTTCTGAGAGAGGGATTAAGGAAAAACATGTTTTCCTTTGCTCATCACAAGTCTTGTAATGCTTTTTAATTGACAGGTTTTAGCACCTCCACGTGACAAAGCCAACACTTAACATTTATCTATGCAAACTTGGTGTCAAAGCAATCCCCTTTTGCAATCCCTGGGGAACTTTATTGCCATCTCAACTGCAGTCTCAGCTAAGGCTGAGGTGTTCAATGCCTTCTTTGTCTCAATCTTCAATCAAATAGGTCTCCCAAGACCTTTGTGCTTTGTGGAAGGGTTAAAGAAGTAGAAGAATGATCAGCAGTGCAGGTGAGTCGGGGTTTACTTTGGCGAACCTGACCCATGCAAGTCCCCGTGGCTGATGAGCTGCATCCATGGATGATGAGAGATCTGTCTGATGTCCTTGCAAGGTTTTTCTCTACAATATAGGAAAGACAGTGCAAAATGATTGAAATCTCTGACACCTGGAGAAAGGCACCATCTTCAAAAAAAGTCAAAAGGAATTACAGGCTGATCAGCCTTACTACAGTCCTTGGGAAAATCATGGAGCAAGTCCTCTTGCAGCACATCTGGTGAAAAGGGAGAAAATATGATAGGGAATAGTCAGCGTGGAATTACCATGCATCAATCATGCATAATCGCTTTTGACCCTCCTGATAGCCTTCTACAATAAAATGGATTTGTGTATCAGAGGAGAATACTGGATACCATTTACCTTGATTTTAGCGAGGTCTTTAACAATATCCCACAATATTTGTGAATCCAAGTTGAGATATATACTTTGGACGAGTGGGCAGCTAGATGGGTATAAAAACAGTTGGATGATCAGAATCAGAGGGCCATAGATAATTGGTTTTACTTCACCTAGATGCCTGTAACAAGTGAGATACTCTAGGGGTCCTCTTCTCTTTGGATGTGTCCTGTTTAACATCGTTAAATATGTGCACTCCCAACAAGTTTGCACATGACATCAAGTTGGGGAAACTAATCTGATAAGAGATTGAGAACAGGGCTGTCATCCAGAAATGTCTAGACAGGTAGGATGGATGAGATTGACAGGAAATTTATGAAATGCAACCAAGATAAATGCAAATTCCTGCACCTGGGAAGGAAGCAGTCATTGCAGTGATGCCGGCTGGGGGCTGCCAGAGGAGCAGATCTGCAGAAAGGACCTGGGGGCTGGAGAGGGCAGTGAGTTACACAGGACTCAACAGTGTGCTCTAGCAACAAATATATTCTTCTGGGCTATATTAATAAAAGCAGCACTGGTAGGTTGATGAAAGTGATGAATCAGCACTTGGTAGGCCACATCAGGGCACTGCATTGAGTTTAGGCCCCTCGGGATAAGGAAGGCAACAAGAAACTGGAGTTTCTTGTTCTGGAGTAAGTCCAGCAGAGAGGTTCTGAAGCACTTGCACTGTGAAGAGAGGTCAAGAGAGGGGACTTTTCAGCCTGGAGAAGAAATGGCTTCAGGTGGACCTCCTGGCAGCCTCACAGTCTATGGGGAGGTTATTGAGAAGACAGAGTCAGGCTCTTCATTGAGATGCATGGCAGGAGGATGTTAGACAATGTGAATAAGTTGAAACAAGAGAGTTACAGACTGGATATAAGGAAAACCTTTTTCCCGAGGAGGACAATCCAGCTGGTGCACAGGTATCCCGGAGAGATGGTATCATCTCCATCCATGGAAGTTTTAGGCCTGACTGGATAAAGCCCTGAGCAGACTGGTCTGATCCCACAGCTGGTCCTGCTGTGAACAGGATGTTGATCGTGAGACCTCCTGTGGGCCTTCTCAACCAGAGTTATGCTGTCATCCTGTTCTGTGATCACCCTTCTGTTCACTTAGTCACCCCAAGACTTCACCAGCTGAATTGGCTAGATCTCTATAGGCTGTTATGGAAACTTAGCAGGCACCCAGGAGACACATGGATGGCCACCCAAGACACCTAAATTTTGGTGTTTTATTCTTGAACTAAATCCCAACTTTACTGGCACAAACAGAGCCTGACCACATGAGCACTCCCTCATGGACCAAATGTGCATGCTCCATCCTAGGACTTTCACTTCTTTCTTGTTGGCACTGCTGCACGTCAGCCACAGCTTGGGGCAATGTCCTCAGCTTTGGCTTCTTTGCAACCTGAGAGACAAGGGTAAAAGTGATTTATAGAAAGGTTAGAAAATGAGGGTTGAAAGACATGGTGAAAGGAAAACAAAGGAAGGGGCTGGAATAAATGTGGAGGGTAATGCAGGGGAAAAGGAAGGAAATAGAAGAAGCAGAGAGAATCTGGGGATGTGTGGCTATGGGTGAAGTAGGGACAGGATTGGGAAGTGAATGGGATCTGCAATATAATAAACAGATAATTCTAAATAAGACAACCTTGTCCTTAATTACTGACATTTTTATTCTGCCATACAATAGCCCTGAAGTGCAAAAATAACATTAATTAAACATTTTGTGTTTGCATTACAGTACAGTAGGAGAGCAGTTACCAGAGAGTTAAGGTCTGCACTACAATGCATACATGTAAAGATGGATAGACAGTCATAAATCTAATATTTTGCAAATGCAGCAGGCTTGACATTACACTCTTAATCATTTTATGATATTGTTTTCGTAGTTAGGATTGATGAAGTCTTGCTGCAAGTGTTTGGTCTTACCTAACTCTCAGAAAGGCATCCAAATGAATAGTGAAACTGCATGGAAAAGAGTTTAATATGCTCATCAGAAGAAGTTTTAGCAATAATGAAGTTCAAGTATTGGCATTAAGAAGATAAAACCCTTTCTAAAGAAATTTTAGTTCCACCTGGTTTAATGTGAAAGAAATTAATCTGCTATTGCTAAAAGTACAAAACTTTGTTCTCTTATGTACTTGGGGAAAAAGAATGTTTACCTCCACCCACCAGGTTTAGACCCTACACAGCAGTACAGTCCTTTTTCACAAAAGGGAAAAATCTATGACTATCTGGTCATAGATTTTTAGATATTATAGATATCATCATAGATATTCTGGTCATGACTCTTTGACTATCTGGTCTCATCCTAAAGGGCAGGAGACAGGCTAACACCGAATATACATGCTCCTCAAAAAGCACCCCACTCCTTTATGCAATGGGGAAGAATGGAAAGATGAAGCTGGAGAAAATAAAGATGCAAAATTAACCTGAATGCCCAAATGGGGTAAATCTGAAATTCATAATACTGTGAATTCTGAATCCAAATGCATATTTGCACATTTGCAAATTCTGGACTTGGTCAACCAGAAGTCTCATCTATGAAAGTTGCTTTAATAACAAGATGCAAAAAGAACTGATGCTATGCACCAATTAACACTGCTGTTTGATTACAGCTCTTTTTTTCCAGCACCACAAACATGAGAATTTTTTAAAGAAATGCATATAATAAATATCTCATATTATTTATTAATATGAAAATTCATTTATAAAAAGCAAATTGTTCTGTATGCAAATATCAGAGCCAATTTTTGAACAAGAAATTTACAATCAATAACCTCAAATAAGATGGTAATTCAAGAAAAATCACTTCTTACAATTCTGAATTGTAGCAACAATGACAATATCAGAGGCTGAACAACTCTTTCCTCTACCAGAGAACTGACTTAAAAAAAAATGACTGATAGAAGTTGAATGGAATAATAATTGTAGTTAAATGGTTTAATATGACTAAAGACATTATGTTCTTCAACTTTAGAATTATCTACTTATGCACTGTTGTGAAAAGACAAATTGGATCAAAAAGCTGTTTTTCAACTTTGGTAATATTTGTCAAAAAAGAAAAATTCCCTAAGATCAAAGTAGTATTAATAATTATATGCAGGTTAAGCTTTTGTAGGGGAATTCCACAAAGGAATAATATTTGAAATACATCAACCTTTAAAATTCTGTGGGTGTTATCTCAGGTGAATCAGCAGATGAATTAAAAAAAAAAACAACCACAAAACCCAATCAACCACATATTAAATACATGCTTGATTATTCATTAATTTCTCTTAGTGGTCTTAATAAGTGCAGTCACCTGGTTGAAAACAATTTGTTCATGTACCTTGAATCCTGCTGAATATGAGAGGGCATTTCTTTACTGTGAGGGTGACAGAGCACTGGAACATGGTGCCCAGAGAGGTTGTGGAGTCTCCTTCTCTGGAGATATTCAAAACCCGCCTGGATGCCATCCTGTGCAATGTGCTCTAGGTGATCCTGCTGGGCAGGGGGGTAGGACTAGATGATCTTCAGAGGTCCCTTCCAACCTCGGCCATTCTGTGATTCTGTGATTCTAGTACCTAATCTCTTGTTAGTTATGAATTATATTCCCCCTGAAGTTTTGCAGGAAATGAAATGCCTTGATTGGAAATCTCCAGAAATGGATTGGCAAAAAAACTGAACTCCAAAACATACAAGTTTAATCTGCATCTATTCAGAATCCTTACGCTGACTCTTCAATCAGAATATACGTGGTGGACCTGTAGGCCTTAGATGGCTCTTGGTTGAAGCTTAAGACCTCTTCACAGATGGATTTTAATAAGAAAAAGTACAGTCCAGTTAATTCATTACACATTTGTGATGTAGTGGGTAAGGAAAAAAAAGGCCAGTAACGTAAATGGATCTTAGGCCAAGATGTCCAGATGTAAATCCCAACCGTACATCACAGAAATTCCAGGAAACTACCAAGCGAGGCAGCTTATCACACAACACTCACTTGTCACCATATTTGTACACAGATGTGGACTTTCCTGTTAGAATAGAGCAGGAAGCTATTTTCTCATTCTATGAAAGTCTTGGAATATTTTTAATTCCTCTCCCAAACTGGGCTAAAGTCAAGAACCTCAGAGACCAAAATGAAACAAACATCCCCCTTCCCCAATGAATATAGCTTTAGAGAAACAGAAATGCTTATTTTTAGATGATGATCTTTTTCATTAAAAATCTTTATTTTCTCTGTAGTTACATTTCAGAAGGAAAGTGTTTCTGAAATGCAAAAGCAGAGCATTTCATTTTGAAGGTACCGGAACAAAATATTAAACAAATGTCAAATCTTTCTGACTTGGGGAAAATTACTGAAAGCAATCCTTTGTCAAGAAAAAGGTCTAGTTTCGACAGTTTGGCATTTTCAAACTAAACAAAAAATATACTTTTCTCATAAATCCCGTCCAGCTCTACACATCTCTAGGATGCATTGCAATTAACTGATTCTTGTATGACCATGTATGTGCATTAGGAAAGAAATAAGCTTCAGGCTGACAGCCAGATGGCCTCCTATGATCTTTGTATTTCTTCATAAGGAATTCTATATGTGGAAAATAAACAAAATGAAGACCAGTAAAAGGGTTTTTCACATTTTAATATCCTTTTTTTTTTGGGGGGGGGGCGGGGGGAGAGTTGCATTGAAAATGTTTTATTCTTGATTCTGGCTGGAATACAACAGAGATGAATTCTCTATTAAGGAAATTAATTGCCTGAGTTATACCCAATACTTTATAAATATATATTCAATTACACATCTATTAGAACGTTTATTTCATTTGCAGAAGATGATACCAAAACTTGAAGAACTATGAACTGAGAGTTTAATCAGCCATCTAAGTACTTATGAAGATAATTTGTAAGTATAATGAGTTAATTTTTGCTCCTTACTTACACCTTTATGTCCCCAGTAATTAGAATGCTCAAGTGAAAATGGGAGCTGCATGTGGCCCTCTATCCCAACAGCAGTCAGCGAGTCACATCAGGTTGCACAAGTGCCTGTGTTAGCAATCTCAGGGTGAGCTGGCTCTCTTCTCATGCAGTTTGGTAAAATACTGAATATCTTAGTGAAACAGTGGCTGGCTTGCTCTTGAAAAGGAAATATAGGGCCAAAAACTCCATCACTTTTCCACCCTCCTGACCTTGGGTCTCCCAGAAAGAGGCCAAAATATCTCACACACAAGTTTTGAGCAGCCTAAATAAAATGTTTATGAAATGTTTTCACAATGATTTCTTTGTCAGAGCTCAGTGCTGCTATACATGCAGTCCTTCTATACATGCAGTTTATAAAACATTTGATTTTCCAGGAAAATTGGATGTCAGTGACCATTGCACTGTGTATTTTCCTCTTTCTGCAGCTGGAAATTTGTTATCCATCTGATGCACAAAATAGCAAGCAGGGCAGTGTGCTATCAGAGTTGGCAGGCTGGAGGAGCTGAAGCCATCTTGTCATATGCCTCTCCAGATGAAACAGAAATGATACACAATGGAGCAGTTAAAAGGTAATTTTCACATAAGGAACTTGGGAGAGGAAATCTGGCTGGCAACAAATGGATTGATGGCAAAAGGGAGCACCAGTCAGTCACCACAGACACATATTATCTTCGAGGAAAATACAACTGAAGAGAAGGAGGGGACAGAAGACCAGAGGTTGCTGCGAGCAGAGCAGGTAGCCCAGGCAGTGCAAAGGCAACACCATCTAGTAACTGAGCGTGTGGCAGAAGGAGAATTTACAAGGTATTTTTAAAGTATGCCCTTCCATTTATTTGTCCCAGACGTGTGATAAAATAAGAACAAACCTTCTTTTCTAGTGAAGCTTTGTTGTCATTTATTTATATGCTTGTACAGCACAGCTGACATGGCTCCGTAAACAATATTTGGTCTGCAGCCAACTACAGCAGTGAGGAAGCTGTAAAATGTGTGTCAAAGCAACAAGTGGATGACGTTTTTAAAACCACTAAATCTTTTCTATTGAATTTGAATTCAGAACAGATTTTGTCTCATTATCATGCTATTACTACCGTTATCTTTATGACTGCAACATGCAGAGGTTGTCACAGAAAAAAAGATGGTCCTTGCCCCAGAGAAGGTCACAATTTAAACTTCAGACAAGGGACTATTAAGAACACAAGACAGATGAAAAGGAACCTTCAAGGAAGCAACAGTTAATTGGCAAGATGGGAGGGGATATCAGGTTGCTAGAGAGGACAATATTTTTTTTTCTTTTTTTTGAGATATTATGAAAAAAAAAGATTGGAAAGATGATTCTGAGTGATAGCAAGATAGAGTAGATGTTTATGGGATTTTATCCCAAGCATGGGTGAGAATGAAAGAGAGTTTGCGATTCAGCAAGCAGGAAATTGGAAACGGTAGAGCAATCGATGATAGCAGTGGTCTTTGGAGAACTGAAGGACTAGTGACAGGCAGAGTAGACATTGTCTATGACAGGTTTTGAAAACAGAGACATCACTTAAATTTAGTGAGACAGAGAAGCAAGGTGTAAAGCCATGGAAAAGGATAGGTAAGTGGTAGCACTCTGAACAGACAGGGGTAAGATGTCTTTATTAATGCCAGAGAAAAATATGTTGCATCAACTGAGACAAGAGCTGATGATGAGAGCAATAAAAAGAGAAATTTGTGTGAATGGATTGCAAGTATGACATTCATACAGTGCTGTTCAGAGTAAACTTCAGGATGCCAGGATACACAGAGAAGCTACTGATGGAGTTGATGACCAGGCTGAGGACCTAGGAATGGGTACTACCCACAAGAACTAATACAGAAAGGAGAAGGGTGGGATTAAGCATTCTGGTAAGTGTAGGTGATAGTGGACATCAGGGAAACAAGCTGAGATCTTAGTGGAGAAGAGAGGAGGAAGAGACTTCCAAAGGTGCTCTGTAGGAACTGTTGGGGACTGGAAGAAGATCCAAGGGAAGACAGGCACTAAAACCAGAGGAAGACAAGGTTTTCCAAAGAACACGATCAATGACGTCCAAGCCGACAATGGGTCTGGAAGGATATTCCTGTGGCACAGATGCCAAGTCTCTCTGTGAGGGGTCGCTGAAAGTTTAGGAGAGAGAGCTTAAGGGAACCATGTAAAAGATGGAAGCCACCATCACAAGACGCAACCAAAGTGGAAGCAGGAAATTTCTGCCAAGGGATAGAACAGGGGGATGTAGCCAGAAGAGGCAAGTGAAGTTGAAGGTTTTAAGATGAAAGAGGTGGAAACTTTTCTGCATAGTGAGGAAACAGGCCCAGGGAAGGGTGGGAAGACTATGAGAAGTGTGAATGAAAAAATAAGAATAGTTCTGGGGAGTCCAGGAAGGGCTTGCCAGGACAAATGAATGTTAGCATTGTCTTAGGTACTCTATCTTGCCTAGATAACTTATTACTCATGCTTTTTTGAGTTGATTAACTTCACTGTTATCCAGTTTATTCCCGCAGAGAAGAGTCATACAAGTTTAAGGGAATCTTGCTAACTCTTCTTTCTGGTTCAAAGAGAAGTAGTGATGGAAGAAGATTTTAAAGCATGGTAGGATCAGTAGATTTGCTTGCTTGTTGTAACTTAAAGGTCATTTGAGTTTGCCAGAATATTAGATCCTATACTGGAGGAACTAAAAGGTTAAAATGACACTTTTAATGGCATACTTGATGAAAATGGCTGTGTCGTCTGTGAGCTGCAATGCAGAGTGCCATCAGTCTGCATTTAGCTTTATAAAAATAACACTTTTGGAGAAAGAAATTATGAAGATTTGGATCAATGACTGTGGCTCCCAAGATATGTAAAGCCATAGTGCTCTCACTCTTGAAGACTCAGTTAAGCCATAATAAAGTCAGTGGCTTTATCATTAACTTCCATAAGAGTTTCTCCCCCGTGATCTAAGGTAATGTCTGTATTTTACCAGAGTAGGTAGATCCAAACAACAATATTGGTCAGTCTCTTTCAAGCTGAGGTGAACTTCCACTCCATGGTAACCTCCATATCAGCGGCCCCTACATCCATGAGTAAATGGGAGACTGCTGAAGTAGTCCCTCCCATCCTTACAGCTGGCCTGTAGCCTAGCTGTAAACTCTAATGTGCTACAGTAACCATTGGGTATAAGAGCACAGAAAATACGAGATCTCATTTCAAAAAGGTTCTGGAGGCATTTGCTTGCATTATTGTTATTGCTTGTGAAGCATTTTCCATAGACTCAGTTCTGGGAAAGACACATGTTAAGTTACAGAATCAGGATCATGGGATAATTCAGGGTTGAAGGGAACTCTGGAGGTCTTCCAGTCAGCATCTAGAATAAGTACTGAAGCCTGCATGAATTCTTCCATCATTGTTAACATGAACAGGACTAATGACACCTTCTCTGACTTGCTATAATCTGCTGTGTTTCTACTTTACATAACTTCCAAATCTTTAAAGATTTTTTTTTGTTGTTGTTGTAAACTACCTCAGGAGGTAGCCTTCTGCCTCAGATAATGCACTGAGAATCAGAGGTAGAATCACAGAATCACAGAATCATCTAGGTTGGAAGAAACCTCCAAGATCACCGAGTCCAACCTCTGACCTAATGCTAACAAGTCTTCCACTAAACCATATCACTAAGTTCAACATCTAAACGTCTCTTAAAGACCTCCAGGGATGGTGACTCAACCACTTCCCTGGGCAGCCCATTCCAATGCCTAACAACCCTTTCGGTAAAGAAGTTTTACCTAATATCCAACCTAAACCTCCCCTGGCACAACTTTAGCCCGTTCCCCCTAGTCCTGTCACCAGGCACGTGGGAGAATAGACCAATCCCCACCTCGCTACAGCCTCCTTTAATGTACCCATAGAGAGCGATAAGGTCGCCCCTGAGCCTCCTCTTCTCCAGGCTGAACAATCCCAGCTCCCTCAGCCGCTCCTTGTAAGACTTGTTCTCCAGACCCCTCACCAGCTTCGTTGCCCTTCTCTGGACTCACTCGAGCACCTCCATGTTCTTCTTGTAGTGAGGGGCCCAAAACTGAACACAGTACTCGAGGTGCGGCCTCACCAGAGCCGAGTACAGGGGGACAATCACTTCCCTAGACCTGCTGGCCACACTGCTTCTTATACAAGCCAGGATGCTGTTGGCCTTCTTGGCCACCTGAGCACACTGCTGGCTCATATTCAGCCGGCTATCAACCAATACTCCCAGATCCTTCTCTGCCAGGCAGCTTTCCAACCACTCATCTCCCAGCCTGTAGCTCTGCTTGGGGTTGTTGTGCCCCAGGTGCAGGACCCAGCACTTGGCCTTGTTGAACTTCATACAGTTGGCCTCAGCCCATTGGTCCAGCCTATCCAGATCCTCCGCCTTCCTACCCTCGAGCAGATTGACACATGCACCTAACTTGGTGTCATCTGCAAACTTACTGAGGGTGCACTCGATCCCCTCATCCAGATCATCGATAAAGATATTAAAGAGGACTGGCCCCAGTACTGAGCCCTGGGGGACGCCACTAGTGACCGGCCTCCAACTGGATTTGACTCCATTCACCACAACTCTTTGGGCCCAGCTATCCAGCCAGTTTTTAACCCAATGAAGCATACGCCAGTCCAAGCCAAGAGCAGCCAGTTTCTTGAGGAGAATGTTGTGGGAAACGGTGTCAAAAGCCTTACTGAAATCAAAGTAGACCACATCCACAGCCTTTTCCTCATCCACTAAGCGTGTCACTTTGTCATAGAAGGTGATCAGGTTCGTCAAGCAGGACCTGTCTTTCATAAACCCATGCTGACTGGGCCTGATTGCCTGGTTGCCCTGTAAGTGCCGCGTGATGACACTCAAGATAATCTGCTCCATGAGCTTCCCTGGCACTGAGGTCAAACTAACAGGCCTATAGTTCCCCGGGTCTAACCTCCGGCCCTTCTTGTAGATGGGCGTCATGTTTGCTAGCCGCCAGTTGACTGGGACCTCCCCTGATAGCCAGGACTGCCGATAAATGATGGAAAGCGGCTTGACCAGCTCCTCCGCCAGTTCTCTCAGTACCCTTGGGTGGATCCCATCCGTCCCCATCGACTTGCGTACATCCAAGTGCTGTAGCAGGTTGCCAACCATTTCCTCGTGGATTATGAGGGCCACATTCGGCTCCCATCCCCCTCCACCAGCTCAGGGTACTGGGTATCCAGAGAACAACTGGTTTTGCAGCTAAAGTCTGAGGCAAAGAAGGCATTAAGCACCTCAGCCTTTTCCTCATCTCTTGTAACTAAGTTTCCCCCCGCATCCAGTAAAGGATGGAGAATTCTCCTTAGTCCTCTTTTTTGTGTTGATGTATTTGTAAAAACATTTTTTGTTATCTTTAACGGCAGTAGCCAGATTGAGCTCCAGATGAGCTTTGGCCTTTCTAATTTTGTCCCTGCACAGCCTCACAACATCCTTATAGTCCTCCTGAGTGGCCCGCCCTCTTTTCCGAAGATTATAAACCCTCTTTTTTCTCCTAAGATCGAGCCACAACTCTCTGTTCAGCCAGGCTGGTCTTCCACGCCAGCTTGTCTTTGGGCACGTGAGGACAGACCACTCCTGAGCCATTAAGATTTCCTTCTTGAAGAGTGCCCAGCCTTCCTGGACTCCTCTGCCCTTCAGAACCACCTCCCAAGGGACTCTGCCAACCAGTGTCCTGAACAGCTCAAAGTCAGCCCTCCGGAAGTCCAGGACAGTGGTTTTACTGAACCCCGTCCTGACTTCGGCAAGAATAGAGAACTCTACCATTTCGTGGTCACTCTGCCCAAGACAGCTCCCGACCACCACATCTCCCACCAGTCCTTCTCTGTTTGTGAACAGAAGGTCTAGCGGGGCACCTCCCCTGCTAGGCTCACTAACCAGCTGCGTCAGGAAGCTATCTTCCACGCTCTCCAGAAACCTCTCAGACTGCTTTCTCCGGGCTGTGTTGTGCTTCCAGGACATGTCTGGGAAGTTGAAGTCCCCCACGAGAACAAGCAGTGACCATTTCACAACTTCTGCCAGCTGCAACAGAAGCACAGGTGATCAGAAATGGGACAGACATGTTTGTGGAGGGGCAGGAAGAACAGGACCCAGGGAAGTGGTTGTAAAGAAATAGGTCAGAAAGAGAGGTTTGGGAGTAATTTTCCCTCTGTGTCACCTACTTACATGTTTAATCTTCAAAGCTGTTGAACTACTTTTTTTTTCTTTTTCTTTTTACAGACAATATATAAAGCATCTATATGATATATGAGATAGTATGTATGACAACTCTGTCTCTTGAGAGACTGAGATTAAAGAGGTAGATACTGCAAATATTCTGGGATCTCAGAGGAAAGTTCTTTTCTATAGGAATGAGGTTTTTCCATTCCTCTTTTCCAGCCTTAGATATCTACACCATAGATCTATATTTCTGAATTAAGCTGATTAGGCTCTTTGTACTCACTGGGGAGAAATAAGGGCACAATTTATTTGACCTATTTTGTTCTAATCTCATTTGTATAAGATAAATTGTGTCCTAGAGGTGCCTATTAAGGGAGCTTATGGTGTCAAGCTTAAATGTAAATGCCTGTATTCTGGATGTCTTAAAGTGCCACCCTGTGAACAAACCTACCTTGCAGGCAGAGGTTCATTAGGTCATTGGCAAGATCTGCTTCACTTCCATATCCTGGATGGTCTAAAGGGCACAGTGATCACGTATACGTCCTTCATCGTGGGCTGTTTTTGGATATAGCTAACTTACCTTCTGTGCCTCAGAATCCCAGAATCACTGAATCACTGAATTTGGAAGGGACCTGTGGAGGACATCTGCTCCAACCCCCCTGTTTAAGCAGCACCACCCAGCGCAAAGTGCCCAGGACCCCGTCCAGGCGCCTTGTGCCGCTCTCCCAGGAGGAGACCCCACAGCCTCTCTGGGCAGCCTGGGCCAGTGCTCAGCCGCCCGCCCAGCACACAAGTGCTGCCTGGTGCTCAGAGGGAGCCTCCTGCCTGCCCCTTGGTGCCCACTGCCCCTGGCCTGGCGCTGGGCACCCCTGAAAAGAGCCTGGCTGCGGCCTCTTTGCCCCCTCCCTGCGGGGATTCACAGCCCTGGGTGAGATCCCCCTGAGCCTCCTCTTTTCCAGGCTGAGCAGTCCCAGCTCTCCCGGCCTCTGCTCACAGGAGAGGTGCTCCAGGCCCTTCCTCACCTGGGTGGGCCTACACTGCACTTTCTCCAGTAGCTCAATGTCTCTCACAGGGCAGCTGGTTTGGAGGAGAAGAGATGGGTGGGCAGAGGGCACTGTGTTTACAATGAGTGACAGCTACTGCAGGAAGCTATATGGTGACAACGTCCATGATCAGAAGGGATTTGATTAACATTTGCAGGACACTCGCCATTTACTCCTGCAGCACTGCTGGTAACTCTTACTAACTGAATGGGGAGTGCTGTCCCCCTTGGGTGGCATTTAGCCTGCCTGGGATAATGGAAAGTCTGGCATGGGAGAGAGAAAAAAGGAAACAGGTGTTTCCTAATGCAGATCTGTTGGCCATGACAGACCTGCTTCAGGAGACACTAGGTCTGTTCCCACTTCCTTCCACCCTCAGCAGC
This sequence comes from Cygnus atratus, assembly GCF_013377495.2. NCBI lineage: Eukaryota > Metazoa > Chordata > Aves > Anseriformes > Anatidae > Cygnus > Cygnus atratus. The sequence goes on along the minus strand of NC_066362.1, from coordinate 179,204,008 downwards.
TGCGCTGGAGATGCCCCTCTTCAGCCACCCTGGCTCCATTGTTTATGTAGCTGTTATGGAGACAGACACCTCCAGCATGACAGCAACAAGGGTCATTCTTTATTTTTATTTTTTTTCCAAATCAATTACCTTCAAAGCAAAATTAACAACTCCAGCTGCCAGTGGACGCAAGCTGGAGAAAACAGTGGATCCACTGAACTTCTCAGACCTAAGCTTGAAACAGAGAATTAAAGCCAGACTTGGAAGATCTCTACCTCATAGGGTACGTAGGTATCGATCTGGATCTCCTCTCTGGGTCTTTGCTCCTTGTTCAATCGTAGGCCTTCACACGGTCAGAAGACTAGAGTGGCCTTGTATGAAAGGACTTGCCTGGACCATAGGGAAGCACGATGGGAAAAGCACAGATTTTAGAGAGAGGCACAGCAGCATTTATCACAGAACTGTCCAGGGAACAGCTAATTAATTGAAGTAAATTGAAGTAAAGTGCACACTCTGAGTGTTATATCTGTATGGTTAAATTATAGTAAGTGACTTCCACTTAATTACTTTATAATTTTTGCTGCTGGATTTAGTGGTAATGTGTTTAAAAGGGAGTCACTATCAATGAGAGAAAGGGGGAAAAAATACAGAGCTTTTTCCACTTTGAGATAAACCAAGGCAATAGGGAAAAGCTTTCAGTGCTTCTCATCATTTCAAGATAATATTTGCACACTCCGTTACCTATATCTAGCAATCACATTTCAGGTTAATTTCCTCAGCTTCACACTCAGAGGAATGCCTGCTTTGTTCCCAGCTGGATCCCTCTGCTAAACCAGGTCCCTGCTCATGCTGAGGAAGAGGGCAAGAACAAGCACCAGGATGCAGCTGGGAAGAGGAGACAGCTTCTGCTAACTGATGGTGACCTTGTGGTAGATTAGGCCAACCTAAATACCCCCCTTTTGTAAGCATGCCTCCCCAAAACTGCTCACCACACCATTTCTGATCCATGGGAGGAGGAGATGGAGGTAGGGAGTGAAGGGGGAGGCTGGCACATGGATGTCCTGTACCCTAGAGCTGTGGTGGGTTAAACTGCTGTGGAAGTGTGCCTCTGTGTAATCTGAGGGTTGTGCTCTGATTTGCAAACAAGCATGATGGCAAATCGTTAGCAAAATGAGGAAGAGCTTTATTCTGAGATTTTTGCTTTTATTTATTTTGTGTGTGTCCAGCTCTGATATTTTGGGTGGGACGTATTGTCTCTGATGACATTTCCATGTGCAAAAGTGTAAAAATGACCAAATTTGCTTTCATTATAATTAGAAAAATTATTAGAGCTTAAACAAAATCTGAAATTCTAAATGAAGTCAGTGTCGCAATTGCCATTTTTTTTCTTTTTTTTCTCATCATTTTAAATATGTCAGACCAAGTGTTAACAAAGCAAGTTTTAGTTTGTTTAGCCTCCTCTTTCCAAACCCGTTGTTGACTGCTAACCCTATTCCTCAAACGTTCTCTCCTTTTCTCCTAAATCACTTAAAGTTTAAGCAGCAAAAGTGACAGACTCCACTGAGAATCCTTCCCCAGCCATCCTCCAGTGCAGGGGGTTTATGTGTCTGTTGTGCAATATCAGGGTACCCATGGATTAGACAGCCCAGGTACTGTAGATAACGTGACTGTATTGCAGAAAACAACCTGTTTTCACTGGCCACATAAAATTCACTCTGTTGCAGTCTGCTATTAACAATTATAATTGATGAGACTAATTTTTATTCATGCTTCAAAGAGTCTTAGGAGTGAGGGAGGGCAAGGTAGCAGGAAGGGTTGGGAAGCACAGCTAGGAAAACACTCAGAAACCTCCCGGGAGGAGAGGCTTGGTGGATTTTGCAACTGACTTTTCTGATGGCCCTTGGTCATTACTTTAGAAGAAAACTCAGAAAGGGGCTTTTCCAGTTCAACAGCTCCTTTGAAAAAGATAAACATGACTTTCAGCTCTCATTTTAGTTCCAAAGAATATAAAAAGAAGAGCCTGTGGGTTAACAAGGGAAAAGAAGACAGAAGACAGATGACTCCCCTGTCACCAAGGCAAGTATGAGACTGAAGGAAAAAATTGGAAACCATTGAAGTACGTTATCCCTATATGCTTGTCCCTGAAGAACATAATGCCATTTTAGTGGATTATTTTATTTTATTTTATTTTAGCTTTCTAAAGTCATGAAATTAAGGATCCAATTAGCCTCATAAACTCATCTGCAAGTGGCTATTGGTCCACAAGGATTTGGTGGAGCTTCTAGGGACATGTAAGTGACCTAACAGGAAAAGCTCTGCTCTAGGAAAATGAATGTCAATGAACCATGAGCAGGATGAAGAGTATTGCCCAGGCATGTATACATAAGCTTTCCTGTTCTACTATATTGTCTCCTACTACAAGGAGTATTTCCCTTCTCTTTGGTGGAAGAATATGTGCAGACATTTCTCTAAAATATTTTTGTTCTACTTTCATCACCTTCATTACTGAAGTTGTAAGTAAATGAGGTAGAGAGTGCCTTTAGCCGAGTTGGTAATTCCCTGGGAGCACAGAGCATTTGGCTAAAACTATAGTGAGAAAGCTATGGTGTAGACCAACGCTTTTCAACACGTGCCTTTCTGTTTAATGACTACATCCTAATGTGCATCCAATGCGAATCTAACCTCTCTTTCTTACATCAATATTGAATCATTGGACTATATAAGCCAAAAATCTCCTGAGTTTGCATACATGAATTAAAGAAAGGGTTTGATTACTTCACTTTTCTTTGCTATCTCTGATACTGAAGGGAAACCACCAGGTGAACTACTTCTCATCACAGTTTTTTTTTAAGGGTTAGGGAATATCTACTTCAATTAAATATTCATTATTCAGTAAAAGGAAGTAAGATAAAGAAGAAAGGTTCTGCTTTGTAGCACTGCACCAGCTGGTACATAAGGTAAGAAACACTATGGCAATTAAATAAATCACCTATTATTAAACTCTACCTATATTTGGGTGGGAGGGGGGTCAAAAAAAGCAGAACTCAATTCATTCAGATTATCAGTATTTGCCTGTGATTGAGGTTATCTATATGCACTTACACTTAAAGAGTGCAGAGATTGCAATACTGTGGCCACAACGGTTTCTAAACACAAGAAGAAAAAAATTTAGAGATGCAATACTTTATATTACACTGGCTGTTGTAACAGAAGGAGCTGGTTGGAAAGGACAGTCTCTCAGGTACAGATGCTTTTATTCAAGCAAGATGTGAAAAAATTATACACCCAAAAGTCTTTCTGGTTTTCACAGCTAGTATTGATCAACCTAAGATATTAGCACACCTTGCCAACCAAGGAACAAAAGAAGAACCAGCAGCATTTCTGGAAGGCATGCAGGCATACAAATAGTTTGGGTCATTTCCTTCAGGAAAAGTTGGTGCCTCAGCAAGGAAACTGGTGAAACATAATCTTTAAATCATGCCAGTTAAAAATGCTGGGATCAGACTTTCTAATCAAGGTGAGAAGGTTAGAATGAGAATCAAGGAGAGGCCAGAAATGGTTTTGAGGAGGTAGAGATCCTATCGGCCTCCACTATGCTCTTGCAAGCTTTCCTGTTTGATGGATATCTGACATTCCACAAGAGCCAAAGGCACATAGTGCCTTGAGGCCTTTGCAGGACAACCCAAGTTCATTTTTTCTCAGCAAGGCTGGAAGAGCAGGGGTTCCTCTTGTGGGAACAAGAAGCCTGCAGAGGGGACAGGCAGCAAAAGTTAATGGGAAATGGATAAGTTCAGGTGAGGCTGTAGTTCAGGAGAGCCAAAGGAGATGAACTGTAGAGCAATTGTAATGAAAAGATGAGTACAAATAACTGGATACTTGGAAAGCTGTAGACAAAACAAGCTCTAAGCCTTGCTTTTTTTTTTTTTTTTTTGGTCATTTCTGTCATCTGGTAGTTGAGGGTGCTCAAATCAACAGAGGCCTGTGACCAGCTGTTATATGTCTTTGAAACTCAGCAGAGAAAATTCTGACTAAACCTCAGTTGGTACAACTGTATTTTCTGTGGCTGGTGAGCACATAAATAAAAATTATAAGGCCACAAAAATAGTGAAATACAAACCTCAGAATTGTTCCTTCATAAATGTCTAACCTTTGGAGAAAAGAGCAACGTTTAAGGAATACTTGGGGAAAAAGCCCTAGAAAATGAACTCCTACAGTATGTTAATCTCTCCAATCTCTCCAATCTCTCCCACAGGTACAGCCATTTAGATACAGGTCTATCGATTGTCATCACCAAAACTGTGGGTGGGAAAAGGGACTGCTAGGTACTTCCAGAAACAGTGCTCTTATCCTTGCAGTTATGACTTCATTAGGTTTGTTCGGCATGTAAGTCATTGCAAGTTGGTCTTTTGCAGTGCTGGTATTTACTGTACAAACACTGTTCGAGCATGCCAACCCCATGGTCTTGCAGAGATGCTTTCCTAAATGCTCACCTCTGCTCTCTGGGCTTACACATGTTTTGCTGCTTTGCACTCATACTGTGGAAGTACTGTGGAAGTACATGCTATACTCGAACTGCTGCTACCTCTGGATGGTCTCTAAGCACATGCTCAGGACCCAGCTCTGGTACCTCAATACCACTTTCCTTCACTCCCTGCTGCTGGCTGCTCATGTCCTGAGATATCCACATCTTATCTCCCCATGGTCTGTCTCTGTGAAGTTCCCAAACTCAAAGCTTTTTAGCAATTCCTGACAGTTTCCTCTCCCTCATCACTGGTGCTGTCACTGCCTTGCCCCAGGGTATGTGTGGCTCTTATTCACAAATTTTGACTTGGTGCCTAAGCAAAATAAAGACATGCTCTCCCTTTTTTGCAGAGGAATAGCAGATAGGTAAAGAAAAGCAGAAGCTGAGGGGAGTGAGATAAGGATTGCACAACTAAAGCAAAACATGCAGACCTGTGAGCAGCAAAACAAATTAAAACTGAGCTTATTGAGGATTTACATTTTGAAGAAAGAACTCCTGTGTAGATACTCTGGTTTCTAATCAGAGCTGAACTCACACAGAAGTTTCCTTTTGAAATCCTTAAAAGTATAGCTTCACTTATCTGCCTATTTCCATGAAATATGGTGAAATTTAATCACAGAATCACAGAATGATTGAGGCTGCAAGGGACCTCCAGAGATCATCCAGTCCAACCCACCTGCTCAAGCAGGGTCACCTAGAGCATTAATAACCTCAGGATCTCCACTTCTCTTTCCCATGTGGCTGAAATTAGCCAACTCCTTCAAAAAATGTTGCCCAGAAGAAGACAGACATAGGTTGAGCATGATATTATGCAAGCCATTCTTTCCTAGGAAATCAAGCTAAAAATAAATTGCTCTTTGCTGTACTTGGATATTTTCCTATATGGAATCTGGCCCTTGATGTTTCAAAGTTCTGCCCAAAGGCAAGGGTGTGCAACGCAACGTTGAATTTTTTTGCAAGCTCGGCAACACTGTTGGATCTTTGTGTGTGTCCCGTGTATATGTATGCATGTGTGTGTCTGTCCTACAAGAGGCAGAACTCATGGGGGAATACACCACCTTTCTGAGCACCTTCTCTACATCACAAATCTGCACCACTGCTGTCACCTACTCTCTTCGTTTTGCCCATGGAAAACACACCTCTGCCACAAGTGTGAAAACTGAACACTGACTTTTACCACATTTGATATGGAGTTTGTAGGACTTATCTGATCTTTACAGTGCCCCACATGGGTTTGTGCCCATATCTTTCCTGATTCAGAACTGGGCTAGTGACATAGAAATGGAGGAACTAGCATATACTTATTTCTGCATATTGGTAGCAATTTTCTTTGAGTGGTAAGCTTCTGATAGTAAAGAGCCCCACACCATCCTCTTTGCCAGGCATCAACCTATAAAGCAGCATGCCAGAAGGCTTGGCTGGAGTACAGTTTGTTTCATAAATCTCTGGGAGCTGAAATATTATAAGCGTATTTTTGACAAATTCTTTGTTCTGAGAACTGGCTGAGATTTTATTCCAAGAATTCCAAATGTTTATTCCAGGAATAAATGTCTTAATCAGATCCAGCAACAAGATGCTGGCTTCTCCCGTTAGAGACTGTCATTATATAGGGTAGAGAAAACTAGTAAGATTCTCATGTCTGCCCTAATGCATTGTTTGTGTTTCAACAACAGGATCCTGGTTCCTGTATTCTCAGAAGTGGTTATCTTTTGGGACACCTCTTTTGCCTTTAAGCACACAAATAGGAATCTCCACTGAAGTTTAATGAATGTTTGGAGTAAAGCTTAACCTGTTTATTATGTTTCAGTGAGGCTCCCATTCCCTACTGGCATGGTGGTGCATACTGTATATGCAGTATTATGTATAATCTAGGCTATGATTTTGCTGATATATATATTAGGCCAACATGTGGCAAGAAGAGTTGGTGAGAGACAGTGAGCATGACTAATGAGATGTAATTAGTCCACTGAGTAATACAGTCTTAGAAAGTTGCTGGCAAGAGATAAAATTAGTGGGAGAGGGAGAATACATGGACAGGGTGTGGGGGAAAAGGAAGTGAGATGAATCCTTTAATGTATTTCCCTTCATTCTTCATCTGGGAAATACCCCATTCCCACACCCACATAGGTATGTAATCCAGGAATAAATAAACCATGTTTGCTAGCAACACGTACAGAGAGACCGTTGTGGTTTTGTTTCAGCACATATCAAAAATTAGTATTTCTAAAGACGGCACGGTACAAATCTGGCATTATACAAAATAATTACTAACATCAGTCAAACACATTCACATGTCACAGGAAATCACAGTGGATGTATCTGCAATTCAGGCAACTGCTGGGGAGCACAGTGGTACCTGTGCTCAATTCATATCATCCAATTCAGGTAGCATTCCAGCATTGCTTCAAAGAGCTCTGTGCAAATGACATGCCATTAACAACCCAAATTCTCTCTCGGAAGTGCAAGTAGAGTTCAGAGCAGTGGAAACAAGACCCAAGTAGCAGTACAAAGCTGCTGTGGTCTGTCTACAAAGGTACTGCAGCAGAGTCAATACATTTTTTTTTTGTCAGGTATAAACCATAGGGCTTGAAACATTGGCTAACAAAGCTGAATTGGAAAGGCCAAAATTTCAAAGGTAAAGCCAAAAAAATTTTAGGTCTTTCTTTAATTCATATAAATTTAGGTAACTAAAGTGCGGTGTTTAGGCTCAGGCTGATCTGTAACATGATTTAGTTGCCTAAATACATTTAAATGCCAGATATTACCTGATCTCCTGAAGCCGCCTGTAGAGAACATGGATAATCAGTAGCACGGTTCTACCAACCCTGTGCAAATACATTTCATCCCAGCCCTCCAGTCCCTCTAGTCAACAAAGGTAGTATGACATTTCCCATGTGGAAGAAATCCTATAGCAGCAGAGGTGTCTGAGGCATGAGTCGGGTGTGCAGACACAAGTATCCGGTGTCATTTGAGATGACCCAGAGTAATCTCACATCCTCACAGGGCTGACAGATATGACATGAGGCCTGTGTTATCCTGGAGTAGCGACTGGATGCCCAAGGGTACCCTAGGAAATATAGCATGCAGCGGGTTCCTGTGTCTGCACAACTGAATTGTGCCCAGAGAGGAAAGGAATGAGCTGCTGCCAGCAGACGCCCCTACTCTCAGAAGCTGGAGAAGGGGACTAAATGACTTTCTTATGTCAGTTTTGGATGTCCCAGTCAGGTGAGATGAAACCCTGTGCATATGGCAATGCAAAGTTCAAGGGCAGTAGTGTGAGTGCCAGAAACTTCACGTAGCACATGTACAACCATGTCACACTACGTGCTCAGCACTGCAACTGCCTCTAGCCTTCAAGTTCCTTCATTTAGCACAAGGTACTGTTCTTACCACAGCCAGAGAAGGGACCTCACCTAATGAGTTAGACACAAGGGATGACACTCTTGCTTTCAGTTGCATACGCGAACACGGAAACAACACATAAAGATCAAAGTGTAAAGAAGGGGAGAAATGGGTTGGAAAAGATCAAGTCATTTCACTAATGAGTGCATTCCTACTTTAATGGCATTAAGTGTTCTGAGGACTCAATTGTCAGGATCAGAACTGGAGTTGAGGGACTGTGTGTGACAGAGATGCTGGCAGCAAGGCAGTGAAATTACAGTTGGACTCATTTGGTCTCTGAAGCCTTTTCCTTTCCCATCAGAGCATCCCAACAGCCAAGCTGTGGGGGACAACTTCACACACAAATAAGAGATAGTAATGAGTCATATAGGTCCTGCAATGCTCAGGAGTGTACTCACTAATTACTAATTACTAATTGCTAATTACAAATTTTTGTATTTATTCTGTTTGCATTAATCTACTGTTATATTACTCTGGGCTGTTATCTCACCCTGAGCTAAGCAAAATCAGCCCTACTGGGCTCCACTTGAAGGGAAGCCACTGAGAGCTGACTGATCCAGCACAATAATCATCTCTAATCCAGAAGCCAAACCAATGCCCTAACGTGACACAGCCCAGCCAAAACTCCTCTCTGTGGTGTCTATGGACCATCTTTGGGAATTTGCCATCTTTTAATACCTGTCAATTAATACCCACAGTACACACTCCTTACTCTTAAAATGAGGGCATTAGTGCAGACCCAAGTGCCATTCAGGAGTGAGATCCCCGCTTTGTACAACACAAGACCACTTCTTTGTTCTGACCATGCATTTTGGAGAGAGTTGAGGATGGGGGGATCAGTATCTGGCCTGATGGAAAAAAAATGCTAGCAACTCAAATTTTCCATATCACCATCAGAATCAAACTGAAAAAGGGAATATATGAAATGCAAGGAGCCTTAGTAAAAACAAAATGCATGCTGCCCTGTGAACCTGGATTGTATTGGTTGGTGTGTTGGACATCAGGAGAACACTGGCTGCTGGAGGTGAGTTTGTTTAGATGAAGCAGGAAGTTCCCATCCTGAGTGTTTGGTGTCATCTTCACTCCTCAGAGGCTGTCCATCAATGTCAACTCCACCGCTCTAGATGAATTTTCATCACAGCACTGACACTCTGCCCAGTGTCAAGTCATTCTGCAGTTTGAAGTGGAAGTAGTAATTGCATTCATTCCTAGCTTAAGTGGCTTTTTTGTATTTCAGTGTGCCACTCATCCCTTTAGCACTCTCATTCAGAAATGGAGATGAGGTTCCCCCATTTGCCTCTGTATGTCTACAGATCGTCAAGGCTCCTTTGGGGCAAAGATCCTGCTGAAAGCCACTATGTTTTCATTATTTCTTTATATATTGATTATGCCAAGCTATTCACTGTGCCCTAATGCATGCCATGATGCTGCATGGTATGTCCCCGTGATGGTACCTGTCAGAAATAGCTAGTTCACAGCTGTCATATGGAATATGCCATTTGCTTAGAGAGCTGAGCACTGAGCTGTACAAGAGCAAAGAAAAGGACAAGGAACAGTCAGCGAGCTCTGGGAGGGAGAACTGAGCTTGAAAGTATTTGTCTTCCTTTACTTATGTATGACAGAAGGAAAAAAAAAAGAAAAAGCTGCAGGTCATTCCTTTATGCCTTAAAGTATTTCATGTGTGCCTGCATCCATCTCTCAGTTTGTTTACTATTCCTATTTGTTTACCTTTTCTGGTCTGATCCAATCACAGAACTACTGCAATTTGCCCCTTCGGGAACAGGAATAAACCAGTGGTACTGAAAAAACATCTCAGAGAGAAGCTCCCCACTGTTACTAGCTGAAACAGAGTAAATTCTAGGAAGAGAAATTCTAGGAGAAAGGAACCATAAAATGCAGATTTCTTATGGCTTTGGATGTGAAATGGCCCTGGGAGGTGCTCAGCAGACATGGTAGCTCATAACATCAGGGCCACTTTTTGTGAAAATCTACAATTAGCAAACTGTATTAGCACCAGCACAGCACTTGTGCAGTGCAGGATTCATATAATGTGTTGCGTGTTGCTTGCTCCAAGTGCTTCAGATTCCTTGTACATGCTTGAAAGGAGGGAATTGAAAGAGGCTTTTGCATGTATGTGAAGATTTTTTTTTTATTTATTTTAGGAAACAGGATAAGGTTGGAAATGTTTTCTCATTTCTGTCACAAATTGACATGTAAAAAAAAAAAGAGTTTATGACATTAATTTTCAGATATGTTTGGCTTCATAATTATTACTTATACCACTGCAATTAGCTGAACTTCTGAAAAAAAATAAGTCTTCTGGATTTTTTCCCTTTTTATGTTAGAAGTATCAAAATCTGACATTGGGTCTATGTAAAATCTTCTTTCAAAAGGTGAAATGCATAGATATTAACCTTCTTTCCTAAACAATATTGCTTTTACCAGTGCAGAATCTTCCAACAAAAAATTGCCATTGAAAATCTTTCTAAGCAGCCTTTCAATGAACTTTTAAAGGTATAGCAAGTCCATATAGAAAAGAGGTCTCCAGTTTAACCAAATGAGGCACAACATCTGGCATGGAAGATTCTCAAAGTATAGTTCACCTTAGGGGGAAAGTGGCCAGATGCAGAGATATATTTGACTGTGTAAAGACATCTGTTATGCAAACCAATATTGCAAAGTTAGCTCTATATTTGTTAAGGGATAAGACAAAAATTAAGCTGAAATGAAGGTTAAGGAACTATTTAAGATAACAGACTTCATTAAAGGGGAGATAATGGACTTTCCATCTAAAAAGTTGATGAAAAACTGGGATCTGATCAAAACAAAAATGCAAACACATCAACATACAGAAAAATATTAGGTGAATCATGAAATAAGTATTACTGATCCATGATGAGGTGAGGTGATACATCTTGTCGACACTATAATATTTGGCTAAAGTTTTATGGTCTAGGTCATGCAGATGGAGGAGAAAGTGCTACATGAAAATTATGATAGAGTCTCAGATAAATATCTAGATTTTAATAGCTATAAATCTGAATTTGTAGTAAAAATCTACAGTTACATCAACCTACAGAAAAAGGAAAAGGCTGAAGTTGGGTGGATCCATATAGAAAACATATGCTTGAGATGCAAGATAACTGGACTTATTTATATAGCTTATTTACCTTTGCCTTTAATAAGAGGAAACATGACAGGAGGCTTAATAGGAATGAATATTCAAAATATTCAAATATTCAAAAATATTCAAAATTACAAAAAGATGAAAAAAATCTAACTTCAGTGTGCTGAAATTTACGGAGCAGATTGACCCTCAGCCAAGAAATACTAGCATGTGAAATCATAAGTCCCACAGCAAAGCTTTTCCAAATGAACCTATTCGTCCGTGGCTAGTGCATTAGCATTTGAAATTAGCAAGGAAACTTACATTTTGAAAAGAGAAAAAATGATCCATGTGGTAACGTGACCATTCTCCTTGTGTCCAGTGTATGCAAGATACTGGAACAAAATTCAAGAAAAAGACTACCTAACAAAATGTAAATAACAGAAAATGTGATAAAATGCAACCTGAATTTATAGCAATAACATCTGATAGATAATTTTTATTTATTTATTTATTTATTTATTTTGTGATATGTTGGTCTGTATTTAGACAAAAGAATGTGATAAACAAAGTACCTGGCCTTCTGCTAAGCCTCACACACATTCTAAGGGCAAATTATTAATGCTTAAGGCATGGAGAAGGGGAGTTATTATTATTAGTTTCAGGGAAAGATCTGGCTCCAGGGAAGGGACAATAGCTAACACTGATGGAGGAAGAAACCAGCAAAGGGCAGGTGCTGAGTGGAAGGTGTCTAGGACTAGCCTTTTTGTTGGTTGTTCATAACACCAAAGCGCGCACACACAAAAATAACCAAAACAAACAAACAAAAAACCACACACAAGAAAAAAAGCACACACACAAAAACACAAAACCAACCAACCAACCAAAGAAAAACACTAATAAAAATGGTTAATGAGACAAATTTGGGAGATAATATTAATAGAGAGAAAGGTTAGAATACCATATAGGAAGAATCTGGTAATCTTGAGCAATGAAGCAATAAAAATCAGATTAAATTTAATAGCCTGAAGTGCCAGGTCAAGCACACAGAGACTAATAAAAAGATTTGCTGTACGCTGGGGGCTGAACCGTGATAATGTGAGGCAAGGAGAAAGCCCAGGCTGGAAATAATCATTCACAGTATGGCCATGAGTCATCAACATGATTCAGCTGCACAAAGGTTGATGCAATTGTAGGATGTATCAGCAATGAAATTTCCAACAGATGGTGACAGATGAGAATTATAAATCAAAGAGGATTATACCTGGAGTATGACACAAATCCAGTCACTTATACTCTCTGTGGTCACTCACTACAAATACTGATGGGAAAAGAAGATAGAAAGACCGTGTTGATCAAAGAAGAAAGAGGTAAAAATGTGACACGGAAATTCAGGTTGCAGATGAGTAAGATTCGATGATGATAAGATGCTGAAAAGCCTTGCAAAAGGTCTGTGCCTGCTGCCCATGGCAAAAAAAAAAAAAAAAAAAAAAAAAAACATAAATAAATAAATAAATAAGGACTACAAGGTGCTCCCTGGCAGGGAAACTCTTGGGGGCCCAGTACCAGGTAACAAAAGCACAGGCATTGCAATCCCTTTACAGAGAAGAATGATGTGCATGTCCAAGTGATGTTGTAATGTGGCTATTTGGAGTAGCAAGAGACCTCAAGGACCTTTTAGTCTCTTCTGGTAAATTATTGGCCTTTACTCAGCTAAACCCACAGATACAGAGAAGAAATTTTTGCCAGAGTAAGATTTGCAGTGCTTTGCTTGAAGGTGGAGAGGATCTGGAATTTGAAGCTCTCATTCTCATCTCAGATACACTCCTGTAAGCATCCTCAGGGAGGGAACACTAGCCATTCATTCAGTCTTTATCTCAGCTAGGCATAATGGGATCAAGAATCACAGCTCAAATAGGCTTTGTCACATATGAGTGAGTTTTTTATTTTTCAGTGAGCGTCTCACTCCAAGAAAGCCAAGTATCTCCTTTTGTACTTACGCTTTGTGAGCAGAAGGTGTCAGGAAGGAAATGGGAAATACCAGAAGAGGCCAATAAACTCTTCCCCTCTACCATACAGAGTGTCCATGTAAAACATGCACAGCACTGCAGTGCACACCAGCTGAGGAATAAACACTCCTCTATATGATCTGGTTCAACCTAAAGAAATATTTTTCCATCAGCCAGAGGCAGGGACAAAAGGGTTTAGGGCCATCAGAGAAGCTTGTCCTAGCTCAAGGAAGGTTTGTGCTCCCAGACTTTTCCCATTGGTGCCATGACCCTCTTCCTAGGTTCTCAGCAGAAAGTTTGACAAGAATATTTGCCATTAAATTGCCAATAATTAATTTTATGCTGGGTTTCCCAGACTCATTATTACTAATTTTACTATTGCAAGGCGCATTTTGTGGCTGATGAGTGACAATTCTTGTCACAAGGCGCAGATCTTTGATTAATTCTTTCTGCTCTAGATTCATTTGTGTGACAATCATTTGTGACAAAGATTAATCCTTCAGAAAATTACTTTGACAGTCTTTTCTCCACAGAGACAAGCCATCACACTTTTGCTGCTTTACTCTGACCTTGTTTTGTGACTTTGGGAAAGTTATTGTTTCCTTAAAGCCTCATTTTACCCATCTACGAAATCTATATAAGAGTCATCTGCACAAAGTATTTACTGCATAGCTGAGACATGGGAACCTAATAAACTGTGAAACTATTGATGGGAAAAAGTTGACTGGAAAACAATCTGGGACTTTCAATAAAAAGAGGTGACAGCCATAACCTCACAAATATTACAGTGAAGAGCCAGCAAAAACATATAAAAAATGCATGTATTTTTCTGAAAGTTTTTTTGTTTGCTCTTTGAAAAACTGAGGGTGTTTTCATAAGCAGTTACACAATTTTTGATGGAATTGGTATCCAAAATTTCATAAAAACATTTACTGAAGTGATCAAAACTCCATCTCTAGCAAGTAAATAATATTATTGACACTGAACAAAGTTAATCTTTTTTTTTTTTTTTGGCAGGACTCTAATGCTGACCATGCAAACAACACTTTGCAAAAATATTAAGCTTAAAAAAATCTTTTTTATTGAAATTTTTTTGGCAACCTCTCATGAATATCTTCTACATGGTGACTTTTGAAGCACGAAAACTGTCTTTTCTGCATGAAAAATTCATAATTTAAAGACAGGGTTATTCTTAGAAACCCACAGATAGAGTGTGAACAGCAACTTTTTTTGGAGAAGGCAACTTTTTCTGTTAACAGACTCCTGCACTTTCCTTCATTTTTTGTATTAGAATAAAAACATAACATGGAGCTACCACTCCTGTGCAAACCTTTGGTGTCTAAGGGGTTACCAACCCAACTGCCTGCCACAAGAGTCAGCTCTGCAATCCACCACAAAAAACAACAAAGTGTATGGGATTCTTCTTGAAAAATAACCCCACTGGTGTTGCACATCCCTAGGGTACAAGGTTCAGCCACATTTTCTATCAGGAGTAAGCTCAGTAGGAAGAAGCATGCTGCTTCCCACTCCCTTGCAGGAGCTTTAGGATCCTAGAATCATAGAACATTTTGGGTCGGAATGGACCTTTAAAGATCACCTTTGGATGATTTTCAAATGTCACCTTCAGATGACTGCGGCCTCACCTTGAGAATTGTGTGCAGTTCTGGGCTCCAGGGCTTCTGTTGCTGTCAGGTTGCTGATCTTGGTCCTGCTTATTGGTGGCCACAACTTTAGTCCTAAGGAGCTCGGCTCTCCCAGGCCCTGGGGAGGGAGCAGAGGGTCCTGATCCAAACCAGCAGCAAAGCACCTGAGTGCAAGTGTCTGACTGTGAACACATATCTCAGAACTTCAGAGAATCTCTTCTGAAACCTTTCATCGAGAGGAGAGAAATCTTTGACATGAGACTCTTTTCTGGGTTTATGGAGTTATGGGTAAGTGCTCCTTCTCTACAGACACTTGTTAGCACTGAATTCCTGCAGGTTTTTACTGATATGAGGGTGTTACTCCACTGCAACATAGGTTCATAAAGCCAGACAGGCACAGCAGCGAATCACGCTTGGAATAGCTACAAAATACACCAGCAGTTTTGCGTTAGCTGATTGTGCAGACTCTGCCTGAATTATACACGCTCGCACAGCTAATGGGCCTGCAATGAAATCAGAAAATCAAACCTGATTGCAGGGCATGCAAATCATGCACTAATAATGAAAAATCATGTGATTTGTATGATAGAGCTGACACACATACACACAAATGTTTTTGAGAAACCAGAGGCTATGATCAGATGGAAGTAATTTATATATTTGGGCTGAAAGTTAATGAGCCTGGTACAAAGTGTAAGCAAGGAAATATGGTAGGAAATTAAAATCTTTCAAGAATCATTAAGTGTAGAGAGCTGGGTTTTCTAAAATTTGTTTACACTAAACCTAATTTTCCAATGTAAACCTTTGGCAATCACTCTTTATCTATAAATTTGAGCAGTGACATAGTGAGGTAACACTGTGACGTAACAAAAGCACCCTAAATGAATTTTTTTCTTACACAATATTGTCTTAATCTTTATTTCAATTCAAAAAGGACAAGCAATAAATCTCATGCATCGGAACTTCTGCAAAGCACTGGATACAGTAGTGAAATTAGAGGTTGCAGATTAATGCAAGCACTGACAAGAAAAAGCTACATGGGACACAGTGAGAGGGATACTCTAAGAGGAGATTCTGCCTAGATGGGGTTACTGATGGAGATCCTCAAGCACCAGTCAAAAATAACAGTGATCAGAGTGCAGTGCCCAGCTGTTCGAAGACAACTTCAAAGCTAAGCTGGATCAAGTGAGATATCTCGAGGAAAACAGAGGGAAATATCACTTCCATGATTTAAGGCAACAGTGACACCTCTCTTGAATCTTATATATAACCAGATCATCCCTGCTTGAGACAACAAAAGCAGAGTAGATGCAGGAAATAGTCCACTTAAAGACTCTTAGGTTTGGGACAGTGTTAAAAGTACCTTACAGTTAAAGCATCTATATCACCATACCCATAAAAGTGCAGGCTTTATATGAGATACAGTACAGATGGAACGTGGGGTGGGCTGGACTTTGGCTTTGGTCAAAGCCACGTGTCCCCAACATGCATTGTATCACATCTTGCATCGGGGTCCATAGCTGACATCAGGTACATAGGTCAATGGGCTCCTTCCTAGAAGATGGTGAGCTTACTTGCCACAGAGTGCTATAGATTTTGTGTGTAGCTCAGTTTCATACAAAGGCTTTTTTCCTTGATGAAGAGGAATGCATAAATGTACAGAGAGAGCTGAGACTGACTCTACCTTCTAGTCTAACAATAAATCTTAGAGGATCTTTAGTGACCAGAAAAAAGCTATTTGACTTAACCATCACCTCAAAAACTGTCGGAGCAGAAACCATGCCTTTGTCATGCCATGAAGTCCTTTTCACAGCCTGCCCGCATTCATTTTACAGCTGTTAAGATGTCCTTGTGTAGTTGTCAGTGATTATACAGAGAAATAATCCCAGTACTGTTAAAGTCATCCAGTACTAAACTATCATTTAAAAATCAATAACTGTGGCTATCCTAAAAATACAGGATGAGGAGCATACCACCTAGGCCAGGCAGAAGTTGCACTGCGCTGTTTTCCTCTTGCTCTTGCCCTGTGTCTGGGTGTACAGTTTCCTCAGCTGCTCTGCTCTCCACTGCCATTCTGAGGATTTCCAAAGATACTGTGTTTTTCAAAAATACGGAAGAAATATGATATTTGCTACCTTGTCATCAAAGTTGAATAATAATTCTATATTACCGATTAGCCCTGCTAATATCCTTTTGAAGAAGGTCCACCTTAGGTGACAGTACCTCCAGTAGGTTTAAGGTTTGCCACAGTGGCAAACACAGCTCCATCGCGGCAGTCCTTATGACAGCTTTAAGGATGCCCTTGAGCCAGCAATTGAGACAATTTGGTCTCCAAAGCTGTTCAGCTACGGTTGATTCCTGCCGGCAGTGTTTAGATCTTATCTGTGCCTGGCAGACCTTGGTCAGGAAATTCACCAGCATCGTGCCCCAAATTCCTGGTTTCTGGTTTCTGGCCCTCTGACTTCTTTCTGTTCTGTAGCACCCCCAAATGAAGATGAGACCAAGGGAAAAGGCACAGTCTGCTGGGCAGGATGGCTCTGCTTCAGAGAGAGTAAGGCAAAGCAGGATTGCTCATGGTGCCTTTCAAAGCCTCCACATGATGCATTTCCCTGTCTCCTCCACTAGATACGTTGATACTCTGGGGGTCTGGGTGCTTTAAATAAGACCATGGAAATGTTCTGGCAGATAAAAATATTAAAAAGAAAAAGCCTTCCCCCTGCCAGCTGCTATTTTAACCCCATCTCATTCTGTTGATCTGTTTTATGGCACAGCCCTCACACCCTAATGCTGTGTAGGGGTTGGGGTTGGACCTACATCAAATAAATTTGCTAGTGAGCAAATGTTAATGTAGCTGTACTTTGAAGTTTTCTAAGTGATTAACATAATTAAGATAAATTCAGAGCAGTAGTTCCCTACCTGCAAAGAGCTTAACTTCTTTCTTTCCTCCTCTTTTTAATCCTAAGAAAAGACATACTATGCAGAAAAGCTGGTATCTCTTTTCCCAATTTTACTGCTTAGTCTAAAAAAAGATTCTCCTGCTCAGTGGAAAAGTGACAGAGTTGTGAATATATTCCAGGAATCCTAGTCTTTAGAAAATCTCTAATCTTGTTTCAGACCTTTCTACTCACATTACTCTACCCACTTTGTAAGAGATTACTGTAACACAATTCTGTGAGGGATCTTATGGAAGGAAAGGTGATTCTGCAATAAAAAAAGTCTCTAAACAAGTCATTTTGATCCACTCCCTCTCACAGGTTTCATTCGTAACCTTTCCTCTGACCCAAACACAAGTACCAAGACACCTGTGCCCAAGCTGGCTAAGAAGCACAGATTCATACAATGTCCCAGGCAGGGAAGGGACCCACAAGGATCATCGAGTCCAGCTCCTGGCTCCATACAAGACCACACAAAATCAAACCATACGTCTGAGAGTGTTGTCCAATTCTTCTGTCTAACAGACCTGGTGCCCTGGGGAGCCTGTTCCAGTGCCTGACCACCATCTCGGTGAGGAAACTTTTCCTGACATCCAGTCTTGGCCCACTTGTATGCTACGTGGACATCAGCAGCTGTGGCCTCATCATATCTCTTGGATTTTGGACTTGCCTTTTGGATGTTGTTCAGGGTCTTTAACCTGCTGATTTTGACTCATCCCTTGTAAATGTTAGGCAAAATTCCTGAATTTCACAACTCTTATTTTCCTTGCCTGATAAGCTCCAGTCCTGTTCTTCATCCTCTTGACATCTTTAGCTCAGTTTGGTCTTCCTTTCCATTGGAATGAAATTCCGATAGGGAGGCCTATGGCAATTAACACACAGATCTCCTTTTACCTCTTGTTTTGCTGCTTCCACTGGAGTTTTGTCACGTATTTTTCTGTTTTTATTTTATTCATATCAGTCTTCATATGTCTATTATAAATTCCTGCAATGCCAGTGGAGCCTCTCCAAACTAAAAAAGGCAAAAAAGAACATGAGCAAAACACAAAGAAGAACCCCCTGGTTTCAATTTCATCTGTTGTTTGATTTTGATGTGGGTACAGCTGTTCATATAATTTGCCTTTGGTTAGCACAGACCTCTACTGTAGCCACTTGTAAATGAATGCTGCACCCACAATTTCTGTATGGATCAGAAACTGATCCTTGTACGTCAGCCACATGTAGCCCTGCTCTGCTCTTCTTCTAGCAGAGGATGGTCGCTGCTGATGTATTTCTCCTGTGCGCAACGATTCAGCCCTCTTCTGCGTGACGTGCAAGCAGGAGCCTCAAACAGCTCTTAATCTCTGACAAAGATGCTTTCTCCTAACAGCAGGCTCATCAGCAAACAACAAAATGTCATTGACAAAATGATTATAGTAGGATGGCAGAATGGATCTCCATAGTAACAAGTAAGTGGGGCTAATGCCACCCTTTGCAGCATCCCAGGAAGCCACTCAAAGTTTATTTTACATTCTCAGAGCAGAATGCACAAAGTACCTCAGGAGCTGCTTGGCCCTGGGAGGTGGAGAACCAGAAAATGCCTCTCCTGGCTCCTTACTACCTGCCCAAAATGGGTAGTCAGATATTGTCACAGTTAGCAGCAGCAGCAGGTTTTCCTTAAAACTGAATCTGCAACAATACAGGATTTTAAAGGAAGTAGCAGGACATAATAGTTCCCTCGAAGAGCCCTCTTCTATTTATCCTCAATACAGCAAGCAGAGGCCACTGTGTATTTGCAGTCAGTTTATTTTATGTATTTCCGTGTTTAACTTTGGATGTCAAACAAGTAGAGAGGTGAGGAGGCGGTTAGGGAGCTTTTCCTATCTTCCTAACCACATATTTTAATAACATCAATAATTTGACAGTTACAGATACACTATAATCTGTAGTGTTGGGTATTACTAACTGTACTATTTATTGATTCTCTGAAGTCTGTGCAACATGGGCAGTTTCAGCCCTTAGTGTAGCTGATGTTAGAATTTTTCTTTCTGTGTCACCCAAATGTGTTGTTCATCTCCGAGCAAGGCCAAATCTTCAGGTAGTATAAACCAGAGTAGCTTTTCAGTGCCTCTGTGCCATTTTTCCCCCTTGATATCTTGTCCTACACTGTCTTGTTAACTTTCTCCCAAGGTTTCTGCATCTACAAATGTTTCTTGCAATTCTCATGACAAAGCTGAGAAATACATGCATGTGTTTAGGAGGAAACATATCCCTGATGGGCACATTGTTTCCCTCTGAACAGCACAACCAACCTCCAAGTCGATATTCTGATCTTAACACATACACAGGGTTCCCACAAATGTCACTGCTAGGTGCCTGACTCATCCCTCAGGCACAAAGCAGCCCGTCTAAAATAAAGCCAGGATGACATTCAAGACCAGCACAAATTTCCTACAAAGTACTTTTCTTTGTGCTTTTCTGTCATTATATATGAAATAAAGTTGTTGGTTTGATGCTTGAACCTCCATTGCTTTGGTAGGCACATCCTGGGGCTAATTCATGTGAAAACAGGGCATTATTTCAGGAGGGTATTTTCAGGCCTCCCTGAAACTCTATATTTAATGGAGAATGTGTGATATAAAATGATTAATGGTAGTCAATGTATTCATAATATAACTAATGCAATACATTACTTCCTCCATTTCCATGCAGTTTTTAAGGCAGAGAAGCCATGTGAAGAAGAGAGTTTCCTTTCAGCAGGGACTTTGCACAAGTAAAAGCAAATCTGTCGCTCTGCATTTACAGAATTGTTTTCTGATACACAGCAGATAACCATAAGAATTAAAAGAATAGATCAAAACAGTTAAAAGTTATATGTGCCCACATGTAGCCACCAAAGTCAATGATGATACTCCTATTAGATGCCTGATATTCCTTATCTGTATTGAAAACAATGATGTTCTAAAGGACCAAGAAGATAGTAAACAAACATATATATTGATGGTGTGCTTCTACATTAATAACAGCCTGATTTATTCTGTAGAAGTAATTTTTACTTTATAGTTGTATGATTTGGTTTACAGCCATTTTATGGCTCTCAGTTTTGTGACTGCTGTTAGGGACCAGTACTACTTCTGGAGGTTGGATTATCTATGTCCATTCCTTCATACTATAGGTACACCTCTTCTTTTTTATAAGAATAGCAGTGCTTTTAGAGATGTGTTCTTTTACATCTCTTTCACTCCAATTTCCTGATGATAAAAGTGAATGAGATCTTTTCCAACCTTCATGATTCTATGGTTCTGTGATTCTGTGATTCTAAACGGAAGCTGGAAGCCTTATTCCAGCCTTATTCAGGCTGCTAATCTGATTCTTCCCTCAACTCTGCCTATTCAGTAGGCAAAGTCTGAAGATTTGTGGATCAGAAACTTTGAGGATCCTCAAAGAACCGATCTCTCTGAAGCACCGTCTTTCCTTTTTAAAGCTGTGATTCAACCACTATGGAAGTGTGAGGTTAGCTCCCATGGCTGGTCCAAGAACGCCAGCTTTCACATAATCTTGGTATTGTAGTGCTGCATTGGATGGTGCACTTGCAAGTCAATAAAGCAATAACTTATCATCTGTTATTGCTAGCACCTGCCAATATACCAAGAAGCAAGAGTACAAATATTTTCAAGCAAAAGGAGAGAGCATATTGTTGAAATACAATGCAAAATTACAGCCAGGCTAATCCCTCCCTGTGAGATTCTCCAAGGAGGCTCTCTGCCTTAAAACTAGCAATTTATGTAAGCATGAAGTATTCCCAGTGTAACACATCAGAATCTTTTTAGGTATTCTGAGTGATGGGGCTACCTTGCCATTGTGAAAAACAGATGCGTGTCAGATTTTTCAGGTATTGTTGACTTAGGGAATAAAAAACTTCCCAGAAAAGGTTCTGAACCAGAAGGGCTGTGCATTATTATGAAGACTTTTAGAAAGATTTAGTAGGAACAGAGTTTCTGGAAAAGCACCATGAGTAAAAATGGAATACTGAAATAATAGTTTAGACTAACTATAATCTGTCAGACAAAATTGTTAAATGAATACTGCCCTTTAAAATATGAAGTTGCAATACAATCATTCTTCCTGAATAAGTTTGTGTCTCCCAAAGTTCTTCACATGGATCCACATAATTCTGTCATCTAATCATGAGCTTAGTTTCTCCAAGATTTCATATTTGTAGTAGTGGGAGAAAAAATACAGCTGTTAAAAAACACTAAAAAGGAAGTAAAGGATACACACAGAAAGTAAAGGATACACACAGAAAGTGATTGCTTGCCACAGTGTTACAGGCTGAACTCGCCAGCAGGCTACAACCCAGAGCTGGTTCCTCTTATTGAGACCTTTAAATTACTCCCAACCAGAGTTGCTTCAAATCCATAAGACTTGAAGGAAACACCCACACAAGAAATGTAGCCTTTCTTCTCAGGAACTGTTCTGGGACATTTTTTTGCCGGTGCCCCTTGGGAGTTTTGAGGCAAAATTGGAACAATGCCAGTTCATTCCCTTCAGCCTGGGAAAGAGTCATCTTCCTAGAACTGCCTTCCCCAGCTCTGAAAGAGGGTGTAGTCTTACCCCAACTTGCTTGACAGGCTGAGAAAAGAGATGTCTCTCAGCCCTTGACTGTTGCAACTGGGACCAGACTAAGGAAAAACACATTTCTGGGTTTTGTCCAGTCTCCAGATGTTTTCTGTACGCTTCTCCAGATCTGTGTCTGTCTTGGAGCCCTTAGATCTTCCCCTGTCTGACCTTAGGGGGGCTGTGAGCCTGAGGTTAGTTAAAATTTTAGTCTGGTACACCCCACTGGGATTGCTAGCTCTTGCTTCCATGGGAGCCATGGTGTTCATTTCCTACCTAAAGCTATTGTCTTTATTGTCAAATAAAAAGAGAAGAACTTGCATACACCAGTTGGTTCTGAAACAGATAAGAGGAAAAAAAGTTTTAATTGCAGATAGCTCTTGAGCATGATGTAAATCCTATTTTTCATGTTAAAATGGGACTTTGGTGGAACAAAAGCTTTCTGCTGCTGCTCAGCACCAGAGAAGTTCACTCAGAGTGCTCCACGTCTCTGTCACCTACACATCCTGCTCAAAGTGACTTGGGAATGGTCAGAAATATCTTCTGGATGAGAAAAAAAAGAACACATTTGTTGCATGACATTAGAAAAAATAGTCTCTCCATCTGTACAGGCTCTGTTTCCTATGTAAGTCAAAATGATCTGCCTCGTGCCAATGCTGAAACATAAAGTTAAAACTGCTGCTGCTGCTGGACCTTATTTCCCTCCAGGGTTTGCACATGTGGAAAGCTGGCATCAGCTCTGTTCTGCTTGAGCCTATGGACTGCTGTGCTCCCTCCCTCATTTCACTTTTCTCAGCCCCTTCTGACTCATTTTTGCTCCACCAATAATAAGCTTTCCTTGTTGCAGCAGGGATATAATGAGTAACAGCTTCCAAATATTCACCCTATCTATCTCGTGCAGTAAGTGCTTGGGAAATTGCGCTTGAAGTCCTTTTGATGGCACAAAATATTAAGCCTGAATTTTTAAAGAGGTTCTGTGCACAGGTTTTCCCTCTTTACTTCTTCCTGATTTGCCTCTGAGCATGGTCCAGAAAGACTTGGAAACAGCTGAACCACTTGGCTTCAGCATTTACTATTTGTAATGGGACCCCTTAGAGCAGGCACAGAGAGGATTTACTACCAATCCACCCTTACAAGTTTTCCAGTGCTCTGAAAAGCGAACGTTTTGGAAGCTTGATTTTCTCACTTAGACAAGAGAAGAAAGTCTGGATGTTCTCTGAGCCTAGAACTCACATTCAATGTGACAAATGCATTTCATGCAGGCGTTATGTCATTTTAACAGGTGGGATGCAAGTCTGACACTGCTCAGGCAGACCATTGTGAAAAGTCTAATTCCCAGACAGGAACACAGGGGAGTTGGTCTTAAGGCTGCATGCCCATACACAATGATGGACAAGAAATGGGAGTCTCTAATAATCCCCCTCTGAATTGGGTTGATTTTCACGTTTCTAGCCACTTCAGTAATGTCTTGGTTTGTCTGAAGAGTATTCATTACGATGGAATGTCCCACTTGCATTGACATGTGTTACTTTGCAATAAAATCACAACGGTTAAGGGCGCCTGGTTGTGTGCCTCAGCAAGTCTTCTTGGGGCACCCAAGTGTTGGCAAGCTGGCTGACTGATCAACAGGTCATGGACTGCAGTCTGTGCAGCAGTTTCAGATACAGCTCCAAAAGCAATAGCAATTGAATAGTAAAGTAGGGGGCATTAGGAGAGTTTCACTTCTAAAACAGGGAAGGAACAAAGCCTGTAAAGCTCCTGTTTCAATGTAGGCAGTCTCTGGTATCCAGTATTGAAATGAGAGACCCCCAATAAATGCATCATGTTATTGGTGTAGACCCTTGGACACATCTTCTACTCAAAGATACACTTGCAGAAAGTGAACTACACAGCTGCAGGAAGGAGAGAAAGGGACCAGGTATCTCTAATATGAAAGTCTTTCAAATTAATAAATAATCTTTGCCAGGATAAATTTTAAGTCCTACATTATTTTTGTCCTGAAGATTCACAAGGAGAGCTCTCATTTATAATAAACATGATTCTGTTCCCTAAACAATATTGTAAATATTAAATATAATTGTACAGTAAAAGAAACAATGGAGAGTCACCAATACACATCATCTGTCAATCTTAGTTGCTCAGATGTCTGAGGCTCTTGCTTTTACTTCTCCTGCCTTTGATGTTAACATGTTCTTCTGAGTGAGCATCATTTCAAATGACAGGGAATTACTATAAATCTAAAAATAATTTATTATCTTTTAAGAGCAAAGGTCATTTTCATTTTGAACAAATAAATGTCAAGTAGTGGATGAAATAAAGGATAATAATGCATGGGCAGACAGCCAGAGGAAATAGATGTAATTAAATTAAAGTTCAGGATGACACAGAGAGCCAAGAGATGAAAATCTGAATGTTTTTAGGCAAGTTATCAGAGTCCATTTAACTGCAGGATGTGCTGTTATCTGATCCCCTAATCCTGCCTGTGCCCTAAGCCGATCTCATAAACACAGAAAACTCTGAGAAACAGGGATCCTAAAGTCTTTTATCTGACAGCCTAGACAACCAACAGGCCAGCTTTGTATATGCCGGTGCTGGTGCTTCATGCTCAATGGAGCTGCAACGGTTTCTATCAGCTGCTCAGTATCTGTGGAAGTCAATATGACATGGAGAGAGGCACAAAATGTTCATGAGTATGAAAGCTCTTCTCAGACTTTCACATGACAAAACTTGCTGGATTCCATGGGACACACAGTCAGCTTTTTGTCTCCCCCATTCGACTCGGTTTTTACTTTGCAGTTCCTTCACTTGGGACTCAATTCAAGACTAAAACACCAAACCATAGTTTTGGTAAGCAGAAACTGAAGAGACAGTAGATATCCAGATATCCAAGAGCCACTTCCCTGGACAGCCTATTCCAACTCTTTCAGGAAAAAATTCTCCTAATATACGATGTAAACTTCCCCTGGTGCAACTTGAGGCCATTTCCCCTCATCTTATCACATAGTGATTGACCCGTGCGAGTTTTCAATTACCCTCACAGTAAAAAAAGATTTTTCTTATGCTTAAGTGGAATTTTCTGTGTTTCAGTTTGTGCCTCTTGTCCCTGAGCACCACTGAGGAGAGGCTGGGTGTGTTTTCTTTACTCCCTCCTACCCCACAAGGTATTTGTATACACTGATGATAGTCCTCCAATCCTTCTCTTCTCCAGGCCAAACAGTCCTAACTCTCTCCTTGTATGAGAGGTGTTCCAAACCCTTACTTATCTTTATGGCCCTTTGCTGGACCTTCTTCACTATGTCCATATTTTTGTGTATTGTGGAGGTCAGAACTGGACCCAGCACTCCAGATGTGGACTCACGAGGGCTAAAAAGAGGGGAAGGATCACTTCCCTTGACTTGCTAGCAATGCTCTTGCTAATGCAACTCAGGATGCTCTTGGTTTTCCTTCGTGCAAGGGTACATTGCTGTCTTATGTTCAGCTTGTTGTCCACCAGGACTCCCAAGTCTTTTTCTACAAAGCTGATTTCCAGTCCGTTGGCCCCCAGTGTGTACTGGCACATGGCATTATTCCTTCCCTGGCATTCCCTTAGTTAAACTTCATGACGTTCTCATCAGCCAATTTCTCCAGCCTGTCAAGGTCCCTTTGGATGGCAGCACACCCATGGTGCATCAGCCGCTCCTCCCAGTTTTGTATCATCTACAAACTTGCTGAAGTTGCATTCTGTCCCATCATCCAGGTTATTAATGCAGCTGTATTAATGCACTGGCCCCAGTATCAACCCCTGGAGCACCACACGAGTGACTGGCCAGCAGATGGATTTCTTGTTGCTAATCAGAACCCTCTGAGCCCAACATATCCTCCACTTTCAATCTACCACAATATCCAATTATTTAGTACGTACTTCACTTTGTCTCTAAAGACGTTGTGGCAGACAACATCAATGGCGTTGTTAAAGTCAAGATAAACAGTATCTGCTGCTTTCCTCTCGTCAACCAAGACAGATATCTCATTCTAGAAGGCTTTGTAAATCTATGCTGACTTCTTCCAGTCACCTTCTTGTGCTTTATGTGTTTGGAAATTGTTTCTGGGAGGATATGCTCCATCACCTTCCCAATGACTGGAGTGAGGGTGATCATCCTGTAGCTCTCCAAATCTTCCTCATTGCCTTTCCTGAAGACAGGAGTGGCATTTGCTTTCTTTCAGGCCGCATGAACCCTACCTGATTACCATGATCTTTCAAAGATAATTGACAGTGGCCTGCAATGACTTCAGCCAGCAACATGGTAATTGTGGGTGCATCCCAAAAGGTCCTATGGACTTATGTGTTTAACCATTCCCTAACTTTTTCATTCTCTGACAAAACGTTTTCCTTGTTCCAGACTTTCCCCTGGGATTTCTGAAGGCAAGCCTGCCCAGCTTGGACAAAGGCAAGGAAGACATTGAGTATGTTGGTCTTTTTCTTTTTTTTTTTTTTTTTTTTTTTTTGGTCACTAAGTTCTACAGCAACTTATATTAAAAAAAAAAAAAAATCCAAGCCTCTCCATCCATTTGCCAGTCACAAAGGTTTCCCAGAGGTCTTGTGTGATATCTACCAACCCCACAGGGATATCTCAAATATCTGAAATACCTCCTAGGGCATCTCAAATGGTTGTGGATACCTCAGGTAACTGAGGTACTGCTCATGTACCTAAAACTAAACAGCAGAATGGCACCCACTTCTTCACGGGTTGCAAGGGAGCTTAGACACAGAGCTGGCCACATGCGTAGGCACCTTTATGTAGGTGTCAGTCTCATGCTTAGTCCCTTCCACTGCACCTGGGAGCTCAGGTACTGGCTCTCTGTGCAGGCAAATTCTAGAAGTTCAATTTAAATGCATTTTTATAAAACACAACTGAAGTCAGGAGATAAACACTCGGTTTCCAAAGCATAAAAAGCATTTATCAAAGAATTAATTTTCTATGATTAATTTTCTCTGACAGCTCGTTTACCCCCCCTTTTTTCTCAAGCACATAATACGTGTCAGTGCCACAGACAGTATCCAGAATGAGACAGATGATTTGACTAATTCAAAATGACAAATGTTTTGTTGTATAGACCTATTACTACAGCTGCAATAGATGTCTAAATTCTATTATTAGAGCTGCAAAGGGTCATGAACTGAAAAATGCAAGTTCAGATAGGTCTTGCTCAGGCATTCAGAGGCTTGTGGGAGTGGAAGAAAATGAGCAGTTGTTTACCACATTACCTTACCATACAGAGAAAGTTTGTTTGTGAAGCTCACATGTGCGTCTGAGATTTCTTACCATTTAAGGATGCTCTGATGTAGACTTTGATTCAGCCCATTTCTAGCCACAGCTTGAGTAGCAGCTGTTATCCAATTGATTTCAGTAAGTAATTCACAGGGGGAAAAAATAAAATCTGTACTTATGCAATAACAGGAGATAATACTTATTATGTCACAAGACTTTTCAGTAACTCTGATATGATAAAACTACTCTGTTATGGAGGAAAATTATAAATTCTCATCTTAAGTGAAGCCAAAAATACTTTTTGAAGAACTCAATAAAAACTTTTTTGTTTGTTTGTTTTTGTTAGAACTCTGCATATTATATGAGTGAACTATTCCTGGGACAACAGAGTTCCATGCATGAATAAATAGACAACTGCAAATTGCAAAGCAGATGTTCTACCGACCTCCTCCCACTGGAGTCTGCTAGCTGAGGTAGCTGGATTATTCTCTTTAACCTGTCAATAAATCCAAATGTCAGCTTAGACAGCAATGGAGGAAATTATAACTAAGTGGGCAGAAATATAACTTCAGTATTCCCAATGGTGTTGCTAACAACTGGTAGTTAAAATGGAAGCACATCCATTGCTGAAGTATTGCAACTTAATCCTTATTAAATTTTGGATGATATTCATTAATATTTTGCTGGCATTTAGCACTTATTATACTGTTTGGGATGAGTCTGGGAAAAAAAAGTTCTAAGGGTGAAGTTCATTTGGCTGAGTAATAATGTCCTAGAGAAAGTAGCATAAATTCTATAGCTTAGTAATATAGGAAATACCTAGACAGAACACTGAAAAAAATGCAGACAATAATAGTGAGTTCTTTACCCTGACACTACAAAAGAATAAGGAAATGTGTGAACATGATAATCTAATAAATCCTTTTAATCCCTAAATCCTATGATATGCTTGTCCAACAAAATCCTTGTAAATTAAACGTATGACTAAAAGTTGTGTTGAATATGTTGCTATCTGATTCCAAGGGTATTCAGTACTGAGCTCAAGAAAGCATCACAATCCATCCTGTTTCTGTTGACTAATACTAAAAAACCTTCTCAATATTATGTTTTTGTTTTGGTTTGGTTTACTACTTTGCAATTCATGCTAATTTGTGCTACAGTATTGATTCAGACCATATTAGCAAGAAATCTTTTAAACATGCCCTGAGGTAAGTCATCTTCTTTTGCATTACGTGTTAGATCCAAAGCTGTTAAATAATTGCTATGAAATGGAGCCACAAAGCCACCACATTAAGATTCAGTGTTGCATAAGAAAGAGATTTTGTAGTCTGGAGCAATGCTGGTGAGGGTTTCTAATCATAAAGGCAATCCTGAGGATATAACACCTTGCATACAAGCAATCCTAGGAGGGTATTTTTAACAGACATCATATCTGCATACTTGCCAACTGTTGCCTTTTCCCTTTGCACATTGAGCTTTAGCTGACTTGGCACATCTGCTTTCCTCTTGCTGTAGGCACTTTATCCACCAAGGTGTCAAAGCTTGTGTTGTTGTGAGGAAGACTCAGTGGGAATATCTTCAAGGTGCTGAGATTTAATAAAACATTTCTGAGAGTAACATCTGTCAGATGGTAATTTAGGAAGATTTTCTTCTGAATAAATAAATTGCCTTATGAAATCAGAACAGCTTGCTCTTTCAGTGATAGACTTTCCAGATTGAGATTTTATGTTGGATGGGTATCACACACCACCTTCATAAGGGTTTTCTTTTCTCTGAGGAAGCATGTCTTTAACCATTTCAAGAGGGCAAACCATGCCCATGACTTGATAGTGTTTCCCCTCCTTCAGCCCAAGGAATTACATTAAGAGGAGAGGAAGAACTCTTATGCTGAGCAGAAGGGGATTTCAAGGCTATGAAAACTGCTCTAGAAGTAGCTTTCTAGACAGTTTTTTATCTTTTTTTCAACACTTTCAGGGTTAGAAAAAGCCCAAGATATCCCAAGCGATAGGTTTTAAAGCCTAGTGTTGCTATAAGTGCGTGAAAGCCATTATATCATGCAAATACTCCCTTTAATTTGGTTGAACTTTGCACAGAGGAAAGTACACTGAATGTTGGTAAAAATGTCAGAACCTGACCTAGAATCAATTCCTCTATTATTGATCATGAGTTAATATAAAGAGCTCTGGAATTCTCTTGTGTTAAAGTACTAGATAACTGTCACAACACAATTAATATGTTTGATGTCAAATTTTCAAAATTACATGTTATATTTCATGTTTATGTTCCTCACTTCAGGCTTGCAAAATATGTGTCCTGGGGTATAGGGAGAGGAAAAGACATTTAATATAGAGGCAATAAATCTTCCTTACTGGGTGAAGAGTATTTCTGTATATCCCTGAGCTGCAGCATCTCTCAGAGATGGTGCTTCTTCTCCTTTTTTATCCTGTGCTCAATATTTAATTAGGAACTGTGGTGTGTCTGTTGTACTGGTGAGCACTGTGAAATGGTCAGATGTATGTTGCAGCCTGTCTCCTTGTTCTCCCCTTTCCCTAGGAGGAACACTTAGGTGAGTTGTTCCTCCTTCATTTCTCTTGCATCATCTCTCCGCTGTTTTCCTAGGGTGGATGTGTAAGCCCCAGACATCTTCTAAAAGTACTAGAATGAACCTCACCATGGCTTATAGATGAAATCATAGAACAATCAAGATCAAGGTTAGACTCATTGCTGGAAGTTGTACCCTCAAGATTTGCAGTGATCAGGGTCGAAGGACACTATCTGGCCATCTAGCATGATCTGCATCCTTAGCTAGCATTTTTCACACTGTTACCTCCATGCTAAGCCACATCCTCTGGATCTAATTAAACATGGGCTTTGAGGAGGACATGTACTCTTGACTGCAAAAAAAATGAGGTGACAGAGAATTCACCAGCTCCTTTGTACCCAGCGGCTAATCACCCTCCCTCTTAGAAGTTTGTCTAATTTATCATTTGAATTTGGCTTCACTTCCAGCCACTAGTTCTTGATGTGCCTTTCTCTGCTAGATTAAAGAGCCATTCAGTAACTGGTATTTACTCCCCATGAAGGTTCTTACATGCTATAATCAAACTGTCTTTTGATCTGTTTGATAAAATAAACAGATTGAGCTCTCACTGTTCTCTCTCTCTCTTTTTTTCTTTCTTTTTTTTTTTTACTTTTTTTCTTCTTCTTCTTTTTTTTTCCTTTCCAGCCATCAAAATATCTGTGTCTTATATCTATATCATCTGTAGTATTTCCACATCCCTTTTAAAACATTGACATCAGGACTGTATACATTATTCCGCATCAGTCCCAATAATGTCACATGCAAAGAAAAGTCACTTTCCTCCTCCTACTCACTATTCTGTTGTTTATACTGGCAAGAATTGAATTAGCACTTTTTGTCTCTGTATCATGCAGGAGCTCATATTAGTTCATTCCCCCCTACAAGCCAGTGCTGTTTTCAGGGTACAAAGCTCCTTTCTGTAAGAATGGTCTGTGCTGCTAGTTTTTAAATCGATAGCCTTGCTTTTGCCTGTGTTTTAGCCATGCAGTGTTATACCATGCAGTGAACCTCTCTGTTTTTGGCAGTCCTTTTATTCTCATGAGACTGTTGAACATCATCAAATCTCTTGCCAAGCTCTACAGAAACTCCTAGAAGTAACTGTCTGATAGAAATCCCTGATGACAATAATTGTTTTGAGACAACCAGCTATTAAGCTACTCCATGTACACTTTATTGATATAGAGCTCCTTTGTAAATCACCATGTTGTGTGATGCTAACCCAGCCACTTTGTAGAGATCTGAATTATACCACATCTTGGTAATTACCATTGTCAGCAGAACTTGTAATCATAACAAAAAATGAAATCAGGTTTGTCTGATAACAGCTGGCTCCTTCAGATGTACTGACTGTCATTAATTACATTATTGTATACATTCAGCTGTGCCCAGCAACAGGATGAGAGGCAATGGGCACAAACTGAAGCACAGGAGGTTCCGGCTCAATATGAGGGGGCACTTCTTTACTGTGAGGGTGACAGAGCACTGGGACGGGTTTCCCAGAGAGGCTGTGGAGTTTTCTTCTCTGGAGATATTCAAAACCCACCTGGATGCCATCCTGTGCAACATGCTCTAGGTGATCCTGCTTGGCAGGGGGTTTGGAGTGGGTGATCTTCAGAGGTCCCTTCCCACCTTGGCCATTCTGTGATTCTCTGATTCCTATATCTTAATTCTGCATGTACTTATTCCTAGGTCTACTGGTCTGTTACTTTGCCTGTAGCAGATGTACTTCAGTGGCCATACAAATTTCAAGCCAGTCCATTGCATTTTCAAATATTAGCACAGAAGAAGCACTTTCATGGTCTTGCATATTCCACTGATATTGCAAGACCTTTTAGGAAATTACACTGCTGATGAATATAAAATACAGTTGCCATCTCTTGACTGCAAGTAGTACAGGACTGACAGTTTAGAAATATTGGTCATCTGTCATTCATTAAATAACAGAATGCAATATACCTCTGCCACACTCTTCATAATTCACAAACCTCAGTCTGCTCCTTTCTGAGCAGAGTCTGGAGAATATTTTTTAGCTTCTTTGCATTTTCAGCATCACTATTAAAATTCCCATCCAGTATGTAATCTATACCAGTGCCAGGGCTTCTTTTGTTTCAAAAGTATTAGTTCCTCTGACTGTCCTCTAATTCAGACATAAACAGGTTTTCTCCAATGCTGACCACTTTCTACTGGTTTTGCAGTCTTGCCACAGAATGTATAGTTTGCAAATGGCACACAAATTTTGTGCCTGGACCTTTTCTTTCAATAAGCTTATGAATGGTTTGGGTTGGAAGGGACCTTAAAGATCACCCAGTCCCAACCCCCCTGCCATGGGCAGGGACACCTCCCACCAGACCAGGTTGCCCAAAGCCCCATCCAGCCTGGCCTTGAACACCTCCAGGGGTGGGGCATCCACAGCTTCTCTGGGCAACTTCTCTTCAGGTAATTGAATTCACCCTGGTATCTGGTCACTCTGGTGAGTCACTCTTTAGGCTTCACCAGCTGTAAAATCCTTTCATTCACTATAGCAGGAGCATAGGCATCTGACTTACAGGTACACACATAAATTAAGGTGTTTTGGTCATGGAAGCTAAATTAAAGTGTCTTGATTTTGCACTGAATCTCACCGTTCTAGTTTCTTCATGACAGCCTGGAACTGAGGCTTTCTATTTTCTTATGTTTAATTTAGAATCTTGTCTTCTCATATTGTGCTAATTGCCAAGATGGACTAGTCCTCTGAGCCAGAAATTATGCTTTTTATCTGTGTAGGCAGGATTTAGAAACCTTGGTTGGCAGATCTCTCTAGTCCCTTGAAACCTTTCCATCTCACAGTGACGATATGTATTTTCCTTTGACTTAGACTTCTCAATATGCTTTGAAACATTTTAGCCACTTACATTTACCCCCAAGATAAAAGCAGCATTAAAGATTTTAGCATTCTACAGCTCCATTCAATCATGCAATAACACTTAAGAGATTGAGGCAAAGTCCCGTGACTTTAAAAATTCAATTATCTTTTTGTACTGTGGCAGTTGATGTAGGTCAAAAAGACAATTTCATTAAAACCGAAGTTTGGTCTTCAGTCAATAAGGCCATTGATTTAACGAAGCTTTCTCCAATACAGCCTTTGACAATTCTTCAGTTGTCAAACCATGATTTTCAAATTATCTCCTGTAACAACAAAATGGACTTGAAGGAGGGCTAAATCTAAGTTCATTTGATCTTCCCGAAGCTGCAAATATCCTTTCACTTTCTTATATGAGGCATTAGTCTCAGGTGTGATGATCTACTAATAACCCATTAGACAGTGCACTCTTTTTCATTTGCTAGCCCTCCTTTTTGTCTGCTGTTTGTTCCTGTTGGTAAGACAAGAACAAAGAACTGAGCTTTGCACTTGAAATTGAGTGAGGTGTCCTGTGCACTGGGTCCTATTTCCTGCAGACTTTCATCTCAGTGCCTTGAGACTGCCTTTACCCACCCCCTCAAGAGTTATGTCTTCTGCATAACAGAAGATCTCACTCTAGACACCTCCAATGTGCCATGAGAGTGGAGACACCAATTAAACAGTGTCTGTTTTGGGGCATTCTTGATCTATCCTGATTTAGTGGAATGAGCTCCTGAAAGGTCAGGATGTGAGACCTTGAACATAGTGGGACAGAAAATAGGTCCAGTGGGAATGTGGTAACCCCAACTGTAGGCAAGGTGTGTTTCTGCATTTGGTATAACTCTTGCTATTGAGGGCTGGGAGTTTTGTAATCAACCATAATTCCCTTGTTCTAGGGAACCTGCTTTGACAGGGGGGTTGGACCCGATGGTCTCTCAAGGTCCATTCCAACCCCTACAGTTCTGTGATTCTGTGAAAATGTGCTGCTATACTAGGATCACAGGTATTACAGCCATGTATAAAAGGCAGGTTATCACCACTAAGATGAAGTGTGGAGCCTGTTATCTGCTTTTTTCTTTTTCTTTTTCTGGGGGGGAAACAAGGTGTAACATTAATTTTTAATTAAAAGGCAGATTGCTTGGTCATTTACGTTGCAATTGCCATGCGTATGTGAAAGAAATTCCACTATAAAATTCCAGCATAAGATTCCACCTGCAAGGTGGCATCATTTTGTAGTTCTATCTTCCAAACTCTCTACCCTTGAAAAATAGGCTTTGTCAATATAACTTTTATTTTTTTTCTTGTAGAAAAAAAAAATGAAGCTATTGGAATTGTCTAACCCTGCATCTGTCAGAATCAATAAGACTAGTGATTGACAGAGTTTACTCCATAATTTTGTGTTCAGATTTCAGTTCTTCATCTCTGAAATTATATTTCAACTCCATGCCAGATCCATCAAGAGACTCTGTAGGTAAACCATAGTACTACTATATATTGCTCTCTGTAACAAAGTGCTCTTCTCTATGAAGTATGAGTCAAGAGCACAGAAGCCTATATAACGTATAAAAGGGAAAATAGTTATGTTTTGCATTGATTTAAAGTATAACACTTTCACCTACATCTGTACTCTAGACAGGAGAAATATGTGAAAAGAAAAAACCCAGTATGATAAATTTCAATGTACAGAAGCTAGTGCTCTCCAGTGATGTGCTGAATATATGAAATAAAGGCTGGTAAATCTCTGTTGAGGGCTATTTCTAGTGAATCTCACTAACCTTAGCATTTATCCAGCAATAATTCTGGAGTCTCATGGAGAAATCCCTGTTTCTCTGTCCCTAGGAGCCAGAGTCAGAAAGTACAAGTCAGACAAAATGTGTTTCGAGCAATCATCTTTAACCACATATTTTAACAGCCTTATGGACGGCTCTTCCAGAAGAGACTGTGATTTCACCCTTACTCCCTTACATTTTAAAGTAAGTGATTGATTTTAAAGGTTTCTCTCATGAATTTGTATGGCAACTAAAGAAACTAACATCACACCAAGAAAAAATCTGGTAACAATCATGAAATGATCTTAAATAGACATTTGACCATTCATTCTTCACTTCCATTTCACAGTCTCCACAGCCATAAAAAAGTTATTATAAAATGTAGCTGTATAGCCTTCCCTTCTACATTGACAAAAATGGGGATTCTGAGGCTTCATTTGTCTCCATACTTGATTTTTGCTTCAAATGGCAAATTTATTTCATAATTAGCAGCACTTCAAAAAACCCTCACCTTTATGATTGCAAACTAGGTGCTACATTCCCCATAGAAGTGGATGCTAATTAGAAGAACTTTTAACCTCCCAATTACACAAAATCAAAGTTTACAGGTTTGCTGGAGGAAACATGCCCACATGAGAAGACACTGATTAACACAAACTCTCTGCCAAGCACTTTTTAATCTTTTATTCATTATTTGCAAGACTCTGGGAAGTCTGACCTTAGAGTTTTTACTTTACTTTCCAATAGGTAAAACCAGACTTTTTCTCTGTATTTCTACAGAACTTGAGAATAATACTGATTTTTTTTTTCTCATTTGCGTCATAGCATTCTTTGAGGATGTGAAAAAATGAAGGAAATACTGCTTGCTAGTGTTGATACATACCTATAGGTGATCCTCATCACAAGTATTTTTCACAGATTCAGGGTTAATAATGTGTGGTTTGAATCTAACAATCATGATTTCTTATACCTTAGACTTGCTCCATGGGAGAAGAAAGGGACTATACCTCCTTTTGTCCTGCCCATTCTTCATCTTGCCTTCTTCCTTCTTTGGTGCTGCAAACCTTGGCAATTGTTTCTCTTTAGGTCACCCCCTGATTGCTTTCTACTGTTTGCACTTACTTTCCTGTTCCCATCCATTCAGACCCGCTGCTGTAATGCTTCTCAGGCAACACAAAATTGCAAAAATGGATTCATGCTGTTTCCCACCTTTCAACAGTTTTTAGATAACAGAAAATCAAAACAAAAGCTCTTTTTCAAATGAAAAGGAGCTGAGTAAACTAGTTACATTTCTTCTTGCCCTTTTAATGCTTGTGCAATTTATTTCTCCTTTCTTCAGCTCCCTCTCTTGAATTTCCCCTTTCTATCTGTACTACCTTATATTCAGAACGTAAGTAGACAAATCACTCAAACTGTTGGGCTTGCTCATGGGGATAACTTTGCCAAAATAAACTTTTTTTTCAGTCCTTTCAGAGTATAAATGATTCAAGTCACGTTTCAATTGGCCTGGTCAAGAGCCAGCAGGATGTTTATAGGAAAGAAGTCAGCTAGATCCTGCCTTCTAAGTAAACTCCAGCGGAGGAGAAATCTGGAAAAGGGTACCTCCCACAGCATCTCCATCATCCTGCCTAAAATGATTTCTTTATGGCATTCCCTTCCTAGAGACCCCTGTACAGAAGATCTTCCCTCTTAAAACTCTTGCAAGGTGAAATACTGAAAAAAGCAACCATCTCTTGCCCCACGATAATATTGTGTGAATCATTGTACAGTCATAAATTATCACAGACATAAGCAATTTGTCATAGTCCATTGCTATGTTGCAATATTTTCAGGCTATTCTTAGTCTTCCTTGTGTTACCCAGGCATTTTGTTATAAACCATTTCCTTATATATATATATACATACACATATACATATACATATATACATATAATTTCTTCTGCAGTTCAGGCCTCTATCATGATCAGGGATGTGTGGTGCCAGGCTCTAACCTGAAAGAGTTTATAGTCTGTATTGAATTTACAGTGCAAGATACATATTTCAATTGTAAATTCTGCCCCAGTGCTGTCAACCACCACACTGACATATGGCTGTGTTTTCACCAGAGCTGTACTCAAATTTCTTCATGATAAAATCCTTTGAACAAAACAGAGAGATATGTCAAGCCATAACTTCTTATGAACAAATAACTGATCCTGTTGAATAGGATGAAACCTGTACACTTTGCTCTCATTTCTTTGGGTTTTCTCATGCAAATTTACAATCTGTTATAAATTGCATAGATTTGGCATCAAGAAAGAAATCTTAAAACTTGGCTTCCTTATTGTTTCCCTGAACTGTTGAATGATCAGCTTTTCTCTTCCTGAAGTGGTGAAAATAATGAGTGAAAACTTGCCAAACTTTCTTAGGGAAATCCCTGAGTGATTGACAGAATTGGAGGGACCCTCAATCAAGAGAGCAAGCCACAAGCTCTCCAAAGTCCCCAAAGGTAAAAGGAAAGCAATGCAGTGCTTTGCAAGAGAGGGAAGTGCTCTGAGGGTGCTCGCAGTAATTTTGGTCAATCTAAATTGCAGTGACTGAATAAATCACACGGAAACCTTCCATTGTGGCTGACAGCAGCAAAAAGGACTGAGGAGTGCATGTCGAGGATCTCTCCTTACAGGGCTGTCCTCTTTCTCCGGGGCTGTCCCATCTCTCAATATCTGAGAGAACAAAATGGTTTATCTCTGGACACCCATAGCAGGTACAGTCCCTCCACTCAAAAGCACTTGAAGCTTTCTACAAACCAAGTGAAAGACAGCAGATCCAGAAACTAAGGAGAGTATGGCAGAACATGCTGTGTAGACAGCAAGTATATCCTGACCCTTTGAGAAGGGTTAGCAGAAGTCCATCTCGTGCCTTTCTCTTCTATTCTAAGGGTGTCTCTGAGATAATGTCCCATAAGCTGTTTTGTGTTATCCCTTCACTCGTGTCTTGCATCAATAGTAGCAGTCACCTATTTCCCTCTGAAGAGCTGAGCCAGGATCTAAGGATCCTCTTCCTTGGTACAGCATGGAAATACCACCTGTAAAACAACACTTCAGTGATTCAAGTTTATGACTCTGGAGTTCATCTAGCTCCTCTCCAGTATGTTGTGTCCTCCTCAACACCTCCAAGAGAACAAGTGAGATCTGATCTTTATCTGATCTTTGCCAAACAAACAAACCCTTCTTTCAGTCCTTCTGAGAATCTTCTAGGCCTCTAGAGGCTAAAGAGATTGTGAGTACAGAGCCTAAGCTGGAAAACTCTGCAGAGCAGTTCTCTGCCCTTTTGATCATGTGGGGAAGTACCACAATGTCTGTAAAGCAAACGTTCAATTTGCATTGTCATCCGCATTGCTAGTAATTAACTCACTGGCTAATTTGTTATAAGCTTAGCTGCAAGTAATCGATGTGAGATGAAACTTGTCCTTCTTAAATGATTAGATGGTCTTTGGTATCCTTCTTCTTCATACAGAATCTGAATGATTTTGCACATATGTGTATATATTAAAATTCTTTAAAGGACAAAACTGAAATGTTGCATGCACAGATATTCCCTCTTTTCATAAGCTCTGAAGTGCTTTTGCTGCAAGCTGACTTTTCAAGTTATATCTGTTACTGGATGTTATGGATCCTCTTTTCCCATTCCAGTGGAAAATGCTGAATGGCTTTGAAAGCACAGAAAACACAGAAAGGCAAATCAGTGACCGTGAACAACCCAGAATTTGGCTCCTGGCATTAAACAGCACAAATTAGGTAGCAATATGAATGTTAGAGGTGCAGCTAAGTCAGTAGTATTCAGGGAGAGAAAGGGGGGACTTTCTGAACTTGCTGGAAGAGCCTCTTGCTCCCACTTTTCACAGGATGATGTTTCCTGGAATGTTTACATCTTTGTTGCCTCCCCCAACCAGACAAATTTTGAAATGAGCCAACAAATTTGAGCAATTGCAGCAATCTCCCTCTTGCTTGAGGTCAAAGGGGATCCAAGGAAGGGCTTGAGTGGGTTCTACCAGCATTATTCCTGACAATTTATGGAGTCACCTGTTATGTTTCAGCTGAGCTCAGGAAACTTACAGAACAATTGCAATAGAGAATTTTACTCCATTCCAACACCAGCCATAAGAAGTTTCCTCTTTAAATGCTAGTTGCTCACCTTACAAGTTAATTAACAGAGGAGCTTGCTTGCACTTCGTTTGTTCACTTCTTTATATAAGTGACCTTCGAGGGTTGCGTAACCCAATACAACACTGTGATTCACTGCAACGCTCTACCATATTTAGTCTTATTAGCAGCTATTTGAGAAACGCTGCTGCTCACTCTGGAGAGACATCATTTATAGTGCTATATAAAGGTTTCTATATTTTTCCCTCATGAAAAGAATTGCTGCAGCATTCTTATCTGTAATGCAATCCAGAATAGGAAACACTCATTGATTTTTGAGGAGGTGTTCTCAATATGGTGACCTCTTCCACGTTTTCATTTGAAGTGTAATTATAGCACAAAATACTAGGATGGGTGGTGTGTGCTGTAAGGGAGAAATCAAATACATGTTTTTTCCTTTGCATTTAATGAAAAAAAAATGCAACAAAACCTTTCCCAATTTTCTAAATGTTAACAAACAGCATACACAAGAAGAACCAGTGCATTTCTTCATAGTTTAAATACTCGTCATGCTTACACCAATTGCAATGACAGTATTCTGAGAAACACGGTGAGGGCTGAATTTCCACCCATAACCAGCAGAGAAGAACAGGCAGAAGACAGATCCTCACTACATTAGCATTTTAAAACTAAAATCAGGGAACAGATCCCTTGTCTCCTTGTCCTCCTGCACTATGGTATAACTGTCATTTCCTGGATTTTTAACAGAGCTACCCCAGCCTTGTCACTGCAATTGGCAGAGGAGAAGTAAGCTTGGTCCTAGTGTTAGCCTATTTGTCAGAAAAAAAAACACACAATTTTTGCTGCTTTAAACTGTACATTTTATAATTCTTTCTGCTTCCCAAAACTTAAGGGAATTAAATTTATCAATCTTGATACAATACCAGTTTTAATAGGATTTTTGTTGTTGTTCTTGTAAAAAGTAAGCCTTTTACTGCAGGTTTTTTTTTTTTTTTTAATTTCATTCTTACCTTTTCCCTGGGGTTGGGGAATAGTAGTTTCCAGCCCCCACAAAGCAAACCTCAACCAGCCTCTGCAGACTTCCTTAGAAACAACGTCCTTTTCAATATGGGAAACATTAGGAAAATCCTGAGAAGAGGAGAGCAAATTTCACATAAGACAAAAAACTCCCATGAATACCTACTGTCAGAAGTAATATTTGAGGGCATTGCACACTTCCCAAGGAAAAATCAGTGCCTTTAAACTTTTGAGCCTGTTTTCATTATAACTTTTTCCTTCTCTTGGAGAAAATGGAAAAATGGGGTGTCTATATTGGTGAAGTATCTATATTGGATGCCTTGAAAATGAAATTTTTTGATTCTGTATGATCAAGTTATAACTTCTCTTCTGCTATATATGGTGTGCATAAAACCCAAAAGCCACAGGAATTGCTTGGTAGTTTTTATGAAACTTTAAAAATGTAATGTTTATATTTTACAATTATTATTCTAGCTTTGGAATGTATTATTTGTACCACTTCCACTGTCACAGTTGTTTTTCTCAGCCTTGGGGGAGAAAACCAAAGAAGCTAAATGAAAGGAGCTGGAGGCATTTTGCTGATAAAAAGAGGCTGATCAATTGCTAACCATTTCATCTCAGGATGAACTTGCAGTAAAAGATTATAGGAATTTTAGAGTAAAGACCTTGACAGCACTGTCCATACCATAAACATCAATGATACCACAATAAGATATGGTTGAGAAATGTCAAAAACTGCTCAAGGGCACACATACAAATATAACTCAGTTCTTTAAACCCTCTACCTTCAAGGTGGATTTTGCTTCTAGAAATTAGATATGCCCAAATCAGCAGTGCAACAGGCTTGTCACTGTCCTGAGCACATTACAGCCACATTCACTGCAGCTATCACCTATAAGATGTTGCTGTGTGTTTCCACCCGTCAGATAACTACCAAATCTCATCTTCATAGTGTCATGAGCTTTCTGCAGTCAAAAGTGTGATAGTAGATATAGATGAGTCAGGCTCAGGGCTGTAGAGAAGATAGATAGTATGGAACAATGCTCAACTATCACCTTTTATCACGAAGTCCTACAAATTAATTTCCCTCTGTTGCTACGCCTGCTGTTACATCTTTGACCCTACAAGCTGTTACCGTCTGTGAGTATGCTGTTTCTGTTCAGAGTGACCAATAGACACCCTCATCTTGGTGTCCTCACACTGCTTATCTGCAATAGGAGATCAACATCTCAGGATCCAAGCAGATGGGAGGCTTGGACAGGACACTAAGGAATATGTTATCACTAGAAAGGTATCACAGCACTGGAACATCTTCCTGAAGCAGTAATGCAGTTCCTATCCTTGGAGGTTTCCAGGATTTAGCTGGATCAAGCCAAAACTGCTAATTCTGCATTGGTATAAGCCTGTAGGCCATGTTTTGAATGGAAGCATTGGCTATATGACCTCCAGAGGTCCCTTCTAACATTTCAATGATTCTGTGAAATGTACATTTAGCATCATGTAAGTAGACCACACCTTCTCTTTCTTTTTTTTCTTTTTATTTCCTTTTATTTTCCTGTTTTATTTCTTTTCTTTTTCTTTTTTCTTTTTTATTTTTTTTAATTATTATTATTATTATTTTTAAATGGAATAAGGGATACTCAGGTACTCATCACATAATCTCCATCAAGACCTCACAATGCTGGGCTAATATTTTCAACCAAAGTGATTTCATTAGATTGATGTGTTCTTTTAGATTTCAGTGATGATCTTTGTGCCTAATGCTGTGGTGACTTCAGTAAGGATGTACAACTACTTTCACCTTGATGAAGATCTGCTTGTTTAACAAAAAAATGTCTGTTGAATTTCATTGTTTATTCAGTCTCTTCCCACCTTCCTTTGGGATTGCGCATGAAGCAGAGCAATCTGTGAAAAGAATTAAAAATAAAACAACTGTGAGGGCTGCAAAAAGAAGGTAGCTGTAACAGCAAGCTGGAAGAATACATGTTTCAGCTGTGCTGAAAGAGTAGCTATCAGTGCCTTTTTGTCACTCTGACAAGCACAGAGTCCTGCAGAAACCCGCCCTGACCCCACTAATTATGTATTTTTAATGGACTGTTAATGAACTGAAAGTGCATATAAATTTGCAGGTGACGTGAAGCAGAAAAGTGTGTAAGCACTAGAGAACAGGTTCAAAATTCAAATTAATCTTGACAAACTGAAAAAAATAGTATGAAATTTTCAAGGTAGAATTCAGATAAGAGGAGATCGAAGTGGTCCGTTAAGGAAGAAATTAAATGAGCGAGGGCAAAATAGGAAATGACGTAGCAGTTAGCAGTACTACAGGATGTAATAGATCAGAAAGAAAATAACAGTCAATTATGAGACCCTGCCAGATAAAAAAATCAGACAACTTTAGATCCTTATTAACAGGGGAGTTACACAGTAGACATGGGAAGTAATTACTCTGTTTGGTAAGGAGGAAGCCACAGCTGGAATAGAGTCCAGTTGTGATCCTTGTTCACTGAAAAAATGTGAAATTATTGGAGCTTACAAGAGAGATAAGAGACATAGAAAACATAATTTAGGAAGAAAGAATTGGGTTTGTTGTAGGAGTCTTCGATTATGCAAAAGACTGCTGTAGGGATGGCAATGATTCACTGTACTGTTTGCTATGTCTCCACCAAAATGCTACCAGAGAAGATTTAAGAAGATCTGATTCCTCTCCGTTGCGGATGGACAGACTGCATGATCTCCTTAGATGTCCCTCCTCTACCTTGCTAACACATGATGCATCAGATATGACCAAAATATGTTCTAAGTGGTTATCTTACTAATCTCTGAAATCCCCTCATCAGTTTTGTGGGTAATTGTGTGAGCGCAGTGTGAATGAAGCAATTAAAACTGAGGGCCAGAGGGCAAAGAAATATTGCCAGAAAGCCCTGCTCAGAGCAATTCTACTGGCTCTATTTAAATCCTTCTTCATTTGACACCTTGCACTAACATCCTGCATCAGCCCCAGGACACGTTATGTATTTCTGGGAACTACTTAATTCAGGCTGTCTAACTCCCTTCCCCTCACTTAAAGAATGCATACTTACCGCTAGCTCTCCGATATCCCTCTTGCTGAATTCTTTTGCAGATCCTAAAGCCAGTTCAGAAAAAGTGCATGTTACTGTCAAAAGTTTTACGCTTTGTTGAATAAACTTAAAAGCCTCAGGAACGTGGCTTCCATCAACTCTGAGAGTGTATAGATGCACATTTTATTGTTCTAATTCATCAGCAATAAGTTGGAAGTAGCACAGAGAGAAGGAAACATCTGGAAATAAACCTCTTTACAGTAAAGGTGTAATTTGAACAGTTGCGCAGTCTTAATTGTTGTGGTATTGCAGCACCTCAGATCTTTTACTATATTTTATATTTTCAACCTGTCTTTCAACTTCTCCACTTGATGAGGGAAAGGAGTGTTATATCTTCTCGCAGATTGGAATTTGAATCAGTAAATTAAACAATGTAAATGATTCAAAAAATGATAGTGAGTGTCACCAGTTTCTGTCCCCACTGGTGATAAATATTCCTTCCATTG
Source organism: Cygnus atratus (assembly GCF_013377495.2). Lineage (NCBI taxonomy): Eukaryota > Metazoa > Chordata > Aves > Anseriformes > Anatidae > Cygnus > Cygnus atratus. The sequence goes on along the minus strand of NC_066362.1, from coordinate 179,160,617 downwards.
CACTTTGTAATTCTGACCCCATGTAAATTTCTTTCTTGGCCTAGTTTGTAACTTACACGGGACATTCTTAGGGAGTGGTAATATCTACAACAGATAATGAAACCAAAATTGTTCCTAAGCTTCTTCCAATAAAAAATAAAAATTATATGACTACACATTTTTAGTACCCAAAGGCAACCACCCAGTTCCAGAACCCTTATGCTAGCTGTTTATTTTCTTATTGTATTTTCTTATTGCAAAGCCGATATTCCTCAACACAAAGTGGTTTCCTGGTGAAATGCTCTTAGCAGAAAAATACAAACAGAAATGCATTTCCTGCTTCTTCAGGTGAGTGTTAGTCATCACAGCTTTAATGATTCTCTGGCAGGTTTGCACTTTCATGACTAGTGCTGGTTTTTATTTTGTCCAGTTCTCTTGTGGATTGTCCATTAGAGCAGATATTCCAGAAGCACCAGTGACCAGAGTCCTTGGCACATACTTTTGCCTTTGATAGTGGCTGATCTTGTCCAACCTATGAAGGGAAGTAAACTTTAGGACATCTTTTCTACCTCTTCTTCTTCAGGGTGGGCACCTCAGAAAACTGCTGAGCCCTGTTGTCTTTCTAGATCACAGAGCTTGGTTTGCCTCAATGCAGGTCTGCAGCATTTACTACCAATAAAAGCAATCTTATCATTTTGACCTTTCTTGGCTTATCTTCTAAGGCACAACAGAAAACTATGACTGCCAGCAGTAGAAGGAGAAAAACATAATGAGATCGTGGATTATGGCTTGGCTACTGTATCTCCCACTGGATGCTACTCTCCAGATGAATGTGATCGTTTATAGTACAATGCTGTGTAGCCACTACAGAAGAACTGGTTCCCATGGTGGGATTTGAGTGGCAAAGAGTAGAAGAAATGTAGGTTGAGGAAAGGTGGGAATTTGTATGAAAAGGTGAGAGGCTCTGGGAAAAAAAAAAAAAAGCAGCCAAATACAGTAGCTTCAAAATGGAGCAGCAACACAGGAGAGAAAAGTGAGGCAATCATGAGAGGCAAGAGGAGGTCAATATCAAGGAGCAGATGTTTAAAGACACATGATTCGGAAGAACAAGGAGCTTCAGATTGAAGTACCAGAAAGTACAGTGAGCTGTTTCAGGCCAAAGACAACAGCAGCATCACTGAGGGGTACTGGAAAAATGTCCTTCAGTCCTCTTCTTGTTTCATCCTCACCCTTGAATGGGGACACCGTGGAAAAGCATGAAAAAGCCTGACCCACTGGACTAGTGACTCATTTTGTTGCACGTAGCAATTCTGTTTAATTATTGTAAAGACCTGTCCTGGATCACTACATTTAGCTCATGTGGAGATTTTTATCAGCGGTGCAGGGCATAATGCTGAAAACTTGCGTATCTCTAGAGCTGATTCAAATGCATGACTTCTTTACAGTTAAGTACAAACTGAAACTAGTTGTTACATCACTAGAGAGTAACATTTCCTCCTGCCCACCTTGTCTTCTTTCCTTGACTGTAGAGATATATCCACACACACTGTAGTTCATTAAAATGTGTGAAGTTTTTGGTATAGTTGGGAAATAGTCTAATAAAATAGAGTATTTGTGTCTGCTTGTTTAAAATCAGTCTCACTAACACTGCAAAGTGAGGGCTAGTAAAAACAGAAGAAATTGTCAAAACAGGCTTTGAATCCCCAGTTCTTCAGTCTGGCTGAGAGGAGCCCAGGTACACACACAATTCTTCATTATGGGCCTAGCATTGTTCATTTACTCATTTGTGCACATCGGTCACAACCCACTACAGCCCTGTCCATCAGAAATCTTGAGCTTTCCTCTTTCTAAGCATAGTTTGGCTAGTCCTGGTGTGCCACCTAGGTAAACCAGAAATGTCATGATCTCAGGATGCAGGAACCCCTTCTTCTTACCATCAGACAGGTAGCAATGCACTTCACAACAGAAAAATTAACTTTCATCTAGTGTTCTTCTTCCTTCCTACCTTACCCATTGGTCTCATGCAGAACCTAAGTACCTCCTACAGTCCAGGCTAAACTAGATAGAATGATTTCCCCATGTTTAAAGGACTTCACCTGGTATGGGTCATAATAATGAAGAATACACCAACATGCATTGACTGAAAGCCTTCAGGTTCTCTTTGTTCAAATTATGTCAACAAAACATAATAAAAATGAAAATTTTATCTGATTTTCCTTAGCTTCATCTGACTTCAATTCATACCCAAATAGTGCTAAATCAATGGCAGGAATTGGTTTAAGTATTAATTATTGGTATCAAAAATTGGTTTGTGGTGCTGTCATACTGTATTTGCAGGGGAAAGGATGAATGTATATGCCTGTCAAAATATATGACTCTTCATCGAGGTCTAAAGTCCTGTCCCCTTGTCCTCTTTCAAGTGACACAGGACTTGGCCACATGACACCACATACTCTGGCATGTTAATTCAGAAAAAACCTTCAGACCTCTATCGCTCCAAAATCCGGTCTCACTATGCAAGCAGTGAGAGATGGCTGTTGGGACACCAAAGCAACGCACACAAAAAAGAGATCTGAACATAGGTAGCACCTATTTCTTTCCACACCTTCATTGTCAGAGGCCACAGCACTAGATAAGAATGGCTTAATTGGTATCTTGTGCTTAGGTTTTGGAGCAGCTAGCTATGCCTGTCATCATCACTACAGCCACAGTTCTCAATACAGCCACAAAATCATTGTTTCTTCAAGGCAAATGCAAATGTTCTTGTGTAAACCATTTAATATGAAATCATGTAATCAAATTTTACCCTATGCACAAGGGAAGCTGGCTGGGACAGACAAAAATAAATAAATAAAATAGAGCCCATATTGAAATGCTAGAAGCACATATATTTGCAAAAGCTCGGGTGCCTGACTTATTTTGTGGACAAATTATGCAACTATCTGAATTCTTGCTCAGACAGAGATTTCAATCATATACGTAAGCCCTGCTTTAAAGTATTTGCATATGTATTTGTATTTAGAGGTAGCCATACCTCCGTGATAGGGAATATAAATGATGTTTTCAATTCTTACAGCTTCCAATTTCACTCAAATTGGACTTAGCTGCCTGTTCACATCTCAACAGATATAAATTTTGCTGGCAGGAATACAGGCAGCTTTAAATTGTGTGATATGAATTTTGTTTCTGGCTCTTTTTACTCCTTGATTATTTTTTTTTTAAATAAAACAACAACCCACAGAGTGGTCATTAAACACATAACTACACTGATTATTAGAGTCAGCTTTGAAGTTATCTGCAAGGACTCTCAGGTATATATCAAACCCTCTACTCACAGTACAGCTATCTACACAATACTCCTTATCAAAGTAGAGCTTTAATAGGGCTTTATCTGCAGATGTGTTTTCTCTCCTTATGGACAAGAGAGGAACCAAGAGGGGGTTGGGAAGGTGATGCTGGCAGTCTGCCTGTGCTGAATCCTACCACAGGAAGGCAAGTCCAACACACCTGCCAGAGGATGGCATTGAACTCAAGGATGATTACCATAAGCACACCTACAGGTCTCTGAGATAATATTATTCTAACCCCAGGAAGGAAGAGGATCTCTCCTTCCCTGATCAGAATGGCGTTGTTGGTCAGATGAGGATGTGTAGGCCCATTTTGCGGGCACACAAGATACATTAACCTTTGTCCAGGCAAGAAGTTTTCCTTCCAGTTCTTGTGGAGGCTGAATGCCCACCAACAGGGGAAAAAAAATGGTGGGAGGAGAGTAGAGGGAGATCCAACCCTTAAAGTCGCTCTTGCTTTTCCTTCTCTGGATGGATCAGGCAGTTCCTATAACTGGGACATTCAGAATATACTGTACACTGTAGTGGCTCTTTGGAGGAGGATTTGCATCATTACTGTTCAGTAATGGAGCCTTAGTCTCTGTGTTAAACCCAAGCCCATGGATTTCTGGTCTATAAGTAAGATTTCTGCAAGCTGAAGAACTGGCATTCGTTAAGATGGCTAGTCCTTAAAATTGGGTTGTGAAAATAGGCTTACCCCTCAGCTCTGGCTGTAATAACTCAAGGAACTATTAAGCTTTATTTACTACTTCTGAATCTTTCTGAGAAAATTATAACTTCATACAGATTAATTTGTCACTTCATACTGATTAATTGATTATTTTGCTTCAACCTACACGTGCCAGATTGTATTATATTCTCATATATTCCCCATCAGTGAATATTTGAAGGAGGAAAGTACCAAACCTAACATGGAAACAAGTATATGTTCAACCCAATGTACCTCAGCAGTGTTGTGCCCCATAAACGGGATGTGATTAAAACTGAGCACTCAGCCAAATTGACCGGGACTTGGGCTGCAGTCTAGTGCACAAACACAAAAACAAATAGGAAACTTATTCACTGCCACTGTGATTGTTACTCACCTTAATATTAGATCCAAATTCCTTGTACTTGTCTGGTTAGTTAAAATAAATTTGAAACCATTTGTAACATGACAGCAAGATTAATAAATTAAAGGTTTTTTGTTTTGTTTTGTTTTGTTTTTTTAATTCAACTGATTGTTCTTGCATTTTGGAAAAAAAAAAGGAAGTAAGGATTTAAATAAAGTACTGTAATGCTGAATCAGACCAGCTTTGGACACAATCATAGAAAGTAAAATACAGTTTGGTAAAATATCTTTCTAGAATTGTCTTTTTAACTGTTTAATTCCAAACAAGTGTTGGAATTAACCAGTAATGTTGCTCTTGAGGTGGCGAAGCCAAGTGACAGACAAGTGAGATTTGGTCTTTCAAAGGGGAATTACTGAGGAGGCCAAGGGAACAAGGACCTATACAGATAGGACACCAGCTTGCGGAGCCAGCACAGACACAGGGCTGGACCAATGGTACAGTTTGGAGCTTGGATCCACTTGCTGCCTTTGGGACAGCTAGTAAATGTATCTGGCCCTTGAATATGATGTGCAAGTGTGTGTATGGGAAGTCCTCCCAGATTCCCTAGACAATCCTAGAAATTTGCGCAGGCATCAGGTAAGATTGGCTGCAAGCCCCACGCTACTAGGTTCTGCACACCTTTTTGGTACCTCTGCAACTACACATCAGCATATGGAGGGGAAAACATCAACTGAGCATGGCTGAGTTTATTAAAGACTATCATAGCACCAAGCTGGAGGTCACATAGCAAATGCTCTCCTAGATTCTCTCCAAATAACTAGCCAAAAAACCTTCAAATATTTCCACAAATGAATGGACACTTTTCAAAACCCTTTGTTCAGTTAATTTCTTGATGAGTGTAATAAGCACGATTAGAGTGCTTGGATAAAACCAAAGAAGAAGATAAGTTTAAGCATTACAGAATCACAGAGCACCTGAGCTTGGCAAGCACCTCTGGGGATCGCTGAGTGCAGCTCTCTGCTCAGAGCAGGGCAAGTTAAAGCAGGTTGCTCAGGATAGTATCCATCTGTGTTTTGAATATCTCCAGGGATGGAGACTTTACAGCCTCTCTGGGCAACCTGTTCCTGTGTTCAGCTGCTTTCACAATCAAAAAATGAAATAAAATCTGTCTTTCAGTTCATGACCATTGCCTGTTTTCCATTCACTGGGTACCACTGAGAAAAGTCTAGCTCTGTCTTCTTCAATCCTTCCCATCAGGTGTTTATCCACATGGATAAGATCCCCCGGAGCCTCCTTTTCTCCAGACTGAACAGTCCCAGATCTCTCAGCCTCTCCTCATATGTCAGATGCTCCAGTGAGTCCTTCACTGTGCTCTCTCCAGCACATGCATGTCCCTCTTGCACGGGGGAGCCCATGACTGGACCCAGCACTCCAGGTGTATCTCACCAGCACTGAGTACATGGGAACTAGTCTAAAATCACAAACTTGTTCTTAAAAATCAGGTTCATCAAAACATCTCTGCAATTCACAAAAACAGGATACCTTATAATAAACTTCTAAAAACTCATATATATATGTATAATTGCATATAATTAAATTTTTTATTGCAATGCTATGTTTGGAATAGATATTTTGAGCTTACTTATGTCTTATACTGAACAAAATAATATTAGTATCATTAAACTAAAGGGTCAGTATTGCATTGCCTTCCTTTTTGCATAAATGGAATTTTAAATAAAAGTTCACTAAAAATTTAGTAAAAAAAAAAGGTGACCACTGAGGAAGGAAAGCAAAGGAAAAAGAAGCTAAGCTTCTACACAATTTCTTAAATGTTGCTAGGAAATCTCTAAGTGATATTTGTCTGAATCATGGTCAATCAATTTCACAGCAGATGGTCCCTGACAATTTACATCCTGTTACCAACAGCATCTCCAAAAACATTTCATCTTCTTTATTCTGAAAAATCTAACACGCAGAGATGGTTGCTCCCAAATCCTTAGGTATCTTCTCTGCTACCACAGCGCAAAAATTTACTACTGAAGTTCATGATCCTTCTGTACTATGGAACAAACTAATTCCAGGAAGTGTTTGTCTACAGTAAAGGACCATGATGTACTGAAAGAAACCCCACAAATTACAGAAAGCTGTGAGGGGAGCTAGTGTCAGTAGGGTTTCTTTTTAACCAGGAGTAGATCAATGTCATACTTAGCATTTGATTTTGATCAAAGGACAAGAAGATACATCAGATTTCACTGGTTCTCACCAGGTCAGCAGAGAATAGAGTTCAGATTACTGACCAGATAAAGGAGGTACACTTTGTAGCATTGTAAACCACAGGAAGATATATACTTATACCCACATTAACAATGAACACTGTTTTTCTCAGAAACTGTATAGTAGCAGGCAGTTTACATCTTCAAGCAATGAAATCTACTGACAGAGCTGAGGAAGACTCAGACATATTCCTGGTTAGCTTCCTGCTAAGGAGAGGTTAAGTGATCCTTCCAAAATCATACATCATGGTGGAGCTTACAAGAGAAGGCAGATGGGTAGGGACTGAGCACTTAAATGATAGATACATGAGCAAAGCCTAGAATTTCTCTAGGCAGGAGCTTTGGCTTGTAAGTATTAAGTCCTGCCATTCATTTTAATCCTAAGATAAAAGAGGAACCAGATAAAGTGACCAGAACGTGCATAGTGGTGTTGATTTACATTACTATGATGTCCCAAAAAGAAGCTACTAACCATATCTTTGAAGTATTAGGATGTTATAGCACACTATTAATACTGAAAATGCTTTCATATATAATTGTTCAGAAAAGGGTATTCAAAGGTAAATGAAGGCTATCATAGAGAAGGCTACTGATTGTTAGAGATCTAGTGTCATTAATATCCTCTAAGTAAACAAAATGAGAAGTTATTAAGCCTTCAATTTAGTCCTGTCAGATATATTATAATTATGTGGGAGAAATACCATGCAAGATGAATTGTTGAACTGTTAATAGAAACAGTGGATATAGAAAAATGATTTAATAGAAAGCATTATGAAATTACAGATGGTTCAGTAAATAGTAATATGTAATGTATGAGAAAGAAGAGAGAGTCAGATGCTTTGTAAAAGGACAGGGCACTACTGTAATTCCCAACAAAGGAAAGAAAAAAAGGCATAGGGCATAAAGGTCTGCATGCATTTTGAGTTATTTTTTAGTGGTGTCTGTTTATGTGTGGAATATTTAATTCATGGTACAAGAATCTTAAAAGTTCTATACAAATAAGATGAGCTGGAAGAAAATCTTTTTTCAAAGTAAGTGCAGATTAGATATTTAATTGCTTTCTGATTCCTTTTCAGTGAATATGACCGGAGTATTATTAGCCATTTATAATATAGCTGTTTATAATATAATGCAGTCTTATGACCAAAATATGACCTACAGATATCCAAACAGAGGGATTACAAAAAGCTAAAAGTCATGTATCCTCAAATACTAGAAATCAGTGATGTTCTAAAAGGAAAAGCTGAACAATGTGGAAAAAAAACTCTGCTGGAGACGGATTGGGACTTATGACTCCTTTATGTTTTTTTTTATTATTTTTATTTTTTTGAGATATTTTTGTGTAAACAACTGCTTTAAATACATTCCTGTATGTTGTCACAGTCAGTCACAACAATCACTGCTGAGCCAACACACTAAATAATATATGTGGCTCTTCCAGAGCTCTGAAACCAGTATTACCCTGTAATCATTTACGAATGCATTTCCAGTTTATCTGGCTGTGGAACCAGCTAGAGATGCTTTCCTCTGCTAGTACATCACACTGTGTCAAAGGTACACTTTTCAGCAGCACCTGTCTCCTCGAGGAACAGAAAATTCAGTAGCTTTCTCCAATAGTAACTATTCTAAGAGAAACAATTAAATATGAATAAAGTCAGAAATAAACAGTTCATCCAATTGACCTGCCAGATAAGAAATTAAGTTTTTCATTAGCCAGGCATGAAAAGAAAAAGAGATTTGTCCATATTACTCTTAGACTAAAGTAAATCCCAAAGTGTATACTTTGAAATCCAACCTGGCCTGACTTGGAGCAATAGTGATATGATTTTGCCAATATTTCTTTGTCAGATGTGCATTCAGCAAACAGCTGTGCCTGTGGCATGGAAGACTGTGTAGGATCTTTCCTCCAGCTGTTCATAACCCTCCTTCTGCTGCTTCACATCTGCCGGCAAAGCTACTCCCTGGCTCACGTCACCAGATTTAACAAAGGACAGCAATTTTATTCTTTGCCCATCGGACTCTTTGAGCATACCCATGCCAAGCATTCTGCTGCTGCATATAAGGTAGTGATGAGAAGATGTAAGAAGATGTAAGAAGTTGATGGGGAAGGTACAAACTTTGGTAGACACAACCAGAAGGAGATGTCTGTCCACCATGTATTGCGGCCCTTTGTTGACGAGCCCTGAGCTTCTTCCCTTTTACAAGTGTAAGAGCCCTTTGCCAGAGAGCAAGGAAAGACAATAAAATGTGTCACTTTATTGAGAACCAAGCCTAACGGTCAGGATAGCCATCAAGCCTTCTCTTCTCCATGAAGATGACACACTTAACAGAGGGAGACAACAGCTAGGATCTTTGTTCTGCAGATTCCCCTGGGACTTTAGATAGGTGTCTTGCAGAGAAGTCAAAGAACTGATATTTTTTTAATAGCCCCAAGAAACAGACACCCTGAAATATTTAAGTTTTGCCATGGTTTCTCTCTTGTCAAAACATATCCTAGGCCCCCAGTTAGTGTTCTGGGTATGAGCTCAAACAGCCCAAGGCTAAAGCAGTTTCAGCAGGGTCCCAGTCCTTCATGCTGTCAACAACCAGGGGCAAGTGGAAGCCCTTATGTTTCCCATCTCTATGAGGTCTGACAGATTTGCTGCTCCCAGGCCCCTGGCATTATGGACCATCTTAACTAAAGTGAAGGGACATACCCTTACACCTCATCTTAATTTGTGCTGGCTCACACCCTGGGGGAAGTCCTCTGACCTAGTGTTGATGTTTGTTTCGTAGATGACCACCTGAGAGCAACTTCCCCTTCACAATTAACAGAGAGAAATAGCATTGGCATGGTCTAATTCATCACATCTTAGTGTACATGGACATATTGTAAGATGTATTGTCCCCTAAAGGTGCCTATTTCTATTGACTGAAAAGAGAACCTATGTTATTTAGGCATACTAAACATGTGAAATGAATCACCCTACACAACTAGACTGGACAAATCTACTGTGGTATTAACACTTAATGAAGATGATTTTTGTATTATTTTTTTCCAAAATGAGTCAAAAAGCCCACCCCACCTCCCTTCCCAACCCCAGCTAGGCTTCAGAACAACATTTCCTTGTTTCTCATGTGGACTGTATAGATTCTTGTGTCGGGTACAACTTCTGGGAGGTAAACAGAGAGGCTGGGATACCAAGTTTTCCTTCTGCTGGGAAGTGCTCTTTTTACATTGGGATTCCATATTGTAGGGATGCATCGCAATACCCACAGATCAAAAGAGGACCTTAAAAAAATTGACCACCAGTCTCTTTGCAAGTGAGCTGGTAGCAACCCCCATAAGAGAAGCTAACACATCCCATTCTAGCAAGACTCTTGCTGCTTATTAAAGCTGATCTAATTCATTCCTGCACTTCGCAGAATAACTCTCGAAATTCAGCAGGGAGAAAGCCCTCAGGCTAAAGAAATACTTTGTCCCATCAAATTCCATTTAACTTTGGCTGAATTATGAACTGTTGAAAATCACAAACTCCCCACTAAAGCTTGAAATCCTTAGGAAAAAAAATACTGTTTGCAAAGTGCCAAAACAAGTTAAAAATAAGAAAGAACATCGGAGTATTGCTTTATTACATTGCCAAGCAACTCCCGTGATCTCTAGAAGACTCTAAGAAATGGGACACTGAGCCTGGACTTGGTGATCTTGTCGTACTATACATATTTCCACTGGGTCCTACCCGTGGAATATGTAGTATGGACTATGTACAGTCTTCTCTGACCAGCTGCTGATACATCACCAGGAGTGCTAGATCACTGGGCTGACTGGACCACTGAAAGCTCCTCATGCTAACCTGCTCCTGAAGAGGAGATTACTAAGTCTGTGAAGACGGAGATTTCTTTCAGGTCATTTCTTCTTCTTCTTAAAAAAAAAAAATAATTAAAAAAAAATTAAATTTATAAACACCTGAACTATCTTGGTTTTCTGATTAATTCTCTGTATCCATCATGATACTGTCTACTTCTAACCCTATGTGCTATTTTTTCTGCTGTTGTGATCTGATTCATCCCACACAGTGTAATGATATTCCTTGCAGAGAGGAGAGAATAGTGATTACATATCAACCACAATATGACTTTTTCTTTTTTTTGTGGTCTTGTAATGATGATCATTTTTCCCCACATACAACATAGATGAAATGACAGTAAATGGATGTGGATTCAATAAACAATTCTTTACTTTCTGAACTTTTTTCTAACTTTCTGTTTTGATAGTGCCACAGAGTTATTTTAATTTAATTTTGTTTGCAAACAAATTTCATTACAGCTAGAAAGTGTATCACCATTTAATCAGTGCTGCTATTATTACTACACTTTTCTCTCTACTAACAGCTGTAAAATTGTTGCAGTTATCTTAAGTGACGAGTTAACAGAATGTGTATTGTGAGATGACTCTCCTCCCTCAGATTTTACTGCTGCAAATTTTTGCTTGACACAAATAGTTTCTTTGGTTTTGTGTTCTTAATTTTCACCTATCCCAATCTTGGCTTTAAATTCCTTGCCTTTGTTACTAGGTATGTCTTTTAAAAACCTTCATGAGCGTCACTGCTTAAAATAGTCAAATATTTGCAGGTAGTAAAGTTTTCAGCTAGACGATAAATATGCAAGTTAAAAACATTAAGGTCCCCCATGATTGTCTCCGTTGTATCAGGCATTCTGGCAGTGATGTTGCAGGGTCTCTCATACTGCTGAATGCTAATGAACAAGTAATCTGAGCTGCAGAATTTAGCTTCAGAGCATACAAAAACCTCAATTCTCTTACAGCCGAGTACCACTGCAACCTGCTACAGCTGTTAAAAATGTAAAGGCAGATGAAAGATTGTTATAGGCAGTAGGAAGATGGCTAGTGAGCCCTTATTTCAGGAGATGCTTTCCTTTCTTGTGTGAGTGAAAAGTAGATTGAATCAATCATCAAACCTGGTGAGACCAACACAGTCATGTAGCTACTGATTAAAAGCTGTTTTCATCGTAGAATTGAGGCTCAAAAATATCTAGCTTTTTAATGAAAAATAACCTGAGAGACTCCAAAATAAAAATCTTTGTTGTTCTACTCCTGCTCTGAAATTCACACTTGAAACTAAAGTGTATATATATATATGAGAATTAATTTTGTGAACTTTTAAATGTTGTATGGCATTTATGTATATAACTGCCCTTTACTTACAACTTGGGTAGGTTGTGCACAAGCGAGAAACTTCTAGAATGGTGAAGGAATGGTTATATAAAAAACAACACTTGTCCTACTTTGTCCTACTAGCAAATTTTATTGCAAAGCTTTCATAGAGTGTATGCAAGGTAGGGCTTTGAATCCTGGATTAAGCCCTACTTAAGTAGAAGCCAGAATTCCTTGGCAGATGTCTTACCAGAAATCTCTGGATATTTTCATCCACCTTCTTCAGTTTATGAGAAGAGAAGGACTCCAGCACCATGGGGCTCTGTACACTGAGCATAACCTGTCCTTGGCCAAAATGGAACCTGGAGATGGGAAGAGAAATAAATATGTTCCCTTCACGTTCAACCTAAAGGAAGGAGTTTCAGAAAGAATGGGATGGAAGATGCTATGAAGAAGAAAAAAGTTGGAAAGTGCCTCAGAAACTTGCTGGCAAAGCAAGAAAGCCATCAAAAATTTGGGAAGAGCTGACAGAAGTATTGCACCATATGGACTTTGTACAACTGCAATGGAACTGTGTTTTCCTGAAGACAGCTCTCATCCCCCAAGCCACTCTGGTGTCTGAAGGAAGGGCCTGTGGACAGGATCTCAGGCATCTGTTTACATCTGCAGAGCACATTTAAAAACAAAGGATGTAGAACTTCCTTTTAAATTGTATACAGAAATTATTCCACCTGCCATGGCAATGAAAAAGAGAATAACTGCAGCTGGGGTTGTACTGCACACAGAATATTTTCATATCTGAAGAGGATTTTATCCAAAAATGTTTACCAAGAGCAAAGCTAACTACTGGTTGTATCACAGAAATTGTCTGTTAGCCCAACACTTTGTGGCTTCAGGCTACGGTGACTGATTACATCCAAGCAGGAATCGGAACATTAGTGGTCTAGAAGTAGTTGATCACAATAAGCCTTTATGTAGCTGATGATGTAGTAGAGATTATGATAATAGTATTTTATCAACAAATCAAGACACAGTCCCAAAAATGAAACAGGACTGAGTATTCCTGGAGTGAGTACATAAATGACTTTTCATGGTTCATCAGAGAAAGCAATAGTTCTCATAAGACTTACTGTACTTCACAGAGACACATTTTCTCAATTGCTTGTAAACATGTAAATGATCATAATAATTCTATCATGAGAGAAAGAAAACCTCAGAAATATTTCTTCCTCAGAAAAGAAATGGCCTCTGCTGCACCCTACCACATACTTTTTTTTTTTAATGCAGATCACTCTACTTTGACAGCAAAATGAATAGTGTTATTCCAAGATTTATAATAGTTAAAATGTTTTATCTTCCCTAGACAATAGCTTCAGGCATCATTCACAAAATATTAACTTACTTTTCAATTGGGGAAGACTTTAAAGCCAATGTAGAAAATTGCACACTTTTCTGTGGCCACTGATGAATCAAACCATGAAGATATAAGAATGCTTTTGATAAAGTGTTTGTTACTGCATGGCTGAAAGGGGAATAATCCGTTATTTTCAAGACACCACTAAATCTGTAAGTAATGCTTACAGATGCAAAACATGTACTGCAGTCAAGTAGCTGGAATTTGACAATGCATCATTTGTGACAACAGAGTACTGTAATGCTAATGTTGACTTCGGGATACACCATTCTGACCACAGACGGATGAAAAAGGAGAAAGAAAACTCCTTGGTCATTGCCCTTGTCAATACAATACAGCAAAGGATTTGAACGATAAATCAACAGATAATCTTGAGGGCCGTACAGCAACAATTTTGATAATTTTCTCTGTCTTCCAGGTCTCGAAACTACTGACGATTTTACACTCTGTCAGTCTGAAGCAGGGAAATGCTGTCGGGTGGCCTACTCCATGGCTTTTTTTTATATCTTGCAACTGAAAGAGAATGGTTTTCTGTTATAAGTTCCTACAAGTCGTTTGAGAATTCCTTGTTGAAACTGCAAAGCAGAAAAAAGTGGAATGGGATTTTATTCAGGGACAGATATTAAATTACATTCAATGAGTTTATGTTTGAATTGAGGAAACAAAAATACCTTAATTTGATGTATTCCTCTTTTTTGGGGGGAAAGAAAAAGAAATGCATTGATGTATTTCGGAACTCATAAGCATTACTGAAAGGTTGAAACTTGACAAAATGCTAGATGATAAATATATATAGATGTATAAAAATGTCACGTAGTGAGCAATTTTATGAGCTATTTATACATATTTCAGGAATCTTGTGTCAGAAAATAGGTAGTATTCTACCTTCTAATCTTGGTTATTTCATTTTCTTAAACCATATGGCTGAAGAACTACATTATTAAAAATCATATTACATTCAATTTAACTCACATGCAACCCTGGTATTTTCTTTATGTAAAAACACTGGAAGATTGCAGAATCCTGCTCAATATTAATAATCTCTGGCAGAGCTTCAAATTAAAGTTAATTTCCATTGTTTGTATGAAGAACTTAGTGAACTGATTTCAGAAAACAAAAAATATTGAAATATGGAACCTATTAATGGGTATAATTTAAGTAATAAATTGAAGTTTTTAATAATTTATTTGGATATTTTAAAATTGTTGAAATATACACTAGAGTGAAAAACAGACACAACATGCTGGAGGATAATGGTATTTCCACAAATTTCCCTCAAATAATAAATTGCCTTTGTTTTTCATGCCATTTCTCCTTATTCCCCTCAAAGATGGTAGCTGGCATATTCTGGTACCCTTTACAATTGTTACTGAAAGGACAAAGAGTGGAACATCTCAGCCACTGCCTCCATGAGACTGAACTATCAGTGTGAATGTCTGAGTGTGCCTCTTTCTAGATGACCATGTTTTCATTATCATGATCAAGATGAATTAGGATTAAACAAGTGAATCAAGGGTGAAAGACAGAAAAACAGCAAAAACAATGGTTAGCAGAGCTGGATACCAATGTAGATGCAAGGCTGCTAGGTGTGCATCATGATGTGGTATCAGTATAATCCCAAAGATATTCTGGATGTAGATATGAAAATATTTATTCTAAAGTTTCCAAGGCACTAAGAAAATGAAGAGTGCATGAAAATATTTTATGGACAGAAAGAACTGACTGAGAACTTTTGTTCTTGATATTAGCACCTCATTTTAATTGCCACAATGCAAATGTTTATTGTCACTTAAAATACTCCTGCACATCCAAGGCACCCACGTAGGACTGGCAGGAATGACACCAGATCTGCAGCTGGAGATAAACCAAGATATCCTAGGGCATCCTTATGTGCTGGGGCTACTTCTTCAAGTCACTGGTTACTATAGTCAGTGGAGTCCTCAGGGTGATTCAGTTGGCCAGATTCGGGTGTCTGTGTCAGGGAGAGATGAGTAGCTTTCCAGCACATATTTACTAGTAGGATTGTACACAAAAGTACTTAGGACAGGGATCTTGTTAGGCACCTACATATAGGTGCCTGTATTTTCAAGCTGCATGCTGCTCCAGGAGGTCCAGCCAAGCTTCTCATTGCTAACACAGCTGCTGTCATATCTGCTGTACTCTGAATTATCCTGTTCTTGAGAAACCACGAGCCTCACACCTCCTGGTCACCTGCTGCTCGCTCATGACCACAAACCACTTAAGCTGTAAGACTTCCTCTCCTTATTTTGAGGGGTTTGTTTCAGTGAGCTAGTTCTTCTTTGGTTCTTTAGACACCCATTTTGTAAACCTGTCTGTCCTACTCTGATTTTCGTGATTACTATTAGTAACCTTTTCACTTAGATGCCAGTTTCTCAATCACAAATATTTTCAGTAAACTTAGAAATTTTTATAGAAGAACTTAATTACTTATTTGTCTCTGTAGCGTATCTTCATTAGCTTTTCATTTCATATGGGGGAAAAGAAGAACTTTTATGTCGACAAATTTTCATACAAGGTACTGACAGTTAATGGAACGTGAAATGTGCAGGCATAAAAGCAAGCTAACGTTAATTGAAAATGGCTCCTAAACGTGTGCTTATTTTGCTAGCACATGGCTAGGAAAAATGTGCATACATTTGAACTAGCTGTGCACAAAATCACCTTTTTCTGTGCAACAATCTTTTAATCACTGTTTACAGCAATTGAGTTTTACATTTGCTAGTAACACTATCACGTTATTACTGTAGACACTGTAATGGCCATGCAGCTGCAGCAAGGAGAGAAGAAAATGACAACTTTTGTTATAGGAAATGAGATAAGAACAACAAATAAGATCATTTTCTCCATCTCCACCTTCTCTTCCTTACTCTCACACACATTAGCACACTCTTCAAAGACACACATAAAGGCATGTATATATATTTCTCAGGAATAAAAATAGGTAAAAGTTAGGATCTGACCTTGGACTTCAAATTTTATTCCCTCTGGAGGTGTTAGCAAGCTCCTTCCATCTGACAGCCATACTCCACCAGCAACATCTCGGGACAGAGTGGTACCATGTGTCAGGCCCAGGGAGCACACACACGACTTTTCTGCCTGCCCTGCTCTACATGACACAGGATTCTAACAAAAGTGACAAGAAATGGGAGTAGCAACCTATAAGAGAGGCTTAACTTGATAATGGAGAGCTCAGGTACATGAACTGATAGTAACAATAGTCCAATAACCTGGGCTTACCCTGGTACCCAGAGAGGCAGTTATCAGGGCTGGGACCTTACTTCAAATTAGGGTTCTGTTTAACACATTTTCTTGTGGAGCTGTGGTTTGGAAAAGCGATACCTCCCAAGCCTTGGGATGTATGATGTTGTTTTCTGTGTACACTTATGGAGACTCATTTGAGCAGAAAGAGATGTTTAATTTAGAAGATACTAGGTAGCTGTATCCCTATACTTGCCTCATGGAAATGAGGCCTAGGAAACGAGGCCTCATGCCTAGGAAATGCTGCCCAGCTGGAGAGCAATAGAGAGGAAAGATGAAGAAGGATGGCAAACAGTCAAGAGAGCAATGGTATAGGCCAACAGCCCTTAGCTGGTGCAAACTACCCTGTTATTACCCACCAACAACAGATATATAACTATTCTTAACCTGACCCTCAAAAGGAAAATAAAAAGTACCTGCAACTGTGTGATTTACCACTCCCTGAATAAGACAGATGAAGAAAAGGAGTATAAATGCTGTCAGAGGAAAAGCAGCTTCTGATGTAAACATTACCAACCACAATGGAAGAATGGGAAAAAATTAAAGAGTGATAAGAACAAAGTGCCTGTGACACTTGTGGCTGGGTGCCCCATGTACCCCCCAGTACCCAAATACCCCAGGTTCCCATTGCTCCTTTGACAACACAGTGGTCAGATGCTATTAAAAGCAACTGCATATCACTGCTGAGTTTTGCACATTTATTTTTGTGCCCTGTAAGCTTCTCCATTGGACATATACCATCTTTACCTTCACCGCCACTTGTTTGATTGCTTGCTGCCTGGGTTTATCCCCTCAGCTACAATGCTGGCAGTGAAGCAGGGAAGAAACGGTGAGGAACCAGGTGAGAAACAGCCTGGTGAGGGCACCTAAGTGAGTGCAGAGTTTCTTTCTAAAAGAAAAAGTAGTAGGTGAGAGAATAGCAAGTTCAGTCAGTGGAGTGTAGTTTTAAGTGCAAATTAAAGCTCAGAGGAAAGTGTAACTCTGAAGGTGGGCTTGATGCTAGGCTTGATGCCAATTAAATAGAAATGCAGCCTGAAACTCTCTGCTGAAGAAACAGCAGCTCCACAGCTCTGTCACAAAAGTCTGTTTCCTTCACTGGAAGACGCCTTTCTCATTAAAAAAGCCACATTGCCTTGTTCTTGTCTCAAAATAGCTCAAAATTTTCTTCCTTTGGTTATGACTGTTCAGTTCCTTGTCATGGCAGGAAACAGAGTTAAATTGGTGAGTTACAGTTGTAATTTTCTGGAGGCAATTTGAGGTTCTTGCACAATCATCGGGGAGAAATAAAGAGCTGCATATGGGAGACAGGGCATTAGTGTTGCCTCTGTGTGTGATATCCCCACTTCTCCACACCTACCCCAAAATAGTGCAGAAACAAGCTGAGAGCACTGCCAGCACCTACTATTGTCGAACTGATGACTTCGATTTCTCAGGTAATTTACAGATGAGTGAAATGTTTTTAACAGCTTCAAATTGAGTCCCCAAATCATTGCTGCCACTTTTGGCCATGTGTCCTAAATATAAATTGTTTTCTTCTGTGAGAAGTATGAGTAGAAGACATGGTGAGCCTTGTATTTAAAACTTGACTCCAGAATTATTTCCTTCTGTTTGTTGCTTTACAGCTTTTAGAATTTCCTGTGAAATAAATTCTCCTTCCAGTCTAAGGACTTTGTTACAGTTTTGGCTTTTAAGATCCTGACTGGAGATTACACCAAGATACACAGCCATGTAGACTAGGGAGCAGCTTGTGAGCGGACCACTTGCTCAGACCTCTAAGCTGTATCTCTATTAGCCATCGCTGCCTCTGATAACAAAGGAAAGGCATTATAAAAAAGGCAACCAAAAAATAAATAAATAAATCTGGAGATTGTAGAGGATTAGAAACTGAGTATGAGTCAAGAACATGCTGCTGCTGCAAGAAACTTTAATGCAGTTGTGGGATGTATGAACAGAGGTTTTATAAGTGGCAAAGAATACAATTTTTCTGCCTTGCACAGCTCTGTTGAAAACCTCTCTGCAGTACAAAGATGTAAAAATAATGGGAAAATCCAAAAAAATGGTAATAGTTTGTGACAGCTTTAGAAAACAGACTGGTAAGAAATGGTTGTCAAGAATTTTGCTTCATTCATCCAGAATAGAGACCTGAAGAAGGACATGACTGTAGACCTCTCACAAATGAAAATCTACTATTAAAAAAGAAGCAGAGGTCATATATTTTCCATGTCCACT
Source organism: Cygnus atratus (assembly GCF_013377495.2). NCBI lineage: Eukaryota > Metazoa > Chordata > Aves > Anseriformes > Anatidae > Cygnus > Cygnus atratus. The sequence continues at coordinate 179,141,892 of NC_066362.1, read as the reverse complement.
GGGTGTCTTCCAATATAAACAGAGTTTTCATAAAGAGGACTGTAATAAATAGTTTCTTCTTGCACCAGGTGTTGAACAGAAAGTTCTTTGCCACAAGAGATAAATAATCCAAACATAAGACAAAACTCTTTTAAGGGTGGTGATACGTTGAAACATGGATCTTAGGAATATTTGACACTTTTACCAAGGCTATAAGCACAATGCCAAGGACATACACTTGTCCTTCCCCAAAGATGGGAGAGGACTTCTTCAAGTCTCTTGAAGAAGTCTCTTGAATTGTTAATTGAAGTCTCAATTAATAATTTTTGTAATTCATAAATTCATACATGAGCACAACAGAAATCCTACACAGTCAACTTAAAGAGATCAAACACCAAACTGCCCCAACATGGAACAGCATGCCAAATGCAATGTAATGTTACTGTCAGCACCAGAACCTGCTGAAGAGATTTCATTCATCAAATATTAGCCACCAAGGAGACACGTGTCCTAGCAGTGAAGTCCTCCCTTTCATGGTGTCTGTCCTTCTACTGGTAATGTTTCCTGCTAGTCTAGTATGGATTGTGTATAATCACTATTCTCTCTCCATTTCTTTTTATAGCAATTTGCTGGTTTCATATAATTCAAGCACCTTTCATTTATTTTATATTTCACATAATATAAACATATGAAGACTATAAACCATATGTTAAGCAGGCATTTACAATGGAACAGCTGTCTTGGATTTGGTGGAATTGCTCATAGAGCCCTCAGGAGCACTCACTCTGAAATCACTGGAGCAGGTCTGTATCCCTCTGACAGACACCCTAGTGAACACTCAGCAAGCAAAAGCCTAATCCTGATGTGAAATGATCCAGGTGTTAAAAGGAAAGCAGGATAGACAACTGAATGGGGAGCTTGCTCCAGTGGCTGAGATTTTACTCAGAAATGCTTTTTAAGCAGGAGGTGTTGATTGCTGCTTCAGTCCCAGCCTGGATCTTAACAAAAAGTGAGCCACAAATTTCTGTCACATGTGCGGTATATTTTCCCTGTCCTAGCCCTCTGAGGGAAAATAAGATGAAGTGGAAGAATAATGTGTAATGGACCCCTAATGATTTATCCTGTCAAACTGTAGTAACAGAGCTCAGCTGAGATGCGAAGTTATCATCTGCAACCCCTTATCACCTATAGTGTTTGAATATAAATTATATTCTCTCCAAAGCCTCATAAATCCTAATTAGCTTTGACTCTGATGCCTTAGAGGCTCTGATTAAGGAGATCATAGTATCTCACTTTGCTGCAGGATCCCTCAAGGAGCAAAGTACAACATTTGAAGAACAGTCTGATATAAAGCTAATAACCTAAAAGCATCATGTTTGGACCTGGTATCTTTAATTAAGAAAATGCCAATTGTCCCATCTGGAAATTCATAAGAAGAAACAGGACACATAAGAGAGAAATATTTACAGGAAAGTGGCAATTTAGCAATGCAGTTTTTGTGACTGCCTCTAAAAAAAAATCATATCACAAATGCATATTATACTGGTGTCATTTCCTATAGGGCAATTTGTGAGTGTGCAAGCGTGCATCTGAATTATACCTGTACTGGTCTGTAATTGGAAGAGTGCTGAAGGGCTTACTGTGTTGCTGGTAGGAACCATTGCCTGTAACCTGGGTTTCCCACCTACCCTCGGGCTATTGTTTTGTCTTCCTATATGTAATGCTTCTTTAAAAGCCAAAAAAAAAAAAAAAAAAAAAAAGTTGCTTCCCACACTCTGCCATTCTTTCCTTCAAAGATAATAGTCTCTTATACTCTGTGCTTCCTTCCCTTCTGTTCTAGCTTGTTCTTTATATCCCAAGCTTTACAGCATGGGTATCAATTTGCTTTTTACTTCCTGTGTGCAAATCCACAATCCTTTTTCCTCTTTTCTTATATGCAGACTTCGTTCTTCAGACATGCTATTGGAGTACTACCTTGGAAATTGAATTCAAGCTTCCCACAGTTAACCTCAGCTTCAGTCCATTCTTTGACTGTCTATTCCCAGATAATTTCTGCAGCATTATAGTACCCTGTCTATCTTCTTACCTCAAGGAGAGACCTACCTGGTGCCAACAAGAATAGCATCCATTCCTACTCAGGTGTCTTAAAGCTAGTATTCTTGCCACATCTGACAGCACTGAGGCAAATATCTCAGAAGGATTCTGTCTTCTTGCAGATAAGAAGAGTGCCATATACACAAATAACTATTGGTAATAAGCAGGGCTGGTTTTAAAAGTATTCCTCTCATTTAAAATGTTAACCAAAAATTTAATTTATTTTAGTTACATTGTTAAAAGCAAAAACTGTGGTGATGGATTCCTTGCCTTCACCTTCCTCATTTGGCGGTTTTCATTCCTTTCCTCTCTCTTTCTTTCTGCCAGAAAAAGGTAGGGAAAAAGTATAAATAGGAAGAATGATGGAATTTCCCCAGTTTTTCTTCTTCAAAAGAGTCTCATTCTTTATTTTCTTCCTCTCCCTCCCTTTCTCTCTTACAAGAACACTTTTTAAGTAGAAAGCAAGAAAGTAAAAGAAACTCTGATAGCCCTGAAACTTTTTTTTTCTTTTGATCTTCTCTTCCCACTGGGAAGGAGAATAAGCCACCAAGATGTATATATGAACTTGAGGTGTTTTTTCACCTTTCAAGACAATTTGCTTTAAAGTCTTTTCAAAGTAAAACAGTTTATTTGATTCTGATCGTGGATGAAAGTAACAAGGTAAAGTAAAGTAGTTTACTCCTAGGGGACAGTGAGCAACTTGTGATCTTAGGTTACATACCTAAGGTTTTCCTTTGGATTTTCTGCTAGTTAAAGCACCTCCCACTTCCAAAGGTGGCAGAGAAAGAGCAGCTGTGGGCAGTTTATTTACAGCTGAGTCTGCAGTAATGAAGACTTCTGCATAAATCCCCCCACATTACACATTCATCTAGCTTTTACCCTCTTCTGTCTCTCTTCTTGACTTTAGCTTGCCCTCAACTTTTTGCAACACAACACAACTTCCACAGGAGTTGGCCTCTGAACTTTAAAAGGATATTTGGCTTCCGTACAAGCACAGAAACAGCACATATTGTGCTGAATGAGAAGATGCCTACATCTGTGTTTAAGACTGAGTTTCAGTGGTTGCACTGTGAAAGCATCTGAAGCCCTGGAAGAGCAAGGGTCACCAGAGAGTCCATTTCTGCCCAAAGCGCAGAAATTTAACCCTGTTGCTCATGCTTTTCCCTATGGAACCTGCATGTTCATCAGGAGCTCACTATAGTGGACAAGCATTGAGAGTGCAAAACCAACAAACCCCATCTATATATGTTCCTCATTGACTGCAGCATCTTCAGCTTCGAGCGATGCAGGTATTAGACACAACATATAATGGGGTGGGCACAGTGAAAGGTTTGTGCTGCCAGGCTGAAGGCAGAAGTACAGTTTGAGGTCACATCTTTGCTTTTGCCCCAGGCTTTCCACAGGAAGACATCTGCCATCCCCCAGCCAAAGCACGGGCATATGTTCTCTTAGCCAGTGTCAGCAAACTGTGTGGTGATGGGCTTATGTTTCTCTTTATACAAGCAGCAGCCCTCATCACAGTAAATTAAAACAGTGCTAAACCTAAAATATATCATGATCAGTTCTATTTCTCTGAAGAAGTAAATTTTAGTTTTCATTTGTCTTCTTACTCAGGGAAAAATAGAAAACTAATGCTATTTCTTTAGCTGAGAAAGAAAACAACTGAGAAAAAAATATTTTGAAAGCTGAGAGGATTTCAGTTTTTCATAATATTGCACCAAACATTCTCAAACTAAAAATTTTACAGAGAAAATATAAGGTATATGCTTCTGCTTCCATGTAATAAAGGACAATGACTGCTCCCAAGAAAAGATACCAGCACTCTAAGAACTTCTGCTGTGCCAGATACAACGTGGTTTTAGCTGTCTTTCTCCTGGCACCAGAATCTTCCTTTCTACGCTCAGAAATAGACAGGGAAAGAAAAGAATGAACACCTATATCTCCCACGAGATGCTGTTAGCACTACTCAGAATGTGGTAAGAAAAAGCAATTTGGTCCCAGTGCCTCTACACTCCAGTCAATTTGGCTGTGGTTCCCAAGAGCTGGTGGGACTACATGTCTGGAGAGTTAGCTTTTGATTCACAAGCTTTCTTTTTTCAACTCTATTAGTCTCTTAAGCATTTTTCCTACAACCTGTCTTAGACCTTTGCCAAAAAGGGTATCTTCTTCCCAATAAATACTGTCTGGTTCCAGACACTGGAATACAGGATTACAGCCAGTATTAGGGGGTTGGGGTCTGAGGCCAAGCAGGTCGAACAGCCACCCACCAAGCCAGACACTAGAGCTGCTCTTCCGCCCAAGGGGTATGTAAACAACTATTAAAAGTTAATGTTGCCAGAAGTGTAGAAGAATTAGATGCAGTGTAAGCGTGCTGTTATCTTCAAGGGGCATTGTCACTGCCCAGTATTATGCAAAATATGAATTAACACAAAGTAGGTAACAATTATTCTTGCTTTCACCAACACTTGAAGCTCTAAATTGTGTTGGATGCAGCTAATTATAGTATAGTTCATTGAACAGAGGACAACATATCAGTGCACAGGGGTGTGTCAATTAATCACCATCTCTTGAGAGAAGCTTCACAAGTCTGCTTATAAATTTTTTACTAGTATCTAATAGAAAAACATTAAAAGTGTAAGAAAGCATCTCATTTATTCCAATATGAACTTCTTATCATATAGTATCTCCTTGTTGGTAACATTCACAGGATGTCTTACACTTGAGAAGAGGGACTGCCATCAGCAAAATTCAAACTCTTTATCATCTTTGATGAGAAACAAAATATGCTAGTGAAGAGAGACCCAAAGTTGGGATGTCCGTAGTTTCATGAGCCTGTGCAAGGGGAAGGATATACATTCTGTGAGTGAAGAAAACGTGATACCACCTTAACTTCAGTTTTGTCTGTCAAGCTGGGAAGGTTCCTGGAGAATTTTGACCAATGCAAATTCAAGTAATATTGCTAGAAAAACCAGAAGCCTGGCAAGTTAGTAGGAAAGAGACATTTGGAAAATGATTACAACAAAGGAGGCTTGTGGGTATCAAATGAAGCGTGGCTTTGCTATGTCCTGTGAAAACAGCAAAATTGTAATTCAAAATTGACCGCAGAAGATATTGGCAGTGATTGCTCTGTATTTATCAAATAGCCGGGCCCAAACCACATCTTCAGTCCTGCCAGTTTGAGACCAGGGAACTGAATTACTTTGTCTTTTTGTCTTAGGCACATTTCTTCTTGCAGGATCTTTGTTCAGAGATCAGAAAGTAGAGAAAATCACATCCACAGGGAACCCAATTTTACAGGGTGTACAAGTGATGGCGTTTCCTGGTGATGGTTTTGCCTAACTGGGTTTGCAGCTGTAGAACTGAACTCAGTTCACAGTCTCTACACCACTGCCTTTTCAGACACAGGTTTTCACTGGACATGGTGCACCTGCATTTATGGGATCAGTAGTAACAGTGTCAGAGAAAGTCCCTCGCAAGTGGGATACTCAGTGCTACCAAAGAGATTACATTTCTGAACTCATTAAGAAACAAATAATGAAAAAAAATCCCTCTAACAACAATATATACAAAATTGGAATTCAGGAAAGACAAAGAATTCACATTCCATTGTACCGCTTGTAAACACTAAGGTAGATGTTGACATTTACTTTTCTCACATTTATATTCCTAAGAGAAATTATACATTCAGTTTACACAGATTTATTGCACTTAATTGCTTACCAGCATTTGGTATAATACTAAAAAGGTCAAAAAAATGTTTTTAGTATTGTGAGATCCTGAGCCCTGTGGATTACAATGATAGAGCATTCCCTCTAAAACAAAAAAGCAATCTAGATGTGAATGTGCACTGTTGAAATGGCTTCAGAGGAGGGAAATGAAAAGGAAAAAGAGGCAAATGCTGTTTTAGGCCACGTGCCCAAAAGTACGTCTATGGGGGTAAATGCTGTCCTCTCTGGTGAGTGGGAACATGTGTGCTCTGTTGCATCTGAGGACCTCAGCTATGATTTGCTCATTGCCTGTTCCTGAGCAAAGACCCTGGAGGGAAGGGAACTTGTGGTTCTGTTTTTCTGCATTCTACAGCAGTCCATTAAGGTCATCCACTCTCAAGCACTGAGACTCGTCTACTGTTTTCCATTTGTACTTCGAAGTAAACAGAAAATGCAAGGGTTTTTTAAACAAAGGCTTTCTGCAGACAGCTTTGCTCTCTTTCCAATTCTTCAAGATCTGAGGAAAAACTTTTTTCTTAATCAAATATACATTCCTTTTTTTTTTTTTCTGACAATATTTTTCTAAAGACATTTTCCAAGCAGTTCTAATAGATATGTCAATGACTAGTTATATAGTTGTTTATCCATCCAGGTCAAGATACAATCTTTTATAATTCAGGTTAGTTCTGCTGAAGTCCAAAGAGTTACGGTCATGCAGTGAATTTTGCAAGACACTGAGAATTTTGTAGCACTGCACCACTCTGTCCATGCCAGCAAGTGGTCCTGCAATAATTAACACACTGAGTCTTATACATTTCTTTCCACCATTCAGTCAGGGCATTATACACCAGCTGAGGATGTAGTTGTCAAGGTAGCCTTGTTTCAATACTAAATTCCTTTAAATGCAAAGCCCTAAACCACTTAGGAGCTGCCCACTGTGGCTAGATAGGAAATTGCTTCAATCAAGCAATTTCTCACTATGTGATGATGATGCATAATGTAACTTCGGTGTATGACTCCTACTGTTAATTTGGCTTAACATGAATGTGTAACATCACAAAATCATTTGTCAACGGCAGTGCTAGGATGCCAACCAGGGCTGTCACGATGAGATGAATATTAGTTTAATCTCCTAAACCAGGGGGTGACATTTTAGCTGGAAATACTACAAACTGTGAAGAACTTCCTTTGAAAATGAGGTTATAGGGTTATGCAAAATACAGACAATTTGGGCATGTACATTACCAAACCAGGATAACATTACACTGACCTTTCTGTGGCTTTTATAAATCATAGCTTAATGTTGTTATTGGTACATTTATTTTGAATTCGGCATTGCATCTGATTTTGATGGAAGAAGAAATGTCAGAAATTGGTATTCTTTGTGCTTCCTCAGACTGATATTGTTCTGGACAACTTTCACTGTGACTGTACAAATAAAAGTTTCAGCAGGATTTAGGCTTTTGTTGTCATCTTCTAGACAGTCACAGTTAGAGCTAGATGCTAGAAATGAGAAAAACACTCTCCGGACATCAGGTCTAATTCAACACAAAACATTTGCTGTCATCTGTATATTTTCTAAAATCCTCACTCACATGGTTCCCTGTGGTGGATTATTCCAGAAAGAGAAGGAGGTAAAGCACTGGAAGAAAAATTGCCTCTTATCTGTTCCATCCTTTTCCTTGCTTAGACTTTGATACTTCCAGTTCCTTTCTGTAGAACTCCACAAATGCTTCCTGCCTGTATCATCCCTTCTTGGACACCTACAACAATAATCAGCTACATTGAGTCTCTCCTGTTGAGTTAAGCCCCTGCATTTGTTTGTTGCTTTTAGGACCCCTGATATGTTCTGTTTTCTTTATACAGTAGCACCAAAGTAGTACATGTCTTCAGGGAATACTTAGTGTTCACTGTGCATTGCTTCTCCAGGTAGGAACAGAAACTAAACACAACCCAAAACTATTTAAACCAAACCAAACTATCTGTCCTCCCTCAGGCCATGTTTGGTGCTTTATCACTGTCGTTTCTCAAGGCCTTGTGTCTTCCTTGGTGCTTCAAATCCATCCATCATCCCTGGGTGGCTTCCAGGGTGGGCAGTTTCTCAGCTAACACCACTGGATGGGGAGGTACATCTTTTGCCAACAGTGCTGCAGACAACAGTGGTCAAAGCTGGAGGTCTTGCCTTCTCCTAGACTGTCTTCTGTCTCTGCTGGTGGCAGCAACCCAGCATCTGCTGTCCCTCAAATCAAGTTATGCTCTAGAATGTATTGCATGGGGATTTTAAATCTTTAAGCAGACACTAGTTAAAGTGATTGCCTCCCAGGTAAAACTTTAGGCACAAAAGTGCTCTCTGTTGCTATCAGAGCTCTGTAACTTGAACAGTTGGCATTGCAGATACAGGAATTATTCCTTACCTTAAGTGAGAAATGAGATTGTTGGTTTTTGTTTGTTTTCAAACCAAAAGGGGATGCTTTTTTATTTTATTTAAGGCAAAGCTTAAACTATTGAGCTGTTCCAGTGTGGCTTGTAAAATGTTGTACTAGATCCAATGTAATATCTTGTAAAGAAATCTGTGAAGCAGAGACATGGGACTCCTTGCAATTTCAGCTCAGTTCTCAGAAGCAATTTCTCAAGCCTCATCTGTGGCAGGGAGTGCATGCAGTCAGAAAACCAGCAAAAATGAGTGAATGAATGAAGGAGTCAAAGTTGTGTGTGGTCAAATGCAAGAAAAATGCATTCAGTAATTTATAAAACATAACGAGATGAGATTATCAGCTACATCAAATATAGTTAAAAACATGCCACCGGCCAGGCATCCCTTGGGTGAAACCTGCCCTGGAATTCTACCCAAATATACATCTTTTATTCTTCCACAAGGGAAGAGCAATTCAACATATCTTGAGGTGCTGGACACAAACAAGCTGACACAATTACATTCAGGGGCAGCGCTGCTTTGTTTTGCTCATTTGTATGTATGGGACAGGGTAAGCACCTATAAATATTTTCCTGCCAGGAGCAGGAAGGGGAATATTTGCTGGGCAAATTTTACAGCAACCACTCACAGACCCTCAACTTTGGCTGTTGAATTGCTTCACAAAAAGGATCTGCCCAAACCCTTGCTCATGTGCTCAGGAAGGCCCGCAGTTAAGCCTGCCTGTCCATATACCATGGAAAATACCACCTGGACTGTGAACACAAAACATCTTGCAAAATGGGATTGCTTGCATGGTCTGAAACCCTGCCCTAGCACATGTAGCTGGAACGTGGGATAGTGACTACACTATGATTAGTGAATGAGGACTGTCAAGCAATGAAAAAAAAGGTACTTCCTACCTCGAGCTTACCCTTAGAGTTTGAGGTCACTGTTAGCCTAAGGGGAGTTTTGTCATTAAAACTTTTACCTCACTTTTTACATCTCCTTTGTTACAGTGTCCTGATACACCAAAAATGCAGGTGCATGGTGGTGGAAAACTTTTCTGTCTTAATGTCTCTCCCATCTGCTCCATCTTATAATAACATGTAATCTTAAATCAAGACTTCCTCTCAGTTCAGTATATTTTCCCAGAGCATTAGCTCTCTTTTGAGGTTACAATTCCACCTTTCCCATTTCCTCTTATGCACCATGAAGGCTGTTCTTATTCATCCTACACATCCAGCAGGCAATAAATTCAGCAGACAGCAGTACTGCACCACGACCCTATCCAGCACTGTCCATCCATCCCATCAGCTACTCCTCAGTATATCTCTTACTCCTGCCATATCTTGCCTCATTGGCCTCCCCAGTTCAACCTCCCAATCTAATCCTCACTACACCCTCTAAAACCATCCTGCTCAAAAGTGCCTTTTTCCCACTGATGCTCATCAAATCTCCAGAGCACCTGCCTTGTTTTATCCCCTTCCCCTGTCACGTTCTCTCATGCCTGACTTTTCCCAAGCCTTTTAAGCACTGACAGGGTTAATGATGGAACAAAAGATTTGGGAAAAGGGGAGGGCAAAAGCTCCTAATTCACTCCCTCTTTTTTTTTTTTTTTTTAATTTTCTTTTTCCCCTCCTATATTTAAGGATAAATGCTGCAAACACAATTTCAAGGACTGAATGTGGCTGAAATTGCACTGGAGGGGACAAACTGTTCCAGCCCAGAAGGCAGTGGGAAGACAGTCCAAGCAAAAACAAATTGTCTGTCCCCAGTTGTAAAATGGAAGAACAATAGGATTAATCATCTTACATTTTGGATGCAAGGGTTTGGCAAACCTGTCCTGACTGCTCTATTACCACCAAAGCTGAAGTGTTGAGACTTAGGCACAGTGAGAAATCATAAAAGCAGAACAGCAAAAAGGATGCGGGGGAATGCAGGAAGAGAGATTTGACAGGCTACATATGCACAAAGCAGGGCTTAAACACTTCTGCAAAAGAAAAGGGGCATGGAGATTCTTTTTAAATCAATATTTGAAGGGTCTGAACACCAAGGGGAGTTACCTCCTTCAGGAGAAGGGATGCAATTAGGAGGGGTGGATGAAATCACAAGGCAAATATAAACTATCCATTGTGGAGGGGAAAAATCAAAAAGTCTTATCATAGGAAGGTACACCAGGAAGGGCTGGGGGTGCAGAGAGCTATATTTATTCAATGGAAACACGCTGCTAGCAGCAGTTCTGCACTGCCTGGGACACGCAGTAGATCACCTACTGTGTTTTTCCATCTGTAGCCTCCATGTTCTGGGTTAAATGACCATGAACACAGGATTTATATGCATTTATTAAAACAGTTTAAGATCGCTTCTTTGCACTGTGTCCAACAGGCTGGCATCACTTTGCTTTCCTCTGCTTCCAGCACAAGCACCGCTTCAATTATTAATGAAGGAGTGCCGTTTTAAAGTTTTTCCTACACAAATATGGTAAAACTGTCCTGGAGTTGTAATACTGTGTAATTAAGTTTAATGCATTTGAGTTGGAGGCACAAATAAAGTGTATGCCTTAGTAGCAGTGCAATGGTGGGATTTGTCTCCAGCTGATGACACACCCCAGAGCATTTCTGATTTTCAAATTCTTAATCTAGCGGCTTGTTCCTGCTCTTTACTAGGGAAGGTGCATACATGAGAGATACGAGGTGAGTGCTCTTTGCTGTTTATCTCACAAAAATCAGCTCAGCATATGCAAACCAAAGCCAGCAGCTCATCCCAGAAGCCATGGGGGACACACAGAAGGCAGAGTTTAGGCAGTAATTTGCTGGTTTGTTTGGACATTACAGGAATAACTGCTCTCACTTACCAGCACACATGGAAGCTGGGGATGTTACGGGAACTTGGCACAACAGATCTAAACAACTCGGGTAATTTCGTCAGCCTGAAAGCGTGTGCCAGCGAAGGACTGAGCACCAGGCGGTCTCTAGTTACTGTGACTCTCTATAATAATTAATTTTCCATCTTCTGGATAGTGAGGTGGATAGCACTGATTAGTTTATTTTGGAGAACCGCTCACAGGTCCCAGTAAGTATTTTGTTCCCATATCAGAAAGCACTTTGGAGAGTGCAGTAGGTAAAATAGTCCCTGGGCCACTTCTTTTTACCACTTAGAAGATAATTTATGTATTTTGATGCAGACCTTTCTGTCCTACGTTCTCCAGCTTAAATTTTGTTGGTGCCGTTCACTCCACATTAGTGGAAACACTATTGGCTTCAGGGAATTTGGTGTTAAGAAACAGTGACCTGCTTGGCTGGAACAGATGACCTGCAGAGGTCCCTCCCAACTTCAGTGACTCTGTTATTCTGTTAAAAAGAACTTCTTCCTTTATTGAAGCCTTCCTTTATTTGTCTTGGATCATGCTAATTTCTTTGTTCCCCTATTACCAGCACAGGATAAATCGAGCTGGATGGGGTAGTTCATCAGCCTGGTATTTAAACACACATTTACAGGAAAAGGCATTCAATCAGCAGCCGGACTTGGACTCTGCCAGGTTGGCACACCCCGTGGGTTTCGGCCATCAGAAAAGAATACAAAGCTCATCTCCTGTCAGGCTTTTGGGTCTGTGCCTGATTTATGTTCAGAAGCAACCTTTTGGCTCAAATTTTGCATTTTAATGCCAGGCATTACATTAAACAACAGACAGAGCATCAGAGCTGCGATTCGGTGTGGTTTATCAATTCCACCTCACGTGTGCCAGGTAGGCCTCAAAGCTTTGAAATCTTCCAGCACCGTGGAAGAATTTGATTTCTGTTCCCTTGTTGGTGTGTTTCTTGGGGGCAAGGTGTAGGGCGACATCTGCAATAAATGCAGCTCTCCAAGGTCAACGTGCTGTAGGCACTTCTGTCCTCCTCACTTCCAAACCGCCCTGCGCACAACTCCTAGCTGTAATAAGCAATATATTGCTGACAAATGGGTTGTATTCGTGATAACTCTTCCTACAAAGCAACCATGAAAGGAGATGTTTGTTCTTCTGTGGATTGTGAAATTCATAAGCTCTCTACTAACAAACTGGCACATATAAACATGCAGCTTCTAATCTCTGCCAAGCTGACCACGGTGGGACTCCCAGGAGCACCAGGAGCCTGCTTCTGCAAACAAAAGCTCACATATCCCTATTCTGAATTTGCCCTCCATTATTATCTGTGCAACTAATAACGATTTCTTGCACACACATCATTCGTACTGAAAGATCTCCTGCCCACTTCAAGCCATCCTTCACAAAGACAGGTTCTCGTCTGTTTTCTCGCAAACTGATACTGGGTTTCCAGATCCCGATGCACCAGACCCCGATGCACCAGATTTTACAGAACCTGGCTTAAACAAACGGTTTCTGTACTTCAACTGCCAATACACTGAAGAGAAAGCAGAAGATTTTCCACATACATTGGATTTACCAGTGGTTCAAAAGCTACTGCACTCCTCTGCCAAGCTCTCGTTTTCTTATTCCAAACAGGGATATGGTTCTAAGTTACATGGAGAAGTTTCTCCTTCTATAGCATGCCTGACAAACGCACGAAGATAAAATAGACTAAGAAATGCTGAAGGATTAAAAAGGCGTTAAAATAAGGGCTTGACAGTGTATGAAAGCCAAGAAATGATTAAAACATTAAAGAGAGCCATCTAAGACCCTAAAGACAGAAATAAAATCTTTTGTTTTGTTTTGTTTTGTTTTTTGTTTTGTTACTTTGTGAGTTTTTGCATTTGAAGTAACAAACTTCAAACCATGGATGTAAGAAAAGGTCATTCCTGGGCTTACAAAGGATTCCAGATGGCCACAGGAGATGGAATAGAGTTTTTGTCAAAAAAAATTATGAGTCTGCTTGTCTGATACTTGGGTCATACAAATCTTCATAACATAAGAGACAGATTTTCTTTCCCTCTCTTCCCTCCACCCATCAAACACCAAATCCCTCCCTGTCCTCCTATATAACCTTGGCTTTCTGTTATGTAGGTCCTGACACTTTGCTGCAGCCCCTGGTCCTGGTATCTCTTCTCTTTATTGCCCTGAACATCTGCTTTTATGTCTGCGTTAAAAATACCTTCATTTTTACCCTCACCTCCACTCACTGTGTGATAGCTCTGGTACATAATATGCTAGCAGCCACCCCATGAGGGCTGTGTATGGTGTGGGAAGTGTTCTGATCTGTCCCAGTCCTGGGACTCCTTTAGACACATACATATGACAGTGGGTCACCCCTGAATGCCTCTGCAGACATTCCTATAGATGACCAAAGCAGACCGCCTGCTAACTGGGATTTAGTGGCGTGCAAAGGGATGACCTATGCATTAGTCCAGTGACTCATTGTGTGTACCACAGAAAGATTTTGTGCCCTATATTCTACTAATTGACTTTATAAAGCCATGCAGTTGGAAGAAAGTCAATGACTTTCACCATTCAACAATCTACTACTCTTAATGGTAATGACTGTTCCCTTATTCCTGCCTCTCATCAACAGCTTTCAAGGAAGCATCATTAAGAAGGCATAGTCCTGTAAGAGAGAGACATCAGGCTCGGTTCATTTGAAAGTGATATTGCAATAAAGCTAATTTAACATTCAGATCAGAAGCACCCTCAAGGATTCCCAAGCCTGCCCAGCACAGCTCTGATGCTCAGCTGTAGCCCATGTTTACATGGTATTGGTGTGTAAGATGTGGAGGTGCCCCATGTGTCTGGAGAACAGGCATGGGCCCTTGCTTTGCCAACAGCATGGATTTTCCTAAAAGAATATAACAGAATAGGCTTTTATTGGACTCCACAAAACAGTGATGTTCACCCATATATTAGAGAGTGAGAGGGTATAAATTGTACTACATAAAGTGATCAGGTTCTCCACTTGTCTTCTGACTTACAGTACTTGGTGGAAATTGATAGAAAATGTGATTTTTTGGGTCCTTGGTGGACTGAAAAAATGAGTGGGAAGAAAATGAAAGCCAAAATGTTTACAGAGATATCAAACCCCACTGGAAAATATTTCAGCTTTCAGTAACATTCCACTTATTTCCTAAGTGACTTGGTGCTTTAAATAAATAGTTTTGATTGCCTTAAGTGTTCTAAAGAAGTGTATTTGAATTCCAGAGATATTCAGGAACTAGAGCACAGATAATGCCGTGACTGTTGAGCTGGGTAAATAATAATAGCTTCTTTTACAAATCAAATTGCAAATTTTTTGTGATCTCCCCAGGACTTTCACAGAAGAATTTTATGGACTCTGAACTTATTGGCTCACAAACTGTCCAAAAAGAAGTTAGGAACTGGTTGCACCACTAAGCAAAAAGAGTGACACATTTTCTCTGGAACACCTTAAATGATAGTAAAATCAGTCTGCAAGAAATACGGCATTTAAAACACTGGGAGTAAGCAGCAAAGTCTCAGCTCAGTCAGTTGAGCTGAGTCAACTAGTTCTAACCCTGCTGCATCTACACGTTAAAAATATTTATAAACTTAGAGGTAACACAATTTTAAAAACAAATTTTGCATATATTTTTCATTGACTCTCTCAGTGGAGAGACTTAATTGATTTTGCACTAAAACAACTGCTTTCTATGCACTTACAGTTGGGTGGATATCAATCTTAAACAAATGGACTAGATTCCAGCCTAAAATTCTTACACCATTGACAAGCCACGGTCACAATACCATGACCAATATTTAAGAACTCAATCAGCCAAATGTTTCTCTCTGTTACAAGTCTGCACCTTCTTGCCAGTCAAGATTGCTTAAATGACCTTGATTTAATGCTGGACTGTGTTTGCCAAAAGTCAACACCTTTGACTAGTTTCACACAAAATTAGACCTGCAGGGGACTGTGCATTACAGAACTATTGTGTTCATCTATTAAGGCTGTTCCAACCAGTCAAATATAATTAAACAAAACATGATAGCAAAAATCTTATGTTTGCCAAGGAGGAATAAGCATAATTGCATATTTCTAGAAATATAGCACTCATTCAATAACATTCATACTGATGCTAATTCGTGTGCTGCATAATATTTTCCACTGTGATGGTTATAAATTACATTCTGTAACTTAACAAGTTTGAAAATGTGCTATCCTAGGCATAAGAGAAGGAAAACACAACAGCAGTCACCTGCTAGTTTTTAACAGACATCTGTAACAAATAGCAGCTATATATATTATATAATATATGTATAAGATTATTACTTCAGAGCTGCAGCTGTTTGGTTCTGCCACACTTAAAGGGAACGAAGGGCATGCCAAGAAAAAATATTCATAGTCTTATCTCATGCTAGTCTGGCAGGTCCCTCCCTCTTTCACAGGTCTCTAGTAATGTCTGCCTTATGCTGATGAAGCCACTGACATATTTTGGGGATATGGGAAGAACAAACACATTTGGGTTAGGACCTGCCACCACATAATGCTGGTAACCCACAGAGGTGACCCACCTCTTTGGACTCCAGATTGATTTTCTTTCTTTTAAATAGTTCTCCATCCATCAATGTCCAAGTAGAAATGTAGCATGGTCCTCATGGCTTCAGTTTAGACTTGCTTTTCTGATTATGTTCTACCAGAAAAACAGGAAAAAAGGAAAACAAACAAACAAACAAAAGAAACAAACAAAAAAAAACACCACAGAGAAATACTGACAAATCAGTGCCTGGAACAGACACATATGAAAAATTGAAAGAGTTTTTGTTTTCCTTTTGTAGTACCATACTGACCTTGAGGGTGAAAAATTGTCTAATTCAAATATTGTAGGATCTAAAATTACAAGTAAGCATCAACAAAGAATAAATAGAAGAAAAAACAAACAAACAAACAAAAGACACCACAAGTTTGTCAACTTTAACAAAGTGTTGGAAGTTAAATACGGAGGGAAGGGTGAATTGCACCCAATTTCTGCAGCACCTAGCACCTGCAGAAGGGATAAGATGCCCTTTAACAGTCATGCAAGACTCCCCACAGATGATACTGGTTTGACTCAAAGTTACCACAATGTCACCTTTGCAATATGGTATATGTTTTCGATCTCCCCATTAAAAAGACGTTATTTCGCTGGATAGCAGCTGAGATGATTCAGGCTTTGGATGATGACCAGCGTTAATTTGGGGCAGCAGGAGAAGACTGTGCATCTTTGAACAGTAGACTGAAGTAAATCCAATGGAAAATGCTCACTATTGCTTGGCAGTTTAAATTGAGGGAAAAAAAAAAGGAATATATTTCGGTACTAATACTGAAGTATAGAACTGTATGCTACAGGACTTGCAGTGATGTTTGTCTGGATGAAATACATTTTTACCTGTAGAGGAAATGCCCAATTTACAAATCAGGTGTTCAGAACACAGCATAACATTGACTCAGAACAAGCCAACCTTTCAGCTTCTTCCCAGCAAAGCTGAAATGGAAATCTCCAAAGCCAAACATGTTTTAGTAAACCAAGTGTCTGCAGAGGCCTCTGATCATATCAAAGCTATTGTCAGATGTATAAAGAGTTAATATTTACACCTGAGAGAAACACACGAAGGACCTGAACCTTCAGGTCTCACTAAAAGAAAGCACAGGTTTTTATAGGGGTTTCCTTAAATAAGGCTGCAGAGTTCATCCTTGAAGCATCAGGGTCCATTCATTGCTTCAGCACAACAGCTTAATGGACACTTCCCAGCTATGTGGTCTCTAGAGGAAAATTGTTTCCGCAGTGTCAATATTTTATGCAAGAAAAAATTAATTTTGCTCACAGCATTCAGGTTTCCTTTGGGAAAATCAAAACAAAATATTTCCTCCACTACATTCACTTAACCCAAATCAAATGTTTCACTTTATTTTTTAACTGAACAAAAATATTTGATTTTGACTCAGTTCAACGTGAAACTGCCTTTGGGCTTGCTGTTATGGTGGATATAAATTGTCCAGGAGAATAAGGGAATAAGACAATTTGCATCACAGCCAGTTAGCTGGCTCACAAGAAAACTTTTTTAATTCAACAATATTAAAATGCTACATTTAGTTCAAAAATACTGAAGTAAAAATGTTTGGATACTTCCAAGGTGAAGTTCTTCAGAACTTTTCCTCCTGTGAAAAAGATTTGATAGGGAAAAAATATTTAAATAGTCAACATTTCACAAGAGAGATTGTTTTTTTCAGCTGTGATTTACAGCCCCCAAATCACCACATCAGTTTTATAACACAGCAACTTCATTAAGCTCCACTGAAATCACATCAGCCTAGAAGTGGCATCAGGTGCGATGATACTGATCCCAGTGCAAATCTTTGGACAGATAAAAGATGTGCCATGAAGTACTGCAGTTTCTCTCTCACATTTACCTCCTTGTTGGGTCTGTAAATATGCAGAGGAGCTTGGAGATCCTGAAAGAATAACATGCAGTGAGAAAGGAGGGCATGCCACAAATCACTAGGAACACTGTACATCCATCCAAAATTCATGGATGCATGAGACAGTGAGGATTTAAAAGTAAGAGATAAACCACAGCTTCACCTGGGATTGAATAGCGACTGATGATAACAATTGTGTGAGGGCATAGACATGAAAGTTTAGAAAGTTTATTATTTTTGTGTATATTTGATATATATATTTGTTAACTACGAAATGCATACTAATTATAACTTCTGGTATCTAGTTCTCATTCAAAAGTGTTGTCATCACAAATACTCCAGACCTAGTCAATACAGACAACCAATTTTACAGCAAAGACCCCCACAGCAAACCACCAACTTACTCACTGCAGGTTTTCAGCCCTCAGGACCTGTAGCCCATAAAGAGGATGGGCGGTGCTGGTGCCACAGTACCCGACTTGCCTGGGATCTTCACCTGTGGACAGCAAGGATGAGGGATGTTGATTGGGTGTAGTTTTTGGAAAGGTCATGACAACCATTTCTGACCCCACTGCAACAGTATGGGTCAAGAAGGTCAAGAGATCCAGAATGTGTTCAACTACGGAGCATAAGACAAAAAAAGCAGCACTGTTTAGTTATGTGTCCTGGTTTGTAATAACTAGGCTCTGATTCACATCTCCAGGCATCACAGTATGAACCGCTCCAGCAAACCCCTGAAAATATAAACAGAGGTACCAACAGCAGGTTCAACCACAACAGAAATTATTCACTTTCCCCTTCCCTGACTTTTAGATGTCAGAGTGAACAATTAACCTCAGCAGTTTATACATTTACTGATTACACAATCCACTCAAAACATCAAGGAAGGCAAGGACAAACTCAGAGGCCTGGAATTATCTTGAGAACACTAAGTTTGAGTTATGTAAATAAGCTGGGTTTTTTTGTTTGTTTTACTTTTCCTCTATCAGATGAAGTTATTGAAAAGCAGTAATGTGCACCGCACCAATCATAAAAACCCTGCCCAAGTGGACACATTAATGTCCTACAATATTTCCAAGCAGTACTAGGGTACAGAGGAGGGACTCTTCTGAATCTGATACATTGGTGTCTTCCAGAAAGTAAAAAGCAATATATTCCAGTGCCAGCTTTGTTTCTGAATAGTGCTTTATGTCTAGCTGCAGAGCATATTATCACCATTTTAAGCTAAGATTTCACTTAATTTGGACAGACTGCAGCTGTCTTTGTTTTCAATGCAGACACACTGCCTGGGACTGCAGGTCACAGTATGTGAGGCTCTGTTGCTATCAGAGTGCAAGTTTGCTTGTTTAAAAAATGGAAAGTCACAGGACCCACAGTTTTCCACAACTATTCACCTTTAGGAAAAACAACAATCAACAGTGGCTTTAGACATTGCAAACAATATAGGAGCTGTGTTTCTCTGTTGTTTCAACACAGAGCACGTGTTCAATTCTGTAAGGAGATAAGAGCACATGTAGAAGACTAGGTCCCCTCCTTTCACTGGGTTCAGCACAAAAAGGTTGGATGCTTTTGTGTTGCTTGACGCATATAATGATACTAAATGGAAGGGAAGCTATTTTCAGGTTGGGGCAGGGATGTAGTAATAAAGATTCTGAGGTAAATAATACAATATGCTTCTGCTCGGTAGCACATCCAACATCCTTTACTAGGGACATGGTAGGATCATGAGTTTGTTTTTGACATACTGAGCTATATAAAAGCATTTTCTGATTCATCCATGCTTCACATGCAAGGAAGGGCATTTCATCTGACTATGCCTCAGTTTTACATCTGACAAATGGGATGGAAGAGCATTCAGAAGGTACCCAGATGGTATGGTGATGTGTCTGTCTACAGCCAAAGGAGACAATGCAGTACCTACCTGAAGAGCTTATGACTGTGTCTGCACAGGTCTTAGGCATAGCAACGTTCAGCTTTTTCACACTTACTTTTTATATTCCTGATGTCCAGAGTTAAGCCACATTCCTGAATAAGACTTCGGATCCAAGGAAGGAAGAAGTGTCTGAGTGAGTCACCCCACCATAGCAAAGAGGTAAATGAAGCTACTTGATGTGGATGGAACAGGAAGGTGACAAAGTTCTGCCTCTTTCTACACTTTAGGCATCTGCTTCAGGCCGACAGGGAGCTGCAGATGTGAATTCAGGATTCACAAACCTTTTACACACAGCCTATTTCTTAGAGTATTCATGCAAGAAAGTGGAAGACCAGGTCCTAAATCTCCATCCCAATCTTGGAGAGGGAGAAAGGTGCACAGATCTGCCTGGGCTTTGCTGGCATAACCAGCCTCTGACCCACAATTTAGGTATTGACCTGGCAGAAAGTATTTCCCACCCATGGCTGTTACTTTAAAGGCTCGTTTGAGCTTGGAGGGAGCCATCTAAAGAAATAACAGGACTCCTCATCTCCTTACAAAAGGATTATACCTAGCACCAGCCTGGGGGTCTTGCAACCATTTTTGAAGTAGTGATGTTCAACAATAATGGAGCACAATATCTGCAGCATGTCTGCACTCTCACATTGAGGGCATCTTCTCGGGGACAGCTGCCAAACCCTCTCGAGCAGAGATGCTGAATTTACTTGGTGAACATGGTAACTCAATTCAGTTATCATGCTGAAGGAGAGAAGTAAAGGGCCTCTCCAGGCTCTCAGATGGCACTGCCAGGGCTGAAACATTTCTTGCTAAACTCAGCATTATCAGCCTTCTTTACCAGCTTTGTTGCCTAGCAGTCAGTCTCTTGGGCTCAGCTGTGGGACTGGGAAACTTCAGTTCTGGGATGATTCATTTCTGATTCCCGTGTAGGAGCTGCCTCCTGGCTGCTCTGTCCTGCTATGATAGCTGTCGGAAGGGGCATAGCTGGTAGCTAAACCACCCCCAGAGCAATTTCAGTATGGAAGGCTTTACTGCAAAAGTGCCTCATAGATAGGGAAGGACTTTGGTGTGTGCTCTGAGACTTCCTTTAATAAAGTTCTGACCCCTGAAAAGATCAGCACATGCCAGTTGAGCTGCGACAAGTCTCCATATGCTTGCAGCCTCCTGGGACCCTCAGTGGGGTTAGGGATGCTGCACGTAGAGCCGGGCTACGGGAGAACACGCTGAACCCCTCAGCTCAATTTTGGGCAACGGTAAGTCTCAGTGAATTTGGGGGAAGCTTTTGTGTTGTGTGGAAAATTTAAGAGCTGTCTACTTCTTTGTTCATGTTCTGGCAGCAGAGGAAGCTGAGGGGGGGGGCTGTTTTGTCTCCCTCTCTGCTGTTTACCATTTTGCCTTACTGAACTGCTTCATTTGGGACACTTCCTTGGGACAGGCTTCTGGGGTTAACTGTAGCATCCACCTCCTGACAAATGGGAGTGACATCAGGGTGACTTCAAATTTTTATAAATATCTGCTGCCAGTTTGATTAATGTGCCAGCACAGACTTGGAGTTAAAACTGCAGGGATTGATCATTATTTCTTCCTTTTAAGGATGGCATGATTTCCTCTCTACATGGAAAAAGCTTCACACTTATATTTTTTCACTAGTAACTACCACTGCGAGCCTTAGATTTCGTCTCTTTTAAGCCTGCATCCTGTAAAACACTGTAATTGCATGCAGCTGTGTTTGCAACCCTCCGCAAATGGGAAGTGTGCGCTGAAAAAGACCCAAGCCTAGGACCTCCACAACATGCAAAGAAAACGCTGCTGGTTTACCAGAAAAAGACCCTGTTTGGTCTGCCCTCCCCTGCCGTTGCTACCTTGCAGTTTATGACATCCGGATAGTGGGAGGTCTGACAAACCGAACAAGGCAGTGAGCAAGAAATTCCGTTCCTGTGGAAATCAGTAATTCCTCCGTGCAGGCTGCTTTTGCTCATGTGTGTGTGCGTGTGCTTTCTTTTGTGTCACTTTGTGAAGGGCTCTGATATTATTATTATTTTAAATATAGCTTGCCCTGGGGCGGGGGAAATGCACAAGGAAAGAGCCAGCAAGCAGCCTATCTCTCAGAAGAAAAGAGCAAGCCTTGCAGCACGGGAACTAGCTTCACTGAAGTGTGCAGTTTCGAAGTAAAAAAACCACCACCAACAAAAAAAACCCAACACCCTATTCCAAATACCACCATTTCGGAGGACGCTGAAGAAAAAGGACCCCAAACTGGCTAAATACAGTGAAGGATACAGTCAAACAGGGTACAAAGCAAACCTAAACGCAGTTTGAGCGTGGGCTCTGAAGTGCAATGTAAGTCTTCCTTAATTTCTTTTTTTTTTTTAAATCATAGTATCTAGTTGTTTAATTTTCGTTATGAAGCCAGGCTGGGCCAAAAGGCACAATTAGCTACAAAAACCAACACGGAGCAGAATGTGAGATCTCTGATATGAGCCTGAACATGATACTGAAATACAACAGAAGTCAGAGACTATCAGCCATACTATGGAAGACGTACTATAAATAAGAGCATATCTAATTATTTCAGGAGAAAGATGCTGGATGGAATCTTTAATCAACTTTCTTAATAGGGAAGCAAGAGCTCTGCTGTTTTGTATGGCAAGCTATTTTAATACTGCTGTGTTTAAAATTGTGTGATTACAGTTACCAACAGCAATAAGATGTAGCTCCAGAGGGGAGTCCTAGTGGTTGCAAAAGTTTTTTTCTCTTTTATTTCTACAAAATTTTTGCTCTCTCAAGCCTCAAGTCCACAGTCTCTAGCCTCCAGTCTGGCTTTGCTGTTCAGCTGGATTTTCAATGTGTGCCAACACTGGACTTCCTATGGAACAGAAAACAAAACATTTCAGCATTCGGAGTAATTCTGGTATGTTTTTCTACATCATGCTACTGGCAAAAATGCAGTCGACAAAAGATTGTGCTCCATCAACTTTGGACATGGACATCTGAGGAATATAAAGCCTGATGGTGACAAAGGGTGATAATTTCCTATTTTTCACTATTTATCTCACCGGTTTTGGACTTAGCAATGGATATTCTTTGTGATGAGGAGAGCTCTGTGAACCCAACCGCAAACTCCTTAATACAAATAAATCATGAGAGAAGACTCTACAGAAACGTTTACGGACCTGGAGAGATTAATATAACACATCTCTTTAACTTGACTGCGGACTCCGAAAACCTAACTAATCTTTCATGTGAAAGTAACATGAGTCCACCATGCTACTCTTCCCTGTTTCAGCTTTCACAGAAAAACTGGCCAGCTTTGCTGACAGTGATAGTGATTGTTTTAACCATTGCTGGAAATATTCTTGTCATCATGGCTGTGTCACTGGAGAAAAAGCTGCAGAATGCCACTAACTATTTTCTAATGTCACTTGCAATAGCTGATATGCTGCTGGGTTTTCTTGTCATGCCTGTGTCAATGTTAACCATACTGTACGGTGAGTATTAGCTGTGTAATCTGCTGCATGTATAGAGAAGCTTTAAACATTGCATGCACAAGTTGTTGTTGTTCTTATTTCAGTCTCTTAGCACAAAGAAACTGCAATTACTCCATGCAAGATGAAATATGTGTAAATGGTTAAAGGCTGTAAGAATAGGTGAAATACCTTTTCCCACTTTATCTAGTTATAGACATTTTAAACTCAGCCCAGATCATTAATTTACTACTCATTTGCTGATGGAATTGTCTCAAAATGTGTATGAAGATGCTTTGTTCTCCTTATTCTTTCATTTTTCCCCATGGCTTATAATTTCCAGTTTTTCTGATGAGTATTTATGGTCCTGCCAGTTACTTTGCTCTGAAAATATGCACAAAAGCACTAATGACTAGCTTTAGATTAAAGGTTGGTAACCCCTTTATTTTTTTTTAATGAAGTAATTCAAACTCTAATAATTCTCTTAACACCAACATCCTGCTCAGACCTCCACTTGCTGGCAAAGGCTGCAATAAATATTGTGGGAGTTAAAAAAAAATGGATGGGAGTTAATTCTGCCTATTTTTTAGTAACATTTACAGAAGCAAAGCTAAATATCGGCTATGATTTCTTAAGAGAAGTTATTTAAGAATTAAGTGGATTATGACTCACAGTTCATACCCATGTAGGTGACTAATAGCAGACTTTTCTTCTCGTTTTCACCAAAATTATTTGCAGCACAGCTCACGTAGGAAAAAGCAGCAGCCTGTGTGTTCGGTACAAATACTGCCAGGCTGTTATCACCCCTAAACTTTGAGAAATGCATTTTCCAGTGCCACAACTGAGTGGCTGCAGCTGAAGGAGAAGCCAGACAATGTCAGGAGGAAAGTGAGGTTGTTTGCAAAGATTTCTCTAGCTGCACGATTTCGGGAGTGTAGCTCTGAGCGTGAGCCTGTAACTTATGAGAGGTTTCATCCAGAAAAACGATTTCAGCGTTTCTACACAGATTGCACCCCAAAACGGTGTTAGGCATCGGTGAGGGTGCAGCGTTGTGATTTATCGCATTAACGGCACAATTACCTCCGTGGTGGGGGAGACGGCGTAAAGCTGGGCAGAAACCGTCCGGTGCCTGAGCTGAGCAAAAACCCTGCCTGCTTCCCTGAGACAAGCAACAGGGACTCCTGCTGGCCGGGCTCTGCTGCCGAGGAAGGAGGGGAGCGAAACCCGAATGGCTGGAGGGGGGATTTGGAGGGGGAACCGCCGTATTCTCGGGCACAAAGCTCCGCCACCCCCTGGAGGCAGCACAGGGGGAGCGCCCCGGCAGCATCAGCCCAGTGTCATCGCATGGTGACAAGCGATAGGATGCGAGGAAATGGCCTTAAGTTTTGCATGGGGAGGTCCAGACGGCACGTCGGGAAGAATTTCTTCATGGAGAGGGGGGTCAGGAATCAGAAGGGGCTGCCCAGGGAAATGGTGGGGTCCCCATCCCCAGAGGTATTTGAGAGACATGTGGACGTAGTGCCTAGGGAAATGGTTTAGTGATGGGACTCAGTAGGTCAGGTTGGTGGTTGGGCTTGATGGTCTTGAAGGTCCTTTCCAACCTAGATGACTCTATGCCACCCATGCTGATAATCCCGAGTCTGAACAGGGGACCTTTGCAACAAGCATCATGCGATGAGCGTGCTCCACCACTTATCCCTTGGCCCCTAGAAGGTGAATTGTGAATTTTTTGCTTCAAAGAGAAATGATTACCTTCTCTAGAGCCTTTCCACTAGTATGGGCCATTCCCATTGGGGTGTCCTGCCCACACTGCCCATATGCCCTCTCCCTCTCAGCCTCTCAACCTGAAAACGTACAGATGCAAAAACATCACTTGCCTGTCATTTGGATGAGACTCCCTCATGTGAGCTCCTGCACCTCATGAGCTCTCATGGACCACACAAGTCCTTGGACCTTTTCCTCCCTACCCAAACTTCAAATTGCAGCCATATTTTTGTTGTTGTTGTGTTTTTGTTGTTGTTTGTTCTTGTTTTCCCCTGGATATATGGAGGGTTGCATTAGACAGTGACCAGAGCACAGCACAAGGCAGAGGTGCCCCATCCCACATGCCACTTACCATGTTCTTGGGCCAGCCTGGAGGATGTTATATCTACACCCTTCCTGACTTCTATTTCACCCACAGCTGGCTCCTCTCATCTACCTTCCCATTTCATGGTCCCATAGTCTCCAAAGTGGTTTATCTGAGGGGTGCTGTTTTCCTTTCCCCATCCAGGTAGAGCAAGGACAAGAGGTCTAGAAGGCTATGACAAATGTGTTCCCACAGAGAACAGATGCATGGTGTCAAGTGCAGAAGTAGTTTATGCCTTTTCCCTCTGTAAACTGGCCTGGCCTGGCAGACAGAGGCTGCTAGGAAGATATAACCCTGAAAGCCAGCCTTCACTTAAGACTAGATTAAGACTATACAGCCTTCACAGAGACTAGATTCCCCTTTTAAAAACCAAGAAAAATATAAGACATATCCATAAATACCGTACAGCTTGTCAGGGTCAGTCATGTTACAGAAGTCCAAGAGCATCAGGAAATAGGTCTCCTCAGTGCTTACGGAGACTACATTTAATTAGGGACAGACCTAACTCCTTTGCCTTTGTTCCTACTGTTGCAATTTTGGCTGTACTGTACCTCCAAATGAGCCAGGCACTCCCTGAAACACTAACATATTCTCACAACACCAGCTTTGGCATTGCCCCATGCAGAACTGTTATGGACAGCTTGAGTAATATGCTCAAAATTAAATCACCACAAGATATGGGCAAGGTTAACTGCAAAACTTGCCCCAAGAAGAGTTATTAGTGGTTTCCTGCAGGATTAGAGGGACCTTTGAATGAGAGTCCTGCAGGGCTCTGCTTAGCTTGAGTCAGCTCGATACTGCTCTTAAAAATTTGGAAAGATTATGAGCTTGCATGGTTTTCCAAAAGTCCCAAGCTGGGAGAGGTTACAAGCACTGAGAGGGACAGATCAGAATCATCAACAATGATCTGGACCCCTGAAGAGAAAGTCTAAAATGAATAAATGAAATTCACTGAGGATAAATGCAAAGATATCTGCTTAGGAAAAAGATACCAGACCAACTACTGTTGGGGAAATTAGTCCAGACTTCAGGAATATTGAATGAGATCTGGCTGTCAAAATGAATCATAAGCTAAGCGTGCATCACTAGCATGATGTTTTTTATACAAAAGGCCCTCATCATTCCAGGTTGCATAAGTAAGGACATTCCCTGCAAGACCCGTGAAGCAATCTTGCATTTCACTTAGCAGTCGGGAGGCCTTTGCAACACCACAGAGTCCAGTGTTGGTCACTGCAATATAACCAAGATAAATTAAATAGATTCCAGGGCAGAGAAACAAGAAGTACAAAAGTTCTGAAAACATCATCTGCAAGCAGAAGATAAAGGAATTGGCTTTGCTTAGTCTGGAGGAGAGAGAGAAAAGGCTAGACAAGACACGATAGCCATCTTCCAATAGCTTTCAGAAAGGACAGTAATCAATTATTCTTCATTGCCATTGGAAAGAACAAGCAAAAAGAAAGGCTTAATTTGCAGCAGAGAAGATGTAGGCTGGATATTGGTAAACAATAATGCATTTACTTGGGATTGCTCTCTCTGGGGGAGCCTATCATGTTCATTGATGATATAGGGAATGCCCTTATTAAATATGTGGAAGATATGTGTAAAGATAGGTGATACAAATATCACTGATATGCAACTAAACGCATATACTTCTCTAGCTGTTAGTAAATCTGAAGTTTCAGTTTCAGAATTTAGGCATTGCAGATCAGCAGGTGTTAATAATACATTAAGCACACCAAAGAAAAACCTTAAAAGGAAATTCAGAAATTCCACATTTACAGTGACAAAATTCCTTCCCTTTCCACAGATTTGCTGCCAGAAATGGTTGATTACAACATCAAGCATTATTCACGTAGAATTAAAAAAAATAAAATACATACCCAGCATATAGCCTGGAAAAAAAAAAAAAAAAAAAAAAGCAGAGCTATCCCCAAAAGTTACAGATTTAAAAGGTTACAAGTAAATGGAAAAAAAAAAAAAAAAAAAAAGGTTTCTTAAAACAGAAATTGTCAGGCAGCTTCTACTGAAGGCATCACTCACTACCAGCTCTTCTTAGAAGTATATATGCAGTAAGACAAATGCATCACAACAAAAGCACAAATATGTCACATTCATAGCTGATGTCAACTTTCTCTTTTACAGGCTACATGTGGCCTCTACCTACGAAGCTCTGTGCCATTTGGATCTACTTGGATGTGCTTTTCTCCACTGCCTCCATCATGCACCTCTGTGCCATCTCACTGGACCGCTATATTGCTATTCGAAACCCCATCCACCACAGCCGGTTTAACTCAAGAACGAAAGCTTTTGCAAAAATAATCGCTGTTTGGACCATATCAGTTGGTAAGTGAGGAAATATCTCAGCATGGAATTGCAGATTTCGAGCTTTTGAGAGGATTTGACATATATATTGCAGTCTAAAACTGTATTCTCTGCCTGAAATATTTTGCTTGCCACAGTCAAAGAAGTGCTATAATGTAGTAATTAAGCAATAGACAATCAACAGTGATAACAGGAAAAGGAGGAGAAGCTGAGCAGCACTGTCACAGAAAGGATACACATCAGCAATAGGTCTATTGAGATCAGGTTTGCTTTACGGATGTGTTTATTTCCCATATTGATTATCCATCACTACCTTAACATCTGAAAAGAAAAATACAATCTTGACTTAAAAGAAGGTTTCCCCATTTTACGTAAATCAATTGTTCCCAGCTTCTCATTAGGGTAATTTGCTCAGAGTTGTTTCATACAGGCAGATCTTTTCTGGCTTTCTTGGTTCACAGGGTGGGATATTTACGCCATCCCGATTAGGAGGCATTACTGCTCTGCATACCCCATAAACCAGAGATGTTTCCCACAGGAAAGTCCAGAGTTGCAGCCTTAAATATGTGCCCTGAATGACTCACCAGATGAATCTCTCTTTGCACTGCTATAACCCAGAGGCTTGAAACCAAATGTGGCAGTGTCACTTGCTCCTTTACATGGTAGCAGTGCCCTTGGTCCGGAGCTGCTTCAAGGCATGGGAGATAGAAAGGGTTTGGTGTCTGATACCATCACGGTATCAGGGCATTTTGTCTGCAAGTTGAACAGAGGTTCTCAAGCAGGCTGAAAGCACAACTCACTTTCGGCTCATCCATTTCTGTAGAGCTCCCTGAGCACTGGCAGCTTGCTTATTCAGAAGCAGGAAAAATTCACTCCCTTGCCCTGGAATAGAGGAATGTTGCCAGCAATCAAAGGTAATTAGCCACTTCCCTGACTAATATAAATTAGTGTAAGTGGTTACTGTAATCCATTACCAGGGAAGGAGATAATGCCTTACACTGCCACCTGCCTGCCACTCTGAATTGTCTCCTGGCCTCCCTTCAGCCCTGCCTGAGAAAAAACACTCCAGGATACTTATGGCTTAAAATAGCTGCATCTTCTGCAGCACAGCAAGGGATAGCAAGAGCCCTCTCTCAACAAGAGGGCAGTTCTGCATCCTCCAAGGTACTGCAGACCTGGCAAGGTCCAACAGCATCACACGTGGCTCTGGATGTGGTGCGTCCAGCTGATCAGATGTAGGTGTCCGGCACAAACCAGGTGGGCTCCACCTTAAAATTAATTAGCCCTCTGTTAACTATACAGAAAGCCTAGAGAAACTCACTCAGATGTAGACATCTTCATTTAGATAAGACGAATCATACCTTCTATCTCTACAGCCTCCTTTTTTACCAATCCAGTAGAAAACACATTAATTTCTCTGTTCACTTTCTTCCAATCTTGGACACTGCTAAACATAAACATTCTTTCTATAACATAAAAAAGTGTTCATTAAGTTTATCTGTACTGTGTTTGTATTTGTGTGCACTGCCTGTTCTTAGTGTGCGTGAAACTACTGTGCTTTTTAAACACTAATAAATTCACAGAAGGATCAGAGTGAGCAAACCAGTGCTCCACGTACCTCAGCATCTTTTTGCAGACAGTGACTCGCTGTCAGAGTGTCTGAACTAGGTCACTATTAAAACGAATTCAGAATAATCTATAATTTAGGACCTATTGTCTAGAATATGGTTCATGTACTCTAGTAGGTGGGTTTAGTTGCTTGATATATTGATATTTAATTTCAAAAGTTAGGAACATTCTTTGCAGCAATAGCTGATAATAACTTACCACTTTAAAACACCTTTTCCGCTCTCTAGAGGATTTTCCTCTAACAGTGATCAGCTAAAACACAGATTTTATTTGTTATCACTGTGGCAAGTGACAGCAACACAGTCCCTATTTATATAAATCTGAAAATTGCAACTCCTGGCTTTAATGGAAAGCACACAAGTGTGGCATGAATGAGGAGGATGGAGTCAGCCTTACTGTGGCGGGATAAGGACACGCGTAAGGCAACGGGGGATGTTAGAAAGATAGTTGGACTGACAGGGAAAACCCCATCTCATTCACATATCATCAACATAGCATGTGGGTTAAATAGATGCAAATGAACTCAAAAAAGAACATTGAGGTGTGCAGGTGTGCAAACACACAGCAAGTTACAAAGGAGCTCCTGAGCGGCCCACTGGCTATCTGTACTGAGATTGCACCATGGCATGTTGCTAAATAAAGTCAAGAAAAATGCTGGTGTTATGAGCAAACTTGCTAGATGCCAGGTCTCCCGTGCAACTTACTGTCAGTCGGTCATTGACCCTGTCCCAGTCCACCCTAGTCCGACTCAGAATAGATGGGAAATGGTTTCTGAAGAATGAGGTGCTTTACACGTCATTTGCTAATAGGAAATGGTTTCTGAACAAAGAGGTGCTCTAGGTATCATTTACCAATCTGCAGGCTCTCAGTGCTACTTAGAGTGGCAGTGCTGTAAATTACTTAACTCTTTGCACCTTCACATGGGTACAGCTAGCACAGGCAGAGCCAGTGCCAGGCACAGCACGTTCTCCCCAGCACAGTGTAGCTGCAATTTCAGTGACAACTTCACAAAGGTGGGAGCTTCTCAAGGTTTTGCCCTCCAGCCTCAGTTCAGATACCCTTTGGCTGCCCCTTGCTCCTGCAGTTTGCAGCCTAGCTGGTGCCCTGGGAACCTCTCTGAATCTCATCTAGTGCTTCTGAGTCCTCTTTGAGACACAGGTGGCCAGACTGTAATATTCAAGGCATGGACAAACCATGAATTCATCTTGTTTCGTAATGTTTTCTGCCTTGTTCTCAGTTCCCAACTTAGTAAGTCCTACCATGCTGTTAGTCTTCAGGACCAGTCAATTGGTGGTCTTCCGTCAGCTTCAATGATGTGGGAAGTATTTAAAAAATAAATAGCATAAAAAAAATGACAGGTTATGTGATTTACTTGACTTCTGCAATCTTGATTTTCTTTGTTAAAAAAATAAATATTGTACTAACTTTTGTTTTTGCATTTGGTGGAAGAAGAGCATTTAGCCAGCAGCCTTTCTTTCACTAGACCATGTAATGCCACAGGCAATTGGCTTAAAATGGATTATAATTACTGTAACAGATTCTAATAGTGTCTTTAATTCTTAAATCATCCAGTACCCAGAGTGGCTAGGTAATTAGATTATTTGTAGCTGTTGAAGGCAAAAGCCCATTAGACCCTGAAAATTATTCCATTTGTTTTAAAGCACAGAGGTCGTTAGTGAGAACAGGTGTAAAAAGCCCAAGCATTTTCCCTTCCTTGAAAAAATTAGACTGAAATGCATTCAATAGTGTTTAGATGGGATCTATAGATTTGCGAAGAGAGCCTATGCTGAAAAATACAGGTAACACACCTCTGAGTGCTAAGTGGGCCTAGGAAACGTACTGCTCTGCAGGAGGCCAAAAATCAGCGTTCTCTCCTTTAAAAATCCTTGAAAGGGCCACATAAAAAAGTCATGAATGTTAAGCCCTTATATATATCATCCCTCGGTCCTTCTTTCCCTCTGTTCCTCTGTTAATGGTGAAGTTTGATGAAGCTCAAATCCTCTTAGTCTGAGTTTTCTCTTTGCTTATCATTTCTCACTCAGCCTACATATCTGCTCACTGCCTTCAGGCAGTCTCTGCTCTCCCCAGTCACTAACAACTTGGATTTATTCAGTACTTTTCATGCAGGAAAAAAAAGTACAAACTGGAGCTGGACGAAGCTGGTGAAATATTCCCCATAACATAACTCTCCATAATTCTGCCATTGCTTTCGAGGTTTCAAAACCACAAAAATCGTGTTGCATATGAAGCAACATTCTCCAAAGTGCAGGGTACAAAAAGTTACCTCCAGGTGTATAAAAGAAGCCCAGGGCATCTCAGCCCTCTGATATTTTGGCAGTGTGCAGCTTTAAGCTGGCACAGAGGCTTTACACTTCTTTCTCAGGCAGCCTGCAATTTCTCTGCATGACTTCTAGCTGTCCTGCAGAGCACGAAGGGCCAGGAAAGCAGCTGGGATTTGCAGAGCATAGCTACCAGCACGTCAGAATTGTGGTTTGTCGACAGCTTTGGACTCCTTCAGCTCACTGAGCACTTAGGACAAGGACAACCTTTGCTTGAAAGTCCCTTCACTGTTTTCAGAAGACACAGATAGCCAAGGGGCTGCAGGCTGGGAATCCTTCTTCTGGCTCCACCACATCCTCCACTTCTTCCTAATGGCTTTCTTATAATTTACCAGTTCATTCACGTCTAATTTAGGGATGGTTTAGAATAGGAAAAGGCTACTTGATATTACATGGAATATACTTGTCTAAATTACAAATAATTACCACAGCTTTAAAATCCACTAACAAAGATTCAGAGGTGAGCACTGAAATTTGGAAGTCCCGGAGCTAACCTTAAAATATCTGCTACACTACAGTCTTTATCTTGTAGTCATTTGCTTTCTTTCCATTTATTCTTTTGAAAACTTATCTTTGCATTCTTAGCAGTATTTACCATCATTTTCTTTGTTAACATTTCTATTTCTTTAATATATTTGTGAAATCATCTGAGAGGGTGAACACACTGTTCGCACTTTTCAGTTGGAGGATCTCAATGGAAAGCGTTGTAGTTTTTAGGTTGGGACAATCCCATGGCATCTTTTCCATATGTGGATGCAGGTGCCACAAAAAAAAAAAAAAAAAAAAAGAAAAGCCATAAAGATATTGTCAAAAACAGTGACACAACACATGGAGAAAATTGCATTAATGACACCAGAGGGTGATTGTACAAAATTTTGTAAGCACAGCATTAGGGCTTCATCATCATTTCATAAATATACCACCTTCATTGTATTACCTTACAGACATACAATATATGAAGCTCAGTAGTCAGCAACAGTTATGCCATTAGGGAGTTTGTTGCCATCCTAATGATCAACCATGACAACTAATAAATAAATGAACATTTCATGTGCAAGTTGTCCGAAAGAAGCTAATACCAAGTGCTGTTATGCACATTTCCGAGTTGACTAGCACATGCATTTTGGTTATGAGACATTACTTAAGATGGTTCTGAAAAAGACACGTAAATATCATATTTACTTTCCTTATTGATTTAAATTATTGCCGTCTTTACTGTGTAACAGAATCCTTTGCTTGATTTGGTCCTCCCAGAAAAGTGAACACATCTCACCCATCAAAGCAACAGTTTACCAGTTATCTCCCTCTCATGAGTTAAAAAACCTTGCATTTTGAGCTTCTGTATCTTTTTTCACTATCTGACAAGGAGATGTTACTAACCCTATATTTTACCTTTTTGAAAAGAAGAAAAAAAAAAGCTCAAATCAATGGGAATAAGAATAGAATAGAATAGAATAGAATAGAATAGAATAGAATAGAATAGAATAGTGCAATTGGAAAGGAGCTTCAAAGATCATCTAATTTAGCTGCCTGAGCACTTCAGGGCTAAGCAAAAGCTAAAGTATGTTATTGATGCATTGTCCAAATGCCTCTTGAACACTGATGGGCACGGGGCACCAGCCACCTCTCCAAGAAACCTGTCCCAGTGTCTGACTGCCCCCACAGTAAAGAAATGTTTCCTAATGTCCAGTCTGAGTCTCCCCTGGCACAGCTCTGTGCTGTTCCCTCGTCTTGCCATGGGTTCCTGGGGCAGAGACCGGTGCCTCCCCCTGCACTTCCCCTCCTCAGTACATTGCAGGCTGAGCAATGCTCCCCAGCTGCTGTGCCTGTGTCCAGCACTACCCCATGCCAGCTGCAGCAACCAGCATTTTCCTCGTTGAACTTCATGCCATTGAACCTGATTGAGCTGCTGTCTATATTCTCCAAATTTGGAAACACAGAGATAAAGAAACATCATAAAGATCCATAGGGCCAAATTTCTGAAGTAGGGACAAGAGTGACCTGGCAGATTTTTGAATGGGAGAGAATATATTCTACCAGTACATATGTATTGTCAAATAGAGATGTAATATATGTAATTATTATTACATACATATTTACCATTTTCTTTGTGTAGTTACCTGATTGTCAGGACAAGACGAAGGCTTTCTTTTCCCATAAAATTGTCATATGCACTCGTTTTATATGCTTCTCCTTTGCAAGAAACATTCTGCTTCATAGGCAAAAAAAAAAAAAAAAAAAAAAAAAAAGGAACGAGGAGTGGTCACACCATTAACGTGTGTCTTTTCTTTCTGCTTGGTTTTATTTTTAAGGGCAAGCTTTTATGCAGCCAAGCTGTATTTTTATTAGCATAGCTGTGTGGAAGGAACTTGGTTGATCAAGGTACTGATGACAGAATTTGTTCTTTGTCCTTTTCTTTATTTCTTTAACTTGTCTTTGCTTAGAAGACCATAAGGACTGTGTTCTTCTCATTGAAGCTACTGGCAAAAGAAGCATTAAGTTCAATTGGACCAGGCTGGTCCTATTATCAATTCCCTTTGAATGAATAAGCCCTATAATCAGCCAGTCTCTCTTTTGTAGGACATTTCAGAGTAATTGGAATGTTTTAAGAAAAAAAGGGCAGTAACAGTACAGTGCCTATTATAAGTTATTCCTCCTTCTTTGAAAGGCTATGTTTTTGGCCAGTTGTGTACCCAGCACAATGTGCAATACATGCAACAGTCCAAGATGTACTTCCCCACTGGAGAGGGAAGTCTTGGTCCCACCCCCTGGCCAACGTTTCTCCAGAAAGTGCTGTGTGAGGTGTTGCAAAATGTAGAAAGTTCATGTACACAGACCTCTCTGGTAGATCTGGTAGATCTAGTGGATCTCTACAACACCATAATGCCAAAAGGGGTTTCTCTATTGACCAAGAAATTAGTTGAGCATTTCTAATCAGAGGAACAGGGACTTCTGCACAGCAGAAGCCGCATGCAGTATAAATGAACGGGAAAGAAGTGCACAAGAAGTCATGTTGGGATTTATAAACTCTGTCATTTGTACACTGTAATTGCATTTAATCACCTTATAGATTAAAAATAGTGTTGTTAAAGTAGCACTGTGTTGCGTAAATAAAAAATGTCATGAAAAAGAAATTTGAAGTCCTTTTAAAATTGCACAGAGCAAACTCACAGCTTCGTTTATGTGTTTTAAAGAATTAGAATTCGTTAAAGCCAGATTTTGCATTTTATAATGTTAGGAAAGATAAATGTATCACAGGATTCCGCTTTAAAATGAAACCCATACATTTGCCCCAATTAGCATGAACATTGCAAACTACGGCACACTTGGGCTGCAATTAACTTCCCTCATGCATTTCCCTGTCCATGTCGTTGGCACCATTCCTAAGCAGAAGCCCAGCTAATAAAAGTCACGGGTTTTGTCAGAGCTGAGACAACATATTGCTAATTACCTGCAACAAAATTTAGAAGTACCTGTCAGCTGATTTTTCCTCTGTCCTCCAGAGTCACCAGTGGAAAACAGCCTGCAAAGCTCCTATGACTTTCTGAAAGCAGGTGGAGACACCACAATAAAGGCTCTCTTTTCTGGCTGATCACAGGTGGAGCCGTGCACGTCACGGTATTCAGTCCTGTATTTCTCTTGCAAGGAAATTTCACCCACTGGGAAGACTTCTTTCCTTTGGACAGAACGCAACCCTCATTACAATTTTGTATTTGACCCGAGCTTTGAAATGTCAAATGGACAGTTATTGCTAGGACCACAAAATCACAGAACCACAGCACGACTGATGCTGTCAGGGAGCTCTGGAGGTCCCTGGCTCCAAGCCCCGCTCCAGCAGGGCCCCCCAGCGCAGGGTGCCCAGGACCCTGTCCAGGCGCCTTGTGCTGCTCTCCCAGGAGGAGACCCCACAGCCTCAGGTTGAGCTGAACCATGAGACCGCTGAGAAAAATACTGTGTGTTTTTAGGTCTCGGGTGTACAGAGTGAGCAGCATAACTTTATGCGTAAAACTGTGTGCCCCAAAGTTTGGGGTTGAGCGCTCCCAAGGTAAAACAAGCCCTGGTTTTCATAATACTGCACGACATGAGGAGGTCCCTCCAGCAAGCAGAGTATCTATTTTTAGTTGAAAAGGTATTTCATGTATTCATTTTTTTACATTGTCAAGGTGACAATGATTTGTGTTGTTTAGCAGAAAGATAAGCCTAGCAATTTTTGCATATCACCTACACTGCAGCCTGTAGATGGAAAATATGGGCAGATACCATCTATTGCTTTTCCTTCTGCTCTTTAACTCTAACAATCTTCCAGATGTGAAAAGGGCACTGCCTGATGTGACAAAAGAGCAATTCAGTCTCTGTGAAGGGCATTATCCACCAGGTGAGCAGCAAAGCATAGAGCAGAGTATCCCGAATCAAGTTCAGACCAGTACATGTTGATAAATTGCTTTACGTCCTGCATTTTTTTTTTTTTTTGCAAATTATACATCATGGTGGGACATCTACCCCAATAACCATCCACTAGTGCTACTTCCTTTAATATCTAATAAGAAGCTGACCATTTGCTTGATGAGCAGCCTCTGCAAGCAACCACAAAAGGAGGCATGGAGAGACAAGACAAAGATCTGGGTAAAAGTGGGATCTAGACACAAAAATTCAGCCAGAACTGGGGTCATGAGGTGCAGATCATGGCCCTAAGGAGGCAGCAGGCAGCAAAAATGATGTGTCTCAGCCTGAGCCTCAACTTTCTGGACCAGAAAGTCCAGAAGAGTTACAGGGATGGTTGTCTGTCTCAGGGCAAAAATGTTGCTAAAGAAAATAAAATACCAAAAAACTTATCTGACAGTTACCCTCAATGCCATGTTAAACTAGACAAGATCAAACAGCAGTGCCGGAGAAATCTCAGAGAGATACCAGCAGAAATATCTGTTCAGTCCAGTGGAGGATTATGCCAGAGTTAAGTAAATTACCAGCATCTAACTAATCATCTAAAGTAATAATTAAAAGCCCAGAAGTGTAAAAACTGGGATAGTAGAGGATCTTGTCATTTAAACTGCTCCAGGAGCCATCACATTAGTTGCTTATGATGGTGGAATACCTAAGATCTGTCCATAATTTCTCGCTTATTGCTACTATTGCTTTTTTTTTTTTATGAAGCATTACTGTGTACTTAGCACGTAGTATAATAAGTTAGCCCTGAGGAGCCTTCAGGAGCTTCACAGCTAAAAAGGCAGACTGATAACGTGTGATCTGGGAAGATCCTGATAAAAACGTATTGTGGTGGGTTTTTTTTTTCAATGTTGAAGCACAATTATATCCAGACCTATTCTCCTGGGGGCCTGAACAATGAACATTGCAGGAAGCCACCTGTCATGGAAAACAAAAAGGTGGTTTGCTAAGCAAGAGGTATATCACAGGTGGTAGGAATTGATCCCACTTACAGGTTCTTTTGCTTTTCAGACAGCAACATTCACCAAACCACTGAAAACTATAAATTTTTATCTTCTTTCAAGTAGAAATTAAGCCATTGCTACAGGGAACTTAGAAACACCAATGTGATTTAAACTTTAACTGTGTACACAGAAAGGGAAAAGGATGTTTGACCTGCTCTCCTGCGTTTTGCTGAGCAGCAGCAGTAACAGGTTTGTCCATCAAGGAGCTTTAAGTAATGGTGAGGAGCACTTTGCCCCTCTGCGGATAGCTAGGCTGGAGACCGATGGCACATCTTGAAATTTTTCAGATGAAACATTCATCTCTTTATCATAAGGTCAATCACTTCCAATCATTTCTAGTCATCATGGATGAAGTGGTTACACAGCCTGTGTCCCCCAGAGGAGAATATTAAGGCCAGCTCCCTCCTGGATCCCAGCTGACAGCAGGACTGCAGATGCCATCTGGCTACCTTGGGCTCAGAGGCTGCTTGGCCAGCCACCCCCAGGCGAGCTTTCTCCTGTCCTCTGTCCATGCTTAGTTAGGCACCTCCTTACTCTCCACTCCTTCCAGATTCAGGGATAGTGGTGATCCCAACGATAAATTGTTGTAGTAAATAATATTGCAGATAAATTGCAGGGTGGGAGGTCTTAAAAGTTTGCTGTTGTTGCATTAGAAACCTTTACAATTTCCTCTAGGCACTGTGTAATGTGACACAGCGTCCTCTCTCCTTCCTGGCAGGCCTCCCCTGGTTGGAGGCAGGGATTAAAGCACAGGCAGATGTACAGAGCGAGCTGGAGCCCATGCAGAAATGTTGGCACACAGGGCCACATGTCCTGCCAACCTCGCTTGAAATGCAATGCCACTGTCCCAGAGGGGAGAGCTGGGATGGAGACCAGGGCAAGGGGCAGGCAGAGGGCTCCCAGGAGACCTCACCAGACCCATAGAAAAATATAAATTGTATTGACAAACTCTAGAGAGGCTGTGGGGTCTCCTCCTGGGAGAGCGGCACAAGGCGCCTGGATGGGGTCCTGGGCACCCTGCGCTGGGGGGCCCTGCTGGAGCAGGGCTTGGGGACGGGGACCTCCAGAGCTCCCTGACAGCCTCAGCCATGCTGTGGTTCTGTCCATTTCTCATCATCATCTGGGAGCCATGGGGCTGAGCAGGGAAAAGGAGGTGCCTTTTCATCTCAGACGTGATGTGATAACATGGTGCCAAAACACTAGTGAATCACCCCCACAAATATTTCTCGTCTGGGGGTGTGTGCCCCTCTAAAGTGTCACCTTGGAAACACAGGGATGGTGCTTGCTCAGGGGAACAGGTCAGCTCTACGAGCCACCATGATTCTCCTTACTGGAGTTCAGGTCGAGTGGGTTTCTCTGGACCAGAATCTACTATTGGCTTTTAATCTCCTGTACTAAACAGTTAAACAGCCCTGTTCCGCCTTCTGTTGCAAAAGCAAAGTCCGGATGCCTTCTTGCCTAAACCTTCTTTCTCTATAGATGCATTTATAATGACTTGTATTTGCATGGTAATCTACACAAGGCAATGAGACTTACTTTTTATCTAAAAGTTGACACACTGAACGAGTTCAGGGTTGGGGTCTTTGACAACTTTCTCCAAGCTTAACATAACTCAGATATTCAGAATCAGACTCTGAGATCTAGCCCAGCATGGTAACAGGAAGATCCATCAAACCTCTGGGAGATCCGAGGAAGAATCCAGCATGTGCTCCACATTGTTTTGTTCCTTAGCCATACTGTACAAAAAATTATCTACTAGGCAGCTTCTTATTTAGTTAAGAAAAGTTCTGAATCTCAGTAGATATAAATGCTATAGTAAATAAGCAGCTGGAATTCAAATATATGTGTCATCTAAAAAGGAAATTTTTGCATAAAGTCCTTCAGTCTTCTGAGGTTTCCACTGATCAAGGAGAACATACTTTGCTGGCCCTAGAGGTGAAAATTTTACCTGTGGGTGTGCAGTCCTGCAAGTCACCAGTGTGCTAACTCCAGGCAGAAAGAATTTTACTCTACAAAGACAAGAGTTTCAGTTAAAATGAGGCTATTTGCAGGCAAGGGCCAAGGAGGGGATTACCTGGAAATTACGAGCACATCAGGAATAACTACAAAAATATAATATTGAAATGAGATACCAAGACTAGCTTTGGGAGCCTCCCTGCTTATTAATGACCAGGCCAGGCAGCACAGGTTTCTCCAGCGATTTCTTTCTCCTAGGAGACCCCCCTTCTGCCCACCTGAGTGAGCAGAAGGTGAAGGCAGCCCATGCAGACCAACTTGTGCTGGCACTAAGCTAACAGGTTTTGGTTGCAATAGTAAGGCTCCCTATTTCAGCTTGTTCAGTTGAAACCACTGGGGTCCATTCACCATTGCTCCTCGCTGCATACATGGTATAATCCAAAATCCCCAGTCCCTAAATCTTTTCTCAAAGGAAATTTCTTTAGGGCATTTATAAATCTTTCTTTTTTTCTAGCTGTTTGACAAGTGTAGACTTCTAGGTGCCTCTTATAGTCCCCTTAGTGAGTGGGTAATCGTATTACACAGGAGGATAACAACTTCCCTTGATCTGGGATAGCTGTCAGGAGCCAATATGCACCTTGGCAGAAGCCTCTTCCCAAACCAAAGATAACATCACTAGATGAAAAGCAACAACTGTACTGGTGGAGAGGCTCTACTGGAAATTGCAGTGTAAAAGTTAGCATCTTTTCATCAGATACTCAGAAGGATTAGAAAATTCAGCAAGGAAGTAGGAAAGACTGGACCTGAAGGACACAGAATTGCGATAAATAAGTCCTGCTTCACAGCTAAGAAAGGGGATTTGGAGTGCATATAGACAGAATGGCACTTGGGTATGAGAGCAAGGAAACTGCTGCACCCAGGAAATAGGACTGCATGCACATTTTGTAAGTGAACAGGATTATACCAAAGCAATAAGCAACTCCATCAGCAGTTTCTTCTCATAAATAAGCCAACCAGGGAGCCCTGGATTTCTAATCAGTTGGGTCAAAAAAGGTGCAGCCGTCCTTCATTTCTTGCTCTGTCCTCTCTGTAATGCTCTACTGATTCTGATTTGTTTCTTTTTAAATTATTACCACAGCCTTGCAAATTAACTTGGACAGGCAGATCTCTGCACTTGTAAGAAATAGGCTTCATATCAACGACAAATATATCAGGAGGACACTGAGACTTTTCTGATTCTATTTTTCGAAAGTGAAATAGACGAGTTACAGCATTATACTATTATAAATGATCATTTACAATAATTTGCTCATGTAAAAAGAATTGAATATATCTCCTGCTAGGCTAAATAATATGCTTTCTGAAAGATTTTCTGAGCTGCTGACAGCAAAGCTCAGAGTTTTTTCTAACATTCATGCTGACTAGATGGAGCCTCCAATGGTGTTTCCCAAATCACCCAGTGCTTTTCAACATATCCTTTCCCCTGGTGGAAATTTCTGCTTCTGCATTGCTACCCATCAGCAAACTGCATAACTTTGCTATCTGGCAAAATCTGGGCAGTAATAAAATTGTTAGCACATCTCTGTGCAGTGGCCCAGGATTTGGCCCATAACCCAAGTATGTCAGAATCGATGCAACTACTAAAATTTGAGCCAGGAAGATTTCTTTTCTTTTTCATGCAAAGGTGAACAAAGGTGCTGAAATTTGTCAAGAAACTGTAATGGCATTTCTAAAAGGTATTTCCTAACTCGTGCACATTTATTTAGGTGCACAGTAATGCTCATTTATATTAAAATCAATTGAAATTGGTGTATATGGGCTGAAAGCATGTTTCTGCTTGAAGAAGAGTTAACGGAAGGAACCTTGACTTTATCGGTTCATTCCCCCTACTTCTCTTCATCCTAAATAGCCCAAGTTTGTCAGCCTTCGGGGCATATTGTAAATCCTGGCTTTGAATCATTGATAATCTCAGCAGCTCAAGGCAGCTACGAACCCAGTTTACCTATCCAGTTAAATTGTTTTTATGGCTGCTGTGTATCTCTGAAGATTTGCAAGCCAGCAGTGTGTACCACTAAATCAACCTCTGTCAGTTTTACCAGGATTTTTGAGAGAACAGCATGAAGGATGCCATTGCTTTACTTCTTAACCTTTGGTGTTTTTAAGCGCCTTTTGTCATTCTGAAGTTATGCCCAAATGATTGAGGTTTAACACAGGATTTATTACTCATCTTTATTGTTTGGGTTCTGTTCTGTGGTTTATTAAAGTCTACAGAGTTTGAAACAGCCACCTGTGTATAAATCAAGCTATATGAATAAATCACCTTATACTGGAGGAACATAATATTTAGGGTTTGTCCACAAGGGAAAATGTTCTGATATAAATGGGAATACCAACTGGAAATGCAGTAGCTGATGTACTTCTAGTTCTTCAGTGGATACTCCCATTCTATGCCAAGAGCTTCCTTGTGCCTCAGCTCAATTTGATTTGGAAACAGAGTAAGACAAAGCATAAAAAAAGCATTCAGAGCATATCAAGACTTTTTCCAGACTGACCTTGAGGTAGTGGGAGCCAGGGACGTGGGGTGGGCAGGGTGTGGAAGAGCTGAGCTGCAATAACTCTTCCTGCTTGGTCCTCTCTAGAAGTTTGAATACACTTGCACAGTCTGTGTCTTCTTAAACAGCCACAGTCACCAAAAGCAGGGAGCTAGAAAGCAAGGACAGCATAAACTGCAGGAAAGTATATATCTGAATCAAGGACAAATAGATTGATCATCTTTAAAGAATTAATTCAGTCTGTTGCTATAAAGCCTAATAAAAGCTAACAGTTGACCCATGCCAACTGTTTGGTGAGTGACACAGGCTGCTGTGGCTGACACTCTTAAGGAGTATGGGGATTTCTAGGGAAGCCAAACAAATCTTTGGCTGGGTGCTGAGGTCAGGCTTGGGTGTGTGTGGGATCTTCCCTGCAGATCCAACACCTTCTTCCTGCATCTGGGTCAGCAAGAAGATGCTTGCTGCCACGGATGACAGGAGTTATGGAGCCCAGCTTCATATCTCCCCATCTCTTGTCTCTTTGAAGCCTGAACGTGGGGTCCTTTAGGAAGTGCCATGCTGCCTATCTGTTGGCTCAGGCTCTTTCTCTGAAATATGCCAAGATGGGGTACATGGGTACAGTAATTTTAACATAACCTTTGTCAGCTCTGTTATTTTATCACGAGGTTAACTGGTATATCAGCATGTGTTTTTCACATATCAGTGAACGCATGGATACAGCTTAGACCAGGACCTTTTAATAACTCTGCCTACAGTATGAGTTTGATCTTGTCCAAACCTCATTGCTATGTGGCTGACATTCATGGCCTTGCACAATGCCTCCTAAAAATCCCATCAGAGTAGAAGCCTTGGTTTGCACAGGGAAATTTCTATATTTACATTTTCAGCATGACTGCTTTTGAATTTTGTCCCTGTGTCCTCACTGGGACACATTTGCCATTTTCATGCTACAAAGGCCAGAAGCTAACCATCGAAAAGAGACAAATTCTGCTCCTTTGGGAAGGGGAACAATAAGTTTAGTCTCTATAGAGATGTGAAAAGATAGATTTGGGCTGGAAGTTAACTTATTCCATGCCACTATATCACTTGTGGGATCCCTTACATCAGCTGAACTGGGATGTACACAAAAAGGAGGTTACAGCTGTCAATGTTCTCTGCTACCAAACTGTGTGATGCCTCTGGTACTTTCAAATTTTATAGGGACCAGCTACCTGTGGCTGTAGGAGAAGGATGCCTTGAATGGTCATTCAGAAAAAAACATACAGGACTAGGAGTGACTGCTGCAGCTCTGCTGTGAACAGCACTTTTGCACTTGAAGGAATCACAAGGAGATGTGCAAACTCCAGCTTACAAGCTGAAGCTCATTTCCATTCAGTCACATTTCAAAGCCAAAAATCTGGATGTGAGATGCCAGTTCTTCTGAATATGTTCACAACAAAACAAAGCAGATGGAGAATTGCTGCCCTTGTGTTTCGGGTGAGGAATTGTAACTGACTTTGACCTTTCCCTTGAAAAAGCTTGCAATTACACCAAAATTTTCCTCTTTCTGGTGATGCTGACTCTCCTCCCATGACTCTTGATGCAGCTGAACCATACGGTCTGTAGTAACAAAAGGCATCTTTTTACTCTGTCAATACCATTGTTTACTTTATCTCTGCAGCTCACATTAGGTCCTTGAATGAAATGAAAAAACAACCCTGCTGTTATCTATACTGGGCAGAAACGGACGGAAAACCTGTGGTGTTGCTCTGACTCGGGCTGTATTTCCATGAGGCTGAAATGCGCTGCTGGCAGGCACTTAGTTCCTTCAGTATCCCTTCAACTCATCCGAAAAAAAGAAAAGGAGATTCAAAACTTTCCTCAGATCCACGGAAGGGTTCAGCACCTTGAATTATTCAGGCAACAAGGCTCCTGCAGGTGACTTCTTCCTTGGTGTCTTCAACCAGACTGACTTGGGCTTTTCTAGGCACGACCCTTCCTGGAGCTGCTGGAGGTTTCTGACAGCTCAAGCCAGGAGCTACCCCTCACTGCATGAGTTTGCATCTGACACGCTGACTTCTCACGGCCAAAACTCCAGCTTTTAGGCTCGTGCAGTCTTGGAACAGAAATAGAAAGGGCAATACCACAGGCTCTCCATCACCTTCTGCCCTGGGCAGATAAGGAGGGTACTGTTGTGAATCGGCCCAAGGCACTGCCATGACTCAGTTCAAAGCTGTGCAGATAAAATAAGCCACAGTGCTGTTAGAAAAAGGAAGAGCCTTGTAGAAGCTCCAGGAGCACCCAAAAAATGGAACATTTGAGGAGAATAATAGCTTAATATTATTACTATTATTATTATTTTGCACTGTGCCAGGACTCCAGGGCCTTCCTCTAGGACTGGTGCTCAGGCGCTGGACAAGCATGAAATGAAGTGAAAGCTTGCGTTTTCAAAGAGCTCTCTGTCTAAGCACCAGAGTGAGAAGAAGGGAAGGGAATGAAAAGGAGGTAGAGGGCAAGTGCCATTAAAGTGCTGGTAGTGGGAGGCTTAGTGTCAGGACTCATCTATAAGCCAGGAAGGACATTCTTGGACACACAGGGGTCAGGTAGGGCACAGCATCCTTCTGTCATGTCAGTCATGTCATAGGAGATTCTACTCTGATTCATTTTCTTCCCCAAAAGCCAAACACAGCACCCAGGATTTCTCTTTGAAGATGCAAAGGGGAGTGAGGCTCCCTGGTGATGTTAACTTTCCACAGGAGTCAGACTCCCAGACGTTTTTGTCCAAGCAGGGTTGTGTTACTGCTTCACAACTCCACTTTTGCTGTCTTCACAGCACATCATCCCTTTTGCTGTCTGAATACTGCCTCTCTTGGAGAGACAGCATCCATCTGGGGGGAGGCGAGGAGAGAAATTTAAACCAAACAAGCAAACCAACAAACAAACCAACAAACAACAACAAAGCAAACGAGCAAAAACCAGCAGCTGTTTGACTTTGCACAGGCACTAGCAGCATTTGCAGAAGTCCCTGGGGAAATGGCTGAGTGGGCTTGAATCAGGAGGAGCAGTCCAAGGAGAATGGATGTTATCACCTGGCTTTGCCATTCATGACAGAGCAAGGACATCGCACGTTCTCCAGGGGAAGATAAGGTTTGCACTGCTGCCGTTGCCTTCAGGCTGTGCTTTGGCAGGGCAGTGTGCAGGGGCTGGCAGTACTGAAAAGGGACCTTCGCAGTCCTGGAGGGTGAGCTGCATTGCAGGCTGTCTCATATCATTGTCTCTCAGTGCTTAATTTGTCCCCATCTTTCCTCTGGCTGTTGCCATGGGAAGTTTTTTTAGCATTTAGACTCTGTCGACTGTATGGAGATTACAGGAAG
The DNA here is from genome assembly GCF_013377495.2 of Cygnus atratus. Lineage (NCBI taxonomy): Eukaryota > Metazoa > Chordata > Aves > Anseriformes > Anatidae > Cygnus > Cygnus atratus. The sequence goes on along the minus strand of NC_066362.1, from coordinate 179,097,241 downwards.
AGCAGAAAAAGACCCAATGGACGATTACTCTCAGACTTGCTAAATAATTTACCTTTCCTCCTAAAATCAGTATTTCACAGCCTAGTCAGAAACCAGTACTGAGAAAACTTTTAATCCTCTTATAAGAAACAGCCCAGGACCATTCTTGACAGCCACCCCAGAAAAGAAAGACGAGATATCACCTTGATCACAGTTGATAAAGCCTTTGCCAGGGTGGCAGGAGCAAGGGCCAAGCATAGGGATCGTTGCAAGGGGTCAAGATCATTGCCAAGATCCAAGAACAGAAGAACATACCCTTTTTTTGCTACCAGGTATTATGTGACCCTTTGATGGAAGCAACTGTGTCTTACCTGTGGCTGAGGTTTTTTTTGGAGAGAGGGAACTGAGATTAGAGCAGAATCCTGTGTAATGCCAGTGCTGCTCTTCACCTTGCCCTTCTTTGCTGAGAAAGAACAACTGTGTTGCACAAACCATAGCTCACTTCATCAAACTCAACATGTGCAAGACCAACATTTCACACCGCATGGTTTCTTAGTGTGGCCCCAGTAAAAATGGAGTAAGAACAGGATTAGTATCCTGCTGCTGCTGAAACATAAGACACTGTATTTTTCCTTCTCCTGTGTAAATTCAATTTGCTTTGGGATGCCTGTCAATCATGCCTCTATCTGTTAGTGTTCATTTATGTCCTGTAACCGGTAATTCTTTGAGAAATGAACACTTTACAGTTAAGAGCATTTTGTTTATTTTTTCTTGGAGACTGAAAGCAGTATTTTTTCTTATCATGTTTAACCTTCTCTTTCTCTAATCCACCTTCAGGTATCTCCATGCCTATACCTGTCTTTGGACTACAAGACGACTCCAAAGTGTTTAAGAAAGGCAGCTGCCTTCTTGCAGATGAAAATTTTGTCCTAGTAGGCTCTTTTGTGGCATTCTTCATCCCTCTAACTATCATGGTGGTCACTTACTTTTTAACTATCAAGTCGCTGCAGAAAGAAGCCATGTTATGTGTGAATGACATTGGCCCAAAGACCAAGTTTGCTTCATTTAGTTTCCTCCCTCAGAGTTCCCTTTCTTCAGAGAAACTCTTTCAGCGCTCTTTGAACAGGGACGTGGGGACTTCTGGGAGGAGAACCATGCAATCCATCAGCAACGAGCAGAAGGCTTCCAAGGTCCTTGGCATTGTCTTCTTTCTGTTCGTTGTGATGTGGTGCCCCTTTTTCATCACCAATGTGATGGCCGTAATTTGCAAGGCGTCATGCAACGAAGAAGTCGTCGGTGGACTACTGAACGTATTTGTTTGGATTGGCTACCTTTCTTCGGCTGTCAACCCACTCGTGTATACGTTGTTCAATAAGACCTACCGCTCAGCTTTCTCTCGTTACATTCAGTGTCGCTACAAGGAGGAGAAGAAACCTTTCCAGCTGATTTTAGTGAACACTATCCCAGCGCTCGCGTATAACTCCAGCCAGCTCCAACTGGCGCAAATGAAGAGTCTGAAAAAAGAGGCAAAAATGATGACTAAGGATTATTCAATGGTCACGATAGGAATACATCACGTGGATGGTACCTCAAAGGGAAGCATCAGTCCAGGGAACGAAAAGGTTAGCGGCGTGTGACTCTGCCAGCCCATCGGCAAATGCCATGGCAACCACCAAGAGTATGCTGAAAATTTCACTGCGCCGTGAAGAGCTCTGATAGCGTAGGAAAATCAGCCCTGTTCGAGAGACTCTCCAATAACATCACATACACCTCATATTATCCTGTTGACGAAAAGCAGGGTTGAAATGGTATCCAATGTGCAATTTTTTTTCATACAGTACTTTGGCTGTTTTAAGCACAGGCTTTATTAAACTTATTTTTTTAATATTCTAAAGGATATATTTCTTAAAGAAAAAAAATGCAATTTCTGGTATTCTAACATGGGCTGTGAAGAAATGTATGCATTTCTTTTCTCTTTGCAAGTGAAAGCTAAGCTGTCCTTTGATTTCCTCGCAGAGTAGGTTCCAGCTAGTTTGCCTTGCTGCAATGGAAATTTGTTATCATTTACTGAATGAGCACTTTATGGAATTTTAAATAAAATGATGGTTAATTTACTAATATATATTTAAGATAAATTTTAAAGCATTAAAGAAAAATCTATTAAAACCTGTATAGACGAATTATATGGAAATTTTGGTAACGGTGTTTTTATGGCTATTTTTTCTTCTGAGTGACCATTCTGATATGTTACTGGACTTTCCTGCCATTTGCTCTATAGTCCAAATTAGCAATCTTCAGAAGTAAATTATACTTGAACAATCCTTTGTTTCTACCACCATTCTTAATCTTTATTTCATGTCTTGCACTTTATTTCCATTCTAAAAGTTTCGTATGTTCTATTTAAAACTTGAAAGTAGTTTTTTCAAAAGTAATATTGGACATGGTTCTCTGCTCCTTCCCATTGGTGTTGACAGGGAAGTGAAGGGAGAGAAGAGTGGAAAATCAGGCACAACATTGCTAAATAATTTCAAGAATGATTCTATGGCTCTGTTTGATTCCAGAAGAGCCTGACTTCCACTTATCAGTGGAAGTTTTGCATGAACAAATCCTCTAGTAAAAGGTTTCAGCAGAGTCTCTCTCACCATTTCTCTTTGGTTAAAAAGGCTGTTATGAAGGTGTCCTTCTGGTTTTGTTTTAGTGCTTGTAAAGTCAGAATTATTTAAGAACTGTTACTTGTTCAAAATTGTTTTCCCTGTTTTTGCTGTTTTGCTGTTATGGTAGATTGCTCAGGAACGGTAGGTAGCTTGCACTATGAGGACTCAGCCTTAATGAAATATGTTTGGGCAAATTAGGCCCACTTGAAAATAACAGGACTTATAAACAGCACCATATTTCACCTGCATAGCTCCAAGGGCAGAAAAAACATTACATAAAGAATATCAAATACATCATCTGAAAGAAATGTCTAGTCATTAAACTTTTCCTTTTGGGCATCATAGACAACTTAACCGAAGCCAGTGGGACCGTGCTGGAGAGCAGAGATACAGATGTTGCATCCATCTGCAAAACTGAAGTCCAAGCATTTGATTCATTACATGAATTTTTGCAGCCATAATGAAGAGAAGTAGGATGCATCTGAGTTTCAGATCCTGTCCCTTTTGAAAAAAGGCACTACCTATCCAGAAGCCAAACTCCAATGCCTTCATCATTTAATAAGCCCTTCTCTTGAAGCTGTTCAGTTTTCACAGGACAATTACATATCCACTAGAAGGGGGGAGAGAAAAATCTGATTCTAGCCAACCAGCTGGGGTATTTGACTAGAAGAGGAAGACTTTTAGGTTAAAATACTGAATTCTGTGGTAGAAAAAGACTTAGAACTTGGCTGGTTATTTGGCTGATTTCCAAGCAACCCTTTTATTGTTCTTTTACCAGTTGCCAGTAAGACAGCTAAATCTGCTGTATTTTGGGGCAGTTTCCACCAACATAGGATAGGTTTGAGCCACATGGGTCACACTCCTGTGTCCACATGGTGGCACTGACTCGCTCCACAGCCCTCAGGATTCATGTGCAGGTTGAAGCAGTGTGCTGCAGCCTTGTTGCAGCAATGGTACCCATGGCATCCACAGGCATGTGGCCATTAATGGTTTCCCTGTCCTCTAAAAATGGGAACTTTGGATCCCCTGCTAAATCAAGTGGTGTGAATACTGTGCTCACCAAGCTGGTTTATGGAAACGCTTGGTCACCAGGACCAATGTGAAACAGCTTCAGCAGAAGGAAAAACCAGCCCACTGCTCCTCCCTTCCTACACGCCCCTGCACTCCTGCACAGCAGAGCAAGAGGGGTGCAAGCCCACACCTCCATATTGGCAGAGAAGAGATTGCAGGGGGAAGCTGCTAAACACAATGAAATCCAGGGAAGAGGTAGGCAGAAACAATCAATCAAACAAACAAAACTAAGGTGTTTTCTGAGTAGAGGTCTGAGGCTCAGGATCTGGCACCAAACCAGGTTGCCTTCATATGGTGAACACTGATACAGGATCGAAAGACTCTAACCCTGCGTGTCAGGGGAAAGGAAACACAGGTGCTTCCAAAAGTGGAGGGAGTTGCCACCTTTCATGCCATTCATTCCCACTTTTATGCATCCCTGTCCTTGCAAAAGAAACAAGCAGAAAGCCCCGGTCTCATTGTCCATCCGTGCCAGGCAGCAGAGCTGGCCTGCATACCTTCAGATGTATATGGGCACCCTGCGCTTTTCCAAAGCTCAGTTTTTCCAGAAAATCCTGGGGGTCTGGTTGCTGTGCAGCACCATCTCCTTCACTCGGCTGCACTTACCAAGCTGTTACCGAACATTTAACATCCACTGCCTATGCTCTCTGCTTACTGTCTGCATTTCACCCATGTGGCAGAACAAATCAGCCTCCCGTTTCTCTCTCGTTTCACCTTCTGTTCCTCTCTCACAATGTCAAATTGCTCAGGTTGCAAATACTGACGGGGAATGTTTCATTACAAACAGAAAGGGTTTCAATTACTCACTTGATGTTTCATTAGAAGATGACTCTGAACATTAAAATCCTTCCCGCTTATTAAAATCAAACCTATATTTTGGGACTAAGAGACTGGGCAGCATTTCTTCAGTTGACAGCTGGAAGTAACCTAACATTTAATATTTTTTTTTGGTTAGAAGAAGGGATGATGCCTGAGATTTTAGTACTGCGGTCACTCAGGTGGTTTTATGGAGTGAGCATCAGCTCTTGCCCAAGAAACCTAAGCAAAGCATGCATAGCAGATGAAAACTATTATCTCCAGCTCCTTACGAACACCTTTGGCAGTTTTGTGAGGCCTGATTCTGCCACCTTGCACCAAAATTTTAATAGATTTTCGTATGGTTTGCCTTAGTGAGGATGACAGAGTCAGTGTCTGAATATGTAATACTCACTGTGCCAGGTCTGCAGGAGGTCTAATCAGTAGATAGCAATTAACAGAGTAGTTACACTGCTTACAGATGACAAAGTTCAGCTGTTTTCAACCAGAATTTATAGCACTGGACCTATGGTAGGGACGAACACTACAGTTTAACACGACCAGCTTCAGGCAACAGCTCCATCTTGCAAAAAAAATGAAAGTGAGTGTTTTCATTATGCATCAGACTGGAATGGAAACTTTTGAAAATTTCCAGGCAAATAAAGGAAAACATTCACACGGACTAGCTCAGAGGTTAGGGCCTTCTCCTGCCATACAGGAAAAGCATGATGAGTCAGTCTGTCATATCCGCGTCCAAAAGAGCCGCTTCATCTGAAAAATGTTTTCATCAACAATTTTTCAAGTAGATCTACATTTTATTACTGTTAAGACTGCATCTGAAAATGTCCAAAGACATAAAGCTCACCATGTATCTCCTAAGCTGGTGTGCATATTTATAAACTTCAGGGTAAAAAAATCCTCTATATCAATCCCATTCAGCCTATCATGCACTGTACTTATGTAATTATTGCCAAATGGTGAGATGCATTCTATTTTGAATACCCATATGTTTGCTTATGTAAATACATAGAGAAAAAATGTTTGCTGTATTTTGTAAATGTTAATGTAAAATGGTGTTCTAACGCTTTATTGTTTTGTCAGATCCCACTGCTAGTAAAGCAGATTAAAATGCTCAAATGCTATCAGTTGTTTTATAAACTGGAGGTTTGTCTTAAGTAGCAATTTTGGTTTGCTTTAATTTCCCTGTTATGAACCCACAGTATATCTGCTGAAAGCTAAAGCTGTGTTAAAGATCTTGCTCAACCAACAAAGAGAAAGACCGTGTTGCAGAATTTAACTATCTATCTCAGAAGACTGTGGTCCAGAATGAGCCATTGCAATCATTTTTTCCTAAGACAGCAGTTCTCATGAAAAGTTTTATACTCTTTGGACAAATACATACAGCTTAAAACATTTCAGTCTCAGAAACAACATACTTGCAATAATATAAACCAAGTACATTAGTTTTCCTAAAAAGTCACACTATAAGATTAAAATTAATAAGCATCACAAATAAATAGCATTACAGCACTTTACACAGACACAAATAACACCTGAGTCGCAGAACCATAGTGCCATCTATTGGTAGTATTTCCTTTCATAGAGAGTATTCTAACGAGAACTCAAAATGGATATTGTTACTTCTCGATTTTTTCCATCTTAATCCCAAAACACATGTATTCCTCTAAACTGATTTTATGGCATACATGCTCTTCTTCACAGTTGCAACGTGTATTAGAGTAGTAGAGCTGTTAATAAGAAGTCCCCCACAAATCTAAATGTAGTCTTAAAGTTTCATCAAGCTTTAAAATGTGTAGAGGAGAGTATACAGAGGCATCTTTTTCAGAAGTTACCTAATAAAGGTAAATGTTATTTTAGCTACAAACCTGTGAGGCACCACAGAGTGAAATCCCTGACACATTACCACTCAATTTAACCTCTGTAGTACTAAATCACTAGACATAGGCTTCAGGACAGAATAATTACTCATATTAGTAGGAAAACTCCTTTCCAGATTTACCTGTTCTGGCATATTTCGCACTGACCATAGAAACAGAGCAAATCTAGCTTATCCATCTGGCACTCTAACCCCTAAAAGCAAAGAACGTATTTGGAAAAGAAGGTATTTGGTCTACAGGTTTACAGCGTAATCTTCTGAGGCTACTTGAAATATGGCAAAAGGATATTTGGAAATTTTGTAAAATGAAGTTCCTTGATTAAATCATATTATGTTTGATTTTGCTATTTGTATTTTAATCAAAGACATACCATGTTATCTTACACTGAAAATGGTTCTAACAATGGTTCTGCAAACCAAAATTAATTATGTTCAAAGACACTTAACCACAAAAAAGTTTATAATTTTTCAGTTAGATTGAAACTAACTTTTAGGGTAAAGAAAACCTGACAAACCAATAGTTTTATTCAAAATCAGTGTGTCATTTTATATGTGTAAAGTTACCCATATTCTTAGCCATTGCAGGATGTGAATTGGGAGTAACTGCATCTATATTGCTGTGTAACCAGTACAAAGTAAGGCAAAATAGGTGATAGCGATAGTTGTTCATTTCAACTGGCAAATTTATCAGAATGGAAAATTAAATACTAATTAAAACAAAGAACTTTAGGTGGCTGCAGAGAAAAATTAGAGTTCAATATAGCCAAGCATTGTGATTTTTCAAATGCTTGACTTGTTCAGGTTTTATTTAAAATGTGTAAGGTAATATATTTTAACTATGAGTACTTTGCCACTCTGGTTGTGAATGGAAACCTGGGATCTTTCACTAAGAGAACCTAATAAATTAGCAGAAAAACTTAAAAAAAAAAATAAAAAAATCAATGTTCACAGTGAGGACACTTGGGAAGGATCCTATGTCAGCAGACTTCCTTACAGACGCATGTCAGATTTGCCTCTAATAAAATTGTTAGCAAAAGGATAATGAAGTAAAAGAGAAAAATATATGGAGACTATGTAAACAGCATAAACCTCTCTCCCTGAAGGGAGTCACCCCATATGTGCATCAACACGGTCCCTCATCAAAAGTTCTTAAATAATCAGTCTTCACCATTGAGGTAAGATACCAGTGAGTCCTACAGGGGCCTGTATGGTGCCTGTGGTGTTTTACATAACTGTAAAAAACTAGAAAAAATATATAAAAGTGGCAGTATTCACAGTGGAGAATTGATTGCAAAGACCATGCAAAGGCCTCATGACATTCTGTGATGGCCCTGAAAATGGCAGATGAAATTCGAAGTAGATAAGGTGATGCATCTTGGGAGGGAAAAATCAGTTATGATATATGATTTTATGATATGAATTTATGATATATAATATGCTGTAAACTGACTGTTGCCACATGGGAATGATATTTTGTGTTATGGAACCATGTAGAAAATGATCAGCAGTGGTTAAAAAAGTATTTTTGTATGACTTTAAAGAGTACATAGAAGAGCAACAAGGACAATCAAAATTACAAGATGGCTTCCATGCAGATAAATACACAAATTGATTGGGACTCTTCAAGGACTGGGGAAATTCATGAAAGAAAAATCCAAGACGGGCTCTTTAACATAGAGATTACAGATATATCTAGCCAGAACACTGCAGGGGTCTCAGAGTGCTAGATGTTAGCATCTCCTGGACCTCCTTGCCAAATGCTTGTGTTTTTCCTTCAACAGCTTTTTGCTGCAGCTTATCCTGAAAATGGGGTGATGGGCTGAATGGACTTTTGGTGTATTCAACTACAGCTGCTCTTGTGTTAGATTTCAAACTGAAGTGATATGGGTATGAATTTAATTAAGCAGTTCCTCATCTTTCTGTTCCTGCTCTTCCGTAAGTATTTGTGCAAGTGCATTTGTGATTGATCTAAAAGACCTCAAGGAATCAATTTGCAAATTCTTAGGTCACAGTTCACTGACAATACAAATACTAGTATTTCCTGAGTTTGCTTTTACTTTTCCTGCTATAGGAAATGTATTCTGTAATGACAAAAAAAAAAGATTGGCAGTCTGAAAATCCTTATGCACTTCTTCAGTGCTCCCAGGAACCCAGTAATAAAAATTATGTTCATACAACCACACAAGGGCCACAAGAAATGGAGGCAAAGAAAACAGTAGTTAAAATGACGGTTGTTGAGTTCCAAAACAACTTTATGAACAGCTCATTTTGTAAAGTCTTTGCTGCTGAGTAAGTTGAAATATTGCCTTTTCCTCAGCATTTTTTAAAAAGCCACGCTCTTCAAAATAATCTTTAAAATAGAGAGCAGAAGCAATTCACCATAATTTACTTGACTCTCCATCTTACATCATTATAAGCAATAGAATTAGATAGTCCTCACAAGAAGAATTTATGCTACTCAACTCAAAGATTCTTTCTACTATTTTGATCCTTGGTTTGTCAAATGACTTAAAGTCTGTGGCCTGAACTGCACCCCAAGACCAAGAAAGAAAGTTCATTGTACTAACTGTACCTCATGGCTCATACAGGGATCAAGAAATCCTAGGATAGCCAGCTGGTGTTGCTGATTTTAACTCATTCCCTCAGACCTAAAGAAAGGCTTATCTTCTAGGGAAAGGCTCCCATGAGTCAAAACAAATACCATTTATGTCTCCACTTCTCCTTGGGGCACCCCTAAATGAGAAAAGCCCTAATGTTCTAATAAATTATTTATTGTCTGAAATGGAATTTAAATTTGTGCTTTGACGATCTCTAAGTCAGGTCTTGTGTGAGTCTATATCTTTCCTTAGAGTAAACATCAATTTTTACTTGGATATGTGAATCCAAAACACCAGCTTTAAAGGCTTGGTAAATCCAACATAGGGAACTTAAACCTGTATGCAAAAAAAATTCACAAGCACGCTCTTTGTGAGTACAAAATTAATCTATACAAGAAAGAAACAGAAAGCAAAAGATGTAATACAAATATATAAAATTTCCCACAAAAAAAGTAAAAAGAAAAAAAAAGTCTGCTTCATTTTCTTAATTGTACAGCATTAAGGAAAAAAAAATACTTTTAATCAGAATTATCAGATATATATGCCTCACTGGATTTGGTATCATTTGTAATATTGTGGTGGTTTTACCCTGCTAAGCAGCTGAGCTCCACCACAACCGCCCTCTTGTTCTCCCTCATCACAGGAAAAGAAGGAGAAAATATGATGGAAAGGGCTCAAGGGTAGAGATAAGGACAGGGAGGTCACCCACCAATTATCATCATGGTCAAAACAAACACAGCATAGGGAGATTAATGCAATTTATTGCTTATTACTAACAGACTACAGCACCGAGAAGCTAAAAGCAAGCTAAAAACACCTTCCCCCCATCCACCCTCTTCTATGTCCTCCCCTTGAGCAGTGCAGGGGAACGGGGAATGGGGGCTGCGGTCAGTCCCTGATGCTTTGTCTCTGCTGCTCCTTCTCGGTCACTCCCTGCCCCTGCTCCACGTGGGGTCCCTCCCACAGGATTCTGGCACCCCCAGACCCCTGCTCCTGCGTGGGCTCCTCTCCACGGGCTGCAGCTCCGGCCCGGGGCCTGCTCCTGCGGGGGCTCTCCATGGGCCGCAGCCTCCTCCAGGCCACATCCACCTGCTCCACCGGGGGCTCCTCCACGGGCTGCAGCGTGGAGATCTGCTCCATGTGGGACCCATGGGCTGCAGGGGGACAGCCTGCTCCACCAGGGGCCTCTCCACAGGCCCCAGGGGAACTGCTGCTGCCTGCCTGGGGCACCTCCTGCCCTCCTGCTGCACTGACCTGGGGGGCTGCAGGGCAGCTTCTCACTCCTCTCTCCCAGCTGCTGTTGCACAGCAGGTTATTTGTTTATTTATTTATTTCCTTTTCTTCAATCTGCTCTCCCAGAGGCCCACCCAGCATCGCTCCCTGGCTCGGCTCTGGCCAGCAGCAGGTCACTTTGGAGCCATCTGGAGCTGGCTCTGATCTGACGTGGGGCAGCTGCTGGGCTCAGCTCACAGAGGCCATCCCTGCAGCCCCCTGCTACCAGGCCCTTACCACATAAACCCAATACAAACATATGCTTACTTTTGCATTTTACCGAAGTAATGAGAAAAAATAATATTTCTTACTGTACTACTGTAATAAAAGAAGCATGCTAGTGTTTTTGTTTGTTTTTCCTCTATAGAAGTTTTCAGTGTTTTATTCACTCCAGAGACAAAGATTTAAAAACAAAACAAAACCTGCTATTTTTTTTCTAGTTTTTTTTTATCACAAATGGTTTATTTCTGCAACTGCAAATGTTCTGTTTATATATTTCCTGTAGCCACTCTGCAAAAAGGATTCTTGAACATGTCCAGCCTCATAGCACTTCAGAGCTATTGAGGGCATTCCAGCTCACCAGTGCAGTACTGCAGAAACACCAATATAAAATACGCCCAAACTAAAAGAGAAGCCAGGGGAGCTATACAGATATCACAGTGACAAAGACAATTGCTGATTTAGACATCATCTCCGGGCACAGAAGAGATTGTGTAACTTGATGAAAGACAAATTAACAAAAACTGGTCAGGGAAACTTCTCCATTTGCCAATCTGTTTAATCAAATCAGGTTCTTACTAAAGACTGATTATGTCTTTCCTACAGAATGAGAAAACTTGTAAAGAACAAAAAGAGGAGACAGCATTGACAGTACTGTAACTTGCATTACAGTGATACAAAAAAGCTATGGACTCAAATGATTCACTAGGTTTCTAATGAACAAAAAGGAAACCATGCAAGCAAGAAATGGAGCAAGTAAGAAAAAAAAACTTAATGCAGGTGGATAAAATAAGTGAGGGTATATAGTCTCCAGCTTCTGCCATGGGCTTTGGTGGAGAAGAAGCACCTTAGGCAAGTCATGGAAAAAATAAAGAACTGCCTTGAAGGGATAGCAGTTAAATGATATCACAAGTTGCACCAAGGTGAAATCTTGACAGTAAGGAAGGAAATAAGAAGAAATAAACTTTGAAAAATCTAACTTTCATCTAAAAAAATGAAAATAAAGATAAATGGATGTGATAAACAAGGGCAAATTGAAAAAGAAATCAATAATAATGAAGCAGCAGATAAATTCTCCTTCTCCCTGTGTATGGCTTCTCTTGAAAAGCTGAAGTCTTGAAGCAGATCACATCAGTACAAGCAGCTTGAAATATACTGAGGAATAATAATATGAACAGCCATATATGTTGCTTCAAAATCATCAATAGGATATTAGTTTAAGACAATTTAGAAAAGCATGGCATTACAACAACAAATTACTAAATTATGGACAACTGCTATAAGAAATTGCCCTATTTAGCTTTGCCATGCAAACAGCTTGTCTTAGGGATGAAACACAGCCGTCACATTACTTTTCCTATGCATATATTTCAGTCATTTTTGACTGAAAACAACATTGGAAAAGTTGTTTACAGTAAAGAACTGCATATAAACAATCTAAGCAGACAGTGAAGTGTGAATGCAGTGGTCTGAACAACCAAAGTGAAAATTAAACCATATGCCAAAAATAAATAAATAAATAAAGAGAAAAAAAGGATTGGGAAGCACTAGCAGGTGACGGGACTCATAGCTATTAGGGAAAAGAAGTTAGCAACTAACATTCCTAATTCAAACTGCCACTACCAAAGCATTGGCAAAGCATGCACCCAAGTGCATGACAGGGGGAAGGACTGTGTTTACTGAAAAGAAAATGGGTCAGGAAGAATTTGGTACTATAAACTTAAGACATACAGATTGCTTGCCTACAATGTGGAATTTTCTTGCTGGAGTCTTTACTGCAAATCTGTTTGATTGGGATGAAGGTAATGGCAGGTTTCCCCAAGTATAGAAATGATACTGAAAATGTGAAAAAGCAAAAATCTTTCTGACTTTCTGATAAAGCCATCCTTATACATGCCAAAATAAATGCTAGATAGATTATATGAAATCGTATCTCCCTACTGGATTAGATCAGTAGTAACATGATTGAAAGTACTGTCTGTAGGGGGAACATATAGCAAGTGTTTTGGAGAAGTATGTGTTGTGCTTGGAATACAATTATAAAGTAATAAAGCAAGAGTACATAAGCTATGAGAATTTCCAAAGAGAATTCCTGTCATTCTTTTCTTTTTAATATCCTCATTTCTACTGTTTGCCATGTTGCAACATATAAAGAAACACTATTCAATGATGAGGGACAGGAAGCCCATTTCATATCTTTTATTTACAGATAGTCTGAAATGATAGGCAGAATGAAACCAAAATGAATTCACCGGTGACAGCTGCAGATGCTGTCTTAAAGGATACAGAAATGGCATTAAGGTTAAAAAATGTGCATAATCTAAGATACTAAAAAGATTTAAACAAAAAAGCAAGGAAGAGATTGAACCAGGTTGGCAACTGTTTACAACACTATCCTGGTGTGTTTTCCACTTTGCATGTTCTTACACACAGCATACACTCAGCTGTATGCCACAAAAACCGCTCTCTGGAGGGGCTGCAACACAACCCTCACATTATTGACCTAGGCACTTATTTTGTCATTTTTGACTGAAAAGACATATAAAATAATAATTATATCTTGATGTCATGGAGATGTGGGGAGGGCAAGGAAACTCTTGAGTGGGCTGCGAGCTGGATCCTTCTGAACGTCACTGTGAAATGGGAACAAACTGAACAGGGGTTATCTAAGAGATTTGGATAGGAAATAAAAATCTCAGCATCAGTGCTGAGATAGGCAGGTTTTATACTGCCAAGAGAGAAATAGCTAAAAACAACTGCAGATACCATGCAAAATGAGATGTGTATAAGGACAGCTGACTATATATATGAGAGAGAAAATAGCCTGGCTAAAGTTTGGATCAAATAACAAACTAACTGGGCAATATCTTGCTAATGAGACTAGGACATTAAGAAAATAACAAAACACACAGAGATAGAGATGAAAGAAAATACCTGGGGAGTGTTTTAGAAATGTTAGTGAAGAAACATCAGTTTGCTTAAGGGCAATTAAACCCGGCTTGCAAAAGAAAAACCAAGAGAAGAAGGTTTAAACAGCTCAGTCACAAACTATTTGTATGAGATATATCAATGTACGGGGACAGGATAGGAAAGGCAGTCTGGAATGCAGCATGGGTAGCCAAGGTCCAAGGTCCAGCAGCTGCGTTACAAATGGATCTATCAGCACTGTTGGAGAAGAGTAAAAAGTAATGGGAGGACAAAGCTGGCGTTATTGTGCATTGCTAGAACGAGGGATTATAAATAGAAAAGAATTATTGTCACATCAACAAAGTAACAGATAATCAGACTGCAAAATGTTATGGGCAAAAATAGTTACTTCTAATAAAGTACATGCTAGAAGACTAAAAAGAGGGAGAGTGCTTTGCTGAGGACATTTTTTGGCATCTGATGGGCATGCTTAATTGCAAGTTAAAAATATATATATATTAACATCAGGAAGTGAGAAGAATTTGGGATAGGAACAGGATAAAAGTACTTCCTAATTTTTTTTTTTTGTGATCTGCCACTAAAACTAGAAATCGGTTTTATTAGTTTTATTATAAAATTTGGAGTCCTTCAGCTGGCAGTTGCTACTAAGAATAGTGAAATAGCAGAGGTAAAACATTTCAAACTTTGTGATGCTGTGGTCCAAGTTCAGGATGATTTAGCAACATTTTCCCCTAAAGTCTTGGTGGATGAATGAAAGTACTGCTAACAGAAATACTTGTTTTGAATATTTCAGCATTATCAGAGTCTCTGGATTGACATTTTAGAGTTCAAGACTTTCTTCATCTTCAAATCCAGCAGAGACGTGGGTAGGTCCCTGAAACACTGGGGCACAAACACACCAGAGTCACACATAGATGCTCCCCTCCTGGCCTCCAGGCCGAGCTGGAGAAGGGCCTGAAGAGACAGGACAGTTGAGGGGATGCCCTGCTCCTCCAGCAGGCCCCTACAGAAGAAGATGCCTGCTCCAAGCACAGCTTTACCGTGCCCAAACCACGCAGCCCCTGCTGGGGTGCAAAATGGCAGCCGCCGCCATGGAGCACCTTCTCCCTGCAGCTCTAATGACTGCCTCGAGCAGGTTTGAGCCCTCCCTATGCTCAAAGTATAGGGAAGCTAAGGAGGTTCTTAAGAGGTTTTCTCCTCAAAATACAGGGAAGCTGAGGAGGGTTGTAAGAGGCTTTCCTCTCAAAGTAGAGGGAAGCTGAAGAGGTTTGTAACAGGTTTTCTCCTCAACAGGGAAGCTGAAGAGGTTCCTACGAGGTTTTCTCCTCAACTCTAGAGCCAACTAACAACTCTAGACCAACTCTAGACCTCAACTAAACGACGACAAAGGCCTTCCTCCTCCTCACAGGGCAAAGGAAGGAAGGGGGAAATCCCTCCCTGTGGAGCCCGCCTGTTTCTCGGGCTAACCCCACCGCACCAAGGCCATGCGGGTAACAGCCCCTGCGAGCACCATGGCCGACGGACGTCATGGCAGCCCCCGCAGGCGGGGCTGAGGGGAGGCGGTGCCCGCCCGGTGCCGCCCCTTCACTCGCTCGTTCTGCAGCTGGGCCCCACCGCTCCTCCGAGGTAAGGGAGCGGGGTGAAGGGGGGCACCCAGCCGGGCTGGGGGCCTGAGGCTCGGGGTGAGCAGCGCGGCTGGGCCGGGGCTCCCCGCTTCCCCCCGCGGGGCGGCGGCGGGCCTGGGCGGGCTGTCAGGCCCGGGCGGGCTTTCAGGCCCGGGCAGAGGGGGGCCGCGGGGCGGGAGGGTGGAAAGGAAGGTAAAGGAGAGCGCTTAAATACGGCGGGGTGTGGGGAAATTCTGCCCAGAAATTAAAATCTGAGCCCGTAAGCGGCCCAAGCTGCCACGGCGGCCTCCGTAGGGCTCACTCTGTGAGGACCCTGCCCGACGCCAGCCCCTCGGGGTGGTAAAGGAGCGTAAACAAGCCCGAAGGGACGGCTTTCCTTCCCTCATGCAGGATGGGAGTGCACCGGGGTGAGGGAGAGGGCGGTTTTAGTTTGGACAGTTATTACCTGGGTTGGCATCGGGGTTGGTTTGTAGCAGTGCCGACTCTTTACCCCTTTACCGACCAGCTGTCTGGGCATGAAACTCACATGAAGCTTTTGTGGCCACTTCTGTTCTCCCCCAGGCTTTTAGAGCAACGCAGTTAATTAAAGATGATTGCAGTCCTCAGTACTGTGATAATTATAATTAGTGGCTGGGTACTGACACCCAGCAAAGCAAAGGCAGGGCAGGTTTTCTCCTGCATGTTCATCACACAGGTAGCAGGCCACTCAGCATGTGTAGCTCCAGGCTAACCACAACACACAGTTTCTATTTCATGTTTCATAGTAGCATTAGTATGCAAAGAGAAAGCTAAGGTTACTGCAGAGGTGGAGGACTTGAGGATGCAGGTCTGTAAGAAAGCAGGAAAGTTTTGAGAGTTCTGTGCTCAAGAGTTCAGCTCTCCCTCTCCACCCTCCCCCATCTTCTTCTGTGTTTCCAAGCCCTGAATTTAACTTTTATTCTGTATTCTGATTTCATCCCTGTTAGCCACTGTGGAGTTCTGCAGAAAGACAGCAATAAAACTGATGCTAATGTAGGGCAATAGAAAGTTAATGAAAGATCAGAAAGTGTTTGTAAGAGTCTTATGAGAGACTGTGATATTAAAGATGACTTAAGTTGTATTCATCTTTTCTGTTCCTGTAACTTACTCCTGGAGTGTTTTATTTTCAAGTTTAACTTGCTCTTTTTTTTAACAGACCATGGCACTGAAGCAGGTTTCTAGCAATAAATGCTTCGAGGGTTTCCAGAAGGTGTTCGAACATGACAGGTAAAAAGTACAAAAACAATCTGAATGTTTATTTTGGGGTAGTGAATCTTTGGTATCCGTGCTGTCGGTATTCTCAGCCTGCAGGAAAATGGTGTTCTCGCTGTTATCCATATTTCAGTAAGGAATGTTCCACTGTTTTGGCCTTGTTCTTATATTTCTATGTTAATGTTTAACATGTTCAGTATGCTTAGTGCTGCAGACCTGAGATGGGAAGCCAGCATTTTCACCTTTAAAGATGAGGGCCCCATTACTTTGGGTTTTCCTGTTTGCAGCGTAGAGAGTCACTGTCTGTACAAAGTTCAGTTCACTCTACTGTATATTTTGCTTTTATGCACTCTTACAAAATGCCGTGAACAGAGAGACACAATAGATGTGTTCCTGTTGTCTGCTGAAGGTGAACAGAGAAGAATTCATTTGAAAATTTCTAATCTAAAGAAAAAGTCATTATTCTTAGATAAGCTTTTAATGACAATTTTAGGCTTTAGTATAAATTGGGCATTCATTCTGTAGATTTAGCACACTGAAAACACTTCTCTCTTGGTGGAGCGTGCTGTAAGCATATATTCTGTAACTCATGTAGTATGTTCTTCAGTAAAAATCACTTTCCAGTGTAATATGCAAGGTTCAAGTTAAATATTTCTGGGGTTCAAAATTCTATTATCAAGCTGTTCTCTGCTAGCAGCACTGCAAAATACGGCTTATTTGTAAGCCTGTGGTTTGGATGTGTTGCAAACAAGGTGGGAAGGTTAACTGTTGCCAATTCAAGTGGCTGAGTTTTAAATTGCTTTTTACTTTAACACATTAGTTGTTTTAATTCACTGACTAAATCTGTTTTTGAATGAAATACATTAATTGTGCTTTCTTTTTTTTTTTAATGTTATGGACCTTGTTAATTAAGTAGCACTGATAACAAGGAGTGTTTTATTGATACAGTACAGAGCTAAAATGCAAAATGAAATTTGGAATCTACTTGCCTCCAAAAGCAGAAACTGGGAAGTGTCCTGTGCTGTATTGGCTCTCAGGTAAGTAACATGAATTTTAGGAAGTTAAAAAGAGAATCTTAAGCATATTGAAGCTACTGTGACATGCATGTTCATGGAGATAGAAATCCTTCTTATTTTTCAAAGCCTTTTCTGTCAGAAAGGTTTTGGAAACTGGAATGCTGTGGGCAGTATGTAATGGATCATATTTTTCTGTCTCCTAGGGTTAACTTGTACAGAACAGAACTTTATAACAAAAGCTGGTTTTCAGCAAGCTGCTGCTGAACATGGCCTGATTGTAGTTGCACCAGACACGAGCCCACGTAAGTTTTAACAGAAAATATGACTGAAGATACTTCAGTTGTTATCGTGAAGTACACTGTCTTTATTCTCAAAGGATGGAGTGCTGCAGTTTGCTACAAAGTGCATTGCCCACCTGAGTCAGAATTTGACCTTGCCTCTATATTGTTGGCTGGATTATATCATCTGTATTCTTAATAACAGTCTAGTAAAGGTTTGACATTTGAAACTCTTTTATTGTTTCGGCACTAAAACTAGAACAAAGGGGCCATTGAATTCAGCGTGAATGAGGAGAGGAAAAAGAGGGAAAACAAGAAGCGTATGTTATCAGAAATGCTTGCACTTTATGGCTTGCTGAGGCTTAAGAAAAAAAATCTGGAGAACTCTGTTGTCAGAAAGCTATAATGTTTACTTTTGATTCTATACTGTCTCCTGAAGCCTATTAAATCCGTGTCTCCAGAGCGTTTTGGTACTTAAAACAAGTTTAAAGCAAACCACAACGCTTTCCCCTTGCACCTGCAATAGAGTGTTTTTTTAATACTCTTTTAAGATGATGTGTTGTTATTTTACAAGACTGAGCTTCTGCGTGGTATGAGAAACCTGAAAATGGTGGATCTGCAGTCACTGGAAATACACTGACTTTGGGGGATTCAGTGTACAACGTTTAGTATTTGCTGGGTTCTGCTAAAGTCTCATCAGTGCTGTTGTACGAGAAGAGTGCCACCTTTGTACGTTTCCTAAGCTTTAGCACATCAGATCTGAACGCAGGTAATAGGGGAATGAAATGATGTTCTTTCCAGAGGACATTTTTCCTACCTAGGCTTTGAAGTTCTGTCAAGTCAAAAAGAAAAAATTTAATATGAAAACTCGACATACCTGTAGTTAGAGCTTCTCTGTCAGGCTCTGATAGAATTTACCTTTCCTGCTCTGTAGAGATTTGTTTTTCAGGTTTGCCGAACAGTTGTGTTTTTTTTTGTTTTGTTTTCCTTTTCAAGTTTCTTTTGTCAGAATTTCCCGTAAGTTTCTTTCTAAGAAAAATCAGTGTTGCCTTCCTTGCCCAGTAGGACTTCCCGAGTTTTTGTCCATCTCTGGGGGTCTGAAGATAACAGAATTTTGTATCCAACGTGTTGTGTAAGCACCCCCAGCTCCCTCTGACTGCTGGACTCTTAAGTTACAAAACCAGTGAGTGCTCAAGGGCACGTCACTGGAGCAAACTCAACTTTGATCCTTGCAAAAATCCGATTTCATATTGTGACAAGGTGGCAGGTAGCTCTGCACAAATTAACAGGGATGGTCAAATCACACATGGGCTAGAAAAGCAATATAATTTTGGATTGCTAAAACTGGGAACATTTTGGAGAAAGGAAGGCCATTATTTCCTGTCAGATGTAGCTTGAAATATTACATTCTGTTCTGAAAAAGAAGCTTGTAAATCACAGGCTAATCAAAGGGAGAGTAAGAGATGGGGCGCATCGACTTTCAAGGAGACATTTGCAAATTTAGTTTGAAAGTGTAGCCTTGGAAAAGAGGATCCAACCCTGCAGTTATTCAGAGGAGAAATTACTGAAGTTTTGTGGCGAGTTATAGGTGGGAGGAATGAAATGAACTGCAGAAAAAGTACGGTTACGTACTTACAAAAAGGCAGGGACAGTCAGTGTTACTGTGCTGTGGAACCTTAAAAAGTGGAGGTATACCAGGCGCTATTTGAAGCACATAAGCTGCTCTGGGCAAACCACTTGGTGACAGGTAGTTCTGTTTTTCTAAGGGAAACAAAATTTTCTACTGTTTCTGTTTTTCACAGTTTCCTGTACTTGACAGGATGAAGTCTAATAGCTGAGGTAAACCGATCACACCAAGCAAAGATTAAAAATTTTTAATAAGTCGCTGGGTAAATTGGAGGAAGCTTTACAGACTTAGTTTAAGAGAGATTTGTGTACTGTGCTTATTTATGAGGGGATACTGAAACAAGTTAGAACTTCACTACATCTGTTGGTAATGTCTAAGTGGCATTTTGAAAGCATTGCTGAAATAATACTTGAAAACTCTGTATTAATGAATGGAAATCTGAGTTGCCCTACCAGATGGAGGGCTAGAGACATGGGAATGAGAAACTAACGCCCAGAGTGTCTAACTTGAACGACAGTTTCTCTGGTTCTGAGCATCTAGTAAAGATGATGTGGTAACTATAGAACCAATTTTCATGGCAGGTGGCTGCAATATTGAAGGAGAAGATGAAAGCTGGGATTTTGGCACCGGTGCTGGTTTTTATGTGGATGCCACTGAAGAACCTTGGAAAACAAACTATAGGATGTACTCTTACATAAAGGATGAGGTAACTTTGTTGCTGGGTTCTGCTGGGTAAGCTAAAGAAGGAATGTGATTCAGTCACGCTCTTTGTTCCAAGCACCAAGGCTTGGTTAAGGTGATCTTGATAGCCTATAAGTAACTGTTTGTTGTTTTCTGCTTTCCTCTTTTTACTTTTTAGTCCTTTTTTTTTTTCTTTAAATGGATTTATTATTTCTTTTCAATTCTTGATTATTTCAGTGAATGAATTTACCAAGTTTTCAGGCCCTTCCTTCCCAAACAGTAACTGTGGTAAAAGTGAAGAGGGAGAGAACAGCACAGAGGTGTTAGCACCTATCTGGGAGTAAGCAGGAACTCCCTGAGTCTGCTTTCCTGCCTGAGATGTCACAGGGTTGGCATACGCTTCTAATCCTGATTTGTTAGTTGTGCAATCTCAGTTCTTATAAAATCTCTGCTCTGCTGATTCTGAAACCACCCCCTGCATTTCACTGCACCAGTGCTTCAGTTGTGTTGCTCACTTTGACTTCTTCCACTGTCTGTCTTGGGAGGATGCCAATAATGGTGCAAATAATTTTTTTAAGAACAACTTGCCATTCTGGTCATTTATGGGAGCACGTACATATTTATGGATCTACTAGAAGGAGATACATAACGAGTGCCTCTTGTGTTACTGGGCTGTGATAAATTTCTGTAGAGAGATTTTGAATTGCTTATTGTTAGATTAGATGTTTTCTTTGGCTTTTGCAGTCCTGTTCAAATTGCTTTCAGGTCGTCATCATGAATGTCAGGCTAGAACCAAAGGTGTGCCTTTGGTTTCATAGAACAGCCTGGGTTGGAAGGGACTTCAAAGACCACCCAGTCCCACCCCCCTGCCATGGGCAGGGACACCTCCCACCAGACCAGGTTGCCCAAAGCCCCATCCAGCCTGGCCTTGAGCACCTCCAGGGATGGGGCAGCCACAGCTTCTCTGGGCAACCTGTGCCAGGGCCTCACCACCCTCACAGTGAAGAATTTCCTCCTCATATCTAATCCAAACCTCCCCTCTTGTAGTTTAAAACTATTCCCCCTTGTCCTATCATGATCTGCCTGAGTAAAAAGGTGTGTTAGTTATTTGTATACTACTTTGTCTAAACATACTAAAGTTGTTTTAATGTTTTATTCCACTCTTCCTTTACAGTTGCCTAAACTAATAAATGCCAATTTCCCAACTGACCCGGAACGGATGTCTATTTTTGGGCATTCCATGGGAGGTCATGGAGCTCTTATTCTTGCTCTGAAGAATCCTGGAAAGTACAAAGTAAGATATAGTCCAGCCTATATGTGATACACTAAGGCTTATACAGACTTCTGTACAAGTTAAGAAAGAAAACCTGATACCAAGTTCTGTTACAATGTTAAATACATGCATAGTTTTAGTTGTAGTAGTTTGTTGATAGCCTATTATTAGAATATTGAAGATCGCCAGAAACACCGCTCTGGAATGTGTGAGTATTTGACATTAGTGAAATTAAAAAATAAAAATTAAAAAAGAAAGAAAAAAAGAAAAAACTGCAAATTTTGAAAGCTAAGCAAAGTTCAGTTTCTTTTTGAAGATGCTCAGTTCTTCCAAGCTAACTGTTATAGTTAAATATAAACAGGATCCTTTTAGGTCTGGAGTTAATACACACTGCTAATATTGTCTAGAAATCTCGTCTTGTTTGTTTTGAGCTTTTATTACCAGCAAACCTATTTGCTGCCACTATTTGTGTGTTTGCTTGGAACTCACTGCAGAGTCTGTTAACTCCAACTGACAGCAAATTTAACTACAAGCACTGGGACTCCCCACAAAATAGAACCTGGACCCCTTTCCTCTTCTCCTTTCTATCTGGCGTTTGCATGTCAGCTTTCTTAAGGATTGGGTTTTGGAGTGTTCAAGGTATCTAAAGGTGCATTCATTTTCATTCCACTTGTAAGCATGCTGGAATGGATGGATAAAACTAACTTCTCCCAGTAAATAAAGGAATGGGGCATCTAGCCCGCCCTTTTGAAGCTTGGCTTGTGCAAAAAGGAAAGCAAACATTGTGGGGTTAGGGAGAACAAAAAAAAGGGAAGTAGTACAATGGTTAGGACACCCAGCTCAGAGGGTCGGTGGCAGTCCTGGTGTCTGGCTGTAGCTTCAAACAGCTTTTGAAAAGGCTTTTGGTTTGCTTCTTGGTTATCAGAAATCACTTTTCGTAATTCATGTGTTGTTGTTTTATTTCACGCTTTCTTTCTCAACAGTCTGTATCGGCTTTTGCTCCTATCTGCAACCCTATTCAGTGTCAGTGGGGGAAGAAAGCCTTTGGCGGATATCTGGGATCGGATGCAAGCAAATGGGAGGTAGGTGGTGGAACTCACAGGCCTTTAAAATGCATCAGTGAGTGATCTGTAAATGCAGCAGGAGTCTGGAACAAAATTCTGGGGTGCCCCTGAGCTGATATTGCTCTTTTACTGCTCTCCTAAGCATGGATAAGCATTGCACACGTCTGGTGGGTACGTCTTGCTATTGCCTGATGGTGCTTGTGACAAATGCAATGAAATAAAGGCTCTCATCAAATTGACTTAATTCTTCCTTGTTTTATGAAGATCTTAAATTGTGGGCTTAGAAGAAGTATGGGCAGTTTGAGACTTTCTGTAATGCATGGAAGCAGTGAGTGTTTTAAAAGACTACTAGTTGGTGGCCTATCTCTCAGAAACTAATTTCTCAGTGTACATAACTGCTATTTATTTATTTTATTTTATTTTTTGTGGTAACCTGAAAAGAGAGACTGCTACAAACTGATCAGGGACTGGTAAGTCTCATGGCATCTGCAGGAGCAGCCTTTCAGAGGTAGCTAGCAGAGGATCCCACTGGATACTCGGAAATCGGTATCCCATAGAAAAGGATTAACCAGAAAGAGGTGGTTTTAGCTCCAGGGCCCTAATTTTGAGATATAAATGGTCTCATATGAATTGCTAAGGTACAAAATTATTTGTGTGCCTGTTGCTGCATTGTTTGGGCAGCCCTTCAGTACTTTTAATCTCAGCAGAAACTTTGCACTGTATCGCTAGATTTAAATGAGAGGGATCATTGTGACCAGTTATTCTAGTTTCCTTATATATAAACCCAAGCTGCAGTTAAATCCCTTGTAAATTGGATTAAAGTATCTCTTGGAAAGATACTCAGGTCTGATATAAATACTAGAGGAATAGAGAGCACTAGCTGTTAGTTCAGTAGTTTATATATTTTAAAATTGACAATTAAATTTGCTTAAGCTTAGCAGAATGGATTTATTTTGCTAGAAGTGTGTTTTCTGGCTCCTTAACTCACTTTGAAGCTCCTCTGCAAACCCAGTCCAGTGTATCAACTGCAGGCATCAGGAATAGACTTAGGCATGCCTTTGACATAGATATGCAACCACTCCTCTCTGTATTTCTGCTTAAAATCACTGTGTTAGTATGTGCAAGGGTTGTTTTATGCTGTGGCCACAGCACTCAGGTGAGTCTAAGCTTCCTTGTCCATTGCAGCGTCATCTCTGCATCTGGTGGTGTCCTGGGAGTGTGGCACTGATACCTTTGCTATACGGCTCTGTCTTTTGCTGTCTGTTGGTTACCTGCTCTTGTCCGCTGCCTTAAACACCTGTGCTTTTAAAAGGATTTTTTTTGAGTGTATACCAAGCACGGGACCCAACAGGGAACGTACTTCCCATTACCAAGTACATTTTGAAACACGTTCCTGTGTGCCATTTTGGTTTCTCTATTGTGCAAAGCTTTCTTGGTCAAAATATCATGGTAACTTTCAGGTTAAATGCCTTCCTTGAGAACAGGTGTGTTACACCAGTGTTTTGACCTTCAGTTGCCAAAACAGTTACATCAGGACACCAAATTATTATGGCAGGATCCAGTATCTGTACACAGGTATGGGTTGGTACTAGATGATAATGGTGTTCTTCAGTTCTTTATGAATTTAGCCCTGTATGGGAAGTTCTGTTTGGTCCAGGAATTTTGTCAAGCTCTCAACTTGTTAATTATCGAGGTCGTATCATTTGCCCTTTTTTAAAAACGTAAGTGTGACTTCTCAGTTGCTTGGAATTTCCTCAGTTTTTAGAGATTTTGAAGATACAGAAGTGCAAAGACCAGTTAGTCAGCCTGTTTTTAACTCTCAGATGCTATTATCCACAGTACCTGTTGTTTTTTTTTCTAATTGGTTTGCTTTCCTAGCTCTGTCCAACATTATCACCCTTAGTTCCTTCAGGAACAAAGGAAACTTCATGACATATGAATCCATAATCCATGCTTTTCAAGTATGAAACAGAGATATTTATATATTATTTTTTTCAGCATCGTTATTGATGTAAAGTTTCCGTCAACTGATATTTTCTCCTTATTTTTTTTGCATACTGTATTTGCTAATTTCCTAACTTTGATTTATACCCAAATTCCTCTTTTGTCATTAAGCAGAATTGTTTTCTCTTCTTTTCTCTCTTCTTCTTTTCTCTCTTCTTCTTTTCTCTCTTCTTCTTTTCTCTCTTCTTCTTTTCTCTCTTCTTCTTTTCTCTTCTTCTTTTCTCTCTTCTTCTTTTCTCTCTTCTTCTTTTCTCTCTTCTTCTTTTCTCTCTTCTTCTTTTCTCTCTTCTTCTTTTCTCTCTTCTTCTTTTCTCTCTTCTTCTTTTCTCTCTTCTTCTTTTCTCTCTTCTTCTTTTCTCTCTTCTTCTTTTCTCTCTTCTTCTTTTCTCTCTTCTTCTTTCCTCCAACCTGTAGTTACAGAGAAGTGCATGAGAGCCTGGTGCTCTTCCAAAGTTCAATGTGATGTCCTGATTCTTTTCTTGCAGTCAGCAAATTTGGCCCAGTCTAACATACAGAATTGAACGTTGTCTCGCTTTGATTTCTGCAGGCATACGATGCTACGCAACTTGTGAAGTCCTATCCAGACTCTCACCTGGACATCCTGATCGACCAAGGCAAAGACGACCAGTTCCTGTCAGCGGGCCAGCTACTGCCGGACAACTTCATTGCCGCCTGCACCGAGAGGAAAATCCCGGTGGTCTTCAGACTGCAGCAGGCAAGTCTGCACCAGCAGGCTTGGTGCTTTGTGATTTTTGGCCGTATGCAGCAGGTAGTCAGGAGGGCGTCTTGTTACTGGGCGTGCTTTTACTTACCTGTGAGTCTGTCCCTGGCCGAGGGAGGAAGAGGGAAAGAAGTTAGGTTTTGCTGTACATCAGCTGTCAAGGAGCGCGATATCCATCAGGCCCAGCTGCGTTTCACCGCTAGGTGGGGTCATGATCTTACTTTCAACGAACTGATCTGATGATTCTCAGCCAGTGGCAGGCTGAAGCAGCAGCATTCGTGATTTTCAGCCAGTCTCACACTTGCTGTACAAGTAATACGAAAGTTGTGTTTTTGCAGGATTCCTTATCTGTACTGTATCCTTATCGTGTTCAGTGTGGAGCTTTGTGATTTAGCTTGCATGTGTTTGTGGAAATCATGAAGGTTGTGGAATTGCTTGAAATCTTAGATTCACTTAAAAGACCTGCATGGAAGTATTGCTTTTCCTGCAGTGCAGTGACCCAGAATAGCGCCACACTGACGGCACTGGAGTCTTTGTAAGCAAGTAGCAACTTCAGGCCAGACCCAGTGAGGGGCTGGGTTATGGAGAGTGAGAAAGATTGTCCTTTTATACAGCCCTGCGCAACAAGGTACAGTTAGTGCTGACAAACTGGAACAGTTCAGAGGTTTCTTTGTCATTTTAACGTAGTGCTGGAGCATTAACTCAGATTTGGGCTGTGTTCTTATACCCTATATTTTACCAGTAGGGCAATGCTAGTGAGGGGAACGATTCTCTCAAATTGCATCCTGCTCTGCAGCTGACCCTTGCTGTTACCCAACACCAACTCACATGCCCCAATTAGGGCAGGTGAAGGTACATTTGTTGTTCATGCTCAGCCTGTTACTTAGGTATGCTTTACAGCTTTTATATATAAGGCAGGTGTTTTTGATTTCTTAAAACAGATTAAAACAGTAGAGACATTAACTTGCCTAGAAGAGAGTGTAGCCTGATTGCTTTATCACGAACTATGTATGTTTGCTGATTTATTCTTTGTTGTTATTTTCTAGGGTTATGATCACAGCTATTTTTTCATTGCTACATTTATTAATGACCACATCAAGCACCATGCAAAATACCTTAATGCTTGAATTACTTGGATGGAAGTGTCATCTGTCCGGTGTGAATCCTGAGGTACAGGTGAACACAACAAAAATCATTTGCTGAAGTAGCATCTGTAAAATGGAGCTCTTCTGATTGTACTGCTAATACAATAAAGTCTCACTTAATTTGATGTGTGTTTTAGAGTAAGTATTTTGAATATTCTTGCATGCTCTGAAAACTCACCTAATACTATGCGGTCTAGGTTAATGTGAAAATTAGCAGATGAGTTTCAGAATAGGAATGTGGGTATGTTCTTGGGCCCTCAAGACTGTTTCTAGCACAACTATCCAAAGGCTACGAACAAAAGTGTGCCTCCTCAGCTAATTGAATACCAGCATTCAGTTCATCACAGAGTGCTAAAGGAAGCGCCACAATCAGTCAAGCTACTTAATTAATCTGAAGTGTTTGGTGTGTTTTTCCTTGGCCTCTTTCAGTATATTCCAAGGACAAAATCTGGTGGAGGACAGAGAAGGTTGGTGTGCATTGTGGTTTACTGTTCTGTGCATTATTAATATCCGACCAGTAATCTGGAGTATTTCATGGATGATACTCAAAAGAAAAGACTTCTAAAAAACAAGTGAAGGAAGCAGCCTGTAATAAAGGAGGTGGTTTTTCTCCACTCATCAGCTCTGCTCTTCCCATGGTCAAGCTGAGTCTACCCGTAACATGCAGAGGGGGAAAGGCAGCCTTTGCTTCCCCAGGGAAGGGTGTGCCGTCTGGATTTGCTTAGCTGCAATCCCAGACTACTCTGAGACTTTTATTGTATTTAAGGGAAATGGTTGTGCCATTTTTTTCATTCCCTAAGGAGTATAGGCACCTGCATGTTACATTAGAGGTCATTAAAAAGCAGGTTTAACCCTGTAATTTAAGTGCTTTTAACCACTATTTTAGAACTGCTGGATTAATGTTAGGAAACAGGTTGCCCTGTTGCATGGGATGAAAAAAGGCCCTCTTCCGTACTTGATACATTTTTATGGCATAATTCTGTCTCCCATTTTTCTGTGGATGGGTGTGGGGAAGTTTTTTTCCTCTGCTCTTAGACTGCAGTCCTGCAGGAGATCAGCTGCAATGTTGGCTTTTCCAAACAACAGGACAGCTACACTTTTAGAGCTGAAAACACCTTTGAGAGCCACTACTCAGTACACCTAAAAATTGACTGTCTTTCGGTACTGTTTGTTTTCTTGATAAAACTTTGCATTTCCACGCTCTGCTGCTTTCCTCTTTGCAAGTTACCTTCAGTTGCCCTGCTTGTGAACAGGAGCAGATTCAGGTGAGTGTCAGCAGGGCTCTCATGCAGGTCCCCAAGCACTTGCTGCAGATGTCAGTAACCTCGAAGTTTTACAGAAGCTGTCCTGACTCCGGGGACACCAGCAGGCCGACAAGGAAGGGGCATCAAACCTGCCCTTGTCAGACGGCTGCAAGTCCAGGACAGAGCAAACCCCTGAGAAGACTTTGGGTACTTGAATCATCTGTGCAGGTGGTTATAGGCACCTGGTCTCACCCCCACCTTGACGAGAAGTTGTGTGAGACTGCAAAATCCATTGTTGGCAAGGCTCAGACCTCAACTGGGCACCACCAGCAGCTGGCTGCTGCTAAATAGTCTGTGGCAACAGCCACAAAGGCACTTGGCTTCCTTGGCCATCTGAAGTAGGGTCTCCCCTGGAGAATACTGCAGAATGCGCCTTCCCTGCTAAAGTCTGCTACCAAATGTGAACACAGCCATAAAAATCATCTGGCTGAGGCAGAGAGACTTCCTTAGAGACATGAGAAACCAGCAGAATCT
The DNA here is from genome assembly GCF_013377495.2 of Cygnus atratus. Taxonomy (NCBI): domain Eukaryota; kingdom Metazoa; phylum Chordata; class Aves; order Anseriformes; family Anatidae; genus Cygnus; species Cygnus atratus. The sequence continues at coordinate 179,069,387 of NC_066362.1, read as the reverse complement.
GTATTTGTGTGACTTCAGAAACCTGCACGGGAAAAGAGAAGGCCATAGACTAGCCTTCGAGCAGCAGTCTCCACTGCCCATCTCTACACAGACAGAAGGGCAAAGCACTACAGCACAGTCCTGCCACACTCAGCTAGCCTCAGGTCAGAAAGGGTTACTGAATTATTTTCTTGGATTTACTAGAATAAAGAAAGAACTCAGATCTGTTTTGCTAAAGTAAGTGCCTGCAGAATTAGCACTGCATTTCCAAAGGAAAGAAGGAAAAAAAAGCTGCACTGTACAAAGTAGGAAGCAGCAAAAAAAGAACGACTCCTAGGGTGATGTGAGTCAGAGACCGCTCTGGAGGAGCAGCAGCTTGAAGTCTTCCTTCTCCCCCAGCTGAGCCGTGGAACCCAGGGCAATTCATCCCCCTGCTGCTCTTCACTAAATGATGGGAGATTTTAGGCAACAGGGGCAGCAAAGCCTCAGGAAGCTCACGTGCAGGAATTTTAATTCCTCTCTCTAGAGCCTGAAGCAGGGATTTGAATCTGTGAAGGAGATGCAGCAAGCCCCTTTGTAAGCATAGGGACTGGCGAAAACAGCCCTGCTGGGGCCCCTCTGTTCAGCTTTGAGTACATAAAACCAGGTGCCTATAATACAGAAGAACCCCAGCAGCTTTCCTAGTTGATAAAAATACTAAACAGACAACCTGACAGTTATGGGCTCTTATTCTCACTTTAGCTGTAAAATTGCTGTATAATCACCTTCTCCATCCCAAACTCCTCATCCATCATTCACAACGTTAAGTTCTCCACGTACCACCTCTTGTACAATAAACTGTCAATCACAGGGGCAGTCATTAAATGGTTTCTACAAATAATAGAGTTTAATTGTAACTACAGTAAAGATTTCCTATATACATTATGTTCACTGCTTATGGTATTATAGATTTGCCATGCATGTTTTATTGCACATGTAAATAGTGTACAAAGATTCATGAAGATTCTCTCTTTAGCCGCACAGGTTAAGACTGCATAAAAAAAGCTGTATTACAAAATATTCAGAGCTATTTACAGCGAACTTTAAGCAAATACCGAAAGACACTATCAGGAGAAAAAACAAAATTTTAATTATGAAAAACCAAGATTTGTCAAAATAATAATTACAAAGCTTCATGTTGCAATATATACATTGTAAAAAAATACTCAGGAAACCTGCATTTTATCCCTCAAGATGCAGAAATTAATAATCCTATTTTTATACTCCATCTTTGAATGCTTTGTAAAATTTGATAAACTCTAACTTGAAAACTTACTTTCTTTACATCGCTCATGCTTTTTGACAAAACAGATATTTGTGCAGCTCTGTAAAATATTAAAATACATTTTTAATTTAGTGTTAAAGTGCACAGTACATTTTTATAGGAAACAATATGCTAGCTGCCAATCAAAATTATAATTTAAGTCAATGTTCCCTCTACAAAAAGAAACGCTTTGCTTTGGTTGAAGTGACTGGCTATTCCGTGTCTCACTGTCTGCAAGTCCACTTTTCTCCTCCTAGCGCGTTGCTCTCAATACAGACCAGGAATTGGCAATTTGTGGTGTTAAAATGCATAGTCTGCATTGAAATACTGTATTAAAGACTAAAAATCTGCTATGGGAATACCGGTGTTTTTAAATGCAGTGTGAACATGCGTGTAACTTTGCCTAGATATGCAGTAGTGACAAGTACACATCGCTCTTTCTTCCAGAAAGTCTTGATACAATGGTTTGCTCCACATTCTCTTGCTATTTAATTCTCCCACCACATTGCCTCATTATTGTCATTAATGCCTTTCAAACTACTTGCTTATATGCAACAGTGACCCCCTACCAGCTAGCCTTTACATCACGTGCAGCTTTCCTGTCCTGCTTGCTCAAGTTACATCTTTTAGCTTTTCAGACCAAAGAAAAATGGATGCTCCAGATGCTGTGATAATCACTGCGCTGGAACTTTTAGATCTACAACATGTAATGTTTCAACAATAAGTTACGCTTTTAAGAAAACTCTTCCAAAATTTTAAGTAGTAAGTAAGAAAAAGAACCTTATTTCCTATTGCTGATGTGGGCTTAGAGGTCAGATCCTGCAAACATTCACTACAGAACATTGTGCTTAACTCACTGGGAAGCTACGGGACTCAGCGATTATGATGACCACACGGAGAAGCACTGTACCCAGCAGCCTGCATCTGGAAGATCAGCTCTTTAAGACTGCCTTTGGCAATTTTATCTCCTATCAATAGATTTATTGAAGGTTGGTTGTTTTTGTTTTTTTTTTTGAGCTACCTGGTAAACCTTGTTAACGTTCTTGTGCTATTTCTCGATATTCGTTCTGTAGTGCTGTAGTCTTTACAAGAAGTCAAGTTACAGTGCAAAAATCTTATTTCAAGACACATGATCCTAATGCACATCATTTTGTTGTGGCAAAAGTTAAATGTCTCGTGCATAGTAAAATAAGCGATCAAAAATATTTGTTCACATTTCTTTTTCAAGTTTATGTCTTTCCTTTTTTTTTTTTTTTTTTTTAACATCTATATACAAGTAAAATGGGTGTGCTCTCGGTTTCAGCCAATTGAGCCTACTGGGGGAGAAGTGCTACTGGAATGTAGGAAACTGAACGGAATGCAGACAAACTTTTACCAATGTTCCACTAATTGAAAAATAAAGAATGCCATTCCAGCTAGCTGTTCTTTTAATAAAAGCACCTATTTTGATTGATTTTTATCTTACATATTAGAAAATACAATTTATGGAGATCTAGAGCTACTGCACACCAAGTTGAATAAAAAATAACTAAATATTTATATTAAAATAAAGTGTTTAACCACAAAAAAGCAGTAATAAAATACAGTTTCCTAATTTACATTTTGCATCCAAAGGATGAATAACAACTCACTAATAAATAATATTTATATAAATATTTTATGTCTGGATTTTTTTTTAAAAGGCAATAGCCTGAAGCAACTGCAGAAAAACCTAACATGGCAGAAGTCTGATTTACTCTCCCTCCCCCCAGAAATGATTACACTGATTCTTAGTTTAATAATATGAAGGTATCTTGCTGCAAGACAGCTGTGTACTCCACACATTTATAAGTGGCAGAGAGGTGGCTGTTTAAGTACTGTACAAAGTGAACTATAAAAGCAGTGAAGTGCCAATTTGCTCTATAAAATGTTTCTGTTTAGTTTCAGGTTTGAAGTTCGACGCATGTGTACAGTCTCAAAGATTATTTCAAAATCAGAAGTATAAGAATACTCTTGGAGCACTGTTTTCTCAATGCAGTTTGAAAAGATGGGCAGTGATTTCGTTCTTTGATGGCACAGTGGAGCTGGTAACAGCAGGGACAGTTTCATGTGAATAAAGCTTGTTTCACTGTGGTTACATCTAGCAATGCTTGAACTGTTATGCTCACTTTTACCAAGCCCTTTTCTTCTAGGATGTGATGTGGTAGGCAGAGCTTCTCCTAGAAAAAGACAAACAAAGGAGCAAAGATTAGGTTATTCAGTACTGATTGCAAAACGTCACTCTATACTAACACCCAACAAGTACGAACCATTTGCAGTTTGAAAGATTTTCCTGTGATTTTGACAGAAAGTATCTCATTTTGCTCTCACTTTATCTATGAATTAAGCATAAGATCTGGTCATGCTCTGGGCCTCACAGGAAACCGATCTGTTCCGTGGTCATTACGGTACATAAACATCGTAACTGAGAGTGAAGGCCACCAGGTACACGCTGAACGTCTACCTATGAAGTGAGATAACATGGTGTTTGCCCATTATTACATACGAGTTAAGTCTGGGGACAGAAGGCCGTTCTTTAATCAGCCAAAAAAAGTTCTACCACTGAGCTCGAGAAGGGGAGATCTTGGTCCCGGGATACGCACCTTGGAAGTCACCCCTTAGCATTTACAGAAAAGTGTGCGTAATGGTGCGTGTTCACTGGATGAAACATTTCATTCTGAGTATGCTTAGTCTGAAATATCCAGGAATCGACTTCATTTACCATTAGGACACAGCACTCACGGTCAGGATGAAACCTACTAACTGTCCGCAGGGCTGTTTATCAGAAGGCAGTCAGATAACAAATACTGCTTTCTCCAACAGGTAGCAGGGAACCACACAGTGAATCATTACAGAAAGCCTTCCTTAGAGATGTAGCCTTGTGTCACAATTGGCTCCATCTTTAAGAAAGTTAATATAACTGTGTATTCATGTTAACGAAATATATGAGATTATGAAATCAGGCACCAGGCTTATAATAGATAAATGTCTACATCACAAGCCATAATTACAACTGTGAGACTCACTGTCACAAAATGTAAGCCAGAAGTGTAAATGGGATGACAGAAATACATGGATGGAAAAAAATCAAATGCCATTAAACACAAACACGTGGATACAACATCTGGCTTATGAAGTCCCTAAACTGTATGTCAGGTCGCTTTAAGTTTGAAAAAGCACCATATAAGTGATCTAACCTCCTGTTCTTTCCCTAAGCATCTCTACATGACCATCGGCAAAGTCAGATAATGATTTTTTGTTTTTAGAAAGAGAGGGTTGTTTTGATATTCTCAGTATTGAATTTTTTAGCTGTTCAATAAATTTCCAGCTTCTAAAACTAGTGATGCATTTGAGATTACATTTTAATTGCTTGGCTGTCTTCTATTGAATATTCTTGCTTCTGTAATGTCAGAGATGTCACCTAAGGGTCTCATTTTATCTTTATATAATCCACGGTCCTTTGTCACAGTAATGATATCTCCAATTTAAACATCACTCAACCTCTCTTCTCATGATTTCCTTTATGCACACCCAACACTTGGCTCTCTCAAACTTTTGTGAAGATCCTCACACTCCAGTCCCAGAATGGGAATCTGAAAATAGCACCAACTCTCTTTTCGCTTCCTCTCCAAGAAAACTGAAGACAATTAACCAGGGGCCTAAAAACAATGCATGAGGCATCCAACTGATAACCTCTTTGGGGTGATGAAAACTGATCACCTGCTGCCACAGCTTCAACCAACCTCCAGTTCAAAGCAGTTCATAATCTCTCACTTGGGCTGCTCCCTTCCCTTAATGGCAAACTGGAACTGGTTTGCCCTGGACTTTGAACACATCAAAATCTCAAAGTGATATCCATCAACAACAGTGTCAAATAGTCTCTAAGAGGACAAATTCCAGAGTCTATGGAAATTGCTAATAAAACCTTCACCAAGAAGGTTTCATGTTTAGTTTGAGGTAGATTTATTGCAGCCCACTGAAAAGTGAGAACCAAACTTTTTTTCACAACTATTGCATCTGGTATTGGTAAATTATAAAAGGTAAGCATAAGATATGGATATTATATTTACTATTTAAAATGTTTCTATATATGTATGTGTATGTATCTATATATTAATGTTCGTGGGTTAAGGTTCATTGTGTCCTAAGCTACATCAAAAGCAGAGTGGCCAGCAGGTGGAAGAAGGTGATTCTCCCCCTCTGCTCTGCTCTTGTGAGACTCCAGCTGGAGCCCTGCGTTCAGCTCTGGGGCCCCCAGCACAAGAAGGACACGGAAGTATTAGAACAAGTCCAGAGGAGGGCCATGAAGATGATCAAGGGGCTGGAGCACCTCTCCTATGAAGACAGGCTGAGGGAGTTGGGGTTGTTCACCCTAGAGAAGAGAAGGCTACAGGGAGACCTTACAGCAGCCTTCCAGTGCCTGAAGGGGGCCTACAGGAAAGCTGGGGAGGGACTCTTGGTCAGGGGTGTTGGGATAGATTGAGGAGTAATGGCTTTAAACTAAGAGAGGGTAGATTTTGATTAGATATTAGGAAGAAATTCTTCACTCAGAGGGTGGTGAGGCACTGTCACAGGCTGCCCAGAGAAGCTGTGGCTGCCCCATCCCTGGAGGTGTTCAAGGCCAGGCTGGATGGGGCTTTGGGCAACCTGGTCTGGTGGGAGGTGTCCCTGCCCATGGCAGGGGGTTGGAACTTCGTGATCTTTAAGGTCCCTTCCAACCCAAGCCATTCTATGACTGTATGGGTTATAGCCCCAAATACCAAACAAATACTGTGGGTTCCTTTTGCACATGCAGACCCAAGAAACCATCTCAGACAGACACCTTGCAATTAGTTTGGTTAAGCTGGTCTGCGATAAATGCACAACATGCATTTATCTACTGCAAAGATACTGCAATGTCCTGAGTTTACACTTCCTAATCTCTCTATTTACACTTACATTGATTAGGTCAAGCCTGTGCTTTCTGAGTGACACTGCTGACCAAATAGCTGCGGTAATTGCCTCCCATTCCTACCTGTTACCAGGCCCCTCTCTGCAGGAGCTATTTGCCCTGTCAGCACAAAGGACTATCCCTAACCCTTCGCAATCGTTTCTAATTCATAACCCAGATTCCTTTTCAAAACCTGCCCTAAACTGGTCATTTAACTTAAGACACCAATTCTGAGCTCTTATTCACTGTTCTGTGACTGGGATATTGCAGACCTGCAAACTCTCAGAGGAAGTTCTCCTTACCTTTTATTCCTCTGGAAGAAGGCATCTTTTCTGGAGAACTATATAAAGATATTTTAAGACAATGTTTCTCTGATGCAAACTCCTAAACTGATACCTAACTATTCAAGTAACCACAGAAGAAGGTAGAGATAGTGACAATGAAGTAAACAGCAAAAAATATTTCCACTTCAACTGTATGGTTTTACTAAAAATATTTTGCCCACCTAATGTCTCAGGACAAAGTTGTTATAACAATCTAAGATACTCTGATTCTGATAATTTTCAGAAAATATTTTATTTATTGAGAATACAAATGACATTTGAAGTGAAATGCTATTCTCTCCACTCTTCTATTCTTTTTAAGTGTCCTTGCATACTAAACTCTTAATTTCACAGATTTGGTGGCACACGCACCAGCATTTCATTAGTTTTCCACTAGACAAAAGGCATAAAATATTTATGGCTGCTGAATCCAATACCAAAACTGCCAATGTTACAAGGCTGAAGAATAGGGATTGAACCCAAAACCCAGCTCCACAACAACCTACCTTGCTAGGTGTTTATGTTTGAGAATATTGTGTTTGTTTTTTTCTACTGAAGCCAAATTTGCTGCACAAACACAGTTGTTTCCTTAAAAAAAAAAAATCTAAACTTGCCATTTTTGTGGCACCTTACCACGTTCTAAGAACTATTCTCTTGTCTGTCATTCTTTCTTGCCAAAACAGACTTTTTGTCTTGCAATTATTTATAAGCACATTTTAACTAAAAGCGTAAGAAGGAGTTCGTGCCTCATTTCATATAAAAAAAACAACAAAACAACTACCCAGCATAAACTTTTCACCTTTTACAGAGAATGCATTACCTAGCTCTTTTAAATACACTACAGAGATCCCATTTCTCTAAAACAACCTCCCTCTCCCTGCCATATTTACAAGACATACTCAGATAAGGGAAGCTATTTAAAGAGGTCTACAAACAACTGTGTTTTTGGAGTCAGAAGTTTCACAACATTACTTTTTATCTTGTACATCATTCTTCATTAGTTCTTGAAAGATGTACAACTGACAGCCTTTTATTGAGGAGAAGGTGGAGTTCAGTTAATATTTTATCATTCTGCCATTAAATTTGTAGCTATGATGAACTTTCCAAACCTGCCAAGGAGACCTATACCAGCTACTACAAGGAACTACATCTTAAAGTGTCATGAATCAATTCTCTTGTCCAAGCCCTACCCACTACCTTCAAAAGCTCTGCAAACAGCTCTCACCAACTCTGCCTCATATATTTATGAGGCAAACTCTAAACCCAGGTTTAGAGTAATATATTTAACTCTTCTCAGAATAAAAAAAAAAAAAAAAAAAAAAAATCAACTCCTGCTAAGGACAGCATCCAGAGCACACGAATAACCAACTCAGCCTTCTGCATAACAGTTATGCTGGGTCACAATCCCAGCTGTCTCAGACCTTGTGCTCAGCCCCTGTCCCTGCAGTGCAGTCCATTCATTTCCTATGCTCTGCTCTTGCCCACCACAACTGCCGCCTTAAACCAGTGGAAGCCACTGACATTAGAGCTGTGAAGGTGAAAGCCACCAAGACTTCAGAATTTATCTCGAAATGCCAAATTTTGCGATAATACACGTGACCAAGAGAAGAACTCACCCACGTCTCCAAGGTTTTTAGATGACTCTTCACCCATTTCTCCCTACCTTTGTAAAGATTTCTGTCCATTCCACAGTAGCATCAAACCCATAACTCTTCAATACAGAGCATGAATCACCTCTCTAAAAATAATACCCCTTTTGAAACCATCACTGAACAAAGCCCAGAACAACAGAAGAATCAGCTGCTAATCCTCAGTCTACAGATCTTCAGAAACAATCACAGAGGGAAGGGTTGTCAGTCCAATCAATCAGTCCAATCTCTTCTCTGTCTACTGTAAAACCAAGACCTAAATTTTTAGTGCATTTTTTTCCTAGAAACACGGAGAAGCTTAATTATTTATTGCAGGCAAACCACTTTCTACAGGCACATACCCATTTTGAATAGATAGAGACATTTTCAAACTCCTATGAAGCAAAAGAACAAACCTCTTTGGATTTAGGGGTGGGACAGGGACAACACAGGACGGACACACAACCACAGCAAACCACCCAAGCAGAAAAGGAAGGCAGCAGCCAGGAGGCTGAGTCACGAAGCAATACAAAAAGACAGCACAACAGGCACACCTGCAAACATACACGAGTGTGTGTGCTCACCAAAGCAGTTTTCTAATCCTGGGACAAAACTTCTGATTTAGGTGGTGTAAAATTAAAACAGCAATACACAAGGACACCAGTTCCACAAGGATACGTGACACTTGACACAAGCATCTCTTTTCTTTACCATCAGATGCCTTCAGAGTCAAGCAACTGTTTGAATTGGATTATGCTAAGGCAAACAGCTTGACAATTCAGATACAGCAGTTCGTTATCAAGAAATTGTTGCCATTATATCACATGGGCAAGTAGTGAAATGACTACATCATGATAACATCAGCACCCAACTACGTCTGTTAGCAAAACAGAGAAATGAAATTCTACAAAATTGGCAAGAGCCATTCTGTTTCTTCCTCTTATTTGAGGAATATGAGATTTCAGATCAAAAGGGAAAAATAAAATATTCTGAAAAAATGAAATACTGGAATGTGTAGTTTAGTACAAGTTGAGAAAAGTCCATGCAATGCTCATTTTTTAATGTTTGAAGCCAAATATTCTGAAATGGACAGACTAGTACTAAACAAAACATCAGGGCCTTACGTTTAAGCAAATGTATCAAAAACATAAGCCTTGAATTTTTGTTAGATCAAGGCAAAGTTTTCTTTCCAAAGAGCTGAAAAAACAACAGCAAACATTTACTTTTTCACATATCTAAGGGAATGTGAAATCGTATCTTTGTAAATATATTTTCTGTAACAACTATCACTCCTAATGTCCATACATATCCAAATACCCTGAAGTTACCATTTGAAATACAACAGAAAAAAACAGATCAAAAAGCACAGTGATTCAGACTATAGGTACATTTAATCAATTTTTTTCTTTTAATTTCCAAAGGAAAGATTAGTATGTTTTGTTGAAGCATACACTTGTGACCAGATTTTAAAAAGCACCCCAAAAACCCAACAACCCAGAACTCCAATACTGCAGCTGCAATTCTGTATTTCGAGTTATAGCTAGCGAGAGATCTAAATATGTGCATCTTCTGAACATGCAATAAATTACAAATATTTACAAAACTGCATTTGCAGATGATGGCTTTGTACTCGTTTACAGATTCTGGCCTTGAGCCATACAGTTTTAAGGTAGACCATGTATTTTGCCAAAATGCCTCACAGTTTCATTCTAACATGCTAAGAAAACAACAACCTGAAACTGGAGGGAACGGAAAGCTCTATAAGCTTACTAAAGACAGACACACATTAAACAGTAAGAGAAAATGTATACTTACGGGGAAATATCAGCTATACCATAACCACATACATTAAATTCTAAGAGACTAAATGAAGGAATGATAATGTTTTGCATCATCCACGTAGAATGGGTCATTACCTGAAAGTATTTTCATATTGCTTTCTGCGTTATGCAGCTTGCGTGCTGGACGTGAAGGAAATGGCAATGGTCCACAAAACCTGCTCTAAACTGTTTCTAAACCTGCATACACGAGTGCTCTCATTTCTCGTAGTAACACGAGTAAAATGCCAATAGCAGCTCTTTTTTTTGTGAAAAACAACATAGTGGCAATAAGTAGAAAACTTATTTGTGTCTATGGAGTAGAAGACTGGACTGAATCTGTATTTACTCAGGTCTAATATGATCCTGTTCACGGTAACTATAGCATTTCAGTAAGCATATTAGGAATGCAATGGGATCCATAAACTGCTTGCAGCTGTAAAAGCTTGTTAATATGTACTTGAAGAAAGAGGCATTTGAACAGCTACTATACTGCACTTGAACATATTTATCTGTTTTTTGGCTCAAGGAAAAATAAAGCCAAATCCTCACATCCAAATATCAGCTGTAATCCAGTGCAAGCACGTTTTACCTGCATGCATATTAAATTAATCCATTACAATTTGTATTTATTACTTTATTGCAGTACGGATGTGATTACCTCCACAGGATCCAAAAGCAATCAATATAATGGGCAAAGGACACATCTGAGCAGACCAATGTATGACGATATGAGGAAATCCGTTTGAAAATTTTTGATGACCACCCTGTCACTGCAGTGGGAAAAAGAATGAATGGGGAAATACATGGGGAAGCAAATGTAATTCATATTATCAATGAATGAACGTGACAGTGAATACAGATGGTTTTAAAACCCCAAATCATCAACTTAATCAAGTGACTGATTGTAAGTGGTAAGTACCAACTCTACAATAGCATCTCAATATTGGGATCTCCTAAGAGGTGAAGAACCACCAGCCAACAGAACTGGTGGTTTCTTATGTATTAACACAGCAGGAACAGAAGCACAGAAATAGGACTCTGAATTTATTAAAGAACCCATATGAGTAGATTAATTAGCTACATACCTGTTTTAGTTTCTACCTCCCCATTTAGTGGGAGAATTAATTATTGGCTTGTAGGAGGAGAAACCAGGTAGTTTTCACATCTGTACTGTTTTAAATATATTTTGAGAAACATTACTATACTACACTTACAGAAATGTGTGTATTCTAATATCTCTTTCCCTGTAAGACTTATGTATATTTGGAAGTGTTATCAATAATGACCAGAAAAAAATACAGAAAATACAAAAAATGGGTGAGCTTCATGGACAGTAAAAGCAAGGCTGTGTGTATCATGAAGCAAGTATGGTCACCTTCCACAGTCTGGTTCACGATGGCTTCAACTCCATAACTCCAAAAAAGTTCTTGTAAAGTTGCACTTTACTTGCTGTATATTGTTAAGGTTGAGAATATTGAGAAAATGTACTCTATGTAATAAAAGAAAACTGTTTGCATTGTAAGCATATGTAAAGTTAGAACTTCGGACCACTGTGAGAAACGTGCATCACTGTCATGGGGATATGTGCAGTTGGCCTTCACTGGCACACTTCTGCAAGACTGACCTATTACTTTTCTTACCTCCCTCCCAAAGCTATGGGATACTGTGAATAATCACACTTAATATCAGACAATGACGCAAATATGAACTACAGGATGGTAGCAATAACTTTTGCCACTTGATTTGCTAATTTCAAAAGACGTTAAGAAATATTTACACATGTGGATTGGTACTTACACAACACAAAGCATTAACAGGAGACCTGGCTACCAGTAAAATCCCAGCCCTACAAAACACATCACTTTTGTCTCAAATACATACACTGGATTATAAATAATCATAGATTAATAGATTCTAAAGTGATTCAAGCTTTATGCCACTTTGTTTCATTTCAAAAACAACATTTTAAAAACAAGACAACCAAAATCAAGACCAAGACCCTCTGAAAGTGGGATCTTAAACATTAAGCTCAGACTCTGACTAAGCGTCTGCTACTGGAATCACTGAAACTAGGTGCACAGTTAGAAGACAGACCTGTGCAGGATGAGAGCACAAGTCCATGCTGTGCACCCAAACAACTAGGAAAGGTCTTTCCAGCAGGGATTAGGAACCTAGAAGCATTCACTGAACTCACACCAAAGTCACAGAAGAGTCTTTACAACAGAATTGTTATACATATGCACTGGAAGCTGGTAGCCACTAAAACCTTTAGAAAATCAGTTCTATCTGTTGTCTGAAAGTAATTTTTTCATCTTAAAATACCTATGTAATTATACATTTCATCCTTTATACAGATACACTCATGCACACACACAAAAATATATACCTATGCCATGAAAACTGGGAATACAACTTCATTTAGAAGCTTTTTAATTCTTTTTTTTTTTTTTTTTACAAGTATCTATGGAATGGGGATATTTATAGATCATAAATCATATTTATAGATCACTAAATCATAACCATATTACCAGAATAATCAGTAATGTACAAGTTCTTATGCTAATTTTCTTTTAAAAGTCAGTTGGCAATTTTTGCATAAAACAGCCAGTGAGAGATTAAGATATTTAATTTCACAGCCACAAGACTGAGATACTTTGGTTAGCCAGCTTGACACTGAACTAAGAGTGTCAACAATAGCACCTAGCAATAGGAAATATGGGTGGGTCTATACTTGAGGTTTTATAGTTTTCAAGTCTCAACATGCCTATAATTGCTTTCCATTTGTGTGTTTTATGTTGATACAGAGTAAAACCAAATTTCCCCTTTTCAAGTTTTACAAGTAAATTAACAGAAAGCAGAACTGGAAGGGAAGTGGAGGTCATTCAGTCCAGTGCTCTAACCATAGGCTGAGTTCAAACATGCCAAAAGGCTTCCTGACTAGTGTTTGTCTAACCTATTTTTTTAATACCTCATTATGACAAAAAATCTAAAATCTTCCTAGACAATCCATTTTCCTTGCTACATTTTCTTTACTGTATTTGTTACACAAACAAACATTACCCGCGTTGTCACAGGTGATGAAACAGAGACAAGATAGTGACATGACTTGCTTGATGTCACACATAAGAATGGCAGATACAGGAATCTAACAGCTTATCCTCAAACTGTCTGATTGCATCACACTGTCTTTCGGGATCTTCATCCAAAAATATTCTGAAGTCCCTTGCATATTAGGGTGTTCCTTATACCCAGTATTAATTTACAGTCATCTTCAAGTGCTTTAAAGCAGATAAACACTGCTTTGTGAGATAGAAGATTATTCCATGGAATCTGGAGGAAAACAACATGTAAGTAGGAAAATATAACTACTCCAGTATGGAATTTAATCAGAACAGTAGAGATGATCAATCATCTTTAAAAATACAGTACTCTTGTTAAACTAAAGGATTTGGAATAGAGAACTATTATCTTTCAAATTACTGCTGAGTGCTCTCAACACAACACATGTTGAGATAACTGGCAGCAACTCAGAAAATACTATCAGCTGTGGAACTGCCACCTCAGTTACTTCAGTATCCATAGCCTTCTTGGGTTTTCAAAAATTCTTCTGAATGCCTTTCACAAAGGCATTGTTGCCTTTTCACAGAAAGGTTCATTTCTGCTGTTTAGCCTGTGATACGCATCTAGCCTACACCCAGAAGTGGGATAAGAGTAGCTTCACTGCTTTAACACATTCAGTGTGTAGTCCAGGCAACATACACAAACTATAAATAAAGAGGTACATAAGTTCTTAAACTAGAGCTGGAGTTTGGGAGAAGAGATTGGATTTGCTTTCAGATCAGTTCAAGATGCTACTCTCTCTCTCCCCTATTTCAAGAGATTAATAAAGATATTACAGCGGAGGGAAGTGAGGGGAAAGGGAGAAGTGTGTAAGACAAAGGAAGGAAATTAAGTACCTGTAATTTGTCAGAGACAAAGCAGAAAGTTTGTGTGCACATGCGAACAGGTTATGCTGTTAGCACATTCCAGTGATAAGTTATAAACATCAAGACTATAAAAAGTATGTGGAAAAGACAAAAGCCTATTAGATCCCAGGAGCGAAAGGTAGAAGTTGATTGTGGGGTTTTCTCCCCGAGGGCGAGCAGAGTGTCAACAGTCTTTCGAATGTGACGAATATCCGACTGCAGGATGTCATACGGAGAGCAGAGGTCAGCCTATCCCGAAGGGCAGCCATTAGAACAGAAAAAAACAGTGCATAAAATTAAAAATACAAAAATATAAGGATATTGATAAATTATCACAATATTCTAACATAAACATGTAGGAATAGTTTTGTCCTAGTATTGCCTTCGTCACTAGGCACCCCAGCTTTCTTTGATTTCCCCTAAATACTGAAGCTATCATAGAACTGTTAAGTTAGAAGAGCTTAAAATGTTAAGTTAGAAGAGCTCAGCCCTTCAAAACCTTCCAAATTATGTCCAGATTCACAGGGGTGAGAAGGTGCATGTGATCCACTTATTCCAATGGGATCTGCACACCTTTATCCCTCTGCACTTTAAATGCTTAAATTGTACCAACTGTAAAGTTTAATTTATACAATAGCAAACAGTGGGTTAGAAAGCTGTTAAAAGTATAAGCAGCAGCAATATGAGATCTCAGGAAAAAGTACTTAAATGAGCTATTAGAAGTATGTAAAATTCTTGAACACAACATATAACCTAGAACCTGGTATTCAAATATCACTTTAAATGATACCCTGGGATAGAAACTGAGAACGTCAATGGCTATCGTTAATTTTAGTAAAGTTTCTAAACTGAAATTATACACTTAATTCCATAATTAGCATTTTAAAAAAATATTAACAGGTTAGATTTGTATACTCTTTTTGGAAAGTACCAATGACTACATGTATTAAGTCATGCTGGCTATACAAAACGAAGCTTGATATATGCAGTAATGGTACTAATAAGCACACACAATATTTAATGTTATATTTGACCCAAGCAACAACTTGCACTTCTAAAATGCAGCAATCTAAAAGATTATACCATTTCACGTTGCAAATGAGGCCTTACTATCAAAAGTCCACATGTATGAAACAAAATTACACAAATTAGGAAAGATTCTGTTTCAGAGGAATATTGTTTCTGACATAGTTTTCAGTTTCACTTGCTTAACGAAGTTACAGTGCACCCAATAAATGAAGGAAGACATTCTAATTCAAATGCCTGTTTTCTGTTACTGTGAAGTTTCAATGCCCATTTTGAAATAAGTTAACCTTTAAAATATTTTAAAGGCTTTTCTATCCTGAAAAGTGGCCAGAGAAACTGGAAATCAGAACTGTCATTCAGAATAACAATGACTTTTTGTTGTTGTTTTCTATACCTGGTTCTAGCTTTAACCAGGAGCTAAAAGCTGCAACATTTTTCATCTTCTTACTTAGACTAGTGGGCATGTGGAATGGGAAAAACACCTTCCTAGTAACAAGACTGGCATTTTTACAGTAATTTTGCAGGATTTTTCCAATCCAAAATTCTAGTGCTGATTTAAATGCCAAGGTCACTGTATTTGGCTTTTCTTTTTAAAGGATGAAAACTCACAGACAGAACAAAACATGCCGATCTTGTTTAAAAGTGGGAATGCACTGCTAGTCCAATCAAGAACATCTATATCCACAAGTTGCTTAACAAAGAAACTAATTTCAGGGCAAACAAACTACTCGGTGACTACACTAGCTGACTAAGCACTACTGTTGTACCAAAGACACTAATAAACCCCGTAAGTGCTGCATTCATTTTAAAATGACACACAAGACTCACTTCATATTTGCCACAAATATATCCCAGAAGAAATATGTAAGAAACTTCAAACTCAAATTTTTGTAAAAAATTTCAGAAACTTTCAAACAAGGCTTTTTTTGGAATTTTTTGTAAGGAAAAAAATGAAAACAAAACCTTTTCTGAAAACAGTCCCCATTGTAGTAAAATGAAGAAAGAATTAATTTCAGAGTTGGAGAATGAGAGCTAGTGACAGGTTGATTTTATTTACTTTTTTTTTTAAAAAAAAAAAGACCAAAGAACTTGCTAACCAGAAACTAACCCAATAAGCAGTGTACAAGAGATGCCAAAGCATACAAAAATAGCCAACACATGCTGAAGAAACTTCCTATGAGAATTGCCATGCTGTGCTTCAGTGAAATTCAGTGACATCTAAGGAAGCCTAAGAAGTTTGCTTATTTTTGTATGTTCTGCAACAATTGATAATTTGCTGTTACTTTCTCACCTTAACTAAAATGTTTATATTGATGCATTTAAACTTCTGTAACGCAACTCTAAAAGTTACCATAATTTTTACCGATGCTGTGGAATGAAAATACCAAACTAAAATGTGACATCATGAAGTAGTGAAATAGTACATGACATTTACTTCAGTGCAACCCCCGAAGACAAACAAACGAGCAACCACCCACCCACCTCAAACACAACCCTTCTCATTTATAAGAAACTAAAATTATAAGAATTAAAAAAGAAAACCCTATTTCTTTGTCATTACATTTACGAACTGACTTGTCAAGCCCAAGATGCTATATGATTACATCATACAGCTACCAAAATCATGCACGTAGAATAAAAATAGTAAGACGTGTGGAACAGCAAAAGCACAACCAGCTGTTTGTGTGCACAACCCACCCTCATTCAGCATGCCCCTGCAGTGACTGTGAAAAGAGATAAGCACATTTCAAAACCAACCCTCTATGATTTTGACCCTAAAAAAATAAAAGGTCACGGATAAGTTTGCAGAACTGGGTGAAAGAATGAAGTCTATAGTGCATATGTACTGTACTCAAAACACAAACGAAAGGAACCTCAGAACGAGGATTTAAATTCTGTAATCACTTTAAGTCCGTACTGTAGGGCAAACAGTGTACATTACCAAGCACAAAATGAAAAGGTGGAGAAAGGAGTCATACCTGATAAAACTTACTGTAACTTCATGGATGTCTCATGATGAAACTATGGAAAAGTAACTGCTTATGTGAATCGATCAGAAAACGAGCATAAGCAGCAACGAAAACATACCTTGCAGTAAGCTGAGAAACATAACTACCAGTTGAACTACTAATACGTGGGTAGAAAATGAAGCACTTGACGCTCCACATGGGTGGTTCTTTTACTTTGTTCTGCCAGTTTTAGCATTAAAAAAACCTCCTGTTTTTTTCCCCTGCTTGTTTTACTTCATTAACAATTCCTACACTAATACAAATCATAGTCATCTTGAGGTGTTGCTGAAGTTGCAACATAGCGGAATGAGTTTTCAGAGGAGGTCATATGCAGTAATAACCCTGTTTGCAAGATTCTGAAGTCCCAGAAACGATCACAACTAAGTCTTTTGTAACTTGAGTCTTCATATGATGATTTTAGATCAAAAAAGCCATTTCTTACCATCACTCCTTTCTGTTCAGTATGTGCAGTCCAGGTAGCTGACTGAAAACTTGAAAAACATGGCAGAAGTCTCTCATTCCTACTTGAGGAATAACTGCATGCCACACTAAACCCTGCTGTACCATCACTGACATACTTGAACGCAAGAGCTCAGTAAACCTACCGTGACACCTGGCTGTGAAAGATTTTTTTATCACTATCTTTTATCAACATAAATTACCGTTGTAGTATTACTCATGAGAACTTACGCCTATCTTTGTTCCGAGCTATATGAAGACCCATAAGGTGTGTATATGTAGGAAAGCCTTACCTTCCTTTTCTTAGAAGCAACTCTTTCATTTAATTTCTTTGACCTGAAGTGGCACCATAAAGGGCCTGAAGAATCTCAATTGTCTACACTGTTAAGATACTACACTAATGTGAACTGCAGATCATAAAATTAATTTGTGCCTTTGTTAAAAGGTAACTTCTGCCTTTTGGCTCACAAATGTTGACACAAACATTTGTTAACATTACTGAAAATGCGTAAGAAAGTTCCCTGTAGTATGGATTACCAAGAATAACAGCTATAAGGAATGAAAGCTAATGCCAAATTATATTATTGATGCACAGGTCAAAATGGAAAAGTCTACTTCTTTGCTACTAATACGAATACTGATTCCAATGTGGCAACAGACAAAAATGTCACTGTTTTCAAAATATGTATGAATGATTAGCTGAGAATTTCTTCTCATAATGAAAAATGTGTGTATTTTTCTTTAATGACATTGTTGCTAATAATACAGCAGCATTCTTTCAAATAGAGAGTAAATATTTTCATAATTTTACATATATACTCATGTGATAGTAATTCAGATCATCCTGATCACTATTAATAACTCCGAGATGAGGTGCCACTAAGAAGAATAAAACTACATTAGAACTGGGACATTTAAAACTTCAGAGACCATGCTTACAACCATGCAAAGATGAATGAAGCCAAAAATAGCTTTATTTCTTAAGTCAGAAAGTGTGAGAAGGGAGGTGCAACACAGGTGGTCTTGGTAAGCAGTATAGGCAGCATCAGTACTGGGTTCACGTGACGTTAACAAACTATTCCTGTGAATGAAACCATCCACGTACTGCATGTCATTCTGAAAAATGCAGTGGGACAGGCACTCCTACTTACCACACATCTACTGCCACTTGTCTATGTAATCTGTATCAGCCAAAAATTAGGAGTTTGTCATTCTATATCTATTACTGAGGAGATTAGGCAATTTGACGGTTTTAGTTGGCAGTGCTTTATTTGTAAAGTTTTATTTTGTACTTCTTAAAGTAACAAAGGTTGTACCTTTGTGTCTCTGAGGGGCACTGCATGATCTATTTGGATCTTCAGGCTTTCAGATGCTTATCTGCCACCATCAAGAAAAAAAATGTTTGTCTCCAAAAGTGATCATTTGCAAAGGTCTCTGATACCTTGGAATAAAAAAAGGCCCTACAGGTAAAGTAGTGGCAAAACTGGGCACCTGCTGCTTGTCCTACTACTCTGCTCACTTTTCATAGCTGACTGGTGCAGTAGGAGCCTTGCTACTTAGTTGCTTATTAAAGGCTGAGAGCCAGACGCTTAAATCATCCCTTCCACCTATGACCAGAATCATTATATGGGCACTAACAAAGTGATTTCAACATGCCACCCACTGTACCGAAAGGTACCTACCAGACGAGACTTTCCCATATCAGTTGGCACAAGTCATCCCAGAATTACCTACGCATGGGGTCATTTAGAGATGATCTTGTTCCTGTATTTCGTATTTGTGACTTTGGTCAAGATGCCAAACACTGAAGCTCATCATGACCCACTTGGATATGCATGCATACTGCATTTTTCTACACTTGCAGGAAGTTTGCCAGAATCATTCTGGGGAAAGCAATTTTGACCTAAGAATTGAATGCTGAAAACCACAGAAGTAAGAGACTACGCATATCAACGCAGTAATTACTATAGCGGTTTTGTTTTCCTTCTGTCCTTTCTGTCCTTGACAGCATGTTATTCTAAACCTGCAGAGTTCATGGAATAGCATGTACTCTACTCCATTCCATAAGTAACTAAGAACAAACCAAACAGAGCTGTGACAATTTTAAATCCTTAAAAAACAAAAAGTCCAGTTGTATTTTCAAGTTATTTCTTGCAAATTAAAAGAAAACACAAGTATTACAAAAAAAGGGAGGTAAGATGCTTGTTTAAAAAGGGAAATAATTCACTGATTCCTTTTGCTGGATTGCCCAAAGGTTAGGCAATGTACAACCTGAAGCAGAGAAAACACACCATCTGCAGTGTTTTGTCTTGTTTTTTTAAAAAAAAACACCCGACAGCTAGCTGTCATACAGCTTTGTATTCCTCATATCCTTCCCTCCAACGTGCATAAGCATTTTATCATCTACCACCTAGTTCTGCAACACAACAGATTTTCACAATATACAGCTAACATATTTGCCATTACCAGCACCTAATCAAAAATATCCTCAGAGCATTTAAAGACCCATCATAAATTTACAATTTCAAGCAGTTCATTTGATACTTAAGTGAAGGAGCTTTTACCTCAACAGAAGTTAGTGCTTCTTTAGATTCATAAGGATGGTTAGTTTATAAATCAGATTGGTAAGATTTGACCCTTTCCTTAGGGCTCTGTGCCCTCTCTGCAACAAAAATATTTCAATAAAACATAAAAAATCTTCAAAAATTCTACATTAATTTTAACGCAAGTTTTAGGAGCAACAAATATATAAAAATGCCTATTTACAGAAAATAGAGCTATTTTTCAGAAAGTTGCTTTATAGAAATCAAATAATAATAATAATAAAATAGTGTAAAGGCTTAGCTTACCCTTCTGCAAAATGGCACTGCAAGGATTTCTAAATTTTTCTGTTTTATTCTGTTTCTGAAAGATCTCCTAAAAACAACAGCTCTCATCCTTTTCTTTCCCAACAGGCTACATCCAGAAAAAAATGATTTGTATTCTAACTCACTGAATAATTTATAATGCATCACTAGACAGCTTAATACTCCATAACTACTTTGTCTATAAGCCCACAGCACTGAGAGTTTGATCATCTTTTCTGATTTTCCTTGAAGTGAAACTTTACCAAAAATATTAGGTAATTTATTATATTGGAATTATTTAATTACAGCAACTAAATCAACCATTACAGCTTAGAGGCCAAGCAAATAGCACTGAATTCTCAGTTATATATATTATGAACCATCCATTGGAGTTGTAAGATGAAGTCCCCCCTCAAAATTCCTACAAATAGCAAAAATGAACCGTTACTTCTGCTGTTCTCCACATCAAGTACTAAAATATAGATAAAACAAATAAAACTGGAATTCTTTCTCAACGTGACATCTTTGCATTACCATCTGCTCCCAAAGGGGTGACAAGGAAGGAAGGAAAACATCAAAATATCTTTTTGTTTCAGCACTATTGAAATACAGACTAAAACGCATTCAGTCTTAATCATACTGTCATATGTACACAATAACAGAGAAAATACATCATGCAGTCTTCATGTTTTCGGATTAAGAAGACCTTGTATAACACTTTTCCCTTATTTTCAGGGTCAGATATTTTAAATGAATATCTTCTTAACACACACCTCTAGACTGTAAGAGGATCTTTGAAATATTCCCAATGAAATCCCAGAATTCATTACATGATTTAGAAAATTTCCTTATTAATTTGAGAATAGATTACACAATGAATACTACCATTCTTAAGGGAAAAGCAGAAAACACCATGCACTGCAATTTCCCTATTTTCAACATCTAAAACACTATCTATTGAACTACCTCGCTCATAGTAACATTTCACCCTTAACACACAGAAGGGATTTCTTCACATCGCTGCTGAAGTGTTTCAGTACATGACATGAGCGCATTATTAGTTCCTTTTTAAATACATACTACTGAGTACTTAATATGGTAGAAAAGGAAAATCAATAATTAAAAAGAATGAAGTCCATCTTCTAAAAGCAGT
Source organism: Cygnus atratus (assembly GCF_013377495.2). NCBI lineage: Eukaryota > Metazoa > Chordata > Aves > Anseriformes > Anatidae > Cygnus > Cygnus atratus. Next base: position 179,047,928 of record NC_066362.1, on the reverse strand, counting down.
ATGTAAAAAGGCAATTATAGGTGTATATGGAAAAATGAGCAAACTTCTGCCTAATTACATTATTATTACCCAATTACCATGTTCCTTAGTCATTTTCCAGTGCAAACAATGTGGTATTGGGGATAATACTGAATTGCTAATTTAAGACAAAATTAGCAATTCTTTAGTGCTATGACATCAACCACTTAAATGCACTAAAGTAGCATTAAATCACATAATTTAAAAAAATGGAACTAAGTAATACATCTTTATTGCTGAAACCTGCTATTTCATAAAGTTATCCTTAAACTATAAATTAATTCACGTGCTTTACGTTTTTGATCATCTTCAAATGGCAAATTTAATTAAATTACCTCTGGTATCCCCAGTTTTCTACATGCATCCAGAAAGTTTTCAACATTTCTCCTGCATTTGGCCATGCTAAGTTTAGGCTGTAAAAACAAGAAAAAATAGATCATGGCAAAATCAGTCAAGAAATTCATTCAGTCAAGTTAATCTATTGTGTTATTCTTGTACTGATGCACTTTCCGTGGTGTTTCTCCTGAAAATAAAGTGTAAAATTCTGCTTTTTTCCCCCAGCATTCTAAAAACATAATGCATATAAATACAATCTGAGTACGTAAGCTGCGTATGCCTTGTGCTTTTACTTAGTTATTAAAGCCATCAACACATTTAGATCTCTACTTGTTCGTATTCAGCTTGTGAGGTTCTAAAACCTCATGTTCTGTGATAGAAGACATCTTTCTGGACAGCAAGTAAACTGATGATGCATTTCAACCTACATCAAGGGGAACAGATTTAACTGTGATAGAGCTTTTACATACTCACAAATGTTGTGTAGCTATACACAATTTTCCATGTCTGAAGAATAAATTTTCTGGTACTATAGAATTTCAAATACTTTTAAGAATTTGTCTCACTAGGGACTATCCATCCAATACTTACGGAAATATGTTTGTAAAAAGTAATTTGGAAAAATCATTATTCTACTTGCTCAATGCAAGATGTGAAAGAAGGGCAATTTGGCATTAAACTAGGTGGTTTTTGTTTGTTTGTTTGTTTTCCTTTTTTAATACCCCCTGCCCCCCCCAAGTTGTCATCTTTTCTGCTCCCAGAAAAACAAGCAACGAACACAACAAGAAACATTCAACTTACTACTGCTGGTGAAGGTACATGAATACTTGCTACTGAACGAGGTCGAACGTGATTTACTAAATGGCAGAGAACTACACCATCCATCAGAGCAGACCCCAAGTCTTCAGGCAAACAAATCTTTAGTCTTGTTTCAATGTTCTGCAAACGAAGAACACATACACGCTTCAACATAGAAATGAAGGAAGGAAAAAAGGCATGTATATCCTCATCTTCTCCTCCCATGGTGTTAGATATGTATGCAGTTTCAGTTTTACCAAGAAAACCACTTCTCATATAACTAATTCTTTAAAAACTACAAATCAATCCACCCTCCTCCCATGCTGGTCACTGAATTATGTACACTCCTTTAAAAGGTAGGCAACACTTCAAATGCTGCTGTTATAACATGCATTTATTTTTATGTACACACAAAAACATAATATGCATGTAATTAGTCATGCGATGGCACTACACATGGCTCCTTTCTTCCACTATTCCCCCAAGTTTTCTACTTATCCATATCAAGTTTTATCAGCAGTACTTTCAAACAGAATTACATGGTATCCATCACTGCCAGAGAGTAAAAGGCAATCATTCCCTAGGAGTCTAAAATCTACTTATGAAGCATTAGTGATCAAAAAAGACAGGTAGCAAGGCAAGATGTTCAGATATAACACATATCGAAAAATTTTCTTTTAAGTAAACCTGAAGTCTCATTGAAAAGAATTTGATATTGCAAAATAAAATACTTTGAAAATATTTAAGAATTTTACAAACAAAAAGCTATAGTAAGATTGTTACATATAATGAATTCCCTAAACTGTGCTTCGATTTTGAAAACACTCCAACAGCACGCTTATAGACAACTCTTAGATTCTAACACTCAGAGATAATCACTTCATCCTTTCTGATGAAATTACATAAACTATTAATTCCACTAGTGCAGGGCATGCCATTTAATCATATGTCACTCCGGCAACTCCCATTATTATTTCCCATTCAAAAAATCTTTTCTGAAGTACAAACACCTGACTGGGTTAAGGCACTTCAGGGTAAGTATCACCAACACAATTCACAGAAGTAATGCTCTCTCATTTAACATTTTAAAATATTATCTTTCTTATGCAACTTTCCCAGCGAACACATAAAATATATGTTCTATTAGCACAATTCTACCAACACTCACATACCTCACGCAGCTGTTCCACAAGCTCTCTCTCTTCTCTCATCTGCTCCATTTTCCTTCGGATTGTAAATTGTGGGTCTATTGATTCCAAATTTCTTTGTGGTCTTAAGAACACTGTGATTTTTAAAAAGACAGATTTTAGTTTAAAGAACAGCTTGATATATTCGTTTTCAAATGAAGCAAAATCCTGAGGCACTATCTCCAGCAAAAAACAGTAGAAAATTTATCTTTTCTCAGGAGGACAGCTCTGAACAGCACTATGTACCATCAATGGATTGGGTATTTTTTTTTTTTGACTAAATCCATATTGTGACAGGCAACGTCTGTCAGATGATTAAGCACCTGCACTGTCCCATAGAGATTTTGATCTACAGAAAACTTCCTAACATGGCAAAGAGCACCACCTCTTATTCTTTCAAGGAGAACCCTCTCCTACAAGATGCTGTAACATTTTGTGACAAGCATCTTCCGAGGCAGGATAATGTTATGCTAAAAACAAAACAAACAAAAAAACACAAAAAAACACACAACCACCAACCAACAAACCTACCAGACAAGCAAAAATACGTGTTTGATTTCTAGAAACTTAACATTGCAGCCATTCAGTATGTCTGCCTACAATAAAAGCTTTATTGTAAATAAACATTAAATAAATATTGCACAAACACTTCACAGTACTCCCTGCCATCAGTCCTAGTTCTGTGGGCTGTATGACTCTACCAACAAATTAACATATAATTCCTTAGAATAACTGCATGAGACCCTTGTATATATACACACCCGTTCACTTTCTTATTTTGTGATCACTGACTGTTTTGAATGGCTCTGAAGAGCAAAATGATGTATGCTTGATTGTTATTTCACAAAATGAAACTGTTACCACTTGGACAAATTAAGGGCCAACCTGATTATTATGGCCAATGACAATGCTTGAGAAACAAGATTTTGTTATTACTTTCCTGCATTTCTCCTTCTGAATGCAAATGGACACTCCTAAGTACCAACCAGTGGAGTGGAAAGTGCAAAGCCTAGAAACCTCCGGTTTTAAACAGCTCCATCTCAATTTTATTAATTTAAGGCAGCTAAATATTCAGATTTCTCTCCTGCTCATCCAACGTTAGAAAGGAGCAGCCCACTAAATACATCAGCCTGGTTAGAGAAATTTTTTGTCACAGACTATGAAGCTGCCTTGTTTTTTGTGGGTTGCCTAAATTTGTTGCAGACAGTAGGTGTCAATCCAGACTTATCTCAAATTCAGCAGCTGGCTTCTCTACATCTTTAGGTAGGAGTCACGTCTGGGATGACTCAGCTTGCTGATATCGCAGAAGGAAAGAGGATAATCTTTGGGTCAATAGGTAACATAATAGAAGAGAACAGCCTTTTATTTCCTAAAGGGCAAATCAGAAACCTTTACTCCAACTATAGAAGTAAGTGATGAATTACTTTCACTGTAAGGTAGGTGCTGACAGGTGTAATCAGAGTAATTCTGATGTCCCATTAAAAATTGTGGCACCCGAATCATTTTTGTTTAGGTCACAATCCAGGTAATAGGCTAAATTTTCAAAATCAGTCCTTAAATTACATAGCAAAATAAGAAATTGAAGTCTTGGTAGAAGGAAATTTCATCTACGTTCTGACAAACTAAAATGTTACTGAAGCTCCCAAATCAGTACAGGGCTAACAGGCAAAACTGCACTCTCTAGCATCCACAACTCCACATAAACAAAACAAAGCTTCTGTAGAAGAAATACTTTGAAATCCCAGACAAGTCTACTCACCAGGCATCTCACCTAGTTGTAGGCTGGTTGGGTATGTAAAATAATATTAATAATGGTAATAATCTAAGTCACTTCTCTGGTTAAAGGGAGGGAGAAAGACACTACCTAAGGCAGCTCTGCAAGCAGGAAGCAATTATTGCTTACTTACCCAGTAAAGATGGAGCTTAACTCCTGACATACCACCTTTAGATTACTCACCCAAGGCACAACAAACAATACAATAAAATAAATTATGGCCAGGGTTACCAAACTTGATTCCTTTTACTACTTGACTCACACAGACGTAGTTTTAATGCTCAAAGAGTAATACCATATTTAAATGATATTTAAATGCCACTGTAGCTTTAGCAGCAACAGCAACATTTCAAAGAATTCTCTTTGAAAGCATTATTTCATAATTATATTCAATTTTGCAAGTATCATGGAATATTATCATGGCCTTCATTCAGCTTGGCCATAGCTGTCTTTGTTTGGGACTGGACTAAACCAGTATGAATGTCCCAAACATGGTTCCTTCAGATTTCAGGCTATAGCTGTTAATGAAAAGTAAATGTCAACATTAGTTATCCAATTCTATTCCTAACTGAGACAGGCATTCCACTGAGAAGAAGCAGGAAGGCTAATCTCAAGGCAGTGGGAAACTGCAGTTAAAAGTTGCAAAAATCAGAAGTTAAACAAAAATAAAGTAAGGTTAACTAATTTATATAAACACATACAAATATCAAAAGTACTAGTTATAAAAGTTCCAGCTACATACTGAATTTTAAAGAAAAGTGTTCTAAACCAGGAAATTTTGGCAGTCTGAAATATTGCTTGCTTCTCTGCATTACGCACATTTTCCAGCAAGGGGAGCCCCTATCTCTCACACGCACGCCTGAAGGTCTCTTTTTCCCTCTGTCAGACAGTAGTAGAGTTTCTGCTTTCTGAACCCATGGTCAACCAATGTTACTAAATTATGCTTGTTGCAATAAATGTATGTACTTCACAAGACTCAATAAGCTCAGTGATTAATAACTAATAAGCACATAGTATGTTGGTCACAGCACTGAGCCTGCTGGCATTCAAGAAGCATCTGGACAATGCTCTCAGGTGTAGGGTATGATTTTTTGGGTGGTCCTTTGGGGACACAGGAGTTGGACTCGATCCTCGTGGGACCCTTCCAACTCAGGTTATCCTATGATTCAATGTATTCTACATATTAGCATAACGGACAAATTTCCTTATGAAAACTTTCAGTGAGATAATATTTCTATTATGAAAACTTATTTAAAATGTTGCAAAAATAGAAATGAAATAGTAAGTCTTTTATAATTGTTTCCTATATACAGTGAAAAAAACTTTTTGTTAATGTGGGGATGTTTTACTTTAACTCCAAGATACTATTTCTGGCCCCTGTATATGGGTTTCCCCGTGTACTTCCACAAGCAAGCCATGAGGTTTGAAGACTGCTACTGTGGAATGACAAATGGGGAAAAAGGCTATCCTGCAAAAATGCAAAGTGAACTGTAGGCAGTCTTCTGCCTACTTACCTTTATTTTATTTTAATAATTATTATAATTATATGAAATTAAATACATTAAATCATATTTAATAAAATATTTTATTAAATAAAAAGCTTTTAATGAACTCTACAAGCATTCTGTTTTTCTTTCTACAACTTCAAAGACTAGTATCACAAAAATCTGTGACCTGTAAGAAGTGTGGTGACTGGAAAGCATATTTCTAAGCTGCAATTAAGTGTGCAAAGATCAGATAAAGTTTAGCTGATTAGTGGTTATAGTATTTGATTTCTGACCACAGAATTCTGTACATGACATCAAAATCGAAGAGAGCTGTTACAGTAAAAACACAAAGAATCTCAGTAGTTTAAAGCATGAAGTTAGCACAAGGCAAATACTGTTGATTTTCTGAAAAATCAAGTTGGAGAAAAAAACATCTAGCAGTTACATACTAAAAAGAAAGGCAACTCAGGATGCTATTTCTGAATTAAAAGCATTTCACTAAGAGGGAAGAATACAGCTTAAAAGATGTAATATGCCTGAATAGACTATATTACAAACAATTAGGAGATTAAATGATCAAACTCGGGGGGGCGGGGGAGGGGAAGACTTCTTGTTGCTAAAAATCATTCACTAAACCAAATCAGTAACCTTATTTGTCTTCAGTAACGCACATCTTGTGATCGCATCCCAGCAAAGACAAGGTGGTCATTCAGATGCTCTGAGTGATACATACAGCACGGTAACAGTTTCTGTTCATTTCATGTATTGATGATTATCATCTTTAAAAAAAGTGGAATGCTCCAAATCCTTAGATCTTAGCATGTGATGTATGGACAAAGAAATAGAATTCTCTGTATCAGAGAGCATCAGAAAGCTTTGCCAGAAAATCAGGATCTTCAAGATGCAGACCATCAGTTTGCAACACTTCAGAAGTGATGAAAGCAGAAGCACAGTACTAAAGAAACAGGACACAACATTATATAAAGGGAAAGATGATATTAGATTCTGGCTATATATCTCAAATTAGGTTCAAATCTGAATGACCACCACTGTACTCTTCAAAAGTCTCAAACTTCTGCAAAGCAGAATTTCAATCAATGCAGGTTAACTATAGGTAGTATTAGTTTTCAAGAAAGTTGGATGCAACAGTGTTAAACTGCTTAAAAAAATCAAGTTACTATCATGTACCCTTAACTGGTAAATTCAAAGACATCCAATGTACATCTAATGGTCATGGTATACAGTCAGTTGGACTCTGTCCAAGGTTACCAAAATTATTTTAGTCACCAAACATTCATGAACCACTTATTTAGTTACAATCTTCATTGACATCTGTACTGCATGGGAGTCAAAGAACAAATGTTAAATTCCTGAATGTGGTTTCATCATATACAATGCTAAATGAAATCATGAAAAACATTCTCTTGCAGCAAGTAAAATTTGAAGATGTTGGTGAGAAATCTGAAAGACTATCAAGACACTATAACCAGCTTCTCAAAAATTGCAAAAAACTTGGATTTTACCACATTCTAGAAATAAGATGCTCTCAATTTTTATGTGTTATTACTTGGAACATTTGTTATACAGGAAGTGCTACACTTCTCTTCCTGTTTAACAGGAAAGGGTCTGCAGAAGCATTATTTTCCTAATAATTGTTTTACTGAGCTGACTTTATGAAATTCTCACTATCAAAAGCATACAATATTAAGTCCAATAAAATCAGCTATGCGAGTCCCGTTTTCCTCAACTGCAAACAGCTTACTGCTGTCAGAAAATATATGCCTTTCCAAAACAAAAAAGAATAAACAAGTAATATACTAATTACTTTTTGTCTGGAATTTACCAGTATTGGAGGAAGACTAAACTACGTAATGACTTGTTTATTTTTATTTTGACCTAAAACACAAACAAACCCTACATTGTTAGGAGTAGCTTCTCTTTAGCTGTTACAGTTGTCATCAGCAGTGTCAAGATAACTTCATACCATCATGACAACAAGATTCGTTTTTCCAACCTACTTGTATTTCATATCACATTACTTTACAGACGAGGTTCCTTACGAAAACAGTGACAATAGCAAGTATTGTCAAGTAGTGAACTGAAATAAGAACACAAGCATTTTAAACTGTTGGCATTTATCAATCAAGATCTGTGGGCTTTGTTTCAGTCTAATGCTTTTGACAGTTTCCTTGCCTTCCAATAGGAAAACACTCTTCTAATATAAGGCCACTGGAAGAACAACCACCCCTACTTTAAAAAGATATATCTACCTATCAAACATTTTTAAACGGTTTATCATTTAGGTTCTGTTTCTTCAATCTGATGCAATCTCACGTTGAAATAGTAATGCAGTATAAGACCTTGTTAGCCCAAACAAGACCAACTTTGCATGTGACTCAATGTACAGTAACTTGGAGAAAAACAAACAAAAGAAGCAAAACCAACATCCACTAATGTATCTGGCCTTCAGTATGAACAGAGAAGTTTGATGGCTTACTAACAGTTTCTGTTGGACAGAAAACACTATTTTTGCTTATCTGATTCTTCCAGTTTTGCTTCATCATGGATTCCTCTTTAATTAAGTTAGTTACGCACCTGCATCAATAACTGGAGCTGGGTATTTTTAAGAGTCAGTATTTAAAAAATTTGTGAATAAAAATGCAGAAAAGACAGCAGCAAAATTAATTGTTGTTTAAGTGCAACTTTGTATAAACCCCTGAAAGTAAAAGAAGTAAATAAACCTATGCTGGAAATAGCTCTGGGAGTGGGTATCATGAGAAAAGGTGTTTTGCCAGACTTGAAAACAGTGGCACTCTACTCATTTGCTTTTGATACTCCATATTGTACAGAAAATTAACATGCATCCTCTGAGGCATTTGGTCTTATAAACATTCCCTTACGAGTACTTCCTTTCATCCTTAGCCACATGGGACATTTTCCATATACTGCAGTTTTCAAAAACATAAAATTAAGTAAATTATGCGTGGAACACCTACCATTGTCACTGTCTCCTTCAGATGGTATACTGTAGCTAAAGTTGTCCCATGTTTGTGCCTGTGTAAGTGTGTTGAAGGAGATAGGAGGAAGACTGAGGGATGGGTCTGCTGGAGGGGAGTGACAGCCAGTCCAACCACAGTGGTGTAAGGACCGGGGGTGGGGGGAAAAGCACGGGCAGCAACATTTCATATATGGCATTAGGGTTGTATGGCAATGATGAAGATGCAATTCAAAGGTGATCAATACAAAATGCATTTTTTTTTGAAGAAAAGAATGAAAGATGGTGCAGAATAAAAAGAGCGAAAAGTTATATGTTAGTACTTGCAAACTATACATTGCATGTGCAGTTAAAGCTGTTAAGCTCAACAGGATCATTGTAACCATAGCACTTCACACAAATTGTTTACAACCAAGTTTTAAGAAAAAGTACCCATAGATTTTATGTTATAGCCTGACGAAAACCTTGACTTTGTGAATCAGAAGGTAAATACATCTGCTGTAAAGTTTCAGCAATTACAGTAAAAAGTTTGGAGAGGAATTGAGTTATTTTTTGCAACTGTCATAAGAAGACTGCACCCCCCAAAAGACAACGTATACATCGGTATGAAAATATTATTACACTAACTTCCCAGTTAATGTTGATAGGTCACAAATATATCATCCCTTGAATTCTTATTCTGTTGAAGTATGTCCTGTAAGCACATGTACTAGACGTTTCCCTTTTTGTTTAATCACTTAATAGCTTATCTGCACTACTTACATTCCTTGCTGACTCTAAGTCCAAATCTACAACGGGCCCACCCCCATCCTAGGAAAGTTCTGGTCCTCAGCAACCTTGGCAGACTTTCTAAGGACAGGGAACAGAGAAGTAACACTGCCAAAGGATGATCCTGAGTCTTTGCCGCAAGCCTTGACAAACCTGCTCTGTAGCATTATAACAAGCACAAATTCAGTAATGATCCAGCTGGGCTCCCTAGAGAACACAAGATCTCACATGTCCACAGATGCTGTAAATCTGGAGACCCTGATCACCAGACGACTGTAAAAGCATGCCATGGTCATGGCCACCCTGGTGTGTTTGCTGATAAAAATGAGTTGATACTCACTATGGAGCTAACTTGCACAGCAATATAGCCTCTATTTTCCATTCATTCTGCCTTCTCTCCTTTGACTAGTCATGACAGCACCCTCTTACTTGTTCCTCAAATCCTTCATTGGATATTTTTATTCCTTCCCCTTCACATCTACTCTACACTTGTGTCTCTCCAAATCTCCATTCTACAGCATTTCCAAAATGGAAACTGACATCCTTGAAGTATCTCCTGTTTATTTTTAGCACGCCATCCATCCTTTCAAAGCTTTCCACTGGTTTCTTCCTTTTCATTGCAGAATTTAAATCTCTCCTTCCTTACTCTTAACAATAATGTCACTCAATGTTTTTCCTGTACCTGATCACAGTTCTTTACCACTTCGTCTACTGAAATAACGAGCTCTTCCCTTGCTTCTTGGTTTTCCATGTTTTATCTAGTACATCACATACACAAGCAACATTATAATCCCCGGTTAAGTTTGAGGAGAATGAACTATTTCTGCTCTGAATACTACTTACTTTCAGTAAGTAAAGAAAATTCCCATTTTATACCATTCCAAACTAATAATAAGGAACTTAATCGTATAGACTCTCTCATTCCCCCACAATTCTGGAATCTGTACTAAAAAAAATATGATAATTCAGACGACATTGTGTAAAACTTCACCTTAAACTTTCCTTCACATTCAATGGTTCAAGAGCTCTCTCTCTTTAGATATGCCTTTTTTCAAAGCCTGTTTACTGCTTCTCGCAACTGGGACAATGGGTCAGCCAAAACTGAGTCAGCATAACCTAAACTCTGAGAAGAATTCAACGTGGGGTAACAGAACACTGATTTATGGAAAATAATAAGCAGTCTTTAATTACACTGGCAATTCAGATTCGCATGATTTTCCAAAGTACACAGATAATCCAGTTAGTCTTCTTGGGGAGAAAACAAGGAGGACAAATAAATATTCAGAGATTAGAAAAACAGTAACTAACCCTTGAAAGAGGGAAAAATGCTGTCAAGTTCTAATAATCACTGTGTGTTCCAACAACACTGAAGGACAGCGAGGCAAGCATGTCCACATACACCAACATCGTGCTGCAAATCCTCTACAGATTATGAAAATGAAGAATTTGGATTCACATGTAAGATTATGCTACGTAAACAGTTGCAAGGGAACAACTTTTCACATCCCATTACAAAACCACACTGTCGTTTTAAGTTTTGTCAGTGCTTCTTTTATCCTCTAAAGGTACAATTACTATTTTTTATCTGGGTTCTGCTATTTTGTTCAGCAGAAACTATGAAATATAATGCAGTCAAAATGGCACAGAAGAACAGCAAAAATATTTTTGAATACTGCAAGATGGGTTAGTAGGTGTTCATAACTCATTTTAAAGATTAAGGCAAGAACTTTGCAATAATCTGCTTCCAAAACGTTGAATGATACCAGTTGTAATTACTTCATGAATCAAGTGTAAGAGATTTACATATATCATCTATTTTGAGTGATTCCCTTTCCGAGTGCTAAAGCACATCCCAAGAGCAAAACTGTGGTTCTAAGTAAACTTATAATTATTGGTTCCTTTCAACAGTAAAGTTAAGGTTTTCAACTTGAATATGAATTTGCGAAGCCATACTCTATAAAATATTTAAAAAGAGGAAATAATTGGAAAAAAAATTCTTTTTACCTTCTGTGTAAACAACTGATCCTTGAAAAGAATCTGTCAAGAAGTCAAACACATTCATTACCTTTCAAAACATTTTCTTTGGATACCCAGACAGCCATCAGATATGAATTTTCCAATGTTTTACCTTCATTTTAAAATGAAAGAATAAAAGGGCCTTCAGTCCTGAACACATACCAGTATATACTATATTAGTATATACTAAGGCAGACGTTTAAGCTCCTGTGGTTTATCCTTTGGAAGCACTTCTATTTGTGTGCGCACTTCAAAAAACTAGAATCATTAACCAGAAGTCTGGTATGGTTTACTTTCACCTTTCCAAAACACAAGTCATTATGAAACAGTGAGGGTATATAAAAAAAATCAAACAGAAAACAACATCCATTTAAAATAGATGAAAATAAATGTTGTGAAAATAAACTCTCCAATTTCAGAAAGGTATGCTTGCATATATTTTCATTGACCATTTGCCATTTTTCCCCACAGAACATGATGTACACAGAATATTTTAAAATCTATCTTGCCCTCAGGTTTAAAAGATTTACAGGAGCAAGTAATTCAAGTAAAAGCCCTAATGAAGTAAATAGCTAACAATCACTTCCAATGAGTTCTAAAGTTTTCCCTAAGGCCATGAAGAACTTAAATGAAAAAGCTAACGAAATAAATTACAGACTGAGCTGAAAAACTTCCCTGGATCACAGAACTGCTGGAGCTCTAGAACAGCTCAGCTTTAGGGCAGTAAAGCAGTATATAATTAACGAGCACAAATTCAGACAGTGATAAAGTGGTTGAAACACAAAACTGAAAGACAGCAAAGGAAAAAGAGAATCATGGCAAGCTAGCCAACTTTAAGAGGACAAATGTTCAGGATTCACAAATATGCCAGTATTTTGAGCTATGTACTACTTTTATCTGTAATTTTTTCCTCAAGTGTTAACAAAACAAATTTAAGTACTTCTTTTACAGCAATTCTATAGCAGGAAGGTGGGAGGAAACAATATGCAGTCTCCCTACTCTACAGCAACGCTTTGTCCCATTGTGATACAGAGCTAATTTACTGCTGTTTTATCTGATGTTGGAAAGTTTTACTATTGCCAAATTCACCTGTTTTACCACAATATAAATCTAAGGTAACATGAGAGAAACTGCATGCAATGAGGTGAAAAACTGTGCAGTAATGGCTCTCGTTTGGTGATTCTGTAGTGCATAATATGGCAAGGAAAATTAAATTTAGATGACCAGGTTTTCTGTAACTCATTGCTGTGACCAAACAGCTTCATAGCATTGGCATACTCAAAGCGATTCAAATATACCAATTTGTATTGGTACAGAGCATAAAACCAACAGACTATAACCAACTGGCTTTAGTGTTTAATGAAGTTACACATGGCTTCGAAAAACATGGGGGAAGAACTGGACGAGTTGTGATAATCTGGGTCTTCCATCACTACACTTGTAGTAATGCTGCAAGAGACTACAACCCCTGTAGTCCAGTCCTTCTAGAAATTGTCTAAAAAGATTCACTAGGCTATTTCAGAAAGCATTTTTTTTTCCTTTATGTATCACAGTCATCAAGTATAGGACATCTTGGTACACCAATATGCCAAGATTAGGAAGTGTGTGTTAAACTAACACTTGAATACGAAGTCACAGCCTTGCACGCTCTCCTACAACACTGCTTCCATATCCTGGAAGCAGATTTAACTCAGCAGAACACAGGCTACCTCCTATGAAACCAGCAGCACGGCGTGGGACCATTCATCTTTGCATGTCTTTCTCCCAGTAGTGTTATCTTAACATTGGCACTGGACTGAATGAAATTACTCTTTTTTTTTTTCCAAGTCCTGAAAGGACACATTTGCTCATCATTTAACCCATAATTTACATGTTAAGAGAAAACATTTCTAAAGCATCAGGAACATAAAAGAATAAAGGCAGAGTTTAGCAGTCCAACCAACCACGAAATTAAAGTAAACAGATCTGTCACATTTGTATGTCATGAAATGGGAAATTTAAAATGTCTTCTTCACAAAACAAGATTGGTGAAATAACACCACTTTTTAAAACTTTTTAAACAAATCTACGGGTACAATTTCTTAAAATACATTCAAATATGAAACTGCTGCCATTATTGCCAAGATATTTTGTTATGGAAGCTACAAGCTTGCTGTGGTTTACCAGCATTTGAATAAAAGCATTTGTGGTGAATGTGAAAAACCAGAATTACAGTTTTCAGATGCTGAAGCATATTAAAAAAAGGTTATTCTTTAGAGGTGATGTGAGATGACTTAACAATATTGAAAACCACTACTGACTACCTCAGTGCAGAGAAGATAAAAATAAGTTTACCTGTAGCTTATCCTGCTTTTAAAGGAAGTGGTTACACCCAAGCCCTCAAATGCACTAACAGTTCAGTTTGTTTCCCCACCTTTTCTTTTTTTAAATAAACTGCTGCATATTAAAAGATTGATGGTTATGCAGATTTAGTAAATTGCAAATTCATGAAACTCAGCTGCTGACTGAAGTAAACATCTAATCTTCCTGTAAAACTTAATCTTACACAAGTATAACTACTGAGAGACTCACTGCAATAAGCAATTTTTAAAGCAATAACTTTTCTGGACAAGAAATATATATGTTTTCTGAACATAAAATGCATCAAATATATAGCTGTTATAATTTTAATCTCGAGTCAAACCTATGAACTTAAAATGTTCTGCTCTTCAAACTATTGTACAGGATGTTTCATCATTGCCTTCTGAAGGTTAAAAAAAAGTATAGACATCCATTAATAACACAGACGTTAAAAAAATAATACAAATTAGCTGATTTTCTTTCCTACATTACCTGATCGCGGCTTCAGGCCAAAAGGGATTGTGTTGTTTGCAGTGGGAGACAGTGTTGGACTTTTATCCTTGTTCTGTGTAATTAAAGAACACAAATCCAAATATGAGTAAATCCAGAATATCACAGCACAACTGACGGAATAAAATGTAGATTACAAATACTGCATGCTACAACTACTTCACCACAACCTGATTCTAATATAGCCTTGAACATGCAACAATCTCCCATATTTAGTCAATCCTGTTCCTTTGCTGGAATAGAAGCTGAAGTTTCTAACCAAAGACTGTGGGATACTGCCCCTAGCTACAAACAAGTGTGATTATTTCTCAGTTTTCTCCCACAAAATCACTTGGTCCCATCAAAAATACTTTTTTGTGACATAGTACATTTAGAAGAACAAAACAAAGACCAGTTTATCCTTAGATATGTTTCTTTCACTGAATTTATTACCATTCTGTGTAACTATTTTCCATTGAACACTGCATTCTGCCTAAAATGCAGAAAGGAGGAAGTTAATCATACACCTCAGAGCAGGATCACCCTTCACCCTGAACTAGGCTAACAGTCACAGCACAAAGAATAGAGTTGGAGCATAAAGAAGAGAATGGTGAGGTATAATCATGATACCACCAATAGTAACATAGGAAGAGTCCTATGACCAAACTCCGCAATGTGAATCCTATTTACGAAATGATTCCTTTGAGAGGAACTATAGGAGTCCCATCACCAAGTCTGGGTGCTCATGAATTTGTGAGCTGCTCGTACGTAGTGTAACATACAGGAAGAAATCCTGTTCCTGCATAGAAAATAGGAATAAAAATAATCTCCATAAAGAGTTCCCTACAGTTTCCCTTTTTGACCTTCTGCTGAAATTTGCACTGTGGTGGCAAAAGGATCAATGAAATTAGCTTCTTCTTGAAAAACTAATCAAGGACACTCGACTGTGCAAAAAGAAATTCCATTGCAATCAGTGGAAATTCTTGTGGAACAAAGACGACTTTAAAAGAAAAGGAGAATGATCTAAGACTAAATGTTTTGTACTAAGCTATGTAACTCAGAAACAAACTTACCAGAAAATGTTATTTATATTCTAGTAAGTCCATATAAGGACAAGAATAAATGAAACAGGCTAAATAACCTCCACAGCAACTACTCATAAGCTCGTATTTTCTGTGAAATTCAATTACATGTTTTATTTAGTATATGAATCATTCATGCAGAAAGTTTTTTTTTTTTTTTTTTAAAGATCTAAATGATCATCTATATACAAAAGACAAACAAATGGCACTAAACATCTTACCTCATTGTGAGAGGTTTGGCCACTTGTATTCCAAACAATTAGATCATTCTGCATGTTTGGAAAGAAAGAAAGAAAGAAAAGACCGTTTCAGAAATCGTATTAGTCATATACCACCACGGGTTATTTTATTTATGACAGTCAGATACTCATTCAATATTTTCCACCTTTACAACATTTTTTTTTTTTTTTAGCATTGTATTGGTTTTTCACTGAAAGAATTTTAATGAATATGTACTTTTACTACTAGATGAACACTGAAGATACCGTTTCAAAATTTTCTTGTGGAAAGCATTTGCAAAAAATTGTCTTTACCTAACTGATTCATAAACAAATTTATAAGATTAGAATCTCTGTTGGTTCAAATGCAATATCTAATTTTGTGTAACAAATTTGTAATTAAATTATCACCAAGTTTAATACATTAATAGAGATTTTAAATGTAGATTTGAAGAGGTAAGCATTCTTCAAGCAATTCATTTCATAATTGCAATGTAACATACCTTTTGTTACCACTTTTGCTACAGTTAAACTGGAAACATGGAAATCATGTAAATAACTATGAAATAAAATAATTAATTCTGTATTAGTTGTAACTTGGTCAGCAGAAACAATGCTGGCATAGGTAAAAAAATTAAATCAATTCAAAACCCCTTCATTAATGCAAACTTTTTTTAATCAAGACAAAAATGGAAACCAAAATAAAAGAACTTGAAACACTTGATCCCAACGCTCAGAATTTTCAAGTTAGCAAGATGGGAAGGAAGATTACACGCCTATTTTGCCACATGACCTTCCCTGGCCACCTCTTAAACTTAAAAAACAAAATCCCCGGCTACTGACTTTTTTCATAATCTTACCCCAACCACTGTATTAGCTAGAATAAACAGAAATAAATGTTACCAACCTGGTCCCAGCCAGTTTTACCTTAAATATACTGCTGGGAACAAAAATTTAGCAGTTTATTAAACTACTACAAGAACTGGGGTATTTAGGGTGAAGGGGAGGAGGAACCAGATGGTTTACTTTATTGAAGATATAACTTTGATGAGACTTATTTTTGACAGGTGAAATACAACTACTATAATACTTATTGGAAGACATTAGTTTCATTGTATCAGCCTTTGTCCTGAGACACAGGCCTTACTTATCCCATGTACAGTCAAACCTTGAGATTCAGTCTAGGGAAAACAACAAAAACAAACAAAACCCAAAGGGCCTAAACTAAAGGGTCTCACATTCCATACCCCAATGAATGCAATGCAATGACCCATTCCATTCCAAATGTTTCCATATTTATTGTATCTAGACATCTACATACCTGACTCAATGACCATTTTTCACCCTGTTCACATGTTCTCACTTCACTCTTGGCTTTCTCCATTATTAATTCCCTCCTCCTCTGAAATTCTAATTCCTCTTCAGCATTTTCTTTCTGTAAAATAAATTACTTTAGACTGAATCACTGGGAATAGAATTGTATCTTTTTTTGCATAACATTACCTCAGAAGTATTTCTTACAAATACTGTGATGGCAAGTGAGCTATAAAGAGACATTATCTACTTGCAGTTCCACTGCTAACAGGTAGATGATTCTGTAAGTCTAAACAAACTAATTCACTTCAAATATAGAAAGAGTACAGATAGCTAAGCTGTGAACAGTAGTAATTTATTCTCATGGCTAACAGTATACATGAAAGAGACAGCCCGTGAAAGATGACTCTCTGTACACAGGAAAGCTGCACAGAGGGTAAAAAAGGAAAAAAACTGATATGCAAAAGCAGCTGATGAATCCAGAAAAAAAAGTGTGTTTATATATATACACAACAATTCTATAAAAACTAGTTTAAAAATTAGTTGTGTCCCCCATCCTAGTACAGTTTTCCTTTACCTACTTGGTAGATTAATAGTTGATGAAATCACTGGCTCATTTCCTGCCTCATCCCCAAGTATTTTGTAATAATATGCTCATTAACGTACCTGACCAAGGGAAGACATCTCCATCTGCATTTGACCGCTATGTATAAAGATAAACAAATGCAAATATGTAATTTACTGTGTAGAAACTTAAATATGATGAATCTAACAAATGCAATATTTTTTCTAAAAAAAGGTAGATAAACACACTTTACTGTAGACTCCTGAAATTCTAAAGCTGTTGCTGGTTCCATGGGATACAGATTCGCATCACTGCTCTCTGAAATATCCATGCTTAATCTGTAAGGTTTGAAATAAAAACATTGCACTGGGGTATCGTTTCTGTAACCACTCTTATGTATTTAATTTCAAACACATGAATATATTAAATACTTTTAGTCATGGTATTAACCCAATCAAATTTCTCTCTTAAAAGAGATCACCACTTTGATCAAAGCAGCATTAACATCTGCAAAAAATCCTGAGCAATGGCTTATATTAAAACCAAAGGACTAACAACCATGCCACTATATGTAATACCAAAGATGTCTACACCCAACCTCTAGCA
Organism: Cygnus atratus; assembly: GCF_013377495.2. Taxonomy (NCBI): domain Eukaryota; kingdom Metazoa; phylum Chordata; class Aves; order Anseriformes; family Anatidae; genus Cygnus; species Cygnus atratus. The sequence goes on along the minus strand of NC_066362.1, from coordinate 179,029,935 downwards.
CCCCGTGTCTGAATAGAATCCACAGCCCTAGCTGGATATTCACATTTAATTTACAGAGCATGAAAACAAAGCAGCACAACAATAAACTCCCAATAGCCAACCAATTGGAAGAAAGAAGTAAATACAGGAAAGGGAGTGAAGGAAGCATCTAAAAATACTGAAGACAGCCTGAAATGCTTTTCCTTTCCTGAACTGAATTGCTGCTACTGTATTTATGCCAATTTATTTATTTAACAAGTTAAATGGTCATATTTGTTCTTGAAAAAAGCTGTAGTACATATGTTCTATATGTAGCTCTAGTCAGCACGTGCTAGGTATGCTTCAGCATCACATGCTGCATCAGCCCCTATAGACTCTATTCTTTGTAAATCCTAAATGGCTTTCAGTGTCAGACAAGGATAATTCCAACTAAAGATACTTATTTCAATTAGATTTATCCTGATTAGATCATTATACTAATGCAAAATGGAAACCTCTCTGGGGAAAGTTAAAAGTTTTGCCATGCTCTAGGCTTAAGTTAAAAGCATGTGAAAGCTTTTGTGCATCTTAAACTAAGGAGCAATGCAAACATTTACACTCCTTTGTGCATTTGGATGAAGATAACAATACTATTCAGCATGACAAACAAAATTTTCCTCACACAGCTTTATATAACGTATTTACTATATAAAACTGCCATATAATCCAGTAATTGTGCAAGCAATGATGAGGAACCTGTGGCCCAAAGGATGGAAAGTCAACAGCTTTATTTGGTAAATACTAGGCACCCAGGTGTGTCATGCTGGACAAGTCTGTTCATTAACACACAACAAACAGACATGTGAGTGGCCCGCTTAGCACTTGACATAGAAAAATAAACACATGCATGACATGGTAAGTCATCTTTAAAAGCCACATTTCATATATACTATAGTGCTATTGAAAGCACATCTGAACAAGCACAGAGAAAGTGAGAGATGAATTTTCTGTGTTTTATTGCCTTTTGTAATTTGGTAAGAAAAACTAAAGATGTACAAAATATCACACAATATTTGATAAACAAAGTGACAAATTTTACAAGGCTAAGAACTCAAAGTTTTTAATGTCACTTTTTCCATTTTAACAGCAGCACTTCTCCCACGAAGTAATAAGACTCAAATGAGATACAGAAGCAATGAAATACTTTCTCACAGAAACCACAGGAACTAAAAAGTTTTCCTAATTTGTATGATTTTTTTTTTAATTAAGAAAAAAATACTCATAAATCAAGTATTTAGTATACGATTCAAGAATTCAAGTATTTTCTGTATGATTCAAAATAATGCCAGGTAATTCCTTCTCATGAAATACTAAACAGGAGTGAACTTGTCCTAAAAAAGCAGAAATGTTATGCTAAGTGAAAAAAGCAGTGTCAAAATAAGCTTTTAAAGTAAAGATCAGAGTAGTTGTAAGAACAAACGGACAGAGTAAACTGGCCAAGGGAGGAAGGAAAAACAAGGATATTTTAGACTGGAAAAGATAAGTTGTCTAATCTTCAGAGAAATTAAGCTCTAAAACTGCTACCTCATATAGGTAACAAAGAAAAACTAGTTTTTTAGTTTTTAAAATGAGCTCAGTCAGTTTTTGGAAGGGATTACACAGAAAAGCAATAGCAAGCATATGGACAGAGCTATCTATAACCTCAATCGTCCTTTTAAGCCAGACAAGCATTTTTTTGTTTGTTTCTTTAAAATACTTATTCTTTTGTTTATTCACAGACCCAGGGTCATTCCACCTGGCTTTCAGCACTTATAACATGCATAAAAAAATCAGAAAACTTTGCCTTCTACATTCAGGGGGAATCCTAAATCACCTTCTCTAGCTGCCTCTTCCTTTTTCTCATTTCGACTTCAGAGGGAGACTAAAGGAACTCCATCACTACTTCGGTCAACCTTTTTGTATGTCCTATTAATGCAGGGCAAAGCTAGGCCACAAAACCTTCTACAAACCCCACATAATAAATACATCAAGCGTGAATAAATAGAGGAGAGTTTAGTTTACAGCCCTTAAAAGAAATCTGACTGTCCTACAGGAAACTTCAGAAAATCACAGTAGTGTACAGAGTGAGATTAATAGCCGTCTCTCCATCTCTAAATTTATTTTATTTTTATACCTGAAATCCTTATTAACATACTAGAAATACTGTACATACGAAGACAGAATGCAAGTTGCCTTCTTAACTATGTGCCTCCAGAAAAGTATTAGTATGCTAACAAAGCACTTGGTAACTCTGGAGAACTTTAAATTATCAGTTTAAAAAGAACTCCAAAAGCCATTTGCATATATTTTAAATACATGACATTAAGACATCGTCTATTTTAAGCATACCTGTTGGGATCTTGTAATAAATCTACTGCTTCTCTTAGTTGTTCTATCATTGCTATATCAATAGTTTGTTCTTCTGATAAATTTATTCTATAATAGAAAACAAAAACATTCAGAAAGAGGTAAAAACAGCAGTTATCAAGGGTCGTCTGAATTTCAATTTGTGAACTGTATCTTCCAACTAGCACAAATATACTAAGGGCAGGGGGGGAAACAGCCTCTGTGCACACTAAGTGCTAAATTTATAAAGAGAGTGTCTTCAGAAAAATTCACCAGCACTTTGCCTTTAACAAAACTCCCCAATCCAATATATACATACATAAACAAATGTGGTAAACTAGAACTTCTGCATCTCAGTTAAACAGACTTTTAAACAGACTTTTAAAGCTGAAGATTTATTTACTAATATTTGACTCTTACTAACTGCTTTCATCACATATATTGTTACTAAATACAATGATTCTTTTAATGGACAGCATGCTTTCTTTTGCTTTTCAAGACCTGTAATGCTTTTTGGAGTTTAGAAACCAATCAATCGCCTACTAGTTCTGCCAACAAGGCTCTTTTAGAAAGTACTTATTTTTCCCTCCTTTCAATATTTGGTTTTAATCACGTAGGACTCTACTGTTCTGCTTAGTGAGAACTTCGCAGTACGCTGTTGTGCTAAATCATCTTTTCTTATGCATTCTTGTCACTGACTGATGTTCACTTGTATCGCTCCTGAATTAGTGCTTATGAATTAATGGTTGCTTCAAGGTTAAAATTATGACAATACGAAGAGACCGATTTTTTCAGATTTTTTTTTCATTTGCATTAATCTTAGATTTTATAAGTTTTGATAAAATCTTTTTTTTCTAAAACAAGAACAAAAACAATGCCATAAGCAGACTAAATATCAAAATATTTAATTAAAAAGCTTGGCCTCTACATAGGTTAAAAAACACATTACAGCTTTATTAGTGCCTACAGATTAGTTGCAAGATAAGATCCACTTTGTTTACCAATAATGTATAAAACACCGAGCACATATAGAGAGCGTAAGGCTGTGCTTCTGTCATGTTTCCAAGTCTACAAAATTATTAACTGAGAAGGAAAGACCAGTTCTGGTCATCTAATGAAACAATATAATTCATTACTTATAGACACACAAAAAATACTCACATTTCCTCTGTTTGCCATTGTGCATCCTCTTCTATTCTCAATAGTTCATCACACTCCGCTGCTCTGCTCTGTAAGCAGACAAACTGATATTAAGAACTGAACTTTGCAATTAAGTAGGCAGATAAATTTTCCTTTCAGACTCAGCACTGACCTATTTTATTTAACAGTTTAGGGTGGCTAGTTGAAGCAATCCAACACTTTTGCTCCACTCCTCACTCTACCCCCTTTTCAGACACTAATTACATGATCTTCTATTCAATGTTCAGATTTTATTGAGGCCAACAGCCCTCATCCTCCTTTAACTTCAAAAAGAAAGTCAAGTAGCATGAGAATTCTTTATTCCACGTCCCAGATTTCATTTGTGCCTTTCTGGTGTATGCAAACAATGCTTCAGTTAAGCATGACCCTGTCATCTTACTTGCTCTCCTCCCACAGCCAGATTTGTTTACAGAGCAAAGAAATTCCAAATACAGAAACAGTAACAATTATTTGTTTCATTCATAACTATTAACAGGATTCCTATTTGACCATTTTTAACAGCTCTGATAAAAAAACAACAAAAAACAACTGCATGCGGCAATTCGTATCAGCTGGCCAGTTATTTTGGGTTCAGTGAAGGCATAAATCAGAGCTCCCACTGTCCTACCTATAATTATGAAGTGCTACTTATTAGAATACCTGAATCCCTAACTTACACTTCCCTTTGGTATTTTGCAAATGTCTTCATTTTGGATGGGCAGGAACACTTGAGTAATTCAGTTGCCACTAAAGACAGAAGCTCTGAGTGGACGTGCATTTATACTGGCAGAGAATGAACAGCATAAAACAGAAGCCTATCCTCTTTTGTGTCATGGGTTTGGCACAGACGTCGCATCACCCTGTATCACCAATAAACACTATCCAATTCTGCCAGATGTGTCACTGAGGAATGTACCCAGCTTCTCTAACATTCCCCAAGGATGACGCATTTCACAATAACAATCCCCAGTAGAATAAAGACATTCTTTTCATCCTTATTAATTATTACAGAAACGAAGTATATGATTTTCCCCATAAGAAGGGCACATATCACAAGGTGAAAAAAACATAGCACTTATTGCAGAAGGCAAACCTCAGTCTCTGGGCATAATTACACAGATAAGATAAAGCCATACCAATTAGGACGAACGTTTGAAAAACAAAATCTTCCAAGCCTAAGACCTTTTTTTGGCACTGCAAGTGGTACTGAGTTAATGTATGGTTTGGTTAACCAGAATTTCAATTTTAGATGTCCCAAAACATATGCTAGTAGATGACTAAATATAAACCAAAGAACGCAACAGTCTGAGATCTGCAGAAGAAGGAAAAGACACCCAGTTCAAAATCCTCAGCATAGACTGGATGAACCACCTGTTCAAGTCACCAACTGCTGATCTCAACTGCCATAATGTTAAGAAGATATCAAAACACAAGTAAGTTAAAGTGCTTAATCTGGCAATACTGTCATACCGCCTTTCAATACTGTAACCTCTCTTTTACTGAACCACTGTTTTCTTAAAGCCTTAGCCACAAGGTAAAGGACAACTCGCAAACTAGAAAAGAGAGTTATGGGTATAATAATTTACTAGATTAATTATCATGATTTTAAATTTATCTACTTACTTTTGCATTCTGCATCTTTTATGACAATGAATGTTGTGGTATTTTATTCATTAAAATGTTTACAGTTTGTTATTCCTGCTTGTTCTATACCTATGAAAGCCATGAAGATATTTCCCCCATTTAAAATTGATCACAAACTTGCCTTAATGTAACTCATAAATTCAGTAGTAAGAGCATCCGATTCATCAAACTGGTTTCCTGTTTCTCTTGACTTATCGTTGACAATCAAGTGAGATCCCTGAGGGAATTCCACTAATAACAATAAAAGAAAGATGGAATGATTTCTGGGTCAGCTGAAATTTCTTACTCAGAAGAACACAGATTATAGAGTTTAAAAACAATTAAAGTTTAAATTCAAACCATATTAAAAACCTCAAACTAGTTATGACTTTTGCATTCTAGGGATCGATGCCAATTCGTTCCAAAGCTGTAATAAATCAATATCCTTGGCTCATACGGTCATAGATCAGATCACAACTGGCACTGATGGTGTCAGTTTTGAGCTACACAAAATGTCTTGCCGGTACCAGTACAAGAACAAAGTGGGAAAGCTACAGAATTATTTTAGAATAGTCACACGTCTCAACCAGCGACTAGTAGTTTTTTTTATACAACTTTAAAGTTATGATGCTGTAACTAACACTCAAACTCTCAGCAGAACTCAGAATGATTCAGAGCCTTCCAAACAATGAGAACCTCTTGCTTACATATACTGTTTCCTGAAGTACATGGCAGTAATAATTTTCTCCTATCTGAAGCAGTCTTAGCCCATAATTTACCCTCTGACGCATCGATAAACACTGTAGGGTATGATACCCTTGCTATCTCACTTAGTGTTCTATTACATTCTGATGAGAATCTGAACTGAAGTTCATTTAATCTAGTACTTAACACTGGTGTGAAAGACTCATCTCCTACTTACATGGTTTCCACATACAACTCACTGACATTATCTTGCAGCTTATTATTGGTATGTGTGGGCCTTAAAGAAACACTGTTTATTAATATCTGTATGCTGATAAAGGTGTAACTAACAATATTTATATAAAATTACACTGTCAGCACCTGAAGAGATGCTTATTTCTTTCCAGATGTAATGCTGACTTTGATGAATAAACCTTTATATACATGCATTAAGTATAGCCATCTGAAATGGACTCTACTTTTACATATAGCTAATTCAGAATCTGAACTAGCGTTTGACAAAAGCTATTAGTTGTTGGTATTACTGATTGAGAAGCATGGTTTAAACTGTCTCTCATCCTTCTTCCCCCAGTCAGAACTACAACTTAACTCTTGAGAAAGGTGAAACAAGCTCATTGAAACTGCTACAAAAACTGACTATAAGGACCTTGATTCTATTCTAAGTAGCACGTTCTTCTGTTTTAAATGACTGCATAGGTATGCTTGAAGTCTTCTGGATAGGTAGGCATTTATTCCAAAAAACTAATAATGAAAATACTTGCTGTTTGATTGGAATATCAGCAAGAAAAAAACAATTTCAGGCATTTATCCAATGCAAAATAAAACACTGAACATTCCAAGGAAAAAGAGTAATAATGACAATGTATCTAATTTAAAGGTGATGTTTGTAGTCTTCTGGAAGACTGACTGATACTTGTTGGGCCATGATTTTTTGCAAACTTGATTTACAGTGTTATAGACAGAATTATGAACAGAATTTCCATTTTTAACTTCCACTTTTTTCACATTCCAACCTTTTCTTGAGTTAGCGTGGTGACCCAAATCTTCCTTTACAACCTGATCTTCTTCTACAATGTCAGACATTGGAACATTAAAGCTGATAGTATCTTCATCAGACGGCTAAGAAGAAATAAGAGAAACACCGGTTTCAGTTCAAATCACAGACTGAAAAAAATGGATACAGTATATCTTAGTGAACACTCTGGAGAGTAAAAAGGCTAGTATTGGCGAGGATACCAGTGCATCTAACATGACAAAATCCTGTTGGAAGAAGATGCAGTCATGCTGAATACACCCTCACAGTATGCTTGCCAAGCAGCACAATTCCTCTTTTTTCCTACATTCCTCACTGCACCAGTTCTCTCTTAGCAGTGACACTGTTGCAGTTGGCTGCCTTTCTGCATTTCTCTCCTGGACAGCTGAAAAAGGGGCTCTATGGAGCCACCAAAAAGAAGCTAAGCCTCATATCACAGTTCTTCTGTCTTTCCCTCCAGGCCTCCTTTATCTTTATCTTATGTGACATTGAAGTAGTAAATTCAGTTATTCTAGATCAAAAGTTTTATGTTTTGTTAATTTCACAACTATCATTTGAAAAATATTACAGTAAAATATTGTTATACATGTATTATTAAAAGTTTTGAATACTAAAAAGAGGCAATTTTTTTTTTTTTTTTGGCTAGGCAGAGTAAACAGCCACAACTTTTAGAAAAGATTTTGGAATGTTGGTGTAAAAATAAATAAATAAAAAGCAGTATGCCACAGGACATTCAATTTACAAATAAAAAAAAAATATCAATCCATTAACATAATCCCTCAACCTAAATAGGACTTCCAGGGTCCATAGCCTACAGCACTCTGCAATTCGTTTTCCAGGTGTTTCCTGTCAGTAAACTATCAAACAAACTATCCAAAGCAACATACAAAAGTCCTCATTGCTCCTTCATAGGTGAAAAACTATCTCACTTCCTACATCCACAGTTTTACCTTTATTCAGCTAGCAAAAGAATGAGACAGGATATATGAATCAAAAGCATAGGCCGAAGAGTGCAACTTCCATTTCAAAAACCTAACATTTTTCCAACACAATTTGGATGATGCATTTTGAAAGAATCTTCACAGAGTCTTGCTGGTTCGACAGCATTGCTCTTATGGATAATGAAGCGGGGACACCATCTGGATCTTGACCAAGTTCCTGTTCTAATCAATTTTAACTGAGGAAAAAATAAAATCAAACGGAGGTAGAAAGTGAATCTGCTACTCTCTGTTCCTAAAAGATGAAGCATGTGGGAGTGCGCTATCTTCAAGCAGAATTTGTCTTCAAGCTGATGCAATCAATTTTACAGCAACAATACATCTTTCACTCTAACTGCCCAAGACTACAGCTCTGAAGAATTGACCCTATCAACAAACCAGACTAATCGACTTAATTTCATCAAGTATTCCCTCCCACGTGTATGTATCCAAACCTAATTAGCAAGTTCCTGAAAAAAAAACAACACATTGGTATTCAATCAAACAAGCACTTCATTTAAGTTTCCCTTTTCACATTGCACAAATGCAACATGACCTCCTGGCAGCATTCTGTAAAAGAGCTGAAATTCAACAGCAATTAGCTTTCAGACTAAAGTGGAGTTTGCTTTGATATATTTGATGTATTTACAGAAACCCTCTAAAAATGTGTTTAACAACTCATAAAGGAGTGATCATTTAACATTTATCTAATGTTTGGTATGGAGGTTTCTGTCAGTACTGATGTACTTGAATCTGTATTCACAACATGCTAATATTTCTTGCACAATTCTCATATGTAGCACATTTATTAAAGTTTGTCTCAGAAGGAAAAGTGAGTAGTGAATTTATTACCAAGCATATTTGGGATTACTGATGCTAGCATCAATCTTCTCCTTAACAGCAGAGCAGTTGACAGGCAGAGATGGAACGAGTAAACAGCTCCCATATAAAAAGTCTTTGTCCTATAAATATGTACTGGTTTAGTCCAGTTGTCTTTAAAATATTTTTTTTCTGCTGCATGCCAATTGCTACATTTTGACTACAAGAAAGACAATATTTTGTAAAGGTGTTATTTATAGCTGAAGAGGAAGTTCTGGAACAACAGTTTCATTAACAAGCTAACAACTTCAGGAAGTGTAAGAATGGCAAAACGGTTTGCAGGCTTCATTGAATGGGATGAACACTTACAATTAAGTAAAAAAACCTGCCCAAATGATTGGCAACCATTGTGTACATAAGTGATTCTGTATTCAAAAGACCAGAGTGTAAGTGAATTCATTTTCAATTTGCTTTTATAGTAACTACAAATTCAGTATCTAAGCTCAATTGTTTATACTTTAGTTTCAAAACCAACAGACTCTTTTCCTCAACGGGAGAGAGAAACAAGTGAAGAACCAATGCAAAATTATATTAAGCAGGAAGTCCATTCTCTTCCTGTTAATATTTTACTGTGAATATCTGAGTATTTCCCATTAGGTCCTTTCATTTATACATTTCAGAAATATCATCACTGAAGTATATTAAAGTTATTTACTTATTTATCATTATTTCGTAGAATCATTTAAGTTGGAAAAGACCCTTAAGGTCATCAAGTCCAACCATCCAGACAACACCACCAAGTCCACTACTAACTCTATCCCTTAGCGCCATATCCACATCTCTCTTACATATGTCCAGGGATGGCAACTCCGCCACTTTCCTGGGAAAAAAAAATTATTATTAATGAAATTCAACCTTTACTGCTCATTTGAGTACCCAAGAAGAGACCTTTCTATGGTTGTGCGCCCTGTTTGACTGAGCGTAGCCTCAAAAAAAAGTCTAGGAAATGCAGCTGTAACTGCTTAGTAGAACACTACTCTCAGAAAGCTGTCTTTTTCTTTGCCCAGTCATACAACATAGCTCAAGAAAAATCCTGAAGGCATATTTCCAGCACTGCCTGTCTGCCAGAGCATGGAAACACACTAAGATCTGCAAGTTCCTAAAGTTCTTACTCTCCATTAAACTGCTGTATCCACGACACCATAGAACATATTGGGACCAGGCACACTGAACTCCTGTTAATTCCTAACAGAGAAGATTCACAAATCAGAGAAAAAAAAAAGCGAGAAGGAACTAGACATATAATATAACCTCTTAGGACAATTAGTTTGTTGGAAAAAACAGATGTGCATTCTGTTTTGGTCCTTGTTCTTTAAGTTATTGTCTAAACTGGCTGAAAACTGTACTGAATTTTCACTATTGGTAGGTTGTTGGCCATTTACAATCAAGTATCTTACTACCATCTCCAGAAAGCATAGACTAAACCAGAAAAAAAAAATCTCAGTGTTTTGTTTTAGTCATTTATTAGTGAGAAATTCATGCCAAGGGTGTGGTTGCACAGTTTTGATAGCTGAAGTTGCATTCACATGGCTGCCCAACAAAAAAATATGGGGGTGAAGGGAAGGGAGGTAGACAAAATTCAGGCAACTTACCTCTGTTGCTGACAAACGTTTATCGCCATTATCACTACCAACACCTGAATCCGAGTCCTTTTTATTTGGGTAGATGTCATCAATGCTAGATGTGAACAAAAAAAAATCAATAGAAGACTGTCATAGCATGCACAGTTAGAATTTTGTCCTGGTTTCAATTAATGCAAAATTCCCACCATTATCAATGCCAGTGAATAAATAACTCAGTATGGTTACAAACTACACATCTGCAGTCTGCTTTAAGTAAAGTAGATCAGATAGACTGGTTGGTTAGTTTAAGGATTAATGAAAACAACAGAAATAACCTGTCCTAAAGGTTGCTTTTGTCACTAGACGAAAATGCACAATTATTAGGTAATTACCACAGGATTCTAAAGTCATTTAGCCATGTGATTGAAAAACTAAACTAGTTGAACTCAAGCAAGAGTCAACTAATTTAAAGGTAACCACTAATGCATTAAAATGAACTGTTAACTCCCTGGGGCTTGGAGTAATTATTAACACAGAAAACTCCTTTTGAGACTTTAAAATAGATATTGAAATTTAGTATTTGAAGCAATTGCAATTATTGTAGTCATTTTCTATCTCTTCTGCTTTTTTTATTCCCTAATATGACCTCTACTCATTTTAAAGTACCCAATTAGATACAATACACTCATCAGCTAACTATTCTTTTATATATATATATATATATATATATACACATACACACACTATTTCCCACTGATTTTCAATCCTGAGAACTGTAATCCTGATTTGAGATTGACACAGCAATTTAAAAAAGAACTTTACCAGTATTCACTTGAGTAAGATGAAAAATATTTTTCATTTTGTTCTAAGATCTTAAATATTACATGAAAAAAAATCAAGATCTTTATTCATACCTCTCTTCCACAGGTTGTGGCAAATGCGGCTGTTCTATGGCATTAAGATACAGAGAGTCTGCTGTTTTAATCTGGCAGGCCTGTACAGTCAGATATTTGAATATATGCACCTTACCCTTTGTACAAATCTGTTAGACAGGAAAAAATAGGTTTATAACTAGAATAAAAGAAAAATGTATTTCAAATTGCATGTAGTGAAACTCTCTGAAAACCAAATCTCATAATCACAATAGAAAGGAAAACATTATTTATTTAAAGAATTAAGAGCTACTTCAATTAGCCAAATAATGATTTGAGATCACTAGTATAAATACTCTGGGACTAATACAGAAAACAACAAAAATGCATTCTACTTTAAAAGATCCAAATTCGCTTTCCACTCAGAAAGGATTATGATTAATAAAATATATTTCAGCCTATTACTAACTGCAAAGTGAGTAATTATTTTCCAAAATTAGTCAATAGTGACATTTAATTAATAAGCATGTTCTTTGCACTTTGTCACATTGCTTTTACTATTGCTCATTAATGTTTATGATGCATTTCACTGGCTTTTACATTTTTTTTTCCTCTATCCATACTCTTTAACCCACATGCTTGCTGGAATTTGCTTTGTATGTTTCGAGCTTAATAACTGCACTGCCATTTGTAGTTAATGAAAAGCACTTCTCCAATGTAGTAAAAACTCTCAAGTATTTCCACAGCTGTTGACCATCTTGTAGTAGATACAGTATGATGAATCTAGGGTTCAGCAAGTCAACAAAGTTGTCCTGAAGCAGCAAGCAGATGTTTCATTTATTTATTATTTCTCAGCAGGGCCTACATTCAGAACAGGAGTCTGATCTCTCCGTGCATGACATTCTGTAAATTTATAGTACAAATTATATTTATAGTATAAAGTAAAATAAACTTCATGTGGATTGTATTCTAGGCTGCCTGAATACATAATTATTATTGTGAGTTCATAGTAAATTGCAACAGAACTTTCTAGAACTGGAATCTTATTAACAGAAAAAACCAGAGCCTTGAGTTGGAAGACCTTGAGTTGGAAGACCATGACTGGGGAAACACACTCTGAACTTGTGCGGGATTTGCTACTCCAGCTGGATGTACGTAAGTCTATGTGGCCCAATAGGGTCATCACAGGGTCCCTCAAAGAGCCAGCTATGTCATTGTGAGACCTCTCTCAATTATTTTTTCAACAGTCTTTGGAATCTGGAGAGGTCCCAGTCAAATGGAAGCTGGCAAATATTGTCCCAGTTTTCGAGAAGAGTAAGAAAGACGACCCTGGTAATTACAGGCCTGTCGGTCTCACTTTAGTGCCTAGTAAAATTATGGAGAAGTTATTCCTGAAAAACACTGGAAAGACAATGCAGTCACTGGTCACTGCTAACATAGGTCCACAAGGGGAAAGTCCTGCTTAACAAACTTAAAAGGTCAACCTTGTTATAAAAGGAAATTATGGTCCTTTTATGACCACCTAGTTGACCAAGGGAAGCCAGTATACGTAGTCCTGTGGATTTCAGCAAAGCTTTCGATACTGTCTCTCACAGTATCCTTCTGAACAGAACGTCCAGCACACAGCTAGAGAAGTGCATGATGCGATGGGTGAACAGTTCTCTGACAGATCTGGCCCAAAGGGTTGTAGTATATTGGGTTACACCAGGCCAGCAGCCAGTCACTGGTCGGGTTCCCCAGAATTTCCATTCTGGGGCCAGTTCTCTTCAATACTTTTTATAAAGAGTCTGGATGCAGGATTCAAATGCATACTAAGCAAGTTTGCAGATGATACTAAATTAGGAGGAGCTGCTGACTCCCTTGAGGGTAGAGAGGCCTTGCAGAAAGATCTTGACAGATCAGCGGACTGGGCAATCACCAGCCACATGAAGTTTAACAAGAGCAAGTGCTGGATTCTGCGCCTGGGATGGGACAACCCTGGCTATACGTACAGACTGGGGGATGAGAGGCTGGAGAGCAGCCCCGCAGAAAGGGATCTGGGGGTTGTGGTCACAGCAAGCTGAACACGAGCCAGCAGCGTGCCCTGGCAGCCGGGAGGGCCAACCGTACCCTGGGGTGCATCAGGCCCAGCACTGCCAGCCGGGGATGGAAGGGATTGTCCCGCTCTGCTCTGCGCTGTGCGGCCTCACCTCCAGCACTGTGTGCAGCTCTGGGTGCCACGGTGTAAGGAGGGCATAAAGCTATCAGTGCCCAAAGGAGCGGCTGAGGCCCCTTGGTTTGTTCAGCCCAGAGCAGAGCAGGCTGAGGGGAGGCCTCATGGCGGCCTGCAGCTCCCTCACGAGGGGAGCGGAGGGGCAGGCGCTGAGCTCTGCTCTCTGGGGACAGCGACAGGACCCGAGGGAACGGCATGGAGCTGGGACAGGGGAGGGTCAGGCTGGGTGTTAGGGAAAGGTTCTGCACCCAGAGGGTGGTCAGGCACTGGGACAGGCTCCCCTATGGGACAGGCACTGGTCATGGCACCGAGCCTGCCAGAGTTCAAGAAGCATTAGGACAACGTTCCCAGATGTCCTTTAATTTTTAGGTGGTCCTTTGTGGAGCCAGGAGTTTGGCTGATGATCCTTGTGGATCCCTTCCAACTTGGAACTTTCTATTACTCTATGATTTAGCCAGGAAGTTTCCCAACAACTCTCTTTTTCAAAGTTATACACACATTAAGTTTCATATGGAGATAGGAATGACAAAAATAAATATGTAGCTTTATTCATATGTAGAAATGGAAATATTCTAGAGTAACATTGGTTTCAGTGGTGTGCACACTCATACTTACGATACTTTGTCTTGTTTATATATCCACAACTAATGTCTGTGCTGACAAGTTCAGATGTCTGCTATTACAGAAAGTTGCATTTTATAGGCTGTAAGTTATCATCCACCCAATATTAAGGCACAATTTAAATGACGTTACTTACTTGTGCTGGTGGAGACTGCAAAGGATTGTTGTCAAGCAGTAATACTTGTAACTGCACCATCTTTCTAAAACAGATGGGAATCACAAGCACTTTATTGCAAGAAAAGTCGAACTTTACCAAGGGAAGCTGCACTAGTTCTAAAAGCAACAAAAAAGACAAAAGGTGTTACATTTGTACTTATTTTTGCCATAAAATAGTAAAATATTTCTGAATAAAGCTTTTTTTTTTTTTCAATCTCAGAAAAAAAGGAATATGCCTCATAATAAAAGGCAGTGTATAGCATCCTCTTTTCTCTTTTTTAAAAATACAAACTCAGACAAGAACATGACTAATATCTACTCCATTCTATCCTGGGAAAAGGGTGTTATTGATATACAGGTGACAATAAATTTTTAAAAATTTTGATTTTATTTATTTATTTTTTTAAAACTCAGCTGACTGTTACCATACTTCATTCACAGGTAAGAATTTGTGCAAGTTACGGTAACTAAAATTCTAAAGATAATTCATTAAAGAAGTCACACACTAAGTACTAGTTAATGCTGTAGGCTACAGAGACACAGCAAACTCAAATGGAATAAATTCAAACACAAGGTAATTACTATCTGCTATTATTACTTACATGATTAAAAAACACTTTCAAAAATACTAATAAAAAGAGCTACTGTAAAGGCATTGGGATTTTGTTATTATTTTTTTTTTTTACCTGGTGGTAAAACTTCGAGGTAATTTCTTCTGACATTCAGTTCTTTTAAAGATTTCAGCTGGCCTATCTGTTGTGGCAAAGCTGTGATTTCATTACAGCTGACGTCCTACAGCAACAGTAACAGAAATAATGAACTTTTGGCCCCAAAGTGTTAAATAATGCTTACAGAAAATTGTAGCTAACATGTTATTACCATTTTAACATTTTATTAACCTGAAAACACGCAACCTTCCATGCTTGTGCCTTTCCAGTGCAAAACTAGATGCATGAGAAAATCTTTACACATTATCCAAAACCCAGAACAAATATCTATTTAAAGAAGTTAATTTTGAAAAAGAATTTAACTTCTGTAGAAATGATTAGCTTAAAATGTTCTACCTTTTTGTTTCTATGTTTTGCTCATATGAATAACTTGGTAGCATGATTATATAACCAAGTGTTTGGATAAACAGTAAAATTGCCACTGTGCGGCTCTGATTTCTTATTTTTATTTTTTAAAGGTTCTTGTTCTTCTGGAGAGAGTATTTAAGCAAAATTAAAGAAAAGAGCAATAACCTTCTGTAAAGATGTTCAGGAAAGACATATATTCAATTACCACATCAAATAGGAGGACATAATAAAATAGAACAGGTCTTACTTGGTATTATACAGATATTCAACATTTTCTTGTAAAAGCTACTCCCTTAAGAGCCTAGACAGACTCTAAACAGGTCACAGCTAAATTCAGGGGGTTTAACAATCTGGATGAAGTTGCAACCCACTGCTATAAAGCCAAATAACTGCTGTAAAGTTGAGTTGAGCTCAAAGTATTGAGTATTGCTAAACAACTGAGCATTATTTCAAGGAAACAGTTTCTATACATTAGCACTACTGTAATATTATACTTTAAACACTACTGAAAACATGAAACTACTACAAATGTATACTAAAAAAAACTTCTTGGATTAAGTCAGTCTAAAACAAGGGAGTTTTCACAAATTAGCTACCACTTTTACTGCCAAACTGTCTACATTCAATGTGAAATCAAAATGGCATTGAAGCCTCTGCTTACGTGCCAGGTAACCTGTAAATGTGAGCCATGTTCCAGTTATGCTTCCATTTCTGCATTAAAAAGGGAAACAGAGCTTCCTAGAAGGACAGCTAAGTGAGGCAATGCCAAATTTTCCTGAACAGGCTAGAGTCTTTGCTCCTATTCTTGATTATTTCAGATGATGGATTTATACAGTACCTGTGAGCTCTTCGACTAGAGAATTTCTAAGTCAGTCAGACTTCGAGCCATCTCTTTGAAGACACCTGCTTTAATGCTAGTCATAAGCATTACATTAAATCTCTACCTTCAATCCTAAAAACTAGTTAAAAAAACAACAGTAGTAGCAAAATCTGATCTGGCAATGCCGCTCTTTTTATCAGACATGTTTCTTCTCGTAACAGAATCTCAGTGCTGCCAAAACTTCCCTCCCTTGTCAAAACAGAGTCAGGAAATTATTTTAGCTTTTAGACAAGGAATTTAAAAATACCAGTTAATGAGTGCTTCTTTTGCCCAAACTATCACAAAGTACGGCACTGTTAATTGCACTGTTCCCAGATCATTTATTTTTAAAGCATTACTGTCCTGTTTTTAATTTACAAGCTTTAAATGAGTTTATAATTAGATACTTAATTTTGAGAGCAAAGAATTTAAATTTGAAGTCACCTTGTGGCAGAGAAGCTCTAGATCAAGTACACTTCTGCACATACATCAGAACAAGTCAGGGAAACAGACAATTTTAAACGAAGTTCAAAAGAAATGTCTGGAAGTGTATAGTCTCAAAACCCAAGTCCACTTACAATCTTTCAAAACATTCACAACGTGACTGATCTCTTACGACAGCATGTCAGTATTCACAAGGGCTCTAGAGACAGTTGTAGCCTTTATCCTAATAACACTTCAATCCAACTTTTTTTTGAACTACTTTGAACAGCTGTGGAAAACAAAGACCTATAACACTATTTCCAGTTATGCTTAGTAGACTTTATGAGTGTGTATGTGACAGAGATAGTGTTTATCTTAAACTTTCCAATTACTTTGGCAATAATGGAAGCCATGCTATCAAAGTCAAATGCCTATGATTTTCAGGCTAATAATCTTTTAGAGAAACATGACATCTAGCAAATTGAAACTTCACTTCATAGACATATGCAGACAGTTGAAATGAAGTTCAAACACCTGGTCAAGTCCTAGGGGCTAGCATTTGCTAAGGCCAGACTTCTTGCATGAATGCTGTTTTGTCCTCATCGGTTATTTCCTGCCGTAACAACATGGGCAATTTCTCACAATTAGAAAAGTATAAAGCTTATTGAAATTTAACATTAGTTTCTGTGGCATGCAGCTCAATGGTGTGAAAACAAATCCAAATCTTCATTTTTCCTTTGTTTACAGTAAAGTTTAAACAATCATAAAATTCATAATATAAATGGAAAAACACACACAGTAACCGAACTCCACTGTAACACATTATTGACACACGGGAGTTTATCCAAACCTTCTGAATCAAAGTAAACTTTCTCCTTGCACCCATTTTAAAATTCGGGGCTCCTGTTATTTCCAGTAAGCATGTGGATTCTGCCAGAGCTTGTGACATACAAGGTCACACTGAATGTTAAAAATAAGTTACGTGGATCCTTTTAGAAAACAGAGGGCAGCACGTCCCACTTGCTCAGCCTGCTGGCCCAGATTTGATGAACAGGGTAAAGGACCTAAATCCCAGCTGACAGATTTAAAGGCTTCCAACATGAGAAAGGAGCGTTCCAGAGATGGAGAAAGCTGTTCCTCTGAGATGGCCGAAGGGCAATGCTGCCCAACAGGAAGGAGAGCAGAACCTTAATTGCACCCAAAGCTGTAAGACGTGCAGTTATGAGCCATCTCTACCTAATTACTTCCTTTGATGGAAAGTAAGTTTCGGAATATCTTCACACCAATTTTGCAGTCATTCTCCTGACTGACAGTAGAGGTATGATCACGTTATGCAGCTGCAAGTAAAAGTAGGTTTCCCAACCAAATTTTCTAAACACTTTGACTATATCCTGGAGGGGAAATAATTCATATGTTATTTTAATGCTTCTAAGACAACTCTCAGACTACATAGCAGAACCTAACCCTAACATTTAAAAGAATACATAAAAATTCACTGCATGTAATATGTAAGTCATTCTCTGTTACGATTGTGACATTTACCTAAATATAAACATGTAATAAAAAAGAAGAGAAGAAAGGAAGCAGAATTAGCTGGAAATATCTCACCTAATCTGCAGCATACTATGTTTTTATCGTTCTAGAGTGGCCACAGAGGTAAAATCCGTTTCAAAAAATTAGATAACAGCAATAAAAACATCCATTTGCTACATACACTCAGACTTTACTGCAAGCAGCCTGTGAAAAGCTGGAAAACACTGAAAATCTGAAAGTGCTTGCCAAAGTCCTAGTAACACAAGAACTGAATGCAACCAGTTGGTGTCTGCCGCCGCTCAGGATCGATCCCTTGGGCCAGGTCAGCACCAGTGTTGTGTACGGACCAAAACAAACAAGCGCATGCCCTGCCAAAGGGCTGGCTGGCGTGTTGTTTGGAGGCCACATGCTATTCAGGCTGGCATTGCTCTCACACAGCTGAATGTTTCGTGCAACAACTGCAGCATGACTTAATCCTTTTTTTTTCCCTTCATCTTTTTCTTTATTAGCTCTTGAACAACGATCACCTTATTCTATAAATTGCATCATCTTACATATGCCAATACAGATACAGGCTCTCAATCCTATCACTATTTACTTCATGGCAGTTTAGTCATTTCCAGCTAAGTAATGCAACTTATTTCACTAGAAATGCATGAAGTACTCATGGTAGCATCAACCTAAGTAACCAGGTCATCTGAATAGATGCATGCCTACTTTAACAAATATTGTTATTCACGTATTTTATTTCTTCTAATCAAAGAGCTAGATGCAGACTTTCTTCAAGTTCTAGCAATTCTATTCAGCCATCACATCCCAAAAATTAGGATGCATGTGTTTAGTACTATTCAGCTTTAATTATATATAAAAGTGAAGCTATAATCTCTTACTGAACCAGTTTTAAGCACAATGCTACAACCTAACATGTTTTTGAAGGTAATTCAATCGAAACCATTTCAGTCATTTAATTAAACCCATAACAAAAAAATATTTTAAACTAATTGATAAATTATTAAAAAACCAACACCACCACAAACCTGGCAGTGTTTAGGTCAGGTACAACACAGAAAAGAAAATATAATTCCTTCCCTTCCCCAAACCAATTTACTGTAAGATCACTTACAATTAATAGTATAAGCCTGACACCACAAGGCACTGTACAAGACAAATACAAGGAAAAAAAGCCCTAAAGTTGCCACTTCATATATGGGGAACCAGTAGTGGTACTGGGGCCCAAAGTAAGGCCAGCTCAACTTCTGTAATAGAATTTAGAAATTATTCTTATAAAAATGTCGATATACAAGCACTTTCAGATACCTAAAAGACGTGCAAAATAAATGCAACCAATGGAGATGATAGCAGTTGGGAAAAGGTTCACATACCACAGTTTCACTCTGCATAAATTGGCAGCATCAAAAAGTAGTTTGCCAATTTGTATCTTAAATGGTCAAGGTGAACAGAAACAACCAGAAGGCATAACACATGCCACAGGGAGTTCAGAGTCTCAGGAAGGCTAACAATATACAAAAGAGGAAGAGAAAGGGAAGCTTTCACAATTTCCACATACAAACTTTTAAACACCATATGCAGTAGCATAAAATTTAAGTTAAGGTACCAAATAATTTCTGCATTTTCTGATTCTTAGTTATTGGACAATATATTAGAGATTAAATACTGCATCCAGAGACTGTAGTTGTTGGGACAGCTTTGAAAAACAAGAGGAATAAAATCATTTTGTTTAGACAGGTTTTGCAGGAAAACAAGGTTGCATGACAAAAATAGTGAAATAAAATGAAAACAGACCGATAAGATCGGTATCATGAGTGGAATGCAACGTGGTAAGCAGATAGCACTACAAGAGAAAAGGAAGCAGGAGAGGGAGCATAAGAGGAGCAGAGAGCTTTGCAGAGACAGATGCCAAAAAGAGAAACTTGAGACAGCAAAACAAGGAGCCAGTGCATGTGGTGAGTACAACTGGCAAAGAAAAACTTAGAAGCTGAGTTTTAAATGAACAAGGGCAGTGGTGTTGCTCAGAAGGGTCCTGAAGACCATAAAGGAAACTTTTATTGTGTTACTACTCAACAGACTTGAGAAATTCAAAAGTTAATTTTTTAACTGGCATTATAGTATAAGGCATTTGTTCAAATATCTTTCCAAATAGATTTTTACTCTTTCTAGTTAAATACAAATAAAAACCAACAAAATCAGTAACATACCAGTTCCATTAACTGTTTTAGCTGACCTATCTCTTCTGGAAGGGAACCTAGCTTATTGTTACTTGCAATTAAGACTTTTAGAGGAAGACCACACAGGCAAGCTGGCAGAGAAGAAAGCTGATTTCGACTGCAACAAAACAAAGAAAGAAAAACAACCATTAAGAACACCAGTAATATTCTTACTCACATGAATTCTGAGAGTTGTAAAACCCCTTCATTTTGATGCGACATATTTCATGATAAAATACGTATTTTATACGTATTTCAGATAAAATATAAATTTTAGAATTGCAATCATTATGAAAACACATCAAAAATGTTTGCATTACTGACTAGAACAATATTGTGTAATAGTATCACCCTGGAAAAAAACCTAACAGTTTAATAACATTGTAAAATAAAGTCTGATTTTCATCCTGATTTTCATCTGCTAGAGCTGTTTTCCATCCTAAGGAATACTGGAAAGTCAATTGAGACAGTATTTTGCAAGTAATTAAACATTCCTATGGTTTTACTATAGTACAGTTTATGACTTATCATTTTCATTTGCACCAGAAGACACAGATAAACTGGTTATCTTCCCAATTCCTTTACAGCACATTTACAGTTGAAGATTACTTGGTACTTGTTGCTACTCCCCCATCCCAGACATCCCAAACTTAGCAATGAAAATTTATCTTACTCAGGAACGAAAACCTGGATGAAAATGTGCATCCTTTTTGCTCCTGGGCCATTTCCTGTGCATTGGTTAATGAATATAAGCCATAACATTATCCTCATCCCCCTCTTGAGTGACAGAAGGCAGGGAGGCACCAATTCAATTTAATTTCATTTATAAAAATTGCTGTTACATATCACTGTATTCTGACTACTTTACTCATCTTAAACTTTTCAGTATATCAGGGACAAATTTATTTCTAGATTTGCTGCCGTGTAAATCAAAGAACAAGATAAATAAATGTCTTCTATATCTCAGAGAATGTCCATTTAAGTGTTAAAAGCATAAGCAAAAAGTCCTTTGACTCAACCTGTAAGTCACATTCTTGAAAAATATTTCCCTTTATCGTCTGGAAAAAAATGAAGGGTAAATTGCATCAATCCTATACTACTAAAAATGGTATCTGCTAACCTCAGAGGTCAATGTTTCAGATGATTATATCCTGAAGACAATTAAGTCACAAGCCAAAATAAGACTTATTAGGTGGTATCCATTATATTTTTCATCAGCATTGCTTTGGAACACACGAGAGAGTTTGAGGCAGGGTGATTCTCCAACAAGGAGAACATAGGATCTAATCTCTGTAAGAAGGTATTAGTTACCATGCCATATATTTCTCACCTTACAATACAGCCAACAAGAGCATCAGCCCCAAATCGTTCAGTCAGAGGCTCTCCTGAACAAATGAGAGCTGTATTCCGGCACATCCAGACAGTCTTTCCCTCCTTTTTCTTAAAGCAATGGCCTATGAGTATTATAGTCTGTTGCTATGCTTTTTTTGGACACAAACCAAAATGTATCTTGATTTAAGCTTTTATACCGTCTCTCAACACCACCAGCATAAACATGGAACCAGTCTCAAATATTTCAACATTTAGACTATAAGATTCCAAGGCAGCAGATCCTTCAAGCGACTAGAGAGAAATGTCAGAGAATTTCTTAGTCTATGTTTTCTGAACACTCAAACTATTAAACTACTCAGTGGGCTAATCCATTCATTCTCATTACAAACAGTTCTACCGTAATATGAGGTTTGAACATACGCTTCAAGACCCTTTGAAGACTTTCCTTCCTCCAAGGTTTCCAGAGGATTTATTTATTTGTTAAGCAGAGAATAAGATGATCCTTGTTGGAAATACAGCTTAAGAAAGATATATTGTCCCAGGTAAATAAGGTAAATACAGCAAAAAAAAAAAATTTAGAACCATCAATGGTTGACTTCCTTTCAAGACTCGTATTGAACCATTTTATCTCTGAACCTTACTTTTTTCTAAAATTGATAAAACATTTATAAGTGACTCTCCAACATGAGCCATTTCAGACTATTTCTGAAAAAAAAATAAATTAGCATTTTCATGAAGAGGAATCACAAGGGAAAGTAAATTTTGGTAGAAAACTTTCAAGAGATTCAGGCTCTCGTTCTAATAACAATTACTCAAGAAGCTTGAACTTAAAATGACAAATGCTGTATGATTATAAACATTAACTTGTGATTTGTGAGTCAACTGCCACAAAAAAAAATTATTATGCTCTACAGAATAACCTATTAACTACCACCTTCCCTACAAAATTTGACAGTTTTAATAGAACATAACTTCTTTTTTATGGGTATCAACCCGTTAGAAAACAATGAACAGTAAAGCAGTACCCTGTTCAGAACCATTTTAGTTAGCTTCTGCATGACTGTTAAGACTCCAAACAACAAATATGCATCACTGATCTGTGAAAACAGATTACAAGTGTTACTGTTGCACAATGTACCATACAAGGTGATGAGACAAGAGACAGTAGAGATTACATCCTCCAGCCTCTCTTAAAGCTATGTTAATATAAAAAGTAAGCCATCATCGTTACTTCATGAATGTGGAACTAAACACGGACTGAAGCCTTGTTTCATCCATAAAGGCTGTACAAGGAATGGACATTTATTTTATTTTTTTTTTTTATTTTAATGCACAAGCCTTTCCTCTGTCCAAAATCTTTGAGTTCCCCAGAATCCTCTAAGCAATGACCTGCCAAATGAATTGCAAATTTTTGTTCTGCTGTAGAACAAAATAAAAGCACTGAACTATAAGCTCTGAAAACTTTAACTCAAGAAAATGATACATGCATCGCCTTACTCTGTCTTTTCTGCAGAAGTCTGAATGCCTTAGCCAGAAGGTATTGTTTTAACACTTATTTTACTACTCAAATGAGGAAGCCTAAAATCTGAAGAGGTTACACTATGCAGCAGGTTTGGCACCACAACAAAACAACAAAACAAGTAGAAATAGAAATCATTTTTAAGTTCTGCTGAAGTCAAATTGAGAAGTCCAGAATCTGCAAATGTATCTGCCCAGTAGGTAAAACACACAAATATTTTTTTTTTTTTTTTTTTTTTTTTTTTTTTTTACTTTTCAAGTTTTAAGTTTTACAGAACTCAGAAGCAATCCACTGAGAGATAGGGAAAAGCACATAACCAGGGTATGTGTGTAATAAATTGTCGTATTTGTTTAAAATGAATTTCCTTAAATAAAACATGAACAGTATCCACCAAGGTCCCAAACCTATACACATCTCTTGGCAGCACTTTCTAATTCTATTTAACATATGGATTCTCCTGGTACCACACAAAAATATTCATTTTAAATTCATCATGTTCTCTTGCCAAGAAGCAACATGGTTAGAAAGTCAAGGATATTGTTCTTTCTTCTATAGACTGCTTACTGTCAGACTTCCCAATATATGGGAAGGCCATATCCAAAAGAAAACTATTTAAAGAGATTTTAAGCAGAGAGAAATTACCTAGTAAAACTTGAAAATTTTCCATTTGTTTAGATTGTCTAATTTACTGTGATATGCAATAGAAATTCTAAGTATTCTGGGTTTGTGACACTTTACATAAATTCCATTACTACACTCAGTTAATTCACTCTAATTCCTAAATTTACCAAGATGATTTAAGCAAACTTGATTTCATCCAGTCTTAATTTTTTTATATCTAACTGTAATTCCACTTCAAAATTACATGTCCTATTCTTTAGGTGTGTGCTCAGGACACATTATTGTGTTTCAGTTTCCAAAATCAAAATTACTGTTCCATGGTAGCCAAAACTGCAGTACAGTAATAATACAGGAGGGCTCGAGAAATACGCTCACTGTTTACAAGACTGAAGACCAAGCCTTCATACCTTGGATTTAAAAGCGCAAGAACCACTTTGCCCCCTCGTTCAATCTCATTCTCAAAGACAAGATAATAATATCTTCACTATTACAGTTTTTACATATCCAACTGCAAGTAAACCTCCACACCTTGTCCCAGCTGAGAAAGTGCTGACGTCCTCTCTTGAAAGAGAATATGCATTCAACTGCACTTAAAGTAATAGAAATCCTCAATATGGATTAGCATCCACACACAGCTTTCCCAGAAAAGAGACAAAGGTGCTTAATTCTCTGTCCCTTCTTCCTAAAAAGAGTAGTAACTATACATGTTGCATAATAATAAGATATTAGTAATAAAATCACGATTTTCCTCTCTATCCCCCATGAGGAAAACACTGATCCTCCATCCATCTCTTTAACTACAAAAAAACATACCAAACTTATAAAATTTATCATCAGAAGGGAATGAAAAGAATCTGACCATGCTGATACGATTAGCATTCTCAATTTGAGAGAATAAGGGAAAGAAAGGGGCTAATGTTACTCAGTCATTCCTTAAATAATTAGTTTTAGATTTTACATTGCCTTCATATGGAACTATATCTACAGGCAATGAATTTTTGCATTACTGCTTGCAATAAAATGAAAAATGTAGTCAATTGTTCCAGGAACACAAAGTGCAGACAAGCAAGTCTTTACGCATTTGCAAATAAACAAAGAACATGGTAAACTTACACTTACCTCAAATTTAAGTAAGTTAGCATTTGTAAGTTCACTATTGCATCTGGTATAACTTTAATACAATTGTGGTATAGATTTAGTGTTTCCAGTGACACAAAATGGCACAACTCTGTAGGAACCTCCGTTAATCTATTCTTGGATAGATCTATAAAGAGAGAAAGAGAAGATACTTTTTTGAACCATCAGAAATACTACTTTGAACAAACTATAATTATTAAAATAAGTGAATAAATGTAATCCTACAGTCAGACAGCAAGTTAAGCCAGTGCTTCATTATACAAAATAAAATTAATCTTAACTTTTAAAATCAAGAAAATGGAACAGACTGTATAAAAAGCAAAAGTTCAATTAAAATTTACTCGGTCTAATAAAAAATAATTACTTGCAGGCCTCAATACACTGAGAAAATACTTGAATCCACAACCTAGTAAAGCTCATGTAATATATGCCAAGACCAATACAGATAGGTTTGTGCAAATGATAGCGTTTAGAGAAAAGCAGAAAACAACTGTATCTCTAATTTCTTTTTAAAGGAGTTCTGCAGACACCTCTACAAAGTGATCTGCATTTCCCAAAACTCAATTAATTGAAAAAAATAAAATAAAATGGATTGGATATAAGTATTTACAAGACAACAATGATTGATTTCAAATCCCCCAAGCGAGTGCTTGTACCCACAGAAAAAAAGCTTTTGGTTTTTAACCAGTTACTCAGTCTTTCTCACTTTAAGCACATGGATGTAAAAGGTAAATTAGTAGAAATAAATGCTACTGAACTTTATTCCTTGACTATCACAATATGAAAAAGAAGGTGGTATAATCCTGATGAGAGCTCAAGTCACAAAATAATGCATGACAGCATTAAACAGCATTGAGTTCAAATAAACCTTTAATCAGGATCGCAGAACAACCAGTTTTATCATCAGATCCTGCAGAGAAGCCATCTACCCATACAATCAGATGGATTACCTGACCTGAAGAAAGGTCACCTGTTTTAAGCAGAAGGAACAGAAATATATCTGAGCCAAAAACAGGCAGGTGCCTGCGGGAAAGGATATGAGAAAAATGCAACTTGACAATTTCACATCTTTACTGCTGCTGGTTAGGCCTCCTCCCTGATCCTTCAATGCTTATTTTGAAGCTTACTGTCTTGAAGTACAAGGCAGGTAAAGCAACCAAAGCTTAATAGATACACTTTCAGAGTGCCAATGATCTGTCTTTTCTCTTTAGGACCACGAATTTGCTTTTGTGAAAAAAAATAGTCAGAAACCTGAAGATCTTAACTTTCTTTGCCATGTCACGCTCAGTTTGCTGCAGAGAGGCACAGCTTGGGGAAAAAAAAGCATCACCAGTAGGAAGGTTTTTAATCACTTTTGGTATTGCTTCTGTCTCCTGCAATGCAAGCTGAAATTCAGTACTCTCAATTCCCCTTGTCAGCCTCCACCTTGCTCCACTTCATTGCTGCCAACACAAAGCCGGTCTCTTGATTCCAAACTTGACCAAGATGACAGCAACGGCCAAGGAGGGAACAAAGGGAGTGCAGCCCTTCTGACTCAAATGGCAACATAATTGAATTGGGCACCTCAGCCAAAATTATTCACCTGTTAGTTATTATACAACAGCAACGCCTGAACTGCTCTGCTTTGTCTTACCAGGCTTTGATGGTGGTTAGATGCAGCATTACCTCAGCTTCTCCTTTCCTTCCCTTCCACAATTCAAACCGAGGTGTTCTCTTTTTCAGTGAATGTAATTCCAACTTTAAAGGGGCAGAAAGCTCTTCAGTGCTCCTTCGTTTTAATGCTTTAATCCTCTACTCCTCTCTGTAACATGGCATTCCAAAAAACTTGGCACAGGATCCCTCTCCTGCCACCTTGCTAGCTGTATTTGACACGTTGTAACTAAGAATCACGAGAGGGGATCTTCAGATTTTACAATTCAACTTCAAAGAAACCCTTCCCCTTTTTTTAAAGGAGCTTTTCTGCAGTGATATCCCGTCATCACCACTCTCATTTCCTCACGTAATGGGGAGCGGGCAGGAAGGTTGGGAAAAGTGAACCAAAACTCAGCCCTAGGCCTCCATGGGCCTGGGTGGCAGGTGGAGAGTGACCTCTGGGCCTTGATCTGCTCCCTCCAAAGTGAAACACACACAAAGTTGGGTGAAAGCAGAAATGTTGCTACTCCCCATGCTGTTAAGACTGCAGCCTATCACCTGGACCCCAGCTTTAGGCCTGCGCTCGTTTACCTTCACACGGAATAAAAGGGACCAGCCACCACATGCCACTTAGCCTTGGAAACTTCTAGTACCTCAGAGAAGTGGAACAGCAACTAAACCCAGCCTGTGCCTCTAAGAGGCATCACAAGCACAGTACAATCATTTATTGTTATTTTATTACTATCTTTTTTTCTTGAACTGTTTTTATTGGTACCCTCTGTTCTCAAGGGCTTTAGCTCTGGTAATCTGAAGAAGGACAAAACAAAAAACCCACAGATGATAACAGAAAATCCTTTCTGTTATCCTCAGGACAGTGGGTTATTGGACACAACATGTATACAACAAAGGAATTCAATTAACTTACAACAATGGAAGTCAGTTATTTATTATTGTCTAGTTATCAAAGATTAAGATTATTTCAACACTGTTACATCTACTGCTACTTCCTAAATAATTTTAAGAAGTTCTATCCACAGTATAAAGCAGAAGAATCAAAACTACACGTTTTATTTAATACAGTGTAACTTAAAAAGCAGAAGTTTGCTAACATAATTAATTTTATTTTTTAAGATGTATCGAATACCAAATCTGACCATCTCTGAGAAACAGGGTACAGGAATGGAACCAAAGTGATGCCACATTATTTTTTAAACAAGCCACTTTTTTTTTTTTTTTTTTGCCAAAAAGCATACTTCCCTGATCAAATGGATGGGGGGTAAAAAAAAAAGGAAAAAAGAAAAGATGGCTTTTATTCAACTACAAAATGAATGTAAGCCTCCGAACATGATGCAGCTATGAAGAAAGCCTAGCAGCTTTCAGATGTCCCTGAAAAATCTGTAATGAAAAGTGCATGCCTTAAAAACTGAACCGTAAGGAGAACAGTCTGCATATCAGCTTCATGCTGTACCTTATATGTGCAAACATGTACAGAAACCTCTGAAAGTTACGTAATTATTTTGATATTACTTATACCAAGGTACTTTTGTCTCATTACTGCACCTTACAATTAACCTATGTGTACACTTCAGGTATATTCTGATATTTAAGTTCTAGATTAAAACAATTGTTAAATCATTAATTCGAAAAACAATGCCTCAGGGCAGTTAAAAATAATGAAGTTACTGCAGAGACTAGCTTTGCTACAGAAATAGAAAGAAATAGAGAGGTAGGGTTTGATAGAGTTTAGCGCTTTAACTGATTTGATTATTGCTTTTAATACATGGGAGATCTAACGAAGTAACAAATCCATTATGGCAGAAGTACCATTTTAGGGTTACTAAGGAACTATATATGAGCTTAACCTGAGGCGACTGTTTCCTGTAATTCTGTTACAAAGCAGGCAGCACAAACACAGGCAAATATCCTGGTGGCGGGGAGGGCACCAGAGCAAGCTTTCTGTGTTTTTAAATGGAATACACTATTCATTCATTATTTATGTCACAAAGGCATTTCAAACTGTATCTGGCTTCATCCCATTTTTTACTGCCAAGAACAAGTTCGTTAAAACTCCAAAATAAAGAACGGAATGCAAAGTAAGCAAGCCAGCTTAGAAAAATATGAGATGGAAGCCTGATCTTTTTAAAGAATCAGCACAATTCTGGAGCAATGGCGCTGCTTTTGTATGAGTGTTACTATGCTGGAAGCTGGACAGGAGCTACCCAAAACACGAGCTTCCTTAGCAGGGAGTGAACAACAAAAAGCAGAAATTTCCTACCAGCAGCAGGCTCTGAGCAGCATTTGGGTACCTGGCATGGCATACTGCTGGGCTCCATGCTGCCATCGCAGCAGCAATGACTGATCCATCCTCGGGACAAACCCTTCCAATTCCTGCAGCTCCAAAAACGCCTGCCACAATGAAATCCCACTGCTGACTACCACTGTTGTGACAGCACGGTCTACAAGCTGATTACCAACACCCCACAAAGCATTTAAACCAACCTCTGCTATACGTACATACAGAGCATAAAAGCGCACTGCCACTGCAAAAACCAAACAGGCATTCCCAAAGTAGCCAGGATAACACTAGAAGTCATACCATTAAATTTCTTCCAGTAAGGTTTCAAAAAACCCTCCAGTTTTCCTACCTTCCAGTTATTAATACATTAAGTAAAAATTTCAGACTACTCACAGACAAGCTAAACAAATTAAAAGTTTAAGACCAGTAATTCATTAAATAAATATACATATGCACTACATATGCACAAATCTTTGCTAAGAATTTTAATGAAGGCAGTTTATTTAAAAAAATCAGGTTACAGAGAAACTCAAATTTAGATTTATAACAATAAGCCTACCAAAGGCAGAAATTGGACTTAAATTCTTCAGTTGGGCAGGACAATATATATATGCACACATGCACATCTGAAACAGAAGAAATCTCTCTATTAGAAAAAAGTTTCAAAATCAAGAAATTGCAAGGTAGAAAAAAGTCACTCAAACTTTACTGTGGCCCACCAAGTTCCTATTATTGTAATCTTCTGCATTCACTGAAGAAAATACAGGAGTTACTTTGAAAAAGATATTTGCATTTGTACTAAGTTACCATTCAAGGTATTCAAATGAGATGTCTGAATTGGACTTGAAAAAGAATTGAAGCAATTCGCTGTGAGAGCCTAGAAAACCAGTAAGTTCAACTCCAATTTCATGGGAAAATTATGTAAATAAGAGTACTGGGAAATACACTTAAAAGTATATATATGACAGATGATACAGGTGTATAGAGTTATACTGTTACTCCTATTTTTATTTGGCTTTTAGGAGGCCTGTATTTCCGCATTAGCTAGCTATACCATCACTGATAATTGAAGCCACAAACTGATGGTACTGTACTTCAGACAACTTCTGAAATAAGTATTTAAATACACTTCAGACCTTCAGCAACTCTGCATCCCAACTATACTTGCCTTGGCAGAAAGGCAAGTGGTCTATTACGACTGACTATTTGATTCTGAGGGGCATGATTACAGTGCTTTGTAGCAAACAATTGCTTCCTTCTAGTTTTTACCCTTTTTTCCCCCCACCTAAATGGTAGGAAAATGCATTATCATGCATTATTATTATTATTATGCATATATAGTTGTTACAGTGTTTTCACAACTAACAAAATGCAGTACACCTCTAAGAGATGCCCTACAACTCGCTGTTACCCAGCAGAGCAGCACACCTTGTCCCGCTTACTTCTTGTCTCTAGCAGAGAGCATTGATGAATAACGTGCTGGATGCACAGCCAGCAACTCCCACTGCCAGTGATGCCACATGCACAGCAAAGTGGGAGCAGAGACCTCTGGTGCCTAACGCGTTCTGGTTTGTTCGTGATAATTATGGCACAACGAATGCATGGCATTTCTTAACTAAGAGACGTGTCTACTCAAGTTATTTAGCAGACAGAAGACCAAATAACAGAAGACAAAGAATGTCCCTTAAAGCAAAAACATTTGGGCTTCCATTTGAGAAAAAAATAACAGTAGTGCATGGACTCAAGGTCTTTAATTCTCAAACTACAACTTGCAACATAGACTGAGAAAAAAGCGGCTCCAAATCCTTTCAAAAGTATTACTGATGCGATAGCATATGCCAGTAACATTTAGGCACCGATCAACAGCAGTGAGCCTAGATGTACGACTGCTAACTCACATCACACAGGAAGTACATCCATCCTAGGGAGCTGGACATAAAAATGCACAGATGTTGCAAGAAAAATATTTTGAACAAATTATGAAGGGACTCTGCTGTTTCACACACACTTCCTAAGTGCTACTTTCTGGAACACTGTCAGTGTATTTTTCCTTTTCCACCTGACTCTCACTGTTAATTTAAGAATTAACTTTTAAATTTTCTACCTTAAAGCCACAATCAAGTTAAAGGTATGCTACAAGTATAGCAAATTTCAAAGTGAACACAGATGTGCTTTTGTATCAACTTTCCTTACTATTGCTGTGATTTAACATATCAAAAGTTTCTTCTTGACGGATGTGTAGATGAGATCTCCAATTCTTCCCTATTCCACGTCTTGACATAACATTAAAATACATGGGCAAGCTCAACAGCTAATACTAGGGATACAAAACACTTAGCTCTACTTTCTCAGCGTCAACGATGATCACAATGAACTCAACTTAGTACTTGTCAGATTAGTAGCAATTAGCAACTGTAATAGTAATCATACGTTCACCAGCGAGGACCTAAATCAAGGCTTTTAGAGGCAGAAGG
Organism: Cygnus atratus; assembly: GCF_013377495.2. NCBI lineage: Eukaryota > Metazoa > Chordata > Aves > Anseriformes > Anatidae > Cygnus > Cygnus atratus. Next base: position 178,998,646 of record NC_066362.1, on the reverse strand, counting down.
AACAGGAGCAAAGGAAACCAACGCTCAGAAAGCAGCATGTTGTGAGCCTGGCAGAGATGGTACCACAAGAGGGAGTCCTGATCTCACAGACTTGGCCCACACCCTGTAGCAGCGTTTCTCGAGATCATCGATAAGGAATGAGAAGGGCAGAAATAGGAAGGCACACCGATGCAAAGCCTTACAACCCCCCGACATTTCCATGAATCTATTTCTCCTAAGGGTTTTCAGAGTATAACAAATGAGTTTACTTGTCTGCGATCACAACTGCAGGAAACAAATACAATGGAGGTCGAGGAAACAAATACAAATACTAAGGAGGTCGAGAAGAAAAAGCACAACAAAACCAACCCTTCTGAAATAGTCACATTGAAGCATTTCCTTCAAGCCTCCTTCAGATGATGCAACAACCTGATGCATCTCCGAGCTCACTGCAGCTACAGCAGTAGCAGTACTTGGCCTATTTAAGGCAAGAGCAGCATTAAAATGTCGCTCAGTTAATGTCAGACGATATGCTCAACAAAAACCTTGCTTACAAACTCATTCATTTCTCATCAGAGACCCTCACCTGCCACTCCACTGTATTTCATCCGCCACACCATTAGGGAATATAGGGCTTGCTTTGCCACTGTGCCCTGTATCCACCCAGTAGAGCAAACGTAAGAAAAGTGCAATCCTCCGTTTCTTCTCAGGTAGCACACTGACTGTCCTGAAGCAATCCAACAGCATAAGCCAGCTCTCCCAGAAGCTAAACCTGAGTAAAAACTTCAAGGGTGAGGGAACGGAAGGGAAAAAGGGTAGCGATAACTTGCTGACAGTTTCACTGAAGCATATTCTCACGATTAGTGCTGTGACACACTCCAATTCCAAGGAGGCAAAGGAAATTTTTCTGCAAGAGATGCCCTCAGTAGAACATCACAAGCCTGGATGTGGATGAAGAAAGAGGAGGTTACTACAGCAGTCTGCCTCATTATGGCACTGTCCTGCACACCTGGCTTTAGGCAGCAATGTAAAGCATTTACATTTCTCCTTTATCTGTCGTTTCTTCATCATTAGGACAACAGTTTAGGGTTAAGACTGGCAGAAAGTAAGGCTCCTGTGGGAGCTCTGTTTACAAAATGAAGGTCAACCTGGTGTGGAAGCACAAAGGGCTCCCTAAAAATAATACTGCAAAACCACTGGGTTCTTCCTGCAGATCTCTGTGAAGGTGTTAACACATTTGGGACCCAAACACCTGTACCTCAACACAGAAAAAATGCCAGACAGCAAACACCTTCCATCAACAGAATGACCTTTAATAACATGGTATGAAACTCAGTTCATGGGCCGTGAAGCATTCCTCCTTCTCCCACGCCTTCCGCACTGGAGAGGATACGAGCCATTAATTTTCACACTCCTTAATAAACAGCCAGCCCCAAGAAGCATCAATGGATTTATCACTCCATGATTGTACTAATTAGCCTCAGCTGGACTTAAATATTTCAGGTGTTTTCTCAGACACAGTAGCAGTAACAAGAAATGTTTGCCCAATTCAAAAGCTTGAAGAACCTGCTCTTTCTTCATTTGTTTTCAGCCTTTAAAGTAGGTTGGTGAATGGAGAGCACTGGAAGAACAGAAACTGAAGTGTTTGCATCATACACTAGTTATCTGAACATCTGTACTGTACCAAATATTTCAGTTTTACAGGGACTGTACGGGGACTTCCAGGTAACATTACACTTAACAGAGGAGTAAGACTTGGATTACGAAGCTCTTTTCTGAAAGAAGAACAATGACCACAGCTTCCACCAACTTCAAAAAGCTGTAAATTGCGTATGTACACAATCACACAACCCCTTTCAGACAAGCCACTAATCCCACCTATTATTGGAGAATCGGGATAAATCTGAAACAAAAATGTGAATAATTATATTGCATCCCTAAGATGGTGGCAGATCCCTGCCAGGACTTACTCTAGTGCCTTCTATTACAAATCTGTCATCTCAGCCACAGAGATCTCCTTTCTTAAATGTGTTTCCTTTCTAAGTCAACACCTTCCACTTCCACTGGGAAATTCCCAATGATGCACTCAAAACCAGCAAAGATCTGACAGAGAAGTCTACAACTTTCTCCAGCCCACAGGCAACACTACTAGAAAGAACCAGCTGAATGCAAGGTTTTCACCTTGTTCTCAGTTTTAACAGCGATTACCATTATTTTTCCTGACGCTGCAAAGAGAGGGTCCCACTTATGCTACTCATTATCTGCTTCTGACTATTCAAAGAGGGATTTCCTCACATTTCCCACCTGGTAGAAGCCAGCCCATAACCAATTTCTGTGAAGCCATTTGCTTGCCTGCACTACGAAGGACATTATTTTCCACACCTGACAGACTAAAATACAGATGTTTATTTTTAGTTCATTTTTATACTTGAACCGTGTCACATTCTGTTAGAGAATTTGCTATGAACAGACAAGTGAACGTAAGTTATTTGATCTTTGGGTATATCAAAGGCATGTAGACAAAGATATGGAAAAGCTACCTGATGTTAATTTACAGTAACGGGGAAAGCAGAGCATTACTCATCTAATCACTTCCTCTTCTGTCTGCACATCTCCCACAGATGCCAGGGTTAATCTACCTTACCTACATTACTCACATACACCCCGCAATGGTCTTTGAATCAGCACGTCATCATTTTTGTAGCAATTTATCAACAGAAAGCTGTTTTGTACCATACATGCTTACTTACACTATTAGCACATCCTTAAACAGTGAGCTAATTAAGCAGCTATTAGACAGGAGGTACAACGTTTGAAAAACTGAAAGAAACAGCTAAGAAATACTTCAGCTACCTAATCAGGAATCTGTGAAGACATTGCCAGAGACTGAGGTTGTGAGAAAGAAAATCCTGTAACAAACTACAAATCAGATTCTAATAAATAACCAACACCAGGTGACTACTCCTAGTTTAAGGAGAAAAAAAAAAAGGACTTCTTGTACTGAAGGCAAAATAAACACTGTCTCTTAAAAAAAATTAACACAGTAAAAATTACCTAGCTGGAATCACTAGAACTATAAATCTCTAAATTCTGTACCAAGACCCCTATCCCATATAAGCGTTTCTATGATTCTTTTTAAGATAATGTTTTGCAACCTTCTATTTTTCCTTAAATTAAAAAAATAAATCTAAAGAACCTTGCCACTGTAGGAGAAAACAAAAACCATCTCTCATATCTCATGCAGCAGTGCTGTCTGTCGGCCAGGGGATGGGTTGGGCTTGACAGATAACAACTTTCTTCTGCCTGTTTTAACAAGTCATGGTTTACATTGGGATTGTAATCTAACATGAGACGCACAGACTGCAAAAAGTCTGCATGGGGACACACACGTTCTACTTATAAACAGTTTAGTGCCTGTAAAAGGGCAAGTACAACCCACCCCATGTTTGCCATAACACTTGCTGGGGGACACAAGTGGAAATAAACCAGCAGGAATTAATAGCACTTGTGGGTCAGTCTCCAGCCAGAGGTAAATCTCAGTGCTGTTGGTATGAAACAACTGCATGGCAATGGATATTTTGAAGGGACAAAGCACGTTTCTTTCTGGTTTATCTCCATTTTGGTGGGTGGATCACAGACCATCTTCTAAAACACACAAGACAACTATCGCTCATCTATAGCCTCATGAGCCTGGCCTAAAATCTTTACTTCTTGATGCAGGTTTATTTCCTCCTCCTTATTTATTTTCTTTTCAAATTACCTTTTCAGGATATCTGATTTCCATCTTACATGCTAAGCATTAAGTAATGTTTTTCTGTAAGAATCATTTTGGACTGACTTTCTGAGGCAATTCTGCTCTGCTTTTATGGATATGTCACCTTGCATCTTCCTGTTTGCTTCTAGGGTAATGTGTTCTCACTGTGGTTACAACAGGTTAGTGTAGGCACGGAATAGGCTGTATATAAGCAGGGGACAGGAAAAGTGTTAGTTTTCCCCCCAAGCACAATCAACAACTAAAACAAAAAGGAAAGAACTACCTACTTGAGGTCCAACCCTGCAGAAGCTACAAATGATAGTTTATTCAGGCCCAAAAGGAGAACGTATAGGTGGATAAGAAGTCCCATGAAGCATAGATGGACAGCATTACTTCCCTTTAGTTATCATGGCACAAGAAAAGCAAAAGCCGATGCATCCTAGCTTCATACAGTCCAGGAACTGCAGCACACACTGTTGTTATACAAGAACAAAATCCTTTTATTCACTCTGCTTTCTTCCTGCTAATAAAACAATGTTTCAGTGAAACAACTGGGATCAAGATTTAAAAAAAAAAAAAAAGCCTGTCCTGCAAAAAACTCTGAACCTGGTCAAACAACCAGGTCAGGTTCTGTGAAAAGAGGAATCTGACTGAAAGCTTCATGACCACAACTTGGAGGTCTGGGGACTTCACTTTCAATTGTTTCAGTAGGAAGTGCAGAAGTTTTTAAGTACTTGTGGGTTTGGTTTCTTTACCCAGCATATACATTTTAAAATGATTACTGTGAGTTGAAGTGTTCATTTTCAGCAGTTTTCCCCCCAGCAGGGATGCTGGACCTAATTATACTATCACTGCTGTTCCACAATGGCTAATTTCCATTGATGACGTGACCTTTAAGTCGGCAATTTTGAGTCAACTTAATTTTCAAGTCATTAATGCACTCCAGAACTGATTCAACAGCCAATACATTTAACCGCAAGCCCAAAACTAGCTGATTTAGCAACCATATTTTTTAACTGAACCCTAAGTCCACAAGTTCATCAGTATAAAGGCAGTTAAGAGCGATCCACTGGTGATTTAGTAGATTTTGTCAGCTTTCAGACAACACTATAACTACTATAAGGACACGCACTGCTGGGAAATGCATTTTCCTGATTCAGTATTTAAGTGTCAAGTCACTTCATCATGCCCTGTAAGAAGAGGATGAATCTAATGAGACAACCATGGTTTTAATCAAACAATTGCACGGCATTCCGCTCAGATTACAATTTGTTTTCTGCAGAACAAAAACATTCCTATCTCACTCACTCCCAATTCAGCCTTTTTTTCTTTAAGCTCTTGAAAATAAATAAATAAATGCCCAAGAGTTCACAAGAATTGCTAGAATTTTGATTTGGATTTCTTCCCAAACAGGGTACTTTCAGCGTGAACATTTAACTCTTTGTGACTGACGAACACATATACTTGGCAGCTCTCGCTCGCTTGCTCTCTTCCCCTGCCTCTTCGATGATTTGGATAGGAAATTCGTTCCTTTGGGAAGAACCCTAAAGAGATACACTAGCAAATATGCAATTCTAAATACACTTGGTTTCTGAAAAAAGGCTCTGATTATCTAGACACAGTAAGTGTTCAACTAGCAATTGTTTCCCTGAAGAGATGGCATCACCACACACCCCCAAGTGTTCCATGTGCTTTCTTAATGAAAAGTCTCATCTTCGAAATTTGTTTATTCGAGATTGATACAGATAGCAGAAGATCAGCTTTAACACAAAAAGCTTCTAATGTGGCTTGCACTGAGCCCTCTGGCAGCATCACCTGCAGATATACTGAAGGTGCTACTCAAAAGGCTACATTATCACAACAGATATACACGCTGTGCAAGACCCTACACAACTGCTGAGCTATAAATTACCTGCAGTCAATTTGGTTTCTGTACGCAACGGTATTTGATTTCATAGAAAGCTAATTTTAACTGCTGAGAACAGAAATACTTATATTATACCATGCTTTTTTTTAAGCAAACGGAGGTTAAAAGGCTGGAAAAAACTTCTTTTAAAAGGTTAGTTGAGGCTTGTAAAGCAAGCATCTTAAAATTTTAAAAATGCCAGAATTAAATATATTTAAGTAAACTTAGGATATACTCTATCAAAGTGTGCTACACATTACACCTGAAGTCCTCTACCAAAGTCATCTATAGATAGCTCTCTCCAGTGCCTTGCATGCATGGGGCTTTTTTCTGTGTAACTGTCCACGTGAATACGCAAGACTAAGGATATACCACAGGACTCCCTCACAATGTAAATTAAGCAAACGGATATTACCTGATCTTGCAAACAACCTTGAATTAACAATCATTTATGCAGAATACCTGGCATCTTTCAAAGGGAAAATACAGGATTTTCTGCTGAAATCACACCTACTTTCTGCAATAATTAACAGCAGCACACGAATAAAAAAAAAATCAATTCATCTCAAAAGCAGCTTTATCATCCTTGCTACCTTGATGGGAAATTGGCTCAGAAGTAGACGACCCGTGTTTACACGCTCCTTTAACTCTCAGTAAAAATGTATTTGTTATCAGTTGATACCCACTCTTTCTTACACCAAGCTTGTCCTCTTAATAGCTCCTCCCACGGCCTTTTCTCCCTTGGTATATTTGTAAGAATAATTCCTTCTCCCAGTCATTCTTCTCCAAGACTAAACAAGCTAGATTCTTCCAGTTTCCTCTTGTTACAGTTTTCCTGACCATCCAAGCAGACCTCTTTTGCACCTGTTTCAGCCTAAGCTCATCTGCTTTGAACAAGAACGGGACCTAATCCTTTACACGAGGATTATGTTACACCACTGCCATGTGTAACATTATTAAGAATTTCTAGTCCCTACTGAAATACATCTTCTGATACAGCCTCAGGATAAAATTAGACTTCTAAGATTTATCATACTAGTGGCTTGTGACCATCTTTAAAAGACTCCTAAACAGGCTTCAAACAGTAAAGTTTAGAACTGATGAAATCATTACTTTCAAAAATTTTGCTTACTGCCTTAAGAGTCGATGGCTTTAAATCTTCATCTGCCTTTTTTTTCTGGACCGTTCTTCATAGAGCAATGAATGTTTCCGACACTAAATACCAGACTGGTGTTCTCAGTCTGTGTTCGCACGGCAAAGAAGAGAGCTTCTGAAACATAACACTGGCTAGAAAATACTTTGTTTCTGTAGCCTCCTGTCTCAGAAATAAGTTACCCACTTCAGTTTAAGAAGGAAAGAAGAGAAACAACAAATTTAAAGCTTTTGTTAATACGTGAAACTGTAAGCAACAGCAATTGCTAGCGTATCTAACATTAGAGCTCTCAACCCTAACTCCAAGGAGAAAGGAATGGAATTATGATGAATTAGTAAACGAAGCCAACAGCCAGACCATTTCACCAGTGGATTACTTGGCAACACATGCTTATTGCCATTTGTTGCTGAGTTTTCCCAGGTCTTTTTTTTTTTTTTTTTTTAAGTGTCTGAAGACCATCTTGCCCATGCCCCTGCTGCTGATACATCAGACATACTTTAATCATGAACAGAGAAAAGTTCTTTACATTTTCCACTAGCAAAGTTACTCTGTTACCTCAATTGCAAGGTTTACTTAAACCTCTTTTACACCATAAAAACTCTTGAATTAAGTATGGACACAATAAGCTTACTAATAAGCTTACTTTAATAAAGTATGTGGACACTACATTTCTCAGACAACCTTCTGATGTGAAGCAACAAGTGCTAGGAATGTCAGCAACTCACATAGGTACGTGACTTCATTTCCATTTCACGTTGCATCTCTCTCAATGCCACAGAAACCCTGCAAATAACCTCAACATCTTCAATCAGAGAAGGCTCGTTTATCATCCCACAATTCAATTTTTCCTGAGGTGGAAAAAAAAACTAAACAGCTGCAAGGAGGCACTGCAGAGGAAGTCCTTGACTTCAGATGTGATGACTGTACCTCTATGGAGACTGCAGCATAAGAACTGGGCCACTGTGGGCCAAGCTAGTGATTCACTGAACATACTGGCTGTCAAAGGGGACAACTGTAGGAGCAGAAAAAGGCTGACGGACCTGGAGCAGCATTCCCTTCATCATGGAGTTGCAGAACTTGCTCCAGAACACTGCACATAACAGCAAAAAATACAGTGAAGCCCTGTTGCAATTCACATTTGACCACGTTAAAGATACAAAGTAGGAAAAGGGAATAACAGCACTCACTAGGCAGTGGAAAATGTGTTTTGCGCTTAGCTTCAGTGAACAAGTGATCTCCAGCAGCATGTAACACAAAAAAAAAAAAAAGATTTCAGGGCCATGGATCAAGGAATGACCCTACAGAGTCATCAACAGATCCGTGATATCACTGCCATTCACAGAAACAAAGAGAAGGTAGAGCTGGGCTTCTGCTGCTGCTTTTCCTTCAGGAGGATGCTCACTGGAGCCAGTACTTACTCACTTGTCTTTATTTTTCCACGGGCATAAAAGCATAATCTCATTTTTCATTTGCCACTGAAAAAAATAATCCTCTGATAAGATAGGAGACCTGGAGCACTTTCTCCATTAAGTTCAGGTCTACTTCAAATGCCTTCAGATGTGCAATGCATACAAACTACTTTCTTCCATTTGAGTAGGTAATAGTTTACCCTCCTGTACTATTTTGCACTGCAGAAAGTGAAGGGAAGACAGACTCACGATCACCTTCTATCATTCAGCTTCTGAATGCAGGAAGACAGCTCCTTAAAACTGAAAGCAGTATTTTCTTCTTATGGGTTAGTAATATGGTAGCTTAGGATCCCAGTGTCAACTATGGTTGTTTTAGAGTTAATTGTTGAACAATTAAAGTTTACAACACAGTATGTTTTGGTAAAAACAATACCTTATTTGTAGAAGGGGTTCTACTATAAACAGCAATAAAAATCACCAAACATAAGAATTTATGCATCCGATGCAATAGATACTTGACAGTTTATTAAGACAAGATCAGTTATTAAAGGCTCGTCTTTTTAAAATCACTTTGTTAAATTGCCATTTCCATAGGTCTAAATGCACCCAAAGTCCTTTGGTTTTCTCTAATAGAAAATAACCTTCAATTCAAGTATTACATGGCTGTTGCAATACTTTTTCACTGACTAGAATGAGAAAACAGGGGGGGAAAAAATCTCAATCCTTCCTTATATGCTATGCTTATAAATAAACAGGGTCAAAAAAAAAAAAAACTTCTCCAAAACACCAGTCTCACTAACATACTAACATTTTAGGCTTACTAAACAATCTTATTACACATGGAATATTAAATATGTTTAAATGATTGCATGAATAAACTGCTTAAACAGAAAAAAACTACTCAGTCTGTTAACATATATTTCATTTCTTTTCCTCTGGCACTTGAATATAAAGCAGCTGATAAAACGCTTATCGCTGAGTTGCCTCAAGCCGCCTCTAGTTGTAGACAAGGGAATTTATTGCCAGCAGGAGCAGTCTACATTTTTAAAATTGTTTCTGCATTCTCTGTATACAGATCGTCAAATTATTTGCATGTGGTGTACTCATGTCATTTCCAGCTGTTCTTTGGTCCTTACTGTTTTGCACCGATTCCTAACAACTTCCAGTACAGCCTACAGAAACTTGGCCACAGAGAAGCATCTTCCGAAACCACACCACGCAACCCCCCTTCTCCCCGTTGTTGAAAGGTGTAAGTAGTAAGTATAGCCTTTCTTTGACAGGCAACAACGCAACCTCCATAGCTTACATTCACTGCACAGCAGCAGTCTATTTTAAACCTTTAAGTGGACTTGAGCAGTACTACCATGTGCCTTTTAAGAATTACTACGGATAAGGGTAATAGTAATTACTATAACAATAATAGCATATTATTATAGATAATAGTAGTAACTAAGAATTACTACTATTGGAGCTGTTCTACCATGTGCCTTTTAAGAGTTCTATGAATCTTTCACGTACTTTAATCAAACCATACGCCGATTTTAAAAAAGCAAAAAATTTGTAACCAACAGATGAACTCTAATGCCCACAGTTTCTATACATAAAGGTCTGTGCTGCGAAGGCAGCTGATGAAAGTTTGGCAGATCCCTTCAATGTTTATTTCCACACTTTAATATAAACTCGTAGGTATTTCTAGAAGCTTTCAGGTGTTAAGTACTTCCAAGAAAATCCAGCTGAACTAGGAACCGTATATAACGTTTGCTTTCACACGGGTCTCCACCATTCACTTTTCCATGACTACTCTTGCCCTGAATTGTGAAAGTGTTGTAAACTTGTATACTTATAAATCATATTAATACTTTTCCGGTGTCCTAAGTTTAATGAACTATAAAGTTCACTAACCCCACAGAAAAGCTCAGTGAACTAGGAAGTTCCTTAAGAAGTTAGCCAGATCACTAGCTGAGTAATATGAACCTGAAAAGGATCCCACATGTTGGGGTAGCCCACACAGTATTTAGATTAATAGTTTGATCAAAAGCCCATGAAGCAAGGGGGGGGGGCAGGGGGGAATACTCCCTTGTTGAAATTTTTAGACAGTAACCTTGATTATCCTTTTTGCAGGATAAAGGTAAAGAAGTATTCTAATTAAGAAACCAGCACACTTTCACAAGTTGCAAAGAAAGCACTGGGATTTGGCACTTTGAGAATTAAAAAAGGCTTCTCAAATTCAGCTGTGCTGTCCACAGACATCCGCTCATCCAGATTTCTACACAAATTCTCTCCAGTTTGCTTTGGCTGGGTTCCTTGGCTGCACCCTCTTGACTGAGGTTGTGTGACCCCAGCACTGCCCCAGCCACAGCAACTTCACAAATATGCTAAACCAGAGACCTTAATTCCCTTGTTTTTTCTACGAGCCACCACATTAGCTGATATTAATACTATGAATGAATTAAGACTGAATTCACACACAGTTTCTGGCCTATTTTCTACTGAAAGTGCATTATTTTTATTACTGATAAGATGGACGTTAAAAATACTGCTTTAATGAACTCAAGATTTTGAAAAATTATTTATTTTGAAATTTCTTACAGGGAGTTTTAGGCTGTGCATTAACTAAAAAAGTCAATACAAATGACGTCATTCATAAAGGCCTACATAAAAGGAATATAAAAGAATCATAAAGACTAATGTATCATCTGCAAGCCCAATGTGTAGTGCTCAAGGGGTTTACTTTTCATACTTACTTTGTAATTTGGTCTGGGCCTTAGAGATCCTCCCCATCAGCCACCCAGGGATACATATGCCAGGGCAAGATGTCAAGGGATTCTTGTTCCACTCTTAGCCTAAGCAAGACCTGTGGTTTGATACATACAAGACCGCAGACTACAGCGCCCTGTTTTGCATTGTATACCAGAACTGCCGTACATCCAGCACAGTGACTGATTCATCTACTGGACAGTTTTCTTCATCAACCTCAGAAACATGTCATTTTCTGCCCCCAGGAACAGCTAGCTCCTACCCAGATGGAAGGGACTGCCGATATGAAGGCGGCATACCAAGTTCTGGAGGAGTCTACATGCCTCAGTCACTCTAGATTGGAATCAGTAGCTGATATACAAAAGGAAAACAAAGCTATCGTGATACATAGTTTTCAACTACAACATTTCTGAACTTCTTGTGCAATCTGCTCAAAGGGGTCAGTTTGTGAGGAAAAAAATGTTAACTATGCTATTCTTAGTAATGTTGTACATGCATGTATTTACAGACAACTGAGTTATCTCAGCTGTTTAAGCATATAATCTGTAGCAAACACTTAGGGTAAATCAACTACTCAAGAGAAGAGGACAAATTCCTGACACTGCTTCAATTCAGTGTGGGTGAATTATTCACAAAAAAGACACCCGGAACTCAGGAAGATGCTAGAGATGCAACAGAAGTTCTGCTTTACTTTCATACCGTTGTTTCCACAGCACTACAAGCTCACTTCATAAAGTGTACTGTGTATATCCAAAATATACCTCTTTTTACACTGAACATGCAACCTCATAAATAAAACTTATCTACTATTTATTCCCTACAGAAAACAAACTTCAGTGTCTTTATGTTTACTGGCAGGAGTTAAGTTGTTCAGATACAGTACCTATTACAACTGATCCTAGGAGAACGAATTCAATCTGTTGGCATCAAAGGTGTCAACCCATCTAAGTTGCTTGAACTGAGAGTCCTAAAATGAATGTTAGTTTTACAGAGACCATACAGGAATGCAGAAACTTTACCTATACAGTACTGAAATAAAAGCATCACAAATCTAATAGAAATCCTTCTGCAGAGATTTATGATTTTAAGCGTACAAAACATGAGAAGAAACTGTACATAACAATGCTTTGTCTTATCGTTCCAGCTCATTCTAATATATAACTTAACTGAGAAGTTCCAAGCTACATCATTTACAGCAATGGCTTTTACCACTCAAAGATTTTATTTATCCACCATGAATTTAGTTCCACAACAGTGGAGAGTTCGGACTGCCTCAACATTCACTTATTTGAAATTGTTCAAAGCGGTAAGAGGATTTTGTGCATACACATATGCAGGCAATGCATGTAAGTCAGTAAAGAGCAGGTCACAAGGCTTTCTGCTTTATTCCTCTGAAGTGAAAAAACACAAAATAGACATTAGTTAAATGAGAAGGTATAATAAAGTTATCATCATCATATTGAAAAGTCTTTAGGAGCTTTTATCATTCAAAATGAGCTCTGCTTTAACATTTATTTTGCAAGCTATAAAGTAATTCCACCCTGATCAAAGGGAGAACTTAAAAGCAGCTGTTAAACTGTACCTCTCTCTCTCTCTCTCTCTATATATATATATATAGTCTCGGTAAGTTGCTAATGTTATTTGCATTCTTTAAGCCAAATAGTGATCTGCTAGATGAAGACCTAATTAAGCATTACAACTACACAGCTGACAATGCTTTGCTTCTCATGGTTGTAAAGACAAGGGCCGATTTAAGTGCTGTCAAACAACCTTGTGACACCGAGCAACCACTGCTACAATGGAAGATGAATCAAGTACAAAAAAATGCACAAGGTGAGTGGGAATCTAATTTAACATATTGAGTGATGGGTTCTAAAGCATGGTGATGAAAAATCTTCATCTAACAATGCAGTATGCAAGAGTGGAATATGAAGTTCCCAGAGAAATGGGAAGCATTGCAATGCTTGCAATATTCTTAAGACTTTACTGTAACCTAAAAAGAAGCATTCAGTAAACAAAGTTGGAGGACACTCCACACACCCCTTCTGAACTGTGTATTACTTCAGAGGATACGGATTTTGAGGTTATAATAGGTTTATGAAAGAGCAGCACAGCGCTCAACAGTCATAAACAGTAAATGAAAGATCCAGAGCAGAAAACAAGGAAGGGAGCATGAGCAAACGGAATAGGAAACAATTACGCCTCTCCTCTTTCCCAGGCACACACTATGGGCTACTGAGACAGGCTACTGGACTACGCAATAGTTACCCATACAAGCTCTTCTCTTTCATCAGGACATAAAAAGCTCACACAAAGGCTTTGAGTTAAAGCCTACAGAAAAATCAGAGCAATGGCTTTGTTAAAACTGCCAATTGACAGAAGTAGGTTATGATTACTGACCGAAGTTCATTTACTTACCATAGTCCTTTAGCTGCACAGCAATGGAAAGCAAAACTACTACTTGCCACTTCAGTGCACAAATCATATTTTTGCCATTTCGCTATGCATTTGCACATCAAACCTGGTATACAGCACTTCTGAATTCAAAGAATGATTTTTTTCAAGATTAAAGCAGACATTTAACATGCCATGACATTGTTCTTTAAGACTTAACATAGTAAGTTTTGTGTGCATGACAGCTTGATACTTTAAGATGATGGATAAATTAGAAGAAATGGGACTTGTAACGGAAAATGGTTGCAGCCAGTCTGTCATTGTAATGATAGCTTTTAGTTTGAATGGAATATATATGCAGTCTCCTAAAAAGAGGCTGGGAAAAAGCTTCTTTGTATCCCAGCAATACGCTCATTTCATTATATAATAAAACATTATTGTTTGGGGCACAACAGTATAAAAATGGTGCATCTGCACATACAAGAACTGTTAGCTTTATATGGATAACTCACGTACCTGTGTTTTGCAAAGAAAAAAACATCTCTTCTCTGAAAAACCCTTAAATCTAGAGGTTGACATAGCAGATGTGTAACGTGCAGAAGTTCACAGGCATCATTCTCCAGCAGACCTCACAGAGTTGTGCATGAACAATGCTTTCCATAACAACAACCACCCAGTGCTCCACTCAGGATGTCAGAAGTTACACGGGTCCCTATTTACAGGCAGACAACTAGAACCATACCAAAAAAAGGGAATGTGGCCCACTGACCCCTCCTCACACACCAGGCAGATCCCAGTCAGAACTTTATTTTCCACCTGATAAAAAAGTGCAGATAATAAAAAGTGCTAATAAGACACCTTTCTGACAGGACTTCTATTCAAAACATCTGACCATATATGAAGATATATGCTAAAAATACCAGCTTCATGGGATTCCAGCATAGGACTGTAGCTGAGACAAAAAAGCAGCTACATTGCCTGAACCTCTGCATGAGCAGCTGAGGTGCTTTCTCCAAAGTTCTCCTTTTATCTTCTGTGCAAAAACTAACACTTTCATTCAATTAATCCAGCAGCTGTACCTACAAAGATGATGAACATGCATCTAATGCTTCAAGGAACACAGGTTTTCAAGCACAACGTTGACAAATTTCACAGAAAATCTGAGCTCCTATGAAGATGGAAAAGTACATTGATTTCATTACACCTGGGATTTGACACTCAGTGACTACATTTCACTGTAACAACTTAACTACACATATTCACCATTCCGTAGAAGTGACAAGAGCTCAACTGTAACTATTCATAGAATGGTTTGGGTCGGAAGGGACCTCAAAGATCGCTTATTTCCAACCCCCCTACCATGGGCAGGGACACCTCCTGCCAGACACCCTCCCTCCAGCATGTCGACCACACCATTCAGCTTGGTGTCACTGGTAAATGTGCTGAGGGTGCACGCGACCCCACTGCCCCTGTCACCAAAGATGTTAAACAGCACCGGTCCCAATACTGGCCCCCGAGGAACACCACTCATCACTGGTCTGCACCTGGACATCGAGCCATTGACCACAACTCTTTGAGCATGACCACCCAGCCAATTCCTTACCCACTGAGTGGTCTGTCTGTCAAATCCACGTCTCTCCAATTTGGAGACAAGGATATTGTGCAGGTCATCGTCAAATGCCTCGCACAAGTCCAGATAGATGACATCAGTTGCTCTTCCTCTATCCTTCAATGCTGTAATCCCATCACAGAAGGCCACCAGATTCGTCAGGCACAATCTGCCCTTAGTGAAGCCATGTTGGCTGCCACCAATCACCTCATTATTTTCCTTGTGCCTTAACGCTTCCAGGAGGATCTGCTCCATGATCTTGCCAGGCACAGAGGTGAGACTGACTGGCCTGTAGTTCCCTGGGACCTCCTTGTTCCCCTTTTTAAAAATGGGGGTTATGTTTCCCCTCGTCCAGTCAGTGGGAACTTTACTGGACTGCCATGGCTTCTCAAATATGATGGACGGTGGCTTAGTGACTACATCCGCCAGTTCTTTCAGGACCTGTAGATGTATTTCATCAGGTCCCATGGACTTGGGCACCTTCAGGTTCCTTATATGGTCTCAAACCTGCTCTTCTCCTACAGTGGACAGTTCTTCATTTTCCTAGTCCCTGCCTTTGCCTTCCGGGGCTTGGGCTACGTGGTTGGAGCTCTTGCCTGTGAAAACTTGACTTAAAAAGTCATTGCTACTTGCTTCCTCCTTTGGCTCAAATGTTATGATAATTTAGTCACACAATGCTTTGCTGTCTGAGGGAATCTGTGACCTAGAGAGATGAAATTGGCTTGACAAAGGATTCCTTGACTGGCAAATTTGGGCACAGTCAATCAATCCCCTGCAGCAATTTTTTCAGTAACAGAAGTAACAAAAACCAAACCTTACCTTAACCAAACAAACCCTATGAAGGCTGATGAATTTTTAAACAGCTTTTCAAGGGAAGCGGATTGGTAAAAACTTAAAGTATTAAAATCAGAAACAGTTTTCAGCAATGTCACCTAGTGACGAGGTCTGAAAATTTAAATTCAGTTGTTGCCAAATCCATTTTTAGGTAAAATTGTGCCTATCATGTATCTATAACGTCTAATTTTATATATAAGGAATTAATCACAGACTGACAGAAGACATTTAATAGAATAAAACTAAGGCTACCTGGCATGCAACTCCATCAATCTGGAAAAAAACTCTAAACCAAACATCAACTGTATTTTAACTCACAAAACACATGGTGTTCACTAAGAGACGTAGGAAGACAATACATCCCAAATGAAGATAGTACAAATAAAATTTTGTATATGAATAGGTAAAATATAAGCTTAGGTAAAATAGGACCTCTTCAAACTCACTTAGATGTGGCATAATTTTAAACAAAGACAGGATTGGACATCTATCATATCTGTGTGTTACATAAAATCATTGACTAATTTCAATTGGGAAGGACCTCTGGAGTCACCTTATCCAACCTCCAGCTTAAAGCACGTCCAACTGCGTCACGTCGCGCAGGGCTCTGAGCCACAGCCAAAGATGGAGATAGGCAGTACCGCTGGGCAGCCTGGTCCAACAACCAACTGCTCTCAGCCACTGGAATTTTCTTTCCCCCTTGCTGCAGACTTCTGAGAAGAGCGTGGCTCTGTCCTCTCTGTATCCATTAAGTAGATGTAGACAGCAATAAAACCCTCCCACTCTCTTGTTAAGTCTGCTGAAACGCCCTTCTCTCAGTTTCTCCTCATCCATCATGGACTCAAGCCTCCCAGACATCCTGGTAGCCCTCAAGACTCGCTCATTCCAGTATGTGCCTTTCTTTTTTTATTGATATATGTACTACTTTTATACTGAACAAAATTGAACAAGTCAAGAAGCAGCCTCCCACATGCCAAATATAAACATGTTCCTTCACCAACACAAAGACAGCCCTGAAAAGGATCAAACAAACCGTGTAGCTACAAAAAGGCTTTTGAAACGCAGGAGTCAGATTGAAAAAAAGGATAAATGAAGCATGAATATTTGTGACAGAGAAGAGGAACCTCCTAATGGTAACAGAGAAGCTGTCAAAGCCTGACCGTGATGCAGAAAGAGCCACATTTCTGCAGCCTCCCGCCGGATGAGGGATAAGCCGCGCTCCAGGCAGTGCAGTGATGCTTCTGAGTGCGAAATGCGGGGACCTGGGCCTCAGCCACCGAGGTCTGTGACTTGGGGCAGGGGGGCTTTATCACTGGCCCAGGGACCAGTAGATTGTAGGGAGTGGTCCTGGTATAAAACTGGAGCATCTTCATCTCCAAGAGGTGGTGTGCGCAATTAGTGGAGCTCAGTCCCCTTACTTGTAACCCACACTGCCTGCAGAGCTTGTGTGCCGGTAACTCCCTGTGGGTGGAAGGGGAGGACTAGAACTTGCCATGATTAGTCATGAAAAGTTTTTGAGGTGTTTGCAGATGTTTATAAATACTTTTTTTTTTTTTTTTTTTTTTAAGTTGCCCAACACTCTGGTTTACCTGTTGCATTGCCCAGGGAAGTGGTTGAGTCGCCATCCCTGGAGGTCTTTAAGAGACGTTTAGATGTTGAACTTAGTGATATGGTTTAGTGGAGGACTTGTTAGTGTTAGGTCTGAGGTTGGACTCGGTGATCTTGGAGGTCTCTTCCAACCTAGACGATTCTGTGATTACTGCTATTACTCCTGGGCACACGGTTCTCTGATTGCCACTCAATTACTTCACATTAATAAATCAATATATTGCTCTTTTTGGTTTAAGCTACATGAAATGAACAGTTTTTTCCACGTAACAGTCAACAACATGAGTCTTTGAACATACCAGTCTTCACATTCATTTCTAGTGATCCTTAGCAGGACTGCATAGATAATACAGAACAAACGTGGGGTTTTTTTTAAGTAGGAAAAGTACAAATGGAACATCTCATAGAATAATGGAATCACTCAAGTTGGAGAAGACCTCTAAGATCATCTAGTCCAACCTTTAATCTAGCCCTAAAGTCCACCACCAAGCCTTGCTACTAAGTTCTACATCTACACATTTCTTGAAGACCTCCAGGGATGGTGACTCAACCGCTCCCCTGGCCAGCCTGTTCCAATGCCGCACAACCCTTTCAGTAAAGAAATTTCTCCTAATACCCAACCTAAACTTCTCCTGGTGCAACTGGAGGCCATTTCCCCTTGTCTTATTACTTGGTGCTTGGGAGAAGAGCCCAATCCCCATTTCACTACAACCTCCTTTAAGGTAACTGTAAGTACAATAAGGTCTCCATGGAGCTCTCTCTTCTCCAGGCTAAACTATCCCAGTTCCCTCAGCCACTCCTCATAAAACTTGTTCTCCAGACCCTTCACCAGCTTCTTAGCCCTTCTTTGGGCACAGATTTCCTTCAAGAAGATTCCGTATTCAGCTGCATCCAATTAATTCAAGACATACACCTTTTAATGAGATTTAGACTGAAGAGCATTAACCTAAAGAGGCATTCAGTACCTTCACAAACACCAAATTCCTTCATCGTTAATCACCCTCAAAATGAGCCTCTCCATCATTTAAGTCTTAAAATCTTATACTAGCCTGCTTTCACAGGATCTGACACTATATCCAGCATCATCACAAACCCCACACATATGCACCGTAATCAGAAACAGCTCTAAAAAGAAAGAATAAATTGCTGTTAACTAGACAACAGCTGTGTAACTTTGCTCAACACTGCAGAGTAACAGCTCGTGGATACACATGAAGGAATAGGCACAGTTAAAAACTGCATTTTACCAAGTCAGTTCCAATCTCCTTTTACAGCTGCAAATTTTCCAGCTTGTTCTGCACTGCTGAGTAAGGTAAAAGAATTTTTACCTCTAGGGAAACTAAGCACAAGGTCAGTGTCAGACAGACATACAGGCCTTGCCTGAGCAAGTTTCAAGTTTACCTCAGCAAAGCCAAAATACCTCATCTTGGCTCCGTTTTGCCAGTGATGCCCACGCACAGTTACCATGGTTAAAAAAAATCCAAACCAATCCACTCCTGCTACTATTTTCTTCTTTAATCGTGAAAACAAAGCCTCAGTCTAGCCAGATGGCTTGAGGTCTCCTGAATCATAATCTCTCTCCACTGAAGAACTTCTCTGTAGACATAACAGCAGAAGAAAATTAAGCATGAAAAATGTTCAATTATGTAGAAAAATGATGCATGATCCCTAACGTCATCTTTACCCAGCTAGCACCCTCATAAATGGAAACTTGGCTGGCTGAGCAGGACAGACTGTTGTACAATCCACACACCTCCCAAATCACCCAAGGCTTAGTTTCTTCCAGTCACCCATCTCCAATGTGTCTGGCGGGAACAGCCAGAGTTCAGAATTATACCATAATTAACATGAGAGAAAAATCACTACTTGTATAGAAACAAATCTAAATCACAAAGAAAAAAAATAGTAGGTTACCCTGTTACTGTTGCAGCACTCATCAATACTCTCTGCACTTTGCACGATGCGATCCATATCGCAAACAGAAGTAAGAGTCAAAAGCCATGCTCTGTTAACAAGAAGCTAATTATTTCTCTGATAGAGAAAAATTAAATGTATGAGACTCAATTCATGCCAACCTCCTTCTGAATTATTCTCAGGGTTCCCTCTTGGTACTTCTAACATGCCAATCCTACAAGCTCAGCTGTTTCACAATCCCTTCAGAAAAAGAAAATGCAATGCCTTAATTTCAACCATGAAGACTGAAGGGGGGAATGAAATCATTCAAGGCAGAAGGATGTACTTTCGAATTTTACATTAGATTGATTAAACTAAAGAAATGAGAAAATAAGTAGCTACTGTGGGCTGTTAAATTTACAAACTCAGATTTTGAAGTAATTCCTGAAGTGATTAGTTAAGAGAACAAACTACACAAAAAGCACAATATTTCATTTGGTAACATATCATCGCTTTTGCAAATCTCTAAGAAGGATATCAAATCTAGGTGCATAATCCATTATAACATGCAAGCAGTATTTTATGTTTTAAGGTTGGAGTATAACTTGAACTTTCGAAAATCTTGACTTTGTCCTCCAGCTAGTACCACTGGCTCACTGCAAACTTGGTCAGAGCATAAACCAAACAACCCCAGGGCTATTTAAAAAACAAAAACCCATGCACAGTGAACAAGAAGGGGAAAAAAAAGCATTCCTTTGTGTTCAAATATAAATGTACAAGAAGCATTTAATGTGATGGAATTCTAGGATTTGTGCAAGGTAAAAGAAGCAGTTAATGAAAGTCATGATCCAGTTCTTTTGCATTTGACCTCATTGCAAGTATAAGATCTCATTTCCTGAGGAATGTAATTAAGTTGTGGAATTCTTGTACCACAGCAGAATAACTTCAGTTAACAGCTACAAACAAAACTGAATAAATGACCAAAAAAATCTGTATAGTACTGCAGAGATTCACAAACATGCTTTAAAGTGTTAAAAACAGCTGTGTGTCAAATATTAAACAGGTATCAAATTCATTAGTGATTTCCATTTGCAGCTTTGAAGTTGGAGACAAACTGCATTTGCCAGTTCCAGAAAATACAGTATGCTGGACTCTCCATAGAGAAAGAATAAACACCAAAAAGCAGAAACAAAAACCCAAAGATTTACTGTACAAGGAGCTCTTAACAACCATTAGGCACTGCAATACAGTCCTGCAGACTAAGTTTACTTACCCTTAGAAATAAACTTCTTTAAAATAAATTTCTTAAAGTCTGAGATGATTTTCAGATCAGGCAACCTGATTTTTTTTTCAGTTCCTTAGAAATTCCCTTTTTAATCTCCCCATGAGAGAGGAAAAAGACAAAGAATCTGCCGTATGCTGTAGAAGTGTAATATTTACATAGCATAAAAAGATCAAGCCAGTAGTTTCTAAGATGCCCTATAACCTGGAGATGATTTCCTTTTTATTTCTATCAAAGAAGTGGTTATGGCTTTGTTTTGATCAAATTAAAATAAAATTCTTAAAGTTCTGGGTCATGCAAAAGTAAAAACGTATATTCTAGCTAAATAAAATTTAGATTTTCGTGCCAGTAAATTCTGACTCTGAAATTCCAACTATGTCAACAGATTTCTGTTGTTTCTGTTTTTTGTGAAGTAAAAAAAAGATAACACAGTAACAATATGACTACTCCAAAGCCATGGGGAATATGACACAGGGATAACTGTGGCAGAAAAACCAGAGCTACTCGTTCATCAAAATTTCAGAGTACAACTAAACAGATACACTTACACCCACAAAGGACATTTCAGAGGTCAGCAGGGTTGCTCCTTCTATTACTGATTGTCTTTGCAAACTAATCAATAAAGAAAAAATGTTGAAGCCATTAAAAGTATACTGGAGATAGTAGAAGTGCAATATATACATCATATCCCACAAAATGCCAACATAAAACAAATTGCCTCGTTCTTGGTGTTTTGCAAATATCTGGGCAAACACAGTAGGTCACTAAGAGAGACACACAGACAGATAAAACCAACAGTCACTCTCCCTTAGTTGTACCCGACTTTGCTTTTGCTTCTTTGTACTGGTTTGTAATCACTACAGCCATAATTTAGCTGTATGAAACTATTCAGTTATTTCATAATATAAGCAGCATACTTAACTAAGGATACACAAACTACATGCCATGTTCATTTTCTATGGACTCTGAATGTTTTTTCCTCTTATAGAACACCACAACATACATTCTTGAAATGTTGTTTTTTTTTTTTTTTTTTTTTTTTTTTGTCTGTTTTACAATCATGAAAAAACAGTGGAAGATCTGACACGGGGCCTTCAAGCACTGCTGGTACTGCAGTACTGTGGACTTCAAAAACAATCCAAACAAAAAACAATAACACATTAAAAATAGCCAATTATTTTCAAACATGTTTGCTCATGAAGACAAGCATAATTTGAGTTTCCACACTTACCTGTGGTACTGTACGACTAGAATGCCTTTCGCCATCTCAAAACGGGGCATTAATGGGAAAAAAGAGCCTGGAAAACTTCCAGTCTTCACCTCAAGCGGCACAACAACATCATGAATAAAAATAAACAACGTCTTCCTTTGAAGCAATAGCACACGTGGTGCTTTTGATGTGCCTACATTATTTTGTCTATTGGCTGCAATTCCAACAAACCGCAAAAGAAATTACCTAGTAACTGGGTGACTAAATATAACACCTCAGTGTTAACCATCTACCATTCTGAAATCACATGAGAATGTGTAGTTGAGTGTAGAAGGATTAAGAAAAAGTCATTTCATTAGGAACTACTGTAACTGATTTCCTTCAAGAAATTTCATTTAGTTGCATTCTCAACTCATTCTAAAGCTAAGAGGAAGAGGGAGGAGGGGGGGAAAAGACCTCTAACTTTGAGTAACAAAGAAAGGACTGGCTAAAAGTCATCTCTGGAAGTGCAAAGGCAGCGTGAGAAACCATATTTTGCCTAAATTCACAAACGCAGCCTCAGAAAATAACTTGGAATGCCATAAGGAAAAGCTATGAGCAAACACACATGCAGCACAACTTTACTCACAATAGCAATAACAATCGACTTTGAAGTGGATCCAGAAGAGACCCTTCCAGAGCCCTTGCACGGGAGCGTGGTGTTAAGAGAGAATTTGTGGATCAGCCTGGAAAGTAAAACCTTACCCTCTAAAAACCACAGGTTCAAAAACAAACAAACCAACCCCAATTAAAATGGCTAATTGCCAGGTTTTCTCCCTGACTGCAGATGTAGCGATCTCTGATGTGCTTTCTCCTAGAACTATCTACTCAAGGCATCCATTCAGAAGCTACACGTAGGTTTCGTTGACAAGAAATGTTATTAGACATCCAGCAGCTCTGCAGCACACAATGGTTTAAAGCAAACAATCAAGTAGAATGCTTCTGGAATGCGCTTCGTATTGTGAAACCCTGCGATGCCGCTTTTTTAATACTTGCTGGCATGGTAAAGAAAAAGTTTGCTTTAATTAAAATAGTTTAATACTTTGCTAGCAGCCTCTTCATTCAAAACATTCAAGATGGTGTAGGTACATGCAATTATCACAAGCCAAGGACTGCATTTATGTTCCCATACAGTTTTCTTTCTACTCTTTCTTTCTAGCACAATGGTTTACATAAAATTGACCCTTCTGAAAGCTTGTCCTTTGACACTAAAAGTGTCTGTAAGTGCCATAGACTTGAATACTACATGACCTTTACTCTTCTTTGCTAAATAGAAGACCCATGAGACAATTAACACATTTGTTCATATAGCAAACATACATGCATTAAAAAATAAACAAATTTAGATTTTTTTTTCTATTTTTCCTAAAAAACAACTTCTATTTTAAACTTCTTATAACAAGGAAAAGAGTGCCAGAAACATATTCTGAGGGCTGATGCGGAATCCCCTCACCTGCCTGAACTGAAAACTCAACACTGACTTTGGAGTTAAAAAAAAAAAAAAAATCACTACCTTACTGTTGCGGAATAAAGTCTACAGACTGCTTTATACTTACGAAATGCTACGAAAAGGGTAGTCAGTACCAATCGGAAATGAGATCAAACTTTGGGCTGACATGCCTGCTATAAGAGAATCTCCAGAGCAAAAACCATAAGGCCCGAGTGAAACTCCTGAACTACGTGCTCAGCGTGCAACTACAGGAAGGCCAACCGCAGCCTCAGGTTGCACGTAAGTTTGTGTTCCAAGTGCCTATAAAAATCACTGCATCTATTGCTTTATCGTTGATCCTATGGCTTATGTATTTGGTCTTTATAAAATATAAGGACTTCAACTACTAGTAAATTTTCACACTCTTTATAAAGCAAGTTAGGAGACAGTGATTGGAGTGACTGAACTACTCAGCCTAACAACTTCAAACAGTTCAGCCGTCACACTACAGAAATATTACAACTGCAGAAGTGGTAGGCTACATAAGAAATAAAGAGTTTTTTTCCTGCTGTTGCTGCTTGTTTTTTTAACCTGCAGGCTCACAGTCTTTCAAATTCATTCCTGGCACCAGATAATGCATCCTTTGCTTCATGCCGGAAACAGGAAGAATGGAAGGTGAGACGATGTAAATGCTTATTGCTGGTACAACATACCCAAACAGTGAAGCTACATCTCACACACAACTGCAGGAACACTGGAAAATTCAACCTCTTTGATCTAACAACAAGACTTTATTATTAAAAAATAAATAAAATTGCTTCAAGACTACAAAAGGATCCTCCCAGAGATACAAAACAGAGCACGGCCATCAATCATGAGTGGTTCCAAACAAGATCTGTGAAAATGTGCGCCTTACTGTAAAGCTTGCCATCCCTGTTACAAGAAGTTGCCTTAAATCAGCAAGGTACGAGGAAGAGGTTATATATCTTGGCAGTCAGATACTTCTGCAATGTTTATAGACCATGTTTATGGCCTATGTCAAAACTGTAACAAACCATGTTTTATGTCGTAACTGGAGCTTGTAAAACTCACGTTCCTTGCAATATTACTTGGCAGTGTTCTATCACACTTGGTTTAGTAAGGAGCCTCTAAAACCAGAGGAAGCAACCTGATTCTGCACGTACTACCCAGTCACACTACATGAAAAAATGTTACTTAATGAATCTAGAAGTGAGAACTACGAGTTAATCTCCCTTCATTACAGCAGATGACCCAACACTCAGTCAACAAAGAGAAAGTAAACAGAAAACAAGAGAGCATCACGCTTCAAGTTAGTTCTCAGTCATCTGCTTCTTCTCTAAGTAATCTAGGAACCGAGAACCAGCTTTCTACGAATACTGGTTTACATAAAGCTAGGAAAAAACAAACCACCTGGGCTTCCGAGATAAGAATCACATTACAGAAGCTCTCTACTTCATCCTGTCTTCATTAAATAAAACTAATCGCAACCTTAATCAACCACATAAGCTTTATCAAAATAAAATCAGAAAATAATAAGCACCAGTGCCTTCTGAAATTCAGATCACTTCTAATCACAACTTGTATTCTGGAGGCAGCTTCTCTCTCACACAAGGAATTTCTCATATTTTCACAAGTATTTACAATGAAATAAATGTAAGAATATGAAACAATGACTGCTATTTCCTCCTCAGAGGAAACTGGATTCTTCAGGGACAACGCTGAAAATAATTACAAAACTTAAAAAAAAAAACGTATCCAATTGCATCCTGTAGATTTTTCTTTCCCCTGACATACATGGTGCTTCATAAATCAAACGTATAGCAGCTCAGTCTCTTTGGCTGGCTGAGTTCATGAGCTGGCCTCTTTATGGCAAAGGGAGAACTGCACTGGGATTGCAAGGAAGCACATCTCCTGCAGCTTTCATTAGAAAACGTTTTTATATCAACAGCACTTCTGGAAACAGCTGGGCAACAAGGGCTAGGAATGGAAGGAACCTTAAGACTTCTTATCTAGCTCTGTTTACACATTGACCAGGGTTTGTGTTAAATCATTTCTGCAACAGTTTCTCATGCTTGCACCTAGAAATCACACAACCTCTCCCCATTTCTTTCCACTTTTGCTTTGTTATCAAGTAATTTTATGGAAAAAAAAAAGAGGACTGCTAAAAATTAATACTTAGTTTTTGTGCTAGGAGATACAGTGTACATTTCAATCGCTAGGTGTATATTCTCTGTTACAGAGGGAAAGCTGTTAGGACACTGCAAGCATTAAAATCCAAAAGTGAAAGCAGCCTAACTCACAGAGGTGATAATCACCCAAAGCACCTACAAACTTCCAACAGGGTTGAGGGTGTCAACCAGTTTCTGCTGACGGGGCCTCTAACAGAGAAAATTTGTTCTGTGTTGTTGGGTACAACCCCAATACAGAACAAGAAAACACTTGAGGACAGCATCTAGCACCAAAAAGAAGTCAGCCTCTCACAGATAACAAACAGTGGAGGAAGCAAAAAGGTTATTTCTTAAGGACAGCCAAAACTGACACACCGAGGGACCCAAGGATTTCCTCCTCTCCTGGTCTGGTCAGCACGAGCTGCTGCCCCCTAAAACTCTTCCAAGTCCCACCAGCAGCACGGCGCAGCAGTAACTCCAAAGGGATGGAGACACCCACTGCAGGATATACAGCTCACCAGAGACGAATGCGCGGGGGGGGACAGCAGCGCTACAAACACCCGCACAAGCGGCACACGTAGCTCCACCCTGCTCTGAAGGATCAATGTTCAGGGGAAAAATAAGAAAAAATAGTCCCTCTGACATCCACACCTCCCATACCTTCAGACCCTCTGCTGCCCTCTCCCAGCCCCTCATCCTGCCTGCTGGCTAGTACAGCTTGAAGTTTGCTAGCAGATCACACACACACCCTAAAAAGACATTGACAGAAGGGAGCTGGGGGGCAGTTCCCTGGGATAAGATAAGCCATAGCGATCACTAACCAGCCGCCTGCTTAAACTCAGCCAGCCCCTTTCGTGCCTCTCCTCCTTTCCTTTCTCCCATTCCTCCCCAATCCACTTCAATCCTTCTCTTCCCCACCTCTGGTCCTCACCTTAGACATTTCACACCAATTCTGTACAACCCCCAGATCCTTTTGTTCAGTCCCAATCTCACCCCTTTGTCCCCCCAATAAATCCTATGTGCCTTCATTCAATAGCTCCCCCTCCCCAGCTTGCTCAGGATTCCAGAGAGTTTCTTCCAGTGAATCACCCCAGCAAGTTTTGCAACAGGGATAATGGCTTAACCGGTCACCTTTGCTGGTTTTGGGAGCAGCTGATTCAGACCGATTTAAGTGGGTTCAGATCTCTACCTTGTCACCGCTCCTCTGGTCACTATCTGCCCATCTGAACAGCCATTAGTCAGACAGCCTTATGGGTATGGTCTCAAACAGCAGCAGGGTTTAAGACAGCTTAGTTACTATTTCACAGATGTTTTAGCATTTCTATTACATTACTTAAAGCTTTATTTTTTAATAAAAAGCCTCTAAAGATGATTAAATAAGATTTCAGTATATTGCACTCAACCAATCAAAAATAAAAGGCAAGAAGAAAAAAATTATGACAGATTTAACGTAGCTGCAAATCAGTTCAGTATGAAATGTAAAAGCAGCTGGGGGTAAGAGGCAAAGCTACTCGCTCTTTCCTGCTATAGCACAACCCTTTTTTACCCCACTTCTAGTTCCAACCTTTCTTTCAACCTTCCCTGTTCATTCCAGCAGTTGTTCTTCCATCTTGCCAACGTTTTCACGGGACTCGAGATATTGCTGTATCCTCCTTTATCACACCTGATCTCATCATATTTCTACCTGGTAAAAATTATTACTGTGTATTTCACAGACAGACAGGGACTGGAGGCCAGCAATTGTGACTGACCAAAGCCCACAAGGTGAGCCTGGGACAGAAGAAAGAACTAAGATGACATCTTTAGTGACTCAAGCTAATGCCGCAAGTACAAGACCAAGAGCTAGTAAACAGCTCTTGAACTTCCCTGTGCACATCAAGCATCACACCACCACAGAGACAAGGCTATAACTAAAACTCAGTTGTAAAAGGAATGTCTGGCTCTCTCTGCAATTCTGTGACTAGAAAGCCGCCCCCCAAAAAAAGTATTTTACCTGAAACAGATATTTCTTTCTAACTTCAAGTGATGGAGTCAATGGTTCAGTATGCTATGGAGCGTCCCTAACTGTCCAGCAATTCCATCTGCCAGCGGCATCAGCCCATGCAAAAACGTAGAACAGTATCTTTAATGCTTTGTACAGTGTGTCACTACATGGTTTTTAATATTAAAGAAAAAAATACCTACTATCAAGATGAAGTCTCAAGTTATACCTATTGTTAAATTACATCATCTAAAAAGTCAAGTTCTTTAACGTTTTTGTCTGCACTGATTATTATGGTATTTCTGTGTGGCTTCCGGCAATTGCTATCATTCTCTAGAACAATTAATACAACAGCTGCTGCATGAAGAAAATAAGAGCTTTTTCAGGCCAAGATTCAACCAGCATTATTTACCTTTCATAAAATCCTTCAGTATTTTTGGAGTTCAGGAGAGGTATTTTTCATAGCATCCTGCAGCACACAAAAGACTGCTTCTGCTTTTTTTCAGCCAAAAGCACTTTAGATTAGTTTTTCGAAGATGCTACCCATTTAATTATTTGCTTCAAGTGCAGAAGTTCTATTACACATATTTAGTACATAAACAAGCCAGCAAAGCCAGATTAACAGGGGGAAAACTGATTTGTCTGTCTTGCCCCAGATGTCTGATCCAAGATGACATCTTATTTTCCTATATGAAAGGCTATAACAGGAGACAGGGGAGGAAAAAACTGCATGGCAGTACTATTGAACGTGGCAGGGAAGGGGTGAAAAAGAGAGAATCTCCCTATCTTTACCATACATGCACACTATTCCAAACAACAGGACAGGAAGCCAGCCTCTGCCTGAGGAATCCAAGACACTTGGTTTATTTTTGTTTTTGCTGCAGACTGAAGAGTTACATTGCCCAGCACCTAAAAAACCTAGCAGGAAAAGTTAAAATTCAGAATATATGTCTACACTGGCAAAGTTCAGATTCATAGACTTTACTGTTGCAGGTCCATTCATGGTGACAGTGTGGACCATAATTATATACAAAGTTAGGGAGTAAACAACAACGTTTACTTAGTTTCCACTATTAGTTTGAACAGATGATTTTAATCTCATTTTAAAATAAGCCCATAAAGCGTTAAGGTAATTATATTTTATTCATCGTTTATTTCAAAATTAAAAAAACAATCTGTATTGCTTTATTTACAAGCAAAAGGTAGGAACTCATCAGTCAAAATGTTTTTTCTCTGCTTTCCTGGCATGATAGCATCTATATTCAATAATAAAAAAGGCTCCATTCTACTGAGAATTTAGATATCACACAATAATCATGTGCCAAAAAAACCCTGCGTTTATTTTAGCCTTGGCTATCAACATCGTCCAGAAACTGCCTCTATACAGTGGTTAGTCTATTCATTATGGCCAGCCACAGGATACTAATTTGCTATGTTGTTTGAAGGTTTTGTTGCCTTTTTTAATGTAGGCCTTTATTTGCTTTTTCCTCTTTTCCCAGTGTCCTATCTTCGTTCACATTCATTTCACAAACAATTCCACAAGGAAACCGCAAGCTCTGCCACAGCCGTAACCTCAGCATAACCCTTACAAAACTGTTTTCCTACCTTCCTTTTGTTCAAAGCCTTGCAAACTGAGCAGCTATCAAGACACAGAAGAATTCCTCAGAAGTCACAATCAAAAAGCAAGAAAGAAAAGGACTTTTTAAACTCATTTTCCATTCCCTAAAATCTATGAGAAGTGTTTCCAAATGTATTTTAAAAATACACTCTATTTCAAAACTACTCTGTGTGTGGTAATTTAGACCTTGACCATAAATCAGGTATCTAAACAAAGTATATTTTTGGGCTTCTAGAACATTCATATAAAGAGTAAAAAAGAGAAAATTTACCCAGACAGACAAAACTATCATTGTGATACCAACACATTCCTCTCTTCATACAGCCAAATGAAATCACTTCCACAATAAATGCAAAGACCTCTAGTAACACACACTAATAAAACCTCCTAGGTGAATAATCTACTCAGCTTTATACGCTTAATTAGTATCATCAGCCATAATTTCTACATCTTATATCGTTTAAGTCATGCATACTTATCTACCTTTGCCTTCTCAAAAATAAATATACTAAAAAAATGGTTATTACTCAACTTGCAGAACCTTACCAACAAGGTCTGGTGACATAAGATCACTTACACATTTCAAAAACTAATCACAACTCATTACTCCATCTCACAGTCCTGGACAGCGAGTCTCTTAAATTCCCAATACCAGAACAAAGAGTTGGTCCAACCTGTTTCATTTGCTTATCTCCACTTCCAAAAGGCAACGCATTTTCCCCTGCTGAAAAGCCACCTTTGCTTAAACCACGCTGGTTATGTTAGGCCTCTCAATTTCCTCCTGCTTCTCTCACAAAAGCCATGTGCCTTCCTTGGTTTTCTTTGTTCCCTCACACTATCCTACTACTATGCAAACAATTCAGAAAAATTAATGCTGAAGTTATCCTCTTCTGTTACTGGGAATAAAAATAAACAGGCCACACATGACTTCTGTGATTAACAAAAGGTTCCCTCAACTCTTAGCTCCAGCTAAGATACAACCGTAGTCTTCATACTTTCAGCTGTATTTACTAATTCTTAGTGATTAATTAGGGACTGAAAGGAAGAGAGAACATTCTAATAGGGACAAACATTATCCCTAGTATTCCAGGCAAAATTCTCCTAGCTGTCGCCTATCACTACCCAAAGTACATTCACTCACTCGTACTACAGTAGACCACAGCCAGCCACTGCAGCAAGACATGCTCCAGATTTTTTGAAGTTGACACCAGAGTCTTGAAACGTTTTCAGGGATGTTCATCAGCTACCACCATAGAGAGAATCATTTTCAGAACCAGTTCTTAGCAGGGCTTTTCTTTTTGTGAGACACACTTACACCTTTCATCAGTTTTGACAAAAATGTTCCTCATCCGTGGAATGCAGTGGGCCCACAGTACCACCTCTCACCTTTAAAGTGATAGCTGCCTTTCACTTCTTAAGGAATTATTTGCTTACTTATTACCTTTCTCTTGGACGTGCTTTCCACTGCCTTACTGTGTTGGACGTTCGGTTGCAATTCTGAAAGAAGCAAGCCTTGCAAAGTCCCGCAACAATCATCAGCTTTGTACCGCATTAAAGGAAAACTGAAATTCTAGACATGTACAGAGAAGCATCCCTACTTAGCTGTTTAAGTCAGATGTGATGCAAGCAACGATAAACACGTATAGGGTCAAGATGTGACGTTTTTCAGCCACTCCAAACAGACTGCAAGTTTTCTGAACATAGTATATATATTTAGGCAGCAGTCTGTAGAGCTCCTATCAAATACAATTTTTCTTTAAAAACTGAAGAGTTGACATCTTTACTATTTGCTCATATAACTTTTATAAAACATCATTCTTCTACACCTCTTCAATTCTACCTGGATAAACTTAAACCTCCCCTACACAAGGATTACATTCTGCCTTTACGTGCATCTGTGAAGATGATCTGAAATGGGTAAGGCTGAAAATAGGCCAAGTCCTGTTCTTAACTAAACAGTTTTGGTTCTAGAATCTCTATCAGTCAGTCTGGCTCTCCTTTGGAAAACTGCTTAACACTGAGTTTGGTTTTATTTCTGGCTCTTGCTTATATTCTTAGTAGTCATAAAGGAAAAAGAATGTTCTTTTAGTCAAGATTTTACAGGCAGTTTGAGTGGGACAGCACCTTCAAACTTTTACACAATTAGTATTTTTCACTTTGGGAACTGTTATTCTAGAGAAACTCTCCCAACTGAAAAATCAGTGCAAGATCTCTTCCACCTCCAACTGCAACAGACCCAGAAGACACACACTGAGTCTCTTTGACATGGAAGGCCCAGCAACACAAATTCAGAGGGAAAGCTTTTCCCTACCTTTGCTTCAATATGAATTTATAAGGAATACCTCCGCAAAATTTTACACAGAGTGTAAAATTTTGAACGTTTCATCTCTGGTAAGACTGTTTAATGTCCTGCCTGACATTAAAATACACCAAAGGCTTTTCTTTCAAGATGTATAGTCTACATATATCTTGGTTCTACAAAGCCACAGAGGTAACCTGGCTACTGCAAGTCTATCCCTACAGCTCCAAAACATTAGGGCTGAATAAAGAGACTTCATGCACATAGAGCCAACAGAGCTAGGGTTATGCCTGTGTGAGCATTACATTACCCTGATTTTCAGTAGCCCTATAATTTGTTACATATTTAAAAAACAGAGACTGAAAGTTACATAACTAAGGGACAGCCCTGAAAAGGCAGAATTTTTCTCCTGTATATTCTTTTGGAAATAAACAATCCAGTTTTAAAGCATTGTGGTGAGGGTGGAAAGGATGTCCCATATTCAACTGAAACTGTTTTTTTTTTTTCCTGCTTCACAACACAGCAGTGAATTCACACTGACGCTTACTGCTCACTAATATGAAAACAGTGCTGTACTACTGCAGACTCAACGTCATTTTTTTTTAATAAACTGTATCACTTCAAAATGAATGGGTAATGACTAGCAAAATCAGAGCCTCCTCACACAGAGTAATTTCCAAATTTAAGACATTCACCTATTCCCGAACTGTTGTATCAAAAGTATGCTTGATGTTTTTTTATGCAAGATACTGTTTTCATTCAATTTTACAGATTTGTCCCCTAATAGTGCCATTTTCCCATACTTGTTACTTCCCAAAACAACCTAAAGCCCTCCCTTATCTAGCTTTAAGCAACTGCTTTGCTCCAAATACTACCTTTTCTAAAGGTGATTATAATGCTATTGAATTTTGCATGACTGTTTCATTAAAGAAGTTGATACAGACATCAGTTTTTTGCCTATGTCCAATTTTTTTTTAATAAAAGTCCGTTCTAGCTAGTACAATATTTTTAGAATATTATTAAATAATCAAATGTTAATTTATCTTATCCTACCAAGTTAACTTTGAAAAGGTCGGTTTTATTTGAACTGGACAAACCCATTTTTATTACCTCTTTAGGAACTCATGTACAACGTGAGGAAGCCACCCCAAATTACCACTTATTAAAACAGATTTTGGACAATGGCCAAACATAAGGCACTTAAGTGCAGCTTTAAAAACATTCGATTCAGTCATCTTTCAAAGTGCAATATACACTCAGAATTAGGCTAGGTATTCCCTTCCTCAAAGCAGTGGCAAAGATACTCATTTCCTGTCTCAGCAGAATCGGAAGTGATTTTTTTGCATGCTTGACATGGTATTTTGAACACAGCATGTTTTATAGGCATCCTCATGTTACTTGACAGACTGCCAGAAAAAAAATTCAGATCATTTAAAATACACTGAATGTGCCTAGAGCAGCATTTTTAGTTCAGTTCAGGAATCCAAAAGATTAAGTCTTCTTACCATCCCAACTTACCATACTCAAATGCACAGCAGAGAGCACATGAACTGGGTTGCTTTCAGAGGCAACTAAACTTGAGAATACACTTGTAAAAAGGGGCAGTCACTCTATGGCATCAGAATGAGTCAAAAATAAAATCCCTTTAAATTCGTAGCTTGATCCCCAGAACCAACTATTTTGCTTTTGAGATCCCCTCTTACAAATTGTGCTAATTGCTCATGTAGACGTACTCAATTTCTTTGATCAACAATTGTATAACTAACTAAACTTTCGCTGGTAATTTCATCCACTACATTTACCTGAAGGTTTAATGCTGGGAGAAGGGGGAGAATTGCCTCCATAAAACCAGAAATGTAACGGATCACCAAATTGCTTCAGTTTCTAGGCAATTTGCCTACAGGATTCATAGATTTAAATCTTGAATAAGGGATTAATCTTGCATGAATGAAGTAATGAAGTGACACTAATTCTCTGAAATTCAAGAGCAAAACCTTTGGTTTCTACACAGAAAAGAGACAGAGGCTGGGGACTCATTTTTTAGGAATGCAATTAATAAAGAAACAGCCCAAAGGAGATACAACATTTTTTATTGTAGTATTTATATATGCATTAAAAAAAACACTCAACTAGTATTAAATCTACTGAAAACAAATCTCTTTTAGTATTCCCTATCACACACAGGAACAGAATGCAATCAAATAGCTGAAATACAAAGACGCTTCCTTTACTTAAGAAAGACAAAACGTTACAATAATTATCACAAAGGAATCAGCAAGCAGCTAGCAAGATAGCCATAAATACCTCAGCACATGGGTTTGAGACAGGTTACTCCTCTGACTACAAGCAAACTTGGAAGTCAGGATACACATAGCATTGAAAGATATGTGGAACTAACCACAAATATCATAAAATTATGTATTACTTTTTTCTGCATTTATGTATATATATTGTATATCACTGTATTTTAGACAGACGTACTTACAAAGCAATTGCACAAGGATGCAAATAATTTAAAAGATCACATCAGACTTTTGAGTCTCTCCTACTCTCCTGGTATTTACTTTTTCAGTAAATACAAAGAACAGGGATTTGAAATCAGTAGTCAGATACCTACTTCAAATAAGATTACTACACAATTTAAATATGTAACAAAATATTTAATTGTCACATAACTACATGAAAATGTGACCATG
Source organism: Cygnus atratus (assembly GCF_013377495.2). Lineage (NCBI taxonomy): Eukaryota > Metazoa > Chordata > Aves > Anseriformes > Anatidae > Cygnus > Cygnus atratus. The sequence continues at coordinate 178,964,607 of NC_066362.1, read as the reverse complement.
GAAATCACTGTAAAAATAACATGCTTCTGTAAGTATGTACTCCAAGTAGCAAAAACTGAGTTCAGAATGAAATATATACACAACTGCTTTGAATAAGCTGTGCATAAATCATAATTTTGGTCTTAAAACTGCTCCTGAAAACCTCCCATGACTAGACTAGGAAGACCTCCAATCTTCTAATTACAGATGTAAAAAGTCCCTTTTTCCTTCCACCTACAAGAAAACAAAAATCCAAATTTTAAGCCCATATGACTGAAGTGTGTCTATGTGTACCCAATCTCTCACAGGCCTACATACACGTGCTTACACACCCCTGCAAACGAGAGAATACAATGCACAATGACTGAGGCAGTTCCTTATTCAAGAACATCCTTGTTTGAGCAACTCCTTTGCACAAAACTCTGGTAAGCAGTAATTTCAATAGCCAGTATAGTCTGAAATATTTTGCCCGCATATAATTATGAAACTGAAAACAAACGTGTTTTTATATGAATAGTTACCCCAGGGAACAGTCTGTTAAGAAAATGTGTTCTCATGGTTTAACTGTGCCTTTATCTGGTACGTAAGTACAATAACTACCTCCCCTACAAAAGTTTAGAGAGGCCTAAAATTGGATAATATATATATACACACACACAAATCAAAGCATAAAAAATTGTTGATCTCTAACTTAAGTTTTCCTCAAATTATCACAAACAAATACGAAGCACATATGTTGGTCAGCCAGCCATTCGTATTTACCTCATTCACTTGAATGATACCAGAGAAGCAATTACACATGGTTTGGCTCTCTCCCTATAAATGAGGCACATCAAAGTAGCAAAAGATTTTTCCACACAGTCATAAATTACTAAACTCTGTTACAAACAAGAAAGCACTTAAGTGTTGGATGCCATGTCCTTCTGTGAGGGGTTGAAAGCTACTGTCTGCTATAGTAACGTGGGCCATATATACTCGTTGTGCCATTCCGAGTTAAGCCCTAAAACACTGTGCAGACCAGATTCATGCAGTAACAATTACAAATTGTGCTCCAGATTAGTAAACTGCAATAAAACTGGCTATGGGTGCACCTGCAGTTCAATGTTTACACAGCAGTTTTATGAGACACCAAAAGACGACAAAGCCTTGGTTTTGTTGTTTTTGTTTTTTTTTTTTTTCTTTTTAAATGACTGATTACCACAGTAAAAATCCATTGGAAAGTCCCCAAAAACATTTCAGTTGATGTTATTTAAGCACTGACTTCCTCCAGTTAATTCGCTGCCAGGTACACTGACTGACAGATGTTTTAAATAGAAATTAAGGAGCATGGAGCAATCCCCGAGGAAAATACCCAACATGCTCCTAAAGTGTAGAAATACGTTGTAGTAGGGTATGAACTAAACAACTATCCTCACTGTGCTTTTTTGTTAAAACTGACAGCTTATTCTATTTATGTGGACACTGCAAGAGATGGGTAAAGGAGATTTGATCATATCCACGTCCAAAACCTTTCAGCGCAGCTAAGACAGGAAAAATCTAACAGCTCACTACTCCAGCCAGTTACCTCATACACCACAGTTGCTCCTTCTTTCCAACCCATTAGCCATAAAGGCCAAGAGAAAGCACACAACACAGCCTCTTCCCATATACCCATCAACTCCTAGCTCTGAGGGCTGATAGGATGCATTATTTGGGTATCCGTCACCTCCCAATAAAACTGCTGCATATTTTCTTTTCCGCATCTTCTCCCTGATGTAAGGCGTTGCACTAATATTCTGACATACAAACATTTTGATAACCACATGTAAGAATGGAAAATTCAATTAATAGAAGTGAGTTTTGCGAGAATTACTTTCTAAGACATCAGTTGAATAAATCTGATACTGCTCTTCAAGTTAACGCTGCCTTATAAAAAAGGAGCAAACCCCCACAGAATAGTTATGCTTAACAGAACAGCTTCTTCATGCACTAGGAAAAACATTTTTTTGTTTTGTAAGTCACCAAGAGTTAAGTCCCACGAGGTATCATTTGTTTTAGAAATTCAGAAGAGGGCAAATCCTATATATATCAGTCAGTTGGGATTTTGCCAGCGATTTTGGTCATGCCTAGCTTTCACCCTCCCTGCAGCTGGGCATCAAGTTGTCCAAAAAAAAAGAAAAAAAGACGACTACATATGCACAGCAATGCCAGAAATGATGACAAATATAAGACATGCAGCAAAACTATACCGCACTTTCATACCTTGCAATTAAGATCTCAGTGGAGTCTTAATCCTATTGTTTCAAACTATTAAATTACTGCCCCAATTACTTCCATAACTACACTGAGAACACCCAGGTATTAACACTCCTTGTCACCGAACACAGCAGTACAAAATTGCTGAGCAAACTGATCATCTGAAGTGCAGTCACCTTGCATCACCTAATGCAAGACAGCCTGATGTAAAAAGCAAGACAGCCTGAATGCTCTCTGCGATTTGAATTTCTTTCTGTCCTTAGTTTACACATGCAAAATAATCTGTTAAAGTCCAAGTACATCTGTTGAATTCATAAAAATGCTGGGAAAAGTTTTAACCACTCTTTATGCTTTATCCTTACATTCCACAGGAAAACTTTGCAGTAATTCCTTTAATAGCAAGGTTTGATTTCACCTACCAAACATTTGACTTATAACAGTCAAATTATTGTTCCATTATATGGTTTTGAACAACCCACCATTACATTAGATACACAGTAATATGGAGCGCAAGCATATTAAGTGACTTAAGTCTCAAATTCATAATATTCAAAACAAAGAGGTTCATGTGAATGAAGACTCCTATAAACTCAGTTCTGAATGTACATATTAACCAGCACCTGACACAAAAACTCACAATAAATTAATCACCACCTGCTTCCACCATCAGGACCAACTTACACTCATATTTGATCCAAATAATTATTATGTTTATTATTAACCGCTTTTTTTTCCTAAATAACAATAAGCCCCACAACACTTACTAAATTAAATTAGCAGAAATAAAAAAGTACTATTACCTTCTTCTAAGAACAGAAAAAGACAAAAGAATTGTTACTGGCATAAAATGAATAAGGATTATTTAATTGTTTTTGGGACATTGTAATTTTAAATTATCTGTTATAACACGTAAAATTTACAGCCATAACACTTCAATGGTTTAGTAATTTTAAACACAGATTCTTCAACAGCTGCCATCAGAACAAAAAACAAAAACCACCCTATCTCAACCCAAACAACAAACCCGTGTTCTAATATTCTTATTGAACATTTGAGTCTTGAGCACTACATGTTCCTCACGAACATCTTTCAGATACAGAACCACTAATCTACACGGAGTAGGATTTAAAATAACTAAGACCACCGCAGTCTGTTTATAAAGTGTTGCAAAAACACTTGCAAAATGTTTAAACTAAGTCCTTTCTCCAGCATGCCCTACCCAGCATAACGAGTCTCCCCATTTGGTAGGGGATGCAAACTATGTCAGAATTTACATCAACACACAATTTGAGCAAGACTCTGCAAGTAGGTTTATGGGTAAATATGTCAGTGGACAAAAGGTGTCAGAGAAAGTTTTGCATAAATATAAAGCAAGTGGTTGTAAACAGAATCTAATCACCTCAGGTACTCTTTCACCACAAAAACGTTAGGAATTCACTACAGGAGGAATACGTTCCACACGTACAGCGGTCAGCTACCCTGTTCAAAATCTCATCTTGAAGCTGCAGAAAAAGGGATTTGAAGATGCATAATTAGAAAATCTTTGATTCGAGAAGAAGAGGCTGAAACAGCAGGTTCCAAAAGGCCCGCTACATTTGGAAAAGTTCATGATACATGGGAATTCCTAAGCTAAATGAAACATGCTTCAGCTGGCAATACCACGTTAAACAGGTTCATACTTGACCCTGCTTTGCACAGGCGGTTGGACCAGATGACCTCCAGGGGGCCCTTCTAATCTGAGTTATCCTATAATCCCATGAAATTTAGACAAAGTTAGAATAAGCCTGGAGGGTTTTATTAAATAGAGTATAATTCAACTGATACTTGCCTTTTGATTTACAAACTTTCTGTTTAAAGAAGTGTAATGAGATCTTAACCAAAAGTTTCCACATCAAATGCCAGTCGAACCAAAACTATCACAAGTACCAGAGAACTACGGATGAGAGATGCAGACCAACAGAAGTGAGTAACACAGCTTTGCCATCCACGAAGGGCAATCAAAGGGGTATGTTTTAGGATGAACACAGTGATCTACAGTAGAACCAAGTAAGTTGAACAAGTTGAACTTGTCAAGTAAGCATATTGTATAATATGGAATGACCATTAGCATCTTTCATTTACCTTTTAATTTCACAATATTCTGAAATCTGCTATTGAAAACTTTCCTAACCTAGAAGCAGTTATGTTCACCATCTCCCTTTTCCAAGCCGTCTCTCCCTGCGGCTGAAGCTCAGATGAGACTACCAACAGGACACCCCTGAGAAGGAGAAAAGGCCAACATAAGGCCACTGGAAAAACAAAGGAGTAAACACGTTGCCGTGCATACACTACTTAAGACTATTTGCAAAGGAAATCCTAGAGAGGACCAAGCTGTCAGAGTCCCCTGTAAAGCTCGCAAGGCATGAGAAGGAAGAGGAGACAAAACATAAGAGAAGAGGAGGGAAAAAAGCAGGGAAGAGGATGCTCTTAATATGGTAGGGGCAAAATTTTATTGCGGTTTCTCTATGCAGCACCCAATAGATTACAGCCTTGTAGGAATCTTTGGAGTACAACTGTTGAGGTACTGCCAGAGTTAAAATTTGGAACAAAGACATGAAGGTATGGAAGGAGTAAATGAGTCCCTTCTCCCTTTACATCTATGTTTTCCTTTCCTCCAGTTCACCCAAACATTTCCTTCTTCCATTAAAAAAAAAAACACGAACCATGATTCAAACACCCGAAAAATATTTAAGTGCAGCTATCACATTCCACTGAATATCGGCATCTCCATTTAATGCAAAGTTTGTGCTATAATAAATCAAGACACCTTTCATCACCAAGACACCTTTCTGACACAGATGTCTGGATCCTTTTCTGTTTGTCCTCAACCCTTCCCGACCTAACTCTCCAGCTTTATTTTTAGAGCTTTTTCTAAGACCTTTTTTAGACCTCTATCTAAGGCTTCACTGCCTTAAATATGATCACCTGAACATCAATACCACCAATTCACCCTAAATAGTAAGGCTGCTTAGCGTTCAACTCCTTTTATGCCTCTGACACTTCTAAACCTGGTCTTTATGGACTACTGGCTGTAGCACCAGTACATAAAAAAATCTGATGTCATCTGCATTCCACCAAGGGTGGAGGCAAACAAACACTTTCTTAAAATGAGTTCCCAAGAAATCCACATTTCATAAAACCAAAACATCCTGTTTCTATAAACAGAATTGTCAAGCAGTAACATTCTAGAAGAGATACTCAAGGAGGAATTTTTAATTAAAAAGCAACTTTTCTTGCATTTCATTTAAAGCGTTCTTCTATGATAGAAATAACCTTAATTTTTACAACCCTAATTCATAAAGCAAAGCACCAAAGGATACACAAGTTTTTCCTGAAGCAAGGACACCACCACAAATCACAGTACTTGAAGAAGCAAACTGGCAAACTGTTCAAACCTGTATACCTTTAAGAAACCACCATCAGAAGTTAAAACTTGTAAACCACTGAAACAAATCATGTTCTATAGTCTTATAAGAACATAGTGTCTACTACAAGAGCCTTTTTGAGTTGTTCACACCAGAACATCAGCCATTTTGATTTGGTTGTGGAGTGTTCATCTGATGTCTACTCAGAGAAACTGAGTGATTTCCTCAAGAAAGCCATTAAGGATATAGCATCATCTAATTTTTTAGATGTTCTTCTTCTCAACACAACATCATTCAAGATTTTCTGGACTTTTTCCCCTAGAATTCAAAATCATTGTTGACAAAATCTGCAGTGACAGGTGTTAATGGTACAGTAAGTGAAAACATAGCCAAGTTCAAGATGTGCTAGGGCCTGGAGCACATGGCAGGTTAGGGACAAACTCCTCTGTAACCCTGTCGGATGAATACTCACAAGCACAATGAAGCATGCAATCGTAGTCTTGGGAAGTGTCAGCATAAAATAGGAGCGATGATTATCACAAGCTTGCACTGACTCTACGGTACAAATGACCACCATGAAATTTGGGTGCTCTAGCAACAAATGTTAGAAAAGAAGCCGAACACAGGTTACCTCCACTGATACCTCACTAATCGCTTCATCCAGTTGGTGAGTTAATTAGCTGAAAGACAATACAGAGGTTAAAGAACCCAAAAACATGAGGTTTCACAAACTTACAAGACATGAGGTCTGAAATCACACTCCACAGCTCTGTGTGTTTAGGACCGAGGGGCCACAGCAGCATTCACCACAGCAATGTAAGAAATGACCAGCCTCAGCTGTGCCCTCTGCTCCTGGGCTGGTGGTTACCTGCCACAGAACAGGGGCAGCAGGCAGAATCACATGCCGGCTCCTCAACACCACAATTCACAGCCTGTCCTGTTAATTTAAATCCATCATCATCACCATTTAGTCACCCTAGGTAGAAGGGCAGTACCTTTTACTAGGAAGCCAGGTGGAAGGCTGTAGCAACATCTTAGTTTACATAACCCCTTATTAATGAAGGCTCCTAGTTTATTAAAGACAAATGTTTAAAAATTAATTTCGAAACAGCTGTGGAAGAATGAATATCTCTCTGATATAGTACATGAACTCATCCAGTAGATGAAGAAAGTAAAGATCAAACGATCATAAGTTGAAGCTACAATGCAAACTAGTACGTGCAGTTTCTTTTATTTGCTTCCAAAGGAAACATAATTAATCATACTATTATCACTGGCACACTTTAAAATCGATATAGTGCATACAAGCCATGAATTTTTGGTCTAGATACGAAGACTCAGGGTAATTTATGGTCAGTACTGGGCAGAGGGTCAAACTGTGTCAACATAAAAGTCTCTTTTGGTATTAAGACACATCAATTATTCCATGCTTCAACAAATATACTTCACTCACCCCGGAAAAAAGACAGCAGCATGAAATAAGGTGAGATACATCTGATAAAGAATGACAGAAAAGACTACATATTACTGAAGCATTAGAGAAATTCCTTTAAAAGAAAGCATTTTCTATTAATAAGGCAAAAAGCCTTAACAGCTTATTGCTCCTGATCATTTTCTTTCTGTAAAACTGTTTCCTGTGGACTTACTTATACTATTTCCCAGTAAAGACAGAGTGGTTATACTCATATATCCTTCATTTAATAACTTAATCATAGTAACTGCCAAGTAACATGCATGAGAAGTTGTGACATAAGGAGAAATATATTGATTTGCCTACCCTCAGGCTGTACCTATTCCATGCATGATGTATTTAGACATACATGATGAAATAAAACTATCATGCAAAAAGTACAACATAAATTGTATTTAAAAAATCTGTTTTAATACACACACATAGTAACATGCTGGAACTGCACGAAGTTTATAAGCTATGTCTAGAGCAGCACCGCTTCTCATACGGAATGTTTCCACGCTGATTTCACCCAAAACATAAATCTGCCTGGATTTTCATACAAGCTCTGCTTATATAAAAACAGCTTTGATTTCATGCGGCACCACGCGTTACTTCCACTTGTTCCAATACAAACAATTTGGGAAAAAGCTAACACATTTGGGAGAGAAACAGAGGGAAGTGATATCCAGTCTTTTCAGAAGCCTTTTCCAGAACTTTTACTGATGTACGGTTTTTCAGATTTAAATAGTTAGCTTCTCGGCGTTCTCCTGACTATTCAAAAATCCCAGTTACGTAATCACCCAAACTCTTCAGAAAACATTCAGAATAGTGCATGTAATGCACACACGCATACATATATAGGAATTGGTGAGGTTGGTTTGTTTGGTTTTCAATTAAATCCTACTATAGATAGATATATAGATAGAAGCATAAGGAAACTTCAAAGACTTGTCCTGCTCCCCACACATACAGTCTCAAAAGCAATGCTTGTGCTTCACCATCCTCACCATAATTGCCTAGAAATTGATCTATTTATTCATTTTAGAGCCTTTCCCCATTGAGGCCAGACTATACATTCATTCTTACTCCTCTTTAAAAAACACTTGTAGAAAAGCCTCTTTTTTTTTTCAGGCTGCCATTGCTTCATAGACAAACACAACTTACATTTTCCTGATAAACTAGATGTTGGAAGTATCACGTGGCCACCTCTCCCACAGCTTAACATTTAAGTGCATAACTGAAATGCTTCAGCGAGGCTACCAATTACTGCAGTTATTTCACTACCACACGAAACTGCTCAACACCAAACTGAGCTATAAGATTCCAGAAGCCATTTTTAGCCTCAGGCCCTAGGCCAAAAATAACCTTTTCAGTTCTCTAGGAAGCCAAACATACAAAGATATGAAAACCGACAGAGGGATTACAGCGCTTCTTGCCAAAATAGTGATTCAATTTTACTTAAGTCCATGCTCTTTCATATTACCTGATTCTTACCTGACAGCAAATCTGACGACTTTTTCTTTTAGAGACTGAATATTTGTGAACCATACTGTCATGCCTTTGTGACAGATGCTACTATAAAATGATTTCTTTATTTTTACATTGCATTAATAAATTTGAAACTGCTCCCAGGACACAGGATCATAATGAAAGCTTCAAAGTTTGCATCTTTACTACTACCCCAACATCTTCCAGAAGAAAACTTCAATTAAAATACCTCAATTTCCATTCTTACAGACATTTTACACTGTCTTGATGGAGCTGTAAAAATAAGAGCCAGAGAACCAAAGCTAGGTTCCTTTTACAGTTTTGTCCTTGATCTGTTCTGAGTTCTGGATTAAGCAGTTTCATTTCCACTCCTCATTTTCTCCTATCTGTAAAATCAGGGATAATCGGTATCTTTATAGAACAATGAAATACCTCAATGAGAAGAACAAAGCTTGCAAGGTAATTTTTAACAGAAACACAGAACAAGGTCCATCCTAGGACCAACTGAAACTAGCAATCAGCTCTTAGAAGTGATAGTATTAGCACTCAATAGAATTACATTGAAGGCTTTTAAATTAATCAAAATACAAGAAATTCAAAATACTTTGTCCACCCTTAAGAAGCTCTTGCTTGGTTAAAAAGTTACATTCAGGACACTTTTATGTGCCAGTAATAGTTGCAATACATGATACAAAGGAATATACCAAGAGAGCAGCTGTCTTGTCTCTAAATTCCATCATTAAAATTTTAACAAAATGAAGTCAACGTTGGATACATTACTCTACCCACTTGCATCAAAGGATTTTCTTTGAAGACCTAGCAAAAGATCTTCTCCACTTTTCATGTTGCATTTGAATAAGCATATGAAGAAGGAAAAAAAGAGAACGGTTCCAAAGTTGTGGAAGAAATATGCCTTTTTTAAAAGAAAAAAAAAAAAGAACAGGTACAAAGGAAACCAAGCCTTTTCAGACTCAGCAGCCTCTCCCACCCCTCAAAAGATCTCCGAAAAATAATGGCTGAAACAAAGCATTGTCAAATTAACACCGCAGTTTTCCATCTAATTTGAATGTTCAGATGATGAATGAAAACGTCCATTATAGTACACCCACAATTTGGTAAAGTGCTCCATTTGCTTCTGCGTATTTTGACTAAGAAACTACTTCATCAGCTCATGAGAGATTTAAAAAAAATAATCAAGAACTACAAGCAATAACAAAGTATGTTGATGTTGTATAGAAACTAAGTAGTGGTTCTGACAGGTCTTAAAGTAAGATAAAGCATGGAAACAACATTTTAGATGAACCCCACAAACAAATTCTTGGTCATTTATCTTTCGGCAAAAACACTAAGGAGGGGAGAATACCACCTCTGGTAAAATGCCCAAGTGACACAACGCGTGTGAGCGAGAAACAAACACAAGTCCCTAATATCAGGCCATCTGAACTGCCTGGCAAATGGAACACAGGCGAAGAGTAGGCACGCAGCCAGGCTCAATCTCAAATCTTGGAACGGGGATCGCAGGCAGTGCGTACTGAGCAGGGAAACAACGCCATACACTGTGGAAGGCAAAAAGATGGACTTCTTGAACTTGGATGAACTCAATAAAAAAAAAAAAAAGAAATAAACCCCAGAAACACAACATCCAACAAACATGGGAAACCTGGGTTTAAGTTTCTCCCCCCACCAGTCATAGCAGCTGTTTAACAACCAGGGCAACCCTCCTGCCCCGGAAGGCTCCTTTCATCTTTGACCAGGAAGCCCATCCCAAAGTCTCCATCCCAGTCGATATTCTGTAATTATAAACCATACAAATGACACTGGGTTCTTCCTCCTTCCCCACGGAACAAACAGACAGCATTGTTGTTACCACACTTGCTGCATCTTAAAAAGGGTGAACTGAATAAAATCAGCTAGGCCTCACCATTCTCAAAAAAATATATATATGGCAAGTATAAATAATTTTACCCCCCTATTGCTTCCATCACGATATTTATAAATAGTTAAAAGTTCAGAAGTAAAAAGTCATTTGAATAATAATTTTACTTACCATGGCAACAATCTCCCTATCTTTAAATTCTGAGACAAGGTTCTGGCTATAAATAAACCACCATATTTATACTTCTGGTATCTTGCCTTACTTCCAGTAAGCCTCATCCAAGTGTACATTCTGCTCCACTTCTTTCCTTATTGGACTGATCTCCAATTCAATTTTCTTCTCCTACCCTATTTCTTGCCCATTTTCCACAACTTCTCCATCAGTTTCAGTGCTTATCAGTCTCTCTCTGTGCACATCTTACAAACCTGCTTCTTTCCGTTCACCAGCGGATCCAACCTGTCACTCGTGTTTTTCTCCTCACATCGAAATGGTTTTTCTCATCCATTTTTTTTTCATTTTTACTTTTTTCCCCGTCTAATGCAGTGCTACAAAGAAGTGCTGCTGCTGCAAATAATACAACCAATGATGCACTTTCAATAACTGCCTCTATAGACATAATGATAAAGTAAAACTTTGTAATTTGCAGTTATTTGGCTACTTTTAAAAAAGCATGCCATGCTTAAGCATTTAATTCCAAGATTTGATTTTTTTGCTAAATTTAGTTTAATTCAGAAAGTTATTTATCTTGAATCTTCCGCCACGTACGAATGTCCCACCCAGTAGCGTCTCCTACCAAAAAGGATTTACAGGGCTGCTTTAGTAGAAACTGCCTCTTTCTCGTCTGTATAGTTTAATCCAAAAACTGGAAATTAAACCTGTTACCAGTCTTGCATTTTACAGCACTGCGGTTTAGGAAGAAAAATCAAACTTCTGTTTTTAAAGCAGGTGTCTCAAATCTACCTTGATGTTGACAATATCCATTTAAAAAGGAAAGAGTTATCAAGAAAAGCACAGAAACAATCATAGTGAGATGAAACATTTATCTCTACGTTCCTAAATGATACGTGCAAGCAGTCTGTCTATTTCAATAAATTAATCTATTGAAAAATAAGGTAAACAGGGTAACAGACAACAAGCGTTTTCTGATATTTTCCTGTTTGTTCAGTACAAATAATTCTCTCCACTCCACAAAGAGCATTTCCAAACAAAAAAAGAAAGGAAAACCAACTGTGTCCGTTTGCATACTCCAAACTCAACACTATAATTACTGCAACTTGCACAAAGGACTAAAATCACTCCCAGAAAACCAACAAAAACACCTCATCCATTCAGCAGCACAGGTCACTTGACCAGATGCTCAGCTGTTTTGCTGTCGTTCTGCTCCTGATAAAGTTCCAAAACCTCCAGCTACTTCTAGCTACTTCTCTAACCATACCCCGAAGAGCCACCTTACAGTCACATCATAAAATTTTCAGCGAGCTTGTAACTAAGGGAGCCAGAATTCCCACAAGTTCAGCAGCACATGAAACATTTCATGTGGCTTCAAAAGCGAGTGCAAACCTCAGGCTCCAAATTAAATGCCGAACTAATCCTCATTCGGCTCTGCTAAGACTGTCGTTTCACTCACGTTATATTTTATTTTTTTATTTTATTTATTTATTTTTTTTAAGTATTTCTCATACGGACTGGGACAGAAGGAAGAGAGACTGTTCTTGTTATTTCTATTTTTAAATAGTTAGGAGGTTTACAGATATTATGGTGTTCTGCACCATACAAGGAAAAAAAGGGATAAACCAGCAAGCTGGCCAGCAAGACACCCCTGGGGGAAAAAGGGTGGGGAGAAGTGTTAGCATTTTAGAACTGAACTCTTTCCACAAGGATGCATCTACCCACAAATTCAGCAGAACGTAATTATTCCTCCAGAAGCTTAACTCTCTGGTACCCTTCCAAAGAATGTTTTATAAGCACCAGAACCGCTCCGATGTGTGTGCTCTACATAGAAAAATCCGGTCAGCAGAGTGCAGTCAGAAGTCAGGAGATACAACACTCATCGCCGCTTTGCCACTGATCTGCACCCTGAACGTGGTGATAACATTTCTGGCTCTTTCAATTTTACGTGTGGGAAAACAATAGGGGGCATGTTATTTTCATAATTCTGATCTCACTAGAACATAAGCATACCTCTCTGGTTCCCAAAGTGCCCTAAGTTATTTAAATAATGTTGATTTTAATTGTGAATTAGGTATCTAACCAGTTTGGGAATTTTCACAATCTAGAGGATGCTTACTAGCAGAGCCAGCAGGAACAAGCCTGGGGCAGCCACTCACCTCATCCTGCCAAGAGTGGTCAGTCTGATGCACAAAACACGAGTCTCTCATTCTTGGTGGCTCTCACAACTCGGTGAAGCAGCAAAAAAGCCACCAGCTTTCCCTTCCAGGGGTGTTCAAGGAAAGGCTGGACATGGTGCTTAGGGACATGGTTTAGTGGGATGGTTGGACCAGATGATCTTGGAGGTCTTTGCCAACCTTAATGGCTCTATGGTTCCGCAGGTAAATGAATGCTAAGCTTCTCGAATTTAAATTCAACAGTTAACCTTCAAGGTATCAATTTTAAACTATTTTTTATAGCATAAGACTTGCAAACGTCATATATGATAGTCAAATCATTTCCTCCACGTTTTTCTAATTCTCTGTTCACAAAATTAGTTATCATTAATGTAACTGCTCAAGAAACCTGTTTTCCCTCAATTTTACCAAGAACATACAGCTCACCTGCTTGCTTACCATCCTGTCCGTTATTTCACTCCCAACACTTTATGCATTTTCACTCTTCATAAATTTTCCCTTATTTTGCACAATTCCTTACCTTCGGTCTTCAAATAACACCTTCTTTACACGTTTTCTTGTTCAAACCTGTATCACGTTGGCATTCCTCTTCCAAGCCACAGTGCTGCTGAGCAGGTATTCGTTCTGCTTTGTCGCAGCTGATCCTGCCCTGGTCTCTTCCCCTCACTAAAGCCCTGAGTATTTTCAACACCCTAGGTATAGTAATTGTATTCAGATTGACACTGACCCTGCTGTTTTACAGATGTCTAAACCAAGATGTCTTTTGTGTCAACGACACAAAAGAAACAAACCAGGGGAAGGAAGAAGTGGAGACAAACCACATAGGAATATTTGGCTTCTGCCTCCCACAAGGCTTGTGATCACAAGAGCAGCTCTGAAACAACACACCATCTCAGCTAAAAGCATGTGAAAAGAAACCTACGGCACCTTTACTGCCACAACAGCACTTCTGGAGCTCCGAGTCAGTCGTTCCCAAGGCAGACAGGCCAAGGACACACAAACTGACAGGATTTCCACGAGAGCAATGAGTTTTCACCCATCTATAAGCACAGCGAAGCCAAACAGGCTTTGACAGCTCTAGGTAGGGCTGTCTGAAAAACAGCCACCTTAAATTGAAAGTTCACATTAAGGGTAAAGGTTCAATAAACAGGTGAGCTTAATGCTGTTGGAGAGCTTTCACCCTCCCTCCCATTGTGTGATTTCTAAGCTGTCATCTCTCGTACCTCTTACTGCTCGCTGCTGAACTTTTGGAGCTTCACAGATCACAAAGGGAGCCAGCCAAAAATAAAATAAAATAAAAATCACCACACTGTGGAAGATGAGCGCGCACACACACACAGAGCTGATGGTAGAAAGCCATTAATCTGCTCAAGCCACACTCTGAAAGAGTAACCAGGCTGCTGAGTACTCCCAATTTGTTTTCGAGCAACAAAAGCCACTCTGAGGCTTTATTTTGTGCCGCCCAATGCCACCAGCACCTGCAGAGTGGCTGCATTCCAGCCAGGAGGGTATAAATCTCTGGACAGAAGAGGTACTTTCAAAAGCACAATTCATTAGCCTCTACACAGCAAAAGAACTAATATACTCTTTGCACTGAGTCAATCACATTGATGTTTGCATGATCCACAAAGCAGAAGGACATACCCTGACCTGGGGAGGGAAGAAAAACACCAAATGGCCTCAGAGTGGCACCAAGTTCTGCTCATTCATTCATTTTTTAGCCTCATTAATACACAAATTATACAGTAATCTCAAGAAGCAGTTATATCCCATAAAGTTTGGCTGTGGGGTAATATTCAATTCACTTGTGAGAATAAACAAACATACTTCCTCCTCTTTCCTTGTCCTAATACGCTTAAGACTTGACCTGTGTAGAAGAGGATAAGGTTCGAAATCTTCAAATAAACACAGGAAGGTTGTAGAAAGGGACTGACTTGAATAGAAGAAACAGAACTTTTTTTCCAGCCCTCTAATTAATTTGAAGATGTTATTTTTATTGACAGGAAGTTTGGATAAAATAAGCAAAATGAAAGGTTCTCAAGAAGCCCCATTCACAACCAAAAAGCAATATAATCGAAATATAAATTCCAGAGCGTGAGCAGTAACCATCGAAGAGAATCCTTAAAAGTTTGAAAGCGACCTATCGAATCTGCCCCCGGGACCAAATAATAACCAAATTCTGAATAATCTGGCATTGGTTCATGAAATTGTGCAGTAGCACCAACAAACTAGTCAGCATCTGTGACATAAATGCTGTTTGCACGGGGAGGAATCAAGCAACTGCGCATCTACAGCTACATGCAGGAGAATTCCCAGAATTGGAGGAAGAACTGCTTTAATAAAGGAGCCAAAGGAAACCAGCAAGAATAAATTATGGCAATATACATAGCTGTTTATTTTAAACTAACTAAATAGAACTTCGCAAAATAAGTTTTTATACTATAATAATAATAAATAAGTTTTATTAGTATTATCGTTAGCAAAGAGGACTAGAAGAAGCATATTTCACCTGAACCAGAATATATCACCTACATATATATATATATGTATGTAAATATATAGGTGATATATATCTCAGAAAGACACACAGAAATAACTTCAAACACCTGGATAAAACACAAATGCATTCCTAAACTAACTCTGATGGAAGACAACCCAGAACTTCTGGTGTTTGTTTTTTTTTTTCCCCTTTACAAAATCTCGCAGGAAGTGCTTAGATGCCAAAATTCAAGCTAAAACTGCCCCACAAACTAAAACTCTACAGGTTCTCAGATAGATGCTCAGGTGACACCGTGATTTGTGGACCATCCCGAAACCAAACCCATAGCTACAGTCTAAATCAGGATTGCAAAGTCAGGCTAAGCTGACATCAACAGAGCATCGTCTTGAGCGCACAGCCCAGGTAAAAGTATCTAAACAAAGGAACTCCCACCTGCTGGTTTTTGAGTGAGCATTCTAAAGCACTGAAAATAAACGCGTGTTCCTTCCCTATTTTCATACTGTCCAAACTAACACTCAAATACCTCAATTTGTATTTCTTTTCAAACAACCACCCGAGTAAAAAAAGTATTAGATTCTCCCCCATCTCACCACAAGCAGCAGCAAGGGATGCTGCTTCCCCACATGCCTGAACAACAGAAATGGATGAAACAGGTATTCAGGAGAAAAAGTTCAGAGGATCTGCCTTCAAAACAAAAAAACAACAACCAAAGCCTACAGAGAGAGGTTGAAGTGATACAGGCAGCCCTGACTGCACATTTAAGTAGCAGCTTTGGGGCTTTTTCTTCCTCTCTTATAAACTAACATGCTTCTAGCATTCCCAGTGGCTTTGAGGAATATAATTGCATGCTATTACTTAAGAACTGTGTGATTACCGTGCCACTGTCTTCTGCGTAACCCAGCCTGTAATAAAAGCGATAAGAATAGCATTTATTATTTTTGAAATGGTTCTTGCAATGCATCCACGCTGATGTGGTTGAAAACATCTGACTAAACTCCAGATGCTTTACATAGAGGATTTATTTTCTTCTAACAGTGCTGCGCACCACACAAACTCCCTTCTGTGTGCAAGATACTGCCTCAAAGTTCAGACGACTGGGTCACTCAGCTCTTGAGCAAAACTCTCAAAGACAACAAGGAAGAAATGTTTAAGTGCTGGAAAGCTGCATGGACGCTCATAGGATCGTGCCTCTATAAGCGAGATGCAATCAATGCAAAGAAAAGTCACAAAAGAAAAACCATTCCGAGAAACTGCATAAATAGAAGTGACAAGTACAGTTATGCCTCTGCGGTTGCTATAGAGCATAACTGAAACAAGAACTAGACAAGTCAAGTAATTCGCTCCCGGCTATGAAAGTTACATCCCTCCCGCAAATTTATCAATTGCTATATGAAATCTGACTTCTAACTTCAGGGAAAAAAATGCATGAATAGAGAATTTCAAGTTTGACCCTTCTATCTTCCTCAGACCTGTTTAAAGAGCTCTGAACTTTTGCAGAAAACAAGCTCAATAACGTTTTACTTTAAAAGTCTGCATACCATCCTTTCCTCAATCCATGAGCTCTTTATCTAAGGCTCTTTAAAACGTTGTCAAGATGCAGATATTATGTCATTTTTTTTTTTTTTTTTGAAATCCCCTGCTCCGCAGATCTCTCAACTCAATCCCCCATGCTGGTCTTCTCTAAATCAAGGATTGCCTGTATTTTTCTGTAAGATTAGCCCTCTTTAGTAAAAAAAAAAAAAAAAAGCTTTAACAGAAAAAGGTTACTCCTACACCAAACATCAAAAAGTTTCAAGGCTTCAAAGACGTATCAGCACATCAAATCCAAAAGTAAAAATCACTCGCTGCAAGGACACATGCCAAGTAGCACACAAAAGCACTGTTTTTATATCATGCACATTTATGGAGAGGAAGCGAGAGGGAAAATTCCCATCAAGAGTTTGTCCTGAGAGTTTCAAAAATCTGGGCACAAGCCAAGCGCCTCTTCTGTTTATATATTCTACTTATGCAACGTAACAAGTGAAAAGGAACACTTTTTTTTCAGAAATATATCAAGGTAGGACTTAACTCACAAGGCAAACAATTCCATTAATCAGCTGCAACATGCTGTTACAAACAAAAACATAAAATAACCATAGATTAACACTTGGTTTTTCCTAAGTGGGGAGAATGAATAAAGGACAGTTGTCAGAGAACTGAGGCATGGGCTGCTCCACACTGCCATTTCTACCAAAGAGAGGAAGAAAAATCCACTCTACACGTGTTTTGTATTGGGCATCTTTTGTGAAAACTCTGACAAAGACTATTTTTTTCTCCAGAATGTGAAACTAAATACTAAATATGTAACAGGCACGTGCCACCTATACAAACACCACACAGCTCGTGCTTCTGCAGAACATACTTACACAACATACAAATACAAACATACTCACTGCCAAAGAATTTGTTTTCTGTGCATAATTTTGCTTACCAACAGCCTGAATAAGCTCAAATCAAACATGCCTAAATTTCTGGGTTTCCACACTACTTATCCTGTATCACGGCATGTCTTCATTAGACCTCCGTTTTAAAAAGAACAGCGATAAAACATCTCGCTTTCGGAGACAAGCTGCAAGTCATTCTTTTAACTGCATACAGCGCTACTACCACGTCTTATCCCTTTCACTGCACATCTATCACTGAGTTAATCGTTAGCATGGCAAATCCTGCTACCGATTAGCGAGTTTCATTTATCAAGTTTCCTATTTCTCTTTTGTTGATACGGGTGTTCTCACAGAGCGCTGTGAAATCCATTTGGCAAGAGCAAGCGACGGAGCCGGAGAACAATATGAAGTCTACTACACATCAGAGACGTTACTCTGCTCCTGACAGCTGGGCTAGATGCAAGCACGCAGCAAGCACCTACGTCTCCGCGGACAGAAAAGCAGAAATATCCACGTGCAGAAGTAGGTGCAAACTGAGGTTCGTGTTACCACACGCCTGCACGCAGGTGCAGCACCTGCTGCTCTGCGGGACAAGAAGGACAAGTGACTACTTGCCTGCTCCTCTGCTGCTACAACGCAACCATCTTCAGCAGGCAACTGGGGACACAAAAGGGCATGTGGAGGCGGTACAGTAAAGATCTTAAAAATACACGGATATATTCTTCTAGTGGAGGTTTGTACTGTTCTACCTAGAATGTAAAGAATGAA
This sequence comes from Cygnus atratus, assembly GCF_013377495.2. Lineage (NCBI taxonomy): Eukaryota > Metazoa > Chordata > Aves > Anseriformes > Anatidae > Cygnus > Cygnus atratus. Next base: position 178,946,136 of record NC_066362.1, on the reverse strand, counting down.
CTGGTTTCCACCCCCCTGTACAAATACGGGTAGAAGAACAGATGGGACCCTTCGGAGGGCCGGGGGGGGAACTGCTCCTTCAGGTGAGAAGGAAGCATGCCTTTTTCCATGCTGGAAGGAGGCTGTGAGGGCAAGGTGAACGCAGACTGGATACGCTTCCCCTCACCTCTCCTACCCGCAGGGCTGTGAGGCCTGTCCCCTCTGCAGTGATGGTTTTCTCTGCCTGCAGAAGATGTCCAGCACATGTGAAGACAAGGATTTCTCGCCAGCTTTGCCTTGGAAGACAGCATTACGTATGGAGGTGGAAATATGGCTGCATGAACGTTAGGATAGAAGAGTGGGTGTCTGACACTGGGGTCGACATGCGGATTTATGAAAGGCACCGTGCTCCCTGGGGGTAGCTGCAGAGCAAAAGCGTTCCTGCAGACACTTCTCCACCTGCAGCACGTAAAACCAGCGACTTACTCAGAAGCATGAGAGCGTCCTAACGTGGTTACACACAGGCTTAATCCCCTCCATGGCAGGCGGGTCCACCTACACGCAGGGCGAAGGAGCAAGCCAGTATCTCACATGTAACCTGCACATGCATTCCTTGTGCAACGTATCCACTGGTGGCCTCAGCAGAGGCACGGAGGAGCTGCCCTCACCCCAGAGAGGAGGCTGAGGAGAGGTGGGAGGCAGAAGAGCCACGGAGGAGCCAGCTCTGCCTTACAAAGGCGGGGTGGGCGTGCGGGGGGGCGGCTGCAGCCCTCCAGCCAGATGGGAGAGCAAACACCTACCTCAAGCACCGAGCCAGGAGGAGGCTAAATAATAAAAAAAACAGACAAACAGACGGAGTGGGACAGCAGGGACCCACCTCAGTTTCCCCAGGGCGCACTGCCCGGGGGGGGGGGGGGACAGCTGAGAGGGGGGTTCCTTGACGATTTTAATTACTCCCCCTCACCTCATATAGGCTCCCCCCATGTCAGAGGGTTCCCCCACCCCATATAAGGTCCCCCCACCTCATATAAGGTCCCCCCACCTCATATAAGGTCCCCCTCTCGTCGGAGGGGTCCCCTCACCTCATATAGGGTCCCCTCACGTCGGAGGGATCCCCTCACCTCATATAGGGCCCCCTCACGTCGGAGGGGTCCCCCCACCTCATATAGGGTCCCCCCACCTCATATAGGGTCCCCTCACCTCATATAGGGCCCCCCCATGCCGGAGGGGTCCCCCCACCTCATATAGGGTCCCCCCATGCCGGAGGGGTCCCCCCTTGCCCCCAGCCCGGCCTCACCTGCCCGCACCGTGTCGCTGAGGTCGTGGCTGAGCGCGGCAGCGCTGCGGGGGAACTCCTTCAGCTTCCTGCCGCTCAGGCTTAGCCCCCCGCGGTGCGCAGCCTCCTCCAGCGCCCGCTCCAGGCCGCGGCTCAGCGGCGCCTGCAGGGCCAGCGACACCCCCCCGGCACCACCGCCACCGCCGCCCCCCGCTGCCGCCAAGGCAGCGGCGGGGAAGGGCTGCGGCTCGCCTCCCAGCGTCGCCATCTTCCCCCCGGCCGCTGGGGGTAGCCGAGGGGCCGCCCGAGCTGCCGCCGGCTCCGTGCGAGTCCCCCCCTCACGGCCCTTCCTCCTCCTCCTCCTCCTCCTCCTCCTCCTCCTCCGCCCGCTCGCAGGGCAGCCGGCAGGGGGAGGGGCGGCGGCAGCGCGGGCGGGAGGCGGAGGAGAAGGGGCGCGGGCGAGGCGCAGTGCGCATGCTCCGCCTCGGGCTCCCTCCCCCCTCCCCTCCCCTCACGGAGCGGGGCGGGGCGCGGCGGCGCCACCTGGCGGCAATGCCCCCACCCTGCAGCAGTCAGCGTGCGAGGGGCTGGCACGGGCGTGTGCTGCTGGTTGTGGGTGGAAATGAGGAGAGGTTTCTTCTCAGAAAGAGCAGTCAGGCGCCGGGACGGGTTGCCCGGGGAGGTGGTGGAGTCACCGTCCCTGGCGGTGTTCAAGGAGAGGCTGGACGTGGTGCTTAGGGACATGGTTCAGTGGGTGACACTGGTGGTAGGGGGATGGTTGGACCAGATGGTCTTGGAGGTCTTCTCCAACCTTGATGATTCTATAATTCTGTGGTTCTACATCTGCATGTGCAAGTGTGCTTCATGTTCACAAGCATTGCATGTGCATGTGCAAGCACACTGCATATCCAAGTGCAAGCATGCTGCATGTGCACGCGCATACAAGGGGAAAAGTAAGGGTGAGCTCTCCCTTTTTGGCACAGCACCCCTTCCCCCTTAGGTTCCAGCTAGGATAGAGTTAATTTTCTTCCTAGTAGCGGGTATGGTGCTGTGTTTGGGATTTAGGATGAGAAGAGTGCTGATAACACAGTGATGTTTTAATTGTTGCAGAGCAGTGCTTACACTAAGCCAAGGACTTTTCAGCTTCTCGCTCCGTCCTGCCAGCAGGTAGGCTGGGGGTGCAGCAGGAGCTGGGAGGGGACAGACCCAGGACAGCTGGCCCAAAATGGCCAAAGGGTTGTCCCACGCCATGTGGCATCATGCTGAACAATTAATATGGGGTCGCGGGCTGGAGTTGGGGGGACCGGCTGCTCAGGGACAGGCTGGACATCAGTCAGCAGGTGGTGAGCAATTGCATTGTGCATCACTTGTTTCGTACACATTCTTCGTAGTAGTACTACTATCATTATTATTATTTTCCTTTCTTTTCTGTCCTAATAAACTGTCTTTAGCTCAACCCACAAGCTTTCATTTTTTTTTCCCAATTCTCTCCCCCATCCCACTGAGGGAGGCAGGATAGTGAGCTAACAGCTGTGTGGTGCTTAGCTGCCAGTCGGGTTAAACCACAACACCCTTTTAAAAGGAAGCTCCCACCTGTTCGTCCCCTTCTTTTGGCATCCATCGCAGCTAACAGCATCACCTCTCTAACTGCACCAGCTCTGCAGCAGTTTGCAGTGGGGTGAAGCTACTGTGCAGGCACTGAGGCAAGCATGCATATGCTGAGGCGGAGCACGTTTCATTTGAAAATTAAAAGCTGCAGCAGCTCTTGCCGCCGGACTCCACAGGCCTTGGGGATCACCTGCCCTGCAGAAGGAGTTTCTGAAGCCTGCTGCTGCTGCAGGCACTGCTTCACACCTGTGCGTGGCTTTGGGGCCCAGCCTGCCCCACAGAGACCCTTCAAGGGGTGATTTGGAGTCACAAACCAAAGCATGAGGCCTCATGCTTCCACAGCACTCAGAGAGCTCAAAGCTAGAAAGGGACCCGTACATCATCGCGTGTGACCTGTACTTTACAGGCCATTATGCTTTGCTCTGTTCCCCTGTGCTGTGATCGATGGCTGACGTTAAAATAAAGCTTCCCGGGCTCCAGGAAGTTCAACACCAGGCGCTACAGGGCAAAGGAAGGCAGAATTGCCACAAGGAAACACCTCTGGAAAAAAAAAAAAAAAAAAAAAAAGAGAGATCTCTGCAAGTTTAGTTACCACAACAAGAAACAGGCCCAGTTAAAAATGAGAGAAGGGTACTAGAGGTAGACTGAATAGCATCAAAATATCCATAAAAAGCTTGTTCTTTACAGCTGAGAAATGCTCAGATGCAGCTCTTAGTAACAGCATATTTTCATTTTAATTTTATATACATAGCAGAAGTGTTGCAGGCAGCAGCATTTTTAAGGAGGTTTGCCTCACATTAAGAAAAGGTTTGTAAGGTTAGATGGGTAGGAAGGGGATTGTTTTACAGGAAGTACAATTAAACTGCACACAAAATATAGGCCCCAAGCTAAACTCAAATCCAAACTGTCCTTACACCTGTGATTGCTGGTTCTTCAGGTGTGATGCAGAGATCCTGTGTTTCTGCATGACAAATTCAGTCTCCTACCAGTTCAAGAAAGTCTTGGGAGCACCAGAGAGCAATTCTTGACACCATTCCTTAGAACAGCCCCAAGCTGAAGAGATCTTCCCCAAGGAACACAACAGCCACCGCTGTCACGGGTATGTCCAGATATCGTGTTACTTCTGGCAAAGGTTGGTGGTGGCTTATTAAGATAATGTTCCCCACAAATTTCCACTAGTCACAGCACGTTTGGGATTTAAAAAGCTTCATTTGTGTTCCTGTTGGAAAATGTAAGGAAACAGCTGAATAGCTACATCTTCTCAGCGATTTACAGAAAAGTGTTGATGAAAAATAGTGTGAGTTGAGTAAGCTGTGAATAAGAGCAACTGCTAAGCTTCCCCTGTAATGTATTTTTTTTTTTTCATGTTTTAATAGAATAAGTACTATATTCTTTTAGACATTCAGAAGTCTGGAGTTTCATAGGTTTTATGATGCAGCAAATGACCTTGCATGAGATTTCCTATGTATTAAATCCCTCAACAACATGAAACCTGATTTTGAGACTAGTACTATGGAGCTAAGCATGCAGACACAGTGTATCTGCAGAAATCATCTTCTAGCATCAGCTCTTTACAGTCAGATAACAGGCCTGTCTTTCTGTGAGGTTTAGTAAGCTCAGTCACTGGTGGGATACCACACGCCTTCCTCCCCCACTCCTGGTAAGACAAAGTGACTTCTGGTGCCGATTTTGCTATAAACAAAAAAGTTTTTTTGCTCTGCATTGTCTTCATGCTGTCCTGCTAATTCTGCATTCTCCCTTAAAACACCCAACATGGGGACAGCCAGGATATAGGGGCACATGGGGCTGCCCTACTGCGTGGTCTGGCAGGGTTTAAGATCCAGGTTCTCCCTTGTAGCAATGTAAGGGCACACAGCCGTGATGGGGCAGCAAGCTTGTTTTAAAATCCTTTTTACCAGAGCTGCTGAGGTGCAATGCAGGCATGACCTGTGCTGTCAGAGCCTGGAAGTAACACTTTGCAGGCTGCTAACATTAAAGAAGGTCACAAAGGTGATCGGGGGCTGGAGCACCTCTCCTACAAAGACGGGCTGAGGGAGTTGGGGTTGTTCAGCCTGGAGAAGAGAAGGCTTCAGGGAGACCTTATAGTGGCCTTCCAGTGCTTAAAGGGGGCCTACAAGAAAGCTGGGGAGAGACTCTTTGTCAGGGAGTGGAGTGATAGGACAAGGGGGGATGGCTTTAAACTATAAGAGGGGAGATTTCGATTAGATATAAGGAGGAAATTCTTCACTCAGGGCGTGGTGAGGCACTGGCACAGGTTGCCCAGAGAAGCTGTGGATGCCCCATCCCTGGAGGTGTTCAAGGCCAGGCTGGATGGGGCTTTGGGCAACCTGGTCTGGTGGGAGGTGTCCCTGCCATGGCAGAGGGGTTGGAACTGTGTGATCTTTAAGGTCCATTCCAACCCAAACCATTCTGTAATTCTATGATTATCAAGATCATGGAGGAAAATAATATAGCACCAAAGCTGTACCATCTTCACTCTCTGTGCCTGAGCGCTGTGCCAGATCTCAGTCTGTTCCTATAGATACAAAGGATCAGAAATTGGAAACACTTCAGAAAAAGAAAAGATCAGTCGCAGCAGCACCGATTTCCTGTTCCCATGCAGATGTCTATGTACAAGGTCACGCTCTGTGCATTGACTTTGGTTGGATCGCAACGTGGGCACAGCCTGATGCAGCAGTGAAGCTGCAGGGATGGCAAGCTGCCGCTGTAGGCAGCCCCTCCATCCCTTGCCCCCAGCTATGTGGTCTTGCTGTTTCCCATATGACAGTGTTTGTGCTCATCTGAACCTTCAATGAGCCAGCCAGGAGACTGAGAGCAGCTTAAAAATTAACTCTAGAAGAAAAAGAAATCAATAGGTGCTTTTCAGCAAACTCAAGCAAATGTTGCAGTGGAGAGGAAGACTGCAGAAGAAAGACTACATGTGTGTAGCAGAAGAAGATGACTACAGAGGTGACCAATCTGCTAACTGGGTCACACATAGTGGCTGTGACAGGAAAAATCCTGTCAGAGATGAGCGGGAAGTACCCCAGCTGAGAAAGTCCATGAGCCTTAGGGACTCAGAGTCTAGGACTCTAAATTGACAGAAAGAAACAACAGGGCCCACATGGTTTGTTAGGATCAGAGGCGGGCAAAAATTCATGTGCTGGGATCTGGTGTCTCATGAGGTTGCATGTGAACTCGGTAACTTCACATACGGACGTCTACCTCACACTCCATGTGCTCTAATATGGTGCTCTAGGGGCCTCAGCGTGGTGTAGCTCCTACGCAGTCAGGTTACAAGGCTTTCTTCACATGAACATTCCAGGTGGACAGGCTGTCTGGTGCAGAAGCAACCCGCAAACATCACAAGACAAGCAGAGCTGGCATCACTCCACTTGCAAGGCTACCTCGGTTTTGTGTGCAACACAGAAGTCACAGCTAAGAAAAGCCCCATTATACATCCTTGATAGCATGATTGTAATGGCACTGGGACAAAGAAAATGAAGAGTTGGATCCCAAGAGAAGAAGCATGGCAGGCTGAAGCTTCAAGTGGTGCAGATAAAAATCGCTCCTTTCAACTGAAGCACAAACTCCTGGTCCTGCTTACAGTATGCCTAAGGCAAATGGTTCATAGCAGACACAGTGAAGTGAACAGCCAACCCAGAGCAGACAGTGGATTGCTGCTGCCTTGCAGCAAAGGGGTAGTATGAGGAGGTGGTTCATATAAATCCATCTCTATAGCACCTGTGTCAAAATGCTCAGAAAAGGGGGGGAGAGAACAATAAATCTATAAGAGGCAGGAGATAAGGGCAGTGGTAGCAATGCTGCTATACAGACATGGATGCACCAGGACAGAAACTGGGAGAGATCATGATCAAAAGCTCAGTTCTCAGCTAAGAGGCCATGAAAACAGACCTAAGGGTAAAATAAAACCAGAATGAATCTGTCTTGGTATCCCTGAAACACTTGTCCTGACTAAACATTTAAAGACAACACAGTAACATGCCCACACCTGAAATATTAATTTAGTTCAAAGACTATTGGCAGCTGTAAACTTGCAGTTTCTTCCAAGTTTCCCAGATGGCCTTGAAACATGCAGTATGATAGAGAGGTACCTGTGTCCACACTTACTTGAATCCACTGATGAAATACAGCTTCAGCAGAGATTCAGTGGAGATTCGTGGGACTGTAACCAGGGTGGGAGCCTTGCTCTCAAAATGGGCAGAGACAGTAGCTTGTTGTACCATGATCAATAAAAGAAAGACATGCCTAAGCTGGGAAAGGAGCAGCTTGCAGGAGTTTGCCTTCACAAAAACATGAAAGAGCTTCTGGTAGGAGAAGAAACCATCTGAGTAAGGAATAACCTGTCTTCTAATAAAAATAGAGGAGACAAATAGTTATTGTCACTAGACAATGAGACAGCATTCACAGAAAGATACTGTTGGCAGTCCCACAATGCCTCCAGTGTATGCTGTTGAAATACCACAGTTCATACATCTGTTGCAAGAAAACTATGCAAACCTGATTTCCTGCCCACAGCAGACTATTAGCACAGCCACATGGAATTGAAACAGAAATAGAGTCCTTGGTCTTTTGCAAAATTCAGAAAATGCAAGGAGATAGAAGATGCCAATCAAGCAGATGAACTCCAGTTTCTAGGCAGAGCACAGGAAGTGTCAGGGGCACACAAGCCAGAGATTTTATAAGACACGTCTTCATGGTTATGGGAAAGGCAGCAGGTAAAATGCTTCGTGCTCCTGTTAAGAATAGCAGAAACACTGAAACCAAAGACTGCCTGGAAAGCAGTTGTGATATATATGGGGGAAGTGAAGCCTTAAAAGCCAAAAGCAGCAGTAGAAATGAAAGAACAACTCTACCAGAATATCAGCCCAAGTCTTTTCCCTGCAAACCACACAAACCACCTCACTGGTATAAACATGTTCTCAAGACACCTGGGAACTCGGTACGAGCCATGAACCAGCACCAGCCCAGTGGTTGCAAACCACTCACCTGAGTTGAGTCAAGTAACTAATTTTAGTTTACCAGCACTGAGTCTGTGCGTTTCCCCCACTCAGTCCAACCGTGTTGTTGATACCCAGTCAACTGGCAACAATAAGTTGGAAGGTACAATTGCAAAGAGGGTGTTCAGATATCTGCCACTGCGGGGGAAAAAAGCATGCATGCAATTCCTGAATGGGGAGTTGTACCCAAGAACACATTAATCACCATTAATGCTTTGATTACACACACAAGTATAGATCTCTGCAGCCACCAGCTTCTCTTTATCCAGAAGGTATTTCACCCCTAAGGGACATCCTTGCTTGGACAGGATCCCCAGTATATTCTGCATTTCAACAAGTACGGGCTGCATGACATATGAAAAAAATCCATGTCTAAGACCAGCCTCCAAATTTTTTCTAATTCACATGTGATACTAAAGGAGCTGATAGAGTCTTACACATCCTGGGGTGCTCAGAAGTAACTTACATCCACGTTTGCTTTTTGCTATCCTGCAAGTATTGTGGGACAGCTCTTGGAAAATAGCAGCAAAGAATCAAGATCAAAGCTTCCAATTTAACTGCAATTTATGTCCTCACCCCATCCATAAAGATCAAGACATTGAGCAATTCATACCAACCATCCCAACAACAATAATTTTCACATAACTACAAAGAAACATAACACCTGCTTGTTTATTTGAGAGAAAAACAAAGACTCAGCTTGTTTCGGCGTAAGCCACTAACACATCTAAAATAACTATAATAACCCTATACCAATTAAGCGTATACGCAATATTTTAGAGGCATTTTTATCCCAGCTAGCTAGAGAATACGCTTTGTTTAGAGCAGTCTTCTCGTCTTTCAGCACATAGCAAAACCTCCATCCTGTCAATAGTTGCTTAATTTTAGACATCCCCAGTGGAGGTGAAGCCAGAAACACAAACACATTGTGTTGACACAGTGTTTTCCAGAGCACGCCAGGATCTCAGAACAATATTGAAAGGTTGCTGCCCAGCCCAACAGCCACTCAGTCCCTCTGTGCCTGCTTTGTGTGCCGTTCCCCCAGCACAGCACCTCGCCACAAAGGTCCTGCACGTCTCCTCCCCATCCTCTCATCCCAGCTGCTGCCTCCATGCCACCTCCAGTGGCTGCTCAGCAATGTATCTCCCACCATCCGTGTCCTCAGCTTGTGAAGCAGATCTCTGCAGACCACCATGGGGTGGGCTGGGGTGCAGAGGATACCCTGAGGAGGGGACCTGAGGAGAGGAGGTGAGGCCCGCTTTGCTGCTCCACGTGTGGCAGAAGGCACTTGGTAGCAGCATGTCACCAGCTTGTAGCATCCAGATGGTGAGCAGGATCCCTGCAAGGCAGGCTCTCACTGCCTTCCAGTGAGGTCTGGGTCTTACAGTCACAATATGGGACATTAAAGTTTCCACTGTTCCAAAACCTCATGTGTTGGGTACGACTGATCGGGCACATGTGGAGCTGAGCAGGAGCCACACACAGGGCCAGGGCTCAGATAAATGCTCAGATAAACCTTGCTAACATGACACCATCTCAGCCTTTGCCAGAGGAGATGCTCGTTGCAACCAAGGTGACTGATTGTTGTTTAGGGGAAGTTGCTCTTATATTTATTGAAGCAATAAAAATGCTGGAAATCCCCATCAAATGGAGACCTCATTGCACTAGCTGTGCAAAAAAAGGCATCTACTGGCCAGAATCTCTTGCATTATAGGTACTGAATCATTTCTCATACACACAGGCTGACTACAGCGGTGACTACAGTGCATACAGTGAAGAGGCATAATATCCAGGAGCACAATGAAAATACTAGATTTGTCTTGGGAGGAAATAGTATGCAGTGCTTCTAGTAAGACTGACTGCAAAAGACAGCTCAAAATTTGTTTACACAGGGTAAATCCAGGCTCTTGCTGGGCAGGCAGCACTTCTTCCTTTATCTTCTCTTCTTTCTCCAGATAAACACCGTAGGACTGGGCAACACATACCCAGCAGGAGAGCTTCCCCTTGCTGGCAGATGGAGATACAGCCTGCTCTTTGGCATGGAAAAAAAAGAAGAAGAAGAGAAAAAAAAAAAAAAAAAGATGATCCAGCAAGCTGCAGAGCTTCACAACCTGCATGTGATGGAGGCCATAAGGTACCCATGGAGGGTGGTGCTCTGACCAATTCCTCTCTGCAGCTTGGCTCCCGGGAGGTGCCACGAGCCCAGCCTTGCTGCAGAAGCTGGTGGGGCTGGAGGGTGCTCACCTCTATGCAGAATCCATGTCCAAGGGCATTATATTCTCAGGGTATATCTGTTTAAGGACATCTCCACCCAAATGTCCTTCCCTGTTGCCCCCCCAGTTCTGTTTGAGCCATCCTCCTCGCCTTGTGTCTTCAAGTGCTTCCTTTGAATTAATATCTTACACTCTATTTTTAACAATAGGGGATGAACACTGAAACGACATAGCTTAGTGAAGCATACGTGAAGAGAAGGGGAAGGAAAAGCAATTTTCCACCCATCCCCCAGCGTGTGATCTATCCCTCTCTGTTAATATGTAAAACACAGAGCAGCTTGTACTGCCTGCATGACATGCAGCAGTTAGAATAAGGATGTTTTTACCATGTGTTGCCCATAGCCCAGAAAACACTATTATCACTAAAACACCCAAGCAGTAATGCACATTGCTACTCCTCAGTTCTAATAAATGGAAGAGAAAGAGCAGAAATCCCTGAGAAAAGGGGATTTCAGAGATCTTGCTACCATTCCCTGAATTTGTCTGCGTATATAATGGGAAGGGCATATCGTGTGTCTGTTTCACAGGAGCCCATAGAGCTGTTTAGAGAGGATGAAAACAGCCAGCAGACAAAATGAAACAAACGTTCTTAGTACTCTGAAGAAAATAAGGAGTAAGAAGCAACATGCTGGTCAGGGAAGTCATTCGAGGTCTTGCATGATAAATAGGAGGAGATAGAGATTATTTTAATGGAAAAAATGGAAGCAGAAATTAGAGATTATAATTAGTGCTTTACTGATTTTTTTTCAAACATCCTGCGTTCTCCATGCTTGCAAAGAAGCAATTGATTTTTCCAACACATTAAGCTGGGAAATTGTTAGAGTGATTGCAACTGTAAAGCAAATACCTTCTGCTCAGAAGGGATTCCCCGCTCTTTAATTAAAGGCAATATTAACGAGGCATGGTTTCACCAACCATTTCAGAAGGTTTTGTTTTGAAGTCATAAATCACCCTTCTTTGTTTATATACAATAAAGACCAACGGCAAGCTACTCCCACCTTTCATCTATGGCCACTTAGTTGTCCTTCAGGCTGGTAAGTCCTTCTGCACTGGAGCCAGGTTTTCCTAGCACGCTGAGGATACCGGAGTTGTGCCTACTGCTCCTTTCTGTAACAGCCTGTGTAGCTGTGTTCTCACTCTTATTTTTAAAAGACATTACACAATGTTTTAGCTCTTCAGTCCTGGAACATGTGCAGATGACTGTGCAAGATGGTGAGGTGCTCGGTTACCTCCTGCTGGCTTTAGGATGTCTTCTGGCATCTGAGAGGGGAGCATGCAGCTCATGTGCATGACCACACATCTCCAGGGTTTTCCTGCCTTTGTGCCAGCAATGAGGAGGCGAGGAAATGCTCGCTTCCACTTGGGGTCTTCTCAATCCTTCCCAGCACTTTAGAAAGTTGCTGGCTGCTGTTTGCTTTCAAAGCTTTCATTCTGCCCGTGAGCCAGAGGACCACGTCTCTGGGAGTGCACCTGCCTGGGGTGGATGGGCAGTGGATACCAGAAGAACATTGTCCACCTGAGATGGTCCAGGTGTCATCTTATGTGACGTTACATGGTTCCAGACCTCTGTCAGCACACACTGCTTTTGGTCCAGCCCCTGGGTGGGTTTGACTAGCATGAGACAAACTTCTACACCCCCATACAACATCCTTGGGATGTATGTGGATAGTGACACCAAGAGTATGCCTGCTTTCAGGCACTGCAGTTTGTTAAAACTGGGATTCAGAAAGGAGGAGAAACGCACAGAAATCTTACAAAATGTCTCTCCTGAGCTGTGTTGGATTTATTTATTTATATATGCTAGGTGCTTATTGTCAGCAACACTGCATGTTTTGTTCACAGTACCTCCAAATTGCCCAGTGCCTCACAAACACACACCGACTTTGGTCAGGCACAGAAACCTAACCAGATAAGTGAGTAAGATTGATTGCAAGACAAGTACATATTTAAGGGCTAATTACGAGGTGTGCCTCACATTTGCAACTCCACGGCAATAAAAACTCTGCAAATTGGCTGGTGCTCATGTTTTTAAGAGAACACCATTAAGTGAAAAGTCTTAACGAATCTAAATATATTGCAGCATTTTTACAATATATAAATTCCTCAAGAGTGGAATCAGGCTTGCTTTACAAGAATTCATTTTCATTAATCTCTACTGATGGGTAATAATTATATTTGGAGATGTCAGTTCCTTTGAAGCTCCATGACATTTTTCTGTCATTTTGCCTACAACTGATGACAGGTTACCAAGCCTATAATTAGTGGATTGTTGCATCCAAATTCTGTCACATTTTCGGTATTCTTCCAGTCTCATGGAATTTGTTGCCAATACCAAGGTGTTTTCTTAACATCTTTAACTGTGAATGTGTTGAAATTTCTATATTCTTCTCCTATGATGCAAATGCTGCTCCATTCTGAATAAATATATATATATATACTTAAATATTTCTGCCTGTTTTGCATCACTGATGCCAGTTTTGCCTGATGTTTCTAGTGATCAGGATGAAACATTGTCATTGCTCTTAATAATTGAATGTTTTTGTATTATCTTCAGCTATCATTTGCAGCTGTGGTTTTTTTTGTTTGTTTGTTTTTGTTTTTTGTGAAATCTTTACTGACCCATTTTCAACACTTAGTAATTTCCTGCTTATATGAATGGTTCTTTCATATTTACTGATCACATAGAAATGATGTCTTTCCAACAGCTGATTTTCTTCTGCCACTGAATCAGGGTCAACGTTTAGCCAAACAGTCCCTCCCTGAGTAAGGAGGAAATTGGACTTTTTTTCCATCTAAATAAAATTCTCTGAGATACACTCACAGATTTATTTTCATTTTTCTAACTACATTTTACCTCCCATTCACTTTTCTTGTAATTTACCCCCATTTCAAGAAATTAATTTTCAGGATAACCGATACATGTACTATTGGTGGCCAGTGTGCAGTGCTTGCCCATACTGAATGTAATCAGATCATGATCCTCAGCCCTCAGGCAACCAAAGCTTTTCAGTGTAGCCATTAATTCCTTTTTTATAAACAGAGACTATAATATCGTGCCTAAGCCAACAGCTAAATTAAAGTCACACAGAGGACATTAACTCCAGAAGTTCCTACCTTTGGATTTTGCAGCGCAAAATGGTGTTCTTCCAAAATAAAGCTATGGGGGGCAAGGTAGGAGGGTGGAGAAATTATATCTTTACTTTTCCTTTTTTAAAACCCTGGGCATCCTGCTTCCCTGCACCTGATTTTGCTTTCCCAGGCAAGTGTCGGGACCAAGTTGGAGCTGATGGACTCACCACATGACGGAGGTCTGTAGGACATCAGGAGCATTTGGCAGAAGGCTGGCTTCTCAGTGGCCCTGTGGTCCTAAAGAGGACGGGAACCTTTCAGCACCAAGAGTCAAAACTATTTGTGAACTACACAAAGTTTACAGCCTCTTGGATTTCTCTTGGATTTCTCAGTCCATGTAAGCAGCCACATGTTTTCCTCCCCAGCCTTCAAATTTGAGCTCTTCTGCTCCCAGCCCTCCCATCCAACCTCCTCTCTTCCCACTCCTGTCCCTTTGTCCAGTCCTAGCCTCTTGCATTTTCTGACCCATCCCCAAACTCTCATTTCCCCCATTCTCCCCTTCCCCTATCCTTGTCCCAGATGGCTCACATGTGTCTACAAGCACGATCTCCTAACTTCTCTATACTTAAACCAAGCAACTTCTCCCTTCTCACTACTACCGGCCAGAAAAAGAGGGGCGTGGGGAGGCCAGGAAAGATGGGATCCGAGGCCACGGTGGCCTGGAGTTGCAATTGCACAGTCCACGCAGATAGGCTCCCCAAGGTATTCAGCTCACAGCTGTAGCAGAGATCTACAGAGCATGTACAAATTGCATTCTTTTCCCCTGAAAGGTCTACAACTTGGCCATATTTGGGTTCGTTTTTCTGGAGATACAAAATACACAAAAGTCATCTATTGTTAAGTTTCATGTTCCTTCTATAATGCATAGGGGCCAACTAGAGTTCCCAAATGAAAGACAGAAATTAACACCATCAAAACAATACATTTTTCCTAGCCACATTCTTGGAAGTGACTGAAGTGTTTTATTTATGCACTTAAATTTCAGCTAAATGAGCAGATGCCCAGCAGGGAAATTCTCATTCCCTGTTTTTGTTATAACTTTGGCAAAGTTATAAGCAACGGAGAACGGGAGCTCATCATGGAAAGCATTGGACAAACAACAATAGACAGTGCCTCTATTAACACAAATCTTTTTATTTTTAGATTTTCTATAAAATCTTTTTTAAGTATGCAAAGGATTTGTTTTACTTCTAATTTCCACTGCTTTTACATGGGGCCTTTGACTGAAAGCTCTGGAGAATCGATGAGAGCTAACAGCACCAATAAAATGCAAAACAACTGCTGAGATGAATACGAGCTGAGGAGTTTTTGGAAGCAGCTTTTTAATAACAAAGAGGATGTTATGAAATTAGACTTACTCTTTAAAAAAAAATGTTTTAAGAAAAGATAATAGGCATCCAAAAGCTAAGGGAAGTAAAACCTCATTACCTTTCAGTTGGGTCTATATATCACTCTCCACCATGGTAACTGAGAATCTATTTTAACTCACAGAAGAAAATGAATAACAATGAGAATACTGTAAAGATATGAACCAAAAGAGCAAACAGGAAATAAGGAATTATAAGAGAAACCTGTAGAAATTACCAACCTGGGACAAAGCATTGTGCCCTAAGACTTATATTAAAGTAATTACACAGATGGACAGAAATACAACAGTGAGAAGAGAAGGGATGGGAAGCTCACTTTCTATGTTCCAGTAATCAGTGAATAACAGAGAATTAAGTCGCAACAGATGTGCATCAATACAGCTTTCTTAAGTGCTGAAGGAGCTGGGCTCCTTCAGCCTGTTGAGAATTGCACCTGTCAGTTGCAGCCTTGGCCTTGTTTTGTGCAAGCTGAGCACAAGTGGTTTTTTTGTTGTTGTTGCTTTTGTTTTTTTTAATTGCAGACCCCTTATTTCCCAAAACCTAAACAACAGTAGTAAGAAAATTCACATGATGCCCCTGTATCTTTTGTCCATCTGTGTGGAAACCTTTTTTTTTTACTTCTTTTAAACCTTTTCTCCTCTTAGAAGCTCAGTTACTCTTCCAGAAGAGCACAGGTACTTTTAGCAGATTCAGTATTAAAATATGAAAGAGGACTACTGATCAAGCTCTGTTGTGTTTTTGTTGTTTTTCTGAAAATGGCTGGATAAACTCTTGGAAAAGAAGTCCATCAATGGTTAGGAAATATAAATTTATTTTTTAAAAGGTTATTATGCATGTGATGTATAGGACATTCTCTCTCAGGAAGTCTCTGATGGGAAATAGCCAGAAGGCTACTGGGGAGAAGTATCCTTTATTTTTGCCCTGTTCTTACATTCTCTCCTAGGCATCTGCTGACAGATATTGGTGGAGATGTGACAGTGACCCAGACAGACCTGAGGTCTAACCTAGTTAAGGCCAATATTCTGTTCTGATCAGAGCTGGAAAACAAGAATCTCTTGCTAAGCAGCAGCCTCGCAGCAAGGGTCTCCTCCACCCATCAGATACCAGCAGTAAGCAACGCACCTTGTCCTTGTGTGTCCAAAGTACCTTGGTCTCCTAAGCAAGGAGTTGTAAAGGTTTCAGGGATATTTGTCTGTGTGCACAGTCATATTTCCACTATGTCTTACTCTGGACTGGAGTAAAGGTTGATTCTGCTGTTTGTTGTGTTTGTTGTAGTTTTCCAACACTGTATCGGTCAGGGCTCTCTGTTTCCTTCCATGGTCTGAGCAATCAGTGAACATATATCTACACTATAGATTCAAAAGTATCAGAGCCTGCACATGTTGATGTGTCTTCCTTGTAAAATTATTTCCTAGATGAAATAGAAACCCAAGGTTAGAGCTGAAGCATCTTCTCAGGCAGCCACAATCTGAAGAATACTTATCAGGTTCCCCTCTTGTCCTGATTTTACTTACTATATTTACATACCCTATGTATAAGTACGTATATCTACCTACCTAACAGCTATCTTTTTGCCTTTACCTTACACTGTAACATCTGAGCTCTTGACACCAATCCAGCGAAGACGAGAAATCTGATTTTACAGACTGGAATCTGAAAGAGCTAGACCAAGATACTGCAATCAGAGGCCTTAAACAGGGATTAGGCAACCATTTCTCTATTTTGTTTAATTTGTCCTGGAATGACTTGCCTGAAGTGGCGGAACCCAGCTCTGTGATGTCCCACCCTGATGCTGACCAGTGACACCCTGACACCGCTTTTCCACATTGACTGACAATGCCTGAGCGTGCTCAGCTTCAGCAATGTCTGGGAGAAATCTCTTGTGAAAGAGTGTTGATTTGTCAAAGCCATAAACTTTTCATTGGGAAAGAAAAAAAAAGGAGTGTGGCAAGAAGAAAATTTACAGTTTGAAGTGCTTCAGAGCAGCTGGACCAAAGTGGTTGAAGACTCAACTTGGAACAACAGTCAACGACTCCGCTGTGCTTGAGTCAAAAGCAAGAAATTGAGCCCTTCCTCCCACATCTCAGGTGAGAGGAAGCCCTCTGTTGATGATCTTCTTCTACTGATATAGGTATATTAGAAATTAACTTCTCTTCTTCAAGGGGTGAGAAAACTCTTCCCTCCCTGACTCCACTGTGGCACTCAGTAGGTGCTGCAGATCCCACTTACAGATCAAAGTCATTTGGCTTGGGCCAACTGCTACCGTCGCCGGGTGATTGCAGGCATCTGTGCTATTCTTAGCAGTTCAACACTTCTATTCAAGGTCAGGCCAGTGCATTTGTATTACGTGCATGGCTCTGAACGCAGTGCAGGCATGTGCTCCAAAAGTGGGTCGTAGCGAGATGATGAAAGCTAAATCGTATAGCAATTATGCTCAGGATCTAGTATGTTGAACTAAGACTCTCAGTGCACTTTGACACTTAAAATTAGACTATTTAAGCTTGAATAGGAGGCATTCAAGTATAATAGCAAAGACTATTTCAAAAAGATTTGTGCAGCTGTCCCTGCTTGAGCATAGAGGGTGGACCAGACCTTCAGAGGTCCCTTTGACCCTCAGTTCCTTATGTAGTCCCACAGAACCTATTTTTAGGAAACCATTCAATCAAGCTATTAGTGAAGTCATTGTTAAGTATACTTTGAGGCTAAGTGTCTAGTTTGAAAAATAAAAATCAGCAGCAAGTGGCTTTTTTCACTGAATTTCTAAAGAGATCAGCACCCTTGCAGGGCCACTGCTTACCAGGATGGCAAGACACCTCCTGGTGTCAGGCAGTGCCCTCACTACCTGACAGCCCAGCAACACAGGGATGCAGTAGTCCACAGCATCCCTCCCTGCAATAGCAACTCCATTGCATTTCTGCTGCCTTCTTGCTGGAGCTCCAGAGGCTTCCCATCAGCACTGATATCCATGAGCTGAACACTGAATGCTGAGCAGGGCATTTAACACAGCAGAACTGCAGGGCACAGCTTATAACATGCAAGCAGGCAGACATCTACAGATAGCATTTCAGCTCTGAGTCATTACTGCCAAAACACATGGAAACAATGTTCAACGTTTGCATTCCTATAATATTTGATTTCACCGTCTGGGCCTTTTATCAGCAATGTAGATAATGAATACAGATAGATTCGGAACAATAGAAGCGTGAGCCTGGGTACTGATAATCTCTTGTTAATTTTTAACAGAGACAGCAACACAGCATTTAATTTCTCAATGAAAATGACTCAGAACCCATTTGTTTCCAGCGAGGCAGTTTGAAAGATCTAACAGAAATAGATGTTCCAATGTGCAGCATCTTGCAAAAGCTGTATTATGTACATGCTGGGTTATAGCTGAATGCACTAGAATTTGCAAACAATGGCAGAAAATTGGCAAATTAAAAGCAGCCATCTCCTATCATCCTTTGAGTGCTTGTATCTATATATTCTTAATGTGTAATTGCAAAGTTATAAGATATGACAGATTAGGCTATTCTTTAAACATCACTACTGATAAAATTTTCCTTTGAGTACTAGCTGTGAGGTGCTGTGAGAAAAATACCCCAGTTTTTGTTTTCCCCCAGTGGAAATGTGGGTTAGACACAAGCGAGAAAAAGCGAAAATAATGTCAGTGCCGTTGTTGGCCAAAATCAACAGTATTGCTTCCAGCTCTGAGACCTAGAACATGATTTCCATACTCCCATCTATTCAGAAGATAACAGCGGTTCAAGAACTCTTACTAATTAAGAATGTAATTTTATTATTATTATTATTATTATTGTACAGCAGCCTGTAGGATGGGGAAAGGCCAGAAAAGGGATCACTTTTATTATTGCTCAGCACATTTTTCAAGGTCCAAGACAGCAATAAACTTGCTTTTTTTTTTTTTTTTGGTGATGATATCCATTTTGCACAAAAAAAAGATTAAGCTAAAAGAATCCCAGAAGAAATAGTTTCAGTAGTTCATGGACCTTCAAAACCTTAAGCTTAGCAAACATGCAAGGCACATAAAAGTATTAAAATACCTCCCTACCAGGATCAGGTTAAAGCAGTAAAGAGCTTTAAGGAAGGAAATTATAAATTTAAACGGAACTTAACGGCTTAGTCATGAAGTAGAAATGTTGGTAAGGTTCCACTACAATACAATGCATCTGTGGAAAATTTGCCACACACTACATGAATTGAGTACTGCCAGAAAGGAACAGAGCAATTTCACATCCTTCTGCCTCCTTACATTTCATCAATGTATGTAGGTTTCTAAATCTTTATCTTTCTTACACAAGCACTTTATACCAACCTCACTTGTCTCCAACATGTGGCAACAGATTGTTGTCTTATTACCTTTTGAGTGTCGTAAGGAAACAGGAT
Organism: Cygnus atratus; assembly: GCF_013377495.2. Taxonomy (NCBI): domain Eukaryota; kingdom Metazoa; phylum Chordata; class Aves; order Anseriformes; family Anatidae; genus Cygnus; species Cygnus atratus. The sequence continues at coordinate 178,927,079 of NC_066362.1, read as the reverse complement.
GCTTTGACCTCTGAGCCTCTGGGGATTAGGGTGCTCAGGGCAGCTCCCAAGACGGGAACTACAGGGACTGGGAAGGAAATAAAATGCAGTGACTGCACCATCTGACAAGGGAAGACTGACCGATGTCATCTACCTGGACTTCTGTAAGGCCTTTGACACGGTCCCACATGACATCCTGGTCTCCAGATTGGAGAGAGATGGATTTGAAGGGTGGGCCATTCAGTGCATAAGGGAGAGGAGGAGAAGGATTTGGGGTTTCTGGTGGCCAAAAAGCTGGGCAGGAGCCAGCAGTGTGTGCCCAGCAGGCCAACTGCGTCCTGGGCTGCACCGCCAGAGGGGTGGGCAGCAGGGGAGGGAGGGGATCGTGCCCCTCTGCTCTGCCCTCGTGAGGCCCCACCTGGAGCGCTGCGTCCAGGGCTGGGCCCAGCACAAGGAGGGTGTGGGGCTGTGAGAGCGGGGCCAGAGGAGGGCCATGAGGGTGGTCAGGGGGCTGGAGCACCTCTCCTGTGAAGACAGGCTGAGAGAGCTGGGGATGTGCGGCCTGGAGAAGAGAAGGCACCAGGGAGACCTCAAGGCAGATTTTCAATACTTACAGGGTGCTTGTAAAAAAAAAATTGAGAGCAACTTTTTTCTTGGGCAGATGACAGGGCAGGGGGGAATGGCTTTAAACTCAAAGAAAGGAGATTTAGATTAGATGTTAGGAGGAAATTCTTCACTCAGAGGGTGGTGAGGCACTGGCACAGGTTGCCCAGAGAAGCTGTGGATGCCCCATCCCTGGAGGTGCTCAAGGCCAGGCTGGATGGGGCTTTGGGCAACCTGGTCTGGAGGGAGGTGTCCCTGCCCATGGCGGGGGGGTGGAACGAGATGATCTTTAGGGTCCCTCCCAACCCAAGCCATTCAGTGATTCTATGAAAATTTTCTCATGAGGAGGGGTCCTGCCTGCCTTCAGCTTTACAGCAACTATTACAGAGCTCTAGCAATACTAAGGGTGGATGGAGTTTAAATGAGTTTTTTCCCCAGGTATTCCTCGCCTACAGCCTCTCAAGGCTCATTTCATAGCTCATTAGAAGGAAGAGCAGCAAGATAGACTGTTCAACCCTCAGGTTGCAATCTGCTTGCAATCTGCTTCTGTATTTAATGCAAGGCACAACAAGCAACACCAAGGGACAGGGGAATTCCAATTATTTTGCAGCCATAAAAGCCCGTAATGGTTGCTTTTAGCTGCAGTGCTGAAGAGAGCCATCACACTGGCAGTCACTTGAAGAGCAGTTCCTTTCAGTGTCAGTGACAGCTCATGCAGTCCTATTTGTTCCGCTTGCCCCCAGAGTTATCTGTGCAGTGAGCCAAGCAAGGAAATGGACTGAAGTTTAAAGCAATTTTGTTTTGGTTTGTTTGTTTTTCTTGGTTTTGTTTCTGTTTAAGGTGTAGAAGTCAGGCTGCGTGTTTGGACTGGGGGGAAAAGACAGTAGAAGAGTTCAGGGAAGAACAAAGAGCTAGCAGGCTGACACTTGCTTAGCATCTCCTCCTGTGCCGATGCCATGCAGGATAGTGCAACACTGCTGGGTGGAAAACCTTGTAGCCCCCCTAACAGATTCATTTCATCAGCAGAATATGGGATTATTTTTTTTTAATCATGATTTTTGTAATGCATTAACATCTCCAAATATGCAGTTAAAACTGCCTTAACTTAGTGTTGTATTTCCAGAAGAGAATGAGGGGAACAGTCTGTTTTGATTAACAACTAGTTTAATGTTTCTTGGACCAAAGGCATTGCTCTGTAGTAAACATTGCTGCATTTATAATTCATAAGTGCAGGGAGTGCCAAGTCCCACTACAAGGACAAAGGTAAGATTGATTAGATGCCTTGGCTGTAAATTTCCATATGGCACTATGTTTTGTTTAGGTTGTTTTCTGGTACACTGATTCTTTATTCTGAATATTCTAGGTTTGCTGTGCACATTTGTACTGTAAGGAAATTATTTCTGTGTTTCATTTTCTCCATTTCTAACCGATTTGTATTCCTAACCATTGCCTCAAATGTGCTTATTCCTTAGATTTCTGTTTGGTTTGTTTTCCAACCATTTTTCTTTTGTTGTTGTTGTTGTTGTTGTTGTGATAAGAATGACTCTGGTCAGGAAAGTTTCAGCTTGCTAATTTTGGCTAAGTACTTGCTTCCAGCTGACCACTGCCCTGTAAACACCCACTAACAGCCAGAGAAAGCATCACCTCCCCTGCAGAAAGGATGACCAGACAAGTCATGAAGCCTTTTTGAGCCTTGTTCACTGTTGTTTTAAAACAAACAAACAAAATAATGCAGAAAATAACACAAGAAAACAAGTTGCTTTGCTTTGTTGAAACAATCTGAACTTTAGGAGGTTACAATTACACGTGGAGCTACCACCAGCTGCCTACTCTACCTTCTCTAGGTAGAAGGCTCTAGGTAGAAGGCTCTACCTTCTCTTCCTCATGTGTGTGGCAAGCCCAGCAGGGCTGGATGGGATTAGTAGCGATGCACGGAGACCAGGGTATCTCCAACTAGGAGATTTCTCACCAGGCTTCCGGATTTTTCCAGCTCCAAGCACGGAGACCACTTCCAGCAGTAAGATGTCCCTCATAGGCAATGCATCTGGGCATTGCCCAGAGAAGCTGTGGATGCCCCATCCCTGGAGGTGTTCAAGGCCAGGTTGGATGGAGCTGTGAGCAACCTGGTCTGGTGGGAGGTGTCCCTGCCCATGGCTGGAATTAGAAGATCTTTAACCATTAATCAAACCGTTCTATGATTCTATAATTCTTTGTTTAGCTGGGAAGTCAAATGTGGTTCCTTGTGAGGTGCTACCAAAGCATCTTGTAAGGTGCTACCTTGTAAGGTGCTTGTAAGGTGCTACCAAAGAAAGGATCCTTCTTACACTGTATGCTTGGCATACCTAAAAATAAAAAATTAGCTTATATATTTTCCATAGTAATAAATTCTCATAACTGAGAAACTTGAACTGTTAATTCTTTCTGATTCAGTCTTTCAAAGTCATTTTTGAACCAGAATCGAAAACATGACTAAAAAAATGTATCTAGATATTGGTTTAAAGCTGTGGTTCAGTGAAAAATGATGTGGTATGACAGGTAATTTTGGTATGACAGGTAATTTTTCCTTTTCCTTGCCCTTTGCCCTGCCTCTCTAAAGCCAACCACAAGTTAATTCAACAAGCTGAAATGCATTAACTTGCTGATTAAATCATTATATGTTCATGTCAAAACATCTTCAGCTGCAGCTGAACCTGGATCAGAAATAATCTGGAAAATAAAAGAGTGCATTCCTAAATTCTGCAGGCTGCTATGGGAACATATTCTCATCTGCTTGACAAACACATAAAAAGTGAGACTGCACCATGATATTATTATCTATCAGATGAAAGGACTACCTAGATGTACGATACTTAAGGGGCTCAGTTCTGCTCTCGCTTCCACTAACTGGACTCCATGAATTTACATTACTGTAGATGTAAACTAAATTGGATTTTAACAGAGGGGTCAACTGGTTACACCACGTTACATCCCAGGTCACCCATTGAAATGGCTTCCTGACAGCCTGCATTGCTGGTGACGATTTCTGCATCCACAAAATCTCCATCACTGAAGCGTGCATGTTTAGAGGCCACCGGCAACACACTGGGATACATGAGATACAGTCAAATTGGTACAAAGAATTGCCAGATCTTAAAGGATAAAACTCACTGTTGTCCAACCCATTCTTTAAAACCCCTGTGCATTTGGCTGCTTTACTTAGGGACTGGTCTATTTTGTCATAAAATAGTCCTGAATTTCACTAATCCTTTTTTTTCCCTCTTTTTTTTTTTTTTTCCTACAGTTAGCTGCATATGGGATAAGAATGCTCAAGAATTTGGGGCTTTACTTACATTTGATAAATGACAAAACAGCACAGATTTAATCTTATCTAATCTTAGCTCAGTACAAATTAAGGTTTGCTTCTTGAAAGTCCCTAGACTTTGCAAGCCACTATAAAAACTTATTTTCAGCTTCTTGGCAAACGCATGAAAAGTGAAAACTAGGCCAATGCTGGACAATAAGAGCAGCACCCAAATGCTAGACTCCCTCTTACTATTCGTCTCCTAAGTGACAGATCCAGAGGAGACATAGATGTCTGAAGGTGGCCTTTGGCAGAATTTGTCATCCAAATCCAGAGCAGCAATGCTGGAAACGACTGGCCAGTCCCCACTTGTGCTGGAGGGGAATGTCAGCAATTTCAAAACTGCCTTGGCTGGCTGAAGATGTGTATCTGAGCAGCAGCAGGGCATTTTGGCCATGCTGAACACATGCTGGAGTGCACCCATCATCCTGGAGCAGGAAGACCCCTAAGTCTTCCTAGTGCCATTGGTGGCAGATTGTGGGGTAGCCTTCCACACTACACATATCAGAGATGCCACTTTCCTTAAAACCTGGCCAAGTGGATTTATTGGCCCGTATTAGACTAGTGACCACCCTCCCCATGGCACTTGCTCCCTACTTTCTCTGCCTGGGGCACTCTGCACATGGATGAGCTGCCCGTGACATTGTTCCCTAACACAATTCAGCCAAAACAAGCTGCATTCACTTTAAAAAAAAAATACAATAAATAGGTCTTTCCTATTGAAGCCCAACACACTTCACCTGAAAGGGGATTGGGGGTGAATGCACAAGCAACCAAACCATCTGTCCAGCGATGGCAGGGACACAGCAGCAGCCAGATGCCTACGACCCTGCTGAAGGCAAGGCAGAAGCTTTTGGTGGGTCTTTGGTGCACGACCAGCGCCACATCCACTTCTGTGACAGGGAGCATGGGAAAGACCTGGGACAAATCCTAGTTGCCTAATTTGAGATCTTCATAGAGAGATGTCTATACCTGAATTGGCACCTCTATAAGCAAAGGAGAAAATAAGGCACTTCTAAGGCACAGATCATCTCATTTTATATGCTGCCATCTGTCTTGTTCCAGATTTTTTTCTCTCTCTCTAGCTTTCACTGTCCTTTTAAGCTCTGTCAAGCAGGGTAGACAGAGATTCAAGGTTTCCCCACTTGCATATGGGGCGAGTGCTCATCATGGTAAGAACATTAAATACATCCTGAAACAGCCTCCTTATACCTGCGGCCCATTAGGAAGGTGCCACCAACCCCACACAACCATCCCTTTGCCATTTTCAGTTTATCTTGCTGGGTTTTGCCCCTTCTGCGATTACCAATGCCTAGTGAGAGCTGGTTGTGTTTTGAGCACTTGCTGACAGCCTGTTTTTTGTCCTTTTGAGGGCGTCTTTTGTCACTCCCTTCCCAGGTTATCCCTTCCCACCTTACATTTACATCGCCTCTCTTGAGCAATGTCTTGGATGAAATTGCAGGAAAAGCTCTTACCTTTGCATGTTAAGCCTACCACATCTAGTGAGGGTCACTTGTACATGAGAAATAAGACACATTGCCACATTGGCTCACTCTTCCAACTGGTCATTAATTTCAAGAGCCCAGTAAGGAATTGATGTGAAGCCCAAAGGGAGCTTGTTTTCCCAGTCACCCAGCACATTTCCCAGTATCATCTCTGCTCTCTGGATCCACAAGGATTTTGTCCCCGTTGAAGACTACCTCCTGCTGACCCACCTTCACCCAGCTCATTGCCTCAGCTCTGCACCCTCCCAGGGCTGGATGAGGGAGGAGAGGACAACCACAACCTCAGAGCCAGCTGCTCCCCCTATCAAGCTGGAGGAAGAATCTAACAGGGGTTTCTAGCTCCTCTCCTTCCCAAACCAAGTGATAAAGGGGAAAGGGAGCAGTGAGGAGTGCACATGAAGGGACAGGGAAGAAGATTTGCTCCTGTGGGCTTTCTTCCCTCCCTCCTTGTGCCCAGCCCATGGCAGGAGAAAATAAGGAGGCTGGGGCAGCTCTTGTCCCCACCATGGTCAGGAGGATGGCAGAAAGCTGAGGAGAGGGTCTTTCATCCAGCAGGGCCAAACATATATCATCACTAAATGATCCTCAATGATCCTCAGAGCTATAAAAGCATTTTATCTCCCCCTCCACTGAGCACTAGCTGCCCATGGATTGGGTAGAAAAGGTGACTTTCACAGCTGGGAATAGATGGGAAGAACTGGGGTCTTCACTGAGGCAATGGTGTGGGGCCTGTACTCAGTTGGACACCACGGATACCCCATGGTGAGGGGCGGGGATGTGACCGAAGAGACCCAGCCCCGTGGCTGTGCTCCATCCCATTTGGGCAGGGCACTGGGTCCAGTGGGGTGGAGCACCCCATCAGTCCTTCATCACGGTGAACACCTGCACGCAACCAGCCCAGGCTGGTGCAGCTCAGAGCTGAGATATCAGCAGCACAGAGGCCAGGTTTGCCCTCGGGGCAGGCAACGAAATCGGGGCACTTCCCTGCTCCTATCCCAAGCCACCTCTCCCCTGCTGTATGCTCCCGGAGGCACTGGCTGATTTTGATCTGGCTCTTCCAGTTTTGCTGCATTCCCACCAGAAGCACGATGATCTGATGATCGCAGCAGATCCTCCATCGTGACCTGTCACATAAGCAGGCAAACCATGGGTCTGGGCAGTTGCTGCCTCTATAGCAGGGTAGGAGAAAGCCATTCTAGCTGCTATGCGGTTCTTTTGCATACAGCTTTCATTTACTTTGGACTGTATCCTTGTGGCTACATTTAAGCAAAACTCTGTTTGAAGCCGATGGGTGTTTTCCCTCTAGAAAATGGGAATTTTCCATAGCTTTCCAACCCATTTCAAAGCAAACCTCTATCTAGCCCGGGATGAACCAGACTGGTCTGGTTAGGGAAACCTTGAGTCTGATCATCCCTCTGAAGAACATTCCCACCTGCCCTCTCATCCCAGAAAAAAGGTGCTTCCTTCACCCCGAGGGCATGGGACTAGTCTTATGAAACCAACAGAGACAAAAAATTGTTGGCTTTCTCTTCCTCTTCTTCTTTTTCCTTTTTTTTTTTTTTTCTTTTCTTCACCACAAATAAAGCAGGATGGACTTGTTAGCAATCATGGGGTTTCTTGGACAAAAACACCAGAACTCCAAGCATGTCTTCACTACCCTATAGTTGCAAAACCTGCTTCCCTGATCAGATTCGGGCTGTGCAGGCTGCTGGGATGGAGGAGAGGCTGGAAGGCTTCCAGGCAATTGTCTCTTCTCGGAGACAGGCCGCTGTGACTACGGTACTGCTCATTTGTCAGAAAGGATCAGCTCTGCAGGTGTCATCCCCCAGCAGCACAGCTCCGCCACCAAAAGGGACGAGGACAAAATGACCTGTTCAATCAACCAGAGTGAAGTGTGCATTGCAAATAGTCATAGCTGCATTACCACGACTTCTCCATCTCAGGGTAGGACATGGTGTTTCAAAAAGTAGCACTGGAATACCCAGGCTGGAACACCAGTCCATTTCAGGACTAGAGAGGAGGCAAGGACTGACTTTTAGAGAAGGGCTTTTGGTGCTCCCCCCTAATGCACCTACCAGGATGTCACTTACCATCTTCTGATGAAGCGTTCCCCAGCCAGTTATTTCAGAGCTGCCTCCCTGAACCCACCGGTGCCTCAAAAGCTCTTCTGTGCAGCTCAGGGATCCCAGGGGCAGTCCCCACGGTGCATACAGCATGGCTGCTTCCCCCCACCCTTGCACAGAGCTCCTGATTCATTCGCTCACAAGTGGATTCATGTTTTCCTGCTATTTATACACACAGAGTCATCCCCGTTGTGCGGTAGGGTGCATGATGCACGCTATCATGACCTGACATCTTTCCCCATCTCTGTGCATACTTGACTAGACCGTGAGTCAAGGCGAGCAAAATCACGTGGGATGCTCTTTTGAGTGCCAGGCATGCATTCAAAACTGCCATCTGTTGGGACCTTCTATTAAGATAAGCTTCTGTACATATTCACAAGCTATGATATGGTGCTCTATCATATCTGAATGAACCTGGCTTTCTATTGAATTTAAATGAATTTATCCATACAATGCTGTAAACGTAGTCACAGGAAGAAAGCAAAACACAGAAAGATCAAACCAAATGTTTTCAGTGGTGACCCTAAATCATGGGTGCCTACCATGCAAGGTTTTCCTCTCGTGTTTGATATTTCTTTGTATCCCTCTTTGGCTTGTGTTGACGACTCTGCTATTTACTGGGTTTTGCATGTAAAGTCCTAATTAATGTCAGTAGAAGTTCTGCTTGCAGATAAGGGAGGAATATTAAATAGACTGCAGTGCAGAGAGAGATGATATTTTAGCTCCTTTTAAACATTTTAGTTAGAAAATAACTGTCTAGTTGACTGGTACCTGAATTCCAGAGATTTCAAAGTACTCTGCTTGATACCCAGGCAGAAGAATTCCTACCAGTGAATTGAGGCTCCTCCTGGTGTGGCATCAGCAGCTAAATGACAACCTGCCTTTCAGGAAAAGCCATTGGAAAGAAAAACTAGCACAATATAAATGAGGCAGAGTCTTACCCGAATATACAAGATCTGCCATATCTGGATGAAACAGGTAGGACTGTTCAGAGCTGGCACCCCCAGGCAGAGCTGAGGGACTGAGCTGAAGGCAAAAGAGCAGTGCCGTGGACCACAGTCCAACATATCCTCAGTCCCCACAAGAGTCTTTTTATCAGCTACCAAGACCAGGAGCCAATCTGGTCTGTCAGACTTACAGCACTGAACATTCACCATTCAAACCAAATCATTGGTTTTGTATTTTGGAATTTGGAATTTGTACCCATCCAAAAGAGGGCTTCTTGTTTTGAAGAGATTTATCAACCCTGTCTGATGAGTATCAAATCTCCAGGCTACGAAGCAGACACCTCTCCCAAGATTTCCCCGGTGGAGCTCATCTTGTACAGGGAAGAATCAGCATCAAAATGATCTCTTGCTCTTCCTTCCAGCTGGCTGTAAGACCCACGAGGATGACCAGCTACTTTTGAATCTCCCTCTTTTGAAGAGGACAGCAGTTCATCTTGGATGGATGTTTTCAGAGATGATCAAATGTTTTTCATTGCCATTATGGGCAATGGAGGCATTTATTAAATGTCTTTTTAACATCTCCAGGGTACCACACTGAATATAGCAGGGAGCAATTCAGATGTTTTTCAAGCACTGAAGTGGAAATAGCAGTGGGCTCATTCACACAAAAGATGAATGTGCATTCTCAGCCTCCCTTAATGCTGACTGCTGCTCAAATTTATTAGAACTAGACTTTGTCTGGAGTGGTGGGGATGGATGTGCTTTTAAACACTGTCACCACAACACTACCTTTGCCTTGGCTTTCTAAGGTGTTTAGTTGTGGACACCTCATGCTAAGAAGACAACTTCCCTGTTATCATTAGTCAGGTCTGGCTTTGTCCTAAAATCTCATTTCAGGAAGTCATCTTGGGTTTTTCATGCACACTCCCACTCACAGCAGGACATTCTCACCCTCCTTTGAAAAGCAGAAAATCCGAGGAAAGCAGCATTTTGGTGATAAGCTTATGCTGGCAGGAACACTGCTGTAAAACTTGTAACAAAGGCTTTCCAAAGCCAGTGCAGTGCCATGACACTTATTTTCAGAGTCTATCAAATTATAATTCTCAGAGCACTGAGGTCAGGAGAATTTGTAGCGCCTCTTCCCACCTCCTCCTATTTGCCCATGCAGTTTGACTGGTTACAGAAAAGGACCTTGATATGGCCAAAGCCACTCCCTTTGCTAAGACAAATATTTACAGGAGGTTGGTTGCGTTGGTTGCCTACATCTATCCTCCTGTCCTTCTACGCCTTTGCTTTTAGTACTGTCATGGAGCAAGGGTAGGAAATGAAAGGCTGGCAGCAAGGAAGAGGAGTGGTGACACGGCAGAGATGGGAACAGGAAGGCAACCAAGGCTGTGCAGGAGATGGGATGCTCCTGATAACCAACAGAAGAACATCTGCCCCAGCACTGCCTTCCAGGAGGACATCAACGCCCTTCTCCCCAGCACCTCACCCCCCTCCAGCACCCTGATGGGGCCAGGAGGGGTTGTCCACCCCTAAGGGCCAGTGGAGTAGGTGACAGTGCAAACAGCTGAAGAAGACGAGGAGGCAGCAGATGCAGCAGCATCAGGCAGAGGGGAAGAAGAAGCTGGTAAAGGTGCTGGGGTTTTCCCACAGTCCCACAACATCTCCCTGGGGATCTCTAGGCTGGCAGCATCCCTTCCCCTTTTGGGCTGCCTTAGAGTAATTCTGCAACCAGACGTTTCTTTGCAGCTACATCCTAGGGACGAGGGGGAAGTCCAAGCAAACAGCTGAAAAAAAAAGAAAGCAAAAGCAGAAATAAATGGGAGGTTAGAAGCAGTGCAAGCATGAGCAAAAAGAGAAAAGCATGATGCTTTCACAGGGAGTTGTGACACTTCTTAAAAATAATAATAATACATCGCCCAGCATGGAGCAGGCAGGATCTCAGTGAAGGACAGCATGAGAAGGTTTCTACTCCTGAGAAGCATTTTGAGTTTAGCAACATCATCAAGCTCAAGATTTCCAACCACATATATCAGATCCTCGAGTAGTAGGAAGATAGCTTGAAAACCATGAAAAGTTTTCCTTTGTTTACTTTTTGTTTTTGTTTTTGAATAAATTGAAGGTTCTTGCAGTTTGCCTTCTGATTGCTGAGCCTCTAGGGCTGAATAGATTTGCATTTTCAAGACTTATTATATAACAGCTTTTAAAATCATAGAACCATAGAATGGTTTGGGTTGGAAAGGACCTGTATAGATCATCCAATCCATCCTCCTGCCATGGGCGGGGATTTTCTTCCCTAGACCAGGTTGCTCAAAGCCCTTTTAAAGATAAAAAAAGAATAAAATCTTCCCAGTAGCGGCAAAATGCCAAACAGTGTGATGATTGTGATCAACAAGCAAGCTGAAGAAACTTAAATTTAGTAACAATAAAGATTTCTGATAATGAACAAGTAATTTAGGGTGATTACATCAATTATTTTTATGCACTGTTGACCAGGATGATATTGTAAGTGCTGAATATGTGCTGTAAGTGTGGTCTTTTAATACTGCAAATATATATATCAAGAAAATGGATGGTATTAATATATTTATAGACATACTGAAGATTGGGAGTTAATGACATGCTGAAGAATGGCTATAGTGATCTGATGAACTTCAATCAGCCCTGGGAATGAGGAGGGCTGGTAATATGCAAAAGAAGAGAGGCACCAGGCGACTGTGACTGGGGTGCACATATTTTGAGGGATGCCTGGGCAGGAGCAGTGACCCAAAAGTCACATCTGGAAGTGTGCAGTTCTGCTTGCCTTTCTTTAAAAGTGGGCTGGCAGTAAAGAACATAGCTCAGGTATGTGGTCTGTTTGCAAAATGTGTGAGATAAAGGAGTTTGGGCTGCAGTGGAAAAGGAGATTTTAAACTGATTGTGGTAGGATGGAAGTTTGTCCTCCTAGAAGCTCATGAGATAAAGGTAAAACAGGGCCCCTTTTTCAGAAGGCTCTGAAAAAGGTATCCATCCCTCTGAGCTGCTGTCCAACAGCAATTCTTCAGCATTGCTTGAAAAAAGCTTTTTCTTCTGTTTGTTTTCTTTGTTGTTGTTGTTGCTGTTGTTTGTTGTTTTTTTTTTCTGTTTTCTTTGTTGTTGTTTGTTTATAAATAAGGAAACTTTTATGGGCATTATTCTTCACTGATGTTGTTCAGCATCACGCAGGAACATATGCAAAATCTAATCCAAGGATACTGTAGATCAAAGTGCTGCCCCTGCTGCTGCATCATATCAGATACAGCTTTTGCAGCAGGGCTCAGCTTGGTTTTCCCTTTTTAGATAATTCTGCTTCAGTGTAAAACAGGCAAAGAAAAAAAAATGGAGAAAAATGCTGTTATTGAAATGAGAACTTCCCTTGTGAGCTCACATGCCAAGAGACCCCCAGGTATCAGCACGGGAGAGTGAAGCATTTATTTGCCTTAAGAAAAACAGAAAGAGTGCCATCTCTCCCTGTTAGCTCCTCACATGCCCTCACTCTGACTTTGAGAGCTGCCTGGGTACCTATTTTACCGCACCTCTGCCAACCAGCATAACATCAAAGGGGATTTTTTTGGATAGGAAAATGTGACTGTCAGAAATGGTCTACACCACGTTTGATTCATGCCACTGCTTCTGGGATGCATCTCAGGGCCACCGAGATGTTTTAAAACTTCACTGAGAGCAGCTGTGTATCTTAGACATTCCTGCAGCTTTCCCATTTTGCTGCAGCCAGCTTAATTCTGGTGTTGCTAGGATATGTCATCTCAGAGAACATAAACCCCACAAAGCCCGACTGACAAGAGGATTAGAAGAGCCTGTCTACCAGTGGATTATGCATACGAACGAGGAATAAAATTAAATATCAAACACTTGATTTCTGGTGAAAATGATGTAGCTCTGTGCATGCAAACATGAAATAATTATCTGCCGCGCACCCCCAAATGATAATGCTCTGCTCCAGCTGTTCTCTCAAGATAGGTCTCTGCAGAAAGCCCGTGGATGTTTAGACACCACCACAGACTTCTCCACCATCTGATTAAAGGCAGACAAATCCGAAGTACACGTAACTAGTCACCGCTTGAGCTAGTCACCCTCGCTTCCTGTTTATTCAGTGGAGAGAACCACACGCTCTCAGGGAGTGCGTCATCCCATCCTACGACGGGTCAGGAGTTGTGCCATCACAGTGCCCATTTCTCTCCACCGGCTGGAAAGGATGTCTGGGAGGCCCAGCTCCGATGGCCACATCTGCGTGTGCACTTCAGATGTTGTAACTCATGACATGCCTTGGAGGACACATCAAACAGATGGGGCTTTCACCCATCACTTGCATTTATAGCTGGAGCCCAACCAGGAGTGGTCTGGATTCATTAGCAGGGCTCTCCACCAACCCCACAGCTCTGCTTCTCCAGCATCCCACCCTGCATTCCCCCACCAGCATGAGCATAAAGAATACATATACACTCCTCCATGCATACACAGCTACGTACACATACACACACATATATATACAAATATATATATGTACATATATGCTTATATATATGACCCAACAAAATTGGACCTGTTTATATATGTGTGTATATGTATGTGTTACATGATCCTATTTTTTTTTTTTTAACCATTGGATTCACGGATCTCCAATTTTAAGTTAATTTCCTCTCTAAGCGTTAAATGAGAGTTGGTACAAGAATTGCACCTATACCCATTGGGTCAGTAATTGGTCAGTAAACAGAATATTTAATCCATGAAAGAGTCAAAAAACTTGCTTGTAAACCTAGCAAGAATACTGCACCTGTTTGAGTTCTGTGTTTAGCCTGGGCTTTTCACTTCCCAGTAGAACTCTTCCGTTGGTGTCCCCCCTAACATCTGGGGGCAAAGCAAGAAGGCAACGTAAACCTTAGTGACAGAGGCCTGATGATATGCCACAGATCTTTGTGCCTGAATGCTACAGGTCATTGTGTTTGAAACACGACTCACTGGTACTGAGCAAGCCATGGACACAGGGAGACCTGGAGAGCTGGAGACCTGCTAGATTTTGTGAGTTAATATTAACTGTGAATGTCCGGTTGCTTCCCTGCAGTGCATTGCAATATGTATGTGTCTGCACCAAAAGATGTGGTGTTTGACTTTGACTTTAGCTTTTGACCTAAACTCTGACCTAGAGCATCTCTTTCCCATTTACCATCTTGACCTTGATCTGTTGGAAACTACAGGTAGCATGGGATCTGCCTGATATTCACTTCTTTATGAAAGTTCAGGATGTTTCAGAGTCTCTAAGATTCCAGGTGGCATTTTTTTTAGCCTGTGCACTATAAATAAATAAATAAATAAATAAATATAGACACAGAATTCTAGTTCTTGTTTACCTCTGAGATTCAGTTTTGTTTCTTAATATTTAAGTTCTCAAACTCATTAAGGTTGCAAGTCCGGGAATTTATCAGTCATACAGCTCTCCATCCCTCTACTTTTCTTCTACACAGCTAAAAGTCTGCATTAAATATTACTTACAGCATTAAATAGTGTGAAAATCTCACTTTGTTTAGGTTCATCCCTTGACCCAGTCATTTCTATAGAACAGCCCTCTTACCTTTGATATCTCCCAAGTTCAGTTCTCTGTAAGCACCATGTCTTCTTCAGGCTACCACAGGGAGACACTGGGGTGGTGACAGGTTGCAGCACAGCCCCATAGTTTTTAGCAAACCAGAAAACACATCGAGGGGGCCAGGCCAGAAAAACCTGGTGTGCTTCCTCACACCTCGTGCATGCACACTCACGGTGTGCCTCAGGCTTAGCAGCAGGCACCCATATGCAAAAGAGAGCTCAGATTCAGGTAGCTACAAATCTTAGTTATCCCGAGCAGGCAACGTCAGGCTTGTTCCTCGAAAGAGGTCTTTCCTATCACCATGTGCCATGCTAACAGGACAGCAAAAGGAGTAGCTAAGGCAGACACAGCATTCCCAGAGCATCTGTACTGCCTGCAGGGGTATGTACTGCCCCACATTATACATTAGTCAAAGTCCAGGCTTTCTCCATCAGAATGAGCTGAGGGTTAGCAGAAATCTGTGCATGACTACTGTCAAGGTTGCTCTTGGAAAAGAAAGCCTGAAGTGATTTTGGTCCTAATGAAGTAGGGTTCTCCAAGATTTTCTGGACAGAGAGCTGCTAAATCCATTTCCTGCAACATCACCTGGAGTTTTCAGTCAGGACTGAAGTGAAGGCAGCTGATAAAATCCTGGGATAAATGGTTCTCTTTCAGATAGGCCAAGTCAGAGAGAGGATGCCTTGCAACACCTGGGAGCCCTTGCTGTGGTTAAGGCAAATGAAAAACTGGCCAGCATGCTCGTGTTCAAACTGGCTGGAGGGCTGCTCGTTCTTGTCCACCTAGCTCTGCTCAACACAGCACAGGACAGGCTAATTTCAGACCCATTAGTGGATGTCCTTGAGGTGTTTGAGGTTGATGCCTGAAGACAAAGGAAAAGGCTTGCAGATCAAAGTAGAGCTTTGATCATCCAGGACGTTATTTTTATGAGCTGGGCTGGGGAGGAAAAAAAAAAAAAAAAGCATAGAGCAATAGGTGGCTTATCAGGAGACTGAATTTCTGAATTCAGACGTGGCTTTCTCAACTTGGCAGCTGCTGAGTTGCATGATTTATGGCTTTGCCTGTAGGAGGTAACTCTGCTGTTAATAGGAAGTGACCTACTGGTTGAACAGAAGAGCAGGGTGCCTGTGGCCCTTGGTCTTGTTTCCCAAATCCTGTCTTTTGCTGCCTGTCTTTTGCTGCCAGTATTATGTTCCAGATCATGACTTCAAAGGTTAATAGGAAGCTCTGCGTTTGTCTGAAGAGCCATGAACCCAATACTGGCATGGGAGTGATGCATTGTGTTGGGTAGCAATGGGAATCCAACTTTTCCCTGTAGATGAAGCCAATGGCATGTGCAAGACAAGGGACTGGTCCTCTACAGGTGAACACATGTGGGCTGCCAAAACTGGGAAAAATACATAGGGGAGGTTTTAAAAAGGGAAATTTTATTTGTCTCAACAGGGTTGTTTCATGTTGTGGAAGATACAATATGGGTGCATGGTCTCACTTGGGTGACCTCACTGGATGACTCAGAACAGAAAGCACACAGGGGAATGGTGTACCACTGATGGATGAACTGATCCAAGAGATGGACTGAAACTATGTTTCCCAAATTGCATTTTTTTTTGCCCTAATACTTTTTTTTTTTTTTAATCAGGGAGAATTGTTACAAAATTCAGATGTATAGGCTGTGATATATCTACTATTATCCTCCAATGCTGTTACTAGCTATAGATATTTCTCTTCATTAGACAGATACATACATATTTGCATTGACATATACTCTAATGACTTATTTTTGCAAGAACACTGTTGCTGGGCCAACTTCATCCCTTGGCAAGTGTTTTTTCTTTGTGAATGGTGCCCGTCTTTCCCAGGGTACAATGAGTCCAAAGAGTTTTAAGAGGAATGACTACAACATCAGCTGGCAACACATATGGCCAGTGATCGTTAGAAAACCTACTCTTTGTGTTCAGAGAAATATTAGCAAGATGTCCCTGAACTGCAGTAGCATGTAGCATTCTCACAATGCTCCAGCAGTGCACGCCAAGGTCACTGAGAGACAAAATCTGTCAGCAAAAGGAGATGAAGTTTTGTCCTAACCCTTCGCTGTGTTCTGTAAACACCCATCATTCAACATTCATAGCTTTGAATATCTAATTTTTTAAATCACTCCGACAGACACGAAGACCGGAGGCGAAGCTTTCAGTCATGTCTCAGCAACTGCAGATCAGTCAAAACCATCCAAAGAGTCGCTGGGACAGTTGTGTTTGTCGCACGGCTGCTGCTGGAGGTGACAGGGCTGCACGGGCCTGATTTGCCACAGTTCTTCCGCTCGAAGGTAATGAGGGGTGGTGAAAAGTTTGGCAGCCATCCAGTAACTGCAAACACGAGTTGGAAAGGGTGGGAACTACTGACCCAGTTTTATGTATGTCCAGTTAATTACCCACAGGAAAAATTCACACTGAGAACATGCTCTTTTTTTTTTTTTCAAGCTTGAGTTACTTGGGAAAACAATTTAAAAAAAAAAGAAGGGATTTCTTTTCCTGACACTCTCAAAAACAGTCATTGTTTTCCCTCTTCCTGCACTGCTAAATCACGTTGCGAGTCTTATCACACTTTGGCTTGGTCGGACAAGTCACATGTCAACAGCAAGGCAAAGTCATCCTGAAAGCAGCACAGCCCTCGCCTGTAGACGGACCTATGCCTGTAGCAATGCCAACAAGCCACAGCCTCTGCTAAAATATTTGCAATACTTGCTTCCTGTCCCTGCAGCCCAAAGTGTATTTTCTAAGTTGGGAAAATCATGTAAATACTCTCCTGTGAATCACAGAATTGTCTTTCAAGTGGCAAGGCAGAAGTAAGCTGTGCTGCACAACCTGCCTCTTGCCCACAGCTAAAGGAAATCAAAGGAAGGCTTTTGTTGTTCCAGTGGAGCCAATAAATGTGTTTCAGGGGTCATTAATTTGAAATCCATTCTTTCGGAAAAAAGATTAAGAGCAGCACTGTACTTTATCCTGAATCCCCTGCCAAGCTTTGTTTAGAAATAGCATTTTACTGATATCTTTTTTAATTTTTTTTCTGTGAGAAAAAAATCTTCTCGCACACAAGGAAGCCCACTACACATAGCAAAGAGCTCAACTGCGTACCAAGTGCCATCCTATACTTGCATAAGCACACTAAAAAAGCCCAGCTTCTCTTTTTATTTTGGGATTTGTTCAGGCAGTGGCAAGCAGTTGAATTCCTGCAGTTCAGCACGCAGCACTACATAGGAAGTGAGCTGCTTTTTGGCCAGCCGCCTTTGGGGTGGCTGAGGTCCCACATCAGCATCTGCTGGCTTTGGGCCACTTGCATCCTGCCAGAGAAATTCACCCAAATCCTCTTCTCCTTTAAGCCCTTCTGATGGGAAACTACCAATCTCATAGAAATGACATTTTGAACAAAGGTCTAGGGATGGAAACGGTAATTTGGAAAAGATGCTGGTGGAGAGGCAAGAGATGGCTGGACATCATGGCTGGGCAAGGAGTTATGGCTGAAGCAGTGTTGCAGGGTAAGGAGAAGGGGCAGTGGCTGGGAAGTGCAGGGGATGAGGGAGGCTGTGGTAACATTTCACAGAGTGACGGCACGGCTGAGGCTGGCAGGGAGCTCTGGAGTCACCTCCAGCAGGGTCCCCCAGCACAGGGTGCCCAGGACCCCGTCCAGGCGCCTTGTGCCGCTCTCCCAGGAGGAGACCCCACAGCCTCTCTGGGCAGCCTGGGCCAGTGCTCAGCCGTCCGCCCAGCACACAAGTGCTGCCTGGTGCTCAGAGGGAGCCTCCTGCCTGCCCCTTGGTGCCCACTGCCCCTGGCCTGGCGCTGGGCACCCCTGACAAGAGCCTGGCTGCGGCCTCTTTGCCCCCTGCCTGCGGGGATTCACAGCCCTGGGTGAGATCCCCCTGAGCCTCCTCTTCTCCAGGCTGAGCAGTCCCAGCTCTCCCGGCCTCTGCTCACAGGAGAGGTGCTCCAGGCTCACAAAACTGTGCTAACCCCACTGCTTGCAACAGGGCAAACCCACATTTAGGCCTCTCACAAGGAGGAATGGGGCAGAGCAGAGCTGAGCTAACATGAGCCTCCCCAGCTTGCCAAAAGAAATGCAAGAAGAGCAGAGTTAGGGCCTTGTAGGAGGAAGAAGATTTCGGGTCTGGAAAGGCATGGCAGGAGGCCATATCCAACGAAACTACAATGAGCGTCAGAGCATTATTTACTTTGTCATTATTGACAACAATCTGTTTTGAGATTTTGTTTTTCTTATTATTTGTGTTTTGAAATTGGTTAATGCAATTATTCCCAGAGCAACTGAAATGACTTCAGTTTGCAGGCTAATATTATTAATACATTCATTTTTAGCAGGTTCATGTTTGAAAAATATTCCATGTAGCTGTGCATCTGAAATAGAAACATAGTAATGAATTCTGAGAGGTCTGAGATCACAAAAGGGGCAGGATTCAGCCTATTTCCTAGTGCAAGACTCCTGAAACGTGTTCAAACAGCTGTTCTGAATCTCTTGATGTACAATAAGTCTTATGCAAATATGCCATATCCAGCTTTCCGTCAGGCTGAAGCCACCCAGGAGAATTTACAATGCCTTGAAAGTCAATGTCTTTTCAGAGAAAGCATCTTAGACTAAGGACTTCTCTTTGCTGAAATTAAAATGTGAAGATGAGTACTTGGGTATGTGAACAAAGTCACTTTTTTTTTTTCTTTACTGTTTTAGATAAAACTGTATTTATGACAGAGGAAACATATCTTGTGTCTTACTTCTCGATGAATGTGTGACATAATTCAGTACGTATATCATAAGGCTCTTAATTTTAAGGTTCTCATAGAACAAAATCTTGTGGCCCATTGTGAAAGAAATACAACACTAAACTCCTGAGAATACCCCTCTGTCAACCACATCTAAGTGATTATTGAAGAATTTAGAAATGCAAATGGAAAATTGTTATCTAATATTCAATGAGATAAAGAATTTGTTTATTTATTTATTTGTACTATTTCTATTGCTCTAGAAAATACTTTTAAATTTTTATAATGCAACTGTATGGAGATAACCATCACATGGAAACATACTTTGATATGTCAAGAATCTAAATTTAGCCAAAATGAAACCTCTCCTGCACTTCTAAAACTCTTAGAAACCAAGAAAAAGTCTTTGTAAATTTTGTTAAAGAGCTTTTAAAATCAATTGGTCAATATAATGTACTTCACTGCATAACCCTATATGAGAGGCTGGGACAGTTAGAAGAAAATACCATTTTCTTTTCTGCTAGTCTGTAACCAGAGAGGCATCTTCAAAAGTTAGCATTTGCGTTATCAGAAGCTACTGATGACACTTTGTCAGAATTCAAATCATTTGAATTTATTCACTTTTTACATTTTCAGCACATTCCTTGTGCTGTTTCATCACTGCATTAAAAATGATAAGTTTCTGTTTCATGTTCATCCTGTACTCAGGATAACATGGGACAGAAGGAATTTTCATGGTTATTTTTGAATGACTGGCTTTCACTGGGGAAAATCACACCCTGCGATACGGCTCCAGCAGCAAAGACACTGAGATATATAATAATATGTCTTATATTTGTATCTTTAAGATATAACCCACTCTTAACCTCTGCCAATGTCTCAGTGGATGCAGTGAGCTTTCTCCTTTTGCTTGCAGCAGAGGAATGAAGTCTGTTGTGGTGTCCTGCTGGCTGAATGCTCTTCTGGGACATGCACAACTGTCCAGATGCCCCCAGAGGTGCCAGGGTGTGCTCTGCTGGCTACAAACACCGCCACAAGGAAGTGCCACCGGCCAGACGTGGGCTTTGGGCAGATGTGTGCCTTCAGCCAGATGTGTGCTGCCCTTGGAGAGGGGGCTTGGTGGGCCCCCAGGGTTTGAGGTGTGAGACCCGTGGCAGCTGTGGGGGTGTGAATGAAAGGAGAAGGAGAACTGGGTCCGTTCTGCGAGCAAACCACGTTCTTGGCTGGGATGGACAGACAAAAGGAGCTGAAACATGATTCAGTATCTGCCAACATCATGGATTGCTCCCCCCACCAAAAAATAAAAATAAAAAAATATCAGCGGGGATATTTCTGGCTCATCAGCACCAGAGGATTACATGCAAAGGATTTGCTGACCAAGAGGTGTTTTACCTTCCTGGGACGGTGGGCAAGGGATTAGCCACATGGAGGCTGCCCAGGACCATGGAGGAGCTCAGACCTGCCCTGGCTTTGGGCTAGATCAGTCGTGCTCAGAGCCAAAGCAGCAGTAGCAAGGAAATGTTGGATTACACGTAACCTGACTGTAGGGGAGAAGCCACAAACCATTGATGCTGGAGGGAAAATAAAGGAGAATGGAAAGCAATTTCTTATTGCAGGGACTCAGTCATTACAGTGATGGTTCTCTGAAGGCTTTGAGAAGAGGACTCTGTCTTCTTTCGGCTGTCCTGAATGGCTCAGCCAGGTCATTTCACGATGAGATGATGATCTGTGGTCTGTCCCTCAAGGTACATTTAAGCATTTGCATTCCCCTCAGCAGAGTTATGACTATGCAAACTGAAGGCTGAAATCAGCCCATCAGAAGTGAGTCAAAGCAAAAGAAACTGGCTCTCCCTTTGGGCATGGTATTAAACAGATCTGTCATCCTGGTGTTAATGTTGGTGCTGTACCAAAAAAATAATCCTACACCTCATAGGTAATGCCTGCCTGTGTATTTATTAATGACCTTTGCCTTGGGCAGGTTAAATTATCGGAGGGCAAACCTAATAAAAGCCCACATCTCAAAAATACAATAACCCACCCCACCCCCGGGCACATCTCATTCTATTTATAATTGTGATATTTCTTGCTGTAACTCTGTTACATCAGGATGTGGTTTTCTTCCTATTTTGTCTCAGTTTTGCTCATATCGTATGATATATACACAACCAGGGTGCTATGAAAACCAAAGGAAATATAAATGATTCTAATGCTGGTATGCCAGCTCTAATAGCACAAGCTACCAGTAAAATACTAAGAAAAAATGAGAAATAAAATGCACAGCAAATTCAGGTCCTATGAGAATCTTAAATTAATCGGGATACTGCTGACACCTTTCACAGCCTTTTCTGAGGAAGTGGACCTAGTACATCAACCATCTTGCTTGTGACCATGCATTAATGCTGTTATAATTCACAATGCATATAGCCCTGGCACAAAACGTACACAAGTCTGGAGATATGCACCTCTCATAAATTATAAACACCCCTAGCTGAAATGGTTTTACAATCAGTCATGTCATCCAGTTTTATATCTCATCCAGTGAAAGGGCTGGGAACCCCTAAAGAGAGCTATTTGAATAGATACTTATTACACAGATATAAATGTGAGAAATACTGGAATTTCATGCACTTTAGTGCATGATCATTGATCATTGCTCCAGGAGCTATTGTAAAATAAGGGGAAAATATGAGTTAATGAGGCGACCTTGCTTAGTTAAGAGAGCCTGGTCTTTGGCTATATGTTAAATTGTTGTATAAAACCTGGATACTGACATGGCTGCAGCATTGTCCTGCGCTGAGACCAGTTTCTTAGAGCAGTCCAAAATGCGTGGTGGGAGGTGCTCTGCTCGCTCTGGTGGAGGCACCTTCCTTAGAAGAAAGGGGAGAGTCTCCACCAGCCAGTTGAGCTCCCGAGCACTAGAAGGGCCGGTCCTGCTCCCTCTCCATTTGCCTGCACACGTGTACCTGCACATAGCACACACACCACAAACATGCACCACACGTCCCTGTCCCACAGAAGGCAGGAAATGCTTTGGAAACAGTGATTTTTCCAGCCTTTCCCAGCCCCAAGAACCTAGGACTCTTCTGAGGTATGTTTACATGGGTATGATACAAGTGCGCAGCTATCTCATGCAGCACCTTTGTCAGGTTCTGGTTCAGTGATGGCCTTTTTGAGAGCATTGCCAAGAATACGGCAATATAACCCAGATATGTTGATGCCCCAACACATGGCTGGAGGTGCTGGGAGCTTCGCCATTTTCTTCTGGCTCCAACCTGCAGCATCATCCTCTGGACTGACAGACACCAGAAAAATGTTTTTAGTTCATTAAATTGTGAAGCTATGACAAATATTCTCAGAACAAAAGATTTAACACAGACTCTCTTCCTTTGGTGAGCAAAATAACAGAACTGTTTTATTTTGATTGTTGTCAGAATGAAGGAGAGACCTGTGGAGGGGTTGCCTGGGGAGTTTTCCTGATGTGAAGATAAACTCTATCAACATTGCTGTCAGAAAGACTGCTCTGCACTGAGCAACCCACCAGAGGTGATTTATATCTGATGATTTATAGCCATCAAACCACATATTATGTATGGGTTGCCTCCCTTTAGTCAGGGAGGACAACTATACTACGCTTCTGGCATCATCCTCATCTTGTTTATCCAGTTACTAAAATCATTTGAAGTGATTTATGCAGAACTAGTATGATTTTAAATTTCCTTCTGCTTCTTTTTTTCTTTAGCCCGCATAATTTGTAACCTTTTGTTATGATTTAATAATCATAACATAGTGCTAAGGCACTATGTGCACAGGAGCATACTGTGGCCATGCAGACTGAGATGGCTCCACCACAGTGGTGAGAGTTTGGGAAGATGCCTGCACAGGGTAGGGCTGTGCTGTTTCCCCAAAGAAATACCAGAAATATGCAGGAGGAAACATTATGGCCATAGTTTATCAACACCCAGCAATGATGGCATTTAGGGCCATTCTGACCATTTCTTCTGGCTGACACGGTGTTCCCCGGACCCATTCTTGTTTCATATCCGAAGACCTATGATGGTGTATCTGGAGCTGCCCTGCTCAAAAAAAGACTTGGATTAAAATGCACTGCGTAAGTGCTTAAAATGCAAACACTGCATCAAAAAACCAACTAGGGACATGTTGCTCCTCAAAACTGGAACTTTTTCCAAGAGATGAGTGCCAGTTTACCTTCTACTTGCTAGACCAAACTAAGTATGGAAATGACTACAGCTCAAGGGAGAACAACCTCCTGCTCCTGCACAACATTGCCCTAAGTGTATGTATTCCATACACGCATCAGCTTTTTTATTCACAGCATCACACTCCAGCTGTTTATTCCCTATGGTTCCTTGAGTATTTTTAGTTGGGCATTTCTTATAGGCTCCTTGTTCTACGGTTACAGGCGCTTGGCCCATGCATGACGTGAGAGGTCAGGGGCTGGTGGGAACCCTTTTCTATCTCTTCAGACAAGCTATAGAGTAGGGCTGATCAGTTGGGTCATGTGGGAAAAGGCCTGTCTGTGAAACCACAACAAGCTGATGGATGACTGCAATTTGAGTCGCCGGCCAGCTGTACAGACTGCATAGCCTTGCCCTCGCAGCTGCTGTAAAGCAACGTTCCTCCACTGCTTGTCACCCAGTAAAACCTCTTCCAATAAACTTCATCACCTTCCTGCCCCTTAGCATACTCCTTTTATCCTCTCTCTCTGAAGAGCGTGATTTTTTATTTTTTTATTTTTTCTGTATCTCATAAAGGTAATAAAAATACTGCTTATTCTTCCTGATCTGAATTCTGCAAGAAGGAAAGCAGAGGACTTCAGCTGGCGTTCCACATTCATGCACTGGAGAATTAGCAGGAACTTCAAACTTAAATCATCAACCCACCAACTTAGAAAATGCAAGCTGTTGAATATAGCTTAGAAATGCACTGTGATACATCAAGTTGTTATTTAGGCCATAAATAATCATTTATTGTAGCAGAAGAACACACAAAACATAAATTATGATAAAATCTGCTTCATTGTGCTTCTTGACTGAAAATCCAAGATGTTGAGATAGTTTTCTTTCATTAAAGCTTGCTGAGAAATTTTCAATGAAGTGGTTTTTATTTTATTTTATTTTTTAAATATTACATGTCAGTTTGTCTAACTTTTTCATGAAAACATTGTTTCAGTGAAATTTTAGTCAGGATGGCTCTTGTTTCCAGGAAGGTCTTTGTGGGCAAAACAAGATCTTGCACCATAAAATAACTCACAAATCTATGGTTTAGTACATAACTAAAACACAAGAGACCCCCTGTTTGAATTTATTTTAAACTTTATGTTTGGAATCCTGGAATAATTTAGGAGTCACAAAAGACAAAAAAAAAATAAATAAAAAAAATCTAACTTTAAACTTTACTTCCAGACCCTAGAGATGAGGCATCCAGCTCTTTCCTTCATGTCTTACTGCAATAGTAAAAGACCCTCACATAAAAATTCCTGCCTCATTTTTAAACTTTATTGTTGGTTTAAATGAGCTAAATTACAGCCATTTATTTCCGTTAGGCTTGCCCTCCAAAAGAGTCCTGCATTTTCTCTCAGTCAAGGTACTTATGCAGTGCAAAGCTGTCGTCTCTTAATTTTATTTTTGAGATGCTAAAAAAAGGACTCTCTTGTTTGCTTTCTTTCAGGTATTTTTTCAAGTTCTTGAATATTTCTATGGCTCTTCTCTCTGCAATTTTCAAGTCTTTCTTTTTTTTTTTTTTTTTTTTTTTTTTTTTGCATAAGCCCTGCAGATGCCAGACTGCTTTGCTGGGGCCCTCAGCTCTTGGCCCCAGATGCTCCTAACTAGCTGACTCCGTCCCTGGCCACGGCCTGGAGTCTTTGTTCTTACTTGGATGTCCTTTCATGTGGCTGGGCCAAAGCAAATCAAAGACTACAATAAGACCTTTCAACAAAATTGTTATTAATATGTATTACGGCGGTGCCCGGAGTTGCCAGTTGAGATGGAGACTGTATGTGCTGTCTTGCTAGACATTGTCTCTGTCCTCAAGTGGAGACAATTTCTTGGTAAAGTCTGCCACGCTCCCCTGGAGTATCATGTTGCTCAAAATCACTAGTTCCATTGAATTCGGTGGCACTGTCCATGCATCAAAGTACGTTTTTTTCATGAATGACAGCAGCAGCAAACAAGCCAAAGCAATCTGGTTAAGTTTAGAATTACCCTGTTCCCTGGATGTGTGATATTTCTTGAATTCATCAGGAAAAACAAGCTGAAGAAGAAATAACAGAAAAAGAAAATTAATAGGGCTGCTTTCAAATCCTTTATAAAAATCATATTTCTTCTATGAAGGCAGTATGAGACATTTTAAAACCAGGATTTTGGAATGGCAATTCATTAAAATGGTAGACAAGGACATAATGTATGCCCCTATGTGTGTGTCTATGAGACTTTGAAGGATTCAATTGATAATGCATAAATTAACTGATTAAAAACTTTGCTGGAAGATTAGTAAACGAGAATGACACCTGCCTACTCCGTTTCTGCTTTACTAAACTCCATCATTAATATGTTCTGGCTCTTACTGGGTTATATCACTGCATAGGGGCTTGCTGACCCAACAAAGCCTTTACAGTTTAATTAATGACAATAAACTGCTGCATATAAGTCCTTCAGATCAGGTAGCAAATTGCATTTGAAATCTGTGCTTGACCATGAATAAATTATGGATTTATTCTCATGGGTGCTACATCCTTCCCAACAGGACAAGACCTTGGTCCATGGTCAGAGCACTTCTGTTCTGTTTCAGAAATGTTGATGGTTGTTTCACATGGCCCTGGGAGCTAACTTGCAAAATGGAAGAAAGATCACAGCATGTCCTGAGTAACTGTCTAGTGCATAGTTCCTTTGTCTCTGTGTTCAGTCTCATTCAAAATGGGTAGATAATACGGAAGATAAATGAGCCGTTAATATTAATTTACTCTCATTTTCAGAAGGGCTTCTGTGAACACTGCAGAATTCCATACTTCTTAACCCACAGCTTTAAAAAGATCATTTATACACAAATTTGAAATACAGACAGAATTATAAATATAGAACAATAATGTCTGTCTCTTTTAAGACAATGACACAATAAATCTTTCTTGTACAGACTTGCTCAGCTACAGATAAGGTAGGAACATCTAGACCTCTTCGCCTAAAAGAAAAATCAATTGCTTTGTTCTTTTTCTTCCTTTTTATTCATAAAGAAGCTAAATTATGGTGCAGAATTTTTAGAACTATTTTTTGAAGTCATGTGGAAATCAGTTCAATTCTCTAACAGCTGAAATGGACTCCCGTGTCACTGTGTGCTTTGGGGATTAACTCAGAGAAGACGATAAGGATGCCAAAACCCCTGCAAGCTTGGAGTGATATCCACAATGACTTTTGGGCACCGTGATACTCATTGCTGAAATGTATATAGGATGATGGGCCTTGGAGAAGAAAGCAGAGAGTATGGAAGGAGTTTGAAGCCTGACCTCCTTCCAACAGGAGCAGAAGCAGTGTTCAAACCCGTATTTCCCCCCCCATGCCTGGGGGAAGACTGCTTAGCCCTGTGAAGCCGTCCTGCTTTGCAGCAAAGACTAAAATCTTGAAGGGGACAGCAACAGAGGGCATAGGAGAACGAGCATAGCTGTAGTCCAAGGATTAAGGGACCCACCCAGGAGGTCAGAAAACTAGTTTAACCCCTACTTCAAGAGCTGTTTGTGCAGATGAATGCAAAGCAGGTAAGCTGTCTGTGGAAAGGACCGGCATGATAGTACTGCTCTTCATTGAGGAGTGAGCACTGATGGGGCCAGGGGGAGCAAGGATGCCTCCAAAAGGATGTCCTCTCAGCGATGCTGGGCAGCCTGAGGTCTCTGCAGGCCTCATGGAGAGTCAGGCACAATTTCAGCACTGATTGCAACAGCAACAAGACTGAGCCCAGAGATTTGGAAGTATCTGGGATGAAAGCTGCCACGTACAGCCAAATGACTGTGTAGTAAGGCATCACTTTAATCCATTAAATCTCCATTATGGGCTAAGTATGTTTCTTAATTACTGAGAGGGTGACTTAGGAGAGTGGCTTAACCACATGATTCTCACTCACATGAAAGAGAGGCTCATTGTTGCATCCTCGACTTTGCCTAATATCTTCATTTCCCACTTAAAGCTGTGCCTGCAGGCAGCAAAGTCAGATGAGAGCCATTTAAGGAAAAATGTGTTTAGCGTTGGCATTTAGGATTTAGTGCACAGAGCTTGATCCTCTTGTCATTTGTAATTCCCTGTTCAGTCATTTCACTTCTGTGCTGCAAGAGCATCCTGCAGTGCTCTGACCAGGCCAGGCTGAGCAATAACATTTGGTGCAATTATAGCAGAGCTGCTTTTCCTGGAGTTGAGGAATGTGAATATGGGATTTTCTGGGCCTGTTCATCTTTTTTTTTTTTTTTAATCAGCTTGCGCCAAGCACAGAACAGGATGCAGAGAACAGATAGGGCTTTTAAGGTCTTGTTCAGCTCCCTTGGGTATCATCAGTGCAAAAATCTTGGTTCTCCTGTGGTTAATGTTCAGCTGCTGTGAGCTGCTGCCTCCCTTCCCCCTGCAGCCCCCTCAAGGGCTTTGCAACAGCTGAGAATAACAGGAATGCAGTGGCTCAGGTCACCTTTCCCTCCCTGCCCTTCAAAAAGCTCCTCATCCACAAAGGAAAGCCATGGCTGGTGCTGGTAGTGCTGCGCTGTTTGGGAAATCTCCCCAAATTCACAATAACTGAGGTTGAAGGGGGGCAGAGTTTAAAGGTTTCAGTGCAGAGCAGACATCTCTGCCAGTGATAAATCTGGTTGAAAAATGTTGTTGTTCTCTGTTTCCACCCCTCCATTCCCCCCCACATGCTGCAGGCTGCACTCCCCCCGGCTGTGCCGAGGCAGCTGGTTTGGGGACAGCACTGTAAGCATGATCGGCTAACTGATCTGGGTTTAAAAATAAACCTTTTCTTTATTCCTTTGCTTAAATTATTTCAATAATCCACTTTACAGCCCAGCCACCCAGGCTGTTGCATTGCTCAGTGGAGGGGGAGCTGTTTCACTGAAGTACAGACCCGCTGTCCCGTCAGGTTACTTCAACACAACCTGGCTGTTCCTGTGTCTGTGGGTCATCAATACTGTCCAGTACACCATCTGAATAGGCAGCTGTATGAATTTATGCCCAAGCATGGACACACCATTGGACATCTGCTGAATCTGTGAGATAAGGCACCACAGAGTGTTATTTCTTTATGCTGCTTTTATGGGAAGCAAGGCGATACCTTTACCCAGGTAAATAAAGACTGCAAGGACAAAGTTACCTCATCAACATTCCTACAGCTTTGAAATTAAGTTCAGTAAGGGGAAATAAGCACCTAAATTGAGCCCATAATTGGATAAAGACTGCTAGTGTTTTGGAAGGAGACCCTACAGGAAGACCCATGGCTATTCAGCGCTGGTGGCTTCTATGTCATGGCATCCGTAAGGAAGGGAACCCCACTTTTGACCATGCCAATCTTAGGCTTCAGTGCCCAGAGGCGCTAATGAGACCTTTTGCCATATGTGAGGCAGCCCATGGAAATGGCAAAGAAGGAGAAGCAGCTCTCTCCCAAACCTCATTTATGTAATACCATGCTCAGAAGTATTCAACCAAGACTGATATCAGATGTTGGGACACAGACTGGAAGAGCAGGGTGAGGCAGGAGCTGCTTGACAGACCGGTGAAGAGAGAACCCAGTTCATTTAGGTCACAACTGAAAGATCACGGGGCTCACTGAATGCTTTGGCTGGATAGTGCGTGGTGCAAAAGGCATTGGTGAGGATGAAAGCTTGTGTATGAAAACAAGCTTGAACTACAGAGGTGCATATCTAGCTGGGAGCCAACACTGGAAGTGCTCAGCTCTTGTGCATCCCTAGGTGATTTATCCAGATCAAGGATTAACCATGCTGCATCCAGGCTAGTTCTGTGAGAAAGGAGCTTGGGTGTCTTGGTGCAACACTGCAGAGAGTGGACTTGATCAGGCTCACAAACCCCAGTGCACCGAGGCACCACTGCTCGTGCCCTCCTCAGCTCCCCTGTGATCAAAGACTTCTGACTGCTCAGCTTCAGCTGGAATGAATGAGATCTACAGAAATGCAAAGCTTGCAGAAACTAGGCCAAACGTATCTCAATGTATGTATCTCACACAAACCAGCATTTCCACAAATGTCAGCTGAAATATCCAAATGTTAGCCAGTAGATGGGCACATGAACATGTAAGTGTACCATACCTACACATACACTGTTCCACGGAAGCTCAGGATGTTTTTTTTAATTTCTCAGCAGTGGAAACAGGCATAACTAGAGGTAATAAAGTGAAATTAGAGAATTAATAATTTACATTAAATACGAGCAGTAAAATAGTGCTGGATTATGCACTATCTTCCGTGAGGAACAGCCTGAATTTCTTATATTCAACAAAGATCGGATTAAATATTCAGAGTGCAGCATGGGGTATAATTTGTCATAGAAGATGAGACAGATGCAGAGATAAATGCACTGGTCTTCTTCCCTGTCTACTTTCCATGATTCTGAGAATGATTAATGGATTTATTTCCACAGATTCTGTCAAAAAAAAAAAAAAAAAAAAGATGAGCACTTTTTGATTTGCCTGAAAATGTCATTGCAGCCACTGCCTTTGCATCTGAGTCTGAGCCAAGGCAAATTTCTAAGCTGGATCTACAGCACAGCCTGCTCTACACATGTTTTTTATACTGATTTTAACTATTTTGACCCCAAGGAAGTTAAGTGACACTGCCCTGGTACAGATACTTAAACTGTATTTCTATTTGCAGCTCCCATAAGAAGGATTGGCTATTTTTACTAAATCCCCATCCAACTCAAGGAAGGGGCTGAGATACAGTGTGTAAGCAGTCCTTGCATTATTACTGACCTGAAGCCAAACTTTCTCTGCCTTTTTTCAGCCAAGGGCCCAGAGCTTGGTTGCTTTGTCCTTGTTGAGTGGGACAGTAGCATTAACACAAACGTTAGCAGACTTTCCCTGATGCTGTATTTAACTTGTTAAAATGGATATTTACTCTTCAGCTAGTCAGACAACATCCTCAGTTGCCACCTGCATCTACTTATCTGACTCTTTTCTTGCTTCTATTTTTTTTCCCCGTGAGGAAGCCTTCCTCAAAGAGACACTGTGAGACAAGGTTCTTTGGATACAACTTTGTCAGAAGCATTTTCTGTGTAACTCTGTGTTGGATTCTTACATTACAGAAAGGGGTTGTAATGAATGTTTCTTATCAATTCTTCTTTGCCTTTGGGTCTCACCTGCACGTATGTCTCCTAGCTATCACTTCCAAGGTACCTGTTATTCTTCATTAACAGTAAAATGGAGCAAATAAGTCTAAATAAGGAATTCTGGATCTGTCTGCTGAAGCCAGGTGCATTATTGAGCCTTGAGCTTAATGCAGGCACCAAATATGGGAGACATGAATGTTACATATTGAGTTTGTCCTTGTAACTCCCCAGGAGGCAGGGAAATACTCTCCTTATCTCACAGGATTTTTGATTATGCTGTTGTTGGCTCAGAAAAGTATTTACCTCTGCAATTTCTCCTTTATTCCATTTCAGTTCTTCCCGAACTATTTTTCCCATGAAATGCAGTATTGATAAGGCTTACATCATGAGTTTTTGTGACTGGAACACAATTTCCTATGCATTTTGGTAAGTTACACATCCTGAATGTGGAGGGAGTCACATTTTCTACAAGCATCCCAACTGTAAATGTGAATGGCAGCTTTGACTGAGAACAGGCACTGACACCAGTAAGCTGTGCCAGGCCAGGTGGAGGTAGGAGAAACAGCTTACCTCAGTCATTTCATACCTGCCAGCAACGTCAGCACAATGGTTCATTATTCCTCTGCTTACTTGTGGGATTTGTATATTCACCCTTGCAGTATCTGACCATCTTAGTACTGGACGTCCATCTTCACAACTCCTCCTCTTCTCTGAAGTGGAAATAGGCTTTGGAAAGTGTAGGTGTTGTGTCCACCTACTCCTATCTTGCACTGCTTGAATTCAATCATCCTGAAGACATGGTTTCGAATAGATCTTTCTGTGTAAGCAAATAAGCTGGCATGAGACAGTGTGGTCTAGATATGATACTGACTGGCAAAATTATGGCTAGACAAACATTTCTCTCTCTTTCACTTGTTGGATTTGGAAGAATAATCCAAGGGTCTTGGCCCACTTGGCTTGCACAGTTTAAGCTCTACATTTGGAGGATGGGTTGGTTTGCGAGACATGCCGGAGCATCACTAACCCTGGCACTTTCGCACACTTTCTTTACACGTGTTACTTCTGAGGGAGAAGGACTCACCTCAAAATGCTGGAGCTGAAGGAGACGGCTTTGTTTTAGGCCGGGCGTTGAGGAGCTGGAGTTGTTCGTTCACGCATGAGGGATGCTCCACTCGTCTGTGAGGGACCGGTGCGGTAGCGTTGGGCTCTGCCTCCCTCTGCTGGGCACTCCTAAAGCAAACCCCAGCTCTGCAAAACCTCTTTACAGCAGCAGGGGCAACGTCCTGGGACGGGGAGGCTGCTGCTGTCTCTGGCTATTTGTTGTCCTGTGGCATAAGAACAACTCAAAGAGTTTTCACTGGAGTCCCTGCTGGTAGTGTGCTGCCTTCATGAACTTGCTAAAGCCTTTAGGATCTTCCTCCTGCCATGCAATGTGAGGAAGGTGGGTTTATACTCCAGTTGTATGTATTTCAGAGCATTTTAACATGGAAAACACAATATAAGTCTACTCCGCAATTTCCAGCATCCCAGCACAGCTTTGTCCATCTGCTCACCAGGCACAGGTGGCTATATAACAATAACAAAAGCACGATCAGGATCTGAATTCCAGTAACCACTCCAGGGGAAATTAATATACAAAGTCCACTTTTAGAAAAGACAGAAGCCAGCTTTTTTATCAAAATAAAAGTTGTTCTTATAAAACATTAGGTATGAAATATAGTACAGCAAATAAAATACTGTTCAGTTAAGTACCAGATGGAGACCAATATTTGAAGGTTCTGCTCTGAAGGGCTGCTGGAATTGAGAGCACTTGCCATGAACAAAGATGCCTATATGAGGATTTCTCCATAGATGTTTCCCCTTTCTTAGACTCGAAACTCCAGTTTTGGGAAGTCGGTGCACAGACATGGCATGGGGCCAGATCCCACAACCGTGCATTCCTAGCCATGTGCCCACCAAAGCAACCAGAGCATGAAATGAGAATCAACCACTCTGTGATGCCTTAAACCCATCTCATCTGCGGCTAACATGGTCATCTCCCTCTCTCTTTCTTCCCTTCCTTCCCAGAAGGTGGCATCACTGGCTTCAAAAGGGACGTCTGTCCCCCCAGCTGAGGAGGATGTAAGTTTAGTTTAGAGATGTGCCTGCAACAACTCTTGGGCATAATGAATATTATACTGCTGCTGCCTTCCACCAACAGATTGAAGTTATTTCAGACAGCCTGTCAAATTGGGGGACTGAAGAAATATAGCAAAAGCAAAGGAATTCTTCTACATATAGCTATTCTACTTCTAGCATGAATTACCTCTGGCTTTTCTGTAGACATATAAACTGTCTTCTTGATAATGCTGAAAGAAACTGGATTGTGCTTGGAGCTACCCTAAAACCAACACCATCCTCTCCTCAACACAACACAAGAAACAAAGAAAATCTCTGTGACTTTTTGACAGTGCTTGTGTGCAATGCTTTTTATGTGCATGGTCTAATGACTTCACTCTGATCCTCTGGGCATCAGGCATTCTGCAGCTATAACCAAATTACCTGCAACAGGTCAAGCATGGTACAACATCAAGGCCTTCCATCCCTCCATGTGACTTCTAATTAAGTTAGTACTTTTCCTAAATAAACCTGGAAAGTCTGGCATACTTTCTATTATCAGGATCCCAGCACACTTTATTCCACAGATTGATTAGATCACCTGTCAGTTGACCTGTACAAAGTAGGTCTTGCCAAGAAATGGAACAGAAAACATTCTGGAGAACTCATTGCCCCTTTGTTTTTTGTGTGTGTTTTTTGTGTGTTTTGATTTTTTTTCCTGGGAAAGCAGTAATTGGAAATCTTATTTTAAATATCTATATATTTAATTATTATTATTATTATTTATTATTCAAAGATTACTTCCTCCTTTCACTGATATAAATGCCTAAAACACCTTAATTATCAAGTCAATAAATCTAGCACATTCTTCTTCTATGCTCAGCTATTACCACATATCTCACTGCTGCTAAGCAATGCTGAGAATTGATTGGGGGTTTCTGTGCTCATTTACCTCCATAACAAGAAGCCCATGTTGCTGCCAGTTCTTTCATTATTCATTATTCCCAATCATTTCCTTCATTCATGTTCTCAGTTGATACTGCGAATAATTTAGCATTGCACAATGCCTTTAGTTCCTGTGGAACCTATGGGCTATGCTTTTATGTCTACGACCATTAGTGACAACTGTTTTGGTCTCAGCTGGAAAAAGCCAGCTGTTTATCAGACCAAAATAAAAAATAAATAGTGCTATGGTTCTGGAAGAGGGGGTCATAGTGCCCTACACAGGGAGCGACACATCTCTGTGTTGGGCCATCCCCAGGACCTGGAAGACTACTACCACTGAGCTGCTCATATCTGCTATGTAAACCCCTGGTAGGTGATAAAGATTAACCACATCTGACTACTAAAGCCCTGCCTGGATCCCACTGAGGGGCTGGGAGAGCTAGGACTGGCTTCTCAGG
Source organism: Cygnus atratus (assembly GCF_013377495.2). Lineage (NCBI taxonomy): Eukaryota > Metazoa > Chordata > Aves > Anseriformes > Anatidae > Cygnus > Cygnus atratus. Next base: position 178,893,372 of record NC_066362.1, on the reverse strand, counting down.
GGGGATCAGAGAAGATGGCAGGACTGTGGCCTGCTCTGCAGGCTGGCCATGGTTTGGGGGCTACCTTGGGGCTGGGGAGGAACTGGATGGGGGGGTGGTCTGGCACACAGCACTTTTCCCATGACTCAAGACATCCTGAGGTAGCTGTCATGGAGCCACAGGAATGGGGTTTTACCAGGAAGGATGAGCCAGGAGCAAGGGCTGACCTAGGCCCAGGCTGCACAGACATGGCCCAGGACACATCCCCACAGCACACAGCAGGGAGCTGAGCAGATTTGGTAATGGTAACCAGTGGTGTGGAGATCTTTGGACAAATGCAAGGTGATAAGTCTGGTTTAGATCAACTTGGGGGGCCAGGACAGAGGTTCCCAGCAAGGCTGGTCAACACCTAAAGCCTGTTATCACTCAGGACTCCCGGAGCTGTAAAAACCCAGCACCTCTACACAACCCCCTCAGTCCTTCCCAGTTCCCTCAGAGCTAAATGCAGCGTTGGTCTCTTTTATCTCAACATAGATCAACTTCAACTTAATTTGCTGAGATGCTGGTCTGCTGCAGCTGGTTTACCACTGCAAAAGTACCAAAATAGCAGGAAGCCTTGCCCATGAGTGGGATTACCAAACTGCCCTCCAACGCCAGCCTCGATGGCACGCTGCAGAATAGTTATTTCATTCAGCATGACAAGGCTTGTAACCCAAGGCTCCGATCCCATGAAGTCAGAGCGACTCTTTTGTATGTTCCCATATGCCATTAGCTTTTATAAAAAGGACTCAAAATGTCAAGCAAAGGGAAGAAAGAAAACAAATATAAATCACTTAAACAGAGAATAGAAAGTAAATAGAAAAAGGAAAAAAGAGGATGTAACAAATGCTGTATGCCTGAAGCAAAAGAACAAACCCTGCATTTACTTGTGGTATTCAAATAGAGAAAAAATTTCCACTGATTTCATTGAGAGCAGAACCATACCTTGGCTTGATGCCTGCAAGATTGCAAGAAAGGATATCTATGTTTTCCATTTGGAATAACCTCTGTATACGCAAGTGATGTCTGGAGATTCAGTACTTCACTGTTTAGTCAGTCCTGCCTATTGACAATTTTTCATCATCACTCGTGCATTTAGAAGTGTATGTGGTTTCTCAAGTGCATTTCAGGGATGTTTGGTGACCCGTGCAATCCTCCTGCATTTCTGACAACCACTGCCACACTTGTCTCTTCAAGCAGCAAAGCCACCTGTCAGGGCTCCATCCAGCTTCAAGGTTTTTGGTGGCTACTGAAGTCATAACAAAACCCAATATCTTCTCTCTTCATAACTAAGTCATGTATCTAGGGTCATCTATAAATATCAAGATCTCTGCACTCAAATTAGAACACTGATTTTCTATGAGGGCTCTATGGACTATTTCAGTTTTGAAAAGTAACTAAGAAAAGCAATGGTATGGATAGCAGACTTCCATCCACCACATAAATTTAGTGCTCCTTTGGAAAAAGCATAGGATGTTTGCACATCAGAACAGTTCAAAAGCCCTGCAGACATAATCAAAACAAAAAAAAAATCAGAACTGGAATGAGGTGGAGAGGGAAAGATGTAAGAAGAGAGGCAGCTGTCCTAATGGGTCACCATTACAAAGAAGATAAAATAGAAATAAAATAGAAAGACGTGACCAAACAGGTCCTATCATTGGTTTTCACCAAATCCATTGGTGAATGCTGGATCCTTTGTTGTCAGATTAATGCCTCTTCAGTTAACCAAGGGAGTCTGGTGTTTCTCTTTTCTTCAGTCATTAAGTTTACGTACAGTAGACCATCACATCTCTGAGAGTAGATTTCTTGGCAAAGGCACTTTGTGCTGAGCATGGTTCAAAATAAAGGCTGTCTCTCTGTCCCCCCTCCCTCACGTGAATGTCCTGACAACTAGTCTACAGCCTCAGCTTGTTCTCTTTTGGAGTTTTCAATGAATTTTTGTTTTATGTGGCATCTTCAGCTAGAAGGAGCCTGAGCATAAGCACATCCAAGTAACCCAGAACCTGGTGCCTGAGGCACTCGAAGCTACGTGCCCTGTGTGTGAGAACTCTCCCAATGAGGAAGGAACTGAATCCACCAAACCTTCAGCTTTCTCGGTAAGAACCAGATACAAGAACACTGCCTCTTTCAGAAAACCTAGCTCTTTGCTTCCCCATCAGTGAAACGTAGCATTTTCTCCAGTTCCCAATAAGTTTTCTGTAGAGCAAAACTCAATTATTAATGTTTACAATTTTGACAAGGTATGACTGTTACTCTTGTTTTTTCAGCTGTTCAGATGGGCAGCCAAATAAAAATAAGACTTTTCCGAATACAGCTACCCATGTTGTAAATTCAAAGGTATTGACACAAACCCACTTGTGGTTAATGTAGTCACTGCATGTTGTAGCATATTTCTAAGAGCTGATAAAAGACTGGAAATCCAGAAGTTTGCGTGCTTTCTCTCTATCTAATGACAGTCGTCCTAACGGGCAAGGAAACTTGTCCCTCCTTCCATCCTTGCTTATTCCAAAATTTGAAGCTTCTTAGCAGCCATTAACAGATCATTTTAGAGAATACACTCCTAAATTTCAAATGTAACAGTGCTGCTATTATCAGGCCTGCATAGAAAGGTGATGTCCTCTCCCTCCCCAGTAAATAGCTTTCATTATCTACTGCAATAATTTACCTTAATTGTGAACTGATTTTTAAGAATTATCCAAAACTTCACTCAACTCAAGCCATTTAGATATAACCAGTAGCCCAAGCTCCATCATAATTTACATATTCTAGATGTTAGATGCTCTAAAAATATCACAACCTCAAGCGCTCCTTCACAAAGCTTTCTTCCCTATTTAGTGGCTTCCCTTTGCGGTACTACAGCACCTATAGGTCTAGTTTTCTCAGTAGGACTATGCATGTGCTAAGCTAGTGCAACAAAGCAGAGAACCAGGCTGCAAGACACATATTTTGAATTAAGTTGCTCCTTGAAGAGCTATCAGATGTTCCTTATACATTTTTATTGACATACGTTCCCCAGACCCAATAAGATGAAACCCATTGCAAGACTAGCTGTTGGCTGATGCTGGGAAATGAAGAGTTGGTTTGGTTTGGCTTTTCTCCATTTGCATAGATCTTATTAATGAGAGTTTGGATCCAGTTAAGCTCTGTTTCCAGCACACTGCAGAGCTACGATAAACTCCGTACTTGTGTGCACACAATGAAGCTCATTGACAAGTCTGTACCTGTGAACAACTTCAACGCAAATTCATCTGGCAACCTGGGCACACCTGGTATTTTACTACTCCAACTTCTGCCACCCACCACCCACTGTGGATTTACAAATTGGTGTCTAATTGACAAATAATTACATAGAAACCTGGATCGTCTCCTCTGTATTGTGAAAGAAACTGCCTTTCTCATAACCAGTTGTCCTACGTCTTACGGGCACTTTAGATTTTATCTGGACTAAAGGGCTTTGCCAGCTGAAGTCCTGCTAGCACAGGTTTCTGCTGGTGGTTTTGAAAAGCTGCCCAGAAAGGCACCTTGAAGCAGTCATAGAGAGTGCTAGGAAAGATTGTGATAACATCTAGCAAGATTCACTGCGTCAATGCTCAGAGTGAAAATATATAACACTGCTGGGCTAGTCTGAAACCTTTGGACACTAAAATGGGAGATGCTTTTCACTTTTCCTCCCCTACACCTCTCCCATTTTGCGCCTCTCAAGGCCATGCTTCCTCCCATTTTCACTGTGACAGGTCTTCACAGACATTTGCCTCTGCTGGTTTAACTCCCTAACCCAGGAGATAGATAGCTATTTATTGCTGAGGGAGATGGTTTCCCTTTGACAGCAGTGAGCTGTTAGATCAGATTGGGCTGAAGAGTGAGAATTTGCACATTTGGGCATCTCCTTTGCTCAGAGGTGCTCTTGCAAATAATCTGTCACTCCATATGTCTTAACCAGAAACTTCACAAAAGCTCACTTGTTCAGCTGTCAAAAATACATTTTCCCTAACTCTGGGAGAACAAATTAAGGTTAAAAATTACAGCAGGACCTATCAACTCATTGAAGATCTTTTTTAATGACAGGTGATCAAAATAGAGCATTTTGGATTTGCAGGAATTTCTGAAATTTAGTTTGCTTCAGGTCAGTATGTAAACAATTTTGTAAATGTTAGCATCTAAAATAGGTGGTGCACGCTAGGATTTGGTTTTACTGATATAAACTGCACACACGGTAGGAACTTTTTTTCGCTTTAACTGTGCCCGTATAATATTTCAGCAAAATTTTTCAGCTACAGACTTGACCTAAAAAACAGCTGGTTTTAATATCTTGGAAAAGTAATGCAGTCTCAATTGGTGATATTAGAAACAGCTGATATTCTCATTTATGCAGTAACAGAAAAATAAAATAATTTGATGTGCTGTTATGTATGGTAGTACCTAATTTGCTATCTCAATATTATCAAATTGAAATTGAGATGCTTCTTGTCATCCTTTTCCTTACAACAGCTACAACAAAGGCAACTAATTTGTTAGCAAAAAATGCCAGGATTTCACGGAAATGCTTTTGTTTTGACAGAAGGCATTTTTGAAAGAAAAAATACATGTGGAAATTTATTCTGACCTGCTCAAAGTAGCAACAGAATTATACGGATATTTGAAGAAGGATGAAAGAGACATCTAGGGGAGGAAAGCAGAAGGCTGCTGCTGCTAAATATTTATCCACTGCCATTTAGCTCTGAATTTAAGAGAAAGTGCCAGTGATATATAAAAATAAGTGTTCTACCTTTTACAGGACTTTTGATGATTTTGAGTTATGGCACAGCTTTCTAATGGATTTAATAGGTTTAAACAGCATAAATACCAAGACAACAGTCATAAACTGTCATGGAAGAAGCCATTGAAACAATAAGGCACAGGGCTGCTTACTCGAGTGTGTTGCTGCCAGAAAGGTCATTTGCTTCACCAACTACGTCCCTTTCCAAAGCACATGAAGCAGTCAGTGAACTGAGTTTGCTCCCAGGACTTAGCATCTGAGCTCCAAAAAGATCATCACCACGGGTGAAGTACTGAAAAGTCTCAGCTCCTCCTCAACTGCTCTAATGAAGGCAGTGGGACTGAGAAGCCTGAATGCTGTTCAGGATCAGACCTCCACAGCAGCCTTTCCAAATGTTCATGAGTTGACCAATACCATGCAGTTCATCCTGAAGGTATAGCTGGAGCTTCAACAACAGGTAGGTAGCACCTGAGAATTTTCCCTAGCAAGATGTTGTGATTCATTTAAATTAATTTATGGCCTCTGAAGATACGGTTACACTGATTTGTTTTATTTTTTTTAATTGGCTTTGGAGCTCCCGTTCCCCTTGCAAATCCTCATCTCCATGTTATTCCTTTGCTGAGGCAAATCAGGTGTGTGGGCAGCCACATGGTAAAACAGACCAAGGAACTGATCGGGCTGGAAAACAACGTCTAGCCATGCAAACTCTTGTGCTGGTACACAGGTGGATCAGGGAGGTGATGGGAACAAATGGCTGAGAAGAAAGGAGAGAACTGGGCTGGGAAAGCAGCCTCCTTCGGCAGCACTGCCACCAAATGTGAAACTGGTCTGATGCTGTGTGCGTTGCAAGGAAACGAAGGAAAGCCACAATAGCGTGCAAACAAGCGCTGGCTTACAACCCCCTGGCACAGGCTCAACCACGTGCAGAACAACTTAAGGCCCAGCCCCGAGCCCCTCACATGGCTGTTACAGAAATCTTTAGGCTGCACAAAGAAAAGTGGGAGGAAAACAGAGCTGTAAATAAATTTGGTGAAGATAGGCCACTCACTGTCACCGTATAAACGAATTTGGGAGTGGATGTGCTCACGAGGTATCTTGGTGAGGGACAGAGAGCATAAAGCCTGCAGCTGACACACTTGTAATTAGTTTTATCCCATGATGAGCCAGGCCAGACTGCTTTCTGCTCTCCCATTCAGTAAAATGTTTTAAACAAAGTATTCATTCTTTAAAGGCTGGAGCTGGGACCCTAATTTAGACGTCTGCAGAGTCAGTTTCTGATCTCTTTTAGATGTCTCCTCCTAGGAAGGACTGAATCACATCCTGGACGTGCACGAGCACCAGCCTGGCTTAGGATTCTGGCTCAGAAGTGGGCACCTGTGATGGGAGTGCTAGGTGAACGCGTGGCTCCTCATCCGCAAGACGGGAACGAAGCACACAGTCCCCTCACTGTGCCATAGGGTGGGTAATGGCAGCTGATGGGACATGAAAAAGTGGAAAAAATGTGAGAGAACAGAATCCTCCAAACCAAACAAGAGGTTGTTTGTCCCAAAGCAGGTCATGCTGAGGAGGAAATTAATAATAATGAAGTTTGCTTAAGAGATGGCCATCAGCTGGATTAAATAGTAACCAGGCAATTACTTCTGGAAAAGAGAGAGAGAGTGAGCTTCAAAAGAATTATAAACAAAAATTCATGATAAATTCATGATTAGGATAGGAAGAGAACAGCAGCCAAACCTGACCTGACGATGTGAGAAATCACCCCATTGGCACGGGGCGGGTGCGTTATGGTTGCCTGTAGGGGGGCCTGAACTTTGGGGGATTATTCACAGAAGAGTGTTGAGGTATTTGTAGGTGTTTGTTAATATTTCAGATTGTGTGCTGGGTTGCTGATACCGATCCTACACGTGGAGCACAGTGATTGCCACGTAATTAAGTTTCCTTAATAAACCAATTATCAATTATTGATGCCACTGGCAATAATGCAGACTGAAATGGAAATAATCATTAAGGTTGGAAAAGACCTTCGAGATCATCTGGTCCAAACATACCCCCACCACCAATAATCCACTAGACCCTAGGTGTCCCTAAGCACCACATGCAACCTTTAAATAAAGGATATAAATAATAATATATACTATATATTTATTATATACAATTTTAAATAAATATAAATAATTCTGAAAAAAAATTTATGTACAAGTTTAGTCACGTAGTTCTTCCCTGAAACACTACTTCTTTTGGAATTTGGACTTTTTGATAATAATATAACTAGGCCAGTTTGGATAATCTGATAAATTTCCCCATATGGGAAAGTATCAATATCAGATGATGAATTTCACTGTTTCTTCTATTTCATGCCAATAATATGACTTTCTTCATCATTACTAAATTAAATGATGGTCACAAGCTGTTTTTCCATTTCTAGTTGGAACTACAAAGTTTCTTTTTTAACCAGCAACTTTCAGTGACAAATATAGGATTTCAGTGCATGTGCATATGTGCGTGTGTGCATTTCATCTATGCCTAGAATGGAAATCCTCTGATAGATACCAGGAAATTTAAAACAAGCACTTTTGGTTTAGAGTGTTTTCTCATTCACTGGTATTGGATTTGTGCTGCAGCATCTAAGAGTATAAATTTCATCCATTTGAAGTGTGAGCACACAACACTATTTCTGTGATATTAGAGCATACGAGACGGTGTGATGGTGGTGATACAACACCAGTGCTGTGGTCCCTGGGGGCTGGCAGATGATAGCTGAGGCACCACAAATTCTGCCTGGACAAAACTGCCTCTGCAGAGTATTTATTACATTTCAGTGGCATTATGAGTTTGTATGAGACTGCTCTCAATGAGATGAAGGGCTTCTTGTGCTCATGAAAGCCAGCCTGTTCTTCACCATTGAATCATCTGGGCTAAGAAAAGATATTACCTCTCGCTGTAGGCATTGCCTCTCTTTCAAACATGTGACAGTTCAGAAGTTTTCTTCTCTAAAATAGCATCTTTCTGTGTTCTCTATCACCAGAGCAGTGTATTAACAGAATATATTCATTTTATGAATTAGACTGCTCTGTTACAACAAGAAAACTCCACAAGGAGCACTCAGCTGGGTTGCTCCCATTGGGCTTGCCTGGGTGGACAGCCGTGTCTCAGTAGAGTCCTCATGACTTCCAGGGGGCTCTGTGAGTGAACACTATGCCAAAAACAAGACTTTTGCCTCTGCCTCTAATACAAACACCACACTGATTTGTCAGTCAGTTTAATTTAAACAAATGCATGACTGTCCTGGAGAAAAATGTCAACTGCTTTTGCTAGATTTGTTTAGTTAAACAACCTACTGATGCAAATAGTGAGAAGCAGAAGTTAATAAAATAACCTCAGCACATGGACTGGTTCATGTTACAGCTGAAGGGACAGTGGATATCTAAATAGCAGAACTCCTGTATAAAAACAGAATGCAGAAGTAAGCGAATGACTAGTCAACTGTTTCAAAGATGCTGAACTGTGAACATCTGCATTTCCATCAACATTGTTAACTGTGATGGAGTGTACCAACAGTAATTACTTCACAATCCACAATGAGGACAAAAAGCTTGGAGGGAAAAAAGACTTTTTTGTTAAAATTGTACATGCTTTGTGTACTCTGCCATGCAGATACTGATGCAAAAGCAAGTATCCTGAAGCTACTGAAAATATTTTATAATGTGATGTCACTTTTTTGCTTCTGCTGCTCATCATTCAGCCGTGATTTTTGTTCATGATCCTTTTATAAAAGTTTTTTTTTTTTTAATTTCATAACAAACAGCAGATGTCAGGACTTATTTTAGAAACTGACTTTCTAAGAGGAGGCCCTGCAGGCAAAAGAAATGGCATGAGAAGACGTTACAGAATGCTCTCTGGCATTGATATGGAAGCTTTGTAGGATCTGCTACTGACAAGTGGACCTCTCCCAGCAGCCACTCTAACACTTCATAGGGTAAGGCACCCTGTGAAAATACTCAGTTCTTCCATTATGTTTCCTGAGAACTGATTCTCGCCAGAACAGACCAAGCGTCACTTCCTCAAAATGCAGCTCTCCAACTCCGCAATTACAAGGTTCAGACATCAGAAGTCAAACTTGTGATGCTGGGAGCAAAGCACTTATCACTTACCCGTCAGGAACTAAATACTTGAATCAAAAAGAACCATGCCTTTCCTTTTGTTCTGTTTAAATGAAGGAGAGAGATTAACGTAAATTTGGTGCAGTAACCTCACATCTTCATTTGATTCGCATAATTTTCCTGAATGTCCCAGCAAAGACTGGAGGAAAAGAAGCTGTGTCTACCAGGCTTGTCTATTAAAAAAAAATGCAGGGAATAATCCTGCTTAATCTTTTAACCTTATCCATTTGCAAAACACAGTTCTTTACATTTTTATTTCAGATGTCTTCCTGCATTATCTAACACAAATGAAATCATTTGAACTGCTACAGAATTTTCATCAGAAGGATAAGTTCTTTCCTGGTAGTAAGCTATTCGGTGTCTGTGTTGGGCAAAATCAAAAAGGAAAACCCATCTTTCTATTAGTGATTAATCTAGTGATGCATTTGTATTTGATTTGTACTTGATTCATTTTCTTTTGTGACGAAGCTGGTTTAACAAGCAACCAGCCCCCTACGTTGCCCCATCTGCTTTTTCTTCTCACACACACACTCCCTCAGCTCTATTAGTCTGATTGCTTGTGGAGCTGTGGATTGCCAAATAATGAAATTTAATAATAATCTGTATTAACTTCTTTATTTTCCTTTAATGTATGGCCTGAATTACAGTGGCACTGTCAACTGAAGGAGCAATAAACTGCAAGAGTAGATGTGGGAACACATAGCTATGAGACAAGATAGGCAGCAGCAATGACAGGAACTTCTTAAGCCAGTTTTACCATCTGAGAAAATGCATGATGTATTTATTCCAATGAGACACAGAGATACACAGTGCCGTTAATGATATCTGTTCTCCCAGTGAAGTCACACATTCGTGCCAAGAAACGCCACAGTCATCAGCAAGCAGTGTGCAAGCCTGACTCTCACCCCAACAAGAGGCCTTGCTACAGTAGGGTGTAAATTCTCAAATGTCCCCATTTCCTGTGTCTTTGAGATCCTGTGTGATTCACCCTTCTCCCTTTTTCTACTTAATCCACCCTTCCACTGATGCTTTACTTCACACATCACTATGCAAATCATGTTTTTTAAATTATTAGGGGGCTTAGTTGTCCTCCTAAGTAATTCTTATGTCCTGAGCCATGCAACAGGTTAACCAACAGAAGTTAATTATATATGCATGTACATAAGGCATTTTAATAGCTCTGAAGACACAGTATATTCCCTACCTCAGCAGTTGTATCAGTACAAAGCTTACTATTAAAAAGCATCCAAAAGAGATGTTTTTTCAACTGTTCCTGATGTTCAGTTCATAGCTGCAAAGATTAGTCTTTTCCCCAAGATGCCAAGTTTTCCCATCTGCCTTGCAATGGACAATATTGGAAAGCTGTTTTTAAAGGAACAATGCAAGGTCTTTATTATTCTTTCTTTCACCTCTTGAGTCCAACTCTGCTCCTCCCAAGATTAGCTCTGCTGATCCTTTGCTCTCTGACTTCCACTGATTAAAAAGATGTGTGGACAGAAATTTGATTCTCTCTTGTAAGGACAATCATTACACTCGCTATAGGAGCATATAGAAGGGTTTAATCTCATCTAAAATATGAATGTGTGTTAGTTCTCGTTCGATGGCAATTGCAGAATATTGGTAATGTAAAAATCAGAGTTCTTGAACAGGAATGGCTAAGGTACCTTCAGTTCACTTTGCCCTTCTACCCGCAAAACAGCTGTCAAACTACTATGATTAAATAGTATAGTCAGAGAAATTATGGTCTTTGGCTGTAATAGCATTTACTATATATTTGTAAAGAAACATCCACTTGAAGAAAGCAGGATGTGCATTGTTTTGATGAATATATGCTTCAGTACGGTAACATCCATCAGTAAACTAAGGCTATGGTAGCTAGCCTAGGCGAGCCGTATGGCCAGCCACCCAGCAGCTGGATGGAGAGCTGGGGACACTGTCACAAGCGGTCATCCGCTGCCAAAGTACCAGCATCCTCAGACATGTTTTATATTTTAACGTGGTTGCCTGCATATCTGGAATTCTTTAGAGGGTCAGTTGACCACCAATTTCCTGGATTTGTTTGGCTTGGGATAGTTATCCTACCCTTGTAATTATTTTGTTTTCATATGTATTAATTTTATACTTCCTTTTTCTAAACATATAGTAGATATTTTTAACTTATACCCATTGCAGGTAGCTTTTTCCTTGAGAATTAAGAAACATGGTAGTTTTTCAAACAGTAGAATTCAAAAGCAGGCCTGCTTCATTCACACAGTGTGCTGTATAAAACTCCTGTCAGGAACAATGCCTTGAACCTATTTAACTAAACAGTATTAGAGGCACCATGGATATTTGCTTTCAGTTCCTCCCACTGTATCCTCCTGTAGCTGAGATACCACTTTTTGGCTAATGTTGAAGTTTACTATCCATCTATTTCCTTGCCCCTGTTACAAGCTGCAGAAAGAAGGAAAATTCCTCTATAGAAGCACATTTGTGTCAGCTCTTAGTCCATCTTCTCTGCTCCCTATCTCCTACTTTCGTTATTTTGACCAAGCTCTTTATTTTGCTTAATACACTGTACCATATAGCTTGATTTGCCCTCTTCATAATCCAATACAAGTTGTTCTGGTATCAGAACAAGATGACACTCTGGTGTACCCTGGCTTTTGCTGAGTTTCCAGCTTTAAAAAGAGGCTGGCATTTCCTTCCCCTTTTTCCCTGTGACTGTGCATCTGCCCAGTTTTCTAATATTTGTGTTGGTGACATCTGCAAAAAGTAGAGAGGTTTTTAATCACATCTCAAGCAAAGGGTATGAGACAATACAAGTGCTCCTGATAATTCACACATACATATAAAGAGAGCATCAAGGAGAAAAAGAGCACCAATTAGGTACGAAAGTCTATCACACTCTTCTTGCATTGCATTGCTTTCAGACATATTTAGTATTTTGCATTTATGTAATGCTTTTCATGTAAGGATTTTGGAAAACTTTATGGGAATGAAACACAAATTACCTAGCTGATTTTTGTGAAGCCTTAGTAAGAAATCTAGCACAACTAGGAATACGTCTATATCCTTTTTCACCATACTACCTGTTCTTCCATGCCTGAATATGTAAATTTCACAAATGTAGAAATTATATTTACAAACAATGGTGTGAAAACACCATTTTATTGCTGGGAATTTTAAACACACAGGATTGGAGAACACAAAGACCAAGTTCAGACAACTGTGCAGCTTGGCCAGCAGCTAAAACTAAGTTTACACAGCCCAAATCCACTGCACTATTTGCTGGCCAAGTCAACATCTGTGCTTGAATTATGCCACACTGGTAGAAAAAGGCAGGCAGTTACTCCATCACATCTGAAAGCTCACATTTTCAGCTGCGGCTCTGTTTTGCATTTTGCATACTGCTTCCAGATACTCCTGCCTGGCACAATCTGCGCTCTGTGTCCTTTCTACTTCCTCACTCTTTGCAATTTCCTAAACTGCTGCACATCTCTTTTTTTTTGCATTTTTACGGGCAATCAGCAATTTTTTAGATCCACAAATACAGCTCAGCTTTCCTTCAGTGTTATTTTTAGCCCAAACTGGCTACTAGGAACCGCAGTTTGCTTGTTCTGAGCCCGCTAAGACAGCTGACTCGGAGATGGCAGATGTCTCGACCCTTTTGTAGCTCTATACGACAATGGCTCTTTGGGGACAACTTCTACCACGCTGCATGGCCCCAATACAGCTGGCTGTACAAGGTGTGTGCACACGCCTCGCCAGCGGTGTCCCCAGCCCCAATTCAGAAAACACGCCACATTCACTCCCCATTGACTTATCTTTATTGGGTTGGTTTTGTTTTGTTATTGGGTTGGTTTTGTTTTGATTTGCTTTCCCCTAAATAGTGCTGCGGCAGCAAGGGCTGACTTTCAGCTGACAGCTTGCTGGGCCGGTGCGTGCTGCTCGCTCTGCAGGGACAAAGAGAAGAGGCAGGTCAGGCTTTCAGACCAATCCCATTTTATTAATGCCAATCCCTCCAGCAGGGATTACCCTGGTTTATTTCACCTAAACTCTTGCTGCCTAGGCCGAGACTGGTCCCGGCTGTGGCGTGGTTGCAGCCTCACCCCACAGGGCACCACCAGCGCTGGCCTGGCCCCATCCCACACCTGCGGCCCGGCAGAGCCCAAAGACCCCAAAATTTATTTATCCATTTCTTTATTTCCACAGAAACAGCCCCGACCAGGCTGAGAAGGAGGAGGCGGGCGGGAGGGCAGCACCGCCCCGTCAGGGCGTCCCTCCCCGCCCTCTCGGAGGCCTCACGGCCGCCTCAGAGCCGGGGGGCGGCGGCGGCAGCCCGGGGCCGGGGTGGCAGGTGGGGACCGGGCATGGCCGGGGGGGACCCGGCATGGCAAGGGGGGACCGGGCATGGCGGGGGGGACCTGCCTGCCCCGTCCCTGTGCGAAGTCAGGGCCGAAAGCGCTTGAGGATAATGAATGCGGAGCCTGCACGAAGCTAAGGCTGTAATTCTTTCCCGGTTGCTTCCAGGTCCGAGAGCAACAGGAGGAAGATGAGCGTTTCCCCACCATGTCTCTCCATGCAGTGGCTGTAGCCAGCTACAGCGGGGTCTTCAGGCACTCCGGCAAGGTAAGGCTCCGGGCCGGGTCAGTGTCAGTGGGGCTTGGGAGCTTTTTTTTTTTTTTTTTTTTTTTTTTTTTTCCCCACAAAAAAACGGCTTTTAGATGCCAGCGGTTGCGGTAAATACCGCATTTTTACAGCTGACTTGGATTTTGGAAATGCCTTCCCGATGTTGAGGGGGTGGAGGGGAAAGACTGGTTGCTGTGAAAAATGTGAAACTGTCAGTCACTTTTATTGGTTGTGACTGCGTGTTTTTGGATGCCTCATGCACCTCTGTTGTCTTCATTTCTTATAAGTGCTCATGAATTACTTTTTGTTGTTTGGTAATTAAATACTAAAGGATCTTTTCCCCGATCAGTGATGTAGTCAAAGTCGCAGCATCTTGAAAGTAAATGGAAATCTTTTATCAAAATTCTCCGAACACAAATCGCTTACGATGCGATATAAGAGATGGGAGGCTTGGGTTTTTTAGAGATACAATCTTGAAACTCAGCACTCTAATATTTATGTCTACTGATAAGGTGCTTGCACTTAGCCTGGTGTCAGATAGTTAAGATATAAGCATCCTAAGATGTAGAGCTGGTTAACTGTGTTTTTTTAAATCAAAATAATTGCTTAAAATGAGTTCCTGTAAGACTTATTTTATCCAGTAATATCAATAATATTATATTTATATGTATAAAGTCTGTCTGCACAGCAGTTTCTTTTTGTTAGTGGAGAGGGGGGAAAAAGGCACGATCAGATCCTGAACAGAGCATTTTTCCAAGCACTGACGCACTCAGACACTAAATACTTGAAATTCAGCATATTATTCTTGTTCCGAAACGTTATTCTTCAGTTAAAAGGGAAATACTTTGTGGTTTTTAATTTGGAAACTTCTGCTTTCCGTGATCTGCTATCCAAGTCCCCTCACTCTCTCGCAGGACCACATAAAGGTCAACATGGGATGGCGGAGAGCAGCTCACCTTTTCACTCCTTTCTCTTTGTATGGGATCACAGTGATCCCGGTCCTTTTAATGATGTGCCCTTCAGAGCAGGGCACCCCTTAGATTTTCCTGATTTCTGTAATGTATTCTGCAGATCCACGGCATGCTGAAGCAGCAGGAGGTGAATGCATAGCCCTTGGAAGGAATTTATGAGCTTAGGGAGGAGACCTGTTGCTTTGATGGCCTGGGCGTATCCTGCTCCCATATTGGAGTATCTTGGTGTATCCTACTCTGTCAGTATCTGTGCTAACCTGCTTGCCCCAGCTCAGCTCACACTGGTTTGGCAATATGGTTAAATCTGGCATAGAGGGTCTAAATAATCAGAAATGTCGTGTCCACACAAAGCAAAATGCTGATCTGGTATAAACCCGCTCAGTCAGTTCAAACGTGTTCAAAATTTTTTGTCAGCTTATACTGGCAGGCCGTATGCCAGGTCAACTATTATCTACTCGTGTCACTCCTTGCTTTGTGCTGGATCAACCGAGCTGCTGACGTCAACTCCATTATCCTAATATTATATCAAATTAGGCTGCCATGATGACGGGATCACACTTGATCGCAGTCAATACTGCTGGAAGATCAGGCAGCTTGTGGATCATGGCCTCATTTATATA
This sequence comes from Cygnus atratus, assembly GCF_013377495.2. Taxonomy (NCBI): domain Eukaryota; kingdom Metazoa; phylum Chordata; class Aves; order Anseriformes; family Anatidae; genus Cygnus; species Cygnus atratus. The sequence goes on along the minus strand of NC_066362.1, from coordinate 178,878,236 downwards.
TTCAGTTCCTAGCTTGTATACATCTAAACAGGCCTTTCCTTCCAGCTACGCATTGGCGGCTCCTTGAATTCTTTTCCACTTCATTACTGTTGTTTTCACAAATATGTAGTCATTTGAATTCAGCATCTTATCTTGCATATCCCTTACGCACATTTAACTCTCAGTATGAGGAGTGCCTTTTAAACCAACCAGTGCTTGTGATAAAGGAGGCGCATGTGTAACTGAGTAGTTATTGGTAATCTCTCTTCCAAGAAAATGAAAATGTTCCTCTAAAAAAGTAAAATAGCATCATTGCCTTGCTAGGTGGGAGAAAAGAGCCTCTCTTCTGAGACTCTGTCTTATTTTTGGAACTTGTTATTTTGTAATTAAATGCTCAAGACTATAGACAGTAATGGGCTTGAGTGCTGAAGGTCACTTACCTTTTGAAGTGAAATGCAAGTTAAGAGGCCAGTGCTCTTTATACCGTGCATGCTTTTTGGGAGATTGTCGGACAACCAGAATTATAGGCACTGGCAGTGGTTGGGTGACTGCCAGCAGGCCTTAGCACAGTGTTCTTCTGTGTCCCCTGATGGCACGTTTGTGAGACTGAGGGTATTGCTACCAGAGTACTGCTGTCTTATAACCAAATTGCCTGTGTTCTTGTCCTAGTTAAACCACGAAAATCTAAAGGTGGCTTTTACAGAGTCAGCATTTTCTTCAAACCCCTCAGCGAGGATTAGCTGTCTTGCTCCAACACCTCAAATTTCAGTTCTCTCAGGTATGTCAATTTGTTCTAAGATGCCTCCTTCTTCTAGGGAGCTTTACTGGTGCTTGTAGTGATAGTAAAAGCTATTTATCTTGGTGTGTCCAAAACAGCTATACTCTTGTTGGAGAGGGAACCCTGCTAATTGAGAGGACAACATCAAAGTTGACTGTACAATTTCAAAGAAACTGTTTTTTAAATTTTCATGTTACCATAATTACTCGTATGAGTATTAGTTGCAAAACTGAAACTGTTTTTTTTTTAAATTGGAACCAAGCTATTCCCAGTAGTAGCTTAAGATATGGCCTGTTGTTTTTTCCCCAGGCTCGGCATTGCAGAAGCCTGAGTTAAATTTTTAAAATTTGTTCTCTTTTCTCTTAACAAGTAGAACAAGTATTTAACAGATTAAGTCAGCATGGCTGTATGGTTTGTGCTGGAGATGCTCCATGATGCTGGTGTGGTGGAGATGACAAAGGATGAGAGGGAATGGAAAGGCTGTCAGGATGGGCTTTGAAATACGAGAGTAAATCAGAAGAATTGAAGACAGTAAGACTGAACTTTTTGTCTTGCACAGAAAAGATGTTTTCAGCCGAGGCTAAGGTATACCTGTGCAATTGAAATACCTGATAGCTATCAAAATTATATTCTTTTCCTGAAAAGATCAAAGTACACTTGTTTGAAAGTCAGCTAGCTTTCATTTTCCCATTCCTGCCCTCACAGTATTCTGTGGCTGGCTGTGTTGGCAAGGTAATTCTAATGTAGTCTGCTTTACAAGTGCAGCCAGTAAGAAGTGGAGTTTTGTTGTTATTTCTCTAAGAACTTTGTCTTCATCAGTGGCCAGTGGCTGGTTCCAATCACTGACAAACTATTTAACTAATTTTCACCTGGCTTTACAAGGACAGCGTTCCAGGAGCTCTTGCAGGAACTCTTGCAGTCCATCTTGTGCATGATATTCTTAATGGTTAATTTTTTCAGTTTTCTCTTGATGGGTACTGCTCTTTTATAGACTTGCTTTTCCAAAGTGCATTGGGTTTTTGTTTTGTTTTGGATCCCTGCATTAGTAAACTTTCTTATCTAACAAGCAGTTTGAGTGCATGCTGGCTTCCAGGTGAGTGACTCACGGAGAGGTTTGTTGTTTTCAGATGAGGTATTTCCAAGGAGAGCAACCTCTGGGCAAAGTCTGCAGTCTGCAAGACCTGCTGCTTTTTTCAGCAACGGTGTTTAACATTCCTTGTGGTCCTAACTAATAGGTCTGTGCCCTGGAAATGAGTCTCCTTGATAGTATCTATTCTTAGAATTTTACAACCGACTTACCTTCCCCAAAGGAGACAGTTGTTAGCTTTGTCGTGATATGGTTGATAGTTTCTTCTTGAGGAACACAGACTTTGTGCCTAATCTCTCCATTGCTTGGGTGATGGCAGTTCCTATGAGGCTTTTTTTCTGGAAGGTAAAATTTCAGTTTGTTTGTGAATAGCTACTGATCGCAGTGCACACTCCTGCATCACACTTCTGTTGCCCTGTTTGCCACAAAAGGCAGTTCTCCCATTTTCTATTGAATTTCAGTTTTACAGTAGGTCTCTTAGGACCATGGCAGGCAGTATTGATTCCTTCAAGAGACATTCTAACGAACTCACTGTGACAGAGCTGATTTTCTTTGTGGTTTCCCATAAATGCTGCTGTTCCTCTGAATAATGAACTGAAGGTTACTTTCCACATGAGCAGGAGTGTCTGACTGAAACGTGCAAGCACATGACCTTTTATTACTAAGTCTGCATTTCTTTTCTTATTTTTATGTTGATTCTGTATGCGTTTTGCTATTAAATGTCTTTCTATTTACTAGCAATAGAACCAAACCATGAAAACAGTCAGTAGCAGGGCTCTAACAGTTACTTGGCTGTACCTCACCCAGTCTTGTGGAGGTAGGATGTTTTTGAGCACACTGACAATCAGACATCATTAAGGTATTAACTAATTGTTTGCGTTTGGCTGGAAGCAGCATACTTTACTGCTGGTTTATTACCTAACCTTATCAATGACAGAATTGCTTCCTGATTGCATAAAGCAAGATCTTTCTTGAAGGAGGAGGCAGGACGGAGTGGTGTGTGAATTCAGTTCTTCCCTTTCTTCTTGCTCATGTTAAAAATAATGTGTTTTATTCATGTTGTAAATTAACTTTTTTTTTTTTTTTATTGTCTCCTAACCTCTCTGTTTCTTGCCTTGTTTGAACAGACGAATACTCAAGGCCAGCTGTAATTGGACATGCTGGAAGTTTTGGATCGTACCCAGATAGTGCCGAAGCCATCAAAGACATTCTCGTGTCCGTTCTAAGCGCATCTGGTTTGAAACCCTCTCTGCTTTCGGAGCAGAGCACGATGCAGGGAGCTGAACAGCCAGACAGTGACATGGAAGGGTGGGAAGAAAGCAGCGATGGGGATAACAACGAGGACAGTGACAGCGATTCGGCGCATCACAGCGCTGCCTGTACGCAAACAGACATCAGGTTTACAAGGCACCGGGCGTGCTGGGACAACAGGGACTGTGATTCCTCTAGACCTTCGCTGGATACATTCTTTCATCCACCTTACTCTGACCGGGATGCTGCTACTTCTTCCCTGAATGGTTTCACTCTTTCGGACGTATCCCCTCTGAAGCGGGACTGCTTTACGCAAGTGACGTTAACAGGAGGCACCGTCACGTCAGCTGTCGTGCATCCTGTAAGAGAATGCCAAAATTCTTTAAGCTCCCCTGAACGAGACTTGACTTTTACAAGGCTTCTTCCAGATTCAGCCGTTAGTAAGCCAGCAGCTCTATTTAAATACCCCGCAGCTTCAGAGCCTGCAGAAGTCAGCAGCAGTGACAGCAGTTCTCCCCCTGTGTTTCCCCAGTCAGAGCCTTTCAATCGAACAGGTAACTTTACGTTCCGTTTTTGTTTCACCATTTCTGTGCTGAGAAGGAAAGACACTCGTAATTGAAACTGAAATTGACCTTGTTTATGGTGAATGCTAATGACTGTACGAATGCTGTCATTCGAAATAGGGGGAGAGGGAAGAAAGAGGAAGCTTCAAAATGAAGGAGAGCCAGTGAAACATGAGGCATTCTGGCTTGCAGTACTGTCTGGTGACACAAATGCTTCTTTAATATGCACCCTCTGGTAAAATGTAGAAATCACTGAGCTTTGATCAGTGTAGAACATCCCTGGATGAGGCTTCCAATAACTCATCTTTTCTTCACCACTACTCTTCTTCTGAAAGCAGATAGCGTAGATCTCGGTGTGTGTGGCCTCCTCGGTACCTCTTCTTGTGTTTGACGTGCACTGGAAGAGAGGGAGCCCTTCGATTCTGATTTAACAGAATTAACATCCATTCTTGTTCCAACTAAATCAGCTTGTGCTGGAGCTGGACTATTTTTCATCCTCCTCCTCTTCCCCTTCCCAAGTGCACCAGCTGTCTCCAAACCTCTCCAGATCAGAATCTTTGGACTCCTCACCACCTCCAGTCTGCTGCGCGTTGTCTGCACGGAGGTGCCGACTAAAGGCTGTAGTGAAGTGTATCCGCTGAGCTGGGCTTCCTCCACTTCCTGCAGCTCGCTGCAGAGCAGGGCTGTAGGTGAGAGCAGGAGTTCGGGGCAGCACGGTGCCCTGAAGCTGGCCAGCAGGGTGACAGAGCTGGCCTCAGGGTGGTGAGACGTGCCATGCTCCACGCACCTTGGAGCAGGGCTCCAGCCGCTCTGCTGAAACAGCAGCAGAATCGTCTGGTTTTTAATACCCAGCATTGACATTAAGAGCCTTTGCTGCAGCATGGTGAAGCGCTTTTTTATTATTTATAAAGGATGTTACCAGTAGTACCTAATGGTTTAATCTTACTAGATGCCGAGCCCCAGAAAGGTGCAACTGAGAGCTCATTTTTTACACAGGAAAAAAAAAAAAAAAAGACAAATGGGAGGGAGCCATCAGCCTGCCTTTGTGTCATAAATTAAAAAAAGCAAAGCTCCATTTCCAGGGTCTGGTACTTCCCATATATTCCCTCAAAGCACCTCTCAGGCCAGAAGCTGGTGGCGAGACCTCAAATTCCCACATCCCCCTGCAGGAGCGGGAGCTTTTAATAGTAGGAAGTTTGTCATCTGGGGCAGGCTGTTGTCGAGAGGCAGGATGGTGGAGATGATGGTTGTTTGCTTCCGCTGGGGAGGATGTTTGCTGACCCGTGCACGACGCGTTTGAAACCTGCCCAGCGGAGAGGCAGGGAGAAGGAAACCACACCCCGTGGTTGGAGCTGGGCTCGGCCAGTCGCGCAGGTTTTCGGGAGCTCCGTCTGGGAAACAGCCAAGCCTCTAAAATGTTATCAGGGACCACAGGGCGCGCGTGACTCAATCTTCTGGCACAAGCGGGACGTGTCACAAGCTTCTCCTGGGTCAGTAACGCTCCTGGTTCTCTGCAAAGTGAACAGAGGAGCACAGCAGCCAGGTGGCTAAAGAAGCAGCGCCCTTGTTTTTTATTAACAAATAATCCTCGAGGGAGCTGGGATCCAGTTATACACCGTGCAGGCTGGCTCTGTCTGCATCAGTCTTAGATTTCTGTTCAGTACAAGTGAAAAAATCCTGCATTTCGTCCTTCATTGGTGCTTCCAGCTGTTTAAGTCACGGCTGGGTGGTCCAGAATGGGGGGTTTGAAGGTTGTGAAGTCAGATTTTTTTGGTTTTCTTTTCCCTCCGTGATGTTCTCCAATTAGGACAGGGAAAACAAATAGCAAACTGAAAAAGAAGAAATCAAATGTGTAATTCCTGCCTTCAAATTACAAGAGCATCTCTGGATTGGTGTTCCTCTTGATTGTTATTTCAAAAGTGGTAGATTCTTTTATTTCTTGGAGGAGGACAGGTGAGGGATGCACAAGAGGTAGGAAAACGACGGTCCCTGTGACTTAAATCAGAGTAAATCATTTTTTTTCAGTGGGATTTAACAAGGTAGTTACTTCTGCTGATCCTGTGAGACTCCTGTCCCATTTTCATGCTTTTCAGGGCCATTCTCCAGTGGCCCAACGCGACCTCTGAAGAGGCTCCATCGGTGCTAATGAAGAGTCTGTGACAGAATTCGGGGTTTTCTTGGGGGCTTTGTTGTGGCTGGTGTGTCACGGGCATTTCACAGGGCTTGTTCCGGCTTTCAACCTTTGTGAGCATCAAGGGCATTTCCTTCTGCAGCTCCTAAGTAGCCTTTCCCCAGCCTCCAGGCCATGGTGCTCAAGAAGAGAAGGGCAACCCCGCAATATTCTGCGTCTGACCCAGAGCTGCATCCTATTGCTGGATGCCCCGAGCTCCTGTGCTGCTGAAATACCCAGCTGGAAAACCCGTGCCCTTGCCCAGGGAAGGGACTTTGCCTTGGCCAGCAGCTCCTGGGTTGTTACTCAAGCCCAGAGCCAAAAAAATAAATCTCAGTATGTCATCTGTCAAGAATCCCTATTCTTTTAGATTTTTGTCTGTCCCTAGGCCCTCTTTTGTCTGTGTTTTATCTCATTGAAATCTGTTCCCACCACCTTCTTTTCATTTTGTGAAAAAGAAAAAAATCTCAACTCTGAATTTTACCCTTACTTACGTTTCCCAGCTGTAATCTTACTGTGCTGGAAATCTTCTGTGGTTTTGGAGAGATCCCTACGCGGTTTGTTTGTTTGTTTGTTTGTTTTTCTGTATGGCACCCAGATGTCCTGTAGCTCAGAACTTCGTTTTCATGCAAAATGGAACCGAGTTTTATTTAAAATTACTAAATCAGAGTTGTTTTTCTGCTTTACCCTGTTTTAACTTAAAGGTGGAAGTGGGGTGCAAAAAGTAAGCAAGAGAGAAAGCTCCCTTTAGATTTCAAAATAATACCTAACATCACTTGCGTCTTACGTTTTAAAGAAAAAAACAATTTTCTCATTTCCTTATTTCTGCTTGTTATTTTTAATTCAGAGAATGTTTGTTATCTTAGCTGATGAGAAGGTAGGCTTTTACCAAGCTGTGTGGTCTTTAGCACTTACTTGTACTCCCCACACACGACTTGCCCGGTAAGGTGAATCATCAAATAGGTAAGTAAATAACCTAATTAGCTAGTGACTTGGCTTCAGTGATTAAAATTTGTTTTGAAAAGTCAGATCGTCAGCCTCCCCGGTTTTCTCCATGGTATAGAAAATTGCAGGTATTAATAATTCTTTACAAATCTCTACATCCATCTCATCTCATCTCATCTCATCACATCGAAATACAGCACTGACTTCCCAGTCTGATTTCACCAACACTTAGGGGCAGTGTAATGAGGTTTATTTAAGTACAACTGTATAAAGAATCCAAACTAGGCCTGGGTGTTCAGTGCTGTTTGGCTGGAGAAAAAAAAATCTTAAATTATTCTCGCGTTTTCTGGGGCCTCTTTACCCTTTGTGTGACTTTGGAACAATTCATCAGTGGCAGTTTTATTTTACGAAGAGCATTTGATTACGCCCTATTATTTGCAACAGCTTGAAAGGGCATGTGAGATTGTAGCATTTAGATATGGTATATTTTATTCTACCTGCATCACCACAGTGAAACAGAAATTGATTGGTATAAGGTCAGAGAAGAGATAGCAACTAGAAGCCAGTCAGTGTTAAAAATCAGAAGTCATTTCCTTTCCAATCTCCTTAGGGTGTACACCTACAGGCAGTATGTGTGATCTTCATCAACATCTCAGCAAATTTCTCAGTGGTTGTGAGTGATTTGAATGCAAAACGTTAGGGCATGGTCTGACACCCTCAATTTTTTGGCAAAGAAGATTGTGACTGCATTAATTTATATAGAAAAAGCAGCGTAAGTCTACAGAAGAACAGATGTGCTGCGCTGTGTAGTGTGAAGTTAATGGGAAAAGAGGTTAATTTTGTTTCACATGCTCATCAGACTCAGCAGCAAATGCCAGGAAAACAAAACTGCTGTTTGGGAAGCAGAGAGTCCTACAGTTAATAGATCTGCTCCAGTTTCATGTCTTAACATGTGGTACTGGTTGCATTTGAAAACCAGATGGAGATTCCCTCACAGTATGGAGACATAGTGGCCAAGTTTCTTCCTTCTTTGCTATAGGGATTAAGGGATTTTTTAGTCTGGACATGTAAAGAGATGCATCACATATTGGTGATTGTTTTTATAGCTAATAAAGTTCTTGCTACACCCACAGGTTCTGCTTCAGTTTTGAACATAAGCGCTGTACCCTTGAATCGTTCGTTGCAGGACATCTTCGTGCTTCCAGAAGATGTGGAGAAGGTGAGGATGACAAAAAAAAAAAAATTACAATATTTTTCCATTTTTATAGTAGCGAAACCAAGTGACAGGAAACATTTCTCAACAATTACTGTCATTTGTTACTAAATCTGTGTAGGCACTCAACTCTCTATTTGACTTGCTTATCAGAAAGCTCTGTTTTCCTAATTTTCACAACTACTGTATTTTCCCTCTTCCTCCCCTTGTGACTCAAGCTGCCTAAAATGCCTATTTCTTCATTTGGTTTTACTCTCAGCCCATCATTATTATTTAAAAATAATAGAAAGATTCTAGAACATTGCATACTTCTTTTCACTCCACCATGTTTGTAGAACTACAGAATGGTTCAGGTTGGAAGGGACCTCTGCAAGTCATCTGGTCTGTCCCCCCTGCTTAGGCGGGGCCAAGAAATATGTTTTTCCATATTCCTTGAGACCAAACTTTTAGATTAGTGTAGTTACAGTAAAGTTACACTATAATCTGTTGCAGTTACATGCATATGAATGGGATTTAGCCATGATTTTACAGTCAGGAGGTGGGGCTTTTTTCTGTGTTTTTCTGCTCAGGAGGAGCCTGTGAGGTTGCTGTAAAAGAATCTCAGATGAATAACTGCAACATCTGCAGTAGTTTAAGCTTGGCAGCCCATTGGAACAGAGATAAAGATGACAAGATAGTGTTGTAGCACATATCTCTGGGTGCTAAATAGGTTCTTAATCTTTTCCAACAGTTGGGAAAGAGGGGCTAATGTTATAATGAATTATAGCGAAGAGTAGGATTTAACACTAAAGAACTTTGGAAGTGTGCCTAGAAGAGGAGCTTTTTGCTGGACTGCTGCTGTGCGTCTGGTCCCATGCCCTGGGCCCAAGAAGTAAGTTGTGTGCAGCACGGGTTTTACTGGAGTGGCAAGTTCTGCATTTGACTTGAAGCTCTTGTTGTTCCTAAGGTGCATTGAAAGCAGAGAGGGGAGAACTAAAAAAAAAAGCTCGTGAACTGGCTTTTTCATGTTGTTTTTTGTAAAAGGTGCTTCCAAAAGGAGGTGACATTTCTCCACCTGTGATGTGGGAACCAATACCAAAGCAATTTGCTCTCAAACACCAGAAGACCAGGGAGTAGATTTAAAAAAAAAAAAAAAAAAAAAAAAAAACCAACGCTAAGGTGCATAAATTGTCAGCAAGTGTGAGTTGTAGTCCTGCGCCAGGAAGGAGGTGAGCCAGATGAACTAGGGGGACTTTCCACTGTGATGTGAGTGGGAGGGAGAGAAAGGAGAGAAGAAAAGAGAAAGGAGAAGGTTGATGTGTCACGGCCCAGTTGGGCTCCTTCCTAGGGTGACAGACCCTACCGGCAGGCAGAGCTGAAAGCTGACAGTCATGCTGAGCGTAGGGGTGCCTGCATCTTGTTCCATCCTTTTGCAGCACAGCGCTCTCAGATAGGCTCATAGCTGCTTGTATCAGCAGGACGTGCTGACACGCTGTGCTCTGCCGCTAACTTGGGGTTAACCAATGCCACGCGGCGTTAGGTGAAAGATAAAAGTTTCTTGAAACACCCACAGGGACTCGTGGGCTCTCTCTAATGTTGAGATTAATGTAGACGAAAATATTAGGCTGTGGACAATCAGAATGCACTTGAGACAGCCAAATCCTAGGGAGCCCAGCAGCTATTTCTAAACACCGGTGCCTTTCTTCATGCTTCCCATACAGGTTGTAGGGGATAGCATGAATCCTGGCACGAGTTTTACAATTTTCTGAGCATAAGCCATTTTTTAAGAAAACTTTTATTATTCTGCACTCAGGACCTCTAGCCTTAGTACTGCCGTGGTATTTTAGAGGTCTGATTTTGAACAGCACAGGCATGTACAGTTGAGAGGAAGGAGGGAGGGTACCCTGAGCATTTCAGGAGTTTTTAATCGCACACCTGAGTACACCTATGCCTCCGTGACGTATCCACTTTTGGGCTGAGACTCTTAGACCTCTGGAGAGAGGATATAGCAGTGACATTGGGGTAGGGAACCCCGGATTTATCTGGAAGTCTCAGTGGCACTGAAGGTGGTCTTACAAGTTCCTTTTTCGTAGAGGATGCGTGATCCAGGCAGGCAGGGTGATGAGGAACCCTATGGGGAGGGTAGCTTCTGGTGTGGAAGTGCCATGGTGAAGCGTTGAAATTACAAGCTTTTATTTAAGGCGGGGGACTAGCTTTTATTTAAGGGCAAACTTTCTATGCAGCCTTGAGCTGACAGTAAGCTATCCCACTCCATATTCCCTGCCTGAATTCTTAACACATGAAAACACTTCACTAGCTTCCGTATCACCTGCCAGATCCGAAGATCCACAGTTCGTTTTAAAACCTACCACTTCTGGCCCCATCCAGGTTAGCACGCATGCAAAACTGCTTGTACACAACTGACAATGATTCTGTAACTTGAAATTAAATCCTGTTACATACACTACGTGGATTAATACTTACATGCTAAAAAAAGCAGCGTACCTAGAAGCCCTAAAACGCATCCATACTCATCAGTTAGGGATGTAATCAAATTTCTTTTTATCTGGTAGATGGACAAGATAAAAGTAAATTGTATGCTTTCATTAAGGGTGAGACAATTATCTGGGCAGTTGCCTTCTGCTTATTGTCTCAGAAGTGCTCTTGAGGTGGTTTTCTTTTTGGTGTGTGTGCTAATGAAAGGCGAAATAGCTTTACATTTTCACTTCTTGAATCGGAAAAGTACAGGGAAAAACTATATATTTAATTTCCCCTTAAGCGAATATAAAATATGCTGCTTACTAATGAGTGTTCCTGTCTTGTGTCCAGGAGAACGCACACTTCTTTGTTGCAGACATGATTATAGCATCCCTGGAAAAGATGAAATGTAATATCCTAAGCCAACAAGCAGAGTCCTGGGGTGTGGATGAAACGAGCGGATCGGATGGCAGCTATCACACCGATTCGGAGTTATCCTCTTACCCTGGAGTGAAGAAGTCTGATTCTTCTGTAGCCTCTTCAGACAGCGGTTATGAAGGCAAGTTGCTTAGTGTATAATGCAGCCTTTTCTGACAGCTGTTGCTGTATGTTGGTGTGCAAGAAAATAACAAAGGAATTTGGACATTGCTTGGAACCAAATCAATCCCCTGTCACCTGGTTTGAGTCTCTCTACACTTAAACAGACTTTGTTCCCTGAGGATCTGTATTCCACAAGTGTTTTCCTCATGCGTCGAATTCTTCCTTTTGAATATTCACATTTGTGTTTTATTTATTATAATTATTATTTTTTCCCATTCTCATGAAAACAAGAATATTAAAATCGAAGTGCCACCTAGCAAGCACCACTCTCGATAAAATGTGCCTGTCCTCTCTCCGCTTAAATCCTCTTGCAAGATTTGAAGCATGGCTCTTTCCTTCTGTGCTTAGTTCTGCAGGCTGCAGATCCGATCATCCAATGGATTTGAGTGAAATTGCCCAGAGTGTTCATGCACATATAGTTTGAGGCAAGATAATAAGCGCTCCTGGCTTTATAATGCGTGTGTCATCACTTGGGTTTTTAAGTAGATTTAGGTCTCTTGAGTAATGCAAATCTTACAGATGTAACTTAAGTCTAAATGACAGCTTCTGGGGAATGGTGTGCTCCCAAGTGAGAAGGGGAGAGACCACTGGTAATGCAAAAACTTCTATTTTAGTTTCTAGAAACTTCTCCCTAAGAAACCAAGAGGCTTGCTGTATGACAGGCCCTCAAAAATTTGCTCTGCGTGCGTGTGTAAAAATTGCTCTGTAAATACAGGCTGCATGCTAAAGTTTTGGGAAGTGGAGAAAAGTGATGAATATAATAATCTCAGCTACTCTGTAGATGCTGGATAGTTTTATTGGTGCCTTTTTTGTTCTGGACAGGCTGTGCTCTGCTGCCTGTCAGCTCCTCAGCACATCTACCATCACATCACGAGGCTGCCAGGTTCCCCTGCCACAGCGACTCAGAGGATGAGTATGTAGTTATTGGTAAGACTTTAAAATTTTAATTGCCAAAACAGCTTTGTTCGGCTGAATATGTTGCATCGTTTCGAAAACTTACTGACTTAGTAGGTGGAGAAATGACATGTCAAAATGGAAAGAGCTATGTATGACTCCGTTAGAATGCATGCAGAAACCCCAGAGTGGTGCAGGATTTCCTTCCTGCAAAAGAATATCTTTTCTGGCTTGAATGACTACAACTGTTTTCAGGATTAAACCAAATCAATGTAGGTGAGCAAAGTGTGAAACTGATGTTTAATTTACAGCCTCAGAAAACTATAGCAGCATTGTTTGGGAGAATTTAGGACAGTACATTATCAACTTAACTAGAAAGTGATGAGGTTTTAGGCAGCTCTACCTCTGCTCCAGAGCAGACTTTGTCCTGTTAGTCACCAGTGTTCTGCTCCCCTTCAAAGGATCCTGAAGTTTCTCTGCTTATTTTCTGTTTTTCACATGTAGAGAAATACAAACACTTAAAAATGGCCTGGGCATTGTTTAACCTCCATCTTATTTTCTCTTGTTAACAGATTATTTTCTTATTTTTGCTTCCTTCTAGTTTTACAGAGATCTACTTATTTTTCACCTCCTCTTTCCTAATCTAAGAATGGGGAACTGTCTCACAGAAAAACATGATTTCTGGTAGCAAGAGTTATTTTGACACATATGAATTGGGAAGCATTTGTCTTCAGAAGAATATGCGTGGCCAAAGCTGGTGCTACCAGTGTGAACACCTTGTCTGCATATTTTGTCTGCATAAAGATAATAAAGAAAAGCATGCTTTGATTCCATTCATCTCACCTGTTAGCTAACTCATTTATAGCATTATTTGGCATGTTTGTGATTGGCGTCTCCAAATATTTGTCAGTGTCCAAAAAAAAAGTGATGTAAGCACTATTATTATGTATGTTAATGTTAACGTCCAGTTCCTTCTGGCTGGGCCTGGACTAGCAAGCACTTAGTCTCTCCTTATTGATTCCCCCGCTCTTGAAGGGAGGCTGATGGAGATGATTTGATGCATTGCTGTTAGGGAATACTTTTCGTCACCTGATATCACAGCTCTGCAGGGGGCATCGGGCTCCTTGTGCCCGTTTTACAACCAGGGCTGAGGTTATTTCCCACATCCAGCAAGGGCATTGTAAAGACGAGTATATTTGAGACTGACAGCCATAGTAATACAGAAGGTGGACATGAAACTGTGCTGAGTAACAGAAGCTTTGTTTCTCAAATGATATGATAAAGCTTTCTCCTTTACTGCAGAACTTGAAGACCTTGAAAATCTGTCTGTCACCCCAGATGAAAGGTAATGCTTTGTATTTTAATGTAATAGCCCTTGCCATGTAAATGCAGTACAGTGGTGTTAGGTTTTTTGCTGGACCAGCTTTCTGGTGACTCTTGGATGGGGCGGGGAAAGGTGTGGGAGTCCTAAATTTGGTACTCGCCAAGGAAGGGGAAGGAATGCTGCTTGACAGCAAATGTCTTTGTGGTACTTGGCTTCACAGAGCATTCCTTTGGTCCTGGAGTCTTGCTGGAGGGTGGTGGCAGTGGCTCTGCTAGGGCCTGGGTGTATCAAAGCAAGGGAATAGAAATGAAGGGATGGGAGAAAGCTTTTCAGGGATGCAGAAGAGGCAGTGGATCTGCTGATGACACGCTGCTATTTTTCACTGTCTTTCTTGCTTAACTTCCAGATCATCTTTTGAACCAGGCAGCAATTCTGCTGAAGCAACAGCTCAGGAATTGTGCAGAGCTTTCAGAAAACACTGGTTGCAGGCAGAATCTGCAGTGCAACTGTCTGGTTGCCTGAGCTCATCTAAGCAGAGAGTGAGTCTGAGCGGAAAACAGCGGCCTCTTTATCCTGTTCCCCAGATAATCATTGTCTCGCTGCAGCTGCCTCACTGTTAGGGAAAGGGGGAAGCTGCAATTAAAAAATAAAATACAGACAAATACTCACAGATTATTCGTTAATTTTAGAGAAATTTTTGGAAAATATCCTCTCTGGTTAGTAATTTTCAGCACATTTGAGTTGTTGTGCAGATATGAACAAACAGCGTACTTCTCCTAGGACTGATACCAAGGAATTTAACGGAGTGGGGATTACGTGCTGGTGAAAACCAAACTGTAAAATCCTGGAGTATAAAGGGAGAAACTTTCTAGCATTTATTCTGTGTCCTGCTGAATGGCTGTTCATGAGTTTGTCTTTCCCAACAGTCTGTGCTGAAAGAAGAGATTCCGAGAGAGCTTGAGTCCAGTTTGAGTCTGGCTGAAGAAATAAAGATCATATCCAAATTAAGAGGATCTTCTGGCTGGACCCCACCAAGATCTCAGATTATATTTAACATTCACCCTTCAGTTAAGTAAGTCTAATGAAAGTAAATGCTGTCAATAAACCAGGGGGACTTGCGTAACACCTGCTGAAGTTGATGGAAGGAGCCTGGGTGATTTAATAAAAGCTAAGGTTAGGCCTGTTACTGTATGGCACAGCCTTCTGCAGTGTCTGTCAACAACTTTGCTAGAAAGCAGATGGCATCTTTTTTCCCTCTGCTGGCACGTCCTGATTAACATGGTGCATGCACTTTTACATGTGATAATACACATATTGTTTGGTGTTACAGTGGCAGTGTTTAACTGGAATCTGAAGAATTCCATTTTGTGAGATTAACTGGAGTATATTTTTAAGGCTTTCACTGCTTCTTTCCTGCTCACATTTCATGGGTAGTAGGTTTTCAGAAAGGAGGAAGAAAGGTAGTATTTGGGGAAACTGCTAGTCTCACTCTGCATAAAACAATGTTAAATGAACAAAGCAGGCGGTACTTTGGGGACAATGGCAATAAAACAGTGTTTTGTCAAGTGAAACGTAACTATTTGTCTCTGTATGCAGGAGAGATGCAGTGGTAGCTGCCCAAAACTTTACGTGTGTTGGTTGTGGAACCCCAGTAGAAAGCAGTAAGTATTATCAAAAGAAAAGAAAAAACTATCCATAACTGGTAATCAGGCTGTGATCTGCATCAGTGTAGATGTTCCACAATTGCGAAATCTGTCTGAGCTAGAAGGAAAATCTTACTGTTGGATGTGCCTGCAATAAAATGGGCAGTATAGTCCATTACCACTGCCTGAAATTTCTCACTGTAGATAGAATACAGTAGTTGATAGATGTCCTGCTCATACACAGTTAAAATCAGTAACAGTCAACAACAAAACAGGAAAAGCGTATAAAAATTAAGCCTCCGGGCTGGAAAATGCTGTTTTTTACATTTTCCAACAGTTTCTTTCAGTAATCCTTTCTCTCTGCCAACTTACTCATTTCCAAAAGTCTCTAAAAGCAAGCTGATGGAATGTGTGGTTTTGTTCTTTTGGGTTTGTTTTAACAATTATTTTCCCTTAAATCTTGATCACAAAATCCTGCTTGTCTGAAGAGTATTTGTGATACGCTGCAAGAACTGCTTGAAAGCATGGCGATTTTCAGGTCTGGTAACCAGATCTTACCTAAGAAATCCTTGAAATGGCTTTCAAGGCCACTTGAAAGGGCCTGCTGACAAGGTGGAAAAAAAATCAAAAATGTCTTTATATGGAAAAAATATCATACAAATGTAACACCGAGATCAGCTTGTCTTTCCTTCGACAGCAGCATTTTGCTGCTGGTTTGTGTGTTTGGTTTGGTTTGTGTGTTTGGTTTGTGTGTTTGGGTAAAGTAACAATGGTTTCTCTAAGACCTCGTTATGATGGATATAATAAGCTCAGTCTGATAGATACAGAAATGAGGCAAAGTTTCTCTTCTAATGGAAAATACAAACCTTATGGATGTGTTTACCACAATAACAACCCCACACTTCAAATAAAAAATAAAAAATAATAAAAACTAGAAAAACCTTGCCACTCACTCCAGTAGATACAGGTTATTTAGACAGGAGGTGTATTCCACAAATATTCACAGTGTCGTTGCTATCTGTGTACCTGCAGAATATATCAGGAGACTCCGCTATTGTGACTACCTGGGGAAATACTTTTGTGACTGTTGCCACAGCTACGCTCAGTCTTCAATTCCTGCCCGAATACTGATGAAGTGGGACTTCAAAAAATACTACGTGTGCAACTTCTCCAAACACCTACTGGACAGCATATGGCAGCAACCAATTTTCAACGTGTCGACTATCAACAAAGCCCTCTATACAAAAACAAAGGAAATGGACAGGGTGAGGGTAAGTGTGGCTGTAGTTTTTTGTTTGTTTTTAATTTGTGGCTCTGTGCCTTTTGGAGAAGAGCTCTTTGGGACAGGTTGTCCTTTGCTGTGTAAGGGGGGAAGGAGGCAGAGTTTGTCTTCTCTGCAGTTAGATTTGTCTCATCAACACTTCTGGGACTTCCTCTCTCCTCACAGATGAAGAGGAAGTAGGGAGAAGTCTCCAACCTATGCCAGAGATCTCATTTCCTCCCACGCCTGAGAGGTGTTTCCAGTTTCGGTTCAGTGTGGAGCTGGGCTCCTACAGTAAATATTTACTTCTGCTTGGCAGTTGGCTGTTGGAAAGCTCCAGAAGTTTTGAATGACTCCTTAATGTTGTGGGCCATTAGAAAAAACACCCTTGACTCATCTGAGGATTGAGGAAGGGTGCTGTGCAGACAATTACAAGCTGCCTTCTTGTCTGAGGAGACTGTTACTTGTTGTTAGACGTTTTTGGATGTGGCACCTTGGTGTGACAACATGGAGCACTTCGTACCATTGGAATTGCTTCCCTTGTCAGCAGTAAAAGTAGCATTTGCATTTGTTGACCTGTCATGAATTAGAAAATCCATTTGTTTAATTTTGTGCTAAGCGTGAAGTTCTTATTTTTAGATTATGGCTGATACACTGACAAGGGTTGCTGACTCAAGTAGTGTTTTTGTGTGTTTTTTTTTTCTCACAAATTTATACGTAAAACTTATTGTTTTGTTTCTCCTTCATCTTTTAGGAGGCACAAGAACAGCTTTTTCATTTAAAAAAGCTTTTGAAAACCTGCAGGTTTGGTGAAAGGTATGGACCATGATCATGTATGAAAAATAGCTTATTAAAACATACATAAAGTACTTAGAGAGCCTTCTTCTCTAGAAATATTTGAGTGCAATATTCAGTGAGCTAATTTGATCATCAGAGAAAGTTCTGATAACAGAACTTCCCTCTGTTGCACGGCAAATGTTGAGTAAAGAACAGCTTTTATGTGGTAGCTTTCTGTTTTTCTTAACATCACTAGACATGCGTTTGTTTAAGTTTGAATGATTCTTGCTAGGTGTGTATTTCCTTTCTTTGTCCCTTTTAGGTTGTCACCTCCTCTTGAAAGGCCAGAGATATTTATTTACATTAAGATATTTATCTACATCTCTGGGACAATTTGTCTTATTAAAATAACAAAAGCACGCACACACAAAAAGGAGATCCTTGGGAGTTTAAAGATTTCTTCCAGAAATCTGTCATATGCTTAATTCATTTTATTGTATACACGTACTAAAATGAAAGTAGTAAACTAACATGATAAATACCAGAACATGAGAAGGTAAAAAGCTGACCTTCTTCTTGCTGCAAGTTAAAGGTTTTTGGCATACATGTCCCCAGACTATGGGCATAAACAGCGGTTAGACATGTGAGTGATGAAACCTTCACCACAAAATTGCTGACATTTTTTTTAAAACACTCATAAGCAAAATAAGCTTCTGAAGTAGATTCTGTTATCTCTTCAACAGAATGTCTGTAAGAAAAGCATCATTTAAATGTTGTCCAACAAAATTAAATAGATATTTTAATGTTTCTCTTCAGCACAACCCCATGATTCCATTACAGAAATATGCATTTGGATCCTTTGTACCTTCTACATTGGGCATATGTGAGAAGTTTTAAAAGCAATAGCCATGTTTTCAGCGTTCACACGCTTAGCAGAAGCATAGTTTCACTTAATAGTGATCTGTGCACTACAAAAACAAAGATCTCTTGGCAAAAAAGAAGTAAATAATCCATGCTTTTTGTGTTAGATATGGCAGGGGATTTTACATGTTGAGGTAGAACAGAGCCTTTTACCCGTTATTTGAGAATTGCTGGGATAACTTCATATGGCAACTTCAGTGCCTGAGGAATGCACATTTGAAGTAGACATTTTATTCTAAATCCCAAACCCTGCATTTTTTTGTTAATGTGAACTAAGATTGGGAGGGGAGGTAGTATTTAGTATGAATCTGCTTTGTGTGATCCCAGGGTGACTGGAGAAGTGAAAGAGACTTATTTTTTAAATAAGCTTGAAAGACATCTTTTGTAACTTGGATTTTTTTTATTTTTTTTTTCCTTTGCAGTGTGCTGAAAGAATTTGAACAGGTCCCCAGCCATCTGACAGAGGAGCTGCATCTCTTCTCATTGGATGATCTGGTGAAGATCAAACGAGGGCAGTTACTGCCCCTTCTTAAAGATATTCTGAAGACCTCCATCTCTCACGTGGATGGTTGTGAGGTAAGGAAGAGTCAGGGCTCTTAGTGTCCTCAGTGTGAAGAGTATCCCTGCTGACATTTGCAAATATTATTTTCTTAGATTCAACTTAAAAAGTAAACAACTTTCTTTTCATTCTCATAGCTCTGTCAAGCCAAGGGATTTATCTGTGAATTCTGTCAGAGTGCAGATCTGCTCTTTGCATTTCAGACTGCCAAATGCAAAAGATGCACAGGTATGTTCCAGACCAGATGTTTTTCCTCCTTCCCTGAGGGGTGTTGGTGTGTAAAACAGTTCGTACTTCTATTTTAGGAAAACACTGAGAACATGCTTTGCTGAAAGCATGTTTATTTGAAGACAATAGATAGCATGTGTGTTTGACAGCCAGCCTGTGGTGGCTGTCTTACACCAGTAAATTTAGAGGCCAAAAATATGGACTTGTCTGATCCATAGTTATGTTTGCAGGGGGAGGCTAATTTTTGGGGGTCTGTGCATGACAGAGAGCTATAAGTGCTATAATATTGTTGCTATACCAGAGTTATTACATTCACTGTAAATCCTGGGAATCTTACCAAAATGGTTAGTCATAGTTATTACAGTGGTTATTGTCGTCCTGGTCTTATACTTGTTCTGTTCACTTTTATACTTGGGTGAACTAGGTAGGAAATTCTTAAAGGAACATAGCTATTGATTCTTTTTTTTTTTTTTCCGAATGTTAAACTGCTTGTATTTATAAACAGAGTGCAAAGCGTGCTTTCACAAAGCATGTTTCAAGTCTGGAGGCTGCCCCAAGTGTCTGCGGATCGCAGCTCGGAGGACGCTTTCAGAAACTCCATCAGTGGTGCCTCTGTGAAACTGGATTCCTCTGATGATGATTGCCCGTGTCAGACGATGCTCGAAGACAAATCTTCAGGTGCTTGACTAAGGATTAAATAATGTTGTTTTAGACATTACTATTCTTAATGTATGTCTCCTTTAGGGGAAGAAAAAAAAGGGGGGAAGAAAAGGCCTTTAATATCATCCTTGAAAACTCTCCCTAAAGGAGTTTCATCTTAACTGGTGACTGAAAGACGGGGTGTTAATTCAGTGAGCAGCATTTTTGTTGCTTTGTTTCGTCTTTGTATGTAAGATTTTTAATATTATATTTTTCCATATAACAATGATTCTTCTCTGTAATTATGCAAATAATGTATACATAGTAAACAAGTGTTGGAAATCCTTACCTGTGTCAGATTTTGGAAACAGAAAAAGTGGTAAAATACGAAGTCATTTTCTCATACGGTTCTACAATATAAAAACCTTTGTCCGTTTCGCCCATGACAGCAATTTTTAAGTGATCTGCCTGTCTTTATCTTGATCCATGAGCTTTTACATCTTATTTTCTCACCTTGTCCTGTTGAGGAGAGGGAGTGAGAGAGCAGCTGGATGTGTATTTGGCAGCTAGTGAAGGTAAGCCCACCACAAGGTGCTATATGTGTCTGCTTTGCAGATAACTAACAATTTCTGTTATGGGCAAAACAGATTCAACTTGAGGAAAATTTATTTATTTATTGTCAATTAAAACCGGAGTAGTAGGGTGAGCAACAAAGACAAGAATTACAATACCAACTTCCTCCACTTTTCCCAGCGTTAGCCTCGCTCCTTCATTCCCAGCTCCTCACCCTTCTCCTACCCCAAGCAGCGCAGGAGGAATAGGGGTCGTGGTCAGTCTGTAACAGTTCCTCTCTGCTGCTCCTTCCTCCTCACACTTTCCCCTCCTTCAATGTTGGGTCCCTTCCATGGGATACAGCTCTTCAGGTAGTGTTCTAAGAGTGGGGCTTTCCTACAGGCTGCAGTCTTTCAGGATAAACCTGACCCTGGGTGGGCTCTCCACAGTTCCTTCAGGAAGTATCCACTGGCTCCTGTCCATGGGCTGCAGGGGAATATCTGCTCTGGTGGCTGGAGCACCTTCTGCCCCTCCTTTTTCTCTGACCTTGCTGTCCATACTGCTCTTTCTCACTTTCTTTTTCTCTCTTCTTCTGCCTATTTGGTGTTTTGCCTTTAAATATGTTTTCCTGGAGGTACCACCACCTTGGCTGATGGGCTTGGCTGTGTCCTGCTGTGGGCTTGGCTTGGCTGGGCTTGGCTGTGTCCTTCTTTGTCCCTCTGGCATGGGGCAGCTCCGGCCTCTCCTCACAGAGACAGCCCCTGCTTTGTCAGCACCTTGACACCTCCACACAAGCTCTGTAGAAGCATCTTCCCAGAGCACTTGGACGCGTGAGGAGAGGCCGTGGGCCAGCAGCAGTGGTACTCCTGTTTAGTCTGCCCTCCTGCTCGCAGCAGTGAGTTTTCATCTGAAGGTAAAGTGCTGGCAGTTGAAAGCTGCTTTCCTTCCCAGCCCGCCTTGTTACTTCTGATGCAACTGGCCAAGGAAACAGCACATGCCTTTAGAAAGCTAGAGCAGCTGCTTCAACCTCTAAAACCACATTTTTCTGTGCCAACAGAGAAATCCCAAACCTTGAAAGCACGTACCGAAGCTGTGCTCTCTCCAACAGGCTGCTCTTGATATTTTCAATTTGTCATTCTCATTTTGCATTTCTTCCTCTCCCCACCTGCTAGCTCCATGTTTGTAAGGAAAAGGACATCTGTCTGTAAGCAGGGTCTGTATAAGTTCACCTCCATGCTAACGCTCACACTACACAGAAGTAGTGAGCTTGCTAATTGTTCCCCTTAGCTATTTTTTCTGTGGCCAAAAACAGATTAACTACTTACTGCTCAAGCAAGATTATCATCTCTTACTCAAGATCACCAAACGGATACTGAGGTAGGATAAGACGGGGTGAGAAAGAGCCTGCTTATGTAGCTGACTGCATTTAATATTATGCAAGAGCAAATTCTCATTTACGTTGCATGCACAACTAACTGAATCACATGAAAG
This sequence comes from Cygnus atratus, assembly GCF_013377495.2. Taxonomy (NCBI): domain Eukaryota; kingdom Metazoa; phylum Chordata; class Aves; order Anseriformes; family Anatidae; genus Cygnus; species Cygnus atratus. Next base: position 178,856,904 of record NC_066362.1, on the reverse strand, counting down.
GCCTTGCTGTAGGGATTTTCTTCTTACAAAGGAGCTCACTTGAATAATCCTTCTGTGGGATAACCTGCAGGGCAATTTAATACATCTTTTTCATTATTCACATATTTAGAAGAGCTAATCTGGTTTCTGGCTGTGCTTTTCACAAATGTTCAAGTGACTCAGATGTATGGAGGAGGGGCAGAGTCAGGGAGTGAGTTTCATGTATGAAGTGTTGGAACTCAGCACGTCCTCATCAGCTGAGTGCAGTGAAATGCAAGAGAAGATCCTTGATGAATATGAGGAGCTGGAGGAAAGCGGAAGACCCAAGAGGATCCGTTCTGCTGTAAATCAAGTAAAACTAGTGAAAATGTTCAACTGCTGATGGTAAAGCAAGGACCATTGGCCATGTGTTGGAAGGAGTAATGGGGGCTGGCTGCTATTTGCTGCTTTTGAGAGGTTGATGTTAGGCCCTGAGGAGGGTCATACTAACACCTGATTCTTGTCTGCTGGTGTCAGGACAAGATACTACTGGAGCGTGCCGAGACCGCAGTCTTGCTTCTCTTGTGAGAAGCAAGGTTTGGGTGACTAGACCTGTAGCCACAGTGTGGGCAGGAAGGGGTGACTTCATGCTATGCCCCCTGTAGGTGTCTTTAGGGAATAGCTTGTGTTCTTTGAATCAAGCTGTGTGGTTTAGTACTGACCTAAGAAGCTTAATTTGCTGTTGCTGTGCATATCTCTGCAAGTAAGTATGGAGTTTGAACATTTCTGAGGATAAACTATACCATAATGCAGATCTAAGATAAGAGCTATCTAAGACACAAAAGCTCTATAGCTACAGTGGGAGTAGCTGGAAGTAAAGTCCTGCACGTGGAAATTCCTCTGAATTCTTTGAGAGAAGACGGCAAGGGTTAGATTGCCTTACTAACAAATCGGAAAAGTTCAAGTTAAGCTGCCTGCTAACTGGAAAGCTGAATGTATTTCACAAAGAACAGTGATGCAAGAAACACAACCCTTTACCTAGGGAAAGAAGGGGAATTGTCTCACCTTTCCTTGCTCAAGTCATGAGGACCAATGCCTGGCCTTAACAGTGGCATTGGTCACACAACAGGAGCACCACTGAGATCTTATTGGATCTATATTCTTGGGGACGTAGGAGAAAGATAAATCTATTCCTAAAAGCTGTCTGCCTCACTCTGCAGGCAGAATTCAAGTTAAGACAATTTAATTACTAAGTGCTGTAGGAGCAGGCTTTCAAAGGAACATAGTACAAATACCTCAGTCTCGTTGCTAACAGTTTTACCTGCTTTCCCTGCAATTTTGTTTGCACTAATTTCTTGTATTTTTCTTGTAGTTTCAGCTGTAAGTTGTACAGAGATGGAAGTGCTTTGCTAAGACTCTGTGCATTGCAGCTAGAATCTTTCATGACACATCATACAGTTGTTACTGTAAATAATAGAATAATATTAATTGCTAGGTATAGTATGGACTCACAAATACAGGTCTTCAACTGTAAGCAAATATGTCAAGTAATTAAGTAGCTTTATGGCGCTTACTAATTCTAGGGATGCCTGTCACACCCATCCTCTTTAGGAGAAGAAAACATCTACGTGGCTTATTAGAAACGATATTTTGTCAGGTTTTGCACGCAGCAAGCAAACTCCTTCAGCAGACATCTTTCACCTCTTGATGTGCCTGTTTTTATGTTTTAATTAATATTTTTTTAAATTTACCATTATTTCCTCACTTTTGCTCTGTGACTGCTGCTTGAGGAGTGCTTGTTGCCACTTAATACATTGGCAGGCCTAAAGGCCAGCAATCTGAATACTCTGAATAACACCTTGAGGTACGAGTTGTACTTTTTTGGTCTAGCATTTAATCATCGGTGTCCTTTGGTCTAGAGCATCTACACCCCTCGGGGAATTTTGAGCAAAGCTATGAGACACTTTCCCTTTATACATGTAAGAGCCATATTTGACTGATCACATGTTGCATATCTGCCTGACTGCAGACTGATAAGTCTTCCAGATTGCAAAACCAGGAGGTCATTAAAGAAAATCTTATCATTACAAGAGGTAAAGGGAGCGGTGAGGAAAAGATTTAGAAGAAAGACTGAGGTCTGGCTATAGCATTCACTTCAGTGGAGCACGGAGACAGCTGAGCAAAACTTGAAGCAGTGAAAAGGGATCTTCAAAGAAGATGATTTGCATTTCAGTGGGATAAAAATAAAAATGCAGGTTAAATCTGTATCAGTAAATTGAACTTGCCCAGGACTGTTTCTCTGGTACTGAAGGCAGTGCAAATTCAAACATGCCATGGTTTTGTTCAAATCCAACATGCCAGCTGTGAATGGCTTCTGGTCCATGCTAACTCATCTGTATTTGCCAGCATGGGCCAGGATTGTGCCACATTTATTCTAACAATTTGCTGGTGCAGACATGCATGTTGCAGTGCCCAGAACTGCTGCTTAATTTGAGTGTTATGGGAGTCCACCTAGCACAGGTCTCAGGCTCTTCCCTTCCACGTGGGTGCTTGGACTGCAGTCCAAGAGACATCTTCCCCTCACCTGCTCCTCTGGCTCTGTGACAGTGAGCAGGTTCCCTTGGTGGTGCGTGATGCCCTGATGTCCTGATCTTGTGAAGCAACCCCTGGTGTTGAGAGGGGTCTGGGTCACAAATTCCTCAGCATATCTATTCTGAGCAGCGAATTGTTACGCAGAGTATGAGAGCTGCTGGGGGTTTGGAGTGATCACAGATGAAAAGGAGAAAGTCAAGGGCCTAGACTTTTAAGTTGTGATAGATACTGGTGTTTCACATCAGCAAATGGGGATTGGACTGAAGTAATTCATTTTTGCTGTGTTTCCTATTTAGAAATTAATGATTTCAATTAGAAGAAAATACTTGTGGCTGTCAGTGGTTGGTGTAACTGCTCATATCCTCAGGAAAGCTTACAGCTTGGTAGCTGCCAATTTCTCACTTTCCACAAAGTGATGGCATCCCCCTAAATGTATTTTTCCTGCCACCAAATTGCTGAAGGTTTGTTTATTTTGACTTTTTGACTGAGTATGTCTCAAGGGAAAAAAAAAAACCTCTTCCTCCCACCCTGCAGATTTCCCCTCAGTTTATATTTAATGTTCAGTTATTTGCAATCAAACTAAACCCAGTACCAACCTAGTAACAACTGCTCCAAGGGCAGGACTGGCTAGCAGGGGGAATTTGGGGCTAAATAAATCCCTGAACACGCTGGATATACAGGGGAAGATGTAACAAAGTACTGTCTGCCTGCAAAAACAGCTGAGTTATGCAGAAGAATCAGCAAGTAGACAAGTTTTGGTGAGCAAGAACCAGACTTTGTACAAGATTTGTGGACCTAAGGGTGAGTACCTATGAAAATACCATGGGGTACCTATGTACATGAGATGTAGAGAGATGCTCTAAAGGCATGAGCAGAACACCACATGGGGAAATCTGACACAAGGAAGCAGCAGCAGTTGGAGACTGAACCGCCCAGCTAGAGGGGCTACATCCATGGCAGAGATCTGTGGTGACAGCGCTCATTCCCTGGGCCTAGGGCGGGCACCCACCTCCCCGTGCACTGCACAGGGAGCCAGACACCAACAGCCTGGATCCAATAAAAGGTGTTGAGATCGGAATTAAGAAGAAACTGAGTCAAAATTGGCAATCTTATGGAGCCCTAAATACCCATAGTCCTTCACAGTAAAAACTGCCTAGAGGTCTCCTCCTCTTCGTCAGGCCCCTGTCCTAGTCTGGGCAACTCGATACCAGCTTCCTACTGGAATAGGATTTGGAAAAGGGGAAGTCAGCTTGAGTGATGGACTGATCCTTGCTGTAGCAGAGCTCAGGGAATGCTTGTGGGGCAACTTTCAGCTAATAGCTAAAACATGATCTTACTGAAATGCCCAGCACTGTGTTGCGGATGCTGTGAACAGGGAAGCACCCAGAACTGTTTGGACAACGGACATTTGTAGGACCTCAGCTGGACTGATTTTTGACAGCTTGCTCTGTTGTCCCTGTGCCATTTAGCTGAAATAATCTGACTCGCCTCACTTCTACAAAGAGCAGAAGCAGTTCTTGGATTTCCTTTCTCTGCTTTTTCAGTCAAGCCCTTTCCAGTTGTCCACAGAGGCAAAAATTAAACCAAGAGGCAAACATCTAATGTTACCAGCCTCTCTTCTCCTAGGCCTGTTTTATTTGCTAGCAGGCCTCACAGCCCACTTGAATTCCTTTGTGAGATGTGTTCCTCATGATACAGTACAATACCTTGTGGAAGGACTGCTTTCTATGTGTGGAAATGCTATTCCGTAATGTAAGAGTGATACTGAGGAGGATGTTAGCAAAGAAAAAGGAAGCAAATTCATCATGGTGGTGTCAGCCAGAAGAAAAGAAGAGGTGCTGTAGAGTTAGTTGGACGGACTGGTCCTTGGCAAGACCTGGAAAGGCCTGCTGCTGCCCGACAAGACAGCACGAAGAAGCGTTCCCAGGAAGACATCAGGGTGCCTCCCATAAAGCAGAACAGAGGTGGTGTTGTGGTCAGTTCAAAGCAAGCCAGCGCCTCTGAAGCAGCTGACAAACGCCGCTATTGCACATCAAGGAGCACGGTGTGGGGAAGGAGAATTTATTTGCCTCACCTGGAACCGGGAGCTGTTTTACTGTGCTCACATCTCAGTCCAACAGTTACTGTAAATCAAGTGCCCACTCCCCAGTTTCTCAGAAAGTGAAACTAAATCAAGCCAGGAATGGTTTTACAGGCACAGGACGTGTTTTCAGGCCTCCGACACATTTCATGGATGAGTCAAAAGAATATGAGCAGTATTTTTATGCTCAGACAGCACAGAGGATATGTCCATTCTTCTCCTGTAAGGGAGGATTTCCTAATCTGACTGAGCCCCTAGTAACACCTAGTAACATCTGGTTTTAATAGCCATGTTCCCCTTGTAGCAAAGCCCCTTGGCAGGATAAGCTACTCAGCACAGTGCTGGCAGTTCATTCCCATTTCAGCTGGGAATGAAGTCCACATGTTTCTATGTCATCCTAGAAAAAAAATGTGGGGGTCTGTGACTGAAACAGAGCCCCGTGGCTGCTTGGAAGCATAACAAAAGATGGAGAAGTCACTGAAGTGAGAAAACCTGGAGAGATGAGCAGTTTGAGAAAAGTGTTAGCATCATTTTGCAGAGAGCAAAATGGAAGCAGAGTGGGGTTGCAGCAGCCCGGAGGAAGCTGCTGGTACAGCTGGAAGCATACCGTGGATCTAGGCCAGCATCCTGAGCAGAGGTGCATCTTTCTTCCCTACCCTTCAGACACAACAGTGATAGAGGGAAACATTCTCAGGAAGGATGAAATGCACGGGGAAGGGTGAAGAAGCCCCCTCTATTCCTTATAGTGAAGAGAATTTTGTTTCTTTCGTGTTTCATCAGGTTTAGTCAAAATGTTAGCAGCTACACTCATCGGCCACCTCTCACAACAGAATGTGCTTAACGTGGGGGATCTGAGTGTCCCAGATTCCCCTCTAAATGCCTTTAAAGTCACCTAGCTCTCGCCATGTTGTCTAGCACTGCGTTTGGGCTCCTTCAGTCAGCCCCAGTGGTCAGGCACAAGTTCTGTACCGGAGTTAGGGAGGCCTGACCCCGATCCCCAGGATTTCTGTATTTGACAGGCTGATGGGAAAGCGGAAATAACTACCAGCGTATCCTACTTCAAAAGTTCCTATTTCATAACTGTTTTCTGGCTGGTTAATGCGTGCACTTCTCATTTTACAAAGCAAACGTGCACAACTGCTGCTCCAGGAGGTGCCATATGGAGATGGCTGTGACCCCTCCCCATGGCTCCTGCAGCCCCAGTCACCTCCCAGTTGCTCCTTCCAAGAGATGGGGAGATCCATGACCAGCACATCTGCTGGCTTTGGCTCCGGCCTCTGATGCTGGGTCCAGGGCCCATCTCTATGAAGGTCTCATCCCAGCACTGTGCTCAGTGCCCACCAGAGGAGTGTGATGAGTTTACCCGTATGTTTTCCCAGCAATATTCACTGTTTGCCGCTTAACTTCTGACTGACCACGGATATTGTACAAAACCCTCCAATAAACACCAAACTTGTGTTGACCCAGGACTTCACTCATGAGTTCTGCTTGGGTCTGGGGAAGGAGGAACAAGAGAAAAGTTGCTGACACCGAATCACTCTCTGTGAAATAAAAACCGATCCAGGGATTTCCTGCTTTTTGCAAAAGGTTTGGTGTTTTGTTCCCTCCCTGTTCAGGAGGGAATGATGGGTTAATGCCTGCATTTGCACAGTGACACTGCCGTGTACCTGGGAGTCACGGAGTGAGAAGGGAGTCCCAGGGCTGTGCTGGGAATGAGCAGTGAGGGTGCCAGGGTGCCCCTCAAGCGACAGCCTCACGTGGCAGATGACCCACCACGTGGCATTTCATACGCCGGGGCCGCAGGAAATTGTGAAATTTGTACATAAGCTTCAGCTTCTAGCTGTGTGATGTTTGTCAACTGCTCATACGAACCTCAGGTGGCCAGTCTGGTGTTCAGGGCTCAGCTGTGTGCCTGTACAAGCTGGTATGCTGCCGTGCCCAGCCCTGGGATTCTCAGCCACAGGTGGCCAGGCGCTGAAAAACAAGACATCGCATACATTTTGCACGGTGCATCACCCAAAGGAAAGAAGAGGGGTGTTTTCTACACGTTGATCAGAAAAATGTGGCTTGACCTCCAAAGGGATTCGGCACGGCTCAGGGCCAGAAGCTGGGCAGCAGGACAGACCAAGGACAGCAGGGATCTGTATCTGTGAGACCAGCGAGAGGAGGAAATGAGGAGCAGAAAGGAATGGAAAGCAGGAGCAGGAGCACGTCTGTTGAGAATTTTGTAAATGTGATGGGGCAACAGGACGGAGCAGTTAAGCACAGATCGTTGCAGATTTTCCTGTTGTGAACTCCACTCCCTGGCACATGCGCTTCTTTCCTGTGCTTGCCTAACACATAGCTGCGGTGCTGCGGTGTAGCGGTTGCTTCCTGGGAGGAGGACGTGTTCCAGAAGGGACTGGGTGACTGCAGTACATGCTCCTGATGGGCAACGCTCAGCCCCAAGTCTGGGCCCAGAAACCTTGCCGTATTTCACAGGTACAAAAAGTAGCCACATGACCAAGGCGTGCAGTGCACAGCCCTCAAACATCATCTTCTCCTCCTTAGACGATGGGACAGGACATGCCTGATGGTTATTATCTGTGGCCCAAACCCTCCCCACTGGCTGTGCAAAATCAGCGCATGGGTGTATGTTGCTTACTTTATCCTCTGCATGAAAAGGGAAGAGCTCTTGGAGTGTCTCTCTGCACCATCCACACCACCTGCACCCTTAAGCCTCCTTCCAGCTGGCTGGAGCGCTGAATCCCAAAAGGACTTGCAATAAAAGGTTCCCTTCCTCTCTAATCCTCCCTGCCTGTACACATATGTCCACACACAGCTCCTTGTACACACGCATGCGTGCACACATGCATAGACATGGGTGTGTTTAAAGGCATAGGGCCCATTGTAAAATCAAGAAATGCCAAATTTCTTTTGTTCAATTAGGGCCTCTTGTCTCCAAACAGGGCCACATCTGAGAAATAGGAATGCTGTGTACTGATCAGCAATAATGAGCCACTGCTGAGCTAGCTAACCATGACATGAAAATCAGAGTTATATTTTTAATGACCTTTCACTAGAACAAGTTAGTGCTTTTTCTTCTGGTCTCACAAAAGCTTTGCCCTCTGCCCCAGGGTACCTGTGACAATTTCAAAATTCCAAGTTAGTGGGGAGATCAAACTGAGGCCCCCAACACAAGCTGGCTGTAATTTGAGGTTTGCCAGTCCTTCTTCTGAGGAACTAAGAATGAACTGTGTGTGTATGCATTCATGTGAAAAATATGATGCCTATGCTCCAGCATGTGGGTCAGACACTTTAAGTTATCCTGTGATAAATACCACTAGTAAAATGCTCAAGGATAGTTTTAGAGGGTGCATTTGGTGTACTCTAGGTGAAAAAAAAGACAAATAAGGCTCGAAGGCTTTCACGTAGGAGATAAGAGTTTGAGTTGAATTGAAAAGCTGTGTATTCATCTGCCAAGCAGCAGCTTTGCTGAGGTTTGTCTGGTTTGATCACAATTTTCATTTCACACTTTCATGGAAACTTCAGGAGGTAACTGGCTCCCTGAGCATTGTTCTGCAGGGCAAGCCAGCCTGCAAGTGAGTCAGACAGTTTAACTCACAGTCGTGTCACAAACCCTTCACACTATGCCTTATGTGTAAAAAGCAAAGCAAAACAAGTCTCATAAAACATTAAAACTTCACGAGAAAATACCACTAGAGGGGGCTGGCCCTACATGAGCCAGTTCAGGTTTGTGCAGCCCTCATGGACACCAGCCCGTGCAAACGCACCTGAGTGTAGCTATAGCCACAGAAATTGCCAGGCCTGCCCAAACCAGGAGAAAACCCATAATGCTAACCTCAGCAATGTGGCACTGCTGTGTTGATGCTGTTCTCTAGTCCGAAGGTGTGTCTGCAGAAACACCCCAAGCTGGAGATGAGCAAGCCTTCATCCCCGGGGGGAGCAATGCCCACGTGCAACAGCAGTTTCTGCAGAACTGCACCCGCTGTTCGCTGCATGCCCTGGCTCCTTACTCCCACACCCCCAAACTTTCCCACCTCTACTCCTATATCCCCTTAAGTCCCTTTACAACTTATTCGCTGTGAAAGACGCAGCAAGTGCCAACTCTGCTTGCTGCCAGGTTAGCACTGCAGAGTACAGCCTTCTGCCCCTGGGGCCTGGCAGAGAGGCTGTGGGTCGGGTCCCAAAAGCCCAACTGCTTTTGGAACTCCTTCAGTCTGTAGACACTGTCTATTAATTAGTCCTGGAAAGCTTTACAGTCAGTCCTACAACATGGTGAGAAACCACTGAAGGATATCCCTAAGAAAACAGTTCAATGTTAGCAATTGTATTTGGAAGAAACAGGACCACAGTTCACAAAGACATATTTTTTCAGGCAATGATTGGCACATATCACCTCCTCCAAGCCATCCTGGCACGGCCCAACTCTCACCCAGAAGCCAGAGGGAAGCAGTGCTGCACTTGAGCTAATAATAATAACGAGGATATCAATTTGTGTGGATACTGAGGCTCACGGCTTGTTCCCAGCCAGCCAGCTCCAAGCCCCCAGCACAGAGGGTGTGTGTGTGGCCGTGTTTGTCTAAGCCTGCATCCACCGTTGCAGAAGGACCTGTGGTACCCCTCAGTGCCACAGCTCACCTTCCTCACCACAAACGGGAGAGAAAGCAAAAAGCTGCTGCAAAGTTTACCAGGGATCTTGCTAACTCCTGGATTTGTGATGCTTTGGAATTATTTTGAATGATCAGTTCTTCAGCACGCACAAATCCTCTGGACAACATCGGTCCCAGAAAGCTTTAAAGGTAAAAATCTCACTTGTTCCTTTACCATGGAGTTTTCTTCCTGTTCCTCTCAAAATCATGGGGTGGTTGCTCAGATCACCTGCTCTGTGGTAGGCACTGCAGCTGCTGTGGTCTCTAAATCTATTTCCTACTCTGCATGCGAAGACTTAAACTTAGGAAATGGCAATTTTCATAAAAGTCTTCATGCAAGTGACATTTCCCTGACTTTCATGTTTGAATAATGTTTATTATGGTTTGCATAAAGTCCTTCAGATCTCTCTTCACTGTAATGCCCATGAGTTCTCTTAAAAACCTCTGAATTCCCTCTTTCAGTTCTCTTTCTGGAACATCCATTTCTGCTTTTGCGTTTACATTTCTCTAACTTCTTTCCCAGAGCACGCTGCTGCCTGACCCCATTCCTGGCAGCCCATAGCTGGGCACTCGCACTGAAAGGACATTCAACCGAATTAACTGACTCCAGCTAAAATCCTAGCGCAGACAAAGCGCTTTGGGGTTTTTAGTGCAATTAGTACAGCAAGTGGAGAAAGAGTCACAAAGGTGCTTTCATCCTTCAGCTCCACGTAAAGCGGATTCCAGGTGCTTTGACCTGACGGAGTGAAGCCTACCTCCATCGTTGGTTTGGCCTTTGTCCACAGGTGCCTAAATTGTCCTTGCAGCTTGCCAAGGCACCCAAAGGCACCTCTGCACCTACCTACTCATATGGATTATCATGCTGTGGGAGCCACACACAGACAACACCGAGTCCACTCAGAATTGCTGAGGAGGAGGGAAAATTGTGTACATGCAGTTTCAGCTCCTTGTCATCACATCTCAGCAGGGCTCACCAGCCGCAAGCCAGTAGGAATAACATGATGTGTGGTGGAAAGCAGAAGAGATGATGGGTAGGGAAAGGCGGAATACTTTTTGTCCCATGTACTGATGCTACAGAGCTGTCTTCAGGCATCCAAGACTCAGGGGGCCAAAGGCAGGAGCTGGCAGAGGATTCCTGTCCTTGTGGCCCAATGCTGAAGACAGAGCAGCAGGAGGTCCATATATTGAGCCCTGCCATTGACATTACAGATACATTTTATCTGATAATTATTTTGGGACAAATTCTGTAATCTAACCACGGGAGCAGAGGTGGTGGCCTGTCCATGGGAGTACTTGTGTACAAAGAAGGCCTGTGTCATCAGTTTTGCACTCTCCCCTATCTTTTTCTTCTCCTTTCCCTTGGGCTGCCTCTGGGTCCCAGTTGCCTTCATAATGGATTTCTCTCATTTAACTAAAAGTTGAAAAAAAAAAAAAGCTGCTATACATAATAGTTCTGTAACTGTCTGGGTTGATAATAAAATCAGAGGATTGTGGTTTTGAGTTTTGTTTCTTAAAATAGTAATTGATTTTCACTGTTTTCCTATATTTTATCACTTGCACTGATACAATGTGGGAAACAACACAAAGCATTGACTAAACTGTTACTGAACAGTACTGTGGTTAGGGAGCACGAAACCAGAAGCTGGACCTCTGATCCCAATTCTGTTTCGGGCTGTCTTCATCATTAAGTCACTTTGGTGATTTTTTTTTTTTTTAATGTTTGGAAAAACATCAGACATTTCAGATCTGGAGACTGGAACTCAAAAAAAAAAAAAAAAAAAAGGAAAAAATAAGAAAATATTTTCTCCCATAGTAATCAAAATGCTTATAAACCAAAAAATATTTGTAAGACCTTCCATGGCTTGCAAAAGTGTTGCAGTTTTGACAATAGTAATTTCTAGTTCAGGAACAAAGTTATCCATTTTTAAAGCAATGATAGCAGTAGGGAAGAATCTGCTACCTTGTTAGGTATCACTGGAGGGAGCATAGGGTCAGCATAAACGTTCATTGATTTTGCATAGGGCTGAGTCTGCCTTTCATTTCGTATCAACGAGTATGGAGATGAATTGAAACAGACCATTCAGAGCTGAAAGCACTTTAAGAAAGACATGGTGATGGTACACAGCATGTGATCCATCACTCCAGCAGAGTGCCAGGTTGTCCAACAGGATAACATAACATGAGATCACACATTTCTGAACTATTTTGTCCCATTCATGGTTTCTCTTCTGTAATCCAGATCACTTTCCGCAAAGTACCATTGTCAAGCCCCAGTCTGAGACACAAAGTTTCTAAGGCATGATGATGAGCATGCACAGAAGTAAAATGGAAGCCTTCCAAATTTAAATACATTTCTGTAAATTTGGATGAGCTGAAGTCCTTCACCATAGCGAGGTCCACTGCAGCAGTCACAGACAGTAAAACTGCAATGGAAGAAATTGTGTCAAAAAATTTGCATCACCCTTCTAAGACTATATCCATGCCGACAGCAGTTCAACTTCCTCACTCACAAGCACAAATGAAAGAAATTATCTGGCCTCAGAACATTTATGGCTCACCGCTGGAGAAGGTGCTTATACTTCCTTAGCTCCACTTTAGTAGAGGCCCACTCTATTCCAAAATAGTAATTATTACTCTAGCACTAATGCTTGGTCTGCATGGCTCCCATGGGAAGGAGGAGACAGACATGTCAGAAATAGAAGGATGAAGGGAAGGGAAGGGAAGGGAAGGGAAGGGAAGGGAAGGGAAGGGAAGGGAAGGGAAGGGAAGGGAAGGGAAGGGAAGGGAAGGGAAGGGAAGGGAAGGGAAGGGAAGGGAAGGGAAGGGAAGGGAAGGGAAGGGAAGGGAAGGGAAGGGAAGGGAAGGGAAGGGAAGGGAAGGGAAGGGAAGGGAAGGGAAGGAGAGCTGACATAATGTTTGCCTCAGTTGTAAGCTTCAGGTCAATCTCCCTTCTGACTAGAGTGGCTTGACACACAGCCAGAACGTGAAGCTGCAACACACATTTTGTCTGGAGCATGGGTGGCCATGTAAAATATTCGGAATATTAAATAGAAGAATCTGCATGCAGTGCCCAATAAATCTTAATTGTAGTTTCATGTTCATGCAGATATACACAAAATCTGAACTCAGCATACATACATGGACGCTATTGTATATACCACAGTATGTAAGAGCATACCACTGACCAGCATTAATTTCATGTGAAACAGTGACATGTAGTGAAATGTGAAATGTGAACAGCGAACAGTGAAATGACAAAGTAGGAACTTCCACACTATTAATGCTTGTAGAATTACTGATTAGGGGCCAGTTATGCACATTTCTTGTACACAATACTCCTATGGGTGGGTCAAGGGAACAGAACATATTTCTGTTACTTACTCTTTCAATATTTTTTCAGTATCTTCTGTGATGTCTGTGTATCTTTCCTTTAGGTTATTTCTGGAGAAGCAAAGGGCAGCCAGATGAGTGAGCTTCTGAGACTGGTTTTGCATCTTTTCATTCCATACCAAGGGATGTATGAAGTTATTTTCTATTCTGAGGTACTTTAGTGGAAGATTCAAAACCCCAGATGGCAAAGCAGAGAGCTGGTTCCCTTCAGTGTTCAAACATTCGAGCTTTCTGTAATTTTAAGGACCACCAGGCATTTACTTATAGGCTGTTCACATTATATCTTACCTTGACCATGCTTATATAATTTCCTACTTCCCATTAGATAAACTACTACACCAAGATGTCATATATGCATAAATGCTATGTGTTTCTTACAGTGCACTTCACGTACTGGACACAACTGTAGATACAATAGTTTTCTAATTATAGTTCAAATGTCTGGGTTAGGAAATATCTGGGCTGGACATATCTGAATAAATTAGATGTACACAGAAATCATCAGCATTAAGGACAACAAAGAGCAACACAATCTCATGTATGAATAATTCCTTTTCTACCATTTCTGTGGGGTGGTTTCCATAGAGCTAGGTTTTAATTCTCGTCTAACCAACACTTCACAGTGCTTGAAAGCCACCACACATGGTTTAAAAATGCATTTTCTTTTTCTTCATCATGTAAATCAAGTTTATGTGCACACATATGGTCCAAATGAAAGAATGATCATATTTTGCAGGGGAAAGGTTGACTTACAGCTGTCTTCAAGTGGCACAATTATACAACTGCCATGTACTGTTTCAGCTGAAATGAGCCTTCCACATAGGACTGAAGAAAGGGAAGAGAGGATGCAGCGAATATTCTCCATTTTTTCACTGATACGATCAATATCCAAATATGATTCATGGTATTATGCTGTAGAGAACCGGTTTCAATTTATGTTGCTTACATACCTTAAGTTCTTGATGTCATTAGGAATAACTCTAATATCATTATAGGCAATGTCCAGATACTGGAGATTTTCTAATAGAAACAAACTATAATGAAAGAAAAGAGAATGATGAATTAGAAACCTAGATGAGAGAAAATAAAAAATAAAAATCAGAGAATCATAATAATTTAGGCTGAATGGGACCTCTGAAGTTCATCTAGTCCAACCCTGCAGCTCAAATCATTCCTAACTGCTACACAGTGTGTAGGTCTCTATTTTTTTACCTGCTATGAAAGTGTATGATGACTTAGCCTCTTTTCCGCATCCAAAAATAGGGTTCAGCTCTTCAGTGAGCTGAAATGGTCTCTAGCAGTACTATCTCCACTCAGTGTGGATGCTGAGATGGGTGCCTCAATTAAATATCTAAAGCCGGGGGCATAAAGCTGGGTCTTAGCATTCCAAAATACTCTAGAAAGGGAATTTTGCTTCTGTACTCCAGCATCTCAACAAGACAGTTATATTTTAATTTATTGACTAAGTTTTAAAATGCTACCTATTTTTATTGCTACACAAAGGCAGACAGTAGAGCCAAGGATGGAAGCCACAAGGCCATTATTCTATAAAATATTTTCAGTCTATTCACTGAAAATGAGCTACAGCACACTAACATATATATATGTAGTGAAGATTCAGTAAGGCGAGGTATTTTAGCTGTTTCAATACTTCCATCTCCTAGTACTATGAAAAAGTCTTTTTGTTTGGGTTAATGGAATGGCTAGAATTGAAATTAGTGAATGATTATAATGTATAATAATGTCAAGACAGAAATCCTTGTTTGGCTTATAAATGTGGCAAACCTTTCAATTAATAAAAAAATACCTCACCCAGATGGAAGATCTGATAGTAAATTGAAGGAAACTGTAAATTTCTTGAGTTAGTTCAGTCTTTGAATGTCATTTGGGATTTTTCTGATGGGGTTGTTCTGGAGCACAAGCACTTGTAAGGATTTAATATTAAACACCTGAGAAGGGAAGGGGACAGGGAATGATAAAACCAACAGCTGTTTATTCTGCATTTCTATCATCAGTAAACTATGCTGGAAGAACTAGGAAATAAATATTATAAGATTAGCTCATACAAGTACTGTATATGTAGATACAACTAACTACTGTATTACTGCAGATACAATATGAGACACAATTGCCACTTACCATATCACTTAAAACATTGAGAATTGCAGGCAGAGCTGCTAGTGCTGCTGGCTAAGACTGTCCAGCATTTCTCTTTATAAGCCTTATTTTTGCTCCTGATGTTGCATTTTACCTTTTTGAGATTAAATTCTCCATTTCTATAATGTATGCTTCAAAAATGTTTTTGCTGAAAAAGGTTTGAATGGAAATCAGGGGAAAAATATTTTGTTTGGTCTGCATTTAAGAAGACACTGAAAAGCAACCTGATAAATATTTCTGGTTTTGAAAGGGCTACTGCAGTGTTTTTCAAATCATAGATAAGAATGACAAAAAAGAGTAGTGAAAGTTTTCAAGAGAGATGTTTAACTACTATAAGCACCATTATTTAAGTTAGTCATCTCATTTCTTAAGATCTTGTATGTTTAGCTGCATACAGATGGTGAGTCAGAAAGGCAGGGAGTAGAGAGGAACAAATTTTGGAAAAGTTTGAAAAATAACGTTTTAGCTCCACAGCTCAAGATACCTGTGCTGTTGAGGAAGACATCTGAAGGTCTAAACTGGTGCTGCTTTGAGTGGGGGTTTGGACTAGAAGACCTCCAGAGCCCTTCCAGCCTGCATCTACAACTTCAAGTTGTCCAAGGACAGCTTTTTCCACAGCAGGCAAAGCCCTGGGCCTGAGCAGGAGAGACCATGTAACCACGTAGCTAACATTGCATCAGGTAGTATGGCACTGTGTGCGTTATCCTGGGCAATTCTTGCTTAAAACAAAAAGCAAGGAAATGCCCACAGTCCCATAACATGGATGTATCTGCCTGCATTGTCAGGAATTTGCTCAAACTACAAGTGTCTGAAAAAAAAATACACAGTCTGTATATGTTCACTAAACCTTTTCTGAATTTTAACAGTTCCTCATTCCTAGCGATTCTGTCCACATTAAGTCTGCTCATATTTAGATTTTTCCCAGTAACTCCAGGTTTTTAGCTGCTATAGATCACATCTGGATACCTTAAGTGAGTTGGGCAGACTGAAACTATTGGGAGTTGTAGCTACAGATTGCTGTGGGGAGAAGGTGGATGAAGGACAGCAAGACCTGTGAGAGCAGACAGAGGCTTGGGAGGACAGCCATGAAGACTTCTGGGATTCTTCCCACTATTCTTACTGACCCCAAATAACTAAAAAGGTAAAGAATTTGAGTATTGGATTTTTTTTTCATTTGTTCTAAATATCTGTACTATTACATTTGCATTTAAACCACGATTTGTTGAAAGTTACTTTATATCTAATATCTAACCTGTAAAATTTCATCCTTACAACATTTTCAATGGAAAATAAGCAGTACATACCTCCATAGGAAAGAAGAGTAAATTATTGAATGACAAGTTAAGGCAGACCAAGGTATCCATTAAAGGGGTCAGGTCTGGAAGGTGAAACAAAAAGTAGGCCTAAAAGATATATAAAAAGTGGGTCAGCTGTGTAAGGAAACCTCTCAGCCTTTTCATTTAAATTAAAAACAAACAAACAAACAAACAAAAAACATCCTTAAGAACAGTTCTTTGGGGCTCACAGATTTGTCATGAAAGTCAGAAATACCACAACTTGATTCTCCTATGGATGGAGTCAGCTTAAGCCCAACCCACCTTGGCTCTTGCCATGAAATCCTTCAATATCATTCCTACTCCTTTCCATCACATCCAAATAACCTGTTGTCTTTTTTTTTCAAGCATGGACACAGTCCAGAATTTGACTTTCTGCTAAATTTACCCATTCAAGGAGCAATCAACTCTTGCTACATGTTATGTGGTACAGGGTGCCATACATCCATACTGCCTTGCTGCCCTGCTTGAAAGCAGACTGTACTTATACTATTTAGTACTTGGCTAGGGGTCTCCCCTCTGCTTTCATGTATATTATTCTGCATATTATATTCTGCGTATATTATTCTGCAAGGGTTGTGGTTGTTGTTGTTGTTTGTCTTTCATTCTGCAGAGCCTGAAATAATTAAAAGGCATTTCCTGAAGCCTGCCATACTGGTGTCTTTATAGAGTGAACAATGATGTACAGGGAGACAAGCCCTAAGGCATTCAATGAATATGGAAAAGGGAGATAAATTGGGTGCAGTCTTGCCCATACTGCTTATTAGGTTGGGCCTTGCAACGAACCAGCCCATGCAGTTTTGTTGTAGAGGGGACTTGCTTGTGCAAACCAAGAAAAACAGGATGAATGAATATTTTTGCATTGTAGATGAACAGAGAAACAACATGCAATAGAGCACAGAGGGGAACTAAGACACAGACACACAAGATCTACACCTGCAGTCACTGAGAGCACCAAGGTTCTCTCTCATTAGTGCTCTGGTTCAGGCTGCTTTCCTAATTGTGCGATAAAATAAGTTGCCCAGATTTGTTGCTGCCTCTAAGCTCTGTGATTTTTGGCTTGCGTTTTCATTTTATCTTATGCTCTAATGTTGTTCAAACTGTGTTAGACTCTTCTTCATAACCTTCTTAGGGTGTACAAGATACATTAGCTGAGGAAGACTTGTTAGGTTCTGGAATATACTCATCATTTAAGGCAGATCCAAAACATGCAAACCAAAACATCTCCAGACCCAGGCAGTGAAACTCTTGTTTATTGTGCATTTTTTAAATTCTTACTTTCATTTCTAACCTAAGAAACTTTACACAAATATCTGCTATGAGAGCATGGCTTCTGCATTATTATGACAACTCAGGAAAGTATAAAGTTATTGTTACACACACTGCCTGAAACTACACAGATGCTGAGATAATATTAAATTAGTGTCACACATACAAATACAGTTTAAGATCTAAATCTAGCATCTGGTTCCTTGCAAGCCAGAATTAATTAATGATTTTTCATGACAGACAAACAGTAAAGTATATCTACATAACATAGACTACCTACTAAATTGCCTGTAGTCATATCAAATCTAAATCTAAGGATTACAATACAAAAGAGTTATAATAAATAGGTACATGTAAATAATGAAGATTATTAGAGTTCAGAATTTTCTTAGATTCCTGGAATCTGTTTTGCAAGAAAAACAATGTTTCATCTGAAGATTTCTCATGGTTATACTAATACTAGATTGTCTATATCTCATTAAATTATCAACCAAAATGAAAACTCTTCTGGATGTTAACGAAAATCTGCAAAATGAAATTCTAAAGGTGGAAAATATTTCCAGCAAAAAAATGAAAATCCAGTGCAGATGTTCCCACTGGTAGTTGTGAAATATTCCAGAGATGAGCAAGATAGTTTGAGATACTGGAAGGATTTTGTCATGGAGTTCAAATTTGTTATACTGATGAATTGTTTCAAATTGGGTAATTCATGAACAACAGATAAGAGCTCTCAAATATCAGTTCCTCATACAGAAAAAAAGTTCACTGATTTGGCAAACAGCTGCAACAATTCTTTCTGATTTTAAATAACTGTCTTGAGGATATAGAAGCAAAAACAGAAGCACTTTGTCTTCTAAGCAATATGATAACCCTGAGAACCAATACCTTGACATGACATTTACTGAGCTGTGTGAATTGTGGTGGCTCTGCTTCACGTGCAAGTCCTTCCCTTTTTCATTTCACAGCATTTCTGTTTTTGAGCGTGTGAACGGTGAGAGTATCTGAAACAGCAGCAAACACTGGAAATTTGTCCTGTTTCAGCTTAAACCAGATGAATGCATCAGGATTCCTTGGTGGGCTTAGGCAGGAGGGCTGACAGTCAGTGGTGTGGAGAAGACATGAATTTCTGGCCTTCTCCCCTCTTCCAGAGTGCTCTGGAGTCATCAGCTCCTGGGCCCTGTGCACCAGGGGGAGTTTGGCTCTTTTGTCACACTCCCCGTTCAGACGGAGCTCTTTCTTTGACTCCTCCAAGGACAAGACAGTGGGTTGGATGCTTTGGTTCCCATCTGCTGATGGGATCATAAGATCTTAAAAGTCAGGCAAATCTAGAGTTATATTTATCTCATAACAACAATCTGTGGGCAGATACCGCTTAGTCAAAGGACTTTTGCTGGAGCTTCTAATTACATCTTCAAGCACAAAAGCAAGACTTACTGCAGAGTTGTACAAAAACCTGTTTTCATAGCAAACACGTTTCTGAGACACAGAAAAATATTTCCTGTTCCCAATAGAAAGCACTGTCAATAACATTTAGTACTGCTTTATATTCAGCAAATTGAAATTTCTTGATGACTCAGGAAGATACTAGTTTTATTTCATCTTTTTATGAATCTACAAACCTTTTTAATAAATAATCCAACACGTTAAAGGAAAGATGCCTTAGACAAATAAAAAAAATGTGTTTTGCAAAACAGAAATGAAAGAAAATTGGAAGTTTTGACAACTTCTGTAAATCACTCCATTGCAAAATTTTGCATTTTTTTTTTAATGGTGGCCAGAAAATAGGTGGAACACCAGAACACTTGCTCTGAAATGAGACCCTCTCCTCAATTTTTATGTTGGTTTTAAAGTCTGGCATGACTCTATGTATTGATTGTGCAGTTCCTTCACACGCAGCTCTTCACTGCTGTACAGCATACCAGTACACAGCAACCCAGATTTCTGGAATTTCTAGACACAGTGAGTTTTCAGGAACTGAACACCAACCTCAGCAAAGCATCAGGTCTCTCAGTTGTCTCATAGATAAAAAAATGCACTAGGACAAATCTTCAAATTTCCATTACTGGAGCCCTCAGCAAAGCTGCACAGATCATTGCATGAACAAGATCACAGTAAAAGGAATTGAATACTTACAGTTAATTTACACATGGCATTTGCTTAAGAGTGAGGTGTATTGCACAATGCCATGGTATTCAACTAGTCCTAAGTAATTTAAAATAATTTAAGAAGCTACCCCCAAAAAGAGTGGATGCAAAGAAGGTTTCACCAGTGATGACCATGAACCAATAATCTTTTTAGTGCGTGGCGAGGCCTGACTGCGTGCCAAAAATAACCTGACAAGGCTAGTCTTTCCCCAGTGAGACCTCTCAAAACGTCAGCAAAATGACAGCAATGTCAGCAAATAATTCTCTTAACAATTACTAGGTAAATGTAGATAAGTTGAATAAGGAGGAAGTGTCATCCGAGGATCTCAGCTCTCAGCAGGTAAAGTGCAGAGTAGCTCCATTGATTTGGATGCTTTGGAGATGATTTATACAGCTGAGGAGTTAATACGCTGTACGCTTTTCAGCAAAGAGAAAAAAGCTCTATAAAGACTTTTTTTTTCTACACCCATTATAGGGTATTGCTGGCAAGAAGGTGAAAAATCAATAATTGTTTTTTATAGTACCGAGAAAGAGAACTCTCAGCACTGTTTGCTCATGATGATGGTTCTGGTATTTCCAACTCTGTTACTGCCAGTTTCCATTTTGATGAAACTTGCAGAAATGGATAATAAAGTGACATAAACTGTTTGATTTGATAATGACACATCTTATGCATATGGTAGCCGTGACCTTCAAAATGAATAGGAATCAGACAAAATTTGTACCATATTGATAACTGGCAAACAACATGGGGTATTTCTTATCACGTCTTCCAAACAGCCACATCACAGCATGACATTTTCAGATCCTGAGCAAGTTCACAGTGAATACTGACATTTCAACAGGTTTTCTAGATGACAGAACAGGAAAGAAAACAATAATACCAATTCTTTCAAGATCACAGTAAAAGGAATTGAATACTTACGGTTAATTTACACAGAGCATTTGCTTAAGAGTGAGGTGCATTTAAAGTAGGATGTATTCAGTTAGTATTATTCCCAAAATCCCTGATCAGTTTTTCCTGATCAACCTTTTGACTGAATATGTTTATTCTGAGATATTAAAGTTGATACATGAAACTCATTGTCTGCCTCCAAGAAGGACTTTGCTTATCCAGATATCAACAGCTACTCCAATGGAATCCTGCAGCAGACAGCGGGGTGAAGCCTACAAACCATTTGTATATAACAGTGGCTTAGAAAACTATTTCCTCATGCTAATTTATGGGCAGAAACATAAATTCTGCCAGAGAATCCTATGTAGGAATTTGGGTGAAGCCTTCTCTGGCTTGTTCAGCTAGACTACAACTTCTGGTTCAGACCCATCAAGGGACAAAGTTTAGATCAGCAGGCAAATTCCTAGAAACCCTGAAATACTAAACCTCTGCTGTTCCCTACCAAAAGCAGAAGAAACCTTCTCTCATTGTCCACATCTGACAACTCTTTTTCATGGTGCTGACATAATTTAGGTTAAATTAGAAACACTTTGGCAGAAGATACAGTGCTGATGAAGTGCCATGAAAATTATGCAGGATGCATCAGAAAGAAAATAAGACACAGTGATTGTACAAGAGAAATGGGGAAAGAAAGTGAGATAAAAGGAAAGAAGTAATAAACAGTGGAAAATTTAGGCATGGGAACTACAGAAGAAAAGCATGTAAAACAGCTATCTGTACAGCTGTTCTACTGTTAATAAAATATTTTTAAATCATTCCAGGCACTCCTTTTTCACATAGTTGTCCAGGAATAATTTTAAGATGATTTTTTTTTTTCCTGTGGATGAAGTTATAAAGCCAAAAGATACTTTGAATGAAAGCTGCTATTGACTATTAAGCACAGGAACATTACTGCATCTTTAAATGATTTACCTGAAGGCTGAGAGCAGTCTTCCGGTTCAAGAAGCAATGCCATACTTTCACTTAGGATCTGAACATCAGTTTTTCCTCCTCATCTTGCTTGCTTGCTATAAAGTGGAAACTGGTTTCCCAAGCATTGTCCACACTATTGACATCAGGGCCATCATTAGAGTCTATGATATGAAAAAGGATGCCAAGCATTACAGAATTTCTTAGAGGTAAGCAACATTAGAAAATAAAGACTGAATAAGAGGTGATCTGCAAAGCTCCTAAATCTAATCATTTAGATTCTCTGTTGCCATACTCAGATGAGATTCTCACATAGTAATCAATTTAACTCATGACTATCTGTATAAAAATGTAAAGAGTTCAGGGTCACAGGGAGTAGATTTGGATTATGGCCTACAGTAATGTCAGTAGTTTGCCTCCTTCCACAGTTACCATCTGGAGTGATGGAGACTACAGGGTTCTCATTGTGCGGGACTGAACATAACATGAAAGGCTTCAGAAGTGGAATCTTTCTCCCAAGTACTTTAGGTCTTATACCTTCAGCCTCACTGTCACTTCAAAGCCAAGCCAAGATTGCAAATGATTTTATTACGCTATAATTCCACTATTTTGCTAATGTAACAGCATGTAGTGGTGGTCCCCTACACTCTGGAGTTGTCATGGCACGTTTCTGAGAATCTGATTTCCAACAGTGCCTTTTTATGACTGTCACCCCATGCTGTTGATCTGGTTTATCTCACAGAAGTGACATATATCTTGTTCCTACCTGCGAAGGGTCTTTTTCCTCTTTCAGGTTCAGTTAGCTTTACATAGTGTATAATATATGCTTTTTCTTTCTTTTGTTCTTGCAAAAGTTGTTCTGGCAAACCAGAGTTTCGTATTTTCTCTTGCGAGGTGATACCTAAAGAAAAAGCAACAGTGGAAGACATTGCATACACAAGAAATACATTCCTTAATACAAATGCCTCAAAATCTTATTGTGCTAAAGCCTTACATGTTGTTCAAATGCAGTAGGAAAGATCTTAAACATAAGAGATTAATTTTAAAGCAGGTTCAAGAAAGACACAGAATTATAAAATAATTCCTATTGGAAAGGGTCTCTGAGACATCATCAGCTCCAACTCCCTGCTCAAAGCAGGCCTAGAACAGGTTGCTCAGGGCCTTTTCCTGC
Organism: Cygnus atratus; assembly: GCF_013377495.2. Lineage (NCBI taxonomy): Eukaryota > Metazoa > Chordata > Aves > Anseriformes > Anatidae > Cygnus > Cygnus atratus. Next base: position 178,834,293 of record NC_066362.1, on the reverse strand, counting down.
TGAGTTCTAAGTATCTCCAAGGATGGAAACCCACGACTTCTCTCAGCAACCTGTGCCATTGTTTGACCAACCTCATGGGGAAAATGTTCTTCCTTATATCTAACCAGAATTTTCCATTTTCCAGCTTGTGTCAGTTGCCTCTTCTGCTGTCACTGTGCAGCTCTGGGAAGAGTTTGGCTAGCTGATGACAGCAGTAGGATCTCCCTTTAAGCATCTCCTCTTTAGATGATGCAAACCCAGCTCTCAGTCTCTCCTACATACCATGTGTCAGCCTCCTGACCACCTCATCTGGCCTCTGCTGGAGTGTGTCACTATCTGTCTTGTACTGGAGAGCCCCAAGCTGGACAGAGTACTCCAGATGTGGTTTAACAAGTGTTGAATATGAGAATATGAGGTTATAGACACTTCCCTTGACTTGCTGGCTATGTTTGGTTTAATACAGCCAGTATGTGGTTGGCCTTTTTTGCCACAAGGACATGATGCCAGGTCATGTTCAGCTTGTCATCCACCAGGATCCCTGGTGTTTTTGTGCAAAGACACTTTCCAGACTGCACCGGTGCATGAGGGGTAATTATGTCCCAGGAAATCCGAGCCTAAGATTGTGTAGTTTATCATAAAAAGGTTTATATTTGAACTATTATTACAAAATAGCTTCACAGAAAAACATTCTCAGCATTAAAATATGAGATCAAATAATAATAGGGCTGACCACTACCAGGAGATAAATAAATATATAGCTTAAAGCTGCACACACTCAGTGTACTGCTTCTCTCAATCAATCTGAAGGAACACCTCTCTCTAAGCCACAATCACCATATCTGCATCTGTGGTGTAAGCAACCAGTATAGAGCCTCAGCACCGGCTACAGTGAACAGCTACAAGTTTCTGTGCTTAAAATAGACCTGCTATGGTTCGTTCCTTCTGCAGCTGACCGTGGGTAATATAACAGAAAGCGTAAGCCAGCAAATGACACTGCAAATCTCTATTTTACTATAAATGGTCAAAAAGTAGACATCTATTTTGTGCTTCATTCATTCCGCCCATCTTAGACGTTTACCTTGGGTTAGTAAAACTTGCCTTCTGGAAGTTTCTGTCCCTCTATCTATAGTTCAAGACAGAAGCATTCATTACTAGTTATGATTAAGTAATAAACTCCAGGGATTTGAAGTTAGGTGATATGAACTGCCTCCTTGAGGTTTCAGTTTCACTTCAGTGCAGGAGACTCTGCACTGTCACTTAAGGTAGCAGTGGTTTGCCAACCTCACATATTATTTTTTTAAATGTTTTGGGCAACACCCACAGTCAGGAAGAAAAAGGGATGCACCTGCAGGAGAAAGGGACGCTACAGAATCAGCTATTCCCAGCTCTGATGACCTTCTTCAAAGGGACTGGAGAGGCTGAGACAAGGCCCCAAAAATACTTTGGATTTATTATACTTTTCTTCTTTCCAATGCAGCTGAAAAGAAACACATCAAAGTACCCTTCTAACAAAACACCTTTTCAGTGAAGTGATACCTTCGTGTGTTACCATCCACTTCCTCAAAACTACTTGTCTAGTCCCTAGTGACACAGCACCTGTATTCCCGCTCATCCAGAGTTTGGACGAGTGGTGTGCTCAGACCATTTAATCTGAAGAAAAGCCTGTGACAACCACAAAATGCTGCTTTTATCCTTTCACAAGTTTGCATAGACTGGATACAAATAGGAACATGAATGCTACAGTCAGGTGTCGCTGCATCTCATCAGAAATATTGGATTGCCACTTTTTTCTTCCAAAATGTACATTTCTCAAACTCTGCACATGGTGAACAGGGCTCCTGCCAGTGGAATAGATGCCCTCTTGAAGTTGTGTCCATGCAACCTGTGTGACAGGACCCATCAGCAATGAGAATCACTTCCCCTATACCAAAGCACATGCAAACCCCAAATGGGACGATTACTTGAGACCGTGTTTTCACTTTATTACCACACACCAAAACACCATTTCCACTGTGTGAATGATTCACAGTGGAAGTACAGAAATAACTGTAAACCTGCTCCTAGACCACCACAGTAGAAGGATGAGGCAAACCCTTCTTCCCATGGAACAGAGCTACTCACTACTCAGGAGTGGAAAACCGGTACCCAGGAATTCTACATTTGAGAGTTGGCTTCCAGAGAGCCAAACACCTCTCATGCAAGGTAATTATAAAATGTCAGCTTGTGGCAGCACCTCCATGCCTCTAAATCCAGTTGCGCAACCCAGCTTTACCATCAACACATCTCAAGACGGAACCCATGGGAAACCTTTCTCTACTATCACTGCGCTGTTTCTGCTGGAAGGAAACCTGGTTCAGAAGCACTGACAAACCTGGGGTGTACTACACGTAGTCCCCTGGGAAGGCAGGACTGTGTTTGCCCTCTGAGGAGTTCACCTCTCTTCCTCCAGCTCAGGCATGGTCTCTAGTGCTGAGGTCTCATGCTACGATGTGACTGGCAGCAACACCAGCCTACGGAATTCCCCATTGCTTGTTCCTTCCACTGTCTCATACTTCTCTCACAGCTTGTATCATCCCAACCATTTGTGGGAGATCCCTAATATAGGACACAGGAGGACACTGGTCTGTCCTGAAGAAAATCCCACGAAAACAAAGCTTTTTAAACAATCTGGATAAATTTCTTGATTTCGTCTGTAGCATGGCCACACAAACACTAGTTTCAGTACAGTTGTAGACGTAGATGGTAAATGGTTGTGAAGAGGAAGAAACAAGATGCCAGTATTTATTTTTAAACCTGCTCAACATGAGACCTGCTTAACATTTAAACCTGCTTAACGTGGCTGGAGCAGCAGCACAATACACCAAGATCACTCAATGCTCTGTGCGTAGGAAGCCTCGGTGTACAGAAACTCAACATAAGCTCATTCTCTCTGTATTTTCAAAGATTTACAGCATGGGACTTTTCACAGTCCCCTTTTATCATCAGTTAAAATAAACATACACGTTTACATTTAAATCATCATTTGCTGTTATCTGAAAACACAACATTTAATTTAGTTAGCACAAGCTGTAATTCTCCATTGACTATTTCTCAACTAATGAGGGCAAATTCAAAGACCCACACAAATAAAAACCCACACATAAATGAAGGTGGTTTTTTGTCGTTGGTTTTTTGTTGTTGTTGTTGTTTGTTTGTTTTTTGTTGTTTGTTTGATTTTCTCCCTGCAAGAGATGCTTAGGAAAATCTTACAATAAAACACTGTACCAACAAAAAAATACTATGATATTTAATATCAATTACCTAAGAATTTCTGTTGCTCAGGCTTTCTTGTTTCAACTACTGGTAAATCGATATCAGATAACATCACTGTGTTAACTTCAGTCTGCAAGCTCCTGTTTTCAGTCATTAACTTGCTACTGAGGACTTCACAGTTGTAGTGGGAAACAAGTGGCTTTTTGAGTGTCGTCTTCAAAGGCAGATGGTGAAAGGATGAACCTGCAGCTAGATTTTCCTGTGTAAATACAGGAGTGAAATGGTTGGGGCCAGTGCGCTGTAATTCTTGGTGCTTCACACGAGAGGATTTACGATTTTTGCAAAATGCAGTTATCAGGCACACTGAGATTTTTAGTAGTAATAAAATTGCTTCTAGGAATTTGGACAGAAAGGCCGTTTTCCTCTTCACTTTGGTTTGGCATTTAGCTGCTTGCATAGACAGGAATAATTTCATATTGGTCATGGAATTTCCTTTGGTCATGCAAACCTGTAGTTTTGGGCTGGATCTCTATTTGCTCATGGTTATTATCTTGCTTAAACATGTCTGCATTGGAAATGTATTGGGCAAGAAGAAATGTATTCAGACTGGGGTTGGGTACTGCCAAGTAGGAACTGAATTTGAAGAAGGAGGTCTTCGTGTTGGACTTGAGTTTGATCGTGACAAATCTGATGAACAGACAGAAATGTATCTTTGGGTTGGATTTGCAGCAGACTCTGGGAAATCTGACCATGGCTGAGGGAAGCATCCGTCTGCTTGACTTGCCCTTGAGCACTGACATAACCTCCAGACACTGCTTTTCTATTTTCATCATTTGTACTCTTCATCACTCTACTTAGGTATTGTCCAGAAACCTTGCCTGCTGACGACAAAAGAAAGAAAAAGACATTTAGAACGACGCATACTCTGGCATTCTTTTCGAGGAAAAGTTTGTGTGACAAACCTCCACGCCCTATAAAGATTTTTCTTGTTCAGAAGAAATGAACAAATGGTTAAGACTAAGCATCTCAGCATTACCAATCACAAAATAAGTATTTTTTTTTCCACACAAACAGAATTCACCTATACTCTATATTGAATGACGTGCAGCATGCAGTAGAAGGGTTAGATAACAAGCAGGACAGAAAGGGCAGGGTTTTTGAAGTGCGAATCATATAGCTTAAGGAAGAATGAATGAGCAATGTACTGCTGCATGTGAAATTTGTGGCCAACAGGTCCCTATTTAGGGATCCTGCATCTGTTCTGCTAGGTGCAACATGACAAGGCAATGAGATCTGTGATGTGGGAAGTAGTGGGATTCCTTCAGTGAATGCTCCTCTTTCTGCTCCGTTGTGTTCCCTGTATCATCTAAACCCCATGTTAACACTACTGAAAGGGAAGGGGGAAAACATTTAGGGAAGTATCATATCAAAAAAGCACCACGGAGTGGACTTGTGGCCAAGTCAGTTGTGGCCGAGCTGTGAAAGGAACAAGGAAATCAGTTTCTGGAAGTTGTCTTAAAAGTAAGCGCAGGATCTTTTCCAAGCTGTAGACAGTTCCACAGAATTTATCATTCTTTTGCAGAAGCACTTCTATTTTGAGTCTGGATTCCTTTTTCTGCTGTTAGGAACCCAGCCAAAACACCACATTCAGAAGCCTGTCTGCTCCTTGATCCTATTAATAATGCAATAGAATATATATATAATAATAATGCAATAGGATGTATAATTCCTCTATTTGGAAGGGCAGAAAGACCCCTCAGAGAGTGAACCAAATCTTCAGCCAGCTAAACAACTTGCTGGAATTGCTTACCTCTCTTCAGTGACTACCGAGAGGCTTAGAAATACTATTTATTTAGCTTATTCACCTCAGTTCAATGAGTAGCATGCGTGGTGGGATGGTGCTGAGCACTAGTGGTCCCACACCACTGAGACATCATTTCATACTCCTCATGTATGAGACAGACTTTGCTACTTGGGCTATCCCAAAGACCTCATTCTGGAGGTCTATTGGCTCCTTAGCTAGTCCCCAGTTTCCAACAGTACCACACCCAGCAGTCATTTAGTCCTGGACATTTTTATCAACAAAGAAATACTTAGTAAATTACACTTCATTCAGTGTGTGTAGTTTCACAAGCTTGGTGCTCTGTTTGCTTTCCTAGGGACACTCATTTTCAGGGTCCTGCTGAGGGAGAAGTCATTCTCTATAGCTCTCTGCTATAGCTCAGCTCTCAAAGAAAGCTGGGACTATTCTGTGGGCTCATCTCCCTGGCTTTCATGCCCCCCAGCACTGTGGTTGACAACTTCAAGCCCTCTACCAGGCACAGGCTACCACCACGACTCCCTGAAATTTCTTCTGCATTTTCAGTCAACTGCTTAATTGTGTTACATCCTTCGCTTTCTACAGTCCTCTGCAGGGGAAGACACTCATGCGACACCACTGAGGCTCATCTTTTTTTCCTAGCTCAGAGCTCCTGGTCCCAGGTCTCAGTCTCTTCAAGAAGCATGAAACAAGTCCGTCCCCCAAGATGATCGAATCGTCATTGCCAAAGAGTTGCTTTTTGATCAATGGTCATGCTGCTGTACAAGTATCTATCACGTGTAATGGCTACATTTGGAGAAATGATCCTTGAACAAACTTTACTGTGCAGCTCTTAGATTCTTGTCAGGTGTACTACATAAATATGTAATCTATAAATAGCACCCATCACTAATCATCATGCTCTACTACAAGGAGAGCCATCACAATAAAACTTTGTTTCAGGATAAAAGGTTTATCTATCACTTTTAAAATGGTTTAAATCACTGAAGCACAGCTCTGGTACTGAGCCAGAAATATTTACATCTGTTCCGACAGCGCCAGGCTGTATTGTATAGAAATAGGTTGTACCAGCCTTTCAAAATAATCTTCAGAAGGGCCTAATAATAGCAAAGGATCAAACATTACATCTTCTAAGTTTTCAACCTTACTTGTCTAACTTAATTCTCTTTAATATTTTAATATTGTTATAAAGGTATTATTCTTAATATATTATTGTTCCTTTTTAATTAGTGTTAAATATTCATTAATAACAAATATCAGCATGGCAGTGTTCTAATAAAGACAAGTGAGTTGCAACAAGTCAAATTACTTACCATTTATTTCAAACATCCAAAAAAATATTTTTAATTTATTTTTTTTTCTTTCTGGTGGTCTGTCTTGGTGATTATGCGAAGATTAAGCAGTTTTAGCTATTTAGATACTCTAACAGAAGATTTTTTTAGACACTCTAGCAGATTGTACAGAATCTTAGAGAGAAATAAAAAAAAAATAGCAGCTTGCCTTGGTTTCTTTAACCCAGTTTGTAGGGACAGCACTGTTCTTTCATGTAACCTTTATTCTTTCATATTACATTTATTCTAACGTGCTGATCAGTGAGAAATAAAATTGACAAAATGCTGTATGCTATACTTCTACAGCAGATCCTGGGACCTTGCAGTTTTGACTACTGCCAGTTAATCTGTTCAGACATAGCATCCTTCTTTACAGATCTGTTTTCAGGATTGGTGCCTAGTCTCCATTTTTTATTTATTTATCACTTAGGTTAAAAATATTTTGATTATAGATCATGTTACTGTTTTTCATTTTTATTTTTATATGTTAGTGCTTAAATATTTAATCAATAGCTACTTTATATAAACTGGAAAGAGCTTTTCATTCACATATACTGGCACACAAAATGTCTATTTATTTCTGAACCATACTGCACCGCAAGTCCTTTGTTATAAAATAGAATTTCTGGATGCCTTTAAAATAATATAACCCAATATTTGTCTTTGTACATGAATGTATATTCTAAGAAGACCATGACCATCCTCCCTGAACATATTTTTTTTATTTTGTCTGAATCAAAGTTGTATCTCACGTCCCCTATGGTATGAATTAATCTGTTTCAATCTAACTTTTCTTGAAACCAGCATTTTCTCAAGTTACAACTTATATTTTCAGATGAGCTAGGGGGAATGCCTCTATTATATGGGAGGTAGTGTTCGAGTCTGACAGGTGGAAGACTCAGGTTCCAGCACATGCCCCAATCACTCTTCCACTATTTTATATGAACAGCCTCCCAAAGAAATGCAAGTCACATGGGTCATTGTGAAGTCCTAATCACATTGCTTTGCACTGGTTGCTTACAACACTTGCTGACAAGGATTATGCAGATGAGAATTATTTTTTGTTGAACAGCCATAGCAATTAGAAATAGACGCTTACAGCACATTTTGTGCTAGGGTAAGAGGTTGGCAGGCTAGCATCAGCTCGTGTTAGTATGCCTGCAGTGCACATTAGCATATAGAGCCTGTTCTAGATCTCTGACTGTGCTATCCAGAAGCTTCAGCATTAGAATTGGCTGACTGGAGCCAGTGTGGGTATCTCCAAGCACTCCACTGAGTATTCACACATTAACCAATAGATTCATCTTCTTCTGTGTTAATTTTAGAAAACACATTGAATTTGAAACTATGCACTACAAGATCTGTTTCTGTACAATTTACCTTTACCAACCTTCTCCCTTGGTGTAGATAGTTTAGATGGCAGCTTAGGAGGCAGAGGTCTACGAAGTAGTTTTGGCTGCTCACCCATTTTCTGTTTTGCTTCTGATCCTGACAGACGACTGCACAGGTTTCAAAAAAATGAGAAAAATCTGACAAGTCAAAACAAAAGACATCGGCATTTCCAGTTTAATGTGCTGAACTATAAATGTCTGCTCATATAAACAGGGTGAAAGAAGAATCGTAGAACAGGACAAGTAGCCAAAAAGGAAGATTTGTTCTCTTTGTGACTGATTCAGCAGTTTTTCTAATTATCATTAGTATTTCAGGACATAAATCAGTGATATTATTAAAAAAAAATCTAAAAGAGCTATTCTATTAACCTTGAAACGTTTGCATTAAAGAATGATTTTCAGCACCTCTGTCACAGGAGGTGAAGCAATCAGAGCTTCTCATCTCTGAGAAAAAGGAGGCACAGGAAATTAGAGAAACACCCCACGTTAAGCATTCTGAAATCTCCCGGAAGCAGGTTTTCTGCTGCATAAACAAATTTAATAAGAGCAACAGTTAACTCTGGTAAAAAAAAAAAAAAAAAGGCCATGTATGCAAGTAGTATATTTAAGCTTCTTTCTGTCTTCGTATTAGTTCATGAATTATAGAATGCTCATAATGATACTGATTTCCATCACAGAACTCCCAATTTGGTGTCAGAAAACCACTCATTAGTAGCTAAGTTTAGCACATTTCTGATTTGCCGTAATTTTCAAGATTATCTATGTCCCAAGTTACAGGGCTTAGGCTTTTTTTTTTTTTTTTTTGTAGGTCTAATAACATGTAAGACATCACACAATACAAAGACTCTATCCTAAAGAACTTGAAATCAGAAGGGGAACACAAAAGACAAACCGATGATGAAAGTGACTTTGAAGAGAAACTAAAAGTGCAATCATCAGGAAGCTATTGGCTCACAGGAAGATATACAAAGATTAAGAGAATTCTCACATACAGTTAGAAACAAGGGGATCAGTAGGCAGAGAAAAAGGAAAGTTTCAAATATTTATTTGGAAAGTACATAAACTTGAGACTTCAGTACAACTTTGCATGTGGACAAGATTAACTTAAATGAAGTGCAGCATTATGCAAATTGTGATGAAAAGAACAAAAATATGCATTGAAGAATGAACACAGTCCTGAAGCGTGTAAGCAGGTCCAAGTTCAGATTTGACACAGCTTATGGACTAGAAACTACACTTACTTACTAACTACAACGAAATATGGGGATGGAGAAAGGAATAAGCAGGAGAAGCTTAAAAAGGGAGCCTGGAGTTCAATTTTCACATTGAGTTTAAATGGTCAAATATCACAACAAGATGAGCTACCACTGCACAAAAATAACCAGAACATAGCATGTTTCACGCTTACTAGAGGCACAAAAGGAATATAAACAAAAAAAAAACCACAACTGGACAACAGCAAAAACAATGCAGGAATTATTACAAAGCCAAACTTGAATTTCAAGAACAGGAGAAAAACACTCCATAGCTATGTCTGGTGTTCCCAGGTGATACACTGCGTCTTATCATACCAGCCTTTCACTCTTCAGGATAGGGTTCTGCCTGGCACCCGCTACATGGATCAAAATAATTCACGTTGGGACACAAAGGTTGACTATGAGGTCCGAGCAGATTACTCTTACTAGCAAAGTCGTAACCAGTCTGATCTTGAAAACCTTCCAAGGATGGAGACCTCACAACCCTCTGGGCAACCTCTGCACCCCCTTCCAAGACTGATATAAAAATAGAGACGTAGAATTCATACCCAGAAAACGCACACATGTAAACATAGAAATATGTTTTTGGTTTCTTTCCTGTGTAGGCAACCTGGGTTGAAACTGGCTGGCAGGTCAAGGAGGGAAATGCTCTCACACTTAGTTAAGAAGGAATCATCAGTGCCTTGAGCTCAGACAAGAAACCCTACTGTTTTTGGCAGGGGTGGATGAAAGAGTTGTTCCAGCTGCTCAAGACAGGAAAGATAAAGCCAGAGGGAGAGAGAACTTGATTTTCTCATGAGATAACACCAACCATTATAGATGGTGAAATTCTAGGTAAAAATCTAAGTGAGAGCAGAAGCAAGAACTTGAAAGACTGTGGCCGCAAAAACGTGGCTGTGGTTGCAACTGTACGTCTAATTTAGCTCAGGACAGCAGACAGTTGAGCCAATAATGCTGAAGAAGGAAAGGAACACATCAGAAGCTGGGAAATTCAGCCTGGTGAATGCAGAGACCTTGCGATAGGAGCGAAGCCAGGAGATGGAGAGGGGGAGATGATTTACAGACACATCATGAAGAGAGATTTCAGGTGCGGATGCAAGAAAGCTATGATGTAGCTGTCTCCTGCCCTAACCACAGCCAACCTTAGTGGTTCAGCCATTCTGGACAACATTGCGCACCCCAACCAAACTCCAAGGAAATGGAAACTCCCAGAAAACTCCCTCAACCCCCTGCACAGGAGCAGCACCCCTCACCGTGCTGGGCGGGGGGCTTCCCCTCCGCCACACAAAATGTCGGACACCCTCCCGCCACCGGGGGGGGGGGGCGACGGTTAGAACACGATGGGGGCGGGGCTTAGCGATGAGGGCGTGGTCTAATAAGTCGAGGGCGTGGTCTGATAGATTGGGGGCGAGGCTTGGTGGAATGTGGGCGTGGTTTAGCGGCAAGGGGGCGTGGCCTGGCGTGGCGCCGGCGGGAACTGGCGGCGTGGCCGCGGCATCCCGCCCGCCCCCCGCCGGCACCGCCTGCCGCAGCGTGCCTCCTCGCCGGTAATTACCCGCGCTGCCTATTCTTATTTATCACTATTTTTATTATTATTATTATTATTATTTTTCTTTTCTACGAGGGGGGAGGAAATTAAATTAATTAATTAATTAAATTTAATTAAATTAAAGCGAACCGCCGGGCGCTTGCACCGCTGTGCCGGTCCCGGTGTTTGTAGGGTCGGGGCGGCTGGGAGCGTGTGCTGGAGCCCCCCGGGTTGGCAGCGAGCTGGATGGAGCTGCAGAATAACGGGGGCATCGCGGGGGATGGAAGCGCCGTTTTCCACCGGTGCCCGTCCCCGCAGCGCCCGGGCAGGGTCGGGGTGCGGGGTGCGAGTGCGGTGCCAGCCGGGGCGAGGGGGGGCAGAACCCGTCGGTGAGCCTCGGAGGCTGGGTTGGTGTTGGGAGACCCGGCATTGCAGCCCCGAGGTGGGCAGCCCCAGTGGATGAGGTGTGATGGAGGTGTCCGTGCAATAAAGTCACCTTCGAGGGGTTTGGAAGTGGGGGAGAGGGTAAAAAGGGGGCCGGGAAGGTTTGGAGGCAGGGGAAGATGCTCAGAGCATCTCCCTGTGCTGAAAATGGGTTGTGTTTCGGGACTGATGAGTAGCCTGCATCTGGGTTGTGCCAACACTAACCACCCGCCATCATCTCCCGTGTCAGAAAGTACTTAGTCGCTACCTTTAATCGTAGTATTTATTTCTTAAATTCCTTTTTGTCCACAGGGTCCCACTAAAGACAACTTCTTTATAAGCAGTAATAGTTTGGAGAATATCTGAAGGTCATTTCCTTTGACTCACTTTGGAAATGAAGAAGCTGTTTTGCATGTTGCAGATGACTCTGCTGTTTGTCCCCTCTCTGCAAGGTTATAACGTTTTCCTACCAGACTGGCAGCAATCAATGTCCCTGTCTTGCCTCTGCTTCTGCTCCTCCCTTGTGCATATTGCGCTGCGTAAAGGTTAGTGAGTGGAGTAGGCTGAGGGAGAAATTTGGATATCTTTCTACAGAAGAAGCCGTGTAAATGAAATCAAAGGTATGGCTGCAGCCTGTATAGCAGGTGCCAGCGGGGAATTATTTCTGTAACGCACCAAGGCGTTTACATTTTCTTAATGTAGTCATCATTCAAGGATCGATCCTGTGCCTGAGTGATTTATTTGATCGCTTGCTTCCGTGCTTGGCGTTACAAGCTGAAAAGCAAAGCGGCACAACTGAGAAATACCTCTGATGTCCACACCGCGAGCCCTCCCGCGTTAGCCTGTAAGCTCTTTTGAGCAGGTCTGGTGGTGGCACCATCAGCACAGCAGTGATGGTGGCATCTCCACCCAGGTGTGGCCACGGGGGCCCGAGGGCTGTCTGGTGGGACACCCCACCTCCAGCTTCATCACCCTGTTTTGTGAGAGGCAGCATGGGGGCGGCTGATGGGTGCCTTTGGGTCTGGAGGTAGGGTAGGACCAGGGCAAGCATCCAGACCTGGGAGCCCAGACATGCTCCCGAGTCCCCTGGTTGGATGCAGGCTGAAGATGATGCCCCTGAAGAAGGATAACAAGAAGGAGACCGGAGTCTTCCTGCTGAAACATTTTGTGTGTGTTTGTACTGTTGACAACAATATACTGGGTTGCAGTCTTCCCGTTGAGTTAAATGTGAGATTTTGTGACCGGCGGTAGGCATAATCCAACAAACCCTTGCCAAAATTGGTAATTTTTCTTTGCTTGAGTGCTGACTTGAGCAGGGTTCATAGTTTTGGTAACATCCACTGGGCCAAGTGTGAGCTGATGGATAAGGTGAAGCAGGTGATGGTAGCACGGTGGTGTGACCCCAGTGGCCGGGGTGTACTCGCTCCTGCCAGGCTGGAGGGGTCCTTTTGGGCAGTGCCACTGGTCTGTCTGGGTTGACTGGTTGGATGGTGCGTCTGCTAGCAGCCTCCACAATTATCCCTCTGTTCTAACGATCATTAAGATGCACTAATTGTGAGTGAGGAGGTCAACAGCAGCCCTGTAATAACTCTATAAATGTTGCTCCCGAGTTAGAAAACAAGGTGCCGCTCCCTTTCCACGGTGCTTCCTTGCTGCTAGTGCCTTCTCCCTTGCCAGTCTTGATGACAGAGCTGCGATTCCTGAATTTTCCTGCCTGCAATGCATGTTTCAGATAGCCCTTGCTCCTTTAAAGGTGTGATGATAAAAAAATAAGCCCTGAAATAACTCATACCCTCCGTTCATCCATGCAAAATCAGGAAGGAGCAGCACAGAACTGTAGACAGCTCTATTTGGAGAGCATGCTGGGAGATCTAGGGGAGGGATTTGGAGATAAACTTATTTTGCCACTCTGCCTGCACGTGTAACCTGTACTATTGCTAAATAACAGGACTTTTTTAAATTTTGAATTCGCTTTACAGATGACCGTCACGTTTTTCTCATGATTTGTGTAATCATTCGTCAGAAATTTTATTCTTTTCCGTGTTATTACAGAATCTGTCTTTCAGTTTTGAGGGCTGGGTGAAATAAGTACCAGTCACAGCAGTGTGGGTAACCAAAATGGACTGATTTTATCTGAGAAGATGCTAGACTAGCATGCTGCAAGTCTGCCTTCTGACCTTTAGTACTGGAGACAGAGGGAGCACAACTGGAAAATTCACAAATCAGTAATAGCGTTACGAGGTGGACTTGAGGGATGGTTTTCCAAATTGTTGCTGTGTTGTGCAAAGAAAACATCTGCTGCGTTCCTCTCTATATTCTGCTTTTCTCAGGCTTTCCCTGTGCTGCCTCTGAGCAGAGCCCTGACCCAGCCAGCTCTGGAGGGCTCTGAGGTTGGTCCTGCTGCATGCAGGCTTAGGGACCTGAGTGGGATGCTCAGTGCTAGGGAGTGGGAATACTCCCCGTGTAAATAAATGTCTGTTGTCTTTAGGCTTCTTCTCCTTCCCACTGTCTGTGCTCTGGTGACCCTTAATTTTTACAGTGCACTAATTTCCTTCTCTCTTACAGGAAGACAGCTAGTCCACTTAATCAGCATTCTCAATAAACCTAATTTGTGTTTTAATCTGTTTTGGCCATATTTAATGTGTTCCGATTGTGATCATTCTTACACTTCCTTTTTTTTTTGGTGGTTTTAGTCTGAATCTATATTTAATGTATTTCCCCAGTTAGTGTTTTCCTAGCTGAAAATTTATGTATCTTTGTTCATTTTTGCCTTAGACTGTGAATGTATGCCCTTGGCAATTACTGCTTCAGGAAGCCATGCAAATAGTTTTTTAGGGTTTTCTTCCGCAAACAGAAGCTCAGAAGAAGGTCAAAACATTTCTTTTTGTCCTTGCAAGCCCTTATCCTGCAGAAGGTCAATCATTTTGGCTGGGAACAGTCATACCTACGAGCTGAGTAAGCATGTGTGCTTTTACATCAGAAAAGTTTCCTTCCTCATAGCATTGCATTTTCATGTTACTCCCAAGCAGATGTCAGTAGGTGACTCCAGAGGTCCCTTCCAACCAACACATCCCTGGTCCTTTCTTCTCAGCCTCTTTATACTGGGTACCCCAGGATGGAAAAGCATGGTTAAAACTCCCGTGTCAACATATTTGGGACAGCAGAATGGCAGCACGTACCTCCCACGTGACATTGAAGTCAGTGAGGTCCAAAAGGTTTTGAAAAGGAGGCCGGTATCATTTCTGGAACTGATTTCCCCATAGATTAAGCACAGTAAAATTGTAGTAAGGATATGTTTGTTTCAGAGACTTGAGTATTTCACAGAATGGCTTTGCTCCTGTAAACAGAAATAGCCGTATTTCTTATCAAAATGAAATGTCTTGCCTTGATATAGTTCCTGTCACCTTCCTGTTACGTTGGTTAACCTAGAAATGAAAGCAGTTTTGTTAACTTTTTTGTTTGTTTGTTTTAACAAATGTTTGTTGCCATGTTGGGATGGAATTGCCTATCCCTATTAACAGCAGAAAAAAATACAGGAGAATTTTCCTTTTCTTGCATGTACTGATAAAAGGGAGCCAGCATGCTGGGTAAGAGTGGAACTGAGTGGCATTACTTTGGATTGAGGAGAGGATGTGTTATGGAAAAAAAAAAGAGCTGCTGCTTTTTCTTTTGTCTTTTTTATTTTTCATAGTTCTGTATGTCTTTATGGCCACCATGTTAAATAACAGGGAAAAATGCAAACCCCAACAAGTGTCTTCTCTTAAGCAGAAGTCTCAAGTTGAATCAGTGAAGACACATATCTAAAAATAGAAACAACTTCTTTATTTCAGGGTTATGAAAAGATACATGAGTAAATGCTCTAATTTCTATATAAACAGAAGTTTCTGGATGACTCTAGGAAGTTGCTAACACAGTTTTTCTTCTGTTGCTTATGAGAAGAACTCAACAGATGAGATTTCGGTGGACCTTCCAGGCAAACGCTTCTTTGCATTTACAAGAAAATAAATCATTTAAGCCATATATTGAAATGTCATTTCAAGCTATGCAGCCTTTTCCCTACTTTTGAATTTGAAAGCATCTGCGCTCCTAAGTGTCAGCAAAATTTTCTAGCATTTATGCCCTGTTGTTGTATACAGCCCTGGCTTGCCGATGTTCTGTAAGGAGAAACTTGAAGTACAGTTTGTGATATTTTAGTCATGAAAGATTGATAATATAGGCTTGCAAATGTAACTTGTACTTAGTAGTTAACTTTGGCAGACTATTTTTTTCTTCTTTCCTGACCCATATATTTGCTGCTTTTACAAAAGGGGCATGTGGCTTCACTCCTTAGTTTTCCCACCTGTGTACCTCAGTCAGAGTTTTCAAAATAAAACGTAGGTTTCAAAGTACCCAGTTTAAGACATGAAAAAAAAATAGACAAATCTCTAGAAAGTGCTGATGAGCTGCTGTCAGAAAGCTGTACTCGGTAAGGTCCCAGGGAAGAAGATGCATACAGGCTTCCTGAAAGTCTTGCGGACCAGATGTTCTTGGAAGTCTTCCAAATCTGGACCTCAGAGTTCATGCATTTCCACTCATGGTTAGCACAAACAGCAAAGACCATACAAGATACATGGAAATAGCTTGAGTTAAGTTTTGCAGGTACAGAGAGGTCATTTGCATGTTTGTGACTTGATCAGCTTGGCTTTAATGAGCAAAACTAATCAGAGCCTTGATTAATACAAGGAGCACGAGCAGGGACAAGCAATGGCTGATAGTCTTGGAATATGTATTTTTGCCAGTGAATTAAAATTAAGGAGTTTTCCTTAAATAAAATAATATAGTTTCTCCTAACAGCTTTATGTTAAAATACACCCACCTTGCCATTTTAGCATGTGCTTTTCCAGTGTCTGGGGCTGTGCTCATTGGGAGGGGTTCATTCTCAATGGCTGCTCTGTTTTAATGCTAGTATAAAAAGTTACTCCTAGGACCAAGATGCTGCTGTCTAGACCCCGTGCTACCAGTTCGAGTGGACCAGGACTGAATGGGCTCCCCCTTGCTAAAGTCTAAAATTCAGTAGAAAACATTCTCCCCAACAGTGACCCAAAGTCAAATGCTTTGCCAAGCAGCCTGGTGGGGTTACCCTTGCACAGGAGGGTGATGATGTCCCTTCTGCCTGGTGGGAGAGCCCTGCGGTGCCATCAAGTGATAAGCCTGGGACATCTTTTGCCTGTAAGGGGGTGCAGTAGTTACACCTCACAAAAGAGAGATGCTGCGAGGGGACACTGGGGCAGAGGAATTAACACCGTGCTACTCCCTTCCTGATGAGGTGGGGTTGTCAGCTACTAAGGGTCTCCCGTGCTCATCAGATCTTGTTTCTCAGAACTAGCACCAACCAAAAACTCTAAAAAGAAGCTATCTTCGAATATGCACGTCCTGATATTCACAAAAGTTGCTGGATTTTACATAGTACTGGAGTTGCCAGTATGTCAGTTATTTGGGACAAATAATTGAAAGTCCTGCAAAGGGAAAATAATCTTTTGCACATTTTCCTTTTTTACAATGGTAAACGTTGTACAGGATGGGGCAGTAATCAGTTCTGTTATTTTTGTATCACAAATAAAGATCTTGTATCTTCTGTTTGCCTAAGAGAAATTGCTATGTCAAAACAGAGGTACTTGTCAGAAACTAAGAAAGATGTCTACAGTCAGAGAAGGAAAATGACCTTTCTAAAGATCCTTTAGACTCACCTTCAGTCTCCTGTAAATATCAGGATAACTGACACATTTTTCATCCGATTTCCTGTATCAGAAGGAATCAAAATATTTTAAGTACTACCATCCTTCCCCCACCTTCTTTTCCTTTTGGGCTGTTCATTCAGTTAAAAAGGCGACATAGTCTTAATGCTGTGACAGACCAGTGAGCCCCTCTGATGCTCCCACCAGTGATACTACACACATAGGTGAGAAAACCATCCATTTTTCAAGACAATTAAAAAGCAGTCCTCCAATGGCGATTGGCATTTTACACTGATTTTCAGATAACCCCTCCTGACTGCCCTTGCTGCAGAGCTTTGCATTTGCCTTTGTATGTGGTTCTCATTTGCATCTCAATATCTACTTTCATAATTGTGTGCCCCACGCAGACATGTGGAAAGTTTTGGGCAAGCAAAAAAAATTTTAGGAGAGGATGGACTGTCCAATGGTTAAACCACTATATCAAACCATGAGAGATTTCTCTCGTAGACATACATACATGTACATATATCTGTATATGTAATATATATGTTTTCAGTAGAAGCAGAATGCATTAGTCAGCTGCAGCTGTATTGCTACCAGCATTTGAGCTAGCTTGTTTAAGGTGAAATTAATAAATAGAATATATTTATAGAAATATTGAGCAGAAGAATGTGAGTTTTCCTTAAATGCTCATTTGCAAGGATTTTACTGCATGCATGGTAACTTATCTCCCTTTCATGGCTCAACATCTCCTGCAACATTGCAGGAATATTGGGAGTAGAATAGCTTGAGAATCATGGTTCACATGCCAGTTGCCCTCTTGGACGTGGCCAGAAATGCACTTACCAAAGGTGTCCCTGAGCTTTAAGGATCAAAACTGAGTACCAAAGTCTCAGTGGGGTGTGGATATGCACTTATTTTTAAAATGAAAGGCAGCAGCTCTTCAGGAAACAGAGCTTACAACATACAGCTGAAACTACCGAGGAACTGTAAACAAGCTGAGCTGCTAAATCTAGTCTTTGCAAGGGCACCTGCAAACCCTCTTGTTCAAACATGATTTGCAAGTCAGAGCCTCCAGCATGCAGTCACCGTATCAGTTTGCTGCATGGGAACACGGTGGGTCTTACTTCTCTGTGATACTAGGCAAGATTTGTTCGTGCTGGGTTGTTGCAGGCCATCAGAGCCATCCCCCGGTCTTTTCATCCTTTTCCTGTTCCGGTTGCAGAAGAAGCTCACGTGCAGAGGAGAAAAAGGGCGAATTGTTGGGGTTTTCTTCAGTGTGGGATCTTTGCCTGGCTCTGCTCTAGTTTGGCTGTCCAGTGTTTCTGAAGGCTAAAACTGGTATTTCATGACATTACTCAGCAATGTAACATGTAATGTTGTGAAGAGCTGAGGAACACATTTTATAGTACCTCAAACTTACTTTCCACACTAATGCTCAGAAAGGATTTTGAGTTATTGTCATGTAGGAAACTCATTGCTGCTTGTGTGAAACTTGTAACTCACTGGGTAAGGAAAGGGAAGGAGATGCCTGAAGGAGCATTAAACCAGCCAAGGCAAGTGTAACGAGCAGGTAGACTGCTTCTGCCACACTGAAGCCCTCTTTCACTACCGCTATTTGGTGGTTTGTGCCAATCTTTATCTCAGTGTTGCTCCATCTCTCCTATCTGTGTCCTGCTGTGGCTAGCAAAAGGCATGGAAGTGACAAAAGATGCTCCTGCTTTCTTCTTTCCTCCACCTTTTGCAGCTCTCTCATGGTGGCAGTTTTGAATAGGTATCTCTGCTTCTTGGGCACGAGCATACAGGCAAAATAAGGTCAACACAAAGATGCTGGTACACAAACTCCACAGCCATCTCTCTGCCCCAAAAGCTGTCTGGGACCCCACAATTGCCAGTGAGGCTGAATGTCACCACAGGCATGTGAACCGCAAGTCCTGGTTTGTAAGACCTCCTCCAAGACATGTTTGGAGGCCTCTTTGTCTTGGAATCAGAAAATCCTACTGCTCAGGTGGCATTCCTGGTGCCCATCCGTCCTCTGCACCAAACCTCCTTGGGGTGTCCATGCAGAGAGCTGCTTGGCAGAGCTTGGCTTTCATCCATGACCTGTGAGAGCAAAGAGCGCCTTGCTGGGATGCCTGGGGTGCATCGCGAGGGTAGCACGGTGCTCTCAGCTCCAAGCTTTTCTGGCTCAATGGCTTGGTTTCTGAATTCCTGTCACCATCTACACACACAGAACATCACTGTGGTTGTGGTGGTTTCTTGTGTTACCAAACTGTTTAGCACTGCAGTTGCCCCCATGCCTTCTGAGGGCTGTATCAGAAGAGCAATTGGTGTTTGTTTGAAATTTGTCTTTTAGATAACACTCAAGAGCTCATGTCTTGTGCTCTTTTCCAAGAGCAGTTGTTTAGGGGCTCTTTTGAGTCTTCTGGTATTTGAAAACCCACCTGATGACTTTGTCTTCTTACTTTTTGGTGCACGTTGGCCACGGTGGCACAGAAAATGGAGCAGCTAAGTGCGAAGGGAGAGAAGAGAAATTGTTCAGCTTGCTTGAGCGTCTGTGCTGCCCATTTTCCAGGAGCAAAGGCTGCTCCTCTATGACACCCATTTGTAGCAACACAGGCAACATCTCTGTGAGCAAACTCACACCGCCTGGTACGTGTCTGGCACTTCACTCTTGGTACTTGCTGTTGAGTGGAGGATCTTCCATCTCTCTGTGAGCTCCCCCAAAGGTCTTTCACTCTAAGCAGTCAGGGAAAATAAAGCATAGTTTTCTTTTTCACATCATGTACCTTTTGTATGATCGCTAACTTAATTATTACCCCAATATTTTAGGTGCTCACGATGTTTGCCACTCTTGCTGCCAAAACCTGGCTACTGCCCCTGTAGACTTCAGAATATGAGAGACCTATCTTCAGACTGGTTCCTTTCGAGAGCATGTCCACATCTCTTCAGCCTTGTCTCAGTTGAGCTTCCAAGAGTTGTCAGTGCCAGCCACTGCGACAGGAAGGAGTTTGACCAGCAAGATGAAAAGAATGCAAAAAGCTTGTTTTTGCTTATTTGAGATAAGCAAAGCTGGTGCTGGGAGCATGAAGGAATCAAAAGTCTGTCTCTGTGGGGCTTGGGCTGAAGCAGAAGACCAGCAGTAATTGGTGTCATGATTACTAGCTAGCAGAGAGATGCAGAAATGTCTCCCCCTTCCCAATTTTTTTGCCCTCTTTTTTGTCACGGAAGGGATTCATCCCAAGTATAAACTCTAATTCTGGTTTTCTTATCCACCATCCAAAACCATTACTGAGATCAGATTTGTCAGGAAAAAGGGTGGCATTATACACATCCTTTTTCCAAAAATTGAGATATACCAGGCCAGAGTCTCTTGGATTCAGGATCTTCATATTATGGCCTTTGTCAAAAGTCTGGCCTCAGATACCTCCCGTGATTGATTTCTGTGCTAATGCCACCATCAAAACAAACAAAAAACCACAAAACACAATGCAAGATTTTAATTATTTTTATTTTTATTTTTTGTCATCCTGCAGCTTCAGCTTAGTTCTGGCTTTCATCCTTCACCCGCAGGATGGTGAGCCCCAAGATGCAGAGCCTGCTCTGAACACAGCTGTGGTGTGACTGGAAACGAAACCCCATGGTTTGGGCATTTTCTCTCCAGATTCTGTACTGAG
The DNA here is from genome assembly GCF_013377495.2 of Cygnus atratus. Lineage (NCBI taxonomy): Eukaryota > Metazoa > Chordata > Aves > Anseriformes > Anatidae > Cygnus > Cygnus atratus. The sequence continues at coordinate 178,813,923 of NC_066362.1, read as the reverse complement.
GTTTTGTTTTCTTTTTTTTTTTTTTTTTTTTTTTTTTTGGCCCATACGGGAGAAACACAGCAAGTTCCTCCTGGGGGAGGCAAACTTCCCCTCCAGACGGGGAACTAATAACTGCTTTGAGGGGGTTCTGAGCTGCAGCGTGTGGTGGTTTCAGTGCAGAATTTTGGGCCACTGACCCTGGGCTTGGAAAATGCATGTGAGATCCTGCAAGAAGTGGGGCTTCTGAGCTGAACACCCTTAGAAATATTAAGAGCGTTGGCAGCAGAGCAGCATGTGGGAGTAAGTGAACAGAAACTGCTAGGGTAGGAGTCCGAGGAGTGAGGAAATGGCAGGAGGTAGGAAAAAATGCAGAAAGTGTGCAAAGGGAAAATGAGAGAATAAAGGGAAACGTGGAAAAAAAAAAAAAAGAGGAAGAGATACAGGAATATGTCTTTTAAAGAAACTGAGTGATGAAAATTAAAAACAAGTTCACAGCAAAGCAAAAAGTCTAGGAAGTTGCGTTTTCCAACATTTAAAGCTATTTAAAATCAAAGCATAATTATAAAGTATAGGAGAGAGCATATACACAAGTGTGCCTGCGTGCACACAACATTTTGTTCAGTCACGCGGGTGTTGGCATGCAGTTTTCCTTCTGGATACAAAGCAAACCGAATCACTCTTTTCTGAAACCCTTGGCAAAAAGCCCAAAGGAGAGAACTTGTTCTGGAGAGCATCTTGTTCCGTAAACATTTTTCCCCCTGCCTTTGCAGCAGTTTGCAGCAGAAGACAGGTCCTTGAAATGCTTGTGGTGGAATTGCGGTGCCTCCATTCCCAACACAAGTACTTTATCTTTGCCACAACACCTTCCCCAGGCACACATCCTCCCCTTGCCTGCACCACAAGGAGAGGATGTGTTGGGAAGCCCATTTTGCTGCAGTGCCAAAGCCATCAGAAAGTGACATTGAGGCTGTAAGTCTAACAAATAGATGACAAGGTCACTTAGCTATGAGACAGCTTCTCAAAAATGAGATCCAGATGCTCAAAAATCATGGCTATGTTTCCTCCTATCTTTGCAAAAACAACTGTTGTAATAATTATAATTAAAGCATTTTTTCCTTCTGTTTCTCTATGCTTTTTACTTCTGCAAGCCTCTGAGCCACTGAAGTCACATTCTCGCTCTTTTCTCCCAATCACAAAGCTGAGATATTTCCTGAAAGAAAAGCATAACAGCTTGCAAACTGGCTGAGTCAGGGTCTAGCTGAAACTCTGATTTTCATAGGAGTGAAAACAAAATCATGAGAGCCAGTATTGTTCAAACAGCATCTGAGAATGCTACTTAAGAACCTCTATCCTTCTGGAAATGGATTTATCAGCTCATAGGGTTGCTGTCGGTCTCTGTTTGAGACATGGGAATCCAGTATTTTTCTGTGAGAGCCTGAGGAGTGTTGCTGCCTTCTCTCCACTTCATCCAGATCCATGGAAAGCTGTGGCCCTGGCTGCTCTTTTTTGCATTAATAATGTCCAGACTTTTCAAACCCGTTCTTCTTTCCCCCCCACCAAGTAAAACCTAAGATTAGCTCATGTACTGTTATTAATATTTCACTAGTACTCCCCATTGCAACAAATGGATAATTCTGCTCAATAATTCATGCTTGGGTGTAGCCTATTAAATTTGTATTGGGGTGTACACTTTCATGTTACTTATTTATTATTGCTTTCATTTTACAGGAGGTTTTTTTTCTATGCTATTTCAATTTTCACTCGCTTAAATGCCTCTCCCTCAAAGTTCAGACTGGTTGCAGGAAATTAATCTCGTTCCTTATGCCTTGTAAGTAAGGCTGAGCTCTTACTGCAAATGGCTGGGACTTGGCCATAAGAAAAACCTTCAGACACAAATGGTTGATGGAGCTAATGATGGTGGAGCAAATGATTCTGGAACTTGGGTGCCAAGACTAACAGCCAAAAGTTCACCCACGGCCTCAAAGCTATCTGTTTTTTGCTTTATGGAGATGTTTGGTTACTTCTGTTGAGGGAGCAACCTGCTCCAAGATCTGTGATTGATAACTGCACAATCTACTCCTCTGCCAACAGGCACTATTCTCTTCTAGGTCCTGCATGTGTGTTTTGGGGAGTGTAAATCTTTCTAGGCTGGTGTCGTACCCCCTCTTTAGGAATGATCTTTTGCATTGCTTTGTGGAAACTGTCTATGCATAGCACCTTTGCTCTGTGTGGCTCATCTGGATTACCAAATAGGACAACGGGTCAGCGAAACCAAAGTAAAGATATCCTTAAAAGACTCAAAGCCAGGTTTTCAGTTAGGAGTTTGGAAACTGGAAGCTGCACAAGCAGGGAAGATCATAAAAAAGGCTCCCAGGCTGGGTTTAATAGGATGTTATCGTCATGGTCATTCCTGTGAATAGCTCTAGGGGAAAGATTAAGATTCGGAGACATTGCTTGTTGGAAAGACCCCACCAAAAACACTCTTCTCAATATGAGATAACTTTGTTTTACATGCCTGTATCTCCACATGTGTCAGTGTACAAGCCTAGCTGAGGCTCCATGCAGCACAGCACTGCTGTGGCTTGTCCATTATAAGAGGTCTGTGGGCATAGGTGGGTCCTCGCACCTCTTGGTGCACCTGGCACCTCTTGATCCTGGTGTTGGGGATCCTGTATCTCAGGGAATGAGAGCATGGTGGCATGTTCCAGCTGGAGGTGAAGTGGCTTCTTCAGGGTCAGTTCTGCCCCACTGCTTCCTGCATGAATAGATTGAGACGAAGAGTGAGATGCTCTTGTTCCTCCAACAGATATTTCGTGGTATCATGACATACCCCTCAGAAAGACTCCCAGTATCTGTATTTTGAGAGGTTTAATGGGATCAACCATCACAGCTTTGCATTCTCAGGGCTTTTTCTGGTAGATGTAATGCAGGGCGAATGCAGCATGAAAGGCATTATTTTTATATGCACCCTGCAAAGTCTTTAGGAGTCTCTCCTGCAGAGATCAGACGTGGCATTTCAAGACACATCGCTAACATGGGCAGTCCCAGCAGCAGGTAACCTGCCAAAACAGATGTTACAGGTCGAATTACCAGCCCCTACCTGAGTGCATGCCATCCGAGTAATGACTCCTGCTTCACCAGAACCCGTTTACCTGTCAACAACGTTTAAGTTCTTAGGGTCCGCTTTCAGAAACGAGGCAGGAGTGTCAGTGCCGAAATTGCTAGTGGCTACAGGAAGTGTCGCCGACTTTAACAGGGACAAGAACAGGGTCACACTGAACAAAGATGTCGTTCAGATTGCATCGAACTGCAGTGGGAATTAGATTGGGTCCTCTGTATTTTTATAAGAACAAGATAATTCTCTAAATGAGTTCACTTATTAAATAATTTCCATTAATTTTGATTTGTCCTAGTTTTTCACAGACAACGAGGCTCCCCTCAAAGGGTTCATTTAAAATTGTGCTGTCATTGAAACAAAGATATTTTGCAAGGTTCACAGGAAGCTTCCATGGTCATCTTGGAAGATCTGTGCATCTGTCCCTGCTCGGTTCCCCACCATGCCTTTCCTGGCCTGTGTATTTTCTTGGAGGGACAGCATGTACACAACCCGTGACTGTACCAGCTGTGGTACTGTCCATCCACCCTGATGGACAGCTAAACTCCACCACAACTGCTCCCTCACTCCCCTTCCTCAAAGGGGAAGGATGAAAGTATGATAGGAAAGAAAAAGGCTCATGGGTTGAGATCAGGATAATTTAATTAAAGGGAAAAGAAAGAGAGAGAAAAAAAAAAAGGAGCAAAGGCCACACAGAAGCACAGAGAGCAAAAAAACAATTATTCTCAACTTCCCATCAATGAGCGAAGTCTGGCCACGTCCCAGGAAGCAGGGCTTCGATATACTTAGCATTTTTTTGGGAGGACAGATGTCTCCATAACGAGAGCCCCCTCTCTCCTTCCACTTTCTCACCTTTTATTGCTGAGTGTGACACCACAAGGCATGAAATACCCCTTTGGTCGGTTTAGGACAGCTGCCCTGGTGATGTCCCCTCCCCACCTCTTGCCCACCCCCAGCCTGCTGGCTCTGGGGGGGTTGGAGGGAGCCCTGATGCTGTGCCAGCACTGCTCAGTCACAGACACAACACTGGTGTGATACCAGTGCCGTGCTAGCTACAAGTGCAGAGCACAGCACTGCATGGGCTGCTGCAGGGAAAGGTAACTCCATCCCAGCCAGACCCAGAACATCAGCAGAGGCAAGGAAGGTGTTGCATTACGTGAACACGTGATTTTCCAAAACACGGCATTTGGAGAAATTCATTTGATGAAGCAGAAACGGTTTAGAGGAAGGCAAAGCTCTTGGGAGACTGCTGTGGGCAGTTACAAACACAAGATCTGAGACGTGGCCATGCCAGAAAAGGCCGCCACAGGAATATCCTTTCTTAATTCCCACCAGGAAACTGTTCTCCCTCAGTGAATTATTAGACACAATGCTTGATAATTTATGGCACTTACTTTTGTACACAATCTTAGCTGGTTCCTTATGTCTTCGCAACCCCTCCTGAACTTGTCTGCCTTTTTTGGAAGCACATCTCAAAGTAGCTTCGTAGCTCTCAAACTGCAGCTCTAGGTCAAGTATATTATGTTATTTTAATGCAGGAAAGCCATGGACATTTAACTCAGTATTGCAGTACATCCTATTGTGACATCAGCTCGTCTTGCTAACCGTAAGCATGCCTTATTGCAAGATACAAGCTACTTATTTTGAAGAGTTATGATTTAAAACTCTTCCAGAAAATAAATACTCTAATGATTGCCTGCAGCATTCTGCCCAGTGTAAGAAATTACATTAGAGAGATCATTGTCATACATTGTCCTACAATCATACATTGCCTGCAGTACCACAAATGAACATCACATGGGTACAAGTTAACCAGTTGCAGGTAGGAGTTAATCATTGCATTGTACCAGCTAAATGTAATTCAATGCTGCACAATGAAATTGTTATTTGCATGATGTTTTACAGATGTACAGCGCAGAAATCAAATAGTGTACTGTGCCAGGACTTCAGCTGGAGTTGTGTGTAAAGATTACTTCAGTTTTATAACGTTTGGTGAGACAGCATGATTGGGTATGCACAGAGACATTCCAGCAGGCCCTGAAATAAGGCAGAAAAAGCGAAAGGAATACATGGTCTGCATGGTAAATGTATCAAAATTTGTTTACACTTGCTTTTAAATGCTATCTCCACTGTACTTGTATTTCTAAGCTTGCTAGAGCATTGTTTTAGCACAGGTGGTGCATATTGGGGTACATGCTGGTAAGAATCAGTGCTGTGTACTGATCACACAGGATTGAGTTCTGTCTAAGTAGGATGAATATAAAGTTACATACATTAGAGTGGAAAATCTGAGTCTCTCACCTACCTTTTATATAAACTATAACAACCCAAGAGAGGATGTTGCAAACATGTCTGATAAGGAAACACATACCCCTGGTTTTCCTGTGCAAGTTGTTAGATTTAAGGCATGCAGTGTAACACCAAATAATGGCATGGAATTATCCATTTGGTGTCCTCTTCCCTGTCTCAGAAAAGATGTTGTAGCATTCAAGGAGACGCTGTGCAGAGAGCAACAGAAATAATAAAGGATTTTTTTAAAAGCCTGCAAGGAGAAAGTTGCGGCAAACCTTTATCAGGCTGCTGTCAAACAGCCTAGTAAACAACGCAGAAGAGCTGTGGTGCTGTCTATCAAATAATGAAATACCGTAGAGAAGGTAGAGTAGGAACATCTCCTTGTCTAATAATGAAAAGCCAATGAGACCTTGTATTAAACTGAAAAGCAATTTAAATCACCATTCCTGATCTACATAGTCACACCTTGGAAGACCTTCCCACACTGAGTGTAAGGTTAAAATACGATGTGTTATTCCAATTATAACAGAAACGTTCAGGGACAGGCAGAAATTATGGAAAATCTACAAGTGATGTCTGCACAGTCAATGTAAGAATATCAAAGGGATAACTGGGCATTTCTTTTTCTGATGGAGGGAGGTCTTCTGTTGTCAAAAATGCCTCGAATATATTTCAGTGTAATTCTGAGTATGGTGAACCTATGTGTGCTTGAATGGGATCTTAATTATGGGGATTTTTTCATGCAAAGTTTTTTCTGAAGTCCTCTACATCAGCATGTAGCTGATGGTCCAGCTGGTCTGATGAATCATGAATGACAGTTTTTTCATGAAAGACATGCAGTTTGTTTTTCAGCTGTATGATTTCAGAGGTAAAAGTCAGAACACAAGTTATTTAAAAAGCTGAAGGTTGACTCTTTGGCCTGTGGAAAGAGGTGGGAATTTTGCTGTTAAGGCAAGAAATTTCTTAAAATCCCCACGGGGCTGCTGAATCACTTTTGTATATTGATGCTGTATTTTCAGTTCTCTTCAGGTTCTCTTAAACTCTGCGTCTTCGGTGTTGAAAGGCAGCTAATGTTTGCATCCATTTTAAGCACTTTTGCACTTGACCCTCAAGGTACCTGGGAAATGCGTCCTTGAAGTTGGTGTCAGCTGTGAGGCTGCGTGAGTGCCTTGTCCTATCTGCGGCTCCCCTGTACAAGAAGAACTGTAGGGAGCAACCAAGATGGCCAGGGGGCTGAAGCACGTGAGGTATGAAGAGTGGTGAAGAAGATTTGTTTAGGCTGGGGAGGAGAAAGAAGTCTGAGAATGACCTTGCTATCTACATCTGCCTAATTGGAGCTTATAGAGAAGATGGAGACTTTTTTTTTCAGAGGCACACACTGAGAATAGAAGGTCACAAGTTGCAGCAAGGGAAATTCCAGCTGCATGCAAGGAGAAAGAAGTTTTCACAGCCAGCATAGTCAAACGTTGGCAGGTGTTGACAGAGATGCTGAGGAGTCTCTAACCGTGGAGGCAGTGCCGCGAGCGCCCCAACCTGACTTTACAGCCAGCCCTCCTCTGAGTGCAGGGGTGGGGCTGCAGGCCTTGTTATTCTGTGATCCTAAAATGCATCTGGTTTTATCATGAAAGGGAGAAGGTGTAAAATCGCGTGTGTGTGCATGCACTTAGTGGGAAAGAAAGGAACTGAAGAGGGGTAAAAGACATTATGAGGAAGTGGCACGTATCAGACCTATTGTATGAGTAATGAGGTGATGAGGAGGGGAGACCAGAGAATGCTAAATTTCCTTATAAAGACAAAATCTATTTCACTATGACGTTTTGTCAGCAGTCACTTCCCTCACGGGGCTCAGTCTTGGGCTTGCAGTCCTGGGCTCGAGCAGTTGCTCTGCAGAAGATTTTCTAGTCACGCTGTTTTGACATACTCCTCTGCAGTTTACCAACCTACATCGAATTTTACTTTTTTAAGAAGTTCTCCCCTTTCTGTCGGACTGACGAGCACTTGCTCCAGCAGTTGGGACCCACAGCTTGAGCCCGGTAGGTAAGATCCCAGCACCTGCTGTTTTTTACACCCCTCGTTGAGCGTACGAGCAGTTGAACTGCACAGGAAATTGTGGTCGCCATGAAAAAGAAGTGCAGGTTTGGTATGAGCGTAATTATTTTCCAATTATCTTGTGCAGAGCGTTTCTGCTGATCTTTGGGAAAGTATCGGGTGGATTTAATGGAGTAGAGAGGTCTATGGCTGAGCAGAGTGGTAGTCTTTGGACTCGCATTCACTGGCATTTGATTAGTTTGGCGGGATGGGAGAAACTAATGAGCTGTTATTTAGGTTGCAGAGTGGATCCTTGTAAAAGGGTGATTCTAATTCCAGTGATGAAAAACACCGATTCTCAAACCTAATGTATTTCGGCCTGTATTGTTTGCACCATACTGTTAGGACATTCATTGTAGGCTTTTACAAATTTGCTCTCAATAAATCAAATTGATTCATGATTTTGGAGCCTGATTGTAGTAGGGACTTTTGCTTAAAAAATCAGTAATATGGTGTGGTCCTAACATTTTATTTGCCTTTGAATATTTTGAGTGTTGAAATTGGTCAAACTGTCTTTGGGATTTTAGATCAGGGTTTAGATGAACTTTGACTTGCAAATGTGTACAGAAATCTTAGGAAGTTATATTGTGAACAGGAACGTTTGGGCTTACATTTTTGCTCTGCAAGAGCTGTAGACTTGTTGTTTTTGTTAGATAGTGGTTTCCTCACTATGTGCATTTGGTTTGAACACTGTAAACTGACCCATAAGCCTGCGGGGAAGTTGCCTTTTCAAACAAACAGGACCTAAGTTTTTTCGTAGTGTTGGCAGTCACGTTGGCTGACTGACCCCTCACTGCTGCAGGTACCAAGTGAAGATGATCTCTGTCAAATGGTAGATGAAATGTTGCTGTCAAAGGTGCAGGTGGGTGCTCAGCAGGTGGCTCTTCAACTTGATAAACACCCTGAAATCTCTTGTGTGGAGACGCTCCAGCATGAACCACCTTCCCCCCTGCCTGCTTGTCAGACAGGAGCGGTTCGCCCTCTCAAGATGGCGCCAGAAGAGCTGCAGAGGTGCTGGCATCGGGGATGGGGCTCTCCTGGGTGAAGGGGAGACGAGGAAACCCCCTCCGTGGTGGGAAACTCCGCCAAGAAGGGATGCTAGAGGCAGGAGGGACTGGGAGGTACCTGCTGGTAGTGACGGTGGGGATTTCTGCGTCAGTCCTGACCGTGAGGTCCAGATTTACTTAGCTCAGAAGCTGAAGAAAGTGCGCACACAATAGTTAAAAAAACAAAACAACAAAACAAAACAACAACAAAAAATCAAAACAAGAGCAGGTATTCTATTACATTATGATTTTTGAATCTGCTTCCTCAATTGAAATCAAGTAAGAGTTTGGAGTGAATACTTTTACGCCTACTAAATGTTTGAGGTCCTATATACAACTTGTATTTAAACAAGTCTAGTAGTGCTTCTTCCCTGCCCACAAAATCTACCTTGCACTCCATCATGTTTCATTATGCCACCAATTTTTTTAAATCCTGTTCCTTTCTAAATAAAGTTATAAGCAGCCTAACACTCAGCTGCATAGCATGAGCAGAGCTATCTTGATGGAAATCCTACAGTAAAAATAATTACTATATATTTTTTTAAAATTATGAAATAACTTCAGAAAGAAGTAACAGGGAGGGGAGAGGTCAGGAAATTATAATGTGTTCAGAAATGCAGCTGATTTTCATTCTCTTATCCCTTTATGCAAAACATCAGACTCCAGTGAAATGCTGATACAAAAAGTAAAATATTCCTCAAAAGAAAAATATTTATTAAAAAAAATTGAAATGGCATTTAGCATCCTGAATCCAGCTGTGCTGTAGGGCTCTGCACTGGTCACTGTGCATCTTTTCAGTCATCAAAGGGGAAAGCTGCAGGACAGGAAATAAATCGCTCTGGGGCTTGCATTGGTTGAGCTCGCACCGTTTCAAAGTTGCTCGCTGTGATGAATTAACAGCGAGCATTAATTGCCAACAAGCGCAGAGGCAGTGTGAACACAGGGAGAAACAGGCAGAGATGAGGCAAACTGGAGGGGACTCGGGGAAGCGTGCCATAAAGCCAAATTTTTCTTCAGAGGGAATGGGCTCAAGAGGATTCTGCCTCCTTCCGTCCCACTTGCTGCTGTGGTTCCCCAGTGCAGACCCAGAGACCCTACAGTAAATGTAGGTGGAATCAATCATAATAATAATTAATATTTTCCATGCATGTAGGAACTGTTTTCCTGCTAGTGAGCTGGGAACACCAACCATGCTCTCCTTTTCTTGTATCAGATACTGGGCTTTTGCAGGACATCAGGGTCTGAGTCACAGGACGTTGTGACCAGACTTTCTGCCATCGTTTTGCAGCATGATGACTACCTTACGGGAACAGGAAGGGAGGCTTTTATCTGTCTGCCACAGGATTTTGTGTCCAGTCTGCCACTCTGGTCATGATGGGGCAGGTGTGGGGTAGCTCCTCGTACCAGCATCCAAAGCAGCCCCAGGAGATGTTCTCCTCTTCCCCCACCGTAGTGAGCAAAGGTGGGACTGGGTGGGTCAGGGCTTTCTTTCCCAAATAGGAAATCTGCTGAAAGACTGAAACTGTCAGTTAGTGTGGCTTGGGTTGAAAACCAGCATCAGTCAAAAAAAAAAAAAATTTCACCACAAGCCTTCAAAAATCAAAATTGTTCCTATTTTTATGGGGATGTGTTTTCACTTAAAAGCTAGCTAGGCTTTGTTGGTAAAGGGACAGAAAAGACAAGTTACCCAACAAAAAATACGTCCTGAATGCCTTAATTTCCCTGAAGGACTAGCACTCCCTACTGCTGGGCAGTATATTGGAAAGAGTTCTCCATTCCTCTGTAAATTCTGTGGATTTTCCCTTCCTAAGGCCTGTTGATTTGTATTTGATTTAGGACTCAGGCACTGCAGTGACAAATAAAGTCCTTTATAAAATGGAACATTAAGAAAATAACTCATGGAACATCACCAAGTTGTTTTATAAACAGTGGTAAATGTCTTCTCTCTGTGTTTCTTCAAATCCATAGTGAATTAATATATGTGAACCTTAATAATCCCAGTGTCTTTATACACATTGAGATTTTGCTGTTGCAGACACTTAACTTTTAAAATGCTTTTGAGGCAAAGATTGTCATTTATTGTGGGTTTAATTGTGAATCTTTAACACATATCAGGGAGGAACCATTTGCCACACCTTCAGAAAGACTTCTCTTTGTATTCCATATGATGATTTAAACATCAAGATGCTACTCAGATTGAAGCCACTGTGAGAATTTGGATTAATTATCTATTGCTATTAGAACCAAGTATGTTTCTACCTTAGGATTTAAAATTTAGTTCAGCATTGTTAAAGAAATTAGAAAAACCTCTTATCTATGTGTGTATCTATAGCTATTTAAATAGGCAAATAGTCATACCACTAAATGCATGACTTGAAAAATGAACTTTTTAATGAACCACAGTACTTGTTCAAATATGTTGCAATTCTTCACACATCTTCAATGATTTTCAAAGCTGTTATGTGAGAAATGCATCTAATTGATATGTGGCTCAAAACCTGATGGTATTTGTTAATGCTATCAGTTACGGAGAGTAGCTGGGTAGCTGACTAACTAACCAGTGAGGAAGGAGGCACAGAGACATACTGATTCTGGTTTATATCATACATCTCCAGCAGAAAAAAAAAAAAAAAAAAAAAACCTCTCACAAATAAGTGTTGATGCAATCTGGCTGGAAGCTGTGACACCGAACTAGAATAAAAGCCACTGATGGGACCGTGTGCTTCTTTGAGCTGGTTGGATTCCCTGGAGCCATCACCACAAATTATCACTACTCCAAACTGGCAGTAATTCAATGTAGTGTTAACGCTACTGTCCTGCTTGGTTGTGTGTGCATTATGGATCACCCTGCTAGTGCAGGGATGCAAGCATGTTATTTTAATCACAACTGTAACAATAACAATAGGTACTAACAAATGTATGAGGAGCATATATGAGAATAGCACATGTGCCAAGAACATGAAGTTTCATTGGGAGATAAACTATTCTGGATTATGGAAAACAGTATGTTTTGCTGAATGCCAACAAGATGGTTCTGCCTCGGTCATTTTAGTTAAAGTTGTTTTTTGTTTTGGTCAATGAGCGCAAGATGAAACTTTGAAATTGAGGAAGTTCTAGGGAACACTGTTGTGGTTATAGCATTGATTCTTCTTTCAACATGAGATCCACTGAAGAATTTCTCTTTTTCTTGCTCCTTAGTGAGACCAAGAATGCCAACACTTGCCTCCGGCAGGAAAACACTTAAAAGAGCCCAATTCATAAATCTTCTCTTGTCTCATCCTTAGTCCTTCCATACTGTAGAAAATATGCTGATTGAGACATAATTTGAAAAGAAATACACGAAAAAGGGGTGGTAGTTGTGTCAGGGGACATATGGACTTGTGGGGGGGGACCTTATAAGAGAAAGATAGAGGGAAATATTTCTGGAATGGAATATCCTATTGGGGATATATCCATGAGCAAACAGGAATGAGGAGGGTCCCGAGAAGAATGGGATAAAGAATAAAGATCTCCAATATAATCCCCATTCCCTCATAATTTTTCTGGCACTTCAGATGTATCTCAAGAGTTTCTTGGCAGTTATAAGGGCACTTCTTTCTGCCTGCTGGTGCCATTGTCCCAGGTAGGCTCTGCACCAGGAAAGGGATGCTTGTCCTGCCTGTCTGATATCAGCTGGAAGAGAAAGAGCTGAGGAAGTACTCCACAACCCTTATGGAAAGCTAGACATTTGGAAACTGAATTTGTGGATGAGAGAAGAAACAGAAAAGAGAAGGAGCCGGAGCTGTGAACTCTAATAAAGCAAATGGCACAATTTTGTGTGTAGGGACTTTTTTTGGGGGGGGGAAGGGGCACAGTCTTGTGCTTCCCCATGCAATTCTAACAGCTGTATTTCGCAAGACTGAAATGCTTGGTGTTTCATCACTTTCAGAAAAAATAAGTTTGAAGAGAAGAAGGCGGAAGAACTAGGGAAATTCTGTGACAGGGAACACACGTGTAATCCATTATCTGGTCACTCTCCGACAGCTTAGAGGGGTAATCGTGTTATTATCAAAGTGCTAGTGCATTAACGAAATAAAACCCTAATGGTATAAAATGAGTAGATATTAGTCATTCATTCAATTTTATCAACACCAGATTCATGGTTATGTTGATCCTGATCACTTACTATCTGCTTGTAGAATGTAATGCTGCCTCATGAAATTTGCTTTTTTGCTTTGGGGGAAAGTGAGACTTTAAGTGTATCTATCAAGTGCAATTTTACGTCTTCAAGGTTTTCATTGTCTTGCCTGTAATAAAGCGTAAACAGCAGAGAAATGGAGGGAAATATGAAACAAGGTAACCGTTTAATATAAGTCATGGAAACCTTTAGGTTTTAATGGCTTTGCCATTTATTATTTATATTGCATCATGAATGCACACTTTGCTAAGTAATACATAACAAGGCCACTTCGCAGGCTCTGGACTCAAAATCGAAAGAGATGAAGGTACATCAATAGTGCTGTGTTTCAATTTAACAGTAATGTTAGGGTTTTAGTTCTTCCTTTACATTCCTGACAGAAAATAGTTTGTTATCAGATCTCCCAAAACAGTGTGATAGTAGATCCTTCTGTAAGGTCAAATAAAAAGAGGCTTATAGCATGGTTTGGTTTGGATATGACAGCAGGAGAAAGAATGCTTCATAGAGGCTGTTTTGATATCTGTTTTTTACAGTTCTCAGCAGCTCATGTGAGACCATTTTGTCTTTTTTACATAAACCTGTAACTCAACAGTCTTGTGTTGAGCAAGGAGTGTATTTGCACAACAGCTTTTTTGCTTTTGCAATAGTGGGCTTATTGCTGTTTGGCAAACAAGAATGAAGTGTCACGTCCAGGCAATGTATATTTCAGGTGTTCTGATGAAGATCTGAAGCTCACTCTGTCTCAAGGAGTATTGTTCTTCTGAATTTTTATCACCTTCCATTTCTTTCTTGTTGGCAGTTCCACTGTCAGCGTCCTGCCTCCACATCCAAGCATATTCTGACTTTCATCTTGTTGCCTCTGATGGACTTCAGTGCTTTCACTGATCTTCAGCCATGCCAAACTCAAGATCCTTCCTCCCAGCTGCTGATGACCTTCAAAGTCTCGTTTGTGCTGATAGCTAAGCTGGTGTTTACATTTGTTCCTTCTTAAATTCCCTTCCCTCTTGCTATCCCTCCCTCCTGCCCAGCTTTTCTCTCTGCTCCTTGCCATCCCTGTGCTCAATGTCATTGCTCCTGTATCATTCTCTGTATTTTTTTCTCTGCATCCGTCTCATCGCACTGATTTTGCAAATGTTTTGGAGCAGAGATGTGTACTTACAATGCCTTGTGGATTATCAGTAATTGGATCGTTCCTAGAGCTGTTAGATAATTCTCTTGATTGGGTGCCCAAGGTATTTCACTTTGCATTGAGGACATCGAGGTGCTGGAAGTGTTTGACCTCTAGAAGCAAATTATTCTGGTCTTGACTGATAAAATCAGAAGGAAGATATAGGGCCTGACCTTCCATACCATTATCCAGAAGCATTTTGCATTTCTATGTGTCTAAATATAATTTACTTTTAATGATCAGAGCAAAGTAGGCAGTTTATATACAGAAAAGCTCATAAAAAATATATTTGTTCGTTTGCTGTCTGTTCCTGTCTGTTGCTTTGGATTTTTATAGCTGCCTCTCTCTCTTGATTTTCCCATGTTCTGTTTTACTGCCTAAACAATTTCAAAAATGATAATGACTTTTAATAGTGTATAACACAGTTGTGATTTGGAGCAGGCCTTCTCAGTGCCTCCATCATTCAAGTACAACCAATCCTTGGGTAATGTAGGACCAGTTCTCTTCCTGAGTTCAGGGTTCCCTGCTAAGTGTGGCCACCTTTACAAAAGAATGGACAATACTGACCTAAATAAAGATGTCAGAAGGGTGCACTGCAGCAAAAACCCTCATCCTGTTATGTATTATTAGTATACGCTCATGTAAAAAATACATACTATTAATAGGATTCTGTATTTAACAGGTTGGGTGCAATCAAAAAAAGACCAGCTTAGGTTGGTGATAAATTTTGCTAGAGGTTATAAAACTCTTTGCAAAAGTAGTAGGCAACATCCTGTTGTGTTTCTTCCCTGTTATGCTCTAGAGTCTTTAGTGCTATTAAAAGTTGTGTTACAAATTGTATTGCGTGATAAAATGACTGGAGAGGAATGGATGATCTTGCTGCGGAATATGGATTTTCCAGGAGCTTTGTCCAGGAGGTTCTTAGGTAACCCACATGCTACAAAAATATGAAGAAAAAAGAGTAGTAGTGAGGAATCATGCAGAAAATAGATAAGCATATAACAGATGAGAGGAAGACTATGGATCTCATGGTGCCCAAATATATATAACCCACATTCTTAGTGGATCACAGGGATTTTTACAGACAATCCTTGAAAGTACCATTGGAATTACTTAGTACTTCAATAGCAATCATCAGCCCCATTGTGCTGAAAACTGCACAGGCCCTGAGAGCCATTGCCATATGGATTATGCTCTATTCCTTATAGAATTTGTAGGTAGTGGCTGAACAGACGTTTCTCTGGAAGCTGTTTCTAGGCCTTACCCCAAAATCACAGTGATGAGGCAGCTAAAGCATGATAGCACTGGGAGAGAGCAGACAAAAAGCCAAGTACATGAGATTGCTTTTGGGCAATTTCAAACCCATTTCCATAGTGATGCTCATTAATAAGGAATCAATACCTGAGTTCAGGAAAGCATTAAATGTGAAGCCTAGATACACTGTGCACAACTCTCTATGTTTGTAGAGGGCTGTAGAAAATCTGCCATTTTTTAATTCTTGCCTGAATATGTTTATATAAAGTTTGGAATCCAAGTATCTAGAATGCAATGGTGCTTTTAGTCTGGGAATGTGCTATTTCTGAATTTCTTTTCTGATTTCTTTTTTTTTTTTAATTTAAACACTGCAACTGCAGCCACCCCTTTCCAAGATCAACTCAGGTTTCCATTCTATTTTATTTAAATAGTTGTTTGCTTAATTAATACTTAAAAAGACATAAGACACTAAAGTCATTCTCACAAATACAGAATAATAAATAGCTTTTCTTCTGAATAGTTTCCTCCACGAAGAGATGTGAGGGACAGTAGGTGCAGTGAAAAGCAGAGGGGTTAGTATAAAGTGCATCTTATGGCATTGTGTTGGATGATGTAACGAGCAGAAGTAAATTTTCCATTTCTAGGCACCTTTTTTAATAATCAAAATAAGTCCAGTCTAACCCCTTCCTCATGGCTTTGATGAAAGGAAAGGCAGGAAAACTTCTTCCAGCCATCCATCCCTAAAGTGCTACCTAATCTTAGGCACTTCTTCAGTGGGCAAGTCCCTAACCTCTCCCTACAGCCAGAAGGAGAGACATCCATCTGGGAAGCCCACCCTGGTGCTCCAACTCCTTGTGAAGGTGCCTCCCTCCATTCATTGACCCCCTAAGGGTGACCTGCCTCCTTACTAGGGAGCCAGAGTGTTATCTGCAAACTAGAGCTCAGGGAGTAAGTAGGCAGTGCTGCCAGGGCTGCTGAAGAAACACCCTGCGCTATGGCGAGTCATGTGTCCAAAAGGGGAAATACAACAAAACAGCATAATTTTGTTTGCTTTTCTCCATAAGAAACAAAACTGAGGAGTAGGATTTAATTCCAGTGAAGTTAGTGTAAGCAAAGCTGTTGGGATTTTGAGTAGGATTTGGCAAAACAACAGGAGTGACATGGATTTATACCTCAGGTACTCGGGATTTTAACCCATCACTTGGTTTTGGGATGCAGGAACTGGGCATTCAGTTCTGGAGAACTGCTATGACAATTTGGATCCATGCTGTTAACTCAAAAAAAAAATTTAAATCCATAATGAAAATCCCTCCTTTTTGTGATGATTACAAACCCAAAAGGGAACCGCACGAAAATGAGTGCTTTCCTCTTGCAGATTTTACAGATAAAGCATGGCGTCGACAGCACACTTCTCAGAGGAGGAGATGGCAGAGCTCCGGGAGGCTTTCAGCAAAGTGGGTGAGTACGACCAGAAAGGAGTGTGAAGTTGTAGCTGGCTCTTTGCTCCAACGCTGACCATCCATGCTGAAACGGAGTTTACACCAGCGCTGATCTGCTGTGTCACAGAAACCACAGCAAGTCCTGCCTGCTCCTGGAGACCTCCCAGCCAAAATCACAGTAGCACACTGCAGAGCAGTACTAGAGGCGTAACAGCAGATATTATGAAATAACTTGAAAAAACACCTATACAGAAAACCATGTTAGAAATACTTGGAAGTGTTTTCCTAAAAATGCTGTTTACTCCTGGAAAATGATTTGGAAAAGAATAGGTTTTTACTTTAATGCAAATTGAGTACTCCCAGGGAGGCAGGGTCTGCAGGGAACAAATGTGCAAATAGCTACAAAATTTGTAATCCCTTTACTGTGACCTTTTAAGCCCTAGTTATTTTTCAACTGTGTTTCCTTTATGAGCCTTCAAAGGTCTCCACTGATTTGTTTCCCTTAAAGTCATGCGGATCTGTCACTGTCTACCCAAATCCTCAGAAAAAGTCCTTGTGTTTCTCACAGCTGACTTACTTGTATTGATCCGTCAGCCTTACTGGATTATGTGTTATCAGTTGTCCTTACTGATTCAGGTGATGATCTTTTCATTTCTGAGCACACAGCAGTTCAGGCAAAATTTGAAACACCTGGTCATTGTGTGTGCCAGTGTACCTAAAGCACTGGACTGTACCCAAAGTCTGGAAGGATGCTCTCATTCCTTTTCAAGACATTTCCCTCTCCAAGTCCAGATCCTTTTGTTGTATGACTTCAGAGATGGGTAGGATGCTCTCTGCAATCTGTATTAATCCAAGCTGCAGATGCTGACAGCTAAGGGCTCAGCCCTTTTTGCAGCCTGCAACAACTCAGTTTGCAGCTCACCACACAGGAAATTGACACCTGCCTCTTTGAAATCACCTCTGCCTCTGGGCTGGGGAAAAAAGACTGCAGAATAAGAAACAGATATATAAAAAAATGAATACAAACCTATTTTTGAGTATGTATATACTATATATTACATTTTAAACTATATATATAACACTCTATATAAATATACAGTGTTTTAACAGAAGCTCTCCATGCAATAGAGTAAGGGTTGTTATTTATTTATTTATTTATTTATTTTTCTGTGTGGAGATTTTCATAAACTGGTAGAGAAGAACTATTTAACTTAATGATCTCATAAAATCTTACCCTGGATCTTGCAAAAGGCTCAGCAGGACTGTCCATGTCTGCACCATCCCAGAGGAACATACACGTTTTTATTTTAAGCGCAGTTCCAAAAAGAATTGTAGTGTTTCTACCCTGCTGGGCAGCTGCGCTCCACCACTACCGCTCTCTCACTCCCCCTCCTCAAAGGAAGAGGGGGAGAAAATACGATGGAAAGGGCTCAAGGGCTGAGATAAGAACAGGGAGATTACCAACCAATTACCATCATGGACAAAGCAGACTCAGCATAGGGAGATTAATAATTTTTTTTTTGTCTATCACAGGCAGACTAGAACAGTGAGAAACAGAAAACAAACGAAAAACACCTTCCCCCCATCCAGCCTCTTCCACCTCCTCCCCCCAAGTGACGCAGGGGAACGGGAAATGGGGGCTGCGGTCAGTCCCTGATGCTTCGTCTCTGCTGCTCCCTCACGGTCACTCTCTGCCCCTGCTCCACGTGGGGTCCCTCCCACGGGATTCTGGCACCCCCAGACCCCCTGCTCCTGCGTGGGCTCCTCTCCACGGGCTGCAGCTCCGGCCCGGGGCCTGCTCCTGCGGGGGCTCTCCATGGGCCGCAGCCTCCTCCAGGCCACATCCACCTGTTCCACCGGGGGCTCCTCCACGGGGGGGCTGCAGTGTGGAGATCTGCTCCATGTGGGACCCATGGGCTGCAGGGGGACAGCCTGCTCCACCAGGGGCCTCTCCACAGGCCGCAGGGGAACTGCTGCTGCCTGCCTGGGGCACCTCCTGCCCTCCTGCTGCACTGACGTGGGGGGCTGCAGGGCAGCTTCTCACTCCTCTCTCCCAGCTGCTGTTGCACAACAGTTTTTTGTTTCCCTTTCTTCAATCTGCTCTCCCTGAGGCCCAACAAGTGTCACTCATGGCTCAGCTCTGGCCAGTGGCGGGTCCCTGTGGAGTCATCTGGAGCTGGCTCTGATCTGACATGGGGCAGCTGCTGGGCTCTGCTCACAGAGGCCACCTCTGCAGGCCCCCTGCTTCCAAGCCCTTGCAAACGTGAACCCAATACACATATGCATTTCCAAACCTCTTAACTCATGACTTGCGATGATATTAGATGCAAAAAACAGGCCAAAATCACAAGTTACATCTATGAATATATGCGGATGTAGTGTGTAACTCATTATCACCTCTTAGCTGCTCTGTAGGCAGGATAATCTCTTCGTAAACCACTTATGTGTTTTTCTGTATGTAAACTCTGAAAAATCAATTGTATCCATCTAAACATAGCTTTGTTAAAATATTACTATGTGTCTAAAATGTGTAAATTCACCAGCATGAGTTTTTGTTTGTTAAATGGTGATGGTAAATTTTTTGGGGTGTAAATGCCACTGCAGTGGTTGAAAATAATGAACTTCAGGATAACAAATCTTTATATATAATGTACACTTCTTCAGGTGAAATAAAAGCAACAGCCTTTGTGTGCAGAAAATTTCATTGGGCTGGTAGAGAATCTAAACATTTGTTTTAATTTTTGCAGATATTAGTGGGAACGGCTTCATCCATGCCAACGATTTAACGGATGTGTTGAAGGCAGCCAACCTCCCTCTCCCAGGATATAAAGCCAGAGAACTCGTTCAGAATTTGACAACCACAGAGGATGGCAGGATCAGCTTTGATGAATTTATTTCAGTAAGTGAGATATTATTTTAGAGGATAAATGCAGAAGAAGGAAAAACACACATACTCACACACAAAAACAGACCACTTCTAAATAATAGAGTTTGTTGGGAATTTTCAGTTCAATGTTTTAGCTGAGAATAGTTTCCACAAAACTGACCTTTTCTGTGGGTAAATATTTAGTTTTCCCCAAAATGTTTTCATTATCTGTGGTGTTCGGGGTGGTCCCTGGGGCACAGGAGAGCCATGAGCACAGGGTCTCATGGGCATATCATTTGGCCAATGTGTTCCCTTGCTGGAGAAGGCAAGAGCAGGTTGTAACCAGACTAGAAATCCTGCAGTTAACTGGGACAAATTAAATGAATGCAGCTATGTATTGAACAGACTTAATATCTTGCAGTTTGGTTAAGGCAATGGGATGAAGTTTTTCAGTTATAAGTTGCAAGAAGATAATACTATGGCTAGATGGATATGAAAAATTTCAACAGATTGAAAATGAAAACTTTATGGGATATTTTTTCTATTAAAAACAAAACAAACAAAAAAAAACACTTCTTTTTTCTGGCCTGAACTGTGACAAAAGCAAATGCTAAAATTTCCCTTGGGATGGAGAAACAGATTTTTATTTGCCCTTTTCTCAAACTGAAAACTTCAAAGGCACTCCTCCTGAAAACTTCAGCTATGTAGTTTCACACCATATATGCTTCTGTCACTTAGCTGATCTTTGTTCATGGCTTTGAAAATATAAGAGCAGATAACAGTTATTACACAGAAATCTACTAAACAGCACACAAGCTGTGCTTCTATATGTGTAAAGCAGAGGGTTTAAAAAAGCTTGATTTAACTCTCTGAAAATTTTAATCTGTCTCTTTTGCTTGAAAGATTTTCCAAAACCTGAAAAGTGACGATGTTGCTAAGTCATTCCGAAAACAAATCAACAAAAAGGAGGGGATCTGTGCTATTGGTGGGATGTCAGAGCAGTCCAGTGCTGGCACACAACACTCTTACTCAGGTAGGTACAGGGGCCCTATGCTGGTAGCAACCAGGAGCAAATGTCCTCATGGGGATTTGTCTGCACCTTATCTTGGTGCAAATCCAGGGGCTTTGGCTTCTGTGAGGTTTGGCAGCTGTAGAGATTGCTCAGGAGAAGATGATTTGAGGCAAAGAGTTGTGAAAGTGACAAAACACCAGAGTCAGATCCTTGTCAAAAATAGTGTGAGCTGCTTTACTGGAGTGGACAGAGCTGGGACTACAGAAGAAAGCTCCATCTGCCTTAGCTTCCCCCATCAGGAAAGCCTTGTAGCCTCCTGACATGGCTTCAGCTGCATGAAGACTCTGACCCTTTGCTGTCCCTGCTCACCAGCAAGGCAAGGCAAGGGATCCCTGCTATTGCTAACCCATTTCTTCATACATTTTCCCTCTTCTATAGTAGTCCCTCTGTAAACCTGCAGCCAAATGGTTCCTGACCTTTTTGCTAAAGAGGGCATAACCCCACCAGGGCTCAATGCATTCAAGTCACTGTGTAAATGCAAATTATGCTTAGCAGAGCGTAGCTATTGCAACATACAGTTGAATCATGGGAATTTAATTACCCATCTCTATAACATGCTCACCCTCATGACAATGGGCAACCCCATTCAGTGGAAAGGAATATGGAGGGTTGAATGTACTGAAGCCCATTGCTCTTGTCAACTCATTTTGTTTATTTTTCAGATTTTCTACTTTTTACTGGGCTGAGCCATGTATATTCCCCCATACTGGTCTGGCTAATTCAGGAAGACATATATTTGCATTCTCTTGATTAACTTAGGGATGAACAGTTACATGTTCGTACATAACAGTTCGCTGATTCACTCAGCTGAAGTACAGAACCCACTTGTACAGAATAAATGATACCCCCTGCTTCCCTTCGTGACAAGATTAAGTTCTGCTCCCCTCACAACAGCTGTGGTCGGTCACCCCATACATCCTTCTTCATCCGTTCATGACTTTCACAACCTCATACCTTTTGCCTGTCTCCTCAGAGCCTTCTTCCCTTGTAGAAGTTCTGTAATTAGTCACATTCAGATTCAGGAGTCTTTTCCCCCACGAGTCCCGCCTTTGAAAGTAAAATGATGGTGGAGATGTAACACAGCAAACTGATGGATTTGGTGTTGTGTCCACAGAGGAAGAAAAGTATGCCTTCGTCAACTGGATTAACAAAGCTCTTGAGAAGGACCCTGACTGTAAACACGTGGTCCCAATGAATCCAGAAACAGATGATCTCTTCCAGGCGGTTGGTGATGGCATAGTGCTTTGGTAAATAATACCTGTATTTCTCATAAATGCAAACCATAAGCCTGCAGAAACACACACCACTGCTTACATGGAAGCTGCTGACTTTACAGTTAGGTTCAGGACTCTTTGCAGATTCGGGTCTAGTTTTGTTGCTCCTTTTCTCTTCATAAAGATAAAGCTTCTTTCAATTTAAACGAGTTTTTCTTTGCCTCCAGACCTGTAAAATGAGATGAATTCAGTGAAACTTGCCCTGAGTAGTTACTTGTTTCTATTTTTGTTCAAGGGCTTTTTGGGTTTCACAAGAATCAGCATAAGTTAGTAAGTGGTTTCACAGGAATTTCTGCAAAAGAAACTTCTTGTACAACTTTACATTATGGTATTCTTGCCTGGCATTTATAGCACATTTGGCATGTGACTCAAAATAGTTGCTCAAGTATTGCATGTGTTAATGTATATGTAAAGGGCAGAGGCTGACTATCTGTGTTCACTTAGTAACTCTCCCCCTCTTTAATTGAATTCTTCAGTCTAGTGACAAAAGCTCTATCTGCATTTTGTGCATTTGCAGCTACTAGTGTTTTTCTTTTTTTTTTTCTTTTTTTTTTTTTTTCCAGTAAGATGATCAACTTTTCAGTCCCGGATACCATTGATGAGAGAACAATAAACAAGAAGAAACTCACACCCTTCACGATACAGGTACAAAAATGTAACAGGATTCCTTGCTTCTTCACTTAGGATGCTCCAGTGTAAACACTTAGAGCAGAGGCTGCAGATGGTCCTGCACAAAGCAATCACTCAAAATTATTTGTGGCAAAGTGAGATGCTCAGGATTACATGGTAAAGAAGGTTTAGATTTCTGTTTTTTTTTTGGAAACATTTGAATAATCTGACTAGACAAATTTTGTATTTGTCCTTAAACCAGTATATAAATATTTACCAGGTCAAAGCTTTGGATACTTCTGTGGAAGATGCCATATGAATGCAAGAACAATGAGATAATTTGATGACAAATTCCAGCTGCAGTAACCCTCAGAAAGCTGAATGCCCCCTTCCAGGTCACCCAGGCATGGCCTTGGACTTACTTAAATTCACAGCTGTCCTGTTGCAGTCTGAGGCCCTCACCCAAATACTAACTGTGGTCCGGGCAGCACTGTGGTGCTACATGCCTGAGGTGGAACCAGAGTCCTTGCCTGTCCTTTACAATCTGTACTTTTTCACCTTGAAAACTGAATCCCTTCTTTATTGCTATTATGTACACATAGATATGATTTTAAAATTGGACAAAAAGGTGAATTTTCACCTATTTAACGTTTATTGTGTTTCTCACACAGCAGTATATAGAGAGGTATTTTTATATGAACGGAGTCCATATATCTGAGTACAGAATATAAATAGATATTTGGAATGGATGTGAACCTAACCCAGTTTAGCCCTCAGCTACTCTGATTAGATGGAACATTAGCCAGGCTCAAGTAAGCTCAGAAGCCATTAAATTGGATTTTTATGCTGTATACCACATTTTTCAGTTCTAATCGTTTTGGTCAGCAGCATCACTTAGTGATGCAGCCCAGATCAATCCCTGTCACATGTAGACATGATTTGATCAATATAGCTTCCACTTTAACTTAACCCTTTTACAGCTGTCTGGTGGAGAAAAGATAATTAATTTGAAATGCTCCAATTTTTCCAGCTTATGAGAATTTACACTGTATCTCTCCATGCATTTTGTATCTAATCAAATCTCTTTGTCGTGCTAGCAGCGGTGAAATTCAGGTGAATATTGCAAATCTGTGTGATAAATGGTATTTGCCAGGCTTTTTTGCCTGCTTTACTTTCCCTGTTTAACAAGCCTCCTCTCTGAATATTGCATAACTGTGGGTCAGATTTTCTTACACACTTTGTTTTAAATGGGAAGGAAGTGGTGAAGCATCATTTTCTTCCTGCCCCTCACTGTGAATTACAGAAGCCCTTTGCCTCCACTAAACACTCCCAGCCCAGGGCTCCACACCCCAATACTCAAAAAGAAAATACCCAGGCCTGACCAGTTCTGACCTTGGCTTAATCCCAAGGTTAAAAATACAACAGGTTTATTCGTACTGATTCTTACAACCAAGTATTTTTGTATACGTTGCCAACTAGACACTTACTTGTATTTTGGCTGTTAGGGCGTTTGCTTATCTGGAGTACCTGCTGGTCAGCTCCCTCATTCCTGCAGGAGTGCAAGATTGAGTGGAGGAGAGTTTACCCCATGCTGAAGCCAGGTCTGAATTTGAACTTGTGTTTGTGCCTTACCAATGTGGGTAGGAAGAGAGCCTGGCTGTGACACCAGGACTGAGCCAGAACATCACTGCGAGTGCAGACGTGCTCTGAGCTCCAGTGCCTTGTGACATAGTGAGACCAGGCATCCAAGAGTTTTATCTTTGTCAAAAGGATCCTTTCCACCTTTGTGTTGGGACTAAGAATTTATTTGTAATTCTAGGAGATTCTGGGTTCCCCTGCTCCCTACGCCCAGCACTGGGCCCACTTGTACCAGTGAAGTTGCTTGCAGATTTTAGTAGTTTTGCCTGTGTTCCCTTCTTGTACCCTCAGCTCTTCAGTTATCGTATCATTCGGACCTTCTCTTTCTTCCCTAGGAAAACCTGAACCTGGCTCTGAACTCTGCTTCAGCCATTGGGTGCCATGTTGTTAACATTGGAGCTGAAGACTTAAAAGAAGGGAAGCCTTACCTGGTTTTGGGTCTTTTATGGCAAGTCATCAAAATTGGGCTCTTTGCCGACATAGAGATCAGCAGGAATGAAGGTATGTGTGGCTCATGGTTTCAGTGCTGTATTGTTATTACTGAACAGTCTTCTTAATACAGCTTTTTTTTTTAAAAAAAAGTCTTAATTCAAATTTTTATCCAAGTCTGTGTTGACTGTCTTTTTGATTGTTGTCATATCCCTTGCCTTCCACAAGTTCTGGCACTCCAAACTCCAGGGGTGTATGTAGGCTTGTATGTGCAAAGCCAATTTCATGCTCATTTGGTGAGGATTGATGGCCTACACCCAGGTATATTGGTGTTTTGGCACTCTGGTTGACACAAAATTAATTCTGTCTAAATCTGGGATCAAGGAAATGCTACACTGCATTCAGGAAGCTTTCTTGCTTTTGATGAAACCAGTGCCAATCTTCTCCTTTTCTTGGCAAAATTTGATTTATATGATCACAGAATAATTTAGGCTGGAAGGGACCTCTGGTCTGGCATCCAACCACCAGCTGGACCAGCCTCCAAGTTAATGAGGTTGTTTAGGGCCTTCTCTTGTGGTCTCTGAGCAACCCGTTCCAGCGCTAACCACTCTCACTGTGATTTTGTTTCTTATGTCTAATTGGAATTTCCCTTCCTCCAACTTGTGCTGCAACTTCTTGTCCTTTTGCTGTGTATATAGGGAAAATACAGCTCCATCCCCTCTGTAGTTGTTGAAGTCAGTAGTTAATTCCCCTCTCAGACCTCTTTCCATGCTGAACAAACCCAGTTTTCCCAACCTCTTCTCATGTGTCACGTACTCAGCCCAACATCTTGATGTCCTTCTGCTGAACTTGCTGCAGTCATCAGTGTATCTTGTACTGGGGAATCCCAAACTGGACACAACGCTCCAGATGTGTCTTGCCAGTACCAAAGTTCTCCATGAACTTGCTTCAGTGGGAAGCTGTGGGTGTGTACACAGTCTACATGGCATCACTTCTTGATGCTTTGTTTCCTGCCTCTCTGGATAGTTTGCTCAGCCAGTAGTGGCACCACTTCCCTTCTGTTACCGTACCTCCTGCAAGTATTACCTTCATTGCTTCACCCCTTGCATCTTCTAACCCTTTCATAGCCAGAGAGACCAGTTTCCAGAATTCCCAGTTCCCATTCCTTTGTTACGTAGCAATGATGGTCAAGCTGGCAGCCGTACCCTGTTTAGTAGATCTTTTCCCTTAATGGTATTTTCTTCTTTACCTCTCATCTCAGACTTCAGTTTGTAGGGGTAGACAAACCATCATCATTACGATTTCTTTTCAGGTTCTCTCTTTTACTGATAGCCTTCCTCTACGGCTGTTCCAGGTGAAATTCCTCCTTCTTGAATACGGGCTATTGTATTCCCAAAGACCTCACAAGAGTAGCTGTGCTGGTTTTACCCTCCAGTGCAGCCAAACTCCACCGCAACCACTCTCTCACTCCCCCTCCTCAAAAGAAGAGGGGGAGAAGAAGAAAGTATGCTGGAAAGAAGAAAAAGGCTCATAGGTTGAGATAAGGTTAATTTAATTAAAGGGCAAAGAGAGGGGAAAAAACAAGCAAAGGCAGCACAGAAGTACAGAGAGAAGTAAAAAGAAATATTCTCTACTTCCCATCAACGAGCGAAGTCTGGCCACGTCCCAGGAAGCAAGGCCTCAATGCACGTAGTGGTTGTTTGGGAGGACAGACATCTTCATAACGAGAGCCCCCCCGTCCTTCTCATTTCCCACCTTTTATTGCCGAGTGTGACACCACAAGGCATGAAATATCCCTTTGGTCGGTTTAGGACAGCTGCCCTGGTGGTGTCCCCTCCTCACCTCTTGCCCACCCCCAGCCTGCTGGCTCTGGGGGGCTTGGAGGGAGCCCTGATGCTGTGCCAGCACTGCTCAGTCACAGACACAACACTGGTGTGATGCCAGTGCTGTGCTAGCTACAAGTGCAGAGCACAGCACTGCATGGGCTGCTGCAGGGAAAGGTAACTCCATCCCAGCCAGACCCAGCACAGCAGCTAGTATCAAGGCAGTAATACATCCCAACCTCTATGGGAAATACCCGGGGTGCACTAATATCGTGTTTGTTTTTCTCTGGTCATATCACATAGTGGCTCAGATTAGCTCAGAAGACACCTGATACAGTCAGGTTATGCTCATCCTCTGTTCGTAATAAGAAGCTTTTAGCTAGTAGGGGGTATTCATATTAATTCCCCAGTGAGTGTCTTTGAACATGGTACTATTGAATTTCACTCATTTTCTGTTACTGACTGCCATCTAGTTCTTCCTGTCTGATTTCCTGACTGTCTTTTGTATTAACTATGCCACCTAGTGAATAATGTCATATTTTTTTGCACATTGCTAGTATTTGTGCTGAAATAATTTTTTTTTTTAATAAAACATTTATCCCAAAATCCATCCATGATATACTCCACTAGAATCCGTCTTCCAGTGTACTTCTCTCAGCGTTAGCATTCTTCTCTTCACAAAATGCAGTGTCTACTTTAAAATGTTTCTATTTTCCCATTCTGTTACAGTTTAATCCTATAGTACCCTGTATGAAATTATCTATGGAACTCTAGATATATTAGATTTCCACTGTTTCTTTTATGTAGCAAATCCCCATTTTGTTCAAGAAATTACAAAAGACAGGAGAAACATGTCAAGGTAGTATGACATATTGTCCCTTTCTAAACCAGTGGTACATTTTGTAACGTTAACAGTTAACTTCCATATTTTTAGTTGTTCTTTTCAAAACTTTTTGTAAAGCCCTTCATGCTCTAGAGTACAGCTGAATATCCTGCAGTGCAAGGGTCATTTTTTCCCTCCTGCTTCTTCCTTTTATAAACATAACTATTATACTAATTTTCCTGTAGAAATAGGATATCTTCTCCAGTTTGACAGATGTGTAAACCCCACTTGCTAATGAGCCTGTACGGTCATGTGCAAGTTCTTCAGGATTCCTGTGTGGGTCCAGTTTCAGTGTGAAGGTCATGCAGACTTGTTTCACCTAAATTGCAGAAAGTCTGTGTTCATTTTTTTTTCATTCCCATCTTGCTCCTGTGCTCAATATCATCATCTTTTAATTAAAATCTGAGGAAAGGAAATCAGGTAGTTTTTAGACCATACTGAAACTGTTGTGCAGTTATACATGATTGACTCCTAGATCTGTGACTAACATCCTTGTCCTTTTTTTTATTTATTTATTGGTGAGATCCTATTGTTGTTTATATCCTCTGTCATGCCTTGAATCATCACCTTGAATTTTGGCAATCCTTTGGTTGCTCAGTTAGAAGCTAGGTAGCAAAATGTGTAAGAAAGAGAATAGTTATACATTTTCCTCTACAAGTACTCACAACATCAGTAACAGATCTGATGA
This sequence comes from Cygnus atratus, assembly GCF_013377495.2. Lineage (NCBI taxonomy): Eukaryota > Metazoa > Chordata > Aves > Anseriformes > Anatidae > Cygnus > Cygnus atratus. The sequence continues at coordinate 178,786,083 of NC_066362.1, read as the reverse complement.
TAGCCTTATTTTGCCTCAGCCTCTCTGATACAAGTGGGTATTGCTATTACCTGTTGGCATCTGCAAGACCAGGATCCATAAGTTAGAACTACAGAATAATTTAGGTGCCTCCAGGGGTGGCGATTTCACAGCCTCTCTGAGGAGCCTGCTCCAGTCTTCAACCAACCCTGTGGCATTTTTTTTCCTCATATATAAGCAGAATTTCTCTGTTGCAACTTTTATCTGTCACCTCTCATCCCGACTCTTTTTTTTTTTTTTTTAAGGAATACAGTGAAAAAGCAAGTACTGCAGCATGCAGCATTTATTCATTTTTTATTTTGTCTCTGCTTAGCCTTGATTGCTCTGCTGAGAGAAGGAGAGAGCCTGGAGGATCTGATGAGATTGTCTCCAGAGGAACTGCTGCTGAGATGGGCAAACTATCACCTGGAGAATGCAGGATGTAACAAGGTCAACAACTTCAGCTCAGACATCAAGGTATAAAGAACACTTACCAACATTAGCAAAACATTAGCTCCACACCCAAGCCCATGTCCTTCAAACAAAGGTTGTGTACTTGCTGAATGTCCCTAAATTCTTCTAGATCTGTCTTTAATTTGAAGAAGGCTGAACCTTACCCAGACATGTAACTAGGTATGGGGGAAGAGGATGGAGCTCTTACAATTCCTCCATTTGTTGTTTCCTTCAGTACAGCACAGGAAGTCATTTACCGTGACTTAAATGACATACACAAAAAAGCACCAGGGAAGACAACTGGAGAGTCTGAGAGTTACACTAGACATTATAATTTTTATTGTAACAGATTTTTGGTTCACTGTGTGGAGTTGACTGCAGGATATCCATGGAAAGGGAAGGGAATGGAGTCTTTCCCACCTTTGCATAGGCTGGCTGAGAGGACTATGATGCAACTGATTAAATCCTATCTGCAACTGAAAGATAAATTGCACTTGCCATATTTACAGTTGGAAAATAAGGTACACATTTGCCTCTTGGAGGCCGAGACTTCAGCCTTTACACTCATTTTCAAATTAAGTGTGTCTCTCCACCTCAATACTCTTATAAATCCCTGCCTTCAAAACATAGTGGGTAATAAATGCAAATGTACAGAGAATTTTGGGGGTAGAAATGTAGGGAGTAAATGGTATTTCTCATACAAGAAGGAATAAAAACAAAAAAAAATAAAAAAAACAGCTCATCTACTTAACATTTTTGAAGAGTATTTGTTGGTTTAGGTAGTCAAGTCCCCAGACACTAACATGCAGCTTTGTTTTCAGTTCTTCTTTGAATTATTTCTGAAGTGATATTAATATTTTCCACACATGGAAACAACTTTCACAAAAATTTAAAGACACAACATGTTAAATCCTTGTCTTGTTCCTGCCCTTTTGCCTGAAAAAAAATGCTGATACTGTTGTTGTTTTCAACTTTTGTCCTTGAAATTTGTGCTTTGTCTTCTATAAGTGTTCCAGCATTTCTTTGAAATCTGCTTTAAATCTCTGCTTTCTCCTTCTGCATTTTCTTTTCTTAAATGCTCAGCAGCCTGACTTCTACAACATTATAAAGGTATACTTTTTTTTAATCTCTAATATCGTGTTCATATTGAGTCAATTCTAACATCTCTTTGTTGTTGCTGTCCTTCTTGTAATTGCAATGCAGCGTTTTGTCTCGTGCTTTGAGCTTTCTGTAGCATGCACGTATTGGCTTAGGGAAGACGTAGATCTAGCAAACACAGCATAGAGTGGGGATTGTTAAGTGCTTCCAACTTTAGTAACTTAATTATGTAGCCCAATGATTGATGTAATAAAAATGAAGCATGCATGCACATTGTTCAGGAGAGTGCTGGAATGCAAAATCTGGGCTTTAGATGTAATTTTTCTCCATTTAATTTCTCTGTCTGTCACAGGACTCAAGAGCTTATTACCATTTGCTGAACCAAGTTGCCCCCAAGGGAGATGAAGAAGGCATTCCAGCTATTACTATTGACATGTCAGGATTAAGGGTAAGATGAGAAGTTTAGAGTAAATGCCTATGTTTTCTGTCTGTTACTTGCATTGCTGGCCAGCACAGAGCTGCACGAGGGTACCACAGAAAGCAAACTCTTTTTAGTGTTGCAACATGATCTTACGTTTCAGAAGTCAAAGCTGAAGTATTAAATGAAGTGTTTTGCCTTTCATTAGATATTTATAGAATCACAGAACAGTTTGGGTTGGGAGGAACCTTGAAGATCATCTTAGTCCAACCCTCCTGCCCTGGGCAGGGATAGTTTCCACCAGGTCAAATTGCTCAAAGTACCATCCTACAGCCACTGAACCACACTGATAAACTACTAACATGTAGCAAGTATATTAAAATGCAATTATTTGGGAATTAATTCCCTTTTATGTGAGATACAATTAAAAAAGAACATGGTGAGATGGCTGGATTGTAGGTAAAGTCCATCTGAAACACTGACTTGCCATTATTAAAGATGGGAGAGGAAATTGTTATAAATTCAACAGGGACCTCTTTTAGCAGCCCCACACCTAGCCCCACATACAGGGACCCCGAATGGGTTGGTGTGTGCACGGTGCCAGGCTGTGGGCTGATGCTGAGGTGGTTTCATCCCCATTTTTGGCTGGCACAGGAGAAGGACGACGTCCAACGTGCGGAATGCATGCTGCAGCAGGCGGAGCGGCTGGGCTGCCGGCAGTTTGTCACGGCCACAGATGTCGTCCGGGGAAACCCGAAGCTAAACTTGGCATTCATCGCCAACTTGTTTAACAAATACCCTGCCCTGCATAAGCCAGAGAACCAGGACATCGACTGGAGCTCTATTGAAGGTAAGAAAAATTCAAGTAAAGGATGTTTCTGGCCATCCATGCCACAGTATCCCCTGCTAACATGATATGTTAAAGATGAAAATGTTTGTGGGATGTCTGAACCTCTACTGACTATTGAGTGTGCTTCTTAGTTGAAATCATGGTTGATTTGGCATTCTCTTAATTTAGAACATAATTTAAGAATCTGATCTTACATGAACCCAGTGCCTGCCTGGTCTGGGTTAGGGTCAGGACCACCATTGTGTGGACCATTCACTGAGCTACAGGTCCTTCTGTTTGACCTGTGCTCTGGATCTGGAGTCCCAGTGGCCTCATCTTTTGGACTACTTCAGCTCTGAAGCAGGTGGCGATTCCTGATGAATGACCACTTGAAAATGCCTCTCTTATCTCTCTTGTTTTAAACCTTCTTAAAGATGCTGCTCAGTGAAACCTTTCTATTTCTAATACTTGTAATTTTCTGAGGCAGGGTCTGTACAGCCATCATGAAGCAAGGCAACAGAAAAAAAAAATTTCCTTTTTTGGTACCATTTGAAGGTTTTTCTTAGTGCACAGAGATAGCTCACAAAAACCTGAATTGAAAACATCTAAATTGTTTCTGGGTCTAGTTCTCGCTGAGCAGTTGTTGTTCTGTGATTTTAGGAGAAGGCAGCCTACTCTTTGTCTTTGTATGTGATATTTCTAGCAAATCAGCTATGCTGTTGATGACAGCATATAAAAAAAAAGTCCAAAACAGTTCAAGTGGCAGTTAAGACTGTTAATCTTTTGAGGGTCTGAGCTCTATAGTGTGAGGCAGCAAAGTACTTAATCGTGTACTGACAAATAATACATGGTATCCATGGGGTCAATGGGACCAGTTTAATAACTGGTTGAGCATGTACTTGAAAGCTAAAATGAATGGAAATGCTCTGTTCAGTCTAGCATTTATTCAGTGTAGGTCATGCTGACAAAGAGATACACAGAATAAATCCGTGTTTTCAATTATTTTTAAGTTTCTCAAAAGCTTCATAATAAAACTGTTTATGCTAGGGCACAGGCTATTCTTGAATTCTTGAAGGCATTTCAAGGCCAATCTGCCTAAATACTGCAATATTTGGGGCATGAAGAAATATTATGTGCTGCACTGTGATCTCTTATTTCTCTTGTCAGCCACTGTCTCGTTCTGTTTATGGTTCAGTGCACTGTAAATTCTGAGTTATGGTTTCATCACAAGACACTTATTTTACTGGAGTGTTGTGGTCTGCTGTCCCGTTGATTGATATACCTGTTGTTTTAGGTGAGACAAGGGAAGAGAGGACATTCAGGAACTGGATGAACTCCCTGGGTGTTAATCCACGTGTAAATCACTTATACAGGTAAGGGGAGGTGTTACACTTCCTTCAGATAATACATGCAGCCAGCAAATTGTTTACAGAAAACATAAGAGAACTTTTGGACCTTGTAAGAATATATTTATTTATTTATTTATTTATTTATTAATAGGAAACTAAGTTTACCTCTACTAATGGTTTGGTTGGATTCCTTTCTTTGGTTCTTTGGTCAATGATCTATCTTTTTTTGTTGTTTTCAGTGACCTGTCAGATGCCTTGGTTATCTTCCAGCTTTATGAAAAGATCAAAGTGCCAGTAGACTGGAACAGAGTGAACAAGCCACCATATCCTAAACTGGGTGGCAACATGAAGAAGGTACAAATAGCTGAAATAGCTCCAGTAGAAATGCCTTACCCCTAAAAGATGTCTGCATCATTTCACGCAGAAATGTGGGCACTTGTGTTGCTCTCAAGTCCCAAGTACAGCACATCAAATGACTCTTTTCATCTTGTCAGTGAATAATTCTTCACCCTGAAAATAAATGTATCTGACTCATTAACTTTGTTGACAGGTAAACAGTATTTGTAACATAAAAAGTCTTGACACCTTTAGTATCAATATTTAAACACTGCATCCGCAGACCACTTTTGCTGCAGTTTTAGTCACCAAGTGTAATGCATCTTCAGCATGAGTAATATGGCACCAACTTAATTGCTGCTGTCTGGACCATTGCCCTCCACACGAAATGAGGACAGTGATAATCAGTATTCTTCACTGTGTGCCTCAAGAACTGATCGTAGAGTTGCTGCTAAATACGCAGCTTTCTCCCAGCTCTCTGGATGAGCAGCTCTGTACAGTTTGGGCAGGGTGACTAACTGGCCTGAAATATTGGCTGGGACACTGATCCTTTGTCTCAGTGCAATGCCTTGTTACTGGAGGTACTTCCGAGCTGTAGATTCATATTTTCCAGGGTAATGTGTTTTATGAGTCCTGATGATGAAGTATAACATTTCCTTCTAGGTTGATTCTTATCTTGGTATCTTTGGGACGGTGCTGGCTGCTGGTAGTCGAACAGCTGTAGTATCTATCAAAAAAGATAGACCTGTTTGCCCAGGAGGATCTGGGCTAAGTGATCAAAAGAATTTAAAGTAGCAGTGGATGTCTTGACAGCCACTTCTTTTTTTTTTCCTTTTTTTTCTGTATTTTTGAACTTATTACCTGATCGTGTCATTAACAGCTTGAAAACTGCAACTATGCAGTGGAACTGGGAAAAAATCAAGCCAAATTTTCCCTCGTTGGCATCGCTGGGCAAGATCTGAATGAAGGAAACCGTACACTCACGCTGGCCTTAATCTGGCAGTTGATGAGAAGGTATGGTGGTGAAACACAAGCTTAGGAGTGTTTTGGTACACACAGTTGGCATGGTAATGTTTTCTTGATGCTCTTGATAAGAACTCTTTACAGGCTACAGCTTTTTCTCTCATCTGTTTGCACATATACGCAGAGACAGAGTAACCGAGTTAGGGATGTGATCATGAAGTACATTATCTTGTGGCCAAGGCCATTGCATTCAGCTCATGCAGAAGATTATTATTGTCACTGTCCATATAGTGTGAATAAATGTTCACTACACAGAAGAGAGAAAAATAAGATGAAACATCTCTGTATCAGGGAGTGGGGAGAATGTACTGGAAATTAAGAATTGATGCAGAAATTATGTAATCTGCTACCTAGAGTGAATGCAGCTCAGTAGCTCTTCACCACTTTCATGTAGTTCTTTGTGTGTCTGGGTGCCTGTGTGCCTGTGTTTAAAAGCTCGATGATCAGGTGTAAAGAGACACAATGGCTAGGAACTACATACAGACTAAATTTATCCTAAAAAGAAAGTTTAGGTTTATCAGGCATGTTATTAATCTAGGGATGTGGTGATTACTTGCCATCAATTTGGCATGTCTTTCCAGAGTATATGCTGTCATATAAGCAAAATATTCCAGACCTGTGTTTATGCAGAAGGTCAGTCTTAGAAGGGTACAACAATTTCCTTCTGCCCATAAAATCAGTGATTATTTTTTAAGCAGTGTGTGAATGAGCCATTTACACTGAGATCCACTGGAAGGGACCTTTTAGGGATTTTGAGAAACAAAACCTTTTGACACTGCCAGAGCAATGCTTGGGGAATTGGGGGTGAATGAGACCCATTAGATGAATTAGCATGTTATAACATAATTCATTCTCTGAGAGTGCAGGAAGCAGGAAGCTGTTGGGTCTAAGAGTTGGGTTTGTCCAAGTCAGGCTCCGCATGCACAGGGGTGGTTCTGAGGTTATGGTAGACTATGAGCAAAAGCAAGTATTCTGGCTTCTCTCTAAAGGTACACTCTGAATATCCTTGAAGATATCGGTGGTGGAGAAAAGGTCAACGATGAAATCATTGTCAACTGGGTCAATGAAACACTGACTGCAGCCGGCAAGGATTCAACTATCTCCAGTTTCAAGGTAACAGATTTTTGGTAGAAGTCTCTGTTTAGGAATCTCTTATACAGTGTCTTTATGTGTGTGTTATACACATTGTTTGTATATAGGCATATATAAGCATATAATCATACACTATATTATGATATAATTGACTTAATTGTTTGGTTGTTTTCCATTCCCTTTTAAAGGCATTTTCAGATACACAGATTTTATTCAAGGGCCTTTATTATCAAGAGGTAGCAGAAACATAATATGAACATAACAGAAATCACCCTGAACGTCACTTTGACCCAGGAAATCAAATTATGGAGCTGGGAATGATGACTGGTATTTGGCAAGAACTGTTGTGTTGTTGATTATTAAACAACAGCAATTAGAAATGACAGTACTAAAAACAACAATAACAGTACACGTATAATCTGGTAGTACCATTCAGGGCTGGAGCCCTAGTTTGCAAGGTGCACAGAGGCAGTTCAGTTCCAGAGAGCTTCCAATTTCACTAACAAATCCCCACTTCCCAAGCTGGGGAACATTCAGGAGATGTAAATCAGTAGTTTGCACCAGCTGAGGACAGAGTCATCAAACCACACGTAATGAGCTCAAGATGCACACAGCTGGTCCCCCTCGCACTCCCCATCAGCAGACCTGTATCACTGTGGTCTCCACCTAGCAAGTCTGGCACCTTGTCTTGTGGTTTAATGCTGTCTCATCCACTGTGAAAACATAAAAATAAAAATCCTTGAAAGGTTTCTGAGTCCGCCTTAGATGAAAATTGTGCTAAGCAGCCCTTCATAAAGATCTAAACAGTAAATGAACTGCCCATTGCTCTCAAGCCTAGACTCTGGCTTTGTGGGAGACATGTCTTCCTGTTCTTGCATCTAATTGTACTTTTCATCTGTGCAGGATGGCAAAATCAGCACCAGCATGCCAGTCCTGGACCTCATTGATGCCATTCAACCAGGATCAATCAAATATGACCTCCTGAAAACAGAGGACCTGAATGATGAGGAGAAACTAAATAATGCTAAGTATGTTCATGCCAAGTGACACCACCAGTTATGTGCTCAGCCTTGCTTGACTGTCTTTCAAACCACTCTGCTATCATTCTCATCTGGCACATCCTCAACTGAGAAATGCCTCCAGAGCTAGAAACATGAAGGCTAGAAGTTAGACAGTAAAAAAGGCTATCACTGGAAATGAAGTGTCACAGTTGCTGCTATATAATTCCCTTCACGGGATCAAAATCACTTGGCTTCCCAAGCTTCTGTTTTCTCTTATTAAATTTAAAATTCTTTCAGAGATCAGGGAACAACACCAACAATCGCAAGCTGTGGAAACCAGTGATTAGAGATCATGATACCTCCTTAGTCACATACATGTGGAGCACAGGCATATTTAAGGCAGAAAGGGGAGGACAGGATTTATGCCTGAAAAACTGTTTTTGTGGATGTGGATATTGATTTTTTTTCTGATTGCAACCATTTCCTATCAGGAAGCCAATCCTGGGAGCATCTCCCTGTGATTTCAGTTACATGGATCACCTCCCAGTTTGGTTATCAGTTTAGCTTCTCCTTTGCTGTGTGGCAACTACAAAGGAGAAAAGGATGACTGTAATGCAGTCACAGCTGCCAATATTTATTATAATGACTTTTCCCACTGTTCTTTTCCTCTCCTGTTTCCTACCAACTGTTCATTTCGTTCCATGCAATCTTCTGTATGCTTCTCTCGGTACTTCATCCCTCTGCTGATGTCTTCTTTTGACTTTTTTCCTCCCTTTCTTTCCCCTATGCATGTTTCTCTGCATTTGGGGGGGGGGGTGTCACAGATGTATGTGCTCTATAATGGGAAGAACCCAGAATTTCTCTAGCACTTTAACATTTTTCATGGAAAAAATAGAGAGAAGACACGTACCGACTGGAGAACAGCCAATAGCCCTGCAACAGCACACTCTGAACAGGGGTTGGGAAGGTCAGCTTGCAGATTCTGGGTATGGCTCAAGCAGAAGTCCCTAAACAATGATTTCCAACAACTCTGTTCTCCACCAGCATCAGCCATGTGCTTTTCCTCGTCAGGAATTTGCTTACCTACAAAGATTGAACAGCAGAGAATGAGAGGAAGCGAGACCAACTTTGTTAGGATAATCTTTTATGGCATGGGAGACTAAATGTGTTTCAGCCCAGAGTTTGACTGGCAGCTTCCCATGCTGCAAGTAATCAGTGCTCTAACCATAAGGGAACTTCCTCTGTCTTTTACTAAAAATGTAGTTCTTTATGAACTGGCTCATATGTTCCTATATAAGAGTTGAATTTTGGTGAATCAGTAAGAAAGTTCCCAACACTCTCTGGTACTGATCATGAAAAAACTTCTTAACAAAGGGAACATTAATGCTACTGCACTAACTTATTTCTTTTTTTTTTCTCCCCCTGCAATGCAGATATGCCATCTCTATGGCAAGAAAAATCGGAGCAAGAGTCTATGCCCTTCCAGAAGACCTGGTTGAAGTAAAACCCAAAATGGTCATGACAGTGTTTGCTTGCCTTATGGGGAAAGGCATGAAGAAAGTTTAAGCACAAAAGACTTGCAGTGATGCCTGGTATTCACCCTTTTGATTCCCTCAAACTGGATGCTCTTTGTATCAAGGAAATATGCAGGGTGCTCATGCTTGTAAGGCATGAATGTTATACATGGTTCCAGATTGTACAAAAGTTGTGTATTCACATGTATCCAGGAAATGTTTTATTTTGAACAGTACTATGTGCTTGATTTCTTTGCCTTATTTTCCACTTTGCTAGGTATAACCATTTCATATTCCCGAATGAGTTTTCCAGGAGGCCTATACATAACCTCCGGTTAATGGATACCAGGACTATCCATCAGAGGTCTCCTGGAGATCTTTGTCTTGGGAGGTACAGACAGATTTTAGGATTATGAAATGTTATATACTGCTTCTGCCTGAAAATGTCTTCATGCTTCTGGCAGTATTTCTGCCATACTTTCCTTCAATTTGCACCTGGGGTTACAAAAGGGATTTTCCCGACCAACACAAGTGTTAGTGACTATATTTTTTGAATGATAGGATCCTCTTAGGAAATGCTCTTGGAAAGAGAAAAGTGTTTGGGGTCTGCTGTGTGCTGCTGGTCTGTGATGTGTGCAGTACCTTTCCCTGCAAGCTTTGCCTCTGCCATCACTGGTGTTACTCACAGAGTACTAAACCATACTGTAACCTGCTCCTCCAAGAGCAGCCAAACTCTGGAGGCTTTACAAGGAGTGCTCTCCAAAGGTTAATTCATTTTTATGCCATAATACACTTAAAACGTTAGCAGACTGCAAAGCACGATAGAAATGAAAACCATGTTAGGGAAACTAAGGGGGTGTACTCAGTTAGTAGCAATAATAAAGCAGAGGTAAGAAGTTAACCAAAGGGATACAGAACAATATATTTATGTACTGGGTAAAAAAATAAACAATGAACTGTACAGACATGCACTCAAAGGGCTGTTGCCCTGATTCAGAAGAGCATTTAAATGTGTGCTTACAAATGAAACGCATACTTAAATGCTTCCCTGAACCAAGGCCAGGATCCCCAACTGAGCAGTTTGGCTCAGTTGAGGACCTAGCCCCCTCCATGGATAGTCAGTGGGATGATGGCACTGAACCTCTTCCATGGCATGAGTCATTTTCTGTCCTGACCTTTATGTGGATTTTACTGTGGTGAAATGCAGAAGGAGGGAATTTTGCCTTAATGTGATCCTGTTGACACAGTCTCAGTTTCCTTCCCCCCCTCTAGTCCATTCAGAATTGCCTTAATAAAGAACTGATATCCAATGATGTGAGAAGTCTCTCTAAATAAAATGTTCTACAAAGCCATACGTGTGGTCTTTGCTGTTAGCAGTGCATGTGCTAATGGGAAAGTGAGCATCATAGAGCTGAAGTGGGACAAATTTCGAAAACAACACTGCGGGCTTGCTGAGCACATCTTACATATTGTTGTTGAAACCACAGATTGTGGGAAGCGGGAAGAATGGTTTCCTAGGCCATTTTTGCACATGCCACTCTGAGATACTGCCAAAGATGTGATAATACTGGACAGACCTGCAGCCTGACCCGGTACCATTGTCCCCATTTGGTGCAATACCTGCCAGCCCCTTCCTTTGCTCATATGCCAGCAGACTTTGCTTCTTTTTATATTCTGCAATGCAAATGTGCCACTTGGTTTCTGTTCTAATGATACTTGGGAGAAATTAGGGGGATTTTTAGAGGAGCCTGCTCAGGCAGACAGGCAGAACAGGCTTTCACACATCACCCATTTCCTATAGGTAAGATGCAGGATTTCAGGGTCCCTGGAGACTGATGTCTGGCTCTAGCTTTGGCTCAAGAGAGGGGTCAGAGGATGTACCGTGCTATTCAAAATGTGTTTTGTGGTGGGGGCTGCTTTTTCTCACAGTATCCCAGCACCAGAGCCGGGTGCCTGACCCAGAGCCCTCCCCGTTGCTGGTCCCCTGTTTCCCAGGCTGCGTTTTGGGGCAGTATCTGTGCCAAATTCTGTGATCTGCATCCCAAGCTGAAGCTCTGCACCAGCCTGAGCCCTGACACCAGTGCAGCAGGGTGAGCCAACCACGAGATGGCAGTCACTTATTTGGAGTTTTACAGACCGGCACTCGTGAGCTCTCCTTTGGGAAATGGAGAAAAAATTGGGATATTTAACCCTAGGCAAAACACAAGCACCTGTCAGTGCACAAAAGAGAACAAGATCTGTTGGCAGGGATGCTACAGTAAATGCCTTACCAGATCTTCACCCCTATCTCTAGTCTCCTGTGAAAAATAAAACTGTCATGGACCTGAAGGTGTGGGAATGCTTGCATTCCAGTACAGGACTATAAACATTTTCACTCTTAACCTCTATTTTATATATATATATATATATAAATATATATATATATTTTTATGAACTTGAGGTTTTGCTTTTGTGGACTGGTAATAGTAGCCTGTAATAAAGCTCCTAGCAACCCTGGAAGAGTTAATCCCATGACAAACATCACCCCTAAATAAAAAGGGAATCTGGATTTTTTTGCTGTTGCCTTTCTCCAACTTTTTCCATCACTCTCAGAGAAAGCAGCTGTCTTTGGGATTCACTCCTAAATCAAGCTGGCTTTGTAAGCACTTCCACTATTGATTTTCCTTGCACAATTAATCATAATTTTCAAAACTTCAAAAAGGCTTAGATATTCAGATGAATAAAAGTAAAGCATCAGCAGTTAGACTAACTAGGAGAAAAAAAGCACGAGGGCAATCAATCACATACTTTAGGGTATGGTCTCATCACCAGATGGACTCAGAAGGAAATATCCCCCCATAGTGTAGTAGAGCATAATCATGCACATGATGAGGATTTTACACCTTGTTGTAAATCATCCCTCCTGGCTACCTTTAGAAAAGGGATAGCAAGCAGTATGACTGGTTTCTGTGGTCTTATACAGGTAAAGTCATGTTTCTGCTTCCTCCAGAGATGGGAATGAACCGAAATCCCAGCCTGACATCACCCCTTCTTCCAAGGGCAGCTCAGGCCTGCTGCGGGCCTGGCCACTACTGCAGATCCTGGTGTCCACCACTGCCTAACTATGGTGGTTTCTGTGAACTTTACATACTTTACAGCAAGTCAAGTCTGAATTAGGACCAACATTTGACTACATTCTCATTTTCTTCATATTTTTTACACAGATCAGTGCTCAATGTAGTTCCTGTTCCACTACTGGGAAAATCACATCATTCTCCTGATGTTCCTTTGCTGCTCAGGAAGTGACACACAGCTGCGAGTCTTAGTTGTCCTAAAGTCTAATAACTATTTTGAAAGCATTTTCTTTATTGCATATTATTTACTTTTTGGGCACTGCTCACTTTTTGAAGGCGATAGCGTCTTACAGAAAACCTAATTGCCTCCCAGGTTGCAACTTATTATTGCTTGAGAAGTACATCACAGAGCCATAATAAATTGTCCAAAGCCTAAACGTGCCTGAATTCCCATAGGCCATGTGCTCACCAGGAAAGACACATCTGAAATTTGTGTAAAAGGCAGAAAGCTACAAAACTGATCATGCATATAAGCACTGCACTCCCTCAGGGCAGGCATTCATTTAGTGCACGTGTTAAGGATCTAAAGTAACACAGCAAGGAATATCTGCAAACACACAAAGCATGGAGAGAAACCCCCCACATCCACCCAGGAAATCTCGTGGCAGGTGTCAGGGAAAGAGTCCAGTGGTTAAGCACCAAAACAGAAAGGTTCAACCAGCCACATTAGTGATAAGTGATAATGATCCCTGAGGAGAGACTAGGCCTTCACCACCAGCCCTGCCGCCTCAGCTTGCTGCACTGTCAAATTATATTTCATGTTGGGGAAATGTGGCTGCAGTGCCCCATAGTGTTTCAGTCATGATTCTTTCCAGACCAACATGGGGCAGGGTTGCCCATGTGGTGGTCAGGTTTGCAGAAGACACAAATGCCTCTTTCTAGTGAGAAACTCCACAAATCTGCTGCTGGGGCCAAATATTGGGAATATAGATTCTGCTAAGTGTAGGGTCTGTGAACAGTGCTCAGGGGACCCTGTGCTGTCACAAACTTCCTTGCCTTGCCTAGTGTCATGGTTTTGGCTCGGATAGAGTTAATTTTCTTCATAGATGCTCACACAATGCTATGTTTGGGATTTTTGATGAAAACAGTGGCGATAACCCACCGATGTTTTGGTTGCTGCAGAGCAGTGCTCACACAGAGCCAGGACTGTTCTGCTCCTGGGGGTGCTGGGGGTGCCCCAGGAGCTGGGAGGGGACACGCTGGGACATTGATGAGTGTCTCTGCAGCATGGACCTGCTTGTGCAGACTGATGCTCAGCATCAGCCGGGACTGGGACGTGCCACTCCAAGGTGGGGATCACACTGGCCAAGAGGGGTGAATGAAATGAATGATAGAATTGTTAAGGTTGGAAGAAACCTCCAAGGTCTGGTCCAACCATCCCCCTGCCACCAATGTCACCCGCTAAGCCATGTCCCTAAGCACCATGTCCAACCTTTCCTTGAACACCCCCAGAGACGGTGACTCCACCACCTCACTCAGGCAGAATACACAACTTTTCTGGGGGTGTTTGCATTCCTGTTATCTATATCCATATAGATATATATACAGAGAGATGGGTAGAGGTGTGTACATGCATCCTCCTGCACCTCAGCCAAAGCATGCTCTCTGCACGTGGTGCGTGGGGCACATTCCTCAAGTGCTCAGAAACTCTGCTGGTGGTCCTCCTGCAGCTCTGGTTGACATCCTTTGTTTAACAAAGCTGCACTTTGATTTGCAAATGCTGGTTGTTAAGATACCGGCAAATCAACCAATACCTCCTGGCAGTAAGGAAACGCGAGTCACTTGGAGAACATACTGTTTGGGTGGAAGCTGATAACAGCCCTTCGGGAAGTGGAGATCATGAAGAAAGCATTTAGCGAGTACTGACACATCCTCATCTCCCCAGCCCACAAACAAAATGCGGTGCCGAAACACTACAGCGTCTTCTTCTCCGCTGAGCCTGGAAAGAGAAACAACCAAGAAAGAATAACAATGAAGTAGGTTGAGGTGTAGGATCACACAAAGTGAACATATATTTTCAGCATCTGCTCATATCTAGAAGACACATGCTGCCTGTACAGCACTCACACAGGGCTCAGACATTCATTTTCTCCCAAGTTAACCCATCGTTTTCTAACACAGGTAGAGTTTGACTTTTATATTTGGGAGTAACATCAGGCAGAAATACCAGAAGCATAGAAATTTAGATACCCCACAATTTCCCATCCCAGTGGTTTCATGGTCTGTAAAATTGTTTCCAGACTGAAATGACAGAGGTTGGTGACATTGGCCATGTATGTAAATGATCACAGTGTCCTACGGAGATTAATTGGCTCATGAATAAAGATGAGGAGCTGAGGTGTGGAGGGAGAAATCATTTATCAATTATATGCCTCGGAAAACTGAAAGATGATGTGGCCTTAACGGCTGAATGGTTTTGAAAGGGAGACTTGTAAATTGAGTTCTAATTCTGCTCTGCCGCATCCATAATAAAGAGCTGTTCAACTAATTGCATCCTCGTGTGGTTCAGGAGCAGCGGCACTCAGCTGCACTGCATGGCAAGCATCAGGGTTCAAAGTTTAGTTAGATTTTACTCGTCCTTTGCTTCACATAAGAAGGATGCTAGCCAGTTACCTTTGGCCTCATCAATAGTGATAATGCACCAAAAAAAGGGCAAGAGCCTGTAAATATTTTTCAGAAGATTAATTTTGCACTTGAACCTGGATTTAAAGAACCAGAATAAGAAGAGCACGGACTCGCTTGGCTTTCATGTTCTGCTTCAGCACATGGACTCACGGGGGTGCTTACCCATCCCCAGAGGGACTTGTTACTCATTAACTGGAAACAAGAGGAGTTGGGATGATCAAAACTAGAGCAGAATATGCTAGTCCTGAACAGGGAAAGGGATCTGAGGGATGTGACTGCTGATAACAGTGGACCTCCCCTCCTCCTGCCCCTTCTGTCTGCTTGTTAACAGGTTCGCTGTTACCAACAGACTTCGCATGGGCTCCAGCACGTGCTGAAACACAGAACTCAGACCTGAGAACCTCGAGGCAGGATGAGCCTCGTTATTTAAAGCCTTGCTGCTGGGCACTGTGCAAGTCCAGGGATGAAAGAAGGCATCAGGATCCAGGGATCAAAGAAACAAATATTTGCCAGTGCCTGGTCTATATGAGGTGCAACACCAATGCAACATCCAAAGGATGTGGATATGACCACATGTGAGAGAGGGAGGAGAGAGGCAGCAGGTTCAGCCAAAGGAGTGGAAATATCTCATTAGAATTGCCTTTAAAGTGTGATTATACTTCAAAAAGCAATATAATAATGGCACCAGGAGGCTTTATGTACTGCCAGTCCTAATTCCCATAGCAGTAGTATTGAACTAAGAAACTAAGAGACTATTTTGTTAATTATCTGCTCTAAAAATTAGGGCCTGACCATCCCTTTTTAAATAAAAGGCTGTGCATGTCCCAGGGCTACTCTAAAAGTTAACAGAAATCAGCACAGATCAAACCATCCCCTTTACTGCAAGGCTTCTGGTTGCATAGCCTGTGGTCTACTCAGTGTAGCGTCTGCTCAGCGTAGTAGCAACAGCTAATCCAGGTGTACATCCAATCTTTTTTCCTCCAGGCCTTAAAAATATATGCCTAGAAATGTAAGTTAGTTTTCAATAAAACTATTAAAAAGCTTTGAAATTGAATCAAAATCAAACAGGTGAAATTATCAAAATGAAATGTTTTGACCAGCCCAACTCTTGCCCTTCACAGTGTTTTTCACGACCACATTTTTCTTCCCAGCCTAGCTGGGAAATACTTTCCAGGTTCTCAGTAATTCTTGAAGGTTAAGAAAAAAAAATATTGTTGTAGGTAGAGCAAGTATATCTTAATTTATGACTTAATTTATGTAGCCTGGGACACAGGAAATTGCTCCTACCCATAACTAGCACCCAAAGTGTCCAAGCTGAGGAAGGGAGCAGAATCAACAAGATTCACAGGAACAAATCCACCTTCCTGTCCCCAAGCAAGTCACCCCAGCTCCTCTCACCACGAAAGAACAGGATCAGGCATTTCATAACTCTCTGATTGAGATGTCTACAGCAGGTTGGATGAATTGCTCCTGAAAAAAGCCCATTTCTCTGCAGTGCCTATGAAAGCAGCGCAGCCTGCGGCCTGCACTGACTCTCACCTCCTACGTGGATGAGAGGAGCAGATGGAGGGAATGTCAACAGAAGTCAAAAGACAAATGGTAACCCCTAACAGCTGGGGGAAAGCAAGGAAATTGGTGTTTAAGTCTGGTGCTTAAATACTTCCCCATCTCTCTCTGTTATGTCAGTAATTTTTTTATACTTAGGTTCTGTCAGCAACTGACAAAGCTTTGGGGGTAATCAATGGATAGGTGGTTGTTCATTAGAGCAAACCTCAGCGACACAGTATAAATAGATCGTATCAGGAGAGGAAATCTGATCCACTTGGCGATTGAACTGTCACAGAAATTGTCTCTGTGTGTGAAACGCACGTCGCATGCTGTGAATGTCCTTGTGACGGCAGCCTCCATGCTTTCGAAAATCAGCCCGCTTCATGGAGGTGATGGCTGGCTGGACAGGAACCTCATTTTAGGCACCCAGAGCTGAGCAGGATGGGTGCTGTTCTTGGGGTGGTGCTGCTGGCATGGGGCAGGGCCTTGTGGTGGGTATGGAGCTGCCATTTAATGACCCATGGCCGATGATCAGTGACACTGGCTTTGAACACTGTCATGTCCTTGTTGCTGAGGCAGGCTGCACAAGTGGGGAGGGGTATTGTCTGTGTTGTTTATATGCTAAAGGAAGGAAAAGAAGCCAAAATGATCCAAATAAGCAACATCCAGCATATGCTTGAAAGGCAATGTTTTTGTGTCCTACCTTGAGCCAAAGTACTTCAGAGGCTTTCAGACAAGCAAGAGTGGTGGGTATACAATTCTCTGCCATCTCTGTCAGTGACATCTCCCATTAGTTATTCTTTTAACTCTCATCCTACGTTTACCTTTCAGTTCACTGCATTTCAGCCTATGTGGTGCTTGAACCATCACAGGACTTGGGTTTGTCCTTCTCTCAGGGGTTCAGCTAGTGCCTTTAGTTTCCTCCAACATCCATTGCATAGGAGAAGCAACCAACATACAATAATGTCTGATGTCTACCATTTGTCCAAAATTTTCTTCTCAGAAATGATATGGGAATAGTATTCCCTTTTCCAGCTTAATTAACATTTTAAAATATGGGTGGAAATGATCCTTCTCTTTCCTTTGTTACCAGCAACTCCACTCCATCATTTTTTTTTCAATGTCTTCTGCTATACCTATCTTTGTAAATTCAATCTTTCTTTAAATTTCTATCTGTGCATCAGACATTTCCAGATGCAAGCACGACTGGATGGTCAAGTTTTGTCTCCTGTGTTTTACCCTCTGCTGGCACCTTCTTTTTGCCTATGTGAAGGAAGCACATCTGAACCGTCAGTTTAAAAATCAACCACTGTGGCAGACCGCTGCCCACTTCCCGTGCCAGAAACAGCCTGTGTGACTTACCGAACTTCATGTTTGTTTGAACAACATCTAGAAAAGATAAAGGAGGAACTGCAAAATCTAGGTAAGGTGCCAGTGGTTTAGCTTCCTGTGAGTCTTTTTTTTTTAGTTTCACTTTGGTGCCAAGTTTGTGCTTAACCCAATATTTACAGTTTGGAGATTTTCGGTGCTTGTGTATTTTCACAGAGATGTTCACCTCTGCTGACTTCAGCCATCTAAAACTTAGCTGTCTGACTTTTTAGGACATATCTGCCCTCCTAAATAAAAGAGAGTCAGGACTGATTTGGAGCTCTGAAGCCCCAATTGCCTGCCTAACTGGAGCAATGGCTCTGATCTGGACCACTCCAGAGCTGTTTGAGAGGTGGCTGGTGGATGCAACCTAGTCCATCTTACCTAACCTTGTTCCTAGGCATTTTTTCATCCAGTTGTATAGCTATAACCTTAAGTTACAGTGTCAAACAATTTAGTTCCCCTGTTCAGTCCCAGGTCTTGGCTCCCTGTTGTCCCCACTGGATGTGTGTGGATTCACTCCCTGGTCCTCTCCTGGAAAGAAAACCCTCTGGAACAAAACCATGTCATCTTGCTGGGCACCATTCACCTGAAGAACATTTATATCAGACAGCATGGATGTGTCAAATTCATTCAGCTTTTGGCATGTCCTGTCTGGACAACCACATATAGAAACATGGGAGACAAATCTTGAGGCACGCAAAAATTAATAATAATGAGATGAAGAGTCACTAGTACTTTCCCTTGGAAAGCTAATTCAGTGTGGCATGTGGAAAGCACAAGCTGGATGTCAGAATGTCATAGAAAAGGGAATATGGAGCAACACAAGTAATCTGAAATCCTTGGATGGATCAAGTGTTAACCAAAGAGGTAGAGACCAATTGTGGGAGATGGAGGCCCAGTCAAGGTGCTCCATCTGGAACTAGAGGAACAGTTTTCCATAGCAAGAAGGCATCCATCTCACTTGCTCCTTGTTCTCTCTCTAGCAAATACCAGCAACAGGATCTTTTCTGCTTAGGATTCTTCCATTTGGACTTCACAGCCTCATTGCCACTCCTGTAACCAGCTTCATGCTCAGCTGTGATGTGCTATAGGAGTACTGAACACAGAGCACACTGCTGGACTTCTGTAAATGTGACAGGATCACAAAACCATCATGCTTGGTATTCTTTCTTCTGTCTGTGGTTCATAGCCACAAGGAAATAAAACAAAGGCTCAAATGACAAAGTGACTTGTCAATATGAAAATGTCCAAAATGTACCTTATCCTTTCTGTGCTGGGTGACCTCAATATAAGCAGAACCTGCCCAGAGACTTCTGTCATATTGACTCAGCCACCATGAGCTTGGGGCTGAGGTGAGGGGCAGCATTAAATTTTAACCACTCTTTAAATAACATTTTTGAAATCAATAATGTGGGTCCCGAACCCTGGGCTTTCCAATTGCAGTGGGTTTCATTGTGGATGCTGTGAAGATGAAGTTTTACTTTCTCTTTTTTACCCTATTCATCTGGATTCAAGAGAAGTATGTCTTCACTCTTCCAAGGTAAATACCTCCTGTGGCTACTGGGCTCTCGGTGTGTGGTGAGTGGGACAGGGAAAATGTTGAGGTAAAGTAACTCCAAGTTGCATAGGAAAACATTTGGCAAAGGCTGACATTTATTTATTGCTCTTGTAATTGGGTCTGTGGTTCAATTTAATATATAGATGGTGGAGGAAATGAAATTATTCTAAGTCTTCTTTGCATCCATAAATCCTATGTTTTTAATCATATTAAAACTACTCTTTTCAGTCTAAGTGCAAATCAATTCTGTCCATTCAGTGCTTTCGAGTGCCAATAAAGGGCATTCTGAAACTTAATGGGAAAAAATAATTTGCTTCGTCTGCCTTAAAACAAGACCTTAAATGAATTACTTCTTGAGGTAGAAAGAGAAACCATTTCAGAAAGTGCTAACAATCTGTTTTCTTTCTAAAGCAGCTTTTATGACTGTTTCTCCAGTCATAAGTCATTTTTGAATAACCATTTTGTATTTGTACAGTGTTTCAGAAGCAGCTTTATTGTTACCTATCGATAAACTTCAGAAATACCCTGCAACCAAATGCTTTGTTAAAACATGAGACCATATGTCAGAGAGGAAGACAGCCAAAGTGCTTTTATTTTCTATATGGGCAGCTGGCTTTAAAACCTTCAGTGTCTTAATAGGTAGAACTAAAAAGATAATCCCCTCATGTGGGGATATTAGGCAAGCTGAACAACCTAGAGGAACCATGATTAAACACAACCTGCTCCCTGAACTCAAATACCTACACAAGTAACAGTGAATTGGATCTCAGGGCTCTCTGTTACTCTGCACCCCTAGTCAGTAGCAGGACTGTGACAGGTCAATGCTTCTTGAGTTTATGCCTTAAAAACAGGATCGTTCACCTGTTTCACGTTGCAATCATATTTTGTTGTGAATTGCTACAGAGGTGTGGGGTTTCAAGTAGGGGGACAGTTAAATAAGCTTGTAGGTGAATTCAGCAATATTGTTCTGTGCTACTTGGAGGTTCATTTATTTAACGTGTAAATAAAACACTGGATATCTGACCCTTACAGAAGAATATGGCATTTCCCACTGGAAAGAATGAGGTAAAACAAGTAGCATGTGTCTCTTGCAAAACAGAAGAGGGACACAAGAGGCACATGGCAAGGTCAGGGAGGACAGGAGCAGATCCTGGCAGTGTTCCTCTAGTGTTCCTACCTGCTGAGAGCCAGAGGAAGGCTTCCAGCTGGAGACAAAGTAGGGAGGCTTCTCTTCTGGAACAGTACTCCAAAAGACCACACAAGGTTTGAATGAATCCAGGCTATGAGTTCAGGGAGACACATCTATGCTGAGTACTTGTTTCAAGTGCTCATGTGATAAGCAATGCTGACAGCCTTCATGGCGATCGAGAAATGCAACGGAGAGGAGGGGGGAAGACACTGAGATGCCTGAAGAGAACTGGCAGTGATTTATGTCTGTCTGTGAGATGGTGGCCAGGGCCCCTGAATCCTGGAAGGGATTCATCCGACTATAGGGCTTTCTACACAATGCTGCGTATGACCAAGTCATCTTCATCTTCCTACACAGACAGTGGAGAGCAGTGTGCATATTTAGGATGCAATCAATTCTGGTTTAGCACACACGTCTAAATTAGCTCAGGTTCTGCTGAATCCTCACAGTGCTCGTTTCTTTATTAAGAGGATACAATTTATTGAGAGTATAACAGTATAACAAAGGATATAATATATTTAGAGGGTATAATGTCAAACTGAAGCAGAGGAACCCAGAAGCCCGCTGACCACAATTCCAGTTGCCAATACCCCCATGTTAAACACTATTAGGGCAGGGGCTGAACTGGGATTAGCTTGGTTGGTATATTCATGTCCTATCAATGAGAGCTATGACTAATTGCTGCTAGCATCCAGCTGTCTGCCACGAACCACACTCACCTGAACTATTTGTGCAACAAACTGTGGGATAGAGGTACATACCAACCTCCTCGTTACAATACCACCTGCTATGTCAGGCTGCGGCAATCATAGGATGAAACCACATGCAACATCCCTTTTCTGATCTCCCCTGTGAAAAGTCTCTCCCAGGTATAAGAGGGCAAATTCGTTTTTAAAATAGCCCTAAACACAAGCTCTGGCATGCACTCGTCTAAAGAAGAAGGCAAAGCGCCAGCCCTGCCTGGCCCTGATTGCTTTCTGATGCTCCATCAAATGATGGCAGAGGCAAAAATAAGGCTGGCATACTGTTGGTTCTGCATGAGAAGCAAGAGTGATTGCGTGGAGCTTGGCTAAAAGTAGAAAAGATGAATCACCTGGTTGCCAGACACCGTCGGGCCTCCGCTTGAAATCAGTCACAACAACGACTTGTGGCAATCACATTACACAGCTTGAAAATGCTTGTTTTGAGAGCCCTGCCTGTTTTCTTTTCAGAAACATCTTTTCAGACAGGGCTGGTGGGGACTTAGTGCCTCTTTTATGCACTGCCACCAATGTATGCCAAATGACTGACAGGATGAGAGCCACCCCAACACAGAAAATGGAAGTAAGGGCTTGACATTCCTCTGAGTCTCCTCCTTCTGCATTCTACGCATGAATTATTTTAAATATCTATTCTATGCAATGTTGAACTACATGGCTTGCAGGGCACTGAAGATCAGTGGTGGATTTACCATGTAAAGCGGTATTTTAAGGCAGCATTCAGATGATAAAGATCTCTTCGGAGAGATAAGTACTTCTCCCCCCTCATTTGCAAATTATGTGCTTCAATCACAACTGGTCCGCACTAGCACAGGGGTGGAAAACTCTAAATCACAGAATCATTAAGGCTGGAGAAGACCTCCAAGATCATCTGGTCCAACCATTCCCCTACCACCAATGTCACCCACTAAACCATGTCCCTAAGCACCACGTCCAGCCTTTCCTTGAACACCTTCAGGGACGGTTCTGCTTTCATTCTTTCTAATCTGTGCATGAATTTCTCTTCTTTCACCGATGGTGAAGTCAGGCATGGAGTAGATGGGAAGAACCATCTCTCTCTACAGTGAGTCTGGACCTTGGGTTTCAAGTAGAAGGGGGAATATAAATTACTGGGCAAACAGTAGGGAGGACAGTGGTATAGAGTACCTGAAATCACGGGTAAGTGGCAGATGGAAAAAAAGTAGATCAGGAAAACTGGACTGAAGTAGGAATGATGATAGCAGTAGTCTCTGCACATCTACCAAAAGTTGTGCTGGGCTTCTGCAGCAAGATGGGAAGGTTCATGTCTCTGCTGAAGAGTGGTTGATACCAGAGGAGAACAGCAGAGCTATCTTCTTGGTCTGGGCTGGTTTTACAGCCATCCTGCTGCACTCTTGATCAGCTGGGACTGAGAGCTGTGGTGCTGGTGCCAGCTCCCAGGAGCAATATCAGAGTACAGCTAGATGCTAGCTACCAAAGCCCTTCACCAGCCACCCAGCTCTTGCATATATTCGGCTGATTGGCAGAAGAAGGGGCTGGAATTGAGCTCAGCATCTTCACTACTGAATCTTCTTTGAGATTGCCAAGACAGGGAAGAAGAGAAAGGCCAAGGCTGCTTCTCTAGTTATGCTCCAGTTTCAAGTACCTGTGCTTCACCTAAATACCCTTGTTTTTCAGGGATGAGGTTTTGTCGGCTCTCCCACAAACTGACGAACAGGTTGAAGCCCTTCAGAATTTACTGAACACCACCGAGGTAAATGGTTCCCTGTGGCTCTCTCATCTCTAGGCCAAATTCTTCCACAATAAATAAATAAATAAATAAATGAATAAATAAGAGTGCACTATTTTTTTCCCAGTAGTAGAAAGGTTTAGCCCACTTTCATTCTTCTGTCCTAATGAAGCAACTCAACATATAGCTTGGTTTTCATCACTCTGCTGCCCCCTAATTTACATGATGAGACCTCTACTTCATAACATTATTATATCAGAGCTCAGATTTCTGCAATTGATTTTGTGTATAAGACACCACAAAACTGGTAGAGCACAGTAAGTAGAAAACATTTGCTAGGGAAACTTAGTGCTTCAACCCAATGCAGTCTTGACCTATATGACTTGCACAGCTTTAAAGATCAGGGCTGGATTTACAATATAAAGTGGTATTTTTATTAAAGCAGCATTTAGATAAAAAAAAATCTGTTATGCAATACTTTTTATTATTATTTCACTCTGTCATTAAAGAGAGCATTTAATTAAAATGAGGCATCTCTTCCTCTTCAAAAGCATTTCCCCAGTCACGCCCCCACTATCTGAAGCCAACACTCTGCATCAAAAGGTGCAACCATTCCCTCAGCCAACATATTTACAGGATGATTAAGGATGTGTCTCAGATGACTGGAGATTTTAACGGTGCCTATGCCAAGTCTTTCTCTGTCTTTCTTAGCTCCTATTAATGCTATATCCACCCAAATTCTTACCAGTCTCCTGCTGGCCCTCCTAGTTTCTTATTCTTCCTTCCAGTTCACATAAACCTTGATACCTTTCTTTACTCTTTTCCACCTCCACAGGTCAACTCACATATTCATCTCCTTTGCTGTACTAAAATAGATCTCCATTCCTCCATCTTCTCCTCACCTCTGTCATTCTTCATTTTCTTGCACACAGGAGCCCCAAGAAGCCATGAAGAGAGAGGGAAAGACAGAGAGAAAGGGAACAGGAAAGCGAAAGACACAAATGGCACCTCCCAACAAATATTCATGGTTAAAATCTAGAAGAAAAAAAAAAAAAAAGAAACAACTGAAAATTAGCATCTTACACAAAGAATGATCAGGCTACTTATAGATGTTACTCCTGCAAAAGTTGGAAATCAAAAATCTAAAACAAAAGAAACACTATCCGTACATCACACGTGTTGCACGTAGCATTCAGCAGAAGACCCAGATGCAGAAATGCTTATAACAGTCTTTTGTAGCTGTCCCTGGGGCAGTATTGACCCTTACTGGTGATGGGTAAAGAAACTAATAACCACACGCATTATGAAAGTTTCCCATTTACCCCCAACCTAGAGTTCCTCACTTTTAATTATTCCGATTCAAAGAATGCCTACGTCAACAAGAAACTAAATCTGAACTATTGTATGTGAGCACAGACATCAGGCTAGCCAAGGCCCCAGGGAAATCGGTGCTGGTGAGCTAAGCATCTGGTTTGCTTCTTGGATGCTTTTTCCAAGCAATGCTAAGATACCTGATGGCACTAACCTGCCAATAATGCCTGAGATGGCTACACCGAGACTAGCTCAGTCATTTGTATAGCACATGGCAGTAATACACCTGGGGCCCAAATGTTTTACCATTTATTGTTCCAAAGTCTTGATCGAAAGCATGGAAGAGTTTTCTTTAGGTTTTGCAAATGTGTTCTCCCTGAGAAATGAGTGAGGTAAACAGTCGACAGCCGATGTGTGTCTGGAAACATGGTGCCCTAAGTGAAACATAATATTCCTGGTGCAATTGCACCAGAAAGGAGCAAAATAAGCCCAGTGTCTAGTGACTCCATGCTGCATCTCTTTAAAAATGCATCCAAGAATTATGTTGACCTTTTCCACATTGTAAATTCATGCCTAATTTTCTGCTTACTGTCACTCCTAGATCTTTTGCTATTACTGCTTCTAAAATTTCACTCTGTTATTGAGTATGTTGGCTTCTGATTTTATTATTGTAAAAGATTTAATTTTGCCAAAAAGAATCTCATTTTCTTCCCATTTCTAATCTCTGTATTGCTGCTTCATCTTGACTTATACTCAAACCCCTTCTGGCATTTATTTCCTCCCTGATCAAAGTAATCAGTGAACACAATAGCTACAAAGACTGGTCTGATCTTCATTAATTCTCCAAATACCCTAAGGGAAAATAACTCTCAGCAGACTTGAAAACATGTAACATAATAGCTGGCTAAACATATCTATTATACTAGAAATACTATCTCAATAAAGGTTATGTTCCTGTCTTTGTTCTTGATTTATGAATTTATGTGCAGAAGTCATTATAAACATTCCTTAAATATACGCATTTCATTTCCAGCAGTAGCAGAGTGTTATAACACAACACACATTAAACTGCTTCTTATGAGTGGTCTCTTAAATTGAAAATGTATGCTTTGATAATTTTCAAAGTGCTTACAAAATGTTAATAAGAATATTTTTTTCTTTCCTTGGTAAAAGAAGGGGAAAAAAAAGATTAAATGTTCCTGGAAACTTTGCAGGTCATCCTCTGGCAACCCGTTGTGGCTGAATACATCAAGAAGAACATAGAGGTCCATTTCTATGTCGCTGCATCTAGCATAAACAGCATAAAAGCTAATTTAAGAAAACTGAGCATCCAGCACAAGTACGTATTTATTTCTTGTCATGAATATTTCAGTAAACTTGATTGGCAACACTGTCATTTGTCAGGAGTTTGTGCCCTTTTGTTTTTCAGAATTTTGATGGGAGATGTTCAAGGACTTATCGAAAAACAGACTATCAATGACACAGTGAACCCACGCAGTTCTTCATCATACTATCAAAACTACCATTCTCTGAAAGAAGTAAGGTGTTGTTGTAATACTCTGTAGATTTGTTTAAGGGGTTAAAGACCTCATGGTTGAGAATAGAGACAGGAAAAAGAAACCATCAACAGGTAAATAATTATCATTGTATTGTTCAACCATTGAGAGCTGTAATTAGTGTAATGCCTTTATAGAGAAGGAATGAAGCACCAGACAAAACCTATTATACACACATTAACTCAAACCAGCACTCAAATGCAGCCTACTCAGAAGTGAAATGCAGCAGCAAAGCACCACATAAATATTTAAAACATGAAGTGAATAATATTTTAACTAAATAAAACTAAAGAGGAGTTTCAAGGCTATACCTAGACAGTGTTGTAACTATGTCTCATCATTTGGTTCAAGAGAAGTCAGCATGGCAATTGGCCAGAAGTCTGAATTGCTAGGTGGTTTTTTTTGGTGGTGGTGGTGTTTTGTTTTTTTTCCAATTAGCTGAAGAGGTGGGAATCTGGGACAAAGAATGAAGTCAAGTCCAGACCACTTTTAGGAACAAGGGAAAACAATAGGGAGAAGGTCCTTTTACAAAGTGTTCTACTTCATCTTTGCAGATATATTATTGGATGGAAGAAGTAGCGAGAGTCCATTCTGACCTACTTGAGAAAATACATATTGGATCATCATATGAAAAACGACCACTTTATGTTTTGAAGGTATGGCTTTGACTTACTGAGAAATCTTTCCAGGTACTAATGCGAGCAAGTGGTGGGTTTTGGCCAAAACACTTTCTTAAATCTATACTTAAATACATATTTCAACAATGTGTAAACGTTTGTCTTTTTTAGAAGTTTCCTAAGTTCTTCTGATACGGTGCCATTACGTTTGACAAAGGCATTTGACCGTGTTAGGTTCCTTGTTGGGTCACAAAGAAGTTACCACATCTAGGCCATCATCCAAAGGCATGAAATACTGGCATGGGAGATAACCTTCCTCTGTTAACTACAAAACCAGCCTGGTCTGTTGCCCTGCATAGCTGGTGATCTGATGTCTTGAAATCAGGGCCTAGTGCAGTCTTGGTTCTTATGTTAGCAGTATGAATATGGCCCTCTGACCATATGAGAAGATAAATGAGAGCAGCAACCTGGCCCAGGGTCAGGGTCCACACTCCCTACACCACAGGGGCTTCTTTTTCCATCTTGGTTACCCTGCTCACTTCCACCTTTACGTGGTATTCTTTACAATAGTGATTTTAACATGATTTTTTTTTTTTGTCAGCTTTCTAAAAGGCAGGGAAATCCCAAAAGTGCGATATGGATTGACTGTGGTATCCATGCTAGAGAATGGATTTCTCCTGCCTTCTGCCTGTGGTTCATAGGCCATGTGAGTAGATATCATACTTAGCTACCATTTTCAAAGCAAAGCAAACTATCTTACTGCCATTTACCTTCTCTTCCCAATTGCATTCTAAGCTCTGTAATGTCTTAATCCATTTACTTCCACAACACCAGCTCAGGATTTTCCCCAAGATGTACATGGAGCAGTGAGTGTGTGTATGTGTGTGCATGTCAGTAGATGGAGGTATGTCTGTGCGTGAGAGAGAGAAAAATACATGGCTTAAATGCAAAAGAGTTCAGATGTATTCTCAAGTACGTATTTCGAAGTGGAGTCTCAACAGAGACTTTTAAAGATATGGAACGGTCAGGGATGGAGAAGACATGCTGTGAAGAGCAAGTATTAGGTAATCTGCCAGGGCTTTGTCTATATTGCCACATGGATCCAAGGAGTGATCCCGGCTCTGTGTCATGTAGTGCATGGTGGCTTATGTCCATATTACTCCAACTGACACTGCCAGGAGTAGATCAGAGGACACCTTTCACAAAAGCCAAGTTCACAATAAAAATAAACTAGATGAGATGGAGACTTCAAAATCAACAGCACTGTAGCCAGAGCATCAGCACAGAGGTGTCCTTAAAACATGAATTATGGTTTGTCTAGGATATCACTAAATGATGATGATGATGATGATAAAAAGAAGAAATACATTTATTTCTGTCCTCTGTCACAACTGTAATGCCTCAATGACTATAACATTTTAAAGGAGATTGCAGGAGTTTGGGACAGACACAGCTGAATGTACCTTATGACCCACTGATAATCCCAGCCTTCAAGGTTCCCTTGGAGAGAAATGCATTTGCCCTTTTCACGCTGCTCCAAATAATTACCAGCTACACTGTCAGTTTGCCAGTGACATGTCCCTGCAGCATTTTTCAGAAATAACAAGCTGAACATTTAGCTTCTCCATCCCCTTGATCTAATTTATGTGTTTTAAATTCATATTTTATTTCTATATCAGTTTGCGAAGTAACATTTTAAAATTGGATATTAATACAGGTCTGTGCACACACTAAATTCAGTAGCTCTCTCTTGAAAACACTAGGCATTCTTTATAATGTTTCCACTCTTTATCATTTAATTTTGTTGTTGGATTGTAGAAAGATTGACATTTCTCATTTAAGTCAAAGCACATTGCCTGAGGAAAACTGGGAAGGATCTAAAATGAAAGAAAGTGCTTTAAAAAAGGTATAAAGAGGAAAAAAAATGAAAGAAGATATGATTAAGGACTTAATCTATTCCAATAGAAACAAAACCACTTATCTAGGTTAAAATTTATCCCTGTGTGGTAGACCAACAACCAGGTTAGGTATCACTAAAGCCTTCAAAATAGGCAGTGAGGCCAAATTAGCAATGTAGCTCTTGCTGGCTCCTTGCATACATGTGCATTGAACCTATAATGAAATAATAGCAGAAATAATGTTATGTAAAGCAGCCACTTGAAATGTGATTCGTTATTTTTGTGCTTGCTTTATTTGATGCTACCTTTCTGGTATTTTGGGTGTGAGTGTGGGTTCCTACCATTTATATAAGCAGCAAAAGCTCAAACGTTCCTACAAATAAGCTTCAACTCTATCTCATGGCCACCTGCTAAAGCTCAAAGACTGCAGTGTATCTCACCAACTGTATCAGATCCATTCTTCTCCTCTCCCCACCACTCCTAACTAAAGCGCTCTTTGACTATTTAGAAGTTTCTGTGATGTGATACGCCTCAATCAGGAGGTAGACTGGTGTGATAACTGCATGATTATTTTACATGGGCCTTCAGTTGCCTTCCTAGGAAGGTAAGAAAACCACTGTTATGAATGCCTTTAAGTTTTTCCTGTGTTTTATAGGCAATCCATGTGCGTGAGAGAGATCAGACCATGACGACACTTCTGGAGCATTTTGATTTCTACGTCATGCCTGTGATAAATGTGGATGGCTACGAGTACACGTGGAGCCATCCCTCCGTACGTACAGATTTTTTGACAGACTGTGCAATGTACTGACATGCTGTTTATGGGAATTATTGTTGTGCATGTCAAGGGCATAATTTCATCCTGGAACTGCATGCCCCAAACCCTTAATCTGTGCTTGCAGTTTCTGCATCTCTGCCCGATTTAAACCACAACAGACACTGCAACTAATTGGTATTTGACCCACGGTACCTTTGTGTCTTCCAAGCTGCTGGAAATGCATTTAGAAACAACTAAATCTCATCCTGGGATCGCAAAGCTTCCAGCTGTCAGGGAATGCCTTTGCAAGGTTGCAAATCCAGCACAAGCTGAATAGCATACTGCATCAGTTAGACCACAGCCAACAATTCACTCTTCCCTCCTGCACGATAGCCCAGTTCTCTGAGTACATTTTGTTTCAGATAAAGGAAGGTACAACAGGTATCTTTTGTCCAGGATTTTATTTATTGGTTAGGAACTCCGAGTCTCTGAGTTGTTGGTTTTGTTTGTTTGTTTGTTTTTTCATGTTTAGATCCTACACTTAAAATGTTAAAAAGTTAAAAAATAAGTTCTTCCACTTCAGATCTTCAGTCCAGTTTGGCTTATATCTGGATAGCTACACATATAGATCTCAACAGATGCTCACTAAATTTCCAACTTTACACATGCTGCTAGCAATTTCTACAGAAGGATTAGACTTGGATTTGTAAACTCACACACCTGGATAAACAGTATGTCTTCTCCTCACCTTCCTTGGTCCAAATCCATTGAAATCAGAGCACTTCTCATCCTCTCCAACACTTCCATTTATCATCCAGCCTCACTGGCAATCAGACTGTGGTTTTATAATATGCCGTGGTCTTTTATACCTTCATTGGCAAGTGACCTGTAGAGATACAAGTGGGAAGTCACATTTAACTAACAGGTGAGATGCTGCCATCATTTTTCTCAGCTTTTTTCCCTGAACATGCTCTGTGTGTCTCTTTTCACAGAATCGGCTGTGGAGAAAGAGCCGCTCACGGCACGGTAACAACAGGTGCATCGGTACTGACATGAACAGGAATTTTGATGCGCAGTGGTGTGGTATGACATCGTTTCCTTTGTCTTATACCCCTGTCTCAGTTTCAGCCTATAAAATTCTTAATTTTGAAAACATTTTCATACAAAGATAAACGCACCTAAGCACATTTACAAACCAGTGAACACTTCCCCAACCTGAGATACGTTTTGTTGGGACCTAGGACTCCCAAGACGTTAAACCACGGACTAACCTCTTCCCAGCATGATGACAAGAGAGAGGGGGACCAGGACCCTGGACCCTGTCCCTTGCATCACACTACGACACACCTGGCTGTGGGGGAAAAGGAGGAGAGAAGGAAGAGATGGCCCTCGCCATGCCTACTGCACCACCCAGTGGAGTACCCAGGGCACTGTATGAACTGGGTCACCTCAGTCATCCCTCAGCAATGCTTAAATGACCAAAATTTCTTGGCTCTCAGCATTTGTTGCCAAGGCTATATCACTTTTACTTACCCACAGGCACTTTAGTACTTGATAGGTTTTTAATATTCTGCAGAACAGCTCTCTTAAAACCCTATAGATCAGGTCTGGCCTCACTCAGTAGCGTCACTAATGTCCTGCGTGACTTTCAGCAAAGTAATGAGGCACGTTTGTAGACCTGATGAAAGTGCCTTAAACATGGCAATTGCTCTGATCTTTAAAC
Source organism: Cygnus atratus (assembly GCF_013377495.2). NCBI lineage: Eukaryota > Metazoa > Chordata > Aves > Anseriformes > Anatidae > Cygnus > Cygnus atratus. The sequence continues at coordinate 178,755,241 of NC_066362.1, read as the reverse complement.
TCAAGAGGGGAATAGCATTGAAACCCTTTCTATGCAGGGTTTCTATTCTATGAGAGGAAAAGGCACTTTTAACAGTGAAGTCAGGTATCCCAAATTGGCATTTGGGGCATATCCTTTAAACTAACAGGTTTGTTAGTCCACTGCTAAACTGGGAATTAAGATGTTTCTTTACCATGGAGAAAAACATGCATTTTTTCAGGCACAAAAATGTTAAGTTGGGGACCAAATACATATGTTTAAAAGTCATATTCACTATAAATATCCCAAGAGGAGAGGTCTGAAGAGAGGCATGGAGAAATAACAGCAAAAATAACCTATGTGATAGACATACGAGTTTCAGGGAAAGGTTATGCAGCGTGTTTAACTTGTCAAGCACTTTTGGTGGTCAACAACTTCTGAAGCAGAGAAGTGATTCCACTTTACAAAGAGGAGAAGAATACAGGTAGCTTAAAATGTGCTTCTTCTCTAAAGGAGTCTTTGGGCAAACTGTACACATTTTTACAGGGCAACCCCGAGCACCTTAGTTTAGTAACAAGGGAAATAGTCATACTATTTTCAGCCATACTACGCTTATCTCTTAGACATGGGTGAAAACACAGAGGAGAGAAGCCTCAGCACCTTGCAGGTTGATTGGAGAGAAAAAAATGCACAGATGAATCTAAGCACCAACGTCATGTACTTACAATGACTTACATAACTGTAAGGATTATCTAAGTAGAAAACCCTAATAACTGTAGGGATTTCCCTAGGTTTCTACTCCTTTTAGTGGTACACTCAGTAAAATGCTGAAAAATAAAGTCATGTTCTTCCTAATTAGCATAAAAATACTGCTTATTCAGGAACAGATATCTCTTTGCGTGGCAAATGATAGCAATGGTTGAACAGATTTTATCCAGAACATAGTAACTGTAGGATCTCCATTATTGCTGTGGCTGTGCAAAATGCTAGGAGTTCAGCAGGATCCTCAGAAGAACTAAGCTGGAATTTTATCATTTTATAGTAATGTTCTAACTATTTTTAGCTGTATCAGTTGAATACCATAACACAACTGAGTTCATGGGAAATGACCACAAATTCACAGGAACCTGTAATTTAGTCTTTACTCACAAACTTTTAAACAGAGAAGAGTTGTTGGTGGGATGCTAAACGCTCAGACTTTCATTGGCTTCAGACTTGCTTTTAAATATACTTAGCATCATGGCAAAATTCCAGGTTTTATATCTTTGCTTTTAACTAGAACCGTACTACCCTGATTATCTGTTCAGAAACAACCTTAGGAACAGAAAAACACCTCTCACTATTTTTAGGAAGAGCAAAATGCATTACTCAATGAGCTGATACAATATGTTTTTCTTTTATATTAATAAAAGGCAGATTTACTCCATTAAGAGCAATGATCTAACCTGGAATTTCCTCCATGGAACTAAAATTGACTGGGACTTGGACTTAAATATGTCTTTGTGTTTTCCATACTGTTTCCTCAGTTGGCTGTTCTCACTACCACTAAGAACTTAGGAAAGCAGACAGAACATTCATCCAACATTGCCAGCAAACAGATCCTTCATTGCTTTCTTCCTTAGGCAGTTACTCATGTCTGTGCAAAACAGAATAGTGTAAAACTTAGCGTAATGATTTGGTCATTTTTGCATGATTTCACACAGATGCCATTTGCCTTTTGTCTATCACAATTACATTTCACCCAAATACACCTGTACTGAGGTGTATTCTTGAACTCCAGCAGGCTCAGTGCTGTGACAACTGCCCTGGGGAGCCTGTCCCAGTGCCCAACCACCCTCTGGGTGCAGAACCTTTTCCTAACACCCAGCCTGACCCTCCTCCCCTGATGCAGCTTTGTGCCTGTATCATATGATAATCGCTAGTGTTGATTTTACTCTGCAGATGCACTGGCATTATTGATTTCTGGAAGATGGACATTTGTTAAAGTGTCCCTGTGCCCAGGGAAAGACTTCCGCGTGTTAAAGTGCTCAATGAGCTTTATTCCTGCATAAGATCTAAGGATAAAGACTTAAGGATAAGATGCTTATTTAAAAATCAGACTGTAGCAAAGGGGAAATTTTTCAAAATTTATTAAAACACAAGGAGTTGACATTTAATAATAAATATCCTGGTTGCTTCCAGAAACTAATTTGATCTCCTTGTCAAGATACCAAAAATGGTGACTCCTATATGTCTTCTTGGCAATTTGTTCGAATGTATACTTCCTCATTCTTAAAAAACTGATACATTACTTTCAATTTATTTGCGTTCTTTCAACTTGCAATCAATAGTTGGCTTTCCCCCTGAGATCAAACATGCCCTTAGAATTAGGAATCTCTTCCCTGTAGTACTTCTAGATTTCAAGAAGGGATCTCACAATCTCGTTCTTGATTAATTTGTAGAAATGGGAGCACTTTCATCTTCTCCTCTAAGACTTTTTATCCAGTCTTTGAATCATTTCTTTCCTTAATATTTACCTTATTTTTTTTCCCCAGGAGTATAGTAGGTGAGAAATCTGAGTAGGCTTGCACTGATCTCTGCAAGAATTAAAGTTCTTTCCATAGTATGACAGAGTCCACTGCTTCTTGCATGTTGGTACCATACTCTGTTCTTTCATTAGATGAACAAGAGTGCAGAAGGGAAGAACTTAAGGAGTAACACTGCATGCTCTTTTGTTACAGGTAAAGGAGCATCTCCCAATGAATGCCATGAGATATACTGTGGACCCTATCCAGAGTCTGAACCTGAGGTTAAAGCAGTGGCTCGTTTTATCAGAGATCACAAAGACATCATTAAAGCATACGTAACAATGCACTCTTACTCCCAGTTGGTATTGTTCCCATATTCTTACACCATGAAGAAAAGCAAAGACCATGATGAACTGGTAAGTCTTCCTGCTTCCTTAAGTTTCACATTTATTTCAGAACTTCTTACCCTACTTGGTTATGCTCGTAATAAGGGAGTCACAATGTTCTGAAGATCAAGAATTTGTGGGTGAAATTTCTCCTCTTAAGAACTTAAAGAGGTCTGGGCTGGTCTAGTAGTGTGCAAACCAGCCAGCTACTTTTGGAGACTGGAAAAAATAAAATATTTATCCCAGACTGATAGCACATCATCAATCCCTGATACTTTGAAGCTGTTGGTAAAAGAGCGGAGTGTCAGTTCTTTGGACAACAGGAAAGGACATTTGTGTAAATTCACAATGAAGTCATGTGGTTTGCATGCACATAATCATACATGACTATGTTATATGGAAGTACTCGGTTGTGTAACTCTGAAAAATACCCTCTACATCCCAAAGCAATGAGGTGTTCTGGTGGATACTTGTTATTTTTATTAAAGGTATTTTGTGAGGGATACTTATCTTAAAATGGTTCTAATGGTAGGATGGATACCATACCCTGCTTAGGCAGAATTTTAGATCCTTGAGCCACCAGACCACACGGTAAAAACTATTCTAGAAGACAGGCAGAACACAACGTAGAAGTAGCCAGTGGTTTTCTCCAGCAATCAGAAAACTTTTGAGTTTGCTGTATCTGGAAAGGAGATCCAGGCTAAAATGGGATTTATTAAAACAGAATAATTAAGCCATAAAATTAGGTGGATAGCTTAGCAATATTTTTTATTATTTTTTATTATTATTATTTTTAATGTAAAGTCTTCGAGTACCTTAGAGCAAGGAATTCCCTCTCCTGCACTTCATAGCCCACTTTGGATGTTCCTAGGCTCCAAGTGCCGAGGCAACACATTCTTTTATTTGAAATAACAGCTCCTGCACAGCACTAAGGAAGGAGCAGAAAATTGTGTAAAGGGGACCAGAAATCTGATTTTCAGGCTCTGGGATTTGCCATGTGGGAAGACAGCACATGTCTGAGGTACACACATCATTTAATGTGTCACATGAATCTTTACATAGTGACAAACAGTAAGAGAGTTCATAAAGATACAGGATTGACATTTGCATATACTGGCAACGATCCACACTAACTGCTGTCATTTTCACTTCTTTTTAAACTTATGCATCTCTCAGGTCACTTAACATGCATATTTTTTTAATCTTCATGTTCTATAGATAGGAATACTGTAAAAAGTGCACAAGGAATGCATTGGAAGCATCCTACTTTGTTTGACAAAAAAAAAAAACAGACCATCCAATGTAGTGTTTCCATTGGTAACCAGTGCCAGTGTGTTCAGAAGAAATAAAAAAAAAAAAGTAATGTAAATATAGAACAAAATAATCCCAAACAGCATATGTTCTTATGCTGTCTTGGTTACTGTTTAATTTACTGAAACAAACTGTTTTATTTGCCTGCATTAAAAAATGTATTTGTGACTGTAAAGCAGAAGGAAATGCACTAATTCTGGGCCTTCAGCCCTTTATGTGGCTTAAGAGTAGAATTTCCTCAATGCAAATCATGTGCTGCTGGTTTTGGTCAATAGTACATGAATCAGTATTTAAATACTGTGGCAGAAAAGGAAAAATATGAGACAAGTGGGAATATATGCTTTGACAACAGTTTGCTGCCTGTGGTGGATGGTAAGGTCCCATCTATTTTTTTTATCTAGATACAACAGAAATGGAATCTGTAGCATGGGTTTACACTGAAAGTTTTAACCACACTGGTTTTTTTTTGTTGTTTGTTTGTTTTGTTTTGTTTTTTTTAAGAGCCTTTTATATGCATATTTAACTAATATGAGATCCAGAGCATGACGTAAATAAATCTTAACTGAATATATATTAACTATTATCACAAAGCTATAAAGCTAATAATGTTTTGCTAATTTCAGGAAAGTCTGGCAAAGAAAGCAGCTAAAGCTATAATGAGAACAACAAAGAAAATTTATAAACTTGGTACTGGTGCACAAACAATTTGTAAGTATGATTTTTTATTACAACAAGAAACATGATAGCATATGCCTGTTATCATCAGGAGACAGCTTTTGAACAGAAAACTGAAGTTATGGTTTCAAGTAACTTATCTTTTTTTCCCTTCCTTGTATAGATTTAGCTCCTGGAGGTTCAGATGACTGGGCTTATGATCTTGGAATTAAATATTCTTTTACCATTGAGCTTCGGGACACGGGAACTTACGGATTTTTGCTTCCTCCTGAAGAAATTAGGCCAACTTGCTTAGAAGCACTTTCTGCTGTCAAAGAGATCGCTCAACATGTTCTTCAAAATTTGTAAAGTTTAATATAATTTATTCCAGCATGACTATATTTAATTAGGCACATAACAATAAAAAAGACTGATGCTTTACTAAAACTATTTTTATATAAGAAAAAAAAAGGAATAACTACACCCCATACACTTCATTTTAGAATACCTCAAGCTTTTTTACCATACTTCCACACCTATAAATACAACAGGAGTTCTGTGCAACTTCCTTTGAGGACAGCAACACAGATAGCAACAGTGCTGCAAATAAAATCTCCAGTGCTGGTCTGTTATAATCTCTGTAAGAAAGGCACTCAGAGTCTGTACGATGTCATTTAAAATACTATCTATTAGTGCTAGCACTGTAAGGGAAAAACAGTATCAATAATTTTACATCCCTTTAGATGGTTGGAACCCCAGGTGCTGTAGCATTGCACGGGCCTTTGATCCACATACAGCATGCAGGGCTGACCCTACCTATAGAAGAGATTCCTCCATTTTGAGCTATTACACGATTTTCTTACTAGAAAACAAATCTATTCACCACTTCTACTGTCAAATTGAAAGGATGTTGACATGAGAACTTCTTGCTGCACTTTTAGATAAAGGCAAGGACACGCAGACAACCTCATCACTGATACCAAGTGGGAGCTGCCTGCAGCCTCCTCCACTGCAATTAGTTGGTGAGGTTCATTTATCCTGTGGCCAACAGTTTGTGCAGCATAACGGAGTCCTGGAGGTTATGCTGAATGTGCAGCACAACACACCACAGCACTGGGCCTGCTCAGGTTAATCTGGATCACTAACTCCTCTACCGTGGTCTCCCTGTGAGGATCAATACAACAGTCTAAAGACTTACTTGCTCTGGTAAACCTCTCATCAAATACAGTTCTCTAACCTTTCATAAAACAAAGCTTTTGAAAAAAGTTACTGAATTTGTACACACCTCGTGTCCGAAGAGTGGAGGCTCTGGAGCGTGTCCAGAGTAGGGCTAAGAAGCTGGTTAAGAGCCTGGAGCACAAGTCCTGTGAGGAGCGGCTGAGGGAACTGGGGTTGTTTAGTCTGGAGAAGAGGAGGCTCAGGGGAGACCTCATTGCTCTCTGCAACTACCTGAAAGGAAGGTGTGGGGAGCTGGGGGTTGGCCTCTTCTTGCAGATAACTACCGATAGGACTAGAGGGAATGGCCTCAAGTTGCGCCAGGGGAGGTTCAGGTTGGAAATGAGGAGACATTTCTTCTCAGAAAGAGCAGTCAGGCACCGGGACGGGTTGCCCAGGGAGGTGGTGGAGTCACCGTCCCTGGGGGTGTTCAAGGAGAGGTTGGACGTGGTGCTTAGGGACATGGCTTAGTGGGTGACACTGGTGGTAGGGGGATGGTTGGACCAGGTGATCATGGAGGTCTTTTCCAACCCTAATAGTTCTATGTCCGGGTCTCTCCTGTACTGTAGGGATGCCCATACGAATGCAACAACATCCCCAAGACAGGCTTAAAGTGTGCAGAGAAGACAAATCCAACAAACTGGTAGTGGGCGGGAGCATAATTTTGTGCGGACCTGCGAGCCCAGAGGGCTGGGAGGGGGTTCTGCCCTGCTTGGGGCAGCGAGCAGCACCTCATCGCGGGCAGACCCCCCCCCCAAACGCCCTCAGGAGCCGGGCGGGAATCAGAGAACCCCACACCGCGCTGCGCTCTCCCTCCCCTCCCCTCCCCTCCCCAACATGGCGGCGCCACCTCCCCCTCTCCCTCCCCCGCTGCCCGCCGCCATCCCGGCGCAGGGGCCGCCGGGAGGGGAGGGCCGTGCCGAGCCGAGCCGAGCCGTGCCGGGCCGGGCCGTGCCGCTTTCTCAGCGGCCCTGAGGCTCGGCGGCCGGGCGGCGGCGGGCGCCGTGGGGCTGCGGGAGCGGCTGGCGCTCCCCGCCTTCCTCTCCGTGTCGCTCCGCGCTCAGGCCCGGGAGGACGGACTCCCCCCTCGCCCCCTCCCACCCTCTCCGCCCCGGGCGGCGGCGGAGGAGGCGGCGGGGAGCGGCGCGGCAGCGGAAGGAGCAGGTGAGTGCGGCCGGGCCGGGAGGGGACAGAGCCGGGGCGGGGGGGACCGTCCGCCACCCGCCCCAGCCCCGGGGGGGAGCCCCGGGGGGAGCGGGGCCGGCCCGCGGCAGGGGGGTGCTGCCCCACGGCCGCCCTTGAGCCTCCCGCCTGCTCGGCCGTTGGCTGTTTTGTGTGGTTATCTTTTTTATTTTATTTTTTGCCTTTATTATTTGTTTAAGCTTTCGGCGGGGCTCTCCTCCCGCTTTTCTGGCAGCGAAAGGGTTTCTGAAGTGAAAGGGTCGCCATTTCCTAGGGTCGGGCGCGACCCGCTTGGGGCCTCGCCTCCGGCTCTTCCGCCGGCTTCTCCCCCAGCCATCGCCTCCCTGGGGGCCTGCGGCAGGGCTGGGGGAAGAGCAGGCAGGGGCTGGCAGCCTCGCAGGGCCTTTCTGTAGGGGCTGAACGCGGTGCCTCTCGGCAGGCGGGCGCATCCTGCCGTCAGGGCCTGTCTGCGGGTTACACAGGTGGATTAGCGGGTGGCCGTGCCCTCGGTAACAAGCCCTGCTTCTCAGCCTGTTTGCTGGAGTGTCCCACTGTCCCAGCACCATAGTGTGGCTGTCCAGTTCACAGGTAACATATCCAGCTTGTAAGGGCTGAGCGAGCTTGGATCTGCCCACGCCAGGCTGTGCAGACTGTCTCTTATTCTGGTAAAACATCATCTTTGAGCACGAGGACTTCACTAGGCAAGATACAAAACACTGCAGACCTTCTTTTGTCATCCTAGGGCCTGATTCTTTGATTATATTTTTGAACATGTAGGATGCCAACCATGGTTTTGCGCTGGTGGAAACGTAATTGGCAGTTGTTCATCATTCCCAGTGGAGAAATGCCATGTGTTAAATTAGAGGGGTAGCTTCGAGTTAACAGGGTGATGGGTTGGCAGCGTGGGGCTGTAAAAGCAAACTTGGAATAATTTTGAGTCTTCTGTCAAGCAGACTTCTCTGTGTGGGTTGAAGATCGCTAGACTGACATCCTGTAAAAGTACAGCTAGTATTTGAGGGTTTTTTTGAAAGTTGGTTAACTACACGTTTTACTATTTTTAACGCTATTTTTAGGTAGTGAAGCTGTGGAGCTCCTTCAGATATCACTATTTGATTATTATCGTGTCATAGAAATGTTAGCATTGTAATTAGAACCAAATCCATTTCAGCTAAAATCTCTTCATTTGGAAAAAAGAAAGGGGAGTTCTGCCCCTTTCCTCTTTCCAAGCTGTTATTTAGTCATCAACGGTTATCAATAATTTAGTTTATCCTAGAATTTTAATTGGTTTGTGTCTTAAGTTAGATTAGATTTTAATTTTTAAAGTTTGATTGTGATTTTAAATGGAATATTATTTGTCGTTTTACAGGTAGGATATTTGTAAGTGACCTAATGTTTAACCTGTGTGTGGTGTACACGTATGCGTGCATACTTACTAGTCGTGTTTTGGACTTTTTAAAGAGATTTCATCTCTTTACAGAGTTTTGTGAACTTTGCTTTTGTTGAATTCTGTTACATCTCAGTTACTAGTCTACTTCTAGAAGCAGAATTGGTTTTTGCAGAGGACTGAATTAGGTTTTTCTGTCAGGGAAAAAAGCAGATGTTTCAGATGTGTTTCACTTAATTGTGGCTTATGTAATATCATACTTCTATTGAAGAAAAATGTTAAGCATGCTTGACCCCAAAGTACTGATAACAAACATGCAGAATTTCAGTGAATAATGTGTCAATCATACCACGTTTCATGGATTTCAGTTACTTGGTTAGCGCCACTAGGTATACTCAAATCTGTCTATGTTTTGGATTTATTCATAAAGTAACACCCTGAGGTATATTTCACTTGAAATTGTAGCATAGATAGTGTCCTTAACAGATTGCCTCCCACTGTGGCAAAGTTACTGCATTAAAGAATAACGTAGGTATATCTATAATAAAACAAGTTATCATAGGGTTAAAGTATTTCTGATTTATGATGAAAGATTCGTGCAGATGTTATTCATGTATGGAAAAGTAATAATACTGTTGCAGTTAAAACCGTAGCTCTAGAATTTAATTTATGAGTACAAAGTTGATTTCTCTAGTGTCTTACCCTTTCTGTTATGGGACCTATTATATTTGTTAGTAGGAGGAAGCTGTTGCGGAAGTTGCAGATACTTCAAAAACCCTGAGCAGATTTAGCAATGCAAGGCTGTGTACCTGAAATAGAGAAATACGTAAGTTTTACTTGAGGAAAAAAAAAATCATTGTTGTAAGTAATTGAAATATTGAACGGGAAGCCTGAATGCTTGAGGCCCAGTCCGCACTGATGCTCAGTGTTGTCTGATCCACATGAGTGTTTGGTAAGGCGATGGTAGTTCGGGAACAGGATTTTGATGGAAAGGAGCCATGAGTGTGGGAGGAATAGCAGGATCATGATCAAGAAGGGTAAAGCAGTGTAAGATGAAAACGTGGAAGAACTGAGCAAGTTATGGGATTTTGTTTAATTGGATGTTGAATTGCAATTGTTTATCCGTTAATTTGCCATCTGAAAATTTTGAAAGGGAAATATTTCACTTAAATTTTCTGGTCCTTTCCCCTCACAATATTCTCTATAAGCAAGGGGGAGCATTTCTATACTTGCCAGTAATATAAAACCAAAAGTTTTCATTTAAAATTTCAAATGCAGCATTGTTTTAATAGTCTCCTAGTTTATCTGACTTGCTTGGTCTTTTGGAGAATGCAAATGGGAGTGACTGCATATTCAGATACAGTCTCTCAAATGTGGTGTGTGTGTGCGGTGTGTGAATATTCCTCGATTTGTCTCTGGATAACATGCCTGGGCTCTAATCCTGCAGCCTGTAGAACAGGTATATTCTCTTACAAGTGAAATCTCATTGTGCGGTTCTGGTGGCAGGAATGAGGCCCTTGTGTGGTAACCTGTGCGTACAGAAAGTAATAAACTGTCCAGTCCCAGCATGTTGTTTTCGTTTGCTTGAAATAGTTTATCATGAAATATATCTTCTGTTAACAAAGTATCTGTTTTAAATAGTAAACTAGTGGGTATGGGACAAAATGTAAGGACTGCCAGAATGTTACCTGGTTTTTATTTTCACATTTCAAGTTTTTATTTTACTTAAGCAGCTTTTTTCCCCCCTTTTTTTTCTTCTCCCAACCTTTAGAAGATTCAGGGTTGGATGGTGTTCTCTTGATTTCCTTGTAAGTAATTATCAGCCCAAATACAGGGAAGTTGGTAGTTGGAATGAAATAATCTGTTCAGTTATTATATTGCCCTCTTAATATCCTCTCCGTGTTTATAATTACCCTTTTAAGCCTAGTCATCATCATAATTTCCTATTGAGGTGAATTTCAAGAAGGTACTAGTTACTGGGTAAAGGGTAACATTAAATATATGTATATATCTTTTGCCTCTGTTTTTTTTTTGTTTTTTTTTTTTTGGAAATGAAAGGACATTCAAATTAGGAGGCCAAATGTTTGTAAATTTTTCACATCTGTATACTGCTGTCATGTCCCTGTGCTGTACTTATGTATTAGGTGCACTCATTTTATCTGTCTTTCATGTGTTGAGCCCTCCCTTCCCCTTTGCCATTGCCAGTGCCGTTCTTCTAACCTTTTTTTGTTTCAGATATGGCTCTTTTTACTGTAACTGTTTAAACCAAATTCAGTATTTGGTATGTGATCATCTTAATAAAAATGCTTCTGCATATGTCAGTATACTTTTGTATCCTCTGAAGGGTGTAGCTGCATGGAACTTTACAAATTCAGCGGGTTTTTTGCTAAAATACAGCGGGGAACAATCCTGAAACGGAAGGGTGCTCAGCTAGATTAGTTGTGGTATTGTTTTGCTTTCTAACTTTAATGGTTTATCCTGTCAGACTTTATAACTACTGCTGCACATTGAGCTGTCCACAATGACTCCTAATTGTTTTTCTCAGAAGACTGGACTAATTTGAACTCATCAAGTATTTAGATAAAATCATTTCTTCTTGTGTGCATTACATTATATTTATTTGCATTTCATCTGCTGTTGTATTACTCGATTTTCTAACTCAATTAGATCTCTCTGGAAATCTCCACAGTTTTTACTAACCCAAATAATTTCCTTCTACTGGCAAATTCTCCTGTTTCACTGTCTGCTTCCATCCTCAAGAGCACTAATGAATGTTAACCATTGTTTTTAATGTCTGGTATACACCACGTGGTTAACTTTTGCCCTCTGAGCATCTTGGTTAAGGTCTAGGTTATCTGAGCCTTACCTGGGAGATACAATTCTTCAGATAATCCAAGGCTTAGAGTTAGTCACTAGAGCTGAGAACTCTCACAAATACATAGCATAAGCTTTCCTCTGTTGCTTGTAAATGAGCTAAAGTACTTAGCAAGAGCTTGAGCACAGAGTTTTGTTAGTAGAAAGTTCGCAGGTGTCAGCTTTTAGGGAGGTCTCACCATTGAAGTAACAGTAGGATTCAGAAATTTCACCAAGCTACAAGGAAAATGAACAGGTATTATCAAACTTTGAAGCGTAAAATGTAGGTTACAGCAGTGTTACATTTTGTATGCAGTTGTACACGTTTATACCTTATTTTTTTTTTTTTTTTGCTGTAGAATGGAAGCTTACAGTCTCAATGCTATGGGAGCGTACTGCTGGGCAGATGAGTGGCATTTGGTACTAACCCAGTGTGGTGGGGGCTAGTTTAAATACGGATTCTGATTGTATGGACGACCTTTTTGTCATTTGTGGCTCTTGTTTGGGTGTATGAAATTAGCTCAAGGGTGTGTGTACTGAACGCAGTAACACATGGATGGGGCAGAAGAGAGCAGAAGGGCAGCAGGTCGGTGTTTAGCTAATTGTGTTGCGTTGACTAATGAGCTCCAGAGTGGTAGCATTTGGCTATATAACACAGAGGTGGCTTTTTGAGCTGCATGTAAATTGTCCTGCATCTGGCAGACTTTCCCAAATTTGTTTTATTTATGTGCAAGTTGGTAGCACCTAAAGAATGCACAATAGATCCTGGAGCCCATCGTGTCCTTTTTCAATAACCCGTCTCTATTGCCTACTATCGTGCTTTATTTTTATATTGTTTTCTTCCTGTTTTCAATAACTCCTTTTTTTTTTTTTTCTCAGGTAAGATAAATTGTGACTTCTTATTTGTCAAATGTGTGCTGTATTTGCTTCAAAATCTGCTTTTTTTTTTTTTTTTTAAATTATACTCAGTTACTTATTGGGGAGCCTAAGAGTTGTATTGCTGTTTTTTTAATATACTTGGATAGTTCCAAGAACCATATAAACCAGGAAGAAATAAAGAGTGCGGATGATGTCAAGGTGTTTTTCAATAGGCTGTCATGCATAACTAAAAAAAAAAAAAAGAACTCTCATTTTCAGACACATTTCTGAAAACGGGAGCCATTTTTAGTAGTTGGAATCCTTCTGAGAGGTCGGTGAAGTAATGTTAAAAGTTCTTTCCGCTTGAAGTCACTTGAATTGATGCAGAAAAATACATGATCAAGGAAAGCATCTGTACTGTGTATTGTTTGCTACATAAATGAATAACATTATATGATCTTTCCCAAAGGGAAGCTGAAGAATCCCAAGCAGGTCATAAAATAAAGTGAAAAATGATCATTACTGGTGTTCTGCTGACTAGTTTGAATCAGAGACATTCCTTGTAATTAAATACATTTCACTCATTTATGACTTCTGTTTCTTTCTTCATCACCTCTGCAGCAACTCTTGCAACGTGTATCATACTATTTTATTCATGTGAGTTCAGTGTCAATAGCCCCAGACTGAAGGATTTTACAGTTTTGCTTTTTTTTTTTTGGTTGAAGTAGTACAAAATGTCAAAAATTAGAAGGAAGGTCACAGTGGAAAATACCAAGACCATATCCGATAGCACATCCCGAAGACCCAGTGTGTTTGAAAGGCTTGGACCCAGCACTGGAAGTACTGCAGAGGTGAGTTGTGAAAGCATTCTTCTTTTCCTCTCCACCCCAGCATCTTCTTTTCCAGGATTTAGATGGTGGGAAAGAGTAGCTCACAAGTGCCAAATACTCAGATGTCACAGGTGTTAGTAAAGGTGAAAAGAACTCCTTAACTCATGGATGTTCAAAATACTAATACTAGAGTTTTCAAATAACGTGTGTTGTCCCAGCTTCTGGACAGGAGCAGTAATACTGTACGTTTTAGTACTGTTTCCACCAACCTAATTTTTTCTCTGCCAGACCTGATTCTCGTTGTTGATCTTTTTTTTTTTTTTTTGAGTTATATTTCTGGTGGACAGAAATTAGAGATAAATGGGAGTTAATGTGGAGTCATTTGTTTGTTCTGCCACACTCACACCAATGGTATTTCCAGAAATGAGTGTGAAATTCACCCAGTGATGTCTGTCTCTTAGACACAGTGCCGTAACTGGCTGAAGACTGGCAACTGCCTCTATGGGAACACATGTAGATTCGTACATGGCCCTTCACCACGAGGTAAAGGCTATAGCAGCAGTTATAGAAGGTAAATCAAGAACTCACTTTGAATTCTTCACATGCTGTAGGAAAATAGCTTTTGCAACTATGTCTTCTGTTCTTTTGTGTTTTTTTTGTTAATAATGAAATGCTGTGGCGTGCCTAACGGTGTGTTTTATCAATAACCACTTGTATTGCGAAGCTGCTCAAAACAGTTGATTTGGCAACCTTCAGTGGGTTTTCCCAGGATTTTGGGGAGTAACTTGAATGTAACTTTTAAAAAGAGTCCACTGGATGCAGATGAATTTCTTACATTACTTGAAATAGGGAAATCAAGTACCTTAAGTTATTTTTATATGTGTAGTGTCACTGCAGCTTCTGATACACCTTTCTGTCCTTTACTAAAATATTGTTTTGTAACTACTTACAGCAGTAATCGCATACTTGTAGCCCTTCTGCCTTCACTGTACTGTTTGATGAGTAGGGTGTGTAACCTTTCTAGCTGTGAGAAAACACTTCTCTTCAAAACAGTGTTGTAACTTTGTTAGCTAAAGGCCAAATGTCCTATATCAAAAGAAGAGATTCTAAAATTTCCTACTTTTTTCAGAATACAGAAATTTTACTGTTACTCCCACGTTACTCTCATTTTAAAATGCGTTTTTTCCCACTGTCCTATGTATGGTGTAACACCGTGCTTCTCAACTGAAACTAAACGTAGCAGTAAATTTGTACTATTTGTATTATAAAGGACAAAAAAAAAGTCAGTTGTAGAGTATGAAGCCTTCATAGAAAGGGGAACCGTGCAAAAACTGTGCTGTTTCCTGATGCTACAGTGATGTCAATGTTACCTATAGATTACGGATGGGCGCACTGAAGCATCAAAATGTAAATAAAGCAACTTGGTGAAGGTCAAACAGGAAGGTTGGCTTGATGTTCTCTTTCCTGCTCTTGTGCCACACTCTCAGGATGGACTTGACTTTGCTTGTTTGATCTTCTAACATGGTAGCTTCTGGGATACAAAATAAATCACTAAGATCGATGTTTATTTTGGTGTGTGAAAGATCTTACTCTGCTCTGTGCTGAATGTTCCATATGGGGGGGGGAAAAAGGAGTGATTTATTGGTAGAGATTAAATCGAAAAAGTTAAATGTAGCATGCTGCTTTCTCCTTGCTTTCAGTGTTTGGAACGCACAGTTTGTGGTCCTGCTTGGTCACTTGAAGAGAAGTCACGTTTCTTTTAATGATTAAAGCTTTGTTTCTGCTGTACTGTCACCACTAACACTTAAGAACAACACTGATTTACGTACTACTAACTTTTTCTTCCTGTTAGGACTGTACTAAAAAAGTCAAAGGATGGATCTTGCTGCTCATTTGCCTGATATGTTCAACATTTTAATAAAGATGTTTGTAAAGGAAAAAATAAAATAAAAAACAAGGAGGGGGGCAAGCCCTCCTACTAAAACAGACAAATGAAAAAAGCACACTTGTCTTCAGAGGATTCTACTGAGAGCTCTTGGCTAGGCACAGAAAAAGCTGTTTTACTTGCATAATAGAAGTTTTTATGCTATTTAACAATTTTCTACAAATGTATCCAGGTATTCTAAATGTAATTTTATTGGCTTTGTGCAAGTCAAGCTAATGCTGATTCCACACCAGTTCAGTTTAAGCAGTATTCCTGTTCACATGTCTGGGACATGCTGGTGGTGTGGCTATGCGTGTTCAGCATTTACTGCTGGCAGTCTTTTGTCTGCTTTGCAGGCAGTTTGGTAGGACATGGCACATCTTACTCCCTTCCTTGCACCTCCTATTTCAAACCTGTCTGAACAAAGTCTCATTGTTGATGTTTTTTCTGACCGTAATTCTTCCCTTGGTTTAAAACATCACCAGACAACAGGAAGACTTGACTCTAAAATCTGAAAAAAGCCTTTTAAAGGTAGTGTGCATATAACTGTGTTTCAGCATTAATGCGGCTTCTCACATCATGAGTTTTCATCCTTCTGTTTAGAACAACTAGCATGTTTTTGCATATAAGGCTTTCCTGATAAGCATATTAAGAATCCAGTAATAGACCTGCCTGTCTTCCAGGCATCTGAAGTCAGGAGAAGCTAATAAGGGAAGAGCTGTGTGTAAACATGCTGTCCCACAAGGAATTTTACTCTCATTCTCTGCCCATCAACTGTTGGTCAGCTGCTTTGCAGCTATCCCGTCCATCTTATATTATTGTCAGGATAGACAGGAAGAGGCTGGACATCAGGAAGAGGTTCTTCACCGAGAGGGTGGTCGCACACTGGAACAGGCTCCCAAGTGAAGTAGTCACTGCACCAAGCCTGTCTGAATTTAAGAAGAGATTGGACTGTGCACTTAGTCACATGGTCTAAAATTTTGGGTAGACCTGTGCGGTGCCAGGAGTTGGACTTGATGATCCTTATGGGTCCCTTCCAACTCGGGATGTTCTATGATTCTGTGATTTGTGCCATCATAGTACAGTACCTGTCTAATGCCTGAACCTCTTAATTCTGGATCCTTACACGGGGTTTAAAAAATAAACAAGCAACAACAGTAGGTAAGAGTGTATGAATCTTAAAAAGTACAAATCCTGTTGCACAGGAAACTGAAACCAGGACAGTGTCTCATGAGCATTCAGTTATATGTACGTTAAGCACTAATCTGCTTATATACACCCACGTGCACTCGTACATGCGCATACACACGTTCTCTGAGGGTTGTGTTGTAATGTGGGCTGCTCCCCGTGTTGGAAGATAGGTACAGAAGCAAATGGAGGTGCTGTTTAAATGTGCATTTCCTAACCAAGCCGCTTCAGGTGGAGAACTGAACTGTGGCAGGAAGTAACGCTGTTTAAAATCACTTAACTGCACTGCTTAAAATTTGAAATGGTGAAATTCAGCGTTTTTGGCCTTGCTTAAAATATGGGCCCCACCCAAAATGTTAATTCATTAAAGTTTTTTTTCATTTAGTTTTCTTCTTTCATTGTACAGTGATAATACTGTGCAGCCTTTTGTGCAGAAGGGTCTACCAGATACAATGTGAACTTACGATCTTAAACTGTGGAATTAAAATTATGTATTTTTTTGGTGAAATTCAGCAGCATGCATTACCTGGAATAAACAAAAGCCTCTTTTGGAAGGGAAGAAAAAAGCAAGTGCGTCAGTAGGCCATTTATAAAAACAAAAATTGTGGTGCACCTGAAGGGAAAACTAGTTAGTAGACCAGCTTGTTTTTCTGTGCATAAGCCAAAGTATCTGAAAACAGTCACAGCTTCTTGAGTAATTATTTCTTCAATAACATGAGATTGAAAACTTGGCAAATATTTGATATTTTTGGCTTTTATGCTATAATACTTGAGGGGAAGGAGGGCAGTGTGTGGAACAACTGGGTGGTTACCTTGACTTTGCTCCAGTGTTCTCCCGAAGCTGTAAGACAAAACAAACAACAACAACAAAAAACAAACAAACCCAAGAGCACAACACAACCCTGAAGCTGTAGCTTTTTTCATTCCTGTGATTTCTTGATGACTTTCATAATCTTAGAGCAGATTTAAATACTGTTTTAATAAACTAAGTTTTTTGTTCCCTCCCTTCCACACTGGAAAAGGGTATTAATTAAAAGTGAAATGATTTGCATTATTTTTTCCACTCCAGCATATAACTTCAATAAATACCACAGTATTATACGTCTGTCTAGAAAATGTGTGGGCTACATTGTAAGTTCTCTTGCTTTCTCCTTCAGCTACCAGGTTTTCCTGAGAATTACTCCTCTTGAGGAATAATAAATACAAGTACGCTATCTGTAATCTCTTTGCCTTTTAAATTGAGTTTCAGTTTCACAAATCTGGATCCTTTGTGCCATACCTGAAATACTATTAAAAATTTAGGCTTTGAATTGCCACTTTAATATTGAAAGCTGCTTTACATGCGGAGGTAGCTGATGGTTTGGAATGCTTCAGAGAATTTTGGTCGTACAAAGGAATTTTGCTTCTAAGATGGGAGGAAAAAAAAGATACCTTGAATTATAATCTTTACAAAAGCCAGATACTTTAAAGAAGATATAGTCATGTGTGCAAGGAAGGTAACTTGTTTATGTTAGTATGCTGGATATTTTTTTGATCCTTGTTAGTGCTGAAAGAAGCAGCACGCTACTGTTTTGTATCATTCCTCTGATCTAGATTGACCTGTATTTGCAGTTTCACAAAGAATTAAACGCATTTGAAAATGAGAGCAGTCACTGGTCTTTTTCTTTTTATATACTAAGGCACACAACATTGTGACATTGTTTAAAGAATTAAATGCAAATAATGTTGCAAAGGAGGAAGTAGAAACAAATTACTGTGTTCCAAACATGCACAGGTTGAAAATGAAATCATATTAATTTAAATATTTTAATATGCCTAAGCTGGGAAACAAAGTTTTCCTATTGTATATTATGTGACAGAGGAAGGATGGAAGAAACAACTCTTTCTAAATGGAAACTCTAATTCAGTTAAACAAAAAAAAAAAGAAAGAAATGCAAATTTCATTATCCAAGTATTAGATAAATTTTTAATTAACTAAAGTAGCATTTTTAACTCTTTCTTTAGTGTAAACTGATGGGTACAAATCCAGTACTTCCATACAACCATTTCACAAAAGAATCTGTAATTAAAAGGTAACAGCCATCACAGAAGTACCAAATTTGGTTTCAAGCCAGATTTATATGAAGAGAAAATTTGTTTTCTTGAACCGAAACATCATTTGAAGCAGCTCCTGTGTCCTTTTTGCCTAGGAACTTTTTTAAATGCAAGAGTTGTTCTCTTTTAACCTATAAGGGATAAATCAACTTCTGAATCCATACTAGGAGGTGATGACATTATAAAGATACCTTGTAGTAGTGTAGGATATTCCCCTTCCCACATCACAGTAATACGTTTCACAGAAGATACACAGTTGTAAGACTAGTAGAGTTATTCCAGCGTTTTAAAATTAAATAATGAAATAGTTATGTTATTGCAAGATGGAAAATGAAGGAGGCCTCCAAGAGTGAATTTCTGATGCACAGCCTTGCAACAGCCATTCTTTGTGTAGCAGTCTGACCAAGGTCATGGGAGGATGGCAACTAGGGCAGACGATCTCCACTTACGGACTACTTCTGTATTTGGAGTTGTGTTTTTATGTGACTAACTGCTAGTCTACAGTAGTTTGACTCTGCAATAATTTTATTTAAATATGTATATAAATCAGTACAGCTTAGCATATGGAGAAGGCTAAAGATAACTGGGAAGACTTGGTCTGAATGATTGTGTAACATTTGCATGATGGTCAGAAAAAGAGGATTTGTTGTGGCTAGGATCGGCTGAAGCTGATTTAGAGCGGTCACTGAGCCATGACATAGTGCCATATATACATACAAGTAATCTTCCTTCTTAGAGACAAGTCTTCCTTGATGTTCTGAAAGAGTTTTGGTTTTTATATGTTTGGTTTTTTCTTTGAATGCTTAAGCCCATTAGAACTGAATACTTTTTTCATCCTTACTGCTTTTGGTGGGAGGCTTAGATCTCTGTCTGTACTAATAACAAAAACAGTTAAAAGATTGTATTCCTTTAAAAATGATCCCATAGAACTGGTTATATCATGTTTCTGTATTATACAGGTCACCAGAAAGGCCTACTGGAGATCTTCGGGAAAGAATGAAGAACAAACGTCAAGACGTTGAGGCTGAGCCACAGAAACGAAGTACAGAGGAATCGTCCTCTCCTGTTAGGGTAAGAATGGAGTTTGCAGAACTCCAGAATCCCTCAGTAGCAATTGGGCACTGTGTCCTAGAAACCTGATTGTGGTGATTTGTAATACTTGAAATGTTTAACAAATTGATCATTTTGTACATAGTATGTGGCATATTTCATTATGAAGTGTCTTAATAGTTGTAATTGAAATTTTATAGCACTGTTTGGTCTTTTGGTTCTCAGAGATTTTATAAGTCCTGCAGACTAAAATGTCATAAATACTGATGAACAGCTATTTAATAACAGTGCAGACTCTTTAATATTACCAAGAAAGTATACCGACCATTGTTCAAATCATCCATTATTTTTCCCCTTGACATTTATTCATATCCATTGTTTATGTGCCTCCTGACTTCAGTTGTTCATCTCAAATTTGCTTTTGATGAGACAACACAGTTATTGCTGTGCTCATCCATTTCACTTTCCTCCTCACATATTCATTAGCCATCCCGACTGCTCATTTTTGGATTTTGCAACAAATTAATTTATCATCATTCTCACTTCATAAGCATCTTTCTGCAACCCTAACCCCCCTCAAATATCAAAATTTACTTTAAAATTGTGGTATCTATTTCTGCACTGATGTTGCAAATAGGAACAGAGTTGGTAGTGTGATCCTGCCACCTGTTTTATCAGCATCAGTGTGTTCTTGCATCATGTTTTTTAAGACTTAACTTCCTATGAATAATGGTTAATTTTTCATTTTTTTATTTTTGTGGAAAATCAGTTTTGCTTCTGCAGGTATTAACAGCATTCTTTTTTTCTCTGGATCTGTTTCTACTTGCTGTGTAAAATGAATTTTTCTGTCAGGTGTAAATAAATCAACAGCAGCTGCTATCATTAAATTAACAGAATGGCTTACCTTCCAATCATGTTTTCAGTTGCTGTTAATTTGTGTAAAATTTCAGTCTTTTCTTTTACTTAAATGTGTTTCTTTTATTTTCTAATAGTTTGAATAAACTGTTTAGTTACTAAGTACATGGTTGGTGGGAAAAGTGTTTTTTTTTCCAACCATTATTAAAAATTTATTGTAACTTCTTCTCTCCTGGTACAATTCTAATTTTGATGTAATTCTTGGTTTTGATTAGTTAACCCTGCTTTTTATAGTGTTCTATTCATGCAATAATAAAATACTCTTAAGCAACTAAACCCCAAATAAAGGTGAACTGGAAACAGGAGTCAAAAGGAACTGGAGAATTAGACCATCTTTTAAAGTACCAAAGAGTTATTTACAGGATAAGCACACTGCAGAGAAAAAATTGCTCTGCTTCAGTCTCATAAAACAGAAGGCTGAGGAAACCACTGAGGTTTTTGTATTAATTGCACGGAGGCAACTGTGGAAAATATGGGATATCCAAAGAAAATATTCTGGAACAAATAGATGAAGAGGGACAGTCGTCAAGAGTTGCATTGCAAAGAACCAGGATATCCAAAAGAACAGAAGACTGAAGTAACTGAACTGCTTACAGAAATCTTGCTCCATCATTAGTTACTGTTATGGTGGAGATCTAATGATTGACGTTTTCATCTTACTAAAGCTTCTGGGATAACTGAGGAAATGGATAAGAAGTCTTAATTTCATTTTGAAATAATGAAAGGTAGCTTGTTTCGTGAAAAGTTTCATAATTGTGTTTTTTTGTGTTTTTTTTTTTTTTTAAATAAAGAAGAAAGAGCACTGTTCCTGCAGTCAAAATTTGTGCTTCGCTGATCTACTAGCATTGAAACTTGAACAGAGAGTAGTGGTTAAAAGAAAACTGATATAAGTGAAATCTTAAATAGCTTCTTTTGAAACAAAGCTTTTGAGGAATAGATAGGTGAATAACAAGCATAATATCGTCAGTTTTAGAAGCCAGCTAATGGGAAAATTTTAGATTAATTTAAAATGAGGTTACAGAGAATGCTATGGTGCTTCATCTAAAGAGATGCTACTTTTTAAGAATGGAAAAATGATGGACATCCCGAATGTTAAACTTTGCAGAAGATATGAGAATACTAATTGAGATCAATAAAGTCAGAGGAATGCCATAGGGACTGCGGAAAAGATTTTCAACAGTACAATGGCAGATGAAACATGGTGTTGGCAAGTGCAAGGTAATGCACAGTGAAGGAAGTATTTAATACAAAAAATATATGAATTAATATTTTAAAAGTAACCGAAACCATACAGTAGAAAAAAGTTATTGTGGACAGCTCAATGAAATCATCTGTTCAAAGTACAGTCACAGTCACAGAAACAAAATACTCAGTAATATAAAAATGGAATAGAAAATTATCACTGCTATGCTGTAGGAATTAATGGTCCGGTTTTATTTGAAATGCTGTTTGGTTATGATCACCTGTATGCAAGGCAATACAGTCAGAGGGCTTTTTGAAGTGAGAAAGGGGTGGGGAGGAGACTGGAGAGAAGAAGAAAGGAGTTGTGGCGAATGCATATAATGTATGGTTGGGAGAATGTAAACTAGATGCGTCTTATTCATACTTTATCCCAGTAGAAACAATAGCAAATTTGAAAATGACAAGGGGAGATGCTGTTTACGTTATATATGACAATTCTACCTGATTGCCGGAAGATAGAGTAAAAAAAACCATGAATAGGATCCAAAAACAGTTGAGGCAGTAGAAGAGAAGAGATTTTCTGTGTTTGGAGATAGAGATTTTACTGGTTATCTTATGTGTATTTAGGAAGAAATTTCATACATGGACAGGTTATAAAAATATATCTTCTATTATTTCTTCATGTCTTGTACTATTATTTTCAGAGACAATATGCTGTGTTACATGGACAACTACAGCAAACTCAGTTGTTTTTGTGTTTCTTAGATTTGTGTTCGGACTTATTTCAGTTCTGATGTTAGTGTATCAAATACATTACAAATAACTAGGAAAGGTTCTTGCTGTTACTGTATTTAGTTGGAAATTTTCATGTTGAATTTTTCTCCGAATTCTGAGATAGATACATTGGAGTATTTGAAGTATTATGTAAAGCAACTTCTGGGAGGTTTGTGTGATTTGGGAAAAAGTGGGAAGAACTTAATTTACCTTTAGGAAAGGTTTTTGTAAGGAATGTCTATCACTTGTTTTATATCTGCTTTTTGTCACTGTGGCTTTTGAATATCTGCACTGGAAATAGAGGTCAGCGTTGTCTTCCATCTCTGAAATGGAATCAATACCTGTTCATTTCAGGGAAACGGAATACATTTTCTTGTATGTTTGTGCAGTGTGGTAGTAATTTTCATTATAGAGGTATTATATGTAGAGCAAAATAGTACTGTGCTTACCCAAAAGATGTGAGCTATTGATGCATGATAGCTTGTTCCGGAGTTACAGTGAATTCTGACTTAGTTTATGTCACTGCTGCATGCACACGCGCTGACAAGGCTGAAGCTGAAGCTTCTGCTTTGTAAGAACTGTAGATTGTAAGCCTTATAAATATTCTCTCCATCAATGTTGGCAAAATAACACTTACTAGCTAGAAGCATGTTTTGCAGACTGGGTAAGTCCTTTAGTGCTTGGCCAAGCTCTTCTTGCTGTAGTGGGAAATTCATTCGAGGAGACATCGAGTCTTGTGCTGTAGAGGACTCGTTGTCTTATAAGGTGGGGAACTTCAATTTAAGTAGGTGTTTAATAAAATCTCATAGAATTCAGTCATAATGTCGTATGTTTTTCTTTAAGTAGCATTTCTACTGAAATTCAACATTAGACTGTAATAATCTATTCAACACATGTTAATAGTTTAACTTCGAGCACATACGTGAAAACAGCGTAGACAAAGTCTACTAAATTACTGTCTGCACTTAGGACAGTTAACAATTTTTTTAGTAAATAATTATACCATTATAAAAGTTTGTTTCTATTCTAGTAAATGGAGTCTTTTTCAGATACAGTATCTTCCAGTACAAATAAAAGACATGCTTTTGCCCTGTAGGAGTTTGGCTTATTTTATTCTTGGCTTATTAAGGTAGAGGTGCAAAAAAACAATGTAAAGTATAAGAAGGTCTGTAAGGATATGAATGAAATATTTACTCATTAACTAATATAGCCTATAGTATGAGGGAATGAAATGCCTTGGAACTGAAACAAATACAATAAAAGGAATATATTGAAGACTTTTCCATGAGAAAATTTGAATGTGTTCTATACCGTCATAATTTAAATTCTTGAATTATGTGCCCCAGGAAAATATACTCAGTTTCTAAGCACAGTTTTTTGTGTTTTTTTTTTTTTTTCTTCCCAAGATGCTGTCTTACCATAATCTTTTCTCCTGACAAGTAAACTCAAGTTGCTTAGTGTATGGACGGGCTTGGATCAAGTTGTGTTGACTTATAAAATAGCATGCTTGCATTAAAATTGTCTATTCGCTTCCCCTATATTCAATAATTCAATAAAATTCCTTTCATAGATGATTTTGTTCTCAATTCTTCTTTAGAAGTATGATTGTCCCATTGCTGCCACTACCAAATGTCTCCACTGAGAGGAGAAAATACGGGCTGTTTCAATACGCTTGTGTGGTGTTGTAAGTTTGGAGGTGTAGGTGAGATGTGTATAGGTTGTGTACAGCTTCTAACATGGAGTATTAAATTGTTCTTGAAACGTGCAGTTTACTCAGAATGCTCTTTATTAACAAGTTATTTTGTGATTGGCCTTGAAGTTTTTTGAAGTTAGTATGTATAGGGTATGGCCTAACATGCATCTTGTGGTTTGCTAGTACCACATAGGATTGAATTAATAAAATTTAGTATTTGTATTTAATGTTTATTGTTTGTTTATAGGAACTAGTATATAGCAGAAGTAAACAGTTTGCTAGAACAAATTCAGCTTTCAAGAAAAGTAGCCTAGAAAAAGGAAGGTGCTGTACGAAAAAAATTGTTTGCAAGAGGGGCTTGTCGATAAAGCTGCAAACTTTGAGTCTTATAAAAGTCTATTTTCTCTTCAAGTAACTTCCTTTGGAGCTTAGTACAGTTGTTGCTGTTAGACTGGAATGCATGTGGTGCCTGTTGTGTTGATGGTCTAGTTGATGTAGACTTGTCTGCAACTGATGTCAGAAACCAATTTGACCTGATAAGTTAGGATCTTGTGCATCACTTTAGAGATCCTGTCATGAAGTGAAGAAAATCTGACTTGTCCTTATTCTAGAAGCTGCTTTTAGTTACACTTGACTCAAGTTAGTTCCTTCATGTGAAGCTTCTTTGTGTTATTTAGCAAATGGTCAGTTTTTCAAAATCTCGTAAGGGTTTGATATGATATACTTAGCACATCAAGATAAGGGGCTTGAAGATAACTAAGCAGCACTGAAGTACTTTTCAGTTTACTAGGTAAAATAAATGCAGTACTTACTCTGTGATCACTTATGTCATTAAACTAGTGTTTAACATTGTTAAAGAATAAAAAGGAATAGTTCCATTGTATTCACTTGCAATATTGTGTAGAGTCACTCTTATTATTTCCCTACTATGTTTCTGACATGGTCTTAAGGATTTAAATCAAGTAATGGCCTAAGTCACAATAAGGAATAGCTAGTGAAATTCTCAGGCATCTCCTTTTCTTGGCATAAAGGGTCCAACAAACCAGCACTGAAGAATCCCCAAAAGAAAGCACTCTGGGAGGTGAGAACAAATGGGGAGTGGGACAGGCTTTTGTTATTTGCTCTTTGTGTTTTCGTACATAATAAATTAATCTGTGATACTTCTAAGCTTGGATGTTCGTGGGTGGTTTGCCGTCTTTTTTTTTTTTTGGTGAACAGTTAAAAAAAAACAAAACACTTTGTCCTGTACTTCGCTAAGTCCAGGTAGATTAGAGAATATGGAGAGAATATGGATTCAGCAGAGGCAATGATGCAACTATGTAGCTCTACTACTGGAACGTAGCAGGGGGAGAAGAGCAGCTCAGGACCAGGTGGCTTTATAAATTATTTTACATTCTGTAAGAACAAACAGTCTCTGGCATCCTTAGGTATCCATAGGACCATCGGTCCTGTGCACCACATGCGCTGTTTTGCCACATGCGAAATAGGTGCTACTGCACTGGTTAAACATGACTAATAAGATCGAGCAATGAACATTCAGCTATAAAGCTATTAAGAAAACTCGATTCCAGTCCGTTGCTTTAGATTTTCTTCCCCCTTTCTTCTGCCAGCCAAGGGTCGCCCCCTGCATTGCCGCCCCCTTCTTTATCCTCTGGAGAGTTAAGTGGTTCAGCTTCTCTGAGGGTCATCTGCCTTGCATATGACTTTCTTATTTTAAACCTGATTCTCTGATACGTGCTTAATTCTTGCCCTGCCTCTAAACCTTACTTTATGAATTCCTTCTTCCTTCTTTTCCCCATCTGCTATTTGCATACTGATTATATGAAATTGCATTAGAGTATTTTGCCTGTGGAGTCTCTGCTTATTTAAGAAGGTATTTTTTCAACAGGCTGAGGGGGAAATTGCTTTTTGTACTATAAAAAAGGAACAGCCAAAATACCATGTAAAATGTACCTGCTTCTTCAGGCTTCTTTTAAAAATAAAGTTGTTTACTCTAATGCAGCATTTTTCCCTTATAGAAAGAGTCTTCACGAGGAAGACATAGAGAAAAGGAGGATATCAAAATTACGAAGGAGAGAACACCAGAAAGTGAAGAGGAAAATGGAGATTGGGAAACAAATAGAGAAGGTAAGTGAAATTAAATTAATGGTCTCCCTACAGCTCAGAGAATTGCACTAATACTGGACTGTATGTAAAGTAAAATAGTTAAAGATTCAGTCTCTAAGTAGAGTGCAGTAGCCATTAAGATCTATTTTTGGAAGAGGGCAAAGGAGCAACTTGATTTGGACTGCAGTAATAGTAAAAACAACTTTTAGAAACATTCTGTTTTTGAATCCTCAGACGAGGAACTTGGCCATTGGCTATTCTGTGGTTGAGCCTTTTGCCATTAGGTCAGTAGCTGAATCCAAGATGATTTTGAAACTGATCGGTCCAAGAAGTGAGCATGACTCCTTTGAAGTTAGAAGTCAACAGTTTTTTGTTTGTTTGTTCGGTTTTGTGTGTGTGTGTGTGTAATTTGTATTAGTGTGGACTATCTCGTTAGTAAGTATGTAATTAGAATGCGTATACCAACAGCTGAATGGGACAGTTGGTGAACAAATCATCTTCTGAAAATACTAGAGGAGTGGTAAGAGCTGTGCATTACTACTGTAGGCTCTTGTTGTGGTTGAAAGGTGATTTTATTGTCCTTGGTGCTGATAATATTCATCCATTTACTGCATAGTTGAGGAAAAATCTGTATTGTTTTCTCACCACTCTCCTGAGTCTTTCCTTTTTCCTTTGAAGACCAAGTTAAACTGCCACTGAAATCCTGACAACTTCTAATGAAATGTGGTATTTACATAGTTTTGTAAGTATCAAGGTTTCAGCAGTTGTTAAAATATTGCAAGACAATGTGGGGGTCCTGGTCCACTGTTGAGGATTCTTTCTACCATACAGTAGTGATGCCAAAGAAAGAAACAGTCATTTTCCAAAGAATTTATAGCTCTTTATTAGACAAGATACTAGTTATAAATAATTATATTAGAATACATATCTACATTTTGTTCTTGTAACCACAAATATTTTCAGAATGCACAAATGATTCTGTATGGTTAACGCTTTTGCTTATGTTTATGGTTATGTTCTGCTGGAAGTTCTGCATGATGAAAACCAAATGCAGTCACAGTGCCTTCCTAAACGAAAGGGTTTGTACTAAGCACTTGGAAGGGGGGAAACGTGTTATACACTGAGAGAGATGCATGATTTTAACTTAAATTAAAATGCCTAAAATTTACACAGAATCATAGCAAAAATCTCTGTCAAATTAGAAATCTTCATATGCTGTGGTTTACCTTTTCTGATAACCTGAAAATAATTTTGGCTAAACATACAAATGTAATTGTTAGTTGATTGAAGGTTGCTTGTCTAGTACTTTATTGTGACATAGAAAACCGTGATATAGTCAGTGTAGAAAATAAAGTTTTAATAGTCCAAGTGGCAGACTTTGTTTCTGGGAAGGAAAAAACAAACAAACAAACAAAAAAACCTGGAGATTTCTCAAGTGAATTCAGATATAATGAATCTTTTTGCAGTATGATGTACTGTAAGTTATTTGCTCTCCCTGACTGTCCTATGGCATATATGCATGGAAATAGAATCTAAGTCGAAGAAAATTTGCAACATAAAAACATCTATTTTTATGTAAATATGTAGCATGAATGTCTTAATTCTTAGACATCGAGGCTTCTAGCTTGAGAATTATGAATTTCTCAAAATAGTGTTGCTCATAACCTCTGTGGGTAAAGCAGAACTGGTGTCTGTGAAGTTGTAGTGTAATATAATTGGACAGATGGACTGGGAAAGAACCTATGCTGTTAAGAACTGCACCTTTCTGGAGGCTGTTCTCATGCTCTCAAGCCACATGAAGAGAATTTGTAGACTCAACATAGTTATTGCAAAGCTTTTATATAGTTCCTGTGTGTCAAAAGGGGGGTGAAAGCTAATGAATCTTTAATGAGGTATCTGTTCTTGGAAGGTTCTTTTATCAATGTGCTTTTTGAGTATTTGACTTAAGTAACTATAAACAAAATAGGAAGTGTAAACAGTAAGACTGCTTTCTTTTTCAACAAGATTTCAGTTGCATGGCCTGAAGGGTGTGGTATTTAACTGACAATGACGTAATGAAAAAGCGAGAAGAAAATGCTGATGTGAATACCAAGGAGTAAGAATGTTTTAAGTGTGGTTTTACCCAGTGAAAGAAGCTATACAGACCTCTTCTTTTATTTTAAAGTCAATTTATAGATGTAATTAAACAAGGTATGAATTGATTTCTAGGATACCACATTAAAAAAAAAAAAAAGCTCTAGTATAGTGCATTACTATTTTAATCCATTTCATGTGAGATTTCCCAATTAAGCAGGGCTCCACATATTTTCGGTCTTTGTGAAAACACTCTTTTTTGGGATATTTTTGGTATATGAATAGAAAGAAATGGTGTACTGGGTTTCCCTTGCTACCTTAGATAAATTGACCCAAGTCTCTAAAAGAAGTGAAGTGTTACTAATGAAGTTCAAGTATTTTAATGGTGGGTCATATGGGACTAACTGGAGTTATTTCAGGTTCACGCAGATAATTGGAGGAGAGATTTGGCTTAGCCTTGTTGATCCATTTATGCGATGCTTAAAAGTCACTGAAATATTTATGCTTGGCATCCAGTATGCTAAAGGAATATTATTTATTTCATACGTAATCCATTTACTAGTCTATTTACTTTTTGTTTTAATTAAGACTCTGATAATGGAGATGTTAACTATGATTATGATCATGAGCTGTCTTTGGAAATGAAGCGCCAAAAGATTCAGAGAGAACTCATGAAGTTGGAACAGGAAAACATGGAGAAACGAGAGGAAATTGTCATTAAAAAAGAGGTTTGTATTCTGTAAATGCAAAATTAAAATATAAAAAAAATAAAAATTCAGCAACCACTTCATAGACTTCTTATTGTTTCCTAAGAGACCTGAGCTTTCTGGATTACAAAAGTTCTATTCTGTACATAGTAGTAGATAAGTGGCATGTTTATAACTTGATGTGTGACATGGATATTAGTTGCAAGTCACGTATCATCTGTTCAGTCATCTGGCACCATAAACAAGTTTTCTCCTTTATGAAGTCAGCTATTAAATGAGTAGGAAACTTTGCAATTTAATGATTTAAAGCTAATAAAACCTTTAACAGAGATGGTGTAGAAGAAAACACAAGGCATAACTTACGCCAAGCTCCTTTTCTTACATGTCTTGTGGTAACTGAGGAAAGTAGAGTGACAGACAGGCAAAGCTGTTACCAAAGTCCTAGAAGGCCTACTTTTGGGGAAGACTTAAAAAAAGTCTGAAACAAGGTTCTTTTCTGGACAATGAAATGCTAGCTGGGATCATACTATCTGGGATCATACTAACTTTAAACTTTTAGTTACAGTCTTTGCAGTCATCTTTTCTTCCCCCACCCTTTTATTGCCATGTTTCTTTTATGGTGTTCTTGTAAGCTAATAAACTGTTTTGAAAACTGTACGGTTAGTTTATTGGAGGTAGATGTGTAAATGGTTAAGATCTCACATCTAGACTGTTACTGTTTTTACATATATGACATGTATCAGCATACAGCAAAGCTTTTGAGCATCAGTCTTTTAACATTTAATATATTCTTTTCCTCAAGATTTCTCCTGAGGTGGTTAGATCTAAATTGACACCGTCACCATCACCAAGAAAGTCTAGCAAGTCTCCAAAACGAAGATCTAGTCCCAAATCCTCCTCTTCAGCTAGTAAGAAAGAAAAGAAAGCATCTGCTGTATCTTCCCCACTTTTGGATCAGCAGAGGTCAGTACGTAGAGATGCGTCTTGGGAGAATGTGGGAGCAGAGAACCACATTGATTTTTATTACTGGGGCTTTCATAATTAATACAGTTTTTCATTTTCCTTGCTTTCAGAACTATTGATTTTATAACTTTAGGGAAAAGTCTCTAAATTATGCACCGTGAGTCATCTACTGTGGAAAATTGCTACATGCGCATAGTTGTCAGTTGACTGATTTCATGGCCTTTTCTCTTTGAATGTCCAGAGTGTCTGGGATGTGATGAGGAAATATAAATAACTAAAGTGGGAGGCAGCTTGCTTTAAGATGCTGCAGCCTGCAAAATAGCTCATCTAGACTGAAGTGAGATGTTTAAAATGTGACTTTACATTCTGTTGGTATTGGATGTTGCTGTTCAGGAAATAATATTTGATTTTAAAGCCAGAGACTTTCTCAGACTTCAGGAGGAGAAAAGAAGGGGGGGAATGCAGGTGAGGGGAAAAAAACAGGACAAGATAAGATGCGCAAAAGCTCCAGGAAGGTCAGACTGGGCACCTTGCCACAAAAAGTCAGTCTCCAGAAACTAAGTTGTTGCTGGCTGCAGGAGCTTTCAAATGACTGTTTGATGCTTTTAGATAAGAAAGAAATTACTGGAACAGTATAAGCAGACACGTCTGTATTTGCAAAGCAAACAAAGCCTTTAAGAACAAACCAATGCTTTTTGCTACAGGAGGATAGAGCATGGGGATAATATGCTACCGGCATGTAGTATGTGGTAGCATCTAGTTTATAGGGTTTATGTCCGTGATAATTCATATGAAAAAAATGGTGTAAATTCCTTTGTAATGTGAAATACATACTCAAAAGCTTTATCCTGCATCAAGTAGTTAACTGTAAATCTAAGACATGAATGAAGTCATTTTCTGTACTTGAGTGTTGCATTGCAGAATTGGGAGTCTAAACAGACAAGATACTCCAGAGTTCTGGTCTCGTGATGTATGCAGTTCGTGCAAAGGCATTGTAACCTTGGAAAATAGTTCTGTCTGAATGGGAGCAGTTCCTATTTTTGCTTCAGAAATAAAGGTTACAAATTGAAGAGCTTATTGTGAATTTTTACCACCTGCATTCACCCTTCAGTCAAGTTACTGAGCACTGCTTGCTAATGGAGTGGCAAATCCTATCCTAAAAACTTCAAGGCCCTTTACATTATACTTTCCTGCCAACATTTGAGCAATCATTATTTGAAGTAGTTGGCAGTCCTTCATTTTTTTCTTGTTAATTTATATCTAGGAGTTCTAAAAGTAACCAGAGTAAAAAGAAAGGTCCTCGTACCCCTAGTCCTCCTCCTCCAGTACAAGAGGAAACTCCGTTAGGAAAAAAACACAAAGAAAAACATAAAGGAAAAGAACGTTCAGAAGAAAAGACGAGGGAGGTGAAAGAGAGAGGCCGTGACTTTGAAAGGCACAAAGAGAAAAAAGAGAAGCAGAGGTAAGTTATGATGCATTATTAGGTAAGTTATGATGCATTATTAGCTTTTACCCTTAAAAACAAGATTACATCAATGTTACCAAAACACAGAGTAATAAGGGATTTATACCTGCCTTGCCAACAACCATTTCAGTACTCATTAAGTATTGAAAAGCCTTATGTAGTTTGATAAACTATAACTAACATATTAACAGGTTTAAGTTGCATAATAAGGTTTTCAAATGCCCTTTTGAAAGACTCATTATTTTTCAGGAAGTTGGATCTTCACCAATGAAACAATTCACTTGCCAGAGTCTTTATCAGAGTCATTTACGTGTCTGCTTGCCTGCTTTTCTGAAATCCTAGAGGACTAATATCTTTCTAAATTGGCGGTGGCACATTTAGACTTTCCCCGACCTTCTGTAGGTTAAAAAGTATTTCTGAAGTCAAAAGCTATTGCAATTCTAGAATTTCATCACTTACACATATATGTGTGTGTGTGTATATATATATATATCTAATGGTGGACTTAGATGACTATTCCCATTATTTTCTGAAGCTTAGTTGTCCATTTAAGTTGTTAAATATAACACTTGCATTTTTAAGTTCTATATTCCCTTGATGAAAATAGGGTATGTATTCATAAGTGCATCTTTTGTAACTAGTATAGCAAAGACTAAGAGGTTGAAGACCAGTAAAAAAGTCTATTTTTAATTGGTACAGTAAAAACACAGTAATTTGTTTAAAAATATTTTATTTCACTCGTACTTGCCCACTCTGTTACTGGAAGGCCATAAGCAGTAGAAAAAAAGTTCCAGGTGGTACTGAAAGGGTCAAGAGAGTAATTGGCCCATGGTTGTACTATAATCAGGTATTGCTGTGGTGACTGCAACCTTTAATTTCAGTATTGGATTTTTGGTGACTTTTTATAATAAAAAATAAGATGTAATGTCAATGCTTCATGATGTGAAATAGCTGAAGGTTCAGAGAGATTTTTAATTCATTTGAAATTGCAGTTAATGTTTGAAAATTTCTGTGAACTTAAGGATTCTTGAATAAAATGTTAATGGAAATGTTTAATAGGGCAGTAAATGAGTCTCTATTAATAGGAATTTTGTTTCACCACTGCCTGAAATATCAGGTAAAAATATAAATGTATTTTGGTTTTACTGTCTTATAGTCATGGATTTTATGATCCAGTAATCAGGAAGAAATTTAGTATGTATCTTGCATTCCTTAGTTCTGCTAACTTTCAGGTAATCTCTTGAAATTACAGATGGAACAAAACATTCTTTAAGAGTAGTTTTTGACCTTGTAAGCACAGGTTCATTCTTAGAAATGTATTGATGTCCTGTTATGCCTGTTGAACAAACTGCTCTTTTTGTTTCCCAGAGATCCTTCTGAAGGCTCCCATAGGCAGAAGCGTTCTCCTAGTCCTGCAGATCATTCTGGCAGTAACTCCTCTCCTTCCAGAGAGTATTCACCACCCGCTGCAAGGCGACGACAAGCCTCCCGAGCCCCAGCAAAGTCAACCACTCACAAGCATAACTTTTCACCTTCTCGCAGGTAGGTGATCAGTTGCAAAGACAGAACTTCCATTAATCTAATTTAGAAACTTCCTCTGTTGCTTTGCCTACTTGCATGTGTTTGTCTGGGGGTATGTGTGCGCCTCAAGAACTCAGAGGCTTCTTTACATGTATTGGTGTTGATGTGTTTTTTTTTGGTTGTTGTTTTGTTTTCAGATATTATAGGTACCTGTCAGGTCAGGAACACAAGTCAATGTGCAAGTTTCTGTTCATCAGTTCCTCCCAAATGTTTTGGCTTGGGGTGGAGCTTCAGAATTCTGATATGAGACATGCTCTTTCTGTGATCCTTTGGGATTTTTTTTTCTCTTCCTCCTCTCCTTGCTTCTTAAAGATCACAAAATCTTTTAGAAAATTTTCAAAAATCACAAAAGCAAGTGTGTCTGACTTACACAGAACAGTATGAGGACAGTTTCAGAGAACCTTCAGAGAAGATCTAGTCCCTGCTGGTTCTAGGGGCCTTAGAGAAAAACCTTTTGCCACTCTGGGAAAAGTTATTACTTAGTTTTAAAAAGAAAGGGAGAAAGCTTTGTACTGGGGGCTTAAAGAATCTGTAAGGTTAAGTTCAGAATGGTAGTGCTAAATATTGTAATTCTGTAATGGGAGGGGATGCATACTTACTCTCTACACTTCTGTTGAGGAGGGTGGGGGAAGGACAGCAGATGTCATATATATGCATTCTGATAGAACAAGAAAAAACGTCTGTTCAGCGATCTCAAGAGTTGTAAGCAAGCTCTTGCTGCTGTGGTTACTCAGTTCAGATGGAACAATGTAGTATTATGTTAAGCTAGGCATCATTGATGGACACATTCTCCAAATAAGATTGTTTGAAGAGAAGGTTGTAGAGCATCCAATTTCTCCTTGCAGCTTCCAGTAGTAAGGATACTGAAAACCACCTTTGCAGCATGTCTTTCCCCACTTTTTCTAGCCTACTCCAGTGTTTTGCTTGTTGGTACTTGCCGGGAGGTTCTATGCAGACATACAAAGTGTTGTGGAAGGGAGCTAAGCAAGGAGGAAAAGTGCCTCTTGCCTTCTGCTAGAGGCAGTGAAGCAGGTTTTGAAATGTTCTGTTTGTCTCCAAACAGTTCTTGATAGTCTTACGTGCAAGCAAATTGTAGTAACCCTATGTCTGTTTCATACGCTGGGTTTAATGGTGAAAAGTAAACATAGTATTTGTTTAAAGATGGTAAGTCATGAAATTAGATTTTGTCAGTTCTGGCTCTTACAGAGTTTCACTTTGAGTGCTTTGGAAGCTTTACTACTAAATCCAGGCTGTTTTGATTGTATGTGAGCAAGTGTACAAATGCTCACATACAATGAAAACAACATGGAGGCATGCAAGCTACTTGTTCTCTCAGGAATAGTGAGTATTCTGCTTTCAGTGGTCAAATCTTCCCTTTTGTGATGGAAAGCTACAGCCAGCATAAATATGCAGTCATGGAAACAGAGAAATTTGAGTTTACTCTTTCCTGCTATCCTTGAGGAATGCCTACCTATAGCATGCATAGGAGACTTTAAGGTTTTTTCTTTCTCCAGACAAAAAGAAGCTACACACAAACATCCTGGAGGTCAGACTGCACGTAGACATTCCAGGCATCCCTAAGATACAACAAGAGTGCATCAGCTGGACCCCATGCACTTTTACTTACACAGACAAGGAGATGCAAAATCTTAGTCTACTGTTGAGGACTACAAATAGTCTCTGGCATTGACCATCATAGATGCATCTCAGTGGGATAGTTTCCAGGCCTGGCAATATCTGAGCATACAGGTTCACAGACACTGCGTGAATTAAATCAAAAAACAGATACAGCCTGTCTCAGCATGTCTCGCTTAAGCATGTTATAAAGGCTGATTTTACTTACTTTTATCTCACCCCTTTCTTTCTGCCATTTTCCTACGTGTTTTTCTAATAGAACTAAAGTGGTTCTGTTCGAGTGTTGTTTTCAGCTGTGCTGTAAAAATTGTGTTTGATTTCCCTCAGTTGACAAGTCTGAAGTTGAAGTGCCTCAAGGAAAAGTCACAGTGCATCCTTTAGTGGATATATCTGGTTCCATAATGGAATCCAGATGTAGAACCATCACCTTTGCGAGACTGGTCCTGTGATAACCAACATACTATTCCGTGGGGCTCTGAAGGCAATTTTCTTGAGTCACTGACATTGACTATAAGGAAGAATAAAACACTGATATTAATAGAAGATTCCCACCGTGATGTATTTTACCTAAAAAAAGACTTCCTTACAGAGTTCCTACCTCAGGTTGCCAGTGATTTCACATAATGTTCTGTTCCCAGAGCTTTGCTCCTTGGAAGCTGAATCATTGCTCTGTGTTCTTCACATAAGAAGAATCTTTCTACCTGCACAATGTCTGAGTCTTTTAGAAAATGGCCTTAGCCATGAGATCTGCTGCTGAATAGCATTGATGTTTGTCCATTTAGGTCCTGGATAGCATTGTGACATGCTGTAAGCCTGCTAATCTGAATCATTTCAGTGCTCCTTCTATTCAGAGCCCAACTGACATCAGCTATCTTACTGAGAAAAAATTCTTGACATTTGCAAGATGCTCAGCAAAAGCTGCATTACATATATAGCTTTAACAACTGCTGGGCTATTATGGAATATTGCAGAAGGGTCCTGCCTTTGGTAAAGCAGTCCTTCCTTTGTGGGTCACCTGAAACTGAGGAATTCAACTGTACGATCTGGGTATTTGTTTGAAGTCACTGGCACTGTATATGCATGCATATTCAAAAGCAGAAAGTAAATTACTTAAGTGATTTTTTTGAAAATGTGTTGTCTGTGTGTGGTTATTCAGACTCCTGCTCTTCTCTTTGGAGTCTCTGAAATTCTGTGAAGTGGAAGGCAGTTGGGAATTAAGGGCAGTGCGTATTTCACAAGAAAAGATGCTTGCAAATTGCTTAGATGCTGATAAGGAACAAAAACTACTACTGAGCTCAAAGGCTTGAAGCATGTATATGTCCACGTTAGACTGTGCATGTGATAACATGTTATGAGGAAATCTGTTCACTGGTATGTAAATGATCTTTAGTTAATCTATGGGATTTCCAAGATGAGACACTTGGTATATGTTTTTTCTTATTCTGTTAGATAAGAGATCTCCCTGCTTGTGGAAACATTCATGTTTGCTAAACTTTTAAGTAGATATCATAGAATCATAGAATATCCTGAGTTGGAAGGGACCCATAAGGATCATTGAGTCCAACTCCTGGCACCACGCAGGTCTACCCAAAAGACATGCATGAGTTTCTAGGATCCAGGCCTAAATTGTTTAAAGGTTGTAATAAAAGGCAGAAATTAAAAATGCAAAAAAAAAATGCACTGTTGTTCTCTGAAAAAAAAAATCTATTTAGGAGGAGAGGTGGATGCCCTTATGTAACACTATATAAAAGCTATCTGTCTAACTTTATCATGAAGACCAAAAAGTAGCATATATTGAAGAAAACAATTGTACTTGGTTCGTGGGGTGGGAGAGACCACATTTTTGCTGACTCTTCTCTCTCTTCCCCTGGGAAAGCAGTCTAATATATATAATGCAGTATATGTAATGTAATTGTGATTTAAAAACTTGTTCTAGGGTATTAAGTAAACTATTACCATTTAGAGATAAGTATACTTTGAAATATATGAGGGAAGATTAGCTGGATGTTACAGACATAGCACTTGTTTTCAACAGACAGAGGATAGAGAATGCACAAATTATTTTAATCCCTCTGTTTTGTGTAGGGTATAGTAATTTAATTTTTTCAAATCAAGTTATTTCATGTGTGGCTATTCTAATTCTTCCTTGCAGGTCTGCCTCTCCATCAGGTCAGCATCATTCTCCCATATCCTCTAGGCATCACTCCTCTTCATCGCAATCGGGTTCCTCTGTTCAAAGACATTCTCCTTCCCCACACCGCAAAAGAACTCCTTCTCCCTCCTATCAAAGGACAGCTTCCCCGCCTGCAAGACGGTCATCTTCCCCCTACCCCCCACGCTCTTCCTCTTCTCCTCAGAGGAAGCGAAGCCCTTCAAGGCACCGATCTCCTGGAAGAGAAAAGGGAAGGCACGATCGTGATCGGACTTCACAGTCTCATGATAGGCGCCACGAAAGGCGGGATGGTATGAATAAAAATAGCATTTCCGACAAATGTTTGTTTGCAGATTGCATTTTGAACAAGATTTTCAGTTTGTGGCATGATCTGCACCTATCCCAGTGGCCAGGTGGTAAAGAAAGCACTGGCAGAAATCTGTATAATTCTTGCTGTGTTTGTGGTGCTGTTTTTGGGGACTGTGCAAGGGCATTGGTCCTGATAGGACTGCTTAGGTAGGCTCAGATGGTTCAAGAGATCCTGTAAGCATCTGTTTAGATATTTTATGTGTAATGCAGTGGTCGTTTCTGTAGGTAAGTGATCTTCTCTTTGTACGAGGCATATGCTAGCAGATCTGATGCTATTCCAGTCATCACTGATTGCTTTGTCCATTGTCTTTTTCACTGACATTAAGTGAGGTGTGTGCAAAGAGTCATTCCCTCTGGAAATCTTTAAAGTTGGTTGAGCAATCTGTGATGGTCAGACATGCCATTTCTCTAAATAGACAGATTATAAAGAGTACGTATGTCAGCTTTTTTTAGACTGACTGTAAACTCACTTTCCTGTAGCAGTAATATTGTAAATAAATAATTTTAAAAAATGATTTTATGAGGGCAAAGAGGTCTTAAAAGCAAGTGATCTAATTATAGCACAAATTTATTGAAAATGTGTGTGGAGAAAAAAAAGGAACCTATGATTGTAGGAAAAGTGATCTTACCTTTAAATTACTGAAGTGTGCTTGCTTTCTAATGTCTTTGAAATTTATTTTTACTATACTTATTCCCCCTTTGAACAGGTAAATATTTGTAAAGCTCAAATTCAGAAAAAGATGTTTAAAGCTTACTGAAATATATAGGTGGATACCCAAAATGATCTTATCCTTCTTACACTCAAAATTTAAATTAATATGTATATCAGAAGTATATTTTGACTGTATTGTTTTAGTGCTATTCATCCTCTAAATTTTTGCTTGCTTTGATTAAGCTCGGTATATAACACTCCTTTAAACATTTTACAGAAACTAGAGGGAAAAGGGAAAAAGAAAGAGACACAAGAGATGATCGTGATTATGACCAGGAGCAGAGTACCTCCAGGGATCATAGAGATGACAGAGAATCTCGTGATGGAAGAGATCGGAGGGAGACGAGAGATACCAGAGATCGGAGGGAGATGAGGGAATCCAGAGACACTCGAGACTCCAGAGATACAAGGGATTATAGCAGAGATAACAAAGATAGTCGTGATCAAAGAGACTCACGTTCCACCCGAGATTCTCATGACTACAGAGACAGAGAAAGTCGGGATGCCCATAAAAAGGATGACCAGTATCAGGAGGACTCACGCAGCTATGGAAGATCCCATGGCAGAGAGGAGAGCTCTCGTGCCGAAACAAGGAATGACTCCCGAAGTGACTCCAGAAATGACAGCAGAAGTGATCGAACGGGCCGAAGTCGAGGTAGAGGTCCAGAGTTATCTGACAAAGGTATTACATGATTTTGAAAAAAAAATATAAATAGTAAGTGTCCTTATTATTGGAGACCGAACACTGACATTTGTATTACCTTGTTTGGTGTTACGTGTGGAAATGCTGCCAAATAGGAGTGATTAGGAGCGGCTGAGGGAACTGGGGTTGTTTAGTCTGGAGAAGAGGAGGCTCAGGGGAGACCTCATTGCTCTCTGCAACTACCTGAAAGGAAGGTGTGGGGAGCTGGGGGTTGGCCTCTTCTTGCAGATAACTACCGATAGGACTAGAGGGAATGGCCTCAAGTTGCGCCAGGGGAGGTTCAGGCTGGAAATGAGGAGACATTTCTTCTCAGAAAGAGCAGTCAGGCACTGGGACGGGTTGCCCAGGGAGGTGGTGGAGTCACCGTCCCTGGGGGTGTTCAAGGAGAGGTTGGACGTGGTGCTTAGGGACATGGCTTAGTGGGTGACATTGGTGGAAGGGGATGGTTGGACCAGATGATCTTGGAAGTCTTTTCCAACCTTAATGGTTCTATGGTTCTGTGATTCTGCAGTTCATGCTTTTAAGTTATGTTCAATTCTGTTGTCATTAAATCAGAACAGTTGCTTAAAATTATAGCACTTCTGCATTCTCTGTTTAAGGTGGCATAACACCACTCTCCTGCCATATCATTTTAAAACAAACTTGAACCCCTGCACCAGTCTTAATGTTTCTGCAACTGAGCCCTAGGTTTTCCCATTTGCCACAAACACAGGAGGCTTATGTGTAGTGCCTGATTAGTAGGAGGCAGCATGTCTCAAAGTACTGGGTAGCAATTTTTTGTTTTCTCAAATGCAGCTGCATAGGCACTTGAAAACTATCTTTTACCCTCTCCACCCTTCTTGATTGACCGAAAATGCAATTTTAACCTTTGGCAGTATTTTTGAAAGTTTGATGCACTTTGTACAACAGCTTC
Source organism: Cygnus atratus (assembly GCF_013377495.2). NCBI lineage: Eukaryota > Metazoa > Chordata > Aves > Anseriformes > Anatidae > Cygnus > Cygnus atratus. The sequence goes on along the minus strand of NC_066362.1, from coordinate 178,715,904 downwards.
ACTTACCACCTTTTACCTCTCTAATAAATGGCATTTAAACTTTTTGCAATAAGAATGTGCCATACAATTTTTACAGGAAAAATTATCTTTCTTACTCTCCTGCTGCCAAGTCTGTAAGTTTACATCATACTTGGAACAAATATGAACTGACTTTTTGACTGTTTTATTTCCTAGTCAGGAGACCTCATGTTATGACTAGGGGAGGGTGACGTAGGAAATCTTGAGTCTGCGGTTGGAAAATAATAACTTTGCAATTAAAGCTTGTCAAATTTGAGAGGTTTTGGTTAAGTAGAGTTTGCCAGTGCAGTTTTTATTTCCATGAACAGTTAATTCAAGTTTGTTAAAAAGTTACTGCTTTAGTTAGGTGTTACAAAACATCACTGGATTTCCTAACATGTGGGAACTCATCTTTTATCTCGATACATCACTATTAGGAAGTCGGACTAGAAGCTCCCAGGTGGATGGTCACAGCAGTAGTGGAAACTACCATGATAGCTGGGAATCAAGGAGTAGCTACCCTGATCGAGATCGCTATGATAGTCGAGACCAAGCAAGAGATTCCTCCTTCGAAAGAAGACATAGTGAACGGGACAGGCGTGACAACAGAGAAAGAGGTATTTTAATGTATATTTTTACACACACGTATATACGTAGTTTAAAGTATATGTATGAATGTGTTTCTCTCTCATTCCTTCCCACTACTAATTCATAAATAACTGCACACTGACGCTAGTCCTATCCTTGATGTGAGTTAACTTTGTTAGTACAGGTAGCCAATACAGATAGCAGTGATCATGGAAAGCGTGTGCAAGACTGTTCTTTTAGTCATAGTGTGCAAGATGTCAAACTTTTGCACCTGAAAGAGTTTGCTGTTGTTTCTGAGGAACTTACTACCAACTGCCACTATGGAGAATAATTGTATTGCTCACCAATCAAGACAATAGGAGGAATCAAGCAAATAAAAATAGTATGGAAATGAAAGGATAAGCTGTGAAGAATGAATACAAAACTAAAATGATTTTTTTCCTATCTTAAGAAGAGAGTTTTGGAAGGGAAAGGTGTGTTGCAGCTGTTGTTCACCTTCAGTTTTTCAGAGGAATGTTTTGTATACTACTTTGTGAAATGTTTTTTGGCTCACTGAAATGTCTGTTGTCACCTGTTCTTGTGAAAGGTTAGATTCTCTCATGTCTTCAAGGCACGATTTCAATAAACCCAATCTCCAGACTTCCTTTTTCTTGTCAGCTGAAAAACCCTGCAGTCTGAATGTGTCCTGGAAGGTTGGCTCTTGCAGACTAGCTTTTGCTTCTTCCACCTCCAAACCTCCAGTAAATGCTAAATACCTTATCATGTAATTTGTACTTTCCATATCATACTAAGTTTTTGATTTTAAAAAACCAACAACTTGGAAGTAATAACATGTTATCATAACAAGGTCGTGTAAGAAGTGTTGACGATCCATGTTCAGTTGTCTAATATACTTACAGGCATCTTAATTCATGCAAGAGTTGTGTGTAGATGTTTTGTCACCCAAAACTGACACAATAAACAGGTGTTACAGAACTTTTGTATAAAACCTACTACTTGGTATGCACAATAAATCATATTATAAAGTTACAGGCACCATTAAAAGAAGATGAAACCTATTCATGGAACCATTTGCTTAGTCTGATAATTTAAATCTGTAAAAAAAAAGAAGCGCTACATCTATGACAGAAACGTTATTCGAGTTTGCTTTTAATTTTACCTGGTAGCAGGGGAGCATTAAGTCATTGTTAATTCACTCAGAGATTAAAATTGATTAAACTAATGGAAATGCATGTTTTATTGACTTAGTCCTGTTCAAGCTCTGTCTGCTTATCCCTGGTGGGCATGGTCTCAATTTACAAGGAAGTACACTCAGCATCAGAGTAATGGACCTAAAAATACCAACCTCTATTCATGCAGTTCTTGTTCTTTTGTATAATGCTTTGAATATATATTTTGAAAGAAGCTTTACTGGTCTGTTCCTGTTCAAATGCTACAAATGTTAGCATAAAAATTGTTATAAAGTAGTCAAAATTTATATAAATATTCCAAAAATAACTAACAGAGTGCAGCCAAATTTAGCATTAAGTCTGTGGAGAATAAATGCCCTTAGATAAACCGTCTTCACTATCTTTCTGGATCAGTTGTTTTCTGTATGAATATCATTTTCTCCATGACCCTAGCCTACTGTCTGAACACTGAAAAACTCTCCTTATGTGAATGCATATGAAAACTTACAGCAGTTATGCTTCCTGTAGCTAATCCTCATCTCTCCCTTTCTCTTGGATTTGGTTGTGTATTTCTATGCAGGGATCTCTTCTTCTGTGAGGAGATAGGCCAGTATTTCTTATAACACCTAGTAAAGTTACAGGAAAATAAACAATGTGAGTTCTTAGAAACTTGTGACTCTTAATTTTTGGAAGTGAAATTTTCTTATGGAAGTCTTGATGCTTGGTTTTCATATGTATGTCATTCTGAGCTTTCCAAGATCCTGTACTAGATTTTAATGATTCAGTAATACAATAGTAATGGCTAAGGTTCTAAGGCAGTATAATTATCTTTTGAAGCCATTCAGAAATGCCCAGTAGAAAATAAATAGTGACTTTTCTCTAAACTAAGGAAAGCTCCCTCCTGAAATACTGGAAAAATATTTCAGAACTACAGGGAGCTGTTTTTCAGTTGATTCAAACCTATAGCTAGATTACCAAAACACCAAGTCATTGGTGTTTTATTAGTGTAGTGGAAGCAGTGTGTATCCCATTAATATTTGGTAATCAAACTTGCTTCTCTTCACAGATCAGAGAGCAAGCTCACCAGTACGACATCAAGGACGAGGTGATGACCTCGAGCGGGATGAAAGACGAGAAGAGCGAAGGGTAGATCGCAGTGATGATAGGAGAGATGAAAGGGCCCGAGAGAGGGAGAGAGAAAGAGAGCGGGATCGAGAGAGGGAGAGAGAAAGAGACCGGGAACGGGAAAGGGAGAAGGAGAGGGAGTTGGAACGAGATCGTGCTCGGGAACGGGAGAGAGAGCGGGAGCGAGACAAAGATAGGGACCGTGAGCGCGATCGAGACAGGGACCATGACAGGGAAAGGGAACGAGAAAGGGAGAGAGAAAAGGAGCGAGAGAGGGAGAGGGAGGAGCGGGAAAGGGAGCGTGAGCGTGAGAGAGATCGAGAGCGGGAACGAGAAAGGGAGAGAGGTCGAGACAGAGATAAAGAAAGAGAGCGCCAGAGAGACTGGGATGACAAAGAAAAAGGAAGGGATGACCGCAGGGACAAGAGAGAAGATATCAGAGAAGAAAGAAGTTCAAGAGATGTCCATGAAGAAAGAAAATCCAAGTGAGTGGATCTGACTGTTACTTCAATAACATCAATAAAAAACTCTCTTAATATTGATTTCAGTAAGATAGTAAGCAGGGGAGTGTCAAAGGAAGGAGAAGATACCCTGTTTGTGCAGAGGTGTGATCTTGAAGCCTTGTCTCCCCTGCATCTGTGTGGCATATGCTGGTGGCTCCAAAATCAGATTCTAGGCTGTGTACTATGTTGGTGATGTTAGTCTGATGCTCTGCTAATGCAGAATCACGGAACTGCTAAAGTCTGCTTGTTTGGCCTTGGCTTTAATAATGCAGACATTCTTTGAAACCTAATAGGAGGCTGTGGTACCTTTTGAAGTCTCAAGAGTGTGATAGCAACTAACTAGGTCAGGGTTCATGACTGTTCATCAGATTTCTGTGGAACATACATTGCCCTTTGCACTATTGAATTTTCAACACCAGAAGGCTACCAGTGAAGGCATCAACAATATCTCAAGTAAATGTGTGGTGCTTCTTTTGTTTTATCGGTACGGCACTGATTCTCTTTTTTTTTTTTTTTTCCATTTAGTACAATAAAATTCTCATTGTGACATCAGTAATGAGCAAATCAGTGTTGTCCTGAATGGCTGCTTTGCCTAGAAATAATTAGTAGCTTTTGTGTGAGAGAAGTATGGAATCCTGTAAATCATCCAGTACAGAGTCTTCCCAGTCCCTCATGGGGAGAAGTGAGCAAGCGTCTGGCTTAGCTGCCAGCTAGGGTCAACCCACTGCAAGGATCATTGCCATAGGAAAAAAGTGATTGTAATTGCCTTCTGTACTTTTTTTGTTTAAAAAATAAAAAATAGCTGTCCTAAGTGTTTAAGTTTTAGTTTTAAGGTATAATATATATATGACAAGACAAATACTTTTGGAAGTTTTGAAATAACAGCTTAGAAAACTACAAAACTTCCTAGCATCCTTAGATCTTCTCTATGAGGTGTTTACACTTGAGGGATTGTATTGATGATAAACTCAATTACTGAAGGTTTTCTTCAAAGAATACTCAAGAAATTTGCCTACAAATATTTGTTCCACAGGAAGCGTCACAGAAATGAAAGCAGCCCAAGTCCTCGTCAGTCACCCAAACGTCGCCGTGAGCACTCTCCTGATAGTGATGCTTACAACAGTGGAGATGATAAAAGTAAGTAGTAGTGGGCTCTCTCTGCTGCAGGCAGGATCCAGCTTATCCTCTGCCTATGGAAAATAATCTCTAATCTTAAATAGAAGAGAACACGGAGAGAGTTTTTAAGGGTCCTCTTCCCCTTTCTTATCTGTTAAGGTATATGTTTACCAAAATGGTAGTAGTCTGCTGCTGCTGCAGCAGTTTTAAAAAACAAAAAACACAAACAAAACTTTTGTGTAACTGAAGTGATGGATTTTTGTTTTGATTGATACTTCTTAGCATGCAAAGATACCAAATGTTCACCCTTTCTCCTTTCTGAACAATACAAGTGCATTGTTCTTCCCATTTTGTAGATGAAAAGCACAGACTTCTGAGCCAGGTCGTGCGACCACAGGAATCCCGGTCATTGAGCCCCTCTCATGCTGCAGAAGATAGGCAGAGTCGCTGGAAAGAAGAAGAGCGAAAATCAGACAGAAAGGAAAGTTCCCGGCGTTATGAAGAACCAGAGTTTAAAGAGAGAATTTCTTCAGCAGATAAGCAAAGAGAGCAACCAGATGCTTCAGAAAGCTCCCGGTCTAGGATTCAGGAAAATCTTGGACACCGTCCCTCTGAAGAAAGAGATGCTTCTGATAGAATGCATGATGACAGCAAGAAAAAGTCTAAAATACAGAAAAAGGCCACAAAGAAAAAGAAAGATGATGATAGCGGGGTGGAAAGGTATGCTAATGAATCAACGACCGAGGAAAGCCAGGTCTTTTCACCCAAGAAAGGTCAAAAAAAGAAGAACATAGAGAAAAAGCGGAAGAGGTCCAAGGGTGATTCTGAGGTTTCTGATGAAGAAATTGTTCCACATCATAAAAAGAAGAAAGGCCCAAGAACCCCCCCTGTCACAAAAGAAGAATTGGTTGAAGCACCACCTGAGAAAACTGTGGCAGAAGTCCCCCCAAAAAGAGAAGAGACAACATTTAGTGACTGGTCAGATGAAGACGTTCCTGAACGTGGTGACATTATTGTTCCAGAAAGAAGCACTGAGGACTCCCATAGAAAAAGTCATAGAACGAGGGGAGAAAAGGTGGAAGCCCCTCATGTTACTATAGATGATGGACCACATCGTAAACCCGTGGATCAGAAGCGCAGCAGCAGTCTCGGTAGCAATCGGAGCCATGCCTCAAGCCGACTTCGATCCCCTTCCAATGAGTCAGCTCATCGCAGTGGCGATGACCAGACCGGACGGAAGAGGATCCTGCACAGTACCTCTAGGGACAGGGACAGGGACAGAGAGAAGAAAAGCTTAGAAATCACTGGGGAACGAAAGTCCAGGATTGACCAGTTGAAAAGAGGGGAGCCCAGTCGCAGCACATCTTCAGGTAATAAGATACGTTTTAGCGAGACTGACTTACCACTCTTTATGAAAGTGCAAAGGTACAAATCTCAAATCATTCTTGCATGGCTATATACTCTTTTAATTTTTAATTAGTGTGAAGGGAGAGGGAGGTTCTATGCAATTCATAGTAAAACTGGAGGGAATTAAGATTCCTGGAAGTGTTACTATACTTGAAAAGTTGATCCTCAGTGGGCATGATGATTACCACTTTGTTTACACCAAAATATTCAGTCAGCTTTAGCAGTTCATGCTGTCTAGAGGATAAAGCAATTTGTAGAACAAATGAACCTGAAAGAAAGAGAAAGTCCTTGTGCTAACAGACCATTGAGCCAGTTTTATATAAATAATGTTTTCAAATTTGCTATTAACATTCATTTTGATATGGAAATACTGAAATCTAGGCAAAATTAAAATGCCCTTTGTGGGAGGGAGAGATCCGTTATGATCTCAGGAGCTTTTTCAGCTGAGGGAAATCTTTTATGGTTCTTGTTAGGCATACTCTTGATACATATGGAAATCATCTTTGCTGCAAATCAAAGTAATCACAATGAACTTGTTTTATTTCTGTAGTTCCTATAAAGAAATGGGTAAAATATTTGCTTAAAATATATACACCGTCAATAGAAAATTATCTTCCTCCCAGGGCCATTTGGCTTTCTGTTCTTATCATGGTTACGTGCCTGAAATTATCTTTCTGAATTTATTATATGCTAGCTTTTCAAAAAAAACATATTTTGAAAATAATTTTGAGATGATTCTTTTTTAAAAAAATATATTTTATTGCTTAAATATGTGAGTAAATTATGCACGTTCAGTTAGACTTCTGTAATAGTTGAAGTAGCCACTAAAAATGTTTTCTGGGGAGTGGGAGAAATACCATTATTAATTCTAAGATGATGCTTTTCAGAAGTCCACTTTCATACCAGAATCTTTAAAACACTTTGGTGTAGGAAAATGGTATTAAGTTTATGAGCTGTAGTCATGCCTGTATTTAAAATATTTTATCCAGATCGTCAAGATTCAAGAAGCCACAGTTCAAGAAGAAGTTCTCCTGAATCAGACCGTCAGGTTCATTCCAGATCTGGGTCTTTTGACAGCCGGGAAAGGCTTCAGGAGCGAGATCGACATGACCATGATCGAGAGCGGGAGAGAGAGAGGAGAGAGGCAAGACAGAGAGAATGGGATCGAGATGTTGACAAAGACTGGCCAAGGAGCAGGGAGCGAGAGAGACTCCGAGAACGGGAGAGAGAGAGGGAAAAGAGAAGGGAGCTGGACAGAGAGAGAGACAGACAACTACCCGATACTGCAGAAAGAGAGAGAGACAGAACTGTTGACATTTCCTCTCAAAAAGAATCAACAAAACACAGTGAAGCAAAACTGGACAGAGATCATGAAAAAGAATTTGATGGTGTTTGTCGGGATTCTGCAGCTTCAGAGAAAGAAAGACCAGACAAAGATTTAGGACCTTTACAAGGTTTTGAAGATGGAAATGAGGCTGAAAAGGTGGAGAGTCTAGAAGGTGAGATATTCTGGGAAAGAACCTTCACCGTCAAGTATTTTATTCTTTCCTTTTCGTACAATGCTGAACTGTATTAGAACACTTCGCTACTGAAAGGTGTATTGGCCCCAGCTTCTCTACTGTGGAAGCAGGATAAGGGAGAATTCTGGCAAGCATCTTCTTAATGTTAATTGTGTGAATGTTAGTGTTTCATTTCTAAAGTCTTGAGTCAAAGAGGCATTATGATATGCCTCATAAATGATATAATTTTGCCAAGGTGTAACATTTCTGCATAGGCACTTTGCTGAAACACCAAAGGTTTGATTGCCCTGTTAAACCATTGTAAGATATATTTTTTAGTTAGGAAGTCACAGGTAATGAATGAAAAAAATGAGGGTTGACTTGCTGCTGTTCTTTGGGATTTTTTCTGCAGAGCCCAATTATCATAGAAATGATAGTCTGATTAGTAGATGAAACATATGTATGGCTTGGCACAACAGTCCAAAAATTACTTTACTGAAGTAATCTTATTAAATGTAGCTTCAGTTTGCCGGCTGTAATGGTACTGGGGAAAACACGCCTAGGATTAATAAATAAAGGGCCAAATGCTGACAAATTCACATAGCTTGAGCTTTGCTAGAAGAAAGAGCTTGGGAAGTACATCTAACCTTTATAAAAATGCAAAAAGCAAAAATCTAAATCCAGAGTAAGTGGTGTAAGTTATGGTTATGTTCAGTAAGTAGGGTTTTTTTTGGTGATCGTAGCGTTGTATCCTCTAATAAGAAGGAAGGTGATGTGTAGGATTTGGAATCTGGGGTGTTTGGGATAGTAAAGCCTGAAGTCCGTAGTCTTCAGAAGCAAATTAAGCTTTTGTGGCTTTCCGTAAGATACCAGCACATTGTCTCATCATATCTGCATGCTTAAAAAGAATTATCTTATTGTGGATACTTGTTCATTTGGGCAGTCTGGAGAGGATGAGGAGGGCTGTTTTATTACCTACGATATCTCTTACCTGATTGCTCACAAAACGGTCATTACGGTTGACTAGTACAATTGAGAAAATTCCATTTAAGGAGATTATCTGTGGAGTGGAAACATTTGTCAGAGATAATATTTGGAGCGAGCCTGGGGAAAGTCTGCTCTATCTTGGTACAATGGACAGAATTCATCCATTTTTAAGGAAGAGGAAAGAATGGAGTAGTAAATCTGAGAGTACAGTGTGGTAACTTCAGAAAAGAGTTGGTGAAAGGTTGTTCTTAGGTTTATCTTCTGTTTCAGAGAGGGCCTGTAGCCAAACAGACTTTGAATATTAAATGCGTTCTTAGGTCTAGCCTTTCATCAGACTTCTTATAAGCATCTTAATACATGTTCATTCGTGTATTTTTCAAAGGTTGTGTGTTGCCTGAAAGTGATCATGTGTTATGGTTTTGGTATGTTAGTCTAGGATTCTTTCTTTTTTTTGAAGACAGGCCTTGTAAAATACTAGGTGACAATTTTAGTGAAGCATACTATAAATAGCATATTACTGATCTTCTAAGATGGTAGTGTACTTTATTCTGTTTCATTAATTTATTATTACTCCAGTTTATGTTCCTCCTTTTAGCTATGTTGTGTTAAATCAGAATTAATATAAAATGACATTTCTGCAAAAAAGCAATAAAGGTAGTGATAGTATAATTTAGAAATTATCAACCTGATTTGAAATTCAAAATTGGGAAATTCAATCATTTTTGAATTATGTATTGAGAACTGTAGATTGTTATTTTTAATTGCTTCATACAGTAATTTTTAATGGTTCATCTGTGCCGTCCAAGCATGCAGTCACAGTGAGCTAGCGTACCTGCTAGGTCCGTGTGGAAGCAGAAAATGGATCGTACAGGCAGTCAGTATTTAAAATCACAAGATACAAAATGAAATCTAGTAGAGATTGCCATATTTTTCCTTTTAAAGATGATAGCAAACTAACTCAATAAAATTTCCAGATCTGGTGTGGTAAGGAGGTGTCTGGTATTTATTTGGATCAATGACTGCAGTACATTGTCTAACATAATGTGTGAGGATATAATTACTTAATTATGGTGATGTGTTGAACCTTAATGTGTTTGCTTCAGGAATAGGTTTAAATGATGCCCAAGGTGCTCGATGCTTCCTCCAAAACGCTGCCAGGTGGTCTGAGTAGTTAATTTACACTCTGCTAGCATGTCTTTTACTTGTCTTTTCAATGCTGATTTTTAGATTAGTTGAGGTGACTTTTCTTTTCCTGCAGGTTTTGTAAAGGCAAACAAAAAAAGGTGAGGGGATATCTTAACACAGAGGCAGTTTCTCTTCTGGATAGGGAAGATTGGAGAAAATAGATAAGTCATCCACAGGGGATGACCCTTGTAAATTGTGTCAATTTTGTACTGTGCAACTGATTGCGAGTACCTTGGTGGAGAATCCTAAGGAAGCCTGAATTTTGAGCAGCAGGGTTTGTGAATGCTTCAGTCAGGTCTTTCAGTGCTGGGGGTGAGAGAATACTTTCAGAGGTGCCTTTCATGAACTGCAAGCTGCTACATTTGAGTGTCTTGTGTTTGCTACATGTTTATGCGTGTATCACATGTATCCTTTATGCGTGTATCACATTTATTTACATATAAAAATAGAATTCCTTGCTATACAAATAGAATTGTTTGATTCTATTTGTATGTGCATATAGTATGTTGATGGACAGTGCAACAACGGAATAAATTTGTCATAACGTTCTTCATGCTCTTCTGATTTCCATGAAGAGTCAGAACCATGAGAATAATTGCTTACTTCAGGATATCTCACACCATGTATTTTGGAGTTTTGTTGCTTATTTGTTCTGTCTTTATATTCAGTCTTTAGACTGAATCCTGAGTTAGGATTCATGTGCAAAAGCATCTGGTAGAATTTGTGGTAGTGCTACATAACTATGTATTGGATCATCAACTTACATTTCTTCTGAAGGTGGTCTTCTACAAGCAGCTTGAGTAATACTGCACAAAAAATAATTGACCAAGATGTGTGAAATTCGAACAGCCACTTTGTCGATGAGAGAAATAACTTTGTTTGCATCAGTGAATACCTTTTTTTCATTTTGAATATACACACCCCCAAAATTAACAAGCTCGTTTACTGACCCTGTTTTTTTGTCAGTCTGCTTGAAGCATGTTTGAAAACCAAGAATGATTGCTTTAAAGCTACAGTCTGTATCTGTGTCTGTAGGAGGAGAAGATGAAGCAAAGATTGATGACGTTCAGTCGCTCGGATCTGGTGCTGGAGAATACGAACCGATCAGTGATGATGAACTGGATGAAATTCTGGCAGGTGATGCTGAAAAGAGGGAGGATCAACAAGAGGATGAGAAGATGCCTGGTAAAAGTATAACAAAACCCCTTTATGTTTATTTGAATATAAAGATGAGATCAGTTTGCATGTAAAGCTACTTTGTTCCTTTTCAAAATGTATTGTGATGTACAGTAGTTCTGAATTCAGAGCACTGTTTTTGTGCTCCTCAGTATTTCTTATTTTTTCTGTAATGGTCGGGTATGCCTGTGAAGTATAGAGGTAACTAAAAAGTCCTGGAAACTTTGTTTTGAAGTAATATTTATTACATTGTTTATAGCTAGAAGCAGCAGCTTTGGTTTTATAAATGTTATAAATGAACATAGATGATTACGAATTCTATCCCATTTGGAGCTTATCATTATTTGGAAATGATAATTTTAGGAACAGATTTCTATCCTCGCTTGAATGCTTCCTAAATACACTGGGAAACATGGAATCTTCTAGGTCACCTGGGCTATATGATCAGTGTTCATATTTTATGTAATAAATGTGTACCCACAGTTGTATGGTTATTCAATAACTAATATATGTCATTTCTTTGAAAACAGCAGCATCCAGAGTTGAATTACTAGCTTTTTAAGCATTTAATTTGGACCTATCATAGCATGTTAGTGGTACTGTCACTTCTGTGAACGCCTAAGTGAGTGATCCATCCAAATCTGCTGGCTAAGCAGGGTCCGAGCAGCCTTTCACAAAGTGGTTACAATCAAAGTGAAACAGAATGTTTTTTATTTTAATCCAAGAAGCTTTATATTTTTTAAGAAACTGTACGTACCTTGTCGCCACCAATCAAAGCGAGTTTGAACATTCCTATCTGAAGTGTCTAAAGAACTGTCTTTGAAAACTGCAGAACAATGTTCATCTAATAACGTGTTGCTTTTAGGAGACGGGGATGTCTACAGCATGTGAAATTAGTCAGCTGTGGTGTAGGGGGTGATGATGTGGTAACTCATTTTCTGTCGATGTTTTCGCAGATCCTGTGGATGTTATCGATGTTGATTGGTCCAGTCTTATGCCAAAGCAGCCAAAAGAACCACGGGAGGCTGGGGCTGCGCTCTTAAAATTCACACCAGGTGCCGTTATGTTGAGAGTTGGCATTTCCAAGCGATTGGCAGGACCAGAACTCTTCACCAAAATTAAAGAGACTTGCCAGAGAGTATTAGAAAAACCTAAAGGTAATTGTTTCTGCAGGGTTTAAACTGTCTTTTTGTTCTTAGTAAAGATACTTAATGAAATGGGTGCTAGTTCATTATTCTAGGTTTCCAGGCCATAGAAAGCGTGCACTGAGCACTGTGTAAAAAATTCAGGAATCTAATACAGCTGTATATTAATCAGATTAGTGTTTTAATTCCAGCAGCGTTAGAGAGGTCTTAAATGACTGCCAAAACAACTTTTTTTGTCATAGTGGAATATTCTTTTTTGAGACCATCTTGAATTAATACCAGGCCTGAAGTGTGTTGGCAACATTTGGAGAGGTAATGATCTTCTGCAGTGAATCAGTAGTAACTGTGTGAGGGGAAAAATAGGATTTCTTATTTTCTCTGAAGATTCTCTTACTTGCTTTCTGAAGATCTTCTCCAGAATGCATAGGAAGGAGTTTTTGGTTCAGAATGAAGAACTCAGTGAAATTTGTGTATTATGTAGTAGAAGTGAGAAATTAAGTGAATAGTATGCAGGTGTAGCATTTGGGTCAAAGTAAGTGGGCATGAGACATGCATGATGGATGGAATGGGCAAGAACTAAACCAGTGGTATTCACTGCAGCTGTGTAGGGTAAGTAGGGCTTTTGTGTGAGGGAGAGTACTGATTTTCTCTTTGGCATCCCAGGAACCAGCTGAGCTGCTTGCAAAAATTTAGTTGGCAAAATTGTTACTTAGGTCTATGAAACGTTTGCTCTCTATAAGATCCATATGCAAATTATTCCAGGATCTAAATATGATAAAAGTGTGCCTTATAAAAAACAGTTTCTGTAGAGTCCTTGGTTTTAGGGTATAGGTTTTTGTTTTAACTCTGTAAATTCTAGTTCTTGACATGAAACCGTAGGATATCCTGAGTTGGAGGGCGCCCATAAGGATCATCAAGCCCAAACCATATTTCCAAGAGTGTTGTCCAAACACCCTGCAACAGCACTCTAATTCTTTGCAACATTACTCTTTGTGCAGTTGTCTTGTTAACCTTACAGTAAGATTGCTTTCAAACAGTAGAGAGGGGAAAAATTTAAGTAGCTGATGTAATTGATACACTGTCATATCTTCCTGAGTATGCAAACTGTCTGGCATAGTAAAGCTATGAACTGTGTCTTTCTCTGTTAAGCTTAAATTTTGCTGCATACTTCACCAGGAACTGCATTGCAGAATCCTCCTGGCTATCTAATATATTGCCTGAAATAACCTCAGCAGTCTTTGCATGCTTCTCTAGAAATAACAAAGTCCAGGGGGGTGGTGATAGTAGGAGTCTCTGTAGCACTGTCTCTGGGTTGTCTCAAGCGTGCTCAGATGCAGGAGAACTTTGCTCTGGAGAGGAAGGAAGGCTGAATGCCTCCGTTAATTTCTCCTTAGCGTGTGCAGTCTCTCACTTCTCAAAGTTACTACATGTGGAAGTGCCAGTATGGTTTCAAGTGCGTGCATTTTCTCTGTAATCTGCTGCTAGGTAAGATGATTCCTTGTATAGTGATGACACAGCCACAACGTGGGTATTCTAAAGTAAGGCACAAATTTTGGTGCCCTGAAAAGTGAAGCCGTTGAGCTAGGCTCAATTCAGTGTGTGTTACAGTGGAAATGTAGTGTTTTCACTCTGGATTTCTTCATGGTCATATAATGTCTTTGTTTCCCCATTTTATTCCTGATTCTGGTGTTCACCTTTTTGTTCTTATTTATGGATGAATAGTTCCTGGTAATACTGTGAAATGCAGAAAAAAAAGTGCTCGCTTGTTACTGGGATTTTTGTTTGTGTTCATTTTCTTTGGAAACAAAAATCTGTAGTATGTGATGGAATTGAGATTTGTATCTGACTTTCCCTCATCTGTTGTATGCAGTTGAGGATGAGCATCAAACAGTATTTTGTTGTCAGATATGCTCAGCACCTGGCACCTAGGCAGATCCTACAAGCAGTTTCTGTCAGCTTCGAAGTGGCCTTTTTGTGTCTCACTTGTGGTGCTGGTTGTCTGTTGGGGTTGTCTTGATAAGTTCAGTGCAGTTCTTTAACCTGTCCTTGGTATCTTCTAAATTTTTTTGTTTCTTTTCACCTTCTTTGAAAACTAATCTTACTCAGCTCCATCACAACTTCAGTGGTTTAAAACGGTGTCCTTTCTCTCTCTTGGGTGCGTTCTGCCAAGCTACAGTAGTAGTCTTCGCTTTTAGCTGCTAAATTTTCCCCAGGTTTGCTGGTGTCTGCAGTTAGGCATTCAATTCTCTACTAAAAACCAAGTGCTTTATTAAATACAGAAGATTGGATCGGACTGCTAACTGCATAACTTACCATATTTTTTTTCAATCGTATTGTATCTTCTTATTTATTGTGGAAGGGTTATATGCCAATATACTGCAGTCCCGCCGTATGCACTCTTTTGGTCTTTGTCAACATTTCGTAGAAAAGATGTTACAGAACAAGTCTTGCCTCAGGAGCCATCTTGAAAAGGAACTTTGGTTAACGTGTTCTAGCTGCACACTTTCTTCTGATAAATGTATTAAAGGACTAGTGTTGCTGCTTTAAGTACTATTAGCTAATGGTTTAAGTGAGCCTAAAGGGAGGGAGTAGTTTATTAGCGTCTGTTCAGTTGTTCTCCTGGTTCACCCACCATGGATAAAAGAGTTATGGTGCATGTTTCACTCCTACTTAGCTATACAAACCCTGTTTTAACACTGGTACAGTTATCCTATGCTTTGCAGGGAAGTACAACTTTAAACCACTTTTTGTTAGCACTAGTAAACACCTTTCTTTGTACTTGTCTGATCATGAATGATATCCCCTCTTCTGCATCAGAGCTGTCACTTGATTTTTAGGCATCTTGGTGACTGCTGTCTCAATATTGCTTTCCAGTGCTGCAGCTACATACAAGTGTACCCATGCTTACATTCAGATGGTGATGAATTTGTTCTTTTTTCTACAAACTGCAATACCTTTTTTTTTTTTTTTCCGAAAGCTTGGTATTGTGTAAAAGGCAGAAACACCAACAGTAGAACTTAAGGGAGTTGTTAAATCTCGTGCAGGATTGTTTTAAACTCCAGTAAATTCATATTGCCGTATATTATTGTTCCAAAATACCATGTATTTGTTGATCTTTGTAAATATCATTTCCTTGTAGATGCAGAAAACCTTTTTGAACATGAACTGGGGGCCTTGAACATGGCTGCACTTCTACGAAAAGAAGAGAGAGCGGGTCTGCTTAGTAATCTGGGTCCTTGCTGTAAAGCTCTGTGCTTTAGAAGGGATTCTGCAATTCGTAAGCAGCTAATGAAGAATGAAAAGGCAAGTTGTTCACTTACAGAGCTGGGTTAAAATGTGGAAACAGGCTCTACTGTGCAAAACATTTGTCTAGGGTGGTAATTTTAGTAGTAATTGTTCTGGAGCAGATCTAGAGCTTTAAATAATGGAGAACAGACTTATTGAAATATTCTAGGGTTTTTATGTTTTCATTAAGCTGGGAGATTAATCTAAGATGGAGACTTAAACTATTTCTTATTATGGCATTTAAATTCTGGAAACGCTTTCTGCATTTAGAGAATACGCAATCAAAGTAATTGGTTAAAATACATTTTCAAGGATAATTGTTGAATAATTTTCCTGCTTAAGAGTCCATGTACTTCTATAAGAATTTTAAGATTCTATTCTTGCAAGTTAAAAGAACCTAGATACATTTCTTTTTAAAAGTAAGAGAGATACTTCAGCTATGTCTTACACTACAGTAGGTTTTGTATTCTTGCATGCTAATAGAAAAATCTTCAGTTCTTGAAGATTTTCTAGTGAATATGTATGATTAAACCTGTATTTACTGAGAATACTTGATGTTAATTTCTCAGCTTACATGTTAAAAGCCACTATTTTTGGTTTTTATTTTAATTTCAATAGGGTGCAACAAAACAAGCTTACACGAATCCTGCAGCCATGGACAGTGACTTGTTACGGTTGAGTCTACGGTTATTCAAACGCAAGACTGTGTGCCAAGCTCCAGGGCAAGAAAAGACAGAGGATAGTAAGATTCCACAACCAGCTATCCAGCAAGAAGTGTGTGTGTCTTAAAGCAAATGACCACAGCAGTTCTTTCTAGCTCATATCCCATTACCAGTGTTGGTACTGTCTAGAACTGGTTGTTTGGAAAACAGCTGTAGAAGATGGAAGGAAAGACTCTGTTTGTACACAGAAAGGAATTGGGGATTTTGGATGTGAATAAAAGTGGTAAAAAGTAGACTTCTGTGTGAAGTTCTCTGCAAGTTTTGTAATATGAATCTTACACTAACAAAAACCTGTTTTATGGTGCATCAAGTGTAATAATGTGAAGATGTCTGGTTTTAGCAGTTTATAACTCCAGCCGATATTAAAGTGAAGAAAACTGTCTGTGTGTCTCTTTCCTTATTACGAATGGGTTTCTCCACCACCACCACAGACCCTTCACAGGTGTATGGAATTTCCGAAGTGGCTTGCTTCCTGGGAGTTTGTCTACCTCTGCTTTTCAAATCCCTTTCCTTATTGCAGTAGTCTTTGGTGTGGATCTGGATTTGGACAGAGCTCTAGGTCTTTATCTTTAGCATAGGTTTCCTCTGATAATTTCTGGATGTAAAAATCTAGTATGAGAGATGGAAAGAAAAACCTTCCAGGAAGTGATTTCTGACCAGTTCTAGATGTCTGTATTTATGAGACTCACTGCGTTTTGGAAATGTCTGCTGCTTACAAAGGAAGACTGGCGCACGTTTTACATTCTGTAAGTATCAGGACAGATCAATTTCCTGCAGTAGCCGGAGGGTGTTTCACACTTGGTAAGTTTTCAGATGTTAGCAGTAAAGGCAGTGAGCAGTTGTGTTTTATTGGGTGTTACAGGTTCAGGGGCCTGACTGGAGACTCAAGCCTGGGCTCAGTTTTGTAAGAATTTTTTTCAGTTTGAGAAGTGAATCTCTAGTGGGATCTTTGGATTATGCCAGTCAGGTATCTTTAGGTAGTCTGTGGAAGCTTCCATGTGTAACTGAGGCTTCTGAAACTTTAAATTAAGTCTCTATGTACACCTCTGTACTTGTCCCAGGTTTAAACCTGAACTGTTGCGTTGAAGTCTGCTCACACAGGGTGAGAAAGAAATCCAGAGCTTAACCTTGATAATTGGCTTGCTGCAAAGCAACTTGTTTTCAGTGTTCTTATATAGGTTAAAAATTAGTTATGAGCCACTAGTCTTTTTGATGGTTGGCTGATACTAGTTTCTAATCCTTTTTCTCTGCTTGGAACCAACACAGGGAGGGGGATGTTGTCTGTGTGTAGTTCAATGTGATGGGCTTATCTAGCATCTGCCTGGTGCTTAGAGTGGTGTTGGCTTCAAGCAAATGCCCAAATACAAATTCCAATTCGGTTCAAATTCACTTTTCAGAACATTAATGCAAAGCTTTCTTACCTGTAACGCTTTCCTATAATGTCTCTTTCTTCAGTGACATGTTGCTATTCCACATTTAAATAGTTGTTATTAAAGAAAATGTGAGAGCTTTTATTTATATTTTGTAAGTGCCCACACAATATATGTGCCTGTTTCAAATATGAAAGATGCGAGAAGTTTCTACTATTGGTTTGATTCTTACTAAACTAAGTGATGCAGGCAAAACGTAATCTTCCTAGTTTTTTCACTTGTTGAAACTTTTTAAGGGGCTTGGTAGCTGTTTTTAATGTCGTTGGAGTTTCTAATACATGCTTTAAAAAGAAGTATGTGTTCTTAAGCACACTAGTATCTTAAACTGAGCAAGAGTTAACAAACCTGTTCAGCATTTAAATTCATCCTCACCTATTTTATAGCTACAATAATGCTGCCTTTAAGTTGAAAGTATTAGATCATTGCTTCCAATTACATTCAAGCCTATTTTAATCATCTCTAAAAGACATAAAAATGTTTGATAGCTGGAAACAGCCTTGTCTAAGACTGCAGTACACAAAATAGATTCACTGTTGGGTATTTAATTACACTCTGCTTACTTTAAACACTTTTCCTGTAAAACAGTCAAGAGTGTATATATGCACTTAGTTTGCAGAAGACTATTTCACGTTGCCCTAGAAAAAGCAAAATAAGGTAGGCTTGGTGGGCTACTGTGAGTATCTTGTGAAGTGACTGTCCCATTGAAGCTCAAATCCAATGCTGACCCATGCCACCATTTATTGGAATTGTACAAAAAAGGTGCTAAATCGCCCCTTATACCTCTTTGTTTTGATTTGATCTGCAGTGCTTTGTAGTGATTGTAGTCCAGTTTTCATTTTGCAAGGCTCTAGCCGTGGTCCACAGGTGCCTGTAACCTTTTGGGCAGCGGCGAGCACATGTGTCTCGGTTGGCATCCCTTGGGCGCTCCAGCTCCAAGCCCAAAAACGCAGAGAAGCCTCTATTGCTACTCCATTTCTCCTTGATAAATTGGTTTTAAGCAGGCCGGAGCGTGGCGATGCAGAACAAGCTGCCAGGTGAGCTGGTGGGACGAGGCAGGCTTTCACCCAGGCGAAGCACCGTGCCCAGCTCTCGCAGCCAGGACAAATTCCCAGGCAGGGCAGGTTTTTAGAGCCTCAAGGCGCAAATGGGGCTGACGCCTGTACCTTGGGATGCTGTTGAGGTTATCGTCTCTGTTGGGCCATCTGTATGGTACGCTCAGAAGACAGAGTTTAGGTGATTTTGCTAAATTAAGGCTTCTGTTTGAATTGCTTTTATGCAGTCGTGGTCTCCCCTCCACACTGTAGAGAGCACCCTTCAGCAGAGAGCAGGGGGCTGGAGCTGCCTTTGTAATAACAGTTGCTGCCTGCTTACGGAGTTTGGGACCCCCCTGTTTTGTAGTAACAAAGCCTGCTTTTAAAGGGTATTAGTATAAAATGGATGCTTCTTTCTATATTTTGCCTTATTGTGAAGGGGAAGTCCAAGGACACAGAACCAAATGCTTGATATTCATGTACGCATGCCAAGGTTTTGTGGGCAGCGTGGAAGAGGAATTAGATGCAATGTAAGGAGACAGTTTGAGATTGGCAAAGGTGCTGTTACCATAATAAGAAAAAAAACTCCAAGCTGAGCCCTAAATCCAGAAGGCAAAGCAATGTAGCCAAGTGTCAAGATGCAAGGGGTTTCTTAAGGCAAACTGACCTACAGGATTTGGAAGTTTGCCTCCGTCAAAATCAATAAAGAAGTCCAAACTGGAATGTGCAGGAAAGGGAAGTGTTAAAATGGCATTCAGAGAGCAAGTAACTAAAGGTTTTTGGAAGAAGGCAGTGTTGTACAGAAACAGACAGTTTCATTGCTTCTGCCCTACCGGTAAGAGATCAAGGGATCAAAGAGGGAAAATAAGCGTATGCTGGGCAAGTTTAATTTCTTGATATCATCAGTCGCTGTCAGGGATGTGCCTACCACAGGCTGGCTTTTTCCTGATTAATGAAGTTGAGGTGTTTTGAAAGACTGAAGTGTTGGAAGGCGTGCTAGGACAAACTGCTGAGGTACAGAGCAATGCGTTGGCAGATTTTAAGGGGGCGTTCACGTGGGAAAGGGTTGTGTTGGTTGTGAACACTGTTCCTAAAGGGGGATTGTTAGAGTAACTAGTATTGGATGTGGATTTTAAGAAAGCTTATGGGTTTGGTGGGAATGAAAACCCCTTTTTAATTTACTTTAGGATTAGGTTTGCTGTTTGAACCTATTATGTGTATGAGGGGTGCTTGGGGCACAGTATGGAAAGCACCTGAGCGAGGGAGTAGTAGGAATTGAACGGCATTGAGTAGTGTTGGCTGTCAGCCTGGGAGTGTGAGGTCTCCCTTCTGCTACAAGCCAGGAGCTCGTCCAGAATGAGGGAGAGAGGAAGACCTTGTTGTGCTGTGTGCAGGATAGATTGGTGAAAGAGCCCTGGGAACAGCCCTGGGGAAAGGTCCAGATGGGTGTTTCCAGCAGAGAAAGTGTTTTAGTACTGAATGTAGTACCTGTGGCCTCTCACCTGGTCTGTCCCGGTCTGCTCACCTCTGCCTTCAGAAGATGGATTCTAATTAGGGACACAGAAAGCCCTGAAAGTGAAGAGAAGCACGGAATATGATTGCTGTCTTAAGGGACAACCTGGTGGAGGTGGCCCTGCTTGACCAAGGGTTGGAGTGGGTGACCTCTGCAGCTCCCGTCCAGCCACAGCCCTGCTGTGTTTCTGTGAAAAGAACTGGGCAAGTGCAAAATGAGGAGAAAAACCTGAAGAATGTGAACCTAAGTTGCCCGTATCTGCCTTTAAGATGGAAGCTGGAAACCCCCAAAGGACCCCACAGGTGCATGCAAGATTTACCTTCTTCCCTAGCTGCAAAGTTGCTTTGTGTCAGCATGAAACAAACCTGTGGTTGCCACTGTCTTGGACAAGCATTCCTCTGTCTGCTCCTTGCGTGCTCCCAAAAAATGCATCAGCAAGAGGCTGCAGAGAACTTTGGCATGTCTTGCACAAGGTTACTAGGAGAAATTAAGCTGTAGTGGGTGAAGGATAATTTTTAATTCATGTCATTTCTTTAACAGGGAAACAGAAGGTAAAACAGAGGATTAAATGATCAAGTCTCATCACTGTACAACCAGCTCACAGCGGGTGACCTCCAAGTGCATTTGCAGTTTTGGGAAGGAGTTGACAGAGGGAGGATGGGAAAAGCTGGCAAATCACAGTTAAAATTGGAGAAAAACACAAGGAGCTTCGTTTGCTGCCATGTGGCCCGTTCATTTGGCTCCTCTCAAATCCTTCTGCCAGTCAGCATCGGGATGTGCAAATTGACATATCGCTAAAGGGGAAGATCTGATCAACTTCCATACCTCACGCTGTCCTAAGTTAGCAAGATCCTTGCCAGGAGGAAACCTACAGTTCACAGAAAATCTCGGTCTGGTGTAAAGAGAAACGTGTAATGCCAAAAATAGAAAAATACGCAGAAAAACAATGTATACTAAGGTAGAAAAATGCTATATGGATAGGTCCCTAGTTCAAGGAAGCTTATTGCAAAGCAGCTGAGAAATCAGAAGATCTCATATCGAAGTTATTAAAATTCTTGGGACTTTAGAAGAGATAGGAGTAATAGCGGATATGATTAAAATGTATGAAACAGTGGACCAGAAAAAGTAGGATGGAAGATACTGTTTTCCTGCTCCGTGTGACAGAGCCGTATTCACTAAGATTAAAAGCTGGCAGACTTGGGTAATAAAACAGAAATTCTCCTTTTCCTTACGGTGCCTAATCAGGCTTAGAATTCAGTGCTGTAGGAGGCTGCAGAAACTTAGCAAGGTTTCCAAAGGGATTGAGCATGCTGTAAGTACGTGGAGTTGTTCCTGGGAGGTAAACTGACACTGTCTAAACCCGCTGACTGTCCGTCTGTGTTTGTACACACTGGGGAAGGCTCAGGGCATTGCAAACTCCTGGTACTCAAAGCCAGGTTTGATGGCTTTTGAATACTCCTTTGAGCTGTCTGGCTAGGACCACTGTAAGAGACACACAAATTGACAGCCAACACGCCTGACTGCGGCATATTTCCCACATGGTCTGATTTTTTAATATATATTTTTTTTGCTTTATTCAAAAGGCTTTCTTGCCAACTTATCGAGAAGCAAGTTGCCCAAATAATAAATGCGCTGTTAAATTCACACTTAGCAGTGTCTATTTTGCTCTCTGCTTCCCCTAAAGAGTGGTACCCTTCTTTGCAAGTCTCATCTGATGCATGAACTGTCAAAACATAAATGGGCAACTGTGACTTCTCCACTGTCTGCTCTGGAATGATAGCATAATCTGTTTGCTGTATTCATCCCTTTAATTTACATTTTTATTGCTATAATCTAAACCACTTTTTTTTCTTTTTATTTTTTTTTGGTGCACAAATTATAAAGACTGCCTCACTTACTCATCAGTAGCCTCTACTGCGTGTGTGGTGTGTGATGCATGGTCCTAGCTTGTTGTTTGATATAGTTAATGCTGCATTCATAACCATGCATAAAAAATAGAGGGTGCCATCTGATGACATCTTAACATAAATCGGGGCTCCCTCCAACCCAGGTGGAAGCATGGAATCCCATTAGATCTGAAGCTTAAAAAGAAAAAAGGGTGATTAACACCGCTTTTAAAGCGTTTCCAAATGTGTGAACTGTTCTGTTATGCTCGTTGTACGCGTTTGGATGGGCACACGAGCACTTCCCTGGAAGGCAGCCCCATGGCATCGCCACGTACGTGGTACGTGGAAATGTCATCGCAGGAGAGCTGCAAAATCACAAGGTCTGCTCACAGGGAAACGCTCGAGCTAGGGTCCCACTTCAACACCTTTATAGCAAAAGCAATTTAATACTGCTCATATACCATAGTAGCATAAAATGGTCTGATTTTACATAAAGTTGCTGAAGCCTATAATAAAATGTGTTGTATCATTAATGAATAAGGCAACTGGATGGAGAAATTTGGAATTAGAGGGTT
The DNA here is from genome assembly GCF_013377495.2 of Cygnus atratus. Taxonomy (NCBI): domain Eukaryota; kingdom Metazoa; phylum Chordata; class Aves; order Anseriformes; family Anatidae; genus Cygnus; species Cygnus atratus. The sequence continues at coordinate 178,693,565 of NC_066362.1, read as the reverse complement.
TTTTTTTTCCTTCTGGCAACAGGCGTATATCAGTTCCAGCCGTGCACATCTGGATAAAAAGGAACAACTGCATTTATGGATGGGAGATTCAACTCTAATTTTCACCTGTATAAACCAATGTGAACTGTGAAGAGAATGACATGATTAAATTGATATACTCCCAAAGTGATAAATCCAGTATCTGGAAAGATGTTTTCCTTCTCTGCTTGCTTCTGAACCGTAGAAATTGGTTTTCAGCTCTTCATCCGAGAACAACAGAGGAGGATTTATCAGATGCTGGGTTTGGTGTGTTTTTTCACACTCAGAAATATTTTGTGTTGTCTAGAAGCACCTAATCACTGTTGTGCTGATTTGTGCGTTAAAAAGGTGGTAGTTTCCTTGTTCTTTTCCCTGATGGTTACTGAAATAGCTATCTATGGCTTTACTACAGTTTGCTGTGGGTAATTTGTCCAGTCTGGCCACAGGACAGAGCAGAAAGCGGGCATTTACAGGCCTTAGAGTGTGGTGGGCTCAGCATGAAAGCACAAGCTCTGCAGCTCCAGGTGAAATATTTTATCTCAAGACACTGCAATGGAGCATAATCTGATATATTTTGGCACTGTCCCATAAAGGGATGGAGGGAAAATCGATGTAAACCTAAACTAAATTGAATTGTTGGTTTGTTCCCCTCTCCCTTCTGCAAGACTCAAGTAGCTTTGCAATTCATCACATGCTCCTGATCAAGAGCTGGGGAAGGTTTTCCAGCCCTATAAAAATTAAATTGTATGTAGCTTTTGACCTGGGTAAGTGGCAGGCAGAGCAATGTGTGGCTGGGTCCTAATGATTTATTAGCTGTGCCCCCAGCCCGCTCCGTCCCTCGGCTGCTGGTGAGCAGCTCCACATGGGCTTGCTGGGATGCAGGATGAAAGGAATCTCACGGAAGTTTCATCTGATGGCAGTGGGAAGCTGTTTTAAGTTTAAAAAAAAAAAAAAGCAAACAGAAGTCTTAGATACATTTAAAAGTACATTTTGAAGAATATTGCAAGGGCCATTGCAGAGATATAGTTGTCTTAAACGTGGCCTCCTTTCTAATTGTCTTAGACCCCCTCTTGTTAAATGGCTGGCTTTCTAGCTCCATGGTGAAATCTGCCTTCTGTCGGTAACTCTTTATGAACAGTGCTCCTGCTACAAATCCTGAAGTACAATTTATATTAGCAATAAAACCTTTAGCAATTGCTAAAAGAGTTAACCAGCTTGCTCAAACATTCCCCATCTCAGATCTAGCCTTAGGAAGTTAACTAACAAACATGTTATTAACCACTGATGAGGAGCTGCTTGGAAAAAGAGATTATTGCTTAATTAATCTTTGTACTGAGCTAATAAGAGTGTTAAATGGGCTTCTCTGTTGCATTGGGTTGTTAATATAGATTGCAAGTTCCCTCGAGGGAAATCTGAGACCCAAGTTCCCTCGAGGGAAATCTGAGACCCATACGACATTAAAGTTAGCCATCCGACAAAGAAGATCTTCTTGGCATTAAAAATAACAGAGCCAAGCACCTTCCTCAATAACGTCACAAGATTCAATGGCTGTACATCTGAGTGAGCATGTTTGTGTGTGTGAATTACCGCGCTCTTTCTTCTTCTGGTGCGGAAGCTCTACCAAAAGTCTGATTTAGATTCAGCGCTTTTCATCGCTCTTCTGGTGCAGCATAAATTAAAGTTGCCACACTTATCTACAGTGAGCAGGTTCCAGAGATCAGAAGGCAGAATCTGAAGCAAACTCTAATGTCATCTGCTTATCATAAAGCGACAAACAAGATCAAAAATCTCTTCATGTTAATGAGGCAAATAAACCTTCTACTTGATACAAGTCAATGCAACGGGAAAAGGCAGTGGCCAGGTTGTCCTTGGGTACAGTGGCATTTTTAGTAAGGAAAGCTCAGGTCTTAGCCATGAAGGAAGGTGCCCATAGCTAACATGAAACCTTTGTTTTGAAAGGAATTAAAATTCCCTGTGTGAGAAGTTATCTATTGTCTTCAACTGCCTTTCAACATACGTGCTTCTTTTCAGAGAACAGAAAGATTCTATAGTGAGAAAGGTTGGAAGGGGATAATTCACCCTTGAATGTCTGGTGTTAGTAAATAAGGAGGGATGTTGGTCTATCACCACAGTCACTTCCATGCCTGCCCTTGTCCCTCATGAAACCAGCTTCCTTCCTTACACCTGAGGTATCTACTCCATATCCCATGATCTGAATATCATAATCAATGTGCGATTACATTTATTTTGTATAAAATGATCTCAAAAAGACTAGGGAAAGCATTTATGACATGAAAGCAGCAATATGATAAAGTGCATTTGTGTATACCCATATTTTTGATGTTAGGGTTTTATCTTGTCTGTATTCTTGGTGGCTTCAGGCATAACGCACTGCATCCCATCCTCTCACCAAAAGCTTGGGTGTGTCCAGATGAGGTTCAGTCCTTAACTTAAGGGCTGACTCCTTTGTGACTAGCACTTGATATCTTACAGGTCTATTTTATAGTCTCTTGCTATGCACACTTGAATATTGATGAGAGCCTTGCACTTATGGGATGTGGTCATAGTACAGATCACTGCTCAGTGGTCTGTTGACTGGTTTCTCTGTGTTGTCCATGTTGTCTCTAACATCACATCAAAGCACCAAGGCAAAACCTTCTTGTTTAGCATATCCTTGGAGATCTCTAAAAATCGCCTCACTTCATTACTACTGCAAAATGATCAATATGCTTTGCCAAAATTAACTGTACTTTGGACATTTCCCTTGCCAGATTACTGTGCATTTTTTATTCCTCAAGATTAATGGAGGCTTGTTCCTGGCCAAGATTTTATCATGGGTGTAGGCACGGCCGTGGAGTCTCTTTGTGCCTGTGGCCTTTCTCAGGAGCAGGTCTTAGCTGCTAATCGAAAATTGTCTTTGTACAAGCACACACGATTTGTGTTTGGCGAGTATGAGTTGGAATTCATAAATGGGGAGTGATTGATTGGAATAACATACTCCTGTGCTTTTATAAACATTAGGACGAGGGCTGGAATACCTCACTTATGACTGTCAACAGCGTATGTCCACAAATCAGACATGTTTTCCCATCCCTCATTTCCTGCTGACCTTTTAATGTACTAGCTGAAGCTAATATTATGGATACAACAGCATATCGATTTGATGTATTTGTTACAGATAATTAATATTGCTCTAGTTGGCCATGTTCTCAATTATTACTTCCAGTTGCTTCATAGTTATTAAACTGTCACATTTTCAAGCATAGACAAGTGTCCATGATGATATACAAAGGCTTTTTAAGTGGAAAACTTCTAGGTGCCTTTTTATTACTCAGATCCCCAGGGAATACCACTGTGGTCATGCTGTCTTCAAATATACATTTGACCTATACTTCGTACGCACAGCTAAAGGTTAGAATAAATATGCGTGTTTTCTCTGCTTATTAAGCGAAACTTGAGACATTAAGAGAACATGAGAGGAGGCTCTGCTGGTCTCACAAATAACACAGTAAATTGCTCATACTGCTTGCACCTGTCAGTCCTAGCTCCACTCCACTCATCCATGCCTCTGTTTCACCATACATGCATGCACAGAAATCCATTTGCATGGAAATATGCTTCAACAGTTAAAATTTGGCATTGTAAATCCAGCTTTAATATTGTTGGCAGTGCTCCCTGCCATGCATCAAGTTTCAGTAAACCCCTTCTCTGTACTGTGTGTTGGAGGCCCCATTGCACATCCTGCACCTTCTAGGCTCTTACTTTCTCCTACACCTCCTTCCATAAGCATCACCAGGTCCCTCTTGCTGCTGTGGTAGCCAGTTGAGTTGCTAAAGTAAGTCAGGAACCTCCTAGACACAGCACCACTGACTTGCTCGTGTATTGTCCTTAGTAAAATCTTCTTATGAATGTCCCTCTGGTAATGTCCTTTCTGTATAGATGAGTTAGATCCTAGAGGAGAGTCTAAGGGACAAGGTCAAAACTGCAAAACCCTGTCCAGCTCACCTCACCGTCTCAGGGGTATCTGTGGTCCTGTGCACTGTCAGCTGGCACTGAGCAGTGACTGTGCTTGAAAAGAGGGGAAAGGTAAGCTGAACTGGAAAAGCAGGGGAAACAGTTTGAATAAATGTCCCAAAAGGAAAGAGAGCGAGTGAGAAAATGACAGAAACAATATCATTAAATCTCTGTTTGGCAGGTAGCAAAAATCTCCCTTCTGCACATGGAAAAATCCTTTGGTATGCAGAACAGACCCAGCTCCCAACAAAGTCGTGTTGGAGTCACAGAATTGTCTTTTACAAGCTTCATCCCAAGCAAAAACATTCCTTGGCTTTTTACTGAGAAAAGTGGTCACCAAAAGAGGTCAGTAATCCAGCTAAAGACAATCATCAATAGTCCTGTTTGGCTAGGACAGGGCTCCCCCTTCCCCTCTATATATCACACCCTATTACTTCATTTTCTCTTGTAGCCCCTCAGAAGACCCTTTTGTTCCCCATTGCAGCCCTTGTCCCCTTCCCCCTTTCCAGTTTATGTACATTTCCACCATTGCCACGACCTTCACAGCTGATATATGGAGCATCCCTGCAGGATTGTTCTCTCTGACATTGAGCGTGAGGCTGTGCAATAAAACTAGGAATTAGCAGGCATTTACATTCTGAAGTTAATGACGAGGAGTGTGAGCCTTATGAACATCTGTTTCCACTGTTTTCAAGGGGGCCTTCAATTTACTCCTGGTTCTCATCTACGCAGCTATTACCATTAACCATCAGCTAGTGCTGTCCTGGGTCTGGGGAACAGAGGCTGGGCTGTGGAATAAAAGCCTCTAAATCATGGTAGGGTTTGGTTTTGTGGGGGGATAGTTGTGACAACACAGGGTTAGGAAATGATGGAGAACTTTGCAGGTGAGAAGAGAAGCACGAGAAAAGCTATCAGCATGTCCTGGTGCCGGGGGCTGTTCCTTCTCAGGCGAAGGATTTTCTACATCCCTTTGGTGAACTTTGTTACACTCCTGTTGGCCCATTTCTTCAGCCTGATGACATCCTCTTTATGGCAGCACAGACACCTGGTCTACCCACTGCTCCTTATTATCACCTGCAGACTTGCTGAGGATGCACTCTGTCCCATCATCCAGGCCACTAATCATGATATTAAACAGTTTTGGCCCCAATATTGACCCTCGGTGCATCTACATACATGCTGAGAGTGTGGTTGGTCCCATCATCCAGGTCTTTAATGAAGATCTTAGACAGTATTTACCCCAGTATCCAGTGCTGTGACACGTCACTTGTAACTTGCCACCAACAGGACTTCAGGCCCTCCGGGCCCATCTGCTTAGCCAGTTTTCAATCTACCTCACTGTCCATTTACACAGCCTGTACTTCATCAGTCTACGAGGATGTTATTGGAGACAATGTCTATGTCCTTAATAACATAGAGGTAAACAACATCTGCTCCTCTGGATCAGGTCAATCAGTCACGATTTCACCTTTTCAATTAGATCCATGCTGACTACTTTCCATCATCTTTGCTTCCAGGATTAGTTTCTCCATCACCTTCCCATGGATCAAGGTGAACTGACTGGCCTGTAGTTCCCCACAAATTCCTTCATGCACTTCTTGAAGATAGGAATGATATTTACTTCCTACCAGTCCACAGGAACCTCTCCCAGCTGCCATGACCTTTCAAAGATCGTTGAGAATGGCCTCACAATGTCATGGGTCAGTTCTCGTAGCACTCGTGGATACAACTTGTCTATGTCCAATTTTTTTAAGTGTTCCCTAACCTGATCCTCTTTCACTGAAAGTCTTCCTTGCTCCAGACTCTCCTGCTGGTCTCAGGGGCCAGAGATTCCTGAAGGCAGATCTTACCAGTAAAGACTGTGGAGAAGGCATTGACCACAACATTTTTCATGTCCTTCCTCACCAGGGCACCTGTCCCATTCAGCAACAGACCTACATTTACCCCAGTCTTCCTTCTGTTGTTGATGTATCTGCAGAAGCCCTTCTTGCTGTCCTTCACGCCCCTTGTCAGATTCAACTCCAGGGGGGCTTTGGCTTTCCTAACCCCATTCCTGCATGTTTGGGCAGTGTCTCCATATTCCTCATGGGTGACCTGATCCTGCGCCCACCTCTTGTACCCTTCCTTTTGTATTTGGGTAAAACATCGACCCCTCTAATTTTGACTCAAAAAACAAAGGCTGAAAGGATCTAATGCAGAGCAACACACCCAATGTCCTGTGCTGTGTTCAGGTGGCAGAGAGGGCCTTTTGGAGAGCAAAATGTCCATAAAAAGGGAAAGAAATGGAAGAGAATGCCTGAGTGAATTACAAAGGGCAGTATAAGGACAAATCTTCTGGAGCCTCTGTCTTTGAGTTTCAGAGCCTTGTAAGAGGGCATGTTATGCAGATGTCACACCCCTTCCTGATTTAGTGATGTTGCAAGTAGTCTTCACCTCTGACAGTCCCCCACTTCATTGCCTTTAATAACATCATGAAGGGTAATGAAGCATTTTAGGTTTCATGTCGAGATGGCCAGTATGGTGAGGGTAGGACACGAGGGCTTTCAGACACCTGAGACAACAAGTGCTCCTCATTTTGGCACCACAGTTGAGACCCATCTCTGCTGTGAAGGAGCAGCTGTGGCATGGATCATTTGGGAAAATGCTGTCTCTGAGTCTCTGTCTCACCCCTTGCTTTATTGGTCACCAAGAACATGGGCAAGGTTTCAAGATGCCTTTGAGTAGGTGCCCACATGGGGAAAGGGCTTCCAAAGCTCAGCTGGGTGGAAGGCTCCTCCTGCTGTAGGACTTATGTCTAGGAGCCTGGGAGCTGCCCCCATATTCAGTGACGTCTCCGCGGCCTTTCCCAAATTCTCCCTAGTCTGCCCATGAATTCCTATAAACCTATAGCGGGGTTTTGGGTATCTGGGGCTGAGGCATTGCCGGGCAGCAGGTAGAGAGGGTCGTCTGAGGGTTGCATTTTATCTTTCCCCCTTGTCAAAATCTAAGCATAATAATAGCCTTGAGGCCTTTAAAAGCCTGACACCAAAAGCAGCTTTTATTATGCATCACCCTGCTCTCAGTCTTTGAAAAGCTGTGATGCCAGTGCACACCTTAAATTACACATCTGTGACAGCTGGATTCATCACATAGATGTGGAAAGCTTTCTCCTTTCCCCAGATAACAGGGAGAGACAGGAAAATCAACATGTCATGTGAGTGTCTGTTGGTAGTCCAACTGATTTATCAAGCTCTACACTTTTCAGTGTGTGTGTTGTATTAGCTTTGCTTTTAAAAGCAGAAGGGCTCTCTGGCTGCAGCCACTCTCAAATCAAGCAACACTCACCACTCCAGTCCCCATACTCTCCCAAAATCTTTTCGGCTGGCATGGGTTGTCTGATGAAGATTCAGTTCTAAAATGCTGCATCCAAGATTTCAATAGAGATTTTTTTTTGTCCATTTCCCTTTTAAAAAGGGTAACCAAGAAAACACAATTTGCACCCAGGAAGGCTGATTTCGCTAAGTAGTTTAAGTCCATCAAGTGCCCGGTGACACTTTCTGTCTGTGAGTTTCAGATAAAGGCGGGGAGCTAAAGTAGCTTAATGGATTAAAGCAATTGCCTTCACCGTCAAGACACCTCAGTGGGAATCCGATTTCGGCACACAAGTGAAATTTCTCATTTGCTTCAGGAGACAGGTTGCCCCGGTTGCCCCAGTGGCCAAGAGCCCCCATGGAGCAGCCGAGGGGTGACCATGACCAGGATGATGGGAGGCAAGCCCCTGGTCCTGTAGTGCCACAGCCTGTCACATCTCAGGGCTGATGGATATGTTGACCTGCTGATGAACATGTCCCTGCAAATCAATCACCTGCCAGATGTCCTCCCCATATGGGATTTCCCCGCTTCTAAAAATGTAGCCTCCTATGGCACGGAGTAACCATCCCTTGGGGCAGATAGCCCTATTGCCCAGCAGGGGGAAATCCAGGGCATGGAAATGGCGCAGAGTGAGGGCAGAAATATGGACACATATTGGCACACAGCAAACACCCAATGGTATCATATGGAAGATGAACAAGAGAAGGTGCCCATTCAGGTCTCCCTAAATAAACCTGCAATGCTTCTCCCAGAAGGAGAGCATACAGATAAGCAAGAAACCTGCTTGATCTTCCCACCCCACCAGAAGGTACTTTGAGCTGGGACTGAACTGGGCTGTCAGGGTGAGAAGCTTGTCCTGCTATTAAATCTACCAGGACAAGTCCTGCCAGATTCTCATTCACTTGGAAAACAGCATTCAGATCGAGGAGGTGCTAAATGGTTAACCTTTCCATCAGACCACGGAGAGGCTCTGGCTGTGAAAACACCAGTAATTTACCTTCCATTAGGATTCTGCAGCTTCTCATCTATTTGAAGGCTGATGGAAATTGTTTTCGAAATAATAAGGCTTTCCCTGTAAAAAATACTATAGGTAATGGAAAGATTAAAACAAAAGTCGAGACAGGACCAATCTATATATTCAATCAGTGCTGAATGCTGAATGCAGTTGTTCTCCACTTCTGGACACATGCTACTAGGACCATACCCGAAAGCTCAGGAGGATTTCCAGGAATTGCTGCTATTTTAGTTTTCTTATTTTTTTTTTTTTTAGGTCAGCTTTGAGGTCAAGAAGAGAATAATTGAAAGCTATCTAAATGATCTGAGAGATGGCTGGAAAATCTTGCAGAGCACACACGACTTTTCATTTACAATCTTAGAGCCACTTCCAGGGAAGTGGCACAGTTTTGGGACAGTTCCTTTCTCTCTCCAGGGTGGCTATAGAAAAAGCAAACTTTCGTAAAGGATCTGCTTGTTTCTGTGTGTGGCTGAAGCCCATCACTCCTCATTTTTCTGGACATCCCATCTCTTCATTACTGTCTTCTCCAAGGTGGAATATTACAACTTTGTCTGGGCCAGTGTTGGTACACTGCAATTTTCATAAAGAGAAATCTCTCCAGAGTAGACAGGTTTGGGTTAGGAAGACGAGAAGAAGCCAAGCTGGGTCTAGCCAGGATATACCCCAGTTCTGCAAACTTTTTTTTTTTCCCACATGGTGTCTAGAAACACAGGCGAGGGAAAAGGAACCTGCTTCTAAACCCTGCAGGTGGAGGCTGATCCCATGCTGCTGGTCGAAAATCCTGTGAAATGTATCAAGGCCAGCACTGCACAGCAGTGATGCATCTGTATGTCGGAGGAGAGAGACAGAGATACCACTTAATGCCAGATTAACCCAACGCGATTTAAGAATAAAGAGCAAAGGAACATAGCTGTCATTTACCATTGGCTTTAAAATGCTTTGTGTTAACTGTATTTACTCCTCCATCCAATGTAAGCTCTCTGTTCAAACCCCCTTGGCATGTTCTCTCTGTTGGCATTTCCTACAGATCCCTACTTTACTCCCCTCTCTCCTGGGCTTTTCCTGCCCCAACTTTGACTGAAGTGTGAGGGGAGCAGAAAAATGGCCCAAAAACTGCTGCATGCAGGTTCATTTCTTTCCCCTCCCATTATTCTGTTAAGAACCTAGAAGACTGACCTTGACATAGGGCACCAAGTCATGTCCTCTGCCCAGTGCCCCACAGTGTAACCATTGCTTTCTCTCATGATGAAGTAGGAGGGAGAATGCTCTGCAGGCTTAACCAAAAGGAAACTTTTCCTTGCCAATAAAGTGAGCAGACAGGATGAGAAATGGTTCCTGGGTCCCATCTGCAGAGTTGTTTCTAGACTGCAGCCAGAGGTGATGGACAGAATTTTTTTCTCCACAGAATTAGGGACTTTCACTGTCTGTGCTGATGTTGTGCAGGTTTCTCCACGAGAAACCCAGAGCCTGAGAAATAGAACATTTTGGAGTTTCTTGGCAGTGAAAGACTTTCAGATCATGAAAAATCATTGAGAATAGCATGTAGTTGAAATTTTTATTGAGTGGAAATGCTGTTTTTCGTTGGAAAATGTCAGGGACAATTTTCTTCTCCACTCTAGCGGATCGAGTCGCACCTGAGCTTGAGCTCCTTTTTCACGTGGCTTTGTTTCCGTTGATTTTTACCTCCTTTTCCCCAAGATGTCCCTGTCCCATGAAGGCTGGCAATGTTGTGATGGAACAGGCAGCAAGGGTGTTCACAGTGCTTTCAGTGCACAGGAAGGAGTGTTCAAACAGCCCAGAGAAAGGTGTCATTTCATGGTTCCCTGGTGTTGGGATGAAACCACCTAAACAATTCCTCATTTACTTCTTCGGTCTGAAATGGGGAGTGACCCAAATGACTGCAGGAAGCAGTGGGCTTTCTTCCAGGCTGTCTTCCAGGCACCACCCAGGTTCTGCAGGCAGCAATAACTCACGTACTCACCACCAAGCTACCCCCATGCCTTCTTTGTCCCATGCACTGTCACTTAAAGAGCACTGGGACCTTCATCTGAAGTGCCATGACAGTATGGCTAGGGTACGGGTGGCTGCCTTGCTCCTATCTCATTAATTAAGATCCACCACCTAACGAAATTGCTATTTGCCACAGAGAGCCACGGATTATTGCTTATTTACCTTACAAAATACAAATAGGCTGGCAGGCAGAGGGTTAAGAGAAAGCAGCGACTAAGTACTTGTAAATTGATGTAGTGGCCTGAGGGTATCTCTGCTGGTAATAAAGTGCATCTCATAAACAGATCTGACTCCGTGCTATAGTCCAGCAAAGCAAAGTGGAGTGGATCTGTCCCAAATTAACTGTGAATGAGACTGACACTCTAACACAAATCGAATGCCCCTAGGGCTCTGCTCACATTAATTACGAAGCCTTAGAAAATGATCTAGAAGGGCTTCCTCTTCTCCAGGAGAAGCTAGTTGAAGGGATCCACAAACAGTGGAAAAGGCAGCGGTGTAAGAAGCAAAAAACATTTAAATCCTCTTTGCTCATGCTTTCTCATGATGCAGACCAGCAATATTAAAAATTACTGCTAAGTGTGAATTCATCTGGGGGCTGTTTTCCTCCTCCACCGCTCTCCCTGTCCTGACCTTCAAGGAGAAGTCCATCCAGAGCCAGAATGTGCTCCTTTTCTTTTCTTTTCTTTTCTTTTCTTTTCTTTTCTTTTCTTTTCTTTTCTTTTCTTTTCTTTTCTTTTCTTTTCTTTTCTTTTCTTTTCTTTTCTTTTCTTAAGGAAATGAGCTTGGCAGCCAGGACAAGGGGAGGGGTTGGGGGTCATGACTCTGACCCACACTGGTGGTGACACAGTGCCAGCATCACAGGGACAGCACAACTGTGCACAGCTGTGTTCAAAACTGACCGCAAGAAGGGTGGCAAAATGGGAAACACAGACTGGAGAAGCCCTTCACTATCATCTCAAAAGGTATAAAGCTGGGATAGATCAAAAAAGCCAAGAAAAGCCTCACAGCAATCCCAGCAGCCTGCCCTCAACAGCTGGGATACAGATGATTTTCTAGTGTAGTTATTTTTCCCACGACATGACATGATGGATGTCCTTTGGGATGGCTCTGAACCCACAAACCCGGCAGTACAGAGGGATGAGCCGGGGGGTTCTTCCAGATGATGAGGGTGAGAGCAGTCTGCCAAGGCACGGCGTCTGGTCCTGCTCCTCCGCCTGCCCACCTGTGTTTTCTCCTGCAAGATGTTACTGAGCATCACAAGTCAGCAGAGGAATAACAGCTCGGTGCTTTGTTTTACACACAGCTGCACGGACTTGCCAGATTCCTCCAAGCTGGTTTGATGACAACATTTAATGTTTCATGTGCTAAGCCACGTGTGAATATTAACCACTTCAGAACATCTCCCCTTCAGCAGGCAGAAATGCCAACGAGGTGGCAACCCATGGACTTCACACCCAGGGAATGAATGAGATTTGGAGCCAAAATTTTCCAAAAAAAAATAAAAATCCTGATCTGAACTTCAGGATGGCAAGTTGTCACTCTTTGTCTTTTCTTGTGATGGGCTCTTGAGGAGCCACAGGATGGCTCCTCATGTGCTTTGACTCACCAAGATACCGCACCAACAGCACAGGGTGGCTCTGTGCCGTTTCCTCCAGCTCTTGCATTTCTAATTTAATTCCAGAAACAAAGGATGGCATCTATTCTTTATGCTTTGTTAAGTAGCCTGTTAGGATTTTTATGATTCAACTAATATTTGTGTAGGTTTTTTTCATTGTAAGCATCAATCCAATGGTGACATTAAATAAAAAGTGCAGTCTCTTTATTGATTTTCTCTTAGTTAAAAACAAACATGTCATATATAATCAAGATGTACGCTGCCTGCAGACCGTAGAGGGCACATTTATAAAACCATTGAAAGAAATAATTAAACAGAATATATCACAGCCACCTTTCCAAATCATTTGAACAGGGATGTTACACACATAAAACGCTGATAGTCCTTCTGGCAAACTTTTAATACAATCATTTGGTTTGCACTTTAAATGTCTGGCATATTTTAACCCTGGAGATAAATTAATCTCAGTGGGATTGCTGAGTAATTAAGAAAAGTATCTCTGATGGGCTTGCTTCATACAGAGAGATGAAATAACATGGGGCTATTCATTTGATGATTTGATATCTTTACATTAAAAGAAAAAAAGGCAAACCCCGAGGCATGCCATTGTCACACAGAAATTGCTTTCAAACAAGTTGGGTTTTCAGTGTTGGGTGTATCACGGTTTTATAAATTGCCATTTAAAATGTAAAATACCCTGCATCCTGGAATGAAGTCTCTGGAGACCCCCCAGAGATGGATGGTCTTTGATGTTTGTGTTGAGCTATCTGTATGCTGTTTTGCTGGACACTGAAGGCTCTGATTTTTGGGGGGTAAAAAATGCCAAATTGAAATTGGAGTGCTGAGTCCTACTCCTGACCCCCACCTACCCCTCCAAAAAAAAAAAGAAATCAAACCTTGAATTACTGCCTGACTCTGTGATGGGCCATGATCACTGCATGTGAGCAACACACGCAGTTTTAGTCCCAGTGCTACTACACGCACATCACTCCGGGAACTCTTCCTAAGCTGTTACTGCTATTGGAGGGATGCTTTCATAGCAAGGCATTTAATTCATTTAAGACATTTTTAGTTGGACTTGATGATCTTCATAGGTCCCTTCCAACTGGAACTATCCTATCCTATCCTATCCTATCCTATCCTATCCTATCCTATCCTATCCAAGTCCAAATAGCTGTTTTGCTGGAAATCCTCTTGAGGAGCAGGCTCTGGGAGTTTCCACTTCAGCACCAAGAACCAGAGCTAAATCCCAGACAGGGAGCAGTAGCGTTGATCTCTGCTGGCTGTGCTGATTTCAGGCTCTGCTTGCTTCTGGAGGGTTGGCTCTATCACAGGATATAAAACACAGCCCTAGTTGAGATTTGAGACAATGATATGGCTCTTGTTTCAACTTGTGTCCTCCAGCACGAAAAGGATGCCAGGAAGCAGGTGGGTGTATCTGTAGAGAGGAAACCCATCTCATTATGAAAATAGTTATTCTCTGGAAAACAGACCTGAAATTAAGACATTAGGCAATTAGGACAGTCCCTTTACATGATTATTTTCAACTAAAACACAGCGTTATTGCTGGCTGAGCAGTGGCTGCATGAACAGCCCCTTTGACAACAGTGTCTGAGAGCAGGGGTCAGAAGCTCCTGTTAATTGGCTATATAAATAAAAATAATTTAGTTAAATTTACAAAGAAAGGAAGAAAAAGCAATAAGGTCTGTTCCTGTGGCTTGCCCCAAAACAGAGGCAACGCCATCCATATTAAAACAGCTCTCCCCAGAGAACCTGACAGTGCGATGTGGCTGCAAGTAATTATTTGTTTGTTGTCATTTCTAGTGCTACATATTTATAATTTATTTCAGGCTCTGTTGAGCCAAACACCTACATCAGTGAGCAATTACCTGCCCAGATGGAGCAGGTGGGGTGATGTGCCCACCACTACAAAGGCGAGTTATGTCCTCTCGCTCCGAGGAAACAGTGAATTAAGGGTCTGCAACTAAGGTTAATAACTCCAAATATATCTACTGCACAAGGAAGATGGATTATTTATAGGCACATATTCTGGATCCCAAACTCTCACCTCCTGCCCCTCCCCGCTGCTCTGCCAGCATCCTCTGTCCTGTCCATGACTCCAACCACATTTGAAGCAGGGCACAGCATCACTTTTCCACCTGCCATGTGAAGAAGCTGTACTTCAACAAACTTACCCAGTGCTTCTCACCTCGGCGTTTGTTGTGTCAGCCAAGGCAAACCCGATATCTAGGGGGGCATCCTAGATAGGCATCCAGGCATCCAGCCTGTTTCTAACTCATAAGTCACTTGTCCTGATGCAAAGAAAGAAAGCAGTGGCTGTAGGACATAGCCCAGAGGGCTGGCCAGCTGGCAAGGGCAGGCATTGGTCTGCTTCATCTCTGCTGACATTAGCATAATTGCAAGGGTATATTAACATGAAGCACAGCCCAAAAATCCACTTCAGGGAGGACTAGCCTCCTCTTTACTCACGAGAAGATCCTGAAGGTGAAATAAATGGACTAAGAGTGAAATTCTGCCATCAGATACCTGTCTACAGCTGCAACTGGTGTCATTAGAGCTCCATGTGTGGGCATGGAAAGAGGATTTGGTGTTTAAGATGAGACCCTTCTTTTTCAGTATCCTTCTTGTTCATGCTTTCTGAGCAAAAATATCTCCTGCACTGTCTCTGACCAAGGTGGGCTCAACCTCAGCTGTCTAAGGTCTGAAAAAATGCCACTCACTGCCAGGGTGCCACATAGAGGTGTGAAGGGAGGTGGTCCGGGCAAGCTGCTAGCTGGTGCAGGCCATGAGGGATGGGTGCCTCGGGTGATACACTGGGGCCTGGTAATCACTGTAATAGAGCTTGGAGCCAGGTACTGCCTCCTGTCCACATCACTCTCTGAACCTCCATGCCATTAGCTAACTGGGCTTCGCAGCAATGCCTCAGCAGGACTGGCATTGTCAGGCACGTTTTCCAAATGAGTGAATACAGATCGAGGAAAGGTGCATGTCCTGCCCGGCCTGTGGTTGTCAGTGGGACCTGCGAGCCCTGAGATGGCAGCAAGCGGTGAGGTCCTCAGGTCATGGTGGTGGCCTCTGGACTCACCGGGACCTCAGGGGAGGTTACTGAAGGGCTTCATCCTGGAGAACTCTGTCCTAGGGAATCTCATCTGGGGGGGACACAAAGGTGTTTACAATGGGATATACCCACTGAACCCAGAGTAATTTGGGGTCACCAGGGCTCTGGGACTTCCTGTAGAAGGATGCAAGGGGGATGCTCTTTCAGGGGTGCCCAGCGCCAGGCCAGGGGCAGTGGGCACCAAGGGGCAGGCAGGAGGCTCCCTCTGAGCACCAGGCAGCACTTGTGTGCTGGGCGGGTGGCTGAGCACTGGCCCAGGCTGCCCAGAGAGGCTGTGGGGTCTCCTCCTGGGAGAGCGGCACAAGGCGCCTGGACGGGGTCCTGGGCACCCTGTGCTGGGGAGACCTGCTGGAGCTGGGCTTGGGGACGGGGGCCTCCAGAGCTCCCTGACAGCCTCATCCATGCTGTGGCTCTGTGATTCTGTGGTGTCACAGCTGGGGACTATGCATGTACCCCTTACCAAAGCAGCCCCTACTGTGGTACTTAGCGCTAGTGCATGTGGCTGGCCAGGTGGGACGTGGGGTGAGCTGTGTGGAGTCACAGGATGCCACATAGCCCTGCTTGGCCTTCACCTCACCTGGTTACAGAGAGGAGCATGGCCTGTAAGAGTCGCAGATGTGCAGTCTGTGGAGGCGATTTGGTGGTGAGTCATCCAACCCACTTTAGATATCTGCTTTAACCTGAGATGCCCCTAACCTGCTTCTTCACAGTATCTCTGGAAGCACAGCCAGGTAACTCAGATGTCAACATCTCCTAGAGGAAGATGCACGTCACCTCTGATGGCCGGAAAATCCTCAGCGAACATTTTTTAAATCTGCCTGGACCAGATTTTAAAGATAGAAAATCTAAGGCCAGGAAAATGTGAACATAGGACCTGAAACTCTGAAGCGAGCCTGAATTATTAATTATTCTCATGACCCAGCAAATAAGAAATGCTCCATCCCTTAAAACCTGCTCAGAGTTAGTGGATGCTGCTGAATGGTCAGGAGGAGGAGTCTCCTCCATCCCTCACCACTGGCTCCTGGTGCTTTTTCACTTCAGTACAGGGTGATGGAGGGGGCTATGGGCCTTATGTCCCCTTCTCTGGCATGGCCCAACACAGTAGGACTCTCCAGTGGGCACTGCATTACGCTGGCAGTGGAAAGCAATACGTCCTTTTGGTAATGTGGGCACCAGGCAGCCACTCTGAATAGGAAATGACGGCAGTTACTTTATCTAATAACAGCATGAGAATGTAATGTGTCTTTATTGAGCTGCTGGCTTGCTGGTGAGAGCTGAAGGAGATGCTCTCTTGGGTATAGCATTTGCAGAGAGAAGTGACATGAGATACTGCCATAAACTCCCCTACTAATAAGCAAACAGAGGAAGGGAGAACATACCAACTGCTGCAGTGTGAAGGGAAAAATTAAGAAGGTGGAGGCAGCAACCTCCTTCCCCAGGCAGCAGATGTCCCCCAGGGAGAAATGAAGAATTCCCCTCTTGACCCAGCGACTAGAAAACTCATGTACAACTAATAATAATGTAAGAAGGATGTCTTTGAAAGGAACAATAAAAAAAAAGCTTCTTGCCATATTAGTGTCCTTCAATGCCAGAGGGAAATGTAGGCTTCTGCAGAAGGAAGATTAGTGTGGAAAGCCCAGCTCAGCAGCTGTACAGTGACCATGCTCTGCAAGTATCCATGGGGTGCAGGAAGGACACATCTGAGAGTGATGACCGCGTGTGGCTGAAGGGGAAAAGAAAGGTCACAAAGAGCCTCAGCACTGTGAAATCAGTTCCAGTTCACCAGGTTCACTTTCCTCCCTAGATCTGTAAAATTATCTGTGGCATTTATCATGGGTATTTTAATTGGCATGTTATTTAACTGCATTAAGGACCACTTCTGATACTTCTTGCCCAGTAAAAAAAAATGGCCTTTTGAGAAAATGAAAATTGTTGAGAAGTTTAAGATCACCTTCTGATTGAAACTTGGCAACTGCTCTAGGCGTCCCTGCTTGAGCAGGGGGGTTGGCCGGATTACCTGCAGTGATCCTTGCCAACCTCAACCGTTCTGTGATTCTGTGAAAGCATCCCTGCAATTCCAGTGCAGTTACTGTTTATATCTTTGTATAAAGTCTAAAGGGATTTTTGAACACATATTTGGTAAAATAATTCACTGCTAACAAAGTATTTTGGTAAAGCCAACAGATTTGGACAGCATTTTGCTTTGGGAAAAACAAACAAAAAAAAAACAGGAAAAACAAACCTTTTTTTTAAAGAAGAAAAAAGATTTGCTGATGTTCTTTTTCACCTCTCATCACTGTAGATACCAGGGAAGGTGAGAGGAGGGAATACCTCCGTGCAGTCCAATTTGGGCATTTTCCAGGGAGGTTTTCAGTTGTCCTCAGGTAGGCAGCTCTTCCTCTCACATGGTTGTGCTGAAGTGAGTGGGGTGAAACCAAGGAGAAGTGTGGGAATGGGATCCATGGGAGCAGGAATTTGCACCCATAACCATGAAGCTCTGAGCTGGATGGGCCGTTGTGCTTCTGCATGCATCAGCTGGGAAGAGCGGGTCAGGCTCAGGAAGCGGTGACAAGGACACAGAGAAAATGCATAGAGAAGCTGTGAGAGGGATCTGATCTCAGGCCAAAGGTGCTTTGCAAGGGAAACACTATCCATCTCTTTGGTTTGCTGGAGGACAGCTCAGCCAAAAGCTGCACCTTCACATGAGGTGTGTGGTGCAAGAGACCGCCTTAGCCTAGCAAGAGAGAGCACAATGACTTTTCTATATACAGAAGCTTATGCAGGAAAATAATTCAAACTGGATTTAGGATGCAAATTGTTAGTGGTGAAGATAAATCACCTTCGGAAGAACCTGCCAGGAGGTGCTATGAGTCTCCTTCACGGGAAATTTCAAACCTAGGCTGTGTGGAAGAGATGGGCCTGCACAGCGATCATATGAAGTGACAAATGCTTTACAGAGGACACATGCTGGAGGACTACAACACTACTTACAGTTTTAAAAATTGGTTCTGCTTTGCTGATGATGTACCTTCCGAGGCACCAATTCAACAGCATTAAACGCTGGGGAAATACCAGGCAGGTGGTGGCCCAGGCCTATGTGCCAATCCAAAATGCCGTCTCCTGCAGTCACTGCTGGGGACAAAGTACTGGGCAGGAGGGACCATTGCCCTGAGCCAGTGGGACATTTCTTAAGTTCCTGCTTAAAATGTTGGGTGGACAGCAGAGGAAAATATTAACTAGCGGTGCAAACACCTCTCCTCAAAACCTGCTGTGAGACCCAGGAGAGCAGATAGAGCTTCATACAGTAAGTTTGCATCCAAAGGATGAGGAATGCTGCCTGATGTCCCAGCCAGCTCAGGGGAAATGCATCTTCAACATGCCCCATTCATCCAAAACTATAAAGGGAGCTGGGGTGACGCACTCAGATGTAGGCACTTACAGAAGAGGTGCCAAAGTGGCCAGAATCCTGCTTCTGCAGCTCCTTGCCAGGTAGAAAATGGACTTGGCTAGAAGTGGCCAAGGGCTTTTATAAATAGCCAGCTAGCATCCCTAACAGGTGGGGCTGAGGGTGTAAAAGAGGTCATCCCGTGGATGTCAGTGTCTTGCACAGATACAGGGATAGGAAGGAATTAGGGTTCACTATGGCTGCAGTGTCTGGTGGGGCAGGAAGGCAGCAAGAGCAGCCTGTAGGAAGGACACCCTCCAAAAGTGCCCAGCCAGAAAGATAGACATCAGACTGAAACCAAAGCCCTGCAACTTAATATTCAGTTTTGAGAGATGTGTCTCCCGGACTCTTGGCCTGAGAATTTGTGTGGTTCCTGGATGCCTACAGTTTCCTATGGGTGGTTCCCTTCCATCGTGGCAGCTCCAACCAACAGCAAATTGGCAAAGTGGAAAGCTAGCTGCTGTATCCCTGGGCACATCTCCATCTCCTTGCTTCTTGCTTCTCCAACTCCATGCTTCTTTTTTATTTTCTCTCTCTCTCTCTTTTTTTTTTTTCTTTTTTCTTTTTTTTTTCTGGTATCTCAGTGAGTGAAAAATTTTAACCCTGACTTTCCAGATCCATGAGGTTTTTATGTCTAGTTGATCCTATTATTATGTTAGTAGTATGCAGCCGCACCAGTAGTTGAACTGTTGGAGCATTATAATCTCCCTCATATTATGATGATGTCCCTAGAGCTGCTAATTTGGCAAATCTGGGTCGTAGCAAGGATTTAGCCAAGGGTCTTTTGCCGTGCCACACAACTCATATTACAGAATGAAAACCCTTGGAAATAAAGACTATAATCTCCAGAAATGAGCAGTAAGCAGTTAAACAGGAGTTTAACTCTTGCACATGGACTTTTCTTCTTCTCTCTGGGTACACCTATGCAGCTAAATAAAGCCAACAAGGACCCAAACCTGATTTGAGGTGAGGTAGGGCAGCAGACCTTGCCTCCACAAGCCTGACTCAGATTGATGGAGTTAAGCTGGTTGAGAGCTGCTTGACAGTCCCTGCATGTGCAAGCAGAAGAAGGACCTGCATTCACCATGCAAAGAACCAGGATGGCTGGGTGCCTCCCCACGACCTTCACAGCACCACCCAGCTCAGCAGACGTAGCCTCCAACCTCTGACCTTCAGGTCTCCGAGGCTCTGGGTGAGAGCAGGAAGTCTTCTTCTTCAAGGGGCAGGATCCTTCTTCTTTAGGATGTCTGAAGATGCATCCTAATGCAGTCAACTGCTTGGTATTTTCTTTACAAGAAAAACATCTCTATTTATTATTTTTTTTTTGCAAACCCTGACAATGGCAACAATGAACAGAAATGCTGAGTACCTTTTGCTCATTTAGGACTTGAGTGGCAGAGTACTTGCACTGGTGATTTGTAGGCTGAAATTTACTGGTTTGAAGTGTTTGTGCAGCTACCAGCTACAGACTGGCAATAAATAAATAATAAATAGTTGGATGCCTGCAGTTACTTTGGGAACAGAGGAAAGGATACATTTAAGCAAATCAATTCACTCGCTTGTCCTTAAGCCTGTCTGAAAATATTCTCCAAATCTCTTTCAACGCTGCAAAAATTATCTCCTCATCTACAAGTGAATGCTAAGAACCACGAGATACATATTCCTCCCATCTTTAATGCTTTTGGGGGGAGGTTGTGTCGTCAGCTGTTCCGATATTTGAAAAATCCAACTTATTTATCTGCTTGAGCCTCTTCTTTTTTATTTTTATGTTATTTTATTGTTTTTATGCCCGGGCTCTCTGCAGTCTGGCAGAGCCAGTATTGCAGTATTGATTTAGGAGCTTGCAGCAGTGACAATCCCGTTCTAGGCTGATACTGGTGCTGTACGTGGGCTGCTCCGTCCTGAGCAGAAACCTCAACCCCAGGGCTGGGATCATGTTTAAAAAGAGGCAAAAGAAGAAAGAAAAACTACTTTTATCTGCTTTGAAGAGGGGGGAAAGGATTACAAAGGCTAAATAAGCCATCTGAGTACTTAGCTAGCAATCCTAAATAGCACCCTAATAGGAAGTTCTGGCAGAGAGCTAATTAAATTAGCCCTCTTTGATTTATTAACAAGCAGAGCAACACATCACACAGGATTGTCCCATGAAACAAATGGGCTTTCTGATTCCCTCGGCTGCTTCAGTGCTTTTGCCTCCTGGAAAACCTGGTCATGAGGAACCCTGTTTAATGAGAGCCGGTGGCTTGAAAAGGATCCCTGCCCACCAACACAGATACACGCTGGTAGCAATACACAAAAGCATCTTATTTTTCTTGTCCTTCCCTAATTCTTTTTTTTTTTTTTTTTAATACCTAGGACAACCCAATGGCTAATTAGTAATTTCCCAGCTACTGATATGCAGATGAATGACAAGCAAAAGTCTTCCGCATGTTTAATTATTCTGTTGATTCAGAAGCCACTTTCCCCCCTGTGCAAGTTCGTCTCCGTGCGTGTGCTCTCATGCATCATGTATTTCATTATTTTTAGAAGCGTGCTCCGTGCCTTTTCATGCTCTTGCAGTTCCAGCATCCAGCAATCGCATTCAGTGTCCAGCGGACCCGATCCAGCCAGTGTAAATCAGGGGAATGTTGCTGACTTTGCATGGAGTTATACCAAGTTGCACTAGACCCCAGGCTTGATGTCTCCTATACTTTTTTGGGGGGTGCGGGGACGCATTGTTTGTGTGCTGGGAATGTCTCCTTTACGAAACAGCAGAATGCAACATTTAGAAAGCATCAGAGTGACAAAAATCCAAAGCGAAGCCTGCAAATGCACAGGCGTGAATCTATTTATATAGCGAGCTCTACTTCTGCTTAACCCCTGCAAGGAGCTGTAACTCTCTCTGCATATTTGATTTTCCTCCCGGGCTGCAAAATGTAGTCTGCTCCATCTAATTTTGCTACTTTCCAACAGTTTCACTGGTGGGCTTCTTTCCTACCCCTTCCATTTAGCTCCAGTATTAGGGTGCTTTCTGCTAAATGAAGCCAATTAATAAATGGAGACGTTAAGCAATCAATTTTGCCTGCCTATCTCCCCAGCCTTACGTACGCCCGGCTGTAATCGCAAGATAAATGCGATGTGCTGATGTATGGTAATGTTCAATAATACATTCTCCGCCAGGCTCAATTCATCAGGGACTTTCTGGAGGGGAGGCATTCGTTATTGGCTGTCTCCGGACCTCAAGGATAACATTTCTGTCCTTTCCATTGGCCGACCCGCTGCTGCAAGCCTCTTGCCGTCTTATTTTGATGATGAATATGAAGGCACGCTGAGCCGTGCCGGAGCGCAGCGCTCGCCCACCGCACTCCCACCCCGGGCTCAAGGACTTCAGGGGCTGCCTCACCGCTTCCCCTGCCCGCCGCCGGCAGCAGCAACGACCAAAGTTGTGATGCTTTTCTTCACCCAGTGCTTTGGGGCTGTCTTAGATCTCATCCACCTGCGGTTTCAGCACTACAAGGCGAAGAGGGTTTTCTCGGCCGCCGGGCAACTTGTCTGCGTCGTCAACCCAACGCACAGCCTGAAGGTGAGTGAAAGATGGGTTTTTTTTCCTCTTCCGATTTCTTCTCTCCCTAATCCCTAACCCCCTCCCGCCGGCGTTTCTCTACGGGGATTGAAATCTCCCTCCGGCAGCAGAGGGAGAGTGCTGTTTAACACAGCTGAGGGGGTGTTTGCATTGTCTTTGCTGCAGGAGCCACTTTAGAGGGAAGGGAGAGCATCCCGCTGCTCGAGGCGGTCGCGGGAAGTCGCTGCTCCCCAAATCACCAAAGTTTCCTTGTTCCTTTCATCTGTGTGACAAGCAGGCATGCTGCAAGCGTTTGGGGGGAAAAAAAAAAAAAAAGAAAAAAAAAAGTTTGTTTGATGAATTAGCATTTTTTTGTTAAAAGGGCTCTGGCACAGCTAGTGCTGCTGGTGGTGTGACAATGTGCTGCTGGCCAGCAGCAGGGAGCAGGGCAAGAGACCCCCCACACACAGCCCAGGGGGTCTCTGGCTGTTGGTCGCGCTCACTTTTGGGTGAAAAAAAAAAGCTGTTTCTGCCTCCCGAGGGGAGGCTGAAGGCATCCCTCTGGTGTGGAAAGCCTCCTTCGTCCTTTGCAAGGTGAATCTATTTTAAGGTGGGAGAATACATTTGCCTTAATGCAAAACTATTTATAGCCCCCATAAAACATTTCTCTCACTAGCACGGTTCTGGATTTTTACTGACAAAGTGTCAACAGCTCTGCCTATGCCAGAACACTGATGCTTTCATGTAGCAGTGGAGCGGTGGGGGAAGAAAGTGACTGGGAGGCTTTAATTACTTTATGATGGTAGCAAAGAATCAACTTTACCAAAGTGAATCTCTCTTGCTGGAAGCAGACCTGACTTGCAGAGCGACTGATGCAAACTCAGAAGGGGATTTAATTCAGGACAACTCATCTCTGGCTCTGGTTTTCTGCTCCGGGAAGTCTGCTGATGGGGTAACCCCCACCTCGGAGCAGCATCCGCCTGATGCAAACTGCAGCGCCCTCTAAAAAAGAGATTTCCAGAGTTATATCTGCAGTCTCAGGCAGGGAGAGGTGGTTTCCAGCACAACACCAGCTTGGGGAGGATTTCCAGTGAGTGTTACCGGCCGGCAGGCGCTGTGAGGGGATGCTGGAGTGCAGGCTCGCCTCTCATGTCATCACATCCTCGGCCACCACTGACACGAGCTGCTTAAAAATCCCGCAGCCCTGTCATTATCTTAAAGGGATCTGCCTGCCCAGATGGGTAAAGCACTTTGCAGAAAGAAAGACCCGCCTTCCTGAGTGCATGGAGAGATTTGGTAAATGAATGCTTCTGTACTTGACCCCTTTTATGTGACCGTCTCCCTCTACTTTCATCTCTAATTTTAATTATGAAAAAAAAATCTAAGCAGCAAATTGTTATTGAAGGTCACATTACAATGTCTGTCTGATAAGACACCACACAAGCACACAGAGGGGTGTCCATGGGTCTCTGCCCCGGTAACTAGGACAGGACCTGAATTTATCTGTTCACATCCTCCCAAGTTGCAGATTCACTACAGCAGAACCTGCAGCATTTTGCCAGAAAAAGTTGATGCTTCAGCTGCTCTCTGTTAAACACATGGGGATTTTCAGCACATTAAAATCCCCATGGCCAAGCTCTTTACTGCTTGGACTCAAAGCCCAGCAGAGAGATGAACAGTCTCAGTACTGTCTTGGTGGCTCTTGAAAGCAGGCAGGTGGGACAATTTGACAAGAAACCTTGGCTGGAAAAAAAAAAAAAAGAAAAAAAAAAAAAAAACAACAACAAGTGAGCCACCTCCACATGAAGCAGTCACCCCATCTTCTCCTCCCTGGCCGTGGAAAGGGGTCACCTCCAGCGAGCAAGGTGCTTTGTCCAAAATTTGGTGTCACAGACCAGCTAGGTGAACTTGTTTCTGCCCTGGGGTTGGACCTATCCCTCCGTGGTGGCTTGCAGTATTATGACTTCTTTGGTGTTTCAGAGTCTATTATTTCTAGCCGGGTCATTTCATCTGTAACATTTTGTTGACAGCCCCCAAATCTATCTTAACAATTGACAAGTGGAGTGAAAACTGTATTAAGGTTCGTGGTCAATGAATACGAGCCTGCTAGGAAAGAAGGGCTGGGAGCAATGTCATTCCTCTCCGTTCCCTTCAAGGCTTAAATGTTTGTGCTTACCCCACAACTGTGAGCTCTTTGCAAAGGGATTACCTTATTCTGTATTTCTGCAGCGCCCCAGTGAGGGGGCTCTGGGCTGACTTGGGCAAATGACGAATGGCAGGCGTCATGTTCTGCTGTGACTATGCACGCTGACATCCCTCACACAGGTCAGCTCCTCCATCAGTGCCAACGTGCATAACTCGTCAAAGCCACATCACAGCAGGACCCCTGTTCTCGCCCCTTCTGCCCACGGGAGCGCTCAGGAAATGTGGTGGCATCCAGCCCCCTACCAAGGACCCGTGGTTGGGCATTGTGGGCATGCACCAGAAATTTGGCACCATGTGAAGTACTTGGTGAGCAGCAGAGGGCAGGGGAGCCCCCAGGTCCATCCTGCACAACACGGGATCGCAGTGCAGCCATGGCCAGTCATCCCCATAGGACTTAAAGGAATTAATTAAGTTATGAGATGATGCCGATGTGAAGGAGGGCATAAGTAGTTTAATCGTACATTCAAAAAGGTTTACAACGTGGTTTATTGGGCCAGTCTGTGTTCTAGGTGTTTTTTAAAGCAAGAAGAAAGTCTGCGCTGAGTTAGAGGAAAGATTTGAATCCTGTCCCACCAGCTTGGCTCTCTGCACAGTGGCCGGCCAAATAGCATTGTAATCCAGTTAATCCCCAGCAGGATTAAAGTGCTGTGGTGCATTATACCCCCATGAGACTTAGTTATATACGTCCTCTAAGGGAAGAGATAGGCACTGAAACGTACGGCTCACAACCCCCTGCCATCCTCCACCACCATCTCAGCACAGGTACCCATGCAGGGCTGGGATTTGGGGGGGCAGGTGGCATTTTCCCATGTGAAACAATAGGAGCCTGATAACCAGGGTGAGAGGGGCTTTGGCAGCCCCCCTGAAGCCTGCAATCCCAGGTTCCAGTCCCAGCTTGGGGACAGGGCTACATTAACGCCGGACAGGCTTCAAAATCCTTTTGTACGGATGCAGCAAGCAGATGATGCTGGGGACCAGGAGCTCTCCCCTCCCAAAACCCACTGATCTGGAGCTCGCAGACCCACACATGTACACCACACGGGTCCACAGCACAGCGATCTGGTTGCAGGGTGGCACAGGCTTTTCTTTGAGCCTGTTGGAAAGCAGAGCAGCTTTGAGCTTCAGCATCAGAAATCACAAAACCTTCTGGGAGGATGCAGAGGGAGGGGAAGAGATGACGTTCCCAAAGTTTCTGTGCTAATACTTTTAATGCATGTTAACTGGTGCTCCCTGGCATGCTACAGCTCTGGAGACGGGGTAGAGGGGATGGCAAGTTTGCATACATATACACTGTATATGCATACATATACACGAGCGATGCACAACGGCTGCAATACCTCCCTCAGGAAAAATACTGTCCCAAAGCAATTGTTGTTGCAAATACACAGGGTGTGGGGGAAATCAAGGTGTTTTCATAAAAGCCTTGATTACGTGAAATGAGTCGTGAGGTCTCGGTGTGCTTCCCAGCAGATGTAAGTCACACCCGGAAATTTCCACCGTTGGCTTTAATTAGCACGCTTTGGCAGTTGTCTCAGGAGAGAAGCCAAACCCTGAGTGTGGTGCTGCAAGCCCCAGACATTAAAAGTCCCACGGCCAGGTCCCCGAGCATCATTAAAACTCCTCAAAGTCAGAATTTACAAATAGCACGACATGTTTCATCGTTAAGATTCTCCCCTGGTATCAAAGACCACCCAGCACACTTTTTATCCATATTTCTGAAGGGGGGACACTTAGAAACTTTTTTCAGAGAGAATCTGATATTCTTAAGCAACCCAAAAAACTGAGTTTAAAGGGAGCACGTCATCCCCAGTGCCTTCCTCCGTCAGCATCTCTTGGCTCGGGGTGGAATGGGGAAAAACCAAGAATCCTGCAGTATTTTCATGGGGAAGGAGTGGCAGTCTTTGCCCAGCTTTACCCAGGATTGAGTGGGGCAGTGGGGGATGAAGATCAGCTCTTCTGGAGGTAATGAGGACCACTGCTGCCCTGCAATGCTGGCTTGTGCCTGGTCCTGAGCTCTCCTCCACCTGCTCTATCTGACCGTGGGAGCTACTTCTCAGCCCGCCTGTGCACATATGTGCTTTGGAAGTGAAAAGGATGGAAGTTGGGAAGTTAAACACCTTATCAGGCTGCTTTATTTTTCCTTCTTTTCAGTTTGTCTCTTCGTTAAGTGCCTTTTCTTCCAAGTTATTGTTGCATTCTCATGCTGCTCATTGCTGGTAACACAAAACCCTTAAGGCAAAAGATTTCCTTATCTGTCATATAGTAACCTTAATTTGGGCTTTTTTTTTTTTTTTGTACTCCTGCTGAAGGAAATCATCACTAACTTCATTGCAACGTCAAGTCTCTTATTTGTCTTTAAGCTCCTTCAAAAAATAAAATAAAATCCAAACATCAACTTGCTTGGTGACATCAATTTACATATTGACTGATGAAGTCCTGTTTTAAAACAATCATCAGCAAGACAGGGAATGCTACAAAATTAAGGGATAGGTTGCAGTCACCACTTTTTGATGCCACTAGGAAGAAAGCCAAGTGCTCTACAAGCCTGCAACGTGCTGTTTCGGTGCACTGGACAGTGGTTCCAGCAGGCAGGTCCTGCTGGTGGGGTCGTGGCCATTTGTTGTCCACCCAACGTTGGGAGCCCGATCATGATTCAGTCAGTGCTGCAAAAAGATATCTCTGCTTTGGTTTGGCGGTGCAAAACCACCTTCAGCAGCTTCCCCTGCTGCAGCAGCAAACAGCTGGACAGGGCAGTGGCTTCGACTGTCCCTCACAACCTCCCACCAAGCTCTTACCCCCAGGGATTTTTGAGGACAGTGCTGTAGGGCTGTGCTGAAAAATGGTAAAATCTCAGTGCTGCATAGGGATTTCCTGAGAATTTACTCTGGGTGACCTGCTGCTCACAGCCACCTGCAGCACTGCTCAGCTCTCCCGCAGCGCTCTCATCTAAGGAGGGAAGAGCACTCGGGCACTGCAGACGAATTGCCTGACACATACATGTGTACAATTTACAGCAGTTTTATTTATTTAGAGGCATTTCTGAGCATCTTATATAACATTAATGGATTTATCTTTAGCTCTCCCCTTTAGTCTCAGCAACGGCAGGAAAGCATCTTTGGAGAAAGGCAGAGACCTCCAAGTGCTTTGCACATTTATTTTATTTATTTATTTATTATTTTTTAAAAGGTAAAAATACTTGAACGAGCTCTGGAAAGGGATTAACCACTTATTTCCACACCAGATGTGGTGCTTTTAGTTCTGTTATTTTCTTTCTTTCTTTCTTTCTTTCTTTCTAGAGCAATTTCACTCTGCACTGAAGTCCCTTTTCCTTCCAGTTTGGCCTCCCCAGTAAAAAAAAATAAATCACTTGCACAGCTCAAGTGCTGTTGCTGGTATCTTACACATGGAATATTAAGCTTCAGAGTGGCTGGAGAATTACCCACCAGCCTCTGGGAAATGCATGGCAGAGGAGAGACATGGGTCCTTGTGAATATCTTAACCACAAGATCACACACTCTCTCGCATCAAGTGTCAGCTGGAATGGAAAGAGAAATAGAGGAATAGAGCACAAATGAGACAGAAAAAGATGAATTCAGTAACTTCCCCTTGTGCAGAAAACAAATAAACACTTCAGACAAACAAGGAGGCGGCTGCCACGGAGCAGAAAACCACATCAGCAGCGGATGAAAATGTTCTTCCTCTCTCAGGGACTGCCGTGTGGCAAATAAGCCAAATAATTAATAAGAGTTAAAATAGAGTGAATCACACCACGTGGGGTTTGTGTAGGGCAGTGGGGACAAGGGAACAGTTAAGGTTACCTTCAGGTTGAAATGTGCCCGAGGGTGCTGTATTGGGACCCCACTCCCAGTTGGAATGGGGGGCACCAGGCTGGTCAGGAGGCTGGAGCACAGCATGGAGGAGGAGAGGCTGAGAGGACCAGGCTTGTTCAGCCAGGAGAAGAGAAGGGAATTGCAGTCTACAATTAACTAATCGAACCATATAGAGAAGGCAGAGCCAGTCTTTTCCCAGAGATGCACATTGGAAGGACAAGAAGGACCAGACATAAGCCAAAACAAGAGATATTTTGACTAAATACAAGGGGAAAAGTCTTTCCCATGGGAGAGTGTGCCACTACCATAGGCTGCCCAGAGGGTCTCTGCCATCTCCATTCTTGGATATTTTAAAAATTTGATGGGACAAAGCCCTGAGCATCTTGACATAACTCTGGGGTTGGACAACATGGTGCCCAGAGGTCCTTTCCAACCTGAACTGTTCTGACCATACAATCCTACATAAAAACAGAGCTTGGTGCACAAAGAAGGGTACAGCATTACAAGGGATTCAAGGGCAGTCTTGAGTGTTTGCATCAGCAACAATCAAGACAAAGTGTGGGAAATATATGAAGAGAAAGAAGACAGGAGACAGACTGATATGTGGGAGATACTCAGGAATCCAAGGGTCAGCATAGAAGATTGACACTGGTGGAAAAGGATTGAGCTATATCAGTTACATCTGACGATGTATCAGTTAAATCTGACGATTTAAACTCATAATTTAAATCATTACACTAGTCCAAAGCCCAGAGATACTAGCAGTTAATGAAATTAGCCCGGATTGGGAAGAGGGTCACTGTGGCAGACAAACAGTGGCAAAAGAGAGTAAGATATATTTCAAAATATGCTTTGGGATAAGCACCCACATTGGTACTTACAAGCAATATGAAATAAATTCTGAAGGAGAGAGGACAGATTGTTCAACATCTATCTGTAAAGGCTTTGAACCCTGGCACAACAGTAAACATGTTCCTTAAGAGCACTGAGAGACTACCGTGGAGCAAATAATCCCCTCAGCCAAATCTGCCTTTCATTCTCCTTATGGGATGGTTGCCAGCAGAACAAACTTTCCTTGGGTTTATTCAATTAACTGCTTCATGATTACTTTCCCCCTCCAGCAGGATCCCTAATGCTTCAGACCTGCTTTTTGGTGCGTGCATTGTGTTAATTATCTGTTCAAAGAGGTACAAAGCAGAGAGGCTATGTAGGTAGTGTAGTTTCCTTTCCCTGCCTGGATTTTGGACTTGCTCACAGAATCACAGCATGGTTAGGATTGGAAGGGACCTCTTGTTCACCTCCGTGCTCCAGCAGGGCCCCCCAGCACAGGGTGCCCAGGACCCCGTCCAGGCGCCTTGTGCCGCTCTCCCAGGAGGAGACCCCACAGCCTCTCTGGGCAGCCTGGGCCAGTGTTCCCAGCAGTCATTATGTGGCCAGAGGTTTGTCTGGCTCATATAATTTCCTCTCTGCCATCGTTCTAGCAAATGTTTTGGGGGGACAACTTTAGCCCTGGTAAGTCAAGTGGTATCCCCCATAAACAGCTATCTCAAGGCACGTACACAGGCTTAGACCTCTCGTTATGTAGGCTTTTGGGACTGGGTGGAAAGACACTTTTTCCATAGCCACACTCCAGCGTCAGTGGAATTCAAACACAAAGAGGACAGCAATGTAACACAAGCTCTTTCCTTGCAAACAGAAGTGTCTTTACTTGCAGGCAATTCACAGCTATGCCACGGTTGAGATTTAAAGTGTTGCAGGAAAACAGATAGAAACTCTCGTAGTAAGTCACAATGGCTTCATCTGGTTTGTCCCATAGAAGCAAACAGGAATCTTTCTTCCAGATGCAATTCCTGCCTGGAATCTCCTGAGTCTAATTCATACAGGAAATAATGTAGCTTTAAAAATAAATGAAACTTTTCCTGTGTTTCTTCTGTCGTAGAAAATATTTCAAAAAGGAGACTCAAAAATGTTAAGGTCATGCAAGGTTACACAAACATAACCACTGGTTTGTAAATAACTGATTATAAAGGCTGAATTTTCTTTCAGGCTGTTGGTAAAAGATGAAAGCACTATCGCAAAACAGATCTGAAGCCAGCTTAATCTCCAGCAGCTTCACAAGGCAATTGGAGATAATTTAGTGTTGCAGCTAAACACAAGCTTACTGGGGAGGCATCTCGTAATAATTTTTAAGCTTCAAATGTTTTTTCTATTTATTTTTTTTTAGTTTTCTTTTTTCAGTAATAAGCCGGTGATTAGGAGAAAAACATCCTAGTTCACAGATAAATCCAGGCTGTATCTGGGCATTTTGCTTTTTGCTGCTTTAACTAAAGCAACTTTAATTTGCCAGAGACCAATCAACAGCCTATAGCAAAGAGAACGCAGTCTGATGAAGCAGATGTTGGGGAAGGGAAGACCTTTTATTTACTCACTCATAGGGAAAATTAATTGATGCCAAAAGCAAAATTTCAGCATTTTTTGTAATAGTAACTTTTGCTTCTTGACTTTTACAGCACAGAAGAAACTTGCGGTAGCTTCTGTGCTGGTTTTCACAAAAAAAAAAAAAAAAAAAAAAAAGGGGCCTCGATGCTCCCTACAGGCAAGTTGCACAGTCCTGGCTAATGTATCTTTGCAACTTGGCCCCTCCAGTAAGACTTTTGCCACCTGGTGTTTGCAAAGAGCTGAGATGTGAAAGAGGAGCGAGACCCTGGTCCTGCCCTCTGCAGTAGAGAAGACCTACAGCCCAATTCCAGTTTTATACATAATTTGTTTCTGTGGCAGGGAGCAACCCTACGACCTCTTGGTGGGTATGTTCGCCTCGTTGGGACAGTCTCATATCAGACTTCCCCAGCTAATAGTGGGGCACAGAGCGCTTGGGTCAGAAGTTTGCTGTGCAAAGTTCTCTGACATCAGGTAGGAGGTTTGGGATGGAAGACAAAATACTTGAATCCTCTGC
Organism: Cygnus atratus; assembly: GCF_013377495.2. Classification (NCBI taxonomy): domain Eukaryota; kingdom Metazoa; phylum Chordata; class Aves; order Anseriformes; family Anatidae; genus Cygnus; species Cygnus atratus. The sequence continues at coordinate 178,662,429 of NC_066362.1, read as the reverse complement.
TATAGGTTAAGCTTCTGTATGTGTGTGAGGGGCCCATCTGCAAAAACAGCCGTGTTGCCACAAATACTGTGAAGATGCTGATGCTTTTGGTGTCAATGAGGCTGGGGTGTGTGCTCTTCCAATCTCACAGTTGGGCTGTAAATATTTAAGGCTCAAAATGTGGATGCTGAAGCTTAATTGTAGCCACCTAAGTTTATTATTTTTTTCCTTAATCACTTAATGATTATCATAGCCTGTGTGACCTTGACTCACAAAGCTAGCCCTAGCCTTATCTAGCAAGGAATTAGCTATCCTTATTACCATTTTTGGAGGCAAGAATATTTTGTACTTCTGGAGATCAAATTCTTAAAGACTTCTTAAATTAATTCTTCAAAATAAGTCTTTAAGACTGATGATACCTGCCTTCATGTTCATGTATCTGATGTAATAACAGTAAAATGTTAGAAGCCCATTTAAGACATCTTCTTGTACTTAAGAGAGAGTTTTAAAGCACGTTAAGCAATTCATGTGTTTTGCAGTGACTCTTCAGCAATAATAAATTTTAATCATTATGGAAATTAAAAAATCTCAGTATGGCAGGCTGGAGAAATGAGCTGACATCGTGCAATTCAACAAAAGCAAATGCTAAGACCTGTACCTGGAGAGGAGAAATCTCATGTACAAGTAGATGCTGGAAGCCAGATGGCTGGAAGTGACGTTTGCAGAAAAAGTATTGGGGATCATGGTACACACCGTCCCTGGGCTGTTCAAGGAGAGGTTGGACGTGGTGCTTAGGGACATGGCTTAGTGGGTCACACTGGCGGCAGGGGGATGGTTGGACCAGATGATCTTGGAGGTCTTTTCCAACCTGAATGATTCTATGATTCTATGTTACACTGATGAGAGGCTAGAGCCTGAGCTGGAAAACGTCATGTGGAACATGTGGAACAAGGTAGATAAGGCTGCAATTTGCAAGGTCCTGTAGTTTTGCCACCTAACCTAACCCATAGAAGTGGCCTAAAAGAAAGCTGGAGAGGGATTTTTATCAGGGAGCATAGCGATAGAACAATGAATAATTGCTTTGGACAAATGGAGAGGAGATTTAGATTAGATGTGATGTGAGGAAGAAATTCTTCACTTAGAGCACAAACTGCACATGGGAGTTAAGGCTGAAGATGCACCTTGCTTCTGTTCTTTTTTGTAAATTAATTTTAATTACCTAAAAAACAGTGTTAAACATAAACCCAGGGCACAGGATGGGTGGTGGAGGGCAGTCCCTGTGACCGAGGGGCAGTCTTTCTCTCTGGCAAGCCAAATGGCCCAGGGGAGCCAGCCCCAGAAAAGGGGCACCCAGCCCCCCCAACCCTCCTCCTTCTTCCACTTGAGGGCATCTTCCAGGCCGCTCCCAACACAGCTGCCTTTGGCCACGCATGGGCCACTCCATCACAGAGGCTTGCTGAGGTCACAGTGGCCACCACTGCCCCGCCTTTGCTGCGGGCCCTATAAAACCGATGGAAGTGGATCCACCTCGGCCACATCACACCTGGGACTACCCTGGCATGTCTTTGCTACCTACCATCCGAATGCACCAACAGCATCACAGGAGTGCCCGACGAGCTCCTTACTCGTTGCGCAGGCCCCATCCCAAGCATTAGCTTGGAGCCACCAAACAACATGGACATCCCACAGGCTCACCTGCAAGACATCCCGGCAATAAAGAAATCTGTTGCCGATTGTCAGGGGTTGTATGAGTGCTTCTTTCCCATCCCCCAGCCCTTGTGTGAGAGGTGGCATCCCTTCTGCACAGAGCCTCGAGGAAGAGCACAAGAGAGGACCCAGCTCCCTTCGGGCTGCTGCAATGGGGTGACAGGAAGAGTCCCCAAGGGCCACCATGTGCCTTTAACATTTGTGAAAATAGACTGAGGGGTGAAAATAGTAGTGTGTAAGTGATTATAGGTGGCTAATTTCTTATATTAGGAGTGAGTTTCTATATCTGACTAATTGGTAACGACAGACATGGAGAGCGCTGAGGTACTCAGCAACATCTTTGCCTGCGTCTGCACTGGTAGGTGGGCTTCCCAAGACTTTCATTTCCCTGAACCCACAGATGGAGGCTGGGTGATCAAAGTCCCCCCCACTGTAAGTGAAGAGCAGGTTCGAGACCACCTGATGAATCTATGAATGAACAGGTACAAGTCTATGGGACCTGATGACATGAATTGCAGGGTCCTGAGGGAACTGGCTGATGTAGTTGCCAAGCCTCTCTCCATCATAGCTGAAAAGTCCTGGCATTTGGGCAACGTCCCTGATGAGTGGAAAAATGGAAACTTCAAGCCCCTACTCTTCAACAATTAAAACAAAGTGTTGAACAAAGAGCACTACTCTTCAACAATTAAAACAATTAGGAGACATTTCTTCTCAGAAAGAGCGGTCAGGCATTAGAATGGGTTGCCCAGGGAGGTGGTGGAGTCACCGTCCCTGGGGGTGTTCAAGGAAAGGTTGGACATGGTGCTTAGGGACATGGTTTAGTGGGTGACACTGGTGGTAGGGAGATGGTTGGACCAGATGATCTTGGAGGTCTTTTCCAACCTTAATTATTCTATGGTTCTATGATTCTATACTGTACTTAGAAAATATAAAGCACTTTAGGAGCGTTAAGTAATACTTCGAGGTCTCATTAATCCATGGTTAGCATGCAGCCACCGCTGGGAGGGAAGGAAGGAATCACGCTGCCCCAGCGTTACACATCACACTGTCCCCGCCTGCCTTCAGGAGGGAAGCAGAGGATGCCCGCTCCACCTGGGGCTGTGGGAGGACGTGGGGGCAGACAGAAAGCAACGGTCAGAGGTGAACACCATGAGGCATGCATAGCCCTCTAATTGCCCTTCTTGTAGAGCACTGGGTTTTCAGGGTGGATCTGCACCAACATCTGGACTTTTCACTACAAAAAGACAGAAAAATCAGAGCCTTTTTGCTTTCAGTTTCCAAACAGAGTAAAATTCAGCCACCTATGTTGAGTTTGAAGGTGCTGCCTTGGAAAGGCATGTGTCAGTGCAGTGACCTCTGTGCTTTTCCCTAGCAAAGCCAAACTCTTTGGAAGATAACCATAAATCACCTGGGATTCACCTTCTTCCTGTGTTGCCCTCATTGCTAACGTGGACATATCTTTTGTACCTCCTCTAATCCAGAAGTGATGCTTGGGGAAGCAATAAATGCCATACCATGATGTGAGGCTCCCAGTTTTCCAGGATTTTTATCTAAGCATAATCCATTTATGTTATTTAATTACCATGAAGCAGCTGACTTATAACATCTAAAATACATCTATTTGCCTTAATTTTACAGTATGGTAATTAACTACCAATGACTTATTTAAAACATATTTACAGGGAGGAATGTCAGAGGTGCATCACTTTTTCATGCCCAGTAAATACACCCGCAATAACCAATTTGGTATTTAATTAGCTAGCTTATGAGTTTACCTCTGAGAAAAAAACATGTTTCAAAGAATGTGTTAGCTATGATGCTTAGTAGGTTCTGAGGGAGAGGATGCACCAGCTGCAGGTCAAAAACAATTTTTTGGCTTTATTATGTCACAGTGTTTTTCTATGCATGCAGGCTTAACATAGTTATGGCCTTCACATCATTTTTAAGTTCAACTATTAAATACACAGCAAATCAATATGTAATAGAACAGTGTTCATTAAGTGGGCCATAAATCAACCCTTCTGTTGACACAGTAGGTACCAAAGACTTTCGTAAAGCTCCTGGCCTGTCATGGCCAAAGAAGAGGAGACTGTTATCAAGAACAACCCATTTCTGGGTTAAGTGATGCACAGACACTAACAAATAGTAATTGGGAAGGGAATTTGTGTCTGCCAGCGTGGTTCTTCAAGGGTTCCTGGAGGAACAAGTTAAATGTCTGCTCCGTTCCTGGAGAGTGCTCAGGGATATAGTCCTCCTGGACATGCAGCACCAATCCCTCATGTGAGGGTCATCCCACAGTCCCTGGGGATCACCAAGATGTCTCTCAGCCACCAACCCCAGGAACTGTGGGCCAGCACATTTGTACCTTCCTTGGCATAAACAAAGTGTGGGTTGCAAAACATCACCCTCCTCTTCTCACCAGTTACTTTGTGTTCTCACAGCATGGTTCATTCATTGCTGAGGACAGGTATCTGGAGGGAACCTGCAAAGCTGGAGATGGGTAGCCAAAAGCAGGGTTCCTGTTTTGAAACATCTCTGACAGATCAACAGGGTGAAGCTTTGGTGTGGGTACAGGGAAATTTTCTTGCCTCCTAGACTTGAATTTACATCTTTTAAAGCTAAAATAGGCTCTTACAGTAACATAGCCAGGCCAGTTGCACAAATACAAACCCAAAATCCTGTCTTAGGAGCATAAGGTCACAACTTCAGGTCCCTGATGTCTTTTAGAAAGGTCTCCAGGATAGACGCAATGTGTTTCAGTGATAGAAATCACAACATGCCTATAGGCAAAATATGATGATTAGAAATGACGCTTTCAGCAGAAAAAGAACTACACCTGATTGCCTCAGAAGGGTTTTGAGGAAACTGGGCAGAAGTTGTGTTCAGTGTTTTTTGTTTGTTTGTTTGTTTCTGAATGTTAAAGAAATCGCAGCAACTTGACATCCTCCACAAAAAGCCTGGAAATTCAAGTATCCCTCCACTCCTGCTCAGGGGAACTTTGATATTCCCACAGAAAGGCTGCATCTGTTGTAAAACTCAAACTAACTTTGCTGGGGGTGGGTGAAGCAATGAAATAACCCCACAAAAATCAATCTCAGCTAATCAACAGTAGAGGTTAGTATTGTTTCACTGAGATTCCCCTTCCTTGGAATAGTTTCACAATAGTTTTACGTTCCCTCGGTGCTCACTGCACCAACCCATTCCCTCCTTAGCGGCTGTTCCCCACGCTCCTCTCCCTTCCAGCCTTTGCAGGTGCAGTTACAGCCCATCTCAGCTGCTGGATCAGCACTTCTTGCCCTCTGAGACTTCATGAAAGTCACCCCAGCTTGCAAAACTGCTGTCTGCATCGGTGCTTCAGCACTCTGTAAAAAGCAGCAAAGTCTGCAAGTTGCCACTTATCTCATGAACCAGAGTCACAGCTCTCTGCACACTTTGCCAGACGGCTGTTTTTACTTTTCGTCCCATGGTAGCACCCTCACCTACCCAGTTTCTCCAGCCAGGAGCAGGCAGAGAGCACCTCTTCCTGCAGAGCATCTACCCCTGGAACATTCCTTGTCCCGCTCCTTGTGGCAACCAGTGGGGCCAGCTGTGGGATTTCCACTCCCTCATCCTTTTGGTACCAGCCTCTGACCAGCCTTAATGCCCCATTTCCAAATGAATATTGCAGTTCCTGTTTCCAGAGACTGGATCTTCATGTGCTTTTTTTTTTTTTTTTTTTCTCATTCTGCAGTAGAGAGGCAATGGCTCATTGGTCTGGAAAATATCATGCTTGTCTTTGGCAAATAGCCAGGCTTTCATAAAACGTTCCTCAAGTAGAAACTCCTAGCCTGCTTATAAATACCATTACCTTCACTTTAGAGCTGGAAAAATAAAAGCCTTTCTGAGGTTAAAGCAAGGTCTGTGCTGCAGAAAGGAGAAGGTCCCAGTCTCCTCTCTGTTAATGAAGGAGGCGTCCTCAGTAATTCTGTGGAATGAGAGATGAAACCTCTTCTGAAGTTGGGGAAAGTCTCAGGGGCTCAACGCTTACAGGTTCACACCTCGTATGAACAGAAACAAGGGTGTTTTTTTTTAAAGCTGATCAAAATAGTTCTGATTCTGAAGGCACAGAAATCCATTAATTATGCTGTTTTAAAAGATAATCAGTCCAGACACCTGTTACATAAAACAAACTGAGATATAGTGCTAAAAATATGACAAGTAAATGTAAGCTGATTGCATTTATAGACAAGAATACGTGCCCATTGGAGGACAGACCCCATTCCCTACCTCTCCTCAAAGTTCATGAATCATGAGCTTTGTAAGAACATTTCAGTTCCTGATGGAATGGTCATGCCAGCCCCAACAGCCTAGAAAATAAACTGTGAAAGTTACTTTCAAGCCTGTGCGGCATCATCTCATCGAAGTTGTCACCCAAATTATAGACAAAATAGAGATGCTGTTGGGTCTCCAGGGGCCAAAGTGCAAATTTCATGCAAGATGCCTTCTGTTTGCCCCTGGGCATCACTCGCGGGATGCTGCCTTCCAGCTCTGCCTCCGTTGAGTGATAGCCACAGAGGAAAAAACTACAGCAACTGCCTTCTGCTGCTTATTTATGAGGAAGGGGGAAGTTTTGATTGAATTACATCCGTGGTAGAATTTACTTAGGACCAAATGGCAGCTGAGTTTTATGTCCCCGTTTCACAACTGGGAGTGCATTATTCTCATTTCCTTGAGATTTTAGCCACCTTTGAACCTGGAGAACTGGTGTCCTCTGGGGTTGGCAGCTGGACTTGAATAAAGGGAAGAATGGAAATGGAAGGCTGTTTCAAATGCCAAAAAAGGAGACTGGTTTGGCTCCCTTCTCTCTGGATGAGCATAGTTACTTCTCCTTGGGCAGGGGATGACCCAGGACAAGAGAGAAACCGGCTCTGAAGCTCCGTGTGGCTCCTTGGCCCTTCTGCAAACCCAGCTCTCCAGAAAGCAACAGGGTAATGCTCCAGCAGGTGGTCAAATCTGCATTTTTCTGATCATTCAAATTCACAGTGAAATTGATGATAGTGCAGGGCTTGTATTTTTCTTCTTTTTTTTTTTTTCTTTACTACAGCAAAGTGGTCCGCTATTAATGGGCATGCATTAAACTGCTTGGCACAGCATGTTCAGTGCCGAGAGCTGGAAATGATCATTTCAGGGCCACTGCAAAGAAAACCTGTTGAAGTGTCTTGGGGCAGAATGAAAACCTAGTACTTGGGGATTAATTATCTGGAATATAATGAGGCCAAAAGTCAGGTAGCAATTAAATCTCTGTAGACGGAGAGGGTAGTTTCATAATAGACTTCAGTGGTAAGGTTTAAAAAGTTCCTACTCTCCCATCTCAGTCTGTTACCAGTATTACCATTTCGCGGGCTGTGCTGTAAACCAGATTGCTGGAATGATCTGCATTGCAAACTCTTTCAGGGGATTATATTTGAGCTGTGGCATTTCAAGAACAGGCTCAGGTTTCTGCCAAACTGGAGTGATGAAGAAGATGTGTGTATGTGTTAAATGTGCGTGCATGCATTTATTCACATCTCTGTAAATGTGTTGCAGAAGTGATGCTTGCACACAGAAAGCACAGTATCAAAGCCCAAGAATCACTGGTTAAGTCTGTGATGCTAAATAAAGGAGGGGTAGGGACCAATCTCTTGCCTGAAGCTAAATGCTACTGGTTTCTCCACCAGGTTAGGGTTAGCTTTCGCTGCAGCAGCTTCACCTTGGAGAGATGTAGCCAGAGTGGTCTGAGCAGAAGCAGGGAGTGAGCTGAAAACTCAGCCATGAGGACAACTGGGGAGTCCAGTGCCCGAGTTCACTGGTCGATCTTCTTTGGCTGGACATCTCTGAACATCCCCGAACATCCCCATCTCCAGATGCTGGCTTTGTGGTTTGGGCTTGTATGTGTTGTAATGAACCCATGTGACTGTGACATCTTCAGAATATTTTGGTTTGACTTCTGACCTTCTTAGTTTTGCTTACATTTATAAATAAATAGAGATTTTTTTCTCCAGTAAATTGCACTTTGAATAAATCAAAGGGTAGTCCTGACTATAAGATTTTTCCTTATTTATGTTAATAAATAAGCAAGTAGTTCCTATGTGAGAAATAGGTGTTTTTAAGAAAAATATGGTACATGATAAAATTCCTGACCACAGTATCATCTGCCAGATAGCTGTCTAGTTTGCAATTGTCAAAATCCAGTCCTATTCCCTATTTCATCCAGGCCAGTTTTTCTGCAGAGTTCGTGTTTCTCTCTGAGTACAATAACCATATCACTTCAGTTATTGCCTGTCATAGTAAGGAGATCAGACACGCTCCCTGACTTCTCTATACAATATATCACCTGTGGTTATGTAAAATATTACAATAAATTATTACATCAAACAGGATGCAGACAACAGGATTAAAACACTATGGCATGACACATATAATATGAAATTATGGGCCTGCTGCCTGACTAAGTGTATGTGTATATATTAGCTTGTACGTGGGTCCTAGGAAAAGGTATGAGGAATTGGAGATCATTTCATTTTTTTTAATCAAGAACCAGAATATAACCATCCAGGGCTTGAAGACAGCCCTTTCTTGTGTCTTACAAAAAGTCTGTTGGTTTTCTTACAGCCATGGACCAGCTCCATCACATTTTTATTTTTTCAAGCTATAATGAGATCAGCCATAGCTCAGCTTCCCTTACCTCTCTGCAGGCTTGTATTAATGCAGACATTCATGGAGAAGAGATAATGGTTTAAAAGCTCTAATTTTGTTACCCTCTCCACCATCTGAGCTGATCCCAATGTGATTAGGAAAGTTGTTTCTTACTTAGGCAGGGTCAATTTGTCCCAGAGGAGGCAGGGAAAGGAGACACTGAGGGTGCCAGAGCTGGCTCCATACTCAGAAATGTCAGTGTGGTGGCTAGGAGACTTTAACGCAGTGTCCTTCACCACATCCAAAGGCAGGGGAGAGTGACCCACATTAACCATTCCTTCTTTATTTGCATTTATCTGAAAACAACAGGCTGCCACATTTCCACAAGTGCACTTTATGTAAAAAGACACTCCCAAAACCTGTCACTGCAATTGCACCAGATCAGGTTGGGTTTATCACACCCCATTTATTGCTTGGTCCCTCCTCAGTGAGGTGGAGGACAGCAAGAAACCCAAACTGCATAGCACAGCAAGCTGCTAAAGTGATGATGCAACACATTTGCCTGCCAGACCTCCTAAGCATTTTCATCACACACAGAGGGACAAGGAGATGTTAATACACTCATAAGGAAGCTGGCTTAAGGCCAGAAAATACCAGGTTGCCAACAGACCCTCAGGAGCTCTTGTGAAATAATAATAGCAACTGGGACAGGGAGGGAGCCCTAAAGACATGGTGCTGCGGTGTCGGTCAGTGGGATGAAGTATGTGTAATTTTAAAAATTTGGTGTTACCCTGTGCCTACAGCCCTCTTCTTCATCCTGGCAGCAGGCAGATGCTCACCATCACACCTGAAACATAAACAAGCTACCACAGCATGGGTTAACCCTCATCTGCTGGGGATGAAGACCACAAGTCCTGTCTTCACTACCAGCTCAGCCTATTTCCTTGGGGGATGCCTACTACAAAGCCAGTGCGCTGGTCTTGGCTTCATGCCACTCGCTTATGAATTTATTTTCTGGTCATCTTGATGCAAATCACAAAATAACCCTGGCAATTCCAGCTGATGGTGCTCAACACCACTTGCCGCTCACATGGTTCCTCCACTGCAGTCAACTGGTGTGCATCAGCTCTTGAAATGTTTCCTACCGCCTTTTCCCTATAGGTGTTTCTATTGTAGGGCTGGGATTGCTGCTGTCATTTGGGCTGATCACACATATATCAGTGGTGAACGGCAGGGACCAGCTCGTTTGTTGTTTGTCACTTCTGCCTTGCGTTAGTGTTGTTTCACAAGGTCTTTCCCCACCGCTGAACTGAGCACAGAGATGGCTCGGTGCTCTGGAGTGTCTTTTCCATACACGGCACAAATGTGTTTGTTTCCAAACGTGTCATTCTCAGTATTACAGAAATGTTCACATTCCTGCTTTTTCAGTCTTAGCTTTGGGTCACATTGTAGCTTTGTTTGCCAAACTGCTCTTCAGTAAGTGTGAGTGCTTCCACAGTTGGTGCCATTCTAAGAGGATTTTCAGGTTTATAGTATTAATATCGCTGAGACCTTATACAAAGTGGGAACATCTCTTCATGTCTGATGCAATCAGGTGTTATAAGCTCCAATAAAATAGCTGCTCTCAGGTTGTGGCTCTCTGCCTGCTCTGTGGCATTGGAACCCTAGAAATGTCATTCCCATTTCAGCATGTTTCAGCAATGCTGCCAGGGGACCACAGGGTTTGATTTATTTCATATAAACATCTATTTTCTGGTCTTTTCCAGAATCTGGAAATGGAATTTCTGGATCCATTTCCTTTTGGTCTTCAGTAACATATATTTGCCCTATTTGCTATTTGCAGTGGATTAACCCTGCCCAGCAGCTAAGCACCTAGCAGCCATTCCTTCCAGCAGGGACTGGGAGAGAATCAGAAGAGAAAAAGAGAAAAACTCATGGGTCAAGATGACAGTTTAGTAAGTGAAGGAAGGGGAAGAAAAAAGAGCAAGTGATACAAAAGCAACAACTCACCTCTTCCCACCAGCAGCCTGATGCCCAGCTGGTCTCCAAGCAAAAGCCACTTTGGCAAGACTTCTCCCAATTTTATTGGTCAGCATGATGTTATATGGCATGGAACATCATTTTGGACAGCTGGGATCATCTGTCCCAGCTGTGTCACCTCTCAGCCCCTTGTCCACCCCGTCTGCTTGCTGCAGGGTCAGAGTGAGGAACAGAGAAAGCCTTGATGCTGTGCAAGCACTGCTCAGAGACAGCCAAAACATCAGCTTGTTATCAAAACAGTTTTGGTCACAAATCCAAAGCACAACACCATAAGGGCTACTGTGAAGAGAGCTAATTCTTTTCCAGCCAAACCCACTTCACCCTTATTTTCATTTCATTTCACAGCCTTGGTGACTTTTCTCTTCTTGTCCTCAGCTCTTCTCCTGTGCCAGATACAGAAGATACCTGGCTAAATGCAGGGTTCCATTTTACTGAGTGGATGGAAATAGGCACACCTAGGTTAAATGCAAAAGCAGATCAGGAGACAGGCCCAGAGGATCCTGCTATCTCCTCTGACTTTTAGCCTCTATTGGCTAGCTCATAGGCCTGTGAACCTCTGATGTTCAGTAAGATGAATCACAGTTTTTCTTTGAGTTGTTTTGGAATTCTTTTTGTGATCTCCAAACTCTGAAACACAGAGTGTAGAAATGTTACCAGATTTCTCTTGTTGAGATTGTAGATACTGTAGCCCAGCAGACTGTCACCTTCTACTAACTAAATAGTCTTCATCTTCAAAGGTATTTTGTTCTGTGACTTACTAAAATCTGAATTTTGTTCTACTTAAGAAGTCTCAACATCATGGCATGCCACATGCAGCACTTTCCACTTGTGTACAACTGCAAATACAGCCCAAGCTGTATTTTTTACCCCTTTGCCTTTGTGGTTACCCTCATACACCATCAAATCAAAATAAGTTTTTTTTCTTTTAACTGGCTGGGGACAGGATGAAGATGAAGAGAGATTATATGAACAAAGAAACTGAATTTTCTTCTATTGGTCTTGCTGGCTTTCTACATTGGAAAAAAAAAGTGTAACCCTTCTTTTCTAGGTCATCTTTGTTCACATCTTTGTTCAGGCACCCCTTGCTATGCACAAACAGACTCTGTAAGTAGAATTTACAAAACTTTGAAGTATAACACAGTTATTTATTGGCTGATACAGACAAGAGACAGCTGGAATTTAATGTGCTACCAGGGAAAGCATTAGTATGCACAATGTCCCAGACAACACACCTGATGAGTCCTTGCTGGCCAGGCAGTCAGCCATCAGGTGGGGCAGGGCACATTTCTACTGCATTGTTGCTGAGTTTCCAGTTTCCATCTCTCTATGTTGCCACCTAGGACTTTATAACTTCCCATGTTGGTGTTTTTCTTCCTGAACCCTTTAGCTACTGCATATCCTCACCTCAACAGCCCTACCTCTGCCATTTCACCATTCTCATATTGTGAGTCTCTGCTCTGCAGGCTTTCTGCCAGCTCCTTCTCAGTTGTCTGAGCTAAGACAGTGTAGCTGGATTCTGGGATCACAGTGATGTTTTGAGGAAGAGAGGAGGTTGTAAGTGTGCCCATCCACAAGCAATATTTTTGCTGAGCACCAAGATCTCAGTTCTGGAGAGGTTGTGTATTATTACTGGGAGGTCATGTCACCATCCCAGGCTTGCATGCCACCAGTATTGTCTGCACCACAGTTAGGGAACACTCTTATTAGCATTTCAGACTGCATCCCTGCTCTTGCTGAGCTTAGTATCATTCCTCCCACCCCCTTCTGCAGCTACAGCAAACACCAGGCTCAGTCCCATTAGCAGGGGGATGACATCTTAGGAGACCACTTTGTTCAGCTCAGCTTTCTCCCACTTGTACTTCTCTGGGTACACAATCAGGCAGTCACATACTCCCTGAAGGTCTAAATCCTGTATTTAATCTGTGAGTGTAGCCAACACAGAGTGACAGCGTGGAAAGCAGGAGACATGACTCCCTGGCAGCAGCTTTCAGTCTATTTTTCATCCACCACTTGCAGAGAGACTTTGAAGGTAAAAATCCCTCTCGCGGGATGGGAGCCACTTCTCCTACTTCCCACTGGGGTGCTCTCAAGGTGGGAGGGATCAGGACCAGTATCGCACTGCACTGTTCCTGTTGAAGTGAAGTCATCACACAACCAAGAGCGGCTTCTTGAGGCTAGAAGAAACATGAGTCCGTACCTACATCTCTTGTGGATACAGTGAGCTTCAGCTTGGATTCTTTCAGCTACTGTCTCCTGTAAAACACAATCCACAGAAACTAGGGCTAAATACTAAATTTATCTTCCCTCACGTCAGTACCCAAACTGTGAAAACCTCCATGGTCCCTGCGCTTGTAACAGCACAGCTCAGTAGAGTAGGAGCAATGGCTGCAGTGGTGACTTTGTTCAGCCAAGAACTTGGATTTATGGTGGTTCACCATTTCCGTACAATCCTTCATGAGGTATCTCTTATATTCAGCACTGGAGAAATAATAACAGCAGAAATAATGAGGGTGGCAAAACAGTAACGCATCCATGTGAGAAATGTACTGCTCCAGCGCAAACGAGACCCATTCCGGCTGCTCAGCATCTGGTGCTGTCCCCCAGGGATGCAGCTCCTTCCCCAGCGATGTCTACGAAACCTTGAGGTGCCTCTAGTGAAGCATGATGTCCCCTGCATGCAGCTGAGCATGTTCAACTGAATGTGACCCTTCGCCAGGTGTCTGTAGCTGTGCTGATGGGATTTGGATGTATAATGAGAAGCCAATTTTACTTGAGATACCCTTGCTCCCGAGTGCCAGTATCAGGAAACAAATGACATAAAAGGAAAGTAATGCAGTCCTATGCCTGTACTATACACTTAAGATTAATTCCCTGTAACTGAAACTGATTGTTCACATAAATCTCACCCTGCTTTTAAGCCAGGACATAACCCCAGCTTAATTGATATTCGTGCTTGAAGAGAAGACAAAGAAATCAATTTGGCACGTCGAAAGAGCCTCTAGGTTTTTCACGGAGAAATCCTTTCCCCAGCAAACGAGCTTGTCTTTTTATAGGCTCAGGTTTGTGAACACAGATCATATGGCTCTAACAGTTACACACGTAGATGTAGTTTTCCTTGGTGGGCTTGGAAATAAAAACGCCGTCTGGATATATCTTTACAGTGGTCTCCTCGGCTTTCACATGCCCAGGCACATGAAAACTTGCACAGATAACTCCCATTCTTTCCCTCACTGTCTAGCTGCTCCACAGTAAAGTGCACATTTATAATTATTTATTACTACATTCACTATCAAGACCCATGGTAACACTTACTAAAATGTAGGTAGGCACTTCTATTCCTGTTTTAATGTTCTTTAACCGTTGCCCACCCGGTGACATCCTCAGATTCAAGCTAAAGTGTCCGAATTAGGTGGGGAATCTCATTTTGCCATAGAACCTGCAGTGTGGGTACATCAGCATTAAAAAAATATATATGATGTGTTAGGAAGCTCAGCCCCATTTCTGGCTGAGCAGAGTTCGGATGGGGTTACCCACGTCTCTTCACAAGCACATCCACCCCTAAAGCTCCGAACCAAGCAGGAGAGAGAGCAAGGTGTCCGTGCTGGGTTTTGAAATGAGCTTGTACAGCAGGTTCGCTGCACGCTTATCATGCCTTGTAACGTGCACTGCCTCCGTGTCCTACAATTTATGTGTTAAGTATTTCTAATATAGCAGCTGCATTGATTTCAAGGGCAGTTTGCAGAGCAGTGCTCTTCAGCTGACAGGGAAGGTAAAGCCCGAATGCCCTCTTCTAGCCGCAGAAGGGCTGCGGTGCAGCTGAGGAGCTGAAACTGTTCCAAAAGAGCTGCTGACACTGTGTGCACTTGAAGGAAGGAATGTTTTTTAACATAGTTCCTTATAAAAACACACACGTACTTGACATGTAGCTGCATCTTGACATCAGATGTCAAAAGAAAGATGGGAAAGGGCTTATTACTTTTCCTTTCCAAATGACCAAGTGCTTAGGGAAAGTGTCAGAAGATGACCCTGAAGGCTGACAGACTCAATGCAACCATTAACCTTCAAGCAGCACATGAACTCTTCCGATGTGACCACAAAAGCTGAGCCTCCTTTGAGCTCAGGAAATTTGTGTATGGTTGTATCCACCAAACCGCAGCAGGTCAAGGCCCAGCCACCTGCTGGCTGTCATCCATGACATGTGGTGGCCAGCACTCTCTCCACATCTGCCCCGTGCCAGCAGGTGCCTCTGCTAGATGGTGGCCAAGGGCTGGGAGAGACCAAGGACTGTTCCCACCAGGCCACACCATGTGAGTTGTGAGTTGAACCACTGAATCACCTGTCCACAGAGCCAGGAAAGGCCTGTATAAAGGTAGCCTAGGCTAATAAATTAGAGAGAACGCCTGAGTTTGAGATTTGGTCCTTGACCATCTATACCACATGATCCTTGACATGGTCTGCTCTGTGTCCCTTCAAGGAAAGATTCTAAGCCAGGTCGTGTCACCTGAGCTTGGCACATCCATCCCCAGACCTCCTTTATTTGGCAGTTTAGGCCTTGCACATAAGCCCAGTGCATCATTGCCCTTCAGAGGCAGCAAACCCTGGTGAAAACAGGGGTGTTTGCTTTATCACATGGAGTCTTTCACATAAGGGATCACTAGGTATAGAGTTTATCAGCCAGAGGGTCAGTGTCAGGGTACATTCTCCCACAAAAAAAAAAGAGGGCAAATGGAGGTACTCCAGCCAGCTAGCTGAAATCCTAAAAGCAGCCTGGTTTCAGAGTGGGATGTTGACAGTGGCTTGGTTAAGATAGAATTCAGTGAAGAGCAGTGGTGTCATTAGGAGAACCTAAATTCATAAAAGCACTAATCTTAAGAAGAACATAAGGACAAGGGGACATGTTTGAGGCAATAAGGGGAAAAGCCAGTGTGCGGCCAGGCAGATAGACCAGAAAGAGGCAGAATTAAAAAACTGAGGGTGAAGAGGAATCTTGGGAGCCAAGGCAGGAGGCAGGTTGGGATTCATGTTGGCTGAGTGTGGGACCCAAAAACCAAATGTCTGCATCTGAGCTCAACTTAGTCCCCCTCAGCACCCCTTACAGTCAGTGGAGTGAAATAGCCTGGTGATGCCAGCATCAGGATGATGCCAGACTGAACTGGAAGGGCATACTGAACTATAACTTTGCCATTTTACAGCTACTGATCGTCTGAACTCTACAGGGTGCTATTTAATATATATAAGTTTCTCTAACTTTTCCACATACATTCCTCTACCAGCAGTCACCAGTGTAAGGCCAATAGCAAGGATCTCCAGCAAAAACACATCTGCAAGTCACTTTAGGGTGATATTGGTGTCACTGATGTTCATTTTTACGTTTGATTGTTAAGAAATAGTTGTAGTTTACTTCATATATTAATGTAAATTTGCTGCTTAAATCTCTTTAACTTCCACTCCTTATCCTGAAACAATCACTTTCATCTTCTACCATGGTGTCCACTGTTTGGCGTTATGGTTGTGTTTCCCCTTCCCTGCTCTTTTACTGTCCTTTCTACTTCACTGCCCGGGTTGCATGGCCTGAAAATTAGTAACCAGTCATCACTGTTACCAGTGTTTGACACCTTTCTAAGGGCAGGATAAAATAAAATATTGAGTGATAATAAGTGTAAATGAAACACTGAGCAATATGGCAGATGACCACAATGATGAGGTTCTTGAATCATAACTCTTTTTTTTCCTCGAATCATTCTCAGTTCACAAGGTCATCTACTCAACTACTGTGTAACCTAGGGTAGTACCAAACCAAAGCTATTTAACACAACACCCAGTCTTCTCCATAACCTATCGATTTGGATGATCTCTGGCCAGTTTAAGCCACAGTTTAGATCCTGTATACCTCTGCTGCTGCTGATTGCCGTTCTGATAAACAGCAATGGAGTGAAAGGAAGAAGCATAAAATCACAGAATCATAGAATCATTCAGGGCTGGCTCCTCCATTTACATAATGTATCCTCAATAGCATTGCCCCTGTAATATATCTGTTAATAATCAATACTTGGTTATAATCTCAGAAAATGGTGCTGGAGCAAGCCCAAAAAATAAAACAGATCTTCATGTAGAAAAAAAAAAAAAAAACCAACAAAAAAAAACAATGGGCATAAATGAGGAGAAAGCTCATGTGGGAAGCAAAATGGAGATGTGACTTACAGGTCTGAGTTTGCAATGCTGACCTAGCAGCCTTGAGAGTCCTCCAGAGAGACAAAGAAGCTCTGGGGAAACAGAGCATTTTGTGATAAATGAGTTGGGACTGCAAGGACAGAAAGGGAATGGGAGGTTTCCCATTGTAACTGCATCAGCACTTTCAGTGAAAACAGGTTCTCCTTTGCCTCCCCTGAAGTTAGCTGCTCACACCAGTGCTGACAAGGCCACAACCAGGGGTAAGGTAAGCTATCTGCATCCTAATCTGGTAAGAACTGGGACTGCTGAGTTTGCAATGGCGGAGGAGCTGTGTTCCTATGGCCTTCTTCTGTGCTGGAGTGCACTGGCCTAAGAGCTATGGATGGAAGAAAACAGCAAAGATACAAAGTCCTTCAGTGATCGTTTACCTTCTGGTCTATGGTCTAAATCTGAAGCTCTGCTTGACTTGTAGCTTCAAACCACAACCTTGCAGAGCCTCTTGTTTCCTGTGCTTCCCTGAGCCCATGAAAACAGGACAGCCAGTTCTGCTGATGTGCTGCAGAAGAAAGACCAGTCAGCAACAGCTTATAGTATTAATTTCCTTCCATTCCAGTGCTAAGATGAAACTCCAAAAGAAGGAGGAAGATACAACCCAACTCCACAAAGTAAGAGTAGGATACTGCTTAGAGTACTTTTTCTGTCTATTGATGCACTAATGAGCCATCTATGAATTATGTGCCTTTGGACAGTTTTCCATCATATGTTAGATTAGAAATCTAAAAAGCAAACAAACAAAAATCCTAATGACTAGCTGATAGTTGCTTAAGGGGCAGCCAATTCTTACCATTCTGACAAATTCTTTTTCTTCAATACATGGGACAATGCCAGGGCACTGTGTCGGCACAATTGGAAATGCCTGGTGTATTGGGGTAGGTTGCAGGGAGGAATGATGCTGCTGGATCAGAGATGGCCATCAGATTCAAGGGTCCATGGTGCAGCTGGAGCCCAGAGTCTCAGACAATGAGACATCGGATCACGTGTGTGATGTACAGCCCCCAAACTGTGAGGGCAGGAAGGGGTGACCAGAAGCTAAATACATCTTGATGTGAGACTCAGCAGGACTTCTAAGGTCTGGTTTTGCCTTCTGGCAGCTCAGAGTCCATATGAACAAGTAGGTCATGATGTTCCATCAAGCAGAACAAGCAAGATCCATGGCATTCTTTGGTATTTCCCTTAAAACTTGAAACTATTTTTTTCCCAGCACTGAGGATGCTTTTGAAGGAGATCAGCTATGTTATTTGGCAGCAGGGACCAGTCTGCAATCAGCATCATGCTAAGTGTGCAGGCTCTGGCGAGGCAGCTGGTGTTAGGAATGAGCTGGCCTATCCATTTACCTCCTTTTGATTCAAAACCTCTTTGGTGGGCAATTTAGCTGCAGGTAGTGATAGAAGCAAAAGGCCCAAGTAAGTATGTGGTTAACTGTTCCTTTGTCTGTCTGAAATCTAATTCCTGGTGGCTAGACTGCACTTCCAGGTAATAATGGTAGGAAGCCAGTGCAAGTGGCAAAGTAGAAAGTCCCGCTGGGCTCCCACAATTCAGGCCTAGGTCCTGTTGTCTCTGAGCTTTTCCCACAGGTAATTCCAGAAAGAGCCTCTGGTAAAGGCAGTGTTCATCTCATTATCAATTCAATTTCTGTGACAGCCCTGCTAGGGCTCTTAATTTCATGTGTTAAAACAACAAATGAGATGACCCAACTGTAATCTCTAATAGGTATCATGGGTCAGTAATCATTCATTCGTTATAGTGCCTCTCACCCAAAGGACGGAGATGAAAATTTGTCCTCCTAATGGCAAGAGCTGTAAATTAGTTTTATTTCACTGTTAAATCTAGAAGCCTGAAAATTAGGATTCCCAGTCCTTATCCAGGAAGAAAATGTGTCAGCTCAAGGGGTTTTCTGCATTAGGCAAATAGGCAGCTCATAATCACCCATTAAACAGTCATGGTGGCTGTCTCCCACCACCCTTCGCTGCTCTGAGTCATGACTCCTGCAGTACAGAATGTGGGGAAACTTTTTGAGACTGATGTCCAGTTCTGGGATGGTGACCCCAGCTCTACTTCTAGCCAATGAAAAGAAGTGCACGTCTCCTGTAGTCACCACACAGTAGTTTCCTCTTCCCCTGGAGATGGGGATGTTCAACATGGGATGATGAAGTGCTCTGTGGAGGTACATCTTATCTCTATCTTAAGGGAGCTTCAGGTGAGTAGCTCAGATTTGAACATCTTCCTTTCAGACATAATACATTTAGGTGAGTTACTTGGATTTACAGTGGATTTGGAAACTTCAGGGCGAGCCATTGCTATATGTTCATAGGGTGAAAGTAGGGAAATGCAGAGTTTTAATGACAGATGGAAGATATATTGACACAACATGGAGACTTGTAGGTGCCTAACAGCCTTCAGTAAGCAAGTAGCTCCCGTCCACCCCACTTGCCCATTTCCCCAACCCATTCCAGTGGCTTCCCCAGCCCAGCCCTGCTTCTGGAGCACCTCTGACCACTCGCTCACCAATTCATCCCACCAGGGCAGCACAAAAATGGGCTAGTAAATCAATTTTTAAAAAGGGAATCATTTTCTGCTGGTTTAGGAGGATGAATCAACTCACCAAGGAGATCAACAAAGAGACAGAAAAATAGGAGGCAGAAAATACAAGAGGAGGAGCATCTTATTTGGTAGCTGAGATGTCTTGTGAAATCTCTCCCTTACTTTTCTCCACTGGAGGTTTTCCATGTTGTATGAAGTCAAAGTTTGCAGGAGCAAGGAACACATCTAGGATCTCAGCATCCTGTACACCAGGGCAGCCATGTCCTCTCTTGCACGCATTCATGTAGCTCTTTCCTCAGTGTCCCACTCCTGAGTTACCACGTGTCCTCTGTCCAGCCCTGGAGGCCCTTTCAGGAGGAAATGAGAAGTTTGTCCTAGGAAAGAAAGGCTGAAATGCGTTTAATGTGGTGAAATGACTGAATTGTCATCTCGTTCAATAACATGTCACACCGAAAGCTCTATAAAAAATGGTCTACAGAAAGCTGAAAATAAACCAAAAGAGAGAGAGAGAGAGAGAGAGAGAGAGAGAGAGAATCAACCCCAACCCCAACCTTAATCCTCAGAAATGGTAAGTGTAGGATGGAGATCCAGAGACCAAAGCTGACAAAAAGAGCCCATGGTGCTGCAATCAGACCTACACAGCCTATGCCAGTGGATTTCCAGCAAGGGTCTCCCCAACTTTAAAAGTAAGTAGACTCCATGAGATTTGGCTCTTTTGGGCAATGGTTGTCTTGCATGTAGATGGTTTACCATTTCCCAAGAACAACGTAGTCACCCCCTGGTGACATCCCTCTTGCTGGTGGTCAGAGCAGAGGTGGTGGTGAGGTCAGGGGATGCCAGGGCTTTCCTTCCCCCAAAAGACAGTGCTGCAGGATGGGAAGCGTGGCGACTGACCTGACCTCTCCTGGCTAGGGGAGACTTTTGTCTCAGATTTGAGGCATTTTGACAGGGCAGGGTGGAAAATAAATGAACACTGTCATTCTTTGCTCTGCTAGTTCTGCGGGTAGAGAGAGCACTGCAAACCTGGGAGATGCTGGGCTGGTACCTTTCCATAAGCATGAATGTTAACTTAGAATTTATTATTATTATTATTATTGCTTTAAACTTCGACTCTATTAATAGAGATAATTTTCCTACTGTAGGTGGAACATTGTCTTTCTGGCTAAGTTGAGCCTCCCTTTCTGTTCTTTCTTTCCACCTGCGCCCTCCCTGTATGAAGAAAACTTTTGGAAGAACTATTCTTTGAGAATTTGAGGGGGAGGAAGAAGAAAGTACAAGCTATGATTTGTATGAAATTAAAAGAAGAAGTATTTGTGATACAAAACCAAATGTGCCCTCAGAACGGGATGCAGAGAGGAAAGAAGAGTTACGCTGAGTACAGCATGATTTATTTTCCTTTCTGTTCTCTTCCTAATGCTCCCGAATCCTGAGCATGATCTCCACCACACCAGGCCATATAGGATGTCAGCAGTGTTGCATGCCCCGTGCTCTCTCTCTGCTCCACCTACACTGCCCCAGCCCAGGGCAGTTGTGCATTACCACACGACAGCTGCAAGAAAAATGCAATGTATAGCCCATAGAGCACACCCTTGGCCAGGATATCTGTGTGGTTGGGATGGGCTTGGAGACATCGCCCCCACCGAGAGAGGTTGTAGGTTTGCTCAGCAACCACCCCCTCATCTCCTCCCAGCAGATCCACAATGCTTGTGCCGTCCTTCGGCGTTCCTGAAAGAGCAGTTAGTGAATTTAAATGTCATGTAATTGTGATAGCTGGAGGTTGCCTGATGGAAGGGAAGCATTTTGATTGTCTAGGGGTGGATTTGGTCTAATTATCTCAGATGAGACCAGCAAATCTGCTCTTCTTGGAGACATGCTGTTACTGTAGTAACTTGTAAATGAATATTGGATGATGAGTTATTAAAGCCAGTCTGAACTGGTAAGTTTATGAGCACAGTGGGCAATCATTTCTTCTTCTTCTTCTTCTTTTTTTTTTTTTTCCTTTTCCATATTAATTTCTTCTCGGTGCGAATGTAAATAACAAAATCAACAGGTCAGATATAGGGCTCTTATGAACTCTGCCTTCCCTATCAGACAGAGCAGATGCAGCCAGGAACTACTTTATCACATTGCTTTTAATTAAAGCCTTTAATGGTTTTGCACTTTGTTAACAGGCTTTATACAAAATACAAAGTGGATAAAGCATGAAGTGAATCTTAAGACAATTCTACATTTTGGATTATCTCTTTTTACATATGCAGGCTGCCCACTACATCACTCAGAGCCACCACCAGCACTGTATCATGAGAGATCTGCTGATAAGCAGTGGTTATATACCACTCTTCTGGAACAAGAGCTGATAGCATGTACCTTGGCTCCCGATTCTTTCACTGTGTGGCCAAAGGGGATGGTGTTTAGAGGCTTCACCTTTGCTTTGAACAAGATATAAAATTTTTATCCATTCCAAAAAGAAGGTAAACCTCCCCATGCCCCTACCCATCAGCAGCTGCAATGCTACACCAAACACTCTGTGCTATGGTTTGTTGTCACTGCATTGTGCCCAGTCCTAAAATGCAGCAAAGCAAATTCAAGTTGCAGTTCAGGTCCTGAGTACACATCCCATACTCCAGCCCAGCTTCTCCTAAATTCATAATGGCTCCAGCCCTGCTGTAAGGCTGGGCAGTCTGCCATCATTTGCTGCTGCAAAGGGACCCCCAGAACTGACCCAAGAAGCAAATGCTCAGATTATCTCTAAACTCCCAAGAGAGGAGGAAGACCATGTTTCTGTCTGGCAGCTGCCCACCCTTTCCACCTCTGGCAGCTGCAGCTCAGGCTCAGGGGCCTAGATTTGTCCCCAGTAACCATCTGCAGATCAAGGAAGCTCCCCATGCTGGAAGCAGAGTCTGTCTCCACTCCCGTCATGGTCATGATGGTAGACCAGCTCCTGCAGAAGACTTACAACCAAAACAGCCTCAGTCAGATTCTTGCTTGGGTACCTCGGTAGAGGTTTTAAAGGGTACAGGCAAGAGGACTCTTGTGGCCTTGCAGGATCCTCCTAGTGGAGCAGGAGCAGTTTATTGTCTTCTATTATTCCCCTTCATTTCAAAAACTCCTCAGAATTTCCAGGATTTATAAAATATATATATATATCTGTGCCAGATTCTTCGTAGGAATCATCCGTGTATACGATTTTGCTTGTACATATTCAAGGTATTTTGTTCCTCAAAGAAACCACAGAAAGTGATCTGATGCCTAGTTGCAGAGTAAGATCCAGCAAACACAGCTGGTAAACTGGGACCATTTGTCTTGGTATCCACATCCCCCATTTGCAGCTTTGGCTGAGGTGGTTTTTCTCCAGCCTGAAATATGTGAAGTTTCAGAAGTTATCCACATGGAAGGTTCATCAAACTTGGTTTTAAAGCAGGAGAGATGGGGTTCATGACCTCATTCCACCACGCTGATGTCTTTGCCTGTGTCTCCCTAGGAAAGTATGTCTGAGACTGAAATGCTTTAGTGTGGATCCTGTTTATATTTCATTATAATTACATTGTTTGCAATGTATTGAAGAATGTCAAGTTTCTTGATATTTTCTTGCATTTCAAAGCTGCATGACAGTTTTATGTTGAAAACCCTGATTTTTGAAAAGCAAGCAAGGTATTTTAATTCGAGGATAATGTCTTTCTTTCCATCTGGGATACATTGAAAATGCTGTAACATATTTTTGTTACATCTATAGCTAACACTAAAAAACTATTTTCCTTTTTTTTTTTTCTTCCCAAAAATATCTCTGAAAACATGTGGCCTCAACTAAAATTCAGGGTCCTCTGCTGCCAGGAAACGTGGTTTCTACAGTGTGGACGCAGTCTAAAGCAGGATTTTCTCTGCATGCTCAGAGGTGTGTCATTAGCATGAGGAGAGCCATTAGCACATACTGTGTGCCGTGTCAACAAGTCATGCTTGATTATGTTGCAAAGTGAGATTAGCAAAATGAGCTTGGAGTTGTCCTCTCGCTGCCATTAGATAGTGCAGAAAACAACTACTTCCCCACTGCCAAAGCTGCAACTATTATTCAGTACTTAAGAAATTCAACTGATGCATTTATAATGGATAGAATTTTGTGTAATTAAAATTTTAAATAAATCCCCAACATGAGCCCTGGTCTGAACTTCTTAATTTCAGATATGGAAGTAGCGCTTTTGACAAAATAGGTTGAGAGTTTTTTTTTCTTTTCTTCTCTTTTCTTTCGTCTGAGAGATTTACAAAATCTCATTAGCATACTAAAAAATAGCAGAGGAGAAATTAACTGGAGACCAGGATTAAAAGACTCACTAGTTTCTTCATGTCACCTTTATAGCTCCTTGGAGCATCTGTCCCTGTGTGGTGGGCGTAAGTAGCATGGAGGTGGATGTTAGTGGGTGGCAGAGGTTTTATGAGATAGAAAGAAGCTGAGAGTTAAGAAATTATTGGAGCAGTTTCCATACCGATGAGAAGGGACCGGGCCCTCAAAAAAGGCAGATAAAAGGAGGAAGATGGTAAGACAACTCAGTAAATAACACATTTCACTGCCAATTTGTTTAAATAGAAGCTCCGAAAGTCACTGCGGAGCTCTCACCAAAAGCATCTGCTGTGGTTAAGGGACCTGGGGGGTAGAATCCGACACTTGCTCTTGTTAAACTTCATATTGTTGGTGATTGCCAAGGACAGCAAAAATAAACACGTTGTCAAAATAAATGGGATTCCATCCGCCAAGTCCCACCTGCAGGCTTTTTTAAATAAAAATGTACCAGGATGGTTTAACCCGGACACAGCGATGCGTTTTTACCCACTGCATTATTTTCAGAAACGCCTGATACATATCTGCAAGTGTTTATGAGTTTATGTACAATATGAGTTTATGTACAATAAGGGTGTGTGTATTTGTTTATGTGCATATATATTTTAATGTATATTTTAAAGTCAGTTGGAATCAAGTACCTCCTATGAAAAAGGTGTTACCCCAAACAACTTGAGTTGTTCTTACCAAGTCTCTTGTAATTCAGCAGAAAAGCAGTAGTTAAGGAGGAACAAATTTGCATCCACAGAGAAAGCAGATACTGGTTCCCTGTCAGGAGAAGGATTAAGTTGCAGTGTCCCAGGGCATGCTAAAGCTGGAAAAGGGTAGAGAGGGAGCACTACTTGCTGGTCTGGGACAGCTGTCGTGTCCAGGCATTCAGGCTACACCACTGAGTTCACCAAGCAAACACCTCAGGCTTTACGTGGATTAATGAGCGTTTAAAAGGTTGTGTGTGATCCCCAGATAAAATGCAGTTGCACGGGTGTGAAGCGTCTGGAAAATGATGATTACTCACAGCACCTGCTTTGCTGACAGAAGTGCTTATTGACTAGGCAGTGAACGAGTCATTGTCCTCACTCCTTGGGATGTTCCTCTCGGCACTCGCTGCAGTGTTCACAGGCACATAAAGCTCGTTTTTTGCACACTATATGTGTTGCTGTAACTAAAAGTATGAATGAGCCATCTAGGCTCCCTGTCTAGCACTGGGGAACACTGGGAATTGCAGAAAGATGACATTTAACCTTTTCTTTGAAGAACCGAGCAGCATTTTTTCTTCCACGATATGTCAGTGCTGTCCGCCCGCCTTTCACACCAGACCCTCAGGGTGTGGGTCCTCTCCCATGGGGTGGGAGGCCTGGATTCAATCCTCCTCTCATCCTGAGGGATTTGCAGGCAGCAAAGCCCTCATCTGCAAATCAGGACTTTAATTGCAAGGAGTTGGATTCCTTGGGACAGCCTTCTGCATGAAGCTGTGCTAATGCATAGAAGAAATGGGGGCTCAGGGAGTCACGAAGTAGCTGGTGTCTGCACCCAACAGGATCAGGAGCTCAGCTGGCCAGGGTTGCTGCCTCTGTTTCCACTGTTTACTCCACAGATGACCCAAAGAGTTTAGTGGATAAAATACAACAGCAAGAGGAACAATACCAAAACCCTTTCTCCTGAGTGGAGGCCCCAGCTTTGAGGCTTCAGACTCAGAGATTTGTGTGTATCTTCTCTACCTCTTGTTGACTCTGCTTGAATTTTGGGGTCCACAGTGACCAAGCTCCACTGCAAGTCCCACCAGTTATCCTACATGTGGCTAAGGCATTCCTGGGCAACTGGGGGTTTGAATCGTTTTCAAATCAAAGTCTTTAGCTGGGAAACTACTGTGAGAGTGGACAACACACACCGATTTTCTGGATGTGCTAGATTTTTTTTTTTCCAGATTTGCAAGATGCATTAATAACCATGCTTCAGACAAGCTCTGAGTGGATTTTCTATCAAGTCACTGGTGACCAGAGGTGTAACAGTGCAAAGGACACACAGATTAACCCCCATGTGTGGACAGACATCCGTTTCTCTCTCCACATACTATGTTGTCTTCGGTACAGCAGAAGAAGCCTGTATGCTACAGCTCCCTCCTGTCCAAAATGGGGCTGCCCTTCTGCTCCTTGGTTAGAAACTAGGAAAAGAAAATAAAAAAAAAATAAAGGAAACGTGGATCTGCCCTGAGGATGGGAGTGATCCCACTTGTGTGCAGAGAGCAGTGCACAGGGGGACTTCCCTTTGGTCTGTCTTGAGATCAAGAGAATTGCACTCTGGAGCTCTGCATGGGTTGTAAAAGGAGCTGATGTACTTCAGACTTAGCCACCTACTCCTAAAATGCCAAAGTTAGAACAGATGAGTCATACCTGGAGCAATTTGTTGAATTTTTATTAGAAAGTCTATAGAAAGGATAGAGCAGGACTCAGAAGCACTGTGTACCAGGTTCAAATATAAGTGCGTGTTTAAGAAAAGTACCGTGTATTTGTAAATTGCTCTTTGCCAAATGTACAAAGAATTACACTGTAATAAGCCACATCATTAAAAAGAAATTGTTCTGTGAGCAGCAGATCCTGCTTTCCTGGGGTTTTATGTCTCGTGACTGGATTATCTCGGGTCTAATGAGGAGTACTCTGACTGAAGCCTTTTCTCCTGTTCATAAAGACGCTGTCTCATGTGAATTTTCTGCTGTCTGATATTACATTTGGACTCAAAGTGCAGTTGTTTAGGCTCTCTCATATTTGAAAATACAATTTTGCCCATGTGGCAAGCTATTCTTCTCTGGAGACACAAAGGGGTCGTAATTTTCCACCCTGCTGCATCTTTTCACAAAAGCAGTTGAAAACTAAAGTCTTTGAGACTTCTATCACATGGTTAAATTTGACTGAAATTGGCCAACAAGCTAAAAGATTATGGAGAATAAGATTGGACTGATAAAACAATGCAATAAACTTTATTTTATTAGGTAATCAGGAAACAAATTATAGAAAGTAAATATTGGGGAAGCTTAAACATGTAAAAAAAAAAAGTCCATAAATATTTAAGTATTTAAATGCACTCAAGGTGACCATTTTATGCCTCTTTTGTCTTTCAATTTTAGAGGTTCAATTCACAGCCGTATGAAAGACCAACAAGGGCACAGGCACCCCAGTAGTTCCACTTATTCCCCAAAGTGTAAGTGAAATAACAGTTTACTGTGAAATACTTTTCACAGAGATGGGGAAATTTAAAATATTTCTGTCAGAATATTACAAAATTCAGTAGTTAGAAAAAGGAATGTTGAAATTCAAAAATCATATTTTGAAGATTATTCTCACCTAGTCAGGGAATAAAAATAGATCATCTGGACTGTGCAAAAATTCCAGAATTTTCAACAAACCTGAGCTGATTGAAGTTAGACCAAAACATCCTTTCCTGAAGTGATTCATGAAAAAATTTCAAAACCGAAAAATGCTGAAGGGAATTCTCATTTGTTTGCACTCACACACACACAATAAATAAATAAAAAATAAAGGAAAGGTGCAAGATACAATGAAAAAATTGATCACTGAAAATTATTTTTCCAGTTTTTGAGCCATGAATCATGATTGCCATATCACAATTTTGACGACACTTGTATTTTCTTACCTTGAATACAGCTTAGATGGATGAGCTACCGTTGCTGTCCAAGCTTATCAAATTAGGAGAATGCATTTTTAAATTCAATTACATCCTCAGTGGAAATGGTTTCTCTGACTCTGATAATCTTTGGAGAGGAATTATACACAGTCTATAAAGCTTCGCATTTCAAAACCTAATTTTGAATGTTATTCAAGAGGTTAATTTAAGATTCATCTTCCAAAAGAGGAGTTAAATAAAACTGATAGAAGGCTGGAACTTGTCAAGTGGTTGAGAGGTTTATCAGCATGTGAGTATGAGTTCATTAGTTTTAATTAGTATAATCACTAATGTTGCATTAACAGTTTGGTGAGAGAAAGTAATTGCTCACACCCACTGTATTAGATCGGGAGATTAGAATTCATTTTACGAGGCAATTAGCATTTCAGGGATTTTTTAAAAAGCTTTTACGATCTGCCATTGCAGTAGCAATGTTGCTTCCTTCACCAAAAGAGTTCAAATTAACCATAACTTTCATCCTAATGGGATGCAAAAATTAATGTAGAATTAAGCGTGAACCACTCCTCTTCAGCAATCCCACCGCGATAAGCAGGCAGCTAAAGCCACAAACCTCGATTAGTTTATAATGACCTGCTTTATTTCCCAGACAATGATAGTCATTTATCCGTCCTCAATTCATTATCTTGTTGAAAAGTTTATGCTCCTGAATTTTATACAGCAAAACAACTAAAAAAATAAGAAAGCCAAAAAGTAGGACAATACTACTTCAGTAATAATTTTCCAGAGAAAAAGCTATGAAGTCGAGTAGCGGTGCTTAAATTGTCAATTATTCTTCATATCAAATGTCAGAGGAAGTAGAAACATCTCCCTTTAACACCCAATGTCTTGGGAAGAGCCATGCATTATGCAGCAGAAATCATAACCCTGCTGTAGCTGTCATGTCCCTTAGACAGCTACTGACAAATGGAGATCCTGAATGGACACCCAGAAATGTGTCATCCTGGTTGGCAAGGAAGCCCTGGTCATCTAAGAGTTTTGACAGCTGACCCTAGAGGTTGCCTTCCAAAATGTCCTGGTCATTTAAGAGTTTTGACAGCTGACCCAAGAGGTTGCCTTCCAAAATGTCCTGAAAAGTAAAAATGCAAGTTCTGGGGGGGAAAACTGATGGCAATAAGAACCACTGTGAGTTTGGTTGTGGCATCAAGAAGGGCAACTGTTAGATGCTAGATCCATACTGCTCCTGTTATTTGGGTACAAATGTTTAAATGAGTAGACATGGAACAGAAATACTCAAAACACAACATTGAGGTTATTTACACAGATTAGGCTGGCCATTGAATTTTCAGATTTTTGTTGTTTCTTTTGGTTTATGAGCAGTTGTAATGGTGGAATGTGTGAAAACAGAGCTTGGACCTCAGGTATGGCATTGCCCCTATAGTGAGTGCCCCCAGTGCTGCTCATGGTGGTGTACTCCCTGCACTCCCCACTGCATTGCATGGGCACATGTCCCATGGGTTGCACCTTCTACATCTGCTTTTCCAGGCTGTGCAAATGTGTATATGGCAGAGTTTTAACCATCTCGTATTTTCCAGCTTTCCCTCATAGGTACCTGTATAGAAACCTCCTCAATCTTTTAAGGAAAGATGCTAATAAAAGTGCAGGCTATGAAGAGGTTGGACCTATGCATGGTTATAAAAACCTCGATTTATCCCACCTAACCACTCCAAGTTATAAGCCCACAGCAGACTGCAGTCACTCTCACTTGGGTACCTGGAGAATTACAGAAATCTTCCTAAAACATATATTAAAACAAAATGTACTTATTTATATATGTACACTTACTTTTTACACTCTTTATAAGCATCTCCAAAGCAGTTCAGAAGGAGACAGTGTCCTCCTATGTATAAGCTTGTAAAATTGAGGTACAGACAGACTGGATCTCAGCCTCGGTCACTCTGGCAGCAGCTGGTGCCACGTTTTGGAGGTGAATTACTCCAGCTAAGGCCTGAATCAGTCGGTGGAAAGGGCTGCATCCCTCTATTGACTACAGAGACAGTCTTAGGTAACCAGGTTTCTGTCTCAGATGGTTGAAGTAAATGCTTAAAATTAGGTAGGATGAATCATGACCGTCATGCTCGTGCCTGAGGGTTTGTCTACGCACAGAGTTATTGCAGCAGAGCCATTACTCTTCCTGAATAGCATTACATGTGGACACACTTTGGGTTGAGTAAGACTTACTCATTTCTCTTCAACGATGTCTGCCTGACAGAAGCAGAGCAGTTTGCTCCTTAGTTCTCACATGCAATCATTCTGCAAGAGCCTCTGCCTTTCCATTTAGCTGCCTTACCTTAATCCAAATTAACTTTAGCATAAAAATGCCCTAAATTTGCCATCTATCCACCTTTGAGAGCCATTTAAGATTTATGTAGGAGAGCGCATCAGTTAAGCACAAATACATTGACCAGAAAAAAAAATGAAGGCACCGTATACAATAAAAACTGACTTTTATTTCACAAATTATGGGTGTTATAAAGCATATCATTTCAGGAGAAATGCCTGTATTTGCCAGTGTGTTTCATTAAAGAATAATAAAGCCATGCATATTTCATTTCCTTGTTCTGAGCTGCAAGAGCCATAACTATATAAAATGCCCCATGCTGTCCTAGTATTTTTGGGCTTTTCTTTCTTTTTAATCAGATTTTCCCCCCTGAACTAATGAAATCGCTCTTTAAACACATATATCACTTTCATTTAAAGTGACTTATCATGGCTCAAACTGTTTCTCTCTTCTCCTGGAGAGCAAGGCAGCCGCCAGCACCTTTTGCAGTGCAAATCCAGGCCTGGATTGCCCCTGCTCTCAGTCTGGTTTCAGGAGTTTGGGTTACGGATGTTGCCTCTGATGTTGTTTTAGGTGGGATATTGTGTGCCTGCACGTGTTCCTTGTCCTGCTGTCACGTGTAATTTTTCTCTTCTTGCAGTATGCACCGACCCGCTGCGCAGCCGCGCAGACGTCCACGGAGCAAGGCGGCCTTCCTCCCTGCCATCACCATGAGGCCGTGCACGACCCCCAGCTGGTTCCCTGTACGTGCCCGCTGTTCTCCTGCCCGTGGGAAGGCCACCTGGAGGTGGTGGTGTCCCACCTGAGGCAGACCCACCGCATCAACATCCTTCAGGGGGCAGAGATTGTCTTCCTGGCCACGGACATGCACCTGCCCGCACCCACAGACTGGATCATCATGCACTCTTGCCTTGGCCACCAGTTTTTGCTGGTCCTCAGGAAGCAGGAGAAGTACGAAGGCCACCCGCAGTTCTTCGCCACGATGATGCTGATCGGCACGCCGACCCAAGCTGACAACTTCACCTACCGGCTCGAGCTCAACAGGAACCAGAGGCGCCTCAAGTGGGAGGCGACCCCCAGGTCGGTGCTGGAGTGCGTGGACTCCGTCATTTCGGATGGGGATTGCCTCGTGCTGAACACTTCTCTGGCTCAGCTCTTTTCTGATAATGGGAGCCTAGCGATAGGAATTGCAATAAGCACCAGCAAAGTTCACAACGGCGAGGCTGAAATGTGAGGCGAAGAGGAGGAAGAGGAGGAATCACGGTGCTCCTGCTGCCTCGTGAGAGCCAGAACTTGCAGACATTTTGGGGGGGGTCTCAGGTCTTTTATGGTATTTAGTACTGGTCCACAGTGGGCATTATGTAAACATCCTGTGGTTACGGTCTCTGTGTAATGTATTTACTGTTTTGTTAATACAATTTTATGAGAAATTTTAAAGAGGCTAATCCATTTATTGGCGCCTTCCAGCAATGCTGGAGCCTTTTGGGTTAACACTGCTCTCCTGGAAAGTGCACCAGCGGTAACCCAAACAAACCTTTGGTCTGAGAATGCCATGAAAATATGTTTCCTTTGTTATCTGCCTAATTGCCTTGTTTTAAGGAGGCCCCCCATGCCTGGTAAAAGGTAAAGTATTCCACCAAGGTTCAAGAGCACCCAATTTGCAACAGGTTCCTTCATCACTGATTCACGAGCAGCTTCAGAGAAACTGGTGCACTGCAGTGAATGACCTCAAGTGGACAGAGTTGTAGAAGGTTTCAGACTGTCGGAGGAAGTTTGTGCCTCCCTTCCCACCTTCCTTTTGCACCATTTACTTACCTCCCTGTGGCTTTTCCACACCAGCACCAGAGATTTAACTTTTGTTCTATGGTCACAACCAAGCCCCAGCGAGTTTTTGGTTTCAGAGCTCCCTTTATCTCCTGAAGAGGCAGCATTCACCAGCCAGACTGTGAACATTTCAGAAGAAAAAGTAATTTTTTCCACCGAGCTGGGGCCTTGGAAACTTCATCCTGCATTAAATCAGCAACGACAGCTAGTGGGTGGTCACTGCGAGCATGGTTAAATCTCATTCATGTGTCACGATGCAGAGTGAGAGTCCTGATAGATGGTCTGCTTCCAGGATGGAGATATCCATAACCTACAAACAGGACATTCACCTTTTTAGCTACTATTTCCTCATGTACTCCAAATGAGATTTTCAGAAAATGAAGTAGCAGGAAATCCCTAAATTGTGTACTGATCTTACTAGTGAATTCTGTGCCCCTTAGCCCCACAGCTTGTGCTGCTAAGTATTGTTTTAAAACTACAGTGCTGGAATATCTGTTTGCAAATTGGCTATGAAATTTGGAATGTTTTCCTTTAAAAAGGACCTTGACTTTTTTTTCTTCTATATACTTGTGGGGTTATGATTGTCCCTTTCTTCTGCTGAGTGTACAGACAGCAGTGGTCAGAGGAGCTCCTCCCTTGGATGGGGGGTGTGTGAGCTAAGAACAGTCCTCCATCATTTCAAAAGGCATCTCACATAGCCAGCTTTGGGTACGGAAAAACCTTGATGCCAATCTCTCCCACCTGCTGCTTTCCTGGGAATTATTATAAATGATGCCTGAAGTAAAACAAATTGCAATTTTCCTGAGAAATGCAGGTAATGCATCTTCTAAGTTACGTCCTCACCTGGGCTTTCACAGCAGTTCACCTCTCAGAAGGGAGCCAGGACCTCTTCAGTAGGCTGCTCGTGACCACATAGGAATGGAGGCTGAGGTCTGAAGAAGTCTCGGCCCTCTAAGAGTATGCAGGGACATACCCACACAGCTCTCCCACCTCCAAATCCTGCAGGGGACGTGCTGGTTTGCAGCACTTCACTAGAACATGCAGGCTTCAGAGTGGCTTGCTTTTCCCTGCAATGTTAAATATTCAGAACCAGCAACTGCTGCCCTTTCCCTAAATGATGGTAATAAATAAATCATTGGCATTTTTGTGGACTGAAACTGGCTTCTCCAGCTCCTCTGGCAAATATTCTGCTGCTGAACTAAAAGCAAAAGCAATAAAACGCAAAGAAAAACAATTCCTCTAGCTTAAACTTCCCAAGCTCTTTGTAGTGACCTAACATTGTGCTGCTTGTGCTGTCCGACCACAACCAGCTCCAGAGGAAGATGTATTCCTCAGGTGTTCACTTGTTCCAGACCATTTACTTCTCACTCATTGGCACCTTTGCTTGAAATGAAGAACACACTGTTGGTATTTTGGGGCATGCCCCTCTCCAAAGAACTGGTCTATTTCTGGCAGGATAAGCATGGTGGCAACAGTTCCCTGGGATGGGCATCTCAATCCCTTGCCAGTGTCTTGGTTTTCTGGTTTCTCTGGTGCTGGAGGCCCGGTGGAAGTCGGACCTCTCCAGCACAGACCTCCTCACATCTCACACATCCTCTTGCCTCCCTCTGGAGCTGCAAAACCCCAGTTCTGGCAGGGATTTCAGAAATCTGAATACCTTTGAGTGCTGATGAAAATCTGCCCAGTAAGGATCCCAGGACAGAAAGGGGGGACGCATTTAGGGAAGAACAGAATTATGGGTACCTAAAACCAATCCTAATAAGCATTTCCACATAAAACTCAAAAGTTTAAGGGTATATTTAATGCCTTTCTACAACGTAAGACATTCTAATTCCCTCATAATTCAAAGCCTATGAGCAATTCTTCACTGACATAAAGTGAAGGTGAACAAATATTCTGCATGATGGGACATAAATCCTGAAAAGCTGGCACGTAGGCTCAACAATGACATTTGGTTTACATGCACTCTTTCAGTGCCCATAATGTAGCACTTTTTGCAGCTATCTGATCATGGCTGAAAGGCAGTTGTAACTTGGTTTCCCAAATGAGATTCTGAACTTTTAGATTCTAGAATTAATTTTGTACTAAAATATTTTATATCTTTATAATGTGTTATATCCAGTCACTCCAAACACCTTCAAAAACACGAAGAACACAGCTTTAAATCTCCGTGAAGTAAGGAATTACCCTTATTCTGGTACAGATGAAAATGAGATCTTACAAAAATTGCTACACAGGTGCTGCAAAATTCTGTTTTCCTGTCTACCTGAGAGTATTGGTCCTATTTTATTTATTTATTTATTTATTTTACATAGACAAAATAGGATATTTAAAAGCTTTTACATATTTGTGTTCACTGATGGATTTTCTTCTGCCTAGATTAGTAAATTGCAACCATAGTTTCATCAGACTGAGCCAGATGGGTTGCCACCAGATACACTAGGAAACCTACTCTGGTTCTCCTGCACTATCCATCAGGCACAGTGTGAATGTTAATGTCAGGTCTGCAGTAAAACAGCATTAGTGCTTTTAGCTCAATCCCATTATGAATTAAGCTCACATCATATATCCACGACTCCTTATAAATCAGTTGAAGCGTCCCGGGTCTCATCATCTTGAAGATGACAAAGGATCTTGCTGTGTGCAAGGTAGCAGTGCCAGCCTCAGGGTTCGCTGAGAAGTAGGGCAGTAGTCCCCTTCCCACTGGACTGTGATATGATATCCTACATTTCAAGCCATCCTTTATGAATACAGGCTGGTAAGCTATTAAAGAAAGGAGCGATGGTAAATTCTGGAAAATGAAAAGGTTATAATAAAATGAATGGGCTACAATAAATTGCTGGGAACTGCTACATGGCTCTCTCTTTTGGGCATCAGAGGAATTAAGGCTGATTGACAGCACTGTAGTATAGGTGATTTATCTGCTTTTCCAGCACATAATACAGCTGAAGAACACTGATGGGAGCGGGGTCTCTCAGAAAGGACACAGAGATGCACTTCTGCTCCAGCTGGATCAGAAACACCTTTCACACAGAGCTGCAACTTATGAACAGTCCAGACACAAGCAAGAGTTTTTATTTATTTATTTTAAATAGAATTAGTGCTGCATGCTCACACTAGCTGAGTAAATGGCAGAAAGCAAAGCCTGTATTCTGCTGCATGTACCATCACCAGAACACTTAACAAAAAGTTCTGCCCCCAGCAGCTTCCAGGTGACCCTGAGGAAAACCAGGGTGTTTCAGAGTGGGGTAGCACAGGGCAGCACCTGCAGCCAGCTTTGCTATCTTTCACCCCTATAGCTCTCACCAAGGTAGGGAAGTATCAGCTGAAACCACCCAAAAAGTTTCTGGAAGAACAGAAAATTGCATCTATACCTCTTACCCTTGACTGGGACTCTTACCTAGTCATTCTTTCCGTCTCCACAAAGGCAATAGGTTAGTGCATAGCTCTTTTATCCCCCTTTTGGCACTGTCCCTTCACAGCAGATATGTGAAGGATTAAGCAGGCAGTGATAATCTTCAAGAGAAGGATGAAGGCATTCATTCATTGCAAGGATGGCTCTTCCCACAGTACTTTCTTTCACAAAGGGACACCAGGCTCCAAAAAAGAGCCTAACATACCTTAGTGGGAGGGAAACAGGAAACACCAATTACAAAGACTGCTGTCTTTCATGTAGAATGAGCTTTATATCTTCCAGGTACTGAAAATCCTCCCGAGACACTGCCTATCTGAATACATCACTTAATCTTGTAGAAAGCCCCAGGACTGAGGGGTTCGCGCAGTTAGAAATTGCATCAAGTAACCTTATTGAAGACAAATGGCTTTGAACTTTCATGGCAACAATGATGAACTGCTTTAACGTCCATGTAGTGCAGGCTGGAAAAATTGGGGCTTTTAGACAAAGAAATAAACATATTCAAAGGAAAACGTGAGATGTGGGGCAGAGTCTTAAAAGCACTTTCCTTATTGCCACAGACTGGATGTCTGCTTAGTGAGAGTCATTTCACTGCCAGTCAAGTCCCACTGGCCTGAATTCAAGAGAAACACAGATACTCTTGCTTTCTCGATTAAGGGAGACCACTTTAAAAAGTCAGCAAATACTGCTAGGCATGAAACTAGTCTGGAGAGGATCTTGTTTTTCAGACTGGACTGCCTGGCCAGTGGACTGTGGGGACAGTGTTGCACTTCCTACTCATTCAGGGTGAAGCCCCAATCTCATTTGGCCTGATACGGAGCTGCAGGCACAACCAATGTAGACATTTCCCTCATGTTATCATCCCTACTTCACCTATAGGAGATAACATCTGTCAGGCAGCTGGCTTGAAGCCTTAGATGATTTTAAGACTGCTCCCTAAAAACCTACTAATATTGACTGAGATGGTTTTAGGGCTTGAGACACCAAGGCTCCACTGAGGCTCTGCACCAGTGTGTGTGCATGACAGGGATGCCTCTGCCTTTCATAGCAGGAACACTAAATATAACCACAGGGGTCTGTTTGGTTCTCTTCTAATAAACCTTGGCAAATAGCTGGACCACATGACACCAGTTTTAGAGATGCTCAGCCCAACAACAGATGAAATCAACGATAGTCCCTCCCTTAGCTTTGAGAATTAAATAGGATCTTGCACAAAAACATTAGGCCGTTTCAGATCTCCATGAGAGGGCTCCTATTTTGGGATACAGGTTCCTCTCTGGCTTCCGACAATGACAGCAGGCTACAAAACATGGGAGGTCATACTGTGTCTTCCGCAGTGGGGTCCTGATCCTCAGAAAGGTCTCTGGGAACTACAGTAATATAAATAAATAGCAGTATAATACAGCAGCATAAAATAATAATACAGTGAGACCTTTCATGGCTGATAACATCTTTAAAAATAGCAACTGATTCTGAAAGGGATCATTACTCAAAATGAGCTCCAGGTGATGGCTGTGCTTTTGCTTTATTGAGATGTGGAAGAAGATATCCTGAAGAGTGACAGTCTCAGGGCTACCCTGATTACTCAGTGAAATGCTGAAATGAAAAAAAAATGAGCTAAGAGAGTCCTGAGTGAAGCAGAAATATAGCATTGTTGCCTCTGGGCAGTGGTTTCTTGTGACGTGTCCTTGGGAAAGGATTTCCAGCTGTCAGAGAGGGCTGAACTTTGGCTCATGATAGCCCCTGCTCAGCCACTTCTGGAGCATTTTCAAAGAAATGTTTAACTGGGACTGCAAAGAGGATAAATATCCACTGAAAGGTGTGACCAATATGAGAGCTGCCAAGGAGATTTATTCAGCCTCCTTTGGGTAAGCCTCCAAGCGGCCACTCTGCTGGATTGGCAGAAGGCAGGGACAACCCCGGGTCTGAGGAGGGCTGGCTGGATTCCTGACAGCGTGTAAATTTTACAGCAACTCTGTGTGATACCTCCAGCACTGAAAAACAGTGGGGACAGAGCCTGGGCCCTCCAGCGGTGTGCATTTGTACCAGCTGGTGTTGGCGGGCCACGCTGTGGGTTACAGCAAACTCACCAACTCTATAGGGTTATGTAGGAGGACCAACACACGTTGATTGTTAGCTGTGCATATAGGGGAAAATAATGTTAAAAACACATTTCTGGGTTTGATCTGTCCTGAGAGTATTGAGGGTGAGAACTTAACTGTGCTGTTTGTGCTGGGCTGCATCACACCCACACCTTCTGGTTGCTCTTCCTCCATTATCTGAAAGCCTGGAGGAACCAGAGCCGAGTTACCACAAGCATCAGAAACCATCCTGCCATTACAGTCCCACCACTTTACTAGGCTATGCCACTTGTTCAGCCCATAGTGGTTCAGCTGTCCATCCTGGGTCTAAGCTAACTCTACAGATCACAGCCACCTGCAAGACTGATTTACTGTATAGTGTGTTAAACTCCATTTTCCTCTCCCAATTGCCTTGAGAAGACACAACAGACGCATCTAGAAACAGGTCTGAACCTTCATGGCCAGGGTAGGAGCTACACTGCAGGTGAATGTTGACAGTGGGACAAAAAGTCACCCAAAATCTAGCTCAATGACAAGAAGTGATGGAGTTCATCCACAGCTGAAAATGAGAAGAAATGGGAGAATGTTGATAAGGACAATTATAGCAAAGTGTCTGAAAGTAAACATGACAAGAAAATACACTCCCAGGCTAAAGGTCAACATTTTTTTTTTGGATCACCCTTTGGTTTTGGTCATAATGCCCTGGCAGAAAGCAGACACAGCTTAGCTTTCGGACCTCTTTGGCTGGGCAGCAGCCAAGAGCAGCATTTACTCATTACATGTAAACTGAGCAAATTGCCTGGGGGAGAGAGAGAGTCAATAAACATGGAGCCTCACGGCACCGTTTGCACAGAGTGACCTTTCAAAGTATAATTGCATGTTAAAAGACTCGATGGCAGTCATCTCCTATCTGA
This sequence comes from Cygnus atratus, assembly GCF_013377495.2. Lineage (NCBI taxonomy): Eukaryota > Metazoa > Chordata > Aves > Anseriformes > Anatidae > Cygnus > Cygnus atratus. Next base: position 178,624,736 of record NC_066362.1, on the reverse strand, counting down.
GAAGTGCTAACTGAGCTGGCTTGGGCTCTTATTTGTCACGAAACAGGAGTGTGTTGGAACAGAGCTGTGTAGACAGAGGCTGCTTTTGGCCCCCACATGAAGTGCCACAGAGGGCCTGTGGTTCAGGAGAGGCCCTCCCGACTCAGCTACACCAATGTTTGGTCTCGTGTCCTCTGGGGAAAGGCAGAAAAAAGAGTGGTGATGGTGGGAAACATTTTCATTGTCACTAAAATGCCCGTTGCTTACTGCTCTCTGCTCATTTGCATCAGTTCATCCAGGGGAGGTTTTGATTTTGGTCACGGTAATGTGTGATCCTGAGCATGGCCATAGGTCCCTCACACTGCAGCCTTCAGATGAAGCTCTATCTCAAACTGGTGGGTAGGGGGTCACCATCCCTAAGGCAGAAGAGCTGGTTGTCCCCTCATCATCCCAGCAGGAGGCGGGAGAAAACCACTCAGATGTCAGATCCCATCCCCTGCTCCCCTACTGCTGATGTTGAAGGCTGAGCCCTCTCGCTGGCACTGCAATCAGAAGACCTAAGTCCCACTCACAACACTGGATCCAGTGGTTCCCAGTGGCTGGCACTGGAGCTTCAAAGGTGCCTTTCTAGCACTGGAATCTGAGCCACCTGAACTAGCTCCCTGTGACCATCTCCAGTCCTGATGCTCCTGAATACCCTGTCATCAGCATCTACTCTGAAGAGCCTTCTTCTAACTCCTTGGGTACCAAAGATATTCAGTGTACCCACAGCCCTAGAGCAGTCTCCTTCCCTGGCCAGCTGCCTTGCCTCCAGAGCAAACACCCAGCCTACAAAAATCTCCTTATTCCTCCACAGACAGCAGCTCTGTCCCCTTGCAGGGCTCAGAGGCACTCAGTTCAGTTCTTTACCGGGTCTTCCTGGATGAGAAAACCTCAAAAGGCTCCTGTCCCCACTGGGACATTAGCCTTAATTAACACAATATGTATGCTAAGTATGTGTTGTCACTCACTGCAGACAGTGATCGAGTAAATTTCAAGTCACTCGTGGTGAACCCTGGTTTTTGCTGTTGAGATAGAGCCTGTCCATGCTGGTTTGCAATACTGCACTATTGCAGGTGTGCAGAAAGTCTCAGCAGCTCAGGGCAACATTAAACTGCAGGACAGCTTCCCTCATTTGTACCTAATGAAACCAGAGCCTGTTCTAGGCTTTTTTATTCATGTGATGCTTCTAGCCCCTGCTCTGCTCTGAGGCACCTTTCTTTTTTTTTTTTTTTTTTTTTTTTTTTTAGGGAATGGTTGCATTTGTCACCATAATTGCAGAAGACTTCATACTCCCAAAGGGTTAGGGGATCCTGGCTCTCTCTTCAGCCTTGTGCTAGATGCCACATCTCATAACACAATGTCATTTCCCAGGACAGACACATTTAACCCTAAGGCAAACTAGCACAAGGCATTGCAAAACATGCAGCAGGCAGAAAAACAGCAAGAGAATGTGAGACAGGCTTCCAGTTTCAGTTAGGAAGAAGCATCAAGGAGTGTGCAAGGAGTGCTTGGATCTAAGCTCCAACAGGAAAAACGAGCAATCCTGATGCACACAGAGAAGAGGGGGGGATCTGGAACATGAGGACTCCATGATTTAATTACAGTCCAGGCCAACTAATCCAAATGCTTAATTAACCTCAGAGATGCTGAGGTGTGCCCATCTGTGAGCATCAAAGACAGTACCTTCAAAAGCACAATTTTTTCCTTTCAAAATTCAAACAGTGTCATCGCCCTGCTAATGTTAATTAACAAAATTAATCTTCTGAGAAACTGGATCTGCTTCTTTTTTGCATGGGTAGTATATGGCTATGCCACTTGAGACCCTTATGATGGCAAAACCCCTATGCAGCTGCTTGCTTTAAGGACCAATGCATAGCAGCTCTTTCACAGGACTTCAGCTAGGAGACCTATGCATTATGCTTAAACATTTCAATGAACAGGGAAGGACTAAGCACAGAGATCGGTATGAGTAACCTGCCTGAACCCAGGTGAGTTATGCTAGATTGGAATTTAAGTAAAGAAACTGACATAGCAATGGGTAAGGAATTTACTGTACAAATCCTAAGCAATGTTTTCTTCCACACATTTCTGATATATACTTGTATTTGTTGGAGTCCATATTCCACTGTCCACCCTCAAATTTTTGCCATTGACCTAATATATTACATTGTATGAAGTGCTTTGCTTTAACATGCAATAAAACCTCAGAAAGAATTGCTTAATCTGTACCGACTTACATAATTTTCTATAAATTCTTATGATGATGTACTACATGAAAGAGCAGCAATAAACCCTTCTATTGGTATCTGTAAAACATTTGACAATGTCTGCCACAGAAAAACACCATTAAATCCTAGTTGTTATTCTCAGCTTGTATCACCTACTTGCATTGGGGGGATGCTTTTATGAGGAGGGTAGTGCATCATGAGAGGGTAGAAATGAAATATTAGGAAGAAAAGAACAATTGCCAAAGTACACTGCCTGCAAGAGCCTGCTTTGCAATTTGTTATTGCCTACCTTTAATCTTCTACAGTTGTAACAAGTTTGAAAAGAAAAGTGTCACCATCGCCACTATAGATGATAAAGGTAAAGCCAAGTTTGGGCTGCTCCAGTTGCTCTCGTGAGCTGGATTCAGCACCCTCAGCATTCTGTGTCAGCAGCTTGAAAACCCACATGGGAATCTGAGCTTTGCAGTCTGCTTCTGTGTCTAGCCCAAAGCTGGTCATGGGAGGGGTTCTCGGCATTTTCTTATCTTCCTGTTGTTTGACTAAACAGAAACCACACCAGGCTGCTCTCATGGCTCGCAGGCTTTGGGAGTTGTGTTTTATCTCTTTGTTTATTTGTGTGTGTGTGTGTGTATTCTTCTGGCACGACTGACAAGGAATAAGTTGTCAAGGACCTTCAGAGACCAACTCTTTAATTTCAGGTTGGCTATCCTCAAGATCAGAATTGGGAAAGATCTCTAACCTTATTGCCTGTCAATTCCTTTTAACGTCAATCTTCTTCTTTGCTCTCTTATTGCCAAAACCTGTTTCAGGCTCTCATGAAGCCCGATAGAAATTGCCTTGAAAAGAGTTGAATGATCAGAACTGACCAGATGTGCAAGATGAATATTCATGGTTTATTGGAACTACCCCCACCCTCTTCCCAGAGCAGGGTACCTCCAGCTGACCTGTTGACTCTCATACAAATTACAGCTTCATTACCATTCATTCCTCCTGGAGCCTGGCTGCAAGGGACATTGAGCTCGTGTTAAATAATTCAGCAAAACAGTAAAAGCAAACTGTACCTGATTCAGACTAGACCCACCTGAAATTTTCTGCCATATGTGCAAATGAAAGGGGACTTGAAAGAACTACAAGAACCAACTTCTGCCCTTGGACATGAAGCGTGGATGTCATCTCCCTTGGTTGTAGACATCTGGAAGGTGAGTGCCTGCGTCTGCATGGGTCACCCTTAGTTTTCTTTATAGGGAGTGAGGGGAGGCAAGGAGTAAAGTCATTGTATTGCTCACAAAAGAAGATGAGCTGATGGTGGAGGAGGAAGATCTGTCAGGTTTCCTCTACACAAATGGTAGCAGAGCAGTCGCTAGTTTGCAGAGAGGGATGCCAAGCCTTAAAAATTGAAGCAGAAAGGGTCAGAGGGCTTTGGCTTTCTGTGGACTGAGATGATGCTTGGGGAAGGCAGCGTGTCACCTCCTTTAATACAGCCAAACATCACGCGCAGCAAGAAGAGGGGCTAAAAATAGCCTGGCATGCTAATGAGGGCCTGGCACACACCACACGTACAACCAGATTATGATTCTTTTTGAAAACGTAATAATTTAAGGGGTTATTTCATTTTGTTTCTTTCTGCTGCGGCAAAGTGTTCAGAAACATGAGGCTGTTCAGGCCTTGAATTTTTTCCTCCTTAATCTTAGGAAAATGAAATGTTAATGGACGAAGGAGAAAATGACTAGAAGCAGGAGTCGCTTTATTTTTCCTGAAGCTGCACGCACGTGATCAGCAAACAAAGTGGGTCAGAGAGCGCTTTCATAACATTTCAGATGGCTTTCCACACGCTCCCAGATGGGGGACTGAGATATTTCATACACAGAAGAACTTTGATCTTCCCCAATTTGTAAGTGCTAAGGGCTGAAGCATCTACACCTTTATTCTAGCCCAAAACTTAGGCAGGTGGCTTGTCTGCAGCCTCTCAGCACCCACTTTTCAAAACTCTCCAGCGTCCCCCAGGAGCACACATGATGCATCTTGCCTTCTGTTGCAGACATTGCAGGGAGCTCCATCCCCAGCTTTGTTACCCATTCGCCTGAAGCCCTCCAGGTTAGCCCAGGAAACCCATTTTTATGGGACACCCAGTTGCCCAGCTGCCCATGCAGGTCACACGTGGGCTTTCCCTGGAGATAGGGCATTGCATAGCATGGGGCTGCATGAACCACAGCTCAGAGGGAACCAGGCTGAAAATCAGAGCAGAAAGTGTTTATGAAACATATCTTTTTTGCCTGTCAGAGGCAGCCAACTACCTGCCTGTTAGCAGCCTACATCGGTGAACCATAAAACATACAGCAGATCGGGAGCTGTTTTCTGGCACACACACGCTCGTCTCCTATAAATACTGCTCCAGGAGGGAGCAAAACAGGTATTGTCTCTTAATGTTCCCATTAAACACAGCTACACAGATGGTAATTAATGCATCATGACATGCCTAAATTGTAAGAAGAAATTGCTGCAAGAAGAAGTCACCGCAAGAACAGCAGGATTCGGATGAGTGTTCATTTTGAGACCGACTCTTTTTTTCCTTTGCTCAAAGAGCTAAGGACCAGCTATTCCACATTATGAAAGATTTATTCATCTGCTTTCCTGAGTTTCAGGTCATAATGGAGCTTTGTTATCTTTAATAGATTCATGTACTCCTTCCCTAGTGCTTTGTCAAATAATAATACTTACAAGGCAATAAAAGCAAAAAGAAAACACAGAAGGAAGAACCACTCCCTGTGCCATAAGTCTGGGGCAGGTGAATACGTGTGTGCATTTTTGTGGGCATGTGTATGGGAGAGGGGCTGTTTATTGCACCAGCCAGTGCAGAATGAAATAATTTATGTACCATCTACATGCAAATGAATCTTTCATTTAGGTAATAAACTGCAGCCTTGTATAATTTAGCCAAACAATGAAGCTGCGAGGACACCGCTACTAATCTTCAGAAATCAACTGTGCCTTTTCAGAAAGGATTTTTGTCTTTCTATGAATTGATCAAACTTGACAAGTAATTTCAACCTAATGTTCACGGCTATCCTCCTCTCTCCTCACCATCTGTAGGTGAGAAATCCTATTTTCTGGAAGTGACAGGGTAATGCAGCAGGCTGCAGACATCTGTAAGAAAAGAAGTGGTTTTCCCAGGGCTACAGGCAAAATGAGGGTGAATTCAGGAAGAATACGAGTAGGGTTTCTTTTCAAACAAATGATAAGTTCTTCATGCCTGAAACTGTCCATATGGAGATAGGATTTTTAAGACACTAAGTTTAATGAGAGCAACAGAGAAATTAAAGCACCTCTGTATTTAAAATACTATGGTAGAAATGCTCCGGTGGAATAGCCTTGTTCTTGTTAACAAACATAATAAAGACTCTCAGAAGAAATTTGTTCTGTAAACTTATTGCATCAATGAAAACTGCATAATAGACAGAGACTGAATGTAAACTCAATTTGCTTCCAGATCTATTTATAAAAAAAAATCAGCTTTGACTGAAAGCTGCTCAGTCCTACATCAAACAATGCGGGAGAAATTAGAAAAAAGCTGGTTATCATCCAGTCAGAATCACTCACATGACTGAGATTAATCCAAAATGATTTGTACAGCTGCAAAAGAGCCTTGTGCAAATTTCATTTTTCTTGTAGGAAGTATGGTGCCAGCCTCTTTGGACCCTTTTGACTGTATCAGGACACTTCAGGGAATGCAGATCAGCCCCTGTGCACCAATGGATGGAGGTCCTGGTGTCCAAAAGCTTGAGTATCCAACCCTAAACATAAACGCAGCTGTGTGCAATCAACATAAATATCTCAAAAGCTGAGGGAGTCGTTTTTCTATTTTTTTATTTTTTTACTCAGAAAACTTCCTATTCAAGTGCTTTCTCCCTCTTTAGATCGCTGCTGCTCTTGAGAAATCACTTGGGGCTATTTCCCTAGCAAACAGGAGGTTCTCATGTGGGACACCAGGTGCCATCACAGCCCCCCCAGGGTAAAATTGTGGTGGTTTCACCATGCATACATCTAGATAACTGGACCCAGCTCCTGGATCCCACTGCACATCCATGTGCCCTGCCTTAAGGAACCCCAACCAGGCTCTTTTCCCAACCACACACTCTACTTCCCACCAGAGGAAGCCCCTAACTCCTCTGTTCAGCCCTCTTTTGGGGCTGCTTATTGTCACCTTTGGGACGGACCTGCTAAATATAAGCTGAAGTACTCATCCCATGGTGAAGTAAGGTAAGACTGGGAGGGATAAGTGGAGGGTGGAGGGTGGCAGTTCACTTCAGTGTCACAAGAACCAGAACTCCTGAAATCTACTTTAATTTTCCCACTAGAGGAAATCCCAAAGCTTCTGAAGGTTTTCACTGCAGGGGATTATGTCAAAATGGATTGAAAAGGTCCCTTGGAAGATTGAAAAGGTCAGGTCTTTCTGGTCTTTCCATATTTCTCCCCCTTTGTTTCCCTCCCTCAAATATATAGCCAGACAGTCCACCTCAAATTTCACTAAAGCATAATGGGAAAATGCAATCAAAACCAATATATGACTGCAAAATATCTTCTTCAAGGGTTCAGAGTCCAACACCAATGAAACCTTCATTTTACTCTGAGAAAAAAAGTAGCAGCCTAAATAACTGCTAATTTCCATAAAGCCATAAAAGTTCGGCAATGTTGGTAAGATAGGATCCAGTCCATGGATCCTCATTATTCAGAGGGATAGGCAGATACAGAGTCACCAGAGTGACCTGGAGCAGGCAATGAAAGTTGTTGAGGCTCTGCTGATTAAACCTGCAAATCCTACAACCCTGACCCTAACCCCCTGCTGCGGAAAGGGGAGATTAGCTTGGGTCCTGGAAAAGATAACTCTATCTACTGCTCAAGTTACGTGCTAAAATTCAATCTCTTCCCAGGAGACGGCGTGGATATTGCATTTTCTCTCACCCTAATTAGCAAAGTACAAGAAAGTAAACACCGCTGATTGCCTGGTAGCAGGAACAGCAGAACAGGCTGTCCTTGTGCTTGCTGATTGCTTTGTTAGCACGCCCAGCTCACCAACGTGGCTGAGGAGGCTGAACGGCTGAACGAAGAGAGCCTGCTCAAGCCCTTGGGGGTCATGGTGCTTGTCAGGATGCTGAAGCAATCTGTCAGCTCCTCCTCCCGTTCACACCAGTGCAAATCCACAGGGAGGCGGTTCGTTTCCTCCCTGCGGAGGTCTCACGCCCTCCTCCCACTGTCTCTCTGGTCATTAGGAGCAAATTTTTAGAATGGGGTTATTTTGGGCAATCGTTTCGTTGCCCAGTGAGGCACAGACTTGGCAGATTTGGCTCACTTGACTTTTCGAGCCACCGGGTACAGGAAGGAGGCTCGGGGTGATGTCTCCATAAAGACCTACTGGAGTTCAGCAGGAAAAGGCAAGTTTCAGAGGGTGAGATGGAGCAGAGAAACCTTCCTGATGAAGCAGGACCTCATGGAGGAGCTCCCAAAAGAAGAGCCAGGAGAAGATGACAGAGAAGCAGCTTGCATTAATGTGACACTTCTCTTTTGTCAGCTGGGATCTGTGCTTTGATGGAGACAGTAATAACTTGGTGTCATATTTTTTCTCAAACTAAACATGAACGAGACCTTTGCAATCAGCTGGAAACCCTGCTGACGTCTTTAAAACACATCCATGGGAGGAATGCTAAGCATTAGCCATAATATTTGTACGTCGTGGCATAACTGTCTTTTGGGAAGGGGATGCCATGCTCATTAGCAGCACAAATGTACCAACATGTGTTTTCAAGCTATTAATATGGTGGCTAATGTTGATGAAAATGTAATGGAATGAGATGACTTTAAAAGTATGGGATTTAGCACAGCCAGAGGAAAAAAAATAGAAGGAAAAAAAATTAATGAAAGTTTAATGAGAAAATCAGCTTGCAGTAATTTTACAAGTAATGATTATTTCCTTGATTAGACTAGCCCAAATAGCTTTGTCTTTGGTGGGATGTGCTTGGGAGATGCGTGCACTTGAGGACACTGAACTTGAGGCCACATCTGTGCCCGTCCTGGAAAAGAAACACAGTTTGGGGTTTTACCATCTGCCTGGATGAGAAGCAAGAGCCTGACTACCTTCTTTCTGCTGAAGAGAGGGGAAGGCTCTCAGATTTGCTTTGGCCACTGGCTGCTAGTTGCTCATCATCTCACATCTCTCTTGATCTGTCCTTGGAGTCACCCACCCTCCTCCTTTGGAGTTGGACTTAGAGCACCTCGTCCTCCAGAAGCACAAGCACCTGGTTAGATCTTCAGTGTAAACTCAGTTATTCATGGGATCTTATTACTGTTCACACATATATACTCACATCTTTTAGATTTTTCCTCTTTGCTAGAAAGCCAAAGCACTCAGCTCCTTTTGTAAGCAGAAATGGCATTTAACATTTAACACGAGTTCTTTTAGACCTCCCCACTAGGTGATGCCCTGCTCCTTGAAGGTGCCTACTTACCTTCACTGAAGATAAGGTTGACCATGTGGGGAATTGAGATCTACCCTGCAAACTTGCTATGTGAGCCCAAACAGACATGGTCAGTCCTCCTAAAATTCTCCTCAGGAAAAATTGGGTGTATCTACCTACATCACACTTCTCTGCTGATGACATTAGTAAAGCCCAGGGACTCACGTAAAGAGCAAGAAAGCTGCAGTTTTATGGATGAGTTGGGGAGATTTCCATACTATACACTGCAGATGAGGCCCTATGAGGCAAGAAGATATCTCCCTAATCCAACAGAGGTATTATACGTGTGGTTTTCTGCTTGGATCATGTCTTCCAAAATCCCACATAAATCTCTGTTTCAGAAGCTGTATCCATGTAGCATAGTGAAATCTGCATGCATCTGAAAGGACACAGCCCCAAAAGAGGCAGTTCTTGCTGTTCCTGAAGTCTGACACCCAGCGTATCTTCTCGCCCTCTCCTGGTCCTGTAACTGGTGTAAAGAGACAGCTTCCGATGTTCTCAAATAGTCTCTGGGCCCCCAGAAAAGGTTGAATCGTGGCAGTAAGCCAGCAGAAAAATCCCCTGTGGCAAAGACTTTCTCCCGGATAAAGTTCCTGGTGCCAGCCACTGCTGGTAAAAGAGTCATACATTTTGGGGCCAGAAGTGAGCTAATTGTCTAGTCTGAGCTCCTTGACGGAGTGCAGGGACATTTCATTTCCTACACCGAACTCAGAACTCCTTGCTGAGCTGGCACATACATTTTGGGAGGACGTCCAAGTGCATTTCTGAGGTCGTCAGTGAGAAAACAGGAGACATGAGAGTATTCAGGAGCGGTGCTGCTGCGGTGTCCTTTTTTTTAGTACCGGTCACGCTTTGCAGCAAAAGTAAACTTAAGCCCTGTCAGACTTAAATGATTTGTTAATTTTATGTGCTCTCTCCCCCCTCTTTCTGCTCGCTCAGACCGATGGTGAATGAGCCCCAACGTGGGCTGTGTGCTTTGGCAGGCTAAAGCCCAAAGGCATGCCATCACCAGCAGTTGCCCAAAGGCATGCCATCATCACCAGTGTTTTTTTTTTCCATTCTGGATTGAAAAAAAAATGTTAGAGTGAAAACTGGAAGCCAAACCTTCATGCCTGAACTGCAGTGATTGTAATACACCTAGATAGCTCTGACCAACTGTAATGCCCATGAAATCAAGTGGACACCTCCAACATTTGGAAGTCATTGGAGTGACCCTCCATCATTGTGTTTTCCCCAGTAGATTTATTCTCTCATTTGCTTTTGTTTATTTTCTTTCCGGCGTACTATGAAATTTAAAATTAAAGCTCCGCTCTGAGGGGAAAGGAGTGCAGGAGATGTTAAAAATGATATTCACTGCTAAAGCAGAAGGGGAAAAATGCAGTGAAGATACTGTTTGTCACCTGCCCTTTAAACTAGAGTATATTACCCTGCAAGGTACACCACCCTGCAAGGAACCTTTATTGCCATTTGCAGCATTGCTTCAAGCTTGGTTGCTTGCAAGTTAATTTCTCCAGCAGTGCCTACTTAACAGCAAATTGCATATTAGGAGATAACACTGCAAGCATGGATCACGCAGAAAAACCTTCCTGCGTCAGCAGTAGCATCAGTCAGAGAGCCGTACAGAAGTGATGGGCCTTTGCAGGGCTCTTGTTTCCCGATGTAGACAGAGCCAAAAGTGATCAAACAACGTGTCACCGACTCGCCACAGTTTTTTTGTTACCCCTCTTGTAAATTTTATTTCAGTGAAAGGTAATCCCACAGGATTTCATCTTAGTCATTGTCACAGGCAAGGTAAAAATGGATAACTTGCTTTGTCTTTTTCCTTTCGTTTCACCAGCTGAATTTTCTATGAACTTGTTTGCTTTAGGTCCTGATTCAGCCGAGTGTTTAAACACGCGTTTAATACTCAGTGGGTTATTAGTGTAGATTATTATTAGATTGTAAACATTTTCAGGACAGAAACATATGGCTGATCTAGAGCCCTCTCTTTCTACAGCACTGGGAAACAAGTGGAAACGCGGAACCTCTTCAATTTTTTTTTCTGTTGATGCTTTTCTTAAGCAGAAAGTTGGACTTTGAAGCAGCAAATCTTGTCTTTGAGAGGTCTCTCAGACAACTTCATAGTTTACAATGCAAGTGTTTACATCTAAGCCAATTACTGTGTTTTTTGCTACAGCTAAGGAGGAGACCCCCTGCACCCGCACCCACGTGGGGACCATGCAGCCCCCATGCTAGAGACCTGCACAGCGACCACAATGAGTCCCCACAGCCTTCAGCAAGGGTGAAACTCACCTCTTCCATAAAACCTGGGGGGAAAAAAAAGCAAACAAATACCCACAAGTTCTCAGCTTTGAGCTCAAGCCGTTGATTTCTTTCCTTAGCGAACAGCTGAAGTGGTTTGCTGATAAGGGCAGCATTTCCTCCTTTGCAATCCATTTGAAAGAGGCAGATAGCACTACCAAGTTGTTTTGCTCACATGATTTATTTGTATTTTCAGCACATTACGAAGCTTCAAAGTGCTGTGTAAGTATTATTGGAACTGCATTCTCAAGACTGCCCATTGCCAGCCTCATGGCTGTATACTTGAGGATATTGCTGTCCTCTGTAAACATCCATGAAATTCATCTTGTGAGGGGTCATTACACAGATACCTTTAAAAGAGATGGAAAAAATTAGCCAGTGTGTGAGGATTAGCTGTGGGTGAGGATGCAGTGTGGCATCCCAAGTCCTGGGACCAGTTTCTTTAAGGTTGAGCAGACTACATCCTTAAGTCATTTTCTGAAGACTGAGAAGTTGTCAAGGACCCACATCTCCTGACCATCTCCCAAGGCATGGTGAGCCCTCAGGTAAGACACACCACAGTTAACACACCTGTCACCTTCAGGAGGAAAGACTTTGTAACCCTTATGGGATCTCAGTGTACCGATATTCCTACCACAGATGTCGCCCTTTTTAATGGAGAACACAGCTGGGTACAGGCAGCCACGGGGGACTTCAGGCAGACCTGGCTGGGGATGGAAAGCAGCTCTCATAAACATCTGTCCAAAGAAATTGGTGCCGCTCCAGGTCTGAGCGAGTCTGCCTTTCTGAGACATTAAAAAACATGTTTAGAAGAAGGCAGGTCCAACTAGCACAGCACAGCCCTGTGCCACCCTGAACCACAGCTACATCACGTCCCACCACACTGCAGTGACAGACTTGTGGCAGCACCCAACCCTGTAAATTGACTCCCAGTTGCAGAAAACATTTCAAACAAGGTGAGGCTTGGTCCTCCCATTTTCCCGATGACGTTTTTCACCTGTGAACTTTGCAACTCTGTGCTTGAGCTTGCAAAACGCTTCTCAGTGGACATGCACCTCTCCCCATCCTCCTGTACCCCAGCGAAGTGCTTGAGGTGGCATCGTGTTTTTTTTCTGAGCTTGCATTTTGATCCCAGGTGGAAAGAGCGTGTAAAAGGCAACTCTGACCTTCTGGAAATGAGGCCAGGAATTACTCGTCTCCTGCATTCAACTTCTGATTCACCATACAGTAGGAAGATAAATTAGATAGGTTAATTAGGAGCCCCTGGAATTCTGTTCATCACTGCGCCATGCAATCAGGGATACATCTCGCCTTTAGGAATATGCTGACACGCCGTCTTTGCTGCGTGCCAGAGCCTAACGGCATCTCCATCACAATGAGGGAGCGGGAGGGGGAGATGGTTAGAGTAGCCAAGCAAATCAGGAAAAACAACCAGCTAAATTGAGTGCTTTCTAATCTAATGCATTTAAGTCATACTCAATAAAGCTTGCCAGCAATTCCTGGCCTCTCTGCTGCAAAGATCACAGAGGCAGCTGATTAGAATAATGCATGTCTTCTAGCAATCCTCTTTTAAAAGGATTTTCATTCAGGATGGGCAACACATAAGTGTTCAGAACCAGCCCTTTGTGAGTGTGGGGTGAAGGGGACAGCCTCACCCTGCCCCAGGAGTCCTACCGCTTTCTCCCTGCCACAAGACAGAAAACCCACCAGCTATGGCAAGTCTTTTCTTCCTGGGCAAAAGTAAGTGAAACTGAAACAGCTCTGATCAGACCTGCATTCAAGTCATTTTCTGAATCTAGTTTTGGGCTCTGAAATCCAAACCCAGGTTGTTTGGTGTTTGTTTTTGTTGTTGTTGTTGTCATTGTTGTTTGCTGAAAATTGTGAAATCCAAGCCCAGTTTTAGACTCTAGCAAAGGTGGTGATACATCAAAGGGTCCCCAGGAACCTCATCCATCAACAAAGTATGGATTTCGTATGTATGTTTTGTGATCCACAATAACTTGTCCCAAATAAGGCTTTTGGAGGTTGGGAGGTGAGAGTGGGCAAGGATTTGAGGAGAGATTAGGAACTTGATGAGGAAATGGGTAAGCGTGGTGTCACATCATGTGCAGAGGGTCAGAGCAAGTGTGTGAGATGGGCTGTCAAGAGGAGAGAGGCAATTTTTTAAAGAGTAATTTAACTATTGTATCTGACCCTTGTGAAAGCCAGGCCAGATGAAACCTTGGTTACACATTGTAAGAGACTACAGATCATGCAACATGTGCTTTGTTTGTGGCTGTTTGTTTGCTTGCAGAAGAACAATTCCACGGACTGTGTGCATCCACAATGTGTTTATTCCCAGGAGTCTGAGTTTTCCACTTACAGAATAGATGGTGTCCATGCCAGAAAACTATTTTCTTGGTCAGTCTTGGTCAGGCTAATGCTCCAGCACTGGAGATGTTCTCTAGCAGGGTCACCTTGCTGATTCCCCCCACACCTTGTCAGAGCACATCAGCCAGAATAATGGTGTGAATGAGGGACCTACTCATGCTTTCTTTGGAAAACTGGACAGGAATGAGGATGTAACTTGTCATATTTAATACCTGGAGAACCAGTGGGTTATCTCAGATTTGCAAACAGATTTGAATTGAGCAAAATAAAATAAATAATTTAAAAAAATATCTTGAAACTTGGTGCCAGATTCTGCTTTATTTTGTTCTGGAATAAAGGTTTCAGTGCAGCATTAATGCTCACTGGTATTACTGGGAATTAGACTGTCAACTTTAGTGTCACATATGGTATTTTGTTGTACCAACAATTGGGTATTCACAGACATGCAATTTTATGCCTAAGGCTAGCTTCCGCCAAGCAGTAGGCATTTGCACATATGGTGCAGACTGCCTGTAAATAAGGTGCTTGGATGGAATAGCAGAGAACTGGAAGGTACCTTGCAGAACTGCATTTTTGCCCTTGTTTGTTTCACCTCGGAGCCATACAACCATGCATTGCCTCTAACCATTACCTGCAGCATGTCTCACAGAAAATGATTTTTACATCCTGTTTACAGAATTCAATTAGTGCACAATTCCTCCTTTAGGATATTAAAGAATATTTAAGGAACCTGTTTCTGATCTCCAGCTGACGCAGACACTCAGTCTTATATTTCCAGTATAAATGAAATCTGCTGCACATCCCTAGCTGCTTCTTTGTCAAGTGCTCTTTTGCAGTGTCCATGAAGACTCTGATTATTTAAAATAGTTAAAAATAGCTGTTGGTTAAGAGCACTTGAATCTTTCATACTCTTAAAATAGTAACGCAGAATACCTGAGGTTCATCATTCTGTTCCTGATCAGTGTAATCTTTTACACTGTTGATGTACCAGCTAGACCCAGGGAAGATGACTACTCACAAGTAAGCTGTTGAAATAAAAAGCCATTAAGCAAAAGGTTTAGGCATCATTCAGTGATGACCTTCATCAGCTGAAATTTTTTATATTTTAAGTGAATTAATGAGTTATAATTATTAGTGATCTCCAAGACAGTGATTAGAGAATGCATTTTGCGTGATGCAAGCAGAACAAACACAAAAGAAGGCACTGCATGTCTCAGGCAATCAGGCAATGTCCTTTTCATTATAATTAAATGTTATCACCTACCTTGCTTCTTAAAACATGCTTCACACTTCAGACTTTGATGTCCACATGCCTCCACCCCGCCACTATTTATGGCACAGTCACTTCTGCCATAGCAGTGGTGGTTTTGAAAATGTTATACCTGACTTTTAGCAGATGGATGTTAATGGGATATTTATTTACAGAATAAAATTAAATCGAAGCTGAATCTTAATGCACAATTTACATAATCAGCTTTGTTCTGAGCTGTTGAGCTGTTTTCTTCAGCACTTGGGACCCTTCAGTCACAGCTGCATCAAAGAAACAGCCACTGAGAATGGATATTAAACAATTTCCTAAAGCTAGAAGTCTTGATGAGAATCTATTATTCCATATTAGAATCCCATAATTTCTCCAGACACTGCCATAACATCAAAGATGTATGTTAGAGCTTTGGCATAGCCCACAATCAAAAGAGAGATGTTCAATTTGTATTTAGAAAATATTTTTGCCAATTATACTTTTCTACAAATTGAAAGTTCTGTGAGTTTACCTTTCCTAAACAACAATGAAATCCATTAACCCAGAGGCACAGGAAGACTGAAAAAAGCTAAGCTGGGAATATTTCAATGAGTTTGGAGAAATTTGGTTGTGCTTTTCGTGCTGTGTAACCACAACGCTCCGTACTGCTCATCCTCAGCTCAGCAGCAGTTTTGCCTCTCTCTGTCACTTGCAGAAGCCAGTTCAGGTGGCCATGGTCCTAAATTAGTGCTTTCACTTAAGAGCCTCCATTTCAGTGGGATGATACCACCTTGTAAAATGTGGCACTGTTTTAAAGCCACCTGCCTTAACACCAATGAACTGCCTCTGTAGGTAACAATTCCTTCATGCAGCTCGTCCAACGAGTTGCTCCCCTGTCCTTTGTATCTCAGTCCATGAATACTGTGAGCGGTCTGGGCTCAAATTTGAATGTCAAAAAAAGAAGATGACTAGCCCCATTTCAGCACAAAGGCTTGAAAAGTATGGCCATGGCTAATTGTGTGAACTGGGACCTCCATTGGGAAGATCACACCAGGATGCTGAGAACCCGGACGGCCTCCAACACCACAGAGCATGGGCTTTGGCAAGTGCCACAGCTTCTGGAGGACATCCCTGACTTCATGAATTCACAAATAAAACTCTGGGAAACCTGTCTTCAGTGGTAAGCCAGAGCTCAAAAAAAAAAAAAAAGAAAACACGTCAAAGCACTTTAGACTACCTAAGAAGAATCAAGAACAGGAAAGTCAGCACTTGCACAGAGCCCAGCTACAGGCTATAATCCAATTTACAGGAAAGCAAGAGGCTGATGGTGACCTTGCAAAAAAAAAAAAAGAAAAAAAAAAAAAAAGAACAGTTTTCCAAAAATAGTCCTGACAAATGACTAGTGTAAAAATAAGGAGATAATCAGCAACAGTAAGAAGGAGAGAGGGACGGAAAGTCTGTCTCTCTGCAAAAGGTAAATTATGCAGCATTAGAATGACATCCATCCATATCAAACCAGAATAGCTATCTGTTTCCAGAAACATGCAAATCAACCAACAGGCAAGGGAAAAAAAAAGGGGGGGGGGGGGGGGGGGAAGAAGAAGCCTACCCCATTTTTTTCCAACTCTGCCTAAATGTTATGATAATTAGCAAGTTGTCCCTGTAAACACCTACTGCTGCATTTTCCCTCCATATTTACCTTAAATAAGCTGCAGGAGCACTGTGCACAGCCCACCTCACCAGCACCCACCCTGAAAGGTGAGAAAGGACGGAGACCTGTGGGACACTGCAGTGGCCCCACTGCAGGTAAGGAGAAGTGTTTAATGCCACTCTCCTGGGGCGTGGAGCAAAGCAGAGAGTGGGGAGCACTTAGGGCTGTCCCCAAGCAGTCCTGTGACACTCCACAGGCAACCTGGCCAAGTCTCACTATCCGTGCTCTTGACATTGAGCAACTCACATAGAACAAGCAATACTTAGGGTCATCTGCTTTCTCCCATCAGCTAGAAGCGATCCGCCACAGCTGCCACCAACTCATTCCAGTCTGTAGGCAAACAAATGCAGATTAGAGATTTGGCACACTGTGGGATTGTGAGAGTTTGCTTATCGCAGACCTGTACAAAGTTAGGTGCTGTAATTACTGCCCAGCACAGGCACTGTTATCTCAGTGCACGACAGACTTGAGAAACTTTTAGTCGATGAATCAAAGCAGAAACGGCCAGCTGGCGACCCAGCCCATCCTAAAGCTAATGTATAGGAGAGGTGAGGTGAATCACGTTCTGAAGGTGCATATTTCATCCTACAGACTAGAAAGGGAGCCCAGAGTGGCTAGGTGAGATCTGGATGTCCTGTCCTGGACACCCCGTGTCAGCGGAGATGTCTCCTCCCAACCATCCGGTGGAGAGCTGCAGTTTGTGCGTCCTTCCTGCCCACCTACAGGGACACGGCATGAGTCAGTGCCCTGATCGCTGCCAAAGGAGAACTGTATTTCCAAGGGGACACAAATCACTTTGTTAAAATACTAAAATACAACCGAAGCTTGCCACTACCCCTACTCCCCACTTGAGCTCAGCTTTAGGGTCCTTGTAGACCCCCCCCACACCTCTTTTAACAGATACTACATCAAAACAGTGAGGCATACAGCTAGGAGAAAAGATGAAGGCACAGAAGCATGAGCGTATTCCCCACCATGGGACTGGGGTATTTATCTATATATATTTATAACCTTGTCTTTAAGCAGAAGGAATTTTTCTTCTACACATACTCCCGCTAATGGCCATCCTTCCAGGTCCTCTTCGTCTCGCCTGGTTCTTACACACAGCCCTTCTGGCCCCTGCATCACTGAGAGCCAGCCCTTCCCCTTTTACTCCAAGAGATTTGCCTCAGCATCTTGAAATCCTGACAGCAGAAGAAAATGCTCTGCGCTTTAAGCCTCTGAAATAAACAGTCATTACTGGTATTTGGCCTGGTGTTGTCTGAGTGAAATACAAGGTGAAAGATAATTCATCCTTTAAGTAATTTGGTGCCAAATCACTTAGAGACCTATAAGCTGTAGTGACAAGATGTTTCTTGGGTCCTGTTGCGAAAGGTAAACCTCACCATAACCTTTCCTTTGCTTTGAAATAACGCTTGCACAATTACACTGCAGAAGTCTCCTTGTGCCTGTCTTGTTCGATTACCCAAAGACTCCAGTGTTCTGCCTGAAAGATTGAGACAATTTGCACTGTATCAGGGATGTCCAAACCAGAGAGAAAAATGCATTTCCAGATGCACTGGCCACACAATTGAGTCTAGACTCGATTTTTAAACATGAGAATATCGATAGGCTCTCTGTCTCCTTGTGACAGAGGATCACTCTTCATTGTGTGAGCGTATACACGTCCAAGTACCAACCTAAGCCACGGTACAGCCTCCAAAAGGCTGAATTTGACAACATACTTGTCTGTTATGGACCAGCTGAAAACCTGCCTCATTTGGCCATTCAAGAAATTAAGAGAGACCTCACCGCACCGTGCAGGAGAGGTGGTCCTGCTGCCTGCTCCATCCACTCCTGTGACCCCACCATGACGTCTGGAGGAGGGATTCTCCTTCATTCACCAGCACTTTGTAGTTGAGTATGCCTTTGGGATACACTTTTCTTGCTGTAATCTTCTTGCCCCACCCCCCCCACCCCCACAATTGTATATAACTACAATTGTATATAACAGTTCAGCAGTTCACACCAGAAGTGGTGTCCCCCACAGCCTGAGCCCCCCCACATGAGGGGGGGGCACCTCTTTCCTTTCTCTCTCCTCCCACCACAGGTAAGCTATCCATCAATGGGCCAGTTCTGCTGAAAGTAGCTAATGATTAGTAGCAAGATTTCTGAACGACAGCTCAGGCTCACATTTCCCAGGGGCTTCTGTTGCACAGGGGCAGAGCATTGCCCTTTCCCTTGCCCTGTGATACCACTAAAAATATCAGTGCTCTTCCAGGCTTGAATGCTGTTAGCTCCATAACTACGCATGATTATTTACAGACAAAGACATGCTTAATTCCTGGCCTCAAAGAAGAGCCTGTTCCAGAAGACCACCAAAGTCTACAGGAATTTTCCTTTTTAGTAGCAAGCTGTAAATAAGACAAAAAACAGCCCTTCCTATATACACTGCAACCTAAAAGTGCCATTTATCTGCAAATAATAATCTCACTTGAAATCAGTAGGATTATTCAAGTGTACCAAAACAAGGCCGTTTCAGAAGAATTAAGCCTAATTAAGGTACAAAATGATGAAAGCAATTTACAAATAACCGAGGCGGAAGGGGACATGCTGTTCTGGTGGGTGATGTTTGCTTTATGGTCCTGTTATGCTCTGAGGCAAGAGATGGATTCTTTCCTGAGGAAGAGCTTTAAACAAGAGAAAATGACAACAAAATAAGTGAGGACGTGGTACTGGGAAAAGGCAATAACAAGAATATGATAAGGGCCAATTTTAATGGAGATAGGTATCTACTTTCCATTATCCATTATCTATTTATCTGTCTGTCTGTCTATTTATTTATCCACAAGAAGTGCAGAAGGCAGATCTGTCTTAGCTGGTATCTACAGAACGGGTAATATTTCCATTTAAAAAAAAACAAAAAACAAAAAAACTGGGAAGTTTTTAGACAAAACCCTAATGTCATGTAGTTGCGCTATTTCCCCTTAAAGAAAATATAAAGTATTTACCATGGTTGCACTAGCATACAGTGCCTCATGGGACATAGCGTTCATTTTTCTGTGTTCCATTGTCCTTCATGGCCCTGTCTCTTCCTGGAGGCTATATTTTCCCTGAAAGAGGGAAGGTTGGTGCATGACAGAAGACACAGTTCAGCCATTGAACGTGGCCAACCATAACAGCAGAGACCACTGGGAACCCAAACTCAGCTCCCAGCTGGGTTCCTTGTTTTAGGGAAGTGCTCACCCTTTGTGGTGGTCTGAAAAGTATGGCTAACCTAAGGTACCTCACGTGAAGTGTGAAAAGCATGAATTATGTTTTGAATTTGTAGGCCTTATTATCAAAAACTTTGAAAAAAAATGCTGAAAAACGTGTTTTGCTGACACTAGGCAAATTCATAAGTCACCCACACCATGTTACCAGAAGGTGAAATATACCTAAATAATATAAGAAAGTTTCAGAATAAAAAAATAACACAATGTTCCCCAGACAATTATTTTTTTTTTTGCTTTTTCCTTCAGGCTCTACTGAGATTTTATTAAGTTCCCTGAAACGAGGAGAGATCCTTTCCAGGAAACCGAACCAGCAGGTTGGTCACCAAGCTTCACATGGCTCCAAGCTGACACTTATTTGCCAGCTTCTGTCCTGCTTCTTCGTACATTGGGAAAGTGAAGGCAATGAGCTCTTTTTCCAGCATTTCCATTTGAGCCGTAATGTCTGACACGGTGTTTTTCACAGCATTCAGCTGTAGTTTCAATTTCTTGTACTCTTCCTGGTAGAATCTCCCCTCGTCGTGGAGAGGACGAGGTCTCTCTCTGTCCCCAGGGAGGCGGTTCTCTCTCAGGAAGACCTGGAGGATCTGGTGTAGGTCGTGGAGAGCCTGGAGGATCTCATGATCATCCTGCGTGCTCAGGGCAGCCTTGCTCTCACTCTGGGTTGGAGTGATGCTCTCTGCTTTAGCTTCGTGTTCCCGCTGGGGCACTGGGCCAAGGTTGCCTTCTTCTACAGCTCTGGTAGCTTCAGCGTCTTTCCGAGCTGAGCTGGCATCTTTGCTCTCTTCATGGACCACAACGACTTTTTGGTCTTTCCAGATGCTGGGAAGAGTTTTATTCTCCTGCTGGAAAACCTCTAAGACTCTGTTCTTTTCCCTGACCACCTGTAGAGCTTTGTTGCTCGGGCTAACCTGGAAGCCTAAGTTCCTCTCCTGAAAGAACGGGAAGAGCTTCTCCTTCTGGAGGCTTTGCTGGATGGCATCATTGTAAATAACCTGGACAGTTTTGTTCTGAGACAGGAGACATTGTAGAGCCTGGTTCTCTTCCCAGAGCATCCTGTTCTCAATCCGGAGGACTTGGTTTTCCTCCCAGAGTGCTCTGTTCTCCTCCCAGATGCTCCACTCATTCTGTGCCTTCTTGCCAAAGAGTTTCTGATGGGGAGCAAAAGGTGGCTGGCAGTACATCTCGCTCACCCACTTACCATCGATAAAGACAAACGTCTCATCCCTCAGCTTCATCCGTGGGATGGCATAATCCGTCTCGGGCCTTGCACACTGCATGCTCTGGTTTGTCAGATCGAAAGCAGACATGGCCTTCCTTTAGTAAGCTGAGGAAGACTGTGAAAAGGTTTCTTCCAGGACTTCTGCAAGAGACCACTGATTGCTAGCGAGGAGCAGATGACAGAAGCTGGAGATGACACAGAAGCTGGAGAAGCTTGACTGGGACTGAAAGAACAGGGAACGTAAATGCACAGAATTACATGTCACAAACTGGGATCAGAATTAAACTACATTACATGACAGGAACAAACAAATAACTCTGTTCCCACAGCTGGATGTGTTGGCTTTTGACGCTGGAAAGTAAGGAATACACCAGAAATGGTGTCTCAGTGAAAAAAAAACTTTGAAACTGTCCCTAACAGCATCTTTTTCTCGTTGGTGCTCAGTAGCCTTTGTTAACAGGATACCACAAAATCATGGCAGCAGTTGTGCTCTTTAATCTTAAAATCTACAGAACTATGAACAGGGAGAGCACCGAGTGATACAAAATGCACAAATAATTAAAAATCCAAACCACAGCACCAGGCCATCAGGACCAGGAGGGCTTTATTGCTCTCCACATGTTTTTTCTGACAAGTTCCCATCATGTTCTCATCATGTTCTAAAAACTGTCACAACCCATAGATAATTCTTCATCTTTCTTCTCCTTTCTCCCTAGTAACTCTGTTCTCGATATCCTCTGATAGCTCTATTATTTTTCTTGCTCTCTAGACTTGCAGCAGTGATTGGTCATCTTTTTCCCACAGTCCTTCTGCCTCTTTTTCATATCACCAGAAAGCCCTCTATTTAAAATCCATACTGCTGGGTCGTACTGCCAGTGCTTCATATCCCAGTCCCAGAAACCTTAGACTCATCTGCTCAGCACACTTCCTTCCTTCTGCCCAAAATGTTGCTGCTTAAATCACCTTCTGGTCATAAGCAAGCCTGAGCAAATGAAGGATTTCAGTCTTCTGGCATGAATTAAAAAGGAATGTTTTGTGTCAAAAAGGTCTTATGTTCTGCAGTACTTCCAAAAATTACATCAGTTTGATTTTCACAATGAAGTCGTACGAAACAAGGTTGAATTATTTTTTAAAACCAAATTGTTGGTATTCTTGAAGTTTCCATTGTCAGCCCCAGGATGGGGAGCTAAATCAGCCACAGGGGGATCTAATTCCTAAACATCCAGATGAGAGGAGGAAAATAACCAGTATCATACGCCAAGCCCTACCTGTCACTGAGTTTCGTGGGGGAGGAAGCAAGATTTGCTAAAGCCACTTATATTTAATGAGTTTATATGGCATGTTTTCAGGATAAACAGAGAGTGTATAATATATATATCATCGAAGGATGTTATCCTGGGGACAATTGAACTTGACAGCATCTCTGTCAGCTCTTTTTTGCACTGCAGGGGAGAAGTCAACCCAGGCTTCCATGGTAGCAGGGGAGCGTCTCAAGTTCTCCCACCTCCCTCACCGTATTCCCAAATTAAAAACTCCTGCAAAAGGATGGGGAAGTGGCATGTGCAGGCAGGGCTGGGGGAAGCCACACAGAATCAAGTAGAACAGGGTATTTTGGCAGCACTCCATCACGTACCGGCACGCGCTCACCTGCTGGTTGGAGGCGATGACCTTCCCGCTCCCCTGCCAGGCAGCCTGGTCCCCACTTGGTTTTTCAGCCTGAGATCCTGCTCCGGGACAAGCAGGCGGCCAGCTGGGGCATCCTGGGGACACTGTGGTGACAGGGAACAAAGGGAATCGACTGTGATGCGAGCACCGCGCCCCAGAGCCAGCCCCCACCCCAGCTGGGGACGGCCGCTCCCTACAGACATCGCGCTTTTCCCAAGGGTCGCCTTTGATTTTTCCCAGTGCTGTGCTTTTGGGTCATTTCTCATGGAAATGACCTTTCTGGTAGCTCAGCTCTCATGCCCTTTCTTGAACCCAAAGGCTTCCCTCTGCCTTTGATGCTCATAACTTGAGAGCAGCTTAGATGGCTTCTCTCTCCGTCACACTCTTCTAAAACAGATTTTATTTTTACTCTGAACCTTCAAATTAAGTCACTTGCTGAGCTGATGCTGATACAGTCAAAAATCACTTCCTCATATGCTCTATGACAGCAGATGTTATTTTCCAAGGACAATGTAGCTTTGGAGTTTGTCTATAAGTTAAGGGACAGACTATCACTGAACCTTATTAAGAAGAAAACAGAATATGCAAGGCATCCATGCATTATGATATTTAGATATTATTTGAAGCAGCTATTCCCACTTCCATATCTTTATGTTTCTAATAATCTTATTCTGTTTCTTATTTGCTGCATCTTGGATGTGGATTTTTTTATTTTATTTTTTCTTAATCAGGGTTCCTGAATAATAAATACAGCAATTAATTTCATTTCCAGTGAAAATTACCAGCTTGACATCAGCCCCAAGGTGACTGTTATTGCTTTAGGAAGCTGAAGGTATAGTTCAGTTTTGGTGTTAGGCAAAGTTAATAAACTCAGGTATAAAGTTCTTCTCTGTAATTTCTTCGTTGTTTCTATTTCATCTGAGACAACAACAACAACAAAAAAAAAAAACAGGGGTTACTATGGCAACTCCCCAGGGAGCAGCATCCTCCTTTGTTCGAGTTCCAGGATCCTGCAAAGGAAAGCAGGAAAATATCCCCTAAAGAGAAAGGAAAAGACGACATCCTGGGGTACTCGTGCTTGGCCTTCTATCAGACGGTAATTTCAGGATGTTCTCCAGGTGCAGCAGCTCCCAGGAGAGGTGCTGAACTTTTGAAGACCTGAGGCTTTGGACCACTGAAGCAGACCTTAGATGAAAAGTTTTAAGGTCCAAGAGCTGGCTGGAAACTGAGTTAGCAGAGACAAGCGCAGCATAGGACTGGTCAGCGGGTAAAGCCTGCTTAAACCAGAGGTATTGAGAGCTAAGTTAGCAGTGTACCTTCACCTTTTCTTGTTTTCCTGAAGGCTGGACAAAGTACTTCTGGCAAGTCATTTCTTTGCTGAAAACCATGGCTTCAAATACTAGTAAATTGGGATCAAAATTAGTGAGTATCATCAGATGTGCATACACATATGTGGAGACATACATCAGAATTGGAAAAGCTGCAACAGTTCACAGCAGAATTTTTCATAGCAGCTACACAGGTTTCTGAGCTGGACTCTCCAAAGGACACAGATGTCATTCACTAAACTGCAAGGGCAGAAATAATGCTGAGTGTGTTCCCTTCCCTGCCAAGAGATGAGTAACCCTTGCTCTGTAGGAAGGGTTTGAACCAACTTCCCAGCTGAGTGCTTTTTCCACTCCTTCAGACTATTCGATTCCTCCAGGTGAAGCTGTTTCATAATACAAAGAACCCAAAATTAATTGGAAACGAAGGCATATTCCCCTTCTCTCCTGCACACCCTACACCAGGCTTCTTCTCAGAGCTTACCCAGTTCTGGAAATGATCCAGTGGGAGCATGTGGATGATCACCCCACACACACATACACACAATACTCTCCAGTTTGGAAACCCAGCTCCACGCTGGGCTGTAAGAGATCACCAGCAGGTGCTGGGCTGGAAAAGGAGGGAGGTGGAGGTCTAAACTGATGCTGTGACGATTTAGCAGGAAGGACCCTGGAGACCCCATCTCACCCCCTTCCCATTGAGAATAGCGGCATGTACCTAAAGCAAAGTTCAGATCTTGCTTCCTTTGCTTTAGGGCTTAAAAACCCTGCTAAAGTGCCTGTAATCAAAACAATCTGCTTTTTAATAAAAGCATAATATTTCTTCTCTCTTCTTTTTTTTTTTTTTTATAAATGTTTTAAAATCCTAAATCTTTGTTTAATAAAGCCAAAGGAATCTGCTTGCACTTTTTATCACCCCAAACACATTTGTGCTTCTGAAATTCCTGCCTCAGTTCATGTCAGCACAGGCTGCTGACCCCACGCTGATCCCCTGTCCTCTGGGGCATTATGCCTTCATGCAGATCCCACCGAGTCACTAAAAAGATTCTTGCATATCTGAGTGATCTCGAATCCTCTCCTGACCCGAATAACTGGGTAGGGAGTAAAAATGATGTTTTGTCAGCTTTCGTGGTAGTGATGTGCCTGGAGTGATATGTCAGCGCTGTATTCTGCCCGGGACGAGCCGAGTGCACTTGGTCAGCAGTGTGAAATCAGTAATGAAAGCCTCCAGAGCAGGTTTTTTTTTTTCAGACTGATAAATGGCTCGAGGGGCGCACCTATGTCATGATGTATTCGGACTAATTGCCCTTCCAGGGATTGCACCACAGCACTGCTGCCAGTGTGCCTAAGTAACCCCCAAACGTACAATGTCCTGCAAAAAAATCTCTGCGTGCCCATGCCAGCACTGTCCAGGATAGCTAGGTCAGCTGAGAGCTGGGTCCTTTTATACCTTGCCTCTCTATAAAGAATATATAAAAGAAAGAAAAAGTTTCTTTTGGAACATTGAGCAAGCCATCTGTTTCCTTACCCCTGTTTCCTCATGCATGCAGTGAGTTTGGGACGCTGACTTTTTGATGTAAGCTGTCAAGAGAAGTTAATTCTTATTTGTACAGCGATTTGAGCGTGAAGAGCACTTTGGTGAAGCAGCCCTATGCACCAGCCTTGTTTATCGCCATGACTCTAATACACACGGTGTTTACAAGTTGAAAAAAAGTAAAATAAAATTGATGTTTGCCAGTAAGTGACATCTTACGGAGACGTCAGGCTTTGAGTTGTTCCATCGTAGATCTCATTCCCACTTTGCCTTTCAGCCTCTTTCAGCTGTGAATATTTCCTGTGCGCAGTCTGTTGGTCAACTCTAAGCCATTGCTTGTCAATGCTACTCCTTTGCACTGTGTCTCTGTGGTATATGACTCGCGATCCTTACCAACAAAATGCTCACAGCCCAAAAGTCGGCGGCTCCATTTTTGATTGACAGCGAGAAAATTGAGGATTCAGGCTTATTAAGAAAGCGCTAATAGTGATTTATGGGGTCCTGTACATTTTAATCTAGAAAAAAAAATGAAAATCATCTAATTAGCTAAGTGTGTAATCCTGTATATTAATTGTCTATTAGCCACTTCTTAATTATAATGGAATGCTTATCAAATAACATGTGATGGCCACGTAGTACTAATTTAAGTCATTATCAGGCTAGCTCCTGCTTTAATAAGGAGCTGGTTTATAGAAATCCAACCACTGCATTTTGTTTTAAAAGCTGTAAGGAAGAGGGGGTTAAGATCTTTAAAAATTAGTATCCCACTAGGATTTACCAGACAGTATACTATAAAAAATGCTACACGAAGAATGATGAAAGCCACATAAAAAATCTGTTCAGATGCTAACCCAGATGATTAAACAGCAGAGCATGGTGGGAACCTACAAGGGAAGAAAGATGTCCCTCATTTAGAAACACTGCCAATCTCAGGCATTTCCTGCCTCTTGACTCTTTGACTTTACAGCCTTAATGCTCAGCTGACCTATGTTTGTGCATGGGCAATTTCTGACACTGTTAATTAGAAGAATGGAGAAAAATTGATTTGATACAACAGCGTTGCTATTCACACCTCACCTGCAGGATGTTAGCATCTCCACAATTTGAGATAAGCAGGGTGTATTCCTGCAAGAGTAATAATAATAGCTACACTACGTGGTACATATGCACCTGTACACCACAAGGTCATGTCTATGGGTTTCATGGGTACGTACTGATGCCCAAGAAACCTGGAGATCCCCAAATACCAGTTTTGGATCTGTGGGATGGACATGGTTTCCTAGCGTTTCGCCACAGCCCAGCTCCATCAGCTACTTTGCACCTCTTCTTGTGTGTCTTCCCATCACTGCTGCCCCAGGTTTCTTTCTCCTTTTCCTGTGTAGCTCATCCTACAGATGCCATTGTCAAAAAGGATGAATACATAGGGTGCCAGTCTCCCTCCTCTGATTTTAGAAAGCCTCTTCCCTCCCTGCCTTATGAACCAGCTTGTTCTGCTCTTAACTCCATGTACCACCCCTTGCTGCTTGTCTCCCTCAAACTTCGTACAACAGATAACCTCCTTTCATCCTTCAAGAAATCACAAAAGTGCTTACTTTGAGTTACACTCATGTTCTAATGAGCAAACGCTCTTCTGTACAACTCTCCTGCTGTTTACAGGCATTCAAGACTTGTTCTCTCTTTTTTTTTTTCACCAGGTCTTTAGGGGCACAGGAACTGTTTGGTAACCTCATTACAATCAAAACCACTCTCTACCCAGCAGGTTTCTGTAGCGGTAGCTTCATCGCCTGAATTTAGCAAGGAGCTCAGCACCCAGCTCCAAGGACTGTCCTTCCACAACGTTTTTTTTTTGCCTATGATTGCACCCAGGTTTTGACAAGCATCTTACTAATAATATAAATAATAATAATAATAATAATACAAAAGCTTGAAGGGTCTTTCAAGCCGACTGCTGAACAGAGTAGGCTTATCAAAAATACATAAAAAGCATAGGAAAAAAAAAAAAGGAATACAGGATTATAATAAAACTTCTGACATGGAGTGGCGCTGAAATTAGACAGTTTCAAGCTCTTTGGAGCCACTGGTTTAGCTGTCTAGAATGTATCATGTTTTGATGGGCCACAGCACACTTTTCTCAGAGGAATGTGATTTTAACACCTGTTCATCTCAGGGTTTAAATTGCTGCTGGAGTACCTTTTTAATGGTTTGCCAGAAGTAGAGAGATCTCAGCAATAAAAGAAGAGAATAAACAGTTAGATCTCAGGTACTATTGTTAAATACACCTAGGAACAGTTAAAATGCAATTTTAGAAATGTTATGTAACCCTTGGAAGGATTTTATGCCAGAGAAACAGCTCTTTTTATCCATTTCGCTCTACTTTCAATCTGCCAAGTTTTTCCCAGGGTGATTGGAGGTCACAAAAGTTGCCTGTTGTTATAAAGCTACCTGCACACATCTGTGCAAATCTGGGGTCACTGTCTGTCCACGCACTCTGTGGTGACACTGGGAAAACAACCAGAGCCAGAACACGCACCCAGTCAGAGAAACGCAATGAGAAAGAAATAGGTTAAACTGTCTTCATACGTGTCCGGAGGATATCGTTAACATTAATGTAGTCATAAAGCAGCACCTGCTGGCTCGACGCAGCAAATCTTTGCCTACTCCCAATTAACTCTTCAAAAAATAATAGAGAACGGTTTTCCCCCATCTCGCCCCAAGCACAATAAGTTGTTTCCTGCTAAGCATTATTAATTATGATGTCCCGGTTTCTTTGCCTTGCTCAAATGAGCAGTCCCATCAGTGACATAAGCTTCATAGTAAGGTGTAGCTCAGCAGGAGCTCTCATCCATCGCTGTCTTCTACTACATAAAGCATCGGGGCCAAAGTTGTTGCCTGGTCCCAGCTGCCAGCCACCTCAGACACCAGCAGGCATCACTCCTGGCCTGAAGAGCACTGGCTGTGCAAGAAGTAAGCCTCTTCTGCTCGAGGAAAAGACAGTTTTTCTCTTTTTCTGTAAGCATGGAAAAGATGGCAGAAATACACAACATCTATATAAATATTTTGCGTGGTAATTCTTAATATTTAACACAGGCATCGGCGTAGAAATTATCAGCCACCTGGACTTTTAGTACAAGGTGCACAGACAGTGTGTGGCAGTCACCCCATTAACTGAAACTCCATTTTGCATAAGACAAACATTGAGGTTACACAGCATACTGACAGTACACTTCCCATCTCATCAAAGTTGCTTTCTGCATAGACAGAATCAGAATAAAATCAGAAATATGATTTATTGCTTATATTTGTTAATGTTTTCCAGCTTATTATGGACCAAGTACACTGGTGCCTCACTGCTGAATAGACAAACACACAAGACACTGCCTCTCATAGCAGAAAGACAGTAATAGGACAATAGATCCCATCTAAAGTCATACTGACATTAGTTTGTAGCTTGTGGAAAGCTGCACAACTGCTCCTGTAAACGTGTGCCAGCTTGCATGTTTATTCACAGGTTTGAACTGCATGCGAAAGAACAGTTGTCCTGGCTCGAAAATCTCTACAAAACCTTTTTTTATATATTTTTTTATTATTATTTTTTATGAGATTGTAAAGTCCTTCCTGAGCCGTAAAATGTTTTGTATTATTTGCTGCTGTGATTGTCACATCTTCTCTATCTAACAAGGCACCTGGAGACCGTCCTCCTATCTCTAGCTAAGATTTCTACCTGACACTAATAAGAAGCGAGCGGCTCGACACCACCTTTTTGAGGCAGAAAGGGGCACTCAGGTGACCTGGGAAGCCTCATCTGAAATGACTGAACCAAAGCCTGTCAGAAGCTCACAGACAAGGTACATGTCATCAGCCCGTATCTCCCTCACCTTCCACCCCAATGCTGATTAATTTCTACAAGTCTCATGGCAAGAACTGATGAATGACAGAAAGGAAAGATATTTCTGTGGCTCTCGGACCAAATTTTTTGCGGCACATCTTTATCTTCTTTGCCTGATTGATCAAAGATGCTGTTATCTGCTAGACTTTACAGTCTCATTGACTAGGCTTACCCTTGCAAACCCCAAGCCTTCAAAAATGATAAAACTGGCTAAAAACAAAGACTGATTAAAAAAATGAGAAAGTGGGGTCTTTTTGCTTGACATCTGGATTCTGGATCTTTTTAGAAGTTAAATTTCCCTTGCACCCCAGGGAGTCAGAAGGTCATTTTCTCTCTTTTCTTTCTTGCTACAACCCCATTGATGGAGCTGAGCTTGGAGGGGACGTGCCAGCTGCTGGGAGGCCCATGGTGAGCCGTGGCTGTGCCAGCACTGCAGGCTGCAATGGAAGCACCCATCCAGCGAGGGGAATTTATGATTTCTGTGCTAAATGATGAGTCAACTGTCTAATTATTTGTCTTCACTTTATCATATCCTCTTTTGCTCTGCAATTTTCTTCCCAGAATGTGCTTTCTTATTACAGGCAGGCTGACAGACCACACTATGAGCATCTATGTCGTTCAACTCTGCCTCAGAAGAGAAAGACAGATAAATGACTAGCCAATGCAACTGTTAGCAGCCTTTACAGTCTTATAATTTCTGTTACCTGCCACTATCTCTGTGTCCTTCTTTTTGCACCAGCTCCACCCCACCAAACAACGAGCCCTTAGAAACCATCTCCAACCATCTCCACTTACACCTACACGTAACCCTCATGCTTCCCTTTCTGAGGAAGCCCCAGGCAGTTCTGTTCAGAGGCAAAAATTTGCATGCAAGAAACATGCTTGCGCAAATGAGACCAGAAATTGCTTTTCCTGTCACTGAAATGTGCCAATTCTGACGTGCAACTGCCACCAAAGCATACCTATGGGTGATGGTTAGGGCTGAGCTGCAGATCTCTGGGGAGGCCTCCTAAAGAAACTGCTTCTGAGATATAGCTGAATGTCAATATTGAGTGAAATTGTCTCTTTCTGTATGATATCTTACTTTTTTTTTCCATACAACAGAATCACTGAGAAACTTCCTAAGTGAAAAAAAAGATGTGGTAATAAGAATTGAACTAAAATCTGGTCTCAACATGAAATTTACTAAAAAGATACTTGTTTTAAATGCCTTGCCACTTGCATGTGCATTTAAAATAAATTATAGAGATAGTTCCTCTTCATTACACTGACATCTTCTTGTAGTGTGTCTGAGAAACCACAGGTACAAGATCACACACATGTCACTGGGCAGAGTGCTTGTGGTAATCATTTTCATGTGGAAAAATAAGCCCTTGCAGGATCATATATTTGATGTCATAACTTCTGTTAATGCCCACATCAATCAGAATGTCAAAGCTGTTTACAGCCCATGCCTGGATATTTCCAGCTTTTGACATGTTATGTCAAGGAGAACCAGAATCCTTGAAACATAATTTTGTCACTCTCTCTCTACTTACTGGTTTGGGGGGTTGGTTTTTGTTTTGGGGGTTATTTTTGTTGTGGTTTCTTGTTTGTTTGGTGGGTTTTTTGTAAACTCTTTAGCTCTTTATAACATTTTCAGCTGCTTCAGGGTCCCACAGGCATCAGCTCATTAGTAATGTCAAGATCACATGTTCCTTTTCTGAGAGAGTGCTCCGCGTTTCCAATAAAACTTACCATACTTCTTCCTTCTTTTTCTTCATTTTTTACCTTTCGCATTTAACACCTCTATGAGCAAGTAGTCATTTGCCGATTATGATTTGTGCCTCTTTGGGGTTTTGGCCAAAGTTTAGGACTAACTTAAGATATAATAGTCCAGGAGGAGGGTGTGAGAAGGAGGAAGGGCTGCAGGATCTATAAGTCTGGAATTATAAATGACCCTTTCTTCTATATTTTTGCCCAGAATAAAATCATGGCCAAATCCAAAGATTTATCCCCATGCATACCAGGTACCACATAACAGGGACTCTGGAGTCAGGTATTTCAGCCTACAAAGACATGGCTCTCATTAACTGAGTAAGTACCAGCACAGAAAATTTCTAGGAGCATCTACTGAGAAGAGACAAGCCCATATGCGCTTTACAGCATCACCAAATGAGGTTAACTCAGCCTGATGCAATGGCCTTAGGAGAACTGACAAGGATCCTGTGAAAAATGAATAGGTGCACTTCTATTCAAAGGACAGAATATCTCAGAAACGGGCAGCAGAGGAGGGAGGAAAATACAGGAGGGTATGAGAGGGGTCAAAAGCAGTCCAAAACTTGCACAGACAGCCAAAGCATTAAAAACAAACCAGTACTACTCCGAGACCTTGGTCATAAAGTTTAATGGCTTGTTATCTTTACGAAGCCTTCAGCAATGTAGAAAGAAGTGTCTGTTTCCCCTCACTTTACATCTTTACTGATGGACACTTTCTTTTCTCTCTCTCTTTCTCTCTCTCTGTTTTAGTCTAAACAATATATCTGCTGTGAATGTGACCATAAAGCAGACTGCTAACAGGAACAGAGGTGTGTGCTGACTGGAAACAGCCCAGCTCCCGTCCCTTCCCAAGGTCATTCCTCTTTAGCCACATCTGAGGACACCGAGCCCAGTGGGAAACCTCAGACAAGGATAGAAAAGGGACGATGTGACCCAGAAATTTGCTGTGATGCATGCCTGAGTACAGCGAGATCCCAGGCCTTTGAGGTATTGTCTTCCTTCACAAAGTCCGGGGCCAGGCCAGGGGCAGTGGGCACCAAGGGGCAGGCAGGAGGCTCCCTCTGAGCACCAGGCAGCACTTGTGTGCTGGGCGGGCGGCTGAGCACTGGCCCAGGCTGCCCAGAGAGGCTGTGGGGTCTCCTCCTGGGAGAGCGGCACAAGCAAAACACTGGATTGTAAAATCTCCTGATACCTTTGCATGAAGGGCATTGTGAGCCTGACTGACAGACTGACGGGATAAAGACATCAAGAAAACATCAAAAATTTAGTTTCACTAGAAGTCAAGGGAAAGAAGTGCAAAGCCCTCCAAATCTTGCTGCAGGTAGGCTTTCCCATGGATTTAATGGAGGGAAAATGTGCAAATTCCAATAGATCCAATTTTAAGTCACATTAGAGATTTGAGATGCTTCATCATTCTTTATACCATATGAGCTGCAGACTTTTTATTTCCCAGAATCTACTAATAGCAAGCCCTATAATTAGGTATCTGTCCTTCGCAATCAGCACTACAGCTTTCTGTTCATAGGCGAAAAATTATAGGGTGGGAGAACCACTCAAGAGCATAGGAAAAAGCTGTCACTGGTGTAGTGTGGCTGGTTAATGGTTTCAAAAACGTCATTAGGAGAGAACAGTTCCCTACTTTTGTGATGGAGCACGCTAATAAGTATGCTCTTGTTCATTTGTCTGATTGAATCCGACTCAGGTTTGGGGTTCAAACTCGTTCTCTCAGCCTGCAGTAGTTAAAGAACACATTTCTTCTGATTTCTTCCTCTTCCATATCCATGAGCTAAATGACTGGCCACGGACACTTCCTACTCATTAGCACTGGTCAAGATTGGCTTTTGAAATCTGATAGAGCAATGTGGCACAGAAAGACAAGCAGGAGAGATGCTGCCCAGGTTTCTACCCTCCTATTTTGCCCCAGCTTAGGAGTGAGAATCAGGCCAATATGCATACAGTTTGCTGGTTTCTGTTCTTTGATTTGCAATTGGAGAGCCCAATCGTCAGCAGGTGAGAGCCAGGCTGTCGTCTGAGCATCTTGGAAAGCTCTGCGTAACAGCAGGAGAAGGCTTCAGCGTAAAATGTTGGCCCATTGAAGTCACAACTGCATTTTAGATTCAAAGGCAGACCTGTTGCCAGTTTTATTAAAGCTATTAGAAGCAACAGAGTAAAAATTAATCTGATTACATTGCCCCCCTCCCAGGCAAAAGTCTGCTCTTTGCTACACTGTGCTGTGAGCCCAAACAACCCCGCGAACCATTCTGATGGGGTTCCTCCAGACCAGCTTTTGAGGCTGGAAAAGTAAATTTCCCCACCAAGCTGAATTGGACTGCATTTTTAAAATTAATTTCATGCCAGCGCAGCATCCTGTTCTTCCCTCCAGGAAAACTGCCTCCGGAGTAAGGAAGGAGACAGCTCTCGGAGATAATCTTCTGCCCAGCATTTACCCAATAGTCTTTTCATCTCCGAGGTTTCCAGAGCCAGGAGGGTTATTTTCAGGGCCACACATATTCAAATTAATGCTAAATCAAAAGGACTGCCTGCTGCGGAGCTTGATTAGATTTGGACAAAGAATATCGCTTTCTGAAGTCAGCACCAGTGTAGAGCACTTTTTTTTCCACCACCTAATCACGACGGTGAGGACGTAAATCACGCAAATTGCCACGAGAGGGATTGATGAATGTGCACTGCAGGAACTCCAGCTTCAATCCACCTCGAGGTCACCACTGAAGAAGGTCCCTTCCTAGGGCTGGTATCCTACTGCCTGACACATACAGTCCTTAATCACACTTTTTTGGGTGAGATGAGGCATATACCACCTTTCCTTCTGTTTTGTCTGTGACCTATCCTGTTAACTGCGAAACGAAGCCTGCTAAGTGTCTTTGCTTTAGAGCCTTCCCGTGATTTTTTTTTTTATTCACTTACAACCATGCGCTCAATAATTGGATGTAAAGCAAAATTCTCAGGAGCACCAGCGAAGTCTGCAAGTGCACGGGAATTCAGCCCTCTCAATATTTATGTTTAGCATTAAATACTTCATGCAAAAATAATGACTTTGACTCCCGAGGCCTTCCCTCTCTTATCTCAGAAATTGTTCGTACACATGCTGCGGGATCTCTATGCAAATTTAAAAAAAGGATTAAGTTGTATGCGTAGTAAATCCTGCTTTTATATTAAATGGGTAAGGACTAGCGGAGGACCTTTGGATTAAAAACAGGTCCCTGTTTGCTGAGCAGACTAAAGTGCTCATTCCTCTGGATATCCTGCCATGCAGAACCGACTTTTTCCTTTTAAAATTTGAGTCAGTTATAAAATCTATAGTATATCAGAGGTATATACTATGCAATATATGATTTTGCTGTAAATTTCTGTATTTCGGGGAACCCCACCTACCCCACAGAACCACTCCCCAGATCCCATTAACAGCTCCATTGCATGCAACTGGTTCTTCCATCTGGGTGCCCTGAGGGCACCTCATTTTGGGGACACAAGGTGAAATTCTCAATCACATCTGTCTAGCAGAGGGGAGGAGCAGTGCCCCCGGCCACAGACATGAAGAAAAGCTCCTCCAGCCTCCCCTTATCCGTTTTATCTTCTTAGACTGCATGTAAAGGTCAAACCCACTGACATTTCAGTGCAGTTTTTACCGCTGCCCCACCAAAGAGGAAGACCAGGCTGTGCCGTCAAGCTGAAGGGCACGTAAAGCTCCACGGGCAGCCTGCCTTCATGGCCACTGACCTTGTCACATTTTGTTTGGTTTCACCTGTTGTCATTTTTTTCCCTGTAAAACAAAATTGGCTGCAAAGAACAAAACACAGCAGAGACACGGCTACACACGTCATGTTGTGAGATGGCACATCTCACAGCTGGATTTCAGCAAGCCCTCCCTCACCACGTGGCTTTCCTTTCAAGGAATCTCTGA
Organism: Cygnus atratus; assembly: GCF_013377495.2. Taxonomy (NCBI): domain Eukaryota; kingdom Metazoa; phylum Chordata; class Aves; order Anseriformes; family Anatidae; genus Cygnus; species Cygnus atratus. The sequence continues at coordinate 178,589,793 of NC_066362.1, read as the reverse complement.
ATGAAATGAAGAAGCAATTTTTGCCTGAGTCATTGACCTTTGCGACTTCATGAGGACACCAAGCCCTTTCAGCTCAGACACTCAGCTGCCAGAAGAATAAGTAACCTTCCTTCACCCTCAGCCCTGCTGAAATATCTGGGGTGGGTTGCAAGCTGGCAGGATCCACCTTATCCTCACCTACTGGGATGTACTGGGGTAGCAATGGAGGGGTGTCCAGCAAGGGGGGAGCACCGTTGCTATGGCCCCAGGGACCATGATGGAACAAGGGGACAATAGGACAAGGAGACAACAAGAGGCCGAAGACCACAAACCCTCAGGGCTACCAGGGGCCAGAAGGGCGTCCTGGACATCTCCCCACCGCTGGGTCTCTGCCTGCCCCTGGTTGGCCTGGAGCAGGGTGGTTTCCACTCCTGCTCTCCTGGATGCTCCTGCCCAGAGAGGTAAACCTGTCCCCTGGGGTTTTACTGAGGGGAAACTTTACAGGTTGCCCAGCCGTGACTGTCAGATGCTGCTTTACAGCTTCTTACGTGTTTCCTTGTTGATCCTGTTTTTCTTGCTCTCCTCCCATTTTCCCTTTCCCATAGCTGGTGAGAACCAAACCCCTGCAGGCAGGTTTGGAGGTGGGATGGGAGAGGGGAGATATACAGAGCCGACCATCCTCTCTGGAATCAGAGTTGAAATTAGGAACAACTGTGGGCCAGACCCTACTATAACGTACCTCAAAAGCAAACAAACCCCCAAAAATCCCTGTCTTCCACCCAGATCCGGACCTGGTGAGAGCTGGAGGCAGGTGAGACCCAGGGGCTGGCCGACCCTAAAAACAGCTCATGGGGACAGCACAGTCTTGCAGGTGACCTTTTCCCAAGGCATCTGCTGGTAGCGTGCAGGCTGTTTAGAACAGTGGGTGGATTTTAGGGGATTTGGTATGACTGTCCCAGATGGGTAAAGAAGCTCCTGGCTTCCTTCTGATTCTCTGCTATCTCTACATAAACAAGTTTCTCATTCATTTGTCTCTTTCCCTTTGTAGGTTTTTTTTTTTTTTTTTTTTTTTTTAGGTTATGCTTTCATAAATTTCTGCTTCAGAACTTGTAACGTAAATAGTGAGTTTTGTGAATATATGTGTTTTTTTCCTGAGATTCACCATAGCATTTTTATTTCCTGATGCATACTTTGGAGGCCACAGCATAAAAAAGAGGCTCAGTTGAATAGCATAAGTATAGTTTATTCTGTCAGGGGAGGGAGGAGGCATCAGATAGCTTCTTAGCTCTTTCACAGCATGACTGCCTGCATATCTGTGATTTATTCTGCTCTAAACCTGGAGTAACTTCAGCTATTCAATATTGCTGCAAATTTACACCATTGGTGTTTCACTGGCTGTGTCATGACTACAACCTCTAGCTTGATGCTTAGCGACTAATGGACTAATTATGTATTATTTGGCACCTCTAAGAAGTTTGTTGTGATCTCTCATAAAATACTTGGCTTCTGCCAAGGGCAGGGCAACAGGCAATGCTGCTTGGGCTTCCCTCTCGCATTGCTCGGTGTGAAGCAGGAGGGACTCTGCTAAAACCACCACCAGCAGAAGACCTTCATGTGGATGAGAGGGTCAGGTCCTGCGTGCAGAAACCAGCACAAAACATCTCTGCCCGCAACTTGCTGCAGTGCTAGAAATCAAAACTGCAGATAGCAGTAACTTCAGCTCCACGCTGCCTCGAGCCCAGCACAGCAAATCTCCCATGGCACTGTCGGACAAGTCCTTGCCCTTGCAGAGCAGCATTATTGAAGGATTTCTGTACATTCACTCTCATTTCAGCTGGCTTCTTGCGTCTCTTGTGACACAGACCCCAGAATACACACTAATGACCACGATTTACGACACGAGCTGTTACGTTTTACTGTGTCGTGTAATTGCTATCCCATTGAAGAGGGATGCTTGCTGAAGAATATTCATGAACTGTAGCTCCTCAGCTGTACAGCAGGTGCCCTATCTGTTCTGTGGCCCAGATGATGGGATCTGATGAAATCAGATTTATTTCAAAATACCAGTAGTTGATAGCCTGATTCTCCTAAGCAGGGTTGCTGTTTGCACCTACAGATTACAAATGGAAAGAAAGAGAAGTTTCTTTTCCAGTTTACCAGAATAAATGACTCTTAATTTGCAGGTGGTGAGTGCTGCTCAACTGGTTCTCAACTGTGCTCCTGCAGAAGTAGTCTAGTCTTTATAACCTTGGGGCTGAGAGACCGCAGGGCACTGCTGTGATGAGCACAGCCGGCTCTGCCGGACCCACTGGCACTCATGGATGTATGGCGTGCCATAGGTGCCAGGGCTGCACAACAGGATCCCACTCCAGATTTTTCTCTGTGATTTACAGCAAACGATTACTCTCCAAGTGTCTTTGAAAGTGCAAGACGGAGTTATTTTAGGAGATTGTTTTCTCTGCAAGGGTAGTGGTTATAACATGGAATTTGGAGATCTACTCTGGACACAACTGCAGTGGCAGAAATGCATTCTGCTTTCTTTTCATGGGCTTATTCTCTAATTAAAGCCCATGAATACTTAAATATATATGTGTGTATCTTTTAAATATGTGTTTATATTATGCACTGTATTAGGAAAGTAGTCAGGAAGATTTCCTCTGCAAGCACAAACACCCTGAGATACCAAGGAAAGCGGAGGCTGACCAAGCTCATATTTACACAGTATTCTCTCCAGACCCACTGCAGAGTGGAAATCCCCCCGTAACGTTTGTGCATGAAAGTCTCTCTGGCCTTGTGTACATAGCAGCCCTTTTGGGACATGCACTGGGAGCTTACAACTGAAATTAATTTAGTTGACATTTCTTGGTACGGCACTGAGTTTAATCCTCATTTGATGGCATCGTGCTCTGTGCTTTCTGCAGCTGTCTGGGGAGCCACAGCAGTACAAATAATACCTTTTCCCTAGGGATGATCTGGTGGGGAAGGCATCATCTCTGACCATGTGTTTGCAGCACCTGGCCAGGGATGCTGGGTCTCATCAACAAAATTGCTGGGCAATGTTTTCCTGGTCCTTGCACTCAAACCCAGGAGGACCACGACCCAACAGCCATGGTCACAGGGCTGTGGTTGAGGTGGGGCACGAAAGCAAGAGTGAATTAAATATGGGGGCAACTGTGCCAGCAAGGCAATTTGGCTTTTATTAACAGGAACAAAATCATCACTCTCCCTTTGTCTCCTGATGAATCGGAGGAAATTGCCTCCCAAGCCCTTAGCCTTCCAGCTACTTCAGCTGTGTTTTGTTTCTCCAAGATTCAAATATTCTGACTAGATTTCAGCATATTATTATGAGAACAGAAGAGATATACAGAAAGTGAGGCTTCAGAGAGGAAATAGCCAATAAATGTGGCTTTCAATTCACTTGCTTTTTATGGAGAGCTCTGATGTCATGGACAGATACGGCTTTGGAGGAGATGCATTGCTCTGCTGCAGATGTGTTTGTGAATGCTTAGTGGACGATCTCCTGTGGCATTGTAATGGGCAGCTTACCGTTATCTATTAGATTTTAAGCCTGTCATTCTGATGTGACTGATTTTTCTATTTAATACATGAACTCTGAGCTTGCAGAAGCAAGAGCACTCTTCTTTGTGTGGTGGTAGTATTTGGTCAGACTGGGGAAATGTTTATTTGCATTTTGCAAAAAAAAAAAGGCTAGGTTTTGTAAGGAAAGCACGTATCAGGTCAAGTGAAAAATTTGATGGCTTAATATCAAAATCCCAGAATGGTTCATGACAGAGAGAGGGAGGCAAAGTTCCAAAGCAGAAATTTTTAATTTTGGCACTCTCAAAATATGGCATGTCATCCCTCTAATTTGCCATGGGCTTTTTGTTTCGAACATTTCTTTTGATGAAAGCAAGCATGCACACACGCACAAAAAACAACCCTCTTTAGAATTCAATAAAATGCTTCATTTGATCCTCTTCAATTTCCTGGAAAAGTTCAACATGAGCATTACACAAGTACCACATTTCTACCAATGGTGGTGAAACTGCTGATCTGTTAGCTACACAGCTTTGATGAGCCAAAAACGAGGAGAGGGTCTTCTAGAAACTACTGTAATGCATATTACTCAGCAGGACCATCCCAAGGAGAGTGAAAGCTCAGCCTAGTAGGTACAGCATGAGTGCAGAGACAGAGGCTGTCTGGTCTGAAGGTTTAGATATAAGATTATCAAAGGGTGGTTTAGATATAAGATTATCAAAGGGTTAGCTGTCTAGTTTAGTGCAGAGCAACACAGGGAGAAAAAGTCCATTTCAATGGACACAGGGCGATCACTCAACAATTATCACAGGCAAAACAGACTCAGCACAGGGAGATTAATAAAATGTATTAACTATTACTAACAAGCTAGAACAGTGAGAAACACACACACACACCAAAAAAAACAAAAAAAAATAAAAAAAATAAAAACACCTTTCCCCCATCCACCCTCTTTTACATCCTCCCTCCCCAGGGCCTGCTCCTGGGCCGCAGCCTCCTCCAGGCCACATCCACCTGCTCCACCGGGGGCTCCTCCACGCGCTGCAGCGTGGAGATCTGCTCCATGTGGGACCCATGGGCTGCAGGGGGACAGCCTGCTCCACCAGGGGCCTCTCCACAGGCCCCAGGGGAACTGCTGCTGCATGCCTGGGGCACCTCCTGCCCTCCTGCTGCACTGACCTGGGGGGCTGCGGGGCTGCTTCTCGCTCCTTGCTCTCCCAGCTCCTGTTGTGCAGCAGATTTTTTGTTTCCCCCTTTCTTAAATCTCCTCTCATAGTGGCACAAACAACATTGCTTTTTGGCTTGGCTCTGACCAGTGGCAGGTCCCTTTGGAGCTGGCTGAAACTGTCTCTGAGCTGACATGGGGCAGCTTCTGGATTCTTCTCACAAAGGCCACCTCTGCAGGCTGCCACTACCAAACCTTTGCCACGTAAACCCAATACAAGGTCTCTGCTTGAGCAGGGCTTGGGGCAGGTGACCTCCAGAGCTCCCTTCCAGCCTCAGCCATGTGCTGTGATTCTGTGACTTGACTTCTAAACTCCAGGTGGAGGGATATTATTATCACTGTTTGCTTGGCACTGGTGGGGCACTTCTGGAGTGCTGTGTCCAGTTCTGGGCTCCCCAGTACAAGAGACATGGGCATACTGGAGAAAGCGCAGCAAAGAGCCACCAAGACATGTTAGGTACTGCAGTCAGAAAGGCTGTAGGATCCCCATCTTAGGAGATATTCACAATTTGACTGAGAAAGACCCTGAGCCTCCTGATCTAGTGGACTTGCTTTGAGGAGGGGTCTGGACCACACCATTTCCAGAGGCACCTTCCAACCTGACTTGTTCTGTGAGTTTGTGACCATGAAAACTTGACAAAAGAAGGAAAAGGACAGTAGTACAATGATCAGTAGTGTTACAGACATCAGAAATGCTTTAAAGTATGGTTAAGAAGCAAAGGAATATAAAAACTTTCTTACAAGAGAAATATATAGTATTATATATATAATATATAATGATATATAATATATAATATATACATGATAGTATTGGTCATAAAATGCAGAAATAACAGACTTTTCCAAAAAAGCTGGTTCTCTAAGAAGTTGAAAATCAAGCAGTGTAATTAGACAGTAGTGTAATTATACAGATGATAATGAGATATTTCCTGTCCCAGCAATGAAGGATGAAGTGTTAGTCTGCCACTAATAAAGCTAGGTGCTTTAAAATCAGCAGATGTAGACAGGTAGCCCAGATCAAATAGTACTAAAAGAAAAACCTGGGTGGTCTCCCTGCATCATTGGTATTGCTTTTCAGATGTCCTTTATCAGAAGGAAAGTTCTAGATAGACAACTGATAAAATATATCATGAGAGAAGGATAAGTGGAGAATTAATAAAAAAAAAACTTCATGTGAACCAATACACAGTTAGAGAATATATCTTTTGTCCAACCAGCTCATTGATATCTTCTATTGATACCTTATATGTGTGCCTCTTTATAGTATTTGACTTGATTCTGCTAGAAATTTTAATAAAAAAACTGAAGTAGGTCAGCCCTGTGGATTGAGACCTACTAACCAACACGTCTCAGTCTTTAGTACTTGATAAATCCTATTGTCAACAGAGTAGAATCATAGAATCACAAAATGGTTTGGTATGGAAGGGACCTTAAAGATCATGAAGTTCCAACCCCCTGCCATGGGCAGGGACACCTCCCACCAGACCAGGTTGCCCAAAGCCCCATCCAGCCTGGCCTTGAACACCTCCAGGGATGGGGCATCCACAGCTTCTCTGGGCAACCTGTGCCAGGGCCTCAGAGCTGACTGTGACCCTACCTCATCAGTGTCTGCACTGTGGATGGTGCTGTGCTGTTTTCCTTGGCATTTGTCTATTGTCTTCTTAGAAATTTCCAATAACACAGACTCCCCAGCCTTCCCAGACAGGCACCCCTCCACATGGTGCTGCTCTTTGAAAGGCAAATGCAGAGGACTCGAGTTAGTGATCTTCGCCAGGTGCCCACATAGTGAGATGCACCTCCTGGTGTGACTCCCACCAGAGAAGCCCAGCCAAGAGGCAAGATTCTGGTCCAACTGAAGGGTCCCCTGACCACTCTGCCCACATGGATGTAGAGGGCTGCATAGTCTGGAGTTGACCCAGATGGGAGCCCCAAAGCTGACACCCAGGCCACAGGAAGGCTGTGGGCCTCCTGCATCTGTAAAACAGCTGGAAACAGCTGTCTTAATTTGCAGTCATTGCGAGCAGAGGAGCATCATGCCCAATGGGAAATGGAAGGGAGAAGTGGGCAGGGGAAGGGGAGGTTGAGAAGCACTAGTGCCGCCAAACTAACCTTATTATTTTTCCCTCCTTTCTCTTTTGACATTAAACAGGCCAAGTGGATGAAGGGAAGATGCAGACACAATTAACCAGATATTGCGAACAGCAGGGCGAGTCGCTTTTTATAACTAGTTTATGTCTCAGACACACACAACTATACAGAATAATGCAATAACAAAAATCATGTGGCATTTACCCTGGGTTTATTCACTGCAAGTCCTTTGAGAGTTGCTCTTGTTTGCTTTTATTTAATTGGCATGGTCAGATGGCCACCAGCAGGTCCAAATAAACAGATTCAATAGATTCCATTGTATGTTTTTGTTTGTGTTTGTTTTGTTTTGTTTTTTTGTTTTCTTCATCAGTGTGTAGCGTAAAATATCCAAAACAATTTGTCTGATAACAGGTAATGAGTATTAAATGTGCTCCGTTCCAGCCTGCCTACGGTAAGTTTCAGCCATAGAGCATTTTACAGCCAAAGCAAACTGGGTTAATAACAAAATCACTGATGCAATCTTTAGTGCAGCCTTAGTGGGGACGAGGGTACCATTGAGTGTTACAACACAAGGTGTCTGGTTGCTCACTGTTAGGTCTCTCTGAGCAGAGGCAGGCATTCTGGTCTGTTTAGGCTTTTTAAAGTGCCTTAAGTTTTGGTGTTTAAGTGGTATGTGGAATCTGTTTAACAAAATTCCACCAATGGGACTTCAGCCTGCCCTTAATACCAGGTATTCGCTTAAGTGCTTTGTTGAATTGTGGCCTAGTAGATCCTCTTGAAAAGAAAGTGATTTTCAATCTAATAAGGTTATCTTAGTGTGAACATTTTAACTACATCAATCAATACGCCCGTCAGGAGTAAATGACTAATGGGATTTCTCTCTTCTTTCTTTCTTTGTTACCAGAATGATGAATTGACTTTGCCTGTTGCTGAAGAGTCTCATCTCCTTAATGCATTGCAGATATGTCTAATGGACGCAAGCTGTCACGGTCTGGCAGTAACCAGTCCCCACCAAAAATATTTCCCCCTGGGACCATTTCATCAGATTCCAGCTCTGCTCTCACAGTGGAAAATGTAGAGAGGCTGGAAAAGGAGTATGCAACTTCTAAAGAAGCCTTCAATAACAAGAAAATACGAGATTATATTAAGCAGAGTAATCTTGCTCTCTCCAGCAAAGAGAAAAGTAGGAAAACCCGCACAGATCTTGTCTGGGAAGAAGAGCCTGAAGGAGCCTCATCATCCTTTTCAGAAAAATGGAGAGAAAATAACAAAGATGTTTGCTGGAAGACTTCTGCAGTAATTTCAAAGAAAGGTAAACTGTTAACAGGTATTGTTAAAAGCAGTCTGTTAGAAGGAAGGCAGCTGTCTTTGATCTTTTCTCAGTTTCTGTGTATATATAGTAAATGTGAGTGCCACGCAGGGGCTGGTTTGTTTGGGGCAATGGCAGTGAGCTGTGAGGACAAGGCAAGGAGCACAGCACCCAGACCTGAGCCCCAGTGACAGAGCCTTGGGACAGCTCAACACAAATGGAAAACACTGGTCTAGGTGCAACTGAAAAACCCACACATCCATTTTAGTAAACAATGTGTTCAGAGTGTCCAAGGTGTTCAAAACACCCTGGTTTAGGCTTGCCTGGAGCAGTCACAGTTGCTGTGTTGCATGCATATGCCAGCAAATGTGTATTAGACAACTGTCTCTCGCTAGATATCTCAAGCTATGTTTACAGTGTTTTTTTTCCATACGCCATGCCTTTAATAATATTTTACAGCTCATTAAGTAATCTAACTAGTGTTTGGAGGCAGATAAGAGAGACGGAAATGTGGTTAATCCATGGAAAGGAAAAAAAAAAAAAACAACCCTTAAATTATAGGGAAAAAAAAGATTGTTTAAGGATGGGAAGAATTTGTCCTATTTTGACTGAAATGACACAGCCCATCTCTGCCTGCAAGCCAGGAGGTGTCTTGTGGCTGTGTGCAGGACAGGGTCACAGCTGTCCCCAGGGAGTGGGTGAGGAAGGGACCTATGACAAAGCCAGACCCACTGGGTAGGGACCCACCGCGTCCGTGGGGAATGGCAACTGCTTCCTTACTTAGGGCAAGTCTGGCTTTCTGAGAGAGAGTGGGTGCCAAAATGGGACCCAAGCCAGACAGCTTGGCCTCATCCTAAGCAAGGTTTTTAGAGGAAAGTTTGGCCTTTTTCCCATATTTCCCATGGTCATTTCTATGACCATGCATTCCGCCTACTTGTGGGACAGCTCCTCGCACAGCCAGAAATGCACAGCTGGCATGAAAGAGCCGGGCTAACCCTTCATGTAAAGGGTCAGCAGTTTCCTAGAGAATTCACGCGTCGCTCCTCCTTGGGGGTTGGCCAACAGAAATGTTTTCTGCTCACTTCTGCATATTTTTTTTTTCAATGCAAATTTTCCTGCCCCCGAGAATGAGAACAACTGACTGCTTGCACACGTAAGGTTTATTTCTTTTGAAGAGCTTTCCGCACGGAAACCAAGTGTTCTTAGCGGGCATGCACGTGAGCAGCATCCTGGAGGGTAAACCTGCTCCTGCAAAAGTCAAAGGATCTGAAATAGCAGCTACGAGCGACCGGTAGGGGATAGGTGCAGAAACTTCTCTCAGGAAACCTCTTGTTGGATTTCCACAGTTTTTAAATGTGGAATTTAAAATTCAGGTGAAATAGGATGTTTCTCTCAGCCTGTTTCGGTAAAGGACCACTATTTAGAAATGCATACCAAGAAAAATCCAATGTAGCTGGGAATGCCTTAATAGGGACGTAGAGTGAACAGTTAATTTGTCTTCAAGAATTTGTGTACTGCAGCAGTTCAGAGGCTTCTTTGGCCCTTTTCAATCCCTTTTCATTGTTTTTCATCTTTCAGAAGAATGGCTTATCTAGTCCAAGCAGCGCAGCCTCATTTTGATGCTTTTTCTGGCTCCCTGTCACTGCCATGCCTCTTTTTTTCCCACATCCTTAATTTCTCCACATTTTCTTCTCCACCACCTCTTCTGCCACCCCACTGCACAGCATCGGTACCTCTCACCCTCCCCAAATGCCTCCATGTCCATGTCCTTTCCCCAACCTCCACATGCCAAAGGGGGGTTCTCCTCTCCCACCACCTTCTGCAAATGCCTGCCCCAAATCTCTCCCTCAGGCCTTCCTGATTTTTTGGAAATAATGCCACTTGGGGTTTTGGCACTGAGGTTGCATGCAGTTGTTTGCAGGATGAAACCTGCAGGGGAAGGTGAAGTGAATTAGCTTGTAACTCTTGTCTCTTCCTCTGCAAAGCCTGCCCTCAGTCGCCAGCCACTTTTTAAGGCTCATTCTTCGGGAGCTTTTTCTTGGCTCGCCTGCAATTTATTATACCACTAAAAGCAATAGGGAAAAAATGTTCCTCGTTAAGGTGGGGGAGGTTTTATCTGAAATACAAAATAATGAAATGGCAAGAAATCTCAAGAAAAAAAAAGAAGGAAAAAAAAATGGAAAGAAAATCCCTGCTGTTCTACACAAAAAGATGATTTCTTTTTAAGATAAACCATTTTCTCTCCCCTCCAGCACCGGCGACAGATTCCCCACCAGCTCGTCTCACTGGCTCTAAGCCAAAGGAATCCAAGTAAGGAGAGTAATTGGTAGCAATTTTTCTGTATCGCGCAGCCAGGTGAGGCTGTATTTATGCTGTACATGGGCTGGCAGCAGGAGCACCAAACAGCTGGAGATTTACAGGATGCCTGAGACACCCACAGCCCTGCAGCCGCTGCTCTGCCTCTCCTGTTAATAAACTGGAAGCAATGCCTGTCCTGGTGGTTGTCTGTGGGCCCGTCAGTGTCTGGTTTATTCAAAGGGACACTGATGGCATCTCTGGAGTTTTTGGTAATATTACCAATGAACTGGGTGCCATTGATAATGTTATTTTTATTACTATTTGATGTTTTGGCTTTTTTCCTTAATGACATTACCACATGTGCTTGGCACTATGGGAGAAGGGATATAAGCAGCTAAGGGAAGGCTTGTCATATTGCTGTATGAGCACACAGCTAGGTTTTGTCATTACAAGGTCATAAATTCCCCACTGCAACATGAAGGAGAATCAGTCCCAAGGTTTCCAAGATTGCCAGTGGCCCTCTGCCCCTCGCATGTAAGGAGAAAGTGAGGGCATTTCAGGGAGCGGACAGTGATGGAAGCACCAGAGCATTGCTGCTCCCCCAAAAACCCTCAGGTTATCACCCACAGATGTTGTGCCCAAAAACCTTCAAAATATGTAAGTCATTAATAAAAAAAGCAGCAGTCTTTACTGGCTTCCTTGAGTTACTAATGCAGGTAAACAAAATTATCAAAAGCCCTTCCCTCCTTCCCTGATTCAGTCTGAGTCAGGCCCCAGTCACAGGTTGTTCAGCATCCTTTATTTTTTCCCAAGCTTTTTTTTTCCATTTTTTGAGGCCACAGGCATGTTTGAATTAGTAGATCAGAGGCAATCACAAAATTCTCCCTGCATTGCACAGACACCTTGATAGCTCTTTGTCATAAGCTCAAACTGGTTTCATGCAGACATTTCTGGCATTTTCATGCCAGACAACTTCAGGGAAGAAAAAAAAAAAAAAAGAGGGAGTGGGAGGGTTTCTGGAAAGCACCATTTGTGCTGGACATGCTGTGACAGGGAGAAGTCCTGCTTCCCATGCCCCAGGTGGCCCAAAAACCATGCTGCATGGTGGACCATGCCAGCCTAACGCTGTTTGCAGAGCCATGCAAGGCTTAATGAGCAAAGCAGGGGCTCCAGGACTGGTGTTACATGATGCCACCGTGAGTCAATGCTGGGAAACCTTGCCTAAGCCCCAAAGCCCTCTTCCCCTGTGGCCATGAACTGCCCATGAGCATCCCACACGGTGTCACCTCTTTCCAGGGGCGATAGCAGAAGGCACGAGATGGAGGATGAGATGACCCAGACGGAGTGGAGCTACTCAGACGAGCCCCTGGCTGCCGGGGAGGACAGTGAGTTCATTTGAAGTGACCCTGCCCAACATCCCGAGTACTCAAGAACTGTGGGTTTGCTTTGGAAAGCAGCTTTTTGGCATCAGCTTACTTTAAAAATGATATTATTCAGAAATAGGTTTTGTTCAGCGGAAATTCTGATGCAGTTGGAGCACTTTGACAAGGATAAATGCCTCTCATTACCGATATCCTAAGTTCTGTTCCCTTCCTGTCATTAAGGCTCAAAATGCCCTGCGGCATTTTTCCTTAGATCCAGCTTTGCTTGGCTTTCCACATTATTAGGGGTTTCACGTAGACACCAGTGAGCACCCAGCGGTAAACCACACCCAGCACCTCAGCTGGTGGCACCGCGGCTGATGAGCATCAGCAAGAGCGCGCTGAGCCCCTCAATCCCCATCCCACTCTGCCAAGGCACAGGGAAAAGCTGGCTTTGTGGTGAGCTGAGGAAATCCCCCAAAGGAGACGGTGCTGGTGCTAAGGTCTGGGACTGCCCTGATGCTGGGTTTGTCCTCTGTCACCACCACAAGCTGCGGTGCTGGAGCTGAAGGGTGCTGATGCGGGAGGACACCCAGGGGTGCTCAGCTTCTCCAGCCCATGCTGTGCCCACGTAAGTTGGTTAAGTCGACAGGGATATTCCTGACCCAGAATGGGGCAATATTCCAGTTTTCAGCCTCTTGTTCCTCACAGACCTCCTCAGGCTGATGAATCAATCCTCTCTCTTTGCCCCAAGAAAGGGGTTGAACCGAACTTCGCTTGAAGTGAAGCTGAAAGGTTGCTGCCATTGTGGGCTAAAGCAGCAAAAGCCATCCCTCTCGCCCATGCCTCCTGCAGCCAGAGGTTGCTCTTACCCTGGTCACCACCAGCCATACACCTTCTCCAGCAGCCCAAGGTCACTTTTCAAAGGCAGCATCCCCTTTTAGGCTAATGCAACTCCTCCGTCTCCAGCCATCCAAATTCAGAAGGATGCTCAAGAGCTGAGGTTGCTTCAATTTCCAGGGGCACGCCAGGCACCTAAATGTTTTAGGGGCTCCTGGTTTAAGTGCTTATCCATGAGAGAAGCCCTGCATTGTCACCAGGCTGCCTCAGCCCCTGAGGGCTTGTTAATGCTTAGCTAGCAAAACAAAAGGCATTCGCTTCTTGGCTACAGCTTGCTGCCAAGAGATAGGCAGGTCGTGCTTCAATGCAGATGTCTCAGGGAAAAAAAAAAAATGTGCAGTGCATTAGAGAGCTGTGACTCATAGAATAATTATCCTCATTTCTCATAGTTTATTAATAATTTAAACCCAATCTTGGTGTTATTGATCTATCATTGAATCGGAGATTTATTTCAGATCTGTAGTCACAGAAGCAGTAAATTTAATCCCCCTTCCCCTCCCACCCTTCCACCCACTAAACTCACTTTATAACTAAAACATGATGTTTAGGCTGTTTCAGTAATAGGAGAAGAGAGCTCTGGGGCTGTCAGTGGCAGGAGCAGCCCCAAGTCCACAGAAGATGCAGGTTCTGTTTTTTACACCATTTTTAGACTGTACCTCTGCCTGCACACGGTCCCAGGGATGCTAAAGGCCCACCGAGAGAAGCAAATGCTACTTGCTGGCGTGTGCATCCCGACCTAATCTTACTTAAACTGGCAAAAACCTGAAGCAGCTGCCCCTGCGTCCCGGGAGGACCATGACGGTAAAATCAATTTAAGTGCATGGAGGATCAAGCCTAGAAAACTACCATGTGAAGACTCCTACAGCAGTGCTCACTTGGCTGTAACAAGTGTCTCGTGCATTCGCTCATACAGGCAGCAAGAGCTGTCCTTTTACAGGAGGCCAGGAATAGAAACAGCGTGCTTTACTGCTATAAAGTGCCCAGAACAGTGATTTTTTTTTTTTTGTAGGCAAATGAAATTCATTTTTATTAGACCAATTGTAGTATACAGCTGGGGTGGAAAATGTGGTTTTGGCTGCAACAGCTCTTTCTCAGATCTGAAAGAAAGCAGCAAATGTGCCCAAATGCTCATCTGTTCCTTTCCATATATATTAAAGGATGCAAGTAAAAGTATTACCAGCCCAACCTCACTGCTGTCTTTGTGCCCTGCAACTGGAACCACAGCAAGTGGGATATTTAATGTATTCAGGTCTTGTTACACCCTGGCGAGGTGAGGAAGTGCATTTTCCAGGCATTTTATAAGTGAACAAGTACTTGTGTCCCCATCTCATTCCCCCTTTAGTTGCCTCCTCCCAGGACCTCCAAGGGTCACTTTGCTTTGCCATTTCCCTGCCAAGCAGAGTCATCAGCAAAGGAAGCTGCAGACCATGCTCATGGCCAGGAAATAGTTCAGGGCACAGTGCAGTGGGGTGCGAGCGACATCTGGGCAGCTGATAGTCACAGAAATGCAGCAGAATTTGGAGATACGTGGTCCGTACTTCACATGGCTCCCCTTGAAAGTCACAACGACGTTGTGTCCTCATGCTTTGGGAATTTCTGCTCTTCCCTCCAGATGTGGTGGTGCTCCTCAGGGACACCGAGATGTCCTCCGAGGCAGAAGAGAGCAAGGAGCCAGCTGAAACCGAGGAAGAGGCGGGAGATGAGGAAGGAGAGGAAGATAACCAAGCAGAGATGTGTGAGCAAGGTACGGTGAGACCTTCACTTAATCACAGCAACCAAGAGATAAATCTGAGCTTTCAAGATGCCCATCTGCCATTGATGATGGCCCTTTGAAAAGCCTAAGCTAAACTAGAAATTGTTTTGCTCATGAGGATGGCACTGAAGTCCTGCTTTTGCCACCATGGATCAGGGATTAGCAATGTTTGGTGGTAATGGAGGACCAGCGATGTTGGATGCAGCCGTAATAAAAATGAGGAAGGAAATGTAAATTGGAGTATTTTTGTCAGAATACTAGAGGTAGCCTCTAGGAAAGGGTCGGGCAAATGCCTGGCAGCACCAGCCTTAGACCAGAGGGTCTCAGTCCTCTTCCTCACATGGCCTTCCTCCCCAGTTTCAATGGGTTCCAGTTCTGACCCACCTCAGATGGTGGGGCAAGGGGTGTCACAGACCACAAGAAGCAAGAAAAACGCATGTTTTGGAGGAAGAAAACAGCTGGGAAATGGGATGAAAAAAAAAGGAAAAGTGGGAATCTGAGAAAGAGCACAAGAAATACGGGATAAGAGAAGTAAAACAATATCAGTATCTGTGGCGGAATTAATGGAAAACTCAGGAGGAAAGACCCCGGGAGCAGAGGAAAACAAGAACAGGGGTTAGGAGAGAAGTGGGGAAGGAAGGTGGAAAAGCAGAAGGAGAGACATTGAAGGGGGAGGTGGATATAAACTAAAGAAGCAAAGCCGAGCAGAGAAGAAATTTATCTGGAAAGCCAAGTGGAAGCTGAAAAGCAGAGAGACTGATGCCAGAGAGCCGGGGGGGGATAGACTCAGCAAGATGATTTTGCTTGTTGTTCATTGAAAGTTCAGTGGTAAAATGTAGCAGAAAACGTAACTCCTCTTTTCTTCTTCTGTCTGGGTATCTGCAGTCCTCAGAGGCTGTGAAAGAAAGGGCTGGGACAGCAAAGCACTTCCTTTCTGTTCTGGATAAAAAGCACTTGCACAGGGGAGAAAAGGGGAAAGGGCAGAAAGAAGAGAATCTTGCTTGTCTGTTTTCCTTTTTTTTTTTTTTTAAATTAATTTATTTGGAGGTTTTCATTTTCACAACAGTCCCACTGGCTTTGGCACATGTTTCTGCGCTCGGCGTGAGGTCTGCTCCAGCGCTGGGTGCCGAGCAAACCACGAGGCACCACAGCAGAGCTGCTGCCTGGGCTCCCCCGCTTTGCCCACCCCAAGCCTCTCCATCTCCTATCAGTGGGGTGCAGCAGCTTGAAATCTGCAGGAGGATGCCTGGAAGATTTCCCCCACCCCGCAGCTCATCCCCCCATCCCTACGGTTGCTTGTCAGCCGTTCATATAAATAGGATTAACATCCGCAGTTACACTGAGCTAGGTTGCAAATTACGCGGGCTATCAAGCCTCGTGCTTCAGGGCATACGCTGATTACCATCGGAGGGGCAAAAACGAGTTTTTCCAATAACAGAATATTGCATGATTGACTGGGGACATTACAGGGCAGAGCAGATTAGCCTCTGCCATCAGTATCAGTTACATGTCATTACTGCATCAAAGCACCAGACGTAGGCGAGCCACTTCCATCCGGGCCGCGCTGCAGGTGGCTGGGTCTGGAGGAGCAGGGTCAATTGTTAAAGCCACTGCTGGTTTCTAAGCCTGCTATAAAACGTGCCTCCAGCAAGCTGCACCCCCTTGCTTCTGCTGCTTGCCTCCCGGGCAGCACGCCGCATGCCTTTGGCTCGCTAGAGGAGTTCGCCCTCCTTCCCTTGCCCTCTTATGGCCAGATTCAGCCCTGCAGGATCCAGCTGTCCCCATCACCCTCTGTTTTTTTTTTCCCCTAACCCAAATGATATTCCTCTGGCACTGGTTTCTGTGGCTCGGAGCCAAGGGCTGAATCCTGCAGTACAATATAGAGGCCGTGGCTGTAAAACATCATCCTACACCTTCATTTTTTTACAAATCCAAATCACACGTGGGTTCCTGGAGCTCATGGGTCTGTGGCTTTGCAGCCACAGAAAAGACCAGTTCCTGCAAAACCCGGGAGCATCTCTTGGCGTCTCCCAACTCTGATGGGACTGAGAGGTACTGGAGGAGCTGCTGCAACTGGTGGGCTGGATGGTATTGAAGTGCTGGGGCATCTGACTGCTTGTGCTACACCTGGGCATGGAAGATAAGACCATCCAGGCTGGTTTTCCCCACCCTGCTGAGATGACACTGGGTCAGAAGCTGCTATGGGCAAAGAGCAATGAGGTTGGCCATGGGGGATGTCCTCCTCAGGAGTCTTTCTGATGATCGGTGCCCCAGGAAGGGATGGTCCTGACTGAAGGGTCTGCTGACCCTACCCTTATGGTGCTTCCAGGGGCTTGTGAGAGGGACTGCAGTCCTCCTTAGCTCTCTGCTATGGATGAACAGCTTTGCCCACACTCCACTTTCAGACCATCTCATTTCCTTCGTCTTGGCAGCAAATGACTGTCTCATTTGAATGGAAGAGCTAGAATTGACAGAAAATCCAAAATAAGAAACAATTAGCAGCAAAACTTTTAATTCCCCATTCTAAGCTATTTCTAAGTGTGTTAGCTCTTATTTATTGAACGGGCTTGACATTTAGACAGTTCCTTTTAATGCTAATAGTGTTGATTACCACGTTGAATCCCACTGCTTTGAGGAAACTGCTGCTCAGTATTCAGAGCTGCCAAGTTCCCCCTGCACAGAAAAGCTTGCTTTTTCTTCACGAGAAATATGTATTATTCAGCACGACCACATTAAAATAAGGCAATCAAGGGAGTTAGGAACCTGAGCCAGCAAGGGCAGCCTAGGCACAAGGTGTATGGCTGTGGGGTGCCCAGCTTTTATTTATTCATTATATTTTTATAATGATATATAAATAAAAAATATTTATAATTTGAAAATATATCATATAATACATAATGCACATAAATAAATAAATAGACAAATATTATTTATGTTTTAGCCTTTCCATGGCTAAACAACCTCTCTAGCACCAGTGGGATGGGGCCAGCACACTGAGGAGGAGGAGCGGGTGGTAGGGGTAGTCAGAACAGGGAAGGGAGAGAGAGAGGAAGAGGAAGGGGAAGGGGAAGAGGAAGGGGAAGGGGAAGGGGAAGGGGAAGGGGAAGGGGAAGGGGAAGGGGAAGGGGAAGGGGAAGGGGAAGGGGAAGGGGAAGGGGAAGGGGAAGGGTTAGGGGGAGGTGGAGGGGGAGGGGGAGGGGAAGGGGGAGGGGGAGGGGAAGGGGAAGGGGAAGGGGAAGGGGAAGGGGAAGAGGAAGAGGAAGAGGAAGAGGAAGAGGAAGAGGAAGAGGAAGAGGAAGAGGAAGAGGAAGAGAGAGGGGAGGGGGAGGGGGAGGGGGAGGAGGGAGAGGAGGAGAAAGAAGAAGGAGGAGGAGGAGGAGGAGGAGGAGGAGGATGAGGAGGAGGAGAAAGAGGAGGAGGAGAAAGAGGAGGAGGAGGAGGAGGAGGACAGGAGGAGGAGGAGGAAGAGGTTTTCTACTCTTGCCCACTTGCAGTTTGCACTCTTGTTTCAGGACTCTGCTTCCTCCATCTCCATACAGAGCCAAACACAGCAGGAACTCCTTCCTAATGGAAATCTAGGGGCAAGATTTTTTTTTTTTTCCCCATAACAATCACTATCAGATTATTTTCTTCGGTGTGTGTAATAGAGCTTTTTGTGCTCCCTCTCCTGCAGATCAATCGAACAGACAGGTGTCTGATTGCCCTCCTGTTTCAATGTATATCATCATTACTCCTTTCGGAGCTGCTGCAAAATAGCACAAGTGTCAATACGAACAGAATTCAGCCTTACATCTGCTTTAGATAAGGCTTTATAGGTAAAAATGGTAGGTTTTCAGAAAATAAGCCTCACCTCCACATTACGGAGCGCACAATGTCAACACGAGGCTGCTCGGGAGATGCGGCCGCCTCCAGAAATAGGGCAGGCCGGTAAATGCTGAGAGTGACAAGCCAGCCTGCTCTGACAAGCTTTGCCAAGGGCTAGCTGAGTGCGAGGAGATTACCATGGTCTGGGGAGCAGAGATACTTGAGCTCAGTAATTTCCCCCGGGGCGTGATTACCTTGTAATAGCCACTATCCCTCATCCTCATTTCTCGCTGGAGACGAGGTGCAGAGTTAGGCTCCTGGCTCGTATCCATCAGCTGGTAAAGAGCCAAGGCAGGAGTTTTAAGGCAACCTTGGAAAGGTGCACAGGGACAGAAATGTATATGAGGTCCTGTCATTAACATCCTGAGCTTTCAGCCAGAAGAAGCTCTTATATGTTGTGCAACTGAAGTGTTCCAATGTTTTTAGTGTGTTTTTTTTTTTTTTTTTTTACTTATTTACTAGGGGAAAGCCTGAGTGAATCAAATCTGGACATTCAAGACAATGTGTATCTGCTTTTTGTTGCTCTCCCTTCATTTGTAACCATGCATAATAAGCAGAAGAGGAGGTATTTTCTCTAGGTGCTACTTTGGAACAATAGAAAAACCAAGATGACCCAGGTCACGCCAGAGGAAAGCGAGCTGAGTGCCACCAAATATCTTGTTCTGAGACACAGCCACTTGATGTCCCTGAAGGCCAGAAGGACTGGACTGGCTTCCCCAGGTCCCAGAGCTGGCCATGGGAGGAGATGGTGCGAGTCCGGTGTCTGCAGGAGTCCCTTTTGCTATGAGACACACATACCCATAGAGGACAGCCAGCACACGGGTGGGGTGGTGCTGGCCCTCGGTCACTACGGCCTGCTTCAGGGCTCCCAGTGATGGTCACAGAGGTCACTGCTTCATCTTCCACAGCGGAGATATCTCCCAAGAAGAGGTCCATGCTCTGAAGTGGTTGGCCTACAGGGGCTTTCTCTTTGGGAGCTAAAGGAAGAGGGGATGCAGCTGCCCTTGGGTCTTGGTGGTAGTGCTTTTAAGCTGAAAATCATGCCTGGTGTGTTCAGCCTGGAAAGCCACCAAGTTGGTGTATCTCTGTGATGCAGGGGGCTGTGTCAGAAGCTACGCTGGGCAGCAAAGACACCTCGGGCTATATGTAAGCTGCTTTGCCGTAGTGGCCAGGCGTGAACGTAAGAATGACTGCAAGGGGTGAGCCCAGAATTGCGCCTGGCCCAGCATCCTGCCCTGGACAGGAACCAGCAGATGCTCGGGAAGAAATACAAAAATAGAGCCAAAATTTGTTTGTATGCTTCCCAGAATACCCTCTCATCCCCTGGTGATCTGAGACTCAGGAGCTCCTTGCACTGTAGACCCCATCTCTGCGTTTAATAGCCCTTGATGGATCCTTCTCCCATCGATTAGCTAACACCCTATTGAACCAGTGCAGACTTTAAATAGCCACCGTACCCCGTGGCAAGGAGGACCGCAGCTAAAAAGAATCTCTTCTGTTTATTTTGAGCTTGCCACTTGATAGTTTTCTCTGGCGATCATCCTTTTCTTTTGAAGAGCACTGAATGATGTGAACAGCTGTTCCCCAGTCACGCCACTCTTCCCATCTCAAAACTCCGTCATATTTCTTCTTCAGTCGTTTTTCTTCCAAGATAAAAAAGTCTTAATCTATTCAGTCGTTCCCTGAATGGAGGCCCTTTTATGCCTTTGATCATCTTCAATTGCCTTTCTCTGTAGCTTTTCTATTTCTTCTGTATCATATTTGAGATTGGTGAATCAGGACTGCACAATAGCATTCAAGAGATGGGAGCCCATGGATTTATACGGCAGCATAATGATTTCCTCTGTTTTGCTCTCTACCCCTAATAATTCCTAGCTTTCTGTTTGCTTTTTTGATTGCTGCTGAGCATTGAGCTGACATTTGCATAGAGCTATCTATTATAACCCAAAAATTCCATTCCCAGGTGGAAATAGCCACCTCAGAGCCCATTATTTTGTATGTAAAGCTAGGATTGTCTTTTCCCATGCGCATCACTTTACATTTATCTACATCAGATTTTACCTGTGATTTTATTATCCTTCTATTCAGTGCCAGGGGGGTCTTTCTGTGACTCTTCGCAGTCAGCTCATTGCCTCAGCCGCCCTGAATATCATCAGCAAAATTCTCCTCTCTCTGCTCACCTCTATTTGAGATTACTTTTGAACACTTTGAAAATACATGGGACAGCGTTTAGGCTAAGAGAGCAGCTTCCCCTCCGAAATTTGAAGTGCCAGGTCCCAAGAAGAGGGTAGAAATGCAGACTCCCAAACTTTCTGGATGTCACTGGAGGTTAGTTGGTGCTTCTGGGAATGGATGGCGATGTGCCTAACTAGCACGTCTCCCTCTCCCCACTGCACAAAGAGATGGGGGGGTGATGTTACTTGCTGGATTGTGCATCTGCCCCCTCCTCCAGACTGTACGGCACCAACAGTAGACCCGATGGTGGCCCTTTTTCCTGGGCCCTGGCACAAATAGGCATACAAATGCCCTGGGGACCCAGGAGAGGAGGCAGAAGGGAAGCATTGGATGGTGAAGCCTTTATCTGAGAAAAGTGCTTCACACAAATCTGTGAGCTGTGGGTGCTGATGAATAACAGCTAACCAGCAGCTCTTCCCTGCAAAAAGCTGTGTGTGAGCCTGTCGAGCTTGCTCAGGGAAGTCCAAGGGCAGAGTCAGAGGAGGAACCACTGTCCAGTGGAGAAGAGCACGAGGATGACAGGACGGCAGCTCTCCTCCATACAGATGAGGTGAGGTTAGCATGAGGACCAGGAATCACTGTGACAAGCACTTTTTTGGTGTGGTTTGTTTTGTTTTTTTGTTGCTGTTGTTCTGAGGAGCAGTGCCCAGCTGGAATGGGCGCCGGGTGACCTCTAGAATAACAACAAGGGGCACCTCTTTCTCCTAAAGGTATCTTTGTTGAGGGGAAGAGGGTGGATAATTGCCACTGCTATTTGTAGGCAAAAGGAGTCGGGCTGAGCATCACTCCAGCAATGGAAAAGAGCACAAAATTAATTCACCCAAGGGAAAAAAAAAAATGAACATCTTTAGTGGAGGGTTCCTCATCCCTGTCTAGCAGTGCACGTCTGAGACACAGGGTCACATGGAGTGTGCCTCCATCTGGCCATCAGGGACTTTCAGATGGGCTTGTTTCCCTCTCCTGCCAACCCTGGTGATTTCTCGTGGCTGTATCTAGAGCCAAGAGGTGCAGGATTGGTCCGCTCTGGTGAGATGTCTTTCAGAAAGGTGAATGGACACTCCTCAAGCTGCAAGTGGTTTTCAAGGGAGAAGGAAAGGTAATGTTTTTTTCTCTAATAACTTATCTGAGAGTAAAAATTGCTCAAAAGGGCAGCAGCTCCTCCCTTTAAGAGACTTAGGCTTGACCATCCTAAAGATTGACAAAGAAAGAAAAGAACAAGCAGCAGTGGCTGGGGAACAAAGTGTCTCGGGCTGTGCTAAGAGCCTGTATCTCCAGCCAAAGGGCAAGGGGCTTCATCCCTGGTTTGTTCAAGGTTAAATCTGGGGGCTTGAATTCTCGTGTGGGGTACCCAATACCAACCAGCTGCTGGAGAACCAGGCAAGCTTGGTGTGCTCTGCAGCAATATGGGTTATAGAAACCATCCCTTTGGTTGATGTTAAAAATGTCCCATTTCATTCGGTCAGAGCTGGAGGGTCTTTGCTTTCCTCTTGGAAGGGGAAGCTTTGAGGAGGAGCAAGTAACAAAAAATAACTCTTCTCACCACCAGACAGAGAGATGTGGATTGTAGTCAGAGCATGTCTCTTGCACAAGCAGCAGTGGCTGCAGCCAATATAGCTGGGCAAGCAAAAACCTTCAGTGCATGGAAAGCAACCTAGGGCAAGATGGTGTGTCTTCGGGTGACACCGCTGCTCAGAGCAGAAGACATCGGGACAAGTACTATAAATACATCAGAGAGGGAAAAGGCCCTTAAAGCTAGACTTAAGCCACTTCTGAGCAATTAACAAGAAGGAGAAGAGCTGATCACAAACATTTCCACCACAAACAATTTGCAAACAGTTTTTTTTTCTTTCCAAAATGCAAGCATCCCCATTTCCCTTGAAGTTTGTCTAAAAAACTGAGC
The DNA here is from genome assembly GCF_013377495.2 of Cygnus atratus. Classification (NCBI taxonomy): domain Eukaryota; kingdom Metazoa; phylum Chordata; class Aves; order Anseriformes; family Anatidae; genus Cygnus; species Cygnus atratus. Next base: position 178,567,344 of record NC_066362.1, on the reverse strand, counting down.
ACGTCTTATATTTTTTTAATGTATTCTCTCCGGGTTTTGTTTTTAAAGAAGAAACAGGAGTTGCTTTTTAAAACTCATTTGAGCTTTATTTTGGTCTCTTTTTTTTTTTTTTCACTTTCTCAGTGCTTCACAGTATCTTAAAAGAAAGGCAAATTAAGTTGTTCCCATTTTCACATGAAAATCAATTAATACTTTTCCATTGAGGTCTTAGGAAGGAAGAGTGCACATAACAACTGCACTTATTTGGGAGCATACGTAAATAAATATAGCCTGAGTTTCCTGACTATTTATATATCTGTATATATGCACAAAAATGAGAGATTTGGTGTTACACTGAATGCAGTGGGTTTGGTTGCTTTTATGGGAGCAGTCTAGATTCAATCCCAATTCACTTTAAAAAAATAAAAATAAATAATGACCCTGATGCTGAATTTCCTTTGTCTTCTGAGGAAACTACTGCAACTGAAGAGCCTCCTGCAAGGTGCATCTTTTGCAGCACACCTGAGAAGCCAATCCCAACAGTGGCTGACCTGAAGGAGCAAACTCAGGAAGAAGTGAGTCTACTAGTATGGTGTGACGATGCCTTCCGTATAAATAGCTCTTTTTTTTTTTTTTTCATGGCAAAAGGGAGAGCAACCACTTCATGGCAGAGGCAGAGAGGAAGGGATGAAGCCAGTGGGTGGAGGGAGCTGAAGGGTGAGGGGGGGTTCCTGGTCCTCCCAGGAGCCTGTTCCCAGCCCCACGGCTCCTGACAGGTGCTGCACCCCACAGCTCTTTTGCTGCCGGAGCTACAGGAAGGTATTTGACACTGCCATCCAAGACCTGATGAGCGAAGACGAAGCAGAGGAAGAGACGGATGCTGCTCCCCACGCCAACCCTTTGCAGGCTGAGCTGCGGAGTAGCATCAAGGAGAAGCTGCTGCAACAGTAAGGAAATCGGAGAGACTGGCTGGGGCACACTCACCTCACCACAGAGGGCCTGGACCAGGCCACATCACTTGAGTTATCTGTCCTTCGTCGCTGTTTTCCCTTTTCTCCCACCGTTTTGGTCCTCTGCGGTCTGACTTGTAAGTCTCAGCAGATCTTCATGGGATCGGCAGCGCATGCCGAATTCCCCTCAGGTGCAGAAGGACAATACGAGGTCTGAATGCCACACAGGGCATCTCTGGGTGGGATTTGATTTGAGCCTTTTGGGCTGTCTGTGGGGTCTGCAGGGTGCAGCAGTGTAAGTGGCATGCAGCACGTGGTCCTGCCAGCCAAATTTCCCCCTGAATTACAAAAGTAATTCAGTCAGGGGCACAACATGTAGGTGAAGCCAGGCCTGGGGACCAGCTAAATGTGTGTTGAGCTGTGTGAGCGGGAGGTCCTCAGGGCTGGGACTCACCCCTGCAAGCCCACAGCCATGCCCTCACCCATCACCTGCAGCTTCCCTGCACAAAGGGCAGGGAAACGGGCATTTCTACTGCACTGCTCATCAGATATGCAAGGAGATGTGTGCCCCGTCTCGCCTCTTCAGCTACGAAAGCCATCCATGATGACAAGCTCATATGCAGTCATCCCCATTGCTTCAGGTGAATCCTCCTGAAATAACATCACAAGATACTTTTTTTCCCCTTAGATTTTGTGGGTAGTAACATCAGCCAACAATTTGATCGTATTTTCAACCTCCATTGTTATTTTTGTTTGTTTGTTTGCTTTTAATCTTAGGTTGGATAAGGGAGGCTTTGAGAGCTACAGGGAACTACTTCAGCAGTACCTGAGATTTGTTGCCTGTAAGTACCTTTGCTAGCGAGCTGCTGCGATCACTGGGCTTGATTTGGAGCCAGAAGCACACAGCAGCTTCAGGGCACCCAGAGAAGAAGCAGGGATTGCAGCCCTTCATGTAGTAAAAGGTGCCGTAATCCTAATGAGGGGTGGTCAGGGACCTTTATAGTTACACAAAACACGGGTCCACGTAATTCCCTGCCTGTGAGGCCTGTCAGCTACATGCTGTACGTATGAGAGGAGCAGGGGAGGGTGCAGAAGAAACTTGCTAGCCCATGTCTAGTCCAGCCTTCGCTATAAGCAATTCTCAGCTGGATGGGTCATTGTTTCTAGCAAGGAGATCCCTCACATCTCTTAGGAAAACCATCCTACAGCATTACAGAGCCTACCCCACCCTATTTAGGCTAGATTTTCCCTTCCCACTTGTTTCTTCTCAAACAAAGCAAAAGATGCAAAAACTCCCCAACCCCTCCCTCAATTCCCTCTCGTTTCCAAATAATCCAATACAAAAAGCTTGGAGAAACAGACCTACATCGTTTTCCTCAACACCAACCTTCTAATTTGATTTTTTTTTTCAGGGACCAGAATCTCTTTCAGACTCTCAAAACCAAATGAATACACTGTCAGACCAAAGACTGTCCCTTCCAAAAAGCACCAAGCAACATCAGCACCTACAGAAGACCTTTTCGAGCTGGACAGTGATTGTGTTGCAGAGCACCTGAAGGTGGGCGTAGCCTGTTGGAGCTCTTCTTGTTGCTTTTCAGGCAGGAATTATAGAGAGCTGTATGGTGTTTAGTGTGCTCGTATCCCATAAGAGTCATGTTTTTTCCAGTAAAGTGCATTTAGACACCACTTATAGTGCATTTAGATACCACTTATGAGATATGGAGAAGATGCTGATTCAGCAAAATGTTGAAATGTTTATCAGTGAGCGCACCACGTCGATGGGACATTCCTGCCTGTGGCTGTTGAAAGATGAACTTAGGCATTTGTGGATGGGGTGGAAAGTTGAGCCTGGCATCCCTGGAGGTTTACAAGGATGATGTCCATGTGTAAATGTTTTACTTCAGGACCATCCTGCGCAGCTTGAAGGCTGAAAGCCACCAGTCAGCCATCTCCATGCCAACTGAAACCTCAGCCCTGCTCTGCTCACTTCCATACCATTCATCCTTCTCACTCTCCAAGCCCGGCTGCCCTATCCAAACCTCCTGGCAGGGATGGATGTGGGCTCCTGAGCTAGGAACCCCTCGGAAAGGTGCTGGTCCCAGGCCAAGTCCAACGATTTGACAGCCAGAGGGTGGCTGCCCGGCCCCCCACCACCTCAGCCCCCCAGCATGGCCCTTCTCTTCTCCCCCTTCCTCTGTCTCCCCAAACCAGAAAACATTTCTGCAGTTTCCTCAGGCATACAAGAAAACCGCCGGTGATTTATCACACAATCAGCGATGTTGTTGGCTTTTTTATTTTCGACATAGAAGTGCATTATACTGCTTTCCCCTCCTGAAATATAGGGGCAGCAAATCCTCCTGCCTGGGACTGCCTGTCTTTTTAGCCTCATAAAAAGACTGAAAAATGAAAGCAGGCACAAGATTGTCAGTTTGTAGCTTTTCTGTTTTCCTCCATCCCTTACAACCAAGGAGTAATCTTTAGCTAGTTTGCAGAGCCAAAATGTGCATCTTTGGGTTATTAACGAGTGCCGCAGCTCGGGCTGAAATCAGTCACTGCTCAGGTACCTGGGAGCTGCCATGGATGCGTCCCTCAAATCCCCGTGAGAGGCAAAACCCGAGCAAGGCCCCTTTCTGCACCCGATAATCAGCTGCTTCTCTTAATGATGATGTTAAAGGGGAGAAGCATATCGCTGCGCTTCCCCCTGCTCAAGCAAAACAAGCTGCTCTCCTTTTTTCCAGGAGAAGCAAGCAGTAATGCTTCTTATTCCTATTAGAAAGCACCAAAGCTCCTTTGCAATGCTTGGAGCTAAGCCCTCAGCAAAGAAATGTTTCTATTTCACTTGTCAGGACGTTGCTGGATAAATTACTCGTGTGTCTGATGGAAAGAGGGCTCCTGGCAAATTATATCATCGGAGAGCAGCTAATAACATAAAATAAAAGGAGCCGAGCTTTGTACATGAAATGTGAAAACACGGGACTGAAGGATGAGCTTCCCTCGGTAATTTAAAAGGCTTTAATTAAAAAGGAAGCAAACAGAAATATCAAGGCCAGGTGGAGAGCGCAGGGCGATGTTTTGGGGTTGGTACAGACATAGAGAGAGGAAGGTGTGGTGTCGGGCACCCGCACCCCATGCACCCAGGCAGGTGTCCCCACGACGCTCCCCTGCACCCCCACCTGCCTCTCACCACCGTGGTTTTCCTCCTGCAGCTCTGCCGTTCTCCCGGCCCCGTGAGAAGATGCTATTCCGATGGACGGACGTTTTTTCTCCTTTTCCCAGATGGAAGTGGTCAGGTTTAGCATCCAGCAGCAACATAGCTCATGTAGAGGGGGGCAATCATGGGAAAGTCGTGCCTCTGGGTGGACCACTGTGGCTCTCCTCCTCCCTGGGGGTAATCTGCCTCTGCATTTTGGGCTGGCTACACCACTTCTGTGGTCAACACTGCTCTTCAGAGGAAGTACAGCCTACAGAGCTGATAGGCTTCAGGGTGACTGCTTGAAGGGTAGTGGAGGCATGGGTTATTTTATTTCCCCCAGGCAGTGTCCCACATTGTGTTTCTTGCAACGTGTGCTTTCTGTGGGCTTTCGATGGGCTTGTCTTTCCTTAACCGCTTCCCAGCTACCCGTCGGGCAACGTGGCCGTTCTGATCACATTCACCGAGGAAGCCCGGTTCACCTACATCATCCTGGAGGACAGCAGGTACCTGGGCATTAGGGCTGCCTTCGGGAGCCACGGCCATGGGGTCTGCTTCCACCCTGATGGACAAATCTGGTAGGTGCAGGCCCGGTGGGCCACACGTCCTTGGAGGTGTCTCGGTCCCATTACAGCACAGGGATACATAAGGATGTGTCTTCTCTCCTGGCTTCTCGTGGAGTGCCAGGTCACCACACCAGAAAAGCATGGGCTTATAATTTGCATGCAAGGGGACACTGCGATACCTGAGGTTGTTGAGCTTGATGTCACATTGCCTTTGGTTTGTTTCTCATATCCAGGTCATGCTCCTCGCCGTAAAGAATGACTTAGGTGGCTGATTTCATGCAGTCTAAGTGGTAACGTGAGGTGACTGACAGCTTTCAGTAAAAGCTGCTGCTGTTTGAGCCTTCGAATTCAAATTTTTGCCTCCCCTCCCCAAGTCTCCAAAGTTTCCCCCTTGAAAGCCAGGAACTGGGGGAAATCATTAAAACCCATCTCAATTTTACAAGTCCTCCCCGTGTCGAGACTAATGAATGGACGCATTAAATGTCTAACCGGCTAGTACAAATCGCTTTGAATAGCTGTTGTAATAACACTGCCATTAGACTACTGCAGGTCCCACCGCCTGCCTGCAGACATGTTGGTCTCATCCATCACGCAGCAGCCAGGCTTTCGCGGCTCGACACCGCCGTGATCCCCAGCAGCACGGAAGCATCACCCGCCCCGCAGCCTAGCCCTGTCCTTCACCCCAGGGCGCTCCTGACCCCGCTGGACCATGCTTTTCGGACTGCTTCCCATCAGCATGAGCCCCAGGCTCAATTACAGCTCTCCCAGTACCTCCCAGCAGCCATAAATTAAGGGCAACATTGAGTCAGTGACCACTCATACATTTATAAAAAGCTTTCTTGTTTATTCCCGCTGTTTCTTCCAAGCTGCAGCACAAGTTAACGCTGGGCTTTTGCTGTGGTGGTGAGAATCAACTTCTTTAACACGCCAGCAGGAAAAATGCAACGTGAATGATAAAATGGCCCTGCGTGCCACGTCTGGGGGGATGCTCCAGCTCCTGGAGCCACCTCCTCGGGCTGTCGTGAGATGGGGAGTATTGATTTGTGTTTGCGTGCTGTAAATGAGGGCTGTTTCCCCACACACAGAGTTTCCCTCTCCTTTGTTCTGCATCAAGGCCGTTCCCCACACCCTGCCACGCACACAAACATGCATGACCATGTGTGGGACACCTACTCTTAGTATAAATGTTTATAAATAGAAATGACCGTGGCCAGTAACTCTCACATGTAGAAGAGCAATGGGAAGAGGGGCAGCCCGTGCTACACGCAAATATTTTCTTTGCCCTCTGAGGGCAGGAGGGTTTTGTAGGATAACCATTATGAAAATATCATCCCTGATCTGGTGGATCAGCTCCAGGCCCTGACTTGTGGAAGGCAATAATAATTACTTTCGTCACAGTGCAGATAAGAGGTAGCATTTAGGATGGGGAAGCTGTTTGCTCTGGATTCACCCCATGTTTGTCCCCAGGACCATCCTGACCCCTTGCACCGGAACCTGCTTTGACCAGGCAGGGGCGAGCCAGAAGCGCTGGAGCTGGCACGACCCCAGCCACCACGTCCACAGCCCTCCTTTCCAGCCCATCACCGTGAAACTGAACGGCCACCTCACCCTTAAAATTGTGTCCCAGGATCAGATTCACCTGTGGTTCACGAGCCACAGCAACTGCATCCACTTCAACGTGGGGTCCCGGCTCAAGGTGAGCACTTTCTGTGCCCGAAGCAGCCCACCTGAGATAAGCCCTGTTTCCCAGGGGCTGCTGCATGGGTCTGGTCACAGATTTTCAGGTGAAAAAGTCACCATTTCATTCAAAAGCAAATTTCCTGCCTGTGTGAGTCTTAATGAAATTCCCCTTCAGGAAAGCATTTAGCCAAGATTGAAACACTGCCACTGAAGGGTGAGGACAGCACGTCTCAAATTCATTTTGAAACACTATTCCCTCTCAAAACATTGAATATAAATGTCAATACAAACACAATGCTCCTGATTTTATCTAAACAACATTTCACTTAATGTGAAACAAGCATTTGGGGACAGGAACAACCAAAAGTCCTTTAGCATTTGTTGCCGCTCGGGTTTCCCACCTCTGACCCTCCTGGGATGAGGGCAAGCATGAAAGGTTGGGTTGGAAGCGATGCTCTTCCACACAGCCTCCCTCCAGGGGTTTCAGCATTAACGCTCTTCTTTTTGCTCGGGCTCTTTGCAGTTGAAAGACCCCAAGACAAGTCACCTGCTAAAAGGGCTAGAAAGCGAAGAGGAGCTCTTCCTGCAGTCCAAAAAGATTCAGCTCAGGAGCCTGCTCTCCAAAATAGAGGCAGTTTTGCAGTAGCTTTGGCAGTGCCCCAGCGATACCACTCCTTGTGTTTCATCATCTTGTACCTGCATGAAATACGGAAACGAAGACCTCAAGACACGCGGCAAACGGTTACACGAGCACTTCAGATCTGCTTTTCCTTCATCAAGGTGAAAACAGTCACTTGGCAATGAAAATAAAGCTCCTTTTTCCAAGCCCACCATGCCTACCTTCCTGTACATCGAGTCCTTGTAACACCAGGCCCACCTCAGTTGAAAACACTTGTTGGATTGTAGTTTCATCAGTGGGATTTCACTGAAATGTTACCGCACCGATCTTTGAGGGAGGAGATGGTTTCCCTCCTTCAGCTGATGAGCTGGACGTGGGGAGCTCGTCGCGCTAACAGCCACGCTGCCTGAGCGGGGATGAGCAGGGGCAATCCAAGGCAGAGTGAAGATGAGGAGCCTCTGGGTACACAGCTCCAGTTTGGTGGCATGGCCACAAACCACTAGTTTCACGACTGAAAGGGACTGATTCTTTCCCACATACTAGAAGTTTCCCCTCGTGTTTCAAGCAGCAAAGGAAACAAGTCTGTAGCACAGCCCCAATAAAACTAGGAAGAAGCCATAGCAAGCCAAGCTTTCTTACAAGAGCCGTTCAGGTGCCAATACCAGGATTTACACAGAGATGACCAACACGGGGGACCACACCACAGCGCAGCCTGCAGCGATGCTTCCCCCACAAGACCAGTCAGCACGTTTTTGCTCCTCCCGGAGCAAAAAGCAGTGCTACCTAGAGGTGACACCTCACACAAGCGCTCCACCTGCCACCCAACAGCCCAAATGTCCCTGTACCACTGCATTGCTTTAAGCATGCCCTGGAAATGCCTAATTAAAAAGACACCCAGTGATGTTATCAAAGAATTTTCTCCTTTAAATATTTAGGCGTTTATTTCAAACACCATGCATTTTAACAGATAGTCCCAACTCCTTACTTCTTGACCATGCTTTTATCTTCACCGGGACATTTTATTGGCTAAGTTTTCTACCGGCAGTGCTGAAAGACTCATTTCACTGGACTTACCATCAGATCGTTTGAAGGAATGGAGACCTCCATATGCCCTGAATCCACTTGGTGCATCGGGGAGCTTTTATTGTATTCTGAGACCTTCATATCCAAAATCTGATTTGCTGTAGGGTCTTGGCTTGGTTTTAGGGTTCAGTAAGACTGAAAAAATACGTGAGGGTAGGAGAAAGCAGCATTCACAGACACAAGGCTGGGTTTTGCTGCAATGACCACAAAGTCTGTTAGTGGCAAAAACTTTCTTCCTTTTCCTACCCACATCACTTTGCCTACACCAAACAGGCATGGTTTGAGGAAGAGACTGTTGTTTTTGCTTGGAGAACACCCAGCACAGTATAAGCTATGGTGCAGGTGTCATTGTTGTACAAAGAAAGAGAAAAAAAGAACGAGTAAATGCCTGGCCAACTGCCTTGGCGTTCACTGCATTTCCCAAGACAGACAACCCAAAGGGCCAAACCTTTTTAGCAGGCTCCAAGCATCCAGGCAGCAATGGTCACACGCTGCTGCCTGTGCCAGTCAGATAGCAGATAAATTCCACATGAAAGCAGCGTTTGTCCTGAGATGAATTCATTCAGATGACACTGCCAAAGCCAGAGAGTAAAGGGATGCCTCACACTGACATTACAGGGAACAAACCACGAGCCTTTGAACGATGCGTTCCTACAATACCAAGGGCCAGAAAAACAGTTGTGGTAGTGAGAAATGATGGGTAGATAAGCCTGCAAGCAACAGGCAACAAGAACAGCTATCAAATAAAATAATCGTTGTGCTTTCGGCCACCACCTCCCAAGTTTACTCTTAGTAAGGGCCAACTAGATAAAATACGTTCCTGTTACAGTCACGGTTTCTTCCCCCTAATAAAATTGCAAGCAAAGAGACCATTTAGTCACACAAGACCACTTGTCAGTAAAGAAAATACCAATTTGTCAGTAAAGAAAATACAAATTTACTTTATTATAACCATAAAGAGGGATTATTTCAACAATTAGCTGTACGCTCAGCACTCAGGTGTACATCTGTGCCAAATAAAGTCATTTCTCTTACTGCCAAAGAAGAACACTTCTTTTTAACAATGTACTCACTGCCTGTGCTTATAGGGTGTTTACTGTCTCTGTATTACAGTTATCTTGACAGACAAGCCTCGGGATACAGAATAAAGCTTTACTCTTTGACCAAAATAGGAGGCAACATTTTTATTTAAAAAAATTAAAAACGGCAAGTTTCTAGTCAGATAATATAAAGCATCTTAAATTAATCTTTTGAAAGTATTTACACTATTTGTAAACGTAAATATCTGAAACTGTACATGTTTAAACAAATGGTCATTTAGCAAACAGGCTGTATAAACTGATTGCTCTGCTAATCTTCCAGCCAGCTGACCTAGAGCTGTCTAGGTATTCTAGGAGAGAAAAGACCCAAATCACAAGAGTGACTACTGCAAGGGTTTACCCTTCACATCTCTTCTGTACAATGTATTGAGTCCGTCACAGCTTTGTACAGTGACCATGCAATCCTTCTGTAAAACTTTGTAAAAAAAAAAACAAATATACATATATTACAATGCACTGGACAGTATTTTACAGCCTGCGTTTCTACATATGTAAAAAAAAAAAAAAGGGCAGGTTTTCTTCCTTGTTAGTTCCTTTAGTTAATTTTAATGAGTCATGTAAGGTCCTATGAGTACCACTTACGTACCTCAGCACCACTGCTGCAACACTTCTCTTGGTAGCTTTAAATCCTACTGTTTTAGTCTCCAGCCACGTGATTCATAACAGGAAAAACATTAAATCAAAACACCACTGATGTGCATGGAAGTGTCTCCGTAATTAAAATTTCAGGAGAGTTTTTACGAGTGAGTTGAAAGTCTGCCATGTACTTCACCATGTTTTTCTTCCGCAGTGCTGCACAATAAAGATTTACACACCGAGATACTCTAAAGTTGCTTTTAGTGTTTCATTCAATTAATGGCAGAGCGGTTAGCATTCAGCTTTCCGAAATAAGGTTCAATTAATGCCTACTGATCACATCACAATGTTTACCAGTATCTGTATACTTAACCCCTGCTAACGATGATGATTTGACAGTGCTTACACATTCATTTCTGGCATCCCCTCCATGCCCCCACTAGCATTTGCTCCAGCACACAGAGGCTGTATAAATTCTAGTCCCAGCACCCACTTTCACTAATCCAACACCACCAGTTGATCTCGGGTATGGCAAAAAACACACAAAAAAAAGAAAACACCTCTAACCTAAAACTCTAAGTACCTGAGAATCTCAATGCTACGCTTTGCTGTAAAGCATCTGAAAACATGCAGTTCCCTCAGAAACAACAGAAATTATATTGCACAGCTTTCCATTGCAAATCCCAAGAATCCGAGATTCTTTACATGGAGTAAGGCTAGAGCATAAAACTTCACGTCAGGCCTCGCAGCTCTTAATCACAAGAGTACAAGAAAAAACAGCACAGCCAGTGTTTCAAGAAACGCTTCAGATGTAGAAAATAAAGTTTTCCCAGCTAAAAACCTCTGAATTATGTTCACGCACTTGGTAAATTATCAGGATTCTCAGGGGTGTTAAAAAATTGCAGCATGCCTGCTTAAGTCAAACGGTCGTATCAACGTGCTTATCTCCAAGCCTTGCAAATACCTACCACTGCTCCCATTTTATTCCCTGCACTTTACTTCCAGTGTGGTTTTGAAAGTGCTTCTCTTCACTCCATTCATCGGCTTAAAGTATGAAAGGATTTTACATAAAAAAACAGGACTTCAAGAATATCTGGAGAAGGCAGTAACTGAGCTTCCATAAGAGTGATCAGCAAAAGGTTTGTTTTGTTTTCTTTCTCCCCCCCCTTCCCAAGCCAGCAAATAGGAAGACCTTTAACAAATCAATAAAACTGATTTTTTTTTTTAAACTTTTTCCTAAAACAGGGCTAAACAGCCTGGAGGGTTTTAATGCAGGCTGGACTGCACGGGGGGATCCTTCATTTACTTCAAGCAAATGCTTTCACGTCCCCTTCACTGTCTGACATTCAGCTGAAGTTTGTTTGAAGTAGCCTCACTGGCTACTTGGACATCGACAAAAGTAAGTTCACCTGGAAGACAAAGCAAAAGCCTACATTAGACAGAACAGCTAAGTTCAGGATCTGTTGTCTCATATTTTAACCTTTAAACAGGAATTCATGGAAGCACACAGAGACTTAGATGGAGCAGAACAGAGATGCAAGTGGTCAAAACTTCCAGTCAAATCCCAACTCACAGGCTTTGTAAAATGCAAATGTCTTTTCAGCAGTCACAACCTATTGTTTTAGAATTTCTAGGATGATTTCTGGCATTGTCAAGGAACTCCATAAAAATCCGTGCACTGGAAAAAATGTCAACATCTATCTTGGATATCTGAAACACGTTTGGGATCCTTTGCGATCCTTGTTTCCCACAAATTACAATATTACTTCCGACACACTTCAGTTTGTAGAAACGATCCTCAGGATCAACAGATAAACAACATTAGAAGAAGCCAACTCCTCTAGGACAACCCTACCTTCCAGTGCATCACTTCTACTCCACGCTCCAGGATAGTTAGCATACAACCCTGTGGCCATGTTCATTGTGGGGAAACTCCTCTAACACATGAGCCTGATTATCGGTTTAAATACTGGCAGCCCATGATATTGATATCAAGATTCTATCCACACTCCCTGGACCCCTAAGGTCAAAGACAGGTTTTTGAAAACCTACTTGTTTTTGTCAGAGCATCCTAATACAGAGAATTTTCAATCGCAATCATCTCTGAGATGAAAGTTCTTAATGTGAGGGTTCCATTTCCATAAAAAACTGCACATTTTCCCAATACAATTTACTTCAAAAGAGCCCTTACAACTCTTTCCCCTACTTCCTGAATGTAAAAGTTGCTGCTTCTTGTATTTGTCAAAAGCAAGACCAACTTCACATGCAGATTTTTCTAAGCTTGTTCACTATCTGTGGTATCTCTTCAAAAAGACAATGCCCAAAAATGGTAAGACTCTGCCATGATGTTGTACAAACCAATCCACAAAAACATCAGTCACTGCCTTCAATTTAAAAAAAAACTCTACTGGATATTCATAAAAAACAAACGAGCGAAACCTTTTATTTGAGACCCTGGAGTTCAGAGAAAGTCCTGAGTTTAATCAGCCAGGATTAAGGAGGATTTAAAAAAAAAATCTGAACACTAAAAGTAGTAAAAATGAAAAGTTAATGTTTAAAAAAAAGACAGTCACATAAAACAGGGAGCTTCAATATATTCAGTACATACCTGTTCCATTGAAGGACATGCTATGATCTGGAGATCTTCATTACTAAATTCTTCCTTTAACAGAGCATGGAGTTTCTGAAACATTTGCTGAATGTTATTCTTTTAAAGGAAAGAAGGAAAAAAAAAGTCATTATTAAAAAAAAAAAACACACAGAACTAACCTCAAACATTGACCAGAACAAGTACCAGAACCCACCTCCATCCCTGCAATGTATACTATGCAGGCTGAATATCAGAGAAAACAGGACAATTTTTTTTAGGCTAAAAGATACCATTAGATTTTTTGATTTCACAGGCCTTCTCGATAGGTTTTACACCCACAGAAAAACATGCTGATGTACATACAGCAGTACTCACCCTAACTGGCTTGAACAAAATGAATTCCGTATCTTTATTGGACAAGTATAAGGACATGCTTCGTAACGTTGATGGCAGCTTTGTTTTTATTGTCTTGTAAGTGGAAGAGACCATATCGTTGATCTTTGCTGAAAATAAAAGTAAACATACTTAATGAAGTAGAACATCATTCTGCAATTGGAAATCTACATTCCTGAACAGCATCTCCACTTTACTAGGACTGATCATAACCATGGGGTGGACTGAAGGGGAAACGGGGGGGGAGACTGGGCAGCACAGCATCATTCCATCATATGACCACACGCCAGCCAAGGCTCGCCTCTCAGGACCTACTTAAGACATCAGCCTCTCTTACCCTGCAGAAAAAAGCCCCAAACCCATTTCTGCCAGCGAACACAGGCTCCTCAGGTTCCTGGAGTTGCAGCCTTCCAACTGAAGAAGTAACAAAGTTTTACACAGGCTACCCCCATGTAAAACTGTCCTGGAAAAGGAACTGCCAGGAATAAATACTGCTAGTAAATAGAACAGCATATCACCAATTCTCCTTACTGTCCATATGCTGTGTCTGGAAGAAGAAAGGCTGCACAGTCACCTGGATTTTGAATCAACCAGACAGGAATCCTCTCTCAGACAAGACCTTCTTTCTTTATTGCTAGGTATTTTAATGGCTTTACAAGATCTTTGCTTAAAGGGCAGGGGAAACATACATTTTGTTGCTTTAAACCCCCAAAGTTAGTATACTACGTTTGTTTTCCCTCTCTTTCTACAGTACCTAAATTTTCTCCTACTTACTCCTGCTTCCCACACAAATGACTCCAAGAAATAACAGAAGATCTGCTTAGATCTGCCTCTACACACATAATTATCTCCAGACAAACATTAAAAATACCCCTGAAGAAGCAGGAAATACTAAGTAGAAGCTCAAGTTAGCCCTTGAGAGTGTCTGACCGTGGAGCAGCACTGAATTATGAATGAATACGGCTGGCTTTGCATTTTAAGAACATGATGCAGCAACAGAAGGTTTCAATGTATGAATTGGAATAAACAGATTTCTCAGTGTCATCGAGAAGCTCAACTTGGTAATGCGAACAGCACAGCAACCCAGGAACATCTGAACTATTCCAAATGTTCCTACGAAGCATTCGCATTTGAGTTCTGAAAAGTAAGCACTTACCACAGCTACAGACAATAAAAGCTTCAATACAGACTCGGATTTTTTTCTACAAAAGCAAAAGCTCCATCTCAACGTGATCAAGTAATTTCGTAAGCACATTCTGCATCCGTTTGTGAAAATGCTGTTTTCATGCAAGAGCACTCACAGCTTGAGAAACACTCAATCCATTCAGCTATTGTTCCAATTAAATGCATATTCTTAAATTTGTCAGCTTTTGATTTAGAAGTATCTTAAGACATTTAAACTGGCATACAAGTAAAAACGTAAGCCAGGACTTTGAAGAGAAAGGTTGAGTTTTTAGGCATTTAGAATTTTTCCAAATCAGTCACGGTCTCACAAACCAAATTAGTCTGCCCAAGTTTTCACATTGTTATGTTTTAGAAGTCATGCATGTATGACAAATGGCACTCTGAAACACTCTAGCCCCATATAATGCAGCTTATGTTGGTCTACCAAAATGGTGAATGGAAAGATCCTTTTTCTTCTCCATTTGATGGGTTTTCTGTGGGTGTCTTGAACAAGTAAATGATCATGGCTTCATCAGCCTACAAGGATCTCTGAAGCAGTATGAAAGTACAACAAAGCAAATACCTGGTTGTGCCCAAGGTTGCTGTGAAAGGCTGTATTTGGGACCTCCTTGAGTAGCCATTGTTTTTAAAGCAGCCACCTAAAACAATTACAATCAACAAAATGATGTTTGTTTCTTTCAGATGAAGTCACAACATACTGACCAAGTAACAATTGTACAAGTCTCCTAGGTACTGTAGTTACTGAATCTCCCCTGCTCTCTCTTTTTTTCTGTGTACTGACTTAACAATACACAGGGGAAGAAGCTTGACAGAAATGCAGTTCAAAATTACAATCATAAACACTTCTCGAAAAAAAAAATTCAAAACAGAATTAAATTTACAAAGATGCTTCAGCACCTAAGGACACAAAGAAACCTCAAAAGGGATTTATACTTCATCAAGTTAGTCAAACTCCCCAAACTGGAACAACTTCAACAATCTAGCAATCTCAGTTAACCATCTGTATTTGAGGCATGTTACTGGCCCCTCGCCCCATTATCACAGGCATCAGTAAATTTAACATTGTAATCTTCTAAAATCTCAGAAAGCCAGCATCTGGGATATTTTTGATGTCCAGCAATGCTGTAGGACCCAGTTTCTGAGTTGTTGTGCTATAAAAACACATCTTCTTAGTGCAACATGGATCCGCATCACGCTTCTTTTTCCCGAAATAACAGATCACGCTGCGTGCTTTTCTCAAGATGTCTTGAATCCTGCGCCCTAGGATAGGTTCTATAAAAAAAAGTGTACTGTAACAAGACAGCTTTTGTTCCTGTCCTCTAGGATGCCCGATCTTCCTGCCTCAGTTTGTGACAGAAATTCCTGACAAAACAAGACTTGGAAGGAAAGTCCTGCTCAGCAAGCACTTCACTGCTGTAAAAGATGCTGAAAATAAAAACCTTCAGCAAACTTAGCTGCCTGCTAAGAGTATACTAGAGTATGGCTCTCATACTAAGATTTCTCTGAGACTTTTATTGAAGGGTTACATATTCAGTCAAGGTCGGATGGATAGTGCTTTTCCTGCAAACAGAAAAGCTCCTGCTGACTTTCATAGACCTATTTCAACTCACTGAAACAGGTAAAGCTTCTGAATAAAAGAGCGTAAGAGTTGCTTTTAAAAACAAACTATGCCTTGTTCCTTTAATCTATTAGTTCCGAAAATGCCTTGACAGTTCCTTGTTGAAACTTAAAAGGAATCACGGTCTTAAAATGGGAAATGCCAACACCTTCAGCTAATCAGAGAGATCTAGCAGCTTCTCCTGTACGAATTTAAATACTAATTGCATTGGCCTATCAGTATTTCAGTTAAATTAACAAATATACAACATGCTTGTACCTTTGTCATGAACTCCTCCAGCTGTTCTATAAACTGTTTGGTTTGCTGCTGAATAAACTGCTCACAAGCTGATTTCAGATGACGATCCACATCTTTCTTAGAGTCGATATAATGTTCTCTGATTTCTGGAGTACCCTTGAACAAAAGACAACAAATCTCACCTTTTTATTTGCCAGAGATCACCACCCGCTTTATGACCAATTTTTTCTTAATGAAACGAGACTGCGTATTACCTCCAGCAAGAACTGTATCAAGGCATTGTTGCTGTTTAGTCTAAAAAATCTTGAAACTGTTTTAGGGTTCAGGATTTTAAACGCTGCATCTGTGAATCAGAAAATCACTCACACTGTAAGTAAATGGGATTCAGCTCCAGGAATACAAAGCCTTATTTACTTATTTACTCATTAAAACGGCCAAGCCTCATTAGCATTGTTATAACACGACAGATCCCACTACCAGTAGGTGTGCATGCATGTGCACACACATGCATACGCACAGAAACATTTATAGTATGCCTGGATCTAACAGTTACACAGTTCAAACAGATAAATACATTATAGCAAACTAAAAAACGACTGATACCAACTGTAGCGCTATCAGCACACGAAGTGTGTGAACTCTTTTCCTCTTGTACCTGCATCTACAAGTGAAAGACTTTTACATAAGCTAT
Organism: Cygnus atratus; assembly: GCF_013377495.2. Classification (NCBI taxonomy): domain Eukaryota; kingdom Metazoa; phylum Chordata; class Aves; order Anseriformes; family Anatidae; genus Cygnus; species Cygnus atratus. The sequence goes on along the minus strand of NC_066362.1, from coordinate 178,550,887 downwards.
GTAGTTAAGCAGTTAAACTGGGAAAACCAAGCATGGTTGCACAAAGCGACTCAGAACTGGCACTCTTTTCCTCTGTGCTTATTTTTTTTAGTTAAAACTAAACAAAAACCACCAACATATTGATATACATTCATATTTATGGTACCAAGAAAGAAAACCAACAATGCCTGCAATTAACACACCACCCTGAAATTATTCCTATTGAATTAAGGGAATGTTGTCAACCTGAAATCTAATCAAATTGGGGAAAAGAAAATCATCAATACAGTTTCCACGTAGCTTGTTGCCCCAGTGTCATTCATTTACCATCCTACACCTCCATCTGCTTTCTTTCGTATCAAAAGTAATTCCATGCCTCTGTTGCTGTATAAAACAATGGGAGGGAAAGAAGATGTGTGAGTTCAAGAAGTGCTGTCAAAGTGCATTAAACAAAAAGGGAATGCCAGGCACTTAAATGCCAAACTAAGAATCCGCACTCCTATGCAGTTAAAGGAGACTGCAGAGAAAGATTCATTCTGTTCTCTGAATTACTTCTGATTCCAAAAAGAGAGCCTAAATTCTTCCTTAGATGCCTACAAGCCAGTGAGTGTGAAAACCACCTCTCCCTGCTATATTTTCCAGTTGCAATAACCTTAGTATTATACTACTTAAAAAAAAAAAATGGAAGCATGACTTTTACATTAAGCAGTGTTTCTTTCAGATATAAATCCCAAAGTAAAATCCATGTGCAGAAAGCTTGGCTAGAAGACAATAAAACTCTTATTATCCATGCTATCTTTCTACTACAACTCATCCCAAATATAACAGCCCCGCTGGCCTATGCCACGCTACATTAAGAATTAAGCTCAGTCTACATTTTCAACAGCCTCCATCCCCCCAACATAAAGAAAGCATTTTCCATTACTTACCACTACCGTGTGCGAAGCACTGGCTGACACCAAAATTTATTCAGTTAATTAAAGATGAAGAACAAACTTGTGTGTCAGCCAGGACAAGACACCAAAAGGACGTATTTACCCTTTAACCTCCAGTCAACTAGAAACTACTCAACAGGTACGTGGTTTCATTGATGTTCAAATGCAACAGGAGAAATGGTTAGTGTGAGAATTGCTCGCTTCAGAGTTAGAAGAGCAGCGTATTAGATGGCAGGAAAGAGAAGTTATTTCTTCAGCTTTCTGTTCCAGAATGGAAGAGGAGAAACCTGATATGCTTCCCATTACTTTTTTCCCCGTTATCTTTATAAACCTGAGAATTCCGCGACTGTTTGTTTTTATTTTCATAGGGCTTTTTTTCCTGCATTTTACAAAGGAACCAAAGCACAATTTTAAAAAAAACATGTAGTCTCTATTATTCCTAAAAACAGACATGAAAGTATACAACAATACTGCTTATTGGACTTGCAATATAAAAAAACCTTTCCTAAACAAAATAAAACAGAAAAGTTCAGGAAATCTTAATTTGTTCCAGGCAAGTCAACTATGTATTTTTTAAATTAGCCTGTTAAACAGCAATAACAACAGATATTCATTTAAAAGATCAGAAGAGGGAAAAGACATTTCTGTGCAGCAGAATTATTTAGCTGTTCTTAAAAAGGAATGGATAAAGAAGTTAGGTGAGCAGCAAAAGGCAGTCAAATGCATTCCATACAAAAATAAAGAACTTGTTAGATACATCTCGAATTGCCCTTAATAAAAGAACATTTGTTTTGTTTTGTTTTGTTTTTTTTTTTCTCTCAGAGAAGGTAAGAGCAAAGCAAGAGATTAGAACAAGCATACAGGTCATTGCAGGTGAACATAAAATAAACCCAGAACTTTTGCCAGCACATGAAGGGAGGCCACTGCCATCCCGTTCTGCAGCCAGCAACTGTTTAGTACCTCTAGTTTTCTTAAGGTCCAGGGAAATTTCCTTAATGGTGAAATCAGTGTGGAAAGGAGCAATTTGTTCACGAAGAATCAAAAGGTGTTTTATTAAGAAAAGCTGTCCATCAACCTGGGTCTACAGCACAAGGAAAAAAAAAATACTCATTACATGTAAAAAGCAACCATTAGAAGAACAGCACAATTTCAACACCTTCACTTTTATTTGTTAACGTCCTGTAACAAAATTAATACCAATAATTTTACAGGCAAGCTTTTTGCATTAGTCTGTAGTGCCATTAACTACATTCTCGGATCAACAAGACCCACTTCTGTACTGCTCTGAATAGATTGCCCTACAGAAGCTACCTTTATTCCTATTTCTTAGAAGACCTGGATTATATACAGCTCTATTTCTAAATGTCCACATTAGGTACAGGTATCCATTACTGGTAAGACACAAACTTATTCTTCATAGAAGCCAGGAATTATTTCATGTAATTCGTATGATTTAGGTTGAAAAATATGAAATTGTAAGGTGTTTTTTTTTTGCCATCATTAAGATGATTTTAAAAAGCCAGAAAGACAGATAATCAAGGTTATTACAGAAACATTAACTTTGCTACTGTGCAAAGGTCTTACGAGGCATTTTTCTCATATCATTAAACACAAAGCTTAGTTAATTTCTATACTGTATGGCAAAGATATAAAGAATAAACCAAGGCCAAGTTCACACCACCGAGATGATCAGTTTTGCACTGCTTGTTATTTCAGCTATGCTTTATACTGCAAGCAGTTTTTAATCTTTCAAGTTCATGGCTCGTTGAGGTAAACGAAGGAGGATTCAAGAAGTTGTATTTGCCTTTGCAAGCTGGAAAAGAACTTTCCTTGATATAATGTTAAATGAAAGAGTAAAGAAAATAGGTTCAAATCTACAGTTTTAACAAACGGAAGTGTTCACTGAAAATACATGGTGCACTGGTTTCTTCAGGCTTTTTTTTTTTTCCTTATATGCAGAATTTCGTCAGATAATGTTATATTAACGTGCACCAACAGCAAACTGGTACAGATCCTAGTTCTGGGCCAGTCTGTTCAGGGCTCACTGTGGGATCAGTTTCATTCTCTGACCTGATATACAATGCTGAATCTGTATAAATCTGAATCATTTACATAAGAAATAGTTACATGCTCAAGCCAGAGGAAAATGTGGCTTGAATTTCTTTTTAGAGGTGCTACATCTAACAGATATTTTTCATGAGACACTCAAAACAAATACTTCAAAATAATTCTTCATTTCTAATAGCAGCTATTTTTTTCATTACTAAGTATTTACTGCTTATACAAATCCACCAAGTTTATCCTATCAAGAGTTTTTTGTTTGTTTGTTTTTTAAATAAATTTCACTTCCTGGCTGCTAGGAATTAGTAAATACTACAGTATTTGCATTAAAGAAACTGCAAGAGAAAAAAACCCACACAGGTTTATTCCAATTAAAGTAGCACGTAAGGTAAAAATGACTTGATGAAACTGCATCAAATTCTGAACAACACACATGAGATCAAAGCTTTTGATAGTTCTGAGCAGAGAATACTTAACGAATCTTGCCAGTGAAATTAATACTTGGAAAGATTTTTGAAAACTCCAGAAAAACAGAAGCAGAAGAAAAGAGAAACAAGTAACAGGCAAATTGGTAGCAGAATTGACTTCCAGTATTATTTTTATTCAGGCATCACTTGACTGAATTCACGTGAGTTACAGCAGCCTGTAAACATGATTGCTGTGATTTGTATTTTACCTTTTCAGATAGGCTTGCGTGTTTTAGAATACATTAGCCGTAACTATCAGCTAGCAATTCCATCAAGTCTCTAGGGTCAGAGCCACATGATTTCACTTAGATTTCAATGGAATTTGGAACAATTACTTCATGGCTTTACACATACATGGGGAAAAGAAAAAAAAGGAGGAAAAAAAACACCCTATCCCCAAAGCACAGACTCTGACCTTGTTTTTGCTGATAGAATCGGCAGCTCCCAGCAGTGAGTGGATGCAGGCAGATAAGGCCTCTTGCGATAATCCCTGAAACACTGCCCTCTGCAGGGAAAAAGAAATCAGACCAAAAAAAAGCGTTAGCAAAGCTTAAGCAGAATTTAGAGTTGTGGCTTGTGAAGGTTATGCTTACCAGCACACAAAACTCTAGATCAGTTAGTTACACACTGACAAATGAAATACAACAGAATAAAGCCTTGATACAAAAAAGTTTGTTACAGCACTTAAATTGGATACAGGTCTACACTAAAATGTATGCCTGTGTCCACCACCCTCCAGCTCTGAATTTGTACCTGGGTCAGTGACACCCAGTGTCAAGGTAACTACCTGGGTACGCAACTTCAACCCGCAACAGACATGAGATGATCTGAGTGAGGTGTTTCAAAGCAAAGTCAAATTACTTTGTGTTTGGGACAGGTCAGCAAGCAAATGTGACAGCTGCCACGGCCCAGATGACACACAAGAACTCGTCAAGCTGCAGGAGTGAGACCCCATGGTTGAGCCAGCCCTAAGAACGCAGGCAGCCTCTCTCAGCACTCCCATGCAGTATGTGACAGCCCTGACTGCCCCGGGAGCTGCCAATGCCACTTCATTTATTTCTTATCTTATTTAGAGGATGCTGGCAAGGCATATCAACTCTGCTAGTGTGCAGACATGCTATTTGTGAGCTATGCAAGCAATTCAAAAGTGACCTCTTCTCCAAGGGTCTAGCCGGAAACAATGACAAATAATCATTTAAGTTTAATGAGATTAATATGTTAAGAGACAAAAGTATTAACATTCTCCAGTTTCTTTTGAAGTAAATAGCATCTCGGTAGCTGTTGCACTTAAAGATATGTTGAAATGCATTAAGCACGTATTAAGTAAGATAGAACACATACAGAGAAGCAAAACCACTCACGTTATGTTTCTCAGAGACTTACTAGCTGTTAGGTGACAGACAAAAGTCATACTTTAAAGTGCAAATCTCAAAATACTTGTGAAGTAAGTAACACATTTGTTTCTCTTAGACATGAGGATTCCTACTGTCTTAAACTCCTGATAATTTAAACATTGTTTGGTATGTCAGTTTCCTGCTTTTTCAAAGATGTGCAACACAAAAAATTTGGGAACATGTTCAAAATGTAGAAGTAGCAGAGCCAGAATTTTTAAGACCAGAAACATCACCCTGTCTGACGTGCTGAAAAGTACATAGCAAAAAACACGTTCACCCAGTGATTTCAGCAATAAGATCATTCTGTATGACTGAGCTTGAGTTTTCCATTCTTTCCTGTCTCGTTCACTCCTCAGTTTTGGTGTGGTAAATAACTTAAGCATCAGATACTGAAATATCTCCATAACAGCAAAAGGAATGGATGTACAAACCATCATTTTTTTTCTAATTCTACAAAATTCCAAAATTGTCTGGGAAACAATGACCAAAATTTGTCAATTCACATTTTACGTAAAGATATCAGCAAAAAGCCTAATAAGAGATAAGAGGGACCAGTAACTGTCCATTCCTCTTAGATTAAAATATTCAGAACCGGTGCTATAACCTTCATAACTTCCCTTAAAATATTAGGTAAAGAAACTTTTGCATACGTCTATACATCTGTACAGTTTGGAGAGACACACTAGAGTCCTTCTGACGGTGGGATACCACATTCCATGCAGATCTGCTGGTGAAATCGTGGACTGGTGTCTGGGATTAAGGGATTCCGCGGAACCTATTTAAAAGTAAAATGCACACATGAAAAACTTATCCATCTTTCCTTTCAACTCACTTCATACCGGCACCACAGTAACGTGACATATTGCACCCAAACAGGTTAGCTTTTCTCTTTCTGAACAGGTCAGAACTAGTTTACTGATGTGTATAGAGCACACGGCTGTGAAAGACACAATTTTGCTTTCAGCAATGGCCCAGCTCAATCTTTTTTAATGGATTAGTTTTACAGGCTCCCCCTCCTTAACTCAACAGCTGAAATGGTCAAACAATTACTGAGAGGTGTAGAAGGAAAAAACAAATAGTTAGTGATCATGAAACCAGAAGAGACACTCGGAAAAAAAAAAAAAAAAAAAAAAAACATTCCATAAATTTTACTTCTTCATGCTTTCTTTTCTGCTGGGGATGATCCTACATGGATTAAAGAGCTGTAGGAAGCGTACAGTTTGAACGTCATGTTAATAACCTCAAAAATAATGGCAAAAACATTTCAGGGAGGTGGGCAGGGGTAGGATTGTGAAAATAAGAAAGCCCTCCTCCTGGGTAACCTCTGTATGCTCAAGATGGATTTTCAAAACAGCTGACAGACAGAAGCCTTGTATTATTTTTGTTTTCTCCTAAAGTCTTGGGAAATAGCTAAATCAATAGCATCGTAACTCAGACTGCCATCAGCAACCATTCAAAAAAGTAAACATTTTGAAGTTTTTCCATAATGATGGAATAAGCACTTGTGTGGTGCTTATTTGATAAGTGCAGGAATTGTCTAAATTAAATCAGCAATATCCTTCTTCCTTTTGCAACAATATATTTATTGTCACAGTAGTTAGAAGGCTTGTAAGACCTTAGCTATCAGGTTGAGGATCCTAGGCTACTTTTTAGTCACTTCAGCTACTCCTGCAGGCACTGAAGTGGGAGTAAGGAATTCTGAAGGGCAAATAATCCCAGTTATCTCAGGCACTTATCTTGTAATGGGACGAATTACACCACACAGGTTCCTTCCTTCTGACCGCAGGTGGGGTTTACAGGGCTTGTTAATGCCACACACTTGGCATGAGGCAATAGGGGCTCTGCTGTTAATAGCATTTGTGGAGCCCAGCTAGAAACAGCCAGAAAGAGCTTCTGGAAAACATATGGGACTATGGGAAACATATCACTACAGCATTCTGAACAGTGATAAAATAAAGAAAGAAATCTTTCGTGGACCTTAGGCAAAATTTTAAAGGGTCGTAACACTTATCACTGGCATTAAAAGAACTGGGTTTCATGGAATACGCTTCCAGTTCACTTTAATTTACAGGCACAGAGCTCACGTTTACAAAGTCAAGGACTATACCATGAATTATTGTAACAGCTAAAATTACTGACTGATTTCAGTAAGTGGAAAAGCATTCAAAGAAAGAACTTGCCTTCCCAGTTAAAGGCACACACAAAAACACTCCTAAATGTAAAAAGCATTCATTTAAGAGACATGCCTGACACCAAAACCACCTTTTCCATCTTAGCACAGCTAACAAACATCACCCTTTAAGCATACATCTTGATGGCAGGGCTACTTTGCAGTAAAGAATGCTGAAGCTCCATTTTATTCAAAAAACAATAATTATAATACAACTACAAAAATAATTGCTTCAAAAAATGGATTGACTTGAGAGCACAAGGAAACACCACAGCCACTGAAGGAACAAGAATAAGTTGTTCCTCTTTCAAAAAAAAAAAAACAACATTAAGAACTCCAAGACAAAGCTCTCCCCTCAACATCTTTAGGGAAATAGCCCTTCAAGATGCATGCAAGTTTCTCACTGATGGTTCAAGTTAATGCTCACTCTCTGTGAGCTTTATGCATTCATTTGACAACACGAGATATATTTCATACCAGATTTCACTAAACTGCAGGACTCAGGATCCTCCAGCCGGACATCTGAAAATGAAGCTTCAGATGGCAGCTTCTTCTGTTCATCTTTTAAGCTCTGTGCAATTTGCTGCAGAGGAAGACACACCACAGAAAAATTATATATGGATAGATATAATATATAGATATATTATTTAAGCAGCATTATGCTTTGATTACAATAAAGAGTACCAAATTGCAAAAGGAGTCAGCTATACTGACTGTCACCAGTATTTCAAAGAAATGAAAACAAAGTGAAGACAGCTGTTTCCAAAACAGTAAATGAAATATTACAAACAGTACAAATAGTACAAACTTCAGATTCACAAGCACTGAACTGGTCTCTGTAAAGCGCTGTTCTTTCCATTTTGCCTGTTTTTACTGATCTCTGAAGATTAACCAGTCAAGACACCTAGAAAGAGAAGCTCAAAACAGGGGAACCCAATTCAACACTTAATTGGGTTTCATACAGATAATCTCTATGATGGCTTTATTCCTACAAATGTTACGTGCAGATGGTCCTGAAGTGCTCTCTAGTTTATTCCCTGCAGGAGTTCAAGAAAAAGCTTTCCGCTAGCATTACTCAACACTTGCATGCTTCAACCTTTTTCCACCGCTTGGTCTGCTTCACAGCAACTACAGGCAGCAAGAACGGGCAAAGAACTGCATTAATATTTGAGCAGAGCAGCGCAAGAAATACTTCTGCCCCATGCTTTTAACATTTTAATAATTAATTTACTCAGACAGAAGGTCTCTCTAAATAGTAAGGTTTTGAGGTTTAAAAGCAATCAAAACAGCAAAATGAGTCCCAAACCAGGTAAAAAACAGTGTTATGAGGACAAATGAAGAACAGCATACTTGCTCTCTGTAGAACGAGCTGTAAAGCATATTTTCTTTCTCCTCCTAACTGAATGGCCAGAGAACTCGTTAGAAAATTGCAAAAGCATTGGTTGATAGAGGAAGAGTAACTGACGTCATTTTTCTGCACTTGTGCAAAGCATTTGATCCTTGACACTGTCCCGCACGATATCCTTGTCTCCAAGTTGGAGGGACATGGATTTGATGGATGGACCACTCGGTGGGTAAGGAATTGGCTGGATGGTTGCACTCAAAGAGTTGCAGTCAATGGCTCAATGTCCAGGCAGAGATCAGTGACGAGTGGTGTTCCTCGGGGGCCAGTATTGGGACCGGTGCTGTTGAACATCTTTGTTGGTGACACAGACGGCGGGATCGAGTGCACCCTCAGCACATTTGCCGATGGCACCAAGCTGAGTGGTGAGGTTGACACGCTGGAGGGAAGGGATGCCATCCAGAGGGACCTGGGCCTGTGCGAACCCCATGAGATTCAACGAGGCCAATGTGCAAGGTCCTGCATCTGGGCTGGGGCAATCCCAAGCACAAGTCCAGTCTGGGTGGAGAATGGATTGAGAGCAGCCCTGAGAAGGACCTGGGGGTGTTGGCTGAGCTCAACACTAGCCGGCAATGTGTGCTTGCAGCCCAGAAAGCCACCTGTATACTGGGCTGCACCAAAAGCAGCGTGGCCAGCAGGGTGAGGGAGGGGATTGTCCCCCTCTGCTCTGCTCTCATGAGACCCCACCTGGAGTGCTGCGTTCAGCTCTGGGGCCCTCAATATAAGAAGGACGCGGACCTACTAGAACAAGTCCAGGGGAGGGCCACAAAAATGATCAAGGGGCTGGAGCACCTCTCCTATGAAGAAAGGCTGAGGGAGTTGGGGTTGTTCAGCCTGGAGAAGAGAAGGCTCCAAGAGGACCTTATAGTGACCTTCCAGTGCCAGAAGGGGGCCTACAGGAAAGGTGGGGAGGGACTCTTGGTCGGCGAGTGTGGGGATAAGACGAGGGGGAATGGCTTTAAACTAAAAAAGGGCAGATCTAGATTAGATGTTAGGAAGAAATTCTTCACTCAGAGGGTGGTGAGGCCCTGGCACAGGCTGCCCAGAGAAGCTGTGGATGCCCCATCCCTGGAGGTGCTCAAGGCCAGGCTGGATGGGGCTTTGGGCAACCTGGTCTGGTGGGAGGTGTCCCTGCCCATGGCAGGGGGCTGGAACTGGGTGATCTTTGAGGTCCCTTCCAACCCAAACCATCCTGAGATTCTATGAAAATAAGGCCTGATGTAAGCAAACAACGCAGAAACCCAGCCTAAGGAAGGTATAGCTAACATTAGAAAATTATCACAATCATTTTTTCATTCAGTTATATTCACTCAGATTTAGTAAAAATACTGCACTCCAAACAGTCATACTGGTAAAACTTGTGATCACTAGCTATCCTGAATGTAGGGATCCCACTTAGCTACGTTTTGTGTGGTGGGCTTCTCAATTACTAGTTTTGCCTTTTCTTCAAAAACTTTTTGGTCATTAAACTTTCAGCATAAAGGGCAAGGATTCTACAAAATTAACTACCTTCACGATTTGTAAATCCTTTCTTAAAAAACTTATGAATGTCATTTATAATCAAAGGCATAAACTGTAACATAGCAAAAGTTTTAAACACATATAACAACAAGACTATAGCAATGCAAATTCAGTACTAAGAGGTTTCTCACTGTGTTTGCCTGTTTAGAGGCAAAAATTGAACACAATAAGACAGAGTTCTACAATGTTAAATGTCTTCCAGCCCTAAGAAATACACACATACATACGTAAAACACAGAAGCTTTAGAGCTAAGTAATGATCTGACTCCAAAGTGAAACAACAGTTTCTCTACTGACACATCAGCTGCAATTAAGTCCTATGATTTTCTAAGGACCACCAGCTGTGCTGGTAGATAATGGAAAGCAGAACAGACCAATGAAATCTGCATCTTGCCCATCTATGCTGGAATTATCATTCTTTGCCAGCTCCCTCCTTTGACAGCTAGGAAGCCTCATTATGAAATGAATGGCAACAGTTATTTTGGGGGATTTTTGTTATGCTTAATCCCTTCCAAGTAATGCTACCTTCCAGTTGCATATCAAATACAGATTCCTCTAGCCAAAAAAATCAATTTGAAGTCAAATTGAAGAATTTTTTTTAATTTTGTGAGTACTCTCATTCTGAATATTTCATCAGTATAGTATTGACCTCTTAAACTAAGCAGAGTTAGTCTGATTCCTTTCACTAGGAACATTGAGTCAAAGGGCTTGGAATGACTGCTAAAATGGCTAATACTGGTAAGAACTTGAAAAAGGTGACTGGAAACCATTGATGACATGTTAAATTATCTAAAGGCAAAACCAAGTCTCCCCTCATATCATCTGTGCACAGCGTAGCTGACCAGTAGTTCTGAAAACAAACCTGGAGCTAACTGCGCCTGTCTAAAGCTTCTCTTCAACTCCAGCTCAACTGAAGAACGCCGAGTAACACCTACTAGTTTTGAAAGTAAATAAAAATTTACTGTTATGAGGGAAAATTTAGAAGCTTCAAGTTTAGATAAAACCGTTAACTGTGAGAACTATCACCAGTTTTATTGAGCGTGACATAAAGTGCTTTCTGACATCCAGTTTAGGGTCATAATTTAATCAGCAGGTGCCTCTTTGATAGTGCCAGTAATACTAAATACACCTAAAAAACAGAAAATCCCATCTGCAAAGCACTATACCATACAAATGTATATACTGCATATAAAAAGAAAACCAAATCAAGGACAATAAAAGGTGATCGTATACCTCCATCATTTCCAACTTGTCAGGATATGCAAGATCCCCCGGAGCAGGTTTGTAGCCTATGATATCAGTCTGAATGTAGATGTGTGTCCTATAGACAAGACGCTCTTGTACATCTTCTAACATCTGCTTGACACCAGCAGCAAATGCACCCAATTGTTCAGCTTATACAGAAAAAAAAATTGTTAATTTAATTACATAACAAGTTTATAGATGCAGAAGTTTAAGTATCACATATAGAACTGTCAGAAAACTGACTTGCTGCAGAAGGCAGACCATTTTTGGACTAGTGGCATGCAGACAAATTTGTGACAAATGAGGAATTGCTGAACTCCATACTGCAGTCATTGTAGCTCTCCAAATTTGTATCATGTGTGAAAACGTGAACTCGCGCTCACAACATCAGACGCCACGTCAGAGTTAAGAGCTCTGCTTACTTAAGGCTGGTCAGAGGGGCATTTCTGCCTGGATACCAGACCTATGTGCTTTGGTTTTATCACAGCCAATGCCTGCAGTATGACTACTGAGAGCTGACAAGCGAACTCACCTACCTACCCAACACAGCAGATGATCCAAAGCAGCTCAAGTCCAGCTTCAGAACTATTGCACCAGCCTGAGTTTAATAGTAGTCATTCAATTCTTAAGATTCGCCTAAAGACTATGTTACAATTTTTTTCCTTGTTCCCAATAGCGTTACAATCTTGCTTCCAGGAAAATGAACAATCCTTCATGATATTGGCACAGTTCAGAGACAAAGAGCTACTCTGTTATATACCAGCTACCAAGTATGATCTCTGTTTATCACTTGGTGCAAGGCTAAGACTGTGAAATTATTCCATCACATGCTGGTAATGAGAAAGGAAATGAGTTACCAGGTATTTTTGATGGTCAGCCCACTTCTAATAGAACATGGACACTGAACACTTAAAACTCCAAAACCTGCCAACTCCACTGCTGAAGTTACAATTTCTAACCAGGGAACCACTATGTCGAGGAAAATGAACAAAAATCAGGTACACATGTTGATAAAAGAAAAGGAATACAGAAAGCTGTATGGATGCTGCATCAGCAGAGCCAAATGAAGCACTTTATTCATTTGAAAAGACTCATTTATATCAGTCTTGGAGTCTGCCATTCGCCGGGTGAATGGTTGTTTGTATTTGTACAATCTACAGAAAATGGGACTCTATAACATCGGGATATTAATTTAAGTGAAGATAAAACACAGACCCATAAAATACAAACCTTGCTATTATAAACAAAAAAAGCCATAATTTATTTAAAATAACCTTACCTCATCTTTGACATGTTTAAGACCCATTAGAGAAGGAAAAAAAAATCTAGGGAGTTTGTTGCCTGCGCTCTTGAATAATTTTATCAATTAGGAAGACGGTTAAAAGCAATTAGATTCCATCTCTGAGTTACCATTGTTCTGTACATGATCTTCAAGCATCTCATTTTTAAGGATCCCGCAGAGTTCAGACAGTGTCTCTAAGTGGATAACGTGAATGATCATCGGCCGCAGGACATCATATAGTGAAAGACACAACTTCTCCAAGAGCTCGCTATGAAGAAAAAATAAAGCACAGCAAAACATTTCAGGATCCCTCAATAATCAACCTAAAATCTTATCACAAATACTGATTATTTTATGGCAAGGATTTTTTAAATGAGTGTGAGAAAACAATGCAAAATGCTATCGCAAAAATAATAAATGACTGTTTAAAAAACAAGCCCAAGTTCCTATCAAGTCTTCTAATAGAGGCAGGATACCTTAAAATAGGGATACAATTTTGATTTCTAAAAACAAAACAAAAAAAAAACACAAACAAGAACAAAAAACCTTGACACCCCCCCACACGCAGAGACACACAAAAGGGCAGGTACCCCAGACTGGTTCTGTGTAATGAAATGCTCCTGTCGGGCTCACAATCATACCCCACTCTCCAGTGAGAAAAGGCTCATCCGATTCCAACTACTCAACAGTTCATTAGAACCACGAGCACATGAAGACAGACACGGGGAAAATCTTGGTAAGCTCTACTATAACTGTTTCCAACATCGCAGGACACACTTCCCAGTCTAGCTGAAGTTATGAAATCAGTGCAGTATCAAACACCAAAAATTCCATTTCCATTTGTTAAAATATTTCTTTACCGCTCACATAGATGTGTATCTTGGTTAAGATACGAATGGCATTCATTCTAGGCATTTTTGCCACTCAATGACCCCTTTATTAGTCACAGATTGTTTGAATGTTCAGATCATGCCAGCAGCTTTATCAGCTACTCTCCCAGTTAGACTAGGAAATACAAACACTAAGAATACGTAAGCATTTACAGCGTACTGCAGTTAATGAGTTTACTGCACTGTACACATTTTTTAATTCAATAAGAATCTCTGACAACAGAAAAAGGACACTTCAAGTTCCTTTCAGGGCTTGAAAAAAAAAGGTGAACGCTCACAGAATAAAAACATTTTTAATGTCTCTCTTCCAGAATTCTATAGCTTTACAAGCCACGTGATAAAAGAGTATCCCCCTTTATGCTAAAAGCAGAAACAAAGAAGAAAGTTTCATCAGCCTTATTAAAGAGAACACTCAATTTCACATCTCTACTCTTGCATCTGTATACAGACACCTTACTAATATTTCCTCTCAGTATCTCAGCACTTTAGAAAAAATTAGGTTATTTATTACGCACTTAAGAAAAACCTAAAAAGGTACTTTTGCACCAAAGGTCCAATGTTTCAAATGTATTTGAAACATTTTCCTCAAAACATCTTACTTAGGTATAAGCAAGAAAGGGAAACAGTTTCTTATGACAGGGGATAACTACGTGCCATTGCTTCAAAAATAACCAGAGGTCCATTCTCATTCTTGGCATGTAACGCAACAGTGAGGAAATTTCTGTCTGAACAATATTCTGTACTAATTTCAAGGAAGGACATTTACTTCAGGATTTAGACTAAATTGGTTCTTAAGTCAACTGAGTTAGGTCACCTCAAATCCTGAGCACATCTCACATGAGACCTCAGTTTCTCAGAGAACAGTTCCTTCTCAGGGAAGGAAAAAGAAAAGAGTAGCATCACAGCTACTGCAACTCTTTACTCAAACTTCCAACAAAGGAATGAGAGAGTTGGGAGAAGAACTTTATCTTCCCAAGATATATATTTTAAAAGTAACCATGACCCCTTATCTATGACCCCTTCTCCCATGCTTCTGCTCAGAGGAATACACCTCCATGCTTTGATGGATTTCTTAGGCTTTGGAGTCCACCCGTAAGGTTCAGACATCTTTCAGAACTCTGCAATATGGAGGATTTTTAGCCAGGCTTTGTGTGTCTTTATCAGCCTAATACAAAAACAGTTATGGGCTGTAGAACTGAGAACTTCTATAGCTACTTCCAAAGCAACTGTGTGTCACTCTCTCTCTCTGACCATTTACATTACTCAGATTACTTACAAAGAATGTAAATGATCAGCTTCACTTGAAGGAAAAAACACAAGAGCATCAAATTCTGATGCATAAAAGAACCTAAGATATTTTTTTTCATGCTGGCTATTACCAAACCACTTCAATACCACCCTATCTGCCATATAATGTTGACTGCAAATACTATATGCAGTAAAACAAAAACAGCATGTACCACCTACTCCAGTTTTGGTGTTGGTTTTGTGAAGAACTCATTGTAAAGCTGGTGTTCATCCTGGCATACATGGACCATAAAGGCACAACCACTTCGTACCTGGGTGCAGAGAAATACAAATACTTGATTATTAAACGATTTTCCTTGCATCGATACCAAAGGACATGTATTATATAACTACAGATATGATTAAATGGAAGCTTTATCAAATTGAAAATTGAGGTCAACGACAACCCTAAAAAGATTTTACCAGCCAAATAAAAGCTCATTGTGCAACTACTGTCCCTTTTTGTTTCTTATGAAATTTAAGTAACCACATTTCATGCTTCTGTAAATAACCCTTTCTGAGGTCTGTAGCAGAGCAAAGTTTTTACAGAAGAATCTTTCGCAAAACACATTAACTGAAAAAATCACTAAAAACTTCATATGATTCAAAACCACAAACAAAATCTCATAGTTCTGTGTGTAAATGGTCAAATTAAATAAATGAGTTTTACTGAGACAAGGGGAAAAATGAAAATATATTAAAAAAAAAAAACACAACACATGACCACTCTTACCAAAGCACAATGATCTCTGTTGTTCTGACTGGTTAATTCTGTAACGGTGCTGGCGATACTTGGACCAAGCAAAAGCTCCCTCTGATCGAGGTAACATTGATGGATTTCATTGAGAACTTGTTGATACCTAGGCCAATCAATCAAGAAATTAGAACACTGACAACATCCTAATGCTTATTTTCTGGTAAACATAAAATTAATTTTAATATCTTCTTTCAAGTCTATATAATTTCAATTTTTAGTTTAACACATTATTTGTTTAAAAGAAAGTTTTATTTTAATTAAAGATTTTCAAAACTTAAAATAGCTGAAAATAAATTCCATAGATATACTCACTCTGGCATTTTTTCAGATCTTTGCTCTACTTGCTCAATAAGAGTCTAATAAATAAAAAGAAAAAAGTTATTAGCAGCAAATGAGTTTTTCTTATCATTGGACAATAGTTGAGAATTATCTTCTCCCTGGACAGTTAATACTTAATCCTTGTATTCACACTACCAATAAATTTAAAACCCATTTTCATAGCTTTATGTTCAACAGTTAACTACCAGTCTACTTACTCTGACTTTGGGAGCAGCTGCTCTGAATTTTACATAAAACAGCGTGAAGGCATTGTCAGAATTTGGCACAGATGAAGGATCCTGAAAGAAGACGTGGATAATTGGTTAAAATGGAAAATATTGTATTTGGCTTCCAGCATTAACCATCTGAGACAATCAGGTTCTAAAACAGGGAACTAGATTTTTACAGTCTTTGACAATTTCCACCTAGAAAGGCGTGCTTGTTTCAGAACTCAGATAAGACAGATAGAAGAACAAAAGCCACAATGAAAGCTTCAACCAACAGTCTCTACAGCAAAAGTAACTTCCAGTAATTACGACACTCTCCATTTGAGACAACAATTTCCTCTGGACCTGCCACAGTACTACTGAGTATTGCTCTTTGATCCATGGTACTACAATGGAACAAAATTTCCCTTGCAGGTCTTGTCCCAGGTCTTGTCCCAGACCTGAGAAGATAAATTTCAACTCACATTTGAGCTTCAACTAGACGGTCAGGTTTTCAGGCACTTGCTCCTGCGGCTCCTTAGATTATCTGGATGGACTCTAGCACTAACACAGCACAGTAGAAACCCTGTTTAGCAACCAGCTTTCTTTGCCTCATCCCTACTGATGACATCAAAAGAAGCATATGCCCTTCTCCTGAAGCACAGTGAGGGCAGGAAAACTATCCTGCCTTCCCCATCTCCTCCTCATTTCCTCCCTGTGAGCAACCTGATCATCCTTCAAACACAGATTGCGATGCCCAGACACTTGCACGTGAGGTGTAACAAAGAAGAATGTCTAGTTCTCATCAGCCCTTTAACGGTCCTCACAAGACCTCTGTTATGCCACAATAGGAAAACTCAACACTTGACCACAACTAAAGATCACTTGGCACTTCCAGCAGATACGAACATAAGGTATCTTAGAGAAATATGCAAAACACACACACACACAAAAACACGCAGATGGGAAGAAGGTCATCTGTCTCCTGGTAGAGGTTTCCTCCCTGACTTATGACTGCTAAGCAGCAGTTCAAATCTGGAAAAGAGGTTTCACTTTGTTCTGCAGACGTGCTTGTTAACAGGAATGTCCAATTCTGCCTGGATTCTCCTAAGTCATGGAAATCCGCTGGCATCAAACCAAGCTATACCGATTTTTTATTTTGATTTTTTAAATAAAATGTCATTTTATACCAGACATGGAACACGTTCAACGCCATTTCACCAAGATCTTTACTCTGAGAGTATCCTTTAGCAATAGTTTCCACAAAAAATGCCTAAAATCCCTTTATTTGTATCAGTTCTCAATTCCAGCATCTTTCAGTTTCACTGGTTATCCCTCAAGACACCGAGTCTGACTATAAGAGGACTGAGCAAAGCATTCAACAATTAATCAGGGAAAGAAATAAAACAGGCAGAAAAGGACATCTGCCTCTCCTCTCTCCTCTGCTAAAATACTGCATCATGAGATTATTAATGTTTTAATACCAGAAAACCTCCCTACTCACCTTTATGCCTAAACTCCCTGGAGTGAGTGGGAATGAAGCACCTAACTGTTCCCTGTGACTCCTGAACATCGTTGTTAACGTTTTAAAACTGACCAAAAGATAGTAGCAAAACCAAGAGGAACCTGTCAGTTATTCTGCAGCTACGCTAAGCACCACGGACTTATCAAAGAATTATTATTTAGATGACCAAAAGCACCCCAAAATTCTTTCTGCCTAGCATAGTAGCGGCAGACTCACGTCAGGAACTCAGAGCTGTTGTGCTTTAAAACAGGTTTTATCCCGATTCCTGCCTCTTGCATTCACCCTTCAAGTATTCCCCTCAACCTCTCTACACCTCTAACAATTCATCTCCAGAGCTAATCCCCACAGTACCATATTTCTCTTGTGCACCTCCCCATTTGTCACCGCAGATAGCAGCACGTGCTGCGGCTGATTCAGAGCTGCTGTGCACGAACCAGTTCAGGGAAGCATGCCGTCTGGCCAGCTGCTTGCTGCCCCGCAGCAGTTTTAACTCAGCTACTTAGCCATTCCTGGCCTTCGGCAAGTTCATCTGCTTAGTCTCCAACTTCCCTCTTTTTTTTTTTTCTTCTTCTTCCTTTTCGATCACCAAGTCTCTGCCAGATTTTGGCTGAAACTTGGCCAATCCACACAAACATTGTGGCACCCATGATAGGACTGACCTATTTTCACAGACAATTGCTGACACCTTCCACCCACAAAATAAAACCAACAATAGAATAAAACCGCATAGCATTACAACACACATTTCAGTACAGCTTGAGATACCACTTACTGATCCCCCTTACCCTTTTCATCAACTGGCTTGTGAGGTTCTGTAGTGTGTTCACAGTGTACGTCTTGATAAGGTGCATAGCTTTAGAAAGGCATTGTTTAAACTTGGTCAAATATACAGGATAGTCTTTAAAATTTGGCTGAAAGAAACAGGAAATCCACTTTAAATAAGAACAAAAAGAGTACAAAAGGTTATCAAAACTTAAGATACTTTTACTAGCCAGAAATGCTAATTTACACCAACTAAAAGCAAAAGTCTATAAAAACATTAAGTATATTCAATGAAAAAATATTCTTAAGTATATAAACTGTCATCATTGCTTTCTGACTGTATTTGACAGACAGAATATTGTAGAGGAAAAAAAATAGTTTGAATACATAGTTTTGGAACCTAAGATTTAACTAGAAACAATTCAGAACTACTTACATGTGATGAAATATATGCAATACAATCATCAAGCTTAGCCAGCATGGGAATGAATCCTTCACTGTTCACAGACAACGTGGGGGAATTCAGTTTCTTTGGAAAACAAGACAAAGCATCATTGCTATAACCAACGTAACCTAATTTTAGTGATGTAGTTCCAAAGATTAGTACACTTCCATTTTCTGAAATTATTAACAGTGAAATAATATACTTACTGTGTTGATGTTTTCCAGCTCATTAAAATAAGAAAGTTTCTGCTGGATGTTTTCAGCCAGGTCAACGAGTTCTGACTATTAAAAAAAGCAATAAATTACAGAAAACCAATAACCCAGCAAGTAATTTAAATATGGGGAAAAAAAAATCAGCCTCCCTTTCCCCAAAATTGAGATGTAAAACACTCTCAGCATCTCAGCACACACTAGTGTTAACTACCTCCAAATAACGTGCACCTAAATAAATACAACAAAACACGCAGAATATAGCAGTGCATGCTCGCTCTCTCTCTCAGATACATTCCTCTCAAAAGTGTCTTTAAAAAGTCTGTTCTACAGGTTTGTCAGCGTTCCACAGATGGTCCTGCATACAAACACCAGCGCTGACATCAGTATTTCAGAGAACTCCAAGTCTTGTATTTCAGGACTGGAGCCTTTAAAAGTTCTCCCTTTTCCAGTTTGGAACATCTCAGATCATCCACAAAAATGGAGAACTTTCAAAGGTCAGCATAGAGATGCAGAGACAGTAACTTGGAAGCTGCTTTCTCTTTGAACTTGTTAATCCTGCTTCCCTGTACACTGAAACAGCCCACGCTATCCAGCAAGCATGGAGAAGGTCAAAAGTTTTTGCAACTATATTTTAGTCTGTAATTTATTTTCAACACTGTAAACAGTATTTCGAATTCTCATCTATGTATTTAAGAACTTTATTCTATCGATTCACCTGAAATTGATATTGTTTCCTCCACAAAGATGTACAACTCCTACAGCAGGTGGGGATGAGGACAGCAGACACCAACAAAATATTGCTTAAAAGTTTTTGTTTTCAAAAGAGACAAACGCATGTTCTCTACCATCCCTCTCTTACAAGGTACTTCTTTCTTTAACCATTCCTTTAAACAAATTCCGATTACACCACGAGTATGTGTTATGTTTCTGCTGTTTATTAAAGATATTCATGCCATATTTAAAACGAGGCAATAGTTTATGAGTAAAAGCAAAGACAAAGAGTTTCGTGATTCGTCCTTCCCTCTCCTCCCCCTGAAAAGCAGCAAAAAATTAAGACTAATTTTGGACCAGGATATTTTATAATTACAAGTCACATGCAACATCATGCCTCAACAACCTTGGATCACTAAAGTTCTGAGGGCTAAGAAAACATGTTTGCTTTTATCCCTGTTGGAAAGGGAAAGAGAATATCTGGGAACTAAGCTAATAACTGGAGAAAAAAAATCCACTTTTCTTCTTCAAATAACCAGCTCAAAATATTTCTGATACGAATTACTGATCTCAGTAAGATTTGTACTTGTCAGGCATCAATTACCAAAGCTCCTATCAACCAGCCTCCCTTCTTGACTGAAGCACGTATCAACACATGCTAAACATCTCACTACACAGAGCCGTACACCCTAAACTGCAGGTGAAACACTGAAAAGGTGCTCCAAAGGAAACGGAGGGATTGTCACCACAGCTCACAAGTTTCCCCAGCCAAAGAAACTTTATGGTACGTTGGAAGCTTCCAGTAATCCTCCCATCGAAGCTCACCTGCTCTTTCAGAAGCTGTTCACAGGCCTCGTGCAGCGTTCCTGTCTTCGTGGACACAAAGAGATACTGTTTTTGCAGTGACTCCAGGTGCTGAAGGGCACTATTCACGTCGTTCAGTATAGTATCACACTGCTCCTCAAACCCAGACAAGTAATCCCTCATCTGCCTAGAGAGAAAAAAAAAAGGGGGGGGGGGGAGAATCAACAGAAAGCAAGCACAATTTCACTTTTCGTATTTACAAATTCAGCCGCCTACAGGGACACTGGCGGTACCTTTCCCTGAGACAAATTAACTCTAGGAATAAGAGACTGGCACCAAGCTCACGTGCACAGTAAGCACATGTTTCATGACCTGCAGAAATCACAAAGCTATAGGATTTGGAATAGCAGCCTGTCTAGAGCATGCAAATAATGCCTAAATGGACAGAACAAACGTAGCAATTACTGCAGGCTGCTGCTAGCAGCTAAATTCTACCTGCCTTGTGTCCACCAGGGGCAATATTAATTTGGGTCTCCTTTTCTACACAATTTTCCGTTTCCTTTTAGAACCCTCCCAAAGCTGTTGCAGTTCACCAGAGGGTGAACCATTCACCATCAATGTACAACAGGCAAAGAACCAACTTCTTTTTTTCCTGCTCCTCTGGGCTCCTACATGTAATTACTCCTCCTGGCCATCCTACAAACCGCTCTGTGCACACACGTGTCTGTGTGCAGTAATATGAACATGCCAACTACCAAAGCGCAAGGCTGCCACTCTTTACAGGTTGCTAATGATCTGAGTGTGGGCTTTAGCGCATGCCTCAATCTCTGCTTTTAGGAAACGCCACGTCCTCAAACGTCAGAGCAAGAGCAGAAGGGACAGACCAAAGATAAATAGAAAAAAGAGAAGAAATTCAGCACAATCTCTTTATAGCCAAGGGCAGGTTTGTAGAGTTTCAAAACACGGGCCAGTTTCCACAGAAGCCACAGCAGGTTTGGCTACGCCGTTCAGCCCTGCTACAGACTCTCACGAAAGTCAGTGGAAAGGGGTTCTTCTGAGCCTGATGGAAAAGTCAGGCAGACAAAAATAGATGAGAATGCCATCTCTCAAAAGCGGAGCCAAACAAAGTGTCGAGGAATGCTGGCAATGCAGCTACACCCTCACAGATAGAGGCACTGGTGAACTGAATGGTGACAGCAGAATACCGCCCGCACCTGCTTGCCCAGCGTCGCCCTCAGAGCACGCCACTACAGCACCAGTGGCAGCTGAAAAGGCTCTCAGATAGCTCTCAGACTGCCTTTGTCTACAGCTCAGCCTACAAGCCAAAAGTAATTCCAAACTGTCTTAATATACTAGGCAGTTCGGAAGGAAATCTGCATCTCTAACTGCTCTGTCACAAGGGCAACAGCCTTCAAGAAGGGCTTTCAGCCTCAGAAAGCTTCCGCTGTTCCAACACATTCCCCGCCAGGTGACCCCAAGTGCATGCTAAGATTATAGGGACAAGATAAAAGTACTTCCGGATTTAAAATAATTAAAATTAAAGAAATTGAGGAAGAACACTTACCTATACTTGGCACTTTCATCTTGATCCATCTGTGTCTGTAGCTGAGCGAACCACGAGAAGAACTAGAAGAGATTTTATAGTGTGAACAACACACCTCACACGCAATACAATTAATTTAAAAAAAAAAAAAAGCCACCCTCCCTCTCACCCCCCAAAACAACAGATCTATTAAGCAGAAATTCAGAAGATGAGCTTTTGTTAAAAACGGAGAGGTTTAAGAACTTAGTTACTAATCAAAAAAAATAAAAATACACCACCATCAGTAGTAAAATAGGAAATATGGCATTTCATCTGTTTTCACTTGCTCAAGAACAAGCAAGGTTTTCACAATAAAAAAGGGGGAGATCTGCCATTCCTCTATATTAGGAGCCACACCACCTTACTCTCACATAAGACTCCACTCAAAATGGAGAAAGTATCTGTAACTCAAGAGCTCAGACTCGAATGATTTTTACCACAGTTTCTTCATGCATCTTAAAAACTGACAAAAAAAAAAATAATGAAACCACCAAAAGCTGAGCAGGAGACCAAAAAAAAATTCGAAGAACCCTCTGAAGAAGATTACTGCACCTTGGAGATTATCCGGAATCATTTACCTGCTGTGCTGTTTCAATTCTTTCATTCTCCATCCCCAGCATGGCAAATCCTTTCAGGAGAACATCCTCTGTGGATTCTGGCACCGCAGCCGTCAGCGCGACGCTTAGAGACTGGGATGTTAGGCTGCATAAATCTTCGATTGGAAGCTGCTCACAAAAACACACAAACTTTAGTCAGACAGTTTATCAAAAACGAGTATGTTCAGGTCAACTACAGTAACAGAATCCAAAGCATCAATTTAAGAAAATTATACTAGCATTTATTTTTGAAGTAATCAACGCAATGGACGTTTTATTAATCAATATGCTAATACACCAAGCTCCAGCACAGCTATATATTCAGAAACACCCAAGAAATGTATTTACTTAAAGTCAGAAAATGTAAGTATTTATATAAGAAAGTGTAAGTATTTATATATTTGTGTAAGAGCTGAAACTGAATATGCATGTACTTGACATACCAACGCATTAATTTCCAATTTAGCTGATTACATACTTCAAGAAATGTACTAGAAAAGTATCTGAGAACATAAGAACTCAGAATTATGTAGAAGCAAAAATAAATACCACTACTGTCGATGCTACACAGCAAGACCACAGTACAGGAATTGTCAAATTTCCTTGCCAGAAGTCCTTGGAAAATTTATGATTTTACGCTTCCAGAACTTATTTGGGAAATACAATTTCAGATTCTTTCGAAGACTTTTTAAGTGAAGAAGTCAAGCTGAATTTTTTTTTTAGAAGACAAGGAATGGTTCCTGCTGAATAGGAATTATCAGCCACAATGACTTTTTAAGCAACAAAAATATGGAAAGAAGTAACTTGAGAGAAATGTTATTTAAACACAACTGGAGATGACTATTAATCAGCTCATATGGTGAAAGTAATTCAAAAAGAAACAAACATTGTTATATGACCTTAATTAGCATAACACCCCTTTTGATTCACTTCACAGAAGTTCTATTGCTAAGAAAACGAATAACATAAAACCAGAAAACACTACTTAAAAACAACCTGGTATCTCTCTAGAAAGTCACTTGCTCAGTAAAATTTTGATTTTCCGATCATATTACTCCGTCAAAGAAGGAACAACCAAGATTTCATGCGTGAGAAAACACTGAGTGACAGATCTTGTTCGCTTCCTGTACATCGCCCGCCCTCCCCTACCCCTCTGGAGGAAACCAGGCAGGCTCCTGGCTGCGGAGCTGGGGATTTTCTTGTGAAAATTTCTGAGGAAAAGAAGAGCCCGTCAGAGCCTGCTTGTTCACAACAGCTGAGGAGCTGCTGTCCCAGGCCACGTCACCAGGAGCCAGGAACAGTTAGCTGAAGCCCTCAATGCCCTGCCACAAAACTGTGCCCGTGGCAGAGGTTTCTGAGAGCCGTAAGACCCTGCTCCAGGAGCAGGACATCCTCCTGTGATCCTTTTGGACACCCGCCAGCGGTTACGTGTGCGGTCACCTACGCGAAAAGCAGGAAGCACGGAATTAGACAGGAAGGGATTGAGGAAGGGATGGGTCTGCTCCCCCCCCTGGGTCGCTTCCACCTTCCCAACACCTGTTGAGAGCCAAAGGTGGGAGTTAGGAGTCAGGGGAGTCAGGGGAGGGGCTCGCCCTGAGCACCAGGCAGCGCTTGTGTGCTGGGCGGGCGGCTGAGCACTGGCCCGGGCTGCCCAGAGAGGCTGTGGGGTCTCCTCCTGGGAGAGCGGCACAAGGCGCCTGGACGGGGTCCTGGGCACCCTGCGCTGGGGGCAGGCCCCGGGCCCCCTCCTCCCCGCCGGCCTCACCTCGGGCGGCACGGGCAGGTCCTCGGCCGCCGCCTTCAGCTCGAGCACGGAGTCCGTCTGGCGGTCGCTGAGCGGGGCGCGGGGCTGCGGGCGGCGGTCCCAGAGGCCCAGGCGGTCCCGCGGCTCCCTCCCCGCCGGCTCGGCGGGCGGCGGCGGCTCCGCCATGGCGGCGGGCGGAACGCGGAGGGGGGCGGAACGGAGGGAGCGCGGAGCGAGCTTCCGGGGGGACGCGCCGGGAGGACGCGTGGCGGCCGGGGGGGTGGAGAGAGGGGACGTGCGTCATGGCGGGGGGGGGAGGGAATGGGGGGGGGGAGCGCCCCTAGCGGTGGGAGGTCGCCGCCGGCTGGGGGGGGGGGACGGGGGGGAATGGGGGAAATGGGGGGAGATAACGGGGGAGTGGGGGAGACGGTGGGGAACTGGGGAGATGGAGGAATGGGGTAAACGGGGAGTTGGGTGAAATGGGGAATTGGGTGACATGGGGGAGATGGGGGAATGGAGAACTGGGGAATGCGGGGAGATGGGGGAATGGAGGGATGGGGAATTGGGGGACATGGGGAGATGGGGAGATGGGGAGATGGAGGCATAGGAGAAATGGGGGAAATCGGGAAGTGGGGGGGGGATGGGGAAATGGGGGAGATAGTGGGGAAATAGGGGAGATAATGGGGAAATAGGGAAGCTGAGGAAATGGGGAACTGGTGAATTGGGGGAGATGAGGAAATGGGGGAGATGGGCATGGCCAGCTGAACATGGTGGCCAATGGCCTGAGGGAACTGGGGTTGTGGAGCATGGAGATGAGGAGGCTGAGGGCAGACCTCATGGCCCCCTCCTGCTATTTGTAAGGGGGCTTTAACGGGGAGGGTGTCAGTCTGGCCTCGGGGCACAAGGAAATGGCCCCATGTCATGCCAGGGGAGGAATTTCTGCACGGAGAGGGGGGTCAGGCATCGGAAGGGGCTGCCCCGGGAAGCGGTGGGGTCCCCGTCCCCGGGAGTACTTGAGGGAGGTGTGAATGCGGGGCCTAGGGACGTGGTGTAGCGATGGGTGCACGGTGGTGACACTCAGCGATCTGTGGGGTCTTTCCGAACCCAAATGATTCTGTGGTTCTGCTGATACCTCGGGCAGCCTTGGATCTTCCCCAGAGGCACTCACGCCCAACTTGGTGTTGTCTGTGAACTTACTGAGGGTGCACTCGATCCCCTCATCCAGATCATCGAGAAAGATATTGAAGAGGACCGGCCCCAGTACTGAGCCGCGGGTGACCCCACTAGTGACCAGCCTCCAACTGGATTTGGCTCCATTCACCACAACTCTCTGGGCCCAGCCACCCAGCCAGTTTTTTACCCAACAAAGCCTACACCTATCCAGGCCTTGAGCAGCCCGCTCCTTCAGGAGAATGCTGTGGGGAATGGTGTCAAAAGCCTTACTGAAGTCAAGGCAGACCACATCCACAGCCTTCCCCTTGTCCACTGAGCATGTCACCTTGTTGTCCTGGGTCCTCCTTCCAGCCCTGCTTGTAGATGGGTGTCACATTTGCCAGCCACCAGTTATCTGGGACCTGCCCCGATAGCCAGGACTGCTGATACATGATGGAGAGCGGCTTGGCCAGCTCCTCCGCCAGCTCCTCAGTACCCTTGGGTGGATCCCATCCATCCCCATCGACTTGCGTACATCCAAGTGGAGTAGCAGGTCGCCAGCCATGTCCTCGTGGATTGTGAGGGCTTCATTCTGCTCCCTGTCCCTATCTACCAGCTCAGGGCGCTGAGTACCTGGAGAACAACTGAAGGCTGAGGCAAAGAAGGCATTAAGTACCTCAGCCTTTTCCTCATCATATCACTGTTTCCCCCCACACCCAATAAAGGATGGAGATTCTCCTCAGTCCTCCTTTTCTTGTTTATGTATTTATAAAAACATTTTATTGTCTTTAACAGCAGTAGCCACATGGAGCTCCAGTTGGGCTTCGGCCCTTCTAATTTTGTCCCTGCACAGCCTCACGACATCCTTGTAGTCCTCCTGAGTGACCCACCACTTCTTCCAAAGGTCGCGGACCCTCTTTTTCTTCCTGAGCTCTCTGTTCCGACAGGCCGGTCATCTTCCAAGACAGCTCATCTTTCAGCACATGGGGACAAACCCTAAAGGCACAGGAGCAGGCTTTCTTGAAGAGCGTCCAGCCTTCCTGGCCTCCTTCGCCCGTCATTCAGGACTCCGCCAACCAGTCCCCCAAAATCTGCCCTCCAGAAGTTTTGATAACCCCCCTCCTTACTTCTCCAAGAGTCAAAAACTCTATTAATTCGATATCACTGTGCCCAAGACAGCCTCCAACCTTCCCATCACCAAGTCCTTCTCTATTTATGAGCAAAAAGTCATCACTGCCTACCTTAATCGCTGCCTACCTGAAAAATCAATAATGGGGTAATAATCCAAGAGCCAATTATTTTATTTTTTTCCCCAGGGGCTCTTTTTGGAAGGGGTGCTCCTTTGTGGTCTCTGTTCTGTTGTTTTTGAGGGGCTCTTTTTGGTGGGGGATGTGCCTTTTTGGGTCCTTTTATTTTTTTGAGGGGCTGCCCTATTTCAGCTGGATTCTACCTATTTTTGAGGGGTTCTTTTTTGAGTGCTGCCCTTTGTTGGAAAGATTTTTTCCCTTTTTTGGGGGGAGGGCTCTTTTTTGGGGGGACTGCCCTTTTTGGGTCTTTTTTTTTTTTTCTGAGAAGGAGCTCTTTCTGCATGGCCTCCTTTTTGTTCTTTTTTTTTATTCTATTTTTTAAGCGGGTCTTTTGGGGGGGGGTGCCCTTTTTTTCAGTTGGGTGCCAGCCCTTTGGGGCACTTTTTTTTTTTTTTAAGGAGTCTTTTTTGGGAGGCAGTCCTTTTAGGTTGTTTTTGTTTTTTTTTTTTTTTTTTTGAGGGGGTCTTTTTTTGGGGGCAGCCTGATTTTTGATTTTTATTTGGGCTGGGCTTTTTTCTTACATTAGGTTAGGTTTCTGGATATTTATTTATTTATTTATTTGTGATTGTTTATGGTGGTCCAGCCTTTTGGAGGTTAGGGTTTGGGGAGATTGTGTTGGTCCTTCCATTTTTCAGGTGGGATGTTTTTGGGGGTCTTCATCAGGGTCCCAGCCTTCTGGTGGTTGGGTATTTTGGAGAAGTTGTTTGGAGGGGGCTGGCCTTCTGTAGGGTTGAGTTTTTTTGAGGGGAACTATTCTGGTCTGGCCAGTCATTTTTTGGTTGTTTTTTGGGGAACAGTCTTATACAAAAAAACATTTGGGGAACAGTCTTATACAAAAAAACATTTTTGAGGAACAGTCTTATACAAGCTGTTTGTTTTTGTGTGCCTGTTTTGCAGTGCAATTATTTTGTTGTTTCAATTTTTTGTTGCTTTTTTTTTCTCCTGTGGGAGAACCAGCCTTTTTAAGATTTTTTGGCAGGGTTTTTTGGGGGAACCAGTCTTTTGGGGGTTGGAGGTTTTGGGGGTGGAGCATTTTGAGGTGGCGGCTTTTTTGAGGTTGGGAGTTTGTTGGGTCAGAATTTTGGGTTTGGTCTACTTCATTTTTTGGGGGGGACGGGACAGTTCCTTTGGGGTTGGGAGCTTTTGGGTGATCCTTTTTGGGATGCGTTCCCCAAAAAAAGTCCTTTTCTGTGTGTGTCTGTGTGTCAGGGGTCTGGTGGGTTCTTGTTTTCATTTTGTATCTGAGGTTTGGGGGATTTCTTGTTTCTCTGTGTTGGGTCAGAGGGCTAGGGACTTCTTTTATTTATTTTTTGTTCAGTCAGGGGCTTTGGGGATGGTGCTTGGAATTTCTTTTTGGGTCAGAGGTTTTGGGGGTGCTTGGGGTTTATTTTGAGGGCAGGAGTGGGTTTTTTTTTCAGGATGGGTCAGAAGTAGGGTTTTTTTTGTTAGTTTTTTGTTTTGTTTTGTTTTGTTTACTTCTTTTAAGAAATGAAAGCAGTCTTTCTTGGACTTACCTTTGTTCTTTTCACATTGGCACCTATGTTAATTGGCCTGAACTGCTCAATGCAGAACTTTCTCTTTTTTTTTTCCCATCTTTGTAACTGCCCATAGCAGTTATACATCAACACCAGTCCTCCCAATACCAGAAATGTCCTTCCAGGACAGGCAGATGAGCAAGGGCTTGTCTGAACTTCATTCCTAATTCAAATTTACATACGAATACGTTCAGAAACCACTTACTCTGAAAACCAAGAATGATACAGTGGAAAAAGCTCTCCTCATGCCACTCACAACCGAGAGCTGTATCAGCCCTAACCTGCCAGTGAAGTTGGTTTATTCCCAGCAAGTTCAGCAGAACTTGCAACACAGGTAATCTATAAAATCAGAAGCAGATTTTGTATTGCAGCAGGTAAAACGAAAGGCTCTAAAGACATCTCATGGCACTTCCAGTTAAATAGGAACTGAACTACTGCAGTCAAATATTGTACTCTTCTGAAAACAGTAAAAGCCCAATGCTTTGGTAGTACCTATCTTCCTTTAGAAAAATAAAAATTGTTCTTAACCTCTGACACTTATAAAACACTGTACATCTGGGTCTCGACAGCGAAAGTCACATTAGGGATCTTCACATTCAGGAATACTTCAAGAGCTGAAAAGGAATACCATCCCATTTGGCTCAGTCTAGAAAATAGTGCACATCATCCACTTCATCATGTGAGCAAACCAATGGTACAGGAGCCTTGACATCACTTCTGGGTGACTGACCGCAGTCTTGTGATGACCTCTTCCTTTGGTCATGATCTCAGGCAGGAAGAAGAGAAGATACTCGAGATAACTTACAAGTTGCTCTACATTCAAACAGCGTCGTAGAAGAATGCAGTATAGGCTTCAGTACATCACAAGTCTAATTTCTTCAGCTGTTCGTATGTCAGAAAGAACTGAACCCATTATTAAGGAAAACTTTCCTGTTCACGCAGTGCAAAATGGTTATTTCACTACTAAAGGATAGCAGCATGCGTACTGAAATATGGAAACTTCCAAATTAAGGAAATGGACAGAGAGGAAACTGAGGGAGCAACTGAAAAGTGGTTTTCAGGATCTTATGAGAAGATTCACTGTGTAACACATCACGTAGGCAATCTGACTGGAAGCAGTTGACTAAGGAAATGGGCAATTGACAAGGTTCCGTTAATAAAAAATTATGTTGACATGACACCTTTCATACAGAGCTCTGGAACTGTCTGTCAATACTTGCTGTTGTATGACTCGTTTCAACTCTTTTGCACACCTTTTAAAAGGATACAATGATATTCCAAGGACCAAGTCTTAGCCAGTTTGGCCAAAACCCTTTATAAAGAGCAAAAAAGCCCTCATTCTTCCAGGTCTGGAAAAAAAAAATAAAAATAAATAAAGCAACATACACAACAAGAACACATTTACAGAACTCTATTAGTGAGAAATCCAGACATCATGTCAGCAACAGGGAATCTACGATACTGAACGATGGCTTAGCGCTGTAATCTTGATTTGCATCCATTTCTACGGAAATTTAGGACAATTTCAACTTTCATACCAGAATTATTGCCTGGGCGCCAGCTTCTACTTAAGTTGATA
Organism: Cygnus atratus; assembly: GCF_013377495.2. NCBI lineage: Eukaryota > Metazoa > Chordata > Aves > Anseriformes > Anatidae > Cygnus > Cygnus atratus. Next base: position 178,521,019 of record NC_066362.1, on the reverse strand, counting down.
CATGAGCTACTTACTTGTAACAAGCAATCCAGAGTACCCTTGTAGTTTGAGCGTGCCCCGTTTTGTTGGCTTCTCTCATTCATCATGCGTGTTCTCACAACATCAACTGGGTTGGATGCAAGGGCTCCAGCTAGCCCACACGTAAAACTGGACCTAATAAAAGAAAGTTTTAACAAAGGTTCATCTACCGCATTTAAAGAAGCACAAGAATCACTCCGTCCCCCCCCCCAAAAAAAAAAAAAAACAAGCAGCAACGAGCATTTTCAGTGCTTAAAAATTACATCAGCTAATAGAAGTGGAAAGCACTTTTCATTTACTATAATACAGAATTTTGAACCTTTGAGAAAGGTTAAATCCAAATCCTAAATAAAATTAGCTTCCACATTATGGGCTATTTGAAGAGCTATTGCACTAAAGCGTACAAACATGCCAGAACTATATTTACATCTTAACTGATAAAATAGAAGTGGATGGGTGAATACCTATCTTCTCAGAAGAGAAAAATCTGAAGATCCATTCCACGTAACGACAACTAACCAAAGGAGAGTGATGCGAGCAGCTTTCATTATAAAAACTTACAGGAAGTGAGTATATACTGTGTCTCCCATATATCCAGACATGATTAGGTGCTTCTTGGTAAGGTCATACACTGGCAGTTCCACTCCAACAACAATAGCAGCTCTCTGTGCTGTCAGGGACACCCCCTAGAGGAGGGGAAAAAAAAGTATAACTCACTTTTATGCACCAGCAGACAAGCCTAGCTTCTCTACTACAAGGCAGCACACCATGAATGGATTTAGAACACTGTATGCTCACATAGCACTAAGTAGTGCAAGTCTTGGACGTACGTGCTTAAAAAATACAGATTCAAATTAATAGCTAAATCACTTGCCCACACTGAATGTTAATTTCAGTTCCTTTATGCTACTCCACCTCTCTGCTTAACCTCCAAATTTGTACATCAATTGTCAGCTAAGACCTCAACAGCCAGGTGACAGCAGCTCCCCTTAACGCTAACTGAAAAACTGACAGGGTGATAAACGTGAAGAGAAGCAAAATGGAGATGATGAAACTTTTGGAAAATTTTTTCTATTTTCCAGCTGTTTCACAATTGTCCATTCTTACAGCCTTCACTTACTGTAGTCACTGACAGTAATCAGCATAACAGACAACCTGCAAGACTAAGTACATGAATTCCTGAGCTCGAGTAAATGTTCATTAGTATCTTCACTTCCAAATATTCCAAATGTTTGTGGTTTTTGTTTGTTTTGGCTTTTTGTTGTGTTGTTGTTGTTTCCATTTTTCTCTTTAAAAAAAGAGCAGAGCATGCAGATTGAGATGTGTTTTACAGGGCGTTCTTTAACTAATACTAGAGACAGTCAACCTAACTTAAACCTTTTTTTTTTTTTTTTTTAATAAGACTGGATTAATGCTTGGGTACAATGCTTGCAGCAACACTTTCTTAAAATGCACTGAGATGCCAGCAGTGAAGTAGTCATCACAAACTGCACACTTCTTAGCTACTGACTTATCCACATTTTGGTTGAGAATACTGTAGAAGTAGACGAAATTCACCTCAGCAAGATAAAAAGTAGCTCAAAAAAACTTGCCTTCCATAATCCTTTAGTGCCTTCAGTTTGGTAGATCTGTATAAAGTTGCCCATCATTCCTCCTTGAATCACACTACCTTGGGCTTGCATTCTGATCTGAGATAAAAGAGAGAGAAAGAGAAAATAAATGCTTTTCAAGCAGAAGACCAGTAATAGTTTAATACAATTTTTAAAACATGGTAAGTTATAATCTTTGAAATAGTAAGGTCAATTTCTCTGCATACAAGGTAATAGCTGACATTACCATTACCATGATGCAATCTCTGTAAATACCTTAACCATCTAAATGCAGCTGCTAATTTTGAATCACTACGGGGTGCCGTTTTTAGCTGCATGAAGTCACTTCTATTTCTGTACTTGCACACTACGCCATTTAGATTAGACTGACAGATGGGTTCTGCAGGATATCCTTTACAGTGTTCTCACAAGAGCACCTTAAAATGAAAGGTTAAAAAGATTAAGATTTCAGCTACTAGGAGCCATGTTCTTCAGCCCTGTGGATTCCTGAGAATGTCCTTTGGACACTGGCACGGTAACAACCAAATACAGGTTCGGTGACAACCAAGTTCTTGTATCATAGAACATTCTGAGCTGGAAGGAACCCACAAGAATAATCACGTCCAACACTTGGCTCCGCACAGGACCACCCAAAAATCAAACCTGGGGAGTCTGTGCCCAGCCACCCTTTGGGTGCAGAACCTTTCCCTAACACCCAGCCTGACCCTCCCCTGTCCCAGCCCCGTGCCGTTCCCTCGGGTCCTGTCGCTGTCCCCAGAGAGCAGAGCTCAGCGCCTGCCCCTCCGCTCCCCTCGTGAGGGAGCTGCAGGCCGCCATGAGGCCTCCCCTCAGCCTGCTCTGCTCTGGGCTGAACAAACCAAGGGGCCTCAGCTGCTCCTCATACTTCCTGCCCTCCAGACCCTTCACCACATTCATAGCCTTCCTTTGGATACTCTCTAACAGCTCTGCCTCATTTAGGATCATCCACAAACTTGCTTAGTGCGCATTCGACTCCTGCGTCCAGCTCGTTTATAAAAACATTAAAGAGAACTGGCCCTAGCTGAGTCCTGGAGAACCCCATCAAATGTCTGCTGCCCTGATGTAACCCCATTTGCCATAACCCTTTGCTCCTGACCCATCACCCATCGCATTATGCACTTGTCTAGCTGTGTGCTGGACATTTTGTTCAGAAGGATGCTGTGAGAGACGGTTATCAAAAGTTTTGCTAAAATCCAAAGAGAGACAAATACGGATGTAACTTTGGGAAATAACGTATGGAAGCCACACTTAAAATAGAAACTTACATTAGAAATGCATCTAAATAGCCACACTAGCCCTATGAAGGATTTAGTTTTGTGAAGTTTCTAGTCGTTTTAGAAGAGTATCTTCAAAACTACTACTTGAAGAATTGTGTTAATTTTTCATTAGAGGCATCCATTATAGCTTTGTAATTTAAATACCAACAGCCCTTTAAGGTACATGGAAAAGAAGTCCTCGACCACCTACCATTAAGTTACCAGGTTCTAAAGAGGTGATGGCTTCACAAATTCACTTCTGAGTGAATCATGTTGGAGCACTATTTCCACAGGACACTGGATTGCAAAGCCTCTAAGAGAAACAACTTCTCCTAGAGGATCATTTCAGGAGTAATACAGTACAACAGCACTCACATGCTGAAACTCTTGCCTCTGAATTGATCCTTACCTATTTTACACTCCAGAAACTTTTTTTTTTAATAAATGTTACCAAGCATCAACCAATAAAGATAAAAGACACGGGAGAGCTTCCACACAAACACTACAGCATGAAAATTAGTTGTCTTATAGGATTCTCTCCCTACCCTACTCCTGAGAAAAAATATGCATTGAGCTACCTCCCCCACCATTAGTTTCTCAGTGCATACTTCCAAATAGTATGTGTGGATCAGAAGGAGGTTCAAAGAATTAAGAGTCTTATTTTTTGAAGAGATAAGAGACTATAACAAGTGGTGCTACAAAACAGCAAATCTTGTATTCATCAGATTCTGTATTTCCTCAATTAAAAGACAAAAGAAACTAAGGACAAACTCTACAGAATGCATAATTACCTTTAAGACATCTGTAGGGTTGGCAATAGATGACGAAATTACTCCCGAAAGAATGCCACATAGAACATTTATCATCAGGGTTTCATCTATTCCATAAACAAGAAAAAGAGATTAGCTGCAGATTTACAAAGTTTAAGATGCATCCAGGCAGGATGATGCCACCTCTGCTTTAACCAGAAAGAGCACTGACTACAAAAGCCTTAAAATCAGCACTGACGCTTCCTTGCTGGCTCACTTTGTTCTAAATAATACAAAGAATGTCTTCTTAGAAGACCTGTTCAAACTGCTACAATAAAATAGCAAGTGGCAAACAACCAGCTTCAAGCAAACCAGTCCTCAATTAAACTGGAAGAAAAAAGCACTCACCTTCTGGATGCTCAACAAACATTCTTTTTAAGCTCTGGTAAGTGCCTATTTTTATAGTTCCATATGAAGCTTGCCGCAGCATTGCAGGTGCAATCCTGTAAAAATAGGTAATGATAATACTTATGCTCAAAAATTGAAAAAAGACTGATTAGCAAACACTTTTTTTTTTTTTTTAAAGCAGGAGACTGAACACAGGACTTCTATTAGTAAAAGGTTTGTTCATTTAAATCTATACTTTAAACTCACTGTAGACAAACAAGGGGTTTTGTTTTATTTTGTTTTTTAAAAAAAGACTGTAAGAACATAAATGAACTCTGGGAGGATTGCTTTTAGAGCATACCTCAACCTGGGATCTCTAAAATAGCTGGCAAACCTGTCCCAGATAGCTGCAAACTACATCTTTCCCCCACCATCTTACATCTTCTAAAGAAAAGCATGCACACTGATATACGTGCAAAGTAGAAAAAAGTAAATTAACAAAGGTTAAGGCCGTTTTTCTCCAGCTGAATGATTGAACCACTATAGTAGCATTGTATAGATGGAAAAACTGTGGCATTATTTGTACAGACTAACTTTATGTTTCATTATATTATTTCTGAAGTAGGTTGTTTTCTTTAGAAACATGAAGTGCTATTGCAGAGTACGAAGCCTGAAGTAATCTAAGCTTGGGCTTTCAGCTTGCAGACTGAGGAGAACATTACATTTTCTCTAAATACCTATCGATCTGAAACCCATAAGTTTAACCACTATGGGTTTATAATCAGCAATAAAGCGTTCAGAAGCTACTACTGCTCGTCAGTTTGTTTTACCCAGAGTATAAGGCTTTCAGTCCTTCTTCTCTGCATATTCTGACCAGTGCATGCATCATTCCACGGTAGCGGATCTCTTTATATTTAGCATCATTAACTTGACCTTGAACCTGCAGGCGTGTTTTAGTCAGATCAATTGGGAAAGTACCTTAAAGAAAAAAATTCAGAGAAAGTTAAGCAGGGACTTATCTAACATGTCCTAAGAAACTGCAGCTTTTATTAAATACCACAATATATAAAAATGCTCCTGAAAAGAAATGCGTAGTCTCTTATCAAGACTTAGTTAAAGCGGTTCATTCTATGGCACCCTGTTTCTTCTAGACAGCTTGTCAGAGGCCATGCCTGCTTCCTATCCAATTGTTGTGTTCACTATGTTTACAGGCAACGTGACAAGCTTAACTTATCTACTCTAGCAAAACAAAAGTTGTGCATACTTATGACCAAATCAGTACACACCAAATAATAGAATCCAAAGACAAAGGTCATATTAAAACAAGACAGGTATATGAATTTACAGACAGAAGTTTTAAAACTCTAACGAAGTTCTGAGCAACTTACTGCGCAGCATTAAAGAAACACTCCTATGTTGTACCCTAAAGAAGACCATATAATACTGTGTCATTAATAGCTTGGGAACCAAGCTTGCACTAGAAGCACCCATCTCAGTTAAGGAAATCATGTAAACAGCTCCAGAAATGCTTACCGCATTCTGCAGTGATTGATGCTAAACCTCCATAGAGAAAGGGCTTCCAGTTCAGCGCTGACATTATTGAATCTTCTTTCTGTGAAAAAAAGCAAGGATTTAAAGCTTCTACAAATAGAACTAGTATTACATAAATATATATGCTAACATTTAATAACATGTTGTGCCTTGTCCTCTTAAGATGGACCTTCCAAACATGCTAAGGGTAGAAATGTTTAATTAATACCTTTGACAGTCACAAGACAGTAACACTTGACAAAGGCATCTGAGTTCAAATCTGTGTCTCCACTGCATATTTGGACAACCATTACCCTCATCATAAAGGAGGAAAGCAGTTTGTCCCTCAGGCAGGATTTCAAGGAGCACTGCAGCGAAGAACCTCCAGTGATTCTCACCAAGCCAAACTAGTTTGACTACATCCTGACATCAAACGCAACTTGTACACAGCCACTGCTAAACTTCTCTCCCCTTTTTCCTGGTGTTATCAACATTAACATGACCTGGTACACTTAGACAGAAGATATGTATGCATTTTGCTTCTGTTAAGACCTGTTTCTGCTACCAGTTTACAAGGTTCCTTCTTGCTAACGTTATGCGGAAGCAGTGCAAAACCAGGCAGAAAGATGAACTTGCTTCGGCCACTTCTTCCCTCTAGACATGCTACTAATCCAGTGTGTAAATGAAGTTAGCACAAGCTGCAGGTACCAAACATGCCTGATGAGCAGTTACTGCAGCCCTAGTTTTACTTTTCTCATCTCTCCCTCATGAGAAAGTTACCTGGGTGTTCAGTCTTCTGACACGACACAACAAAAGGGGAACAAAGGAACTCAAACCACACAAATCCAAACAAATACTCTGCCACCAAGCCCAGGGAAATCCAGCTTACTCCTCAGGCCTCTGCAATGCACACCACTGATGTAAGAACAAAATAAAAGCAAGGAAGGGCACCCACTATTTTGTCAGAAACAGTGCAGTTCAGAGATGAACCGCCAGCATCTCAGCATGAAAACGCCACAGCCACAGGAATGCACGACACGGTGCCAGAGAGAGAGCAAATCCAGCTCCAAGTTCCTCACAGACCCCTGTCCTGCCATTGGGATCAGAGGATCTTTGCTTCATTAACAGGGACAAGACCAAGTTCTGCTTCCCCACTACAAGCCACAGATACAACCTTTGCTTTTAAGGCTGCATTGCCAAAATTAAAGATAGCAGTCAACACATCAAGACAAGTTTCTACTTACAACAAATATAATTTCACTGATACAAAGCCAAAATATAGCCTGAGTTCTGTCTGCATTGTATTTCAATCTGCCCAAGCAGTGAAGACTACTCGGTTTCTGTCTCAGTCCACTGGAATTACACAACGCAGAAGCATGCAAGCACCGCCAAATAAAATTTAAATTATACAGACTTACTAACGCTGGCTTTAGTCCTAATACATACATAGGATACCCTACCCCAGAAACCTCACAGCGTGCTGCTCCCTTGACAGAGCCCTGAGCCGAGACCCTACAGACTGTGTCAAGGTCTGTGCCCCTCAGGGGCTCGCCACACTACACTCCTCTCCTGCAATTTCGGAGTCGTCCACGTTATTTCAGCCTCCCAGATGTATGGGGAGGAACTAAAGCAGAGGGCAGAGCTTATCTCAAGACACACGACCGAACTGACACACATCGCCGAGCCCTATCGCCGCAGCTCTCTTATTTTCCCGATTCTTGCTCGCTTCTTAGTCAGAATTTCTTCCCAGCATTGCCCAGAAACATACTAGGCCTCTCCAAAATATCCACGTCGGTTGCATCAACGGCGAAGTACCTAAACGTCCACTCCAGCCTCCAAACGCAGCGGTGTCTTCAGTTTTTCCCCCAAAAACGCGTGGATCAAGGAGGCACTTTTAGCCCCCCGCCGGAGAACTGAGGTGCCGAGGGCGGTGTTACCGTCCCCAGCAGGCTGTGAACGGGGAGATTCCCCCACACAGCCTCTGCCAAAGCCGCCGGGCCGGTGGCTAAAACACCCGAAGGAAAAGAAAAACCAGAGCCCGTGCTCCAGCCGCCCTCACGCTGCGGCGCTCCCCCGCCACCGGGCGGCCTCTGGAGGCCGCCGTCCTCCCCAAGCCGCCCTCCCTTCCCCGCCTCCCCGCGGCCAGCAGGCGGGGGACATTAAAGGGGCCGTGTGGGGAGGCTGCCCTGTGGAAGCCCTGTCCCCCCCCAAGGCATCTCATGACGGCCTCCAGACGAGGATCCGCCCGGGAGGATCCCCCCCGTGCTGGGGTGGCCCTGCTGGAGCTGGGGTCGGGGGGGTACCACGCAGAGCGAGGGTGGCTGCTGAGGAACTTTGTTGGAGCGTCCCACCTGAGGGGAAATGGTTTTAAACTAAGGGGGTGGATTTAGGTTAGAGGCTAGGAGGAAATTCTTCACTCAGAGGGTGGTGAGGCCCTGGCACAGGCTGCCCAGAGAAGCTGTGGATGCCCCATCCCTGGAGGTGTTCAAGGCCAGGCTGGATGGGGCTTTGGGCAACCTGGTCTGGTGGGAGGTGTCCCTGCCATGGCAGGGGGTTGGGACTGGGTGGTCTTTAAGGTCCCTTTGAACCCAAACCTTTCTATGGTTCTATGGCATGGGCTGCCCACAGAGCTCTTGTTCCAATTGTGCTTCAAAGTTGTCTTTGCAGATGGGCTTCTGACAAGGAAGGCACAAACTCAAACCTCAGAATCAGCTCTCATGTTCACACCCCCTTCTGCAACTCCACAGCAGCTGGCTAGTACCGTCCAGCTTTCCTATCTACTGCAGGGTGGATCTTACTTGGGTTTAACTTTGAACAGCTCCCCTCTTTCTTTTTGCAAAGGTCATTTTCACTGGTTCTAACACCGGCTGCTTTTGCAGGACAGCCAGTTCTGTTTTCAGACTTCCCAGGCTGCTGCCTCCTTTTAAGAAAGGCTTCGTTTCCAGTTTGACCTTAACTTGTCCCTGGAGTTTCAGTCAGCTCATTCTGCAGGCAGCCGGTTTTTATTATCTCTAATATGTGAAATGGTGCCTGCTCAGGCATTGCAGCTTGCACCTGACCACGTTTCTTAAGTTCCCGTTAGTACTCGACCACGTAATTCCAAATAAAAGGGAATTCAGGCTGCCTCATGTTGCTTTCACTGACTTTTGGATGGGTCCTCTGAATAACCTCTTTTCCTGCCTTTTCAACCCAGTTCGTACTACGAAATACGTAATACCTTTATCAACCGCCAACAGAATGATCTTGGCAAGCTGCCTCGAGCCTGACATCATGGCCATATCAGCAGTTGACTTTGGTGCTCAGCATCTTTTCACGTGTCTCTGCACGATCCCTGTGTGCCACTGGTCACCTGCTCTTACAGTGTTTTTGTCCAAAAGCCAGCTCTTTTCTGCAGGACTGCGTAGGTGTTACAGTTTGACCGACTGGTTCCCAGGCCCCTAGCCTTACTGCTCCCAATTTTCCTCACACATTTTTATCTTTCTTTTTTAATCAAAACAGGGCCCCACCCTCCAACAATTCTACCAAAGGGCTGGTTTTTTTGTGCGCTGATTCTTGTTTCACTGTGTTTTTACTGCTTCTTACAATGGAAAATCATTTCTCTTCTGCTCTCTGCAGTGGTGAGGACAGTTTTGCCTAGTGTCCTACTGCTTAAATGAATGGTTAGTGAAGTGATCCAGACGGTTACGGCCATTATTCAAACTGTTTTGTCATTTTGTCACCAGTTGTCACCAATGGAGAGTTTCCTTTGTCCCTCGTAACCTTTCATAATCATTAGTCAGATAACTCATTTGCTTTGCTCATGTCACATTGGCTGCTGCATGGTGAAAGCAAACCTGGCACATGGAAGTCAAGTGCTTCCTGCCCTGCCGCAGCGTTCCCACTTTTTGTCTGAGAAGGAATTAATATGACCTTCAGTCATAAAGCAAATGATTTTGTTGGGAAAAAAATAAAACATATTTGATGTGTTATTGGCATACACAAAAATATATAATGTTAAATAGCCTGGTGTTCTGCTCCAGCTTCTCACATATGTCATACAGGCATACCGTGAATGCCATCTTACAGTTTCTGACATAGTGAGAGAGCTCAAGGAGAAAGGAAAGTGAAAGCAGGAATAACAATAAATGCTGTTTTGTAGCCTTTTTATTAAGAAATATTGATTACCTGATTTGAGCTCTTGCATTGGCAGGAGCCAAAAGTCTTTATCATATCCCTGTTTTGTGGATATAACGGGAACATGTTAACTTGCTTTTAATGTGTAGAGGGTGAAGGAACTGAGGCTAGTTCTGGGCTTTCAGTGGAAGAGGTCATGCAGCATGAGTTCCCAGCAAGGCAATTCTAGTAAATGCAAACCTGTAATCCAGACAAAATTTTCTGAAAGTGTTGCAATCATCCAGCAGGTCCTAGGAGATTGATTTCTCTTCATTTCTGAGACTCCCTGCAGAGATAATAATTCCTGTGTATGTCACAGGGTTGGATTTGATGGTATTTGAATGAGCAAATGAAAAGGTGTTAAAGATTATCAAATAGGAAGGTGTGACAGAAGGTCTACTCACTACTATACAGTACTTTCCAACTTCAGAAGGTGATCTGAGAAATGCTGTTGTCCTCTGACTGTTTGTCAAATGAAGGTCAATCACAATTACTTCACGGAAGCTTTTGTCCAACATGGCACCACAGCTAAACAGGTAGCAGCTGGAAGCAAATCTGCCAATTTGAATGTTAGCAGATGTCATAGAAAGGAAAACAAACACATTTCTGTGCCCTACTAAAAGCCAGGCATCACATGGTGTCAGATACTGGCCCAACCTTTTGCACAAGAGGAGATGATCTAATGTTGAACGAAGGACAGAGAAGTTGGTGCTATAGCACAGAACACGTGGTACATATGGTATGTTTTCTGCCACTTTATGCCCCTTTCTTGGCAGCACTCAGTATCTGGGAATAGGAAGCATCTGCTGGGTGAAATACATTTTTGCGCTTGACAATCCTGTGAAAGCAGGGTTGCAGCTGAAGTAATTCTGCAAGAACAGAAATGATATTCATATAAGACAATAGACAGTAAGATGTGGGGACAGATGACCCCAAGCCAAGTCCTTCACAATACAGGGTTTGGGCTGATCCAATGCAGAAATGCATATGGAAGAAAACTTCAAACTTTCAGTGCTGTTACTGAAGTTTATAGTGTACAAAAGAGCCTCGCTATCCTCTTTAGCCACTATTCCCAGACACAGTCCTGACCTTTGCTCATACCAGAGATAGCTCCCGTCTGATACGTGAGCAGATGCAGCTCTCTAAGTTTATGCACCTCTCAGAAACATAGCCTTTTGCCAGCTGATGGACCTGAATTGCCTAGAAATTGGCACTAGAGCCAGTGTAACAGAAGCAGCAAGAGTGCATGACCTGCATTGAGTACACCCTTTTTGGAAGCATCTGACTCAGCAGCTGTGCCTGGCACAGCAAAAAAACGTTTGAGGGGCTGCAGTGTACATCCTGCCTTTAAAGCCACGTCCTGATACCTCTGGCCTTCTGGCTGGCTTACAGCATGGGCAGGAGGTAGCATTAACCACCAGACTTCACGCAGTGCATAACATTTTCTGACCATCTTCAAGGTGAGAGCAGAGACTGCAAACAAGGAAGAGCCAGCTTGCAGCCTGTAGGCTACCAGCTGGACCAGGTTTAAAACCTCAGCTAAGGTCTTCGGATGAACTCCTGCTAAAAACACAGCCAGGGTTTAGCTAACTCCTGCAGGAGGTGGATTGGCCTCGCTTCAGCTCTGAGGCCATAGGAAATCCAGTCCTAACGAGTCGAAGAACCAGCCTGCAAATTTCATTGTTTTCACTTCAAATGCAAAGGCAGCGAGAAGACAGGCAGAAGAGAAACAGACAATAATTAATCAAGTGACATAGATGAACAAGAGAAGATGATAGTGCAAATGAAGGCTGTGGCAGGAGACATGAGGAGAAAAGGCATGCATAAATTGTGCAGGAGCTTTTACTGGTGTTAGACTGTCTCAAATGAGAAGATGCTTTGAAAGAAAAAGGGGTCTTTTGAAAACAGTTGAGCTGCAAGATCTGCAGTAGTTGACATGAGTATTAAGGTATTTAGGTAGTTTGCTCCAGAGGAAAGCACTCCTGGTGAAAGCTACTTCTTTTGCCACCTTCAGCAGTCTGAGAGCCAAAATACAGCAAGGAAAGTGGCTGGAGGCTGAGCTGGACTTCTTGGAGGAGCTCCTGAGGGACCTTAGAAGGCCACAGCACCACGCAGACACACCTCAGGAGACCCAGCACAGCCACCCCTTAGGCTGCAGGACTTAGCAATAGGTTATGTGTTTCCCCCTGGATTGGAGATAAACTTTGAGGATTTGCAATATTTGTAAACTTTATGGGAAACTAGCCCAGCTCTTGTAGTCTGATTCATTACGGATTTTATACGGTTCCAAAAGATGTATATCCAGTGTTTTTATTATTTTATATCTTAAATTGCAATCTCTACCTGAGAGGCTTCTATAATGGATGGATATGAAAATTTGGCAAATGTACAGGCTAAACAACTTTTTTTTAAATGCTTTTCAGTAATATACAGGTGACAGCACTTTTCTGTGTTGATTGTCACTGCAGACTCCATTGTAACACTGAATTTTGGAGATTATAATCAGGATGCTCTGTACTTCTAACACCTTAAAGTGTGGAAACAGTTCCAGAAGATCCTTTTAATCAATATGTGTGCGAAGCATGAGCAAAGAGAGCAGTGAGGTGCACAATATAGATGGTCGTATCCTCTCCATGCTGTCTGGCACATAGCACAGGCATTTAAAAGGTTTGGTTAAAGAGTAGGTGGTGGGGAAAAGCCTCAATGGGGTGCAGACTCCTGCAGCTCCATCTGGTTTATCTGAGCAGAGCTCGTTCAATTAGCTCAGCAAGTCTCTAATCAGCAAAAAAGGTCTTTGTTTAAGCACTGCCTGCGTCACCACTGCAGAAGGATACGGCTCCCAGACCGAGCTGCCCTCTCATCTGACCATGCCACACATTCCTATGTGCCAGCCTTTTTTGATCTAAATGCTAACACCCCTAAATTCAAAGGGTGTCGAGTATCAGGTTAGTTGTGCCTGAAAAGATTTACAAGCTTAGTCAGACACTGGCTGCTGGATAGCCGCCCAGGAACGGTTCAAAGAGCTTACTTAAAACATTGTAGCTCCTGCAGCAGTGCTGTGATTCCCTATCGACGGTAATAAAAGACAGCAGCGAGACCTTCAAAACTTCCTTTACATGCTGCAAGAGGACAGTATTAGCGATTTGGCGCGGTGGCATAAGTGCAGCACTTCTCGTGGCAGCAGAAATCTGAATTGGGACTCTTACAATCAGAGCCGTTCTGTCTGTGCCACAGGTTTTTATTTTGGTGTCTTGCCTTAGAAACGACGAGAGCATTTGGCATTCTCGTGAACAACATTCTTGGTCAAAAGTTAACTCAGAAAGCTGAGCTGAATAGCTTCTTTCCTTCCCGATTCTTCTAAACCCACTGCAAAACACATGAGTTGTCTGGAAAACAATTGTTTTGGGCAGGCCACAACATTTTTTCTCCCATCCCATGCTCTCTCACAATAGTTTTAGCAATGGAGTACATTTTGCCAGGTTTGGAGGTTTTTTACCATTTGCTGACCAGCGGTGATGGGATCGGGCCCTCAGCCTTCTCACTGTCATTCGCTGCTTTCTCCTTTACTTTCCCACTTCATCGGCATCAAACGCACTGCGACAACAGGCAATGTAAATGATAATAAACAATAGACTCAATAAAAGTACCTAGGTTTGCCTCCAAGTTTTAGCTGATCTCTCTCAGCCTTGTGAGGAGCGTACTGCAAGAACACCTGGAAAGTCAGAGCGTTCATTTTATCGGAGTGCAGTGGCAGGAAGCTCATTATTATTTTGTGAAGTTCTCAGGGCAGAAGTTTCAGGAGTGAAAACAGGAAAAGACTTTTGTCAGGATGCTAACCTGCACTTATCCTAAACAGAGGACATTCAAATACTGGGTTAGAAATGGTCATGTTAAAATATGTGCACTAACACTTCAGCAGCAGCTGCAGAAGATGAATTTTTAGGGCAGCTGCTCCTCCCTACTGTACATTCAGCCTGAAGATGTGCTGTTGCACCAACGCTGAGTCCTGCATTGTAAATACAGAGATGTAGGTTCAAGCATAGCTCATAGAGGGTTTGCTCTGTTGATCCTAGTTGAGGTGAGGAGTCGAAGGTGGCAAGACATAATAGCAGTCGCTTTTGATTTTTGGTGGCAGAGCCTGGCCAGTTTTATTCATACTAGTGCATTGGTCCCCGTGGGCTCCTGTATGTCTCCATCCTAAAACCTTCTGAAGCAATCACTGAAATGTTCATCACCACCGAACACCACGTACCCAGACACTGACACTCTCCACCCCACTCCCCAATTTGCTTCATACTCGACGAGGTGCTTCCAAACATGAACTTTAAAAGGCACAGCCTTCAAAGGGCAGTCAGGAGATCTGTGGGACAGGTAAAAATAAACAATCAATCTTCTTTTTGAGGACTGCATCTCAGCTCCTGCAGCCTGTGTTTTGAGCCCAGATTTGCATGTTTGAACTTTTCCCCGAGTAGCACATGACAGAGCGAGTTTGTGCCAGGTTCCAAAACCGGCTCCCAGAGACCTCTCCCGACCAGAGACAGGAGCCAGGGCAAGCGCCATGACCTTACGGTCGGTCACTCTGTGCTGGCACATTAAAAAGTAAGCCTTCTGCTTTCTGCTATGTAATTACATTAATAGATCCATGTCTGGGTAACTGCAAGCAATGTAAAGAGAATTAAATACAGCACCTACAAAATAAAAGCGTGAGCACGAGAAAACTACAACGAGTTGTGCAAGTTAAAGCTGGTTTTATGCTTGTAGAGAACGCACGAGATCCTGTGGCAAATGGAGCGTGACTTTTGGTAACGTAGTGCTGGGTTTTGGATTGACTGTACATTAATCCCAAACATTTTTAACATAAACCTTGTCTACGGAATACAAACTCATTCCGCATTTAAGCCATTCAATGTATTAATTAAAAATAACAGTGGCAATAATGATGATGCATCGGCCAACATGTTATGACAACTAGGATCAAATAGTAGTAATTCAGACCACCCTTTTGCATAGCTTAAAAATGCTCGAATATACTACCTTGCAGAAGAAGCATTGAAAAACAAGCAGGAAATCCTAAAAGAATTGTACCCAAACTTTTGCAAGTCTTCACTGTTTGGCTTCATTTCATATACCATACACTACTGACATGAGAGTTTGTGTGTGAACGAAGTCAAAATAAAGGTATGGTGTCACTTGCCAGAGCACGCAAACTAAAACACTGCATTGTAAATCTGCAAGACTGAAAAATTTAACAACTGTGGTCATCGTAATATTACTGCTGTATCACACACCAGACGAAAACAAAACACATATCCTCAGCATTCTTTCTCTCAGGTTTCTACTGGATACTTGCATTAAAAGATTGAAGCCTTCTCATCATCAGTACATTCTCCATAAGTTACAAATGCAAGTCCACGCGTGCAACGTGCAGTCTGTAGCTTTCGTATTTTTCATATAACAAAATTACTTATTAGCTAACATTAGTTAATATAGTATGCACCTTAATATGATTTCTGGTTCTCTGAGATAGATATATGGATAATAACAGTGTTGTTGAAGTGTTGGTGATGGCACGAATCTGTCTTTCTCCCCTTTGTGCCTGCTGGTAAATCCATAGCCATTCCTTGTTACAGATTTTAAGCGAGAAGTTCCTCCATATTAATGGTGCACGAGTGCAAATAAAAGACTTCAAAATTGTGACCATGACTGAAATCGCAGCGATAGTGCACAGAGGCTGGAGCAGGGCCTGCTGCTGTTCACATTTCTGCACCTGGGCATGGGCGAGGGAGGATATTCTGACATGCCTGGCAATGCTCAGCCTTCTGCCTCGAGGCTTTAGGGAGATCTCATCTGATACACAGCGCTTCTGAGCTGTCAGCTATGAGTCTTAGGGGTACTGCATGGTCCAAGTTGCTGCCCACGGGCACATTTGATGAATAAAGGGACTGAAACCAAAAGATAGAAGGCCAGACTCAGTGCCGAGAGCAAGACCTGAACAGCACAAGAAATTTCTACCACCTCCGAGTACTAGAAGAAAATTAATTCCTAACTACAGATTTACAGGCTTAGCTCTGAACCTCACAGAAAGCAGCTCCAGCAGGGCTGAGACGTGGAACTTCCCAGCTGGCAGCCCAAAACCCAGCCCTTTTTTCAGCCTTCTCTTTCAGGATTAACCTTTTGAATTTTAGTTATGCAAGGCCACATGCCACACTGTGAAAACACTGCAGCTCTCTGAAGACGTAACTCCTGCAACAGCACCCCTGATATATTTTATCATGGTAGCAGTCCACATTCTTATCCTTCTTGAATAACTATGATCTTTGTATTTTTCTTTCCCTGCCTATGGAAAAATGTGGTAATTTGTCACAACTGTGTTAAATCAAAATAGAGGCTGTGAATGAATAAGCACGTGTGGTCAGTATAGACACCAGCTGCCACGGTTGTTTTTGGGAACAGAGAATACCAGTCGAAATCAGGGAAATGATGAAGAATTTTCATGGCCCTTCACTTTCACAGAATCACAGAATCATCTAGGTTGGAAGAGACCTCCAAGATCACCCAGTCCAACCTCTGACCTAACACTAACAAGTCCTCCACTAAACCAAACATCACTAAGCTCAACATCTAAACGTCTTTTAAAGACCTCCAGGGATGGTGACTCAACCACCTCCCTGGGCAGCCCATTCCAATGCCTAACAACCCTTTCGGTAAAGAAGTTCTTCCTAATATCCCGCCTTTCAGTGAAGGACAATCAAAAGATCCAGTCTTTGAGGGGGTGCTTTTCATGTGAAACCCTAAAAAAAAAAAAAAAAAAAAGCAAAAATCACTGGCTCTGTACAGGCAGCCGTGTGAAACTCCAGTTAGTACTGCCACGTGGCACCAGGAGCAGTCAGGTCGTTCGTCTGGAAAAGCTGACCCTCAGGGAGGTAGCTTCCATATAAGTGAGGACTGCATGAAAAAAAAAATAAAATAAAATAAAAAAATGGTGCCTTTTGTGTTCAGCAGCAGAGAAACCAATGGAGAATTTGCTTTTTTTTTTTTCTGCCAGCATCTCTTATATGAAGCATGTGAGTGCAGGCCTTGGATAACAGCCAAGTCTTTAAATAGCGCTGACCACCAGCGGGGGAATCCAAAAGTAGATAACACACGCAGATTAGCAGGATGAAAACCAGCCCTTGTTCCATGCTGTCGCTCTGAAGAGCCCGGCCATGACTCAATCCCTTTGCCTTGCCACGGAAGAGCTCTTCTGAGTCTGAAAGCCGAGCGGGTCTGGTTCTCCTGTGGCCGACGGTGGCTCCGGGCAGCACTGCCACGCCATACCCCATGTGCCTGCAATGCCCACGGCGACCAAAACCAGCCCTGCTGATTCTCTCTGGGATGTTAAGCACGAAACCTCAATGCACCAAAAAGACAATTGAAATAATTTACATGCATTTGATGTGTGGCATGCTGCATCTGTTGCGTGCTTTCCATATTCATGCCATTCCTAGTGGAGAAGCACTTGCTTTGTGCTAGATGGGCGTACGCCCCCGGGCCTCTCTCTTCTCCCATATATATTAATTCTTTCAATGGGATTTCTTTCTGCTTCCCTGTCCCCGCGGAGTGATGATGATTTGTCCTATCAGCTCTCACAGTGGGTGGATAAACATTACTAGCCTCATTTCGTGCATGGGGAACCCGAGACAGAGGGGCGATGTGCTGGCCGCAGTCACGGGGCAGAGCGGCTGTGGGCACCGGTTTTGGTACACAGGAATTTCTTTGTGGCCTCCCAGGTGTATGCTCTGTTGAGCTTTTCAAAACTGAAGGACAGCATAACCTTTTAGGAAAAACAGAGGAAAATAAAAGAAAACACAGCAGCTACCGCGTGCAGCACGGCCACAGCGGTTTTCATTTACAGCAGAAAAATGTGTGTGCTCAGTTTGGGTGTGTATAAATGTTTTTTCTACCTCTGGTGGACCACGTTTTCTTGCACACACGTAAATGTTTGTGGGTTGAGGTGTGTGGGTATGTCAGGATGATCCAGGCAGGGAACGTAAAAGAATACAGGGGTAGATGACATTAGAGAGGAACTCAAAAATAACCCGGTTGGAGGGGGCCTGTGGCCGCCCAAAAGACTGCGAAGGGTTGGTATGATTTCCTGGCAGGGCCGAAACAAAGCAGCCTGACCTCACGGCACCCCTGTAATCCTTCGCTTACCCAGGGATATCCAGCACCGCCTTGGCTGGGCTCTCGGCCACTTTAATTAAAACAGCATGGAAGCTGGCGGCAGCCAGTGCACCTGACACGTAGGAGGGCTTACTTGCTCCTTCAAATGTCAGAAGCAGGTCAGAACTGTGAGACAGCAGAAGTAGCCGATGGAAAGTCCTCAGGGCAGCCGCTAACGCGATTAGCATAGCTGGGAGCTGGCGAGGCAGAGCGGCAGAGGTCCCCCCCCTCACCTCAGCACGGCCCCTCAGCTCGCCAAGGGTTATCTCAGGCCACGCAGGTGGCCAGAGACGATTCCCTGCGCTTCTCACGTCCTTATTCTCCCTCATCCTTCCCAGCAGTGCCCCCCTCGGAGCCTGCACATGGCTGATTAGTTAGCAAAAGGGGTTCCAGGCCACGGGAGATCTTTCCAAGCCCTTCATCCTCCAAAATCTACAGAGGGAGGTGTGTTTTGTTAGCCTCGTGTGAGACCGCTGTGCCTGCAGCAGCTGCTCTTTGCTGCTCCTTGATGCGGCGGTAGCATTTATCAGGGTTCCTGTAGGCCATAATTCGGTGGTCTCTGTAGGCCCCGGGCCTTAACTCTCCGTGCAAGAGCTCCCCTGGATCAGACCCAACATTTGCCTTGTGCAGCCTCCTGCCTCAGGAGGCACAAAAAGGCAAAGGAAAGCAGCACAGCGATCACACAGGAACGTAGCAGCGTTGTGTCCCCCGGGCTCCAGAAGTCCTTGGCTGAAGGGCTTCCTCCGGAGCCACAAGTGCCCAACAGCCCTTTCTGCATTTATTTTTTTTCCATGACTCTCTCTAATTGCTTTTGCAATAAACACAACTTTTGGCATCCACAGCGCCCTGGAGCAGTAAGTTCCAGAGCATAACCACACACACTGTGTCAAAGCAACCTTCTTTTGGCTGGTCTAAACCTGTCGCCTCACAATTTTCTTCATGTTCCCGCAGCTCCTGTATGCAGAAGCGGTGAATAATTGACCCTTTTTAACTTTCTCAGTGACACTTTTAATTTCAAAGACCTCCATCATACCTAATACCCCTTTTTAAAGGTGTTATGTCCTATTTTAGTTCATTATTTTACTCCTTGCCTCTCTTCTGGTACTGTTACTACTTTCGTCACACCCTTTTTGACATAGGGAAGCCAGAACTCCACATGCCATTTGATATGTGAGCACACAACCTGTGTGTGCATATATATATACGAATATATATAAAAACTTGCTCTGTGTACAAGACTTTTATATGTAAAGCTTCTCGGTAGAAGCACATGGGACGTCCTCTCTACCTGCGGTATCACAACCCTGCAGATGGGCTTCCATGTGCCCACTGGCCCAGTGGAGGAACCAAACAGCGGGGGACATCCTGGTCCGTCCTGTGACAAAGTGCTGACAACTAATACAGCAATTTTTCAGATAAATATGGAAAGTGTGCAGCCAGGTGTCCAGGTAGAATGAGGCTGGCTGAGCCCCATCAGGATCTGAGCATCAGACAGAAACCTAAATCCACTTCAGTACAGGTGGTGATCCAGCCTGTATCTCCAACACTAGCAGGGGAATGGGAGGACCCAGCCCCCAGCCCCTTTTCCAGTGAATGCTTGTGCTGTAGAGGAGGCTGGAAATCTCCATCATCAGGAGACCTGAAAAACAAGGTAGACAAACATCTCCACAGAGATTTGAAAAACGATGTAGACAAACATCTCTCCAGAGTGATGCATGTCTGACTAATCCCCCTGAAGCAAGAAGACTGACCAATTGACCCTCTCAAGGTCTTTTCCTCCCCCAGCCTTAACGTGCCTGAGATTATCTCACAGATAAACAGATAAACCCTTGTTTTCTTAGAGCACATCTGTGGGGGACAGTTTGCAAAAGAGCTTCTTCTACCATCCTTCCATCAACATTTCCCATTTCATAATGTCTCTGCACCTTTCTAAAATGATATAAACCAGAACAAACCCACATCTCTCAGAAGCTGGGTGATACCTCCTAACCCTCAGACGTATCCTTTGGCATTCGGGTCCCTTTTTGATTTTTACAGGATGGGAGAATAGAGAAAACAAAAAATCCTTATCAGAAAATAATAAATAATAAATCTGTCTTGGGATCTGCCACTGAAACAACAGCGGGTTTGTTTTTGCAGTTGACAAGCATCCTGAACTCAAGTTATTGTAATGAAGTTTAAGTAGCTGCTTTCCAAAATGCAGTCTTTTAGTCCTCTTCCCTGCTTTCCTCTACAGTATTTTAAAGTGATGCTTTGCACAACAAAAAAAGTTGATCTACCCTTTTGCTTATAATGACACCTTTATTCTTGCCATTAACCTGGAGCATCCGTAGCAAGGTTTGCTTTGTAAGCCTAACTAAGGGTGTTCCTTATTTATTACCTGCTGGCGAATTCAGTGTCAGAATTTTAAGAACAACACCAACAACATGTTGTGTGCTCTAATGATTATTTTTCTACTGACGAATCCTCCTAGCGCTCACACCTCATAACAATGAATGAATTAAAAGGGCAGTACTCAATTTCAGGCTTCAAAACACCTGTGGAGCAAATTCCATTTCATTAAATCACAACCTACTGATTTTAACAGGGCAGAACTAGCCCCTCCAGTGGTTAAAAGCTCAGTAGACCCCAGCTCATCACACGAGGACGCTAATTATCTGGGGAGAACGCTATTTGTGTGCAGCATTCACGTGGCCAGGAGCCCGGAGAGGTGGTACCAGTTACAGGCCCAAGATTAAATTTTTCTTACGCTGGTCCTGGGGCATTCCAGGCAATGTGGGAATGAGACTGGTGGCAAAATCTTTGGCCTCCTACCAGGGTGAGGAGTGCCCTGCCTGCCATCCACCGGCTCCTGTTCTGCCACCTAGTGGGATATCTCTGCACATCACAGGCACCTCAAGAAGCAGGGAGCCTTACATCTGGAGGGCAAACACAGACATCTAGTGGGGACAGGCTTGTTGAAGTCCTCCCAACGGGGCTGGCTAACCAAGGACACAATTCAGCATAGGCAGAGGTGTTATTTGGCATTAGAAAAAAAGCTGTTGGAATCTGGAGGGGGTTCTGGAGGTAGAAGACATGACCTAGGATGAAGATCCAGAAAAAACAGCTAAGATATGAGATGGAACTGTGATGTTAAATAGGATGAATTACACCCTCATTTTATTTATTTATTTATTTACATATATATATATATATATATTTTTTTTTTCACAAAGCAGCTGAACCAGTCAGGTGTGCATTGATTCTGTTTTTGTGGATTAATTTATAGTTCTACTGCTCTGCTGTAAGTCCAACCAGTGAGCTTAGGGATCACTGCATGCAGATAGGGCAGAGTCTGACCACTGCAAACACAAGCACTTAAATCACAGCTCCCCTTTTCCTTCAGTTTGGCATGGAAGGAGGAAGCCCTTTCTCCCATGTATCTCTAATCTGAGTCAAAGGACCATATAATTTTATATTCAAATAGGACTATAGTATGAAATTGTACCAGGATTAAAGCTTTGGGCACTGCGGAACCTGAATGCTTCTTCCTCTGTGCACGTAATTTCCACACACACCCATCTTGCCATGCAGGACAATGAGCACACTCCTCTCTGGCAACATCCCTTTTCCAAACCCTCTTGTCCATTCTAAATAGGGATATGAGGGAATTATTTTTATCCCAATTGTGTAACCATACTAAACAGGTGTAAATGACAGCACACAGCTCATCTAAGAGTCATTGGGCCACACAGAATAGGGCTAGAAAGGACCTGGGGGCAGGCTGTCTCTCTGTTGCAGGGCAGGATTGGGTTTTATCTGTCATTCATGATGGATCTGACATAATTCCTGATCTCACCTGAGGCAGTTTCTAGTCTAGCCTATCCTCAAAAGCCTGCAGGGACAGGAAAGGCTGTTGATAGTCCACTCATTGCTTCTCCACTGACAGTACTGGAACTGCCCGGTTCTCTGTCCTGTGCCTGCAATTGATCGTTTCTGCTCTGCGCTCAGGAACATAACACCAGAGGAGCCATACGGAGGCAAACCAAGATGCCTCTAGTGCAGCATCTGCTCGGTGTCCTCTGGCATTTGCCAGCAGCAGAAGCCTGGGGAAGAGCAGAGGGCCAGGGCCAGGGCCAGGATAATGCGGCACTTCCCCCAGCACACCCCCTCAGCTTCCCGCAGCATGTGGCTCACAGCCTGTCTGAACCTCATGTTGCTTCTTTCTGTTTAAAAGCCCTCAGTGGATTTTCCTTTAGAAAATTGGCCTGACTGCTCATTGGCCCACTGGCCTTGATAAAGTGTCTTCCACCTATTCAGGCCATTTGTCCAATGTGTCAAAATCAGCCAAGATCCAAGACAGGAGCAAAACTGGGTTTTTCTACCATAGTTCTAGTCAAACGGACAGCAAGTCTAAAACACGGCTACAGCTTTGGGCAGTAGCCTTGCTTTAAAGTTCTTATCTTGGCAGTTTAAGTCCTGTTTTTACTAAAAAAGCACCAGCTGTGGTGCAGGCCAGCGTGACACCCTCACACATCCCCACTGGAAGGGCTCTAGGTAAGCTGAAATAGTGCTTTTGATGGCATGGATAAAAAGGCTTTTTGTTTTTATCCAGGGACCTCTCTGTCTGCCTGAAGAAGTGCAGCTAGCCATCCTTGAGTGAAACAGAGCAGTGGGTGTAAAACCATGGAAGACGCAGAGGATTTTCAGTGACCCGGCCACAAGATGAAGAACTGCAAAAACTGTGAACATCAGGGTAATAAAATCTGCATTGCTTCTGAGTGCAGGTGGGATTGCTAAACAGAAGACCTTTCTAGCATTCCGAAAAGTGGTGCCTTTATCTATCTAATCCTTTATCTATGTAATCCATATTCCACTGTGAGTAGGTTGGACCGGACAAACTGCACTGATAGTCAAAGCTCAACTCTTTCCAGTGCCTGTCTTGTGGTCTGGGATTCTGGCTTAGTACACTGCCAAGGGAGCTCCAAGTTACAAATTTCGGCTTGAAATCCAGAAGTCCCCAGTGATTGGCAGGGACTGAAAGGCTGGGCTGTATTGCATAACCTAAAAACGCGCAAAGAGTCAAACTGATAATGTGGTTTTCTGATAATGCGGTCAATTCCCAATGAATTGAAAGGTTTAGCACCTAGAGATGAAGTCTTCATTGCCCTGAAACTTCCTGAAAAGGGAATTTCAACAAGACCAGTTAGAGCTGTTGTTTCCATCTGGGTGGGTGGGATGAGGGGCTACAAAGTCGCAGCTCCTAAATTCCAGCTGGGTGTGTGAAGACACAAGCTGATCACAGGCCAGGCCTCCCTCCAGTTCCAGCTCTCACTGCTGTGGGTCAGGCTGCCGGTGTCAGGCCTCCCTGGGGCTGGGGCTGTGGGGTCAGACCCTACATGCAAATCCTACGTGCAATCCCTACGTAAACAACTGTGGTGACTGCCTGGCTTGTCTTGTGTTGGTTGGTCTTCAATTCTATAGTTTTTCTCCACCAGGCTATACACATTTCAGGGCCCTCTCCCCACATCCAGTATCTGATGTAAAATATTATCACTTCTATGTGACTTTCAGAGCCTCCTTAAAGGTTAGAACACACTGCTCCACTGCACAGCTTCACCTCTCCTCCTCAGCCTCACTTCTCATTTATTCCCACACACTGCACCTCGCAAGAGGCTCAGTTGTGGGCAGGATCTCCTCGCTTTCCATACCAGTCAAGGCAAGTCGCCATGACGGGCTGAAAGCGTACTGTTTGCTTAGAGAAAGAATAGCAAAGTATCAGCTGTCGTCTGCCATTTTAATCCAAGACACAAGTAATTAGTTGAGCACAACGATATCCAGATGCTAATATTTAGTGTAACTGAGTAGCACCACAGTAATTCATGGCTAGCTGAGATGCATCTTCCATGCAGGAGGCTTCTTGCACAACTCTGTAGACACCTGCCTAGAAAATCCTGCTCAAACGATATTCAAAGGCTTATCTATAAAAACACAGGAATTTGTCAGCCCATGAGGATTTACATGTCTCCAGAGATGAGATGCACTGTCAGGAAAACCTGTCTTGTCATTTTAGATGTCAATCAGCATCTAAAATGTCCCCTGCTGCAGAGGGACCGCCTTTTTAGACAACTGCTTTGACATGCATTAACCCTGGCTCAATGCATGAAGTGCCTACAGAGAAAGCAAGTGAGGAATGCTAAAGTTTTCTTCAAACAATGCTGTTTTCTGAAAAACTGTTTTTTAATGCATTTTCTAATCTATTTCATCACAAAGGATCAGCATGTTAAATAATTATCTGTTTACATGGCATCACAGGAAAATTCTCAGCACTAGTATCTCTGTGCTTATTGCAAAGCTGCCATGGTTTTGGCTGGGATAGAGTTAATTTTCTTCTCAAAGGTTCATATAATGCAGTGTTTTGGGTTTTTGATGAAAATAATGGTGATAACACACAGATGTTTTAGCTGCTGCTGAGCAGTGCTTTCAGAGCCAAGGACTGTTCAGCTCCTTGTGCTGCCCTGCCTGCGGGGAGGTTGGGGTGCCCCAGGAGCTGGGAGGGGACACAGCCAGGACAGCTGGCCCAAACTGGCCAAAGGGATGTCCCATGCCATGTGGCAGCACACTCAGCAATAAGAGATGGGGGAAAGGAAGAAGGGAGGACGTTCGGGGTGATGGCATTTGTCTTTTCAAGAAACAGTTACATGTGATGAGCCCTGCTTGCCTGGAAGTGGCTGAACACCTGCCTGCCGATGGGAAGGGATGAATCAACCCCTTGTTTTGTTTGGCTTGTGCGCACAGCTTTTGCTTCGCAGTAAACTGTCCTTATCCCAACCCACAGGCTCTCACGTTTTTACCTTCCTGATTCACTGCCCCTTCCTACTGTGGGAGGAGTGAGTGAGCGAGCGGCTGGGTGGTGCTGAGCTGCCCACCCGGGTTAGACCGCAGCAAAGCCTACAGCAATTTAAATATCACCAGGATTAGTCCCAGGATTTATTCACAGTTGTCTGCGTTTAAATCAGTTTTAGAAGCAACTCAAGTTAAAAGGACATAAAACCTTGTCAATGCTCCTAGTTTCATTTAAAGCTTTTAAAATTTGATGTTGATTTAGCTTAACTCCACATCAAATTGGTGTTCACACAGGAGCCTTGACCTATTTAACTGATGCATTTTAAACAAAATCTCCCATTTCATGGCTGCAAGTCTGAATGTAGAGCTGCAGGCAAAGCCACCCGGAGGTCCATTTACTCTACCAGGAGCGCCAGAGGGTTTCTACCCTGACTCCAATAAACAGGCAGTCACCGAATTCGTACAAAGTTTCGATGCTACTATAGAAATATTCATTTTTTTCTAGAACGATCTCTTCAAAATGAAACCAAGCCGACACACACCTACAAAGTGGATGTTTTTAGCTGCATATTAAGCTGCGGAGAAGGAGCCAAATGTTCTCCCGTCACTCAGCCCACTGCTAAAGATGTAAGCTGCTCTTTTTCCACTGTGGCAAGGCTTGCAAAGAAAGGGAATAGTTATTATCAGGCCAGCTGACACCGATTAAAAACACAAGTTTGGGGGCAGAAGCCCCCTCCTCAGGTCTGAAGTGGCCGTAGTAGTCTTGAAAGCAAAACATGGTGGAGAACGACCACTCATAAATTCAAATTATGTAAGCAGCTAGACCATCTAAAAAATAATAATAAAAAAAATAAAAAGAAAAAAGAAAAGAAAGAAAAAATAAAAGGCACTGATATATGGAGCAAAGGAAGGGATAGCAGGGGAGGAGGAGGAGATATAAAGAGGAGCTCTTCTGACCCCCACAAAGAAAGCAATGAGTAATTTACTGCCTGAGGAGGGTGAGGGACAGGGAACTGCATCCTGTGAGGAGGACGAGGGACAAAGAATTGCATCCTGTGCCCTGCTATTCTGTGTATCAATTCTGTGATTCTGATATCTCTGTCACGTCTGGGACTGTTGGCAGCATTAGGTGTTTTAAGTCCCATGATGTCTTCTGAAGGTCTTTTGTCAATGTCCCCTAAGGATCAGGGCTCAAGGGAGGTCTACATTTATTTTGATGGAGATAAGGTGATGCATGGAGGTGTGCGCAAGGGTGGTAAAAGGAAGGCTAGGGCAGCATTACTGCCCTTAGTATCCTGCCTTTCACCTCAGCCTGACTGCTGGGCCTAACCCTTGGAAGAAAAAAAAACATTTTTCTCTCTTTCCCCAGTCAGTCCATCAACAAGAAATGGCGTGTCTGTGTGCAAACCCATGTATCTGAGGGAAAAGTAGCGGTAGGAGGAGCCTAACAACCTCTCAACCATTATTTGATTTAATTATTATAATTTAATTATTATAATTTAATTATTATAATTTAATTATTATGACCGTTCATTGTTATTTTCAAAACACAGCCGAGCCCCTTGGCGAAGGGTATCGCCCACAGGCGAAAGGGGGGGGGGAGCCGCGAAATGGCGGCCGCGCGGGGGCGCGCGCGCGCGCGTGCGCGGCGGGGTACCGAGGGCGGGCGGGCGGGCGGAGGGGGGGCGGGAGCGCGCATGCGGCGCGGTGACGCGCCGGGGCCGTGCCCGCTATATGAGCCCCGGCAGGCGCTGACTCGGCCCTTTCCGCCTCGCTGCCGGCCGCCCGCCGCCCGCCGCCGCCGCGCAGAGCACTCCGGCCGCTCCTGCCCTTCCCTCCGCCTCGCCCCCGCCGCCATGATCATCTACCGGGACTGCATCAGCCGTAAGGGGACGGGGGGGGGGGGGGGGGGGGGGTGAGGGGGGAGAGGGTGAGGGGACGAGGACCGGGCCTGGGCCGGGAGCGGGGCCGCGCATGCCCGGGGGGGGGGGGGGGCACGGGCCCGAAATGGCGGCGGCTGACGGGCGCTGTGTGTGTGTGTGTGTGTGTATGTCTCTCTCTCACCACAGAGGACGAGATGTTCTCGGACATCTACAAGATCCGCGAGGTGGCGAACGGCCTGTGCCTGGAAGTGGAGGGGAAGGTGAGTGGGCCCACGGCCTTCTTTTTTGGGGGGAGATGGGGTGGGGAGAAAAGGATGTTTTTTGGCTTTTTTTGGGGGCGGGGGCAGTTCGAGGGGTGCCTCAGAGGGGTTGGGGGGACCCAGAGGGACCACAGCTTGTAATAGGGCTGTGGTCAGGCCCCAGGAGGGGAGCCTGGCCCAGGGACACCCCGCCCGTGCTGCAGTCTGTTTCCTTGCCTCTAGCTGTGGCTCTGAAGTCATGCCCTGCTGTCAGGCCGTAGGTGTGTAAGAAGAGCAGGAGTGTCGAGGTTTTTCGCAGAGCCTTGAAGTTTTTTGATGTCTCTAAATCTAGATGGTCACCAGGACAGAGGGTCAAATTGATGACTCTCTAATTGGTGGCAATGCCTCTGCTGAAGGTCCTGAGGGAGAGGGAACAGAAGCCACGGTCATAACTGGTGTTGACATAGTAATAAACCACCATCTTCAGGAAACCAGCTTTACAAAAGAGTCGTACAAGAAGTACATCAAGGACTACATGAAAGCGTAAGTGCGGGTGGGCTTTTTCTCTGGGTGGGACTGCAGGGTTCCTAGGTCACAGATCTTAAAAGTAGTGTTGAGTTTTTTTCTTAGTAGATGTTAGTTCTGATGCAGGTGCTAAACTGGCTGTGAAATTCGGTGATGTCTTAATACTTGGCAAAACTGAAGCTCTAAAGAATCAATACTGGACTATCTAAGCTTATCTTGGCTGAGGTAGAAGACTAGATCACATGCTTTGGGTAGTATTTGTAACCTTGTTGTTTTCTTTGATTCCTCTGTGCCAAACATTTGTGTGGAGGGGGGTGGGGTGGTAAAGGAGAGCTTCCTGAACTAGACAACTTAAATGTCCAAAGCTGTGTGTAAAATGGAGCTGTTTGCTAGTTCAAAGTGTAGTTCCTATTGCTCAGACTTTGGTGGGCTGGCATTAAAGGTGAAAATGCTTTTTCTGTGATACTGATGGATAATACTCCTGGTGTTCTAGAAATGACTTTTTTTTGTCTAGCACAGACCCACAAGTAAAATGAGTTTGTTGTGAGTGGCAGGCACTGTTCTTCTAATTCACTAGCAAAATGAAGTTAAAATCTTGTGGGTTGGTTTTCTGGAGGAGTGGTGGGAAACACAACAAGATCAAACAGTGACTGCTGGTAACTTTCTGCTATGATGGGATGCTGCATGATGAAGTCAATAGGCTAGAATGTGTTTTCAAAGCTTGCTTTTTTTTTTTCCTCCCAGAATCAAAGCCAGACTTGAGGAACACAAGCCAGAGAGAGTAAAGCCTTTCATGACAGGGGCTGCAGAACAAATCAAACACATCCTCGCTAACTTCAAAAACTACCAGGTAACACAACTTGTGTTTCCTTACAGCAGTACTTCGGTAATACAAGCTGAGATTGGTTTATCTGCTCAACTAGCTTGTTGAGTTCTGAAGCTCCCTGTTTAGGGGACATCTCACTTGGACCCTCTCTGAGAGTGTTTGTGGTCCTGAGAGTCAGGGAGGAGAAATAGTTCGAAGACTTCTAGGTGTTTGGGGATCTTGCCTCAACTTTTGCAGTACTTGTGGTGATAACTACAAGCAAAGTTAACGACATGAGAACTGTGGAGTTAAAGATGTGGGAGGTGAATCACTCTGGCCCCTTTTCCCTACTTCACTGTTCATGGCAGCGTGGTAATGCCATGTGGTACTAAAATGGTCAGCTTGCAGGAAACAAACCCCCTGCAGCTGGTCAGGGAGGCTTTTAAACTTAGCTTGGAGATGTTACAGCTGCTTTGCGTAATGGGCAGTGTCTCCTGGTGATAGCTCACTGAATGTCTCAGTAACGTGTTTCTCTGAAGTTCTTTGTAGGAGAGAACATGAATCCAGATGGCATGGTGGCTCTGCTGGATTTCCGTGAGGATGGTGTGACCCCATATATGATTTTCTTTAAGGACGGCTTAGAAATCGAGAAATGTGTAAGTGCCGATCTGAATCGGGTCAACGTGCCTAAATATGTCATTAGCTCTTCAGTCACTCAGCAGTATCTCTGCTAAAAGCTGAACAGTAACTTTAAAAACCTGAAGTTCACACAAGTACAGTCAGATTGCTGCTTCGTGTTACGTAAAGTGGCCAAGACTTCCCTTGTATGCCACTGAATCATGCTGAAAGGGGGCATGGCTTCACTGCGGTGACTCACCGTGACGTAACTGCTGAGAAACGCAGGAAGAGTTGCCTCGGTGAGCTGTGTGCAGTTGGTTATGTCTTCGGACTGTCAGTTTGAAAACAATGCCCCCTGAAATGGAGCGCTTCTATTTTGGATCCCTCTGCTGTGGGTTAACTCTGGAGCGCTGTACTTTATTGTGTTTCACTCTTTTTCCTTAATCTGCCCTTATTTTGTTATGCAAGAGCTGTGTTTAAACGTTGCCCTGAATTTGGGAACATGGTGACACCTGACTGAGTGCTTAACCTTACTCTGTCCGGAGGCTCCAACTGTTTGTGCTCAGGCAGCACCTCTGGTCTGCTTTCTTGTTAGTTGTGTTTGAATGTGGTAGCAATGAAACTGTTTAGATCCCATTGCTTGTATGTTTTGGCTTATTCTGGGCGTGTTATGATTGGTTGGGGACCAGCAGCACAGGATCAATCCCGGATTGCTTTGTCCAGTTATCCTGGACTTAGGAAGCCTGCTTATAGCCAGCCAAACTTACCTGTAAAGCCATTTACAGGCTTTCTGGTGTGCAAGTTGTGTAAAGATGCCACAACTTCTAGTGTGGCACGGTAGCCCGACTGTAGGAGCTTGTTATTGGCCAAAACAGCAGCTCCTATCGCTTCACTGAAGTGCGATGTGTCCTGGGCCCTGGAAGCTCCCCTGAGCAGAAGCCTGTGCACCTTCCCTGTAGCTGGGCAGAGTTTTTGGGTGCACAATCAAGGCAACTCCGTGTATTTCAAAGTGGGGGTTAAAGAATAGCGGGGCATCCCTACTGGGGGGAGGGGGAAATGTTCACAGCTTTTTGGTACGGCTCCTGTAAGAGCGCATACATCAGACCTAGAGCCTGTCCTAAACAAGTACTAACTTGAGAGGAAATCTGAAACTCGGTGCGTCAAGCAGACAGGATGGGAATGAGCATTCGGTCTGGCTCGATCCAACAGCTGATGCCAGCTGCTCCCTAAGATCATAAAAGCGCTCAGCATCCTCTGATAGACCATGAGCAATTTTCCTGTGGCTCTCTGGTTTGCACTGAGATGCAAAAATAACTTCCTTGTGCTTTCTGCCTGCCTGGCTGTGGCAGCTCAGATTGAATTGGGGAATACAAAAATAAGTTGCAGAAACTTACCGTGACTGTCGTGACCTTGAGCTAATGCCTGCTACTCTTGTTGCAGTAACGAATCAAACAGTATGGTTTTGGATCACCTGTCTTCATAGCTGGCTGCTGTTTCTTCATCAGCACAACACCAGGAATCGGCGATGTCTAACAACTGGACTGATGTCATCTTGAGCTTTATTCACTTAATTTTGACCCTGATTTGGAGTGGAGGCATTGTTTTAAAAAAAAAGAAAAACATCTGTCATGTAGGTTGTCTAAAATAAAACTCATTTAAACCCATCCTAGGTGATGCCTCTTGGTCTAACGTGTTTCTTAGTGGCTTGCAGGAGAGGTTTCAGCAAGATCTTTGTCCGAGGAGTTGGCGGTGTCAGGAGTGCAGCCCGGTTTGCTACCACTGGGCTGTCTCCAGGCAGACTTCGTGCAGTTGCTACCTGTGGCATTGGAGTGCAAGAGCAGGCTGAGGGGAATAAGGCAAAGCCTGAGAACTGCCATCGTAATGAAGTGGACCTTCTCTCCTCATCTTTTGTGAGTGCACAGAGACTTCCATCTCTGGGAGAGACACCAAAATTAATTGGAAGATTTAAAAAAAAAAAAAAAGGATGGAATATGTGCTACTCAAGCTAAGTGCTGGCTGAGCTGCTTCATCAGACGAGGATGTTTGTCCTCAGAGGTAGTGTGACTTCGGGATTAAGGTAGGAGGATGGGTGGAGCAGGAGTCCAGCACCAGCACTCGGAGCTGCGGCGCCGGCTCCTCTCTGACAGGCAGCCAGGAGCACACTGAACAGACCTCACTGGAGTTGCAGGATTTGGGTGCGTGGCAGGGCTTGGGATTGAGCCGGGTGCTCACAGCTTGCTGTTCCTGCTGTGTTCCTCGCCGGGAAACGCATCCCTTTGACAGACCTGGAGCAAACACCCGTTGCTTCTCTGGTTCTTGTCGAGATGCCACAGCAACGGGCTCCTTGCGCTTTCTGCCTGCCTGGCCTCGTGGCAGTCCGGATTGAAGAAAGGAGCACAAACGCCCTGAGGCAGCCTCACCAGGGCGAGCAGGTCTCCGCTGCTGCGGGCAGCGGGGTAGCTCCTCCCTGGGGATGCTCTCCTGAGCTGCAAGTCTTGAAGTTACTACAGTGACAGCAGGGGTTTGGGAAGTGAAAGTGCCTGAAAGGGGAGAGCACGGCCTCCAGCACTGCTGATAGGAGGCCCCAGGCCTCCCAGACACCCAAGGTGCCCAAAGTGCAAGCAGAGGGAGGTTTGTGCAGCAGTCAGATAAGGCAGCGGGCTGGGAGGAGCGAGGTAGAGGCTGGAGGTGGGAGCAGAGTGCCCCCAAGCAGCTATCTCAGGGGTGTTTGAAACACACCCTGCTGTAGTCCTGTGGGAACTCGATTTAAACTCCATTTACATCCATAACTCCTGCCCGGAAAGGTCTCGGGACAGCTGTTTTTCTGGCTGAGGTACAACTCGGGGGTAATCCGAGCAGCATGAATTAAGGCTCCTCTGCCCTCACCCACAGGGGAGGTATGCTCAAAATGTGGGATAAAAATAAAAACCAGTGAGCCAGCCCTTGGTCTCCTGGCAGAGGGCTTCATTTACCAGGTGAGGAAATGCAAGGGGCAAAGGCAAGGTCACACCAGTGAAAAACTGAGTTCCTTAAAGGATAGGGGATTAAGCGCTTGCTTGGTTTGAGACATTTAGTCCTCAGCAGAGTGACTTTGTGCAGTGCCAGGATCCGGCAGCTCTCGTCCTCCTGCTTGGCTGCGAACCCCACGCGAGGTCTGGGGCAAATTACAGAGGCGCTGTGTTGAAAAGCGAGGTGTTTAAAACCCCGATGACAGCCCTGCTGCCGGGCTGAATGGCGTACAGGAGCTCGTGCGCTGTCCTGTCTGCACTCCCATCCAATTGGAATACTCAATTGGTGTGAGCCCACATGCCGAACTCTTCGGTTACACGCCTAACAATCTCACGCTCTTCTTTCTAGCACAGCCTCTGCTGAGAAGCCTCCCTTCAGCCGCTGTGTTTTGGTCAGAGCCTGTTGGAGGAGAGCATCAGCCCGTGGGACGCTGGATTTTGTTGTGTTTGTTGCTGGCAGGCTGGAGGGGAAGGGGTTTTGCTCTGCTGTGCTTCCAAAAAGGGCGTTGCTGTCTCGGGGAAAAGGGGCAAATCTTGATGCTGTGCAACATCAAGGCTGCCCGGTGCTAGAGAAGAGGTTAAATGACTCGGAGGAGTCATTTTAGGGGTCTTTATGGTGGCGTGGGAGTGCTGTGGCTGGTAACCGCATGTACAAGCATCAGCTCGGGCAGAAATCAACTGTGCACAAATTTTCTACACAGCCTGTTTCCCCCTCGTTTGTCTCCCCTCCTGCCGTGCAGCTGCCTCCTCTCTATTCCAAGCAGCTGCTTTCTGGGGCTGAGAAGCTCCAGTGGTTTGGTAAGGCAAGGGTTTATACGGGTGCATCGGTGCAGCTTTGGGGTTGCTTCACTGGGACAAGTCCCCAGTCACAACAAACAACCCTGGTAGTTAAACAGACCAAACCCAAGGACAGCTCGGAAACAGCTGCGGCTTGTTTTAAACGTGCACTTATCAGGCTTGTATCTCGCATTCCTGGGGAAGGCGCTTTCTGCAGCTGGAGGGCTCTGCCATGGGAAGGGTTCAAACCCCAGGCGCGGGTTAAGTGGCTCTTTGCCCTGACAGCTCAGGTTTCAGCCCTGCACACCTTCACCAGCCAAGAGCCAGCTGGCAGCAGAGGGCTGACAGGTTATAAAAAGAAAAAAAAAAAAAGCCAGCACCCTCCCTCCTTCCTTCTTAGTTTCCTACTTCTGTGCTTAACCACGTGGCGCGTCGGGGCTGGCGGAAGAAAATCCCACGCTGGGTGTGCCCGATGCTCTCCTCGGCTGTTGACCTCCGTGCCGAATTCCTCCTCTTCTTCACAGCTGGGTTTTGATAGCTTGGGCCCAGCCCTCTCTGCAAATCCACTTTTTTGGTCATTTTTCCGCCCTTTTACTGCATCTCTCCAGCCTGCGTGCAGTGACGTGCTTGGGAAAAGCCCGTCTCCTGCAGGTCAGTGCCCGCGCTGTTAAAACCCAGGTGCTGCAGCAGCTGGGTCTTGCTCACGTGCCGCAATGTGCTTCCTTCCCTCGAGCAAATCGCCATCTCGGGCTGGCCTGCTGCAGTCCTGGCAGCGTTTTCAGCAGCAGCCACGTAGGGAGGATGCTTTTATTAAACAGCAGATCCGTCTGCATCACGCTGCCTCGGCTTCTTGCGCTGCTGCTGATTGCCTGGAGCGGGTGAGATGCCTCCCTCCGCTCCCATTGACCTCTCCAGCTCCGCACCCGCGGCCCCGGGATGCTCCTGCGATTGCAAAGCGAGATTTCATCCTCCGCCAGCTGGCAAATCAGTCCCTGCATCGCCCCGAGCCCGCAGCGGTTAAACGCCGCCTTAATTCAGCTTGGGGAGAAACGTCTCAGCAGGAGGAGAAGAAAAACTAGCCAAGCCTGAAAGTCTTCGGCGTAAACAGCCCCAAGTCCATCGCTGGGAGCACAGACGTGCTGTTTTGTGATCCCTGCTCCGGTGGCTTCATTTTCCCTTGCTTTTTTCAGCTGTTGCTCTGACAAACCTCCTGGAAATTTGCTCCTGGGGGTTCACCACCTGCCTGCGCCCTGGGGCTGCTCCCTTTGGGTGGCTCCGTGCTGCGAACCAGAGCTTGGAGGAGGAAAGATGGGTGTCCGGTCCAGCAGGCAGCCAAAGGAGCTCTGACGTGGCTGAAAATAAATGGCCAAAAATGAGAAGAAAACGGGAAGAGGAAGGAAGGAGGAATACTCTTTTTTTTTTTTTTGGGGGGGGGGAGGATAGAGCGTGAGTGCGGCATCTCTGCTGCCTCAGCCTGCAGGTAGCAAACCCCAAATGCCCTCCCTGTGCCAGTGGCCAGCCAGAGCTGCTGGCTGGGGGGTTATGGGGGCTGCAGCCCTTTCTGACAGCAGCATTAAGCACGTTTTTGGGGTGGCTGCTAACGCTGGCGGTCCTGGGAGCGTTATGCAGGAGCACAAAGGCGTTGTGCTGAGGATGCACGTAGCCGCTGCGTGTCAGCGGCGTGCTTCCAGCCATCAGACGGGAGCCATCGACTCGCTCAAATGGCGGAAAGGAGCCAAAATGCACAGCGCTGATGCTAGGAGGCCTTTTTGGACTACATATCGATTTTTCTACGGTACAGTGGTCAAGAAAGGGCTGGCTTGCCCGTGTCTTGCAGCTGCTGAAAGCTTTCAGCAAGCCTTTCTCCTGGAGGTGCTCGTGTCCCTGTGGAAATTTTAAGAATGAGTTTTAGGGATAAAACTATTAAGCGGAGCAAGAGTTCTGGTGGTGGTGCTCCCATCTCACCCACTGCACAGCACGCGTGGGGTTAGCCGAAATGATGCCGAACGGCACCTGCAGTCACGGCACTGGCTTGCAGGAGTCCTGGGTTTCCCATCCCAAGGTACTTGCAGGTTCCCTGCACCAAAATGCCATGCAGTCAAAGATTTTGGATGGTTTCGGTTAACGAGCAGAAAGGGGGAGCTTCCCCTCTGCCCAGCATGGCATGAACCAACTCCTCGGTGGTAAGAGCTGAAGGTGGAAATGTTAGACCTACTTGGTCCAGACGAGAGCTGAGCCTTGAAGGTTTTCCATCCTGCTGCTGGCACGAGAAGCGGGGCGGGCTGGGCCCAGCCCCATCTTTTTGCAGAGCACAAGGAGCTGCACGGCCCCTCCAGGTGAGCCTGGAGAAAGGGCTCAGCTCCGACAGCGCGTTAGCGAGAAAAACAGTTTGCTCCGTGTCGATGGAGGCTGACTCACGGAGATGCCATCTCGGGGACGCGTGACCGTGGGTGGGCAGAGCTGACACAGGCAGGAGGGCGCCCGGCTTGGCCGTAGCAAACTCGGAGCAGCTGCTGAAGGCGCTGGTGGCTGACACAGAGCATGGCCAGCTTCTAGGGGGCATCCACCAGGATCAGAGCAGCAAGCCCGTAGCGACGTCCCTAGGTCCCTGTGTTCAAGCTCCCCACCCCTTTCTCTTGTACTCTCCAGGCTCTCACTTTTTTGCCCCTTTCCAGCCCGTGAGCAGCAGGCTTTCAGATCTCGGGTAGCTCCATCTCTGTTCCCTTGCGTCTACCAACTGGGCACGTGCACCAGCAAAGCTGTTTTGGTGCAGGAACCCTTCACTGGTGGCAAGTCCTTGCCCTGAAGCTTTCAAACGAAAGGGTTGTTAGGCATTGGAACGGGCTGCCCAGGGAAGTGGTTGAGTCACCATCCCTGGAGGTCTTTAAGAGACGTTTAGATGTAGTCCTTAGTGATATGGTTTAGTGGAGGACTTGTTAGTGTTAGGTCAGAGGTTGGACTGGGTGATCTTGGAGGTCTCTTCCAACCTAGATGATTCTGTGATTCTGTGAAACGCCACGTTAGCTCCTGGGGAGAGGCGACTTGCTGAGCCAATGCCAGCGCTAAAGCAGGGGCTTTCCAACACCTTCCCACTCCGAAGCTGCTTTGCAGAGCGCAGCTGCTGCCGTTTCAGCATCACGATGCCTCACGTGTACGCTGTGCGTGCAGCCCCTGGGACTGCGCGGTGCCCACACCAGCACCCAGCACAGCAGGAGTCCCCAGCGTCTCCAAACCTCGAGAGCCTCCTCCTCGCGGCACTTCGCACCGGGTGTAACATCCCTGATGGCTCAAAGACCTGCTCAACAGGGAGAAGTGATGTTACGAGCGTGGATGCACTTTTAATTTAATTTAATGCCATTTAGGAGGTTAATGCTTCTGCTGGTTCCTGCGGGAGCTGCTCGTGGACTGTTCCGACCACTCGCACTGAAGAACACCCGTGCTAGCTGAGAGCTCGGCAGCAAGCAGAGGCAGCAGCACATGGGGAGACCAGCAGGGAAGCAGCACTCACCGCCGCTGTGAGCTCGTGCTTTAAATCAATCGAAGCGCGGGGGCCAGGCAAGCAGGCACGAACGCCTACAAGCCTTCTCCTCCTCTCTTTCAGCAGATGGCAATCCTGCTAACAGCACCGCGTCAGGTCTCCCTGCGGAACAAGTGGAGCAGAGCTGGGGATTTTGGCTCATTCTCACGTGCCGGCTCCGAATGAGGTTGCCCAAAATGCTAAATATTTATCGCGGCTTCACCCGAAGTGAGGCCAGTCCTCCCGTACCTCGAGCTGCCCCAGAAGGGGTAATTTGGGTCTCGTAGCAGTGCCTGCCCTGCTGCTTCTGTCTTTAGGGCATGCTGTGCTCCAGGACCCCATGGCTTGGGTGCAGGCTGGATGAGGCGCTGAAATCAGTCTGTTCACTGGGTATCTTTGCCTAGCTTATCCTGATGTAAGGTTTCCTAGCCGTTTTTTTTTTTTAATGGCATTTCTTCGTTGTCCCATTCCCCATTTTATTGGGAATTCTGGCACCATTCCAGAGAGGGCTGCAGGTCAGACAAGGCACCTTGGCTTTCCTCAATCTCCTCGTCGCTCGCTGGCTGAAAACCCCACTGCCCTATCCATGCCCTATCCATGTTTTTAACAATGCCCGTAAATATACATATGGTAAAAAAAACATAAACCCTATAAAAAAGTGTGCTCCGTTCGATTTCTGTTACAGCCGACTTACCCTGTCCAAAGGCCCTCAGCAGATCAATAAAACACCCACTTCTGCTTACGTCTTCTGGCATTTGAGGCTGACTGATTATGTCCCTCTCAAGCTGGAGGCAAAATGTGAAGCAGTAAGCTCACACAAAACCCCAAAACACATGCTGATCCAAAATACTTTCCTCCTAAGCTAATCCTACTAGCGGTCCCACTGGAGGTTAACCTTTTCCCTCTGAAATGGCAGGGTCGTTTTCGGTTCTGGCACTGAATTACAACAGTACCAAAGCAGAACTGCACGGCATTCCTGGCATGGTTTTAGAAGCCCGGGTGAGGAGCCACACCAGAGAATCCCACCTCGGCTTTCTTAGCTGCTCTAACGGGGCACGAATGCAGCAGAGCAGCCCAGCTCAGGGGAAGCGAGTGTTCTCAC
Source organism: Cygnus atratus (assembly GCF_013377495.2). Lineage (NCBI taxonomy): Eukaryota > Metazoa > Chordata > Aves > Anseriformes > Anatidae > Cygnus > Cygnus atratus. The sequence continues at coordinate 178,483,798 of NC_066362.1, read as the reverse complement.
CCCCCGTGCTTGCAAACACGAGTCTGCAGAGGACTCGAGCAGCACGAGGAGGACAGCAGTGCGTGCAGGCTCTGGCTATTCCCGGGGAGCACACGCCGTACCGTAGCAAGCCAAGAACGCTGACTTCCTGGGCTCCTTTCAGCAGCTTCAAATATCTTCTGCAGCAGTCAGCAGGCTGGGCCCTCCTGCTCGCAGCATCTGAGGAGACGGGAGAGTCACTGGCAGGATTTGCGAGAGCACTCCCGGGTCCGTGGGACACGATCAGCTGTTCGGAAAGCCTGGACAGAAGGCTGAGCGCCGGCAGGAAGCGTGTCTGCAGAGAGGGGCTGACACGAACGACTCTGAAAAAAATGGTCTGAGCAAAACCACAATGTGCGACGCGCACAGAGAGAGGGGCGCTTGTTTTACAAAGCTCCTAGGGCATTCGATCCCCCTCCCAAGCTTTTATTCCTTCAAAGTGCACCAATAATGGTATCTTTGCTTTTAAAACAGGCCAATCATTTCATTACTGTGTGCAGAAGCGATGCACGCATCTGAAAGACCAGAGGGAATGTGTCAGCCACGCTATAAAATCTCACCTATTTCATTTACAGGTACACTAATGAGTTGTTTTCCATTCTGTTTTCTTTGCTCTGTTTTCTAACACACAAGCTTTCAGAACAAAATAAGTAGTCCTGTGCCATCTACCTCCCTGCTCCACCCCTAAAGGATGCTGACTGCACAACCTCGCAATGTGCACTTCGGAAATGGGGGAATGGAGACGTGGATACGTTAAGAAATCTTCCCCAAAACACATGGAAACCCTGTGGCAAAGCCACCAATAAAAACATGTTTGTTTGTTTTTAAATTCATACCTACACTATCAAAATCATAACGTGCTTTCAGTCAATAAGGCAGATCATTACTTGGTACAAATTAAAATAATGATTTTATTGGTGTGCTGAAGCATAAAACATAGATAAAATAATAATAATAATAAAAAAAGATAAATCTATTCCTTGACGTACTTAGTAGACAGACATTTCTTTTTTTTCCCCAGTAACCACCCAGAAGGGATTGTCTTCTTTCCCACACCTGCGTATCAAACTATCTTTCCTTTATTATTTTATTTGTTTATTTGCTCCCATGAAGTCTAAGGACTGTGATGAGCACCACGGCTGGGCTATTTTTCCCAATCCAAAAGGAGCACAGCGTCCGTGCCACCCAAACGTTACACAAAGCATCGAGCATCTTCGCAGCCTTCCAGACAAAGCCCTGACGGATCACAGCAGAAGCAAAGAGCATGAACTTGGCTCTACAGGAACGCAAAAAATACAAAGTTACAGGTTCCTCTAGGACATGTTTTCCTCCTGAGTTATTGAGGCTTAGAAAAACCACGAAGCTATCCAGAAAAAGCAAGATCTGAACTCAAAAGATTTCTAATAAAGATAAATCCAATACAAGTTTATTCTATAAATATTTTTTTTGTCAAAAGACAAACATTTATAGAAACTTACAAGAAATATTCCTCTGAAAAACAAATGAGGCTACGGAAAATTACAAAGTATTGGTTGTTTTAATTTAAATTTAGCCTTGCACAGTTGGGCTGTGCTCAGTTCTGTCTGTAAACCCACAACAGCTCCCTTGGTGCGGTCACTCTCCTCTGTAGTTCTCTTCTGCTTCGTAAGCAGTTTTGTTAATCACTCTTGTCTTCTACTTGGTAATGTCTGTATTCTGGCTTCAGCTCCCACGTGTTTTTGTGGGTCCCCTTCACGTTGTAGATGCCTATTTCTCGGAGAATTTCTTTCAAGTATATCTGAAAGGAAACAAAACCCAAGTTATAAACAGTTACAAATGAGTTATAAAGGCACCCGACTGCCACAGCTCCCACTTCACACATGACATCGCCTCATCTCCCAAATCCCATTTACTTCGTTAGCACGACCGACGAGGAAATAACCCGACAGACAGCAAAACCATGTTTCTTTACATGGTTGAGCAGCGCTGCCTTGATGAGGACCTCACTGAAAAGAAGGCTGGATAGCTGTCACCCCCCGGGGGGCAACACGGAGCGGAGCAGGAGGTGCTCGACCCCCAGGTGGGACAGCTCCCCCCCCCGGCTGGCATCGTGCAGCCCCAACAGGGCACGAAAAGTCAGGAGAGGGATCGGGTAACGGGTACAAGCTGCACGAGGAGAGGCTTCATTTTGATATAAGACCGACATTTTTTACAGTGGGAACAGTCTGGGTACGTGGTGGGGTGCTCATCACTGGAGGTGATGGCTGTGATCCCACGGGCCATGCCGTGATCCTAAAAACGGGCCGCTTGAAAAATCAAAAGGCTGAGATTTCCCCGAAGCGCCGCAAGCGTTAGCCGCGCAGTTGGTCTCCAAATCTGTGTGCTGTGCTGTTTCTTACCAAACGACAAAGGCGCGGGGGTGCTGGGATGCTCTCTGCTTCGGGAGCTCGCTGCCGCGATAGACGGCTCGCGGTGCAGATGGCGACCGTACGCGAGGAGCGCTCCCGGAGCCGGCTGCCAGAAGTCCCCAACGTTGCAGGTCCTTGGCTCTTCGCGCCTCCACCTGCACTCCGCAAACGCTCACCTTCGGTTGTAGGATGACCTTCGCTGTGAAATTCCTTCGGCCTGCTTTAAGGTAGCCACCGTACCTTTTGGTATGCCGCAGAGATCTTCCTGCTGGGATTTCACGAGCCGGGCTAAAAGCTCTTGGCTTTTTGGTAGAGGAATCAGCTTACTTGCACTAGAATTTTCAGTATCTCGAAACCCTCTGTCTTCTTCTGATCCCGTCAAAGCCCCGAGCTGTTGGGTTTCGTGCCGTTTTGCAAAGCTTGAAGCATTTTATTACTGCCTTGTTTTTAGAGGAGGGTCGAGTAGGTGCCAGAGGATTTCCGAATACACTCAAATATTAAGACTAGGAAGGGAAATTCAAATATTAAGGAAAATTATGGGGAAAAAAATGCAGAGCTCTGATAACCAGTAGTATGAACTTTGACACCAGACAGCTCACAGCTACCACTCTCCTTTACTCCTTATATTAAACACCAGCAATTTGCTGCAGTTTTTTCAAGAGCCATTTGCCTGCTTGTTTGTTTAAATATTAATCAGTGCTGACTTCGACTGATTGCCATGGCAACCAGAGGCCACAGTTTAAGAATCTCCACGTTGAATTCATAATTGCTTTAGTCTGAGCAATTTAATCCTCCATGAGTGCTTATACTGAGCAGGAGTTACGGGAACCCTTCTGTTCTCTGTAGCTGCAGTTACACTAAGTGAAAATATCTACATACTCCAAGCTTTAACACAGCAAAGATTTGCTGATGACCCCAAAAAAGAATCGCCCAGTCTTTCTTCTTTACACTCTGCTCGTGTTTTGCCAAATGGAAAAAATGGGAAATGAGTAAAAATATGCTCGCAGTCATTAAAAATAAAAGTGTCTTTTGGAGAAAGCGATTGTTACTCTCACTCCCGTTACAAGCAGAAATTTACGAAGCCCAAAACATCCTGATCCCACACTAACAATGATGCTTCGTTTAGACGGATGTAGCAAAATGATCCTTAAAAACCTGTCCCAGAGCACCGAGGGCTATTCAGAAGAGACCACTTTGTCCAACAGGTCGATATATATACCAGACGAGATGCGCTTCTCGTTTCTTAGGGTCTTTTCTTCATCCAAAGCAGCCGTGAATGGAGACAAGGGTGTTCACTGCTGGGATGACTTCAGTCTTTGAGCGAGCAAAGCCCAGCAGGTGGCAGCAGGAGATCGATTTGTCTCTGTACACCTTCCCAAATGCAATCTGATGTAGAGATGCTGTCATTATTTGGCAGCCGGGTCACTAAAACAAATGCGCTCACTACAGCAGCAACGAAGGTGCAAGCATTTTTGTACGACAATGCTGCTGTTGTGCAACGCGTTTTTTAAGAGGTGATGAGAGCAGGTGAAAAAGCTATTTATATCGGGTATGTGTTGATGTGTCTGCTTGCATCTCCACTGCTTTGTTTGCAATCCCTGTGTATGCGTGTGAGGTAGCTTTTGGTGGTGCCACCGCCAGATACTTCAGTAGATGGCCGAGTGTGGGTGGAAGATTCCACAGAGGGTGGGGGACACTCAGATTCAAGGTTAAACTCCCCTCCTTACCGTGCGGACGGGTTCGTGAGAATAAAAAATAAATAAAAATGCACTTAGGCAGGTGAAGTAGAGCAAGATGCAGTTACTGTGCTGAGAGAGCTGATCTGCAGCTGGGAGCCAGGTCTCAAGATGGGATTGGGAGGAGCGCGGCGCGGTCCGTGGCGGCTGGCAGCTCGCTGCTGTTTGGTGGCAGTACCTTTGGGTGACATTGTGCACGATGCATCCCTTGCCTCTTACTACTTGCTTCCATGCCTCCAAACCACCCACCCAGTTAAAAGAGGGTTACTTTTAACTGGGTTTCAGACCCAGTTCCCCAGGCAATGCCACTTCTGGGTCAAACCTTCTGGACTTCCAAGAGTTTCAATTCAGCAGAAAACCAAAATGGAGGAAAATCAACCCGAACTGAAGAGCGAGATGAAAGGTCAGCTGCAAGTAAGGGCAGTTCAAGCTGGGACAGTGCACTGCAGCAACCGAGTGTTTCAAACACAGTCCCATTTGCCTCCCCTGCTCCGGGTGGGGGAACTAGAAGTGGTTTTAGGGCAGGCAGCTGAGAACGTTGACCCAAAAAATCACTCTGCATGAACAGACAGCACAAAATTGCTGGAGCTTCCAGACAGCTACACATCGGGGATAATCCTGCTCTACTTGACCTTACTGGAGAGCAAGTGGCGTGCCCAGATGACATGATGGTTCCTCCCGTGAGATCCCTTCTTCCCCAGCCACCAGGACCCACCTGCATCTTCAGGCAGGCTCAGCCTGATGGTATAGCACCACGAGAAGCCACTCATCTCCACATTCCTCGTCAATGCCAAATACCACACTTTAGAATCTGGTGAGCACTAATCAGGGACCTGTAATTTCTTCTCACAGAAAGATTCTATGTATTTATATACACGTAATCATAATACAGAAGTTAATCTGTGGGTAATCTCTTTGCACGGTTAAGGCAGCCTCTGCTCTGTTACACATCCTCTATTTTACATAAAAATTGAAACGCTGTTGTAGAATTATGAGATAAGAGCATTTTTGAAAAGCTGAAGGAGGCACTAACTTCCAAGCTCAGAAAACCCTCCTGAAACTTTCAGCAAAAGAAAACCTCAGACTTAGCATAGCCATTACTTAAAGCTGAAATGTAAGAAAAAACTGTAAGCAGTATACGCTATTTTGAAACAATACAGTTCCTATTAGATCACTGGCTCCATTTCTTATAAATATTTGATTGCTCACATAAAAAGCGTATTTTGTTCTCAGCCATTATGCCCAAATCTGGAATTACAGCAACATTTCCAGGGAGCGCTCTGTATTTTCATCTGGGTAGATGACAACAGATTCGTCCACTAATGCAAATTGTTACTTTTCATTAAAAAGAAAAACAAATAAAGCCAGGCTTCCCTAATATAACAGCAGTTTGCATTCAGAAACAACTCGCTTTGGGAGTTCATGATCCCAAAATAAAGATGGCAGCAACTTACATGCAATGTATTCTGCAGCAAGGATTCCACTTGCTGTTTGCACTTACCGTTGCATAATAAAAATACCCTTGTTTATTTGTTACTTCCCTAACAAAGACTTTGATTCCCTCGGACAAGTGTATTTTAAATATTATTAGCCAGTGACATAGGCACCTAGGACTTCACTTTAACCAGAGCCGCCGAGACAGCAGCAGTAACATTTTTTTCTCACTTCTGAAAATGACCTCAACATTTAGAAACCAGAGGAGAAATTACATACACAGAAAATCTTAGACACTGTGACAGAAAATAAAGCAGTGAACACTCAGCGGAGATTAATTAACAGCCAACCTCCGTGCAGCACGGGGACAGCGTGCCTGTTCAACCTGTTGGCATTTGCATTTTTTTTAGGAGGCATAGCTGCTCTGTGAACAATAGGGTCACAGTGGGAGCCAGCAACGGATCCTTTATTTTAAGTAAAAAAAAAAAAAGTTTCACGCCAGAGGCTGAAGTTCCTCAGCATCAGGGAAACCTGCACACGGGGTGAAAACTGGCAGAGCAGCGGAAGACGACGGCCGGCATTTCAGCATTTTTAAATGGAAATGAATGCCATCAGCAACTCCCCAGGGAAGTTTTTAAAGAGTCCAGTTAGGAAATTGTGACAGCTTAGTTTTGATTTTATCAGCATACTGGCTACCCAGTGAATGAAGAAAGGCATCAGGAAGATTTGCTTCATTTAGAGTATCCAGGCACGAGGACGCTGGAAGGACACTGACACCTACTGCAAAGATCCACCTGGGAGTTAACAGCAGATCCCTAATTTTCACACACATGATGAAACTGAGACTGCACAGGCCGCTCGGGGGAAAGGGTCTAACAGCTGGAACGATGTCAGGAACCCTCTGGTAAATAAGAACAGGGGGGCTGTCATTGAGACCTTGCCTATGCAGCTGATGCACCATGCTGTGGGCATTCAGGAGCATCTAATGACAGCAGAGATACGTAGTCATGATTAGGAATTTATCATAAAATCATTTATCATGTAATAAAATTCATCTGAGGTATTGTGCAAACACAGAATACCCCACACATCTAATCCTCGGGGAGATGACTAAAACAAAAGGTGGATCATCCTGCCCAACGTCTGGTGCTCAGTGAAGAAACCTGTGTCAGAAGCACAGTTCCTCCAGGCTGCTTTGAGTCGATGCAGCGACAGGTATGTTCCAGAGGTAAGTGCCTCACAGGGAGAAGAAAACTTTTGTTCTCCCGTGGCTTAAATGGGAGTTGCGGAAGACTATTTCTAGCTGAAGTCATGTTCGGTGGGATAAATCTGCATCTACTTGCATTCAAAATTACCAACATAGTGACTGTCACACCTATCTCTTACAAAAAAAAATTCCTAACGTTTTCTTGCCACTGCCTTCGTATCTTCTTCCTATCCCTTCCGCCTTCTCAGCTTCCATGACGCCTTCTCTGCCACACAGATAAGGAGTTGACTCATTAGATAAATGAATGAAATGGAAAAAATGAATATATTATCCAACTAGTTTCTTCCAAGATACTACAGCACTGTGAACCTACACGTATTTGATTTGGGTAACATCTCTGTGCAGCTTCTTAACCAAACAGATTGTGCTCCTTACACTACACAAATCCTCTGGTACAGATACACTTTCTCCTAAGCATGAAATGAGCAAAACTGGTAAGCATCTCCATTTTCCCCCCTCTTTTTCAGAGCAATTAATTTTTGTATAATCCAGCTGTCACTGTTCCTTCTTCTGCCCTTAGCTCTAAAAACTTTTGAAATTGTTGCTCCATTTAGCAACATAATTAATTTCCCTTAAGTTTTCTGAAAACTGCAGCTGGGTTGTGGGTAGACATCAAAGTCAGCAGTGCAACACGTCAAAAGTACAAAAGATACCAACATCTTGGGAGAAAACAAGCAATACCAGCTGCTACAAATGCTGTTCAACAGAAGCCAGTGACCAATAAAAGGAGGCCAGTTTCAAACTAAACACCATGAGCATGGGCAGGGGTTTGGAGCACTATGGTAGGTGAAGCTAAGGAAATGCAAATCACAGGAAAAAAGTTTGGTAGTCCTACCAAATAACCCGTGCATGCGGAAAAAGAACACAGCTTCTGCAAACACTTCTAATTATTACTGTGCTAGAACTTTATCTCTTCTGTGTGCCCGTTTGCGATAAAGCCAGCAGACAGAAGGAGATAAAAGCATCAGCTATACAATTTCCTGACCTGTCATCCCATCTTCTCAAGAACTACAGCTGCGTTTGGTTGGCAAGCAACAATCACCCACTTCGTCTGCTGCTGTCTCCCTTCACTCCTGCCTAGTCTACAAGGAAAGCTCGAGGGGAGGGAAGAGAGGAAAGAACTGGAAAGTTTATGTTCATAAAGGAGCTGGCAAACACTGAAGAGTAACACACACATCATGTGAGTGCATGTGTTCATGCTTTTCCTGTTCACCAATCAAAACAAGTCTTTTAAAAAAATCCAAACAAAACCCAAATAACAGACCTTATAACCCCTCTACTCTAAGACTTCTTTTATTTGTAAAGGAAATTGAGTGCTTTTGGGGGTGTTGACATGCCTGATCTCCTAACATAAATTCCTAACACAAATAATGTTCACAGGAGACATCACAGCATTAGAGAATTTGGCTTCTTGTATTAAAGAGAACCTAAACAAGCAAGGGACAATTTAGGCTACTTTAACCACCTCTGCCAAGGAAAAGCATACTCACTGCAATGCTTGCTTGGTATCCTATACAGTTCTACAAGAGTCAACTTAAAACCTGGTGATTTCCATTTGTTGTAAAACACATTTTGAGATCTGTTTCAAATGCATACAGTATATGTTAAACTATTGGCTGGATATGGAAGTAAACATAATAATAACTACAGAAATGCTTCTATTAAAATACTACTTGTACGTACCACTGGCTGTTTGGTTATGTCCACCAGGTCTTTAATGTTGTAATACTGATGTTTCTCAAAGGCAGAAAAGAGCATGTCCAGTACTTGTTGTTTATCAGCTCGAGCCCGTTTTCCATCTTCTTTCTTTTTCTTTTCATATTCAATCTATCAATTAGATACAAAACATGTTTTAAAGACATTCATATGTAAAGCTGTATAATTCTTAGTGCTGAACATTAAGACATAAAAAACTCTATAACAAAACATTGTTCAATGACTCAGTGCTTTTCATCTAAAAATTTTTCTTTTGAGCACTCAAATGTTCTTTTATGAACATAGACTAAGCATTTTGTCCTCAGTACAATAAGCCTTTCAGATATGTATCTCTGCTTTAACCAGTAAAAAAAACAACAACGGCAACAAAAAAATCAGAAACAGAGCCTGCAAGATGTGCCCAAACCTGAAGAGAGAATTATTATTAATACAGGAATCTGAACTGAGCTGGTATTTTCACTCTGTTGATGTCATAGGATAATAATAAACAACCTGCAAATTACCACGCTCAGGAAAATCCAGGGACCAACACAGCTGCACCCACGACCACAGCAATCACCTGCTCAAAGCACGCTCCAACGGCCCCTAGACATTGCCTCATCTGTTCCAGAAATGGCACCTGAGACAACCACTCCATCAGTGTAAAAACAATCTTCTCCAAGTAACAGCACACTTCTAGGAAATGGCTGGGAGCTCTTCAGGAGAAGTCTGACTAACACACACAAACTTACTGTTTGTTGTCCAAAAATAAAACTCTGAGCACGTACAGGCCCCTCATTGCCAATTATCATCTTACTTCAGGATGTATATTTAAAAAAATATTTAAGTGTTTTAATCTATGCAAGATGACCATATATTTTTGCAGAAACTTTTATCCCTGCCAGTCTCCAAAAATACCTCCTGCATTTCACCAAGTTCATCATCAGAAGCAAGCTTTGCACAGACCAGCAGACGCCAAACCAACCCCGACCACCACTGATCACCAAGTGCAAAATTTACCCGTGCATCACCCCATCCACCCCCCGAGCACCCCTAATAACCCCCAAACTCTTTGGAAATGACAAACATGTCCCAGAACATCATATATTTGATGTCATCAGCAGGTGCTTGCAGACAAACTGCATGGGTGGATGCAAACCAGCGTGACACAGCAGAACAGATTCAGGCACTAGATAAAGCCCTGGCTGCCAGCAGGATAATTTTATACAATAGTCATCCTGCTTCTTATGTCTCCAACCTTATCCTCAAGGAAGACCTTCAGAGAAGAAGCCTAAAAATGAAAATTTAAGGTTCTACTGGATACTAGAAATCGTATTTTTGATGAGAGACATTAGTTTTATGGCACAATTTATTTTTTTCCTGTATTTCACAGCCAGCTAACTCCCTCCTGCTCTCCGAGAGATAATATCCCGTCTCTTGGTATCTGTCTCAAGAGGGTAAAGACTATCAGCACCTTTGCCCTTGCTCACGGGTCTCTGGCCAGCCAACTTTCCGTTCAAATTCTGGTACAGATTTCATCATTAAATCGAATGCAGAGCAACGGTTTCCAACCTGTAACTTGAAGGTTGTTCCTGCTGCTTAAAAGTTGGAGATGGGCTCGGGCATCCAAATACTTATCTGCTTTTCCAGTTACATGTCAGTGCTATGAAGGATACAGCATCTCTGCTCAAATCCAATTAATTTTCATCCACTGATACATTTTGGTGCAATTATTTAAAATATTCAGCCTCTTCATTAAAAAAAAAAAAGCCATTCAAAACAGTAATAGTTTTGTAATGACAGTAAACTGCAGCATCAAGTAAAACAGCTTTGCGTAACATCATCTCACTTGGCATGATCTGTAACAGAACTGCTACACCACAGAAACTGGAGTAGGAACATAAATCTAGGACATCAGTCTTGCTATAAATAACAGTTTGTCAAAACATTTGCTTCTTCTCAAAGTCCAGCAGACAAATCATTAGGGCCCTCTGCTGACCTTGGAAAGGTTTTAATTATAAGCTTTGGAAACCATGTTGTGGATTCAATTTCTTTCTTCTGCTGGTGTAGTCTCACAATAGAGGGTAATGCCAAGTAGACCGCATCTAGCTGCAAATGCAGGAAGTAAAACTGCAGGGATGTTGAAATATATCTGAAAAAGTCTACTCAGTCTAGATGCTTTAAAACTACAAGCCCAAAAAACAGTCAGGATCCATTAGTATAATAGAAAATTATTACACGACTTATAAAATGACAACGTTCTTGTGGCTGTAAGGCTGAATTCTTTACCAAGCAGCATGGCCATGGATGTACTCAGGGTTATCTGCCTTGCAGCTCCACCAGCAAAACAGAGGCCTGTTCCCTGCTGGGTATATTCACATGGTCGTACAGGCATCGGAGAGGCAGGGAAAAACTCATTCACCTAAAAGTTTACGTCTACATACTGGAAGGAGCCCAGCAGAGGGCCACCCAGTTGAGGAAGGGCCTGGAGCACCTCTCCTGTGAGCAGAGGCCGGGAGAGCTGGGACTGCTCAGCCTGGAGAAGAGGAGGCTCAGGGGGATCTCACCCAGGGCTGTGAATCCCCGCAGGCAGGGGGCAAAGAGGCCGCAACCAGGCTCTTGTCAGGGGTGCCCAGCGCCAGGCCAGGGGCAGTGGGCACCAAGGGGCAGGCAGGAGGCTCCCTCTGAGCACCAGGCAGCACTTGTGTGCTGGGCGGGCGGCTGAGCACTGGCCCAGGCTGCCCAGAGAGGCTGTGGGGTCTCCTCCTGGGAGAGCGGCACAAGGCGCCTGGACGGGGTCCTGGGCACCCTGCGCTGGGGACAGGCCCCGGGTCTCTCCCTCCTCCCCCTTAATTTACACCTGGTTCAAGTCAGAATTTCCTAAGATACATGGTGATATATGATGTGTTTCTCCTGCCAGAGAAACCAGCGCTCCACAGTGACCACCTATGAATTATGCGGCAACCACTGTCATGTCCTGACTCAATGCAGAAATGTAGGGACGTGCCACTAGAACATGTGTGAGTACTGAGGACAATAAAGCATGCAGACTTTAGGACATGCATTTTTAATTTATTTTAGTATGATAGTTGTCCCTTTGGTCTTGAAAAATACATGAATGTCACATCTCAGGCTACAGTCCAAAGTTTATACTTCAGGCTAGCACTGAAAAGGGGCTGTTTATGATCAGAATCCCATCACAATGTCTAGTCTGGGAGTCGTATCTCCACCTACAGCAACAATTTTGGTTTCTATTTTCTAGTAGCATTTTTATTTGAAATCTGTTTCTTTGCTATGTAAGCTGGAGAGAGCCAATGGAAAAACCCATTGTAACGTAAGTAATGAGATTGAAATTGCTTCTTAATGAGCAAGATCACCATGAAGTATGGCAGCATCGTCATTTTACATGGAATGAGACCAAGACAGAGAAAATACCTGGCAAGCACAAAGTTGCAGACAGTGCCATGTTATATTATGTTCTCAGAAGAAAATGAGTAAACAACAAACCCAAATATTACTGAAAATACACCAATCTAGCTGGGTACACCAAATATTTTTTGTCAAAAATTGGTCCAGATTCTTTCCCTTTGGTAGTTCACAGTCAAGCACAGGAACTGCTGTTCTGTAGGGTATATGGTATGTTTCTTTCCACATCCGAAGGAAAGAAAGAACTACACCTTCATGAGATCCTCTTCAAAAATCAAGACACTGACACTGTATTCTCCTGGAAGCAGACTTTTCTGAATAGTCTCTTCAGTCAACTGCAACGGGCTTTCCTGAGCCTGACTTTTCAATCTTCCTTGACTGAGGCATTCACATATTTTCCAGTTTTTCTGTGCAGTTGCTGATCAGGTCATGGCTGGTATCAGTAAACAACACTCTACTGAGCTGTCAACAGAGCACTATTACATTTGAGACACTGGCGTATGGGGACATAACAATGTTTTGAAGATACGCGCATGCTAACGTTTTACAGGAGGAAGAGAGAGATAATTCTGTGATTATCCAGCTTTAACTATTTGCCAGAAAAGACCTGATACTTCAAAGGTCAAGTTCAGAAGATGGTAGGAGAGATGAAGGCATTTCTATTTGCAGTGCCCGACTGAGTTCTGGGTCCCTGCAAACACTTGAGGTCACTATTCAGTGTAAAGATCTCTGAATTTGTTTCTGAGGTTAGTAACTTCTTTCTGACTCCACAGTACAGCAGCTGATAGATGTGGTGTGAAAGATGCAGCCAGTTACAGGCTGCATGACTCTGCTGCAAGAGCAGCTGTTACATCTGTTCTTCCCAACCCTTCTGTGATTTTCTACCTGCCCCCCCAAATAAAACAAAACCAAAATGAGTAAGAAGAATAAAACCAGAAACGAATTGCAACCTCCTCAGGTAGGCAGGTCACGCTGAAGGGATGGAAGAAACCAATCTCATCCTTTTCTGGTTTGTTTTTAAGGAGAAAGAACAAGAGCCAGGCACTGAGGTCATTTGTTCTGTACATGGCAGAGCTATGGGAATAACAGGTATGTTAGGGGGGCAAAGAGGAAAGCTACCGTGACTCTCAAGACTACCTATAAAAGCAATACAAAAAATCCACAGTGCTGTTCATACCACTCCAAATGAGAAAAAGGGAAAATGTGCTTAGCTAGCAACCAGCTACAACTCTCTCCATGTGGAGAAAAGAAATAATCCTTTTAAAATTGGTGCTTCCTACGCACGGGAAAAAAGTAACAATAAGGAAATTCTCAAAACTGTATTCGCTGATGTTAGGTCTCTGACAGGATTATCTCATAATTGGGTATTAAATCCTAACTATATGAATAAAAGTCTCAGGTAAAATAACACAAAGTGGTATTTCGAACTGAAGCACAATCTTTTTTTGCTAGTAAACTACTACTCAGCATTCTTCTTTCTCTATTATTTTAGTGGCTCAGAAAACCCTCCCCAGTAGGTAGGAGCTTGTATTTTACATCCTCTGTTTTATCTAAAGTAAATCAAAGAAAGTGTTTGCATTTCCTATGAGAACACAACGTGAATATTCTAAAATTCTTCATTTTTTTAATGTATAAAAACAACTCACACATAAAACTGATTGTCAACCCCCTCCTTGGCTGCAAACAAGTTATTTGCAACTGGTGTCTCAGTCGCCTATGTTTTAATTAGCAACACTAGCTTTTACCTCCAGCTTCAGCAACAGCTCCCACTGTTGTCTAGAAACACTGAGTGCATTGTGAAGTGTGTTTTAAAAAAACATGGTATGTGTTGCTTGTTTTCTTCTTTTGTCTTGTATTCATGCTGCTCATAGCAAGTTACAATGCATCCTTTCATTTTTTTTTCCCTTTCTGTTTTCTGTGTAAACAAGATGTTTTATGCAGTAGGTTTAAAACACTTCTTGAGAGCCACATTACAGAATACATGTGCACCGTAAACTAATTATATTTATTTAGAACTGCGTAGATTTTAAATTTAAAGAGCATTAAAATATGGTTTGATTTCAAGGAAGGACCATTTTAGAACAAGCTGTCAAATGGAGAAGTTGCTAGCTTATCCCTGCAAGACTTCATAGAGAAATCAATTTCTCTTTGTTTACCTTCACAGTATGTTGCTAAGCTTGCTGAAAAGCTGCCAAAATTGCCTTCTTGAAGGTATCATTAATAGGGAAGCTTATGTATTACACTTCTTTGGTAGACAGATAACACACAGATGATAGAGAAGGCATGATAAGTGGGACTAAATATAAAGTTTTATCTGAAGATGTCTGAAAGAAGTTTTAAAAGGTCTTAAATTCTTTTCATTCTTTTTTTTAAACCAAGGAATTACCTGATAATCATTGAAACCATTTTTGTGTTGCTCTATTGACTGAATATCAGATTTCAGCTCTATGCAAGGCAACAGCAACCACACCATGCAAGGCTTTCTTGCTTCAGCTGCAAGAAGCATCATGCTCGCATGCTCTCACCCTGATGGGGGACTTCAATCACCTGGGTGTGAGCTGGGGAAGCCCCACAGCAGGCTGTGAGCAATCCAGGAGACTCCCAGAGTGCGTTGAGGATAAATTCCTGGTCCAGGTATGAGACAACCCAATCAGAAGAGAAGCGTTACTGGGCCTCGTGCTCACCACTGGGGATGAACTCATTAAAGAGGTTAAGACTGGAGGCAGTCTGGGCTGCAGTGAGTTTGCTCCTGCTCCTGCTTGAGTTTGTGATCTCAAGTAATACGGGCTTGGTGAAGAGCAAAGGCAGGATCCTGAACCTCTGAAGAGTGAACTTCCAGCTGTTTAAAGACCTAGTGGATGAGATCCCCTGGAACGCTGTCCTTAGGGACAAAGGAGCTGACCAGAGCTGGCAGCTCTTTAAGGATGCTTTCCTTAGAGCACAGGAAGTCTCCCTCCCCCTGTGTAAGAAAACGGGCAGGGAGGGCAGGCAGCCGGGATGGCTGAGCCAGGAGCTGCTGGTCAGACTGAGGCGCAAGAAGGAAATGCACAGGCAGGGGAAGCAGGGACACGTGGCCTGGGAAGAGCACAGGGATGCTGTCCGGGTGTGCAGGGATGGGGGCAGGAAAGCCAAGGCACGGATGGAACTGAGCTTGGCGAGGTGGAGGGAGGGGATTGTGCCCCTCTGCTCTGCCCTCGTGAGGCCCCACCTGGAGTGCTGCGTCCAGGGCTGGGCCCAGCACAAGGAGGGTGTGGGGCTGTGAGAGCGGGGCCAGAGGAGGGCCGTGAGGGTGGTCAGGGGGCTGGAGCACCTCTCCTGTGAAGACAGGCTGAGAGAGCTGGGGATGTGCGGCCTGGAGAAGAGAAGGCTCCGGGGAGACCTCATGGCAGCTTTTCAGTACTTAAAGGGGGCTTGTAAAAAAGACAAGTTTCCTGTTTTTCCTGTGAAAAGTCTTGTCCCAAACAGGTCTGTCATATAATTACAAGCAATGCACTAAGTTTAAGAAACTACCTTCTGTTGAAAACACCAGAAAGATGTAATGAAGAGGTTTAAAAAGTCCATGGACTTGTTCTCCCAGTCTTACATCCTTTGAGTCATCTAACCTGAACCTTAATAAAAGACTTAAAGAAAATAAAAATGTTGTAGGAAGTAGTCCTGCCTGGGTCTTCAGAGTCAAGGCAAGGCCAAGAATGATTCAAGTGTATGTCCGATTAGACTTCTCCCATCAGAACATCTTTAAGGCAAATAGGAAAACCAAGCACTGCCCAACCATGGATGTGGACATGGACAGCTATGTATCTGCTAAGAACGTTACAATTAGTTCACAAGAGCATTGTAACTTTTTAAGAGGCCTGGTTATATCCTGGTTATATTGCCTGAATTATCCACAAAACTTAAATTTCTGTAACAGTACCACCATAGCAGTTTGAAACTGGAATAGAGATTCAAAGATTGACTACACAAGTTACACTGTTGTATATATACCAGTGTGACTATTTTGATTAAATGTCATTCCCTTAGCCGAAATAGTATTATTGCTCTGATCATCTATGTATAGATCAGACTTTGTACAGCAACTACTATAAAACAGTCCCATGAGAGAAAAATGATTATTTTGGGTTCTGTAGATATGCTTTTCCGAATAATGCTTAAATATCACCCAGTATATTATCATTTGTTTTATGTAAATAAAATCTTAATAAAAAGTGTAAAAGTTTAAATGACTAACACACTGACTCATTTCTAGTATGACTTAACATTCCTCACATTCAACACTAACAGTGATTATACATGCATACATACAAATTACTCAAAGAGGATCTTTAAGAAAAAGGACATTATAGTTTGTATGTACATCAACTGATCTGGAACAGCAGCGTGGGTGTAATATTGACAAAGCTAATGATGCAAATAACACGTACTATGAAGGTATGAAACTGTGAAAAATTATCAGCTGCTATTCTTTCCTACTCATGTCAGTTCCTGCAGAGGACTAGAAAATAAAGATTCAAGCCTTTTGCCCACCTCCATGTGATATTTTATTTGGCTCAAAGGAGTGCTTCCACATCTTATGGCACAAAGCAAGAATTTTTTTTTATCCCCAAACTTTAAAATTACATTTAAAAAAAAAAAGACTAGAGGGAGAAAGCAGTAAAGACATTGGAAAAGGTTTGGGTAAAGGCAGTCTGTCCTCCACCAGGTAACAAGAGAAGATAAGAATTGGCAGACCTTAACCCCAAAGGTGGTGTGGGTTTTGAAGGAGAAAGAAGATACCCAGAAGAAAAACTATGGGAGAAACCAGATAACATGGAAGATTTCCAAAGACTGTGTCCTGCTGTGAGCAAAGGGCTACAGAAAGCCTGGACTGCCAACAGCAGCACCATGATTCTGGAGTCCTGAGCCAGACACCTCCTGGCTAGAAGAAGGGAAAATATTCAAAGCTACTTACATTATATTGATGATTAGCCACGGGTTTGTAATTGGTGGTTACTGCTTTGTCCAGCTGCTGTGATAGCCTTACAGGTTTAGAAGATTCTTCTATCTGTAATCTTCAAAAGAAAAAAAAGAATAGAATTAATAAAAGCTTCAGACAAGCACATACTCAAAATGTTCCCCAAATCTGCAAGTATGAACCATCCCTTATTGAAGGTGAGCTGCAAACAAATAATAAGGCAAAATAAACGAACACTTCTGAAATTTTTCCTACTCCTTTTGCTTGAGGACACTGTGGATTATTAGGACACTAGATGTTACTGGAGATACTGAAAACCAAGCAATTGTGAAGGGAAGATACTGAAAGCTGTGTCTGAACACAGACTTCAAAAGCCTCATATTCACATGGAAACAAAGCCCTTGTATTTAAAAATTATCAAAACCAAAGCAAACAAACCCCAGATCAGCTTACTCGGCTGAGAACTGAAAAAGCTTTCAATTTACCTCTGTTGACACCCAGGCAACAGCAAAATCAGACTCCATGACCTTCTCTTAGATATTTTAATGTAAAAATAAAGATTTCTCTGACCTTTCTTTTGGCACTATAATATAGCATCAGAGCACAAATAACTATTTGAAAAGCACTTTTAAAAACAAGAAGACAGAGAAATCCACCCAGTTTCAAAACAACGTGCAATCAAGTCTCAATGAAACAGCTGACAAAAGGTGACCTTTAGTCCTGTTTGGGAAGGACTATAGGAAGCATAGAGGTTGAACATATTTTGTTAAGTTCATCTCTTTGTAACTTAAAGATTACTTATGATGGTTTTGAAAAAGAGCTCCATATACTTCAGGCTTTGCTGTCAAGAATTACTGTTTGAAATGAAGATGCAGGAAACCAAGGTTTAGAAAGGTGCAAGCTAATGCTCCTCCAGAGAATATATCTTCATGATGCATCCTGTTAATATTTAGAAAAAACTAAACTGTTACCATCAATGCAGTTATTTCATTTCCAAATTTTGTCTCATAGATAGATATATACCTGCTTCCTCTTGAATCTTTGCAAACTTGTCCTTTGTTCTATAGTTTTACTTAGCCTTAATAGACCATTGCCTTGTACTCTAGATTTCTAAATCAGCAGAAGGTACATCAATGCCTTCTTCTGTCCAAATGTAGCATGTTTTCTTCTAAGCTTGAAGGAAAATCAATCTGAAGGTAAATGAGTGGGTTTACCACTGCTCTAGCAAATCAAGGTAGAAGTTTTTATCACAAGAGTTTATCATCTGGCCTTCAATCTAATTAAATGATTTTAAAGATTTTATTGACCTCATTGCCAAAGGTCTCCTGAACTCTTAACTTTCAGAAAGAAGCACAGACATTACAGGAAAGCTAAATGAATATTGTCCAAGTCTTTTTCTCCACATCCTCATCTCCTGATTTTCTTTTTCTTTGTGGTCTCAATAAATACATATGTTTTTTATTAGTAGTATTTATTATTATAAAAGCCTATATGATATGTATGTCTTTTTAAAAAATCTTCTCTTGCAGTTCATCTTTTTTCTTATTTTTGTGACACATGGAGTCTTTCTGTCCTCCCTCTCCCTCACTGTACTTTTCACCTCACTTCTCCCCTCTCCCTCTTTTCCTTCAGTGAAGGAAGCAGAGAGACATTTCCTGCTAAACCTTTTTACAGATATTGCTTCTGTTCATGAGACAGCGGCTCCTGGAGAATTACACATCTAAATGTCCCATGACTCAAAGGAATAGGTGGTAATCCACCATTAAGCCTCCAAAATAACCTTCTCTAGACCTTCTAGTATCCTTCTTTTTCCTCTAATACCTTTCATTTCTCTTCTGTTTTTCCTTCCTGCCCTTTTCCGGCCTTCCAGGGTAGCCTTTGAAACAGGGGAGGAGAGGGGCTGTGCTGCCGCATGTTCTCAGTGAGCGTCAGGATGGACACCTTGAGGACTAAGCCACAAACTTTATGTATCCATTTCTCACAAGGTTTTCCATATTAGCGATTAGGAACACCTATATAACACTTTAAGTTTCTGGTAGGACATTAAGAAGGCCCAACAACCACCCGTCCCCTACTTTCCTTCACACCCCAGTGACACTCGATGGCTCACACAAAACCAAAGAGCAAGGCCGTGACTGCTGAAGGCCACAGCCTGGAAGCTTGTCTCTCCTTTTCCTTTTAGGCCACTGCACCACCCCCTTCTTCATCTGGACCAGAATTTTATATTTGTTTGGCGATGTTGTTCCAGAGTCCTTCTCATTACAATACATGTGAGAGACAAACAAGGTTCACAACAACACCAAAGTACATCAGAAAGTCTCCTTCATGCTCTCAGGGAACACTAGGCTTCAGAGGGTGGCACTTTTCCATGATTAAATCCCCCTTTCATATGGTTTTATATTCATTACTCTTAACAGGGTCAATGTACAATATCCACCATTTCTTCAGGAAAGCAGCCAGAGAATATTAGCCCTTCCATAATGAAATGCCAAAGACTGAAAGTACGGACTGAACACGTTTTCTTAGAAGAAAATGCTTTATAATGGTAGTGTCAACCCCCCTCTAACTTCTTAATAAATTAGATATTTAAGCATGCAAACAACGGAGAGCTCTTTAGCCTAGAGCCTGTAATGAGAGCTTCACACTGCCGAATGCTAAAGGGCTCTTCCTGTTCTGGCATTTGAAAATTACAACACAGGAAATTTCATCACCCATTTCAGTGAAGCTTCCATAAATTAATTATTTTTTCTTCTTCTTTTTGCATAGAAGAACACCAGCAATTTATCTCTTAACATTTTTCACTTAGAAGGACTCGCTATGCAGGAAGCACATTTCAGTGATTTTATTTTAACCTGCAAACTGCTAATTTGCAAAACGTAGAAAACCAAAAGTGTTGAACTAATACATTTCTGTGAGGCTTCCATAGGTGTGATGGCAGTTAAGTTACACATAACATGTGCAGTTCCTCAGAACACAGTAGAGAAAGTAAAGGAAAACTTCTTGCCTTCTTAGGAAACAGGCTGCAACCCTACCGAGTTATAAAATGGTTATCTAAGTTTCTTTGTGAAATGACAGAAAAATTCAGAATGATCAACACGTACCAACTAACCAAGATATCATACATCTCATGTATGCATCTCAGGTGGAAATTTCAGAGATACCAGTGTTATATTTCAAAATTTCTTCCGTTTGTGCCAATGGTTTTCAAATTTTGATCCACAGATCTCAATCCATCTTCATAAAACTGGCCAACACTACGGTGCTGACTTTTACATCCTGTTCCTACCAGATAAACTGCTGTGGTGAAAAGCAAGAGCACATCACATCCCTGGGATCACTTTTTAATGGCAGCAATTACAGCAGTTGCCACATGCCAGTACAGAATTCTAAATGGGAAGCACGGTGACTCACGAGACAAACCTTTTTATTAATATGCATTTATTCTACCCATGCATGTTGCTCTTCGTCTCCCTAATGGCTGCCCTTCTCATTTCATTTCTGAAGTGTTCACCATCTCCTGGAGGATGACAGAGCCTCAGATTGCCTTCCTTCTGCCAGATTTCCGGGCTGAATATGGTCACAAATTACCAAATCGTTGACGTGTTGAAGCGCTGAAATTTGCTTAGTGCATTGCAGGGTAAAAACAAATACCCTGCAATCACTTTATCCAGACAATTTGTTGGTAGAGATGCTCTTTGTGGTGAAAATATGGTGTGGGGGCTTTTAAAACTATGATATCATTTTCCCATATTCAGAAAGTAGTATGTCTGGGTGAATATAATGGATTTTTTTTTAATTTGTATAGCTGTTGTTTGAAAAAAGTTAAGGAAACATATATATTTACATATTATAATAATTACACAAATTTTTAACAGAAGCTGTGAATTACACATTACTTTTGCCTT
Source organism: Cygnus atratus (assembly GCF_013377495.2). NCBI lineage: Eukaryota > Metazoa > Chordata > Aves > Anseriformes > Anatidae > Cygnus > Cygnus atratus. The sequence continues at coordinate 178,462,979 of NC_066362.1, read as the reverse complement.
TTAGACTGCTGTTTTAATATGTAACAGATAACATTACTTCAGAGTGCTCATTTCCTAAACCGCATTTAAAAAAGCAGCATTAAACCAAAAATATTACGAAGCATTTTAGCCAGGGTGTTCTCAGAGTGGATCTGCTGAATCGTAATTGAAACTGTTGGTAGGAATTAAAAAAAAAAAAATCAATAGACTTTCTGAGTCACTGGTGACACTGATTTAAAGGAGCAGGGGCTTTTTACCTACTACTCTTTATTATGATTTGCACGTGTGTGACAGTTAAAAGCCTTAGTTATGGAGCAGAACTACACACAACTCTCCGAGGATTTAAATTTTCCACATGGCTCTTGTTGCAATAGTTAACGCCAAAACTCATGCTAGTATCTGGCCTAAAAAAATAAAAAGAGAATGCAGATTTTTTTTCTAAAACTGCCAATAAATTAACGATACAGCAGCCACCAGCTTGCACACTGTAGTTTTTCTCTTCCACCCCCACGATCAAATATAGCTCTTCTGCCCTGAAATACAGCAAGTAACCAGCATGGCATCAAATTTGCCACAGCCATTTCCCAGCAAAATACGTTTTATACTGCAACTCTGATTTGTCATTGTGACTAGAGTTGAATAAAGGGAAAAATATTCAAGCAGGCTGGAAATAATTGTATAGGACTTGTCAACATGCAGCAAACTCTCTGGGGAAGACAGATGAAGGCAATATTTACATTCGTATGAGGAGATGCTTATTGGCTTTTAAATGCACGAATCTTTTAGCATCAAGAAAATAAAACAAAGATAAGCCTTAAAATAAACCTTTAGAATAGATGATTTCCTCTGATTAATCTTCTGTCACAAAACAAATGTTTCAGAGATTAGAAATAGGTATTAATCAGAAACATTGCTAGCATTTGAATTCTTGACATTTCTAAAGAAATTATCGTGAGGATGGGACCAAAAAGTTTCTATACGTTTTTGTGCTTGGTTTTATTTATACAGGGCACTAGCAAGGAAAGGGCCAACCTTAGTGCTGCAAAAAAGGAGAGGCTGGTCTGCTTCTCTCTCTGCAACATCACATGACAGAGACACGCTGTCATTTCACTTGAAAAGAGCACGGCCACTGCCCAAAGCTTTGGAGGAGTAAGGAACACAGATCTCTCCAGCTCTGCACAGTTTTGCACCTTTTTTTTTTCTTTGAACCCTCACAGAAGCTCCCAACCCAGTACCAGAGGAGTGAAAGCCAAGGACTAATGCTCTTTCAGTCCCTTTCTTAGTAATTTTGTACTTGAACCAGACACAGGCAGCTGCATTACACGAGCTTCACAATACCTGAAAAAGGCAACCAAAGTTTTTTCTCTGCCTTCATACTTTGCTAAGCATCCCAGACATGATAGAGGTAGCTGTGTCCTGCAAAATCATGAAGAAAACAAGCTAAGAAGTTAAATATATGTGTAATGATATAGCTTCCCACAAGCTTCTCTTGTGTTTGTGTGGACCACACCTTGCTTAGGTTCAGGTAGCACCTTTTCTGACTTTTCTTCCAAGTAGGTGTAAATTACACAACAAGAGAGTCGATGACAGACAAGAGACAAATATTCCTAAGAGATGCTGAAACTTCACAAAGTTTTTGTACTTCTGTGAGAATTAAGGCAACTCATCACCCTGTGGGGCACATCCTACTAATATAACCCCATGGAAGCGCCCAACCACCTACAGCACAAGAAACCACCAGAATGACTTCATTTGTAAAAGCGCACATGAGCTGATCAGAACGATGACAACCTGTTGCCACGCAAAGCCATCTGTCATATATTCTGAAAGATAACAACTAGCGAGGTGCAAATTCAGCACATCTTGTCTCGTTGCAAGCAGAAAAATCCTATTGTCTCCTGTTAAATGGAAGCAGACGACTGCAGCCCGCTGTGTAGTTCCATCTATTCTTCTCTTTCAGACACAGCGCACGCACCAAGTCAAGGAAACGTGAGCCCAGCTCCGGTTGTAAGGAACAGACAGAGACAAGGATGAGCTGAATGGAAGTGGCATTATGAAGTGCATTTGCCAGCATTAAGTACTGAAACATTTCAGATTATTAGCACAGTATATGATTTGTAACTAATTTTAAGTCCTGAAGTCTTGGCATTTCAAGAAGAGTGCTGCAATTATTTTATGTTCAGGAAACCTGTAAGGTTTTTCTGAAGTTGACATCTCCAAGCATGTATGTTGAAGCCTGAGCAATGAATCATTTGAAGATATTTTCAGGCCTAATATTGAGACAGGCACCACAGTCATCACTGAGACTCCAATTCTTCGTATCTTTCTCCAGCACAGAACACAAGATGATATGAACGACAATTTGGTAACAAGTAGCCATTTCTTTTGGGTTTTGTTTGTTTCGATAAAATGGGAATAATTGATTAAAACCACTAACCTCCCATTTTTTCCTCTGAGTTTAGTATTGCAAAGGATTGAAAACCTTTTGGGCTGAGGTTGTGAAGATAAATAATGCAAAGATAAAGTAAGACAGCCTTTAGCATTCTAGGCATGATACAATGGAATAACTTTCCCTAGTGTTTGATGCTCAACTTTGAACACTTTAAGTGATGCCCTAATGCAACCAGCAGGAAAAAAATGCCGGGGTCTGCTTGACATCATGGATATTTGAAATCGAGCTCAAGTATGTCTAATGTATTCTTCTGGAGGATACTGATGGGGCCAGGCCCTGGTGGTTGCTGGTCCATACTGGGGACGTGGTAGAGGCATAGAGGCGTATGATCTGAGGCTAAGATTAAGAAGGAATCATAACTCAGAGATATCTTTCATGCAGTATGACTGTTAATGAAGGTTGTAAGTGGCTGCTGTCTCCAGCCATTTTGTTTGTTGCTTCTCCCCTTCGCTTGTTATCCCTCTTTGGGATTATAAGGACCCTTTTCAAATGCTCTCTCCATCCACATGCCTTCCCGATGACACTTCAGCCCCGTGAAACACTCTGCATCCTCCCTGCCCTCCCTGGAGGGCCTGGTTCAAGCCAGCGTGGACCTTGTGCCATGTGAAAAGCCCCTTCCACAGCTGTCACGCATGCTGTGCAACAACGGGAAGGCCTGTCGCAGTCAATCATACTTATTGCAAAGAAATGAACACTTTCTTATTATGATTCACATATGCTGGAAGGGCAGGGAAGTCTGCGGCTTGGTAATTGCTGTAAATGTCAAGATTTTGCAGTCCTCTCTATACTACAATCATCATAGTCAATCATTTAGTGCCCAGAAGGGAAACAAAACCTTTTTTATTGGTTCTTACCGTACTTTCAACATTTTCTTATTAATACACACACCACAAATGTCTCTGTCCAGTCTTCAGCCCAACACAAATCCCAACAGAAGTGAGAAAATCAAATTCAAGAACAAACAAAAGCAGAACCAGAGGGGGTGGTCTTCTCCGAGGCTTAAACCAGGGCACAGGTGCATCCACGCAAGCTCCATTACCTGCATACAAATTTGTTTGCAATTCATCTTAAATTCTAAGGAGGTAAAGCTGCAGGACACAATGCGTTTCTGTAGCTGGGCTGTTACTTTTGTTGCTCGCTCCAGCAACAAAAAGGTCTAAAAACTAGGCTGAAGTAAAATCAGTGTGCTTTTGTGTTGCCCAGTGCACACAGGCACAACCTCAAGCAGTGACGTGAGACGAGGCAGAAAACTGGCAGGGTGACAAGGTGTGCTGGGAAGAAGAAATTAGGCAACACGTCGGAAGAAATCAGAGTGAACGTGGGATTTGGGACATTAGATATTTCTGAATTCCTTTAGAAAGGATGACATACAATTTTAACTTCATACATATCCAAACACATAGATTTCATAGTCATTCCTATTAAAAAAAACACAAAACAAAACGATAACTATTCAACACCACTTCTTCCTCTTTTGTGCTATGAGAAAATGTAAAAGGTAAGCTGGAAAAGAAAATAAATGGCTGCATAGTTTTGGGGAGGGATCAACTTTCTGAAAATGCATAAATGAGCTTAAATGCATGCAAAATCATATTAAGGACAGTGCTTTTAAGACAAAATGTAAGGAACAGTTTTATCCTCCCTGCTAAAATCTCATGGCTTTTTATTGCTTCACAGCCAGATGTTGGCAAGTCCTGCCTTTTCCTAATACGGTTTATTCTAAATCCTAAACAAACAAAACCAACAAAACCACACAATCAACCAAGAAATAAGAGTATTTGAAGCAGCGCTGATGAAATTCAGACTGCTAAAAACAACAGCATGGGTGAAAGGGTTAAAAGACAAGCATTGTTCCCATTCCTGCACCATGATATATATTATACGCCATGTACACCTTTCTGAAAATTATGCAGTGTGGAGTCCTATGCTTACCCAAACTTCAGAGATCACCAGACAGAGGCGTTGGCAGAGCACTCCAGCCCAGCCCAGCTGGGGAGAGCGAGCCTTCAGTTACAGTAAGTTTATAGGAAAGCCTGCAATTTGAGCAGCTCTATGCTCTTTTCCTCCATGGGAATGAAGGTGAATGGTGGGGGAGAGCTGCACGTATCAGTGCCTGCTCGATGACCACCAGCTGCATTACACTACCCTGCCCTTCCCGTAAGGGAGAGCTGCCCATCCGCCCCACCTACAGCAGGGGAAAGGCAGGGCTGAGTTCATTTTTAATCACCCCCAACCCACCCTTCTCCCACCATCAGCCTTTCCGCCGATGTGTTCTGCACCACAAACTCCCCTTCCCCCTCTGTCACCCCTCTCTCCTAGAGGAAACCTCTGAAGGCCACGAAAGGTGACCTGAGGGGCCCTGCCCTGGTAGCTGCACCAGGCCCTGTGCCTCAGGCCCATCCTCCCCTGGACTCCCCCCGACACGAAAAAACAACCTGTTTGAAAGAGTGTGTGCCTGTACTGGGAACACACAGCTACAAATCACTTACTGTTTTAAGAAAAACTTCAACCTGAAGAGTTTTCTGGATATCATAAACCAATTGATTCCAGCATTAGACCTGGATGTCTGAGGAGATAAGAGGAAAGAACTGACTTCCTAATGTAAAAACCAAGACAAAATAGATCTATAAGAATGAAGTTACCTTCGGGTATTTATTTATTTTAAAGACAGAAATGGCCATTATATTCATGAAATGATAATCTAAATTTTTCTCTGGTGTACTGCTGACTGAAGAGTATCCAGTGATACTTCATGTTCATTATGTCAATTTTGCTATGCTACATCATTTTTAGAAAAACATCCTGTCATGATTCAATAAAAAACCAAAAATGATGAAGAATCACCATATGCTTGTGCCTTTTTATTGTGTTTTTTAAAGATAGTCTCCTTTCCCACTTCCATTTTCAAATATAGTTTCCTTTCCCGATCCCATTTTCCTCAGTCCCCAAATTTCTTCATAACAAAGGGTGTTTTTGTTAAACGCTACTCAGATTTTAGAAGATGAAATTTGAATTCTTAACTATTAGTTATTTCTAAAATTAAAAAATTCCACAGCCTGAAAATCATTAATAGTTTTCTTGCCAAAACTAATCTGTTTTTGCCTGCTGCTCTGAAAACAATAGTAATAAGTAACAGGGACTTGCAAATCCAGTCAACAAAAAGCTACACATTTCTTGCCTGTGTGGTGGGATGGAGCTAATTTTCTTCATAGCAGCTTGTATGGTGCCATGGTTTATATTTCTAACCGAAACAAAGCTGATAACACACCTGTGTTTCAGTCACTGCACTGCACCCAGGGTATCCCTGCTTCTCACCCTCTGGTGTGCAAGAGGTTGGGAGGGGACAAAGCAAGGCAGATGACCCTAACTAACCAGAAAGACATTCCAGGCCAGACAACATCATGCTCAGCAATAAAAAAGGGAAAAGTGGGGTTTTAGGTAGGTTAGCCACCTTTTTCTCGGGAACTGGCTGGGCATCGGTCTCCTGGTAGGAGGTGGTGAGTTATCACTTTTGCCTTCTTTTGTGTTCTTTCTCTCTTCTTCCACTTATCATTTGGTTATTAGACATTTTCTATCTCATCCAACAAGTTTTCTTGCTTTTACTCTTCCTTTCCTCTTCCCCCATCCCACCAAGGGTGAGCGGCTCTCTGGTGCTTAGCTGCTACCAGGGTTAACCCCCAACCTGGTGCTTGCAGATCCAGAACTGCTTTTCATTTTGCTATGGGCAACAAGAAACAATAATTTTAGGAAGGAGTCTTTTAGACAGAAGAGCCATGTATACCAAATCCTCAAAAGCCTAAGACTAGAATTATTGGTAAATAGGTGGACGATTTACAAGCTCAGTCAACTTGCTCTGCAATTCTTTGATGAAATTGCTCAGATAGCTAAAGAAAAGCTATAATGAAAGAGCCCGACTGTTGGCTAAGAGTCCCCAAATGAAAATATATACATATAAAATCTACAGCATCTCTGCTACCTCTCCTCTTCCAGTGACAACTGGAACAGCGCTCCCCTTCGCTCAGCAATGTCTTTAGGGAGTTGCAGCTGCAAGCGCTCTGCCTCCAACTAGGCACTTCCATCCCTAAAATGCCACTTACCAGATACCTCATCACTCCCCCTGTAGCTCTCCAAACAGCCACAGCATCTGGCTCCATTGGGGATCTTCCAGTTAAAATTTACTGTAAACAATTTAACAGTTTGTGGCAAGCTGGGAAGCATTTGGATTACTTCCCTAGAAAACCTCACTGCCTCAAATACTTCAGGTTTTTCCCTGCCTCTTCCTTCCTTAGCCTGCAGACCTAAAAATGCCAGATAAGCGGATTGTCTTTTTGAGGACATCCACCTCCCTTCTGCTAAAATAGACTTGGAAACAACCAGCAAGGGGCTGCTGCAAAGGGCACTGAAATGAAACTGCTCCAAGAAAGTACTTCGTGTGCATATGTGTAAATGTGCCAATGACTACATAGTGCCGTTGGTAGCTTAGAAGGTAAGCCTGCACAGTTCATCTACTGTTCAATAGCTTAATCATATGCTCACTCTAAGCTGCTGAATTAACCCACCCAACGCTTTTCAGGAGGCAAAGATAACCAATTGTTGAACTCTGAAAACACACTTAAAAGCAAAATCAGCATTAGGATAAAAGACAAGGTGCGTATTCTCAGCAAGCCTAGGAATCCTCCGCTATAAACAACAGAGCAAACACACAAAGGGAGAGAAACCCATCCTTCTCCTTAGTCCATGTGAAAAAACAGTCTTGCTTAACCTCTAATGGGAAAAACTTACCAGTTTCTGGTGCTAGCCACAAAAAAGAAATGAAGCACAGCAAACCAAAGAGCAGACTGAAAGATGCATCAGTTAAAGCAGAGGAGATTTTTTCTTCAATTTGATCGTCATTCTTTCAGCCAACTGTATTTCCATTGCCAACTGTACAGCACTCTGCCACTGTGCTCTATTTGTTCAAATAGCTTAATTACATTTTACCTCCTCCTGTTTTGCAAGACAAGCTCTTCCCCGGCTCCCCCTCCCACTGCACTGCCCACCTCCACTTGAAAGCCGCTGCTGCGCCATTCCTCAGCTGTCCTTTGAGTGGGGACCGTGCTCCCACGAGCAGAGCAAGGGGGCACGTGGCCACGGCAAAGCCAGAGGCAGTGCGGCTGTGTGGATGGAGCACAGGGCACAGGAGTAACGGGTAAGAGCTGCTGGGCTGCTTCATGGCTGGGAGGCAATGGCAATGGGGAGAGGTGAGCTGTCATCATGAGCTCCTGCTCTCCAGGCTGTGTGAAGGAAGGTTTTACACCAGCCCTGAATCATTCAGCCCGGCTCCGATCACCTTCCTGGAGGTCTGTTCTTTGAAATCCTGCTGCAGAGGGCAAATGTTAGCATCATTTTCTTAAAAACAAAAACAAACAAACAAACAAAAAAAAACAAAACAAAAAAAAAAACCACTGTTTTTTGTGCATCATCTCTGAGGCTTATGGTGCTTGTCACAGCCACAGCTGTATCAACCCTAGCCCTGATACAAGATCTCACAAGTATTTTGAAAATACCTTCAGGATATGGAAGCTCTGGCTCAAGACTTCAGCTTCAAGCTCTGCTGCAACTCTCAAAGTTATTTTAAAAAACTTTTCCAATACTTTTTTTTTAAAAAACACCCCGATGACCAGAAGGCACAACAAAGAAATGGCTAGGTTTTCTGGCAACTGAGCCCAGAACCATAAGATATAATTCTGAATTTCAATAATATAACTTTAAAACTAACTTTGCCTTTGTTTTGGAAAAAGAAAAAAAACACAACTTAAGCTTGGTAGCTCAGAATATTATCTTTTGAACACTCCCTAGAGAGCTTATTTGTTAAGAAATAAACTTAGCTCCATGCTCTAGTCAGCTCTGCTACACTAGTATTCTCCTCTTAATTAGAGACTTTCAGAAGAGTGTCTGTTATTTGTGAATACACTGAAACTCACCCAGACTTTGTGAAGCTGTACCTATTCTGTTATTAAATAAAAAAAACCAACAGATTTGATTACAGATTCATCTGGCATGACAAATTCCAAAAACAGTTAATGGCTGAGGCACAAATGTTGTCTAGCTTCCCTAATAGGAAGCTGTATAATTGGGTTTGTCCCTAAGATCTGTGTGAAAGCAGACTCTATGCAAGCATAATTCAGTTGAGTAAGTCCTCCACAGGAAAAAAAAAAAAAAGTCTTGAAAGAAGCTTCAGAACCATTGTACTTTAAAGAGCGCTCTGCATAGTTTTTCCTAATTACACCTACAGCTACAGTTCAAAATATGTATGTATACAAAAAGAGATGCTTTGTGTAAGTTTCATTTGTTTGTCATAAAACTGTATGGAATCAAATCTAGCAATCAGTAATCCAATAATGAAATATAATAAGCTGTAACACTATTATTCGTGAGAATAAGAATTCTTCAATTTTTAATTCAGAATGCAAATCCGTATCAAACGCCTGTGTAAAGCAGCATATCTTAGAAATGTTAATTGATGTGTAACTTCATAAAAAGTATCTTGGGATTAGAGATATTGAGACATTTAACACCAACTCAGGAGTATCCTGTATTAAACAATACAGTATATGTAGAGGTTACATGGCAGTAAATTTTATCAAAATGTTTTGTCAGCTCAAAATTATGTGAATTTCTGAGCATGTGCACTCTTTTCAGTGGCATACGTTATATATTTTTATGATCATTATATATCACATATACATACCACTTTACAAAATGACAATTTTTATTTTCCCAACTCATTATGTCTCCTGTTACGTTCCTTTCTTTTGACACAATGCCATCAGCTTAAAGTACACGTTCCTCATGGATTAATTACTGGCTTTGCACGCAAATAAAGTGAAGAGCATCTCTAGGAGAACAGGGAAAGCAAACCACCTTTGGTGAAAGTTGTTATGTTTGACAGCTTTGGAGCTGGTGGACAGCATTTAAATTGCGTGGGAGATGAAATTTTAAATTCTAGCCCGAAGTCCAGAGCAGCTAAGGATGCTCTAGAGGAAAGAACTGGAAAACAGAATCACTTAAAAGAAAGAAACAGCTGTAACAAACATTTAATTCTGAAAATGCAGAGAATAGTCTAAAAAGCCCAACAAGTTTCTTCCAAATAGACCTTTTCGTATCATGTTATTTCTGCAATATTTCTCAGAGTACTTGCTCTACTCCACCACCATCCTTTAATTTTATTAACTACCCAAGATTTTGGAGGATTCTTACATCTTTCAGTGCTGAAGGGAATGGAAAATAAATTACCTATTTATTTATTTATTATTTACTGCTTTCCCATCTGTATTGCTTACAACATCTGTATCTAGAGCTGCAAACACTGTGCTTGTGGTAAGTGGGGAGAAGAGAAAGCTGTCTAAGCTAGCCTGCTTCTTCAAGCTACATGGAGACTTAAGACTTCTATGGCAGTTCGTCATTTCAGCCTAAGTAGTTCCTGCTTTAGAGGTCACAGGATCTGTCCGAGCTGAAGGAAACAGATGCTATACACTGTATTCCTTTCTGTACTTGCCTTAGCAGGAACAGAACACACACAGCTTTTATGGTCTTGGAATAATTTTGGAAAATCCTCCATTGCAAAGGAAAGAGAAAACTTCATATTTTTACTATAGAAAAAACGCCAAACTTATGTGAAACACTGTTATAATTAATTTTAGATTTCTCTCCATAAACTAAGAAAATAATTTGCCATCACTTCCTCTCGAGTGCAAATTCTATTAATGGCTGCATGAAAATTAAATTTGAAAAAGTGACTGGCAATGCACAGCTTTAAACAGAAAAGAGTATGGAAAAATAGTAAGAAAATACCAAATTACAAAGAACACGGTCCTGTGGATTTAAGCAACATGCCTTAACAATGAGTATTTTGGTACGCAACACCCAGCGTAACAAACAAAAGAAACACCTTAGTGCGATGAAACGCAAACAACCTGAAATGGGACTTTTCTCTCTTTGCACATGTTCTACGACAGACGGTACCAGAGTGGTATTTGCTGCAAATGAGTTTAGATCAGTTCTCGAAACTGAACTCCATCCATGAACAGATTGCACCATCTGCTTCTACTAATATACATTAGAGAATGTGTATTTTCCATAGCTGCTTATTTACTCTCTAATCAGAAGTCTGCAAGATAAATAGGTAGAGCTTGGCTATGGAATAGCTACAAAACATTATCATTTGTGGATGTCAAGGGTGTACACAAAAAGCAGTTAGGTTATGTGAAAGCTGTGCAATGAAGTAATGAGAGGAAATTAGGCAAAAAAAAAATAAATTAAGAAACACGCTGGGATACTACCAATTATTGCACTGATGAGAGAACTACAAGTGCAAAAAGCATAGATGTAATAAAGTTTTAACCAATAACATGTAGAAAAAAAAAAAAGAGAAATAATTTCCCAACTGAAGCATAAGTAGAGCTGGCTGGAAATCTGAATTTTTATTACATGATTTTTGTGTTTTCAAGAAAAAAAAATCTTGAATCAGGAGGTAAGCCAACATTTAAAGTTTTCATGGAACAGAAATCCTTCAAAATTTTGTTTTGGAAACCCAAACATGATGTTCCCAAAACAAAATATGCTTTCCCAGTATCCTCAGCAGCTGCCGACTGAAATTAATGCCATTCCTGTCATTTCACAAGTGTCATTTCCATGGCTTGCTGTGGTGACAAAAGCGATAAAAAGCAGGTTTGATTCCAGGCTGGTGCCTGCAAAGGCTTCCGCAGTGACTTGTCCCCAGCACGGTGACTTGTCCCCACCGCAGGAGCTGCGCAGGGATGCCAGAGCCCAGCGGTCCCAGGGCAGCTGGCCAGGTTATTTCAAAAACCTCGACGTCTGCTGCACAAACTGTCCTGCTGCAGAAAGCAGGCTGATGTGTTGGTTAAGTGCTCACCTGATACGCCAGCTTTGCAAAAATTAATCTGAGTTAAACATCTGAGAGGCCAGTGTGAGATTTCAACGTTATTATTCTGTGTGTTCTCAGTAGTGGGGATGATCGGCCAGTAAGATACTGCAATTAATGCAACAGTATTTCATTAGGAATGGCAATCTTCTCTTCTTTGTAAGGACAGTGAAGAAAAAAAAATCCACTTTTATGTCCCAATATAAATTCATAGAGGTATTGAAGAAGTTGTGGTGTAAGAGCAAACAAAGTAGACTAGGACTTTTCAGGGCTGGAGAAGAGACAAATGAGAGATGAAGACAGGATGGAAGTCTACAAAATCGTTTGTGCTGCCTAATACCAGAACCAGTAGACATTAAAACTGTAAGACAAGGAAACTCAGAGCAAACACAGGTAAGCAGTTCTTCACGCACCTTGTCAATAAACCACAGGACTCCCTGCTGCAGGATGGATGCTACAAGTGCATGTGGGTTCAAACAGATAAATTCCTGAAAGACAACTGTATACAGGACTGGTAAACACTAGGACAACTCAGTGATCGTTGAGTTAAAGCGAGCACAAATCCACCTCGGTGCCTCCTTTGTAGCTCCAGCACAGCTCCACGAAGGTCAGTAAGAAACAGCTGGTGAGTTGGATGTGCTACGTGCTCACTCCAGCTACACGAAACTGACAGTCCAGAAAGAGGAAGCGTAAGATGATGTGATTTCTTCTCACTCACTTGCAATGACAGGCCTGAGAAATGTTAATTAGTGGGCCAGTAATCAAATGTCATAAACAGCCACAGTAGACTAGAAAAAAAAAAATTTAATGTCATTTCAAATGTGTGGCAGATTTAATTAGGTGCTGCTCAGAGGTATCTCAACAGAAGCACCGGATCTGATACAGGGATACAAAGGCATATATTGTTGCAATCCTACGACTGAAAATAAGTCTAAGAGAGAGAAGAGAAGTTGAAAGGAAGACTCTATGAGCTAAGAAAGTATTACTCTGAAAGCGTGGCTTTTGACTTGGGAGTCTTAGAGGGAAGCAGAATCTCAGAAGACACAGATGGACAAAGGGAAAAAAAAAAAAAAGATGAATCTGGTTTTGCTTGAAGCTTGAAAATGCCTGTGCCACAGAGTTTCTGGTAAGACATGCAGAGGAACACCAGCGTTTCACTCTCCAAATCTGGTCTGGTCAGCTTCTTCATACATCTATCTCCCCAGTCTGCTTTTTGCTGCATTTTTATGCAGCATAAAATCAACCATCTAAAACGCGATGCCTTTCCTGACCCCTGACCACAGACGTATGATACAGAGTATTAACAACCCCCACCGGGCCATGCCCTGAACAAGTGGATAGACAGAGATACCGCTCTAGAATAACAAGCAGGCTAAAGAGTTAAGCCAAAAACAAACAGAAGGACAAAAAAGTGAAATATTTTTTTTCCTGCTGGCCAATGAAACTGCAGAGGAATTAAATTACCCGCTCAAGGTGGACATCCATGTCAACACTGGGTATTTACACTCTGATATGACAGAAAAGAACTAAAAGTTTAAAACAAAAGTTTGAGAATTACTACATTTAGGTAGGATAAAGCAACATGCTCGTAACCAGATCAATGCCTCAAGCAGGGAACCCTATGTATCTGCGCAGACACCCACGTGGCTTCTCATCAGTGATCTCCTAAAGACAGGAGCCTAATGAAGAATGAAAATGCAGACAGAAAATGCTGCAGAAGATGAGGAGCTCAAGAAGAGTATTTTTAAATAGCCAAGAAACAACGATACAAATAAAAAAGGGTAATTTCTTCTAAAAGCAGTAATGGCACAATATGGAGGAGAAAAGATAACCAACAAATAGAGAGAGGGGGCCAACAGGCAGCAATTGTAAGGTATTAATCCTCTGTACTTCACACAGGAGATTAGGGAGATCAGACAGAATTTTTGTGTTATACTAGGGGCTCTTAGGAGAAACACATCCATTTGGAGGTAGAGACACTGAAGATGCTACTGCCCTTTAATCTCCACCCAGAAGTCAAAATACAGCATGCTTGAGGCTTTTTTAATGAGGAACAGAAATGGTTGATGGAATCAAATATTTCTTTCTTGCAATCTTGTTTATTTAAAACAAAAAACCAACCAACCAAACAAACAAAAAAAAACATATAGAGCTTCATTTTCCTTGGGGATCGGCTACTAGCTGCTTGTTTTGAGTCATTTACTTTGACAGTTTTTTCCAAAAGGCTCCTTTCTACTGCAGCCAGAAGCTATGCCTGAACAGGACGGGATTCTCTTGTCAGCTGAATTTTGTATAGCTAAAACCTGACTTCTCTTTCCCTTTTTTTTATTAATACTGCCATGAAGTGGAAATACCTCTCCATCATGCCAAACCTTCAAAAATTTTTTTATTTAACTTAGGAAACATTCTGAACAAAACCAAACGCTTTTTTTTTTTTTGAAGTAGGAAAGATGTCTATTCTCTGGATGAAACCCACTAATTTCTCCTAATAGAGGGCAATAAGGAAGCGTGTGCTAACTGTCTGCTCCCCAAGAGCTCGGATCAGATGACTGTTTTCAGCCTTAATTCCTCTCACTGGGGTCTTTCAGTTCGTCCTCAAAACCGAAAACAAAGCCAGGTTCAATTTGTTTGATTCAGACAGTAGCCAAGTCCAGGGCACTTGCTTGTGTTTGAAATGATCAATGAAGAGAAAAGACATTATCTGTCAAGCCAGTGTGAGAAGCTGGATTATCTGAAGAGTACTTGGGTGACAAAGCAATGCTCAGTCATTCAGTGTTGCAGAATGGGTGGCCTCAATCTTGCATTTTGTTTCAGGTGAAAAAAAAATAAATTAAACACAACAACCTTAAAGCAATATTTTCTTCACTTACATATTAGAGGCGGACCAGTAAGAAAAGCAGTTATGTATTGTATGACCACAAAATATAGCTAGGGTGTATGACTGTACTACCACTAAAGAGTTGGATTAAATACCTACTGCAGTCAATGGAAGTCTTCTTCCGTCATAACCACTTCATCGGTGCAGGATGTCACGACAGCAGTAAATTCAAAACATCGTTTAATCTTTGCCTTTAAATTTTGCCATATAAATGTCTTGCACGTGAGTCACTTCATATATAGGCGTACAAATACATCCAAAGGCCCATAGAAACATCCAAGCTGATGGCATAACAAGATTTTTCCCTTACTTCTAAAAAGAACATCGGTCTTTCTGAATTTTGTAAGAGCTCGTGTGTTTGCTTTCTAGCAATTTTCAGGTATTTCTACTAAGTATCACTTCTACTTTGCACTCCCCAGGCCTCCTAAAATCCAGGCCCGAACTCTGTGTTTATTATTTCATTAAAACGATTGCATATGCAAGGTTTGGACAAATACGTTTATAAATCATCTTCTCTGGATGATATACAGGACACCTGTACTTCACCCATTAGTTTCTGAAATTGATTTACCCATAATCTATGCAACTCCAAATTACTTCATGCATAATTAGGCACTTCCACGTTTTCATTACTCATGTTTCTTTCTGTAATATTTACACAGCACCAATCATACAGCTGCCCTTATACAGATTGGAACATATCACTAATTACTGATGTTTAATTTGGTTGTATTCCTCTACAAGAGAGGATATTGTTTTCAAGGGCCTTGTTCCTCACAGCCCAGATGTTCAGGGACCATGAAGTCACTGAGGTGCATAAATTCATTTGAATTCACTGACCACAAGTAAAATATGCATGCCATTTTATTTCCTAACAGGTGTATCTTTATCTAAAACATAATTCGCTAAGGCTGCTAACACTTTACGTGTGATGCCTTACATACTGTTTTACATTTTTTTTGTTTACTTATATTTAAAAAATCTGTATTTTACCTCTTTGAAATTTGAAATCTTTGTTGGAAAACAGTATCAATAGGTCGGTTCATAACTTACTGGCTTTCCTCTCATCAGTTTAGATGAATGACTGCACCCTGTTCAGGCCAGGCAGCTGCTTTTCAAGCAGCCCTCACAGATTTTGATTTCCTTCATCCATCGGAAGTCCCAGTACAGGCACAGAAGATAAAAATACAATTCTATTTATTTCCCCAGAACTGTATCCTATCTCCTCCATTTTGCCAGCTTCTATACTTTCACAAATTATATGCTTAGATAATTAAAGCATGTGAAACCTCTCAGCTGTACTATGAACATTTATAAATCTGAAGAGGTGTGCAATAGAAAACAACTTCGTAGGTTATAAGAACAAAGTAATGAAACCAAATAATTCCCATATTCCAATCTGTGTTCAGACAAATTTGATTATAAAGGCACAGGCTACACAGCAACTAATATACTTCACTGAATACATAAAAATACAGATCATTTTCCACGTGCATTGGCTCTCAGGCATGTTCAGAAACAACAATCAACACATGCACACAAAACATTTCCTAACATACAGGTTAATGGAATAATAATAAAAAAAAAAAACTACTGTTATATAATAAACATCCTTTGCAGAGTACAAACTAATATCCAAGTGACATTCAGAGTTGTTTATTTAAAAAAAAAAAAGGATGTATCAACTGCTAATTCATGGTGCCACACCATGGAACTTTAAGTCCTCAGGACAGAGAAGGAGGAAAAATATCTGTTCGTAACTAAATGGTTCAAACCTGAAAGAACTATTTGCTAGCGTTATCCTTGCTATGGTGCCATAAACTAATGCAGTTTGTGGGAAGCATCTTCCACCTACAATGGATACTGCATTGGATATTTATCTACTAATACAAAATAGAGCTAAAAATAGTTTTTAAAAAGCAAGAAAAAGTTTTAATAATCTACTACTTGGATTGGATGATTTAGGCATCAATTTATAAAACCTACACCATTACTCCTACTCCATTATGCAGCAATGAAACTGCTGTAGGTGTTTCTCTTCAAGTTACCCAGGGTATGTTCTCTGGTCTGTGTTACAGTAATAAAGTGAGTTTTATATTACTTTTGATTTATGGTAGAAAGGCATCCTGGCTTGTGTCAGGAATAGTGCAGCCAGCAGGACCAGGGAGGTGATCGTCCCCCTGTACTCTGCTGTGGTGAGGCCGCACCTCGAGCACTGTGTTCAGTTTTGGGCCCCTCACTACAAGAAGGACATCGAGGCCCTGGAACTTGTCCAGAGAAGGGCTACGAAGCTGGTGAAGGGCCTGGAGCACAAGTCCTGTGAGGAGCTGCTGAGGGAGCTGGGGCTGCTTAGTCTGGAGAAGAGGAGGCTCAGGGGAGACCTCATTGCTCTCTACAGCTACCTGAAAGGAAGGTGTGGGGAGCTGGGGTCAGCCTCTTCTCACAGGTAACCAGTGATAGGACTAGAGGGAATGGCCTCAAATTGCGCCAGGGGAGGTTCAGGCTGGAAATGAGGAGACATTTCTTCTCAGAAAGAGCAGTCAGGCACTGGGACGGGTTGCCCAGGGAGGTGGTGGAGTCACCGTCCCTGGGGGTGTTCAAGGAGAGGTTGGACGTGGTGCTTAGGGACATGGCTTAGTGGGTGACACTGGTGGTAGGGGGTGGTTGGACCAGGTGATCTTGGAGGTCTTTTCCAACCTTAATGGTTCTATGACAGGGAAAAGGGGTTAGGTGTACATTTGACTTTTGCTACATGGGTAGAAATGAAAATGGGCACTTTAATTCTGCTACAGTTTAGCAAGAAGTACTTGTATGATTCAGTTTCATCAGATGTGTGAATATAAATTCCCTAGGGATATAATTAGCTATATTTTATCATAAATTTCATTCCCATAGACAGATGCTGCTACTGCATCACACTGATAACAACAAAGACCAACTGACACTGAAGACATCATCTGAAATGTGTTTTTCTAAGACATTAGGTACAGCAGGAGAATCATTAAACAGTGCTGAATAAAAGTACTGATGTTTTTTTCCCAGTTGTTTTACCATATCTACTTGAAGGGCAGTTTATTTTATAAATATAAACAAATCAACCTTTTCCAGTTTCATGAAGTTATATCTATCTACAAAAAACACCTTTTGCTCCTGATACCAAAAATACCGTGTATGAGAATTCTCAGCTTGCTGTATCTGTACAGGCTTTTACAAGAGGCTACAAAAACATCCACTTGTTTTGAAAACCATGATTTTGATCTATTTACCTCTTGTCAACTAAAAGGTCATTTCTCCACTGCAGCTATTTCTCAATGCTCTAAGCAATCTGATCACAGATTCAGACTTTTAAGATGCCGTACTTATTCCCTGTGTTCTGAGAAAGAGCACCTACTTTTCAAGAACTTTGCTGAAAAGTCCTTTTTCCACAATGGACCACAAAATGCAACATTGCTAAATGATCTTGCTTTTTCTAAATAGCTCCCAAAGGCAACAACAGAAGCCAATGTCTGAGCTGAAATCAGAACTCAAAATAAATTATTTGAAATATAATTTGAGAATTAATCATTTGAGTTTTTCCATTTTAAAAAGTATTGCACAAATACAGACCCGACACGTATTTCTCTCTCAGATATTACCATATAACATCTCCAGGTATGTATCCACATACCAGTGTTGATTTCCATGTAGTCTGCTATTTTTATCGCACGTTTTTATACTCCCGCCTACACTCACATACACTGAAATGTCTCTTTCAAGATGACTTCTCAATTCAAAATATATTCCAGAAAGCTGGGATTTTCTTCCATTTTTCACATAAAGAAATCTAGCCGTGAATATTTTTTTTGTTCTCATTTCTCCTGTCTGTTTTCCAGCTGGAAAAAATGAACTACAATACAGATAACATTCAGCCTTATACCAGGTTTTGAACACAAGGCTTTCTCCTAACATTAGAAACAGAGCTATAGTTAACAGTGTCAGACAACTAGGATCCTTTCTTTTCCTTCTTTCAGACATGACACCAGAACTTTTAAAAATAAGCTTGGCATCCGGAATACGTCTCATTGCTTCTAGCCCCAACCATTTTTTATTTTTATTTTTTAATCAAAATGATTTCACATATTTTTTCACCTCCCTCAGCTCTTGAATTTGAAGCAGTCACGTTGCTGTCATTGAGATGGTTTGGGGATTAAAAGGAGTCTGGACTTGTGAGAAGTTAAGCTCTTATATTGGCCTATTTCTTCCATTTAGATTCTTCATGTTAAAGCTGTTATCACATTTCTACCTTATTCTAACCTGAATTAAGGCAGTTCAACTGATTACGTAGGAGGATGGACGTCCCATTTGTCTCCACGGTCTGTAGATTCGAATCCTAACGCCAGAGCCTTAAGTTAGTCACAAAAATGAATCCTGTAAAATCCCCAACTTCTGTGTCTATTAATGGGAGCTCTGTACAAAGCCTCAGAATTGAACACAGTCCAAGAGCAGAAGGAGCAGAGGAAAGCTCTTGGGTGAGCCGTTTCTTTTCCTAATTCATTACTACTTCTTTTATCTTCCTCTTTGGCAAGGTCTCAGCCAGCACTCAAGCACATACACAATCTGAGGGAACAGCAGGACAGTAATTCAAATTTGTATTACATGTCGCAGGGTACAGTTCCTCCTGATTCTGCCACTAGTATTAAAACAGGGTTAGCTAGATTCTTCTGCAAAAATACTGAAGTATTCAAAAACCTAACACAGATACGTAATTGGCATTAACTTTGGCTAGGACTGCACGAAAGAGACTGTTCACACTTCTCTCAGTTACTGTTCCAGAGTGTCTGGGACCTAAAAGATGGTGCTGTACCTGTTAATTTCTGGCAGGTCTTTCGGGGCTTGCGGCAGAAAGGATTCTGTGAGATGTCACAGAATGAAAGAATGGCTCTGGTTGGAAGGGACCCAGTTCCACCCCCCTGCCATGGGCAGGGACACCTCCCACCAGACCAGGTTGCCCAAAGCCCCATCCAGCCTGGCCTTGAACACCTCCAGGGATGGGGCATCCACAGCTTCTCTGGGCAACCTGTGACAGTGTCTTTCCACCCTCTGAGTGAAGAATTTCCTCCTAACATATAATCTAAATCCCCCCTCATTTAGTTTAAAGCCATTCCCCCTCGTCCTATCACTCCACTCCCTGACCAAGAGTCCCTCCCCACCTTTCCTGTAGGCCCCCTTCAGGCACTGGAAGGCTGCTGTAAGGTCTCCCCAGAGCCTTCTCTTCTCCAGGCTGAACAACCCCAACTCCCTCAGCCTGTCTTCACAGGAGAGGTGCTACAGCCCTCTGACCATCCTCATGGCCCTCCTCTGGACTCGCTCAAATAGGTCCATGTCCTTCTTGTGCTGGGGACCCCAGAGCTGAACGCAGCACTCCAGGTGGGGTCTCACAAAAGCAGAGCAGTGGGGGAGAATCCCCTCCCTCACCCTGCTGGCCACATTTCCTTTGAGGCAGCCCAGGATACAGCTGGTTCCTGGGCCGCAAGCACACATTGCTGGCTCATGGTGAGCTTCTCATCAGCCAACATCCCCATGTCCTTCTCCTCAGGGCTGCTCTCAATCAATGTCTGCCAGGATGGCTGGACTAATACATTAATAAAGTTGGAAGTTTGTTACCTCTGGCACTAGTTATTTGTAAAATGAAATATGAATCATCAATAAAATACATCGTAGGAGTCAACCTGGATAAACTCACTTGCAACTCCATCCGAGTAAAGACAGGGCTACCCAAAATTCCTATCAGCAAATCTTGATGTTGCTTGGCAACAGTAGGAGCATCTGGCACACCTAAAGGCTGAGTGAGATAACTGTGGAGGTTGACAAGGAAAGGAAAAGCGAGGGACAGAAGAAAAGAGACAGACAGGGAGCGCAAGGGAAAAATCTGTATGTGCTCCAAAACGCCCCAGTTTTAGTCCCTCTCCTGCACTGCCACCCACCTCTACCTTGCAAGGGTGCACACACGATGTGCTACATTGTTCAGAGATGGACCAGCTGGAAATGGCTTTAGATAGCTAAATTACAACACCTTAATAAAGAGAACGCATCCCAGAGAGAAAAGAACGAAAGAATTTTGACAGAGCAGTTGACCATATGCGTATGTTTATACATACAGGTAATGATATATAGGGATATCAACAGCATATGTAGTCAGTTGTGCAGAATCACTTTGGATGCAGAACATCATCAACGTTCAGGTATGTCGGAAACGTAGATGAAAATAAGCACATTTCTCTTTTTTTTTTTTTTTTTTGCTATTTCCATTTAGCAGCTTTGCTTTCCTATACTCTATTAGAAAATTTAATTTCACATACCAGCATGCAATCTGTTCCAATTTATACTATACCTTGCCTCCAAAGCTTGCTCACTCAGAAGTTTTCTTTTACTCAGAACTGTCAAATACTCTTGTGTCTCAACTCATTTAACGTATGAAGCTGACAGAAGAAACACTGAGAAACCACTAATTCTACAGAACTATAAAACCAGTTGTACCTTAAGACATCCAGATATAGAGTATAATAATGACCGCTGACCAAAAGAAATGGTCTGTCAGAAAAGATCATCTAGTCCTGCTTTCGTATAAATTGGATGCTCAGCTTTTGTAAAGGAAAAAATGTACAGATACAGGCATTTATTTTTACGAGATACATTAATGAACTGTTTTTACCTCCTTCTACTATTATGCACTGCGGGAAATGTTTGAAAAACATCTAATTCCCAGCAGGTACAGTGTACAACCCTGTATTTCTTCTGGCCCCTTCAGCATTTATGTGCAGCTGTCACATTGCTGTCCAAGGCATACAAGCAGTATGCTTCTTCTAGACACAATCTGACATACCCAATAAAACTTTAGTTATGTACTATCCAGAAACTGTTTTTTTTCTTAATAATTTGTCTACAAAGATCTCACTGGAAACATGCAAACGTGTACACTTTATAGACAAACAGTTGGATTACTGTTGCCACCACTGTCGATTAGGCCCGTATCCAAAATCTGGACGCTCTCAACGTGCATGTCTTAGAGCAGCATATAATGATGCAGACGGCCTGCTGGCTGTTTTGAGCCAGTACAAACCCTAACACAACTGTGCTCAGCAGAAGTGGGAAAGGAGGGAGAATCAGTGCAGACAAATGATCATGCTCTCCACCTGCTGTGCTACAAGGAACTCCCCTCTCTGTGTACATGTTGTTGTGAGTCCCACTACACCTGGTAGATTTCCTTATGAAGGTCCTAGGAGAAAAACTGATACCGATTACAGGACTGTCTTAACTGGGTATTTAACCTACTAAGAAACAAAAGGAAAATAAAGGTATGCACTGTAAAGTGCCTGACCTGCAGGATAGGCTCTCCAGAAGTGCCTTTAGCACTGCAAAGTATCTAGCCAGGCTTTTGGAAATCTCTTGCTCGATGGAGACTGAGACGTGGAGCTGGCAGAAGATTGCTCAGCTCCAGCTTTGTGCCACGGGCAGCAGGAAAGGAAGGAGCTGAGCGGCAGAAAGCCCACAGTGTTCTTACGCTTTCCTGGCAGGATACATGACTCAAAGCACTCAAGGCGCAAGGGTAGCTCAGGAAAAACTTCCCATTCCGTCCCCAGCTATGGGTAGAGCCCCACGATGGTTTCACATGGACGCTGTACTATATGGCAAACATACCTTTGGGCAGATTTGCAGTAACTCTACCACTGCAGATACATACGTGTTCAGCTCCACTGATGGTACTGGCTTACTGTAGAGCATAAAATTTTCCGTGAAGCATCCCAGATACTGACCTGACAATGATTAAATCCCAGCCAAAACCACTAACTGCCAACAAAGGAGGCAACGGCTTGGCAGAAATACCACAGTCGTTCATAATAAGGAACTGTATGATTATTATCTACAAGGTTCACTAAAGAAATGTATTCCATTTAAAATAAAACAAAACACAAAGTGACTTGCAAACTTCAATATAGACTCATAACTAAAGAACAATTTCATGGTTTGCACATCACTAACATTGACATTTAAGTTACATTCTGTTGATAAAATACCATCTAAAAGAGAAACTATCTTGTTCTCTCACAGCCATGTTACTTTTGCAATGGTGACAGAATTAAAATAGCAGTATACATTTCCCTTAAGGCAATGAGCTGATGTGTCTGTACGTAAGTGAAGACGTGGAAAATAAAAAGCTTGAAAACCATCATTTTTATAGAATTGTTAAATTTTGCATAAAATGAACCTATGTAAGAAATATTTTAGGCATTGGTCCCTTCTAGTCATTTATGCTTCTTTCAAGCTGTGGTAAGTAACTTTCTGCAGAAGAGATTTTGTGAAAAACAACACTGAAAGTTATTTTCACTAGATTTTGAAAGGTAGATAATACAAACACTAGAGTTTAGAAGTTCCTTTTACAACATTAGCAACTTAAGCACAACGTGCTGGCCTCTGATACTTGCAGTTTCATTTTCTCTATCCAGCTAATCTGGGGATAAAAAAGTGAGCTGAAGAATTCTGGATTACTAAAATTCAAAGGATTTTACATTACAACTCTAAAAACAAAACAAAACAAGAAAACCCCACAAAACTTTCTATTCTTTTTCACTTTACGGTTTTCATTTGAATTCAGTTCCCAAGACATTTTTTAAAACATCCCAGACTTGGGCACTGGCAGGTGACTGCATAATATTCTGCCTCTGAAAATGTTTCTGGATCGTGTCTGCGTACTAACTGACGCAGAGTTTCAACATCATGTATGAGTATCTGAGGTACTCAGAGAATGAAAGATTCTCCCATAATAAGAAATGCTGTAATTAATTTCTAAAGCTGGGAGCTTTTCCACCCACAGAGCCTGTGAGGAGCACAGGAGATACCTCCGCTTGCTTCCCACGTGGCGCAGCTGGCCCTATGGGACTTGAGCAGTTTAGCTCCCACTGGAATTTTGTCCATGTCTCAAGAAATTAAAACACTCTTGCTCACAGTGAACCCCAGTTTGCGAAGCACTGGAGCTCTACAGACACTCCTGCAAAAAAAGAACCAGAAACAGAGGATGGATGGTTTGTCATCTGTGAACTTGTTCTGAATGTGGCGATACCCAAGTAACAAGTGCTACTTGGAGGGTACGTGCACCCTGTCACCCTTCCGACAGTTGTTTCAATTTCTTTTTGCCAAAAAAAAACAGAAATCTTTGAATAAGACGGGAAATCAATACGTCACCAACAGGGCTTGCCACCTGGTGATTTTGCACAAGCGTAACTTTTCAGTACTCGGTGACATCACACAATTTTTGGAGCTCCTTGGCAGCAGGGTAGCTGTTGGATGATACCAGTCTACTGATCTTCCACAAATTGCAAATATCATCAGTAGTATGTGAACAAAGTTGCTTAAAAATAGAAGATGTACTGTGGTGCTGACATTCTACATATTGTGTAAATTTAAGCTCGTCAAGGCTGGTAGTTGCCAAAGCAGTTTTGCAGAACCCAGAACACCCGCGGTGCTCAGCATGACTGTAGCATCTGGCATGGTGGCTGGGGAGAGATCCGTGCGCCTCCCTGGGCTCTGCTCTGCAACACAGAAACCTAAGATTAACATCTGAACTCTGACACTGATGGAGAAATGGCCTTCGGTATACCAACGAGCTATCCCACCTTCCCTGACAGGGTCAACCATGATGGTAAACAAATAAAACAGGAGGTTAGTATGGCTAATAACACAGGGTAAGTCGTGACAGTTACACTTGTACTCCCTTTTAGAGGTGTTCACCCACTACACTGTGACATCCACGCTACAGACGGAAAAGAAGATGATAAGAAGGAATCAGTGCTGCTTAAGCCCTGGGGACGATGTCCCTAAGTGGTGGCCCTCCTGCTAACCAAATACCTCCTTGAAATTTGGACAGCACCCTACTGGAAGAGACATCTTTCTAAGTATTGTAGGGCTGGTAGCAGGAAGGTAAAAAGACCTCCAGTGCTGCACAACCCCAAAGACTTTGGTTCCCAGAGAAGGACTCTGTGTCACTGACATTTAGGCTTGCTGGAAATGCAAGTACCCAGAACTTGTGGTGCTGGGTGCTGGTACTTAATGCAGCTTTTTTCAGTCTGAAGAAATTGGCTACGGCTGGAGCCGGAACATATTACAGAGTGACTATTTTTAGCCTTGCCCCTTTCAGCAGATAACAAGGAAATGGACGCTTTTTGGCTAATTACCACAAAGGCAAACTAGATATGCTCTTAAATGCAACGCCTGTGCTAGCAGGGGAAAAGGAGCAGAGCAACCAGCAGAAGAGGAATATTGTTCCATGAAGCCTGTATTAAAGAAACAGGACAAGGAGAGCTCCTAAACTGCAACTACTGATTTCCTTCCCCAGAGAATAAGGAAAAATCCATGCAATATTTGCCATAAGCCCTTCTTAAATGCCCACCCCTAAACATCTCTATTGTTTTTGAAAATGACCTTCATGCCAGGCTCCTCTCAGCAACTTTCCTTTCCGAAAAGCACAGAAAACGTTCTGTAGGCCAGCTATGAAGAAGCATGACAGCATCCCAGCAGCATCTCATCACATAATTGCAATTCCAGAGAAATGCAGGTGTGCCTATCACCTGGAATGGATAACAGTTAAAAGACACAAAGAAGACACATTTCATGCTGCACTGTTACAAAGCCATTTTAAGGCAAAAGAGAAAGGAGAAGAGTAAGTTAACCAGCAAGGAAGCCCACTTTTTTCATCCAGTGTCTCCATGCATTTGCAAGAGGAAGGAAATGGAGATCCAACAATTATCTGTGCAAAATTTAAGAGAGTATCTGCCTTCCGTAAGTAATATGATTCATACGCTAGGCAGTGTATTGAACAAAAAAGTTACATGCTTTTTTCTTTCTTTTCCTAAAATAGCCCGTATACACCTGGCCAAGAGAAGCTGAAGTCAACAATGGGGCAAAAAAGATACGTTGACCTACTTGAGTTTAAGAGAAACGTGATAAAATACCTGCTGCGTTACAAACAGTAGGTTATTCCTTCTTTATTAACGTTACTATAATGGCCAGAAGCAGCAACCAAAATTACAACTGTTTCATATCACTGCACAAAATAGCATGGTAATGTTAACAGACCTATTAAAATCCAATCTCCGAACAGCACTTGGAAGAACAGTAGAAGACGATACACAAAATGGAAGGGAAAAGAGGCAGAGAAAAGATCCTAAGATTACAATGCAATACGTAGCAAACCAACAAAATCAACTCTACCAACTCTGAAATGAGGAATAACTGTTCCTCAGCGCTGCTCAACTCATCTCACTTTAACCCTATTTTTCTTACTTGCTCCTCTTCCTTACTCTATTCCAAAAATCTGAAAAAAATGGACCAAGAAACTTAAGAATTTACTACCTTGCAGTCCAATTGTTCACAAGTAGAATGGTATTTGGTGAGTTACTTAAAACATCTTAGGGAACACCTTTTTGAACTGAGCTGAATTTTATTTCAAGACAAAGAAATTGATCTTCAGTGCTTGAAAATCGTGGTGACACTGACTCAAGAAGACGCAGCCTCAGCTGTGTGTAAAAACGGCCTCCCACTTCAAACAAACTGAACAGCATTTGCGCAGCACGTCAGCTGCTGCGGAAAATGCACGGGTTTCTTCATACATATTTATTTTGAAAGGGAATTCGTAGCCAACTGAGCATATCTACCAAAATATATACGAAGTGGCATGCTGGTCAAATTATTCATTTTCTTTTCCTAGTAGGGGGTATGTGGGAAAAAAAAAAGAAAAAACTGGCATAATGTTCATTTTCAGCAATATTCTAAACTGTCAGTCAACACTCTCAACAGTATTTTTGAGAAGACGAGCAAATAGTTCAACTCGTCTACACTAATTAAATTTCACTTGCTTGGCCTAGACCAGCAAATGTCAGGACTTCTGGCAACCTATGTAATACAGTTATAAAGAAATGTGACTTTCCAAAGGTGGAAGATGATAAATTATTCCAGAACAGCTTACAGCCCATTTTTCCTAAAAGCCCCCGATACGTGTTTATTCCAGGAGTTTTTTCTAAGGGCCTCCATCACATTCTCTGTAGAAGCCTTTCCACAGAAAAAGCAAGACGACATACAAAATTCTTGTAACCTTGTTATGAGCTGCCACGTTGGCAAATACCATTTTCACTAATAATAATTCAAGTTGTATTTTTAAGTTGCTTGAGAGAATCGTGGAGATTACAACCTCACTGCAGTTTTAAATGTCAGATCTTGCCTTCCGAAATCTTTTTTCTGACTCCTTTTTTCAATCTAGCACACAGTTTGGGAAAGTTCAGTGATTCAGATTACATATACCTGATCCAGAGTCTCCAAAAAACCTGTGAAAGGCAATCAGCATTTGAGGAGAACATTGAGAATGAAACACGGACTGTGATTTTCTCCCAATTTTTGCGTGCCATGCACTGCTTTTGGGGAAGCACTATCAAACACCACATTCATCAAATACTTGAGCAGCGCCTGAATGTGCCTTCAAAGCCTCCTCCGAGAACTGTTAGTCTGGTACCCAGCTACCACGTTGCGAACGATGTGAGCAATCCCAGGGAACTCGTTGTAGCGACTGATCCTGATAATATGTCAGGTTGAATCAGAGCTGTGCAGAAGTCGCTCCCCGAGTTGTTTTTCTCAACTTTCCTCAAAACGAAATGTAGTTGGTTGGAGCATCTAGGATACCGATGCGTTCTATTTATTTTTGAAAAATAAGTTTTCTGTGAGGAAAATGGAGAAACAGAAGAAAACAGAAATGGGAAGGGGAGACTGAGCAAGAATCTTGAAGGAAGTGGGCCAGCCGTGGTCAGAGGGAAGGGCAGGAGCGAGGTGAGGACCTGGGCAAGAATGGAAGCAGGTAGTGTGGCACAGAGGATTTGAAATGGAGTGCATGCCAGTCCCCCATTTTCTCTTTCTCTTCATAGCAAAAACACCTCAGGACTATCAAAGCCTTATTTTCTTCTCCTCTCAAGTTAAATAGAGCCTGAGGGGATCCCGACTGCCTGGGGGACTCCTCTCTCCCTGTGCCCAGTTCTTTGCAATGCAGACTAGCCTCTTGGGGGACCTCTCTCTATGGGAAATCATTAATGCCAAGGCAATGAAACGCTGGGACCATGGAATGAAAATAATGCAAATGAACATCTCTTAAGCTTAAGAGACAACATTAAGTGACAGACAACACCTCCTCATGGTGTAAAGCCGACTACAGTGAGATGGAGAAAATAATCTTGTTTGGGTGGGACCTGCTGGGTGGATCTGGAGGCTGCCTAGGGGAAGGCAGCCTGCCTAGGGTGATGTGTGGCGGGGCACAAAACAAAGAGTGTGTGCTGTACAAACAGCCGTACGTGTAATCCCAGCTGTGAGATACACCCTCTGCTGCAACAGGTTCCACACCATCATCTTCCAGAGTCCTAGAGGCCTAGGGCAACCAGGGGAGTAGCAGCAAGGAGTAGCAGCTCAGAAGAGTCTCTTCTGTGACCACCACACAGTAAATCTGCCTGCAGTTGGGAACAGAGTCTATTTTTTTCACCACATAGTCCAAATATTTTCAAGCGGGACCATGAGATCCACTACCACGAGCCAGGTATCAGGACAGGTGCTTGGAAACCCCATATTATTTTCCAACGAGCTGCAACAGCATCACCAGCAGTAACTGTAAATGTGTAACTTACCATTAAGGCATTACAAAGAAGAGACACGCTGTTAATAAAAAAATCTAAGAAATCCAGTAGCATGAAGCTTTACTAGTGCAGGACAGCAAGTGTTTCATGGCATTTGTTCCCCTTCTAGAGCCTGGAGTTCAGGGAAATGGAACAAATAAATCTGCCAACAACAAAACTTGATAATAAATAACAAAACAGATAATACCAAGTGAAGGTCACGCAACTTTTGTTTAACCTTTCTGACAGGAGACACATCTGTGCCTTGTATTCAAATGGTTCTGAACGTAAGCTGTCTGCAGCCTTCCCATAATCAAATCAAAGGCTGCTCCTTGGGAAAAAACAACAATCATCTGCTAGGTTTGACAACGCTTTCACCCCTATGTACGTGTCGTCTAATTCTGTGCTTTCATTACCCGTCCTAAAACCCACGTATCACACTCATCTCCCACCTAACTGCTGGCAGGCCCGTCACAAGACCATCACTCCGTCCTCCCGTCAAAACTCTACAAAACAGGACAGAAACCAAATGGGAGGCAGCACGTCGTACCCAGTAGCCTACTTCCTTGACCCAGATACAGAGGGTAAAAGAGAAGGGATCCGTATCTTTGTTCGATACCAGGGAAGCATCTAATTCCTTTTGGTCACTGCCAGCTCTTGGAAAACAAATGATTAGAGTTATTGGAGTGTGCAGCTTAACTTCATTTTCTAGGTCTTCGAAGTTTGAAGCAACTGCACTTATCATTTAATTTTATTTCCTTCCCAAATTCGATTTACTGTTGTAGCACTTGAAGCCTACACAACAGATTTGCTGTTTTCTCAATATTATCAATTCCACCTTTGGAGAGTCTCTCTCATGTAAAGCACAATAGTAAATAAAAAAGGGAATAAAAATGGTTTAATATAACACAATTCTATAATTTATGTGGTTTATCTTCAATGCTCTCACTTTTTTTTTTTCCCCAGTACAAGTACACACTGCACCATGCTGAGGGTGGGAGAGAATAAAAAGGGAGCGAAAAGTTAGATTCTGCTACTGAAGTACCAGAAACAGTATTTGGACATAAACCAATTTCTTTTGAGGCTCTGACTGCTATATCTGCTAAATCTCATGCTGATTTCCACCAGATGAGATTATTTTTTTCTTCTAACAACATGCAAAGTTAGAAACTAGGCATACACTGCCTGACAATTTTTCTACAGCAAAGAAAAAAAAAGGGTACAGTCAGTTTTCAGCTTCTCAGTGCTTCCAAAGACAAAACCTGCTTTCACGGTTTATATCTTTGTTGCTCCTGTAGGAGTTCTACACAAAAAAAAATCAGAGATCAGAAGGGGCATGCATGTGCACATGACAGAAAGTAGAATGCTGAAAAATTTGAAGTTTGGGTAGTGTGTCAGTTTGGTTTTGGCCTCCTGCTGTGGCCTTACCACGGAAGCTTTTCTGATGAGGAACAGAAGACTGTACAAAATGCAAAAAAGCACTTGGATCAAGCAACCTGTGATTAAAACAATTATGAAGCAAATACATTGCACAGAGTATATTCATATACATTTAAATTAGCTAGATTGAAATGAGTCCGTTTCTAGTAACATCACATTTGCTTCATACTCCATTTCACACTGATGACAAAAATCATGACAGCAATCAGAGAACACAGTCTGAAATGAAATAGCTCACTGCACATGAGCAAAGTTATGGCACTGATTTGCCAGCAGCTAGAACATAACGTCTCAGAATTGAATAAACACAATAAGGAAATACTGGAGCAGTTTAGATCGCAGAGGAAGTTAATAAAACATAAGATACTGTAAATGTGGTATATGATGCACAGAAAACAGATCGGGAATTGGGGAAAAACATCAAAATATCGTTTTGCTTTTTCTGCATTTATTTTGAAGGTTTTAAAGCTAAGTGTGTAACACTGACAATTGTCTTTCTGAAATTTCCTGCCTTGCATTTCTCTATATACAACCAACTAACAATGTAAGAGGATGATTTAATGAAAACTCACATGTTTAAAATATATAAGTATGTATTTAATATAGTGCATGATTGAATTCCAAATCTGATTTATTAATAGAGAGCATCACCAAGTTAATTATGCAAATGATATATGAATCACATGGTGACTTCTAGATGCATTGCACGAAATTTTCCAAAGTCACTAAGTGAAACTAAAATTTGCGACTTGTGATTTCCATGTCACTTCCATTACTTTTTCTAGCAAGCGTCCCAGTTTAGGTTGAGCCCTTCTCCCTAAAGTCTTTCCTATTCTAGGCATTTTAAATATCTTCTCAGAGGTACTCTTTGTCTAGCATGGCACAGTTTTAAGTGTTAAGTGGAATTCACTTTGGACAATCCACACAGATGCCTATACACCAGAAGCTGGTCCTAACCAGACAAATAAACCCATAAGGCTTCAGTAAATTCTGTTTTGATCACATTTAAATACAGACATGCATTCATATGAGTGCTCTAATAAGAGTTTTGTACACAATGAAACGCACAAGTCCACATCACCCCACCAGACAACACCAGAGGGAGGTATAAGCCTCACACCAGCCTCCATTCCCTTACAGTAAATCCACCCAGTTCCAATCAGTTCCAAAACAGTTCCAATCCTGTGTAAATCCTATGTAAAACCCCTAAAATGCTGAAGTTGTCCATCCCTAGGAAGACAATAATAAAAGCATCAAAGTAAGATATTACATATCCATTTCTAATAGAGCTGCCCTACCTTTTCAGTTTCATATAATTTTCACTAGCTGCAGGTCTGCATTCAGCACGTTGCACCACTATTCCTTCCAGGGAAAGTTTATCTAGTAGGAAAAAACAAAGCAAAACTGGACATTAAAATAAAATTCACCAACACAGTCAATATTTGAATTCTGTTTCAGCATTCTAATTCAGCATTTAGTAAATATAACGTAATTGTAAGTTCCCAAATCATATTCTAAAATCTCTGCTATTTTGACACTGAAGAAAAAAGCAGGAAAAACTTGATTGCACAGCAGGTATCCGCAACACATCTTTATTTTGCCATCAGATATTTTACATATCAAGAACAAATCACAAAGATGAAATTTTAAATAAAAGGCTGGTAACTGGGTGGTCTTCTTTTCTTCAGATTCTTGAATTCAACTTGCCTAGGAACAGTTTTCTAGAAATGTGCATTGAATACAGTCAGTGTCCAAGAAAAGAAAAAAAAAACACAAAGAGAACCTAACCACCAAAATATCCAAAACTAATGGAATATAAAATGAGATTTAATTTCATTTTTACCTTCAGAAAAAAAATATTAATTAATTTTCATATTATTATGATAAAAAACAAGTAACACATATGCTAACACTCGGGGAAAAAGAAATAAAATCCTGCTGTTCATAACATAGACGATCACCCACCAGGTTCTAGTTAATACTGTT
The DNA here is from genome assembly GCF_013377495.2 of Cygnus atratus. NCBI lineage: Eukaryota > Metazoa > Chordata > Aves > Anseriformes > Anatidae > Cygnus > Cygnus atratus. The sequence goes on along the minus strand of NC_066362.1, from coordinate 178,431,642 downwards.
CTCCCCACATTCACCTCTGTAACAGTCACTTTGTCATCCGATGTGAACACCTTTTTGCCTAAAGCAACAACGCCTACCAGAGCAGTACGATAGTACCAGCCGACTCTAAAAAAAAAAGTCTAAAAGCCTAAAAACTAAAAGCAACCTTATGTAGAAAGGAAGAAAGAAGTGACCGTGGCAAAATATTTCTGGGGTCTGTATTTCTACTATGATGTTCTAGTGCATGGAAGGGGGTGGTGGTGTCAATTTTTACCATTTCTTTTGGGTATAGCCAGTGCAATATGTATAAAATTTACACCTTTGGAATAGCCTTGCATAACAAGAAAAGATGAGTTTCTTAACATTAACGGTTTGATTAACTCTCACGATCTGAAATTTCCTTCCAAAAGACATTCTTGTCTTGCTGTCGGTGTAGGGTAGTACACTGTCACCGTCAGTTCCTGCTGACAATGTCACCGAAAGAACAGAAACACTTAGAAAAAGTGATGTCAAGCAACACAAGGCTCTTTTTGAGATGCCTGTAATTTTTTCCAATGCCTTATCGGATGAAATATTATTACATCTGGAAATCTAAGCCCGCTCCCTCTGAATAATGCAGACAGCAATTACTTCAACACCAAGTATTTAAAAAATGATTTAATTTAAAACTTCTTGCTTTGGCTTAGAAATTCACTAGATCCTTTAAAGGAAGAAGAATACCACACGTTTGCAGGTAGTTTTGAACATAAAGCAACATAGGAAAACATTTCTGTTTTTACTGATTTCTAAGGTTCATGATGAAGAGAAACAACCTGGCCAATTTGCCTGAACTCCCGTGCACTACAGACAATTAAATTTTATCTTCTTTCTTCTGTACAGAACCTAGCAACCTGTGTGTGACTAAAGTGCTACTAATATCAGTGCTTAATTTCTAATATGAATTTGTCTCCAGCTTCTGGCATTTGGTTCTTATTATGTCTTTCTATAGTATGCTAAAGGGCCTTTTAGTACCTGGTATTTTCTCCCTGGGAAAGTACTTTTACATTGTAATCAAGTCACTTCTCAATCGTCTTCTCAATAAATGAAGTAGTTAAAGCTCATGTATTATCTCACCATAAGGCACTTTATGCCACGCTTAAAGTTTCATGGTTCTTATCTGCACTTTGTTCAATCTTTCAATGACATTTTCAGAATATGGAAGGCAGAAAACGGATGTAATACTCCTGTACTTCCCCTACCTAAACTAGATATGGATATAAAATAACGGATACAGGACAAGAGGTTGCAATTGATCTCACCTCACCTTAGCCATCTTAAGGTTATTCAGCAGACCCTGAATTCAAGAGAGGGAGGGCGACTTTCAGAAAGCAATTGGCCCCATCTCTTTTAGGATTCAATGAACTGCCCTGTGTTGGTGGTTTCCCCCCAAGATCAATTGCTCTCTGAAAATCAAGCTCAGGGGCTCGATGGAGCTGACTGCCGATTATATCACTAATGCATCTATCCAGAGTCTTTCCAAGCCTAGCGTCTTATCTCTGTGCTCTGCATTCCCTGTTCCTAGGTATGTAATTGCCTCTGGCTTGGTTAAAATGCATTTTCTTTAAACAGATTCTGTGAATTAAGTGATCCAGGTCACACTATGACAGTCCTGCCATAGTTATTCACTGTCTGACCAGCGTTTGTGTCAACCACGACACATCCTATAAGCAGTGATTTTCACTTACTGCTGTCCCCCTCACTAATCCTGGAGGAAGCCCTTCAAACTACAACCCAAGTGACTTCCTACTGATAATTACTTTCTGATAACTGTCAGCTAGTTTTTAATCTTATTCCATGCTTGCTATTTTTTTAAACAAAAATCAGAATGTTATAAGATTTCAAATTACGTGCAATATGAAATGCTAAGCAGACTACAAACATGCTGTTACTTTATCAGACGGACTTGTCATCTCCAAAATAAATGAAACTAGAAATAAACTACTAGAAATTAAATACTTGACTTGAATACTTGAAACTACAAATTAAACACTTGACTAGAAAAACCTTCGTGTAAAGCCATGCTAGTTGTTATATTTCTGTTCTCTTCTATCCACTCAACTCAATGACAATTTTTCCACTGGTTTGCATGGAACAAGGCTGACTAGCCCACACTCATCTAAGCCATGCAAGCCAGTTGTCTAAGCACTGACACACCACTGTCAATCGCTGCACAAAATTGTTGCTGAATTTTGAAGCCACACTCTTAAATCTGAAGAATTAGAATCTGTGGAACACATAGGTCCCCCACACCAACTATTCAGGAAGTAAAGTAACTGTTGTTTGAACCTACCCATTAAACATGCTTATCCTTAGTACTATCTCATGGTTTATGTCTTCAGCGATAACCTCTTTTAATTACCAATGGTCTGGACTTGGTTTTTAATGCTCCAGCTGCTTCCCAGTACAAGGCTGTCCACAGTGTCTGACAGCATGGCCTTCCAGCTAACCCAGCCTGTTGTCAAAACTTATCCCCTGTCCAGAAGCTGAGGTTTGTGTCTCACTTTCCCTGGACTCTCCTGGGGATTTGAAGACATCCAGAGAGGCTATCGGACTAAATCTGCAAAGATACATGCTAACTTCCAAATGCAAGAATGAAGTGGGGAAACACTATTTTTACTCCTTTCACAGCCTAATTAGCCTTAAATCACCAACTGGTGCGTGGTAACTTCAGAAACTGGTCTCCTCTCACCTGTTGCAAGGCCAGAGCTGCAATGAAAAGACATCCAAAGTGCTACATGTCTGCCTTGACACTTCCATATCACATTAACCTAGAACCCAAAGGATGAATAAGGCTTGAAAGTAGCAATTCCCCATTAAAAATACCTCATTTCCTCAGGTGTCTGACACCCTCAGAGACCTTACATGGGGGAGAGGTACAAATACAGAGTCAGTGCAGCTACAGGCAGGTTGCTCTACATAACCCTTAGCTGCAACATCAACTGCCAGATGCACTCACCCCTGTATTCCTACCTGAACACCCCTGTGCTAATACATAAAGGAATTTCAAAAGTTTACTATTTAGCGAAGTGACAGAGAAATGGGGAAGATGCTGATTCCAGCTTCAAATTCCACTGATGATCACCATCAAATAAACAGAAGGGAGTTAAAACCACAAGGAAAATAGGCCCACATGAACCTGATGAGGTTCAACAAGGCCAAGTGGAAGGTGCTGCACCTGGGCTGGGGCAATCCCAGCCATGAGCACAGACTGGGAGAAGAGCTCACTGACAGCAGCCCTGAGGAGAAGGATTTGGGGTTCTGGTGGACAAAAAGCTGGACAGGAGCCAGCAGTGTGTGCCTGCAGCCCAGCAGGCCAACTGCGTCCTGGGCTGCACCGCCAGAGGGGTGGGCAGCAGGGGAGGGAGGGGATCGTGCCCCTCTGCTCTGCCCTCGTGAGGCCCCACCTGGAGTGCTGCGTCCAGGGCTGGGCCCAGCACAAGGAGGGTGTGGGGCTGTGAGAGCGGGGCCAGAGGAGGGCCGTGAGGGTGGTCAGGGGGCTGGAGCACCTCTCCTGTGAAGACAGGCTGAGAGAGCTGGGCATGTGCAGCCTGGAGAAGAGAAGGCTATGGGGAGACCTCGTGGTGGCCTTTCAATATTTCAAGGGGGCTTGTAAAAAAGATGCAGAGCATCTTTTTACTCAGGCAGATAATGTTAGGACAAGGGGGAATGGTTTTAAACTACAAGAAGGGAGATTTAGATCAGCTGTTAGGAGGAAATTCTTCACTGTGAGGGTGGTGAGGCCCTGGCACAGGTTGCCCAGAGAAGCTGTGGATGCCCCATCCCTGGAGGTGTTCAAGGCCAGGCTGGATGGGGCTTTGGGCAACCTGGTCTGGTGGGAGGTGTCCCTGCCCATGGCAGGGGGTTGGGACTTCATGATCTTTAAGGTCCCTTCTAACCCCAGTTAGTCTACGATTCCATGAAAACACTTAAGGAAATCTTAGTAAACAGGCACTGGAGAAATTTATTGGAACTGCGGAGAAGATGTTTTTATTTTATTTTTTGAGAGAAAGAAAGAGGCAAAGACAGATTGGCTTGGAGATTTTCATGTGTTATTTTTTCTGTCTGACTGCACCTAGCTCTAATTTTCAGCCCCTAGATCTTGTTAGACCTGTAATTGCTAAGTTGAACAGCTTGGAATAGAAGTTTTCTGCCCATCCAGGCACTTATACACTCTCAACCTCTATTAAGCCTAACAAGCCACATTTCCTCAAATCTTCCAATAGCCATATTTTTCAGCTTATTAACTGGTCTGAGAAACTTCCATTTATTAATGTCTCTCCTGAGCTGTGGTCCTCACAGACAGACTTGATGGTGCATGGGACAGGATCCAGTTTGCTGACCCTTGCCCACAGCGATCTCACTTCAGTTTTTGGGGATGCATTGACTGTACACAGGCCAGAGCCTCTGCCTTACCCTTCCCACAAGCATACATACTGCAAGCTCCACCTACAGTGTATTCCTAGGCATAAAAACTCCTATTTGGCCATATTAAAATATCCCAACTGACTACCCAAATGATTCTGCATCAGTAAGCGTCTCCTTGTCTACTACATTCCCAGTCTATATCATCTCCAGACTTTATCGGTAGCTGTCTCCTGCTAGCTCACTGACTAAAAATAAATAGGACTGAGAACCAAACCACAGCAACACTTCAGAGATAATTCTCCGCTTAACATTTACCAGTTTGAAACCTGGCAGATAATTTTGGTATTTTATATAATTGTGTAATTCATATAATTTTTGTATTTTGACAAATGGGACCTACTCAGAGATTTAACAGAAAAAAAGCACTACCTCCTTTGCTGAACAAATTGCAACAACAACAAAAAGGTACAGTCCATTTTCCCTCCACCCACATTGATCAGCATTATATTGCTCTCCCTTAATTTTCAACTAATTGACTTCCAAGTCAGATGTTCTACTGTTTTTCACAGTCACTTTTTGTTCCTGCATACCTGAGTTGTCCAATTTACCTTTCAAATACTGGCACAGCATTTGTTTCTTCAGTCCTGGAGAACTGCAGCGCTCAAAAATTGCTGAAAAATATCAACAGCAACTGCTGACAGAGTTTCCTAGACAGCTCCTTTAAAACTCTTGAATGCAAATTGTTCAGACTTCCTTGTTTGAAGTTCTTCAATTTTAATTAGTGTGTAGAGCTTGTCTTCAATAGCTGTTAAGCGACATCCTGGAGTTATTACTGGGATGAGAATGCCTATGCTACTGTTACTGTGAGACAGTAACTATTGAACGGTTTAATTATCCCACAACCTGGCCAATTTTCTGTGTTATGACATTAAATAACTAGCAAATTGCCTTGATAACCCAAACAGACTTTATTGTAAAAAAATTTTTTTACAGAAAATCTTTCTGTAACCTGGGTCATCTTCACTGGTAACAGTCTCTCAGTGAAGCTGATGTTCAGATGCATGAGTAAGCTGAACCCTTGGTGAACCACTGACTTTTCTGTCGTGTGCTCCAGCACTGAATCCTCAGCTCCACTAGGTGCTACTTCCAGACCAGGAGGTTCAGGAGGAGGATGGAAGCTGAGGAGGAGCAAGGTGTTTTTTTTTCCAAAAGCAAACACATAACACAAAATGAGGGGCAGACCCCTACCTCACTTCTCAGATTCGTTTTTCTGCGTAGATGACAGATAGCAGCGCTGCAATTTTCTCTGTCTCTGGGATGGCTTACCTGAGAAGGAGCTGAACTAGTGCCGCTTGAATGGCCAACCCCAGCAACCAGGTGACACAGCAGCAATTTGTGAAGCAATAGTTATTTTGGGATTGCTATCTACCCACGGCAGCAAGCATCATTCAGCTGTACAAGGCAGAAACAGAGGCAGCTCACTCATGGCATGGGACAGCGTTCAGCAGCAAGTTGCTCCCTCCCAATCCATTTGGAAGCAGAAAGGACCAAGACACGCTGAGCACATCTCACTGCTCTCCTGGTGCACCACAAACACTCTGGGGTTAAAAGACTAGGGAAAATGTCTCTGAAGTTGTGAACCTTTGCCAAAATGAACTTCTGGACAATATTTTAGGAGAAGGACAAACAGAGAAAAAAGGAAATTCAGTTTTTCTCGACAAATACCTTAAAATATACATGAAGCCACTCAAATACTTCCTACCTCACCAACCAAATGCACTGCAATAGCATATACCTCACCAAGAGCATACAAAGAATGAGGACCGTTTGGAAGAGTATGGCACATTAAGCAGAAAGTTTTCACAAAGATGTGCCTCTTTCAAATTTCACGTTACAGATGCATGTGAAGTAAAGTTACATGGGTTTGTTGCAATGCAAGTTTTACGTCAACTCTACATTTTTCAAGCCTCAAAGGTTTGAATGTAAATATTCATGATCTCCACAGCATATTTGCCACATCAAATAGACTTTGAATATTTTATCATATGAACCACTAAAGTGATTTTGCACGATCTTTCGAAGAATACATACTTGCTCAGGAAAGTCAAAAATTTCAACTGCAAGTGTTAAAACATTCAGAAGATTATGTAAAATGTAGAGAGATTAGCTTGTCACCAAAAAAAAACATATCCTTTAGAAACCCCAGCTCTCCTTGGAAATCCCTGCTTACTTCTGCCAGGACATCACTTGTTCAACTTCAAAGTATTTTAAGATCACCACGTACGACAAAAACACCACAGAAATCATTTTCTTAGGGTTTAACAGCCACTAGCACGGTTCAACACTGTAGCTATACATGACTTAAGTACATTCATGTCAAATGATGGAAAATACAGTTAAACTAAATTTCAACAGAAGCCTCTTGTAATGGCAACAACAAAAAAAATTATTCTGTTCTCTCGTTTTCTTGATTATTCACTTAATAATTGTGAAATAAGTTATATTTGGAAAAAAAAGTGTAAATGTTTAAAAATCAGAAGAAATTGGTTGAAATCTGACTAAAGTGATGCTAAACACCTCAATGGCATCAAAGAGTTAAAAATAAAACCATGACTAATTCCTGATAAATCAAATCTAATGAATAATATCTTCCTAATATATCACATACAGCAGCAGAAAAAAAATAGCGTATCAGTGCTAGGGACACCCTGGCAAGTAGAATAGCGAGTAAAAAAAAAAAGTGCATTTATTTCTACTAGATTCAGTTACCAATTAATAAAATATTATAGTGATGACTCTACAGTATCAATAAACAGCCTTAGAGACAGTGGGAGCGGTATGAATAATATCTTTAGGAACAGAGCAGAAGAATTTAAGGTATAATCTGTCTCTCTGTTGTTAATTGTGCAAAGTAGGAGGCATCTACCTGAAAAAGTGAAAAATACATCTGGAAGAAGATGGGATCTCCTCCCCGCGTCCAGCCCGAGGTAGGTGCTCGCTCCTGCCCCTGCTTTGGATGCATGCGGCGCCTCCCGCCCGCTCCCCCCCTCCCGCTCCCCAAGGAAATGCACACATAGATGAGTGCAGAGCTTTCCCTTCCCTGCCCGAAGCTGCGAATGCTTAAAGGGGAAACCTTTTCTAAAAGGCACCGAAGGCGAACCCCAGAGCACAGTTTCACAGAGGGAAGACAGCCATTTGGTTCGTGTGCTCTGCTGCTTCCCCCCCGTGCAGAAGTGTTGCTAAGCTATAGCGTTCTGCGATGTTCGACGGGATCTGTAGGCACACTAACCCTTTGTTCCACAGTTGTTGCTACTGAGAAGGAAGGAATTGATGCTCGATAGCCTTGGTGACTTAAAAAAAAAAAAAAAAATCACCACTATAAACCTCTCTCCTCCCTGAAACAGTTTTTATCTATGGCATAGGGAAGGGAAGAAGCAAAACCTGATTAGGCTGCAATTCTTGTACGGGTGCAGATGCTCCCGTCAATGAAAATGGAAGCTTTCACCACAAACTTAAAACCAGTCAGACCAACACGTCTTCAATATCACTTCCAAAGTATGTGCTGTGAAAACATCCTGGTGCTGTGCACATGTCCTGTAAATGAGAAGTATGTGCACACACTCGACAAATGAGCCCCCCCGCCCTCCTACAAATGGGGATGCATTTAATTTCAGCCTTGTCCTGCTGTATCAATCAGGTGCCACAACCAGTACAAGGAAAACGTGAGAAGATTAAAATCCCTGAAACATAACTGAAGCTGTCCTGTTTAACACCGCAAGCACTACACATGATTTGGCCACCTGATACTATAAATACATTTCAAAGTACTAAAAACAAGGTGTCATTTAGAATATCATTATTCATTTCTGTGAGGAACCCTCAAAACTTCTGAGACTTAAAGGTAAGAGAGAGACCAACGCTTTCTATGCCCTTCTTCCCTTACACAGTTAAATGCAAATTCCCCTTTACAGTCATATTCCTGCTATCTCCCTGCATACACAGCTGATACGCCACCTACTGCAAAAGCCAGCTGACAGACCAAGCAATGCTAGCAGCATTTCCATTCCAACATCGTGCCGGAGCTGAAGAGAGGTGCTTTTAAAAAAATCGTCTTTTCAAGCTGACAGGAACAAAGCAAGATTGCTGGCTTTTCGTCCTCGCTTCGATAATGGAGAGAAAATCAAACAGAAGAGCAAAGGAATCTGAAGAAAAACACTGCACCTCCGAAGGCTCGGAGCAAGACAAGGACTATAAAACGTCTCTGGTTACTCTGAACGTTGGTGGCTATCTATACATCACACAGAAACAAACACTAACCAAGTATCCAGACTCGTTTCTTGAAGGTATCATCAACGGCAAGATAATGTGCCCTTTTGATGCGGATGGACATTACTTCATAGACAGAGATGGACTCCTTTTCAGGCACATTCTGAACTTCCTACGAAATGGAGAACTTCTGCTACCGGAAGGGTTTCGAGAAAATCAACTTTTGGCACACGAAGCAGATTTTTTTCAGCTTAAGGTATTATCAGATGCAGTGAAATCGAAGTGGGAGAAGGAGCAGCTAGCGTCTAGAGAGACTACTTTCCTGGAAATAACTGACAGCCACGACCGTTCCCAGGGTCTTAGGATTTTTTGTAATGCTCCCGATTTCATAGCAAAAATTAAATCCCGAATCGTACTGGTGTCCAAAAGCAGGCTGGATGGCTTTCCAGAGGAGTTTTCTGTGTCTTCAAATATTATCCAATTCAAATACTTCATAAAGTCTGAAAATGGTACACGACTTGTGCTGAAGGAGGACAACACCTTTGTCTGCACCCTGGAGACTCTTAAGTTTGAGGCTATTATGATGGCTTTAAAATGTGGATTTAGACTGCTGACCAGCCTGGATTGCTCGAAAGGGTCTATTGTTCACAGCGATGCACTTCATTTTATCAAGTAATTGCAAAGGCAGAGGAAACGAGCATGCAGCCAGCAAACCTCCTGTAACTACAGCGTCCTGGCATCACAAATATCGTATCTAACTAGCCCTGTGCCACAGAGCTCGGCTGCTAATCAGTTAATGTGAGCTAATGGTATGTAAATCTCATAATGACATCCATCTCTGGCTTACTTAAAGCTGAATGAGAATTTTATGCCTGAATTTAATAAAAAAAATTATCTGCTAACCACTGTAAACACAGATTGAATGCTCTATGCTATTTGTAATATGTTTTCTTCATGCTGTCTTTCAGCCGGAGAGTCTGGCTGGATTTTTGTGTACTTGTATGACTACCACGCACACACCTTGCTGCTCTGCTAAGCAGTAGGGAGAGTATTTTCATATAACAGGCAGGCTTAAAATCTGTTTTGCTTATAACAAGTCTCAGACTGGATTTTAAATGGAATAAATTCTTCTGAACGTTCGTTAGTGTTTATGCGATTGTCCTGGATTTGCCAAAACATGAAATTGAAAGAGGGTTCAAAATCAATCAACTCGATTTTAAAGTTAAACTAATTATTTCAACTCACTTAAAATCAAATTTACAGCTGTGTTACTACATTAACAACAACTGCTAAAACATGTAAACCAACAAATAATGCTGGGGAGGGATTAGTTCTATTATGGGAAATGAGCTGAATCTGCAGAGAACGTTACATTTTCTGGTTAGATATATTTATCAGATGGCTAATAAAAATGTTTGGTATAAAGTTTCACATAACAGGCTTCCAATAATGACATCCTACAATGCTCAAGTTACTATTTTCTACTAATCATTGGTGTTCATAACGACAGGCAATTAACAGAGCCCTTGCTTTGCACAGTAGCTTTCTAAAAGCAGTTAGCAGTATTAGTTTTGAATAGACCACCTGCTGGCATTTAAGATGCATGAATATAAGTAATAGAATAAATATCTTCTTTCTCCTCATCTTCACAATTTATCAAATCTGCTAATTTATATTTTAAACAAGGTTTTAATAGCTTCGACGGAACAGCCCTAATTTAACGGCAAGCATTACAAACCAGTCACTCCACAAAAGCCGACTGAAAAATCAACACGCCACACAAAAAGAAGCTGCACTAACTCAAAGTTTAAGCTTTGTCTATCACTGGACTCTACCATCATTCACAGCTCAAATGAAACCAAAATTCAAGTAAAATACCATTAAAGACAAAATCCAACCAAACAGTTTCTTAACTTTCCCAGAATATTAATTTTGTATAGAAAAAAGGAAATAAACATTAAGACCATCCAAGTAAAATGCACTACGGTCCAGAATAGAAGTGACAACTGAGGAAAACAGCTAACATTTGATAGGCTGAAAACAATTTTGTCTTGGCTTTTAGAGGGAACAAATCCATTTTCAGTAATAGCGACTGGGAATACAAACTCAATGTCCCTTTGTCCATCAGTGTGAAACCCCAGTTCACTTGTAACATACAATGACTGTTGGTAACTGGGTCCCTTGCTGGAGATAAATTCACAGAGGGAGACCAGGCAGCAGTGACTGGAAAACAATCCACTATGATTTTATCAAGTGGGGAAGTCCAATCTCTCCAGAATACCCACAGAGTAGAAACTATAAACTTTTCTATCCTCTCTACATTGCAAACTTAAGGATCAGAAAATACGTACTTTTAAAAGGAACTTTCCCAAACCATTTAAAAATCACATCATAAATTTCAGGCACGCAAACTGAAGAAGAGTTTGCGTGTCCCAGAACTTCTCTGAGTTTGTCCACGTACATTAACCATCTACAGAAGATTTATAGGAAAATACAATACATACTCACCTCTTTTATACTCTTAGGCCCTTCAAGCTAGAACTCTATCACTGTGTACTTCATGATCCTCCCTCCTTCCCTTCCACACACCACAATAAATTGTTTTCAAAGTGGTGCCTTCAAAAATTCTCATTAACCACTAATCTTGTACCTAAAACAATCTCTAAGACTTCTGCAGAAAGTAAATGTGAAAGCTCACCTGAAAGAATTTCAAGTTCCTGCTGATCTCCTAGGACAAGACCTAGAAATATCATCACACAGAACGATGACATGAAAAGCCCTTTGTGGACTCATTTCTTTACATGAGAAAAGAAAGTGACAAGACAATCTTAACAAGCTTCTTAACTAATCTCCAAGTTTTAAAGAAGCATGCTCTCACTGCTGTCAAATACACAGCCTGTATGAGCACAAAGCCTGGAGGAGGCTGTTGCTCCTCAGATGTCACATCATCCATTTTCACTTAAATGCTTTTGGTTATAACCTTCAGTTATAATTAATTTTTGACTGAGATTTAAATTGCCATTACAGTTGAAAAGAAAGAAAAAAAAGAGCAAAATTAATTTTGATTCCAAACAATTAATAAAAATCTTCTGTGGTTGCCTGCCTTTCAGTTGGGCTCTTAGGAACCGTTAGCACCGTCGTATCAGAAAGCATCACCACTTGCTCACCGTAGCATGACTTCACCCATGAAAAAGCAGCAGAGAATTTGACAATTCTGCATTTGTTCTAGGAAACACTTTTGCAATATAAGCTATTCACAAGCTGGTAATCACAGGTAAAATTCAAAACACCTGAAATATCCTTCTAAGAAGATTCTGTAGTTATTCTTACAAGATGTACTGGAAAGCTTTCATTTGCCAGGCGTTTGGTTCACAGTACCTAATTCCATCTTAATTTACAAAAAAAAAAGAGCATTTGAAAACTTTCTTTTATTTTTGAAGTGAGAAGTGTACATATCTACTCTTATGTAAAAAAAAAAAAAAAGGTACTGTTTTATTTTAGTTGTTTAAAATTCAGTGATTCGTTACATTAAATACTTTACTTTTTTTTATTTCTGTGTAAATAACACTGATGTCTATGGCACACGTAGTCATCTGCTGTAATACCAATTTCCATCTTGACTTCTTTTCCCGTTCTCATGGGCACCCATGCGTTTGTACAAGTGGCAGGATTTGGAATTTTTATGTGCTATCTCCGATCGAAGGCACCTCACTCAGCTGTTCAAAGCACACAGCAGAAACAGAAGGAAGATGAGGATAACAAAATCATTCCCTTCCCAGTTCGCATTGTAGCTGATATGAGATAATTCAATGTATTTGTGGTTTTGTTCAATCAGATGCTTTGATCTAGCTACGAACTTGAATAATTTATCAAACCAGGATGGCAGTGTCTTGCTTTTATATATAAACAAAATGACCACATAAAGCTTCCATAATGTTTCCTCTACACTCCATAAATATTTAATATAACAAATACATCTTGCATATGTTCACTCAGGTGGATGCTTGTGTTACAACACTGTAGGGTTGCCAGCAAAGGAAGCAAGTTAAACAGTATGGTTACCTTTTCTGCCTTGTCTTTACAGTTGTAAGTTGCATATTTAATACTGCTATGACAATGATAAAGGTGCAAAATCAAGTGCTTAAGTTAGGAATACTAACAGCTGTTTTAACAACATTACGTTGAATATGAAATACATGCAAGTACTTCTATTCCTCTTTCATTAAGAGCTGAATCACAATGACTTACCAGTATAACCCTGCAAGTATCATGTAGGAACTGTAATTTTTATAATTTCTGTGAATTACCTTCAATTGCGGTGGTAGGAATAAAAAGTAACTTCCCCTTCCCCAAGGAGGGGCTTCAACCTGTTCTCACTCTAGAACACCTCCACTTGCCTCCCTGCCTGTTTTCCTGGGTGAGAAAACGGGCCATCAAGTGGACAATTGAGAAAGGACAGGGAGCTGAAGGCAGGGGTGATCAACACACACTGCAGAAAAAACTTTCTGGCCCCTGTGAATTCTCTGAGTGACTGCCCATGGAAAAAAATATATATATACATTGATGTTAAATTGATCAAAACACACATTGTACTGCTTCCTCCCACACTTGCATGCCCATACTTTCCATTGGTGGAGGAGCAAGCAACAGCTGTTTTATCACACTTGGCAGTATGCTATCATAATAATCACCTATTTGGTTTATTTCTACGTGAGGACAAAACCTCAGAGTGGCTCCACTAGGTCAGGCTAAGATCTCTCTTTGCCCAGTATTCCCAGTGATTGTGAACTCTGTTTCCATGCCTTCATAACTCTGGTCATGATTCCCATTTTTGACCCTCTGACCTTCCCCTCTCCTAGAAGGCAAGTAAGTAAAGACAGTAGCCAAAAGCAGGTGCCTAGGAAAAAATGCAGGAAGCAGAGAAACGTATGTGATGCTCCCCTGAAGTATTCTGCCAGACTCCAACAGCTCACTGCCCAGAGACTTCTAGAGCCAGTCACTTCATCACAAGCCACTTCTAGAGTGGCTTGATGCCTTGAGAGGCTTGGCAGAGAGCCTTGATGCTGTGAAACACACAGGCTGTGCATCAAGGTCAGGTTACAGCTCTCATCTCCCTACTGTCAGTACCTGTTTGCCCCGTGACCAGTGTTTCACAGCATCCTAACTGCCTTACTGACCTTTTCCACATACTTGCATCATATTTTTAACTGTATTCTTGCATTTGTACTTGTCACGACTGTGTGACAACTGGCCATCTTTTTTCTAACATAGATAATATTTATTTAAATCCTAAAAGGAAAAAAAAAATCACAACCTCAATTGCAGCAATCAGTGACATTGTTATTTTCACCTCTTTCTTACAAGCATTGCAAGGTTTCCATTCAATAAGATGGAAGGACATTAAGAAACTCAGGTTCCCTCCCTGCCAGCATACAAGCAGAATAAGGACGTGCAAGAATTACTGCAATTTAAAAATGGAAGTGCCTCATCCATTACTTTGTTTATTTAAGTAGAAGGGTCATGGTGTCCTGATTCAAATAATGAATGAGGAACAGGGATGGGAGAGGCAGGTTCATTTGGGTCTATGATAAAATAAACATCATTTTCTTAGGCAAGAATTAATTCATCTTTGATGAATAACTATTACCTAACCTCAGTCTTGTCTCCTGTCCTATAACACAGGGCACAAATTCATAGACTGACAGGAAAGTGACTACTAGTTTAAAAAAAAAAAAAGGTATCTTCATATGAAGAGAGAGGCTTGTAGAAGTGGTTAGGTTGAAACAAAAGCAATTGATAAGGTACAAGACATTTAAGATCAGAAAATATTACGGTTTTCGACTTCTTTTGAAATGGCCATTCTGTAAGCACCGTGCACTGGGGTATCACACAGAACACTGTCTCGAAACACTGCCTCTCTAAATCACCATTCACACAATAATATGTCAGAAAATAAGCAGCACGGCAAAGGCGGCAGGAGGAAGATGTATAACGGCACCTGAGGAACTCGGGTGAGCAAGCATTCTGAAAAAGAAAACACGCTTGCCTTTCTTTCTGAAAGAAATTGCATAATATCCTGCAGAACTAGACAGTTGACTTCTCCTCCTAAAAATGTGCGTAGTAGGAGTACCACACAGCTAAAAGCAACAGTCTACAAAAAAGCTGTTTCTATCTGCACTGGTAACAGCTTAACATCATTGCCATTATCATTTAACACCACATTTGTTCATTTTAAGCTTCAAAAAGGAGTACTGTTCTGCTGCTTCCGAAACAAAAACATTCATGAAACTTGTACAATAATTATAGCCGTAAACAACAGCCACTCATTTAAAACATTATTACATGGTGACAGGCAAGTTCAGCATGTTAAGGTTTAAAAACCAAGCAATTAGAAGATGACTTAAAAATGAAGCCATTCTGAAGGTCTGTAAACCTGTGATAATGCTAGAAATAAGTACAGCATTGCCTTGGTTACTGGTGTTACATCTTTTGGGAATACAATAGGTTTATGGAGCATTCATGGAACCCACAATCTTTCTGGACGTTGAAAGGGGGCTCCTACAGTTCCATTCCAAGCATTATTTCAGTTACCTGAAAACCTAGATCCCTATGCTTTTCCAGGATACTTCCACTACCACCACCCTCTTGACACCGAAAGAAGAACCAGCATCCTCTTTAGGGAGGGTGGCACCTCACCAGCTGCAGGAGCTTTTGGAGATGAAGACCAAAGACCAAGGAGATGACAACGGGTTTTAAAATCCAAGGCTGCTTGCAAGGGAAAGCTGCAGCTCCAGGAAGATGAGGCTCCACAGGGGCTGCTAGAGCTTGCAGTGCCAGGCTGCCCGAGCAGCGAGGGCTGGGAGGAGGCAGTGCAGTGAGACAGCTCATGATACCTGAGCACCAGGGCCGAGGAGGGTAGAAGGACTCCGTGAGAGTGACTGTCACCTCGGGGCCTTGGGTTGATGGAGAAGGCACAGGACAGCAGTGAGGTTGAACAACACAAATAACTAAGTCTAATTATCTTGAAATTACTACTATTAATAATTCTCTTTTGGCTTTTCGTGTGTCACATTTCAGAAGGACAATTTTCTTTTCTTTTTTTTTTTTTCAGCTGCAGCAATAAGAGGAATGGAAAGATACATTTTTTTTATTTAACAGAAAAATATCAAGCTATAAAGCTACTGCTGTAGCTCCACAGAAAGCTGCTTGTTAACTCAAAGAAGGTTCTTGATTTTGTACCACAGTGAACAGATGAATAAAAAACCCAACAGGTCAGAGGTGGGTACAGACTCTCTCAATTAAGAAGGAAAAATTAAGCAAACAAACTAGCAATGAACAGCCTAAGCATCAAGAAACGTAAACAGAGTAAGCAACTGTAACACCAAACCCAGTCGTTTATTGCCTCTTTCCTACTTAAATAAAGCCTTTGGCAAGCATTAGGGATAAAGCAGTACATTTTCCTCAATCTGAACCTGGTAATCTCATAGGAAACAAATTAAAAGTCCTGCAAGCCAGGCAGGTAAGAATCAGCTAAACAGAGAAAAAGGCACTCTCAGGTTACCAGCTGACTTCATCTAAGGCCGGCAGCACTGCCAGGTCCTGTGATATTTCCTACACATTTTCTAAAATGAATAGCAAGTCATGTTCTTTCCCTACAGTGCAGAAATCTACCGTATAAACTGCTTTATGCCTTCTCATAGAACATTAAAAATCCACCTGGATAATACTCTTCTGCGATGCACGGATGAGGGTTTTAGGGCTTGCCCACAGATTACGGTGCAGAAATTCCCAAGACAACCTGCATGTGGAAGACAATGTGCACAGCTACACACTGCTCCTGTTGGCAAGATGCTGGGGCTGGAAAAGCCTTATAGCTCTGGGAAAGCACCAAATGAGCTCTGCTAGACTGTTCCCAGACTCAGGCACGCAGAAAGCTGAGGTCCTACTGTGCTGCAGTCTCCTGTGCTCTCGCATCTGCTCCTAGCTTAAGGTAGAGATGAGTGACTGCACACAGCCTTAGAAGGGCTGCTCTTGGCTTTGCCTTCACCGCCTTTCCCCTCAGAAGTTACATCCATGTTGAACCTGCTCATTAATTTAAGTGGTTAAGGCTACGAAGCTATGCAGAGTTTCTTCTTCCTCACTATAAAGTGGCATAAGCACTTCGTTGTAAGTAGGGAGAGAAAAGAAAAGATTATTAAAGAAGCTTATCACAAGCCCGTTACTTAAAAATTCAGGCAGAGACTTGGGAGGAAAATGTGCTCATTTGACACCTAGATAAACTGGAAAAAAACAGGAAAAAAAAAAGCAGAGCCTGGGAATCAGGCATACTGGGTCAGATCAGCATCTGGATCCCAGCACCGTGGCTGAAAGCAGATACCCGCCAAGAGGCCTGAGGACAGAGCAAACACATGATTCTCGCCCTAGACACACATCCAGCTACCAGGTATTTGGGGCTTGGGCTCTCTCAAACCAGACGTCTTCTCAGCCTTACCGCCATTCAGTACCTCTGTGGTCTCCTCTAAAGCCCTGAAAGCCTTTAGCATACCTCATCTTCACGTACACATCCTCTGGCAGGCAATTCAATAGCTTAATTACATTCTGAGCGCAGAACCACCTCTTATTTGAAACTGCCTCCTGCTAGCTTTACAGCTGCTACACACCAGCCTTGTACTGGCCACAGCAGCAAGCATGAGATCTCTCTCTGCCCCTTTGATCCGCGACCACTCAAGGCTCTGGTTTAGTCCCGTAGCACTGCAAAAGGCTGAGGATGGAGCCCATCCAATGCGATCATGCTGGTAGGTGGGTGAACTGCAATAAGCAGCAAAATCCCTCACAGAAGACAAAAAACAACTTGTGGAGTCATCATCTGCAACCCCAGACATGGTTGAAATTCCTGGGATTCCTTGAGAGTCACAAAGATCTTAAGCGTGGGAGACGGGGGGATGTGGGCAACCTCTTTTCAGTGGTCTGTAGGGACAGGACAAGGGGCAGTGGCCACAAGATGGAGCCCAGGAAGTTCCGCACCAACATGCGAAAGAACTTCTTCACGGGGAGGGGGACGGAGCCCTGGGACAGGCTGCCCGGGGAGGTTGTGGAGTCTCCTTCTCTGGAGATATTCAAGGCCCGTCTGGACGCCTGCCTGGGCAGCCTGCTCTCGGGAACCTGCTGTGGCAGGGGGGTTGGACCCGGTGAGCTCCGGAGGTCCCTTCCAGCCCCTACAATTCTGTGATTCTGTGATTCTGGATAGAGACTGCATGGCAAAATTACGGGCCTGTACTGAAAGCTGTGAAGCACTTCACAGGATACATGACTTTTTTCTTTAGTTTCTTTTTTAAAAAAAATGGATTATATTTGAGACAAAACATAAATGCAATCAAAAGAAAGATGACTGCAAGCTAAATACATCAGGACTGCTCAGTCAAGCAAATATTAAAATATTCATACAGTATTCTAAAATAAATAGACATTAAGGGCAATATTTATGCAAGTTTCTTAAAAAAATTAGTTCCAATTAGTGTTGACCTACATTAAATTGTAGGTCCTTTTTTGCTGTTCTACCAGTGCACCCTCCTTAATTCTCCAGACTATCTACTATAACCAGGATGATAGCCTTCGACTACACATACCATAACGCAGGAATGGTTGCGTCTTTATCTGTTTTAACAGCAACAAATGGAACCTCATTACTGATTACAACTCCTGGAATACTACCAAGAAGTCCGTTATTTGAGTTTTGTTGCATTTATCTGCCAACAGAAAAGTTTAATTTCCAAGACAAAAACCGTTTCTGCAGCTTGAAAATGGCAGATTCTGTAATTATCTTCAACACTGAGATTTGCGCTAGTTTTCAGATTAAGAATTACTGCTCTCCTCCTCCTGATGATCGTTTCTGTCCTTAGTTAAATTTTGCTTTTGAAGTACAATTAATATACATTAATTGCTCTGAAGTGGATGAAATCAAGTGTGCACTTTGCAGCTTCATGCAGTTGTGTCATACCGTAAGAACTCTGTGCCTTTAACAAAACCTTGCTGACTTCACTGCAATGCTGTTCAGCATTAAGCAAAGTGCTTACACTGAATTTTAAGTATACCAACGTATGTATAATCAATACCTGAAATTCTTTGTCGCGACACCGAAAAATGAAGCAAGTGCGATCTACAGACAGTTCAAGCATTACATACTTGTGTCTGCAGCCAAACGTGTACATTCGCAGTGGGCAAAATGTTAATTCTAGGTTCATGCTCTACCGTCTGCAGTATCTCAGATAATTTATTCCTTCTACCCAAAATCAAATAAGAAATGGTCCCAGCGGTTCCTCTCCTCTCACTAGAAGGCTTTAGTATTACTCACCAGCAGGTACAGGGGAAGAGATGACTAACACCTTGTCCTAAAGCTTGTTAAGCACTGATGGCCGCTATTTGCTATCAACTCATGTCAAAGACTTTAAGAGAGGAAATTTATACAGAATAGGAGTGCAATTGGCTAGAAGCAGGTTCAGGACACGTAACGGTGGCTGATGCACGCATCCTTGAAGAAAAATATGCATCTGTGGTCTGTGTACATAGCTGAAACAAACACACACCCCTATGAAAGAAATACTACGCTTTCAAAATGATGTTCTCAAAGCTTAGGCAACATTATAATATGAAATATATCATATAAATATGTATTATATCATAATACTAATTGCTGGCTGTGCAACTTTAAGTGAACATGCTTCCACGAGGACAGTGCATAAGCGCAATAAGAACACACTTCTTTACCATACCATTCTTAAAAGACAACACAGGCTCAGGGCAGCAGCTTCTGGGTATTTTTACTTTGGGGTGAGGGGAGGTAGGTCAGACTTTAAGTGGCGTAAACACTTGGCTTTCACAGCTTCTGTTACCACTGACAGCACTTATGGGTAGGTGCAAGAGAAGCCATAAGCAAACAGGAACTATATACACACGTTTGGATTTAAATTATTTGTTCAGAGAGCACATGCTGCTGCTTGGCATCACATAGGAAAAAGCAGAGCCAATTCTCATTTCTCGTTCCTTTAGCTGACACCTTATTTGCTCCTTCCTTTTACATTCAACAAAACCCAGCACTGGCTGGCACCCTGAGCAGTGTTATCACATGCACTAAAGATCTCTGTATGGAAAAAGTGATCTCAAATTATCAAACTGCATATGCAGAAGGAGCTCTTATTTTGTTTAGGTAAACTTGTTTCATGTTTTATCTTAATTCCTGAATATTTTGACTGTAACCTTAGCATCATTCAAGGTAATATGGATATTGACAGTTTACATGGGCTCAAAAACCAACAGGGATACTTCACGGAAGAAAAAATCCATGAAGGCCTGCCTATTAAATAGAAGGACCATTACCCCTGGCTCTGTATCTCTCTGACCTTCAAATCATTAAAGACTGGAAGAAGCACCCTGGGGAGGCATCGCTATGCTTTGCACTGTTCTTTTACCCTTCTCAAGACTTCCCAGCCACCACTGAGGACAGGATGCTGGGTATGTGAACTCTGGTTTGAACCAGTATCACGTTGTCTCCCTCCACATGGTATGAAGTGTTGTGGCAATGCTGGTCCAACGATAAATGTTATTACAAATACCATACATAATACTGGTGATTTATAACTTAAGAGAAATTCTGAAGGTAGTACCCTCCTAATGTAAAAATTTGTGGGAACAGTTTAAAGAGGTAAATCAGAGCATTTCTTCATGTTACCTTCTAACTACACATAAACTTCATCACAGTAATATCCAAAAGCATCCTCGTTACTCTAAAACGCTAAATAAATATAGAAAAGGCATCATCTTTGCCTCAAAAATACTTATCGTGGGCCAAGATGATCAGCAGTGAAATGGAGCCCTCAGTAAGCTGAATTACTTGAAAGGCAGTTTGGGAAAGGTCATCCAACTTTCATGATGCATTTGAGGAAAAAAGTAAATAAATTCTAAACAAATAATTGTAACTGATGGCTAAGGGTCTTCCTTTAAATGCCACAGTGTAACCAACTACCATCACTTCGAAGCTGAGTCCCCAGTCAGCTTAATTCCACGAAATGGGCTTGGTGCTTCATCTTGGCAGTGTATTTAAACAGTGCCCAGCATACAGTAGCTCATTCTTCTGACTGAAGCAAAAGTACAAACAACTAAGCATGTGGTCACCTTCTACAATTTGGAGGAGACAGAAAGAGTGAAGAGAAGACAACTCAATCATTCAAAATGCAAAACCAAAGCAAAACAGAATTAAAAAAAACCACCAAAGCCAAGCAAAAACATGCACACATGCCTACAATGAAAAAACAGCAGAGAAATGCAATATAAATATTAAAATTCTGGCTCATTTCAGAAGTTAAACTCTTAAGATCTGCTTAAAATGTGACATCCCACATCAGTGAGTCTCATTGTTCAAGTGGTATAAAAATACTAATCTCTAGAAAGTAGCCCTTCATCACCTTAAAGTCACATCACTATTACCATATAATCAGAGGGAATGGGTTTTAACAATGGGGAAAACTGCAAGCTAGAAACATACCTTGGATTCAGTAGGAGGATATAGATATAACATTTCTAAAACTAGTCATAAGTCTTTTGACATGCTTAAGCCACTACAATAAAAAGCATCTCAATGTTAAAAAAAATTCCTTTAAAAAAAAAAAAAGATGAAGTATACACTTTTGGCATCAGCTGAAACTGAAATGCAGTTCAAATAAAAGTCAAATACATGAAAAAAAAAAGAACACAGAAGAAACAGGCATCTCCATATTACAGTGTATGAAAAAATACATTCCAGAAGACATTTTGAAAGGCCACTAGCATTAGACTTATATTTAGGAATTGCTTTTAAGAAGGGCAGGGGTATAAGGCTCTTTCTAGTCCATCTACTGTCTCTGCCACGACTACTTACAAGTGCCAGTACTATTTAATCTGCATGCATCACGGGTAATCCTTCTGCTAACAAGCCTGAAATTTGTCTATGTGTTTTACATTAGCTGTGTCTAGTTTCCCAGGATCACAGGCTCTTGCTTACCCTGGCACTTATTCGTGCTAGTACATTAGTGATATTTTTGAAACATCTTTCATAAAAGCAAAAAAGGGTATTTTTACGAAATGCTACTTGACACTAAGATTCTGATACTGCCATGTAATACCAGGCAATTTCAGTAATGTAAGCCCAAAGGATTTAGCAGAAGAGAGGGGAGCAGCTTATGATCACACAGCCCCAAGAGAGCTCTGCTTGAGTTTCTGGGGAATTGCACTTGCACCTACCTGTCTCATTCTAAGATACCTTATGGAGCTGTCTCCTTCCTCCTCGCTGTAAAGGAAGCCTGCTCAGACTAGTTTAGACCTGAAATGAAATCTTAACATTCCTAAGCCTGCCTGATATCTTATTTGATAGAAGCATGTTGACCATTTCATTAAAAAAAAAAAAAATTTACTTCTTTGAACGGTGCAAAGAACCATTTTTACTAGGGCAACTGCAGTTTGGGAAGCACCCTTAGAAGTATTAACTGCATTTAAGACATTGTTAGACTGACTAACACGTGACTGGTAGGTGACACAAGTGAACTAAGAATTTTTCTTTGACTCTTGCCAAAGAATTTTTAAAGTTTTTTGCAAGCAGTAGAAAGTTTGAATAAAGTACAATACCAGAACACTATTTTTCTGAGCAATGAGCCCATGCAATTAAAATCAGGTAACAAAGATTTGGAAATTGGCTACAAACTTTCCAACCAAGAGGAAAGAAACCAAACTAATATGAGAGTCAATGAACATAAAAAATAGATGAGAAACACCAAATAAAAATCCATAATGACATTCTAAAGAACATTACATTTCTAATGCTCTCCTTCATAATTCTGTTTTTTCCATTAAAATAAAAAATATTAATAATTTAAGCTTCTGGTTACAGCATACAGTTTATTAAGTTGTTTGTCAATTTTATGACACTCTGCCCGAGAAATATAACACAAAGAACCATTTTTTTTAAGCTACCAATTTCTTGGAAAGTAAAACTGAAAAGCTGCAGTTATAAGTCATCACTTAAGTGTTTCAGAGAAAGTGTCCACACTCACCAGCACTGCTGCTTTCAGATTTTTCGTCTGATTGGCCTTCTGGAAAAAAAAAAAAAACAAACCACAAATGAACAAAAAGGGAAACAATGTTTCTTTGTTGATTATTTGAAATTACAACTAAAAACTGGGCTGCAAAGCAAAGGAGGATAAAAACCACACTTACTGGGTTTGATTAATGTTTATAAATGTGCTTTTTGAAGAAAAAATCACCACACAGAGCAACAAAAAGTCTCTAGTACCCAAACTCATGACTTAACTGAGATAAACTCCATTACACCTCTGATTGAGCTCTGCACAAATTAAGTTATACAGTTATAGAATATCAGTTGTAGGATTATGCTTCAGTAATAAACAATGGCCATTTATCTTACCAGTCTCTGTAGACAAATGAGTATCATTTTTGTATATTTAAAACAAAAACAAAGTTCTGCAAAAGAACATGCTTGTCACTAGACAAGTTTTCAACATGGACATGGACAACCTCCTCTCTAGCTTTTCTGCAGCTTTCTAGATCACACAAGGACTTATTTTTTTCAATCCTTTTACCTTCTCATCACTGGCCCTCAGATGGTACTACAGCCAGACTTGTCAGATAAATATATATATATATATATAAAAGAAATCAGAAACACATCCTGTTTCATAGAGAATATGAAAGTATGCATTAAAGAAAATAAGACACGTTGCCAAGTGGCTTGCCAAAAACATATCGCTGAGGTGAACAGCAGAGTGAAAATCAGGAACAGGTTTCCGCATTAAATTTCAATCCAGCCTTTCAAGAGACAGCAGCCAATGGATGTATTTTGGTAAACCAAGTTCTAACACCTAGAAAGTCCTATAGATAAACTCCTACATAAATTTCCCAACCTCAAGTTCAACTGCTTCTCCTATTATTTGTTCTTTTTACACCTCTTGTAAGGTAGAGAACAAGAAGAACATTTTTACTTATCTGCAATACAGTTAAAAGTGGTAAAATATACTTGTCTTTTGCTTCCAACTCAGCCGTGTCACAGCTATCATTACGGACAATTTACTCACAGGCAAGAACTTATTGCTATAATCCGGAGAGAAATTTTTGAGTTGTTAGTTTGATCATTTCTGCCATTTACAGGCTGGGTATTAACAGAACTTGAAAACATGAAATGTTTTACAAAACCTTTTTCATGCCACTGGTTCTTGCTGGCTTTCATGGCTGATGGCCCTATTTTCTCATTGAAAAGGCTGACAGCCAGGGGACTAATGCAAAAAGAAGGATCTGCGAGACGCTGCTTTTCTCTGCCTGAACAGTGGCTGTTGTTAAGTCCTAGCAGCTGAAGGCATGTCTCTTCGCACTCAGAAAACATCAGTATACGGCCTCTTCCCACCCATCTTAAAGCATTCGCTAAGTGAGTTAAAAACCCTGGTAACTTTCCAGACATACATGCAGGACAGCCCATTTGAAGAAAAGCATGTATTTTTTCATTGACTTACTTTTTTGAGTGTATTTGGCACATTTACAGCATAATGTTATTACCCACCCAGTAACTTGACCTCAATTTTAATTTAGTTATGGAAACATTCACAACCTACCTAACAAGTAAAAAGAGCTTAATGAAAAATATGCAAACATACTGAGACGTAAACCCTGAACTGGGCTGAGACAGTTTTAAAATTCAGATACTGCTTCTGTTTCTTTTTAACTTTGTTTTAACGAAAGACTTGCCACCTAACCATAACTCCTGCATAAGAAAATTGTTAATTGCATCTCTGATTCAAATAACAATATACGTGTACCATGTCTACAGGAGTGAGCATGTCTGCCTGCATGCAGCAGGTGAATCTGCCTTTAACAGAGACAAAAAAAAAAAAAGAAAAATTCAACCTTACAAAAAATTGCTTTTTTCCCCTCATCGTTAGACAATTTGTTTTTGTTGTGACTGGGTCATGGGTCTCGGCTTTAAAAATCTTCTGAGTATGATTCTATGAGTATGAATAGCACAAAGAAGTTAAAGGCAGCTGTACTATGTCTACTTAATATGTTATCAGTGCAGATTGCAGTTGCCCAGCCTCCTCTACAGCATGCAAGATTCCCAGATAAATGTCAACAGGACTTGACTTTTTTTTTCCCTTGCCACAGGTACATCATTGAGACTGCAAAGAAACAAAGTAATGTAAAGTCACTGAAATAGGCAGAAAGCCAATTCTACTCTCATCGTGCTAAATCCATTCTAACATTCCATACACTCTGTGCATTATATCCTCAAAACAATCCTTTATGTTTGTACAGGAATTAACAGTCTATAGTTTTAGTAAAAAAAAATGAAAAGAAAATTAGCTTACCCCTGAAAACCAGCTGAACCCACTTTACATTAATTTGCTAATCCTCACAATGCTGGTAAGCAAATATCATTTCCATTTTTTTAGAGATGGAGAAGACAGATGCTCTAAGTGTCACCCTTGCTTTTTAATGGACAATATGTCACAATAATACCTATGAAATCTTGACCCGTCAAACTGCAGTCTGTAAATAGACTAGTTCAAGTCACATATTCTGTTTTTCTGATGATGGGTTGCTTCTTCTCTGTGATCCTCACAGATATTTTGAAATTTGCAAAAATGCCGGAGACCTGAAAGGCAGCGGCTGTTTGTATTTCTTTTGATCTTAGGGTTGCCAAGAGGTTTTCCTCTCTTGCTGTTACCTGAATACTCTCCAGCCAGTCCATAAAAGATTGAAGTACATAAATGAACGAGGAAGCACCAAGTAAGACCACAAAGCACTTTGGAGTCTGGAATATGTGTTAAGTGACAGCCCAAATAAATAGAGGCGATCGGAAAGTGCTGCTGAGGTACACAGGTATGTGCCAAAACTCCTGACCAGGCAGAACTAAGGCAGCAGATGAGGGCATTTATTCCCCA
The DNA here is from genome assembly GCF_013377495.2 of Cygnus atratus. Lineage (NCBI taxonomy): Eukaryota > Metazoa > Chordata > Aves > Anseriformes > Anatidae > Cygnus > Cygnus atratus. The sequence goes on along the minus strand of NC_066362.1, from coordinate 178,406,020 downwards.
AATAACAGTTTGATGAAAAATGTGAAGAGTCAAACACGCATCTAATAAGATTGGAAGTAGTTATCGCAAGACGTCAAGATTCCGAGTACCATGGAAATAATTAAATGTAATTACAGCAGTAACTACTTTAATGAAAGAAAGAAACACCCTTCCAAGATTTTTATTAGCCGTTTCTCCCCTTAAAACGGCTAGATACGTCTGCTAGTTCAAAAATTCAAACTCTGAATAATCATTTCCACTGGAATACAATCACGCACTGTAAGCCACACAGTAGGCATGATTCACGTACCAGCCCAAAAAGGGGACTTTCACATTAGCAGTTGTGTTAAAACAAAACAAACAAGAGGAGAACATCGGAGGGCAGTGGGAATCCAGGAGCTGGTATACAGGCAGAGTCATCTGTATTATCGAACAGCATTACAAAAAAAAAGTTGCACTTCATGAAATGAGATTCTGAAAGAAGAAAAGGAAAACACAGAAAACTAGACAAGAATGTCATGTTAAGAGCCAGCGATCTTCTGTGAAGCATGAAACAGCAAAACGGTCCATGCACGAATGCTTCTCGGAAAGAACCAAAGGTCTGCCCGTCATTCTGTCACTTCACGGATTTCTCTAAACACATTTTACTCAAACAGCAGTGAGTGGGGGCAAGTACAAAGGAATTTAACATCACTAAAATAAGCATCAAGGCAATCCCACTTGTGAAGGGGGAGTTGTGAATATGTATTCAAAACTTCAATAAAATGAGTCATCTCACCCAACTTCACAGAAATACCTTACACTATTTTTTCCTGCGGCATAAAATCCTTCTATCCATCCATCAGTCCTTTACAGTAGGGACGCAACTGCCTGCCAAGGTCTGTGTTTTCCCATGTCACATTAGTAACACGTTTCCCCAAAAAACAACTCAGTATGAAACTTTTCTCATCGTCTGTAACGCAGCTGCATTTTTTATTTGTATTAAGAGCCAGCAAGCCTGAACTACCTGCTGACAGAAAAAATAAGCAAGAGGCAATTAAAGCAGTTAAGGGAATCAGTTTATAGTCACAATCAGAAAAGTTTGCTGTTAAATGTTTAACAAAAGCACGTTCTCGTTTCTTCAAGCAAGACAGACACTGTCAAATTACACCACTTCCTCATGCCAGGGTGAGTGCCAGTAGGAAGCTCAGAAAAACACTTTTCATCCAACGTATCCCATATCAAGTTCATGATCTGCCCCTAAATAGTTCTTAGCCATACACACGCGAAAAATTCATTTTGTTCGATACAGAACACTGAAATATATGCAAAATGCTCTCCTCCTTCCCTCCCGCCCAAAAAATTACAACTGTGATAGCTGATGACAAAGATAAGCTGCAATGACTGGAAGCACAAATAGCACTGTTGCATAGCAACTGTTGATGTACATATGGTGATGTTTATGGAACAGAATGTAGTTCATAGCTAATGCAAAAATAATACTGAAATCAGCCTAGACGGCAAGACCTAGACAGCGAGAGGCAACTGTGCTTCGGATCCCTCTGCAGTCACCACAGAAGCCACACTTCCCACTAGCTGTGCTAAACTGATCGTCAGGCACACCGCTGCAGGTCTCGGTGATTTGCTCGGCAATGAAGACTCCGCAACGTCTCGCAGATGCAAACAGCACTGCAAAGGAGCTGGGGAGAGAAAATGAGGCTTCGTAAGATCAGCCAAGGATCATTTCTGGGAAACAGGCATCTGCTTCTAACCTGGACCAAAACAACTGCAATGTAACTGTTCCTCGCAGCTGTCCGGGCAGCAGCTGAACGTGCTGTTTTGCAACCAGTATTTTTGAATGCATGCTGCTATTCCCTATAATTCACTAGAGCTGTTTCAAAATACACAAATAGCAAAAGAAAAGAAACAGGAGAAAAAAAAAAGAGTTAGTTTACACAGAAAGTGTGGTGTGTGTGAAAGCACAGACCAGATTTTCAGCAGTATCTGGGATGGGATCCACTTTATATTAGCTCAGATCTGGTACATGCAGTAGAAGACCAAGAAACTGCAATTCATTAGAGTTTGGACGTAACAAATGGCACCTCAGAAGAGCCTGTTTCCGTCCCTTAACTAATTGGGGACTGCCAAAGATGCAGAGATTTACAATGCAAGAGTGAAAGGATTTCTTCCAACTACAACAGGTATTACAACCAGTTGTGATTAAGACAAAATGAAAACCCCAGGAAACCCATTCAGCAATCTGGAGATCACACCATGCAGAAAATACTAAATTACTTGTTAAGTTTCATGTCTTTTGCTTGCTCTAAGCGGCCAGGTAAGTCAACGTGAAGTGCTGAACTGGCCAGACGGGTAAACTCCCTGCAGCACCTTCTCTGATTACTGAAGATTTCAGAAGCAAACTTTGGCATCCCTCATTTGTTTTCAGAATCAGAAAAATCACAGAATATCCCAAGTTGGAAGGGACCCACAAGGATCATCGAGTCCAACCCCTGGCTCCAAACAGGATTACCCAAAATCAGGCTGTCTGAGAGCATTGTCTAAACACTTCTTGAAATCCAACAGGCTTGGTGCCGTGACCACTGCCCTGAGGAGCCTGTCCCAGTGCCCGACCACCCTCTGGGTGAAGATGGTCAATAGATAAGGATAGCAGACATAAAAGATCTTAGGGATTTTAATGTCCTCCAGAAAGATAAAATGATAATAATAATAATAATAATAATAAAAACCACTCCTTATAAAAGAAATCCAACTGTTATATGAATTTCCCCACATTTTAGGAGGGAATCTTGAGTTCAGTCCTCAAGAAAGGTATTGACTGAGAACAAAAGTGCACAAAGCACTTTTTTGTCCATATTTCACCCACCCATATTATTCGTCAAATACATCCTTCCAGATACAACATCAGAAATGCCACCTGCAGTTCTATACCAGCTTAATCTTTGGACCATGGTTCAAGCTGGCATATCAGATCCATAATACAGTACACTTAGTAAAAGACAGAGCAGCAAGATCACTAATGCGTTCCACAAAAATATGCCAATTATAATTTGAAAACAAGCATTGGTCTATGAGAACAGGAATTAATGCATTTCAGTTACCTATGACTGCATCTTACTGTGGGCTGACTGATGTGTAAAGAGGTGTAAGCTTTTACTGAGTCTTTTTCCATGGCTGATACAACTTTAACAGTTCTTTTCCATGTGGACTTTCTGGCATCAAATAGTTTAGCAGCCTTTCTTTTGGGTAGTATATCCATACAGCTTTGTTCCACTCTTCAGACACCTGTTTTCACACTGCTGAAATTGGCCACGGAGCTCAAAACATATTGGAGATGCACATTCCAAGACAAGAGTGGCTGCAGGAACATGGTGTCTGTAAGCAACCAGGCTGGAATTTGGGATATATTTGTCACGTTCATTTTTACAAACAAAATCAAGAAAGGAAAGTACACTAATGTTTGTTTTTGATTGTACTGCCAATACCAGCTTTAACACAACAGCAACACAGTTTAACAGTTTCCTGAAAACTCACTGACTGCATGCCATGCTTGCTAAACTCAAACAAAAACAACTTTGACAGGTTCTATGCTTATTCAGCGCTTTACTCCAAACGTTTCTCACTTCAATAAACTCCCTTTGCTCCTGATTAATATTATAACTTCTACTCTACTCACTAGATCAATGGTCCTTGAACGACATTTTCGAGTTGCTAAGAAATGCCAAACTTTTCATTGATCAGATAAAAATAGAACAGCTTCTAAGTACCTAAAGGTTTCAAGACACTGGCATTACAGACAGTAAAACAGAAATAAAGAGGCATCTTCTAGCTATCACAGTAATGACTTTCATTATAACTGATGCCAAATACTCCACATTCAAGTTAAGCTGCAGTCATTCAAGTTACCATGAGAGGTTTTGGAAGAAGTATTTTGTATTAAAAAGTGTCTTGGAAAACAAAATCCCACAAGATAGCAAACATGCAAAAATCTTGGAATGCAAATGCTAAACACCTGCAATAGCTCTCTTCTTTCAAGCGTTCTGAGGTCAGGGCACAGAGAAACAGCAAAAAAAACCCACGAAGTACAACCGAAATGCTTACAAGGTCCATGGAAACTTGTTCCCTACCTCTTTCCACATATATAATCTGCAGATTATAAAAAACAGTATTTATGTGTTGCATATTATGCACATGAAAATAAAATATTTTAAGTGAAAAAACAATGACAAGATTAAATCAGTTTCAGAGAATGGGATAGCAACTGGAAAGCGCCTGAGTTGTAGCATCAAGAGATATTTCCAGCCCAACTGTGACAGTTGAGCTACTGATACTTTCATATCAGCCATTAAATCTGTACAATAGATTTTAAAAAGGAGGTGGTCAAACTACTGAGTATTCTCTGTCCTGTGAGTTATGATTCTTCCCCCTCATTTATTTCATAAAACATCACACTGCCATCATAGCAATTACCTGCCAGCCTATGAACATGAAAACATCAGAAGCTGTAGAGTTTGCTGCCCCACAGAAGGCAGAAGTATTAAAAATTATTATGTGTCTCCCGGAGAAACCAAACCCTAAGTACCTGAAACTGAGATACCTTCTGCAGACAGTAAGATAAGATCTGAAGACATCTTACTTTCCTTCACTCTCCAGCATCCAAAAACACGACTATGTAATTTCAGTAGAAAACCCTACAACACACGGGACTTGTATGCAAGGCAGCCTGCTGAGCATATTGCACACTGTAACACTACCACATACCTTAAATCTAACATGCAATTTAGGACATGTTATCATGAACATCCTAATCACTCATTCAGCTACTGAACTGTACTTCAGGCAGGCCAAACAACTGGAATCCAGTGAGAAAAATGGTAACCTTACTTCTGCAGTGTTTGGTAATATGACCTTGTAAGGTTTAATACACTTAAACCACAGTTATATTTTAAGAACATGTGGTGAACAGGTGCGTTTCTTACTAAAACGGACCTGATCAACCGGACAGAGGAAGAACCATCATTTTTATAAAACTAAATTCACAACAGAGATCAAGGGGAAAATGTGTTATTTCACCTCAAAAGCACACGGGAACACAAAAACACTTTTTCCAGTGAAAACTCTAAAATGGAACGCATAACATACCGCGCTCTGTGCTCTGTTCAGCAGACCCACAGGTGAAATGCATGAGATAACACACAAAAACAACAGTGATACATATGCAATTACCACAAAACAAAGCCAAAGTTTATTCTGAGTCTTTTGGCCTTTTCAGCATCCAGTTTATTGAAATCACCTACGCTAGGATTGTAACAAATTCTAACTTACCTGCTGAACTTTCGGTGAACACTGTTAAGGTCTGTCCTCCCACACTTTGCAAAAGAAAAGGATGTTCCCTTGGTGCACTGACAGAAGCAGGTTTTCCTCCAATATCATTGATGCTTGCAAGTTCTTCATTCAAAGTAAATGACACCTAACAGTCACAATGACCACAGTGTTACTAAACAGACTCAATGACACAGCTCTAAGAGTTATGGGGGAACAGAAAGAGAGAAAAGACAAATAGCATAGAACATTTCTACTTCAAAAACATTTCAAAAAAAGAGTGGGGTAAGAATCTTAATACATCAATCGCTTTTTGAAATAAAGTAGTCAAAGCTTTAACATACTTAATAAAATTTACTCATCTTTTAAGTATATTATTTTCTCTTGCAGTCAGAGAATAATTTGATTTTATTTATTAAAATTGAAGGCATAATAGGTTTTCAGGCATCATTCAGTGATTTAAAAAGTTTCACACAGCCAGTTTAGTCCCCAAGAAAAGTGCTAAGGCACCACAAGCCTTATTAGCCTGGGAACTCCAAATACAGCTCCACTGCCATATTTACATAGTTACATAGCAATGCCCAATTACATGCCCAATAAAGGAACTCGCAGAACGCCTAGCTGCCAGACACAGCAAGAATGCTGAAGAGGGACTCATTGTTTGGTCCAGAGTTTCTTCCAGTTCAAAGTGACAGACCTACGCGTTCCTTTAAGTAATTCTAACTAACACTCCTTTTCTCATCTCCTGGACCACCCAAAAGTCAGACCGTATGTCTGAGAGTGTTGGCCAAATCCTTCTTGAACTCCAGCAGGCTCGGTGCTGTGACCGCTTGGACCCTGTTCCAACTGCCTGACCACCATAAAGAACCTTTTTGCTAACATCCAACCTGAACCCCCCTTGAAAGGGAAGTCCCACAATAAACTTTTGGCCAGAGCTACAAACAGAATTCTCTACTCCTGACTCAGTGGTACAATGCTTTATCACAGATATAACAAAAAATATACGATATTAGAACCCAGAAAGCTCTAAACAATTGTTAGAATTCAAAAAATAACACATCCACAGCCTTTGGATGTGGTAGTTACTTACTTCTGTTCTTCCTTGATTTCTGCAAAAGAAAATATTTAATGTTTTAGTTTCCATAATCTACTTCCGCAAGTTTAACTTCCCTGATAAAAATGCCAAAAGCAAATTCTGGTTTTGTTACTCATCTTGACTCCTGAACTGCTCTTTTTTTTTTGGGTGCTGATGCCCAAGAGTAAGTGGGAAAAGTCAGCAGGTGAGAACAGAAGTAGCAAAACAGCGTACAAATAAATTAAAGGAGATTCTCCAGTTAGATGTGCATATTTCTTGGGTTTAAGGAATCAAACATCACATTATGGCATATTGCCACTCCCCCGTATAATTTCATGTATATATGTATTCATAATCACTATCAAAGCAAGTATTTTTCAGTTTACAGAGAAATATGCACATGGTGTTTGTGAGAAACGGGATTATGTAATACAAAAGGTGCAACATTATCTATTTTACTGCAGGTAGCTTCTTCTATGTGCAATGTCAACAGTCTAAAAATTGCAACCAAGAAAGGTACAGCAAAGGCTTACTTGGAAATCCTTAGTTTCCCCACTTCACCTCTTCCTGACGCTTTATTCCATTGTTGTGACAAGTATTTGGGGACCTAAAACAAGATGACAGATATCAGGAAAAGCAGATTTTAAAGTTCTACATAAATTATGTACATGCATGTACTTTAAATGCCTTCTCATTGACCACTTCAGAATACAGTACAATTTAAACATAGTAGGCAATATATTCCATTAGGGAGAGCAAAAAGAATCACAGAATGGCTTGGATTGGAAGGGACCTTAGTTCCAAGGCCCCCTGCCATGGGCAGGGACACCTCCCACCAGACCAGGTTGCCCAAAGCCCCATCCAGCCTGGCCTTGAACACCTCCAGGGATGGGGCAGCCACAGCTTCTCTGGGCAGCCTGTGCCAGGGCCTCACCACCCTCACAGTGAAGAATTTCCTCCTAACATCTAATCTAAGTCTCCTCTCCTTTAGTTTAAAGCCATTCCCCCTTGTCCTATCACTATACTGCTTTATAGAGTCCCTCCCCAACAGTGCAGCATAAAGATAAGGCCATTGTACAGTATGTTTGTCCCAAATGAGGGAAAAACTGTAATATCTTGAATCTCAAATACTATTATGCAATCAGAAAAAGCAAAAAAGCTCAGCGCCATATTCTTAAATTAAAGTCTCAGTAATTCTGCCAGATAAAACTACACTTTTAAATATTCACTAGAAAGTCTCATCTCTTTGGGAAGAAACAACACCACCACAACTATGAGGACTATGAGAAGCCAGGCAACTCAGAGTCCAAAAGGTGCTGAAAAAGAGGAGGTTTAGAGTTTGGGAGCCACAGACATTCCTTAAATAACAAAGTTTTTGGTATCTGCAGCCCCAGGTGGCCTGGGCTCTTGATGGGCAGCAAGGTGCCCCAGGGCACAGGTACCAAACCAACAAGCTGAAAGCTGGCTTTCTCCTTTTCCTACTGCAGTGCTAGCTGAAATCATAGCCCGCCTCTCTGCTCCCTGGCCAAAAAAGACCAGCTCACTACTGCGGGGTGAGCTAGGCTCCAAAACCCCACGCTTCCACGGCCAGCCTCGTGCCTCGCTGCAGCTGGTGTCCGTACACCCACGCTCTTCGGACTCCCACACACATCCCAGCAGGCGGGTCTCCGCGTCTGCAGCAGCATTTCATTTTTCTGGGGGTAACGATGCCAGGACAACGCGCCCAGCGCTCGGCAGCGTTACCCAGGTTCTTCTTACAGAGCAGACAAGCTTAAGGAAGATGAATAACACTTACTCTGTGAAATCAGAAGGTTAAGCGTTTGTGTCAATATCCTCCGCTATCTCTGTTTAGCAAAAAACTGAGCACTGGTTAGAGGAGCGCACATTTCCAGAGGACTTCAGAAGGTGCCACAGCCTCACCCCCGCAAGCAGCTCCCGACCCAGCTCCTGCATCCGGTGCCTTCAGCCCCTGGCCAGTTCAGCCCCAGGGGCACGAGGAGCTTCCCTGCCTTCTCACATCAAGAGATGGAATACAGACCCGAGACAGCAAGGACAATCTCATACCCCACTATTTGCAGCTACCTGTAAGATGTTCAAGTGATATGGGAATTAGGGATTTTTTTTTCCTAAAGGAAATAGCTGAAAGCATCCTAACAGGAGTTACTGCTTCCCATAAACCCTTCCTCCGTGCTCAGGATGTAGCAGTCACTGCAAGGACATATCTCAAAGACCCAAAATAGTGAATTGTTAAAGGAGAAATCCCTGTACTGTTCCAACACCACGTAACAAAAAAGCATTCCGACGCCAGAATTTAATACCTTTCTTCTTTACGTGCTCATGACACATCTGGACAAATTCACATTCTTTAATTTTGCGGTCCTGGCTTAGTTCACATGATTGGTACCACAAAGCTCACGCAGACCACAGTTACTGAAAACATCCGTGCCCACGTCGAAAAACATTGTGAGGTGCAGCCACTGAGAAAGAGAAATGTACCACATTCCGCCCTTGGTATTTTCTGTTTCAAGCAGCAAGTTGGCTCTTTGCAGTCTGATTTTTGTCTTGCATAGAATAAAGTAAGCAAAGTTTTACTTTACTGAGGAATGAAGTCTGTCCCAGGAACTTGCTGACAAACTGTAGCCTGCAAAGTTCCTAAAGCTCTGACTAGTTTAATAATAACCTTGTGTTTATCCTGCAATTTACCTTGCGTCCTTCCTTAAATCAAAACAAACAAACAAAACCCACAGAAAACATCTTCGTACTGGGGCTTAACACTTGCCTTTAGTCTCACAGCACCCCGATAACTGGGGAATAGCTAGAAAATCCTAATGCCCTCCAACTGCTCGGCCAAACTGAATGTCAATCCAGGCTAGCACTGGGTCAAACATGTCACAGATGTGTGACAAAGCAATGAATAGGCACAGCGTACTGAGATATATATATATATTTCATAGTTTTTGAAGTGGTAACTTTCTACAGCAGATTTCATGCCAAATCAGATCTCATTTTCTCTCTAAAGACAAGATAAGTGCCGTGACGCGTGCTCTGGCTGACTCAATGGCAATATTATGATGTGCTCGCACCTAATCTCTATCTAATTTATACCGCCAGGTAATAAGGCAGACACACACATTATCAGTGGAAAAGGACAGAAGGATTCTGCTGCCATTAGAATCGCTGACTTGCCATATAATACGATCAGACAGGGAATTTATTCAGACTGGGAGGCTGCAGATCAATCACGCTCCTTTCAGCTGCACGGGAAATAGCCTCAAAGAGTGCAATTAATCATTACCTTTCTGCCAGCCTATCCGGATTCAATGGCTACACAGAGAAAAAGAAGAAAAGGGGTTAGGAAGGGCTGAGATCAAAGGACTGTTTCCATCTATTCGTGGTTACTTCAGTTAAAATGAGATGGTACTCTCAAAACCATCAAAATGGTCTCAGAAATCTCTAGCTCCATGCTGATGGTGTAAGCAACCACAGGAAAGGTGAGGAATGTCTTACACCCTACAGAAGTCGTAATTGGCCAGTTTCTTTTAACTTTAGCATGATAAAGGTGGAACTTACTGAGAACAGGCAGCTTTCGGAATCTTTAAAATAATGTACACAAAATGTAAGAACGTACAAAATCTCAAAATAATGTAGAGAAAACAAGAGTGGCCGTTCTGTTTTATACGGAACAAAAAGAATTTTCAAAGAATCCTAAACAGGAGTTTGAAAAACACGGAGTCACAGAATGACTGACTTGGGGACAGGGCAACTGCCCTTCTGATGGATTACTTAAAATCTTGTAGGCAAGTGGCCTTCATTCTGGGGTTCATAGATAAAAACTCTCTTCTATCCAAAAAACATACAAGATAATAACAAAAAGAAATCTGACGTACTAAGTAACACCATTTCAAGACCTCTTACGGCTGCTGTTCTCTTCTTGCTGCTCACCTCACAGGAACACCAGGGCTCCAGCACACAAGGAGCCCTGCAGATGCTGTACGACAAAAGGGCCCCTCCTGGTCCACACATCTTCTCTCAGCTTATTCCCAACTGCTTGGCTACCTTTGGAACAAAACACACAAGCAGCCCCCACCTTTAATAAACTACTGCCCATGTTCTGCATTCGATGAAGTTAGCTCTCTTTATATATAGTAATCTGCATGCTGCTCTATGTACTTCAGAAATCAAGACTGATCTCGGGGTCTATGCTTCTGTTTTCTTTTGAGTATAAAAAAAGTAGTTAAAGCTATCATCCTTTAAAATATAAATTAATACAGCAGATTAAATTAAAACAAATAAAATAAAAACAACAACACACAAACACATCACACAGGGCGCAAGAAATCAACAACTCTAATGGCTAATACTAAATGTGCTTCGCTTTGCTACCAATGCATATCCAACAGTTCTTATGATGCTCTTAGCTTTCCCTAAAAACACAAAACAAAGTTATCTAAGTTGCTTTCTAGCTTTGTCCTAAAGCAGCCCACTGTGTTTCTTGTGTCTCCTCATACTGCTCGTGCTTCTAAAATACTCATCACCACATTTTTTTATTGCCTGTTAAGTAGCCTCTCTGGAATACTTCCCATGCCAGCATAATACACGCTAAAGGGAAATTAAATAAGCTTTTTTTCTCCTCCTCCAGCAGAGCTGATTGCTCTGTCCCTGAAAGCAAGGCTAAAGTCAGCCTCGTTACCCACCTAGCGAGGACAGAAAGTACTGGTGCTCCACGCTGCCAAGACCTGGCACGTGTTGAAGATCCCAGTAACAAGCCTGGTTGTCTCCAAGTTGAGGTCTGAAGGAATTTAAAGGATAAAATCCTGCAAACACCTTGCTTTGGTCTAGCAATGTTAGCAATTTTGTAATTATTTTTTTAATTATCCACAACGACAGCCAAATTATAAATTCAGACCACGCGCACGAACAATTACATTAACATTACGTGGACGAACCGTGTTTCAGCATTCCTTTTAGTCCAGTTTTCTCACCAAAGCAGGCAGCAGCCTGTGCTCTCAGAGCCGTGACAACTGCAAGCACTGATGTGCCTGAAAGCTCCTGCCTCGCTCCAGGAACCACCAAACCGTATCAGACTGAAGGTCAACCCAGTTCAGCATCCTCCTCCCCAGACGTGGCCAACAGCAGGTGCTTAAGGAAGAGCAGAACGTGACAAGAACAGGAATTTTCCACAGCATGTGGGAATTAGAATGCTTTCTAATCTCTGTGATCTTTGACTCAGTGGTCCTGAAGTAGGGGAGCACCTTCATTTTTAGTATCTCAATACATTACTCTGGCACAAGTTTGTCTAATGGACTGTTGAGTTTCTGCAAAGATTTGACAATCACATCTTCCTACTGCAAAAAGCTCCAAAACTTAAATAAATATTGTGCAAAACAGTACCTGCTTTGTTTGTTCTGCATGCCCACCACATGAACTAATTTGTCACACCCCTCATTCTTGCTGTAGAACTGACTCTTACCTGTTCACCTTCTCCTATCCACCTGTAACATCACTTATTACTTTACAGACATCCAAAAGACCTCACAACATCAAAGAATAACCCAAGTTGGAAGGGACCAAAAGGATCATCGAGTCCAACTCCTGGCACCACACAGGTCTACCCAAAAATTCAGACGATATGACTAAGAGCACAGTTCAAACGCTTCTTAAACTCTGACAGGCTGTGCTGTGACTGCGTCCCTGGGGAGCCTGTCCCAGTGCCCGACCACCCTCTGGGTGCAGAACCTTTCCCTAACACCCAGCCTGACCCTCCCCTGTCCCAGCTCCATGCCATTCCCTCGGGTCCTGTCGCTGTCCCCAGAGAGCAGAGCTCAGCGCCTGCCCCTCCGCTCCCCTCGTGAGGGAGCTGCAGGCCGCCATGAGGCCTCCCCTCAGCCTGCTCTGCTCTGGGCTGAACAAACCAAGGGGCCTCAGCCGCTCCTTTGGGCACTGATAGCTTTATGCCCTCCTTACACCGTGGCACCCAGAGCTGCACACAGTGCTGGAGGTGAAGCCGCACAGCGCAGAGCAGAGCGGGACAATCCCTTCCCTCCCCGGCTGGCAGTGCTGGGCCTGATGCACCCCAGGGTACGGTTGGCCCTCCTGGCTGCCAGGGCACGCTGCTGGCTCGTGTTCAGCTTGCTGTGACCACAACCCCCAGATCCCTTTCCGCGGGGCTGCTCTCCAGCCTCCCATCCCCCAATCTGTACACACAGCCAGGAAATCAATCACCTTCCTAGCACAAAAGGTAACAGCATATTTGGGAATTCCCTGCACAGACAGTGTTCCTCATTCCCCTGATCACTCCTCATGCTCTTCTATGAGCTGTTTCTAGGCCAGCTACATCCTTTCCAAAATGGGGAGGATAAAACCACAGCTACACACAGCATTTGGGATACAGGTAATATGATAGCATAATAATCTTTACGCCTTTTGTAATCGTGCCCAGTGCTGACTCTGCTCATTTGACTGGCACTGATGTGCCATTCTCAGAGCTATCCACACCTTCTGTAAACCCAAGATCTTCCCTCTCAAAGGCATCAACCAGCAGAGACCCAATTACTTTCCAAGTATCATCAGGAGAGTTTCTCCTCTGTGCACGTCAGCTTACATTTATGATCTCCGATTTTCACCTGTCATTTTATCATCCTGTCCCTCAGTATCATCACATACTCCTGCAGGTTTCTGCTGCCACCTTTTATTTTTATTCTCCCAGAAAAGTTATTCCAAGCAGAGCACCAAGCAGTTTCCAGCAGTCTCCTGAAACCAGGCACTTGGGTGTCAGCATGAACTTCTTTACTGAAAGGATTGTTAGGTCTTCAAAAGACATTTAGATTTAGAGCTTAGTGGTATGTTTTAGTGGAAGACTTGTTAGTGTTAGGTCAGAGGTTGGACTCGGTGATCTCAGAGGTCTCTTCCAACCTAGATGATTCTGTGATGAAAGAGGAAGCTGGGTGTAGAAACCTGCCAGCCCCAGGCTGGCCCTGCTGCACTTCTGAAACCCCCCAGTGCTTTTTTAGAGGCACAACGAGCCACTTGGGTGCCTGAAGCATGCGTCACACCCCTTGGCACCCAGAACCGGTATTTGGGAACTGCCCTGTCCTCACGCATTCCTTCACGTGGACGTTCAGGGCCTGCTCCCTGTCCCCAAAGGAGCAGGCTGCTGTCTGTCCCCAGGAGGAAGAAAAGTATGGTTAGGAAGACGGAAGCACAGGGCCAAGGCACCTTTTGCCCTGCCATCTGGGACAGAGACCGCTCGCTGCCCCTGCCCCAGCCCTAAGGCGAGGGGCCCGGGCACACCGCTCTCCCTTTCCAACCGGGGGCTGAAGCAGCACGGCCCCAACCTCTCCCCAAGCCTCGGGGCGCGGAGGAGCCGCCGCCGCCACCCCTAAAATGGCACCGAGCGGCTCCCGGGCCCGTGCCCCGGGGTGGTGGCGGCCGCTCACCTTGACGAGCCACATGCCGGTGTTGTGCTTGGCCCCGCTCAGGTCCAGCTCGCCCTTCTCGCTCATGGCGCCGCGGCACGGCCGGGACGGACCCAGGCGGCTCCGGCTCCCGCTGCTCCCGCCCGGACCCGGACCCGGACCCGCAGCCCCAGCGCACCGACGGCGGCCCGCGGCGCCCAAACTGCTCCGGCCGCCGGCGGCGGAGACGGGGGGCGGAGGCTCCCAGGGCCCGCCCCGCCGCCCGGCCCCGGGGACGCCCAAAATGGCGGCCGGGGGGAGGGGAAATAGGGAATAAGCTAGGTGAAACGGCACAGGGAAAGCCCAAGTGCTCGAAACTGTTCATTAAACAAAAAATACCATTATGCTGGCCTCATTTCAGTCCACGGGAGGGTGATTGGCCTGTAGGTATTACAGAATCACAGAACGGTTTGGATAGGAAGGGACCTTAAAGATCACCCAGTTCCAGCCCCCTGCCATGGGCAGGGACACCTCCCACCAGACCAGGTTGCCCAAAGCCCCATCCAGCCTGGCCTTGAACACCTCCAGGGATGGGGCAGCCACAGCTTCTCTGGGCAGCCTGTGCCAGTGCCTCACCACCCTCACAGTGAAGAATTTCCTCCTAACATATAATCTAGATCTCCCCTCATTTAGTTTAAAGCCATTCCCCCTCGTCCTATCCCTACACTCCCTGACAAAGAGTCCCTCCCCACCTTTCCTGTAGGACCCCTTCAGGCACTGGAAGGCTGCTATAAGGTCTCCCCATAGCCTTCTCCAGGCTGAACAACCTCAACTCCCTCAGCCTGTCTTCATAGGAGAGGTGCTCCAGCCCTCTGATCATCTTCATGGCCCTCCTCTGGACTTGTTCTAGTAGGTCCATGTCCTTCCTATACTGAGGGCCCCAGAGCTGAACACAGCACTCAGGTGGGGTCTCATGAGAGCAGAGAAGAGGGGGAGAATCACCTCCCTCACCCTGCTGGCCACACTGCTTTTGGTGCAGCCCAGCATATGGTTGGCTTTTTGGGCTGCAAGCACACATGGCCAGCTCACATCAAGCTTCTTGGCAACCAACACCCCCAGGTCCTTCTCCTCAGGGCTGCTCTCAATCGATTCTCTGCCCAGCCACTGTTTCTGCTTGGGTTTACCCCAGCCCTGGTGCAAGACCTAGCACTTGGCCTTGTTGAGCACATGAGGTTCATGCAAGCCCACCTCTCAAGCCTGCCCTCTGGATGCCATCCCTTCCCTCCAGCGTGTTGATCACACCACAATTGCTTGGTGTCACATGCTGAGGGTGCACTCGATCCCACTGTCCATGTCACCAACAAAGATGTTAAACAGCGCCGGTCCCAATACTGGCCCCTGAGGAACACCACTCATTACTGATCTCCACCTGGACATTGAGCCATTGACGACAACTCTTTGAGTGCGACCATCCAGCCAATTCCTTACCCACCAAGTGGTCCATCCAACAAATCCACGTCTCTCCAACATAGAGACAAGGATATTGTGAGGGACAGTGTCAAATGCCATGAACAAGTCCAGGTAGATGCAGTCAGTTGCTCTTCCTGTATCCACCAATGCTGTAACCCCATAATAGAAAGCCACCAGATTTGTAAGGCACGATTTGCCCTTAGTGAAGCTATGTTGGCTGTCACCAATCACCTTCTTATTTTTCATGTGCCTTAGCAGAGTTTCCAGGTTTTTGTTTCCACCCTCTGTAGGCTTCCACTTTCTGCTTGAGTTTGGCCAGGAGCTCTCTGTTCATCCATGCAGGCCTCCATGCAGGCCATGTGGCGTTTTTGCCACACTTTGTTGGGATGCATTGCTCCTGAGCTTGGAGGAGGTGCTCCTTGAATATTAACCAGCTTTCTTGGGCCCTTCTTCCCTCCAGGGCTTTGTCCCCACGTTGCTCTACCAAGCAGATCTCTAACTCCTCTTGTTTATTCCCTATGCTACATGCATTACCGTAGAGACATTTAAGTTGGGCCCCTGATAAAGCTGACTTATCGTAGAATCATAGAACCATAGAATGGCTCAGGTTGGAAGGGACCTTAAAGATCATCTAGTTCCAACCCCCCTGCCATAAGCAAGGAGGCCACCCAGTAGACCAGGTTGCTCAAGGCCTCATCTAACCTGGTCTTGAACTTACTGGCTGGAGCAGCTGGCCTGCCTTTGTGCTGTGCTTCAGGTGCTCTTCTGCTGACCCATGACGCTTCTCCAGGCTCTGGACATCTATCACTGATACTGGCTTTGAGCTTGGAAAAGTGTGATGGACTGAGGTTCTCCTTCCACAGCAACTCTAGTTTAAAGCCCTCTTCACCAGCTCTGCAAGCCTATGACGGAAGATGCTCTTCCCCTTCTCTGACAGGTGGACCCTGTCAGCCCCTAGCAAACCAGGTTTCTCAAAGCAAGTCCCATGGTCTAAGTAGCCGAACCCCTGCCTGTGGCACCAGTCCTGCAACCATTTGTTGATTTGCCAGATTCTAATGGCCCTTTCAATCCCCTTCCTTCTGACTGATGAAAAAACTACCTGCACTCCTGAGCCCTTTACAGTTGCTCCCAGAGCTCTGTACTCCGTCTTGATACTCCTCAGACTGCTCCTGGCAGTATCACTGGTGCCACATGAAACAACAGCAGTGGATAACAAAAACCTCAAAAACCAACCAGACAGGTAATGGCAATGCTGTGCATGTTCCCTTCCATGACTTCCAGTTTCTCTGTCCAGGAGGCAGAGGGGCACCAGAAGCTCCAGCTGGCGGTGAAACCAAATTCTTCCCCATAGGACTCCCCAGCATAAGGGCACTGGGGGAGATGGGGACGAGGAATATGCTTATAGCCTTCACATGTGTATGTGTGCAGGGGAAAAGGGAAGAGGGAAATGGGTTCTCCAGGTCACCCTTGGAAAGAAAGTGGAGAATTTGGCTTGGCTTGCTGAAAAGGGCACTTACTTCCATTAAGGACCATGAAGCACTGGATCTGGTTGCCCCAAGAGGGGATGGAGTCTCGGGCACTGATCATTTCTGGCTTTTGTGCGGCTGGTTCTGCTCTGAGAACGGCTGCTGGACTTAGATCCCCTCTGTACGGCCCTTTGTGCCCTAGTGTATAACTCGTTCCCCAGCACTGGGAGCTTTTCTGAACGTCTAGACTAAGCTTCCCCTGTTGCACTTGGAGCTCATTCTTTCTTTGCTGTTCACTGTGGACGTGGAAAGCATTTTATTACCTTCAACTCTGCAGTTTCACTTTATCCCTTTACTGAGACAGATCCCTTTGCTTTGTCGCCAGCGTGCTCAGCAACCTCAGGTCATTCAATTTGGTCTCTTAGCTCCTGTTTTCTAGACCTCTGGTCATGCCTATTGCTGTCCGAATTCTCTGCGGTGTGGGTTCACATCTTCCTTGAAGTGTGTTGCACAACAGTAAAGGCCATACAACGTCTGAGACTACACAAGCACCAGGCCGAGTATAACCCTGGCTCGTTATGCAAGGCATTGCTCAGGTGGCTTGAAAGCAGGCTCAGTGTGACATCTCAGATAGGGCAGTCTGTCTTTTGAATTGCTGGCAAGCACCTAGCTAGCCAAGAAGGGCAATGCTTTTTGCATGCCTGAGAGAACAACAGCTAACATGGAAATATTCTGATAAGGATTATGTTTAAGATATTTGGGGTTGGCTTGGTTTTATGTTAGAACTGTACGTGTCTGCGGAATTCATCTGGGAGGGTGGATGAAGCCTATACTGTTAGTCAGCTGCCACTAAAAACTCAGATTTCATTAAGACAAATCTCGAGAGCATCTTCTGAAATCCAAAGATGGAATTTTTGGATGCATCATGCCCCGCTGATGCTCCGTGCTGGTGATAGGGCAGTTTGTTCCTGGGGGCTCTGAGGATGACCTAGGGGCACTCCCTCTAAGGGAGGCTCAGAGGCATGGCTGGATAGCCAAGGCGATATGGGGGCAGCCACGCCCTTGCTCTCTCCTCCAGTGTAAGTCAACGAAACACTGCACCCACAACTGCATCCAAATCCTCTCTGGGCACTTCCCAGCTGACATGTTGCTCCCTGCCCTGCTGTAAAACAGCTTGGGGATGGGCCTGGCACAAACGAGGAGCTCAATGATACCATTTTCCTCTAGAACAGGCAGCAAGTTAGCGACAAAGTTGTCTCCCTGCCTCCTGTTTCAGCTCCATTGGTGTGCTCAGGTCACACACCACCACCACTTAAAAAACAGACAGAGAGGCAGAAGGAATTTTTCTGGCCCAAGTGACATTGCCAGTAGCGCAGTGTCACGGCTGGGTTGCTCTTGTGAGTGCCATATCCCCTCCCTAAGGCTGGTAATTGCAGGCGAAGAGCATGGCTTGCAAGTGGCACAGGGGCAATAAAAGGCAGTGTGAGGAGCTGTTTTGTGACTTGTTGGAGAAGATGCTCCACAAGGAACCATCACTCTGACTCCAGGTGTAAAGAACAGGAATGAAAATGTCTGTGAGAGCCTGGCGGTCTCTGTGGCTCAGCTGGTGGAGCACAAAGCGGCAAGGCAGGGATTTCTCCTTGGCTGCTCTCATCAGGCCGCTTCTTCAGACCTCCTTCCACAGAAACTGGATTTAAAGGGAGAACAAGAAGGAAAGGCAAATTTTCATTAACTCCTCATTTAAAATCTGAACCTTCCATTTGTCACTGAGACAGTTAGTGCCATGGAGGAGGATCTGGGGGCCAGCAGCTGAGGAGTGGTGCTGTGCATTAGTCACCAATTTTCTTCTTCTTTGCATTGAAACTAATGTTGTGTCCGAGGAAACAGATGGCAAAATTCAGACTGGGCTGCATTAGGGAAAGCACCAACAGCAGGTCAAGACAGCAGATCCTTCCCCTCTGATCAGCAGTGGTGAGGCCACACCTGGAGTGCTGGGTCCAGTTCTGGGCCCCCCAGTACAGGAGAGACCTGGAGGGTGCAAAGAGGCTGCAGCCAGGCTCTTTTCAGGAGTGCCCAGTGCCAGGCCAGGGGCAGTGGGCACCAAGGGGCAGGCAGGAGGCTCCCTCTGAGCACCAGGCAGCACTTGTGTGCTGGGCGGGCGGCTGAGCACTGGCCCGGGCTGCCCAGAGAGGCTGTGGGGTCTCCTCCTGGGAGAGCGGCACAAGGCACCTGGACGGGGTCCTGGGCACCCTGCGCTGGGGGGCCCTGCTGGAGGAGACCCCTAGAGCTCCCTGACCACTCTGTGGTTCTGTGATTCATCTAGACCACTATGCACAGGCCACTTAGGAAAATGTTGTAGGAGTCAGTGTTGGAACTCTGGCTGTAGCTTGACACCCATCTTAGGGGCCCGAATGAAACGAGGTCAGTGTGATGTAACTTTTTAATGAACAGTTTCGAGCACTTGGGCTTTCCCTGTGCCGTTTCACCTAGCTTATTCCCTATTTCCCGTCCCCCCGGCCGCCATTTTGGGCGTCCCCGGGGCCGGGCGGCGGGGCGGGCCCTGGGAGCCTCCGCCCCCCGTCTCCGCCGCCGGCGGCCGGAGCAGTTTGGGCGCCGCGGGCCGCCGTCGGTGCGCTGGGGCTGCGGGTCCGGGTCCGGGTCCGGGCGGGAGCAGCGGGAGCCGGAGCCGCCTGGGTCCGTCCCGGCCGTGCCGCGGCGCCATGAGCGAGAAGGGCGAGCTGGACCTGAGCGGGGCCAAGCACAACACCGGCATGTGGCTCGTCAAGGTGAGCGGGGGCTGCGGGAGAGCCCCGTGTTTGACGGCGGGGAGTTTGTACTAGCAGCCAGGGGAGGTTTGCTGCCTTCGTAGTTTTTTGTATGAACGTTACTGTGGTAAAGCCAAAGTGTGTGAAGGAGAAGAGGGGGTGGGGAGGGAGAAAGAGCTAGCTTGTAGCTTGAAGGTTAGGGAGATGAGCGGCAATCCAGGTGCTCACCTGTCCCATAAGCTCTGGGTTTTTGGTGCTTACCTACCTTTTCTCTCTCCAGGGCAGCTTCTTTCCAAGCTAGGAGAAAAGTTGCAAACACCAGGCTGTGCCCTGCAGTGTGTGGATGTCCTGTTTCTTAGCTTGGTGTGACCCGTTCTTGTAGGAAAGCTGTTGTTCTGTGCTACCTTTTCCAGACCTGTCAAAGCAAACATTCCCTATTAAGAGCAGCTCGAGTGGCTATTTGTGGCTTTTCAATGTTATTTGAAAAGTTCTAGTTTAAATACATGCATGTGAACAGGTTTTCTTCCCCTTTGGAAGGGATGTTGTTTATCAGTGTTATGCGGAAGTCTAGTACTTGTAAATTTTCCAGAGGTATTCGTGCATCAAGGTAAAGAGCAAAGCTTATCTTAAAACGTGTAAGTGAGCCATCAGGAGAATGCCAGAACGCCCATCTTCTTGCTTGCCTTAGCAAGGACTCAATGTCCAACACCAAGCAGTTATTCTTTGCTATCTATGAAATCCCAGCTGTACTAAAGGAAAGCTTAATTCATGGTAAGCTAGAGCTTTTCTTGAACCCCCCTCTGGCCTGGGTTTGGGACCTCACCGCTGCCCTTGCCATGGCCTGAGCTCATGTTCGTGCTTGTGGCTGGCTTTTGATTTCCCCTTCTCAGATCCTGATCATAATGTCACTACAGCAGGGCTGTACTGGTTAGGTTATCCTTGAGTTCAGAGACCATAATGACAGTAATTCAGCTCACGTCATGTTACGTTTGACTGCCCAGAAGCTCAGAGAGTGGAGATCATCCTAAATCAAGTCTCTGCCTGATGCATTGTGAGGATTCTGTCACCTGGATATTTCTGCAGGGGATAATTGTTTGGGTTTTCATAAGCTTTGAGGAATATGATGGCAGATTATTAAAAGAGCTCTTTCCAGTACAGCAGGCACAGTTTGTAGTCTGCTTTGAGCTGTGCTCACCATTGGAAATAAATTCTCACCTTGCTGTGTTCCTGGAGATAGCTTAATTATCACACTGCTTGCCGAGTTGCTGTCCAAGACCAAATCAGTGACGTTAAAAGGCATCACAAAACCTTTCTTCTCCCTTCCCTCCTCCAGTGGAAAACAAACTTAAGATGAGAGCAGTTTTCTGCTGCTGTGCCTTAAAGGGCAGTGAAAGTGTAGTGCGAGACAAGAAAGAGCAAACGCGGCTTTGGTGCTGGAGAAAGAGCAGCGTGTGTTTGGCCTCAGCTCCCTAAAGGAGGGCCCCTGGTACCATTCCGAGGGATCTGTATTACCTGCAAAGGGCTGGCAGGTGGCAAGTGGCACCTCGGAGAAACCCACAACCTTCTTGAGAAGCACCTTGTAAACCTGCTTGTGACAATTAATTTGTATTTCCACTGCCATTCTTTTTATTTCTAAGATACTGAAAATGTTTAACCCCCAGACGCTAAAGGACATACGAGGGAGGAATGAGACAAAGGCTGCTCTGAAAGTTTAATTTTGATTTGTATCTGCGATGTGTGTCATTCTCCAGCCTCCTACAGTGAGAGTTGTCATAATCTATCATGAAGAATGATCATCTGACACTTCTAAGATACACATCATCTTGTATCTCCAAATAACGATTAAGCAATTTATCATCATGACAGATCTCTTGAGGTAGGGATGTCAAAACTGGTCTGTTCCTGTATTTTACAAACAACAGAAAAGCCTTTTTTTTTCCCTGAACAGATCTAGCATCAGCTTTGCTGCATAGAACTTAGTTTATGATACTGTTGTTTTTTTCTTCTTGTTAATATATTTTTTTTCTAACCTTTGACTAGGATGAGTAATTTTGTATTTTGTTTTAATCTTATTTCGCTATTTTGTATTTCAGTACACCTTTAGGGACAGCTTATTCCCTGCTGACTCTTGACTTCGTATCGATTTCCCCTTCAAACATGGGGCTGTTTTTTTTAATGTTTAATTGCATCTCGTTTGAGTCAGGTGATAACGGAGTGAATTGAACTTGAGACTAATAAGAAAGGAAATGAGACGTGGTTCCTCAATTAAAACCCAGCATGGATTGTCTTTCATCCTTAACTACTTTACAACACTATTTATTATGAAAGCTTTATATCTTTGTAGTTTTCCATTCGTTTGTACACAGAGAGCAAATCGTTTTATTAACTTGGCTTCTCAAGGTAGTTATTGGCCTTCTCCACCAGCTCCTTCTTTAGAAAATAAAGATAGAAGAAATCCAGTCTCCCCAGTCTCTAAAAGCGCTATTGCAGTGGTAGTTAGCTAGTGAAATTTGGCTTTGTAAATCCTTTGGAGAAAACTTACAGGAGAAATTGGTGTTACCTACTTGCCTTGGTCATGTTTATAAATGCCTGGTTATCTCTTCCCATCCTCAGCCTTTCAGAGCCTTTTGGTGCAACTGGTAACATTTGAATTTGCTACGCCTCTTTTTGCGCCTTGTGGTCCGTACATGGCTGTGTCTCGTGCTACCTGCAGGCTTGCCTTCTCTGCTCTTTTTACAGCTGCTGACTCCTGCAGGCAGATGGAGCTGACTGGCTTGGCTAGCTCGGACCGGTCTCATCAGAGCACACCAGGGTAGCAAAAGGCACGCACAGGAGTCATTTCACACCTGCTGTTTTCTGACTTCCTCAGCCCAAAGCCCTCAACAGCAGCAAGGTGTGCCGCCCATGAGCAGCCTTGAGCATTGAGCTTGAACTAAAACTTCTTTGCTGCCACCTCGTGTTCCCAAGTAATGCTCTGTGCATCCGGAGCGTACAGCCTTGTTAGCATCCTGCTCCCAGTGCTCTGCCACCCACACTCAGGCTGCATCTTTTTGCTTTCGTAGATGTCAGCTCCTTAGCTTTGCTTCCAAGGCACTGCAGCATCGCCCGGTTCTGCCTCTTGTCTGGTTCTGCCTCTCTCCAGGTCTGCGCTGCTTTCAGCTCAGAGGCACCCATGAGCTTTCTGTATAACCCCTGGCAACCCCAGAGGTTCTTCTTCACATCGAGTCCTGTTCAAAGTCAGCTCTTTCAAAAGCTCTCCAAATAATGTCATTGTTCAGAAAGCAGTACCAACAGCGATTGAAGAAGCAAATGACAAAAGCAAGTGATTAGACTGTAATTAGACTATAGATGCCACTCTAGTTCTTAATCTTCCTAGCATCCTTACAGAACATGAGCTCAGAGGAAATTCTCCGTGCAGTGTGAAATTGGGATCCTTATGGTGGGGATGCATCCAAATGTTGCTAGTGATAATGAAGCTGGGAGCACCAAAGCTGTATGTCTGTGTGTTTCTGATCTGTCTGCACTCTCAGGGGCTCCACGGCTGTGTGCAGGGCAATGGGCAGTAGCAGTACTCGGTGTTGCCACTGTGTTTACCAGTGGTTTTGCCTCCGATAAGAAATAAGAGGTGCTTGGGAGCCTGGAGCCTGAGTATCCATGTTCAAGTGCTAGACCAGGTCTGATACGGAACTGTAATCTAGGCTTGTGTTATCTGACAGGCAGGGGCGTTAGGCTGATCTGCTCCTCTAGACAAAATAATTGCAGTCCTGTGAAGCTCAAGTGTTTCTTCAGGGTCTTATCAGCGTGACTGAGGGAAATGTTTTGTTTTTGGAAGGTAACAAGTAGCAGCGAGGAAGACGACAACATTATAGGCCCAATGCCTGCCAAAGGACCAGTGGAGTCTGATGTGACTAAAGAATTTGAACGCAGAGCTCAGAGAATGAAGGAAAAACTTACTTCAGCAGACAGCGTAAGTTGTGGTTTTTCACTAGTAGTATTTTGTTGCGGGAGTGTATTTGTGTTTCTCTTTGCCTGCCTGCGTCTGCGTGAGCCCTGTCACTGCTGTGCTCATGATGCTAAGTGTTAAGGCAAAAAGAAGTTCCTGATTTCTGCTGGAAGCTGAAAGATTCAGACAGTAGGTTTTGCTTATCTGCTTGTGGTTCTTACACTCACTTTCTTGCCAAGCAAGTTCCCAGGGAATCATGGATGACAGAACTTCCACCGGAATTGAAAAGCTTTGGAGGTGGCCCAAGAACATTCAAGAGAAGAGCTGATGACAAATCAGGCATTGGATCTATTTGGACAGATATTGTAGCAGACAGAGAGAAAAGCCAAGGTGAGCATTTATTCATTTGTACATTTATTTGTATATATGTAAAATATACGATCGCTTTATATGTCCAAATATATTCATGTGTATTTATATTCATATAAATATATATACATATATGTCTAT
This sequence comes from Cygnus atratus, assembly GCF_013377495.2. Lineage (NCBI taxonomy): Eukaryota > Metazoa > Chordata > Aves > Anseriformes > Anatidae > Cygnus > Cygnus atratus. Next base: position 178,382,099 of record NC_066362.1, on the reverse strand, counting down.
ACACATACTGCCCTCAAGTACATATGCAGATAGTTATTATATGTGTTCCTGGTACTCTGTGAAAACAAAGCTGAGCTGTTCAAAGAAAAAAGTTCTTTTCATTTTTTTCTCTAACGAGTGACCAAAACTTAGTAATGGAGACTTAAAGATGAAGGAGAGGAAATAACTGTTTTAAGTGACATTGGTATTTGTTTACTCCCTCACCCTTCTGCAGTAGCCAGTTATCATCAAATTTCCGATGCATGTGTCCAATTTCTTCTTCATCAAGCTGAGCAAAAACTATCTTGTGGCCTCAGCACTTCAGATTTAAGTAAAATAAATACAGATTTATCTTTATTTCAGACATTCTGATAACCATAGTGTGTAATTTGCTTGTACTCATCAGGAAAGAGAAGAGGCAAAAAAGCCATTTAACAGTGTGATTGAGAGAACTGTTTTATTTTTGGAAGGTAACAGATAGTAGTGAGGAAGAAGACCACCTTATCGAAGGGTAGTGAAGAAAGTGTATTATCTGGAAGAGACAAGAGACTTGCTGAGCAGGTGACTTCCCACAATGTAAGTGTAACAGCAGCATGCTTCCTCGTAGTGCATTTCCTTCCAGTCTTCACTCTCTTCTTGTTCTCCTTGCTAGCACTGCTGCTTTCCATGGTGATGCCACTGTGGTCTTCCCTTTTTGGCCCCAAACCTACTGTTTAAGTCATTAGGACATTTGCCATGGACTTCAAGAAGAGTGGGATTGCATTTTTAAGCTGCTGCTGGAAGCACTATGATAGACTGTGGTTTGTTGTGTAGTGTCTCAGTTTGTGTCTGTATATTCTTTAAATTACCCTTGCATCAGGACTTGTTTGCTGGAAGTAGATAACTTTGACTCAAATATTATCCCAAGTATCCCAAAGAAAAAAAAAAAGTAAAGGTTGAGCTGTTAGGAAGACACATACAGTAATCTAAAAGGAGCTTCATGGGCTAAGCAGATCAATGCTGTCATCAACTACCTCGCTTTAACAGCATTATTACATGAAATTTTTCTCAATCTCTGCAGAAGCATGTAACTTTCACAGACAGATGTTGATTAGTAAAAACCTGAATTCCATGTCAAATTCCCTCTCACTTCTCTGGCTGCCGACCCTGTATATGGAGCATTGCCTGCCTTACAGCTGCTCTAACCTCTTCTTCCTGGGTTTTTATGGCCTGAAGCCTTATGGAGGGAAGTCAGGTTTCTTGAGAGTATAATTAGTTTGAGAACTGCAACCTTGGCTTATATTAAAAGCTTGGAGTTTATCTGTCACTTTTAATAATTTATTTGTAGTTCATTAAATCACATCCCTTGACTCTGAGGCTTACAAATCCAGAGCTATTAGCGTAGTTCAAATTTCTTCTGTATTTACTGCCTCTACTGTTGTTATGAAGGTAGTAGAATAACTTATGTAAAGCTATGCATTTTGTACTGTACAAGTTTCTTTTGCTCTCCTTTTTCCTTTTCTTTCTCCAATGACTGTAGTCAAGGACACTTTCCTAAAACAAAAGCTTTAATTCATGTAAGAGTTTGTCAGAGTTACTTAGCTAGTTCTGATGCCATATACATTCTCTAGCGCAATTCTGTCAGTGTTGATTCAGTTACACCGTGTGTTAGTATTGTCCATTTTCTGTTTTCCATGAGAATCCTTTCTTCTGTCATATATGAATTCTTACTGTGTGTGAGGAACTAAGGGTTTGCACAGAGGACAAAGGGAAGATGAACCTTCTGAACAAAGATGTCGTGTTCATGAGAAAACAGAGCTGCTCATTTTACACTCTCTCTGATGAGAAAATGGGTTTAACTGGCCTTTGGGCTGCTTTGTAGTGATTGTTTGGAGAGTCTGAGGACTTGACTACATAGGGATACATAAACACACTTTGAGCAAAGTAGGGGCCACGTAGTCTTGTGAGAGCACCGTAAAGGTTCAGGCTGGAAATGAGGAGACATTTCTTCTCAGAAAGAGCAGTCAGGCACTGGGACGGGTTGCCCAGGGAGGTGGTGGAGTCACCGTCCCTGGGGGTGTTCAAGGAGAGGTTGGACGTGGTGCTTAGGGACATCATTTAATGGGTGACACTGGTGGTAGGGGGTGGTTGGACCAGATGATCTCGGAGGTCTCTTCCAACCATAATGGTTCTATGATTCTGTGCTCTTTATCAAACACAACTGAAGTCCCCAGCTTTGCAAAACACGTGTTAGCTGAAGCCTGTGACTATGTCCTGAGGGCTTGTGGCAGGTGACTCAAACACCAAGAAGTTAAGAGTGTGAGGGTGAGAAGAGAAAGGTATCTAGCTTGTTCCTGCCCCTATCAGTGACCAAAACCAGATGGTTATGGAAAGTGTACAAGAAAATGCGCATGACTTCTGGATGTTTGTCTTGAAACATTGCTTCTGTTTCTACTGTTTATGGCAGAACATCTTGTATATCTCTTCTGTGTTGTTTTATAACTTACCTTCACTGGATGTGGAGATTGAAGCACATCGTGGGTATTCTGAACGTCAGTCACAGTGAGTTATGGGTGTTGTACTAGGCATAGCCAAGGCTAATTACCTGTGCTTTCTGCACTCTGCATGCTAAATTGACCATTCTGTTTTTCTGTTCCTAAGCTTTCTTCTTTTTTGGGAATTCTTAGACTTGCTAATTCCTGGCCAGTCTTTCCACTTGGAAAGGTTGCATTGTTAACATTTTGTAATATGTTCTTCCCTCCTCTTTCTTCCCATTTTTACAGGAGTCCAAGAGATCAGAATCTCTCCTGGACATGCATCAGAAAAAGCTGAGGAGCAAAGCGTCAGAAGAGAAGACCAAACCTCAGGAGAGAAGGCCGTTTGACCGAGAGCAGGATCTCAAAGTCAATCGATTTGATGAAGCGCAAAAAAAAGCCCTTATAAGAAAATCCCGGGGTCTGAATAGTAAATTTGAGCACGGTAAAGGCAATATGTTTTTATAAGATAAAAGCGTGAAGCTTTTTGGAAGTCAGTTAAAATTTGAATGCTTAATTTTTTTTAAGTATTTTTCTGTAAATATTTGTATGCATGTGAAATACCCGGTGGGTGAGCGTAATTTGAAGACATGCAGCCAGCACAGCTCAGCTGGGGTTGTGTGGGCAGCTGCAGCATGGGCAGGCTGAGCACCACACAGCTAGCTCAGGCATCCTGGTTTGCAAAGAACGATCTCCATGCCCACTTGTGGAAAGCCGACTGCCTTGAGAAATTAGTTCATGATCAGGTGTTGCTATATACTTAACTAGTATCACAAGCACAGGGAGTAGTTTTCACTTGTTCAGACAAATCATTAGCAGGAACGTTTGCACAAATGAGGGCTGTTTGTATTAAGATTTTATTGCTGTTAGGCTCTTCTTTTTCATTCTCGTTCCCTTGTCCAAATGCAGGACATGTCACCAGGCACTGCAGGTGGCCAAATCTCACCATCCAGCTGCGTTCCTGTTTTCTTGCTCCTGCTGCAGCCCCAGGTGGTCTCTGGCCCTCTGCGAGGATGTGCTGAGTGGAGGCTGTGGGCTCTTGCTCCAGAGGAGAGCTGCCAGGGGAGCCCCGACAGCAACTTTTTGGTTAGCGCGGTGCCCATCACGTTGCAGTCGCTGCCCCTCACTCCCTGGGATGCACGGCTCTGATCAGCAAAGCCTTAATGTGAGTCAGGAACGTGTTTTCTCTCATCTGCTTAATCTTTTCTGTTCTTGCTGCTGTTGTGAAGCAGCCTCTCGAAGACTTGATGAAATCTGCGTTGCGAGTTAGGGGAAAATTGGAATTGTGGAGAGTTCAAATGAAGCTTCTCATTGCCTTGTGTAAATTGAGCGAGCTTCTGAATTGTGTTAATACACAAACTAATCTCTTCTCACCAATGCCAAGCTGTTGCCTAGAACAGTCATTAAAATAAACAGCGACTCAGTAAATTGCAAACTCTATAAGCTTTTGTGTGAAGAGATGAGCTGTCCTCTACAATTTGGCCAAGCAGAAATGTTAGGGGTGATTTTTTCAAGACTCTCTTTAGAAAAAAAAAAACAGAATTTATTTCATGGAAGGCTCTCGCTGTAATTAGTATGTAATGTTTCTGGTAAGCAGCTCCCCACACCTGTTTAATGGGCTTCGGTGCTCCTCTGCCCCGCCAGCCTGCCCAGCGGCTGCTTGGCTTGAGGCACACCAAGACACACCAGTTTGTAGCAAGATGTCAGGAAGCTTTTCTCGGAGGTGAAAAGCCTGTTAGCCGAGATGTTAAAGCATTTGCCTTTGTTTTGTGCCGGTGCAGACTTTTATTCACATATTACCACAAAAAAAAATAATCTGTTTGAGAGTAAGGTTCACTCCTTCTGAGGTGTCAAATAGGTGTGGAAGGCAATTCGTGGTGAAGGCAGTGAAGAGAAGGCTAGCAGGTGGTGAGTAAATGCTGCAGTGGGTGTCTAAGGGGAATTTTAAAGAATATTATATGCTAATTAAAACAAACAAAAGGAAAAAAAAACAACTTCTGAGTCTGCCTTGTTACCAAGGAAAAATTAAAGGCAGAAAAGACATTTTAAGAAAACTCACTGTATTTTTTTTCATCTATCTTCAGGGCATATTCCGTACTGAGCTACCTTAATGCTTGATCCGGGAAAATTGTGATAGATTAGCAATACTCTTGCCTGAGAAAAATTTCTGCTTTCCTAATTCGAACACCTGTTTCTGGGGAGTTAATGTGTGTTAAATAAACCCAAAGCCTCATTTGGAACAACAGTCTAAGGCATTTCTCTCTCTCGCCGTTCTCCAGCTTTGTCGGGGTAGCATGGTGTACCTGCACAGCTAGAAAAGTGTGTGAATTTCAGCTAACGTATGGAAAGCAGCTGGAAAAAGGACGTTATGTGGTGCCTCTCAGCCAGCAGCTTTAGGTTTTTCTCAGCTGCTTGTTAACAAAGACAGCGTCTCATTAGCTGAAGTCAGCAAGGAAGGAAAGCACCGGCCCCAGTTGACTCGTTCCTGAATGACACATCATCCCCATGTTTCTGACTCTGTCTGCGGAATGGGAGGTGGGGACTGAGCAAAAATTCAGGCAAATGTGGCATTTCTGTTGTCTTTAATCCCGGCGTGAAGACTGCTGTATTGCCCATGCAGAGCTGGTCTTCCACAGCAGCAGCACTTCCGCATCCCCCTGCGGCACCAGCACTACAGCAGGTGAGAGCCCTTCCTCCATCAGCCCATCCTCCTTCCTCGTGGGTCTGTTTGTCTGTCATCTTACACTGGTCTTCAAACCAGTAACAAATCCCATTGCTCTTGAAATTATACCGATTTTGAATCAGCGTGGCAAATTGAGCCTTTAAAAAAAAAAAAAAAGTCTTTGAGTGGGAACTTAAGGTCTCTAGGAGACAGCAGCTCAGACTGTTTATCACTTTGGCAGGAGCAGCTGCAGCTGTGACTTCTTCCAAACAAACAATCCAAACATAAATATGCAAAAGCAATTCTCATAATCAGACTTTTTTTTTAAGAAAAAAGAAGATTCTTGCCCAGTTTTTCAGCTGTTTAATGTTGTCCTTGCTTGCTTCACTTCCCAGGATTTTAACCACTGTTGCTTGCATGTGTCCGCATGACCAGGAGCTCGATGACTTCCTGGCCTTGGGGCAAGTTACATATTCTCTTTGTCCTCCCTTGACTTCCTTTATGATGTACGGAACATTACGAAAGCCCCATGGGTAGGCGGCCACCTTCCTTAGCCCAGGCAGCAGCCCCTTTCTTAGCAGGATGATCTCTGTGTCAGCTGTGCCCCTCTCTCAATGAAAAATTTGCAAAATTCACATTAGGAGATGCTGAAGACACAAATGTGTAATACCATAAGCTCTGCCATGAAATATTACTGGGAAGAGAAGATTCTGGTCTTTCCTGTCCATGTTGATTAAAGATCTATCCGAAGATTGCACTGTTAAAGCCACAGTGGCTGTGCACATGTTCAGGCCACCAGATTTCAATCCCATTAGATGCGTATCTGCATGGCTTTCATTCCCACCACTGGTGACATAGTTTAATTAATGTTTTCCAGAGGCCACTCCCTGGAAGAGGCAAATGGCCAAAAAGAGCTGGGAATACCAAAAGAGGTTGCCGCAGATCCTGGGAACCTGTGATTATATGCATGGATCTCAGTTTTCGTTGTAGAACGTGCTGTATTCCCTGTCCCCAGGGTGGCTGGGCACATCCAAACAGCAGCAGAGTGGTAGCCTTGAAAGCACTGCATTTATTTGCTAGTGGGGCTTACGCTTGGAAATTGAAGGGTTCTTCTTCCTTTTTCCATAGTACTTGGAAGAAATATATATACACACACATATTCATATATATATTTATGTAAATGCTTCTGTAAGCTACTCATTCTCTATTGGCAACAAAATGTGTGAGAGGGCATAATGCATCTCCCCCACTGGCTCTCGCTGGAGCTAACGAGGCTGTGGCAGCACATAAAGCCCGAGGTTGAGATTCTCCCTACTCCCGGCCTCGACCTGAAATGCCAGCCTCTGGGACCACACGCAGGCTGCCGTTGCTCCAGACCTGCAGCTATTTGCAATTCTAAACACAGCTGCCCAGCACTTTCTGCTTGAATATAATATAAAGTATAAGGTATGCACCGCATAACGGATCTGTATAAAATACCCGCGCTGCAGGCTGCTGGACGTGCAAGTCCCCAAGGCTCCCAGCCCTGCTGCAGGAGCTCATCCCTCTTCCCTGCTGGCCCACTGGCCCAGCGTGACATCGGCTGTGCCCACACAAACCCAACCAGAGCCCACACCACTGAAGGCAGCGAGAAACAGGTTTGAATGAGAACAAGACTGCAGTGATCAAATGCAGGCAGGACTCAGGCAAGTTTACAGACCTCCCTCTTTTATGTCTGTTTCCCTCTTTTTTTCCCCAAACTCTTTCCCAACCCACCTCAATCCCTTCCTTTCGCCACCTTTAATCCATCCCCCATCATCTGGTACTGTCATGAAGACTCCTTGAAAACACCCTGTAATAAGGCTTATGCAATCCCAAACATATTTTTCCCTCCGCATCCCATAAGGAGTCCCATGCCCATCATCACATCCTGAATATCTTTGGAGATAGTTTTGAGTCTACTCTTGATAACTTCTGGTCTCTTCTCAAAACAAACGAACAAACAAGAACAGAAAAAGAAAAAAAAAATCCAAAACCAAACTCCAAATATGCCCCAAACCCATCCCCATCGTGGCTTTTTTAAAATCAGGATACACATATTCTTGGGACCACCATGAGATGCTGGATGTGTTCACAGCTGCAAGGCTGGATGCGATCCACCGGAGTCTGATGAAAGAGTTGTGTCTGTGAGGGCACTGTCCTCACCGATGTAAAGTCAGGGCAAGGGAGGGAATTTGGCCTTGATGCCTGGGACAAGCCACCTTTGTGCCCATCTCCAAGGAAGATTGACCCCAGCTCTGCTCTAGATGTCTCTGTGACCCAGCGCAGTGGAGCAGAGCTGAGGATGTGGGGGCAACAGGTCTGGAGCTCCCCCCGGGCACCCTGTGGGCACACTCAGAATATTTCCACGTTAGCTGTTGTTCTCTCAGGCATGCAAAAAGCATTGCCCTTCTTGGCTAGCTAGGTGCTTGCCAGCAATTCAAAAGACAGACTGCCCTATCTGAGATGTCACACTGAGCCTGCTTTCAAGCCACCTGAGCAATGCCTTGCATAACGAGCCAGGGTTATACTCGGCCTGGTGCTTGTGTAGTCTCAGACGTTGTATGGCCTTTACTGTTGTGCAACACACTTCAAGGAAGATGTGAACCCACACCGCAGAGAATTCGGACAGCAATAGGCATGACCAGAGGTCTAGAAAACAGGAGCTAAGAGACCAAATTGAATGACCTGAGGTTGCTGAGCACGCTGGCGACAAAGCAAAGGGATCTGTCTCAGTAAAGGGATAAAGTGAAACTGCAGAGTTGAAGGTAATAAAATGCTTTCCACGTCCACAGTGAACAGCAAAGAAAGAATGAGCTCCAAGTGCAACAGGGGAAGCTTAGTCTAGACGTTCAGAAAAGCTCCCAGTGCTGGGGAACGAGTCATACACTAGGGCACAAAGGGCCGTACAGAGGGGATCTAAGTCCAGCAGCCGTTCTCAGAGCAGACCCAGCCGCACAAAAGCCAGAAACGGTCAGTGCCCGAGACTCCGTCCCCTCTTGGGGCAACCTGATCCAGTAATTTCTCACCTCAAAAAAGGTGACTTTTTAGAGTCACCTATTGGTAACTTCTCTCGTGGCAGCTTTTCAAACACCTTGTCATCCACCTGTGGTGGTTTCATCCCTGTGAGGAGCGTCTGATTCACCAGAGGGCTGTGCTGCCATCCCGAGGGACCTCGACAGGCTGGAGAAAGGGGCTGACAGGAACCTCCTGAAGGCCAACATGGAGAAGTGCAGAGCCCTGCGCCTGGGGAGGAGCAGGGCTGGGGGCGGGCGACCTCCAGGCTCTGGGAATGACCCCCGAGTAGGTGAAAACCCACCCAAGTTCCCCTCCCATCGCAAACGACCTGGAAGCACTTCAGAGCCATGACACCACTATTTCAAAACCTTATTAAACCTAACAGAAGGGAAGCATACAGAGCGCATACACACGGTACAGTACTAGTTACGGGTATTTCTATTACAGGCACGCCAAAGCACCCTGCTTACCACCAGACACCATGTCCCAAGGGTGAAGCCCAGGCCTCACACATTGCCACCTTCTGCAGCCACCAGGGCCAGCGCAGGCCGGGCCTGTTCTGGGCTCCGAGGGGCCCAAAAAAGATGCTTCGGGGCCTGCCAAAGGGGTTTGGGCCTTTCCTTTAACTTGGGGGAGCTGGGACTTTGGGGCAGGCTCCCCTCCTCCCACCAAAGACAACCCCATCAATGTTGAATGCCCCAAAGGCCCGCAAAAAAAAACAAGCTGAAAAGGCCAGTCCCCCACAAAACGCCCAACCTCAAAAAGGCCGGTCCTCCTCTAAGAAGGATCCTAAGCCACCCCAACTCCCCAAAAAAGGGAACCCAAAAGACCCAACCCCCCAAATTCTGGCCCCCTAAAAAGACCCCCGAATAAGCCCAATGCCTCAAAAAGCCAATCCCCCTAAAAAGACCTCCTTGAAATTGACAGCCCCCAAACGGTTGGCTCACCCCCAAAAAAGAAAAAAAAAAAACACAACTCAATGCCAATATGACAAGCCCCCCCAAAATTCCAACCCTCAACACCCCAAAAATGCTGGTCCCTTATAAACTGTCCTAAAAAAACCCTTCAACCTCAAAAAGCCCCCTAACCCCCTAGAAAAAAATGCCAAAATGTCAGTCTTGAAAAAAAATCCCTCCAAACCCCCAACCCCTAAAACACTGCCCCCCTCAAAAGACCTCTAAGAAAAAACGCTGTGCACCTGGGGCTCAACAGCAGAGGTCGCAGCAGGGATCTTAACCTTCAGGAGCACTTCAAGAGCTGAGAAAGAACCCCATCCCATTTGGCTTGGTCTAGAAAAGGCTGCACGTCATCCACTTCATCATGTGAGCATGCCAACGGTAGGGGAGCAATTCTTCAAATTACACTAACCCACCGGGTATTTCACATGCAAAATGGGCCACACTTCCAAACAAGGTGCTAGGGCCTCATGAATAAAGTTGTGTGTTTTAAATAAGTAACACAACTCGGTTTAGCAGCCACACCTGTAAGAGCTAAAGAACTCTAAGCATGGAGGTACATTTTTAAAATATCAAATTTATTTCCTTTTCGATACCAAAGAGCCGTTCTGCTCTGCAAAGCAGCTGACAAAATAAGCTTTAGGTTGGTTAAAATTTCACATAGAATCTGCTTAAAAGAGAGAGATTTTCTGATGATAAGCCCTGCAAACAGGAGTTCAAGTTTCTCTTCATCTATACCAGCATTTTATAACAAAATCTGCAAATCCTGAGGCTTTGCTGCTTCTTCTGCTACCACTGTCTCTTCCTGCTAAAATACGGAAATGATTTGGTGTGTGTACAGCTTAATTAATTCTTTTTTACACTTAAAAAAAAAATCTAGCAAGTTCACATTATTTCTTTTTCTTCCAAAGTTTTTTTTTTTCTTTTAAAAACCAGCACTTTCCTTTATCAGTTTAGCTTTAGTACAGATGGTCCTCCATAGTAGAGTATTTACAGACAAGTAATACTAGTTAAACATCAGGATATTTATTCTGCGTACAAATATTTACAGAAAAATACTTAAAAAAATTAAGCATTCAAATTTTAACTGACTTCCAAAAAGCTTCACGCTTTTATCTTATAAAAACATATTGCCTTTACTGTGCTCAAATTTACTATTCAGATCCCGCGATTTTCTTATAAGGGCCTTTTTTTGCGCTTCATCGAATCGATTGACTTTGAGATCCTGCTCTCGGTCAAACGGCCTTCTCTCCTGTGGTTTGGTCTTCTCTTCTGACGCTTTGCTCCTCAGCTTTTTCTGATGCATGTCCAGGAGAGATTCTGATCTCTTGGACTCCTGTAAAAATGGGAAGAAAGAGGAGGGAAGAACATATTACAAAATATTAACAATGCAACCTTTCCAAGTGGAAAGACTGGCCAGGAATTAGCAAGTCTAAGAATTCTCAAAAAAGAAGAAAGCTTAGGAACAGGAAAACAGAATAGTTAATTTAGCATGCAGAGTGCAGAAAGCACAGGTAATTAGCCTTGGCTATGCCTAGTACAACACCCATAACTCACTGTGACTGACGTTCAGAATACCCACGATGTGCTTCAATCTCCACATCCAGTGAAGGTAAGTTACAAAACTAATGCAAAATGAGTAAGTAAGATGCTCTGTCAAGATTAGTAGAAACAGAGGCAATATTTCCCAAGATCTCAAAATCATAGAATGGTTGGGGTTGGAAGGGACCTTAAAGATCACCCAGTTCCAGCCCCCTGCCATGGGCAGGGACACCTCCCACCAGACCAGGTTGCCCAACGCCCCATCCAGCCTGGTCTTGAACACCTCCAGGGATGGGGCAGCCACAGCTTCTCTGGGCAACCTGTGCCAGTGCCTCACCACCCTCACAGTGAAGAATTTCCTCCTAACATCTAATCTAGATCGCCCCTCGTTTAGTTTAAAGCCATTCCTCCTCGTCCTATCACTCCACTCCCTGACAAAGAGTCCCTCCCCACCTTCCCTGTAGGCCCCCTTTAGGTACTGGAAGGCTGCTATAAGGTCTCCCCATGGCCTTCTCTTCTCCAGGCTGACCATCTTCATGGCCCTCCTCTGAACTTGTTCTAATAGGTCCATGTCCTTCTTGTGCTGGTGGCCCCAATTCAGGTGAGGTCTCACAAGAGCAGAGCTGGCTCATGTTGAGTTTCTCATCAAGCAACACCCCCAGGTCCTTCTCCTCAGGGCTGCTCTCAATCCATTCTCGGCCCAACCCCTATTTATCCTTTGCATTGCCCCGGCTAAGATGCAGGACCTTGCACTTGGCCTTGTTGAACACACGAGGTACAAAGCTTCCTCTCAAGCCTGCCCAGCTCCCTCTGGATGGCATCCCTTCCCTCCAGTGTGTTGACTGTACCACACAGCTTGGTGTCACTGGTAAACGTGCTGAGGGTGCACTCGATCCCACAGTCCGTGTCACCAACAAATATGTTAAATGGCGCCTGTCCCAATACTGGCCCCCAAGGAACACCATTCATCACTGATCTCCACCTGGACATTGAGCCACTGACTGCAACTGCTTGAGCGTGACCATCCAGCCAATTCCTTACCCACCAAGTGGTCCATCCGTCAAATCCATGTCTCTCCTACTTTTTGAGACATGAGTATTGTGAGGGATAGCGTCAGATCTTTTGCACAAGTCCAGGTAGATGCTGTCAGTTGCTCTTCCCCTATCCACCAATGCTGTAACCCCGTAGTAAAAGGCCACCAGATTTATCAGACACAATCTGCCCTTAGTGAAGCCATGTTGGCTGTCACCAATAACCTCATTATTTTCCATGTGCCTTAGTAGAGTATCCAGGAGGATCTGCTCCATGATTTCGCCAGGCACAGAGGTGAGACTGACTGGCCTGTAGTTCCCTGGGTCCCTCCTTGTTCCCCTTTTTAAAAATGGCGGTTATGTTTCCCCTCATCCAGTCAGTGGGAACTTTACTGGACTGCCATGACTTCTGAAATATGATGGACGGTGGCTTAGCAACTACATCCGCCAGTTCTTTCAGGACATGTGGATGTATCTTATAACATTCCATGGAGTTATGGAACGTGACCTAAGGACCTTCAGGTTCCCCAGATGGTCTTGAACCTGCTCTTCCCCTACAGTGGGCAATTCTCCCAGTCCCTGCCTTTGCCTTCTGGGGCTTGGGCTATGTGGCTGGCATTTGTGTGTTTTATTCTGCGATGATATAGAACAAAACCCATAGCTTTATGTAGAAGTTATTCCCCTACCTTCATAATGATAGTAGAGACAGAAAATACAGAAGAAATTTAAGACAGTATGCTAATAGCTCTGGATTTGTAAGCCCGTAAGTCATGTAACTTAATGGTAAATGTGCTAATGACTTAAACAGTAGGTTTGGGGCCGAAAAGGGAACACCATAGTGGCATCACCATGGAAAGCAGCAGTGCTAGCAAGAACAAGAAGAGAGTGAAGACTGGAAGGAAATGCACTACGAGGAAGCATGCTGCTGTTACACTTACATTGTAGGAAGTCACCTGCTCAGCAAGTCTCTTGTCTCTTCCAGATAATACAACTTCGTTATCCTTACTGGTTGACTTTTTTGTCTCTTCTCTTTCCTGATGAATGGAAGTGAATGACTACAGTTATCACTACAGTTATTAGAACTTCCAAAGTAAAAAATAAAATAAATAAAATTTATATTTATTTTGTATTAAATCTGAATGGCAGAAACCACCAGGTATTTTTTGCTGGATAACTGGAAATTTGATGACCTGATACAGAGTAATTGACTACTGCAGAAGAGAGAGGGAGCAAATGAATAACGATATTACTTCAATTGGTTATTTCCTATCCATCATTTTTAAGTCTCAATTAAGGAGTTTTAGCAAGTCATTAGAGGAAAAGCAAGAAAATATTTTTTTCTTTGAACAGCTCAGCTTTGCTTTCACAGAGTGCCAACAACACATATGATAACTGTCTGCATATATACTTGAGGGCAGTATATATGTGTATATATACAAAATGGTATATACAAACATAAATTCATATATGTGAATATAAATACGCACATCAATATATTTATATATAAAGTGATCATATATTTTATATATATATAAATACATGTACAAATGAATAAATGCTCACCTTGGCTTTTCTCTCTCTGTCAGCTGGAGTATCAGTCCAAATAGATCTATCACCTGATTTGTCATCAGCTCTTCTCTTGAATGTTCTTGGGCCAAATCCAAAGTTTTTCAGTTCCGGTGGAAGTTCTGTCATCCATGATTCCCTGATAAGCTGCTTGGGTTCATCCTTTACAAAAGAAAGTAAGGGGGGAAAAAAAAAGAGTGAAAAAAAACCACAAGCAGATAAGCAAAACCTGCTGTCTGAATCTTTCAGCTTCCAGCAGAAATCAGGAACTTCTTTTTGCCTTAACACTTAGCATCATGAGCACAACAGTGACAGGGCTCACGCAGACGCAGGCAGGCAAAGAGAAACACAAATACACTCCCGCAACAAAATACTACTAGTGAAAAACCACAACTTACGCTGTCTGCTGAAGTAAGTTTTTCCTTCATTCTCTGAGCTCTGCGTTCAAATTCTTTAGTCACATCAGACTCCACTGGTCCTTTGGCAGGCATTGGGCCTATAATGTTGTCGTCTTCCTCGCTGCTACTTGTTACCTTCCAAAAACAAAACATTTCCCTCAGTCACGCTGATAAGACCCTGAAGAAACACTTGAGCTTCACAGGACTGCAATTATTTTGACTAGAGGAGCAGATCAGCCTAACGCCCCTGCCTGTCAGATAACACAAGCCTAGATTACAGTTCCGTATCAGACCTGGTCTAGCGCTTGAACATGGATACTCAGGCTCCAGGCTCCCAAAAGCATCTCTTATTTCTTATCGGAGGCAAAACCACTGGTAAACACAGTGGCAACACCGAGTACTGCTACTGCCCATTGCCCTGCACACAGCCGTGGAGCCCCTGAGAGTGCAGACAGATCAGAAACACACAGACATACAGCTTTGGTGCTCCCAGCTTCATTATCACTAGCAACATTTGGATGCATCCCCACCATAAGGATCCCAATTTCACACTGCATGGAGAATTGTCCCCTGAGCTCATATTGTCCCGTGCCCCCACCAAGAAAAGAGCAAAGCCTTGAATTGTAGGTCAGTATTTTCACTCTAGCAGGTTGCGTTCCTTTTTAATGTTTTCAAAAATCTGAACTTTGCTAAGATGTTCACTTGTGAAAGACACGACACGACGCACCAAAGTAAAGAAAGGAAAAGCATCTGGAAGAACCACTCTGACTACCATTTAGGATGCCTGCATCTCTTGCATTCCCTGCATCATCCGTCTAACAGCAAAATCACAACACACCAGACCAGCCTGCTTCTTTTTTAGGCTTACTTAAGCTGCTGCATTCGATGCAGGCAAAAATAAGTCAGACACCTGCTGGTCTAAAATTAAACTGTCATGCAGAAAAGCATGCCTAGCAGACTTCTTCGGGCTCCTACCTGTTTAATCATCACTAATACCTTACACTAAAACAAAAGACTTCTGTCTTCACAAACCTCATTGCAGAATTTGGAGGAAGCTGATGGTCCAGGGGAACATCTGTTATTCCCGGTGTCCTCTGAAGACTTCCTAAAGCCAGGTGGTAATGCAGGACCTATAATGGGCCTCAAGTGGGAAGAAAAAAAAAATATATTTTTCAATTTGGAAAAAAAAAGCAAAGGAAGCAACATAGCCAACATGGACGGTACATTAAATGACAACATTTCCTGCAGGAAAAATTTAGAATAAGTAAATTTATAAATAAAAACCAAACTTTTAAGAGAAGAATAATTCTCCTTCCTTCCCAAGGCAAGCGTGCCTCCTGTGAGCACACCACAGAAGTAACTGAACTCGTAAGAACGGTCTCTCTCCATTTCCCATGAGGACCTCTGCAGGTAGCCAGAATGCAAGAAAACTGGGAAAGTTGTGGCACATCGTCAAGGAAATCCCCTTCTTTTCTTCCCCAGCTTCCTTCGCCAGATTCAACAGCAAGGAAAGGTGTGAGGCCAAACACACGCTGCTCCTTCTCCAGCACCAAAGCCGCGTTTGCTCTTTCTTGTCTCGCACTACACTTTCACTGCCCTTTAAGGCACAGCAGCAGAAAACTGCTCTCATCTTAAGTTTGTTTTCCACTGGAGGAGGGAAGAGAGAAGAAAGGTTTTGTGATGCCTTTTAACGTCACTGATTTGGTCTTGGACAGCAACTCGGCAAGCAGTGTGATAATTAAGCTATCTCCAGGAGCACAGCAAGGTGAGAATTTATTTCCAATGGTGAGCACAGCTCAAAGCAGACTACAAACTGTGCCTGCTGTACTGGAAAGAGCTCTTTTAATAATCTGCCATCATATTCCTCAAAGCTTATGAAAACCCCAAAGCTAATAGAAACCCGAACAATTATCACCTGCAGAAATATCCAGGTGACAGAATCCCCACAATACTTCAGGCAGAGACTTGATTTAGGATGATCTCCACTCTCTGAGCTTCTGGGCAGTCAAATGTAACATGACGTGAGCTGAATTACTGTCATTATGGTCTCTGAACTCAAGGATAACCTAACCAGTGCAGCCCCGCTGTAGTGACATTATGATCAGGATCTGAGGAGGGGAAATCAAAAGCCAGCCACAAGCACGAACATGAGCTCAGGCCATGGCAAGGGCAGCGGTGAGGTTCCAAACCCAGGCCAGAGGGGGTTCAAGTTGAAGCACCACTGCCCCCAGCCGCTGGGAAGAAGAAACAGCTTCAATTTTCCTCTCGTCCTTTCTCTTTTCTTGTTAAGACCACGTTTTAGGTTCCCAATGTTAAGAGACTGAAGTTAACCCCATACAGGTACAGCCAGAATCATCCTTTAATTTTAGTCAGCAAGCACCTTTAACTTGCAGGCTAAGGGAGCTAAACCAGACTCTACTAAAAGATTTCTATCCAAACATATAAGAACACCAAAGTTGCGGGTGCCATCTCTGCAACCTGTGAAAAAGAGCAGGTCTCAGGGACTCTGCCCTGTCTGTCACAGCACAGGGGCTCTTCTGAGGAACAGCAAAATGGTTCCCATGCTCACCCCTCCCACGCTCGCCACTTCTGTGCTTCCTTCTCCACACGAGTAACCCTGCTGCTCAGGTCCTTGCTCAGCAGCACGAAGCTGGCACATCCCTGAGGGATCCCTGGGCATCCGGAGACCCTCGGGACAGGTGAGGTGGCTCTCATGAGATATATTTTCCTGCTGTTGGTGACTTTGGTACTTATCTGTGTGCATTCGGAAGAAAAGCTCTAACTGACCATGAATTAAGCTTTCCTTTAATACAGCTGGGATTTCATATATGCAAAGGACACTTTCTTGGTGTTAGACACCAAGTCCTTGCTAAGGCAAGCAAGGAGACGGGTGTTTTGGCATTCTCCTGATGGCTCACTTACTTTAAGATAAGCTTTGCTCTTTACCTTGATGCACGAATACTTCTGGAAAATTTACAAGTACTAGACTTCCTCATTACACTGATAAACAACATCTCTTCTAAAGGGAAAGAAAATCTGTTCATATATATATATATTTTTTACAGTGGAGTGATTCAAGTAATTTTGAAAAGCCACAAAGTGCCACTCAGGCTGCTCTTAAATTGGGAATGTTTGCTTTGACGGGTCTGGAAAAGGTAGCACAGAACAACAGCTTTTCTACAAGATCATGTATGTCACACCGAGCTAAGAAACAGGGTGACATTGCAAGGCACAGCCTGGCATTTGCAACTTTTCTGCTAGACTGGAAATGAGCTGCCCTGGAGAGAGAAAAGGCGGATAATGCAAACCCCTGAGCTTATGGGACAGGGGAGCACCTGGATTGCTGCTCATCTCTCTAACCTTCAAGCTACAAGCGATGCCTGTTTTTTTCCCCTCTTTTCCTTTGCACACTTTGACATAACACTTCACCCCTTCAGTATTCATGCAAGAAAGCAGGAAATATACCTTGGCTGATATTAAATCTACAAGCGTTTCTTTGTGGTGCTCTATTAGGGACTGCTTTATTTTTTAGTGACGTTTTATAACATTCGAAGAACACACGGGGCATATGAAATGTCAGGAAGAGAGCTGGTTCCTCCTGGAGCTGTGAAAGCACCCAATGAGCCCACTGAGCAGCACGCCCCACAATTACAAGCGGTTTCCTCAGTTTCAGCGAGGCACAGTCAAAAAAGGTATGGAAAGGATACTTCCAAATAACCTCAGCCAAACACATTCAGGTTTTCTGAACTGCTGCTGAGCTCGGCAGAAGGGTATCCAAACTAACCCAAATCCCACCGTGAGAATTCCCTGCAGACAGCACACGCTGTACACAGCCTGACAGCACACTGAGCCACCTCCCTGGAACTGAGCGCTCGTACCCGACGGGCACGGATGGACTGATTTCATCTGTCAGCTCCCGAGGGACAGCTCTGAGGAAGGTTAACAGGGAGCGAGGGCCTCTGCTGCGCCTCCTGTCAGCGAGCGCCTCCTTGGCAGCGCTGCTGTCCCATCGCTTATCATTTCAAGTTACAGAAGGAAGGGCAGTGAGCGATGTACAACCAGGGGGCTGTGAGACACAGCGTGAATAGAGAACCCATCAGCAGGTGTCTTTCCTAAGTGTGTCATAACTACCTGCCATTAAACAGGGAGCATTCCTGCAGCCCCGCACTGCTTTACCCCGCACAGAGGTGAACTTTGGGTGGTTGGACCCGATGATCTCTTGAGGTCCCTTCCAACCCCTACAATTCTGTGATTCCGTGAGCTGCCCTGCTCCCTCCCAGCCCAAGAAAGAAGTACAGACGTAGGTGTCCTTGTACCAGCAATTTGTTTTCCCTGCACTGATCCAAGACCTATGACAGAAAACAGAAGAAATCTGACGCTCAAAATACACATCTGACAGTTCACGTTTTCTTTTTCTCTCCGGCCTCCCAAACGGTACTGTCAGGGCCGTGCATTCTGTTTCAAGGGAACGCTGTTCTTGTTCTCACAATGTGGAGGAAGAAATTCTAATCACCTGAATCTGCAGTGTACAATTGAAACGTTCTGTAGCAGTGCCACAAAATATTTTATCTAAAATAATCGTGTTCCTGAATATAATTCCATTTTAATTACCTCTCTGGAGAATCATCCTCTTTTTTAAATCCGGGAGGAAGAGCAGGCCCAAAAAAGCCATCATCATCATCGTTCTCCTCCATTCTTTTTGGCTTTCTGCAAACACAAAGATTTCACTTACTAATTACCTTGACACGCATAGCAATTATCTACACTTTAAGATGGGAAAAAAAAGAAAACCAACAAAATGATTTCAGTCTTATGTACGAAATATCTCGCTGCTACCAAGGAAACAGTACAAAAGGATCCAAAATAATTTGAAGCAATTAAAAACTGGAGACCATAAGCTTCACTCCAAAAATGCTCTGACATTTAAGAAAAAAAAAAAACAGCCAACATGAGGAGCGCTTTTGCAGTAGAAGGAAGTAGAGTATCATGGTAAAATACCATTTTCTAGTCACAAAGTAATTTTAAATTCAGCACACTTCTTTGTACATTTTTATACGCCGTCTGCATTGTGGCTGGTAGTTTTCCCAGTTCAGTTCTACTGAACTGAAAAGCTGCTGAGTAAGACAGCAAGAGGAAAGTGAGCAATATTTACTCTAACACTCTCAGACGGAATGATGTTCTTCAAGACCCTTACACAAGGTCTAAAACAAACACACAAGTTTTTAGCACAGCAATCATGAGTCATCGACCCCCCGAAATGAGAGCATGTGCAGACTCTTGTTATTTACTGAACAATTTTGATTCAAGTTGGCTTAACTGAATGTGTAAATTCATGCCTCTAAATAGTTCTTATGATTTTATGAGTAAGTGTGCTAGAAACAAGGCTAAGCTCAAGTACGACATACTTACACGCATTGTAAGCGGAGCCTGTCCTCAGCACAATCAAAACATTAAGGAATTTATTACTTTAATTGCAGAACAAAATTCATACACGAAAATACACAGACCAGATTGCTCTAAATATCCTAATTCCACCCTACCAAGTCACAGAGGTCGGCTGAGCATTCTTGACCCCGAAGAACACAGAGACCATGCCACCACGTTTTATGTAGGTACAGGGTTTACCTTTTTGTTTATGTAACACAGTTTCTCCCATTTGACACAGACACATTTCAGTCGCTATTTCTGCAACATTTTACGACGTAATAACACAAATAACCTAAGAACTGACTCACTTGGGCATTGAAGCTCCTTCTGGCTCCTCTTCGGAGTCTCCATGTGCATCTCTGGGTAGGGGAAGAGATTCTGAGTCGTCATCACTGTCAGGACTTTCTGAGCTACTGCTGCTTCTGTAGTCCGGAGGCAGCGCTGGTCCTGCAACTGAACACCCAGAGGTATGCACAATAGTTATTAAACATTTCAAACAAGTATTGCCTGTCTTGGTACTCCCAAAACACACATCTACCCAGAATTAAGTTTATTCAGTCACTGCTCTGTTTAGGATTTAGAGAAGATACCTAAACAAACGTATAAAAATTGTATTACTTCATTCTGCATCATGCAATGAACAACCCTCCCACATCACGTCAGTATCTTACTAACACCCTGCTGTGAGGTGTCTTCTGTTCGTTGGTTATCTTCTGGAACAGGAGCAGAAAGGCCTGTTGTACTTAATGGGATTTACAGTGCATATGGTATAAACTGGTGTATTTCAAATAACTGATTATATTAATAAAGCAGTTGAAGCTGACTAGTAAAGAGGCCCATAACTTTTATACACACAGCACGGGAGGCCACACATTACTGGAATTTAATTGCCCTCCTGCTCTAGGAATGCTCTAACAATTAGGGTTATTCTCACTCCAGTTTTAGTCATGCTAAACCAAGGAGTGAGAAAACAGCAGGCACAGAGTTAAGGACTCGGCTGAACAAGGGCTGATTTAACATCGCGCAGCGCAGACACCATCCCTCCTTTTAATATTTCGAGCGTCAAGCCTGAGACTGACGGGACAAAAAGATGCCTGGTGGGGAAAAGGCATTGTTAGCTTTATGAACAGGGTTAGATGAAAAGATGAGGTGCGATAAAACCACATAAATGAAGGGTAACAGGAAATTACCCCTTCAGCTGAGGGTTTTTTTTTTTTTTTTGATGGCACAAAATGGTACCTGATGCAGGCTGAGGTTCCATTGTTAGCTGACGAAGGCTGGGCGAAAACCGAGACCTTCGAGCGAGCTTTACAAAGCTTTTACCTGTCTTTAGCAAGAGACACAGAACAAGGGCAGTTTACTAGTTTATGAAGCATCCAGACAGATCTGCCACTTACTTTCTTCTCCGATTTAATGGGATGGACCTTAACCAGGACATACAAACCTATTTCAGTACCAAGAAGGAAAAGAATATGCCAAATAATAAAACACCCCACCCTATAAAAGTAAAGTAAGTTCAGGATAAGAGGGAACAAACACGAATAGTAAATAAACGGATATAAAGACTCAAAAAGTCTCTGATCACGGTCTGAGAATTTAAGGTGGAGGCTGGTCCCACTGATGTGCTGACCAGCATCAATGCTTCCTAGCTCAGTTCCTCCACACTATTCTTCTCTCTGTTATGCCAAGGAGCACGCCTGTGTGGGCTGTGCAATAAACCCGAGCAGGGAATTTAACAGGCATAAGAGTAACACCGCTAAAAGCAGCGCTCCCCTGGAAGAGCTGCTTGTTTGTGGAATTACAGCCAAAGTGGTTCGACTACGAAGAAAGTAAGGACAGAGACGGCTTCTGGAAGGAAACTGGCATTTAAAGCCTGGGGAGCGGGGAAGGAAGAGTCAGTTGGATGCGGTGAAAGGAATAAAGGAGAAAGGCTCGGGAGAACGGAGAAATGCAACCACAATGTAGGTCAGGCTAAGCTGAGCGTCTCACAGCTGCTAGAAGCAGCCGTCCTCACATTGTCGGCCTCACCACAGACACGGCCAACCCCCTCCTCCTGCTTCCCTGCTCTCCCCCCATTACTCGCAGCCATTCCCCAGCACCTCCCTGCTGCTGGCGCCAGCAGCGCCAGGTTCAGGCCAGCTTCACAGAACCGCCACGAGGCGGGGGGCTGGAAGGGACCTCCGGAGCTCACCGGGTACAACCCCCCTGCCACAGCAGGTTCCCGAGAGCAGGCTGCCCAGGCAGGCGTCCAGACGGGCCTTGAATATCTCCAGAGAAGGAGACTCCACAACCTCCCCGGGCAGCCTGTCCCAGGGCTCCTTCACAGGGAGGGGGACGAAGTTCTTTCGCATCTTGGTGCGGAACTTCCTGGGCTCCATCTTGTGGCCACTGCCCCTTGTCCTGTCCCCACAGACCACTGAAAAGAGGTCGCCCACATCCCCCCGTCTCCCACACTCAAGGTATCTGTAAGCGTCGACGAGCTTCCCTCCCAGTCTCCTCTTCCCACGGCCCAACGGATCGGCGGACCTTTTGCTGGCGGCATCCAACAGGTGCGCGCTGCGACAGCCTCCCTCCAGGCAGACACACCGCAGAGCCGCGGCAAGCCAGGAAGGCACCCGGGTTAGGAGTTACAAACCCACATAAAGAGCACTCAAATATATATATATATATATATATAAAAATATATTTATATATTATATTTTATATATATATATATTTATATATATATATATATATATATATTATCAATATATAAAAGAGCACGTATATACATATATCTATTCGGGCTTATTTTCTTTAAGCCCCCTCTCCAGGTCCCAGGGGAACGGGCCCCCAGGCAGCCCTGCGGGCTCAGCGCGTGCCGGGACCGAGCGACCGAGCTCAGGCGCTGCCCAAGCCCTCGCTGGGGTGAAGCCGCGGCCCTAACGATGTTAATTACTCGCTCGGCGCCCGGTTAACGCATCAATTATCGCCCGTGTCGCCTATCGCCGCGCTGCCCGACACGCGCGATTAACACCGACGCGAAGAGGGATGCCAACGCAGCTCTACGGCACCGCGCGGTCAAGGCTTTTCCCCAGCCGGGCGGCGACATGACGCGGGGGCGTTTCGGTCGCGATAGGACGCGTCGCGACATAGCCCCCCCCTCCCCCCGTCCCCCGGCTCACCGCGGCCGCAGTCCTCCTCCGGGTCCGGCGGGGCGGCGGGCAGCTCGCGGGGCATGGCGGCCGCCGGGGGGCGGGGCCGGCGCGTGCGCGCCAAGCCCGCCCCGCCCCTCTCAACGCGAGGCCACGCCCACCCAGGGCGACCACGCCCACCCCCCGTCCCGACCGCGCCCACTCTGTGTGTGACCACGCCCCCCCTCGCCCCCCGCCCCTCCCTCCCCTTTAAAAGCGGCGCGTGCTCCGCGCGCCGGAAGTGACGCGCGGAGCGGAAGTCGGCGGCGCGTGTGGCGGCAGGCGGCCGGGGAGGATGCAGGCGGGCGGCGGCGCCGCCGCTGCTGGCGGCGGAGGCGGCGGCTTCGGGCCCGGCCTGGCCGAGGTGGGCCCCTTCGGCTGGTACCCGCCGCCCCTCCGCCCGCCGCTCTTCTGCCCGCCGCCTCCCCCCTGGGAGCCGGGCTTCTGGCCGCCGCACGACGGCTACGGCCCGCCGCCGTGGTACCCGCCCGCCTACCGCGAGCCCCCGCGGGGCCCGCACGCTGGTGAGGGGCATTGAGGGCGGCGGGGGGAGCCAGCGCCGCGTCCTCCCCTCGATCCCTCCCCCTTCCAGGCCCTCGGACGAGGAGCACGTGGGTTTTGCCGGCTGTGCCGGACACCCACCGCTCTGTGTTCCCCTTCCTGTTTTTTTAAGGTGGGAATGGAGGTTTTCCTCACGATTGGCAAGGAGAGCAAGCGCCCGCGTTTTGTAAGCGTTCTACGGGTGGAAACGGCAAGCAGAAGGTAAGGATGGGTAGGGGGTTGGGCTGTCTGGCCTTCTCCAGGGGTCGCTTCCGATCTTTGCTGTTGTGTGAGTCCGTGAAGGTGGCAGCCACGTGGGGCTTGTGTCCTCGTGGGGACCCTGTCCTTTCCTCTAATATGTCTGTAAGAGAAAAAATACACGATTACCAAAAGAAGTATGATGAGCAGGTTGCAGGAGGCAATTCTCCATGTTTACCCGGCTCTCATGAGACCCCACCTGGAGTACTGCGTTCAGTTCCAGGGCACCCAGCACAAGAAGTCCATGGGTCTGCTGGAGTGAGCCCAGAGGAGGGTACGAGGTTGATCAAGAGGCTGAAGTATGTCTCTTTTGAAGGCAGGCTGCAGGAGTTGGGCTTGTTCAGGGACCCTTTGTCTGGGAATGTAGTAACAGGGCAAGGGGAATGGCTTTAAGCTAAATGAGGGTAGGTTTTGATTTGATATTAGGAGGAATCTTCTCACTATGATATTGGTGAGGCCCTGGCACAGGCTGCCCAGAGAAGCTGTGGCTGCCCCATCCCTGGAGGTGTTCAAGGCCGGGCTGGATGGGGCTTTGGGCAACCTGGTCTGGTGGGAGGTGTCCCTGCCCATGGCAGGGGGTTGGGACTGGGTGGTCTTTAAGGCCCTTTCCAACCCAATTTCCTACCCTAAAACAAGTAGACTCCATAAAAACTTGTATTGTGGTGATGTCTGATGGTATAAATTACGTTAGTGGTCTGCTGTGTTTTCAGGGCCTGGCAGCCTGATCCCACTGCTGTGTATGGTGGGAGAGGGAAGGATCTCTGCTGCCCCCGAGCTCTTCTTACCTGTTATGTGAGAACAGGCATGGGCTGACTGGATGGCTAGGAGACTTGGGCTGTACCCCCTCCTCCTTCCAGCTGCTGCTGAATCTGTGTCTGCCTGATGTGTTTGCAGAAGTCTTAACTGATAGAAAGGTGGTGGAAAGGACTGAGTGCAGTGTGTTTTGTTTGGAAGATGAGAGACTCAGACTTCATCTTTGTGTTGTTTTAGATGCTCTGATTCAATTTTTGAATGGTTACATGTGAAATACATATTTCCGTTTTTAATTAAGAAAATAATTGTCTTTTTACTACTGTGCTGATACATCTTTTTCCTCCTAGAACAAAAAGAAAAAGGAGCCGATTTTCTCCCACTACTGTGATACCTGTGACCGTGGCTATAAAAACCAGGAGAAGTATGATGAACATGTTTCACAACATACACAGGTTGAGCTTGGCTTGTTTTCTTTACACTTTGATTTTTGGTTTAATGCCTAAGTCGATAGCTGCAGTCGTGCTTTGAATGGGAGACTTAGCAAAGATCCCTGAGCTACGAAAAGACCTGGTAGGAGACTTTTTCTGATCTCTGTCATGGGGGCGCTGTAAGTTGTGGCTTTGGTTTTGTTGCTAAAGTCACGTTCATGTCATTCTCACGAGTCGTTGCTAATTCACCTCAGCACTATGAATTACTTCAGTGACATCGGTGTAGCACGTTAAAAACCTGTGTGAAAATGCTGTACAGGAAAAGCACTTTAAAAATGAACTCCTTTATTGCAGAGAAGTACCAAAATTAGAAATTAGACAGCCTTGCAAATCTTTCTCTTATTTTAACTTCATATTTTCTCCAGTTACCAGGCACGTTGGCTTCACTGGCTGTTCAAAACCTGTATGGAAGTTACAAGTGTACTGACCCTGCTAACTGGTTTTAGTCGCGTCTGTTGGAATTGTGGCTTAAGCTCTGCGCAGCTAGCTGTGCAGTCATCTGGCACTGACTCTGAGCTGTGCCTGAACGCTTGCTCTGATTTGCTTGTATAAAGTGCTGTATCTTCTGTTCACCCTCTTCCCTTTACCTTGCAGTGCACGGAAGAAGGCTGCAGTTTCAGTGCCCATGAGAAGTTGGTTCAGATTCACTGGAAGAACGTAGGTGTCCCAGCTGGCCCTAAAACGTTCATCTGTCCACTCTTCCCATCTGTCCCTTCTCATTCTTCTGGGGCTTTGTCATTCGTCTGGAATGACGATGTAGCACCTCTGAGTTGAATCTGTTTTAGGAATCTTACCAATGAGAACGTTCAATATTTTCTTTCCTAATGGATTTGTTCTGTAATTGCTGTCTGTGACCTCAACGCTATTGGAGACAAAAGCAGTGTGATGCTGATATAACTGACAACGCGATGCTTTTTTCTTGTGTTCTTCCAGTCCCCCTTAAAAGACCTGTGAAATGTTTTCCGTAGGTACATGGACCTGGTGCTAAAAGAATAAAATTAGATAGCCCAGAAGAGATAGCTAAATGGAGAGAAGAAAGAAAAAAGTGAGTATCGTGACCCGTGAGCTTGTTTTACTGTACGTTCCCTGAGTGGTAGCTGGATGGCACCTGAAGGACGGTAAGCAGCTTCGTTTGATGCTGCTCAGCTCCTGAGGTACCAACTGCCCTGTGCCAGGATACTCGTGGCAGGATGGGGGCTGGCTGCATGCAGATTGGTCAGGTGGTTGTAACAGAAGGCTGCAGAGGAGGAGTCAGCTTTCCCAAAAGTTTGATTTGGGTGCCCCAGGTTAGGGGGATGACCCATTCCTTGTTGTTTCGGTAGGTCCCATTTGGGAGTTCTCCTTTTGAAGAGATTCCTGCGTTGCTTGACACTTCTCTTATGGAAAAAACAGACTCCATGAATGATACCTCAAGCAGACTGACTCGCATTGTAGCTAGGGTATGAGGCAGAGTTCATGTGCACGTATTTCTCATTTATCCTTCTGTGATGTGAAGTGGTATGACTTATTTACCAGCACTAGAGTGTTTAAAAATTCACCGTACTTTCATAGACCTTATTCCACTGACTTCTTCAGAGTAAAACAGATGAAAAAGTCTAATCCTCAGCAGGTGAAAGGTGATGTAGGTTTTCCTCACTTCTGTCCCTGACTTGGAATAGTCTTGTGAGTGAGCAGTACATGGGTTTGCTTCTGTGAGCAAGAGTCTTGTATGCAGAGTGGAAAGTGACATAAATCACGTTACAGGATTACTGGTGATCGGCTTTGGCATTGTACTGGTGGTCTCGTTAAATGAAAATAACCTGCGCTGTCTTTCTCCTCTCTCAAATGAAGAGAATCGCTTGGTATCTGTTTATACCAGCTTGTTTTGATCTGGAAACATACTTCAAATGCCTTAGTTAACTGTACTAAGTTGCTTGTGGTCTGTGCAAGTGCAAGATGAGTTTTTGTTCCAAAGTTTCCTTTTTTTAAAATGTACTTTAAAAAAAAAAAACAGAACAGGGATGGGCTTTTTTTAGTGGCTTTTGTTCTAAATTTTTCTCTCCCCCCCACATGATCGTTAGTCTTTATTTCTTACAATGTCCTTAGATTTCTGTCTCAGAGCTACTGTTACAAAACTAAGTATGGGCCTCAAGGGAAAAGTGAATACTTGCATGCAGGGTCTCTTCATTTTCAACTTCCATTTCTCAACTTACCTCCTTCTGTGTTTTGGGATGTTGTGGGAGAGTGGCTGGTTCTAAGATTTAAGTTTTGAAGTGGTGTTCAAGGTGTGTGAGTACATGCTGTACCGTGTACTAGGACAGTAGGGAAGCAGGAGTTGAATGTACTCCCATGTTTTATGCCCTGTTTGCTTGGGGATTGGGTCCTGTGACTGAAGGCTGTGGCTAACTGCAAGGATGATGCTCTGCCTGGGAGTATTTCTGTTGACTTTGTGGAGACTCGTACGGCAGATACTGTTTTTTTTTTTGTTACAGATGAGTATGATTTGGCTGTGGTACAAGGTTGCGAGCTCTGTTTTGTGTAGGACGGTAAAACAAATGGAAGCGAAGTGGTGTAGTCATGACCACCAAGGGAAAAGGCAGTGTGGGATGAGGGCCTTCTGAACCGCGGCCACTAGAAGGAGCAGTGCGGCGGCTTAGTTCGCTACCTCCGCTGCTGTGCGGGCTTCTTGCTTAGCTATAAGGGATGCGTGTAGAATGACTGCCTGGGTGGCTTGTGTTGCTCTTTGCACAGCGAGGAAGCCGTCCCAGCTTTCTCTTTAAAAAAGAAAAGGGAGCTTTTGTGAGGCATTAATTGGGCTTCCAGCAAAGCAGCAGCTTAGCGCTGAAGACCTGTTGTTGACTGGCAGTAAACGTTGCATTGTAAAGAAAAGGGGGACACCAGAGGGAGTCTGAACTAGTAGACAGCTTTGGTTTATGGTCAAAGGAGAAATGCTTTTTCTTTCATTCTTAGCTCTGACCAGAGCTTCTAGAATCTTTTTAGGTCATTAGTAGTGTGTTTCTATCTAGCTTGTGATGATTTAATGTGTTCCCATGTTGCATCCCTAACACTTCTGTCTTGCTTGTTCTTTCAGCTGTTATAAATTACCTAGAGTTGAGATTTTTCTTTTTATTCAGCTGCTGGCGATGAGTGAGTATCCCTGCACTGCACTAAGTGTGCCAGGTCAGAATGCTGTTTTCCACTCTGTGTCTATAGGATGCCCTGGTTGCTGTTTCAGTCTTTGTGTCTCTACCTAAAAGTTTTTTTTAAATGGCTTACGGCCTACTGAACCTGCTAAGGCGAGCGATATGAAGGCTTTTTAGTGGGTTTTGGCCTACTGAACCTGCTAAGGCGAGCGATATGAAGGCTTTTTAGTGGGTTTTGGCCTACTGAACCTGATAAGGCGAGCAATCTGAAGTTAAATGGGCAGGGGTAGAGATGAAATTGTACAGGATCGAAGGCTTTTTCTGTTTTGCAGACAACTGGTTGTGGAGTCTGACACTGGCTTTGGCGATTACAATTGCTTTTCTTGTTCTGATTTGCCCTGTCTGTTCTAACTGCTGGGAAATGTGCTGTCTTCAGCACTTTCAAATGCAAGCTTAGAAGGAATTACCAGCAGTGCATCTCCTTAATGTGTCAGATTGTGGCATTGCTGTCTTCCATTCTTTCCAAGTGAAATCTGAGTCCTGTAGGCCAGCTGTTTGCTCAAGAAGAGCTGGTTAGAAAGGTTATCAGGAAATACGACAAAGCTGCTCTGATGCTGAAGCAAATACCTAAACTTATTTCTTTTTTAGGTTCTATTCTAACACTGGATGACTTTATCTTATGTATTGTTTCTAAATTCTGCCTGCCCCACTTGCTTTTTATAATCTGCTGGGTTTTGGTCCAGTTAAGGAAATACAGCAGTCCAAGCCTGCAGTATGTCTGATAAGCTGAGCATGTGCTTAATGAACGAAGGCCAGTGCTGTCAGCCAAACCACTTTTTATTAATTTGTGATCCTCTAGCTGAATAATGGTAGTTCTCGAATAGCTTGGCATCCTCCCTGGTGGTGCATTCATAGTAGTTCAATACATAATAAGGAAAATGAATTTCCTAGGGTCTGATAAAGCTAAAGACAAAGCCAAGTGGATTGAATGTCTTGTTAGATTAAGGTGGGTGGGATAAGGACTTGGAATTGCTGCTATGCACCAGTAATAAAACTGCCTCATGGTGAAGTCACCCTAGAGATGCAGCGCCTGATAAAATGCCTGGGAGTCTTGGAAGGGGATTGTATCAGCTCCCTGTGGGCTGTGTTTGTCCCCTTTGAGCTATCAGTGCCCCCTTTGCTGTTGGTTGTATGTATACAATTTGAGATGAGCTTAAGAAGTTACCGAGCCAATTTGGTCACAGCGCTGTTCCTGTGAAGATGATCGATTTGTGTAGATCTGGACTCAGAAATTCAGTGCAAACTGCCACAGAAACAGCTCAGGTCTGTTTTCAGCTAGGCATTGGCAAAGCTTTTTTATCCCCAGTGCTTCCTAAGAGCTAGTTTACAGGGTTTATGTGGACAAGACGGACTATGCTGGACTACGAGTGCACTAGCCAGTGTCATACATGATTAATTTACTGAAAAATCTCTTTGCGAAGGCACACCGAGGTAGTTACACTTAATGTTACCGTTCCCTTTCTCCGGAAGCTTAGAGTATCCTTTACCTGCATATCATTTTGTTGGTGCAGATGTAATCTTAGCCTTTGAGTTTTCTAGTGTTATCTCGACACCTTATGCTGAAAAACTTCCACGTGGTTATAGAAGCATCTTTGGGTGGAATCTGCAGCCGTTACGAAACGGGGCTGCTGCCTTGGGCAGTACCGACTGCTGTCAAAGCCGTGTCTGTCCATCACGGCCTGGTTTTAACTCCCTCTTTTACAAGAAGCCACTGGGATTTGTAAAGCCTTTGTGTTGACTGACGAGGCTTTTTGTATTAAAGCTGTGACAAGCTGTTTACAGGACCTGGGTGCTGGGTTACTTCTTTCGCAGCTAACAGTTTAAGAACCACATCTTACTGGGGGAGGAGGGCATACCTTCCGAGAAGGATATAAACCCGGCTCAGCTCTTCAGGTACTAACACGTGGCCCTAAATGTGGAGAGACTGAGCACAGGCCCTTCATTCTACGTTGTTACGCAAGTTCAGGAGCAGTCTTCCTAACTTTAGCCTTTCTGAGTAAGAATTCTCTATCAAAAAAATAAGCTTTCTGGTCTGTCTTGAGTACTTTGTAGCTGTTCTTGTTGATTTTTTGTAAACTATGGGGCTGCACCATGGGGTTGTACCTCAAGACCATGGAGTTTGTGCTGTAGGCATCAGCCTCCACTTTAGGATGACGTGGATCTTGCTGCCTCCTTGGATAGACCTCGCTGCTGCTATATGCTTTGTTATGCGTGCAAGCAAAGTAAGGATGTTGAGTAAAATGCTGTTGAACCTCTCAGGGGAAGTTGGAGAAGATGATCAGTACGGGTGCTATCAGATGTACTTTCTTCACATTTGAGCTTTCTACAGCTGTTAGCTCCTGTCTGTCAACTGAAGAGGCTTTCTGAGAGAAATTTGTCTCTCTTGGCACTGAATCGAACTGAAAGCGTTTACGGAGTTCTTTATGGTGGCTCAGTGGAGGGAGTGGTAACTCCGAGGAATGAGAGTGGGAGGCAGTCGTGTCTCAAACCACGTTTTGAGAGCGTGTCTGAATATGTTGTTAATCAGCATAACTACAGGAGCACTTGGAAGACTTCTTTTTTTCTCCAGAATTAAGGGTCTTCCCTTATGTCCCTGTAAATAAAAACATGCCTAAGACAAGCTTGGGGTTCTTCTGAGCGTAGGTAACTCATTTAAATAGCTCTTTTCCTGTGGACCTTACTCCTGTGAAGGAAAGCATCTTAAGTTTTATCCTAAAACTGTGGAGAGCTGCCAAGCACAGGGGTCTTTGTGAATGTGAAACTCCCGAGATTAATTCATTCCACACCTGCTGTTTGCTGGGAGCTTTATAAGGTGGATGAAGAAATGTAGCTAATGAGGAAGAACAGAGAAACATCATGTCCCTATGCTCACTTGAGCTGTGTGGTGGATTTTCTGGGAGAAATCCAATGAAAATAGACTTTGACAGCCCATACTCAAATCCTCTTGAACGAGACAAGTTCTCTTTAGGTGTGTCTCAGAAAATACTTTTCATCTTTTTCTCCTGGTATGTGGTTGGAGCTGTCTTGCATCAGTGTGAAGCTTAATGTTCTTGCTATAAAATGGAGGAGATGCGTGTGATAAGATTAAATAATTAAAGATAGGAGTCCTTTTTGATAGCTACATTATAGTAAGTAGCTGTTTGAAAATGGAATAACATGGAGCTTAATAGACTTATCAAATACTGAGCCTCTGTGGTGTTCTCCAGAGATGGGTGGGGGTGTTTCCCATTTCCTACCTTTATCTCAGAGCGCGGGGATTTAGCTAACTGGTGTTTACAGAGCAGCCAGGGTAGCCAGTTAAGGCTTTGACAGCAAATTACAGGAGGCCTCGCATGTTAGAACCAGCGTGGCGTTCATCTGCAGGGAAAAATGGTGGAGGAGGTGGGGAGTGGGAAGAGAGGGGTGGTTTGTGAGATGGTTGTAACAGTAGGCTTGTTTTTTGTCTGCGTGACTTAACAATTTTTCTTGAAACTGGAAGAAAAAAGGGCAGTAATATTGGTGTAATAGAGGTCAGTATGCAAGCACCGTACTGAGGAAGCTTGTAGGTTTTTTCCTTATCTATCCTATTAAGGGAATCGTGCACCCAGAAGCTGTCCTTGTAACCTTTTGTGCAAAAGAGTCGGGCAGTTGTTTCGCTAAAGGAATGCTATACCCCAGGATCCTTCAAATACTCCAATTAAAGCACCATAAAATGGACTTGCCGGACTAAATCATGCCCTATTGTGTGCAGGGGCAGGTAGAGGGTCCAAAAGCATGACTGTAGTGTTGGTCTGGAGCTTGTTTGGTTAGGTAAATCTAATACTGCCAGTTTAGTGGATTTTTTTGGTATTGAAGTAAGCAAGCGTAAATACTCAGGCTTCTTTTCCTTGCCGTGTCTTTTGAAGAAGGAAGCAGTCTGCTACCCTTCCATGAAACACCTTAACAATCTCGTATGCTTATAGTGGATGTTGGTTTGTTAAAGGGTGAATTGACCAACTACAGTGAACGTTTTCAGAACAAGTGATTTTTTTTCCTCCTAGAAATTTTCCTACGTTAGCGAACATTGAGAAGAAGAAGGTGATGCAGATGGAGAAGGAAGAAAGGGGAGAAGTCCTGACTACCCCACAGTTTGGGTAAGCATTTCGAAACAGGCTGTCACTTCTGAGCTCATTAAGAGGAAAGTAAGCTCTCTTACTGTGGCGTCCAAGTACTCAATGCTTTCACTGTTCACACCATCTAGCTGACTTTAGCAGGGTACAGGTCACTTGACAAATTGCAGATGTAATGTTCCTTTGTTTACAGTGCTTCATAGTCCACTTCAGTTAAATCAAACAATAATTGGTCTAGAAACCTGATGTTCTTGCTGAATTCTGCACTCCGGCTTGTTTGAGAAAAGCATGTTCTAGTGGCCATTTGTTAGATCACCCTAACCTTGGTCTTTGAAAAAGAAATAATGGGGATGGAACATAATGAAGCTGTGTGGTCTAATCCTCTTATGCCTGAAAATGGCCCAGGGAGACTTTAGGAGTGGATTTGGCTTCTTAACTCTCTACTTTCAGATGATAAATCAAACTTTAAATGAAGAGCAGAGGAAGAATTAACTGTTTTTATAGCTTAAGCAGTGCTTTTGTTGCTTTTTTCTTCTACCCTCCATCTTCATTATCTACCTGCTACCTTTTCTTACAGGCCCAGTCCTTGGTCCTCTTGGATTTTTGTTTCTCTTGTGCTGTGAATTACTTCTCACTTTATTTTTATTACTTCATTTTCTACTCTCCCCAGTGTCAGTGTTATATGGAAACAGCCAACTCCATTAGCTCTGTTTTAGGGCCTGTGGGAAGACTTTCAGATAATCTAGGAGTGGTGGATTGTTATATTACTTGTTTAAACCGGAATGACTGGGCCAGAAGGCAGGAGTGGACCTACTTCGAAGGGAGACTTGCTAAATTAAATTTGCTGCCATGTGGAAATGAAGCTGGAGCTTGTTGATGAAAAGCTCCTTGAATACATCTCCTTGCATAAAGAAAATAAAAAAAAAACTTGCACTGTTTTTAATCAGGTGAACTAGTGCAGGATAGGGTTTGTGTGAGGCTAGTATGATTTGTTAAAAGATAATGCAAGTAACCTTGGTGCTGCATTTGCTTCAGATGTTTACCCACCCCCCCCTCCAACCAGTTGCCTTATGATTCTGGAAGGAAAGGCTTATAAAAGACTGAAGTAGCATCTTTTTTCCTTCAAAAGATAAAAAGGTGCAGAAGTGCTTTGGACACGAGGGGCCAAAGCTACAAACGTGGAATTATGTTTGGAGATTCTTGTAAGCAGAGATGGGTTTCGCTTGTCAGAGTAATAAACTGTGGGGTGTCTACAGGTTTATTTGGTAACTCTTGTAGCTCTTCTAGTGAACTGTGAGTCAGATGCCATATGTAGTCTTAAATGTCAGTCAGAAATTCCATGTTTATCTATTAGATGTGTCAGGACTTTTATAGCTGGAAAATTGTTAGGGAGGAAAAAAGTCCTAAAAAAAAACTACTGTTCGGTTGCTGTTTGCTTCCACTGAGTGACTTTTACCTCTGGTTGATTTTAGAAACTAGTTTGGTGGTTTTTTTCCCCTGAACCGCTAGCCCTGTCTGCTTCATCTACTGTCCAAAAACCTGTTTCTGCTTGGTACATCAGCAGTAAAGATTCTGGAACTGGTGCTTATCTGGCAAACTTACTGATGCACGAGGCAAAAATAGAATAGAGCTTGTTCTCTGCAAGCTGTACTATTAAAGCAAATAGCTAAGGAAGATTTAGAAAGGATTAGATACTTAACACTTCTGCAGCACTTTCCATTTGTGGTTCTCTGAAGTGCTTTACAACTGCTAATTCTCAGCATCCCTGCGTGTGAGATTAGAGATGCAGAAGGACCACTTTGGCAGTCTGTGTGGTGTCTTGCAACAGCTAATTAATAGAGCGTGGCTCTTTCACCCCTTTGGACAGGCAGTGAAGAGCACATCTTGCAGTAGGGGAAGGCAGATGCCAAACTGGTGTTCGGTGGGATATTTGTGACCTTGGGGTTTCCTCCTGGGCGTTTGAGACCCCGGGGAAATCGAAGGCTTTTTAACCCTTGGCTAAGGATGGAATGTCTAATTGAGCCTATATTTGCTCAGTAGCATCCATGTCGTACAACATCCTGGACGTAGAGCCCTGTTGCACGATTCAAGAATGCAGTTTGGTCTTAAATGGAGGTGAGTTATGGGAGATAACATTAGCCTCATGTTGTGGATGAGAGGCTGATGCACAGGAAGGTGGTGGCTTCTCTTGAATCACAGGAGAACTAAGGTGGGTGATGTTATTGGTGATGGCTGAGAAACCAGTGCTAGACAAATGAGAAATGACTGGAGAATAAAGTGTTTTGTCACAATATAAAGCGATTTTGAATGCTATGCCTGGTCCTGTTCTCTTCTCAAGAAGAGCTTACAACGGGAAAGGTATGGAAGAGGGAAGCATGAGTTACAAATGGAAACACTTCTGTGCAAACGGAGGTGGGTGGCTTAGAAGGGTTGTATGACAAAAGAAAAAAACTTGCATTGGTGTGAAGAGATAAATAGAATAGTTAGTGTTTCTTCTAACTCCGGGAAGAGCAGTTGTCAAGTGACCGTTTTATTCATCAGAGTGAAAACCAAAGGAAGTTCTTTTTCACAAAACATTCATGCCTTTCTGCAAGCCTTTGGGGAAACTGAAAGTTTTACGCAGCACCCCACAGCATGAGACGCGACTATTAGTGTCTGGTGAGCGTCTCCGGCTGGAGAGGGTCCCTAAGCAGTGTATTCCTGAATGCTGGAAAAAGATAAGAAACGTGACTGCTTGCACAGAAAACCAGATGTTCTGCTGGTTGCTTATCAATGACAAGGTGCCAGGTTAGAAAGGTACCTTTGGGGCTGTCCGTTAAGATAAACGGCTCAAGACCCAGGGAGAAGTGTCAGGAAGAAGCTCTTGACTGAGCGTGGTGTTACGCTGGTGACTAGGGCTAACTCTAAGGTCCTAGCTAACAGGATCTCAGCTATGCTGTTGGTGAGATTAAGGGAGAGGAGTACTGAGTCAAAGGAACCGTGGGGCTCATTCGAGACTGTCAGATCTTCTATGTCTCTTGTGGTTGTAACGTGCTGATGACTATTTGTAGTCTGGTTTTTGCTTAATTAAGCTTCTGTTACTTGAAAAAACTATCTTCAGGAGGCTTACGTTTTCAGTTCTATATTTGCTTTTCTGATGTCTACACCTATTCTGTCTCTGTAGATTCTGATGAGTTTTAGGCTGTCCAGGTACCTTCCTGTAAACGTGGTTTGTAGGGTAGCCTGGAAGATTAGTGGAACTAGCATGCTGTTCTCATTCTGTAGCTTAGGACTTGCTTTAAACCCCACTGTCTTGATGAAAGTTTTCTTTCCTTTCCTCTCAGAGGAAGAGATGAATGGCATGTTAGTTGGAGGCAAGGGTTGGGCAGTCATTGCAATTGATCCTTCACTGAGCTGTAACTGGAGAAATACTTCAGAAGTGGAAGCATGCTAACAGTAGATGCTTACCTTCTAATTCCATATATGCTCTGCCTGTTTTCAGTGACTTCATTGTTTAAGTGCAGTGAACGTTTATTGACTTTGTAATCTGAAATGAAAACACTGTCTTCACATGGTAGAGGATCAAGGAGCTTGCTTAGCCCTTTGCCTTTTGTTAAAAGATAAAATTCATCAACTTCAAACTCTTCA
This sequence comes from Cygnus atratus, assembly GCF_013377495.2. Lineage (NCBI taxonomy): Eukaryota > Metazoa > Chordata > Aves > Anseriformes > Anatidae > Cygnus > Cygnus atratus. The sequence continues at coordinate 178,346,880 of NC_066362.1, read as the reverse complement.
CTAAGGTTCCAGCTTGGTCACATCCTGCCAGTGAGATGAGCTGTGACTGCGTGTGTGGTCTGTTACCGTGTGGTAGCTGAGCCGGAGGAAGTCCCTTGCATCGTGCTGTGCTGTTGTACCTTGAATGTGGGCCCGAGCTGTTTGGTGACTTCAGTTGACTTTATTCTTGCAGGTTGTCATTTCTGTGAACTTCCTTTCTCTCTTCCAGAAAAATGAAGGGGATGTGGAAAGCTCCGGAAGATGAGAGGCCTGGGCAGCAAGGAAGGCAGAGGAGGAAACAGAAACGCCAGTTCTGGAAGAAATTTAAGAAAAATGGTGGTGATGATAACGTACCATCACAGAGAAATCAAAACGAAGCTAATGGACCGGAAAACAGCATGTGTGAAAAAGAACATGAAAAGCAGCCTGTTTCAGAGGCTCAGCTGTGCATGAAGGACGTGGACCCTCTCAGTCTTCTGGCAAACAGTGATGTTGGTAAGATGCAAAACTTGAACTTCAGTAATCATTTCAGCAGTGCTATGTAATGTTCTGTGCAGCTAGCAGCTTCTAGGGGGACCTGGAGATTTAACAAAAAACAAAAAAACAAAACACACAACCTTAGCCCTTGATGGAAAGAGGGCTAATTGGGCATGTTTATAATAAATTCTCTTAGTAGAAAACTAATGAAAGTAAATCTAATGAAAGGCTTTCCAGTATGCTTGGACAATAATACCACAGAGCCTGTTGTCATACTTATCTTCTCATTGTTATTATCAAAAAGTCCAGTTTTGTGGCTAAAATAGTTCTAGGGTCAGTGGGGTCAAAATTTTGTAACTTTGAATATAGGCCAACATCCCAGTGTCTAAAAGTTGCATTTAGAACTTCCTTTTATACGGACACTTCTGTACAGATGTATCCTGATTCAGGACATGGTCTTCTAAGAAGACTCACAGTGAACGTTGTGGAGTGGGTCTGTGTTTTATCTAAAGGAAATGGGGCAAATCTTGCAGTTCAGGGAGCTTCTGCCCTACTTTCCTGTTACAGGCCTAGTTGGTAAAGATCCTAAAATATGAAGTCATTTGAAGAAGGTGAAAAATTCCGATTTAGAAAAGCTGACACAATGTTTAAGATGCTGCCAGCATTAAGAACTTCTACATAAGTTTGCTTGCAAGCCAAGTTAATCATATTTTATAAACACAGGGAAAATCTAGCAAGTTATTTTTACGTGTTTTTTTCTTTAAGATGTTTGAAGCATCAGATTTCCTTTATCAAAAACATCTTAATTTGAAGAGGGGAGACAGGATGTAGGAGTGTCTTGAATATGAAAAATATCCATGCTGGATATTTATTTTGGCTTCACATCTTCAAATACATTACTAGCTTTAAATCAATATTTAGCTATCAAATTGAAGAGGGTTTCTGGGCTCTTAAGGGAACACCTCAATTCTGTCTTCAACAAATACTTGACCATAATTTTATTCTACCTATAGCCTCCATAGATAAGGAATCCTTTTTTGTTCAAAACACTTAGTATGGAAGGGCAGCAGAGGGAAAATAATTCGAGCCTTAAGGAATTGAGATTGTAGTAATTTTGGGAAGGAGACCATAGGGATTGGTATCAGTAGATAGAACAGTGTCGAAGACGATGTATGGAAGTGTTTGTACATTTGGTGGTGCTTGTCTTTGGTCTGAGCTAGATTTCTTATTAAGGCAAGTTTCTTTTTGCTGCGGTGTTCAGGGAAGATGAAGACTGACTGGGAGGCTAGCTACCGATGTTTTGGGGTGAGGAGGAGTCTCATGAGCCAGGCACAATGGTAGGGGAGAAACAATACCATCTGATTTGGTTTTGAATTAAGGTACTGAAAGTTTTGCCTGCTAGCCAGGGTTTTGGAAGCATCAAGCAGTGTGAAAGCAGAATCATTTTTAAAGACTACTTAATATCCCTTTGTGTCCTTTAACACTGAGAACATGAAAACAATGCCTTTCCTTCTATGAGTTAAATCACTTAAATGACACTAAAATGTAAGCATTGTCCCCTTAATTTCAGTTTTTGCTAAGTTATCTATATCGTTCTTGATATTTTCCATGTGTGTATATTTTCTAAAGTATTGCTGCTTAGGTTTTTTTCATGAGCATGTTTTGTTTTCCCTGTGCTGGCAGCAATATAAACACCACTGATTCAACTATTTATAATATAGTCAGCAGTGATGTAGTGCTCTCAGAATATGGCAAGTAAGCTGGCTTATACTCTATTTTTAGCAATAAGGCTAGAATGCATCCCCTGGAAAGACTTCGGATGCTGAGTTTCTCCTCTGGAAAACATAATCTTCAATTAGTGGGAACAAGAGCTCAGCATCCCTATGCAATTTGTTTATTCCACTAATCTTGGCTAGTTGGGGAACAAAGGGTGATTAAATGGAACTGCATTTCTCCCCAGCATCTGTGTTTTGCTTAATGATAGAAATTTGAATTATACCAAAGTACAGCTAGTAACTTTTGGTATAATAGGTAGAAAAGGAATGCGTTATTACATGTTATTAAAAGCAGTTGCATTTTTATACAGCTAAGTAGAATAAACATTTTCTCTTAATCATACCACTGAAGGCCATGATTTTGCTGTATAGAAACATTTTGTTGGAGTATTCAGACCTTTCAAACAGCAGCAGCCCTTTCTCTAGAGGCAGTGCCTTTTTGCATAATGCATTCGCTGAAGTTCTGTTCATTATCCAGTTCCTTCAAAGATAAAGAACTTGAATGATATGAAGAAAAGGACATTTTTCTCTTAATTTATAAACAGAAACAAGGTAAGAAGATAAGCCTGTCAGGTCTAAAATTGTGGGGCATCTATTGACCAGGAACAGTCAATTCTATTCAGTAGATCATAACGCTTCCTCCAAGTGTGGTAGGTACTGTCAAATAGACAATGTATTGCAGTAAGTGTCTTCCTAATTTGCCAAAAAGCCGAGTTCGTCATTTTTAACAGCTTTTAAAAGCTGATTTTCACATATTCATAAACTGATTTTTACTTTCATGACTAGACAGCTTTTAAAGTGTAAAAAGCATCTGACCCCAGTGTGCACTTCCCGGTTTGAATGTGGTAGAAGTAGAGAGCAGCTATGAATCAACATAATTTGGAGTAAATGTCAGAGCTTTACAATTGCTTAAATTTATGTGAGTGCAGTATGTTCTCTGTTAAGAAAATGCGCTGCATTTCCGTGAACTTCCAGTGTGTTTGGGAGTTGATGTGACTACTAAACTAATGAGAATCAGCCTCTCAAAAAAGAGTACAGATAAAGAAAAGAGAGAAAAAAGAAAAAGAGGGAAAAGAGGCAGATAAGAGGCAGATAAGTAGTTTTAGATAAACACCTGTGTATTTAGCTAAAGTTGTTCTACCATACAACATGAGCTCCAATAAATCAAACTGACAACTGTTGATATATTAGAAGAAAATAGCCAAACACTTGTGATTTAAAAATAAAGATCTCAAAAGTGTTTATTACAGCATATCTGCTTACAAAGTATTGGGCAGCTTTCCTGAGGGGTGTGATATTCAAGCTTAAACAGATGGGGGGGCGGGAGAGGGCACAACTTTTTACAAAAAGACTGCAACCAGTCTTTTCCAGGAGTCTGAAGAGGCTAGTTTCTCAAAATGTTTGTGGTAGTGTTACATACATCTGAACGTGTATTACTGAAAAGCGTTTCCTAGTTTTCTTAACCTCAGCACTATCTGAGTGTCTTTCCAAGGTCTTAACACATACAGATTCTTTGCATTAAACTAAAGCCATCACAATTTTGCATGTTTATTTTTTAGAAAGCTTTTTCTGGTAGTTCTATTTTCTTACTATGCTCCATTTCATCATTTTTGTGCCACTTGCCTCTTTTCTATTTTCCTGGTATTCTTTTTTTGTAGCAGTAATATTACAGTAAGACTGCAATACCTCACTTACTTAAATCCCCACAGAGTGTTATGAGTATCAGTCTGAAGTCCTGCTGAAAACATTTGTCCAATTTGTGGCGTAGGCCTTAAATGTCCCTTATGAACTCTTCTACTGTCCAAGAATTTTTGTTGCTTGTGCTTTGCACGAGGCTAATTGTTGTTGTGAAACTGTTGGCTTTCTGAATCCCCACCCCTGCCTCCACAGGACTAAATCCAGCGAGACTTCAAAACACATTATGAAATCCCCTTTTTTTTTCCTGAGCTTTATAATAAAACCTCTAATTATGTTTAATATGTGAAGAAAACCCAAGCTGTTGTACAGGGAATTCGAATGTCTTTGCTTCCATAGCTTTGCTAACTGTAAATCAGTGGTGAGAGATTTTCCACCAAATATCTGTGGAGAGTAGGCAGGTATGCTCTTTATCAATCCACAGTGTTGAGCAATGATGCCTATCACTCTGCCATGATCAGTTAAGGTGGCTGTTCATACAGGAGAACTTAGAAAAATCCCTCTTGGCTTTTCTTCCCCCGCAGACTCTGACAAGGATGAAGAAGCAGCTGAAGATGGGAAGCTGGGGATGACTGTTGTTCCCAAGCAGGTCACCTCAGCCCTGAGTTCGTTGTCAGCCAACTATGGCAGTGCCTCTGAGAGTGAGCCTGAAGGTGTGTATATGCTCGTACCCTGCTGTTCTTTGCCTCTTTTCCTTTACATTGCTAGTGTAAACTGCAAGCAATGAGTACTCAAAATTTCCTGAAAAAACTTCTCAATAAAGCATAAGTGTTGCAGAATAAAATGCAGCATGTAAGCATTGGCCCACCTGTTAATATAATGCAAGATCAGTGGCATTGGCTGCATCTCCAAAACATCTGCTTATGGAACTGCCTTGATTTTTTTTTTTGGGTCTGTCTGGTGCTGTAATTCAGAGCTGTCTTGTATAAGCTTAAAAATCAACAGATAGAAGTAAAGAGAGAAGCTTGTTAAAGGTTATGCACAGGGGTGTTTTTGCAGTCTGTGTTGAGATCTCTCCATTGTGCTTTCGGTGGCATGCTATTACTGGTACGAGTCATGCATAAAGAAGCAGGGAGGAGTAAAAGCATATGTCCTCTTCCTCCCAGTCTGTTTCCCCATTCTTCCTTCCTCCCAGTTTGAGCACTAAATGGGTTACTTTATGGTGTGAGCCATTACTAGTTCCCAAGTATAGTGATAACTCCTGGTCCTGGAGAAGTACCCAGACAGAGCAGGGCATTTGTGCAGTCACTTGGTGCACTGCAGTGACCCTGTCCACTTTGGCTGTGCCACATCTAATTCCTGGCCTTTTTCTAGCCCTACAGCATACTTCAGAATGTCTCAAGCAGTGTTTCCTGAAAGATTGAGTGGGTTTCTTTCCCTGCTTTGTTTGCCTTTTCTCAGCGCTGTGACCTGGGTTGAAGGGCGGACATAAAAATTTCTTTGGTTAGGGTGTGTATCATCAAACTTCCAAAGACTTCTAGGGGCATGCTGTTGGAGAGGAGGGAAAGCAGCCTGTCTTGAGTCTCGCTTCAAATCATGTTTGAATAGAGCCAGGAAAGTGCTGTTATACACTCGCAGTGAACTAATTTCCATGTCCTTAAGGGCTTTTTCCCCAGAAGGCTTCTGGGTTTTGCAGTAAGACTTGCACTCTGTAGTGCTTGGATTTCATGCTTCTCTGAGTGTGTACATCAGCGTATGGCAGAGAGCTGCTGCTCCTTGTTCTGCAGTTAATTACCATGCCTTTCTTGCCCCTGATGATCTACCTGAAGTTACAGAGGGCATCTAGCAAGCAGGGAATTGAACTTGGGCATTTTCTACCCCAGTGTAGTGCCTTCTCAACTGCCAAGCTTGCAGCAAGCTATGCTGTAAAGAGGAAGCAATGTACTTCCACAAAGCAGAGCCGAAAATCTTGTTCAACTTCTTAAAGTCAACCACACCTCCTTGAAAAAAACAGAAGTATTAAGTATCTCATTTACTGTTCTATGACTGTTTAGAGATTATTCTTTGCATTTAAACACCAAAAACAAAACCAAAATCCAACCCAAACAAAAGCCTCCCTTCTTCCAAGTAATCCTTGCACATATTTTACATCAGGTTATGTGAGTAAGAGGAGTACTAATGAGCTGCCAGTGCGTGGGGATATAAGCATGCTAAGTCTAGGAACTGTTTTTTGTGGTTTTTTTTAGAAGTCTCTGTCAAGATTGCAACAAAAGCTGAGGAAAACCAGGCTGTGCTCAGAAATATGCCTCAAACTACTGAAGTTCATCAGAATCCAAAGCTGAACCAAGAACATCCAGAATCTGTGGACACAACGTTAAGAACCTCAAGTACAAATGCAGGTTCCCCCAGAGGCCCTGATAAACGGGCGAAGAAAACTCTCCTTCCAAAGCGTCGTCCAACCCTGCTGGAAATGGTGAGTCTTAGCACTAAAACGATGCCTGCTGCACAAGAGCAGCGCTATTGTGAGTGGTTCTCCTCTCCCCTGCAGGAAGTTAGAGCGGTCTGTTAGCTGGAGCAAAGGCCCTGTCTTAAAATAGCCAAGGGAGAGTTTCCCTCCAAGTGTAGATGCTGAAACAGGCGTACAAGTTTCCTGGTGTGCGTTCAGGTAACGACTGGCTTTGGTGAGCAAGAGGTGACAACTTAATCGTGTGCCTAAAATGAGCTGCACAGAGGATAAAACCTTTCTTCTTACCTCTCCCCTTTCTGTGGTAATGTTCTGTCATGTGTTTGTATGTGATCCTGTCAGATTGATGCTGATCCTTCTCCCTTTGTGCCCGGCTTTGCTATTCAGCCACCTGACTGAGGAGACAGCTTCTTCAGCTGCAGTCAAACGTCTTCTTAAGGGTGTTGGTGACTGGAACTGTAGAGCTGCAGCCTGCACATGCATGGATTTCTGTGTAGGCATGTTGAGACCAACCTGAGGAAGACAGCATGGGTGCCTTGGGGAGCAGGCTGTGTCAGAAGGGTCAAAAGATTTGTAGGGGGATTTCTGAGGTGTCATGGTTCTGTTCCGAGTAACAGTGTGAAGCACCCTGTTTGGAACTTTGGCTTTCTTTGTTAGAGATAAAACTTTGCTGAAGCTTTTATCGCATTTAAGTGCTCAGAGCAGTACTGGCCAGGAGGGCAAGAGGAGGTAGGCTACACTTGTGATCCTGTGAATAGCCGGCATAAAGCTTCCCTGCCAAAGGAAAACTCTGGGCAGAGCTCCGGAGAAAGCCGGGTGCCACTGACATCAGGGCTCTGATACAGCACAGGATGTTTAGGCAAGAGATAGTGGGGAAGGCACATCCCAAGCTGCAGATCTGGGAGAAATCCCTTGATAGTCCTCTTAGCACATACTACATTTGCTGCCAAGAATTAAAGCTGCTAGCGACTGAAAAAGGAAGTGTTTGCCCTTTGTGTAGCTCCCTGAGCACGCAGTTGTCTTTATCTCTTGCTCTTCAAAGTCGTTGGTGATCAAAGCAGTGAAGACTCTGGGGAAAAAGTCATATGAAGGTCCTGCATGCTGGGAGAGGTATTATAGATGCTGGCAGAACAAGGAAGTCTGAATTGTAGCTTGCCAGTGTAGCCCACTTTTAAAATTGCATTTTTGGCCTTCTGATGTTTAAAATTGTTGCTAAAGGATGTGTATTGTGGCTGTGAATCACAGAGGGGTGCGTGACATTTGCAGGTAGGCTTTTCCTGCGTAAAAACCTTGAGGAAGCAAGGCTGAAATTTCATAGTGAATCACTGCTGAAAATGTGTCCAGAAAGTGTAGTAGTAGTATGGCTCAGAAAAAGATGTCACCTCAGTGAAATGATGCTCCAAAAAAAGAAAAGGCGAGGGGGTAGAAGGTAGGAAAATAGCTGTGGAGATGTCTTGGCACTTATTAGACAGTCAATTTGAGCACTCCTAAAACGTGTTTATTATAGTCACGCTAACAACGTGTGTTTAGCAATGCTACCAGAATAATAAGGCCCGTATTGCATTGCTCCAGTCTTATCTACCAATGCATTTAAAAAATAGGTGGGGTGGTGGTATGTCCCATCTGTGCCTTTATCAGGCCATTTGGGAACTCAGGCATTTTCTCCTGCAGAAAGAATCCCATTACGCTGCCCCTTCCCTGCCCGGCTGTGCACCTACTGGTTGAGGCAGGAGGCTTATGAAAGCTCATTACGGGTGCCAGTGCTGGTAATACCTGGTGAGAGCTGCTTGCAACACCTCGTAATAAATAGTCTAAACAGAAATAAAACAAATGTGTACTGTAAAGTACCTGGCTAGACCATTGTTGAAACTTCCAGCAGCAAGCTTCTCTGTGACTTCACAAGCCCAATTTAGCTAGGAAGTGCAATACAGATCTCTTGCAAATGATCAAGTAGCCACAGATTTAGCTAGTTGCTTTAAACCTGTAGCATATTCAGTGTTAGTTCTTCTGACACCGGGACGAAATGTCCTTCAGCCTCCTGGCTGTTTCTTAACACTGAAACGAACTTTACTGAGGCTGAAGGAAATGTGGAAGGTTTCTAGCTCTTTAAGCTGTTAGACCTAGGTTGGTGGATTATATCCCAAAATAGTTACTGCTATTTAACACCCCCAGTCTAGTAGGTGTTGAAAAATGCCCTTTCTGTGTATTTATAAGTATCTTTCACTCATAGGTATTAGCTAATAAAAGATGCATGGGATATTAAATTACAGATACAGTATAGCCTGCAAAGCTTAAGAGATGCCAACAGACTTGCTACACTGATGCACTGCCCATGGCCTAGAACGCATTCTTTAGTTTGGGTGTCTCTTGTAGTCCATAATATGAGAAAGCGTCATCTGGGTCTACTCTTGGAATTTCCTCCTCAATTCTCTCCCAGTATTTAGAGATATTCACTGATTTTTCTATGCCACCTGTGCAAACTGAGACCGACAGCTTAATCCAAAACATACATGGAGACTTGTCAGCTTGTTCAGCCTGCCTCAGTGCACCAACAGTGCTGAAGGAATGGTGCTTAAACGCATTCATTTTGGGCACTTCAGTGTTTTCATCCATTTCAGTGGAACAGTTGTAAGTAGTATAAATAGTGGCCCTTCTGAGCATCTCTTGTTGCAGAAGTGGTGTTTGACCCATCAACCCGTGCTGCTCTAGCACCTGCTGCTGCTTCCCCAAAGGGCAGCTCGCTCCTTGCCTCCTTTCCAGATGCCTGGTCTCACCTCCTGTGTGCTGTGCCGGGCCTTTTGCTGACGGTGCATCTCTTACCTTCTTGCGCACGCACCCCGTGCAAAAGAAAACAAACCTCCATGAGACCTGACTACGAGTTGCTTCTAGTAATCAGATTGGTTTTCTCCTGGTCATTGGGTCTTTTTGTTTCTTTGCAGTTACTGGCCCAGGACATCCGGCACGAAAGGAATGTTATTCTGCAGTGTGTTCGGTACATTGTACGAAACGATGTGTTTGGACTTCACTTAAAAGCAGAACCCGAAGCTGGAACAGAGACTGGACAACCCTCTAAAACTACAGCAGAGACTTTGACAGACAAACTTGACGGATCTAATCGTTCTTGTAGCTCTGACCTTCAGTTAGCAGGAGGAGAAAAAGATGAATTAATAGCCCGTGGTGAGGAAGCATCCATAGATCAGACATCACAGATAATTCACCCAGCAGATGAGGAGACGTGGGAAACCCCAGCAATTCAGTGTGAAGAAGCACTGTAGGAGATAACTGTGCTGGACAATAAAGCAAAGGCTCAGCTTTTCTATCTGACACTTCTGAAAGACATCGGTCTAACAAAATAATTATTAAAGTGTATACTGAGAACTGTTAAAACCATGTTTCTGATCTGCTCTGCCTGAGGTTACCGTTTCCTTGTGAAAACAGCAGCTGCGTTGAGTACTTGTTTCCCCATGGCTGAAAAGCAGCAGTGACACAGTGACCTTTCCTAGAGTAGGTGTGGATCCCTGCTTTGGAGCTTCATTGCTCTGCTTTCCTTTGTGGACAGCATCAGTCCGTCGCCAGAGCCAAAGCAGTGTTAGGGTAGGGTGGATCCTCCTTATGTGAGATTATGGCCTAGAGTGTTTGTGACTATCTGAGTGTCTAGAATTATTTGAATGTTCTTCTGAAGTGGTACCTGTTGCATTTTTCGTGTTGTTGGTCTGAAGTATAAATGCAGAGATAACTGACCTGGCTCTAAAAGTACTGCTTGCACCAGGAGTCTCCCCTTCTCTGAACTGAGTTGAGCAGAGAAATAGAAATGAGGGTGCAGACTGATGCAAGAACCTTTTTTAAAAATAAGTATAAAAAAAATAACTGCTAACTGCTTGTGTCAGTGCTAGATTGATGTTTGACCTCAGGTACCCATTGTTAAATCACAGGCCTTAACCCCTGTTATAGTTGTTATAGTCATTGCCGGACAAATTTAACTCTTGAAGCAAGCTCTTGGTGTTGAGAATGCTAAGTTAAACTTAGCAAAGTTTGAAAAGTTTACTAAGTTGCTTGTTTGTCCCTCTTTAATATACTCTGGGAATTTATTAGTCTGGAAAAAGTTTTCCTTGGCACATTGTTACAATGTTTATGATGTTTGTACATTATCTAGCAATTTTTCATGAATCTGTGCATCCTTCTGTGTGGCTGTACATACATGAATGGTTGTGAACATTAGAAAAAAACAAACCAAAACAAAGCAAACCAGTCAGCGAAGGTTTAGAAACGAATTCAGTCTTAACACTGTGCATTTGAGTCCTTGTGCAGGTGCTAATTTGTCACAGTGACATGGAAACCATGTCATGAACATGATCTATTATCAAATCCTCCACTTCAAAATGTTTTGCTGCACTTCATCTTTTAGTCATGGTTAAATGTTGGAGATGAATTACCTTCTCAGGGATTGATTTTATTTGTTTTTTTGGGTAGAGTCTAGCCTTCCATTCCACCACCTCAAACAGGGAGACTCACGTGGCTTTTTTTGTTGCTTAATAACTATTTTCTGTCCTCTAGTTCCTTAACTTTTAACCTGTGCCATACATCTCATTTGTGGCATATAGAAAACGAGAAATAGCTGAAAGCTGTCCCACTGCTCTGCTATTTGTAGCTACAACTGCATATTGTTTGTATTGCACTGTCTAAATTTATGGAATTATATAAATATCAACACCCTTGTAAGAGTTGCGTGTCTCAAGAATGTGTAAATAGACTGGAGCAGTGATCATAAACATATTTCCAAGGCAGATGATTCATTCTTCCCATGATGGTCCCGCAAGCCATCTCAATCACACCGAATTGGATATGGCTCTTAGATCTTTACTGCCATGGAAATAGCAGCAGAGGACTCAGCCACAGAGATTTGGCACTTGGGCAGAACTTGATTTCTGAGGGGATTGGTACCAGTGCTGTTGAACACATGGGTAACAACTGCACACATGCAGGAAAAAGAAATGGAGGTCTTGGAATTGCCATGAAACTGCACTTTAATCAACCCTGAATGTGCTTCTATCCCTGTCGAGTTGATGGCAGAGCTTTCTTTGACTGTATGCTCTGCCCTGTGTAAAAAAAAAACAACTTTAATCCGAATTCTTTATACTATTGTCATAGACTTTAATATTAAACTTTCACATAAAAAAAGCTTTGTCAGAAGAAAGTCTTTTTTTAATAATATTTTTTGGAGTAGGTAAGAAGAGGTGGGCTGCTTCTGGGGGTGGCCTGTACAAGATTGGCATGTATGCAACACAGGTCTTAGGAAATCATTGTTGGTTTATGCAGAATTGCTCTTGTTTTCTGAGTGAACCTTTTCTGTCACTTCTTACAGCAGATGTGTGGAGATGTGCTGCGGCTCTGTTAAATCCTGGACTGCAATCATGGTCAACAAGTGGAAGTTCTCTCTTCTTGTTTCCCACTTCTATTTTCCTATTCTTCTAGGTCACATTTGGACTTCATGTTGCCCTTCCTGATGTTCGACTTCGAATTCAGCCTTTGGTTAGGAAAGCTGCCATAATGACCTTTTTCAGGTGCAGTCAAATACCTACAGGCTTCTCCTGTCCCTGTGACTTCCCTGTTCTTTTCTGGTTTGAAAGGGTTTTGTTTAATCTGTTATATTCAGATACTTCTGTGTAAAAACTTGCTTTTGCATCATGTCAGAAGCAACAGGTGTATTAAGCTTTCTGTAACTTTTAACTTTGTTTTTGTGTTGTGATTTTTTTAATTTCCCTCCCAATAGCACTGCAAAGAAAGTCCTACTTCTCAGGCTTTGTGACTCATTTCAGCTAAAAATATTCCAGTGACAACTTTCACACTTCCGAAATTTTATTTTTACCTTCTTTTGTGACTTAGCCACTGAGAATGTAGTTGTGAGTGCCTAGTTTAAATTCATTACCCTTGGGCTTTGTGTTTTTAGTTTTTTTTAAATCCATCTCATCAATTGAGCTAGAACAGTTGAGAGGGGGAAAAAATCTGACTTCATAGCTCTGTGCTCAGTTTTGGTGATGGTGCAACTTGGGCAATCTAGGCTTTACTGCGTGCAAAGTCATGCTATGGCTCAGTGACTCCTGTCTGTGGCTCTTGAGAGGAGTAAGAGGAACAAGTGGTGTGTGTTTGTGTTTTCCCAACCAGTATGACTTGGTCAGGCCTGGTATTTGTGCCTGATTTAACATGTTGATGTTGCAATCCTTGCATCAGGAGCACCTGAGGAGGATGGTTTGGCCCTGTGTGGAAGGGAGGTGCTGTCCCTGCTGTCAGCACTGATGCTGTCAGCTCTTCACAGCTGGGTGCCTCTCTGCTTCCCCCCATTTGTGTTAAGCCAAGGCATGCTGTGAAGTCATTATTTAGGATTAAGTCATACAGTTTTAGCAGGTCTTGCGTGTTCTAAAGATGTTGAGGAACAAGTATAAACTACTCGGGCAGGTCATTCTGTCAAAGGCAGAAGTTTGGGCTGGAATATTGCAATCCCCAAGCTATCTAGGTGTATCTGGCCTGCAATGGACCAGTGTCAGTGTGAGGCTGCTCTTGAATGTCTTGAAAAGCAAGTGGAAATTGGGTAAGTTCCTGAGGACTGGAAGAAATGCAAATGTCACCTCTATCTTCAGGAAGGAGGATCTGGAGATCTACAGGCTAGTCAACATCATCTTGATGCCAGGGAAGGTGGTGTGGTAGGTAAGCCTGGCAACTCCGTCCAGGTATACTGAGGACAAGAAGGTATTTGGAATCAGTCAGCATGGATTTATGAGGATTTATGAAGGAGAAATGCTTGATCAACTGGATGGTCTTCTACAAGGAGATTTGCTGAGTGGCTGAAGGAAGGGTAGTGGATGTTGCCTGTTGTGTCTTTACAAGGCCTTTGACACTCCCATGAAAGCATCACTGATGGGGTATGGACAAGTAGGCGGACGGGGAGGTGGACTAAATGCTAGTTCAAAGGGTTGGGATCAGTCCTTAGACTGAAGGAGGTGATCTCTCTCTGCCTAGTACTGGTGAGGCCACACCTGGAGTACTGGGTCTGGTTCTGGCCTCCCCAGTACAAGAGAGCCATGGACATGCTGGAGAGAGCCCTGTGAAGGCCCACCCAGGTGAGGAAGGGCCTGGAGCACCTCTCCTGTGAGCAGAGGCTGGGAGAGCTGGGACTGCTCAGCCTGGAGAAGAGGAGGCTCAGGGGGATCTCACCCAGGGCTGTGAATCCCCGCAGACAGGGGGCAAAGAGGCCGCAGCCAGGCTCTTGTCAGGGGTGCCCAGTGCCAGGCCAGGAGGCAGTAGGTATGAAAAGTACAGGACATTTCTCTTAAACATAAGAAGAAACTTTAACTGTGAATTTGATATTTGATCAAACAAACTCTGGCACAGGCTGTTAAGAGTGGTGGTGGCATCTCCATCCTAGGAGATGTTCAAAAACCACCTGGATGTGGTCTTGGGTAACCTGCTGTAGCTGACCCAGCTCTGAGCAGGAGGCTGGATGGGATGATCCCCAGAGGTGCCCGCTGGCCTCAGTTCTTCTGTGAGACCATGGGCTGAAGTGGCTGCATTGCTTGCAATTCCTTCTTGGTGTAGACAACAGATTTGGAAGCTCTGCTCTGCAGGAACCCCCTTCTGCTGCCCACACGGAGTTGACAGACTGCTCATGGGGTTGAAGAGAAGACACCAGGGTCCAAACTCAGCATCTGTGACAAAGGACTCGAGTCCATGTCCTACGTTGGTTTCTAGTGCCTGCCTTTGCATGACCTTGGGCTTCAGCTCCGCGTGTCAGTTTGCAGGGAGGAAGGCTGAATGTAGTGCTCTAGTCCTCCTTGTGATGCAATTTGAGACAGATGAATGAAAAATGCTACGTAAGTGTTAGGTATTGCTGTTACCTGGGGAGGTGAAAAAGTTGTGTCCGTCTGGTTATTTATTGATGCAGTCTGGAAGTGCTCAATACCTACAAGAAAATTCCCCTCTCCCTGCTTCTCCTTACTCTTCTGGCTTGTGTTTGTGACCCTGTTCCTAAATTGTTCTCCGATTTCTAAATACACCCTTTCAGGCAGTGGCTCCTGCCTAGTAAGACAGCTTTTTTGGCATGGTCTAATTTTTTCCATCTTTAATGTATACATAAAGGAAGTTGCATAGACTATGTATGGGCATGGGCTCTTGTGTAAAATAAGTGCCAGATGAGTAAAATAAATTTATGTTGAGGAGTATCTGAAGTGCTGAAACTCTAAGTGGTCACAGTAGCAAGTTGTTTTTGGTGAGAGGATTTAGCATGGTGTTTAAAAAAAAAGTCTCCTTCACTTTGTAGTACAAGACAGTGCTTAAATACTTGATCTGCCTGAATGGTGTAAATGTAACCCTGGTTAGTGGGAAGATAAAGGAAAATAGCTGCTCTCAGTGTTTGTGCTGATCCTGTGACTGGCTCAGGACAGGGTGCCTTTTTAAGTCTGCTGCTTCTGCAAGCATGTGGGGTGAAATATCTGCGTTTTTCATGGGAATGGCTCGTGGATGGACTGGCACAAGGAGGATTTCTTCAGTTACAGTGAAGCCCTGAAGAATCCTGAAGCAGTCCAATTCATAAGACATTGTAAAGAAACCTCAGATTATTTTCAGAGCGTAAAATGTTTTGAAGGTTTGGTTTCAGATCACCAATATCTTAGGATTTAGCATGAAGATGTTCTTCCATTTTAAACAGAGGCCTAAACAGAGGCCAAGAGAGATGGAGCACATTCTCCTTGGTGTGGGAGGAGGCGACCCCCTCAAGTGTGCTGCTTGGAGTGCTCCTGGGCAGGAAGACCATGGTCTACATCCTTGGGATGACCACCTTTGCCCAATTAAACTGCTAATTAAAGCTGTCTGCTGCTGCCTCTGCTGCCTGGGTTAGTGAATCTGGTCTGCACTCCATTGTTCAATGCAGCTATTAAGTAGTTTCAGTCTGAATTTGAAAATAGCCGTGGGATTACTCAAACCATGCTTCTCAGCGAGAATGCTGCTGCTAAAACTCCTCATCCTGCTGTACTTAAATGCCAGCCCTCCTCTTTATTTCTGTTTGGTCTCTTAGCCAACAGATTTTGACTGTTGAGGGCAAGATGTCAGTGTTGTACCAGGCAACGTTGGAGTGAAGGTGATTGCATCAGATGGCCACAAAACATCATTGCACTTCCTTAAAATTGGAGGCTGTTTCCCAACTTTTCTATAGGCTAATTCATCATAAAATTTGTGCCTGTCTTTTCTTTTGTTGTATTAGATGATGCCATTACTACAGATTTTCTCACAAAAGAATGAAATTCTCTTCTCCTTTCAGCATGGAGAGAAAATGGCAATAGGGCAGGAAAAAGATTCATTTTTACTGCCCCTTGGTATCATGGCAAGGAACATGTTTTCCATTTCAGTTTCAGACGGGTGTTTCTGAGAACCCAGCGTTTGTTTGTGACCTTTGTCTGTGCACAAGAGCTCCAAAACCTTGTGATAACGTCCAAAAAAAATCTGACAACGACCAGAGTCAGCATGTCCAGTGCTCTCTAAGGAGTGGAGGGAGCAGCGTTTCACTTCATGCAAGTATTTTTGAACTGAATTTAAATGCATTACATGCAAATGTATATATTGGTAAAATAGTATAAAACTTCGATGCTTAAGAGGTTAATTAAAATAAAACCTCTCTTGGCATTACAAATTGGTATTTATCACCTCTTAGGTCAGGAGGCTTTGCTGCACATTTCCAGTTTCCCCAGCAGTGGCGAGGAAGGTGTGCCAAATACACTGCTGACACATGCCCCAAAGTGCATTTTGACCCTGACATTATTTATGATTCATACTTGAAGCCCTGGTTAATGTTTCTTTGCCCTTAGTGGGAGCCTCACCAGCTCTTACCTGGTGCCTGAGTCTCCAGGATGCATTTCAGTGATGCCCTCTCCTGGGATTTCAGATGGTTTCCAGATTCCCTGGCAGGGGCAATGAAGACACTTTGGTAAATGGGATGGCCATTGATGGCCCTGTCCCCAGGAGGGTGGCCAGATAGCAGTGGTGCATGCAGGAGGGCTCCTCACTTTCTGGCATGGAAAATAACCAGGGGGAGCCCCCAGGTGTGAGCATTTCGTGTGTGGTGGTGCAGAAAAACCTGCATGTAAAAATCGACTCTTCTGATTTTTGAAACAATTGAATTGTCATTTTCCAAGGTAGAGGCAGCGTGGAGCACTGGCTGTTCTTGGTGGAGGATTACTAAACTCAAGATTTAGAGCTGGAAATGCTTTTAAAAACCCCATACTTAAGTAGCACTTCTTCTATGCCCAGAACTAAAGTCTCAAGCCATGGGGGTGCTTTCTGAATTTGGGGTGCTGGCAGCACCGCTGACCTCTGCTGTGCTCGTGCTGTACTGCCATACCCTGTGCTAGCGCTGCTGCTCTGCACCCCTGCTTCTTGCTGAGGGTGCTGCAGTGACCTCCTGCATCGCAATATTTTAGTCTGCATGGGTAAAAAACACAAGGGCAAGTCACCTGTGGAGATGATCTGCTTCCTACACATCCAACCCAGTGCCAGGGATGGGCAGGAAGGGAGCGCTCTGGGTGCATGCAGCTGTAGGTTTTGCTGGGGGTGAGGATGGTTGTGCTCCATCCGGTTAAGCCAACAAAGCCCAGACTTCTGAAGCGCAAGGCTGAGAAGACATCCGTGTGACCCAGTTTGGATTTACCACTGAATTCATCTTTTTCAGCGCTATAAATAATTCAGCCCAAAGCAGCGCGATGGTGATAAATAGGACAATAAACTTCATGCTGCAGCAGAGGCTACGAAGAGCAGTGCCTTTTAATTGACTGTCGCGTGGTGACTAGGAAAAGCAACGAAAAATCCACTCAAAGCACGCACACATCAACAAACACGAGCTATTTGATGGCTTTGAAGTTTCCCAGAGTAATTCAGTCCTTATCACGGGGAAGGAAATTCACACAGTATAGAGGGGTTGGAAAGGGAGGATCGCTTGTGACCCCCCCCCCCCCCCCCCCCCCCCCCCCCAAGACTTTGTGCAAACTAATTTAACCTTGTGGGACCACCGTGAGGGTCCTGTTTTGTATCTGGTAGGTAGAGTCCCCAGCAGAAATGTCCTTCGGGCCAGCAAAGGTCCTTCATTCCTCTCTGTAGCTCTGGAGAGAGCTGGTTAAAGCTCTCCGGTTCACAGTTGCATCATCTGAAGGACACCCCATGTTTTTCGCCTCTCTACTCTCATGAATTAGGCTCAGAGCTTTAAATTACCGTTCTTTTTTTAATGTGTGGCTATATTTAGCTTAATTTCCAATGGTCTGCTAGGCTTCTCTGTAGCTAGCTGCTGTGATCTGGTTCAATAGGTTACTGTGTTACACCCGCAGCCGGTGCAGCTCGTCTTGCAGCTAAGAGAAAATTGGGACCGGGGAACCTCGGCGCTTGCATTCATACAGGGATTGTTCTGAGCCTCTTGTTTTCACCCAGAGCATCCCACCGTGGGTTCCAAGGGTGCCCGGTGGGAAAGGCTTGCTTAATTTTATGGGCCTGGGATTTCTGCTCAGGGTCGGGGTGGTGGGGATATAACCAGAGAAGAGCTGCCCTCTTGCAAAACTACGTCTTGGTTCTTAACAGCTCCGGGGAGAAACAAGAGAAAAGGCTGCTCCAGCCCATGTCTTGTGCTCCCCTGAGAGCTGGGGCTGCTGAGTAGCCTGAAATTTGGGCTGCTTCAGCGGGACCTTGGCCACCGCTGAGGGAGGCGTTATGGGGTGTGATGCGGGAGGAGGAGGTGGCTTGGTTTCTGTAGCCAGCCCAGCTCTGATATATGGGCTTGGGAGTGTGTTGCCCTATTAAGGGCAAGCAAATGAGCGGGTGCTGGCTTATAAATACCTGCTCTTCCCTGGGAGAAAGGACCCCAGAGGCAGATGGCAACCAGCCATCAGTTTCTGGACTCAAAAAAAAATAATGCTGTTTATACCAGCAGCCAGCAACTGTATCTAAACATATGTCTAAATCCATAATTCCAGCTGCAAGCCTCAAAAGGGTTAACCATAATAAAAACCTGTTTTGATACTGCTTTTTTTTTTTAAAACCTACTGAGAATCACTGAAGTAGAGATTTTCACTGTGACTCAGGTAGTTGAGCTCCAATAACTGAAAGGTCTCTTTAAATTCAGGCCAGCGTCCCCTGAGACAGCACTGACTTTTCCTTATAGCTCTTCCAAATTTATATTAAAAACACAACTCCTAAAGCCGCTTTGATCAACTGAAATATGATATATTCCAAACCAGAGAGTAAGGTTGCATCTCACCTGTCCTTGGTCAAGCGAGACAGTTCTGCCTTTTTTTTTTTTAATGGTTTTAACCGCAATGACAGTAAAAAAAAAAAAAAAACACCTTCAGTTTCATGTAGCGATACATCAGAGAAAGCACATAAATTCAGCACGCCAACAGGGACAAAGGGTCATGGGAGCAGACCTTGGCAGATAAGCTGATGCGTGGAGGCTGGTCAGTACCTGGGTGGGTAATACATCACGGCTGCTGCAGAGCCAGGGGCCACCCTCTGGTGCAGCCGAAATGGAAACCCCTGCAGGAAGTCTCACCCCCAGACTTTTCTGCAGGAGGTGTCACAGCACCACAGCACGGCTGAGGCTGTCAGGGAGCTCTGGAGGTCCCTGGTCCCAAGCCCTGCTCCAGCAGGGCCCTCCGGCACAGGGTGCCCAGGACCCTGTCCAGGTGCCACGTAATGATCTCCAAGGCAGAAAATCCCATAACCACTCTGTCCTATACTTTAGGGGATAGCGTATGCTCCTTTGAGTACCTTGATTTTGATAACAGAGCCACTTTGGCCTTCAAAAATAGGCTCCCTCCTTTCCCCTATGAGGGTGATGACCTTTTAGCTCTTGCATTTATGGGTTCTCAGAAGTGAAGCTGATGGGTGCTCTGTCAGCACCGCTGTAGGCAAAAATTGTCCAGTGGGGTGGGGCTGACGCAACTTGTAGTCGATCAAATCATTTGCATGGGGCTGCGTGGTGTTTTAGGCAGGTCACTGCATCAAAACACTTCCTTCAAAATTTAGCCTTGGGACCCTTGTGCTCCCCCGTAACTGCCCTCTGCAGGTATTCGAGGCTAAAAGCGAGTGCTGGGTCTGGTTTGAAGGTAGAAGGACTCCAGCACCCCAGGAAGTTTGTCTTGGAGGTCCTGAGCAATGCTGCTGGGAGCTTTTTATCTCAACAGCGTGGAGACAGGAGTAAGGAGGCTGGAGAGCAAAGCAAGTCTTAGCAGGCAGCAGGGATTCAGGTCATGGTAAGAGACTCGTGAGTTAGAATTCATTGATAACTTGCTTGCAAAGCAGTCCTTTAGATCCTGCGGGACCACGGAGAGATACGCTCTGTGCCAGTGCCTTTCTCCAGCAGGTCCTGAGAGCAGGGGTTGAGCTGTTGCTGAATGCTCTGAAAAAATTACTCCACAGCCCTAAAATGGAAAATTACTCCTCGCAGCCCAAATCAATGGTGGCTTTATAAGTGGGAAGGAGTCTGGGGAAGACCCTGGGGGGCTGTGGCTTCCTCCTTTTCCTCCGTTAGCATTGCCCCGTGCAGCGCGTATTCATGCACCGGCAGAGAGGCTGCAGTGTGCGTCTTCCTCCCTCCTTCCCCCATCAGTGAGCACTGCAGCTGTGCCCAGCGTCGCAGTTTCCCATAATAGTAGCTATAACTAACCCTGTAAGTCAGGCTCTGTAATTACGGGACCCAGCGTGGAACAACAGGATGAACGTATCGGTCAGCGGCCGCTTCGAGGAAAGCACACAAGGGGCCTCAGTGGGTGCTGAAAAGAGTTGGTACTGGAATCCTGGTCATCCCGATGGTTTGTCTCTGTGGTGTTTTGTGCTTTTGCTGCCTCAAAAGGTAGCTGAGAATCTGCTCCTTCCTTCTCCCCCTCCTCTGTTACCTTCTTGAAGGGCAACCACAAATGCACAGTGAGCCATGACACCTTGCAAAAGAGTTTGGAAAGGAAAACAGCTGGCAGGGCTTCCATTTCCCTGTCTTCTGTGATCTGCACTTGCAAAGCAGCATCCTGATAAAGGGCTCTGGTTTTCTGCAGGGTGCTGGTGTTGCACCCAAAAGTCCAAACTTTGTTCTTTTGGGCTTTCGGTCATCAATAAGCGGCGATTACATGCTCTTTCTGGATGCACTCTCTCTCCTGCAGTGAAATTCTTTGTTGCCATGGATATTACTTTGACATGAGAGACGTAACCAAAGTGGATTTAAATGGACCCTTGTGGGTCAATATTTCCATAGGAGCAAACGTGAGTCCTGAGGCTTCCTTGATTTCTTCTGCTTGGCCTCGGTGCCGCAAGCACGACCCACCCAGAGCTTCAGCTGGAGAGGCAACGGGTGCCCCTTAACTGGCAGGAAAGAGGAATAAGTAAATTATTTTTCCCCACCCCACAAAGATACAGGAAGCTCTCCGATCACAGTAACCTGAAAGATCAGGTAGAAGTTTCTCCATTGTTTGTTCTTGACAATTTGAAACTACTTTTTCTTGCCGGTCCTATTTTTTTTTATTTTATTTTTTTAAGAAGTGCCTTTCAGTCTGGGGTTTCCACGATGTGTCGTGTTGCAGCTTATAAATGGACTTGTGTTCTGGGCAAACAATAGTTGTTACTGTTTAACACAGAGATTTGATAAAATTTGCTAATGACTGCTGCAGAAAACGGGCAGCTTGAGCAGAGAGAAGTTTTCGGTTTCTACCCAGGAGCAAAACTCCCACTCCCTGTCTTATGAATTTCATTAGGTGGAACTAATTAAAGGGATGTTTCTTATTACCCAGATGAGAATCAGTCCAAGAGGAGTCCAGGGAGGTTTGCACTCTGCGGCACAACTGCTCCGCTTTTAAATACTGCGAAAGCCTTGTGTCCTATTTAATTTGACATTCCTTGTGTTTGTTTCTCTTCGTGACTCATAGCACAACACTGGCAGCAGGCCTAGGAAGTAGGTTATGGGATCTGGCGTGGGGACACTGGTGGATTGTATTCCAAGTGTTGTGCTTACATTGCACCACGAGCCGTGAGAGCATCCAGCAAACTGTGTTCGTCCGGCCCCGCAAGCTGGTGGCTTCAAAAACCAGACTAACAGCTGCAGCAGCAGTCCAAGGCAGCCTTGACTTAGCATTTAATTTGCCATATCTATTAGCCTGGCTTGTTTGATACGAAGCAATTTTAGTACTCGAATATAAAAACAAATCATGTACTTCTAAGGTGTTTTTATTCACTTTTTTTTCTTAGCTGTTGCATTCTGTTTTTAAGGAACAGGTTAATTCCCTGGCAGAGGCGCTGCTTTGCAATCATCAGACCTTCACGGAAACAGGGCGATCAAGTAATTGTTGGCAGAAATTGCACGAGGGCTCTGATTTCACCCACTGATGGCAAGAAAGCACATTCTTTTTCATGGTGATGGGGACTTGATGGCTGGGGGTATGGCAGGTGGCAGCAGCTCTGCCTCAGCTCTTGGTCTCTCCCATCAGAGATCAGAGCAGGAGCTCAGATCTTCACTTCCTCTAGCTTAGGTTAATTAAAAGGCAAAAGCATCACACTACACTTGTGGATACTGAAGCTGAAAATGCCCGTGGTATGTCTTGGGAAAGACTGGGTAGTTCACTTAGCATTGCTCTTAATTTGGTCTTCCGCAGGATAAAGAATTCACCACAAAGCAAATAAAGCTTTTAGGAGAGTCCTTTGGATTTGCACCGATATATAACGACAGGAGCTCCAATAAAACCAGCATAAAATACAGCTGGATACTAGGCTACTTCAAACTCCACTTTTTTTTAGCCCCATCCCCCTCTGTAGAAGGACCGAAGTCAGGATTTAGGTTCTGTTTCTGTTGATTTCTTCTGACAGAAGGCAGATGATTTCTTGCAGCTCAGTGATAGAAAATGAGTAATATTTGGGGAAAGTACCACAAGAAATCATCGTTTGCAAGAAGAAGAAAGAAAAGCATCACTAAAAATATTTGTCTGTAGTTTCTAACACAATCACGTCAGTGTCTTCTTGTGTCACTTAAAACAGGGCGTGCATTTGGCCGTGCAGGTACTGAAATGGTGTGTGTCTTTGCATGTGTGCTGCTGGATGCTGAGCTCAAACCCCCACTGAGTGCAACTTTTTTTATGGGCAACTTGCAAAGTGATGGGTCAAGGGCAAGATGCAATGTTTGAACTGGCTTCTGAAGATCTGAGTAGCAGAATGGATTTTGAGTGATTCAGGGCTGTTTTTTATTGTTTGTTTGTTTAAATATTAACCAGAATTCAGCCAAGTAATGAAACAAACCAAAAACTGTTTCCTAATGCCTTTCTTGGGCCTTGCTTTCTTAAGAAAAGAGTTTCTAAAAAGCAGGCCTTGCCTTCAGGATCAAAGAACACCACAGCTCTTCTGTCACCATGCAGTATCTGATGCCACGAAGGGTCAGGGGTTTCCTTGGGCACCCAAGGCCGCCTGCAACCACATCACGTTTTCTTGGAAATTCTTGTCTGCGTTCATGCTCTCAGGCCCTCAGAAAGAAACTTCAGAGAACACTTAATTCTTCTTAAACTGTCTTTTTTTTTTCTTTTTTTTTTTTTTTCATTTTTGTGAGCTGTAGGTTTGAAAACGTAGAGTTATTTGCCATTAGTGAACTTGCACCAGCTTCTCTGTCCTTTTCCACAGTGCACGCTGTGTCTTTGGAGACTACTTGGTGGGCCATTTCTCTCTCTTTTATTTATAACTACACAGTGACACTTCTCTGAGGCCACCTGAGTACCTGAATACATAGGAAAAAGCGAAATTAAGCAAGTCATTAATACATTGCTTAGGTTTTTGTTTTTATGGTTATGTTACAGATTGGGAACAAAGAAGAGAGCAAGCACCGTTTTGACAGCCAGATGGAAACAGGCCAAAACCTGGAGACACACACAGACACGCTCTCACACTGTCTCCTCCTTCTTTTTAAATTCTTGATGAGGTTTTTCAAAGTTTCTGAAACAGCTGTCTGGCTTCCCTTTCAGAGGGGGGGGGAATCCAAGATGGGAGCGGTGGCTGAGGCCGCAGGCCGCAGGCCTGAAGTGCAGGCCCAGCCGCCTTTTTTCACCCTCTCTGCTAGAAAACAGACACAAAACACCACTTGGTTTGGTGTCAGGGCTGCGTGTTTTCTTTCTCCAGAGGTGAAGTGGTAGGAAACGCGTGATTGTGGCAGATTTTCCTCCATGTTTGTGTTTTTAAAGACGTTACACGTTTTGGTGGTAAATGCTGTGAAAGGGCGATATTTGTTGTGCCGCTTTGAGTCCTGGAGGAGATTAAGCTCCATAAATGATGTTCCTTTGATTGTCATGTGGTTCAAATCAGTTAAGTGCTGGTAAAAGGTTGCATTATCAGTGAAAACAAACCTCTCCAGCCAGGGGTGTCAACTCTTCAATGCTTTCTTTTATCTCCTCCACAATGACGTGTTCTTCTCCAAAGCTGTAATTTTCTGTGAAGAGAAACATTAGAGAGATGTCTGATTTACCAATTATCATGATAAAAATTATGAGGTTTCCCATGCTAGATTGATTTTATTTTTAGAAGTGACATTCTGGCTTGTAGTCAAATAATAAATGCCATACACTGATGTCTTTTTTTTTTTTTTTTTTTTATCATGTGCATGTGAAGTCAGTGTGTTTATCCAACTGAGAAAAATTACTGATCTTCTTTCTCATTCGTCCCTCCTCAAGCACGGCTTCTCCCGCAGGGAGAGGTGCTGTGTCAGCAGGATGTGCATTAAACATTTAAGTGCACTTTGTTTTTGAAATTTTTAGCACAAGGTCAGAAATAACCAAACGGAATAATCTGACTGCCGGGTTGGTATCAGCAGCCTGTTGAAATGCCAAATCAAACCCAGCGTTGGCCACTTGACCAGAAGAAAACGCATCTGGCACCAGCTTTTGCCCTCCTGCTAAGTGGTGTATTTTAAGAATACACCTGAAAGATGAAATAATGCCCCATGGCCCTCTCCACCTCAGCATTGCATGACTACATAGGAGCAAGAATAATTAATACTCCTATTTTTCCAAGCTAGAAGATCCATCCATCTGCAGTCTTGCTGCTCTGTTTTAAATAATACACGTGTCTG
This sequence comes from Cygnus atratus, assembly GCF_013377495.2. Classification (NCBI taxonomy): domain Eukaryota; kingdom Metazoa; phylum Chordata; class Aves; order Anseriformes; family Anatidae; genus Cygnus; species Cygnus atratus. The sequence continues at coordinate 178,322,441 of NC_066362.1, read as the reverse complement.
TATGTGTGTGTAATTTCTGCGTGAGAACAGGCTTTATAATAGTTTAACAGTAAGCTCATAAGAAGCTCTGCCTCACCTGAAGGCATAATCCTTTGTTTGTGACATCCCAACTAGTTACCACTGGAAAGGATTACGGCTCCATGGGAGAAATGAACAGGCCACAGGTGGAACTAAAGAGGCTAAGAGGTGTTTTTTTCCACACATGAAAATGTCTCTCAGACACATTTATTAAAAAAAAAAAAAAAAAAAAGGTGCTTGGGTAAAGCTCTGCCCACAGGAATGCTCCTGAGTAAGTTTGCTCCCCATATGTGCTGCTAATGTCTTCCTTCTGTCCTATTTAGACCTCACTGCCAAGGAGAAATAGACAAGCTATATGACTTTTAACATAAAGAAAAATCTGAAATGACAAAAGGTGCCTATGCTTTGATCCTGTAGAAGTAAAGATGAATGTTATCTGACAAGCTTTTTCTGGTATAATAAAATGAGGGTCTTTCCACCAAGGTGATTTAATGCAAATTTAGCACAGCGTCGATATTATCATTGCTGCATGGTGCTGCCTGCAGGCTAATAAGCCTTACCTTATTTGCTCATTTGCTCAGGTAAGGGTGCGGTGTGTCTGGTGGCATTGAGGTGAGGTGTCCTCCCTGTTGAACTCTTCAAAAGCCACCTGGACACAGTTCTGAGCAACCTGCTCTAGGAGTCCCTGCTTGAGCAAAGGGTTGTACCAGATGTCCTCCAGAGGTCCTCTGCAACCTCAGCTGTGCTGTGATCTTTTAAACCTTGATAGTCCCATGGACCCTCGGAGGATCTTTTAATTTTTCAGGAAAGTGCAGCCTGCTCCACTGACCTGGCTCTGCTCCCATCTCGTATTATAAACACAGGCTTGACCTTGTGGCCTGACTCTGTCCTCAGATGTTCACGCCTGAAGGGTTCAACTGTAACACTATACCTCCCCATAGAAATAGGATAGGAGGAGATTTCTTGGAAACTGCTGGGACAGACACCAAAAATAAAAGGCATCTGAGCAACAAGTGGAACTCCACAGACACGGTCCCGCTCTTCTTTTTTTGTTTCTCTGGCTGGCCTGTTTATGCTATCTTTTCCTCTTCAGGACAGAGGTGGGAGGTTACAAATATATAGAGTCTGCACAGTTATTACCGTGGAAATGAATCTCTCCATTGTCCCTTTGCTTGTGACTGGCTGCCAAGGTGTGCATCTGGGATTGGTGCCCATGAATGGGCTCTTCTGCTGCCGTACTGCTCTGGAAGGTCTCTTCCAGTGGCTTAGGGAAGGGTAAACAGGAGTTTGACATTTCAAGGTTGTGCTTATGTGGCATGAGTGAAGACACTGTGTAATGGACATTCGTCCTAATTCAGGATTGTAACATCCCTGCCTCGTTGTGGCTTGCACGGAAATTCCTCTGTGCCCATGGCAATGAGCGGCTGAGGGAGAGACTTGGCTTGTTCTGAAACATCCAGTGAAATATCATTATGAGGCCCAAATTACCCCAAAATACTCAAGCCTGGGAAGGCTCCAGCCCAGAGACCCTCCCACTCGGCTGAATGAAGAGCACACAAAAATCTGCTCGTGCCGTTTTTACTGGGAACGCTACTTGTAGCTGTGAGCAAAACCACAGGATTAGTGATGAAATGCAACCTCTGCTGCTTTTCGTGGCAGAGCGCTTTACCATTATATGGTTTTAATTACAGTGCTGGGACCCAGATTGCCTGGGCAGGCATGCTGGGGATGATGCTTCCTGTGGATGCTGGAAGGCAGGTGGTACAGAGGATCCAGCTCCTGCCCTCCAAACTCTGTTGCTTCAATTTTGTGCACACTTGTGAAGTGGAGTGAATTGTACTGCTCTCAGCTAACTCCAGAATATCATCTCTGCTTAGTTTCTGGCAAGCAAGAGGTTTTTGGTTTACAAGAGGGGCACTAACTGGAACACAATAGGTTCTGTTTAAACATCAAGAAGCAATTCTTTATTGTGCAGATGACTGAGCACTGGCCCAGGCTGCCCAGAGGGGCTGTGGGGTCTCCTCCTTGGTGATCTTCAAAAGCCACCTGGATGGGGTCCTGGGCACCCTGCGCTGGGGGGCCCTGCTGGAGCAGGGCTTGGGGACGGGGGCCTCCAGAGCTCGCTGCCGGCCTCAGCCATCTGTGATCCTGTAATTCTGAGATTGAAGAGTCCAGGGAGAAGCAAACCAAGTCAGAAAGATGACTGAGTCCTCTGCTGGTTGGCTCTGAAGTTGGGAGCAGGTAGTACCAAGCAGTGTCTGTGCATGGTGTGTTGGGTATGCAATGCGTGTCAAGGCCTCTGGAGTTTGTGAGTGAGGACAGGGAAGGAACCAGGGAGGTTTTGCTCCACGAATAACTCAGTGGAGGAGCCCATGCTGTAAAATAAGGCTAACTGAAAAATTACAGGGTGAATTTGGCCTCATATTCACGCACAGATAATTTGCTGCTTGAACAGAGTTGGCTGAATATAAACAAGTCTACAATGTACCTCATTAATTGGAGCTATTTTTCCAGCAAGCCCCATGGAAATATGAAGTGGTTTTGCTTTGCAATTTGTGATATAGTTTGCTATTAGATGCGCTCAGTTTAATTGTGGCCATGCGTCTCATTCTGGAAGCTTTCACAGCCACTGCGTAAAAATAGCAGAGACCAGCAGAAGCCAGCTCCCCAGCCCAGGTGTGCTCCTCCATTTGCTGCCTGCTGCTGGAGCAGATGAGTGTGTGGGGTGGACGAATGGCCCTGAGAGGCATTTTGGGACAAGTGGCTTTCTTCTTCTAGTAGCACCACATGGGGTAGGATGTCTCTGGTTTTGACTGCATGGAAAGTCATGATGCCCTGCCTGACCTTCGTCCAGCTTGGGCTTTCCGTCCGTAGTCACAGTGACAGACCCCTACATCTCTGCACAGGCGTACTGCCTAATATTAATCATATCTGACCGTTTTATGCACTAATCCCATGACCTCCCAACGATGAGATCATGCTGGGCTGCCATATATCAAACCCTCACATCAGCCTGTTGTTGACTTTGGCCATAGGGAGCCAGAACAATGAAACGAAAACATTTCCAACCTTGACACGCCGGGGCTTAAGACAGTAACTTAAAACATTTCCCCGTACCAGGGGGCACAAAGATTTCTCTTTAAATGTACTGTTTATTTTAATCCGCATGCTTCAGAGCGGGCAGAGACCTATGAGAGGGTAAAGGCCAAAGCTGATTAGGAGCCAGATGAGCTTGCCCAACTCAGAGATCTTTGTTTTGATCACAGGATAGAGTTGCCACATCCCCAGCCATAAAAGGCTGCTACTTGGCACAACCAAAATAGACCTGCACAGCCATCGAATTGTTGAGTTTGTTGATCACACTGTTGATCAGAAATCTGAATGCGAGCGATAAAGGGATCACCTAGTCTTTTTGAAGCACTCCAGTCTCAGTGGTGCATGTGGCCAAAAAGGGTGAACAGGAATGTGAGTTTGGGAACATGAAAATAGCCATCAAATATTTTAGCACAAGCTGGCACCTCTGCTTTGCCCTTAGGGCCATGGCTAGTGGTGCTGTGCTGTGAGGAGCACACCTGAAGTAGCTTCAGGATGTTAAGGAACCCGCGACAGAGGATGAATTTGTGGCCTTACAGACTGCAGTGTGAGGGACAGCTCTCATTCATGAGGGAAGCAACAATGCAGAGATATCTGAGGGAGAAGGTGCCCAGAGACCTTATCTGTACAAGTCAAAGGCACACACAGCTCCGCGATGATCTGTGAACTCAGTGACACTTGGCAGCGGGAAGCTTCACCAGCTCCTAATCCAGCTTTGGCACAGCGGACCCGTTGAGTGGTCTCTTGACCAAGACCTTCCAACCACTGTCTCTGCACATGAGAGCAGCACGTCCTGGAGGACATCAGAGCAATCGTACAGCACATATTTTTCAAGGACACGCACTGTGATGACACATGTCATCCAGTGTCATCTGCGCCTGAAAAAATACGGCCTTCAAGTGTAAACACTTGGCAGAAACAACAGCACAGGCTCAAATTTAGACAGGAATAATTTATGCTGCACAGACCCCAACTTGCTGGAAGGGGGCATGCACTCTGGAAGGCAGGGAGGAAAATGTGTTGCTAATTTTGCTAGACAACTTCTTCCCTCCCCTCGTTTTCATTTTGCAGTTGCCAGCCTCCCTGGTTTCTCTTAAAATAGAAACATCTGAAGTTTGGCCTTGTGTAACTTGTGCTGGGGGCCTGCGGGGAGGAGGAGGGGACGAGTCCCCTCTGTGTGGTGTGTCGGTCAGCCTCTTGCAGAAGCTCTGCTGGCAGTTGCACCTCATCTCGCCACCTGCCTCCAGCATCTCACCCCCTTCCCGTTCCCCTTCTCCTGTCCCAGCTTCGGGCCAGTTTGAGGACTTCCCTGCCATCGTCCCACCATCCCACAACGCTGCTGTCGGCAAGGTGTGGAGCTGCTGGCGACCACCACGTAATGGGGGACTTCGTGGGACTGGGCAACGCTGGGGCACCTGGACCAGCAGCCTGAGGAGAAGCTCGAAGCGACGGGACAGAGGGGTATTTCACGGCGGTGGAAGCGTCTCAGCTCCAGCCGGGCTCTCCCTGCATTTCAATGAGCCCGTTATTGTTGCTGTTTGTTTGCAGTTAATCTCTCCACGCGGTATTAGCTTGGAGAGGCACGGCTCAGTCATGTTGCCATGCTACTGAGCTCAGTGAGCTAGCCGTGAGGCGGGGGCAGGCTGTGCCGCCAAATAGTTCAAGTGCTTTCCAATCCCCGAGCAATGACCCGTGTAATGACTGGGGTTCTCCTTAGTCCTCTCTCCCACTGGGAATCTCATTACCCCTCAGTACGGATGAGAAACTCAGTTTAATTTCTGCTTTTCTGGGGGGAATATGTAGAGAGAACCTGCAGGAGGGTCCATGGGACTTTTTTGCAGGGAGGGTTTATTTCCATCTTTATTTGGGGAAAATGCAGGGAACCCTCAGAGGTGTGGAGCCCTCAGTGGTGAAGCCCATGGGTGCTATTTCAGAGCCCGGAGTGGCAGCACAGCCTTCCCTGGGGTGACACTGTGCAGTTGTGCATCACGTAGGAGCTGCAGCCCATGGGACCATCTCCCCCACAGTCACACAGCAGCTCTGCCTGCCCCATCCCAGTGTCCCAGGGGCACCCACAGGACAGTTCTCTGGAGGGGGCACCCTGTCCCGTAGGTGATCTGGAGGCTGCTGTTTTTCGGAAGGGGTTGCAATGCAGCCATGAGGTCATCAGGCTAAATTCTGTCCAAGCCACGTCCTATGTAATTTTCTAGTCCTTGTTGCCCTGCCAGCTTGAGAGTTGTCTGGTCTTCTAAAATCCTCAATTACAAAGCAATGGGAAATGTAACAGAGCATAGAAAATGCCAGCGAGCAAGACATAGAGATGAAAAAAATAAAGAAATGTTTCCTGGCAGAACCAGCACTCCGGAGATATGGGAAATTTCTCTCCTCGATTCCTCTCTCTTTTTATTGTTTGACAGACTGTTCCAAACCTCATTTTCGGTCTCTAGATGAGAAGCCTGCAAAGGCCTTGGGAATGTCATCTTTGTGAGTGTTGCTTCTCTGTTTGTTTTCTCATGGCTTTGTGACTAGTGCAGAGGAACAGGGGACGAATATTAAGGTCCAGCCCCAATTGCATTCCCACCGCTCAGCAAAGGCTGACTTCAGCTTTGCAAGAATTAACCCGGATCTCTACAACCGCAGGAATGTTTGTGCACTGGGATGGAGACCTGCAAAGCATTTAGATGTGCTAGGGCTGAAATGGCCAACAGGCTTCCACTACTTATAAAGCAAAGTGACAGTAGAAATTTCTAATTAGACAGACGTGACAATGCCTGAAGCATGTGACAAGCCCATCCCAGCTCTGCTCCGGGATGGCACACCGCTGGAAAAGCAGAGTTTGGCCATCTGGCACCTGGGAGATTAAGAAGTTGAAATTGGATTTTAATAATACATGGTACCTTCTGACACCGCGACTGGAAGGAAACCCTCTCTGCTTGCAGCTTGAAGAGCGCAGCCTGTGCTGAATCCTGAAGTGTGGAGGAAATCTGCTATTTCTTTTCAAAGGGGTGTCAAGCACTTTGCTGTAAGAAAAAAGAAAAAGAAAGAAAAAAACCACCAACAACAAAAGCAAATGACTTGGGCTTGTCATTTCTGTTTTACAAAGGAAGTGGCAATTAGGTGACAGGTGTGTAAATTTCTCAGGAATACTGCTGAACACAAAATGCACTCTGATTTGAGTCTGTTCTTGGAAATCTTTTACCAATCCTTCTCCTACAAGGAAACTGTCAGACTAAACCCATTATTTCCTCCTGAGATTTGAAAAGTTGTGGTTTTTTTTTCTTTTCTTTTTTTTTCCCCCTCGTTTGTTTCCCCAGAGAAACCGAAAGGTTTTAAGATTGAAAACATAATGATGGCTCTTGAAAGAAACCGACTTTTAAAATTAGAGACTTACAAAGAGACAGGAGAGATGAATGATCGTAGCTAGCAAGGTTTGCCACTCCCTCCAGGCTTTGTGGCATTCCAGCCCGAAGTGGCTGTAAATCATTCCCATGGCTGACCCGTGCAAAGCATTGTCTGCGGGCCCCAGCGCGGTGCGCACGGCTTGCACGGCTCTGGAGTCACTGTGCATAAAGGCTTTAAGTCCTGAACAGCCAGGGTAAATTATTAATCAGGTGTGCTGTTTAACTAACTACCATATGATCTTCACCTTCCAAACTGGAGCCGGTTTGAAGGTGTTTCTGAGGATGAAAAAACATCCGGATGCAGTCATGAGAGTTTCTCCATGGCTTTTATCAAGCATTAATTCAAGGCTAAAAATATTGCTCTGTCCATCTCTGTGCTCTGTACCTTTTGCAGCTTGAATCGTGGAGACCACAGGTCTGCATGTGGTTTGAGGAGGTCTCACCACAGCTCCCAGCAGGGGCAGGAGCCATGGCCAGTCACCACCACCTTCTGTGAGCTGAGATCCCCTAGCAGTGTTTGGGACAGGCCTGACCTGGTCTGAAGTCTGAGCAATTAAATTTCTCTGCCTAATAGGAGAGATGGAGGCAGATGAGCTGTGGAATAAGGACAGGGTTGTTAGACCACAGAGGGAGCTGCAGGTGGCCATCCCCAGTACGGATATATGGCTCGTGCCATTTTCACTGGTTGGACCTTGCCACCAGACACGTGAAAGGCAACATGACAGTCAATAGCTTACTGGGAACACTGAGCAGAGAAGGATGGAGGACAACCACAACATGCCTTGCTCATGGCTTCCTTTTCTATTTTTTTGAGGAGAGGAGAAATATTTTCCTTCTTTCAGAAATTTTCATTTTTTTTTCCCCTTGAGCTCTTAACCTCAGCAATGATTGATATATGCATATTTTAAGTGCATCAATCAGCTTTTCAATCAGCTGTGCATGAAGCCTGAGCTGACAGCTCTTTCTGCTATGGCTGGTATGTGTAATCGGAGTCTGCTTTGGCTTTCATTTTTATCTGACAATGAAAAGGTGAAATAATTCACTAGATATTCAACTTTATGAGGGCTCAAAGGCTACATCGCCGCGGCTGCATGGTGCACGGGCTGCACGGTGTCCTTACAGATGTTTATGAAAAGGGGGAAAAGGGAGCATTAGATTTAGGAATGATCAAATTGATAAGGACAGTATCATCATGCCTTTTCGAAAGAAGAATCAATAGTGTATTATGTACACAGGAGTGTCTTGTGTAAAGCATGTCCTTAGACTACAGCAGGGGAAATAGAGGTTAGATGTCAGGAAAAGCTGTCTGCAGGGAAGGATAATGAAGTATTGGAACAGGCTGCGTTGGAAATGTGCAGGATCTTCATTGCCACAGATTTTTAAGACCATTTGAGAAAGGCATTCACCAGAAATGTCCTTCCATGGACAAAAGGACCCTTCCAGCCCATTTTCCATAATTGCTTACATTATTGCAGAAAACATAGACACTTTGATTTTCCAAGGCAAGATGGCAAGGTGATAGTTGGGTACAGACAGCACCTTTTTTAAGGCAGACTGATTTATCTTTGAAAAAGTACAAAAAATTCAGGGTCAGTGTTCCTTCTTTGGGTGTGAAGTAGAGGCAGCCTACTTCTGAACTGGGAGACCTCACAGTTACCTTCCAAAGATAGACTGATGGACGTGAGTTTGCAGCTTTCCCAGGCAGCAAGACATACAGATTTATTGTTGATAAAATTTTATGGTACATTACAGCCCTCCTCAACTTTATATTCCAAGGGACATAAAGGAATTGTCTGCTTCCCAGAACATTAGCTGTTGCCCTCCTCCTGCTAAAATCTGTTCTTCTCCACCAGTACCAGCTATGTTATCTTTCGCGATGGTCTCTCTGCTATGGCAGATCGGAAGTTAGGGAAGAACCACCTCCACTGCATTTTGACATGAAATATCATAGTCCCCTTAAGCCAGGAGTCCAGCTTTATGCCCTGATCTCTCCAAAACACTGCCTGCAGTTGCAGGGCATGCACCTGCTCTACAGGGAGAAGGCTTCTGGTTGTGCTGGTTTCATCCTGACAGACAACTGAACTCTATCACATTGCTCTTTCATTCCCCCTTCTCAAAGGAAGAGGGGGAGAAAATACGATGGAAAGGGCTAAGGGGTTGAGATAAGAACAGGGAGATTGACCACCAATTATCGTCACAGGCAAAACGGACTCTGTGTAGGCAGATTAATATAATTTATTGCCTATCACTAACTGACTAGAGCAGTGAGAAACTAAAAGCAAACTAAAAACAGCTTCCCCCCACCCACCCTTTTCTACCTCCTCCTCCCGAGCAGCCCAGGGGAACGGGGAATGGGGGCTGCGGTCAGTCCCTGACGCTTCGTCTCCACTGCTCCTTCTCGGTCACTCCCTGCCCCTGCTCCACGTGGGGTCCCTCCCACGGGATTCTGGCACCCCCAGACCCCTGCTCCTGCGTGGGCTCCTCTCCACGGGCTGCAGCTCTGGCCCGGGGCCTGCTCCCGCAGGGGCTCTCCATGGGCCGCAGCCTCCTCCAGGCCACATCCACCTGCTCCACCGGGGGCTCCTCCACGCGCTGCAGCGTGGAGATCTGCTCCATGTGGGACCCATGGGCTGCAGGGGGACAGCCTGCTCCACCAGGGGCCTCTCCACAGGCCGCAGGGGAACTGCTGCTGCCTGCCTGGGGCACCTCCTGCCCTCCTGCTGCACTGACCTGGGGGGCTGCAGGGCTGCTTCTCTCTCAGCTCTCACCCACAGCTTTCTCAGGCAACCTTCTCCACTTCTTCCTCATCTTCAGTTTTAGAAAGTCATACATGCCCTAATATATACCTCCTCACTTCTACCATTAAATAATATTGTTTTAGATCTGACTGCCCTCCTCTGACCTTTCTCTGCTTGGTCTGCCTATCATACAGATCCTGTTTGAAATACCATTGCCCAAAACAGGGAGTTCAGTTCCACTGAGGGCTTTTAGAGAAGGTCGTGCAGCAGAGCAGAGCAGAATTATCTCATGTTTTCACAATGGGACACTTGTGCTTATATATCCAGTATGAGACTTGTGTTTTTTTACAGTGACAAGGTACCATTGAATTATGCTCAGCCCATAGCCCACTTCCCCAGAACTGCTCATGACCTGGTAATTGCCCGGATTGATTTTGTGAAGTTCGCTTCTGCCATGCAATGCAAAACTTTGCATTTAACTAGTCAAAAATGAGTCATGTTGGTTTTCAGGGGATTTCCTCAGCATATATATTTTTAATTCTTATTCTATGCACTAGTTTACACGCAGTCTCTTTCAGCTTCACGTCACCAGCAAGTGTCCCTTTTGTTCCATTGCAGGTTGTTATTGAAAACGTGGATTGGGACAGACTACACAGACCACTGCCTGTATGCCCTTTCAGTCCGGCTGTGAGATGAGACCATGGCAATGAGAACTCTCCAACTATATTTTTTCTAGCCTCTCTTGTAACCACCTTTTATAATTTAATCTAAACTGTGCTTTCCTAGGTTTGAAAAATCAAGATGTGTGACACTTACAAATTCTCCCATTATCCTGTAACAAATTTAGATTGGTCTGACATAACTCAATGCAATTAGATTGCTTTGATGAATGCTGGCTATTATTAATCTCCTTATTTTCTTTCAAGTGCTTACAAAATTGTTTGTGATTTGTTCCAGGCGTGCTCATGGAAGTGAAGCAGAGTTACATGAGCTACCTGACCTGAGTTAATTCTGGAATCCCCAGGCCGATGGAACCAGTGCAGGTTTGACCAAAAGTACCATGGGAAAAGATATGCTTTAGCTTCTGCATATTTTGATTTTTCTATGTACCATAAAATAATGTGATCCTTGACATTTAATTAAAGCAATTATCTTTCCCATCCATGCAGAAATGTGCCATGAATGTTTTGCAGGTGAAATAGGACTGGACACTGTTTAATATGAAACACTCGAGCAGTTCTGGTGGCAAAGCTGCAGTCATCTCCTTGTTTACTTAGACAAAACCAACCCTGACTTGCTCTGTGTGGGGCTCCTTGAGATCACGTGCAAGAGGAGATCGCCAGGCATCTTGCAAAACAGGGGAATGTTGGGTGCTCTGTGGACTAGGCAGCACATGAAGCTTTTGGTTAGGTTTGATCAGGGTTTGGGTGTCTGATGCCATGGTTCAGGCTCAGCTTGCTTACCTTGCACACAGTTGCTGTGTATTTCCAAGGGACTGCAGTCATCCATAAAGAAGGAGAAATAATTATATGTCTGGATAAATATTGTAAACGGGGGGGCCCAGACGTTTTTGGGTGTGTGGGCAAGGAGGAACCTGCTGGCTGTATCCTACATACCTGTGACACACTGAGGGGGGCTGGAAAAAAATAGTCCTGCCATTTGTGCCACTTTCACCATTTCCCTTATTGCTGATATCAGCATGGGTCTCAAGTCTGTGAGCATGGTAGGAAATACTCAGGGTAAGTAAATCCCTCCTCAGCTTCAATTCTCCTCCAATTTGCACATCGCTCCTCCTACTGCACTTGCAAACAACCAGTGTGCTTTAGGTTTCGATTCCTGATGTTTTCCCACTCAAAATCTAGGAGCTCTTACTTTATTTACTTTTATTTTTTTTTAAATCCTACTACATAGTGTGTTTATTCCTGTGTATTTTTCTCTGAAGATCGCAGTAATGATGACATGAAAGGCTCTGTGCAGCTCCAGTCATGACAGGTGCAATCAGCTGCTGCCGAAGTTATGCGAGGCAGCTAAAAATAAGTAAAACTGCCAAGTTCTGGGGCGAATCCAGTTTCTTGTTATCTACTATGGCCACAAAGGAGGATGGGGCTGGGGGGGCTGGTGGGAGGGCTCTTCCCCTTGACATTTATGGGCTGGGCTGGTGTTTCCCAAGGCAGCTCTGCTTCTTGCTGTGCCAAATGCCAGATTTTGACAAGCCAGGCAATGTCCTCTTGGTGTGTTTGCCTCTGCACAGGCCTTCTGGTTATAATCTCGGGGACGTGCACAGATCACACCTTAACTATGAAAACAGCCCTGTTCCCACATCAGAGGCTCCAGAATACAAGCACGTAGGAGCTCTCCTTCCTTTCAAGCTGCTCTGGTTTCGATCAAAAAAAAAAAAAAAAAAAGGCAAGCTAGAAGGGAGCGCTGAATTTCCAAGCACCCCTTCTGGCTTTCCTAGAAGCAGAGGTGCTGCGTGCAGCAGTAGGTGGACACACAGTGTGGTCCCTTCTCCTCCAGCTCCAGAGAGGAGGCACATGGCCCATGAAAAGGGCACATGGCGTTGGCTTAACCTGGCCTTTCACTGGGTAATTTCCCTGACTCTTCTCACATCCTCAGGGAACGTCTGCTTTTCATAACCACATTGCAGGGTTTTCTGACTCTACTTTTTTTTTTTTTTTTTTTTTTAACGTGTCAAATATTTTAGATCAGGCTTATGCAAAAGACTAAGTAATGTGGTCATATTTAGCCAAAAATGATTATTCTTAAGGAGTAATTCAACTAATGAAAGTTTAATTGTATTTCAGAGAACTGTATGCCATTGTAGCGTGTTATTTTTGTACCTCGCAGCTTGTGCTATTAAAAGATTGCAGCTGATATTGAATGATATGGGAGGATGCCAACTGGATTCAGAGTATTTAATCAGGTTACATGGTCTCTGAAATCCCTTCATTGGTTAGTTATAAAATTTCCTATTAATTTTAGAGCATTTCTGCTCACTTTTGAGGACTCTAATAGGATTAGCTTGAGAGCTCAGAAATTATTTTGGGAGGAAAAGATATTTGATGCTACTGTCCTCAGTCTGTTTTGCTCTAGCCTTTTTTTTTTTTATGAAGTTTCAACTTGCATAACGTTGGGATGGGTGATGAATATGTTTTGAAAACATGTGAGAGCACATCTTTATAAATGCTACTGTCCTCCTGTCTGAAACCACCTGTCTTTACAGAAGTGAAAGGCTCGACTCTATTTTCGTTTTCAGCCTATTGTGTGGCTTTTACATTTCGAAGATGCTTAGCCTGCTTATGTGTTTCAATAAAAAGCATGAAGGGGCAAAAGGCTTAAAAATATGAGTTAAATATTGTCTCCTTCCACCCACTGATACCCTTAAAAATCAAGCAGAGGATACCACCTGGGTGGAAGAAAACAGCTTCTGATAGTGGGTATCACAAACAGAAAAAGGAATAAATGACCAGTGCTTAAGGGAAGCTCAAATGAGTCCACGTTATAGGAAAAAAATGCCTATCAGAAAGGACATCAGATAATGGAGTACTTTGCCTAGCGAGGTAATTATGATCCAAACAGTAGATGTATTCAAGGCAAGATTAGATAAACTCTCTGGAAGCCTAATGAAAACAAGAAAGTCAATGACATTTTGGAGATGGGATGATTGGATACACCAAATAAGGGTACCTGGGACTCTATTCCCAAGCGTTTGGGCTTTATTTCACGAGGAGTCCTGCCTCCGAGCCTGGTTGCTTGGTTCTGATCGGCTTTGGGTGTATCTGGTGCCTGTGCTGGTGCCAGCCCCAGCTGGTGCCTGCAGACATGATTTTTTTTTTCTTTCTCTTTACCCAGAAAAGGGAACTTCTGCTGTGTTTAAAGAGCAGAGGTGGGACGAAAACCCCACTGACAGCATATGCCTTATGACAGCACTAGCATATTCATTGTGGAAGTGATGGGCAGCTAATAATGTCAGTGCAGGAAAAATCCCAGACCTTGTTTTGTGTGAGTGAGTGTGTGTGTGTGAAAAGCCCTCAGAAGGGGCTGCTGAAACAATCCGGGCAGTATATACATGTATATATTTAATAAAAAGTTGAGGCGGGGAGAAAGGAAGAAGATAGATAGATTAGTGCCAGCTGGAAGTGAATTCAATTTGGCATTTCAAAATAACAAAAATATTCCGTTCCCATTCATTTGATCTGGCATGTAACATCAGCGCCGCTGCCACATCACCACTCAGAGTTAGCACGCTGGAAAGGAAACCCCAGCAGAGACCGAATTGCTGCCCAGCCTCCCCCAGAAGGGGATGCTACGCTGGGACGGTGCAGCAGACACAGCAGCACTGGGGAGGATGCTCCAAGCAGCAAGTACCCAGCAGGAGCACTCTCTGGATCTAGGGCAGAAGATGGATGGGGGGGTTCCCAGGATAACCCCGTTGTATTTTGCAATTTGCAGGAGCAGACATCACAACGGGAGGGATAGCTTCGGCTGAGATAAAAGGAAGGTGATGGCAATGGTGCAGGCTTTCCTATGTAAAATCTTGCATTATTTGGGTCAGCTCTCATTCAATCTAACCTCTGTTTAGGGGTAAGCGTTTTAAGTTTGAGCTTCCCATGCACACAAGGTGAGAGAAATCTTTGCAGTATGCATGGCACAGCCTTGAGTCAGGCTCTGGTGGATAGTCCTGGTGTGCAACAGGAGGAATGAACCTCTTCAGCCTTTTTAGCCTGACCCTCACAGCATACACATCTCCACACCAAGGTCAGTGCTGTCCTCTCAGCTGCTCAGACATCCCCCTCTGCCACGTCTGACACTGCTTTCCCAAAAACAAGCCACACCAAAGTCAGACACAGACACAGACACAGATTTCTAGGTTGGAAGAGACCTCAAGATCATCGAGTCCAACCTCCGACCTAACACTAAGTACTCCACTAAACCATATCGCTAAGCTCTACATCTAAATGTCTTTTAAAGACCTCCAGGGATGGTGACTCCACCACCTCCCTGGGCAGCCCGTTCCAATGCTTAATAACCCTTTCGGTAAAGAAGTACTTCCTAACATCCAACCTAAAACTCCCCTGTCGCAACTTTCGCCCATTCCCCCTCGTCCTGTCACCAGGCACGTGGGAGAACAGACCAACCCCCACCTCACTACAGCCTCCTTTAAGGTAACTGTAGAGAGCGATAAGGTCGCCCCTGAGCCTCCTCTTCTCCAGGCTGAACAAGCCCAGCTCCCTCAGCCGCTCCTCGTAAGACTTGTTCTCCAGACCCCTCACCAGCTTGGTTGCCCTTCTCTGGACTCGCTCGAGCACGTCCATGTCCTTCCTGTAGCGAGGGGCCCAAAACTGAACACAGTACTCAAGGTGCGGCCTCACCAGAGCCGAGTACAGGGGGACAATCACTTCCCTAGACCTGCTGGCCACACTGCTTCTTATACAGGCCAGGATGCTGTTGGCCTTCTTGGCCACCTGAGCACACTGCTGGCTCATATTCAGCCGACTATCAACCAATACTCCCAGGTCCTTCTCGGCCAGGCAGCTTTCCAACCACTCATCTCCCAGCCTGTAGCTCTGCTTGGGGTTGTTGTGCCCCAGGTGCAGGACCCGGCACTTGGCCTTGTTGAACTTCATACAGTTGACCTCAGCCCATCGCTCCAGCCTATCCAGATCCTCCTGCAGAGCCTTCCTGCCCTCGAGCAGATCGACACACGCACTTAGCTTGGTGTCATCTGCAAACTTACTGAGGGTGCACTGGACGCCCTCATCCAGATCATCGATAAAGATATTAAAGAGGACCGGCCCCAGTACCGAGCCCTGGGGGACACCACTTGTGACCAGCCTCCAACCAGATTTGACTCCATTCACCACAACTCTCTGGGCCCGGCTATCCAGTCAGTTTCTAACCCAGCGAAGCGTACGCCAGTCCAAGCCCCGAGCAGCCAGTTTCTTGAGGAGAATGTTGTGGGGAACGGTGTCAAAAGCCTTACTGAGGTCAAGGTAAACCACATCCACAGCCCTTCCCTCATCCACCAAGCGCGTCACTTTGTCATAGAAGGAGATCAGGTTCGTCAAGCAGGACCTGCCTTTCATAAACCCGTCGGGGTTTATGAAGTCGGGGCATCACTTTAATAAACTGTGGGGACGTAGCAAGGGAATGCTCCAGATCTACTTGGCCAAGCAACAGAGGGACGTGGCGGAGGAAGAGAGACCAAAAATTATTGGGAAAGCAAAAAGATCTCCATGGGTTGGTGTCAAGAGAAAGTTGCTGTAACTCAAGCTGAGTTGGAGTTTGCAAAGAAAAAAATCAGCAAGTCCTTTCAGTGGTATAACCAGAAAGGAGACAAGAGGTGAGTAAGAAGGCAGGGAGGGAAGAGGCAGATACTAGAAACATTCAGGTAGGGCATCAAGCTAAAAAAAACCACACCATAATTCAGTTTTCTATAAAATGTTAAATATTCTGGGTAAAACTAGGGAAAATGTTAGGAATTAGGGCATGAAAAATCAAGGGGCCACACCACAGGTGAAAACAAAGCAGCGTGGTCAATGCACCTTACCATGTAGGCAAGATCATCTCCATCCCAGGACCTCTAAAGATTCATCCACCAGGCTACATGACACCACGAATCCAACAGTAGATCTAATAAAACTGCACTTAAACAGGTGATTTTGGTACAGGAAAACCAGGGAAATTATCCAAGAAGCTAATGAAGATGGACATTAGTGTGAGAATGATGAGATGGGTAACAGGTTGACTCACGGTGAGAAACCCAGCTTTCGTCCCTCAAGAGAGCATCACACCAGAGGGAACCAGCTGGCAGAACTCCTTGAAGACTGGTTTTGGGTTTGCTTTTGTTAAATACGCATGTGACTATTGGCACAAACAAATGGGAGTGTGCTGATGAAGTGTGCTTTGATGCATTGTCACTGCAGAGTATTTCTTGGGAAGAACTGTATGAGTTTAAGGGGTGGGGTAGTACGTGTGAGATGAAATGGGATAGCACAGAACTGCAAAGTGGTGCAGAAAGGAAATTCTGTGCTATGTTCTGGGAAATTGGTCCATTGAAAGTCACCCAAGCTGGAGAGGTCTAAGCACTGGACTTGACTGTGGATGACTGTGGACCCCGAATGTGAGGAGCCTATGAAAAATGCAAAGTAGCCCCAGTAGGTACCAGGCTAATATGGAAGAAGGCTGTACTTGGAGCACCAATGAAGGTGCTGGCAAGCCCAGATCCAACTCCATTTTCTCACTTTCGGGAAAGATAAATTTTACCAAGATCAAGTGTAGATAAGGATATAAAACTGGGCTGGGGGGGGGGAAATGACCTAACTGATAAAAAGTGAATAGAAGGTTTTGGCTTGTTTTCCTTGACAAAACTAGGGGAGCTCTGGTTGCTGTCTCTCCCCAAAGGAAGGACATACGCTATTTAAGCTGGGGAGATGGTGGACACGAAAGCCAACGGGTGTGAACTGGCTGTTATTCACTAGGGCTGGGAACTAGAGGATGTCTCCAGCTTGACAGCAGCGAGGCTGTGGGACAGCCTTCAGAGGGAGGCAAGCGCCCAGATGGCCAGGAGACAGGTTTTGGGGAGGGTGAGAAAGAAAGAGCTGTAAGCAAAGCCTCGAGGTTGTATGAATTTAATTCCCACCTCATCTTCTCCTGTTTGAGTAGCCAGTAATCCCTCAGTGAGCCTCACAGAGGACTCTGTTTGCTCTGTGCTGTATCAATGTTTATCTCACTTGCAGCAGAGAAAACAAACCCGGGAAATGGGAATTTCACTCGGAGGAGAAATGCGGCAGTGCCCTGGCTCCCAAGCTGTGAAGGGCAGTGCTGCCTCCCGTTTTCAGCAGGCTATCCTCCAACCATCTTCCATTCACGCTCCGGACATTGTTGGGAACGAGAGCTAAATAGCTCCTTGCCTGTTTCATAACGGAGAAACAAGCCTCTGTAAGAGGTAAGACACTTCCTTTTCTTTACTTGAAACATCATGAACTTTCAAACTTGGCAAGGCTCTTTTGAGTTCGATCTAATAATAAACCCAAACCTTCCATCGCACAAAAGCAATGAGTCTGAACTTGCCTGAACTTGCCGCGGAGAGCTGAGATCCAAAGCTCTGTCATTCCTTCAAAAGCCGTTCTCCTCTTTGCAAGGACAGGATGTTGTTGTCATCCTCGCTGTTTGCTCAGCCTCCCTTCCTCGTGATGAAATCCCTCTATAGCGACTCTGGAGGTCCTCCTCCAGCTCCGTTTCGGGCATACAATGCGCTGCCCAACCAAATCCCTGCTCTTTTCTATGAGTGATTTATGGAGCCTCCAAGGACATTGAGACTCAGCACATTCTCTGTTTTCCAAATGTTGGTGCAATGAGCACGGTACTTTTCCTGCCAGTGGGAACCTGAAAGACCTGATGGGCTTTTCTGGCAGGACTCGTTGCCACTGGAAGGGGCGCCAAGCCGCCTGCGGAGCAAGAGGAAGTACAAATATCCATGTGCTTTGACTTCCACTGGGAGCTGCGGAAAAAAATATTTTGACTTGATTTTACAGTTCAGTTTCTTGTTAGCACAATGCGAGTGCTCGGCCAGCAATCAGAAATGCACTTGCTTCATTTGCATCATCTGCTCAGTTCCCGTTCAGTTATTAGGCAGAATTGACGTTAGAAGAAGAAGAACAAAAAGAAAACCCAAAAAACAACCACCACACTAAAGATGAGCAAAATACTTTTTCTTGGGGTACCAGTTCTCTTTTTTTTTTTTTTTATAAAAAATTTGGAAAGACTTCTGTCGTCATGAGGTGTTTATACTGGGAGGGAGAAGGGGAGTTTGCAGTGTTTGTTCTAGGTATCTAAATTTAAATGACTAACTTAAGCACATAATCTCCCTAGGCTGCCTATAAAAACCAATGGAGAGGGAAGGGTTCCTCTAGAGAGCAGTTCAAAGGCTCCTGCTTAAGTGAGCAATATTTTATTACCACTGTGCAATATAACAGGTGTTTAGAGCTACATTTTTATTTTACCTTCTTGCATGCTCCTGTTCTCCAGGATGATGTGAAAAGTACAAGAAGTTCTCTGTATATCTGTATTTGTTATCCACTGCCTTTCGTTGTGCAAATCACATTGTTAGCAGAGCTCAAGAGAATGAATTAGGTGACTCCCTTTCCCCCTCCTGGAAACCCTTTCCCACATATAAAAACAAAAAGCCCTGTCAGATCTTGACTCTGAAGCCCAGCAGGTGTACCTGTGCAGGTGTGGAGATCAATGTTGGAAATCTGTCCCTTGTATTTGGAGACAGAAGGTGAATTGGGACTCACGTGGGCTTGACTGAAACCTCATGTAAGTTGGGAAGCCTGTGATCTGGGAACTATTACACCAAATTATTCCCAACTCCATCTTGCCCATCATCCTATTTGCAGTAGGGACCACCAGTAGATGCTTCTGGTGAAGGCTGGAATGGGTTTGCAATGGATGGACTGTGACACTTGGCCACATCCTAATCCTCCAAACAGAAAATAGCTCAAGTCAGCTCTGATACATGAATGTTAGTTTCCCTTCTACACGTTATATTAACATTAACTATTCAAAATATCCATTTTCTTGCTGCCCATATAATAGGGAGAAGCTGTAACTACAACATCCCACCTTTAGAGAGGCAGTGTTTTTATAAGAAGGATAGGGGGAAAGAGGTTAGACAAAACTACTGAGTCCTCAGAGAGCTGTTATCAAGTGAACCCTGTCAAACTGGAAGGATTTATTGAGCTGCTTCCCGAGAGATATGGCCTGAATTCAGAACTATTCCGTATTTTCATTAATAAAGTGGATGAAGGAGTGGAGAGCCCCTTTGTTAGAGTTTCGGCTAAAAGCAAGGGACACTAGGGAGGAGAGGATTAGTGCTCAGGAGAGCTCAGTAATTAGGGGAATGGTTTGTAAATAAGCAGGATGCAATTTAGTGCAGACAAGTGCAAATCTGCACTTAGGTTGAAATAATCAGCTGCAGAGGTACACAGTGGGACAGAGCAGCCAGGTAGCACTGGGGAGCTGGAGGCTGTGATGGAGCAATGCCACAGCAACAGAAGGAAGAAGTAACGGGCTGGGTTGTGCGGACAGGGATGTCATGAGGGTTAATCCCTTCGGCTGCATCACTGGGAACAGTTTCTGGCATCACACCTCAGGAAAGATGAAGATGCAGTTCCTAGGAGAGCAACACAGCTGAGAGGGTGTCTAAAGAGCAGCACCTATGGGGTAAGAAGGAAAGCATTTGTTTTTAGCCTGGGGAAGGCAAGGCTGAAGGGAGACATGATAACAATCTTTGAGTGTGCTTAGCCTGCCAAAAAGAGGAAGGTGGTGAACTACTCTGTGTCCAGAAATTATCCTCTGTGGTTTAACCATGATTTTGTGTGGTTAGGAAAAAAAAAAAAAAGAGGGAGGGAGAAATTGAGATGGTAGATAAGTTGACTTTACTGCTTTACTTATGAAGTGCCTTAGGGCGTAAAGCACATGATCAAACATAGTCGAGTTACTGCAGCTTAATGAGTTATTGCCTGTTGGCTGAACCATGCTAATTAACCATGTGCATGCTCTCAGCCTGCCTCGATTGCTGGATGAAGTGGGCTTGCTTAAATACTTGTGTTTTACGTCGCAGAGGAAGCAAGCTGGAGGCTTTGCATAAGGTCAGTGATTACAGCTCAGCTGGTGGAGGGTGACTTCTAAAGGCTGGAAACTTGTCCTTGGTGCTCAGCAGTTATATCTGGGCATACAAAACAGGAGGTGACAAGGGAGGAGGGGCAGAAAACAGACCTAAACATATAAATTGTGCTAATTCAGATGCTTATGGCAGTAGGAGAGTGGCTCCATATGAATATATTGCAAATGTATTAACAGTGAGTTCTGGAAAAGAACTCATTGGTTTTTGTTTGGAAAGGCTTGTAATGTAATTTAAAAATATAGCACCAAGTATACTACAGAACACTGCATGCTATTGGACAAACTCTTGCTTTTTCTTTCTCTCTTGTTTTGCTAGTGTTTTCAAGTATATTAATCTTTTTGACTCATTTCCTCATGCTTCCCTCCGATTGTCTCTTGTAGCCATCAGTAAGGCTGTTGTTTCTCCTCGCTATGAGCCTTCTTCTTCCTTTCACTATGATGAGTAGTAGCTGATGGAGTGGAGCCTTCCTGGTGGTGGTATGAATGGGGTATACGGAGCTCAGCATTTCTTCTGATGTGCTTTTTTCCTTCCCTTCTTCCTGTCTTCCCTCCATCCTTCCTCCTTGCCCTTTGCAGTTGTTTTTCCACTGCTATCACCGGTTTGAATTATGTTGCTAAGAACGAACATTTGGATTTCACAATATTTAGGGAAGTGTTTTGTCTGCAGCAGTATTTATGTCTGGATGCTGTATGTTGCCTCTTTTAAAGCTACTCACTCATTTCCTTATAATATGCCACTTAGGGAGGCAGCAGATTTGGCAGGTACGCCTAGCAGACCTACCTGACAAGTGCCATGTGAAATGGAAGCAGAGACTTGTACTTTGCTGGTTCGTTGCTGTTTAACAGACTCAAATAAATTAGCCTGGAAAGGACCTCACGAGCTTATCTTGTTCCTTTCTCTGCTCAGGGCGGGATCAAATACATCACTGCCTTTTCTGACCGATGTTTGCCTAACCTCTTTTTGAAGCCCTGCAGTGGTGCAAACTTCATGCTCTTGGAACAATCTTTCCCAGTACTTTCCTATCTGTAACCACTCCATCTGACCCAAAATACGTAGCATGTGATGGCTTACATGCAGCTGAGCCGAAACCAGCCAAGCTACATTCATTCGCTGCTACAATCCTTGCAGTTTTCTGTAGGAGAGAGAAATGCTAGAAATCTGCGTAAAGATGTTTTGACAGCATATCTCTTTTGTAATCTAATTTAGTCTGAAGTTGATTGTTTTTCCTTCAGGACATAGATTTTTGCATCAGGAGAGAACGTACAACATACCCAGAGCTGTAATGTTACAGTAGTAATGTATATACTGCATTTCTTGAGTGCCTATGACACGAAAACAAATTTTCAATCACAGTTTTCATAGCTGTGTCTGGTGTATGAGGATGGAGGTGCTGTTTTGTACCTATCCAGTGGTGGGCTTCCTTGCTTTCTCAGCTGCATGCTCTAGACCAAGGACGTGTGATTTAGGCAGAGCTGAAATTTAGTCTAGGTCTAGGGAGTCTGTCTGCTGCAGCATGGAAATAATTGGCATCTGCATGAAGTTCATATCCAGATGTGGATCTGCAGTGGGGGAAAGTCTGTGGCTGATTGGAGCTGGCGTTTGTCTTATCTCTAGCTTTACTGCAAAGAAATTTTATCTCAAAAGAGTATTCTCTGCAGAGTTCTTCCAGTGTTGCTAATCCTCCTCCGGTATTACCAAGGAAATATCAGATGATAACTGCTCCATGGAGATCCTCAGTGAAAGAGTCATACAAGAAGAACGTGAGAACTGCAAAGCAGACTGCATTTCCAGTTATGTGAGAACAACTGTACATCTACAAGTAGCTGAAAACCGTGACGCTGGCACAGTTCTGTCACATCCTTCAGGAAATACCTCTTGTACAGACAGACCCTAGTACAGAGAGAGAGATTAAAAAACAAACAAATCATTTTCTCGCCCTGCATGCAAGGAAGAATAGTATGCAGCTTGAAAGTGAGGGTGCATGCTGGCAAAAATGAGGATTGAGCTGGGATATTAGACGAAAGAAAGCCATGCAATCAGTAGTGATCTTCTGGGATTTATTCCTGCAGAAGACTGTGGGTGCAGGTAGTACCAGCATGCTCAAGAAGCACTTAGGTAAATTCACGGACAACAGGTTTGTGAAGAGATACCAAAGGGAATAAGCAGCTTTGAGCTCGTAAAACTCCTTATGCCGCATGTCCTACCACCACCAGCAGAGGCAGAATGTGGGTTGAGGTGGGCCACTGGTCTCACCTCAGTAGAGCAGGTCTGATGTTCTTATGAGCTGCATCTCCTTCCCGTCCTGTCTGCCCTGCACGTGACTTCAAAGCCAAACCTACTTCCTGCTGGGTTAAAAAGTGTTATTTGCTGTTTTTTTTTTTTTCACAGAACTGGAGCTGGCATATGGGAAAATGGGTAACTGGGTCCGTTGTGCTAAAGGATACTGGATCTAGGTTAAGGGTACTTAGTTCTATTAACATCTCTGTGCAACAGCAGTGAAAGAAGAAGGTTGGTGACAGCAAAACACAGCCTGGGAGCACGTAGCTATTCCTCCAAACATGATGGGGTGTGTATCTGGTTTCCTCCTTCGCTGCTCCACAAGGGGAGAGGGGGGACACACCGACAGACATGCAGCTTGTCTATTTTTGCTTTCGCAGCATTTGGTGAGGGCTGGAAACGTGATGTATTTTCCAGAGCTCAGAGCATCAAATAATTCTCAGCAGTGTCACAAATAACATTGTTTCAGGTCTGTGAGGGATTTACAGACCAGAGCCAAAGACCCTTGAATTTGATATCAATAATTCTGCCTCTCGAGCTGAAGGCAAATCTCCGACGGCTATCAAGGGCAGTGTTCTTTTACACCCCTTCTATCAGCGAGGAGGCAAGACCATCATAATTAGCTGCTAATTGAGAAGCCTGCCTCTGAAAAGCACAATTTTAGAGAACAAAGAGCCAGAGAGGCCCATTTCTAGGGCTAATTGGAATTAATTCATAGCTGTAAGTGGAAGGGCTCCCACAGTCCTGGGACTCTCTCTTGCCCTCTCCTGAAACACCGGTCTAAACATATGCAAACCAATTGTAGAGGGCTCAACGTGACTTGTATGGCTCTTGTGTGATACAGAAATAACACTGCTTGCAAAAAATGAGTATAATTTTCATTTTTTATTTTTATTTTTTTTTCCCTGCCCTGATCTGTGTCTCCTTCCTGCTGCCTCAGGTCCTGCATTCAGGCTTGAAGCCTTCTGCCCTCCCTGCCCCTGGGGCTGGCACCGTGTTCTTCTGCATGGGGACTCCAGGATCACAGTCCTCACCCAGGCTTAGAGAGAGCACCCAAACAGCTTTGCTGCCTGCCCTCTCTTCCTTTTCTGAATCTGTGCACTAACAAAGTGACAAACTCATCACTTTTAGGCTACTGCAGGCATGGAGCTTCTATAGAAAAAGAGGTCTGCGAAAGCAGGCCACGCTGCCTATTGCACCCCAAGCCCTCCTGAAGATGACTAACTTCAGGCACATCCCTGAGCTGCTGGAGTCCATTTGTTTTCCCCCAGCAGGTCCACATCAGCTCTTCTTCTGCCTGAACTGGGGCTCCACCTCAGTCCCCAGCAGCCCTTCAGGTAGCGAGGACTCAGGCTGCAGCTTGCTGTCTGGATGTGGTCTCTTAAAAGCCTTCTGGAGCCAGTTTTATTCTTTAAGGACTGAAGTTAAACAAACCAAAAAAATCTGTACAGTAAACATCTCAGTAATAGGTCAACCTACGGTACTCATATCTTGTTTGAGATCACCGCGTCTCTTTTCTTTGTGTTTAAGCAACCACTCAATGGTCCCAGTGCCTCCCATTGCTTGGGCACTGAGTCAATATAAGGGCACTCCAGAGAGAAAATGTACCAAACTCTTCCCTTCTGACAGCCAGTGCTTTCCAAATACCCCCATTTTGGGTGCTCCTGTTTTTGTTTGTCTTGTATCAGGTGCTTTTCAGATGAGCTGATTTTTTTCAGAAGGTGTTGAACACCTATCTTTGGAAGACTGCATTTACTTCAAGTTGCTTCAAGCCAGGGACCCAAACAAAGAGCGAGACAATAATTGACTTGGAAAAATGCAGGATAACACATTCTTGTTAGTGATGATATTGTTGTGCAGGAGGTGCCCCACGGAATTCTGCAGTGCTGGCTTCCTTGTGGAAGGATGTCTAACAAACCTTAGAAAATTCACAGTTTAATTGTGGGAGTCGGAAGCTGATGCTGCTAAAGAAAACAATTCAGTTTAACAGGAAAGAGAAGTGTGTACTGCTCAGTAGTTGTGAAGTGCCTCATTTATGGATCCAAATTTGGTTGCACTTCTATATCTTTAGTCAGCCCCAACTGAAAATCTGGTGTATGATGCCTCTGAGGGTGTGTGCTGGGGTGCATGTGAGCATCACGTTGAAATCAAGAGTTTCTGAGCTCCTTGAGCACCTTTAGATTTCCTGCCAAAGGAAACTGATTTTCTGGAAGGTTTTCCAAAGGATTTTCTGCCCACAGATAATCATCTGTATTGTTAAGTTGCAAGAAGAATTTGTTGATTCTTCTCTACTTTGTTTAGGCACACCCTCCTTTCTGTGCAACGTATCTTGTATGTCATTACACGATTCCTGTATGCTCATTTTGGTGACGGATGGTATCTACTGCTGTCACAAATGAGGCCAACTTGCCTTGCACTGACTTTGTAGCCCACTGCTGAGAGCAGATCCAGTTGCTGCAATGTGTGCACGCATCAAGGTTTCAGATGGAGCCGAACCCAACCATAACCCCTCTGCTCCCCTTTCCCTGCCAGCAGGAGAACACATTTCCATCTGGGGCACATTTTCCATCTGACCCAGAGGTGTCCCCTCAAACTTTCCTGTCACTTAGGGCCATGCTCTGCCAGGATCCCACTAAAGGTTTAGGGAGAGCTTGAGCCTTCGGGTGCCACATGCTAGGTGAAAGCAACTAGGGTGGCAGAGGGCTGGTTTGTACAGGGTTTGCCAAACACAGCATTGC
The DNA here is from genome assembly GCF_013377495.2 of Cygnus atratus. Classification (NCBI taxonomy): domain Eukaryota; kingdom Metazoa; phylum Chordata; class Aves; order Anseriformes; family Anatidae; genus Cygnus; species Cygnus atratus. The sequence continues at coordinate 178,297,486 of NC_066362.1, read as the reverse complement.
TCCTTTCCTCAGCCTTTGCTCCTGCCCTGCCACCACACGCTGGTGCAGGTGATCAACCTACCGCTTCTGACCTGGCTTGTGCTGTAGCAAACCCAGCGCTCCTCACCACGGGACCCTCCGATTGCTTCCTGGTGATGTTTCCCTTGCCAAACATCTGGATTCCCTGTGCTGTCTTGGCTAACTTAAATAATGCTGCTGTGATCCTGCAGGCGAACCCAGAGGAGATGGCTTGACAAGGTCCCAGGCAGCTCTCTGTTGCTGAGCAGCAGAATTTCCTTCCCCTTTACACATCAAATTCCTTCTGCATTGCCTGCAATCCTACCTTCAGTTGCTGCTTGAAAAACTCGGGAATAGTCTCAGTGGGACTCGTGGTTTTCCATTAAGTCCCAATGGCTCACATTTGCCTGATTTGTTTGTATCTGCAGTGGATCACGTTTCTTGTATTAGGTCAGCAAAGCTATTTAAGTTGAATAGAAGTGTAATTTTAAAGACTTTAAAGCTATTTGTTTTTAACATCTCACTGACTTAGCCTGTAGCAGAGCAATCAGATGACTACAGGGCCATCCGATCGCTGGGCATTGTGCTCCTCCTGACCTTAAATCTCTCCCTCCTCAAGGCATGCAGTGTGGTATCAAATGCAAACTCTTTCCATGGGCTGCAAAAGTTTCTCTAACACCTTTTTTGTTTTTCCACTTTGTGCACAAATGAATGGGATTAGACATGGAACCAGAGATATGAAATACCATTATGATGGTGCTGGGACTGCGCTGTACCTAAGTGATACCATATGTTGGCCTGCTTCTAGCAGTGTTTACTGTGTGACTACATCGGCTCAGTAGGGATCTGTCTGGAAAAACAGTCAGGGTGGAAAAGAATAGCTGAAGAGAGCCTTTCTGAGCAAATGCTGACAGAGCTGCTAAGGGGCAATGCCAGAACCATCATCTTTGATGACTTTGTTTCCAAACCAGCCAACCTACAGAATTGGTTATGACCAGGAAAGGAAGAAGACTGTTCCAAAATACACTCAGGAAATGTCTTTGCCCCTCATTACTCAGTCTGTAGGCAATGATGGTCATCAACCTTGGAGAAGGCGCCCAGCCAAAATACCAAATACCACTTTGGTGTAACACTGCATGCCAGGAGACCGAAAACTGAGATGGGATGGAAACCAAAAGTTTGCAAGTGGCTCCAAGTTTTCTATCTAAATCCCATCTGCCATATTAAGGAATGCCTGTAGATTTCAATGCTTGCGTGATCCTTCTTTCTGTAGGACTGTCAGACAAGCTTCGTACACCCTGTCTGAAAACCAAAGGTGGTGACGACAAAAGTCTCATTGCCAACTTCGGACACAGGCTTAACAATCAGCTGTCCACAGCTTGGTCTTTTATGAAGGGAAATAAATCCAGTGAAATCTTTATAAATATGCACAAGTGGAGCATGGTTGATACCTCATTTATAGATTGTAATTAACGCAGTTATAACACTTCTAGCTTAAACAGAACCCTTGTCACATCGTTCCCTAAACATTTCATTTCTGAAGTCTTTTGTTTGCTCCCCTCATGAGGCTCAAAATGTACCAGAATCTGAAATATATTTGATCCAGTCCTGCAGCTGCCACCCTAACAAACATGTAAATAAAACAAGGATTCTGTGAATGGGAATCCAAAGCGGTTGTGGGGAGGATTAGGGATTAGTGAAGGATGATTCTGTCATTGTTCTCCTAATTGATAAAAGACAGGCCACAGTTATTTTGAATAAAGCTGTTACCACACAAGCCTCAAGCAACTCAGCAGAAGATGCTGTGTAATGGAGAAGAACTGCTTCTGGATGTTGACCATGTTCCTGTGAAGTTCCTTGATGCCAACTACTCAAAAATAAGGAGCAAAATGAATGAGGCAGTACCTCTGCTTCCTCTTTTTAAGCTTAACTGAGAAAATTGCTTTCCGATGAATCCACCTCATTTTTTCTCTAAAAATTTCCTTTCCTGAGCTGCACCTCCTCTGTGCCTGAGCTCCTTCCCAGCCCTGCCACAGCCCCATGGTGTGCTTTGGTGCTGCATCACTCCTGCCCGCTCAGTCACTGTCCCCTTACACAGCCCAGAAGACCCTGAGCCAAGACAAAAACAGCTCTGCATGATCCCCCTCCCAGACCAACTCTCCGTCCAATGCTTCTTCATCACCTGAACGTGACATCAAGCAGACTGATGTTTAAAACAGCCAGGTAGATGGGGTTAGATTACGAAGAACACAAGGTAGCTTTACGAGGTGTACTTAGAAATGTGTGTCTATATTTACTCTGAATATCAGCACCTCTGTTGAATATCTCTGCACATTCAAATGGAATTCAAAAGAAAACATATGAAAGGGAATAGCACACTTACACAATGTGTGAGCATCATCCTAAAGCAGAAGTTCTACTTTAGAGGACAAAAAGAAGGTGACTGGCAACTAAAAGCAGTCATCTGTTAATTCAAAGGGGATTTAAACATGGGATTCAGAAGCAGCTTATCTCTGCAGGGCGTCTGAGCAAATCTTAGCACAGACCTTACTAACCTGGCCTTCTGAGCGCTCCCAAGACAAACTGACTGCTGAGCCCCAAAGCCTCTCAAGGAACTGGGTGGGATCATGTGTGCGGCACAACCCATAGGAGCTTTCACCAAATTCCACCACGCCAGCTTTCAGAGATGATGTGCAGGGTGAAGACCAGTCCAGTCCTTTGAAGCTGAAGTGGTGGCTGCTGGTTTAGAGCTGTAGCAGCACCTGTCTGGTTGGTGGGCATTGGCCTCAGCTGGGGGAGAAGGAGAAAACATCTCCTCAGTGAAACTGGAGTAATGAAGGGTGAGAGCCACCAAAGGGCTTAAGAGGTCGTACTCCTCTGTATACAGTTCTGTAGAAAGTCACACCGAGTGAGTTCCCATGAAGTATGTCTTGTCTCCTTCCCAGCTCCATCCTGGAAGTATCTCCGTCCTCCCAGGGCTGCTCTAGATGCCAAGTTTACCTTTAATACCAATGTGTGGACCCAAGACCACATCGCACCCACTTGAAATTGCCTTTGGGAGAGAGGCCCCCAAGGAATTTTTAAGTTCATGCATGTGAGATGAAAAATGGCCATCTTTGAACTTGAGTTGCTCTCCTTTTCTCCCTCCCCCAAAGCAAGTGTGTAAACAAACCAGCCAAAGGCGGAGGTTTTGATTTTCCTTGCATTCTTCCAGCTTGGACCTCCTGTCCTTCCCCTCATGCCAGTCAGGAAAGAAAAAGAAGTGCTCTGTTTCTGCTCATTTGGCAGCTGCTACCGAGCCTGCATGAGAAGTGAAGAGTGATGTGCTGGAGAAATCTGATTCCCAGTGCCACAAGGACCTGCAAGGAAACAAGAACTGCTGCATATATCCAGAGGAGCTAAATGGTCACAATGATCCCCTAAAAGTCCAAGGAAAGCATTTGATAAGCTTTAAGTGGTCATCATGAGTAGTGGGATGAAATTAAGAAAAGGAAGCTATCAGCCCTGAATCAGGAAATATTTACTAAGAGTGGAATTCGTATTTTCTGAGAGCTTCCCAGGAGAAGAGCAAAAGCTGTGTGAATTTTAAAATTTAAAACTGAACAAGACAAAGCCCTGGTAGATGAAACAGAGTCAATAATCCTGCTCGGGGACGGGGTGAACTGCTGGCCTCACGTCACATGTCTTTTCCATTCCTCACTTCTGTGATACTAAAAAAAAGCCTGACCCAATCCAGGGATTACACGAAGAATGCACTTTAACAAAGGGAAACGCATGGCCTTTCTGCTCACCCTTTAGCGGTATTTAGGACCAGAAGAGAGGTTGGTCTGAACAGTCAGAATTGCATTCCTATCTGCGTTTAACAAATGCTATCTGAGTTGAGAGGAAAAATATATGTAGCCTCTTACTAGAATATTTTCTCCATGTTCTTCTTTAAGCCAGATGTCAAGCGGAGGCAATGATGGCCGGCCATTGAAACCATTCTTACTTACCAGTCTGTCTGAGAAGCTATTTCTTCCTGCCTCTGTGTGAGAATGGGCTAGTCACCAGTGCTGCTCAGCAATTAGGATATTAATAGTCCTATTACTCTGTGCCGTCTAGTTTGATTTCAAATTCATGGTGCAGCTAGATGAGGTCTGTTCATAACAGGAAAAGTACAGAGGTGCAGGAAGACTGAGTCAGAAGAGAGCTTTGAAATGCATCAAGCAACCATTTAATTAAAGAAGGGCGCTCTAATATTGTGTTCCAAATGATTACTTATTTATACACTCCTCAAATAGTGCTATTTTTAGGCCACATTTTGAAGAGAAGACAATTTGTATTTTTACATGCAGACAGCCCTAAAGATAAATGAGCTGCCAGCACAGCACTGCCAAGAGCATCTCTACGTCCGTCCTGGTTCTTCTGCTGCCTCACAGCACCTACGAGTGCTAGAGATCAAAATAGCCACCTGGGATCATGCTGTTCTACATCCACAGCCATGAGAGCTTCTCCCCACTACCCTCCTGCCAAAGCAGGGGGATGTTTTCCAAATGTTGAGCACTCAGTGGACCAGGGAGGAAAAAAGCAGAGTTGCGTGTCTTGATGCGGCATCTCACCTCCGGGCATTGTTAGGACATGATTTGAAGGTGCCTGGGGCTGGTGACCACAAGTCTGGAAAGATGGATGGGAAGAAGTGTAGGATTTTGGGGAGGTTGTGCCGTCTGGTGAGAAAAAAGGATTTGGGGCTTCTAAATTGTGGACTTCCAAGGACTGAGGTACAGGCAGGACTTCAAGACAAAAGTGCTGGAATAAAATCAAAGGCAAATGCTGCATCCAAGTGTAGAGCTTCGTCCTTCACTCCTCTGATATTTTCCGAGTGTGGAATCTGAACCCAGGGATTTAGCAGGGCACCATTTTAAGTCCATTTTGCACTGGTCTGCATAACTACGCAAGTTGCAAGGAAATAAAAATGTTGGCTCCCATAAACGTTCGAAAACATGAGTTTTTCTTAGGAACAGAGCTGGGAAGGGCCTGTGTGTGAAGGAATGAATGTTTGCTGAGTTCCCGAATAAATCTTAGCCCAGTTTGAGAGGCTCAAAAGACCAGTGGCTTCTTCCAGTTCCTTCCCTAACAAAGAGCTGGACCCAAGTGCACTGAAGTCAAAGAGAAAGAGTCTCATTGACATCAAAGGACACTGAATCAGACACGACGAGGGACAGTCTCAGCCAGGGACCAGCAGAAATAATAGCATGTGATGTACGTGACCAAGTGCCACTAACCAACAGCCCGGATTCCAGGCATTAAACACAGCAAACAGCGAACTCGCGAACAATTCATGAAGATGTGCCAAAAAAATTCAAAGAAAAATATGTAAGGAAACGGCAATGTGTTTGTGGGTATTCTGAGAGCAGAAAAATATGTTATATTTGTGGAATAAATTAGTCTATGGGAAGTGTTCCCTCATCTCAGAGTGGTGTGCAGTTAAGTCAGCTCATCGAACTCGAGCTTCTTTTCTGCTGCCAAAGGAACCAGATAAGTACAGAGCCAAAGATGAAACAAGTTTTGATCTGCTTTTAAGAACGGAGTTGCCAGCTACATCTCGTTTCAATAGTTCTCATCGTTCGGATGGTCATTTTTTTGCTGCTATCTGAATGTTTCGGTTTACTCTCACACAAACGCTGACAAGCTTTGGTCTGGTGTTTATCCATATCAGACGCTGCAAAGCTTGTCCAGTCTCTTATCTCCGTCTGATTAGATTACTGTATTGCCCCGCCGCGAGGTTCGCCAGGCTGCTTCCTCTCGCGGGGAATGCCACCGCTGCGAGAGCATCACCCAAGGCACTTGATTCTGATACCATTGTGCCTTTCACTGGCTATGAAGGAAAAGGATTAAATGAAAATGGGAAGAATCTGGAGCTGGGGTCCAGATCGACTGGAAAATGGGGTAACAGCAAGAGCAGGCATCTCTCTGACGTGATGAGGAACAGCACGGTAAGGGAATGAGGGTCAGGCTCAAACGTGCTGCTTGCATTTGGTCTTCTCCAGACTGATGTGTCAGGGATGCCTGGGGACTGACCTGTGCTTCATTCATGGGCGCTCTCAGGGAATCAAAACGACCCATTTGACTCTTTCCCAAGGGGATATGTGCTTGGTACAAGGAGTGGAGTGAAGGTGCGACTGGGTACGTCCACACCACAGTATGGTGCTTTCTGGTGGTAGTTACAAAGACTCTGTCAGGAGCTATGTGGGTATTAGCCATGCACAATCAGAGGCAAATGAATGAAGGGTTTTTTGGGTACAAACTTGGAGAGCCAAGGAGTTTTTTTAGATGAGTGACCAGACCATTGGAAAGAGGGAATATTGAGAAAGGTAAGACTCCAGGATAAACTTGTTTACCTGCAGGTGTTGGCAGCCACCACAGCTGCTCAGCTGCAGGTTTGGACATAAGGGTTTCATCCGTATTCACTGGAATAAAAGCTGGATTTCTGTTGGGCTTCTAAGGTTGGGTATCAACCAGAGGCAGGGCACTCCTGGGGCTGTTCCACTGCCATCCGAGCTGCTGGAAGTGCCAGCTCTCCTTGCAGGTGGCAGCTATAAATAAATGCAGGTGGGCATAAATGGTCCCATGTACTAACCAGTTCTCAGTCCCCATGAGTCCTCTTTGTACCCGTGCATCACAAAATGCTCCACAGACCTTAACAGAAACAGCCTCAAGGACTTTTTCCCATCAGGAAACGTGTTAGATGTCTTTGTCAAGCTCTCACACACAAAACCAGAATGGCATAGGCTGAAGGTTTCTTAAATCCCCAAAGATAACGTATCTCCCTGCTTCCCTGGCAAGTCCCTGTCACTGAACATCAGGACCTCTTTGCCTTTCAGACATCCAACTGGCTGCTGCTGCTCCCTGCATGATCGAAATCCTGTTTGATATGGTCCCCTTGCTGGTGTTATTTATAGCTGCTCTTAGTTTTCACCAGACTGGGCTTTTTTACAGTGTTTTTTTTTTCTCTCTCTCTTTTTTTTTTTTTTTTTTCTTCAAGTACTGTGAGGGTCTTCTGTGTGACAGGTGCTGCTCAATATTACTTGTTTGCCTTGAAATTTTGTTCTCATCTAGTGATTTTCGGATACATCAGTTGTTCCATTAGGGCTGTCACTTCCCATAGGCTTTCAGAGAGCACCACATTTTAATCGCTCACAGCCAATGCTTCTTCTCTCTTTGCTCCCCCTACCATGAGCTGGCTTCTGATTGCCAAGGCTCGCACACCAATACCTCCCCCTTTTGTCTGCCACAGACAAAGGGCTACTGAGTGCTACTCCGAGGCTCATTAAAGTTCACAGCATTGCTTAATTTTTTATTTTTTTTTCGAGTTACCATGTCAAATGTGCTTAGCAGGGTTGCTGGCTCACTGCAGTGGTGCACAGTTTGGGTGTCTGTGTGCTTGGCCATGCTTCTGGTGATTGGGGAAGTGTCTGGAGGGGCCTTTGGATGGAAATCCCTTGGCCTGACTGAGCAATGCTGGGGGTTTTTGTGTTTCCATGAAGCCTTGGGATGGCCTCTGTACTACCAGGCAAACACCTCTTTCCCACCAAAGGTCTTTCTGCACAGGGCAGAAATGCTGCAGCAAACGCAGTGTGAGACTTGGCTGTCTTACAGGAGCAGATTTACTGGTGGGGATTAAACAGGCCTTTGCCATTCCTCTCCATTAACACCATCCAGCACATGGTTGGTGTCACAAGACGATGTGGACGGGTCTGCAGCTGCCCTCTTTGCAGCTTTGACATCCTGCTCATGTACTTCAGAAGCCAAGCCGGTTACTTGGTCATGAATTCAAGTTCTCTGGTCTGATCTGACTGAGTGTGGTGTAAACACATCAGAAAAAGTGCATACGGACTCAAAACAGCCCTACACACAACAAAGATTTGGGTTAGTCCGCCCTGCAAGGACTGTCCTGCAAATCATGGTCTCCCACTTTTCAGCTGATGCAGTGTGATGTTGTCTCAACTCCTCTGCCCTCGGGAGCCTGAACTTCCAGTGCAGCAGGAAATGTTTTTGGTCCCACACCGGTGACAAGATCTGCCTCTTACAATTGCGTCTGACTTGCGGGAGCTAGCCAAGCTATTCTGCAACAGGCAACCCGTATCAGATTTCCTGCTCCCCGAGTCTTGGCTTTGCTCTGCTCTGGGGTTTGCACTAGGAGCTAGCCAAAGGCAGAGGGGAAAGGTGGGATATTTTTGCATAGTTATACAACTTAAAAGCAGACCTAATAAGGTAAGGAATCATGTACATAAGCGGTATAACCTAGTGTCTTTCCCCCATTTTTCCTTGCTCTGTTCAGGGGCTTCGTGTGTCCTGAGCTCGTGCATGTGTCCAGCATCGCGTGGCTGAAGTCTCCCTGGTCTCTGTGTTTGTCTTGTAGCACAACAGGGTGGTGGCTCCCTCCGAGTCCCTCTGGCTCTGCTTACAGAGACATGTGAAGCAATGATAATTTTTCCCTCATGCCTTCATGGTGCGAAGGAAATGCTGCTGGCCACTTCTACTTGCAATCCATTTAACTGACTTTTAATGATGAACAGACCTTTCACTGGCAGTAATTAATGCTCACTTAGCTTTTAGCATTCGGGAACTCAAAAGCCTAGGAAGAGTTCATGTCTGAGAGCACCAACCCAGTGCACCTGGGCAGGATGGTGGGAGTTAGCCACAGAGGTGAGCAGAACTTTGAGTTATTTTCAGTTTGGGGGGTCTTGGTTAGTTCTAGTCTATTTGCTAATCTTTCTGCTCCACTTTTTGCTTCCAAAAACTTTGCTACACTTCTCGTTGGCGTTAACTCTGAGCATTCATCTCTGTGTTGTCTGTTTCTGTCTGTGGCTGAGGTGGCTTCCAGGGGCTTCCCTGGGACTTTCCTTTGCCATTAGGAAGGATGAAGTTGGCCAGAGTGCTGTGTGTTCAGTGGCTCCAAGGAGATGATGTGCAATTCTTTCATTGCAAACAAAAATTTCTTGCTTTTTTTTTGCTGAGAAAGAGCACCCTCCATTCTCAGATGCTGTCCACTGCCAAAGGTGTATTGTCTAATTCAGCAGAACTTCTGTCATGCCCTTTCCTGCCTTTGCTTTGCTTTATGTGAGGGAAAAGGGCTCGTTATTTTTGTGAGTTCAAATTATATAGGTGCAATTTTACACTGTGGTAATTGTGCTGACCTAGGTATGATTGCTGATTTCTAGCTCTGTGAATGGAGAATTAGGTCCACAGGAGGTGTAGGAAATTTTTTTTGGAAAGAAACCTCCCTCAGAAGAAATTGGTTTTAGTTTTGGGAAGGATTTTTACAGTTTTTTTTTTTAATTAAATCCAGAGGCTTTTGGAAATTCTTTGTCATTGCAGGCCACAAAGCTGCATTTTCTTCATGTTGCTGAAACAAGAAATCCAAAGGAAGCAACTACCATCCAAGTACTGCAGCTAATGGCCCATGTTAACAAGTGGTCCTGGTGGAAGTTGAACACAGCGAAACGGGTGGAAAATAAAAACTGAAAAGAATGAGATTGTTATCCATAGGATAACAAAAAACAAAACCAGAGAAAGACATCTCCTTTTTTCTTATGTGTTAGTGCTAAGGATCTCATCATTACGTGCTGAGGTAACCACTCCATATAAAGTATATTCATGGCTACCACTGAATTTTGTGTGGATTTATCCTAAAAACATTCCTGTTTCATGGTTTTATTGCATTTTAGTGGTGGGAAGTTGGAGCTAATGATACTAAAACTCAAGCTTACTCAGGTCACATAAGAAGTCGGAGAGGAGAGATTTCCCAAGCCCTAGGCTGGTTGAATTATTTCTCCTTTCTGTTGCAGAGCTCCTAATTCCAGAAATACAGAAAGAGAGTTTTTACATGGGCATTTACATAGGAAACCACTTTGTGAGTGGTCTGGGAGGTCCTGAATCCTGTGCAAGTTACTGTGTCTCCAGGAGGAGAGAGGGGCACACAGCCAGACAGCATGTAGGGCATCAGGAAGCCTCGGATTTACTCTCAGGCTCTCCAGCAAACTTGCCCTGGGACTTCAGACAAACCTCTTCACTTCCTTTAGTTTTGTATTTTTCATCTGCAAAAACATGTAAGGCGGCTTACCTGTTTTACCTGAAAAATGATGGGTTCCTATTTTTGGAACTGTTGATGCTAAGCTTTGTTAAAAAGCTATTGCAGACAAAAAAATTGAGATAGAAATCACCTAACCTGTAGCTACCCATTTGTATTATGATTGACTTAATTTTGCATTTCTAGTAAAATTTGTTCTAGAATGCCTTGGAATGGAAACAATGGGAAACCTTACGTGGTTCTGCCACAGGAGGCGATAGACCAGATTGTGTACCTGGCTGCACAATGCACTTACATATTTAGATTGAAAATATCACCTCTGCCTGTACCCTTGCCCACCTCATGTCAGTTGACCGTCAGTGTTACAACCAAATCACTGCTGTTATTGCCTTTGTGCAGCGCCAATTGCCTGCCATCATCCTGTCAGGCACTTACACCTAGTTCTCCTAATGTAATTTATATTAAGCCAATTTATATTCTACAACGAGTGCTTGATGGAGAAGGTGCCCACAGGAGACTCATGTGCTGTTTTCTCTCAATGGTATTTAGCTGATCTGCTGACAGGAATTACCTCTCCCGGTAGGATTTGATTCATTTGCATCCTCAGACAATCAAAGCTGATGCAACACAGTCGCTCCAAGAACAACCCCTGTTTTTCAGGGATTGCTTTGCTGTCCTCCCTGTGGGATACAGGATAAGTACCTATAACCTGGTCCTCCAGAAGCCCCCCAAATACTCTCCTGTGGCCTCAGATCAGTTCCTGTGAAGATACATTTGCATTTCTGTTTATTTTAGTTCTCATTGCATTTGCTTCTCTTTCTCTATTGAAGCTTTCTCCATCTCTGTCCATCTGGTTTATAGAAACATAAAAACAATAATAACAATATGAACAAACAGAACATGTGAAAATTGCTCGGCTGCCTGCAGTGCTCTCCTTTCAATCTGTCAGCAACAGACCCAAGCCCAGTTAGGGTTTTTGCCTACACGAGTTATTTGCCACTGGAACTACACTGATAGAAGACCAACCTGATACCAGCTCCACCAAATCCTGTTAAGGTTTTGTTGCTGTAATTCAGCTTCTTCACCTATTATTTGTATTTCTTTACATCTCTGGGATCTATACAGTGCTGTGCTTGCTGGGTGCTTTGGGAGTACTAGCAATGGGCCAGCAGACAATCCAAAAATAGATATAAGTAGCTTCAGGTCGTCTGGAGGGGTCAAGAGGGGGTGTGTAACATGCCCATTACATTTACTGGAGAGGTGTTGAAATCTGGTGGTTAATATGGGGGCAGAGGAGGCATTAATCCCCTCATTCTCTCAGCCCCCATTATGTCCCTGCCAGACTATGATATAAGTTTGCATTCACAGTCACAGTCCCACCAGGTAAGCCTGCAACATCTCTTACAGAGCAAGCGTGAGGAATCCCCATCCCTTCCTTGCTCATGCTCAGGAGCTGAACGCCCTCCTCTTCTCCTGCCTGGCACTCTCTGCAGGGGAATCAGTTCCCTCCAGGGCAATTGGGTAACTCCTGAGGCAAATCACAGAGCCATAGAAAGGTTTGGGTTGGAAGGGACCTCAAAGATCACCTAACTCCAAACCCCTGCCATGGGCAGGGACGCCACTCACTAGATCATGTTGGCCAAGGCCCCATCCAGCCTGGCCTTGAACACCTCCGGGGATGGGGCATCCACAACAAACGTCCCCCACGGCCTGGTTCCTGCCCAGGGAGACCAACTACATCGCTTTGCCACCAGTCCAAACCCCTGCTGGAAGGCACTGCCCCTCAAACCAGCCATAACACGTCTGCTGGTTGAAGAAGGCTGGACGTGACGGCCCCATATCCCGCAGGCTGCAGCGTGGGCCCGCCAGCCCAGGGAGAAGCTTCAACAGCTTCTTTCTCTGTTGACCTATTTTCTGGGTGACATTTTCTGCTTCCCCTTATTGTTCTCCACCGAGTTTGCAGCATGACAACCTCAGGGCACTGAGGGCCCTCAGATGCTGCCAGCCGGCACAGGCCCACCAGCCCTGGGCTCCTGGCCTGCTCCTACAACACTCTGCTGATTTCCTCCTTCCATAGGTCAGCCCTTGCTGCATGGCAGGGATAGAGAACACCGTATGAAGCCCAGGCCAGCACTTAAGCCAGAGATGTACCCTTTAGTTATTTTTTTTTCCTTAGTGGCTTTTATTTTATGTGCTGTAGAGTTTTCCAGGCTTTGGCTCCCGGCCTTCCTAAAATAATTATGCGACTTTGAAAAAACAATTCATTTTTTCACCACTTCTCCAGCGCTGCCAGCTTTTTGTGGCTTTACAGAAAATCTTGTGCTATTTGGTGTTTTGCCTAAAGTTACATGCGATTAATCAAAGAAGCTCAAGCCTTCACTGAAAAATACATCCTTAGCTCAGAAGCTGGAGGATCCGGTCTCTGAGCCCAAAACTTTGAGACAGCCACCACATGTACTCAATGCCCTTTCCATATTTCTTGCCCTTCCTGCAAGGTGTAGCCCAACAGCATGCCCCAAGTACCAAGTCAGGGGCACAGGCAGCCCCACCAGCGGTGTTAAACAACAATTTTCATTGTCGTGGTCCGCAGGGCTCCTGCGAATTAGCACAATGAGACATTTACCAGCACAATGAGACATTTACTGGAGGGCCGATGGGGCTCTGGCCGTCCCCCCCCATGCACGTTAGCTGCAGCTGGCGTGGCACGTGCTGCCCGATCACAAAACACACGCCTGCAGCTGCACATCCCCCCTGATCACATCAGGGCCAGCTCTGCCCTCCCTCACCATGCTTAGGAGCAAGAAAAAATTAATAAATAATACACCAGAGGAAAGATTAAGCCTTTCAAAAGGAAGTAAATTATTTGAATGAAAGTATTTCAAGGAAGTGATTTTATCACTCTGAAATTTTATCCATCCTTTGAAAAATAAACAACCTCAGTAACTACTTTTTCAGGCTACGTTTTGCTGGCAAGTTTTATCTGCAGAAAGGATTAGCTTATCCGTGGATGGGACGTGCTGCACACACCCTGTTCCCATGCAGATTTGTGCGGAGTGGAGCTGCCTTTCCAGCTCTGCGCTATGACATTTTTATGTAGCTAAATCAGATGACTGCAAAGACCATTAGAGCAGTTTATCGTTGGAATCTGCAGGAACATACTGTACCCGAAAGGAAAATGCTCACTGATAGGGGAAGTGCAAGATCTGTGATCCTTGTAATTATGCAGATGATCTTCTCCAGAGGTCTGTGGTATGTGAGCAAGTCCACAGCGAAGGCTTCTGGCAGCAGCACTTTAGTAGCCCACTGAAATCCTACTGCTCCTGCTCCCAATCCACTTGGCTGCAGCCCTGCCTGGCACATTATTGTGGATGGTTTTGTTTCTCGCTGGGGACGTTACAATTTTGACATCCAAAAGGCTCTCTGGAGTTAAAGTGCTGCTCATCCTGGGCAGTTTCGCAGATGTTTGCACCTTGCAGCTCACCAGTGGTGGAGACACCGGACAGAAAGGGATGAATGACTTTCAGAGCAAGATGCCACTATCACCAACACAGACCGGCAGTGTGCAGGCCTGTTACTTCCTCCAAAAATATTAATCCAACACCTGGCCCAAGGAAGTATCCCCAGCAATAAATACCTCAGCAAAAAGAAACCTCTCTCTTCCCACAGCAATGTTTCAGCTTGATATGAAACCAGGTGTGAGAGCGGCATGTTCCCCAGCAAGAAACAAAACTCACATGCTAAGAATATGGAAGGCTCCAGGCAGGAAAGCTGCCTGGTGATATTTGCGTTATAATTTCTTATAGGGGCATTGCAGACATCCGAAAGAATTGGGAACTCAAAGAGGTTCTCCTCGAGGGACTGAGAACACATCAGTAGTGTGATTGGCACAACAGAGGTGCAAAATGCTGCAAGATTTGCTGCTGGTGTCCCGCCTTGCCAGGTGAAAGCCGTCCTCCTCCCAGTAACACTCTTCCCAGAAAAAGCATGTCCTTGCCAGAGATCCCAAAGCATCTTAATGTTGCAGGGCTGTACACCTCTTGTGACCCCAGGGCAGCCTTTCAGTGCAGAATACGATCCCTGCGTCTTCAAATTGATCAGAAAAAGCAGGACTTTAATTACAAATACGCAGTGGAGAGTACAATACGAAGGACACAGTGTCTGCTTCTAACCTCTAAGAGTTTATCATGGAGATTGTAGGAAGGGCTAGCTGGGATTTGGACTCAGTGTTCAGGACATGGTCCTGCCAGCACCCCTGCCCCAGTTGGGACCTGGTTGTGCTGGGTTGTTCTGTACCCATCCTCAGCAAGACCCAGCCCCTTCCCCATTAACCGTAGTGCTCGGAATAAGGAAGATGGGAGATGGGAGTAAGGAAGCTGTTGTTCCAGTTTTCCTGATAAGGACCTGCAGGGACTGGAGAAAAAGTGTTTTGCACAAGGCCATAAAGGACAACTGTTTCAAATCTGGGAAACAAGCCTGAACCTCTTGACTCTTAGTGCCCTTTCCTCTTTGGCAGTAGCCTGACACACTTTTCCAGTCTCTGGGAGCTGAGGCTTCAAATCTCCAGGGCAGAGGACAGCCAGGCTGACACAGAATGAAGCTTTGGTGCCTGGCTCTTGGAAGAGCTCATGGGACGTTTTTTGATGTGACCCGTACACGCAGCTGGGCACGCCACATGAACTGCAACAGGCTGGCGGATTTGGTAGGGAAATGGCCTGGAATGGCTTTTGGAAAAACTATAAAAGCCCACTGCGAACAGAGCTGTGCACCCAAAGCTCTGCATTTCCAGTCCACTGGGGACCAATATGAGTTCATCCATGCAGCTAGTAGCTACAGGTGGTGAAAATGAAAATTGCAGATGAAGAATTTAAGTATCTGGGCATGTTCAAGGGGCAGCACATCAAGTGCTAATTCCCTGTCGCCTGGTAGTATTACAGGGAGCCAGAACAGAGAGGGCAGGGACCTTCTGCAGTGCCAAGTCCCAGACAGAGAACTAGATACATCCCATTCCCACAGCGTATTATAAAATTGCAACAGACAGCTGCAAGGCAAGAATGAAGGCTGTCATGCAAAAGCATGGTTGGAAGACAAGTTGCTGAAGGGATAGGTGGATGTTCAGAGCAGAAAAAAGCAGTTATTGGCAGGATGCAGCCCTTGCATGTGGTTTATCTGCCAACAGGCAGATTTATGCAAGAAAAAGCTTAGCTGAGCTAATCCCAGTGCTGGAAGCCTACAAGAAGAAGAGCCGCCCATACAGGAGTGAGATGTGAACCTATGGAAATGCACTTAAGGATGATATATTTTCTTATATCTTGGGGGGCGTTTCTGTTAAGGTGTTCAGTTGGGCAGCATCACTGAACCTCGAGCTGCTTAACCTTGGGACCACAGGATGGGGATTCAGGCAGCTCATGGCCAGGACTTGCTTGGATGGATAATCTTGTGATGGATCAGCAGCCCCTCACCAGCATGGGGGCTCTGCTCTTCTCATGCTGCAGATTGCCGTGCCCAAAGCACAGAAACATATATATTTGCCTATGTATGTATATATGCCCAAGCATATAAGAAGTCAAACAAAGCATTACAAATGTACAGTGAAGAAATAACAATCTGCCTTCTTTGATTAAACAGCCTGATTTACTGGGCTAAACAATAGGTTTATTGCTCTGTGCTACGTAATTGTTATTAGAGGATGCATCTGGTCTCTGCATAGAAATGAACTTTTGTGAAGCTAACGTATTCCAAAATAGGAGGAAGAAAGCAACTGTCAAACCAGGTCTATACACACACACACAAAAAAAAAAAAAGCTGGAAAAAACAAATAAATTTTGAATGATATATACTTAAAAAGGTTGTAGGAGAGAGTGGCTCTTTGATATTATAGTGGCCAAACTATGACATTTATAGCTCTCCTCCTGACTGCCCATTGGAGGTTTTCCTTTTCTGCTGAGCACCAGCAACCACTACAATACTTAAAGAATTTACTGCCCCTTTTTTTTTTTTTTTTTTTTTCCCCAGATGTGGTGTCACAACCACTTTTGAGCTTGCTGGAGGTGTCCAAAGCTTGCAAAAATAATGAATTCTGCTAAGTACCTGGGTAAATGTCCAGGGCAGAAAGTTGATCTCCAGCCTGCATGAGCTAAAAGGTGTCACTGGGTGGGAAGAGGAGCATTCGGAGGGGGGCACAGCTCCTGCTCCTCAGGCTGTGCTGCTTAATGTGGAACCAGGGACTCAGAAACGTCTCATGGCTGTCAGCACTTATCGCTGTCACAAACAGGGGAAAAAAAAAGCAAACAAGCAAGCCCACAGCAGTGCTAAGGAGATTAAAAGGACTGAGTGGTGAGACCTCACTTGGGTCTTTCTCAGTTTTTTAATGAGGCATAAAAAGGGCCTTTGAAGGTGGGTTATTTATTTTATTTTTTTTCCTTTTTCTGCTTGTTTTGCTACATTAGAAATTTAGATTGCCCTTGCTTTCCCAGGAAGACTCAAGTGGTGAATGACTTCCAGCAGCACAGGAGCTTTGCAGCCACCAGCAACGTCCTTCTGTCCCAAGTGGGTGCCCTCCTCATCGTCCTCATGCACAGACAACACCTAAGGGTGGCATTTTTGTTGGCGATGAGTGATTTTCACCTCTCATCCTGCGACATCCTCAAAAGAGGTCAGGTTTTTGGAACTGATGAGCACACACGCCATGGAAGAAGTCAAGGTGTACTGAGGTTCTTCAACATGGCAGCGAGAAATTAAACCTTTCTACACAAATAAGCTAAATAAAGCTCAGACCAGTTACAAAATTCACCTTTCTCTTTGGAATAATTTACTCTTAATACACTCTTAGCCTGGGAGAAACACGGGACCTCCGAGAGCTGTAGGATTATTTGTATGGGAGCTGTAGTTAGGGGAAGAGATTGAACAGTGAGTTCAGGGGTAATAAGTTGGTGCCATTCTTAAAAATATGCACACTCACATGTCCAGATGCTTCAATTGCAGAAGGCCACATCACTGAGGAAGAGGGCAACTGCTAAGGCTGTTTTGCTTCTTACACGGACTGGGGCTTTCAAGCCACCACACTCATGTTTGCGTCCTACCAAACTCTACCGTCACATCCAGGCATGCAAGAAAATGTGAGTCACATCCCTTCAAAATTAGGAAATGGGTTTTAAAAAGTACCCATTTTCTGAAAAAAAAAAGTGCTAATTTATTTTTCTCTCTGTATCTGTCAGAGTCACAGCTTTGGAGGAAAAAAAGTTAAATTTTTAAGAAAAATCAAATGTAAGATTTTTATGTAATCCTGTGATCCAAGATGATGATATCTTATGAGATCCATCACGCTGTGATACTTGCACTTAATTTGTGAGGTTTAGAGGCTGGAAACTGGATACACGATTGTCTTATAAAAATGCAAACAAATCAAAACGGTCTTCAGCTTTTCTTCAAGCAACAAAAAGCTTAATAAAGAAAAGATGTTAATACTGAAACTGCCTCATTTCTGTCTTGCTCTGCTTCTTATACCAACCTCCATAAGTTTTGAGTTTCCCCCATTGAAATAAATAAAAAAAATGTAGAGGGAGATTTTTTTTTTTAACTTTTTCCTTAATCTCCCCTCTTCTTCCCTTTTCTGTGTAAATGGGTGGAGGGGACAGCAGGACAGAGCAGCCTCAGCTCCTACTGATGGGTGTTGCACCTACAAGAAAGCAAAAAGCACAAGGCTGGAGCTGTATCCCCAGCTAACGCAATGGGTTGCCCTAGGCACTGCGCTAAATACATTAGCACTGATGAATATACATATTGGAAGATTAAATCTACTTCCTAATGGAACTTCTCACTGGTAACCTTTTCTTCTTGTGCCTTTGAACTCCGCGGTTGAACTACTGCTTTGGGGTGGAACGGCTTCCTGAGTCAAAATACTTAGGGTATGTTCATCATCAAAAGGTTAAAGAAAATGCACACCATCCAGAAAATAGATTTGGTGAATGAAACCAGTGAAACCAGTTTCCATAAAGCGCCCTCAAATTTAGGTCTTGATCTAGG
Organism: Cygnus atratus; assembly: GCF_013377495.2. Taxonomy (NCBI): domain Eukaryota; kingdom Metazoa; phylum Chordata; class Aves; order Anseriformes; family Anatidae; genus Cygnus; species Cygnus atratus. Next base: position 178,279,398 of record NC_066362.1, on the reverse strand, counting down.
AATTTGTTTTAAAACACTAATTTTCTCCCTGGGAACCCTGTTACAGGCAGGTGGACTTCATACAGGGGAAAATACTCACAGTGCAAGACTATCCCTTTTTTCCTGATGCTACAAAAGTCATTCAAAACCTATTTCCAGCCTGGCTGAAGACTCCAGAAGAGCTGGGCTCCAGCTGCAGGTGCCTCATCCACCAACCAAACATTGCAGTGCTATTTCCCCAGCTCACCTTATCTCTAAAGCAAAAAAAAAAAAAAAAGAAGATGCTGTTGCAGTCTTTTGGCAAGAAGCAGCAGCTTTGTGACCTGGCATTACAAGGCTGTTTCTCCATCCAAAGATCTGGCAGCAGAGGCCTCCATCTGAAGACGTCCTTCCAGTGAAACAGTTTGGGTGGAAACACCAAATCAAGCCTGTTCATACAGGCTGCATCACCCCACTTGCCCCAGGATGGAGTGCGGCCCCCCCCTCACTTCTGTCTAGCTTCAGGTAGAGCCAGAAGCTGGTGGTGCCCTTTGAGCGTCCTGTAATGCTGGGCACATCCAAGACAGCTGATCCATCTCTGTGCCCTCGGATGGGAGTTGGACTGCCCAGATGCCTCTGTCCTTAAAAAGGGTGCACCACCGCAGGGATGAATCCTATGGGTTTCTGCAGTGCCTCCCCAGACACTAATGCCAATGAAGGTGGCAGCAGCTTGGCTGCGGAAAGCTGGAAGCCAGGACAATAAAACAGGATTTTTTTTTGAGGTAGTAAAGCTCTTTTTTTTTTTTTTTTTTTTAATTGCCAATAAATAGGAGAACTGTGGGGTTTTAAAAGTAGGAAGATGAGAGGATGAGTCAGACAGTTTCTGACCGCAGCTTTGCCTGCAAACTGGGGAAATGCAAAGAGAATAATTTCTGCGCTATAGAAATGTCTAATTATCATCTGCCATCTCAAATGCCTCCAACCAGAAACTCCTGCAGAGACCTTTGAAGCTATTTTAATGCAGAAAGTAGGAAAATACTCTGTCAAACTGAACCAAGATGCAGAATGTGATCACATAAATCCAGCGTCTTGGAGCACAGCCCAGATGTTTCTGACTTTGTTGGTTTTTGCTGCAGTTTAGCAATTCAGCAGAATCATGTTTGCAGCCCCGGATCTACTGGTTTTGGTAGTGATGTTACTTGAACTAATCGCTTATGTAAATAAATGTTTAAAAAACTACAGGAAGGCTGAGGCAACTGCGAAGAAAAATAATTGCAATTAACTTGCAGTAATATATTAAGGGGTTGCAAATTATTATTATTTTTCCAATTCACCAAGGCTTTATTTTTAGAGGGGATAAAAAGCTGCTAAGCCTTCAATTCCTGACATTTCTCTTTGGAGTGAGAACAGAGCGATAGCAATTAACGGGGAGGTCTCAGGCATTGCCAATGGGCTGAGGCTTGTCCGGGCATTTTCATCTTTCAACCCCTTAAGAGAAAGAGGAATTTGTGCAAAGCTGTGCAAAGATAATTATTGGGAATGAAAAGAGAACAGCATCGTTACGGCTTCAGAAAAATAAAAGAGCTCAAACCCAAGTATTGTGACCGCTTTGGGAGACTAATATCTGGTGATACATTAACTTAATTAATTTACTGCATGCCATTTTTGGGGATGGCTGTGTGCCCTGTACCTGAAGGCATCCTGCACACCTTGCTGAGACAGGAGGATGCTGCCTTGGTGTGTGCGTGCATGGGTATCCCAGGTGTCAGGAGGTGTCTGCTCTCTGCAGCCTTCCCCATCTCACCCTCGGAAGATGAGCATGAGCGCATCCAGTGCCCCGAGCACACCGCTGCCCGGCTCCCACCCCAAATTAGGCAGAAAACATTCCAGCTGGTGGGTGGATGGGGGCTCGCTTCAGACCTTTAAGAAGCTGTTCATCATGTTCTTAGGAAGCGGGTTGATAACGCTTCCCGCGGGACAGTCGTCATCACCTTTCCCGCTGGCAGCGGCGCTGGAAAGAGTTGCAAAAGAGCGGTAGGTGTGGGAGCCCCGAAAACGAATCTCACAAAAAGTTATCCTTGGTGGGACAGAGCTTTTTGCCTTGAAATATCTTTTAAATTCAGCATCTCCGGTGAAAAGAAGAGAGAAAAGAAGCGCTTAGAAATGTTTATTAAATAAAGCAGGGTTTAAAATCCGTATTATTGTTGCAGGACACAATGGTCGTTACTGTTTTCGCTGGTAAGTGCCAGCGTGATTTAAAGCTGCTGACAGCACCAGACGCTCACAATGAAATCATCTCTCCCTCTCCTCCGCACGGCTCGGGCAGACACTCATTTGTATGTATGGGTTCAGCCTGTCTGCTGCGTCTGGCCAGAGCGACAGATACTAATGGCATATGTTAATTACAACCCAACAACTTCCTTTCATTGGGGTGTTTATTGACAGCCTCACTTCTGCCCATCGAGGCAGCTGGCGCGGGATGGTGGGGCTGCTCAGGGTCACGGGATCTTCTCCATTCGGGCCCGGGATGTTGCACCACATCGCTCCGTTGGTCAGAGAATCCAGCATCCCATGAGGGGTTTGGGGGTTTTTCCTCCCCTCTCTTTTCCTAATGTTGCAGAGGGCTTGGAGAGGAAATGGGAGCTTGGGTAGAAATTCTCTTCATGGCCGCCAGTCTCCTGATTGCTCCGGGTGCAAACGGGATTCAAATACCTGGAAAATAACTTGATAATTTGGAATTTAGGGGGATTGTAAACTGTCTGGTGTAACTGATGAATGCAGCCAAACAGATTTTGACAGGAACAAGAGGTGCTGTTGTATCACGCAGAGCCAGGACATGTAGACCCTAGTGTCCAATTTTTGAGCACAATCAGAGACGAATATTTCAAATGCAAATGCAAGAAATATTTAAAGTGACAATTAGGGATTAATATTTCAGGTGAAGTTTCCTTATCTTTCCCTTAACAAAGGGTTTCTGACTTTGGAAAAATGAGAGAAAAAAATTACTTTTTAAGAAAGAAAGGATATCATATTCTCATTTCTAAACCTCTCATCCTTACTGAAGAGCATCTATCCCAATGATTTCTTATGGCATGGTGGTCCAAGATGGTCTGTTGATTATACATCATATTTAAAAGGATACCCAAATCATGTTGAATTTCATGCAGTTTTATTTATATCTCCGCATTGGCCAGGAGTCACGGCCAATGGAGCAGGGCTCCTACAGCCAGGCTCTGTAGACACACAAAGCAAAATCACCAAGCTCAAGGTGTGAAAAAAACTCAGATACAGGACCACACGGAGACAGAACTGAGCAATACCAGCAGCCTATTCCCTGCTGCCTTTTACAAAAATTGCATTACTGAAAAAACATTTTCAGTTTTTGGTTTGTAGGACATAGCTGCATGGATAATGGGAATTTTTGAGGCAGCATGAAAGAAAAAATATGAGTCTCAGCTTTTGTTTTGGGACTGGTTTTGATTAGTGTCAAGCCCTGTGTGAGGTATGCATGAGTGTGCCTCTCAGTGTGCATCAGGCTGTATTTGGCATTTGGGGACTTCACTTAGCACTGTGCTGCGCTGGTGACTACGAGTTGTTAAGTCCCTGCATAATTCCCTACAGTCTTCACTCATCTGGAAGCAAAGTGTAATTAGCAGTTTTTGCCAACTCACTATTTAACTCTTTTATGGCCCTTTGTGTGTGTGTGTGTGTGTGTGCTGTTCATTCACAAATATCCAAGCCAAAATGCTACATCTGCTTGAATTTGCTGAGATGTGCAAAGAGTTATAGTAGATTAGTGAAATACAGCTGTCATGGAATCACAGAACCACAGAACCATTAAGGTTGGAAGAGACCTCCAAGATCATCTGGTCCAACCATCCCCCTACCACCAGTGTCACCCACTGAACCATGTCCCTAAGCACCACGTCCAACCTCTCCTTGAACACCCCCAGGGACGGTGACTCCACCACCTCCCTGGGCAACCCGTCCCAGTGCCTGACTGCTCTTTCTGAGAAGAAATGTCTCCTCATTTCCAGCCTGAACCTCCCCTGGCGCAACTTGAGGCCATTCCCTCTAGTCCTATCGGTAGTTATCTGCAAGAAGAGGCCAACCCCCAGCTCCCCACACCTTCCTTTCAGGTAGTTGCAGAGAGCAATGAGGTCTCCCTTGAGCCTCCTCTTCTCCAGACTAAGCAGCCCCAGTTCCCTCAGCCGCTCCTCACAGGACTTGTGTTCCAGGCCCTTCACCAGCTTCATAGCCCTTCTCTGGACAAGTTCCAGGGCCTCGATGTCCTTCTTGTAGTGAGGGGCCCAAAACTGAACACAGCACTTGAGGTGCAGAGCAGAGTACAAGGGAACGATCACCTCCCTGGTCCTGCTGGCTGCACTATTCCTGATACAAGCCAGGATGCTGTTGGCCTTCTTGGCCACCTGGGCACACTGCCATCTCATGTTCAGGCGAGTATTGACCAACACCCCAGATCCTTTCCCTCTGCACAACTTTCGGGGCACTGTGCCCCAAACCTGTAATGTTGCACAGGGCTGTGACCAAAGTGCAGGACCCAAGGTGAAGTGAAGTGCAGGACCCAAGTGAAGGACCTGTCCTTCCCACACAGCTATTTTCTCTTCTTCCTTCTGTATCTAGTTTACCTTCTTGGGGTTAATTATTTTAGCTCCTGGTCTGACCAATTTTGTTGCACTACATTTATAAAATAAAGTAAAATAATAATAAAAAAAATCTGCTCGAAACATGTAAGTCATAACAATGGCCAGCTGAAGAAGAGTTTTTTATTTTATGTAAGTAATTCATTCTCAAATTACAGTGACTCGCTTGACGTATCCCATTTAGCCCTGGAGCCTGTTCCTGTTCAACTCAACATTGCTCAGTGGGGGCACCTATAGGGTAGAGCCAGGCCAGGAGATGCTTCTTTGTGGCCTGCAACAGCTAGAGGGGATGGAGAGTGGCTCATTGCCTTCTCACAAGGGCATGCCTCTGCCCATGCAGGGCCACTTGTGTCTTGTTTCTGCTTTGTGTGGACCCAGGGCAGAGCTGAACGGGGTTACCCATGGTCTCTAACATGATTACCCATGGTCCTCAACAGGACTGGAAAAGTCCTATCTGGGATGAGTAAGTCTGAACAGAAAAATAAACAAGTTTTTTTTCATCATTTGCATCCAGCAAAATCCCCCCACACAATCACTTGTCACAGACACCAAACACAGGCCAGAAAGTATGTCAGATGAGCAAGGGTGCCTGGTTTAACAGCCTCTATTGAGAATGACTTTGTTTCTCATTCAAAGACAAGACATTTAATTATCTGGTCATACATTGTTCTCACTCCCCATGCTACTGGACTGATGGAACATTTTAGTTATTTATTGGGATGCGGGAAAGCCAAACCTTTTGAATACTACAGCAATGAGGAGTTTGCATGCATTCTACTACTCCTCTGTATCTTATAAAACAGAAGAGACTGTTCACAAGACAGAGGAAAAACAATGGCTTTCAAGATGAGACAAGCACAGTAGATACTGAACTATAACAACCATATAACCAGGATGTGCACATGGGTTTAGGTTTTAACAAGAGTTTACAAGAAGGGCTAAATCCTGTCATTACCCCAGCATAAGGGCAATCGTGTCAGCTGCACATACCCATGGACAATTGTGTGTTGAAGTGATTGTTTCAGTGCTCTGTGGTCTTGGCTCTATTTTTATGTTAAAGGAAATGATAAAGGAAGAGCAGGAACATCCTCAGATGCCTTGTGCTGTGTTCAGCAGGACTGTGCCCTGTCCTAGAGTGTTTCACAGCGCTGAACCATCCTGTGTGAGAGTCTCCTGCTGGGCAATCCCAGCTGTTACACAGATGTCCGTGTTTGTGCCTATGTACAGAGTCCCGATGCACATAACCACCAGCCACACTCAGTAGTCTTCTCCCTCCCGGATGTTACGTCCTTTGTGTGCACCCATCGAGAAATCACGATGCGTGTTTTTTCGAGGGGAACTGGTGGGCTGGAAGAAGCAATGCAAGAGGAACTGGTAAGAGTTTGTCATGGGCCATGGAAGAGGGAACACAATGGATGAAGCAGCTGTGGCCCATCTTTCCAGTGAAGCATGGTGACTTTTCAGTTGTCTTGTCACCTCCATGTTGGCCAGGGTCCTTGCAGGCCATCATCACCAGAAGATGCTGCTTCTGCAGAAGCTCTCTGGGCAGCCGCCTCTGCCTTCAGAAATGCTCTCCATCGTGACCCTGTGCTCCCAGGGGATGGCCTTTGAGGCAGAACTTCAGATGTTGTTTTCCAGCCTGAAAGCCTGAGCACTTTGGAGGCTCGTTACACAGAGACCTCCTTTCTTTCCTCCTTCCTGCTCCGTGTATGAAACGAGCAAGAACTGGAACCGACGTGAGGCTGAGTTGCCAGTAAAAACATCCCCCCTAAATCCTAAAGGATTTGGGATATTTTCCTCCGGACTGCTAAGACCCTCCAAAGCACAGTGATTGTAGCAGTCTCTAAAATAAACGCTGTGGGCCGGGAAGTCTCGAATCAGGAACAGGAAGCACTGGCTGAACTGATAACCGAAATGCTACTTTAAAACAGCTCGGTGAGTACAGCAGGACAGCAGCAGGGCTTCTGCAAGGATGGACTCTGCCTCTCCCATCAGATTAGGTCCTATTAGGTCACCTGCAGTAAACAGCAGAGGCAATTAAAAATATATATTTACATACTCAGTGGTATTTAAAAAGTGCTCCTCAGAAAACTGAATAACGATGTGGGTAAAATTCTGTCCTGGATAAAAATTGCCTATGATTGAGTAAATCAAGAGTTCACTTTCAATAAGGCAAAGACAGCAAATGGCTACAGATGTACTGGTGGGCAGAGCAGGAGGAAGATCCTGGTCAGCACAACAGGCAGCACATGGCAGCCCCAGAGGAGTTCATAGCGATTTTTGCAGCCATGATGCTGAAGAAGACTTTTAAAGGATAATTCAAAGAAATAGGTAGCTCTTCGGCTGTTTCCATGAATGAAGGAAGGCTTGGAGAAAATGCTTCCTACTGAGGTAGAGAAGAGGACAAACCAGGCAATGGCAAAATATGGTGAGGACATCAATTTGGCCAGGATAACTGAAACTAGAAAAATCCATGAGGTACTTCAGTGATGAGGCCAAAAAGGCCTGAAGGGTTATAGAAAGAGCAATAAAAAGATCTGAGGCATGGAAGACACTGAAAGATTAAAAGACTCAGGTGGGAGTGATGGCAAATATGAAGGAACCTGACAGAATGACTTGAGATAGTACAAAACATGTCAGCTGAAGTAACACAGAGAATTTCAGCTGAACACATTATTTGCTTTTATTTAACACCAGAGCAAAGTGACATCAGATGGAAATGAAAGACAGCAGGTATAAACATTCAAAAGTGAAACGCTACTTTTGGAGAATAATGCAGACTTTGACTGCCATGACTGAACAAGTGTTTTCTCATTGTGCCTGCACACAGGACCAGGGCCATGGATATCTGACTTCTTGTTTCTCCTGAGACAGTAGCAGCAAGTGCTTCATTCATGAGAGTGATTTCCATAAGGTAGTGCTGGAACTGATATTTCAGCCTGATTCCACAGACAGTGGGCAGTAACATGACTAACAGGCCCAGCAGGAACATCAAGAGAAAGAAATGGTCTGTGAGCCACTTCAAGGGGTGATCCAATCAGTAATTGCCAAAGATTAGGGAAAAATATAAATCCCATGGACACTGTGCTCCAAAAGTACCTGATTCTGGGATCCTTGCACTTTCTTGTCATTTTTGAATGCAAATAACTCAACTGATTCAGCTAGTGAGCTCAGGTCCTACGTGCTTAGCCAGTCTAAGGTGGAGATGCAGTGCACATAATACACATACTACAGAAAGCCAAATAAATTTTAAAAGCTTCTCCTTGTCCTTTGGACAAAAGTGCCCAAAACCAGGTGAAATGAAACAAAGAGGCCAAGACTGGAGCATATTTGGTTTGCATGTGCTGCGTTATTATGCCTGAGAGGTGCGCCTGCTTAAATAGCATTACATGCAGGAAAGTTGGTGATTGCACTGATGTGCGCAAGCATGGCCAACAAAATCTTGCAGAAGGAGCCTGGGATGAGTGGCTCCCTCAGCCTAAACCCACAGCTCTCAGCATCTGAGCTGCAAAGAGAAGGTACAGCTCTGGATAGAGCAATTGCAGGAGACCACTGGTGACCATTTCTTGAAAGGGGTATGGGACATGTAGACGTGGCTTCAGAGCTTCTGAGATCAGCTCCCAGTGCTCCGTGCAGTTTCCCAGGAGCTGCAGTGACAGAAAGCCTCAGCAGAGCAGCATGCAGCAGGAGACAAGTTTGCAGAGCACAGGCTCATGTCTTTGCAAGACCAACTCTCAAACCACCAGCGAAGGTGACGCAGCAGCAGGAAAGCTGCCAAGCAGCTTTACCCCCAAGGAAGAGAAATTGAAACCGATACAGTTTAGGAATTTATTATTGTGACACTGTTTACTTATCTTGTTCAACTATTCTTTTCTCCCTTTAGTAAGCATATTTTGTGCTGCCCATCTGACTCCTGCGTGAGAAAGCAGAGAGATGACTGACCATCAGATAGCTTAGCCTGTTTTTCCCAGGTGTGAGCTCAAGCTAGAGGTTTTGCACTGATGCCCTGGTGCTTGAACCCAGCCCTCACTGCTGCCCAAAGCCCTGGCAGAAGGGTTACGTACACATGACTCTTATTCACGTCTCTGAAAAAGCTGGACGGGCATCCAAAGACAAGCTTTGTCTCCAGAAGCAAACACAATATCTCATTATGGTCTGGAAGGATCATTCTCAGGGATTCAGAGCTGGGATGACAAATCCATAAACTCCATGGGGATCTGTTTCTTTGTAAATACGCAGACATGACTCAGATTATACTAATGTAGTTACGTGTGAAGATTCAGGGGGAAAATGCAACCCCAAACCACCTTCCTCAGAAAATAAGCTGCAAAGCCAAACGTTACTGTATGCCTTTTTTTTTTTTTTTTTTGCTTGGCTATCAGCAATTTACAAGTTCTCTCTTGTTGGCCTCTGGTAAACAACACATCCCGAGACTGCGAGCACCAAGCAGTTCAAAGAGATGCCAGCACTCTCCAGCATGACAGAAAGAAGAAAGCCTGCAAAAAATGCTTGGTATTCTCCATGGGCCTGGATGGTCCCTGAGGTCCTTCCTGTGTGCCACGCTGTCAGACCTTCGCATGCGCAGGTCTTTATCCCCGGGGATGCACTTGCTAGAGGCTGCCAAATCCTGTCCTGCTCACCAGCCAACCTACGGAGGGTTTGATGTTGCAAGTCCTCTGCTAATGGGCTGTGCGCTGGTGCTAATGAGGTTCAGAGCACTGACCACAGGGAGGATGGGCCGCTCATTATGTTCCTAATTAATTCAAGAACTAATCATACGGTAGCGTGCTCCGGGAGACAGCCCATCCAATGACAGAGGTAAGGAGTCTGCACAATCTGCCCCCTCTGCATTCACCTCGCAGTATTTTTCCCTGCCTTCTGTAACTCATTTTTTATAAAAAGACGGCAGAAATCTTGCTCTACGAGCTGCTTGTGTTCTCCCCCATGGCGGCTCGTCTGTACATTAGCTCCTTCTGCTATTTAAAGTCATCTGGCATTCCTTCTGGGCCCACCCATCCTGCATACTCTGGGCTTAAATTCTTGACCCCTACCGGGAGATGACATTAGCTCTCCGCTTCACTGCCTCTCCCATCTTACTCAAAGCTTATCTGAACCCATGCTTGCTCACATCTCTGATTTTTTTTCTTTTTCTCTTGGTCATAACACCCTAATTAGAGCCCTGAAGCATAGGGAGATGGGTTTTGCATGAAAGGCAATGTTCAGGGTGTAACTGGATCCCAACCCGTGCAGCTTAGCCACAGTATTTGAAGGTGATAAAAGATATTTAGAGGCCTCACTTCTTGCCTTTATTTTTTGTAAACTACTCAAAGCCCCTTTTTCTTTTCTGAAGGTTCAGAGCTAGTTTCTCTAGTTTTTCTGGAAGAGTAATAACCTTGTATCTCCATACCACGTTAAATAAACCCTAGAAGGGTTTCCACATTCCTCTTCAGTGTGTATATATTTACTTGAGCGTACATCACCTGTTACCCAGCCCACACAGTGGATGGCTATCTCCCAGGTTAAAACACACAAAATAAGGCCATTGGTATGAACAGAAGTGCTCATCGCTTTGTTGCTTCTTTGAAGCTGCCTATTAAAAAAAAAAAAGAGAGACATGAAAAGTTAGTTATATCAGAGGTACTAATAGAAAAGACAAAGACATCTTCGTAACAATTATAGCTAATGACCATTCTTAGATATTAGCTGTAACATTAAATATGGAAAGCTGGTAAATACCACGTTTACATACCAGGGCGATTGTCCTACCTTGGAAAGCTCGGCTGGGAGCAGCAGCAGGTCCTGGCGCTGCTTGGCGCGGCGGGGACATCAGTTACAGAAGAGCTGACACGAGGAATTTGTGCTGCGACTATTCACGGTGCTGACGCTTGCTGGGTAACGCCGTTCGGGGCCTGTTTGGGAAACAGGACGTGTCCCGGGCCCTGGAAGAAAAGCCAGAGAAACGGGGCATTTCTCAGTAGCATATTCAAAAGAGCATTTGCAAAGCAAACCCTGTGCAAATTAAATGGGTTGGCTCAGCCTGCCCCTAGCGATGCTGGCAGCCCCTGGTTTGGGGTGTCTGCTGTCAGCAGCAAAGTGGCTGCACAAGGCCAAGGGCTTCTCTGTCCCCCCACTTGGCCTGGCAAGGATGAGGAATAAAATGCTGATGGATGAACTTCTGGGTGCTGGGTGCACCTGGGGCTGAGCTGGTGTGGCTCTGCTGGCCTCAAGCAGAAATGCTGCGGAGGAGCAATGTAGGGATCAAAGTGCTCAGGTGATAGAGCTGAATCTGGCCCTGTAATTTTAATTTGAGGTTAAACTATGCAGTGTTATATCATCCCAAGGATCAGGGACAAAGGCCAGGCTGAGCTCAGAGGCTCCTGCCATGTCAAGGGGAAAAATATCAGGGCTGATGGAGAGCTGAGGTTGCTGCAGCTGCCTGTAGGACACCAGAGCTGGTCAGAACAACTCCTGCTGGGGGAGGTTGTGCCCCCACAAAGAGTGATACCCCAGCCTCTCCTTCCATAGACTCCAGAGTGGTCTCTGGCTTCCCAGGCCTCTGGAAAGAGCAGGTTCACAGACCTGGACCCTTCCCTCCCCATGGGGAGCTGCCTGCTTTGCCTGTGCCTAGAGCTTGTCCCACTCTTTGGGGCTAGGCTTATTGTTTTATATAAAAGATATTTCCAAGAAGAGCAAGCCAGTGATTACCTGACACGCTGACGATTGCCAGTGATTACTCCCAGAGCAGTACCTTCTGGACCCCACTGTATTTCTATCTTGTGCTGTAAGCTCTGCTCTCTGGGCTGATCGCAACCATTAGCTGGCAGATTTCGTGGAATTTCACTCTGGAAATGAGCTTCCTCTGTAATTGCTGCAAATTCCTCAGAGTTTGAAGGCACGTGGGACTTACCCAGACTACAACCCCAAACTTGGGCAGCAGGAATGGGTCCCGAGGAGGGATTCCTTGGAGGGAATGGGAGGAGACTTCTCAGAAGATGCTGGAGGTTACCCTAGCCACATGGCAAAAACTGCCTTCATGGCTTTTCTATAGAAAAATAGAGAGGGGGAGGAGAGAGGACTGGGGCTGAAGTGGAAATAGGTTTGGCTGCAAGGAAATAGATGGGTTCACCAGGTGTGCCAGCAGTTTGGGCTGCCCTTGAAATAGAGAAGAAACTAATGCGGGAAAGCCAGTTCAGGTGCTGTGGCTGGACTGATCCAACATCCAAGGGCCTGGTGGCCTGGAGACCTTGGTTCAAGTGTCCATTCCTATATCTTCTTGGGCAAGCCTTTCAGCCAAATGGTTCTTCAGTCCTGCAAAACACCACATGGAGATAAAAGCTTTTCCTGACCTCTCAGCAACGCACACACTTGGATGGGATAAACCTTGAATACTGAGACAGTGGGTGCAAGGCAAAAGTAGTGGATGTTTAGGTAGAGGGGCAAAACCAAGAGCTGGCACTTTCAGGTCACCCTTACAGAGCACACCTCTAGCAGGTGCTACCACGGGCTGCCCAGAGAGGCTGTGGGGTCTCCTCCTGGGAGAGCGGCACAAGGCGCCTGGACGGGGTCCTGGGCACCCTGCGCTGGGGGGCCCTGCTGGAGCGAGGCTTGGGGACGAGGGCCTCCAGAGCTCCCTGCCAGAATCAGCCTTTTTTTTTTTTTCTGTGATTTTAATAATGAAAGAGATGGTTTGAAGACCTCCCTGAAGGGTTTCACCCAATAAATCCTGATTATTTGGGCTTTGTGCAGACAAAACGATTGTTACCCTAACTTCTTAAGGTACATAAGCATTTAAGCTTTCTCAAATCTTTAAGGTAGCACAATGTAAGCATTAAAGCCAACTTAAATCCTTATTAAGTCTTCTAGGTGCTTAAAGGATTTAAGCCATTTTTAAGTCTTTTTTAGAATGACTTCTGATTTCCATGGGAAGGGTGTAAGGCTGATAGACACTTTGTACCCAATGTCCTCTTAAAGTTCATGCTGTCAGACAAGCCAATGCCTCATATTCAACCTTACCAGGAAAAAATGAAAAATGTCTAGAACTTTAATTTCCCTGTCACTTCAGCTTTGGTCCTGGGTTCACAGCAATGCTTATAAATGCAACAGGGTTTTGAGAGCATGGCTCATCCTGGTGGTTCATGTTACCCCATCCCGTAGCTTTGCCACATTGTCCCGTGGCACATACTCCAGAGGATGGTGGAGGAAGTTGCAAAGGAGTGAATTTCATGCACATGCAGGGACAATCGCTGTTCATCACCAGCTGAAAGCATTTTGCCCTGACTTTTCAGCAGTGACCTTTGGATCGCAATCAACCTTGGAACGTCCCATCTGAAAAGGCAACATTTCTGGCATGCCGTGAAGGCAAGGCTTTAGAGGAGAAGCCATTTTTGCAACTTTTACTGTATGATTGCACTCAAGAGGATGCTGTAACAAACTGCTGAGTACAGTAAATCTTTCTATGAACACGGATCCAATCCAGCAAACACTGTCCTTTGCACACAGTCAAAGAAACTGCTTAGCCCCACAAATAAAGGCTACATGTGTGGCAAATGCTTTAGGGGACTGGGTCCTCAGCTGACAGAGCGCTTTTCCAATAACTCCTGCTACAATTCTGACCTTTTCTGGTTCCTAACTTCCCTTGCTCAGTTAAACCCCTCATACAAGGGAACAGCTGATGGAGATCTCCTGCCTGTGTCACTCTGGATTTGCAGTGCCTGGGAAGCCGGCTGCCTCCTTCTGGCCCTTAGCTTGTGTCAGCATCACAGGCACCCATTGAAGCTGTCCTCCAAAGTTAACAGAGGGAGGAATTTGCTCTGAAGGTTCCCACTGAGAGCAAGAGGGACATCTCATCTAAGTGTAGACCACTGTGCTGGAACCCTTCAAGAGCTGACACTGTAGGACCCGGGTCTGATTCATCTTTCTTAACTGTATCCTAATAAAATCTATTGCCAGGACATCTGTGCCTGACCTAGCCACCCTTTGTAGTTGATGGCCAAGACTGGGCACATTCAGAAAGCCATTCACCTCAGCTCTTTCACACATCTCTCTTAGTACAAAGGCAACCGTGCCTTAAAGAAAGCTCATTTCTCTCCTCTGTGAATCCAGACAACCAGACGTAGGCATCCACAATGCCCATTTGATCAAACAAAACCATACACCTGGTGCCTAGGCACAGGCTAAGTGCTTAAATCGGACTGACAGGGTCTTACCTCCTGCTTCAGTGTATGCGGAAAGTGAGTGACTTCTTTACCCACATCTCAAGGTCAGTTTTGAAACTGCCCTTATACTCTATAAAACACCATCACTGTTGAATCATGGGGTCAGTCTATTTTTTCCTCCTTGCACTTAATTGCAGACTGTTAGTGTATGCCATAAAAGGTTTATGCAAGCATACCCAAGTGGCTTTGAATGCTTTCCACTTCCCTGCATTTGCATGTGAGAAGTGACCAACTCACAGTTGCAGGTTCTCAGCAGACCCGGGGTTTATGACTGAATGCCTCCAAGTTGGGGTATTCAGATGGACGGCAGTGTTTGGAGTCAGTGACCGCACTCATACCCACATAATCGTGAGCATGTACAGGCCACGGGGAATTGTTAAAACGGAGACTGATTTGTCTGCAACAAAAGTCTCGGCTGAGTTTTGCTATAAAGTGCCTCATTAGTCTGATGTTTTTTGTGACATCCCATTGGTAGTAGATATGAATAGAAGTGTTTTGTGTTTTTCCCCCCCCCCCCCCCGTTTCACACATGAGCAATAGGCACAAATTCCCATGTCTGCTGAAAACTGGCCTGCCCTCCACGTGCGAGATGTGTACCCGAAGAGCCTGCAAGATGCTGAACATCCCCTGCTGATGAGAGCAGCCAGGTAGTTATGTGCCTCAGCCTCTCGGATAATCTAGCCCAAAAAGGGAATGGAAAAGTTCAAGAGCTTATTTAAGAGCTCCGTGCCCAAACTTAGCTCGTGCAGAAGGAATCTGCGGGCTGAGCGAGCGCAGTTTGCTGCAGCTCCCTTTCCTCCTTCTGTCCCGGGACGAGTCACGTACCCCAGCCCGCCTGGAGACCGCACCTAGACAAGCTGGAAGGGGATTGCCACGCACAGAGCAGCACACGGTGGACGGGGCAAATATTTATCACACTTGGAAGTGGCAACCCAGCCGACGGGCAATGCGGCCGGTCACCCAACGTGGGGCACAAGCAGGGGAGAGGGCTGGCTGCATGCCAGCCCAAGGGGATGGTGAGCTCTGCTGCTGCCACCAGGTGCTGCTGGCTCACGGTCACCTCGCTGGCCACCAGGACCCCAGGTCTGCTTTCCTCTGTGCTGGACTTCATCAGTGTTGGACCATTTCTCCAGCCTGTGGAGGCCCTTGTGCATGACGGCCCTGCTCTTCAGCTTAGTGACTGCTCTCCCCGTTTGGTTTCACTGGTGACCCCACTGATGAGGCAATCCGCCCTGTCGTTGGGTCCTGAATCAAAACCTGACAAACTCCTCTAGCTGGACTCTGCACCACTGACCACCACCCTTTGACTCTGGCAATCCAGCTAATTTTTCACCCACCTTACATTCAGATCGTGATAACCGGGGCAGGTCCTATCAAGCATTAACTTTACAGATGAAGCCACTGTGGTCAGGAATTCAAAATAATCATTCCTTTTGGGTGCGTTTATCCCTGTGTGAAGTTTTCCCTCTTCTCCTCCACTATGTAAAATGTAAAATGATTCAAACCGCCAATCCCATGAGAAACAGCAAATGCCATCAGAGATGTGACAGAAGCCATCCCTTTTGGTATTATAGCCATGATTCTCACTAAGGAAGAGGTATAAATTGTATTGAATGGATTACAGATCAAAGACCCTAAAAGAATCCTTGTTATCACCTCACCTATTACTTGGCTGGAGAAAAGAATATATTCCTGGTAGACCAAGACATCTCTGTTATCTGAATGATCTGAAAGACAGATTTGTAGCCACCCCAATGAGATTCATGAAAAATATACCACATGCCTAGATATCGTGGAGATGGAAAGAAAAGTGTAATGTACTATTGTTAAATTGCTGATCACCTGCAGAGACAATGACCTCTACTCTGCAGTACCCCCTTGATAGCTAATGCAAGTGATACTTCGAGATGACAGTCAAGAGCTCATCCTGTTTGCTAGACCATTAACATCATTATTCTAATTACCTATTGAGTCCTATTCTTGCGTGTGGTGCTGCACAAAAACAAAGGGAATATTGTATTTGTCTCCCAAAGTTTGTGCTCTTAATCAAAGAAGGAAAGCATTCAGGCACCTAACAAATTGCAGAGGCTAGAGAGGGGTAGAAATTACGCGATGAATTAGCTAGGCAACATTTGTGAGAAAAATGGCTGGGTGAAAAACATACTTCCCTGTCAATCCCAAGCCCCTACATCCTCACCAAGTGGAATGCGGGAGGGCTGAGTATCCAGCAGACTGATTCACAGGCAGCAATTCCTTTGGAGTATTTTGACTGATTTACTTGACATTTCCTCGTGGCGTTGACGGTATAAAAACGATCCAGCAATTTCTGCTCCATCATGTCAAGAAGGTAATTTGCTCCTTCCTGGTATTTGTTCATAAAGAACAAAAAGAGGTGAAGTGCTTGAATCTCTCTGAAATCCAATATGGTTTGGATGCAAATCTTTTTCTATAGTATAAAGTAAGAATTTGTGCAATTCCCTTTTCTATTCCATTAACAAAGTTTCCTGCTGGCAGTATCCAAAATAAATCTGAGGTCTGGCATAACATATAGCAATGACTCTATAGAAAAATACTTTTAATTTAATCAATAATATGGCTTTATAAGGAAATCTTGTCAGAATGTAATTATGTATCCAAGCAAATGGATTGTTGCGTGCTTCTTACTAAGACCATTGCTGAGCAAAGCTGTGAACCGAAAAGGAACTGAGAGGCTTCAGATACCCAAAATATGCTACAGTCCCTGTGCAGATGAAAATCTCAGTGAGTATGGCAGGGCTAGAATGCTGTTGTAAATCTTCTGTTTAGCATAAGCAGCTATTAGGGACATCATTTAATGGGTGACATTGGTGGTAGGGGGATGGTTGGACCAGATGATCTTGAAGGTCTTTTCCAACCTTAATGATTCTATGGTTCTATGGTTCTATTTGGGAAAAAGAATGATCTTTTTTGGGTTGTGGCTGAGCGCATGCCTGTCCTCACTGATATATCAGGTTCACTACGCTGCAGTCTCCTGGCGTGGGTTCAGACGAGTTTGTATTGAATTAGATGGTTTGGCCCAATACACTGACCCATTTATTTTTGTCTATATGTTTAACCTTTCTGTTTCTGTTCCTGCTTTTTCTCACCCATATAGCTCTCCAGAATCAGACCTTCTCCCATATTTATCGTGCTTACTTAGCAATACTCAGCGTGGCTTTGCTGAGAGCTTCTGCCCTGGGTATAGTGACTGCTCCCAGAATCTCTATTGAGAGCCCACGGTTTCCGTCCATGGCAGAACAGCCCTTCTCCTGATCTGATGGACTCAGAACAAATGGAGGGTTGGTACTTGCTGTGCAGGAGTATCTTTGATTTGTTGCTGTGTCTCTTCCCTTTCTTTGCTTCCACCATCTGCTGTTACTCCCCACACATCTAGGTCTTTGCACAGAGGGAATGTCCTGTTACATGCGCCACCCTCTGATTTGGGGTGCTTCGTCCAAGGTGCAGGTTAGACACACAGCCACAAGTTCATTCCTACATGTAGGACCCAGCTGGGCTAAATAGATCATGTGAAAAAGGATGAAAATGGGCTATTAAGGTCAGCTCATGTCTGAGAACTGCTTTTGTGCTATATAAAGCTCAAATCTCCAAGCAAACTGTTCCATTCTGCCCATGTTCTCTGGATTTTTCCACCATTTAGGGAACCCAAGAGCCTAGATACCCCAGCAAATGAACAGTTGACCTCACACATTCTTCAAGCTTAATGAAAAAAGGCCCCAGGCCTGGAGCCATAGAATCGCAGAATCACAGAATGGTTTGGGTTGGAAGGGACCTTAAAGATCATCTAATTCCAACCCCCCTGCCATGGGCAAGGACACCTCCCACCAGACCAGGTTGCTCAAAGTCCCTGAGGTATCACCAAAACACACTTAGTGGGTAAGGAGCACAAGGCCTGCTCTGCTGTTCGCTGCAGACTGAAGATCAGTTCTTGCAGGGTATGAAACCAGCTCCTCGTGGAAGCCCAGGGAAGAATTCAGATTTTTCAGGTTCTAAAAGCTACATGTTATTTCCTAGTACAAGCACTTCACAGCACACCACTACCTACTTTTTTTTTTTTCTCTTTAATATTTAAAGAAAAGGAAATAAAATATCTTTGTAAGATTAAATTAGTGAGAAAAGGCTGAGCCACAGGTGCAACCTGATCTCAGACTTTGCTTACATTTATTGTGGTGCAAGTTACTGCACTCAGAGGAGTGTGCTGGCACCTGCTCACACATTGGCCACAGCTTGGGCACAGCTTGGAGAATATTTAAAGGCATGCACTGAATGCTAAGAAAAATTGGCAGTTTACTGACAATGGCTGTGCTAATATTTTTATGCAAAACTTGTCCTTTGATTCTCCCGAGGCATGGGCAAACACATGCAAGCAACGTTAATGACTAGCTGCAGAAAGTATCGATGACTGTGAGCTCTTATTTTACTAACAGCGTTGCATGTGTAGGCAGGCATGAAGCCCAACCAGCTCATTTGGGAAGGTCAAAGGGCTCGGATCCACACAGGTGCTCAGGCACTTATAGCCCACGTAGGCACTGCTGGCCAGGCTCTCCCCAGCTAGCAGTGAGCATATCATGGAGATGCACGGGAGAAAGAGGCACTTTCAGGCATGGTTCAGACCCAAAACACCCCTCAGAGGCACACATCTCCATGGAGGGAGCCTGCTTCATATATAAAGCTCCCAGCTCAGCAGCTGTGGGTGCCTGCAGGCTTTCAGAGCAGGTTCAGTGCTGTGTGAGACGGCAGACAAAGATAATCGGTGTCCTGGAGAGTGAGGGCCATAAACAAGCCTGGAGAGGAATTTCATGGGAGAGGTTGGAAAACGCTTCTGTTAGCAGCAAAAAATGTGAAAAAGTATGGTGCTTCACTCCCTGGGGGTGGCAGATGGAGGCATTGGTGTAACTCACATCTGGGAGGTGAATGGCTCTCGAATCTCCATTTCTGCCTTACAGACTATTTTCACTTCAGTGCTTAAATGCCTTCCTTAGGACTCACCTGCAGAGTTCATTCAGTTTTCCGTTCTGCAAACCACCTAGCATGGGGAGGGGGGAAAAAAGCACCTGCAGGTAACACAAAAGAATACCTGGAAGGTTTAAGACTTGAAACAGTGTGCTTGTCCAGTAAATTATTTTTAATAATTAATAACAGTTTAATTATTTTATTTCTAGAGCTGTGCTAGCCAGTTTCAGAACATACCAATGCCAACATTTTATTTGCATCTGACTGCAAAGAGGTTACAAATCAACTAAAGATATACTATTTTATCTTGGAATTTATTCTATGAAGATGATTCATGCCGGACAGCTAAATGCCATCAGTGTTGTCTCAGCTTTTACTGACTAAAGTATTTTTCCATATGTGATAGCGGACTGTTCTCATTAATGGCTGAGCTGTAAAATCTTGCTTTCCTTCTTATTTATGATACTGGAAGACATCCAACGTAGCACAGTACATGTGTAAGTCATTACTCTCCCTCTAAGCTCCCCCCCAAGTATGGAATGTTGCTGTATTTTAATATATTACAGAAATAAACAAATGCTATACATGTGGGGGATGAGTATAAATCAGACTTTACTTGGAGGGCAAAATGGCCAGAGTTTGCTGGGCCTGGAAACCTCCGGAACTTGAGGGCTGCATGGGGTGTGGTTGAGCTCCCACCTTGCCCTTTTGGCCATGCCCAATGCTGAATACTGCCAGATTTCCAGTCCATGCAAGCCTTCTGGACTGGTGGTTAAAGATCTCGGGATATCTGATATGTTTTGGGTCGTGTAGTCTGTGCAACAGGCCACGATGCTCCTTGCTGCTGCATCCCAGAGTGTGGCACGAGGAGCCTGCCCTTCCTGGTGGTGGCTGCCGGCTGCCGTGCCACCTCCTCGCCAGGCCCTGCAGTGCCCATCACCACAGCCTCCCGAGGGCCACATCCAGACCCTGAGCGCTTCCATCCTGGCAGCTTCAGCCATCCACCACCGTGGTGGCCATGTTTTTTCTCATCAGAATGAGTGAAGGCTGGTGGAGGCCTCAAGTTGGATCAGGCCTCAAGCTGGATCAGGCCTCAAGTTTGCCGTGACAAACGCTGCAGCCCAAGAGCTGATACTTTGATCAATTCTCTGTCACAGAGGGAGAAAGAAAAAAAAATATACTCCTCCTGCAAGAGCCTTTTCTTCCCCCTGGATCAATGCGTACATCCTCATTCGACATCAGTGGGAGTTCTGTCACAGATCAAGAGCAGTAAATGGCCTAATGGAAAGAATAATAATGCTAGCATGCATCCGTATCGCTTCTCATCCATCTTGTCATTTTAAAGACCTTCCTTCAGCGAGCTTTCTGGTCATAACGCTCACCTTCAGCTAATTCAGATCTTTTAATTGTCTTCTCAAAAGTGCTATCAAAAATCAGGATGAAAGTGGAAAAGCAGAGAATACGCAGATTGCAAGCTGAAATGAGATGCTCTAAAACTTGAGTCTTTCTGCCTTTGAAACATAATAGGCAATATAACTTAAAAAAATAAGCATATTTTATTAAGTGCACCACCATTTAAAAACTGTGAGCCTGAGACTTAATTTCATCCATAAGCTGCAATATAATACCTTATTGACCTCAAGTTGTTTTATGCTGCATGTTTCTTCTACCTCTTAATGCTAAGAAGCACATATTTATAAGCCACCAGCTTATTCACTAATGCAACATTTTCATTGTATTTCAAGTGGGAAGCAAATTTATTTGTTATTTTATTTTATTTTATTTTATTATTTTTTTTCCCAGTGATATTGCGGGTACCTTTCACCTAATACTATATCAGCATGTATGATGGGACTGGCTGCATCCTTAACATTCACTGAAGCTGGATAACAAAGTGGGAAAGAGTAAGAGAAAGATAATCGAAATAGAAAAGTCTTGCATATATATGTTGGCTACTTGTCTTTCAGCAGCACCATTATGTCCCCCCTCCAAACTGTATCTCTGTTCAAGATTTCGCTCTTGTTTTGACAATTTTGTGTTTCAGTGACACTTAATGTAATTATTGTTATTTTTTCCTTTGCTTGTACAGCAAAAATTTGCTGACACTCTCAGAAATTCAGGGGTCTCATTCACTTATAGTTCCAGAAATGGAATTATCGGAAAACATTTTGATGATACTGTGCAGTGAGCCAAATAGCACACATAGAAGGGATGCGAGCAAAGCTGAATTATTTTCTATATTTATTTTGTCATACAGAAACATGTAAATCACCATCTTGTTACTGTAAATGGTATTTAGGAAATAAATGAGAACTTCTTGATCACATAATTGATGACTTCTTAAAAATGAGGACATTTAAAGAGTGTGATAGTGTTAACAAATTGTTATTGATCGCTTCTCAGGAAATATTCTGTCTATGTCATGTACCACTGTATATTCACATTATGGAAGGCTTCCTACATGGTGAATAAACAATAATAGTCTGAGCATGAGGAATCACGATAAAAGCAATTGCATTTAGTTTCAAAATGTACCAAAGAGCTAAAATTAAACCCATGCTTCCTCTCCCTGAGCCGATTCATCTCATTCTTCAAGAGCAAAGCAGAAGCACATCTGTATGTGACACAATAAAATGCAGAAATTGAGACTATTGGTAGAAAATGATTTTAGGGTAATTGCTGTTTGCATTTAGCCTGTTCTTTGGAGAGGAATGAGTTGTTACTAACGAAATGCTCAAAAGCATTACACGTAAGACTGCATTCCTTCCACGGCTCGTGAGACGAGTTTTGGAGAACACAAAGGGTTACTGGGATGAGAGAGGCATTTTAACAGGAAACTTGCTGTAATGTGCCACGGTCCTTAAACAAAGGAGAGAACTTCCTTCATGTTGAGGAAGGAATTCATTCAGCAATTCTGAAATTTTCAGGGCGGACAATTGGGGCCGAATTCACACGATGAAATAGCGCACCAGAAGGTGGGCTTATTCAGCACCAGGAGGGCTGGGAAGAACTTGGCTTGTCCAGCGAAGCCTCAGGACGAACGAAAAAAAAAAGCTATGAAAATGTTCGGTATGTTCCCCGCGAACATCTGGGTGTGAGAACACAGGGCAAGGAGCCGAAATGCCTCGTGCGCGCTTGGGACCCTGCCAGCCACCGCGGCGGGGAGATGTGCAGCTGCCATGGGCTCAGGAAACAGGCAGGTCAGGTAGCGGGACACCGCAGCCTGGCCCAATTCAGACTTCAGAAAGCATTATCAGGGTCATCTGCTGTTCCTTGCTCCCCTTTTAACTCCTTCCAGCTCCCGCTAACGAGCAAAAGCAGCTCATTCCCAGCTTTCAGAGGGCTCCTCGCGTGAGGCTCTGGAGCAATTTCTTTTAAAGAGGTCACAACTGAACCTCGGGGAGGTTAAGTGCCTTTCCCAGGACTTGAGGGCGACAGCAATCAGGGCTATGGGGAGCGATGACGGAGATAGGTCACACAGCAGAACAATTGCAAGTCAGGGAAGGAATCTGGGCCATGCGATGCTCAGACCCCCGCACAGCCGGACGCGAGATCACCATGGTGGGAATCTGAAAGAAGACATTGTTCCTTCAAACGTCTTGGGCCTGGACATTTATTAACATGGAGCTGTCTTCAGATATATATATATATTTTTTTCAAAACAGAGTCAAGCCCAGTGCTTTCCTGGACATGGGAATGGCTTTGAAAGAGTTCATGGAAAGCAGCAAAGGCTAGCAAGCCCTTAGTAGGCTTGAATTCTTTATTTCAGCGCTGCTACCTCTCCTGGATAGATGTCTGCAAATCAAAATAGTTTGGGAAAATCACGGATCTCTCTTGCCTTTATCCAGAAAACAGAACCACGCAACGAAAAAATTGACAGTCTCAGCAAACACCCACCAGAAAACATTATCCGGGCTCCTCTGGAAAAGTATGAAAAAAGATGAGATCAAAGGTAGTTACACCAACATCCTTAAACCATATTTATACATAACACTTCTCATTCTGCTTTTAGAAGTAGATGAGGATGGGAAACAATTCAAAAACTTCTCTGAAATGAGCAAGAGCCCTCTGCATGGGCACACAGCTGTAGGGACACCAGCAGCAGGATGGGGAAATGCTCCAAAAGATGTAGACGAAGGGCTGTAAGCGGAGCTGTTGTAAAGCCCTTGCAAGTTAAAGATGTTAGGGAAGACATCCAGACATGTGGGCACAGGGAGTGCCTTGTGTCACATGAGATCCTTAGCTATGAACAGAGGGAACCTGCAAGGACAGTCCAAGGAAAAGGAGGCTGAGCTTCCAGCAAAGAGAAATTAAAAGAAGATCTGTGTAAAATCTCTTCTTCGTTTTATATTGCATTCCGGGTGCAAGAGAGAGACGGAGTGTGCATTTCACTTACCTTTTAGTACTGCTTTTCATTTTTTTCCTATTATGTCTCAAGCATACTCTTGTGCAATGAGCTAAAGTAGGCCTGGGAAATGAGGCTCCTTACCCTCTGCGTGCGCCTCAGCTGCACAGAAGAAAGCAAAGCAGTTTCTTGAGGCTAGGATTCATTGATGTTTTCTAACTCCTGCAGCTGTCATAAGGGTTCAGCAGCAGCCTTATTTCACCAGAAGATTTGGGTGTGATAAATTATCCCCAGGGAGCGTGTAAGAGCTCTGCAGGCCCTACGCACACGGTCTGGGTTTCGTGGGTAGGAGAGAGAAGCAGGTGACAGAGGAAGACGTCTTTCCCTGACCATTTTTGACCAGTTAAGCTCTCTTTGCACCCTTTGAGAAGGATAAAAGAGACGTGCTTGGATTGCTGGAGTGAAGGTGTGTAATCCAGAAGAGCCCCAGGGGAAGCAGACTGCAGCTTGGCTCCAGCATGGAGAAGCCTCACCCAACTTTATGGTCTTGGCATCGTGCAGGAGCAAGAAGCTCCAGCGTGTACCACCACCACCACCCTGTCTCTGCAGGGGGACACGTAACACCGGGCCAAAACCATCTGCAGCGTTTCCTTTTGGTGCATCCTTCGCTTCCTGTCACCCCCAGCTCTCCTCCAGAGCTCTGACTTTCTAGGTTTCTCGTCCCCTTGAACATCTGCGTTTCAGCTGCTTTTTCCCCAGTTGTATTATGTTTCATTTTCTGAGTGAATGTCACTTTGTTATTTTTCAGCTGGTATGTGCAGGCTCTTTCTATCCCCACTGGTGTTTGCAGCAGTATTGTCTGTGCATCTTAATAAAGCAGAGAGCAGGCGATCAAAGAGAGGCACTGGGGTTTTTGGGAACCCAAGCCTCCGCTGAGCCACAGAAACGGGAAGGCGAATGCCCTGTCCGCAGCCTCAGAGGCGGATTTGGAGTCCGATGGCGCCGAGAGTGTTTGAGCCGATGTTTTGCCTGATCTGCAAGGATAAGGTTTTAATCTGAAAAGAAAACAATAGCAATGATGACCCCCTCCCCCCCATCCCCCCCAGCCCTGACTGTTTGTATAAATGCATGGCAGAAAAGACAAAAAGCAACACAGATGGAAGAGGAGCAGCCATCCCTCTTAAAAGTGCAATTGGCATTTCGGATGCGGCTTTTGCTTTTAAATTTGTGGGGTTTGGAAATGAATGCGTGTTCCTTGATGCCATAAAAGATTGCTTTGCTGAGTGGGTCAGTTTGATGGTGTCCTTCAGACAGGCACAGCATGAAGGAGTTACACCCCCAGCCTGGCATTGCTCTGGGCATGGAGAGCTGGACCCCAGAGCAGACAGCAGCCCTGGGCTCTCCCTGGGGCCACCAGCATCTCTCCAGCATGTTCTGGGTTCTGGGAGGATGCTCGGAGGTTGGCTGAAGCATATTTTTAGGGGTAGGTTCAGACTGGGACAGCCTGGCATTCCCTCTGAATGGGGATCCTTCTTTCCCTTTGGGGAGGACTGTTTTTCCCATCCCCATTTCAAAGTGCATGTCCTATCTCGTGGACTTGGAAACAGCAGGTAGAGGTTGGCTTTTAAAGCTGCACTGGTGCATCTCTTTAAAAGACATTCCTTCTTCCCTTCCCTCCTCACCTTTCACATCTTTCTTTGCTGGCTTCAGGGTGAATGGTCAAGGGCAAACACGATTTCACAGGCTGGGTATTACGTATGGTAGGCTGGAGGGCAACAGCTTCCCAAAGCAAGTATAAATATGGAAGATCTCGTGGGAAAAGAAAGGAGAGTGCACATATAGCCAAACGGAAAGCTAGAATGAATGGAGAATGAAGCACTGGGGGTGGTTTCCTTACGGCTACGGAGTACTTGTTTAGTTTAAGACAAAAGGTATTATTCTAAAATGCATTACTTAGCGTGTTCTAACCAGTACCTTTTAACATTCATATTAAAGAATATTTTTAATTGTTATATATTATCATGTATTTAAAGGTACAGCTCAGACTGAAGTGAAGGCTAATTAGGAGGCAACTTTGCTCCAGCTGGCTAATGGCTGCTGAAATAGTTTCCCTTGCCTGGATGAAGGGCACGAGTCCATGGATGGAAGCAGTTTGTAAGAGCTGATCAAGTTGCCCTTCACCACCTGACCTGCAACACTGGTTGAGTGCCTACTCTGAGCTCATCAAGACGTTGGACTCACGTGGTTTTCCCAGGGGGACCCTCATGGAAAGTCTTAGCCACGGATTGTGTTGAGATGTATGAGACAAGTAGGCGCTGTGGCCCTGTTAGGGACTTTCAGAAGAGGATCTGCCTGATTTATGTGCCCCAAGAACGTCTCTTGATGCCATGAGGTCTGGGATCTGGATCACTCATCAGTCCTTTTATCCTTTAGGATCACAGCTTCTACGTGAGGCAGTTCTGATAGGGAGTCTGAATAAAGCACCTTTCTCTATCTAATCTGACCGGGCTGATGTAATGCACGATACGAGCCAGCATCCTCAAGAGATAGGAATCTAGGAGCTGCTTATGTGGCTAAGCCTTATACCAGACACTGCCTGGTAATGTCAATTGGATGAGGGAATTAACCAGAGGAACAGTCAAGGCTCTTTGATTAAGGGATTGCATCAATTGTCATAAGATATGTTTGCAATAAAGATCTGTGGTTCCTGCTAGTAGGTCGGTATCAGTTGTGGCTAAGAACACTATCTTGCCATCTGTTCTTGGCAGGAATTGTACAATCCTTTCTTTCAAGTCACAGATATTATTACACTTACTCAGCCTTTGTCAGCTCAGGACTTGACCATTATAATGCTCTCTGCAGGATGCTGCTTGCTGTGACCATCTGGAAAATGAAGCCAGATCAGTATACAGCTGCTTGCTTATTCAGTAGCATTTCATACCGCAAATGTCTTACACATCTGCCTTATCGTCTGTCCAAGCTATTCATTCGAGGGTGTGGTAGGAGCTGTTGCTTTGAATCTATACAATGCTGTGCATGCACACACAAAACCATGCTACAGGAACATGGAGTTGCAAAGTGGGGTACACCCAGGAAGAGCCCGTAGGAAAGTGGACTCTGAAATCTCTTCATTGACTGTGTGATCACTTACGAAGGAGTATTCACACCTCCCGTCTTAGGTTACATGGGCACGACCTCTCCCTGCTGACTTGATTTCTAACTTCATCCTTTAAACGGCCCCAAAGTCAGATCGCTGTGACATCCTCCAGCCACTGTCAATACCCCATCCCCACACCAGTCACCCAGCCTTGCCTCTTTGCTAGCACAGAAAGGATGGTGCCCACCAAGTGAACAGCTGCCCAGCGTGTGGTTTTTCATCCTGCTCAATGCATAGCCCAACACCCCATTGACCATACACCATCCAAGTTGTTTTCAGAGGTAGGTCTGTTCCTTTCCTCGTGTTCCTTCTGTGTCACTCATCGTATTAATCCATTTACTGTCAGAGTCCCATCTGTGCGTGAGAAGGTGGCTAAGGTGCCACCAAGGAGCTTCTCAAGGGGAGGAGGCAGAGACCTTCCAGAAGAACAGAGGCTGTGACTGGAGCAAGGCCAGCGGCCCTGCAGGCTGGGGTGGTGCAGAGACCGCACCAAGGACTGGGAGGAGAGGCCAGGCGAAGGGTAAAGAGCTCACAAGCTGGCATATAGCAAAGGCTGGAAAGGTTGAGAGACTGGAACAAGAAACTGAGGATTAGAAAAGAAACAAAACAGGGAGCTGAGAGAGGCTGGAGCACGTTCTCCACCAGGCCCTGGGACAAAACCCATCCTGGTGCTCCGCTGTTGGTAAGACACAGCCATGGAGCACACCCACGAGCTGTGCTATCACCATCGTCCTCACCATATCCAGGTCCAAGGACTGGATAGCTACCTTCTGCTGCTATCAATTACTCCTCAGATCAAGTGTCTGAGTCACTTCAAGTCTTGGAGGATCAATCTACCACAGACTGCAACTGTCCTGCTGGCTTTTCAAAGCAGATCTTACTGGTAGAGAAAAGGTGGAAGCCAAAATCCAACTCACAGTGGAAAATCCGTGCATCTACGGCCATACTAAACACCATATTTTCCCAATTAGTGCTCATGCAAGTTGTAGCAGCGATGAACAAGTAGCTTTTCTGTATGCAGTTACAACTGCATAAGGAAACCACGCTGCCTATTTGCACAGCCAGTTAGCTGCATAACTGGTCTTTTGTGCACAAAGTCTCTGATTCAGCAAGTTCTTTAATCATGTGTCCTACTTTAAGCATGTCTCTGAAAATCGGGCCTTACAGCACGTACCTCTGTAAAATCAATTTTTACAACAATTTACAACTTCTGTCGTTTTAGCCCTCGTGTTGGATTTGTCTAAACTTTTGTGCCTGAAGCAAAGCACCGAGCAAACAGAACAGTTCATATAAATGAGTAGGTTCATCAAACAATTATCTTTTTTTTTTTTTTTATGGCTTAAATTGATGCTATCATCATTTTCCATTTTTTCTGCATTATTACCCCACACGGAAGAACTACCGCCATAAAAAAAAATCTGCTGCTAAGACTCCTTGGGGTTTTTAACCTCCTTTTGATTAATGGTATTCAGAAAAAGACACATTTTATGGGTTCTGTCTGTGTCTTTTCTCAGGCTCTGTTAGCTGTGTGAATATACCCTTTGCACTTTTAAAGCACGCTAAACCTGCATGATCCCACGCGGGCTATCACGCACTACCTCCAACCACACAGCAAGAAATTTGCCCAACTAACAGCAATTTATACCTAGTTAACATGCATAGTATGAAGTTAGTTATTTGATTCTGTCTGCTGAGAAACAAGAAAAAATACCTGCTATTATTCTAGCAGTTTTCCTACACATTTTCAGCCATTAGTGATAATATCTTTTTTTTTTTTTTTCGACTGGAGTTATCTCAAATACATCCTGCCCTCCTACTCCTCGTTATGCGCATTAACGTCTTCCTTGCTGCCTTCCCCAGAGAGGACTGGTTGTACCTGGGTATCAAGGAGCATGTTCTCATGTCTCGGGAAGTTTTTGGAGGCAGCCAGTCTGTGAGTCCCGTGGTGGCTCACAGAGGAAGTGTATGCCAGGTGTGAAGGAAAGAAACGGTGACCTCTCTTTTTGTCTTCAGAAACTTTACAGATCTGTCCATGGAAAGCCAATTTGGGGAAAGAGAATAACCTCTGCATTCTCTAGGCTGCAGCCTGAATAGGCAGACAAGGAGGAAACCACTGTCAATAAATGCAAAGCTAAAAATAGGCAGACCAAAAGCCTCAGCAGAGCTCTGGAAAAAATCTGAAGGTGGAAGTAAGAGTTATTTATAAGGTTGGGAACTGAGAGGGGAGAAAGAGGTCACACGAAGACTTTATTTACATAGTTTGGGTTCCAGAAATTACTTTCCAGTGCACACAGCATCATTAGGAAGTGTTTCTGCTCAAGTCCCGAGTTCTGGCTACTTTTATGCCTACACAACATGCTGTGCCATGCCAGGAGCAGGTTTCTGTGCAGTCTCGGGATGCAAGAGGGCCTGGACTTGGGAGCTGTGACTCCACTTTTCAGAACAGAGAGTTTACTTGCAGATAAATAATGTGCAAAAGTGCTTTTTTTGGAGTCTGAAAGCAGGTTAAGCTGCCTCCATAGGCATGGTCTTAGATGGTAGGTTGGTATGGTCCTGGATGATAGGTTCATTGGTAAACAGATAGATAGAAAGACAGACAGATGCATGCCCAGGGGTGGAGTGATTTCTTCTGACCCGAGCTGCAAAGAAGTGATTTTTCTAAGTGAGTTATCCAGGAGGTATTCGGACATCTCCATGGAGAGCAGGTGAGCTTGGACAATGAACACTGATTTATGCCATGGACACTTCAGCAAGTGGTGCAGTGCATGAGGAGCAGATTGTGAAAGGCAGAAGAGGTGCTGAAAATTTGACATTTACTGGCAGGGGTCACTTCGGTCTTGCTCTAGTCTCATCCCATTTGCACATAGGTGTGTCTCCAGGGCCCATCTTTTGGTTTAGCTTCATCATCAGGGGATCCAGCTGGTGCCCCTGAGACAACTCCGTTGTGTGGACCATAGCATGGTCAGTGGGGATGACAGGGGGATGCATTTCAGAAGCACTGAAAATGCAGAAGCTTCTAAAATGCAGAAGCACTCCCCCAGTGTAAACACATACTGTGTTGTGGACATATCCTGACACGAGTAATTTTTGTACAACTAAAATAGTTACCATGATATTTGCCCCTTACTTGGAGTAGTCCAGTGCAAATGTGAGGTCTGAGACAAGAGCAAGAAAATCAATCTCATTTTCACATCTGAAACTTGACAAATGCATAGGTTTTCCCCTCACGTGTTCAAAGGTAATATAGGGAACATTTATTTCACAAGAAATCACCTGTATTTTTTCTATTTTCACTGTTACAGGTAACTAAAATAGTTGGATATCTTTCTTGGGGCAGATAATTGGCATGAAAAAAAATCTGCATTGTACCTCCTGTTACAATTTTATTTAATGAGGAGTCTCGGGCAAGCTTAATAACAGATGGATCTTCCAGCCTAATGTAATGCAATAGAATATAAATGACCAGTAAGAGTGCATTTAAATAAACATCTCCTCTTGGGTATATATTAAATTGACTATTTACATTAATTATGAGTTTAATTGTGAGAGATCGCTAGTTAATTTCATGAGGAATTTAATCTAGTTTGCCGTACGTGAGGAAGAAGGACAGCAGTTACGTTTGAGTGGAGCTGCTCGGCAGGGGAAGGATGCCCTGGAGAAGCTGGCCGTGCAGGTGAGCATCAGAAGGAAAATCTGTGAGGACCAGCACCTTTTCTCCTTGCCCAGCTCCTGGATGAAATCACAGACAGCATCCCATGGGGGAAGACTGACATCTCACCGGCCTGATCAGCAGCTTGTTTAGCAGTCTTCTCGCGTATCAGAAGGACCCGCTGACTTTTGGAGTGCACAGGATAAATAACTGATACCTCACGAAGGGGACTGTAAGGTCTGATGGGAATTGTCCTCTTTGGAGGGGATGGTCCTTTGCAATGCCAGACTCTATGCAGTTCTGCTGCTAAGTGCTTTGACTAGGGTGTAACGCGGGAGTTACCCATATGTCAATATTTTAATATACCATTTTACTCTCTGCTCTTCATTAAACCCTTACAGGGTCCAAAAAATCATGTCTACCCAGTCACCACTGCACTTGGCAGAGCTCTCTCTCCCAGGCACCTGCTTGCGAGGCTCGTTCTTGGAGAGGGTCTCCTGATTTTGCTGCTGGAACAAAACAGCTCTTGGAAAGTGTCTGTGCGGGCAAGAAGGACCCTGTAGTGGCCACTTCCAGCTCCGCTGTGAAGCGCCTTGGACTTTTCAGTGTTTGGGAATGGAGAGCCTGGTTGCCTAGCAGTGGCAGATGAAAGCCTGGATCACAGAGGCTTTATCTGTGTTCGCCTGGAGAGGGAAATATTTATGTGACAATAATCTGCGAATACCACACACACTGCAGGGAACAGCTGTGAACTGGCAGGGAATAACACAGGGCAGAAGCACCCCAAACCACCATCTCGGGGGGCAGAACGGCTGCAGCCCCTCTCGCTTTCATCTCAGCAGCTTGGTGACCTGGCTGAGGCATCTCGCCTGCAGCTCTTCCCCAAGAAAACCACCCTGGTCACCAGCTCCACCTGGGCCCAGCCAGGAGCATGCCCCAGGGCTTGGCCCTGCATGCCACGCGAGCCTCAGACCCGCTTCGGTCCGTGGCAGAGGCGTCTGCAGGGGAAACAAGGGTCAAGCCTGTCCTGTGAACCACTAATGAGCAAACCGGCAAGGGGAGGGGGTGATTTTGGCCTCTTCCCGCGCCACGTAACTAGATACGATGATAAAGTTGACAAGGTCGTTCCTTCTTTTGGCGGTGACCCGGTCAGCCCCGAGTCACGGCTCTTTCCACTGGCAGCCGGTGCGGGAGGGAGAGCCGGGTTAAATCGCTGCATTTGCCCCGTGTCAGTCACGGATGGGGCCGGGAGAGGCCAAGAGCTCCTTCACACCACGTCCCCTGCAAGACATCATCGTTAGCAATGCCTGGGTGAACTCCAGAAGGAGTCTGAATGCAAGGTTTGGGATATGGGAAGATGTACTTAAAAAATAGTCCCCTGGCAGGGAACCGAGCCTCTCCTGAGACACTGCCCAACACCCTTATGATGATATTAATCGCCGTTCCCATCTCAGCTATTCTGTCTGGGATCAGGATTTAGCCTGCCATGGAGCATGTTTGCATTTCATAATCTGCCTCTGAATTCTAACAATAATCCACTATAACCGCTGTAATAGACTCTTCAAATTAATATGCTGTTTAACAGGAAAATGAAGTTCTAGAAATGTATTGCAAAATTAGAATTACCCACAAAATGAAATAATTTTGACATGACATATCTGGCTGTAAATTTGCCTTGCAACAGAAATATTCATAATTACAGTAATTTGCAGCTCAGCCTCTTACTGTAGTTATATGATCCCGTAATTGCTGAGTTGTCTGCAAAGCGCTGGTTGTGCTAGCTCAACCAGTTTGCAGCTTTAAAGGAGCAGAGTGCGAGCCAGCTCCAGCCCGTCCTCAAGTCGTGGAAAACTTCCCAGCGGCTGCAGCGAGCGGCGGGCTGGACCCCAAGCTGGCAGGGAGGATAGACAGGCTCGTGCAGAACGGTGCTTCTATTACGTTTGCTGGGAAAAGAGAAATGCTGGGATGGAGGCAGATATTGCTTAAAAACTGTGAGCATAGAGCTCTACTGTAAGTTGCTGCATCTTAACAGAGTAATTCCAGGAGTATGCCAATGCAAATGGAAAATACTCTGGTCCACATCATGGATTAACCTCTGGCTGGTGCTTAGGGTACAACAAAGCTGTTTGCTTCCCCAAATCGAGAACTGAATGTGCATTTCTTGGGAGCTGGAATTAGGAGAAGTATAATTCAATAAGTCCACCTTCTAGTTTAAAGGAAGTTGCCCCCCAAAATATTAACTGTTTGGGCTCTATTGTAATTAATGACCACAAGAAAGTCTTTTTGTTGCTGATATATGTGAAATGGTGTAACTCATGGAGGTACACTCTTACCAACACTGGTGAGCAGGGAAAGCACAGAAAAGGAGAGAGTGAGGTTCAAGTCCTCAGTCCCAGGGCAGCACCTGCATTTAATGTTGGGTAGAACACAAAACCTGAGATCCTTTGCTCCTAAACGCTGCACCTTCAGAGCCATCCTCCAGGTGTGTTATCATCTTGTTTCCCTGACCCTATGTGGCAGCACGGCTCATATACAGCAAGGCCAGAGACTGTAGTCTGCTGGGATGTGGACACTATGGGTATGAACCCTTCTAGACTGTATTCCTCTTAAGTAGAAGTATTCCTCTTAAAATTTAGCTTTTAGAGCCAAGCTGTGCTGCATGGTCAGATAATACATAATGCTGGTGGGACCATAAATAACAGATAGTTGTTTATTTGTTTTTTAATAAAGCATGAAAAAGGTGCTTTTTTGCTTGTTTGATTGCTCATTTAAAATAATGAATACTACTATTTAAGCTATTTTACTTCTGGTATGGAAAATAAATGTTGATTACTTCTCATATTTTATAACCTTAAATAGAAAGAGAGAAACCTGCCACAGATATGTTTTCCTATTCACACCAATGCCATAACCATGCTTGTTCAGTTATCTTTATTGAGCCTGGTGTTTGAGTGATAACTCCTCTATTATCAAATGTATTTCAGTAATGATCACCCACTTATGAAGCACATTTCCATACAGGCAAGAGCATGAGATGTCTTCGCTAAAGGTCTGTGACCAGGGCTGGCAAAGTACCAACCTAATTCAGCTCAGAGACATACCCAATAAGAACTGTCTGCTGTGCCTGGGGAAAAAGCAATAACGAGGTAATTTATCTCAGGGTTTAGGTGAGCATAAAAAGGCCCTGTGCCACCACGCCTGTTGGCAGCCCGAATCCTCCTGCTGAAGGGATGTCTGCTTCAAAAGGCTCTGTCGGTCCAGGCTCGTACCTTATAACATTTCATTATGTTCACTGAAACTCAATACATCCTACAGTCAGCAGGCTCCTAGCACGTAAAAACGTAACCGGCCTGCATGGCCTCACTGCTGCGATGAGCCCTGAGTAAAGTGCCTCAGCATTTCGTACTCCGTGGCCTATGGCAGTTGGGTACAAATACCAGCATTATTAGATAAATAAAATACGTCTGTCCAGCTTGTGCAAATCCTCTCAAAAAAACTATTTTGGTATGTCACCTCTGTAAGGGGAGTCCAGCTGCGTGTGCTGCACCTTGCAGCCGGCCAAGGTGCCAGTGAGGCCTTGCCCCATGTGTTTTAGAAGTTTGTTCTTCCTTCTGACCCACCCCACCAAGCTTTCCTCATCATTTGTGTTTAACCAGGTCTTCTGCTGCATTAGCTTGTAAAACCTGAAAGCTCTCACCTCCCTGTCCAGGAAGGAGTCCAACCCTAGAAGCCACTGCCTGTGGATAAGCCCAGACTTTCTTCTGGAAATAATTTCTTCTGGGAATATTTCTTCTGCAAGCTCTTCTGGAAGAAATGGTCTTTACTGGGATTGCAGAACAGGAATATAGGGGGCACTCTGGCAAGCTTCAGCAAGGAAAATCCCCCCTTCCTTCTCTCTCCTCCCTTCATCTCAAGCCAAGTGCTGATGGCACCAGCAATCAGAGCAGCATGTGAGGTAATGGACCAGCAGCAAGAGCTGCAGCCCCACCACCCCAACAGAGAGACCTTTTGGTCTAGGAAAGGTCAGCACTTTCTATTCCCGCTCTTTCTGTTTTTGTTTTGTTTCTGGTAAGTCTTTGCAGTAGGAGGAGTCTAGGTTCTTCTTTTAGGATGATTCTTCTATCCTCTCCCCCATTCTGTTTTTTTTTTTTTTTTATTTTTTTTTTTACACAAACAAACTAACAAACAAACTCACCTCATGCCTACAGTTTTTGATTGCAAGAATCTTTCTCCCAACTGAGGAGCTGCCAAGTACTGACTCCTGGTGTCTCATAACGTGGCGTCTACACAGGGAGACACTGGTTCCTGCAGAAACAGAGCCCACAGCACAGCTGGGCTCTGCAGTGGGTCCCCAATGACCCGCAGCACGTGATAACAAGGATCTGTCTTCTCAGCAGTTTTCTTGGCTTTACTCCAGACCCTGGGTCACGTTTATGCTTCTCTGCAGACAACCAGCAATCGTTGCATTAAGTTATCATCTCGTATCATCTACTTCTCTTTCCCCTGTCTTTAAATGAGAAGAAAGAAAAGAAAGGCTACATGACAAGCGAGTTGTTATATCAATTAAAAAAAAGCAATAAAAACATTGACTTTATGGAGTCTCCTGCCCTGGGCTGTATGTTTTGTAAAGCACTTTTTCAGCCAGTGCCAAGCTGGGATTACTAAATGTGATAACCAGGTTCTGATAATCTGCATGTACAAGCCGAATAGCTGGACGGTGCAAATTGCATTGGTTTTTGTCACACTTCATGGAAGTTATTATTCCGACCTTAACGCTTCCTTAACTTTCAAAGCAGCGTGTAGGGTTTTAGCCCAGTGGCTTCATGGCCCCATGCTGCTCCTGCTCAAGACGAGGAATTTTATCACTGATTCCAAAGGGAATGATCCCAAACCGACGGAGTCAACAGCAATTGCTCTATAAGGCTGGTCTCCTCGTGGAAAAAGGGGCTATTGTATCAGATTGCTCCTGACCATGTAGTACCACGGTGATGGTACCGTTCAAGTATTTGCCCTGTGACACACCACGCGGTGCTGCACACTTCCAGCTGGAGCTGGGGGTTTCGCAGCCAGTGTGGCACAGGGTAGGTGCCCAGTTGGGCTCGTTTTCAGGTGCCCATTTCCTCCAGATGGAAGCCAAAGTCCAGATCTGTTGGCAGTGACTCTGTAAAATGTCAGCAGAGCTTATGCTTCTGTGGCCAAAGGTAAATTGAGTCATTCTTTTTAATGAAGTGTTCCTTAATTTCCTTTATTCCTCCGGATAGCACAGCAAACAGACTATACATTTCATAAAGACATTACAGAGAAGGAGAGTTGCCAATATAATCATACAATCTTGCAAACGCTAAACCTGAAATT
Source organism: Cygnus atratus (assembly GCF_013377495.2). Classification (NCBI taxonomy): domain Eukaryota; kingdom Metazoa; phylum Chordata; class Aves; order Anseriformes; family Anatidae; genus Cygnus; species Cygnus atratus. The sequence continues at coordinate 178,244,066 of NC_066362.1, read as the reverse complement.
GCCTTTTGTTTGCTGCTTTACAGTACATCTTTTCTTCCTGCCCTCTGTAGCTGACAGAATAGCGCTTGTTTAAAAAATATGTGACAGAAAATACCATGGGAAAAAATGTATTGTTAAATCTCAGCCAACCCGTGTGAAGGCTCGAGCCAGGACTGTCAACACATACAATCCCAATTTAATGTCTGCTCTTCGCAGCAAAAGAAGGCAGTGTGGAGCTAAGCACAAATTAATTAGAGGACTGAAAGGAAAGAACAGAGCAAATTTTATTCCTTTCTAAGCCGACCCAAACCCAGTTGGCAAATACCTATCTTGCGCACGGGGATGTGGTTTCGCTTTGTAGTCCCTACCTAGTGAAAGCTATAAACCAGTTTATGGTGAAATCACTTTTTTTTTTTTAAAGTCACAGACAAAACTCCCACTGATTTCAGTTGTGCCAGGCTTTTATTCGAGAAGTTGTGCTATTTCAGCACTTCCAGAAACCAACGTATTAGTACTTTTTTCAGAACCATGTGTTTCTTGGTCTGTATATTTCGAGATACATATGGTATGCCAATATTTATTTCTTAGAGCCGTGGGACATCTTACTGCTTGCCCCTCACGCTAGCTCAGCCAGGCAGACTTCGGCACAGCTCTCCCAGCAGAAATGAAGGCCAGCTCTCAAACTGACCTTTCCAAGAAGAGACGTGCCCAGGCTCTTGGGATTGCCAAACTCCTCGAGGGTTGAAGGTACCCACAGGCTCTGTCTGCGAATGCCTCCTTGCTTGGCTCGCTTCCACCAGGGAAAACAACGTGTGTCACACCCCGTCAGATTTACTCGGATCCGTTCTGGACACGTTGGACGCTCTCCAAATGGAAGCAGCTAGTTTCACCACAGCAAAGCAAAGGTTTGCACCTTTCGTTGTGTGTTGGAATCATTGCTATGGAAGCAATGCATAAAAGCAAATGAAGCAAGCAAGCAAACAACAACAAAAAACATACAGAAACTTAAAGCATGTTTGATAGCCACTTCTGCCCAGGCTGTTGCTTAAACTTTCTCTGAAGTGTCAGGTTGATGGCAAGAGAATAAGCCCAGACTAGTGAGCAGCTGGTTTCTGGGGGGCTCTTTTGTTTGGTACCCCAACCTTCCACAATTGCCATTGCACCTGACTGTATCAGGGTTTCACCGTGTGCCAGTGAAGTTCACAGGATCCTTTCTTCTACTAAACAACCTAAGGAAACCTGTGCTATCTTTGCAGGAACATAAGTTTTAAAAATGGTCTGGATGTGGGATGGCAGTGCCGGGCTTACTTTCCCATTCCAGAAGTTAAACTCACCCGAGATTGCCCTTCCCAGATGGCATGACTTGCCCCGAGGACTTCTGATATCATCGCAGCAATGTACACACTGCTTATCTTAAACAGAATTACACACGGAGCGTTTTGACAGCCCCTGGATTTGTGGGAGACTAGTGCTGGCCTTCCATAGACACCGCATATGACGTTACGGTAGGTGTGGGGCTTGGCGTGTCACCTCCCCACCTACCTTACGTCAGCACTATAAAGCCACCACAACACATGCTATTGTGTTAGTTATGGCTGTACGGCCACCCTCCACAGCTGCTGCAGTGAAGGGTTGCAAATCGGTCTGCAACAGGGCTAGGAAAGCCCAGTTCCTTGTGGTTGTGTGTCTTCCTGCTGCATCTGTGAAATTTGGGAGTTTATATGGCTGTAGAGTTTTTGTGATTCTGTGATCCACAGCATCCCTCTCTTTCCTTTACACTCCTCTCTCCATCCCCATGTTAAATCAGGACTGAGTGCTGCACTCTGCCATTTCTCTTCTACTTGCATAAAGCCTGTTCAAACCAAAGATATTTGGGACCTCTACCTTTTTGTCAAATATGGCAGAAATCACACATAGCTCAGAAATAATTGCTGGGGTTTGGAGAAGATAATGGGAAAACAGGCATTCATGAAAGACAACTATCCAAATTTCAAGACTTTTGGAAAGTAGGTTTAAGAAGTAATATGTTAGATGTAGGGCTTTCTACCATACCGCTGAACAAAAGGAGTAAAGTGGTCACAGCACTTTTTTAAAATGGTCACAACACTAGGACAATGCAGCTGGGCACCCCACTGGCAAGGGCACTTGTGCTCCACAGAAAAGAGCCCCCTTCATTGGTGGGAGGCTGATCTTCTTAATTTCCCAACAGTAACGATTCTAGTTACTGAGCACACTGGAAACAAGAGGCACAGGACTAAGCACTGTCTGAGGTGTATTGCCACCAAAACTTGAGTATAGGCATAGCCACCTTGTTAGCTCCCTGAAGCTATTCAAGTGTCTTTCTGAAAGATGGGGCTTTGCACAAGACAGGATGGAGTACTACTAGGACATGATTTCTTTGGCTCAGCTGAGGCAGAGGCTCTAAGATGTCTGGGATTCCCACAAAATTATCAATATCCTGAGATTCGTTGCCCACACCATTTGTTTTTGCTGTCTTTTCTACTAAAATGAGCAGGTAGTCTGCATAGAGTCTGGTACATGTGAACAAACAAAAGCCCTCACAGAGAAAGAGTGGAGCCTATTTTTTTTCTTTTCTTTTTTTTTTTTCCCCTCTAAATATGCACTTTTTGTCCTCTGGAAATGTAGCAACTGATTATGTGGCTTTCTAACAAATTACTGGCTCAAAGAATATACAAAGAACAGAACAGACAGACTTTGAGTCCTCTGGGACTTTGTGGTGATCTTTGCCAAAGTAGGTCAACGTGTTTCACATCAGTTTTAGCAGAACTCCGGGTAGACTCCTGAAAGAGGTAAGAATCTGAAATTATTTTATTTGTTGCCGCCTTTGCAATCTGCTTTGGCTTATTTAAAGAACTGGTTAAAAATATACTGAAACAATTATTATGGCAACTGAGACAACAGCAGTCATGTTGAGAAGAGAAGAAACATGTTCACGTAAATATGCAAAGGTCTAAATAATTCCTTTGATAGACTGAAAATGCTTCTGATTTAATCACAGACATTTCTCATACTTACTACAAATTTTTGGCTTGAAAACCTAACAAATTATGAGTAATTTCAAAAGCCCACCGCAACACCAATCATCCTAGAAAAAATATTGGGTTACCTGAAATTTCCACAAACAGCAGAAGAAATGGAAAATTTCTAGGATGTTTAGTAAAAGATGTGCTGATCCAGGTCCTAGCCTGTATCTAGGAGCCAGAGCATTTTCTGCATCCTAAATATGCTGAAGACTGGATGTAATTTTTGAAATAAAATATTATTATATGCTAACATACTTTGCAAATTCTCCTGTGCCTTAGTAACTTTCTCCCAAACCAGTATGCTTCCTACAAAGTTTCCCAAATTTACTGCTACTTTCTTAGTCCCCTGTAGCTAAATTTAATGCCTTACCCGATTCTTTTTTCAGTTTTGCTAAACAGCAACAACTGATAGCCAATTATAATTTTTGAGCTGTGTTTTCAGCCAGAGAGATGGATTTAGGGCTCTGGAATGTAAAAACTCAATCGGGGCATTTGTATCACATGTGATTGCGAGCCTTTCCTATAAATAGCTGGAGCAGGAGAGCACCTGTGCTTTTTCCTCCAAGCATTTTGATGGATAGCTTTGTTGGCATCTCTGCAATTGACACTACACTAAATTCAAAAAAGAGGCTGAGTCAGTCCTAAGTAATGGAATGCGTCCAAATTCTCCTTGGCTTTGATTCTAACAGAGAAAGACATCATTTTCATGTCTCCTTCCAGATTAAACTCCATTCCATTTTCTGCTGCCCTCAAAGCTCACTCCTGAAAATCCCACAGATGCATTAACATTCAGTCAATGAGATATTTCTAGCAGCTAGCCTACTATAATGTTTAGGTTCTTCTGTAGTTGCAAGGTCTTGGTTTTAGCCTGCCCTTGTAATGGAAAAATTGTCTTTAATCTTGACAGCCTGTAATGTCTTGTACCCATGCTAGCTGCACCATCCAATCTTTAAGACTGTCACTTTGATCTGATGTTGTTTATTGACAGAGGTTGTTTTTTAAATAAAAATAAAAATAAAAATCACCATCTCAGTCACGAGAAATCTGGATTTTCATGGTTGCTTATGGAAATTCATGATGAATATTTCCTTTTTCAAGAGCAAATTGTTTAGAAATTGCTCAGAAGGCAGGTGAAAAGTCACCATGTTGACATGTTTTTTCTTTTCCTTGGGCATGACAAATAAACCAGTCCCAGCTGGTGACATATCAACAGGCACTGGGGGAGCCAGATGAAAGGAGGGAGGGTGTACCAGGGGCAGTGTGAGAAGCAGGTTCAGACTGTGAGAATAAACTATACCTACTGAAAAGACCAGATGTGAACCAGCTAATGTTGTTGACCTCTTAAACCCTCCTTTTGAGGATTCTGGTTTTCATGTTACAGAAAATACAAGCTATTTTCTTGCTGCTTGAAACTTTTGGTTCAGCAGCCTGCAGACTTGGGAAGATTTGCCGTGCAAGTTTGCAGTGGGTCATATTTTCAAGATTTCCTTTGCACCTTCAGAAGGCAGGAGGGTACTTTGGGCTGGAAATGGACAGCAACAACAGCACAAGCTTTAGACTGTGCAGACGGATGGCAATGTTTCAGTGCAGGTTGTTCAGGCATATTGCGACATCCTTCACCTAACTTCGTGTTCACCACCCTGCATATGCTAACATAGCCCAGGACAGGCTCACCAAACAAGAAATGATCCCACCATTCAAGTGTCTTCTACTCTTCAATGCTGAGCTTCAGATTACTACACTTGTAAGAGTCCCCAGGCTGGTTTAATAGTTGCTCATGCACATCTACACATACTCACAGTCATAAAGATTGCTTGCTACACAACATAGTTAAACGTTGTATGTGTTCAAAGGCACGTGTTAGTTCTCTGTGGCCTTCTTTCTGCTTATAATTCAGTTCAACTGATAAAATTCAAGGGGCCTGACCAAACACAGAGCTTCAAAGGGCAAGATGCCCTGAGAAACTGAAGCTCACCTTAAGCCCCATCAAAATAGATTGGTAACGGAGCGTACTCTGCCAGGTTTGACCATGTTATGACTGTCCACCGTATTTCTAGCCCGATTTCCATATGAGAGGTTTGTGATTGCATCCTGTATGCAAGAACATGTACATACACAAATGGCTGTGCACATTTGGGTGTCTGTGAATTTCCCTTCCCATCACTGTCCATCACCTTCTAATAACTGTGAAGCTTTCAATCAATTCCAGCCAAATCTGGCAGCAGAGCAGAGATTTCTAACACACTTATTTCCAACAGGTCTGTATAAACAGGCAGTTAATTAATGAATAAAAGCCCAATTAGCGTATCAGTAGTCCTGAGGAAAAGGAGTATCTCCTGTTAGGGACCAGAGACTACGTCTATACCCCAACCTTAAATATTCCCAGCACCACTCTCTGGCACTAAGGGTAGCTGGCAGTGAACAGCCTGTGCCATGTACTCCTAAATGCTCTTGCTCTCCAAAAGAGGGTGGGCCAAATGTGAACTGCTCGCTGGAAATGGCCTAAGCTTGCTCCCAAATTGTGTTCAGGAATCATTTGGGAGACTGCTGGTAGACACAGGCCAGCAGCATGCCAAGCACCATGCGGGCAATTCAACAGGATGGACAACCAAACTCTAGTGGCCAGAAATGTTCCCTGGGACTTTGTAATTTAGTAAACTGGCAGAGAAACTCTGCAGGAAATGGGTTAGGTGTAGCCCATCCACAAGAAAAGCTTGGATCAAGGTTGGTTCTATATTAGACGACGGAGAAGCCAAGTATGACGTGCAAATCCACAGGAAATGGGCCTCGTTAGATCTGTTGCTGACAAAATGACTTGTTTAGCTGATGGCACCTTATTTAGAATTCACTCCCACTAGCAACCCATTTCAGATATAATATAGCAACTCTCAGCCCTGGATGCCAGATGCATGAGTTGTTTTTTTTTTAGCATTCATTTAGCTGTTCATATTTTGTTCTCTAGTTTGTTTATATTAGTTGCCACCGTGATTGGTGTTTCAGACACTGTAATTAAATGAATCTTTATCACTTAACACGTGAATCGGATGATTTATCATATTTGCTATTTGTGGTCAGGACTGAGAATTCAGACCATGACCTCCAGAGCTAAAGCACGAAGATGTTAAAATCTTAGACTATGAAATCTGTTAACCAGCAGCTGCAAAGTCTCATCTTCCACAGCACAAAGGGAGACAGAGGACAAATACTGAATATCTGGATACTGGATATCTGGAGACTAGCCTGCTGTAAGAATAAACAGCTGAAAATTGTTTCAATGCTGAGCAGAAGATTAACAGACAGAGGAGCTGGAAACTTGAATGCCCGGAAGGACTCTGAAAATTGCGAGCAGTAGGCAACTTCTCTTGGGTACTAAAGAACAGAGTCTAACACTCCTGTTGCAGTATTATTAACATCTCGTGTTCATATTTCAGTGGCACCTAGTGACCCAGATCCAAGACTGAGCCGTCCAGCTGAAAAATGAATACACAAACACACAGAGCGAGTCTATTACACGCACACACTCTCTCCAAGAAAAGAGACTCCTATAAAGAAAACTTTTTGCGCACTTTCTTCTTTGTCATAAACACATATTCCAGCAGCAGCAGCAATGAAGCTCGATGGCCTACAGACTTGTCCCCCATACAAAGCAGGTCTCCTTCCTTCCCACTTTGTCAGGGGAAGGTTTATCCCCCCTCTTGAAACTCTTGTCCCCAGGAGAGAGACGTGCAGTGGCTGGCCAGAGCCAACAGTCTGGACTGCGACACGGTGGCTGCTGCTGCCCCGAATAGCTGCGGGGATGCCTGTTCTCCCATGAGAGCGGGGTGTTAGGACTTTGCCCTCTGCCAAACTGTACAACTGCACGAACTTCAGGGCGAGCATACCTTTGTGATCTCTCTGTATCCCAGCCTGAAATCAGCCAACAGGTTCAAAGTTATTAAAGAGAGGCTGACAGACAAGCAGATGGACAGCCAGGCAGAACAGTTGTGTAAGCTTTGTTTCCTTAGGAAAGCAGGCTAAAAAAAGAAACAAAATGCAGTATTCGCTCATCATTGTCTACAAAAACACTGAAATCAGCTATTTAACACTTTGTAACGAGTGTAATGGCTCAGCAGAGTTATTTATTCTGCTAGAAAAACCTGTTTCTAGGCCTCAGAGGATTAGCTGAGAAGCCGAGAGGCAGCATAACCTCTCTGTGACCCTATCTGAGAAGAAGCTGGTCTAACTGGAAGTCTGAAAGCAGTATTTTGAAAGCAGGGGCAGCTATGAGTACATGTGCTAGAGGTGAATTAAACTAAGGGGAAGTTTTACAGAGAAAGAAAATAATCTAAGCATTAAAAATGAGAAAGAGTTAAAGGAAAAGAGAACTGAAAAATAGGATTGAAGACAAATGAGAAAAAAACAAACAAACAGCAAAGCAAGTAACATTTCAGTATGTTCAGGAACATGGCAAATGACACAAATGACAGGTTAAAGGTATGTAAGGACAGTAAATAAAAGCTGAACAACAAAGAAGTTTGTAGAACGCAGCTTTGGTCTTAAACAGTTTTTAAATCAACATGAAGCATCACCGCATGGAAACGCAGCAGACGCACAGCAAAGAAAAGCAGAGAAGGTCACTGAAGCCAGGCTCAGCCTACAAATCTGTTTTCATCTACTTGGTAGAGTTTGCTTTGGGAGGTCTTGTTTATGTGGATGGTAGTGAGCTGTCCAGTTTTGGATGAATGAAGACAAAAAACATGCGAAGGAGCTCTCAGATGTCCAGGAGAGTCTGATTCTGACTCAGAGCAGCCTCAGCTTACGGTATCTGACTGCAGGGAAGCTGCAGAAGCGACAATTAGCAAATGCTGAAAGCACCACTAAGTTAGGAAATAAAAATAGCAGTTAGGAAATAAAAAGTAGATATATCGATATATGCAATATGAAAACACATTTTAATATATTTATAATGTGTACATATTTATATATTTGTATGTGTGTGCGTGTGTACAAAGAATGTGATTTTATTCCCCAGTATTATTATGCTAGGAAATTATATTATGCATTATTTCCTGCACTGGATACTTACCTGTCACTGTAATCCTAGGATCACGTAAGAGCCTTAAATTATAGATTATTGTTCTTTCCCAGATAAGAGTATTGTATATTTTAATGGTACGACTAATCTTACAGATGATACGAGACCTCTCTTGGTCAGTGTAGGATTACTCTTTACAGGCACTTATTAAAGTATTTCATTCTGCCTGATTTTGAGTGTCCGTGTAATTGATTTTCTATCACATTCTCACAGGCTATATTTCACTGTTAGTGTCCCATGTACGTTCAAAACTGTTTGTCCCAATGTTCAAATAAAATATTCTTTTTCTCATGCCATTGGCTCACATACCTCCCACCTTAATCTAGTCCCTACTGAGACACACACATGAAACACCTAATAACCCCGGGCTCGTCTACCAGTCAATGGATAAAAATGAGCAGCTCCAGAAGACGTAGAAGTTGCAGGTGAAGGTTCATGTTCCCTACCAGAAATTTTACAGCAACACTTCTAAATTGGGTACTTCACTGGCAGGGGGTGGAGGGAACTGAATCTGGGTCTGAAATGCCTTATTGCTTCAACGTATCTCCCCTCTCCTTTCAACAGCCAGAGATTATTATCTTGTGGTTTAATGCCTCGACCTGCAGACACTTGCAAAACAAACACACATTATCCCCAGACTGAAACTCATTTGACTTAAACATCATTTTTTTTTGCATTTCTCTGGACCATTACTGTTTTTTCAGTACGCTTCTGGTACCATAATATCTTTAAATTATTACAATTCCTAGGTATACCAGCAAGAGCATCTTTGCAAATGTCATCAAAACGTCCTTAAAAATGTTTCTTTGCATCCATTTTATATTACAAAATCACATTTAATTTCATATTTACTAAATGCGTGAACTAAGCAATTGCACTTTTTTTTTTTTCTTCTGGAAATATTAAGTCCCTGTGTTATTTCCTGTCTGGTTTCCATACTACCTCCCATCTTCAAGTCTGTAAATTCATTTGTATTAACAAATTTTTATTAACTTCTCCTATTCATGACCTAAAAAAGAATTGTTTCCCTCAGCTAAGCTATCGCTATATTTTGTCCCACAGGACAGGCACACTGACATACTGCCCCTCATTTAAGTAGGATGGGCTACTCGATCAGCACAGTTAGAGGCGTGTTTTGACACTATTTGAGCCTTTGCTCATTTATTATCTAAGAATTCACTTTGCAGAGAGACATGGCAAATAATGCTGATGGGTTTCAAATTCTCATCAGTGCTTCCATGCTGAACTACTAACAGAGGCATTAAGTCTGAGCAGAAATAAAGCACATTCTAATAAACAAAAGCATTTTTTTGTGTAATACAATTTAAAATGGATAATTTTTGAGCCTCTTACTAACAGCAGTTAAAATGCCCTTATGAGTGGTAAAACTGGCAATGAGGTAGTGTGACTTGATCCTAAAGCAGTGAAATATTGCAGGGCTGGTTGTTAAGCTCATGCATAAAGTTTATATAAGACAAAAAAGCCAGCATCTTTCAAAAAAAATATTGAAGAATCTGTGGTCTAGCAGTGTATGGAGTAACTTGAAAAGGACTCAACACTGTTACCAACTAAAGATCAACATAATCCTAAAGCTACAAAAGACCACACCTTAGCACATACCTCATCTTCTTGTCTTCTGAGTCTACAAATATTTACATATTTTATGTTAAGTTTTTAGGGGTTTAGTGACTAAAAGTTACCAGTCAAAGGGACTATCCACATGACTTAAGTTAAGCCTCTGACTACAATGTTTAAATTGTCAGGACATTTTTTTTTTCATATCTTTTGTTCTACTGAAATGGGAAGAGGCAATTTTTCCTGGTGCTTGAATCAGAATTTCCAAACCTGTTTCTTACTGAATTTTGCTACAGGACCTTTTAATTCAGCTTTTCAATGCCTGTCAGTGAGTGTGTGCAGGAGCAAAAGTGTCACAGAGAGCAATTTAAAATGCAGAGGTAGTCAAAGAGAAGATGCCCAAACAATTATAAAACAGGTAAACAAACTGAAGACCTCAGGTAAGTGGAGGAATTATATACACTGTTTACTATTACTGTGAACAGGCTTGTATGTCCTTTAGTAGTGAAATAACTCTAGAGAAATAGGTGATTTTTATTATTAGAATTATGGGAAAATTACCAAGTGACTACTCATAAAAGTTATGTTTACTTCTGCTGTGCTCATGACCAGTCTGTGCTTGCTTTCAGTAAGCAATCCAGTTATACTACGACTAAGGCATATACAAAGCAAAGTTTAAGTTTGCTCAGGCACTGTCCAATAGAAAATTTTAGATATGCGCAAACAAATATTTGCTTCCACAGAATATGTTTTAGATGGGAAGAAATACCGTTGACACAGTAGAAAGGGAGATGAAAATTAAGATACACGAGATTCAGAAAATCGAATGGGTTCAAGAGAACTTCTCTGTACCCTTTACAGCTAGGACAGACTATTTGCCTCCAGTTCCTGTATTATTATATAGTGACAAAAATTATGTGGATGTGTTAAAAACTAACTAGCTGCACAGTCTGCTTTTGCAAAGAATTCTGTATTCAGACAAGGCTGGTGGTTCAGGAAAAAAAAATAAATCCAGAAATCTATTTATTTACTCCTAGTCTAACATTTTAAAGATTTCTGCCTCATCAGAATGGACCCACTCACCCTGACCATTGAAGAAGACACATAAATTGCAGAACTTTTATACACCACAGAATTCCTAGTGTAATCAATGGAGAGAAGTTCGTTCTTAAACAAAGCGTTTTCCTGAGTGCTTTCCTCTATCAGGGTTAGGATCTGCAGAAAGAAAACAATTCCACGCAGTCCCTGTGACTGAGAACTACAACCCAAAAGAGCTCAGGTTTCCAATACTATTAAAGAGTCCCGTGAAAAATCTTTCTGATTAATCCGTAAAAACTAAAGCTAATCTAAAAAAAACTGTTTGACTTCTCACTTTGCTCATATTTTCCAGAGGTAAAAAAAGGGAAGGTCTATTTAACAACTGGACCATTTTTCAATGATTTGATCATCATTTTGTTTGATCTTCAGCTTAATTATATATACCACTTGGCTGACTAATCAAAGATCTAATAGTTAACAATCTAAGACCTGTACTCTACAAACAATTAAATACATGATCTCAGACTACAATGGAACTGCATCTATTACAATGAGAGGTTGAGGTACCTGAGAAAGCCTTTCCAGAACTTGGCTCTGCTATGAGATGCAATTTCATCAATTGTCTACAAAATGCAGTTGAAAATGGAAAATAAAGGAGAAAAAGATGATATTGATAAAACCGTGGTGTTGGTTTGGTTGATAACGCATCTGTCAAGGAATGGTGGAGGGTTTACTTTTAACCATGGCTTCTGTACTACATTGCTATGTACGTAGTCTATATAAATATAGTCTATACAGTTTAAAGTGATGGTAAAAGTTTCTACAAGTCTTTCATAAACTCTGAATTTGAATGCAATCCTTACCAAGAAAAAACAGAGAGAGAAAGACTACCTACTTGGCCACATTCCCCAAGTGCAGGTATAGGAATATTTTAAAATGACTTCTCCAGACGATCTAGAAATGTACGATTTTGAGAAAATTGGCATTGAAGTAGAACTGACTAATGTAAAGAAAAACATTTTTTTTTAAGATTGCTAAGATTATCAGTTTCTGCGAGCATTTAATAGAAACTTGTGAGAAAATTTCCCCTTCCATAAGGTTTGACAGTATTTCATAAGAATTAAAATAAGGACTGAAAAATGTCTCAGTAGGCGTTTTGGAATCAGTCAGTAAACCCAATCAACCAACTAACCAGCCAACTAAAAACAAAACAAGAAAGGAAGATCAAGACTTGACTTGAACTTTCTAAGAAAACACAGAGGCAGAATTACCACTTTTTCAGAGCTGGAAGGTGAGTTTTCTTATGAATACTTCTCTAAGAAGGCAGAAAATAATTGCATACACCTTTGCAAATCAACAGAGACTACAGTCAGCAATATTAATGAACACAGGAAAGCCTTCTGTCTAAAGTAACAATGGCAGCTTCGTATCATAAAAATTTCTTTTCATTAAAGTCAAAAAATCAAAAAATATTTATGAGCAGTCACACAGGATTTAAAACACCTGTCAGATTGATCCCCCTTGATTCTGACTTTGTCTTGAGTGAAAAACCAACAGTACTCCCGTTTGTTGGCTTTATAATTACTGTATACAAAAATACAAACTACTGCATATAGTAGGCTGGATGTATACAACTGTGTCTCATAGTAAAGGAGCCAGAGAAAGAAAATACTAAAATACTACTTCTTCTGGAATCCCTGGCGAATCTGTGATGGCAATAAGGCTTGTTTCCTGTCTGAAGAAGTACTACAAATTTGGAAGGCAGATCTCTAAATATCTATACTGTGAAGATCTTGTTCTCTTGCACTAACCTGAAGTACAAGATTTTAAGGTTGAAACAGAGTTCTTCCAGACACACGCTCTCCCTACCTGGCAGCAAGGGCTCCATCAATCCCATCTGTACTTGCCTGTTCAGAAAGCATGCGTGTACGAGATGTAATCCAAGGGGATTCCTCTATGCTGGCAACCCTTCCGTCTCGAACCGAGACCCCAAGAGTTCATGAAGCCATTGTAGGACTGCCCTGTAGCCATGAGCAGTGACCACAGTGGATAAGGTGCTGGATCCAGACAGTGATGACAGAAGCACCTCTGTATCCAGCCAGTAGATTGATACAGTTCATTATAAAACAGGAGGTGAACTTGTTTGGAATAACTATGGAGCAATTTCCCTTACAGTCCAACACACCCTACATGAAGGTGGTTAATTTTGTCATTGCCCAATTTTGAAATATTTGGTGTGTTTTAAACTAGGTATACGTTGAAGGTTCTTTTCCCACTTTGAACAACTAAATAACATTTATACCAAACAAATTATCAATTTCAACAGTTTAATTTTAATTTCATCAATCTTGATGGATATGAAAAGGAATTAAAATCTTTAATTCAAGAATTCCATTCTTAGACTGAGGCTTCCAAAAAAAAAAAAAAAAGAAAAAAAAGTGTAAGCATATGGCCAGTGAAAAGGTGTAAGCAAAGAAAAAAAATATCTATGACGACATTAATATTTATTAACAGTATTTAAAATATATTTCAATCAGGCTACTTCAGATGTGCTTTGTGGAGCCTAGACCATCGTTTGGATTGTTAACTGACTAGTGACCGCATTATGCGAGTAAGTTACGACTTATCTAAATTACATATTTTTTCTCCAGTTTCCCTTGGGGAAGAACTGTGTGGAACTAATCTAAAGATTTTTCACATACACTCCTAAGAAGTGTATAGCCCAAGAGGATGACAGGTATCTTACCAACTACTTGAAATGAATGTAATTTATTTAGTTGGAGTGTACTAAACCAGACATTTAACCAATTACCATACTACTTTTTAAATTCGTTTTCAAGCTGATTGATGCCTATTAGGTGCATACAAAATTCTTTCTGAGTTACTTATATAGAGATTTTTAAGGTTAAAAACAGATTCATCCCTCTTCCTAGACTATGTGCTTTAGAAGTAGTTGGCCTTTGTTCAAACATTCAAAAAATCATCTTTGTGCTGGGACTAATCATAGAAGGCTTAATTCCTCAAGGAAATTGTTCTGGGAAAGTTATAAGCAGACAGAACAGGAATTTATAATGGAAGTTGGCTTGCAACCTCAGGCTCTCATCCCAAAAATGTTTACACACATTTAGCATTCAGCATATGAGTATCTCATCAAAGACACATATAAGGCCTCAGCGTTGCATCAATTTCCATGTAGACAAATCATGGGCATCTTTGTGACACTTTCCTGAAATCTGTGAGGGTCACATGAAGATGCCTTCTGGTATGGGGCTCACAACACGTTCAGGTAGCATGGTCTTCAATATGTTCTGATTATCAGCTTTAAAACATAATATTGCCTAGTTCTCGTAACAGGCAGAATCTTATTTAATTACATGCCAATCGCTTCACAGTGCTCAGCACTGTCTGTATACAGGCAGTGGGCTAGAGCCATGGAAGGAGCAACGGTTGCAAGTCTACATTTCAGGTACCTAGAGACCTGAGCTGAATGTCTGCATTCCACACATAAAAGCAATTAGGATGCAAAAATCAGGATTTTCTCAAAGCTACCCCTGTCCCTCACACTGACTGAGAGATGGATAATCTAGTTAACAGGGTGAGACAAGATGGAAGGCTGAGATTCAGGCACAGGCAGCAAAAACTCCCACTGTGCGTGACCTTGAAACCTCACCCTTTTCACAAAACGGAGCTAGAAAAACAGCATTTTTAGTACCTCAGTGATTAAACACCACACACTGAACATGGGAGACTCAAGTCTCCTCTCTGCCTGAAGGAACTCACATTTACATCTCCCAAAAGAACTCTAATGACTCAGCTATGATATAGTAGCTTGGACTCTCCCAAATTCTCCTGTTAAAGCTCTACTACTCTTCACACCATATTTACATATTCACTGCAGTAAACACCAAAATCTTCTTTTTTTTTTTTTTTTGCTTCCCCCACGTGTCCTGTTGATTGTCCTAAGCAGTGGCTTTTGTAAATAAGCTATAGAATTAGTCCGAGTCAGTCAAGCCCTGCAAACGTTTTATTGTTCCACAAAAACCACAATAATTTCAAAGAGGTGACTGAGACATCTCCACCAGCTCATGACAGACTACGTTAGGAGATGAGGATGTGCTGCCAGAAAATGGGATACACAAGCACCCCTCCTGGTATAGGTGCACACTTCATCCACCTGGAGAAATGGAGGAGAAGGTGTGAACCTTTCCCCCTCTGTAGGAAAGCAGGACAGCCAATTTAGCAAGCTCTGAAAGTGCTCCTGGTGGGAGTCCTTAGGACAGGAGAGGTGGAGCAATGACTGTGGTGTGAATTTGTTGGGTTTGTGTTGCAGTGAGATACCCACCTACCTGCTGGATGCTCCCCAAGGCATGCTAACAGGTTTGTAGATGCTATGGAAAATCTCCTGGCCAACGCATGAGCACCGAGAGCCTTCAGGGATCAGAGAGCAGCCACGCCAGGTTGAGAAGCCAAGATTTGGCCACGGGACAGCTGAAGCCACGAGGGGATGGAGATGGCTGAGGGCTGTATCGAGCTTCACTACGTCTGAGGAGGGCCACGAGGTCTTTCCTCCCTGACAAAACGCCAGTACTGAAACAGCAAGAGAAGAGCAGTGGACTTGACCTCAATTTCACTTAATGATAGAAAAAATACTTGTGAAGGTTAACAATTTTTTGAAAGAGTGCTTCAGTACATTCCTTCTCAAGCTCCTCGATGCGCCCACACCACCTCAGCGAGTGGTGGCAGCCCTGGGACCTCCTGCCACCCTAGGGGACATGGAGACCCCTGAGGGGGGTGAGGGCCGGGGGGCGGCGGCCATTTCGGGGTGTGAGGGGACCCCCGGCGGCACAAAGGGACGGGCGAGGCGCCGCCGGCTTCCCCGCGCACGGCAGGAGGAGGAGGGCGACAGGAATATTCTAGACCGAGGGAGGGGATGAAGACGAAGGTGGTGAATAACGTGAATAAATCCGCGGCGGAGCCGAGGAGGGGGAGGGAGGCGGCGGGTCATGTGAGGCACAGTCATGCTGCGGGACCGCGGCACCTGGGGCGCGGGGCGGGCTGGCGGGGGGGGAGCCGCCATTTCGCGTCCCCTCCGAAGCCCCCTCCCCGCTCGGGAAGGCCGCGCCGCCCCCCCCCGGCGAGGGCTCGGCGGCGCTCGGCAATTTCCGCCAGGCGAGCCGAGCCGATTTCCGTCGTCCCGGGCCAGCCGGGCTTTATGTCTGCCGGGCTGGGCGCGCATGCGCGGCGGCCGCCGCCATCTTACGTTGTCTGCGGGCTGCCCTCCCCTCGGGCCAGCTCTGCCCTCCCCCCTGCGGCCCCGCGCTGCGCCCTCCTCCCCGCCGGGCTCCGCGAGGGGCCGGGGGAGAGCCGGGAGGGAAGGGAAAGGAGGAAGGGAAGAAGGGAAAAGGAAGGCAGAACGCAGCGGGAGGAGGACGCGGCTCTGCGGAGGAAGAGCGGGTGCCGCCTGTTATAAAGGGGGAGGAGGCGGAGGGGGAAGGAAGAGCGTGTGGAGCGGAGCCTCCTCCAGAGACAGCCAGACACGGAGGGAGGAGAGAGCGGCTGCCTGCCTGCCTGGCTCCCCCGGCCTCCCTCCCTCCTTTTCATGGACTCCCTCGCCGGGCTGCCGCTTTTCTTCCCTCCTCCTTCCGTCTCTCGGCTCCCCAAAATGATTCAGCTCCATGGCTGCCACTGACGGGGATGTCCCTGCCCGGCTCAGCCTGCCGCTGCCTCCCTGCCGTGCGCCAGTCCCGTACGTATCCGCGCCTTCCTCCTCCTCCTCCTCCTCCTCCCCCGATGGCGAGGGGCGCCGGGCCTGCCGGCGGAGGGCGGTTCTGCCGGTTGCCGGCTTCCATGAGGGGAAGGGAAGGGGCTCGGCCCCGCCGCCGGCCGGGCTGAGGCGGGCATTGCCTCCTGCCCCGGGGGAGGCGCGGCTGGAGGGGCCAGGGGAGTTTGGGGGTGGCTGAGGAAAAGGGGGTGTGTGTGTGTGGGGGGGGGGTATGAGGGGGAAAGCGGGCGGCGGAGGGGTGGAAGTGTCACATTCAGGGGCGGCGGAGGGCCGGTGCTCGCCCCCTCCCTGTGGAGGAGGAGGAGGAGAGGGGGAGGCGAGCGGCGGTGCCGAGGCGGCTCAGCCCCTGCGCTGCGGGAGCTTGGGGGGGGGGGGTATGGGGTGTGGGGGGGGTTGTGCGCGGTGTCCGTGCCCTGCTGCCGAGCTAACTGTGTGTGTGTGTGTCTGTGTGTCTGTCTCTCTCCATACCGGGGGACTGCACTCTTAAAATCCGCCCGATACAATGCACCAGCCTGACTCAGCCGCAGACATTAGTGCTAGGAAGATGGCGCACCCGGCGATGTTTCCTAGAAGGGGCAGCAGCAGTAGCAGCGGCAGCAGCTGCGTTACTGCTCCCACTGCACCAGGTACCGGCGTCGGGAGCGCTGCCCTCTCTGCCGAGGATTATCAGCCGCCCTTGCTGGTCCAGCCGCCGCCTCCATCTCCTGCAGCATCTTCGTCGGCGGGTCCACAGCCGACACCCCCTCCTCCACAAAGCCTGAACCTCCTCTCGCAGTCTCAGCTCCAGCCACAGCCTCTCGCGCAGACTGGAGCTCAAATGAAAAAGAAAAGTGGCTTCCAGATTACCAGCGTGACCCCTGCTCAAATATCGGCTAGCATGAGCTCTAATAACAGCATAGCCGAAGATACCGAAAGCTACGATGACCTGGATGAGTCCCACACTGAAGACCTGTCCTCTTCAGAAATCTTGGATGTTTCTTTATCCAGGGCCACTGACTTAGGAGAACCTGAGAGGAGCTCCTCTGAAGAGACTTTAAATAACTTCCAAGAGGCAGAGACTCCTGGGGCTGTTTCTCCAAACCAGCCTCACCTTCCTCAGCAGCACCCTTCTCTGCCTCATCATCCACAGCAGGGCGTTGTGATCAATGGAAGTGTTCACCCCCATCATGTTCACCACCACCATCATCTTCACCACCACCACCACGGACACCATCATCCATCGCATCCTGGGGTGGGCAGTACCCCGATTTCTGGAGGACCACCACCCAGTCCATCGTTTAGAAAACTATCAACAACTGGAAGCTCTGACAATGTTATATCAACTGCACCGGGTTCTGCTGCATCATCCACTGGTTCCCCCGCATCTGTCGCGTCTAATATCCGCACTACGAGCACTCCTGGCAATTTAGGTGTAAGTCCTGCTTCTGGAACTAGTACCTTAAATAATATGGGCGGTGGTAGCTCTAGTGTGGCAAGCAGCATGCTTGGTACTATAAATTTAAGCAACATCACAAGTACTGGTAATGTAAATGCTTTGCCTGGAACTAGCAGCAATGTTAATGTGAATATCTTGAGTGGTGTTGGCAATGGTACGAGTGCTTCCTCTAGTGTCATTAACAACGTTACTAATCCAACTGCAGGAGTGGCAGTGGGATCAAGCCAGCAGCAGCCTGCATCTGGCACATCAAGGTTTAGAGTTGTAAAATTAGATTCTAGTTCCGAACCTTTCAAAAAAGGTAGATGGACATGCACTGAATTCTATGATAAAGAAAGCACTGCTGCAGTTTCAGAAGGAGTAGCAGTAAACAAAGCAGTAGAGACGATAAAACAAAACCCGCTTGAAGTGACTTCTGAAAGGGAGAGCACCAGTGGGAGTTCTGTTAGCAGCAATGTAAGCACACTGAGTCACTATACAGAAAGTGTGGGAAGTGGAGAAATGGGAGCACCTACTGTGGTACAGCAGCAAGCGTTTCAAGGTGTGGGTCCACAGCAGATGGATTTTAGCAGCGCTGCTCCTCCGGCAATTCCAGCATCTAGTATACCACAGAGTGTTTCTCAATCACAGCTTGCACAAGTCCAGCTGCATTCTCAAGAGGTAAACTATCCGCAGCAGAAGCCAGGGGTCCAGCCTCCTGCACAGGCCAGTCTAACCACTGTTCCTGGGGTTCAGCCAGCCCCGGTTAATATCCTAGGTGTAACCCCGTCTCTGGGCCACCAGCAGCCTGCCATTCAGAGCATGGCTCAGCAGCAGCTGCCGTACCCTCAGCCGGCGCAGCCCGTGCAGACGTTGCCGGTTGTACAACAGCAGCAGTTGCAGTACGGACAGCAGCAGCAGCAACAAACGGTTCCTACGCAGATGGCCGCAGGTCACGTTAAGCCGGTGAACCAAAACTCTGTTACAGGGGCCATGCCGGAGTACATCCAGCATCAGCAGATCCTCCAGCCCCCGGCGCCTGCTATGCAGCCCAGTTCTGCCGCAGTAGGAGCGGGGCCGCCGGTTCCTGTCGCCCAGGCCCAGAGCATGCAGCCTGCGGTACAAGCACACCCCGCTGCTGCCCCAGCTCAGCCTGTCGCGCACGCTCCAGCAGCCCTACCAGGCGTAGGTACCGGCGGCCAAATGCTGAGCGTCGGGCAGCAAGGAAGCGTAGCCGCTGTGGTGCAACCACCGCCTGCTGCAAACCAAATCCCACCTCCGGTCATGCCGTCGACAGCTGCTCCTCCATCTTCACAAGTGGTGCAGCCTGTGCAGACAGGAATAATGCAGCAGGGGTTACAGGCCGGCGCTTCGGGCCTTCCCCAGCAAATGGTCATTGCTCAACAAAACGCTTTGTTACCTGTGCAGCCGCAGGCGCAAGCGGTGGAGTCGGTGGTCCAAGGAATGACCGGCCAGCAGCTGCCTGCAGTTAGCCCTATACCTTCTGCTAGTACTGTTCCTGCACCGAGTCAAGCTGGTTCAGCTGTGCCTCCTGGCATACCTTCTGCCTCTATAGGTTTGGGACAGCCACAGAACATAGCGCAGGCTTCGGCTGTGCAGAACGGGAATTTGGCTCCGAGCGTTAGTCAGCCTCCGTTGATATCAACAAGTATAGGTATGCCGGTGGCACAGAGTGTGCCGCAGCAGATACCGCTAAGCTCTGCCCAGTTCCCCGCACAATCACTAGCTCAGTCAGTCGGAAGCCAAATCGAAGATGGCAGACGCCCCACAGAACCTTCCCTCGTTGGTTTACCTCAAGCTGCCAGTGGCGAGAGCGGCGTCGGAGCGCCAGCCGTCTCCGACGGCACTAGCAGCAGCGTGCCATCCTCTGCTTCCCTCTTCCCGCTGAAGGTGCTGCCGCTGACGACGCCCCTCGTAGATGGTGAGGATGAGAGGTAAGGCTGCCTGGAACTTCATTTAAAAGATACGTCCGATAGTTTGATACGCGCTGACTTGCAGCTCTTTTCCCAGCTGTTCTGTGAGGTGAAGCGGCGCCGTGTCTTTGTCTAATTAGAAATACCGTTTCTCAGGTCCCAGCGCGTGTAGGTATTACATTAAAACGCTTGTTTTTCTCTTGAGGGGGTGGGTTGTATTGATTATGCTCCGAAACTACTGCGTGGGTAAATTGTGTTTAACAATCTGTGACAGTGTGTATATTCCCATTGTATAGAGGAAGACAAAAGAATACTGTGGAATGTGGGTACGCTAGTGGTGATTGTAGTTTAGATTATTTATTATACTGAAATAATTAATATTTATTCTTCGGTGGATGACTTTTTCTCCACAAGCCGAGACTTCATCCTGCCTCAGCTTTTCTTTTCAAGTATTGACTTCGCTCAGGTTGAACCAGTTGTGAGTCTGTGCTGTATATATAGAAGCCTTCTCTTTGACAGCCAAGAGATGCTTTAGGCAAATCAGTATGGTGGGAAAAGGGAGATTCAGCAGCACTGTTGTGGCTCTTCAAATTGAACTTGGGGCACTTTTGGTCTTGGTGGTTTTGCTTCAAAGCATTAATCCTTTGTGAGAGCCGCTCAGGCCTGTGGAGGGGCAGCGAGCCTTTGAATCTGGTGCACCTATTTTGTGCAGTCGGAGTAATAAGCTACACATGTTCTCCCACCTCCACTTTTTCAAAGAAATGAAGACTGCTTGATCTTAATGGTGTGTGCTAGTGAATATTCTCATTGCGTTGATGATGTGTGCAAAGAAGCTGTGTCAGTTGCAGAAGGCCCTTGGGTGCGCAGGGTAAAGCCATCTTCACAGCAGTTTTACAGTGCAATTGTCTAATGTTCATTATATCTGGAAATTCCTAGCTATTGAGGACCTCTGGTGATACGCATTTAGAAATGGACAGGAAGGCTGTGGTGGTTTCCCAGGGAACTTCGTGTCTAAGAAGAAACTACGCTAATGGGGGAAGTAGATAACTTTAAAATAAGTAACATACCTTGAAAATGGGGGGAGGACAGAAAAGAGCACTAGAAAAAAAAAGCTGAGACTTGGGGAGGAAGACAAAATAAAACACCGAATATTTACAAGGTGGGGATGGGAGGCAGAAAATAAGAGAAATATCAGTGGCCAAACTCTATTTTAAAAAAAAAAAAAAGGTTGCTGGGAGAGGCTGGCTTCTTAATATTGAAAATACTAACTCTATCAGCAGTCTCTGATTATGTTGATCATGAGGTGTTGACTGTCTTAGTGGCTTTCATCACATCTTTCTAAGATGCCAGAGAGCTATAATGAGTAGCAGCTTGTCTTCGAGGAGTGCTGGAAGACAAGTTCCAACACTGTTTGATTCTGATCATGTTTTTTAGTCAATAAATACGTGAAGGTGGTAGAAGACAGATGGAGGTGTTAAAGCTCCCAGTGTCACTGTTGTGCTACTAGCAGTCAATTTTCTCAAACTTTTTATTTGCTCTTCCTTCCTTCGATCTTTCTAAACTCGGACACTGATCCTGTTTTTTTTTTTTTTTTTTTTTTAACCAACCAATGGGGCAAAAAAAAATCCCTAAGCTTTCAGGAGATCCTAGCTAAGTAAGAGAATTTTAAGCTCATTGATACTCAGTGTTTTGGAAAATCACATCTAGCACGTGATTGTACCCTGATTTTAAGAGCATATGTTAGCTGTTTGTCATGATTGGTAGCTTTTCCCAGCATGTTTAAATCCCTCAGGGTAACAATAGCCAGAAATGCCTTCTTCCTCTGTTATTTGGCCAGCTAAAGATCATATCCTTTCTTCTCCCATGCACGTTGTGTCTTTGTTCTATCTGTCATCTCCAGGTAGGCTATACTTTTGTTTAGCTGCAGTTGGAAAATCATTTAGATGCTTTACATAGAGCAGGATATGACTATTAAATGGAGACCAAAAATAATTGTGTGTTTTGCATAGCAGGGGTGATCAGTTTGCTTGGATAATTTATGGTGGAGCTTCTCCCTGTATATTTGCCTGTAAAACTGAAAACTTGGTGAGATTGCTTCTGTTTCTGCTCCCAGGGAGTCTCAGGGCAAGGCATCGTATTGTCTTGACCGTGGAATTTCTTTTGGTCTGGACCTCAGATCTTGTCACTCCCTACAGGTAGCGCAGGGCGTGCTGTTACTCTCTCTGGCTCCTCATTTACTTCCCTGGCCATTGAATGTTTGTAACTAGAGTACTCTTGAGAGGTTTTTTTGCCTCTTCGTTAGATTATTCCCTGTTTTACAAGAGGTAAGGTTGTAGTATGTTGTAAGAGTACGTAAACATTAAAGGAGGAGCTATACTATAAATAAATACATGTAAGTGCGTGCATGTGAAATCCTGATTGCTCCTTCTCCCTCGTGCACCCATATATCTCATTTAAAATTATATCAATACATCCCAAGTGGTTCTAAACCTGGCAAGGGAAAAGGTAGGGGAGGAAAGCAAGCAAGCACTGACATAATTGGGCCAGTGAAGAAGCTGTAAAATTCCATTT
Source organism: Cygnus atratus (assembly GCF_013377495.2). NCBI lineage: Eukaryota > Metazoa > Chordata > Aves > Anseriformes > Anatidae > Cygnus > Cygnus atratus. The sequence continues at coordinate 178,221,655 of NC_066362.1, read as the reverse complement.
AGTGTGCCTTTGAAGAAACATCTGACCTATGTAATACCTTGTTTAGATTAACTCCCAGCTTTCGTTAAACCCGAATATAATTGCACTTAAAGACATACCGGTATCTTTAAGTCTTCAGCTCTCATTTTTAGGATGCTGTTTACAGTTCTTTTGATGCCTGTTATCAGGGCATGGCCTTTTAAATCTAGGCAGCGTGGGGCGTATCTGCTTTGAAAACAGCAACCTTTATTTCCCCAGTATGGATCAGGTTTTTTAATCACCGTTATGACTCGAAGAGATATTAAAAATGATCTGCTTGGCAGGACGTCCTATGGAAAATTAATTTACAAACTTTAATAAGGAGGATACAAATAATACAGTCAGGTTCTGTATTTATAATAATAAATTCTTCCGACTAATATCTCTTCAGCCTGTCAGGTATGCCATAGATGTTTACATATTGGTAGACTTCTCTTCTGATGTTTCAATCTACAAAAATGCCAGCCAGTTTTTTGGATGTTATACCTTGTTTTTATTAGTTTGAACCGTAGTATGAACTCGTTTTAATATATGATTCTTATAGAGTTACACCCTTAAATTTGCAGTGGTTACCTCAATTTATTCAGTTCTGTTACTGAATTGTATCCATTTTAGACATTGGTCTTTTCAGCTCAGTATTTAATCTCTAGAACTGTAGAAGGGGATTTTTTTATTTCGATGCTTCTGAAACCTTTAAGTATGAAAACATACTTATATCGCAGCAAGTTCTTTTGAGTATTTATACTTAGTGTTGCAAAATATATCAATTTTACATCTTTATAGACAATGCTTTGTTATGTTATAGGCACTTGCAGTAAGAATTTGTACAGATAGATATAAATATTCCAAATCAGAGGTAACTTAAACAAAAACTAAAAATCAACATATTTATACCATTTCTAAGGGCTATTGTAAATTAATTTAAAAAACTGAATTTGAGTACCATTACTCAAAAGCAGATTTTATGAATGAAAGATGTGAGAACTAATAACTGTCTCCCTGTCCTTGACATTTCCTGTAGAGTTGCTTTCATTCTTTCACCTGATGCAAGTTGTTTTCACCTGTTTGTGCATTTCATCTAGCAGTGAAGCAAAAGAGGAAGGAGGAAGAGATGATAAACACATAAAATTGGCATAGGTATTTGAAGTATTCTTTATTATCTGACAATCTCTCCTGTAATTCTCTTTGAGAGAATTTTTTTAGTAAAAGACATCCTTACAGCAGAAGAGACAGCAAAAGAAATTTTTGGAGGAAATGTTTTCTGTATACCATGTGTTCTGGCCTGCTAAATCCGTGGAGCAACTGGAATTTTAAAGCTGAGCATGAGAATTGAAAGACCTGTGAACAGAATTTTAAGAATCTCTAGTAGTAGAATCTCTACTAGTAGTAACTAGTAGTGGCTTGTAAAGCGAGAGTACACTGGAAACTGGATGAGGTTTCATATGCACAAGTAGGAAGGTTGGTCAGGTTTTTACAGATGCAGTTGGGTTCTTGCTGAAGCTGTTAGTAGGCAGCATGAACGAACATACTGAAGCACAACTGGAAGTTTCAATTAAATGTTATTTTTAATGCAATAACTGCTTTTTTGCATGCTGTTCAGAGTTTATATGGACTTCTTCATTTGCTTTGAAGTTTGCTTCTGTAAATTTGAGCAAAAGGAGGAAGATAACCTTTAGAAGATGCTTCACAACAAAGCATTTGTGGTGGCTCAGCATGGATTTATGGTCGTTATTTTTTTTAGGTGCAGCCTAGTGGCAATGTCACCGTCTTCCATTATTCAGAGGTTAAGCTTGCTTTAGAGTTGTGTCATTTGAAAATGACACAACTTGAATTCCTGAATATTGACTTTTTAAAAAGTCTGTTCGTATTTTCAGTTTGGCTATTTATGGAACTTGGAAAAAAAAAATAGTTACCCTCCTTGTTAATGACAGATTGCGCGAGTGAAGAGTGCTTTGGTGAAGAAAATGCAGTTACTGCTGTGTGGTGCTGACAAGTTCAGCTTTTTTTTTTTTTTTTTCATCTGAGGCAAGAAAATGCCTACCGCTGGCAGAATTGACTTGGTTAGTTCTCTGCTCTAAGTGAAGGAGGAGGAATTCAGGGTCTGCACCTTGTGTGTCTGCTGGCCAGCTGTAGGCACAAGAGTGCTGCTGTCCCGTGTCTGCAGCAGCCTTGGTTCACTGTAACTCGTCAGTCGGGTTTTGTGACACTGGGGCTGTGGTTATCCCAAACCACAGCTTGGGATAGTTAGCACATTTCTCCCTCTGTAATGACAGCAGCTGCTTTGCCAGCACTGTGTAGTTGCAGTAAGGGTGAACTCAATGCAGGCAAAAAGTGGTGATATCTGTTTGGATGGACCTCTTCCCGGTGTCTTTTGTGGATGCGTTTTCTGCATGCATGGTATTGTGTTCATTAAAGACAGGAAGAGCAGATGGGTTTTAATGGGATTTCCAGAAAATGTTCATTAGCACTATAGTTTTGGCTGCTCTTTGGAATCGTCAGTGTGTAAGCAGGCTAAATATCTGCATGTGTGAAAACGGACAAACAAAAGGTTAAGTGTTCATTGCTGAAAAGCACTCTTTGCTTTCTCAGGATTTGCATTCCTTAAACTACAGGTTAAATTGGAAATTGGAATCTGCCAGTCAGTCTGCATTGGTAGTGAAGTGGTTCGGCCTCCACAAGTCACCGTGGCCTAGGCAATGCCACAACAGAGCAATGCCTGTAATGCTTCCTGGTAAGCAGAGTTCTGTGGGTGGGAGGGAGCCATTAAAATGTACCTTGTTTAAACACAAGTAAAAGACATGTGGATAGCACACCTATGCTATGAAGAGAGCTTTAATAATGCTCTTCACTTTGCAAAGGATAATAATGAATATATGGTATTAGATCTGAAAAGGCTTAGGAAGTAGATCAGCTGTAAATAGTGCTGCTTGTATACAGTACTAGAAGAAGAAATTATGGACGCCCAAATATCAGTATAGTAATAGCAGGTGTGTTCTTGGTATGACTTTTTGGAATAGTTTGTGATCTGGGTCTGCAGTTCAGTGTAGGTAAACCATAAGAATCGAAAAGAATGCTGTGTCTTTGTCCTCATTGATTTTTATGCCCTCGTTCTCTTCTCTTCTTGATTAATTTATGAGAATGAAATGTGCTGTGTGTGTAATATGTATTTACTTGAACAAATATTGATAGTTGCTTAAAAAATGGGCCTATACCTGTCATTTACTGCACTTGGGCCACCAAAGGCAATGATATTAAGCAAAAGCATGCTTTACAGAGCATAGATTATGGGCAAGATTATTAAGTAAATTATTTCATGGTAACAATCACTGTAAATAAGGAACTAGTTTATTCTCAGTGTGATTGTACAAGAAACCGTAACCTAAAGGTAAGACGGAAAGACCTCTTGAGTGACTGGAGATATCCCTCGGTTTATTTTAGCCTATTCTGAAACATGTACAGAGTTACGAATTGAATGATGGAAACACAGTGTAATTAATATATGGCATCAAACCGGGGCATCTTGTCCTTATGGCTTTACTGTCTTACAAAAATTTAACTCTTGGTCTGTACTGGGGAATTAACTAACAAAGATACTATTTACGCTGTAGTCAGTTGTGGGGTAGAAACCCTTATCAGCCCATGTTGTGCAAGCTTCCAAACACCTGGTGTGAATTAGCAGCGTTTGAAGCAGGATTTGCTTTGTGGTGCAGTCCTGTGCAAAAGTCTCCATCTTCTATTGAAGCCAGACTTCACCGAGAGATCGAGTAGTTCCTAGTGTTTGACGGGCAGAGATTGCCTGTCAACCCTAGTGATCTTATACATGCAAATGTGTGACTCTCGCCGTGATATTCTGGCTGTTTTATCATTGTTAGCTACCTTGTGGGCTAAATGACTTGTTGGTACCTACTAAATGAGGGTTTCTCACTTTGGTGCTGCAGAGATTAAGAATGACTCATCACAGCTGAAATACAGCATTGTGCTTTAATAGCTGAACCCCTTCCATTTTATGAAAATATTTATACTTGCATCCTAATTCACAAACACTTGATTAGGTAGTGTGCTGTGACTCTTTAGGCTTACTTACCATTTTTCTCTGAGCAAACACTTTCGATTTTTGTATTTCAGATATGACTCATGATTTTTTTCCTACTCCACAGTCTTTAACTTAGTGGTTTTAACTTCATCTAAGCTGTTTTAATGCTATCGGTAATTTAACCTTTTATTGTTGAGTTAGTAATTAACTTAGCCTGGTGTGTGCTTCTGTGGGATTTTAAAATGTTTTTTCTTTTTTTAAGTAAGCGTTTATTATACTGTTATGAGGTGCATGGTATTGATGAGACTTCATATATTGAGTACCTTTGACAGTCAGGATGTATAGCTAAGTATTGCAGGCATTCAAGCTTGAAGTTCTCACCCCAGTTTGTATTTTTTTCCTTGCAGTGCAGGGCCAGCAATAGTCCAGAAGAGTCAAAGCAATTTTTCTTTGTCCAACGTAGAACTGTTACCTAAACAAACTGCTCTTTATTTTAACCTTCCTTGCTGGGGGTTACAGGTATTGTACATACTGCAATGGTGCGGAATTCTGAAAGTGCAGTAGAAGAATAGAGTAGGAAGTAGAGCACTTTGAGGTTTTTATTATCACCGGGGATTAGGAATTTAACACTTTCTGAGAAGCTGCCTGTAATCCACGAAGCACAAGAGATGTGGGTATGATTGTTTTTTCTGAGGGAAATTCTCAGAAAACTGCATCATATTTTAATAAAATGAGGGATGTCTTGGTTATCTGTTCTATATTCGTTACATTCTCATCTATATTGGAGAATTACACTTATAATTTGCAAAAACAGACTCAGGAAGATCTCCTGTAGGTTTAGGTTTAACTGAAAGTTAGAAATGGACCTGTTAAAAAGATGTAGATGCTATTTCTAGTAAGGAACTAGAAATCTGATATGAACTGGAAGTTGTTTGTAGGGAGTTTTCTAACGTGCTGTTTAAATGTGCTAAACCACTTGGCCAGGCAAACTGTTGGAGCTTGTGTGCGAGTTGTCCAGCCTTCTTTCTGTTGTTGGTGTTTAAATTAGCATGGATATCCAGCAGCAACTCATGTTTTCTTCATGTGTAATGCAGATTTGGACTTCTGCGTCAGTTGCTTAAGCAACAGTGTGAAAGTGCTGCGCTAAGTATTAGGGACAGAACTTAAAGCAGCTGAAAATGCAGATAGGCGTTCAACAACAGTCTTAGTGTCTTTGTGCCTTAAATAATAGCTCTTTAGTAAAAATGTATATTGTAATGTAGCTCTGAGAGTGCTGTTAGTATATGCTTATTTCTGTATCCTGAGCCTTACACTTGCTTCATTCCTGGAAGATCTGAAGGTTCAAACTACATGTAGCTTAGGCCATTTTTTTTGCAAGCATTGATTTATTTTATTTTTTAAATCTGTAATCGATTGTCGTTGGTCAGTAGCAGTGCTCGTTATTGGTACCAAGCATTAATCTTCAGTGCTGATGTACCTAGTCAGCACCCTTGTCGTTCCATATGCTGCTACGTTGTGGAGCTTGGTGCTTGGTACCTGTGATGAGTTTTGTGCTTGGTTTAGGAATGGCTTTTTCCATTACATAGCTGTAAACAAATGCGTGGTATAGAAATACCTTTTAATGTTCTTCCAGCGACTTTGAACTCCCTATGCACTGGAGAGGGATGAAATCCCTGTCAAGATGAGAGAGAACTTTTACGCTTTTAAGCTTCCCCTGACCTGCCCTTCACCCAACTCTGTCACAATTGTGTATGGATGAAAGAGAGATGATTGCTGGCGGTCATAACTTACATGCAAGAAATCAGTTCAAAACTTAACCATGCTAAGCTTGTGTTTCTAAATATTTAGTGCTCTTACAGCTAATCAAGAGCGTGATAAAGCCCAATAACTCATGTGTGGTTGTTTGGACTGCTCTTGTGACCGCAGTTTAGAAATCTCTCTTTTCAAAGAAGATGAAACAAAAACTTCCCAGGCAGGATTTAAATTATACATGAACTGTTTGGCATGTATCGCAACTGAATTGGGATAAGTTTCGTCAAAAAATTAGCTTCTGTCGATTTCCTGAGAGATTATTTTCAGCTTGGTAGCTTTATGAGACTGTTGTGTATACACACATCCAATAGTGTGCTGGTGTATCATGTGAAGAGATTATTTATTTCTCTGAGGAAGTCGGTTGGTGGTACCATGAATTTAAGGAGGTATTAATTGTCGTTGTCCCGTGATGTCACTTGCAATGCTGGATCCTCACGAACTCTGAGCATCTCTGAAATCTGGCAAGGAAGGATTCTGGAGTAGTAATTAGTTTCTATTCGGCATTATGGCTTATGTTGCAAGCTGTTCAGTGAAAATATTGACCTGACCTTAACTTGAAATGTTAGAACTTTTTGATTCACTTTTTTTGGACTGAAAATTCTGAATGTTGCTTATCTGTGTACGTGTGTGTGTTTATGTATATGTCCATGAGAATACATACATCTCACTTCTTTTTAAAGAAAAAAAATCCACAAAAACTGCTGGTGAGAAGAGAAGCAATTGCTGCTGTTGGTGTTTCACTTCTTGCATTCACACAAAAATAAGACCAAGTGAAAATAAAATGAACCATGAGTTAATATTTTAAGTACTTGTTAAATAATTTACTGTACTACTCAAATGAATTTAAGGTATAAATGCACCTCTTTAATCTATTGAATGAGGTTATTATGTTAAGAATGGATCAGTGCATTGTGCTGCCAAGTGTTTCTTTAGTAGGCCTAATATCCTAAATTAGGTGAAATGGCAAGTTACTCATAAGTGCCCAGGGAATGGGGCAGGATGTGCATGTGCTTCCATGTTCTCTTCTTTCTTTCCAAGTTGTTAGGGCTTTTTCCAACTCTAACGGCTTGTAAAAGAGGAGTTCCCGAGCGTGGATTTGATTGGAGAGAGACGAGGGAGTAAAGGAGGTGTGAAATGTTTATGATGGTGGTTTTTTGGTTTCCTTCTTTCTTTTCTTAGAGGGGAAGGGGATTTCAGTCGGCATGAAATGGTGTCAGGCCTGTATGTGTTTGAGCCAAGTATACGCAGTTGTTGGCAACTCAGCCTCTTAGAGGAGAGAGGGATAGTAGCCAAAGGGCCTAGTCAGGAGTTGGGGTTCTGCTTTCCCTGCTTTATAACCAAGAGCAGGGATATGATGGTCCTGAAAGACTTGCTGTCTGATTTCTGTGCTATTTTTGAAATGATTTTAAGATAGCAGTCCTTTAAAACGTGAAAAATCTAACAAGTTTTCAGTGGTTTATGAAAACAGAGCAGCAAGGCAGGATAGTAATCTGTGTATTCCTGTAGAGGTGCATCCTGTTAGGAACGAAGGAGGCTCTACAACGCTGCTGCACCGAAACCTGAGTCACCATTTTGTCATGAAAGCATAGGTTAGCCTCTTCTCTGAGGTTTCACTGACTTGGCTCTTGGGATGTGTGTATTCTTAGTGCTGCTTGCTTGTGCTGGAGCACAGCAGTGTAATTGAGCAGTCTTTTCATTTCACTGGAAATTAACATGTAAATGGCAGTTGATGACTTGCATGAGGATATTTTTGGCTTCTGAAGAATACTGAGATCTGTGGAAGTGGAAAAATAAATATTAACGTTGTTATAGCAGACAGTTGTGGCTAGCAGTAGTTATCTTTTTTTGCATTTGTCTGACTGTGAGAATCTGCTCGCTGAGAATCTTTAATGTGCATATTTGCTGTCAAAATGCTTAAAATACTTTAAACATGGAATTTTAGTGCCTGTGAAGCTATTGGATGAAAGTGTTTTCTCTGAAGGTGTCACAAACAGCTCTCCAAAGAATTTTTTAAGGGACATTGAAATTCTGCTGTAATTGTTCATATATATTTTCACGTAGAAGACTGTGTTGAGACTAAACAATGTGTTGAAACTAAATAATGTTTAAGAAAGCCATGCAACCTTCCATCTTAGTACCTCTTAATTGAAGAAATGTATAAGGAAGCTTTTTATTATGTTTTTTAAAATTATTTTTAGGAGGAGATCCTTCTTAGTCCAGCCTCCAAACAAGGTAGTCTAAACTACCCTTGATATTTCAGGAACATAAAAAAATATAAGTATCTAGCGTACTACTACTATATATCTATATATAGTGTATTATTTATCTATATTTATATTCATTCTTAAAATGTACAGCAACAAGTACATTGGATATTGGGATATCTCTGTTAAATGGCCTGTGTATATTATATTCAAATATAGACTGAAGATCAATGTAAGACACAGGCAGTTAATCAAAATCCCAAACATCTTTTCTTTCTTATTCCACTTCGGCTTTTAAAAATACCTGCAATTCACTGAAATTATAGGTACTCTTTAAAATTGCCTTCTCAAAATGGAACAGTGACGCAGGCTGCGTTTGTCTGATAACATTGCCATGTAGCTTTGCACAATTTGGCATGGATAGCTTGACACCGAGGTCTGTGTTCAGAAATGTTCAAATGCAAGTTTTAATCTTCTGTAGTGAATCGTAGTATGTGTATGTAGATCTTTAGTTGCTAGAACTTCTTAAATCCTATCCAGTCTACTAAGAACTTTTGCTTTCCTGAACACCCATCGTAGAATGTAAGCATAATGGAAAATCACACTGTATGAACCTCTATTTTTATAGGAATGTCAAGATAGGAAAAGAAATAAAGTAACTTCCAATTCATTTTTCTCCAAAACATCAATGTTTTCAATTAACATATTCAATTCAGTGACTTACCAGTCTGTACGTCAGGATATACTTGCACTGAAGTTATTTTATAGCTTAATAGTATTTTTCTGTAACACTTCTTATGCCAAATATAAATTTAATATCTTAGGATAAAGTGTATAAAGAAGTTAATGAAATTATTTGTCCCCGTGCAAAATACTTCTGATGTGACTGGCAAACGCTGGATATTTCAACTTGTGCTTATCAGTTGTTTGTGTTCAGCCACTGGCATATGTTGTCTGCCTCTAATGAAGAGGGATGATTATATTTAAAAAAAAAAAAAAGTGCTGGAAACGTTTCGCTTCAGAAATAAGAGTTAGAAGAAGTAATTACCATAGGTCATCTAGTCTGCCTAAAGTGACCACGAAAGAAATGTACCAAACATAATTGCTGGTAAAAGTAAGTAGCCTTTTTTTCTTAATGAAAGAAAATCTAGCCATGGCTAAATACTATTTAATTATAGTGTCTGTCAGTGAATGTGACCAGTTCCTGCGAGACTGTCCTTGGGTACTAACAAAGGTTGTTTTTAATCTCAGATGGGTAAGTAATGGTTTGAAGTGCAGTGTCTCAAAAGATAGGCAGTATTTGTCTGTAAGTGTGTTAGTGGGTTGCATTAAGATTGCACAGACACGGACCATGAAACATGAAAATTAAGGCAGTCTCTTGCATCTTGGCTTTTCTGAAAACTAAATACAAAAATTGTCTGAAACTAAGGCATAATGGCAGGATGGCTGCTGTTGGCGTGGTGTCTTGGTTGTCTTGAAGGCAGACTTGTGTTATTCCATCTAATTGAGTAATCGATAACAACACTTGTAGAGGAGGCATCCACTGAAGAGGGGAGCTGCATATGGCACGTGAGGTGGAGAGCTTGGAAACTCTCAGTTCATGTTCTGGAGAGGTTTGTGCAATGGAGATTTCTGAACCTTCAGCTTTGTACAAGGAAGGCATCTAGAAACAGCCATGCTTTTCTTATCTTCAGTATCATTTCTTTGGAAGGACGAGTCCCTCTCAGTACTTTATGGACACAGGCTCTCTGCAATAGGAAGAAGATGACAAGCTTTTGGCCACCTACTGTAGGTTTTGTACAGTCTGACTAAGTATGTCCTAGTGTTTTGGGGATGCCATGTTCTTGGAAGTGGCTGTTTTAATTGCTGTAGCCATCGCCTTCAAGAGTTGTAGGTAATGATTGATGTGAACTGTTGTATTGAAGCTTCTCTGTATCGCTGTGAATACTTACCTAAATACTGGCTTGGAAACTTTATTCTGCTCTTTCCCTGATAACGATGGCAAAGTTTAACACTTGCAGAGCTAGGTTATGCTGCTTGAGGCATCTCATTAAGAAAAATGAAGTCCTCATTCCTCATCATCCTGTTTTTAAGCCTGGAATAGTTTCTTGCAGTTCTTATTTTCTGACGCTGTGTTGTGCTTTTTCTGTTGGAGTTTGGTTCAGCATCTCCTGTTTTTGCTTCAGAACGCTGGAAGAATAATGACTTGGGTTCAGAAAAACTAGTCTCTCTGGTGACTAGAAGTGGTGGAAGGGGTAAGATAAAGGATAGTGTTTGTGATTAACCATATCATGTTTGTGTGCTGCTAGTTCGCCATGTCACACTGTGGGAAGACCTGCTTTTGTATTTTCCCTTCGTTTTCCTAGAGAGTCTCGCTTATTTAACCTGAAGTCCTTTGTCTTCTCTTGGAGTAGGCTTGCTTGCTCCGAACTCAAGCCTTTGAAAATAAAAAAAACTAATGAGTTAAGGCCTGGTGTGTTGCTGTAGCCTTTACTAGGACATTGTAGAATTCAGTTAGTGTTGTATTTTAGTTAATGACTAAGTATGATCTACTGCGATTAGAAAGAATTCAAAATAAAATGGCAAAGTAATACCTAAAACAAGAAACACCAATCTCTAAAGCTGAATGGTAAACCTCCATCTCACTACTGGTTGAGACCGTGACTCAGAAGGAGCCTAAAGCTATAACACATACTTGTTTTGTATTTTAGGTTATAAATGAAAACTAGTTTAGATCAAGACCTGGTACCAGTAAGTGTGCAGGTAAACGTATTTTTTCTGAGACAGGTTACCCATAGCTTCCTTCTGCAGCAGCTTCTGAGTTATCTGGTGCTGGCATTTATTGAAGACAGGATGCTTCTTCATACCTTTTTTAAAAACTTTTGTTGAAAATAGTTTGGAAGTATGAGGGCAGGAGAAGGAACTGATGGGAGTCAAATGGAAAAAGAGGTACAGAAGAAGGCTATACCCCAAACTGTTTATAGAAGCGTGAGTGATCACAATTGATCACATGGGCTGCTAAAAGCTGGAAAGCGAGGATGTTTCTTTGTGGAATAACAAAAGTTGAGAGGTAGGGAAAGGTGTAATTACTACCATGTTCTTAATTCGAGCTGCATTTTGAAAGATGTCACGTAAGCATGAAGCAAGATATTTACAGTGTCATTAACAACAAAAACATTCATTCACAATCGTTATTTTTCAGGAAGCTGTTCTCGTGCTTGAAAAATGTAATGGTCAGCACAGCAACGGCTTAAAATAGCCCTTTGGATGCTACAGCACTGACATTAGAGCCCCATTGGCAAATATCCAAGAGCCCTGTAAACGAAGAAGAAAAATGCTTTACGTGTTAAACTTGGTTTCATAAGGCAGCTTCTGATGTTTAGTTTCGCTGAAATTTTGAAATTTCATGCCTACTTAAAACTACTGCAAAGTTTAAAACCCTGTGAAGAGTCTCTTCATAGAAACAGTTCTTATTGGCAACACAAAAATAACTCTGTTATAGGAGTGCATGTAGGGTGGCTAACGGCGCTGAAGTGAAGCAGTAGCTGTATCAGTAGGGTCAAAAGAAATGAGCTTCAACAGTTGCATGCTTCTGTTTTTCCTACTTGCATGTTTTGCAAATGCTTGGTTGCCTTATCAGCATACGCTGTAGGCCTTTCTAGGCAAATTCATCTTTACATAAATGTGTTTAGTGGTTATGTGATAGAACCGAGCCATGCCATTTGTCCCCTGCTACACAGCAGGAGGAGGGAAATCCTTTAGCAGCCGCCTTTCTTGCTCCTACCGAAGTCATCCTTAGTAGTTCTACATTCCCCCACAGGACGAAAGATGCCTTCTCTTATGATACCCTCTCTCAAAGCTTCTGTGAACAACTCCATTAGCTGTTGCTAATGAATAAATAAGCAAGTAGCAAGCATTAAAAATTACCAGGTTCTTAATTTTACTGCTGCCTGCGAAGGTCTCTGAATAAAAGATGTGAAATGCTTCTTGTGCTTCCCCTCCCAATTCTGTCAGGTGAGTGCTGGTACCAAAGCTGCTGAGAACTGTCTTCACAGTGAAAAAGGACAGGACAGCTCCACTCCATTCACGACTGCATGGTTGCTGTTGCAACAAGAGCACTAATGGTCGTTTTGAGAATCTGTGAGATCTGATACACATTTGTCAAAGCACTTCTTCATCACGGGGCTGCCTCTCTCAAATGCAGTTACGCTGTTCCATGCGGAAAGATACATATGTCCTTGTTATGCTTTATTCTAGCAAGTAACACTGAGGAGGAATTGGACTTTACTAATAACTTCTGAAACACGTTTTTCAGGACTTGCAAATTTCTAGAATTGCTGGTGTTATCAGATGCTCTGCAGATCAGCAGATGTCAGAGGTCACTAAACCCTAGAGGAGACAAGTAATCTACTTAAGCTTTTTATGACTTTATTTAGAACACCTAGCTCTATTGAGAATAGCTTTCTTTCCATTGTGTTGTATTTATTTTTAATCCATTCAGCAGTCATTCTGGGCAAATAATGTTCTGCTTAATGCATTTGTGCTTGAACGAGACCTGAATGTGCTCCCGAAGGGAGTACTATTGTGGTGTGGTCCTGAGTCAGAACTTGGGTTAAGATGAGCCCCAGCTACCATGTCTGCCATTCCCTCTTTGTATTGTGGCTCTCGGCTGCATATTAGTATTGTATTGGATTTTACCTCTCCCAGGAATCCTACTTCATAAACTGGAGGAGTTTGCAGACTTCTCAGGAGTTGTATTTGGTGTTCGGAGGTGTTTGATTCAATTTTAATGCGGTGGGATGTGGGTTATACAAAAACAATGCAGTTACTTTGCAAGTTAGCAGTAAAATGAGTAATAAATTTAGAAATACTGGAAGCCTAATGATCTTGTTTTAAATATAAAAAGTTCAAAACTTTTTAAAAGACTTTTTAAAAAATTAATCCCAGTTACTAAAGCCAGTAAGTTATTGTAACGTTTTCTAAGTATCAGAATCAAAACATTTCAAATGTCCCCTGCTAGCTGCAGCATTGGGTAGTACTGAAGGGAGTTAATGCTTGTCTTAAAATTAAAAAGCATTCTTAACTTAAAGCACTCATAAATTCTTGAGTATATGATTAGAAAGTATACAAAGCTAACTAGAACTCTGTTAACCAAGTGTTCTATTTACACCTTACTGTTCAGGAAATTTATTTCTTCCTCCTTCTGGATAGTCTTGAAATTTACATCATATTATGTAGGTGATGTAAAATGCTGTTATGGGAAGGATAATGTGTTAAAAGTAATTGTACAGTTTTCTCAGGAAATGGAAGTGAAGCTGGTGAAGGGTCAAGAGAACAAGTCCCATGAGGAGCAGCTGAGGGAGCTGGATTTGTTTAGCCTGAAGAAGAGGAGGCTTGAGGAGACCTCATTGCTCTCTACAACTGCCTCAAAGGAGGATATAGTGAGGTACGGATGGGTCTCTTCTCCCAGGCAACAAACAACAGGACAAGAGGAAATGGCCTCAGTTCGCTCCAGCGAGGTTTAGGTTGGATATTAGGAAAAACTTCACTGAAGGGGATGTGAAGCATTGGTACAGGCTGCCCAGAGAAGTGGTTGAGTCACCATCCCTGGAGGTATTCAAAAGATGTGGAGGTGTGGTGCTTAGGGACATGGTTTAGTGGTAGACTTGGCAGTGCTAGGTTAACGGTTGGATGTGAAGATCATGGAGGTCTTTTCCAACCTAAATGATTCTGTGATTCCGCTCTGTGAATTTAAATATTCAGAAATAAATAACCATAATTCTTAGGCGAGTGCTTATGACTTGCTTGTATCCACACGAAGAGTGACAGATGTGAACACGATACATTCCTGCAAGATAAACTAGGTGCAGAGGACTGGGGAGAAGGATGCAAGAAATTTATAAACTTGCATATGGCTTTACTCTCGAGAAACTGTATGTGACCCCTTTTTGTCTAGTACGAGTTTGCTTATCTCTGTAAAACATCCTGGGGGAAGTCTGAAGATGTCCAAGAGTAATAATGGGCTAAATTATTCAAAGTACTTTTTATAGCACAGAATCAGTTGCTGCCACCTGGAGCCAAGTGCTTCTGTAGGACGCTGTCTGCTGGGCTGGATAAGTTTATACACCTCATTAGGCTAATAACTTAGTGCCAGTAACTTCAATAGGTGGCTTTTGCAGAAGGTCCTTTTGCGCAGTCGGTTACAGTTTCATCAGATAGCATTGCTGGAAGAACGCAGTGCTGGCTGTGGAGACGGATGGAATATTACTCCTGCTGGATGAGGACTTAAGGCAAGGTGCTCCTGATAACACTTCTCAGTTGTAAGTTGAAAAGTGTTGGCTTTGTTTTCCTTTGAGAAGAATTGTCACAACTGTTTGCATTTGGGAAATGATTGTGCTGTTGTAGGCTTGAGACTAAGGGAAGAAAACAATGAAGGATCACAGTTTCTAGAATCTGGGTCTTTAAATATTTTGGTTTGGTGAAATGGTATGGCTTAGATGCTTTTTTAAAACTATATACCACAATGACACGGAAGCTTTTTTAAGGAAAAAAATGACTATGTCAGTAGAATGAGGATGAAGACAAAGCTAAGAGGGGAAAAAATAAGGAAGCCAGACCAGCTCAGAGCATAATTCTTATACTGTGTAAAGACCTTTGAAAACAGTGACTGCTGATGTCAGTGCCCTCAAAGAATGTAAAGGGAAATAGAAGCACTTGTATATTATATGGCTCTGCTGGAAAACCTGTTACTCTTGCTGGTATGTGACTTAATTTAATGAATAGACTGGTAAAATTCAGAAGCTTTAGGAGTAATTGGATGGAAAAGTGTACAAGTAGAATTTCAGTGATCGTATTAGTACGTGTATTATTCAGTGGAGTGGGGCTGAAATGCAAATTTTTGGGGGATTGTTTGAAACTTATATGGAAAACATGAGCTGTTCTAAGGACTGTTGAACCTGATTCAGGTTATTGTGTACAGCATTTTCTATTTTGGTTTGGACCATCTGATCTCCCAGATTATTTAAGCTTTTTAGTTGCTGCACAAAAGAGCCTTACATCATGTTCCAGCATCAAAACAAGCTGTTAAATTCTTTGTTTGTACTAACAGTTTTTGTCCTTTTAAGTTTAATATAATTGATTCAAATAATTAGCTATGTAAAAACCCTACTTAATTAAAATCCCAGCACCTGAGGTTTAATGCACGAAAGCTTGGGTTGGAAAAGGAGATCAACAAACAAATCTGTTGCTTAACTTTAATTGATACTAGATCGTTCTTGCAATCCTGCGTAAATTCGGGAAGAGGATTGTTCGCATATTTAGGGTTTATGATAAGACGGTTATTTCTGTGCTGTGTCTAGGCAGGAGGAATTTCAAGGACTCTGACAAATGCTTATTATTTCTAGTTATGTAGAACCCGTTTTTCTACAGAGGAAAAGGAAGAATGATGTAGCCAGGGAAGAATTTTCTACTGGAATTTGCTTTATAGCTAATTCATTGAGATTTTGTACTGCAACTGCTTATTTATGGTTTTGCTTTTGACTAAGTGAACATTAACAGAAAGGGAGAAAATGTGAATTGCTGTAATTTAACACTGAGTTGATTATATTTGTTCTTTGAGCCTCTTGCTTACCTTTTGCACCAGCGAACCACAGAAGTAAGAATTTGGATGTCTTTCCCTTGAGGCTCCTCATTTTTTCACAATTTTGACTTTTTTTTGAGTAGTTTCTCATTACTATTCACTCTACATTTAGTTAACACTTAAGGATATAAAAAGCTTGTCTTAAAAATGAAGATTTTAGTAATGTAGCTTTAGCTTAAATCGTACATGTAAAGAGCTTTCATTGAAGTCAGTGGGACTGTTCATGAGTCATATTACAGTTCTTCTTCCATGTTTACAGTATCATGTTTTCTGTCATTGATGTGGCTATTAGTTTATAAAAGCTAAAACAGACTTCATGGCATTGACTCCAAATCTTTGATGTATAGTTAAAGCATGATGATATATAATATAAAAACAGAACATAAAATGCTCATGTTAATTTCAGTCTTTGGCCCAGTTTAAATAAATCACTGTCTTTAAAGGGTCCCAAGTGACTATAAATGTTTACTTAACAACTAGGGAGGAGTGATTTAGTAATATTTATATAACTCATTTAATTCTGCTTATGGGTTTGAGTTGATAGTAATTAAAAACACAACACTTCAGCATGATGCATTATTATTAATAGTCGTGCTTCAAGAGGGGTTACATTACTTGCTTCCGGTTCTTTTAGTTTATTTAGTAGTCGTGGTATGTACTCATTAAAACCAGGGTATCCCAAGCCATCCTGATGAAATTCACCTGAAGTCAATAAAAATAATGTCCTTGAATATTACTATCTTTGCTCTTTTTGGAACTGGGTCTTTTGAAGCTTCAGCTCACGATTCTCTTGTCTTTTGGTGTTTTTCTGGGTTAAGTCACACTGATAAAAAGGTTCAGACGTTGTCTGTAGCTGTCTCTTGGCTCTCTAGTTTCAAAACAAGTAGTTATCAGTTAAAAAAAAGTTACTGATAAGCTTCAGGTTTGTATTAGCTGGAGAAGGAGTTAGTTTTCACTATACCTTTTACACCCTTGAAACTAAAGTTGTAAGATGAAGGCTTTTTGTGTGATGCCCTGGTTTTGCTGTATGTGGAATTTTAATTAGGAATCAATAATAGACTCTTCCCATCAGTTAAGGTACAGCGTATTGCCTGGAAGAGGTTCTCAACAAATAGAAAAAGGCTTCCCCTAAATTGGGAAATACCAAGTTGTGACACGTATATAAACAAGAAAGTTTACTGATTTGATAATGAGGTGTCCGAATGATACGTTAAATATAGTTACTTATACAAATGGCCTTGTGGCACGCGGTGCTCCACTGTGAGTGGGGTTGTTCCTGTAAAGAAAAAGCCTGCTTTTCCAAAGGTTTGTATACAGGTCCCTTACGGACAGCTTCTGTTTTCAGTGATAAAGTACAAATGCCACTGTTACCCATCCTTAATGAGCAGGAGGAGGGGAAGGTGGGGAGAGGTGGCTAGCTCCCAGCCCTGCTTGTTTCCGTCTCAGGAGGCAGTACCCTGGAATATCTTGTAGCTTATTGTTCCCGTTGTAGCTTATTATTTCTTTCTGCTAGCTGACCCTGCTTTGACCTCCCTTCCAATCACAACTATTTGGTGATTCTGTGATAAATTCAGACTTCTTATTCTTTATAAAACATCCTTTAAAATATATTGCATATGGGACAAGAATGCATGGCGTGACGTTTTTTGTCTTATGAAAAGAAATGAACAAAAATGGGACCTGTCCTGTTAAAACAGGAACTGATGAAGGCTGTGCTTCCCTGAAACAGAGATGGCATTCTTCCTTCATCAGGCTGAAACTGGAAGTCTCAAATACCTTAGTTCTATGTGTAGACTGCAAGTCTGACTTGTAGTATTCCCCTTCAGTTTGCAGTTAATTCTTGTTTTCTCTAGAGCACCTATAACTTATTCCTGACACACACCTGCACTGAAACCTTTTTAAGGAACTTGAATTAGGTACTGCTGTAAATTCCAGTGGTTGGCTTGTGTCAGACTGCTTGCTTCCTTCCTAAGGTCATTCTTTACCTTTCTCTGTTACCTGTATTTTTGCCTTTCTGACCTGTTGGTTTGCTTTATTTGAAGGTTTCAAATGGGATGTTTTGGGAGGGGAAAGGAGGTATGGTAAATGTACTGTAGTATTTTATCTGACAAGCGCATGGTTCTGGCATTGGTTGTTATTGGTAATTTAGTTGACTACTCTCAGTTAGAGAGAGAAAGCATCTAGCTTTCTGTAAACTAAGCTTTCTTGAAGGACCATATGGAAAATAAGTTTATTCTGCTATCTATAGCTGGTGCTTGCCTGTTTGACCCTTTGTATCCTTAGAGCCATGTCTTGCCCCCCTTCCTGGCTCCTTTGGTCTTGGAATCCACAGCGCAGTCAGCAAAGCTGTCTTGAGCTCAACGCCTTGGGATTTCTAACGTGTTTTTATGCTGACTTTTTGGGGGAGGCATCTGGGGGTGGGGTGGGGAAGAAGAGCCTTGGTTTTATTTTTTTACATTCCAAATTCCTTTTCACTGATGCTTACAGAGGAGAGAACAGAAGCCTGAAGTAAAGCTCTGTAAAGTTTGACAGTATTGAAGGGGAACCTGTTGACCTGCCTCTCTCTGTGTGCCAATTCTGTTTTTTCCTTTGCGGTATGCTGTTACCCTGCTGCTTCAGGCAGCAGCCTGCAAGTTTCTGGACAGCTGTCAGCCTGTGCAGACACTGAAATTCCTCCCAGAGGAAGCTGCAGCTAGGGATGTGTAAGTCAGCTGTAGGAGCAGAGGGGCAGATCCTTTGGGCTTGCTGAATTCATCTAGGTAAGTCCTAGGGTGATCACTAGACCTAACATAGGGTATTTTTGACCTATTGATTGCAGATATTCCAGCATCAGAAGCCTCTGTTCATCACTGTTCTCCTTTTGTGTCTCCCGAACTTGTAGAGAATGTGGCATAACTGGGTGAAAATGACATGCTCAGACTTGAGTTACACCAGTAATTGAGAACTTGTTAGGTTTTTTGTGGTTTCACTTTGGCCAGTGAGCAGACCAGAGTGGGTGTAATGGAGCCAAGAAAACGGAATATGCTGTTGAATCCTTGTTCAAACTATTTCTTTGCCTGTTTGTTAAATTGCTAAATGCCTTTGGCAGATAACTCAAGGCAAAACAAAGGTGGAGGAATTGGCAACTGCATGCCTCTTCATACACCCTGTCTAGAGCCTGACTACTTTTTCATGAGCTTCTGTGAAGCTTTTAGAAAATGCTAGAATGCTAAATATTAAAATAGGAGAGAGCAGATAACTGAGCCAGGCCCTGTATTTTGGGGTCTCATTATAGCACTGTGGCAGCAGGAGTTTCACAAATGATAACCCTGGCTTTCTGTGATGCCTTTTTAAGATACCAGTGTTATGGATGAGGAATCTCTTAGACTTCAGATGTTGTCATGAACGTAACATAAAAATGAAAGTAAGTCTAAGAATAAAGTCAGCTTGAAAAACAAACCAGTGATTGTGGCCTCAGTTGAGTTAAATCACCCAACAAACCAGACTGTATCTGAACAGTGAGGGAAGAAATGAATGCCCTTTTTTAGATGTGCAGCTTAGAAATTGGAGAAAACTCAGCAAAACCATGCATTTTTTTATTGCATTTCAGCTGAAGTCCTGAGACTCCCAAATTCTTCTTTTCATGATGAATTCTTCTTTTCATTGATATTATCATTCATGCAGCCTAACGTAGTAAAATGGAAGTTAAAGCTGACAAAACTTTTTAGTTTATTTAGAAGGATAAATTTAATATTAGCTGCTCTCTTGTCAAGCACAGCAGTCACTGCTTTTAATAAACGTTTCTGCTAGTTGATGTTGCTGTGTGAAATTAGAATGGCTCTTAAATATTTGGCAAGTAAGACAAATGTTGAACAAACTACACTTGAACAGTTTTTTTTGGAAACAAAAACACTGAGGCTTGCATCAGGTCACGAAAGAAAAGCTGAATTGTACTTAAAAATAGCATAGCTGATGCAATATTCAGGTTAATGTTCAAGCCTAAGTGTTATACCCATAATGTGGGCTCTGGTCCTGCAAATGGCTTAATAAACGCAGAAAGTTAGTGCTGCTCCTGCAGCATGCAAGTCAGGGAAGTTCAGCCAGTGGCTCTGCTTCAGGGGGAGTGTAGGATGTAGGAACCAAAGCTGAAAGATTTGACTTCCGTGTATCTGTTTTCCCCCCTCCCCAGGTGTTTTTGTTTGTTATTTGAGAAACAAACAATATATTCCATGAGTATTAGAGTTAAAACACAAATAGGTAGCCCTTCTAGGACTTCCTATCGGAAATCCCTTTTACTCTGGCACTGCAGTTATCCCTTTCCTATTGCCATGCTGCTCTTCCCTTCCCTTTGCCCCTGATACATTAAGTTCTTGTATCTCTTTCCTCTTCCTCTCCCCCTGTAATTTCCCTTTTAGTGGCTGCCTGAAAAAGACATGGTGCTGCTGCTCTCTGAGCTCAGGATGTGCTGCCTCGCTGCTCCAACAGGGGAGGTGTCAAACTGGATTTACATTGAACCATCGATTCAAAAGTTGTCTTGTAGGGAAGATGCAGCAGAAACACTTTGTCCTCTTTTTTTTAAGGCCCTATAAAAATTGTGGTAGAACGACATGGGCAGTAATCTTGCGGAATCTGGAATGGTTTATCCCTTCAAACCATTTAAGTGTGGTAACTAGTAATTTGCAAGTTCATGGGGTTTTAAACTGTGTGTGTGAACTAAATCACCTTCTAGTAATGTTTAGTCGTTGGCTAAATAAAACGAGTAATTCTAATAAAATATGTAGAAGGGCTAATAGTTCAAACAGCTATGAGCCTACTTTTCCTAAAGAAAAAAGTGTTTTTTATATTTAAAGTTAGCTGCAGTTCTGACGTGGATTGACAAGCTTGCTTGAATTTGTCTTCCTCACAGTGACTTAGGTTCCTCCCCTTTAAAGGTGTGCTTTATGGCTAGTCCATATGGGTTACTCAAAACTGACATCCTTTTCTGTGATGTCCTGCTTGTTACCTCAGACGATTTACACTATATATTTATGCTCCAAATTAACAGACAGTAGTATAATTTAGTTTACGGTAGATTGAAAGCAGGGGAGTCAGATGATATTAACTTTTCTGATTGCTGGCTGCTAAATAGACTTGTTTTACATTATTATTGCATTTTACATTATTGCATTATTTTACAAATTTTGTTTTACATTAGTATTTAGGACGCTACTGAGATAGGCAGGCTTTTGTTATGGTGGGTCTTAAGTGACAAAGAAGAGGGAAGGAATTTGTGTTGTGTTAATGCATGCTGGGGAGTGCACGGGGAAAGAAGACCAGTTTTCTGTAGTGAAAAGAATTTTAAGGCATTTATTCTTTCTCTCTTGACTTTCCTTTTAGAATGCTTACAGTTCATGGTTTCTTTAACTGCAACTTAATAAGCAGGGGTAAGAGTCGTCATATGTTGGTGTGCTCTTTTAGTGTATAATCGATGTTATTTTGCTGAAGTTAAGCAGCTTCAGGTTTTGTAGAGCTCAAAAATCTGAGAGATCCTTTTAATGATTCCTTTCCTTAAAGACTGGGGTCGTCATGTTTAAATTACTTGCTCTGACAATTATCTGCCAATGTACAAGCTGCTAAAGGGTGTTTAAGTGGTTCTGTTGCAGTTGTGGAGTACCACCCTCCCCACCTCTCCTCTCCATCTCCCAGTTCTCTCTTCCCCCACTTTGGAGATTGGAATCATCCCTCTTGTTGTTTTGTTGAATTCAGAATGTGTTTCACTGCGTGTTTTTTGTGAAAAAAAAAAAAATAATGCAGTAAGTATGAAGACATTCTTATTTGCTTGTGGTAGTGACAGGCTATCAATACTTTGTTACTGCTTTTGTTTTTCCTAATGCCCTTTTTTCTGTCTACATATTTTAAATGTACAAGAGAAGAATTGGTGAAGCAGAATGTTGAGTCATAAGCTACACTGATGGAAAAAAGACTTCTGCTTAGCACAGGCTTGAATATTCCATATTTCTTAAAGTTGTGTTCAGTTCGTGTCATAAAGAATGTTTTAATGGTGCATTGCAACATGCCACTTAGTGCTCACCAAAATACTTCGTACAGCTTCTCTCCAACAAAGTTGTGCAGTTGCCTATGCAAGTATGATTAGAATGTATTTTATTGGGTACCATCAATGATTCTTCTGTCATCCAGGCTGCTTAAATATATATGCATGTTGTGTTTTATAAGCTAGAGTGCAAGAACTTGACTGGTAAAAGGCAATTCCCTGATGACTTGAAAAAAAAACACCACACAGGACATTGAAAGATTGCCAGAGCTAGGAAAAGCAGAGTGTTGCAGTAAGCTGCATCTTGAAATATGAACTTGGCAGTTCTCTCTGAAGAATTTTTCCTTTGGACTGAAGTCTACAATAAAAACACTTAGGAAATAAAGGAATAGAGAGTTACTTGATGCTAATATATAGAATTGTTTGTGTAAAAGATACTCAACGTAATCGTTGCCCAGCCAAAAAGGGAGGAGAGGAAAAAAACAGTTATGCTGTATAAAACTCTAGTCCAGTTTGCAAAATGCTTATAGGGATTTCAGTTGTGCAGCTATTAAACTATGACAAAGAATTACTTAAAACTTGGGAAAACAGCTATTTGGAAGAGTAACTACACTTAATGCAAACTCATTCTCAGTTGAATTCTATGTAATGCTTAACTTTACAGCCTCTAGAGAAGGGATTTTGAGCACATGCAAACAGTGACTTTTACTTTATTAGGCATCAGTGTTGCAGTTTTCCTTAAGCTGGCTATGTCAGGCTTTGTCATGTGTTCTGTGCTTTCCTTTTTGTATTTTTGGTTGACTCGAAGACGGAGTTCTAGTTAAATAATAATTTGAGAATGTGTAAGATACTTTTGTTACAGCCTTTCCTGCATGTAGAAATAATGCTTGTGAGATTTTTGGCTTTTATTTTTCTTTGGTAGCTAGGAAGCCCCTCAGATGAAAATATACTGGTTTGTTCACATATACCATGAGGCTAAGATCTGATAACTGTAAGGCAGACCTCTCTCTGGTCCTGCTGCAAACTAATTTTAGAATCTTGCCTTAAAAAGAAAATGTGATGGAAGGGAAGGAAAGGAGCCTCGCTGGTCTTTTATAGGAGAGCTGATCTTAGGAACTTACAGGCAGAAGCATCTTATTAAATATAACAGCTATTTTGAGGAAATGGTGATTTTTACATTTTTGCACAGATCAGGCAACTAATGCCATGCTAAAAAACCCGTCATGTCAATAATTTCTGCTGTATATAGTTGTCAGGCTTGCTTTCAAAATAAGCTTTGCATGTTGTATGTATTGATCATACGTAGAGGTGTTCAGTAATGATTCAAATGGTGTTTTCTATCAAAAGGGTTCTTAGTCTATTGCATATTTGTGTGGGAGGCTCTTTTTATCTGTCCTGGATTGCACCTACTTTTGTCAGTGAAGTCTTTATTTAAATGAAGGAAAGAGAGGGTCCTGTGAGATTCAGGGTATGGTTAAACACCCCAGATCAGTTAGTGGGGTAAGTTTCTATTTGGTTTGGATGTATGGTGTTTCTTTTCCCTGTTCTGAATAATTTTGTGCAAGCCACTAAGTCTGGGCTAGAAATAGATCTTTGTGCTTTTATCTATTTTATCATTATGTATGACTTGCTGCAGTTTTTTCCTTTAACACAACCTAAACCAAGTGCTAATATTTCAACAGATACAGAATGGCAGTCAAACATTGCACACTGGTATGCCTGTGAAGAGGCACTGCCAAAGTTAATTGTGTCTAGTGCAAAAGCTGGGAGTTCTGGCTGACCTAAGCAGGTAGGTGTGAAGGTGCTTGCATGGAATAAAGATACAGGGGAGCTCAGTGCAATCTCAGCTCTACTTAAGCAGAGCCAAATAACATTTCAGGTGTCCTTTACCTCAGCTGACTTCAGAGTATTCGCCTATAAAACTCGCGGCAGTCTGTCTTCAAATGATGTTTGGGAAGAGTCATGCAATTTTAATTTGATACTAAAATATGGGTGAACTTGGGGCAGTGGTTCAGTAAGGAAAACTATTAAGTCAGCAAACTTAAAAAGTCAGTGTTTTTTGTGTGGTGGCAGCAGTACAAGATAATCTAGAATGCATTTTTCATGTACTGTTACTACTTAGTAGGCAAAAATAATAAAAATGTAAAACAGAACTGCCACGGGAATTCTTTAGTTGAGTTTTGAACCCAATGGCCAGACTTCCTGTTGCACAAGTATCGTGGTGCGCTTGTGCATCATTTGCAAGTCATGACTCTAAATTGGTTTCTGTCTCCACTTTCACCAGCTCACGTTAGACAAAAATAAGCCTTAGTTGCATCATGCCACTTCATAGTGGTGGAGAACTAACGCAGCCTACAATAGCATTTGACATCACTTTGTGCCTCAGCAGGAAGAGTAAGTTTGGAGGAGACAGTCCAGTTTTGGCCATAGAGTTCCTATAGCTGAGGAAATGATCAAGCCTGTTGGTCAGATTACGTGCTAAATTAGGAAGGACAAGAATTCGTAACTTATTTTAATATAAAAGATGTTGAAATTAATATTTGATATGGAAAGAAACATAGCAAGGGTTGAATTCTGAAATGTGTGTTTTGAGTACTTTCCAGAGTAGCACTTGTTAAAACTGAGGACTTCAAAAAAAAAAAAAAAAAAAAAAAAAGCAAATTAATTGTCTAGGTTTCATTTTTTCCAGTTCATCCATGTTGTCATTTACTAACATAAGCCCATTAAATCTCTATATATTTGAGTAAATACTTCTGTGAAAGGGATATTTTTGCTGTATTTGAGTTCTCCAGAGACCATAGGCATCAGAGGAGAGTTTGTGGAGATGAGCAAGGGTTAGAACCTACAGAGAAAAGCTTTGAGCTGTTTTCACCTGAAAATTCAGTTTGTGGAAGAAAGACAACAAAAAAAAAAACAACCACCCAACAATCTGCCAAAACACAGCACTGGCATCCAGTCCGGTGTGGCTCTGGAGCTGTATTGGGGTCATTCCTAACATTGCTCATGTGTAGTATTTCAACTTCTAGTTTCTACAGATAGACTCTCAGCAGAGAACTGTAGGAATTACGTGAAGATTGAGAACTCTGAGCAAAATCTCTTTTTTTAAAAAAAAAAAAAAGGCTTTAAAAAAATCTGTAAGAAATGTATAGAAGCTAACTGCATGTACATGGAATCAAATTCAATCAAGTAAACATCTATTTAGAGCTGAAAAAGAAAGCACAAAACCTCTCAATGTTAAGAAACTGCTGGTTTTGTGTAATTTCTTGAAGTTCAAGGTGCGTGTAAGTACTGGGAGTACTGTAACCTTTGTCACTATTGTTGGCTTTTTTTAAGGGAGAAAAAGCTAAACAACCTGACATCGTAAACGATGTTATTTCTTAAAAACACTGCGTATCAGCTCATGTACTCTGCCTCGTTGTTCAGAGCATAAGATTTCCAATCTTATAGAGATAAGCCTTCCAATCAAAGGCTGAATGAAGGTCTGTCTTTCTGGCAGAAATTTGTTAGTGCCAGTAAAGTCTGTTAATCTGATTTAAAATGTGTTTTAATTAGGCCATAAAAGGTTTGCTATCAACAGTACTTGGCATACAAAGTTGACAAGAAACAAAGCATGCTGATAAACTGTTTACATTGAAAGAATATTTAAGTGTTCTTAAAATGGAAATAACATTGTTTAACAAGTACCCATTTATTTAATTTCATAAAATGGATGCATCTATTAATGGAATTTATTCTTACAAGGCAGTATTTTTCTATAATCAACCAATTGTTGAGTTTTATGCCCCTAGTATTTTCCTGCTGTTACATAAGCTTGAAGAAGTACTGTCTGTATTTCTCAAATGTATCGTTCTGTGGCAGCTTTATACAACTTTGGAATCCTGTCCTGCTGAATTTGGAGAAGCCGTAGTTTTTTTTAACACTCCTAAACGGGAAATAGGAAAGGTCTTTCAGTGAGCAGTACCCACGTGGATCTCAAGTAGGTCCTAACTCCTTGTATGATAATCTAGACAGATCTGTGGCCTGCGAAGGTGTAGTAGGCTGTTCAAGAAGCTCAGCACAAAACATTTCTGGAAAGAGGCCAAATGCTTTCAAAGACATTTTGAAATTCAGCAAGTCAAGATTCCTGCCATCCCAGTTGCCTGCAAGTTTAGCTTTTAATGATGGCTTGCATGACACTTAATTTTTTAAATCAATACTTCGATCTGTAGTTTTGCTGTCTTTTCTCTTTCCTGAGATTTGATAATGTTTCCTGATGTGGCTATTGTAATGTTCAATGACTTCTTCCTTTCTGTCCCCTCAGTTCCCTGCTCCTCTTCCACTCCCTGAAACCAAAATAGATCGAATTTTGGGAAACATTTTGTGTCAGTGGCTTGAAGTGTAAGCAGTTAGCTTTACATCACTGTTGTTGATACTTCAATATCCATGTCATGTTGGTGCTAACTTCCAGGAGGAAGGTGCTTTACTAAAATTTGTTGTTCTTGTAATGTTTATTTTAAATAACAGTTCAGCCAGCTGCTGGTGCATAAATCCTGCAGTGGGTTTTCAGCCTGCACATTTCTAGAGGTACGACTAAACCAGTGAATGGCATCAGGGTAACAGATGCTTCTCAACCTAGAAAGTTTTGGTTTTGCAGCTGCAGATTAGCACTCCAAATCTGAAATAATTGCATGGTGCTACAAGACTTCAGTTTGAGGGGCTGAGAAAGTTAAACTAGCTGCAGGAATTGTGAATCAGTTGCAGCAGTTTGCTTTTTGTTTCCATGTTCTTTCACTTGGATCCTGTACTAGTTGGAGCTGCAGTATTACAGAAAAGAAAAAATAAGTGTTGCTGCTTGTACTCTGTACCACTTACCAAATGCACAGATTCAGTTTTTTGCTTATTTTGCAGATGGTCTTCCACAGAATTTACTCACAGTCGTTTAGACTTTTCTTTACTGGCTATGGAGCAGAACCACACTGCAGAAAAATGGGGATCAGTCTTCACTGTCTCTTGATCTACTTAGTGGCAGTAAAACCTGCTGTGTAGAGAACGTAGAAAAAAACACTAAAGGGAGCTTTGCTCCCAGCATTTCTATCGACTGTCAGGTCACTATGGAAAGACAAAGACACTGCGTTGATCCCTTTCTTCCCACAAAGGAGATGAAAGCGTCTATTGTAAGATTCCTTAATGTCTTCTGTATGCTCAGAAGCAGACATACCAGGGCCTTCCTGACCTCATCTTTATCTGAAGATCATCTGCATATGCTGTTCTTGTCATCAGAGCCAGACTTTTTCCCTGCTCCAACTAGATGGATCCCATCACAGCCTGCACTTGAGGTAAATCAGCAAACTACAGTACAGTGACTGAGAGAAGAGCTGTTGTCTGTTCAATTCCTTAAGCTGGCCGAACACCCAGTCTCTGTAGCAGGAATCACTTCTGAAGAGGCAAAAAAAAAAATCCTCTCCCAAAATTCCCCTAAGAGGAATCCAGGTACTTTTGGATGACCTGTTTCAGGTCTTTCTGCTCTTCTAAATCTTAGAACAAAGGAGTGTTTAGTTGTTTCAGCCTGAAATACGTATCTGCATATAGAAATCAGGCTAGTATTTTTCATAGCTAGAACACAAACATGACCAATTTTCTAATTCTTTAGTGTTCAAAACAAGTCTACAAGGGAAGAAAGATGTATGAAAGGATAAAAAGTGGAAATAAAGGGTTCTCCCCCCTTTTAAAAAAGGAGAAATAGTATGACCTTGATGCAAAGAAAGGAACTTAAAAACAAGTTATTCCTAACAGCGTGTTTCAGAATGATCTCACAAACTGTTTTGCTGCTTATCTATTTCTATTTTCACGAGGAAAATACCAGTGTACCAAGTTCTCATGGATGCTTTTTTTCCTCAGGTTTTGTGTTGGATCTTTGTCTCCTCTACAGAACTGCTACATGAATAGAATATGACCAAGTAATCTTCTTCTCCACACCCACTGAAGCCTGAATAGGTGATTTCATAACGGGCAGTATGGTCTGGAGTCTTTTTTTTCCAGTGAATAGGATCTTTCCCTCATTATAGAGGACCTCTCAAAGGCAGCCTTTTCTTAATATTACAGAGACACTAGACAAATTGCTGTTTGAAAGCAATCTATACTAAGCTGGGTCTCACTGCTTCATCTGGGTTGATTTGCTCTGATATGTTCTATTGCTTTGAGCTGAGAAGGAATATCAGCTGAGGAAGTGTTTAATAGCATTTTAGGCAACGACACCTATCACCTGAAACTAAGCATGGAATGCTGTGTATGGCATTGTGGTTGTGTGATAGGTATTGTCAAGTAAGCAGGTATTATCAGGTAGCAGGTACTGGTAGCTGAAAAGTTGCAGAGTCGAGAGTATTTGCAAATTATCTAATAAGAAAGAACTTTATAATCACAAGGGTACCTGAGAAGATACATGCTTCTAGTTGTATTGTCCTTTTGTGATCATTTTTTTAGCCAGCTAGTAGATATCAGCAGAAATTCTTTCCTTGAACACATCCTGTTTCTTATATTTTTTTCTTTTATCTTGTATCATCTGCCTTACTGGAAGTGGAGAACATAAACATCATCCCAGAGACATCTAATGGCCAATTACATTTATGTATGTTTTGGTCAGTTCTTTGCATACAGAAAGACCCTTTTTCATAGAAACAGGCATGCGGGATGAAAAGACTCGACCTGAATCCCTAACCTTTTGAGTTGATATTAAATAATCAAAAAGTCAGTATTTTGTCAAATTGAAAAGTATAGAAACACATCTTGGTCTCATGATGTTCAGAGGAAAATATCTAAGCAAATGTCATGAAATTCCACTAAAGGATGGTGAATCTTCATTTTTTTCTATAAAATAGTCTGTTTAGAGCAAAACCTTATACCTTAAATTGAAGTAGTATTGTCCTGTTTGTTTGTCCTCAGGAATCAAGAGGCTGAACATCTTTTTGTGTGCCCAAGTAGTTTCTTTGGAACTGATTTGCTGATTTTTTTTGTTTCAATTAGTGCAGGATATCAGGTCCTGTTACTGATGGCTTTCAGTCATCTGTGTAAAAAACATACGAAGCGTTCCTGTTTTACCCTAACAGCAAAAGTTAAAGGTGCCTTTTTAACAATGTATTATTGCAGTGGTTTGAATGATGAAACTTAGGTTTCATTCCAGCTTCTCTCTGTTACCTGGAGCAGCATCAAGTGAGGATGGGAAAGCTTATAACTGAAGGACACTCAAGATACCGAACTATACAAAGTGCTTTTGTTAGGTGTAGGGTCTAAAGGAGAGAATGGAGGGAGAAAGCCACCAAAACTGCCCCCAAATTAATTATAGGAGAAATTGCATCAAATGCATCTTCTTGGTTAACTTTTGGACTGTGCTTTACCTGCTGCCCTGAGAGCGCTGCTGAGAAAATGGTAACATCTCATCTGAGGTATATGGATCAACAGCTACGCATATGCAAATACCAGACTGCTGCTGTTGTGCAGAAGTTACTGCAGTGGGTAATAGCCAGTAAACATGTACACGACTGTATGTATAATTGTGCTTTAAGTCCCATTCTGTACTGTTCTGTTGGATGCTGGCTCCTTGCTACTGATAAAACTTCACTGGAGTCTGTCGGTCTTCAGAATTCTTGAAGAGGAAAATTTCTGCTCTTGTGCATTGATAGTTTGTATTAAAATAAGTTAAAAAAAACAACTCCTAGATTCTCAGGAGAAAAAAAAAGAGGAAATATTCTACAAATCCAGAAGCCCAGTCAGTAACTTGGATAGTTTCTCAGCTTTCCACAGCTATATCCTAATGTATCTACGTTGAGACAGGAGAGTTAAACTGCTGTCAGTGTTTGATCGATCTGATTTTGCAAAAGGATAGAGAACTTGAGATTGGAATAAGGCCTTTTACAGAGGAGCTGGAAGTAAAGAGTTAGGGAGTCATTGGTAAGGGAAACATTCAGGTAAGTATAATTCTTCTTAAAGAGACTTCCTGTCTGTGATCATGGGGAGTTGTTCACTGCATTGCAATAGATGCCATTTTTAATTCTCTTGAGTGAACAGAGGAGAAATTTGGATTTTTTTTCCCCCCAGAAATAAAATCACACTTTTCCCCACCTACATCTCCTTGTAACAAACTGAGAGAACTTTCTGGACAAAGCATCTTATTGATCTCATCTATTGGTAGATGTCTTAACAGTCTCGAAAGTTCACAGTTCAACACCTTGGGTTTTTTTTTTTTTTGCATCAGAGCATGAAAAAACTGCATGTCTAGTACTCATCTCTGGTCATCCTCCCCTATTACAGTGACTATGTGTATGTCTCTGTGTGGCCGAAAATGAGGGAATGCAGATCATTTTCCAAGAAGTTACCAACTAGCACTTTTCCTTCCCCTCCAGTCTTTCTGCCTCCCTACCCTGGAAGTATGGAGTCCCTGCCTCAGCCTACGGCTTCATTCTTTTTCCAGCTGCCCACAAAAGTAAAGAACCAGTGTGAAAGTTTGAAGAAAGAATCCGCTCAGAGGACTGAGTCTCAAGCAAAAGCTCCAGGTTGCAGACTCAGAAAGAAACTTCCTTTGGGGAAGGATCTGCTTCCAGGATTTGCTCGTCTCTTTTTCCTTGGGCAAACAGAGTTCTTGAAGCAAACAACAGGGTTGCAGGTAGGTAGGGCCCCTTTGAACCGCCATCCACTCAGGTGTGAAGGATGGACTTTATGCTGTTTCTCTATGCTTTTTTTTGTTGATGTTGTCTTCCACTTCTCTAGGCTGAGAGAGAGAAAGTGTGAGCAGCTTAACGAAAAACGTGGGGGAGAGAGAGAGGAGAAAAAATATCCTGGGTACTCGGAAAGAATGTTTTTATACCTCTGCATAAGCTTCCTGTTCATGGGGTCACATTTGCACTGGAGCTCTTTGAGGCTCTAATGGCACTCTTCGTCTGACCCTCTTCTATACAGGAAGCTAAGTCAAGTAGAATTTGGTGGCTAGGGCCTAGGTAAAGCCAGTGATTGATTGTACAAGGCCCATAGCCACATCATTTTCATCTCCTCCCTGTCTCTTTACACCAATGTTAGTTAGCTTTGGATGTGCAGTAAAGGTAGAGGCGACCAGGTGGGTTTGAAATCCTCCTTGGTTCCCAGCAGTGACAGTGTTCCCCAGTTCTAAACGTGTAAATATGTTCTTCCTTCAGAGGAGTCTGTGGCTGCTGGGTTTGTCCTGTTTCTTTCTCCATGTGAAGGAAACTGACTGGAATGCTCTGAGAAAGGAAGGGGATGTGCTGCTAAGCCACTCAATCAGCAGTTCCTAAGGCCCAGATATGGGCTATCAGTCCAATCAGTTCAGGTAAATTCTGCCTTCCTTGCTTCACGCTGTGCAGAGCAACAGCCTCTTCCGTGCAAACATCAGTAGCCCAAAGTCAGACCTTTCTTTTTCTCCAGCTATGTCACTGCTGACACGGGAAATTTATTCCCAATTTCCTTTAGATTTTTTTAGCAAAAGGTGTCACCTGAAAAGTGGCAATATAATTCTAAGGAGATTTTACCAGTTCCTCTTTGATGCTGAGTGAAGTCATTTGGAACTATGTTACGTGCATTATTACTTTTGGTGCATCTTGTGACTCTTCTCTCCCTCTTCATTCCCTCCAAATCGCTTCAGGACACCTTCTAACCTTTATACTGCGTCACAAGACTTCAGCAGAAGATCTTAAGAACCATTTATGTTGCTGGAAGATGACTGGGTTTGGATCTTGGCCTTCCTTAAGCAGGATCTGCTGGCAAAAATGGGATTGGGAAAGAAATGACTCCTTTTACATCACACAGAGCCACCCTAGATATGGAAGCATAGGCAGAGAATTACTTCTAACAGGGGATTCCTTAGGAAACTTGTTTGGCCTCCCATGGTCCTGTTGTTACAATGTCATAAAGCTGTTTTTTTTGTTTTTTTTTATAAAACAACTAAACCTGGCACCTTGCTATCTAATGAAGATGAAATCAATAAATCCAAGTTTAAGAGTTAACAGGTCTAACAATGTGATCAGATCTTGCTGACCCCTGTGTGGGAGATGCCACGTGAAATCTGTGAAACAGGGTTCTGCTGTGGTTCGGACTGATACATTTGTAAAGCCTCTTCTACTTATAGCCCGTTTAAATGATGATAAAGCGCATAATGAAGATTCTTATGGAAATGACATTTAATTAGGCTTTCCACCTCTTCAATTTTGTTTAAAAAAAAAAAAAAGCCAAAAATGTCAATGGCATTGTGAAAAGTACTGCATCTTTTGAGGTTTCCTATGGTTTTCTGTAGATAAAAGGTATATTGGAAGTGCTGAGAGCTGTGGAAGTAGAAAAACATATTTTTCTTTAAAAATTATTTGAGGATTGAAAAGTTATTTGTTAGAAAGCAGAAAGCTCTAATTGTCTTCCCCTAAGGGGATTCTGCAGTCGAACTTAAATTAAATGTCTTGCAGGATCTCAAATAAAAACCTTATGTTTGGCAGGAGTGACAAACACACGCATGCCCATGTACTTCTGTTCTTTTCACTATAGGAAATGACTTTTGAACAATAAGAGTGACTTTTAATGTTCAGATTAGGAGAGGGGGAAGCTTTGCTCTGAAGCTGTGTGTGAGAAGGGGTGGCAGGAGGGTGGACCGGACCCTCTGGCAGTAGGTAAAGAGCACTCTGATTTTCCTGTTTTCTGCTTCTGGCACTTGGAGGAAAGTAGACGCTCGTGCTTGAATCCAGTTAATTTCTGAAATCAGTCACCATGAAAACATTGTTTTTAACTAATGCCTAGAACTTTCATTAAATTCACCAGCATATTTAAATTGTTGAACTGTCTTAATGTAGCCCCGAGGCTACTGCTTCATGGCAGTTGTGACTTCTTATTATGCTGGAATGCATTGCAGTCTTGGTACATTCTAAAAATAATTGTTCAGATGGTGCTGTTTAAGTGCATACTTATGTAGTGAGCCATTTTCATTGGACTTCTTGAAATTTGGCTCTGGTGGATGGCTTTACAACTTTTTTGCCATGAATATCAGACTACTTTGTCTTGCTTCTTCTGTGGTTATCAAGTAAAATGCTAAATTTATGATGTGATATTTTTAGAAAACTGATGCATGTGTTAAACTATGCAACCACAGTCACACTTCTGCACTTTAAAGTTTAAAGAAATCAGTTTAATGTATCAAATTCAATGGTTTTTAATTTAAAAAAAAATGTGGAAACGTGTGCATATGTGTATGGTGACTCTGAGTAGTTGTTACAGGTACAGACCTTTGGACATGAATTGTGTGCATAACAGGAGTAATCTGGAAGTTAGAAGCGGAAGATCTGTGAGTCTTAGAAATAAATACTAACATCTGTGGCTTGAGATCTCTGCCAGCGGTGCTTTTAGTTGAAAATACCTGTGCTTTTCTAACTTGTGGTCTGTTTAAGGTCTGATGATGTTTTGTGCCTTCCCTAATAGGTACACTTACCTCAGCCACAGTTCTTGGTCACTGTGTTCTGTAGAGTAAGGTAAATTTAAGACCATGAAATACTTGTGAACACGAAATGCTTACGGTGAAATAACAGGGGCACTGAGAACTTTCTAATGTTATTGTCTCAGTTGCTGTCTCTTGGGAGACCTAAAATGACTTCACTTGTCCCCCTCCTCTCTGTAGTAACAATTAAAAAAAAAAGACAAAAGACTGTTGCTTTTATAAAGTCAGTGTTTTGATACTTGTGTATCAGCATTGTTAGCGTATCATTATCGTGCTCTGGGTTTTGCAGCTGGGATCCTGGATTCTTGATACGCCTTTAGAGCAATAACTCCTACCTTTGTGTTATTAAATAATAAAGATGTGTAAAACCATTTTCTTCCTGTTTATATTGTACTTAACTTAATTGTATGAGTATTGAGTGACTCTCTTCTGATTGTCTCCAGAATGTCAGGAAACATGGAAAAGCATGGTATGATTTTAGGTTTTGAATCCCAAATACTAACAATTTCACAAGATAAACTTGCTCCTGTTTTTCCTTTCTGCTCTCTTTAAGATTCCGTGAGCATTAGAGCTACGTAACTCACTGCATGTAGTTCTTTACATCTCCTTTACCAGATGCCAGCCCCTCCTGTTTCATACCCAGTCAATAAAATCCTGGCTGCTGACATCTTTTCTCCTGTCCAAGAAAAGCTATCTTGTTTAACCTGAAAGATTTGCTTTCTTCACACCTCTCCACCCTTTGTGGCTTATGTTGCAACTTTCTCTGTTATGGGATGTTTTGAAGATGATGGAGCCTTCTGTAAAGTTTGAGAAATTCCAGGGAAAACAGTGCTAAATACTACGTCTGCCAGAACTAACTGTTTTTTAAACCTATTTTTTTGTGAGATGAGATGCTTTGTCAGTTCAGAGTTTTTTTTTTTTAAAGGAAGCACCAAAAGTGTGGTCCTTCTATAAACAAAATGAGAATAAGCAGTATAGATTCAGGGGTGTTTGTCCTCACTTTTACAGTGAAGGGGGGGGGGGGGGGGTTACAAAACCATCAGCAGTTTATGGTGAACTTCTGAAAGTCAAAGACTGGTTCCATCAGCAGTAGTGTACTGTAAGTTGGGTTAGGTTCTCTATATCACTTCTCTATCCCTGTCTGCAGGGCACTGGGATTTGAGTAGAAATGACGAAAATATTTTTTTTTTAGCTTTTTTTCTTCTTGAGGAAAGGAGATAGATACCTTGATTAGCCAAACACGTTACTGATTCCTGAAAGAATGTGTGTGATTTGGGGGTTAACTGAAAAAAGGGCTTTTTTAAAATTGGAGAAAGGTGTTCTCTGAACAGCAGTGCTAACAAACAGGTGAACTGTTCCAGTTTTGTTTCTTGCATGGACTTTATGAAGAATTGGCAGCTGCACAGCTCCTAAGCCAGGCCCATAAATGATTCAGGTTGTTATCAACAAAGTGAGGTGAGTTGACGGGTTGTTTCAGGGATTACTGGGTTTGGCTGCTTAAGAAGCTGGATTGTCTAAATGGCATTGAAGGCATTAAACATCAACTATTTAAAAAAAAAAAGTGTTGAAGACAATATTAAGTTGGTTTCTTTCACTACTGGCAGTGATACTTTCCGCATCACTACCAACGCTTTTTTTTGAGTGAAATATGAAATTAGTGTTCTGTCAAACTGTCCTGTATTGTTTCATTTCTGTGTTCCACTCTAATAAGTGGGTGGCTGTTCCTCTCTCACGAGAGAAGGAAACTGATGTTTCTGCTCTTCCTGAGTACCAAGCAGATATCAGGAAAGTATGTGGGTTTGGGCCTTCTGTTACAGAATAGTAAATGAAGAAATCTGTCATGTTCAAATGGGTATTACCTTTATGGGGAGAAATAATTTTATTTATTCCAGTTGATTGTAAAAGTTTGTACAAATGGCTAGAGAGGTATGTGACTCAGGGTGGCTTTTTTTCTTATGGCTTCAATGCTGATATAAACTACAGAAGATTACTTAGTATTTTTGAACTTTTTCAGGATGTTACCCTGATTAAAATTGATTTGACTGTCTAGGCGGTAGAAGTTTGCAAACATTTAGCTTCTTGTGGGTAGGAATTTTTTTAAAAATGCAAAGTAAAATACACTGTTATGGACTTGTTGCATGGGCTACAGAAAGAATGGGAAGGCTCTCTGGAGGTGTAATTTTACAGAAATTACTGACAGATTAGAGATCGCCTATTTTTCCGAAGCTTAATTCCCTATGGACAGGGGAAGGCTTAAGGCATACAGTCAGGAAATCCCAGCTCCTTGAGGTAGCAGTCGAATTCTGCTCTCATTGCTTGTGCTGTCACGCAGTTATCTACCCTGGCATTGACCAGGGAGGGGAGGGTATTGTGAAAGGTTAGGAAGCACAGTTGAGTGTGGAAAAAAAAAAAGTGAAGTGGCATTTGAATGTGAAATACAAAAATACAAATCTCTAAGAAGCTGGAAGTTACATTGAACTCATGTGAGCCCTGAGTTGAAAACATCCCCTGAAGTGATTAATGGGGGTTTTTACACACCTGCTGCTGCTCTTTTGGGTAGAACTTCACAGAACAGTGAAACTTGAAACACCTTTTAAAATGTCTTCCTGATTTGTGGTAGTACTTTGCATTAGATGAGAAAGCAGGAGAAATTAATTTGCAAAATCTTTTTTGAATGTGTAAAAGAGATGAAACCAGGTTGAAGTGCATGAGAACAAATGAACAGGTAACTTCAGCATAAGCTTCTGTGTAAGGACGGGATGCTTCTGGGTCATTTCAGAGAAGTTTTGGCTAAGCTGGGTAGTGGAATAGCACAGGAATTTAAATATGCAATCAACTACTGTAGGAGCTCTCCCTTGTCAGGCAGAAAATAACTTGCAGCAGTTGTTGCTTACAGGAGGGCAGGGGGGGAAAAAAAGCTTGAAACTAGCAAAGCCTGGGTTCCTGTGACTCTGTTGCTTCTGTGGTTAGGTTTTGTGGTGTCTAAAGTGTGAGCTCTGATTTGCAGCTTCATTACGCCTTTGTCACTGACTGTTTGTGACCTAATGGTGTCTAAAACTATAGAGTCAATGCTGCGTTTTTTTAAGGAGAAAGTAGGCACAAGTTGAGAGGGCTTCTGGACTTATGCAACTTTTTAAGAATTTACGTTAACTTTGGAAGCTGTAGCCCTCTGTTGGATCTGGTTGGGATTAGAAATAGGTTAAAAAATTTAATAGGGACGTAAGAATGAAGACTCTCATAGAACAAACTTGTACTAGTTTTCGAGTATTTTGGGGAACAATGCTTTTTTGTAGTGTACTGAGGAGTGTTCCACGAGCTGCGTTCTGTCCTGACACTTCTATTCATTTTATGTTTATATTAATGATACCTTTTAAGTATGTTCTATGTTAATGCTAAATTTAATGTAATTATTTTTAGCTGTCTTCTATATTTGCACTTGGCAGACCTTTTCCATCTATCCCCCTCATTAAGGGTACTCTAAACAAGTGTTGAATTACTTCCTTTAACTAGTTGAGAATTGTTGTTTCTATTCTTATTAAATCAATTCTGCAAATAGGAATGATGAACAGTAGTACTACACTTGTCCGGAGAATAAATGCTCAAAAAAAAAATCAAGGAAACAAACTTCCTCCCTGTATCAATCCCCCTGTTGTGTTTTTGGAGAAAACTGCTTGGAGGACTCGAGTATCCCCTTGTGCTTCCAGCGTGGCAGTTCTGCAGCTGCAGGGCCTGTTGTTTGTCTTTCCAGGTAATCGTAACACCCAGATTCCTGCCTGTAGTTGGACTCAAGTTACCGCTTCAGATTAACTTTGTCTCCTTAAGAGACTTTTTTCATTCTAAACCTGGTGGCGACATAATAATGATAGGAGGGCTGTGCTCCTGCCCATTCCTTATGACTTTGCTTAAAGTTAAACATTTTCTTAAGAGCTTCAACACCATATGTAGATCAGTGAGATAAATCTAGGATCTCCACTTGCTTGTACACTTAAGCAGGGAATGGTTTGTATTGCCACATTTCGTTCCCCTGAACTGCCATCTGATTTTTCCCCTCGCGGAGTGCCTGCTGCTTCAAAATCAGCCTTACTCTGCAGTGTGGTGCACTTTAAGGTAGAGAGCAGAACTTCTTTATAAATGCTGAAATAGATGCAGGATGTTGTGACTTGACAAGCTGTTTGTATTTGTTCAGTTTGCACGTTTCTTTGCATAGAGTACAGAATTGTAAATTGAAGATGCTTGAGAGCCACACATGTGCCAGGCCTTGGTTCAGTGAGTAGTCTCCCCAGTTTGACTGACATGTGATGCTCGGTTATCCTCAGGACACTCCTTGGAAAAACTCTTTAGGTGACTGCACTGGAGTAGATGGTGTAGTGACTGGCTGTCTGCGAGTTGTCTTCTGGCCTGAAGGAACTTTCTTCAGCTCTAGCTAAAAGGAATTAAAATAAAACTGCCTCAGTCCCCAGTTTCTTTTGCCATTCCTCATTCCTAATGAAGAGGTTTTTCTCTACCTGCTAAACTCCCCACACTTCTCAGTGAATCCTCAGTGACTGGATAACTCTAGAAAGTTAATCGTTTTCAGTATGATCAATGATCTAACTTATACAGTAATTGTGATACTAAAAAAAAAACAACCCTCAACGTATCTCAAAATTCAGGAATTTACCTTTTTCCTCAGAATTAGTGACTATGATGTATTGTGGATGCTGTTCCCACCTCTCCCCCTCAAATCTACAGTTATACTTAGTCTGCGTGAAGTACTGTAGGATGTCATTTTTCCCTTTTTTACTTGATGCCAAAAAGGAGGAGGCCTTGCTTAATAAATGAGTCCTATGGATGTTGTTTCATCACAAATATTTAATTACGTGGTTTATAATGCAAGGGTTTTTATCTGCTCACCACCTAAGCTTGCCTTTCCTTGTACCTAGAGTTGAAAATTGTTCCCTCACAGTTCTGGCTTGGGTCAGATGGTATGGCAGGCTGTCATGCAGGGGTTTCATTAAGAAAAAATCCCATTAAGGTGGTGTTAGAGAGGTATAATATAAAGTAAAATAAGATAGAACATTTCTTTTTAATGTGACTAAGAGTAAGTATCTTCAAAGATTGGGGATTTTTCATTTTTCCCCATAGCTGAGCTTCTGTAAAAGGAATAGTTAGTGAATATTCTGGAGCTTTGTTAGTGAAGATCTTCTGCTTATAAGCCCTGTCCCCTTGTTACCTAGTTTGACTGTTCATCCTGCTGACCTTATTTTTGACTGTTAGTAGTACTTTCTTACTCCTTTAAAGATAGATTTTTAGCTAAATATTTACAAGTGTTAATACATATTTTTCCCTACCGCGCTGTTTGTGACAGCTTTAGTGATGAGTTCACTTTTGCCAAATTAAAATATTCATACAGGTAAAGGGACTAAATATATACCTGTAGTGTTTTATGTAAAATTGTATGCT
This sequence comes from Cygnus atratus, assembly GCF_013377495.2. Lineage (NCBI taxonomy): Eukaryota > Metazoa > Chordata > Aves > Anseriformes > Anatidae > Cygnus > Cygnus atratus. Next base: position 178,183,042 of record NC_066362.1, on the reverse strand, counting down.
CTTGTCTACAGAACAAAACAGTCCATTTTTAATCCATGAATATTATTCAGGGATGTGTGTGGGAATGTACACTGATATGTATATAGCGGGTTACAAAGGGATCTGTTGTTGAGTAATACTATGGTGTATTTTGTTTTTACACTGAAGAAGAGTTTTGGAGATGATACTGTGTGTTGTGGGAGACACATTGAAGGGTGAAAGAAAAGTGATAAAGTCTTCACCTTAAGATGTCTTAAAGAGTTGATGTCTTAAAGAGCTGCTTCATAGCACTAGATGCTCATACTGGCCTTTAAAATGAAAGGTAGATCCAACAAAAGCTCACACTAAACTTACACTAAATCAACTAACGTGATTGCTTGCAGAAAGCAGGCTGAGATAAATTCTAGGAGGACTCCTCTTGGAGTTACTCCTCAGTTTGTGGGGAAGGCTGTGGGTTACTATTTTTAAAGTGAGGACATTGTGGGAGAGATGACTGCTTCCTACAGCTTCAAAACCTTTCCTGTGTGTACACTTAAGTGTTCAATAAGCTAAGCGTGAATTTATATCGACTTCAGGCTCCTGTGAGAGCATATTGGAGCATCAGGTATATTTTGTGTCCAAGCTACACATGTAGTGCTGGTGCAGAATATCACTTCGGTAAGCAGCTTTGAGGATTCAACTTAAATTTCTTTAAATTTCTTCCGACTTGAAATTCCGTCAAAACCAGCACCTAATCATTAAATAGATAAGGCCTTTAAAATTACCATCATTTCACACTGTAACTATGCGTCGTGTCCATAGTCCTTAAAGACTCTCTGCACTGATGTTTAATCTAGTGGTCTTGTCCCTGCAAGGAGCGATGATCTGTTCCTGCAGCAGTGGTACTCCTTTGTCATTAGACACGGCTGTAGGAAGCCTTTTTTTTGCCATCTGTCGCTCCTGCGTGCTGCTTTTTTGACTTGACCTCAATGCTCTTGCCCTGACAAGGTTTAAATGCCGAGCGCAGACTGATTAACAAGGCATTAAGTCACTTAATTCTTTCATTTTTAAATAGTCTTAACATGGTTTTGGTGGCCACTGGTTTGCGTTTTAAGTGAAAGACATGGCGTATGTCAGCAGTGTGGATTTTTAACCCCTTTGTGGTGGCTGGTATTTTGCAGTTCTGCATCTATCTAAAACAGTGAAGCTTAAATAGCAGTGCTGGATCAGCTTGCTCATGGTAACTGTTGCGGCGATGAAAAGCAGATACCTCACTAGAGATGAAACACTTGTTAAGGAATATTGAAAAGTGTGCAAGCTCGGTTCAGAACAAGGATTCGTACATTTCTTTTTATATATAAGAGGTTTCATTATCTTAGTGGCTTAGTACTTGAGTACCTAGTACCTGAAGGGTGGCTCAGCAAAACTTGGAATAAAGCGGGCTAGGACTTGAGGAAGGTTGAATCGTGCCTGCTAACAATGGCAATGAAATGAATTATCTGACCTGCAACTTAATTGTTTTTAGCAGTTTCTAAAGTTCAAATATATTGGCCTGAGTATTTCTCAGTCACAGCCATAGTAGTATATAAGACCCAAGGTCCCACTGGAGGGGAAAAAAGTGAAAATATTGAGATGCTTTTGCTTTAGAAGTGGATTTGCACGCTGAAGCGGCTCTCCTATTTTTTATTGTATTTACAACAGCCTCAATTCCAGACCTCTATTTTGAGGAGATGCTTTTGAGTCCTGAAGCCATCTATAAAAAGATTTTCATAAAAGGATCTCTCCTTCATCTAAGAGCTCAAGAGGATTCGTTAATACCACTTTAATTTCCTGTTGGTGGGGAGGGCACAAGAGCAGCTAAACCTCTCCTTCTCCGTGCGGCTTTAGCACAGGACCCGTCAGTGCATCGTATCTGCTGAACCTTCTCACGGGCATCGTGCTCCTCGGGGATTAACGGGTTCTGTCTACCGCTGCCACCAACTCGTGGTGTCTTGCCTTCTTCAGGAACCCGTCTCACTTTATACTCCCAGCTGATGTGCTCTTGGAGGGCACGTTGGTACTTCTGGTAGGCAGAGCTGACTTGTGTTGGCCACCCAGATTACGGGGTACCTGCTGACTCTAAGCACGTGCTTCTCTGGCATCGCTGGCTCAGAAGAAGGGCAGTGCAAAGGGCAGCTCTTTTCCCCCGATGCTGTGCTGAGCGGTCCTCCTGCCCGTGCTGCTTGGAAGGGTTGTGCTGACATCACGGCTGGAGATCCTGGGGCTCTCCTGTCTTCCTGTGGCTTGTTACAGCTTTTGTTTCATACCGAAACCTTTATTTGTTTCAGTGTGTCAGAAAAGAGAGATGAAGCCGGGACGTGCGCAAGGAGAAGCGAGACAGGTTTCCCAGGGAGGCTTTTCCTAAGAACTCTGCAAGGATTGTGCAGGATTTGGTGGAGTAAACACAAGTACGCCAGGCTTATCTTCCCCTCCCTAGCTGTGTATATTCTGTGTGAAAGGTTATTATTCACGTTCCTGGAGGCCAGGGGAAGATAGGGAAGCTTATTGCTTGCAGATGGTGCTTAGCATGCAAAAATACATGCTTTCTGCCTCTGCGGAGACATTACTCGGAGAACATCTTACACGGCTTGGCTGTAACTTTTTAATTGCACGGACACAGCCGAGGCTGGAGTTTTTTGTTCTTCACCAGTCCTTTTTCTAGAGCTTACTTTGATGTGATGTAGACCGAAGAAAACTTCTTAGCAAATTAGTTGTTGCAATAAAGGAACCGCAATTTACTGAAGTCATCTTTCTCATCGTCTTTTAAAATAAGACTGAAAGTATAAGTGAGACTAGGTCTTTGAGCCTTAAAGACTTTTGTTTTTGTGTTATACGTGCACTTTGGACTAAGCACTGTGCTTCTGATTTCATGCGAAAGGAGAAGCTGCACACAGAATAATTAAAAAAAAAAAAGTTGACAAGTGTATGGGATGCTTGGCCATGTTGCGTTAGTCATCTCTTCTGTGACCTGAGTGGTGAAACGATGGTGGTTTGCTAGGGGTTTTTAAGTTCATGTTTCTCTAATCAGCAGCAGTGAAACTGATGAAGTTCTCATAACTCTTCCTGTACTATTTAATTCTGAGAATTTCAGGCTGTGCGTAACTGCTCTGTAAATATCCAGGTACCTTCTTGAACGGCTTCTTTTCATGCATTCATGCTATTACTGTCATATCCGAGTTCTGTCATAGGTGGATGTGCCAGCTCTCGACAAGTTGGACCAAATTTAATACTGCTTTGGTAATGGAATTAAACCGGTACAAATTTGACATGATTGCTTTCTAATACCGAAATTATCCCTGAACCTCATCAGCGTGAGTAATTCTCAACTGACACTGATGGCATGTGCGTTGTTTCCCTTCTTACTGCTATTATTGAAAAATCTGTTTTTTTTAATGATGATTCCAAGACCTGTGGCTGCTGATCTCAGTGAGCATGCTTAATGCGTTTAAAAGGGTCTTGTCTGCCTTGTATTATTTCTTCCTGTATCCCCCACTCTCTGGAAAAGTTCAGAGTAAGTAAAAGTAGTTTTTGTAATGTTTGACATTTTCACCTGTGAAAATACAGACTTGACTTGTAGCGCATTGGTAGCAGGCTTCAGCCCTGTATGGCTCCAGGTACTGTCATAATATTAATACAAAATGTGTGTATTTCATAAAACTTTTGAAAGTAGGGGGTTAATTCTACTGGGAGCTTTTTAAAACTCAACATGCAATGTTTTAGAGGACATTTTAAGGCTGGAGAAGTAGGGAGTTGTCCTTTCTTCTCAGCCTTACTCTGCCTAGCTGTGATTCTTGCTGTTAGCCATATGTTTTAGAACTTTAAAACCCTTTTTTTTCCCCTTTTTTAAAAGGGTAGTAATACTGTTTGGCTACCCACTTCGACTTGGTGGGTATGACATCTTTCTCACCGCTTTCCTCCCCCCCACCTCAGCTGTTACAATGCTGACTTTACAAGTGAACTAGAGCTCCCTCTCCCCTGTTTAACCCAAAAAAGATGTTCTCAGCCCTAAAACCGTCCCAGAAACAATGCTGACAGGTCAGCGTTTGCACAAAAGTGGCTTAAATCTGCTGTATATCCTCTTGCACGGTCTCTGTTCTATATCCTCTTGTGCGGGAGTCTTTGCACTTGTTTCCGTGTTGAGCTCTAGGCTGCCAACAGTGGTGCCACAGCTTCCCCGGTACCACGACAGGTGACAAATCCGTCATGATGAGGGGAAGATCAAACTGAAAAATCAGGCAGCTTGCATCGGGAACGTCTGATAGGATCGCAGCATATGGCTGTGTGGGCGGCCATAGACTTTCCGAAGCTCCGTGCTTAGAAAACCTGCCTAACTAATATTTGGGTTAATCTCTCGCTAGTAGAGCATTCAATTCCAGACGCTTGGTAATCAGAATTTCTGCAGTCTCACCCACTGCTCCAGATCCCTGTCATTCAGCTGTCTATTTTAAATGCCTCTTTCAGGGAGTAGTTCTAAAATTACCCACTGTTTTGACCTGACAATAAGAGGAACATGTGAGCTCCTCCCGGTGCTGCTCAGCCAGTGTGCGGCTGCTTGCACCATTCATCAGCGGCGATACTTCGGCGCAGAAAAATGGGGCATTTAAAATGCTACACTGACTCTTAGTGTCTCTTTGACCTTTCCCTCGCTGTGACCGACAGGGTTTCAATTTATCATCGCGGTGACAAGAGCACAGCTTGTTTGCTACGTCTGATCTTCAGGGCTAAAATTCGACCATGAAGACTTTGCTCGCTGTGTAAGCACTGTAAGAGCTTGGCTTGTTTGCCCCTACAGATGTTGAGGGTGCTGCCTCGTTCAGCTTGTCTGGCCAAGCTCATTGCTCCCAGAATATGGATTTTGGTAGAATTTCTTGCACATCAGTGAAACTTGGGGAAGGAGCATTAGTGTGTGTAATTCAGTAATAGTAGCTGTATCGCCAGGTGTTAAGTATGTCATTGGGACTGAATAATTTGGGAACACTGAAGTTATTGATTTGCATTTTTTTATATTGGTTATCTCTGCTTTTCAGAACAAAACATGGAAATGAAGAGGGATTTGGAACACAGCCATCACCTCAGGTGTTGGGGTGGGGAAGGACAGAATTAGGGATACTGGAGAAAGTAGTAAGTGGGAGGTGATGGAAGGGAACAGCTTCTCAGCTGTAACATGAGCAGCACTGCCCTGCTTCCTCTTTGTCTGTTCCTCTTCCATTTTCTAAGTACCTTTTTTCTTCCTTTTGTGCATGAGCAGATTTGCATCTTTGCAGTGGTTATAACCATGAGGAAAGCTAGTAGGGAAAGCGAGACATGTCTTGCATTCTAGGCATAAAATGGTACTTTGCAAATTCCAGGTAACGTCGTCTTAGTTTTGTTTTACCTGCCTTGCAGGGCTGCTGTATAATTAAAACTTCAACTGTCGTCTCCCATGCAACGCAAACCTCCCATATTTTTCCATCTTTTTATGGTTCCAATCTTTTAAATACTAGTGGTGAATGAGTTTTTTTTGTCGTCAGATTTAGGTAATTTCTCAAAAGCTTAAAAACCAAACATCTGCCTGGCGTTAGCTACACGTGTAATTCTGTTGTGAATTAAAACAGCTCAAAATCATTTGTTCGCTGATAGACAGCGCTATGCAAATAGTGCCTGGTAGATAGCCCAGTTGCTTAGCAATAACATTAACAGTCCTGAGTGTTTATAGAGCAAATATAACGTGATATGGTCAACGAGGTATGCGGTGCTTTTTGTATTACCTAAGTGTCCTGATAACTGTTGGAAAACGCTTATTGGGATTACACATGGGTAAGCACCTGACACTTAAGAGCAACAACTCGAGTAGGTGAATCTGATAAATGATGTGCTTGTGTTTTTTAATCTGCTGCCGCCACCAGCTCGAGGCAAGTGGCGAACATGATGACTTTCCGAACGCCTCAGCTGTGAACTTCGAAATGTTATTTTCAGGACTTTGATAAATACTCAGGGAATGGCTTTGGATGTGCAGGCTGGAAATGTATGGGTGGTGAGTTATGTCACTGAAGGGCTTGTGTCCACACACGCAGAGAAACCCAAGGGCATAGCAGCAGGCAGGGGAACCCCAGGAACCTCGTGGGAGGCAGGAGCCCCCTGACTTGGGTCCTGCCAGGGCTGCCACCGGAGATGTCAGCCCCAGGGACCTGGGTGGCAGCCACACGATGAGTAAATGGGGCTGGGAAGGGCAGGTGGGGTCACCGCGGGAGGGAGTCCCTGTGGGACATGGGGAGAAGTTTTGGGGTGCACACGACTCGGCATAGGGTGCTGAGGGGAAGGACCAAAGGTGGGGAAAGGGAGGGATCAGGGTGATTTTGGGGACAGCTGGGGAATTTAAAGGGAGAAAGTGGGCTGGTTGTGTGTAAGCGGGTGGCTGGACTGTGTGTTTGGCCACGCAGTGTCCTGGTCAGTGCAGTCTGGCCTGTCTTCTCGTTAAACCATTTTCAATTGCTTCCTTGGGTACAGGGCCGCCTCCTGTGTGTGTATGGGGCTCTGAGTGCCAGCAGCTAGTGTCAAGCTGCTGGAGTCAGCAGCTCCTCGTGGAGGGACGCGGGTCTGAGAGGAGATGCTCGGTGTCTCTTGCCTTTTAAATCTCAGACTGAATGTCTGAGACCACTTCAGAAGGTACTGACTATGCTTTTCAGATAGACCGTGCTGGTAAAAAGCATAGAGAGTAAGGAATGTGGTAGTGTTTTAAATATTACACAAGTAGAAAAATGGAAAACGATTTTAATGCAAGGATTTGCGGACACTGTGGCTTTTAGAAAGTCAGAGGTGACACCATTTGGAAAACAAAGTTAGTTATAAATTACATATGTTCAAAACCTGCTTTAGAATAACACTTCAAATGGGCATGCTGTGTTCAGCAGCATCATTCCCCTGCTAGACCTCTGTGTGGCTTTTCAAACTGTTAATGAGGTCTGTTTGGTACCATATTGTCACTTGGTTGTTATTGTTAAAGCTTGTTATTTTTAAACTCATTTTTTAAACTGCTTAGGTAAAATTCAGGGTCCCAAATTTGGCCTTGAAGACTTTTCCCTGTGCACTTTCCCCCATGGAAAAATACAGAAATCCAGGTGGGAGCAGCATGCAATCAAGTGTCTGCAGTTTCTGGGCTAGTCTTCTATTCTGACTTAGTGCAGGTTGCAAATCATATTTAACCTGCAATAAGCATCACCCTAACGGCATCAAAAACTTAATCTGAACAAAAGCCACTATTCATAAGGCCTAAATACTTAAACTGTTCTTAGCGATATTGTTTAATGTTACACAAGTTGACAGCTTTTCAAACGTTTTGCTTTGGTGAATTCTCTCAGCCACCTATTTGGCTGGAGGAAATAGGAACGTCAGACAAAAACCAGGAAAAGTGGAAAGGTACCGTGAATAAATGTTTGATGCTGTTGTGCTGCGTGGAGCCTCACATGTTTTGCTGCAAGGCTGTTTGAAAATGTCACAGGGACTGTGTAAATAGGTTGCTATTGTAGGCAGCCATATCCTCGTACCTGGTACAGATGCACTTGTCACCTTCAGGAAGTCCTTTTTTTATTTTTAAAGCAGAGTCCTCTGGAGAAACTCAAGATAGACACTAAAGCACCATTTTAGAGTCCCAGCTATTTTGTGCGAACTGATGTAGAAAAAAGGGGAATGGTGTTTGCTTCGTGTGTATGTACTGGTAAAAAAACAAACAAGCAAAAACTGAATGGCTCGTACTATTTGAGGAATGGTATGCAGCCTAGTAGCTGGAGACTGATGTAATACCAGAAAAGAGAGTTAAAGGTCTCCGATATCTTAGTGTGGAATAAAGAAATCGATAGGACACACAAGAGCTGAGAGGGATCCTGAATCTGGGAAGAATTGCCTTCAGGTAGAATCTGTAGGGTGGCTGCGTGTGTTTGCATGCCATGTAGAAATGGAAGGGCCATCTGCTCCGTTTTAGATGGAAAAAAATAATTGAAAGTTAGAAACTAAAAGTGAACTGCCTTATCTTCAAGAAAAGAAAAAAATATATTTATTTCAGCAGAGGAGACTTTTGGAAAGAATGTGTTATGCAAACCGAGTTTCCAAGGAGTCTGTAGACAAAACAGACTTCAGAGCTTGATACGCTGAGTGGCTCGTCTTCTGCAATTATCGGGGTGTATGTGTATTATCAATACACCGATGGGAAGGTTCACACGCATCTGGGAAAAACCTTTCTGTGGGTGTTTAGAAAGCGTGGTATTTGGCCTTGTGTGGCACAGTGTGTTGTAAATAAGATGATCTTGTGCTTCAGCTGTCTTGTGGAGTTCTCTATCTGGCCTTTATATGGGGTGGATCTCTGAGAGGTGTGGGAACGTCCCAGTTCTGAACTACTGAACTAATTCTGGGAACAGATTTTTTTGGCTGTTTGCTGAGGATCTTCGTGGGTACATGTCCTTTGAGTCTTTGTTCTATCCGTTCTTCCCATATGGGTACATGGCACTTTTAAATTTTATATTGTTTCCTGACTTGCTTAGCAGGTGACTTGCTGAGATGAATCCTGCTCATCCTCAGCAACTGAGCACTGTGGTTCCATTATAGGATTAAATCTTTAATTCAGAAGTCATTAGCCTCATCCTCTTTGACCACTAAGTACCAAAATAAGTATTTTCCATTGTATATTGTGTTATAGCTTCTACAAGATAGAACTTGACTTCTAAGGCATGTTAGCATTTAATCATAAAAAAAAAAAAGGGTAGATCCCTTACCTGAATATTTAGATAAGGACTTTTTTTTGCCTATGTAGTGTCTGCTTACTGATTACTCACTTTAAAATGCAAAACATCGGAGTATGGGAACAATTGTCTGCGATGATTCTGGATTCCTTTCCATGATAATATTTTCCCTGTTCCTTGCTAACATACTTGCGTGCCTATTCCTGCCTTCGCTGATCTTATATAAAAAGCTATCAGTTCTTTCCTATTCTTGCTTGCCAAAAAATCTTAAGCTAAATTAGTTGATGAAAATGTCTCTATTCTACTGTTGCTGAGTCAGAAGTGTTTATTTAAAGATGATGAATTTAGTAATCATCAGACCATGCTTAAATCATCAGGAATGCTAATTATAGATAGGCTAACCTATATTTCTGAAATACTTAATGACTCGAAGCCCAAATCCTTCCATCTTAAGTTAATAAATGAATCAATTTCAGCTGGAAATGGATGAGACTATTCAGAAAGATTAAAGTAGTAATTATCTAGATGAAAACATGAAACTTGTATCCCATGATACAGGGTGTGGGGGAGGAAGCTAAATGAGATGCTCTCTTTTTATGTTCTTTAGGGTAAGAAAAGAACAAAAGTTTGAGATTTTTTTTCTGGAAACATAATTTTAAATATCTTGTGTCAATGATGGTTTCCTCTTCTTGGTGTCTTTTGAATGTTTTTACAGCTCTGCCTTTCCAACTTTGCTGTCTATTTTCCTAATTCTGGTGTTTTCTGTAGGCATGTTTATTAGCTAATCTGTAAGGATTATAGCTAGTTATTATTTGAGAGTCAGATTTGGACAGATAATGAGGAATAAAACAAGTCTTCCATCTAGTTTAAACTAGATGCCATGTTTTATTTCCAGTAACTAAACCACTATCTGTGGTGGTACCCACAGCCACCTTAACTCTGAGATGGAGCTCTTTTAGAGGAGAATGAAGTCTTCGGTTTCTTCTGGGTGCCATACGTGAGACAGTTTTTGAGGTACAGCCTCTGAAATTTTTGATCATTTAACTTTTGTCTCTTGCACACGGTGAGGAAATACCCAGATTGTTGTCTGCATATGCCACTTATTATCTGGAAGTTCCATTTTCTTGATGATTGTGCAATGTAATGATGATCTAATGGACTCGTATTTTGATGCAAAGCAGGACTGTTCTACTGAATATAGAATCCTCTTTGTTTTCAGAGATCATTTTTGGTTTTCAAAAAAGCCTGTTGTTGTTCCTGGGTTTCCTTTTAAAACTAATGGAAACCTGGTTACTTCCTCCAAAGAATGTACAAAGAAAAAAAGGAAAAATAAAAGCATTTTATTGCGTCTGACTAACCTAGGTGCAGACTGTCCAGTTACTTGTGCATGGTGTGCTTTCAGAGAGTGGTCACCAATTCTAGGGAGGAGTCCCTGTTGAATTAGAGTTGATTGAAAAATGATTCAGTACGGCTTTCTAATATGGGAACATTTGAACTAAGTGGCCCTTTAGATGTTAAGCTACATGGTGATAAAATGAATAAAGAACAGGCAGGTACAATTACTTAAATTATTGCTAGTGTGTCTGTATTCAGGGTGTTTATGGATGTTTTTAGATCAAATTTTAAGTTGAAATAAGGCTTGCTTGTACTAGTACAGCCCAGATTTAAGTATACTTTACTTTTGAAAGGGGAATGTCAAATAAAACTGCACGTTTCACTGTAAATAAAGTGGATGTCGTTTTGGGCAGAGGTAATTCTTTAATTGGTTCTATGACTTAATGTTTTTTTTCCAGTAGCTGTAGGATTACAGTAGCTTCAGGAGAAATGGTATAGATAGCATTAGAGATTTTTAAAAAACAAACAAAAAAAAAAAGCTAGGCTTGTAAAAGTTGATATTTTCCACAAATGCTCTGGGAAGTTCTGTGCTTTTAATGTTGACAGAGTCAGTGTGCCAGTCACGTTGATGAAAGGCAGGCATCGCTGTGGCCAATGTTACATGCACTGTTACTCTCTACCAAGCCATCACCTCGAAATGCGGTTTTAATTCAGTTTGCACATAAAGGTAAGGCTGCTTCGTGATGATTTTAGCTCCAGAGAGCTTTGGGAAAAGAAATTGAGAGGGGTGTCTGCCCTGAAAAGAAGGGGTTAATCAGAGGTTTTTAAGTCCTTCCCAAGACTCAAGGGTCAAATATACTTGGTATCAGAAAAATTGTGTATGTGCCTTCTGTTTTAATGTTCGGGGGGAATTTTGATCTTGTTGGGGGGGAAAAACCCAGCTCCCAGCACCTGTTATCTCAGTCTCTTCAGTGAGTTCCTCTTGTGTCAAAAGACTCTTTTATTTTCCCTTTGTGACCTGAATCTCTCAAAACTTTGTTACAACAGGGGATTGTCACCTCATTAAACTTTTGTGTGGCTTTGGAGCCGGGACAGTTAGTGTTTGAGAACAAAGGAGTCTGAGCATCACAAGAATGTTTTGTGCCTGTGTAGAGTCCCAGTTCATAACTGCCAAGTTTAGGCAACTGCTTATCTTTGGGCTATTCTTAACCTCTGCAAACATGTATTGCAAACATTTCTAGCATGTCTTTAACCTTGCTGTTAGAGTTCAGTCTGGAGTACAGTTTCTGGCATTAAAAATATCCTTCCATCATAACTTTTCTGACCATCAGGTTACTGAAACTGTGGAAACATCATTCTCCTCTAACTCTCAAACTATAGAAAAATACTTCAGTTAAGCATGTGGTTACTGTTGTCTGTCAGTGCAGGCAAGAGCATTTGGCATTCAAACCGTACCTGGATCTTAATGGACTTCAAAAATACTCAGTTGTTGTTGCTTAACATAGGCAGTTTGAGAATAATGATAAATGGGGTGATACAAGGTTATAAATTAGCTGGGGATTTGTCTTGTACTCTTAATAATGTAGCATCTACCCTGCCTTCTTCTGTGCTTTTTCTCTATAGGTATTAGTAATCATTCATCCATACATCTTAATTTTCAATGTTTCTGTTCTTCTTTTCTGCTTTATTTTCTTTTCAGGTTCCAGAAGTGACTGTAGAAAGCAGTACCTTCTGAGTTAAATATGTAGTAAATATTCTGAGTACCTTCATTAAATATGTATCTTCACACTTGAACAGACTGTTAACGGTGGTTTAATTCAGGCAGCCTTAATCTACGCATTTGGACTGAATCAGTGGTTCACCTAGTTGCAGAATATGAGCAAAGTAGTCCCAAGTTACGCAGTTGTTGGACTTTGTGCAAGTCTTGTGATGGTAAAATGGCTGCTTTCACGAAGTGTATGAAATTCATGCAGATTCATTGGCAGTCTTTGAATGTAAAGCGAAGGCCAAAGCGATCTTATCTGTGCCTGCCTTGTTTTTCTTAATTTTACCTATAGTTACCTGCTAATCAGACTTTTTTTTTATTGGATTCTACTTAGTCTTAAGTCTGCAGCAGTCTTTAGAGCATTAATGTTTTGGTTCAGTTTTTGGGGTTGCTTTTTTGATAGGATCTCTTGCCAGTTTGAACATAGCCTCCTTTTAATGCTGTCTGCACCCCAGAAAACTGTTTGTGACGGTTGTTCCTACGTATGTAATTGGACCTTATTAGCATGATGGTGATATGGTGATATTGTCTTCAGTTCTTGGGGTTTCTGGGTGGTTTGGAGCTGGAACGTGGTTGGATTTACATTTGTAAGGCACACAAGCAAGGTGTCACCTGGGACAGTACAGTACAACCAAGTACCTTCTGTATGATGGATGTATTTGGTACTCCTTTCACTGTCATCTTTCACTTTGATTTTTGTCTGCAGTTCAGATCCAATTTGTACCCGTCTGAAAAGGTTTCATGGGCTGAGCTTCTTGTTCTCTTCAGCTGTTGCCTTATTTGCCCTCACCAGTGGAAGAACGAGGGAATGTGGCTTTCCTCCTTAAAAACAACCAGGAAGGGAGAAGGGTTGGTTGTGCTTTCATTTTTCAGGCTAGCCTGAGCTTCAGCTGGTATAAGGAACTGTGTGCCACATACTGAAGGCTACTGCTGTTGGAGAGCTGCGATTGTGGCTTGGCTTCCAACCAGGAGTGTAGAAGCCAAATAGGTGACGTAATTTTTAAAATATAACTTAATATAAGGTATGTTCTGAGGAGTTGTCTGCTGTACTCCTGGAACTGGTTTTCGTGGGCCATACAGTCTCTCCTGCTTCTCATATCCTGGAGTTAAAATATTTCGGGAACCAGTTGCAAGTTCATCTTATGTTTTATTTTTCTTTCTGCTGCTTCAGAAAATCACTTACTCTGTTTTAGTTCCTGGAGGGCGATCGCAAGCATGAGGCCTTTGCTGATCTAAATTGCAAGGCCTTTGTAAGGTCTGCACCATTCTTCTGTTGAGTGCTCTTGAGCGTTGTGGTGGTCTTGCCGGGGCAGTAGTGCTTGTGAATTCTGAGTTCTGTCTTGCCTTGTTGAATTGCTTCAGAAGGCCATGAGCAGCCTGATGTAATGTTGAAGTTAACCCTCATCTGAGCAGGAGGTTGGTCTAGATAGAGAACCTTTCCAAGCTAATTTTTTTGTTATTCTTTGGTTGGTGGTACCAGACTACTTTGTGCTACATTGCACTTCACTTAGTGGTTTCAAAGGCCTACATTTCAGCTAATTTCCATGATTGTTTTTTTAAATTGGTCTGCCATGTCATTACTTGTTCCCATACATTGAAGGTATAAACTTCAGTTCTCTGACTTGTCAAGCCTCCAGCAAAAGGCATTTATTTGGTCAATTAAGAATATTTGTACTTCAGTATTCCTGTTCCCTGTGCCCCATGTTTTCCAGTGTATCCCAGCTGAGGTCTTTTTTCAGAGTGTTCTTGTAACTTCATCCAAAGCAGATGGTAGCAGAGCACTCAGCTACTTGAGTACTTAGGGAAGCTAAGGCAATTCATTGAAATAATTGAATAAAATATTGATTTAATAATTAAAATGATAAATACAGTCTTGACCAGAAAACCCATGGAATCTACATGCAGTATTGGAAATACAATAGTAGACAAAACTGTAGCTTGGCACAATAACAAAAGATTCAGACTCTTGTGTCAAAATTCTGTTATGACAGTTGATTACTAAATCTGGAAGTGTAGATTTTATAAAATGCCTGTTTTCCATCGAGTTCACAATCTTGTGGGCAGTGCTTTCTGCAGAATACCATGTTCTGTGCGTGTAGAGGTGAGTCAGCTTAGAAGGGGGTACAGGAGCCCCATCAGGTCTTGTTTTGATCGTGTTGTGTATTGTTACCTCTGTGATGTCCTCAGTCATTTGCATTTTGTGAATTGGATTCCTGGGCATATGGATCTCCAGAAGTGAGTGGGGTGATTCAGTTTGAGGTGATCCCAGATCATCTTTAATGATGCTGCCTTGTCTTACGAGCTGTCACCCTGCTGGGCTGAGTAAACTAGCAATAGTTGCCATTAATGCTTGACCTGGCAATGTGTGTGTTCTGCCTCTTCAGAGAGAAGGCCAGCTTCCTAACAAAGCAGTGCTGACATCACTTTTGCACGAGTGATGCTTTTGGCAGTTGAAGAACAAGTCTTTGCCATGTTGGCTGATGCTCTATTAAAACAAATAAACAGGGAAAAAAAAACAAGGGGAGGGGAGACCAATACCCGCAACCGTTTCAGTGTTTGTAAAGGGAGAAACACTGAATAGATACCAGCATGGTGGAAATGATTGTGTGTTGGAGTACTTCTTTTAAGCATGCTGCTTTTTGTAAGGAAGTGTTTTTTTTAAGAAACGTGAAATCTGGTTGTAAAAGTGCATTCTGGTATTTTAGCAGTAGACACTCAGAAATTAAGATTCCCTAAAATCTGGCTGTTCTGACATACCAGCCCTGTGTGTGTACGTACCTGTGTTTATTTTCACAAGCTGGGTTCAGCTCAGAGTTATTCCGTCCCTGGGAATAGTGGCAGGAATTCAGGGTCCCAGTGCATGACATCTTGCAGCCTTAATATTTGCTCAGAGGTAACTGCCAGAGAACAAGTGCAGGTGTGCTGACGGGGAGCACAGTGACCCTTTGGCATCCTCTGTTAAAATGACGAGTTGTTATTTTTGTCGTATCTTGTGAATCTGGCTCAAAGGATAAGGGTCACTTCTCAATAAAGCTGCAACACCGTGGGCATGTGTTTTGTTGTGGGTAAGCTAATGACCTCCTAGCAATAGAAGGTAATATGTTTGGAGGAGTTTAGTTAGTCTAAGTGTTACTTTAGTCTAGAAGGGACATTGGCTTTGCAGTGGGGGAAAAAAATTAGTTTTAAATGTTGTCACCAGTATTTCGAAAGGGGAAGAGAACAAGGTCTCTCGTACTCGGTTATGCCTCCATAAAATGAAATGCTCTTTTTTCCTTTCATCAGCACCAGTATCTTGCTCCCCTTGCCTGTCACGGATCAGAGGATTGAGGGAAGGAAGGATTTTGTTACCTTTGTTCAACTCACCCAAGAAAAACCTTGTGAGCTCCCAGCCTGTTTCAGATCACTCTCCTTGCGCCTCTGTGCAAGTCAGCCCCTAGGACTCGAAGCTGCCATGGCTTCCTAACCTTAGAGCCAGGGGGACGTTTGTGGGGGCTCCTCCTTAAACATTTACTCTGAAAGCCACCGCATTTCTGGTCCCTGAGCTGTTTTACAGTCCTGAAAGTGTAGGAAAGCGTACCTGAGCCCTGCAGCCACCCACATCCTATTTCTCGGTGCCTTACCGAGAGGGGCTCAGTCACAGGGGCACCCCAACGGGCACCTAAACGCTTCCTCAGGTTTTCTCCTGCCAGTTTTCCACTGGGATATTCTCTGTGTGTTTTCCCTCTGCTATTGAGCCAGCTTCAGTGGGCTGTGTGAGGTGGCAGCGAGGGGCTGGCGGCAGTGTCAGGGGCCGGGCGCGGCGAGCTGTGAGGTGACCAGGATACCCGAGGGGCTTGAGCCTCGCCTCTCCCTTCTCCTTACCTCCTGCTAAGGCGGATTTTTATTCATATATATATATATATGTATGTATATGTATATATATATAAATATATATATTATAATATAAATATTTGTGTGCCTCCCACCTGGCGGGGGCTGGCCGCGGAGGGGCGCCAGGCACCAGGCGAGGCCGGTCCCCGAGCGCTCCCTGGCGGCCCCGGCTCCCCCGGCCGCGGCCGCCAGGTGGCGGGGTTGGGCCGCGCCTGGGCCCTGCTCCCCCGGCCTCGGAGCTGCGGTGGAAAATAAACCAAAACCCTGCGGCCTCGTCCCTCAGAGCAGCTTTATTAGCTTTCTGAGCCGTTGTTTCAGGTTTTACGCTTAAATGATGTATTTTGGTAGAAACAGGATTAAGGCCGAAGAGCATCTGACAGCTGGGAGGAGCCGTGCTGGTTTCGGTCAGCAGTCACCCGTGCCTGCGTGCACTGAAGACAGCAGCGGGGTTTGGTGGGGAGCAATGCGCCCCTGTCACCTTCAGGGATACATGGTCCAGCATGTGGCAATCTGGTGACGTGCTGCTCAGGATGCTGGAGCTTTCAGGTGACCTTATACCTGGGCTTCTATTCAGGGACCTGGAGGAGGTAGCTAATGGCATTAATGTTGCTTTTTCTCTGCAGCAAATCTGGCTATTTTGCTTGTATGTATGATGGTGATTGTTTCGCCGTTCTGTGGAATGATTCCTCAGAGTCCAGCTTCAGGACTTTCAATTTTAAATTTCATTTATACTTAGCTTTTAACTTTGAAGTCATTCAGAGCTAAGCCCCCAGTGAGAAGTCACCACTGAGAGGAGCGGATGTCTCTCCAAGCCCAGGGGGGAAGCAGAAGAGGTAGGGAAGGTAGAAAGGGCTTCAGTAACGTCAGGACCAGGTTATTTTTAGCCGAGGCTGTGCTATCAGTAGTGTATCATATTTCAACAGAACTCTCTTAGGTGTGCTGCTCTTAATTGGGCAGTCTTAATTATTGTTGCAGTTGAATAACACTCCCAAATTATATGATGCTTGGGGGGAAAAAAATAGGTGAATTGTGTTATCTATACTTAACACCTCTTTATCTTGTTCGAGTTCCCAGCTGGAAACAAGAAGCCTTTGCTGCCCTAGCATGACTGTAGAAGTTAATTGCGCGCTGTAAGGAGGCCTTCAGGGGCAGGCTCAGTGGACAGCATTCAGCCGTGCTGCAGCAAGGCTGGGGACTTTCTGGTTACATAAGCCTTGTGCACTGCTGATTCCCATTTTTGTGCGCAGTGTGCTGTGAGGAAGCATAAAAATATGCGTGTTACCTCCTCGGTTTGCCTCAAACGTTGTGCATGTGGTAAAAGGGTAGTTTATTTTAAAAGCTGAGTTATTTTCTGTCCGCTGGTATCAGTGACAATTTCGTCTTGCTACGCGATCAAGCTGATGCAGAAGTAAAGAATAAAAATAAAGTTGGTTTTTATACACTTAGAGGAGCGCGTAGCAAAAAAAGACTTTTTTTCATGCTTTTTGTATGGCGGTATATAATTTTGTAGGCAGCTGAGCTATTACATAATATGGGCCTTGAAGGAGAAAAGCAGCAACCTGACCGGTGAATGCAGGGAGGCTCAAGTCAGCATGAGCAGCCTCACTTAAAAAAAAAAAAAAAGTGAGGATGTGTTTTGTGGAATAGCATTTAATTCTAGTAAAAGCTTTCTTTACCACATGAGCAGCAATTTGAGACTGAAAGCTCTCTAATTTCCTCTTAATTCAGGTTGTCAGGGAAATAGTTGAGACAAGTGATGAAACAGAATGAAGACTGTAAGGTTCCAGATTCTTCAAATAGCTTTTGTTCTGCAATGTAACAAAGGTCCAGATATTTAAAAATCAGAATCCTTCTATTCCACTAATTCCTGTTGCCCTTAAAAAAATAAAAAAAAAAAAATTGTGAGCGCTTTTTGGAACTGCTGAGCTGCTGAGCTGAGTGTAAAAGATCTGAACCTAAAATGGTTTTAGGGTTAGTCTGCAGTGTAGGATAACAAGTAGTGATATTTCTTTTTACCTGTTACCTGTGGCTTTTGTTAAAGGTACCAGATAGATCTGTTCTTGTGGGCTGTCCCAACTTTTCATACAGTGTGCTAGTTTAAAAAAAAAAAAAAAAAAAAAAAACACTTTCTCCATTCTTTAGTGACATCAGTAGCTCAGATGAACTATGTACACTTGGTATCCATTGCCCTCACCCTCAGCTCTTTGTCTTTTGTTTCCTTTAAGCTTGTAAGGTGGTTACCAAATGTGTCTTCTGGGATGTGAAGAAGACCTAGAAAATTTAGTATGCCACAGTCTACTAAATCAAGGGGGAAAGGACAGAAATGCTGTGGGGAAGAAGTGGATGGACTAGAAATGAGGAGAACAAAGCATAGGAGGAGAAAACCTGTGACTTCTGTGGCACAATCTGTAGCTACCTGCTGGAGTGCCATTAGGTGCTGTGCCTAATGGCTTTTGCCTTCCAAAGTTTTCACTCAGTCCATTGAACTGATTTTTTGGTGTTTTTTTTGTCTGTTAAGGTCTTCCCTTTCAGAGTTTAGATTATGCTGGACACTGAAAAAACTGCTTTATTGGAGGGGAAGATATTCCTAAAAGCCAGCTTTGGTGCAGGGAGATTAATTTTGTTGGGCTGCTTCTCTCTCTAGTGGGGAGAGAGGTAGGGACAAAGTGCCTTAGGCTGGGTTCTGCCCTCTAGACACCGAACCTTGCCTATGCTAAAGGAAGCTTTGGGAAACACCTCGAGGAAACACCTTGACACACGGTACACAGACTTATTTCAGTAATATTGCAAGCAGACTTTTTTGTTCCCTTTTAACAATGGGCTTATCTTGAAGGGTTCCTTTGAATGGACTGAACAGTATCATAGCTGACAAATCTGACTTAACTATATTTTTTGAGTAAAAATTGGATAATGTCAGTGCCAATACCTCTTTGTTCCTAGGTGCAGATGATTCAGTCACTTGTCAAATAACCCTGAAGTATTCAACAGGCTTCATGTTAATTGTGCTTGCTGTTATGTTTCTCTTCAATATTATAGCTTTGACTATAACTTTTGTTTTTTTCTCTTTTCTGCTGTTTTTTTCTGCCTGTTTGCCTGCTTATCTTCTTTGGAATGTGGTTCTTCAACTGTTCTGATAATCTTCTGACACAGGTAAATATCAGTCTGTTTATATCAATATTTACTGAGCATACCCTTTGCTTGGCAGCACGCAATGAATCTTTAATCAGATGTTGCACACACTCAGCTGCAGACTGGGACAGGGCAATCCCCCTGCAATGGCGGGTATCGTTAGAAGAGAGGATTAGCCGGGAGAATGTCCTAAATATTTCCTTCCTTATCTGCTTTTCTTATTCTTCCTGACCCACCCCCGAATCCTCCTTACACATAAATAGACAAAAAATCATCCATGCTTGCTTTCTGGTGCTAGTGCTTCATGTCTAGTGTGTTCTGGAGGACTTTACCCTGATAGCGTGGTTGGTGTGCGTACGTGTGAGGAAGGGGAAATTAGCCTAGAATTAATAATGTTAATAATATATTCCCTCTTTCCCCTCTGTCAGCCCCTCATTTCTGCCTTCACTTTTGTATTGTCCGCATGGTATATAGCAGGTAATCTTCGGTAGATTAGTTCTTCCGTCAGATCCGATGCGAAGGGGAAGGCAGGAACATGTGGGCAGGATGAAGTAGGAGAACTTTTCGCAGCAATTAATTGGAGCCCGTTGTGAAATACAATAGTGGAATACATTAACGGGGTGAGAGGAAAAGAATGTAATTTAACTTGTCTTGTTAGCTGTGTTCGTGGCTCTTATTAAAACATGGAGTTCAGCTTCTGTCAGTGGAAAGCCTGTTGACATGAATGCCTGAGCAGATTACATCCTTGGACTTAGGTCTGTACGTATGTACCAACAGGGCTCACCACAAATGTTTAATGGGATATTGAACTGCTCACTGAAGGAGAAAGTAATAAACTTCGATTTTTTTCAGGCATCTTGGAAACAAGAACTCTTGGTTCTTGTAACTTGATAAATTGATATTCAGAAGCCAAAAGTACAGACTTCTGGAGCGCATTTGGAACCTATAATCCTTACCTCTTCTGGTGTTCTTTTTGTTGAGCATTATCAAGCGTTGGCTATCATTAACTAAGAATGAAATGTGAATGTGTCAGTAAGCGAGCTTTGCCTGCCCGCCTGTCCTCCCCACTCTAACGCCTGCTCGCTCCCTCCCTCCCTGTGGAACGAAAATGATGCTGTATTATTTGGAGCTCACGCAGAGCCGTTCTCTTGAAAATCCCCGTGCTTGCTGTGACTGACTCAGTTGTGATCATGGAAGGGCAGGTGTAGGCAGGCTTTTTACTTCTAATTGCCACGCTGTTTAACTCACCTCCACCGAAGGACAGCAGCTGTAGCAGTGGAACCCAGGGCTGCTACTGCAGTGCTCCTGGCAGCAGGAATAGCGTGGGGAGAGAGGGTTTTGTGCATGGTGATGAAATGCGGGCAGCGTGGTCAGAGCTGTGTGAGCTGTTTTGGGATGAGCTACCCTAGCACTGCCACATTCACCTGTTCCAGTGGGGTAGGCCGAGCAATTCAAAGATCCTGGCTAACACAGCTGTTATACTGCGGGTACCTTAAGCGTTTCTCTAATCTACTGCGTTTAGAGCATGAACTAAGGGAAGAGTCATAATAGGCTGGATATTTCTGCATACTTATATAGAGAAAAGAGTTGGACACTTCTGTTTTCATTATTTTCACCTTTTCCAAAAGCTGTCATCCTAAGACAGCGGTGTCATGGCACTGGGTAATGAATCGGAAGTGCCGGTCTGCCAAGGGAAATTGCAGGGCTTTAGCAACCACTTACCATAGATTTGGTTTCTTAATCCTTCCCTTCCTATGTTTTGCCTTTCCCCGAAAAATCCGGAGTTTCCAGAAATGTTCTTTCTATTTTTCAGATGTTGTATTAAAGGTACCAAAAAAAAATCTGCTATTACCTTTCTTTTGGATATTTTTAGCTCATAATTCCTTTATCCTCTTCACTCCCACATGCAGTTCCTGACCCTTCTGTCTTTAATGCCTTGTTCTCCTTGCTATTTTCTCTGGCTACTTTTTCTCCCTGTTCTTTCCCCGCATCCACTTGCCGTTTCATTTCTGTTTTCTTCTTCTTTCTATTCCATTGTTATGTCTGTCTTTAGTTCACTGACACGTTTTTTCTAGTCTCCAGGTCTGTAGTTAGGTGGTTTTCTTATGATTCTGTTACTTAATACTTGATTTCATTATAAATACATCCTTTTATTTCTCAGTCTCATTAATAAGTGTATATAAAAATAATCTCTCATCCTCTGAGATACAGTAATACCCTTTCAAACCTTTACGTGTTTAGCTTCCCAGAATAACCTCCGTAGCTCTTATTTACCCGATTTGAGCAATTCTTTTCAAGAAAAAGGGTTGATAATTGCTGGCTGTGGAGCCAAAGTCACAATTTCAGGTTTAAAAGCGGGCCATTTTGGTACATCTGGACTTTCTTCAGTTCTGTGCTCCTTACTGATAGGGGAAGAAATACATATACAGTCAGAAGGTGTTTGAAGAAAATGGTTTGTCAGAAGAAGCTAATTTCAGAACGGCTTGCTTTTGTTACGTAGCCAGATCAGAAAATTGAAGGTTGTGACTTTTAGTCCTTGTGAAATAAACAGTGCTGAATGCATTCAATTTCCAAAAATACCGAAATAAATACAGGGTAAGAACTGCATAAGAATTAAATGTTCACGGTAAAAATAAGAAGGTACGGGATTAGTGCTGTCTCCTGATGCCTGCTGAAGTAACAAACGCTTAGGGGTAGGGTATTGGTTAGGGGTAGGGTATTGGTGACACATGAACTACTGGGGCTTAATCATTCATCATGGGGGGGGAAAAAACTTGCTGTATGTCAGTGGCTCCAAATGGCAAGGTGTTGACTTTGCTGCCTGGGGTGTTTTGTTGCTGCTGTTGTCCTGTGAAATCCCTTTATCTAGGAACTTGTCTGTACCTTTGTGGAAATCAGCATGTTTTAGTGAGTTTCATAGCCACCATGGAAGTTATTTATGTGAGAAGGGTTTCTGTGCAAAACACGTGTCAGATGCTGCAGTTCCCGTTTCAGCAGCGAGTTACGCCCTTCTTCCTTCTGCGTGCGTGGGGCAAGTCCCTGCTGCGGTCCCTGCCAGACACAGACACAGATTTCTAGGTTGGAAGAGACCTCAAGATCATCGAGTCCAACCTCCGACCTAACACTAAGTACTCCACTAAACCATATCGCTAAGCTCTACATCTAAACGTCTTTTAAAGACCTCCAGGGATGGCGACTCCACCACCTCCCTGGGCAGCCCGTTCCAATGCTTAATAACCCTTTCGGTAAAGAAGTACTTCCTAACATCCAACCTAAACCTCCCCTGTCGCAACTTTCGCCCATTCCCCCTCGTCCTGTCATCCAGGAGCTGAGCAGCCTCAGCACCAGCAGCCTTCAGTTCCTGGAGGCACCGGTGAGAAGCCAGACTGACTCTGGTTTAGACCTCAGGGAGTCGTTTCAGCTGCATCTCACCTTGCAGAGCCTCTGCCCTAAATGAAGAAGGGGGTCGGGATGGCAAAGTGCTGTGGGGAGGCTGCTGATGGTTCCCGCCCTGTGAAAATGTTGAGCAAAAAAAAGCTTTTAATTGTCAATCCTTTTTCTTGAAAAGTTTAAAAGCTCTTACTGTCTCTTATTTCTCCAACTTCAGTTAGGACTACGGTGTTGTAAGCTTTTGTGGGTATCACTGAATGCCCAAGCAATATCAGATATGATTTAGTCTCATAAAGTTCCTGTATTAATGAGGAGCTTTTGGTGTTCAGGAATACTTGTTACCGGTTACTGCTAGTCCGCCTAGTGATGCACCTCAGTTTGGGCAGGATGCCGATTTGTTTAGTAGTTCTGTGAAGGTTTTGGGTATGGAGGGTACAACCACTGCTCCCTCAGGGAGCTGCCCTTCTGAATAGAAAGGTTTGTGTCCTGCTTAGTGCCGTATTTGTTGAAATTAATCTACCGTTGACCTTGAGGCTCTATTTCATGGGTTGTATGACTGGCAATTTCATCACGCTCTGAAGTTTTCTTAAGAACCAAATGTACGTGAGTGCTGGGGGAGGATGCCTTCCCCTGCAGTCCAGCTGGTATCCAGGAATCCTTAGTTACTTGTTTTGTATTCAGCTGATGTAACACACGAAATAAACTGACAACCCCTTGCAGCAAAAAGTGCTGAGCCGCTGTTAGTGTGCTGTGTGAGTCCACGTTAATCAGGTTCCTTGTTAATCACATTCTCCTCGTTTGGATTTCACAGGTGCTATAGCAAAGAAAGGGAATGGTGCTTTTTAGAAGAAGACAGCGTAGCGTGGCCAGGGGAAAGGTGTCTTACCTGGAGAAGCTGAAGAGAGATGAGGCTCTTCTTCCTGAACGCCTCTGGTTTTACTCATCTCCACAGTGTAAAAAGCCATAAATCGGTCATACTGACACAGTTCCACTCTGAACACGCTTGGAGGCCTTTTGTTCTTGTCTGTGATGAAATGCTAGAAGCTCAGTGATTTCCCTTTAGCGGCAGGTAAAACGTTCACTCACGTTGCACACTGTGGTTCTTGGAGGAGACTGGTTCCCTGCAGCTGCCCTGTCATGCTTGTGGTGTCTTCCAAATCTCTAAATAAGAAATCACTCCTGGATCTGCTCCAGAGATTCGAATTCATCTCTCTTTAGCAGCCAGGGTGGTTGATGCTTCAAAACTGCCTCATCAGAATTAACTAGCCAGAGTTTTACAAAGTCTCAGCTATGTGACCTGAGTAATTTCTTTAAAAGAAACCAACTAAACCAGTTCTTAGAAGAAAATTCTCTCGAGTTAAGCATTAAGGTATCTCTTCTTGTGCAGGAGCTGCAGATTGGCAGGTAGGAGGATGCTGCAGGCAAGTTAAACTTGCCTGCCTGCCTTTTTTAGGTTGTCCTGGAGCCCACTTCCTGGGCTAGATGGGTATTTCTGATGAAAATATAAAGCAAATGTAGAACAGCAGGTTAATGATGTGCAATTGTAACGCTCATTTGTCACTGAAAAGCTTACCTTCTGTATTGCTTGGTGATGATTGGGAGGGATTTCAAACAATATTCCAAAGATGCACAACTGGGATGTTCATAGCTAAAGACATGGTCTTTTTTTTGAGTTGCTTAATGGTGAGCTGAAAGAAATTGCAGCTAGAGAAGATAGATTTATAACATCAGCCCAAAATACAAAGATCGCAAAGGTCCTGCAAATGTCCAGCTGTGTCTTCTGCTGCTATAGCGTTTGGGATGAGGCACCTCCCAGGCTTGGCATCTACATACTTGTCTTTCACTTCGGTGCTTCGGTTTTCCTTATGGTGCAAATGTCTGTGTACGGCTTCTTGTAGTTCTTTTCACCCCTTCTTGTCGGTTTCACTTCCTTTGATATTTCAGCACGCATTGCTTCACTGCTGAGTTCTAATGAATATTTTCTGAGATCAGGTTTGTTTTCGCGTGCTGCTGTCTCTGCTGAGCAGCCTTGCGAAACACTCCTTGCCAAGTGCACCGTAAAGATTGATCAAGGTGTGTGTGTGTGTGTGTTGGTGGGGGTGGGAACAAAGCATAAAAAATACATAAGTTACAATGCAGAGGGTGTCTGGAGCGTCTCCCCTAACAGTAAGCACTGTGAATGCATATAAATTGGGTGGTTTTTTAACTTCTGAAGTAGTAGTCTTTGGAGACTGTTATTGTACCAGTGTCTTAAATCTCTGTTCTAGTAATTTTTTTTAACTCTGAAATATATGAAGGATTGCAAACTTGGGAATTTGAAACTTCGCAAAGGGCTTGAGTGCTTTGGTGTACGTTCTGCTCCATCAAGCACCGGTATTCACACCAGAATTTTAACTTAGGTTGCTGCTTCATAGCAAAATAGGCATTTTTACCGAAGGGCTTATTATGTCTGTAGTCTAAAGATTGGCTTGCCTTTCATTTTTTGCCTTTTTCCTGTGTTAAAAGTTGAGATTATTCAAGCTGTCTCTGAAGTCCTCTAGTACACGGAAAATGAACCTGCCAAGTGTTTACTCCGCGGAGGTGCGGCAGCTCCCTCGGTGGTGCGTGACGTGCTCAGGAGCTGGTGCTCGAGTGCTGAACTTCATTCAGACTGACACGAGCAGTAAATGTTGTTGGCTGGGTACCAGGTTAATTCACTTAGATTGAATCTAAGCTGGTGTATTTCTGTGTTGTTTTTTTTTATTATTTTTAAAAACAAAGCTGTTGGGGGGTACAGCAAGTTAAATGTCTCGCAGTGGTCTCCCCCTCCCCCGTTGGGCATCCCAGCTTTTGAGGTGGGGTTAAGCTAGGTACCCTGATGCGATGATGCATGAAATCTTGTTTTTTTTTTTTGTTTCATTAAATGTTAAAACTTATCCATATCTGACATCCTAGTGTACCCACGGTGATAATTCATCTGTGCGCAATCTGTCACTTTATATAACAGCCAGAATGGTTCAGGACAAAGGAAGGAAAGCATAGCTCGGTGCTGAGTTCTTGAATGTGACAGCAGAAGAAAGAAGATCCTTGTACTTCAGGCTTTTTTTCAGTTGCAGCTAGAGGCTATTTTTCAAAGCAATAAAAATGTTCCATCACTTAGTTCATCCAGTTGACTTACAATTTAGTTGTGGTTTCTATTACCTCTAAGTTGTTGACCTACACATAACTGAGCAATATTTTTAATTACTTGAACGCTTTGTAACCAGAACCGGCACATTTATGGGCATGGTTGCAAGCAAAATCACGCAGTTATCGGAATACCTGCCTCTGAAGTGGTTGTGTTTTAAAAATTAATTTGGTCTCAGCCTAGTAACTGACAAAGCAAATCCTTGGCTGTTTTTCTTGAAGGTGACAAATTAAACTGATAGAACTCCTCTGGGGCACAAACACCCCAAATAAAAAGGGGATGCATTGGAGTTATGAATATGCGCTTTTGGATCGGTGGTATGGAAACAGCTTTACTTATAATAACTGGAGAATTAGCATTAAATAAAGCTTGTGAGTGTTAAAGCCTGCTTTTACTGCAAAGTTGTTGCCAGAACTGGGGCTGAGGCATGAGGAAAGGCGCAGTGTTATCAGAGATGGGAGCTTCTCTTTGTGAGTCCAGCAGCATACTTGCTTCTCTGCCAGACAGAGCAGCTGAATGTATTCAGTAGTGCTGCATCATATGTGCATATATATATATATATATACACATACCTTTCTTTTTCAGACTGGCTCTGTCATGACTTCTTTTAATAATCAGAGCAAATTACAAGGATTTTGGCATAAGCTTGTGAGGAGGAGGATGGAAAGATAACTTTTTTTTACAGTATCTTTTAATTTGTGTGTGGGCATGAGTTGATAGTACATATGGTTATTTATCTTTCATAAATTATATTTAGTGCTTAAAGATTGGTCTCTGAAATTTTTTTTCCCTGTGTAATCTAACATTTAATCATCCTTCTGACTATAAAGGAATCCCAGATTTGAGTCAGAGCAGCGCTGGAGCTGAGTGATGCTGTAGGTGAGATGTGCATACTTACTGGGCCTCGTTCTTAACTGCCTCGGCGCAGCCCCTAGCTGATGGAGCTCCTGTACGGGGCTCATCTTGGAATAGGAAAGGAGGAAGCAGAGACTGTCCAAGTAAAAGGTTAACATCGCTGCTTTTGTCCTTTCCCATGCCAACATACTCGTGTGTTCGTTGGCTCAAGCACCCTGCAGGACATCTGTGACCACTGTATGCACAGTAGCTAAGGAGAAAGGCTGTCTTCCTCGCTGATGTCAATGGTGCAGCTTTAGAGAGGGGAACACAGGCAGCACAGATGGCAAAAAGGACGTTAAAGAGGTTTGCGGGAAGGGCAGCTTAAAATCTGAAGCCATCGTGTGTTGGTGCAGCTCTGTGGGATATAGGTTCAGTCAAGCCTCGCTGCCACTGATGGCAATCCTACAGTCAGCTGTGGAGTGTACAGGATGCCAAGGGAGGCTGTAGGATAAGTGATAGA
The DNA here is from genome assembly GCF_013377495.2 of Cygnus atratus. Lineage (NCBI taxonomy): Eukaryota > Metazoa > Chordata > Aves > Anseriformes > Anatidae > Cygnus > Cygnus atratus. Next base: position 178,156,322 of record NC_066362.1, on the reverse strand, counting down.
TAAGGTGATGCTATCAGTAGGATTTGTTAGAAATTGTTCTTGTACGAAGCCTCTCACTATGCAGTGCTTCACACGGCAGCTCTGATACCCAGCCTAAATTATCTGAACTCCCCCTTGGCTCTGGGAGTGGGCAGCTACTCCCCCTCTGCCCGAAATTGCATTATTTCTGTCCGTTTGCTTCCTGACTCCTAGCCAAAATACTCCCTTCATGTGATGTTTGACTGGTCGATTCAAATAGGTGGGGCTGGTTTTCTGCTGCCCTGTGCCTTCCTTCCCCTGAGCCGGACTAGATTTTCTTTTTATCCTGCAATACCTGGTTCTGCTGCCATCAGTCACATCAGTGTCATAGCAAGGTGCAACAGAAATGCAGCTGAATAACAGATAGATGTTCACTGAGCCACCTTGCTTGGCCCTTCTGCTTTTTCTTTCCTATTTAGTCTTGTAAGGTGAATCCTACCGGAGAAAATGCATCTGATACTGCTTTAACAGTCAGAGATACACCCAAGGAATATTTGCTAGGTTAAATTTCTGGTTTTATTTCTGCATTTTTATGATCTTGGCCCGTTGGGAGTGTGTAACCTCAATGCCCGTGCCCCCCTGTGTGGCTGGGGTTCTTGCAGTGGTGCTTTGATATCCCACTGCCGTGGGGAGGGGGTTTCTCTGCCTGTCCGGATCACGTATGGACTAGGAAGGTGAATCCTGTTTGCTTCTCTACAGCACACTGTAGGTAGTAAACTTGGGTTTGCACTGAAAGCTTTCACCCTAATAGAGTAAGGAACACGTTGAATTGGTCTTGGGTGGTGGGACCTGTGCGAGTAGGCTTGTAGTTAATCAGATGTGTTGTATGCATACCACAGTGCACAATTCCCTATGGTGATACGTGTTTGGGAGGAGGAACACACGGCATTCAGGTGAACTTTGAATTGAGACAGGGCTCAGGAGGACAGACGAGTTACCTTCATCTGGCCTGCAGGAGAAGGCTCAAATGAATCAATCATGTCTGTAACTCGTCACCAGTGCTTGTGGTGATAGCAGGCAGGGGTAGGATTTGCCTGTGTAAATTTTTTGGGGGCTAACCCAGTGCCATTGGTTCTGTGTCTAATTACAGCTGTCACTAAGTGCTGGGACTCTGATCTGAGGAATAGTACAACTCAGCTGGCCTTAGGCAGAATTAGCTACCTGTTAGCAATGATCCCCTGCTTCACAAAAAGCGGGAGCAGTCTGAATTAGAGAAACAGGCGCTGCTGAAAGCAGATGCGCTTGTTTGAGATTTGAAAACCTAATCGTGAAGATTTTAATCTCTCTTGATGCTTTATGTAACAGAAAACCATGTGATTCCAAGATCTTCGGTGTCGTCACCGTTTGCCCTTCTTGTTTTTGTTGATCGTGACCAGCCACTATTAAACTCTGCAAACTTTGAATAGGAGCAAGTGGATAATCTTTAACGGGCAAGGCTTTGTGATTCTTGAAAGTGCTGCGGAGTTCAGGGCTCGCGGTTAATAGTGGAATGCTAATGCTAATCTCACGGCTGCCAAGGATTGAAAGGTATTTCTTCAGGCTCTCGGTCTGGGGGAACTAATCAGCAGGTACTAAATAGATACATCAATGAAAGTGACATTTCTCCAGAAACGGGGCTCTGACGGAATAACCATGAAAGTGTTATTCTTGGAACTGGAACAGCACCTAAAGAGGTATTTAGAAAGTTTAAATTTTTCGATGCTTGGTTTACTCGTCTCTCTGTGTTGTTATTATAAGGGTTTCTTAAACTATTTTGTTTGAGCAAGTACTTAAATGCTTCTCCTAAACCCAAGTACTTGGCACTTGTTAAAACCATTTCAGGCTATTTCAAGCTACGAGTGTAATACTGGTTGAGAGTACTGTGTCATGCAGAGTGGTTTACTCATTCACTAAAAGTCTACGTGTCTTGAAAAAATCTTTACTGCGATATTTAAAATAATCCCTATTATAAAACGTTTTCCATTCATGCTTTTTCTTTTCTCTTTTCAAAAACGTGTTACTGGAGTCATTCTGAAACTTAGGTGAGGTACTGCTGAACCAAAAACGAGAATTTGAACATGATTTGAATCATGTTATCAAACAACTTTGTGTGTTCAAATGTTTTTCAGAAATAGGATATAGCATCTTCCACCTTGACACGCATTCAAAGTGTAGTTATTCAGCCTTGCTGAACGTTTGGAAAGGTGATGAAATACAACTAGGTCTTCTGCAAGCTGCATGCATTAACCTAATTTTGCACATAAACAGGGAAATACACAATGCACACTTTACTTTGATCTGTTTCCCCTAGTGTTTAGAAGAAATACCATGTAATTTGGTGAATGGGAACAGTTATTTTACCGAGCTGATTGAAAATCCATGATAGAGGGGGGGAAATGCCCTACTTTGGATGCTGCTTAGTTATCGGTCTGTGCACAAAAGACAAATAGCCTTCAGTGGCAGGAAACACGGGACGTGTTCCTCATAGCTTCGGATCTCTGAACTGGTGCTTTTGTTATACCACACCCTTAAAACAAAAATCTTGCCCTAAAATAACTCTTTGTCAAATAGTTATTAGTACGTTTTACCTTGTCATATGTCTGTTAGTGCCTGTGGAGAATAGCTTTCCTCTGTGAATGGTGTCTTTTTAAAAACTTTCAGTTCATGCATTGAAAACTTAAAAGAAACTTAATCTTTTCAAATTCTCTTCGGTGGCTGAGAGTTTCTGAATATACACTTGAACTTTCACGTGAGTGTTCAGGTGAACTGACGCAGTATAACTTAACACCTGCGGACCCAGTGTAATGGAAATCGTCTATAATAGCGATTCAAAATGATGACAACAGGTATTTCATACTCGAGCAGTGTGTGTATACAGCCATAACCTCTGTCGTCATGTCTTACTGGACAAGAAGTGTAATACTGAGAAGAGTTTCCTACCAGGAATTAGTGTATTGCATAGTGTAGTGAAAACGTGTGATGGAGTAGAGGTGTGTGTGAATTTTTTCTTTAAGCTTTTGGCGTTGTCACGGTGTTTGGCTGTAACTAATTTTACTGATACGCAGCAGTATGATGCAGCACCTCTGCTCGTAAAACACAATTTGCATGTTAGCTTTATACTGAGAGTTTGGGTGCTCTCTGCTGCACGTTTTCAGCAGGCTGCTTCCTGTTTGCTTCTTATTTGCTTTTTTTTTCCTTCAGTGTCTCTTGCAGAGATGCCGGTTTTGCTCTAGTTGCTGTTCTCTAAATTAAGATTGAATGACTGTCACGTCACCAGGGGTTACAAGTGAAGGAGAAACCCTTAACTGCTTTTGCAGCTGTTCTTGGCTAATATTGCACATGGTTGTATTTTCCTTCCCAGACTGACCCTACTGAATGCACAGGCCAAATCCAACGAAGCATTTGGCCTTCTCCAGGTTAGAGAGATGGTGCCTTTGCAGGGCGAGTGAAGCTGTGTGCAGCGTTCTGTAGGAAAGAAAAACGAATCCCAGGTCAGAAGTCTCATTTCAGACTTTCAGGATGCTAACACACAGTTGTTCATCCCCTCTCACTCCCCCACGTGCAGTCCTCGGTCAGTGGCAGTTTACAGGGGACTGAGAAGGGCTTTTACTTTTAATAGTTAAATGTTTTACACTTTTTCATTTTAAGCTTAGCTGCCAGAATGTCCATCAAGGCTGGGTGGGACTTTGAGCAACCTGATCTAGTAGGAGGTGTCCCTGCCCATGGCAGGGGGTGGGAACTGGGTGGTCTTTAAGGTCCCTTCCAACCCAAACCATCCTATGATTCTATGAATGAAGTCCAAGATCTGGATTCTAGGCACTTGAGCTCTTCCACAGTGCTTTGGAAAAGTGACCCCGCATTCCTGCATGCTCCTGGGCAGCTGGAAATAGGGACAATATGGGTGTGCATGAGCTCCTGCTTCCTTTGCAGTCAAACTGCAGGCAGGCAGTTGTCTGCTTGAGATCTGTTGCATATCAATGCCTCTCCATCCTGATACTGAAAGAACAGTGCTGTGGTGTCCTCTGTATTTCTTCCTGAGACGTGATTGGAAATGGAGACGACCTGGCTCTGGGAAAAGAGAAGGAATAAAAAAAAAAAAAAGCCAGAAGATGCTTCAGCCTGTTGGTTATGGCATCAGCTGGAAGAAAGGAGTACTGGGGGCGAGTGCCAAATTCTTGGCTTGCTGAAGTGTGTCGTAGTTGCTTAAAATACGTGACCAATACTGAAGGCAGGGACAAAAACTTCCTTGTGTTTAGGTTATCCTGTCCTGGACTCGAAGACCTTCAGCTTGGTTTAAGGGTACCTTAACGAAGGGCATCCAGTCACTCTGATGATGGGCTCTATCTGATGATACCAAGGGATGGAAAGCCCACTAGATTTGTGGGCTAGTCATTCCTACTATTTTTAAAAGGTAGGCTTTGATTCATCATTAAGAAAATACTAAATAGATGTGCTCTGAGTGAAATAAAAAATTGACAGCACCCAGCCTTTTCTCCTTTAAAGGTAACTGTTCCTCCAGTTAAACAGGTCTCAGTCCTTTCACGGACTGTTTCGAGTACACTGACATCTCTCAGTCCATCAGTACAAGTAAATTCCTCCGATATCTGAACCCATTCAGTGGTTGTTTTCTGCCCGCTTTGGTTTGTCAGCGGCCTGCTTTACAGCGCTCAGCGCTACAGAAACGGGGCTGAGGAACAGGTTCGGGCAAACTGGCTGAAGGCAGGAGCCTGGCTCGGCCGCACCAGCGCTACCCTGTGACTCAAACGTTCACTTACCGATGTTTTGGTTTATAACTTGTCACCATCGCTTGTGCTTGACCTGCTGACTGATGTTACCTCTTACCTGCCCAGGGCCTCCGGTAATCGGTAGCAGCCGGGAAGAGTCAGAGGAATTCCCCTGCTCTGTACCGGGTCAGAGCAGACGATGCCTCCGCCGTGGCAGGCTGCCCAGGGGTGTTTCTGGAAGAGGTGGCCTGTCCCTTGCTTGGTGGGGCACTGCCACCGTGCTTCCCTGGAGGAGGGACTTTAAGCCCGGGATGGCTGCGGAGGCCCTTTCTCCTTCCAAATTGGTTGTGGTGTGGCAGCTCAGTGCGACTGCTGCTGGGCACCTGGGCTAACACCTCGCCTGAGAATGAGGAAATGTACCTGGGAGCTGTTTGGGACTCCCATGCGTTGCTAAACAGGTTACTGATCTCACGCTTCTGCTGCTGGAATTGCTCGGGGTTGGGGTTTGTGGGGTTTTTGTTTTGTTTCCAGGGTTGTTTTTTCAGCTGTGAAGGCTCAAGGCGTCATCTTGGTGACAGTGGTGTCTGGAGGATTAGATAATAGTTTTGAAGAAGCGTTATGTTCCTGGTGCAGCCTGTAAATGACTTCAGACCTTGCTTTGTACGAAAGGCTCTTGGAATAGCTTACGAAATGTATTTCAGGTAGATATCCACCAGGAAATCGTCATCAGTGTGAGGGAACGGACTGGACTGCGTCATAACCAGGGCCCCATTCATAAGCTCAGCCAGCTCCCCATAAAGATGATTACCCTTGTATTGAACAGCTATGAAATAACGTGCTGTAATCCTCGCAGGCTGTGCATTAGGAGATGAAGAGTACATCTTCCGCTGTTTGCAGCGTCTGGCTCAAGGGTGGCTAAATGTCAGCGCTGTCTGCTCGGCGTGGCCAGCGCAGGTCCAACAGTCTCAGGGTGAGATGCAGTCCTGTGGAGAACGAGGGCTTCACAGAAAGCCCTAAAGAAAGCCCTAAAGCTCCTTTAGAGTGGTAGCAGGGTGCTGGGGAAGGCTGGACCCCGCTTAAAGGAGAACAAGGTCTTTGGCTTTTTTTTTTTCCCCCCTGTAAATGACATGGAGCTCTGCCAGCCGTTTGCAGTCTCTGGCCTGGAAGGTGCTCCAGGGACATGTTCAAAATGTGCTGAGCTTGCACATCTGCGTGCTGGCTGCTCTCTGGTTTGCAGTGTGGCAGGGCTGCAGGAAAGAGCAGCTGTGTTAAAGTGGGTAGTACATCTTTCAGAGCCTTAAGGCGAAGTTGGATCGGATTGAAATACCTATTCAGCTATCTTTAGGTAATTTTAAGTAGTTTTCAAGCACACCTCCGTTCATAGTCTTTACACCAAGCATCACATCTGTATGGCTTTACAATTTCTTCCTTGAGCAAGGCAAATTTCAACATATTTCACATGGAAGTGCTCTGTGCGGACGTGTGTTTCTAAGTCACAGAAGCTCTGCCCAGAGCAAGGAGCCCAGGAGAACTTCTCTGCTCCAGGCTTCAGCTGTGCCACCCGCTTCTCAGGCTCACTTGGCTCGAGGCATGGGCGTAGATCAGATTCCTCTCCTCCTCCTTTCCACGGGAAGGGAAAGCAAAAGCACAGGCTGGGCACGATGAAGGCATCGTCCAGCAAACGCCTGACTTGGTGGTTGGTCAGGGAGGGAGGCTTCAGGATGCCCCGCAGTGTGCAATAACCCTGCTAAATCGGGTCACGTTCTTGCATGGTTCTGGAAATTCCCCCCTTGCTTCCTGAATAACTGGAGGTAGGTGGATTTTGGTTCCTGTAAATGAAAGCCTTCGCTCGGGTGTAAGCATAGCTTTACATACACCACAGTGAACACAGCCTGTGCTTCTGCTTGGATGGAATAGCAGCTCTTGAATTTTCTCCAAATTTTTTAGGAAGTTACCTAAAGATGATGAGCTGTAAGTCCAGGCACAGCTGAAGTAGTGCCCTGAATGCTCAGAAATGAAGGGGTTTGGTTAACGTACATGCCGTAGAGCCAGGAGATACAGGGGACTTGATTTGAAACACTCCCTCAGTTGTCCAGGGATATTGCTGACACCTTTGAAGCCCTTTGGCTGTGACTGCACAGACACTGAAGTTCTGGGTGAGGAACAGGCACGCTGATCAGACTTGCATCCAGTTACCTGCTGAGGGAGGAAAGTGACACTGAACTCACCTTACTGTCTCCAGGGGATGCATCCAGAAAAGTCGGCAAAAAGGTTGCAGGAAAAGCTGTAAGTGCCCCTAAAACCACCTCTGGCCTCAAGAAGGTCGAAGATACACACCTGCAGGTTGGGCCTCCTGGATTCTAGTACACACGAAACCAAGTTGCAGTGTCCTGGGCTTATTATTACTCACCAGGATGGCCGTAAAAATGGCTCTGCACACGAAAGTGGTAGTGGTATGTTGCATCAGATGTAGGGTAGGGGCTTACCTACATCCTCGTCTGTGGCTGATGGGATTCCATGTCCTGGGCACTACACCCTGGCACTGTGATCTTAGGTTGGTCTTGTGTTCCCACGTTTTTCTCCTTTGACCGTCATTGACTGTTTTTAATCATTTCTGTAGGAGCTGGAGTAGAGAACTTCTTTTGAAGCTTCCTGAAGACCATAGGATGATGCTTTTTAATTGCAGTGTATGGACTTTTTGCTCCTATCAGTTTGGTTCTGGCTTCTGGTGTGATATGCTTCTGTCTGAAATACAGGCTTGCTTTCATGCGTTGAGTTGAAGAGGAAAAACAGAGGAAAAGCACTGTGTGGTGAGAAGTATACGCCTGCTGTTGTGCTGAACAATTTCTCGTGTGGTTAAATTAACTCATCCAGTTTCCCAGTACAGTTTTGGGGGCACAAATAAAAGGGCAGGGGGGGAAGGAAAAGATTAGTAGTGAAAAAATGCATGAGGGGCACAGGCTTTACAGGGGGCTGAGGACAGGGCAGATGGGGAGGATTTAAGGTCTACCATGCCCCACACGTGCTCAGCACCAGTAGGTAAGACCCAGCGCTCCCTCTTCGTGTGACTTGGTTGTAGCTGGGTGACTTTGGCAGCCTTAGGGACACATAAGATATTGAGAGTTGAAAAAAATAGTAAGGTGACTCTCAGTCCTGGGTTAAATCACCTTTTTTTTTTTTAATTTGATGATGAAATCCTGCTGCGTGCTGTGCAAGGTGAGGGGGGTGTGTGTGTGCCACCATCCTGGCGTCTGCCCTCTGGGGCAGAGATGCCGGTTAGTGCAGAACTCGGGCTTCCCAAATGCTTGCTGCGTCACCGTGCCAAACCACTTCCTATACTCGCTGTGTTTCTTTTGTTATGTTAGGTGTAACTCGAAATGCTCCGGTGACTCTCTTTCCTTCCTTCTTCATTTAATTTTGGAGTAGATGGTTGAAAAAAAAAACAACACTCTTGCGCAGTCAGGAGAACAAGTGGGATTAAATTTTAACGTAAGTGGCTTTTACTCCAAGGTGTTCTCCTCGGCTTTGAGAAAAGCATGGCACATGAAAGCTGCACTTAAGACCAGGGAATAGAATGCTCTTTTTATGAGTTAAATCTAGAATGATTTAAACAATTTCCCAGAGAGGAAAAATGAATTTCAGCTCCATGCTTGGGGTGGGTAGTGAGACCTAAAGTTGTGACATTTTGTCGCTTTTCCACATACGCTGTTTTATGGCACTAAATGTTTTTCTCCCCTGCCATCCAGGGGATAGCAACAGCACACAGAGTGAGGTGGTGTGCAGCTTTTTTGGTGCGTGTGAGAAATACGAATCAATTCCTGGGTCTCATTTAAAACTTCTAGGGTACTGACACATTTGGTGGATCTCTTCCTGCTCGCAGTCTTTGGTTAAAAGCAGTTTACGGGATACCGAGGAGGATTTTTTTCATTAAGGCAAATATTTTACACTTTGTCATTTTAAGCTTGGATTGTGAAATCTGGGAAGCCTGTGATTCCCCGACTAGATGTTACTGCAAATGTGCAAGTCCTTAAATTTAGGTGGTGCAGCATCTGGATGCAATTTCAGGATTCGAGCTATGATAAACCTTGCTCGACTCCGAGAGGGGACTTTGAAACTTAACCCGACGGATGTGCGCAGAGCAGGGTCCTTCATCCCAACCGCATCGCTAGATAGTCATCTAAGGATGAGCTAAGGGAAAGAAATGTCCCGAACATCACAACTGCTTTAAGATGGCTCGGATTTCCTTGCGGAGTGCTCTCTGACCGGTAAGAGGGGATTCTCTCTGTGCTTGCTAATATCCGGGTACTCCATACAGACCTTATCTTTAATTTTATCAGCATTAAAACGAGTAGATTTGCTATAATTCTCTTATTAAAACAACTGGAGTTGACTTAACAATTAGTTCGCTGTAAAAAAAAAAAAAAAAAGAGGGAGGATATCTTCAGAGGGGCCAGCGAGAACCACTCCTTGGCTGTCTTCTGATCTTACCCGGTTATCTCCTTGCTTTTAAACGCGTCGCTCTGCTTCCCGTGCCGAATGCACAGCGTGGTACCTGTGTGTGTGGTGCAATTACGGCTTCTGCCAGGCTATTGCCAGAGCCCCGGTAGGGTGCTTGTGTTCTGTCCTCTGCATATTTAGTTCTGTTTTCACATCCGGCAAAAAAAATAACACTGCTAGTGTACTGCATCTTGCATGGCTTTCCCTTTATTGTTTTTCACAGGCATAAATACGACTTCCTCGTCACAAACAAAACTAATAGATGCAAATAATTTTGTTGCTTTGTGAGAGATGGAGGACACAGTTGGCGAGACCCCGAAACGGCTTGGTAATAGATATTGTGCTGTTGATTTAGAAGAGGCGTGCAGACAAATCCGCAGAAGTCAGACAAGAAATAAAAAAAGGTGTCAGTCCTTGGAGCTGGGCAATGGGTTCTCGTTGGCTTGGGGTCTTTAGACAAAGATCAGGGCTACAGGTTTGAAGCTGGAGGAGGAAGGTGGCTGAGATTCTGTGTTCCTAACTTATGCTTTTGCTTTTCTCTTGGTCCTTACTGTATATAGAAAAATCTGACTTACCGAGGGGAAAGAAATTATCATACAGTTTCTCTCTACCTTTTGCCTTCATTGAAATGAGGAAAAAAAGAAAACACTGCCTATTGAAATAAGTAACCCTTCAGCCCTTTGATTTCAAGTGCAGCCAGAGTTGTTTCTTCAGGCTGTTAGGTTTGAGCAGTTTGACAGAAGTTTGATGCCGGGAAAATAGCTGTCGATGCCTATAGGATACCTCTAGCTTTGAGCCGTTGACTGTTAAGGCAGAGTTTGTCACTTACTGACCATTTTCATGTTCCAAGTGAAGCACAGAGTTGGGTGTCTTAGAATCCAGTTTCTGTAGTCCTTTTCTTGAGCAATTAAGTTGGTTTTTTTTGAAAAAACCTTATGAATTGTGCCATTGTTACAGCTGAAAACTGTAATCCACAGGAGCGGGGTCTGTAGTGTGTGAGATGAAAGCGGCTGGGACGGAAGTCACCGTCTCCCAGTATGAGTTCTGGTGTGGTCTCTTGGTGCAACCTGGTCCAAAGATAAGATTCATTTCAACTTCGGGAGATGCTTGTCCAGGGCTTCCCGTGCTGGCACCTGAAGGAAGCCCACCTTGACGAGGTACTTAATAGATAAAGCGATATTTTTTTTTTTTAACAAGCACACAGAAATGTGCCGAAGCAGACTCGCGTAGAGACAAAACGATTCTGTGCTGCAGCTTATGTCATTATGTGCTTAAGATGAAAAGCACTTCAAAGAGGAGCGCTTAGCGGGATTAAATTGAGACAAGAGGAAATTATTTAATGGGAGAAACGGCATTTCAGATCTCAAACACCACAAAAGCCAAAGCTCGCTAAAAAGTTGCCGGCTCTGGTATGTGTTTCGATGTAAGCATCTGATTTATTTCTGAATAGTGCTTGCGAGCTGCTTGCTTAGCCCTGTATTACCCCGCTCACTGCTCAGTAACCCCTCTTTGAGTAACAAAGTCATCCTCCTGACCCCCTCCTAGAGCTGGAGGGGAGCTGAGCGAGCCCAAACAGCCACCTCCTAGTGCAGCGGAGGAGACAAATCGATGAGCAAGCGAGGAGAAGGGGTGTTTGGAGGAGTGTTCTCCTTGGCTCTTCTACAGATTGCTTTATTTCATGTGTAAACGACAGCAATAGGGGGGAAAAACGGCCTTTAAATATGGCATTACGCCTGCCCTTGGCAGGCAGGTGGAGGGGAGCTGAGGCAAGAACCTCAGCAATCACCACGATGAGCGGTGGCCCGTTCCTCTTCCACCAGATTTTGGGATGGAAGTAGCGCACGGCATGCTTTCTGTTTCCCAGATCTGAGAGCTCACCGCTCTCCCAGCCGTAGAGGGACACTTCGAGCTTTCTTTTTTTCGTAGGGTGCATGTTAATGCGCAGTCCTGCTTACGCAGCTGACAGCTTTCTGTTGAATCGCAACCCGGGCTCGTAGGCAGCTAAAAATAAGCGGAGGAATTTGCTGAAAGCCCACACTGAAGTTGGTGGAATATGGTTAAGGACTTCAGTGGGGATTGGGCTTGGGATCCTCTCTCTTATTCATGGACATTTATTAATATAGATTGGAAGAGGGCAGTGTTATTTGTTGATTTAGAGGATGATAGCATTTTTTTTGTTATTATTAAATGTCACCATTCTGCTGATTTCATAATTATCAGTCATTAGGACAGCAACAGCAGTCCTAGAATGCGTCCATGACTTGATTTTCATTTGCACGTGTAAAAAATACAGGTGCACGTCCTGCAACAGCACAGCAGGCGTTTCGAGGGTATGTCTGTCCGAGCCCACAGGTTTGCCATCTTCACGTGAGTTATTTTATATGGATCCGTATGGATCTAAATACAGGAGAACGGGGCTGCTCCCCTTTTTATACCCAACCTATCTTTTGGAGTCAGGGCCTCAGGGGACCGCCGTTGCCCCTCGAGCTGGTGTCCAGCTGCACTTTTATTCATCCTGGCACCCCGCGTAGCTGCCCTGGTGAGGAGCCATTTGAGGCGTTCCTGATTCTCAAGCCCAGCCCTCCATAAAACATTAATTTTTAGATCGAGCCTGGGCCAGGGGCCGGTAGGGATTCCCGTGCAGGTGATGAGCTGCTTGGGACCGCTTGTGAGGTGTGCGGGGTGTCGGGGGCAAGGTGGGAAGCTGGAGCCTGGTGTGCGTGTCGTAATGCGTTGCTTCCACTTTCCCTGCTGGTGAATTTGCAGGTGGTTTGCTTTGGTTGTGTCGGTGTTTTTTGTTTTGTTTTTTTTTTTGTTTTTTTTTTTGGGAAATGGGTACCTGAAGGGCAGGAGGAGAGCGGTGCCCTTCGGGACGAGCACCCCGCGCCGTCCCAGGGGTGTTGTCAGCTGTGACCTCTCGTGAATAGGATTAGGCCGCCGGCCGTGTGAATGGAGGGCTGGCGGCCGGGGACAGGAGAAGCGGGCTAAGAAGGATGCTGCGGGGACGCGGGCGCTATGTTTAGCCCTAAGGTGATTACCCCGTGCCTTCCTGCTCCCCCCCGGGGACACGTGTGGGGCTGGGCAGGCTTCGTGCTCCGGGCTGCCTGCTGCAGGGCCCTGCGGGGCATGGTGCTGGCTCCCTGGGGCTGCGTTTTGGGGTGGATTTGGGGTGCCCCCCCCCCCCCGTACACACACACACACACACACACACACACACACCGCATGGGGGCCGGCAGGTGGCGGTGTCGGCGAGGCAACGGGGCCGGGCTCCTGCCCGCCGCTTCCCCGCGTTTTTAAGTTGGTTTTGGTGAATTGCACCATTTCCTACCGAATTTTTTTATTGAGGGGGAGGGGGTCAGCCTTGCCTGGGGGGGGGGGGGGGTCTTGAAACCCCCCCCCCCCCCCAACCTCCCTGAGTCTCATTTTAAAGTGACGGGGGGGGGCAGGGGCTGCGCACCCCCCCCCCCCACCCATCCCCACCCCCCCCCCCTCTCTGGGGGGGTGGTCGGAGGGGGGCGGCGGGGTCCGGGGGGGGTGCTCGGAGGAGGAGGGGGGGGGCTTAATGAGATGCAGGAAGGGGGCGGGGCCAGCCGGCGGCGCAGCCAATGGGCGGCGGCGGCGGCGCATAAATGCTGGGGGGGGCCGGGATGGCCGGGTTTTGTGCGGCGCGGCCCCGCAGCTCGCCCCGCGGCTCGCCCGGCGCCGGCCAGCCCCGGACCCCCCCCCCGGTAGCCCCCGTCCCCGCGTGTGTCCCCCGTCCCCCTCCGTCCCCCCGTGTGGCCGTTGTCGCGGGGAGCGCTGCCGGCCGCGCTCGCATGAGCGCCCGATGTTGTAGAGCGGTGGCGATGGATCTCGGGGTCTATCAGCTGCGGCATTTCTCCATCTCCTTCCTCTCGTCCCTGCTGGGCACCGACAGCTCCTCCCTGAGGCTCGACAGTAGGTAAAGAGAGAGAGAGAGGGGGGCTCTGCCTGGGGGTGGGGGGTAGGGGGGCGGCACGACCCCCGGGGCCGCATCCTTTGTCCGTGCCCAGCCGCACCGCTGCCCGCCTGCCCCCTCCGGCACCGGGATTGGGATCAGGACCGGGACAGGGGCAGGGAGCGGGGCCGCCGCCCCCCAGCCCAGCGCCGTCCCCCCGCCGTGCCCGGGGGGGGGAAGCCCGGGGGCGGCCGCCCCGCTCGCAGCGCTGCAGCCCCAGCATCCCGCCGGGGCTCGGGAGGGATCCAGCCGCCCCGACGCCCTCTGATCTTTATTTTGATTTTTATGTTCTCCTCTTTCTTTTTTTTTTTTTTTTTTTTTTCCTTTTTCTCGCAGCTCCTCCGGTGCGAGCGTGGTAGCGATCGACAACAAGATCGAGCAAGCGATGGTAGGTACCGCGCCGGGAGCCCTGAACGACACCGGGAGGCGGCGGGGCCGGCGGCGGGGCTTCGTGTTGAGGGTTTCGTGTTCAGGGTTTGCTGGGGCTGGGGGCTTTGCCCACCGGGGCTCACCGCGGGGCTGTCTCTCACCGCGGCCGGGCAGGGCGCGACGGCTCCGTGCCGGTGGGTTGGGGCAGGACGCGGCGTTTTGCCTTATTTCCTCGTTTTTTGCTGCTTTTTCACTTATTTTTTTTTTTTCTCTCCCGGGGCATCCCGCGCCGTACAAACGGGCGCAGCCCCCCGTGCCCGGCCTGGGCAATCCGGGGGGGGGGGGGCTCGGAACCGGCGGTTCCCCGCGGGGGGGGGGGGGGGGGTCCCGTCCCGTCCCGGTGTGGCCCGAGCCGTGTCGGTGCCGGCCGCCCTCTCCCTTTGTTGCTGGAGCGGTGCCGGGAGCCGCCGCTCTCCCGGGAGGGCTCCGCCAGCCGGCTGTTGCTAGGCAAAGTGCGAGCCTTTAACAACCGGCTATAAATAACTCGGCCGCTCATTGGCCGCGCCGCGCCCTGACGTCACCCGCGGCCGCGGCCGGCCGGCGGCAGGGGAGGGAAATGCGGCAACCTGCGCCCAGAACTGGCTGCAGCCGGCGCGGCGGGGGGGCGTGGCCTGAGCGGCGGGGGCGTGGCCTGAGGGAGGAGGGGCGTGGCCTGACGGAGGGGGGCGTGGCCCGCGGCGCGCCACCCGGCGCACGTGTGTGGCCGTGCCCTGACGTCCCCTGGGTCTCACCCCGCAGGACCTGGTGAAGAGCCACCTGATGTACGCCGTGCGGGAGGAGGTGGAGGTGCTGAAGGAGCAGATCAAGGAGCTGATCGAGAAGAACTCGCAGCTGGAGCAGGAGAACACGCTGCTGAAGACGCTCGCCAGCCCCGAGCAGCTCGCCCAGTTCCAGGCGCAGCTGCAGACGGGGTCCCCGCCGTCCTCCTCGCAGTCCCAAGGGACGACGCAGCAGCAGCAGCCCGCCCAGCCGGCGTCACAGGGATCGGGGCCTTCAGCGTAGCCGCCCCTGGCGTCGCCGTCGTGACCGCCGGCCCCTGGACTGTCCGGAGCGAGGAGGACTATAGCGGGAATCCGCCCGACATCCATTTCAGCGTGTGTCGCAGCCCGGACTGAGGACTCCGTGCCCTGCACGCATCACTACGAGAGGCTTCCCGCCCACACACCACCATGTTACGCGCCCATCTCTCCCTCTCTTCCCTCCCTTCCCCCTTTGGCTTGAAGGAGTCTTTGTTCTTAGGTTGGTTTAATAAAATAAACTTCTTCCAGAAAATTAGCACAAGTACACTGGGGACTGGAGCAGCTTCTGCAAATGGCTGAGGAACGAAGCTGCATGCCTGAATATTTTTTTTTTTTTGGTTTGTTTTTAAATCTTCCACTCATCCAGTGATGCTACCGATACAAGTGCTTTTCAAGCTTGGAACGTGTGAAGAAATAGACTGGAGTTTAAAAAAAGAAAGGCGATGGCTCAATCCCAATAGAGCACTGGGGTTCCAAAGTGAGGACTGGTGCATAGGATCTGAGAGGAAGAGGGAGAAAGGTAAACTCAGTGTTTAACACTTAATTGTCACCTGAAACCTTAAGTGCAAATACTTGCACCGTTTTCTGCAGCAGTGGACAGGTGCATAAAGCTGTATTATATATAGAAGGCAGGTAGGTGACACACAGTTGGGTCATAGGATAATTACAATGAAGGTTATTTGCCTACTTGTATATTTGTGTATTTAGTGTAATTACTTTGTAAAATAGAAAAACTGTAACTATTTAGGTTGTACAGATTGAAGTTTAGTTGTTTCATTGGCTGATCTGAAAAAGTTTGGAAAGTCTTTTTTTTTTTTTTTTAATGCTACATAAATAAGAATGCACCTACGCAACTGTTCAGAATTTGGCAGATTTATGCTGTTTGTGTAACTTCTGAAGTTCCCTGGCTGCTGATTATCTTGAAGTAAATCTTTGTTCATTGTAGTTTGGTTTAAGACAGGAAAAACCACTCCAAAAATTATTATCAAACCCTGCTAGCAAAGAATTTAAAAAAAAAAAAAAAAAAAAAAAAAAAAGGATTTCCCAGTATGGATTTTTGCATATGATCTGTATAGTAGTATGCATATGTTTTTGTGCATGTTCTCTAAACAGTTGTAACACGTCAATGTATTTAACTGTTGCACTTGTCAACTTTCAATAAAGCATACAATGTTGATAAATCACTGTTTGCATATTGTAATAATGTCAGCTGCGGTCACTTCAACATGTTGCAATTGGGCTCTGCGTGAGCGGAGAGATGAGGAAGTGGGGTGGAATTGCCAGGAGCACCACCGGGTGCTTTCTGTACCTTGTGAGCAGAAGAGCAGGAGCACAGACCCAGCAGTGAGCCGCAGCGACATGCTCTCTGGCGCTTTTGGTGCTTAGACTGGGCTGAAATGTTGGATGGCCAAGAATACCTCGCTTTCACACCCACAGCTCTTACCTCGATTGCTTTTCTGCAAGTTGAAATTGTGCAAACTCGGTATTAATTGTGCCTTGTGGGATTGTGGAGGAGAATTTCCAAGTTCTTCATGAAGATAAAAGCACTTTCAGTTTGGAAAAAATGTTTATTTCCTCTTCAGTAATCATGATTAAAATATAACTGAACCAAAACCTACAAAGCTACTGGCGAAAGGCTTATAGGTAACAGCAAGACTGTAGCCTGCAACTGGGGTAGCAAAGAGGTTTGCAGTTTTATTGTGGATCCTGGGTACTACAGTATTCCCAACTGATGAAATGAAGTATGGAATGGTTAGTCTTTTACAGACTGGTAGGACAGTACTTTGCCATTGAAAGCACCATCCTAAAAATTGAGTGCAGGAATTTGACTTAAAATGTAGAGGTTAATTACAAAGTTGTTACGGAGTCTTTTCCAGGATACCACGTAGTGAATATCAGGAGGTACAGTTCCTGGGTAACAACGTTACTGTGAATAAATATGTGTAGCAGAGGAAACAAGAAGGCTGTGGGCTCAAAGGCGGGAGAGACTTGTCTTTCTGTGAATTGGAACTGAGAGAACTAAATCTTGCTTTTGGGTTCAGATCATGCAGCAGTTCAGGCACCGCTGGGCTGCGTTACGGCACAAGTAGCTGCGTTAGTTCCCCTTGCTGGGATTAGTATATCAAAGCAAGTGCCTGTGTCCCTGTGGGAATGTGAACTTTAATTTGTAGTTTGCATTCTCAAGGTTTCAGTATATAATTTAAAAGTATCCTTAATGAGGAAACAACAGAGAGAAAAGCTAGATGCTTTTTTTTTTTTTTTTTAATGGATTAAGCTAAAATTAGAAATTGATGATAGCCTTTGTGGCAGAACAGCACTTGAATTATCTGGGCCTGACAAAAGGAATGCTAATTTTGGTGCTTTGTAAGTGGCTTAATTGTCTCCAGTTGCCTTTATATTCTGAATGTCTCTTTAGCACTTCCAGGCCGTGATGTTGAGTGTATAAAAAGCCAACGTTAACATGCAGATAAGCTTTTTCACCCACTTCGCTCACCCAAATTTGCAAAGAATTGTTTTATGTTTAAAAACGAGGTTGACCTCTGGATTGATTTCTTTTTCTTTGTTTAGAGAACAGCCTGAGCATGTTCTTAAATCCAGGGTTGTTTTTCGAACTGTTCTTTAAGACAGCGTCTGGAAATTTGAAGGCTTTAGGTTAGGTAATACGTTGATAATTTTAGTACGCTGTCTTCAGTGTTGGCAAATCCTGTCGTTTATTCCTTGGTGAAGTATTGTTTTAATCGCTTTAAAACCATGGATCCAGCTTTTGGAGCTGTTTATTAAATTGCTAAAGTTAGGCAGAGAAACTTTGTTGCTGAGGTTATTTTAGCAATCACTCTGTCAAAACTGAAGGCTCCCTCTGTGAAACAGACTGAAATTGACCGAAATTTCACTTGAGACCAAAACAAAGGGTAGACTTTTCAGCTTCTTGTGCTGTCATACTTCTGGAATGAATTGTTTTGATTTTTGCTTTTGTTCTATAACAAATCGTTTTTCAGAGCACTTTAAATCCAATGGTTTCAGTAGCCAAGAGTACCCTTTTTTTCTTTTCCCACTAGATTTTTTTTTTTTGTAAGAATTCTGAAATGCTCGGGCTTTCATCCACAGTGAGAATCAAATTAAATGTAATCTGTCAGGCTTTCTAATCTCTGCCTATCTGCCGTTCAGTAACTCTTCAGGCTATATTCAAACTGTTTGTCATTTACCTTCTTGACGTTTAGCCGCACACTTGCTTTATTTTTAACAGCAACATGATGAACTGATGTAAGCGAATTATCGCAGAGCACAACTTGCTATTTTTCCCTAATTGCTTTAAAAAAAAAAAAAAGAGAGACTGGCAAATAATTCTAAGGCAAGTCCAGCTTGTCCAAAATGAGGGTTTTGTAAATAGCTGGGAAAGAGAAATAGGCTTCTATTATGCATCTGAAAACTGTCCGGAGAGCATCCAGATGAAACCTCCTAGCAGCAGCGCAGTAAGCACAGGGTCTTAGAGATGCCTCTCCCTAATTCTTATGGAATAAATCAATGCCTGGAAGGCGGCTTTCCCGACTTTCAACTGGAGAAGGAACCCAGCGAAGCTATTTGGGAATTACCTCCCTTGAATTCTGTAGCTCCACGGTGCGTGTATTGAGTTTAATACAAAAAAATATGTATTTATTCTTTGGGGGGGTAGAATAGCAGTACTCGAGCTTGCTGACTCGAGTCAAGCTCGCTTAGCTTAGCTTAACGTAGCCTCTTGAGTAGTAGCAGTTGGCATCTGAGATGTTGAAATATTTCTTGCTTTTCTCCTTTCTCTTTGGGTTGACACATTTTAACTTTCTGGAGAGTTTTCTGCTGGGGTGGACCTGAAACAAATTGTGAAGTCCAAGGCTGGAAGCTGGAAGTTCACCCAACTCAGCCCCAGCTGGTCAGTGTAACTTCAGATGTGCGAAACTGAGCCGAGGCCGGCTGCTGGAGGGAACTCCTGGGAAGTCTGGAACAAGCTCAGGAGTTTTAAATGCATGTTTGAGGATACTCTGAGAAACGCTTGCCGCTTTTCCTGCGATGAGTAAGCAGGGCTCTTCCTACTGCATTTACTTTGTGCTGAGCTAGGCCAACAAACAACATGTTTGAAAATCCCGTGGCAAGGAGTTTCCAGCAGACACTGGCAACTGCCCTCCTGAATCAGGGTCCAATTTCCAACAGGAGCAAGGCCAAGCTCAACAATGAAGTTAAAAGCCAAACCATGAATAAACTAACTTCCTTACATTGTAAATACATCGGAAAAGGGCAGCAGTTCAAAAGGGAAAATGAGAAAACCTCCAAGGACTTTCCTTGAAACTCAGTCCCAGGTTGTTGTTGTTGTTCATTGAGATGCCCCTGGGAGAGTTGTGCGAGGCCAAGAGGCGAGAGAGAAAGTTCAAGTAGGACGTGGCCGAGAGGCCCCCAGAACGTAGTATAACTTCGGTTTGTGTACAGCCAGCTGTGGAAGGGGAGTGCAGTCCTCTGAAACCGTGTTCCTGAGCTGAGCCAGGTTTTTAGGTCATCTTGAAGTTCAGCTTTGATTCTTCAGCTGCATTGGGTGGGGGTGGTTTTTCCGTGATGCGTGTGTGGTAATATGCATTGGATGTGGTTCAAGTCGTCATGAGGGGAAAAAAAAAACAACCCATAACGCTCCAATTTAGTTTTCTAGTTTGGGTGGGCTGGGAGCTCTTCTGAAGTTCTCCCTCAGGAGCTCTGAAGGCACCATAAGATCTCAAGAGGCTGAGATGTAGCATGTGCAACCTCAGGGCGAATCCACCTGATTCTTGGAAGCGACAAAAGGATGGAGCAGAAAAACTGCCAGCCTTTAAAAACAAAACGAAGAACAACAAACTTATCTGGCCTTCGGAACAGAAAGAGGATCTGTTGTTCATCAAGGAGTATGGGAAGGGAAGGGGATGAGTTTATTTGTGGAGCATTTAAATGACAGTCAGCTGCTTTCCAGCCCTACGTGTATTCTGCATCTCTAGGAGCTGGAAGCTGGGGGTTTGTGCTGAGCTGTTGAATCTCAAAAAAAAAAAAAAAGTCATAATAAAAATAAAATCTTGTTTAAAGTATCTGCCTGCTTTATGCTCCCCGTGGAGCCTGCAGTAAATGGTCATTCCTCCTTCCATTAGTTTTATTACTGAGAACAACAAGCCTGTTCTGCCTCTTTGCTGCCGCTTTAATCAAAGCTTTGCTCCCAGATAGCCATCAGAAAAGACATCTGCAATTCAATTAGATATGGGCTTAAACTCGTGATCTCCATGAAACCGGCCGCGGCCAGAACATCGCCGCGGCCTGCAGGGGCTCTGCTCCCTGCCTCGTCCGCAGGCCTTGTCCCCTTGTCCCCCTCATCTGTGGCCTTGTCCCTGCTCCTGGGGCACTGACCCTGTGGTGATGGCCTACAGAGGCTTGCCACGAGGTCCTGCGTCTCATGGGGGGCTGTTAGGAGTCATGCCCTAGAGATACAGGTGCCCTCCAAGCGGTGTCAGGCTGGTCCCCAGGCACGTATCACAGCCTTGGAAAATGCTCTAAAGGAGGCTGTGGAGCGCTTTAATGGTCTCGTTCAAAGTGTTTCTAAGGGCTGTTTCTAAGGCTTGCAACATCACAAGTGAAAGCAGTCAGGAGGGAGGTTTGTGTGGGCTCCTTTTTAGAAAAGGTGCTGTCGACAAAAACCCCAAACCAGAAGAGAAGCGAAAAGCAAAGGTGGGCAGCAGGAGCGCGTGTGGCTTGCAGCTCGCTGCAAGCTTTGCTGCCTCGGGGAGCAGCTTTGGTTGATGGGGAAGGGGGTTGAATGCTTACCGGGGAATAAAACAAAATGGGGATCAGGGCACTGCATCTGCCCGCAATGCTGATGGGTTGGGGTTGTTGTACCACCAGGTCTGGGGCAGCGTGGGGGTTGCTGTACCCCACCACAACGGTATACCTGGAGATCAGATGTGTCTGCTTTGAATTTGGGGGTGCATTTACCATTTCCTTCAAATAGGTTCATGGCATTAATCCTCTTAGCTACAGCAGGCGCTGCTCCACCCAGGATTTCCCACAAAATGCACGGTCCCGCTCGGGAACAGGACTGGGGGAGCATGTGGGGGTGAAAATACTCAGCAATGCCTTGGTAAATGCACCACAGTCATGGCCAAAACCCTTCTCCATCCGCCCTTTATAAGGGATCCACCCCCACTGGGACAACAAAAGTGCCTCAGGGCTATCAGGCTGAGATGAGGAGAGGATGGAAATGTAGATACCATAGGTGGTGTAGGAAAACGTCTCCTAGCCCTTCTCCCCATCTCCATAGGTTTCAAATCCAGTTAGGAACGGTGGTGAATCAGGTTCAGTCATGTTCTTAATGAACACCAGCTCCCCTTTTAATGGGCTTGTGTAAAGGATCTGAGCCAGGACAGCCTCTTTTCTCGGGAGGCAATTAGTCCTATTTACTCCTTAAGGGCCATAAACGAAGGCACTCCGGATTTCTGAGGAAGAGCAGTAGCTGTATTGCCATGGCATGCGGGGAACTGCGGCAGCTCCACCCTACGACAGGTTACACATAAGTCAGGGCTGGGGGTGCTCAGGTAGATTTAGGATTCAGGAGGACTGTGGAACTGATCACATTCTGATGTGACCTGTTGGATGCCAATACCCACGTTGGAAAAGCCGTAGATGAGTGGTGTGTTTACTCCAGCTCTGGACTTCTACTGGCTGTTGGTGGCCTTGGTGGCCTGTGAGGTCTGCGACCAAATGCCATGACTTCCTAGGGGAGGGATGGTTGGTGGGACAGGGTCTGTAAATGCAGCCTGGCTTGGGGAGATCAGGTTTCTGGAGCTGCTTGGAGCTCCTGGTGTTCATAATGCATGGGTCAAGTGAGGATGCAGACACCACTTCATTTGCCCCTGGGATGGTTCCCAAATCCATGGGGGATGAAGAGATCTTCATGTTCTTAACACATTTTTGCCATCTGTACAAGGTCTTGGGCTACCTGCTCTGGGGGGTCCCTGCTTGAGAAGGTTGGACCAGATGGCCTCCAGAGGTCCCTTCCAGCCTCAGCCATGCTGCGGTTCTGTGAGTTTTAATAAGTGAAGAGGAATCTCACCAGGGAAGGGAAGCCTGGCCTGGGGCCCTATTTATTACACAGGGTTGCCAGTGGAAGTTTGGGGATATTCACGGGGCACATTTCCCAGCTTACTGCTGCAGTCTGCCTACCTACACCAAGCCTTTCCCTCTCCTGCTGGCTGGAAAGCCCCACAAAAGCTGAGAGAGTTTTTGGGTAGCCCAGGGAAAGTGGCTTTGTCCACATTTTTGGTTGGCCTTGGTGCTGCTCTCGTCCATCCTCTTACTTGAGGTACTATGCCCTGCCTCGGGGGCAGTGGCAACAGCACTGACACTTCCATGATGGAGGTGAAAATTATCAGGGTGCTAAATGAAGTTGTCTGCAGGACGGTTGCATCATTCTCTTTTTCTCAAAATAAATTTAAGGCAAGCATTTGAATTAACTGGGGAGAACGAGCAATGCAAAACAAACACACACACACAAAAAAAACCCCAAACCACCAAACCGAAATAAACAAAGAACACCCTGCAGAAGGGGAGGGCAGCTCTGTAGATGGTGATTTTTGATGGCTCTGGTCACAAAAATCTTACCCCAGTCCAGCTTGGGGGGAAGAGAGAGTCCAGTTCATTAATGAATTCGTGGTACCTCATTTTGGAACCTCTACAGGCTCCCCAGCGTTCACACTTGCTCCCCAGCGTTCACACTTGCTCCCCAGCATAGTGGTACCCCTGGAGCCCAGCACTGGTGGTGATCAGTGCTGACAGCCCACGTGTGTTGCTTCAGATGTTGCTTTTCCTCTCTGGTGTGCATTGTCTGTCCCTTGCTCCCCACCCTTGACATTCTGGGTACTCTCGTGGCTAAGACCTCCACAGGTCTCCTCTCCCCTGCTGCACCGCTGTCTCCAGCTCATTCCATTACATAAAAGAAGTAATCTCCCTCTTCCTGATCTGGAGAGGGCTTTAGGCACTGGCATCCCTTATTAGCATTGATTTGATTTGCTTTTGTGGGCAAGTCATTAGAGGAGACATCATTAAATGGGTCACTTTCATTTCCGTGCGCAGTTTTACTTTCTCTCTGATGAGAGTGCAATCCTGGCAGGGCTGGGAGGCAAAGCCAGCCAAGGCAAGGCTCAAATGAAAGCTGCCCACCCTTCAGAGATGTTGTGTGTGACCCTCACAGACATTGATTTCTGTTTTCTTCCTAAAAGGATTGAATAGGAAAATAACCCTTACTTTTGGTCTGAACCTTCACAAAATGCAGTTTATAGCTATGATTAATTCCTTAGTTTGCCAATGAGGCTACAGGCGACGTGGCAACACATATATATATATCAGCTTTGATCTAAGTTAGGACACCCAGGACGCACCTTCAGTGTTGCTAATTTTTGATGACCTTATCATAACGCCAGATGCATTTGATGTTCCCGTTAAAGTCTGAGCTCCTGAAATTGTGTTGCCTCCAAGAGGCTTTTACCTTCTATTAACAATGAGTCAGCTTCCAGCCTTTGGTTTCCGAGGAAAAGAGCTGAAAATATCAATGAGCTGCAACACACAGAGCCAGAAACCCAAAAAGAAATAAAAGAAAAAAATCCCAAATTATTTCTTCAGATTAAATGGCACATCAGGGCCTTGATTTATGCAGTTTCTGGATGCTTTGAGAGCACTGAAGCTGTTGGAACAAAGTTTCTGCCCCCGTGCTCTGACAGTAGCACAAGCTGCCATTGCTGTTGTGTCCTCTGATCCTGCAGTGAATTAATTAAGATTAAACAGAAATGCAGGATTGGCCTTCCCTCTTCACAAAATGGGGCTGAAGGTTTTTTTCTTGATGTGCGACAGTTTTGCGATATAGAAGGTTATGTCAGGTCCTTAATCTTCAGTATGTTTTATCAATTTCTCTATTAAGGAACATTTTTGTACCCCCGGTGTTTTGTCCCGTGACTCATTATATGCAAATAATCGAGCTGAAACAGGAATTGCTTTTGTAGACTGAGTAAATTAACACATTGCTCAGGATCATAAAAAGAAATTCAATCTCTTCCTTAAGGAAGGAATAAAGGTTGCAACCTTTTACCTTTTTTTTTTTTTTTAATTATTATTTATTTTTTATTTTTTCCCCCCAGAAAACTGGAAAAGAAAAATGTCCTCTTGCTTTTAGCTGTGTAGACAGGCGAGGAAGAACAGCTTCAACCTGGTGTGTCACAGTAGTGCAATTGTACCCAACCTCACAAGGTTAGACTCTGCTTTTGCCTCTGAAGCGATGGCATTTGTTCATTCACCCCCAAAGGCTTTCAGGAGTGCTTTTATTCTAGCGTCTGCAGTGTGGGCATTGAACAGCATCAACTGCTCTATATTAGATGGCTTCGTTAGAGAGGGGGCTCTCGCAGGCCGTGCTCAGGCTGGTGTCCCTCTGTGCCTGGTGGCCGTACAGTCCTTGGTGGCTTCCCACCGTGCCACCAATGGTGAGGGCAGATCTGAGGAGGGAGAACCTTCTGACCACAGGTTTCTTATATCTCAGGCTGAGTTTTGCAGCGAAGGGTCAAGAGAAAGCACCAATTTTTTTTTGTTCTCTGGAAACCCACCGGCTAAATCAACGAGATGGAAAAAAAGCAGCAGCCGTTTCCAACAGCAATAACCAGCCGCAGGAACAATCCCATCCCGAGTCCCTTCCGTGTGCTGTGGCCTTTGCAGAACTGCAGCAGGAGTGTATCGAATGAGACAAGAGCTATTATTTGAAGAAATAGACCTTTTCCTCCCCCATAAAGCTGCTACCTGTCACGAGCATGCCGGGAGATTTGGTTCATCCTGAGTGTCCCAAAATGTGTGCTCAGGGAGGTTTCCAAGAGGACAATCCCTCGGACAGCTGTATTCTACCATCAGCAGGATGATTAAGCAAAACAACCCAACCCTATAATTACACGTAGGCATTTCTCATGTACCGTGGTAAGTCTGGCAACTGCTAGTAAAGGTCTGTATTCACATGGGACTGCTCCATCTGGAAAATGGCTGTGTAGGCAGCCTGTTTCTTCAAACCATGCAAATAGAGAGACAGAACATACTGCACGTTGCTGCTCTGACAGATGCACCCCGGCCAGGCTAAAACAAAGGGCTCTGCCAGAGCAGGTAAATACGAAGCGCTTCCTCCACTGTTTGCTTAATGGGGGCAAGGCACTTCAAAGAGGAGCAGTGGAATAACAGCCCAGTCCTCGTAGAGATGCCTTTGGTTCTTGGAAAGGCATGAACATCGTATGAAAAGCTGTTCTAAGAATAGATATGGCAAATGACACATTCGGGACCTGGGCTATTACTGCACGGTGTACTTTGGCATGGTAACAGGAATGCTGTTAAATGCTGCTATTAAGGACCACAGCTATCTAGCCAACAGGGGGGTTTATGAAGCCTGTGAGATGCCTGGATGGGGCTGGATTCAGGTGATCTCTGCTGTGTCTCAGAGCAGCCACAATTGGCCACCTCAGGCGAGTGCAGGGCAGAGATCTGCTGGCCTCCTGGTGCTGTATTTTGTTGGTATTATTTCTGCAATGGCTATAACACCTTGACCATGACTGATCCTCCCTGGTTTTGGAAGCCAGGCAGGATTAGGAGCTCCTAGATGGGAGCTGAGGAACATGGAGTGGCCTGGGTGTTACTGAAGGCTAAATTGTACTTCTCCAAATGGCACATGAACTCTGTTCTTAGAATGGCCTGGTTGGAAGGGACCTTAAAGCCCACCCAGTTCCAACCCCCTGCCATGGGCAGGGACATCTCCCACCAGACCAGGTTGCCCAAAGCCCCATCCAGCCTGGCCTTGAACACCTCCAGGGATGGGGCATCCACAGCTGCTCTGGGCAGCCTGTGCCAGGGCCTCACCACCCTCTGAGTGAAGAATTTCTCCCTTATATACGATCTAAATTTACTCTTTCAATTTAAAACCATTGCCCCTCGCCCTGTCATTAAAGGTCCTGGTAACAGGTCTTTCTCCATCTTTCTCCAAAGCCCCTTTTATATATTGGAAGGCCTCTATAAGGTCTCCCCAGAGCCTTCTCTTCTCAAGACTGAACAACCCCAACTCCCTCAGCCTCTCTCCACAGGAGAGGAGCTCCAGCCCCTCGATCATCTTCGTGGCCTTCTTCTGGATCAGCTCTAACAGCTCCATGTCTTGTTCTGATCTGATCCACTCACAGTACCAGAGCAAGGCCTGTTGGTAGGCACTTCTGACTTGCTGGCAAGCAGCTGTTCTCTTTAGGCCACAGCTTCAAAATATTTTCATTGGGGAAGAGATGGGCTCTTTGGGACTTGTGGTTGTCTCTTCCCAGTCATTTCCCTCTCTTGGTGAAGAGGGAAGCCCTTGGGCATGTCGGGCTGTGTGGTCTCCTGGGTCATCCTGCACGCAGGGGTGTGGGGGAAAGGCAGGAGCTAATTAGTAGCCCTGTGGGGTACCGAGGCATCACAGGCAGTAGGAAGTGCTCTGATTTTTGCCTGGAGAGGGAGAGGAAGGGGAAGAGGTGCTAAAAGACAAGCAGTAACAATAAACAACCTGTGGAAAGCAGGTCCTCTTTTCAGAGGGAAGAAAATGCTGAGTTCTCAGCTTTCCAAGATAAGTGAACTTTGCCTGGTGCTGCTGCACTTCTGAATGCAGTCTTCGGGGAAGAAAAGCATGGAAATGGTGAATCCGGGGCGGGGGGGGGGGGGGAGCAGGGAATGAGACATCCGACGTGAATTCATTTCGGTTGGTTTGCAACACCCAACCCACACGTCTAGCCTCCCAGTCTGGATTTCTGTCCTTTTCCTCTCAATAATGATTTATTGTGTATTAAAATACTGCCATTGAGTTGAAACGGCGAAGTGTACAATACTGTGGCTTTTGTTTCCAAATAGCCTGCTTAAAAAGGGAGAAAATGAGCTCGGGCTCAGTGTTTCTTGAGCAGCCCGTGCTGTGCAGATGCTGGAGAGTCATTCTGGGGACAGCGACCTCCCGTCATGGGAGGAAAGTAGACCTGAATGTGAAGTGTCCTGCATTTGGCTGCTGTTAGTGCTGCACATCCTGACACAAAACCCCGGTGCGTGGTGGCCGGGGCTGCGTGCTGGCTGTGCCCCATGTGTTGATGCTGCACCAGCATGTGGCTTTATTGCTACAAAGGCTTCCACTGATGAAACACCCAAAGACCAGTACCCCCTGTGGTCTCTTTGCGACCTTGGGCTGTGGGATACAGGTCCTTCAACCCGAGCCCGGCTCCAATACATGTTTGGAGATGTTGTTATCCGGGAAACCAAGGACTTTCTCTTGGAAGGGATGAGTGCTGTTCCTCGAATGACGCATCTGGGGTGTGGGATGCGGTGGTTTGCACGGCCGCTGCTGCAGCAAACATCACTGCTGCAGTGGGATGCAACCTTTGTCTGATTTCTCTGACAGAGTCACCCATGTTTCCTCACAATTGTTGTATAACTGAGAACTAAACTTTGGGTATCTGTACCTCACCACCTCTTTTAGGGTGAGATAGCTTGCAGGTTTGAAGACGGGCTCTCCTTGCCCATGTTTTCTGCTACCAGTCTGTGCCCACAGAGGACAACCAGCCTCTTCAGCTGTGCTTGTCCCCAGAGAAAGCTAGAATGGCAGGCACAGAGAAGACCTGCTTTCAGGGGGAGGAAGAGGAGATGGTTACCTTCACCAGCTCCCAGTGCAGCTCCCATGTTCAGGGCCACATGTCCACGCTCATGCGCAGTCTCTGTCCTGTGCCCAGGTGCGTGGTGCTGTGCAGAGGGCCAGAAGAGATGTACAAGGCTACGGAAGAGCCCTTTTCCTTGTCAGCACGCAAATTAAGAAAGAAATGACAACGTGCATGTTTCTTTTCTCAGCGTGCAGCTTCAGTGTTTGTGTTATTGCGAAGCTGTGGGCTCTCTGCGGAGGGAAAGCGTCGTGGCATAAAAGGAAAACATGTGTACGAGGGCCGGTGGGAAGCGCCGTGTTTGGGAAACACTGATGAAGTAATCCTGGAGCAATTAATTTATTTAGGAATGACAAAAAAGCCAGCAGGTGATCCTTTTGTTCTCTGACAGGGACGCTAATCTTTTGTGTGTAAAAAGGCTTTCAGGAAAAGCTTTTTAAGTCGACTCCATCAGAATTTTTTCAATGCAGCATTTTTGACAGAAGATACCGATTTGTTGAAAAGGATTACAAAAAAATGGTCAAAATGCTAATGAAAAGTCACAGTCACGTAGAGGGAAAATATAAAAAGCACGCTTTCAATTCATAAATTGTTAATTTAAAAAAATCTGGAATCTCACAATGATATTCTGAATGTTATATATTATTTAGTTTTTTTTTTTTTTAAACATTACTGCTGACATGTCATGAAATCATCACAGTGCACAATAACATCTTATCATTTCGAGCTCAGAGTGTTGCCTGTTTGTGTAAGGGAAACAGTTTGGCACCCGATCAAAGTGTCTCCTGCCCATCTTGTAAAAAAAAAAAAAGACAAACTTCGACTACAACACAGACAGGAGACACTTTGATCTAGAAAAGAAAATATGTTAGTGTTTACTAAGTGGCAGATGGTTTTAATAGTTTTAAAATGAAACAGAATAAAAAAACAAAATGGCACAATATTCTTATATAATGTACAGTACTAATGAAATGCCACAAAATGAGTATAAGACAGGTAAAATGTGAAGTGAAGGTAGGAAAGAGCATTTCTGGAGGGCCCTTTTCCTGGATGTGACTAGGTTGAAGCCCAGTGAGCAGGTCCTCACACAGGGCATCTGGAAGGGGATTTGGGAGAACTTAATGTTGTGAAATGTTGCTTCTCACTTTTGAAACAGGACGGGGTGTTTTTCTGAAGGTGTGCAGTGGATGGGGTCTCCATGGGGCTGCTCCTGGAGCGGGGCTGGGAGCCACTTGCTTTGGGGTTTGTTTAGAAAGAGAGATGAGGTCCAACAAGGGTGACACTTGCAGCTGGCTTGTTCAACATTCAAAAAAAAAAAAAAAAGTCATCTACACGAGCAAGAATGTATATTTGGTGAATACATTTCTTGAGCAAAAACGAAAACCAAAAGAGCTGCCCAGTCTGATGTTTACGAGCATGAACTTGAGATCATTAACCGTGGTACCTTGGGATCTGTTCCAGTAAGTCCTGAACCAGCGACTGACTCAAACCATCAGGCGGCAGCTCCTGGGGAAGAGGGCGCAGACGTCACAGGGTTGTGCGTGAGCATTCATTTGTAACAACAATAATATTTTTGAGAGCTCCGGCGTCAAACAGAACGGTGTTGTAGTACACACGCGGCGCGCAGTGCCCAGAAACAAACGCTCACGTTGTCATCGCAAAGACACCCCCGTGAGGGCGCAGGGAAATCAGCCCAGCGGTGCCAGGCCAGACAACTGGTGTGGTTAAAGTCGATGCTAGAGGGAAAATGAACTTTCCTGTTGCAGCTGGGCAGGTTGGTAAAAGCCTGGTGACAGTTCCCATCCCTGTTTGATAATTTTTCCCCCTTTATTTTAATTATGAATGTGTAACCCTGAGCTGCTGCCATTCCCAGGTCAGGCTGGGACAGGAGGAGGAGATGGCATTTATGCCATCAAAATTGTGGGTGCCAAAGCCCACAGTCACTCCATCAGGAGAGGTAGATGCCACAGGGGGTTGCTGCGCTCCCTCAGGGCCTGATCCTGCCATCCTGCTGCGTGCCAAGATGCTGGGAGCCTGCCCTCACAGTCTGCAGGGTGCCCTGAAATCTCTTTGTCATGGCACTTGTTACACGTGGCTTTGCCAGAAGGGTAAGAAGGGTTTTGCAGAAAGCGAGCCCATGGCTCACAGAGGGTTACCGCAGGAGGAAGCATTGGGAGGAGGAAAGGCAGATTTCAAGCCCAGCATCAGCCAAAAAGCTGAGACTGAAGGAAGCTGTGCTAGAAAGGAAGAAAATAGAGGGGATTTGAATAGATCCGAGCCTGCTGAGAGGGATGAAGAAGGAGAAAAGCACCACAGGAACAAAACGGTTCCAGCAACTTTCCGCAGGCAGAGCAAGGAGAATTCATCATAGGAAACAGAGAAAGGGGCTGTGAAGGAGGCGAGAAGGGCCATGGGGAGGAGGATGCATCCAGGGGTGCTCCCAGCCTCCAGCCAGGCGTCAGACAAACCTGAGGCAAGCTGAGAGAGGAGAGGGTCTGGCTACCGTGCCTGACTCCTGCAGTCCCCGCGTGTGCTGTGCCCTCTGTGAGCATCTGGGAGAAAGATGTTCCCCAGCCTGTGACTCAGAACATGCTGTAAGAGTGGTCAATCCCTCCCTTCGTGTGATAGCTGGATTAGCAAATTAAAAAAAAATAAACAAATAAAAAAGGAAGGAGGGAAGTAACTGGATTCCCTAACCTACCCCAGCTCATTGAGATGGGCTTCAGTGGCCCACCACAGCCCAGGCAGATGAGGACACCTTTAGGGTGGTGGCCTTGTGCTTCCACAGGCTGGCTTTCCCTCCCAGGCACTTTGCAAGCCTTAGTTTAAGCCTGAGTGGGGTGTATGGGCTTTAGCTGCAGATATTTAACAATTAGCTACAGCTGAGCCAGTCACCCCCCTGAAATCTCCTTGATGTCCAGCAGAGAAGAGGCATCTCTCCAGATCTGGATTACATGGACCCAAAAAGAGTGCCCGGGAGCTTAAGCAGGGATGCTGCACATCAGGATGCCCTGCAGAGAAAAACTGAGGGAAACAAGATGATTGCTTGCAAACGTGCAAAGACAGTTTACTAGTGAAATCTGTGAGGTTAATGAGGTTGTAGAGCAACACAGCTTGTGTTTTTGACCTTTGGTATTTAGGAAAGACATACAGAAACTAGCTCAAATACACAGAAGGCTGACACGTGTAACTTCTGGGGTCACAAAGGGCTCTCCATGGGAATAAGTGAGGGGGGAGAGGATGGGAGATGTAGTGACAGGTGCTGACAGAAACGAAGGGAGGGAATTGCTCCATGGGCAGATGAGGAGCAATGGCCTGAAACTACAGGGGAAAAATCAATCAGGTTAGACTCGGACTTAAAGTTTTTGGCAGGCCAGGTGGTTGTGAGAAGTCACCCACAGATGTCAAGAAGTTTACGAGAACTAGGTGGTGTCTTGTCCTGCAAAACACAGGGGTCAGCCAGTGTCGTCTCGATAGGTTTCACCATCTGTACCATAAGCTCCGTGCCCCTCATCCCTGCACGCAGCCCCAGGACACGCTTGTGAAGGTGGCTGGGATCCTGGGGTCACTGCAGATGCCACAGCAAGGCCATTTGTAAGGGCAAGGGCCCCAGGTGAAGCTGGCTGGGATTGCACGGAGCTCGACCTGAGCTTCGGAAAGGTTTTCCACAGGCAGGAAGTGTTTATCTAAACACAGCCCCCCTGGCTGTTTTGCTCAAGAGTGAAGTCTGATTTTCTGAGAGCCAGAACTAAACAGAGGTAATTATCAGTGCTGTGTTTTCAAGATGGGCCTCAAGATAATGAAAGTAATTCTGTTTCCCATGTGAAATTCCCATGTAACTCGCTGACAGCTGAGTGCAAATGGCAAACACCACTCGGGGTTCAATACCACAAATGTTTTTGTGCAGAAATCAATTCATTGATGGAGGCAGCATTCACGGCTGGAAAAACTGTGTCAGCTCCCTCCCAAAAACCTAGCTATGAGTTTTAGGAAACGAGGCTACCTATGCGGCTGTGTGCCATCGACTTCTTTAAGGTGCTACATGCTCCACTTCCACCTGCATCCTTTCCCTCTGCCTTCCAGTGCTCCAGGTGCTCTGGGGTGGATTTTGTGCCACTTGTCCCTAGAGGCCATGGTGATGGCTCCGGCACCGCCGCCTCCACCAGCGATGTGATGAATGTGTGGGGAGGTGGTGCGAGAGGTTGCTTTTGCTCTCCCTGCCTGAGGATGCTTGAAACGGCTGTATGGCTTGTCACGGGGAGGAACAACTCTTTGGAGGTCATCATAGCGTATCAGGTTTCTTCTTCGCTGAGGATCGCAGAGTCAAAAAAAGACAAAAAACCCACAGAAGACCAAGTACAGCTGTTGTTAAAAATGAGGACTAAGCACAGAACCCAGCTTTGTTGAGCCCATGCAACTCTGGGAGGTAGCGAAGGGACAGACTTGCTAAAGGATTTATGCCAGCACACTTGTCCTGCTATAAAACCATGATGTTGGGATGTATCCAGCACCACTACTGGACTGCACGGAAAACAAATGTCTACAAAATGTTCTTCAAAATGTGATTTTGAAAGCCTGAGCTAGTTGGGAAATTCTGTAGGTACCAACATGGTGCAGCCTGGAAAGCTGGCCAAGTTCACCCCAGTTAGAAGCATCTTCTCCCAAATCTGCCAGTAAGTGTGCAAACTAAAATTAACCACAAGCAAATTTTTGCCACTTGCACCCATCCAAAGGTGTTGGACCTCCGTGGGGGCTCCGAGAGCTGTCTCAGATGGAGGCAGTGACAGAGACCCTCCTGCAGCAGCCCAGGAGCAGAGGCCCACTGCAGTTAAAGCTTCCACATGGTTGAAGCTTGGAATGGAAAGGTACCAAAATGAGCTTTTTTTTTTTGTTGTTTGTTTGTTTTCTGGAGCTTTTTGCTAAGCAACTAGCGCAGGTTTCGGGGGAGCTATGTTAGGCTGGTGGTTGCTCTCCTCTCCCTGCCCACCCCTCAGAAGCACGTACCTGGTCTGCGGGCAGCAAAACCAGCAGCTGGGTCCTGCCGAGGACTTCTCCTCCTGTGGCCTTGAAAATATGGGTGGGGAGAGGGAAAAAAGAAGATTTTGGTTGTTAGCACTCTTCTGCCCTGCTAGCTCATTTAAAAACAGAGGCAGAAAGACAAGATAAGGAACTCTGTGGTTTCAACTTCTAACCTCAAGCAGCAAACACTCCTCAAAAACAGTTTACTATGCGGTCACGTTGCTTCAAAGAAAGGATAAGGAGTCCAACTGAAAAAAAAAGCAAAAAACCAACAATATAGTAATTGGAAAATAGTGTTTAGTCACAGAGGAGCTGTAAATACAATAGGGGATGCTCCGAGATCTAAAAGCTTCAATGGTTCAATAGAGTTTCTCTCCCAGGAGGTTTCTATTTATTTATTTTTTCTTCTTGCTGAGCTGCCTCACTCACTATCGATACAGGCACCTCCTGCCGACTCCTACTTCCAGCAAACAGCGAAATTGTTAAGCCCTCCTCCCTCCCTCACATCCCATTAATTTTATTCTTTCTTCAGCCTGCGCCAGGAATATATTTATGTGGAATTCGCTAAGATGTTGCAACCTCTATTCAGTTTATTTCAAGTCAGTACAACGAAGCAAGGCAAGGCAGGGCGCTGAAGCTAGGGAGGAACACAGAAAGGAGAAGTTCAGAAATTTATGGCCATTTCGGACTGCTGAGTTTCATTTTCATGTCTACCACCAGCACGGTACTCACAGAGCAGGTTGAAGATTGAAAACAATAAGGAAGAATTTACTACTAATACTTTCTGGTATTGTTAAGTATATATTTAAAATTTCCAATCCTTTATTAAATATTAATTGATAATTAATATCAATTAATAATTAATATTAATAAAGGATTAATATAATTGACATGAATTAATATAATTTAACAGTTAAAACTCCACAGAAATAAAAACAAAACACAAATGTTCTGTAAATGCAGATGCTGCCAGGACTGAGCTAGCAGCTTTCATAAACTGATACCCGTTGGACTTAAAGGCTATGTAACAGGCTGCCTCCTTTCCCCCTGTGTCTAAAGAGTGACGGAATTCCTAGTCTGGCTTCCCTTTTTCCCCCTTTCTTTCCATTTTTCCTTTGGGTGATGCTAGCCCCTTCCGACAGCCCCCGCTTCGTCTCCCCTCCTTTTCCCCCCAGGGACAGGGGTCCCGGGGCAGGTCCCTGCTGCACCCCTGGGGGTGGCATTCAGCAGCCCCCTTTGACCCGACCGGACAGCAGGCAGAGGAGACACAAAGGTGACAAAGGGAAACCTTTGTGGCGCTGGGGATGACTCCCGCTATTAGTCCCAGATGCTCGGAGCAGAAACGCTGCTTTGCACATCGGCAAGAGGCAGGAGCAAAGGAGAAAAACAGATTCATTCCATTTAAAGTCAACATGAAAAGAAAAGGGAAAAAAAAAAAAGAACAAAAGCACCGTCAGTTTTTGTTATCAGGAAGGCGGTGGGATGCAGAAATGCTGCATTTTAAATTGGCTTACAGCATTTGGATTTTTGACTTGCATTTTGTGGAAGGAAAACAAACGCCACAGGCTGGAAAACATCAAGAGCCCCAGTGTATTTCCTTTTAGAGGAGCATTTCAGGTCATCCCTGGAGCCGTGAGGGGGATGCAACAGGGAAGCTAGATGGTGGCCAAAGGTTGCTGGGGAGAAACCCTGCTGCTGGGGGGCTTTGCTTGAGTAGCCCCCAGGGGACAGCACCCAGATGCTTGTCCTTGTGAGGTCCTCTGCCTTGCCCACAGCCTCAATGAACAGCAGGAGAAAAACAGACACAGGGGTGTGTGTATATGTAAATATACAGAAAGACATACACACTCATATGCTTTTTTTTTTTTTTTTTTTTCCAGGGTGGGGTCTGACACTTCCTCTGCAGGTTTCGCTGGGGCAGATGCACACTTTGCAGAGAACAAACAGCCTTTTCCCTCCCTTTCAAAGCAGGTGCCAGGGAGAAGGTATCCAGCTGAGACATCCTGCCTGCTCCGGCCGCAGGGGAGTATGCCTGGAGGTGTCCCCCAGGGGCTGGGGTATTTGTTTTTATTTTAATATCCTCGGCTATTTATGTTATGTTATTTTATGTTATTTTAAGTTATTTTATGTTATTTATTATTTTATTTTATTTTATTTTATTTATTTTATTTTATTTTAATTTTATTTCATCTCATCCATCTCGTGGCACATATTACCAACCTCTGATGGATGCTGCTTATTCCAGGGCCCCATGAGTAGGCAATAAGCCTATTGCTAAGGGCTTTAAAAACCAATCTGCCAGCCTCTGGGCTCCTTTCCTGCAGGCTCCTAGCATCTGACTTTGCTTTTGTGGCTGCTGCTGAGTCCTGAGCTCATGCTTTGGTGGACACCAAACACAGGACCTGGCTCTTGACCGGCATCGGCCTGCGCAGAGCCCGCATGAACTAGGACTCCCCACCCACCCAAACCCCAATTTTGCAGTTATCTGTTGCATTTCAGCCCTTTCACTGACCACTTGCCCTTCTGCAGTTCCCACAGTGTGTTCTTGCCTTCAGATAACTTCTTATCAGCAGCAGGTTCTGCCTCCTCACCCCTCACCCTTTCCCCAGGCCACTTAGGAAGATGCTGAGCAGCCGAGGGTGCTGCGCAGACCCCGTGGAAGGTCCCTGCCATCACGCCTCCCTGGTGAGAACTGGCTGTTTACTCCTGACCTCCATTTCCCATTTTTCAGCCCGTTATCTGCACGTAGCAGGACCCACTTTCTTATTTATGCCTGGATGGCCATGATCCTGAGGAGATCTCTGCAGCGTCACCTCGTCCTGAGCAGCTCAGGAGCTGCTGGGCCCACGGGCCAAGCCTTCAGACGGCTGTAGACGTGCCTGCATGCCCAGAGCCACCCCACCTGGCTTTGAACACCTCCCTCACGTGTCTTTGGTGGGAGAACATGAGCTGTAGGTCCCCTCTGGAGTCAAAGGGAGAGAGGGGCACCTCTGGGCCCTTCAAGGGGCTGATCTTTGCCCTTCATCTAATGAGGGGTCCTCAGGCCGCTGAGCTGCTGACAGGGCTAAATAGTAAATGGCTGAAATCATGGCTTGGCGGGAGTCTACAGCCACATGTATGCACATGTGCTGCTGGGACCAGCGTGGCTTGTGAAGAAGCCCAGCTGGTGTTGTGGTTGGGATGGGGCTCAGACCTTTATGGACTCAGCACTAGAAGTCTGTGCAGCACCTATAATGGCATCAGACTTCTCTTCACATAGCACATACCGGACAAGCACGGCTTGCTTCTCTTCGCTCAGCTCCGGACGACGAAAATAACATGAAACGGCAACAATTCTCTTATTGTTTCACTTAATGATCATTTTCTCCTCTCCCCTCTCCCTGCCCCTGTGAGGGACATTTTGGCAGTTTGCAAACATCCCCCTGTTCACATTCAGTGAGTGTTACTGCAGGCATTTCTTTCATGTGACAGCTTACAAAAAGGGATGTGAAAGCTTTCCTTCTTGTCTTCCTGGCCTTTCCCTCCATCATCTGACCCTCATGAATGCTATCCAGCAAACAGTTTGCCTTTCTTGCATGGTAAGATCTGGAAATAATTGCCTGCCACAGCACTTATTTCCATCAGTGAATAAGCTTGTGTAATCAAACTGTGGTCTTTGCTCCACAGCTCATTTTCTTAACTCAGAAATGTGTTTTTATTCTTTTGCACCATTGCATATATTCTGTTTATCCC
This sequence comes from Cygnus atratus, assembly GCF_013377495.2. Classification (NCBI taxonomy): domain Eukaryota; kingdom Metazoa; phylum Chordata; class Aves; order Anseriformes; family Anatidae; genus Cygnus; species Cygnus atratus. The sequence goes on along the minus strand of NC_066362.1, from coordinate 178,120,225 downwards.
CACATTTCACCGTTGCCAATAAAGTAGGAAAATAAGGGATAATCACCACTTAAATGCTTTCAAACCAATGCCATGTGTGGGGAAAAAAAAATCCCAAACTAAGGAAAAAGTCCTAGCATCCTCGAAAGAATGTGCATTGATTGTGCCCTAGCCGAAATACCCGGTTTGTCTGATGGATCGTATTAAACTCACGGTCCTGACAACCTGACAAGCCACCTTTTGTTTCATCCCATCTCCAGCCACAGATCAAAGGTTGGCTCAGATCAGCAGCTCAGTAGTTACTGTTCTTCCTGATCCCTTGTTTGTGTTTGATATAGCAAGCCCTGGGAGCAGGGAATGTCATAATTTTGTGCCATTGTAAAGCTCCGAGGAGATTACGGATAACAATAATACAGACACACATAAGGAGCAGAGGCAGTACTCAAACAGGAGAACAACTGCTATCTTTATGGGGCTTGTTATCTTAAATTAAGCAAAAAACAGTTTTGGGGTGCGGATTCCACCTTTTTAATTTCCTGAAAATACAAGGGTCGAAGTACTTCTTTCAAAATACGTGCCCTGAGAAGTGTACCTCATGGCACAGGGAAGAAGCTGTGGATCTGTGCGTGCTTTTTTCGGTTCATCCCAGGACTGGCCACGGAAAAATAAACTGGCTTTATGTGGACATTTCCGTGACCTGGCCACCACCTGAGCATCATTTTCCTCACCTGGTGGATGGTGAACATTGCTTCTGTGCACTCACCTCCATGCAGTGACCCCAGACCAGGTGATCTGAGCGTCCTACCTACATCAGTGATGTTCCCGTGTCCTGGGATGGCTCCAGGGAATGACATGGGGTCCCAGCACACATCATGGAGAGGTTGTTTCCCCCTCACTTCCAAATCCAGGGGGTCTCAGGTGCAGCCACCCCACTTTCACACCTCTAAGCAGTGCTACTGCAGGTTTTGTTAAAAACAAAGGAACCCCAAAACACAGCTAAGTGCCCAAGCCATTTCTTTAGAAAAATGTGGGCAAGCTTTTTCCATATTTAACAACATATCCTACCTGCTAGCTGCTTTTAGCCACTCCACTTATGCAAAGTAGAAGTAAACCCAGGTTGAGCAGCTACTTGTTTAACAGATTTAATTTTATTCACACCTTGGGAGTGATCAAAAGCAGGATAGCAAATCTGGCATGAATGCATACAGGCGTTAGAGATAAAGGTGAAATCTTGATTACACAGAAACTGTTGAGACTTTTCCTAAGAATTTCTCACCCACTGGCATCAGACCCACTGGCACCAGTCCTGGCATGAGACTCAATGTCAAGCCAATGTTCTAAGGTTGATCTCCCCAGTTCAGCTGAACAACTGAAGCTGACAACTTCCAAGGATGAGGCTCTGCAAGGCAGATTTTCTCTATTAGCTGGCATTAACGTGAAGCCAGAGGAGTTATTCCCAGTATATAGCGGTTTAATTAAAATTAGCCGGATCATCCATTAGTGGAAATTAGCAAAGGGGAACACATCAGGGAGCTCCTTGCAGAGAAATGTGGGCAGCAGTAGGATTCCCAGCTCCCTGGCTGGGCTAATAAGGTCTGCCACAGGGGCTGGTTCCCGTGGCACAGACACGGGGCAATAAAGTGCGGTCTGGGGCTGTGCTCCCAGGGAAACCTGCCTGCCGTGCTCCCATGTCTGGGCTCGAGGCTTCTCCAGGTTAATAATAAACACAACCCACCGAGAGTGATATACAGGACACGTTTATTACCATGTCCTTTAGAAGCAATTTCCTTTCTGTTCTGTTTTCTCACAGGCAGTGTAATTACCGAGTTAAGGAGAACACGGGAAAAAAAAAAAAAGTTTCCAGATTTGATCCTTCCCAGATGAAATGACAAAATTAATGAACCGGCGTAGTCTCTTCAGAGATGTAAGGATATATACCTTGGGGGTAACAGCTGCTTTTCAGCAAGTCTCCAAGTGAAGGGCCACAGTGAAAACAGCTCCATGTAGGTACAGCTTAGCAACAGGAGATTTTAAAACAATGATACCCAAGCCATTGCTTTGTGCCTACGTGGAAGGCAGGCATCGTGGCATACCCAGCTATGCTCTGCAAAACAAGCCCAGCCACCACTGTTCTTCACATCACAGAATGCTATTTATTTATAGAAAAATAAATATCGAGATAAAACCTTTATGCTGTTGAAGCAAGTTGGCCATTCACTTTGCTAGAAGTAGGATTTCCCAAGCACACTGCCTTGTTGTGGGTTGTGCAGGGGGAAATGCTGTGCATTTTGTGTTGCATGTCCTTCTGTCCTGCTCTGCAGCAACATCACCAGGGGTCTGTTTAACCTGGGGCCAGAAGAAAATCCCTCTACTGCAAATTGCTCACCAGCAGGTGCCTTAAGTCATCTTAATAGTCTCAAAAGCCATAAGGCTGAGAGAAGTGTAAGTGAAGGTGTCCAGGCTGAAAAGCACAGGGAAAAGGCCTTAGGATTTCTCTGCACCAATGTGCCCAGCGAGAAATAGTTTCCATGCATGCTTTCAGCCTCTTCTGCTTGGAAAGAAAGGACACAGCCTTGAGGCACGATCCCTACAATGGGCTCTATGTAAGATGCTGCTTATAAGCATTTGTCAAGCTGCAGTGAGTGCAGGACAGCGTGGCGACGTGTCCTCATTCAGCAGTGCTTCCCATGGGCAATGGATCATGCTGGGAACTGGGCAGGCCGCTGCTCAATGCTGGCAGATGAAAGCAATCTGAGGTGTCTGTGCTTTAACCTCTAAATCCCCTAATGATTTGCTTTCTGACATCCTCAGAGGGCCTGCATCAAGTCTCTCTGACCATAGGGCAGAAATCTCTGGGCAGCAGGACCTGGGGGTTAAAGCGTCCCCTGGAAAGTGCTCCCTGACTCCCTCTTGCTCATAGCTTTGGAAATTTTCAGGGAATGATGCACAAAACATGCTCATGGAGCTGCTAGGCAGGCAAGGGCCCTCCTCCAGCACAGCCAGCACAGGGGATGACCCCTCAAGCAGGAGGATCACAACCCCTCAGAGGGGTCAAACCCCTCTTCCCTATAGGGCACGTTCCCAGCCGGGTTTTTGGGGGCCACTGTCCGGTGGGGCTGGGCATGAAAGCTGCCCCCACCAGGGTGGGCACTGTGGAGCCCCAGGAGCACCTCATGGCTCCAAAATCCCTGGCATATAACCTTATTTTGGTCCATCAGTCTGGTGCACAACTTGTGCTTTTCGCCAAGCTGCTGCGGTGGGGTTGGCATGGATGGGGATGTTTACTGCAGCCGAGAGATGGGTACCCTGGGGTTGGCGATGCTGGGATATCCCCGCGCCGTGGGTCAAACATAAAGAAGTAATTAAGGCTTAATCCTTCCGAGGCAGAAGTTAGGGGTTGGATTTCAGCTGGTGTAAATCAGCGTGGCTCTGATGGGGCCAATGGAACAAACCCTGCTTGTGCCAGCGCAGGCTCTGGCCTGGTGCCTCCCATTGTGCGCAGTCACAAACACTGCCGAGTGCCATGAAATTAGAAGGAAAGCTTAATAAAATCATGTTTTGCATTGTCCTCAGCACAGGCAGGCTGGGAATGGCACAGCAGCCACGTATTGCCAGTGGCTCTGGCCCGTGTTGTTTTCGAGTCTCACCAGTGTGTGCGGAAATTAATATTAATACGGCTACATGGTGAAAAGTATTATTCGCTGCACTATTCATTAATTTAGCCTTATAGCTAAACAATTCACTTCATTTAGCCTTATAGTTTTTATTTTAATTCACACAGGGCACTTTCGACTACTTCGCAAGCTGAGCTGCTCTCTAGACAACCTTCCTGGGAGCGCAGGAGCTGGTGCCCAGCAGGGGCTTGCTTGTGTGCTGTCCCTCGAAATCTTGTACTAGCCTACTCCTCTTTCCATAAACAAGAAAATGTGATTTTCTAAAATCCAGTCATTTGCTGCCTGGGGTTTAGATGCCTCCCTAAAAATTGTAATTAAATTTTTGCATGTTCTATCTCAAACTCAGTTGGTGTGATGTTGCTTGGGATATTAAAAGGTGCGATTACCTTAAAAACAGTAACAGCATATTTGATATTTAATTATATTACACTTCTGATTTGCAACAGAAGCAACTTAGTGGTCCAACCGAACACTGGAGCTGAAAAAAAGCAAATTACATTTTACTACTTGGGAGTGTAATAGCCTTTATTCTTGCAATTACTCACCTACGTCTTCTCAGATTAGAGTTAATTACTGAAAAAGATAAGCTGTTCTTGCTTTCACTGCTCCAGCTCGGGCAATGCTGGATCAGTATGACACGGTGCATGTTCACTGCCCTCCGAAAGACATATTCTCAAGTGAAAATTGACAGAACAATTTCAGCAGACATAAAACCATCACCTGAATTTGCACAAGGGCCTGCAGATGCTGCTGCCGCAGAGTAAGTTTTTGCTCTGTTGTCTTCAGAGATGAATTGAGAGTGTGATGTTGTCTTAGAGATTGTGAGTGCATCCGTCCTCACATGCACTAATGCTTCAGTTTTATGGCCATGGCAGACCCAAGGTGGCTCACTCTGCACTTCCATGAGCAGAAGGAGCCTTGCCAGGCCAGGTGGATGATGACAGAAACCTTCATAGGCACCCTTGGCATCTGTTAAGGGGTTATCAAGCATCTGTGGATCCCGGTTCAATTTTTCTTAAGCTGGTTAAAGACTTCCTGAACAGAGGGGTTTCCAAACAGCCTAGGCTCAGACTTTGCCCCCTGCACCACAGAGAGCATCTTCATAGCTCAAATTGGAAGAACCTGGGATCTTCCTGCTATGCTGGGTGAGAAGGGCATTCAGTGTCTGGGCCACCAGGTCTGAACGGCGTGAATTATCCCAGCAGGTGTGTGAAGCTGAAGCATGAATTCCTTCAGCAGGATTAATATCTGGACTTCAAGGAGTTATTCTGGCTTCTTCTACCTGGACTTCTGGGTTGTTCTGGTGCTGGCAGCTCCGATCTGTCCACCTCTGCTTTGGCCCACAAAAGGTGTAGAGCAGATCCCACCTTTGTAAAACACTTTGCTACTACAGGTGGGCCGTGCTCCCCAAGCATTTCTAAATATCTTTGCACCAATGTGCCTGGCTTCCCTCCTGTCCTCGTTTAAATCCCCCTTGAACACTCGCTCCTTCCAAGAGGCCAATAAATGCTAACCTATGTCAAGATAATGTCATTATCGCTACCATCTATGGAGTAAGTCATCAAGTGCTGAAATAAATCACTTTCCCTGGGGGTTACTGCCTAAAAGCCAAATGTAATCAGTAAAGCTCGGGTTTGACAAGGCTGTCACAGATAGAATTCATTTACTAATGAGTTGCAGCCCGAAGTCCACATCGGTAATGTGTCTGTGGTTTTAATGAAACATTACAGAGACCTTCTTCTTAGCATTTGTTGCTTGTTAGATATGCTCTTTGTCAGATATGCCTTCCCACTCGATGGGAAACTTTTTTTCCTCCTCTTCCCCCGGCAGAACAATAGGGCTTCGAAGGCTGCCCTGCTAAATACTGTTTTCTAAAATAACTTTTGGTCCTTTGGGATAATGTACCCCTCCTGCCTAACCCAACACGCCAGCTCAACCATTGCCTGGCCGTGGAGCGACGCTTCTTCCCTTTGCAGCGATTTTTATAAAATAGTTTCTCCTGACAACTGCTGAGAGAAAAATAAAGGTGCTCTCCACTTACCCTGCTATCAGGAGAAAACTTGAATCATTGATAAGGATGGTCTCCTGGCAACCAAATGCAGACTACAGCCATAATAACAGCACTTTGGGAGTAAATTACTTAGTCTGGTGCACGCCAAGCCCCGCTCTCCAATTAACGGCGAATTCATATCAGCTCCATTGTCTGGCAGACACACGGTAACAGCCCTGGAGTGATCCTAGAGCATCATTTTGGGCAGTACGACTAAACTGGGCTACATTCGGGTCTCCCAAAGACTAATCGTGTTCAAGAGGTTTGGCAGATGTCCTAAAGGATTCAATAGAAAAACAAGGTTTTTTACCTTCATCTACCCTACAGAATGCTATAGTGAATTCTGCTCAAGGAAGACTCCTAGAAGCTACAAAAAATGATATTCACTGTTGTAGGTTTTTGAATATTTTGCCTAACTTTCCCCATAGAAAAAGTAACTTAAATGCCATAAAGCAGAGAGTTTATTATGGCGCGGCATTTTTATGAAGAAAACTCATTCTCTGCAGGAGAATCATCTACTACATCATTGTTCTGCTGAAATGTAAGCAAAGGTCAAAAAGGATGAAAAATGATGTTTTTCAGTAGGTAATAGGTTAACCTGTGAAAAATACCTTTCCCTGTCACAGCTCACTGCCTAAATCCATCACTCCTCAGCTCTGCTCCTTGCCATGAATCTCCTTTTCTCACCTGCTCCTCGTTCAGCATTTCCGCAGGGGAAGGAGGCATCCTCGGTGGCTTTTTTTTTTTTTTTTTTTACAAAAAGCTTTTCATGCTACAGTTTGTGTCCTTTTAAGTGGTGTGCTAAGGTCTCCCCGTAATTTCTCTGGGCTTAGCTGTAAAATGGGTGGAAATATTACAGATGCCCTTGCTTTGTCTGATTTTCCTAGTTAGGGTCCGGCACAGTGATAGTGCTGAACACCATTGAAACCAAATACTTTCAAGGCCATGCTAGAGGAGTTATAAAGCTGGAGGGCACAGCAAACAAGAGTGGAACTCATTAGCTGCATGACCATTAGTGCAAAGTGAGTCAGGGCACTTTGCAGGGCACTTTTTGTATGGAGACTTGATGAGTAAGCCAGAGGTTTCAAAAGGAGGATTTTGGATACCTGCAAGGATCTCACCAACCCCAAAGAGTTCTCCAGGATGACAAGAGAGCTAAAACAAAGAAATGCATGTATTCCTCGTACTTTCTACTTAAATAACTTATCTTGGGTTACAAACCAAGGTGGTGAGGATATGAGGATATAGGGTGCTTCAGATCCTAAAAGAAAGGAGGCTGAGGAATGTTTGCACATGTGCAGAGATTATTTCATGGCAGCTTTCACATGGCCATATGAAGAAAAGCTATTTAGTATTGCCCATGAACAGCAGGGAGCAAAGGACACAGACATGCCCATCCAAATGCCACCCATGAACCCAAGGGCGATGAATTCTTCAGCCGAGACTCAAGAAGGAGCTCATGAGAGTGACTTCCCTGTCACTTCTGTGGCTGTACCTGGGTCGTAAAATCCAGCCTGGAGGTGGGTTTGGGCCCCGGGCCACCTCCTGCCCTCCTCTCTGCTCGGAGGAACTCTTGAGGGTAAGAGCAGGTGGTGTCCCAAGGCTTATGGAAGTGGATGGGCTGCATGAGGTGCTGGGATGGGAGACCCATTGGAGACCAGCTCTGCTGTCCCAAACCCATCATGGTGATGCAAACCCATGCAAAGGGTGGCTGGTATTTTTGGGCTCCACCTGCCCATGCGCTGTCTGCCATGGAGGCACAGGACCAAAACACCAAATAGCACGTTGGCTGTGGAGAGGGAGGCCACAAGGAGAGGAAGCTCTCACCCCTACACCCCCATCACAGTTGTCTGTTTTATTAATTACCTGCAAGGAGGGAATTCAAAAGTGCAGACATAGGAGATCTCTGGGGTCTCTGCAGCTCTTGCAAAAGCAGAGTTAAAAAGCCCAGAACATCCTTCTCAGGGCAGCTTCAGAGGTTTCTCTCTCTCTCTCCATTTTTTTTTCCTTAAATTTCTGTGTCAGCTTCTCAGCTGTACTTGCATATGTGGTACACATGGAGGAGAAAAAAAAAAAAGAAAAAGAAAAAAGAAATGTCTGGCGCCAAACGGGGCCTGCTGCAGCTTTTAACAGTCCTCTCCACTTACTATTAAAGTGCAGCTTTGCCCAGTGAAAATGCTGCTTTATTGCTGCAAAAATACTTACCAAAGGCACGGCCCTTGGAGTGCAGCCCTGGTGTCAGCAGGGAAGTGTGCCGCAAAGCAGATGGCCCTGGGGTGGTGTGAGCGGCAGCCAGGTCGGGCTGTCCATGCTCTACCAGGGTCACCGAGCCCTGCTGGTGCTGGTGGTGGGGTCCAGCATCCCCGGGGCACAGGGAGCTGGTGGATGGATGGGTTTGGGTTGTTGTAGGTGAAAGTTATGGGCTACATGGTGCGCACGCTGAGGTTTTCTACTAAATGCCCCAAATCTCAGGGCTGGATGATCCTCCCCACGGCTCGTATTTTGCATGAATTACCTGATAAAAAAATGATCCTGGAGAAGGATGGGCAATGCTTGGCCTCGCCTGTTGCACAGGGAGGGGCGTTGCTTTCGGTGCCCAGGTGGGCACCACCACTGGGGAGCTGCCCCGTGTCTCCCCAGTCTTCCACCCACCGTGCTCCCCTTCTTACACAAACCCCCCCGTGGCCCATGGAGCTGCCAGGAGGACCCGCCCCTTTTTGAGGCCTGTGTTGGGATTGGGAAGTGGCTGGCAGCTCCTTTGAAGCCACCTGTCCCCCATCTGCCTGCCAGCTGACCTCCCCGCCACAGCTGCCCGCAGAGGATCGGGGATGGGAGGCAGAGCAGGGGCGATGCTGCGGCCCGGTGGCTGGCAGGATGGAGAGAGGATTTCCCAAGCAGCCCCTTGGGTCTTCGTCCCCCTTCCCATTGTGGCTGGCAGTCGCCAAGCAGCAGGCTAAAATCTTTTTATGGTTATGCCAAATTGCATGCCAGCTGCTTGCACAGAGGATGTCTGGCTTGGAGATGCGTCAGGGCAGTGCTGGGTACGGTGTAAACCTGCATTGTGTTTTAGAGGTGCTCAAGAGCTGGGAACAAAACAGGGCTGGCAGTGGGCAGCAGGGTGTCTTAACTCTGGTTGCTGGAGTTGGCCATACCCCTAGGGAAGAGGGTTTCCTTTTCAAGAGGAGTTTTCTCACATGTGGTATCTGTGGTTGTTCTCAGCAGCCATACACATCTCACCTACCTGATGGCATCCTCAGTCAACTTCTGACGGCTGTCTTCCCTCTTAAACACAACAGGAGGCTGTGAAATGCTTCGTTACCAAAGCTCAGTCTTCTAGCTACACAGCATCTGTGATCAATATCCATTTTAAGGCATCCTGCATGACCCTACAGAGGTTTCCTCACCAAACAGGATGCAGAATAGATGGGAAAGGGTGCGCTGTTTCTTCTTTTATCTTTTTCTTGTCTTCTGTGTAGTTTCAGCATGCATATTCTTGAATTTCCCATCTCAAATATGTACACCAGTGCTTATGCTCTAACCAGCTCTGTGACAGTTTCATATTCATCTTTTCCTGTAGTGACCCTTTGGTGAAGACCTGAACTTTTTAACAGCCACAGTCAACTAAGATACAAAAATGGAAAATTAAAATTAGAAGTCACATTTCATTAGGGAACCATTAATTGCAGGGCATTAAGTGGTGGTAGGACTGGTAGAAATTGGGAAAGAAAATAATCAGCTTCAGGAAAACTGTTTTTTTTTTTTTTTTTTCTTGCCAGCATTGCCAAGCTTTCAGAACATTTTGCCGTGCTTAAAGTTACCTTTCTGGGGAAAAGAAAAGGACCCCCTTTTTTCAGAACAGTCTCTGGGAAACTGAGAGAAATTGTACATTCAGTCACCCCGGCCATGCTGAAATTTCTGTGGCAACCCCAGGCAGAGGCAGAGGTGAAAAATATTGGGTTGGAGTGGAAAGGAACGAGTGGCTGTTCTCGGAGCATAAGAAAATAACACAGGTGTTAAAGTGCCCACCAGCGCCAACCCAAACAAAGGGTGGTCTGGTCTTAATTTTCCTTAGAGTTACAAGGGTGTAGTTTCTAGCTACAATACAATTTCTTTCCGTAAAAATTTAGCTTAGGAATCAAGATGATTTTTTTTTTTTTCATCTGAAAAATTAACAAGTCCAGGGATTTCTGGCCTCACGTGCTTGGCAAATGAGGTTGAATTTAATGGCATTAGCACTGAGTGGACAAATGGGACTAATTTGCAGTATAGTGGATTCCAGATATGTAAAAAAATTGCTGGTGATAAAGATTTATGAATACTGTGTTCATGCTGATGAAGTGCCTGGTTGTTGCTACTTATAATTTAATACTAGTTCCCCTTGGATATAATTTTTTTTTCCATCCTGTGGCCTTTCTGGGAGCAGGAAAAGAAGGGGAAGAGAGCAAAGGGATTTGAAGAATGCGCATGGGGTCAGGCTCCGCATGTGCTAAAGAAATAATGAATTGTTGGAGGCCACAGACCCTGTAAAATTGCACTCAAACTGTCCAGTACTTTTGTCCCAGCTGACACCGTCAAGCAGCTGTTGGGATGTTTATTAAACACCAGGACAAAGCCGGGTGAGGATGACTGCTTGCCAGGGCACCATGTTGGTGGGAGATGCTTTCCTCCCCAGGGAGCATGGTGATGCTCAGGAAGGGGTGGCTTCGCCCCCATCCTCCTGAGCCTCCAAAGAACAGAAGAAAGGAAGAGTGGGGGGATTCCTTGCCTCAGCTTCCCAAGGCAAGGAGTGATTTCTGCTGCCAGACCCTTGGCAGGGTTGGTACCCACTCCTGGAGGGGACATGGTGGGAAGAGATCAGTCAATCCCCTTGACAAATCCATGGCTCTATGAGGCATGGGGGCTTTCCCTTTCCCACTTGGCATACCTGTGCTGGAGCTGGACAGAGCAGCTCTCAGATAGCCTGTTCTGCTGAGCTGGAGCTGGACATCTGCTGAGCTCCTCATAAAGTCCATATAGTCCACAATTTCAAGGGGAGGTTTGCATCAAAATCTTTTTAAGCATTTTCATCTTTTTTTTTTTTTTTAATTTATTTTATTGTATTTTTACTGTTATTTATCTATTTATTTATTTTAATGTGAACTGTCTGTACTCTGGGTAAGTTTTGGCAGGCTCCTCTGAACACATTTCCATCAGCAGCCCATACCGGGGAGTGGCTGGCTGTTGCTTCAAGCAGCATCTTGAGATCATGGCACCCCTATGGGCTGCTCTGCCTCCAGAAACCTCTCGCCACAGTGGGTGTGATGCCAAGCTGTTTATGGGGCATCTCTCTGGCTCCTGAAATACTCTCTCACCTTGAAGGAGGCCTTGTTCTTGTACCAGTGACTGATATTCTGTTTTTCTTATCTGACTGGTCTTTGTGTTTTTGGTAGGAATTCTGGGGTCCAGCATGAGGTAGCTATTCCAAATTGACATTTCTTTAGGCTTATCAAAATTCATGGGGTGAGGTGAAAGGGGGGGAGAGGGCAAAGGGAAACAAGAAATGTCAGAAGAAAGATTGACTGGGCAAGTAGTCAATTTGCTCTATGTAATGTTCCCTTTGAAATGTGGCTTTGCAGTTTCATATTGTACTATAAACAGCAGATAGCTCATGTGGCCTTCTGAAGGCTACTTTACTCTTGTAACTTTGTGTTATATGCCTTGTGATCTGCCTTCATAAAAGTCTGACGTGATTCTTAACCATTTCTCCTGCGTTTCTTGCTTTTCTCCTCACATATTTTTACACTTAGAGATCCTTGGCACTGTTTACTTGGGATTCTACGTACAAATCTTCAAGGACTGTAGCAGTTGTTTAAACAGCAACCCCAAAACATCATCGTTTATATCTGATAGGGAGGGATTTCCCATCTTCAGAGACTGGAAGATCCTTATGTAACATCTGGTGAAATAAAGCCCAGGAGGGAAGAAGCTAGCAAAGCAGGCAGAGACAAAGGCGAAGACAGAAATTGCCAATGCCTTTTTCCATTTATCTGTAGGCAACTTCTACCACCACATCTGCTTCATGGCTCTGTCATTTGATGAGCTGAGTTCAGGAATCCATACTGTTAGGCTTATTTAAATACTTTGGGGCTACATGTCAGTGTAGCCAAGGTGTCCAACCCAATACAGGGTTGGATCCATCCTGTACCTGCAGCATCAGAGGTAAACCTGTGGTTGACTAATTTCCCTACTCTTTCAAAATTGGGCACATGCAGAGGTTAGTATGCATGTTAAGTGGGTTATATCTCCATCTTTTCCAAAGAGACAGAGGGCAGTTTTGCAAAATAGTTGTTTTTAGTACAACTGTCTTTACTGAAAATTCAGGAAATTCAGGAACCCTTGCCGTGCAAAACGACCTCCAACTCACCAACCCAAAAGGAACCAAGTGGAGAAAACACTCCTATATTTTACCCAGCGAGAAAGATATAAAGCCAGTTGAGAAAAGCATCCTTAAATCAGATTGCAAAGGTGTTTTATACCCGTAAAGGTGAAGATGGGTGCTTGGTGAGATTGTCAGATTTCAACAGGTGATGCATTTCCATCAAGATCAATAGAAGCTACCAATGCAATGCTGTTGAAAGGTCTGCTAAGTAGAAACTCGTTTTTTTTTTCCAAGCTGGCCTTTAAATGATCAAGAAGCTAAATCTCCCTGAAAATCCCATTCCTAAGGAGCTAAATTGCTTTTCAAAGTGGTACTTGGGAGCCTAAGTCATTTTTCAGAATGCCTTCTTGAAAAATGTTACTGTGGATCCTCTTAGATGCTGCTTGTGGCAATAATATGTTGGCGAGGGATCATGATATCAAAGGAAATTTGATTATCAATTAGTCGAGCATGTTCTTGGGCAGATCAAGTGCAAAGAATAATTTTATTTAGCTTGAAGTGTCTAGTAAACATAAAGAGAAAAAGGGCTGTGTAGTTGGACGGGTCTTATCTCAGTATCTTTATTTACATTTTCAAAGAACACTGACGCAATAGAGCTACCAAAAGAACTGCTTTCCATCAGCCTGGGAACAGAAACAAATTAGTCTTTAATAGCATTGTGTGAAAACTATGGCAAATGTTATGTAAAACTGTGCAAACACAATGTTTGTGTTCTAGTTCCAGGTCATTTAGTGGGCAAAAAAAAAGAGACATTTTGTGTGAAATAGTCATGAAACGGCTTGTTATTATATAAGGATAGGAACTGCTAGATCAGGCTAATGGTGACATGCCCAGAACCAGATGCTTCAAAGGAAAACGCAAGACATCCCAGCGTGGATAATTATGAAATAGTCTGACCATGGGGGAAATTTCTGCATAAACGACTTTAGTCCTAAAAGGCTACGCGTTTATATTTCTTCCAACAAGGTTTCAATGCAATTTCCCATGGATACAAGGCTTATGCAACCAGTGTGCTGGCTGACTGTGCAAATCTCTGCCTCCCTCCCTCTCTGTCCACTCTCCTGCCTCCAGCACCTCCTGAATGCCTCTGATCTCTGCCACCTGAAGCAGAGGAGAGGAGGTTTCACAAATAGCCTACAGGTTTCATGAATATAAGCTGTTCCTCAGTGAGGAAAGACAGGTAATCGTGCCAGCTCAGGGAAAGCTTATACCTCCTTAGAAACCACATGGGAGAGGATCTTACGAGTGCTCCAACTGTGGGAAAAGCTTCAACTATGGCTCTCCATCAACATGAGATGCAAATCCCAGGTAACCACTGGCACTAATGGCACTGCCTCTTTTTCCTATTGATTATAACTTTGGATATCCCCAGGATCTGATGTAAATGCTTAATTCTTTGTGACTGAGCGTGTTCTTAGCTTTAACATCCAGGGTCAATGAGCACTGAGTCAGGAGTTGAATAACGTCCTGATAGGATGTGTCCTTTTGGTACCTGTAATCTACAGATTTCATTGTGACTTTTCCCATAAAACAGCTGGGCTCAATTAGTGCATGATGCTCTTTATGGGCCAGTGGGCTAATTTGTAAATTAATTAGAAATAAGTTGAAGGCAGTCTCTTATCTCTTGGGAACACTAGAATTAATTGTTTCAAAGGTGTTGAAATCCTGCCTCTTTGCCATGCTGGACTTTTTGACCCTTCTCTGGAGTAAAAAACCGTTTAGAAGATTTATGTTTTCCTCTCTTCTGACCAGGACAGCCCACCCATTTCACATTGAACTGCTGCAGAGTCCTCAGGACAGAGATATTGAGTGTCTTCAAAGCTTGGTTGTCTTCTCAAGGACAACGGTCACCATGAGCTGCCCTGTACCAGTCCATTCCTCTTGCATTCCCAGTGCCACATCTTCTACCATTGCTCATAGCCTTCACAGCAGCATGACTTAAGCAAACCCTCCTTGGAGGAAATCCATGGTAGAGTCCTTGTGACAGTAGCTGCACAGGACCGTGTTTGGATATTTTAACAAAAGTTACGATAGGAAATACTGATGTGGAAAGGTGGATCTCCTAAAGCAGAAAGAGGTATGTATATGTTTCCCACAAAATTCAGCTGCCAGTATAACACTGCTAATGGGGAAATTTATTCATATATATTTTGGCAGCTCCTCAAGGTAGCCTCATTTCAATTGCAAATCTCTCTCTTTGCTTTTCATTAACACTTGTGGAAGGAAAGTATTGTTCCTAGGAGCACTATTGGGAAGGCACTATGACACACCCATCTGTGGGTTGCTTGCTCCTAAAATAAAGTAAGCAAAATGAAATCGGTGTATATTTCATCTGGAAGACCAAATGATTTATAAGATGAATCAACCTGTCAGGGACAGTCAGGGCTGGCAAACAGTATGTCATGTCTCAGACAGTGGATTACAGAGTTCAACTGCTTAACTTAACTCCAAACCTCAAAAACATAATTTTTGGAGTCTGATTATGCGAGATATTAATTGAACGAGTTCAGAAATTTACACTGTGTACGTTTCTCCCCTCTATGATCTGAGCTGCGTGTTCATTCAGTTTGCTGGAGATGTGGCTTTTGGTCACTGAAGAAGAAGCAATGAAAAGGAGGCCTGGTGGCCTGGGAAGAGGAGCAGCGAGATCCTGTGAATCCAAAGGGACAGAGACTTTGCTAAGTCCAAGAGAACCAGTGGCCGTTCTTACTTTTTCTTGCTGAAATGAGGCTCTGGGGAATTTTGCTGGATTTTTGTGAAGCTGGAGAGCGCTATGTGTTTTTGACAGGACCACATATTCTGATGTAACACCATGCTTCTCTGAGCAGCCATATCAGCACACTATTTTCTACAACTTTTCTTTGGACTTTAGACATTTATGTCCACGCACGCATTTTACTTCACGTTCCAGTCTTCTCTGCCATGTCTACAACACATCCTTAACCCTCATTTCCACACTCCTGCATAATCTACTGGAGGGGTGATTTTTTTGGCATTTGGGAATGGTGTTAACAAGGATCAGATGCTGCCATTGTTTATGAAAGAGCTAGGTTTCCTTTACCAGCTGTGGCATGCGTCGGTAAAAAAATTCCGGCAGTGTGGGCGTTACAGTGGAGTTCTTGTATTTAGCAGGTGAAAAGTCAATACTCTACCTGTAATGAGATTTGCTCATGGAAAACCTCTTGAAGTTGTTTTTAGCAGCGGGGCATTAGTCACCCTCGGACAGCTGCTGGCCGCTCGGTGCTTCTGGCTCGCGCCGTGCCGCGCGCACGGGCTGTTTTGAAGGCTGCACAGTGTTAACGGTGACTCTTGCTTTGCCTCAGGTGTTAAGTTTAAGCACATGGTTGCTGGTTATTTTAGGAAAACATGAGCTCATGTTCCAGGCAGCCTTCCCTCCAGTGAGAAGTGGTGCGTTGCAGTCCTTTTCTGTGCACGGGGCCGAGGACGGTAATACCCTGCTTCTAGGAGGAACATGTACACCTTGGGATTTCTACCAGTTGGGTAGATTGGGATTTCTGCTTGGGTTTTCTTTGGGGGCATGGGGTGGTGGGACCGCATGGACAGCATCTTGCACCATCATGGGGCTGTGCTGTGAAGTACCTCCTAAAGTAGCATGAGATGACACATGGCCACCCAAAATGTCTTGTTGCACCCAGTGCCCTTGAGGGTGGTGACCTGCCCACAAGGGGGTATCGCTGGGGAACTGAGCGTGGGTTTGGAAAGTATGAAGAGGCTGGTCAGGGTATGTATGGAAAGGCAAGCATGGCTGAGGGCTGGGAAAGAGATGCTTCCATGTCAGACAGAGATTAGGCGAAAAGGAGACAGTGGAGAGGTGAGATCATGGAGCAAGGTCTGAGGAGTGGAATCTATGACAACATCAAAAGCACTGGATTAAGTCATGCTGCATGAAGGCTAAGACAGCTCCTAAAAAACGGTGGTGAAGGAAGAAATCAGTTTAATAGACCTGAAAGCTGGCTTGCCCACAAGGACTCTGGCTCAGAGCAATGATTTTTGCCTGATGGATGCTTGCCCATCTCCTCCACTCTGTGGCTCCCCCCCATCTTCAGCATTGTCCAAGCAGGGAGGGGACCCTCAGTCATTGCTCAAGGATTTTCCAGCTGGTGGACAAGGGCAAGGAAAGCCCAGTGAGGACAGGTACCTCACCAGGTGTGCAGGGTTGGGGACCCATGTTGGTGTGTGGCAGGAACCAGAGGAGGGGAACCACCAAAGGATGCTCAGCTGGGTCCCTTCTCTGGGACCAGCCAACTCTTTCCTTCTTCTGCAGCTCAGAGTTCACAGAGAAGAAAGGCTGCTAATACAGACTGTCACCACTTTATAAGCAAATGTCTTGAAATAATACATACTTAAAGCTTTTACTAATGTCCTTATCATATGGCAGTCTAGGAGCATGCATAGATTGAATCGGATAAGCAGATCTAGGAAAACTTTTTCTGATGAAGAATTCGTTTAAAGGTAGCTCTGGGGTAAGAATTTGACATTCAATTTCTTTTATAGTTTTGACAAAAAAGAGCAACTATGGAAGTGTTAGAAAAGATACAGCATTTTATTTAGACATCTTGTGTTGAAACACTGTGATGTTTTCCTTGGAGAACGTTCAGGGCCAGGGTACCCTTCATTCAAAATACCTAGAAAAAAATACGACATAGAAAAGCTGAAAGAAAACTGCAGAAACCAGGCTGAACAGTCTTGTCTGATACAAGGCTACCTGGGAGAGGAAAAGTGGTTGCTTCAGCTGTTGAATTATTCCTTCAGTTTTACTGCTAAGGCTCTCCTGAGTTGCTCCGATAGCACAGTGGGGTCTTAAATCTGGCCAGGGGATTCTCCTACTGCAGGGAAACCCCTGTGTGGCCTCAAGCCAAGGAAGTTGTTTAAGTGAGGTTACAGTTGTGTTTAGACCAGGAATGTCCCTCTGTGTAGGGCTGAAAGCATGTGGAAAGGCACAATGCCACTGAGAAGTTCCCTCCTCTGTTTCCATTTTGTGGCTTCTGCAATAATCTGTCAAAGGAACCTTATAAACCTCTAAGTAGTGGGTTTTTTAAAACATTGCTGTTATGGTAATAGTTTAATGCTGCCTCCTTTGTTATGTGTTAATGGTGCCTTCCTCTTAAGTCTACTAATAAAAGAAACTTAAACCTCAACAAGAAAGTCCTTGTAAAGTTACAAATCAAACACATTTGTACTGTTTTTCCCGATACACAAGGCACGGGTGTGGGTCTGTATGGGGTTTAACATCAGCTGCACACCTGCCGGTGTGTGTTTGGGTCACCTGCTCCACGCATGGGGCAGAGCTGTAAAAGAGTATTTTACACTGTGAAAAGTCTCTTAAACTAAAGGAGAAGGCGAGAAAAAGGAAGGCATAAGGAAAGTTCAGATAAATGAGGAATAATAGAGAATATTACATCTGGAATCTGGATGGAATGATTCATCTTCTGTATCACACTTTGATCATCTCTTTAATATAACTTTTGAATCCACCCATGGAATATATTCACAGAGAGATTTTATCCCTGCAAGTGAATTCTCCAGGCTTGTTCACAGGCCTATGGAAAGCTCTCCTTTCAGTTACACTCTTTAGTGCAATATTTCTCCATTAAAAAAAATAGGAAAAGAGGGACGTGAATAATTTTCCCAAACTGGTGTGGGTGTCACCATACATACTGCAGAGGCAGCCCCGCCCTCAAAGCACTAGACTGCTGCTATCTTCATGAGGGGGTGATGAGTGCACGTGGCTAACTGTAGAGCCTGGCCATTTTTGGAGGAAGCTGTGGTTTAGATGACATATTAAGAAGGCTCCCGGCTTTATTTCCTATGTTTTTTAGGAGCAGTTACTTGTTGGGAAAGTAAATATAAGAAAAAAATCTAAATGACTGCGAAGTGTAGGCTGATTTCTGGAGACAAGTGCAGTGGAAAGGACATTAAGGCTTTGGACAGACCTAGAAAATACAAAAAATAAGCCAGCTACACCTTTCCTATTGCTGAAACACTGTGCTTTTATACAGAGAGAGTGTGAGGGTAACCTCATGGAGTCACGCCGGGGTGGTTTTTGGCTTACCCGGTCTTGTCTTTACGTGCTTTTGTGCGAAAGCAAGGGCTATCCCCTGTGAACACTGTGGAGGTCAACACCTACTTAGCCACCAAATGGCAGTTGGCCACTTGGAGTTGTCCTGAGGGCCAAACCCAGCCCACTGGTCCTCATCTGAGATATGCTGGTGAACCCTGTGTGTGGCCCTGGGCCTGTTTTGGTGTGAAAGTGAAATGCTCTGACAGCACTGCTACGATTACCTCATCCATTAAAAGCACAGGGGCTGTGAAAGGATGGGAGGGGGATAAAAGCACAGCCCCTACCTCTCCAAAGTGATACTGAATGTGGGCTGCCCTGTCTGCACCTCTGACTGTTCCCCCCCCCCCAAAAAAAAAAAAAAATGCCTGGGGGCTGCTTGCAAGCAGCGTGGTGCTGGGCCTGCACGACCAGGGCTCACTCCCCGTGGGCGAGCCAGCTGTGTTATGACTTTCAGCCATATTTTAATCGGATTGATGGAGTGGCCGGAGATGCTGATGGGATTAGAGCTCAGCACGATGACGAAGCACTCGGGATTTGCCCTCTCGCTGATCCCTGCAGCACACCAGTGGGGAATGGATGCTCCTGATTTACAAGCTTTAGGAGCCCTGCTTTGAGGCGGAGCACTTCAGAAAAGACACGGGCCCAACCAAAACACACCTCACAGTCTGCAGCCAGAGCTTGGTCTGACTTTCTTTTGACCATGCACCATGCATCATGCATGGTCTTGAGCACTGAGACATCACCGAGTGGGACCCAGAGGCACTATAGGGGCAGTGGGCATTTGGCCATGCTTCCTGTGAGGTGACCATGCTATGAGCATATTATTTCTCTCCACCAATCAGAAGACAACCAAAATAATTGCTCTTGGGGCTGGCTGGTTCAGAGGGGATTACAGGCTGGGGACCGTGGTGGGTGTAGATCATCTGATGTTCAGTGACAACAGTGGAGAAAAGTGGATTTGCAACAGCTATGAGTTGCACTTAAAAATACTCATTTTTTATTTTTTTTCCCTATGTGACCTTAAGGTAAAGCATTTCTACAGACCCCCATTGCTTTGTTTACAGGAGCAGTGTCTCTAATGCTCTCTCTAATGCTGCACCATTTACAAATTGCAAGTACAATGCGAGAGTCATCCAAACTGTTATCACAAGGATGGAGAGCTCTCCAGCTTGAGTGAGCCTCGGATTTTAAGCCCTGAAAGAGCAGCTTGACACCCAGTGACCTGCCTTGTAATGTTCCTAATCCACCTCTTTATAAATACAAGCTCTGAGCGGGGCAGAGGGGGAGTGCAGCTGGGAGGATCTGGCAGCCTTGCGCACTGCTTGCGGGAAGCAGATGAAGGTGCTCACAGGCTAAGTGGATTAAGCCCGGGTAACGTCAGTTCAAAAATAGGAGCCACAGCCTGACATAAAGGGCTGGGGAAGCGAGGTTATCTGACAGCGACCAGGAGGATGCTGTGCTGGAGGGCTGGAGGTGCCCTGGGGACGCCTGCCTTCAGGACACAGCTCTTCCTGGCCCTGAGAGGGATCCTCCGCAGTGGCAGTGGCTGGGTGCTCCTCACCTGTCCTTCTCCTTGCCCTTGTTTAAGCACAGCCAAGCACCCAGGCTTGTTTGTGAATGGGTTGGTCTGTGTGCCTGGCCATGCAGGATGCTAGACCTTCCTCCGGAGCAAGGCAGAGCATGGAGTTGAAATTAAGATTTAGAAACAATAAAAAAAATATAGTAATGAATAATAATATTAATTAAATCTTCATTAGAATAAAAGTTAAAAATAAGCCTTAAAAATATGAGTTAAATAATAAGAATTACCAAGCTTTCCTTGTGCCTCTCCAAACTTTTTATTTCTTCTTTTCTTGATGCACAGAGCGACGCCCTCCAGGACAGCGTCTGTTTGTATCTTGTATTTCCTGCTTGAAAGAGCATCTCCAGGGCTTTGCTAACCACAGCAGTACCTAAATCTACAGCTCCTACTTCTCCACAAAATCTGACATTATCAGACTCTTCCTTTTCCCTTTTGCCCCATTTGTTTTCTACACGCACACTGGTGTTAAACCTATTTTAAACAAGTGGTTGCCCCTGTAATCTGAAGCATGTGTTGATTTCATATTTGCCAACTCAAAAGCAGCTGAGTGGGCTTTTGAGCAAATATTAAAGAAATGAAATCTCTTTCATCCAATAATGGTGTCAGTAATTTTAAGGTTGTAATAGTAAGCAAGGAAGATGCATAAATTAATGCACAATGTGCAGGGCAGTGACTCTTTCAGACTCTTTATCTTATCATGCTAATAAGTCTATCTTGCTTTGCATTTTTTTTCTTCTAGATTTAAATACACAAAAGAGCCCTGTTTGGTTTCACATACATAGGGTTTGTGCTATCAAATGACATTTACAACCTCGCATCTGCCTCTCGGCCCCCAGGAAAAGTTTGCTTTTTCTTTTTGTCCTAATGCTGCAGGAGTTAACAGCTTAGGGGATGGAAACAGGTTTGAAAGTCTCCAGGAAGATAATGCTTGGGAAGACAGGTTTAAGCTAAATAACAAAGCAGATTTCATCAGCCTTCTTGGAAACAAACTGACCAGAGACTTGTGATCTGTTTCTAAATTTGGCCTTTGCATTTTCCATGTACAGGAAGTGACGAAAACAATGGCAGTGATCTCTGGTGAATTTGGACACGCACATCAGGGGCTGAAAGCCTTTGTCTGTTATAGGTCCGAGGTAAGCAAGTTGGGTGTTGTAAACATGACTCACAACAAGTTTAATTAAGACAACAAGCATGGGAAGCACAGCAGAAGGTCACAGTTCTTTCCTCAATATTTTGGCAACCAAAGATTTTTCTGAAAGATTTGAATGTGCTGCACTGATGCAAATATAAATGGAGTTTTTATACTGATTTCTGTTTCCTAAAATGCACCATTTTTGGGTGATGCTAAAATAGCCCGCATAGAAAAAACCCTGACCTAACGCATGAGCACATTAATTTGTGGCATGGCAAGCTGCAACTGATGAAAATAAAAGATGTTGTGAACATATGATAAAACTCCTATAGTCGATTTGGTCCTGCCCCAACAATGACAAATTTACTCCTGGATGAATCAGACTAAATGTGTCAGACACTTATGTACCCACCTGCCAATGCAGAACCTGCCTGTTTCTCAGACTTTCATATGCGTGCCTTGTATTTGAGCGAGCACAGTTGTGGATGGAGCACTTTGTTCCAGAAGCTCATTATCGGAGCTTTGCCTCGCTGTGGATGCTACGCGGAGCTTCAGATTTTGACTCAAGCAAGTTTCTTCCTACGCCAGCTTATATGGTGGACAAATGGTCCTTATGATTTGATAACTATGGGCACAGTGCTCTTGAAGAGAAGGACATGAAACCACCTCTGCACAGAAGACAACAAAATCAGGCTGTGGGCACAGATTTAATGTTTTGTTTATGGGGTATGCTTTTGGGAACTTCCCACTCATTTGGGAAGCTCAGTGACACAAACTCACAGCATCGTGCTTAATGCCTTCCACATCACACAGCTCAGGTATACTCAGGATGAACTCCATCAGTGCCAACAGCAGCCACCTGAGAGCCAAGCATCCCATCAAATCAGTTGGGTTCCTCCTACAGTGAAGAGAGAAAAAGAGGTAGGTAAAGATAGCTGAAAGGAATAGATCCCATCCTGAGCTACACATCTGCAGGAGATGGGGCAACACCATAGGTGCTTATTTCTCACTCCAGTGAAGCCAGACAAGGGAGCCCTGGTGATTAGCACACCAGGTGACCCAACTTCTAGATGGCTAAAATTAAATTAAATGAATCCCAGTTTCAGAAACAGGACTACTTCTATCAAAACACTCTTTCATATGCAGGTCTTGTGAAAACACGTCTTCAAGACTTTAGAGAAGCTCATAAACATATTTGAAAAGTCTGTTATCAAATAAAATCCTCTGGAGGGTTTTGAAGCCCAAGAAGAGAAGATTTGTAGTGGTCCAGAAAAAAAAAACAACCTTGGTATGTAGAATTGTTTAGCTGTGAGGGAGCTTTTCAAAATGTAAGATTTTTAGGTTAACACAGCCTCCCAATTTTCCGTGGAACCTGTCCTCTTAAATCCTCCAGAAGCATTTGAAAACTCCCTATCTAAATTAAAAAGAAGTATTAAATTTATGAAACTTGGAAAGCGAAATTTGGTTTCTGAAGAGAATTTTAAGTCATAGGACTTGCAAACTCTATCCCAGGATTCAAAAGTATTTTAAAATGCATCTGGATGGAAATGCCCAAAATCATAAATAATGTCACAGAGCCATTTTGCAACATGCGCCTTTGAAAATCTGTCCCTTACTTTCTACCCTTTCTCATTCCCTTTAATTAAAAGCAGCAAAAACACCAAGCAGTTGTATTTTCTGATTGTCTGCTGGCCTCTGTGATTAAAACATGCCACTCACATAAAGCAAATGTGTGTGTTAGAGTGAAGGTTTTGCACGGCTTACTGTCTAAAATGAATGTTTTGGATCATTCTGTTTACATGTACAGATGGCTTTCTCAGAGGATTCTCTGTGAAATCACAACACTATTTTATTTTATTTAAGCATCTTACTAATAATTATGAAACTAGATCAGTCTGATTTTCTCTTGGAGAGATTTTGTCACGCAATCCCAGAATTCACATGTTGCATATGGCCAGTGTGAACTTCTGGAGAAACTAATTTTGCAGCCAGGTTCCTCAAAAGCTTCCATTCTCTGTTTTTCAGGGAAGAGTCTGGGAAGCCCAGTTGTTTACAGGGACAGAAAAATATTGTAAATTTGGAAAACGAAGCCCACTCTGTTGTGCAAAACTCCCATAAATGCAAATAATAAATATATATATTTTTATTTAATAAATTTAAAAATAAATACAAAAAAGCATCCATGGAAAAAAGCTATTCCTCCAGGACTAGGAGGAGGGAATGCTCCCAGCCATTGCAAAACGTCGATATGTTGCAGTAATATCCTCCCGTCACCTCTGTTGCAAGCTGTCGCATTCGGGAACCCTATGGTGGGATTAAACAACAGTTTCAAACAGATTAACTAAGGAGTAGCCACAGCCCTGTGTGGGTGCCTTGGCTGAATTGGTGAAAGCAGTGTTTTGCATTGCTTGCTTCTGCATGGGAAAAGCAGTGGCCCCTGCTGCAGGAGAGGTCTCATGAGCTTTGCTTCCCAGGTGCTTGGCATTCAGCATTGGGTATTTCTGCTTGAAAGAGGAATTTTGGACCTGGAGCATTTTGTCAAAGCCCAGTCACCTCAACGGCTTTGGTTACATAGCAGTGAACTCAGCATCTGGCAGGATTGGACCCAAGCAGCCCGGCTGTCTCAAGCAAACAGATTGGCGTTGACTAATTAATGTAACGGCTATTGGCTTTAATGTCCTATGAACTCCTCCCTAAGCTCGTCTAAAACCCAAGAGCTAAAGAGCACATGAGCACTGAAGTGAAGGGGGGAGTATCGTATTTTACTACCAGCTTTTGAGAAAAATCCTATTCATAGCCCTTCTGGGACCACACTGGCTTCTGAAACATATTTTCTCTTGAGAGCTCGACCAAAGACACAAGTCAGAATGACATGAATTTTGTGAAATCTGCATTTGCAAGGGGCAGAGGGGAGAAATCTGTATAACCACAAAAAAATAGTTCGAATACCAAGGCAAGAATGCATGCGTAGAATTTGGTTTCACTCAATTTTTCTTTTTTTTAATGTGACTATATTTTTTGTTGTTCTTGTTGTTGTTTCAAGGGGGAGAGGACTTTTAAGGATAAGAGGAATTCTGGATGATTGGAATAAGCAGGTCTAACATCAAAATAGTGACATCTGTAGCTATGATCTGGTTGGTTTGCTGTCCTACACATTTTATTCAACACAGAATTGCAATAACTCATGATGAAAGGACTCTGTGGCTCCTACTGAGTCAAATCAGGCAAGACGCTCATTTAGATAAGGAAATTTTACCTGAGTAAGAGCTCAATGTGGACTGTAAAATCTGGTCATGAAATCCTCAAGCTAAGGCGATAAGAGACCAAAATCCTTCAGACAGACAAGTAAAATAGGATTTCCGACCTCCATGGTTATTCACCTCCTACAAATAAGCTCTGGCATCTGTGGCAGAATTGTTAAAAGAGTATTGATCTCCTGCAAAATTTGGTGCGTAACGGTGAATAGCAGACACACAGAGAATATCAAATTCTCCTCCCTTGCAATTTCCCAGTGGGCTGATCAGTTGGGGAATGCTGGAAATGCAGATGGCATTTCCATTTCTCCGCTTCATCCATTAAAATGTCTATTTGATGGTCCATCCAACCAGTGTGACTGGGTTTCTTTTTTTCTCTCTCTCTCTCTCTTTTTTTTTTCCCCTTCCCAAAGGAAGGTTATTGAATGTTGATGCAGTCATATGTTATAAAGCAAAGGGTTAATGAGGGCAACTACTTAAAACCAGGCTCTTGCTCCTGAGCAAAATGAAAGCAATTTATTTTCATGCAGTTTTAAAAACAGCCAGTGCTGTTAAATATATTTGTGTTTCAGTGCACATTTTTCCTGCTCTTTCAAACCTTGCTGCCTACCCTAATGTGAGTGTTAGAGTCTGCATGTGCAGGCAGTACTGAGAGGCAATTTTCCAAGAACAGCCACGAGCACACCAGTACCACTTCATCAAAAAAGAATTTGACATGGTCTTACCAGCTGACTGCACAGTTGGCCATGGTGGGTAAGAAGGCACCGGCTACACTCTCAGATCCAGATCTACCTGACCCATCGGGGTTGAACCTTCCCAGGACCCTCCGCTGGGCTTATCTTGCACTTGTCTCAGAAGAAAAATTAGTTTCGTTATCCTCAGGGAAAGCGGCTGCTGCCTTTCCTTGAGGACTCCTTTGCACTCTGGAGCAGGGAACTAGGGTCAGCGAACTTGTGTCACACACCCGACCTCTTCGCCTCCTTTGGAAAACCTACCCAAATTTGGCCAAGCAATTAACATCTATAAAAAAATCCATCCCTACATGATCCATGGAGACTTCTGACTCCAGGTCAGGGTTTGAGCAGCAAGCAGTAAAAATGAAGCATGAGACCATGTGCTGGAGAAAAAAACAAGATATTGAATAGCTGTTCATTACTCAAGGATTGAGAGAGGTATTGAGAGATTGAGAGAGAGAGGTATGGTGGTAAAAAATAGCATGCAATTCTTATAATTAAAAGCTGTTTCAGGATGCATATGTACAGAGGAAGGTGAAGTGATATTCTACAAACAACCTCAATTTACACATTCCTTAGTTTCGAAGTGCTTGGCTGCTGCTGCACTATGGGTACAAGTGTGCTTTTTTCTTTTTTTTTCCTGTTGCATAGCGTGGTCTGCTGCCTTTCAGTTCCCTGTACTTCTCTGGCTTTATATGATGTGGAATATTTGTGACTGCGGTGATGTGATCTCAGAGCTCTTTTCAGGGCTGTGGAAGAAATGAAATGTTGAGCTTATTGCGAGCAGTTGCTAAGAAAGAAAAAAAAATGCTATTTTAAGCTGTTCCACAGAAGCACACACTGGCTTGATTGGTTATTGATTCCAGTTTCATTTCAGAGAAAGCACATTTTTAGCCACAAACATGTGCAGGCACATGTTGAGCTCTAAGTGTGAAAAGTGCATCAGCTGTAAGGCTCTGCTCTGAGCCCAAGCATCCAAAGTTGCCGTGGACCCCCATTTCCAGCTGAAGAGCATGGCCACAGTCCCTTGAGGAAAAATCTTCCTGGCTCCTTCAGCTGTATGGAGCCTTGGATTCACTTCAGTTAGGAGCAGGTTGTGCCTTGGATCTTGCAAGCTGGGACAGGATGGGAAATTAAACAAAGCCATAGACTGCTCCGGACATTGGAGCGTGACCGTCTATGCTGTTGGACTGGTCCAGGGAATGGGGCATGAATTATGCAGGCTTCCCAGACAATGCCTAGACAGGGCAGCACGAAAATTTTAGAGGATGCCACGGGCTCTTCTGTGCAGGATGGCTTTGGTGTCAGGCAACACAAATGGTCTTGTTCAATGTGCGAGGAAGAGATGTGGCCAGAGACATACAGCTAGGTAATGCCTTCAGAGTGGACAAAAAGAAGAGACGTGAGTTGCACATTTTTTTTTTCTGCTTTTACTCCAGCTAACCCAAAATGGAGGTTTTGTGGCAATTCGCTGTTAGCCTAGGACAGGAGAAATACGAGCAGGGAGCAGCAATGCCTGTGGCCACCAGGCTTCTGGGATACTCCTTCTTCAGTCGTTAGTTGAGAATAAATAACAACAAAGCACCTCCCTGAATAAATGTTTGTAGGAAGGGAGCCCAAGTTCAGGCACATTTAAAAAGGACATTCTTTTCCCCAGAAGAAAGCCAGAGTCTGTAAAAATGAACAAGGCAAAGACTTGGAAACTGTTTGCTATTTCCTGGAGGCTTTTCCCTTTCCTTCTCTTGCAAGTCAATGTGTGCTTTGCCTGGATGAGGGAGGGTATATATATATATATATATATTATTTTTTTTTCCGAAGTGCTGAAGATATCTTATTTTCCTTTTGTGAGGAGGCTTTAGACACCTTGAACTTTCTCCATTTCTTGGTCTGGAAGAACTGAAATGTGGTCATTTGTGTGGGCTGTGAAAGACGTGTATGTGCCCATTTTCAGAGGAGATTGGAGGCACATATCCCCTGAAAATGAGAATAGAAAGGGATCCTGTCAGTGCCTACTGAAACAGTTGTTTCTGAAATATTCACTCTTGAACCTCACTTGTGTTGCTGATTGTATATTAGGAACAATGGGTGCAGGTCCTCATCATCCATGCATGTCAATGCGTTATTATATCCATCTGTATGTCCAGA
The DNA here is from genome assembly GCF_013377495.2 of Cygnus atratus. NCBI lineage: Eukaryota > Metazoa > Chordata > Aves > Anseriformes > Anatidae > Cygnus > Cygnus atratus. The sequence goes on along the minus strand of NC_066362.1, from coordinate 178,093,175 downwards.
CCAGTTGGATACCTCAGCACTTCTGTTGGTATTGGCTGACCCATGTTGAGGTCTCCTTCCTGTGTGATTTCAAACAGGAATTACAGACCTCAGCATAGTACTGACCTGTGGATCTAGACAACTGTCCATCCAAAGTCTGGTTACCCATTTATTATCAGCAGGATTCTGGCTGAAGTCTGTGAGGAGGACCTGCAGACCTGTTTTTTCCTTCTCTGGTTGGCAGGGAAAAGTGTGGGTTACTGCTAGAAATTTGCCCTTTATAGAAATGAGTTATGGCCAAATGCACAGCTGGATCCATGTTCCCCCAGTTTCTCATCCCAGACCAGCCCCCTGTTTCTCATTCCAGTTTTCCTAAATATAAGATTAGCCAATCAGTCTTCCAATTAATGTTTAATCATATATATGAAGTCAAATGGCTCCAACAAGAGAGGTGTGAAGCAATTTGCCCCAACAACAGCACAAAGCTGTGCAACAACTGCTGGGTACCTCAAAGCCACATCAAGCCTCTTCCTTAACAGCACAAACAATTGAGCTTGGGCCTCCTCACATTGGTGCTGTAGGATTCCAAGCAAAGGGAGATCTAAAGCAAAGGTGGCAAAATGGGGACAAATGGAACAAACTCAGTGTTTCACGTTTCTCACCACTTCTCTAACAGAAAATATGTTTCCTAAAGTAAGCCAAGACAACATCAAAACTGTATCGTCCCATGTCCATTTCTGCTTAATGAGGCATATTCATGTAGATCAGTTAGCACAAACACTTATTCTTTCATCCTTTCAGCAACCAGTCAACCACAAAAATATAACTGACGTTTAAACTGTGCAGGAGGAGAGGCAGACGGGTTAGTGAGGCTGACGCCAGGGCCAGTAATTCCACAGTGTAACACGAAGGCCCTCAAACAAATGCTATATGAATTAATTGAGGTTGAACTGGAAGATATGTTTTTTTGCTAGAGTTAATAACAGCTGACAGCTTGACCTATTCTTGCAGTTTACCACACCAGCATCAGTCCCAGGCACTGCTTATCTCTTCTCCTTTGCTCTCTCTGAATGCCCAGTGCTGGATTAACTTCTGAACGGTGCTGGGAAGACCCAGCAGGTCTCCCCCATCCCTGGTCCACACCACTGGGTGTACCCAGACACATAGCAGGGTCTTCTTCTCATGGTGTTGGCTCCCCAGGATACTTCTCCCCTGCTGTCAGAAGCTTGGAGCGAGCCTGGCGGTGTTGCTAATGGGGCGTGAGCGTGTATTGAGGCTTGTCATGTGGGTATTATAGCTTGTGAGTGTTTACCAGCTGCTTCCACATCCTGGAGAGAATTTCTGTCTACAGGGGTCCATTAGGAGAATTTTCATACCGTATTTATTCTGAGGGAAAAGACACTGAAATAACACGACCCCAAACCGAGTAACAAACCTGAAAACTGCAAAGCAAATTATCACAGGGAAAAGGCACTCTCTGCTCAGCACCTGCCTGGTAACGATGCTTTCTTCCTCTTCTGTTTATTTTAACCTAATGTTTCTACGCAGGTAACATAAGGCCACAGGCAACAGCATCTCTCAAGTACCCACTGACTCCAGCTGTGTCAGGTCGCTGTGGATTTCACTGTCGTTATCACCTCGTAGCTTAATGAGACACAAACCAGAGCAGCTTGAAGTCTCGGGTGATGCGTGTGTGTTTGAAATACATATTTAAGGTCCCCTTCTGAGCTGTGGATAAGAGTTGAAGGCACGCATTTACCCTGCCAGTGAAACCTGAAAATCAATCCTTACTTCCACTGTCTTGAGGAGAGGAAGGGGCAGCATCTCATGTGGACACCTTTCTTCTTTAATGCCAAGATTGGGCCTCCACGTCTAGGACAGTACATGCACCAGGTTAACCATGAAAAGAGGTGCCAGGCTGCCAGAGGTGAAGCAGAAATTTAAGGTTTTGGTCCTGGGATGGATCTGAGCATAGCTGCAGGTGTCTGATTCTGCAGGGAAGCTGCTGATGTTGGGAAACTCATCTGTTTGGGTTGTAGTTTCAAAAACACAGTAATAACAACAACTACAATTAATAGGTTCAGCACTGGTGGTGAGAAGGTGTTGAAAGTTTCTGCACTATAAATGAGATTCATCACACCACTCTTCAGGTGGCAAAGTCTGAGATTCCCCTTGTGGGGAACCATGGAGAACCATGGAGAGCAAGGTTCATTTGGCTGAGCTTACAGATATATCTTAGGATGTGATGGCTTTCCCCCTGGAGGCATCTTCCTCCCTTTCTCAATTAGAAAAATATCCTGGAAACAACTTGCCTTGACCTGGATGCATGTCCTACGGATGTAGCAAATGTGAGTCCAGATGGTTTTTACCATCCATGTGGCAAGGAGATCTACAAATGGATGTTGATCCTTGGCTTGTAGTGATTATTCCTCCCATGGAGCTGGCCTTAGCTTTCCAATTTACAGCAGAAGTGCAACTGGCAGCAAGAGCAAACCTTCTTTTTAGTGCTTTGATCCAGGCTGTGCTGAGCAAAAACTGCTGACATTCATGGGTATTCTGGGGAACTTCCTCAGACATCTTTTACTCTTGAAGACTGATAGACAGTTTCAGCTCTCTCCTGTACTTACTTGATTCCTTCTCTGACATACTAAATGGAGTTGGCTTCCTTCTCTTTGAACATGTTCTCTCCTCATCCTGAGCAAAGTCAGTGCCAGAATACGAGGATAGTGGTGCAGCTCTTCATGCTCTGGTTGTCTTGCCTATCTTCCTAATGCTTTCGGCTGTATTTCAGCTTCACACTTGTCCCTGGAAGCTCATTTTTATGTGGGAGTCCTACCAGCTGCTACAGCCATGCCCCGAAGCCAGCCAGGATGCCTAGGTGCTGCAGCAATATGATGATATTCATAATACTGGAGCTCTTTTTTTTTTTTTTTAAATTCTTTTATAAAGTCACTTCTCTGTAAGTTCTTAGCCTCTTGCAGGAGCATGTTTCTTCCTCCGAGAGGCAAAGATCTTTCCCAGCTCCCGTTTATTTCCAAGAGATCTGTGGGCACTCAGCATTTCAGATTAACAAGCCCTAATTGTCTCACATCCTCCTGCCAAAGCAGGTATTTGCATCCCCACACTGTGCCCTCATGGGAAGAGCTGCTTCCAAAAATCATCCCCTTAAAAGCCTCAACTTTGTGCTGGGGACTTCTGAAACTTGATCAGGTTTTGCATTTATTTATGGGCTAACAGAATAGTTGTATTTTAGTCAGACCCTCTATGGAGCTGAAGGAAAACAAAGCCGAACATCTCCTTCCAATGTTGCCAACTGGTCCTATTGTACAGTGGTTTTGTCAGCAAGTCATTTAAGATCCTAATCCCTTTCAGCTATTAGGGGGACTCCAGGGCAGGGTGAGACTGGAAACAGGAGTGATTTTCACTTGGATTTTCATCTTTTCTTTTCTCTAGCGCTGTAACCTGATAAAGAGGCAATGGTGTTTCACAATGTGCTTTTCCATTCACTGCTGCCTGCTTAAAATGAGGAAGGTGGAGGAGTAAGAAGAAAAGACTCTTTTAAATCCGTAGGGGAGCATTGGTGCCTGTAAGAGCTGTTCAAAGAAGTAAAGCCACTTTAGCTTGTTGATCTATTTCTGCACTGTAATTTATGCTGCCATTCATGAAGTGTCAGAAAGCTATTGTAAACCATTCTGTTAACCCATGCTGCAGTCTTGAGGGGCTCCAGTCCATGGTTCTGTCAGCACTGGTATACTGGTGGTAGGATAATAGCAGGTTTCACTCCTAGAATTTTTATTTTTGTTTTTTAAAGGGGGGTAGTTGATGCAGAAGAGCAAGAATTTTAATGATTCCCAACAGACCACCCACTTAGCTATTAGCAGTAGGAAAGCTACAGTGCATGTATCCTGGTAGAGGTGAATTTTGAGGAGAGATGTGAAATATAAGCCAGAGCTTTCACAAATGATTTCTGGAAGGTGCTTCACGAAATACCATATCGGTGAGATATCTCAGAAGAAGGTGCAGGCTGGGAAATTGCTTCTGATTAGTTGCTGGGAGAAAGATACTGTTTCTCTGGACCTTGCCACTTGTATGAGAAGGGAAGTGAGATAAAGGATCATTCAGGAGGATAATGTGCTGTGAGCAACAGGGCAATGGTATAACAGAAAGATGCTGAGGACAGGATCCACCTCAGCTAACATTAAACATTTAGTCATCTAGGCTCTCTTTGTGGTCAGAAGCACATGGCACTTTGAAGGCATGATTCATCTGACCTATTTTGGGCACAGACCTACCTAGGATGAGATGAATTACTTTTCACACGTGCCAGTTTCCTCCTTCTGATTCTGAGGGGAGCTGACATAGAACACAGATACAGACGTCTGTATTTTAGATGCGTGAAGGGAAGAGAGACAAATCCTCCTTTGCACGTGGAGTGGGACTGTGAGAGAAGGAAAACATGGCATCCTCTGAACCTGAGACAACATCCAGTCTCCATCCGCCCTTGGTCTGGGAGAGACAAGGAAGCAGAATGACAGGGGGTGGCTCCATTGCTGGAGAAGAAGCTGAGAAACCAATGGAGAAACTACACAGGGCCAGGTAACACCAAAATGATGTATTAGGATGATAGTAGTGAAGTTTATAGAGTTTCTGAATGGGACGACATGGGAACAAGTCAAGACCGAACATTTTGTAGAGGCATCAAAAAGGTCTGAAACATCACAGAGGCAGATTATATGGAAGTATTTGTCTGTGGCCAACATATGAAAGATGAGCTAGCATGTGGAAGAAAATACGTTTTTGGGGTTAGGTTCTGAAAAGCAGCAGGAGGATCTTGGTTGATGGAAACCAAGAAAAGAAGATAGGCATCAGAGGCCAAGGAGCTTAGGTTCAGACATGTTATGTTTCAATTCTCACCAAGAGATTCTAGGTAATATGGGAGATGTAGGCTGAAAAGAATAACACAAGAAAATAGAAATGAAAAAATCAGTTGTAAAGTTTCATTAGTTATTATAGAATCATAGAATAACTTGGGTTGGAAGGGACCTCAAAGATCATGAAGTTCCAACCCGCTGCCATGGGCAGGGACACCTCCCACCAGACCAGGTTGCCCAAAGCCCCATCCAGCCTGGCCTTGAACACCTCCAGGGATGGGGCATCCACAGCTTCTCTGGGCAACCTGTGCCAGTGCCTCACCACCCTTTGAGTGAAGAATTTCTTCCTTATATCTAATCTAAATCTCCCCTCTTTAGATTAAAGCCATTACCCCTTGTCCAGGAGTACACTCCCTGACAAAGCGTCCCTCCCCAGTTCTCCTGTAGGCCCCCTTTAGGCACTGAAAGGCTTCTGTAAGGTCTCCCCGGAGCCTTCTGTAGTGGGTTTATGTGGCAAGGTTTTGGAAGCAGGGGGCCACAGGGGTGGCTTCTGTGAGAAGAATCCAGAAGCTGCCCCATGTTAGATAAGGGCCCCGCTGCTGACCAGAGCCGAGCCAGGGAGAGATGCTGGTTGGGCCTCTGGGAGAGCAGATTGAAGAAAGGGAAAAAAAATGCTGCTACACAGCAGCTGGGAGAGAGAGGAGTGAAAAACAGCCTTGCAGGCACCAAGGTCAGTGAAGAAAGAGGGGCAGGAGGTGCTCCAGGCGCCAGAGCAGAAGTCCCCTGCGGCCTGTGGAGAGGCCCCTGGTGGAGCAGGCTGTCCCCCTGCAGCCCATGGGTCCCACATGGAGCAGATCTCCACGCTGCAGCCCGTGGAGGAGCCCCCGGTGGAGCAGGTGGATGTGGCCTGGAGGAGGCTGCGGCCCATGGAGAGCCCCCGCAGGAGCAGGCCCTGGGCCGGAGCTGCAGCCTGTGGAGAGGAGCCCACGCAGGAGCAGGGGTCTGGGGGGAGCTGCCGCCCGTGGGAGACCCGTGCTGGAGCAGTTTGCTCCTGATGGATGGACCCCGTGGTACAGACCCATGTTGGAGCAGTTCTTGAAGGGCTGCTGCCTGTGGGCAGCCCCTGCAGGCTCAGTTTGGGAAGGACAGCATCCCGTGGGAGGGACCCCACGTGGAGCAGGGTCAGAGAGTGACCGTGAAGGAGCGGCAGAGACGAAGCGTCAGGGACTGACCGCAGCCCCTATTTTCCGTTCCCCTACACTGCTTAGGGGGAGGAGGTGGAAGAAGGTGGATGGGGGGGGGGAAAGCATTTTTGTTTTCTTTCCTTTGTTTCTCACTTCTCTAGTTTGTTAGTAATAGGTAAAAAAATCTTACTATCTCCCTACTCTGAGTCTGTTTTGCCCATTACGATAATTGTTGAGCAATCTGCCCATCCTTATCTCAAACCTTGAGCCCTTTGTGTCGTATTTTTTTCCCCTCCTCAAAGAGGAAGGGGGAGTGAGAGAGCAGCCGTGGTGGAACTCGGCTGTCCACCTGAGTAAAACCACCACTCCTTCTCTTCTCCAGGCTGAACAACTCCAAACTCTCTCAGCCCGTCTTCATAGGAGAGGTTCAGAGAGGCTCCAGCCCTCTGATAATCCTCATGGTCCTCCTCTGGACTTGCTCTAATAGGTCCATGTCCTTCTTGTGCTGGAGGCCCCAGAGCTGAACGCAGCATTCCAAGTGGGGTCTCATGAGAGCAGAGCAGAGGGGGACAATCACCTCCCTCACCCTGCTGGCTATGCTTCCTTTGATGCAGCCCAGGATATGTCTGGCTTCTGGGCTGCAAGCACACATTGCTGTCTCGTGGTGAGCTTCTCATCAACCAACACCCTCAGGTCCTTCTCAGGGCTGCTCTCAATCCATTCTGTGCCCAGCCTGTGTTTGTGCTTGGGATTGTCCCAAGCCCAGGTGCAGCACCTTGCACTTGGCCTTATTGAACTCATGAGGTTCACACAGGCCCACATCTCAAGCCTGTCAAGGTCCCTCTGGATGGCATCCCTCTCCTCCAGCGTGTCAGCTGCACCACTCAGCTTGGTGCCATCAGCAAACTCGCTGAGGGTGCACTTGATCCCACTGTCCATGTCACCAACAAAAATGTTAAACAGCACCGGTCCCAATACTGGCCCCTGAGGAACACCACTCGTCACTGATCTCCACCTGGTTATTGAGCCATTGACCATAACTCTTTGAGTGCGACCATCCAGACAATTCCTTACGCACCAGGTGGTCCATCCATCAAATCCATGTCTCTACAATTTAGAGACAAGGATGTTGTGTAGGAAGAAGTGGGTTGCTTCAAGAAGAATCAACATTATAACTATCAACTTAAAAAGTTATGTTTTTTCATTACTATTTCTCCTGAATTTGCATTCAAAAATCTTGTATCAACAATCTTAATCTTGCTGAGATGTATATTTTGCACAGAAAAACTGGTTTTACATGGGCAAAAAGGAAAGCTTTTGAGATGACTGCAGCACAAATTTCTGTGAATGGTTGTTTAAGCTCTTTTGCCAGAAATGTCATGGATATGCTTAGAACTCCAAGGAAGGGAAGTGGTTTTGAAACTCCTAACTCTGTGTTTTCAGCCAGAATAGCCATTTGGGGTGTATTTCACATGAAGAATGGCTTCAGGGCTTGATATATCTTCATTCTGGGTCCTGTTCTGTGCCAATGAAGTTCTCAATGTTTAGCAAATAATAGTAGAAATAAGCTGTGTAAGCATAAGACAATCTTCACTTTAAAATTTTATGTGTAGAAAAATGATCTCATAGGCACATAGGGTGGATGGTTAAATGTGTCTTGGACTAAACTCAATCTGGAGACTAAGACTCCTAGACAATAAAAACACAAATGCTGGGCATTCCCCTCCAGCCATGCACATGCACATGAAGCACACCTTCTGGACTGAGATAGGGGAGCACATATCAAAAGAGATTAAGGAGGACACCTTTGATCTGTTGTTTTCTTCTTTTACTGTAAGTTGCAGAACAGTGATCTGTCATTTCCAGTTCAAATTTTGAACATGTGCAATTCCACCCATTTCAGAAGTTTCACAGAATCAAAGGGTCCATGTTGGCAGGGACCTCTAGAAGTCATCTGGGCCAGAATACCATCAGCCTTCTTAGCAGCAAGAGCCTGTTGCTGGCTCACGTTGAGCTTGGTGTCCACCAGGACCCCCAGGTCCTTTGCTGCAGAGCTGCTTCCCAGCTGGGTGCCCCCAGCATGTCCTGGTGCCTGGGGTCACTCCTCCCCAGGCAGAGGGCTCTGCACTTCTCCATGTTGACCTTCAGGATGTTCTTGGCAGCCCATCTCTCCCACTTATCAAAGTCCCTCTAGATGTCAGCACAGCCCCCTTGGTGAGTTAGCCACTCCCCCCAGTTTCATGTTGTCTGTGTCCAGATTGCTAATGAAGATGTTAAACATGTCTGGAACCAGTATTACTATTTCCACACTCTTGTTTCAAAGCATGTGTTTCCCTCAGTGACTAGGGTCATGTTGTGGCCATGTGCAAGATGATAAAATCAGGAATAACCATGGATGTCTTGAGTTCAAAGCTGCTAATGGAAGAGAAAAATTGAGAAACAGTCATGCCAGAGAGCAACGTGTTTTTCTCCGTATATTAGAGTGAAGCAGGGACCAATGGAGCATTGTAAAAGCAAAACAGAAGAGCAAAACCTCTTTCTGACATTTTCCTCACCAGATGCTTCATAGGTAAAACAAAATCTGCACCTCACAGGACTGTTAAAAGACTTAAGCCAAGCTGAAAGATTTCTTCAGTTTTATCAATGTAAATATTATGAGTGCAGATCTGGCCAGTTAGTAGCCCCTGATTGATGTGTGATATTAGATTCATGCCTACCTCAGGAAAAATGATCTCCTGTCATGTTAGTTTATATTCTCCTTCCTCTTTGCTGCAGGATGCCTGATCGGATAGTCTTGAGTGCGCTCTGTTAGATATGCCTCTCTACACTGGGCAGACCAAGTGCTTCATAGACCAAGCAAGTCTGTCTGCTGGGAACTTCCACTTGTGTCAACAGCACTGGCTTTGGCACAGATATCTGGGATTTAATAAATTTAATTAAATTTAATAAAGAAAATGCTAAGAAAGTCATTTCAGTTTTAAAAGTCTTTTCCACTTTTTTATTGTAGGTAAAATATTTTCTTCTGGAGTAACAGTAATGTAAAGTAATTACAGTGCAGGGAAGACTGAAAATGGAAGAATAAGCAAGGAACATTTTGTATTTGAATGTTGAGATCTCAGTGCTGAGATGCCTTGAAATAATAGGATCTAGGTGATTCTATCTATCTATCTATCTATCTATCTATCTATCATTTTTAAGATCAATTTTTTTCCATTAGTAGGCTAATATGTTAGTTAAAGCACAGGACCCTGGAAAGCAGGTGATCTCTCTGCACCTCTGTTTTCTCGGGGTAAATTAGAGACAGGTATATCTGCTTGTATGATAGAGTTGTTCAGGCCACATTATTTGGAACTTGTGCCCTGAGTCCATGGAGGAGCATATCTAACCTCCCTTACTTAAATTATACCTGTATTGTAAACGGTAACCTGCTTAGGAGTAAGCTACACAAACTCACAGTATTTTTTGCTGGTGGGGCTGGTGGGGGGCAGAGGCAGAGGAAGGAGCTGGGAAGTGCTGGCTGGAGAAGAAACCGCCTCTGTGATCTCTGTGACCTGCTTTGCTGATAACTGGAAGGGGATTTTCTTAACAGAAAACCTGCGAGCTATATGAGGAGAATAATCCATTTGACCCTTGCTCTCTCTTAAGCCTTCAAGCCATCATGACATTTCATTTGTCACCGACTGCAGGACCACTTCTGGGGACTAGTGTTGACTGCAAGGCAGCCTCGACGTTGCTTCAGCCAGGAGGAGGGTGACAACCAGCGCGGGGACATCAGAGCAGGGCATGCGAGTGAGGACATAGCGATCATATTTGGGGAGGGTGAGAGCTGGTTGCAGCGAGGAAGATAAACAGGGCGTGCTTGTGCAAGTGACCTTATTTACATTAGCACGCCAAGGAGGGACCAGATGTCCTGCAGCAAAGGAAATGAGTCCGCACACATACGGGAGCGGGTCCAGCACGGCTTGGCTGGCACAGGCCCAGAAACTGCTTCTCAGGGTGACGGCTCGGGGTTTTGAGGGCAGCTGCCATCCTGAGCACTGGGTTTTTGAAGTTCCCTGAATTGCAGGCTGTGCTGAATGGGGCACGGCACTCACCAAGTGCTGGTGGAAAGGGTGTTCTGCTCTGGCACCCATCACCCCTCTGTGTGCGTGGCTCATTCAAAATCATAATTTGTTATTTCCAGATTTGGCCGCTGGATTGCTCATGGACCAATCCCTGATTTTTTTTTTTTAATACTGTACTTGTTATTCTCTGAATATTTTGGGTGGGTAATTACCCAGTGTGTACTGTGTGCTGCAGAACCCAGGAATATTTGCTTTGGCTTTTCTTCCTGGTTAGTTAGGGTGTGCGGTTGCTGGCCGAGATCTCACGTCATTGTTTCTGACTACGTAAATGAAAATTTTAAACAAGGGAATAATGAATACAGACCAGAGAATAAGACACATCCTGTGGCAGTTTCACACAGGCAATTTTTCTCGCTAGAATCCATGAGGGGCTCAGTGGCTATGATTATTTACACATGCACTTAATGGCTGTCCACATACCGTTGATACAGGATAGCACCTAGTAATCAGAGCCAGCTGAGGTTGATGGGTGCTTTGAAACATCCCTTTTCCTGTCCAAGTGTCCTTTCCCTGTCCTCCTTTCTGTTTGACGATGGATGAAGAAGAAATCCTTCATTTGAAGCTGCCTGAAATCAATGGCTGGGTGTAACCAGCTTCAAACACTGCCAAGAGTCAGTGTGTAGCTCCATGTGTTGCTGTTTCCATAGCTCAGCACGTCACATTGATGGGTGGCACTTTGGAAGACCCAGAGGATCACCATCATACGTGCAGGTTTTTTTCACTCTGTGCTGATGCCAGGGCTAAAATGGCACCTAAGCTGCCTGTTTTCAAGAGCTTATCTACATTACGTGGCAGTCAGAGAAATGACTGTGCTGCTCACAAAAGCTAAACACTTTTCTTTTTCCAACTCTTTCAGCAAGATCTTGTAACTATGCCAACACAGACATGACTTCAAGAGACTGAAACTTTCACATTAAGTGATGCGATCGTGATGCTCAAGCAGCAGCTGCTACCAAAGAGTTAACAATCTATCACTTCTCATCCTGCAAACAAATTGCTGGCAAATCTTCCTGATGCTCTTTTAAAAGTGAGGTGGGTTGAAAATGCAGCCCCTTCCTCAATCTAGCCTCTCACTGTGATTAAAATGCTTCCAGGGCTGGGCAGCCCAGGCTGCATCCTTCGGACAATTATTGCAGTGGCTCTTGCATTCCCTAATCCCTGTTAATATCATTGCTTGTCAAAGAAGATTTGTGCCTTTCCTGGAAGACAGACGCCCATTTTTTACTGACTAGAGGAGTAAGAGATGCCTCATCAGCTCGTGCCGGGAACAGCGACTGGCAGACAAGAAAGGCATCCTGTTTTCTGGGGAGAAAGCACAGGAGGTGGGCGAGAGGCTGGCTCTGACTATTAACTGACTGTTTGCACTGCTCCTGCCCTTTTTGGATGGAATATAATCCTTGGTTTTAACCATGCACAATCCCTGCACCTCATGTGGCAGTGTTTGCTGGAGGTATGAACTTCTGTGTGCTGGCCAAACTGCGAGACAGATTATGTTCTGTTGACCTATATTCCCCAAGAGACATTTTCAATTAGTACAGCAATTTGCACCATTACATTTCTCCATGCCACAGCGCTGAGCCGAGGCTCCAGAGTCTGCGCTTTCTGGGGGGATTTTGCAGGCACTTCCGAGCAGATAGGCATATAGAAAAATACCCAAAACAAGCCTCTCCTCATGTTCTCCTATTTCCTTCAAAGGCCTATCCCAGGGCTCCAGAGAAGCCCCAGACCTGCTCAGGGTGGTAGAGGGAGAAGCCTGGGCCCCAGCCTTCCCTGCTCTTGGTTGGTTCACAGCTTCTGGGGGGGATATTGGTGTGAGCCCAGCCATAGAGATGATGGACTGAAGCATCTGACGTGAGGAGAGGCTGAGAGCTGGGGCTGCTGGGCTGAGGAGGCTCAGAGGAGACCTTATCCATTTGTGTAAGCACCTGAGAGGAGCTAATAAGCAAACTTTCCTTTCTCTTCTTCCAGACTAGCCTTCCCCTGATTTGTATGCTTTTGCATTTCCCTCCCCTTTTTTGCCTATAGACAGTTCTACATTATTTTCCCCACACATTTAGGACACGGTTGCCCTGTCGGTGCAATACGAACCTATACAGAATCCCAGTCTTCCACTTCAGCTGCCCACTGTTTTATTCCTGCTGTGATGCAAATTGTAGAAAGTTGATTTGACCATTATTCCTTCAGCAAGTCAATTAACATTTTAAGTAAAAGGAATATATTGAGGCTAACTTCCCTTGCTTATATCAGAACTGATCTATATTACCAGTTTATGACCACCAGTGAAACAGACCTGCATAACTGCACAGCTGATATTCTGATAAAGTTTTCCATATTATCTTCTTCTTGTGGGCCTATAAACTCTGACACCCGACAGAACCTCTTTTATTTTGCGTAGTTCTTCTGGCTACAGTAAGATGGAACATTTCTTACAAGTATCTTTTGCTATGGAAGTCTTCTGGGTTTAAAAACTAAATGGTTGGTTTTGATTGTAGTGTAAATTGTGTGTTTGAAAACACAAACCATTTCTTACCTCTGTTTTTTTCTTCATCCCTTCTTTTCCCACTTTTGTCACTTGGCTCTAAAGAAGGAATATCTGGAAATCTATTTAGAGTTCAAAATTTCCCACTCAAAACAGGAACTTTTCCAACACATCAGTAAACATTTGGTAACCCCCTCATTTTGTGGACATGGGGTTCACTTCACTTGAACATTTTTAACAGTTCTAATTATATGTATTCCTTTTTTTTCATTTCCATAAATCCAGTTCTGTTGTTCAGAGGTTGTTATTATTGTTTCTGTCCTTTTTCAACTCTCTAAGAATCTGCAGGAAATTTGGAGAACCTTTGCTTGTGAAATAATAGCATTCTGGCCTTCACCCAAACAGCCCTGTGGCCAAGGATCCTCAGGTCTGTGCCTTGCCTGGGATAAACATGCCCTGGTGATGACTCAGAGCACAAACCAGTTATTGTGTCCCTGAGAGGATGGTTTACACGCTGGATTGATAAGGTGTGGCTTCTCTGGAAAGCAATAATCAACCACTGGGTGAGGGAGGTATTGTCCTGATTCCTCTGCCTTTATCTTTTCATTTTAAACAGAAAAATGTGTGGACGCCAGATGCGACGGAGCTGCAAGTTTGGGCAGGTGTTTCTGGCTTTGCTGCTGTGTTGTAGGCTCATGGAGACTGGACCATACATTTTGTTTATGGGCAGCTTTCTGACCAGCAACACTTCTCAAGCCTTTGTCAATGTGCTGCAAGCACAGCATGTGGCTTCTGGGCCCTCAGCCCTGCCATGTAACTGGTAGAAGAGGGCTTTCCATTTGTAAAGCAGTTGTGCTGCAGGAACTGATATTCTCTCACACAAAACACAGCTGGGAGAGGTTTCTCACGAAGACTGGTGTCTTGGTCCTGCTGGCCAGAGCACTGGCACAGACCTGGACCTGCTTGCAGAGAGCATTGGGACATTCACTTAGGGTGTCCACATGCCAGCCAGGTATCTGAGCTCCTGTTGTAGGTAACGGGGTCTGTGGTTTCATTCAGTTGCACAGATATGAGCATTTAGTGCCATCTGAGATGTTTCTGAGTTTCCAGGAGGGCTGGTTGATGTGATGACCAGAGCCAAGGGGCACCTGGGCCTACAGCTGAATTGAGCCAAGGATATCTTCATTTATGCCTGCAAGTCCTCTCCTTTTACAGGTCAGGGATATGGAAGACAAAATCCACTGGATAGCTCAGCACACTTCGGGAGCCAGGCTTTTTGACCCACATTCTCATTCTTCACCACCCTGCCGTGTCACCTAAGGGCACCCCGAACCCAGCTCAGGTGCGGCTGGGCAGAGAGGTGTGCAGAGCTCGTTAGGTCTAGCAGATGTTACTCACCCGGGCACGGTGCCAGCATGCTAATGAGGTGATAAGACTGCTGGACTGGATGTGGCTTGTGCTCAGGGCAGTGGCAGAAGGAGCATGTGTCTGTCGGTGAGTTCCCTGTGCAGAGCCTGGGGAGGAGCCATGGGCCTGGGCTGGTGAAAGAGCCCAGGATGAACTGTGGGTGGGACATGCATGGTTCAGGTGTTGTTCACCTGAGAAGATAAGGACACCTGCAACAAGATAAGGACATTACAACAAGAACTGGTCAGATCTTGTGCTGTGGGTCTGACTGGTAGCATTTCTACCCTGTAGCCTTACTGTAAGGTTGTGCTGGCAGGGCAGCCAAAGCCTTCTGGCTTCAACCAGGGCTCCTCAGGGCTGCATAAGGTGGGTAGCAGCAAGTGTGAGTTCAAAGCACGTCAGGGAAACTGAGCTGGCTCACATGGGTGTTGTGAAGGGCTGGGCTTCCTGTTGGTCCAGAAGTACTGCTCAGCTGGACCCTAAGGGTGCATACTGCATCCTGTGTCAACAGGCAGGCTTTGAAATAACAGCACTGGCATCTCTTTGCAATTCTGTTCCTGGTAACAAAGTCACTGGAAAATTTCAGGCAGGTCAGGTGGAAAGAGAGCTAGAAAAAGTGGACTCGTGAACCTAATGAGGTTCAACAAGGCCAAGTGCAAGGTGCTGAACCTGGGCTGGGGCAATCCCAGCGATGAGCACAGACTGGGAGAAGAACTCACTGACAGCAGCCCTGAGGAGAAGGACTTGGGGTTCTGGTGGACAAAAAGCCGGACAGGAGCCAGCAGTGTGTGCCTGCAGCCCAGCAGGCCAACTGCGTCCTGGGCTGCACCGCCAGAGGGGTGGGCAGCAGGGGAGGGAGGGGATTGTGCCCCTCTGCTCTGCCCTCGTGAGGCCCCACCTGGAGTGCTGCGTCCAGGGCTGGGCCCAGCACAAGGAGGGTGTGGGGCTGTGAGAGCGGGGCCAGAGGAGGGCCGTGAGGGTGGTCAGGGGGCTGGAGCACCTCTCCTGTGAAGAAAGGCTGAGAGAGCTGGGCATGTGCAGCCTGGAGAAGAGAAGGCTATGGGGAGACCTTATGGCGGCCTTTCAATATTTCAAGGGGGCTTGTAAAAAAAGATGGAGAGCATCTTTTACTCAGGCAGATAATGATAGGACAAGGGGGAATGGTTTTAAACTACAAGAGGGGAGGTTTGGATTAGATATGAGGAGGAAATTCTTCACTGTGAGGGTGGTGAGGCCCTGGCACAGGCTGCCCTGAGAAGCTGTGGATGCCCCATCCCTGGAGGTGTTCAAGGCCAGGCTGGATGGGGCTTTGGGCAACCTGGTCTGGTGGGAGGTGTCCCTGCCCATGGCAGGGGGCTGGAACTGGGTGATCTTTAAGGTCCCTTCCAACTCAAACCATTCTGTGATTCATGGGATTCTATGAGAGCTGTGGCTGCAGTGGTGCAAAGGAGAAGGATGCTCTGGGCACCCCATGAGATGCATGTGCTGAGCTGTGCACCTCCCCTCCTGCCCAGCACGTGCAGGTCCTGCCTCTGGCATGCAGACAGCTCAGTGAGGAGGCATTTGTTTGAGCTTATGTCCTGAATTTGTAGCAGCTCCTGCTGTAATTTCTGTTAGCTGGCTGAAAGGGTATGCCCAGGGTTACAAAGGGGAAGAAAAGAACCCCAAAGGCTGCTTAGTCTGTTCCCATTGGTGTGGCAGGATTATATATGACAGTGTGTTTAGAGAGTCTTGCTTCTTGGTAATCACTTCTGTCACTATCCCTTTCCTGGCTGCTGCCCATGTAACAGCTGAGAAGCAGCTAATGTAATTAGCAAGTTTTAAAGAGGGACAGTACCGTTGGGCAGAAACAACAATGGTTGAAAGGCAGCTTAGCGTTTTCCGTGTAAGGTCAAAACCCAGAGAATTAACAAACAGATGTCTTGAAAACTTACTGAGGCTTTAGCCGTTGGCTTCAGATAACATGAAAAGCAGTGATAGGGATTACAGCAAAAAGGCTCATGGTGAGGGTTGAGCAAGAGAGATCTCCTATAGGTGCGGTTGGAGTGGTGCTGGAGTTGGGTGTGCAGTGGAAAGTTAGGGAAGCCAAGAGACCTGTGCTGAGAGGAAGTTTGTGGTGTGGGCCAGGGGTGTGCATCTTAGTCCCAGCCTGAACCAGGGAGTAATGTTAGGGTTAGGGCTAGCATTGAGCAAGAGATTGAGAACTGGCTTAACAAACCGTTTGTTAAATTCCTCCTCTCTTTATTTATTTAGTTATTTTTAGGCTGGATTACTTAAATCTGACAGAGAACAAAAATACCTGGAAATGACGGGTTAAAATGTAAGAGTGTAAGAAAAATCCTCGTTTCACCCTGCTGCCATTGACTCTATCTTGTGAGAAGGCACAGCCTGAGCTGCATAACGTTGGGCACCACGCTGGGAACAGTCACCCAAATCCTTATGGCCTCATTGAGTTTCGCCCTGCCAGAAATGAGCTCAGTTGGGATCCCCGTCAGGCAATGGCTCTAGGATGGACATCAGGCAATGTCAGGGAGGATGGTGCCAGTGAAAGAATGATGGAGTTGTTGGAAGCATATATACTTTCCATTTGAGAAAATAAAAATAAAAATGATGTGAACAGCCTAAATGGTTGCCTTTTTAGTACATGTGCCTGTGTGTATGCCATCCAGGAAAGGGTGATCAATGCAAACTCTGTTGTAGTGCCAGGCACAGTGTTACAGGTGTAGAGGGTTGCTTTTTTATTTTATTTTTCATTTTTTTTACACTTCAACATACTTGAATTTCATGGACATACATATGTATTAATAAGACTCAGCCCAGATGTGACCACAATTAACCTGTTCGTGTGCTCTATGCTAAGAAATCTACCTCAAGTCTACATGAAGCCTGGCCTCTAGGAATTGTCTCTGTTCAGACAAGAAATGTGCAGCCCATGATCTCAAACCATCAGCAGATGCCATTGTTAGCCCCCCAGATGTTTGCCTGCATCCCAA
Source organism: Cygnus atratus (assembly GCF_013377495.2). Classification (NCBI taxonomy): domain Eukaryota; kingdom Metazoa; phylum Chordata; class Aves; order Anseriformes; family Anatidae; genus Cygnus; species Cygnus atratus. The sequence continues at coordinate 178,076,138 of NC_066362.1, read as the reverse complement.
GGGTATACAAACTCCACTCATTTGCTCTTTCTTTTCTGCTTTAAATAGTAATAGGTCATCCTAGATGCATGTTTACTTCCTTGTCCCTTCTGGACCCAAATATAGAACAGCCCAAACTGTTTCAAGTTTAAAATTGTATAATTAACTAGTGGGACACACTTGAAGAGCTTTGCAAAGTACAACACACAGCTAAAACCAAATGATCATCCTTGAGTTTAAGCACATGAGCGTAGAGACCCAACACAACCATTCTCAAGAAGTTTTTTTTTTTTCTTTTTTTTTTTTTCTGGAGTCTCAATGAGTAAGGTACAAGCTCAGAAGTTTCTCCCTGTGTGAGTATAACTGGTGCACAATGCACACTGGCATGGTAGTTATTGGAACAAACTTCTAGAAGAGGAGTAGGGAGGAGAGGGAGAGACTGTGCTTTTTCTTAGCAAAGACAGCATTATTAGAGTCAGAGAGAGAAATAAAAGGTCCTCAATTAATAGGAGGAATTTCTTCTACTTAGAGAAACTCAAAAATACCACTCAGGGCTTTATCTTAGCCTTGGTGAGTTGGACTCTTTTCTGCATTTTATCTGATTTATTCATACATTGCACTCTGGTGATTTCAAACTCTAAAGAAATGCCTAGTTTAAATAACTTAGTCTGCTCTGAGTATCCTGGACATCATTCCTCTTTGTAGATATCCCCACAGTGGTTCTGGTCAGGGGAGACACCTGAGCTAAGACACCAGCAGTTAAAAAGGGAGCAATATCCTTGGCAAGAGACTTCAGTTATTCTCCTTTGAGCTGGAATTTTAGTGGAAAGGCAAACTGGAGATATGTCAAGGACTCATGCAGTGGAGAAACCTCAAGCCAGTGGATTTCTCCAGCTCACCAGTTGCTGAATGGGTGCAGAGAGAAAGTGCATTACTGCAGGAAAGAGCGATGAGGTGGCCCCAAAACCCTACCTGTATGGGACACAGCTTCAGAGGTGAGCTTGACAGAGCCTGCTGAGTCTGTTCCCACTGCGTGGCTGAGGCTTTGTAGGTGTTACCATACCACACATAGAAACAGTCTGTTGACATATTTTAAGTAGGAGCACCTGGGGAATGTGACACACATCAGACCAGTCATATTATGAGTTTCTTATATTACCTTGGCTGTTGTGTTATGTAAGAGAGGCAGTCCCCACATTATTATTGTAATTAAATAATATTGTGCTTTTAATTTGTATGGTTCCTTCCTTAGCATTGTTTTATACAAGCAATGATAACAGACTGGTTATTGTGAGCTATTAATAACATATTATTTACTCACCATATGCCTTGGAGCCAAAGCAGTAAGCAATGTTGCTTCATGCTAGGTGTCCCTCCCTGAACACATAACTAAATACTTCACCTTTGATCTCTTCTTGCCTCCTGAGGCCTCACTTTGGTTTGGGCTTGCTGCTTACTGTCCGCTTCATGCCCAGTTCCAGTTCCCTCTGTGTTTAAGGTGTTTGGGGTTCTGGAAAACAAACAAACAACAACAGCAGTTTGTTCTGCCATCTGCATTACCTCTTGCATTTGTATGGAGTGGATGCTCTGGTCTGTTTTAAATTTCCACAATCTGTGGTGCTTTTGAATCCAAGGTGCTAAATATAGACCTAACCCGTAATAGCCAGCTTCTTTTTCATTTCTGTCTTGCAAAGTTATTTTCTGCTTTTATCGTTTAAGCCTAATGGATTTACATTATTAGGAGCTCTCCAGTATGTACAACTCGGTTATGGACAAGATGAGTGCCTCAAAAGTTTCCAGGAACATTTGTCTGAATTAAAAGGGGAAAAAAAGAAAAAAAAAAAAGGAAAAAAGAGAAACTTTTGCTGGCTCTGCAAGAAGAGGACTGGTGCAGCGCAGGATGGCACCTTCCCTCTCACCTCCCTACCGTTAACCTGTGTATGCTCTCAGGGCAGGGTGAACACATCCAGCACTCTGCCTAGAAAAATGAAACCCTGGAGAAAAATCAGCAGACAGCATGAAAAGCACTGGCCCGGACATCTCGTGTTGGCAGACTCCTACCAAAATTAGTTCTGGATAAGCTAGTACATCTGTAGTCAGAGCAAAGTATTCCTCTTTCTTCCTATTCCTAACACAGTTGTGCCCAAAAAATACAAGTCAGGAAAACGTTTGGGGAAACTATTAAGGAGCACGGAGGGAAAAGAATATTTATGTATCCAGACAAATATGGAGCCATTTGAGACAAATATGAAGTCATGTGTAATAAACAGCCTGGATTTATAAGGACTAAAGCAAGCCAAGCAAAAATGATGGCTTTTAGAGAAAGAACAGCCCAAACCAGCCAAGGAGAGGAATGTGGTGGATATAAGGGGCCAGGCCTGCAGGAGACATGAGGACCACTCAGCACAACTCTAGAGGCATAGCTCTGCTTTTCTCAAGCCTAATTTGATACCACTGGTCCAATATGGTAGCTGGGGAGGAGTGGGGTATCAGTCATGTCATTTAATCTCTGGCCAGCATCTTTGTCCTTGACTATGCACAAGGGATATGGGGGAGGACTTCATGATCCAGAGATTCTTCCTTGTTGACCTTGGCTGTGTTTAGGGTCTCTTTGTGCAAGAGACTAAGCAGCATGTCTGAAGGCTCACCACAAGGTATGGACAACTGATGGCTGAACTCTCCAGAAGAAATACAAGTTGGACCCTACATCAACAGCTGCCCTTGGCACAGTGAAGTTTTACTTGGAGAACGTCATCCTGCTTAGCTTGAATACTGAAGTACTATCTGAAAAGGGGCTGAGAAACACAGTCACTTGCCACAGAAGTCAGCATTAGTTTGAATACCTTCTTGTTCTTGGGTGCCTTTCAGAGGCAACAGTGAAAAGGCTGAGGTACCGAATGACTTACTTGCCTCAGTCTTTAGCTGTGTATTGGGTTTATGTGGCAAGGTTTTGGTGGCAGGGGGCTGCAGGGGTGACCTTTGTGAGCAGAGCCCAGCAGCTGCCCCATGTTAGATAAGGGCCAGCTCTAGCCGGCTCCAAAGGGACCCACTGCTGGCCAGAGCCGAGCCAGGGAGAGATGCTGGTTGGGCCTCTGGGAGAGCAGATTGAAGAAAGGGAAAATAAATAAATAAATAAATAACCTGCTGTGCAACAGCAGCTGGGAAAGAGGAGTGAGAAGCTGCCCTGCAGCCCCCAAGGTCAGTGCAGCAGGAGGGCAGGAGGTGCCCCAGGCAGGCAGCAGCAGTTCTCCTGCGGCCTGTGGAGAGGCCCCTGGTGGAGCAGGCTGTCCCCCTGCAGCCCATGGGTCCCACATGGAGCAGATCTCCACGCTGCAGCGCGTGGAGGAGCCCCCGGTGGAGCAGGTGGATGTGGCCTGGAGGAGGCTGCGGCCCATGGAGAGCCCCCGCAGGAGCAGGCCCCGGGCCGGAGCTGCAGCCCGTGGAGAGGAGCCCACGCAGGAGCAGGGAGCCTGGGGGGAGCTGCCGCCCGTGGGGGACCTGTGCTGGAGCAGTTTGCTCCTGAGGGATGGACCCCGTGGTACAGACCCATGTTGGAGCAGTTCTTGAAGGGCTGCTGCCTGTGGGCAGCCCCCCAGGCTCAGTTTGGGAAGGACGGCATCCCGTGGGAGGGACCCCACGTGGAGCAGGGTCAGAGAGTGACCGTGAAGGAGCAGCGGAGACGAAGCGTCAGGGACTGACCGCAGCCCCCATTTTCCGTTCCCCTGCACTGCTTAGGGGGAGGAGGTGGAAGAGGGTGGATGGGGAAAGGTGTTTTTAGTTTGGTTTTAGGTTCTCAGTGTTCTTGCCTGTTGGTAATAGGTAATAAATTACCTTAATCTCCCTATACTGAGTCTGTTTTGCCCATGACGATAATTGTTGAGTGATCTCCCTGTTCTTATCTCAGCCCTTGAGCCCTTTCCATCGTATTTTCTCCCCCTTTCCCTTTGAGGAGGGGGAGTGAGAGAGCAGTTGTGTTGGAGCTCAGCTGAGTAAAACTACCACAACCTGCAAGACAGACCTTCAGCAATCCCAGGTCCTAGAGGTCTTGGACAAGGAATTGTCTTCCTGGTCTTCCGTAATGGTTTTGACACTGAATCCCATAAAATCCTCATAGAGAAGCTGTTGAAATATGGGTGGGATGAGCAGACAATGAGGTGGATCTGGAGCTGGCTGAGCTGGTGGAGCTGGCTGAATGACTGGGCCCAGAGGGTAGTGGTCAGTGGTGCAACGTGTAGTTGGAGGCCAGTAATGAGCGGAGTACCCCAGGGATCAGTACTGAGTCCAGTCCTGTTCAACGTCTTCACTAGCAATCTGGACACAGACAATGTGAAATGGGGGGAGTGGCTGACTTACCAAGGGGGCTGTGCTGACATCCAGAGGGACTTTGATATGCTGGAAAGGTGGGCTGTCAAGAACATCCTGAAGGTCAACATGGAGAAGTGCAGAGCCCTCCGCCTGGGGAGGAGTGACCCCAGGCACCAGGACATGCTGGGGGCACTCAGCTGGGAAGTAGCTCTGCAGCAAAGGACCTGGGGGTTCTGGTGGACACCAAGCTCAACGTGAGCCAGCAACAAGTACTTGCTGCTAAAGAAGCTGATGGTATTCTGGGTTACATTAGGCAACAGCAACAACAACATCAACAGCAGGTTGAGAGAGGTGATCCTTCCCCTCTGCTCAGTAACTGGTGAGGCAACACCTGAGTGGTGTGTCCAATTCTGGCCACCCCAGTACAGGAGAGACATGAACGTGCTAGAAGGAGTCCAACAGAAGGCCACTCAGATGACAAAGATACTGGAGCACCTCTCCTGTGAGCAGAGGCTGGGAGAGCTGGGACTGCGCAGCCTGGAGAAGAGGAGGCTCAGGGGGATCTCACCCAGGGCTGTGAATCCCCGCAGGCAGGGGGCAAAGAGGCCGCAACCAGGCTCTTTTCAGGGGTGCCCAGCACCAGGCCAGGGGCAGTGGGCACCAAGGGGTAGGCAGGAGGCTCCCTCTGAGCACCAGGCAGCACTTGTGTGCTGGGTGGACGGCTGAGCACTGGCCCAGGCTGCCCAGAGAGGCTGTGGGGTCTCCTCCTGGGATATTATCACAAGCTGCCTGGGCGTGGTCCTGGGCACCCTGTTCTGGGAGTCCTGGTTTGAGGAAGGGGGTCAGAACAGATGACCCCAACCTCAACCATTCTGTGAAAGCTGTGATTCTGTCAACATGTAGTGGTTTGGTAAAGGCCTGTCTTTAACACTGCCTTTGGTCAGCATCCCTCTGATCATTCAAGCTGCATTACTGAGAGCTCACATGTGGTCTTCTTTGGAAAGAACAAGCTAGTTTCCTCTGAAACAAACTTCAGGGATAGCTAGAGAATAGTTCACCCCAGGCACTGCTCTCAATACACACTATGGATAAGACACCAAGCCTGGCTGCTGTACAAAACCCTCTAGTAATACACTAGCACTCTGTGCATTTTGAAATACGTCCACAGGCTATGCTCAACTGTGGTAAAGAGACTGCAAGGAAGCTATTTGGCTTATTCACGCTCTTTTGGTTTGCTGCTGCAAGCATCAATTTTCATGGTGGTGTCCAGAAGACCAGAGGAGAAATCTGCTGCTACTGGAAATCACTCTATAGGTGTAGGCTGCTGCCAGCAGAACAGATGGCCAGTGAAGGGTGCAGGGCTAACTGCTGTACCCACTCAGAAATTGTGTTGTGCAATAAGCTGGTCCCAGCTGTATCTTGGCAAAGGAAGAAAGCTGTGGTATGTGGGAAAGGGGCATGAATTTACTTTGAGTGCTCCAATGAACATGTACCTTAGTGGGTGGGGATGCTCAGATATGACAACTCCAGTTAGGTTTACTCCTTCCTAGAAAGAAGTGCCAGATCACTCATGCACATAGCAAGACACTTTGCTGCAATCTGTTGAAAAGGGGTTCTGCTACAATGCTCCAGACAGTCCTGGAACCAGTTAGACTGGTGCCTCCTGTCCACTCCTGAAGTTTTGTGCTGCTCCCACTCTGGAGAAATTGAGTCCTGAATATTCAGAGACCGATCATTTGAAATACTTTAGGATACCCCCATGGATTTGTGAAAGAAGCCAAACAAAGAAAAAAAGGAAAAAAGAAAAAACAAGAAAGAAAAAAAAACCAAGAAGGAAAAGGGAAAAAAGGAGAAAAGAAAATAATTTTAAAAAAAGGAAAAAAGAAAGAGAGAAAGAGAGAAAGAGAGAAGAAAAGAAAGAAAAAGAAAGAAAGAAAGAAAGAAAGAAAGAAAAAGAAAGAAAGAAAGAAAGAAAGAAAGAAAAAGAAAGAAGGAAAGAAAAAAAGGAAAGAAAAAAAAAAGGAAAGAAAGAAAGGTGTAATGGTAACATGTCAAGAAACTAAGCTGATATGATGCTCTGTGGATACATTAATTCAGTGACAGGAGGCAGACTATGTTCTCTAGACCATGTGCTCCAAATTCCAGTCCCCTGAGTCTGTGGGGGTGAGCATGCCCAAAGGATCCACAGGGCAGGGACTGGTGGCTATGTCCACCACAGGTCTCCTGTGAGCCTTCTTGTTCAAGGCTGCCCCAAACCAAGCAGTCTCCTCTAGCTGTGTGTACTGGAAAACTGAAAGCGGTCAGGGTATGAGTTTGAGCAGCGTCCCATGCTCACTTGTACTACAAATTATGGTCACAGTCCTTGGTATGGTTTTGGCCTGGTCCAGCTTGTGCTCTTCCAGGCAATGCCTCACCATGGTTAGCAGATGGTTAACCCACTCCCAGCAGTGGTTTAGGCTTGAGAGTTATCAGCTTGGGGAATACTTGAATCTATCCTGTATCAACCCAGCCACTAAGACCTGACTGACAAAGCACTAAATCAGATCATCTTTTAGCTCCTCTTGCTTTGCCCTCCTGCTGGCTACTAATGCCTCTTTTGAGGCCAGCTATGACTTATCTGCCAGAGGGAAGTTCTTAAAAAGCTTTATGCTGAGCTAGCCTGCCTTATGTTCTCCATTAGGCAGGCTTTATTCCTCCCATGTCCAGCGTTACACCAGCAGAAGTTGGATTAGACGTGTATTTCTTGGCTAAACAATGACTAAAGGAAACACGATAACTATCTACAAGTATTTGATGGGTGTAAACTTCAGTGAGGAAGAGGGATTGTTTAGTGTGGTTAAAGGACTTTTATGGCCAACAGCGATTAGATTAAACTGAACAAAGCAAAGCATAAACTGAATACCCTCCATAATACCTAGTAGGCTACAAGCACAGCTCCCGAGGGATACAGCAGAAGGAATGTCTGGGTCATTCGAAGCGTTGCAGGGCGCACAGCAGTATTTACTCTCTTTACATGGGAATGCCGTCCCATGAACAGCGTGCCTGTTCTCCCTCCCGTGCCCACACCCACGCTGCCCTCTGTCTACATGAGTGCACACCCAACCGAACAAGGAGGGAAGAAAGTGTCAGAGAAAGAAAGGTTGGTTCAGCCCCTCCCCGTCAGCACCCTGCACCTGATTTGTTCTCTTATTCTAGTGGTGTAATACAATAACCTCAACAAGAAGTTTTTTCACTGCTGACTGACTCTGATCTTGGGACCATTAAGGAAGGAGCTGCACTTACACTTTCTGTACTGATCCATGAATAAGCTTTCCCCAACACTTCAGCAGGTTGGGGCTTGAGCTCCGGTTAAACTCTCTCCTAACCCTGGGTTATCACATATCTAAAGGGATGCTAACATCATTCCTCTCGGATTACACCTTTGTCAACTGGCAGGATATTATATGGGATGATTAAACTTTGTACAGGGAGCGCGCAAACAGGAGCATAAGGCTCTTCTGAGAACACACGGGTGGTCCCTTATGCAGCACAGGGAAAAATAAACTCTCTTTCACACAGATGAAGAAGCAAGTCATAAACCCAGCTACACCTGTGTAAATCTGTTTGCCTTTTTCCTCTGAGAACCAAAAATAGGCTGTGCAATCACATCTGACAGGAGTTTCTGATGGAGAATGCGAGCTGGCTTTGGCACTGAGAGCAAATGTCAATGACTCAATCACTATCGTGTCTTTCAAAGCCCTGCAGCCTGTCAGGGAAAAAGGAGGAAGAGTATATGTGATGTTGAGTGAGTCAGGATGCTTTCCCTTGGCATGTCTGTTTCTCTGACTAATTGCAGAGACACAATAGCAAAGAAATTAGATAAGCCAGGTAGGGTTTGTTGTGGATGTCCTGGTTGTCTAGGAGACAAGAGCTTTATTTACCTGACATGACTTGTAGGCAAGTGTAGGGCAAGCGTACCCTGTTCTTAAAACAGCGGATTGCTTCCAAATTGCAGGTTATCTGCTCTGAAACAACACCACTTAATGGGCTATCTTCTCCTTTAATTGGTGCAGTTGTCATATCATTAAATCCTGCTTAGCACAAGTGTGAGAAGCATCCTGCTACAGGCTGCCAGCAGAAAGGAAAGAAGGACTTATGCATCCTCCCATGGCGCTTTCAAAGAAGGCCCTGATCTGTTCTTAAAAGGTCAGGAAGGGAGGGAGGAATTCAAAAGCCTTAAAAAAAAAAAAAACACAAAAAAACAACAAAAAAAAAACCACCAAAAACAGACCAGACTGGAGACTTCACTAGTGCGTCATCTCAAGTTTTCTTCTCCCGAGGGAGTAATTCTTCAGATGTTTTGTGTGCCCCTTGCTGGTGTCTCTCTGTTCTGTTTTTCTACAGGAGCACTTTGTCTATTTTTGCATTTACTGAGCCTCCTCGCAGCACACAGAAGAAGAGCTACTAGACTTCTGAGTATATAGCAGAGTCTAATGGGTTTATCACCACCTCCCCTGAGTGTCCACCACCCAGATGCTAACACTACCTCATTAGGTGTATATGTTACGGATTACCCAACAGAATGGTCATAGCACTATTGCAGAGTCCCTGCAGCACTGTTTCATGCTTCTTCCTAAATCTGGCTGGCTGAAAATGGCTCAGATAGTAATTTGTTATCTCTGTTTTCTCATGGGCACAGAATACCATCTTGGTGGCTTCATTAAAAATGGCATGCTTAGGGGTAGTTAGGACAGTTTCCCATCTGGGACAAGAATTTTCCTCACGTAAAAGACTGGCAGTGGGTCATGCTTTTCATAATGTTTAGAAAAGATTAATTCTCTCTCCCAGACACCTGCTGTCTTTTCAGATCCAAATAAAACCTTGTACAGGCTACATGGGTAGTGGAGAGAAAGAAATAACCTCATTTTTCTGCCACCTCACATGACTACATGTGGTTTCTTGAAAGATACTACCAGTGCCTGCTCCCAAAGGCCCTGATGAATGTGTTTTTGACCTGAGTCACAAGAACCTGTAACTCCTGTGCAATCTAGTCTGACCTAAAAACTAGGGGCACTGCAGGGAAGCCCGTTCTCCTGGGATTATCAGCCTTGCCTCTGTAAACTCAGGAGCTTCAGAGCACACAAACTGACTTCGAAGAACAGCTGAGGGCCAATCTGAGCAACTCTGAGCACTGGCTTCCTTGGAGGAGGCTCAACTCTAGTTTAAAATCAGATAAAGCTTTTATAAGTCTCTTTAAAAGTAGCACTTTATATTAAGTGTATGTTACCATGCCTTCTTTCCTCTGTGTTGAGGACACAACCCTAGAAATGCAGCACGTACTTACACCTGAATTCTGAAGTCAGATATCGGGAGCAGTCAGCTGTACTGCAGTCTTCAGAGTCTTGCTGTGTGTGGCATGGTTGGTAGATATTATAGATACTATGAACAGTATTGTCAACTTCAGTTTTGATGATACTTCCAGTGCAAATCATGGTGTTCTCTGAAAGGCATTTGTAGCAGGTTGCTTCATGCTCCTGCCCAGGCACATTCTCACGGGAGTGCTCTGTATTTCCCTTGTGTTGCCCTCTAATAGAAGAACAATATGCAGCCAAAGAGATAAACTTGCTGAGCCAAAAGACCCAATAGGTGCTTTTAGCATTTAATTAGATACTCATTTCAAGAGCACATCACCTATAAGGTGTCTGAGGACATGCATCCACAGAACCTTAGGCAACATGTAAGTGCTGAAGCCCATGGTCCAACTCTCCTATTTGCTTTAAACACCATTTATTTGGTTTACCTAAAATGATGCAAGCTGTATGAGTTGTCCATGGCACTCCTGTTTCCCTAGGGCAGGAACTCCCCTGTTACTGAACAACCACACCCCTGCTTGGTTGTTTTTTCTTTGAGGCTCTGCGAGTCTTGCCTTCTCATCCAGAAGGGAGTTAGCGTGTCAAGAGGGCTTCAGCCCAAAGTCACAGAACTACAGAACGGTTGAGGTTGGCAGGGACCTCTGGAGGTTTTCTGGGCTGACCCCCTGCTCCAGCAGGGCCCCCCAGCGCAGGGTGCCCAGGACCCCGTCCAGGCGCCTTGTGCCGCTCTCCCAGGAGGAGACCCCACAGCCTCTCTGGGCAGCCTGGGCCAGTGCTCAGCCGCCCGCCCAGCACACAAGTGCTGCCTGGTGCTCAGAGGGAGCCTGCTGCCTGAGGGTCACACTATGTTGCTTTCCCTTTCCCTTTCCCTTTCCCTTTCCCTTTCCCTTTCCCTTTCCCCTTCCCTTTCCCTTTCCCTTTCCCTTTCCCCTTCCCTTTCCCTTTCCCTTTCCCTGCAACAGGAAATGAAAGCACACATGCTGCAAGGTGACTATCTCGTTACTTGTTTTCCTTACGCAGCAATTTGACAAAAGGGGTACCTCTTGTCAGGTACACGTACAGGAGAGACATCTGTAAACTGGAGGAGATTCAGAGAGCAACAATAATATAAAACACAATGGTCTTGGAAACATCTGTAAGGCAGGAACTTTGAAGACAGCTATTAGTATGCCAGGACAGACCTCAGGTTAAACAGAAAAACTGAGCTTGTTAAGTATCTCTAAAACAGGCATGTAAAAAGCGGTGTTGTCTGTATGTAGATAGCTTGTGTAAACAACCCTTTCCACTTGGGGCTATGTCTCTGTAATTATGTATTATTTGCAGGAAGAATGTACAGCAGAGTGTGAGGAGTGAATGAATATGTTCCAAATGTGTCCGAACTCTGACCAGAAGGCTGTGATTTTAGCTTGCTTCGGGGAGAGGAGAACAAGCCCAGGCCTTTTGTTTACTCTCCTTGAGCACTTTGCAACAATTGTAGTTTTAACTGGAAGTGACTCACCTGGCAAAGAAGATAAGGAACCCAGAAGAACCACTAAAAAATATATAGTGCTGGAAACAATCCTCCAAATTTAAGGACTGCAGTCTTTTTGAAACTGTAATCATACTCAGACCCTTCAGGCTTCCCTAATTACCGAGAGGAAGAACTATCATTCTTCTCTAAATGTGGTGTCAGCATTTGTTACAAGCAACCAGCATAAATTATCCACAAACCTTCTGGTGACCTATAAACCTGCAATTTGATATGACTCACCCAATTTTTATTCTGGAACAAGTGAATTTTTTTTTTCACAGATTTTTATAGTAGAGACTCTTTAATCTACCAGGCAACGTGTAACAAGATCCCATGGCTGGAGGCTGAAGCTAGCTACACTTCAGCTAGAAATAAGGTGTTCATCTTAACAGTCATTAATTAAGCACTGAAATGACTCCTCAGGGAATGTGATGAATTCACCACCTCTTGAAGTCGCAGGACTTTGGCTTTCCAAACTTCATGTTACACCTGAAATATAAAGTGTGGTCTCGGTGTGGGAATTACAGGGAGGGGCACTGTTACGGTATTTCTTAATGTCATCGAGAAGGCACATCAAAACTCCAATATTCTCTCTCTTTATTAATGCAGAAAATGAAAATCATCCCTTCTTCCCATGAAAACCAGTCTACTTCAGCTGAAATCAAGAGGCCACCATCAAATTATATCAGTAAATAGAGCCAAATTTCTAAAAATGAGCTAAATTTGCAATTGTCTACTGGGTTGCAGAGTAGTATTTTCAGTCACACTGCTGCCTGTTCCCAATTTTTAGCAGTGGCTCTCTTTCACTGTCACTCCTTCCATCTCAGGAACAATGCATTGCTATTGTAACACTTAATGAGTCACTTGTAAACCCACAGGGGCAGCAGGACATTTATCTCATGCTGCAGGGCTGTATTTTAAAAATAACCATATTATAAAATATATATATTTAAAAAAACCCAAAGTTTTCCCCTTCCTGCTTCACAGAAGAGTTTTTCTCTTTCTGCCTTTCCCTTTCCATTTCCCATTCACTCTTCACCCGTGGGGTTATGCCGAGGTGGCTGTGAGGACGCCCAAGCTGACACACTGTGTTTGCATTCTTCAGCCAATTTGGGTTGGCTTCTCTTCCGTGTGTGGGCTTGGCAGCGTGAACAAGCGACCTTGTGGCAAACTTGGGTGTGACTTTCTGAAACAGCCACGGCTCCTGGCGTGACGGCCGGGGTTCCTACTCTTACTCCATGGAAAATGTGAGGCTGCTTATCCTATTTCCACCAACAAATAAACTATTTTATGTTTATCTTAGGGTAGGAGTATGTGTCTATGGAGTTATCGCAGTGTGACTAGCGCATGGTATTGCCACATCTTGGCTGCCCTCCGGGTAGCTTCCCCCAGAAGCTGCTTTACGTGCCTTCTGGCTTTGCTGGCGGTGTTATTTCTGCACAGAGACAGATCCTGGCTATGCACCTTGGTGCTTCTTCAAGGCTGCAGCAGTGACATGCATTTCTGCCACTGCCATGGCTTCCTGACTCTTTTGTTCATTGCTGTGAAGTGTTTAAAGGAGCTTGAAGATGTTCCTCAGATTTTCAGCATGACCTGACGCTGTGGTGCTACTCAAAATATGTGAGCAGTGGTGAGATGTTAACCCTCCATTTATGTCACCAGCTGCCAACACATCCGAGGCTGAGCTCCACAGCTCTGTGGTGGTGGCACTGGGCATTTCGAGACACTCTGCATGGCTCGGGTAAGACTGTCCACGGAGGGGATGGAGAGACCTTCAAATCTGAGAAAAATATTTTGGGGAAGAGAGAGGAAGACATGTATATTTCTGAAAAAAACAGGATAATGGAGGACCTTCCATGTTGTGACATGTTTTGGATGAGTTCCCAAAATGATATAGTTTTGTGTGTAATCAAAGAGAAACTTCATTTTTCCTCTGCTATTTGAGGTGTTAATCAGTATACATACATATACATATATATATATACACGTATATATACAGAAACAGATACTTTTTCTTTTTTTCCATTTTTCCCCCCTAAGGTTCTGGTGCTTCTGACAGCCTGAGGTCAGCACACAGGAACTGGAGCAGGCTGGTGCACATTGGCACAGTTGCTTTGACCTGCTCCTTCCCACTCTCCAACCCACCCACGTATACTGCTTCACTCCTGATCTGAGCAGAACAAGTGAGATGAAGCAGCTGGAAAACACACCTGTCCTTCATACTCAGCCCCACTCAATTACATGCCTTTAACTTTGCAATATGGAGAAGCTATGCTGTAATCTAAATACATTTATTTCCTCTACCCACTAGATTGGGGATCAATCAGCATCTTGAAACAGCAGGAGGGAAATGAAGCGGTAACGTACGGGAAAAAAAATGTTGAGGGTGTAATCAGCCAACTAAATATCATTGGACATACTGTCCCACTCAGCTGCATTGGGCCATGACCAAATCTATTAATAGGCCACGCAGAGCTGTTTCTAGTCCTAGAGAAATTCTCCTCAAGCTTTGGAGCCCTTATTCCTCCTCTGTAACTTCAGTAAGTCCCTTGTGGTGCTTAGTTACAGTAGCTGACTCCCCTGAAAGAAGATGAAAAGTCTGACTGATCCCTTCAGAGGAAATCCTACTTCGTTTCGTGGTCTCAGCTCAGCTCAGACTAGAAGAGAGAAATAGTGCTGAGACAAGAAACTCAGCCCTAGCCCAGGCAAGGAGGTTGCTTGTAGAGCATCTGGCTTGCTCCGGGCTTGATGGTGGGCATGAGGGACAAAATGTGGGGCTGAAGGAGCACAGCTTGATTTGTTGCTGTGAACTACATTTTTATTTTTTCATTTTAAAAACATTTAAAGTTAAGGATGATGATTTCTTTCTCTCTCTCCCTCAAGACACACAGTATGGGGGGCAGATCAGATGTTTAGCAGGCTTAGAGAAGATAACTCCATATACCAGGGCACCGGGGAGCCATTACTCCATGAAGATATCTGCAACACCCTTGGATGGCTCCATTCCCTTTCCCCTACCAAAGACCGGTCTTTGGCTGGAGTCAAAAGTGAGTGCAGTGACTCTGTGATTAATTCTCATCTTCCCTGGGACTGAGGAAGGGATTTACAGTCCCTGAGGGCAGGGGATGTTTTCTGAAGGATGTGGCCCTGGAGAACTGGAGGCTGCTGAATGCCTGAAATGTTGCTTGAAACTCAGGGGTGAAACCATGATTGGTGGGAAAAAAACAGCAGCTCTGCAGGAGAGAAATGCTCATGGGAGAGGGTGTACCCAGAGAGCAGTGGAGGAAGCATGTGTGAGGGAGCAGCTGCAGAAACAGGCTGTGGGGAGGTGGCAAACGCTTTGGGAATGAACCCTGGAAAAGAGAAACTCAGAAAAGGGAAAAATGCAGTGACAGGAGGGGAGATGAAATGAGGACTGCCAGTGGAAACAGCCTGGGGATGAGGCTGTGTGGGGACAGGAGCACTTGGATCTGGTGATACCAGGGTGTTTCAGTCGCTGTGGGATATGATCAGGCTTACACCGTGTGAGGAGAACCTAAGCAAAACCACTGGGAAAGAGCCTAAAGCCAAGGCAGCCTTAATTTAGGGATTTCAGCCAAAAGTTAGACAGGATGATTCTGGATATCTGTACAGATAGAGAATACATATGGCAAAGAGTGCTGCACAGCAGAGCCTAGCATTACCATGGTGAGAGTAGGTAGGTGAGTCATCTCAGAAGGCACCAGAGATGGCTGTGCACTCCAATGTACAACGAACACCACTTATTGCATAATTAGAAGTGCACACAATGTGCTAACTGGTGTGTTGGCCGTGGTTCCTGCTATTGCATATTTTAATTCATCTGTCTGGAAACAACTATCTTATGCTATTAGCTCTAAGATAATGCTGGTGTGAAGTAGTGAATGACAAAATACTGCTGGAAAACTATAAGCTGTTAAATGCACATGTTAAAACTTCCTTCAGTGCATTACTTTTATTTTACAATTTAGAAAAAAAAAACATGCAGATTTTGCAGGAACCCAAATTAACAAATGTTCAGAATCTTATTCATGAGATGTATCTGAAAAAAGTCAGTATGAAATATTTAGTTAAGTACGTAATACATGCATACTTTTCACCAGCTTTTTAATTGTTGAAAGCTTGATCATTTCTTGTTTCCAGGGCTGGACATACTATTTTGGCAAAGTCTGTTAAGTCTTATGGTATGCTCTAGTCATTTTGGACTGTAAAAATATTTCTGAAGGCAGCAGCAAGGCTCAATGAAAGAGCAATTGCAATCAACTCAAGATGGGATTTCAAAGGAAGTTTTCATCCTCTCCTCTCCTCTCCTCTCCTCTCCTCTCCTCTCCTCTCCTCTCCTCTCCTCTCCTCTCCTCTCCTCTCCTCTGCTCTCCTCTCCTCTCCTCTCCTCTATGGAAAAATGTGGGCAGGTGAGTGAGGGAGCACAAAGAAGTAAGTGGCAGGTGTGAAGTGTCCACTGGACTCTGCATACTGTGGAAAAAGTACTAGGACTGGAGCAGGGTGGAGGATTTCAGTTTGCTCTACATTTCCCCTCTATCCGACCTCCTCCTCACTCCTTTACTTCATTTTTCAATTGCTGGGATAATGTACATTAAAAAGAACATCCAGCTCCATCCAGTCTGGCTTTCAAGACACATAGGCACTTTATTTTTTAAATAAAACACTAACAATCTTTACATGGAGAGCATCATGGGTAAGTGTCTTATGTCATGGATAGATTTCTATCAGGACCTCTATTAATGACACTGATGTCCAGCTGTTAGTGGACTCCTCTTCCAATGAATGCTTTGTTTAAATGTATATTGTAAACTTATTTTTACAATGGCTTTCTTCTCTTTAACAGGATTTGACGTGTTGGCTCTGGTGCAGCACCAAGTTGTTTGTATAAAGCTTTGAAATATTTTTCTGAATGGTGCTGTATAAATACTGCAAGCATTGGATTGTACTATTTTATTGTGCAACTAATAGGTTTCCTGTTCTATACCATAATAAGATTTGTTATTTTTCCAGCGCACACATTAGTCTGCATTCAACTTCTGCACAAGGTAGAAGAACTCAAATTAAATTTACAAGCACACCTGAGCAAAGCTAGTTAGCTCTGGCCAGATCATGTTTCCATGATTAAATAATGCTGGCTATTATAACACATTGCAAGAAAAATGCAGCTGTAAATCTCTGTCTCGGTTTCCAATGCTTCATTGTACCATAGAAACTCTACTATACTTTCTACTGAGCAACAGGCTAGACGTGGGAGTGAGGCACCCTGAGCAGATGTGTTAGCTGCTAGCTCTGAGGAGATAAGAGTAACAATGCTGGTCTCCCATGAGTTTTCACCTCAAGGACCTTCCCATGCTACACGAACAACAAATTGATCTTTACTGCACCCCACTGCAGAGTTTATTAACTTAAGAAATTGGCTCCCTGAAAGATTTAGCAACTTGCTCAAGGCCAGAGGGTAGGTGCACAGCAAGGAGAAAGTGCTGAGGGACTGTGCTGGAGACCTTTGGTTATTGCCATTTAATGTTTAACATTAACATTTAACACAGTGTGCTGAAGGCACAACAGTGCTAGATGTTCACCTTGTCAGAAGCAGATGGGCACTGATTTTGGAGAATAGAGGACAACGTGCTGATGGCGAAGCAAGCCCATGCTGAGCACAAATATCATCCCTACATACTCTTGGGACCATCTCCTGCTTGCTTGAGCAGTTGTTCCAGGACAGGGTTGAGACAACCATGTCTCCACTGCCATCCTTGCTGGGATGCATCAGTAGGTCTCCCAGCGTCCCAGGAGATGCTCCTGGGGGTAATGACTACTCATCACTTAGGGATCAGAGCTGGGGAGGTCCTGGTCCCACAGGTCACATCGCAGCTTGCAGATTGCTTTCATTTTGGTGGCAACAAGGGTGCCAACAGTGTATGGGTTGTTGGTGTGTACCCAGCTCTGAGCTGAAGATACTCAAGGCACAGCCAGGACATCTCTCTGAGACCAGGGAAGCCATGACAGCTAAACCCCATCTAGAGTTCAAGGCTTTTACAGGTGGCTCTGGCAGTTTTGCATTTCATTATGATTTCTCATTTCCAGCCACTTACGATGCTGCCAAAATTTGACCATTTGGAGTGAAGTTATCCAATCCAGGTGTTTGCCTCAGGCTGAATTATTTCAGATGGGGTGGGAAGGAGAATTTCATTTAGAACTGTTCATTGTGGCCAAGGCTCAGGCTGAAGGAAAAGTTTTATATTAAAAAAAATAGTTCTGACTTACCCATTGAAACTCTCCAGTGCACTGTGAATGAAAAGATCATTTGTGAGTGAAAGGAAAACAGCAGACAATGAATTGTGTTCTGTGGGGACAGCTCAGATAGTTGGCTACTGTGGGATGGAGGACCTGGATGGGGTGAACAAGCACAAGCAGAGACCATGACTGAAATTGTGAAGATAAGCCCCAAACCCACAGGCTTTACTGAATGGGACAGGACTTCTGAGACGGGGGCATTTACAGTGAGTAAAAGTAGTGAGGCAGAAGAGGGTGATGACAAGGGTAACCATTTAAAGGATTTGTACCCAAAAGGAGGCACTTGTCCATAGCCTGGACTGGGTCTGTTCCTAAATTTCACTAGTCCACTGCTGTCAGCGCGTATGTGTGAAACCACTGGTGACAGCACGTCTCATCTCCCATGTGTTTTTAGAGCAGGCTGTCACCCTGCTGGCGTGGTCCTTCAGCTCCTTTGGCAAACCTCAACAATCCTGGTGTTCGCCCTGCTGATAAGCCATGTGGGTGTCGTGCAACCTGGGTTAATTTCCTTTAATTCTGTCTAATTGCACACGCATACTGGGGGTTTGTTTGTTCATGTATCCCAAAGTCCTTCATCCTCATACTGTGCACTAACAGGACACTGGTAAGCTGATGAGCACCTACTCAGTGTGTTATTTTCTGCCGTATTCCTGATTTACACCATGCTCTTTGAATCACAAACTATTTTCTTCATGGGGTTTTCCACAGTGCGTGCCACTTCAATGCATGAGCTCCACAGCTATTAGCTGGTTCATATTAGCAGAACTTCTTCATGATGAGATGTCATGATATGGTCCTCATTTGGCAAACGGGCAGCTATGTCAGCACTGCAGCCACCCGCTTTGAACCCGCGGGGACTTGATTTTTCAGAGTACTTACTATATGATATGGTGCTGTGAATCATCGGAGCATATCTCTCCCTGACTCAGCTGAGACTGAGAGCTCAGCACTTCTGCAAACCACACCACTGGTCTTGGAAGTCAGACACCTAGAAAATAAAAAGACACAATTAGAGACCATCTGTGAAAAGCTCGGCTGAAAAATCTTTCACAGCACTCAGGAACAAAGGAGAAGATAGCATCCAAGGATGTAATTTTCTGCTCTCTCTTCCCCACAGTCCCATTCCTCACTCACTTCTAGCTTTTGTAATAGCATGAAGTAGAGATGCCACCCCAGACCAGGTCTAATTTGTGTACTGAAAGAAGGAGCCGTGTGGCTCTATACACAATCCACGTAGGCATGGGTGTTGAATTCAGGTAGGAAAGGTAATTTTATATTAGCATTTTCTGATGTTTGTGTGCTTGCTCTGCTAAGCTTGTTAGTATTCATTCAAGGCAAAGTTTTGATTTGTTTTTGAATAAAATGTATTTATTCTAATTCCATGCAGTAAATAGCCGGTTCTATCTTTCTTACAAAGTACTTTTGCAAGTGGTAGGGTGCCCTTCCAGTGACTTTCCTCACTAACTTGGGCTCAACATTGGAAGATGATAAATGCACATCAAGCTCAGCATTTCTTCCACCACCTACCTGCTCTGGCTCTTGTTTCATTAGAATTTCAGCAATGTGCTGGTTCATGGCAGATAACCTCCTCTCCCTTTCTGGGCTGCGAGTGTGCGTATGTGTGTGTGTAGGGGGTGAGGGAACGGGTGCATTTCTCATCTCCTCAGTGCTTATTGCATTCCTCTTTCTCTACCTCCTCTGCAGCAATAAATCAATGCTACTTGTTATTGTCTACTCCTTGGGCAACGTCTCGGGGGGAGAGGCAGTCTCTCCTGGCTGTAATGTCGTATGTTTTATGTAAGGCTAAAATAAAGCAAATAAAGCAAACCAAAGCCCTGTTTTCACAGACTTTGGGAGGAAGGGCCCTATCCTGGTTGTGCCAGATACGTCACCCATCGCAGCTGATGCTTTGCTCCATGCGGACTCCAGTTACTGACCCTTACGCTGCATTTATAGGCAGGGGAAGACAGCACAGCAGCTTTTCTGCTCCCATCATGGACAGGAAAATTTAGGATTTGTGGTGCCACTACCTATTTCCTGCAGCTCCAGGGCTGGCTTGCATGCATCCCGTGCATGTGCTCAGATGCGTGTGCACTCCTTGAACTTCTGCAGCGGGTTAATTGCAAGCAAAGACCTAAAAATAGTTTGTGGATGGAGCAAAATATAGCCTGATTATTATTTACTCTGACAAGAGCAGAGGCACACACACTGGTGCCTGGAGAAACTGTAAATCAAGAGCAACATCACAGTGGGTCTGTGGCTTGTAGCGACTCCCTGGAGAAACTCTGCCCAGAAAACTCTGCCTTCTGTTCTGCTGCCTGCTCTCTAATCACAGCAAACTGCTTTGCTTCACATAGACTTCCTGATTTTCTATAGGAAAAAAAAAAAAAAGCTTCCCACAGACCTGGCCCAACGTGCAGGGATTAGGTGTTACCTCTCTCTCCATGGGGAACACCCTGAAGAGATGGGCTGAAGAAATACTCAGATGAGAAACTGGTGTGATGGAGGAGCAAGAGAGGCAGACGGGAGCCTTCTGAAGTAGAGGCATTTATCTGGTCTGAGCCCAGAAACATAAAATAAATATCTGGCCCACCTGCTCAGGCAGCCGGGCAGGTTAAAGCCAAGGCTGCATCTGGGACTTTTTCAGCCTTAACCCCTTCTGATGTTAACTGGGGTAACTCATCTGGAAACCTTCATACAGAAGTTACTGAAGATTTTTTTTTTCTTTCCCAGGCAGATTCTCAGACTCTAGAGTGCAGAAAACAGCCCCCTGACATATTAGCATGTTTTTATTGTGGCTTTGTGGTCATATTTTACATTTTCTTTCTGCAGCGGCAAAGGGGGGAGAGTTGGACCCCCCAAGCAAGAAAAGTAATTTATCAATGCAGTTTGTCAGCAATGGCACTGGTAAAAGCATGCACACACATGTGTCTCTTCTTCCTCTATGTCTTCTTTAAACGTTGCCGAGTTTTTTTATTAAAATGGCTGCCTCGAGCTACCGACAAATGGTGCCTGAAACATGAGATGTGCGGAGTATGAAAAATAAAAAACAAACAATAACTTCTGTGCAAGCTCACATTCCTTCTCCTGCTCTGATTTTGACCGTTTCCTACTGGAAGACTTTCCCTGCCCCCTCGCCCTGTTTTTTGAGGGGATATTCACTGGTCATGATGCATTTTTCAGACCCTTCAGGGAAGGTGACATCCTTTAAAGCAACTGCTTTAGGAGGACACCACGGCCACCTCCATGAAGGTGAAGTCCCCAGAGCTCTGGCCTCTCCTGCCTGAGGCACCTGGAGCTCTCCTGGGTTTCCACATCCTTAAAACTCACCCTGTCTCGGGAGCTGGTGGTTTCTCCTCCTGCTGAGCACTGTATAACAATTTGGCTTACCTCTGGCTACAGGAACCCACTGAGAGAAGCAACTGTTTAAGACAGAATGAATTATCCACAGCCTTCCTGTCTTTTCACATCTCATTTTTCCACAACTCTCTCACTTGCTGATTATAATTGCCCTTTAATTGCTTGTGTAATTTCAATTACATAACAAGTAAGCTGTAGCGTAGCTGCCAAAAGTATCTGTTAGGTTCTTCTTCTTTAATCACTAATTGAGTTTAAATAATTCCACAACTCTGATTGCCATAGTCCAGAGAGAGTGGCTAGTTTATTCAGTGGATGGACTTTCTCCGTGTACTATCTACTTACTTTGGACACAAGTTTACCAGTTTCCTCTGCAGAGATAATTATTTAGATCTGGTAATGCTGGCCAAACATCCTTAATGTGGACAAAAGGATTTCATGGTTTATGCAATCAAATGCTGTAGGGATATCTAGCCGTGTGAATGCAGTCAACAGCCAAGAACAGACCATTCGTCACTGTCACTAGCACTGTTTCTGCTTTACATGCCAGCTAGATGCTGAACTGGAAGAAGTCCAAGATCCTTGTGGGATTGAGACGGAGATAGGACCAGCCCTTCTCAACGGCTTTTATCATGTTCAAGACAGGGAGAGATCAGATACTGGGTTATATTGAGAGAATTTGCTTGCATAAAGGAACAATTAATAACAAGGATAAGCCTCGGGTGGAGGCTAGATGTCTCTTCTGGAAGAAGAGTGAAAAATCTCATGTGACGTTGACTCTTTTTTTTTTTTTTTTTCTGAACAAAATTATAAGGGACGATGACAGTGAAGAGTCTTGTTGGAGACTCTCCCATGCTTCTGTTGTGTGGAAGGGATGAATTCAGAGGTAGAGAGTACCAACTTATTGGCCAGTAAGGAGCTTGTATGGAGGCAGTCTTCTCCAAGAAGCAGGCTGACAGTAATGGCTAATAGAGACGTTCAAGACTGACAAGACCATCCACAGCACAGAATAAGGCAGGAGTTGTAATTAACAAATCTTGTGATTGAACCTACTTGGGTTCCTTTCAGAAAGGCTAGTTTTAAAATAAGGTGTATAAATGTGAGCATGCATTAATACATCAAGTGAGGAACCTTAGTCTATGTTAGTTATTTTAATACTGTTTTGCATTCATGTTTTTCTTTTCTTTTTTTTTTTTCTTCTTTAAGGAGTATATATTTTCACTTCTTGC
The DNA here is from genome assembly GCF_013377495.2 of Cygnus atratus. Lineage (NCBI taxonomy): Eukaryota > Metazoa > Chordata > Aves > Anseriformes > Anatidae > Cygnus > Cygnus atratus. The sequence goes on along the minus strand of NC_066362.1, from coordinate 178,054,092 downwards.
TAAATACTAAATTGCATCTCTTATATAAAGTGTGGCTCCTTTAAACTACATTTTGTTCTTTTTGTTAATGTTAACCAGAAACATAAGAGGTACTAGAGGATACACAGCATGGGAGGCCCCTGCTTTAAACAGTCTTGTAGGTTAACATATGTTTATTTGGAAACTTTTCTTTTATCATTTTTATTGTACCAGGAAATGGTGGGTGATTCACTCTTTCTTTTTTCTTTTTCTTTTCTATTATTATTATTCAATTTATGTCAGATTCTACTCCCACAAATACTGGAATTATATAAAAAATGAAGGGAATGGAATTCCTAAAATATATTTATTTTAAGATGGTGCATTCTTGAAAACAAGGCAATTGAATTGATCTAGTCACCATTACTTTCAATATTTTAGATGTTTATAACTCATCCTCTCACCTGAGAGACTAGGAGAGGAGGTTCTTCTGGTTCTCCAACTCTTAAGTACACTCTCAGCAGAAAGTGAAGATATGGGACTAAACTACATCCATCAAATATCTATGACCATTTTATCTGGACTGCAGATTAACCGTCCCATCAATGTAGGGACATGAGCTAGCTAAATGCAGAGTGGTTTATCAGTTCAGGCGCTGTGCCATTTCAAGGTAGCATTAGGATTTTAAGGTAAGAAACAGTTTGAGAGATGTGAAATTGTGTTTGCACACTGCTAAGCTCAAGCTAATAAACTCTGAGGGGCCCAGCCTGACTCCCTGCAGAGCAGGACAAGTGTCCCATGATGCATTTTGGAGAACATACTCTGGCTAGTGGCTTTTACCATTATCATTATTATTATTACCGTTATCATCCAGAAAGTCTCTGTTGCCATAGCGCAGATAATGTGGAGGATGCTAGAGCTGAACAAACAAAGCAAATTTCTGGCTTCAAAAGCTGTTTGAGCACACATGTAGATTCTGCTTATTTCATGATTTTCATAATTCAGTGACTCAAAACCTCAAAACTTGTTAAGTGAACTTACAGTGCTTAGTACAAAAAATATTCTTTAATTATAACTCAAATGGTTTGATTAATTGTAGGAAATTTACACTTCAACATATATACATCACAACTTTAGAAAGGCTCATTTTTTCAAATAAACAATATTGCAATTTAAAGGAAAAATGATTTCCACTTGCATTATTTTTCCTTTTCCACAGGCAGGTTCTACATTTTCAGGAATTCCTATAGGACATGCTTTCCTATGTCTGCCCATGTTTCTACGTGTGCCAGTGTCAAGTGCCACTGACGACTTTCATTCTTCTGGCTTTTTTGGTTTTATATAATCATGAAAATCATGGAATTCCAATGGTGGGATCTGTATGGACACTAGGAGTAATTAAAGGAAAATAAAAAATATGCTGAAGGACTGATAAAAATTGCAGTGTCAGAATTTCCCATGCTTGCCCCCCTAGAAGACCATGCATTTGTTATCAAACTCCTTTTTTCTTTCACTACTGATCCTTTCCTTGAGGGAATGTCTGATTATCTGACCTCTCTGACTTGCCCTCTCTCTCCCTTCTTCCCTTCAGTGGCTAGAGGATTTGGGGATGGCTGAAAATACTACAAATATCAATGATTCCAGCTTTCCTCAGGAAATGGAAACAAAAGCAAACCCATCCAAACTTTCTGAACACTCTTTAAAGTCTTGCAGAAGTAGTGCAAGGTTTGATGTGAAGTTTCTTAACCTGTCTGAATCAGGACACTCTTCCTTGACATAAATCAGGAGAGGAAACACTCAAACTTCGGCTAATTTGACTAGGACTTTGATCATAATTTGCCTAGAGAGAGAGGTTAAAGTAAGTGGTACAACATGAAATAACAGAAACTAAAATTAATGGAGCTGTAAATGGGATTGCATTGTGCAGGGCCCCAACATATGGTTCAAATTCAGTGCTTCCTCTGTATCTGATGGCATTCTTGCAGCAAGAATGCTTCTGAGGAACCGCCACTGCACCCACCATGAAAACATGGGGAAGAAAACCTCACCCCACAGTGTCTGTTCACCATTCTTTTTCCTCCCATGGTGACTCTTTGTGGTTTTATTTATGCTCTCAATTAAACACAGGTCTGAGCTTGCTCTCATAAACAGATTTATCCATCTAATTCATGGTATGAATCTCAAGAACAACATTATAAGGTCACCTTGATTGGAGAGAGTTGAGATACACTCCACAAGCTCAGTTCAGATGCCCAGATACAGACATCAAGTACCATCTGAGATGCAGACAGATATTCAGGCAGGGCTGGCAGATAAGGCACAATATCTACAAGAGGGGCAAGTCCGCCTGAAGAGGCAAGTGGAAGCCAACAGTATTATTGCAAAACAGCTCCCATGGACAAAGTTTAGGAAACTTAGCATACATTTGTGGTCGACAGAAGAGACAGGTGTCAAGTCCCAGTGTAGTCAACTGAAATCTAGCCAGTGCAGCCAGCAGCACCTGGAGAGCTATCCATGGGACCAAATGCTGAGATGAAACTCAGTTGCACAAAAATGGATATCAATTTCCTTTTGAGCTATCCTCCCGTATTTAAAATATTGACACAGGACTGGGAGATATGTTTCAAAAACAATGGGAAATTAGTGGTCTCTAGGAGCAGCAGGTAGATACCAGGAAGGGTACTCAAGTCAAACAGCACCTATGTTCTGTCAACCAAATCTCCAAGTGTAAAGAGAGGCATATGCTCTGGGTGGACTGGACAACAGATAAAGTTAAAAGCAGCCCATCAGCAAAGACCTCAGCTTCAGCTTGTCTGCATTAGCTATGATGATGCTACAGCACACAGCATGAATGAAAACCATATGAGTTTCAATGCTTATGAATTAACCTGTTGCCAAGTTCATTCTTCACCTTGTGTAGACTGAAGCTACAATTCCCCATTAGCCTATGCCAACCAGTGACCAGCATTTTGGCCTTGTAGAAGTTCTGAGTAAGAAATATGGATCATGTTAACACAAATCTGGTGGGAAGTGGGCCAGATAAGAACCTCACTGAAATGTCAAATTCATGCCTATGTATTAATGTGTCTTTAAATCCACTCTTTCCATTGCACATAATTATTACCATTGGCATGAATAGTGAGTTATCCCCCTTCCTCGAGCCTGCAAGGAGTTTGACTTTTGTAGTTGCACTTAACTGTTGCCAGGGATCCCTGTAGTAGCATTACCCTGTTTAATATTACATGGCATGAGAAAATTAAATGATCAATATCAGGTTAAGAGCACTCAGTTGTTCTTTCTTTGCTTTTGTAATTGCTGGTGTGACGGGAAAATAATTACGATGTTGAGTTTATTGCTATTCTTATTGTTCTCTGTTGGTGATTTTGTTGTTCAACTATGGACATGTCTGATTTAAATTGTCTATAATATTGTTGTCTTGGAAGGAAATAAAAAGGAAAAGGGAAGGGAAAGGAAGTAGGAGAAATTAAAGGCTGATCTAAGATTAACATAATGTTTACTCTGGCTTTTGGCAAGGTCTGTTTGTAAAAGGAGACTCCCAAAGCAAAAATCATCTAGAGTGTATTTGTTTAAAGTGACACTGTCAACTTAAATATCACACTTCAAGATTTTTTTTTTCCTTAATGCTGTTACAAGTATCACCCAAACCAATTATATCCTGTTAATGCCATCAGAACACCTTGGATTATTACAGGTGTCAGAATAAAGTAAAAAATGCTTTTCTGTATGGTTTTTTCCTTTTTTTTTTTTTTATTGCACTTGATACAACCTGTCTGTGACTACCAATTCATATGGAAAGCCTATACGCAAAAAGTGCCATGTAAAATGTTGCCTATATCTTCCATAATTTCTTATTGAAGTGAACTAATCACCAGCTGAATTTCATTTGTTTGTTTGTTTGTTTTAAAATTTCCTCACTTCCTTGTCTATGTATTAGGGCTCTTTCCTGTTGTTTGTATAGCTTTCTGATAGAGTAACAGGAAGGAAAAAAATACCACCAATGGATTTAGAAATAGAGATTTTAAAACCAGCAGGGAAAGCAGAAAAACAGAAATCCCTATTAGTCTTTGGCAGGCAGCAGGTACCCTCGGGGTCCTTGCTTTCAGCCATGCGGGGACAAACTGGTCCCTGGTGAAAGAATACCTACCGCTTTCAGAAGCTGGTGGGAGTGGACTGATAAAGAGATTCATTTAATGGTGATGCCTAAGAGTCACTGGTGTCAGCCTTAAGACATCTTGGGAGAAAGAGGAAAGCAAAACCAGTTATTCATTTTCTTTGTTTAGCTGCCTTTGGAGTTTCAAGGGAGCTGAATACAAAGACACTGTGGCATATGCCAACTGTTGACTCTATCAAATAATAAAGCAATCCCAGTGGGTATTAAGAAGCGTGGAATCGTTCTAATGAGTCTGGCAAAATCTCATTAGGATGAACAGCAGGTGATGACAAAATATTTGCTCTGTATGCAAATGACTTGTTTCCTTCTCCATCTACACGTTACGTGAACGCTCAGAATAGGAGCTGCTAGATAATTACTCACTGGAGTAAAGACCTGCACATGTGGTGGTTGCATTTCAAATGCATTGGTGGCAAAAACAGGAAAAACACTGGAAAAAACAAAACAAAACAAAAAAAGCTGTATTTTAGGGTGAGAGCCACTCTGTATCACCAAATTCAGCCTCCTACCCTGCAAAAAATATGTTTTTCTGGGCTTTCAGACAATCAGCTATCTTTCCAGTAATGTCTTCTAAACAAGAAGAGAAGGACTGCTGGTTCTCAAAAATTGTCCAAGAGCTGTAGACATAGGAGGCATGATGAGTGCGTGAGGGGGCTGTGGAATAAGGAAAATAAGAAAAAAACATGGCAGTTCCTGTTGATAGAAGTATGTTAAATGCATAGTCCTGAGTCTGGTCTGTCTTCCTAGTTCAGAACAAGTCTACTAATTAAACAGGAAATATCCAGCTGTGGGTTCAAATATTGCTCTTTGCATATGTACTAAATCACTGCTTTACCCTCTTCTGCTGCCTTAACAGGCTATGTGGCCCTTGATATCCATTCAGTTTCTGGTGGTGTTTTTGGCATAGCACACTTCCATTCTCTCCAGTGTATCATTAATAATTCTTCATACATTTGTTTTTAATCATGTTGATATTTATTTATTGCCGCAGTCCTGTTCCTACTCCTCATACGTGTCAGAGGCAAAATTCTTGCATGGGGGAGATGGAAATCCCCCAAGAGACCCATTCTTCTGTGTGCGCCAGAGAAGAGGAGGACAGGGGATTCAAGTCACAGGACATTCCAGATTAAATAAACCAAGCCATGCAAGCACAAGTGTTCCCGTAGATCCACTGTTCCAGTACCTGGCAGTCAAACACCTTCACTATGCTCTCCCCCATGTAATTGTGGTTTGCTCTCAAAAAAAAAAAAGAGTCAGGAATGCATTTGAAGCCTCCCTTCCAAAAACACCCCTAGGATCCCCAAGGCCATGCAAAACTTACAACTCTGAAAGGCAAAGGGCTATTTGTATGATGACCCCATGCTCTCGCCATGCTCATCGGCTCTTACCTGGAGTCAGTTTGCTATAGGCTGTCCATTGGAGAGGGAAGTTAGTAAGCTGATTACAAGAAAGAGACATGTAGCTTCCTGTCAAAGTCCTATACAGAGGGGGTGAAAACAAAATGGTAAAGAGCAAAAAAATATCTCCCTCACCGTCCCACAACCTGCAGCTCAAATCTTTTGGAGAGCAAGGAAAGAATACCAGTCTTCTAAATTGCTACCTTTACAAAAGAAAAAAAATGTCATTAGATGAGTATTTGTGGTCCAAGGATATTATAATGAACCAGTTCCTAATTTTAATAATAGAGTTTATTTAAAATTATTAATAGTATTATTAAATGCTAATAATATTGGGGTCTTTTTAGACTGTAGCTCTTTATCAGAAGTACTTTTTGTCTAAGTGGTTTGTCAGGTAAAGCCAATATAATCATTTCATGTGGCTGGGAAGCCTATAAGGGTCCCAGACCAGGTCAGCAGGAGAACTGAGATGCAATCTCTCACCCCCCTGGTTCCCAGATCAATACCTTGTGATCACAGAGGCAGTGGGGCTCACTCTGTCTTTCCTGTGGGTTTCGGACCTACAGAGCTACTAAAGACCCTCATGTCACTAGATGTTTTCAAGACAAAATTGGACAAATATCACCTGGAATAGTGTGGGGTGTGTTTGATTCTCCAAGCATGGACTGGCAACATAACCTCTTGAGATCCAGACCTCCTGTCTGTGATTTGATGACTGATGTATCCTACATGGTATTTGTCTTACATTTAATAATTGTATTAAATTGAGGTCTGCAGCCCAAAGTGCTGCCAAAATGACAGCGGGCCAAGAACTACATTAAGCATTAACGTGCATGCTCAGCGGGGTTTGCAGGGCAGTGCGGCTTGTTCTCATGGTTGGGTTGCACACACTGAGGTGGTGCGCTCCAACCCAAACCAACAGCAGTGCGGAGGGGCTACAGGCTTCTGGTTCTGCTTAGCAGGTTTGCTGAACAGCAAAAAATGATGGAAATCCCAAGCCCTTAAAAAGCATTAGAGCTTAAACAACTATGCTTTCTATTTTTTTTTTTTAATTATTATTATTTTTTTCCTAGCCAGGAGAGAAAAACAACAAACGAGTGTTTGTTCAGTGAGACTGGCTGCAATAAGAAAACTCTCTGGACAACCATGGCAGTGACCTATTTCAAGATAAAATGCCATGTGATGTTAGCAGTGGCCTGTATCACCTGACCAATAGTCATACACATGTTGATCCTAGATGCATTGCTCCTGGAAAAAATCCAGTGGATTCCTCCCAAATGCAGTATAGATAAGACTGCACCAGGTTTGCCTCCCTCTACCCAAAACAACCCTCCACCGCTGTCCCAAAAGCTTTTGTGTCCTTGAACTTGTCCTCTAACAGCATACCTCCAGGTATGCGACTTAAATTTGGGGATGTTCTGTAAAAATGTAACTTAGGTGTGCTGAGGTGCAGCCATCAGGGTATCTCACACACTTCCCACCAAAAAAGACAACAAACAATAAGCAGCATTTCTCTCTCACATGGAGACCACAAGGGTATCAGAAGATATCCAAGACAAAGCAGCATAGGCAAGAGAGAGCAAGCCCTAAGCAGTACGGACGGCAGTCTGTGCTTCTTGTCCTTGGCAGCAGTCCTTGCCTTCTTTTTGTTTAGCAGTATAGATGATATCTTACAGAGGGTAAGAGCACTTACCCATGCAGAGGTATCTAGTGCTATCTGAGATGCCAAAACATACTATATAGCTTTCACTTTTTTCTTCCAAAGTGAGAAATGTTGCGTGAAAGACCTTTGTAGTGCCTGGCAGTCTGCAGAGATTGCTTGGATACTCTCAGGGATCCAAAATGCTACCTTTGCTGTACTACCCCCCTCCAAACCTCTGTAACTTTATTATTCCACTTACGTCCTACCATTCTTCTTGCATCCCTCCAGGGGTAACTGTGCCTGCTGCTTCCCTAAAGTGCCTGTATACCAATGCACAGAGCATGGGAAATAAACAGGATGAGCTCGAGATCTGTGTTCGGTCACAGGGCCACTGTCTCGTTGCGATCACAGAGACGTGGTGGGACAGCTCGCATGACTGGAACGCTGTCATGGAGGGCTATGTCCTTTTTAGGAAAGACAGGCTGGGGAAGGGAGGGGGTGGGGTTGCCCTTTATGTGAGGGAGCAATTAGAGTGTACCCAGCTCCACCTGGGGGAGGGTGAAGGACAAGTGGAGAGCTTGTGGGTGAGAGTTAAGGGGTGGGCTGGTATGGGGGACACTGTTGTGGGGGTGTACTACAGGTCACCAGATCAGGAGGAGGAGGTCGATGAGGCCTTCTACAAGCAGCTGGTAGTAGCCTCAAGATAACGGGCGCTGGTTCTCATGGGGGACTTCAATTATCCAGACATCTGTTGGGTAAGCAACTTGGCCAGGCACGCGCAGTCCAAACGGTTCCTACAATGTGTTGAAGACGATTTTCTGACGCAGTTGGTGGAGGAGCCGACGAGGTGGGCGGTGCTTCTGGACCTTGTCCTTACCAACAGGGATGGGCTTGTTAGGGATGTGAAGGCTGGGGGCAGCTTGGGATGCAGTGACCATGAGATGGTGGAGTTCAAGACGGAACTTGGTGGAAGAAGTAAGGCTAAAAGCAGGATTGCTACCCTGGACTTTCGAAGAGCCAATTTTGACCTCTTCTGGGACCTGCTTGGGAGTATCTCATGGGCTAGGTTGCTAGAAGGCAAGAGTGCTTGTGAGAGCTGGGCTACATTTAAACAGCACTTCTTCCAAGCTCAGGATCGGTGCATCCCTAAGAGTAGGAAATCGGGGAAGGGGGGCAGGAAACCTGCGTGGATGAGCAAGGAGCTCATCGATAAGATCAAAAGGAAGAGGAAGGTCTCTGAAATGTGGAAAAAGGGCCTGTCCTCTTGGGAGGAGTATAGAAGTGTTGTCAGGGCCTGCAGGGACGCGACGAGGAAGGCTAAAGCCCACCTAGAGATGAGGATTGCAAAAGAGATAAAAGATAATAAGAAGGGTTTTTTTAAGTATGTAAACAGTAAAAGGAAGACTAGGGATAATGCGCGTCCCTTGCTGAACGAGGGGGGTGTCCTGGTAACGGGAGACGCTGAGAAGGCAGAGATACTGAATGCTTTCTTTGCTTCAGTCTTTGCTTCAAGGACTCCCCCTCTGGGACTCCTCAACCCTAGTGGGGGGAAAAAGGGGCTGGGAAATGGAGGGCTCCCCCGTGGTTGATGACAGAGTGGTTCGGGAGCATCTGAGTGGGCTCAACACACACAAATTCATGGGTCCCGATGGGATGCATCCACGTGTGCTAAGGGAGTTGGCAGAGGTGATCACTGAACCACTCTCTATTATCTTTGAAAGGTCCTGGAGAACAGGAGAGGTGCCTGAAGACTGGAGGATAGCCAGTGTCACTCCGGTCTTCAAGAAGGGCAAGAAGGAGGATCCGGGAAACTACAGGCCAGTCAGTCTCACCTCTGTCCCTTGAAAGGTGTTGGAACAGCTTGTTCTGGATGTCTTCTCCAAGCAATTGGAAGAGAAGAATGTTATGAGAAGTAGTCAGCATGGATTCACCAAGGGGAAGTCGTGCTCAACCAACCTCATTGCCTTCTATGATGGCATCACCAGCTGGGTAGATGGGGGCAGAGCAGTGGATGTCATCTACCTTGACTTTAGCAAGGCTTTCGATACTGTCTCCCATGACATCCTGATAGCAAAGCTGAGAAAGTGTGGGATAGAGGAGTGGACAGTAAGGTGGGTTGAGAACTGGCTGACTGGCCAAGGTCAGAGGGTGGTGATCGGTGGCGCAGAGTCCGGCTGGAAACCTGTGACTAGCAGCGTTCCCCAGGGGTCGGTGCTGGGTCCGGTCTTGTTCAACATCTTCATTGACGACCTTGATGAGGAAATAGTGTCTGCCCTCAGCAAGTACGCCAATGACACAAAGCTGGGATGGGTGGCCGACACGCCAGAAGGCTGTGCTGCCATTGAGTGAGACCTGGACCGGCTGGAGAGATGGGCAGGAAGAAACCAAATGAGGTTTAATAAGAGCAAGTGTAGAGTCCTGCACCTGGGAAGGAACAACCGGATGTATCAGTACAGGCTGGGGGACGACCTGCTGGAGTGGAGCTCTGAGGAGAAGGACCTGTGGGTCCTGGTGGACGACAGGTTGACCATGAGCCAGCAGTGTGCCCTCGTGGCCAAGAGGGCCAATGGGATCCTGGCGTGCATTAAAAGGAGTGTGGCCAGCAGGTCAAGGGAGGTGATCCTTCCCCTCTACTCTGCCCTGGTCAGGCCTCACCTGGAGTACTGTGTCCAGTTCTGGGCTCCCTGGTACAAAAAAGACAGGGATCTCCTGGGAAGAGTCCAGCAGAGGGCCACAAAGATGATACGGGGTCTGGAGCATCTTCCCTATGAAGAAAGGCTGAGAGACCTGGGTCTGTTCAGCCTGGAGAAAAGAAGACTGAGAGGAGATCTCATCAATGTGTATAAATACCTGAGGTGTGGGAGACAGAAGGATTTGGCCAACCTCTTTTCAGTGGTTTGTAGAGATAGGACAAGGGGTAATGGCCACAAGATAGAGCACAGGAAGTTCTGCACCAACATGAGAAAGAACTTCTTCACAGTGAGGGTGATGGAGCACTGGAACAGGCTGCCTGGGAAGGTTGTGGAGTCTCCTTCTCTGGAGATATTCAAGGCCTGTCTGGATGCCTACCTGGGCAGCCTGCTCTCAGGAACCTGCTTTGGCAGGGGGGTTGGACCCGATGATCTTTTGAGGTTCCTTCCAACCCCTTCGATTCTGTGATTCTGTGATTTCTACGTACACCTTCCAACCTTGGCTGACCCAGATGACCAAATTCAGACCGTCCAGATTTTCTGCAGCTCCTCAGTTCCTCTGTGTCTCCCTGGTGTTCATCCCTCCATCTCCACCCTGTACCTACCCTTGCAGGATTCCATTGCTGCTCTGCCCTTGGCCAAAGTGACACATTTCCCCTTCACCTGGCTTTCCCAGGAATAGAAAAACACTTGGCCAGGTTTAGGGCAGAAGAGAACATGCCTGTGTAGAAAACAGTGACTCTAATCTAGGGATTTGAAATGCCATATTTGTCATTTAATAGTTATCATATGTTTATTAGCTAAGTTTCTGGAAGGCTAGGCTGCGCTGGAGCATCTCCACATCTGTATTTCCTCTGGCAAACTGCACTGCTGTCACCCACTTAATGTAACAAACTGCAATTCACTGGGAGTTCACAAGTCACTTCAGAGTAGGTGATAAAGGGTTCTTTAGAAGAGAACAGCAACTGAAAGGATGAACGCAACTTTTTTTTTTTTTTTAAACTTCTGTTTTTTTCTTGGTTCTCAGCATGATTTTGCCTTTCAGATATCTGACTCACAAATGTCCTTTCACTTTAACTTTACATTAAGTAGCTCAGAAGGCAGACTCTTCTCCTTTCCTGTCCATCTCCTTTCTCTTCCTCTTTATGTAATAAATCAAAGTGGTAACTGCTGGTTTGCATATATATTTTTGCAGATTCTGGAACCTAGATTCATCCTGTCTTTCAGCCCTTGCTAAGGTATGTAAGCCAGTAGTCTAATTACCCTTGGATACTCTCCCTAATCATTGGAGGAGGACAAAGGCTTCTTGGAGTTCTACCTAGTGGAGATGAGTGGGCAATTAAGTCTCAGGTTGAAACTCCCTCTGGATGTGCTCAGTTCCCTCTGCTCCCAGGACCAAATCTGCTCAAGGCCAAATGGGTAAGGTGTCTTTTGTTCCATGATGCTGTCCTGCCACAAGATTTTTCTCCTCAGCAGATCCAGAAATCTAGATGAAGATGGACTACAGGTGGCCTCACGTCCTATAAATGTCATAATTTTTTGCACGTTTTTGGGACTTTCACAGTTAAAAGGTTCCTCGTTTAGCTGAGGGAAAATTGGTAGACCATTTCTTTACCCACTGATTTCTGCTGTCTCCAGAGAAGACAGAAAGTCAAAGAGTTTGTTGCACACTTGCTAACCTTATACTACCACACATAATATTTGGCAACATTGGGAACAATGACTTACCAGGTTGTGTCCTGTAAGAGAGCAGTATAACTCCAGATCTTGTATACTTTAAACTTATGCAAACTTCAGCAAGATTTTTCTTCCATTAACTGTAGAAGAATAAAGCATCTACTCTTTCACACAAAAATAATAATAATAATAAAAAAAAATCACCTCTTCCTGGAATCCCAAGTCTAAGGTGTTTTTACTGTGAAAAAGAGCTCCATGGTAATGATAGCAGAATATCAGATTACCAACTCTGTACAACAGTCCTCTGTTTGGCTTCTGTCTACTTCTTAACAACATGTAGTGAAAAGCTGAATGCCTTCCAGAGACACCTTTAATTCACATATTAAGAATGTTTATGCCTCTCAAGTGGTCAAATTAAATTGTATCAAATGAACCGTATGGGCTTGATGTAGGTTATAAGGCCCTCTTTAAACTGTTGTGCATTCATGAAACAATTAAAGCTGAATAAACATTGCCAAAAGAACTTCAGAGAGGATTAGTTCAAATGTTTAACTAAACTAATTTCTGCCATGGTTGGTTTCCATGGGCATTCTTTTGATCTGGCAGAAATGGTCTTCCCTTAAGCATTTAACCAAAGTCTGACTGTAAGAACCACATTTGTTCTACGGGGGAAGGTAAATAGTGATTTTGCCTTCCACGATCAGTTATAACTGAACAGTTCCATACCAGACCTCTGGGATAAGAGGTGTCCAGCAGCCAAGCCAGGAACTAAACACTGATTAGGATACAGTGACTGGAAGACAGGCACTCAGGAAAGCACTGAATTTGCCTGGCTCTTAACAAAAACAATTCTCCATGCATCAACTATTTTTACAGGCCACTATAACGTAAACTGAAACACCTCAACTTTAGACTTGGCAAATTAGGCATGACTGGAGTCATGACTTCTACAGGTGTATGAACCCCTTGACATTACACCAGGTTTTGAGATTAACAAGGAGAAGCAAGTCTTACATTGTGGTTGGCTGAACTGATCCATCTCTCCACACAAACCCCATCTTCACTACACTCTCCAAAATCTTCTGGAAAGCTTTTAGGATAGGAGGTAGGAGTGTGGGAAAATGTAAATGAAGGGGGAAAAAAAATGGCTGTGATGAGGTTATCCAGCCCCTTCAGTGTAAATAGCCTTCAGCCTGTATTCGTTGAAAATGAAAGCTTGAAATCCAAAATTAAACTGTAGTGAGCTTGGAATATATTTGTTCAGTCCTGCAAATCACAATACCTATCACACATGGTGGAAATGTCTAAGGTGTGCTATCAGATACTACACATGAATGCCATAAAAAAATGGTGTCCCCAGCTGCCCAGAGAGGTGCTCTGCCCAAATTTAGCTGTGAGCTCCAGAGAAACTCCGCTGAAAATGCTTCTTTTGACTACATGGTATTAAGGGTATTCATACAGAAGGTCTCCAGCTCTGGTATTTGCTCATCACTTTTGTCTGTGAGATCTTAGGAGACTAAAGTTGAGACCTAATGGTGGTCAAGAGTTCTAGGTAAAGCCCAATAGGTTATTAACATTTGAACTTTGTGGCTGTGTACCAAGATACATTATTTCCTTCGTGCTTTTGATCAGGGAATGGCATAAGGTTGGCTAGGACAAACTACAAGGCAGCTGGCTGAACTACCACACCATGGGATGACTCCATAGCCTACTTGGGGTTATCATTATCTTTATTGCAATAATGGCTGAGTTTTAACAGACACTGACAGTAGCTGTTTGGAGGGAAACCTGCTAAGCGTAAACAGTAAATATTGATCCGCTTGATCCACATTTGTCAATCCACCACCAGTCTTCAACCCTGTGATCTGATACTCTTCATTGGCACCACTCTTGCCTATCACAGAAAGAAACTACTCTGACTGGCGATCTTTGCACTGTACTTAACAACATCGGGAAGTAATCATAGCTAATTGTTATGGCTGTAATTCCAAACCTGACAGCTGGCAGAGAATCAGAGGTCTCAGTCACATTTGCTGAATGTCTCCCTAATATGTTCCACCAGACACTTTATGGCAGCACTCCCCAAAGTCTTGCCCTTCGACTACTTGCAGTTCTTCAGCACTCAGGTAGCTGCTGCCAAAGCTATCCTGCTCAAGGGTAATTATTTGCACAGTGTAATTTCTTGGCAGCACAGCTGGCAAATGTTGCTCTCATGCAGGCTAGACTAGATCTATGCAGAGAAGGACTGACAGGGTAAAGATTTTAGGAGCATCTAGAGTGAATTAATAAACACTGGTTATAAAGAAAAAGCAGGTGCCATCTGCTCCCACTCAAATAACTCCTGTTGACTTCAATGGGAGTGTGCTGATTTTCACAGCCACTCTATTTGTTTTCTGAAAATACTTTCTTTAGTATTAACAATGACTCAAAATGACAACCCCAGAAGTCAGAGGGAGTTAGAGCATGGATCCATTCTCATGAAGGTCATCAGAACAGGTCAGTTGCCACCTAGGAACATTTGAGACATCCTAGCAGTGGGTAGGATGGGGTAGATAGCTTTTTCCAAATGGCTTTGGTAGTGTGGGATTGATTTTTCTCTGGGCTGGCATCCTCCTGAAAATAAGCAGCTGACTTCATCCCATAAGGTTCTACCTTTACCAGGAGCAACTGGGCAACTTTGGAAAGGCCTGCACCACCTCAGAAGGGGACAGTCCTTGGAACAAGGAAAATACTTCTGGTGTCAGAAGATCTGCCTTGTGTGCCACTAAAGTCAGAAAAGAGCAAATGGCTTGACTAATCTTCTGGAGTCTGGGCAGATAAAGGACGACATGATGAAACAAAACTGCGGGCAGCTTCAGTAGTGTGGATAAAACCTGAGAAGTAACCACAGGGGAGCATGGGGGAGTGCTGGTTTGTTTTGCAAGGGCTGCTGCACTTAATGCTGGCACTTGGACTGGAACTGCCCTGAAAAAATGTGAAAATGCTGTTCATTTCACTGGCAAAGCTTCGGAACCATGTATGCACTGCCATCTATTGTATCCTTTCGTTCTCTGGTTATGAAAGTAGCACATCTTGTAGTACAACAGGACTATCACCTCGAGTCTAGATGCCAAAGTGAGAACCAAGTCCTGCAGTGGGTTCAATCTACCACTGGAGACTTTCACACAGAGCCTCTGGCTGTTATGGCTCTTCTTTGGTGTGTGCATGTACTGGATGTACCTGGATTGCCTCTAGAGCTGCCCAGCCGCAGTCAGGCATAGGCACTTGCTCAGGTTATGGTGCCTGAGTCACCATGTCACTGCTCCCTGTCCCAGCTAAACTGCTGTACCTGTGTCGGCACACTCAACACCTGAGGCATGAGTGAAGTAATTCAGCTGCAGAAGAGGCTGGAGATAAGGCATGGGCACTTCATCACGTGTTTGGGCCTTTATCCTAAAACCTGCATATCAGCAAGTAGCTTATACCTCCCTTCAGGCCCTTCTGCTGGGTCTGATGCTCTAAAGTCAGTGGTGTGTACGGGAAGCTAAAAGAGGTCAGACTGGTGTAACCAACCCAGCACAATGAGAATACTTACATGAGAATTCAGGAGGGTGCGTTTGCCTTTAGTTAAGATGTCACCTAGGAGACCCAACTAATTGACATAATGACCCTCTCCTACAGTCTATGACTGTTAAAAAAAAAAAAAAAAAGGAATAAAAAGTGCATCTAGTTCTGCAGTTTGACACTGGAATGCAAAACATGCCTTGCACGCTGGCTGGCTGGTGTAGGGCAGACCCGATGGCCCTTACTTTATGTCACTGAACTGCAGTCATCCCCCAGAGCTGTCCAAACCTCCTTCTGAGTTAAAAATTAAAAGCTACTTACTATGAAGACAGAAAAGCACTGTTTTCCTTCTGTCTCACCACATTGCCTCATATTTCTACTGCTATTCCTTCCTTCCCAATTCTGTCCCAGGCATCAGTATAAAAAGGTGCTTAGAGTAAGTTTGTATTTTGGTGTGGCATAACACATAGGACAGGGGCAAAATTAATTTGTGATTGTTGTCACGGGCTTAGGAGCATCTGTAATGAACACGATGCCAAAAGGAAACCAAATCGACAATAAGCTCTTGAGATTTATGTTTCTTCAGGAGTGTGGAGAAAACGAGGAAGAAAGGAGAAACTCCGGATCCTTACAACTCACCCGGCTCTATTCAGCATCTTCACATGGCTGTGAAAAGCAAAGCACAGTGCACTCCTATGTTGGACCAACCAGGCAGAGCTTTGCCAGTGAAATTGAAAAAGACTGGAAGATTTCAAGATAAATAAGACAGCAGGAAAAAGTAATGAAGGAATTAAACTGACCTTCTTTAGAAATGGGTGAAACAGGGTAAACAGGGAGAGATCTTGTTTTGCTTTCATCCTGGAAAAAAATAACATTTCTTCCTTTCCAGTTCAGCACAGTTGACTGATTTGGAAACAAATCAGTTTTCTCTGGAAAGATTTATTTGCCCAACAGACTTTTTTTTTCTCTTTCTTTTTTTTTTCCTTTTTTTTTTTTTTTGGCAAAAAGCAACGGGTTGAAAGAACAAGGCTTGTCTTGTTAGCAGGTTTAAAGGGCTCAGTAATTAACTGGTACATTTAGAGGCATGGCATGCAGGATATTTGCTGCAACCTACTTTATTACAGTGTCAGGGAAGTGCTGCGAAATGGGCAAGAGCTTTAAAGAACACTGTTTATTTCTCAGGCAGTATCAGATAGCAGGATTATTCGGTTATGAAGTTAAGCCAGAGCATTTGCTGAGGTAAGGACACTCCGGCGTGACCTTTGAGAACATACTTTCATCTGTGACATCTTTTCTCTGTCCCTCCCTTCCTTTCCCACTTTCTTTCTGTCTTTTCTAGCTTGAAAACAAAGCAACACTTATTTAGTCTGGGGACAGCATGCACTTTTTCACATTGGTCCCCTGCAATACATAGTAGGTGCCTTCAAAACACAAATTGACATCCTGTGATTTGGGGAAGTAAGTCACAAGGGTCATTTATCCCTGAAGTCACCTTTTGGTGCACAGTGTGTAATAACATTATTCTCAGCCAAACCTCTCTTATTCCCGTACCCTTTTTCTGCCTCCTATTTTTTTTCTTTTCTTTTTGAATTTGGTATGATACTGCAGGCAATTGCTGGCTTGGAGTAAATTTTTTTGAATGTTGGTGGCTCAAAATAGGACTCTAATTCCATGCTGCAATGATTTAAATCCTGTCTACTTGACCTTGTGAAGTCTCAGAGATCTGCAGCTTGCTGTAGCTGTACATAATGCAGAGAAGTGCTCAGCACTCCTGGAATACAGGTACTGGTAGGCTGCTCCCCAAATCTGGGAGCTAAAATAGAGCCACCCGTCTGGAAATGCAAAGCTAGTGAATCTTGTCAAGTGCTAAACAGACCCTTGCAGGAGTGAAGGTCCTGGAGATGTTTGACAAACATTTAACTTGCAAAATGATGCCTCTTGTATCCCAAGTGCAACCTAGGCACTGAAGTCCCTCCCTATGTAAAGCCTGACTTGCCTCTGATACCAAGGCTGAGAAATGCAGTGTTTGCCACTTTGTCAATTAACTTCTCAGTTCTTGGATGAACTGAGCAGTGCACAAACATTTCAATCTGAGGGCAAGATTTGTCCCTAAATATCAGTGTGTGATTATTGCTATGTTTTTTCTTTCTTTCTCTTTCTTTCTTTCTCTTTTTCTTTCTTTCTTTCTTTCTTTCTTTCTTTCTTTCTTTCTTTCTTTCTTTCTTTCTTTCTCAGCAAATGCCATCTACCTTTAGACTCTGACCTGCTTTTGTCAGGTGTTAACATCTTCTTGTGGAGAAAATAAACATCACAAGCATCTGGGCATATGGTTTTATATGCACTAGGGTTGCACGCTACTTGCCTGAATGAGATTTCTCCAGAAAACTCTATCCTCCTTCCCATTTAAAGGTCAGGTCATCATTTTTCAGCTTTATCAAGAGCCCAGGGGAACAACCTGGGAGGAAAATAGTGATTTGCTGAATCATTGCCTCTTCCTGATCTCCCTGCTGCCCTGGAGGAGGACAGAGTCATCTGCAGCCATTCAGTTTCTCTTACAGCATCTTCTCACGGCTGCACTGGTGCTAACGCCTTAGGATCGTGGTCCTGCCTTTTCTCCAGCTCCTCGTGTTAGACCAGGGTGCCATCTGCTAGTGCTGGCACAGAAGATTGAGCCATGCAACTCAGCAGGGTGAGGGAGGCAGACCTGGCTGGAAATCAGCATGAATCTATTTAATGTTCTCCTTCATAGGGAGAAGAGGGGTGTAGGGGGAAAGCTCTGGACTGAAAAGATCAAAGCAGATAGAGAGGAATGAGTTAACAGGTACACTTCTTAAAAGGAATAATTCTCCTGACATCTCGAGGGACGGGTGAAGGGCATATTGCCTTGTCAGTTAAACACAGCCGTTAGTTTTGAGCCCATACTAATTAGCCAGCTTAGGAAAACGTGCATCTCAGCAGTTCTAAAAGTGGACGGCAGCCTCTGCCACTCCTCAGCACAGATATATTTGTCTACATCCTCTCAGAGTGGCATGCTGGTACAGAGGCGGCCTAGTTAGTAGTTAAAAGAGAACCTAACATTAAGTGAGGCGTCATCCAGCATTTTTCTCACTTGCTACATCCAGGTCAGCCCAGGACAAGCCACTGTGAATAAGGAGTGGGAAGCTCGCTGTGTACTGGGATCCCGCTTGCACAACAGAGCAAATTGCAGCCGTGCCAAGACCCAAGTCACTTCCCTCTGACTGCGCTGGCTTGCACCTGCATAAGCAAGAGTCGTGGTCCCTAATCTCTACAGAGTTTAACCAGAACAGAGGGGAGGAGGGTAAAGCTCACTTTTGCCCTGTACTGAAAAAAGTATGTGGGAAGAGACAGCAGTATTACAGCAAGAGCAGAATACATGAGATAAAGACTCAACATTGCTTTAAAAGGCTCTTAAAAAGATTTTCTTTCCCACCTTGTCCTTCATTTCCCACGCTATAATTCAGGGCTGCTAAGCCCTGACTGCACTGAAGGGGCCCTGGAAGACTTGAGCCACTTGTACAGCTGAGGTGCTCGGGTGCAGCAGCGATGGGTGCCCAGGGATGTTGTGTAGGTGTATCATTTCCACTCGGTAGGGGAACCTCAATTACTGTGTTTAGCTACCCCTAATTTTTCCAGTAAATGGATATTAGAGGTGCCTGGACAGAGCTGCATAAAGCTGTGATTCCAGACTTATTGTCTGCTGCAGTGGAGTAATCTCCATCACATCTCAAAGAGTGGGGCATGCAGCATCCATCTCCCCTGACTCCAGAGAGTCTCAGCTGAAGCACGTCTACAGACCTCCTCAGTCCCAGGGTGGCTCAGAAGAAACACTTAAAACATCCACTCCGTCCGCATCCAGAAATTGAAATGGGCTTTCTCACATCACCTTCTTGCTGCCCAGCAGAACCCTTTCATCACTGTTTCTGTTCGTGCGTTTGTGTGTTTTTCCTTTGCCACCCCAAACACAGGGGTTGGGTGGTTTGGGCTCAGAAATCTCTCACACATGTACATTGACCCTGATGCCAGGCAATGGGATTTTGGTGCTGCTGAATGCCAATGGAAGCCATATTACAGAAAGGAGCAGGATATTCTTGTAATGCACTTCTCTTGGTCTGTTCCTGTGTTTGGGGCTTTTCCAGCACGCCCTGGTCAATCTGTCATCTGCTAAATTTTGGAGCTGCTGACCCCCTGTATGGTTGGCGCACACGCACACATCAGGGTGCCTTGGCTCAGCGAATTTAGGCTTTCTGAATCCTATCGTGGTGCAGAATTAGCCTCAAAACCTGCAGTAGCTCTCACAGTTAATCCAAGCTGCTCTTCACCATCAGTCCTTGATCCCATGGCGCCGTGCTTGGGCAGGGGTGCTGACAACCCTCAGCACAGCTCTCCAGAAGGAAAGCTGAGCTCTCCAGCAGTGCAGGCTCCCCTGCCATGCCCCCCGATGCCACCTGGGTCTTGCAGAGAAAGAGCGTGCTTCTCTCCCCCCCCTTTCTTCTAGCAGTCTGTTTAAACATCAATACTCCAAAAGTATGTAAAGAAGAACCATCTGACTTATTGTCCACAGTGAATGTAATTCATAACTTTATTCCAGAAATTTACAATCCCCTTTCGTGTATAAAAAGTTTCCTGTCACGGTTTTACATCTACTCCATGGCTCTGCTCTGGATGGAAACACTTGGTGTAATCTCTTTAGAGATAAATAAGCCCTCTGCTGAAAGTTAAATGATGCCATTATTTTCTGGATGTTTATAGACATCATCCTGCCTCGCTCCCATGCCTGGATCCAAGACAGCCCGAATCTTTGTTTTCCATTTCCGAAAGCTCTGGAGGAGAGAATGAACATGAGTGTGTAGGAGGGGCAGAGGGGCAGGCAAGGCGAGCCAGCGCTGGTTTCACACACAAACATGAAGAGCCAAGTGGCAGATGATGGACACCCCAGCTGCTTCCTTGGCCAGGAGTGTGTTTAGTCTAGGATGCAGCCTGGATCCTAGCAGGGCTGGGAAAGGAGATGACAATTGCAAGAGACAAGGGGAACAGGACCAGGACTCCAGCCACAGGGAAGGAAATCTTCACTGTGTAAAGCTGCTTGAGCTTGGCTGTGCTCCTCAAAGCTGTAAGTAGGGTGCTGGGGAACTCCGCCGATAGTTTGCTGGGTGGCCCAGGAAAGGAGAGGTCCTTCAGAGAGGTCATCATTTCAAGGGGTGCTAGGAAAGGAGAGATTTATAGTTCTGAGACCAAACTGCCAAGCCAAAAGGGAAATGGGTATCTTGATGTCCCGAGAGCAGATGTTTTCATTACGAGGTATCAATAAAAGCAGTAGCTTGTAAACAGAGCTAACTCAGTGCAGGAGCATGAGAAACAGATATCTGGTCTCTAAGAAAGCCAAAATATTAAGGCAGAGCAGCATAAGCTCCTGGTAGAAGTTCCTGCTATAAACTGTTGGGACTCTTTCTGTTATTTCTCAAGTAAGAGTGGGTTTAAATAAATAAATTCCATGGACATATGAAAGGAAAACCATCAAGAAAAGTTTAAAAACAGTCAATAAGTGCAATAAGGGAAAGCATGGCATCCTTGCTGGGATAGGAAGGGGAAGGGGAAGGGGAAGGGGAAGGGGAAGGGGAAGGGGAAGGGGAAGGGGAAGGGGAAGGGGAAGGGGAAGGGGAAGGGGAAGGGGAAGGGGAAGGGGAAGGGGAAGGGGAAGGGGAAGCGGAAGGGGAAGGGGAAGCGGAAGGGGAAGGGGAAGGGGAAAGTCTTCAGTCACAGGAAGATGTTAAGTGGCATAGTGACACGTCAGAGTCACAGACAATAGCAGATCCAAGGTCGAAGGAAAAAGCTAGGTTTCTACTATAGCAGTACAAACCCTTTGGACACAAATGTATGTATATATTTAAAAACTGGAACAACTTGAACTCCAAGAATAAAAAAAATAATAAACACCAGCTAGATTTTTCTGGAGCAAATAGTTCCTGCTATTGCTTCTGTGTTGCTGGAGAGATTAGCAGGGTATTTATTGCCCTTTACATTCATACCATGGCTTCAATGTTCTGGTTTGTAATGTCAGACCTGGGTAGTTTCATTGCTCCGTGTCAGTCAGCAGGAAAGGAAAGCAGCACAATAACAGGCATAGCATTTACAGTGGTTACACGCACTTAAGTAACCGTCTGGGAAATTGTAAGGGCTGCTCCAGCCAATTAGGAGTATTAGACCAAGCCTCTATTTAAGCTATAGAGAAGGTTTGTAAGTTGTCCAGATTTTTGGTTTGGGGGTTTGGGTTTCCCCTTCATCCCTTGTATTAACGGCTTGCTAGGAACTAGACAGCCACAAACTCACAGAAATGTTTTTCATCATCTTCCAGTGAATAGAAAGCATTTGGCAAACATCAGGAGCAAATCCAGAGAGCTGGCTTCCAGTTCCTGAATGTCTAAGCCCCCATTTACATCCCTTCTCAGCAGGGCAAACTGCTCCCACCTCAAGCTGAGCTGAGACTTGTGTGCCAGAGATGAACTGAGGAGTGCGAGCTGGGAAGTGGCACTATCAGAAAGGATCTTGGAGAAGGGATGTTTCCCATAATCTTCTTCTGCAAAACCTTGGGAGCAGATACATCCCCTTCCTCCCTTGTGTTTAACAAGCAGAGGAGCTGGGGATGGTTTAGCTTCACTTTTTGCCAGCTACACTGGGGTGCGAACACTGCCAGCTTCTTCCATTCTTCCTTCTTCAATTTTTCCATTCTTCATTCTTCCTTCTTCCACTGGGAGAAGGGAGAGACAAAATGAGTGTGAGACATGGCCAAGGAGATAGGACTTTTCAGGTTTACAAAGCTGGCCAAGCACTTGGCTCTTGGAATCTTTCCTGCCATCCTCATGGTCCCAAGGAGGGATGGTGGTCACCCATGAGTGACAAGGGGGTCCTGTTGCTGGTCATGGCTAGGAGGACAGTCCTCATGGATCCTGAGCAGAGACATTGGCAGTCTCTAAGGTGCTTCTTTAATGCACATTACAGAAGGAAGAAAGTAATTCTGCAGATAAATTGCAAACTTATTTTAGCCTTCTAGAAAGTGCAGAAGTTTAAGAACAGCCTCCACCTGCAAAACTAATTTAACAACATATCTGCATGACGTTTTGTGGAAACCTGGTGGCCTGTGTTGCCCAGCACTCATTGGAGTGCATTTTTGACTTCCTTAAGAGCACAGCTACTTCATCTCGGGGTAATTAGGTAGTCGGAAGCTCCAGCTGAGCCTAAACAAACATCTTTTACTCTAACAAAGAAAGTTATTGTCTAGCCTTTCAGGACACAGTTTTCTGTAGTATGCAATGACTCTAATGTCTATTAATTATTTCTAAATGGTTTAAGCATTATCTGCCTTTGGGTAAATTCTTTCTATATAGCGTAATCTAACCTGTGGGAGGGGAAAGAAAAAACAACAGTGTTTCGCCATTTCACCTCCCCAAACGTAACAGATTCTTCTTTTAATCATTATCACCTTCACCATCACACATCAAAAGTTTAAAGACTTGGAAAAGGTTAGCAGGATGGTTTCCCGGACTCCATACTACATGTCACTGACTCATTGGTTTTAAAGAGCCTAAGTGCGTGAGAGCCTCTAGGGTCTCACCTCTCCCTCCAGCAGCAGCCAGAAGGGAGTATGCCCGTTTGTTCTTTGCCTTTTCAACAATTTAAGTATTGTCAGTATTCTCAAGGTTGTGGTCACGAGGCAAAGAGTTAGGCGAGATTTTACTTTGTGAAGCTACCAGAAAAATTGCATGAACAGACAGCCTGGAAGCCCCAGGACATACTGTATCTCTACTTCTGTAGAGCAGCCAGTTTTGTTTTAAAGAAGAAAAATACCTCCAGCTATGTTGTGTGAGCCTGTAGGATATACTTATGTCTCCTTTTCTTCGTTTCTCTAGAGTCAGCCCCAGACTCTGAATTTTATACTCACATGTCTCTCCATTAGCTGAATTTCTGCTCTTCACTGCTGAAAGAGAGCATTAGAAGTATCATTAAAAATAAAATAATTTGGTAGTATTTTTCTTCTCTATTATGACACCATCCTTGAAACCACAGACTCATGGGAGATACCATTTGCTTTGGAAGAAAAGGGTGATGGGAGAAGACAATACAGAAGATCAATAAAACCCCTGCAACTCACAAATTGGTTTCAGAATGAGAAGCTAAATTCTTCTCATGGCTGCACAGATGAAAACGAACTGAGTTTGATTTCTTAGTACCCAGCAGCTTTGTGTCCCTCAGATATAGCTGAAGCAGACAGAATCAGTGTAGCAAATGTTACCTGGTTGGTTGCAGAGGAGAGGTTCCCTGTTTACTTCTGTCAGTGTTTATTAGCACTTTGCTAAGGAGACAAGTTGATCCATAAGCTTGTCAATGCAGTGGAGTGCTGCTGAGGCCAGTGTTTCAAAAATCAGAACAGCCTCTTTCAGTTTCCTTAAACCAAAAGGGTTTCTACCTTTTCATGGGAGTTTTCTCTTGAAATAGTGCAGCCACAAGGGTTCCCTTATGTGACCATAAAGCACCAAGCACATCTGTCAGCACTCAATAAATTCAAATTAATAATTGGTCCTCAAAGAGCTACATACTGCTTCCAAGATACCTCAACATGTGGGCAGGAGAATGGTCTCCCCACAAAGAATGGAACACGTTTTTGCTTAATGGGACGGTTATAAACGAGGCTTTTTTTTTTTTTTTTTTCTATGAAAGACTAGATTTATAGCTTAATGTGTGCACCCAGCAGTCAAGTTTATCAAAAAAAAAAAAAAGAAAAAAGAAAAAATTGCCTCTCTGCAGTGTTTACAGTTTATAGCAAGAGTGGGAGTCATACAGAAGAAATACAAACAGGCTTCATCTTTTCCCTTCTTTACCCAGTATCACTTGAGCAAGGAAGACTACAAAGACCTGAGTCAACTCTGACTCATCTGCTGGGTCCTGAGAAGGGATTCACCCCCACCAGCAATCCACGCACATTGTGCAGACACACGCTTCTCCTGGGAAGGGCAACCTGTTGGGGAGTTGCCTTGTGGTTGCACAAGGAATGACGCATTGATTCACCACCTCACCTGGCTTGCTTAGCTCATCCAGCTCCTCAGCTAGCCCTCCCTCTCCTTCTACCCATCCTGAGGCTACTTTACGCTCCCTTCTCAGAGAGCTTTCTACTACCAGTCTTGGCAGGACTGATGGGATCGTGTTTCATTACAATATGGCTTGAACGTGCCCAGGTCCATGACTTTGGCCTAAGTTGGGTTTGACTCTTCACATGGCATTTCTACTTGTCTACTACCTTCAGGCCTCCATGCTGGAGACCTGATGTGAAGGAGTGTGTCCCTGGGGTCTTTGCACCTCACAAAATGGAGTGTTTGTGAGTTATTTTATGTGGACCTGTCCCAGACCATGTATACTCCAAAACATAAGGACAAGGCACTGGTCTAGCCTAGCACATACCTCTCTCACCTCCCTTCCAGCTGGTTTCAAGGCTTACGTTCCACTCAGGGCAATGGGTTCCTCTTGGCAGCATGGTTACTGCAGCAAGACAACGCACAGTATTTCCATGTCTCCTTCTGAGCCTCAGGAGGCAGCGACATGGGTTGGTGCAGACCATACAGGCTGGGCCATGCAGGCCACCATGGCACACAGAGACAGATATGGCATGTGACAACCTGACTCCCATGACCAGTCAAGCACTGACATCATGCGAGGGATATCTTTCATCATTCCCAGCATGTGAGCAGCACAGCCTTGCCTTCAGACAAGATATCAGGATCTCACACATTACCTTGTAGAGACAGCCATCCCAACCTAGTCCCTACTAAATGATGAAGTTAAAGAACTGGGTACCTGACTAGAGAATAAACCATAATCATCTGACAGGCTACAAGGGTGCCAGAGCAAATGTAGACTCTGTTAAACCATGCTTGCTGGGTTGGTATCCTTGCATGTTCCTCAGCATAGGTTTCCAGCTGTGGCCTCTGGCCAAATCCCAGCTGAGTGCAAAGATGTGACTCAGAAAAGGTGTTTCCATGTAGGAAGTTGAGCTTATGCCGGAAAGGAGTTAGGGCATGTTCAAAAAGGTGCCCTGCTCTTGGAGACTGAGGGGAGCCAGAGGTGTGAGATGCCTCATGTGCACTTGCTTACCTTAAACCTACGTTTCCCAGGTCAAACCAAATATTTCTCCAGTCTACCTGCAAGCCTGTTCAAATGACATCTCTTTGGTATATAGGAATTGGATAAAACTCAAAACTAAACAAAGAATATTTAGAAATCTCTCTGTGCTTTCACAAATGAGAAGAACACCTGGCATATATGTATTTTCAAGTGTCTCTTGGAGCAACAAGTAGGAGAAACAAATGCACCTGCATGTTTTTGATGCTTCTCTGTCTCTGTACCCGCTCTTGCACTTCAACTGTTGCTAACCTCAGCAGGAGATTGCTCTGTCAGCTCTGTAGAATTAAGCAACTTCATTAGAAGTCAAACAAAGCTGTGACCTAAACGGCAACTTTCCTCAGGGCTACCAAACTACATCACCAAATCCTAACCTTCTGCCCCTGTCTTGCCCTTGGACAAGCTGGGATACTGTCTCTGTGATTCAACGCTTTTGGATTCTTATCTACAAGCACACAGAACTCATGGGAAATGGGTCACGGACCACTATTTAACCCATTCCTCTGCTGCTCAGTTGTGATGGCAGTGAGTGTGATGTGTTTCTCAAGTCTGATCTTAAAACCAACAGCAACAGGGTCTCTGCTATCTAACCAAGGTATTCAATAACCCCACTCTCTTTCCTTTTGCAAATTTTTTGCTAACAGCTAACCATTGCTGCAATTTTAATATATCACTTCTTGTCCTACCTTCAGTGGCCACAGAGAGCAATTTATTCACTTGTTTTGGCAGAAATCATTCACCTAATGACAGCCGCGAGACAGTTCTTAAGTCTCCTTTCAGTTTTCCCTGTATCTTCCACTCCATACAAGGGAATGACTTGAACTCCCAGGCTTTAAAGAGGTGAATTTATTATTTTAGTTGTGGAATCCAACACCTCCTTGAATAAGGAACCAGCAAAATACGAGCGAGAGGAGGTCCTGAACTTGGCAGTGCCAGCGGTGCTCCACAGGACAGAGAAAACTCCTGCTGGGGTGGGGCCACGACAGCCCCAGAGTTTCACAGAGCAGTTGTGTTCTGAGCTGTGTTAAGAACCAGGATGTTTGTCAAACCTCAACTGGAGGAATGCTCTGCATATGGGGAGTGGCATGGAAGAAGTCACAAAGTTCAGGTGTGAATCAAAAACTGACTGAAAGGCAAAGGGAAATTAAACAATTGAAGTTGGAGCGGTGTTAAGGTTCACTGCCTGCAACCCTGACGGAGTGAAATCAGGGCACACCAAGGCACAGAGGCAAGATCCATGTCTCCTATCTCTGTATGTCTACAACACAGTTATTTACATTTGAGTTAATCACTGTTGGATCCTTGTTGAGTCAATGCACAGGAATACATGGCAAATTTCAAAGGTATTTCAAATGATGTGTATTACCACTTTTAGTTGTGCTTATTTTTCCTGTTGATGCTGGGAGGCGTAGGATGCCCAGATATAGATACTATATTTCTTCAGAGGAATCTGACCCAGAGAGATTCCCTTTGGATGAGAAAACTTTGATGTCACTCTTAAAACGCTCTTCTCTGGGGCTGCCTTGTTCTATATAGGAAAGGAGGATGGTTTTCTTGCACCTTTCCTCATTCCAAGCTCCCCAGGTGTTGGTGTCACATGGAACCAACCTTCTGATGGAGGTCTGAAAACATCCATCACAAAACTGAAAACTCTGGCTTGTGTTATTCATGAACACAGATCCAGATACATGCAGTGAGGGTGGTTTGGACATGCTGCACCCATGCGTCACATCCATCCCATGATGGCAGGGCCCTCCTCAAATGGTCCTTCCCCTTCAACTCCCAGGAGAACCTTGTGGAAACCATAAGGTGAGCTGTGGCTGTCTTACAAACTGCATGCAGTGGTCTCCATATCCTCAATGTACCGTGACAATCCAGACTGTCGGCATGCTATCAATTTTCTTCAGAAAGAGTTACAACACATATCGATGGCTGCTTGTGGGGGCCTTATAGGGGAGGGTAGGAAGGGAGAGGAGAAGGGAGCATCAGAAGGAGGAAATGGAAGAAAGGCAGAGCCTGGAGGAACAAGAGAGCCTGGAGGGCCTCCTGCTCCCTGTCTGCCTCAAGAGATACTTCACAGATGTCTTTTGAGACAGTTTAGGCCACCTATCTTATCTCCATCTCATAGCAAGAGGGTTGCTGACAAGCAGCACATTTCCTAGTGCTTTGTCCAGGCCCATGTTTACTGCTTATCCTCTGGGACTCCTACTCTCTCCCCCGGGAGGCTTAGTCAGCACTCCAACAGACTTTGCTGCTGCTGGGGAATAAAGAGAAAATTGTCCTTTGCTCCGTGCTATTACTCCAAGTTTCTCATCCTGTCCTGTCCTCAGCAACTCTCTCCTGACCTGGTGTTTTCTTTCTATTAACTCCTCAGCCATCGTTGTTGCAATCCTTGCAAGTACTGGATACTGTTTTAAAAACACGTCCTCCGGACCTCAGAGGTGTTTACTCATTTCTGCTAAAAAGCAGGCTTGAGGAGAATGACGTATCACTTACACAGTTCAGAGGCAGGGCATTTCCCACATTATAAAAAAGTGGACTACAGCCACAAAAGTTGAAACACCACTTTAAAATGTTGCTATTTGAGGGGGAGGATTGCTCATTACTGTTAAAAAGTTCAGAAACACTAAGTTATTAAAAAAGCCAAAAATAAGATCCCCTGGCAGTTTGTATATGTTTCAAAATGCCGATGGTTTTAGAAACCCTTTTTAGATATGAGAATCTCTGTGCCAGACTAAGATTCAGCAGTAAAAAACAAGCAGAAAATGGAATAAACATTGTGATGACAAAAAAAGAGAAATTGTTGCAATAACGTACTTTTCCTGGAAAATTAACCATAACAACAGTGCTGGTGAATCATTGGAGTTTTCTGAACCATAACAGCTCCAGCTTATAAACATGATTTTGAAATCTTACAGTATGATTATTTGCACAGTAGCATTGACAGTAGCTATGTAAAGGTTTTCTGGCATTGAAAGAAATTTCTCATAAACACCCTGATATTTTTCAGTGCTTCCCAGAGAATTACATTAAATGAATGGAAATTATCTGCATAAACTATTTACAAATCTTTAAAAATCTTCTTCCAGCTCCATCATGTGCAAATATTTGTAAGCTATGAGGTTGTTCTGGAGAAATACAAAGCATAAGTACTCTTGTGAGGAGAGGACAGCCTCATAAATCAGATTGGTGTGCGTGAAGAGGGAAACCCTTTTCTTAATGCATGGTCTTTTAGTATCAGACAGTGAAGATTGAGTAGAAGAGATTTGTGGCTAAAAGAGATATTCAGCCTTTCCCCTCAAAATTTCCCTAAACCCCATTTTAGGTGGACTTCATATTCTTAAATCTCAGAATCATCCAGGTGATCTGCTCTAACTCTTTTGGGGAACCACCACCAAACCACAATGTTACCCAGAAGGATGTTACTCTGTGGGCAGAGACCCTGATGTTCATTTGGGGAATGAGGATGGAGGTTTATCACTGCATCTGAGTTTTGCTCACAAATCATGCCATCTGAATATGGCATCTAACTGCAGTGGAAATCCAGACTGGGCTGGCTGTTACCATTACAGAGCAGTGGCTTTCATGGAATAAGTTGTGGTGATGTGAGAGCCCCAAGCTCAGTTTTCACCTACATGCACTACCGCAGCTGGTGGTAGGCAGCATTCCTGCAGACAATTGCAGCAGAAAAGGCTGGATAGACATGAAGGATTAACTGTTCTCACTCAGCCTTTGACAAGTTCCCTCTGGATCACTGCTTTTGGCACATCTGTGCTTCTACAAGCAGTGGTGAAAGTACTCCTGTAATGTGATAACCATCAGGAGCTGTGCCTGTGATCACACGCACACAAACATGTGCACACTCTCCAGTTCAAGGTAATTTTCCCTGTAAACAGCAGACCATTTCCAGTGGGGTCTAAAGGGTCACTTGTTCCTACCACATTGTCACTACTGGGGTAATCCTTGCTGCTACCCACTGGTTGAAGCATTATGTCACCAGTGCTTCAAAGACCGGACTCTGTTTATACACAAGGACTCAAACTTTAACTAATCTTTTTTAACATTCCTGAGCTAGAGATTCTTTCCTACAAAGGAGTTTTTGCTCCAGCATCCACTGCATTTCTGAGACTAAAACTAATAATGGTTCATATCAGTCTAGGAATATAAGTAGTAAAAATTTCAAATTCTCATTACTGAGTTATTTCTTCTCATTTTGGTGCTACTGTTCCACTTCTTGTTGACCTTTTCACTTTTTAAAATTTATTTTTTCAAAAGGGAAAATATGCTGCTGTGAGCCTATGTTAGTTTCAGAGTCAGACAGATCTCTACTGTAGATATCCACCAACTTAGTGACCTGACTCAATGGAATTGATGTGACTCTGCAAGAGTGATGTTAAGACAGCATGATTCCTGTTAGTGAAGGCAAGAAAAGACACCACTCTTTCCCTCTTAGCTCAAAAAGAAAATGAAAGATGGAAGTGACAAGTCTAGAAAACATCCTGCTTACCCAGGAAAGAGAGAAGCAGACAGTGGCAGTGGTTTGGGTGGTGACCTGGCCAGACAGGGATAGGAAGAGAAGGAAATTATTCCAGTAGCTCTTGATGTTCTTGGAAAATGAGTGTCTTGGGAAACTGTGGGGTTGAGGTCTCCGCTAGAGGAAGTGTTGCTTCTTGCCTCAAGAGGAAGGTCAGTCAATCATTCTGGAATAGCATAAGTTTGCCCTGAAATTTGCCAGATTATCTTTCTTCATCGACTATTTCATTGGGTATGATGTGCATATGAGGAAAAAAAGGGGGACATCACATAGTCAATGTCAGGCCTGACATCACTAAGTGACTTTTAGCAGTCTGGAACAGAAAAGATCTCATATCTTTGCAAACCATTCCAGTCTGCAAGAAAACCTTACAGAGATAGGGGGATACAGACTAAATGTCTGGCTCACTGGCCACAGGAATCAGGTAGCAGACAAATATATCTGGTATTTCAAGGAAGCTAGACTAGATCCTGGAGGTATAATTGCCCTATCAGGCACCTTGACTGTATGAAAGCTCTGTTCTGCATATGGCAAAAATGGGAGAGTCACAGCAAGAGTCATCCAGGCACAGGGTCCACATACAATGTCCACTCACGAACCCAACCCAAACAGGAGAAGAGGGAGCATGTAGCAAGGCCCAGCTGTAGTTGTGTGTAAAGTAGATGTGCTTGCCAGCTTCAAGGAGCATGGAAGAGGGATGACTGGCCCTCTGAGTTGACTGATAAAGGGCCTAGTGAACTAGTTTAGATTATACAGTGATTGTCTGACAGCTAAATCTGCATAAATTGGATCCCTCTCATGATGCCTATGTGGATAAGGAAAATATGAAAATGGACTCTTTAACATAGCTGATAATGATATAATGAGATCCAGTGGCTGAAAGCAGAAGCCAGGCAAATTCAGACTAGAAGTGAGTAACATTTTTCAACCACAGAGATAATTAACCATTGGAAACATCTATCCAGGGTTGTGGTTGATTCTTCCATCACCGACAATTTCCAAATCAAGATTGGATTGCTTTTCAGAAAGAGATGTTCTTTGCTTCAAGCAAAAATGGATGAAGGAAGTTCTCTTGCATATCCCTGATGCAGTTTAGCCTAGAAGCACAGTAGTTAGGACAGGCCTAGAGGCTCAAATAGAATAAGTATTTGTGTTACAGATATTCTTACTCTGCATATGCCATGGGAATCACAAAGATACAATGCCTGGAATCAGCTCTGTTGTACATCCCAGCATATAGATTCAGGCACAACTCACTAAGGGCAATTTCCTTCAGAGCTCTTGTCAGAACATCACTGAAATATGATATTAGCTTGAGCTTCAGTTTCTAATGGCAGCTTAAATGCTCCCAAACACCAGCTTAGTTTCACTTTAATTGTATAATGATGATCTCCTTATGAACATGCCTTGCAATCATTTTCTTGCATAACAGAGGAACATAATAAAGTCTGATGGTACAGACTGAGTGTCTTCTTTGTTTTCCCATATTGCAGCAGGAATCTAGGGAGACCTACAGATGGGAATGGATTCAGAACTGTTCTGCTTCCTCTATGCATTTATACTTTAGTGTTTCCTTGTAGCTCATTAACAATATCAAAGAATTTTTTAGAACAAAGTCAGCAAAATGTAATATCTGCCCCCCCCTCCCCCCCAGCTGTTTTTTAACCCCATGACTACCAGATGTGTGCTGAAATGCATTGCAAAGAAATAAGCAATGATCAATGTGAGAATTGTTTTAGATGCTATTTTTAAGGGAGGAGGGTCAAAAACCTTACAGCATAAGAGCAAAACAGCCCACAGACAAGGCTGAAATCTTCTTTTTAGTTACTCATTGAAAGGTAGTTCCTCACAGTTGCAGTTAATCATACAGCTAAATCAGTAACTGCTGTTACTGATAGGCTTTACTTTATTATGAGACTTTCACTATGTTAGCTAACAATCAACTCACTCCAGGATCTGCTTCCCAGTTCAAGATTTAAATTGACACCAGAGTTAATAATGCAAAATAAAGTTTATTAGCAGAGTTAGTATAGCTGTGATGATCTGAAAACACAGACCAACAAAGTTAATAGAAAGTGGTCACATTTTTTGTTAAGCCAATTTCTTTCTGAAAGATTTCTTTGGCTCAGAATTCCTCCTTTTGGTCTGAAATGGAATGAGGTTTAGCTACCTTTAGGGTACTCAGCTTGTGCACTGTAACAGCTTAATTTGGCTCATCACTTTATTGAACACATAACCTACAAACACAAGAAAACAAGAGTCATCTTTATGCATTTTCCCCTACTGCCACAGTTCTGGAAGTATCAGTCAACAAACCTTCATACTGTGAAATAGAAACTGGTGAGCCTACAAACACCTCACATATTCTGCTGTTATTTGTATGGCAAAGAGTTCCCGATAGGTGAGTCAAAGCTCAGAGACCATTTATCCAGGAACTGCAAATTACCATACGCTGTACTATGCAGAGAGCTGTTATTCTAAGAGTGTGAAAATTCCCCAGTTCTTAAAGTAAATAAATCAAAACAGCTATATCAATAAGCGGGGTTAATTATTAAAGCCAAGTAACACCATTAAAGGATGACAGATACCCCAGGAGGAGAGGCTTTGCCTTGCTCGAATGGACAGTCTATAAACAGCACGACATCCAAGAGTGGTTTCGTGCTAGGCTTCAGTCACTCCCCATTATCTCTGGGCTTCTTCACAGAGTTCATTGTTTATATCACTCTGCATAACAGAAAAGTCACCTGAGCATTTCCAGTATCACAACTAAGATCTAGATCCTGAAAACAGCTAAACCTGTGGGGCACCTTATGCTGCAAGACTCACTGGCCTGGATCGTCAGAATGAGAGGACACAAGTGATCCATTATGTCAGAAACTGTGCTACGTCTTGTCAGAATACACAGGCTATTGTTGTTTGTAGCAAATTTAAACAACCTCCCACTTTTTCCCATGTGTTTCTATTCCCGTGTCACAACATATTTAGCCAAATCTTTGTTCACTTGGGGGAATTATTCCACAGACAACATTTCTCTTCTCCTGCTGGGAATGGTGCCTGAGAACAAAGCAATCGGAAACGCTGAAACCTCAGGCACAGAGAGATTAGTCAAGGATTGGTGCCACAGCCAGGACAAGTGTTTAGTCATCCCGACACAGCCCACTGAGCCCTTGACCAATAAGTTCCAGCCTTGCTTGTTGTCCTCACTGAGGAGTACAAAAATATATGAGAAATTCAAGTTCTGTGGTAGACGTCTGAGTCAAGCACTTGCCACATGGCTGTCACACCCACTGGTGTTTGGTTTACTCAAACTTAATAACTCTTCAGCATATTATGTGGATTACGGAAATGCTGTAACTTTAGACGGGCTGGCAAAGCTACGTATTGCTGTAAAGTAATGTACTGTAATCCCTCCAGCGGACACGGTGGTCTCTTGATCTATCCTTTCATACTGTAGGATTGTGGGTCTCTGCCCACAGAAGTATTTCTGACGGAATATGTGATGGTGCCTGGCCAGGTCTATATAATAATTTCCTTTCCCATCAGAAAGATTGACTATTAAGGGATTTACTTTCTATGTGAAATAGCCATTCTGGTTTCACTCTTTTTCCTAGGCTTGGAAAAATCTGTCAGGGTTTTATAGCACGTATTTAGAGAAAATTACCCTATTTATCAATTTACCAAGCCTTTTTTATCTGAAAACTTTGACACATAAAGAACGTGAAGTTGCATCCTTTTAGAAGATCATAAAAGAAGACTTCGTTTTGTTTGGATTTTCAGCAACGTGCAATTTCATCCCACCCCTTTCCACGTGAACCAGCATTAATGGATGATGTTGCAACAACCCATGCAGATATTGTTTACAGGAAGACTGGAAAGTCCCCAAGCTTCTCATCTGTTTCATGACCATTGTTTTGTGAAGGCAACACATTCAGGAGACTGCTTTAGTAATTTAACAAAAGGTTAGAAGTCATCAGGGTACCTCTAATAGGAATAGTTCAAGCAAAAATAAGAACCTGTATTTTGCCTACTATCCTTCATACTGTGTATGTATGTAACTATCTATCTATCTTTATAGTATCATATGTATCCCATAATACTGTA
Organism: Cygnus atratus; assembly: GCF_013377495.2. NCBI lineage: Eukaryota > Metazoa > Chordata > Aves > Anseriformes > Anatidae > Cygnus > Cygnus atratus. The sequence continues at coordinate 178,020,170 of NC_066362.1, read as the reverse complement.
TCACCATATATTTATTTACTATATTAAGCTAACACTGAGTAGTAAACAGATTCTCTGCAGAAACTACAACCTAATAAAGGCAGGAAAGATAAAGGAGAAGAAAGCATTGTTATGTCTACTGAAGTGAAGCATAAAAAGATTGACCACTTGTTTCCAAGCCGTCTACAAGAACTGCCTGACTTAGATGCCTCAGTGATTGTAATGCTTAAGCTCAAAAGAGGAATGAGTTTCTGAGCAAGCAGGGAGCCAGCTCCCAGCTTGTTATACTGCCAGTGAAGACAGGTAGTAGGGGATCCGAGCAAAGGGTAACATCACTTGCCAAAACAAGAATAAAGAAATGAACACTGATTTCTGTGTCTTCACCGAAGAACTAACTTCATATCTTGGAGGTTATGTTTCTGTGACTGCTGAGCCTGTGAGCTTGGCAGAGAAAAGAAAACAAAGAGCAAGTCGAGTGATCTGTCTCTGGCATGCTGTCAGGAAAGCGTCATGTGCATGGACTGGGAGCTCTTTCAAACAGATATCAACATATGAGCAATTTTCAGCTAGGCTCCTCCAGCCTGACAGGGTGGCTATGGCAAAACAGGAGCTGATCAGAAGGCTGGTACAGGGAGCTCTGAAATGCCATTCACCAGCTGCCTTGTTAGCAATGACGGACAATGAAGATGATGAAGGGACTGGAACATGTCTCATAAAAAGAGTGGCTGAGCTGGGACTGCTCAGCCTGGAGAAGAGAAGGCCCAAGGGGATCTTATCCATGTGGACAAATAGCTGATGGGAGGGAGTAAAGAAGAAGGAGACAAGCTGTTTTCAGAAGTGCCCAGTGACAGAACAAGAGGTGATAGGTACAAACTAAAATATAAGAAATTCCTGTAGATTTATGTATATATATGTGTGTGTATGTGTGTGTATATATATATATATATATATATATATATAAAGGTTTTTAGATTTTTTATATATATAAAATGGAGGCATTCAAAACTCAATTGGACATGGCCCTGAGCAACCTGCTGTAGGTGGCCCTGCTCCGAGCAGGAGTCCCTGCTAACCTCAGCTATTCTGTGATCCTATGCAGTGCAGACAGTCCCCAGCTCGTGTCCCTCATGCTTTGTTGTTGCCCCTCCACGAAGGCGAGAGTCTCCCTTTCCCTCGAGAGTCAGTGGGGCACAGCCCTGCTGGAGATACCCACCGTGGGGTCTCCACACTCCTCCACCTCCCATGGGGCTGGCTTTAACAACCACTGTCTGCTTCCTCCTGTGTTATCTCACCCATAGGCTATGCAAATAGGTAAAGGAATCAGCCCACCAAACCACCAAGATGAAGGTTTCCCCAAGATTAGTATTGGCTAGGTGGAAAGGAGAAGGAAAAGAGACCTCCCATCCCTCTTGCTGTGCCTTTGAACACAGGAGCAGGCCCCAGGATGAACTGAGAAGTGCAGCGGCAATGTCATAGCTTCACTCCTGCTTACCGCATTGCCACTGTTGCCTTTTATTAGCTCCCCTGAAATGCGAACAATGTAAATAAGGTGGAAACAAGAAGGGTCAGCACCCTTGGTCAGCTAACTAATGATGTTTTGAATGCAGCGAAGACATCAAAAAGCTGTGGGAGCATGGGAGGAAGGAAGTGGCCTTCCAGAAACTTTACAAATAGCCCTACATGCATACAAATACCCATGTGCTTTAGACTGGTAAAAAGCACTTTGTTAGAAACAACTGCTCATCAACAGGGGCATGATGCAAAAAGTGTCTTGCTCAGATTTCCTAAAATGCTTCTTCGATGCAATTTGCTGGCTTTCCTGCTTTGCAGTTTTCCACCCTGCATCTTGTTTAGCTAAGGGGGATTAATGAGAACAGCCTGTAGTCAGCTAAACTACTGGCTTTCTGGCAGTGTCTTGTGAGGAAGCTGTAGAAATCAGTAAACAGAGCTGAAAGTATGGGTGGCCATGAGCTGCCTTTTTTTTTTTTTTTTTTTTTTTGTCTGCTTGTGTAAAGGAAGTAAGAAGTGCAGCAGTCAGCCCCGTCAGACAGGGGAGATATTTCACAGGAAATAACAGATGGTTTCAGACTCATATTTCTCCTGCAGAAAACAGTGCCCAGGTATCTTGAAAAATGGATGCTTCAAGCTAATTTGTCTCTCTTTTTCGTACACTTGAGGTAAAGCATAAAGTACAGAGCAAAAAAAGCCTAGCCCTTGCTTGTTTGTGTTATTACATATGACCTTTATTTTGGAGGACAGTGGATGACAAAGATTAAGGTCTCTGAAAGAACAGGTATGGGATTCTTTTTTGGCCATAATCACCAAATCCAGGCTGAGGGGGTCCCTGTCTGTATGTTCATCTGGAAGGATACAAAGCAGCGGAGTCCCTAAGGGACTGCCTTGCTGGTGTGTTATCTTTCACTACCACAGAAGATGCCTGCCTAGCTTCATTTTCATGTTCCTAACCCCTGTGCACCTCACTTTGCACCCTCAAGCTCCCCCAAACCAGGGCTCAGGCACATCTCCTGCTGTGGCCAACCAGAAGAGCTTCCATGGAGGGATGACGTGGTAGCTAAACTGTCACCATGGGCAACTGGGTAGAGCTGTCAATCTGGGCAAAACATGTGGGAAGAGAGTGTTATCACAGCTTGCCTACTTTGTATGGCTGCAAGCTTCCCAGGAGGCTGGCAGCACCTGCTGACCGAGGAGGACTTGCTCCTTGCCTCAAAGGAGGGTTACTCTGGTGTCTCAGGAGCTGACCAAGGCCCAAACGCAGCTCCAGAGACAACCATGTAGTTAGAAAGGAATTTCTATTTTGGGTTATGTGTGTCAGAACACAGCCCATGTGAATGGTGAGCAAGAGGATCTCAGCATGTGAATTGCCAGCAGTGGCCGTGGCACGGGGCCAAGCCCAAGGGGCTCAGGTCTGTCCTCGCTGACTTATTGCACATTTTGGGACAGTCAGGAGCAGGTGCATGTCACTATTGGCACTGGGATGGTCATTTCCCCACCCGTGACCTTAATGCCTGCCTGGTGACCTGTCATTATGCCCTCCCGGTGACAGAGGTGGTGACACACCCCAGGAAGGCCTGGTGGTGGTCCAGGCTTGCCTGCCCTCCAGCCCTTCCACCCACATGGGGCAGCTCTTGCCACCTCAGAAGTCATCATACAGGGCAGAGGGTGGAAAGCCTAAATAGCTCACACCATGTGATGGGGACAAGGAAGGATGTCTTGGCTACCACATGGCTTAGGTGAAGCCTGATGTTCAAACCCGAGGAGCTGACAGCCTCTGCTGGGAAAGGGGCAGCAAGGGAGGACAGCCTGTGAGACACACCACTCTGTCTCTTGGCTGATTGTCTTCCTTGAGGTTTTGCTCGCTGATACCAATTTGAAATTTGCTTTCACACTTGGCAGGTTGCAGAGATGCAGCAGCAAGGAAAAAAGCAGCCCTCCAGCATGTCCTGCTGACAGCTGATATCAGATGACTCTCAGTCATTCCCTCTCCTGCTCTCAGCTCCACTGGGTGCTTACTCATACAGTGCTGCCTGTTCCCTGCACTTGTCCCATGGAGATAACAGGAGTGGTTTGGTTTGCAGATGGAGGCACTGGGGAACAGCACGGCCCAGTGCTGCCTGAACTGCTTCCCCTGCACTATTACTTTTCCCAGACTTCTGCTGTGGTTGTGGCTTTGCTGATTGGCCCATCACTACCTGTCTGCCCATATCTAGGAGTAGTTTTCCTTTTCATTGGTCTGACAGGCACCACATATAAGTTGTGTAGTCTGTTGATAATTGTATTGATTTTTTAAAAAATAATTTATTTGATTCACTGATTTTGTCAAATGCTTTGGGAACCCATCAGTTCAATTTGGGCTCCCCTGATTTTCATGCTGCTTCTTTTATTCCTTTCACTCACTTCTGTCTCTTACCTTATGGCCAAAAGCAATAGTATGATGCTACAGTCCATTTCCCTACCTATTTACAACTACCACATCACCTCCACCCAGTCTAAGAGGTTTTTCACTCTAACTGACCTACTCCCATTTTCTTCTTCATTCTCTATCTCTTCTGCCCTTTTCCAGGATGAAGCTATCCCTAGACCCATGCTAAAATGGATGGATTCAATAGGATTTTGCAAGGTTCTGTCCTGAATCACATCTATTCAGTACCTTCATTAATAAAATAGATGCGGGACTAGAAAGGACATACATTAACTTTGGAGATTAAGGTGACGGCAAATATTTTTAAAGAAAGAGTTAAAATTCAAAATGACCTTAAAGACTGGTCTGAAGGGAGAAATCCGAATGGCATTCAACAGTTACAGAAGGTACTGCATTCAGGCTAGAATAATCAAGTATATGACTATATGGCTATATATTTCCCTTGGCTATACAGTGGAAATCTGGTCAGTAGCAGTTCTGGAGAGGAAGATCTGAGGGTAATGGTGGATCACAAGCTGACAATCAGTCAAGAAGGTTATGTTGCTGCAAAAAAGGTTGGCATCATACTGACAGGAATGTAGCTTGCAAGGTACATTAAATAATCCTTTTGAAGCTCATTGGTAAAACATCAGCTGGAATATTTGGACATTATAGACTAAGTAGTCTTCAAACACTTCTGAGAAGAAGATATAATCAATATGTTCTTCTAATGCACTTGAGAAAGAAATGGGATGTTCAGCCTAGCTCTGAGAAAAACATGACAAACCACTGAGTGGGAGGTCTATGAAGGTCCAGGAGCATCTGCTGCTGGAGGTCTTTAAGAACAGGTCAGACATATATCTCTGAGATTTGACCCTGACAGGGAAGGTCCTGCTGCGGGGTGAAGAGTAAGCTGCTTCTTTTCTCGAGGCCCCTTCCAGCTCTAAAGTCTGCTTCCTGCCCAGACATGAACCTGCATCCTCTGCTATTACCCCTATCCTGCTTGCCCGCCACTGCCTGACCTCACCCATCCGTTCACAGGAACATGTCTGCTAGCTTCCAGCAGGTCACTTACATCCAGTTTCACTTTTCTGCATCTTCTTTTTCTCATTCCCCATTTTTCCACTTTCCCTGATGCCTTTTCCCCTTGCTTTCCCTCAACACTTTCCTTCATCTCACTCACAGAGATTTTCTGCCCTGTCCCAGCACCTGACTCCTTGACCCTCTCTGCAGATAGATGGAACAGGAGATGGTGAAGGTCACTTTTCATCGTATTGCTCGTGCCAAGGAAATGGATGAGAAATCTCCACTCCCAGGTCTCTTCGTTATCGCTCCAGAGTGTCTGCAGACTTGGGTATTTACCACTGCTTTGGTTACACTTGGTTAAGACTTGGTATCTCTTTTTCCCACTTCCTGAGAACATTTCTTTGCTTGCTTTTGAAGAGGGCTTTGCTTCTTCAGCCTTTGAGCTTGATGACTAGGCCAGATGAGCTGAATGATTTAACCCAATCTCCATTCTATTTGTCTCATCTTTTATTTTTTTTCTGTGCTTTCATTTTTTTTTTTAAGCTTTCCACATGTGCCTCCAACCCAGCCCAAACCCAGAAGACTTCAATTCTGAGAAGTGTTTTTGAGCACACAATGCTTAAGGACTGGGTTTAAAATTAAGCCAGATGAGCAAACATGCCCATAAAAGGAGTGCTTGGTGGGCCAAGACCATGTGTAGAATTGCAAATCCGCCCTGGGATTTTGATTCCAGTAACAAACCCATCTGAGATTTGCTCTCGCAGTTTACACTCTTCTCCGAAAACAGGCCTATGGAGAGCGTGATGCAGCAGTTACCATAGCAGCCAGTACAAGAAGAGTCCATTAAGTGATCGCAGTCCCGTCTCAAAGTAAATTAACAGGCTGCAGGTGAACTTTTGCACCTCCAAAAATGTCTCTTGGGGCAAAAACGTTGTTGTGTGCGGTGGAACAAGAAAATGCCGATGGGTTGCACTGATTTGCTGCTGCATTGTTATCTTTAATTGTGCCTGTGTGCTGATTTTTAAAAAGTACTGCACACGCTTTTCCTTTTTCCTGTCAGGTGGTTTTTCTGTGTATATGTGTTGTGCTTTTTCTTTTTTTCTTTTTCTTTTTTCTTTTTTTTTTTTTTTTTAAAGGACAAGACAAAGTACCCCAGTCAATAATGAAATGCGCTTCAGGCCTCCCTGCATTCTGCCACAATTACATTGTCAGCCACCCCAGGAGAGATGCTATTATCTGTGTGGGTGTGGAAAATGATCTATCACTATTAATCATTCCTATTATAGTAGCAGGTAGCGCTCCAAACATATCAACACCTCATTATGATGGCTGTTTTTCACAGATGGGAAGTTGAAGGTCCTCTTGTACACTCAGGACACAAGGAATATATAAACAGACCTAGGAGGTAGAAAGAGGATGATTACCTTGAGAGATTTTAAAACACAACACTAGAGATTTATAAATATATCTTCGAAATCAGCTTTGCTTTCCTCAGCACCCCTTGGCTCCTTCTCTCACAAATTTATGCAGAAAAAAAAATGAACAAAACAACAACAATAACAAAAAAGAAGGTTAAAAGTAAGCTGTGTTACCCAAATCCTAGCAGAAATAGAAAGTGAAGTTCCCCCTTGCACCTGAGTGCTGCCGCATTCTTCTCCCACAGAAGTACCAGAGTTTCTCCATCAGCACTTTATAAGGAGTACTTAGTGGTTGTGGGAAGAAAAATAAGATTTTCCCAGCCTCCTCACTCCTCCATTACAACCCCGGTGTTGTTTCCATCACTCTGAGTGCATCTCTTCAGTTCAGCCCTGTGAGGGAGACCAAAAGTGCAGTGACAATGCTGGTGCTGCCTCCTTAGCTGGTGGGGCCAAGGTCGGTTTGGAAGCAACGATGTCCTTCTGCGCCCTGCTGCTGATCATGGGTGACCTCGGGAATGTCTATACACATCTTGGATCCTACTTCAAACACCAAAAACAATGTGCATGACAACATTGGTCTATCTCCACTGCTATTGGGGAGAGCATGTTGGGACCGTAGGAGCAGAGAACACACTCTTTTCTCAGTATCCCCTCACCAGTGCAGCTCCTTAGACAGTCAGAGACATGGCAGTAGTCCCTGAATGTGGTAGGGAGGAGCTGGTTCCTGCACACAAGCTCCTGATGCAGACCTTGTGTAATTTCTTCTATTCGTCTCTTCTACCATACAGCTCTGTCCTATTTATTACTGCAACTTCTGACAAGCGTGAAAGCATCTTTCTCAAAGGCAGGTACAGCCATGAATACTGATGTCTTGACCCACAAAGGATGACTTTGGGCTTGCAAAAGCAGAAGACCCAGGTTAAAATAGCAGAATGGTTATTTAATCCCATCTTGATGGTCTTCCAGAAAGTCACTTAAAGCCTTTGAATCCCTCCACACTGTGACAAACATAAGAGCCACATGAAGAGCTACTAAAAGCTTCCTGTGAAGGAAGCTAATGAAAAAACTATAATGTCTGGGAAAAAATAAACAAACAAACAAACAAAAACCTCCAACCTTCTAGAGAGAGTTCAAATCGAGCTTGACCTCTGCAAGGTATCATTTGGTTCCTGTTTGCTGCCAAAGTACAATGAGGTTTATATTTGAGCCCCACCTTTCAGTGTCTGGGTCTAAAAATATAACAATGAACTTGTGACACAAAAGCCCTGTCTCACGGAGAAGCAGAATTTAGATTTAGCTGCAAAGCACAAATTCTCCGCTGTTTGAGGCAGAACTAATTTTGAGTAGGTGGACGACTTTTTTTTTTTTTTTTTTTCTATTTTTAGGTTGCCAGACTTGGGAGGATTACATTAGGATTAGGCCAGACTTACGCAGCTGTTTGTTTTAAATGATCATGACTACAACCATTTTAAGGCCCTAGTCACCATGGTTACCTCGATGCTGTTCTCCAAGGCGTCTGAGCCAAGACACGGCTGGGAGGGAGTGTGGGGCTACCCGGGTGGGAACGTGCATGGATGTCTAATCCATAAATCTTCCCCCTTCCTTGAAAGTGCTGAGTCTCAGCTCTGTGGATAGGAAAAGTATGTGAAGGCTTACATTTAGCCCATGCTCAAATGCCACCAAATTGACTGCTTAATGATCCTTAGACAGCTCTTACTTTCAAATAAGAAAAAAAACTTAGATGACAGTGGGGAATATGGAGGGGAAGGGCAAAATGACATTTTGGAAGACAATTCAAGGCCTTCATTTTAATGCCATTTGAAAATTTATTCTTAAACCTAATGCCATTTCTTACTGCGCTATGATTTCTTCTGTGAAACCCACCACCCATGCCTAGTGGGAGTTAGACCAGACGTATTCTCAGTTTCTCAGCAACACACTGAGTAATGCTGAGGTCTGCATGACTCTAGCTCACTTGTTTCATCTTCTCTTTCCAGAGTTCACTGCTTTGTTCTCTTCCTGTTTTTTCTGGAAGCATTTCTGTTTCCCTTTCTCCTTATTTAAGTTCTTTTTTTTTTTTCTTTTTTTTTTCCTTCTATTCCTAATGCATTTATATATTTATATTCTTAGTGATTATTTTAATAGTTGGAAGTGATCTTGCTGATTCAGGGGAGCCCCTCAGAAAAGAGGGGGAATAGACTGAATGTTTTCTTATTACCTTTATCCAAGAACCAGAGTGTCTTTCAAACCTCATCTCACTCCATATACCCCATGGGAGATGCCTGAGCATGGATTCTCTGTTTGCGTGCAAAGGAGCAGCTCTACATCAGCTGGTACTTCTAAAAAGATGCCTTGGGTGATTTCCCCAGACCACTGCACAAGAGGCTATGGGAGCCAGAGCATTTCCAGCAGGGAGACACGAGGGCAGCTGCATGAAGGAGGGATCACTGGAGTGGTGCTGTGAAAAGTTCACACCATGGAAACCTATTTGTGAAAGGCACAACCTCTGATCCACTCTGTCCCTTTCCATCCAGCAGATCCATACAAGTCCTGTGGTACTCCTGCGACATGGTCATCTGAGTTAGCTACCACTAACCTGCCAGTACCTCATGTTTCCCACTGGCAAAGCTAAGGGTGAGGACCCCATCAAAGACAAGCTGTGGAGAGAGAAAGCCCCTCACCTTCCCCAAATTACTAGTCACACATGGCAGAAGAGAGCTGACTGGAGAAGGGGAAACTTGGCACTGGAACACGGGCTGCTGCTTTCTGGGTTTGGTGCCATGAGAGCTGATGGGGAGCACCGGGCAGGCACTGAGGGTGAAGGTGGCCTTTGGTGTGGTTAGACTGGGGACAGAAAACAGTGGTGCTGCCCTAACACAGCTCTCAAATATTTTCATGCATACAAAATCAGAGTTATTTCTCTGCTCTGAACAGCTTTGCACTCTCCACGTTAGTTTTCTTGTGTACCTTTACAAAGCAGTGAACTCGTGCTTACGACAAGATCTGTAACGTTGAGCACTGGCACACTAGTTTTTCTCTTCTCTGTTTCAGTCTTGCCATTCTCCCTCACAGAAACCTCAAGGCTGTTTGAAACAAAAAATATAACTGTCTGTAAAATGCAGTATGTGAAGGCAGTGCAAGGGCAACAGGATTTGCTTGTAAATAAAATCCCAATCCAAATATTCAGTAGATGTTGTATTTTTGTGTAGAGAAGTCCTGCAGCATGTTTGGACAGCTGTTGCTATTAAAACTTTTGCCAAGTAAGTTTAAAAAACCCACCTTCTGACTGTCATTTTCCCAGCTATATAGGAAAACTTACACATACTTCAATGCCAAACTGAAATCTTCTTGGAGCTACCTTTAGAGTTACTTTCAAAATATTCTAAACCTTTGAGTCACATTTGCAGTCATTTTACTTTACATTTCCTGTTCATTCTTACCCTATATATTTACCTTAAAGTAATACAGATTGTTAATATATTAGTAATATACAGTCTACATTTCTATGTGTGTATCCATGAATGCTGTTTCCGTCCCCCCCCCCCCCCCCCCCCGGAACGGATATAAAATAAAATATTTCACATATTTGATTTTTTTTTTTAAGGATTTAATATTAAATTATAAATCTCAGAACTACAAAGGAAAATGAAGAATATTTGCTGCCAAAGTGGCCACAGGGTGAACTTCATTCCCTATAACTGAACAACATCAGATAGATTTGGTACGTATTCATGGTTAAGAAAGATCTAATCAACAGTATCTTACCAAGGTATGTCCTGATTGTGCAACAGGCAATGCAGACTTAATTCCATTGGAGACCCAGGGATCTTTGCACTGGTAATGGAGGCAGAGGGTGCAGGAAGACATGTCCCCAGGCTTTTTTCCACTGTGTCACTCAAGTCATTCCCTCAGGGAGCAAAGTTTATTCTTACATTTTCCGAATGCTAATAACATTGCTCTTTCTGCTTTCCTTCAGACTCCTCCACCAGTTGCAGTGCCAGAATGTAGGGCAGGGACCCAGTGGGAGGAGGTGAGTCTGCAGCTGAGGACATCTGAAAGCATATTGCTTTAACTCTTCTCATGCTGAATAAGAGAAGTTATGATAACCTCAGTTTGACTCTAAATTATAATGGTAAAGGCTGCCTGTCTTCATAATGCAAGTTCTTTTCTCTTGGCTCCATCCTGAATATTTATTTCCAGTAAACACTTTTTTTTCTTTTTTTTTTTTTTTTTCTCCCAGATATCCCTATAGTCTAACGATTCCTTCCCAGGGAAAATAATACAAAATCTCCAGAAGAAACCCCCAAACATCCCATACTGGAATAGAATGCCAGACATAGCAAGATTTATTATTATTATTTTTTTCTGTGTTAGAGTTTTGGAGACCATCATTTTGTATTATGTATTTGCTGTTAGAGTGTGGAGTACGGGTCAGGTACCACCCAGCCATGCTGGGGCCTTCTCTGGGCTCTGGCAATCATCTCCTATATTTGCTTTGAACAAGTTATTTGCACAGTCTCCCCCAGTTTCACCAGATGTGGAATTGCATTCATAGTGTGTGCTAACTTCTATCGGTCCTCCATGGAGGGGCTGAGATGTTTTGCTCACCCTCCTATGTGGAAAACTGTACGAGCAGGAGGATAAAGGATTGGAAGGCTTTTCTGAAAGCATATAATCAACGTGGTTTAGATCTGAATCTGGGGAGAAACTTCTTTTGGCAGCAAATCTTCTACTTAATGTATAAATAGCTGTTTAGATTGCAAAATACTCTTCATAAGTTATACCCCTGATTTGGCGTGAGTGAGAAATAAAACGTGGTCTTCAGAGTGGAAGAGAATAACATAAAATGTTCCCTTGATGGGGCTGACATGACCTTGGCCCCAGATGGAGTTTTCTGCTTTATGACCCACCAAACTAGCTTACCATGTGGTCAAAATTACACTGAAGATTTCTGCAGTCCTTGTGTGTACAGTAAGACGTTCTTCTTCCAAGGGAAGTAACTCATCCTTTGAAGGTGTTTGTATTGCCATCACCATGGCAGCTAAAAAAGATGAAAGTGTGACACCCCCCAACTCCGTCCCTCACCCCACCCCAAAAAAACCTGTTAGCTGAGGTATGGATGGGCAGTCAGATTGTAAAATCATGCAAGGACTGTTAAAGGAAATGACTGTTCTGTGTTAAACAAACCTACCACAACTCCTAGTGCTGTAGCCTAAAAATAGCAGCCCCAGCGTCACTAAGTGCAATTTTTATAACCCCCTGTTCAGGCAGATACCAGGAATAAGGGATCCTCCCTCTGCCTGAGATGAGGATTCACCCTTCTGCTTTCAGGGGATCATGTCTTGCAGCACAGACTGCTTCCAAGCAAGGCCATTTGTAGGAAGCTGGTGGCCTCCTCTCTAGCTTTTGACATGGGTTTGATGAAACTTGGCTATGAACAGGTGTGACACACATCCTGCCTGAGCTGGGCTGTAAAAGCAAGACTTCAAACTGACCAAAAATCTGAGCCCATGGGGGATTTCAGACCTGGAGACAGCATTTTGGATCCTACTCCAGTAGACTTGGTTAAGTTCTTTTTTTCTAACTTGGTTTGGAAGAAACTCCTTGGTCTGCCAGGATTATTGTGTCATCCCACATGGGCAGTATCTTTGTTGTGCTGCCTAAAGCGGGAGAGCAAACTCGCAGAATTCCACAGAAATTGCTTTCAGTAGAAGGGATAAGTCTGTATTTTCCATGGATTAGGACAGAAGCCTGATTATTAGCTAGAAAAGCTACAAATTTCCCACACAAATATTCCATTAAGGCATGGTTTGTCCTTAGATTTGAGCTATGAGTCCCCGTCTAAAATTAAATTAACTCTGGCTCAAAATGGTGCATCCCCTCTTGTCCCCAGCTTCCACCATAACTGAGTCTGGCAGAAGCAGTAATGTAAAGACAGTTCTCAAATCCAGTTGCAAACCTCAGGACAGACAAATTTTACCTCTTTCACCATCACGTTTGAGGTAAGAGGATTTGCTTAAATCACTGTGAAATATTGCTTCATCTCATAAATGTAAAGCTGTGTAGAACAGGCTCCTGTATTATTAAGCAGAATAAATATGGCAAGACTCTTCCAGGTCTTCCTCTTTACTTATTTATCAGAGGCTAATAGACAGCATTCTATTTCCCTTGGTGAATTTAGGGATTAAACAAATAAAGCTTAACACCACGGAGTCAGATGAGGACTCACTTGTTAAACATTAACAAGCACCCAGCCTTTTCAAGTGTCTGCTCATCGATATCTCTGTGGCAGGCTTCAGGGCTTGCTTTTGCGTGTTTTTAGCACACTACGTTGAGCAAACATGGCTGTAACTGATTACGAGGATAAGATTACTCTGGCTTTGTGGGAGCCAACCTTTCTCTCTAGCAAAGGCAGACTGCTGGTTTCGTGTCTCACCATATCTTACAGCCTTCCTGGTACTTTGCCTCCATGTGCTTATAGCCCCCGTTCACCTCAGCTGATCATTTGTGCTTTAAAACTCCAAAGTGAAATTTATCTCTCATTTTCTGTTTGCAGATGACAGTTCAGGACAGCTTTTTAATGAAAATGGAGCAAAGGCAGCAAGGAGCCCAGCTAAATCTGAGGTTCATTAGGGAACCCTGTAGAGGGGAAATAGAAGCCCAGCACTCCTGTGGCTGCAGCTGCCTCCAAATCACTAACATTTTCCCATCTGTGTGATGTAAGGAAAAGTGGAAGGAAGAACAGAAAGATCCAAGGAATAGACAAGGCATGGACAAGTGAAGATGGTCACTTGGTCACTCTACTCAATCTGGCCAGTACAAGTCTGCTCCAGGGTGGTGGACACATACATACACATGAATGTGATGGTAAGATCATGAGGACCACTACTCCATCCACTCTGGTTTAAGGGAAGAGGAAATGCTCGAATATCTGCACCATTTTTGTAGACACAACTTGTGACAGTACCCATTCTTAAAGACCTTTTGTCCACAATACTTATTCTTCACATACCTTGGTGTCCTTACGCTGTGTAGAAGCTTCAGTCTTCATACACAATCCATAAACAAGACACGGTAAAAAAGGAACAAATTATGTCAGAATAACTGAAAGCTTAATGGGAGCGCAAATGAGGCAAAAGTCACTATATTTGCATTTATTTTCACTGGTTCTCAGATTTACAGGAGATCCAGCAATATGTAATTTGATAGTAAGCCCAGCTAGTTACAGTATCCAAGGAGAGTGAAAATCCCCTCAAATTGGATGAAACTTGATGCTGCCAGCATACTGCTGAATCCCCTCCAGTGCATTTCCAAATCACATTCCTCCTTTAGTCTGCTGAGTGCTGCTCAAAGAATCAACAGTAAATCAAGCAACCTGCAATATAGTACTTTTTTTATAATGCATCTAGAAATTTCATGGAACTATAGATTTTTTTTATGAAATTTAATTTGAGTCACTTGGGGAAACATTTCCATATCGAAGGGAACTCCTGGCTTTCATTGTAGTTATCATTTGCTTTTACTGAATTGCTAATGCTTTGATTTAAAGGGGCATGGCCGAGGTAAAGCCTGCCTGCTAACAAAAGCCGCAGGATCCATTTCCACTTGGCACGATAACACAGGGCAGCTGCTGAGCTGAGCAATCTCACGTCCGCCAGCCACTTGAGGATGGGCACGGTGAACACAGGCTTACAACTAGTGATGGCTTTTCCACCTCTTTGTTTGCTGTGTCATCAGGAGGACAAGGCAAGAGACTGGACATCATTTCCAGAGTCAGGGACAGAGCTACTGCCAACACCCCTTGTGCACATATATCCAGTGCCGGCTCCAATTTCTGCATTCCCATCTTGGGGTTTACTGTGAACAGGGCTTTTCAAAAGCTTGTGGGTCTGAGTGAAATAATTGGTGGCCAGTTTAAACTCGGCCACACCTTTATGACAACAAAACTGATTGGAAATGACATTACAAAAATAACTGTTCTGTATGCTTCTCAGATGCCTTGGGCAATTTTGTGAAAAGCTCTCCTCCCATGGTGTTTTGTAACACAATCTGAGGTGCAAATGGGTCACATTTTGCTCTTGGTAAAACAGAGAGAAGAGGCTAGTGCAGCAGCTCATGGCTCATAAACTAATACTAAATGGTCTGTGAAAGGTAGTTAGGAAATGCAGCTGCACTACCAGCAGCCTTCAGATCAGTATGCATAGATGCAACAGAGAACGTTAAGAGGGCAAAAAATAAGAAATGGCTGAAAATATCCAGGTTAGAGAATTAAAAGGGAGTACAAAGGAACAAACCAGACTGAGGCTTTTAATTAAGAGCCACCAAAAGAAAATCAGAAAAAAAACCCCACTCAGTAGTTAGGCCTGGATATCAATGTAGATTTTTCTTTTCAAAAGAAAAAAAAGAAAAAGAAAAAAGAAAAGAAAGATAGCATTAGGTGCTTAAATTATATATACATAGGTTGTGGTTAAAAGTAACAGAGAAAAGTCATCTCTGTTTGTAAATGCAAAGCAAATAGAATAAAGAAGAGACAGTTGTTAGAAAACATTTGTGTCTTATTTGAGCAAACAAGTCCACATTTTGCGGTGTCTGTTTTCATGGTGATTGGTCCTGTCCCTGTGCATGGATGTGTATCATATCTCACAGCTGATTGTGCCTCCTCCACAAGTAGAACCAGTTCACAGAGCCACCCTTTCTAGTGACAGCACATGAGTACTATTATGCCATGTGGAAATTGAGGGACCTGTGGAGAACACACTGACATGGCCTGGTTTCCCAGCCCCAAGAGGTTGGCATTGAAGCTGCAGACATGACTAAAGCAGAGCCCACAGGAGTGTGGGGCAAAGATGAGGCAGATCATGGGAGACCTGTGACAGGGGCTGGACAGGAGAACTGTTTTTCTTCCATTGCACAGAGACCAAACCCACCACACTCAGTTGCTCACTGGTGCATCAGGAGAGCAGGAAAATCAATGCAATCCAGTCAGGCTCTTAAAGGAGAAACCAGTCTGAATGCCCTGCATCACTCTTTTCTACCTCGAGCTCTAAGAAAGAGGGCATCAAATGGAAATGTGTTCAAAAGAGAAAGGCTAAAGTGATGCAGACATCTCCTTCAGTGGGTTTAGCTGGCATTGCAACAATGTCATCAGCAAGAAAAGAGTTGCCTCTGGCCTTCTCTCTCCCTCTTATCACTTACAGCCATCCACTCAATTAAGTTCCCAATGCCATGCTTTCTAGTTTCCCATCATCTTCCCACACTCCCAGCATCTTTAATGTCACCCATTTATTTTCATGCTTTCTAGTGGTTTGGTACAACTGCCTGCTTGGATGGCCTTATCCCGAGAAACAGGTAAGATGCCCTCATGACCATCCTAGAAACAGTTTGTCTGTCATCGACAATAAATGTCCCACTGCCCAGGAACACCCAGCCCAGAAAACATCTTGAGATCCCTTCCAGTGCTGCATATCCTGGTTTTCATGAAATAATGGCATGTGTCCACAGACCTGAAAGTATGTCCAACTACCTATATGGGTTTTTTATTTCCAAGAAAGGCCTGAATATTTTTATTGTATGCACTGTTTTCATTTCCAATAGTTTATTATTGCTTTTAAAGAATCTAGTTAAAAAGGAGAAATATGGTTCCTATGAAGCAGATACAGAATTGCCAGTACAACCTCAGTTTGGCATAGTTTTGGAAATCTGGAATTATTTGCTAAGTAAAAGGGTTTTGCTGTTATATGATACATTAAATATTCCCCTAAGAAATCCTTTAATCAAGGAAATGTTTTGTTTCAGGGTGGAATTGGACTGTGGGCTAAATCATCATTCATGTTAACTAGAGTTTAAAGTGTCAGAGGTCTGAAACACATAGGGCAACATTTACAATGGGTAAAGATGGCTTATAGCTTGCTCTAGGTCATAAATTATCTGTCTGCCCACCTACCATCTGCACATTTATTGCTTGTATGCCATTTAAGTGTTTTTTTTTTTTTAAAGTATTTCAGCTTAAATAAAATTAACAATGGGCAAAAAGAGATGAATTTTAATTGGCTGTTCAATTCCAAACCTTAACAGGAATTTAAAAGGGCTTTGGAAATGACTTGATACAGCCTTGTTTCTCAGTCTCCTACTGAATGCTGTGTTTTCTCACTGGGGCGGGAACCACAGGTCATCCTCAAATGATGGAAACCACTTAGCTAATTTGGTGCCTTTTTGACAGTACTTACACCATCAGCAGAACAGGTGATTGAGAACTGCCTCAGTGTTGAACACGTTAATTAATGCAACTGTAGGCTCCTGGGTCCTGACAAAGGAGATGGTTCCTTCTGCAAGTCACTGCTGAAGTCCCTGGGAAGCTGGAGGTATAAGGAGGTCAGGATCAAACCCTGAACTCCACAGCAGTTTATCTCACAGGAAGTCTGCTTCTAAGCTGTAGGAGAGCAAGCCTGAGGCTATTTGTTTCCAGTGCTTTCCCTTCCCCAGAGTAAGTGGTTTCTGCATGTTTGTTTCTGACTGTTTTGGAAGCACAGTGATTCCAAGTGCAGCAGTTCCCTCAGCCACTCTTAATTGTTTTGTAGCATGAGTGCTACAGCTCACAGTGCCCTCTCAGATTTTTGTATTGCAGTAAAATCCACACGTAGGTGACTCCAGAGAATCCCGCGTGTCCTCCCAGTGTGCAGCAATGTCATGGCTGCAATGGAGGCAGCTCTCCCAGTGCTCAAAGACCTGACCAGAAGAAGGTGCCAGGCAACATTTCTCTCAGGCTGACACTACTGCCTTCCCCCAAACCAGTTTTTAGGCACCTGTACCTCTGCCTATGCTTTCTGTGTGCAAAAACCTGCACGCACATTTTAAGTTAAACCCATAGCTGGATTGCAGATGATTCATGAAGTGGCTGCTTCACTGTGGGAAGGCTGGTCAGTGGCTCAGGGCTTCCCCTCACAGCATGTGAATCATCCTCTCACAGAAGGATCCCAGTTGGAAGGGATCTCAGGAGATCCTCAAAGCAGGGTCAGCACAGAGTTTAGACCAGAAATGACATGATACGATTCTTCTGCCAGTCATGGTGGGAGCATATCTTTCTTGGTGCCTCCTGCCAAGGAGGTGTGTGGGTGCCTGCGAGAAAGAAGAGGAGGGAAGGAGATATGGTCTGTTTTAGGAACTGAGATAAGAAACTCTACCTGGCAGTTGAGCCCAAAATGCTGTAGGGAAGGAGGGAAGGGAACAGAGAAATTCGTCTTGGGCGTTTGAGATAAGAGTCATGGTTTCAGAAAACATTTTTTTTTATTTATTTATTCTTCAGAACCTTGAGGACTGGGAGCAAATTATGATATATGGCCTAACTCCTCTGATCTTTTATGTCATACAGGCATTTGCACTGAGGGCAACTGACTGAAGAAAAGCTGTGCTGCTGCTTGTGCTGCCTCTGCCCAGGATAGGGACAAATGGAAATCACACCTAGGTACAAGAGAAAGGAGGAGTCCGCTCACGCTTTATCAATTCTACATAATGCAAACTGGTCTTGAGGGAAATCCCTCCCTGTCGTGAGACAGATTAAACCTGTCTAAGGATAAAATGTATCTTTAGCCACTATCCAAAAAAGAATGCATCTTTTTCATGGACACCTTTCTTCAATCAGAAATTGCTGACTGTTTGGTTCAACCTCCACTGACATTAGTTTCTTACTCTACTCAGGCCTGATCTGCCAGGATGCCATCTTCATGTTCTCAGGATAATCACAAATTACAAAGATATTTGTTTTAGATGTCTGTAGCACTCACAGAAATACAACTTAGCCACTTGTACCTGTCCAGATCCAGTTTAGGGACATCACTAAAATAATTGCGCCCCCCTTTAAGAAACTCTTTCATGCAACAGTATGAGCATATAATATCTTCAAGGTTTGGTTTCCAATGCAGTTATCATAATGATTTGTGATTGGTAGTGCCCCAGTTTGATGTCCCTGTGCTTTTTTGAGTCAGACAGTAAAGATGAGGAACTGACACCAGAGGTTCACCTCATCACCTTACTAACTCCCATTTAGTCCCATTTCAGTGGGAGTTGTATGTGTCTAAGGACTTTGTCCAAGGACATTCAAGGTCAGGTCTTCAAAGCTCTCTGACACATGCAGAGCTCCTTGGGATGCTCAAATGTTTCTACGCTGGTGAAGAACCTCTAAGAGATGCAAAGTGGGATGGGATTTGGGTATCTCTAGGAATCCCCTCTGTCTCCTGCATCCCTATAAAGTCTGCTGTAGGGCAGACGGGAAGCAGCAAAGTTCCTTGAACTACACCCACTCCCATCAGTTCTATAACAAGAAGTCCCTTTTTCCTTCCTGTTGTTTACAATCCCATGTGGTTTGTTGTGGTAATTCTTCCCTTTGGTTAGGTGGGTGACTGGCAGTACATGCAAAAGATGATACTTATTCAAAATGCAGAAACTTTTGTTTCAGAGGAAGAAAAATCCACTGTTGATGTCACAAACTTTACCCCAGCAAAGTGAGTTGCTGGTAATTTTTGTCCATCTTCATAATTGTAGGCATTGTGCCACCAGCAAAGAACTATCTGTTCTGCACAATTAAGTTCTTTACTTTATAGAGACTGACAAGGAGCTTTGTGAACTGCCAGAATAATAACTCCTGGGAGAATCAAAACAGGGACATGGAAACACTTGTACAGCTTTTGAGAAGTCTCTTGCTGTGAGTTACTTTTGGGTGGATGAATGGGTAGATAAATCAATAGGCACATAAACAACAACAGATAGAGAAGATACACAGTTCGCTGAAGTTTATAGTTCTTTGGAAAGGTAAATCTTGCATAGCAGCTCTGGGTTTGCACACAGCAGCATACTGCATTGTTATTTCCTACACCTTGTGGCAGGCATATCAAACCTGAACACAGCAGAGCCTGATAGCATGCAATGGAGCCACAAACTCAGAGTTTGCTGTACTACCAGCACAGGAGCTTACACAGACCTGTAAAGGTCTAACTGCAAGGCAACAGCCTCCCAATGGATGGCAAGTTTTGCAAAAGGCCAAATCAGATCCTGTGATCCTCCTATCGTTGTATCATGCTGTAATTTCTAATGTTCGTTCTACCTGAAACATGTTTGCCAAATAGATAAAAGTTATCCACATCGGTTTACATAAAATAGACCAGCTACAAAGGATCCAGTAATGCTACAAGGTTACTCAGAAAGCTTTTTACTTAGCCAGAAAGAAAACCTTGATTTCTTGGTCTGCATTTACATTGACCAGTAGGGTGGTGTGTGGTATAATCTGGGATCGTATTCCATTGAAAGTGCAGATGAGACACTTTTGCAGAATATGCCAGGGGTTCTGTCCAGCTCACATGCCCTCTGGGGACACCAGACCCTGGAGGGGGCAGGTGGCACATGCCTGTGTCTCATTTCAGCACGGCGTGGGAGCGCACACCTCAAAAATGTTCCTGGGTAGCACCAGCGCAGGCATAGTTTAAACTCCTTTCCAACATGGTTCTTCCTCTTGTTTCTGTCATAAGCAACATCCCAAAGAGGACAGGAGCATATTTTTTTTCTGGTTTGATTTTCTATTAAACAAAAGAAACACTGTGGTGCTTGTCCTACTCCTACAGCTACAGATCCATGGGTTAATATATAACCAGTATATTCCTGAAGCATTTAAGTTGCTATTTCCCCTCACTTTGCCAAGGTAATGAGGTGTTTGATGAAGGGATTTCAGCTGCAGACCTGCAAATGTACATTCTGTAGGCTAGAGAGAAACCACAACAGGCTCTTACGTTTAATATTCTGATAAATTGGGCACTTCTGCACCTTACATCAGGCAGTGACACAATGCAGCCTTGTTAATCCAAATAGAAACTGCTCCTTCAGTAATGGAGTCTAGGTCTGTTTCAGCAAAATTAGATTTGCATCGCTAATTCAAAACACCATAAAAATCCAAAGGATGCTCTGGAAGTAGAGGTTATCTGCTCATCTGTTCAGATAAGTGAAGCATAAAGCCCCAACCATGTGAGGAGGTAATGGAACAAGTTGATGTCAACATACAGCATTGGTTAGTTAGATTAAAAGAGCATATCTGGTGATGATTGTCTTCTGAGAAACACATCAAGAAGTGTATTAAAACAGCTCAGAATCACTGATGGGTTTTGTTATCTACTGCCCAGTTTCATATTGCTGATAACTCCAAGGCCATCCTTCTTTTTCAAGACTTTGAACAATGTAATTAAGGTTTCTTGGAAATAAATCAATACTTGATACCACCTCTGAATAACGTGCTCGCCAGGCAATCTGCCTTCCTTATTGAGACACAGCTAGGAGTCACTGGTGTCAGAGTTTAAGCTCTCACCTTTTTGCTTGTGTGTTTATTTTGTCAGTGAGGTTTTCTGGGGGCAGTTAAAGCCTCATCCCTTTCTTTCCCAAGCCACAGCTGCTACGCTGCAGCACGCAGGCACTCCACGCCAGAGGACAATCGTGATCGCCTCTGGTTTCATTAACCCTCTCTGCAAATCTGTGTGGAAGGCGGATGGTGGCTGATTGACTGCGGTTTTCAGCTGTCATCTGCAAGAACAGTTCATCACGCTTTGCCTTTCATTCATCCTCTGCTCCTTGGTAGTATACACAGAAAATGAGAAAGCAATAGACTCTAAACAGCATTACTCGGTGGGGAGGAGAAAGGTGCTCTGTGGGGTACTGTCCTAAAACAACTGTGCCTCTGCTTTTAGCTGCCCCTGGTAGCACCTCTCTTTCAGGCACCAGGATAGTAAGTCATTTTAGTAAAAAAATTATTTACCTTTTTTAAACATGATTAATTCAGAACCTGGCAAAGCTTAGGTAAATTCTCTGGAGGCTTGAAACTGTTTAGTCTGAATTTTAGGGGAAATGAAATTGCACTTTTGAGTGGTTAGGTTATAGGTAAGCCCTAAGACTCTTTTGTTTTGAAATGAAGCTGAAATAGGAGGATTTACTAAAGCCTCTGAAGTCTGGAGGTTGTGTTAAAAAACAAAGAAATAAACAAAAACCAACCAAACAAAACAACTGCCGAGGCCTTGATACAGAGCTAATTCATCTCTCTATGATGTCTGACCTTTTCCTCTGCAGTGAGGGACAGAAAGGACCAAAAACATGTTTTCCCTTTGAAGTTTCCTTGGGAAGAGTCCCCAGTAAAGACCATCCACCAGAGAGAGGTGGTGTCATTGTGCCACATGTGCAGGCACAGCCCAGCTCCAAGCCAGCTTCATCCTAATGCAGGCACTGGGACATAACAGAGGAAAACCAGGGTAAGCAAGACTGCACGGTAATCGCTCATAGACAGAGGTTATCTGTAATCTCTTTGGTCACATCCACCAGAGTGTTGCAGAGAATCAGATTCCTGTCCTTTGTGCAACCATCTAACAGGGCTAAAGCATCTAGATATTTAGGATTAATCAGTCTGTCTTCTCATATGGATGGTCCTAAGATGCTCTCCAAAGAAGCAAATGTTAAGGAATTTTGGTGCAATTTATTGGGTGGAGATGCACTAGGCTCCTAATGCTGTCTCTGTCCATACCCTTGGATTAACCTTATCTCTGACATCCAGATAAGTTGCCTAAATTTGGCGTGACATTTAAGAGCACAGTGGCTTACACTCTCTACAATGGCTGTGGTGAGAGAGACACCTCCAGATGACATTCTCCTTTGTCATATCCCACCACTGACCATGGCAAGGGCTGCATGCCACTTCACCCTCCCACTGCAGAGTAAGTCTTGGGTGGAGAAATACGCACCTGCATCTCTCCTTGTCCTCATCTTTTTCATGAAAAGAGATGCAGCACATATGTACTGCAGCAGATAGAAGTACCTAAAGTAGACAGAAGAGCCTAAGTCAGGTTTCAAATCCCTGACTGTGAAAGATGCTATGCGCTCTTGCTGCAATAGCACCTAACAGAGAATGTAAGAGACCAACACAGAGGTCTCTCATCCGCCTGAGAAATGCATCTCCCCTCCTGTGGCAAAGGATATTTGAAGAGCTGGTGAGCATGAACTGGAATTTTCTGTTGAAATACAGCATGAAAGCCTTTCTTTAAGAAGCTGAAGGGATAAAAACAGTGCATGAAATTGAAGTTGATAATTAGCAAGTCAGTCCCAGTGAGGAGATCACAACTGCTTTGACCTTAGGGCTTTGTGCAAGGGCTGAGAGGAGAAGCACATCTCTGCAGCTCTGCAGCACAGCAGAGCCCACAAGGTTTTACCTGAGGAAATGGCAATGCAGTGAGTTAAGCCTCAGAAAATAAATAAAATAAAATATAATAAATTGCAGATCAAAGGTAATGTAAAGAAGAGATTGGTCCTAATCTGCCTGCCAGAAAATTAACCCGAAGAGCTAATTCTTCCAGAGCTGCTCACAGTCTTGTCAGCAGTCCCAGTGTGCCACCCATCTGTCTGTAATAGATGGGGTGTGGTTTTCCAAGTCCTTCTTGGTTGGAAAGATAGTACGGACCTTCCTTTCACTTTCTAAATTTCACAGCCGTACAATCACAGACACTTTTCAGGCCACTACTGGTATTTAATACTTCTCTTAGTAGTTATTGCTTCCCCCTGCATGTCACTGCAATGCTGTGGCCCTGGCCCACAGCCACTGCAGTCAGTGGATAGCCTTCCAGGGGACTTTTGCTCCGTCTTCTGGTGAGGGACTGGAACCCTGAATGGAGAAAGATCTTTGCAGCACAATTCAAAGATTCAAAGGGTTTAGGATCCAGAAGAGCTATCAGATCCCATAGTCTGTCCACCTCTGCACTGCATACACCAGACCACCCATTACTCTGGCTCCAGGGGCAGGGACCTGCGCTTCTCTCAGGCATCAGTTCCAACCTTTGTGTCACAGCTAGATAGAAGCACCTTTCACTATCTGGGCATTTTCCCTCCATGAAATTGCACACTCTAATACACTCATTTCCCGGTCCTTTCTTTGCTAAACTAACTAAACGTGAGCTCTTACAGACTTTCATTTGCAGGCATTTTCTCCAGCCCTTGAGTCACCTTTTATTGCTTTATCATCTCCTCCCTTATGACATCTACTCTGAAATTGTGACTACCGGCACTAGATATGCTTTCACAGTGGGAAATCATGTCCCTTACTCATCACCCACCACAGAAGCTAGAATTATGTTTTTAGCTCTCCTTACCACGTACTGGGCAATTGGAGCTCATCAAAGCTTCCAAGAGACAGTCCTCCACCTCTTAGCTGGGGCCTGTGTTCCTTGTGGCTAGACTTTGCCAAGTTTTGCTCTTGACTTCTATTCTAATGCTTTTTGTTTTGGGAAGCCTGGTGTACTAGGAAACCAGATCTGTGTAGATAAACCTTCTGTGATTTACCTTTACACCAAACTTTGTGCTTGCCATTAATTTCATCTACAGCGATTTCATAGCTATTTCTGGCCTGATCTCAGAAGTCTCTCTTCAGGGTGTAAAGCCTGAAAACATCCTTCATCTCTTTCTTCTATCAAGTCATTTGGGAACCACTAACACAACTTACATTCACACACTAAACTGGTAGCAAAGACTTTAGGAAGGTTTTGTGATGATATATCATTAGGTCAAACAGACAAGGTGGATATTTCTTTCCTGCATGGTATGATGGGTGAGCAAGAGAAAAAGAGAAGGGCAAAAGCCTGAAGAGACAGCCAAGCCCAGAGCTGCTAGCGTGCCTCAGTTGTACTGTAATCTGTACTCCCACCGTTGTACTGCAATGAATAAGGGAGGCAGGGACACTTAAAATAACTTTCACTGCAGTCACGGTTATGATACGTACTTGTAGAATCACTCCAAAGCTATGATTTACTATTACACAGTCAGGTCACACTTGGTAAGCAGGATATAAAATTATGCACAATTCAAAGGTGGGGCAAAGGTGACCAGCTCTCACAAGGTGGTGCTGGTAGGGAACGTGTGTGCAAAGGGGTGAATTTGAGTCATGTGAAGGAAACTGAGGTTAGTGACACCACCTTTGATTGAATAAACAAGTCTAATGTGCTCTAAGGCAGCCTGGTCATACTACACTCTAAAATTTCGCTGATATCCTTTATAATGTCATACTTTTTTTTTTTTTTTGGACATATGTTTCCAATATTTTTAAGATCACTTTTGCCTTTTTCATGGCTTCTTCAGTTCAGTGGCTTCAAGTCACCTGGCCTTTTTCTCAGCCATTCACTTCAGCAAAGCTCTAAGCTGATGGCTGAAACCCTTGTTATTAGATCCTAAGTATTCTTGAATTACATTCCATTTCATTAAGATATTCTGAGTCCTCTCTGTATTGGCAAAAATTATTTAAATCACCAGCCAAATCAGAGAGAGTTTCTTCCTTATAATGCCTCTATTTTCAATATTAGCTCCATTTTCATCTTATCTTTAGCCAGTTCTGTATAACTTTTCTTCTGCTAATCCCCTTCTCCAGCTCAACTAATAATTGCCCATGTAGCCCTCTCTCAAATACTCCACTAAGTTTAGATAGGTGTAATTTACTTAATTTCCTTTGTCTCAGATAATGAATTATCCTATCAAGTAAAGGTCCAGTTTAGTCTGGTAAGATGAATTTCTATCATTTACATGTTATCCACGTCCTTTTATTGCATTCTAAGACCTGAGGTGTATCAAGATCAAATTAACAAGCCTATGGCTTCCCATATCACATTTTTCATATTTCTAAAACATAGGTATTACCTTTGCTATTCACCATTTCTGTAACATCACCTCTAACTCAAGAATTTTATTGAAAAACTTTACTACCAATTCTGGTGTCATTTGTGAGTTCTTTTAAAGTCCTGTGTTATCTGTTCATCATTTCATAAGCACCTGAGCTACATGTAGACGCTCATTGTCATTAACCATTGCCTTTCTCCCTAAGTTCTTGAAAAAGGGAGGCAACACATTCACTTAGGTTTTGGAAAGAAAGTTATTTTAATATCTCTAATGTCCACCCCAGAATGCTCAACTTCAACATACCCAGTGAACCTTTCATCCTTTTCTAACAATCTTTGAAGCTTGTAGTTCACCTGGAGCTTAGCAAAATCTCATTTTTACTTCTACATCTTTTAAGAGAGTTTCCTTGTTTCCATTTTTCCATTTTTCTTTCTTTGTTCCCTGCTTTTTCTTAGGATTCTTTACCCCTGCATTATTCATACTTTTATGTTTGTAGTCCCATTCTACTTGTTTTTCTCTCTTCTTTCTTGAAATAGAAGTCTAAGATACTTTCCATAGCTTTGGTTAAAATTCACCCCCAAACACATTCAAATCCTGAGATCAGCTATCTTTGCTAATTATTTCCTACAATTCATCAAAGTTTCCTCTTTTGATATTTTTTTTTGAAATCTTACTTATTAGCTTACCTTTGCCTACTCTGCCTTTTGATTTAAATGTATCTGACTTGTAATCCATCACTCACAGATATTTGCCATGACCAGCTGTTTTATAATAACCCAAGACCCTGTACAACAGCTCCATTCCTGCTTTCTTCTCTGTCTTCCTCCTCTTCTCTTTTACTCCCCCATAGAAATACCATCTCACTGGAGGCATCTGATTTCAGCAGCAGAGATTCCTTACCCACTTAATGGGTGCTCTGAACCACCCCCTCAAAATCCTTTGTCCTAAGCTAAGCACGTACACTGATACTCAGCTCCAGGAACAGGTTATTTAGGTGCCTATAATATACACACATACATAGGAGCTGAGTGCTAGAGCTCCTGCTGTCAGCAGTGTAACAGTTCCTCTTGCTCATTAAAACAGTCAGTGGAGCCTGTGGAGCTGTTCGGAGGCCAGGTGTAGGTGCCTTGTGTAAATCACCTGAACATTTCTGAGCTCTGTATTAAGAATCTTGAGTTCAGAAGATGTTATAATTCCTCACTGGATACAAACAAGTCAAATAGAAACTTTGCTAAATGATGTAGAGCAGGGATTTCAAGTACAAAGGATAATAATTTCCAGCAAAATCACACATATATTTACTTGCCAAGCAATCTGTTTTCATATAATCATTGAATCACTGAATGGTTCGTATTGGAAGGGACCTTTAAAGGTCATCTAGCCCACCCATCTGCCATGGACAGGGACATCTCTCACTAGATCACGAACAAAAGATCACCTGGTTCTTTTCATCTCCTGTCCTGAGTCTAAGGCAAGAGGTTTATCAGGAGGGGAGTTCTGGGTGAACCCATTAGCAGAGTATCAGCAGCACGTTACTAGCTAGGAATGAAAAATTGACTGAAAATCACAACAGTATAAAAGGATGTGCTGGCCTGTATGGGATCAGCTGTGTGTTGACATTTTAGAAGACATATGGAAAGATCATCTGAGACTTAATGATGCACTTGCATGCAAGCCCCAGGCGTGTTGGCCTCACTCCATGGTAGGACATTTTGTGCTGCATTCGAGTAATACTACAGCATGTAGCTGATCTTATGTTGACTCCAGCCAGCTCTGATATGATGTTCTCAGTCTACACAAGGGCAAGAGGTTCCTTCACATAGCCTAACACAGAAAAAGCATAGGGTTAAGGCGGGTGACTTTTTTCCCCACTCCCTCACAAACTTTCGTCATTGAATTTAGCCAAAGATGGATTCTGTTTGATAAAGCTGACAAGCGAGATGAGTGTTAAAAAAGTTTTCTCTTGTGGTAGAGATTGTACGAAACTAGAGGTTAGGCCAATTCATGAGGCTGAGCATCCTTCTTGCCTGGAGATTTAGGGCTGTCATAGTTCAGCCAAGGTAGAGAAGAGCTCAAACATCCCCAACGGCCCTAAAGTGGAATTCCTCTGGTCTGCACAGAAAGAGGGAAAAGGAGGCTGAAGAACAGGTGGCTCAAAACAGCTTGTTCCCTGAAACAGATCTAGGTTGTGCCTAGAAAGTGGTCTTTTCTGCTTAAGAAACTTTCTTTCACTCACCTTCAGCTTTTGTTGTTGTTGTTGTTGTTTTCTGGTAAGAAGAGCTTTAAACTAAGAAATGATGGAGCAAGACTGGAAGTGTTTTTCCTATATGCAATTATGAGCAGACTGCAAGAAGAAAGCAAGGCAAAGGAAGATGCATCAATGGAAAAAAACAATGTCAGTGGTAGGAAGAATACCCAGCCAAGAGATGAAGAGTACAAGTATTTGTGAGAACGGTGGGTAAGGCACTTAGTGAAATGAATCTGCTGAATCCTGCTAGGGAGCTGGGCACGGTGATGAGACATTCTTTTATAAGAAGGGACTAGGAGACCTTGGCTTGTTCAATAATAAGTCTTGAAAGGTTACATGTTGGATGCATATACATTTCAAGCCAGTGAGGAGGAGGGGGGGGGGGCAAAAATGATGGGGGGGAAAGGGGGAGGAGGGAGGGAGGAAAGAAAGAACTACAATAGAGAATCCTGGCATAATAACAAGTAGGTCAATAAAATGCAGGCTGGAAATTAAAGAGACGTCCTTGCTTATTACAGTTGTGAGGTCTCCAGATGAGAATGGTAAACTCCAGAAAAGCCTACTGACTGCAAAACAGAACCTGACCAGCTTAGGAAAGGTAATGTAGGATGTGATGACTCATCTTTGACAACTATTAATTTATACTAGGATGCATTTTAAGCCCTCTCACCTGTCCCTACGTGGGCAGCATGGAGATGGAATGAAACTTTTTTCTCATGCCTGCTTTGTACAGAAATGCAGCACAGAGTCTGGCCAGGATGGCAACTAGCAGTGCTGCTGGCACCTTCCCTCTCACTGACAGAGCAAAAAAAAATCATGAACAGCATCACTGACAACACATCAGGCCATGGACCAATGTTTATTTGCTTTTTCCATTTGCAGTACTCAATAAGGAATGTTAATGGAAAGTTGTTTAAGCTCAACAGGCAAAAGCTAAACTCATGAATAAGAGGTCTTGGAACATTTTTATTTGAAATTTCCTTCTTGTTCCTCTCACCCCCTCCACCCCTCCCCTTCTTTCCTATTAAACTGAAGTCAATTTCCCTAATAAAGTCCAAGGCTTTTAAATCCAGACTAATGTTCATGATTGCTATCTTTCCCTGAATAAACAAAATATTTTATACCTCCTGCTGGAGGCACAGACTTCTCTTATTTGCAGGGGAGAGTAGTAGCAACATTTTAAACATTGCTTCATGCACAAAGGCAGATGAAAGTTGAAAACTGTGAGAACTGGGCTGCTCGATCCTCATTCTTTACCAGGAACCAGGGTGATAATGAAACCTGACATATCGTGCTGCCTTCCTTGATCAGCTCCTGATTGCAGGGCTGCACAAAGAGGAACCCAAAAAAGGGGAAACAGGACCTGTCCATAAACCCAGGGACTGATCACGCAAAACCTCAGGCATGTAAAGAGCCTGCAACACCTGTGAGAACTCATGTACCTCATAGGGAGTTTCTACAGGATCAGACCCTAAGTGCTACTACCAGTAAGAGATATCTCACTCAGATAGATAACTGGGAGCCCTGGGCAATGCAGTGAAATTTTCCCATGGGTAGCAATGGGAACGTGACTCTGGCAGATGAAATATCCACACACTGCTGCTAAGAAAGACTGCTGTTTCTCATCAGGCATTGCCCTGACACCAAATGTTCCCCTAAGGGTGAACCCCATATTCATGAGACGCTGGAAAATGTCCTTCTTCCTTCTCTGTTCTTAGGCACCATGTACCCAAGGAAGAGTGCAAGTCCTAGAGGGAGAGGATGTTACCCTGGGTTGCAATTTATGGATGACTTAGCTAAAGCAAAAGTTTCCCTTGGACCCACAGCGGCCCAAGCTTGCTCCCTTTCTAATACCAAAGCCTACAGCCCCTTGAAGAACACAGGAAACTCTGAGAGAGCCACAGCTCCTCATTGAAATGTCTCCTTTGGCCTATTAAATCAAACCAAAACAGAGCAAAAGAAACTCACGCTGAAATTCAGGAGTTTAATGTGCCTTTCTAGCCACACATGTTTCCAATGTATTTTATAACAGCCACAACAAAACGCAATTACTTGGTGTAGGCAGGCATGCTTCTGGACAGTTCAATAAAAGCCCAGACTTGACGGGGCTGCAGAGAGCAAGGCTGAAGCCAGGACCTCCCTCCCCTTCCCATTTGCACGGTCGCTCACCACATGTTGTTACTGAGATGGAACCAGACAAAGAAGGCGAGGCTCAGAGGTGATGGAGTGGAGACCATCTAGATGCTCACTTTCCCATCTGGTGCCCTCACTGCAGCACAGACTGGACTTCAGTCCCTTGGGCATCAGGAATTGCTCTGACATAACCTCACCTTGATTTTCCAGTAAACCAAGACCATGGGTCTGTACAGGTCTTGACTGCTGCAGTTAGAGCAACGTTTTGTCCAGAGGACTGGAAAAAATGATGGGTTTGAGAAGAAGTTCAGGTAGTGTCTGTGAAATCTCCTGCATGTAGATGAAGAAAGAAAAGGATTTCCCTTTCCCCTTCCCCCACGTGTTGTTATCAAATCCTGTTTTCTGGAAAAATCAGAAGCTACCCCAGATCGTGCTGACTCTCCAAGTGCTCATGAGTACTGAGAAGTGATGATGTGTGATCATGAATAACAACCCATTTACAGCTCTCATAAAAACCCAACCCTTCAATGATCCGAAGATCAAAAGCCCCTGTGCCACAGCTAAAAGTTGTATTCAGACAATATCCAAGTAGGCAGTCATTTATACTGGTTTCCAAGGCCTCCTTGTTGGAATAAGGCTTATAGGACAGGACCTCCCTGGGATGTGGCTTATTTCCTTGGCTGTACTTGAGGACTTGGGCACTGCCCTTCATTTCAATATGTAAATACTGCTTTAACCACCCTACTTCCTGAGAAATTCACTAGTCAATAAAATCTCTCACATTTTTTTCTGCTAACTAGGTGCTGAAAAAACATTTACAGTCATACTTCCTGCCCCCCCTGATGAGAGTTGTGCTTTCAAGTGTAAGAGTGTTACGCAGCCACCGTGCACCTCCGTCTTTTTAAAAATTAATTTGGCCACATCATTCAGCACCCGAATTCTAGTCAGTTCTGGGTAATAATAATCATTCATTTCATTGATTTCTGCTGCATTCCCACTCAGGGTAAATAATAAGGCAGCTCTGTGTCATGGATTCAGACCGAGACTCCAGCCCTAACAATGACTGAAAGTCCCCATGGGGGTGTATGGCAGTCAGAGACAACAACACACCAATTATGAAGCCCTGCACTTCGTCTACGGCTGGCAAAAGAAAAGGTTAATTATCTAAAAATAAAATAACTGTGTTCTACTGCAGGAGGGTGAGCTGTGAAGCAAGCAAGATAAGGCTGCAAACTACAATGTTAGAAGGCTGAATGAGGAACCATCTGGTATAACCTGTTACCCACAGGCAAATCAAATTGCATGGTTGAAAACTCTCGACCAAAATAAACGGGCTATGTCACGTCTCTTAATAAGCCTTTTCTGGTTCTGACACTGAAACCAACAGGTGCCCAGGAGCCGCAGACTCTCTTACACCCACTTAGTTACTCCAAGACTGTACGTGTTCAGATGGCTTACCACACCACGGTGAGCCTGAGATGTGAGGGCTGAAGTCAGAGCTGAACTTCCACAGTGTTTCTGTTGCCTTTTAAGAAGACAAGGCCAGTTACTCTTTGCAGATGTGGATTTGAAACCTCCTCTTCAAAGTGCTCCTGTGATTAAGTGCAGGGTTTGACTCTCTGTGAGCATCCATGAATTGCAACAGGTCTAGGGAGCAGGGGAAGCATCCAAAAGTTTAGGGGGTGAAGTTCACCACCGCAGACGTGTGGGCAGGCAGCTGGCATCTTTCAATGTTTGTGAGGACCACTTTACTGGAGAAAAACTCATTAACCCCCAGTGGTTCTGCTGTAGGAATGCAAGGAAGCAAGAGTACATGAGAAGAGCAAGGAAGAAATTGCACTCCTCCAGTTTGCCCTCCTCGTTTTGAAGGCCTGCCAAGCACCCAAGGACCCCACAAGCAGGCTCCAGCTACTTATTTATGGAAGAGAGGAATGAGCACTGGATTTCTCCAGCCCAGGTTAATGACTAAAGGTGTACAAGGATTATGGAGTCAATCCCACTCAGTGAAAAGAAAAATCACCAATAAGAACTTCACAGAGGCTTTAATATAGACTCAAGCATAGCTTAAGGCCTGGAACATGAACTCTATAACTTCATTCATTCCATTGCGTCAAAGTTTCAGAGGTCCATTAATACTTTGAGTTTTATAGCAGCTGAAATCATCAAAGGCCATTGCAGGTGTTCCTTGTATTCTGCACAACCCCCTCTGAGAAAGGAAGGGGAAAATACCTCTGAATAAATAAAGTACCTGAGGCACTGAGATGCTAAAATTACTCAGTTGATTGTACATCACCCATCTATAGGAAGGCTGGCAAATTTCTCATCTCCTGTCTCCAAGGTAGGCTTAATCACATAACAATTCATCTTCCGGGTTAAAGAAGCTGCATTATAAGCAGAAAAAAAAATAAAAAATCCAAACCAACCCAGAATGAACTGACAAACGGGGATTAGATTTTCAGGTCACTGTACTAAATACTGACACTAACTGTACTAGATTTACATAGCTTGGGTTGCACTAAGCTGAGAATGGAACCCATTAAGTTATTCATATTTTTGGTCAGGGTAAATTTAATGAGAACTGTGGCATAGATAGGTGCACAAGAATTCCCATAGGGTCACAAGAAGAGGTCTGTGGGTGGGGATGGCTCTCCCTCACACCACTTCTCCAGCTGCCCTTTTAGCACCACGAGGAGGAGAAATCAGTGGGTAATGCAGTCAGGTGTCACTTTGCTACAATCCTATTTATTAACAGAGAAGATATAGAAAGTCTTGCTCCACCAAACATAGGATGGCAGTTCTCTCTCTCCCATTCTCTTGTTTTATTTTTTAAAGAACTGTGAGTCATCTTACTGAACAAGGACAGTTCCCAATCTTTCATCTGGGAACATGATGAACAGAGCACTTGTTCATCCTTCACCAGATGTACCAAATCCAGGATGGGGCAACTGTGTTTTCATGGGTTACATCATGTGGGACAACTTGATCTGACATGTTTTGATGTGTCCCTGCCAAAAGGTGGAAAGAAACTAGGATTGGGTTAAAGTTTTAGCTGTCTGGGATCATGATGTCAATGTAACACTTTTTGCACAAGACGACAACACCACTATGAGCAGCTGGATCTTTCATGGACATTTCCATGTGAGTTGTATGCATTCCTCATGTCTGCAAATAAGAGTATTTTTATTTAGATGCATTCTTAAAGACTAAGAAAGTCATGGCTACCTTAAAGATGTTGTCATACACTTGATGAGCTAATGTGTGGCATCATGCAGAGTTGTTGTCTGTAAAATTGCTATACAGAGAGGAAATCAGCCAATCTTCCACTTTTACATGATTACTCATTTCATTGGAGTCTTGTTACTTGAGATGTAATATGTTATTTGCTAACATGTGACTATTTCTATGTCCCTGGGGGTTTGGACAGTCTCTCTCTCGTGTCTTGCCAGAGAGCTATGCACTTTCTTGGCCAATGTAGGTCATTGGAAAAATTTTCCTTCCAAACAGATCCTCCTCCTTCTCATTCCTAAAGCAGCCTCTGTACTAATTCAGGGAATCCCTCTTTTTCCTTCCAAATGCCCAGAGAAGTGACTTCAGCACACAGCTGGGGCACCAGTGTTTAAGGTTAAGGATTGCAGCAGCTGTGCAGTGGGGAATAGCTTGCTGTCCGCCAGGTACCTCAGACATATTCTCATCCTCTACAACAGTCTAACACATAGTGAGATACTTGTGCTTATTTACAGAACCTAAATAATAATAATAACAACAACAATAACAATAATAAGAACACTGAAATGACTTAGAAATAGGCGAAGAAGACAAAAAACACAAGCACTTGGTTATTTACCTTACAGTTAGCTCCAACAAGACTTCTGTCTCTCTCACTATTGCCTAATGAGCTGATCAACCATACCTAAGGACCCACTCCTTACCTAAACTTCATGTTCTTGATGCTCTTTCTTTGAATCATCTGGGCTTCTCTTCAAGTTCAAGACACTCTTCACTCCCGGGATTATTGGTATTAATTTATTGAGGAAATATTTCCCACACTCCTGCCCAAGGCTAGTGGCTGCCTTTAGCTCTCTAGAGATGCTAAAGACTTTTTTTTTTTGGTGGTCAGGGACCATCCTTTCCCATCCTGGTAGCAAGTGGATACTGCTGATAATGACTTGGCTGAGCAAGTCATTAGCCTTCATTAGGGTAAAACGCTTTCCCACCTGGTCAAGCTATACTCTAATCTCATTGTGAAGCTATTCTGTTCAATAAATTAGGCATTTCCTACAAAACATGCTGACAATCATACTTCACACAGAAAATATGAACTACTTCAATGGATGCATTAATAGCGTTGCATTACTAGTGCATTACTAATGTTGCATTACTAGTCCCAGACATGACAATAACAGCTACTTTGGGGTGCTAAAGATGATACCAATCTCTTCCATGATGTGACTGGTCTCATCTAGGTCAGGAAACTTAGGAGATTTTTGAATTTGACCCATCTCACTGCTGGAAGTCATCAACATCTCTTTGTGTACTGGCTGGGTATGCTGACACTGGAGTTGCTTGTTCTCAGAAGAGTTTCTTTTTCTTTAGAGAAACCATTTTAGAAGCCATGGACAACACATTAGGAGCTAGCCAAGCAATGGGTAACCTTTGTTTATGAAGCATGGGGCTGGTTTCATACTCTGCAGCTGAAGCTGAGAGTAAATCTGAGACCTCCTGGGTCCATGTAAATCTGAGACTTCTTGTACGTAGCAGTATCTGTGGTGTTTGCAGTGGTGTTAGAGATGGGCGGTGGCATGAGCAAAAAGATTCCATTTTTGCTCAGTATATTTTAACTAGATTTCCCTTCTTTGATATATGGAGATTAATTAAGTTATAAACACAACAGTCCATATGCTTCAGTCCTGTGAGCTAAATTGTTATATGCATGGAGCATGGGTTCATCTCACCTGAATATGGTCCTCTAAAGTCAGGTGTTCGCCCCGTCCATGTCAGCATCCATGTCAGCCTTGCAGGGGGTGACCTAGTCTACCACTCCTAGATACAATGTCAAGATGGGGTGAACTGGAGATCCCTGCAGGATGTAGAAGCAATCTCATATGCAAGGTTAGAGAAAGAAATACTCAGAGGCATGTACCTTTTGTCCCCTTTGTGATGTGTCTCCAGGAGGGATCACAACACAATATGCCATGCCTGTTAAGACAGACAGGAATATTTTATAGAGTATTTCATCAACTTTATCCCCTCCATTTCTATTATTATTGTTTGTTTGTTTGTTTTGTTTGTTTGTTTTATTTGTTTGTTTGTTTGTTTTTCTTTGTTTGTTTAGTAAGTTTTGAGAGCAGTGGCTTTCACTGAGGGCTTGCCAGAAAAATATTAGGTCCCTGGTACAACATCTCGACTGCGTCACAAAGCATTTGTAAAGAGAAATGCTTCATGAGCATGCACTGTCCCAGCTGTTCTGGTGCTCATTGACGACACCGGCTGCTCAGGTTTACGTGCGGAAGTTACTGAGAGTAGCAAGGCAGGGATTTTCCAAAGAGAGACCAGGGAATTAAATGTCTGGATTCCTTTTGCATTCCACAAGCACTTGACACTGAGTTGTGCCCCCAGGCTCATTTTCCAGTTCAGCTCTGTATTAGAATATATGCCCACTTGCCAGCTAGCTGGACACTGCCAAGAGCAACATGAGCGGGGTTTATCGGACAGGAGGCCAGGGCATTAGCACAGAACTATCTCAGGAATCTCAGCATTGTTACCACAAACCTATCTCGAGCGTTGATTTTAAAAACATGTTTCTTCTTACTCAGGAGAAACATCAGACAAATTATGCAGTCCTGCCTCTCCCAGGAGAGAGCCAACAGCTACAACAGCTAAAAAGTACCTCTTGGCCATATTCTTCACATTTCAGCATGATAATAGCTTAGCTTTGGAATTCAAAGTTGAAAGGAGTTGGGGCATAAAGTAAAAATGTCTCCTGATGGTCTCTCAGGTTACAAGCCCTGTCTTTATCATGGTTAAGTAAAGAAAACAGTGGCATCAGGGACTGTGCATTACCCTTTGGTAGCTGGAGGCACTTTTAGGAGGCTCCTAAAGCACCATGTTCTCATTTCATGTCTCACCTAGCTTGGAGGGTCAGCATCCAACAACAAGCACTAAGCTCGGTGTGCTTGTGGGCTGTTATCCTGCCCATAAGAGACTGAATCAGACATATAAAAAGACCCCAAATAATATGAAACATCATAGTTCGAGGTATCATCCAAGCTCTGTAGCTGGGGCTGTACAACCCATCTCTGCTGTGGCGGGGATGGGCATGTAGCATCCACAATGCCAGGTTTTGCATTTGTTATTCCAGGAAAAAATGCACTGAGAGCAGGGGAATATAAATGTAAGCAGTGGAGGAGACTGACAACAAGAAGAAAAAAATAATTCAGGTTATAGAGTGACTGATATAGGGATATGCAAACATTTGGGGGCTGGCATCCCCTCTGGTATGCTGATGTTCAAATTTATGCCTCAAGCAAACAAAATCAGAACATTTTAACTGTTTTGCCATTTCCATTGCTCTCCTTACAGTATTAAC
The DNA here is from genome assembly GCF_013377495.2 of Cygnus atratus. NCBI lineage: Eukaryota > Metazoa > Chordata > Aves > Anseriformes > Anatidae > Cygnus > Cygnus atratus. The sequence goes on along the minus strand of NC_066362.1, from coordinate 177,984,189 downwards.
TAACACATTTCTTCCTCATACTTCAGTTTAGTGCAAGATCACCAGCACAGCAGTTTTCAGAAGTTTCTGTACGTTTTCAGAGGAAGGGAGTGAATTAACATCAGCAGTTTCAATCATAACTTGAATCTACAGTATGCAGGTACACTTGAGATAGTCACACAGACTTCCAGCATGGTCAGCTGAGAGAAATCAGTCATCCCTCCAATCCATCTGACGTGCTTTACATCTCCAGGCAAGGATAAGACAAAGTATGGCTTCCTCTATCATCTCTAAGAAAACTCCCAGAAATAAATGCCTATATTGCAGATATCAGAAATGGGGTGAGAGGAGTCTCACCCCAGTTATTTGTGGGGAATGTTTCATATAGCCAAAAGTGAGCTTGAAGTTTCACACTGAAAACTGAAAATACAAAATCAATGAGAAGCCAGGAATAAAGAGGAGTCAAAACCCTAGTATTTGACTGAATATAGGATTTTGATCTGATTTTACCAAAGTGTTTCTAAGCTTGTAGTGTGTATATACAATCTGCATCCATGTGAATACAGAGGTTAAACTTTGTGATTTATATTAAGTCTTTTTCCTCCAGAGTGGGGAAGCCGTTTGTATTAGAGCATTGCCATTTCAGAAGGGAGATAAGAAACAAACATAATCTTTGTGTGTCAGAGTATAATGTGCTTCAGGGTTGATAATCAACCAGAAATATAGAAAAAGTAATAATCAATTTAATGAGTGGTGAACTCACCATGTTTTCTAATAGTCATGTAAATACAATATCCACTGCCATCAAATATTTGCTCAAATTTTACTATGCCTTTAGATCATACTCTGTTCTATTTACCATTTCCATGCTCTTCCCTCCTAAAAGCTATGGAGGAATTATCTTTTTTTTTCTTTTTTTTTCCTTTTTTTTCCTTTTCTTTTTTTCTTAGAGTTTACCTGAAAAAACTAGCATAAAAATGGCCTAGGAACTTAAGACTCTATCTAAGCCATGAGGGTAATGGTAGCAAGCAAATATTCAGAAATTGGAAACAGCTGTTACCAGATACACTCACATTATTCATATTCAGGCACCTAACTCATATTGTAATTAAATAAGAATTTAAACCCCCAACGAGGTTGTGCTCAAAGCTCTTATTTCCCTGAGTATTCAGTGAATTGCTTCTTTGCAAATCAACAAGAGACATTAAAATCTAGAATGTAAAGATTTTTATTCAATCATGATTATTAACCACTCTGAAGATTTCATAATATTTTGACTATTATAGAGTAAGGTGTTTTCTAGAAAAGCAGTAGTTTTTCATTGAAGAAGTTAGAAAATTAGAAGTCATATGCTAAAACCTCATGAAATAATCCAGAATTAAGTAACTAATGGTAAAATAAAATGAAATTCACTATGAAATCAAGTGAATTGATTAGGGAATTTTTAAATACATTTCAAAGTTTTCCTAAACTATATATTTCTCCAACCAGTGAGAGGGATTTCTTTAATGGAATTTTCTTTTTGTAAGATTTTTCAAAGAAAGTTGTCTCCAAATCAGAACAAAAATACCTTAACTTTGGAAACTCCTTCAGATTAGAAGTCCTAGAAGGTACACTGAAAAATACTTTGTATGGTTTTAAGTAGTACTGTATTTTTGAGAGGCTATCTTCTATGAAAACTAGTATCTGCTGGCATTTGCCTTTGTTTTGCATTGTGTGTGGTGCACACCTATGTACCTCTACTGTTTAGTCTGCAGAAATGCAGATGCAAGCAAGGTCCATGCATCGACTCTGCAGACTCTATATATATCCTGCTAGTAAATAGCATGTAATCCAACCTCCTTTCATTTCCGGAGGGAAAAAAAAAATCAGTCTGGCAATTTGATTTGCCTCGAATCAACCATAAAGCATTAAAAAGCACAAGCCTCTTAATTTACTCTGTCTCAAAACTGCAGACATTTCTAATATCATTTCTACCCTTCATTCAGTGGTGACAAGTCCTGAGGGGGTAAAGGAACTGGACGAAACAGTGACTGTTGGCACATTCTCTAGCTTAATTGTCACTTAATCAACCCTAGTAGTGTCAAAAAAGAAACAGAGAAATGTCAATCCATTTTCAACTCTTTGCTCCCTCATCTCCCAGAAGGTGTCCTTATTTCAAGCATTTTTAAAACAATTTGTGGGACTCAGCTTTTTCTTCTTATTTTGTTCTTTTACCCCTACTACTAGTTTTCCCCTTTCAAAACTTCTTGTTCATGGTCCCAGGGAGCATCGTGTTAAAGCCTGGTGTAGCTTCTAAGACATTTCACCATCTGTTTACCACCTGGCTGGAGCAAATAGGGAAGCCTGAGCACCTTAAGCATTCAATATAAACGAGCAAAGCAAGCAGGTATTTATTTATATGTCTCTTGAGAGAAACTGGGGAGAATTAGGATCTACTGGATCATGAGAGAGGAGATGAAGAAAACAGAAAACCATGCTTATCCCAGAGGTGGACCTCCACCACAGCCCCAGATCCTCTGGCTTAGAGGAAGCTCATATTTTCTGATGAATCTTGTTTTTACCCTTAACAGCATCAAAAGCTTTTGATTACCTCCCCAACTTTTCCAGGATGCCTCTCCCTGTTTCTAGTGCTTGCACTTGTGGCTTTCAGCCATCAGCTACCAAACATGCAGCATGATTTATGGCTCCCTTGCTATAGCTGTGCAGAGGGAAGTCTCTGCCCCTAGAAACAGCGAAAGCAACTGAGTGCAGAGGAAGCTACACCAGTGTTATCTCTTCAGCAGTAGAGACAGAAATAGAAGGGCAGGAGAGAAACCACTTTTTTCTTGAATGGAGAACAGGAGTACTCACCCTGATTTGGGTCAAACACCTAAAGGACACCTGGAAGAAAAAGTCTATATGCAGAGGCTGTGAAGGGCAGAAGCCAGGCTAGTGGCTGGCAAGGCAAGGCAGAGCTTCCTGGCTGAAAATACAACATTAATACTTAAAACAATACAAAAAACAGTTATTTTTTTGGAATGTGTGATACAAGAAAAGTAAATACTGCCTTTCTCAAACAAAAAAAAACAAAACAAAACAAAACAAACAACCATTTTTACATTATCCTCAGACATCTTGAAGTGCAAGAAAACCCACAACTATAAATTTTTTTTGCTAGTCATCTCTCACACATACAAAAAGCACACTGCTTTTGTGAAATACACACACGAAACCTGGAACTTAGTTCTTGGAAAAGCACTAAGTTGGTTCAGTAATTTCACAGGATCAAAAACAGTGGTTTATTGGGAAGACTGGTAGACTTGGCAGATCTGAACGTGTTTACTTTTAAGGGCCCTTTGCATGCAGATTCAGGCGATCCTGCCAGGATTCCAAAACTTCTGCAACGGCAACTTGATTTTGAGGAATAAATGGGGACTTAGTTTGCTGCTGGGTTCACTGAATGATATTTGTTTGTATTTGTGATTTCAAGATATTCCCCCAACACCACGCTAAGCATCGTGATTGCTTTTGCTTATAAAAAGTCCTCTTTTCCAGGGAAACCTGTGGTTCTGATTGACTAATTTCTGTTTAGATGGGAAATACAAACTGTTTACTTCAAAATCCTTGGATGGTGGGGCAATTTTGTTTTCCAACTAGCAGTTCTTATTTCTTGAATAAGTAGCACCAAGTTTTTCCACTTCCTAGCTCATCATTCAGAGGAGGGAGACACTTCTGGTGAAAAAGATACATTTATTCTTAAAATTTATAGAAATAAGTTTTAAGATGGTCTTTGGTCACCACTAACTGCAACACACTTATTAGCATCTTCTCTCTGTTATCATTTTTCTTTACTTCACAAACATCTCCCAGAACACAGTGATTTAGGGTTCATGAGACTTTCAGAAAGCCCAGCTTCATATAAGAACTGCTCAGGGTCAACTTTAAAATCAGGACACAGATTTTTAAAACTGGGAAGTTTGTTTCCCTTAAGGTCAGGCAAACAGCTTCAAAAGGATAAAAAACTACTGATGTTAACAGAATATTTCTGCATTGTCAGATTAAGGAGATCCCCTGTTACTTGCTAGGCTTCCACGCTATTTTGCACACAATCTGCTTTCTAAAGTGAACTAAAAATTACACTGTGGTGTGAATCAGATGTGAGCTAATGGAGTGGCCACATCATCGTGTGGATTCTGCAGAGCAGATCTGAGCAGTGCCAGAGGGAGCTCCTTCAGCTTCTCATCATCCTCCATCGCTGCTCCCCCAGCATGCAGGGTCTTTCACAGCCTCATGCCAAGCCCCTGTGCATGCAGGTATGCTATGCAACCATGAGTATGAAGGGTTAAAGGGTTATCTAGCCTTGACACAAGATCTTTTTGATATTTGTTAGGGTAAGGCCAACAAATGTGTGGCTGCTACTACCAGGAGACCCCTGGAAGCAACAAAAGACAGACTCAAACAAGGAGTCCATCATCTGCCCAGGATGGAACAGCTCCAGGTAGGTGATGGAGGCAGACCCTTACACATCAGGCACATTCACAAATATCAGACAGCTTCTCTTTTGTGTACAGAGCAGTCCCTGGTAGGACATCAGTTCTGGCATGTGCCTGAGGAGCTACACAGCCTGTGTACGTCATCTGTGATTTCTAATGCCTACTACAGCACCTGACACATCAGCTGTTACTCAGAGCTGGCACTGAGGCACACGAAGGAACCACCATGATGTACCTCCTGCCGCAGAGACGGGTCCTGCCCCTTGGCTGTATGCGTAGGACCCTCCCCTCCGTGTGCGGTGTAAGTGCTAAGGTGTGTCATGAACTGAAGCGTCATGAACCAACATATCATGAACTGGAAAGTCATAACCTTTGGTGCCTTTGCCTCTGTAGGTATTTCAGACAAGGGTAACTCAAATCCGCTGGCTCCCTGCAAGCTGCATTCTCCAGGGCCAGCTGAAGGGCTGCAGGTGAACTCATGGATAGGATGAGAAAGGAAGCTTCTCTTAACAAAACTGAAAAAGTGTTACTTTTCCGGCCTCTCTGGAGACTGATGCTTTGGAATTGACTGTGCCCTACTCCTTGAGTGAAGTGGAAATGGAAACACTTGTCCATATGTGTAGGATACAGAGACCTTCAGTGCATTGACTCCAGGCCGTCAGATTGTCCTGCTTGAGAAAATGTCTTCCTTTCTGCAGATAGTTTCAGTTAGAAAGGTACAATTTGGCTTTTCATTGTTTAAGAAAATTTAGAAGTCAAATGTGCTGATATGAGGGGGGCATTTCTGGTTTCTGTAGGAATGCCTCTAGGAATGCCTCCATGTGCTACAGAGGCCTGTGTTGTTGGGCAACCAACAAGATATATCTTGAGTTTACGGTGTGCTCCTGACACTGTGCGGTGTAGATGACACCTGTTCTCTCCAGAAGACCTGACTATTCCTCTGCCAGTTGTGGTAGATGGGCATATAGGGGATGCCAGCATGACTGCCTCAGACAATGACTATGGATTTGTAGCAATGTATTTTGCATCTAACACTCACCTGCAACACTTCCTCCAGCGCAGGACACACATAGCAATGGGCCCTGCAGTTTAAGAGGCTCTGAAGGTTTTTCCAGCCATAGAAAACAACAGACAAACCTGCAGCACTGTTAACATATGGTGTGGTGCAAGGGTAAATCCAGAGCTGTTAAATGCTTTTTGTTTGTTTGTTAGTTTGTTGGAAGCTGAAGTCAAATACCACCTTCCAGAGCCTTTGAGTACCAGGAAACACTGGATTATAACCCCAGAAAGCCTCATATGTGTGCTGCCTGGGTCTGCTGTCAGCTCCATGACTGGAATGCAAAATTCAGCTTCTTTCTACCGGCACTACTTATAGCTGGGTAGCATTTGAGTCCCAGACATTCCCAAAAGACCTGAGAGAACTGAATTTTGCTCTGCCTTCAACTGTTGGGATTGCTGCAGGCTTTAGAAGAGCAGTTGATGTGGGATTTGTGTGTTTGATGTGAGAATTAACAACACCTTCAAGTATTACCCATACAGGAGTCTCCCATTTCCAGGACGTGGGAGTGCTTTCCTTCCACGTCTGCTGCTGAAGCTTAAACACACAGTCATCACTTTAAATCACTAAACGGAAACCTTTGCTCGTTGCAGAGTATCTCGTTGCTTGGGACAATACCAAAAAAAAAAAAAAAAAACAAAAAAAAAACAATTCATTGACACCTTCTATTGTGTCCCTGTGTAACAATTTGTCGTGGTCTCCTCTGACTGGAGAAAAATAAAGAAGACTGTGAGGACAGATCTCCTTAGATCTTATGAATATGGCAGATTTTTCTAGTTCATACAGATGTTGCCAGATTTCCAGTGACATTTTCCACTCTACATATGCTGCCTATCTGCATATCTCCACTGCCTGAGTGTGCTAGTGAAATGACAGCTGTTGCCCAGCCCAAATAAATCTTCATCATTAAGTACCTTAGAGCCTTAACATCAAGGCACTGTAATTGTGCCTGCACAGGAGAGGGGTGTGAAGAGGGGGATGATGTGTTGTAACTTGTTTCAGTGGCTGGCAATCACCTCTCTGGAAGTTAATTTCCCTCGATACAATCTCCAATCTCTGCCAGGCAAGATAGACCCGAGGAAAAGAGTTTATTTTTCAGAATTTAATTTGTTTCTTTACAACCGTTAATTGCAACTCTCTGGAGAATTTGCATGGAGGATGTTGAAACCAGTATTGCAAGGCAGGAAGTTAATGTCACTGTTTTACTTGCACTTTTAAGATGAGCCCTCTAACTGAGTGGCATAACCTGGCACGCTGAAGAGTCAAAATGAAGTGCCTGGTCAGGCATTGGCTTCCCACCCCGGGACATGCAGACAGTTTGCCAGGTCTCCTGCAAAGCATGGAAGTGGAAGAAGGGACCTTCCTGACTTGCTTTAATCCTGATGTCTCACAAAGAAGTGGTAGCACAGTGGTTGCTGACCCTCTCCATCCTCATTAGATGATGAACCAAACATTCCTGAAAACCAATTCACATGAATAGATTATTACTATGGAATTCAAATAGTAAATACCAAAAAAAGGACAATTCGGAGCTTTAGGGAGGTTATTGAAGAGTTACAGACATGGTCAAATAAGCCCAGAAAAGCTGTAAAATGAGATGGTAAATCAGAATATAAAATTTTCTTTTCACAAAACCCTTTATTGAGCCTGTTCAGTTACTTTGTAGATCTGTCTCGAGAGTATTTGGGTGACCAGAATAGCACCCACAAGAACTATTAATTGCATCAAATCCAGGTGCTTGCTGGAAGCCAATATTTACCCATGCAAATGAACATTTTTGTGTTCAAGGTAAATTCCAGCAGCTACTCATGTGTACCAGCAACTGCTCAGTGTCTGCACCCACTCTTTGCTTTCACCAAAACAAGTTTTCGCATGTGCATCCACTGTGTGTGTTTATGAATTTTTCATTTGTAAATATTTACTTTATATTTTAATGACTTCTATTAACACACCTTAAGAAGATGCTCCTATTGCAGCAACTGTATTAACACCAGAAAAGACTTAGGTCAAGATTTAACAAATATTTCTCTGCAGTGAATGCCAGCTTAAACTATTCTTACCCCCTACTTCTTGAAGTAACTGTGTTAATACTATCATCATTTCCTTTTCATCTGCAGCCAAGTAAATATCTTCAATTAGACTCAAGTAATGTGGATGGTGCCCTACATGGACGCCTGAAATTGGATCACATCTCAACTACTTCAATTTTCATTTCACTGTATCATAATTATCACTAATTCCCGGATGTGGAAATGGGTGCAGCTAGAGCTTAGCTGACTTCTCAGATTCATGTAGCAAGGTAGTAGCAAAGATAATAAAATCCTTTGTTCCCTCAGACATTTAAAAAGAGAAACCTTTATAAAATTACGTCTAAGGGTAATGGTCTTAGCAGTCAATCCAATGACCCAGAGGCTGTTTTGTTGTACCTGTAACCAACATGCCCTCAGCTTGTCTATTCATCTTTCCCAATGGATCAACAAAATACAGAGGGCTCCACATTTTCCTGAAGTTTCCTTTGGAGTAACAAATGGCTAGGACCAACTCCAGCTACGCCAGATGGTGATGCATATGGACATTCATACACTGCTGGTTATCGGCAGGTACCCTGCTGCCCGGCACAGGCCTGCCACTGCGAGCAGGCCATGTCTGAAGCCATTACATGTTGATAGTCCATTTGTTGAGAAATGCAACCAGGCATAGCTTTGCCTCACAGGCTGTTGCAAGTGTTTCACTCAGCATTCAGGTGGGAACCATCCAAAGCACTCAGTACCTAATCTGTAGCCATGGCTGACAATGTTGGACGGTCTCTGGGTGCGTGCGTGCAGGGTTCATATTCACTAGTTAGGGAGAAGTCAGACATGTTATTGCTCTTCTTCCATAAGAGACTTTGGGTCAAGCCTTGTGTGTTTCCCATGAGTTGTCAGTGGTGTTTTGCTAGAGCCATTGTACTTGGCACGTCACCTTAACATGGCCTGCCTTTCCCCTCAATGGCATGAAAACCTTGGTTAGCAAAGCAGCAGAGGTCGGAAATGCACACATGCTGTGTAGTTTTATATATTACATCAATACCAACTCCTGTTTGGAGTCCCATCCCACATGGACGAGTGGGATGAATCATTTCTGTTTGCTGCCCAAAGGTACTTGCAGAAGCTCCTGGGACACAACCCACTGTCATCTCCTCAGAAGCTCACTTGCCCACCACCTTGCTGTGGGTCAAAGGCTTCCCAAATAGATTAATTTCTAGCCTTGGGATACTGTCTCAGCAAGCTCTCTGCAGTGTAGCGGGCACTTTCATCAAATGCTTTTACTGCTGGAAGTAACCAGAGATTATTGCTTTGGGGGGCATTTTGTGAGGGTGGTTGTCTGCTGAAACAGGCTGATGTATGACGGTGAAGGTTATTTGCAAGGCTTGAGGTTTACTACGGTGCTGTTTTTCAGAGGGATGATATCCCTGAAAGTCTGCTCCTGGCTTTGGTTTCATTGTTCTGCTATTTTAAGTAATGCCAACAGCTCCCAGGAGAGAGGATGGACTTAGTTCTCCCTGTTACTCATTGCCGCTAATAAATACCAAATGGCAAATAGCAACTAGACTGGAGGATACCCTGCCCTCCTCCAGACTGCAAGATCCCCCAGAGGACACCGCCACTGGCCATTAAAGAGGAAATATCAATCATTGCCCCAAAGAGTTTGCTCTAGCCATCCCGGGCTTCCTCGTGCAAATGCAGAGCAGTCGGACAGACAGCAGTGAGATGGAGAGGGAGCACAGCCCTGCAAGAAGCTCTGGGATGGCTGATGGAGTGACAGATACATCACAGAGCACCAGCTCTGTGTTACGGTTTCACAGCAGGAAAGGGAGTGCAGGGATGGGCGAATAGAAATGAACTGAAACGCATGACCATACAGCACGTTTGGTGAGTCGGAGTAATTCCTAGAAAGAAAAAAAAATGGTAAAAATCTAATGAGGTGGCTCCCTAATTAGGCTGCTTTTGGTTTCCTCACGCAGAAGGCAATTAAGCCAGCTCTGGGAAAGGTTGTTCTGGCATCTCCAAGAAATCAGAGTGAACAAAGGAAGGCTGCTCTCTCCCCCGTCCCTCTGCAGAGCCTCAGCATCGCTCCCCTGATGTCAGAAATAAAAACAACACTTGCAGGAGCTGAGCTGCCTGGAGATGCTACCAACTCAGCCCGATTTGTTTGCTGGCTCGCAGGCAATCTGGCACAGCCCATCCACCTGATGTGCTCCGGGGGCTTGGCATGAGATGCTGCCAGCATCTCCTCCCACCTCCCTGGCAGGACAGATGTCCACAAGAAGTGTGCTCCAGCACGGCCAGGAGCGTGACTTATCTCTAATGTCCCGCTGGTAATCACAGGGCTGGACACTGCTTGATGTGTGAATGGGGAATAAAAGGACAGGAGGCAGGATCCCTGCCTCACGCTTCCTACCAACCCCTTCTCCATCCTCCCTGTCTCCAGTGCTGGGAACAAGGAGATAATGTCACTCTGGGAGCTGCTGCTGCTGTTGACAGGAGATGACCAGGGGCAGGCGTGCTGGTCCCCGTGCACGTGCCTGAGTGCGTGCTGGCTCTCTGTGCTCCAGGCTCAAGTGTCAAACGTGACAGCTCCAGCTGAGCCTATGGGAGTCCCCCAGGTGGCTGCTGTGACTTGGAGTGTAAAAAGATCCAGATCAAATGATTAATAGAAATATTCTTTCTCCTACTTTAATACATGCTTCCAACCTAATGTTATACCGAAGGAGCAGCCTCAGTTATATTGCAGCTGCAGCCTGGTTCACCAGTGAAACCAGTATCCTATGTGGCTTGAGAGTTCAGCTCACAGGCAACTGGCCAGTAGATCTTCCTTGGTGAAAAGGGAGGAAGGACAGAAAGAAAATCTTGGGGTGAAAAGGGGGGAAGGACGGAAATTTGATGAAACCTCAGGGATTTCAAACCAAACCAAATTGGATCGATGACTGCCTCATTCCTTGGGCTCCTCTGAAGAAAAACATCACCTGGAAATCTGACACTGGGGCTATCCGAGCAAAACATTGTGTGCCGCGGGTTTGATAAGGGATTTGAAGTACTTCAGGGTATTACCTTGGCCTCAGAAAGGCAGGATGTGAAGTTCTGTAGCCTTCTGATAGGAACTGCAAAATATTTGAGATATTTGAAAGCAGTATAAAACTCACCAAATTTCAGACCAACTGGTGATACAGGAACTTAATGTTTCTGGCCGGACCGCCTCTAGATGGTGCCTCCAGAAGCACAGATTCCTCCTGATCCCCTTGCCACTGTGCAGCTTTGGGGAAGCTGGCTCCCATCTCTTTGTCTCCCTCCCCCTGTAGGCACATTTTGTCTCATCTCCATTGTCTCTGGGTTGTCCTGAGCAGAGGCCATCTCTAACTCATCTTAATCCACCCTCCAAAACAGTGCTGATTGCAGCTTTTTGGTGCTACTTATTATAAGTAATAATAATTATAAATATGACTCAGAGAAAATAGGGCTAGACAAGACCTTGAGAGGTCAACTGGTCCACCTGCCTGTTCCACAGTCCATCAGCAGAGTCAGGTACTGATCTAATCTGCTCTGGACCTCTGCCATCTCCTGCTCTGATACCATGATGGAGGCTACGCAATTCTTTCTGATAGCCTGTTTCATGGCTGCACCATCTTTACCATAACAAAGCTTCCCAGTTAATGAAATTATGATTTCAGCATCTCTTTTGATGATTTAAGCCCTTTCTATCTTCTCTCATCCTCTAAGGACATGGAAAGAACGTTCTTCATCTGTGTAGAAATCTATTCTATTTGAAAACTGGTACTATAACCCTCTCACCCCAACCTCACCACCACCTTGATCTTTTCTTCCATGGACTACAAACACAGAGACTTCAGTCCTTCCTCACAGGTATCAGTGCCAAAAGCAGCAAAGTCTTGACAATAATTTTAGTTATACTAAAGCAGTGTCTGGGAACCTGCGAATACCTATATGAGTGAACTATCCAACAGTGAAACACCCAACCTGGCAAGCAGAAGTGACCAAAGACATGGCTTCCCCACATGTGCTGATATCCACCGCTGTCTGGCTCCACACACACCTGAAACCCCAAGTGAAACTCTGCCACTCAGACCTCACAGAGAGCTTACATAGGTGTATGCAAATCCACTGGTTTTGCGCTGCTTTGCTTAGCGGCAGTGGGATGTGGGCGTGATGGCTGGCGAGGAAAGGCGAGGGAAGAGGGAAGAGCAGACGCTCTGCACCTGGACGGGGAGAGGCTGTCTGTCCTTGCTGAGCCTGTCCCTGCAGTCACCTGGGGCCAGCTGGCAGTGCTGGGGGGCAAGCAGGCCTGAAGGGCAACGGAGCAGCAACATGAGGAGGAAAACACAGCTGGGAAGTGGTGGGAAGAGCTGCAAAATGTCTTTGCAGGGCATTAGGCTGTGAAAGGCACTGAGCACTGGTTTCCTAACACAGTTTTATTGCTTGGCAGGATGCAGGGTCCCTCTTTGAAATATCTCTCAGAGTGCATGCTGCCTGTGCTGCCTTTTTGCTCGTGCTCTGAAGCAGCGATGAAGCCACAGTGCTCCAGGGACTATGACAACTCTCGGTGATTTCCTTCTCCTGCCTTCCTTGACAGCACACACTCAGTGTCTGCTGAGGGCTTGGGAGAAATTAGGAGTGAAGCAACACAGTCCTGCTGCCAAGTCAAGGGAAGCAAAGCCAAAGACTGAGGTAGCACTCAAAGAGTACATAAATGGCATCGTTAAAAAATGCCCTTTTTTACCTCATCCCAAGATGGAGGAGCTGCAAGACTCCGTGTGGAATTTGAGAAAAGCACCTTCTAAGCAAAAGTGGAAGTGCCCAATAGTCAGCATATTAATACATGGTTACAGATAGGCATCAGACCCAATACACCGTGAGCTTTGAAAGGGACGTGTTGTCTCCTGAACACCTACAGACTCCAAAGGGATGCTGGGGCTCCAGACATGCTCCAAACATCAGCAGGAGTGTCTTCCCCTCTCTTAGATGGTTTCAGGATGGTGTTCTTAGCCACTGACCAGCAGTACATAAAAACAAAATGTTCTGAGCTGATGTGCAAGGCACACTCCTTTTTACTGGCATTCACTCTGTCTTGAATACACCATGTAAGATCTGAGTTATCCTCAGTGTATCCGCGACAAGTTCAAATAGAAAGTCATTTTACTGCCTGAATTTTGTAATTCTTATCTAAGCATTATATCTAACACAGCAAGGGCAAAACTGCAAAATCATGTGTTAAGCAGAAGCCCTTTTCGATGAGCAGCATAAGAGAGTCTGATTCTTCTCAGACCCGTGATCGTTTCTGACCTTTCCTCCGTGTGACTCCAGCTTACATGAGATTCTCAGGTCAAAAAATCTGTGCTATCAGAGAAACTCCAGATGGAAGGCTGTTTGTTTTCACCTTCCTCCGAATGTCCTGTCAAGCGGTTTGCTGCTACTCAAAACCCAGACAAACAAGATAACCACACGCGCAAATCCTGTTTGTGCTGTTGGGCTTCTTCACTCTAAATATAGCTGGGTGGAGGAGCCCTGACCGATAACACAGTGGAGTCCTCTGCTTATCTGCACTGTGGCCTTGGCCCCTGTGGGGGCAATAAGCCATTTTCTTTAAGTTGTTCCACCAGACTCAGATTTTAGGGGTATAAAAGCTGAGCAAACATCTGAAGCTTTTGCTTGTGCTTCCCTCGTGGCCAGCTGAAAGAGGGAGGGACACCACAGGGGTGATTCATCCCACCTCTCTTAGGCACCTTTTGAGGATGGGGTGACTCACTCTTGGAGGTGTTTTCCCCTTTCTTGACGTAGCTGGTGGCTCCTCTAGGGCATGGACATTTTCCATTGCTCCTGCTGGCCACCAGCCTGCAAATCCATGGTCTTTCATTGCAAATTCTCATCTCACTCACTCCATCTTGAACCTGGAACCACTCCATGAAAATCAAAGCCTCGTTTTCACCAGGGTGTTCCAGATGCTTCACACAAGCCTTCTGTCAACTGGCTGGTGATGCTGGGTTCATAACCACCTGCCTGCAGCCAACAGACCGTTCAGCTTAACCCGATAACATGATTCACACTCGTGTAGTTTTGAGCAAGTGGGACATATTTTCCATGGCATTTTATTTTTCATACCTTTTCTTACATATCATAAAGTGTTCCCTGGAGAAGCTCATTCTTCCAGCTTCTCAAGCAGCCTGGGCATGAGTATATGTTGGCTTGGAAATCTCTCAGGGACTCATCTACTCAGTATAGATCAATAGTAAGGTATTATTATTATTATTATTATTTGTTTGTTAATTTGCATTTGCCCTGTACATTTTGACTCTGTCCCAGCAAGGGGAAAGCCAGCTAGAGGTGGCTGAATTATTGTGTCTCTCTAGGTCTTCTCCAAAGATTATTTCCATGTACACACAATAGACCAACTGTGCAAGAATCCTGTTTAGGGCTCCAACTAAGCTCTTTCTGTAATGTCCTTTCTGGGAGATTTCAGAGGAGATTGTTACAACGGCCAGATTTTTGTCTTTTGACAAACATGCCATATCTTGCCTCCATTTCCTCCCTTGCTTATCACTGTTTTGTTAGCTTGAAGATAACTTCCAGGAGATCTGCTCTCACCTTAAAGACTGATCAAAGCAAATTCCCAGTTTTTAAAGAACTAATGGGGGAAAAGGGTGGGTGTCTTTTTAGTCTGGTAACAGTTTATTTTAATCTGAATGTTTTCTCCTTTTGTAATCCATAAGCACTCATGCTTTTAGAAGGCTTGCCAGTTATGATAGGTTTCCTTGACATTACTGTAACAGACAAGGCTAAACACAGCTGTCTGGTGCCTGCAATCCTTAGGAGTCCTGCAGGACCCAAGTAAGTAAAAATAAACTGAACTTTAGACATATTCAAGACAAGGACTTCTTCAGCCAAATCCTTTGTATATAGGCAAAAAGTCAAATTAGATAGAGGGGGATAAATTAATGTCTGGTCACTCCAGTAGCTTGCTCAGCATTCATTTGCTGTAGTTTGTCCTCTAAAGAAATCCTTGTAGTAGGAATAGGCAGTAAGTAAGTCAGAAACTAAGGCTCAGCTTCTCTACTTTTATGTTAATGAAAATGAATAGGGAAGAGCTACTAATGGAGATAGCATGCATCTAAGTGTCAATATATTATTGCATTTGATGAGTTTTCATTAACTCCCGGAGCTGAAACAAACATTTTGGGATAATATGTGCCAAAAATTTTTGAAAAATTCAGAAAGCATATGAAGATGAATGCTTGTGAGAAAGGGATAGACACCATCCTGCGTCTTTGATTTTCAGTCCACATTTTGATTGCTCATCCAGTTTTCAGAGTAGGAGGATTCAGCACAGCTGAGTCATAAGCTGGAAGGGCATCCCAGACGTTGATTATTATCCCAGCACGACACCAACGGAAAGCATAGCCAAAACTCCAGCAAGTCAAAATGCCCTACTTCTCCTCATAGCTGGGTTATGGAGGGTTATTATTGTTTATCTCCAGCTCTTAAGCTTTATCTGCAGTGCAGAAGGAGGAGAGACTTTCCTCCAGATGGTAGTTCAGAAAAGGAGCTTAACTTAGATACTCTACAGTTGTGTCTATATTACTGTACCTGGGCACTCTTCCAAGTTCTTCATCTGGATGCACACTCCAGACATGTCCTAGTCCAGGTGCTCCCCAAACTCTGTGCTTTTCCGTCACCCAGCTTTCCATAGAAATGCAACCCAAACCAGATGGTAGCAACAGCGTGCTGTGAAGGGGCCCTGAGCGAGGGCAGTGGGTAGATCTAATCAGGACAGAGCATCCCATGCACCTGTGGACAGGTCTGGCCTCTGGGCTGGTCTCTGGAAAAACCTCTCCTCCTCTTCTAGCAGGGAAGAGGATTATGAGGACACCATGTCAGGTACTGTGAATACCCACCCAGTGCAGCACCTTGGCACAAGTGTAGATGGCCATCTGAGACCCTGCGAGGCGCCTCAGAACAATCCCAACAAATGTGTCACTTCAACTCTGCATGAAGGTGGGAGTGACAGCTGCAGAAAAGCATTGCAACAGCATGACATATCGGGGAATGAAGTCAGAGACATTAAAGAAGG
Organism: Cygnus atratus; assembly: GCF_013377495.2. Lineage (NCBI taxonomy): Eukaryota > Metazoa > Chordata > Aves > Anseriformes > Anatidae > Cygnus > Cygnus atratus. The sequence goes on along the minus strand of NC_066362.1, from coordinate 177,968,559 downwards.
ACAAATGATGGATTGGGAAAGCTTTAGGAACTCTTCCAAGCACCAAGCTCTTGTTTTATTTTCAAATGTACCACATCATAGGAAAGAAGCATGGTTCTGTGATGTTTCTCCTAGAGGAACTGGAATTAAATGTTATTCTTAGGAATAGTATATGCAGGTGTTCACCAGATATTAACAAATGTTTCACTATTAATTGCATGAGTGGTAGTTTCTATAGCAAGCACTTCATCTTCTGATTCATACAGCGCCTCTCCTGTTGCCTCTCCACCGTTTAAAAAATGAATGTGTCAGTAATGCAAAAAACACACTATGCAAAACTTTTACAAATGGATATTCTCCCAAAATAGCAGCACGCATTGTATGTGCATTTCTGAAAGCTCCCCAGTGCCCTGGGGGAATCCCCATCAGGGAGTAGAAATAAAACTACGTGATTTAGGTGATCGGTACCGGACCTGATTTGTAAATCGCTGAACACTCAGCACAATAATTGCAGCAAAAACTAGGAGAAATCTGCAGGATGAATTATGTTCCCACACACCAGTCAGTGAGTCACCCTGATCTGCACAAAGAGGGCTGGTTAAATTCATCGGAGAAACTGGTCCCCGTGTACAGCTCTCAGCAACATCTCAGCACAAACAGCGGGACAGGTTGATGCCAGTCACACAAAGGCACAAAAACACACACGTGCCCATACACTCCCTCCTCACAAATGGAAGTCACATTCCTCATAAATACTGGAGCTGGGGGGGCAATTTATACCTGCTTGCATCGCTGTTGTGTTACTTTTTAGGGTCAGATGAATTCTGCAGAAAGTACCACAGCAATATTTTGAAGGGCCACACTGTGTTTCTAAAAAGTGTTTCTTCATTAAAAATGTATTACATAACTCTGAAGTCTGAAGAACATATCAATATTATAGTAGGCACTTGAGGTTTGCTTTCCTAAGATTGATCTTGCTCCTGTGTAAAGTCTGCCTCAGTAAGTGCCAGCTGTTTTTTTTTTTTTTTAATTGCTGTGCCTATGTTGAAATAATCTACTTAAGAGTATTGCACTGTAAGCAGTGCTCTTCTTCTGTAGGAACAGATCTATTTCATGCTGCAGGGAAAAAAAAATCAAAGCTTGGCGTTATTCTTCCATGTTCAAAGACATATCTTTAATCAGTAGATTTATCTGATTCACTGCTAGTTTGACAACACTGAATCTAGAAGAGTTGCACTTTCTTGGGTCTGAGTTGAATTCGTTCCTACATATAAATATGAATAAATAGATCATCTGCAACTACTCCAGATACACTGAAATGACAGGGGCTATCAATCCTCACGCTTCAGGGTACATAATCTGATAACCAGCTGAGGTCACGGAGAAATATCCCCCATCGGTATAATATTGACTAATTGGATTCATTATGAACCTTTTATGTATTTCTCTAAAAAAAAATGGACATTAGCCACTAGATGGACTGGTGGCCTGTTCTGGCATGGCAATTCCTGTGTATGTAATCCACAAAACAGTTGGCGATGGGTGGTGCAGTGCCTTATAAGTGCCATTGGATCAGCAGCACACCAGCTGGAAGAGACTGACTCTATCCCCACGGTGGCACAGAACACCCCAGATGAGCCCTTTGTCAGGAGGCGGGGAAGAAGAGGCCTACAGATTAAGTGATTTCTGGAGTCCAAAATGGAAGTGCTTGTCATCTGACCTGACATCCTGGCAAGGGTGAGAAAATAATAGAATAGAATAGAACAGAATAGAATAGAGTAGAGTAGAGTAGAGCAGAGCAGAGCAGAGTAGAGTAGAGTAGAGCAGAGCAGAGCAGAGCAGAGCAGATTAGAGTAGAATAGAGTAGAGTAGAGTAGAGCAGAGCAGAGCAGAGCAGATTAGAGTAGAATAGAGTAAAGTAGAGTAGAGTAGAGTAGAGTAAAGTAGAGTAGAGTAGAAGAGGAGAGAAGAGAAGAGAAGAGAAGAGAAGAGAAGAGAAGAGAAGAGAAGAGAAGAGAAGAGAAGAGAAGAGAAGAGAGCAATGTAACATAGCAAAGCATAGTGTAGCATCAAACAGATCTGAAGACTGTGTACAGGAACAAGCATCCTGAGACTGGAGTTAAGCCAGTGCTGGTCTGTGAAGTGCTGGCTCATCAGATGTTAGCCTACCCCCTTTATTTCTACCTCCAAGGAGAACAGATGGGTGGGTTGGAGTGAAATAAAAAATAAAAGCAGACATCCTTATACAAAGAAAAATAAAAACCGTCATAATATTACAGAAAGCCAAAGTGCCTTAGTACTTCTCACACGGTGCTTCACACAGAATCAAAAGCTGTATTTGTTTGTTAGACACAGGGTGGTTGTGTGACTATCAGCAAAAGAGAGCAGAGGGCCCTGTGTGATGCAGTTAGGAAGGATGCTCAGAGAACAATTTCACTGGTGAGATGAGGTCCATGCTATTAGAGGTTCACATAGACTATAAAAATAAGAAAGGAATGTGAGACACTTCTGCTCCCCAGCTTGCTGAGTCACAGTTCGAGGTATATTTTCCATCCAAGACTGTTCTTACTAACATGTCACACTTCAATGACACTTGAGGCTCAAAACGGAGCAATCTTGTGTGTCTGGATGCTTGCCAGGGTAGCTGGAGACTTCTGGGCTGCGTGCTGACAATGGTTCACTCGATTAAAAGAAATTGTACTCTCATCCTGTCCTGCGAGGAGAGAAGGTTGCGAAGCTGCATCTTCACGTCCCTTTATGTGGAAAACACAAGTACTCAGGAATAAAAATAGTGTGCTTGGTTTCCCTTTACCCTTATCGTCCCCAGTGAACGTATCGACTGGAACAAATGTTTTAGCTACTTGAAGTTCCCAGCAGATAAACACATCTGTCATGAATCGTATACACAGACTGCCCCAAAACCACCGAAATAAACACTGTTGCCTCAGTTTATCTCTGAGGAGCAACCCTCTTGACAATTACCTCGCCATTGCAATGCATGGCAATGATCAGGTAGTTGAGCTAGCCCCAGGCAGTTGGAGTCCTAGCACATTGTCCTTTCCTCTTTTGAGATATTTTCTCATGTTTGGGGAGTGTTCAGGGAAGTTTTGGGAAAACTTATCTAAAGAAAATGGGGCTCTGTTCTTGTTTATGCCAAAACCCATTTCTCATCTGCTAGAATATGGCCCACAGGTGACGGCAACTCTGACAAGCAAGCTCAGACCTCCTTCCCAAGCCAAGTCTGCCTCATATAAGAAGTCCCTCCCCAGCTTTCCTGTAGGCCCCCTTCAGGCACTGGAAGGCCGCTGTAAGGTTTCCCTGGAGCCGCCTTTTCTCCAGACTGAACAACCCCAACTCCCTCAGCCTGTCTTCACAGGAGAGGTGCTCCAGCCCTCTGATCATCCTCATGACCCTCCTCTGGACTCGTTCTAACATGTCCATGAAATTATTTTTATGTTCATATCCTAGCAAGGTGAGGCATCTTCAACAAACAAATTGGGATAAACTGGCATCTGTACATCTGGGACTCATACCCTAAGCAGTACTTTTCTTTTTGCTGGCATGGGCTGTGAGCATCAGAAGAGAATCAGAGGGAAAGGAACTGGCCTTCACTCACAACACACCTCTTGAAATCACCTTGGTAATCTGTTTTCCTTCAGGCCTGCCTCAAGATAGGTCTCAGCGCTAGCAACCCCCGAGCAAAATTACCAACATGTTGGGGGCAAAAGGGACAGCCACGGCATTCATCCGCAGAAAAACCTGTGCAGGTGGGCTTCAGAGCATGCAGGATGGTAGTAGCCACCATCAGCTGAGGTGAAAAGGCTGCTCAGCAGGTCTGTAGCCCTCCAAGAGGTTCCCCAGCCCATGACCTAGGGGCAAAGGAGGTGGCACAGAGTCTGCACCATACATATGGCTAATGTTGATTGGGATGAGTAATTACTGACTCACCAACCGTCGTTGCTTTTCAGCTTGTTTCAGGGAGGGAGTTTTGCTGCCACTCTTAGAGCGTGGCAGATCCGAACCCTGCCTTTCTCCAGAGGGACTGGCAGCCAGCAAGGTGTTGGCTCATTTGGTTTCGCTCCTGAGCTCCTCCACCTGGACTGAAAGGGACCACCAGGAGAGGGGTAGAGTTCACAGTTTCCATGGTGTCAAAGTCTGCACTGCTGCATTTCACCCAATTTCTGATTCAAAGGGGGATTCTGTTTCAAAAACCTTAGTACTTAGGCACAGGAAAGTGACATTTGGGACTTTAAAAAAATATATATGTAGTGAAAATGATGCTGGTGCAATCCAAGTCTTAACCCTGGAGAGGATATTGAAGAGGGGGAGGAAGGGAGAGGACAATGAATTTATAATCTAGCTTTTGGTGAGGTGTAAATTTACCACCCAGACTCCCCCCCATTACACCACAGACAGGAAACCAGCTGGTTGAGGGGGCAGCGAGTTTGTTGTTCCTCCTTGCACAATGACTGTGTGTGTTATTTATTTCACAGGCCTAACCATGACTGGTAGAATTTTTAAATCTGCCTCTTGCCTTTTTTATGTTTTCAGATCAGCTACACATTTCATCGGCCTCCTGCCCACCAGCGATCATAAAATATGAGCCTTTGTGGGAAAGCAGAGACGTAGAAAGAGTTTCTTATGAAACCGTGGCTGGGATTGTTCCAGACACCTCAGGCCAGCTGCTCTCCAGGCAGCAGCTTTGTGATACAAGGGACAGTAAACATCAGCTTCGGAAAGTCAGGCAGTTGGGCCTTTTGGCTCCAGGCCCACTGAACAAGTTCTCCTGACTACTGAGGCATGGCTAGGAAAATAAAAGGGCTCTTTAGCGCTGATATCTTTGGACGCTGCTGTGCAATATGGCTGGAATAGGTCCAGGATATTCCTACCTGCTTTGCATCTCAGGCTATAAAGCAAATCCAAACACATCACTCCTTTCGTGGTGTTCAGTTTTCATTTAAATATCTGCTGCTATTAATTCTGTCCTGTCCAACCTTGAACAATGCAATGTCACTGGGCTGCTGCATTGCCTGTGGTGACTAGAAATAGCTGATATCACTGGTGAAGTGGCAGAGATGGCAAAATCATCTTTTTTTCCAGTCCGCAATGCAGAATCTGTATTCATTTGCATAAATTGTATCTACAGAAATTCTGCATCTTGCACTTTCCTTCTGACTGCCTGTAGTCAGAGTGCCTGCCCAATGTCACTTGGGTCAGAAGAAGCAACACTCATGTGCAAGGTGTTTTATGTAGGTGAGGCAGGACTTGGTTTTACTCTTGAAGACATTTCAGTCAAGCCACAAAGAAAGTGTAGCTGAAGATGAGGAAGGTGATCATCTTCCATTTATAGAGAGACTAAATGGACTGGGATTCTTCAGTCTGGGAAAGAAAATGAGGTGAAATATAAAATTATGCAGCTTTCCAAATAGGTCAAAAAGTGTGTAAATGCCCACTACAGGGGAGTAGCAGGAGACACAGAATTAAATGGTCAGGCAGAACATTTCAAGCAAACTAAGGGGAACACTGTTTCACACAACACATAACTCAGTGAGGAGAGTAAGTACCATAATTTTTTCACTGGTGTAAATTCACTGCCATAAGCTTTTGGAACACCAAACGTACAAACAGGTTGACAAACTAGACTGTGAACATTGGTCCTTAAAGGATAAGGTGGACTCACCTTGGAGGATAGTCTGGGCACTATGGCCAGCTCCAGAAGTCCCTGAAATACAGATTTTATTAGGTAGGTCCCCTCTCCTTGTCCTTTTTTTTTTTTTTTTTTCCTTTTAATTCTTTTATTTATTTATTCAGCAGCTGCTACTGATAACTGTCAAAGACAGGATACTGTCTTGATGGGCTTTTGATTTGACCCAGTGCAGCCATTCTCATGTGATTTACTGGACTGGCTCCTCCTTGGAATGAGTCCAATGTCTTCAATGAATTTGAAGCAGAAATGATTTCCTACGTGTTTGACAATTCCTGCCTTGTTTCCATTTCAGCATTTCCTATGGCTTAGAAGCTGCTCTTAGCCTCTGAACTTTCCCTCTGAGTTCATGTCTTGGTTCTCTCAGTTGTGCTTCGCATTACATTAAGACAAGCAGGAAAAAAAACTCTCTTGTAGTGTTTTATTAAATTGTTACAAAAACAGTGCTAAACTGGGGACAGAGACTCAGAGATATTCTGATGGTGGGAGAAAGATATACTGCATGGATAGGAGTATTTTTTGGTACCTGGCAAGAGGGGTCGGAAGAGCTGTAAAGGGCACATCCCTGTAGCAGGTATGGAAAACGAAGGAAACACCAGTACAAAGCCTAGGTACCACCAAGCATCCATAACCAGCTGGGTCAGGTCCCTGATCTAAGAGGCTTCCTGTGGGGCAGCTCCCTCAGCCTCTGGCTATTTCTGTAGAAGAGGGAGGACCTAGGAGTGCTTTTGGTACCCCTAGCCCACACTGCTTCCAGAAGAGGCACAGGTCTCCTTCTCCATCTCCCCACTCCCCTGTGCAAGTCTCCAGTGAAAGGAAACTTGAGCATGACTGTCCCAGCAGAAATTTGTGCCTCCATTCTCCAGGAGCAGGACAACAGCCTTTCTTCCATCCACCCTCTAACCGTCACAAACACTATGAACTCTTCAGGGCAGGTGCCGTCTTGTCCCTCTGCTCTGATACTGCTTAGCCTACAGGGGCTCAGATATAATTTGGGCGTCTTATCCAACCTAAAGAACAATAAGCTCCTGTCTATATCAAAAGTGCCTCCACCCTCTATTATGAGAAGAGATATTATCGTCCTCCATAACCACAAGAAGAAACCATCTGGCTTAGGATGGGGGTGAAATGTGTGATGCAGACCAGCTCTGTCCCTTGCTGCGTGGATGATGCCAAAGGCTGTGCAATCTCGGAGGTCTGAGCAGCGGTGTGCACAACGGCATTGGGACCTTACTGGTGGTCAGGATCTTACTGCCAACTCTCCTGGGTTTCTGCTCCTCCTGAGGAAGTGATCTAGCAAAACAGAGCAGGGATGCTAAGTACTGTATTATCAGCTGCTGGAAGGAACGATCTGTCAAGGCTAATGCAGTCCACAAACCTGGTGTTAAGCAGTATCCTGTATAATTTATCAGGACTATATTATGAGCCCAGTCCTCCATCTGTTTCCTGAAAATGGGCTGAAGAGTTCTTCCTCTCTGCTACTGTCCTGCTTTAAAAACAAATCTTGCAATCGTTAAGAAGAGTCTTTGCAATGCTGGAGCAGCAATTAAGCCACGGCGCCTGATCTCACCTTGACTTGTTCTTTCACAATAGCCCTTTCTTGTAATATTTGGCACTGGGAAAAAGAACTATTTATTGAGAGCTGCTAATGTGCTGCTCAAAAGAGACGTCTTTTTTTTTTTTCCCCCAAAAGCAGGGCTGTCAAAAGGGCAAAGCAGGTTTATGGAATAATTCAAAATGAAGATGTCAACCAGGGCTGATCTTTTACTGCAAAGGAACTGTGACTGCTCCTTCTCACTTCTGCCCATCCTCAGTCCCATGATAATGGAGCAGTTTGCTGCACAGCTCCAAACCCCAGGATGGAGCTGCATTCATCCGCTAGCATCCACACAGCTGACCACATGGGTTATGTGTTAGAAAGCAGCTGTAAGACTATTCTGTCTTCCATGTAGTTTCATCTTCCTTGGAAACTCATGAGACATGACCATATACACCACTGGGATTCTCTCTCCAAAGGACATTTGATGAAATGAAACTCATTTTAAATGGGAGACAGACCCACTGCAAAGATTAACACTTCTTTACAGAGAGAATTAATTCTTAGCATATCTGATTACACATACCTATTTACATCAGTGTAGATGACTGTACTATCTCTCTAGTATTAGTGCAGGCTTGAGGTTTAATTCTTGTCCACAGATAATAATGAAAAGCATGTTCTGAGGCTCATTGTGTCAATAGGAAGCTTTCCATTGAGGTTGATGTACTTTGTCCCAATATTATGAAAGGGTATTTAGCAGAAAGAGATCATTCCAGATTGCAGCTACCCAACTCCTATCTACACAGTTACCATAATGACCATCCATCACAGATTCCAGGTCTGTCACTATTTCCTCCCATCTTCTGAGACTTCCTTTGATTTACACTCAAGAGTTTGAGACTTTCGCTGGCTGGCATTTTTCCTCTGGCTCTAGTTTTTTAAACACACTATTTAGCTTATCCTGCAGCCTAGTTTGCCATAGGAGAAAATCCTCTTTTATTGAATTATCATATCAACCAGGCGTTCCTACCAATATGGCAATGCGAGCCCAGAATCTGAATGGATCTGATCCAAGCTGAATAATTCCAAAAGTGAGAGTTCACCCTTACAGGGCAACTCCAGCTGAGAGATTAAATATTAGATAGTTGCTTACAGCTGGGTGATTAATGGCCATGCTTCAAAATGGGTGGCCCTTTTGCCCATCCTGTTCCCACTAGTAATGTCAGAAAGTACACCACACACCATCAGTAGCTATCAGTAAGAGTTTCTGTCACTCCTGCAAGACCACTTTCAAATGAAAAATGCTGCTGTTGTTATCTCCTGTACTTGCACAGGGAATTTGAGTCTGTTTGTAAGCTCGTGTTAATCCTTTGATATCTCCTGGTTGCATATATGCTGTTGCTGTGTATCCAGTAAAGTGTTGTGACAAAAGGCAAGTTGCTGTTATAGAGAAACTCCCTCAGTTCCTGAAATTCTGTACACTCAGGTGTAAACCGTTGCTTGAATACATGTTCTGAAACTCACAGGTAATTTTGTTATCAGCTTCTGACCCAACTCTGTTCTGTACAATTGAGTAGGCCTGGAAGACACATCTGGACTAATGAGCATGAAGATGAGGCTGTACTTGTAGCCCCATGTTCTGATCCTTCTGGACCTCCTCACCCCACATAAGGGAGGACAATGCGAAGAACAGTGAATTTGAGAAGTGTTTGAGTCTTTAGAAAGGAGGGAAGTCCTCCAGGCAAGACTGAGATGGTCTGGCCAACTACCTAAGGTGGCAATACTGAAGGGAGCAGCATTTCTCTTATGCGGCTCTTGCTTGCTTCTTGAGATGTGCAGGCATGGTAGAGGACAGACAAAGCACTATGTCTGCTCTGAGTTCCCTACAATTGGTGGTGTAATAAATAGATTTATTGGATGGTACTTTGCTATGCTTTTTGTTTTACAAAAGTGGACAGTTTTAGTATGTGAGTGCACGATTAAAAATGGTGGTACCCTTGCTCATTTTTAACTGCATACATCAACATTTGAAGTGTTGCTTTGGTAAATACACCACAGCATTTGTCATAGAGTACCAGAGCCAGCACCAAGGCATTGCTCCTGTTTCCAACAGGGGAGGATCCAACCCTTATCCTTTTAACTGACACTGTGTTCTGGAAAATAAGAAAATAGAAATGCCAACATGGAGAGTAAGAGGAGCTATGTGGTTATATACTTGGATTTCATCTACGAGTATGTGCACACAATTTTATTTTACTTGATTTAGATTTATAAACATAAATGTCAGGACATACTTGAATCGCGTACATTTAAAACCTCATACATATCTTTTCTCTCACATACACATAGGTATGTCTATGCGTGCAAACGTGTGTAAACATGTGCTTATATACCTGCATATAGACAGTCTCCCAGATAATGTCACGGTTCTGTCCAGATCTGTTACAAAGCAGACAGAGGCAATGTTTCTAACTGTAAACAGTTGCAGATAGATGGTACATCCTGTTGTGGAACTAATTATTTCTAAATTGTTTGGTTTTAGCTGTGGGGTGGCTCCATTTTAGGATTTTAGCTAAAGTAAATTCAACATTTTTGCCTTTTTTTTTTTTTTTTAAAGCCTGTTTTCCTTCTTTTCTCTTTTAATTTCAGACCTTCAGAATATGTTCACCACCTCCTGGGCTCCTGTTGCGGGATGTCAGTTCTGCAATTTGTCTAGGTTACAAATCAGTTTGCTTTGCAGGTTTGTAGCTTGAACCAGAACTGCTAGTGGGAAACTCAGATGAATAAAATGAAAGAGACCCTCCAGGTACCATACAAATTTATAGCACAGATTGCCAGTGCCACCTAGAAAACAGAATGAGATCAAACACTAATCCATCTATGTCTGCAGGATGCTATGAAATCCAGCATGGCCAAAAATGGACACATCAGCCTTTTTTAAATATGAGTTACAGCTCTCATGCATCAACAGAACAGAAGGATACAGATTGTAGCTGTCTCAAGGCATTGTGAGACTTGCATATATGCTTCCATATATTTTCTGCATATATGTATATCTTCAGTTAATTTTCTGTAGCCATATTTTTTCTTAATGCAAACTGCTTTAAAATGCACTAAGACTACGTTTAATAACACATATTCTTGTACAATGCGATTCTGTGTGTAGAGCCATTGGTGGCCTTCCTGTGCAAACCAAGATGCAATGAGTGTGGTGAAAGCTGTGTGCTTATCTATGGACCCAGTCAGTAGATTTATGATTTAATAAACAGCAGAGGAAAAAAAATCAGCTAAAAATCCCCTCCAGCCCTGCCACTCTGCTGAGAGCACCTAATTGCTCCAGAGCTCAATAAAAAGTCACAGTTTAATAAACTCCACCTCGTACTGCCTCACCAATGCCACTTTGCACATCCCTGTTGCTCAGGGTGTGTGAGGTTGATTTTATTGTTCAGAGTCTTTTGATTATGCTCAAACTAAAATGAGGGATTGCAAATTCTAATTTGTGGTGACCTGGTTTTGTGAAAGGGCCTGGGGATGAGCAAAAATAGAAATGAACTTCATGTTCCTGTGTTTTAAATCATTTAATGTCACTACAGCATATAGTCTCAATTCTGCAAAGCTTCTTTACTTGTATATTTAAGTTTAAATGTATGTTTAAAGCCATTTACTTTATCCCAGTTTAGTATTTAAATCCATATCTGCACAGAAGAGCTTGGCTAAATGAAGCCATAAAACAATACAAGATAACTGGGTTTTCATAGCAAGTCAAAATGAAGCTGTAATGGTTCTAAACAATATGCACACTCTACCATATGTTACAGCTAATGTTATGGGAGGGAGGAACATTTCTGGCATGGGGGAAAGATGGAGACTGATAGCTAAAGGGGGGAAAAATACAAAACTCCTAAATCACACCAACAACATGCACACAAAAACTGAAGCTGTCACCCTCCTAAGGGCTCTTGAAAAGAAAACACAGAACTCGCTGTCCAGATAGCTAACACCAGAAAAAGTGTGAAACCAAGGAGGAGGATAAACTTATTCCAATTGCTCACAGATGCCTCATGTAGTGAGCAGGAGATAAAATCAGCTGCACTGGAAGAGAGGGAAGCCAATGCTTCCAAAGTGGGGCAGGACAAAAATAAAACCAAGCCCACATCAGCAGTACTGAAAAATGGGCAGTCTTTTCTAAGGAGGATCTGAGTGCAAGTAGTATAAGTCAGATTTGGTTTAAGAGAAGAAAAAATGCCTCATGGATATACCACAGGAACAAAAAGCCCAATTTACTTTTAACAAACTACAACGAATGTAATGGCAGGAAGGTCTGAGTGGACAAGTTAGAGCAGTCTCCAGGAAAAAAACAGCCTGAAAAGCCATTTCATGACACCTACCACAGTTCCTGTGGCTTGCTGAGCCATTTGTGCTCTCCTCTTTGGGAGTTTCAAACTTAGACTAGATCAATGTTTTGTGTGCTTAGATGCTACGGGATCTGAAAAGATAAAACTAGGAGAAATGCGACAGAAGTCATCATTTGCTTCTTCAGCCAAAAGTCTCCCCAAGAAGTGCTGGGTTTTCTATTGTTTCAAATGTTTACTACACCGGACACAGCACAGACAGCTAGCTGCGTACGAGCTTGCCCTGGCACAGGAGCGGAGCGGGTAACCTCATCTACCCTCTCAGTCTCTAAGCTTTGATGATTCACATTTTACAAGAGCAGCTTTGCTTATAAATAAGAGCAGGTTTAGCAAGTGAAACCAGTTGGCCTTTAAACATAAACTAAACACATGCCTCCTAACAAAAGGAAGAGCTTGAAGCCAGAGAGCAAACCCTTCGTGCTGCGAAATGCTTTCCAGAGTTTAATTTCACATGTAGGACCAGTAGCGCTCACAGCAGGAAGGTAGAATGACTCATGTGGGGATGTCGGGAACTGGGATGAGAAAGCATTACAAAAGTACTCATAACATAAATTGCTTATCATCCTGTCCTTTGTTCTTCAAACAGAGATGACTTTGGCACTGTATCCCGTTCCAAGGAAAGAGGAAAATCAGGAGGGTGCTAAACAACACTGATCCCACCGGTGTTCTTACCAGCCCAAAAGGCAGCACAATTGTCTTACATTCAATGTTGTAATCCAAGATAAAGGAGATAAAATAATATTTTAGGGAAACTGGGACTGTTTTGTTGCCCTATCTGTGTGTGGACATATTTATTTCAGCAAAAGAGGTAAAAAACAAAACAAACCAACCAACCAACCAAACAATTATTCTGGTCTGATAGAGTTCCTACCTGTTTTCAGAGACCTTTGCACTGTTCTGCATGACAAAGCACAAGACAAAAGATGTTCAAGTCTCTTGATAGTGACAGAAACTACAACCAACCACCTTGTACTTTATCTCCATCTTGGTCCTGCCTTATCATCCATACATATCACTGCCAGTCCAGCTGAGAGAAAGGGATTAGCTGAGGAAGAAGGGGTTTTGCCCAGCTCAAAGTCAGGGTAAGAGCACAGTCCTCAATACAATCTACATGGGTTGTCATTTCCTAGTTTGTATGTTTTTTCTTTTTTTTTTTTTTTTTTTTTTTTTTCCCCTGCACACCACCTGCACATGTGAGGCCACTTCACTTACCTCTTGGAGAAAAAGCCTGTAACTATTGCCATCACGTTTCTCTGGATTGGATTAGATGGTTTGGGCAATGGTTGTATAGTCACAGTTAGGGAAAGTTAGGGAATAATTATGAGGACCAACTCCAGGGGTTGTTGTTGTTCCTAAGGACAAATATTGTCTAATCTTTTTTTTTTTCTTTTTTTTTTTTTTTACTCCACTCCTCTTCTATTAATTGATAGGAGTTTCTTGAAAAGTGCCCATTTCAAACAAAGCACTGGGTACAAAATGCTGATTCCCCCCCCTATTTATGCAGATCAAAGTCCACCATTCCTCTCCATGCCATCATGATAAGACCCTGATATAAACATAGTATAGTATCAGTTTAACTTTCTCAGAGGAAGGGAGAGTGATTTTCCTGATGCTGTGTTCAGTAACTCATCTTGCTGTGAATCAGTTAAATCAGGGCAAAGACCATTTATACAAGCATTGGTTAACCTCCTTCGGCTACATGTACTTCTTGTCTGCTTTTGCTTTTTTTTTTTTTTTTTACACCAAAATCTTCCCTGATTCAGAGCAAACAGCCTCCTGCCAAGCTTTGGGAAACACAGAAATGTCTCATCATGGTGGGGGTCAGTCGGTTCATTTTGGCAATATAAGCACAGCCTGGTGTTTTGTTCCCCTGGCAAAGCACAGACTCCACCACAGGAGCAGTGCAGAAGTCCAGGGGGGATCTTTCCTTCCATCCCCACCCCTGTGGAAGCTGGTGAAAAGTGGGAGTGAAATGCTTCTTCATGGAGCCCCAGCCTGCCCTGGTGTGAGTGGGCTGACCCCTTGAGGGTCCGAGAACAGAAACAAGAAACACTCTGCAAATGTGGTTAAACAGGCAGTGTCCTGGCTCTCCCACATACAAAGAGGAAGACATGTCAGACACTTGGCCTTTTTTGTTTAGTTTGTGTCTCTTGGAAATGGGTGTCATGAACTCACTTTCCTTGATGCCTTCCCTGACATGGTGAGGAGTAGCCCAGTGGCATTTTCCTTTGTGTGTCCACAGCAAGTACCTGTGGAAAGGAGCAAAGCAAAGGTCCTTCAGTTTGTTGGCTTGGGTCTGAGTGAATCACCTGTACCAGAAAATGAATCTACATTTGTAGAGATACCCTGCAACACAAGGGGTATCGTTTCACTCAGCAGTGGGAGACATGGGAACATGCATATCCTAGATTTAGGTTTGGTTATTGTACTTTCAGTGTGGGATTCATCCCATTTAACCTCTGACATATTCACGTGAACTAGTCAGACTAAGCTTAAAGAAGCCAGTGGAACTAAATGGGTATTTCCAAGCCATCATTCACTTTACCTATTTTAAAAGATTTCTGCAGGCTGAGACAAATGAAACTTTTAGTGCCTTTCACCTGGGTGACTGTTCTTTAGCCCTCATGTGGTAGAACATTTGGTAGACCTACAGTGAATTTCCAGTAAATGCAGTCTCTTATAAAGTATCCCAGTGAAGATCAGGAGATTTTCACTTTATAAGTTTCCTTCACTAAGCAATACTTTTTAGATAATCTCTTGAATGTTACCTATCCCACACCAAGAATTAGCACTAGAAGAGCCTGCTGGCAGGGTCATGTTTCTATAAATGAGATCTATGCTTGGATGTTGTGTACAAATCTCCATCCACATTGCAGTCGGTGGCCAGGAGCACTGCAAGGGCAATGAATTCTGCCTGCCAAAGAGGCTGACTCTGCTTGCCTGCCGGCCCACCACCCCCTCCCACCCTGAAGTCTGACTTGTCATATATCCAAATTTCAGAAAGCTGAGATGGCTTTGTAGCCGGTCTCATCTGCCACACAGCTGGCACATCAGGTCACAGGGCGGGGAGGACCTCCTGATGCTCCTGGTGGCTCACCTCCACCCTAAGAGGGCTCCATTGGAGGGGGGTGGGAATTGACACAGCAGAGGAATACCTGGGTGACCTGACTTACCCACCCCAGCTGTCAGCAGATCAGATGATCCTTCAACCAGCTATACCTGCATGGCACATCACAGGGTGTGAAAGGCACCACAGCTCTGCATTGTAAATGCGTTAAGCAAAAGTGGAGAGGGAGGGAGCCAGGTGGGATCCTCATACTCGACTACACAGGACCCAGCAGGTCTGAGGAGTGCAGCTGACGGTTTCAGGGAGGAGTCACGTTTAACGTATCTGAGCTGGAAGGACAGGTTAGTCATGCATATGGCCTAAAGCAAGGAAGAAGCATAGATGAAAGATGGGGAATCCCAAAGAGAAAAGAGGCACAGATGTACACACACCCCAGTAAAGAAATCCCCATTCTTCAGTTTGGGAAGGGCAGGTTGCTCTGGCATAAGGAGAAGTACACAAACAACTGAATGTCCAGGGAACACCATATTCACCTTTTCTTGCTCCTATCAACAATGCACACGTTTTTATCTCCCACTTAACCAGGGGAGTGCGTGCTCACATCTGATATAGCCTAATGCAGGTGTGACCATGGCTGTGGTAAAGGAGCCTTCTTCCCTCTATTATCCCTACTGTTTTTGTACCTGCACATGTGTGTTCAGGGCACATCCCACAGATTTTTGTCCTGAGAGGTTAGGAATGCTGGCTCACAAACTGAGCAGGTGGATCATTGCCCATAAGGCATGTAAATGATCTGCTGAATGGTGTTCAGCAGTAAGTATTACTGAATTAGTATTATTGAACAGTAGGTATTATTAATTTTCCTAGTGGATGGACCACAGGCCCATGGAAAGCATAGAGGCTACTGGTGATCTACTGGCCCAAACATCTGGAAACTACTCCTCCAGGAGTCCTCTCCAGGCAGCTGTGGGAGAAGTTGTGTGTCCTTTGTGGGAAAGGGCAAGCAGGGCTACCATCAGCTGAGTGATCTGAAAAGGAGGTAGCTTCAACTAAGTCAGAGCTCTGGCTCGAACCCATGCCTAGTCGCATAGGTTACTCTTCCACTGCAGACATACAGGCAAGGGGATGGGCATTGTGGTACTTGTCTGGACCCTTTCTCTTACCCAGCACTAAGACTCTCTGAGATTGTGAAATTGCTGAATTTGCCTTGGAGTAAGAGTCTGGCACAGGGCAGCAACTATTAACCAGCTCATATGCAATAATACATCATTTAGGAAAAGCTTATTTGTCAGCCTGTATCGCTGAAGGATCTCCATGCTCCTAGCAAAGGTCTGTTTTTTCTACGTGCCAGGCAGACAGGCGAGCTAAGAAGAGACTGGAAGTCTGGGCTGGTCCTGCAGTGAAGACCTGTGCTGCTCATGCAGAAACATTACTCCAGTCACAGGGGATCAGGGAAACCAGCTACGGGCTCTCTGAATTTCTGTGTGAAGCAATTGCAGTTACACAACACATAATGGAGTGTACTGCGTTTAACTCTCTGTTCTTTATTACAGTGTTGAGTAATGAGGCCTTACTTTAAAATAGAACCCCACTTCTGGTAACATTTGGGTGTTAACATAATTATTCATTGTCTATGTGTTGTGCTTGTGCCAATGCTAAAGAGCAGATGTTAATAGTGAAAACTGAAGAGTTTATTATACACAAAAATAATTAGCTTCCTGTTCTGTAGGAACAAGTCTGTTGTCCACCAGACTAATTAGAACATCAGTCAGTCTTGTGTTATGCTGTAACCAGATGTCTGAAATGTTATTTTTTAAGGTTTGAAGGCCTGACAATGAGGCAACTCATCTGGATATCATGCAAAAAGCCTGACTTTGCTTTCGTTTATCTCTGTACCACCTTACTCACTGAAGGGCCATTATACAGATAAGATGCTACTATAATTATTTTTTGTTCTTGTTGCTGTCATATGTTATGATTATAAGAATATTTTATTTTTATTTCTGTAGGATCTACAAGCTCCTGTGCACATAGACAGAGCCAAAAAAAAAAAAAAAAAGATATTCTCAGTTTGAGGGAAACTTGCAGCTGAAGTCAAAAACAACAAGCAGACAGAGTCCACTTTAGAAAAGGTAGAAGAAATCAATTGTAGAGAAAACAAGGAGAACAAGGAGAGTGACCAGACATCTGAGAAGGGACAAGCTAGCAGTTTTAAAGCACACAGAAGACTGCTGAAAATAAAACGGAATAAATCTTCCTTCCTATATTTGTGCCAGATAGGACCAGACATAAGCAGCAGCATTGGAGATGTCATTGAAACATGAGGAGAAAAAGCTTTCTAATTGCAAAGACGGTGAAGCACTAGAATAGATTTTCCAGGCAGACTGCAGATTTATTTTTCTTGGGCAAGTTAGACATCTGCTGTCACTGTGGATGCTGCCATGGGATATGAGTACATGGCCCCTGAAGGTTCCTTCTGCTTTGTGATTGGGATAGCCAGGCAGGCCATCAAGGCAGTGAAACAATGAGACGAAACTGTTACAGGGACGAACAGACAGGACCATATTTTAGAAAAGCAATAAAAAAAAAAAATCTGTGACATGGTCTATGTGTGGAGACTTAGACATATGTAGATATGATGGGTGAGGGTGAGAAAAGCAGTAGAATCATTGAGGGTCATTGGACAGGATCTGACAGGAGGGTCGGTCTAGCCATGACATGTCAGGAGAGCTTAGGTGATAGCTAATACTCAAAGAGCTACTACAGGACCAGATTTGGGATTTGTGGCAAGGGTGTTCTAAAGTGCTGTTTTAAAGAATCTGTATTGTAAAAGAATTTGAGTCCACAGGCTATGTTTGAGAGGTGGGTCTTTATCTGACTAGGGGGCCATGCAAACACCCAAAAGGAATCTGGTCGCTACTAGAGATGGGTCCAAATTTCTTCAGTACCAGACTGTTCAGATCTAATTGCTCTCATGCAAATCTTTATCTGGAAAGTGCAATGGCTAATGGATAATGGAGACTTATTTTTCCAACCATCTATCTGCTCTCACAGGAATTTTTATAGTTGGTAGGTAAAATCTCCACCTAAAATACTAAGGCTAAACTCTGTCACCTCAAAATATGCCATGTGAAGTATACAGGAGAGGAGTAGAACTAGGCACCCAGATATTTTGACCTATGCTCCACTCTTCCACAGAACTGCCAGCTCCTTGTCTGAAACATTGCCAAATCTTTTACTACATCTGCTCAAAAAGTCAGGCCAAAAGAGCAGCAACCAGTTCATACAAATCTCTCCTTGGGTCTGTGTTGTGCAATGTTGGTTTCTGTTTCTCTTCTTGCAATAATAAGCCACAACGGCTGCTGGAGGGATTCTACAAAGGGTGCAGTTTATGTAATATCCATTTAGAAATGACAAAGCTTTCCTTTCTGGGCCTTTCATGTAGTAGTCCACCCACATGCAGGCGGTGCACGCAAATGACGTATCATCCGGAGGCTGAGACTTGCTGCAGAAATTGATAGTAAGCCGTTGTTATTCTAATTATGTGGCCGTCTTCCTTAATTAAAGCTATGCCACAGGTCATTTACCCTGATGCAGAGTCCATGAACATTAATCCAGGCAGTGTCTTGGAATCAGGGAGTTCTCATTAGCATAGGATTGGCTGTGAGGGAAGTATAATCATCTGAAACCCTTTACAAAGGGATGTAAATTAGCATCCATGCTTCCCATGTACTATTGACACAGTGAATTATTTTACTGAGTGGAAATAAAAATGAGCACAGAGAAACAACATTCATATTTGCAGCTCAGGCTATATACTCTGTTTGCTGTGGGGATTTGTGTGTGTGTTTCTATACTCAGCCAGAAACTCCAATTATCATCTCTGATGGCTCACCAGCTCTTGAAGCTCATGTTCCTCCCTATGCAAAGTACTGCAATCTGTTTACACTGAAGTAATGACTGAGAACAAAAAAAATAGCCTTTATAATGCCTTATTAATCTTTGTGTGCTTCACTCAGAAGCACAGAGCCCCATATTAGGAGCAGATTTAGGTTTGAGAGTGGCTCCTGAATCCCCTTCTAACAAGAGGATTTTACTCTTCAGCTTTAATGTAGCAATGTTAGAACTTTGTTTGTTCACAACCTGACATAAGACTGCACTTCAAAACACATATTTGTTTTTGCAGAGGTTGAAACAGGCCTCAAGAAGAGGAAAAATGGCCAATTTTTATCAAGTACTCAGCACTGATTCTACACATTATCCACAGCTCATCTAAAAACACCCCTCCCAGGAGACAAGCTAGCAGTTATCCCCTGTGTTAGAGCTGAAGAAAGGGACACCACACCCAGGAAGAGAAACCAGATGTTCTGACCACTGGTCGCCTATTCTATCTATTCCACACCATTGCGTTTGCATAATGCGAATATGGGGACATGGAAAATGTAGATGAAATTTTACAATAGGAATTGTTCTTCTAAACATTTCAGTTTTCTTTAGTTGGAACAATTATGCCCCTGGCATAGCTCCCATCCTCTTTGAAAGCCAAGTAATGGTCACAGCTAATAACTAATCATGGCCAACAGTACCCTGGCTATCATCTTGGAAACTCAATTTCAGAACAAAGTCTTATGCTTGTGATAGTAACATGCAGTCAGGGCATTGAGCAGTGATATAAATTATCACAATATTTTGCTGTCATGCATCAAAAGCAATATTATACTGTGTGGATATAGTCAGAGTAGTTTTTCATTACAGTAGAAAAAGTCAGGGAGTGGCAGGATAAATCCTGTTTTCCTCAAACTTGAAGAAGTGTGACCCTTCTGACAATCTTTATTGTAAGAAGGTAAAAACAACTAAAGAATAGGAACTTGTACATTAAAAAATGAGCAAAAATAGCTATTGATTGTAAGGATCAAATTTAGACTAAGATAAAGTAGTCTGCAGCAAACCAAATCCATTTCTATTTAATTTATATTAAGATATTGATAGGATCACCAGTAACACAGTATCCAAGTAGCTCATGACATAGAGGTGACATTGCCAACATCATCATTTTACAGATGAAGAAATGAAGGTTCAAATTCTCAAAGCTATTAAAATTCATAGATAAAGTATTTCGGCTAAGTGACTTGCACTGTGTTTGGTCAGGAAATCAGTAAGGTTTCTCACTCTCTCAGCCGCAGTCAGATAACTGGTCCAACATCTCCTTTCAGTGGGATGGTTTTGCTTTTGTTATAGTATAAAATATTTTTAACCAAGCACATATGGTTACCGAGTCCTATCCTGCATGGGTTCAAAAACTGTTCAATCTCACTTCCACCCTCAGGAGTAACATGTATTCTTTGAACATTCAGAGTGATCTCATGTGTGGTTTTGCTAACAGCTTACAATAGATTTGGTTTCCCGAGTATATCTCTGCTTTTAGCAGCCATTTTCTCTCAATCTTATCCCTTTCGTGATATAAAAACAGTATCTTGGCCTCAGAATTACATGATCTTCAGGGTGAGAGGAGAATGAAGATTGCAAACACTTCCAGGAGCAACTGACATGACAAAAAACCTGGAGCTGACAATGAGGCTCCTTATTCTGCCAGGGTTTCAATGTCTTTTGCATCCCATGGGCTTATGGTACTTATCTTGTTTTCTGGTTTTGTTGCTGTTGTTTGTTTCTTTCTTTTTGTTTATTTGCACGTTTGTTTGTTTGTTTCCCAAAAAAAAGAAAGAAAGAAAAAAAAAGAAAATAAAATTGAGACATGAGTTAGCAAAAAAGGGAAGGCTGGGCCATAAAGTAGTTTTGGAAGGCAAAAATTCAAATGCTCCCCACTGTTGTTTATAGTGAAACCTTCGCTCCTGGTCAGACATCAGAAAAACATGCAGGGCACAAGGCTTTGTTCAAAGTCCAAACAATGTGAAAACAAAAGAAAGATTCTCACTGATTTTAATGGGCAGCTTGCCAATTTGGCTGTGGCTTGTGTGGGCAGCAGTTACTGGTTTTAGGCTCGTGGGGTAACAACTAAAGGTGGCAAAGGTGTGACAGCAGAGCCTTCAGCAAGGGGGACAACCTAAGTCAATCACACATGCACAAGTCCATGAGACAAGATTGGCTTCATCAGATGGTGCTGAGAGAGCTGTGAGGACACTGTTGAGAGGTCCTGGCAATCAGCAGAGGTTTCTGATGATGGGGAAAAGGCAAATGTCACAGTGTTCTTGAAGAAAGTCAGGAAGGAGGATCCAGGGAATTACAAGCTTCTCAGTCTCACCTTTCAGTCCCTGGAAAGGTTATAGAGAAGATCCTCCAGGAAGCCATTTCCAGGCACACAAAGGACAAGAGAGTGATCTGGAACAGAGGACAAGAGAGTGATTTGGAGCAGATATTTACCAAGGTCAAATCATGCTCTACCCACCTGTTTTTCCTCTGTGATGATCGTCTCAGCGGACAAGGGCAGAGCAACAGGTGTTGACTTCAGGATGACTTTTGACACAGTGTCCTTACAACCAAATGGGTCAGATATTGACTGCAGTAGTGGACAGTAAGGTGGGCTAAAATCTGGCTGGACCTTTGGGTTCAAAGGTTTGTGAAGAGCAGTACAAATCGTGTTCCTCTGGGCTAGACACCAGGGAGAGCATTGCTAAATGTCAATGACCTGAGTGGTAGGACAGAGTGCATTCTCAGCAAGTTCATGGATGGTACCAAATCAGGTATCCAGAGCAGGTGATAAACTAGAGGGCAGGACTGCTGTTCAGAAGGGGAACAGCAGGCTGAAGGAATGAGCTGACAAGAGCCACAAAGCTCAGCAAAGACAAGTGTGATATCCTGCATCTGGGACAGGGGAATTACTCCTTGCACAAGTACAGGCTGCAGGTTTATTTTATAGAAAGCAACTTTGGGAAAAATGTAAGGGTGATTTGTTGGAGAGTAGGCTGAATATGAGCCAACGCTGTGAGCTTTCTGCAGGACAGGCAGCCAGACACTGGGCTCTATTAGCAATACAGGAGACAGCAAATCAAGGGTAGAGTTCACATCCTGGTGAGACTAGAGGGTAGTCTCCATTTTTTTGCTGGGAAAAAGAAAAAAAGTTGTGAAATCAGTTAGCAAAAAAGATAAGTTGCTCACAGGTGTGAGCCCAGAGGAGAACCATCAAATGGTCAAGGTGCTGAAGCACATGGCATGTGAGAAGAGGCTGGGGTTTTTTGAAGGGAAGTGACTGTTCTGTTGACCCCAGCTACCTAAGGGGAAGGTACAGAGAAGACATCCTTTCAGAGCTGCACAAAAATAGAAAAGCTCTGCTATCTCCATCTTTGGAGACACTCAGTCCTTAAGTGGACACAGCTCGGAGCAACGTGACGTAGCTAGTGCTGCTTGGAGCAGCGGGTTGTACTAGATGACCTGGTGAGGTCACTTTCAACCTAAATTATCCCATGATTGTGCAATTCCAAATGAGCTGAATGACTTGCATTGGACTGAGGAAGGTCTCTTGAGAAGATAGCTAGTCCTAATCTGAAAATTTAAGAAGACAGAAAATCTATTTCTACTGCTACTATGCGGTTTCAGCCAGCAGTATTAGAAGTGAACTCTTCCTCCCCTCTCAAATTGCCTTCTCAGCTGTGATATGTGAAAAAAACAATGACTGTGCAGAAATCAGAGATAACTGATTTAATTTTATTTACAGTAACCCCCAGCCAAAAAGCAGATGATCATTTTAGTGTGTTTTATTAGACACTCTCCCTATTCTCTCAACAACTTCCACCGCTTGTCATTGCTTCCTGGGAAGGTCCTCAGGACGTGTCCACCTTTTTATGAAGTGCTGGTACAACCCCTAATACAGCTTCAGCTGGGATCTTCAGTCATGCTAGCAACACAAAAACAAAACAAAACAAAACAAAATCCTAAGAAAAACACACACAAAGGACTTTTCCTCCCCCTGTAATTTTGGGCAGACAGATAGGTCATTCCCTAAGCCTCTATCTTCAGCTAGGAGGAAGCCCCTGAGAAGCAGGACATGAAGGCAGAAGGGGCAAATGTATCACGGACATTACCAGCAAACTGCTTGGGTGTGGGAGGTGACTCCACAACTTCCCCATGGTGAGCAGGAGCGTGAGGAGGGCAGGGGACAAAGCTGGCTGTCACTTCCCAATGCTTGCACTGGGATCCTCACACAAGTGAGGCTTTTGCAGGCAATTACTGCTTTCATATGACCACCGTGGCATGCAAGCTCTTTGGTCCTTGCTCGCATGTTGCTCAGACCACACAGGAAAAAAAAAGGCAGCTGTTTTCCTAAACAAAGCACTGTGGGGCTGCAGCTATGCTGTTCATCCAGGCTGTGTGAACTTTCTTCCTCCCCCAGCAAGCCCTGACAGTGCAGGGGTGCCCATAGGTACAGTGCTTTTCGGAGATGGTGTGGTGTGTCACCAGGCAGGTGTCCCAGCCGGGCAGTCACCTCGAGGCTGCTCAGCACTTCAGAATAGGCTTTGTTTTGCTTTTCTGACGGTGAAGAACAAGGAGAGGAGCTGGTGGGTCTTCTTCTGCCACAGAAAGGGGAGGGTGGGTTGCAGGATGCAGGATGTCCCATAGTGGGACACCTGGCTCTGCAGCCTTAGCAAAGTGGTGGCGGGCCATTTCACAGGTCTATCTACTTAGCTGCTGCCTAATTTGCCTGTGCCCTACAATGACTGCAGAAGAAAATGCCTGGGACTGAGAGGGAAAGCATCCAAACCCGAGCTGACACAGCTCATTTAGGCTTGGCAGGACTACTGTCAAGGAGCAGCCTTTCTGAATTCAATGCCAGTGAAAGGATGGGACTGGCAAAAGGACTCTCTGTTGCCTGTATTTCTTTCAGAAAAAAAAAAAAAACAAACCTTGTTTGTTGTGCCACCAGTCTTTGAGTAAGGGCTTTTGTGGGACGAAGGGTAGTGCTATGAGAATTTTACTCTGGTCTGGGGAGGAAAGGAAAAACAGGCCGCAGTATTTATTTATTTTTCCCTTAAAACACGTAAGACGGAGAAAATAACACACATTGTTACACAGCAGCGATATGCAGTCATGGGGTCCCATAAGTGCTCCTGGGTTTTCCAACTGGCTGCTGACCTCTTGGGATAGCCTTGCCTGGTCCAGCTTTAGCTTGCTGAAAGAAAAAGCACCAACAACTAAGACACTGCAGCTGATGTTCATGCAAGGTCCCCACTGATTATGTCGGGCTACTGATTCCAGTGAGGTTTAGGTAGCCTGTATAACTTTGGGAAGTTGGGCTTGCAGGTCGCCACGGATGCTGCAGCTCTGGGTGCATGTCATCTATCAAGTCATCTGGCAACAACAAATACACATTCTTCAGGCTTCCAGCTCTGGCTGTCAACCCCCGATCTGTCCTCTTTAAAAGTACATAAACTAACCCCGTTTTATTACACGAGGAACTGGCGAACTGTCCCCCCTGTTGCTTGAAGAACTTGCAGTCCTTTGTTTAAAAACGCACCAGCGGTGTGTTAGACTGCAGGAGCAAGCCTGCTCTCCAGCATGGCCAAGCGTCACGCCTGGCTGGCTTCTCCAAAACACACACAGGAATTAGGACAGAAATTGCAGTTCTGGGCCGGGAAAGGTGGAGGGGGGAAGTGGCTCCGCCAGGCAAAGCAGACACATGGGCCACAGGGAAAGTGGTGAGCCTGGGAGACTTCCAGTTTCTGAAGCCAAACGCACACGTCAGGACCAGGGCGGGATGGAGGTGCACCCCAGCAGTCATTCCTATCCCTGTGGTTTCCTCTGGAAAGGTTTTTACCAGAAAGGAGCTGTGCTGTCCTGCTAGTCTGCACGGTGTGGGGACGAGGACACCGGTGTGTGTTCCTCCACAGCCCCACGTGGTCCTGCACCAGCCCCAGCCATGAGTACTCAGATCAGGACTTTGAGGACAGCTGGGATGGTGTGCTGTCAGAAACTGAAGGAACTGGAATAATGGAAAGTGCAGATACTGTTTCTGTTTGACAGGACTTGAAATGTTCCCCTTTTCACTAGTTTACTTTTGTATCTTCACTAATCTTATTAAATAAGGCTAAAAACAAGATTTCCAGGTTTAAAAAAAACAAAAACAAAACAAAAAAAAACAAACAGTCATAATTGTCAGAAAGTGAAAGTAGACACGAATTAGATATTGACTTATACGAGACCATTTACTGGAAATATCATTCATAGCACAGCAAACACCAAACACTGAGTTATTTTAAAGTTGAAAACTTCTGCTTCTAAGTTTCATCTCAAAAAAGAAAGAAAATAAAATCTCCAAAAAGACAGTGCTGTCGAGAACATTTTAATCTCGGATCATTTGAACAGCTGGAGGCAATGAATGCAAATTCAAAAACAAAGACGAGAAAGGAGAGGGGGTAAAATAAATAAATAAATAAATAAGAATGCTTCCTACCAAGTCCAAATGCTGTAAATCACAAAAGGTGCTTTGCGTTAGGATGCAACATGGATGATGTAGGGGTGGTTTGGGTTATCGGCCAAGCTTTCCCCATCCCCTGGTGTTTTATAGGTTCACCCCTCAGCTTTGGGGGGTGATGCTGAGACCCCCACAGGGGTGAGGTGTCCCGGGGGGCCACCTGCTCGGGGAGCAGCGTGGGTGCCCTGCAGGACGAGGTGCCTGGATGGACGATGCCGCTCAGCGGCGCGGCTCCGGCACTGCACGCTCCGTGGGGCGAAACCAACCCCTCGCCGGCTCCAGACAAAGGGAAACAAGAGCTTGGAACAAGGGTTGGAAGATGAGATGACCGACACGGCTCCGGACAGGGGGTTCAGTGCTGCCAGGCTCAACGTTCAGCCGTGGGGGGGTGGCCAGAGCTGCTGCGGGTCTTGTTTTTAAGGTCTCATTTCTTGGGCTTTAGTTCTTAAAACAACAATTGCAGCACAGCCGGGCCTGAGACTGAGACTGAGACATCTGAAAATCCAGGCCTCCCCAGGAATTAACCCTAAAAAAATAACATCCCAAGCAAAGAGGACCCCATGGTACAGAGAATCCCAGTGGGCCAAGAACCAGGTGAAATGAAAATTTTTTTTTTATTTTTTTTTTTCCCAGATGACGTGAGGCTTCCGAAAGAGGATGTTTATACAAACCCTTGTTTTGTAAATCAGGGACTAGCAGCCCCCTGTGCTACACTGCAGCTGCTATTTACAGTGGATATTTAAGAAGGCATTTCAGTAAGAGGCTGGAGAGAAATGTGGAGACACAGTTTAGATTTCCTAGAGGATCTGGGCAGAGCAGAGCCCCCCTCCTGCCCTGTGTGTCCCTTACCTGTCCCTGCTGTGCCCCCCTGCTGCTGCTGGCATGCTGGAGCAGTGCTGGGCACAGGGGGACATGCCCCCAGCCCCTGCCATGGCACAGATAAGAGCAGCGATAAGCTAACAGATGGCAGGTCCGAAGGGGAGCTGCTGCCACCGATGCAGGCTGGCGGACAAACATTCCTGCTCTGGCAGCTGGAACAACGGTAGCGCCAATGAAACATGAACAATTTCCTCCCCGCCAGCAAAGAAAATAGCTCCGGGGAGAAGCCAGGGAGAATAATTGTCAGCCTCCTCTAGGTATCATGGGAACAGGGGCCGTTCAGTGAGCCCGGCGTAAACAACAGTTCCTTATTTTTGATACGGAATGAAGCTAAAAGCTGAATTCAGAGCAATTGCTGAATCAGCTGCCCCGGTGCCCACCTCCTGCCGACCTTTCCTAGGAAATGACTGCAGCGAGGCACACAGGAGTTTCACTGCCACCAAAATGGGCTCGTAGCAGAGGGCGACTCTCTCATCACAGTACGGTGCAGATAGGACAGATGCTTCGCATTCTTGCTGCTCTCTTCTCTGCAGAAGATGCTGATCATTGCTGCAGTGAAATTCCTCCCAGCTCCAGCCCCTCTCCCAGGACTCAGCCAGGTCTCTCTGTCTGTCTTCAGATGCTTTTTTAAATTTTTATTTCATTTTTTTATTTTTTATTCTAGCCATAGTTAAAATACTCTGCAGCCTTACAACATGTGCCACAGGCCTGGGAGTGTGTCCCCATAAGCTTTGGTAGCAGCAAGCAGGGCAGCCCCTGGCTCTCACAACAATGCAACGGGCATCTCCACTGATGCCCAGAGAGCTAGACCAAAGCAGAAGCCCTGCAAACTTCGGTAAAGTCAAAATCCTGTAAACACTTGGATGCATTCATGATATAACACATCCAAGAACGGTGCTGTTCAGTTTAGTGCGACTGCTCCTCGTGGAGGAACGGCGTCAGGCTGCCAGAATAGCTGCGCTCTGCTAGGGCAGGCCTGTCGCACCCAGGCTTTCCAGCAGCAGCTAGTTATGGATGCAAAGGGAATAATAAAAGAATAGGGCAGATATACCCCCCCAGATACATTTTCCCAGTTTCCAGTAACATCCTAGCATAGTACCTTGCTTTTTGATTCCTGATGTAGGGAAGGTCCTTTTACCTCCAGAGGAATTCAGTGGATGCTCCTGTCCTAGTCCCAGCAGGTACCAAGGCCCTCTCCAAGCAGGGACTCGAGCTTTGCTGTGGTCATTTTATGCCTTGTCCTCCACCTCACCCAAACTTGCAGATCAGCCTAGCTGAGAGGTTTCTCTGAAACAAAGGGTTTGTGTATGGATGGTGCAGTAAATACATGGATACTGGCTTCTCCTATCTGCAGTAACCCGGTATAAGAAAATTGATGAATACAAAGCTGCCATGAAGACACACATTATAAAGAGAACAGATGCTGTGAAAAGAAAAAAAATAATAAATAAAATAAAGTAAAATAATACAAAATGTTTATCTACCCAGGGCTCAGAGAGCAATTTCCTTTCATATTCCACAGCCTGGAACACACACAGACCAAGAGTTCATAAAAGGCCTGCTTGGCCCTTATCACCCTTGTTTCTTCTCCTTTCTCTTCCTCAGTCCTGCTCACTCCCCCTCAGCCCCTGCTCTCATTTCCTCCATCACAGACACAGCAGAAACAGCACCGATAGGAAGCATGTTTTCCTCCGCCGGGTTGCTCACGCTGCTCCAAAATGAATTCTCTTAGCCATCATCTCTCCTCAAACCTCAGCTGTGGGAAAAGCCCCATGGGGAGAAAGGAAACCCAGGTGATCCCTCTAAACCTGATTTTTTTCCCCCTCATCTGGTTCGGGGGGGGGGTGGGGGGTGGGAAATATGCACATTCCTTTAATAGTAAACAATAACTGAATGTCTCTGGTATTTCTCAGGGAAAGACCTGAACATATTTTGCCAGGAAGGTTGTTTGAATGCTACTGCAGCCCTGTCAGTCTTCATTTCTGTATGTAAGGCCTCAAAACCATGCAAGCCTTGGGTGGAGCAGAGGTGGGAAGTGGGGCTGTGTTGTGCCTGGGGTTGGGTTTGGTTTCTGCAGCAGCCATGGCATGATTTTTTTTCCCTCCCCAGAGCCCATATTCCACGACTGCACAGCACAGTGCTATCCCCTGTGCCCCAAGGCTTCCTTTCATTTTCCCCATGCAGAATTTTGCCGTGCTTGAGCAGCTCTGCCTATTTTGCTCTCCCTGGGAGCTGGTCTGGGAAGCGAGGGGAGCCCGGGGATGCCTCCCTCTCCTGCCTCTCCCTCTCCCACCGCTTCACAAAAGCCACAGTGTTCCCTGTCCCCAGCTGACTCGTCCTTGCCCAGGTCCCCCCTTTTCCTTGCCTGTCTCCAGCGATCAGCTCACGCATGCCTGGCTTTGCACAACAGAGCTGGGCTGTGTGTGAGCGCCAGGCGCCCGCACAAAGCAGGAGCGCTGCCCACGGAGGAAATGTCAATACAGGAACACCAGGCTATTTACAAAACCTGTCTTCATCCTGCTCGGGGGCTGTGAAAACAGCCGTACCTGCTTCTCCTCCTGGAGAATTCTCCTCTTGATTTTAGCCAAACGTGGGGAGTCTCGTGTTTCTGTTGTTGCAGAAGCCCTTTTTATTTTTTTTTTATTTTTTTAATTTTTTTTTGCCAGCACAAAAGAGAGCACGACATGTTCAGAAATAGTGCAGTGCAGCCACACCAGCTATTCTGGGGACTCGTAGGAGGATGTGGAAAGCAAAGATAATTCATTCTTTCACAGCTGATCAGTCACCAACGCTCCTTCGGTTTTAGCCATTTGACATTTTTCTGCTTCAGAACCACCGGATCCGGTTCTGTCCTCATCAATACCATAAAGTATTCCATAAAGTATACCATAAGTATTCCATAAGTATTCCATAAGTATACCATAAAGACTCCTTCAGTGCGGAGTCCACAGCAGGGAAGAAGCCAAATCCTCCCTGACACACTGATTTTGGCATGTTTCCCAAAATACGTACACACAACACATTGCAAGTGTCCACCAATACTACCTATGTCCTGGGAGACCCCAAAAAACACATCTGGGGCAGATGTGCCCCAAGGAGCCCTGCTGATGGGCAGCACCCACCAGCCCGGGATCAGCATCATGCTGCCACAGTCCCCAGCTTTTATATCACAGCTGGCACCCGTCCCACTGAGGCAGAGGCTGGCAGGCTGAGCTGCAGCTCATGCTTTTTTGATGCAGGCTAAGTGCGGAGGGAGCAAAGGGTGCAGAGCCCAGCATGGTGCCTCGCCCTCTTGCAGGGGTCTCAGCGTGTCTGCTGGTGGGAAAAGCAAGGTTTGGCATCTGCCCACACCCAAATACCTGGCAAGAGTATTGTCACTGCTCCTACAGACGTATTCCATCACTGTGGGCAACTTCTCTTTCCCTAAGAGGCTTCACGTGTTGGCATCAAGATGTTTTTTTCACCATTCGGAGGTGTTGTTTATAGTCACTGATGTTTCTAAGCACTTTGAGAGAAGTGGTTTCATCTTTGCTTTTAGTAACGTTATTGGACTGATGTGGTGGAAGAGCCCCAAAGACTGCTCTTCATGGCAAGCGATGCTAAGATAAATTTGACCACAAAAATCCCATTAATTTCCACATGTCACTGAGTTCTCAAGTTGTCTTGGAAGAGTCTTTCACTGGAGCACAACATCTGTTCTGGCTCAGAAAGATGGTAGTAAACATCACATCTTAATTAAAGCTGTGCATACAGTCGTGGGAGACATACCTAGAGAAAGATCTCAGTGGCTCTGCTCTCAGGTGCTGGCACAAAATGTCCCTTACTTTCTCCTTGTCTTGGTGAACGCTGAGTCTCTCACAGTAAAAACAGAGCTGAGAGGAAATGAAGTAAAAGGACACTGCCCCCTCTTGGCAGAGTGTCCTTTTGCTGCAGAAAATAGCAATAAATTTCACCACCAGCTCGCTCAGAAAGCCCCCCTGGACATCACTTCAGAGGTAACAGGTGTGGGTTGCACCTTCAGTACGGTCTCTGTTGCATGGAGGGACTTGCATTTTGCTCTTCTTTTCACTGCAGTGGAAATCTCCCTCTAAATGCAATGACTTCAGCCAGCCAGGCGCAAATCAGAGCAATCTTTGTATATTGGCTACTATCATCTCAGTCAGTCTCACAAATGTTTCTCCTAAATTTCCCTTTCTTTCAGATCTTGCAGGAGGAATAACATAATAATCATCTCACCTAAATATGAACACAACAGGTTCAAGTAACTGCTTTCATAATTCAACCCTCGATTTGGGTACTGTTGAATTTCCTCAAAAGTGTGATATCATGAGAACTCTGTTTTAAAACTTTTTTTCATTTGAATGAGACTGAAACCAAATGGGAAATTCCTCAGAGGATGCATCAGATTACCTAAACTGTTAAAACAGTAGCTTCAGTTGAATTCACTCAGAAAAAGGACCTTTGCAGAGTCCCTCAGGTTCTATCATTACACACATATCAAAAATGAATATTCAGAATATTTAAGTGAGCATATGAGTTTCTCTGAGTATCTGCTGAAGACTTCCATGGTTCCCATGTCCCACCAAGTTCCTTTAAGGCCACACTGCCTGTAAGATCCTCATTACCAAGGCATCTTTTCAGGAGGTAGACTAGGTATTCTTTTTCTCTAAATGCATTTGCTTGGCATGTAGATATTCACACCTGAGCCAGACTTAAACTCTTGCATAGACTCCTTTTGTAGCCAGCGGGAAGAAACAGACCATCCTAGGTGCAATTCGTCAGACCTCAACAGTTTAGGCTGAAATGAGTGGCATCTGTCTTCTCTCCACTGATTATAAAGGAGGTTGTGTTTGACCAAATCAATGAAAATATTGGTATTTCATCTGTCTGAAGTCAAGGAATCATGGAATAATTTAGGCTAGAAGGCAATTCTGGAGCTCATCTGGTCCAATGTCCCAAAGATGGATCTGGTTGTTCAGACCCTTGTCCAGTTGAGTGTTGAAATATCCGCTGTTGGAGATTTCAGTGCCTCTTCTGGGCAGCACCCTCACTGGGGAAAAAATATACATACTTACATGCAATCAAATTTTCACATGATACAATTGCTTACAGCTGGCTCTTTTCTCTTTGCTGTGTAGTATGAGATCCTTTTGCTCTGGGTTACCCTGGTTCTGTCTTTCTCTATAATTCTCCTTTAGGCAAGGCTGAAAAGGTAGGAGCAAATCCCATCCTTGGTTCCTTGGTCACGGGGCAACAATCATCTGTGTATTCTTCGAAACCTCAACAGACCCCAAGATGTTTCAGATTAAGTATTCCATGACCAAATGCTGAGATCTTCCAGGAGAGCTTTCTTTTCCATCAAAAATTTTATATCCAGCACTAGGGTTGAAGTGGGAAGATACAGCCTAGGCTACCAATTTATTTTCTATTTTGGGTTTATCCTTCCTTTGATAGCTGAGCTGGATTTACACCTCTTGGTATAATCTGATGCTGGTACAAGCATGTGCTTTGCTGTTGGAGGCATAACAGAAAGCTTGTCCCACAATCCAGGACATAGCTCATTCCTCGTAGATCTTTTAGTCGCTATAAAGCCCAGCACAACTGAGTGCAAAACAGATAGAAAGAGCATATAGGTCACAACTGCAAGGCTATGTGACAATATAATGAACATTGTGAATGTACTCATTGGTTTTAAGTTACCAATTGTTTTGTTTAGTTCCATTTCTGTTCTTCTTCTTTTACTATATTTGTGATCTGCTTGCTGCTTTAAAGAAAAATAACAAACAAATAAAAACAATGCAAAACTTATCCTATTTTATTCCTCTTTCTTGCAGATAACAGAATGAAAGTATAATAAGTCAGCACTACAAGATAAATATGAAAAAGCAGATGTTCAATCAATTCATTTTGTTATGGACAGTGTTGACATGAATGCTAAGCATAATTAAGAGTTCATTCTGGAGCCATCGTGTTTTTGCTGATGGCAAATGAATGATGGCATAGTAACACACTCAGGAAAGTCCAGAATTGCAAAAATGAAGTGGGTAGAATTAATCAAAAATTCAAAAGCTTGGTGATTTGTGTCCTTGTGAAAGCCTAGGCAGATAATTTCATAAGACTTTATTTTAGAAAGAAAATAGGAGCTGCATAAATATGTAAATGAGACATACAAGAACAAGCACGCAAGAGAATTATTATTGCTATTCCTCTGGCTGGCCTGATATATATATATATGTATGTATGTATATTAATAAAAACAAGCTTGAAGTTGTACGTGGCTCGTGCATTTTTACACAGATGCATAGCTGCAAGTGTGTGCCTATGCATGTAAATAAGTGATAAAAATATAGATGGAAGCATATGCATTCAAATTAGTTGGCACATCTATTCAAAGAGCAGAGAAATCTGTGTTTTCCATGATTTCTATTTAAATTGGAAGAAACTTTCTTCCTGGACTTGTCTGAATATTCTTAAGCACAAAGCAAATTTTTCTGGGAGACCTTAAACTTCATTGCTGTTTCACATTTTCTGCCAATAATTTTATTCTCCCTCTCAAAATATTTCCCATGTGAGACTCTCTTATTCTGATCTTACCAACATACTCTTTCCCAACAGTATTAATGCCTGGATTCATTTCTTGTATCAATAAACTATGTTATTCAGTATGTGGTAGAGTTGGGCCTCTTGAAGATGTCGTTTTGCAGACAGATGGAATTCCAGGTTTTCCAGGTCTTGCTCACAGAGCACCTTCAAAACCTGGGTCTAGTTCCCAGCATAATGGCTTGAATTGCACCATGTACCTGTACCATCTCTGTTTATACCAGATATGATGAAAAAAATGAGAAATTAATACTGGGTAATGGAGAATGAAGACTGGAATGCACATCGTTAAAGAAAAATAATG
The DNA here is from genome assembly GCF_013377495.2 of Cygnus atratus. Lineage (NCBI taxonomy): Eukaryota > Metazoa > Chordata > Aves > Anseriformes > Anatidae > Cygnus > Cygnus atratus. The sequence goes on along the minus strand of NC_066362.1, from coordinate 177,935,651 downwards.
AGAGTCTACGGGAGATTTCTTTACGATCACTTCCTGGAAAAAAAAAAAAAAAGAACTTTGAGAATATTAAGGAAATGGAGTGGGGTGATGTGCTACAGTTTCTGGTAAGAAAAGATCAGGACCACTGGCAATACTCAATTGTGACTTAAATATAGCAATTGTTACTGGCAATTCTGCAGGCTGAAATGTGAAAACAGGCATTTACAGGGACTTTGAAGGATTCATTGTTCTAATTTGTCTTAACAGATATGACCACCAAGGGCATTGTAAAACTGAAATAGAAGAAACATGAAGAGTACTTTAGTTTCAAGCAAAGAAATACACTGAAGTAGAAGCTGAATATTGATCTAGATGTGTAGGTGATAGGAAACAAATGAATCTCCTTTCATTAAATTAACGGTATGAAGCAATTTCCCAGGTAGTTCCAGTACAGCAGTCCTAGACATCCTACAATATAACTGATAAATTGGGGTAAGCTTTCATTAGACATTCATCAGTCTCAGTCTGTGAATCCACCTGGATTACATCTGAAGACAAAAAACAGTGTTTAAAAGCGATCTTATTTTGCAAGCATCTAAGTCCTCTCCTTCTCCCACAGGTCACTAACTCATGAGGATAATATCCAGAAGCTGGCTTTTGTCTTTTAATCCACACTTCATTTTGCAGCTTGCCCTCCTCTCCTCCTTTTATGGGTCTCTAATGGCCATCAATCTAATTAGATTTCCCAAGGGAAGTAATGAACTCCAATCTTCAACCAATGCACCACAGAACTTCAAAGTATATGTCCTGTACGACAGCCGAAGGACCAGAACCTGGTTGATTTAATTATAAGGCTTTGCAGTCAAGATGAACTGCCAGCTTTTGATCCAGTATAATTCAATTTTCCTAGTTTAGTAGAACTAATGCCATATTTGTACCATCTACCACAGGCAACTACGGAAGGGATCTCACTGAATCTCTCTTTCTTGGGGAAAGAGGTGGGTTTGAGTGAGATTGGCTGCCTTAACAGAGTGTGTGCTGCCCTCTAAGTTTGACCAGGATACTTTTTGCCCACTACTCTTTTTGGATCAACTGTGGTACCAGTGGTCTCTTACACTTCTTGCATTAAGATGAAGCTCCATGGGGAGGGAGAAAGGAAATGACCCTTTACATCCTCTGGCCTTTGTGGTCTTTGCAAACTCATAGAGCAACAAGGCACAGCATTGCCCTTCTTCTGTGAGGTCCTTATGCCACCATTAGGGTTTTGGCCCTAATTTGGTACTTCATCCTCCTCCTGTTTTTATGGGAGGTGTTGCACTCTCTAGAAACAAAGTGAAGTTTTCTCTCCAAATTATCTGGGATTATTTTTTCACTTTGATTTTTCAACATATGCACTTTGGTAATGCTTCTGCTCTTTATATTCATGTTTTCACAAGCTTTATTCATTTTTTTCTTGGCATTTTTTCCCTTAACAAGAGAATTTTGAACTCGTGTCCGTAACCACACTTTCAGTTCCCAAGCAGCTATACATGGAGAAAGGCAGTTCACACTCCTCCAGACAAAGAACTAATGTGATCAACCACAGCTACTCAGTAAATTCAAAACACAAACACTGACCTCCATGAAACATTTGCTTGTGAGCCATCCTTAAGGCTGAAAAGTTTAAACAGTGCCCAACACTTCTGTGAAAATTGCAGTCTGCAAACAGAAGAAAAAAACACTACAGCAATTTCAAATTGTTCTCCCTATTCACTTGATAAATAAATAAGAATAAAATATGCTGCTTCCCACAGTGGATAAGGCAGGAAGTAGGAAAGAGTCCAAAATTTCCTGAGATGGTCTGTAGAAACTGCATACTCAGACAGAATTTGAGAACGAAATGGTCAAAGTTGTTTTTGCTTTGTTCATTACACCAGATAATTTGTGAAAACAGCAACCCAGAATGTAATTACTACATTACTGCAACAACACTGATTTTCACTGAAACAAACGGCCTCACCTGTGGCTGGAAATTTTGACTACTTACATAATAAATTTTTATAGCATGCTTTTTGCTAGAACAAAAATGTGTCCTGACATTCCTATCCCTTAAAAAAGCATGCACTTCACACAGCGAGCCTTTTAACAGCAGCCAGAGCCAGTCTAAAAGCATGAAAGGACGTTGTACTGTCCACAGGTAGACAGGTACGGCTTTTGAGAAAGGGGAGGTTCACAAGCTTTTGCACTGCAGATCCCAAACCAATTCTGTGTGCCAAAACTCACTGCAAAATGTTGGTGGTTTTATTTTGTTTGCTTGTTTGTTTTTAGTGTTTTTTTGTTTTGTTTTGTTTTTGTTTTGATTGCAGGTGTTGCACTGTTGGGGTGCCCTATGGCAGATCCAACTGTAAACTCACCTGCAATACCAGCCAAACACATCTTATGCAAAGACATGGGATTTCCATTTTTTTTTGGGGTGTCTCCTAGAAATTTCCCCCCCTCTTTTCTCAGCTTTGAGAGCATCTGGAATGTGTCTTACAGCTCTGAAATTTTGGGATGGTGCCTGCAGGACCTGGAAGTTTGGCACAACCCTACAGGTGTCTTGGTCTGTAAGTCCTACATATTTAGAAGTGAATATGAGAGGAATCCTTCATACCTTCATGCTGTATCTGAAGAGTTTCCTATCTTGTGAGCTATGCTAATGGCATTACTGCCTCTATTAGCAGCACTGCCCACACAGAAGAATAAAAACACTGCAAACGTACAGGTCAGAAGTTTCTCTATCATGCTTTCCTGAGAGAAGTGGGGTAAGAACAGAATATTCAACTGACCACCCTGAATCTTAAAGATCCACCAGTATCAAAATATCTGAACCTCTCCCCAAAAGAGGTTCAGAGAAGAGGTTCCCAAAAGACACGAGACACAATGTCTGTTGCTCCAAAGGAAGTAGTGGTCAGGGTGCTGGGTAACTTCCCATTAAGCAAACTAGAACAAAATATGCAGCAGGAAATATGAAAACAATCTACTTTGACCTATTGGTTTCTAGCAGAACCTGAGAGAACTGATACATTCCTCTCTATGTTCTGCATCCTCTCAGCACTGCAGCCTTGCCCATGGTCCTAGGTGGCTACTGTGCAATTAAGGAATAACTTCACTATATTTAGCACCCTTCTCCCCTTTGCCGTCCCAGGACTGACCAGGTCCTGGCTCTGCCCTGTCCACTGTGAACTGATTTCTGCTGAAGACACATTAGTACAGCTGTGAGTAGAAATGTTAACAGTAAGTATTCACAGAGGAGAGCACTTCTCCCTTTTAGTCAAGATGTTCAGATGGGGCCCCATAGCAGCAGGGAGCCTGGACTTCTAAGCAAGAAATTTGGGATTTGCTCCATAACAAACAAGAAAAGATTCTTCAAAAATTTTAAACTCTCAGCTCTTGAGCCAAACATACCTCACGCCATTTATTCTCACAGCTAGCTTCAGAGAAATATTATGATAGAAAATCTTCCAAGTCTGCAGAATTGGGCTGTTAGCCAAGCTGAATGAAATTTCAAAAAGCAGCTTCTCTTTCATATCTTCAGTCCAGAAAGACAGCTGCAGTGGGTGCGGACAGATCTGCCCACCATTGCAATCATTCTGGATCTAGCAAGGTCCCAGAGCCCCGCACACAGATAGTACATGCAGTGGTCATTCTCTGCTTCCCACAATTAGCTGTGGTCTTCCCCCTACTTGTATACATAGGAAGCTTGTGAGTGCATGGTATGCCTGTGTAAGGTTTAAATTAGGGGGGAAGAGAGAAGAGAACAGGGACTGTCCATAAGCACTCAATAATCCAACATTGCTATGTTTGGGGGAAAAATCCTGACTACAGAAAGATACCTGGGTAGCTTTAGTACTGTGACAAATAGCTATGCATAGGAAGAAGCTTGGCAGCGCTACTCTCTGCTTATGGTGGTGGTGGGGGCACGTTTTCATGTGGATGAACTCTTCTTGCCCTATATCTCAAATGTGCAGGCGTAGAAATATCTTCATGGTCATGATGCTCTATTTTTCTGCCTCTTCTGTCCAACAGGGTTGCACCATGGATCACTGTTTCAGGCTAGCTGCGTCCCAGGGCAGATTTTTGTTCCCTGCTTCTGTTTGTTTATAACAGCCTCCAAGACTGCTGCAGAGCCAAGGAATGACTGGCTGTTTTCTCAATCTCAAATATTGGCTTGGAAGGAATGGGTTCGTCATTAGCTCGAGCACTCTTTAACTCACTTGCTAAAAGGAATGCTGCTGTGTCCCTGCTCTCTGATATCAATTGTAATAGCAGGCATAGAATGTCACCCTTTTCTTCCAGGCTCATCCAGCTAGATTAGGATAAACCAGTATGTACAAAGGCATCCAGTCCTGATGCAAATATAATTCAAGGGATGAGTATTAAGTCTCACACTCTGTTCAGATTTTTTTCTTTTTTCACTGTAGAAACTGGGAAATTATTTCTGTATCTTAGTTTCTTTGTGTCAGCTTTCCAACATGAGGTTTTAAAAAAGTTTTTCCTAAAGTTAAAAATGTTCTCCTACTATAAATCCTATGTCAGCCACAAATACACCAACTATTTTTCACTTGCTGAGTTGAGCCTCCTTCATGAAGATCACTTCTGGAACAATGTGACGGATTGAGTTATAGCAAGGAAGCCTAAAATAAATTCTAATTAAAGTGCAATAGGCTATGACTCTTTTGAATAAAAAGGAATAGAGGGAGGCTAAGGTTACTTAATTAAGGCTACTTCAGGCTTTTATTGTACTGAGAAGCACAACTTTGCAAGCCTAAAAGAAAAAGAAAAAGAGAAAAAGAAAAAAAGAAAAACAAACAAACGAAAAACTAGTCCCTCAGCAAAGTTCAAATGTCATTCTCCTTCTAAAAGAAAATGCAAGTGAAAACTGATTATCAGTGAACTGACATTAATAGGGCAGAATTTAGAGAATTAAGAGCTGGAAGGATCATCTTATGAAAGACTAATGGAGTTAAATATCATAGCTAAACATTTACCAAAGGGAACATAACAGTCTGCAATCTATGAAGGAAATGTTTACTGAAGAAATAAGAGGATTGGCTCACGCACATAGATACATATAAATAGTAAGGCAAGCTCTGTTGAAAGCAGTCTCTCTCTGTTCAGCATGAACTGAGATCTCAACATTTGTTTTAATTTGCGATGGCACATCTTCAGCTTTAAACATTTTATTTCAGCCTGCTCTTAATATTCAAAACAGGAAATGAAGAATGGTTCTGAAAGACGGATGGAAATGTGTCATTCTGAAGATGATGAAACTAGCCATCAGCTCTGTTTCAACCTTTACCCTTTGTCCTACAAGAACATTTTAGCCAGAGCAGTGTGATCTCCCCATTTTGTAGGGCCTGCATTTCTCCTAGAAGGCTTTCATGTTAAATACTAATATTAACTAATGAAAGGACTTCAGCTAAATTTTGCAGTTACTGGCCTATGTATATGCAGTCAGTCTTCTCTTCGGAAGCCATTCTTAAGGGAAGTTATAGAAATCCAAATCCTAGTTTTTAGAATATAATTGTTCACTGGACAAGACACTAAAACCCAAAGCATGTTGCTCTGATGAAGACAAGTACTAGATTAGGAGAGTGTGCAAAGCTGTCTTTAGCTTTCACAGTTTCGCAAAGAACCAAAAGCTGCTACTGATTATAGCCCCTAAAACCTCAACTAAACGTGAGGCTTCTCAGGAGATTTTTCGGGAATATCTCACCATCGTGGCATAACGTTTTTATCACGATGTTGTTTATGGTGGTGTCATGAAAATCTGAAGAAATTCTGCAACATAAATGTCATTATCAAGCCTATGTCTGTGTTTCAGCTGTTGCTAGCACAACGGTACATGAGCTGGGATGTTTCAGTGATGGGAGAACTCAATCAAGTCTAATTAAGAGAACTGAGGAAGGTCTAAGCATCAAATGTGGCAAGAAATGTTCACACACCTAGAGGAGCCTCTCTAACTCACTTCGTGCTCTGCTCACCTTTCACGTTCTGAAAGCTTTCTTAAGGCAATGATATAAAGCAGAAAGCAGAGATACAGAATAAAATTGTCTGCATAACCTTGTCTTATTTAATACCAATTTTATGAAGCACCTATCAAAAGGACCGATTAAAACATACTAAAGACGTCTGAGTCACCTGTCACAATTTTATAACTGAGGCTTGGTTTTTTTTTGATTCATTGTTGTGCTGGAAAATCGAGCTCACAGCTTTCAAACAAAGCAAACCAAAGTAGTACAGATATGTTTTGCTTTAGCAGTGACATGCACTTGGATATTCCTTTAGGACAGAGCTCAGGGCCTCAAAGAGAAAGGCAAAGATACTTACGTCAGATAGGTAGGGCTTTCCTTAGTTGCCATTGATAAAATCACTTTAAACTGAAACATCTGACCAAAACTGTGAATCACTGTCCAAAACATTACATCACATGTGAAAAAAAGTGAAATTATACATCTTGAAATGCAAACATTGCTTTTAGCAGCCTTTATAAAATGCTTGTTCAGTTCTATGGTAGGCACCCCCCAAATTTTTATGTTACAATGCATTTCAGATGTTTAGATGAAAAGGTGACACTAGAAAAACAAATACAGTTAGTAGTAGTGAAACACATTTACGCAAGAACAGAAGAAATGATCCCTTAGATAAAATTAATTGTTAAAATGAACTCTCATAGTTTAGTGGCACATTGATTTTGTCTCAGATCTCTTTTCCGTTGCAGGAATCAAATGGAAATCCATGCTGTGCCCTTGCTCCCATGACTGTCAGAATCCAGGTTGCCCTGGAGACATGATGTCACATTTGCAGAAGGGGAGCAGAGGGACCTCGGCCCCGCTGTCCTCCAGGGATGGCGCTGCTGAAATTCTTCAGTGGGCCTTCTTTGACCCCCGAGAGCTCGCAGACAAAGAGACGCAGGATAGTATTTGCAACATGAGATGCTACTGTAAATTAAACACTTACTAATGACAGATCAGAGGGATGACTTAAAAAAAATCTAACTTCCTCTTTCTCCACGTGCCTTTGGGAAACACACAATAATGCTTTTTAGCAGCACGGCCACAAGGACTGGGTATTTAAAGCAAGCAGACCAGCAAAATCCCTTGGTTTTATGAAAAGGTGAGATACTAGGTAGTGATTACTAGCATCCTGGGCACAAGAGCACACCCAACTAAGACAGTTCTCAAATCCACACATATTTCTAACAACCGTTCATCTGGAAACACTGGCTAGTATCTGCTGGAAATGGTAAGTAGAACAAGTCAGGCTCACAGGCTGAGCTTGCAGTCCATCCGTGGAGCTATGTAAATCCCTCGGCAGGTCAATACATTATTTCCTCCGTCACATATAGGATTTACTGCTTCCGTCACTGCACTGTCCTGTTAAATTATCGCACAGGAGGTTGGAGTTCAGAGAGGACTTTGGTACTCCAAGAACAAAAGCCTGGCATGTATGACATCAGCCTGCACACATGCACACACACACGATGAGCCTCGGGACAAAAGAGTGCAGCTTATCTCCCTCTTTGCATCGCCCGGCAGCAAATTGAGCATGCAGTGGAAATGAGGACAGCAAGGAGAGAATCTAGGAATATTGACTTCTTGGCCACATAGGCTGGAAATCGGGAGATCTTGCAGCAAGATGGGAAATGGGAATGGGTTAGAGAAAGATGCTGTGCAGAGGAAAAAAGTTTTACGTGCTGTTAAGAGAAAAAAGGCACATGCATGCGAAAGAAAGCAACAATTGTGCTGCTCTGCACAACATGGATTCTGCTTCCCTCAGCACCCTGTGGTTAGACACAGAGCTCTCACAGGGCAATTGTGAGTGGTGCTGGGTGGAAAGCAATGGACAAGAAGTAAGCGCGAGGAAAAGAAGGAGGAAGGCAAAAAAGATGACTTTGCAAACTCTGTTATTGCTGAGGAGACACCTTCCTGTAATAAAATGCTTGCAATTTGGATGTATTATTTTTTTTCTGAGTTGAGATGTGCCCAAATATTCTGCTGAAGGCCCTGTCCTGTGGCTTTGGAGTTGGCTGCTGCTCACAAGCAAAGCCATCAAATGCAGAACCCAGGGCAAGCAGCTTCCTTCCCCCTAGCCCGTCTCCATGAAGCATCAGTGGGAAGAGACGAGCTGTCACCGATGGACCTAACCTCTATAAATTTATGACAGACATTTTTAATCTAACTCCCTTGATATTTTTTGCCTTTGCCACACCTGTGGCAGTAAATTCCACCATTCGGGGAAACATTGTGCTAATTATCTCAGGTTCGGATCTGAGCCTCTGAAGTTGCACACTGCTTCCCCAGGCACTGGAACCAGAGCTGCGGTGGAGCTGCATTTTTGTAGTGGAACAGAGAAAAAAGCCTTTCTCAAACATAGTTTATACACCTCATTTTGATACATAAATGTAACTGAAGAGACCCATATTCAGAATCGACAATGGCAACAAATGTTAATTGCACAATAATATCTATCAAAACCAATATTCAGTGTGATCGCGTACTTGTGCTCTTCTCAGGGCAAACCACAATCGTAATTAATAATGTTATTAAATAACTTAATAATGGGATAGAGGCAGCTAATAAATTCTCGGGTGAGGTTAATGAATGGGATCTGGTCATTAGGTAGGCAGAGCTGAACAATTTATGAAGCATTTTAAGAGCTTCCCCAGAGGTGGTGAATCAGGGCTGATCTGCTCGGGTCCTTTAGTGAGCAACAGTAATAACAAATGAGTAAATAAAATCTCCACGAAACAGATGCAAAACAGCCTTTTCTCCTTTTTATCATGACCTTCCCCTAAGCTTTTTATTATTATTATTACTTTTTTTTTTTATACCAGAATAAAATGTTTTTCTGGCAATGACTTTTGAAGGAAACTCTGTACGATACAGAGCCTAACCTGATGGGAACTCAATATTATTATTTTCTTATTGGTGGTGGAGTTCTCCACCTCAGTAACCCATATACAAAAGCCTGCTTCTTGTCTTGACAGGTTTACAGTCTAGGTAATTCAGTGTAAAAGAACTAATGAACAATGCTTGAGGTAGCAATTTGTCTTCTAAAAGGTAACGCCTGTGGTGTTTCTGTTCATTCCCACATGCTTGCCTAGTCCTACCACGACCTGTAAATAGTATTTTTCTAAACAGAAAAAGTCTGCTGTCATTCCTGAGCAGGTAGGAACAAGCCAGGTCTTACTATCAGTATCAGGTTACTGTGACTTACTATTATACTGTTTGAGCATTTGAACTGTCGTAAATAGCATGGCTGCAAGGTCTTTTCACTTACTGCAACACAAAATGCGTTAGTTTAAAACCATCTCTGAGGTGAGCTGGGCTAACAGCAGGCACGTGGGCACCTATGATGCTTCAGCTGTCAAGCAGTACCAAAGCCGAGGGACTCAGCTGCTTTTGATGGCATGCTCTTAATCCACCAGGGAAGAGGGTTAAGGGTGAAGGGCACCGACAAGCTGTGTCAGAGCTTTCGGTGCAGGGACTGAAAGCTGTGTGGTGCTACTGCCCCCACACCAGCAGCAGCAGAAGCGAAGATGCCTTAGTCACTCCACAGCTACATCAATCAGTGCCCATAAGGTGGTTCAGCAGGCAAAGGGACAGAACTGAGAGGGGAAAGTAGGTTGTTATTCTTTAAGCCAGTGCAGCAAGACAAGCCTTTCTGTGACCATACAATTACATTATCCTATATTTGGAATAAATTGATAATATGCATACACTTACACACATTATGCATATATACGCCATACACACCCTAAGCTACCGTGAAGTAACATGCTTGGCAGCATTAAGTTGCAGAGCATTGTCCCTGCTGGACCTTGAACCTTCAGTTTGAACCCAGCCATGAACATCACCTCAGTGGTGACCCCAAGAATGATGAAAGCAACGGTGAGGTTTTTAAAAGGTAACTGAAAGTGTAAGAATTGTTTTTCTGAAGGACTGTGGGACTACAGCAGAAGAGGAATAATATTTCTAAAGAAGAAGTAGGAAAGTTGGAACAAATATTTTTGGTAGATGGTTACAGTCTGGGGTAACAGTCAGAACCAGTCTTCCCTGACAAATACCATTCACAGGTAAAAGGAAGGTTTTTAAGAAGTCTGTTCTCCCGGAGGACATGGAAAATTTTACTTTGGTTGCTTATGAATCGCAACCCAACAGAATGAAACACGGATTACTCTTCAAGCACAGGTAGCAGACTAACTTGGCAGATGATTATATAGGCAGAAGTGCTGTGCTGTACAGCGCTTTGCAAAGTGTTGTTTGAAAACCCAGATACACAGCGCAGCCAGAGATGGAAGCGCACCGTGGGCTACCACTGACCTCTAGTGGACAAAAACAGTCTAGAATTGGTAAAGCCCGTTTAAATCAAAACAGAAAATAACGTACGCAGTCTGTTCTTCCAAGATTCGTGTTTGGAAACTGTGCAAGCTACAGCCAGCACGGTATTAGACTTGAAAACAAAGGACTTAACTATTAGGAAGGTCTGACTGTGTGTCAGCAACTATCACACAGAATGACAGAACCAGAGAATCACAGAATTGTTTGGGTTGGAAGGGTTAAAGACCATGGTTAAAGACCATCTAGTCCCAACTCCCTTGCCATGGACAGGGACACCTTCCACTGCATCAGGCCAGTCAGAGTCCCATCCATCCTAACCTTGCAACATCTAGCGCAAAATCTAGAGTCAAATTGTCTATGGCAATAAGAAACCAGTGCACACTTTGAATTTACTAGCAATACAAACATGTCAACAATTGGTCAGTAAAATTAACAGGTTAAATTCACTCTCCTTTTCAGATACTTATTAAATAACTGAGTACTGTGGAAATTGTCTCAATGGACATTAGCAGAGAACAAATGACAAAGAAAAAATCCTAGGGAAACATGACCATACAAGTCAAATTATACTGAGTCTTAGTTTTATTTTTTTTTTTACAATCAAAAAATGCTTAAGTTAACATTCATATGTTTACAATGTCTGCCCCAAAGGACCTTGCTTGCTTCTCACTTTCAAGTTATTTTTGTAAGTGCTTTGAAGCTCTTTTTCAAGCTAATTGAAACAAAAACAATCCGAGGCACATCATTTTTTAAGGCTAACCTTCAGCTGAAACATACACTGACGGGTGTACCCAAACTGTTAATGTGCAATACAGGTTTCCTTTCCTTTATCAGCAATGTCAGCCTTAACTTCATTCAGAAGACTCATCCAGAAGGTAATGAAGACTTTTATTTTATTACTGTTTTTGTTTGTTGTTTTTTTTTGTGCTTTCACGACCAGTAAGGTTTATGGGATATACTTGGTCAAAGAGGCAAGAAAATGGGATCTTGCATCTGGCTTTGCAGAAGTGCTTCATTACTGTTGTGAGTTGTCCTTGTTTCCTTTGGAACCTGGCTCACACAAGCCAGGATCCATATCTTAGACATCTCTTCTTGCCTCAGAATGACAGGGAATGGAAGAAGCAGGAGAATCTTAAGGCCTGTGTACTCTTTCCATCGCAAGTCCGTGAAACAAAGAAGGAAAGAAATCTACCAGGAGAGCAGGATAACAGTCAACGCACCAGACTTATTGTCTAAATACTACTCCAGAGCAAGAGACAGATACTATCTCAGTCTTTGATTGATATGAAGCCAATTTGTGTGCCGAAGTTAGTGCCATCACGAAAGTGAGAATAAAATTTTTCAGGATGGCATGCAGTACAGAATGTGATATTTTGGTTCTGGTCTGTGACAGAATCATCTTGGATGTTCTCTGGAAGAATCCCACCACTCTCAAGAAGAATCCTTTATAAAAGACAAACAGAAAACAGTAATTTTTGTACATCTTCACATTCCTATCATTCAGACAGCACCTCAAGTACCAATTGAACTAATTGTGCCAATATTGTAGTTGGGACTTTTACTTTTTTTTTCTCCCAATATTAGATTAAAATATTGCTTTTCTGCAACCATTAAAACACATAATTTGAGCATTTTTTTAATATTCCAGAAACCAGTATAACAATAAAATAATAGCTGAAACCCAGCAAAGGTGAGCAGATACCTTTGACTTGAAGGTATCATTTGTTGATCTGCACATTACTTAGAGAGCACTTTAAGATGGTGAGGATCCTCACCATAGTACTGCTGGGTAATACTCTATTTTGATAATTAGTGTGGAATTAACACTACAGGTTCTTTTGCTGTCATCTCTAGTTCAGCACAAAAAAAAAGTGCATATTATGGAAATGCGCTCAGTAGACTTACCGTGTGGCTCTTCTAATATCAATATATGGAGTTGCAGAGTCAAAGTGTCTCACACACTTTGGATCAATTCTGTGAAACTCTTTAGCTGATTCGTGAGGAAGTTTATAGCAGCAAGGTCCTACAGAAGGGCCCAGGACCACGAGGATGTCTTTCACGTTACAGCCATATTCAGATACCATCGCATTTACTGTGGCCATAGAAACTCCTAACAACGTGCCTTTCCATCCTGTGAGAAATAAGAGGTTGAAAAAATGTATAAGTTTTCTCTTTAATTTTATAATAACTAAAAGCACGTTATTATTCAAAGTATAAATGAATAGATACAGCAATTCTTTATATTAAAAAACAACACATCAACAACTGTCATGATTTTATATGGTGATATGATACGATGATGTGGTATGATTATGCTATCACCATTTTGTGGAGTTGTAGAGAGGAGAGTTTGGATTAGGATTCCTGAATTCCTTTTTCCATGTGTCCCAATTTTGGCAGCTAGAACACATTACCGCTCCTCTGATCTTGGAACATTTCAGTGAGAATACGTCGTAATAGAAATATGTTAGAGTGAGAAACATATTTTTATAACACAGTAAAAATGTTTTTACTGTTATTATAGAAGAAAAAAAAAAAGAAGGCTCAAGTCTCTAGCCTTACACTTTACACTTTGGCATTGTTCAGAACAAGTAGAAGAAAGTTCTGCCTTGAGTTCTTGTATCTCATTTTGAGTCCTAGGAGGTCTTTGCATTGCACAGGGAGTGTCTCATTCTGATGGATAGGATATCCTAATAACTTTTCTCCTGTTTTTCAACATCCAAAGACTGACATGACCTTATACCTAATTGTCTGGATTTGTATGCAGAGCAACACGTGTTCAAGTTAAACACAATTTGAGTGGGGCTGGCAAGGAAGGAAAGGATTTAGGCAAGAAAAACTATAACTGGAAACCTTGCAAGGAATGTGATCTGGGAATGAGGGCCATAACTTGGGAGGTAGAATGTGGGAGTTCAGACTGGAGATGGGAGGTATGCTTGGAGAAGGCAGCAGTGTGGGCTGGGCACAGTATGGTGAGTCAGGGAAGGCAGAACAAGATAAATGAAGAGGCAGCAAGGAAAGAAGCATATACAGATTGAAATATTTTACAGCTATGAGGTTTGATGTAAAACAGTGTAAAACTTCAAACCCATAAAACTTTCAAGAGTGGATAAAATTATTTCCATCCCTTCTCCCCCTTAAAAACCACAATATTCCTCTCTCTCGCAGACAGCCATGGTAGAATTCTCGTTCCGCTTAATTTCTCTAACCTAAGCTTACTAGGTTAGAGAAACCTACAGAAAAAAACAACTTTATTGAAGGAAAATTAAAGTTTTGATTCCCTTATGAAAATTCACAAATATAAAAGTGTGTATATGCAGGTGTGTACTAGCATCAAAGCTGAGGAGAAACTCGTAGCCATGCATTCTCTCTGACCTCATAAATACTTTTTTTCTTTTAATAAAACATCCCCAAAAGTAAAATTTCACTATGGTATACATATTCTAGCCTAACAGCTGGGACATACACTTCAGACACTTCCCCAGGCTGTCCTAACCATCCCTGACCACCCCTACTTCAGTTTTCTCGTTGTTTGGGTCAACTAAATATTTCTTCTGATTCAGAATGATTTGGGGTTCGCTCTGGTTTTGAGGACATTTTTTACATATTAAGTTTGATGGGGCAAAGAAAGGATTTATTTGGTTTTGGCTACCAGCTCAGAAAAATAAATGTATAAATGCATAAATAATTATTATTGTAGCTATAAAATCAACCAATTTCATAGCTTGGGAAACAAATTATTCTCAATGCTAGCTTTTTTTTTCTTTTTTTTTTCTTTTTTTTTTCCCCCCAAGATACAGGCTTAAAAAGCAAAGGACTAAATAGTTACATAATCTTTCATTTATTCATTTTATTTATGCGCCTTCAGTTGCTAATTTTAAATTCTTTGTCCAAAGTTCCCTCAACAGGGGTCTTCTAGTTATTTTGATTTCTGTGATTTAAAATTCCTACCAGAATGAGCAGCACCGCAGGCTTTTCTGACAGGATCAGCAAACAGTACAGGTATGCAATCGGCTCCTGGAGCTGCTATTGTAACACCTTTCTGATCCGTAACTATTCCATCATAACTGTCAGGCTCTGTCTTTCCCATAATACACACAGCATTAGCATGATCAGTCTGTCAAAACAAAACCAGAATGTGCATAGTGATGAGACAGTAAAAAAACATTCTGACTAATGTATTTTTTTTCATGAAACACTCTATTCTGCACCAACTGTTCTGCATGGAAATCAGGCACTCCCCTGTTTAAATGACATGCAGATGTATCAGTAGAAAGACACCAAAGAAGTGTTGTTGTTTGTTTCCTTTTAAGAGAAACTGTGCTGATCATTTATCTGACTATTCTACCCTGTGGTAAGTCAAATGTTAGAATATACTTGGAAGAAACAGTGCTGCTTCTCCATATTGCACCAAATGGCTGATAGTTTGGATGGCTGTTCCCACAGATAAACTGCCAGAGTAAATGTTTTAATTGCCCTGCCTTTCACAAGTTCTTCCTGAGAAAGATAAGAATAATGCCTACAGTTTTAGCCAGTGATGCATGAAGGAAGATTTGATCAGTTTATGTAAATCTAGTGTTTGATAAGGTACCTTGACTCTGTGAAAAGTCTCTGGGTTAAATCCTGCAGCATTAGCCAGCCTGCGGAGATTTTCTTTAACAACAACTTGTGGGTCCCTCCTCCTAGAACTGCTGAAGAGATTGCAGGAGCTTAGAGCTGGTATGTAGGAGATCCCACCTGTCCTTGTGGTGAATCCATGGAGGAAGATATCATCTGACAAGGCAAAAAGACAACAAACAATTGCTTTTAACAAAAGACCAGTCCAAATATTACGTGGCTTTATACTGAAGATAACTGGAATTGGTCAAACAAGTTGAGTGCTGCTTTACCTCTTATTTAAATCTGACATTTAAACTGAAGAATTCTAAGTTTCCTTCTTGCTCATAATCATAATCCTCTGCGGTCTAAATAGAGGGGTTTGAGTGAGATGGAGTCCTGGCAGATACTGCCTGTCTTTTTATAGAGCTGTAGTGCAAACCCTACAAAAAAGCCAACTCACGGAGGAAAAGAAGAGTCGATTTCTAAAGCAACATTCCAAGGTTGCATCCCCCAAGCTTTTCTGGCAAATGAAGTATTAGTTCTCAAGACTTCACACAATCTCAAACATCTTTTTGAAGTACACTGAGAGGATCAAGAACTAGCGTTTTTGAAAAATCTTCTGTGTTTACAGTGTAGAGACTTTATTGTGGTCTCGTGCACCAAATGGAATCACTGCGGGTTTGTTTTTTTCGGTAGGGGGGAGGGTTCTGCATGGCAAAGCTGAACAAAGAGACTCTTAGAACTGCTTTTTGCTATCTTAATAGCTGACAAGCTCAGTGACATAATCAGAGTTGAGATTCAGAATATCTTTTATGCAGTGTGATCAAAAGTCACAGACGAAAACTTGAAGGACAACGAAGGCAGATGGCTTTAAGTAACTAGAGTACCTTTTAGGTTCTGGGTCATTTCAGACATTTTTGGGGAAAAACAGTTCCAAATTTTTGCAGTAGGAAACCTCTCAGCTTCCCTCTGAATCAAGAGACCCCACAATTACATTAATTGACAGACATACTGCAGTAAACTGGGTCATTCCACGGCAGGGACACTGAGACATAAGTCTGATTAACCAGGAGCACATAAGGCTGAAGACTGGGGCAAACTCCCGTCCTGTCTTTTCAGAACATGATGGTAACTCCCAGAGCGTGTAATCCCCAGACAGAGTGGAACAGATTTTACTGCCTGCAATAATGCTCTCACTAAACCTAGGTTTCTCCTTCCACTGATCATGCCCCAGGTCCGGAACAGACTTGCAGGTCTTTTACTCTATCTCCCTTGACACTTTCCCTATTACAGACATTATTACAGCACCATATGGAGATATTTGCTGCCTGAAGACATTTCCAAATCCTACCCATTTTGAAATTCCCTTGAAGAAATATGCTTGCGAACAGTCTACATAAAATCTATTAGCTGCTGTCCACTTTACCTGGGATCAGGGAAGACTTGAGGATGGTGAGCTCCCCTTTCAGACTCGGCAGGCTTTCCAAGTACATCTGAATCTCACTTTGGATGAGCGCCACGTCCTGTGTGGAAAGTGTTTGCCCTTCACTCTGAGGTTCAGTTATCTGTAGGTTATTACAATCAGATGCCACCTGTAAATCCTCAAATTCAAACTGGTAGACGGGAGTAAAGAGATGGTCTATATATACTTTCATTAATTCTTTCCTTAAGGTAGGGAGAATAATTTTAATGGTGCTTATGTCCTTTTCATCAAGTCTTTGTTTGATGGTGTACAACGCAGCAGCTGTAGTCAGAGCACGTACCACCTCAAGTCTTTTCTTCAGACTCTGGAAATCTCTCAGAGCTGGAAGCAAGGAATCTTGCTCACCCTTCCATTCACTGCCCTGCACTTGGCAGCACATGACATAAACAAACGGAGCAGGGATGGAAGAGCACTTCTCAATAGTTTCCAGAGTGTTACATAGCAGTCCTTGGACGTTGTTCTGCAAGATGGCTGGTAGGCTGAACAGATCAATCAGTATTGCTTCCACCATAGTCTAGGCAATTTAAAGATTCCTACAAATAGCCAAAGAAAAAAAAAAAAAAAGCCAAGATGACACCATTAGTCCAAACACATAGAGTTATGTTATTAAAGCAATGTATATAGTGATGTTGTGTAGATAAGGTGACATAGCTATAATTATTGTCTTAGGATTTCCTCCCCTGCATTAAAAGGAAATGCAAAAAAGTACTGCAGCAAAAGAAAATTACAGAAAATGCGAAATATTTTACATTTATTTAAATTTCCGTACCACCACACCTACCTCAGTTTTATCCCAGATCAGAGATGAGAAAAGGTTAGTCCCTGATACTAGATTTATTGATTCAAATACCCCACATTAACATAACGATCTTCTTGGCCTCTGAGTGCTTGGACCTCCTGTAAGGCTAATCAGACATGGAGGTTTTCATGCTATCAGCTTGCTGGGACTGGAGGATTTTCTAGAACAATTTTTTTTTGAGGCATTTCACACACGTATCGCTGAGTTGGAGCTCATATCTGATACCCTTCCTGGCAGTATGGGTGCTGGGCTCTGAGCACAGCCACAACTTTCCCGCTGACCTCCGCAAGATTTTTTATACTTCTCCCTTTTGCATAACCGAAAATATCAATTTGCTCATTTCCGGCTTCTACATTGAGGTGTACATGTTAGGCAGAGTTCTTCTTCTCAGGACACACAGGAACTCAGCACAGGATACCAAAACTTCACCTAGTAACATAAGAAATACACACAACCAAATGAAAACAATAAAACACTGTGCACAGCCTCTGGTTTGTTTCTTCACTATGCTAGCTGCAGTCTTTGCTCTGAAATCAAGTTGCACTGAGATTATTCAAAACTATCCTGTAGTTCACGGCTTGTCTTGTGGCTCATGGTGTACTTTCATTTTTTCTGTGTTGTTTTTTTACACCCCCTCTCTTCTGGGCTTCCTGTCTGCTTTGGAAACCTGCCTATCTCTTTCTTCCTTTTTCTGCTATGAGAGCATATTTTACATATTCCCTTAGAAGCATCTTATTTTATTTTCTCTGTCCTTGATAATTTTTCACTGTTTCCAGTGAAAGCCTCCAGAGGTATGGATCAAAACACTGGATCCCTTTTCTTTGGGAACCTTGAGCAGATGGCTGTTTCATGACTAAGCACTGTGCTTTATCTGGGACGAATGTGACTCAGCTTTATCACCAGTGGGAAGACTTCATAATTATTTAGATTATTCCTTAATACTGCCATTTCTCTGCACAGGAATGAATTGTGCATGAGCACAAATTAATACCTGATCAGAGACCCTTGTTTTATTGGACTGTTTATTCAGAGGAGGTTTTACAGAATACATTCTCTATTTTCTTCATTGTTCTTTCCTCCAGACTGGAAGAAAAACAATCCTGACTGAAAATGATGTTTTCCTTTGTGTGACTTGAACACTTACAAAGATTAGTTAGCAACTATCAAAACAGGTGAACGGAAAGCATCAGAATGTGACAGCAGATAAAAGCATCTGCCAAGGAATTTATGACTCTCGATTTTGCTCAGGGTGTTATTTGCACACAACTGATAACAGATTTTAGAGAAAACAGCTTGCAAGGGAAACAGTGTCGAAACAGACTCATATCAAACATCATGACTTGGGAAATCCAGAGATTTCTTTCCTTACCCTGACTCTCTCTGTGGGAGGTCAGTAAGAATATGACAAGTCCCAACCTAACTATAGCTAAAAGCCTCAGCAAAGATAGTACAACAGAGGGGTGTAGTGGAAAAACAGATTATTGCTCCACTTCAGATACGTCAACAGAGGAAAGTAAGTGGAATTCATTGTTGTCCTCACATTTCCCCATGAGAATACCACCAAAGAAAGGGTGGAATGAAAGTGTTTGCTGAGGGAGAGGTAGCTGCCTGCATTGTTATTAAGCTGTCTATGCATTGCAAAAAGTCCACAGAAGCAATTATTGAGATGTACACACAAGAACAATGGGGCTGAGTCACCCTCATATCCTTCCAGTTTTGCATCACAGAGTTCTACTGAGGTCAGTGGTGTCAGAAGTAAATTTGCTTAGACTCGTAATACAAATTCATGACTGCTTTCTAAGTCCCCCAAACAAAACCCTTCTCAAAATATGGGCTTGCCAAGCAAATCAACGCTTTGACTTATTAGAAATGCATTTATGGTTATTCAGGTTTTAAGCAACATGCTCTAGGTTCCGTGTTAAATGGAAATTCACACTGCACATAACTGCATCAGAGAGCATTAAGTGCTCTAATAAAGCAGTTGTGCGTTCCAGTACACGGTGTAAGACAAATACTTGCACAAACTTGAAGCCAAGGCCACCTGTCAGCCATTCCACTCACTCTCTGAAACTCTGTCTGCACAAAAATTTGGAGAGTACTAAGATTCTCTAGCACAGGCTTCAAGAAAATAAAATCAAAGAAAATGACAGATGACGAGAAGAGAGGAGAGGTAAGGAGAAGATCAAGAGTGAAAAGGAGAAATGCAAAGTGAACATAGAAAAGAAACTATGAAAGACGTAATGAAAAAAGAAACTATGAAAGACGTGAGAAGTCAGAAAACCCAGAGGTCCAGTTCTGAAAATTCTCTGTCGGTCTAGACAAGATTGCTGGCAATTTCCTGCATCTGTGAGTCCTACAGATCATCTTATCGTACAGAAACACAGAGAACTGACATTGTTCTGGGAAAATAGAACAGGAAAGAAATATTTAACACCATGCCAGAGAGAGATGCCCAGAGAAAACATTAAAGCAGTCCAAATCAACAGGGATAAGAGCACACTTGCAATAAAACTTCAACAACAAAGCAAAACAAACAAACAAACAAAAAAACTTTAAAAACCTCTTAACTTGGATTAAAATAAAACATTACGCCTCTCTTAACTCAACGGTATTTAGGAAAGGTGGAAGAAACAGAAATCAGCACTTAAAATTAAAAAATTGAAGTACACACAGTTTTTATAAGTAAAGTCGAGTTTAAAACACAGAAATTACTTACAACAGGCAGTCAATCCTTTTAACTTCTCGCAAGATATCATCTGCTATAAACACACATTGCCAGCTTTATATATGTATCTCACTTCTCACTGTCAGTCTTGCGGCTGATTTGTACAAGATGGAAATTCCTATTCTAGGTAAGATTGGAGTGGGAACCTGTATTTCTTCTTTGTGATGAGACCCTGCTTTGTTGCTGTCACTATCCCCAGGAAATAACAAACTGTACTGAAAGGCATCACCGTGATTAAGGACTAAACCCGGAAGCAGCATTAACCCTGCCATGTAACTTACTGCTGTCATCACGCGTGCCAGTGCATTTGCTTTGCACAATCTCAGATTCAGAGACGTATGGCACACCAAAGCAGAACAAGAATACAAAGAAATTAAGGGGAAACTTGTGCAGACCAAAAGTTTCCTTTTCTGAGGGATCTATAAGGCAAGGCATGCGTACTGGCATGTTCCAGGGAAGGATTTAGCAGTCAGGCAAGAAAAAGCACAGTCAGAAAGGCTCCAATAGAGGTTAAGAGATGCCAGTCTTCACTGCCACCACCTGAAATGAGGAAGGAAACTTCTCTTTGGAGCAGTGAGAAATTTTGCAGCGCTTGGTAAAAAAAGCCAGTGTTTTGACAGGGCAATTCAACCGTCAGAAGGTAAGTAGGGGAAAGTGGAATTTGTATCAGGGTTTGTCCAAGAATCATATGATAATAAATACATTTTCTCAGCCTTGCTAAAATCATTGTCATAGCAATGATAAGTATATGACAACTGAAGAAACAGACACGAAAAATTAAAATATTTTTTCCATGAACAGAGGAATCTGTAAAGTCGAATTTCCTACAAATTGCTCTTCTATGACTCCTACCCCTCCTTTCTCTTCAAACTGAAATACACCTACATTTCTGCCAGGTCCAGGACACACCTCTGGAGTCCCCTGCCATTTCCCTTCTTGTTTTGTCTTCCAGCATACGCTGGGCAAAGGGATGAGAGCTGAACTCTTCTAGCATTCAGTCCCAAAGGGAACTGATGTGGGTATCTTGTCCTTCCTCTTCTGCCCAGCGGAGGAAGTTTACATGAAGTACATTTTCAATTTTCATGAAGTTTGCAGAAAGCAGTTATCTTTGAGGCTTTCAGGCCACTGTCAAATGTGGCTGAACTAGGGCATGGCATTAAAAATTAACAGCAGGGGCTCGACAAAGAGAGACCAACAAAGCAATTTTCTTTCCTTTAATCAGACTAAGGAAGAAAAAAAAAGACTTACAGGGATTATTTTCAGTACAGAGTCCTGTAAAGGGATAAAGAAAAGGTCTGAAAATTGTCAGGATACAAAACAATACTGAAAATGTCAAACTAGGATTACTTCTCCAGCTGGTGTATTATACTGAGTTTCTGCCATCTCATAAAAGGGATGAAATAAACCCACCATATGCAGAGTCAAGCTGTTAAATTAAAAAAAATGTGGAATTTAATGTTAAAATTATTTAGCCTGGAATTGTGAGGAATATGTGTGTAGGCAAGATGGGTCCACGACTGCACATTAAGACTAGAGGGAATGGCCTCAAGTTGCACCAGGGGAGGTTGAGGTTGGAAATGAGGAGACATTTCTTCTCAGAAAGAGCAGTCAGGCACTGGGACGGGTTGCCCAGGGAGGCGGTGGAGTCACCGTCCCTGGGGGTGTTTAAGTGAAGGTTGGACATGGTGCTTAGGCACATGGTTTAGTGGGTGACATTGGTGGCAGGGGATGGTTGGACCAGATGATCTTGGAGGTCTTTTCCAACGTTTATGATTCTTTTTATTTATTTTTATTTTTTGGAACTCAACAGCACTCAGAAAAACTTAGGTCCTCTGCAGTGCATATCGAACACTAACAAATTATGACAGAAACACAGTTTAATACAACGCCACTCGCTAACTCTGGGGACATAAAAGCGCCGAAGAGCTATATAAACGTGCCCCAGCCGCGGGACAAGCCAGGCCGCCCTTCCCCTCTCAGCCCTACGGCGCAGCCCCCACCCCATTTCTGACAGGCTGCGTCGTTCCCCACGCTTCAGCTCCGTCTCCTGCCAGGCACGGCCGCCCTCCCCCCGTCCCCTAGCGCCCTTTGGAAGCCGGCAATGGCCGCCTCCCGTCACACCGCCTTCCTCCCCGAGGTTCCCCGTCCGCCCCCAAGCGCCTGAGGCCGCGCCGCCCCACGGCCCCATGCCCGGCGCTCCCCGGCGGTTTGGGCGGGAAGGGGCGGCGGCGGCCATTACAGCCTCCCTGGGGGGGCCGGAGTGTGTAGGGCGGCCGCCTGGCTCCGTTCCCCTTCCTGCGATTTTTGGGTGTTTGGGGCTCTGTGCCACAAGGGGAAGGGCTCCTCCTTGCTGAGGGGTGTGAGGGTGCTGGGGGAGCACGATAGAGGGGAGAAGTGAGGGATGGCCGCACGACAGTAGCAACAGCCCTAAATACGAAATGATAAAGGTGGTTTCCTGGCCAAGCATACCACCTTGCAGACGCAGTTCATCTGTGTGCCATCTAATACGCTGAAGATGCACTTTGTGTCAAGTCACATTTGCATGTTTTCAACACAGTTTAGTTCCACTTTCTATTACAGTACAGATTTTCTTCATTAATTTATGATATCTGAAGTGATACCAAGATGGTACTAAATGTTTTCTAGTCATTGGGGTTTCTTTGTAGTGATACTGGTTTGTGGTTTCCAGTGTGACAGCTTTCTCCATTTATTTTCTGTCATAAATTAAGGGTAGTTTAATAGTTAATACACAACTGCAGTATGGTAACTGCAATAATGTAAGCATTCAGGCTAAATATGAAGATATAAATTGCATTTAATAAGCTCTAAATTGCTTTTAAGATGACTGCAGTAACATGCTCTATGTGACCTTGCTTGAGCAGAGGAGTTGGACTAGATGGTCTCGGGAAATCCCTTCCAACCTCAACCATTCTGTGATTCTGTATTTCTGTGATTTAAAAAAAATAAGGACCTGTTCTTTGGAGAAGCCAGAAGAATATTGCAATATTTTATTTAATAAAACTGGAAGATAGAGTTCTAATTCTCAGTCATCATCTTTGAGCATCTGCCCATTGGTAACCTCTTCTTGGTAATAAAAAATGAACAAAACCAAATTGAGTGTATATGATTATGTACATATAGCTAAACAAAATTTAGCGTAAGGAAGTCCTTAGTATTGTACCCTTACGTTAATAGTTACCAATTAAACAGAATGTTGATAACACAATTCGCTTCTCTTTTATGTCTTTGTAGGTCAACTCTTGTATAAAATGGCCAAGCAGAATTATCAATCACTAACTGAAGTGGTAAAACAAGTTGCAGAGCAGCAGCATTTACAGTCATCAGAAATAGAAAAAAACAAAGCAGTTCTTTTCCAATTACAGGTAATAAGCTTTCTTTAGAGGAGTTTAATTCATTTAATTTATTCATTCAATTTATTCATATTCCTGTGAACAAGATAAGGTGATTGTACATTTTTTTCTGAGTGTTTGCATTTAAGTGTAAGGCAGCTATTCTATTCCTCTGTGTGGTATTTAGGCCTTGCTGAAACTGCATGTGTATCATTATTTGGAAGGTTGCTCCTTAGCTAAGACTTCATTAGAGTAAGTTTTAGCAGAAGTTTTTATTTATTATTATTTTGAGAAAAAATGCTGAAATAGCCACAACATTAAATAATCAAAATAAAGTTAGAGCTTTTTGCATTAAAAAAAAAAAAAGATTTTGAAAGCATCCCTTTTATCAGGTTTTCCAAAACTATCTTTTTTTCTTAGCATACAGAATGCTTTTTTTTTTTTTCAGAATATTTTTTCTCTGCATGTTTAGAGGATGTCCATTTTTATTTTACTTTTATTTTTAGTTATTTTGTAAAACATTAGATATGTGTAGTATTCCTGAAAACTAAGTAATCATTTCTGTTACAATCTCTCACAGAATTTGTTAAGCCTTCAATTGTCATTTAAACTTTGATACCAAATGTTTGTCAAGAGACATACATTTAAGTATGAGGAAAACCACAACAATGTTCAGACATTTTTGAGCATAAGAGAATGCAAAAGGAAATCCTATTATAATATCTGCAAATAGCTCTACAACTGAAATAACTGAGATTTGAAATTTTGCACAAAGGTATCTTATCTGAAGGAGCAGTGAAGACTTCTATTGGTTAGGAAGGTGTTATAACTGGCCACACCTTGCAAGAAGATTTCTTCTAATAATATACTGTAATATATATACCTAATAATATTTCTGTAACATACTATGACGATGTTGTAACAATTAACTTATGATCAAGCAATTAAGAGTTTCAGTTTTCAAAAACACACAGAACTTTACAGTCCTAGATAATTAATTTAGCTAATTTCTTTTCTTCCTCTCCAACACCTTTCTTTTTCTTAAAAAAAACCACTACCATCACCACCACCACCAAAAAAAAACCACACAAATGTTAGGAAATTCCATACAAACATTATTGTTAGCAGAATAACTAAATTAAGTAGTTAGGAACTGAATGCAGAACCGCTTGTTCACCTTCCAGTCTATTCCCATGTGTATGTGTCACAGTAGACATGTAAGACTGTAATTTCCTTTCCAAAATCGAAGATCTTTTCCATTAAGATCTTTTGTCCCCAGTAAATGGTGGCAGAGATACTGATCCTGCTAAAACTGTAACCCAGGATTTCCAAATTAAAAGTTATGCAGAAACATTTTGTTCTTAACAGTTGATAATGCCTTATTCTGTTCAAAGCATTGAATAAGATACTTCATAGCACATATAATGCTTCCATTAGAGAAAAGATAATAGGCAGCATAAATCTCAGTGCAAATTCTCTCAATACACAATAGTTGGCTGTTACTTAGGGTGGGATTCATCACAGCAAACTTGCATCACCTACAAATCAGATGTTAAACCCATATTAGTCATCTAGGCTACCTCTGTAGTCAACAAAGAGAGACAAACATTTCTGAGGCAGCGATTCAGCCCTCCCATCTTATGATGGCACAAAGTACTGCTTCCTGGAGCTGTTTGCTTCTCATCAGTGAGAAGATGTAGAGGCCTTTGTAGGACTAGGTGCCTATTTCTTAGAGGTTTAAAAATAGCTGGGATTAATCTTAATCTCAAATTTCCAGTGATGAAGACAGGATGAAGACTTCAGTAGAACAGGCTAGTTAGGTTCCATCACCCATCCATGTGTTTCTGTGTGTGTGTAAGTGTGGGTTTAGTACCATGTGGTTTTAGTCTGATTTGGGCTAAAAGAGATTCTGTCTCTAAATAAACTTTAAGATTGGGTTTGATCCATCAAGTACTATGTATCTTGTAAATATGGGGAAGTCAAAGTAATTTGAATAATACTTCATTTCATATTTTAGACTCAATCTAAGGCGAGAAGCCTAAGCTATTCCTCCATTATGTCTCTAAGGTGATGATTTTAGGAAATAAACTTTAATTCAAACCCCATTAAGAAAGTGAAGTTTCTGTTAAAGAAATATAAATTACGGTGCTTAACTAGATACCTGGCATCCTCTCAAATAAAAATACTCTTAACTGAATGCTGAAATATTTTACAGGCTAAGTTTCAGGAACTAGAAAAAGAAATGAATTCTATCCTGTTAGAAACAAAAACAACAGAAAGGGAAATATATCTGCAAGACGATGCCATAGAAGTGACAAAGTATCACTGCGAAAACCTGGAGGCCCAAGTCAGAGCCCTATATTCTGAAAATATGAAGCTGCGGTTTGATGCAGAAACAATACACGAAGAGTATGAGATGACATTTGCAAGAAATAGCGAATATCGGGAAAAAATAAAGGCTCATAAAAATCTCTTTTGGGAGATGGAAAGTAAAATGCCAGTTATGATTGAGCTTGCTAAAAAGAAAGCCATCGTTACAGAGCTGAGGACAAAGAAAGAGCAGTTAATGCGTGATCTCAAGAATCCAGAAGGCTCTGTTATAAAACAAGTGCAGGTACCATACTTCCTCTTTGATTGATTCCATTTTGTGTGAAATAATTTTGGCATAGTTTAATATGATTATTTTGTCTAATAAGTTTACATCCACGATGAATTGACTAGGGGAATAGAGATTCATTTAAAAGGATAGATTAATTGAAGAAATTAAGACATCAGTCTGCAGTAAAAAAATCATCAGCCCCAGTTACATGTATATTATTTTAAAGTGTTCATTCTATGACATTGAATGAACTCAGCTAAGAAAAAAATTACAGGGTTGTAAATTAAAGTTTATCATTGCCAAGTGATTTGTGGGATTATGTGGGTTGTTGGGTAAAGTTACGTGTACACTTTTCAGCATTCATTTTTCAGCAATGGAATATAGCCATGTTTTTATACTTTTTATCTAAGAGCGTAATACTCATTTAACTTTGTTGTCAGGTAATGAACTACAGCTGAGCTGTTTGCCAACGGGAGGTAGGTTTGATAAGGTGATAAAAAGGAGGAGGCAGAAAGCATTCATTTGTTTTGGTGTTTCAGTCTAACACTGTTTTTGTTAGAGCCTAGTTGCAAGACTTATTAAAAGCTAAAATGTTGGAAGTCCTCACCACAAAATTTTGCGAATATGTGAGCAAACATGTATGAGTTTGAAATGAAGTCACAAATTGCCGCTGTGATGCAACTTGTGTTATTGAAAATGTGGTGTTACTTTATTCAAGTATAATGATGAAAACTTTGTTGTACAGGCAACTTTTAAAATCTCAATAAATGAAGACTGTGATCATTGTATTTGCCTGTGAGAAAGAAAACTATCTCAAATATTACAGTAAATATTCACAGATTTTGCATTAAATTAAATTTAAAACAAAATTATAAGCATCCAAATGAATTCAGATTCCTGTGTTGTTACAGTTGTTTGTATATTTTAGAGCAAGAGAGTATCTTTTAAAGTGTATAAAACCATATTATTAAGTATTTTAATAATCAATTTTAATTATGATTCTTAAATTATTAATTTAATTCCTAACGATTATTTTAATGTGCAACTGTGTAATAGATATTTATCTCACCTTTATTAATGAAGTAAGACTATTAAAAGGTGACAGTTGTAATAAGATGAGCAGATGTATTTCACAACCTTTTAAACAAGGGGATTTCTCTATCTTAAACCCGCAGGAAGAAATTACACTTTTAAAAAAGGAGATCACATCAGTGAAAGAGTTCATCAATAAAAAAACAGATTTGCTGGAAGAAGAAAAAAAAATGCATGCTAAGCTTAGAAAAGAAATTGAGGTGAGTCGTTTCAATAAAATATAATTGCAGTTCTCTGATAAAAGGTGGATAGTGCAGGTGAAGTTTGGAGTACTTTATACAGAGTACTTTATACAGGGTTGCTGGCCATGCATTATTCAAGTACATATGGTGACCGTGCTGTCTTAAGTTTTTGGTATTGCTAGTCTTTCTAAAGTTCAGAATTTAATTGTTATTGTGAGATGAAGTTATGAACATTTTTTCTAAAGTCTCCTAAGAAGGAGTTCAGCTTTTAACTTTTGGAGTGAAGTTCTGAAAAGAAAGATGTCACTGAATGGTAGTAAAGTAAGATGTCTGTTTTGTTATTTCTGTAATACTTTTGAAATATTTTAAATCTCACTACTGACTTGATTATTCATGACTTTTCTCATGGTTCCTGATACCACATCAATGTGAGAATCAATTGCACCAAGAAAATGGTTTTCCAATGAATCTCTCTAATTTAAGTTGATGTTAAATTAAGGATAACAGAGCAGCTAATATGTAGCTGACAAGATAAAATTCTGATAAATAGTTAAACACTTCTCTTTTTAGGTAATTGAACTGTATGTTATGTTTTGTTCCGTACTAAAATACTTTGCATGTCTGCAAGGGCTTTAGTTTGGAACTTTCACATCATTTATCGTGTTAATTCAAATAAATTCCACAAAATGTAATGATAAAAGCCTGATAATATAAAGATTAACAGAACTGAAGTTAGCTCTATTGCCACTGTAAAATGCAGGAGGAAAAAAGAATTATCATTCGTGTTATGGGAAATGGCAGAGAATTTTTAAACTGAAGAGCAAAGCACAGCCACTTTAGTCTCTGCTATTCAGCGTCTGAAAAAATAATTTATTACCAAGGCAACAGCTTCCTAATAAGGTTCTCTAAATCCGTGCTGAAATTAGGCAGCCTAAAAATAATGTTCTGTTCTGTTATCAGAACCAATTAAATAGTGAAGGTTAATGTATTTTTTCAGTTGTTTGGATTATAAGATCTTTCTGTCTCAGAATGAAGCAGGATTAAAAATCGAATGTTTCAGGGTATTATTTTCTATTAAGAGTTCTCTAGAAAATAGTCCAACTTTCAATGTATAAACTAACAATGGACAAGCAGAAACATTAATACCCAGCAGCCCTCAGCACAAGCCAGGAAAGAATACTTAGTGCAAGCATGTGAATAAAGGGAGATATTGGAGACATGGATGAAGATCCACTAAGCTGCAAAGTTGGAATTCGGCTCAAGTACACCTAAAAGTGGTTGGCTGAATGTAAGTGGCTACACAAGTCAGACAGTTCCCATTATAATCAACGAAGGTATAATCAGTCCAGCTGATAAAGAGATCAGTTCAGTTGACCAAATGTAGGTGCTCGTGGCACCTACAGCTGAGCCACATAATCTAGTCTTTCTGGACTTTTATAGTATGTATAACACTATAGGTTTCGAATGATCAAACCAGGAATGTAGACATGTAGGGTAGGTCACACGTACACCTCGAAAGACAGTTGTCAGTCTACAAACTGACCCCACCTTGAGGTGTCAGAGTTTGTCATAGTACTTTTTTTACATCTTGTATAGATTGTGAGCTTCTAGCAGTGCTTGGGCCAAGAGTAACTGGCCTCCTCTCATTAATTTGCAGAGAGTATCTGTGGTCCCAGGTTTCTGAGCCTTCAGATAAAGGAAATCATTATGTCTGATTAATAAGTTTGTTGTTGCTGTAGAATTTCTGGAGCCTTGATTCAGCAATGATTTTAAGCACTCGTCAAAGTTTGCCCCTATACAGCCCTATACTTAAATGCCTACAGAATTCCTACTGAAGCATCATTAATGGCTAGAGGTAGTACTCAAGCTGAATGGACTGAACTCCCACTTTGCCTAAGTGTTATCTCAGGTTTCCCACAAAGATTTCCCTACCTACACACATTGTCCATGAATGTGATTTGGAATGCTTTTCTAAAGCAGACATTCTGAATCATTTAAAAGATGAATTTTGGAAATTAAAAATAAATTATGGAAGAAACATCTTTCTGCAAGGAAATTTGTCCCTTAAATTTCCTTTCTTCCAAGGAAAGTCTGTGCTCTGACATGGCTAATTCATATGCCATACACTTAGTTTGTAACAGGGATGCTTCCCCTGTTTATAACAGGGGTACCAGTGAACTTCTAAGTAGCCTGTAGGCCATGTCTCATTCTCTTTCCTGAATGACTGCCCCAATACCTATCTCTTAAAAAGCCTAGCCAATTCCCAGGTTTGGATAGGGAAAGGTCAATAGATGAGGGTGATTACCTCTGTAGAGATGAGGCTTCAGTCATAGTAACTGCTACAAGACACCCACAAATAATAGAAAATAGGTTGTTATATTAATTAATTAGAAAAGAAAAGCTCTAAAAAATGTCTATTCTCCTGCTGCCCTCTCTTCCCGACATCATTGTGCAGCTTTATTGTTCTTAACAGATGTTTGTCCATCCTATTAAAGGACTCCAGTGGTGGAGATTCAACAGGTACCCAGACAATGTATTTTCTAATGATTAACTTACATGTACACGATGCCAAATAAAAGAGCGAAGTCCCCTTCTCTGGTTTTCACTAAGCATATGAGTGTTCCTTGTCTTCGTGGTTCCAGACAGTTCCCAGTAAAGAAGTTAGAGACACATTTCTAAGAAGAGTGGTTTCTAAGACACATTTCTAAGAATAAGTAATATTGGTCATAAATGTTTCAAAGCTGTGTGACACAGTCCTGGTAATGTTCAGATCTGGCAAGCACTCATTGGGATGACCGAATGACTGTATCCCTAGAAAAGTTGTGAAGGATTATAGTAGAGAGCCAAGCAACCCATCACCAGTAAAACAGGGCAGTGTAATTAATGAAACAAAAGTGAAGAAGTTACTTAGTTATATGTGAAATTTAAGCAATGAGACTCACAGAAGTCACTGGCAATGTAACTCCATTGCGGCTCTATGCCATCATGTGTGGATTTAATAAAATGTAATAATATTTCAACAAGTAGACACAAGAAGAGTCAAATACTACCACTCAAATGTCATTCAAATTAGGATGAGGCCAATTTTTCCTTAAGTGAATAGGCAGTATTTACATTT
Organism: Cygnus atratus; assembly: GCF_013377495.2. Lineage (NCBI taxonomy): Eukaryota > Metazoa > Chordata > Aves > Anseriformes > Anatidae > Cygnus > Cygnus atratus. Next base: position 177,905,361 of record NC_066362.1, on the reverse strand, counting down.
TTATTACAATAAATGTCTCACATTTTTACACTTCAGAATGCAAATCTCCAAAGGTTTGCCTTGCTGCAGCAATACTTCTCAAAACAATGCAGCATTGAGGGCAAAATTGGTATGGTACTGCATTGTTACAGTTTTGCCTTACTAAGCAAAAAATACCTTTCTGAGTGCATTGCAACAGCGAAGGTGCTACTACAGCTGTTTAGGTTACCTCGTTTGTATTCTAACTTATACCCAAGCACAGTTGTCAAAGAATGAAAATTTCATCCTTTCTCACTCTGGAACCTGAAATGTTTCACATTCAAAGTCTTGCCACAGCTGTAAGATGCTCACTTATGAATCTGTGGGAGGGGTTTACTTTGTTAAACATCTACAAAACAGGTATCCACACTGAACTGGTCACTTAAGCTCTTAGTGGGAAACAGCCTTTTTTTCTTTCTTTTTTTTTTTTTCCTTTTTTTTTTTTTCTGGGAGAAAGAGGCATGACTGATATTGTTCTAAAGCAGATAACTGATACTGTCCTAAAGCAGATAACTGCAATAAATCAGATGAGTGGCTTCTTAGATGTTTCTGTGTTTCTTCAGTATCTATAAAGTCATCATGGCATGACACAGTCAAATGTCAGAATCTACACGTACACAGAGTTAGGTGAAGTGAACCCACCTCTGTAAATACTCTCTTACTTGAAAGAACGTTTGATGGGTATTTTATTCTTTTTTATCAGGTACAGAATAAAAGATACGATGCTATTCTAAAGCGTTTGCATTGCCAACTGAACAAACTCCATTCAAATAAAAGACAATGGCATTGGAACATTCAGCAGATGGAGAAAAAGGCAGCAGAACTAAGAAAGTGTCTCAGAGTAGTGGAGTTGTAGAGTAACTATAACCTAATGAAGCTGCAATGGGGTACAACAATGTGGGTAATACTTTCCAGACAAATTAGGTTGTTTTTTGTTTGTTTGTTAGTTTTCTTTTCTTGTGGGAATGCTACAACAGTAAAGTAGCCCAATATCTATCTATCTATCTATCTATCTATCTATCTATCTATTTATTAAGTTTTTCTCACTTTAACTATGTGGCCCAAACTAAGCAGAGCTCAATCTGTAATGCTTTGGAATAGCGTTTTTTTCTTCCTATGGCCAGAGGCTGTTCAGGAGAAGAATATCAGTGTTATCAATAATTATATGTTATCAGTATTTTCAGGTGTTTACAAAGTATGTGCCAGTTTTATTTTAAAACTCATTTAAAGTCAACCAAATAACATTTGAGGAGCTCTTTTTTATTTGATTAGATCTCTGAAGATTGAGATCTACTTTTCTTTTCCTACAGAAAAAAATAGTATCAGCATATATTTGCGTTCTTGGGATATCAAGGCTCTGATGGCCTATATTTTGCTGAGCAGGGAATTTATATAGATGATATTACAGCCTGTTTGCCCTATGTCTGCCAGAATGTCCTTGTGTGGGGTACAAGGTGGACATAGGCTTTCCTGCTATAAAAGGCTTGGGAACAAGTATATTCAGATGTGGGTTACAAACAGGCTGGTTTCAACTGGACAAACATATGTCTCCCAAGTAGTTAATAAGGAGGAATGAATAGGTGAAGAGCTTTTAAAAGCTCCAGACAGCTTTTAAAATGGAATTCGCCATCTAGAGACAGTAATGCATTGCAGATCATTGATTTTAGAGGAACTGACAGAGTAGAGGATCTTAACTAACTAATACTAGTCATCTAACACCTAAGTGCTGAATATTAGGTGAGATTATTCTCAACATAAATGACCACATATTAAAAGCTCTTGTTAAAATAGTGAGTAGTGGATATTTTTCTTTGCCTTGTTTTTAGTATGTGCTTGCCATTTGAGGAATTTACAGTACTTTGTCTGTTCTTACACTTATGGTAATAGTTCTGTCTGGTTGAAACCTGTAACATTTATTTGTTCTGTGAATGTATTTAGCTTTTAATTTGAGGTATTGTCTTACATAATTTAAATTTATCTTTACAACTGAATAGAAAATGAAGATTTTAGTGAACTGTTTACTATTAAAACTGTTAAACTGCCTATATGTTGTCAGTGTAGGAAAGCAAATATTAAAATGAAATACCAATATTAATTTATTTTGGATATTCGTATATTCATATATACTTACATTTTCCTGTGTATTTTACTTAATATAAAGAGATTTTAAGCAACACACTCACTCATGAAGGCTCTCTCACAACTTTAACTGTTAGACTCTCAGGTTAGTTTTGCGTGGTCTTCTTCCTTCTTGACTTTATCAAACAAATTACTATTGCCATCCTGATAATCTCTCCAGAAAGGTTTGCTGCCTACCTGGGGCCCGCATTCATGATATTACGAAGAGGCTACCAGGCTTGGTGAGGCCGGAAGTCTACCACCCATTCCTATTCTTACATGTAGGGTCAAATGAGGCTGCAATAAGGAGGCTCCAAAATACCAAAAGGGACTTTATGTCCCTCAGAAAGATGTTGAAGGGATCATGAGTGCAAGTTTATGTTCTCCTCTGTCTTCCCAGTTGGAAACTGGGACCCAAGAAGAAGGATACAAATGGATCAAGTGAACTATTAGCTGCATGGCTGGTGCCGTGCTCAAAGTCTTGGGTTCTGTGATCTCAGATGCACTTCTTAGAGATCGGGCATACTGACACTGGATGGGGCACACCTGACCAGGTAGGGCAAGAGGGTTCTGGGCAGCAAGGTGGCTGAGTGTATTAGCAGAGCTTTAAACTAGATGCGGTGAGGGAAGGAGATGTACCTCCAAGTGACGGAAGTGAACCTGGGAGCATTATCACTTTAGGAAACAACAGGGAAACACTTGTAAACTGTCCCAAAGCAATTAGGAAGGGTTCCTCTGAAAAGGTGATGCGACTGATAGCCCAGCTGAAGTGCCTCCACACCAACGCACACAGAATGGGACACAAACAGGAGGTGCTGGAAACCACAGTGCTGTCAAGATGACTCAATTAGAAAACTATGACTAGATTGCTATCATGGAAATATGGTGGGATGAATCACACAACTGGAACAGTGGAATAGAGGGCTATAAGCTTTTCAGAAGAGATAGGCGGGGAAGGAGGGGCAAGGGTGTTGCCTTCTATGTTAGGGAATGGATTGATTGCAATGAGATGCCTCTGACAAGCAGCCACGGATAGGTTGAGAACTTGTGGGTAAAAGTTAAGGACTGGACCAATAAAGGACACCTTGTGGTTGGGGTCTACCACAGGCTGTCTGATCTGTTGATGAGGCCTTCTAGCTTCAGCTACAAGAAGCATCATGCTCGCATGCTCTCACCCTGATGGGGAACTTCAATCACCTGGGTGTGAGCTGGGGAAGCCCCACAGCAGGCTGTGAGCAATCCAGGAGACTCCCGGAGTGCATTGAGGATAAATTCCTGGTCCAGGTATGAGACAACCCAACCGAAGGAGAAGTGTTACAGGACCTGGTGCACCGGTGCAGAAGAACTCATTAAAGACGTTAAGACTGGAGGCAGTCTGGGCTGCAGTGAGCATGTCCTGGCTGAGGGTCAGGACCCTGAACTTCCAAAGAGCGACCGTTCAGCTGTTTAAAGACCTAGTGGATGGGATCCCCTGGAACACTTGTCCTTAGGGACAAAGGAGCTGACCAGAGCTGGCAGCTCTTTAAGGATGCTTTCCTTAGAGCACAGGAAGTCTCCCTCCCCCTGTGTAAGAAAACGGGCAGGGAGGGCAGGCAGCCGGAATGGCTGAGCAAGGACCTGCTGGTCAGACTGAGGCGCAAGAAGGAAATGCACAGGCAGGGGAAGCAGGGACACGTGGCCTGGGAAGAGCATAGGGATGCTGTCCAGGTGTGCAGGGTTGGGGGCAGGAAAGCCAAGGCATGGATGGAACTGAGCTGGGAAAGTGATGCAAAGAATGACAGGAAGGGATTCTCTCAGTACATTGGCCAGAAAAGAAGGGACAAGGTGAGTGTGCCCCCTCTGATGGGTGAGAGGGGAGAACTGGTAACAACAGACATGGAGAAGGCTGAGGTACTCAGCAACCTCTTGGCCTCAGTCTTCACTGCCAGTCAGGTTTTCCACGTCTTGAGTCCCGGAACCTCTGGGCGAGGTTTGGCTGGGGGAGCAAAGTCCCTCCCACTGCAAGCAAAGAGCAGCTTTGAGACCACCTGATGGAACTGAACAGGTACAAGTCTGTGGGGCCCAACGCTGTACATCCCAGGGTCCTGAAGGAATGGGCTGATGGAGTTGGCCTCTTTCCATCCTATTTGAAAAGTCCTGGCAGTCAGGTGAAGTTCCTGGTGACTGGAAAAAGGGAAATATCACTCCCATTTTTAAAAAGGGTCAAAAGGAGGATCCAGGGAACTGCAGACCTGTGAGCCTCACCTCGGTGCCTGGGAAGATCATGGAACATTTCCTCCTGGAAGCAACGTTAAGACACATGCAGGACAAGGAGGGGATACGAGACAACCAGTATGGCTTCACCAAGGACAAATCGCATCTGACTAATCTGGTGGCCTTCCATGGTGGAGTGGCTGCACCAGCTGACAAGGGAGGACCGACCAATGTCATCTACCTGGACTTCTGTAAGGCCTTTGACATAGTCCCACATGACATCCTGATCTCCAGATTGGAGAGAGATGATTTGGAGGGTGGACCATTGAGTGGGTAAGGAGTTGGCTTGAAGGCTGCACCCAGAGAGTGCTGGCCAATGCCTACATGTCCAGGCGGAGACCAGTGACGAGGTGTTCAAGACCAGGCTGGATGAGGCCCTGGGCAACCTGATCTAGTGGGTGGCATCCCTGCCCATGGCAGGGGGGCTGGAAGGAACTAGGTAATCTGTAAGGTCCCTTCCAACCCAGGCCATTCTATGATTTTATGAAACAGGCTACTTTCCTTAACACAATACTGTAGAAATAAAACCATCAATATCCTATGCTATAGTAACTGTAATGTGATAGGAATAATATGATTGGTTAAAACTTTTTAATCTGATTTATTTTAAACGAAGACAAAGATAGACATTTGAAAATTTACCCCTAATCTTAGTTACCTTTCTGTTCTGATGTGACTCAGACATTCATTGCTTGTAAGTCCGTCCAGAAAGCACCAACAGAACTTTGTCTGGTCATGTATGCTGCACATTACTGAAACAATAAAAACTGTCTTCCCTATACACAGCAAAACAGCTAACGTTTGATTCATGCATATCTTCCAGAAAGGGCTCTAGATGAAAATTTTGAGAATTTACTGCCTTTTTGTTAGTTTCAGTGATTAACTGTTCTTTTTATTTATTTGTTTAGTATCATTTCAAATTTGAATTTATTCAGCCATGCAGTGAAGTAAGTGTACTTTATAGCAGGTAGTTTCTCTCCATTAAATGATTAAAAAAAAGAAAAATCACCGTCTGCTTGCTGAATTAAATCGATCAAGCCTGTCAAAGTTATTGATTGTCAAATCTGAATGAGAGCTTTATCTTAATGTATCTCCTCCAAAAAGGTACAATGTCCAAAATTTTCACCCAGGGTATTAAGGCGACATGCCCTTACATATGCCTTTTATAACATACATTGTCCTGCTTTCACAGATAGTTTCTAATTATTTCTGTACCAGGACAACCAATGCATGAAGATATATTTCTTAGCAGCTACACAAAGTAAATTAAACAGAATTTACTTTGATGCTTACTATTGTGTTAACATGGTTATAATGTCACAGTTTGACCTTGTACTTTTCTACCAGTTTAAAACAACTCTAGACAGCAATCCAAACCTTCTAACTTAACGAAAATATCACACCTTATTTTTCTTTTTGACCAAGAAAAATTTTCATTATTATTTCTCTGGGTAATAGGCAGTTTCTCTGTATCAACACACTTTCAACACATTTCACTAATATCAAAATAAATAACTTAGTAAATAACTTAGGCATACATTTTAACTGTTGTTTTCTGTTGTTGTATTTTTTTTTAACCTGTTCTCAGTAAATTTCAGTATCTCACTGAAAATTCCATGCTTATTTGCGCATCTTTTTAACTGGTTTAGAATCATTTAACAAAGGTGAACACATGAAGTGTATGTAATATTCCTGTTAGCTCTATGCAGAGGAGAGGTTTCCTTCTCCTACATAGACTTTACTATCATCCAAAGCCTAAAGTTTCTAATACACCTTTTGACTCTGTTCTTCCCAAGAAAGCTCATGCTCTTATTTACTGGGGTGCTTAATATTTTTAAGGTACCTCAGCTATCAAATGTGTTTCTCAGTTTTCTTGCCACAAAATATAGATAAAATTCAAGCATTTTATTTTGCTGTGTATGTCTATGCTATGTACAACCGTTTTCTCATTTTTATGTCATTAACAAATTATACTGGAACTAAATTTATCTTCTATTCCATATCTAATAAAAATACTAGTATTGGTCCTAATAAATATATCTGCAGAGTGCTAGTATGAGTACCCCCTTATATGTTGGAGCTTCTTTGACAATTGTTTGTGGGAACGTGTTAGTCAGTCCTTAATCCATTTTACTTATGCTTTTCCAACCACATAGAGTATGAACTCTTAAATACAAAAGTTGTGTAGTATGAAGGCCACCATCTTCCAGAAAGTCTGTTCCATCTCTGAAGTAATTTATTAGGGGATATAAGCTCCAACTGTTATTGTCGTCCCATATCACCATCACATTAAATGCCAGTTGAGGGCTCTTATCCCACATAAACATGCTATTTGTGTGTTTAATTCAACTACCTGGACACCTAAGCAAATTTCATTTCTCATCTTTGAAGCTTTGTTGTCTATCTTCACCAAACTTGTACAAGTTTAGTCATGAATACAGCTGAAATCTACGTCTGGTTGTTTAGTGTGCTAAGAATAAGTTTTTACAGGATGAAATGCATTTGGCACACTTCTGATTAAACAGAACTTTGTATCGCACAGTATTTACAGATTTCCCCATGTACAGCATTCCAAATTTAGAGTTGTAACAAATTAAGAGTTTAACAGATAGATAATAAAAATCAGCAAGGCATAAACATTTTACTAGTGAATTCTGCTTCACCAGGAGAAAACTCATCAGGGAAAAAAAATCAACAGAAACAGAGAAATAAAAATTACTGTCTTCTCTAAACTATCAGCATTCTATACAAGATATGAAAAAGGAAGTATATGCAGCTTTCTATAAGTGTCTAATTCTAGCAAATCCTGGAAGCCTGTTGAGGCAGATTTTTCTCGGTACAGTGACGTTGAGCAGTAGTAGCTTGATCTCAGGGCATTTTTTTCCCCTTAACGAGCAAACACAGACAGTAGGAGAATGATTTATGATTTTCAGGGAATAGCTCAGTGAATGCACTTTGTGCTCTTTACATAAGGCTCTCCCAGCTCCCAGCACAGAAGCATGCCGCCAAACCCATATCAATCATTTCTGAGGATGGGTGTGGGGCTAAGACAGGAACTTTGGGCTTTGGCGCTCTGCAGGCAAAAGGAAGAGGAGTGACTGCCCACTCTGAAGGGCAAAACAAACAGCAAGCAGCAACAAACATGTTAATAAGAGTGTGGGAAAACTTACCAAGCGATGAGTCCTACCTGCCACTTAGCAAAAGTTTGAGGAAACTGTTGATCGATTCCAACGATATAACGTAAACAAGTAGGAGAATATCACGGAAACTCCACACTCAACAGGGAAATAATGCAGCCTTCTTTTTTTTGATCATGTCACATGATGCAGGAATGTGTATGGATGGGTGCTAAAGGGAAGGATTTCCCCATGTTGTAAGCTGACACTCCACATGAAACCGTTTCACGTGACCCAGCAACAACCTCTGATGCTGAAGCAGAGGAAGTGTATTAGAAAATATGAAAAGTATCTGCTAAGATCATCAAGTTCCCATCAAGGATACATCCAGTAAACAACAGAAAAGGGAAGGTGGGCTAGAGATAGACACCAATGTTATGTTGCTTTGCCTCTGGTGCAGAATTTACTTTGGTCATCAAAACAGAGGACACATTTTCAGAGAGCAATGTGCATGAGGCTGTGACAGTATGTAATGCCTGCTCTTCTGCGGTGGTTCATACGTGAAGCTTCAGAGGAAGAATTGTGGCTGCACCATACATCAATGTGAGAGTGAAAAAATCTTTCAGAACTCTTACCCAGTTTTCTGAAATGTATGGATATATTTTTATCAAAGTACTTATTTGATCCTTCATTAAAAGGATCATATTTGCAGCTGCAGCATGTAGCTCTGAGTCATGTTGAGGCAGTGACTTCTTGAGGAATTCCAAGCAGCGCTGAAATAGTTCTCTTTTAATTATCTACTTTGCAGGAGGCAGAAAGTTTTTCAGAGGCACTGCAACAAACTTCCCCAGAAATGTGGATGTAGCGAAAACAGTTCACTGCCCACTTGGAAATACTAAGCTCAATTCTTTCACTTTGCTTTTTTCTAGCATTTAGAGGAAGCAACACGTAGCAACCTATCAAAATGAAAAAAAACAAACAAACAACAAAAAAAAAACAAACGAGAAACTATAAAGGACAAAGCAAGATCAACAAGCAAAATTTCTACCCTCCCTAGCCCCTCCAAGAAGGATACTTCCACTGCGTATTCCACAATCTGGAGGAAAGAAGGAAATAACAGAGGAGACAGTTTTATAGTGTCACTAAATATACTTCTAGTTGAAAACGGGTTGTTAAAATAATGAGCAAAGGACAGTGCTCTGTGTTGAACAGAGGGGTTTCCCATGTTAGGAAATTACATGAGTGCTTCTACATTCTATAACGTCTTTTTATTTAACATAGTCTAGCTTTACATATTTCAGTAAAATCTCTAAATCTTTCCAAGAGAAGCAAGCTTCTTAATCTCTCTTTTTATTTAGATATCATATACCACATATTCAGTGCTTATTGACTAAATGCCACTCAAAAGCTCCGATGTTTTGCTATCATCTGCACATTACAGTGTATCAACATCATAAATCACAGCGTTTTCGGTGGAGTTACAAACACTTTTCTGAAGTGGAGCCAGCACCATCAATTTGAAATGTAGCCTGTCCCCATAGCAATCAGGTCTAAGGTCTAATAGTTCCCTCTAGTGGAGAAATGTATTTTTACACAGTAAAGGCATCTTTCGTACTTGGTGCGATTTGAAGATCAATATTTAAAGTGGGATTAGTTAATATTTCTACAGAATATTGTAAATACTCCTAAATACTATTTTATTTCTCAAAAAGTAAGATGAAAGGGAGATGCTGACTATTCTAACTTTTACTACTGAAAACAACAGACGGAGGATTGGATTTATACTTAATTATTGGTCTGGTTATAAAAGAAGAATTGGGCAAATTTCCCCAGACCTTCTGTTCTAATCTGAGTTATAATGCAAAATCCACTAGAAAAATATGTACTTCATATTTTTTTCCTTATAAAACATTAATATTTTTTTGTGTGTGTGCTAAAAGCAATCCTCTACAAACTTTTCCCTAGGTCACTTTCTTCTTAAAACCGTTCTGTTTAAGGCCATTGGCTCCCTGCTGTTTCTTGAAAAATACATTTCAAAAAGATTACATGCCCTAAAAAAATTTTACAGCTGACTAAAACTGCCTATGGCTGGTAGTTATGGATTTACAACATATTATAAACCCATGTTTCCAGGCTTCTTAAATAACTCTGCCTAATCTTTTGGGCTGAATCTTTTGGTCTGAAACTGCATTTCTGTCTCAAGGTCAGTGTTGTGGAAAGCTTAAACATGAGGTATGAATGTCATCGCTTGAGGCTCCCCATATACTTGACAAGAGAAAGGCATCCCAGAGCTGATTCAGTTCTTGCGTGCCCTGTGGCAGGGTCTGGCTTCATTCACTACAAAAGGATGGAGTACAACTACCCTTAATTTAAAAGATTCAATTAAATGCCTATCTTTTGTGAGATAAGCCCGGAACCAGCACAGGCATTCTGTTGCTTACCCTTATTAAAATGTTTTTGTTTTATGGCTATGCGCTTTGGAGCAAAGGATTGAACTTTGGCAGGGGCTTTTTGGTGGGAATTTTTTTCAGGCTAACCAGCATCCAGTTATCCATTTTAATCACCTTTCTATTTTTTTAATATTGACACGGAATTCTAATCTATTGAATCCTAACATTATATCATTAATATACAATTTACACCAATAGGCCAGTGGCCTCCTCAGTCAACTTGGATAAAAGTTATCTATGATTAACATTTTACCCACGAGTTTTGTCATATCTATCACAGCTAGTAAAGGATTGGAACATTGTGCTCTGGTGAAATGCAAACATACTACCTACCTTTTGTGCATCTCAACTAAAAATATTACTGTCTCTATCAAATTATGAGTTCATACCATTGCTTAGGCTTCTTTAGCTGCTAATGCATCTGTGTTAGGTTAATTAATACGTTTGGAAAGCCAAGCAATCATTTCAGCGGAGAAGAGCTTGGGTATCTCAAGTTTTTTCTCAATTGTATCTGTTGGTTCTTCCTTTATAGTCATGGAGGGAAAAGAGCACTTCTAAGAGGGGGTTTCATCTGAAGTGTTTTACATGATTGGATTAGGATGACAAGAATCATGCCACCAAAATTCTTATTTCTGCCAGCTGAGTGTAAAGGGAATGAAGGGTCACTAGTTCAGATGTAAATAAATAACTGTATTCTTTTGATGTCTAAAGTTAGGTAAGATGTATCCAAGCTCCTTAAGCCAATAACAGCATTATTAGTAAATGCTCAATTTTTCTTCTTTTTGCCCTTTGTTGTCTTACTTCTAGTCATATATTTTTCTTTGTATTACTCTAGCTTTCCCTATTGATTTCCTGGGCTTTAAGCTTCTCATTTATTTATTGCATTTGATGGACCTCTTCCATATGGTACGCTGGGGAGCAGTGGGTGGCTGGTTCTAACATCTATTTCCATTTGCCAGTGAACCAGAGTAGGCTTTTAGCTAAAGATTTCCTCCTTCTTGGTGGAGTACTCTTTGCTTTTTCAGCGCTTTTTTAGTTTGTGTTAGAGACCTCTCATTTTTCATTTGCCTTTTTCTATCTGCTTTTCCCCAGTCAACTTCTCTCACAATTTTCATCAGCCATGGGAATTTAGCTATTTTGCAACATCAATTACTGTAGAGGGAATTCACCTTGCCTCTTTTAGACACCTATTCAAATGTAATAACTCACATTCTGGTGGTGCCTTGCCCCTTGCATTGACTGTGAGAGGAAATTGGATGGGAAGAGGTCTAACTTTTGGATAACTAACATGAGATGAGATGAAACAGCCTCAGGCTCTAAGATAGGTGTCATGACTTGCCTTCTAGCACTGCCTGTTTCCCTCTGTTGCCTGCAGAAGGAGTCCAGGGCAACTAGATCTAAACCCCTGGTAGATAATTAAAATTACATGACATAAATCCCATCTATCATCTCCAGTTATCCCTCACCGACTCAAGGCCAGGAATTAATACAGCTCTATCCATCGCAGTGAGACCCATAATTGAGTTACCCTGTATTGAGAGCAGTAATGCTTTCTGTGTTAAAGGATCACAAGGCATAATTTTAGAAACTTTAATAAGTTGTGTGACCTCCACGCTACATTTCTGAGATTGAATTCTCCCATGGCAAGACGATTGCTTCCTGCATTCTGCCTCCTACCACAGACAAGCCATAAGAAGTAATTCTGATATAGTTTATAAAGACTCTTCATTTTTCCCTTCTGCTGTATTTCTTGTCTTCTATGTTTTAGCACATTGGTAATTAGCGTTGAATTATTAGAATATACACACCAGCTAGGAGTGTCTTCGTAGTGCTACCGCCACATCATTCACTACTGTCAGCTCTTCCCAAAAGAAATTTTAATTAAATTTCTTTAGCATTCCAGTCATGTGAAGCATCCCAGCTGCCAATAATATTTGTATCAGAGAGAATTTCTAATCTAGTTCTTTTTTACCTTGACTTTTAAAATTATTACCTAATGACCAGAAATATGGTGAGTGGTTCCTGAAAAAGAGGATGAAATTGGAAATGTAGGTAAAAAACACAAGTTGCAATGAGTGGAAGTGAAAGAAATTGGGGAAGGGAGAACAGTTAGTACATAGGCCTGTGTTCATTTCATACTACAGAGCCCATAGTGGAATGTGAGGTTCCTGTCTGAATAAACCTCCACTGTCTGCAGATAATCTCATCTTGCTCCAGGCACTGGGGAATCAGTCTACTGTCACAGTCAGTGTCTTATTACCTCAAGTAATAAGATAAGAGAAGAGATCTGTGCAAAAGATCTAAAGTATCAGTCCCGTTGCAGACCCTATGGATATTAATAGAATCTCACTAGATAACTTTTTTTTTTTAAATCCTTTTATTTATTTATTTATTTATTTATTTTAAAACCAAGCTGTGAGATTTGTTTGGTTTACATGTTCAGTTTCCCATGGAACTTCTCTCTTGTCCTCATGGCACCTGTAATGCTTCTTCACAGAGTACAGTCGCGGCTAACTTATTTAATGTAACGAGTATGGTAGTTACGGAGGTAGCACCTAGATCCTGTTGCAGCTCAACACTGCAGGTACTCTTTTGTTGTGTGACCTAATGGCATAAGTGTATTCATCCATCATGGGACCCAACATTTTGCCATCTTCTGCACCAGAAAAGAAATTGCTTGAAAGTCCAAAGTGGAAGAGAGTTTCTCATTTAAAAGTTTATTCTGCTCTTCAGTGGTATTCAGACCCTGCTGCTCTTCAGTTCCTACACCTCTAACACACTTGAGATCTCTTTTTTACAGGCAGGGAACAGAATTTGAGTTCTGGTGAGTTACCTGTAATAACAGAGGAATTGTGCAGCAAGACTTTGAATGATATCAGGATTCTTACAGTAGTGTGTGGGGAAGAAAGTCAGCCCTGTGCAATTGTTGTCATTTCCTGTCCTACCTCTGAGAGAAGCTGTATGCACAAAAGATTTGATCTAGGTAGAAAGAGAATTTTTTTCAACAGATTGTTTGCATGGCTGTATGCACACCCTCACTGAATTGCTGGAAAATCTCATTTCTACAGCCAAACCCATTTTAATGAACTACTCCTTTGTAATTATTCAAGTATCCATCCTGCTGCTAAAAAAAATAACACAGCATAGCGATGATTTAACACAGCTCTGCAGCAATTAGCACTCATAAAACAACAAAGAAACACCTCACAATTCACAGAGGAATCAAAGTATGACATCAAAAGTAACTCATTACAATCACCACAACACACCTCAGTTTTTATAGTAGCAATCACAATGTTTTGGTGGGTTTGACTTCTTCTGTTCTTAAGAATTATACCTAAAAAGCAGCTACAGAACATACTTATTGCATTTTCAAAAGCATATTAATTAACCATTTCAAAGCTTTTTTTTTTTTTTTTTTTTGGGAGGGGGGAATAATAGTAGGAACTAATAGTTAGTTGCTTATTTGCTGCAGATTTTATTTAGTCTAACTCCACTCACTTTAAGAAGCATGAAGTTGAAAAAGGAACCATGCAAAAGGAACCATACACTCACAGTTACACCTGTGGCTAGTTTAGTCATCACTTTTATAACTGAATCAAACTCACTTTGCCTTCCTGTTGCCCAGGCATCTGCAAATGGCTTGCTTTCCATTTGAGTGGCTTTGTGATGGTTGCTTTTTTCTTTTCTTTCTTTTTTTTTTTTTTTCAATGCTTTTTTTTTTTTTCTTGGCATTATATTATATTAGAAGCTGATGGCACAGGGGATTTTGACTACTTTTCAGGTTATTGCCATCAGAGACATTCTTAACCATGCTTATTAGACCATCAAGAGTGCTAATTTTCTTGTACAAAGGCAGTTTTGAACTTTCATTAGTGTATTTCCCAGATGCTTTAATTTTCTGATACCATTTAGTATAATAATGTTTGCTTTTATTACGTACGTGGAAAATAACGTACATTGGGAAATGGACAACAAAAAAGCTGTCAGAAAAGCATAAAAGAGCAGCAGATAAGAAAAACATCATTGCAACATTGTTTTTAGAAGCAATGGAATGCATGAAGAGCAGACATATTGTGATGCTAACAACTTTAATTAATGATGTATAAAAGGTTAAGTATAAATGAGAAAGAGAAGATCTGTTAACAGAAAACATGTGCTAGTATACGAAAATTAGAGTTTAGAAATGTGCAATACAAAAGCAGAGAACTCTGATGATATGTTTGATTGGAAATACACTTGTTGAGATTTTTTTTTCTCTCCTGAATGTAAAATGAGGCATACTTGCTAGAGGTAACAAAAGTGAAATTTTGGCTATTGAGTCCAAATAGTTAGCATGAAATGCATACTCCCTTTATCTCTTCCTCGCTCATGTACGACAGTCATCTCTAGGATGGAGTTCAGGACATGTTTGTTTAACCTAACAATTAGGCTGAATCAATAGCCAAGTGGGAGCACTTTTTCAGTGGGGATTTAGTGGTCATGAAAGTGAATGGTCTGTTTCATGGCTGTTAATTCTCTTCCTTTTGCAGATGTGCCTAATAAACACCAACTGGGAATGATGTTCCTTAGTAGATACACTAATGCAGTTCTTCAGTGGTGGAGTTCCAAGTAATTTATCTGCAAACCATCTCTCTCCACAGCCTCCACTTGGATGTTGTATTAGCTGATCTGTTCCCCTCACCAGAATGGAAAAGAGACTTTTAGTAGAGCAATGCACAGCAAGGCAGGGGACCACTTGCAGAGAAGCTTGCTAAATCTCTGTGTGACTCTTCTTGCCTAACCTTAACCACACCAAACATCTAAACAAGTAGGCTAGATTTCCTGTGCAAAAGACAAGTACCTTAAAAAGATGATTTATCCTCTCCTCAAATAATATTTTGATGAAATGCTCTAGGAAAACAGGATTGTCCCACAGTGATGTCTCTCCATAGAGATGCTCCAGCTGACTGTGTTGGAATTTGTCTTGTCTAATAATTAACATCCAAATATTAGATGATGTAAGCTAATCATCTAGGCTTCTTAGACTGAGAAAAAATACTAGTCATATGCATACTAATATTGATGATGTTCCTAGGTAGCATGAATCACGCTGGGGATGTGACTCATTCTTTTTCCATGCACTGTAGAGGGAACCAACTAATCTACCTTCAGTTGGAATAATGAAATATAATGAGACTCTGTCAGGTAAAATAGGGCACGGATGCAAATTCCTAATTTCTAGGCATGGAATATCTGGGCGTCTGGTGTAAATAAGACCACTATTTTCACTCAGTATATCTTAGTCACTTATTTTTGGTAACTAAAAGCCACATGGAAGTGCTTGTCTCTTTCCCTCTGTAATGGAGGCCTAAACATGCAGATATTAAATAGTAAGCTCTGTTGAGCATGTTAATAAGTTCAGGGCTTAGAAATTGCATTGATGGTGCAAGTGCATTGATGGTGCAAATTGGATGAGGAAGATGTGAAGCTTTCTCTTGGCTATTAGAGAGGGCCACGGAAAGACTACTTTAGCCAGTGATGCGGAGAAGGTAAAACAAGACCATTCTATGGATGCTACAAGGTTCTTGTTTTGGTCTGCTCAGGGTGCTTGTATTTACTCAAAGCTTAGCCTGATGGTAGAGGGTGGAGATGGGTCTTTTGCTTTTAGGCTTTTAGTATTTACTTTTTCTATGAGTATCTGCAAAGAATTCTTCTTAAGTAGAAGAGATGGAAAATGCATACAGGAAAGCAATCCATGGAGCAGGTGGCACATGAAAAGTTTCTGAAAGCTACACCATCAAAGGACTCTGCATCTCCTTGTGTTGTTGCTCGTATCTTGTGCAGAATTCTGAGAACAAATCTAAGGTCACTGGATTTATATTAGGTGGCAGATGTGAACCTGCCCCTCTAAATATTATCTTACTATGGTGCCATCCTCGAGGATTACAGTGGCAGTGGAGGAATATGTGAAATAACACCACATTAGTAATAGCACCATAGGCTGGTCCTTGATGTTTATTACAATATTTGTTGTATTGAATCTTCTGGTCACTTCAATCACCAGATAGGTATCTGTTTACCCCTATCCGTCTGGTCACTTACTATCAAAAATACCACACTGAGCAGACTTTGTTCAATGTGTTTGTCAGGAATAAAGGTAGTGACATTCAGAAAAGCCAGGGCAAAACAGATGCTCTTAAATTTTAAATTACCTTTTGTGTTGAGGTACTCTACCGATGGTTCTGCCAGTATATCTCCTCGTGACCTCCCATATACAGAAATATATGGCTCCACCAACAATGAAAGAATGGAACTTGGCCCTCTAGAGGGTGACATTTTTCCATTTGAGGTAATTATACAGATCCCTGTAGAGAACTTTTTAGACACTGGTCACTTAAGAAGAAATTTTATGTCACTTCCATTCAAAATCATTTTGGTTATTTTACTGTATTGTAAATGGTTGATTTGTAATGAGTGTAGCAGTTTAATTTCCTTTCATTTTAATTTTAAAAATTAACAAAAAAAATCCTTAAAAGATAGAGAACTTGGCAACTATGCTCAAAAGTGAGAGGGACACAGAATCTCTGATACAGTTCCTCCCCCAGAGCAATATAATCACAATTGTTTACTGTCCCAGAGCATGTAAAATATGGCAAGGACATTGCAGACCACAAAGCCACAACTGTTAACACAAAAAATACTAAGATTTGTAGCCAGTAATCTCTAGAGAAGAAGTAAGTGTGAGAGCAGCACTTCTACATAACAAAGATTGCAATCTGATGCCACTATTTAAACTGGAACAGTTTAATGGGACAGTTCCCAAACTTCTTCACTGATTCCAATGTGTTCCTGAATTCCCTTACAGTTGCAACTACAGCCTTTTGTTCCTGTTTCTGGTTGTGAATCCTACTCTTTCAATAAAACTTTTGTCACACACACAAATACTGAACCCTTGTTTAAGAACCGCTGCTCTCGTATTAGTTTTTCCCCAGTGTATTTCTCCCATGTACTCTAGGCCATTTTGCTTTTCTTGTGTAATGCTCACCAGGCTTTTAAAGAAAGCAGCAAAAATGCATCAGAAATGACGGCACTCATGTAACAACAACTTTGCCACCTGACACTGTAAGAAGGATGAATCACTTGCATACATCTGTGAGTTCAAGCTGCCTCACAAAGTTCTTCAATTAATTTGTTTGGCACAGTTGAGGATAAATGATTGTCTGCACTGAAGTGATTGCTGTTTTCATTTTCTTTGTTATCATTTCCGTATCTGTAGCTCTTTGACATGGCAAATCACGGCTAAGAGAGAAGTGTGAGGTGTCTGTTAGTGGATGGCCCAGCATCAAAAGAGACCAATTAGCAACGTCCCCATCTGCTGCCTAGACTCGTGCTTGCTTCCTGCCGGTTCCTGGAGCCAAGAATTGAACTGGAAGCCTTGGATTTCATGCACAGCAGCTGCAGTCAATTTCTCCAATGTCACACATTGTCCTGAGGACTTGTTATAGGAGCTGAAGATTGGAAGTCTTGTCAGTGCCTTTCTTATTGAGGCTGGCCTTCTTCTCTTAAAACTTAATACTGTTCAAGAGACCACCACAGACTAGTTGAGATCTATTTAAGACAGAACATTAGAGATGGTGTCAAAAAGAGAGCTCTTACTCTTTCGCACCCACACTGTGTCAGAAACTGCCCTGCCTGGTTGGAGGGACCAATGTGCTGATATCATCTTCATTAGGTTAAAATCATTAAGTTTTGAACTGAGACTGATGAAGAATTTCA
The DNA here is from genome assembly GCF_013377495.2 of Cygnus atratus. Taxonomy (NCBI): domain Eukaryota; kingdom Metazoa; phylum Chordata; class Aves; order Anseriformes; family Anatidae; genus Cygnus; species Cygnus atratus. The sequence goes on along the minus strand of NC_066362.1, from coordinate 177,887,648 downwards.
AGGGAGACTGGTGAAAGTCTGCTACAAAACTGACCCTTTATCCAGTGGGATACTAAATCTATAGAACTTCATGTTTGCGTTATCAGCCCATTAACTACTGGGTAAACTAAACGAAATCGGAAGAAAATGTTTGTGCACATACACTTCTCCTATCAATATGGAAACCGTCTGTTAGATTGGGTCTGCATGCACAAAGTACATGTCATTTGTTACTGACATAACCTCTTTGTGGCCCTCAGTTACATCCTTTTGAAAGTTCTGACTACGTGTGGCAACAGAGTTTTCAACTTGTCTTACGTAGGTTTTTGAGGGCCCATGGATTACTTGTAAGGGATCTATTAAGGCTGCTGAGAAAAGGAAATCTCTGCTCTGTTAGCCTAAAGGATCCTCAGGTTTGAAAGGGCTGAAGGCCATTTCACTGGAGATAAGTTCTGTACAGCTAAATGAAAAATATCCCAGAAGCTTGGGGAATACAGGGACCCATGGGACCTATTCTGAAAGAATCTTTGTGAAAAATATGTGGCAGAATAAAAACAGAATTTATTCCCCCCTCAAAGCATAATGATTTTACTTTCCAGCTCATTTAAAGGGCTTTCCACAGCAACTCTAAAGCTCCCAGTCTTTTCCAGCACAACTCCAACACCTAACTTAGGTTCTAGGGGTGGAAATGGGCTATGCTATGAGAGCTGCTGACTATCTTTGTACTTCTCATTCAGGCATGGAGAAATCTACATCTATGTCAGGGCACGCTGTCCATGATCTTTTTGTACTTTTAAAGTCTAAAAGCACTCTACAAGACACAGATAAGCATGGTCTCCATTGATAGGAGATGAAACTGAAGCCCCAAAAGCTGTAACTTGCTCTGATGCAGGTTACATTTGTAGCAATGAAAGCCCTGATAATCTGCACTTCCTCCCAGTCCTGCTTATCTGCTTCTTAGCAGGTGAAGACTATCATGACACGCAAGTATTTTATGAGAAGATGAACTGAAGGAGAATACCTTCTATGGATTTGCATCTGGCGGGGTTGTCTGATGCCTGAAAAGAGCTTCCCCTTGTGCTTTTCCCTCCAAAGGAGTACTAAAAGCCACTATGCTTTTCATGAAGCACTTGACAAAATTGTGCATTTTTGATACTGCTTCCCCTTTGCCAGATGCTGTGATTGCACTAGTCTCTTTTTCTTAGGAAATAGGACTAAAATAGCTCTACAGCTGATTTTGCTTTTTCAAGCAAATTACATAGATAAATTAAAAGTAACAACAAATAAAGAGTATTCTGTACCAGTTCTCTTACTCAGTGATACCTGTTTAGCCCTGCAAGAGGTGCCAAGATTGCTTAGTTCAACTAGGAGTAGAATCATGGAATCATAAAATCATTTGGGTTGGAAGGGATCACCTGGTTCCAATGTCCCTGCCATGGGCAGGGACACCTCCCACCAGACCAGGTTGCCCAAAGCGCCATCCAGCCTGGCCTTGAACACCTCCAGCGATGGGGCATCCACAGCTTCTCTGGGCAACCTGTGCCAATGCCTCACCACCCTCTGAGTGAAGAATTTCTTCCTTACATCCAATCTAAACCTACCCTTTTTTAGTTAAAAACATGACAGTGTATGACAGTGTTCATGTATCTCTCTGAGGCATAAGTCAGAGTCAATTCTCATTCCTGGTGTAAATAGGGAAAAATATTGAGCTCTGAGAAAGAAATTGACCTATAACTTCTATGTCTAGGTGTATATTTCTTCTGTCAGGGCTGGTTACGTTTTCTTCTTTGTTTAATAGTAGAAACTGGAGTGGGTGGAAGGAAAAAAACAGCATGATCGGCTGTTCTTTTTCCAAAAGAAAATTAATTGGGAGGGACTGGAGAAGCTCTCCTCCTGTCTCTGAGGAGTCTCCTTACTGATTTGTCCAATGGGATGCCTGCGTCTGGTTCAGTTTAGCTCAATCTCAGCTAAATCTGTCTTCAATATCGACCCTTCATCCAGTTTCACGTCTGCTGGAATGCTGCCTTTTCTCCCTTGCTTGCATCTTGTCATTTTTCTTTCTCCTACTGCTCTTATTTCATTTTGGACTTGTTTGCTTTACGGAAACCCCTGTAAATCATTCCAAGATCCATTGTCGGGAAGTATGCTAGCTACAGTGATGTTGGCTTGATTTCTTTGGTGTTTTAATGCTACTTGCAGTAGCTGTACCGTACAATCAAATCCTGACACTGATCAAAAGCAGAAGAGAACCAGTAGATGGCACCATTTATTATATTATAGAAGATTCATAACCAAAGCCTGGAGGGTTTTTCCCCCTTAAACCTGGTTGCCAGTAAAAGATAAATCAACCCTCCATTTTTAGAGATGTTACTTACAGGCTTAGCAGAGACCTCACTTTATATCCTTTCCCAGGCCTTCCTGGGAAGGATGCCTTAAATGGAAAAACATTTTAGAAACAATAATGGAACTAGAGGTCAATAGGATACAGCCCAAGGGAGCTTTCCTCTGCTTTGCTCTTAAAAATACCACGATGTTTCTTTACTTTATCTGTTCTGTTAAATAACAGATTTGCTTTGAGGCGTGTCTCCAAAACCAATGACTTCGGAAAAGATTCAGGCAATGGTCAATTACGAACATGGTGTAGCTCTTCTGTTTAATATGAATAGTGCTATTTTCTTACAACATATAGCAGCTGTTATCTAGGGCTCTCAGAATGCTTCCGAACACTAATGAAGTATGCCTCACAACTCCTCTGTCAGATAGAGAATATTAATTCCCCAGGAGTCCCACTGACCTCAGTGGGTGTTTACGTGGTTCGACTTGTCAGAGAAATAGATACTCAGGTGAGTAAAGACTGCAGAACCAGGATTAAACAGGGTAATATATTTTATGCCATTTCAAGCTCTTTTTTCTTTCTTTTTTTTTTTTTTTTTTCCCAGAAGAACTAAAAAAGAAAGTAGTTTTGCTTTACAGGAGTTAACCTCTGCAACATTTTTGATAGGGGATCAGTCTGCTTGCTTGTCAGTTAGCCACAAGTTTCCAATTGGTAGTGTGTGCAGTGTGTGTGCTCCAAAGACAGATTTAGTGGCTTCAGCATCATTTACTATTAAAGGTTAAAAGCAGTTGCTCTTTCTAATCTCCTGCTGCACAGCCAATGTAATTTTAATACTGTGTGCAGTAGAAAAGGGAAGAAATGCAATACTGAAACATTTAACAGGATATATTTTTCCATCTTTATTTTAAGTTATGAAAACTGTCTGCTAAAAGCTAGTAAGTGTTTCCAGTCAATGATAGTTTCCTGGCATCAAAAGATTAAGAAAATGAAATGAAATATCTAGTGGAAAATACATCAAGAGAAGACAAGGAAAAAGAGAACAATTTGGATTTTCTATATTTATCTCTGTGTTATGTGTATCTGCTTCACTGGTCTGTCAATTTTAATTGGTCTGCAACTTACTGTAGTTGGGTTCACACTGGTTCAATTAAAAAATCCTGTTGTTACTTTTTTTTTTTTTCTCCATATTGCCCATAAATAGGAGTATTGTAGGAGTAATAATGTTAACCCCAGTGTCCTGGCAAGATGCCAGTTCAGGTAATTATATTCTGCCTATGTAAATTTCAGTTGCTGTTTCAGCTGAATACATTAGTCTTTATTTTCCATTCCTGATCATCATGTTATATAGCACCGTTGGGTATTGTTGAAGAGCCACCCAGATGTGGCTGCATTTTAGTGATCACTAAACTAAGTAGGACAAAATCAGGATCTCTTCTCCTTCTGGACTGTTTACAACACATAATTGCAATGTTGGGGGTGAGAGTTGCTTAATTTAAGGATTGTTTGATGAAGGTTTGTAGCCTTTTTGGATAGACTATATCAATAGTCAATGGCTTGTGGAAACCTTACATAGTGATATGGGTATGACAAAGAACAGCAAAGCGATTTGCTCATCTCCCTCAGGAAGGTCTTTACAAACAAGTTAGATCAGATTGAGTCTTTAACTTAAAAAAATGGTATAGCTTGGGATAAATATTTCTTTAGCAGCCTAACCACTAGGCCTGCACAAGGACTATCTAAGGCAAAAAGAAGAGGGGTTTTGCTGAAACAATGGTAATATTGCCCTCAGAGAAGAGTGTTTGGAAAAGGCAACATTGTTTTCTGAGTAGCTGTTGGTTTTGACTGATTTAAAAAAAAAAAAGCCACGCTCCCTACTAAAATAAATAAATAAACAAGTAAATAAATAAATGAATGAAATATGCACAAAACACATTAAGACTAGCCACCTGGAATGGGTTCTTTCAGAATATGTGCCTTTGGCTCTTTTGAAAATTGCACATGGTGTTGCTGAAAAGCAGACACTTGTGTACAAAATGATCACTAGCAGCTTAACTCAGCATTTATTGATTTTAACGTGGGAAAGGTTGAGCAGCTTGGTGCTTTCAGTGCTGTAACCCCCCCCCCCCCAACAGTAATAATGTCTAGATACCCCCTGTAAGGGTTAATAACAAAAATTACGTCTGCTTTGGGTGCCTTCTGAATGAAGCAAAGCCTATGTTACAAAACGAGCACAATAGTGCTGCAGTGCAATGGGTGTTCAGGAAACCAGCAGAAAAGAGACAGTATAATGGTCAAAACACCAATCTTCTCCTTCAAAAGGTCTCTGAAGTGAGGGAGGTGTGTGCTGGCATAAACGGCAGAGATGTATTTAGTCTTCACCGGTTTTCGATGACAATTTGACACCTACCTGTCACTCGTGCCTCGGGGACATCTCCAACTTACAGATATTAGCTTTTGCTTCATTAAGGTGGAAACCGAAATTGCATTTTGGAATTTGTCAAGCTGCTGTTTAGCTTCTGTTATCCACTCTGTCTCTCTAACTGTGTTTAGTGAGCAAAGATAGTGTTGCCCTGTAAATTGCCCTCATATTTTCCCCTTCGGGATTATCAAGGCCTTGTTCAGCAGACTTTCCTCATCTAAGTAATTCTTGTGATAAAGAATTTTGATTCTTTTATTCTTTTGATTGTTCTTTTGATGAGTCTCCTTCAACTAACTGGAGTTTCAGCAGGACTGGGCACGTGGTGGAGAATTACCTACGTGACTGCGGATGAGAGGCTAGGCCTACATCTTCTGGTTCTGGAGGGTGGTTGTTTTAAATTTCTCCAAATTAAATTTTCCAGATTATTAGGGGGGAACATTGTTGTTTTCACTTTGTGATGGCAATCGGAAGATGAAAGACGAGCTGGTGACGGTGCCTAACGGGTCTCAGAGCTGACAGCAGTAGCTTATGCATCCAATCATACAGTAACGATGCAATCCGTTAGCGTACAGTACGTGGGGAACTGTCAGGTCTGTAGCAATCCAATTAAGTTACATGGTTTCTAAAGCTAGATGATTTGAGGAAGCTTAAAAGAGAGTTAACACTGTGCTGGCTCAACGGCTGTGTCAATTATCTGGTTGGATGTGTTTTGTAGCTCTGCCTGCTGAAGCATGTGGACCCTTTTTTTTTTTACCCTAGAGCAATACCAGGGAGAGCACAATTAAGAGTTAATTACTAACTAGCCTTATTATTATTTATTAAATGAGGATCCTAATATATATTGGAAAGAAATGGTCATACCACTTGGGAAAGAAAAAAAAAAACACTCGGGGAAAAAAAAAAAACACTCAGAAAAATAAATGAATTGCATTATACATTTTTCAGGCTTTCTACTGAAACTGAAATATTAAAGTTCCTTTACAGTAGCTGAAGTGCTATTAATTTGTGTGAAGCTTATTGTTTGACCTTTGCTGTGGGAAGCTTAGGCAGAGCCTATGTGGTTCTTGTCAAAACCTTTTCCTTCTAACCTTTAGTTTCAGATACCTGCCTGCATTTCTGCTTATGCTATTCCCATTATCTCTGCATCAGAAATACATGAGACAGAAAAGGAAAGCAGCTCCATGGCATAGAATCATAGAATTATAGAATATCCGAGTTGGAATTGAGTCTGACTCCTGGGTCCCTAAAGGACCACACACACACAGAAAAAATAAAAATAAAAATCAGACCATGTGTCTGAGAGTGTTGTCCAAATGCTACTTGAACTGCAGCAGGCTTGGTATCTATCTTTATATATATATATATATATATATATACACACAGCTCCTATTTTCATGGCAAATTAATCAAAAGCCCTGTGGGAAGCCTCCTCTGAGCTGAGCCCTCAGCCCTTTCCCCTTGGCAAAACGCCTGAGGAAAGAGAAGGGTCACGCATTGTACACTAGCAGTAGCCGGCCTTCTTCCTCTCATCTGGAAATTAGAATCAGTGTCCAGTTCTCCAAAAATACATCACTGCCAGTCCTGCGAAGGAAAAACAGGGCTGTTACAAAATCAATGACAAAATTTGTTTTGATTTCACTGGGACTGTGATTTCAGTGCAGATACATAGATCTGGGAAATTAATAGGTTGATCTCATTTGTCACTTCAGGGAAGTAAGGGGGAGAGCTGGACGTGTATGTACCGCACTGAAGACGATGCAGCCTGTCAGGTGCTATGTGTCAGGAGAGGTGGATTGCAAGAACGAGGGAAGATCTGCAAAACAAAAGCAAAGAGGGAGGAACAGTGCGGCTGCAGGTCAGCTTTGGAGATCCCCGAGCCCAATCCATCTCTGTGAAAGTTCTCAGAATTTACACTACCAGAGTCAATGGAAGTGTTTAATTTCTATACCATATAACAGAGAACAGATCTCACTCTTCTATGCCATATTGGGATATACGCCATATTTTCTTAATGGAAAATGAAATGCTAATCTTGGCAGTTCAGCTGGCATCCCATCAGCTCCTTGTCTTGTGGAAAAGGTCCTTGGTGAAAGGTTCAGTGGTTGGCCAAGTCTGGCCTTTTATGACAAATATGTCAATACAGGTGCTGATATTGGTGGTTGCTTTTTTTGGAATGGATTTTAAAGAGTTGAACTGTAGATTGTCTCTCATTCAATTGGCCCCTCCACCTTTTCAATACAAAGATACACGCCAATGCATAGTGATGTATCTCTTCCTAATGTTCTGTGGGCAGGCAAGCAAAGCTGACCCATGAAGGCAGACACATGAATGTCTTCTAGCACAGAAATTACATTTTTGGTACAAATTAAAGTCTGTTGCCATGAACTCAAGCACACATCTGTAAGATGGAAAGGTTGAAAAAAAAAAGGACAAGAATGGCCTATCTATAGTAACTGACAAAAGTCACAAGAGAAAGCTAGAAAGAAGAAAGAGAATCAGGAGTATTTTTAAATAAACAACTCCCCCTTTTATCATGTTTCTAATCCCATTTTCTTTGCTTATTTTTGTCTTGCTTTGTTGTTGTTTGTCTCTAGCATGTACATTCTCCAGGCTTTATAACGCTTCATCTTAAGGGGGAATCTGAAGAGTGCATTTTGTCTGCCAACTAATAACGTGAATTTTTTCATCACAGAAGCCAATCAGCGGAGGGAGATTACAGTAGACGGAGCAGTGAGATTTGCATATTAACAGCGTCATTATTGAAGAATAGCTGGCTCATATTTAGACCAAAAGGGTGCTCTCCCATTAGCCAATAACAGCTGCCAGCCAATGCAGATGAGGGATTCAAAGGTCGTACGTTGTCTATTTTTTTGTGCATTTTCTCTCCTTTTTTTTTTTTTTTTTTTCTTCTTCTTCTTGAGAGTGCTGATATAAATCAGATACCAAACTCAGCGAGCAGGCTCCACTCGCCCGTTTGGCTATGGCTCTGTAACGGCTCGGAAGCACAGCCCTCCCATTGGCTCGGGCTAGTCTATCCCTGCGTAATGTATCATATTGTGTATATTAATGTTTCGGCTTTACAGTTCTATTTCCATTAGGAGAAGATTGCCTGTGAGCCTCTTAGTGGATAAATAGGAATTTACAGCTTTCAGAAATTCTCTTAAAGCTTGCAGTATCCACAGAAGAAGGAATTACACATGACTATTTTTTGAAGCTTTAAAAGGTCCAGAGGGCCTAATTGTGCTCTCAGATGTGTCTGTGCAGCTCCTGTTGAAGTCTTTGGTTATAATGCATGCTTACGAGACAGCTAAAATGTGTCTTTTTAAAATAATAATAATAAAAATCCTTCAGTTATTAAAAAATTAGACTGTAAAGTCTCCAGGGTCAAGCCAGCAACTTCCTGAGAGCTATTCAGAACCAAACACAGTGAGATCTTGGCTGGAACCTGGCAGTGTACTGACCTGCAAATAGCAAATACATGAGGCAAGGAGCCCGTGTTGGTGAAAATCGTGCAGAGCAGACACCACCTGCTTCTGCAGATTTGTGCATGCACACACATGTGTGGGTGCGTGATCATGTTTGGGTGCCTGCGCTCATCCAGACAGTTCTACGGGACAGGAGAAGAGGACAAGCCTAAATTGCCTTAATGAAATGACTTTATCAAGTTTTGACACTTCAGTCAGGTATGTTAAAGAGGACTGATATTGGCAGAGATTTTTTTTCCCTCTATTTTATACCAGCCAAGGCTTACACAACAGTCAAGAGGAGTATGCTTAAAACGCTTTATTTTTTTTTTGTTTCCATAGTAGTACATGTGTGTGTTTCTAAGTACAACTACATTCAGTGTTAGAAAAAAGCAAATTCAATGCAGATAAGTGCAACAAACTTAAGAAATATATTCAGACACTGGAAGTGATGTGATTTATTAACTAGTCCTTCATTTCCCAAACCAATTTATGCTAAAGGTGTAAATTGTGCATGTAAATTGTGCATAAATATGAGTTGTGCATGAACTTCTCCATGAGTTTTCTGCAGGCTTTTTAAAAGTAGGTGGTTGCTTAAGAATGAATGGGCTTAATGTCTGTGCTTTAAAGGACTAAATAAATGTGTTTTACTGTAAATAGTATAGAACAGGATGCCCAAGTTATAATTACGTCTTACTTTTGTCAGGGTTACATCTAACAGAAATGCCTCCAGCAATTTTTCCTTTATATAGCTATCTGTATCACAACTGAAAAGCAAAACAAACAAAAAAGCATGAAGAAATAAGTAATCCACATCTGCACAGCTGGGCAAAGAGCGGCTCCTGCTCCTCAGCAGAGGTAGTTAACACTTACCTATGGTAGTGCATTAGTTCCCAGTTTTTGTCCTCTATGTGTATGCCCTTGCATTGCTCGGTATAATTTGTGTCAGTATTATTTGTTGTCACTTCTCAAACTGAAGCTGTGACACTAACCCTGCCAGCCAGGGGAAAAAAAGCTACTCATGGAGGCAACACAAGCCAGTGTCGTTTAAATCAGATGAGCCCAGTGGTGTGGAAATTGCTTCTGTTGCATAAGCATGTTTGCTGGTAAACCTAAAATGATGGGCTGGTGAGCATACACAATTAGCCCAATACCTGTGGATGTAATTCAGTGCCACTTTGGTGAAAGAAGTACTGTGAAAAAAGGAGAAACTGGAGATTTTTCTATCAGATTTTCTTCCTACTACTAGAAATCATAGCTGCCGCGTGCAATATTTAATATCTGATGTTAGTTTCCACCTTTCAGCCACAGCCACTTTTCACTTACCAACTAATCGTCACCCAGAAGTGTGCTGAAACCTGTTATAAATGGGCATTCAAAGGCTTTCTCCAGCACTAAATCACAGCCATCTCTACCGCGCAATGGGGCCGCTTCCAGCAGCCTCCCATAGCAGCTCAGGCCAGGAGAAGAACAGGCTTTTCCCAAGCAGCACGAAGAGTTCAGACTCGCAAACACCCCTTGTCAGGGATGAAATTCAGCCACAAAGGCCTTGGCTAAGTCTCTTCTCCACCGAGAAGGCACCTCTAGGAGCAGCTCGGATTTTGGGAACTGCTTATTGACACCAGTTCCCATGAGCAGGGGTGCTCTGCCCTCGGCCAGCTGCCCCTTTCCTGAAGGAAAGCTGAGCCCAAGCCCCCCTTCCCACCCTGTCCCCAGCCCCGTGTCCGACACCGGTACTTCTCGCAGTGGGCTTTCCATAGGGCGCACCGGGAGCTCACCGGGTGGGATGCAGCTCCCTAAGCCGCGGCTGGGGCAGTTTGAGCGGAGGCTTGGGGGACAACTTGGGGCACCTCCCCCAGTTACCCTGGGCTCCCCGCTGCCGCTTCTTCCTCCTCCTCCTCCTTCTCCTCCTCCTCCTCCTCCTCCTCCTCCTCCTCCTCGGGGCTGCTCCCGCCGCCGGGCTCCGTGCTCCCCGCCCTCCTCACCGCCCACCCCCGGCCGCCTCCCCCCACTCCTCCTCCTCTTTCTTCCTCCTCCTCCTCATCCTCCGGGAGCCTTGCCTCCCCTGCACACCTGCCTTGCCATTTGTCGGCGGCTTCGCTAGGAGGGGAGAATTTTCCCTCGCTCCCTTGCAGCATCCCTCCCCGCCGCGCGCACACACACACACACACCCGCACCCAGACAGACAGACAGACAGACAGACACACGGACACACCGCTCGCTCCCTTCCCTGTGCATCGGCGGCCGCCGCCTCCTCCCCGGCCCCCCGCTCCCCGCCGCCGCGGGGCGTCCTCCGCCCGCTGCAGCGCCCGCCGGGGAGGGGAAGGGAAAGGAAAAAGGAAAGGAAAAAGGGAAAAAGGGGAGGGGAGGAAAGGAGAGGGGGCGGGCGGCGGCTCCCGCTGCTCCGCGGCCCCGCACCGGCAGCCGGTAGGTACGGGGAGGGCAGGGGGAGGGAGGGAAGGAGGGCGAGGGGAGCAGGGCGAGCCGCGCAGCCCCTGTCCCTGATCCCGGTCCCGGTCCCGGTCCCGATCCCGGTCCCGGTCCAGGCTCCGCTTCCCGGGGGCCGTTCACAGCCCCCCCGGCACCGGCTCTCCCCGGTGAGTCGGAAAGTTTGCTCTCCTGGGCGCCCGGCTTCGGCTCTTGTTTGGGGGCCGGCTGCTTTTGGGGTGTTCCCACAGCCTCCCCGTGCCCCCCCCCCCCCCCCCCCCCCCCCCCGCCCTCCACTAGCGGGCCATTTATTTATATTTGTATATTTATTTATTTATCCTTTTTTTTTTTTTTTTTTTTTTTTTTTTTGTAAATTGCAGTTGCCGCCGCCCCCCACCGGGCTGGGCTGGGAACCCCCCTTTTGTCCCCCCCAGAGGGGAGCACCCTCCGGGCCCCGCAGCCCTGTCCTGCAGGGACCGGGGACCCTACAGAACCCGTGTCCCCCCTCGCAGAGCCCTGCTGGTGTCTGCGGGGAGCCAGGCGTCCCCAGCTGCGGCAAGGCAGCCCCCCCTGCAGCTCCCAGAGCGGTGCCGGCTCCGGGGGTGGCTGTCCCGTCGCTCTCCTCCTCTGTCCCCCCCGGTGCCCGAGCGAGCGCTTCGGAGGAGGTGCCGGGGTGATGCTGCACGCCCCAGCATCCCGGGGTGGCAGTGGGGTTACCCTAGGAGCTTCCCAGCCGGGGAAAAGCCGTATCCTACCCGGGATTGGCTGCGGGTCGTGTCCATCTCCCGTTGCTTTGATCTAATCTTGCTGTTGTCTGGGCTGCAAAAGAAGCTGCCTTGCCTTTTACTCTCGGTCTTTCATCCCCAGGGTGGTTTTGGAGAGGGCTGGTGGCCCTGAGGAAGGTTGGGGTCTGAGGGAATCCATCCCTGGGCAGGGGAGGCGAGAAGCCTTGGTGTATTTTCTGTCTTGCCTGTTGTTACTTTTCTCTTTTTATCGCTGGAAGTTCTGCTGTAGTGTGTCAAGAGCTTCGATGCCTTTTGCAACGTGCCTCATTCATTTTTTTTTCTTCCGGAATTTAAAACAGAATGATAAAATACGTCAACATTAATAAATAAGTTGAAAGGACTTTGAAATAGCGTGTGTTGTGCGTGGTGCGAAATCGTAGATATGCATAAAAGAGTAATAACTACTATGGAGGTTTTATTTGAAACCTCTTTCTGTAACGCATTGTACAGAAGCCTCTCCATCTCCCTCTCAGCTTTTTAAGTGTGATTGTGTATTTTTTTGGTGTTGAGGTCTCCGCGTGTGCTGTGGGGATGCCTTCATAGAACCAAACAAATGTGGTGCCTAATAATGTGTTAATCTCTTGCTTCACAAAGATGCCTTGCTGTAAAAAAGAGGTGAAATGTGCTTTTGTGGCTTTCAATTCTAGATCTCTTTTCCTGATGTTTTCATTTATTTATTTATTTACATTACAGCCAAAGGGGGGGGACCAAGGGGGGTAATTGTCTCAGACTCTTCTCTCTGTCCGAATGTGCAAAACCAATTACATAAAGAAATTAAGGCACCAAAACAACCCTCAGCTGAAATCTGGAAAAAATGACTCCAGTGTGTTTGCTTGGCAGCACCAGACGTTCTGCAGCATGTGGTATTTACAGAACTTGCAGCGTACAGTAGCTCTCCCGTAGTAAGGGAACGTTTTGTGTCCTCAGAGGCGAGAGAGTCTCCGACAAGTCCACAAAACTATAGGTACAGTAAGGGAGCGGTGATGCACGTGCGAGTGTGTATGTACATAAATAGCACCGGGCTACCAGAGTTCATTTTTCCAGGATACTTTGTCTTCTTTCCCCTGAATTTTGAGGCTTTTATTTTTTTTTTTACAATTTGTCTCATTGCATACGTGTATTTTAATGTTAGTCTTAATCTCCGCACAATGTAAAATAATCCGGCGATAGCTTCAGGAGACGCTCTTGCCAAGCAAACCAGGCAATAGATCATGAAATCAGACAATAGTATTTTGTTTCCTAGCAACCCCCTACTGTGAACAGAAAACAAAACGGTGGTGGATGCTTCCACATCATGAGGGCTGCGTGTCAAAACCCCGAAGTGGGCACAGAACTGCCAGCCGTGTAGTGAGATTCGCTCCTGTGCATTTCGGCTGCTTTGTTAGGGTTTTCCTTTTGTGAGAAAGGGACTTGCCAGGCTAAATGCAGTTAAATGGTTAAAATTTCACGCTGCTTTCTTAGCTTGATAACAGTGTCTGTTAGAGTGAGGAGGGCACAAAGTGAGTAGTATTTGTAGATTTTATTGCCAATGAGTGATTTGAAATGCCCTTTTTTATTGCTGGAATATTTCTAAATCTATACTGTTACCAACCTCAGAGAACCAGTTTTATGATCTACTGTGTCCAGTATGCAGGATCTCCTACTTTGTCTTGCTAATCATCTTTTAGCTTTGTGCTTTAAAACCATGTTTGTTAGAATGCATTAAAAAAAATAAACAACCCCCTTGCCACTCACAGGAATGGGAAATAAAATCCAAAGCTCTGCTTTGCTACTTTTATGTTTTTGGCACCCAGTTCACCCCTTCCAAAGAGCTAAAGCTATCCCAGTGCAGCAGGACAGGGTCTGAAGCCATGATCTTTCTAAAAGCGCTTTTGATAATGCGGTAATTCCGTTAGTTAGTGTCTGAGCATTGAAATGGATTCTCGACCCTGGACCAGTCTCATATGCACTTTGTGCACTGCCATCTATCCGAAAAAATCCATTAGTGCAGGCTGTGGATCTAACCCTGTATCTGTACTTACTGCCTATCGGGTTTCAGCTTTCCAGCAGGTGTTAGTGCTTAGAACCGCAGTGGGAAAAGGAGATGAGCAGTTACAGATGAGTAGTTGTATGTACAGTGGTGCAGAGGAGTTTCTACACTTCTGCCTCTTTGCCTCCTGCCCTTCCTTTATAGTAGAAAGTGGCAAAAAGTTGTTCAGAGTTTTACCTATGGGTCTTGGGTATCCAGCAGCATTTTCAGTGGTTGTGCTGTAAATGAACACGGGTGGTTTTCCTATTGGTTGCACCACTGAATCTGTGAAAGTGAAGGTATCATTTCCATCTTAGAAAACCTAAAATCACAAGATGTATTTGCTGTGGGGAAAACAGCAAATGTAATCCTTTAGTAATCATTAGTAAACAATGCTATTTGTGCTAGGTGTGGGAACTGCATCTCTGAGTGGCTTTTGGGGTACGAGATATGACAGGTGTGATTATATATATTGTCTATATATGTGATTATATATATTGTCTATAGGATTTTTAGGGCTCATTGTAACTACTGAGGGACAAAAGAGTTAAAACAAATGTCACTTCAATAACAATGGTTGAAATGCAATTGTCAGGGAATATTATAATTCTGATAAATATCAATGAGCAGCTACTTTCTTATATACATTTGAAATTAAACATTTTAGTGCCATAGCTTGTGTTGACAGTTTAGTTTAGAACACGTTAATTGAATTTTGGAAGGCTTTATGGTTGGAGAGGAAGTAGTCATTTTCCATTTTTTTCTTCGTCATTTCTTTCTCAGATGGCACTCCTCCCAAACCCAGAGACTTACAGTGGGGTAGTGCACAGATTACACTTGGTATGGCTGCCTAATTCCATTCCACGTAGCCCCTACCTGTAGTTACCAGGCAGCAGAATGAGGGAAGGCAAAAAAAGCAAAAAAGTACAAATAAACAAAGCAAAACAAAACAAAAAATAATTAAGAGAAAGGTCATGAAGTAGTCTGCATGTAAACAATGGAAGACATTTGGAAGTGATTTTAAACACTCTCCACAAAATTCCTGTTATGCCAACTGCATTTGTTGTTTATTGATGTAAAATCTTACATGTGCTGTTATGTGGGTTGGAGACTGGTAGAAGTAGTCAACCCATAGCCAAAACCAAAGACTGGTAACTTCTTGCCACTTCTCCCCCTTAAATCTTTCTTGGAGCAATGAGTTAAATCCATTTTATTTAAATGTGTTTAGTTAGAAAAGAATTAAGAAATTGACAGCTTTGTTCTCACCATTTAACTATGCAATGATGGTAGTGGCTAACGAGCTAGCAGGGAACGTGCTGCTTATCTTACTGAGATGCACGTGCGGCAAGTCTTTTTTAAACATTTTCACATGGCTTTTTAATTTTATCTTTTTCAGAGGGTACTGCAGTAACGAGAATGTAGAGTTACTGTGTTTAAATCCTAGAGGCTTAATGATTGTCGTATTGTTGGATATTTGCTTAAGTATTTATTTCCCTTTCTTATTTTAAGAAAGGAACAAAAGCATGATGTCAGTTTTGGACTCTCGAGAAGCTTCATTTTTAAATCCTGTAACACGAAAGCATTGAGCTGTCAATTCTTGCCAAAGATGGAAAATAAATCATCCATGTGATTACAGAAACTGAGGATTTGGTTCAGCAAAGCATTGACTTGCATGCCTAACTTTTTTTTTCTTCTTTTTTTCTTTTTTTCTCTTTTAACATATGCTTAAGCTCATCTCTGCTTGCTGAGATCAATTGGATTTAAGCATGTGGTTAAAGTTAGGCATGTAATTAAATGCTTTGTTGAATAGGGGCCTCAAGCAAAACCTGTAACCTTTGAAACTAGCAACATCTTTGCTTTGGAGTAAACTGAACTTAAGTAGAATTGTTACAGGATAGTAGAGCAAAGGGAACAAAGTTCATGAAAAGGCAGGCTCATAGGAGAGGAGGTCTCAAATTGGGAATTTACTGATGGATAATAGCAATGCTTGAAGTAATCTAGAATTAAGACACAGCAGGAAGAAATACACAGGTTCGCAGTGTGACTTGATTACAGAACAGCACAGTTTGTAGTTGAGCTGACAACAAAAAGGTGCTATGCCAGTGAACAGAGAAGTGGGATTTCTCAAATGTATTGAGAGCTGCCCTGTGGAGAAGGACCTGGAGGTGTTGGCTCACGAGAAGCTCACCATGAGCCAGCAATGTGTGCTTGCAGCCCAGAAACCACCCATATCCTGGGCTGCATCAAAAGCAGCGTGGCCAGTAGGGTGAGGGAAGTGATTGTCCCCCTCTGCTCTGCTCTCCTGAGACCCCACCTGGAGTGATGCGTTCAGCTCTGGGGCCCTCAGCACAAAAATGTGGGGCTGTTAGAGTGGGTCCAGAGGAGGGCCATGAAGATGGTCAAGCGGCTGGAGCACCTCTCCTATGAAGACAGACAGGCTGAGGGAGTTGGGGTTGTTCAGCCTGGAGAAGAGAAGGCTCGCTCTAGGGAGACTTTACAGCAGCATTCCAGTACCTACAGGAAAGCTGGGGAGGGACTCTTTGTCAGGGGGTGGAGTGATAGGATGAGATGGAATGGTTTAATACTACAAGAGGGGAGATTTAGATTAGAGGTTTGGAAGGGACCTTAAAGGTTAGAGGTTAGGAGGAAATTCTTCCCTCAGAGGGTGGTGAGGCACTGGCACAGGTTGCCCAGAGAAGCTGTGGCTGCCCCATCCCTGGAGGTGTTCAAGGCCAGGCTGGATGGGGCTTTGGGCAACCTGGTCTGGTGGGAGGTGTCCCTGCCCATGGCAGAGGGGTGGAACTGGGTGATCTTTAAGGTCCCTTCCTACCCAAAAACATTCTATGATTCCTTTTTGTACGCATCTGCCACAAACACATCTGAAAACTGAATACCATATCAACAGGATGTTAAAGACTATTTCAATAGAGCTCAAAGAAGAGCAACAAAATGCTCAGATGTCCGAAGGAACTAGCTTGAGGGGAAACATTCAGAAATATATATATATTTAGCCTGGCACCAAATGTGAGTAGATTATTAAACTATATTGAGATTTCTGAAATGTATTACAGTCGAAGGAATCTATTTTTTTTCAGTGCATTATGTGGGAGAAGAGAATCATAGAATGGTTTGGTCATCTAATCCCACCCTGCTGATGTGATCAGGGGTGTCATCCATTAGACCAGGTTGCTGAAAGCCCCATACATCCCAACTTTGAAAACTTCCAGTGGTGGCTCATCCACAGCTTTTCTGGGCAACCTGTTCCAGTGTCCTGTCATCCTCATTATGAAATAAAGGAAGAAAAAGCTTAAGTTGAATTCTGGGCAAAAGCTTAATGATAGGAATATGTATTAGGGCCTATATTAGCCTAGGTATAGTGAGAACCTCCCTTTCAGATGTTTAAAATAAGAGTTTTAGGCAAGTCCTTTCTGCAGGCAAGTCACTAAAAATGTACTGGAGGAAGAGATTCTGCATTTTAAAGGTGTAGGAGTACAAGATCTAACAGCCTTTTTTCGTGTCTGTGGTTTGTTCTAGTTTGAGCTGAAGGTTACAGGAGAAAATAGGTCAGAACCTGGGCCAGCAATCCTTGACTTGATTTTTCTCAAGCTGGAGTGTTCGTACCTTGGCAAAGCAATTTCCAGTGCCAAGACAGTTGGGTTTTATGGTTTTAAAAAAGCGTGACTCAGAGCAGGGTCATCATATGGGCTCAGGTTGATCTAATGCTGGGATGATGGATATGCAAGGATTAGCTACAGTAGATTTTCTAGTAAACAACTCTTTTATTTTTTATTTATTTTTTTTTTCATTCATTTGTTTGTTTTCCCTTTTGAAAACAGTGAGCATCTCAGGGTGGTATAGGGGGCACAGGGGTGACAGCTTCTGCAGCATTTTGCTTCTTCATATAATGAAGCTCACTGCCATCAGGTATGAATGATGAAGCAGTAGAACTTGCTAATTATCCCTTCGTGTCCCTCCCTGCCTCTGTACCCATTATGATCTCTCACCAGTTGTCTGCTGTGATCTGGCTAGTCTGTGTGCAGTGCAAGTCCAGATGACTACTGTCAGTGACTTGTTTTCTGGAAAAGGCCGTGAGAGGAGGACAGAAGCATGAATAATGTTTCTCAGGGTGTACTGCTTCAAATAGCTCCCTCATCCACTCAGTCTGGGTAAAAACAGACAGGCAAGATGCAGGTTCATGGTATAGTGGGTGTTTTCTTGAGGAACCCTTGCCTGGAATGATGCTATTACAATGGTTTCTTGTAATTTATTTTACTCTGAAGCATGTATTCAGGGGAAAAACAAACAAACAAACAAACAGTCAAACAAAAAACCATAGTGCAGTCTAGTATCATAAGGGAAAGTTTTCCAAAAGCCATGCAAATTGCAGGGGAGGAGGTGGATTTCCCTCTGCCATGTGTTGTGGATACCTGGCAGCCAACTGATTAAACAAGGTCTATTTTAGTAATCATAAGGTAAAAACAGGTGATTTGGGATAACCCTTCCATGCTGGATGGTGATTAAAACAGCAATTTTGCATGAGTGCCAAACTCAAGTGAAAGATGATCTGTGGCAGAGCTGTTTGGTGAGACTGGCTTTTGGTTTAAATACGTTTTGGTGCAAGAAAGCCATGTGATGAAGTTATAGAGGCCAGGTTTATGCTTCCTCTAGATTTCCTGTGAGCAGCGTAATATGAGAAAAAACATTGTTCTGTAAACAATGCACTCCTGGTACGTCCCAGGTAACTTTAAAAAGAAATCCTTCGATGTGTAAACCAGGTTCAGCCCTTGCTGGACCTTGTCCCTGGGGGTTGGTTGATAGCGTTGGTGATGGAGGTCTGAGAAGAGGTTGAATGAAAATGGAACAAGGGTTTTTTTTTATGGCAGAGCCTAAGGATTAGGGCTGAAGTTGTTGCCTATGCATTGCTGATATTAGAAGGGCAGTTTTTTTGATGGATGGATAATTTTTTTTGATGGATGGATAAGGTAGACAAAAATAACCTGTACAATTGAGTGGGTAATGCTAGGTAGCTGATGATAGTGAAATTAGGTAGGTTAGTTTACTTAGGATTACTCCATAAGTGCTCTTCTTTGTAAATGTGTGTAAGATCAGGCTTGTTGGATGGAATCCTTTTGGATGAAAGATGCTGTCAAAGTACAAGGTTATTATTCTGTCTGTTGTCCTTGCACAGAGGAGCTAGGTCAACAACTGTCTTAATTACAATTTGTTTATGCTAATAGATCTTTATTTTTGGTAATAGTTTAAATGAGACTTTAAAGCAGGTGTTTTTTTTGTTTGTTTGTTTTGTTTTTGTTTTTGTTTCCCCCCCCCTACAGGTACATTTAAGATAGTGTTTAGGATGTGAGCTTTGGTATTCTAGATCTCATCAACAGAACAGTTCCTCTGTGACCAGAGTGGATAACACACAATTATTCTGGCATGACAGGTTGGCTTTATGTAGATTTTAAAGGAGTTTGTGCCCTATACACTGTGTAAAAAAGTTTCAGGACATAACAGGTGTGTCTGGGGT
Organism: Cygnus atratus; assembly: GCF_013377495.2. Lineage (NCBI taxonomy): Eukaryota > Metazoa > Chordata > Aves > Anseriformes > Anatidae > Cygnus > Cygnus atratus. Next base: position 177,868,704 of record NC_066362.1, on the reverse strand, counting down.
AGAATACGGTTAGAGTTTAACATAGTTTTTTACAATTCTGTCTAGACTTACCCATACCTGTTAGCAAGCATTTTGTCAGGGAAACAAAGAAATGAAATAGAAGTAGCTGATAAAGGCACGAGGTGCACTTAGGGAGGTGGAATGCAATAACTGGAGTGAGAGCACACTCTTAGAAGAGGTGCTGATACCTGTGCCCTTGTAAGAAGAGTCAAGAGGATTTTCAGTGATGACAAATAAGTTTGTTTCATCTGAAAGTAGCAGATTGCTTCCTAGTGTTTTGCTGGTCTGACATTCTGTGAAATTGTGTTATACCCTAATTTGGTGTCTCCTGTGCATATAGAATAAGAGCTTGCTATTGCTACCAAGTGAAGCAAACAGCTCCCTCACATTCTGCAGTGGTAGAGGCTTAGAGTTTGGTGGCAAAGATCCATGGATTAATCTCTTCTGATGACTTGCGGTGGATGTTGGCATTACTTCAGCACCAACTCAGAAGAAAGCATTTACTGAGTAAGTGATCCACTTAGTCACTTAGCTTATTGCGAATTTTCCATGGAGTTGTGACCCTTGCTTAGCAGTGAAGTTTGATGAGATCACAGCTCAGGGTAGTATGGTTATAGAAGCATCAAAAAAAAGTGTATGTTTATGGTCCTCTGCTGGCAGATAAGGATGGCAGGCACCTGGATGTGAACAAGCACTCTGTGTGGATTTACTAGCTGTAAAAGGGTGGTCTATTCAGGCATCCTCATGCGTCCTCTGCATGCAGGCATCTGGCTTCCACAGTCTTCAGGCAGAGTATAAACAGAGGTACTGTTGGCAGGCTGCTATGAATGAAAACTTAAAGGACTTGGAAAATAAGTTTGATTTAAAATCTTCATTATGTTGCCTTTCTGTTACTTGGCCCAAAAATCTCTTAGGTCAATATCATTTTAACAAATGAAGGGGCCCTTGGTCAGTTTTTGGTTCAAGGTTATTCATATCTTAACGCTGAGAGGAAATGCTGTTTATGCTGATGGCTCTTCTTCTGCAGTGTAATCTCCTATTTTGTATGAAGCAGATAGCAATTACCATTTTATTTCACTGACAGCCTGTGAGAGAGCACATGTTTTCAGTTCCTAGAGGGAGCTGGGCTAAACTTGAGCTGATACACTCCAGGTGAAAGGCTCCGTGTACTGTTGCCAATCTACTTAGCTATCCAGCTGCTTGCCAATTCTGTTAAAAGGTTAATGCTATTACAGAAAACATGCGAAACCAGGTGCAGTATGTGTGTCATTAGTTGGGTTTTACAGTTTTGTTTTCCATGTTGCATTTGTTAAACTTATGTATCATTTTGCAGAACATATGTAATGGGTAGTTAATATTGTTTTCTTTGCAAAATACAAGGCTGCAATTTTTGTATGAGAAGGAAACTATTAACATTTTTTTTTAAGTGAAAGGTTGAAATTTGTAATTTCTTTTTATGTTTCTTGGGAAATACTAAGAGAGATTATCTAACTACGTAAAGTCTCTGGGGATAGGGAAAGAGAAGTCTTGCTGATAATGAGAACGGAGTAGCTGCTTAATGTAATCCACTCTCCGTGGATAGTGGTGAGAAGGAAGCAAATGGAGTACTGCACAGTCAGAGTGGGTTTCATTAATTAGAATCTGGAAGTAGGCAGCACATCTGACAGTGCAGCTGTTTATAAGATTGCCAGTCTCATCTAGGTTTACCTTTTCCATCATAATGAAGTTGATTCTATTTGGTGCTGTATTCTACAAGGGAAATAGAATTGATAAAAGTAATATTTTTTTTCAGGCTCATATTGCTCAAGAATATAGGGAGTAGTATGAAGTGGTCAAAAAACACTATAATCAAACAATTCTTCTATATCTAAGGTATAAGAGACATGAGAGTAGCTAGATGGAAAAGACTAGTGGCCATCTTGAAATCATGCAGAATATCTATTTCTTTTGGTTCTTCAATGTCAAATGGGCTGCCAGATGGAACTGAAAATTGAATCAAAAGCAGAATATTGAGTTCGATAATACTGGAGATGAGATGCTCTGACACCCTTGTCATCACTGAAATATAGCTGTGATGAGCACTGAAGTCACTGTTCTAGCCGTTTCAGTGGCTCTTCAACGTCGCTTCGTTCTAGAGGAATCAGTTTGTCTTTGTCATCAGGGAGGACAAAGAGCAATAGCCATTCATGTCTTAAACACTAGGAAAATGAAGACTTAAAACTTGATGAGAAACTTTCTTTTGTGGTAACATTGCTGTCAGCATAACACAAAATGAGCAATACAGGGTGAGATATAAGCCTCTGTGTATTGCCCGCTTAAAGAGATTTAAATTCGCTCGTTCACCATTCAATGGATAAAGGAAAAAGGAAATGCAGAATTGAAAACCAAAGCCTAAAATAAACAGCACTTACATTAATGCAAGATGGTTCACTGGATATGAGAAATGTTCAGAGAGTAGCTATAAGCATCCATGCAAGGAAAGATGCAGGCCTTTGTAGCGCTATCAGTCATGTCTCTAAGGGATCCCAGGGAATGACTGTATGACAAGGTGTTCTCTAAGTGCCTGAGGAGCAAGCGTAGCAGCCGCAGAAACAAAATGAAATGAGAACTTCTGAAGTAGGTTTGTCCTAATGCTGAGTTCATTCTCGGTGAGAAAGAACAGTCACCAGAACTAAGAGTTGGCTGGAGAAGAGGTTATTTATGGTCTCTTCCTTCAGTTTCTCTTGGTCATCCACTGAGGAGAAAGATCTTGTCTTTATTTTTGCCTCTACTCTGTGGTCCTCAATAATGCAGGTGTATTTAGAATGAAATTGAATATGTTTTTTGTATAAATTTTACACAGCAAGATAATCCCCAAGGAACCCAGAATCTTAGGAACACAACTAATGATGGTTTCAGAAGGATTTTGACCAACTGCAGCCTGATGACACTTCAGTTCAAGTGGAAATTTTCTTCCTTCAGCTTGCAAATAAATAACAGTCAATATCTGAGGGAAAAACAAACAAACAAACAAAAAACAGTCCTCAGCAGCTATAGAAACTAGTTGATAGGATTAATGCTTTGAACGATGATGGAGAACAGGATGAAGTCTGACATACAAGGTGGGGGGGGAAGTCTGTTTACAAACCCCACAATAAGTAGAGTAAGAGTAATAGGCTGACTATGTTGCAAGAAAGAATGAGTTTATGAAAAATGTTCTAGTGGTAGGATGCCGAGGAATTCTGGAGTGGATTGTGTGAACGTTGTGGGGCCTGTATCTGTTGAGGTCTCTTAAGTGTGTTTTAGATGTAACTGTGTTATTTTTGAAGGAGATAACTGACCCTGTCATGTAGCTGTTTCCAGCTCTATTTGTCTGTGATTCTTGCCAAGCCCTACGGTGAGTGGGATAAAAGGAAATGGGACAACTGGAAGGGGTGCGGTTTACAGCTTAAACTGTAATGCAGATGGTCAGTCTGTTATCCATCCCTCTTTGTGTCAGAATAATGGATAATGTAGCAGGCATGTTATAGGAGATGCTGGAGGTTTAACATGGATATATTTCAGATCTGAAAGCGTTTTCTTTCCTGCCAAGCCCAATGTTGAGCGTTTTGCCATCCTGCACTGTTAGGCTCGAAACATTATGATAAGTTCACTTTTTCATGATCCCTTGCTAACACAACTTGAGGTTCAGCCCTGGCTGGTATGGAAGTATCAGGAAGCTTAGGCAGAGAGAAAACTAACCTGTCTTCAAAAGGCTTATGTAGACATATCCCAGATTGCTAAAGCACAACTAAAAATAGACCGAGAGTGTTAGGCCAGACTATTTAGAGACTAGTGACTCAGTTACTACATTTTGGTGTATTTTCAGAGTTGCATGGTCTCAGTTTTGGACCAATGTGAAGGAATAATCTTGTTACAAAATGAATTGAGTAATGTGTGGTTCGTGTTTTACCTAGTAAAATCTTTATGGACTTCTTGGTGTATTTCCAACAGCTGTCTTTAGTTGGAGGAAGAAAGTTGCCTGAGTTCTGGGAAATGTGTGGGGAAAAGGCTGAGTAATGGAACCCAGTTTCAGCCTTTCTCCTGACTTCTACTCCATACTTAAAAGCAAAAGTAGCATACAGACCAATAAAAATAATAGAAGATGGTAGGACTACCAGAACAAGTAGATTTTTTATTTTTATTTTTTATTTTTATTATTTTTATTTTTATTTTTATTTTTTTCTGAGAATTTTGAACTCTCCTAGGAAACAAATGGTTTCCTGTGCATTATGTGTTGATGGAAATTACATCCTTTTTATGCGAGCAATAAGTCAAATGTTCTGTTAAGATTGATGGGGCCAGATTCTGGTCTCCAGGGATTTAAAACTCAACTAATTCAAACTGGAGATATTCATGATTTACACTACAATAACAGATTACAATCTGGTTCTTATTCCTCAGGATTTTAATATGGTTATAAAAGGGATATTCATCTTCATTTTCTAAATGTCTAGCAAGTTACCTAATTAATCCAATATTGTCTTCATTCTGGAGGAGGTTGTTTAACTTGATTTTTGTTGTCAAATACCATACAGGCAAGCTCGTGTGGTGGTAACATTAACTAATGATAGAGTTATCCACATATACCGTTCTATCATTAACTTGAATTACAGTGTAACTCCAATTGTTTTCAGTAGAGAAAAAACACATTGCTGAACGGAAGAAAGCATGCTACTCTGCAGTCACTATGCAATTAACTCATATAACCTTAGTGCTCGTCATGCTTTGTGTAAGATCCAGGGTGACCAGCTGTAGGTCAGTTGTATGAGAACAAAGACCCTGGGGCTTAGAAACAGTTTATTAGGATAATACTGTGGTGTGAAGATCAACTGTCACAGTAGCTGCTAATGACAGTGTATCTCTATTTACTGTACACGGGCAGTAAATAAGAGTTGCCAGAGTTGAGATGTTTTGAATTCTGAAGGATGGGAAAGCATAACCAGATAAGTGGTGGTGGTGTGAGCTTGGAGCCAACCCTGCCTTATTTTCTGTGGGTTCTTCTTCAGTGGTGATTCCTCTGTGCATTTTCTGATAGAAAACTGAATACCTACCTTTCAAACCTTGGGACATTAGTTATTTTTACCCCTCTGTCCAGCCACTTATTTTCAGAAAAATGAAGGGATTCTGCCCTCTTTCAGCTTTCGCTGATGTCTACCAATGACACCCAAAGTTACTGAGGAAAGGAGAAATAGATTAAGATGTGGGGAAAGATAAAGCCATTCTTTAAGCTTTGTTCTCAGGAAGCAGGGCTAAAAAGATCTTTTTCCTAGGCATTTCTCTTTTGAAATAGAAAAAAATAGAACAGTTGAACTGAATTCTTTCATCCATGTCAAGGAGTACAAAGTATGTTGTCACTTGCTGGTGTCTCTGTGTATTTGTCACTGGGAAGCCCACAGCTATGTGCTTTCCAAATGGTCTATGAAAAATGTGCATATAATCTGTTTAAAACAAAATGTATTTCTTGCTTTTAACCGTCAAAGCAAAATACAGCTGCTATGTTTTCTAGACCACTTGTTGCCCTTTGAGTGTGTATAATGGCAAGTCTGGTGTATTACTGCTGGCCATAGCAAGAGAAGCAAGCTCTTCCTCACAGTGACTCTAACTATTTTCTATGATTTTTTTTTCTCCTAAAAAAACGTAGATAATGCATAAGTAAGTTTGAAAGAGTGTCCTATTTCAGCTTTACAAGAACATTGGATTTTTTTTTTCTCAAAAGCACAAAGAAAACTCCATGCTTAAGATTCAGTTTTGCAAACCCTTCCCCCTTCTTCAAACATTCATATGGAAATACACCATTAACTGTGAAATTCCCTAGCAACCTGAACAGCCTAGAAGAAGGGATCCAAAACCCAGCAATAGTCAATTCTCAAGAGAATTTGTACTATGTATTGTTAATATTCATTATATTATAATAAGTGATTTGAGAAATTCTATTCAGGGTCTCTCCTCTTTCTTTTTCTACACTGCAATGGTTGTTCTGCTGGAAAAGCACAAAATTCACTGCTGAAAAGTGTGACCCAAAGCCCAAGCTTCTTTCTCATCAAATCTCTTGAAAATCTTCAGAAACACCACTTAAAATTTTTCATTTGCTAATTGCTTTAACAGCCTCTATTTTTTTCCTGATAAATTAGTCATTGACAGCTGATAGAATTCTTACTTTATAACATTAATGGTTTGATAACTTTGCTTAATGAGGAAATTCATAATTTCAGATACAAACTCACTTTCAGATACCTGGTGGCAGTAGTATGTGCTGCTACGTATAGAAAGTACTTTGACAATTTTTGCACCTCTTAATCCTCTTAGCAAAAACTAGTCATCCTAAAAAATCCAGAGCTGATGTTATGTTATGCAGTGTCTCAGGTGTTAAAGCATTGAAAATCATCCAGGCATTGCTTCAGCTCAACCTTATTCCCAAGGGGACGAGAGAAGTTCTGGCCAAAAGTCCCGCTGCTTGACAGAGACAGGACTGCTCTCAGGGCTGTCAGCACTGAAGGGAGCTTCATTAGCTACTGAAATGTTTTGCACTTGCTTTTCTTCCAGCTCTGGCTTCCAGTGTAATTTTTTTTGGGCGGGGGGGAGGAAGGAATTTAGAGCTGTGTTGTGTTTCCTTTTATTTTTTTTTTAAGCTGTCCCTTCCATGTCTTCCATGTCTTCCTATCCCTTGCCTTCTCTCCTTTTATTTTTAACCCTTCTTTCTCCTGTCTGTCTCATGTCTTTTTTTTTTTTTTTTAAACTGTGGCCTCCATTTCTTTTATACACCATACATTTATTCACCATACATTTATTACTTCCCTATTCTTTGCTCCCTTCACCCTTTCTATTTTTTGTTTTCCCACTTTCCTATGTTACAAGGCTCTGTCAAAAAGATCCTAATAATTTTTTATTTTTATTTTTTCTACAGGGATAAGATTATAGAGCTTATTATTATTACTTTTTTTTTTTTTTTCATTCAATGTATGCACTTAATTTCTTGTTACTCTGAGGCTTAGAAACTTGAGCCTTTCTTTCAGGCTCAGAAGTTGTACTGTCTTGTTACCTGAGTTCCTTTCTCTCAAAAATATTTTTTTTAGTACTAATTTCTGTTTGACTCCTTCCATTATAAGAGATCAGTAGTATAACAGGCTACCTGCATCTATTATAATAATTTTGTACAGTTATCAGAATTTTCATGCGTTTGCTCAAAGAAAGGTGCTTATTTTTTTGCAGGGATCCTTACTTTGAGGCAGTTTTTCCAAAGAAAGAAATATTTGTACCGTACAGTATCTTTAAGTAGCTTATATGTGGGTCAGTCACGTTGAGAAATGCAGTTATGTCATTAAGATCCATAATCTTAAATGTTCAAAAAACATACTTGCATATCTTTAGATTCAAAATTTGAGTGTGAAATAGGTAGTACTATTGGCAAGCTAAATGAGTGGTGAGTCAAAGTAATTAAGGGAAAGTAAATAATCTCTTAGGTTCTCATTCCCCATGAAACTAATTTCGTATCTTAGCCTTCATGTATTTAAAAATAGTTCCCCGCTAATTCAAGATGCTTGTGTACTATGTGTGTGAAGAGCACTTCAGTTCTATTCAAAGGATGGCAGATTAGGGAGTTATTTTCAATGGGCTATTTTATTTTATTTTTTTTATTTTTTAAGAGACCTTCATTTTGGCAATGCAAGCGAACAAATCTTGCTGTAACAACAGCTTGATGTGCATGCAAGACAGCAGGTGATCAGCCAATAATCTTATGATGGTTTATGACTGGAAGACCTTTGCTTTTGTCTTTAAAGGCATACAGATAGCAGTACTTTCTCTCCAAAGGTGTTTTTTTTCCCAGTCTAGTAAGCCATTCACTGTTCGGCCATATACGCTTTCCTGTTTTACATCCAAGAAATCTGTTTCTTCTCAGTGACTCTACTGTTTGGAATACAGTTTATTCTTATTTTCTCAAGCTAATAAAACAGACCTTGTAAGATGGATGGAATGTATTAGAGAGGCTAAACTGCTCTGGAGCTGCCGTCTGCCCCGAATACTACTAACATGAGTCTGATGGGAGCCTGACAAGATTGCACTGTCAGCTCCATCGGTACCTCGAGTAGTTGTCTTAAGAGGGCTAATATATGTTCATGACATGTCTCTAGGTTTACGTGCTGAGGAAAATAAATCTCACATTTCTTTATTTCTACGTACATCCTGCCCTTTAACACCTGAGGCTTTTTGTTGCCCTAAGAGGATTATGGTTATATTGCATATGCAGATTTCTTTCTCTTAGTCAGGTAATGAAATGAGGCAGTAGGGCTGAAACACCAAGGGGACTTAGTTTCATATGCACAGTGTGCATGAAGCATGGTGCGGTGCGGAAATTTGTAGAGGGACTGGACAGACTCGGAACATGCAACACAGGTGTGCTAATTATGAGCTAGCACAGTGTGTGCCATCAGTGCAGCCCCTTGGGCTCTGAATTGCCTGCTCCAGGTGTCTGAATCTCTCCGCTGAGTGTACAGGAACCCTACAATTGCAAGTTTAAGTCTCAGCAAAGTTATATGTGTAAAGTAGGCAGCCTGGATGTATCCCCCGTGCAGCAGTTGAGGATGCCATGTGTTGCTCGTTAAATAGGGATGCTGACCTGTTTGATAGTGAGTTTAGAGGAGCTGAAAATGGGGCTTTTTTTCCCAGATCCATGGCCTTTCAAGACAAGCTGGGAAAGCTCTTTTTGATGCAAGTTAACAGAGGATTTCTGGTTTATTAATTCATAAACCTGACCCTCATGCTAGTTTAGGAGGATTGAAAATTAGTGCTCGTGTCCTGCTGTCATCCTCATGCTCTCTGAAATCAATGAGGAGTTCTCTGCAGATAAATACAATGCTTGGCCAGAACCTTACAGATCTGGTAAAAGAAAACAACCACAACTAAGCAACAACAACAACAACAAAAAATCAGTTACAGCAGGGTAAGCCTGTTCAATGTAAAAGGGAATTTTGTAACCTGCTATCTGCAGCAGAAAAGCTGCTTTTTATTAATCGATCAAATAAAATGTTGAAAATAATTTGAAAAATGACTTGAGGGAGGGAAAACCAGAATTAAGGAATATTAGTAGAAGGCTGATACTGTTTGTGAAATCAGGCTGTTCTTAAAGCTTTCATATGCTGTATATAGTGTATGGAAAAATAACTTTCCTCTTTTTATCCAGAGAGAAGCTGTGATTTTTATCTCAGTAATTGAAAATAATCTCTGAAGTTGCTTCTTAGCTAAACTTGCATGAACCCCTTTTAAATCAGTTGTTATCTTTCAGTGAATTTCTCAGTAAATGTTGCTGCCTGTACTTGGATGGCATGATTGTATATAGCAAATAAGGCTGAGCACTTTCTATTCATGACTCAAAACGCAGAGCATTTCTAGCTTAACTATGGTGGCATTTGTCAGTGGTGCTGTCGTTAAAGATGGTGGTTGGCATTTATTATAAATTGTATGTACTTGAATGGCGTAATTCTTGCTATGCAGAGGTCTGACTAGCTATCTACTCAGGATTTCTTTTCCTTTTATTAAAATTTTTGAAGTTAAAAAAAAAGCACAATATTTTTGAGTTCTGAATTTCTTTGTTCATATCTGTTTGTCAATCAGCCTTTTTCTTACAAAAATGCTGTGCTTTTTCTTCATTTCCAAACTTTTTGTTGTGCAACTTGTGATTACTGTTCAGTGACTTGCATCAGTCCCAGCACTTTGGGTTCCTTAAAGAAAGACATGCCTGTGAAAAGGGGGAAAGGAAACACAAAAACATATGGAATTATCTACATTGAGCAATCTGTGTGCAATGCTGTATGTGAGCAAAGACAAATTTCAGCTGCCTCAGTAAGTGCAACTGGGCAAAATTATTTTATGGACTTCTCACTTACCAGGATTGTTGCCAGTTGAACTCCTCAGTTTCATGAACACTGAGCAATCCCTACAGATGTAACTTATTGGTAATATCTGTCATATGTGTGTTAACATAGACACAAACTTTTCCTTCATTTCCCACTGAATAATGACCAGTGCTAACTCCAGGTGTACTTATTCCAAATTTTTAGAAGAGATGAAGAAAAACAAATGGATTCAACTGGACTGTGCTGTTGAAAATGCTACTAATCAGTTCTCTCAAAAAATGCACTGTGAGTACTTTTATGGAAATATTGATAGAAGTGGATTTTTTTTTAAGTGTCTCCTATGAAGAATTCTCTTTCTATCTCTCTTTTATTTTTATTTATTTATTTATTTATTGGCAAAAGGCCTCATTTGATGTCTATTGAACGTAATGAGAATTTTCCAAGTGACCTTCCAACGTCTGTTTTAAGGCTGCAGAGGCCTACGAAGTGGTAATGCTGAGAGATGTAATTAGCCCTATAAATCTCAGTGGGTCATTAATTCTAAATTTCAATAATGGAAAGACCAGGATGCATGTAACTGAAACAGAGTGACAAGCATAGTAGGAATATTTATGCAAGCATTGACTTGTTTTGGTTTGTGTGGTAGTAGAAATTATATGTAGTTTTGGCTTGGAAGCTTGCTTTCTAACTTAACATCAATTCGCATGCATCACTGGTGTATTTCTAGAAAGTTATACATCTTTTTGAAGTGGCTGGGTTGTTTTTTGTTTTTGTTTCTTCTTTTTTTTATATCAGGAGGTAATGTAACATGACTTGGAAAATATCTCTAATATGAATATAAAAGCCTCATCTCCCATCAGTTAACTGTATAAAAATATATTTCAAAACATCATTGTATCTAACACTGTTGCACTTAATAAAGACAGCTCAAATTGTAAAGCACAAACAAGTTTTTGTTTGGTCTGTGCAGACCGGATCCCGAAGTGTGCTGGGTTTGTAGCTCTCACACAGGTACATCCCAAATGGGGATGCGTGCTTTGGGGAATGCTATGAAACCACCATCTCTACATGTACTCAGTGAGGATTGCTGTCTAGTGTAAGCCTTGCCATTACTTGCTGTGAATAGAAAGGCTTTTCAGTGCATTCTCTTGAGAGGAGAAAGAAAAATATTGCTTGACTTTGGCTTAGTGAGAACCTGAATCTTGTTTCCCTCAGTCAGAAATTATTGTATTTTTTTTTCTTATTTCATGGTTTGAGGTGGAAGTGGTTGTTACTATATACGTGCATAAGCAAGAAGTTAAAAATGACTCCATTGAATGGCATAGATTTTGCCATATGTCATTTGATTGCCTGTTGTATGTCTGGTCCATCCTTTTGCACTTTCTCATGGTATGGATTTTACCCATCTTTGCTTCAGTCCCCTGCTAGGGATTGTTCAGACAAATGATCTTTGCACTGTAACTCCAAGGCCAAAAGAATGAATGTATCACACCGTAGACAGAACACCAGGAGGAAATAGTTAAGATCTCTAGGGGGGAAGAAACACAAAACCACACAAAATCAGACTTAAAAATGAAACAGGCCATTCATGTGGGAAATCTTGAGTATTGGTATTCTCATGTAAACTGAAGTAGAAATGGAAATGTTTGGTATCCCATAGTATTGTGCTATAACAACACATTCAGCTTTCTGAAACGTATTTGTCATCAGATTTGCCTCCACTTGTAACTGAAAAGATAGATCATAAAAGCTTATTGCTTGGTCTCTGCCCTTTCTTTGCAAAGGTGCATACCGCCTTACTAATTCCGAGAGAATTGTTAGGGACTATCCCGGTAAATGTTTGTTAGGCACTTAGCAGCAACGGGGGCTCAGGTGGAAGGAAGAGAAAAGGCAGATTTTGTGTGTGTGTTTTCCTCCATTCTTTAGGAAAGGAATTCAATTTCAGTGTAATCTGTAATTCTTCAGCAAAGCAATGACTTTGACTGCAACAGTATCTGAGTGTTCATTTATTTATTTATTTTTGACCAGTGGATGCCATCAGCCTTCTACTGTATGTGAAATAGTTTTTTTTGTTTGTTTGTTTCTTTTTTTAATCTAACTGTAATCTTGTATTGGGGTCTATAACAAACATTAGTGCTAATGAACAAAATAATACATGATTTACACAAATTGCGTAAATTACAGCATGGCCCAAGGCTTCATGGCTGAAGTAGATTAACTGACTGGTTGTGAATTTCCACTGTAGGGAGCTGTATATGTGCTTTGACTACCTTCTGGAAGAAGAAAAATGTCAGGACCTGGACTCAGGAGAAAAGTATCAGCATCTTCTCTGTAGTAAGTGAACCATCATGCTGTTCTTTGCAGAGTAATCAAATTCAGAATAACAGAGGACAGGTCCGGTGTGATTGCAAAACAGATTGATCTTTGAGGAGGTCAAAGGAGCTCTCAGCTGCTCTGAGGTTTGCACCAAATATTCCCGAATAAAAGGTGTTAAGACGTTTGCTCTACGTACCTAAGTGGAACAGATTTGTAGTTTGTAGGTAGTACTTAATTTCGTATGATGTCATTTTTTGTGCGAGTTTAGCTGCCATCTCAAAATCTAGAATAAATAGGATTTTCCCTGAAAAGAAGCTTGTTTGGGGATAGTGAAAGCTGTCTTTGTTTAGCTTTGTTTTTCTGCCACGAAATATGCCACAGAACTCTTTTATGTATTTATTTTTTAAAGGTATGGTAGCATGGGAGTTAGTGTTGGAAAATATTCTTTATTTTTCTACATTTGAGCTTCCATTTCAGGAAGAACATGATCAGGACAAGAACATTTGCAGTATCACCACACTCCCTTGGGTTGTTGTTACAGTGACAGGAAGGAGATGTATTGTGAAACTTCACTTCAACACACCGTATGTGGTATCATTCCCTTAAATGATATGAATGGGGGAATTATCCCAGTCGATATCTGTTACGATCCTTTTCTCTGGAAAGGTCGTTCTTAATTGCTGTTTATCGTTTTGGAGAGGATTTGTTCAAATATATCATGAGTATTCATTTTCCTCAGCCTTGTGTCTATGGGGCTTAAAAGTCACAACAAAAAGTGCACAGTAGAAAAGAACTGTTTGCACAATAGCAATTTTCAGTATTTCAAGTGAAGGAAGGAAAGAAGTCCATTTTCATGTTCTTTTCCCAACTATAGCTCTTTCATTCATGCTTCAAAATCTCTATTTCCTCCCTTCTATCTGCCCTGCGGAGGTTATGGACAAGAGGAACTTCCATTTAGTGAAAGCTGAGGAAATCTTGATATCGTCCATAAGAACTTTGCAGTCCAAATGTTTACCTCTGTTCTTTTTCTGTTTAAAACTTTTGTTGTCAATTTGTTTGGGTGTTTTGACTAAACCTTCAATGTTCTTTACATCAAAAATGATGGTGTTCCTTTCTGCAAGCTCGTAGAAAAACATATCCGAGGGGACTAAAAAATACGTAGCTGGTATTTTAAGACTGCTGTTATATTGTCATAAGAGTGTCATTCTGACTAGATTTTGATTTCCAATCTCATTTGTTTGCCTGTACAAAGTGGTATGTCGTATACATATCACAGAAGATTATTGTGCCTCAATGCAAGGAAATTTCTTTCCAGAAAGAAGGGTAGCTCTTACTGTGGCATCTGATAGGAATTTTAGGCCAATTTAAAGTAAGGGGTAAAAAATTCTCTCATAAAGAACAGCATACTTGGCTTAATTTTATGTCATAATACTTCAGCATAATGCCATGGGAATTGTATGGAAAATTGAAAGTGGCATTGTGTCTCCTAATTTGGGGGGGTTAAGTAAGAACTGAAGGGAAGACACGCCCTGGTTGTATTCGATTTCAAGGTTGGATTAGAACTACTGAATGATGAGTTAAGCAAAATCTTTTTCTGTGTAGAGAAGCTGGAGATCTGGTGATGAAATCACTAGATCACTCCTGATGTTTCACCAAGTTTCTGTATTTATTTGGCCATTAACTGTTCAATACTCCTTCATCTTTGACGGAAATACCCAAGAATGAATTTTATGTTACAAGAAATGGAGAGGTTTTGCTGCTAGATCACTTTCCTGTTGATATAATCTCATGCCAAGAACACAAGCCTTTTTCATTTTGGAGTTGCTGATGTCTGGATTCACTGATGGACTCATTTGATTTTCAAAAGCTCCTTGAGAAAGGAGTCAGAGTTGGTTTGGAAATTGTATTTATGGAATCTCAATGTGCAGTTTATGAATTCTGGCTCAGTTGCTTTCTCACAGAATGCCTCAGGCGATAACGCTGTTGGGGCTCAGAGCAAGAGTGATAGATGACCATTAGCCTCGATGGCACCCACTGAAGTGGGAATAACTGGCACTGAAGTCTTAGGAAAAGAGGCTTCAGCCAAGTTACTCTGCAGGGAAAGCAGTGGAAACATTCACTATTTTTCCAGAAGCAGAACAAAGGAAGTTTATAAATGAGACCCTGGGGAGCTTGCTGAGCTTCAGAAGCTTGGCTGACTTTTGTAGGGAATAATGCTTTGCTTGACTGTCTGGCCTAGGAGGAAGGAAGTACTCTAAGTGGGTGATAAGGCAACAGCACGTGATTCAGTAGAGGATTCTTGTTGGGAGAAAAGGATCCCGTATTCCTGTTAGTGTTCTGGCTTTAGTTGAAACATACTGCAGGAAAGGGAAGCGTAGAAGTATAAAGTCTAGGTAAGGTAAAACTGACTGAGTTGGCTCTGGACTATAAATCCTGACTGTCTGCAGAAGTGTGACCCTGGGAAAGACTGATTTAGCTGTCATGGGGTCTTTAGTATCCGCTTGCATCTGTGATTCATATTTCTTTGAAGAGATGAAGGACAGGAGGACTATCCCAAAACCATGTGCCACACAAACCAGGTGAAGAGCTAACACTGCCTACCAAAGAGTGCTTAGGGACATCCTCACTGAATGCGTTGAGACCAGAGTGCACTCAGTTCCTGATTGTCTAGCTGGGAAACTCTGCCTGAGCTTACTGAAAATGTATGAAAATGTGTTGTCCAATTCAGATCAATTCCAATAGGCAAAGGTATGAAATTTTACTGTAAATTTTGTTTTTAATGACACAGATTGAGAATCAATGCTCATATTACCTAGTTCTGAATACCTGCTTCACCGAGAATTAGAATAAGCACTGTCTGGATAACCCAAGGATATTCAAACCCAAAATAATATTTGTGTTTGTCATATACTAAATGTAAATCTCAAACAAGTGGTCTACAGACCCTGTTAGTTTCTGCTGTGGTTTGGAGATCAGTAATCCTCTTTCAAGTGTGCATTTGCCAACAAGAAAGGCTTCCTGTACTGTAGAATCCATCAGTCATCCACTTGTCTATCTGTAGTGTGCAGCAGAGCCAACTGGGCATGAAAATCTAGACTGCCATTTCTTGGAACTAGTGGAGATAGCAAAAGAGAGTGTGTTTACTGAGCCTCTGTATGTGTGTGAGGATGTCATCCTTTCTTCTTTTTATTTTTTTAAAGCTGTCTTGTGTGTCAGTTTCTAAGATGTCTAGTAAACTACATGACCAAAACTGTTATGCGTCCTAGATAATGTTCATCTCTTTGATGTTGCTGAGAAAATAAGGAGGTAGTTTGGGTCTTCGGGAAGCATAGCCTGAATTCATCCCAGCTAACACGTGACGTGTTTAAGAAAGATGCCTTTTTTTAGAAGTCACCCTAGTTTCTTTTGTATGGAGAGAGACAGATACCTTTCTAGATCTATATCTATAGGTATAGATTTCAATCTTAGCGTGGGTGACATCTTGACTACACAAACAGTGTAGGATGGTTATGTACTCAATTCTTGTCCTTCAGCTGAGATCAACAATTTAAGTGGAATATCTTTTTGCTACTGTGAGAGTGGTGAACAGCACCTTCTTTTAAGCCTTTCATCACCAACTGTACGCCATTGTGGGATAATTTGAAAATAGATGGGATACTTGGACAAATGAGGTAGCAATTGATCAGCATCTAGGAGGTTCAGCTATCTTAACTTAAGGTGCAGAACATTGCCTCTGGGATACATCTTATGTGGATGTTTAGGATTGAATTTGAAGGCAGTTTTCCCAGAGTCAGAAGTGAGTGAGCACTCTTTCTACCATGTACTTTGATAGCAGTTTCTGCTGTCCTACTTGCAAGTAGAGGAAAACATTTCTGGAAATGGAGCTCATCTTTTTCATTGATCTGGGAGGAGTGTAGAAATCTGAAAGGGACGTTGCAGAACTGGTGCTGGCAACCTGTCCTGGACTCAGTTAGCTCACTCAGGTGAGGTCCAGGCCACAGGGAGAATGGACTGGGACACCAGGTTGGGATCAGAGACTAACCAGGATCAGGCTTGGATTGTGCCTGTGGGTGGGCACTAAAGGAGCTTCCTCTTAACTCCAAGAAGACAGATTATTCCTTAACTGCCTCATCTGTGTATTTTCTTTTGTTGTTTGGTTTCTGTCAGTGAGATATTGGTCTAGTCCCAGAAAGCAATTCTCAAGAATTGGAAAATCTCTTTAAGAATCAGTATTAAGAAATGAAATGTTAAGCTCTATTCCAAAGTAAAATGATTGTTAGAAAGCTTTTTCTGTTTTCCCCTCCCATAAATCTCACTGTAAAGAAGTCACTATTTTTTAATGGTTGGGGCTTATAATTTTGTTTGATCCATTGTAGATGGCAGGATGCTGTCTGGCAGGGATGAGCGTCCCAAGATGCTGACACACCATATTTCCTTGCTGGTTCAGCACCAGCAAGAGTAGTTGTTGCCTTTAGGTGGGTTCAAGAGGAGCTATTTATTTCATTAAGCCATTGCTATAGGAAATTTAACAGGAACTGTATAAGTCAAAACTAGAATAATACCTTCTTAATTCCATAATGGCACTAAGAGGTATATGCATTACTAGTGTTCTTGCTAGCTCACCTGATTTTCAATGTCTTTATTAGGTCTGGAAACTTTAATGTGTGCTTGTTTCAGTCTGTGTTCTGAGCCCCCCACATCTATTATGTTCCGTGGAGGCTGTTAAAGCTTTACTTAGTTCCCGATATCATTCTCCATGTTATAATAACTTACTTTTTGGCTGAGGGCACTTCTGAGAACTAATCTGTGGTGCATTTACTTTGGCTGGAGGAGTTGAAATGCTTTAAAGAAAAAAATTAAAAGCTCCCCAAATGTTTCTGCATTTTTCTTTCCTGCTCATATTATGCTAATCTGATTGTTTTTAATGTTAGGGCTTCTTTTGCCCTGGGTCCTATGTAATCTGCGGTGTCATAAAAGGTATAGCACTTTACTGCTAAGTAATGTAGACTGCCTTGTAACTTAGAAAATCTGAGGTTCTCAGTTGGAGTACTGTACTGCATACTCATATAAACATTTTTTCTCTTTCTTGAAATGTAAAAAGTCACCGTATTTGATGTCTAGGAGCTCCTACCAAGATGTCCAACTACGAGGGTGTTTAAGCAAGCAGAAGCTCAAGAAGCACCACAAAATCTATTTGCATATCCAAAATTTCCTATGTTGATTACTACCTTCAGGTAAACTAGCTATGTACCATTAGAATTAATTGTCCCATCTCTGCTTTCTCTTTCTGGGACAAAGAGATTAAGAAGTGGCAGTGAGATATTTGTCAGTATTGGGGAAGTGTCATTTCTGTGTTCTGTGTTAGCTGAGTTCACAGAACTAGTTAGTTGCGTGCAGTGCAACAGTAGGTACTATTCCAGCCTATTTGTGGACTTCTCTTAGAAAAGACTGTTGTAGATGTTCACACTAATTCAAGGGGTGATACAGATCTGGTATTGATTGTGTTTGAACAATTCTTGCATGGGTACCTAGAACTATATTTAAGTAATTTAAGTAGCCCTATTTCTCTCTGCTCCCAGGTTCCTTCGGAGGAAATCCTGGTGACTGAGGCCAGTAATAATACCTTCAGGCTTTGTAGCGAGCAGTTGCCCACGTGCATTTTGTGTATAGACAAAGGTGGTGAAGGAGAGCACAGCCTGGGATTCATTGATGCTGTGGTGCTGATGATATGCAGGCCTGCTGCCTTAGTGTTGGACCCAGCTGGTAATTTCCTAATGTTTGGCTGCGGCCTGGTCTTGGATGAAAGGGAGCTGGCTGTAGCTCTGGCCAGATAATTTGGAGATGCTAATGGATCATTTGTTAAAACAAGTGGAGGGCTTGGCAGAGAGAGAGGGAGTTTCTTTCTATCTCATCTCACCCACCCTCCGGTTCCCAACTTTGGCACTGATCAGCAAGAAGTATTCATTTTGGGGGTGCTCTGTGGAGTCCTCAAGGACACCGGTTGGGAATGCCCATTTCTCTCAGTGTTTTGCATGATTACAACTGTTTATTGTGGACAAGGAACTTACTATAGTTGTACGTATTTCCATTTGGTACAGCCTGGCTTGTTGCAACGGCTTGCCCACAAGTATATCTTTGCAAACCACTTAAGAAAAGGGAGAGAAAGAAATGTCAGCTGTTGTAGGCTGCTGACTGCTAGTTCCTGATTTGGACTGGCTGGCATGAACACATTTATGTCTGCTATTAAAGGCGAACTCTAGATTTCTCTTCTCTGCTGGCTTAGATTCAAGAGACTTTACATAGACTAGCGTAGCTTTGCACATGGTTTATGGCCAGAGCTCAGACAACTGCTTCTTTATGTGCATTTGCAACACTTGAGGCCTGTCTATATGTTTGTCTTCAGCATGTTAGTCTAGACAGCGTGCACACAAGTCTCTGCTTTAGGGCCATGCTCTCTGCACTCCCTGTGCAGAAACCGTTGTCCACTCAACCATTGTCTCCTTGCTGAGAGGTCAGCTGGGCAAGGAAGTGAACTTTCTAATTAAGGGATTGTGGCTTCGGGTATGGCAAGGCCTTTGCAAAATCTTGCATTTCCTCTTAAAGAAGGGAATTCTGTACTCAGATTTTCTGGCTGTCTTCAGTGGAAGTGCCACAGCCCAACAGTTTGAGGTTAGGTATTGTAGGCTGTTTTATCAGTCGGTTTTTATCAGTTTTAATCGACGTTGCTTTTAGTGCTGTGTGAAGACAATTTCTTAGAGGATAGTCAGACCCGAGCTCTCTATAGTTGGGGAAGAATTTTAAAGCACGCAACACAAATGTGACTTTTTAATATTATATATATATTACCCACTCCATATCCACTAGTTCCCATTAGGAGACATATGGCTGCATGTTTTATGAGCTGTACCTTGCATTGTCAGAGGCAAGTAGGAAACATTACAGCAGTTCAGTGGAGAAGTGACAGTGGAATGGGTCTCTGTGATCACATCTGCGTCTGAGTGAAGTAGGTGAAATTCTGCCAGGTAGTAATGACGAAAAGATATTTTTGGCCACTATTCACAAGTGAAGTGTCAAAGAGTAGAAATATGAATTTGAACATGCACTGAGAGGCACAGGAACTCATTTAAAGTGCTGCAAACTTAGGTAAAGTGTGCCCATTGACAGCTCTTGCCATCTTAGATTCAGCCTGGAATGAACACTTCTGACTGCTAGAAAATATATAGGAAATGGACCTTGAAGAGGTCTTTCATGTTTGCGTATGGAATATACTTACACGGTATTTAATTAGTTTTAGTAGAAGATTATATGATGCTCGTTGTACTTGATATTTCAAAAGATTCTCTAGTGAAATGCAATTAGATGATGATGATTATTATTATTTTAATGAACATTTTATTTTGAATTAACAAAGTGCTGTCTTATAAGCATCATGTGGTTTTGGTCACTTAGTAGGGATGGTAAAATCCTTTGATATATCTTTTAGCTGGCAATTTGCAAGTTTTTTCATTTACAATGTATATGCAATATAAAGGGATCAAAATAAACTGTAACTGAAATAATTTTGTTTCCAGGGGGATTCTTTCCTCATTTATTTTTATGCATTCACTATTTCATATGCCCTTAACTAAACTGTTTCATTGTAATAGTTTGTGTGCCTTTTTAGTGGTGCATTTGTTCTTGTTGCTGTTTGGGCTTTGTCATTTCATTTAACACTTTTCCTGAGATGTCAAAACATTAAATAAATATAGAAGAGATTTGCTGTACATCAGTTTTGATTATCCTGAGAATACTACACAGTTTAAGTCTATAAACACATGCATGGATATTTTAAGCACAGAGGCAGTTCAGCTGAACTTGATGAGTCTGTTTTCAAAGTTAGGGGAATGATTCCGTCTAGAGCATGGGTTACTAAGGTAGGAGTGTGTGTGTATTTTCTTTTAATCAATCTGTGAGGAAAAAAGTTAGAGGGAAGCAAGGTTTCCTTGTGGCATGAAATTGACAGCTTGCTGCGTTGTCCATTTTACAGCAGATGCCCCTTCTATCCATGCATTTTAGCTGATGGAGCAGCAGGACAGCAACAAAATCTTGCTGCTTAAAATTTGATTGCTCATCTTTAGCAATCAACTCTTTTGGTTAGTAAATCGCAGTAGCTAATAAGAAGTTTTAATATATGATACTATATTTTAATAGCTCTCTGGCATAACTATTAAATTATAATATCGCTCATTAAACTTTCTTACTAATTGCTGCAATTTTTTTTTAAAAGGTGATTCACCACCCTTGTCCATAGAGAAGCTTTATTAATTTCAATAGAGAATTGTTAAGTGAAGTTGCTTCCATTTTACAAATGGGTTGGAGATCTTTTTAGTAGGGGTTCTTTTTATTTCTGGAAGCAATGGCATTAAAGAAGAGTTGGGTTGTTCAGGGAAGGAGAAGAAGAAACAAAATAGGAACATTGAAAATCAAGGTGAAGACTTAATAGAGGTCAGGGAATTAAAATGTCTATATGTGAGGTGGGGTAGGGGAGGGGAAGGCGGAAACACCATGATGAAGAGAGAAGAGAAAGAAAATGAAATAAACCAAGCTGCTTTTTATTGTCCTGGTATTTATCCCAAGAGTCCCAAGTAATGTCTGCAAAAACAACTTGCTGGAATTTGGGGCACTTTTGTTGTTTTTAACTCTGATTTTTCTCCCAATTAAAAAACAAACAAACAAACAAACAAGAAAACCACCACCAACAACAAAAAACAATTTATCAAGGATTTTTTTTTCTTCTACAGTATTTCCACTCCCGAACTGCATGTTCATTCAGGGGAAGATCTATTTCTTGAAACAAGTATCTCTTGCTGGAAAAGTGAAAATGGTGCACCTGGCATTGTGGACTTAAACTGAGATTAGCCACATTGATCTGAGCCGAGGTTTTGTACCCCATTAAAACCCCAAGCACTTACCTTGTTTAGGGGAGCTGACAAGCATTTTAATTAAGGAGGCACTAGTAAAAATCAGTATGTTGTTAGCACTATAAAAGTGCTAAAGATGTTATAGCCTCTAAGCACCATCAACCAGATGAGAAGATCTTCGTGTCTTGGTAAGGCAAACAGTTCCTCTGGCTCTGCTTTGAGGAACAGAGAGATCCTAATAGCCAGCAGGAACACAATAAAGCAGCACTGAAAAGAGGCACTTCTGCAAGTAAGCTTTATGCATGATAATGCATTAGGACTGTATGGAGAAGACTAACAACATCTAGTTTCATATACCCAGTGGAAGTTGCCTTGCATGGATAGAAACCACAGCACTTCTAATTGTTATTTCAGTTGGCTTTGTTTCTGGGGCCCGTCTGCTCTTCCCACCCTCTAGGTCCTCAAAGTGACACATCCATGCAAGGTAATTTCAGCATAGTGACATTTGTTGACTTGCCAGTTTCAGATCCTCTCCATGAAAGAACCATGGTGGCTTCATCTTTTAATCTCATTTTGCATCCCATCCTCTACCTGCTGAGAGACCTGTCCCTCCTATTTTACAAGGTCAGGCTAGTGGTAACACAGTTGTGTAATTTATCTTCAAATTAAAGGGAGCGTGATAAAAACATAATTTTGAATCATCAAGTAAGGGGAAAAAGCAGAGCAAATTTGATCATCAGACTTAATATTTTGAGGGGGACATTTTCCAGAATTAGATGTTTATAAAAATTGCCTTGAGATAATAAGGCATATTGCTAACTAGCAGTAATTATAGTCTGGCATAAATCCAGCATGAATGTTGCAAGGTACAGGAACTTTCTCCAAGAAACCTGTATTCAGCCATAATGCTTTCATAATCTCTGAGGAAGTAAATTGATAGGTACATAATCTGGTCTGTTTGGTAAATTCCTTGAATGAGTTCCTTGTTTCTTGGTAACATGTACTGCCTGAGGACTGTCTTAAAAGTATGCAAGATATTACCTACCTGTCACTAACTAGGATTAAAATGGACTGTATGCAGCAGAAATGTAGGGTGGGCCATGTCTTAGGATCTCCATGTGTATCCTAAAACGGAGAACACTGATAAGTCTTCCAGTGCTGTTTAGAAAAGCAGTGCTTTATCAGTGTTGCCACAAAGCCTGGAATCAGTACAGCAGCTATTTGCCCTTTTCCTCAGCCTTTACACTAAACATCCTGTGTACACAGGGGAAAGAACATTATCAACTGTAAAATGTGTGACATATCTCTGGGACAAGCAGAGAAACTCCAAAGATTAAATGTTTAGTGGCCTCTTGGTGGCATTACAGGGAGACGATGAAGACAGAGGAAAGGAAAGAAATCCTTCCACGAAGAGGCAGAAGGACAGAGAAGGTGTCCTTGCAGAGACAGCAAATAACAGAGTCAATAAAGAACAGTACCTAAAAGGCAGCAGCGTACAGAATCAGATTTTGGAGTTGTGCAGAGAAGTACTAGTGGTGAGTACATGAGTGCAATGCAGCACCAGTACAATCAAGTCCTGCAGTCTTCACAAAGCAATTTTTATAACAAGTCAATCACTGCTAAGGTTTTCAGCAGATGTGCGCTACTTTCAACATTTGATGCCCTGAGCTGGTAATGATCGTAAATTCAAAGACTTACACTTCTGCAATTAATAATGGTGGCTCTTGACAGTACAGTTCATCACCCGAAGGAAAAGACAGCAATCAAAAATCTCACACTCACAGATACTTGTGATCAAACAGCACAAACATGAGCAACATTTTAAAATGCGGTACTATATATATGTGGAATAAAGTTTGAACTATTCTGTGATGTGGTTAGTTACTGCAGGAAAAATCTGCACTTATTTACTTGTGTGGTAAGTGGCTTTATTACTCATGCTGTTTCTTCAGTGAGTGTTTCTACAGTGAGTTATTTTTGACTAAAGTGCCACAGTTTCACAAAATGACCCATCAACTTATAATAAAATGCCCTTTTAGTAAGTTACTGCTGAAAGCATACAGAGAGAAACTAATGAAAACCCAACAGGCTTCATATTACAAGTTTTCATTTCCATTCTTTCAGTCTGTCGCAAAGTTTATAGATGGCATCCATAATGCTGTGGCCCTGATGATTTGCTTAGGAAAGTGCCTTTGCTGTATTTAACATTTTAATGGAGTATCTTGGATTTCTATATCCTACGTCATTAATGAGCTTGAAAAATAACGCTATTGCAAATTAGTTATGGGTCAGCAGCTGCTAATTTTACAAGGCTGCACCATTTTCTTCTCAGCTTTGCAGACATGCTCATACGTTATTCTGTAGGTGCCCAGGATAGATGTAAATATCAGCTAGAATCCTGAACATTTATTTTCTTGTATCCAAAACCCTAACTAATGTTTCCACTAAAAATTGGGAGGATAACTTAAGTATTCCAAAAGTGAGGAGTTGTATGTACGTATTGTGTGCGTTGTATGTATTGCTCATCTCCATTGTTTACCTCTCCGCCTTCTGCATACATTTTGACCTCCATATACAGCTGCTGAAGGGGAAATGAACTGCAGACTTTACTGTTTTTCAGCTGTCAGCTTTGGTTTCCTCAACCTGGAAACAGCAGCTTCCTGAAAGAGGCCGTGCCAAGGAAAGTTCATCTAGTTCTTGTGCTCTTTTGTCTGGAGGAGCTAAGAAACCTTGTGACTTATGCCACACTGGTTACAAATGGAATAGGTTAGTGAATTCTGGAGGAGATGAACATAGTATTTCCCACATGCTAGTTGGGTTAGGCTGGGAAATGCTGCTGTGATCCACAAAGAGAAAGAAAAGCTTTCCATGAAATGTTAGGAAAGAATCTGGGGAATTACCTAGTTTGGCCACTATGGGTTCAGTGGGAGGATGTGTGAATCCAGCTACTTAGAAATGGTTCTTCTACCCCAGCTAGAGCATGAGAAGGAAGGATGAGGGGAGAGCAAGCCTAGCTGACCTTGCTAGGTCAGGACCTTGCCTTCTGAATCTGAGATTCTTGGGGCTTACCTGCATGTTGACTTACTAAAGATAGCTGATGCTCTTGCTAGGGTCCTTGTAATGTAGGTAAGGATTTTTTTGATTTTTTTTTTTTGCTGCTATTTTCTGGGAAGACCTGCCTTTGTGAGAAGCTAAAGAGATTAATAAGATCATGTTTCTTTTTTATTTATGGGCTTGGTATGACTCGGAGCTCAGTTCAGCAAACGTGTAGGCATATTGCTGGATCTAGACACTCGCACTGAGATACCTCAGGCTTCAAAGTACCTCAAGTGTATTCACCAAGATCCTATTAGAGATTTTAGCCCGTTTTTAAACACATAACCTTTTGGTGTGAATGAATTTCACATGCAGCTGCACGTTAGCAAATTTCTCAGCCAACGACTGACTATTTTCACGATGCCTCAGAAGCGTGGGTTTACTGAGGGCCTTGAGTAAAACAACCTGATGCTTGCATAGTTCGGCTGGCAGGAGGCACAGACAGTGTTGCTTCCACAAACATTTCTTCCTTCTTAGAATGGCGATTTCTTCAGTCCTCACTGGTAGGCTTTCTGTCCCTTTTTTAGATAAAATGGTTATTCTGTACAGGAACAGTCCTGTCCTTAAAGTGGAGAATAAGGAGTCTTGAGAGTACCAAAACTGAATTGTTGGGTCCCAGAAAAAGTAAATAGAATTGTAGCTTTGACTAAATTCAGAAAAGGAAAGCAGAGAGTTAAAGTTGAAAAGTGGGTCTTATAATTAGCTATTCAGCTCATTTTGTTGTTGTCTATTACATTAGTGTCCAAAAATACATGTGATTGTATATATTATGCATGCTATAGTCCTTAGGCACAATAGGGTTAGTTGAGGACAGTGTCAGATGTAGTATTTGTCATTACCTTTGATTTGCCTAGTTGCATGCTGCTGTGAATTTGTGTTGAACTATTAATACTTGAATGTAGATTTTTCTCTGACTCAATGACTTCTTTAAAAAATAGAAATCTTGGCGTGCTTTATTTTCCTGTCATTTTCAATAGCTGAAATGTCTGCTGTTAAATGCAGTTTGTCTCCTCTGGTTTTGATTCTTCTTTAAAGAAAATAGCATATTGAAATGAATGGTCTAAATTCAAGTATTTGCTACTTTTTTTTGAAAATGCTGGTAATGCGTGTTATTAATTACATTGCTATTGTATGTTAAAAATATATAGATTTTTTTTTTCTGTTCAGTAGCTCTACCTTCTGTTGTGTAGCTGTTTCATAAAGGTCATCTCTTTACCAGACAATAATCTTAAATGTCATGCTTTCCAATATGTTTAACCACTTCATATCTTGATATATACTTGGTGGAGCAGAGCACTTTGCTAAAAGAGTTTTGGAGATTGGCAAAGTAATTTAATCCAAAATAAATTGAACTTCAATATTCTTCTTGTGCCTGCACCTTGCTACTTTGATATCATCAGCCAATTTTGAGAAGACACATAGTTGATCTCTATTTGTTTTCTGTTTATAAATGTGGCTGGTGTACTTTATTCCAAAACTGTGCTTAACACAATGGCAATGATTTAACAAAAAGAAACACTTCATGCCTGAAAGCCATTTGCCTTCTGGCATTCTCTTAGGATTAAGCAAGTGAAAAAACTACCTGCATGTTTCTGTAGGTCTGTAAATGCTGAAGATCCACCTATCTGACCAGAGACACTTATTTGTGGTGGTGATGTATTTTTGGAGAAGTATTTTTAGTATTTCATTGTAGTTCATATGGGCATACATGCGTTACGTGTAGGCATGCAGCACACACCATGGCAGAATGTGGCTTGTAACCTCTACAACATTAAAGGCTTTTAGTGCAGGATTTAGGCTAGCATTTCTAATATTCATGTTTTGTGCTGGATTTTCTCAAGGGAAAACAGAAACTTGCAAGCATTTTGTTCCTATTCTCGCTTTTTTCACTTCCATTATTGTTCCACACTGTTTGTATTTCCCTTAGATGTTTGCCATTTTGCAGCCTTCTTCCCCCTTCTCTGAACGTATAGAATAGTGGCTTAGAAGGAACTAACCAGGAGAGATGGGAAACCTTCCTAGTATGCTGTAGAGGGAGAATTTGGTTCATGAAGCAGAGAGTTAAACTGTCTTACACAACCAATGAAGTGTATGCTGTCTTTTACTTTGCATGCATGCCCTTGCAGTTCAGTGTAATTTATGTTGATAGTGTATGCAGTTCTTGCTTAGTGACCTGGGCTCAAACTGTGACATGTTCAGTGCAGCCTGACAGTGAGAGAACACCTACCTATATCCACATGTGTGTAAGACAGGATTGTGAAAATGTTGGTTCATAAGTGGCGAATCATTGCTAGTCTATCCTTTAGCTGGAACTGAGTTTGTCTGAAATGATACTAAAAGTAGAGATGATTTTGCACTTTCTGAAATTTGAAAAGGTGTTGCCATCTTTGAAAGATATATGCTGAAACGTAAAGCAAGAGTATACTTTAAATATATTACGTTTTGTTTTTCTGACTACATATATGTGTATAGCCACAAAGATATATGTATATAAATGAGCATGTGTATACAAATATATGTATTTTACAAGCAGTATAGCTAATATGAACCTTCCTTGCTCTGTTCTGAATTTCCCAGATGTATTTCTTCTCACATCACCAAGAAGGCTGTTTAGTTGACTTTGGGATTAGGATCAACAAAAACAGCCTCACCTTTTGACACCATTATCATCTCGTTGTTTCTCAGTGTCTCAGACATAGTAATCCTCATTTGTTTATGCACATGCATGAAATCTCATAGACTATAGATAGTACTTATTGGCCTTAGTATCCAAGAACCCAAATCATGAATGAGGGTTCTCTTTTTAACACTATGTAGATACACAACAAAGATGTATGTAAGCTGGTTTGGAAAGCAACCAAAGGAATATGAGGTAAGAGGTAACAGATGGCTATAGACAGATGGGGGAGTACAAGGGAATGATGAGACAGTATTGACCAGCATGATAAACAATAGTTTTCAACATGTTGAGAAAAAAAACATATTTTGGAGGCATCTCAGCAAAGCATTTTTCATGGACTCTGCTTGAAATGTTAAGCTAGTAGACAGTGGAAGCTGGCAATACTGGAAGAGCTGACATCACTGTAAAGAGTGAGAAAATACATCGGGTGTGTGATGGGCATAAAGAGCCTTAAAAGTGAGAACAAATTATGCTGGATGTGCCAAAGGCAGGGATGCAAAGAGGAGCTACATGGTTAAAGTGAATGACAAAGGAAAACAACCTTTGCAACAGGGTATGATACAGGCAAGATTGTGCATGTCAAGTACAGAGAGGATGCCTGTGCTGATGGATCTGATGAGAGCTTTGGCCAGGAACACGAGCTGTGTGAATGGACAGGAAAGGCTATATCATAGAGAGGTTATGTAGAACTGACACATAACTGGGATTTGAGAGACTGTCAGAGCTGAAAATGTTATCCTTGTTGCGGTTTGCATGACAGGCAAGGCAGTGATATTTTCCAGAGTGATTAGAGGAGGATATGGAGAGCCGAGATAGGAGGAAGAAGTTATTTGCTTTATTTTACTGGTCTGTATTTATTCTGGTCTTGAGCAAGACCTCTCATGTTGGGGAGGGAGAAGGAATAGAAGGGGGATGTTAGCATTACAGGAGGAGGGTTTAGTGGAAACAGTAGAAGGCAGGCCAAGAGCAGAGATAGTAGATTCATGCGTCATCCCCTGGGAATTTTGGTTTGCTGGTGCTGTATTGTGATAAGGCATGAATGGAGAATGGAAGGAGATTCAGGACAGAGGTGCTTTGAGGTCTCCAGAAGAAGCTGGTGGGTAATGAGGACGCCACTTGAAATTTGGTATCTGTTCATTTAAGAAAGACTTTCAGCACAAAGTATACATTAAACCTTCCTGCATATTTTATCATGTATCTACAGTGGAATGTAGGACTGGGTCAATGTTGCTGAAAAGTGATTTGGAGTAGCATGTGCATTAGGGAACAACAATGACTCTGTCAGAAGGCTACAAATTTGTTGGGGCACTGTATTTTAGGTGAGAATAAACTCTAACTTTCTGAAG
The DNA here is from genome assembly GCF_013377495.2 of Cygnus atratus. Lineage (NCBI taxonomy): Eukaryota > Metazoa > Chordata > Aves > Anseriformes > Anatidae > Cygnus > Cygnus atratus. The sequence goes on along the minus strand of NC_066362.1, from coordinate 177,840,494 downwards.
ACACCATGAGAACAACAAAAAAAAGTTATCTGCAGACCATATTGCAAATAACCATAGATCAGAACTTTTGCATATGTCATACTGACAGTTAAGTAAATATACATTTATTTTTTTGGGGGGAGGTGACAAACAATTGTTCTTTCTTCTCTAGAATGATGATTTCTGTAACACAAACTTCAAAGAGTAGTGAAGAAAAAACAGCCTCTGTGGAGATTTCAGTGGTATTCAGAAAGACAAGGAATTCCCTTTTTTCAGTCATTTCTAGGATCTAGATTATCAGTTTCTATAAACTGGCACAAAGCTGTTGAAATGAAGAGTAGAGAAGAACTGACAATGCACACTATAGAGTGTGGCTGGAGCAGATTTTATTTTAAAAGCCAAACCAATTACTGTTTCAGTTGCTGAGAGATTTTCTTGTACTGTGTGAGACTAAAATCCAACAGATTTTTTTTCTTTGTTGAAGGTCCCAAGCAGCATCTGAAAAAAAATACACAAATAATAACTTGGGTCATAAGATCAGCCATTTGCTGTAGTCCTAAACTGTTATGGATAGACTAAGGAAGTAAATTCTATTTGGTACTATAATTTGTAAAATGGCAGCTCAGCATGTTAAGAAAATCCTGAGTGATGTCTCTAATGACACTTTAAAAAGAATTTTTGTCAATAAAGAAGAATAAAGGCATAAAATATATGGGAAAAAGAAGTACCAGAATTCATGCCAGATCTTAGTAATTTGTGGAAGATAAGTTAACTTTATGAGCTAGTGAGCAGAAAAAAATCATGTCTTTGGTCCAGAATAATAGGTTCTGTATTCTTTATGCAGCTATTCATGTATTTGTTTTGATAAGTTCTGTTTTAATAGTGTACTGGTGAATGTAGTATCATTTTTTTTTAATTAAAGAAATTAAACAAAGCAGAATAACTGGAGTCTTTGAGGTATTACTGTCTTATAACATTTCAGAAGGGTTATGTGCAGAGATTTATTTTATTGTATGTACTTGCTCCATGTCTCATTTTTAGTGCCTAATATATTATTACCAGGGATTTCGAATTAGCAGTGACTGCTGTGAGGGTTAAGGGCCAGACCCTGGCCAGTACTGCAGAACAGTATGAAAGGACCTTTTGATTATGGTCTGAAAGGGGAGCTGAAAACTTGCGTGCTGCAGGGGACCATCAGTGGGATAAAGCTGGCATTTCTGGCTTGCTGCCAGACCTTTCCTTCTCTGTGAGTAAGCTCGGAGTTGGATAAGTAAGGCTCACCAGGTGGCTTGGCTTCCCGTTTTCACTTCTCTCTGTTCAACTGACTGAACTCACCTGCAGTACAGCCAAAATGATTTAATCCTACTCTCAGAGGTTGGGCGACATATAAAAATAAGGAAACAAAGAGCCAACAAACAAAAGTTGAGGAGGAAAGATTAAAATCCATGGATTTTGCTGGCAGAATCAACAGACCGTGAGTTTCCCCATAGCTTCATAGTAATGTTAGCTATAGGGGACGTCTGGAGGTTTCTAGTCCAATTTCCTGTTCAAAGCAGGACTGTTACCAGCACTGCTTAGGGTCTGTCAGCTTTCATTGATGGACACTGCCATGGGTAGCCTGTTGCAGTCCTCCACTACCCTCCTAGTGAGGAATTTTTTTCAAATGTACTCTGTGGACCTCCCAAGCTGCTATCTGTGGCCTTTGCCTCTTATTTTGCCTGCCTTTTCCTACGTAACAAAGATGATTTATTCCTAAGTTTTCCATACATTTTCATTAACAAATCAACCAGCTATCTTGGGCACCTCTCCATCTCATGCCACCCACCAAGACTTCCTTACCACCTGCCGCCCGAGCTCCTTGGGTTCCAAGTCCTGTCTACAGCTTACCTTCCCAGCCTTACTCTGGATCCGGAACTTGCTCACCTTGGCTGAAGCCCAAGATGCCATCTAAGACCATATTTGCTACCAAATGTTTCCTGTTTGTGAGCAGCAGGTCATGTAAAGCATTATCCCTCACCAGACCTACTAGCATTTGCATTAGGAAGTAGATATCAACATAGTCTTGAAACTGCCTGGAAAACTTGCATGGTGCTGTTTTCCTCCCAGCAGATGCCTGAAGGAGCTGAAATCCTCCATGAAGAAGAGGGTCTACAAGCAAAAGACTAATACAAGTTGCTCACAGGAAGACTTTTCCATTTCATCCCATTGATCATGGGGTCTAAAACAGAAACAGAGTCTAAACTCTGCTCTTCACCCAGAGGTTCTTGACAGACACATCTCTGGTTTCATACGCTGGAGCACTGTGCTTTTTTAACAGAAAGCACAGCACCCTGTTCTTTCCATCTCTGCCTTTCCTTCTCAAACAGCCTGCATTTGTGGCAATACTCTGGTCATGTATGCTGTTCCAGATCTGTGATTCTGGTGGTGCTTGAGCACTGCGTCCACACAGACTTCCAGCTCTTGTTTGTTGGTCAGGCTCTGCACATTGGTGTATAGCTGCTTGAGAAGGCTCTGAATGCCCTCTGCTTTTTGGCCTCTCCCAACAAGTATTTCTTCTTTATCTGGATTGCTTCTTTGCTTATTTCTGTATTTAGCTTACCATCTGCTCATGAACATGCTCTAAAGCTTTCTTCTCTTGGTAGCAAGCCTGTTTGCAAAGATGTTCTTCCTCTTCCTCTTTATCCTGTGAAGCTTGTCTTTTCCTCCTTGTTCTCAGGACATTTTATCATTTATCAGGACCTTTATCTGAGATCATCCAACATTCCAACATCTCTTGTGGAAACATGGGACTGGGGAAGGAAGAAGAAACTACACAGGATAGTTTCCTGAGATTGAAATGCAACTTCTCATTTGCATAGCCAGACCTTATCGTTACTATAAGGCAATGAAATTTACCTGAACAAAGTGACCTCCTGCTGTGTCCTTAGTGCATGAGTTTCAGGAAACTGGCTAAAAAGGGCCTTTTGCAGCTAGCAGGGGCTTGTGTGAGCTGTTCAGAAGTTAATGAACTGAATTAATTCTAAGAAAACTGAAAATAAAGTCTCAACTATAGATAGATAGATATAGATATGTATATAGCTGTTGGAGAGAATATTCCTGGGGAGGAAAAAGAGTTAATGAGGCATTTCAATGTCTTTATATGGAGCTGTATAAATTTCAGCCACTTAACTTTAGCAAGAATATCCTGGAGTGTTTGAAGTATGGTGAATAATTTAAAATAAATAAGGATAATGAAAAAGACCCTGCTTACCAGTTTGAAATGTAAATTCTGAAGACCCTTTAAAGTTTTTGCTCCCACAGAAATAAGCAAAGAGTTATGTTTTGCATTTTATAAACAGTTGGGTGGAGGACAAGTTCAATTATCTCAACAATCTGTTTGATCTAGCATGCATGCGGTCATCTGTCTTTATTGTGTGAAATTTTAACTGATTGCCTTTTTCAAGTGTTCGTGAAAGTGCATCCAAGAGGGCTTCCGAGGACCAGATGAGATTTGTTAATGATGGTTTCTTCAGAAGCAGATATAGCATTTCTGGCTAATGGGACTCAACTCTGAAATCTTTTATGCCCATGCATACAGAGTGTGGACACCTTCACTAAAATTTAAAGTGTAGTGGATACCATAAGAAAGTTTGTTTGCCAATACTTAGTGGCATATTTTTTTTCTATTATTAGAATTAGTGTATTAGTAATTATGAAAACATGTTTAGACAAACTCTGTCTTTTGACAACTTTTGTTTGTCAGTAAGGTGTTGTTCTTGTGAGAACTCTGTAAGGGTTTTCTCACTTTTCACTTTTCTCACTTATATCACCTGACTTCAGTTGACAAAGATGTTTGTGAAAATCATTGAAAAGTGCAGTGCAAGGTACATTGGTGCAAAGCTTGAGTTGGATTTGCTACTTCAGTCTTTTGTATATCTCTAATGAAAGATTTCTCAGAGGTAACCATTACTACTGCACTAATAACAATGTCTGTCTTAAAAAATGAAAAAAAAGAAAAGAAGAGAGGCTAGATTATTCAATCACAGGAGCTTTAGTGAACGAGGTGAACTGCACCAGCAAGGTATTTGTGCTCTCACAATTTAATAGTTATGGTCTCACTTCAGAGTCATTCTCAAGCAAGAAGAAAGGACCTGCCATGTGGCTATGGTTTTGATCAGCTCTCATCTCATTTCTTAAACCTTTGCAAGAAGGCATAAGGGAGCTCAGTGGAGCTCCATCTTTGCTGTTGCTAATGGTTCTGGAGGTCTGCACCAGGACACCAAGAGGAGATACTGTGTGGAGATGTGAGCGTGTCTGTGTGTCTGCCACAAATTCTAACCCTTAGGAATTGCTGTGAAAAAAATCAACCTGACAGATGTTCCTCTATGAACTGGCCCTGAGAATTACTGCATGTCGCTGGCACACATGAATGTGCATCTGACCTAGGACAATTGGATGTCTTACCGAGGGTCAGATGAAGTCTTTTTAGATTCTCCAAACACCAATGACTGTATCGACTAGTTCTCTGTTAACTGTAAACATAAGTTGTCTGCAATTTGGACCTGAATCCAATTCCATCTCTCCAATTCACCCATAATATTTTGAATTCTAATCCTGCCCTCCAAGGTACTTGGAGTCTCTTGGAGCTCAGTGTCATCAGTGAATTTCATAAACATACTTTCTATTCCACTCTTTCAGCTATCGATATAAATATTGAATAGCATTGGATGTGAAGCACAGGCCGGTGGAGTCCTGCTCAATATGCTGCTCTTTTGTGATTGCAGCAATTGTTTTCTGAGTGTTTTTCCAACTAGACAGCACCCACGTTAGTGTTTTAATCATTTATTAAGGGCTGCTGTTGAAAAGTGCTTCTGGTTTTGCATCCTCAGGATTATGAACTCAGTTACTTTATGGTGATGTTAGAAGAGCTGTCCTATTCCCCTCTGTCCTTTACTAGCTGCTTTCTTTAGCTTTTGTATCAAAAGCTGACTTTAGTTTATTCTGTCTTTTTTTCTGAACAAAATGTTCTGATGTGTTTCTTTCTCAACTACTCCCAGATGTGGGAGTAGCTAACATACACGTTATCCCAGTCCTGTACTATAGATGATTCTGCCAGTTGTTTCAAAAATTCATTTTTCCCTAATTTCCCTGCCTTGGTGGTTTGCAATAGTCCCCCACCATGGGAGCGTTCCTGTTTTTTAATTCTCTAACCTACTTTGTAATCAGTGCACTGAGGTTTCCTCAAGATCCAGATTTTTTACAGCCTGGAACTCAATCAATTGTATATGTTCTTGATGTACAATGCAGTACCCTTTTTTCACTGCCAGGCCTTTAAAATGAACAGTACCTCTTTGTATTTATATTTTAGATATGTGGATTATTCAAGTCTCTGATACTTGAGTTTAATACTATTTTATTTAGTTATCTGACTCCTTCAGTTTGTTTCCAATGTTTTATTGTGGACACACAGAACTTCCAGTAGACACATTCACTATTCTTGCTTGATGTTCTTCTTAATTAGTTTTTATGGTAGCTTTTAGACCCTTCTCAATATCATTCTTCTTTGTACATCCCCACAAAATTTTGTTATTTCTCTATTCTGACTTAAATTATTTTTTCAGTTAATGTAATAAATCAGTGTGTAAAGATGTGTTCCCCTTGTTCCCTCCACTCCAGTCCATTCATTTGCATGATGCTGCCCACTTGCTAAGGAAACCAAATTCCTCAGTGTCTTTAAGATCCAAAATAGAAAAATGCTTAATCAGAAATGGGAAGAGTTAAAAGATTTTTTATAGACTTCGCAAATATTTTTTTTCTATTTGCTGCAGTGACAGTGGTGGTTATAATGGTGTATTGGCATCAGCCACTGTGTTTCTGTTCCTCAGTGCTTCTCAGCTGAAGCCTGTGTTGAAGATGAGACTTTCCCAGTTACTTTTGTCTATTGTACAGGGCTGGAATGCTCTCTGTCAGATTTCATTGTAAGACTTACCACTATGACCTTTCAGTTCCATTTCAGCCACACACAATTTCACTCAGCACTCGTGACAGAGCAAATAAGAGCCCTACAACTCTTAACCCAAACTCCTTGTGCTCATACTGGTTTCCTCATCAAGGGTTTAGAAATCAGCCACACTTTGATGTAGCAGACTGAGAATTGTGGCTTATTTCAGAATTTTATGATACCATGAGTTTCATAAATATGAGATGTGACAGCTTAGGATGCTTGATCTCTGAGTACTTATTTTCCATTTGAATAAATTGATTTTACATTGTATTGATGAGGTCTCTGTGCCAGACTTGAGATTTGCTTGATCTTAGGAGAAGAGGGTGTTGTGTTAAAGAAATTCCACTGCACTGGGGTGGTTTGAACCTTGCAAGTTTTGGCAACTATGACTTTTGGCATCTCAGCAGGCATATGGGAAATGCCACAATGTCTATTGTGAACAGCAGTAAAATAGTTAACAACGTTGACATTTAAACCAGCTGGAGTTACTTCTCTGATGTTACCTTTAAAAGAGGGGAATGGGGCCTTGAGCATGGACCTCCGTGGTGGAAATGTGGGACCAAAGCCAGAATCAAGGACTTTCATGTCCTTTGTACGTTGCCAAGTTCCTGTATGTGGAGGATGTTTTATCAAAGCTGGATAAAGCAGAAGTGAAATTGTAAACTATGGGTAAATACATATTACTTGTACTCCTCTGGACCTGAATCACAAATCACTGTAATCCTTTTTTTTTGTCCCACCATATGTGTATAAAGTCCTGGCCCTTACACTCGTATTGTAACACCCTGTGCTTGTAGTTCCAGAAGCTCCATCTCAGTCTTGAGTGTTGGCATTCGGTTGGGAGTCTCAAGTTGTGAAACTGTGCCATTTTTCTGTTTGAACGGCCTAACTCACCAGTGCTAGGAAAAGATGTGCAAAGTGAGACCTTTCCCTTTTCAAGGCTCAGAGGGCCAGTGTATGCCTATAACATGTCTAATCAAATGGAATTAGTGGGAGGATGCATACTGCGGCTTCGATTCCTATTAATAACAACCTGAAGGATGGCTTTTCTGCATGATCTCTGGTGTTCACTGTGTTATTTAAAGACCTAATGTTCTGTCATGTATGATTTATGCAATAGAGGTGCATTTCTATTATATTAGATGCAGAAGGATATTAGCAGCAGTACATTGCTGTATTTTTACATTAAATTTTTTCCAGTGATAAAAAGAAATATCACAAAAGATCAGGTTTTGCTATTTGAACAGCCTTTTTTTTTAAAAAAAAAAAAGTTTATTATTATTATTATTATTATTTTTTCTATGCAAAGAATCATAGAATCAGAACAATTTAGGTTGCAGTGGGTCTCTAGAGGCCATCTAGTCCCACCCCTGCTCAAAGCAAGACTGACTAGATAAAGTTGTTCAGGGCATTGTCCAGCTGGAGCTTGAGCATCTCCAATGATGGTGATCCCACAGCTTTTGTGGGCATGCATTCCACTGTCTGACCATTCTCATGCTGATTTGCTTTTTTTTTCCTTATCAGAGTGCCCCTTACTGCAAATTGTGTTTGTTGCCTTTTGTGTTATCACTGTACATCTTTGGGAAGAGTTTGGCTTGGTCTTCTCTATACCCTCCTGTTAGGTAGGCATAGGCAGCAGCAAAATCTTTCCTTAACGTGCTCCTTTTAAAGATGAAAAAAAAAAAAGATTTTCTCAGTCTCATCTTGTATGCCATTTTCTCCAGAATTTCACTGAAAAAAAACACAACTATAATATAGTTCTACTTGTAAAATAAATTTTATTTAAAAAATGCACAAGAAATCCTCAAATATAATTTAATTTGTGGGATAGCCCTTTGTGAAATGGTATGCTTGGGAATTGTAGATTGTTGCTCTGAGTGTTTTTTTTTTTCTAGTACATATATGTTATTCTGCGTTTTTGAAGTTTATCTCTAGATTTCTATACATAGAACTTCAACGCTGCCGATTTTTTTTAATCTTGTTTTTGTAAATAAACATGAAAATAATGTTAAATAGAAATCCACAGCAATGTGTTATATCCATCTGTCTATATATCTACAACAGCCAGACATGAGAGAGGGAAAAGAGCCCTGTCCTTGAAGTTTTATCTCAAAAAAAAAAAAAGTAAAAAAAAAGTATGGCATTGCCTGTTGATTATTTCTTCTGTTCAGCTTGGAGGACATGATCTTTAACTAGATTCCTCTGAGAGCTAATCAGTGTCAGTGCTACTGTTGGGATTAGTGAAGAGAAATTGCTGTGTGCTTCTTGGCAACTCTTGTGCAACCCTGGAACATTTGTTGTCAACAGTAATATTGAGTTCTGTCTCCACCAAACCTGGTGGTGAGCTGGAGCCCATTCAACTAGAGCATCATGAAGCTCTGCTAGAGCAGGTAAAGAAATGCTGGCTGAGGTGCATGTTCGAGGAATGTGGAAATCTTGCTGACCAAATTATGTCCCTTTGGCATCCAGGTTTGCAAACTTAAATTAAAAAATAGTAACGATGAGAAATTTTACCTTAAACATAGATGTCATTGTTTTCTAAGTGATGGAATTGCAGGCACCTATAATCTGTAGGGTGCTTTGTGGAAGGTCCTGATAATGGCATGTCATAGAAGAAAATAATTGATGCTGTGCTTGAACCTGCTGCAAGACCTTAGTTTTGGCACAGTGCTCATTACTCAAATATGGAAAAAGCCATGAATTAACATACACAGTCATATTTCCCTGACCTTAGCAGATGGCCAACTCCAGAGATCTTTTCTGCCTGCTCTTTGTGAGCTCCTGGCAAAGGATATTTCCCTTATTTTTTTTCCTGATCTTTGCCTTGTCTGTGTTTCCTCTGAGTCCCTAAGTAAGGTCCAGAATACATGTGCTTCCTAAGAAAGATTAATTGGTAGATTGTATCCATACTCTGGGATACCCTCTATATACACACAGTCATGGGACCAGGTACTAGTGCGTCAGCCCAGGTTTGGTCTCCTTCATGGATCACAGCCATTTCAGAGATGCTTGACTAGTAACCAAGTTGTACACTTTCTTAGCAAGGAAGCGTCTCAGTATCTAGTCTGTTTATTTTATTTTTTATTTTTTTTTGGAAGACTCCTCATTTACAGATTTTTTTCCCTACCTGGAAGGAATTTTGAGCATACTGGATACTCTGTATTCTAGTTCCCATAGAAAAAGTACTTCTCATTCTCCCTTGGGTTCTTTTTCTCTTTGGTTCTGAGAGCATACCCTGTCATGGTATCCAAATGTGAATCCCTTCAATGGGAAGATTTAGGATCCTTTTACCTTTGACACCAAGGTTTAAATACAATTCTGGTTAGATACCTGTTTCATACATATCATGCCAAACAATCTGTGTTTTTACAGCAAATGTTATTTTTTAAGTAATTTGAAACTAGTTTTTAAGGATAACTTCTATCTTCAGATTCATGTTATTCAAAATATATAGCAATATATCTACAAAATGTGTGACCATCTTTCTCTGCTCACTTTCCCTCTTTGCTTGCTGTAGCCAGTAAATTTAGTAAAAACTATAATGTAGTTTTCTTTCATGTTTCTATTACTGTATGCTGCAAAAAACACACATTTGAAAGAGAACAGCTCCATAAATACTCATCTCCCAGAGCCTTTATTTGCCTTTGCTGTTCTCCTTTTCCTTGGCAATGAACCATCTTCCTCAGTGTCAAACTACTACTTTTATAATGCTGCCTAGTTCTACCAGGAGCTCATCTACATTTTTCCTTGCTTTGATGAGAGTCACAGCACAGGCTCTCTGCAGCTCACTTGGTGAGTGGGATCCACTCTTCGCTTTGTACTGTGAAGGACAGGCACATTGAAAATCTGGCAGCCTTTGAAAGGAGAAGGTGAAAACACCTAGCAGAGAAAAGGAGGCAGTGACACAGCCATAAAGAGAGGCACACCGTGTGTCGTGGGGCCGTGTTGGCCATGGGAAGCATAGTGAAGAGCAGAGCAAAAAGTCGAGCTATCGGAGGAGAGGGACTTTTGAAGTGGCCTCTCTGCTTACTGAAGAGCCCTGTCGTGATGCCCTGCCTGAGTGTAGCAGGGAGGAGACAAGCTGAAGCTGCAGTTGCTTATCTCTGAACTCTCAGTTGCTCTGTTTTTCATGCCTCAAGCCCAGCTGTAAAGCAATAATTAACCTGAACCTTTTAATTTCTCCCAGTTGGCTATAAATTAACTCTGTCATCATGTTGTGTGGAGTAATCCTTCAAGCTTCTGTGGGGTACACTACAATTTAAATGGTTTATGAGTGTATAGGTGTTTACTGTTTGGTCAGTATTTGTAATGAAAATTATTATAATAGTTACATTTTTTGGATTTCTCTTTATGGGGGAGCTATAATAATGGGCCTTACTGTCTTAGACACTGCACACACACAGAATAAAAAAGCAAAGTCCCTGCTCTGTTAGCGCTGCAGGCAACTCCAAAGCTCTTTAGCAGTACTTATGGCCAAATGTGCTAATCTTAAAATGTGGCAAATTAGTTTGGGGAATTTTTGGATCATAATCATGTTATTAATAGAGTTTTGTTTCATGAATAGACTGTTGTTGTTTAAATGTATTGAAATAGTATTGTCTCCAGTTGTTTCAGGTGCAATCAACTCTTCAAGACAGGAACATTTCAGATTTCTTGCAAATGACAATCTTGAAACAGTTTGGATTTACGAAAGAGTCAAGGATAAGACAGGATCTTTATGTCAGCCAGTTAAATCTTGCACGTAGGGGCTCATAAATCTCACAATAGTATCAAAACAGTGAGACAAGTGTTGTTTTTTATCACAGGTTTCTTTGTGCTCTATTTAATCAAAAGCCTAAAACTGCCATTTTATTAGTGTTGTGCAGTAATATGGTCCATAACTATAGAGCCTATTAAACACTTCATAAAGCCTTCAGGGAAACTTCTTTCAAATGTTACACTATGTTTTTATAAGTTATAACCCTCTGGAAACTGCCTTATTATCAATTTTCCATCAAAGTAAAGTGCTCCAGGAGAACGGAGGATGACCTAATGTGATCTAGATGGAAAGCATGAGTGACACTTCATGATTATCAAGTATTCTGGTATTGCATATGTTAACAGTGGTTTCTTGTCAAAACACATGTACATAGATGCTAAGCAAGCCAGAAAGACAAACCTAGAAATTAAGGATGCTGCTTGCATTACTGTAATAATAATAATTTAAAAAGTGAAGCTATAAGTGAAGCTATAAGCCTCTTATTTATTTGTGAATTGAGTGACAGAAAATCCAGCACAGGACAAGATAATACATATACGGCGAACTTTAAATATTCAGAACATGAACTTGCTTCTTTGCATTTGTAAAATGATGGTATGAAAATCTAGTAGCGTACAAAAACTAATCTAGCAATGTGCCAAAGTAATTAAAGCAAAGTAAATAATCTCCAGTGTTCTTATTCCCCACAGAAATTGTTTAATATCTTATCTTTCCAAACTAGTTTTCTGCTAATTCATGATGTCTTTGTAAGACTCTCCTTATTCAGCCGATGCCGTTGTTTTTCATGGTGTGGAAATATCTCTGTTCATGTTTAAGGGTGACATGTATTGGGTACCGTCCGTGTTCCTAAAAAAAAAAAAAAAACAGAAAAAAAAAAGAATAAAAGATTTTTCTTTGTTACAATGGAAATGCCAAGCATAAAGTGAACAGCTGCAATCCTCTTTGGTCAGTTATTGTTTACATAGAGGAAGGACTTTGCTTGGCTCAGGCGCATGTGGCATGGGATTCTAATGTCTTGGTGCTGTGGGACATTTTGCTGCTGTAAACCAGGGATCTGATGCTGGTCTTGTTTGAGTACAAATCAAAGCTCTCTCTGTTGAAGTAGGGGAAGTGTAAGGCTGTTGTGAGGTAGATCAGATTATCCGGCTTTGAGTTGTCCACAAACAGTGACCTGTGGCTCCCAGTTACTGCAGACAGGAAGCAGGATATTACCCTGAGGGTCAGATCCAGCCTATGTTTTGAACAGCCCTTGGAGCACTTCATCTCTCTAAACTTGAGGTGCCTCTGGATAGATTTCACAGTAATCCCCAGTTTGCAGTGTTTGTATATGTGTGTGTATGTATGCCAAGCAATAAGCAGTAAGATTTTGAATCTGAACCTTAGATATTGTCCTCAGGGCTGCTAGGGGGAACTTGCTGGACACTGTCTTCATGCCCAGAAATCTCTTATCCTCTTATGATATTAATATCACTGTTTGTTATTGTGTTGTTTTTGTTTGTTTGTTTGTTTGTTTTCCCCCAGAGGTATGTCTGTCCTATAGAGATTAGTAGTGTGGCACAGGGCAAGGGAATGGTGAGTTTCTTCCAGCCTAGGGGCTTGCGCACTCACCCATAATGTGGGAAATGAACCCAACCTGCCCTTGTCTGGACAGGTCCCAAGATAATCCCTGCCTCTCTAAGGAGAAGGGACAAACCTCAAGTACGAGCTTGGATGTACAGGGCTGCCACACCACTTCTCTTGAAACTGTTACGCTGAGCAGAAGTCAAAATTCACTGGCCCATAAGAGAAAACAAGAATGAATGTGACTTTTTAATATAGTGATTAAGACAGTCAAGATGACAGAGAGAGATGTCCCACTTATGTGTTCTCTTTTCCAAGGATTACAGTATTCTTATGCAGAAGAGCATATTCCCTTATATATCTGTGTATCATGAAGCATAGTTTTAACTGAGCAAAATAACAAAAGTACAAACTGGTGCTGTGATGCACTGGTATGACCAGAAACTTTTCCTTTACTTTCTTTTTTTGGTGCCGATTAGAAGAATGCACTGTTGTCTGTAGACAAAGTAAATAATACGAGATCACAAGAGCAGACACTAGGCAATTAGCATCCTTTTTTTGAACAGAAAAAAAAAATCATTCAACTGTTGTAAACAAAAGATCCTTTGGAGATGGCTGTGCCAATCTTGCAGTCTGGGCTTTCTGTCTATGCCACAGATCCTGAGAGAGGATCATGACCATGGCAGTTGGCTGTGAGTTACCAGTACTGATCACACCACTTTGTTTCCAACTAAATACTAGTTTGTCCATGATGGATAACACCTCCCTTGAGAACTTGCAGATGTTATGGTGAGGCTGAATCCAGCAGCCCAGCCGAGACGAGGCTGCCACAGCCCCATGCCTCCAGGTCTGACCAGCAGTGAGGCTGGGCTATATTCCTGCAGCAGTGTGCCAGTAGGCACACACACAGACACACGTATGCAACATGTATACACATATTATATACGTGGTCAGCCACACAGATCAACTTGTACAGACCTACTCAGCAAACATAAGCAGCAATGAGCTCATCCTGCTCCCCTCTTGTAGTTTAAAACCATTCTGCCTTGACCTGTCATTGTCTGCCTGAGCAAGAAGTTGCTCTCCATCTTTTTTATAAGCCCGCTTTAAGTATTGATAAGCTGCCATGAGGTCTCCCCATAGCCTTCTCTTCTCCAGGCTGAACATTGCCAGCTCTCTCAGCCTTTCTTCCTAGGAGAGGTGCTCCAGCCCCCTGACCACCCTCATGGCCCTCCTCTGGCCCCGCTCTCACAGCCCCACACCCTCCTTGTGCTGGGCCCAGCCCTGGACGCAGCACTCCAGGTGGGGCCTCACGAGGGCAGAGCAGAGGGGCACAATCCCCTCCCTCCCCTGCTGCCCACCCCTCTGGCGGTGCAGCCCAGGACGCAGTTGGCCTGCTGGGCTGCAGGCACACACTGCTGGCTCCTGTCCAGCTTTTTGTCCACCAGAACCCCAAGTCCTTCTCCTCAGGGCTGCTGTCAGTGAGTTCTTCTCCCAGTCTGTGCTCATGGCTGGGATTGCCCTGGCCCAGGTGCAGCACAGGGGCCCACTTAATCTAGCTTGTCCAGGTCCCTGAAGGAAGTAGGACAGACTGTGCTGTTCAGGGCAGGGCATGGCCAGACAACCATACTGATCACAGAGTGACAGCATGGCTGAGGCTGTCAGGGAGCTCTGGAGGCCCCCGGCCCCAAACCCTGCTCCAGCAGGGCCCCCCAGCGCAGGGTGCCCAGGACCCCGTCCAGGCGCCTTGTGCCGCTCTCCCAGGAGGAGACCCCACAGCCTCTCTGGGCAGCCTGGGCCAGTGCTCAGCCGCCAGCCCAGCACACAAGTGCTGCCTGGTGCTCAGAGGGAGCCTCCTGCCTGCCCCTTGGTGCCCACTGCCCCTGGCCTGGCACTGGGCACCCCTGAAAAGAGCCTGGCTGCGGCCTCAGACCAGCCACCTGTTTATACACAACCAGCCATTTTTGTCCCCTTATCCCTCAGTTTCCCAAAGTCGTTCCTCCTCAGCAGTGCCTCTGGGCTCCCTGTGTGCACAGACATGCCCCTTTGATGGGCCGATGGCACTGGTGATGGGTTTGTGGGGAGTGGGGCAGATGATGATTTGGGTTTCCTCTGCCACTGATCCCTGAGCTCCTTCAGGCATGTACAGAGTGGCTTTTTATCACACAGCTAGCGCTGGGATGCTAGCTAGGTGGAGCAACTTCAGCAGAGCAGCTTCTTTCTAATGTTTCTTGACATTAACAGCTCCATTTCTCAGTTAGAATGGAAAATAAAGTTGATTATGCGTATCCACAGGGTGACACTGTACTTTTGATCAGTAACTGTAAAGTAAACTAGAAAGGTCACTATAAATAGTGTTCTAGTTTAATTATTCCTAGAAGAGTAGTGTGACTCACTGTAAGGTTTTTTGTTGTTGTCATTCCCACATCTAGCAAACAATGTTTAGAAGACTTATTCTATATATTTATAAAGAGGCAGATTTTGATGCCATGACTTTTTTTTTTTTTTTTCCAGTGACACTTCCTGTAAACATAGAAAAGTTGCACGTTTCTTTAATGGCATTTCCATATGAGTAACTCAGAATGTTTTCTTGTTTTTGTTTTCTGTAAATATTACAAGCTTAAGCCTGCCTGCACACAATCTCGGACAGAAACTGCATTCTGAGATCTACAGATGATGATATTTGAAGAAAATTGTGGATTTATTTAGATAATATTGATGCTTTTATAGGGTCATTAATAAAGATCTACCAGAGCTAGCAAAAACTGCCTAGAGGGTATGAAGCAGCAGTCTTTAGAGTGAAGTTTGGTTTTATTTTCACTAGTTAGGCCACGCTAATTTCCTCCAAGGAAAAAAGGACCGATTATTTGTGCTAATTAGAAATACATCACTGGTCTGAATCACATCTGTAATTAGTAGCAGGATTTTAAGTAGATGTCAGAGATTTTTCTGAGTATGATTTGCATTGTTAATTTGCTATACACACATACATATGTGTATCTACAGATTTAAGGAACAAAAGGAACAGCTGGTTCATTTTCGAAGCAATCAGTTCAAGGTGTTGCATGGTCTGATATTGCTATTCCTCCTGCTCGTGGCTGAACTGTGGTGAATTTGCTGCTCCTAGACACCTCTAGTTTGTCACAGGAAAGTAAATGGGGTTGGGAAACCAGAAAATAAACCTATGCTTGCTCTTGTCATCCACTCAGCCTGGTAACTCACTCCACAGAAGCGCTGGTGAAAATAGCAGTCCTTAGGTTTGCTCTGTTGGTTTCTGAGACAAATTGAGAAAAATGCTGAAGGGAGGAAATGGTTTGAGGGAAGGCAAGCGACGAGCCAGCCTGGAACATGGAAGAACTGGATTGCAATGTGGCATGTGTTCCCTGCTGTGTCCAAAATGAACTACTGAATAGGTGCAAATGTAGATGGCAGGATAAAAATGGAAACTATTCAAACCAAAAGCAATTAACTTGTATACAGATGGCTTTCTGGCATTCACAGCTGCATAGATTTTGGTTGTGTAATTTTTTAGATGTGCCGTGGAAGGTTAGAACCTCTATACGTCCATTTCCAGCTGTTCATGCACATAAAATAGATAAGGAAACGAAGCCAAGTGAGCATTGTGTATAACATCAGACTTGCTTGCAGAGATAGGCATCTAAAACATCAGTGCAACATCCTGTCCTGTCAAATGGCCCTTGTATCAGTCTTTTATGAGAAGAAATTACATATTTTACATCAAAAGAGTCTCTCCAATTTCATAAAAATGAAATATGGAGAACTGCTAAGTATACGTCATATCTCTAGGATAAAGCCTAGGGGCTGAGAATCCCAAAGAGAAGAGGATTGCTGAAAGTGTAAAACATGAGTTCTTCACGCAGCCTAGTATATCCTAGAGACTCTGTCTTTGTAAACGTTAGGATTTAAGCTGTTTCACATACAACAAAGTATGCTGTTCATGTGCTGTGATCATTTATAGAAGAATGCAAACAATTAACTTTCCCAAAAAATTGTTAAGCCATACTTTAAAAAAAAACACAAAACAAACAAACAAAAAAAGCATTCTTTGGTTTAACATGGAATCTACACTGCATTTTCATGGAGAACATAATAAATATTTGCTTGGGTCAGTGAAAATCTGCATTTTTGTCAAGCATTACTTCACTCTTCAAAAAATCCATTAAAAAAAAGTGTTTGAAATGTCTTGTTAAAATGGTCAAAATGTTTGGACTGGACTTGCTGGTGGTGTAGGTACCTCTTTGAAGTTTTAAAGCTGGTACAAGTCCACCATTCGAATGGCCAACTATAACCACCATGTGCATGTGTTGGCTGAGGGTTGTCACTGCTAGAGAAGAAACAGCTCAAGAGGAACAGTTGCAGCCCTGGTGTGTGTATCTGTATTGGGATTTCTATTCTTCTCTCCCTGCTCCTGCTGTGTTTGCACAGCAGTGAATCTGCAGTTGTAGGAGCCATGGGCTTTCCCTTCCTCCTTATTTCTGACAGAGTTCCCTCTCAGCAAGTAGATATCTGGGAAGAGATGCAAGAGTCCATCACTTGCTCTGTTGTGGAAGGTGAGATCTAGTCTTTCAGAGAGGAATTCTCTATGGGAAATGAAGGAGCCCATCCTGTTGTTTCTAGAGGAATGTTGCACCTGTTTACTTGTCACTAATTAGACTTCTCTATTTAATGTTCTCTGGGGTATGTGTTTCTCCCTTGATCCACTTGAAGCGCTTTCTCATGGTTAATGATCTGAATTTGCCAAGCACACTGACTCATTTCAGTGCTGTTTTTCATTATGTAAGCTATTAACAGGTCACTGCTCAGACGCTGGAAAATCTGTTTCAGGCTAATAGCAAGGTGCACAAGTGCCTCTCCATGGTATATTTGCTACCTGTGCACACGTGTTCTGGCTTGATAGTTGGTAGAAAATCCCACGGCAATAGGGGATGCAGCGTCTATGACATCAGCAGTCAATTCCTAATCAGTCTTTCATTAACACATACAGCTCTTCACCTTTTCTAGGATTTTTGCACTGTGTGACTGAAGAAGGGTGCGAGGAAACACATTGCCATACAGAGGAAGGTGTTGATAAGTAAGGAAGTCAAATCCTTCCCAGGAGAAACAAAGTTCTTTTGCTGAAGGAGGTAATAATGCAGGATAAGAATCGGTCTTGGAGATTGTTTCAAGTGGCTGCATATAAAAATCTGGCTTTCTGGCATGGAGTATTTGCTCTGAAAGTCAGTAACAAGTCTGTTGAGGATTCAGAATTTGTGAAGGCAATTGAAAAGAGAAGTAGTTGGACACAGGAAAGCCTTGAAGAAAACATGGAGGAGGTTATTTTAGGTCCCAAGTTTTGACAACTCAAAGTTACACTGTTAACAGCAGACTGTAATTATTACAGGAGCAGATCCGCCCATTGCTTCTTCTTGGATAATGTCCTTTTGCTTACAGATGGTTGTCTTCACATGCACACAGTTTTCTAGTTTTTCTTCTGTGTACAGACAAACTGTTTGAGAATTGATGAATGACAATTAGAGATGTGTCCAAGCCCAAATTTTATTTCTGAACATCACCCATTTTGCAGGAGGAGAAGGGAAGACTGAGGCAGAACTTCTAGCAGAAAACAGTCCAAAGTTATTTTCTTCTTAGTCATAGTTTCTGTGGTTAGAGGCCACTAGTAGGGTGACCTTTCACTTTCCTCATTTTTTTTTCTCTTTCCCTAAATGGCAAGTAAAAATCCAGTTGGGAACAAAACAGGAGAGCAAAGAAATTTAAAACAAAACAAAACAACAACAACAACAAAACACCATTCACATGTCATTCGTTTTGGAGGAAAGTCTAAGACTTCTCCTGACTAGGACAAACCTAGGATGAGAGGAGGAGCTTTCATGCATGCAGAGATTAACAGCCCAGTGGGTAGAGGTGAAGATCTTGAATGTCAATGCCCTTCCTCACCAAGGAGAAAATGAAGAATACCATCCTTGCATGAGCTTGCACAGGAAGGAAATACTACAGTTAATGCGTGTGCTGAGGTCTGAAAAATCTTTTCAGTATAAAGCAGTGCAGAGACAGGTTCTATACAAGGAAAAAGGGACACTGAAGGATTTATTGTGTTGCAGTATTTATTATGTAAGAGGTATTTGCATGGTAAAGGGAGAATGCAGATTTTACTCAGAATAAAGAGGACAGGATGAATGATGTCAATGAAAAGATGATTGATGGAAGCAGGAGTTTGTCTACCATGCCACTGTCATATTTTCTGAACTCCTGCAATAATTTTAAGGACATCTGAGTTAAATGATGGGTAGATTAATCCTTTGGCATGCTAAATTTGTATAAAGAGTCTGCTGTGCCAAGATAGAGGTGGGTTGAATCCAGATCTGATCCTACAGATGTTAGTTAGGTGCCTATTCTCCCCGTGCAGCTGAGAGAACAGCTTCAGGGAGTGATTCAGCCCAGCTATGTTTTGCATTGCCTCTCTCCCTCCACGCTGTACAGAAATGCAATCCAGCAACAGCTTGGATTTGCTCCACTCAACCCTAGGTCCTTAGCTGGCCACCTTAGTCAAGAGTCCAGTTGTCTTAGGCTCCTTGTTTTGCTCCACTGAATATAGGGGGACCCAAACTCGGTAGCCTTAGATGCCTTTCTGTTTTTCTTCAGATACAGAAAACCTGGTGATTAATTGGTGGTATCCTGACAGCTGAGATTGTTCTGTTTATTTTAGTTCCTGTACTGAGATTAAGACTGCTTGAATGGCTGTGTTAACAAATATGATCCCAAGTAGAGGCATGTTTTACAGGATTTTTTTGTTTTTGTTATCTGATACAGCTTCTCCACATCCTTTTGTGACTAAGTAGAACCCCCAGTCTGCCAAGCGTGTGCCCTGATAAGAACCTACCAGCCAGACATGATGCCCTTAATCATTTCCATATTTAGTTTATTTCAGCTAATGTCCCTAAACATCATATAGCAGGTCCTCACAGGAGCTTCTCAGGTGGATTCAGTGTACTGATTTCTCTTTGACATTTATTGGTGCTCTGTTGGTGACCACAATTTGGTAGGATGCAGCATCTTAAGACGTCCTCTGTGCCATTGCTACAACTTGAGATTATTTTGAGCTCTTGTTGTAGCAGATACAAATTTCTTGTAAGAATTTAACTTTGCATGGACCTGGGGCTTTTAAGCCACATGCTCAGAATGATACCTTGAACTCAGGGACAGTGAAAAGTCAAGATAACATGCCCTCACTTGAAGCCTAGCAATCCAGCTGACAGAGTAGATATTGCCTCATTATTATCGGTATTATCAATTAACCACCTGTCAGGGGGTTCCTGTGACTCAGAGAGGTTATGGCTGGCTGGCTTCTGCTTTCTAGGTAGTCCCTTGTAATATGGTCCTGTGGCCTTTGTCTTACGTAGAATTTAATCCTTGACATTGCAAACAATTTGTGTTCATTCTCATTACGTGATGCCTGTCTGTGAGATGAGTCAGCTGCACAACTCATCATGACCAGGACAGCTGAAATTATACCATACCACAGAAAGACTGATTTAGTCACTATTATTGTTTTCTCTAATATATGGGAAGTCAACCATATGTTAATTATTTTTCTTCAGAGCAGCCCCATTAAAAAATAAACTGGTGTTATTAGTGCCTAGAAAATCTCTGTAAGTAGTGTGAAAATGCTGTGTAACCACTATATCTCATGATGCTGTGCTTGGCATGGAAACACTTCGAAAGCCAGTGTTGCCAGTGCACCTTTCTTTTCTGAATGAAAGGTGAGGCATGCTGCTTTTCAGAAAATCAATTGATTTTGTGAACATAAGGTTAAAAAAGGTTACTGTGATTAACAGTAATACCAGAATATTTGATAACATATTTGGGTTGCACTTAGTACACGGAGTGTACTCTTTAATCTTCCATATTTATATATTAGTCTTGATTAGTTAAAGGCATTTTAAATTTCTAATCCAGGAGGACCATAATGTGGTATTCTAAGATTGCAGTGGGAGTGGTGGTTAAAGAACGCGGGCCTTTGCTCTTGATAAAGTTGTGAGATCTGTGCTTCTAACCCCCCTGTTTTTTGATATATGAAATCTGCACAATGCTTTAAATATTTACTCCTCTGTGTTTTAGGGAGGCTTAAGCTTAAAAATCCAAGCCACCTGGGATCTAAAAGGAAGCTGGAAAGATTTTTTTTTTCTTTTAAATGTTAGATGGCTTCATGCACAGAAAGGGAGTATCATCTAACTGATTGGGATCATTTTAAAATATGGTATGTCTGCACTGCATGAATAAATTTGACAATTTGGGGCTTAATTAGGTAATGCAATTGCACTTACAGACACTTCAACATTGTGGCAATAATTAATGCATGTAAACTTGCTGTGTTTTTGTGGGCAGTTAGAGTACATTTAATTTTTAATGTATTAGGCTCCTTTTCTTCTACTTCAGCATGCCAAGCAATTTTTGACATCTTTCTGTAAGTGTTTATAGTTTTAAAAAGCCCTTTAATTGTGATAGTTGCTCAGTGCAGTGTTATGCAGTGGCAGAGGACCCTAGGAGCTTTTTAGCTTGTGCAAGAATCAGAGGATGTCACCCAATAGATGCAGAAAGCCTTAGTCCCTAAAAACTCTTAGGACACAATGGAACAATATATGAATACTTTCTGAAGGTGATCATCTCCTTGTGCTCCCTCCCGTCTGCCTAGCCCACAAAACCCTAAACTGTCCAAATAAAACCTTGCAAGGCCTCAGGAGAAATGTGCATACTAAAGCAAAATGACAGAGGTGCCATTGTTAGCAATCTAAGCTTAAAAATCAAGATTCAACCCCCCCAAATTACGTAATTTTAAGAATAAAGGAAGCTTTTTCCCGAGTCTTCATGCATTTTAATTTCTCACGACTTCTCTCAGTGTGTATGTGAGGGGGTGGACAATAATTTGACGTTGAAAAGTGCACCTTTAATTCACAGCCCTCTCTGCTTTCTTAAGATGAACTAGTTTGCTTCTGGTCACCCTGAAACAAGGATAACTGCTCTGTTACTGTCCTGCTTCTTCGTTCTTATTTCACCACCTGGAAATACCTGCTGGAGTAGGACTATTCAGTGCTAATGTATGAAGTTACAAGCCCCAGAATGCTTTTACTAACTTTGAAATGATCTATTTCCTTTGAATAAAATTTATTAATTCTGCAGGTTCTTTTCATTTCCCATCATCTTTTCAATAATAATCTGAGCTTGAGGCAGAATTTTGTATCGGGCTGTTTTGGTTTCCTAAAAGTGAGTACACTGCATTGATGACCACGAAGACTTCCTATTCCTAACACTGGGTGTTACAGTGCATGATATTAAACTAAAGCCAAATTCCTCTTAAGAGAGAAAACTGTGACCTGCTTGAAAGACAGCTGGAAATAATGAGACTGAAAATGGATCTGCCGCCTTCAGAGTGGACCCTTGGGATAGAAGGAAGGGTGTTTTCGTCTGGTCATTCTTTCCAGCCTGCAGCTCTCAGGTTTAAACACAGATCCTATGAAATCCCCACTGGAAGATCTCCATGAGCAAATTCCCTTTCTTTCTGCCACCTCTTGTAGCCTGGCTGTGAGTTTGCTCCCCACTCTTCACTGCAGGGATGGTCATCTCTCTCTTCCCTCTCACTTTCCTACCCATCCTTGAGAAACCTCCTGTGGCTGAACACACTCAGTCACTAATCATCCCTCTCTCCAGATATTTCCATATAAGTGCAGAAGCCTGTAGGAGGAAATTATGTAGCTTTCATGCCTGCTGCCTGGCCACAATTCTTCTGACAGAGCAATACATGCAATAAACTGGACAAAGAAACAAGTACTTACTCTGCCGTGAAGCTGTGAAGGTATTTTCATGTCATAGCATCTTTGCTATGTTGACAGTCCTTACTGCTTGAAAAAGCCATCCTTCATGCTAAGCTTTATGTAGCCTTTATATACGATTATTTTTAAGTGGTTGATTCTCACCCATTTAAAAGAGAAATATAATATTTCCTCCTTTTTTTTTTTCTTGTGTAATTACTTCAACATTGTAAATCAGAGAAAAATTACAGCAAGGTTAGCTTTTGGTTAAAATATCATCACTAGAATTAGCTGTCTGAGTTAAGAACTATACAGCTATTTCCTAGTAATAATTCCTTAAACATAATTAAAAAATATATATTCTTTCTACTACTTCCTTGATCTTCCCCTCTCTGCGGGACTTGGACAGCGCTTTAGTCAGCTTTTCCATTTCTATGGCTCATCATATCCTGGTTTGGGGATGTGACTCTTGTTTTTCCTAAGATTTCAAGCAGAAAAGAAACCCAAAGGCAGCAGCAGAGACTTTGTTGCTGGGTTGGGATATGGAGCTCTGCCCAGGTTACCCAGAACACTGCAGGGTAAAAGGAGCTCTTCACATGTTTAGGACTGTCTTTTGGGCAATGTCTTCTGCCTCATAGTCATTTTGGAGGTGCTAGGATGTTGCTTCATCTGGGCCCCTTCCTCATCCTTTGAGACAGCCTTTTCCTCCTTTTTCTGTCACTACCCACTGCCCCTTTTGTGTACAGTCACCCCTGCAGTCCACAAATCTGCCTCTTGGCCCTGCATCCCATGGGTCCCACATGGAGCAGATCTCCACGCTGCAGCCCGTGGAGGAGCCCTCGGTGGAGCAGGTGGATGTGGCCTGGAGGAGGCTGCGGCTCATGGAGAGCCCCCGCAGGAGCAGGCCCCGGGCCGGAGCTGCAGCCCATGGAGAGGAGCCCACACAGGAGCAGAGGGTCCGGGGGAGGCTGCCGCCCGTGGGGGACCCGTGCTGGAGCAGTTTGCTCCTGGGGGATGGACCCTGTGGTATGGACCCATGCTGGAGCAGTTCTTGAAGAGCTGCTGCCTGTGGGCAGCCCAGGGGCAGAGAGTGACCCTGAAGGAGTGGCGGAGACGAAGCGTCAGGGACTGACCTCAGCCCTCGTTCCCCATTCTCCTGTACCGCTCAAGGGGAAGACATAGAAGAGGGTGGATGGGGGGAAGGTGTTTTTAGTTTGTTTTTTTCATTTCTCACTGCTCTAGCTTGTTAGTAATAGGCAATAAATTATATTAATCTCCCTACTCTGAGTCTGTTTTGCCCATCATGATAATTATTGAGTGATCTCCCTGTCCTTATCTCAACCCTTGAGCTCTTTCCGTAGCATTTTCTCCCCTTTTTCCTTTGATGAGGGTGTGTGAGAGAGTGGTTGTAGTGGAGTTCAGCTGATTCTAGCACGGTAAAACCACCACAGATGGCATCTCTGACTGCTCTTTGAACACCATCCTGCAGCAGTATGTATCCAAACCCTTTGAACTATCATGTGGCAGTCAGTTTTTCTCTTGGCATATCTTCAGACCAATTAAAAGTGGTGAGTCACTTTTACTAAGGCAAGCTCAGTTTCACGTGCAGGTAGACTGCAGGGACACAGCTGCCATTTTATTGCCTCAGCTCTATTGCCAGTAATGGGAATTAGCAGCTGTATCGGTTAAGGGTAATTCATGTTTTACGTCTCTTATTATCTTAAGACAAGAGAGAAGGAAAAATCTCAGATGTATAAGCAATTAAAAGAATGATGTACAGTAAAATTCTAACACTGTTTTTTTTTAACTTCTTTGACAATGGAAAGAAAGTAGGAAAGAAGGTGGGTTCTAATTAGGAAAGTTCATTGGAGATGGGAAAAAAATCAGGGAGAAATTAGGTGAATAATTCGGAACCAGGGGTATTAGCTATGAGCTTTTGATCACTGTTGGCTTTTGTGGACAAGTTTCCATTAATATTCCTTCTTTAGAAAAACAGAAATCCTGTCTGTGCTGTTGTATGCTTAATTGAGCACTTCAGGGAAAACAAAACAACAACAACAACAAATAAACTAAACAGAAAAAAAAAAGCAACAAGCTATGTCATGCAGATCTATTCTTCAGAGGATGTTTTTTTAAAAATCCTTTTAAGAAAAGACATTCCTAGCTACACATCCTATATACATGCCCCGAAATCTCAGGCCACTCCATGAAGTGGGTTGAAGAGATTTGGTCTGCATTACAGAGTGAGACTGCTGTGGGAAAAGTGGAATTGCAATGGATTGTAGGAAGCTAGTGTTACACTTGAAAGCACTTTCTTCAGAAAATATTTATATATATATATTGTTAGGACTGTCTAATATTCCCCGATGAGGGAAACCAAATTCAAAATTGAATTGAATAGTCATCCTTTAGGAAGACTTCTGTTATTTATTCCTGCAGTGTAACAGACAACAGAGGGTATATTAACACATACGCTCAGAAAGATTTTTTAGCTATAAATGTCAAAACCTCTTCAAAACTAAACTGTTGGATGGCCATAAAAATGAGTATGAAAACTTTAAGAAAACACTGTTACCCTATTCCTTGTAGATCAATATGTGGCAAAATTATTTTGGTGGAAATATGTGCCTACAGGCTATTTTTTTTGTGTGTTTTGTTTAACACCAATTGGCATCTGAGATCAAGAAGGCTTAAACAAATTATGAGTAACTCGTGCAGCAAAAATCATGATTGATACATTTATAACACAGGGTCGATTTTCCTTGTAATGTCATTTTGTTAGGGAGTGGAGCAAGAAGGAAAAGGGGACAGAAAGCATAAGACTTTGTAACACCAAATTAACACGGTACTCTGACCACGTACAGACAGTCCTTCCCTCTTGCAAGACACACTGATTGCACTATACAGACCTTGGAGAAGAGACGGCTGTGCAGTTGTTGCTAAGCCTATTTCCCTCTCACTTTGGCTTATTGGATTATTTTGTACAGTGGAATGATAGGAATTTAAAAATGAAAAAGTGCTGTTGAGTCATCTAGTCCATCTTGCAGCTAATGCAGGACTGTTCTCTGTGGATCTCTGTCCAGTTGGCTTTAGATGTGATTGGACTTCAGCCAATTTCCTTTGGAAGATTATTCTGCAATAGAATACACTTCATTATTAGGATTTTTTTTTTCCTGTCAGCCTAAATGTTACTTTGCTCGGTATAATCACATTACTCTTAGCTATAGTTTCCTGAAAATCCCTATGAAAAAAATCCTTAGTGTGTGCATCGTTCCAGAGCTTGTAGATAATTATCATATTTCTCTTTCAGTCATGGCTTTAGACAAGCTATACATATTTAGTTATTTTAATATTTTCTAATAAATCAGTCTTCCTAGATTAATGATGACTTTTATTGCTGCTATCATTGAGCCAAATCTCAAATTCTTCTATTTAAAATTCAACAAGAAAAGGCTGGGCTGAATAAAGACTTACAGATTAGATCATGGTGTTATTGAAAACCCATCCTTTGAACCCCTGTTTGTGACTTCAGATCAGTGATTTGTCTGAATGCCAGCTCTCTTGCTGCAGGCTTCATCAGTAAGATTTGTCCAAACTACCTTGAGTTATCTAGTGTGAGTGCCTACATCAAAGCTACTCTCCCTAGATTCCTTTTAAAACCATCGGACCCTAGAGTTGGGTGTAATTCATGTGAGCTATTGTAGTTATCCATGTTATGATGAGAAGAATTGAGCCCTCGAGGTACCTATTACTCTCTTTCAATTAAGGGTAGCCCAAGGTGATGAGCTCACATATTGACATCTGCAGTCAGCGAGACAAATTTTCCCCCTTGGTGCTGAAGTTGTGGAGATCAATACAGGGCAACTGTGCTGGAGGGCCACCTGACTTACATTGATCAGTCCCTCTGTCCTGGACCACAGACTTCCTTAGGTATTTAAAGGTTGGGTCTCTGCATGTTCAGACATCACAGTTCAAGAAGAGAGAAGTCCTGGTGCTCTCTGTGGCAATGCCACCGTGGCTTGGAGACAGCAGTGGGGTGCTTTAGTACTCAGCGAGGCCTGGTGGGTGTGCTGAGACTGTTCCTGACACATTTGAATGACACTGAAGTCAACAGAGAAGTATGGTGGTTACACTGAAAAACTGGGGGATGGTTGAAACTGCCTTTTGCATAGACATGAAGTAAGTGCAGCATTTACCTAGAGAGTAGGAGGTCTGCGTGCCAGATTCTTTGGTTTTCAAGTCTCTCTGGGCCGGAGGAAGGCTATGGCCAATATCTTTCACTTTCCATGTCATCTAGTAAGATGGCTGTTGGATGACAGATGCCTGCTGTTCTCCTCTCCCCTATTATATATTTGTCCTCTACTGACAGCTCAGTGCTAGTGCTCAGAACCCTAACTGCATTTAAAGTGCAGCCCTAGGCGGTTGACTGCTCGGATGCAGTTTTGCCTTTTGGCTAGCCATAGGTTATAGCTTGCTCTCCATGCAGGTATAATCATTCCTAGCTTGTAATGGAGCTCATAGAAAAAGAAATCAGCGTATGTGTTTTGTTCATTAGTTAAAAAATAAATTAAATATGTTTTCCCAGTGGATGGTTCCCTTCTGTCAGACTTTATGGCAAAATGTGCTAAGCCTCCTTTCCCTGTAATTTGTATATAATATCCAGGAGGAAACTTTTTTCTAAATACATTTGGAGGGCAAACACCAGAGAGGGAGGAGAGCTGTTGAAATTGAAGGATAATATCAGCAGAAGTTAATATGTTTATTAATTAGTCCTGAATGAATTTAGACTGAAAATTAAAAGAAATTTTTCAAACATCCCAAGAGGTGAAGTACTGGAATAAACTCCAGACACACTATTTGAGTAGAAAAACAAAATAATTTGCTAACAGTAAAGTAGAAAACCAGAATACTTGGCTAACAGATGCCAGGAAGACTCATTTTGAGAGGTCAGTGTGCAAAATTCCTTGCTGTTGCCAGACCCTTGGAGTTAGGGATATCAGCTGCTCCCCCCAAAAAACAAACAAACAAACAAAAAAAGCATTTGAGATGTTTTGTTTTGGTCTTTTCTTGTTGGTATTAGGAAGAGATTGTGTGGTTTGTGTGTGTCTCTGTGGAACAGATGCTGTGTGGCCCTACTGGACAAAGCAAGATCGGGAAACTAGACAAGACCCCTTTTTGTCCCTCAGATTTGTGTATTTCTTCAATACTGCAGCCCAGGCACCATACCCAGACTTTTCCCAGCTGAAGCCCATGATGAAAACCTGCCAGGCAGCAGGGTTCTGCTCTTAATTCACAGTAACTGGAAAAAAATGCAGCTATCTTCATCATTCATACAGACATGCAACCCTCAGAGACTACAAGCCCACCACAGCACACCATGCTTCATCTTGATGCCAGCAGACAGAGTATGGAATTGTCTGTTGGGACATTTAACTTTGAAACATCACTATACTGAAGATAAGAAGGTCTTGGAGGAGTGTGTGTTGGGCAGGGGTAGTATTTTTAGCTACCTTTGCTTAGAATTGCTCTGCTATCCTAATACTGTTGTATCATTGCTGTGGTGAATTCATTCTGCCACTAGCCTGTCTGCTGATAACCCTTATGAGCTATTCCTCATTATTTCTGATTTTTCAGAGGATAACGTGTTGGTACCTGTCCTCCACTTTTAGCAGAAGACATGGCTTACTACTTAGAAAGGTTTCTTAGACTCCTCTCTAATTTCTTGATCCTGCTCCCCTTCACAGTTTCAGATTTTGTGCTTGCTTCTGAGACCAGGGGGAAAGTTGGCCTTTCTTTTCTGTAACACTAAAAATAATGTGAGCAAACACCTTTGAATTATAGCTGACTGCTGTTACAATGGCTGTCTATTTCAAGGAGGACATGATGGTCCTCCTTTCAAAGAGGACACGATGTTTCTCATATGGATTTGTTGACCCACCTTTGATTTCTGAGCAGGAACTTCACTGGTGGCTAGTACTGAATGGTTCCTCTTATATGCAGCTATCTGGTATCATAATCTTCAGATACTGTGATGCTGGCTGTTATTTAAAGAATTTCCAAGATAACTGAATGTCACGGACATGCAAAACTTACCCATGTAGTTCTTATAGGCCCTAGTCCTGAAAAATGTGATCTATATTCAACTTCCTGGACCCCCCATTTTGCATGCATTGTGATTATTTGAGCAGGGCTTTCTTAGTACTTTTCACTGTAGTTAAAGATGGGTTGAGTTTGAGATCTGTTGCATCTAAAGCATTGAATTGCTTACCCAGTCTTTCACTAGTCTGAAATAGTGCAGCTTAGTGCATCTGCCGTACTCTTAAAAGAGAAACAAACAAACAGACCAAAACCCCAATGTATTTCCATAGCAAGTTTCTATTCCAAGCTCCGTACCACTGTGATGGCAGCATGTCTGCTTATCTCAGGTCCTCTATAGGGATGCAGCAGGGGAGCTTAGGCCTTGCACTGCCCAACCCAAAGCAGTGGTCATGTTGCCTGCCTGTTGTGCCCGCTTCCCTTTAGAAGGGCCTGCCACAGTAAAGTTGCTCAGCATTTTGTTGCCTTTTTTTTTTATTTTTTTTTTTCACCAAAATATTTCACGTTGGGAATCTGAGCACCTTGGATGCTGCTTTTGAGACAGACTAGTGCAGCTTTCTCACTTTTCTCACACAGGTCGCTTGGAGAACCCATTCACGCAAAAAGGACATTTTCATCCCTTTGGAATTAGCTCTCTTTGAGCTGAGAAGGATCTGCATTCTTTTTAAACTCATTTTTCTTTTTCAACAAGGAACATTGGTTTGTCCTAGCTTGCCAAGGAGATAATCAAAGAAAGGATTTCAATTTCTACTAATCTACTTCACTGTCAGTGTAGGATAGTCCCAGAACCATTTGCTGCTATTGATAAAGCTGCTGTCCAGTATAGTTACCTTGCCCGTAACAGCGATGGGTGAATACCTTCATTGTGATGGGTGGCAGGAGTCTGTTAATGGCTAGGGATGTGGAACTGGGAGGACACTGATTGACTCCGCTTCTCACCTGTTCTGTTAGAGCAGGGAACTCAGACTTTAAACGCTGATGTTGCCAATGGATAAAAAGCCTGAAGTAATAGGTGAAAAAAAATGTTTTATTGCATTATTGTGTAGCACACTCCATTGCACACGGTGTGACTGTAATTTTGTCAATGATGGTGTACAAGTTAATATACTTTATTGAAGCAGTTTTTTTAGACTGAAACAGAAGTCTCTACAGGAGGCTCTTTCCACCCCCCCCCACTTTCTATTAGATGTCTATTAGATGCTGCACCTTAGGGGAGCTGTAAGAAGATCGACTCGCAAGAATAATCTTTTCCTCCTCTTCCAGGGAAAAGTTAAAATATTTAATTTTACTTAGGGTGATTAGTACAATTTCATATGGGTTCAAGAGATGAGAGAGGAGATGTGAGATAGAGCTTCCTTAATTTGCCTTTATTAACTGTACCAACTGTGAACCTGCTGGCCTCAATGTACTGTCAAAAGAGGAGACATTTTTCTGTACTTGTAGATTTATGTTAAAAAGAACAAATTTAAAATAGGGATGGTAATGATGGAATCTGAAAGAGTAATTTTAGAAAATGAGGTATAATAAAGGAAGGCTTGGCATGTCCATTTATTCCCAGATTACAGTCTTTGGCTGAATGTGAAGGGAAGCCAGAGAACCCACCACCCACCATCTTGCAAATTTTAATACTGCTATGTTAAAGTCTGCTATGTTAAATGTAAAGTATGCTAAAGTCTGCTATGTTAAATGTAGCTACCTGGCATCTGAAACTGATAGAAATTAAGGATATCACCCCTTAATTATCAGATACAAACCAAATTCTTAAAAAAGTATTACACATAGTCACTCTAGTGTATACATTTTTGCATAGAAATAAAAACCTTTTCCATAGTATCTGATATATACTGAATATTCAGTGTAACAAACTGGAAGGCATTTTACAAGTTAATGCCTCTAAAAGGAGATCACAACACATTTCTGGCATTGTGTTTCAACCTAGACCCTTGAGTTACAGCTTGCTTAATTCTTAATGCAGTAACTGCTGTTCTGTGATTCAGAGATTTAAAAATCCTGCACAGAGTGCTGTCCAATTTAGTCATTTTGCCTCAGGCAGTGAGCAAAACTTGAGTCTCTCTTCAATAGTAATAGTAATTATACAGTAATGTGATAGACATAATGAATGATGTAAGAGTTGAAACTGTTTATTTATTGGACAGTTGTTTTGGGCAGGGGAAAATTCTCCTTGTAAGATAACTAGGGAACATTCTCACCATACTCACATCATGGACTTTTGTCCTAGTGTAAATTAACAAAGGAACACCCAGTGAAGTGTTACTTAGAGAGTGTTTGTTTGTTTTCCTTTTGCAGTCCCAGCACTAGAGTTCTTTTTATTTCCTATGAAAACTTGAATTCCATAGAATGTGATGGACACCTTCCAGCTGGAAAATTTTGGGTTTAATAAATAGCATGTAAAAGAACTGGCAAACTGTGTCCTGGACCTTTTCCATCACAGACTCCAGAGAAATGAGACTGAAAGGAAGATGAAGAGGCCAGATAATTTGTGTTCTGTATTTGTAGCCTTTGGATGACTGGGGCTTCTGAAAGTGTAAAAAGGTGGTCAAAAATTAAAAATTAAAGAAAAAATAACAAAAAAAAATCACCCTTTCTTCCTCCTCTTTGCCTCCCAGCTCACCTATATAGACTCATTTAGATGCAAATAAGTAGACAGACCATCTGGGATAAAATAATAAACATTCATAGTTTTGCTTAATTTTCAGTTGGCTCTGAAGAGGAATCAGTTTTATGTTAGTACACATGATGCTCTGAGTACTTTTTGCAAAGGGTGAATAGTGCCTCTACAAAGAAAAGAAAAGAGTGCAAAACCCGTGATTTAGTCCACTGCAGCCCCAAGGCACCATTACCTGTACCTAGGCTCCTTCTGACAGATGTTTGCAGAGAAAAAAAAGGTCTTTAAAGGAGAATCTCATGGTAGATCACAGTGCCGTGTGATGCACCGTCTCTTCCACACCTTCCTAGGCCTAAATAGTAAAATCAAGATCCAGAAATTCTGCATGGTTTTTGGTGAGATCACTATGCCATGTTCTTTTCCACGTATTTTCTTCAATGTAAATATTTAGAGAAGTTCTATTTATTTCTTAAATTCCTAAAGGGTGGGTTTAATTGTGGTTTTCAGCTTCTTTGATAAAACAGTGAAACTGTCTTTTTTGAAAAAGTAACTTGGTAAAAAGGACTTTTAGTTTTCAGGAGAAAAAAAGCCTTAGAATGTTTGCTGTTGTTGTGGTTGTTTTTCTTTTTTTTTTTCTCTCCATCAAAAATTATTTTAGCTCAGAAGCCATTTTCCCTATCTTGATGAAAAGAAAATTATCTGATCTCGAGATCAATAATGTTGAAAACAGCAACAGCAGTGATCATCCTGCATGGACGTTGTTTTCGGATGTTCCCTCAGATCTGAGCAGTTTTGCATACTGTAAATTTTGGCCTGGCTTAATTCAGGCTTCAACCTTGCATCAAGCAACTCCAAAAAATAGGGGTTGTTTAAATGCAGCAAGGCTTGGAAATGACATTTTTTTTAGATGTTCCTGTGTGTCAAAACATCAAAGGAAAATATTGAAGTGTACCAGTGTGCTTCCAGTTTGTCTGGTGCTTTTTCTATTGAATAGTCACATTTTCTAGGGTCTAAAGTGGTGGTGGTTCATTGTATGTAATGTATTGTTGTCATGCCACAAGACATTAAAAAAAAAGAGATGGAAATTATCTTGAGAAAACCAAATCACTTTATTTCAAAGACAAATTAGATTGATCTATCTTACCATTCTCTATAGATTTCATAAGCACATTACTTGTTGAAGTGGTAGCAGACATTTTATATATTACAGCAATTTGCATACGTTCATTAAGCTGTACTTTGTAAGGCTTTCTGACAGGGGCATTTGATGAATCCTTTTGTGAACTGCATTGTTTCTTTGCACAGAACAATCTGTTAAATCATGCCTTTGTCCTTCAGTTTGTCAGTATCAGTAAATGAAGCAATGAAGCAGATGTTAATAACTGTGGGAGGGTTTGGGGCTTTTTTGGTGTTTGCAGAATATGGGATAACTGTGGAGGGCACGATGTGTTTGCAAAAATGACAGCTGGTGTTATTAAAGTTAGAAAGTGTGCTAGAAGAGAAAAGTTTCCTTGGCATCTTTTAACAACCCTCTGAGATTTTTTGGAACAGTCAAATGGGTGGTCACTTCTAAAATAAAAGCTGCTAATGTTATGCACAGCAATTTGTGTGCGTATACTCACATGTAACGTTGGTTGCAACAGACCTGTCTCAGCCATGCAATAATTCATACTGCTCCTCTATAAATGTGATACAAGAAATTTTCAGGTCAACAATCCCTTGAGACCCGTCTTTGAATAATGTTGTTTCATGCATTATCATGTTAGGAGATTTTTACACGTGACTTGTGTTTTGAAGGTTACCTTTACAAGAAAAGTTGGGTTTGTCTTCATAGTTCAGCCCTTGGAATCTACTGCCTATCATGAAGATTACTCAGCCTAAGATGTTTGCAGCCTGGAATCTGTGCATTTAGGTGCCTAATGATGAGTGGTAACTCCTGCTCAGGTGTGGTAGCTTGAGTGCTTACAGTCAACTGCAGAACATTGCAAGCGAGGATAAATCATGCAGCCATAAAAGTGGGTAAGAGATGAGAGGGATAAATAAGAGGGGAAAACTGTAGGGAATAAATTTATGTGGGAAAAATGCTACAAGGCTAATTGATGGAGAAGGAAATGCAGAAAAGCAGATGTTTCTGTAGAGAATAAAGGGTAAACTTTGGCTACTCTCTGATCTTGCAGTTGCTTCTTATTGGTATTACCTAGTAAATAGTTCCCACTGCTTTTGGAGGTGATATTTGGCTGATTTACACATTTAACTTTAATGGCATTCTCTTTTTGATTCCTCTGCTGAGGAAAATCTCTTTGGGGGAATTGAATAGAAATTGTAAAGGGCAGAGAAGTAGTGGCGTTACTCGTGCCTCCCTGTGATGGAGCCTGAGCTGCTGTGCCTGGCTTCTCCACAGTTGACATCAACAGCAGGAATGGCAATGTAGCGTATAGAATAAATAATCCTCACTATTGTCATGTTTATAGAGATTGCCTGAAAATATGTAGAGAAAACCAATGAAGGATTTCTGTAGTTGTTCTTACACATGAAAGTAGGCAGCAGCTACGAATCAGTGAACTGTTGCCTTTGTAAAAAGAATTGGCAGGATCTTTCATGCAGTTGCTGGATGAAAATTTCTACTGCTTCTGCTTCTCAGAGACAGCCATATCTTTATGTCTGATTATCTTGCAAAAAAATGAGCAGTGAAATAATTATCCATGCTGATATTTACATTTTGTCTCTCTGCTTGAAAATTACCAGCTCACAGGAGGGAAAAGAGGGAGTCTAGGACTCCTTTGGTGGGTTGAACCTTTAGAGAAGAAAATGCCTGCTATGCAGCTGGAGCACATAGGTGCTCCCAGCCAGGTGACCATTGATGCGTAGTGGGTATAGGCTGTTCTGTTACTGATTCATCTAACTCTGCTGGGGTGATTCACTTTGCCTACGCTGGGAATCATGTGGTGGGTACCAGTGGTGCAGCTGCAGGCTAAAGCTCAGGAAAAAATGTGGGGAAAGGAAAGAGGCAAGACTTTTTCTAATGTGCAATCTAATTCTTTTTAGGGATGTGGCTATTTGACAGCACTGTGTGAAAGAGTTTTTCCTGCTGCAGAATTCAATGATAACAATGGTGCAGTAGAAATACTCAGTGCACCATCTACTCATGGTGTTGAAGCTGATGTTGTCATCTCAGAAATCACTGTCCAGAACAAAGATCAGACCAAGTGTATTTGGACAAATGAAATTCTTTTCCTCTTTTTTTTTTTTTTTCCTCCTCTGCATCTTTTCTTGGTCTGCCGAGCCTGTTTCTTTCTTCCAGTACATCTTCTTCAGCTTTTTTTTTTTTTTTTTTTCCGCACGTTAGCTTTATCAAACGCATTATGCTCTATGTCAATGTGCAAGAATCACCAGGAAAAATTACAGATACTCCAGGACTAATTGTGACTAGGTGTTACACATATGCTTACAAAAATGTGCATCTAGAATTTCACATTTGTAGCAGAACTGCCCTATTCAGCATTTTTGGACAAAGAGATAATGCACATAATGATGTCCTTGATTTTTTTTCATGTGGTTTCCCTGTTTGTGCCACAATCTTGCTGCAAATTAAAGGTAGAATATTGCATAAATGTATATGTGGATGTTTGTGCTTTCCTAATACATTTTTATTTTCTGCTATGCTACTGTCATTTTTGCATATTGAATATATTGTTTTTGTTCTTTCATTATAGATAGTTGTAGTAAAAGTGCATTTGGAAATTTAATGTGTTTTCAGAGTTTTGTACTAATTTTGAACTCATATGCAGAAGTTGTCTAAGAATCTATATACTATTATATATGTTAAATTTAATAATCTTTAAATTATCATACCATCAGTTCTATCACCCAGAATGGCTCATGTGATGCACTACTGTAGAAGAACAAATTTCCAAATACAATGATATTTTTTTCTTTTCTTTTGTAGCCTTAAGCTGTATACATTTAGTGACTTGTATATATTATCTCCTTTTCAGATCTTGGATTCTGAACTTGAAGCAATTATTGATTATATGCTTCTTGAAAGTTGGAGAATATCTGCAATAAATTGGTATGTGTAATGGATACATTCATATTTTTTGTTGGATGATTTGGAGTATATGTGAGTTTTGTTGACAGTTTAATGCTGAACTTCTTAAAGCTCTTGATAAATCTCAGCTGCCATGAATGGGAGAATATGATGGATCTTTGGAGGCTGAATTTTCAATATCATGGTATTTGTATGGCAGAAACTGGGAAGTGTTTGATGCTTACTGTTACTCAGGGAGAAATGTGTAGCCAAACTTACAAATTTAACTTCTAACTGGAGGAAAAAGTGAGTCTCTATGAGCAACTAACAAGTTCTGAACATAAAGCGAGTTGGAAGAAGTAGCTCTACTCTTGATCCTCCCGTACTTAAGATTGTGCTTTAACTGGCTTTTTGTCTGTGTTTCCTTTGATTTTCCTTGCAACTGCTTAAGGTAGTTAAGGTATGAATGTGAAGAAGTGCTTGAAGAAAAGGTCTATAAAGGTAAAAAACTCGGGCATGCTGGAGTTCCAGAAAATTTTCTCAAGTATTTCAGTGAAGCTAGTATCTTACTTGGAACATTTACAGAAAATATTCAGGCAATTTCAGAAGTACATTCTTGCATATAACGAAGCAATTTTTAGGTGATTTCTTTTTTAAAACTCAGGTCACACTTTATGATGCTCGAAATGCTGCTAAACTTCTAGTAATGGAGAGGGGGAAACAAGAGAAGATATAGAAGGTTTTTATTCTTTCTAAAGAATTTACAAAACGAGACATTTTTTTCATCTCAGCTCTAAAGAGGAAAAGGGTTCTCAAATGTATGGATGTAACAACTGAACTGAATTTGATCTGTATGAGAAAATTTTAAGAGATTTATAATGGGGGAGAGGTTGAATTGTTCTTATAGAATAAAATTCATAATTAGATTTTTGTGTAGAGGACCCAAAAGATTGGTTTTCAAAAGAAGTTACATGTTCTCTAAGAAATGGAATGCAAAGTATTTTCATTGAGTATTTTCATTGAGTGCTTCATCTGTAAGTCCCAAGATGCCTGACAGAAGCTGGAGAACCACTGTCTCCATTTTATGCCTGGGGTCAGGCGTTTGCCTGGATCACTTAAAGTATAATTGTCCTGCTACTGGATCTCCTGGATGTTCAGGCCTGTGTTGAGGCATGTTAGAGGATCCTATGTCTAATGGTGTTTTCAACATGTGTGCAGATCTTACCACTGTTTCTTTAATATTTCTCAAATCTAGTGATGTGCCTTTATTTATCTCTTTTTTCCTCTATGCCCTCTTTGTGATGCATTTGTCCCATTTGTTCTGCTTTGTTTTCTCTTTTGCTCCTTTATTTTGCTTTCCCATGGTTTTTGCTTTTTCCTCCGCTTTTTAATTCATTTTCAGTCTCTGGAGATTGGCAGCAGTGGGATCTTACACAAGGAGGAGCTTAAGAAAAAATCATAGCAGAATGAGCTTCCTTTTTACTGCCTTTTACTGCCTCTCTAGAGAGTCTGCTGTAAAAGGAAACTTGCTGTCATTCTTGTAAATTTTCTTTTGCAGCCAGCTCTGCTGGGTGTCCCCTTTGTGCCCTGTGAACATCTGTGTTGCAGCTTATGCCTGAACCCAAGTGGAGAACAAATGTGTGAACTTGCTCCTTATTTTGAGCAGGAAGCTGCAACTATTAGTAGGGCAGGTGGCCTTGGTTCACCTGCGACTTCTAATCCCTGTCTGGGAGCGAAGCAGCCATCTCTCCTCTCCCCTCCCTCCACCGGTGCCCTTGTCCGTGGGGAATCATGTTTCCCTGCTTTCCTCAAGACACTGCCCGATGCCTGTCAGTTGTCAGCATTCATTTTCTCCCTCAAGTTTTCCCAAGACATCATGTGCAAGGAAGAAATCAGTAAGCACTGTGTGACTTCTGTGGCATAGTTTACTTTCCGTTGCTCCTGGAAACTTCTGCCTGTGTGCACACAGGCATTCAGGCACCACCCAATGACACCACCCTAATGACTAGGGAAGAAATCTGTAAGCCCTGAAGTATTCAAGCTCAGGAGATGTTGGGGCAGAAGAAGAGCCTCATTCCCAGGGCCGTGCACGGGATTCCAGTGACAATTTTTTCTGTGCAGCTTTTGGACACAGCATGAGACAGTTCATAGAGCATGAATTGTGAACTTCAAACAGACTTACATTAGCCATTTTTTTTTCTTTTTTTTTTTTAAGTTAAAAAAGAAGCATCAGTGCTGTCCTGTTTGCAAGTTCTATCCCACTCGAGCGTGCTCAGCAACATTTGAGAAGCGTAGGTGATGAACTGCAATCTTTGTGACATATGTGTGCCTCGGAGAGAAAAACTGAATCTGTTGTGTCAAGTTGGCTTCAGCTTATGCTCGCAGGGCTGTCGTGATGAGCCTGAAGGGTGTGAAAACTTTTCAAAGGTGGAGGATGAGGTATGATGGCAGAGAACGACTGTAACTGCTGCAGAAGGAAGCTGGAGAATGTGAGGTCAGTCTAAATCGTCAGCCAGCTGGGAAAGGAGCACGGCTGATTTAGCAAGAGGGTGCACCAACGCAGATATTTCAGTTGAAAAGACTTGGAAATAACAAATCTTCCTGTCTGATGCTAGCTGAAATGGCTACTAGGCAACTGTTTTCCTTCCCTTTCAGTTTCCTTTCCCTTTTGGCAGAAAGTTACATTAATTTTAGAGCTTTCCAAGCCAGGTTAGAAGTTGTTGACCCATTTCCTTCCAAAACTAACTGTCAAGGCAGTCCCAGTGCTCTGCAGATGTCTTTATGCGTGTGAATCCTGCACAGACAAAGGTATCTCGTGTTCATTCATGTATGCGCTTTTTACGGAGGGAAGGATTGGTCTAGCTGATTGTGCGACTGGGAGTGCTAAACAGTGAAAAACTCTAAACAAAAAAATCTGGTCCTTTTTAAACGTTGGCGGACAGATATCTGTCTTCCATCTGTGGCAGCCTATGCAAAACAACAGAAGAGCTGCAAAGTTTGTGTTCTGAAACCTTGGAGAAATAACTGGCACGCTGACTTATTTTTTGACTACACACAAATCTGAAACATTAAACACGGGAACTAATGTTAAATTTTGGCAAACAGGCAAGAAGCCAGGAAGATCAGCCAGAAGGCTTGTGTCCCATTCCTTCAGGTGGCAGGGCACAGAGCACGGGGAGCCGTGGCCCTTTGGCACTGCTGCTCAGGCACTGCTGTCACTTAACAGTGGCAGTGGTCACCTACCAGGCTGTACCCTACCTCCCCTCGTACTTATGTCCACTGGCTCCCAGGATGTCCCCTGCAGGTACCCGACCTTCCACCTGGGTCACCCATTCCTTGACCAGGTGTTGCATAGCCTCACGGCTGAAGGAAGGTGGCTGATAGTCTTGCAGGTGTGTATCACCCATGGGGATCCTCTGAAGGTCTGGGGTGACCTTGCTCCTCCCATTTGTTTTTCTAATCAGAAAGTTTGTGAGCTTCAGTGGACAGTGACAGATTTGAAGGACTGTTTCTTCAAACAGCTCTGTGCTCGAGTATTTGAACAAGGGAGCACAGTTCAGAGGAGGGATGGGAATATGGATAAAACATCAGGCTGTAACCAGTGTGTTAAATCCAGGCATGCAGGGGGGAGAGTTAAAGCAGCATGGAGGCTGCTCCATCAAAAACCTGGGGTTGTATCAGCCCCCAGCCAGCCCTAGGCCAGAAGAGATACATACAAATGTTTTGTTCATTCTTGTTCTTACTTGAGGCTTCATTGCCTTCAGTGGGCTTTGGATCAGCTTCATGGAGCAGCTGGGAAACAAAGCAAGACTGCATCAGCCAGTATCCCTGGGCAGCAGCAATTTGGTTTGGTTAGAGAAGGTGTCAACTTTTAGCAGATCTGTGTTCATTTTTAATTTGCCCTGTGCTTCCCCATCTAGGCAGTGCCCTGTATTTAGTACTGTGTGTCTCCGCTACGTTGTACCATCTATTTATCAAAGTTATGCAAAGAAGATCCACGTTAAAACATTTACCTTTTCTGAATTACCTTGGCATTGCAGCTGTTTGTCTCCCTTTGCAGCACTGGAAAATGTGTGTTTACAATAGGTGATTACAAGCACGACACTTTGGTACATGGGAATCTGGAAGAAAAGTCGTCTTTGGATTCGCTGGAACAATTGGCGCTGAGTCACGTTGCTAAACATGCCATATGTTACCAAGTAACACGCAGTGTTATTAATTGAGGATGTCACTAACGTGTTACACAACTGTCAGACTTAAAAATTAAAGCAGTAGTAAGGAGCTTTGAAATTGTCTTGTTTCATCTGGGCTACCATTTATAATACCAGTACTTCTAAACACAGATTTTAATACCAAATGCCAGAAAATGAAGGAAAATGAAGGCAAGTCTTTCTGCTTATATGGCTTAATGACTTTGGGCGTTCTGCTTAGGATGTGAGCGCCTGCCTTATAGTGCCCGCCTAAGTGGCTGTCACCTATAGGAACTGCTTCTTTAGACCTCCAATACAGAGATGCTGCATGTCACTATGTGCCATGCAGGTGTGAGGATGGTAAATGTCCAAGTGAAAGATTTTTTTTTTTTAATATGAACGCTCAAGAAACCAATGCAATGAAGTGGATACGATCTGGTATTGATTCTGTTATGCCTCTTTTACTGTGCTTGCTTGAGGAAAATGTTTCAGAATTCGGAGAGAGGTGCACACTCGTGTGTTGTGCTTTCTATATGGATGCTCATCAGCATCCTGCTTCGTGTCCCTGTGTATCCCAGCGAT
Source organism: Cygnus atratus (assembly GCF_013377495.2). Lineage (NCBI taxonomy): Eukaryota > Metazoa > Chordata > Aves > Anseriformes > Anatidae > Cygnus > Cygnus atratus. The sequence continues at coordinate 177,800,868 of NC_066362.1, read as the reverse complement.
GTGCATCGCTCTTCATTATGCAATGATTGGGTCTGTAATCGTACACATACATAAAGTGCGTGGTAGCCAAATGTAGCAACATAGGAGCTAAGTAACGTGGTTTTGTGAAGACAAGATACCCAGCACAGAGTATCATAAATTGATCCCAGGAGGACAGACCTAGAATATAAACTGTAGTGCTTTGAATATATGCATGTTATGATTGTATTAAATGCTTTGCAGCAATTTGTATTGTATTACAGCTGACAAAGTATTTTACCTCCTAGTAACTAACTAATGTAAATAGTGTTGGTATTTTTCTTTTCCATATTTATAATTACATTAATTGCTTTGCTTATTAATAACAAACAGTTAAGTGTCAGCACCCAAGCTGTAGCTGCCAGTAATCCACAAGTAATTTGTTTTCATATTCAAAATATTAATCTGAAGAGTAATTACCGTTTTTGCAAGCACATATCTTCACAGTGTAAATTTTACATAGAAAAGCTCACTGTTTTACCTAAATGTTGTCATTTTCAATATCAAATCTAGTGCTAATAGAATGTGTTTTAGAAATGAAAAGAAACTTCGGGCTAAGAGGTCAGAAGGCATCCAATGAAAAATAAATGAATAGCTCACTCACATTAGCTAGGAATTGTGACTTGATTCCAAATAAATCAAAACTTTGAGAAAGGTGTTTCCAGCCTGTGAAAACAGCCTTTTTTTTCAGAAGCCAAGGCTGGAAGATCCTCATGCAGTGCAATTTTTGCTTTTCTAATGTGGTTTGGTTGGGCTAACAGAGTGTCAGTGGAAAGAAGCATTGTAGAGTTGACCGAATTTTTCAAACAGGAGCTATTTTTTCTGAAAGTTTCTAGAGAAATATTCTTTCTACATTGGTATATAGGGGACTTGAGTTATTTTTGTTCTTAGAGACAAAGCAAATTGAGATCTTGACATAAACCTTGCTAAAACTTCAGTTAAAGAGAGATTTTTCCTCAGGTTTCTTCTTTTTTTTTTTTTTTCATTTCTTGTTTTCTTTGTAATTGTGATGCTTTATTATGTTGAACTCCTTGCTTGAGGCCAGCATTTAAAGCAGGTGATGATTTTGAAAGTTTGCAGACCATTGGTATTTGTCAGAGGTGCACAGTGAAGAGTAAGCTCGAGTTAATATTGCAGATGTATGCTGAACTATCTGGGGAAGAGCAAAGGTTGATTAAATTCACAAAATAAGGTGATTCATAGTTTTCTAAATATGTCACTCAACCTAAAATTAACTCAATTATTTACCAGTCACACACACGCTAATGAATCCTGACAATCTCAATCGACCTGCTGCGAAGAACTCCACTATCACCTAATAGTATTTCCTCTGCGTTTTCCCTAAAAGGAAAGAATGATTGTAGCATTTATCCCATGTAAAGCAAAAACACTTGAGGATTTTATTATTTTTTTTAATACTTGCCATTTCAGGGCAGTAGTAAATTAATTACATTTAATTAGTAAAGCTATAAGGGAGGCGCTTCATTTTTGTGAGAGTGTCTCCTAAAGTTTAATCCCCCAGAGATTTCATGTATGATAGTGATGGAAATGGCAGCTCCTAAATCAGCATCAATTATATTATTTAAGAAATAAATTTGAGGTTATTTTTCGTGCAAAATGTGACAAAATTATAAAGCTTTAAGACACTTTTATGATAAATGTGATTTATTATTATTTCTATAGTTAGAATCACCTTATGAAGGCATTTTTAGGTGCGTGTTACCAGTAGCTATAAGAAATATGTAAGAAATTTGTAAATTAGCCAGAATCTTGAATGGGTTTATCTACATTCTTGCTAAATACTTAAATATATTATTTAAATAGCAATGAGGCTATCCTGCATTTATATTTGGCTTATAGGTAAATCTCCGAAAGTCTGCCCTGGATTATGACATAGCATCTGTCTTTCCTTTTCTAAGGTTTTTCCCCCAAAGCTTTACAGAAACCTGGATGAAAATCAACATTGACCCATAAAAGAGACATCACTGTAGCATCGACATGGGTAGGGAAAAACAGCTGAAGAGATTTTGGGCCTAGGGTTATTTCTGTCAGGAAAATGGAGCTAGATAAAGATATATAATATTTAAAGCTGCTGGGCAATGGCAGGCTTATTTGCAGACAGCTGCATGTTCAGCCTTTTTGGATGGAATAGTTAAGTGGCTAATTAAGTGGACAAGGCAGATCTCTGTATGCCCTTAGAGAGAAGTCTGCCGTGCCTCAGCTTCCCATGAAAATGTTGGCAGGGATGTTGGAGCTGCAACAATCTCATTGTGAGATGCAGCGCTGGTTATGATATAGGCTTGCTAGAACCCGTTTTACTGGATTTTACTCAGTCACTGCCACCCACAGAGAAACATAAAAAGTTTTTTTTTTTTAGAAAGCTGCAATTTTGAAAACTGAAATTAAGTCATCACATTCAATTGAATTTCTTTCCTGGTTGTTCCAAATTATTACTGCATTTGTTTAGAAGTATTTTTTTCTCTTTCTTTTCTTTTAATGATTTTCATGATTTTCTTATTTGATTTGTTCAGTGACATCAGCTGTACTGACCGAACAGTTGTTTCCGTGGTGACAAATTGCAGCGTTACAAGCATCCTTGAATGAATCAGGTAAAAGAAACAGGTCAACTAAAAATGAAGAAAGTTTACTTACAAAAAATAAGCCAGAAATGTTGGGTAAAAGTTTGCAGGAAAATGGCTTGGGAATCTAAAAATTATTGTAATGTAGTTGAGTCTTCCATACAGCCAGAGACATCAGTATGGCTACTGGGACCGTGAAGCACAAAGGAATCTATCTATCCACAACTGGTAACACCAAAGAGCTGGAGAACTCTTCAAATAGGTAGCTAGTTCCATAATAAGACTGACTGAATTAAAAACAAAACAAAACACAAACAAACAACGAGAAAACAAAACAAAAATCCAAACCTCTTCTTACTCATCTTTTAAACTGATAATAAGTATTAAAGTTCATTGTGACTAAGGTCTTTCTCCTTAATAAATTCCATCTTAAAAGATTTTGAGTACTTGCCATATCACAGTTTCAATTCTGATGCCATATTGGCAAGACCCAGGAGCTTGTCCACTGGAAATGATGGAGTTGCATCAGCCTTATATAAATGCAGGTGAAATCTGACTTTTGTTCAGTATATGTAGCAGAGAATGTAGGTCAAAATTTAGCAGGCCCCACATGGTACTGTTGTACGGTATGCTGTATCATCATGGAATTAGTTATTATTTGGGGTGCATGCTAATAAAGGCAAAAAGACCCTCCATGTATACAGCAACAAGAGTTAATTCCATTCCTGTCATGACAGCTCTCAGTGGGAATATTGTGCCTTGCCTTGGCTCAGACGTTATTTCCAATAAATATGGAAATAATGGCTCACAGTGCTGCAAACTGTTAGGAGATCTCATGGGAAATCTCATCAGATTATGTGATAGGTTTGAAATTAATCCATGTCCCCACTGTATTTACACAATATACAATTGTCTCTCAGATGGCTTGTAAGGAAAGGTAAACACTACCATCCTAAATCAGCAAGGGGATGTGCTGCAATACATTCTCTTGGAAGAGACTACATTTCTTTGTATTGGTACAAGAAATAGACAAAATGATTGTATAACTTTCTTACACTGCAAACAAACTGCTGTCTGGTTTGTAACCTCAGTATAGAAAATTATCATCTTTCTTGTGAATCTCCTTGCCTCTAGTTCAGCAGACATTAATTTTTATGTTATTCTTTTGAAAATCTGAAAGGGAAAAAAATGTTGAGAACTTCTTGCTTCTAGTTTGGGTGTTGCCCATGTGGATCCATCCATCCATCCATCTGCCATACTTAGATTGCTCTTTGGTGGAGGCTTCCTTACAGCAGTGCTGTAGCCTCTTCATAGACTGTTCAGGTGTGCAGAACTGTGTCATGTTAGGCCAAAAACTGTCTTCCTACTGTCTTTCCACAAGGTGCAGGAGGTTATTGCCCATGCAAGTATGTACACTTCACCGTGCTTGTAAGTAGTGTCTATTTAAAGAAACTCTTCAGCCCATGGGTTGAGTTTCTTAAATCCTGAATGTTCTAGAGGGCATAAACTAAAAGCTCAATTATGAATCCTTACAAGATTTCAAACATGCAGGACAGATGTTCACTGGTCAAGAAGTCTTAAAAGGACTGGAAGAGAAATGGTCCTCCTTAGTGACCCGTTCTACCCTAAAGCTTGAATACCAACACTAGGCAATTTGGAGGTCCAAGACAAAAGGGATGTTAGCACAGTGTGAAATGCCATATGAGATGTGCAAGGGCTGCTAATCTGGACTGGAAAAGTGACTTTTTACTTTTTTTTTTTTTTTTGTGAATGTGGAAAGAAAACAGTGGAGACACTATATTTCTGCAGCTTCTCTTTCCTCTCATTAATTTAACTTATTTTGTTTCTGGTTTCCACATTTACCTCATGGAATTCTGTGAAACTTCCTTCTCATTGTAAAATCATTCCTTTCTCAAAAAGCATTTTCTTTGCTCTTCATCCTCAAAGATTCAACAAACAGTGAAGAAACTCTAGGATTCTTTCGGATGGCTTTTTCCTTCCCCCGTAGACTGTCTACAAACCATGTTCTGGTTCTTCTTCCTTGTTGTCTGTGCTTGCCTTTACTCTTAAGAGTTAAGAGCCTCTTCCTTCCAATAACCACTACTTGTTGCAGGCAAAGGATTGACATGCAATCCCCTTTCTACCTTTCTGCCAATTTGGAAGGTTCACACAAGCATTTGGTACAACCAGTGGTTTTGATTTCCTATAAACTGCAGTTCTACTTAGAGCTTCTTTTTTTCCTCTCCATTTTGATAGACTGTTGTATCAGTGTATCAGCAGTCATATCTAACACTAGTGTTAGAATGCACTAGATACATGGCTCCATTTAATTAATTACATCGAAAAGAAAACGAGAGAAAACCCACATAATCATTAATTTCTTCTCATACTACTGCTTCCTGGATTCCAATCGCCTTTATCAGCTTTTAAAAAACATCTGTGAGTGCAATTTAGAATCTCGTGCATTCTATCTGATGGGTACAAATGCAACCACCTTCTTTCTACTTCTTTTTATTCATGGTAGATGGATTTTATATGTCATTTGTAATTGTATTTTTTCCCTCATGTGGAGTGAGGGAAGAGAAAGCTCTATTTAGCTCTTTATTCTTGTTTACTTTGTTGAGCCAAAGCAGTTTGAATGAGGCATGTGCCTTCCAAAGAGCCACAGTCTAAATTCTGATCAATTAATGACCAAGATTAATCACCAGGAAGAAATTATTCACTGTAAGGGTAGTGAGGCACTGGCACAGGTTGCCTAGAGAAGCTCTGGATGCCCCATCCCTGGAGGTGTTCAAGGCCAGGCTGGATGAGGCCTTGGCCAACCTGATCTAGTGGGTGACATCCCTGCCCATGGCAGGGAGTAGGAACTAGATAATCCTTAAGGTCCCTTCCAACTCAAACCATTCTATGATTCTATTATAAGATGACCAAAAAGAAAGCATAGATTGGTGATACAGCTGCTGCTGACAGCACATATACTGCACGGTGAGGTTGCAGCAGGGGCATCTGAAGAATCATTATTTCTGGTAATGATAAGTATCCAGTATTACCACTGATGAATACCATTATTACTGGTATGAGATGGAAATAAACCAGGTTGTATCAGAATCAAGACTGGCTTTGTAAGTGGCAGTCGAGGGAAAAAAAATTCTTTTTACTTATCAGATGAACTGGTTTTCAACTGAATTTTTCAGGCTTTTTTAACCTTATATGCTGAGAAATTAATAATTTAAGTACATCTCTTCATGCTTTCTGAAGCTTCAAAAAATACAAACCTGAACAGCGTATGGTACTTAAAACTGTGTTTAGCATAGAGGTATTTATCTATTTGTCATGTGGAAGGAAAATTAATAATGTTCTTTGTGCATCAAAACTCCTTTGCTGAATGTTTTTGGAAATTTCATTATGTAGAAGTCTTATAGAAGCTGTGCTGTTCAAAACATTTTTGTTTTCATGTACTATAATGTGTATTTGTTCAAACAAAGAAATGCTTATCTGCTGAAAAGATAGCAGTGATAAATTACTTTAGCTTTCGTGCTTACCTACTGTTTTCCATTTGGCATTAAATTTCTGGTTGAATCCAAGAGGTAAATAGATCTGGATTCAAAAAGTTGCCTTGATGCCTTTTTCAGCCTACCTCTGTGACCTGTTGATAAAAAGGAAATTTAGTCATCTAAAGGACCATCCTTCTTATACAGTTTAAACTCCACTAGATACTGAAAGGATTGCAATTTTTACCATTGTCTTTGAACTGTATTAATTTTCAGAGGATGTACAGGACCTCTACTTTTAGAGAAACAACACAGCACTTAGGATATCAACAGTGTAACTATCTGTTGAATCTAAACAGCATGCAAATTGTACTTCCCGTACTCATCCTATCTCATTATGGGTAATGCTATATATGCTCTGTTAATCCTTTTGAAAAAATTATTGACTCCTGAATAACTTTCTTTTACTACAATAACTCATACCTTCATGTGTTTGCATGTTGATATTTTTTTTTTCTGTTGTTGACTTTTAAGTTCAAGGGCCTGTTTTATTCCTCATCAGAAAACAGATTTCTCTCTGTGCTTAAAATGAAGTATTCCGGGCTTGTGTGTTCCATGTTAATGGAGATTCATCAGACTCTCCTGCTTTCTCCTCACTGAATAAATGATGCTTATGCAATGTGCAGGTTGGGAGCATACATAAACAGAAGAGTAACAAAACAGTTTAAAAAATAAAAGTCAACATTAGCAGTTAGCAGTATTAGCATATATGAATGTGTAAGAAAAAGTAATTAAGAATTCTTCTCTTGCTTGCCAATCTTTACCATGCATCAGTTGGTAGAATAATTATTTACAAAAAAAGCAACATTGGCCTTCAGAAAGAAGATGCTGTATATTCTGGCTGTGTCTTGAGGCCTGTATCTTCATCTTTATTTTATCTGGTCCATCTTGGCTGCCCAATGAAGGATTGTAGACATCTGATTGTGAAGGAGATGAAGGAGCTTGCAATACTTTAGGAGAAGTATTTGTTGTCTCGGGATGAATAAATATGTGCACTTGACCAAACGCTTAACATCAGCATGTGTTTGTTTCTCTCTGATGAGTGTGAAAGGACTCCTCAGCAATCTGGACAGTGATATTTTATCTGATGAACAAAACCCAGCATGTCCAGAGATTCCTGCCTGCTATTTTTTTTTTATAAGTCAAAATCTCTGCAGAACAATTTTGTGTCACAATTTCTGTCACTGCTCTTTACTTTGTAATGCCTTCTGATATGAATTGCAACTTTTGACTCTCATTCAGAGCATTAGGAGTCCTGTTTTTTGGGTATAAGTACACACTGGTCTACTGACCAAAGCACAGAGTTCAAATGTTTGGGCAGTTGTTGCTACCACCAGCTCATGCTGTAACTCCTCTGGATGATGATGGTATTGGCCTGTGCTTCTCATTTTCCCCTCCCTTAAATGAGAGCACTGTTAATGATGATTGCTTATTTTTTAATGTTCTATGCTATATAAGCTGAGATACAGGACATCTTCTTAAGTACGGTAAAGTACTTCTTATCTCAATAAACTACTCATTTTCAGACTTGTTATTAATATCATTACTATTATTATTTCTGGTTCTGTGCACTCCTAAAGGTTTTTTTTTTTTTTTTTTTCCTAGTGTAAAATCCTACCTGGAACAGCGTACCTTACTTAGAGTAATGAAAGTCAAGGACATTGAGTACCTTGCAGGGCTGGCTCTACAACAAAGACAGTATTAACGGTTACTTCAGTTCTGTCAGAATTCAATCCCTGCCTGTGTAGAAGAGGTGTCTGACAAAATGATTTTGAAAATGCCACTTCACATTAAAAGTAGTAGGAGAAAATTGTCCCCAGGATAGTATTATCTGTGTGTAGCAAGTAGTTTAGCAAGAAGCTCTTCCAGATATACTTCTAGTCTTTTGAAGAAATCTGTATTTTGGAGTACATTAGCCTGCAGAGGGGAAGAAACAGGGACGGTCTTAATAGATTTTTCCATTTAAACACAAATGTTTTCTCCTAACTCTAACTAAGAATAGAGGTAGTTCTTTTTTGGCAAGCAAATGGCTGTTAAGGGCACTTTGCTGGACGTGTTTGTGCTATTTTGTAATCTTGCTGTCCATTGATTGGTGGCCTGCACAAATGGGCACAATCCCCAGAAAAATAACAGCAGACATAAGTTAATTAAACAAAAGAACCACAGCTGTGTGTTGGTGGATGAGTAGAGTGAGCAGCTCACCTCCTGCTGATGTTGTGCTTGACTTTCTGTGTGAATTATTTCTGAACCCTATAGTCTTTAGGTGGGGGCAGGTGGTAGGTAGGAATAGGGAGATTTTGCCAGGAAATACCCACCCAGTTAACAGAGACAGGCTGCTACAATTCTGTTTTCCTGAAGGAAAAAAATATATTTGATTTTATTGATAGCGTTTAGACTGGTAATTTGAACTCTGAGCAGAGCAGGCAAGCTATATTTTGTGGAGTCCAAGAGCGTCCTCTTTCTGGAAAATCTTTCTGAAATTATCACATAGTGAGTAGAATTTGATCCATTCTATAGATAAAAGAGGCTGCTGTTTACAAATATTATGATGAAGCATAGACATTGTCATGTCTAGATGGTATGATAGATTTCATTATATCCTGAATGTAATCCAAGCCTGTTAGAGACAAGTAAATAACCTCAGATTTCTTTCTTTTTTTCTTATTTTTTTTCTGCCTGCCTCTCCTTTTCTTCTTTCCTTCATACAGCCTGAATTTTAACAATGGGTTTTTACAGAAGTCTTCGGTGACACTTCACACGTAGCACTGCTCTGTGTGAAATTTTATTACAATGAAATCATCAGGGGAAAACAAGAAATCAATCCAGCCAGACAGTTATTACCGTGTTTTAGAAAGGTAAAAACCTTTGGAGAATAAAGTTGCAGTGGATTGATAATGTGTCATAACAGAGCTGTCTTTTCCCTGTGCCAGTCCTTTTCTAAGATGGTCATGAAGAGATGAAATACTCTGGCACCAGGCTCTTGCCCTCCTCTCCCCGCACCTCTAATAGTAGTACGATGTTTACTGTTTTTAGTAGCCACCTGCTTCCCTTCAAATCCTCCTCATGCAAAACACAGCCATTTCAGAACAGTCATTATACATTTGGAAACAGCAAAGCAATTCTCCAAGTCCCACTGATTATGTTGTATAGCAACCCTACTGTATGCTGTTTCTGCTGCTTGGAAGGCTGGTAGCTGCTTGGCAAGCTAAAGAAGAAGCTTCTTTCCAGTAACTGTGTTTTTCTTTTATCCCAGAGTGTGGTATTATTTTTCTAGTGGTATGATTAGAAAAGAAAATATATACAAAGCTAAAGAAATATTCCAACATATTTATAATATAATATTATGATGGGCATTAAATAAAGTCATTCAAGTGCCTGAGTTCATTCAAATATATTTCTGGCTTTTTAAAAGAAATAATTTTTGCACAGAAAGTCTTGCCTGAATAGCAATTATTTGATTAAAAGAATACTGGCCCAGGTCTTGCGCTTGGCTTTCTATAAGCTTAAGCATGCAATCATTTTTTATTGCCATTGTTGAACGCAGATGGATTTAAATAGGGGTTCTCCCACATAGGTTCTTTAATGATACATTTAAGGAAGAGAGTGCCAGTGGATTGAAATGAAATCCAGAACCCACAGCTCCAGAAGAGTGTAGGATGAGGTCTGAAAGGAGCCCTGGTGCCGTTGGGAATGGCAGGAGCAGCATTACACAGCAAGGAGACCAGAGTTGGAGTATTCGTGAGGATGGAAAAATATCATTCTTTCTTCTGAGAGCCCTTTGTTTTGGTTGGATATGGGCCCTGTTCTCTCTTAACCTATCGCTGCCTGTAACAATGCTTCTAAATGCAATTGGCACCCATTCCATCTGCCTGCATTCATTTATAGAAAGCAAACAGGGTTTCCAGGGTTCCTCAGACCCACCCTACCTAAGAAACAATTTCTTCAATGTGAGGAGAATAAAAAAATAAATAAAAATAATAAAACAACAACGACAAGAAAACATATGAAATTCATGCTAAAATCTTTGTAGAACTTCAAACAACCTGCATTCTGTCTATTGTAATCTGAAGTAATGAACTGGAAAAATATACTACATTTCTGCAGATCTCGACAAGGAGTAGATAACTGCCAGAGGTTGAGCTTCTGGAACTCTGGGCAAAGTTTCATGCTGCTGGAAATAGTTTTGTTTTGCAAAGTGAATAGTAGCTGATTGTTAAAGCATGGTCTGTGCTGATGGCAGGAGTATAGAAAATGGCTAAGACTCTCAAATTAAATATAGTTTAAAATATGTTTTAAAGGGCAAGAATCGTGTGTGCAAAAGCATAAGTGCTGTGAAACTTCTTTTGCCAAGAATGTAACAAGCAGGGACTCCACAGATAAAGAACAAGCAACAAACAAACCCAGCTTTTCCGGAGGTGATGGAAATGTTCTCAGAGCAATGATGCAAGCCCTTGGTGATTCTGGGTGTGTCACCTACATCTTTCCCTTCCAAAGAAGTCCAGAAATACTTCGTGTGTCCTCATAGTCTGGAGTGACTTGGCAGGAGATGTCACCGAGTGTTTATTTGAAATGTAGTTCCAGGGAAGTATGAGACATACAATCTCAACATTACAAGAAGATTTGAAAATAAAAAAGCAGAAGTACAATTATTTACCTTAAGGCATCTGTGTTTTTTTCAGGTTCAGAGAAAACCAATGTGTTTCTTGTCTACTGCTGCTGGAAATTTTGCAGGGTTTATGTAGAAAGTATTATATTTATCAGCAGATAAATATCTTTAAATGGTGCCTAAAGGCCAGCAGAGTTTTTAACAGCATTTTAGAGAGCCACCTCAATGATCTGCTCCTGTTAATGTGACTGATATATTCTGAGAAGATCCTACTGTAACTCTCTCTGTTATTAGAGTTCTGGCAAGTATAGGTACTGGGTCACTACTGTATTCTGCATGTGCTAAAAAGATGTTGCAATGTTTTAGGTCTGAAAAAGAAATGTGTGAATTATTATTATTATTATTTTTTCTCTGTAGCATTGTAGAAAAGAGGGTAGATTGTGTGGATCAGAGGAAGAAATCATCATTTCGAGTTTATTCCTTGTGGTTGGAGCTTTGAGGTGGAATGAACAGACATGAGGAAACTCAGTTCTCCAGGAGCATGTCTGTAGATACTGTAAAAGGACATATTGTTCTTTTTGTTCTACTTTCAAAAACACACAAATAAGTCCAGAGTTAAAATCTCCTTTATTGTAATAAACATATATTTCAGAAAAAAAGTAAAGTAAAAATGCAATGGACCATGCATGACTGTTGCCAATGGACTCTTCCAGAGACAGGAAAAAATATTAAAAAGAAACTAGCATCAAGTAGTATAACATCTATAGGAATTTCACCACCATGGGTCTGCATAAAATCAATACGCTTAAGTAATTCAGCTTCAGATGTTCAGGGTTTTATCGAGTCCATTCACTTTGTAGATCTTCTGGGTTAGTATAAACTGTTTCTGTTACACACCTTGAGGGAACCCAGGAGGTTCGACATCCCTGGAGAAGATGTTGAACAAAGATAGTTTCCAGTAGAGAATCCCTGCTGCTCATTTGTTTTGAACATCAAGCAAAAAAAGACTTGGTCATCATTAGATTTCCCATGTTCAGAGTATTAAACAAGGTTAAAACGCAAGTTATTTTTTCATCCAGATGATGTGACTCAGTGGGAGATGTGTGTGTCTATTTCAGGACACAATCTGACCTAAATTCACATCTTGGTCAAGTTTGCATCCTGACTTCTTATTTTTGGGAACTAGGAATTATCTCTGTACCATGGTCCGAACAAAAATTGCTGACAAATCAGTGCTAGGGATTTGTATTTAAGTTCACCATGTTTCGTAGCTGATCTATTTTGTTTGTACATGGCTGTAAGTGGGTTCCCCAGTGATGATTGGTGTCTCAGGAATTTGAGGCTGTTTCTGGAAGGACTTATTATCTAAAGGGAGCAAGTGCTAGGGGCAGGAATGGAGAGGCTGGACTTTATCTTTGTAGACAGTGAAGGAGGGAATCATTTTGCAAATAACTTTCAGATGCAGCAGTTGTTTCATCTTCATTGTCATCATTCTTTGAGTGAAGATTAGCAGAAAGGGGAGGAAGGGCAAAAGGTCCCTAAAAGGGAAAAAGAAACCGAGGAAAAAGGTAGAAGAATATAAAATGGAGAGAAGTAAAGAGGAGGTGGAAGAAGTCTGCCAAGGGATGGAGAAAAAGGCTGGAGTAAATATGGTAAAGCCCCTGTCAGGCACTGTGTAAGTCTTCCCTGCACTTAAAGGGGAGCTTGCTCCATACTAGCAATTACATCTAGCTTGTTTGGGGAGCTCTGGGTAGCAATGAAGATGTAATGGCATAGACTCCAGCCTGGCTGATCAGGGATCCTAAAAATGTATTTTGGATGCTGTCACACTGCTATTTGTTTTAAGAATGGTTACCACCTAGGAAAGATGGATTAAGGTAGCAGCAAAGGTAACATACCTTTGTTGCTTCCTTCCTTTCCCTCTTTCCTCTCCCTCACCCAGAGGCTTTTTCTCCTTGTTTTTTCCTACTAGATAAGGGTCCCTGACTAAATACGTAGCAAGCAAGACTCGCTGAAGCAAATTTTTGACCTGACTTCAATCCAGCTTCAAACTTGTGTATGAAAATGTAATAGGGTAATTTATCACCTTTATTCAGGTAAACAGATAACATTTCGGGCAGCTAACAACCTTCATTTGTATGCAGGAAGTTAGAGGGAAGTTAGGCTCTTAGATAGCAGGGCCTTTCCCTGCCTGATGAGGATTACTCAGAAGGGAATAATCATCACTCACAGTTTTCCACCGTCAACTTTACCTGATAATGGCAGGTAAATCATAGAGCAGAGCATGGTGCTGTCCTCTATCTTTGATACTTGTAAATGTAGCAGTTCTTCAGCAAGCACCCAGTTAACCCATACAGGACTTTCTTTCAGTACAGCTTTTAAAATTAAATAAGGAGTTTGAAATAACCATGCTCTATATAAGAACAAACAATAAAGCACATGTGGAGGAAGCTTCATTAAGATCGCTTGACCTATGAGCAAAATGAAAAGGAGGACAAGACAGGCTTTCCTAGTGATTTACTTTCTATGCCCATGAATCATGTTTTCTTCCTCTGTTATTGTGATTGCATTTTTTTTTCCTCAGCACTGCTTTCCCTATCATTATGGGTAGAAAAAGTAAAGGGATTGTGATATTTTCTCAGCAGTGATGAAAGGAACAGGACATTTCAAGGACATGCTATAAAAGTTGTTAGGACTGCAAGATGCTGTAGCTTCGTCAAGAGGAAACTACAGTGTATGGTCTGTACTGAATTAAGCAACATGCTGAAGGATGCTAGCTACACCATAAGTGATACTGATCTTGCACATTTACTTTTAAACTTATCAATTTTATTAACTCTACTGTTTTCTTCATCATTTGTGGGTGTGTAGATTTTAAGGCTGTAAGCCCCATGGGAAGGAGCTCTGGGCAGTTCACATTGCTGAAGAACCTGGCAAAAGACACTGTTTAAATATTTACCAACAACAACAGAGGGTTGTTTGAAAAATAACTGTGTGTTTCTGTGTGTTGTCTTCAAGGGTCTTACTGGAAGAAAAATCAGAAATGAGGGAACAAAAATTTGAAAATTGTAAAGAGCTTTCAAAATGCTAAGGAGCATTTTAAGGAGTATATTAAGGAGTAGTTTAAGGAGTATATTTTAATATGAATTGATGTGGGTTGGCTTTTTCTATATTTTTGGTAGAGAGGAAGGGATAAGGAAGCAGGAGGGGCCACAGTCAACTAGAAGCCTTGGGAAAGTAAACCACAAAATAAGAACAGCAGATGAGAAACAGTGGCTTCTGACTTCCTTCATATGAGCAGAAATACATCAACTTAATAACATTATTTATAACTCCTCTTTTGGGGCCATGGAAGAAAAGAGCATGGAAGTAATTATTACTAGTGAAAAAAAAAAAATCCACAGGATGACATTTGTCCTTGGTAAAACGTTTCTCCATATTGCTTTGTGGTTTCTATTTATCCAGACAAATTATTCCCAAGACATAAAGCAGCACTTCTGACATCATGTGAGATTACTGTGCAAGACTATAATACAGATGTGGCTTTGTCATGAAAGAGGAGTGTTCCTCTGGCGACGCAGCAGAGCTGTTTGCTGGCCAAAGGGAAGGATGTTGTTTCCTCACTATATTCCAAACTTCAAGCTGTAGCTCCCTTCAAAAATAATAATGATTAGGAAATTTAATCCAATTATACTAGCAGGTTGGAGAATCGCTGGGCTTTCACTGTGTGAAATATTAGTTGAGCTATGCAGTTCTGAATAACTATAGAGGATTTCATTATGACAGTTACTGGTGTTTTTCAGAACATCAAAGACCTAGCTAGCAGATTATGCAGCAGATGTATTACATGAAGTAGAAGTTGATGACGATTTTCTGGATATTTTTTTTTGTGTACCAAATAAGAGCATAATTATTGAATAGGCTATATTACAGTTGATACAGCTTTTTCTTTTTCTTTTTTATTTTCTTTTTTATTTTTCCCAGTAGTTACATTTATCTGGTAGAAGATAAATTTGCCCTTAACAGAAACTGTGGAAAAGGAGCATTGGCCTCTAATTCGCTCAGTACACTGAACATCGTACTAGCAAGCATGTAGTTTGCTATGCACCAAGGCTAAAGATAGGTTGGTTTGTCTTAAAGTTAATGTTTTCTAACTCATGCAACCTCAGTAGTATTTTTCTTCTAAAAGAGTTTAGTCAGTAAGTGTAGTACAAATCTTCTCAAGCTCTGCAGAAATGGCAGGAGCCATAGGCTGTTATCAGCAGAGTAAACACAGGTCATTCACAGGTGGGCTGAAGGATCTTCTTTTCCATTTTGTTGTCAAAATATCCACAGGCAGCAAGAAGGCAATCTAATTTTTGTGGGGCTGTTTTATTAACTGGAAGAAGCTTGTGAAATTTTTACATATGAGCTGTACTGTGAGGTCTCAGCATTTCCAAAGAGAGCAGCCACAGTGAATCAAGTTTGTGAGAGGTCTAAGCAGACATTATAGTACCCTTGCCACACATACCGTGTCTGCTGCTTTTCCAGTGTGCAAACGGTCAGTGTTATAAACACCGATCTCATCCTGAACTGGATAAACTCCTGTGCTGGGGTGTGGACGTGGCAGACCAACAAAATGATGACAGTGCAGTTGTTTTGTGCCTCTGCCACATGCCAGCCTTTCTTCTGCTGTGAGAGGATGAAACCCCACTGATACTGGTGGGATCACTCCAGTTTTTACCAGCAGCAGTGTTAGACCTCCGGCGTTTGAGTGCAACACGACTTGAGGAGACTTGGGGCTGTCATAGTTCCCAGAGAGTCTCCAGCTGAGGGGAGTCTTGTTCATGATGTCCCAAGGAAAAAAGAAAAAAGAAAAAAAATACAAAAACAAAAGGCATGATCTGAGAGAAAAAGCATGCTGTGTTCAGAGCAGTGTATTTCCTAATGATAGTACTGTGTATGGTAGCAGATATTCCTTCTGTTATCTGCCACAGATAGCTTAGATTAAAAGTAGTATATGAGTGTGAAAACATCCCTTTTTATGGTAGCAGTGGAAGAATTTCTTCTGGGAAGAGTGCTGAACTGGTAGATATTTGCTGGGGTCCTTCTGGCCTAGCAGGCCTTTTCCAATTCTGTAAAGCTGACAACAGTTAAGGGAAAAGATGAACAGCCTTTGCTGGGACATGACATCAATTGTCTGAGAAGTGGAAGCGGGTCATTCTGGACATAAAATTTAATGGAAACATGTTTTATCAACATCAAGACATTTGAGGACCCATCTGCTGAGGGTGCGTCCACTTCTTCTGCCATGACATCTGTTTAGAGGCAGGAGTAAAATTCCCCTCGTGAATCACGCCAGCACTGCAGAGCTGGGAAAATGCTGTTCCTTCTCTTTCTCTCGTTATGTTTGGTGTCTCACCCTTGAATGGGAAGTACAGGAGTTTAGTAAGGGTCTCCATGGGAAAGTAGGTCTTAAAAAACGTTGGGAGGAAACAACTGGTAAATTCTCATATCATAGATGCTGAGAAATTTATCTCTCATTGTGGTACTATTAAAGTAGCTGAAAACTGCTTATTTCCTAAAACACAATAGAAGAGATTTTTGTGAGGAATCCTTTCCAAAAGGGAATAATGAATAAAAAAAAGCGGAAGGCAAAATGAGGGATTTTGTTTCTGAATCATAGATACAGCACATTACACAGATTAGAATGGAAAAACTGTTATTTAAAAATGATGTTCAAAATATGATGGTTGGGGCTAGTTCATTTTCTCTTCTACTTGGGTTTGAACATTTCATGTCCCTTGGAAATTAGATATTGAAACTAATGTTCCCAGTAATAATGCATTAAGCTGGAAAGTGCTGGATCTCAAGCATATTAAGCAGTAAATACTCTGCATTTTTATTGTTGCCACATACCTTTTGATAGTCAGTCCCATAATGATACAATATTATGCCTAGAACTGATGTGTTTATTGTTCTAAAAAGATGAATAGGCAGATGTTGACCCTCGCTGTTAGATAGAAGGGAAGATTTCCAAAGTATTAAATGTGATATTGAACTCGCTGCATTAAATGGTCTATCTTTATTTTGGCTAGGTTTTTTATCTGCTAATTGTGATCTGTAAGTGCAATTACAAATATATTTTTAAAATGCTGTCAGAAAATCAAATTCTCTATTTACATTCATATTGGACAGAGAATCAGCTCAGTGTCTTGTCTTATTATGACATCCTGAGCACTTCAAATTGCTTTTACATCTGTGCATTTTGAGGTGAATACTACTGTAAAATCCAGATCACTTTAGCTGCACTAAAGCTGAAACACAGTCTTGGAGGTTTTTGGTAATATATATAACCTCTGAGTTACAAAAATCACTTTCCTGAAGGAAGGCTTTCTTAGCATGGGCACAGTCTTACAGGAAGATATCGAACTGTTCTTTTTTATAGAGTGGAGCTGTCTCTGTCTCACACTTTGCAGCTCAGATAATGGGCAGATGAAGCACAAGACTACTGCTGATGGCATAAGCATATCCTTAAAGGGATCTATTTTGTGGAATTAGAGAAAATAGAGTCTGTTTGGAATAATCTAACTAAACTATCAAATATTCAAGTTACATTTATTTTCAGTCAACTGTGGAGGTAAGGAGATTAGTGCTTGCCTACAGAGGAATCACATTCTTCCTTTCAAGTTGTTACAGTATGTACAGTTGAGTAGGCACATCTGTACAGCTGAAATGAGAGAACTGTCTCTCGTTTGTTTTCTCCAGCCAAGCATAGATCTCTAATTTTAAGGGCATTCTACTCTTGATTTAGATTTGTTTATTTTAGTTTTATAGGCCCCATTTTAAATCCATTTTAATGAGCTGTTTATGCAGGGATAGTATTTTTAATATATGTTTAGGTTCTGTGCAATGCTAAGTCAGGCAATGATGCATGGAGAGGGCATGAATTAATAATATGGCAAAGGCAACTGAAATATCTATCTCCGATACACCAGCCAAACAAGGTTTTGACGTGGGTGCCTGACAGTTTGCTTTCCCTTGCCTGAGTCTGACAGCCCTAGCTGCTGTTCTTCCCCTCAGGGGTGGCTGATTTTGCCAGCATCGCTGCATCCTGGAGCTAGTTAGGACTCCCAGCCTGGTTCATGAATGGTCTCGATGACACTGTGACTGCGAGTGTGGGATGAACATCAGGGAGCGGAGGAGTGCCAGGAACCAGCATTTCAGCCCGTATGCCATCTGCAGGACAGGCTTTCTGCACTTAGCTCACTCTGTATGGGTGAAGTGAAGTAGAATAGTAGTAAGACTCAAGCCAGCATGTCTAATTAGCACAGTAATCAGCTTCACTCAAGGCCGTAGTTGGCCAGCTTGAGAACCTCTGCAAGTATTTGAGAAGTGTTGCTAGCAAACTTCCCAGACGCAGCTCTGATAGGGAGCACGGCATGTGGATAATAGCTGGGCAGACTTTTTGGCTGCTTGGTTTGCCTGCAGCTTTTCCAAATACAGCAGATCTGCATGGGCCAGTACAGCAGCCTGACCCAGAACACAGGGTATGACAAGGCCTTTTTGATGGCCTTTTTGTGTGCCTGCTTCCTGACCACTCAGAAGGAGTTTCATAATATGTCTCCAGACATATCTTGAATATAATAACAAGAATAATTAAGACTCAAATACCAATTTGGTGCTCTGACCATCTGGGATCCAGGCTGAGAGATGAGATACAGTACAGACCCTAAAGCTATTAGTAAGGTAAGCTTTCTTACTCCTTTTTGTAATTAATTTAAATGGTTCTTAAATGATTTTTTAAATGAGTTCATGCTCACAACAGCTTTGAAAGTCTGTGTCTTTCCAGTGGGATCTGACTGCTGTTTCTATCGCTGTGTCTTGGTCTGGTTTGCAGCTGGAAGAACTGAACCTCCGTATCAGCTGAGTGAAACCTCAGCACAGTGGTAAAGGAAAGCAAACAGAAATAGTCGGAAGCTTTTCTGAACACCATTTAGAGAATCCCTGTTCTAATATATGGACCTCAGAGAGAAAAATAAAATAAAATAGACAGGTAGGAAGAGGGTATTACATCTGTTTTATTAGCGTAAATGTGATGGCTAAGGTACTTGCTTGTAAAGAGGCTGCTGAGTATGGAGAAGTGTATGAAGTTAAAGCTGATGAAAGTGTAATCCACAGTAGTGTTTTGTGGAATGTCACATTTTAATAAGGTTTTCTTTTCCCCCAGTAGAATATCCCAGAAAGGTTTTTTACCTACTAAGGCAGGAGAATACATAAGGGAAGAACTGAAAGAGTGGCAGAGCCAGAAGAGTTAATTGTGGGCTCACCTTCGGACTTGTCCACCACAGGTATTGCACCAGAGTAAAGAGATGTAGCAACCAAGCCATTTCTTCTCCAACCTATGGCATGGTACCATTCCCAGACCCATTAGATTCACTGAGAGATGGAGCTAACAGTATCAGGTGCAGTGCTATACTGATGCAACTGAGCAACTTTCAGTGCCAGGTTAAGGCAGGGCTGCACTGCTCCCTGTAACTGTGGCAGTTTGGTTGGAGTTAGGAGGGCTTATGCTGAGGCTGTGTGTCAAGCACTGAAGTGCTTGATAAATCTTATGCCTCCTTAGCTGGGGAAAGCCTCTGGTGGGTGTGGTGGAGTTAGATTTCTAAAAACATGTACAGAAGGACCAACTAGAATGAATCCCAGATAGGAGCAAAGGGAAGAGGGAATCAGTCCCTCCAGATGCCAGTCTGGGTTCAGCAGGAAAGGAGAGGAAAAAATGCTGGCTGTTTCCTTGGACTTTATTCAAGTTACAGGTGAAGCTGGGGTAGGTGAAAAACTATCTTATTTAAGCACGGGCACAGGGTTTTGTCCAGATGGGTAGTCTATTACTGACTATACCATTGTTGTTTCATGGAAAAAGTTGGGTTTCTGCCTCTGTCTTTGTTACAAGAGAGGTAATGTTCATCATGACAGCAGTCAACCTAGTAGCCACACCACAGAGGACAAAATCAGCTCTTGGCAGCCCTGCTATTAGCAACTTTGCCCCATGCTTTGCTGTAGCAGTGACTGCAGCAGCAGCAGTTTGAATAGTTGATGGTGCCCCAGGTTGTGAGCTGAGCCCTAATACTGAGTTCTGGCTGTGTCTTTTAGAGGGCAGCCAGATGATGTTTCTAAAATGCTTCAAGGCTGTTGGTCACATGGCTAGAGCTTTTAATCTAAAAAAGCACAAGTCACTAGCAAGGTTTAGGATTAAGGCAGTGAAAAGACGTTCTTTTCAGGGCCTCCAAAAGATGTATTGTTCTACTGGGGACCCCCCCTTTTTTTTTTTTTTTCCCTGTTTGCTGTTTCTCTATGCCTCATGGACCTGAAATCCCCACTTGAAGATCTGCTGCCCAGTGGGAGGTTTGGAGTTAACCTGTGCAAATCTGCCAGCTGTCTTTCAGACCTGGGTTTACTGGCCTGATCTCAGCTGGCAGCATTCACAGTCCATGCTGCTGAGAATTACCAGCCCCAAGAACAAGCAGCATCACCGAAAAGTTAGTTCAGTGGTTTGGGTTTCAGTCTGTCCTTTCTAACTGCCTCTTGGATTGGATATGGACCTTTAAGGAACCATATGAGGTACCCTGGGAAGCTCTGTCAGAGGGAGAATACCAGGTTGCCAGTGGGAATTGCTGTTGAGGCTTTCCACACCAGCTTATTTTAAGCTTATTGCCAGGCTATGAGCCAGGAAAGTTCCTACTCAGTTCAAGCATACCAGAGTGTGATTCCCTGATATGTTAGCCGTGTCTGGGGGATGCCTCATGGTAAGAGGATGACTGTACGACTGCGTACAGCAGAGAAGAGTGCAAGGAGGAGGGAATAGGGGCTGGCATGACTCGACGGTTTAGTTGTGAGACACTGGCATCCCTTCCTTTTTCTTTCCCTTACCTGGGGAGCCAGACAGCCCTTCAGATAGTGACTGAGGAGCTTCTCTTCAGCACCTTTTCAGAGTCCCAACAGGAGAAATGAATAAATTTGTCCAGGAGAAATGAATAAATGAATAAATAAATAAACTAGCAAATGAAACAAACCAAAATCACCAGCATAAAAATCAAACCATTGGTGGGGAAGCAGGAGAGCTTGGTAGTAAGTGGGTCACATCTAGGACAGACCGAATATTTCTTGGTCTATAACAGATCATTTCAGCCCTCGGGTGCTGTTCACAACAGAGGAATTGCATTGCATTGGTGCTTAAACAAGAGGACAGGGTGACATCCTACAAGAGTTTTCCACTACCTGTGAGGGACTGGGGCAGTCACCCCGCTGAGAATTTCAGAATATCTTCTTTTGCTGCATGGGACCAACTGTCTTGAAGCCTTTGAAAAGCCAAGAACAGGAATGGTTCAGTCCAAATTGTGTTGCAGATATGTAAAAAGTAGGACAGCCCATTTGGAGTTTACACAGACTGGCAATTTCGTTCACCAAAAATAAAAAGTGACCCTCCAGGATGGTTCCCGTGTAGGCTTACCATCCTTCCTTGCCCCAGTCCATAAGTCTTCTGGATGGTTAAGAATATTCTCTTGGGATGAGAGGAAGGAAGAAATTGGTGTCCCAAGAGTACCAGCTTGTTGTAGCTGTGGTGTATGTGTGCTGCCTGAGCAGGAGGGTAGAGCACTGGAGAGATCACTGTTGCTGAGGGAAAGTCCAGCCCCTCAGCCCTGCAGTATGACTTCTCAGTCCTCTACTCCTTCCCTTGCAAATCTTCATTTCTTACTGCTTTTTTTTCCTCTCTGCATCACTCCATTTGTCACTTAATCTGAACTTGGCTTCAGTTGCATCAAAACCCATCACCTGCTGCCCTTCCGCCCATCTCTCTGGTCCCACTTTCCTTAATCTATTCTTACTCCCTACCTTTCTCATATGCTCCCAGGGGAACACAACTTGCTGCTAAATGCTGAAAAACACCAAAACAAACAAACAAACAAACAGTAACATTAGTGTGTGAATGCAGTGAATGTAATTAGCCATCCAGTCTCATTAGTCTTGTCCTCTCTTCCCCTTCTTTCTCCATTTCACTTTGCTGTTCTCTCTCATTGTTTCACTTCTGAAATAGGAATAAATGCCTCGTGGCAGAGGACTGTCTTTTGCTTGTTTAATTTAAGTGTAGAATGCTGAAACACTATAGCATGTTGCTGGAACAGTATATCTTATTCACACTAGTGAAACAACAGATCATTGTGAGAGGAAATGAAATGACTAATAGCAACTGGCCAGCTCTGCTCTTTTGACAGGCCAACTTGTTGAGAATGGTTTGGTGGCTGATAAGATAACGGAGTGGAAAAGAGACACGAGAGACCGTTTCATTGAAACTTTAAAAAAATCTCATACACTGTAGATTGGTTGATGTTCTGCCTTAATATTTCAATTTTATTATTAACCAGAAAAAAAACTAAAACTAAAATAAAATAAAATAAAGTCAGAGTTCCCAAGGCACAGCAAAATGAAATTAAAGTTTCCAAGGCACAACAAAACAAAACAGCCTAAATAAAAATATGCTTGAAGACATGCATAATGTATTAACTGTATTTTGCTTCATTTGTTAAGAGCAAAAGAGAACAAATAACCAGAATTTTGGCCCCTTATGGGCCTTTGTCAGGGACACACTTCTCTGAGCTGTTCAATGGGGAAAAAAAATTAAAAACATTTTTTCATAAGAGATTTCAAGCTGTCCTACAAATATATATCATCTATTACATGTTCTTCTGTTCTATTTGGAGTAGAACATTACCAGCTCTCTGGTTAGCTGGATAAAATTTATGCCACAAATAAAGTATCTGGTTTAAATCTGCAAGCTTGTCTCTAGCAACATATCCTTTGCTCATGAAAGTGAGTGCTACTGAACTGTGCAGTCCAATTTGCGTGCATATGGGCTGTCAGGATAGGACCTTTAAAGCATAGCTTCTATGATATCAGCCTCAAAATTGCTGGTGCGAATTTAGAAGCTTTTTTCCCCTTCTTAGTCAGAAATCCTCTTACAATAAGACCCTGAGAAAAATAGATTTAAAGACTGTATTTTAAAATAATTTTGTTGTTATTGTTGTTTTTGTTGTTCTGTTTTTCTTCCTCGGGCGGATTGCCCTGAAGATGTGTTAGAAATTAGAGCCTTATTTCCAGTGCAGAAACAACCATTCTCGCTTCAGTGTTGTCCTTAACCTGACTCCTGTTCACACACTGTCTAGTCAACATGCAAATGTCTGGTGTTTTGTGCCAGGGCTTGCCGGCCCAGCCATCACTGGAAGTTTGTAGGAAACATCATCCAAATATGTCCTCAACGGAGCAGTGTGGGTTTTCTAAGGGACTTTATATCATCTTATGTATTTAAAATGCTATAAATATATGCTGTGGTGCTGTTGACAGATGGAAACTAGTGTTTTTAACAAGTTGATTGTAAAGGTGGCAGATTCCAGGAAAACAAAACAAAACAAAACAGATTTTCTTCTAATTCTAATTCGTGTTGGATATACATCTGTATACTTAAAGAAATGGTAGGAATTTCAAACTTTTATCCAAAGTGACATTTGCAGAAATCTGGGTATTTGTCTTTGCAACTGGAGAGCACGTACAAACGTAGAAGCTTATATATCAGAGAAGTGCCCCACTTGTCCATTTGCTTGTATTTGTGAGGTGTAAAGACGTCATATGCTGCCAGCCATGCAGACTGTCACTGTTTTTGGAAATACCTTATAACATGTTTCTTTTCTCACTATTTTTTTTTTTTTGCTTTTATTATCTCTAACATGCAAGTGTGCTTGCAGACACAACAGTTCAGCAGCACAAATGGCTGCTACTCATTGAAAATATGGCTCTTAAGACTAAGCTACAGGAGGCCCTTTCTCTATATTCTCCAGAGGTGACCTCTGTTTGTACTAACACAGTCTTCAGTACAAGGCTTGCCTATGCTTGCAGCTTTGCCACTATTCCATCATTATTTCCATTGTTAGCTCATGGCACAGATGCCTTAGTGATGGGCACATTACGAATGCACATGCAAGTCACTTGCAGGCACAGGAGGAATCTGTTTTGTACAAAACATGACCTTAATTTGCGTAACTGTGGTTGCTGGAGTGCAAACGTTTTGCAATGCTACTGTATGAGCAAGAACAAGTACTTCAAGGATTACTACAAGGATTCTCCAATACAGAATTCTTGCTGCTGTTTTGTGTTCAGTGCATACAGGCTGGCTTTGCAGAAACTTTGCACGTGCAAGGCTATAGAGATGTGTGAAAACACCTTTGAGATTTTCCCTCGAAGATACACCCTGATATATGGTTGTTGTGTTTTGTGTGGTTTGGTTGGTTTGTTTTTATTTAATTCAAGCTTTTCTTTGCTGAAAGATTTTTGCCACTAGTTGCAGGCTTCAGAGTCAGTGATAACATTGCAAAAGCACGTCTGAAATGTAACTGTGAATGTTTTAGGATCCTAATTATACTTTTGTTTCTTAAAGTCTCTGTCAGGCTGATTTCTGCCTAAAGAGCAGCTTGTTAAACTGGCAGTGAGCAGGCTGGTGATGTGGGTAGGGAAACTGTTCTGAAAAATAACGACCTTTCCTTCCACCAAGGACATCTGCCCGCTCATTACTGTGATGGTGTGAAGTTGGAGAATCCCTCAGGTGTCCTTGCTCAGTCTTGCTGATAGATAACCAGAAAGCCTCATCTCAAGCAGAACCTCGTATGTGAATGTTGGCACAGTGAGTCACGCATGTATCCCCTCCAGGCTTAATTACGCAGCACAGAACAACTGGGAGTAAAAGTGGAGGCCTAGTAAGATTTAGGCTCTGGGAGCCCTCACAAGCACTGCTCATTCCTCCAGCACGTAGTCAACAAAAAAAAAAAAAAAAAAAAAGTACTTCCTAATCCTGGCTTTGCTCTTCTCTGCTCTAAAATAGTTCAGGACTAGGGTTCTCCACATTGTACTGTTAACCTCCTCCAACCACAAAGACCACTTTGTGGCCCCATCCAAACATTATTTTGAGCAAACACAAACATGGCAACTGCTTATACCCCTGCTGGAAGCATTTTTCAGCTGTGTTTAGGGTCACAGACCTTGGTTTGAGAAAAGGAAGTTCAGTCCAAAAGACCACTTCTCTCTGCATAAAAGTATTGCACTGATAACATCAGTGCATTAATTTTGCTTGGTCAAGGGCAAGACTTCATCTCAAGTAAAGCTCTGTAAGAAACCACTATCAAAATAAATCAGAATAAGCATTTTGCAAGAGAGGGTAAAGTTAAAGGAAAAAAAAAAAAAGTAAGCTTGTACTTACTCATTAACTTCTTACATTTCAGTGCCTTCTCTCCAGGAAAATGGAAGAAGTGAAGGTTGTTTCTGATCTAGAAGGGAGTTGTTGGAAGTCTTGTCCATATAGTAAATCCATGTTGGCAGAGGTTTATTCGTGACAGAGAGTTACTCATCTGAATAATATCTTAATTAACCAGAGTTCATATTTCATGTGCAGATTTCCCAAATCATTGCACTGACCAGGAATCTTTTCCAGATCTTGCAGTGCTTGGAGCATTGTTCCTGACATAAGAGCCTCCTTCATTCTCATTCTTGTCCTATAGTAACAAAGTAAGAAGAAACACAAGTTCTGTTTTCCATTGCGCCTTATGATCAGCTCTGGGTACTGACTCAATTTGTGCCTCTGTTCCCACCACAAAAAAATCATGATTACGCAAAGTTGCTTTTTGTTAATAGAGCCAGCACTTGCCGTCCTGATAAAAGCATTCTCCTCCAGGCTGTTGTTTTCTCAAGACTTACTGCTGCTACTGTGTCTCAGGCAGGCTTCATGGTCTTAATACTAAAGTGTTTTTTTTTTGCTGAGGGAGTTATTCATAAAGGTGGTAGATTCAACGCTGTTTTTCCTCCCACGTGCATGTGTGTTTCTTTCCTGGTCTCTCTTAGAAATGCTTTCCTCCTGTTACCATACGTCTCATTTCCAGGTATATGGAGGATGCAATATTATGTATTCGAGATGTAATTTGGCAGAACAATGAATGATTTTATTTTCAGGATACTGTCTGTCTGGATAGAAGATGAAAATATGTCATCTCTTGACAAACATTGACTGGATCATAGTCTTTTTTTTTTTTTTTGATATTGGGTTACAGAAATGGCTTTGAAGTCAATTGATTTATATCACTTCTGTCCCATTTTATGATCTGTTCATGCTGGTGCACTGCAGCATTTAGCCAGGCTACACCGATATTAAAAAAATCTGTGTTTGTGTGATACAGTGCCTTATTACATTATAATGGGCAAATTACTGCTGTTTTTATTCCTGTTAGGATCAGCAGTAATTTAAGCTCAGTTGTAGCTGCTTCATACTAATATTCAAGTGGTTATGTGCTCTGAAATATTATGGTGTTCCCCACCTGTCTTCCCTTATTTCTGTGCAGTCTCTCTCAACTGGCTGGTCTGTCTTACCTGGGTGCCTGCTGCTGCTTTGGATTCAGGTGACCAGCTCTCATCTTGTTTCAGACACACAGACACAGACACAGATTTCTAGGTTGGAAGAGACCTCAAGATCATCAAGTCCAACCTCCGACCTAACACTAAGTACTCCACTAAACCATATCGCTAAGCTCTACATCTAAATGTCTTTTAAAGACCTCCAGGGATGGTGACTCCACCACCTCCCTGGGCAGCCCGTTCCAATGCTTAATAACCCTTTCGGTAAAGAAGTACTTCCTAACATTCAACCTAAAACTCCCCTGTCGCAACTTTCGCCCATTCCCCCTCATCCTGTCACCAGGCACGTGGGAGAACAGACCAACCCCCACCTCGCTACAGCCTCCTTTAAGGTAACTGTAGAGAGCGATAAGGTCGCCCCTGAGCCTCCTCTTCTCCAGGCTGAACAAGCCCAGCTCCCTCAGCCGCTCCTCGTAAGACTTGTTCTCCAGACCCCTCACCAGCTTGGTCGCCCTTCTCTGGACTCGCTCGAGCACGTCCATGTCCTTCCTGTAGCGAGGGGCCCAAAACTGAACACAGTACTCAAGGTGCGGCCTCACCAGGGCCGAGTACAGGGGCACAATCACTTCCCTAGACCTGCTGGCCACACTGCTTCTTATACAGGCCAGGATGCTGTTGGCCTTCTTGGCCACCTGAGCACACTGCTGGCTCATATTCAGCCGACTATCAACCAATACTCCCAGGTCCTTCTCGGCCAGGCAACTTTCCAACCACTCATCTCCCAGCCTGTAGCTCTGCTTGGGGTTGTTGCGCCCCAGGTGCAGGACCCGGCACTTGGCCTTGTTGAACTTCATACAGTTGACCTCAGCCCATCGCTCCAGCCTATCCAGATCCTCCTGCAGAGCCTTCCTGCCCTCGAGCAGATTGACACACGCACTTAGCTTGGTGTCATCTGCAAACTTACTGAGGGTGCACTGGACACCCTCATCCAGATCATCGATAAAGATATTAAAGAGGACCGGCCCCAGTACCGAGCCCTGGGGGACACCACTTGTGACCAGCCTCCAACCGGATTTGACTCCATTCACCACAACTCTCTGGGCCCGGCTATCCAGCCAGTTTCTAACCCGGCGAAGCGTACGCCAGTCCAAGCCCCGAGCAGCCAGTTTCTTGAGGAGAATGTTGTGGGGAACGGTGTCAAAAGCCTTACTGAGGTCAAGGTAAACCACATCCACAGCCCTTCCCTCATCCACCAAGCGCGTCACTTTGTCATAGAAGGAGATCAGGTTCGTCAAGCAGAACCTGCCTTTCATAAACCCATGCTGACTGGGCCTGATCGCCTGCTTGCCCTGCAAGTGCCGCGTGATGACCCTCAAGATAATCTGCTCCATGAGCTTTCCTGGCACTGAGGTCAAACTGACAGGCCTATAGTTCCCCGGGTCTGCCCTCCGGCCCTTCTTATAGATGGGCATCACATTGGCTAGCCGCCAGTCAACTGGGACCTCCCCCAATAGCCAGGACTGCCAATAAATGATGGAAAGCGGCTCGGCCAGCTCCTCCGCCAGTTCTTTCAGTACCCTCGGGTGCATCCCATCCGGCCCCATCGACTTGCGCACATCCAAGCTCCTTAGCAGGTCGCCAACCATTTCCTCATGAATAGCGAAGGCCACATCCTGCTCCCCATCCCCTTCCGCCAGCTCAGGGCACTGGGTATCCAGAGAACAACCGGTATTGCCGCTAAAGACTGAGGCAAAGGCGGCATTAAGCACCTCAGCCTTTTCCTCATCCTTAGTAACTAGGTTTCCCCTCGCATCCAGTAAAGGATGGAGATTCTCCTTAGTCCTCCGTTTCGCGTTGATGTATTTGTAAAAGGACTTTTTGTTGTCTTTAACGGCAGTAGCCAGATTGAGCTCCAGATGAGCTTTGGCCTTTCTAATTTTCTCCCTGCACAGCCTCGCTACATCCTTGTAGTCCTCCTCAGTGGCCCGCCTTTTTTTCCAAAGATTATAAACCCTCTTTTTTCTGCTAAGCACAAGCCGCAATTCTCTGTTGAGCCAGGCCGGTCTTCTTCCACGCCGGCTCGTCTTTGGGCACGTGGGGACGGACCGCTCCTGTGCCGTTAAGATTTCCTTCTTGAGGAGCGCCCAGCCTTCCTGGACTCCTCTGCCCTTCAGAACCGCCTCCCAAGGGACTCGGCCAACCAGCGTCCTGAGCAGCTCAAAGTCAGCCCTCCGGAAGTCCAAGACAGCAGTTTTACTGGTCCCCTTCCTGGCCTCGCCAAGAATAGAGAACTCTACCATTTCGTGGTCACTCTGTCCAAGACAGTTTCCGACCACCACATCTCCCACCAGTCCTTCTCTGTTTGTGAAGAGAAGGTCTAGCGGGGCACCACCCCTGGTAGGTTCACTGACCAGCTGCGTCAGGAAGCTATCTCCCACGCTCTCCAGAAACCTCCTAGACTGCTTTCTCTGTGCCGTGTTGTGTTTCCAGGATATATCCGGGAAGTTGAAGTCCCCCACGAGGACAAGCGCCGACAATTTTGCAACTTCTGTCAGTTGCCTATAAAACTCCTCATCTGTCTCCTCATCCTGGTTCGGCGGTCTATAACAGACCCCGACCAGGACGCTAGCCTTGCCGGCCTTCCCGTGGATCCTAACCCACAGGGATTCAACCTTATCATTCCCAGCCTGGAGTTCCACAACATCAAAAGATTCTCTAATGTAGAGAGCCACGCCACCACCCCCTCTGTGCTGCCTGTCCCTCCTGAAGAGCCGATAGCCAGGCATTGCAGCACTCCAGTCGTGGGAGCGGTCCCACCACGTCTCTGTGATGGCAACCAAGTCGTAGCCTTCCTGCTGCACGATGGCTTCCAGCTCCTCCTGTTTGTTACCCATGCTGCGTGCATTAGTGTAGATGCACTTCAGCTGGGCCATCGCCTTCTTCCCCAGCCTAGCCATTGTTTCCCCCGGCACGGCTCCAACAAGCCTTGTTTGAGCCCCATCCCCCTTCTTGCCTAGTTTAAAGCTCTCTCTATGAGCCCCGCCAGCTCCTGGCCTAGGATCCGTTTTCCCCTTGGAGATAGGGACCTGTCTGGGACCATCAGGCCGGGTGCCGAGTAAAGCTCCCCATGGTGAAAAAACCCAAAATTTCTGTGCTGGCACCAGCCTCTGAGCCACCTATTAACCACGTGAGCTTTCCATGTCCTCTCCGTGCCTCTCCCTTCCCCCGTAGGGATAGATGAAAACACCACCTGCACTCCCGCTCCCTCCACCAATCGTCCCAGCCCCCTATAGTCCTGTTTGATAGCCTTCAGGCTTCTCTTTTCAAGATCATCACTGCCAGCCTGGACTATCAAAAGCGGGTAATAGTCAGAGGGGCGAACCAGGTTTGGAAGCTTCCTGGTAACGTCTCTGACCCTGGCCCCAGGCAGGCAGCAGACTTCCCTATGCGTGGGGTCAGGCCGACAAATAGGGCCCTCCGTTCCCCTGAGGAGGGAGTCGCCCACAACAATCACTCTTCTTTCTTTCTTGGTGGAGGCAGTCCTGAGGCGTGGAGTCAACCTCCTCACCTCAGGCATCCTCCTGGGTAGGCTTCCTACCTCGTCCTCACCCACCGGTCTCTCAAGCTCCAGGGCCTCAAACCTATTGTTCAAGGGCACCTGGGAAGGCAGCGCCAGAAGGGGAGGGCATCTCCTGCGAGGTCGAGAAGGGACCTGTCTCCATTCCTCCTCAACTCGCAGGTCCCCTCCCTCTGCCCGATGGCAACAGGGCAGGGGGTCCACCCCCCTTTGGGGCGTCTCACCCTGGTCCCTCTCCCTCCTAGTTTCAGTGCTAGTCCACTCATAGCAAAAATCTGTATATTTAGTTCACATTTGAGCATGCATTTCTAGAGCATTTTTTTTCCCAGCTCTGTGCTCTGCAGCCTCCTGGATGCTTTCAGCTGGGCCTAACTTAGCAAGAAGTGATTATTTGCCTCTACTCAGCAGTTGTAAAATGACATCTGAAGTACCGTGCCTGGTTTTGGGCTCCCCAAAAGGCAGGGACATACTGAAGAGTATCCCAGACATATCCCAGAGAGTGCCAACAATATACACAGAGGGCTGGAGTAGAGGATGTATGAGAAGAAGCAGAAAGGGCTCTTGTAATGAAGAAAAAGTGGTTGGGGGATCTTGCTGCTGTCTACAGTTACCTGATGGGATGGGACAGAGAAGTCAAAGCCAAACTCTTTTCAAAGGTGCACAGTGACAGCAGAAGAAGCAGCAGACACAGATTGAAACAAATGAAATTGTGATTACATATATTTGGGGAAATATAAAAAATATAAAAAAAAAAATTCACCGTGGGTGTGATCAGACACTGACACAAATTGCCCAGAGTGACTGTGGGATCTCCATCCTCAAAGATACTCAAAACTCCATTGGAAAAGGACCTGACCAGGTTCTTTTGAGCAGCAGGTTGGACTAGGTGTTCCTAGCAGTCCCTTCTAATGTCAGTTATTAATCTTATTAAATTAACTGTAGATTTTATGGGCAGCTTTGGAGGTCTGGATGAGAATCTCTGAGATTTGGTCTTCAGTGAAATAGGATTTGGGAGGATAGCTAAATGGCTGAATTAAATTCCCCTCCAGAGTTTCATACACAGTGGCACCGAAAGAGAGAAGAGAAGGATGGTGGCTTGCAAGACAGCAGAGGACAGAAACCAGAACTGTAGCCCATATTCTGTTTTTAGAGGACTTGGACAGGAATTGGGCACCACATGCCACTGCTGGACCTGCAGTTTGTTTAGGATGCAGCTAACAGATGAAGAATGTGGAGCCCTGGGAGACTTATGTCCCCTGCCATGGGTGCAGTAAGCTGGATCCTGAACAAGGTGCTCATGGCTAGGCAGGGCTGCCTGACGTGCTTTGCTCCCTGTCCCCCTGCCTGCCTGCCTTCAGTCTCAGGGAACCCCCAGGCTGTTGGCAGCACAGCGGGGAGGCTGGTGAGTATCACCACATTCGCCTCTGTTACAGACTGCTGGCATCATGTGCTATGGCATTTACCGGCTATTTATTACTTTTTCCCTAAGTTGCATGTTACTGTCTTGGGTGGATGTGAGCCAGATTCCAAATCCTGCCCTTCCTTCTTCCTTCCTGCTTGTTCAAAATCCAGCTGTACCCAGTACATATAGCAGTGCTGACCCTACAGAGCCCATAACAGACAGCTGCACTCCCTAACCCCTTTCTTTCCTGTTTCCCTCACTCATTTTTCATCTGAAGCAGTTGTTTCTGGTGCTCAGTATGGGAACCATGCTCCTCCTGTCCCAGAGCAGAAACTTTCTGGCCTCTGCCATCAGTCATGCAGGGAGTTCATGTGCCAGCTGCACCAGATTAGGAAAAGAATGACTTGTACCGTAAGCGTGTGCAGTGAGAGCCAGCTACTCCGTAATTCAGTTTTCAAGTCTCTAACACGTTTTGATCAAACAAGTAATTAATTCAGTTCAACATTTCAAGTTTGTAATGAACAGCAATCTCAGGAAGGCTCTGTTCAGCAATAAAAATCCTAGGAAGTCCTTATTTTTCAGTGTATATATATATATATATATGTATATAGTCTTCTGATTGGTAAATTTTTTTTTTTTTTTTTTTTTTTTTTGCTTTCTGGTCATGTGTCCTCTGTGTCACAGCTGTCTGGGGAAGGGCAAACAAAAACATTAGGCTGCCTTTGTGAATATTCACTTCCCTTCTCCATACAGCAAAATTTCCCTGAATTACTGTCTGTGGATACCTTTGCCCCATGGCCCCTTTGCTGCATCTGGTCCCTGGATCAAGGAATCACTGTGGAATCAACCCTACAGAGGAACAACAATCCAGGCACTGTAGGAACTGTAGAAGAGCTACAAAGTCCCAAACTTTGTGCTCTGAAGGTCACTAAGAAAATAAGAGCTAAAAAACCCCCACAACCCTATGATGTGCAGAGGTATCCAAAAGTGGAAATAGAGTGCAGAGTTATGGTATTTTCTGCCATGAAAAGCTGGACAGTGAACGACATCTGCATTTTCCTTGCCTTTTGACTAAGATCTGTGAAAGGATCCTCCAGGACACCACTGTTTTTGCAGCATTTGGCAAAGCTGTGTGAAGAAGTTTTGACCTTCTGGGAGCCTCTGGAAATTGAAGGAGGCATGACAATATTTTCCTCTGGGACATTTTTCTCCCAGGAAAATAAAAATGACAGTAAGGGGACATTCCCTTTATGATCACGGTAGACTTGGACTAAGAGTCTGCAAGCAAAAGGTTTTGCTGTGGTGGAGTGTAAGCTTGATGTGTGAATTAAAGGTAGGGAGCAAAGAGCTAAACAAAAGTGAGCAGCTCTCTTCCGTCAGACCTCGGGGAATAGCGGTCTGTGGAGTCAAGTGTCCCTGTGTGCCCCAAGCCAAGTGTTGGCTCGCTGGGGGCCCAGGAATTGCAGGGGTGGAAAGGACAGGCTGCCAAGCCGGCCATGCTGATTCAGGCCATTTTTGCAATATGCTGAGAGTTAAACCTAGTGAACTTCTGTCAGAAAACAAACCTTTTGTAGTTGCTGTGGGTTTTATGCATTTGCACCATCAAAAAAGAAAAAAAAAAGGTATTGTTCTGAAAGCTTTTTAATTTCCCCCCTTTAAGTTCTGTTCCTGCATTATAAAAAGGCATCATCTTCTGCTTTTAAAATGTACTGTAAGCAGTAAGTCTTGCATAACAAATGCTACGTTAAGATAATCAACCTCTTCAGAGCAGTAGGTCATGGCACTGAAACTGGCTGTTCGTGAATGCAAAAGTTCCCCAGCTCCAGAAATCCTTGATAGTACACAAATCACTCTAAACAAACCCAGGGAGAAATAATCTCCCCTTTCCCACTGCTCCCTTGCAGTGGGAAAGGCCTTTTGCTATCACTGATTTTCCCCCAGAGTGAAATCGCATCCACCATTCAATACAAAATTAATAAAGGTATATAGAGCATGTTGAGCAAACACTGACATATCCCCAATGGTGAATTTACATCCCCCCTTTCTGTTTAAAATTAATAAAGGAAGACAGCATACAAAACCAACACCAGAGAGTATAAAAGCCCCACACGTAGAGTCCATCATAGCCTGGCACTGGGAAGGAGTTGCCATACCGCTGTAAGCAACTCCAAGTGCAAGGCAAAACACGTGTTGAAAATCCTATTTTCTTTTCTCAGCTGGGTTCGGGAGGGCTCCTGATAACATGCCCTATGGATTTGTCACTTGGGAGGGGGCATCTCGTGGGTTATTCATTGTGTTCGCAGCGTTCCTGTGCCATTAAGCTCCCCTTCCCTTGTTCCTGCAGGTGATGCGCAGGATAAAACATACTGCTGTAATCTGAGGCTTGCTTGGCTGCATCCCGCCTTACTGTTACCTTCTGCCCTTCAGTCTCCCAAAGGTGCACTCCGCTGTCATTTGCCTGTGTTTATGAGACTGTAAAATTTTCCTGTGATCTGAATAGCCAGCAAAAGGCTTCATCAACCATGGTAATAGACCAGAGACTGCCAGAACAAGAGAATGCAGACACTATTAATGTCCGTCACGCTGGTCCCCTCCAGCGAATTGTCCTATTTTCGTACAGGAAATAGATGGGAATTTCTGAATGAAAATGAGAATTTCAACCTGGGTGGTTACCCAGTCCTCAGCAGGTAGGTTCCTCCTCATGCAATGGGAGGCCAAGCATGGAGACCGAATACCAGGAGGATGGGGCTGTAGTAGTCACCCAGCAGCAAACAAGGGATAATCCTTTATACTCAAAGTGATCAATAGTCTCTTCTTGACTGGCCACTGTTAGCGCTGTACCCTTCAGAGCCATGCAGACCTCCTTGGCAAGCGCCAGCCATTGATCTGGCTGCAGGCAGCATCCACAACTGATCGGGTGCAGTTGGGAGCTGTCAGTTTTCAAAATGGTTATGGCCACATATTTCTGAAGAGAGGGGAGAGTTGTCTTGTATTGCATGCTGGCTTCAGGTTAAGCTTTTCTTTATCGCTCTGATGTTCTGCAGACAACACCGGTTACCCCCAGGTTCGCAGCGCCAGCTTCTCCCACCAGTTAATGCTTATTTTATGAGCCTAGAAATGATGCTGCACAGAGTGGAGCTGTGCCAAGAAGAGTTGTTCCTGCTTGTCTTCATCCTTGTCTTTTTTTTTTTTTTTTTTTTTTTTTCTGTGCTTGTTGTGGCTGAAAGGGGGGGAGCGCTGTAGCTGTGGCAAGGAAAAGCAGCCCAAGCTGCTTTGTAGAACGATGGCTGATTTGCAGATTTGCAACTGCCTGCGAGAATGTGTCAGTGGCAATGTGTATCTCAGGCTCTTCTCATACCAAATCTTCTTGTTGCTGTTAAGAGAAACAGTGCAGCAGTCTGCGCCACTCTGGTAGAGGTCTGGAAATGGCACTGAGTGCCCCAGAAGTGGGAAAGTGGGACCCATTTTGGCAATGGCTTGCAAGGATCCTGGAGGTGTTTCAAATATGGTCTACCCAGTGTGCAGGCGATGTCCCCATATCTGTCACTATGCATCCCATTGTCCCCTGTGGGGCAGACCCACAGCGTCCACAGGCTGGCAGCAGCTCAGTGGGCCCTGGGCACATTGCCAGGCTGCTAAGACGTGAATTTCGGAGGCGTATTTCATAAACAATGCCTTGGAGCTAACTTAAAGGTGAGCTGTTTGTTTGGATGAGGTGCCTGTGCATTAGGTAGGATGAAGCTGTTGCAAGAAAATCCCTTCCTGTAGGCTAGTCTTTAGTCATCTTTGTAACCTTTGTCATCCTCCCCTCCCTGGGGAGTCTTCTGTGTGACCTTTGCTATTCTACCAAGGCGTGTCATAAATTATAATTCTTTTAAATGGCACTTAGGCTGTCGTAACGGCTGCTAGCCTTGAAGATTTGCAGTCTACCCTGTAATTTTGAGAGGAAAAAAAAATGGCTAAGTGACAGAAGAAATATTGTACTTCATGATAAAACTACTTTTGTGTTTGGTTTTCTGCTCAAGTCATTCATATCGCTGTCACTAACCTCATTCAGGTCAAGGGCTTGAGGCAGAGAACGGGCGTAATATTTTTGGTCAGACCGATGCATCTGATTATTACAAACATCTGTAATTTTGAAATTGAAATGAGTGTTGTCTTAACTCCTCAGGCAAATAATATTAAGGCATAATAGATTACTGAAGTTTGCATTTCTTTTGGCAGTTTGAAGCAAGGCTCTTTTGGCTCGTTATTCCAGACATTAATGAACCTGCTAACAAAAAGGGAGCTTCTCCTTATGGCTGCAGTTTGGATCCCAGATCCTGCAAACTTCATAGGAAATTCTGTGGGCCAAGGAGTTGAAACAATAAAGAAAAAAAATTAATCAAGCACACATTAAATGTGAAGTGTGGAAAAAAACATCTGCAGCACTCAGTGGATGTCTGGGCAACATACTTGCAGTGCTGCTTTGCCAGCTTACATCTGGAGTGGTTCATCAGAACAGAACAGATGCTAGTGTGAAATAGGTCATCATAGCAGCAGGGCATTAGAACAGAGACATTTCTTTCTTTCTTGCAGTAACAGCTATTCCTTTTTATTCACACCAATTACGAAAATGTTAGCCAAGTCTGAAATATGAATGCATGTATTGTGACAAGCCAATGCTCTTAAAAGGCGTCAAGGTAAAAACCAACCTAACAAGGAAGCTTCAGAGAAGCGTGCCTTTCACAGTATGGACCGACTATCCTTTAACAGGCATAGTTACTGGTCTTTGTTGAGATTATGATTTGTTTTTCTTGCCTCATTTTTGTGTTTCAGTAGAGATGTTGCTGAATGCCTTCTTGGTGGCAAATGCCCAGAAGCAGAGATGCTAATTCACAGGAGTTTCATCAGTCATTTCAAAGGAGAGGTCACACAGATAAGAAAAATGAACAGTACGCAGTATGTGAAGCAGTGACATTCAATGAGTCCTTGTCACTAGCAGCCATTAGCATGCAAGCCTGCTGTTATGTTTCAGTGCTTTATGTGCTTTTCTTGACCAGGCAGGGAGCCTTCGGAGCACTGTAGCAGTTAATACCATACAAGTTATTGTTTCTTTCTTGAATGCCTTATATTTTTAGTACCATTTAGATGCTTCTTGGTCCCCTTGTGCATCTAAAATTTTAAAGAGAATCAAAGAATGCATAATTTATATCTGTCCCAGAGGTAATGGAGTGACTCAATGATATCTGTGAAGGGGATGATTTTAAATTTCATGTCTTATGCAAGAGGTGGTTTTTGTACGAAAACTGCAAGAATTGGCCTCGGGGATACCCAGATAATTATCCTTATAACAACGGGCGTGGATTCCAGGGGGATTATAGCTGAAAGCTGTTGTGTATTGGACTTACCCTTGTGTATCATAGTTGTCATAATCGAAAACATAGCAACTGATAGATCTTGGGGAACATAACTTGTATTTTGACTTTGAGTAGCACATGCAGGAGGTGTGAAACGACAGGTTTGCCTTGACTCTGTTGAAGAACTCATGCAAGACATAAGGCATTTGTTTACTGCTGAAATTTTTTCCTTTGCTTAAAAGAAAAACAATTGTTTACTATGTTGGGCAGAACCCATCAGTACATGCTTTATCACACAGCACAGTTCCACTAGACTATTTCTGGTTTCATTTACCAAAAGCCTAGAAGTGCCATGGCTAGAAATAAATGTCTGCTTCTTTGATATGCTATATGTTTGAAAATGCACTTTAAGGTCTGTATTACAGACAGTTCAAAGGGAATATAAATTGGTTCAGTATTCTCTCTTTTTTCTTTTCTTTCCAATGTAGTCCAATATATTCATTGCATTTTTATCAGGACTGTTTTCAATAACATGTCTTTAAAAAGAACTTAGCATTTTGTATTTTATTTAACTTGGGCTTTGTTATATTTAAATAATTGTTATGATCTTGCTGCTTCCGTAGTTTAAAATGTTTAACATCCTCTAAACCAATTCTAAACTGGCTTTTAGCATTGCGTATCCAAGGAGACAGCTGATATTATTTTCTTTTCCTTTAGAAACTCTCTAGGTTTAACTATTCTTTCTACTTCTTGCAGGATTGGCCATGAGAATTTGTAACGTTTCTTTGGAAATATAGTGATGGGGCCGCTGAGAAGTCACCTGCTTTTGTACAGGTCTGTAACCCCTACTGCATTCTGACTATTTCACCATGCGGATTCCTGTGCTGATTTGTTACCTTTTTTATTTATTTATTTTTTTTTCATCTCAAATGCATGCAAGTGAAATGAAAGTCTAATTTTAATCTGGAGCAAGTGTTACAGAGAATGATTTTAGTTTCTTGCAAAATATTTAGGATATAACTCTATTCTGTTACCGTTGTATAAATGTAGGGTAACCCATTCATCTTTCCTTTGAAGTGAATTATTACAGCTTATAGAGTTGAACTGCAGAAAGGAATTGGGCCTGTAAGTCATTTTCACCTCACCACTATGTCTTTCTATGTGTGTTGAAGCTGCAGTACCCTAAAAGGCGCTGCAATCGATGGCTCCCACCCAGGTTGCTAATATGTGAGTGGCTGTCCCACAGCTATTGCTGTGGATATTTCTGGAGGCACAGTCAGCAAAGGGTCAGCAGAATTGCTGGAGCTTTCAGATCAGGAAGAGAGGTTCAGGGAAAGTTTAAGAAAATATATATTTAAAAAAAAAGTTGATATTTAAGAAGCTGTAAAAAGAGCGTAATAATAATAGCTTGACTCCTGTAGTGTCAACATGGCAAGGGATGCTGAGGAGGCTCCAGCTAATGCTGTGTCCTTGTCAGCCAGAATGATAGTGTTATAAGCATAGTGGGCCATGATCACAATGATTTAGAGGGTAGAAAACACTCCCCTGCATTTCAATATGTTTTTCTGTGCAGGTATGTAACAGAGAAAAATTTGATTTCTTACTGCTTTCAAAGGTAGTACTGAACAGCATTTTTACAGAAATTTGGTCAGATAAACCAATGGGAAAAAACTTCTATCTAGGTAGAAAAGTTGCTATCAGAGCACTCTAAGGGCTTGTGAGAGTTGTATGTGGCCCTAAATAATTTTCAAAAACAGTCGTGCTTCAGTATGCTCTATTTCGTTCACTTTGTTTACCTATCAGCACTGTGGGAATAATTGATTTTCTTGTTGCCTCTGTGCAGTCACTTAGCGTTCCATTAGTGTGTATGAATTCTGTAGGGAAAGTGGCTTGTAAACCTTAAACAAAAACAAACCCAGGTAGATTTAGGGTAAGACAGGTATCCAAAACTACCCTTAATTCATTATCAGAAATTATTATCAGTTGGTAATACACTTTAATGCAACCCCAGCTCCAAAATGCTTTACAAACTATTTGAACCTAGATGTAAACCTCACACATGGCTACAGCTTCTGTAATGAGCAAAAGCCCTAGATCAGGCTGGTTGAGATACTGCAGATACAGATCAGATCGTGATGCCTCAGGCCTCTGTTGAGTGAAAGCTCTGTGCTCAAAAATAAGTAGCTTTTCAGAGTAATTGCACAGCCGTTGAATGATCTCTGTCCTTCTAAAGCTTTATGAATGCACTGTTTCTTTCTTTATTGATGTTGTCCCTTAGGGCAAAATTTGTGTTTTTCTTTGGGGATGGAGGGAGAAAAAAGTACAAGAACTGAAAGGCGCTTAGGATAAAGGGAGAAAACTTGTTGCTCATGTTGGCATTTGGGTTGTAAATCCTTTACTAGCAGCAACAGCTTTATAAAATCTTCCTTTCCAGGCTTGTCTGTGAGTGCTGTTTGAATCACGGCTCACCAAAAACTTCCAAGGGTTCCTGCTAAGTTTGCCAAAGTAAAGTGTGTTTGGGCCTCATGAATTTGATACAAATGCAGTCAACAGCTGCTCTGCAAAGAAGGTTTAGGCAAGTTTGTCTAAAACACATTTTAGAAGTTTCCTTATTCACAAGTCTGATTCCTGAAAAA
This sequence comes from Cygnus atratus, assembly GCF_013377495.2. Classification (NCBI taxonomy): domain Eukaryota; kingdom Metazoa; phylum Chordata; class Aves; order Anseriformes; family Anatidae; genus Cygnus; species Cygnus atratus. The sequence goes on along the minus strand of NC_066362.1, from coordinate 177,761,734 downwards.
TAATGGCTTTGAGATATACATACAAATTGCCATGGTGTCATTTAGAAAGAGGAAAAATAAGTTATTAATTTGATATATGTACATATTAGATTATATATGTACTACATGGCATGAAACATGGTATACTACCATGCTATACCTTTATTATAATTCAGAAGCAATGGAAAACCAATTAAATTGAAAGGCAAGACATTGCTACTGAAAAGGAGATACAAGGTGTAATTTCTCCCTGGAAACTATTGCCCCAAGGTATTATCAAAAGGTGTTGCATTTAACCTGTGCAACAAATAGATATTTACATCAGTAAGATTTCCATTGCAGATACACTTTTCATATTGCACAGTCAGAGAGCAATTACACGGCAGTTGCCTGGCTGAAGGGTGAGCTCACCTGTCCTCCCCCTGGGGTCTGAGTGAAGCTGCTTCTGCAGCTGTGTAGGTATCTATTGTACCACTTCTCTGTAGCATCTGGTCTTGGCAGTGAAGGAAAACAGGATACTGGTCTAGCCAAATAATTCCTTTAATCCTGGTCAGCTTTTTCCACTTATCCCATGTCATCCGCTGCAAATTTTATGTATTTTTTTTTTCTCATAAGTATCTTCTCTTCTTGTACAGTTCTTGTTTTCTTAAACTTTCTCTTATTTCCTGCCTAGATCCCTCATACATTCTCCAGAGAAGCCTCCTTTTCCCCTACACCTTTGTTACTTATCTTTGCTTTGTTGGAATCTCATTCATTTATTGCTGGAGTTTCTTAAATTTACCTGTTAATTTTACCTGTTAAATTTACCTGTTGGGGTCCCTAAATGATGCATTTTTCCCAAGGCCTCTCAGGGTCTCCTCAAATCTTTGCCCTTGACACCCCAATGATGAAACACGTGTCTTGGTTTTAGGGGAAACAGAGAAAAACAAAGGTAGAGAAAAACAAAGGTAATGAAAACAGTTCAGAGCATGGAAAGGAAACGGGCTGCAATGTGGGATGGAAAGTCCCCGTCTCCCGGGCTGTGCTCCTCAGCTATGTCCTTGTGTCACAGCCTCCCGAACCTGCGGTCAGCTGGGGCCAGCTCTCGATGGGGTATTGGTGCACTGAGTGCCACACCGTTGTTTTGCTGCTTCTTCAGGTCATTTTCACAACTATGAGAATAGCGAGCTGGTAAATGTCATGGTGGGGGTGGGGAGAAAGGAGGGGAAGAGCCTAGGGAGAGCACTTTTCTACGTGAGCATGTAAGCATGGCAACCATACCTTTGATCTCCCTACCAGCACTGCACGTGTACCTGGAGAGCCCTGCCGCCACTGTATTAGATATTCATGCCTGCCTTAAAGCCATGCTGCCAGAGAGGCCAAGCCCTTGATGCCACCAGGCTTTGCTCACGGGTCATCTTTCCCACCCGAGGCTGCAAGGGTGATGGCATGGATGGAGGTCTGCAGTGACGGAGCAGAGGCTCATGCATAAGCCAGAACCACAGAGGCAAGCAGGCATGTTATCTCTGTGCACTTTCTGTGAGAATTGCCTGGCTATGAAAAGGGAGAAAGGAAAGGGGATGTTGCTACCTGTAAATATGCCATATGTGCATTTGATGCATGCATTTGAATTATTGAATAGGTGGAAGCCAAGTAGCCTGTTAGCTGGAGAAAATCTATAAGCTAGAAGCTCAGAGAAAATGTGGCAGAATAAAATGAAGAGGATGGGGAAATCTCTCAAAGCTGTCATGAAGGGACAGTTGAATTTTATAGAACAGAAATTAAAACAGGACTGTGAGTTTATAAAGATTAATGTGTTCAAATCTTGGGGTGTACGTACAAGCTGATTTAAATGCAATTATGTACTTTGCTTTTTGAACGATGGTTCAGAGAGCCTGTGACTATCCAACTTTGTTCTTTTGTTGCCTATAGCAAGATAAGGAGCAAGTGATGATTAGAAAAAATAAAATGAACATTTGCTCACCTGAGTAAGAGCTGTGGCCAGAGAAGGCTTTCTGCATTTCATATGGATGCCTGGAAAACAAACCAACCAACCCAGAGAACAAATAGATCTTCCACTGTTTTTATGTTTTAAGTTACTTCCAAGGAGTTTTTAGGAATGGTGGCAAGTGCTTCCTCTGTTAGAGGAACAGCCCAGAAGCATCCTGAAATACCCCTCCCTGTTGTTTAATCACAGCTACATCCCAGAAGGACAGGAAAATGGTGGAGAGATTCCTGCAAACTACCCTAAGGAGTAAGTCTCATTACATGTCACACCCCCATGCCCATCATCGTGTTTCCAAGTGGCAATTAGGTAATGATCTTTGCTGATCTTAACTCCTGTAGCATGATGTAAAAAGAAGGGTGATCTTTTATGCTAGCAGTCAAGGGTGCCCTAGGGACATTGAAAATCATTTGGCTCATTTGCCTGGCTTGCCATCAAGACGTCTAGATAATCTGAGTGATGTTTGCCTAACCTATTCTTTAAAAAAATAAAAATCAAAATCTTCCCATCAAGAAAATTTCAGTGCCACCCGATGCAGTCTCCTCCAGAACTACACTACACTTAGAGGGTATTCCTAAAATCCAAATTATGATTTATTTGCTCCACTGTAACCCATTAGGTGTTTTATTTCTTGTGAAGAGAGGGAAAAGTTGAACATCACTTTCTTTATAGTAAGTAGTCTGCTGAGTACTGAGAGAATGCCTGTATATTGGAGTTGATTTAATTTTTCTGTTTGTTTGTTTTTCAGAATAAGCAATTGCAGAACCTATAGGTCCCAATTCAAAAACTTTTTAAGGTTTTATTTCTTCCTTCTGTGTATCTGCATCCCTCTGTGTACTGCAACTTCTTGACTCAGGCGCCAATGTTAAGCTGAATATTGTCAGTATGACGGTTAAATGGATACAGATTATGTAAAATAAGGCCAACATTTAGAAGCTTGATAACTAATGATGGAGATGTACCCTAAGCTAAAATGACTCCAATCCATATCTTACCTCAGCTTTGTCTAGGTGGAATCCCTGCCAATGTCTTCTCTCTCTTCTCAGTATGATACTAGGTAATGAATGACATTGTTTGAGAGACAATAAGTGTGGAATTGATAGCTCTCAGCATATGGATAACTATACATCTTGCGCCTTTTCATTGCCCACATTCTGGCTACACAGAGATATTTGAACAATAGATGAGGCAAAATGGTGGCCATAGCACATTTCAGAAACAGTAATTGTCCATTCAGGTCCCTTTAAAAGACAGAAAGTTAAGAACTGCTAAGTTTTCTATCACTAGTGTCCTCAGAAGAATCAATCACACATCATGAATAATAATAATAGAAGAGGGAGGACAGCTGCTCAGCCAAACATCATCAGTATTGACACCTTCCAGGAGGAGTAATCACTAATCCCCTTGACCACAGCAGGTGTCACAGCAAGATAAAAGTCATAAGCTCCAGCTCCAGTGAGAGTCTGTTACCTTAGACTGAAAGAGATGAATTGATTTCACTTCTGAAAGGAAGTTAAAACATCTTCTCCAGTTGAGAGAAGGAGAAATCCACTGCAACTGCTACTGTCCAAGTCTCCAGAAACAGCAGTGTGACCTGCAGAGCCTGTTATATATATTAAAAAAAAAAAAAAAAAGTGTTAAGGTGGCCAATTGCCAGCTGAAATGAACAGTTACAATTTTAATTTTTTTTTTTTCCACCACAGCCCGACACAATGCTGGTATTTGTATGTCCTTTCCCTCTTACTTTTTAGCTAAAACATGCGGAAAGGCTACCGGTTCAAACAGTAAACATTACAAGTATTTTTTTGGCTTTGTGCACATGAGGGAGAATGGTGGTGAGCTTGATCCTGCAATTAATATATTTGCAATGCTATTGTCATTACAACCTGTCTGTGATGATTATTCATCTCCTTCTTTCCAGCCTCACAGAAACTCTGACATCAGCTTAATTCAGGAGCCATTTCTGTTTATCTTCAGAACTCAAAACCCAGCAAAGTTCAATCAATATCATAAATAACAGTAAGGCAAAGCCTTGAATTTGATAAGAAAGTTTCAGCTTTCTTTTCAGGCTAATGCATATCATACATTAACACTTTGGGTCTGAAAGTCCTCAGATATAATTCTCCAGATGGACTCAGATTTCTAGAGTCAACCATTGCTTCAGAGAAGAGGGAATGCAAAGAAATGGATTATTAGATGCCACAAGTGAAAAACAAGAAGCAAAACTTAAAGCAATCCACATCAGCATTAATATGAGTTGGTTGACTCTATAGAAGAAATGATCCAGTAATGGCTGTAGGCAACCGCTCAGGAAATAATGTGTTCCTACTTAATGTCATCGATCCCACATTTCAGAAACAAAAAGACCACTGAATATTGTGTTCAAGAGGCTTTATAAGAATCAGAGGAAAGCAATACCAGGCAGTTTGCTCAAACAGCAAAAATGAAAATAAAAAGATGAAAGAAAATCTTGGGTCAAAGCACTCTTTAACTTTGAGCTTTCAGAACATTATTAAAAATTAACCAAGAAAAGGGTAAAGCACTCTATTTCCCCAAATATCTTAAAACTTAAAAAAGGAAAAATAATAATAATAATAAAAAATATCTCCAGCTAACTAGACAGTTTTTTTTCAAATCGTAGAAAATTAGCAAATAGCTGGAGGATCCTACAACTACATCAGCTGTACCGATGCTCTTCCCAGCAGACCTATGGATGACCGACCCATTTCTCAGGGTCTCCACTGATGGCCAGCACTGTACCTCCACTCTGGGCCATTCATTCCAAGGCCTAATTTTTCCTACCATTAGAAAACTGTTTTTCTTATTTCTTGACCTGCAAGTTGCTTCTGTCCTATCTTCAGTGAACAAGGATGGTTTATTCTCATTATTATCTTTTCTTTGTAGCCACCTTGACTATTTTCAAAGTCTTTTGTTATTTTTCCTTCAAATCTTGTCTTCTTTATATTAAACAACATTTTGCTCCTTCAATTTTTGTCATGTTTTGTGGAGTAACTCAGTGTCAATTGGTCATGTCCTCCTTAAAATGTGGCTTCCAACCCGGAACCTAAGGTTGTTCTTGAAGTCTTTCTAAAGGGAAGTAATAAAGCAGAATTCCCTTATGTGTCTTGTAGATAACACTCTTCTCTATATTTCTAATCTGACATTCATGAATACATGACAGTGACTCTGGTTAAGCCTGAGATCCACTGGATAACCTCAGATCCTTCTTAGCAAGACTAAACATCTTTGGTTATTTCACATTTGGTGTTTGCTGAGTTGACTGTTTCCTCTCCCCTCAAAGATAGTTGCCAACAGGTCTAGATTTCCTCAGCTAGTTATATACATATTCTCATGTGAAATTCTTAAGGCCCAGACAATCTGAAAGTTTTAACTTATTTCGGTGCTCTCTAATCTTCTTTTCCCTACTATAACCTGAATTTCTACTCTTTTTTCTCCAGTGTTAACTGTGTTGGCTTTCTGATCACAACTGATCTTTCAAATAGCTTTTCCTCCCATTGATAAGCAAACCAACTCTTTCTTCTTGCTATTGCTAATAGTGGTATTCTTACTATAGCACTTATTTTTCTTATGAAGGTTTTCCACTTTTACATCTCCCTTCCAAAAGTACACTGCAGTGTTACACAGACTAGAGAAAGGACTTTCAAAGACAGCATACAATTTTCATAACATGGGGTTCCACAGAGGCACTAGATTTACAAGAGCAATTGAAGACAGTTATGGCAGTACTTGACAGATAACACACAGATGTCACTATTCTTACATTCTCAGTGGAAAATTGAGTTGATCTAATTAATAACTAGGAACTAGCACCAAAGAGAATAAAGAAAAAAAATTCAGAGGGACCAGAGATCTTGAAAGGAAAGGTTATATGTTAAATCCAGGAGAGGGCTGAATCTAAAACATGGCAACTTGTTCATAAAATTGACAAGTCATGTGGTTTTCTCAGTGGAAACTTAATTTCTCCAAAATGTTCTTCTTTTAATGTTTGAAGGCCACCACTTCACTTATGTAGTTAATCACATTTTTTTCTCAGTTTCTTTTACTCCACTGAAAACATCCAAAGTGCTCTTATATTTCATTCTTCCCTCTTCATGCAGCCTTTAGGGGTGGTAAATAAAGAAGGGGAGAAGGGAAAGATGATTACAGAGTACCAGGTTAAAGACAAAACATCTTCAGCCATGAAGTCTAGAATCATTGTCAAATATATACATATATATATATATATTTTTCCCCTTGGTGAGCTATTCAGCACTCTGAGAAATCCTGGCCAAAGTTCTGCCGACCAGTTGCTGTAAGGTTCTCCTGTCAGTCACATCTGAGTGAAATCAATCACATGCACTGTCTGAGCCCAGTGAACTCTACATTCACAGTAGTCTGAGCATTCTGAGCCTCTGATCTTTCTATAACCCCACCAGGAGCATACCCCTTCAATGCTAGAGACGTTTGCCTCCAGATTTTCTAATGGTCAGTCTTCTTCCTTCCTCTGTATATGCATCTTTGATTTTGCCACCTCTGTTTTTCATTGTAGTTTCTTTCTGTAGGTTCAAGTGCATTTAGATTTCAGTTGGTAAGTGCCTTTTGAGAGCCATATGGCCAGCAGACAGCTTGCAATGCCATCAGGCAGGCCTTTGGAAAAAGTCAGTGTTTGATTGCCCAATGCAACATGCTATTTTAAGGTCTTTAAGTTATAATAGAAAAACTAAGTCTATGCGGGTATGCTTTTTGGCAGTATTTTGTTCGCTTCTATGAAGATATTTCACTGTATGTGCTGACCATTAACTGGACTGCTGACAGTCTAACCACCAAATGAATAGTGGTGTTCTTCAGACTATGGAGTCTAAACCAAACCAAAATTTTGATCTGCAATCTCAGCCCTTCCAGGCATATGCTCAGGCTGCAAAGTTTTTGCCTGGCACTCCCAGTAGAAAGCTGTAACTCAGCAGTCTATGGCCTGGGTCCAGAGTCCATTCCTTTCTCCTCCAGTCCTCCTTCTGTATTTCTTTCTGCAAAATTTCCCCCAAAGTTTGAAATGATTAGTTTATACTCAGATCACTAGGACTCAAGTGGTCAGTGAGAGTCCATAGACCTTCAGATAAGGGTTATGTCTACACAGCTCTCTACTGGTACATAGGAGTTATCTTGGCCCATTTTCCAAGCCAACCAGAAGCTGTGTACCACAGCTAGCATGATGCTGAATACAAACTAATAGATTGCCGTGACTGGCAGTGTTTATTAGCTCTGACTCAGTGCAGTTAACTTGGCCTCAGCACCGATAGAAAATATATGTGGCTTCTAGTTGTCTCCAACCTTAAGCAAAAAAATGCTGCATTTGCTCAGGAAAAGTACAGTCACAACAGAACCCTAGAAACAAACAGCTTTGTAAGCAGTGGAGAAGACTCTTTTAATGGATTAATGTCCCTTGTCCCCTAAAACTCTCACCTCACTTTTCTAGCTCCTTCTTATATCCCATGAGCTGTCACAGGTTGAAAGTGGGTTCAAATTTTTAAACATCCCCTGCTACTGCCCCAGCTCTCCCACCAGAGGTTTAATAGATAGACAGAAACAGGTTCAGTTGAAAATAACTACTAAGAATGAAAATCATACCTGCTTTTTGCTCTTAGACTGCATTTTGATACTTCTTTGAGTATCAAAATTTTGATACTCCTTCGAATATCAAAATCCTATAAAGATCTGATCTCAGAGCATATCGCCTTCAAGCTCTCATTTTCACACTCACCACCAGAGATTACCCTCCCTTCAGCTGTGCTTAGTAGTCTAACAGGTTCCTTCTAAATTGGATCCAAGCCTTTTTTTTTTTTTTAATTTAATTTAATTTATTTTTTAAATTACTCCATTTTGGAGCATGGCCAGGCACATGCTTGAACAGAGGCAGCTGAGGGGAAGTGGTGGAAGGGGGAATATGTCGGGAACAAGCCCTTGGTCTGCCCACCAACATCAAAGGCCTTGTATCCCTCAATGCAGTGCTGTTAGAGAGGCAAATTCCTGCTCCCTACTCCCCATATTTCTACATGTTTTATCTTGTTTTCTAGCTTATAAACTCCTGATCCAAGAGATAAACTGTCCTGTCAGCACAAAACTGAACAAAACGAAAGTGAATGTGTTAGCTGTGGGAAAAAATTACTTAAAAATCAAGAATTTTGCATGTTCTTAATGTCATTCTGTATTTGTGGCAGCATGGTTTTCATGGTTGCATGATCTCCCAAGCACTTGGTGTTCAGATTCCTTAGTCAGTATGGGAAATGGCCAAATACTGCCCTTCAGCTCTTTCAAGTGTAGGAAAAAGAGCAAAACCATTTGATCCCAATAAGGTCTAAATGTGCTTTGATATGTAGCTAAGTCAATGACTTAAGTATCAATAGCACAAGAAAATCTTCAAGGGCATTTGGGTATGTCTGTAGGAAATGACCCATATAACAAGGAGCACAAGTCCCATTACCTTCACGTTTATTTCTTGATGGAGGGAGGTGACAAATATGTCTACAGCATTTTGTACCTGGGTTTGTTATTAGCTCCTTAATGAAGGAAATCTGAGTAATTTGGCTATATTGCCATGCTCTAGCTCTTCCCTGCTCCCCCTTCCAACAGAGACACAGTATAGACAGGGCAATGTTTGGAATGACTGATCTTCAAAGCATGGTTTTGTGAAGAAGCGAAGAGCAGTCACTGCCTTAAGAGAATCTGTCACCTTGTCCTCTAGAAGAAAGGCAACAACAATCTTTTCCAATAATGGGCCTGTTATCTCTCTCTTGGAATTTATCAGGCAAGAAGCATATTGATCCAATTTGCAGGTTGCAGCCTGTAGTTCTCTATACATGTCGAAAACCTTAGCACATGATGATGCCCAGAACTTCTGCATTTAGTTTACAGGCATGCGCCTCCCCCTCCCATCTCCCTTGTGGGCTGCTGTTCTCTTTATGATCCAAGCAACCTGAAGTGGATGAAAAATTCCTCTGTTTCAAGTAATTCATTTTAACTCTCTTCGTTGGGAAATTCTTTTACGATGTTTTTCCTCCTTCATGTCTCACCAGCTGTGAATTCTGAGCAAAAAAACACTGCATGGAAGTATTTATACCCTAGCAAAATTGGATTAATTGGAGTAAAAAAAAATCTAGAACCTGTTTAATATGTATTAATTAATATGTATTGATTGTTGTCATTTTTTTAAAAATTCTTTTTTTTATTATTATTTTTTATTTTTTTAAATTAGTTTAAATTAATTTTTTAAATTTAAATTTTAAATTTAATTTTGGAGCCAGTATTTTTGTTTGCATACAAGTGGCCCTTCCCTTTTAATCCCTGGCTCTGCTTTTTAAGATGTCTATGGTTTTAAACTGACACCTTATCCTTCTCAGAAGGCCCTATTGTAATGATTCACTATGCTTTACTGTCGTAGTGAAACAAAAATGAATGTGAAATCATTTGTTTTTGATCGATTGAGTGTAAGAAAGATAAATCTTCCTTGTTCGTTAGAAACCATTTAAAGAGGCTACTATGGCAACCGAAATTAATGACAAACAAGGAGGCTGTTAATTAATTGTTCAGGCTGACTAGAATAAGAAAATCCTGAGTCTTTGCTGAATCTAGTTACTAGCATCCCAATAGCTCTTGGTTATTTGTTTGAAGAGTCAGTGCTTCTTTTTACCGTACCGAAATAAAAGATGTTTATGATAATAGAATTGAAAGGGCGCACTTCCTCTATTAGCCTTCCCCCTGTGATCACACTGAACATGATCACTAAAGTTTGGGTCATGCTCACAATGATCCCATCTGCTGCTTATAATTTGACTAATAAAGTCAATAATGCCTTTAGGCCATTAAACACATAAGCAAATAGGAGTAGTCCCTGCCCCAATTGGTTCACAGTCTACAAAGCTGATATATGCCAAGCAAAAGTAATACTTTGGGATTCAGGCAAAAAAGGGTATTTCCAATTGCTTTTTAAACTAGATCAGGGATAGTAGCAGAGATATGTTGATATGTGCTAGTGGGTATCAGATGAGGGGAAGAATGCATAATCTCTACAGGAAAATAGGAAGAACCCTTGGGAGGCCTACAGGCAGTTAAGTATATAAACTACAGGTTTCTTTACTGCTGAAGTTGGCATGTTATGCTCTGTAAAGCAGGATTGATGTGTTTTCTACAACAGAAGGACCAGCCAACAAACTCATTCAAGGCGTAACTTATGGAGAGGCTGATCTGCTTTACTTTTTGGAATAAATTACAGTTTGAGAAAATAAATACATCCATATAGAGAGTTCAGAGCACGAAACATTTGGACATTGTTCATTTATGTGTATGCATTTAATTCAAAGATCCAGACATATGGTGGAAACGCATATGGCCAGCACTTCTTAAGGTCAATTGCCATATGGCCAAAATTCTGCCTTAGCAGGGAATTTTGACAGGCGAGTAGCATCTCTGCCGTCTCAGAGTGGGGAGAAGAGCTATCACGTAGCAACAGGATGCTCCTTCTTCCCTCCTTTGCAGGCATTGTTTACTTTCTTGAGGTGTCAGCTTTCCAGCCAGATGACAGTTGACCTTCTAAAGTGTCAGCTGTATGAAATTAGAAGAGTATGAAATATGAACTAAAGAACCAGAGTACCCACTTTGACATCCACAAAGAAATTGTTGCCTCTGAATAAATTAGGAACAAGCTTCCAAGGCTGTGACAGAGATCACGAGTAGTGACTAAACAACCAAGAAGCATGTGCTTTTCTATAATAACTCTACAGTAAAGAACTAAATCCATAGTAGTCACACAAAAGAATAAACCAGAATACCGGTTGCAACAGTAGATTACATTTTGTCCCTAGTGTGAACTCGTCAAGTTATTACTCTAGTGACTCTGTCCCTTGTAGGTTTCATCATTTCTCTATTAGATTGAGAGGTAATACAATAAATCAAAAGTGCTGTGAGTAGGTATTTCTGAAAATGGTAGAGGAACGCTACTGTGCTCCATAGCAACATGTAGGTTGGCTACATCAGATGAAGTCATTTGCCATCCCTTATCTTCTTCTCACAGCCATATATATATGCTGGGAGGGTTACCTACTGTGTAGAACATGTACATGATCATGGTCCCTCCTTACTTGGACAGAACTCCAATTAGCTCTACTTAGAGCTTCCTTCTCCGCCTTGTGGCCAAGAAAGCCTTACAGATATGTGTGATTACAGCTGTATCGAGTATGCAGTGATATGCAGTGTCTGCTGAGAATATGTTTCCCTGCTTCAAAACAGCCTGTAGAATATTTCCCTCCCCTTACTCTTATTTTTACAAATATTAGCTTATGCTTATAACCCTACAGCTAGCTAAAGAGAAGAGGAGAAAGAAGCCTCATTGCAAATAACAGCAAGTGGATTCTTTTCAGTACAATAGTAAAGATACCAAAGGCCATCCTGTTTTCCAGGTGTTCCTCTGGTTCAACCACCTGTGATATCTACACCAAACATGGTATCATCAGTCAGTTACAGTGTGGTGGGTTCATGCATATTTACAATTTGCAAATTATGCCTGTGTAGCTCTTAGTGTAGCTGTTTCTTTGTCTTTCTCCTTTTCTTCCTTCACTAATGATTCAAAACGCTTACATGCCTAGCATCACAGGGCTGTATTCTATGCTTGCCATTTGCCTTTGTACACCAATTAGGTCTTTGTAATTTAAATGATGTTTTATTTCCTGATTTGGAAGCATCCTCGTTGGTAGAATGAGGTTTTCTTCGTCCTGCAACTGTTCTTTGATATAATGATTTATTAAGGTACTAGGAGAAATATTGATCCTGCTAATAGCTTCTGCCTTGCCACATAATGCCTTACATTTTACTCACTGAAAGGGCCATATTCCTTTTCTCATCATCTGATTGACCATAAATGTTTTGGCCTTTCCCCAGCAATTATCACACTTACCAAAGCAGTGGGTAAAAGTCAAGTATTTATAGACTAATTAGAGAAGTCAACATGTCCAAATCATGTGCTTTACATAATACAAAGAGTCATTGGACAGCACTTGGAAATTAGGGAGTGGTTCTATAGTGGTCAAAAACAAATTAGCAAATGTGGAGGAGTTATGTATGTATTATTGATTAGGACTGTCTTTTGGGGAATTACTATGTAGAGTTATATGCTGTACCTGTGATTTATTAGTGGCATTTATGTTTACATTGTATTGGTATTTTCCACTGTGTTCTTTGTCTCTCCTAACCCCCTCTTTCTTTTATTACCCATTTTGAAAAGTGCATTATTCCTATGGTAGCCACAAAAGCTGAAAGGGAATAAAGGACAGCTGCATGAAAGATATGGGACAAGGCTTTTAAGGAACACAGTTTAGTTCACCAAAATGCAGCCAAATGTAAGTGGAGATGCCCTGACCAACTGCAGACCAGATCACCTGCATCTCCAAAGGGGTGCTTAAGGTTCTGGATGCAGCATTACAGAAAACAGTGTCCCTTCATCCTGTCTTTATTTCCCTTCCTCTAATTCAGCACAGTTTCTCACAATGGGGTATGGCAAACCTGAGTCATTTATTTAATGCTAATTTAAAGGAAATTCTTCTTAAGACTGGGGACCTCCATGCCTCAAAGTGTCGCTTAGTCAGTATCTTAACTGTCTAGATTCAGATAAGGTTGAGGTTTCCATACATCACTGTTCCAGCTTTATAATAGTTAATAAAAACAACTTAGTAGAGTAATATTAAGCTTGATGGTTTCAGCAAATTTCTGATTATTTAGGGGTCAGAAAGTCTGCCTGAAGATTATCAGAAATTGTTGGTTTTTTTTTGTTTTTTTTTTTTTTTTGGTGGGTGGCTTTGGTGTCTGTTTTATTTCCTCTAGTGAAGATTGTTGAAGACAGGATACAGAGCAAGTTTCGATTCCATTCAGAAATGTCTATGCTCTTGTGTAACAACATGAGCTCCCAAAACTCTGTCCAGAAAGCACAGAGGAGGAAAGTATGAATGCTGCCTTGGATTAAGATATTTATCTCTAATTTTGCAAGTATTAGTTTGTTTGAAATTTATTTTTAGTTAGCACTTGGTACTTGTGTTTTATTTTGCTCAGAGTAAGCACTGCGGCTAATGAAACTGTCACAATAGTGAGATGACTTTTGTCATCCACATGAGAGCTAGTCATCCTGTATGGAGAGAAATAGGCATTTCTAGGGCAGGAATCATCTCAGCTCTGAACAGACATGCAAAATAAATCAGATTGCACCCCAAAAGTGTTTCTCTCTGTTAATGCTGAAAGGTGCTAGGAGTGACCAGCTCAGAGGGAGGTGTCCACATTCCAGTCAGAGGAACCCATGATGATGTGTTACGGGGGAACAAGTACCCTCTGGAAGTCCCCAAAGGGGAAAAGAGGCTGCTGAGGAGGCCTAGATAATGTGCTTAGATTAGATCCCATTTTTTTTAGAGTATCTAAGAGAGCTTAGCAGAGGTCCACGAGTGTACAAGATGGGCCCTCGCAGATGTAAATCTGTATGGCTCCATTAATGCCAGCAGAGCTCTACTAACTACAATAGCACAGGTCCTCGTGGACAGAGAGATAATTCTCTACCTGAATGGCTGTAGCAGTCAGGTGATTAGATATTATCTTACTTTAAGCAGGCCTGTGTGATGCGTGGTCTTGCCTTGTTCCAGCTACCTACCAGGGATCTGTGGGAAGAATGGATCAGAGCAACCTTTGAAAAGGGGAAAAGAAGACCGATGTGAATGTGGCGGAAGCAGTGTCATGTATATCGTGCTGTGAGAGCAGGGCTCCTTGAGGTCCTTTTTACAAAAAACTGCAAATGGTTGGGTTGTGTGGCACACACTGCCCAGGGCACAACTCTTCCTGGGGCGTTGGGTTTCTATCGTGGAGGCCAATACAGAACAAAGAGAAAGAAGCCTACTCTGTGGTCAGTGTTGTCAATAGATGCCCTGAAATAATTCCTGTAAGGCAATGTATCTTCATCTCCAAATGTTAATTAATAATTGATCTTGTTATGTATGTAGAGAACTCTCTATAATTCAGTTCTCTGTATTTATGTCTCATAAATGACTCTGCCTTGTCAGATTTTATGGTGAAATAGTAGATCCAAAATTAGCATAATGTAACAACCAAATTGTATATATAGCCTTGATCTGCAAACACTTTTGCCCATGAATAATTTGAGTTATTACTACTGAACTCCCTGGGACTCACATATGCTTTTGCAGAATGAGAGCCGCAACGTTTATTGAATTACTTTCTTTCATACACTACATGTGTTCAAATGAAACTAATTTATCTGTCACGTATCTAGGCATCTCTCAGCATATATTATGTAATTAATTTTTTTAAGTGTGGTTCTAATGAATCAGAAGCCTAGATAATGTTTCCAACAGATAGTTAGATAAAACTGAATGTGTTAATGTTATTAGATAGAATCTTACTTTATATGTGTATTAATAGGTATATTGTAGTATTTAGCACGTAGTGTTATTATCTGTCAGCAAAAACAGATATCTATTCATATAGAGACATATACAGATAGATATGCAGGCATGTAAGATTTCCTATCTCTCTCTATCTATACATTGCATAGACATAGATCCTATGCATTTCAAAACACAGACAACTGGTATGATACTAAATAGAGTAAACCAGCAGTGGTTAGACCAGACATTTCTACCCTGAGAGGCAGTTCTGCTTCCCTGCTCATGCTGGATGGGGGGTCTGTGTGAGCCTGCTGCATCTTCCCGCTGCCTGCCTGTGCTGCTCCCTGCTAGCCCAAGCCCAGCTGTGAAGAGTTGTGCGCAGGTGAGTGTGGAAAGATGGATAGCCGCTGGGCATCCCTAAGCGAGCCTGATGTGCCATCACGGTGTGGCCAGCCTCCCTCAGGTGTACCCTTACCAGTTACCAGTTACCAGTTACCTTACCAGTTACCAGTTACTGACCCATCTATCTTTGCTTTCATATAAACAATCGGATTCTATTTCTGGAGTTTAAAGGAGATCATTCACTTCACTGGGACCAGTGCACAGTGTGGCTCTGTGAAGAAGGAAGCTTGTAAGATTCGGTTTTAATGCTCGTCCAGTGTCTCAGTGAGGGCAGATGACACCTGCTTTGTGTCAGGTGGTGTGAATCTGAAGAAACGTTGCACTTGGTAATGACATTGTGCTTACATGTATCTTAGCTGAAAAGAGGGAATGAAGGGAAAGGAAGAACCTGTCAATATCCTGTGAATTAGAAAATACAAAATAAAAAGTCATCTGATATTCTTGTATTTAAATGAAACAATAAGGAAATATACTGAGCTTGCTCTGAGGATTTTGCTTAATGATATACAAATAATCACTGAGATTGCAGTGTTTGAAATGAGTGTGGTTTATGATCTAAAGTCTAAAGATCATTAACCAACATCTGCTATTTTCTGGAAACGGTGCTGAAAAAAGCCCCAAATATAAATTCCTTCAGTTAAATTGCCCTTTTTATATGCTGTAAGTAATGGGGAGAGAACCACGGGGAAGTCTGGAGGTGCTGCATGCGTTCAGGTAAAATGAGATTGTTCTCAGTCATTCAGAATTGACCTGGAGAGATTACTTGCTTTCCCTTGTAAAGGAAAAAGTGCTTGTTATGCTTACTTCTTTTATTTTAAATGGTCTTAGGCAGCCATGAAGGCATTTAGGCAGGACATAGTACATTTGGCCGGAGGGCTGCCGGTGCTGGCTTTAATGCATTACTCGCTGGCCCTAATTTCTGACATGGTGGCTCTTAGGAAGGATGCTCAGTGCTCCCAGGTGGAGCTGATTGCTGATAGCCTTGCTCGGGTGGTGTTGTGCCTCCATTCACAAGCTGTCCTGTTCACATCACAGGGTGGTTCCTGGTGCAAGGCACAGCTAGATGTGAGGCAAGCTGTCCAGACTAGGCCTTAGCAGGAGAAAATCTGAGATAAACTGGTGTGTAAGTATCATTCCCCTCACTTATCTGGTTGTGTTATTTGGCTAGTATTAGTGTAGAAGCTGAGGTAAATCAGACGTCTACTGCTGTGCTTACAGACCTAGCTTGTAATATATAAATGCCCTATCTTCCAGCCTCTGCTCATAAGATATCTTTATATTCACGGGCTTTTCCAATGAACTAGTCAGGATGCTTGTAAGAGGAAGGTTTTTTAAGATTGAATCCCTTTAAAAAGATGACTGTAGATAAAAGTGCATCGATGCACATTAGGGATGAAATTTTCAAAGCAAGGACATCCTGTTGAGCTCTGTTTTGCCATTGTTGGCTTATATGTTCTTTCCTTTTTGTGAAATGCAGTACAAACATCTCTGTCAGAGGCCTTTTATTTTGGGGTTGATCTGAATTTAAGGTCAATAGCTTAAAAATGGGATTGCATAAAGGTGATAAAATTATGCTAAGGGAGCTGTTCCAATGAATTGGTTTTTGTTTGATTTGTTTTGTTCTTCTTTTTCTTTCTTTCTTTTTTTTTTTTTTTTTAATATATATATATTTAAAGAAACAACCTACAAGACTGCATTTACATTGGTATAGTGGCAAACAATTACCATTGCTGAACATATTTCTACAAACATGTTTACAGGGTAAGATATGACATGTACCGTTACCCCTGATAAACGAAATGAGTTCATGTAAAACTCAGTAAAGTAATTTGGGGTAGCTGATTCCTCAGTGAAACAGTGAAATATTTTAGTTTATTTTTGCTCTGGATCAAGAACACACATTGGGCTGGTACCATGGCCACCAATGCACAACTAATTCTTACCTTAACTTTTTCTAATGAGGTCTATTTATGTCTCCTCTCCCTGCATGATCACCAATCATTTAAGACTATCATCTAGGAGTAGGTGTTTTTAACACTTTTGTGGAGATAGTGATAACATGTAAGCATGAGTTGGTGGAGCTCAGCAGCATTTAGTTGCATTTTTCAATTTGTGGTTTTGACATGTTTCCGTGCAAGCAGCATAACATTTCAGTGTATTCCAGTTCTGTAAAATGAGGCAAAATTATTACTATCCACCATACAAACTAAATGCAGGCATGAGTCTGTTGGTTTTAGGAAGCTCCTGAAGTCATGGACAATGACGCCATAGATGTGGAGAACTATTTATTAAGAATATTTATTAAAGAGAATCCTTTTAAAGAGGATTAATTAATTTTCTAAGCTTTCCTTCTTTCCTTCCTTCCTTCCTTCCTTCCTTTTCCTTCTTTCCTTTTCCTTCCTTCCTTTCTTGAAATTTAAGAAGAAGAATATAGGTAAAAACCAATGCTTTAATTTTATTAACCCAAACTTGTAATTTATCAGCCCTTGGAAGCAAATGCTTCCCTTCAGATATAGTAGAAGATGTCCCTGCATACATCAGGCTGGCCTCAGGTTTCATTTTCTTATAGGCAATTGAGAAATCTGCCTTCTTTTCCCTGTGATTCAGGATCCTGCAATCTAAAGAGAAAAAGGGTTTTCAGAAAGAGAAATGACAGTTCCTTTAAGTTTATGTTAACATTATCACACAGACTGAAAAGGTCAGGAAATTTGAGATTGTCTGTAGTTGTACAGGCTGTAATGTTGGCTGAGGTAAGTTAACAGGCCTATGAAAGGCATTGGATTTGTGCTGAGTTAGCACATACAGCCCTGGAGCTATATATTTAGCCATTCTTGGTTAATTAATACACTAAAAATTTCTTTTTTATGTATCTGCACATATACTGCTGGGAAAATAACAACTGTCTGAGATGGACAGAAAGGGTTGGCTGGATGTGCCCAGACTGCATACCCAGACTATCCTTTTTCTTTATAAATCTTTTGTCCTTCCCGAGGAGTTGCTTCCTTAACTGGCCATTGTCCTTCTAGCTGAGCAGGGCTAGATGAATTTGTCCATTAGAGGACTACAGAGCTATGCATTATGAGCTGGAATTTCAAAAACTTGGTATGCAAAAACAGGAAAAAGTGCTACAATAAATGTGCTTTTAACCTATTTAAATAACTTCTGTTGCTAGTTACTGCACCATAGCACAGATCAAAGTTGTTTTTTACTAACAAGCATTTGGACAAACAGTTTCAAATTTGTAGATTACATTGGAAACCACTCCTTGATTAATTTTTTTTTCCTGAGTTGTTTTTTGAATCCACCCATAAGTCACCAATGCCATAAGCAAAATGTTTTGTTATTGCATTAACAGGAGAAAAGTGCCCTTGGCCCGTGGTCACATTGGCCAAGATTTTATGGCAGAATTTTAAATCCCCTAACCATAGGGATTTATAAATTGAAATATAGATGCAACCTTGAAATGTACAGTTTCAGCATTGTTGGCTGTGATAAATATGAGCCATAAAGTAAACCTGTGCTCTGAACCAGATTGGATCAAGCATCGTCGCTGAAGCTCCTTTGCCATTTTCCTGCATATCTCTTCTCAGCATCTGGTTCTGCAGATCACTTTTCCCCATTTCAAGGTTGTATTTTTTTCTATGCCTGGGGTAAAGGAATTGTCACATCCCAAGGGGGATCTTTGTTTTATTTTTTAATCTATCTTGCTGTAGCTTTATTTCTCCAGCAAGTGGTTTCAGTAATCCATACTGATGAGTTGTCTGCTCTCCAGGTAGGGTTGACAGGTAGATTTATGAACCAAGAGAAGATAATCTGCTTCCACAAGGGGTCACTGGTACCAGCTCACATAGCAACTAGTTTCTGCCATGCTTCTGTAAAGGGCAGGTTTAGACAAGTCTCTCGTCAAAAAGAGGAAAAAAAAAAATTCTTACTTGTTAGAAGATACCTACAAAGAAAAGGGGCAAAGCAGATAAATGAGAATACTTTTCAGAACTTCTTTCCTTTCAGTAGTCAGGTAGTCAGATGTCAGAAGTCCTTTGTGCCATCCCTGCCTGAGATGAGACTTTGTCATTCTCTACTGACTGGGATGTTTGGGTGATGTTTAGTATCTGTGTTTTAACGGCCATGAGGATTGCTAGAGCTATGGAAAGCATAAAAGGGAAACATTAATTCATCTGTAAAGTAGAATATGTACAAGTAATTAATATAATTTCTCCTGAAATCCGTATGCCTGCCTGCTTATTGTTACAAGAGGTTGCTACTGGTTGTAATTTTAGGATGCTTCTCTCCTGCTTTTTGTGTGTGCAGGCAGCTAAAGGTTTCTGGTGTCAGGGGACAAATCTCCACTTTAATTTGTCAGTCTGCCCGAAAATCACCTTTGGAGAGAGGCAACTCCATTAACATGAATTAATGGAGCCCTTTCTGTAGGCAGGGCTCTGCAGAGTGCTGGTGTTTGTAATAATCAGTACATTTCATGAGCGTGTTACTCCTGTGTTCCTAGAGCTTTATTTCAGAGCTGATCATCTCAGGGTGTATGTAGCTCCCCAGCACACTTAAAAATACCTCCAGCTTTTTGTCTTGTTTTGGCATCCTGTCTGTGTGCAGCTCATCGTCCCCCAGGAAAAACAGAGGAAAGCTTTTCTCTGCTATCTGGTGATAATTTTCTAAAGGTCAATGTTGTCATCCCTTTTACAGGAAATCTTACCTGTCAACTACTGCTCAAAATGGCTAGAAGATATTTCTTTGCATTTCACTTTCCATGTGCAGCTTGGTCTGAGCTGTTTTGCATTCACACTTGCTTCGTGCTAATGTTTTTTAAACAATGCACTGCCTTTAAAATCAGTTTCAGTCTCACTCCTTCCCTGTCATTCGCACCAATTCCAAAATCCCAGGAACTTGTGGCATAGATTCCTGACATGATACTTTAAATTTCCGATATGGATTTATTTTTTTTAATCTTTTCCTGCAAGAAGAACAAATTTAAGATTCATGTGAGGTGAAGAGACTGTAGCTCCCAAAGACATTGTTTTATCTCTTAGCGTTTAGAGGTCACTTTTAGAACTGGGCAGTGTGCGGGAATGAGTTTCTCATCAGAGAAAATCCTCGTTGTCATCAGTTGTAACATACATTCACCAGGCTCCAGAAGGACACTGTCTCTGCATCCCAATCAGCACTGTCCAGTGAAGGGAAAGGTCTTGAACTGTGCCATGTAATCACAGCTGCCTGGTCCTCTTGGCCAGCATGGAGTTGCGTTCACCTCTGCATTTGGTAGAAAAAGATGTTCTCCTCAGAGGAAAAGAAAAGGAGACAGAAAAACACAGCAGCTGCCATGCAATTTCCACTGTGAAAAGATCTGTCTAATCCAGGATGGACTTTTCTGCTCACAACCTGCAAGTAAATGCCTGTACCGGCAACCCTGGCTGATTTGTGCTGAGGGGTTCACCGGAGATGTGTGATGGCAAATGGCAGGTTGCAGACTTCAGTGCTTATTTTCCCATGGTTTCCCTTGAGTTCCCAAAGCTCCAGACTACCTGCTGTTATTGTGGCAAGGGTAGTTGTTACTGCTTCCTCACAGAAGTCTTCAACAACTGAAATCAGCCCCCACTGCAATTTCTTTTGTTTCTCTTTTAATTAGCATTTGTGGGATACGAATACTGGTTCTTGCTCAGCTGTAAGCACGTGCCATTGTTTGGGCTGGAAGAACGAACAAAATTTAAAAAAAAAAAAAAGGAACATTTTAATTTGGATTAAACAAACATTTATCTCCTTGAACTGGTCAGAGAGAAATTAATTGTTTTATTCTTCTGATCTACTAATTACATGTACAGGGAAGCCCATGTAAGCTTTTTCTGCATGCTCTATCATTAAAGAATGGATTACGTCTGAATTAAATTACTGTATTTCCATTAAAGGTCTCTATGGGTCAGGATAGTTGGCAAGATTTATAGGCTAAAAGGAAAGAGGTCAATGGATGTCAGTGGTTAAGAAATATATTGTTCTGCTGAGGGAGTTATTCTTTCCTGAGAGTCTGAATTGCTCTTTTTCTCATTCTTAGCATCTCTTCACACCCTGGCACTGCGTGGACATTAATTCTAAACTACTGTAGTTCCTTGTCAGTCCTTACCCTTTCAACCACCAAGAAACATTGTGTCAAGAGCATGGTTTCCAAGTCCCTCACTCAGACAAGGAAGCATAAGAGATCATGATGGCAATGCTTAATTTTCCAGGACGAGATCTGTTCTTAATCTTGCTTTGTCGAGTGCAGTGGGGCTTTGTGTTTGCTCCCAGTGACTACAGACACAATTGCTTTCTCACTGCAATAACTGTAATAACTGTCTTCTGTCTCCTCCTCTGGCTATGTCGGAAAGTAGATGAGAGTGGAAAAGTGAGAAAAAATTTGACAAAAAAATTGTTTCTTGAAGGTGAGGTTCATGGGCAGAAAAGACAGTAGATGTCACCTTCGGGTCAACAGCACAGAACAGTGATTTAGGACGGAGGGAACAACTCTATTATTGTTTCTAAGAGTGACAGAAAGACAACTTAGGACATCCAGTTGTTTTTCTACCCTATCATAAGAGGCCTTCTTCCAAATTTTGATTTCTTAATTAGAAAATATGTATAATTATGACACAATCTGAAAAGCTGCAGTAAACACAGAAAATTGCAGGTGTCAAATTACCTTATTCCCCTTTTCCAGGTAGAGAAAATTGATCTGCGCAAGAGAGAAAAAATTGCAGACACATGAAATGTAAATGGCCTCTTAACAAAAATTAAATACATAAATACCTAAATTTCTGCTGATTTCTAATCAACTGCTTGTTTAGGCAGCATACAAAGGAAAAGCAGGAAATCGTAAGCACCATTTGAGACTCGCTTCTCTAAGCCATATTAGTTGTATTATTACCATAATTAACACATTCTCTAATACAACCAAATACACCAGAGATTGCCCAAGGCTCTGGGCTTTGGGACAAATGACTGCTCTGTCTGAGAGCAGCAAACAGGCACGAGTTTCTCTCTCAGTCTCTGGGGCGCCAGCATTCCCAGGGATTGGGAGAGATGCTCTGGCAGGTCTGGAGTGGAGCCAAGGTTTGGGGAGAGAAAGCCACACATCCTTCCTGCTGTGCAGCCCTGACCTCTTGTCATTCCTGGAGATGCAGACCTGGTCTCTGTGTCAGCAACGCAGACAAACCAGTCACCTAAGGGGACATAACAATAATAACGAAGCACGTACATCAAGCAAGGAGACAAATTTACTTGACCAAAACAGCAGTTCTTCAGGAGGACCCACCAACCTCTCCTCTCCCAACCTACACATGCAGTTTGCCCTTGAGACTCACCGATTTTCCAGCCTGGTCGTTGCATGGAGGAAATCACAGAGAGGCTTTGGTGCCTCACACGGCTCTATCAGATTTTATTGAATAGTTATTTACAGAGAGAGTGAATGAGTGAGTAGCTGCCAGACAATTTGTAATGTGTGTTGCTGTAAAGCAGAAGATAAGCTAGCATTTCCTATCATAATCTACTCACTCAGGCATGTGCAATCTTGCCCTGATTTTTCCTGGTGCATGAAGCACTTTGTGGGAGAGGATGGAGAGGTGGCTGCGAACACTCTCCTGACCTTGAATTTGCAGCTATATGTTTACTTAAACTTACATTCCTCTCCAAACGCTGTTTTTCTGTGTGAACACTTGCTGCAGCAGCAAGGGGGAGGCAGGAAGCTACATGGCTGTGAAGGGAAGAAGTGGACCGTGAAAGTTTCTCTGTTATTATGTTGTCCACATCTCTGGGAGTCCTGCTGATGGGGAACCTCTCTGGAGTCCAGATGTCAGCCTTCCCAGGCTGAACCTCACACTACTTTCTGGAGAGGGGAAAAATGAAGGAATTTTTGTAGGATCACAGGAACTGACACATAATTTGGGGGTCCTTTAGTTCTCTCTTGACCATAAAAGTGTCTGGAAAAAGGGGTGAAGCAAGTCAGAAAGGAACTAAGAAATTTCCTGTAAGAGTTCATGCTAGACACAGGAAACATGAGGTTTTATATATTCCTATTTCAAAATTTATTATAAACATAGAATCTTCACAGTCATGTTGTCTAATATATAAAAATCACAGGAAGGTTGAAGGTAAGCACCTCTGGGGACATCTGATCCAGCCCTCCTCCTCAAAGCAGGCTTAACCAGAGCAGGTTGCTCAGGGCTGCGTCCCATCAGGTTTTGAATATCTCCAAGGACGGAGATGCCACAGCTTCTCTAGGCAACCATGCCAGTGTTCAACGACCCTAACAGTAAAAACGTGTGGGTTTTGTTGTTTTTTGTTTGTTTTTATGTTGAGATAGAATTCCCTGTATTTCAGTCTGTGCTCACTGCCTCTTGCCCTGTTCCTGGGTACCACTGAGAAGAGTCTGGCTCCATTTTCTTTACCTGCCTCAGGTATTTATCCACATGGATAAGATCCCCTGATCTTTCTCTTGTCCAAGTAGAACAGTCCCACTTCTTTCAGCCTCTCCTCATACCAATGATGCTCCAGTTCTTTCGTCATCTTTGTGGCCCTTTGGACTTCCTCCAGTAAGACATATCTATCTCAAGCTTTTTTGAATCTTTTCATCTTAATTCTGAGAGACCAGAGGTTTATATTGACCTGCCTGTAGAGGTATTAAATGATTTTCCAAGTGCAAAATCTCATGGAATAATTGAAGTGGAAGGGCTAGCATCTAAGTTAGTTGAGGTCCCCTAGGACTGTGTCCCACTGAATTTTGAAACTTTCTAAGTATGTCAATACTGCAGCCTCTCTGGGCCATTGTGCCACTGCTGCATGACTCTCATTAGAAAGAAATTATTTTGTGTGTCCGGTTGGAATTTCCAGTGGCACATCTTGTGATTGCTGACTCTTGTCCTTCCACTGCACACCCCAAGAGGAGGGTCTGGCTTCATTCTTGCTCCAGTCCATCTCCTTCAACCACTTGTGTGTCATGTACATGAGGTCATGGTCTCCACTGGGCTCACTCCAGTTTCCAAGTGTCTTGTACTGGGAGGCACAAAGCTGTACATGTCATTCTAGATATGGTCTCATGAGGGCTGTACGGAGGGGAAAAATCACTTTTCTTGGTCTGAAAATTGACCCACTTAATGCTGAGCCATGTAATGTATGCTGGCACTTCCACTGTGTTCTCCAGTATGCATTACTTGGCATTTACTAGCACTGACATTTCTGTTTTTATTGTGTTACCTTAGTTTAGGTCTCTCTAAAGCTTCTCACAAACCTCTCAGATGACAAACGTAAGTTATGTGCAGCTTTCATTATCTTACAGTCCTCATCATATACACGTTTTCCTGTTCTGTAATATATTTTTGGAATGCTATAAGAGAGGAGGAAATCTCAAAGAACTGTAAACTATTTTTGTTCCAAGATGGAAACTAGTGATTAAACAAGATTCCTTTATCCTGTCTCCTTCCCATTTTTCATCTATGACACTATGCTTCACTCATCTATGGATGATTAGTTTCTTTATTAGTTTTTTTTTTGTGTGTGTGTATGGCAAGTCATCAGAGACCTGTTGGAGGTTTTCTGCTGCATTACGGTAGGGTGTCAGTCACAGACAAGGAAATTATGCTGGTAGGTGCTGCATAGAGAAGGGAAAGTGGGTGTCCACCTGAAAGACCTTACAAGGAGCTCATATTAGACTAAAATTTGTGGGATGGAATACCTCAACTTGTACTTGGTTGCTTTGGGCAGAACTTCATGCTGTGTTTCTGGAAGTTTCTGGTGTCACGGCATCTCCTTCTTTGTAAAATTACCCTTAGCAGAAAGATGCCACAAACAGCCACAGGAGCCCACCTGCAGCATAACTATTGGTAAGACTTTTATTTGATGAGCAGTTACTTCTGAAGAGAGTATTGAGGGGCTGCAACAAAGTGGTATTGCAATTTTACAGAGACTTCCTCACAAATGCGGAGATGAGGCTCAGAGACACTACACAGACACCTCATTGAAAAGCTGGCAAGCGATCAGTGGCGGCAGGGACTATGGCCTATTTGGGTGTGCGAGTTGACCTTTTGATCTGAATAAAATGAGCAGTAAGGTAGAAGAGTCCTTGAAAGTGAAGACCGGTTGCTTGTTTGGTATAACAGGGAAAAGAAGCTTGAAGAACAAAAAGACAGCAGAGTGTGAGATGAGGGAATGATGTCTGCAGCAGCATCGTGGATCAATACACCATCAGGACAAGACTGAGTTTGTCAGTGGCCAGGAAAAGGATGTCGCAGTAATTGAGACATGAGGGGATGAGAGCCCAGATAAGAATTTGAAAGCATGCCTGAGAGTGAGAGGTACTCCTGAGAGATGATAATTGGAAGGAATCTGCAAAATCCTGTGTACATCCACAGGGCAGGCAGGCCTCTGAGTGTACCTCAGGTGGGTCAGCCTGAAGCAGGCTCACTCCAGACAGCTCAGCCATCAGAAGCAGCGAAGAGGCAGGGCTTTGACATGGGCTAGCTATGCTCAAATGGGCTATTAGAGTTCGGATGTTGACACCACTGGATTTCATTTCTCCTTGTTTGTGTTCTCTAGCTATAACTCTTTGGGGGGAAGAGATTCTAAAGCTCTAAGAAATTGTTCCATTCTATTTTATGTTTTTATTTTTTCCTTTGGGCCCTTTGGCCTGTGTGTACGTGAATAGTTGGAGTTTCCGATGTCTATGGTTTAGCAGTTTCTCACATCTCATTTGGTTTGCTCCACCTTTCTTTTCTTTCTCTTGTTACTGAAGTCACTGGTAAATACTGAAGAAAACTGAAAGAAATGAGGGATGTTCTCAAAACCTAGAATAAAACAGAATTTGTCCTGTTGAAGAACTGCGTGCAGGAAATTAAGGAACAAAACCCAAACAACCTCATCTCCCCAAGGCAAACAATAAGATCAACTAAAATCCTTGCCAAAGGTGGAAAAACTGATCACAGTCCTACAGGACATGAGACTGGGAGGTGGGGGGAAACCATACAGTATAACACAGTCACTCTTTCCCAGTAGATGCTCACTCTAATTTAGCTCCAAGTATTCTTTCCAAGTCACTTATCTCATTAAAATTTGTCACACACCCTTGCCTGAGGCCCACTCCTTGCTTTTTTGTATGAGTGGCACAGTGCTTTGCGAGGAGGCACAAACCTGTTCAAATGTGAAGAGGGAGTTCTGCAAGTGACTTGAAATCAAGTGACTTCAAGGTGCACAGGGCTGAGCTTTAACCACCATGCCAGCTGAAAAGCAGAGCTTCATGATCCTCCTATAGGAGGGAAAAAGCTGCACCTGTTAAGGAGCAAGTGCTACCTTGCAGCAGATCATAAATACAGCCACAGGGTTAATACTTGTTTTTATTTGCAGCGGAATAGGAATGAGTCTGGTTTACATTCTTTTGCACATATGTGACACACTTGCTGAACATGAGGACTTTTATGAAGGTAGAAACTTTAGAAATGTAAAACAGTGGATTACTCAGAGGAAAAAATCACCAGCCTGCTCGTTTAGAAATTCTTTATTACATCTGCCATGAATTATATTTCACAGAAGTCCGAAAACTTTGATTTAACCTTATTACTTTAAGTACAGTTTCTATGGAACCTTAATAAAACTTGTGCTCTAACACCTTTCAGAGTGAGCAAGTAGACAAAATCAGTGGGAGCAGAGGGATGCAGCAGTGTGAGAAACATTGCCCTTGACATTTAAACTTGAATTAATCTGATGTGACACTAGTAACATTTGTTGGTGACTTAGGGAGAAGATGTTTGCAGTGGTGGGTGCGATCGCAGATGTCACCCGGTTTTAAGGCTAGTGCCTTGGATGAACCAGTTTCCCTGATTTCATGTTGCTGACAGAGAAGTCCTGGTAAGGGAGAGTTTGTTAAGCTGCGTGATTCAGTCCACTGCAGGTGATGCAGCCTGTGTTTTGGGCTGCTGCTCAGCAACATGTTAAAATCTTGTGTAGGGCCATTCTGTGTAATAGGAGAGGGTAACTGCATCCCTTGGCTGTTCAGTTCTTTAGCCACAATATGTTTCTGTGATACAGGTACATGTCAGTAAAAAAACAGATAGAGGCAACCAAATAGCCATCAAACAGATTTTTCTCATTAATACTTAGCAGAGTGTTTGTCCTGTAAGAAATACACCATTAAAGCTATTTCTAATCCCTGACCTGGGCAATTTCAGGTGATACATAAATGGATTATAACAAGATTCACATGTAGCCAGTGCAGGGCTTTCTGCTTTGACAGCAAGGAGACATCCCACACCAGCCCACCCCCAGCTTTTCTGGGGTAGTCTTTCAGGGGGAAGGTGCTAGGGGCTTCTACTTCAAGATATTGTTTCTACATTTCTTTTTACATTTCTTCTTTACCCTGCAGCTCTGAAACCTTGGCAATAGACTTGGACTTCACTTCCAACCTTGACATTTTCATTTTTTAAAGCTAAGACTCAGCAGCATTTGGTTTTGCCCTAAGTCTTAACAGGAAAAAAAAATCCCAAACCAAATGCAGGACGAAGTCTGATGAATTCTTTGCTATATATCATTCCAAATATGAGAGTCAGATGTCACCAACTGGGATTATTTGTCTTGAAAACTCTGGCAGTTTTACATGTCAGAGAAAAATTAAATTTCATTCTGTTAGCCTTGTCCTGTGTCATTCCATTTAGCTTCAAGTTTGAGCAAGCTAGAATCATTCTATGATTCTATGAAAAGCAAGCGTATGTACTTGGCCTGCACATGCACGCATTTGGGTGACTGGAATAAGTCATTTATTTGCTCTGCTACTCTTGGCAAAATGAATGTTTATTGTATTGCTTTTGATATTTTGGTTGGTTTTATTGTTATTATTATTTTTGTTATTGTTATTATTATTATTGTTATTATTATTAACAGGAAAGGATGGAAATAGTGTTTGAAGCTTTTAGGTAGAGTACATCATTCTCAGTCCATTTGGGAGACTATGCACTGCCTCAGTTCTGAGTCGTTCTAGGGGATGAAGCGGTGTTTGCTGGAACCAAGCCCTGAAATGTCTTTGAAATTGCACCAGTGCATTGCCTGTCCTCTGGCAGGGCTTGGCATGGTTGGTCTGTCCGTCTGCACCTTGAACACCAGCACTATGTGAGTCTTCTCCATAGCTCCCTTCAGGGCAGCTCTGTGCCTGCTCCCTGCTGCATTACCCTGGCACCTTTAGTTAGCGTAGAGAAGCCAGGGATGGAGTAAGAATAAGATGTGGATCCCCTCTGAGAAACAGAAATAGTTTTTCACACCTCTTCCTCCTTTCTCCTACCTCTCTTTCAGGTATCACTCTAAGGGTAGAAATCTGACTTCTCAGAAAAGCCAGCCTCTTTAGAAAAAACATGAACCCACTGCAGACACCGTGAATAGAGGTGACAGTGTGTCCCTAGCTGAGGGCCATTTTCCAAACTGAAGGAAAATAGTATAAGCATTAAAAGCCAAGCATCATGAAAAAAACTGCAAACCTCAGAAAACTGCCAGAATCCAAAGAGTCCTTATCTCTTGTGCCCACTCTCATGATCCAGCAAAATACAATAAATTATACTGAACGGTATAGAGCTCAGAAACTTCTCATTAATAATGAACCTGGGTTTTTAGGTGTTCTTGTGATCTTGTAGGATATGTAGAAGCATCACAGATTTTCTAAATATCTGGGGAACTCTGGTCTTCAGCTGGTTCAGTACACAAAGCCTGTACTCCTTACTTTCCAAACAGAGTTGAAATTAATGAGTAAAACTGTAACTATGTTAACAAGGCCCCTCTAACTATGTTAACAAGGGCCATCTAGTCCCACATAGGCACATTAAAATCTTGCCATGCAGGGAATAAGGCTGGCAGAGTGGGACCCTTCCTGTGTATTCAGAAATCTGTTATACTTCTATGCTATTTTTTGAATGAATGAAAAGGTCAATGATAATTGCTGCAGAAAAAGCCATTTATCATCATGGCTGTGCAATACAGGGGATGTCCTAAGAGTCCAGATTTGCAGCTCCTACACACCAGACACACTCAGGGCTCACTGCTTGCTTGGAGCCAGGACGCACTGCTGTGCTCCAGTTCTTGTAGTGGCTTTTACAAATCGCATACAGCAAGCTCTGCTCCCCACTGCTGTCCCCTCTCCCAGCAAAATCCTGGAGGCTTGGGCCCAGATAATACCTCAATCAGTGAGACTTTCAAAAGGTATTGAATTCATTATACAGCTGATTGCATAGAGCCTGGACGTGAAGGCAGGCACAGATCCTGCTGACAGGCTTGAATAACAGGAGGCAACACTTAGCAAAGCCTGTAGCCGCGTGGATAAAAAACTGAACACTTTTTCCACTAAATGCTGAGGGCAGGCGTGTGATTGAGGGTACACAACCAGAGCCAGTGAATACAGAGCTCCCAGTCTCCAAAATAGATTCGTGGCTGGGGAGGAAAACCAGTGCTATCTGGCCGATGGAGGGCTGCATGGATTACCTCCATGGCAGAACATGGCAGGAAAGCAGGTGAATTTGACTCAATTACAAAAAGCAAACCATTATCCCTGCCCAAAAGCTTCCCAGTCTGCACAAAATGTGCTTCCCTCTCCAGCACATAAGGACAGAGGCTGCTTTTGCTGAACAGCTGGTGTGAGGCAGAGGAGAGCAAGAGAGCAAATGTAACATCTCTCCTGCTTCTGCTGCTCCTCCTCAATGGGGTTTCATCTGTGTTTTCATCTGAGGAGCTGCCCACAAAGCCCCAGCTCTGCTTGTGGTCTTGCATCTTCTAGGAATACAACCACAATCCCCAAGAAATTGTTCTGGATGAAAAAGATGGCACAGTTTGTCCCTCTTGCAGGCAGTTTGTATTTTAGAAGAATCCTTTTCTTTTAGCTTTTTTTTTTGTTGTTGTTTCCTTTCCATTTTTCACTCTCTTATGTCTCCCTCCTTCCTGCCAAAGCTGAAAGGAGGCAAATTACATCTGACTTCTACTCTGCAAAGTATGGGTTTGAAACTAGCAATGTACGTTAGTCCATTCCCAGTTTATTAAAAAAATGTTTTTCTGGGACTGATAAGGAAACCAATTAAAAGGCATGAAGCCTATTTTAATAATAATACTAAATGGGGCACTTCATAAATTGAAAATTTGCCATGCAAAGAAAAAGTGATTTATTGTAGTTTATTAAAATGAGTCCAGGATCCTTTAAAGAACAGTACTTTTATTTTTTTTTCCAGTTGTTTTGAAATTTGTTCTTAATTCTTGCTCCTCATTCAAAGAAACTTCCTGCAAGCAGCCAGGAGGCAGTTCAACAGCTGTTCCATGGACTGAAAGCAATGGGATATTTGCTTGAGGACGCAGTAGAATAGGGTGAATTATATGCAGTGAACAAATAATTTATTAGGCTGGCCCCATTTCTTTGTCATTTATCTGTGAACAGATCACGATTTCTGCAGTGCTGTTTGTTTTTCAGAATTTGACATGTGAAAACATAAATAAACAAATGTGACTGCTGAATTTCTTATGGACTTTAATCACATACATCCAGATACTCAAAGCACGTTGGTCTTGCTCTTTTAATTGGACATGTGGTACTGGCTTCAGCCTCCTTGCTGAATGGGATTTAGTGATCTCTGGGGTAAATTAATTTACAAAAACCAAAATGTGTTTTCTATGAGACTTCTGCAGAATCCTTTTAGAATTTACTATTTCAAAAACAGCTCCAGCCACAGGATTATTTTTTTGAAGATCTGGGGAATGGGAAGCAGAGTGCAAAATATTAGCAAACCAGTCAAAACAAATGTATTTCTCTTCTTTTGGACAAATGTGTGGAGGAAGTTGGTTATTCTGACAGTTTCTATTAGGGGTGTAGCCATCCTAGTCAGCTCACAACTGATCATGCTTTACAGCAGTTTTAAAGGTAAAAGCAAGAGAGTTTTATTGATACCATCTGTAAACAGTGTTATACTTTTCACTCATGTCTAAATGTCATGTGCATATTAAGTGCCTATTCTCCTGGCACTAAATATGGTTTAGTAAAATTTATATTTTGATTTGCATGGAAGTCAATCAGTAGAAGATTGGATGATCTGAAATGTGTAAACTTTTCTAGCTGAAGGAACTAAATTACTGAAATGCAAAACTAGTTACCTGCTTCATTAAGAAGCATGAGTACAGACAATTTTTATGAAAAAAATTATGGGAAGCAATTGGCTAGAGAGTGATTGCAGGAGATAGTCTGTGTACTAATTGGCTTGTTCAGGATGTACACAAAATCCGATTTACCATTCATTTGTAGTTTTTGTAAATGATAATATTATGGCAATTAAAGCATGAATCATTTTTTCCACAATGTTGCAATATTAACTTGAAGTGATCATCTGGGTTTAATTCAGATCTAAGAAGAAACAATTTATTTTAAAATGTTACCTTTCAAGTCTCATTTCTTCATCTGCTCTCTGAGCATCTACTCTTTTGTCTGTTGTGTATTAGGAGTTCTCATACTCTGACTGCGGATTCTAAGGGTGTTCATATAAACAGATGTTCCTCATATCCTGTTTGTTTGTTTGTTTTCCTTTTCCTTATAGTGGTCGTAATTCCTCTGTATGTAGTGCTATAGACATTTTCATGGTGGAAAGCCACAGGGTCTTCTGTAAATGCTGCTTCCCATGATGAACCAAAGACTGTGTGCATCCCACAGTGATGTATGTTTGAGACAGGCTGGGCAGCAAGGGGAGGAAATAAATATTTGAGATGCTGAGGTGTTGCTGGATGTAGTCAACTTTAGGGGGAAACCAATTAAAATGTAAAAAGAAACTTATTAAGAGATATTTTACCCTGGAGGTTGGACAGAAAAGTGGAATTCTCATCTCTAAAGTTTTTTTTTCTTTTTTCTTTTTCTTTTTTTTTTTTTTCCCTGTGCTTCGTCTATTTCACTTTCAATTTGCTGAGATTTCCTCTGCACACATAGCAATTATTTCTCTCATGTCTACATGAGAGGAGGGGTTGTCTAGAAAGGGATCTTCTCCTTGGCTTCAGGCCCTGAGGGTCTGCCATGCAGGCTAGCACTGAAAAATGCTGTAGTTAGCTGGGGGTAGAAAAGGTCTGCAAACTCCAAATCATGAGACCACTCATATTAAATAGGAATCACAGAAATTTATCCCTGGAAATGGGCTAAAGACTAATGGATTTTTGACTTTTTTTTCTTTATTCTTGGAGCAGGTGGAGGAATGATAGATTTTGTTTTAATCCAGACCTGTAGGATGAGAGAGAATGAAGTTATGTTGAAAAGGTTGCAGGAAAAAAAAAAAGTCTCTGAATTTGCTACAAATACATAAAATGTTTCTCACAGTTTGTAAAAATTGCAGTGAAAAATGAGCTGAGACATGGAGACAGCATGACTTTTGTTTATAAATATTTGTATTTCATGCTGAGAATTCCTTCAGCTGTGTACACACATTTAAAAATATTTGAAGATTTTAAAAAGTATCTCACTTCAAAAAAGTAAATTCAATGGATTAAATGTTAACAGAATTTAATTCCTATTGATGCAGGACAGAGTGGACGTGCCTGCTGGTTCATATCCTGTGTCTGTGTTATTCCTGAGGTGGTCCTGTGCTCACAAGTTGACACTGAATTTTGCTGCAGTCTGAGCAAGTGTTTTTATTAGCCTACTTATTTTAGTAATTCAAATAGAGAAAAAAAAATTAACACAATGTAATTTTTCTGAATTATTGACCAAACTTTTGTGTTGGTCTTCAATCATGTGTCTGATAGTGTCTTTGTTACATTTAACCACTTTTCATACATACTCTCTTTTCTTCCTCCTCATCCCCTTTCCCTGCCAAGACACCATCAGACATGAAAGGTCATGAATGCTCCAGCAGGGTCCCCCCCAGCACACAAGTGCTGTCTGGTGCTCAGAGGGAGCCTCCTGCCTGCCCCTTGGTGCCCACTGCCCCTGGCCTGGTGCTGGGCACCCCTGAAAAGAGCCTGGCTGCGGCCTCTTTGCTCCCTCCTTGCAGGGATTTTGTAGACCTAGGTAAGATCCCCTTAAGTCTTCTCTATAACATATCTAATGCTTTACACTATATGTCAAAAGTGGTTGCAGCTAAGGGTTAAAATACCACAATTATCTGCTAAAACCAAACTCTTTGGAAAGCAGAATTTATTTCTTTTCATCCCAAACACTCATTACTTTCTGTATCTTACCTCCACTGAAATAGACAGCCGTGCTTTCACTAGCTTCAGCGGGGAAATATCTGATTACCTGACTGTTTTCAAATATGCCTGGAGGTCACAGCAGGAGCCATTTTTCAGAAAGGTTTGGATTCCACCCTGAGCTCTGAGTGCGCACCCAGGGGTTTCAAAAGGATGCGGCAGAGAAGGTTAAGCTATCCAGAAATCCCCTCTATAAATATTGATGAGGAAGCTGTGGGGAGTGCCATGGTGTTGAAAGATGCTACTTTCATTTGAAAAATGCAACAACGAAGGAACTGAACTCTTTTGAAAACCCAGTCATGTTTGGGGGTGCCAAACACCTGAGGATGTGATGCAGAGTAGTGAAACACTTTGTCGATATTGAGACTGTGATTCATACTTCTTATACCTAAAGGGTTTGGTGATCGCTAGCAAATTTGACCAACAGACTTTTGGAATGAGCGTATGCTGTTGTTCTAGTATCTTGAGTAAAGAGGTAGAGAAGTTGGGAATGTCAAATAACTTTCCAAGGCATTGACTTCCCAGGGCATTATTTTGTGTGCCTTGTAAAGTCTGGTTCACCCTTCAAATTGCATGTTCAGATTTGCATGCTAAAGCTGAAGGAGCAACTGGGACCTTTCAGAGCTGAGAAAGTTATATAGATTTGTAATACAGAATCATAGAATCATTAAGGTTGGAAAAGACCTCCCAGATCATCTAGTCCAATGCTTGGCTTAAGATTAAAGTGTAAAAATATAGTATGTATTCCTATTATTTGACACAAAGGAGATCTCATGTGGGGGAAATAAATCTCTGGCAAATTCACACTGTTTCTTTCCATTTTGGATTTTCATTACAACAGACACCTTTCTTTTAATGATGTAATAAAAATTGTATTTTTTGATGTATAATTGGGTTCAACCCAAATTGGTGTTCTCACATTATTTGATACTTCCAAAGTGAAACTGACTTTTCTGTTTTCTTCATTTTAGGTGGAAAATCAAAAAAATATCCTACATAAATAAATATCAGAAATTACACTCTTTTGAAAGACTTTCAGTAATCTGCAGATTTGTGTCAAACAATGGCTGTGAAAGTCTGCATTCAAAACATTTCTCCAGAGAACCCTCTTAGGTTGTGATATGGTTAAATGCTAAATAAAAATTAGGAACATTTTGAATATCTGCATCAGAAATTTAATTATATCATGATTCAAAATGCGTAGACTTCAGTATCTGTAAGAATGCTACTTAATTTCCTGCAAATGCTATTGGACTTATGCTCCAATCAGCTGGAATATTTTATGCATAATCATGGGGTGTTCAGTGCCCATAATTAACAATTGTGTGTCAATTTGTCAAGCACCATAAAAAAAAATGGGAACACAAACCGTACTTTCATTTTTCTATGGGTCAGCAGATATTTTTCATTACAAATCCCATTTTCCAGCAGAGTTCCTGAAATTACTTTGATATTTCAGTCGTTTAAAAACAAACACTAGCCAGTATGCAATTACATTTGATCCTGACTGGAAACTCTTCAGGATACAGTATTTTAGTTTAACTTATGGTTTATAAATAAGGGAGAACAGTATTTTTTATACACTGTCTCTGAAATATCTGTCGGGTGGCTAAATAGTTCTTTTCATTTGTGCTTAGATCCTGATCTGACAAGCTGGATCAGGACCTGCTCTGTTTATCTCACTGCAACTGCCCAGTCTTCTCTTTTCTCTTCTGTTTCTCAATTCATTCCCAGTGCTGACAACTATATAAGCGAAGGTAGCACATGATCATCCCATTAATTTCTGAGTACCTTGATGTTAAATCACAATCAGGCATCCGAAGGAGGATAATTAAAACAAACAAACAAAATCAATCGATGGCCCCAGCAATCAGTTGTGCATCCCCTGCTCTTGGAGTAGGGCTGTTGTAATTACATCAATTTCCTTTACTAGATGAAAAATCCTTCCTAACCCAGTTCTGTGTAGCAAGAAAGCAAATTTCAACAGAGGCAAGTATTGAAATGGTTAAGACATTTAGTATAACGTGCTTCACTGGACTGTCTATGTAAATAAAATTCATATAATATATGAAGGCTCTACAGACTTCTGGGTTTCTATCCTGCCTGCCGAATCTGTCCATCTCAATATATATCTGTGGCTTCTGTAGGGAGCAGGTTTGTAAGCAGAGTTTAGGAACTTGCTGCATTCATTTTGTACACCCATCATCTTTTTCAGTCAGAAATCCCAGTACAGCAATGCTGCTTTAGAAGCAAGTGTTAGTTTTTCCTTATTTATAGTGGGTAATGCTCGTATTGGACCTATACACAGAACAAATGTAAACAAACAAAAAAATCTCTCTTGAAAACTGTGAAACTGGAATAGTCTGTGCATTTTCTATCATTTATTTTTTTTAATTATTTTATTTGTTGGAAAAAAAAAATCATGCTCGTCAGTGTTATTCCATTAAACTTCCAGTTACAGCTGTTGAAATTTCTGGACACCAGGCGCAGTGTCAGGAGGCAGAGAGACTCACAGATCTGGTTTTCCAGAGGAGGCTAGTATCTTGCTTATCCCAGCTGGTGGCTACTTTTATATGCCTGTAGACCAAAGAAAATATGGAAGAACCTATTTTGGCTGGGAAGAACTGTGGAAATTCTTTTGGCTACACTACTGACTTGAAAGTGGGTTGATTGAACAGAATTTAACTCATAACAACTGAAAAGCAAGGGATCTGTGTGGGTAGGCTGGGAAGCTTAGGTTTGTTCATGGAGCTTCTGTGTCACATTTAAATTTGGTGTATAATTTGTAGCCACCTGCTGAACCAGAAAGCAAATGCACCTGAAGAGGGGTGGGGGCAAATTATTCCTTTCTGTGAAATGGTGCACCTCAACTTTGTTTTGAAAGAAACATTTGCTGAAGTTGGAGAAGCTGCAGTTGCAAGACTGAATGAGTATATGAGCCTTTTGATAATGCTGTCACATAAATGCCACATATTGGCTCATTCTGTGGATTCTTTTCTCACTGGGAACTGTATTAAAACTTCTAAGAGGTTTATGAAACTGCTATTAGACAGAAATATTTTCTTTTCTTTTTCTTTCTTTCTTTCTTTCTTTCTTTCTTTCTTTCTTTCTTTCTTTCTTTTTTTAATGGGATTAAGTCCAAGTTTCAGTCCTGAAAGAATCCTTATGTTCTCAAACTATCACAGTCCTTTTCCTGTGTGTCTATACACACATTTATTTTCTTAGCATTCTGCTGTAAAATTATTAGTGAAAACTTTTCTTTTTGTTCTTTCTGGTGTATTTTCCCCTTCTAGTCCAAATATCTTTCACTTGCCTTTCTCATGAAGAAATTAAATACACAAGAAGACTATTCCAATGGAGCACAGCAAAACTGTATTTTAATGTCATGATATATGCCAGTCCATTTGACCCAACATTCAAAATAAATCCTTGTTTTCATGTTGGATGACTTGTATCAGGAAAGAACATTTTGTGATGAGCATAGCTTTTGTGTAAAAATTAAATGTCACTTCTGTATTCTAGATATCAGTTGTGCATTTATGACAAAGCATTGACCACAATATTATTCAACAGACAAGCTTGTCAGTGCAGTACTACAGTTCAGTTTTAAACAATTTCTTCTTGAAAACTGCATTTGGAGCATCATCCACTGTCGTTGCAATCACCTATCTCTTTTTATGCTTCTGGTGATGGATCCATGTATTTGAAGTGGA
This sequence comes from Cygnus atratus, assembly GCF_013377495.2. Taxonomy (NCBI): domain Eukaryota; kingdom Metazoa; phylum Chordata; class Aves; order Anseriformes; family Anatidae; genus Cygnus; species Cygnus atratus. The sequence continues at coordinate 177,725,027 of NC_066362.1, read as the reverse complement.
TTTTTGGAGAACTGTGCTGTTGCAGATATTAAAAATAAGTTTTAGGGCCTACTGTTTCAAACTCAGGTCAGGGTGGTAGCCATGAAATAGCATAGCCATCTTAAAACAAGTGAGATGACCACTTGGAGGTCTTACTCAAGGTCATACTTAAAGCGGACTTTATCATATTAAACATAAATAACAAACAGTTAACAAAATTCTCTATTTTCCTCCCTGCATTTAGAAAAGGAAACACTCTGACTTCGCCTTTGCTCCAGATTTGGGAAAGGATGTTAAAAACTAGGGTTTAGCATCTCACTTTAACAAGGTGATCAGATTTGGGAAATAAGACTTGAATCACCTCTTGGTATATCGAGTTCAGGAACATATAGTCTCTTCATACAGGCTTCATCATAGAAATCTTTGAAGCCTTTTTCTTCCACTTTTCCCACTGGAAAGCTGTTTCCAAACCCAATTAATGGTTAAGAACTTTATTTGCGTTCCTAGCCTAAATATATTCATGAACAACCTTCATCCATTTGTTTTGTGACACCATTACCTTTTATCTTGAATAGTTCTTTATTAATAATTAATAGACTATTAATTAATAATTAATAGAGAGCAAACATATCCTGCCTTACCTTCCTGCTCAGCTGTTCCTCTTCATTTTGCTAGACTAAACAATCTAAGCCTCTCTAATCTCCCTTCAAGAAGAAAAAAGAAAAAAAAAGAAAAGAAAAGCTCTCACCAAACTGATTTTTGCGGCCCTTTTCTACACCTGGTCCATTTTCATTTTATGATGACAATGGCCAAACTCCAGCTTGCAAAATGCATGTGGCTCATGTGCTTTTGCAATGTGATTCTCTTGCTGGTTATCCAGTGTTAGTGCTGTTGTCCAAAATGCAAGAAAAGCATCTTGCTGGCACTACAAAGTAAGAAAATAAAATAAACAGGCACAGGATCAACATAAGATGCTCTGATATGTGCGGTGCTTCTGACTTGAAGTAGCAGCTTAAAGCTCTGCTGTGTATTCCACAGTGCCTGCAGGAGCTCCAGGCTAAGGACGCAGGAGCAAGGTAGGACATGGTATTTCAGAGGGGAGATGTGCAATAGGAGGCAAGGAGGGAGGCTGATGAGGTTGAAGCACTGTTTTGGGAAGGCTTTAAACGAAGAGGTGAGGGAGATGCAGCCTTTGGGCTGTGAACATTTTGCAGTGGGCTTGTAGACTGTTGCTCAGATGAAATGTTAATAAACACAGTCTGGAGCTCAGCTGTCCTGCTAGCTTTCACACCCTAGGATTTGTCTATATGGCAGACTGCAGTAACACCTGAGCAGTGTGAACACATGAGTCCTGGTGCTATGAGGCTGTCTGTTGTAGTGTGATATTCCACCTGGGCTGATTAGCCTTTCTCACATAGCAGGGCTGCTCCCAGTGCCAAGGCTAGCTGCCATGGTCAACGTGACCTTGGATATGCCAGCCAAGCTCTATGGGCTTAGATGATGGGCATATAAACAGCAAAATCTCCCATAGTCTCAAATGTTTGTCAGGTATGTAAATATCTCAGATTATTTTCCTTAAATTATCCCTATGGGGATCATTTATGCAGCAGTTTTATAACTAGTTTCTGCATAAAATATAGTCCTGGTACTCAGGTTATCTTTTATGTAGTCAAACATTTTCTTGTTTGCATGCTAATCTAAACTCTCCATCACTGAATAACTTCAGCAGCTGGAGTGTGGTTTTCTTATGGTGCTTTGCTTGGAAAAGAAAATGAATGTGTCTGCTTTTCCTAATCATAAATTCAGTCTCCTGTTTCTTTGTTATAACTCTTTTGATGTGAACAAAACTCCAAATCCGTTTTTTGTGAAATTTAAATAGCAAGTATATTTAAGAACTCATGTGTATTAACAGTAAATTCGCTGCAACTGGATGGTTAGTAAAAGCTGGGGCAACGTCTGTGTTCAAAGAGCTCTTTCATTTTTCATGCTTCACTTTTGACTGTGCCTGAGATATTGTTTCCAACCTCAGAATAAGTACAGGATTTGCTGTTCCAAAGTGGTGAATTAAGACTTCTAGTTTACTTTCTTCGGGGGCCTCTTTTTGTTGTCTCATAGAAAAGTGTAATCCTGGTAAAGGAGCATGGATGATACAGGATTTCCAGTTTGATGGAATATGTCAGGTTTTTGCAAAGTTTAGGGTGGAAGTCTGTCTCTCTGAAGAGTACATCAGGTCATGTCAATGAGGAGTAGCACTTCTGTATAAGTGTTATATATGTGAGGGTTGTATGTGTGCTGTAATGTGAGGACTGCAGCAGATGTCCAAGCACTTAACATGCAGCTATCATTATACCTGTGTCTATGTATGTGTTACAGGTACAGCACCACACATTTCCAAGGCTTGGAGAGCCCAGGCTCCCAAACTCTCAGTTACAACCTGACTGCATGTGACTGCAGCTGCCATATCTAAACCAACCCGCATTTAATTTACCACTGTCTAAAACATTCATGCCGTGATGACTGTCTTTGTGGTTAAGAACAGCGGGCTGCTTCTTGGTCAGAGAGCAGTGATATACTCTTACTTGTAGGCTGAGTATAGACATATGACCATGCCTCAGCTCTTCCTTTTGGGTGGAAAGCAATTAGATCACTGACGTGGTGTCATTGCTAGGATTTCTTCGGACCCAGATTGTCTTTCTTTTCACCTAGTCGATGGCAGGAGGAATGCTGAAGGTAAAATAATGGTAATTTTCTTATGCAGGCAACAGTGAAATGTGAAGGTGCATTCTCCTGCAGTGTCTGTGCCAAGGAGTGTCTCAGAGAGTAAGGAAATGACGTCACTGGGGACAAGGCATCTTTGGGTCCCAAAATGGCTGCTGCAACAGCATATGTATCCTGGTAGTACTCTCAAAACTCAAGCGTGGACAGGGTATCAACTGAGTGAGAGGTTGTGGTATCACAGAACCACAACACAGCTGAGGCTGTCAGGGAGCTCTGGAGGCCCCCGGCCCCAAGCCCAGCTCCAGGAGGGCCCCCCAGCGCAGGGTGCCCAGGACCCCGTCCAGGCGCCTTGTGCCGCTCTCCCAGGAGGAGACCCCACAGCCTCTCTGGGCAGCCTGGGCCAGTGCTCAGCCGCCCGCCCAGCACACAAGTGCTGCCTGGTGCTCAGAGGGAGCCTCCTGCCTGCCCCTTGGTGCCCACTGCCCATGGCCTGGTGCTGAGCAACCCTGGTATCCCCAAGGTAGATATAAAACCTGTCTGTCCTCAGGAGCTGGCAAGGCTGAGTGTAGCAAAAAGCTGGACTTGGTCTTGTCTGTACTTATGACTAAGCAAGATGTAAGCTCAACTAATTGCTAATTTCACCTGTTTAATGGTATGAATATTCTGCATAGCAGGCAATGCTGCTGAGGCCTAGTGTTGTGTGGCAGCCATAATGCTACTTTATGTTCACGTACGTAACTTCTCATAATCCAACACCCTTGTGATTTGTTTTTCCTTTCTTTTCTTCTTTTATTAATTTATTTTTTATGTGAAGCTTTAATTTCCAGATTCAGGGGAAAAAAAATTAATATATATATATATATATATAAATTATCTGTTGTGGTAATCTATGGAATAATTGGATCAAATGAATAATGCGCATTTATACTCACAGTCTAAAGACTTCTAGTTTATATGATGGATTAATCACCTTTTGCTTGTCAGTTATGTCATCACTTCCAAATAATGGCTTAGTTTACATGGAGCTGATGAAGCCATAGACAGCTGCCTTATTAACTGCTTGTTCATAACAACTCTATGAAAATAGAATTTTAGTCAGTAGTAATGGTTAAAGAAAGTGCAAAAAAAGCCAAGAGACCCTGCTGTACTAGAAATGACCACTTTCATCCAGACACTATGATCATTTTTTAATTATGTTTTACTTCTTTTTGTATGGGACTTGTTGAACGAAGTAATTATGCTCACAGTTAATCAGGACATATATGATCAAATGTAGGGAAGCCAAATAGTGGCAGATGCAGATCTTGTTTCAGCTGTGTCCTGTATTTAAAGAAAAAAAAAAACAGCTGGGAGCAATAGTTATTATCATTAGTGACACCCAGCCAACATATGCTGTCTTTTTGACTCCATTACAAATCTGAAAAAATCGCAGTTTGCAAAATACAGGGACCAAATGTTTTTTATAATAACTCATCCCTGGCACCAAATATCAATATTTTATTTGAAGCTCTAAATGAGCACATTATAAAACTGGGTAATTTTAAATCAGGGTAATTACTGTGTGGCTTTCAAGGAATGAGGGAAAAGTGAGACTTTTGCAAATTGTACCCAAAAATCACCTTTGAAAGGAGAAGTGAATAGGGGAAGACTCCAAAAAGGGAAGCCTTCCCAACTGTTCCCAAAAGGCTTTGTGAAGGAAAAAAAAAAAAAAAAAAAGAGTAAATACTATTAAATTATTGCTTTTGTGAAAGTATTTGTTGGTGCTCTCTAAGGTATAATAAATATTGTCCAAAAGGCAAAGTGTGCAATTCTGTAAGACGGGCTCAAAACATTACAATCAAATCCTCCAGCCTACTGAGACTGTTCAGTTTACCATAATGTAGAGTGTGTCATTAATAACTGACATGCTTTACTGACATATTTCTTTTTCCATCATATATAAGAAATTTTAATCAAATTGATCTTAGCATTCTAAAAGCATGATCATTTGCTAGGAAATTCATTTGAAAGGAATAAATACATAGAAAAAATGCAATTCTGAATGCTGAAAGACAGCTTTAGACTTCTGTGACATTTACAGTTCTCCATCATCTTCATGTAGGACTGTGACGTGTGAACTCTTTTCCTAGCACAAATTTGGGTTATAACTTTAAGTGTCCAATATCATGTTCTGGAGTAAATAAAAAGAAATCAAATTTCTGTTGAGTCAAACTCTTTTTTTTTTTTTTTCTGTTCCAGAGCCAACTTCAAATTTTTATTTAGCAGGCTAGTCCCATTGACTAATATAAGAGCAGCCATACTGAGTCAGAAAAAAAGGCAGTCTAACCCAATAGTCTGTGTTCAGCTCTGAAATTAATGACTAGGAAAAAGCAGGAAGGTGTGGTTACTTTCCAAAAAATACTTTGTATTGCAGCAATTCCTTGCTCAAAGGCTAGCTGAAGCAGAGGTGAAAGCCCTTGACAGGTTATCATTCCTATGAAGTGGTGCAGTCAGCTTTTCAGCATATGTAAACTTTTAGTAGTTACAGCTTCCTGTGGCAAGGACTTACAATTTAACTACGTGTTGTATGAAGAAGCTCATCTTTTTGCTAGCTCTGAATCTACCACATGCTGGTTTCATGTGATGTGCCCCAGTTCTCCATCTGAGAGATACACTGAACTAGTCGTTCTCTTCAAGCTTCTACATTCCCCTAACAGTTATGCAAATGTCTCTCACACCCCATCCTCAGTTACTTCCCAGGCTGAAAAGCCCACTCTGCATGGTCATATTTTGCCTTGAAGCTGCTCCGTGCCTTTGTGGTTACTTGCCACCCTCCTCTCGTTTTATTCGATTTTACCTTGTGGATGGTAAAATCTGCATGGTAAAATCCTTTTAGGGTGGAGAAAGCAGGAGATACGGATTTTTTTTTTTTTTTTTTACAGTGAGAGAATGATATTTCTATTTGTTTTCTTTTCCTTTCCTGGTAATTTAATTTACTTTCATGAACACTGAACTGAGCTGTTCATAGGAGTGACTATTGTGACTCAGATTTCATTTGTAACTGATAATTTGAAGTCTGACAGAATGAAGTCTACCCAGACTTCACCACCTTTTGTGTAAAGTCATGATTGTTGGCTTTTTCCACATGTCCAGCAACCTAAATTTATCTATTTTCATTTTCACCTGCTATTCTATTGCTTGGCCCTTGAGCCTCATGAGTGCTCCTATATCAGGAGTGTAGGAGCAAGAGAGTGCTTTTGAAGCAAATCTCCTGGTCATCTCCACTTACTGTGCATTTGTTCACACTGAAGAGGTTCTAAGAGCCCACAGACTGGACTCCTTTCAGACAAAATTGAACCAAAAGGTAAGCTCCAGAAATGCAATTTCAGTGCCCTGTACACAGACTGGCATTCAATCCATGGAAGCAGACTAAAGCTAGTTGAAGTTTAATAATAATAATAATAAAACCAGTCCTGAAATGCAGGTCACATGTGATCTTCAGTAACAACTGCTTCAACGTACAGATCTGTTCCTGCTGGTCTTTGTTTCTTCCTGGTTTTGACATAGAGTCAAGTCCTGTTGCAGTACTTCTCCAGTTGCTTTCATTTTTACTATCCAGAGCAAATTAGTGTCATCATCAGGTTTATTACCATACTGGTAACTACTGCCTTTCAGCTTCACTAATATGTTCAACATGTGGGGTCCCCATACCACTCCGCTCCAAATACTATTAGTGACCTGTCTTCCCTGAAAATTGATATATACCTTTTCTTTCCTTTCTTTAAACCAAACTTGTATACATTTGAGGACTTACCTCTTATCCTATGGGTGTTTAAATTTTATTGAATGAGAGATTTTGCTGAAAATCCTGATTATATTAGCCAAATTTGCCTTATCTGTATGCATATTAGGTCTTTCAAGGACTGCCAGTGTGACTGTAAGGTATGACTTGGTCTTTACAGAAACTGCGTTGACTCTGTTCATGTTCCCACTAAGTCAATTCTTTATAATAGTCATTATTATTTGTCACCTTTGGACATTGGGATCTGTGGTACATTGTTCCCAAGATTCTTTGTCAAATCATTTTAAAAAAATGGCCTTATGTTTTACACAGCTCAGTCCTCTGGTAACAGAGCTGTCTTTAGCTAAGACTTACATGCTGCAATTAATAGTTGTGCTACATTACCTTTCATTGCCTTTTGAACTCATGGTTGAATACCACCTTCCATTTACTGATCTTTCAGCCTACTTGCTTTATAATACCTTTTAATGGCATATCATTTATAAGCAGATCCTTTGTGTGTGGCAGTTGAAAATTTCCACCATGAGAACTTCCCTAATCCCTCCCAAAGTGAGTGTAGAAGAATAAAATATGTATTGGTTATTAATGGCTGTTATGGAATTATCTTTTCTGAATGTTCCTCTTACACTATTTGTCCATTGGCCCATCATCTGGGAATTACTTTATTTTCATACATTTCCAGTTCTCTGGCAATTAGACCAATAAATTTTAATTCCATTATCAGAGCATATGGCAGATGACTTTTAGTGGTTCATTTCAGAGAGGTACCTTCAACAGCTTGGATGTGATCCTCAGAGCACAGCACAGAAGAGAATATCTGACAGAAAAGTGTGATTTTGGTTCCCTATGTCCTATTGTGTGATAGCATTCATCTTCTGGCTCACATTAGACCATCATGATAGTTATTATGGTTTGTGCTAAACATCAGTGGACCCCATGAGCCTTTGAAGTAGCTGAGAATACAAGGTACACAAGGAAATTCTTCCCTCCTACCTCCTTCCCCTAAACAGTTTAGTAACTAACAGTAGGAACAAGGATGTTAAAAAAGCTACTTCTTTTTAACAACACATATTTTGCAGTTTTGTCATCAAGATATTAGATCAATGTCACTGAGTAGAGATGTATTTTCCTTGTACCTCTTCTTGTTTGCACCATTTCTTACCACCCCTCTTCTACTACTGTGATTGGTACTTTGAGTCTTTCTTTAAACAAAGAAAAACAATTAAAAAAATGACTGTTTCCTGTTGTTCTTCTATAAATTTTAATACACACAAAGAAGTTCACAGAAGAGGGAAGTTTCAGTATCTGCTTTGTATTATTCTTTTTCAATGAAAGAGAAGTTGCCAGAAGTAAGGAGGCACATAAGTTTGAGAGAATGACTATAGCAGTTTTCAAGGATATACCAATAACTGGTTTTTGACTTTTGATTTAGTGGAAAAGAAAAGCGGGGATTGGTCCTGAATGAGTGCAGTGTTGAGGAGTGATGAACAAGTTGATGTAGTTAATATAAATTATTTTGTTAATCTTTTGGTGACAGCAGTGATTATGATATAAAATCTTTTCACCTTGCAGGATTATCACATTTCTCAGTTGTCTTTTTTTATGTTGCAATACGCCAAGTTTCTCTTATTGAAACATTTGATTGGGGATCTGAAGAAACCAATTTTCTAGTCTTTTTGAGATGGATACTAATCTTGCTGGACTTCTATTTAAGAACTCTTGACAATGCTTATATTTTATTTTAGGAAATTGTTTTCGTTACTTCAGTCTGCTCAACCAAAAATCTTCAGGCTCTTTATTCTACTTTAGATACACAGAGTAGGATAAATACATATTGATGGTATGTAATGTTTTATTATTAATTTAACCTTTTTTTTTTTGAAACCTAATTTTTCACATCTATCACACTTAGAATAGAAATAGCCACAGTGAAGGAATAAAAATAAAAAAATAAAATAAAATGGAAAATAAAGTGCCCTAGTCGTCCTTCTATCTAACTGGGGTCTGAGAACTCCTCGCTCTTTCATAAAACTTCTGATTACTGTGAAGGAAAAGCACTCATAGTCCTCACTCTTAGTGTGCAGGAACAGTTCATTCTACCCATTTATCCAGTTACCAATGATGCTGTTCATTCCCATTTTCATCTCTAACCTCCTAGACGGTTCTAAAATTTTCTTCTTTCCTGTATCTATCCTAATGAATATAGCAGGGTCTATGATACAGTGCACCTTGATGTCTGGTCTTTTAAATTTTTTTAACTAATGACTTGGAATCTACCTTGAGATTAGAGATAAACATTCTAATATGGAGGATATTTTAGACAGATATTTTTTGAATACTTAAAATGAAACTAGTATTGTTACTGTATTGAGTAACAGTCTCTCCTTTGTCAAATGACCTACGTGCTTCACAACTGCAATCTTCTTTGCAGTCATTCTGCCAAAACTGCTAATAAGTTAAATCCATATTGTTAGGCTTATTTATGCCACATTTTGCTTCATTCCTTGAGTTACGTGCCATTTTTTAGCACGGTTACAGAATTAACATACGTCTGTTACATATTTATAAATCCTAAATGCTATTAGCTTTGAATCACAGAATTAGGAGCTAATTCTGATTATTATTTTATTGTGAGAATGGAATAAGCATTTGTGCATTTTGTTTGCAAGATAACATCTGGTGCAGAGGGTGCCGAACAGCCAGCTATTCTGCAAATTGAGTGCCAGAAGATGACTTTTAAACCAAAGTCTGTGCTGTAAAGACAATGCGGCAATGCTTGGACAGAATTCAGGGGATGTGCGCTGCAACAGGAACACAGCCATGCTGTCAGTGGGCACGAGACATAATCTCCCCAAATCTCTCTGGCTGTACAAACAGTCCCCCACTATGCTTATTCTGTAGATATTAATGGAGTTGTTGAGACTTCAAGCACACCATCCCTATCAGCTGCTAGTGTGGGGCAGGATTTGTGCACTGCTTTAGTGGTTCCTGGCACAGACGTACAGGAGCAGTCTGGAGAGAACAGGGCTTCCAAATCCATTTGCAGCCTGGCTGTTTCTGCTGACCATTAGCCTCCAGGAGCCCACAGTGCCTTCTGAGCAAGCAGTGTTCAGAACACAAGCACTATTCAGTAGACACTCTTCCAAGATTAAGTATCAATGTTTTTCCTGTTGTTCTTTTTTTTAAGAAGACAGGTCCAGAGGAGTGTTACTCAACCTGAAAGCAACTGCTGCTGGTTTTCTGCAGCAATGAACCTAGAAAGACAAAGACTCTTGGCTGGATACTACCCAATCCTTTAGAGAAGAGAAAGGCTAAGAACCAACAAATCAGTAAAACCTCAGATGCGAATTTGAGATTTTGGAGATACAAAAGTCTCTAAATGAGTTTGTATGTTTTTAGACTTTAGTGACTTTCCTTTCCTTCCAAGGAAGCTTTTACTTCAGCTCCTAGATTCCCTTGGTACACCAGTTGATGTTTTCTGTCATCAAACTGAATCTGAAGTTTGTCTTTTTAGCAATACAAAAGGATTGGAGTGTATCCTATCTGAACAGTTCTAGTACCATAGAGCAGCATACATCATTTAAACATACTTCTGTAATTATTAAAAAAGAATTTATGTGAAGAAATAGCAAAACTGTATGATCTGCTGAGGAGCAATTTGCTTATAGTTATGAGTATACAGCATACTGAAAAATGTGTAAGAATTGAAGCAATGGTAAATTAAGTAGCATTTACATGCTATTAGACAAGGGGCCAGTTAAAAGCCTGCAGAAAATGAAACAATATAATACTAGACACTGTGGATGGGACATAGTGAAGACTTGCTCTTAGCCATATCATGGCCCTATCAATATTAATATCAAATTTAATTTACTCTTTTTTATTAAATTGTTTAAAAGATTTTTTTTCTTTCCCCATACTTTCCCCTCTCTCCTGCTGCATCCTTTCTCTTTCCTTACCCAGTTAAGCTTTTTAGGAAAGCCAGATTTATTTTATTTTTTTTTTAATGATCTGGATCAGAATTCCTGAGTTCATACTGTTCATTCTTCAAGCACTCTGTTCTGGCCCAGGGAGGATTAGTATAATTCATGTTATCACAGTGTTGGAAAATATTTTTGGGAAGGGAAAGAGAAAATTCAGCTGAAGAACATTGTAACGTTGCCTTCACACTACATCTTTGTAGAAATAATATATTTCAAACTACTCTGCACGGAATCTCAGCTGCAGTTGACTGTATAGCACAGTATGTACCTCATGTTAGATCTAAATTTAACCTGATTGTAGTCAACCAAAAGCAGATGTAACATTAGACATATAAGTGGGATATAAATAATAAAGGCAGTCACTTTGCTGGGGCAATCTTTAACAAAACACTTCTTTCCTATTCAATTTTCAGATTGTTATGTTGTTCTAAAGGACTGATGGCAAATGATCAGGCCTTTTTGATGAGAGTTTCTGATTGACATCAGATTTCATTAGAGGCATTAGTATTGAAGGGAAGGGGCACAGATTGGTCATGGTTCATTCCACCTGCCTATCTCACTCAGCAACAACCAGGAAATGTCCAGTAATTTTCTGTTTTTATGCTCCTTTTAACGTTTTAATATTTCAGATGGGTAAAGTGCAAGTTAATCATGTTTATGCATTAATAAAAGGTACATAAAACGTTTCAGTTATTCGGTTGAATGAAATGATTTCAGAGATGTGGTAATAACCTTAAGTGATGTTTTGAATACACTTCATATAAATTAGATCCATTAAACGGGACAAAAGTGATGTTTTGTAGGCATCCACTACTAATTGGTGTGTTCACCAGTTCCTGCAGCAACTCTGAGCACATATTGGTAGCTCTTGTTCATTTTCCAAACCATGTACCTTGTATAATGAATAGCACACACCTACCCAAATTCTTCCTTCCAAGGCAAAAGCTTCCATAGATTGGAAAACTACTTTCAAAACCCTAAGGCTCACTGAGCTGCTTTCTGAGGACTTTTTATTTATTTATTTATTTATTTATTTATATATTTTTTTAATTGCCTGCATGAATGGGCTGCCCAGGGAAGTGGTGGAGTACCCATTCCTGGAAGTACTTAAGAGATGCTTGTACATGGCAAGATGGGTCATCATTTAGAATCACAGAATCATTTATGTTGAAAAGACCTTCCCACCAACCTGACCTACCAAGTCCCATCACTAAACCATGTTCCTAAATGATTCTGTGATTCTAAGGGGTTTCTAACCAGACTTCTTCAGGTTTCCAGAGATAAAAGTGCACTGTTCCCATTGCAGTTCCTGGTTGATCCATCTCAATGTAGAGCAGTTTTCAGGTTCACAGGCAGTGGGGGGAATGATCTGAATATTGTGATTCTTTCTGCCCTTTTGGCATGCCTCTTCTGATAAAACAGGAGAAAGAATTTATTAAACCGACATGTGGGTCAGAATGACACAAGTTGGACTGTGGACCACTCACTCAAGAATTTTACCCACAAATAAAACAGGCAGAAGAAGAACAAAAATAAAAGAGCTAACTCAGAGGAAGAGCTGTCTAATTTTGTGGTATATTTTGAAATGTGCTTTTGTGGAACATTAGGGCATGACCAGTTCGAATAATATAAACTGATCTTTATCTGATTTAGTAGCCTTCCCCAAAATTAGTGCTAAACCACACCTATAGTAAATAATACTACACTTTATTGTAAATATTTAAACTTTTCTTATTCATCTTCTTCTATTTCTTCCTCAATAAAAGATGATTGCATTAAGTAAATATTTAGCAATCAGATAACCATATCAGTTTTTGTGTTTCTCTTTTCCACTTGTGGCTTTAGCCACACTACAAAAAAGACTCAATGCTGTATTTGGCTCTCCCATGCTTTCCACATTTTTCTATGCAAATATGCAGTTGAAATTTCCTGTTGTATACTTCTGAATTTGGCAATGAAAAGGCTATTTTAGAGTTTGTCTGTGCAGCTTACCAGAGGATAAAGGAAATGAGGAACAAGAGCAGTCTGTAGCTCTAGTATAGATGTGGTTACACAGCAGAACAGGATATTACACTTTGCAAGTCAGATTTTCAGCAAATCAAGGGGGAAAAGAAAAATTCTGGTGATCGGAGATCTTAATATGCTGGAATTTTAGATGGTCATTAAAGGCTTCAGCATCTGTTTTGAGAGGTGAGAACTACCCCAGCTCTCATTGATTAAATCCTTTGGTGCAGAATTCCTTGCAGAACTGAACGCAGAAATAAAAACATTCTGTTTGGCATATACATCTTCAGCTTGCCCATTATTGTAGGCAGAAAAAAAAAATAACAACAAAAAACACCTTCCTGCATTTTAGAACTTTCAGGCATAGGGGTGAATAAATACGTACTTGAAAGCACAGTACAAAAGACCAGAAATTCAGTTTTAAACATAAAAAAATGATATTCCCTTTTGTCAGCTGAAGGTAACAAAGCTTACATGCATAGTCATTGTTTTGTCTAATTCTAGACTAGCAGCAGCACCATACTGTTTTAGCCTCCACCCTCAACAATATATCTTGTTCTCTAAAAGGTATTTTCTCTCTCTAGTGAGAACTCTTTTTGTTCCTAAACAAAACCCTGAAAAGGTCACATTGGAAATTTGAGTTCCAGGTAATTCAAACGTAAGCCTAAGTTAAAAAATGATGTGTCTGCAGCTTGCCAAGTGCTATTAGAATCCACAGTGTTAATTTAGATTCAAGTCAAATAGAGTAGTATCCACTGGGAAATTATGCTTTCCTGAGAAGCATGTATGGATTTTTTCTTCCTGTCTACCTTTCCAATAAATATTATGATAGCAAGATTCTGTTTCCCATGAATTCTTTATTTAGGTTAAGTATTATGTGTGAACTCTGATTTCATGGTTTAATCCTGATGAAAGTAGTTGATTTTTTAGTTTGTAAGTTACTGGTAGAAATTGCATTAAAACGTACAGAAGAATCACATACCAGTCCCAGTAATGGTTTGTAATAGCACAAGTCCAGTTACACGGTAAGGAATAAACATGAAAATATTTGAAAGTGAAGTGTAGGAAAATTTTTGATTTTACTATTTAGAGCCATGGTGATTTCTGCCAGACTCTGAACACAAAAGAAGGCTTTCATTTGTTCTATCTCCCTGATTCCTTTTCATTATGCATCTAATCTCTGATGCTAACATAAATATTCAGCTCCTACATTTAAATCAGAAGATTTCTAGGTGAAAATAGGGTGTGATCAGAGTTTTGGCCATCCACACCCCATAGCAGAGCTCCAGAATAATAAGCAGTGGCTCAAAGTTTATGTTATCTACTAATGGCTCTATTTAATTTTATGCTAAGACTATATTTTGAGGTGCAGAGCTCCCTCCATTTTTAAGGACAAGTTCATTAGCTGAATATGGTTATCTTTTTGCAAGATTAATCCTCATATTCCTTTTTGGGTTACTTAAGTCCAGTGAGTACAAATTCAGACCTAAGAGGTTTTGATCAGCTCAACTCTCTATTTCTGTGCGATATGTGGATGTACAACATCTCATAAACTATAGTTCATCCCGGTCTTTGAAAGCTGGTTGCCAATCCTGCTGTCCTACAGCCATCTGTTTCTCAATAAAGCATAAGCTAACTGTACGGAAATGCACATCCATGTAAAGATGGCTGACAACTGTGGGGTGGGGAAGCTTCGTTTTTTTGTTAGTTGTGGGGAGATCCAAACAGACTTTGAATGCAACATCAGAATTACAGAAGGGCTCTCTGTGCCTAGTGCCATCTGAACATGCTGGCATTCCAACTATGAATGATTTTTTTTTTCTCCTGTGTATTTTGCACTCAAAACGAAAGGTAAACATGAAAAGTGTTAAAACTAATAGACAGAATAGAATGGAGGATGCGTGTTGCTAAGCATCACTTAAAATGCCATTCTTCTCTGAAAAGTGTTGGTAAATACAGCACTATTTGATTTGGGAGATCTAATCCCAGAGTGTATTCAGTACGCTATCTTCAAATGCTAGCGATAAAAGTAAAGGTGTTTTTTTTTTTCCTTGTATTTTATTTGTGTTAGCACAGCAGAGTCAACATAGCTAAATGCAAGCTCTCTATTCCTTTTCACCTGTCAATAGAGTAGTTCTGCATGTTCTGTTTACAAAGACAAAATCATTCTCAGCAGTGTATGCCAACGCATTGGCCATTGCACAACCAAGACGGGTTGAAGGAACAGCTGAAAAGAACATGAGCAGGAATATCAGTATCACACTATTTCTATCTTATACCAGAAACAGGCAAAAGTTTTTCAGCCAATGTGGAAAATGCCAGTGTGATGAACTGGAAATATTTCACCTGGAATGTGTGGTATTTGATTAGCTATAAGAACAAGGGAAAGCAATGATCTTGGTCTGCAGAGAACATCAGTTCTGTCATGGCTTGTGGCTATGGTGCCATGAGCTATGGCAGGATTTCAAGGTTTACTGGCCAAGAAGTGGAGAATCAAAGAATTTGGAAATATGTCATGGTTTCTGACTCCATTACAGAGACATGGGGACCAAGCAAACCTCACCTTGTTGCAGAGCTGTTGAGCTCAATTTTGAATATGCATGGATCTAGAGTCAAGTATATGTATACAGTGAATGTGTCTGAGAACAACTAACGGCTATCGTCCACTAAATTAAGCATAATTCTAGAAATTTTATTAGTCCCTTTGCCTTGGACTTAGCTGGGAGATAAACGACGAAGATGCAGAACTTGGTGTGCTGAATATGAACCCTTCTATCCCTGAGAAATGGGAAAGTAAGGAAGGTTTATTGGCATTTCCCAAGTTGTGGAATAAATGTTCAGTTGAAACCCAAAGAAGATAATGACATTAATACTGTTTAAATTATGTTTTCTTGCTACGAGATAAGGAAACAAAATAAAAGAATGTACAGCACCCATTTGTGCTGCTTCTCCCTCACCTGTTAAGGCTAGAGTCAATCACATCCATCCCAGACACTTTAAGAAGCTTTCTAGGACCAGGCAAGGAGAAGAATCCTTTTTCAAGACAACTATAAAAATTCTTGGATCGTCCTGGGATGGTGACCTAGCAAAAACATGGTACATGCTACCACCCCTACAAAAGACACAAAAGTTTTTAAACCCAGAATGCATTAATGGGGGAGAATGAGGGCATTCTTCAAGAAGAAGAGAGATCAATAGATCAATAGAAAAGGTGAAAAGACTTTTGAGACCAAAAACTGGAGACCACTGGGAGGGGAAAACAATTGCAGTAGAATTTGTAAATAGAGATATTTAATCAGCCTTACTGGTGAAACACGATTTTATTAATTGAGACTCCCTGTCAGAACCCACTGAAAAATTGCCAAAGGACTGAGAGAAGAGCTCATGCCCATTGTTGCCAAGGGTCACTTTGTAGCAAGAACATCCCCGTGGGCATCCTGGAATGCAGCAGCACAGCCCCCAGGCCTGAGTGCCATCCATTGCAAAGAACAGATCAGAGAATGGTTGAGCTTGGAAGGGACCTTTGGAGGTCACCTAGTCCAAACCCCCTGACAAGCAAGGTCACCTAGAGCATGTTGCACAGGATCACATCCAGGTGGGTTTTGAATATTTCCAGAGGAGACTCCACAGCCTCTCTGGACAACCTGTCCCAGTGCTCTCTCACCCTCACAGTAAAGAAGGTTTTCCTCATATTCAGCTGGAACTTGCTGTGCTTCAGTGTTGAAAGCCTTGCTGAAATCAAGGTAGACAACATCCACTGCTCTTCCCTCATCCACCCAGTCAGTCATCCCATCAGAGAAGGCTATCAGATTGGTTAAGCATGATTTATTTCCATGAATCCATGCTGACTACTCCTGATCACCTTCTTATTCTCTGCGTCCTTGGAGATGACCTCCAGGATGAGCTGTTCCATCACCTTTCCAGGGATGGGGGTGAGGCTGACTGGCCTGTAGTTTCCTGGGTCCTCTTTCTTGCCCTTTCTGAAGAATGGAGTGACATTGGCTTTCTTCCAGTCCTCAAGCACATCCTCTATTCTCCATGACCTTTCAAAGATGATTGAGAGTGGCCTAGCCAATTCGATTGTCTTGGCTTTACTCCTGAAATCCCTAAAGACATTTTAGGCAACTTTAGGCCTTTTAGACTATTCGATGGTAGGCTAGAGAGTTACTGAAATGCACCTCACTTATCTTGATGCAGCTTTCATGGTTATGGGGATGTATATGCCTGCCTTCTTACACAAACATTATACACCAGAGCCTCGTCAAGTGCAAAAACTTCACTATCATTTTTACAAGGCAGCAGCCCTGACGTTGTCATCTGTCCCGTATGGCTTCATAGGGGAGAATGAAAGCATGAGATTTGATGGCTCACCTAAATGCAAAGATGAGTTATGACATTTTATATTTATCCTTTTCCAAACCTGTGTTGCTCTTTTTCTCCTTATGTCAAGTCTTTCATGAAAATATGTCTGTCATGATGTGTTTTTGATTTCTGTTCTTAGGCTTTCCAGCCACCTGGATGTTTTGCAATGTCCCAAACCTTCGTTAATACACACGTAAATATTCGACTGGAAACATATACAAGGAGGCTTTCTTAGTGATTCCAAGTATGCTATGAGTGGGCTGGTAAGATCCCAGCATCAAGAAGAAAGTTTGATAAGGATCCAGGCTGCTTACGTAGCTTCTCCCAGAAACGTGCTTCTCAGTAACAAAGTGTTGAAGTAGATTTGCTCCATTTACGTATTACTGTGTTATTGCATCAAAGAGAGAAGTGAAGTGGGTCACAATTGTAGTGCACACACCATTTAAATAGTGTTTTTAGCAAGGATTTACTGCTGGGAAGTTAGAAGCTCTCATGTATCTGTATCTGCGTGGGTATATATATACACACAGACATGCAGAAGACTGGCTTGTTTGCAAAGCAGATGAAGTTCTTTGACCCACGCTGGGCACATACAGCTTCTGTGGCCTCTTAGTCCAATCCTGCACTACACTGGAGCTGGATGACATTAAGACTTTGTGTGGATGGGTTCATCGGTCCAGCACTGAGCACCAGCTGTTTAGAAACTTGAGAGCAGTAAGGACACCACTGCAGTGGTCAGTGCTCATCCCAGGCTTCATACAGAGAGCTTCAGCACAGCAACCCAGGAGTTCACAAAGCAGTTCTTTAGGAACTGCAGCCACTGCACAAATAACTATCTTTTACTATCAGCTGTGTTATGGAGATTAATTTTCTCATATTTTAATTCTTGCCTCCCAGCTTTTCCACTGCTCTTTCAAAGAACTGCAGTCCTCTTCAACTGTTGTAGCCTGTCCAGATATTTGTTAGCAAAAGGGCAACTACTGAACACATTTCTGGGATGAGTTTTATGCTTCAGCTATTTTTCAGAAAGAACCTGTAAACCAGATAAATTTAGTCTGCAAACAAAGAAACTATAAAGCAGCCACAGACGTTGTTTCTTTTTAAGCACAGTGTAAATAAGAGTATTCATAAAACTTTTGTGTACTGTCTGCTATGTACCTTTTTTTTCTGCAACCTTACAGAAAAAAAAATATAAAAATTAATAACCTCCTTCCATTATTGAATAAAATACAAGATTTTGCCCTACTTTCATGGTGAAAGAAATTAATTCTAGGTGTTTCTCTCATGTTCCCTTATATGTGCATCAGTATATAACTCCTGGAAACCTGTAAAAATAATTGTGACTTTTGCATCACGTGATTGTTTAGATTAGTCTCACATAAAATATGAAAAACTTGACCATACAGTTGCATCCCATGTCCAGCTTCCTTTCCCTGTCCCTGAAATTGTGTTCAGGGATAACAGAAGATTCTCCCTTTGAGCATCTTTTATGTATGTGCATCATGTTTGCATAGTCATAAATTAGCACAATGAAACCTTATGGTACTGAGTAAGATTTATTTTTTTCACCCAGGGGACTAACATTTTTACATTTTTGAAGGATATCAGCTTTTATTACAAAATATTTTACAGATTCTCACTCAGTCTTTTGTAGTTAAGACATTGACAGTGGTTAGATTAGAAAACCCACATCTGCAAATTTGTAACAATTTATATACATGTAATAGCATATCAGTTACCTGAAATTACTGCTTCAAATATACGTCTTGCACAGAAGTAAGAGTGAATGCAAGTTAAATACTTCTATCAGAATTTAAAAAATAATAGCAAACTGAAGAAAGTCGTTTTCTGCAGTCTGTTGGGGTTTCCTTTAGAAAATTAAGACCCTCAGTGTTCACAAGTGATTGATGGGCATGTAATTGTCTTTAGTACCCGATTCATCTGCTGAGTAGCAGATTTGCTGTGGACTAAAATGGAAAATACAGCATCAGAAAGTTTAGAGCAATTCTGCTGCAGGAGAAGCTATCAGGATGCTGTTCAGCAAAAACAAAGGAACATCTCTTCTTTGTTTTGCATTGTATGGTGTTTTCTGTTTGAACTTATAGGGCTCAGTAAAAAGTAAAATGCACAAAATGGTGTATGAAGAAATGCTTTGTAAGTTTGGCCTGAAGAGGCTCACCTGCTTGCTCTCTCAGCAGGTAACTGGTGACTGAACAAAGAAGTGAGAGACCTTTCTCATACAGAGGGTGAAGTGAAATTCTGGGAGCATTGAGCGTTTTTGTGTCCTTGGACGTTTTATTAAATTTTATTAAATTACATTACTGCAAAATCAGAACTTTTTGGTTCTTACTAAAAAAAACCAATATTTTTCTTTTCAAGCTCTATCTCACAAGTAGGCTTTTATAAAATACAGTCATGTATTTGTTTTGTTTTCTTTGTTAAAAACTCAAGTGATAAAAAAAGGCTTAATTGCCTTTTCTGAGTACTGAAAATACATTGTTTCTTTAAAGGTGTTACTTAAAAACAAGATAATCTTTCTGAATACGTGAAAGGTCCCCAGTTTGTGGCACTGAGGGACACAGTTTAGTGATGGGACTCAGTAGGTCAGGTGGAAAGTTGGACTTGAAGATCTTGAAGGTCTTTTCTAATGTAAATGATTCTGTGATTATATGATTCTAATCATTTCAGTGACAGTTCAATTACTCAATTAGAAAACTGGAGAGAAAAAATTAAATATTTCTTAACAGTTCATTCTCTAGGTTACATAACCCTTTTCATGATATACCAAAAAAATAATGAAAAGTTCAAGGGATTGCATTTAAGAAGAAAAATGAGAAAAAAAGAAATTAGAGTAGAAAAAGAAAATACAATTATAGAAATTATTGGTGTGTATTAGTAATCATTACACTGGGAATTTTGTGGCCATACTCCCATGCTTTATTTCTTACTTTTGGCATTAAATTAATGTTGAGTTTTTGTATTTATATCCCCTTTCTTTCTTCCTTTCTTCCTTTCTTTCTTCTTCCCCCTTACCTCATAAGAAGTAGAAAAAATAATAAATACTTTAATGATGCCTTTGTGGTAGTAAACCACTTTTGAAGCACCTTAAAAGCCATTCCTAAATACCTCAATCTTGCTAAATCTCTTTAACAGTACATTCTTATCTATGTATCTGTCAAAGTAGGTAGTCATGGAGGCTTATCTGTGTATGTTCAATATCCTAAATCTGTCTAAGATAAGGACAACAGGGAAAAAGGAGCAGAACATTTTAAGGTGAATGAAAATGTTAAAAATCCTGAGATAAATTTACCTCTGTGTAAAACTATTTAATTGCAGTGAATCTGGTCTCTCTATTTATAAGGGCAAGCAATGGGTGGGTTTCATTTTGCCCACATTTGGACCTCTCCAATGCAGATGTCTGTGATGGAGGTACTTGCCCAAAGTCCTCTGCATAGCTAGAGGAGAGAAATGGGCATGTCTCAGATGCTGTTTGTCTCATATCAGGAGAGCTATCTAAAATAGGTCAGATGAATTGACTGCCAAAACCCACTTATTTCTCTCTTGTCTCTGTAAAAAGAGCCTCAGACAAGTGCCTCAAATGTAAATATCTGCTTTGCAAATGTCCATTCTTCAGCGAGATGAACCACACTCATATTGCCTTACAGATATTGATTAGCAAGGCATATTAAGCAATAGGAGAAGTGTTAAGTGCTGCTCAGATACAAAGTTCCTGGTTTAAAAAAAAAATCAGTCAGATCAGACAAGGCAGAAAAAGAGTGGAACAAAGACAAGATTTTATCTGTCTTTTGCAGATGGGAAATAGAAGCTTGGTTAACAGAGGTTAAACCAGTTTCAGTCATCTGGAAATTAACCACCTCTGAGGTTAACAGGAGGGCTGAAACACTGAAATTCCCAGCACAAATCTGTCCCAGTTGAGCTTTACCAAATACATTGACCTACTTTTGGTGTCCAGGCTGGGATATTGATTTTTCAAGATATTTTTGGTACTTTAGAGTACAGCACATTCTCATAGCATTTTATATGTTCAAAACACAGTATTTGATTATTTCAGTCTACAGCTATGCTCCTGCCATGTCACCCCAAACTCAAAATGACTTCATGCAACACCCCAGAGAGAAATTCTAATTTCCAAATGCAGAAAAAAATGTCTCTCCCTCACTGCCTTTATATAAATTCTTTTTGTTGTGGTTCAACCCCTTATTACTGAAATACTATTGGTCTTCTGCAAGTAACTAGCTTTGGGTCCTGCTGGAAATAAAGTCATCTTCACTTTGCAGAGTAAACCTAGTCAATAAAAGTAACCTGTACTGGACTGCTGAATGCAGCAGACATTAACATACAGTCCCATGCATAATCTATATCATAATTATAGGGTATCTAGTAAAAAATGCCTGTATTCGGATATTGCTTACCTCCTGGGAGCTTGACTTAAGATTCTTTTAAGGTATCTTCTTTTAACATACAAACTAAGAAAAGGTATTTTACAAACTGTCCTCACAGGCTAACCATAGACTAAAATGTCTAGATTCACAGTTCGTATCTCTCTTATTTGAGTTAGTCAAGAAGCTGATGGTAATAATAAGCTGTCTGCCCTTCATGGACACCAGACCTTAAAGAAGGACTAAGACAGTCATTTTCCTTGTGAGTTTCAG
Source organism: Cygnus atratus (assembly GCF_013377495.2). NCBI lineage: Eukaryota > Metazoa > Chordata > Aves > Anseriformes > Anatidae > Cygnus > Cygnus atratus. The sequence goes on along the minus strand of NC_066362.1, from coordinate 177,703,527 downwards.
AGGTATTTTGTAAAAACAGAGGAATGTGAGAACTCGAGCTGTCTAAGATCAGTTCAAGGCTCTGGAGAGAGATAAATAACTACTACTTACAGACTTGGGTGATTTTTATATCTTTCAAAATGTTGGTTCTGCCACTCAAACATTTCTTTCCTTTTTTTTTTCTTTTTTTTTTTTTTCTTTTTTTTCCTTTCTGAGTCTGGACTGTCCTCACATCTTAGATTCACCTTAGTCTCTCTTCCATCTGCTATTTATTTCTTGGCGCTTAGTCAGGATATGTAGGCTTACTCTGCTCTACTAGAGTCACCTAAAACATTGACACTCATATTTCAGCTAGCCTTTCTGAGCTTCCTCTGTATTCTTTGAAGAGAATTTAGCATTTTTAGGGACAACTGCTGCCATCATAAAATAAACAGCTGAGATCAGATAGATCTAAGATTAGCATCTGAGATCAAGTATGCCACAGGAAGAACCCCTTCTCTCCATTGACTGCAAAGGGTTTATTCCAGATCTGAATGTCTTCTGTTTTAGGCAGCAAAAGATAGGACACACGAATCCTATCTAGGGCTTCCTTTTATCCTATGGTGATTGGACATTAGTGCAGAGAAGAGTTGGCACAAACGAAAAAAAATAATTCATGATCAAAGAAGAAGTCATGATAAATAGGAGAGGTCTAGAAGCAAGTTTAGTTTGGTACATGATCATGCAGTTGGAGGACTGCAGCTTCATGGGCTGCAGCACACTCAGGTGCAGACATCAGAGAAAAGAATTTGGTGTTACCAGAAGTCTCACGTGTGAATTCTCTGCTGAGGATATGCAAAGAACAGTTCTCAGACCTCAGCTCTATGCAGACAAATTTGAATAGACTCTCACAAACATAGCAAATACAGCCGTGCTTGACCCTGCTCAGTATGCTTGTCCTTCTGGAGACAGTGGAACATTTTAACAAAAGACAATATACATAAAAAAAAATAAAATCTCCATCAACCTTGTCCTGAGAAACAACCCAATTGTTTAGATGAACTAGCACAAGTTGGTTTAAATTTTTGATCTTCTGGGAACAGGGAAGATTGACAGAAAACACATCATGGAGAACAGCCTGAGGCAGACATGTAACATGGAAAACTTCAACCTTCATGGTTAGTAAAGTTCTAAGCCACAAATACAGTTTTACTTTATATGTACCACTAGAATGTTTTGAATAGAATATTTTATGTGTAATTTCCTTTCACCGAGGTTCAAGATGCACGAATAGAATCTGTACTTTCAGATGGTAGGTTTTTTAGCAGTTTACCCAGCCCTCTGCCATAACTTGCTTTCTGGTGTTCTTCACATCTTGATGTTGGAAGTTGTTTCTAAGGGGAGGCAGAAATATCAGGCTTTTACTTGCTTCCATTTTCAATCCAGCCTGGCTCGGTTTTACAATATCAGACCTTCTGGGAGCCTCTCAACATGACAATAACTATAAAAGTTATCAATAACAACAGGGGTTCCTGCTGTGGAAGGGTACTGTAATTGCAATTGCCTAGGATCTGGAGATTCATTATGGAGAAGGCCTATGTTCTGTGGTTTGATTCTCTTGGGTATACTCTGTCTCTCCCTAGCAAATCACTGCTTCTAGGGTGAGTTTTCTTTTATTTATTTCCTTATTTATTTACTTTAAAAACTAACTGAAAACAAAGCAGTGCACTGCCACAAGTGGCAGAAAATCAAAAGTGGGGAAAAAAAAAGGAAAAAAATGCTACTGACAAATATTTTAAGAAATAATAATAGAAAATGAAATGTTTTACATACATCCTCATGTTAGCCTGTGATTTAAAGTGTGATGACCACATACTTGGACTGCATCCCCAAGAAGTATTGAGAAGACATATTTCTTCCTGTGTACATGAAATAAGATGTCTTTGTATAGCCATAAGTCCTGTTTTTGCAGTGTAGCTTGGTACTCATAATAGAGGAATAAATAATAGTTTTATGGTAGATAATTTGAAAAATAGGACATAATAAAACATAAGCATAATATTTAAAAATACAGGTATGTATTTTCTTTACGTGCAGGCATTTATTTCACCTCTATATACAATGACAGCTTTCTAAGGAAAAGCACATTTGCAACATAACTTGCCTTCAATCATTAATTTCTTTCTACTTTTTTTTACTGTTCCTTTTAAATGACTGCAAAGTAAACTCACCAGAAAAATGTATCTGTCTCATTGGTTTTGGCACTGTGCTGTATTAAGAATTTTTAGTTGTCTATTCTCATTCTGCAGTTCATATGGGTATTTGAACACCAAAACCAACTGCCCCAAGCACTCCTCCCTGCCTTCTGCAGGTCTTTAATTTCCACAGCTCAACACTGAGGTTTATGAGAGTTGCAGGTAATGGGCACCCCTTTAAAGATCAGGCTACTGACTCACTAGTCCATAAATATAAGTCAATTATTGCCACTAATGAATGCGTCTGTGAATGTCCTGCACCAAAACACACATTAATGGTATAAGCACTATGTAAATATAAACTAATTAAAAAAAAAAAAAAAAAAGACACAGAGACACAGTAACCAAAGAAATAGCTGTAGTCTCAAAACATTGTAAAGTCTTGATATGTCTGTTTAGGTGGAGATCTCTGTTATTCCATGCATTGCATGTGATTCTTTGCATGTTTCTACCACTTGTCACCGTAAAATAAAACATTCCATAATGAGCCCTTTCTGTTTAAATACAAGTATTAAATAAAGCTCAATACAGCCTAGAGATAGAATGTACATTTAAATGCTGTTATTTTACATACATTAAGAAAGCTGTTTTTCCTAATGCTCAGAAAAAAATGTTACTGAAATATTTTTTTGTGATAACACAAACCCCAGAAGGCTGTTGGAGCTCCTGAATATCTGGGCATTTTAATTCATTTCAGTATAGCTGTGCTCCAATTTATTCCAGTCTTGGCACTGGTTGCTAAAACACTCCTGCCAACCCTGAACAAACCACCTAATCTAGCTCAACCTCACCAGAAAGAATAATCCTTCATGTGACACTGAAAAGCAGTCAGCCACAGCCACCCTCTCAGAAGCCCACATTTTCCAAAGGGCATGCCCACTAGCTCTTCAGAAATACTTCTCAGGTACCCCATTTCTGTACTGAGAAAACCCTTTTCCAGTAGTCTTAACAATTCAAATTCCTAAGGGCATTGACTAAATACACCATGACTAGTCACCAGAAAATCTGCTTGGAGCTGCTAACACCTTTTGTCTATCTTCCAGTTGCACCACGTGTATCTGCCCTAGTCACCAGAGACATCCCAGAGTCTTACAAAGCTCTCCTCCATCCATCCATCCATCCATCCATCCATCCATCCATGCTATAGAGTCAGAAGGATACACAGATATCTTGCAGGTGTCTGGTGGTGGATGTGGGGCCGTCAAGCTGCTAGAACTCTCTGATATCACATTTTCCCATTGATGACAAGCTGTTTGGCACACTCCCATCCACTTAAATGAAAGCGCAGCTGCATCTGGATACTCTTTCCATAGCTGCAGGCTCTCTCCATCACAGGAGAATGACTATACTCTCAAAAGGTGTCCTTACAAAATGCTCTGGAGTTCAGGCCTCACAGACAGATGAGCTCTGGTAGGTCTAATTTGTAGAGGTTTAATTCCTTGCAATATTGAATTATTTCTTGGTAGTTCAACAATAATTCTCTGAGGTCACTGCTCTTGAAGTAAAGAGTGACAGAAGAGGGATTGTGTACTTATACCTGATTAGCCCCAACACAGAACCTGGCATTTTAGCTTGCACGGGCAGAGGAGGTGGTTATATGTTATTATTGGTAGGATGGGGATTGAGTAAATGGCATATATGCACATTTCCCCTTCTGCTGCCTGTGCCACAGAGGCAGGCAGAAAAAAAAAAAAAAAAAAAAGAAAAAAAAGAAAAAAAACAACAACCAGCAGTTATCAGCAGTGACATGGAATCCACCTACTTTTTTTTTTTTCTTTTCTTTTTTTTTTTTTTTTTTTTGTGCAGGAGCTAGAGGTTTGGATACCTATTTGTGTTTTATACTCTGACAGGTAAAATGGCATGTCTTACAAGATGTCCTTTCCCTGTTTTGGTAGACTTACATCCACTCACTTCAGTGTCTACAGTAAGTTCAGGCTTTCTGTTATTATTGAGTGCATAGAAGGAATGCAACAAAGAGAGGAAACTGTTTTTTTTTTTTTTTTTTTTGCCTTTTCTGCAGCAGCAACAGAGTTGTTTATTACATTTTAATCATTTTCACATATGCAAATATGCTGAAGCCAGAAAGTCTGCACAGCTGTCAGAGAGACTACAGATTTTGAAATCAGCAGGGTAGCTGGAGTATAAATAATGGCTTATTTTGTTTGCCAGGCCTTTGACACTTGTTAGGATGCAGGTAGAGAAATGTCCACCCGCTTTTCAGGTACCATTTGATTACTCGGAGCTGGGATTTTTTTGCAAAACACTATTTTTATTATTTTTTTTGCATTTTACATGAGACAACTCACGTGAAGTCATGGTTGGACAGCAAGGGCGTGTCTGAACATAGATGTTAAAATGTCCGTTTCTTATAACAATACTAAAAGCACAATGAAACTGAGTTTGGCAATGCAGATTAGCCAAGTGATGGTCTGAGATTGTGAGGGTCATTTTTCTCCGGTGTCGTCACTTCAAAGCACATTTACAACCACTGTAAGGCTAAATGACTGTATGCTAAGAGGAGTGCTAAAACATGCTTTAAATCTCCTTTGGAGAACTGGGATAACTTTTAAAATCCTCACATATGAAAAGAACTGTAACTATTGTGAAAAAAAAACAAAAACAAACATATAAAGTGGCTAAGTCAAACTCTTTATTTATTTTCAACCAAGTTTCCCTTCAGAATGCTCCAAGTGATTAGATTTTGCAGTTCTGTGGATTTATCATTTGCCAAGTTTCATATTTTTTAAAAATCAAAACCATTGTTTTGAAGGCCACTATCAAAGATGCAAAAAGTCTTTTGCACTGTTAACCACATAAAAATGTCTTGTATTTGTTTTCAAAAATCATCTGTGGAAACAAAATACTCCCAGGATGAAGTGTTCTGTGCCAAATGTGGTCTACAGTGAGAGTTTGTGGGCCATATTCTGAAACCAGTGAAAAACAGGGCTTGTGAAGGGAAATACTGACATTACCTTTGCCTGCCTATGTGTTCATGGGCTTTGTAGTGGTGTTCATTATTTCACTGCATTCAAAATCAATGCATTTGCTTAGTAGATCCATCATTTTATTAGAGTTTAAAAAATTCTTCATTAAACCCACTTTATGCCTCTCCAAATCCATATTTTTTATTAATAGTGAAAATAAGATAGAGTCATTGCAAGCAGACAATAAAACCCGTGTGCATAGGGTAATTTACTTGCTGTTTATGCTAAGAGACTCTCTGAGTATTATAGTTTTGATGAACTGTCCCGGCACTGTTTATACAGTGGATTTTTTATCCTGCAGCATTCATACATTTCACTGAATGCTTCTTATCAGAGCCCTGGGGTACTCTATAATTTCTGAATCTAAAAGTAGAGGCATGTCAGACATAAAACAGGAAATGTGTAACGTGAGGTTTTGAGGAGTGTTTCAGGTGATTTTGAAAAATATATCATAGTTAATAACATGAAGTGCTCCTCTAGGGTAAAGGAAAAATTTAAGAAGGGAAGATATTCTTTAAAAGAGGCTTTAGCAGGATAGGAGAAACAGAACATGTGCAAAATTAAGTCAGTAATATGCTTCTGAATAATGAGGAAGTTACATTTGGGAAATGAATGTTAAGAAATTTAAATTTCAGTGAGTATGAATGGAGAGAGGTGACAGGATTCAAACTGAATAATGGAAAACAGACTATCTAGATTGCAGTATCTGTGTGGGAGAAGAATCTCTTCCTGTAAGTCTTATCCTATGACTATGGAAGCAAAGAGGGCAGAGGGAGTACCACAGAATAACGGAAGAAGAGAATATCAAACGAGTATTCAGAGCTTTATAATCTATTGCTTGTTTTTGCACTTTGAGTAGGGTATCAGAGCTCCAATGATGTGAGCTTCAGGATCAGTTTTGAGGGACAACTTTTTCCTTTTCTCTGATGAGATTTTTATTCATGCGCTACTTAGCAAAAACCAAGTGGCAGTGATGGCTGGGAGGTTGTGACTCTGTACTTGTGAAAGTGCCCATTTTTGCAGAGCTTTAAAATGGAAAAAAAATAAATATATATAGTTCAAACTTTGTTTATCATGGATTTGTGACTCTGGCACTTTTGACAGGCCTTATGAAATTGTACCTCAGGATACCTAACTCTTTGGGATGAGAATGCTCTAAAAAGAGTGTTATGAAAGCCAACCAATTTTTCCTTTCTTTATAGTTTTCTTTAAGAGGAACAGATGTCAAGTGCATATTGTACCTTTGAGTGTGTTTTTCCTGTGTTGTTCCCTCCATGCCTGTCATAACTATATCCTCTTTTTTTACCCCTCTTCTGTCACTTTTTTCTCCTTTTTTCCCCAACTCAGTCTTATTTTCTGTTTTTCACATATATACTGTTCTGTATAATTGCACAAAATCCATGAGAAATTCAGCTGCTCCCTGATCACTACTTTAATTTTTCAGACTGGGCAGAGGTGAAAGCCTTGTGGCTTCTCCTTCCCATTCTCAGTCAGAAGAGGTCCAGGTGAGCAATAAAATTCAATAATTTCCCTGCTCTCCAACAGTCCAGACAAAGGAGGAAGCTAGACTCTTTTCCTACCATGTAAAGAAAAAAGCACTATGGTCCCTCTCCAACTACCTCAATCCTGCAAGGAAAAGAGGGGACAGAGCTTCTTTCACACTTCTTGCAGACCACAGGACTGACATCTTACAAAGGATGGGAGACCCTCTTCCATTTTTAGTTCCCTTCAAAGAAAAGGTGTAGCCAAGGTAATGACAGGCACGAAGGGTGGGGAGAGGATGTATGTATGTTGGAACAGTGTAATCTCTTGTAGAATAACAGGGACACTCAAGTCTGCTAAGTGTGAGTATACAATCTGAAGTCCTTTGGACCTTATTTCCAGAAATTCTGCCTGGTTACAGAACCTCACAGAATCACAGAAATGGTGAGGCTGTCAGGCATCTTGGATAGCATCTGGTCCAACCCCTTGTTGAGAGTAGGGTCAGCTACAGCAGGTTGCCCATGTCCCATTGAATGTTGAATATCTTCAAGGATGGAAATGCCACAGCCTCTCTGGGCAACTTTTGCCCAGTGCTTGACCACACTTGCAGTAAAAAAAAAAAAAAAAAAAAGTCTTTTTCATGTTTAAGAGGAATTTGCTGTATTTCAGTTTGTGCCTTTTGTGTCTTGTCCTGTCACTGAGCACCACTGTCAAGAGTCTGGTTCAGTCTTTTTTATTCTCCCCCATCAGGTAATTATAGGTACTTATTCACCTGGATAAGATCCCCTTGAGCCTTCTTTTCTTCAGGCAGAACAGTCCCAGCTCTCTCAACCTCTCCTCTTACCAAAGAAGTTTCTGTCCCTTCATCACCTTTATGGCATTTTTCTGGACTCTCCTTGTCCATGTCAGTCTGATTTTGGGACAACAAATGCCAGATCCAGCATTCCAGGTGTGTCTCACTAGTGCTGAGCAGAGGAGGGGGATCACCTCCCTCAGCCTGCTGGTGATCCTCTGCCTTATGCAGCCCAGGAGGCTGTTGGCCTTTGTTTCAAAGGGACATGATTGGCTCATGGTCAACCTGCCCCCAGGTGCCCCAGGTCTTTTGCTGCAGAGCTGCTTTCCAGACAGTCATTCTGCTATATACACTGGTGTCTGAGGTTATTTCTCTCCAGGGGCAGGACTTGATATATTCATCTGTTGACATTTTTCTTCGTCGAACTCCATGAGTCTCCTGTTGGCCCATTTGTTGGCCCATTCTGCTGAGGTTCCTCTGAATGGCATTACAAGCATTTGGTGTATCACCCACTCCTCCAAAATTTGCATCCTCTACAAGTTTGCTCTGTTCCATCATCTAGGTCATTAATGAAGATGTTGAACAGCACTAGTGCCATTATCAACCCCTGGGCTACACCACTAGTGACTGGCCTTCAGCTGGGCTTTGTGCCACTGTTCATAACCCCCTGGGCCTGGCCATTCAGCCAGTTTTCAATCCACCAAACCCTCCTAAATTCTGGTCTCAGCATCTCCGGAAGTCCTGTGCAAAGTTTCTCACAGTTGCTCAAGCTTCCCCCCTCCCTGTATATGATGGCATCCAAAACCAGAAGGAAGTTAGTCTGTTTTCTGTCAGGAATTTTCCAAGGTCATGCAAGAATTTTTTGTAGGACTACAGAATAAAGGCAGGTTTCCTATGCTTTAGATGTTAAACTACACTTCCCATCTCTGCCACCTTGATTACCCAGAATTATAAAGTAGACCTGTATGAGCACAGAGACATTTCTTTGTTATAGTCTCTCTTTTCACAACTGTACTTTAAATATATGTATGATTTTTTTTTAATAATCCTTTGTATTTTTCCATTGTGTGTAACTGAAAAGGGTAGAAAATGCAGTGTGAGAACATCCTGCTTTCAGACAGCTGCATCGTCAGAAGTGCATTTTTATCCAAAACAGTACTCCTAATGGAAACAGAAATAGACAAACGTGAAGAAATTCTGTTTGTCTGTTGCAAACCATTCTTACTGCTTTTGTTAAAAGTCTTGCCTGACTTCAAACAGGTTGAGCACAACCTTCCTAAGAAAAGGCAGTGGAAAGCATGTGGGGAGAGAGTATAGAAGTGGACACAGCTTCGTGGATAGCATGACTGCACGTATTTGTGGACAATAAAGGCACGGTGGTTAGTTGCCTTCCCTACTTTCTGAATATATGTGTAATTGCATAGTCATGGCAAGCTCTGAATACAGGACTTTTCATTTGTATTTTAGATTGCCTTCAGAATGGTGAAGCCTTTCTTTTTCTCCAGCCCCCACTGATACTCCTTGCCTGTAGTGCTAATTTTCTTTCCAATGTGATACCCAAGCATCTGACATGCTTTGACACAATAGATACTGTGAAAGCTTTGCCTGCCTTGGGAGGCAGGATCCTCTCACAGTACAGTAAGTTCCATTTAAAAATAGATATTGTTTCATCTTTTCTACTCGGGACTTAATTGACATTGATTATATACATGTACCATTTACTCTTTAAGAGAGTTTGTTTAATCCCACTCCATCTCCTGAGCTTCCCCCTTGTGTGGTTCAGGGCCACTGCTGCAGCCCCATCCGTGACGGTGCACGTTAGGACAGCCTGCTCGAGCAAGTGAACTGCCCATGTCACTGATGGATGTCATGGGAGCACTAGAGAAGAAAGGTACATTTTGAAATCATACTGCTGTGAATGACTTTCTTTAGAGGTCTGTTGAGCACTGCCGTCACATATTAGTTGAGTCACTTGACTTTTACAGGTCACCTTAGTGTTTTTGGGTGAAGAGCCTGATGTCAAATACCACTGTGGTAACTGATGTCTTCTTTAGCACAGTTGACACAGGCTGTGCTTATAACAGGTGCAAGAGAGGATCTATTTTTTCCACATCTAAGAGTTAAAGGAGCTTCCAATTAGAACTCTGTGAACTAGTGATTGCTTACAGGTTTCCTAACGGGAGATCCGTGGAAGGGGGCGAGCTTCAGAGGAAAATAAATGAGAACTATAGTGTTATTCTTTTAGTCTGCATTTGTCTGAAGCTGTTGTCAATAGAAATAGGTGCATACATTTGTCTTCATTAATCATTTCAAGGTGTTGCTTTTTGATGCAGCCAGCCCTAGCAATTCACGGGCGCTTTAATTTTCCAATTATTGTACCTGTGGCTCAGAACAGATACTGATTAGTTTCACATTTTGCTCTGTGGGCAGCTTAATGTTCTTGTCACCTTACATTGAGTTTTAAATGTGCAGAGTGTAAGAGAATGTCAGATGTGCTCCCAAGTCTTCTTGGTCAGGCTCAGTAAGTTATGATGTTTCTAGGTACTGTACTGATAGGTTTCTGAAAGACTGATGAAAAACAAGGTATGGTTTTAGGATCCTGTCACAAAAGTAATGATTCCTCTTGTAAAACAAGTGTGAGCGGGTTTGCTTTATTTTTCACACAAATTTTTAGCTGAAGATGAAGGTGATAACTGAAAGCTGCTATAACAGCAATACAAAAGGAAGTTATGATAACAGCAAGGCAAGAGCAATGCTTTTCAATATTTGCACACAATTGCAAGACCTTTTCAAACTGTAGTAGTGGAAGCGAAGGAGAAAATAAGTTTTGAAAAGCCCTAAACACAAAGATTAATTTTATAACAAATAGAAATGTTGCCAGTCTGCTCTTTATCAATTGTGTACCAGCTATGACTCATTCGTGCATGCTCTTTTCTTTCTGAAAATTGCCATGGAAGAAATCCCCTCCAAAACACAAAACCACGCTGAACATCTGCTGTCTAGGTATTCATTAGTTCTGTCTGCTCTGCTTTTGGCTAATTGCCTGGGAGTGAAGTTGAATCGTTTATGGGGACTTAACCTGGTGCCAGTTATAGTAGTAAAGATCATGTAACATTTTGATAAAAACTTTGAAATGTCAAACATGCAGCCTCCCAAACATAAAGTTTATTTACTGGTTTCTCATACATTTTGTTTGCCTACAATATTGCCTGCACAACTGATAACGGAAAATGTATTTAATAACTACTCAGTGCTAATATGCTGTAGTATGCATGACTGACTAATTTAATTTATCTCTGATTAAGCCTATTATGTTTGAGATCACTTTACAGAAGAGACTTTTTTTTTTTTGCCAGCTGTAAGCTTATTTGAATTGTAATATAAGTTAATAATGTGTGAAATAACTACTGGTGCCTGCTTCTAAATGCTAATTTTACCAAATGACTTCCTGAGTTAATGCATACACAGCTCATCTATTGCAATGTAGTTAGTGTGTTGTTGGGACGTAAGATTGCGTACGTAAAAAGGCAGGTGTGTGGCAATGGGATAAAGTGGCAGTGGTTTCTGTGGACAAAGAGGATGGGGCCATGATCACCGCGCACTTGGTGGTGGCACACAGTCTACATGTTGACAGCAACAGCTGAGAAGAAGCCCTGGTGATGGTATTTCTCTTGAAGCATTCATTCCCTATGTGGTGCAAAGGGGAATAGGGACTCCTCAGGAAAACACAGAGAGAAAAATGTGAAACAAAAAGTTGTGAATAAAAGCAATCCAGGATCTGAATATGTTTCAATAGGAAAATAGCCATTTGGGTGGAAATCATGTAGATTTTTCTCAGGCTGAATTTGGAGCTGTAAAAAAAGTGGAAAAAGATGGGAAAACAACAACAAAAAACCCACACAGTTCAGCAATTAAAATCTGAGAAATGGAGGAGAAAAAAAGAAGAATCAAAGAATTAAACTCTGCCAAGGAAAACTAAACTTTTTTTTTCCTTTGGAGAAATAAGACTCTTTCCTCTTCCCCCTCCACTGTTTTCTGTTGTCTAATTGCTAGAGTAGGCAAGCACATAACGGAGAGGGAAGCAAAGCTTTTTCTGTGCATAAGCCATATCCCAGGGCTATTGATCACTGGCAAATGAGACTTTGCAATGTCTGTGATTTAGCCACTTGTTTCTCTTGATTGAGAGGCTGCAAAGTGCTATCAGTTGTTGATCTGGAAATAGCTCTGTGTTTACCAATTGTTACTCTTACAAAAAACCATAATCATACACATTCTTGCTTTACTTCTTGTTTATTTTAAATCTGATGAGAAAATGTAGGTGGAGGGAATGAAGTCTTATACCTTTGAAGAAACAAGTGTGATAGTCTGGAGTTCAGTGTATGCGATCATTTATAAGTGAACACACACAAATTATGTGTACTTTGCATTTAAATACATGCAACTCCAACAGAAATAAAAGAAGCCAATAGTTTTCTCTGTCAGTTTGGCATATCTCTTCAAATTAGAAAATACATATGATACTGTACTTACTGTGTCAGACTGAGCTGCCAAAACAATGTCACTTGCCTCACACAGAAAGAAAAGTATGCTCCGCATAATTTCTTTTCATGTCATTCTGCTCTACCATCCAAACATAGCCGGCATGTGATAACATGTGGGATGTCGAGCACTATTGTTCACATTTTGTCATGCTATCTCATATAGATCAGTTATCAGCCAGCTGAGATGTACAGTGGCTCTGATTTCAAGGTCTCTCTTCACAGAGTGTCACCTGTTAGCTGATGGGACAGGAGTTTGACAGGTCCACTGATGGCTGTTGGGTTTCAGCTGAGTATGTGATGGTTGTACTGTGAAGACTAAGTTTCCAGTGGTACATAATTGCCCCAAATGGTATTTTTATACCAGTTTCAAAGACAGAGGCTTCAAGATTTGTCCTGTAGTACTGGTGTCAGTAAGACTTTTCCTCCTGGTGTTTGCCCAGAGCAGTCAATATATTAATGTAGGAGGGAATGGCATGTGGGAGTCGCTTCTTCCCATCAGACAGAGATGGGACTGGTAGTCTTATAAACTACCAGTTGACAAAGCTTACTGTTGGATTCCCATGCTCTGCACAGCCCTCCAGCTTGTATCTGGGTATAATCCAGGGCTGAACACGATCCACAGAGATCTGAAAATGTGGTGCTCTAGCTATTTTAGAGATTGCCTCTCTTCCCTTACATGCTAGTACAGTGAAAAAGATGAGCAGGTTCTTGCGAGCAGGTCCAAGATCTGGACAACTCACTCCTGGAAATTGTTACTGGGGAGGACTTTTGGCTTTGAGTGTTGCATCTTTACTGCCCAAAGAGAGCTCAGGTATGCTCTGTGTGTGAAAGCTTCTTTTGTAGCCTCTAACTTTTGTCAGAGCAGCTATGAGTAGGGAGGTCATTCAGCTTATTTTATTTCCTTCTACACAGAGCAGGATTCTTTTAAAAATGGTACACCATGTATTTATTTATTTATTTTCATGAATGAATGAATTGCTTAGAATAGAGGTCTGAGCTTCTTCACCTGATAGAGAAGCTGACTATATAAAGTTTATAAGTTTATAAACCAGTCAGTGCTGAAAATTTTTCCTGTTCCTACAAATTATACACATTCAGTGACAGCCAGGTAGAATTTGATGCTTCATATTTCCTTTCTGCAAGGAGTGGACTTTTGAAGAATAATTAAAGAATGTAAAATATTTGATCATAAGTAACCTGAATTTTCAATGACTTTCACAGTTATGGGGCAGTTCTCTGAAGTGTATAAACTGTAAATATATTGAACTTCACTGCAGCCCAGTTAAACACAGAACACATCGGTATGTCAGGAGATTGCTGTGCTTTACAGAGGATCGAGAGAAGATTAGGGCCTTCTTCTCTCCATCCTCTTTCATCTTTCTTTTTCCCCCAATACCTAAATTGAGATTGATCATTTACCGGAAAAAAAAATAACACTATGAGCAAAGAAGCGTAACTCAATACAATACTGAAAGATGCTTAGCTGTCGTATCGGTCTCAACTTACTCTTAAGCAAAGATTAGCAAGGATAACTTATGTACAAGGCTGTAAATCTGCTTAGCGTTCTGTGACTCTTACAGACAAATAATGCTTCCAAAACACTGCCTTTGAACACTGTGAGAGTCACCTTTTTGAATGACTGATAAATAAGTCAGAGCTGATAAATAAGAGACTGATAAATAAGTCTCAGTAAGCTGAGAAAGTGAATAATCTTCAGCATTCTGAAACATGGAAAGCAGAAACATAACTCATCATGTACATTAGTTTTCTGTGTTATGGTCTCTCTTAATATAGACATATGTTGCAAAAGTTTATTATAATGAGTAACAATCCATGAAGTATTTTTGTTATGAAGCTTGCATTCTTGCAAGTGATTAAGTTTTGCCTTTTGTTTAAAAACCCCAAACAAAAAATGACACTATGTACCCAAATTTTCCCCAGAACATACTCTTTGAAAATTTGCCATTTTTGCTTGCCTTCATTACTTTGATATTTTCGTAGCTCAACAGATGAATCCACGACAAATGTGTAAAACAAATGCATAAAAGAAGTCCACAAAATGTTCTTTTTGTCCCTTACACCTAAAATCTCTGGACTTCATGAAGAAGTCAGGTTGAGTGAAAAATAACATTTTTTTTTTCATGCATTTTTTCAATAGTACTTGTTAATCTGAAAAAAAAAAAAAAGGCAAACCAAAGATGTACTAAGGATCTATTTTTAAAAAGTGAAAATATACTGTTCTAGAAGACATCTTAATACCTCAAATGGGATATATATGTATTTTTTTACTATGTGATTGTTCTTCTTAATTCACAGAATAGAATAGAGTATCCGGAGTTGGAAGGAACCCACAGCGATCATCGAGTCCAATTCATGTCTATAACTTTGTTGTCTGTTCATTATTATTATTTACTTCATTGTTTTAGTCTACTTAAATATAAGTTGAGGGCACTGTAATGATGAAAAAAATCCTACAAAGACATTACTAAGGATAAGACTGTATTAAAAAAAATAATAAAAATTGGCATATCTGATGGTTGTGTTCTCTGTTTTTTTCAAATTAAATCAAGTTCCAGGATGATTTTTCTTAGACCAAATCCATTAGCAATTCTGTGGTCCTGTTCAGGAAATTCCTGTCATCAGTGAAACTTATCTGGCCAAGATTACCAATAGTTTTACGGTATTAAATCTGATAGCTAGCACTATGCTTTTTTGTTCCGGATTGATGATGGGCTGATGATGGAGCTGTGTAGACCTTGGTCATCCTCTTTGCCTTTTATAAGAATTGACTTAGTTTCAACTTTCTTCCAGTGCTCTAGAATTTCTCTGGTATTCTGAGATTAATTGAAAATCAATTCTGGTGGTTCAAAACGTCCTAAGCCAGCTTTTTGTATAAAAATGCTGGTACAGCTGCTGTTTAATATGTTTCCAAGCTGCTGACAGCAAAGAAAGTATTTGTCATAGCTGAGCATGAATTAAAACATCAAAGACGCTAAGCAAACTGCACCTGTGTAGCATGGCAGGAGTAGGTCAAGGGCAACAATGGAGGGATTTAAGGCATCTCCTAAGAATGCCACTGACTAACATGGCTTCTCTGTGGAGTGACTTCAACCTCACTTAGTGAACACAATGGTAACACAGAGAAGAAAAACTCAGTCTACGGAAACACAGCACACACTGCACAGGACAATAAAGAAGGAAATGCTGTCAATCAAAGCAATACTTGAAAATCCAAACGGACCAGCACAAAAGTAGAATAAGGAAGTACATTTGGCAAGGTACGTACTTGATGTAGAAGAGTAAACTTCAGGAGAACTTCTTCTTACCCTCAAAGGCAGAACAGATCTATTTATTGAACGTTAATAGTGTTCTTGCATCTTTATTGGCAGTTCTATCATTTCTTTCCAGCAAAAGACCAAAGTCACTGCAGAGATTCTTCTTCTGCCAGCCATACTCAAAAAGTTACTATTATTTTTACTCTGCAGAATATTGATTTTTCCCCCCTTTCTTCTAACGTTTTCTTCATAATCATCTAATGTGTATTAATTGCAATCCATTTCCCTTTGTCTCCTGCTCTAGTTTATTTTTATAGCTGTTTTAACTTCAGTAAGCCTATGTGACAATTAAGACAAGTTTTTCTTTTTCTCATTGTTAATGTTTTTTAGCCCCAGAAAAATGTTCTTGAACAGGTCCCAGCTTTCATCTTTTTCCCAAATAAACTGTTTCTACAAGCTGAATTTGCTCCTTATTGTTCTCAGGATTGCAAAATGAGTCCTTTTATGGCACCAGGTATATTTGTTTTCATTTTATCCTCTTTGCGAATAAGAAACATAATGAGCAAATGGTGTCATTCATAAAGAAGCAACGGCTAATTTTTAATTCTGTGGTAAATTTTATGTTATCTTCCAAGATAAGATGTAATATAAAATTCCTGCAAGCTAAATGCAATTCTTACTGAGTTCAAAAAATGTCCTTATGTAGAATTTTGTTGTTATTTCGAGGCAGCACAGAGCCTCCAGCACATGCTATTGAAATTGAAGTTTTCCATGGTAATTCAGATTTCTCCCAAACACAGTATAAACAGACACTTAAGGAATCCCTCATCAGCATTTTCCTCAGTGCATTTGTGGTCTGGAACAGATATCACCCTATTTATTCTGCACAACCTTACTTAGCCAGATAAGTCTTTTCCAAAATTACACAGATTCTGGCTTCCTCCTTTTGTCACACCAGAACAGGTTGGAAAGACTTCACCATTTCTTTCCATGAAACACCTCTCTAGCCTGAGGGCCATGGACACATCCTGGCTATATGGCTCAGTCAGCCCTAGCAGATCAAAGATTTCACTGGATTTTGACCAGAATGCAAAACTGCTTAATTCCAGAGATACTCTCCTATGAAGAAAGGCTGAGAGTTGGGGTTGTTCAGCCTGGAGAAGGCTCCAGGGAGACCTATTGCAGTCTTTCAATATATAAAGGGGGGCTTATAAGAAAGAATAGGACAAGGGGTAGTAGTTTTAAACTGAAAGAAGGTAGATTTAGATTGGATATAAGGAAGAAAGAAATTATTTATTCAGGGGGTGGTGAGGCACTGGCACAGGCTTCCCAGAGAAGCTGTGGATGCCCTATCCTTGGAGGTGTTCAAGGCCAGGCTGAATGGGGCTTTGGGCAACCTGATCTGGTGGGAGGTGTCCCTGCCCATGGTAGGGGGTTGGAATTAAATGATCTTGAAGATGCCTTCCAACCCAAGCCATTCTGTGATTCTATGATTTCATATTTTTTTTTTTAGTTCTGGCATCCATAAAGTGTTAGTCTGATTAAGTGCTGGCCTTCACCAAGGTGTGAAAAAAGAGGTGAGTAGCAGAGCCTTTCTAAGACATTACAGAAATTTGGACATCTCCACATGTCCCTGTGCCAGGGCTGCTCCATGGGGAAGCAGAGCATGCAGGGATAGTGTCCCCTGCAAGTTCCATGGTGCCCCAGCCAGGCCAGCAGAGCAGGACCCAGGTCAGAAGTCAAGCTGATGGGTCTGGGCAGTGTAATGCATGCAGGGAGTGAGGGAAGGGTTGAGCACAAATACAGCTGACAAGACATGGGGGAAGAAGGTCCTGGTGAGGCTGCTCATGGTGCCAGTTCACACTTTAGCTCTTCCACAAAAAGTTCAGTTGGCATTGATTGAGGAGGACTAAAATGACTGCTGATCATTGCCAAGGGGTTATTGCTTCTCATTATATCAATAAAATGAAAGCAAGGCTCCAGGTTACCCGGGCAGTGTGTGCTGATATGAAATGCGGCATAAAAATTTCCTGCCTGTGGTGAGTTTAAAAAGACCATAATCTGAATTTAGTGAGCCTTTCACTTGCATTTCAGACTAGGCCTATATGCAAATTCTATAAGAATATATTTTAATGTCATTTCTAACATGGCAAAAGACCCTCAGTACAGCCCTCAAGATCCCAAAGTAGAAAAAGCTATTAGGTACGTTATTATTTTAAATTTTAATCTATTCTGATGTTCACGAAAAGCTCTATCTGTAATGCCTTCTGTATTAATCATAAATATTTTATCCTTCCCGGAGAGGGCAAGCTGACGTAATGTCTAAATGACAGGGAACTTGTCTCAGCTTCTTTATAATAC
Source organism: Cygnus atratus (assembly GCF_013377495.2). Taxonomy (NCBI): domain Eukaryota; kingdom Metazoa; phylum Chordata; class Aves; order Anseriformes; family Anatidae; genus Cygnus; species Cygnus atratus. The sequence goes on along the minus strand of NC_066362.1, from coordinate 177,685,878 downwards.
TTGCTAGACTTAAAATGAATATCAAAAAGTTCCAACAGAGCTGTTGTGCAGATAATAAAGGCAAAAACTTGTCTAGAGATATGAAATAATAACCACATGCAGCTATTTGCTTGCTTGCTGTTTTCTAATTTACAGAAAATGTAGGTCACTTACTTATAGGGCAGCCATACAAATACATTAAGTTCTGCAGTAATCCCTGTTACAAAAGTAGTGGCATGGAGGAAAGATGAAGAAGCAACAACAACAATAACAAAAAGTATGATAACGGTTTCAGAAGCAGAAATTTGTTGATTAATCGTATATACATATATTTTTCAATATTGCTCTGCAAAGAATGGTCAACAACAGGATGGAGTCAGTAGTTCCATGTCTGGCCTCTGAAAAAAAGACAAGCACATGTGTGCAGAGGTTGAAGCACTGGCCTGAGGGACATTGACATCTCCTGTCTCATCACTGCTCATCTGGTGACGGGTATGAGCTTGGATATATGGCTCATTCCTCATCCACATGCAACTGGGTCTTGTCTTTCACCAATCTCTATCCTGTCGTATTCAGGTTTTGTCAACATGCTTGCACTGAAATGGGGAGAACTATCTTGGTTAACACTGTACTATGTAATGGATCTTTTCAGTGGATGAACAGGAAGTGCTTAAGAAGAACTAAATCAGCTGGGTGTCCAGTAAGGCAAGGCGTGACATTTTTATTGCCCTCCAAAATCCCCAGACCAAGCTTCTCTGCTATAGCACAGACATGCCTGTGTTCAAAGCTTAACAAAGACTAGGTACTAGCAACGCTGTGTGTTTTTTGTTTTTGTTTTTTTAATTGCAGCCTGCAAGGAGTTTTTATTGGTTTATTTCTTGGCTGAGAGTAGAGTGGTCAGAACCAGACAGCCAGGGAAGTGCATATTTTAGAGCACCAAATAGATTAAAAAAAAGTGGTGCTCCTCCTCCTGATAGATAAAAGCCATTCCTGTCCACAAGCTGTGGGCATGCTTACTTCTCATTATTAGCTGTCATTTGAAGGTGATGAAGAAAATTAGCAAGGGAGCTAAGCATTTGAGGAGAGCATGAGGAGGTCAAGACACCTTACTAGAGCTCTTGGGTAGGAGGGTGTGGACTTAGTTAAAGTGATGGTTGTGGGAGCATTTTATACATCTGGTTCAGTTCTGTGGCTGGCTCTGTTTGTGGAGGGGAGCCTTGGCTATCGTTTGGTCCCTCTGTCTTATTTTAGCTTCACATTACTCAATGTCTGATTATGTTGGACAATATTCACTGGTGCTCTTGAGAACATTTTGGACAGTGATGAAAACATGACAAAGATTATGTCCATATCATTCTATCACTGTTTAGGAAAGCTGTGAGCGTGAGCCAAGGCAGGCACTGGATGGTTTGCAGAAGAAGGGGTGCCAGCCTAGAATAAATAAATAAGTTAATCAGTCTCCACTCTCTCCTGCCATCCTGACTGCCTATGTGACAAGCAGATGAGCTGGGAGTCCTCCAGCCTCTTGAGTAATGGCTCTGAGTCTTAAATATATATATATCTATAAGAGGGAAAAAGAAACCTGCTTTGTTGCTATAGTCAGATGGGGCTAAGGAGATGCTAAATTTGCAGACAGCTTAATAAAAGTGTGGACGATAGATCCTGCTGGCAGAATCAGGTGCAATGCATTGACAAGAACTCCTCTGGCTAGTGGTGCTGGTCATGGTGGGGTGGGAATTTTGCACATCCTATGGATTTTGGCAGCATGTGTTAAAGCTGAGAGCATTACTGGGCATGCTGTTCAGCAAAGCAGTATTTCTGTTCATGTTTTCTTTTCAACTACATCCAGCCTGTGTTGCAGCCATGATAACTTGTGGCACAGTTCAGTCCAAAAGATGGTGTGGCAGGCTTTGTATGTCACTCTTGTTTACAGTGCAGACATTACAGTCTCTTTCAGGTCTGGTAATGGGAAGTTTTCTTGTGATGCTTCCTCACAGACAAAGAACTTGCAAGACACAGTGGAAAGTTGTTGTTGCCTAACATGTTCCCAAATGAACTGTGATAATGCAAGTTATGTATGGGTGTAATATCAGTTATTTGTGCTGACTATCTGCAATTGTTAGGTGCTGCTGTGAGAAAAATGGTTACTTGAGTTTTTGGGGTTGTTATGCGAACCAAACAAAACCAGACAACATATTTGGCACGTAAGGAAGTTTTATATTGTCATTTCATTGTAATGCTTTCAATGCATCCAAAAATCTTGAACTATTCCAAATTCATGCAGTGTCTTCAGTGCTACATATCATCTTTTTATCTTAGGTTTATCTGTAAGAAGTATCTCCATTAACCAAACCAAAGGTGATTCAGGAATACTGATGATTTCACTGAGGTTAATATTACCTTATAATAAAACCTGTTCTTTATGGATTCACTTACTTAGGGCGATAGTGCTCAAATATAGTGGATGATATTAAAATCTTTAAATATGTTTTTGTAAGTAACTAAAACTACTGTGAAATTTATTGTATTCCCTTCTCTTAGATTAGGGAATAAAGCAGTTACTTAAATTATCTTCAAAGCAAAACTATAAAGATTTCCATTCAGGATTAACATTGAAAAAATGAAAATACCAAGTGCCATTTGGGGCAGTGTGATTGTATTTTAATATCTCCCACACCCAATGCTGCATCACTGTAAAGGCCTGCAAACTGATAGCAGAGGGCACGTCCTGTTTTCTCCTCCTTGTGCCTCTTGGCCCACCTGAAGAGATGTGCCACCCATATGAGGGACAGGTGTGCTGCTCAAATGTCCTCCACTGTCATGTAGTGAGGGACTGCTGAAAGGTTTCCTGTCCCTGTAGAGAGATCTTGGGGCTCTGCGGTAGCAGGGTGGCCTCCAGATGCAGAGGAGGGAAAGAGGGGTTGGAAGCAACTGCAGGGCTCCAGATGCCCTATCCTGCTGAGAGATGAGCTCTGGGTTGAGGAAGGAAAGAGCACGGTGTCTAAGAGTGGCTGGGGAAAGGGGGAGAGAAGCTTTGGAGAGGCTGCAGGACTAGGGGAAAAGTGCAGGAGGCAGTAGCGGGCTATTAGTGGGGGCTTGAGGCTTTTCCTCTCTCCGCCCTAGAGAACCCCTCTCCTTCCACATCCTCTGTCTGTGAGATATGCATCTCTGAGTTCACATCTCCTGGAACTTGAAGACCATCCAGTATCTTATATTCATTCTAGCTTGTAACAGGCATCTCCTCCCAATTCATTTCCAATGATGCCTCCTCAACATTCTTGGTCCTCCAAAAAGAGGAAAAAAGATTTAGAAAGAGGAAATGTAGAGAGACCTCCTAGAGGAGAAGCTGAAGTTGCTGCCAAAATTGGGTGTGAAGGTGGCAGCTATTGAAATGCAAGGAGATGTCTACCCTCCTCCACCTGCTTTGCAGCACCAAGGTGCAGATGAGACTAGTCAAGTTAAAGCAGCCCATCTTCATCTTTTTGGGCATTGATAGTGCTTATCAGTAAAGTAGGCAGGGGCCGTCCCTGGGCAATGCTCACCTGCCTGTATTTGGAAGTCTACCTTAATGATGTTGTCTGGATCTCAGGAAAGTTTGGTTCATGGTAAACCTATGGACTCCATTCTGGTTTTGTCAGCCTTTTTCTTCTGCTCGCCTTATGGAGCTATGATGAGTTTTAAAGAAAGAAAGAAAGAAAACATCTCCGGTACTTAACTCAGCAGCAGAACAGAAGTACTGCAAAAGTACTCAAATAGGTCTGTTGAGTAAAAATGTCTGTCATGGTAACTATTCTGAGTATAGCTGCTCTTCTGTGACAACTCCTTTGAATTATTTCCATGTGGAACACAGCAGCTCTGACACGAGCTCTTTTATAGAGGGAGGCAATTTTCCTCATATATGACTTGTCAGCTGCTAACTGTGGGTGTGTAAATATAGCTGAAGTTTGGAAATACTGCTGATCTGGCAGAGGCTTGGGCAGTTATTATTTATGGCTGAATGGATGAGATTTGCCAAGCTGGGTTTGATGGTAAGCTTTGAAGGGCGGGTACATTAGCCAAGCTGGTGTTTGTGAAGCACCTCGGCAGTTTTATATTGATTCAAAAAATGCAGTTGTTCTTGAAATGGCTCTGTGAGTGGTGAATAATGTATGTAATTTATATAATAACCATAACAACATTCAGAAGCACCTCACTTTCATTTTACTCCAGTCTCATTGACCCTTTCTCTTCCCTTTGCTTTTATGGCCGTGTCCTCCCTTTCCCATCATTCTTACATAGCATTTGGGGTTTCTCCTCCTCCCACTCCATCTTTCAGCTGAACTCCCACAGATCATAGGATCTTCCCTCCACACCTCTGGTGTGGGCGACCTCATTTGTTTGGAGACCTTCTGCTCTAATCTCTTCATTGTTAAATTACAAATTTATTTCTGTGTGCTTGTTTTGTCTTGTCATCTAGTGCCAAGGTTCTGGTTTGTGTTCTCTCTCATAAGCAATCTTTCCTGGTGCACTCCCTGCTGTGCCTTACCATGGCATGCTCTCTTTGTGCCAGCCTGTACTTTCTGTATACACACAGGGTCTTTCCCATAAAGCCAGTTGTTTCAAAGAAACTTTAAGTTTATGGAGCAATAGCCAAGGAAGGTCTTAAGAGCTTTTAAAAGGAAAAGGATATGCCTGTCTTTGCAAGCCTACCAAAGATGATACTATAACTGCATTTCTCAGCCTTCTGAGACCTTTTGCTTTGACTGGAAGCCCTTTTCCTGAGAAATCATAGTAAGATTTTTCTTCTATACTTTCAAGGTCATATATCCCTTTTGATCCAGATGATCTTCTCATTCACATCATCCAGAAAGAGTGCTAGAGAGCTCAACAAACCTTTTTACATTGTAATATTCCACATCTCAAGTGCCAGACCTTTTATGTTCTAAAAGTCAAATAAATGCACTTTTATCCCTCATTCTACCTATGTGTATGAAAATTATCTATGGAAGAACCCCCTCCTTTATACAGGAGACCTTCAGATCCTTTTACTAATCAAATTTGCTCTCCATCACAGTATTGCAGAAGGTGCAGCAAACTCAAGGAATAATTAGTAAAAGAAATACAGAAGTCAGCAGAAGAGAACTTCCTTCTTCAGCAGTAGCTTGTTTTAGTTATGTCTTCTAGGATGTCTAGGAGACAGGATTGTCTCTGTGCTTTCTCTGCTGCATACAGCAGCAAGCTTATGTTGAAACCTAAAGGTAGTAATTTAGCTGGAGTTGTCAGAAAGCTGGAATTTTGTATGCGCTCGCATTTCTTGCAGATGTCTGTCACACAGCAAATGTTGCTGGCTGACTGCCCTTAAAATGCTGGGAAAAAAAGGGTTCTTGAAAAAGGGAAATACTAATGACTTCGAGCCACTTCATATCTAATAGCTAGTGCACTTCCTGCTTCTAGGGAACAAGAACAATGAAACGTGGAGTTTGTGGAAGGCTTTGTGTTGTTTCTGAAGAGATACTTGTAAATTCCGTATTTGGTGGTTGACTTTAAAAAACAAACAAACAAACAAACAAAAATGGTCAAATCACTAAGTGATGATGACAGAAGTGATCGTATTATTCTAAGTTTTACTCAAAACATATATTGTGTTGGACAAAAAATAAGAAACTATTCAGAAAATGTGCTCTAATATACCCTGCTGGGTTTTGGTCTCTCCAGGGAGCTTCATTTTATGACTTTATCAGCTTACCTTAAAGCCACAGAATATGTGATTCACAATTTCACCTTCCTATTAGTTCATGCTTCTGTTGGGAAAGTGAATCAATTTCTGTATCTGATGTATGTATGGACAGCTTCCTTTTCCCTATATTCTCAAGGGGAATCATGAAATGTCCAAAGTATAAAGGTACACAGAGAGATAGATGAATTCCAGTGCTGAAAGCTGGAAGTTAAGACATCTAAATGTTAGAACTTTAATAAGAATTCGATAATCAGTGTTTTGCCAGCAATGTGGCAATGTACTTTCTCACAGTGCTATTTGTACACAGTGTACTTTGGTCACTGGGTGCCACAACCAGGAAAGAACAAAAGACTTAGCAAATTAAATCTAAAGATTTCCACTCCTGCTGTAGAACGGGTAGGTATAATGTACCAGTTCATTTTAAACCAAATTATGTGTCAGGACATTCAGAAACTTCTCTCTGAAGCCAGCAGTGTGCAACCTCTGGTACAACAAGAACTAAGATGCTTAAGGTCCAGTTATGAATTTTGATGAAAAAACTTTAAACAGAAAAAAAAGACATTCAAACTAAATAGCTCTGTGACATAATTAATCTTTCCCCTCCTCCTGCCATCCTCATTATTCATTCAAGTGCACATGTAAAATAAGGACTTGATCAAAAGTCCTTTGAAATAGATGATAATCTGCCAGCCGTCTTGGCTGGGGTTTGGACAGCGACTGTATGTTTGTATTGTGCCTTTATAGTAGGCATTTTTCAGATTTCTTGAGTGTTGATGGAGCACATGACATAGAAGAAGAAACTGAGACAACTGAGCATCCGTTTTGCCTTAGGAAAACATGTCTAAGGGAAGATCTAAATGATATCTTCAGCTGTCTAATCAGGGTATAGGAAGATGAAACCAGACATTTCTTGGAAGGAGAAGTGATGAGAGAAGGAAGGGAATGGACACATCTTGCAACATGGGAAATCCCATCTCGATATTAAGGAAAAGCAAATTACAGTGAGGTGATCAAGTACTGGAGCAGATTGCACAAAGATACTGTGAACTCTGTTCTTGGAAGTATTCAAAATCCCATAGATATGAGCAATCAGGTCTAAGTTGACCAAGCTTTGAGCAAGGGATTGTATCAGATGACTGCCAGAGGTGCCTTCATTCTGTGCTTCTGTGCTTCTATAAATGCTGTTCATTTTATATACTTTGCAGTTTTCTAAGTCTCAAACATAGTTGAACTGTTCTGTGTGTATTCAGAAACTGCTGGGTTTGCTGTCATTTGCTTACACAAATGAGAAGTGGAAAGGTTGTTAAAGAAAGGGTTCGGTAAACTGCAATATCATGTACTTTTCTCTGCATCTGTGCATTTTACACATTTAGTTTACAATACCAGGTAGAAAATATGTGTTGAGAGCTTCCTGTTTTTATAACCTGAGATATCTGTATCTATGCATAATACATAAATGTGGTGTTTTCTTCTTCTTTTCTCTCTCTCTCTTTTATTTATTTATTTATTTATTTATTATATGTATATATTTTTTTTATGAACAAAGCAAGAAGAAGCATTCTGTGGTTGTATGGAATATTAAAACATGCCTGCATTCACACCGAAAATAAGCCCAAGTCTAATAAATATTATTATGGCCACAGATGGATCTGCTTTCCCATATAAATATAAGCATATCTTCTTGCTTCTTCTATTAATCTGTATCTTCATGCAGACGTGTTTTGCAAAGCATGCTTTTTCAATACCTTAGCCACAGAAAATTTTCTTTGAAAATCTCTTAAAGTTAAGACTTTTTACAATTATTTTGTCAAAAGCTGACAATCAAAACTGATACTGTTTGAAATATAACAATGTTTTAACTGTTTTTAGTAAAATATCCCAGTTTTACTTTTTCTAATTAAAAAGGTATACATTTCCTTTTGAAATCTTTTTAAACTTTAAGCTAGACAATTTACAAACTTTTAAAACAACATTGACATGAAATACCTAATGAATGGAAACTTTCTTTGCAGTTCAAGAAAATGTTTAAGATTTTGATCACTATCTTTGGTATCTTTAGGTTGATGAAATAAACTTCAGAATTTCATATGGTGTAGGAGCAGAACTTTTTATCCAACATATAACACGTTTTATAGCACATTACAACAAAAGGTGGAATATGGAGTATGTACAAATGGATTATGAACACTGTGGTTTTTATATGGACTGTAGTAGGTATGACCTGTAGTAAAAGTCTGGAAATAGGACAAACATGCCTGACCAAGGAAAGGAAAGGAAAGGAAAGCTGAAAGAAAGCCTATGTCTTTTCTAAGGCTACAGCCATCTGAATAAATGTTTGTGCCCTTCTCTGAAAAATAGAGTAGAAACTAGCACAGAAGCAGAATAGTTTACCATGAATACTTCACATGGTTATTTCTGCCTGCTGCATCATCCTGCAATTACTATTGGGACATCTGTTTTTATAACTAGTAATTTTTTTTTAATTTATTTGGGACAGGTCTTGCACAGTTCCGCCTTCCTGGGGAGACAGAAAAAAGATAATCCTGTGAAAACTCATGTTTCTTGCAAGACACATGCACAATAAAGGCCAAATGGGATTCATCAGTATTATTTAGTTAGCCAGCAGAGCTGTTTATCAGAACCATATACAGATCATTCTAAGCTTATAAAGGACAATGAAATAATTGTGACCAGACTGGCTAAGTTTCACTCTTACTTTCTTTCTGAGTATTGGCTTTCTTGGCTATGGAATAAAGCTTTTGATGAATAAAGCTTTGGCTTAGCTAAACAAAATGTTTTGTGTAGCTTAACTGTAAGCAGCCAAGATTGTAATTTTTGAGACTGGAACAATTTGTTTTCTTTCATGAAGCATTTCTGAAGCATTTTCATGACAAAAGTGTTGATGTTTTACACACGCAGTTTACCAAGGACTACTTTAAACCATTTTTAATTTTCAGTAGCTTTTCATCTACCTGCTCGTTGAGCAAAAATTGGTGACTAATTATTTTGTTTAGAAATGTCCATTATACTTGGTACCTATATGCCTTAATGTCTCTGTAATCATTGCATAGAATTGCAATGTCCATAACAACCTGCAAGTTATGACTGATGAAGGTTGGTACTTATTCAGAATTATGACATGAGGAATTTGCAAAAGCAGTGGATTTAGGTCCCCTTTGAAAGTGTTTTGTCCCCAACACCCTCCCAACACCCCCATCCTACCTCCCCACATTATTGAATAGCAAACTTCAGATGAGATGCAGGCACACCTGCTTTTGTTTGCATATAAGCATATACAATGGCTGTTTAATAAAACATGTATATATGTGTGCCTTCCTCAGAGGCTAGGATTATCCAAAAGTCCACAGGGAGGATCTTTACATGTGAAGAGCAGGTACAAAACAATACTGAAAAAAAGAAAAGGTCTAATTTGATGCACAGGACAGAGAGCATACGAGAAGCTCCAGCAGCACTAGAAGTCTTGCTGTGCAGCAATGAAATTCCTGCTGCCTGGTGTGTCGAGTAAGCAGAGAACAACGTAGAGCTAAGCCTTATAGTCATGTAGAAAGATCACTAACACACAGAATCAAGGTAAAAATATCACTTCTATCCATGGCTTCCTTGCCAGGAAAGTCCCGCTTTCCCTTTTCTTCCCAACATTTTACTAGAAACGTCCTTTCCAGAGGTAGTGGGTTTTGTTTTTGCTGTTGTTGGTTTGTTTGGTTGGTTTGTTTTGTTTTTCCAGCTGCGGTGGGGGTGGTTTTTTCCCCCCTTTTTCTATTTGCTAGCCCCGTGGATCTGATAATCATCTGTGCACTGTCCAGTCATTGCTTTTCAATAGTTAAATCATTTCCACAGCTTGTTCACTACTACCACTAGTAGTTCCACTACTAGTCTTTAGTAATACCCTTCTGAGACTATATGTGTATCATATATTTGTATGTCTTCTCTTGCATGTCATGGAGTTCCTTCTGGGTTACAATACCATGGCTTTCAGGAGGTGGATGGTTCATTCTGGGACCAGAGTTTCACCCTGCCAGCTCATCTCTGCAGGGTTGGTAATACTTCGCACACCTTGGCTTGTTAGAGATGAATGCTTTATAACAAGAAATTACATTGCCAGAGAGCAAATTAGTGATTGATGTTAGATGGAGAGTTAGAGATTATAATTGTGCTAGCAAGATATGAGATGATACTTAAGTATAATTTAACAGTATCTTATTAAGTGTAGCAGTATATTAACCACCTCTACCTTAACTAAACACATAGAGAAGAATTGTAAAATGTAAATGCTCATTATTTCTATGTTGCCTCTGCTGTCAGTGACTGACTTGAAGGTAGGGTGATTGACTTGGGGCTGATTTAAACCTGTTTTATTCACGGACTGGGTTTTACACCTTCTCCAGTTGTTCTTCTTTAATGCAGGCAGGGGATGTCAACACATCTGCTCAATGCTGCATGGTTCATCAGGAGAGGAGAAGGTGACATATTTTATCCGGTCACTGAGATATCACTGTGCCATTTCACTCTACGCATCACAATTAAAGCAAAGTGAATCATTTACTTGACAAATTCAGTCTCTTGTTCTTCCTATGGAAGTATTATCTCTAGTTTATTTTTTCTTTGAAGTGCCTGATGGCAGATTGCTCTCATCACCTCAGTTGCTGACAAACTGTAATTAGGTATCCGTGTGCATGGTGCTAGCTAAGGTAGGTGCAGAGAGCCAGTTCCTTCACCGGTTTGTTTAATTACCTTTGTGTGCTGGCTCCAAAGGATTTTGGGAGCCCAGCTTCCCTTGCTTTGTCAAGCTGTGTAAATCCCATATCAATTATACCTCCTATTCTGGAAGCAAATCGCAGAGTGTACAAGCTTCACATTTGCTTTGCATGACTATTTGTAGGAAGCAAACATAAAAGGAGCTTGTGTTCAGCCACAATAAATTCATTGTTAATATGAAGTGAATATTTATATCTTTCTTTTTGCTATTTGCCTGATGCTACTAGCAATTAATTTGGTATTCAACTAATTCTGCCCAGCCTATGCCAGATCAGAATTTTCTATCCCTGGGTTTCCAATACATTTCTTACACAGTATTTTGTCCTTAATGACTTTATAGCTTGTTTATTGAAAACAGGTTTTTAATTATTTTTCAGCAGTGTTGGAGACCTGATGAGCAATTGTTAGACACACTGGGGAGAGACATTCACCTGATTAATGTGAAAGTTAACTGAGCAACAAAATTGCCTTGTGAAGAAGCAGCTATGAACAGAGTTGAAGTGGTAAGAAAGTTTGAGGGAATCTGAAGAAAATATTTAAAGAAAGTTTGTTTAAAATGAGGTGCCCAGCAAGTTGAATGTTGAGTGTAAATATACAGTGCTTGCTGGCCAGTATGTTGATTGGCCTGTTTGTTATCTGCAAGAGCGAACACACACATGTGCTTATGAGAAGACAGTTTGTATAGTCTTGACTGAAAGCTACTGCATTGGAGTGACAGGATATTCAAGGACTGTTTTTAAATAATAAAAAGAGAGAGAGAGAGAGAGACTGATGGGTCCTTCAGGTGTGTGCCAAAGATGAAATTGTGCTGCAGCCAGCACTTTTAATTGCATGCAGTGTTGGCGTCCAGCTTCAGCGCTAATGTGTGCTTTTGGAAACAGATCCGTCCTTTGGGAAACAGGTCTTTTCACAGAGAGAGGAAAGGAGGAGACAAAAAGTTCGTCACTCTCTTGTTGGCAGAGCTCACACTGAGAATATTTCAAGTGTTACCGACTTGCGCCTATCAGCAGCAATTAGGTTCTCAGTTTGCAGGCTTGTGGTCAGCTTAAAGGATCATAGCAGCATGATCCCCGCAGGGTTTTAGTACAAGATGCTTCTACTCATTCATTTGGAGGTTGTTTCCCTCCTTGGTGTTTCAAAGAGAGATATCTCAGTAGAGCCCCAGCAGAAACTCATGCCTAGATCACCGAGTTTCTTTCCTGTGGAGGGTTGTAGCACCCATGGAGAGGAGGACCACAAGGAGCTTTAGTGGGGACACGGCACACTGAGGCTGAAAATTGACACAATTGGAGATGCAACTAGAAGAGGAGAGTTGAGGCTTGAGTGCTAGAGGAACCACAACTCAGCTGGTATCCAGTCGTACAACTTCCAGCTTTGAGTAGTTGACCTATGTCTCCTCACAAGACCAAAAAATGCACAATGTTTCAGAGTCATGGCATGATGTAAACCATTCCACCTGCAAACTTACTGCAACTGTTACAGCCCAAGACAACCCCTCTGCCTTGAAAGGTGGCTTTGTGCTCCTGCTCACTCATGTACTAGTGAGGGCAGAAGCTTTTCTTTCCAAAAGGAAAGGTGGGCTGACTTTTTGTATACAAGGTTGCATTCTTGTTTGCCTGCTTTCAAGAGATGAGCACTGCTCAGATTACAAAGGATTTAGCTTGGGAAAACCAGATGGTTTTCTGTGCCATGCAATCACTTTAGGAGTAAAGGGTAGGGAGAAGACTTAAAAGTCTTAAAGGTCAAGAAAATTAAGTGAAACCAGGCTGGATACATTACTGGGGTTTTAAAAGATTTTGAAGAAAATAGAAAGAAATGAGAAGGAAATTAACTAACACCTATTTGGAAGAGGAAAATACTCCTGTGATTGACAAGCACCCTGCAGCACCTTCGCTGTTTCATCTCACCTCCATTGTGACAAGTAACTTGGACAATTCTTTGCAAAATGTTTTAACTTCCTTTCCTGGATAACATGATGGACATATCAATTACTTTAATCTTGCTTTGTATGCTTATTTCTAAACTAGGAGGTCAGGTGGTTAGGGTTTCAGACTAGAATTCCGAGATCTGAATTTATTTCAAATTTCTGTCATAGCTTTGCTTTAGCAGGTCTTCAGCAGGTAACTTCCTCTGTCTGTGCTCCATTTTATTGTCTGCAAAAAGGAAATAGTGATGCTTATGTTCCATCCAGGGTGTCCTGCCTTACCAGTTTAGCTGATAGGATTTTTGAAGCTGTGTGTGCCTGTGTCTTGGGTCAGCAGTGTTCCAGCCTTCCTGGGCCATACCAGCCCTGTCTGTTTCAAAGGCCTTTGTTTTGCCTGGCTTGGAGGGAAAGTTCCTAGTGATGTTTGGATGTGTCTCTAGTTGCCATTTGTTATCTTTCACAGAGCACCTTTCTTAGACCTCCCTTGTAGAGCAGCCAGGGCACTCGAGCCAGCTTGGTGGCTGTGCAGGACAGCTCCGTGACGATACAGAGCATTTTGGATTGCCTTGTGGGAGCCTAAGACAGGATCCAGCTCAACAGACTGACCAGACACATGCTTAATCTCTGCCTATTCAACAAATGCTTTAAACGTAAACATGCTCCAAAGTGTTTTGCTGTACATGGGTGAGCTCCAAAATGTGCTGCTGTGCTTTGCTAGATAAGGATCGGTATTTCTCTCCAAAAGAACTCATTATAGGACAGATATATTAGCACTGCCTGCGTTTCTAGGTGAGAGGCTTGACACTTTGCTGTCTACATGGCAGCTAAAGTAGACAAAAACAAAATATTTTTTTAAATTTCTTTCTGACATGTAAATAGAGATTATTCAGTGTGGTAATTTGCACATGTATTATAAATTAGTGCTATCAAGCTAAACTATGTGATAGCAACCACTGATGTGAATCTTGTGTTCTTTATTGTTCAAAAAGAACAAAATTAATTTGCTTTAAATGTGCTTTTTGTTCTTTGAAGTACCTGCTGCTTAATGCAAGCTGCTTTCATGAAGGATATGCTGAATTGTTGAGTCCAAGCTTTTATTTTCCTATGTACAATTTAAAAAGCACATAAGGATGAAAGAGTTGAAATAGTATAGGTTATGTGTTCGAATGCCAAGAGTTCTCCTGTTTTTATCAAGATTTTAAAAATTGCTGAGTGTGATCACAAATAATGTGTTAGAGTATCACCTTTGAAAACTTTGGGAGCTTAACGTAATTTAAGAGCCAGCCTTTCTGATGGGATTGCAACTTGCTGTAAAGCTAACGCTGTGCAGCTGATAAACAGTGACAGAAGAAGTAGGCGATCCAAAGCGTATCCAAAACACCCAGGCCTGCGTGCATCGACTTCTGTTTAAATCACATATGGAAAACTATCAAGCCTGGGTGTTTAAAATGCCTGAGACTGAATAGTGTGTGAAGCATAAGCAGCAGCCAAAGTTTGTAAAAGCAACTCATGTCTAATACACATATAGGTATGCATGTGTGTATATACATAGATACATATATACATTCATACAGCGTATGATATGTGTTCAGACCTGATACAGAAGTGTGAGTGGCAAAAGCACTTGTACATTTCTCTTCTGGAAATTTGTCCCCAGACTTACCAGTCCTGTTCGCAAAGCTTGGCCCTTCGCTGTCATTGTGCTGGCTGGAAAACCTAACATCATTTCCTTCTTTGTAACTGGGGCCCTTTCCCTAATTTGCTTGACATAGATACAGTCCCCAGTGGTCCCTGAAAGGGATCATAATCCATCCTTACCATCTTCATCCCTTGCATTTTTTCCAGGTGGACACTCCACAACTCTCCCAACAAAGTGGATATTTTTTCTTTCCAGAACCCAAGTCTGACTATTTCTGGTAGGAGGCACGTAACAGAAACACATTTGCCAAGTGCTGCTGCCTCTTTCCTTGGATATGGGAAAGCATTTTGTTGAAATGGGAAAACCAAATGAATAGATCCCGCCAGCCCCGCACGCCTCCTGTCTGCGAGCATCCCCACCCTGGGGACGTGGGCTGTAATGCAGACTCAGGGGGCTGGGTTTAGAGGAGCCCTTTGTTGAAATATTGGCAGCACATCACTGGACTCGTCGTCGTTACAGATGGAGCGCTTTGCCGAACAGATGGATTCTCAGCTTTCGGAAAGAAAGGGAAGGTACTTGATGTACCACGGTGGGAAAGGAGGGGGGGGGGGGGTCTTCCAGGCATATGGGAAGGCAGGGAAGAAGGCACGTTCTGCACTTTTTGGTGCACTTGGAGCCTAGCAACCTCTTTCTGACAAACTTGCTGGGAATGTGTGAGCACAGAGCTCTGCGAGAGGGTGAAGTTACTGTAACAGAAGTGGAGGAAGTAATTTGCACAGAAGCAATGGAAACGAAGGCAAAATCTAGAAAAGCCTGCTCTCCTGAGTGCACAGCTAAGTATGACAGCGAGGGATCGGGCAGTGCTGCTGCCCGGGAGCAGAGGCACACTCTGTTGAGGCACAGGACTAGCACCAGAGCAGCACAGGACCAGTTAATATTTTAAAATCTGTTGTGCTGAGAACAGAGGTCAGGGATAGATGTTACCTGACACTGTGAAGGCAGGCATCCCCGTTTTCCAGCAGTGCTTGCATCAGTTTCTATCTGTGATGGGGCAGTTGGCACAATGGCATTGTTTGGGGACCGTGTTGCCTTTTCTTGTCTTTATCCTCCCCTCTCCACCTCCCCATCTCATTCATACTTCACCTCCATCTTAATTGTGAGTGCAGGATCCATTCCATGCAGCACCCAGGAGCCCACAACCCTGACTGGAAGTGATGCTATCTGCTCCAATATTTACTGCTAAAATCTTTGTGAAATTGCCAAGTGGAGTGTGATAAGGAAGCCGCATGAACTGAAAAGAGCTATCATATTTTGGTGTTGTGTGCTAACTCTCTACAACTTTTCAGTCACTTTACCCATGCACACACACAAATACAGAGTTAGCACAAATATTGTACTTTATTGTGGTACAGTTTAGGAGATGATGACCTTGGACTTCAAGCTTCATTTTTTCCTCTTAGCTTAATTAGACAATTTCAACACCTCTTGAATGCAGGCATAAAAGCTATCTAGCCATCGTAAGGATGCCAAAGTCCTAGGAAATCCAGGTTTTCTGAGGAAAAAGAAAAGGAATGTAATAAAGGACAAAAATGTCAAGGTTCTTGTAAAAGTGTGATTCTCTGCTGAAAGCAGATATGCAAAAACATTGCTTTCTTAAATGATGGTTCTGGCTTTTGTTCATAGTCAGGGTTGTCTCTGTAGCAACTGAAATGTCAAAAGTCTTTTTTTTTTTTTTCCCTGAAAAATAAAGTAAACTGGATTACATGCCCACTTGTGCATCAACTGTGCTCCATTTCGTAGGACTGAATTCTCAGGGAGGCTCTGAGATAAAATAAACCAGGAAACCTATCATTTAATTTTAGTATGAACATTTTTCAGATTGTTGTGTCTGGATCTCTGCCAAGTTTCAGCCCTATAATAAATTAATTCCAACCCACACAAAAGAGAAGAGGAAAAAAAGACTGCTGCAAGACAAAAACATTGGGCAATTTTTATGGGGAAACAAGTGGCCAAGAATAATTAATTGGAAAAGTAATTATCCAAAGAGAGAGTGAGCTCTCTTCTCTAATTGGAAGCTATAACAGTTTGCAGACTTACTGAACACAGTATAGGAGGAGCATCAGCATTTTACTTCACAAACCCGATTGAATTGAATATCAAGTTAAGATGTTACTTCCTCTTGTTTTATTTCTCCTTACACTCAGAACTGTGATTGAGGCCACTTCCCTCTCTCTGTGGCCAAATCTAATCTGGCTGCCGCAGGACTGGTGAAATTCACGGAGGTGATGAGCCAGGGTCTGCTTTCTGCATTGTACGTCTGGCTTTATTGAATCTCTAGTCACCCTCGGATAATAAATATTTCATATGTTGTACAGGTGAAAGGTTTCATTCAGCTGCAGATCTGCTTCCAAGGCAACCAATTCCTGTCATCTGAACAGTTTAAACATGTTGAAAACAAAGCTTTCTTTCTGGTTTTCTCCTCTACGATTTTATGTGTAAATCATTGTCCGTCTCCCTCCAGTCCCTCCTACAAGCAGATACAGAAAAGCCAATAGCATTAACAAGTAATTTTAAACAATTCATAACCCAAATGTATTCTCTCTTCCAGTCAAGATGGGATGAAAAATGCCATTTTATTTTACAAGCATAGAATAAATATCTACAGGTATAGAATTGCCTGGGTTAGCATCTATAAATACCCTGCACGCAAATGTATGCAACTTCAACACGATGTTATGCTTTACATTATGATTCCCCATTATGATGGGTGTTTCCCTGGTACTGTTCTCCAGTAATTCTGTTACATGGCTGAGTTTCTGGGGGGGCAGTTCCCCAGTTCTTTCTATAAGAAAACTTACTGAGGAGATTGCTAGCAAAATGTCTCCAACCGCATCTGATTTCTGCCAGTGTCAGAACTTATGAGACATTTTCTTCTGGAAAATGTCTCCTGCCTCCTTTTACATCTTGCAGCTGAACAAGCTCTTCTAAAGAATAACTTTTCTCCTTCTTCCTCTGCACATCTCCAGACATTATGGTAAGCTGCTCTCCCTCCTCCTCTCAAGCTCTACCCACATGTGGACTCGGTGGCTTGTGCTCTTCTCCATGTCCCCTCTGCTCCACCTGCTGCTGCTGGCTAAAAGCAGCATCCTCTTCCTGCGTGTCGTGGCAACTGCGAAGAAAGGGGAAATTTTGGTAGGCAGACCATTGGTAAAGGAATTTTTCTACCATCTCAGGTCAGGCTTAGCCTGAGATGTTTTTACTGGAGTCTACCTGACCTTCTGCATTGACGTTCTCTTAATGTAATTATGACAGAGCAGTGGTATTTCTCCAGGAGACTCAGGAAATCATTTGGAAAATGCAGCATCTTGGGGTGAGATTGAGGGGTTTTAGCTATTCTGGTAGAGAACCATGCATAGGGGGTTTATTTTATCTCTCTTCCCTCTCCTGCTTACTGTATAGGTGCTGGTGCTGTATTCTGTGTGTAGGAGGATGTTCTAGATCAGTTCAGAAAGGCTGACACAAAAAATGCACAACTGCTGGTTTGGGTTTAGGGGAGAGATGCGAAGTGGCTACAGGCTGTGATAGCCATCTTTGTGCCTGGTAGATCCATGGCTGATCCCCACATTAGAAACAATTAAACTACACCTGACCTTGCAGCCCTCCTCCTCCTGCTTCCAGGCATATAGATTTTAGCCAGCAGGTCTCTGGTTAACCCCTCCTCACTGTTTATTTCCTGCCACTCCGCAGACACACCACTGAGCATTAAGTATGTGAACTCAAAGACGCTCCCTCTCTACTGTACAGTCTTAATAGCAAACAGTCACGAGCTGACTTTCTCCAGGCAGAATTATTTCTACCTAAGAAATATAGGCTTCGGGAGTATGCCCTCTCTCTCACCCTTTTCATATAGCATTAAAAGCATCCACTTTGGGAAACTACAACTGTGTTTATTCGAGTGTTGAATTTGGAAATAGTACCGGGATCCCTGCCACTGCACGCTTGAACCATGAAGCCCAGGTCAGTTCCACTTTTTGGTTTTCATGTACTGGCACAGCGCTGCAGCGTTTTGAGCTTCCAGGTCTCCGTGGGAGCAATTCTCATTTTAACATGCAGAAAACATCATGTTTGATTTTATAACCTTACTTTTTGCTTTTTGTTTTTTGTTTTTGGTTGGTTGGTTGGGGTTTTTTTGTACTACTAAACCAAAATGTCAGGGTGGCATGTCAGTAAACACAATGCGTTCAAAAGGGATCATGCTGACAGGCTCGAAACCTAAACACTCTGTTTTCAACAGGCAGGAGCAGCTCCGATTTTCCTTACTGCCAACCAGGCTATCCCTGGACCTTAGGGGACAGCTGTGCTTAATCTGCCTTTTGCTCTGTTGCTGTGACTGCCAGCTATTGCACTAAATAATGTGGTCTCAGGCTGTGGGAGGATAACAAGTTTCAATCAGTGTTCACTGAGGTTGGCTTGTCACTGAGGTGACTTGAAGGCTGCTGAGTCAGTACCCCCTTAGTTTTGTCAGTGAATCAAAACATTTCCTATCTTCCAGCCTTCTGCAACATTAGGAACATTGTGGTTTTGTTATACTGCTAGACAGAAAGGCACTGGGGCAGTTCTTATTGCACTGTCTGCAACTGATGGGTGTTACTCCTCTTTCATGGGGTACTTTCTAAGGAGGCTGGTTTTGGTAGTAAGTCTACACTACACCTCAGAGTCCAAATTTCACCCAAACTGAGTTTTCATTTCTGAAATTTGATGTGTGTAGTCTCTCACTGTAAGATGGATTTGCACAGGGATGATCAGGGATGAGGTAGGAAGATTTGGGACCCTCAGTGTTTGTTCCCCCAAATGTATGTTGGATGTCTCTATCTGAAGGCATAGGACTGATAGTTTGTTTATAGGGAAGACATTGTGAGTCTTCCCAAGAAAATAACAATGCTTTTTGCAGGGCAATATGTTGGTGTTTTACTCTGTTGCATCTGGGGATCTTGCTTCCCTTTAATTTCTTTAATGTTTTGATATTGCTAGGAATGCTCTTGCAGTAGAGTTCCTCTTGATGGAAGTTATGCCACTGTCATTTTTTTCATGTTTCATCCCATGGATGAAGGAAAATCTGGAGCATATCCAAACACGGTCTTTTCATGACCAAGAAAGTAGCAGCTGTTGTCCCCTTCAGTCACTAAAGAGCAGTCTGGAGAGCAAAATGCAGTGTCCAGCCCCAAGTCTTCTCTGACTTTTCTCTGGTGCATTGAGTTACACTGCTTACGGGTTTTCCTTCTTTTAAACTCTTCTTTCTTTGTGTATTTGTTCCTTGTCTAATTATTTTAGGTCAAGCCTACAATAGCTGCATAGATTACTGCAAAGGTAACACTCTGTGATCTTCCCGTGGCAGGAAAATTTGCATGGAAAGATAAATATCTTTTTTAGGTATTATATTTATGGAAGACAATGGAGGGGAGAAGTTTTGAGTGACTGAAAATTTTGTAACTGCACCATTAATGTTTAATTACTATTGGCAGCCAAGAGATGCCTTTCTGGATTAACCAGACACTCTGCTTCGGGGATATGCATAGGTGGCAGAAAGTGATAAAGCTGGTGAAACCGCACCTCTGGGAACATGTAATGGGATCTTTCCTGTGATATGCAAATTATGCTGCCAAGTTGCTGTATAAACAATTCATGGGAGAAGTGGTGAGAGGTAGTTAAATAGCTGGATCGCGTATCAAAGATAAAATCCATCACTGGGAATGGAAAAATGCATTAAAAGAGTGGGTTTGCTTTTTTTTTTTTTTTAATATATATATATATAAAATATTCTTTGCCCAAAGCATATAATTGCACTAAAGAGTAAATAGCAAATGATTTATCAAATTGTTGCAGTTCAGAGTAAAGGAGTGTTTAGGAATCCAGCATGCATGTAGTTTATGGCAGAGAAGACTTTTTCTTCTAAATGTAATCTAGCCAATAATGTTACTCTTTTTTTCTTTTTTTTTTTTTTTTTTTACAAAAAAAAAAAAAGATTACTTCATAAATGTTAATTTGGATACTTTTCAGGCAGAAGATATGCACTGCTTACTTTTCAGTTATAAATCCAATCCTGACAGTTCCAAGCATGAGCAATGATCACAGGCAGCCCAGCAAAACATATTTCAGGGTCATATGCAGTCATAGATCGATGAGTGTGCAAAAACCTTATTGACAATAGCAGAAGTTGAACTTGTGGCTTCAGAGTGGATTTCCACCTTTTGTGTTTTATACAAGGAGAGGATTCTGGCTAATCACATTCCTCCAACAAATCAAAGATTGCTCTTTCACAAATGGCATCAAAACCCTCATTAACATTGCATCCAACCACATTGTTTTTCCTCAGAGGTCCATTCCTATAGCAATTTTCCCACAGCCCTCTCCTCTACCTGCTGTTCATTTAGGTTCCTATGTGGCTCAGCTGAAGGCAACTGAGAAGTCTCTGATTAACTTCAGTGGGAGTTGGATCATGCACTAGAGTCCTAAGAGGCCAGCAACAGAAAATTTAAGAAGCCAGCGGGGAATTTTAAAGCATCATGAGGCAAGGGAAATATTTTTGGCCTGTGACTTTCTTTTGTTTTGCTATGCAACAGGAATGATACTCTAGATAGAGTTGTACAGTCATAATAAACAGATCCTGCATTCAACAAATGCATCTGATTCTGTTCAGTGTTTAATCACCCACAAAAGCTGCCTCAGATGCTCTTCCACCAGGAACAATATCTCCTAATTAACTGTAATTAAGGTATATTATAACAACAGGATGTGAAACTAGATGGATCTGTCTCTTGACATTTCAAATTTGGATAATTTTTTTTTCTGCCAAGTCTCTTAATATGCTTCAATTAATGATAGCAGAGGCCAGGCCAATCTCAGTGATGGATCTGCATACGTGATTCTTAGTATAACTGAGATGAGATGGAGCATGAATCTTTTCACCATTAAAGCCCCCTTAGAAACATACATGGTCCCCAATTAAGCCTAATTTACTGGCCCAGATGTTGATTACTAGGAAGGCAAGGGTAAAAGCTTCATCACCTTATCCTGGAAAGTGTAAGGTGAGAGCCCAAGATGAGAGAAAAATCTGGCACCTCTTCTGCAGGCTCTTCAGAGAATCCATAGCCACTTGTAGCAGATATGGCATCTCTTCACTCACTGAGAAGCCATGTGAATCTGTTTTATTCATGCACTTATCAAGTAAATTTTTAATTTGAGTGGCCCAAGGAAGTGCTTCAATAAACATCTAGAAAATTATTGCTTCTCCTCTGAGCTGTAGTCTTCACAAACTAGTAAGTATTTGGAGGACTAATCAGAAGTAAAGCTGATACATATAGTATGGATCTAGACAGCTTAACAATGAAGACTTTTTAAACTATTCCTGAAAAAAGGGAAATTTCCAACCTGAAGAGAATTTCCTAGCTCAGGTGTTCCCGGGTGCATAATTAAACTGAATTTGCTGGTCCCTTGCCACTAGCCACAGCTGTCCTAAAGAAGAGTAACAACAACATTGCATTTCTACTAGTTAACAGCTTTGCATTTCTACCAAGACTGAAATCTTGCTTGTACCCTGAAATATGCATTAACACATCAATGTGCTACAGCTCCATCTGGTGACTCTTCGCAAACCTGGTGATGATGCTTCACTGTGTGTCATTGATGCACTTCACAATGTCGTTAGCTTATGGGACCTGGGGAGGAAATCACCATTTCAAAGAGGAGCACAGATGAAGCTGGGTTTCTGCAGAGTTTAGTATGGTGTATAGGTATTTGCCTGCAATTATCTATTAGGTGTCATCAAGTGTATGCAATCAGAAGGTTTCGTGTAAAAACAGTGGGGAAAAAAATATGAAAAGCATATCTCTCATGCTACTCCACTGAGCAGCTCTATTATGATAAGGACTTAATTTAAGTGATCTACTATATCTATGATTACAGAATATAATCATGTTCCTAGGATATATATTTTTTCTTCATCTCTTTTTAGCTACCTCTGTTCCCTGTAACTTCGTAAAGAAAATATTTGTATAGATTTATTTGAATTGTGTTCCCAAGCATCTTTACTGTAAATCAGTTCCCTGATTGAGAAATGACATGATTACAAACTTTCAGTTTTCTTTTAAGATACTGGTAAACAATTTTTTTAAAGTCTCATATTTTGTTTGCATCTTATGTGCCCATACTCGCTTGATCACACTCAGGAAATATTTTTGTACACTGCCGCTATGCATGACTAAGAAAGGAGCTGTAGATAGAACAAGATGAGATACAGGCTGTAATTTACACCTGACAGAGTGTGAATTTCATTGCAAGTCCTTTTAAAGGAAACTTGCCATTTTCTCCACATTCAGATAGACAGTGATTCCATAAAAAAAAAAAAAAAAGAAAAAGAAAAAAAAAAAGATCATTGTCTTTTTTGTGTGTTTGTTTGGTTTGTCTGCTTTGGTTTTCATTTTTCCTAGAAAAAAAAATAATAATAAATATATATATATATATAAATATATATTCCTTGACCTAATGCAATCTTGTTTTATCTTCAGGCACAGGTCATGGTCCTGTCATGCTGAACATACCCTATAAGCAGAGAACAGCCTGACTATGCAAGATTAATGAAGTGCAGGATAAAAAAATATTATCACCCCTTTTCATGGGTGGGGATCAAGGCACAGACAGTTTAAATGACTTGCCCAAGGTCTATTGCAGAGCTATTTGAGGAACAGGAATCTCCTGGATCCCCATCCAATTGCTTTTCTATTTCTAATGGACAGAAGACCCCTTATTTGTTTTGGTTGAACTGCAATTTCAGGTAGTTTAGAAGACATTTAGAGATAGAAGGAGTCTATTAGTCTTTCCCACTGAAAGAAATATTAGCAGGCAATTAAAAGAATAATAAATGGGACCCATTCAAACTGCTCTGCTTGCTGTTGCTCTGAGCTTCAAGCAAGAAGGTACACAGAGGTCATTTCACCTGACCGCTTATATATCAGAGGCCACTGGTGTCACCCAGGCACTACTAAATTAAACCATATATTTCAGACAGAAATTCACTGGTCTCACAAAACATTGTCTATCAAGACTGTAAATTCAAAGGACTGGGTTTTGTCTCTGCATGCTTCTGTTTTGCACTCCTGCAGTGTCACCTGGACAAACAAGGACCGTTCATACTTCTATTGGCTTAATCCCCTGCATCATCACAATTATTTTGAATAATTTGATGCCTTCTAGCTTAAACTAAACCAAATAAAACCAAGTGAGCAGAGATGGTGTCAAAAAGGTGTGGGCAGTGACCCTGGTACCTCCTGAGTGCCAGAAAAGCTCATTTCCCAAGCAACAAGTGATAGAACAAGAAGAAATGGCCTCAAGTTGCACCAGGGGAGATTTAGATTGGATATTAGGAAAAATTTCTTTACTGAAAGGGTTGTTAGGCATTGGGACAGGCTGCCCAGGGAAGCGGTTGAGTCACCATCCCTGGAGGTATTCAGAAGACATGTAGATGTGATGCTTAGGGACATGGTTTAGTGGTAGACGGTTGTATGTGATGATCTTAGAGGTCTTTTCCAACGTAAATGATTCTGTGATTCTATAATTGCTGCTGTAGGGACGATATCAAGTGGTGGCTATCCAGCTGTGCTGGGGGAGCTGGGGGGAACTGCTGCAACCCTGGGTCTTCTGGGCTAGTACCTCTGTCCTCTGAAAGTTCAAGGGGTGAAGTCAAGACTTGGTCCCGGGAGAGCATGGTACAGAAGTTTGCTGGATGACAACGTAAGAAAACAAGTCTAAAGCCATCAGTAACCATATTCATAGCTACAGGCCAAATGCTTTATTCATAATGTTGCAGTGAAAGTATTAACATTACATTTGTTTAAAAAGTAACTAGTAGGCCATTTGTGACCCTCATGATACATGTTAAGCAGTGCTCTACTGGTTTACACTGGTTGCATTCTGCATTATGTTTTCCAGAGGGTCAGTGTGCAATGATTTTTACAGCAGTAACAAATGCTATTTATGAATATAAGTAACTAATTTACCAAAGTTTCACACAGTGACTTCACGGCTTCTGCTTTACAGTTAAAGGTTCTGGAAACCTTTTGGTCCTGCTGTTGACTTTGGGTTGTTCCTGTTTGTATCTTGAAGCCTGAAAATACTTTATTACAGTAAAGTAAATACATTATTCTTGTTATTGCCCCTGTTATTAGAAAATATTTACATAGTGCAGTAAATTTACATTGTACTTTGCCAATGTAGATAAAGGCAAATTCTCTGCCCTGAAGAGCTCATAATTCAAATAAGGCAAGACAAACAAATGCACAATACTCCAGGAAAGGGTGGTTGAAAGCATTGTTAGCTATGTGAAAGGGGTGAAGGGCCTGCATGAGGAGAGAGGGGGATGCTATCATTATCAGTGTTCCTAATATTATGTCACAGTAGCATCTTAAAAGTCTCAAAGGGCTGAAGATCCAGCTGTATGAGGTGCAAAAACCTGGCAGGAGGGCAGCCCTGCCCATGACTCTTGGAACATCATTGACTCGCTGACATCCAGTCCCAGGGGGCTCCTGGATGAAGCCAGCACCAGCCCAATTACAGCACAAGGAGCACTGGGTCTCCAGTTGGTTTTAGCCCTCTTGGGGTGGAGGGGGTGTTAGCCAGTAAAGGTACAGCAGGATGAGATGGAGGGAGGGAAGGCTTTTAGCACCATCATAACCACCATGATCTGCAGCTGGAACCCCATCTGCCCCAACCCCGGGGAAGCCAGTTACAAGGGAGAAGCCCCAAAGCATTTTTCGTTGCCTGATCATAGCTGATGCACAGTCTCTGATGGTCTCCTGATAAGGCCTCGTATTAAATATGGGATTGCCTCTCCCTCTGTGGGAGCGAGTCACAGAATCATAGATTATCCTGAGTTCGAAGGAGACACCAGGATCATCGAGTCCAACTCCAGCGAAAGAGAAGGAAGGTGTACAAGTGTCCTCTGAAGAAAAGCACACATGCAGAGTATGTGATATTCCTGTTTGCAGTCCTACAGTAATTGCTTCATGATCCCATATGCAACTACTTAGAAAACAGGTAGAAAATTCTTGGCTCCACTTCACAATGTAATTCAGCCTCTGCTGAAAGGCATTGGGTATGAGGGAGAACAAAAAACCTGGAAGCTCTGCTCCATCTTCTAAAAAATGGAAAACCTTCTCAGTTCCCCCCATTTACCCACAACAACCAGACTGGGAGAAGCAAAAGGACAGAGGGAAACTCCATGTAGCTCTCCTCACCTTCTAATCAAAGGGGGGTACTGCCCCCAAGCATGGCGCAAAGGATAAAGAGAGCCATTTACTACCTGGTCAAGGCTGATGGGAAGAAATAGGGAAACCATGGTAGCTGAGTGGGGTTTGTAGCTGAGTGGTTCACTGATCTTTAAGAAGGGAGCTGCAAGGAGCAAAGGAGTTAAGCATCTGGGAAAGAAACAGGGCTGAGGAGAAACGATTCATTTGGAAGTGGGAAGAAAAGGGCCAGAATGAGTTTTCTCTCCAAAGAACACATAGATGTAGGGCAATACAGTTGTAGGAAATGTGTGTGAGTGGGCAGCTCCTGTTGTCAACCACTAATAGTCATATGTTGGCATATTCACTGGGAATGGGCAGGAAAAAAATCAGAAAGCAAGCCATCTCTCTAAATATACATTTGTGTCTATATCTGGGGACATTCTCTTGAGTTACAGCAAGCTGTAGTCATTTCTGTTCTCCTGAGCTTTGCTGTGCTGGAGTTTCCAGCCAGGCAAAGGACAGGACTGGGAGCTGAGTCCCTTGGGATTGACAGGTGTACTGGGATTCATACGGCAGGTAGCTGAGTGGTGGCTGGGCTCATGAGGCACAATTTGATTAACCCAGATCATCTCTGAGGCTTGTTTCATTGCCTTATCAGGTAGGAGTCTGAAACAGGCCATCTGAAGTATCTCATTCCCCCCATTGGCAATTTTGGCAGTGGGAAAGCTCAGGCTTAGGCCTGAGGCATAGGCCTCACACTTGATGAGATGAATCCCTTCTTCTCTTAATGAAACAGCACAGTGTAACAGACAATACTGATTCTTGGTAGTGAAGAGGTATTTGGATGAGGGAATGGCCCATGGCAGAGTCAGGCAAGAGATGTGCCTTTTTTGTTGTAAGGGGAAACATGGAGTCAATGGATGGAAAAACAAACAAACAAACAAACAAGTCAAAGAAAAGCAAAGAGGAAAATTGTGAGGTAAATGGAGAAGAACAGGCAATATGCTAAGAGGAATGGAAGGAATACAAGATAAATGAGACCAGAGAGCACACTACCAATTCAGAGCTTATAGTTGGGAAAAAAAGATCCTGAGTGTGACAAGCTAAGAGGTGATGGCAGCTTTTGGAGAGAGGAGAGATGCAGGTTGATAGAAGAGATATTGAGTTTTTCTCATAAGCAGAATTTTTCATCAGAAACCTTGAATTAAAACAAAACAAATCTAAACCTCTCTTCAGGTGTTTCACCTGAACTCTCACTGAGAAAATACATGGTGGTCTTGCATAAAATTTTGTTCTATATGATTTTAGATCGTTTCATTACCCCACGAAATAGTGTTCTGCAGGTCACCTGGGAACTTCAGCAAGGACACTTAGATGTCACCTCTTGTCACAATTTTGTCCAATGATAAAAGTGTATTTTAAAAATATGAAAATAGTTTGATTGACAAGTTTTTTTTTTTCTTTTTTTTTTTTTTCCCATGAAACTGCCTGAAAAGACAGGCTGCTTTAACTCCAGGAGTTCAATTATACAGGCTGTGAAGGAAAAGAAAAATGATAATGAATGCATTTTAGAAACTTCTAAAAAGTTACTTAAAATAGATTTTCCACACATAATGTTGCCATGTGAAACTCAACTGTCTCCTGGTCTTCTGCGCCTTGAAGAATGCAGTGTGTGTTCATTTGGAAATTCAGTAATGAGGCTCCCCCCTCTCATTCTGATGGACTGCATGATACTGTCCCTAACGGTCTGCCACAGGCAGGGCTTACCCATCAAACTGCATTTTTTCAAGGGGTGGCATGGGAGTGATTTTGCTTCAGGTTAGCCAGGAAGCTAAAATGCTCTTTCTGGGAGTGTGTCCCAGCTTGCTTTGGTCTTTTTTTTTTTTTTCCCTCTTTTGTCTGTATTTCTTTTTTTAGAAAAACAACCCCCATTGTATTGCAGTTGCCTGAAGTAGCTCTAGTAAACACAAGGCAAGGGGTGTTGCGCAGCAGAGTGGGAGAGGGTGTGATGTGTGCTGCATTTATGTAGGTGTTCCCTCAAGCCAACAGAGATAAGAAATAGCATGTATAGCTCGCATCTAATGACTGCCCCAGGTGCTGTATGGCATCAAGGAGGCATTCCAGCACCTCTCGTGGGAGCATTTCAGTATTCAGCCTTCCAGTGAAGTTGCTGAAGTCTGTTTGCTCAAGACATGCTTTGGGTGCCTTCTCTTCTGTCTGAAATGCAGTGACGTGGGAATGTCACGTTTCTAAAGCAGTCAGTGGCTTTCAGTAGAAAAGAGCATGACACAAGGACTAGTCTTAAAATACTGCTGTTAGTAATTAAAAGGTTTTAGAATCATTCTTTATTTGTGCCATATAAATTCTTAATATGCAGAAATTTAAAGGAAGAGTTGGTTTAAGAGGCTACTGGCCTCTTAAATGGGAAGCAAGTGATTCAAAATTTCAAGTCATCTTGAAAGAGGGAGAAATGGAGAAGCAATCACCATTCACAATGGTGTTTTGTGTTCAAGTAATAATCAGGCTTATTTTTATCATGACTACACTGCATCACAAGCTGGCAAAGTTGCTTTTTTTTTTTTTTTCTTTTTTTTTTTTTTCCTTCCAGATGATTTTGGTACTGCATATGCTTTTTTTATCACCAAGCTGGACTTCTGTAATGCTTTGATTAATGTGCCTCCAGATTCTGTTATTTATAGACTTCAGCATATTCAGATTGCAGCTGCTAAAATACACACAAAAGAAAAAGCACATTTGTAACCTGTTAAGTCTTTGCTCTTCAATGCCAGAGAAGATCAGGATTTAGCATGAAATATTATGGGGTGACCTTACAAAGAGCATGGCAAGCACACCTGTTTATCTGGAAGACTTTTGTTTTATTTTTTTTTTCACACCAAAATCTTCCAGTGTTCTGCTTTTGGAGGGAAATCCGGTCTTTGTGTGTTCTACGTATTATCTTCAAAAAGTGCTAGGGCAGAGGATTTTAGTAATACAGCATCTCAAACGAGCTGTTCTTCCAGAAAAATGTGTTTTGTGCAAATTGGCTTTGTTAAATTTAAAAGGAAACTGTAAATATATCGTGGTTTTCTTTAAGTTGTCTTAGTCCTATCAGTACGGCTGTGACTTACTCGTTAACTGTTTTTCAGCAAAAATTGGTGGAGGGTATCCTTTGTAAATATGTAGAAACATACTTAGTGTACATAGTGAAAAATGAAATCTCTTAATGCTACAGCCTATGTTTTATGAGTTTATAAGATGAAAATGTACTTTTTCTACACACATTCTAGGCACAGTTTAGAATGAACATAGGTGTTATAATTAATTCAAAATACAAAAAATCAGAAGAATTATGTAAGTGAACATGTAACCAGAGCTCCTATTTTGGCACTAAGGGTAGGACCCTTCTTGTCTTCACTGGCTTTTGCCTAATAAAGCTGTTTTGTTAAGGAAAGTGCCAATTCCTTCAAAATCAATCTTTTCTTCCAAAGGCATCCAGTAAGCGGGAGTCTGACAGACAGAGCCAGATAAATAGGGTGACTCTCTGGAGACCCTGGAAAGCATCTAGCCTCTCTCCAGTAGAGCTGCAAAAGACTGAAGCATATGATAGATACTTAACTTAGGGTCCTATCCCAGAAAATAAGACGTTTTCTAAAATGCTCTGGTACCTCATGTATTTTATTTATTGAATTTGTAAACATTTTTTACAAATTGTTGTTGGAAAAGTTCAATTTCTTTAATTTCTTTTGAAGTTCATAATTTAGGTGAGTTTTTTTTTTAGCTGTTAACATGCCATTAACCATGCAAAAATATAAGACGATGCCTCTTTTTCATACGCTGCATATGCAACATTAGTGGGTAAAAGCCGTCTTCAGTGTCACATTGGAGGTGTTCTTTCATTTTACATGCTCCAGGCAGCATGGCCATGGTAAAAACACATCATGTTCATTGTTAGTACCCACAGCTTTCTTCTTCATCCAGAAATGGTCAGGAAGACATGGGTAGTGATTCTCATAAAATCTTTGCTTCTCTCTCTCATTTATTTTTCTTCTTTCTTTATTGGGAGTCCTGTCAACATCTCTAAAAACAGAAACACTGGGAAGACCCAGTACAAAACACTTGATGCATTTTAGAAGACAGCAGGAGGTAGCCTGGAAAATGACCTGTGCTTTGGCAGGTCAGGTGGAGTGTGACCAACCTAATGACCGTCATCCTATGAATCACAGTAAGCTATAAGAAATGCTTCACACATGCTGTTCGTGTAAGAACTGAAAAACTTTCCTAGGTGTAACACGATGCCACATCGCTCCAGCCACCTGCATTGTCATGAGAATTGTCACCAGTACTTTCTAATGGCTTTGCAACTTTTAGTCCCAGGTTTCAAAAGATTGATGGCATCGGTCTTTTCCTTGAAGGATTTAGTGGTCACTAAAATGAGACAGAGCGGCAAAACGACTTGAGGTCGTGGAGCAGATCAGTGTCAGAGCCAGGCAAAGAACCTCCTCCATGCATCCTGGGGCTGGCCGCTGACCCAGCACTCCACAGAGCCTCATTACCATAGTGCATTTAATCAGCTTCACTCCGTGTCGTAATTCACTGTCTGTGGTGTTATAGATATCTAAAGGGTAAGATTTTAACTTAGCAATCTGCTGTGTTATTGAATTAGCTTTATGTTGTGTTAATTTCTTTGTCTCACAGCATTCATTGCCTGTGATAATTGATGCACAATATATAACCAACTTCTGTATTCATTTGGGTAACTGCATTTAATTGCCTGGTATAAAATATGCGTGCTAAGTGCAATCTGCTATGACTGCTTTGACTGAGAAGTGCTCATTGGTATGGACTTGAGGGTGCTTTATCTTTCTGACAACCTGTCTGAGGGAAGTCTAAATGTCTCGCACAATCTACCATGCAAGGATTGGCATTGTGTCTGCAGAAAGTGAGGCCACAAAAAGTGTCCCAGGGAATCGCTTTACAGTGTTTGGTGTTAGAAATTTGTTAATTAGAAGCTCTAAAGAAATGAAGTTTTTATTAATACACCTGCTCCCCAAAAACCTCCAGAACCATCAGCACCCGGAAGACTTTACACGTTTTCTCCTGTAGATCAGTATTATGGCTTTATTTGCTTCCCAAGTTACTCCCCCTCCCTGGAGTAAAGCTACTCCCATGCACAAATGTTTATGTACGCAGATTTTTTTACATATATCTTCAGGTCATTAATGCCCAGAAGAGTACTAATGATTTATAGATCAGGAGAGCTATCTAAAGGTGTGATGTCAATGAGATGGTGTTGATTAATACCTGCTCATTATACACAGGGTGCCTGCATAAGCTTGCACTCTCTTGGATGTTTAACAAGTATCACAGTTATTCCTTTTATTTTTAAGAAAGTAAGAATCTTTACTATCAGACGTATTTCTCATCACACATCACTTGTCTTTTATATGACCTAGAGTGAGGGTTTATTTGTTTCTCTAGCTTGTTTTGTTTCCAGTGTCATGAAGAATATAATAGTGCAGTATCTGAGCTATACAAAGAAATGCTGAAATTTGCCCAAAGCTGATTTTATTTTAAGAATTAATGAAACCTCCCCCTATTCGAATTTTCAGAAGTTTCTTGATGAAAACTAAAGGTTGAGTGTCAATTATGTGTGAAGTTCCTGTAAGATTATTTTAGCCATATTATGCTGCTCTCTATTAATGTAATTTTTGAGTTGTCAGTAGAAGGGATCTTCACAATTAGTATTTTTCTTTTTAAGAGAGCTAGTTTCTACAGTCTGTGTCCTTCAGGATGTAGCATTAGTTCTGCCTGCAGCTTGCTGCAAATTATTCAGTGTTCGTAGGTGCCTTTATGCTTGTTATTCAGCTCTCTTCCACTGACAAAATAGCCTGCAGCAGTTCTTGGTTAGATAGGACTAGTTCCACTTTAGGCTCCTTGCGTGCTCTTTGTGCTTTTTCCCCTGGTTCAGCCTGCACTGCATCCAGATCCTGCTGATCTGTTCTTGATGGCTAGAGAGAAAGCAAAACTGCCAAGAGCCAGCGTGGGCTATGAGAGTGTGTTTTGAGCAAAAACTTTCGTGGCGCACTGGACAGAGATGGTGGCATAGCCCAATAGGGGATTCACAAATAACCCCATATTCATGGTGGTATTTTCTTTGTCCTCTGCAAGGACTTTAACAAATGCTTGTGGCTAATTTATGAAAATATACCAAAATTTGAAATAGATGAACAACCTGGTAAAAAGCAAATGCAAAAGAAGTCACATATTAGTTCTCAGTAGACTGAGGTGTGTTTGTTTAGCCCAAGGTCTGAGTCTTTATGGGCCAATTCCCATTTCTGGCAGAGCTAATACAGCTGCAATTTGGGCTGGGGGGAAGAGAGCATGAAGTTTGGCAGCAGACCTTGTAATGTCACCCAATGCACACCATGAGGCAGTAAAACATCCAGAAACAATCCAACATCCTGTTTTTTGCCCCTTATCTCATAACCCATGCTGGTCCGAGATACCTGTGCAAGTCTTCTGACACCATGGGGAAACACCTCCTCTATTCTCAGCAGTTAGGGGGGTACATGATGGAAATAAGCAACTAGCCCACAACAAGGTGTGGAGAGGCTTTTCATTGCTATTTCTTTGCAGTTTTGAGATGTTCCTTCCTGCACCAGGGCAAGAAGGTTCCTGGTCACAGGAGAAATGCATTAGGGCACCCAGATCCGTGCCAGGGGGGTATCTGGATCCATGGGTGTTAGGTGAACCACACTCATCTGGGTTGTTCAGCATCTGTTTGTGAATCAGATTGATTTGCGAATGATTCATGAAGAGGAAAGGGGATGTGCAGAGTGAGAAATATCTTATTGACAAGCAATTATTCAGCCAGCTTTAACCTCAAAATAGATGTTTGTGGTCAAAAGTTTATAGCCTGAGTAGAAAGAGCTAAGTACAATTTTAAGGAGCTGAATAAGAGACATCCAGTTTTTAAAAACATGACATAAATCTTGGGTGGCTTGCCAAGATTAACATAAGTTAATCGTGTTCCCTGCAGAGGACTTTTGTTCAATGTTTTTTTTTTGTATTTATAGATGTTATTTGGCAGCTAATTTTATCATGAAATTATTTTATGTTTTGTATAATGAATAGTGGAGATCAAATAGGAATTGGAATTGCAAATTTGAATATTAAGAGTTGATAAATATTGACTTTTAAATAGACCCACTGTAGATTTGAACAAAATACTTTTTAACCTAGTATGCTGGTTATTTGAAAATTACAACATACAAAAAAATGTAGAGTATTGTCTGATCCCGACTCTTTCTTTGCTCTTACAGCTATTAATTTGATCATGTCCCTATGAAGTGATCTGTACAGTGTCAGAGAACTATAAAACTTTCTAGCTTGTACTTTATGCACATCATATGAAAAAAGAAAAGTGTGGGAGGTGCTCAAATAGAGCTAAAATACAGCATAATCACTTTAATTGTTTCTTTTCTAAAGATGAATTCTTAGGGTTTGCATGTTGGAAACCTGATAATTAAGATCTTTCAAGTACTTTTTAAAAAGACAGTGCAAGTGTCTTTAGGGCTGAGCAAGTCACCAACAGGCACCTGCCTGGCATTCATGACTCCCCTGTAAATCTTGGAAGCACTCGGTCAGAGGTTGTGCTATCTCCCTACTGGTACCAAAGACTGTAGATCAGACCCTCTTGGCTTCTGGACAGCCATAAATAAATAAATAAATAAATAAATAAATAAATAAATGTAGCTAATGCACATATCTAACATGGGTATATGTTTCTGTTCATCTCAACCTCTTCTAGCCTACAGAAAAGATGGGGAGGGACTCTTTGTCAGGGAGAATAGTGACTGGACAAGGAGTAAAGGCTTTAAACTAAAAGAGGGTAGGTTTAGATTAGATATAAGGAAGAAATTCTTCACTCAGAGGGTGGTGAGGCACTGGCACAGGTTGCCCACAGAAGCTGTGGATGCCCCGTCCCTGGAGGTGTTCAAGGCCAGGCAATATGGGGCTTGGAGCAACGTGGTCTGGTGGAAGGTGTCCCCTCCCATGGTGGGGGGGTGGAATTAGATGGTCTTTAGGGTTCTTTCCAACCCAAACCATTCAGTGATTCACACGATTCTCGGTGTTTTCTCCCTCTGCTGTGGGTGCTGTCAGCTCACAGCTTTTGGTCACACCTCATCCTCTCTTCAGCCTCCTTTACCATAAGCAATGCAATGACAAAGTGAACTTCTCTAACAACAACAGCAAAAAGTTACTGTTACGTAAAATGCACGGTCTGACAGATATCTGATGAAAGCAGTGCATTTTAGCTGGAAGCAGATTCTCCACTTTCACTTTGAGCTACCTAACCTTTCTGAGGCAAACATAGCGTGCTAGTTAAGGCGCAGGCATCATCCTCAGCTCTGTTAGGTTTTCTTACATTTTCACACCTCTGCGCATTCCTTTCTAAAATTCATTGCAGTTTTTTTTTTTTTTTTTCATTTTCATTTCATAACAGGAGACTATTTCCTGAAACTTGCAAGATCAGTTAATTGTTAACAGTTAAAAAAAAACAAAAAAACAAAAAACAAAAAACATATTCAACCCTTAAAATGAGCTTTTTCAGCCAATGCCTTCATACTGAGGAGGCTGTGTAGCTACTGATAAGGCCTAATTTGTGAAGGGCTTTTCAGTCAGAGGCAAGCTGTCTGACAGTTCCTACATGGCACTGGTTGTTTAGAGGGCTAAGATTCATTGAAAATCTTCACTGAAATGGGTGCAAGGAGGCTGGGGCTGGTGGTCCAGTGCGAGTGGGCAGAAGCATCATTCAAGTGGCTTCCCAGAGTGGTCCGTTGTTTTGCAACTATATTCTGACTGTGGCACTTGATGGCTGATTTCATTTTTTTTCTCTTTCAGAGCCTAATGAGCTGTGTGTGGGCCCTGCATTCAGTGACATCCCATCTCAAGATGCTGCTAATACAGTAGCTAATTTTTCCTTGCTGAAGAAGTCTAACAGAAGCAAAAGGAACTGGTGAAAAAGCAATGGCTGCCGGTAAATATCTCAGGTCTGCACAGGTTGTAAGGAAATAGGTAGGAGATGGTTTCAGCTGTGATGGGATGGATGCACAAATGTGCAATCACAACTTGTGTTTTGGGATTCAGCATGAGGAGGGTACCATCCCTTAGCTATCCAACCCATTCTTCCTTCCCCAGTCCAGGAATCCATACCTGGGCTCAGTCTTTTTTGACCATATTAATCATAACTCTCTTTTGTTTTCAGAACAAAACTTGGTGTTTTGCATAGCGAAACAACTGGTTATAACCTCTTTTTAGTTAGGGGATAACATATTCTTAAATCCTCTATAAAAAATTGTATGTCATGGGAAGCGGGTTTTTGCTTGGGATGTGTTTGGTTCTCACAGCTTTCTTACAGTCTGCCATAGATTATATACAATTAAATTGTATCAGAGGACTACAGGATAATTCAATCATGTTGGCAGGGATCTCAGGAGGTCTCCAGTCCAACCTGCTGCTCAAAGCAGGGCCAGCCATTGGGTCAGACCAGTTGCTCAGGGCTTTACCAAGTTCACTCTTGAAAACTGCCAAGGTTGTTGACTGTACGGCTTGTTCCACTGCTCGACTCCTCCTCATGGTGAAAAAGTTTGCCATATAATCTGCTTGAATTGTTCATGTTTCATTTTATGTTTGCTGAATATTTCCAATGTCTTCATCATTTGCTATACAGTACCAAGCACTATTATCAGTTGTCTGAAAGGTAAAACATAATTAAGAAACAGAACAGTGGTTGTGATACCTCATTTTCACTGACAGTTCTGGTTAATAAAGCTGCGATGTTAACTTTTCTACTTAGAACGTGTTTCTTCTCCTGCAGCAGCTGATGGTTTGGGAAGTATAGCTATAGATACCACGCAACTGAACATGTCAGTCACTGATCCAACAGCTTGGGCCACAGCTATGAATAACCTGGGGATGGTTCCAGTAGGACTAGCTGGACAACAGCTTGTGACAGGTAAGACTTTTCTTTTAAAAGAGTTCTGTTTTACTAGTCCATGGATTCTTTGCAACCTTTTAGAAATATCTGGAATGATTTCTGAGGATATATTTATTTTTTATATTCTGAAAACACCACCTATAATTAATATTGCATACTGTATAGTAGTCTTTTTTTGTACTAGGTGTATAATCCACATTATATTTTAGCCTTGCGGAAAGCCAAAACTCTGGGGAAAATGGACAACTAAACCATCGATCTTCAAGCTGAGTCAAGACCAGGGGCCAGGTCATATAAGAGGAATGTTTGGTTTTGTTTCTCCGTTCAAGCAGGATATCTTGAGGTTCTGCCAAGGAACACCACGGACTAGGACCTTCTGACTGGAGAAAGATTTTGAAGCTACATTAATTAGGCAGAAAATCATGTAGTCTGTTCAGTTCATACGCTCAGCTAATATTAGTGAAGTGAAGCTTTCCCAT
Organism: Cygnus atratus; assembly: GCF_013377495.2. Taxonomy (NCBI): domain Eukaryota; kingdom Metazoa; phylum Chordata; class Aves; order Anseriformes; family Anatidae; genus Cygnus; species Cygnus atratus. The sequence goes on along the minus strand of NC_066362.1, from coordinate 177,650,086 downwards.
CAGGTATTTTATTATTTACTCTCTGCCTGACTCCATAAATTGATTTCTAGAGGTAGTTCTTGTTTGATTTTGTTATTTCACTTTTAGTTTGGGAGAATGTGTCAGGAAATCACTCACTCTAACAATAATAAAAATAATATTTTGAAACCAGCATTATTTCACAGACTAGTCCAGACATTATCAGACTTCACTGTCAGCAGTAGAACTCCAGTTAGGTGGGATAAATTAAACTTTATTGTTCCTGTGAGGTAGAGAAAGATTATTTTTATGTGGGTGGGTGCCCCACAGATGCAAGCCATGAGCCAGACATACGACAGGTCCCCTCTGGAATATGTATCTTTAGCTTGAGAAGAGCAGTGCAACATGTGGATCAGAGCTGCCTCCTGTCTTGTCTGTGCCTGTCTGTAGACTTGGATGCAGTAAGCCAGGTCAGGATGTAAATCACTTTGTCTGCCTCACCAGGGATACGTGACACTTAATTTTGGCCAAATATGTCCCTTTCTGGGACTGGGAACTGAGTGGAGCTGTGCCAGTTCACAGATGATGGTCTGGCTCTGAATTACCTATTTTACAGGCGGGTAAACTAAGCTGCACAAAAGTTGATTTATGATGAATCGGCCTCAAGCAGAGAGTTTACCTCGTAGAGGCCATCATCTGGTTCTTTAACCCCATGCTTCTGATTAAAGGAAACAAGCAGAACTGTCAGTGCCTGCCTCCCATGCTGCACCGGTCCTGCACCCAGCAGAGGAGCGGTGGTGGTCCTCAACCCAACAGCCTAGAATAGAGCCCCAGGAATACTGGCCGGTGTTGATGGAGGCACAGCAGGGTGCATCACCAGAAGGTCCTCTCGCAGCAGCACCAAGGACTTGACTGGTCCTGGTGTGCCTCTCCCATGGGCTTGTGGGGAAATGGCGTTTCCCGTTATTTGGTGGGGCTTTGCCTGTAGAAGCTGAGGTTGTTGCTGGAGACTGTGGTCCCACCACACGGAGAGGAGAGGAGAAATCCCACCAAACTGGGGCAGGACCTAATGAACCCACTGTCCTTGTGAACAGATTTACTGATTCATGCTCATGTCCTGAATATGTGCTGAACTCAAATTCAATTACCTGAAAATGTCCAAATGTCAAAATCAGCTTCTCTGTGTTGATTTACAAGCATCTCAGCTGCATGTCCCATGGAGGTTTGCCCACCTTTTTGTCTTCTCCTCTTCTTCTGACTCCCCAGTTCTGGTGTAAGTTGTGTGAAGTGTGCTATGCAATCCCTACCAGGCAGTCTCCTTTCCTTTGCAATGCTTTTCCCTACAGGGAGGATCTCATGGATTTTATTTCATTGCCAGCTCCCTGCTGTAATTTCCATAATCATGTGTATCACGTATTGTAGTAGTGTTGTACAGGTCAGTTGGTATTTGTTCAGCATTTTCAATGTATGAAAGGTGCCATAAGTAATAAATATTAATTACTGAAGTGCTGCCTGCTTTCTCTACAGGTGTAGAATGACTTCTTTGTTTTCCCTTTCCTTTCCTTTCTTTGAGACTCTCTTGTATTTTTCAAGGTAAATAGGTGTTTTGACACTTCATTATATTTCCTTATGATTCATAAGTTTTTGACACATTTTCATCATGGCAAATCCATAATTTTTACCACAATATACCATGAAAAGACTTATAGACTTATTTGCAATGATATATTTATAAATATATTTACTGTGTCTGCATTCAACAACAGTTCCCATCACCATGTTAGATCAAATATCTAACCAGTCTATAGCCCTTTCTGACTTTTTTTCATTTTTTTTTTGGTATTAATCCTATCAATGAAATAATCTCCCTCAGCAGTCACATATTGCTTTTTTTACTGCCATCTATGACATTTATTGGAGATGAAAATGAAACACCAGCGTTTTTTGTCTGCCTTTAAAAATAAATATATTTATTTTATTCTTTTATTTTTCTGCCTTGGTGACAGCTAGGAAAGCAATAATTAGTTTAAAATTATCTTGGAGAGAATGTGATCTTTCCTGCGTGTGCCTTTATAAACTGCGATAGTCTGAAATTCAGTGTGTGGTACTCATCTATACCCTGACGTATCTCCTATTTCTGTGATATTTCAGTTTCCAAAGGACTTATTCTATCATAGCCTTTCCTTCTCCAAACATACTGGTTCCTAATTCCTAAATTTCAGGGCATTTTTTCTCCCTTAGGTATGGCCTCCTTATGATCTACTAAGTCTCTTTACAGGGTTTTGCTGTTTTTTGTTGTTGTTGTTGTTGTTGTTGTTTTCTTTTTCCAACTAATGTTAACGTTGCTGCTGTGTAACATGCTGGGATTCCTGCCTCGTAACAGAGTTATGCTACCCACTTTGCAAGCTGTGAACTTCTTGCCTAGCCTGAGAGTTTGTTAAAATGACTACTAAAGCTTCTGCAACATCTGGCCAATTCTCTTCTCACAGTCTGGGATATAGCCTGTCTGGTCTGGGTAACTAATCAATTTTAAGCACTGCTAACCTTTTAATACCAGGTTAGATGATATCTGTACTCTATTTAATTCCTTATCTCCCAGTACTGCAAAATTGGATTTTTGATCTGGGCAAATGTCAGAGCCTTTCATTTGTCAAGATGAATTCTTGTTAATAGGTGTATAATATCTCTTCAGTTTCTACATATATTCTGCTTACGCTTCTTGTTATTCTGAAAGCTCATCTTTTTTTTCCATAATATTTAGCTATTGTAATACATATACGCTAATATGCATTTATACACCATATATGTATAATTCATACAATAAACTGTAGTTTAGTATAGTTTAATAATGCATTAGTTAAAGTGTTAAAGACTGATCTGGAATAGCCTTGTCTGAAAAGCACGTTCATTCTAAACCTCCCCTTTCAGCAGGTTATAATTTTTTTTCCAAAAAATTGCCTTTTGGACTGAAATTTCTTGGTCTTAGCCCGAGGTAAAAATTTTCTGGAAAGGTTGGAGAAAATCTACTAAACTGCTTTTGAATTATCCAGGCCTTAAAACTGCAATTTTCTATGCTTTGATACTTTGAGAAATATGGCCAGGTGAGAGGAAAAGGATAGTTTGTACTCCACGTTTCTGAGATCTGAATCCTCCTTGTGCACTCAGCAGTTCTGATTCAAGCACATCTTTCAATTATGTTCAAGTCCACTGTTTTGTTACATTTTAGGAACAGCAAAAAAACTTAGTGACCTGTGTCCAACTGAGAATGTTTTATTTTTGCTTTTACATCAGGATTTTTTTCAAGGCAAATTTGGCATTGCTGAATTTGGTGTCCTCATGATCTCTTTTGTTTCAGCAAATGGCAGCAGGTCACCTGTATTCTAAAGGACAACATCCTGCCAGAAAAATACTTTGGTTCTTCTAACACTAATGAGTCATTACTCCGGAAAACATGAAGCAATTTTGAGATGCTTTCCTCCACAATGACTTAGATGACCTAAACATTCATTAGTCAAAGGTGGTGTATGTCAAAAAGTTCACCAGTACAAATGAGTACAAAGAGTGGTACATTAGTGATAATTCTTCTAGACTTGCTTAAGACTGTGCCCTATGCTGCTTGTTTGTACTCTTACAGGAAAACAAACAAACAAACAAACAAAAAACCATAAGTGCAGACATCCAGGATGAAATTTATACATCTGCTCATAAGTCAAGGGTATGCCTGAAAACTGATGCCTTCTACTTATTTACGGGATAATTATTAATGCAAGTTCATCCATGTGAACCCAGCCAACATGCCTCAGCCTCAGGATATTAAAATTTCCGTGGCCTCCAGTATTGTTTTTGCTGAAGTTAGACTTTGACCACTTCTACAAAATCCTAGTGAAAACAGAGGCTAGTAAGCTTTGAAGCCTAACATCTTGGTTACCAAAAAGTATAGAAAAACTATGCACCATTTTTGTGGCTTCAGGCATATGTTTTTTAGACACTGGAGGTTGTGAAATATTAGACACTTACATCAGCCTTTCTGTTTTTCCATTTGTCTTTGCTTTCCCCACACACTTGTCTTTTGACCTGATTTCAGTGGAACATAGAAACTGTCAGCTTCAATCAGATCACCTTGTTCAGGATTGTGCTTTTGACAGTGTTGAGTATCAGATACTTCACAGGGAGATGTAAAAGGTAAGTCAGCACTGAAGCGCTTCTCCCTCCAATGGGCTCTTCTCTTGATCATTAATACATAGAGCAGGATTCCCCAAACTAGAAGTTGTATTTCTAAATCAAGCCATAACTCAGCAAGACTTCACTTATGGAAGCAGCGCCTGTGACAGTAAGTGGTTGCAGTCCTGAAACTGTAACCCCAGAAGTACTTTTTGATAAAAGACAAAATTGGGAAATTTCAATCTAGAGACCCTTAAATCGCAAAACATGAGATTAAATATCCCTCCCATAATTTTATTAGCTCAAGACCTCCAAGTCTTTGGAGACATAATATTCAGACCGTCTCTTTCTTGAGAATGAAGATTATAACTAAAGGCAAACATTATATCTAGATTGCAATTAATCCCAAGCAATTTCCCATGTGATGAGTGTATCGTTGAGGACTAGCATAATGGCTTTTCCTTCTACTCACTGCACTAGCTTAAGAGGTCACTGACTCCCATGAAGAGGAGAAGAGAGGAGAAGGAAAAAAAACAAGGATTATATTAGAAAAATACAGGGTGGTCTGCGGCTTAAAAATTCCCTCACCAGTCTGCCTCAGCTATGGAAAAGTCTATTGAGCTTCACTGGATTTCTACCACAAAGTAGATGAGGCATTCTCAATGAATTATTTTCTACTGCAGATCATTGTATTCTGACTGAATTGTCCCTCATTGTTCTGGTTTGGTACTATTTTTGTAATGTTAATGAAGAACAATCAAATCTTGTAGGAAATCAAGGTATATTTGATTATATTCAGCAGTTCCCTGAAGAGAGGCTGTGCATTAAACAGTGTCGAAGACTTTAAGAAATCAGCTGGCCAGATGATTCTGCCAGTCTTGTGCATCTGGGGCATCTCCATTACTGGCGGCCTGGAGACATTGATATCCATTTGAGCAGTCTCTTCATTTTACCTGTGCTGTGCTATTACCTAGTAAAGCTTCCTTTTTCTGCACATCATTGTTAAGCCACTGAACCAATGTGCTAAGAAGCATATAACTTGAATCTTCTAAGACATGCTTAAGAAAACAGTTTCCATTTTTTTTTCTTAGTCAGTATTGAGCTCCTGTTTTTTGATTACAGGCTCATACACATTTTTTAAGTAATCCACTAGTACTATGGCCTGAAGAAAGTACCTTTCCTAGGAAAAAATACTTGTGCATCTATTATTTGTTAATAAAGTTTATCACACTGCAGATTTAAGCTTTTAAGCAGACAGCATCTGGTAAAGACACTCCCTGCACTCTTGTTCCCCTGCCCTTATAAGCTGTAGATTGCAACTAGCTGCTGAAAGAATTCATCAGGCCAGTGGCAGGGTAATGTACAGTGTACTTATCCTTGATCTGAACAGTGCATTGCTTTGACATTGGTAGCAAAAGATATAAGAAGTCTTAAACTAAGTCTTCAAAGTGTTCCACAGATTTTGTAAAACCTTTGAGGTTACAAGATCTTCAGAAGACATCTTTTCAGATACTGTGGCTTCCAAGCATGTTTAATGCATTGTGTTTCATTAATAAGCAAGCCTATGGAGCAAGAGAAATGTAAGGCATACTCTGAAGAAAATCATATAATTTTTCTAATTTTATTCTAGTTCCTTCCTATACTTTACTTTTATAGACTTCACTATGGAGACATTGCATTTCAGTCAAGAGGAAGAAAAAAAGCTTTACTATTTGAATTATATGAGTAACCAATCAGAATAATTAAAGAAGTGTGAAACCTGCTCTAGAGAATTAGAGTAGAGCCCGTACCCAGAAAAAACTATGTATTTCTATTGACAAGACACAGGCGAACAGCAAGAGTGAAAGAGAACAGGCACTGTGGGAATCCCAATATGCAGATTCACTGGGAGCATCTCTAAAGAAATATTATATATTAGCGTAACAAGTAGGTTTTTATCATTGACCTGAAAAGCGCCTGTGGAGTTAATCACACTTTCTGTTGTGTGAGTGTTACTCAAGGAGACTTCACACCAGGGGACATTAAAGTGCTAGGAACAAACACAGTCAGGTTACAACAGAAAAAGGAGAGAGAGATTCAATGGCCAGAGGAAATGTGGCAGAAACTCTAAGTGCCTTTGACACACTATTCAGGGTTAAGTGTGCCTCTTAGGTCATACAAGTGCCTACTCTATATTAGACCTTAATTGAGGCCAAGGATGAAGATAATGATTAAAATCTACTTGGTGCTTAAAGATAAATAGTGCTTTTTTAACGTCAGATGAAGGGTGACTGTTCCAAATAAAGACTCAGGAAATGAAAAGGAGCATATTCAGGTACATGCTAAGGGCAAAGTTTGTGCTGTATGTGGGGTGAGGTATTTTTTTTTTATTTTTATTTTTTATTATGGCATCTATTTCTATATTTTTGTCCAGGGCCAGTTAGCAGTTCAGGAAAACAGACTGATTACTGTTTGGCATAAGTCCTCTTAACTCTCTCAAAATCCCAGAATACATTAATGATGCATGCTATATTGTTTGGATAATTTGTTTTTTTAATCCCTTGCTGTTGTTAATTGTTATTTTTTGTAACCACCAGAAAATATGTTCCGCCTGTTTTTGTTTGAAGTTCCAGTGAAATAACGTAGACATACTCAATTTCTGTAAAAGTTTTCACCATCTTTTTTTTTTTTTTTTTTCCTCCCACTTTGGAAAGCCTCCATTCCCACTATTTTCCATGTGTTTATTTATTCTAGACAAGAAAACCCATGAGTAATTATGAGCATCCCAAAGCATAAAGTAAGCCAGAAGTAAGCCAGGAGGCTGTTGGGAACCATTTGCTGTTGACTGTTCACTTGTGCTAGAGTACAGTTTATTTACAGCACTTCCCTTTCACACACCACATCCCATCCAAGGATCTAAGTGTCTGCAGCCAATGTCAGGCATCCAGTGTAACTGCTGCGTGATATACAATTTGCTAATGGGAAAACTGAGATATTGTAGATAAAAATCAACAGAAAAAAGGAAATTGACCTTTTAAATTAATCAAAGATGAGGTATGAATAGCAACTTGTGTATTTACATCAAAATCAAGGCTTGCAGACTGTTCGAAGGTGGCTTGCTGAGCACATTCGTATGTTGAGATGGCTAGGTGAAGGCGATGCTACCTGAAGTCCTGGACCCAAATCTGTGAACTTTTCACCAATAGGTCATGTGGATGGTCTGCAGGAGATGGGCACAGCCATCCCAAGAGGACTGTTAGTACCTGCAGAGTGCTCTCAGGAGAGCGCAGTGATCAGCATGACACCGATGTTACTGCTTGGGGCAGTTTCAGAGCAAGACTTCCTTGGGAGAGCGAGACTTGACTGTGAATGAACTCACACCAAGTCAAGGGCAATAAAATCTATTGTGCTTCCCTAGTCAGGATCTCTCTTTGCCTGCATGGGCTAGGTGGGTGCTTAGGGCTTGGCCCCTGGGTAGCAAGCAGGAAAGGATTGCTTTCTACATTTTATCTTGGGATAAAGGACAGAAACATGGTTTTCTTTCCTTTCTGCCATCTGTCCTTCAAATGCTCTTTGCTTTGGGATGAGCAAAAGAATTAGCTTTCACAAACCACCTCGCTGCAGGAGTCTGTCTGTGAAATATCAGCAGAGGCAATCAGCATGGAAAAATGTCTTTTGATAGTCCATGCTGAAGAAACCACTTAGGCTTCAGCAAGCCTAACCCCAAAACACGCGAGGGAGCTTGTAACATAATGCTTTGCTAATGTTGACTTGGTTCAGATAACCAGTGGATTTACTGCACCTTCCCATGCTCCAGTGGTGACACATGATGTGCGTGACATCACCAGCACTGAGTAATGCCTCTGTAATGGGAAGCAGCTGGTCACCAGAGTGGTTCTGTTAGTGGACGTGGAGGTGAAGCATAATTAAACTTAATACATAAAATATGCTGTAAGACTCTCCAGCATGTATTTAGGTTGTGTTCTGTCTCTGTATTAGAGATATTCTCTTACTGTGGCTTCAGGAATTTAATATGTCTGTTCGTGTAACAGGGACAACTTTATCTGCTGAAATGTGCACATTTCTCAATCAGATTAAAAAAAAAAAAAAAAAAAAAAAACAGTTTGCATGACCCTACATGATTTTCCTTTATAAATAATCTCCTCCTCCTGACCATAGTGCTTACATTATTTAGTAATTATTTGTTATTTGTATTCAGGAAAGGCTTTCAGATGGGGAGCTCCGGTAAGTTAAACACTGTCTGAGCACTTATGAGTCAATCCCAGCCCAAATTGTGCACGGTCTGTTTTCTTTCACTTAGATAAACCAGGTAGGTAAGGGATTGCATGGAAACAATGGAATAATACTGATTGGCATGAAAAGCAGCAGCGATTACCAAGCTGGCTGCCTACTGTGTGGCTTTTTTTCTAGGTGCCTTGGCACCGCAGTGATATGGTGGTAACTGAAAAAGCGGGTTAACTCTTTTATCTGATATTCTCAGTCAGGCAGTGAGAAACAGGCAAACTATTGAGCAAAATGGGAACAGACAGACAATTCCTACCTGCTCTTCCTCTTTGACTGTGCTGCTGTAATTTTGTAGAGCTAGACAGCAAAAAGGGAAGTGAGAGGATAGGAAAGAGCTTTGCTAGCATTTACAGGAGAAAGACAGCACAGCAGGAGAAGGAGCAGATGTAACCTTTTTATACAGATCCGGCAGCACGAGCTGTGTTTTGGGAGAGAAATGTCCAGACTGCAGTGGATAGAGAGGGCAAGTTATAGGCTTCTCCAGCTCATTTTGTTCTCTCTGATACGACCGTATTTCAAATGGTTTATTTCACTAGAATTAAATGCAGAATATTAGAACCAACTGCAGTGTTGAGGTTTTTCCTCGTTTTGATCTGCCTCCATCAAATCTATGTAACCTTCCCATTGGGAACCCCCTGTTTTGGGACCTGAACTGTACTTGGACTTACAGGACTTAGCCCTTTCCAAGAACAATCATTGAAACCTTCTTTTCTGGGGCATTTTGAAAGCAATTTTGGCACTTCAAGCATTCTTTTGTACAAGTATTTTTAAGACATTTCATAATGTCCTAAAGCTTTATCTACCAGAATAACCAATACCAAAAATAAGATAAATATTCCTTAAAAATAACAATAAACTCACCAAAATTAAGAGGACAGAGAAAAGTGAACAGATTTTATTTTCTTTTAAATACCCTGACATTTACTGTCTTTATACCTGAATGCAATGCTGCTGTCCTTTAATGTAGTAAATGCCATAGCATCATCCTTCTTTTTTTCTTTACTATGCTTTTAATAATTTCATAACCACTTAGAGACTCAGAGAAGGATCATGGGTTGTGAGAAAGGAGAGCTTGGATGCTGTAGCTGGATACCAGGGCTGCACATAGGCAGCAGGGAGTGGGCACTGCAGCGGAGCAGCTCCAAGAGTAGTTGATTTAATAAATTGCTTATTATAAATATTGGGGGGGGTCCCTTCATTTAGTGGCCAGAATTCATCATATGAAAAAAAAACTCAAGTACATTCTTTTATTCACTAGCCTGTGTAAAGTAAAATATCTCTTCCAGTTCTTCCTACATATGTTGCTTTTTAACTTTGTGTCCCTTTGTTCTGGTCTGTCTAATTACCTCAAGCAGATAATAAAGCCTGATTTTATAATAAACCATAGCCAGTTCAGGCTTGTCATGGCTGATTTATCAACTCCAAAGACTTAGGACTTTTCAGCCTCAAGACTAAGATCTTTTCTGGCTGCAATTCAAGGTGTTAATTCTGAGCTTTATATCTAAATGTGGTTTGGAACATGTGTCCTATGTTTTCTGTTCAAACAGCCCACATTTCTGTTGTTTGTTGTTGTTGTTGTCTGAGTGGAATTTATAATCTGGAATTAAAATAAAACAAACCCAAACCATCCAATTCTGCAAGAACAGTCTTGTATGTAATCATCATGGCATAGATTGTCCCCTTGAAAGCAACAGGGCTACCTCATGTGAATGGAAGTTATTAACACTGGACCTCAAAAGGGAAGCTATTTCTCCATAAAGTATTCCAGCATATATTTCCCTGTAACAAACTGATTCAGTACTGCCTGATGGGGTGGTGTGTGTCTCTACATGTGTGCATGTCTTAGAAATGGAAAGGTGCAGTGCTAAGGAAACAAAACGATAATAGCTAATGACTCATGTAGACCATTTGGTGTCCCTTAGGGACTGCCTCTCTTCCAGTGTTTTGCCTCAGCAGTTGATCCCATCGGGGACATGAGAGCTAACCACCCTTCAAACGCTTCACCCAGGGATTTGAGGCCGCAAATTCTCACTGGAGGGCTTTCTTACAGCATCCCCTTTAACAGACAATTCTGTTCCTACCTCCCTTCTTCCTCTTTCCCCTGATCTTCTGTCTTTTGTCAACAAAGCTTTTGTGTATTGCGTTGAATACTGTACTGTACTGAATAAAGTCTCTGTAATGCAACAAATATTTCCTGAGGGGCATTGACATCTCTTGGCTACCTCAAGTAGTAACAGAGGGATTATTCTAAGGACTGTATGACAGAAACATTATCACATATCTGCATACTCTAGCCACTTTGTTTGTTGTAATTCTCCCGTCTTAGTGCTTAGGTATGAGGTTGTTGATCTAGTGGTGTTTTATAAGTGTTTTCTTGTTCAAATTCCAAGACAGTTTGTTTTTTTTCATGTGTTTTCTAGATTGTTTGCTGTATCCTAGCTCAATTATTTCACTTTCTCTGATGCATAATGGCATCTGACCGCTGTGGGCCATGTTGCATAAGAGCCACATCTCACTAGACTTGATTACATGACCTGTTATTTGTTGTGCTTCCAAGTTTTGTTTCATCTGTAGCCTTGAGATACTGTATTTAATGCCTCATCCACATATGTATATGGTAAGCTTGAACTACAGAAGTCCTCCAGAGGACTTTTTTATTGCTTACCCTGCTTTTATGATCAAAAGATGACAACCTGTCATAGTTTTCTTTTACAGTTGTGTTATAGATTGAAAATATCAGGAAACTCCATGTTGCTTAATGGCTGCATATAAATAGAGTTTACAAGTTTGCCAGTACTGCCTGCTCTGCAAACTTGTTTGGGGATTTAAAGGGTAACAAACCTGTTTTTGCTCAGGCATCAGTAAAATCCAGTAGTAAAATGTCACTGGCCAAATATCATGGTCTGAGCTGTGATTGTCCCCCCTGGAGTTCCAGAGATGAACACAAGAGGAGAGAGTGATCTCAGGGTTATGTGGAAAGAGCCCTCCTACCAATAATGCAGACCAGAATAGGACCCAGCTTCACTCTTTTCCACTTGTGCACTCATGCAGAGCCTGCAGGAATTAGAGGTTGTGATTTTTTTTACCTCGTTTGAGTAAACTAAAGAAAAATTAATTTGGCTGTAAAAGACTAGGCTTCTTCTGCTTCTTAGATTAGAAAAATTCTGTTTCTTAGATTAGAGAAACAACAGTAACAACAACAACAACAACAACAACAACAACAAAACAATCAAAGTCTTTTCCATCACATATAATTAACCCTCTCAGTTAATGCCCAGGCTTACTTGCAGCCCATGCTGTCTCGACCTAAGGAATAGCTTGCTGATAACAAATCAAGCTTCAGGGAGTGTAAAGAGGAGGACAAGAAGCAGGGTCACAGCAGGGTCCTCTGATATGCTTGTGCTCATTTTGCAAGAAAGCAAATTCTTCTATTTGTCGGAGCAGTCTGTATGCCTGTGTGTCTCGCGACTCGCCGAGGCGATCGGCTCCGGGGCAGATGCGTTCTGCAGCAGAGCGGGGGATCGAGGTGGGCAGGGCTTTTTTTCCAGCATCGATGCCACTCGAGGCAGCCGAGAGAGCCACCAGGCCCCGGCAGCCCTCACGAGGGAGGCTGACGAGGCATCGGCGGAGCCAGCAACGCCCCTCTACCCTGACGTTCAAAAGCAGCCCCTAGGGAGCTCGAGCGACCAGGAGCGCGGCGAACAGGGCGGGCAAACAGGGCGGGGCACGTCGGAAGGGCGGGGCGCAGCAGTTTGCGTGGCAGTGCGCGCTCAGGCAGGGCAAAGAGTTCCGCCCCACCCATAAGAACAACTCATCTAAGGGCTGTCCACCACTAGGTAGGCCACAATGGTCTACACCAGGCAGAGTGCTGTCTCTAGAAAGTCTGTAACCACCCAGACTGACTGCCCGCTCAAAAATGCAGCAGTTCAGGTCTCTGGATGCAGGGAGTGTCTGAGCCTGTTGCTGCCATCTGAGGGAGGCAGAGATACCGTGTGTGTGAGGTGTGAGCAGGTGGATGACCTGGTCTGCCTGGTGGCAGAGCTCAGGGAGGAGGTGGAGAGGTTGAGGGCCATCAAGGAGTGTGAGCAGGAGATAGACTTGTGGAGCAACTCCCTGAAGGCCTGAAGGAGAGGTACCAGGGTGAGACACCCCAAATGGGGGTGTACCCCCTGCCCTGTCACTGTCGGGCTGAGGGAGGGGACCTAGGAGTTGAGGAGGAATGAAGACAGGTCTCTGCTAGACCTCGCAGGCAATGCCCCCCCCCTGCCGCCCCCACCTTCCCAGGTGCCCTTACACAACAGATTTGAGGCCCTGGAGCTTGAGAGACCAGTGGGTGAGGATGAGGTAGAAAGTCTACCCAGGAGGATGCCTTGGGCGAGGAAGTCAACTCCACGCCTCAAGACTGCCTCCACCAAGAAAGACAGAAGGGTAATCATTGTAGGCAACTCCCTTCTCAGGGGAACAGAGGGCCCTATTTGTTGGCCTGACCCTACCCATAGGGAAGTCTGCTGCCTCCCTGGGGCCAGAGTTAGGGATGTTGCCAGAAAGCTTCCCAACCTGGTTCGCCCCTCTGATTACTATCCTCTTTTGGTAGTCCAGGCCGGCAGTGATAATATTGAAGAGAGAAGCCTGAAGGCTATCAAACGGGACATTAGGGGACTGGGACGGTTAGTGGATGGAGCAGGAGTACAGGTGGTGTTTTCGTCCATCCCTACAGTGGCAGGGAGGGGTACAGAGAGGACATGGAAAGCCCACCTGATAAACACGTGGCTCAGAGGCTGGTGCCAACACAGAAATTTTGTTTTTTTTTGACCATGGGGCGCTTTACTTGGCACCTGGCCTGATGGCCGCAGAGGGGTCCCACCTATCTCAAAGGGGAAAATGGATCCTAGCCCAGGAGCTGGCAGGGCTCATTGAGAGGGCTTTAAACTAGGTAAGACGGGGGACAGGGCTGAAATAAGGCTTGTTAGAGGTGTGCCAGGGGGAACAATGCAAGGCCGGGGGAGAAGGCAATGGCCCAACTGAAGTGCATCTACACTAATGCACGCAGCATGAGTAACAAACAAGAGGAGCTGGAAGCCATTGTGCAGCAGGCAGGCTATGACTTGGTTGCCATCACAGAAACGTGGTGGGACCACTCTCATGACTGGAGTGCTGCAATGTCTGGCTATAGGCTCTTCAGAAGGGACAGGCAGCACAGAAGGGGTGGTGGTGTGGTTGTCTATATTAGAGAGTGTTTTGATGTTGTGGAATTTGAGGCTGGGAATGATAAGGTTGAGTCCCTATGGGTTAGGATCAGCGGGAAGGCCAACGAGGCAAGCATCCTGGTGGGGGTCTGTTATAGACCGCCAAACCAGGATGAGGAGATGGATGAGGAGTTCTACAGGCAGCTGGCAGAAGTTGCGAAATCGTCAGCGCTTCTTTCATGGGGAACTTCAACTTTCCAGACATATCCTGGAAGCACAGCAGAGCCCAGAGAAAGCAGTCTATGAGGTTTCTGGAGAGCGTGGAAGATAGCTTCCTGACACAGCTGGTTAGTGAGCCTACCAGGGAGGTGCCCCACTAGACCTTCTGTTCACAAACAGAGAAGGCCTGGTGGGAGATGTGGTGGTCAGGAGCTGTCTTGGGCAGAGTGACCACGAAATGGTAGAGTTCTCGATTCTTGGCAAAGTCAGGAAGGGGACCAGTAAAACCGCTGTCTTGGACTTCCGGAAGGCTGACTTTGAGCTGTTCAGGACATTGGTTGGCAGAGTCCCTTGGGAGGTGGTTCTGAAGGGCAGAGGAGTCCAGGAAGGCTGGGCACTCTTCAAGAAGGAAATCTTAATGGCTCAGGAGCAGTCTGTCCCCACGTGCCCTAAGACAAGCCGGCACGGAAGATGACCGGCCTGGCTGAACAGAGAATTGTGGCTTGAGCTTAGGAGAAAAAAGAGGGTTTATAATCTTTGGAAAAGAGGGCGGGCCACTCAGGAGGACTATAAGGATATTGCGAGGCTGTGCAGGGACAAAATTAGAAAGGCCAAAGCTCATCTGGAGCTCAATCTGGCTACTGCCGTTAAAGATAAAAAAAAATGTTTTTATAAATACATCGACACAAAAAGGAGGACTAAGGAGAATTTTCATCCTTTACTGGATGCGGGGGTAAACTTAGTTACAAGAGATGAGGAAAAGGCTGCGGTGCTTAATGCCTTCTTTGCCTCAGTCTTTAGTGGCAAAACCAGTTCTTCTCTGGATACCCAGTACCCTGAGCTGGCGGAAGTGGATGGGGAGCAGAATGTGGCCCTCATAATCCACGAGGAAATGGTTGGCGACCTGCTACAGCACTTGGATGTACGCAAGTCGATGGGGCCGGATGGGATCCACCCAAGAGTACTGAGAGAACTGGCGGAGGAGCTGCTGGCCTAGCCGCTTTCCATCATTTTTTGGCAGTCCTGGCTATCAGGGGAGGTCCCAGTTGACTGGCGGCTGGCAAACATGACGCCCATCTACAAGAAGGGCCGGAGGGTAGACCCAGGGAACTCTAGGCCTGTTAGTTTGACCTCAGTGCCAGGGAAGCTCATGGAGCAGATTATCTTGAGTGTCATCACACGGCACTTACAGGGCAACCAGGCAATCAGGCCCAGTCAGCATGGGTTTATGAAAGGCAGGTCCTGCTTGATGAACCTGATCTCCTTCTATGATAAAGTGACATGCTTAGTGAATGAGGGAAAGGCTGTGGATGTGGTCTACCTTGATTTCAGTAAGGCTTTGACACCATTTCCCACAACATTCTCCTCAAGAAACTGGCTGTTCATGGCTTGGACTGGCATACGCTTCGTTGGGTTAAAAACTGGCTGGATAGCCGGGCCCAAAGAGTTGTGGTGAATGGAGTCAAATCCAGTTGGAGGCCGGTCACTAGTGGAGTCCCCCAGGACTCAGTACTGAGGCCAGTCCTCTTTAATATCTTTATCGATGATCTGGATGAGGGGATCAAGTGCACCCTCAGAAAGTTTGCAGATGACACCAAGTTAGGTGCATGTGTCAATCTGCTCGAGGGTAGGAAGGCTCTGCAGGAGGATCTGGATAGGCTGGAGCGATGGGCTGAGGTCAACTGTATGAAGTTCAACAAGGCCAAGTGCTGGGTCCTGCACCTGGGGCGCAACAACCCGAAGCAGAGCTACAGGCTGGGAGATGAGTGGTTGGAAAGCTGCCTGGCCGAGAAGGATCTGGGAGTATTGGTTGATAGTTGGCTGAATATGAGCCAGCAGTGTGCTCAGGTGGCCAGGAAGGCCAACAGCATCCTGGCTTGTATAAGAAGCAGTGTGGCCAGCAGGTCTAGGGAGGTGATTGTCCCCCTGTACTCGGCTCTGGTGAGGCCACACCTCAAGTACTGTGTTCAATTTTGGGCCCCTCACTACAAGAAGGACATGGAGGTGCTCGAGAGAGTCCAGAGAAGGGCAACGAAGCTGGTGAGGGGTCTGGAGAACAAGTCTTACGAGGAGCGGCTGAGGGAGCTGGGGTTGTTCAGCCTGCAGAAGAGGAGGCTCAGGGGCAACCTTATCGCTCTCTATAGGTACCTTAAAGGAGGCTGTAGCGAGGTGGGGGTTGGTCTGTTCTCCCACGTGCCTGGTGACAGGACGAGGGGGAATGGGCTAAAGTTGCGTCAGGGGAGGTTTAGGTTGGATATTAGGAAGAACTTCTTTACCGAAAGGGTTGTTAGGCATTGGAATGGGCTGCCCAGGGAAGTGGTTGAGTCGCCATCCCTGGAGGTCTTTAAAAGACGTTTAGATGTTGAGCTTAGTGATATGGTTTAGTGAAGGACTTGTTAGTGTTAGGTCAGGGGTTGGACTCGGTGATCTTGGAGGTCTCTTCCAACCTAGATGATTCTGCGATTCTGTGTCTTCTATTTAAGGCAAGATTTGTGTGTAAAAGTTATATTGCTTCAACTCATGTGGCTGGAAAAAAATACATCAGCCCTTCGGTGGTCTGAGGCATCCAGGAGGCTAAAATTTTAATTATAGCAGATGGTAAAAAAGGTGAATTTCAGAGGAGGGAGTAGTTTTGCAACACATTATAATTTTCCACCCTTTATTAATCTTTTCATCTTCCAAAGGCTTAACTATCTATTCTTTTACTCTGCAGAATAACCCCTTTGTCACCACTTCCCTTTTAATATTCTCTTCTCTTTTACAGGTGACAACCTGCTTTTTGGTCTACTTGATTTAACATATCTAATTAAAGTCAAAGAAAGTGCTCTCTACTTGTATTTAGGTTGGAAGTTCGCTGCTACTACCTCAGACCTGTACATGGGGTTGTCTGTTTTTTTCTGACTCTACTGTTTGGCCCATAAAAGTTGTCTTGCCCTAGACCTTAGACCATCACAGATCCAGCAATACAATTACAACTGCATGACCTTATTCTTAAAGTAGCTTTTTAAATCCAGACCTACAGGATAATGGCCAGTAAGGAATAGATCTCTTGTGTAAGAGGTGTAGTGTTCTTCTAAGGGCAAAACAACAATTTGAGCTAGTTCTTATATGTAGAAGACTCTTTTATTTCTCTATTCTTGTTTTGTGCATCTTAGCCATTGATCTCTCCTATGGGAACTTGTCAAATAATTTTTAAAATTGAAACAAATGTGCTGCTTCCAGGCATATATTTCTTATCATTTTTAACCACAATGTCTTCTAAAAGCTCTAGTTTCTCTTCCTGTGCTCCCTGTTTCCTAAACCATTGAATCATAGAATTGTAAAATGGTTTGGTTTGGAAGGGACCTTCAAGATCTTCTAATTCCAACCCCCCTGCCATGGGCAGGGATACAACCCTACAACTAGATCAGGTTGCTCAAAGCCCCATCCAACCTGGTCCTGAACACTTCCAGAGATGGGGCATCCACAGCTTCTGTGGGCAACCTGTTCCAGTGCCTCACCACCCTCTGAGTGAAGAATTTCCTCCTAACATCTGATCTAAATCTCCCTTCTTTTAGTTTGAATCCATTCCCCCCTATCACCACACTCCCTGATAAGGAGTCCCTCTCCAGCTTTCTTGTAGGTTCCTTTTAGGTTCTGGAAGGCCACTGTAAGGTAATTCTTAAGAAATGCCATCAGTTGCTCTTCTCTTATCTACCAATGCTGTAACCACATCATAGAAGGCCACCAAATTTTTCAGTTTGCCCTTAGTGTAGCCATGCTTGCTGTCACAAATCACCTCCTTATTTTCCATATGTTTCCAGGAGGATCTGCCCCATGACCTTGCAAGGCACAAAGGGGAGACCGACTGGCCTGTAGTTCCCAGGGTCTTCCTTTTTTCCCTTTTTAAAAATGGGGGTTATGTTTCTCCTCTTCCAGTCAGTGGAAACTTCACTGGACAGCCACTTTTTTTCAAATGTGATTTATAGTGGCTTAGCAACTTCATCTGCCAATTCCCTCAGGACCCTCAGATGCATCTCATCACGTCCCATGGACTTGTGCACATCCCTTGCCTCATTCAAAATGGACTACTGTTCCATTTAAGTCTGACCCATTTTTCATCATGTCCCTTGCAACGGATTTATGGTCAATGGCTTTTGTGAAGTTTTCGTGTGATGGAACTCTTCAATGTTTTAAGCACGTCTGAACATCCCATCCTTGTCAGTAAACGTCTTGGCAGCTGCTTGTATGCACAGCCACTCAGTAAGACAACAGTTTTTCTCTAATGTGACTTAACCAAAACAAGACTGATCTTTCTAAATCACTTCCCAGTAAGTTTTCCACCAAGGAAAGTTTAATTCCTGTTTGTTGTTGCTGTTGTTTTAATGAGGTTCTACAAAAATTTCCCAGTTGTTTCTTTATAACAAAGAACTACATACAAGGTTCTGCCTCCTTGATTTTAGATGTGTAACAGGAGTGCCAAAGAAAGAAATTTGAGGACAGAGGGCTCCTTGTTAACTTCTGGAAAGAGATAGTAATCTCCTTGGGAGGTGCAGAAATTACTACTGGTGGGCTGAATCACTCTACTGAATCATCCACCTTTTCCACAGACCCTCTGAGTATCAAAGGATGAAAAGATTCTTGTCTGAGATGTCATGGTTAAATATTTTGGTGTGGGTAATATAAGTCTCTCTCTGTCTAAAGTGAGCTCCTGGATTGTCATTATCTGCATTTTAGCTGAGGTTAAAAATGAAATTCTACAAGAAAGCTGTACTTTCTCAGTGAACAAAGAGTGAACAAAGGAATTCGTAAAAAAATAATAAAAATTAATAATATATATATATATTAAAAAAATCCACCATCATTCTCAAAAT
The DNA here is from genome assembly GCF_013377495.2 of Cygnus atratus. NCBI lineage: Eukaryota > Metazoa > Chordata > Aves > Anseriformes > Anatidae > Cygnus > Cygnus atratus. The sequence continues at coordinate 177,631,425 of NC_066362.1, read as the reverse complement.
TAGATTAGACCTGGGATGAAAGTAGACTTTTGCTTCAGAACTAGAATTGAATTACAGAAAGTGTTCCTGGATTGTGTCATCTCAGGGTTGTCATTTTATTGCAAAACAGGGGAAGAAGGAGAGAAAAATTTGATTTGCCTGGGCTCAGCCTTGCTTTGTAGATTTTAAATGATATCAGCCCTTGAATTAGGAATGTTGCTGTGGCATTTAGGCCCTTGCAAGCTGTTGTGTTCATGGGAAACTGTAGAAACTGTGCTAAGAAACAGATGGAAGTGGGTAGAGGATGGGTGAGGTTCCTTACTCCCAGGATCTTCTGCTGGACCTTTGTGACAAAGTTGGAGAAAACAGGTACGGGGGTGTGGGTGAAAGCTGGGTGACCAAATCTGGGCTGTGGTGGTTGCTGAGAAGTTGTCAGGGGGGCGCATGGAGTTTTTTGAAGAACAGCAACAGAGACAGCCTCGTGTTTGCTTGTGCAGCTTCTAGGGAAAACAACTTTCAGGTTCCGAACCTGCTTTTCCCTTGTATTCTGTTAATTAAGAAGTTGCAAAAGATTACACGTTATGCATTAGCGATGCTGTAGAATGAATGTTTTGTGTGCATGGATAAGCTGAACGTGACTTTAGACACACTCCTATGCCATTTCTCCACTAATTACATTTAGAATTTAGAGCTGCCTGAGACAATAACTAGAAGAGCTTACTATGCTGATATTTACTGATACGAAAACTTTTAAAATCACCTTCCCAGCCAGATGTTCATAAACAAGGGTTTGACAGTTGGTCCATAAATCAAGTCAAGCATTTCATCATTGTTCTCTTAGGTGGCTCTTTCGTTTAAGCATGTTTAACTAAACACATACATTTACTTAAGATGAACTGTAAAAATAACATCTGGAGATCTTTTCGCTGAAAGAAAATGCCAAAGGGTTTTACACAAGGATCAAGTGCATTTTCTGAACTGTAACTGGGTTTTTGGAATTCAAGCTGAGCAAATGTGCTCTCAGCTTTTGAGAGGATCAAGGGCCAGTATTATTTAAATGTTCTTTTTACTTGTGTGGCACTCTATGGGGAATGTGCTCTCACCAAAGCATTCTTACATTTCTCATTCCATAATGAGTTTCTGTTTTCATCCTTGCCATCTGGGACCCTGACACAGTCCTGCTAGTAGCGCTGGTGGAACTGGATGCAGAGCTCAGTCCAAAATATTTATTTTAGAATATTCTGTTCTGTAGTAGATTCTGTTCAAAGAAGAATGTCAAAGAAGGAGTTGCTGGTTGTTTTACATTTTAATCTGTGCTTGTATCAGTCATATCTCTTTTATCCTTCTTTTTCCTTTTCAAGATATGTGAGATTCTTTCTTTCTCTCCTGAAGCAGCATTTTTTTTTAATTTTTTTTTCAGGGTCTTTTTCTTAGAAAATCATGCTAACAAGCTCTGGTTTGCACACCTTTCGAATCAGTGTTACTATGCATTTTAGCTTTGCTGAGTATCAGTTTGGTTGCTTTGCTTTTTCATATTCAGTTCACAACGTGAATGAGAATTCTGTTGAAATTTAACAAGCCCTAGGGAAAAAGATTCAGACAAGTGCAGTCAGATTTATAAAGTGGCAGATAAAGTGGGAAAGGTTTTGCATTACTTCAGCCACTTTGGGTGTTTTTTTGATGGATGGGCTGTCTCTCATCTGTGATTCAGAATGACGTTGGTTCATGTTGTGAGGGGTACCGTGACTTTGGCTGTTCATGATAACAGAAAACTGATAAACTGGAAATGCTGAAAAAGGTACCAGCAAAAAAAATGCACATGAATTCCTAGTCTAAGACCATAGTTATTTTATGATTTAATTCTCAGGAACACAACCTGTTTCATAATGTGAGACTGGCATTTAATCTGAGCAACCTGACTGTTCTGAGAATTATGCAAGGCAGCATGGAGCTGTTTAATGCTTAAATGACAACAAAACATAAAGATGCTGGTCATAATTCTATCTGAAGTAGTATACTTCCCTGTGAAGCTCGGACGAGTACGTTCTTGATTTAAATATCTGGAACTACAGTACATGGTATGAAACATAAATCCTGTCTGTGCTGGCACCCAGAGACCAAAGGAGCTATCTGGAAACCTCTTTCAGCCAAAAATTTATCCTTTGGTTTTAAGGTATGCATTCTGGAAGTTGAAAGGACCTTTCCCAATCTGGTCCTTTTGTCCCATTTCTGCAGTGTCCCTAACTGTCCCATTTCAGCAGTGCAAAGAACCTATAAAGCTGCCTAAATGTGAAAGGCTGAGAATTCACCCGCCTTGTAAAGGGGATTAAGAGCAGGCATGTGACCTCTTAACAGCCCTGGTTAAACATCTGGCCCCTCCAAACTCAAAATTGTCCACTTCAGAATAAAGCAGAGGACAAAGCTGTCAGTGGCACTTCCATGTGCTAAAAACCTCTTCTCTCTGCTTCCCTCAATACAGCACCTAAAAAAGCACCCAAATCTACACTAACTCTAGGGAATTCAGTCATCCCAGCTGCTTGGGCAAGATCCAGATTTATCTGCCCCATGCCACCCATACTGATGGCATCAGCTCTAGTCACCATCCTTTGTCTCCTTTCCCACCTCCCAACCTCTCAGATGCCTTCTCCTGCACCCATCATAGAGCAACACAAAGAGGTGAGCTGCTCTTGTCAGATTGGAGGACAAAGGAGGTTAAATGTTATCCCTGACCTACTCTTTCTTTGGCACCAGTGTGCATGCAAGAAACTGCCATCAGCTCCTTGGTCCATACTGCTTGAAAAGCTCTTTCCTGTCTCCCTGGAGAAACTGGTGGTGGGCAGTGAGCTGGCAGCATCCTGGTTGTGAAGTGTCCTCCTGTAGATCATATTCTGAAAAGTTTGTTGCCTTTCAAAATTTGTGCAGAGAGGAGATGTTTCAAATGAAAGCAAGTGATAAAAGCCAACATTTCAGAACTTTGCAAACCTCTCCTAGGACTGGCATAAAAGATATCTTGCTCATAAATGAGGAGAGAGAAAAGAGCAGCAAAACTTTAGAAAAATCTGCTAGCTGGCTCTGATGCTCTTCGTGTTCAGTTGCTGGAAAATCACAGGCAGAACATATGGGGCAAGACCCAATTAGCTGCTCCAGACCTGAGAGGCTTTTAGGAGAATCAAGCTGCTCAGACAATGTTCTGATTTAACCACTCTGATCTCAGCAAGTGTCACAAGGTTAGATTTGTCCTCTCTGGCTAAGCTGGAAACTTTGCAGACAGAAGGCAAAAAGAGCACTGAAGTAGAAGGCAACTTGAGGTTTCAAGTTTTAAGAAAAGCTGGAACAAATCATTTCAAATGTTAACAATAGCTGAGATCTTTCTGCTTTAACTCTTCCCTTGGTCGCAGAGCAGAGGCTCAAATGTAATCCAACATATGCACGGAAGATATAATCCTTTGTGATTTCAGCTGTTAAAGACAAAAATAGATCTATTTTTCTGAGTGAGTGAATATCATGTTATTCAAAGGCATAATTTGCCTCAATTTTGGAGTAAAACTTAAAGAGAATGGCAAATCTTAATGCTCCAATGCAAAGGCTGAAAAATGGCATCCTCCTTCCAAAGACTGAGGGGCTACAACTGCTGAAACAGAGCACCAAATTTTTAAGCATGAAATTAAAAAAACAAAATAATACTAATAACTTTCTCTGGCTCCATTTGTGCTGCAGTTGAATCGTTTGGACTAAAATTTACCAGAGGATTTCAGCCTCAGGCAGATATTCGGTGTGTAAAATTACAGTACAAACTGTTAATGATTGGCAAAAACTAAAAGCGTCTGACAACTAGGGTGTTGTAATAGGAAGTGTCAGACAATTTTAATAATAGATGACCTTAGCAGCACTGCCTCCTGTTTTATGGTTTCGAATGCTTTTGTTGTGCAAGGTCTGTTATGTGTTTGTGTGTATGCTTTTGTGCGTATTTACTTATTTAGTTATTTATGTTTTAATTCTGGGAAGGTCTTGCTTCAGTTAAGTTCTAGGTAACATACAGTTCCATGGGAGTAATTGCTTGATGCAGTTAAGAAGTGCTTCCTCCTACCTGTTCTTCATTTACAGCCTCATTATTAAATTCACTAAATGTCTCCCAGTTTTGTGTTATGGAGCAGAGCCCACGGAACCTGTCCATCTACCCCCTCTGTAAAATTCATGAGCTTTGTAATGCTCCTACCTAACTGCCTCTTCTCCTGTGAGCAATTTGTGGGTTTTTCAGTGGTTTCCTGTGAGTTTGCTTCATAATGTTCCTGATGATACCCATTGTCCTATTTTTACTGGGCTTTTAGTTTGCTTGGGGAGGATGGGATGATTAATTTTGAACATGGTATGTCAGGTGAGAAAGTGGTTTCTCTAAGAGGTCTGCAGTATCTTTTCCCATACTTTTTCTCCTTTGTCCCTTATCCAAGCTAACATATAACAATCGGGGCATTTGTGTTAGGGTTACTTTCTCGGGTTGGAAAAAGTTGAGAAAAATATGTTTAAAATAATACTACCATGTATTCTTGAACTTAGAACCAACACTATTCCAATATTCAGCCTAGAACATATTTTTGTGGCTGAGTTACAAAACTCAGAAAAAAATAATTTATTTTAAAACTGCTGACAGAACCCTAGATTTGTAATGTGCATGGTGAGGCAAAAGAAACATCTTAATGTGTATAACATCTTCTAGCCCATAAATGTTACAAAGCAATGCATTTTTCTTAAAAGCAGGAGAAAGAATTATTATAATTTCATACAAAGTATGTCTGATATCATTTGGCTTTATCTTTGATTTACAAAAAATGGATACTTCTTAAAATAATGAATGTCTGTTCTGTTCTTGGTGTTTATAAACCTGCGTCTTTCTTGAAAGCATCATCAAAGAGAGTCACATTTAAAGTGTTCTGATAATAAATTGCAAATAGCAAAAAGGCTAATTTCATTTCTGAATGGTGGGGTTGGTTCTGTGTGTGAGTGTGTGTGAAATTGCCTTGCCTTTAGTTCACTGCTCTGAAATATTAGCAGAAGAGTCCTTGGTGCAGGCTGCCAGAAATTACAGATGAAATTCTCTAGCAGCAGGAATTTTAAGTTACAAGTTTTGCACACAATCACTAATATAATCTAAATTAAAATGTATTATGCACAAGTGCTACAAAGCCTGGATTCTTCCTTAATCAGAATACAAGTTGAACTAATTTTGTGCACACAGTGTCTCACTCTGCTTCCTAAAGTACGCTGTTCATTTATAAAGACTTCCAATTTCTTTTCAAACAAGATCTTTCCTCTGTTAAACTGGATAATGAAATATGACATTGTAAGAATGTTGTCAAGATTGCTGCTTTCGAAGGAAAAATATGCCCCTTTTTTTCCCATGCTGAAAGACAGCCAAGAGCAATTCCTGTGTTTGGAGGTAGAGAAGTGCAAGTGTTCTTGGAGAGATTCCCTTTGACTCCTTTAAGCATTTCTCATCTTTTTAGTCCCCCTTTTTTTTTGGTGAAAAAATGATGAGAGGGATTTTTTTGTTTGTTAGAAAATAAAAGCTATGTCGTAATAAACTCCTTGACAAGACACGAGAGCTTTATACAAATGTTCTAGAGGGGTTGGTGGTGGGGTGTTTTTTATGTTTATTTTTATTTATTATTATTATTATTATTGTTGTTGTTGTTGTTGTTGTTGTTGTTGTTGTTATTGTTATTTCAGCTGATTTGGAAGTTGTTGTTTTTTTATCCACCTTGTTTTCACTTCCTCAGCTGAAAACTTGAGGCAATGCTGTGTCTGGGCTAGCTAATGGCTGACCAGAGAGCCCCAGCTGTTTGATATTTGGCACGGTGTTCTCCACATGCTCAGCACTGGTTTATTATTAGTTGAGGATTGTGTTTCCCCTTGCTGTGAGAGACAGGAGAGTTGGAAGGAGTCACTGGGGGCTGAATGCATTAACCTAGTTCTGTGCAATGCCCTGCACAGCTCCCGGAGTAGCTTGAAAGAACCTCAGGACGTTTTAACCCATCTCAGCTGGCTGCCCCTGGGCTATTGGCCAAAATCAAGGATTATTAGTTTGCACCGTTCCATTGATAATGGCTCCCACGCTGAGGCCCTGGGGAAGGAGGCCTGCAGAGCAGCTGGCTACTCTGGCATCTCTAGCCGCTGATGACCTTCCTTGTACTATAGAGATGCCCAGATGGTAGGGAGAAGGGTTTTCTGCTCTGTGGGAGATGCAAAGGGGAGGGAGATGAGCTGAGAAAGCTAGTCATAATGTTATAATTATTGCACTTGTGCTGGAAAACTTTATGGTGGTGACCCAGATGTCAAAGGATGCAGAAATGTCTGTCTAAGTCTGCTGAAAATGGAAATAACAGCTTCCAGACACATGGGCTATACTTATTTACCTTAGCCTGACGCACACTCTCCTGACACTGTTTTAATGTCAAACCTCTCTTCTAAATTGGTCAATGGAATAATTACGGTACTCAGACAACATATTGAAGAAAGGGAATTGTTTTATTGTGAAGTTAGAGGTATCCCATTTGGGACTTCTCTGCTCACCATGAAGAGTACTCCAGTTACCACCGTTTCTGCCTGTTTGACTATTTAGTCTGGCTGCCTAAAATAGGCACTTCAGAGAGCTGAGAGGGTCCTTGAGCTTGTGTTGTCAAGATCTAAAAAAATCGGATTTGTAGATGTAGAGGAATTAAAGCATATCATTGTGAATGGCAACAACTGCATCACAAATTTTTCAAATCCTGAGAAGTTTGAGAAAGGGAAAGGTAGTTAAAGGAAGCCTAGCCAGTGAAGAGATGTTCCAAAAACATCATTCTAAATACCTGTAGCTCAAGCAGAGTATTACAGTCATGAACTTACTAGCTTCAGATCAAGAAAAGCTTCCACTAATGTGGAAGCTTACGTTTATTTAATGTTTTCCATCTATTTGTTTTTGAGATTGAGAACACAGGTCAAATCACGGATTTACCAATGGAAAGTTTAAAACAAAAACAGTCTCCTTTTTAGTAAGCAACTTACTCCATTTTTCTCTAGAACATTTCATTGTCCTGCCTTCTGGCAGGTGTCTAACAAAAAAAAAAAAAAAAAAGAAAAAAAAAAAGAGGGTGTTGCAGATAGTCCAAAGCCAAAGGTGTTGCAGGTTGTCCAAAGCTGAAGAGATGTTTGCCTGAGCCAAAGTGCTGGGGATCCTCAATAACATGCTCTTTTTTTTTTTCTTTTTTTTTTCCATTCTTCTTCTTTTGAATGCAGGAGGAATCAAACATTGGGTGGTAGTTTCCATTCTCTGTTCATACAACTTGCATCCTATACTCCTCAATGCAAAAGGCCTCTTCTTTAAGTCATTTACTGTACTGATTTTACCTCCTTTATTATCTGTATCTATGTGCAAGCTCTCTCATCAGCAGAGCTCACTCTCTTCCTCTCCATATGGCTACCCAGTCCTCAAACAACATCTGGCTGAGACCCCTGTGAACTGACAAGTCCTTCTGTTTTGGATGGAGATACACTGCCCATGGACTGAGCTTGCCATTAGATAAGATACCTGCTTCTGTAAAGCAGCTTAATGTTTTCTCATGGTCCCGAAGATCTGTAGTAACACAACATTTGCAATGAGGGCTAAGCATGTAGGAATGATTTTAATTTGCTGAGGTGCAAGATAGCTTCTAAAGCCAAAATCTAACAAAATAGCTTTGTCATAGTGCATTGCAGTTTAATTAAGGCAGCTAGTTTTATAGATACTCAGGAGCATTACTTGCTGCTATCAACTCCGACTTCTTTTTAAATCATGTTTTATGTTGCATAGTATTTCTCAAGATAGGATTCTTGGTTAATTCTTAACCAATAAACAGTTTATTAATTCACCAAAAGTACCGCTTCGTTACTTACTTAACAGTTAGTTAATCAAATTCAAATCCAACAGGTATTCTGCCCCTGCACAGAGCATTTAAATTTTGTCCTACAAGTTGCTGCCATAAACTGTACGGAGATCAAACAGTTCTAGTAGAGGAAAATTCAAAATATCAGGATTTATTACTGCATTAATTTATAGTCAGCAAATCTTTATTATGTCTAGTAATCCTCCTTCCAGTATGCTGTGGGTTAAAGACACAACAGTATTAGGAATTTGGACCCTATTACTTGAAGAATTTAACATGAAAGAAACTAAGGAAATAGTACCAGGAGCAATCATTTAACATTACAGTTTAAGTCTCTTTTATGCCTCTTTGCTCAGGCTTTTAAAGGAGAAGCATGCACGTAGGATAACCTGCTTAAAAGTTTGAAATATTGTCACTAAAGATTTTCCAGCTGATTTCTCAGGACAACTTCCTGTCATTTCCAGTAATGACACCAAGAGAAATACATCCCAAGCAATAAAGCTCATTGGTATTTTTATCCATGCCTTGATAACACTGAAGGACGTACAGAATTTCCTGTGGTTTAAGAACTCCCTGGGCTGCAGAATATTGAGAGCTTGGAGACACAGAAGTTTTAACTTCAGGACTGTCCTGTTCTTGTATCAAGTAAAATTAGGGATTTGCTTTTAGAGACAGATTTGTGGACTAAGAGGATCCTTCACTCTGGCAGAGCACAGTTTTTCTCGCATTTCTGTGAGAACTTGTAAGAACTTGCTTGTGCAGGTGATAGGTGTTTCTGGACTGTACAGCTTCTTTCCAGTTTCAGCAAAGCTTTTGTTACTCCTGTGACCCTGGGAATGTAAGTGTTTATATGCATTTCACAGATCCAAGAATCCACACGGTAACTCCAGTTTAATAGCTAGAACTTGTTTCATGATTCATGAGAAAAATTAGTCCTTCTGTTTTCAGTTGGGGTATGTCCAATGATATGTCTGAATTTCATTTCTTCCCCATTTGAGGTCACATGATAACTAGAAGATGGTATTTTACCCTTTTTTTAAACGTTGCAGGCTTTTTATGTTTCATCTGTTACAAGGGCTACATTTCAGTATTAGCCTAGCTCAGGAATTCATTCTTTTTTCTATTTGTCCAATTTCTTTTCAATATTCATTTACATTATTTTTACATTTACATTTACATTTCAACATTCATTTACATTAGTTGCTTATAACTTCTAATAATCTTTTTCCTTCTTGTGCTATCCAAATGCTTCCCAAACTTCTGTAATACAGTGCTTTCCTAAGTAACAAATAAATAAAAACCCATTAACTGTTCCTGGGCGATATAATCATGTTTTATTTATTTCTCTTCTCATTTTCTAGAGCTTTGAGGGGAAAAGTAATGTCATTTTGAAGGAACATGACAAAGTTTGACCTTACAAGAAGAGGTTCATTGAGCAATCAGATAGGACAACTTTGAGTGGAGGGAGCTTAGAGAGGGAGCTTCTTTTGCCTAAAGCTAGCCTTACTTACCTCCTTGATGAGGCCAAAACTGGAAAAATGGAGTGAAAAGGTGCAGACCTAGAGAAGGTAACCCCAAGCAGAATATAGTGAGCACACAAAGACATTTCGAAGTCAAGAAATACAGCTGCATGTACTTTACATCATAAAAGCACTATACTCTATTGCATCTTGCATATTAGCCAGCCACTTATTTTAACAATCTGTCTTTGGAGCTATTAACTGGAGATCAGGTAGCAGTGTACAGAATTTGCAGCTTTGCTATTCTCTCCACAGTGAACTTGTGACTGACTTCATAATAGAAAGTGATTTATTATTGAGGAGATGGAAGAAGCCCATTGTTCCTACTGCACAGAGTGGTTCTTAAGCTACGGTGACTTTGGGAAGGTCATCATTCTGGACATTATGAATTGCTATAAAGTCATAAATCCTTCAAGATCCTAACATTGGTCAAAGCAGCATGTGGATAGAGCATACACTCATACCACACATGTTCCAGGTGATACTGCTGTTTGTTCATCTTTCCCTCTCCTTCACCTCCTTCTCTACATTTCTTTTGATTATTGTCTTTATCTTTTCCTGTCTTTCCTATTTTTCTCCTCCTTTTCCCCTTTTTGTTTTCACCCCCACAAGTTTCCACTACAATGACAATGGGGTTTTATACATGGAAGAGCAGCTGATTGTGGATGGAGGCTAAGATTAGTCAATTTTTTTTTCTGGCTCTAGCTTCTTACATACATAGCTGTCAGCTGTGAAAAACTGACAAACTGTCATCAGACTCCCTCAACATGAAGTCCTGAGTTTTCCATCTTATTCTTAGGCTTGTCTGTCAGGTACATCTTTGCAGAGCTGCTCTAAGGGGAAACTAAATAGTTTCACCATTGGCAGATAGTGTCCACGGCCTCTTTGAGGTCAGAATGGCACTGATGGCAACATATGAGCAAAAAGAGCAATAGAAATAGCATTACAGTGACGTGAAAGATTTTTTTACACAACAGTGGTGAAATTGTATCTTAGGAGGAGAGTGACATCTATTGTGGCAATATTTTATTGTATTATTATTATTTGCTATTCTCACCTATTATTTGCATTGCATTAGATGCTCTAAGCAAGACTGGGGTCCTGTTGTGCCAAGCACTGCAGCAATAAAGGATGAAGCAGGAGTGATTCACCCCATTATTTGTTTGTAAAAAGAGAAGGTGGTTTTCTTTAATTTACTCTTTGTCATGTATATTGCTCTAAATATAGTGTTTGTTGTGTGATTTTGTGGGCAGGGATCAAGAGGAGGCCAAATTTTCTTTTTTTTTTTTTTAGTGTTTTCAGCTACAGTATATCCAGCTCTGAGGAGCAGCATCTAAAGTTTCTGGATTGTCTGCTGTAAACTAATCCTCTCTACAGACACAGAGCTTCCTGCAAAAAAAAAAAAGCAAAAGTGCAATATTGCAGCCCTAAAGCTTTGTCAGTGATATATGTGTCATAGAAGTAATTTTCAAGTGGCACGTGTTTTGATGGTGCTATGAGGGCTTTGTTTATGGAGTGGGTCTGGCAGAAACTGTAGAGTTCATGTAAATTATTGCTTGGTTGATTATTAATGAGAAACATTCATCTCAATTCCCCTACAGCCCCCAAATTTTTGCCAAAATGCCCTTAGGGACTTGCCTTTGCTACAACCGAGGCTCTGTTTCACAGAATATAGCTCTTGCTGAATGGTGTTAGCATGGATTCCATGGCCAACTGAGACAGATGAAAGTCAAGGAGGTGATTTTCTGCCCCTCCCATCCCATCCTCCAAATACACATACATACGCATGCACAACACACACGCACACACAGACATTGCCTATATGTGCCTCACTTCTGTTCCTACAGGATTCCTTTGCCTACATGTTGCTGCATCGATTGGGTTCATGCAGAACTTATTTAAGGGCACCTGCTCATTTCTTTGATATTTAGTTCTTCAAAAATTCAGGGCTAGGTGAGCACCTACAAAGGCATCTCTGCCCTTGCAGTTAACCTTCTCAATTTTTTTAAAGGGATCCACAAGCAGAGGTACCATATCCATATTCCTTTGTAGCAGCCTTACAGAGACAAAGGTCACATGCCAAGCAGATGGCAAAATATAAAAGCAGAAATAAAATCTGTAATCTTGTCGGTAAGGTGAATAAGGAACAGCTATTTATGGTTTCTCGGGATGAAAGAAGTGGAAGGAACACAGAACTGTCAAATGCTTTGTTTAAGCAAAGCAGAGGGAGTGTGTTTCCCCACTCAGTTACTACCATAATACCAGAACACTAAAAGCCAGGGATATAAACAGGTTCCAATAGATTAAAAATATAAATAGGTGTATAGTAGAATTTTGTGAAAAGGGATAAATCAGATCATGCAGGGTAGGTGCCTGTTGGAAAAGATTGTTCAGTAGTCATCTCTAGCATTGGAAATAAGAAAACACTCAATGTATGGGAGCTGAAAATAGCTTGCTCTTTTCCTGCCTATTTCTTATTGATTTCTGGGTGTCTGCAACTGGTCACAGTCCTTTATCTGAGGCAGAACAATAGTGATCATGCTGGTCAAATGGAAGAGTTGTCAGACTTTTTTCACTCTTTTTTTTTTTATTGAAATCTCTCTGGACAATCCAGAGTCTGTATTAGAAATAGGAAGTCTAGAAGTTTAATGATGTCCAAAATGAACAAGAAAATGTACTGGAAGATCTTGGACTTGGTGGTCTTGAAGGTCTTTTCCAGCCTGGATGATTCTATGCTGGTGCTGCGTTCCAAGGTCTCATTCTCTGGGGCTAATCATGGCACTTCAAAGCTGGGATCCTCCATCAGGATCAACACCTGATTAAATTGGGACACCTCCTTGGGACATCAGAAACCTTGTGCTTACTGTCACCCCCCACATTTTTTTTTATTTATTTTTTTTACAGTGAGGGAAGCTTGTTACATTGAGAAAAGCCCTTTAATACTGACCGAATAGTTACATCCATCAAAAGCTTTCTGAAGCCCAGAAGATGGAAAGGTTTGAATGACCAGGGAAGACAGTAATGCTATCTGCATATCTAGATTGCAGATGAATAGCTATTCTTAACTGCTAATAAAGAAAAAAGAGTCACGTAAGGATAAAGACACTGGCAGACTGTAGAGTTTTGAAGAATTTTAGATAGAAACACAAGAACTTTTTAGAATAACAATGTTTTTCTTATTCTGGTAAGACTCTTCTTTTTAGGAAAAAAAGCGACTCTTTCTTTGCTACTGCCAAGTAATATATAATCTCACTGATATATTGTTTTGTTTTGTTTTAAGACAGGGAAAAACAGTATTAGATTTGCGCTTTTTCAGGAAAACTTAAAGCTTTTAGAAATCAACACTATGTTCAGTCTCAAAATACTCAGCAGTTGTGTTCCTGAAGTACATGATCAAATCTCTAGGCTCCAGAAGCTTTTCTTTTTTTCCCCACAGAAACCGAAGTGTAACAAGCATCTCACTACATTTGTTACCGGCTGCTGCCTGAACTGTCCTAATCCTTGCACTGTGTTGGCAGGCAACTCCATTCCTGGAACCAGATCTTTTTTAATTTTTATTTTTTATCCTTTGACACCAGCAAAAAAAAAAAGACTGCTTTTTCTAAGGTACAAAATTATCATTCCCAAGACATGGAGACCCTTTCATTGTTTGTTATTTTGGTTTACTGTTGTGCATTTGCATCATTTTCTTCACCAGTGTGTTAGACCAACGCGTCTGAGCACTGCAGCCACTGTTGGGCTGCTGGTGTCCCAGGTAGAAACCTCCTGTGCATGTGTGTACAGGCACACAACCAAATCCGTGTTTGCACATGTGGGTGTTCTTATGCATCCAGCAGAAACACAGCTTGGCAGCTATCATAAAACACCACAGAAACAATTCGCAATGGCAGGCAAAACAAATGACACATCCTGATGCAAACACTGAGAATCATATAGGGGATTACACCCCTCAAAAGTAATATTGAGCAGATAAATAACTTGTGGTAGGGGCTGGCAGAAGTTGGATGGGAACTTAACATTGGTGATGGAGTGCAATCCCCAAAAGCACAGTGGGCAGGAGTACGCATCCCTGTTATTTGTGCAAAGCAATAATGTGGTAAAAACAGAAGGTGATTCAGACAGCAACTGTTGCCAAAGAAGGAAAGGAGGATGGTTTTCCAAGATCTTGTGGCTATTTTTATGGATGACAGAGTTGCTTTACCCTTCCAAAATGCAGACTAATTAAAGGAGTTGTTTTACGCTATGTACTGCATTATAAAATAGTTATCCTTAAAGGGATTTTATTGTTCTTCTCCTTTTTCCAGACCCAAAATTTTAATGTGAAAGGCTTTTTCCTTCCTATATTCTTCTTGAACGAAAAGAAGTTTTAAAAACCACACTGAGTATTCAAGCAGATTTTTCTTTTTGCCTCTCTGCCAATTCTATATATTTGTTCTTCAAAAGTTTTCATTGCTCTCCACTATACCAATTTCTTACTATGAATTAACCCTTGTTTTGCTAAATTTAGGCAGAACATGGACGTGAAAATATTAATGTTCAATGCTTTTACATTCTCGTAATATGTGAATGTGACTATTCAGTCCTTAACACACAATATTCACAGGAGCTCTAACTTGAACTTTTCCATTCCTAAAGTGCTTCATCATCTCTGATTGCTTTCCATTTTAATTATTTCATTTAGTAATTATCTATTAACATTTTTTCAAATATAAACTTTCTATCTTCTGCCAAGTTATTTTTTATAATTCCAAGAGATCAGAAACCTTTAAATGTCTGCATAAACTTCTGTATATAGACCTTTAAAAGATAATACAATGATCTCTGAAAGCACAAAAATACTACTTTTTGAGTATTCAGATAAGTGGTATATACATTTTGTGCATATATCTGTGTTTATTGTAGCACAATTATGTCCACAGTATTTTAATAATCATATATCTAAATGCATCTGACAACAGAACTTACATTGGCAGGGTTGTTTTGTGTTGGATTTCATTGTTGTTGTTTTGTTTTGTAATCCTACATAACTCTATCAGTATCCTTGTTTCTGAAGAACAACAAACTTGCCAGTAAGTTCAACAGGAGATATCTCCAGCTCTAACTCTGGTATCCTGGTCCTGATCCAAATGGGCATTATGCCAGGACATGAAGCAGACTGCTGTGGTAGCACTGATTGATGATCGTCTCCTGTCCCTAGACAAGAGCTATATATCCAACTTCTATTAATGCACCACTCTGCAGCATTAATATAGTTAAACTTGGGATTTTTCTGGATCCTCTCAGAGATGTGGCAAATTTATTGTCTTTCCTTTCCAGTGACTTTATCAGTTCCTTTTTCTCTGCACCTCAGAGTCCAGACCAGTACTTTCTTTGGATGTATCATCCATAGACTATCTCTATGGTGTGTCAACAATATACAGGTGGGGCATGCATCAACTTCTCTGTAGATGCAAGCACCAACAATCTGTTCAAGGGGCCTGAACAAGGTCTTCCATGTTCAGAAATCCAGCTGAATTTTCCATCACTGCAATGCACAGTAATATCTTTTACAGGATAGCTCTACAAATGGTACTCATACATTCGGTCAGTGCTCGTGTGTTGTATGAAAGCATTTCATTCTCAGTTTAGCACATTGGGGAAATGAAACAACTAAGACCACAAAGAAAGTAAATGTGGTCCTGGTTAAAAGCTGTCCATGTCATCAGTAGTCTTCTTATTGACCTTAGGCATTTTTGGATTAGTGCCCGTAAATATGGAATTAGATTTCAAGAACTATTGACTCAGTCCTTTTCAATATAACTCAGAACAGTCGTATTCTGGAAGCAAGGAGTCCCAGTGCACCTAGAAGGACATATCAGGAGTGTTGGCTTCTTGCACTCTGTACGTGCCCTTGTACGTTGATCCCCATGGAAGAAATTGATGACAAAGCCATGTACTTATTTAACACAAGCACAGTTACTTATGAAGTCACATTTCCTTGAAAATGGCAGGAATTAGTGGGAAATATATATATATATTTTTCTGCTGCAATCCCAAATCATCATGCAATCCAAAAGCACTCTTTGTCAGATCCCTTTTGAGGCCATGGTAGCTGCATTTGTGGACACAAGTTTCCATGGTGCCATCTCCCCTAGTTGTGTTTTTCTTTATATATGTACCACTGTCAATGGACTATTCAAAAAAACTGTACCTTTTGAAACGAACCATCTTTGCTTTGGGTAATAGTAAGTAGTTTGTTGTTGTTTCTGTTCTCTATTCTTGTAGAGAAGTTGAAACATCAGTACATCTAGTAACTGTCCTACAGAGAGAACAGCAATGATTAAATACAGCTGGTAACATTCATCAGCTAAGGATGTTTCTTCTTGGCTTTCACATGGGACGTGAAAGATGCATAAGAACAGGGAGAACCTGACCTTCTCTACGTCCTCTTTTATGATGCACTCCACGTGCTCCATCCTTGTCTCAGAATGCTGTGGGTCTACATAAATATTCATTAAATATTCGATTTAATGTGAAATTTCAAATCTGGCTACAACTGTAGCTGATCCTACATCTGTCCAGAGAAATGGTCAAGATGCCTTCCTTGGCTTCTCTCCAGTCCCAGTTCTCCCTGATGCTAAGAGAGGATCGGTATGACACAGCGCATGGAGAGCTATTGTGGTGTTCCACGTGGCATGCCATGGAGCTCTGCAGGCCACCTTAGCTGGGAGTGGTAATGATGGACTTCCACCTGCATCAGGAGAGTGCTGCACAGGGTGGCCTACTGGGACTGTCAGAAGTCTGGCTTGTGAAAAACGAGATCAAGCAAATTACAGAATCACAGAATTGTAGGGTTGGAAGGGACCTCAAGAGCTCATTAGGTCCTGACCCCCTGCCAAAGCAGGTTCCCTAGGGCAAATTGCACAGGTAGCCGTCCAGACAGGTCTTGAATATCTCCAGGGAAGGAGACTCCACAACCTCCCTGGGCAGCCTGTTCCAGTTCTCCGTCATCCTCACTGTGAAGAAGAAATTAGAATAGCCTAAGGACTTCTTTGAATTGTATAGTTCCCTTTCACCTCTGACATTCTGCCTTGGCATTCACTAACCGTGAATATTTAATATGGCCACCACTGCATCCTGTGGAATAAATGACAGACTCCGAGTTTCAAAGCTTAATCTGAAAAGCAATGCATACACATCAATATTGAAAAAAGCGTAACACCCAGAGCAAATCCTTTTTCATAAGCCCACTTATTAAAAAAAAAGTAATGTAATATCATGAGTTTTCATTAATACTAGTCTTCAATAAGCCTAAAGCAAATCCTTGCTCGCTGTGCACTTGCCGTGCTTGTTGTACAGAACTACCTGAAAGTGGTGAAGGCTCACAGTCAGTGCATGGAGAGCAGGGAGTGTGCGGCTGAGACAGATATGAGTTCTATTAGAGTAGAGGATCTCAGTCTGCAGCTGTCTTTCCCAGAGAAGATGGTTATGGACATTTCACAGAAATAACAATGCTGATTTTCAGCCCCTACAGAGTGCTTTACACCTGCAAAGTGCTATAAATGTATGAGTTAATCCTCACCAGTAATTGAGTATGATTGTATTTGTTTTGCAGACGCAAAAATTAAGATATGGAAACGTCAGCAGGCTGACCCAGGGCCACATAGCTTTTCAGCAGCAGATTTTGGATGAAGAAACAGACCTCTCTGGTCATATTTGGTTGATTGTGCTGCCTTGTAGCAAAATGTATCTCAAATTTCCTAAACATTTAAAAAAAAACCTAGAGAAGGAGTCATTTCTGTCTTTGCTTCTTCAAAACAAACAAGCTCCCAAGCTACCAAACCCCGTGTTTGCATGTATCTGTATCATTAAATACTTTCCAGTTGCTAGCCAGAAAACTCAGCAGAAAACCTGTAGAACACCAAAGTAACTATCTTCTTTTAAATAATTGATGATGCCAAATAGCAGCAGTGTTATGCCAACAAAGAGATTGGTCTCTTAAAATATTTTATTCATTATGCCTCAAGAAACCCAAAGCCTTGTTTTTAAAAAAAGCAAATTTCAGAAGTTGGCTCTCCGCTCATCTAAAACGTCTGCTTATTATACGTCTTTGTGTTAATGTACTGGTGTTCCCCTGTAAATCTTTCAGCTTTAAATAGTATGTATGGAAGTCTTGGCAAGGAGATCAGGAAGGAGAAAGAGTAATATTTGCCAAATATGCATTGTACTTGATGGGGCTGTGGTGGTGCATTTTAGTGATATGTCTGTTGAAGAGAATCTACTAATTTAATTAAATAACAGGACAAGAAGGACTTACTCCAAGGTTCAGAAAGACCCCATCCTATGCTGCTGAAACTTTATGTTCCAGGATAAAAAGGTTAGAAGTCTTGGCTAACTACACTCATATAAAACAGCCAAAAATGGTGTTTGTAAATCAAGGTCACTTATGTCAAAAAGCTACATTGTGATAAATCTGTCTGACAATTAGATGGAGAGGGCATATCGATGTTAAATGATATTCTTTGTACATTCTGGTTAGAAGGCAATGGAAACACCAGAGCAGCATTACGAAACAGAAAATTGCATTCCAGATAACAACAGATATTCATGGTGCATGATTTTACACTTTAATGTGCTGTATTTTGCTCAGTCATTAATATTTTAAATTATGTAACATTCCTTTCTTTATGCATAGTTTAATTCTTTTCATTGGAATGGATCACTGAAAATGGACCCTCCCCCTCCCTATCCTTCTCCCTTTTTCCCCCTCCACCTCCCTCTCCTCCTCCCACTTTCCCTCCCTTTTCCCTTTTTCCCTTTTCTCTTTTCCCTTCTCCCATTTTTAACAGAGATGCTTAAAAAAAAAAAAAAAGCCTAAAGCAAAACTGTCTGTGCAAGAAAATAGTAACAAGTAGTATCAAGATTTAAAAGCCGGGATTTTATGTTATATATTTACAGATTCAATCTGTGTACCAGGCTTTGATCCAAGCCTTAGCATGATGACTGGAATCACTCCGATCAACCCAATGATACCAGGCATGGGGTTAGTACCGCCACCACCACCAACAGATGTGCCTGTAGTCAAAGAAATAATTCACTGCAAAAGCTGCACACTCTTCCCTCCAAACCCAAGTAAGTGGGTCTGATGAAAGAATGTTATTTTCCTGAATTTATTGCCTGAGATGTTTTTATCTAATAAAAACTATGGTTTTAAAATAAATTGTAGGCAAGTCTAATGTTTCCTTATAAGTTCTGCTCTGTGTGTAAATCATGGTGGAGTATCAGAGCATGCTTATTCATCTCTGCAAGGTCACGTAAAAACTTACGCAGCTTGTACAAAAAATAAAATGAATTACTTAAAGCTAACAGAGACTGAAAATCTACACTACTCATAGTAGAAATCTGTCTTTCCCTTACATCAGTGTCACAAAGCAAAGCACCGTGCAAACCAGCAGTGGCTGAAGCTGCTGCGTGTTGTTGGTCGCTCATTGACCTGTTCGCACTGATCTAGACTCATGTAGGCTGTACAAGGGTGTCTGATGGTGAAAACATTGCTGTGGAGAACCATCTCTGGGGATGTCCTTCAGAGAGGTTCAAGTCAGAAGTGACTCCTGCGTCCTGCAGATTTCTCCAAGCCATGCCAGTTTTGGAGAGGCAGCATGCAGATGAGTTGCTTCTCCTCTTTGGGAACCAGGCTTTCTTCTGCCCCTTCTGGGGACTTCATGCAAATGGAAAACTTCCCACTGAGCCACTACTGTCGGGACAAAGCACAGAGCCTAATTTTGAGTGTGTTAGCCCCAGGAATCTGGTTTCATAGCCATCAGACCAGCTGCTTGCAGCATCACTGTGAAGACAAAAGATAAATTTAAGCAAATAGTCTGCTGCTGTTGATTTGCAGTGTACCCAGATCATGGTTTAATCAACCTGGCTGTGTGCGCGAATATATATATTTGGATATTTTAAGGTTGTAACCCCCTTTAGTGTGCTAAAGGGCCAAAAAACTAATTCATATCAATCAGAGATTCCTGCTCAGAGAATTACTGTTAGAGAAATGCTCTAGCAATCTGCATATAAACAAGGTGAAATGTTATGACAGAGCATATTTTTCCTACAGCCTTCAAAAATTTAACAGTTTTCTGATTTGTGTGTATACATATATATATATGTATATACATAAAAATAAAATTTCTAGCCACTCCATCTCACGAGCCCTTGTAAACAGTGAGTTTATCCTTCCTGCATGCTGGCGTCCACTCCATTATCTGGCACAAAGACAGAACAGATAACCGGCAGAGCGCTTTCATCATGTTGTCACTTCATCGTGTTTCCTGCTTTGTTTTTCTGTTCACTGTGCTTCTGTGTTCTGACAAAGAAATTAAATTATGCTAAGACCAGGGAAGGGTGTCCAGTCCTGGCTTCCCAAACTATATGCAGCATGGGTTCATTTTCAGGGGGCTTAAACTCGCATAAACTGGTGAGCGTGGTGAGTGCTGGGTAGGAGCCAGAGATGATGAAGGTACGGAAGTTTGCCTGCTTTGAAACAGAGTAGTTTCTATTTTTGTGTATTTTCTAACAGGAGACCATGCAGGGAAAAGAAAGATCCTTTTAGATATTCCCACCTGGAGAATGACCCGCAGTGGCAGGAATTAGACTCTGAAAAACCACCTAAAACTTGAAAAGGTTTAGATTCAAGTAGCCAGTTTTGGACAATCTCTGCACTATTCAATTATTTTGCTTCTCCCTCTCTCCTGCCTCAATGCTATGTCAAATAACTGTTGCTGCCCAGAACTGATTAGGGGAATGAATAGAACCAGTGGATCAAAAGACAAATTTTGTATTCCAATGTGATTTCTGTTTTGACTTAGATCTTCCACCACCTTCAACAAGAGAGAGACCTCCTGGGTGTAAAACAGTGTTTGTTGGAGGATTACCAGAAAACGCAACGGAGGAAATTATTCAGGAAGTCTTTGAGCAGTGTGGAGATATAACAGCAATTCGGAAAAGCAAGAAGAATTTTTGTCACATTCGTTTTGCAGAGGAGTTCATGGTTGATAAAGCCATTTACCTTTCTGGTACTTCACATTATTTAATGGATTTTCCTTGCTTCTCATTTGTATTTTGTGATGTTAATGTTTGCTTATTTTCTTAGCTTTTATCCCAGCAAGTCTTTTTTTTTTTTTTTTTAACTCAGTGGCTCTAGCATGGACTGGCAAGGGGCAATTCTGTATATCCATGTGTTTGCCAAGACTTGTGCTCTGTTTTGTATGTTGCATACTCAAGAGCAATTTCCTGCCATCCCACAACAATGCAACAGACCCTGAAATTCACTGCAGAGCAATCTTATTTTCAATTTACACAGGTTTATGTAGTTTTGCTCACAGGTTGTAGAAAGAGGAGGGCACCAGGCCAGGAACGCTGCTGGTTTCCAATGCCGATTTCTGTGATAGCCTGGCAATTTCATTGGCATATTTTTATAGATTTGCAGTGCAGTCTGAATAAAGTCTACCTTTATGTGTGCGTGTATTCAGCAGTCACCTGGGTTGGATTCTGAGACCCAAAAGGCTGTGCCTTTTGCCTCCCAGGACAATGAGTACCACAGAACTTCAGGTGTAAAATTTCAGATTTTCTTTCTTTTTTTTTTTTTTTCCAACAAAGGAACAGACTAAAAAATCTAACTCACATGAAAAAGAAAAAAAGAAGAAAACCATCTCTGTTTTCTCAAATCAGTCTTCAGTGACTGTTAATGCCCTTGTAAGGTTATAGTCTCCTTTACATGAGGATTGGCTTCCCACCTGAGCCCTCCTTCACTACCCTGAGCTGGACCCCATCCCTTGCGTGTGTCTCCACAGGCTGGTTCATCACTCTTTTTGGGTCCTGGAGGACCCCCTGTCTTTGTTTTGCCCCACAACACCTTCACCCCTCATGCAAGGTATTCATAAATGAACAGTGCCAGGGACTACTCCTTGGCCAAGACCAGTTGACACAGATATGCTTACCACCTTGTGTAGGGTAACCTCGAGGACTCCTCCTGGGACCACCCAAAAGGGAGCTAGGGATTTAACAATTTTGCATACCTTGTCTGAGCTCCCATCCTAACCATCTTTTGTTTAGCAGCAAGGACATAGTTTCAATGTCCCTTAGGTGTCCATAGGAAGCTCACACAGTTAGAAACCAGTGGTCTTTCAAGTCATCATTGGCTACATCTTAAATGAAAGAAAGGGCGAAAAAAAGGAAATAAAAAGAACATATGAACTTTTGAAATGTATTGTCAGAAAAAAGGTTGCTTTTTTGTTTCACTTTTTTTTTTCTTTTTCATAACTTGGCTGCCTGCTTTAAATATCTGTTCAACGAGCTCCACAAAATCATGAGTTTTATGAGACCTATGTAGATTTCTTTAGAATACATCTGCATTTTAATGCTTCTTCCAGATCTCCATTCCATTATGTACTTTTCTTCCTTTTTTTTTTTTTTAATTATTATTATTATTATTTTTACCGCATTTCTTCCTCCCTCCTCATCCTCTCTTCCCATTTTCCTTCCTTCCTGCTTAGGTGCTTATTCGCTTATTACTTCCATAATGCTAAAGTTTACAGGAATGGGGTACAGACCTTACAGTAGTAAGAAGAGGCAGCACACTTCCCAGTTTCCAGCTTCTGTCCTATGGAGGCTCCAGCTCCAGCAGTAACTTGTAACTCCAGCACTTGTGGAGGAGGTGAGAAGAAGCTCACAAATTCAGTAGGAGCTGGGATTACTGTATATAATAAAAGAAAGAGTAGCAAGAAAGAGGCCAGAGAAAACTGCAGAAACATACAGACTGCCATCCTGGGGCAGCATCAGCATCTTGACAGCTCAGTTTCCTGCTTCTCTGCAGTTGAGTGCACTCTGTTTCACTCCAAGTAAAGTTTAATTTTAATTTTCTATGGAAAAATCCTGGAGCACCAGATCTGATGATTACTAGAAAGTTCCCTGTGCTGCTGTGTGTCCTCACTTAAGTGTGCAACCATAACAAAGGAATCGAGCAGAGACAGAGGCAGATTACCTTCCTTATCCTTCCTCTCTGATTTTTCTGCCAGATTATTTCTGAGTTCCTGATCCTTTTCTTTGTATTGTTCTCACATACGTCCTTCTTAATTTTCCTTCCATCAGTTGCACCACTGCCTTCACTGCCTGTTCCACCCTCTCTCCCCATTTTCTTTTCTTCCAGTCCTTTCCTTGCTTCTAAAACTTTTAGTGTTTCTGACCAGATCAGGGAAAGAAATAAAAAAATAAAAAAGGAAAAAACAAAACAAGAAAAAAAAGACAAAAAAAAACAAAACAGTGGAGCTGAGAAGGAGGAAGGAGAAAAGCAGGGGCACATAGCAGCCAGCGTTCACATCTTTTTGCCACCAACATTGATTTCTGCAGACCTCTGCAGATGAAACAAGGAGCACTGAATCTCCCCCAGCACGGCAAAGCAGGGAGGTCAGGCATTAGACAGCGGCACGTTTTATTTCATCTTAAATTTTGTGTTTTTCTAATCAGTCTTTCAAACATTATGTATTCTGAAATGGTGGGGGAAAAGCACATTGTTAAGGCCTTTTCTTTTCCCTGTAAGAGACAAAAAAGACATGCAAACAGAATTTGTGGTAAATACAGTATGCGTGTTATATTAGGGAGGAATCATGCCTTTGATATCTGTAATATAATGACAATTTTGTCTACATAATCAATTTTATCTGTCTACCTCATCTAATCTCATCAAACTTAATATTTATCCTGTGCTTATCATTGGAGTATTGCAAGTGATTAGAAAATTCATTAAGTAGATTAATCACTGAGTTTTTTCATTTCTATTCCCAATTAAATATGTATAAAAGGAGACTGGGAGGTGGGTAGAAGATAATGTTAAAAAAGTTGTGTTGATACATTTTCATTTAGCCCTGATTTTTGATCTGATTTAGCCCTGCATTTTGATCTTCCAAGGAAAAGGCTTTCTAAAATCAACATACCATCCCATGAGAAAGCTCTTTCTCCAAACTCTGTGTACGTTAGTCTTGTGGCTGAGATTCATGACAATTCAGTAACTCCTGCAAACATTGATGGCCCTGGATTGGAAGTAAGGAACAAACAGGTTGCTTCAAACAGACCTGCTTGTACCCCAAAAGCCCACGGATATATTTTTCCTAAGCTGATATTTTCTCATGTGGATTTCCATTTAGCACTGTGTACTGGCTTTTATTTCACGTTCTCACTGATCACCGGCACTCTGATCCACATCCCCAGTTAGCAGCTATTGCCTGGCCCCCAATATAGCAACACTCAAAGGTAAGTCAAGCCACAGAGTTTTTACTAGATCTGTGATATGGAAATACCGTGTTTGATTTTTATTTAGCACCCTCATTAACTTTTCCTGCTGCTGCTCCTTTAAAGTGAGGATCTTGGCATGTTCCCAGACTTTTTTTCCTCTGCCATTGTGTGTGCAAAACTGAAATTAAAAATGACAGGCCAGGCACGCATTTAGTGCTAGCTGCAGTCCTGAGCAAAGAGCTGGGAAAAAGGTTTTTTGAGGGCAATTCCTTGCCCATGCATGAAGAGGGGGAAAGGCAGTTGATTTTCTCATGCATTTAAATACCTTTGAACATCAATAAGGATACATGGCATTGAAAAAGAGTGAGCCTTTCAGCTGCCCTACAGCTCAGACCTGCCATTACAGATGGGTGCCTTAGGATCCCATATGTAAAATTGGTCCCGCAAGTCATGCACCCTACCCTACACAGCGCCTTGCTGGCTATTGGCCTGTCAAGGAGTCTGATCTTCACTAGCGATGCCTTTGGTCCTGTAGCGTCCCCCATGCCTGATTTAGGAGGATGCAAGAAGCCATGCCAAAAAGACATTTACTTTTTTGTGACAGAAAGATGCCAAGCCCTGAGCAGCCTGATATAATTTTGAAGTCAACCCTGCTCTGAGGAGAGGATTGGACTAGATGATGCCCAAGGTCCCTTCTGACTGAGGTCAGTCTAGCTTTCTGTGCCTGGGGAAACCACCAGCTGACTGGCCATCTTCAGTCTTAACAGTTAAACAAGCAATGCAATTTTCTCAATGTGGTTCACTGCCAATTTCAAAAATCTATTAATTTGGAGGCACTTAAACTGGTTACCTGAGGGAGCCATTTGTCCAGTGCTAATGAGGATACTGTGTTTTGGACTTCAATTTACACCATTTGTGTTTTTTCCCACTATCCCCATTTACTTCAAAAATAAGGTAAGACTTCAGGAAGACTCAACTTTGCAGGTGCACGCACAAGGTGTAGATAGAGTGTCCTTTCCAGTAGTTCTTTGTTCAGAGTACGTGGGGCTTTGAGGACCACAAGAGTCGTGCTTCCTACAGGACTGCATTTCTCAGTGTGTCCGTACCCAGCATGCTCCAGCCAAGGGAGGCAAAAGACAGGGGAGAGGAAGAGAGACTGTGTCTTCCTGGAAAGTGCAGCCCAGATGGGAGATCTAATTTTAGGTTCACGAGACCTGGCACCCTGGCAGTGTCCTTTCACATTGCTGATAATGCTGTTTTGGCACAGAGCAGTCACTATTTGAGGAATGCATCTTGGGGAGAAACATTTGTCATGGTTATCAGAGTAACTGCACCAATGACCCCTTCATGCCTAGACCTCTGTGCATAAAAACACAAAATTGCCCCCTTATTAGTTCAGATCTCCAGGTCTGACAGGTCACCCTCATTCTTCTTCTGTTATGTTTCAATGGATATAGTGTACATCTTATCGCTAGAGCTACGTGTAAGACCACAAATAGCCTTCTTAGGGAGGAAGTAGCATGTACTCCTCTGAGCAAGAGAAAGCAGGGCAAAGTAGAGGACGTGTTAAAGTAAAAAACAGACCCCTTGTCAGCCTCTCTGTACCATAAGCTTCTGAACCTTGGAGACCAGTCTTGGTCTGGTCCATAGAATTTTTTGTCACCTTCAGGCTTTGAGAGACCTCTGAAATACTTAGCTTGAGCTTTCCTCTAGAGTTCTTGATGAAACATGAAAGACATACCTCTTCCTCACTGACGGGCTACGTAGCTGAACTCCATGAGATGCTTGAAAGGAAAATGTCAAGCAAAAGGCACACAGATTGTTTGTTTGTTTGGCTCTTTTTGTTTTGTTTTGAAAGGGTCATTACATATGTGGATATCTTTGAAGCTGTGGTTTCATGTGTGCTGTAGTACAGCCAGTCCCTTGTATTCATACATCAAGATGTTTTTACAGCAGTAAAATAGAGTATGCCTAGATACACATTTTTGCAAAGATGCTTCTACTGTATCACACAAGCCTTAACTTTTCTGTCCCTGGAGAGAGTTCAAAAGGGAGTTTTAACTGTAGTGGTGAGGTGCTGAAGCTCTTCAAACCACAGGTAGATCACAAGACTGAAAGGTAGGTTCTTTCGGATAGATGTTCAAAAGGAACAAACTTTTTCCTGCCATTTTGAAAGGCAGCTTCCTGTCCCTGGGGCTATTTCACAATGGCTGTAGTAGTGCATGTTTCTGAAGAGCCTCCTATGTGCCAGCTCAGCACAAAGTTCATTTCCACAGCATCCCATGAGTTGAGAAGTCTCTGCCGGGATGCTCTCCTCCTGAGGCTACTACAGCATGTTGGCATGGGGAAATTTGAGCTTAGCCCTATGCAGACTAATTATTTTTACCTGCATCTGAAGGCTCTGTTTACAGCTTTCTATTTGGGGTTCTCTCATCTTCCCTGAATCAGCATTTTAAAAGTTAGAGAAGCTGCTCTGTGAATATCTTTCAGCCTTCGAAATAAAACTTGAAAGGAGGTTGGTGCCCAGCATATGCTCTTCCACAGAATGGTCATGAAAGTGTTCTTTTATAGCTTTGGTGTGATTTGTTCATCCTTTGAATGCAGTCAAGGGCTTTAGTACAGAGCAGGGCCCTGTTGTGCTATTATATAGGCTCTGACTTAAACAAAGCTTTTTCAGTCTGGTAACTTTAGCATATGACACATTGACCAAGTTATGAATATGTAAAAGATTGCTAAAGATGAGATGTGACAGGTTTCATTATTAGTTTTGAAAAAGGTCTTGCAAATGTCTAATAAATCCCTCCATGCTCTTAAAATTAGTTTAAAGAATGATTGTTTTTTTTTTTCATTATTATTGACTGTATATCAGATTAACTTGTAGGTGGTTTATGTTTGCTGCCAGATTGTTGAGATGTGGTATTTGCAATTGGGAAGCTTCAAAATTTGAGATCTAGCATCAACACAGATATGACATCACCCTCTTTGTGGCCCAGAAATTTACGTAGCACACTTTTCACATTCATCCATGGTCATAATGTTATAAATTTCAGCCTTTTCCCACACTTCCAATTCCATTGGCAGGCTGGAAGGTAATGCTAAACTGTACATGACCTAAACAGGATCAGGAGAAGAAGGACTTTACATTCAAACCAACGTAGTTCGTTTAGTAGTTGTTTTTGTTTAGCTGGCCTTTGCTTTTAGAAATGTTGGGAGTATCAGCTAGAAAAATGATATATTTGGAGAGACTCCTAAGCAGGAATGTAGATTCTGTACCTTTGAGGTTAGTTTTTCATCTCGTCTATTACGTTGATAGGTGATGCAGAAAATTACAAGGAAAAAAGAAGTGGATGAATGTTTATCTGTCTGTAAAAGCACAATGATCAATAGATCCTGCGTAGATAAGGGGGAATATGTGAATGTACATTTTAACTGCACTTGAGGGGAAAAAAATAAAGAAAAAAAAAGAAAAAAATGAGCAAAGAAGTCCTGCAACAGTTAGTTCTGCTTGTTGGTTTCAGGTTACCGCATGAGATTAGGATCTAGCACAGACAAAAAGGATTCAGGTCGACTTCATGTTGATTTTGCTCAGGCAAGAGATGACTTTTATGAATGGGAATGCAAACAAAGAATGCTGGCCCGAGAAGAACGCCACAGACGCAAAATGGAAGAAGACAGACTGCGCCCTCCTTCTCCTCCGGCAATAATGCATTATTCTGAACACGAAGCTGCTTTGCTGGCTGAAAAATTGAAAGGTAAGCAGCATTTGATACTTTGCAGTGCATTATTCCTTAAGAGCAGGAGCCATCCAGAAGTCAGAACAGGGGAGGTGATTTCTCTCCAATGTATTTCATTACCTGACCTGTTAGCCTTTCCCCATTCCTCTGCCATTTTTATGTCAGTGGTAATGATACTCACCCACCTGCTAGGAATTTATAGCATCTGTCCATCTAGCTGTGCTTTAACAGCTAAAACACAACTTTTAGAAAACTATATAGTGGGATTTTTTTCTGCTCAGTTGATGTCATCATCTGCTTTGGAAATTATCTCATAATAAAGTAAGTTGTTACACACATCCTTCATATTAAAGCCCTGATTCTTAAAATGCTTTTTTTTTTTTTTTTTTTTTTTTCCACTGGGAGAGATTTTATTATATTACATGCATGTGAATGTCCTAACTCCAGGTATTTAAATTGCCTTCATGAACAGCATTTTAACGTGGCCCTCAGTTGCAGTGGCACGATTTATCTTTGGCACATGCCATCCATTCTTTCATTCCCTCTTTAGGGTTAGAAGTACATGTGCAAGATAACGTATTGTTTTCTTCATGTGTCTGCTTGCTTGTTTGTTTTTGTCTGGGTACACTCACCAAGTTAGTATTTTACAAAGGTGAAGCTTGATGATTTCTCTCTTTTAAAGTTAACATACAAAGCAAGAAGCAAAGAAATAAAAATGTTCATAGTAAAAAAATAATAAAAAGTCAAATAAACAACTCCTCATACCTCTTAGAGTTGTGTTTGTTTTCATTAAGCTTTTAGCAACTGTGTTTGGCATTCTTTCCCCATGTGGTGGCCAAGCACATTATTGTGTGCCAGGTCACAAGAAACTGATTCTTGCCACTGTTTCAGAATTACCCAGATTAGATGTAGGTTATCTAGCTGTCAACACGCTGGCCTCTGTTCTAACTATGAAACGTGTTTGGGAAGCTGCAGGAGGACAGTGCAAAGTGTTGCATCCTTGGAGCATGGAGCAGAGATGCACCCTACTGTCTCTTTGAGTACTGCATTGGTCACTGTTACATCAGCTGCTTGCTAGTTTGGCTAACTGATATTCTGACCACATACACTCCGCTATTAAATAACTCCTTAAATAACTGGGAAATTGGTAAAATAACCCAGAGGGATTGATAGACCAGGAGGAAAGGAAGAATGAAGCCCATGTATAAGAATTTTTATTTCTTACCTAGCTTCCACTCCAGCTCCTCTAGAGGTTATGCAATACAATACAGCTTTAGATACATCTGTTCCCAGAATCTGTTTTCAATTGAATATTTTAGAAGTTAATCTTTTATAGGGAAGTTTTTCTTTATGTAGCAAGGCCTAGAGGTTTCCTGAACTAAGCCAGAAAATGCAAGAAATCTGGGCAATTTCTTCCATATGGCTGGCCATTGCTTAGGGCAAGTGAATGGGTTTTTGCAAGACGTTTCAGATGCTTATATTTAGAAGAGTTTTTCTTTTCAGTCTGGGAAGTTTCCATGCTTAATTAAAGCTTATTGCAAGTTTTTAGAGCTTTGGTTCTCTTGAAGGACATTTGACCAGAGCTTGTCATATATGCACAAGTTTAATATAGCAATGTTTTGATCATGATAGAGGCCAAATGTTTCTCTGGAAATTAAAATAAATTTCAGAAACATACAGAACTAAATATAAGCAATTAAGAAACCAAAATGTTAAGATTATTTTTAATGGGTTAAAAATCACTATAATCCAGCAACAGAACATGTTGCAGTTTTAAGAATGGTTTTAAGTAAACATTGACTTTTAGTGAGATTAACAGCACTGGTTCTGCATCTGTATAGACCGTTGGGGAGGGAGAATGTAAAAAAGCCCCCTCCATTCTCACTGGGCTGTCTCCTCTACTAGGTACACTAGAAGGGAGGAATGCAGTCCAATTGTTATACCGGTGCATACTGCTGCATTTCCAATAGCATCTTGGCCAGTATCTATGAGGGAGAGGGTAGAATATTAAAGCATCCCTTGGGCAACACAGATTCACCATGAGCCCCTGTGTGACATCCAAAACTAGAAGTCAATCTACAGTCTCTCACTCTGACAAAGGTCAGTTCATGTCATCACACATTCAGAATTTAAATGTGGGCTTAAGTGAAGCTAACAGAAGATATATTTATATATACATATATTTATAAACTCGGGGTCAAAATATCATTTCTCTGTGTAGCACCAGATTTGCATTGCTTAAAAAGCCTGAACAATCCATCCATCAAAACATATGTGCTCTTGGCAGGATTTACCATGAAAGACTGGTTGTTGAGCAGACGCCTTGTAGTTATTTTCTTAAGGAAAGTCATGACCTTCCCATGGTACCCACTTCAAAAGTGTCCTGAGCTCTGTTGCTAACTCATGAGATAGAGTTGCAGGTGCCCAACATGCAGGTTTCAGCACCTGCAGTGCCTCCAGAACTTCACTGAGCAACACTAGCTGAAAAGCAAGCCAAGATAGCTAAACATCTGTCATCCCAAGATACTGCTCTGCAATCACAGATGTAGACAACTTGGTCTGAGTCCAAGAAACTTTCGTTGTCAAAATAACCTTGGAAATTCCTGACAGCAAGGAAATCTGTTGGTGAGTAGAGATGAATTAGACTCATCAGACAGTTTTCTGTTGTGGTCTTTAGATATTTATTGGGTCTATAAGAGAGGTGACAATATCTTTTTTCACCTCCTACAGACTGCAGCATAAGACTTAAAGAAATCATTGTTTTTGTGTACCAGACTTGGCTGCAAACTCTCATGCCAGCATTGCCAGCATATTCCTACTTATCTCATGTCCTAAAGCCACCTGGTGTGGCAGTAACTGGCAGTTAATTTTGCATGAGAAGTTATTTTTTGTCTTTTTTTTACCTTCCAAACCACTAAAGTTGACTTGAAGGGGAATTAATTAAATAATTCATTAATTAAAAATTAAGTGCTGTTTTCTTAAAATGGTAAAGCAAAATTTCACTTTTTTCGAAAGGGGCTCTTCAAATCTAATTTTTGACTCGATTATTCCAAAGTTGGATGTAAATGTGCAAATAGTTTCAAAAACTATTGTCTGATCACCAAGGAATAAGATAAAAGCTAAGTGTAACTCAGGTTAATTAAACTTCTAGCCTGCTTTTTGAGATCCTTTTGCCTTGGTTAAAAGTCTGTGTTTCCTCAAAAAAATGTCTCACTAATTTCGTAGATATGAATTCTGAAAAATCAGGATCTCTTACAGTGAAATGCTACCATAAATGCGAACTGTCCTCCTTAAAATGCCTTTGAGAATAGTCCTTGAGTTCTTATGCCAACAAACCCAGCAAAATATTATGCCTTTTGCTATTATATTATAAAAAACGTGACCTTCTCTTCTTCTGGTTCATTGCAGCTTTCTTGTTTCATGCATGTATTTCAGATTTTGATTCCTCGGTATTAAATCAGATGTGTTATTACTGCGCAGTGAGGTTTGTCGGTAGATATTTGGGATCAAATTTGCATATTCTTACATCTGTTTTCCTGGGTGCTGTATAAATGGTTGAGTAACGTGGTGCCCAGAACATCACACAACTAGAGATGAGCTGAACCTTTCATCTTTAAGTGGAATGCTGCTCTGTCAGGTGTATTGGAACAAATCATTTTAATCTGTGTGCTTATGACATTTGTATTTCAAAGCAGAGTTTCAAACATTATGGTATTCTTAATTTGAGCATATCTGTACCTAATGGTATCATCTTCAGAAATCACTTCTTGCAAATAAGCTCCTTTAAAATACTACATCTGTCTTATTTGCTGCAGGTAGTTACATAGTTCCACCATTTAACAAAGACATCTCTTCGTATCTGAATATCTGGTTTTTAAATATTTTGCAAAAAAGAGACATAAGCATCTGCAAGTCATATGCAATACCCCGATATTTACCTACCTTTTAAATACAGTGTCTCTTTATGAGCATAGGAAAGTTATTCATGTGGTTTTCCATTTTAAAAAAAATATATAATTTGAAAAATTGAGAAGCTGCTGCTTTGCCAGGCACTGTATTATCCCCTGAAGAGAGAACAGATTGGAAATTTAAATAAATAGATGGCAGTTACAGTAGAGTGAACTAACTGGGGATGCATCTTGTGCAAGATTCAGGTAACATCAAGCCTGACAATCTCAACCCTTGCACATCATTTGAAATATAAACAACGTTTAATTGCTTGGGAAATAGGATATTTCACCGAGAAGAAAACTGCGCTGCTGTCGGTGTCGCTCTGCACTTGAGAGCCAGATTTGGCGAGTGCTGCAGACGCAGCACGGTTATCCAGGGAGGCAGGTCTCACACTGATAGGATAGAGCTCAGCACCAGTCTGTGTTGAAGAGGGAGGCAAAGTCAAGATCATCCTAACAAATCTAATGTGTGCCAGGTTTAATTGTCGCTGAAAGACTCCAGACCTTTTTTTAGCAGTCTTTTTCTTATTAGTAGTATATCAAGGCAGAGACCTACAATAGATATGCTTCGAGGCTTTAGCATCAAATCTGTTCGCTCACCCTCCCTGTTCCTTAGATTATCATCTTCTCTTTCCTTCTTCCATATGCTGCTGACATCTGCTGTGGCACTATACATCTGGCTCAGAGTGCATCAGTCAGGGGCTACAAGCAGGCACATTGCAAGGGTGGTTTTGTCTCCTGGCAAAAGAGCGGAAGGTGGGTTCAGCTATCAGTGGCCTGATAACCCACTTCCCTTGGCACCTCATTCCATAAACCTGCAAGAAATACATTTGCTGTTAAGTGTGTTACCAAAAGTGCCCTCCCTCACCTAATCTGTATTATATCAATGCAAATTTTAAGGCTTTAGTATAAACCCACTTGATTAAATGTGCAGCACTGCAAAATGACTCGAGTTAATTACTATGAACTGGGAAATTGCAGCTCACTGATCTGAAAGTTTGTGGTGTGATTTTTGAGAAATAGGGAGGAAACTCAGTACCTTCATAATTACTTTTTATTGGCAATAATAGCATCAGCAGGATAAGATAATGGATTTCTGTGCCTCACACAAAACACCCACCCCTGGAAGAATCTTGCGTGACTGAAATTGGAAGGAGTTTGATGATACAGGGAGGAGAGATTTCCTTTTAAGATATCTTTTAGTAAACATATATGTATATATAATCTAGTTTCACTTACTCATTTATTACATAACTGCAAAAGTTTCTCTGGGGTAGCATATAGTTAAGAAAGAGTAAGGTGGATGATTAATCTGTCTTTAAAGTAACTCTTTGGCAGTAAGAATATTTGTTCCCAGATTCTCACTTATTATGCAGTACCATTGGGTTAAAAATGCTATTAATCCCCAAAGTACCAGACTGATGTGCGTGGTGGTTGGCACAGTTATATAAAGTATTTGAGTGGGGAAAAATGAAGGTGAGGGTAGCAGACTGAAGAGTTGTGTTTCTAGGTCAGTGCCAGGCATTCTGTGCAGGAGAAGCTCTTAAGCCAAGAGAAAAATAGGTCATCATTGTGGCACCAAGTGTGGCGTGTGCTGGAAAGCAAACTGTTCCTGATGCACAGGGGAGCTGGGTTGAACTTGCTGATGAGTGATGTTACTACACCTTTTCCCTGACCCGATTCACCCACACCAGTCACGCACTGGGGTTTGTCATTTTTTGTTTTGAATTCAATGCTTTCACTTTAGAAATCTTAGTTATAGTCTAACAAATTATCAGATCAGAAGTCAGAATAACAGTAACCTTGCTCAAACATCCTCACTGCTGCAGTTATATGGAGTGAAGCAGTTTCCAACCTGAGCTGGCCTCTGCCCCTTTCCTGTGATAACTGGGCTCGGTTTGACAAACTGTCTGTGGGATGTGATCAGATGGGCAGCTCCAGGCAGACCTGAGGGTGCGTAACCACCAGCAAATGGATGGTGCTGAGCTGGTGGGCATGAGACAGGCGACACAACATCTTCCTGTGGCACAGCTACAGCTGGCAGAGGACAAGCTGTCAGTCAGATGCAGGTGGATGGGACACAGCCCATGGCTCTTGTCCCCTCTCGATGTACCCTGTAGCACAGACACTCTCAGATGCAGTGATACCTTCAAGAGTTGTTTAACTGGATTTCTTCTGGTCCAGGCAGAGCTTGGCATACCTAGCTCTTCCTATTTCACAGAAGGGCCAGAGAAAAATGAGATCATTAATGCAACCTAAAGCATATGCAATGAGCATATGCTCTCTAGGTGCAGGCATTAAGATAATGAACAACAGCTCTGTCCTTAACCATCTCCTTGCAAGCCTAAGAGACTGCATTAGGGGAGTGAGATTAGGATCAAGAGATAGTATGTGCGGACTTTGGACAACAGCACATCCAGTAGGACAACATAGAATAGCTATAATTTAGACAGGCTCCCAGGGTGAATTGTGTGAATTATCTCAGGTATTTTTCAAGCATTTGAGAAAGCCTAGCTTTGGGAAGATACTGACAAAGCTAAAAGCAGCTATAGTTGCAATGTATGATCTTGCCCTGGCTAAAAGTCCAGCATACAATGTCATTCTTGAAATACATAAATAGAAAGTTGGCTATATTTGAAATATATATACAAATATAAAAATGATAGTAATAAGAGT
Source organism: Cygnus atratus (assembly GCF_013377495.2). Classification (NCBI taxonomy): domain Eukaryota; kingdom Metazoa; phylum Chordata; class Aves; order Anseriformes; family Anatidae; genus Cygnus; species Cygnus atratus. Next base: position 177,597,403 of record NC_066362.1, on the reverse strand, counting down.
GTTTGAATGCCTGGCTTTAGAGTGATGGATTAATCTGTCTTCTCTGTAATAGCTAGGGCCTTAGAAACCATCACCCCAGTTGTGAAAGCACCTTATGAAGGTGCTTAACATTGAGAAACAAATAGTCACAAAATTTTAGATTCCTCTGAACTGAATTCTGCTTGGTGTTACCCAGGGAAACTTCATAAACTGAGAATAAAATCTTTGTTTCCAATGCTTTTTTCCAGTTTGCCATTTGTTAGTCATTCTCGTCATAGCTTTTTCTATTAAGAAGTTAGTGCTTGTTGTGGTTGCTTGGAGGTCGTCAAATTATAGACAGAAAAATGCAAAACATTTGTCAACAATTGTTCCCTTTTTCATAGAAATATCCCTGATGACATTTTCCCAGACAGCTGTAAGGATGCATTTTCTTTTCTTTATATTTCATTTCATCTAAGTTGTGAGCTAGGATTTAAGTGCCAAATATCTTCAGTTCATATAAGAAGAATTTGAAGTATCGTACCTCTAGAGGCATGTGACTGAGTCTAGCAGCACCTGGAAATCTCTAGCAACAGACACCCAGCAATAGGTGGGTATATGAAAAAGTCACAGTGTGCATCACAGCTTGCTGTGTAACTTGAAAACCCAACACATGTACACAAAAGCTGAGTGGGTGTTCTGCAACTGGTGTACTTGTGTAGTAGTTGGGATTCCTCAGACCAAATGCTGATGTCTCTTGCAGGGATGTCAATATATGAGCAGGGCACCCCAGGCTTCCTTTACAGCTGGTTGAGGGAAGCAGGCACTTTTGAGGCAAGTTTTGCCTCACCTTCAAGTAGACAGCTAAAACAGGACCAACAAAGCTTGTCCAAGAAGTGTCCAACTCTTCCCATTGACTGTACCAGGAGTCTGGGTGTACAAACTCAGGTTGACATGAAGGAGATGAATCCTACCTTACTTACTTAAAAAGTGCTGCAACTTGGAGGAGAAATGATTTAAGTGCAAGAAATAATTTGCTGTGTGCTTATTTTTAAGGAACAATTACATATGAGAGCATTTCTTATACAAAGGAATTTATTTTAAGAGTATGTTTTTAAACAGTCTATATTTATGTGCATCCTACCGCAAGGGAATAATTTTGAACAGAATTAGGAGTTTTGTTTTATTTTTTTAATGAATGGTTGCAATCATAAGACAGTTCATGCTCTGCTTAAATTAGATTCCATCGCTGCATTTCTTCTGCTATTTATCTACTAAATAAAAAATAAATGAACAATCTGGTATAAAAATCTGATTTTCCAAGTGAACCTCTGATTGCTCAGAAAGAGTCCCTCCATTCTGGATGAAGAAAATTAATTCACGGTGAGTTACCTTGTGCCAGTCACTGAGCAGCTGATTTAGGAATAGAAAAATATTTCTATTTTTTCTATTTCTAGAAGGTGAAATAAGGAAATTTTAGAACTGTAGATAAAAGATTTTATTAACTAATGCACTCCTGTTGTGAATATATTACCCTCTAGCATTTTTTAATGTATCTTCTAATTATGTAATCAATGAAGATTCTGATGTTTACCAATGAAAATTTTCCTGCTAGTATAGAGCTATGAATTAACTATAACAAGCCCACAGTCCTCTGCAGCTCCTTGGCATTATAGTAAGTTGAAAACAAGTTTTCAGCATGTCCTCTTAAATGGGTTGAATCCATCTGGCAGATGGATGGCATGTTTATGTGTATCCCTTATACACACCAACTGTGCCTGATAAAAACAAAACAAAAGAAGGGGTGTTTTCATTTCGTATAGATTCTGAAGCAAAACAACGCATAGCTGTGTATTGTGGAGAGACTGAAGTAGGAAAAGGGGAAAATGGCTCTGTGCAAATAATTTTCCTGATACATTTCCATGAAATGTTATTGCCCAGTTCTGCATACTTTTTCTTCACAGGTCATGGTGTACCTCTTCAGAGGTGCTTCTGTGCACCATTTCTCCCAACTTTGAGGTTCATGTCTTGACCCAGATTGAATGGGATAATTTACTCAAAATGATGCTTTAGTGTTGGCTGGTAAATTATGTGTGATGATACAGATAATGATGTCTACAAAGAAAAAGAAGAACATTCAGCTGCAGTTACTCTCTACTCACAGTCAGTTACAACATTGCAGTTAACAGGTTGATGCCATCCTCAGGGTGACCTGACTCTACAGATTGTTGGAAATTGCATGCTAACATTCCCAAAAGCCCTTACAGGTTATTCTTATTGACTACTGTAATTATAATAAACATTATGTTCCAGGAGTGAGTTCTTGGCTGTATTGGATTTGTGACATCCAGCTCCCATGTATTTCAGGAGGCAAAAGCTTGGAGAGTGGTTTTGTTTATCAGTGAGGAGGTTTTGCACAAGTTTTGTTTACATTTATTTTTTCTAAGGCCTATATTCAGACAGCTTCACTCATCAGAGCCACTTAATGCATACCTGCTTTGTATACATCCAGGGAAGCTAGAATGTGGAGACAAATCTGAGGGGACAACACAGAAAATGAAGATCCCCAACTGCCTCTTCCTCTCCAGAGACAATTACTTAATGATGATGATGATAAATCACATGTTAATGTAAAGTCACAACAGATACACCATCATACAGAGAAAGGAAGTTATGATGCTCTTATTTTGCAGTTTTTTTCCAGAGACATTGAGTGAACATGCGTTCACAGAGAGCAGAGAGGAAATCCCATTGCTATAGCTGAAAGCATGTTTCAGTTAATAAGATGCTAAAGATAAGGCAAAGTAAAATCTACTCCTTACAGGCTGTGGGCGCAGAGCATGGCACTTTTCCTCTCTGCACTTTAAGCTCTTCACCTTTTAGGGAAGTGATTACTGATTGGGAATAAGAACCCAAATCATCACTTGAGTATTAGTATTTCTTTATTCTTTGCACATGGAATGCAGAGTCTTAGAAACGACGTTCCACATTTTTGTATTCTCCAACACAGATGGTTGGTTTTAATATTTTCCAATTTTCATTTTAAATGTCTTTTGGCTACAACTATACTACCTCTCTGTACCTTAACAGCATACCTTCTACAGAAAGGTGTACCTATCATCTAAAATACATGAAGAAATCTAAGCAGCAAGGACCAGATGAACTGTTTAAAATGATTTGTTTGGAAATTGAAGTTTTATAGAATAAAAAACCTTAAGAAAAAAAATATGAGAGAGAACTGCACAAAAAATGGTTCCACAGGAAGACACTGTTGTAATAACGTTTTCTTGCAGTTTGCTCTAAATGGGACTTAAAAAGAAATGTGTCCTCTTAATCCTGATGAAGCCAGAAGTGCAATGGATGCTGTGTTAAGAGTCTTCTGGGGAAGCTGAGAGCACTGTCAGAGGAAATAAGATTATCTGGGAAAGAAGTGCACAAAATTTAGCCACCAGGTTTTGTTGATCTTTCTGCAGAGAAATATAACTTCAGTTACGTGAATGCTAACCAAAAAGCAGTAATCCAGGTATTTGCCTGAATTCATTTGGACTCCTTTAAGAAAAATGTTGAAAATAAAGCACAGACAAATGCAAAATACAAAATAAATACAGACACATCATCTGTTCAAAGCAGTTCCTTGTAATGAATCAGTGCTTCAAGCAGAAGTTGTTCAGCCTAGTCATTGTTCATTAATAAGAATGTGACGGTAGTGAAATCTGTTGACAAAAGTAGGGCTGAGCCCAAGCTCCAAGACTGAGCTTTCGGCCAAGAAGATTAACAAGGACAAATTCCATTTCTTCAGTGGTTCTTGTAACATAAAGTTCTTCTCACTCCTCTCTAAGGCCATTTCATATTGCTGAACAGCTTAAGGGAGCTGTTGCAAAAGAGAGGAGTCAGCCCATGGATGTGTGTGGGCTGCTTTTTATTGTGAGAAAGCTATTAGAATAAGCAGAAGGCAAGTCTTGAAGGAAGATTTATGGAGCTTCACATGGTAGCATTGGCTTCCTACATCTGATAGAACAAAGGACCCAAAAGTTGCCCCAAATGATACACTACGAGCGTGATTTACAGTGATTTTAATGTGACACAGAGCAGAAAATGTGTTCTTGACAGGATATTTATGTCTGCTATTTAAAACCCAATGTTTTGATTGTTCTAGATGATAGCAAGTTTTCAGAGGCCATCACAGTGCTGCTTACCTGGATTGAGCGAGGCGAGGTGAATCGTCGCTCTGCAAACCAGTTTTATTCGATGGTGCAGTCCGCAAACAGCCACGTTCGCCGGCTCATGAATGAAAAGGCAGCTCATGAGCAAGAGATGGAGCAAGCCAAGGAGAGTTTTAAAAATGCCTTAACAGGGATCCTGACACAATGTAAGTAACTCCTTTTTGTCCAGTGGTGTTGTAGTGATGGTGGTGGTGGTGGTAGTGGTTTTTTTATCATTTTATTTGTTTGTTTGGGGGTAAGTAGTTGCAATGCAGTCATATTCTACTTCATGTCCTATTTCATACTCTGTGGCAATTGGAGGAACAAGGACCATTCCTAAGAGCTTATTTCTCAAGGTGAGCAAAGTTTCAGTAGTTTTTATTTATTATTATTATTATTAATAGATGAGGACATGCTCTATGCATAATGTCTACAATTACATAGGCAAAACACTTCAGGAACAAACCAGACAGAAGCCTCCCTGCTCTGAAAAAGATCATGCTTTTGTGGAGAGAAGTGATTTTTAACCTTTGAGTTACAGCTCAGGCCAATTACAGAATAGAGGAGAATTAGGTTATATTTTTAGCCTGGGTTTAGGGAAAGGCAGTAGGATTCAGAAACGTAGGGATATATTCACAGCATACCAGGCCACCCCCACAGTCGGAGAATATGCTGTACCAGTGCTGGCATCAGGACTGCTCAGCTGATACAATGCCAGTATTAATTTGGCAGATAAACTGCCTTAAATATTTAGTGCTGGCAGCTATTTCCTTAGTACAGAAATATAATCAATGAAGTTACCTTAATGGGTTTCCCTCATAAAACAGCAATCACAAAATTTGCCTAGAAGTGTTTTTCAAAGGAAAGAGAGAGAGAAGAGAAGAGAAGAGAAGAGAAGAGAAGAGAAGAGAAGAGAAGAGAAGAGAAGAGAGAAGAGAAGAGAAGAGAAGAGAAGAGAAGAGAAGAGAAGAGAAGAGAAGAGAAGAGAAGAGAAGAGAAGAGAAGAGAAGAGAAGAGAAGAGAAGAGAAGAGAAGAGAAGAGAAGAGAAGAGAAGAGAAGGAAATTCATTGTAGCTAGTTTTAACATGTCTATATAATATCTTTGGGCCCATCTACTTCATCTAACCCCCAAACTGTGAAATAATGTCATGCTCAAGCAAGAAGCTTTATGATACTCAGAAACATGGAGCATGGAACTAGCTTTAATATGCAAGTTAAAAACCAAAACTGGGACAATTTAACAGATGGTGGGCAATGCAGTTGTTGCATTGCAATTTCTGAATCACACCCCTAATCTTTACATAAAATCTTGAACCCTAAAGGCTCTTCTGCACTATTTTTCTGGCCCAGAAGTGCCTGAAAGCTTCCTGCAGAGCTGATGGAGAGCTCAGCACCTCAGAAGACCAATTCAGCCCTAGGAAAACTGTCCTTCTAATTTAAGAGTTTAGACACCTGAACTTAGTAAGAAAGAATCTGGGCCAAAAGCATTTGGCTTCTGAGGATATATGTTCAGTGAGTAAATTTTAAAAGTCAGCTAATTCCTCTGGCAATTTGTTAGGCAATATCATCTCCTGTCTCAGCAAATAAAAGACAGTGTGAGGAGCAGAGACACGGGCACCACGCATGCTGTTCAATTTTTGTATGCAACAGCCAGCCCCAGTATTCAGAAATACCTTCTTCAGCTGCATTAAAAAAAAAAAAATCCCCCATTGTCAGCAGGCTGAACTTTAGTTAAATCTGTCTAAATTAGCCCGTTTGTCACCAACTGTTGTGGAACATCTGTCACTTGGAAATAGAGATCCCTGTAGTTTCAGGTGGAAACTAGCAGTTTGGCTATCTGGTTTGTTCCTGTAATGTGCTGAATGTTGAACTTACAGAAATGACAATAGGTCTGGCTTCAAAACATGAGTCTCAGAGTGATAAAGTCACAACAATGGCCTGGAAGAAGAGAGTTTCTGGCACGTCTGGCCATTGAGGACAAGGTCAGCAAAAACACAGGCTCAGGGAAAGGTGTTACACGCTGTGGATTTTATAAGAACAAATTTTATGAGCTTTCCAGATGCTCCACATTGGTTATTTTATAAACATCATAAACATTGGCCATTATTAGCATTAATGTCTTATTAAAATTCTCTGCAAACTTGCTATGAACAGATGGATGATGTTTTGCTTTACACGTGTATATGCCTAAGATTACTAAACATGGAGAATGTGAAATGAGCTTCCCCTTTTCAAGAATTTTCTTGTATTTGAGTTGATCCAAGGAATGTTTTATGCCTCCTCTTCCATTGTTTTCTCACAGCCCTATCTAATGAACTACAATATGTCAATTTATGAAGAAGAATCTGAAAATACTAGGTGTCCAAAATAAGAATGTGGTCTATTAAATACTGCAGAGTGACAAAAAGCACTTCTGCTGTTCTGCAGTAAGGATCCAAAAGTCCAGTGTAATGCTGCAGCTCTGTGTCCATTTGACATAGATATTACAATATTTTTAAAATACTATATGTCGCTCCTCTGTTGTGATCTGTGTCAGATGTCCTAGTCTGAGCTGACCACTCTGGGCCTTCTTTGCAGTGAGCATAGAAAAATAAGCATTTCCAGAGGATAAGTCATCAGACCCACCTTGTAGTGCTCTTCCAGCAAGATGAATCATCCTTTGGAGATGCCGTTTTTTTTTTCTCTGCTGCCCATAGAGGACTCTTAGAGGGCCTAGCTCAGAACCAGATGTCCGACTTTCACATGCATAGTCTGGGGTCAATTAATCCCACTTACTGTGTTCAATCTTAACACAGAAGGACATTGCATAAGGGAAGAACTTGGAGTTAGGTAAAAATGCCAGCGTTGTAGCAGTAAATAGTATGGGGAGTGAAGAATAGATAAGTTAAGCAAATGGGCTTGAAGTGCACTCACCTGGAACACATATGCCGTCTATGTGGGTCTCAGTATAAAATACTTTCTTATTAATGAGGATTAGTGTGGCCAGAACATTTCAGCTTATTGGCCCAGACACTAAAGAAGTACAGGTATTGAAATTCCTGCTACCTATTTCTGCCTGCAGGTATTTAGAAGATTACCAAGCGGATTACCCCTAAAAAATCGGGTCAAGTGTTCAGGACTTGAATTAATTACCTAACCAAGATACTTGTGCCAGGATAATCAGCAAATAAAGTATAATACTGCTGTCACACCATCAACTTACAGCCCCTGATTTAAGTTCTACAGGGATTCTTAGCCTCCTTATGGTGTTTCTTCAGTTATTTAAAGGATAACGAGAGAAAAATGTCCATTTTCTACTTTTTATTAAGTTAGTTAGTTTTCCTAGATTTGAATCTATGGTTAAAATATGGACCGTTCCATCTTTGTGGTTTGATTTCTAAATTTTTTTCACTTTACTTGCACAGCACCGTTACATGTGACACTGCTCCCTGCCTTTCCATGCATCTCCTTTTAATTTCCTCCCAAACCACCTTTTCAGCCTAAGGATTATGCATGTTGATCCTCATGTTTAAGAAAAATGGAAGCCCTGGAAACATCTGTGTTTTTTAGACTACAGCAAAGATGCAATTCTCTCCTTTGACTTTCTCATCCCTACACAGTAAATTTCATCTGCTTCTTATCGAGGTTTCAAACTACTTTGTGCAGTGTCCCTAGACTTTTTCAAAAGTACCTATAGGTGAATGAAGAGCTAAAATCCCATATTCAAATATAAACTTGTTATCTCAAGGGCCAGACTTACAGTGGGATGGAAGTACCCCCAAACACAGATAGATAGACACACAGCATAATTAACAGAAGTGCCCCATGGTTGGGTACTGAGCATGTTATTACATTCAGTTGGTCTTTTTTGTCAGCCTTACTAATGGATGTATCTTGAAGGGGCATAGACATCAAGTTCATATCAGGGGCTATGAATCAGTCTCTCATGTGCTATGGGGGAACAGTGGGAGGGTGTTTTTTGTCCAAGAGCATTATGGACAGATTACTTGCTTGTCACATGGTAGCTTTCACTTCCATTCTGTCCATGGCCTTCAGCAAATTTCAGTGCCTAATGCCTGGAACGATCTTTTGGGCAGATATCTTTAAACACCCTGAATGCTAGGGAAGGAACTGAACCTAAGCCTCCCTCCTTCCAAGAGCATGCTAAATGGTGAGGTCAGATGCTCTGAAAGGGAGTGTTGATCTCCCATAGGGTGTTTGGCAGAAGGCTTTCAGGCACCTCATCCAGAACAATCCCAGCTGGAGGAAGTTGTCTCCCTGTTTCCTATTACACGGCAAAATGAGAACGTCTATGGCAAATCTCCATCCAGGGGATCTATGTGCATAGACTATCAGCTAGTTACAGCAGTGACCTTATATGTCCTCCCAAGTGTGAAGCCCTTCCCCTGTACATTGTAGAAAGCCTGAGCTTTAACCCACCACAGTTAATTACAGATAATCACTAGAGACTTACAACCTGTGTAAAAAGCCTGAAGGTGTGGATAGACACAGGTTTATCCTAGAGGGCAAGTTGGAGTAGAAACCTGCAGTCATTTATTCCACTGTAACTAATAACAGAAATGTCCTTACCTCATGGTGTACATGAAGTTACTCAAAAGGGAAGCCACTCCCCAGCAACCTTGAGATCCCTCTGTGCGTTGATTGGCGTTAAGGAGAAGAGAGGTGCTGCAGGTTCTCACCCTACTTGACAAGCAGTAGTTAGTTCATTGGCTCTCAGTAAGCAATTTTTAAAACTAGGATGTAGACCTCTAAATCACTTAGACCTATCTAAAAATGGCCATCCTATATTTTATTCACAATGGGTAAGTGACAACCTTACTGTTGGCATTAGGCAAGCCAGTGGCAGTCCAAAGTAGCAGTTCCCAGCACTCAAACTGGGCCAGTAGGCCATCCTGGTATTTCCAGGAGACCTGATGGACAAGCTACATGCTGACACCTTTTTTTTTCCATTTCAGCTACTAAATATCATGTCATCACAATAAGCAGTAAAAGCAGAGCTGTTACAAAGTTTAGTACATTTTATAAGTGACAGGATGCAATCTTCACTAGAACTGACAGAGTATTTGTACTGAAAATAGATTTTGCCACTAGCTGAAACCAAAATGTCAGTATCTTTTTCTTGGTACAGCTCTAATTCTGATCAGGGATTAAAACCTTGTAGTTTGGGGAAGCTTATGTAGTCTTAAAATATGAGAATTCGTATCTATGGTTAAAAATGACATTATTAATTCTTTTTTTAAAAAAAGAAAAGACACAGCATCTAAGTGATTCCCTACTTTTTCCTGGACAGCAAGCTGGCTTCTGAGAAGGTCAGAAAAAACACAGCAATTTTCATTATGTCACCAGTGCACCTTTGTCACAAAAGCCATGGTGATGGCAGAGAAAACAAACAAACAAACAAACAAACAAACATGCAAAAGTGTGTATGAGTGGTATCCCAGCTTTGCAAGGAGTTTTGATCAGAGTGATATGCTGTGGTTCTCTGAATCTAACAGCTCCTGTGTAGGTGTACTCCTGCACTGGTAGGGGTGAGGAAGGATGTGGGGAAGCATCCAGGGCAACTGGAGTATAGACAACAAGTAAGCAAGTACACAACATCATCAGCAAGAAATTCATGACAACTCTATGTGCCATCGTCTACTTTTATTTTTTGAAAATGATCTTAAGATCTGAACTATGTAGTCCACATCCATTCTTCTTGTATATATTCTTTCCATCTTGCTACTGAGAAAAGATAGTTTTCACTCCACAGTTCAATATCTGGGTGCCTGTCACTTCTTTCTGATGCCAGCAAGCTTGTTTGCTTTCTTGTACTCTTGGATAGTATCTAAAATGTACCTGAAAGAGAGATACACATCTCTCAAGAAGTCCTGGAACCAAAGAAACCTCAACCTGGGAAATTATGCAATTTATCAACTTAACTTGTTGCTGAGCATCCTTAGCACTTTTATTCATGATACAGGATCTGAGGCTAAATACACCTTTGAGTTTACTCAGTAGGGCTATTCATGAAGAAGAATAAAATCTCTGGGGAGAAAACTCTGTTTTTGCCCCCTTGGAAAGATCAGGATTGTCACCTCGAGTTTCCCTTCTCTCCCTGCTGAAGGACCTTAGTGGCATATTGCAGTTCTCTGACCTTTTATCAAATGGCAGAGATGTATCCAACACGTTTCCATCTCTTCTTGCCCCCCCAAAATTGAAGAGAAATAATTCTGAAGGGAAGTGTATTCTAACAGACTGAATAAAATTATCCTTTCTTCTGGATTGTTCATTTTCATTCTCTGATCTCTCTAGATATGACTTAATCTGCTTTAACATTATCAGTGCTTTCACAGACAGAATCTGAATTTTAACACACACACACACACAAAAAAAAAAAGAAAGGAAAGAAAATGTTAAAAATCCTTTTTGAGCTTTCTTCAAAAATGGACTGGAATAAGTTTTGTTTTTCTCGTTATAGTTTTACTTCAAAAGTTCCACTATTACTTTAAAAGAGTTAGGGTTTTCATTGATACATTGGTGATTACTAAAATCACCATTTTACTGGATTTGCCTTAAATACCATACTGCAGTCTTTTTTCCCAATAATCCTTCAACTTTTTAGCATATCCTCATAGCACTATAAATGCAGCTGGCTTCATTACTGGGGTGCTAGTTAAAATTCTTTTAGAGGTCTGACTTTTTATATGCATTCATGCTTTCTGAGTATTCTTTCAATTGCTCTGCATTAATAACAACTTTTAAAAAAATTTTCCTGCTCTTTAGTTGTCCGGTCTTATAGTCTTTCTTTCTTTTGCCAGTGACTAATTCAAAAATAGGAGCTTACTTTATGTGCAATTTTTAGGTCATCATTAAGCTCTTTGTGATAGAGATTGAGTCATATAATGTGTTTTTACAGTGCAGCCCAGATCTCAGTTGGTGTCGTAGAGTACCACTATAATACAAACAAAAACATTAATCATTCACGTCATTAGTTGCCACTATTGCTTTCTACCTTGATGTATCTCTAAGAAAAAAAAAATACAAAATAACATCCACAATCCATCCAGTCCCTTTTGATTAGCTCATTTAGTAGGCGTGCTGTTTGCTTTCTTCTATACTGATAATTTGTCCAGTAAAGCTCAGCTGGGTATCTCTATTCTTCTTTACTTGTCCTCCCATTTCCCATCTCATGTACACATGTTCTGAAAAGCATATCTATCCTGGATGCATCTGTTGTGGTAGAGAATAGAGATGAAAGACTCCATTTCTATTTTGTTTCGCATTCTTATAATTCCTCCCTGTTTTCTGGCAGTATAAGCCTTTGTGGTTGCAACCTGTAGTGTTACAGATAGCTTCTTCCTTTGTACTTCATATTCTTTGGATTGCTTTGTTCCTTCCATTGTCTGTAGCTTTCACTCCACCTGAAGTCAATAGGAATCTTGGTATCGATTTAAGTGTGGCCAGAATTTCAGCAGAAGCTCTTGTCCTGTTATTTTTAAGACTTTTCTTTTCTTTATGTAGGCCATTAAATATACATGGTGCTTTACAGCAGAATAAAAGAACTCTCTCCCAAGAGATTTCTGTCTAAGACCCCATTTTCACAATTCATCCCACTCACCTGAATCCTGCAGGATCTCCTAGGTTATGTAGCAAGGTTCAAAGAAAAGAGGCATGTGCTCGAATCACATGGAAATATGTGCTTGTGCTTAAGCTGCCTTGCTGAGCAGGGATAGAGGGAAGGGCCTGATGAGAGGTGACCTGTAAAAGTCATGTGGAAATGAATGATAAGAGATGAGAATAAGGCAAGGACAGAAAGACGGAGGTTTCACCCAAGAGGTTTTCTGAATTGCCACATACTTTGTGGCCTACACATCTAAAACTGCTCAGGCTGCTTCTAAGTGAATGAATAAACCTTGTAAATATGAATATGAATATGAATAACCTTATGCAACTATAGTCGGTTGTAGTGTTTACTCCGTTCAGTAGGCCCAACACTTGCTTCATGTCAAATCATTGGATTTGTCCCAAATGGTGTAGTTCATGGTGATGACAGAGATGTTATGGGGGCAGAAAAAGATGGGAGTCTGGGAAATGGATAGAATAAGTGGGAGGGGAAGATGGAGTCATGCAACAAGAGGGAGCAAAAATCCGTAAGTAAGAAGAAAGGAGGCAATAAACAAAAAGATAAGGGGACAATTCATGGTGGGCCAGGAAACATAAGGTATGGCAAGCAAATGGAGAAGTAAATGTTCCCACAAAAACATGCGTGAGACAACTTTTTTTTTCTTTTCTGTTTTGCTTGCTTTCTTCAGCAAAAGAAAACATATATGTCTAAAATAAATATAGCCTTCCTGATATCCAAGGAACATCCTAAGCTGCAAGATCCCTGGCCAATTATCACTTGGAGAGAGTTGCCTCACTTAGTGGGACCTGCCGGGCTCAGTCATCATCTCAGTTCTTCACCATTTTCAGTTCTTCATCTCAGGGTTCCTTTGAGTTTTTTGTTTTTGTTTTGGGTTTCTTTCCTTTTTAGTTCATTTGTTTTTCTTTTTCTTTTTCTTTTCCTTTTTTTTTTTTTTTGCAGGGTGGGGGGGGGGAGGTGGGGGTTACCAAAATAGTTGTTCCTACTCTTGCTGTTTTTAAAACTGAGAACTGAAAGTAAGGTTCACCAAACAATAAATAACAATAAGAACAGCTAATTAAATGCAGTGCATTGGGGCTGGTTTATAATCTTGTCAAACTGATGAAGAGAGTGACATTCACTTAATCTTCCTTCGAGTTAGTGAGCTTTTCTGTTGTTGATTTTGTTCTTGTCGATGGTAGTGGTGTTTTGGTTTGATTTGCTTTGTTTTTTGCTTTTGTTTTCTGGATGTCAAGATAAGGTCCATAAAATGTTATGTAATATAAGATGGTGGCATTAAAAGAGCAGGTACAGTACATTTGTACCTACCCTACTGGGTTGTGCTGCCATGATGTCAGGTTCTTGTTTGTTGAGAAATGACATGGAGGTGAAGTGGTCTTGTTGAGTCCAAGTGATTTATCACATGGCACAGTGCCAGCACTTGCTGTTACACCAAGCTGTCAGTTTCTTTGTTGTAAATTAAACCACGTTTCACAACCTAAAAGATTTTCAAAGCTTATTTTGTAGACAGATTTTCTAGCAATACCTTGCAGGGCAAACTGTGCTATATTTAATCAGTGTGTATTTTTATTTCCAAGTATAACAAGGTATATTCTCCCATTTCTGGAACCATTAATTGTTGATATTCATACCTCAGGCAAGTAGCAGTGCAATTTTCATTATAAATCCTGCAAATGGGGAGTTTTCAGTATCCCCATAATGCCCCTTCTTTCCCTTTTCTTCACTGTTTCTTAGCTGAAAAAAAGAAGGGAAAAGAACAGCTGCTAACACTGAGGTTGGATCTTTTTACAAGGCAAAGAATTATCACTTGTGCTGTGGAACAAGCATTTGGGGGATTGTCCTTCATCTAAGTGAGAAAATCTGCTTATTATATTATGAAAAGTGATTTCTTCCTGCATCACTCCAGTGTAGACCACTGATGCCCACTCAGCCTCTTAATAACCCCCAACAGCATGTTGACTAATACTAGTCTGAGTCAGATGGATGAGCAAAGGGAATGGGGACAGCAAAATACACAGAGGTTGATTCTTTTATTTTATCTAATTTATGTTAGGTGTATGTGTATGTGTAGGCTAAAGCTAAATAGGTAGATATACATAATGTTATGTACTTACAACTCAGTACTCACATTTTCTTAGAGCCTTTTAAACAATGAGGTATATCAGCAGAGAGGGGCACTGACAGCTTTCTGTGTGAGAAGCACAGCAGTGTTCACGTAGCAAATAGGAGAGCCACATCCATGAAGCTAGGAGAGCACCAGGACGTGGGACGCTGTCATCAACCCACATACACCTCCTCCTGGTCTCCAGGAAAGAGAAATCTAGAAACAATATAGTAACTCAGGAAGAGAAAACTTAGACTGTTTCTCATTCTTTCTAGTGTTCAGGTAGGTGATATAGGGTAGACAGAATGTAAAAACATCCTTCTGCCTCTGGTAAGCATTTTCCCGCACAATTTCCATACAGTTTTGGGTTTCGTGCTGGCAAAGTAGTTTCCCTGAAAGTACCTTTTTGTGGAGAAGAGGGTTTGCTGCTCTGGGGAAACTCAGCACATTGTGCCAGTTAGCCTCAGTGAATGAGAACAGTCCCTGAGAGGTTTTGATCGTTCGTACAGATGTTGGCAGTAGCGCAAGTGAAGGGATGGCAGCTTTGCAAACTCACTCCCCGCAGAGCAGAACAATCTGAGAGGTAAATCACTGGAGGCACCGTTCCCTTGGCCTGTCCCAAAAGGTAGAAATTAGAGATAAAATAGAGAAGCCCTGTGGTTTTCTCCTTTACCATGCCCTGTCTTAAGACTAGGCTATATTCTAAGGAACCTACACCCACACAGACAGCAAGGAGACCAAACAATAGCCTGCTATTTTCTTATGGAGTTGCAGCCTTCTTTTTGATGCACTTTCAACTTTTTCTGCTTGTTTTGCTTTTTGTTTTGTTTTGTTCAAAAAAAGAAAGCAAACCGGGCTGGCATTTAATTGTGGAAGATAAGTGATTTTGCATTGCTTTTAAAATCTCTGCCTTCATTATAAAAACCTACAATGACATTTGCTTAACTATCCAGCTGATGACCATTGGTTCATTTTAATTTAGGCTCCAATCCTTGCACTATGTGCAGTCCTTTCCAGGGTGACATTTCCAGCTTTGATGGTTCCCTCCTCTGCCAGTCAGAGTCAGTCATATCTGTTCCTCCCCCTGTGGCATGTGAATTGGATAGAAGGGAGGGGCTGCAGTCTTTCAGCTGTAAATATGTGGGAAAAAAAAATCTTTTCTGAAAGTAAGCAATATCATAACCAAGAGGCTGAGGGTTTGGCCCACAATAATTAAAAAATATTTCTTTCATTAATCTGCAATCTATCTACAATTTCTCTTGTTGATGTCATATATCATTTGCCTACGTACACTTTTAGCTTTGGACTTTATGCTAAGGTCTGTTCAGCATTTTACCAAATGCCTTTCAGGACTGTTGCCAGAAATATGCTTTTTTTTTTTTTCTATCCAAAATTGACCTGGAGACTCTAATTCATTCACTTATAGCATCTAGCCTTGACTACTGTAATTCCTTGGTTTGCTGGGCTTGGAGCCAAATCGATTGGCAGACTCCTACTTATTCAGAATTCAGCATCGAGGCTTCTGACCCAAAGCATGCCAACTCTATATCCTCCCTGTGCTGCGAATCTGTATTTGAAAAGCATGTTATACATTTACTATAACAGTTTCCTTTACACTGTAATTTTATGGGTGGGATTTTTCTTTTATCCTGTGTGTCAACTGTTGTGCTCTTACAGATTTTTTTTCTGAGCTAAATTGCCATATATTCTACTCTCGCACTTACAGTAATTTAGTGCAAAGCCCTTTTCATCCTGTATCCTAAATTGGTGGAATTTTGAGTGAAATTCTATATGAAATCTGATTATTTTATCTGTCAGTGAAGACCTTTTGTTTTTATTTTAACATGTTGTGTTTCAGTTTCTATTTTGCTTCATTTTTATTGTGGTGTCATAAAGGATTTGGTTGCTGATGTTGTTTATTATTCCACAAAAGAAATTAAAAATGATCGTGCATACATGGCAGCTGATAACACAATTGGCAAAGGAAAAATTGGTTACCTCTTGTCTCCTGAACACAAGGAAGAATTTCAGCCTTCACTAAATTGTATTTAAAATAGCCTGCTTGATAAATGTAAGGGAGAGTAAAAACTGTTCTCTCTGCCCCTTGATCTGCAGATGTGGCTGTATATTGGTTCTCATTTATTTCTCTTCTTCTCCAGTAGTATCATTTTCAAATAACCTGTATCAAATTGTCTCTTCCCATGGAGATATTCTAGTTTTCCCTTTAATCCAATCTTCCATGAAAATCCTACTGGCATAATTTAAGGGATTCTTGTTGGTGTTGCTTCTAGTTTTTCTGGTTGTTTTTACATTTACACTTGATAACAATACTCTATTCCGGTGGCATGTTTTATGGCAATAAAAACTGAGATTTAAACTTACATTTAATATGCTTATACCTCTAATGAAGTGTTTTCTAGTTACACTACAGTTGTTAAACATTGAAACTTTCATATCATTCTAGGCTTAGATGTTTGGGTCTTTTTCATTATTTATAAATCAGCAGAAAAACAATTACATAAATTCCTTTGTCTGAAACATGCCACATAAATTACCAGCCACAGAATAAGTCATTAGGAAAGATGCAATTATTTATACACTGTAAGTTATATTCATAGGAAAAAAACAATGACATGGCATGGACCCTTCCAGAACAATGTGTTTTTTTGAAACCTAATTTAGTAAGGAAACAGCTTTGCATATGGTCAATGAAAATTTGATATAGCATGGAACTTACCAGCAGATGTTTGACAATGAATATTTCATGCTACTTAATAATTCTACTTACTAGTCACAGTTGATAGTGCAGTGCATCCTAGATCTCAAGGTGCCTTAGAGAGATAGGCACGACCTATTATTTCATTTTGGAAATTTCCTTCTGGAGGTCAGGCAACAGTCTGAAAATCATGCTCAGCGGCTAGACTGGGAACAACTGTTTCACTTAGATTCTGCAGATACCGGCCCCAAATGTGGGGCCTCTCTTTGGCCAAATCTTACACAGGCATGGAAGAAAAATGAGTTAACTGGAGAGCTTCTCAGATAATATAAGCTCTCCCAGCTTCCCCTTGTGGGCTCATACTGCCAGTGTACTTATCCATACAAAGTTGTTCCTGATGAGGGATAGGTACATCAAGTCTTGTCTACCAATTAGCCAAAGCACAGGAGTTATTCCATATTTGGGCTTTCAGGTTGTCTGTGGGAGAACAAATGAATCTCAATACAATGTAAATTAACCTACAAACAACCTAATTAACCTAACCTGTGAACTTGCAGAATGCGTGTATGCTAGGTTGGCAGCTCATAAAACAGTAATGTGGGATTTTGGTACAGTACAAGGAGACATGAAACTGCTTTCCTGTACTGTCAAACCATGGTCTAACAATGGTCTTGACTGCTCTTTAGCTCTAATGTCATGCTTGGAGACCTTTTAGGTTGGCCATTCCTAACTGCTGTTTGTAACACTTCATAACCTAAGATGTTGTTTATATTTAAATTGCTGTATACGTGTTGATAATTTCTTAGAATACATAGCAGTGGACACTGGTTTTTGACATATATGATTTTTTTCTTTTTCCTTAAGGCCTAAGAGGTCTTTTCCCTTAAGGCTCAGGAGTCAAGACTTGTGTCAGCCTGAGGACTCTTGACTGAGCTCAGAGTATGACTTTGCTTTCACACACATCCTTTCAGAAGTGAAGCAAATTGAGCACAATATGCACTAATGTGTGAGAAAATGGGAAGAGCAACTCAACCTAACTGTAGGCATAAAGAACTTTCTAAATCTAAGTTACTGTTAACTAACATGAGTTACAACGGGCATTTAATATTCTCCCCTATGGTTGCCTTATTATCCTTTGCTGTCTGTTGGACAATATTTCTTTACACTCCTTGATTTTTAGCATGTCTAGTATTCACAGTATTCTACTTCCTTTTTTTTTTTTTTTTTAAATACTTGACAGTTATGTAAGTGAGGGAGATTCTTTTTCTGCTTTTCATTTTGTTTAGTGCCGCTATGCCCAAAAAACTCTTCGACATCTTCCTATCTTGCGTTTTCACTGAGGATAGTTTCTGAAATGATCAGATAATGACTTTTGATATATCTTAGCACCTGTTCACAGAATGGAAATTAAACACTTCAAAGTTCAAATGTTTTTCAAAATTCAGATGCTCTTATTAATGTCCATTAGTAGAAAATGGAAAACCAGCTCTTTCTCATATCTTTGTGATTCTTTGTGAATCTTTTCTACTTGAATTTCCACTTGCAAACTAAAAACAGGTTGTTAATTAAGCACAATTTTCTGAGCATCTGGGTCATCAACACAATGATAATAATTAAATTCTAGACTGAGTTTCTATACACATAATAATAGAGTGTTTTAGCATTTTCATTCTTTTCAAATTAATTGAATAAATATACACCTCATAACTTCCTTGATACATCCCCCCTTCATTCCAAGAAAGTTCTAATATGCAGAAATTATAGTATCTCCAATTAAAACCTGAATGAATCACAAATGGATCAGATCATCACAGTACTTTTGAGTCAACTTCTTTAGTATAAACAACATATAAGATTTAATTTTGAAAGAAGACATTTATTTTTTTTAGAAGTTAATTAAGTAACCATGATGGTTGCAAATAAAATATTCCATATACAGAATCATAGAATCATTTAGGTTGGAAAAGACTGAAGATCATCAAGTCCAACCATCATCCTAACACTACCAAGTCGACCACTAAACCATGTCCCTAAGTGCCACATCCACACATCTCTTAAGTATCTCCAGGGATGGTGACTTCACCACTTCCCTGGGCAGCTTGTTCCAATGCCTAACCACCCTTTCCATGAAGAAAATCTTCCTAATACCCAATCTATACTTCGCCTGGTGCAAGTTGAGACCATTTCTTCACGTTCTATCACTTGTCACCTGAGAAAAGGAGATAACTCCCACCTCAATGCAGCCTCCTGAGTCTGTAAGTAGCTTGCAAAAGTAGTAAAAAAGAGAATAAAAGTGTTCCTATTCGATTTGAATGAGGTTATTTTTCAGATCTAAAGGTGAAAAATCTACAAGTGACTTACTAGGTGACCTCACCATTTTAAGGAAGATATATAGCAAGATCCTTCACATATGTGACTAGAGAAGAGAAAGAGAGAAGCTCTCAAGCAACTCAATGAGAGGCCAGATCAGAGGTCCTTACAGCACTTCTACTGCCTTCTCCTTCAGTGAAGAAAGGAAGAAGAAGGTGATGAAAGCACAGCTTTGCAAAACATTGAACATTATTTCGGCCCAAGAATCTAAAGAGGTCAATATCCAAGAAGCTTGTCATAGACTTGAAGCTTTTTAGAGTTTCACTTCATAGGTCAGCACAGCTGCTCACTCAGGAGCGCAGCCCAGGTCATTTGTAAAAATCTGGCTTTCATAATGGTCTTGTAGTCAACAGTGCCAGGATGAAAGCAACTTACATCTTGGCCCAATCATTTGTAGCGGGGTCACTGCTGTGGAAGGACAATATTGCTTGTAACTAGAATGAAGAGAAGGGAAATAGGGTCGGGAGAAAAGGTTCTGGTTTAGGATGAACAAATAGTTAAAAACTTAAGGATCTTAATTTCCCCAGATAATTGTCCTAAACAATGATGTCTGGCTTCAGAATGAATTCATTAGAGTTGAATGAGGGAAGCCCATTTCACATCTCTTCCTCGCACAAAAATGTAACTGTTCATATACATAAAAATACATAGGCCATGGACACAGGACAAAATGGTCTGCAACAGGTGAGCTTCTATATATTAAATAAAGGAGGAGAAGCAGCTGCAGTTACATTGTGCAGCATTTAAATATGGTTTAGTGTTTCCTATTTGCTGGCAATTTCCCCCTGTTAGTTACCTACTCTTGCAAGCAGAACCTGCTTTTCTTTCGTGCTTTAGTTTGTTCAGTCAGCTCATCTGTACACAGCTGCCGCAGCGGAACACTTCAGGTTTATGCCTTGAGTGTCATGCCTATACCACAAACACAAGGGCACATGGCTGCACAGAAGGTTATAGCAGGCATCACTGGGAAGCAGCTGCATGCATGTTCTTTGGTACGTAGTTATATGTAGACTAAAGTTATGGAGACAGACTTGAAGGCAGACATCTCCAACATTGATAAAATGTAAGTACAAAAGACACATAATTGGATGGATATTGATGATGTTGTTTCAGTAATGACATCATCCATAGACTCCTAGTGTCTTTGCTTTGCTTCTCTATAGTGATCACAACATAAATTGCTTGTCTTGTTTGACTTCCTTGTTCACCAAAGTTGAGCAGATTGTCGCCGTTTTCAACGCTTCTACCAGACAAAAAGCTTGGGACCATTTCTCGAAAGCCCAGCGAAAGAACATAGACATTTGGCGAAAGCATTCTGAGGTTGGTGATTTTATTATTACTTTCTATCCATCATCTCACAGCTGGATTGACACAGAATGAGTGTGATTTTAGCTGGACATAGAGTATTCAACAATATTTACGGCTACCATTTTAGCTGTTAATCAACTGGCCATTATACAAGCTCATCTACATTATGAATTGCTCCCATTGCTCTCATTATGATAATAGTCATTAAATAACACTAAGATAGAGAGCAGTGTGTTTTTATTTTTCATGCAAGATTTGGGAAATCGTTGGAGGAATATGTTTACTATATAAAATAATGAACTGAAGTAGTGAAATTAGTAGCACTATTTTCAACTAAGGATAGAATTAAGAATTATTTAAGAAAAACATCTTTGTAGGAGTCATCATGACCTGGTTCTAAAAGAAGGATTCTATGGCACAAATTTTTTTCTGGTTGTACCGTCATATGGTCATTGTAAGATACTTTGCCTGAAAACAAAATAAGAGAATTTCTTTCCTAAATAATGACTTAAGCATACTCAGTCCAGAATTATGGCATACTTCTTCCCATTTGTTTTATGTTTGTCTTTAAAAAAAATAGAAAAATAAATAAATCATTTGCATTGATTCTAAGTATATTGCTTGCAAAGAAAAGAGTATAAATGTAATCATAATACCACAAGGATTAGCATACATGTGTGACTGTCATAAGCATGAGCAGAGGAAATAGGATTCTAACTCTCTTTGCTGCAAGTGGCAGCAGAGGAAGTGATAGACCTCATCTTGTGTTTTGGTCATCCAGCTTTGGTTTTTAATTCAGTATATACGCTATGAGCCTGTATGTTAAAAAGTAAGTACCACTGTCTTTGTTTTCTCTCTCTCGTCTTCCTTTTTTTTTTTTTTTAATTATTTTTTTTTAATATGGGCAACTTACATACACTTGGCTTACCTTCATGTAGTACAGTATGTTGATTGTTAGTGTGAAGGTCCTTTAAATGATTTTTCTCTGTCTCAAAATAAAAACTTTAGAAGGTAAGGTGCACTTATTTAATTATTTTGTAGTACACTTGTAAAATAAGTGTTGTACACTTAGTTTGAGAAACACTAAAGTGCTGTGATATAAATCATTTGGATAACATTTTAAGTGCCCATTAACTAATGCTAAATTACAGTTGAATACCAATGGCACTAAATGTAACATCCACATGAATACCAAATGAATTCTTTATTATCAGTGCTATTATGGTGAATACCAAATGACTTCACAATAATGGGACACTTAAAATAAAATGTTAGCATAATTTATTGCTACAAACTGTATTTTGCATTTTGTTCACAAATATTTCATAAAAGTAGTGGATAAAGCCTGAGTTTAATTCAAAATTGAGAAGTTGGGGTTTGATATTTGTCTTATCACTCAGCAAGTTATGAAAGTATGGTTTGTTGGCAGTTTATTTCAATTATGTTAAGATGATCCCGTCTTAAACCAACTTTCCGTAAAGGGATGTGGTGTATCATTGATTTACTGGCTTCTAAATCTTTAATAAAATGAAATGTTTAAGGGTTGAACTTTCCAGAAATGTTAATTCACTACTTGCTTTTTCAAGTATTATTGCCTTTTGTTTTTCTAACAGGAGGATATTAAAAGCAATTCAAAAACATGTGAAGCCTCTCACTGAACCAACAGATTTTAGAAATGCCTGTTTTTCAGATGTAAAATATAACAGAAATGTACAAAATGGCATCTTTGATTTAAATCATACTGTCTAACCATGACATTATCTGCTGATTTGTTTAATTATCTGATCACCTACCCTTGTGTTCTGACTTTAGGAAAGCTTTGCTAGAAACCCAAGCCCAGAGCAAACACTCATACACATTGACGTTCTCCATGAAAGATTATTGGCTTTGCTGATAGCATAGAAATTGATGCACCAAGGACTTTTATCCCCTAAAGAGGGAATAAATGTAAGCTTATGTCTGCTCATGTATGCAGTCAATATTCCCCAGTAAAAAGTGCAGGTGGCATTTTCCAATAAGGAAATAAGCTTGCTAATTTCTTCCAGAGATGCCACTTATTGCATGAGACACTAGTTGAGAATTTACTATTTTAATCACTTTTTTTTTTAATTATTGTATAAAAGCCCACTAATTAGCTTCCTTGCCTTTGCTGTGATTAATGGACATGTATACATCTATCAGAGTATTTGAGACCTCCTGATGAACCAAGGGTACAACTAAAGGGAAACGCCTTTCCTTTTTTCATCCAGTCCCTCTCTGATAGCTTATTGTTAATTGCATGGAGCCGTGGTTGGGCTCTTCAATAACGTTCCTCCTTCCGTGCACCTCTTTTTTGTTTCAAAGATTTCAAACCTCCTCTTTGGGAATTAGACTCTTTGTCGTCAGAAAAATTAGCTGTCTGCAGGCTGAAAAGGCCTACACTAATCACAGTGCAGCATCCCTGTGTTACACCTGACAGGATTATTGGGACAAAATAGAGTTCTCTCAGTCTTCTCAGTGCTGCCTTTAGAAAGCCAGCCACTACACCAGCGCCAGCCTTTCTGACGAGAACAAAGACTGTCTAGGTTCCCACAAAGCCCTCATGCCTGATCATTTCCCCAACGAAACGTGCACAGGTTTCCTACACCCTGCCCTTGCAGTGGTCACCCAGAGACCAGTCAGTTGTTTCCCACCAAGACGCAGGAATTTTCAGGACAGACTAAGGCACTTTTAGGGTGCAGTTAATCTAACTTCATTTTGATAGTTACGTTATGGATAGGAATTGCTTAAAGGTGCTAGGGTTTTTTATTTTTCTATGAAAGGTGTCTGTAGGAACTAATTTTAATGGAGAAACCTACATTAGACCAGGGGAATCCTACCCCAAGTAACAGTGAGAAACAAGAATTCTTTATACCTTAAACAGGCTAGCAAGTTATCAGTCAGCTTTATATACAGTTTTAAGCATTATCATTACTGCTAAAACATTCTTCTATGTTTAGCAGAACTAAAGATCACTTGAAATGGAGACCCACTTTTTCTCTTGTTTCCTCTGTTAAATTCAGTTCTTCCACGTGAAGAATTCCCTGGGCTACTGTTCTTATAAATATTCATAGCCAAATAAATACAATTACAATGGTAAATCGTGTATAATTAAAAATAAGAGCAGTTTTAAAAGCAGATACTATTGATAAAGCAGTGACTTTATGTAAGTTAATACTGACAAAAGGTTGTTTTGGATTTTAGGAGCTCCGAAATGCTCACAGTGAACAGCTCATGGGAATCCGCCGGGAAGAGGAGATGGAAATGTCTGATGATGACAGTAGTGACAATCCTAGTAAAAAGCTGCGAGTAGATGATTCAGGTAAAGCCAAATCCTCTCTAATGTCCCCAAGTATATATAGCTGTTGCTTTTTTTTTTAAAGCAAACAAAAACTCACATATGAGAAGTGGCATATTAATAGCTGATTATATAAAACTATCTTATTTTAAATCCTCATAAACTAGTTATCTGAATGATACGAGCTGTGTCTAGGAGGTTTCTGTCACTTGCTATGAAATATAATGATGAAAACTCTCCAATTCTGCCCATGGCTGGAAGCATTATGTTTCTTTAACACGCTGTCTGCAGTCTTGCATAATACTATTTAATTCCACAGTAGTAACAACATCTTACTATGAGAAAAATCGCAATTCTGTTTCAGTCAGTATTTTCTAATACTTACCTTTCTTAACAGCAAATACACAGTAATGTATAACAAATACACTACACCATTTTAACTGTGTGTTTTGTGGAATGAACTTTTAAGGGTACATTTTTCACAATATGGTACTGCATGCTGCATTAATTTGACACACATTAGGTGGCTGTCATGAAAAAAAGAACAAGGGTGATTGTAATGTTTGGAAAGGAAAGCAACTTTTTCAGCCTTCTCCAAGTACATCCAAGATCCAGAGCGGACATTCAAGGACATGGCTCACAAGCTACTAGTTTACTGGTAAAACAATCTGGATAGAACCTTTGATTGATTTCTTAACATTAGCTAACAAAGTTGTGAGAAGTTAACAAGAGTTTGCCTGTTCAGAAACTCATCTTCAGAAGGAAAATTTACAGAAGCTGAAGCCAAAACATGACTGCAAACAGCCAGACAGCAGTGAGCTTTACGGAAGGTAAAGAAGGAGAAAGTAGTACAGAAAGAAACAGTCTGATGATAAGGATAATTTGTGTACCATGTGCACCATGTAGGCACCATATTAAGACAGGAAATAATATAATCCATTCAATGGGTTCCGGTGCTCATAGAGAAGGGTTCTTTGACTCCTCTTGTGACAATATGCTGTGTGAGGTCAAATTACTCCAGAAAGAAAGACCAAAGGAAGGAGTGTCATTGTGGCAAGGAAATTTTTACTACGGCATTTCTCATAAGGGGAGGATTAATGTTTTTTCCTGAAAGGAAAATGCATCAATACAACATGTAAAGAGCAACCTTAATTTTCACATGGCTAATTGCATGGGTTTGAATTTTCTAGAGACTATTAGCAGAATGCTTGGAGCTGCGACAATGGGTCTCTGCAGGCAAAGTACTGCTAGCAATCAGAGATTTTTATGAGTGACTATGTCCAGTCTTATGGAGAAAAGTCAGCAGAATTAACAATAGGAATGTAGAGCCAGAAATACTCACAGCTTGCACTCCAGAAAAGGAGTAATGATGTTTTAAACTGCCATACTCATTGGTCCAGCTGGATTTAACATATGCATATGTAGGGCTGAACTGTGCGGGTCATTCTCTTTGCCTCTGATTAGTAACATCACAAATAGGAAAGCATGTTTAGTTTTCTTCCATAAAAAGGGACATTTCTATCAAATGTTTTGATATCTGAGATTTCTACTGCATTCCAAAGTACTTCAGTTTATTTGTATTGTTACAACGTGGGTACTTGACTCCCCTCAATGACGAGAGTAGCAAGCCCAGTACTTTGTTGCATACTAAATCAAAATTTAGCAATATGAATCCACTTGAGTACTTGTCCATCATTGTCCATTGTACTGTTCATCATCCTCTTGATCTTAGTGGAGATGATCCAGCCTGCTGCACAGAGTCATCCAGTTATAAAATTATTTTTTATAGCTTTCTTCTTCTAACATTACACTCTCAAGTAAAGCACGTGAATTTTATTCATCTGTCATTGACAATAGGGGGAACTTGCTATACCATAAAACGTATTGTGTATAAAATATGGACAAATAAAAATAAAGTAAGAGAAAAACATATTTTTCATTTTTATGTACAGCATTTTTTAAATTGTTATTGGTGTTAGCCACCTTCTCTTTTTCTTTTTCTTTTTTTTTCTTTCTTTTTGAGTATGTCATTCCAGAACCACCTCTTTATCTCACTGGAGTGGCTATTTGTATTCACGTAGTTATTTGTATGGTCAACTTTGTTTTACAAATATCTTTTAAAGAGTCTTTTATCACAAAGAAACAACTCTGCACAGTAAGAAAACATTGGCACTTTCCTTATTTTTAACCCCTTCTCTTAAAATATTTGCCTAAATCCTTAACCGTGGGGAGGACAAGGCTTGAATAACACAAGTAGTATATTGTTCCTCTTCAATTCAAAGACAGCATGCACACATAAAGGCTTAAAAGTCCAACTCCAAAAATGTCAGAAGCAAGCAGACATTATGAATTGATTTGGATAGTTTCAGAGTTTTGGATTGCCTCTCCTGCCATCTTAAGGACTTTCTTGAGGACTTTACTTTTCAGCCTGGCAAATGACTTTCACCATCTATTCAAAGGTGGGAACAACACTGCTGGGAGGTTACCGTCCCCAAACCTACAACAGGTAACAGAAATTTCCCCAGTCTCTAACACCTGTATGAGGTCTTTTTTATTAATTCACCTATTTAAATCATCCCTTGTGTAAGAAGGCATAATTTCAAAATAATTCAACAAATTAGATTGGTTTCTGCGACTTGATTCCATCTCACTAAAGTGTGCAGTTTCAGCAGTCTCCCAGTGTAATTTCTTCTGTTACTCAAGCCTTTTTCATTCAGAAATAACACCACATCTGCAAGCATTTAGATAGTGTGGTGCTGAGTGTGTCACATCTCCTCACAGCTAGACTGAATTAGAATGAAAACTCTTTTCTACAATATCTGAAAACTATCATCGTGAAAAGGAGAGGGTGGATTTCAGCCCCAACATTCGAAAACACAGAGCAGCACATCTAAGTCCTGAGACTATGCGAGGACCTCAGTGCCTCACTATTAATCCAGGCTTGCTGGACTTCAGTTTTCAGAGCAATGTTACAGTGAGCCAAGCCTTTGTACACAACAAATTTCGTGGATTTGGGGTAGATGATGAAAAAGCAGTTAGCAAGAATGGTTTGCATTCTTCCTTCAAGCCGTGAAAGATATTAAGTCATGCAGGAGAACAATTTGTGTTCTGTATTAGAAATCTGCTAATGGCTGTTTGTTTGGGAAAATTCATGTTTGTTTCTTGAGGCAATACAGAACTGCTCAAGAGGGACTCACTGCAAAGTGTATCGCTCTATTCTAGACTCAAATCCTCTTCTTTCATCTGCCAATTGCTCTTCTCCTTCTTGTTGATGAACCTGATTTGCTGATATCATTGACTCAGTGGCAGAACTGGAATAAGAATTGGGACCTTTGGACTCCTGGACTTGTCTTCCGTTCTCTAGTCCATAGTGCAGGGCTGGGGTACTGTCTCCTGCACAAAGACCTTCTGTTCCTCCAGGTGTTTTATAGGTTATTCCACTTTTTGCTAGTTAGTACCCTCCCTTCTCTAGAATGTGCAAGCTGAATGTTCAAGGAAAGGGGAGGCATCACTGCCTGCTTGTTTTGTTGGAGAGCGTCTCAAATTGCTGCCAGGACCTCCTAAACAGCACCCCAGGGAAAAAAAATTAAGTTAGCTGAACCAGCATATATGCCTAATTTATAGGAATTCCTCCTGGTTTCACAGACCAAAGATCTTTTGCTTTATGGGGAAAGCTGGCAAAAGGCTGACCTGGGCAAATCTGACCCGTGGGCACAGCTATTCCTCCAGAATTATGTGTTCTTCAAAATTCAGCCTTTAAACAGTGATTTTTCCACATTGTGTATTTTGGAGTTTGAAAGGGACAAGAGGATTGCTGAAGTAAAGCTGGGAGATTGCTAAGAAAAAAAAATAATGATGATTGGCAACTCAGTTAATACATTTGAAAGTCAGGGTGCAGCTACTGAAGCATTAGCACAGGGGAAAAAATGAGATTCTGCGCTGGAGTCTAGAGGATATAGGAAAATCTTCAGAATGATCAGGATTTATGGATGCTTCATCTCCCACCTGCTGGCACTGGGAGTAAGGATCCACATGTAAAAGCCTCCAAAGTAATTTTAAGAATTAGTGAAGTGAAGCTGTGTGTTGTAGAAAAGAGCTGAAGTTTGGTTTATGCCTAGAAGGCACCTGTAATTTTACTTTTAAGGAGAGGTGGGTTGATCTCTTGCTTTTGCAGTTCTCTGCGACACGCCATTAATTCCAGCTCCAACTTCAGTGACAGACAGCGGTCGGCACTGCGGGAAAGAGAAAATGCACAGTGCTTGCAGAGGGACACAGGAAGGATAGGGCTGGGATCAGAGCCCTGGGCCAAATATACATACCTCACCGCAGGACAAATCAACGAACCTGAGGTATTTCAGTATCAAAGGGAGGCAATGATACTTCTGTTCATTCACCCACTGCCCGTTCTGTCCATGTGGATGATAAACACCTTGGAACAAGGCTGTCTCCAGCTAAACATACTTGGAATAGCCCACACTTTGGGCACTGGAACATTTCACCACCATCATATTACCTGTGACGACACATCTTAATAACATCCTGGGGATTGCATGCAACTAATAAATTGCACATTAAGCAGTGTGTGTCCAGTCTGAACACACAAGACCTCCTTGGCAGGATACCATAACATACCCAAAGTAGGTGCCAAATTTAAACACTGCAGCTCGTGTCTTGAACAGCAGCCTGTATCTTTAAGCACTCTTCTGAACCGATGTGTCCTCTTTGCAGCATCAGCAGTTAGTTGCCATAGGAGACAGTCCGAACAGTGGGCAGTCCATCTGACAGAAGAGCATAAGTCCTTGTGAAAGTCAGGATTTGACAATCGCACCCCTGTGCACACAGCATAAAACAGGCTTTGTGGTATTGTCCATAAGTCTATCCTGAAAGCTGCAAGCCTGGCAAGTCTTCAAGGAAAGCCTGAAACAACACCAAAGTGATCTGCGTGATGCTTATTCATCTTTTCTCTGCAATTCAATCTTCTTTTGCTTTCCTTAAAGCTCGTGTGAATGCAGAGATGCACACATGTAATAGAAACTGTGCTTTATAGCTGGATTAAACTAGTAGGAAAGCTTTCTATAGCTTGTTACAACTTTGAATGGAAATCGTTCAGCCCCAGCTGTGTGGAGCTAAGCTTTGCTCTTCCTTTTCCTCTGGCTGGCCTGGTGTCATGGCACATCTCACATCAGGTCTTCCTCTTCCTACTAATTCACTGGACCAGACATTTCTCCCTTCCTTTCTTGTAAACCTAGTCTTATTTTTCTGTCATTACTTCTCCATTTCATAGCTTTTTAACATCAGAATTTGTGAAAGCAATACTGATATTTAACAAGCCCATAATTTGCCCATCTTCTTTTTAAACACTTGTTGGTAAAGATAATGTAAAATAGAAAGATGTATTTATTTCAAAAATTAATGGGCTCGCATTGGTTTATTCCTCAGATAAATCAATACTCTTTCAAAGCCATTAGCAGCTGGTGCCTTAATCAGCCCTGTGGCAATAAACATATAAACACGTATGCAGAGGAAAATAAAACTTGTTAGCAAAATCTGCTAACCAGGTTTTATAAACTGTCTTGAAAAGAACATATTTTAAATCTGAAGAACTGAATTGTCACTGTACTGACACAGTCCCCTCTCTAGCTGGAGAAGACAGCTGAATAACCCTTTTTGAGCTCTGCAAGTGGCGTAACTTGCCTTCAAATGGAGATACTCTGGACACAGCAGAGACAATCAGCTTTGCTCCCAGGGACCATCAGAGATGATCACTAGAAAGCAGCACAAGATGATTACTCCCTCTACGCAAGGAAAAGTCTGCTGTAGTGTCTTTCACAGCATGGCAGTTCAGAGCTGTTATCATCAGGCAGACTCCAATTTTCTGCCCTAAAATGCATTCCGTTTTTCCCACCACTTTTACAAATATAGGCTGAAATCCAGGAAGCATGTAGGCAAGGGCTTAATTTTATGCCCCCAGTTTTAAGTCCATTTGGCTTTAATAATGCTACTTGTGCAGCTGAATTTAACAGAAATACCTTGATGAATCAGGGCTGGAG
Organism: Cygnus atratus; assembly: GCF_013377495.2. Classification (NCBI taxonomy): domain Eukaryota; kingdom Metazoa; phylum Chordata; class Aves; order Anseriformes; family Anatidae; genus Cygnus; species Cygnus atratus. The sequence goes on along the minus strand of NC_066362.1, from coordinate 177,567,755 downwards.
GTAAGTGCTGTCTGTCTGCCCTGGGGAAAAAAGGCAACCTCAACCTGTCCCAAGTACTGGGTCTTTTCTCTGGGCCAGAACACTGGCTTTGGGATGAAGGTCTATGCAGGTCATGTGGACGCAGCAGTGAAGGGGTTAAAAACCTAACTTTCAATTTTTAGAGGAAATAGACACTTCAAAGACACTCCCCTGACATGGGTTTTAGGAGGATGTCCCGTTAACTACAAAACAAGTCTGTTGTGCTTTGATGCTTTGCAACTGCCAGAAATACTATTATCTAGATTACATTTTATTATGTTTTCTGGGTATTTCATACTGATAAGGTTTTATGCAGGATCATTACATATCAGAATAGATTTAATCCTGTTTTTAGTAAGCTTTAAGGACACCGAGGGATTATTTATGTAATAAGATGCAAAGTTGCTATGGAAAATGCTATAGCAACCTAACATCTTCACAAAACCAAGCAGCCACTTGTGACAGCAATCTAAATTTACATTTATTTTAGAGTCATTTTATTGACATTCTTAGTATCTCATTTTGACAGCATGTTAAAATATGTTTTGCGTTCATGCTAGAACAAAATTAACAGCATGTTGTTGGAATGAAGATGATGCTTATAATTTTTGGAGATAATTTTAGCATATTTCATTTTGTGTTAAAAGCATTAAAATAGTAGTGAAAAGAAGTTTAGGTGCATCCCCTCTGTTTGTAATACAGCAAACAATGTGCATTGAAAGTAACATTTTATGAGTCAGTGAAAGCTAAACCATTTTTATTTATTTGCTTGATATCTGAATGAAAATATTTTTAAGAGAAAAATGATTTTGTTATCAGAATTTATTTCAAATCCTATATCTTTTATTATAACTTTCCCTGTACAGGATACAGGCTATAATTTTTCATTAGGTTTCATAAAGCTGAGCATCATTTCTGAATGCATAGAATTGCAGTTTGGTAGGGAATTGCCCTGCTTAAATGGGACTTTTCTAAAACACAGAGTAACAATATACGTTGCCCTGTAGGAGGTTAAATAAAAAGGGAAGGAAAAAACAAACACAAAGCAGCAAAACAGCCTGAACTCTGTCCTGTGCTCATTGCAGTTAATAATGAAACTCGCATTGACTTCAATGGGAGCAGAAGCGAGCTCTATGTATTGATTTTCTCCATCCCCCTCCATTAAGAATCTTGAAGTGCGGCTGTAACATTGTTGAAGTGGGATGTTGGCAGCAAAATCAATAAAAGACAATATTAGAACATATGCTGTTTTCAGCTTCCTCACAATTTGATATAGCTGGTATTAGCATCCTTCTCCAAATTACACTTCATGCTTTCTATAAAGTGACCTTCCTTATAGTGCCCTCTCTGATATAGAGCATTTGTGCTCTGCCTCCTGCATGTAGCCTTCACAAGAATGAGCCCTTTTTATAATGACGAAGGTGGTTGATTCTGAACAGAGCCCAAATAAATTCCTTCAGGAGTGGCTTCATGGTGCTTACAGCCTAAACCCTATTTCTGTCCTCTTACAGAAGATCATTTCTATTACTATTTGAAATAAGCTCTTGGTTAGGATTTTCTTAATTATGCTGCTCTTCATGCCCTGTTGTTTTAAGGAACCCTTTTCACTCCAACACATTAGAGAAGCTTGCAGATACTGCGTGAAGTGGAGATGTTGGTACCTTCTTATCCACTTACCTTCTTAATCCATGAAACATCAGACATTGCTAAGGTAGCAGAGGAGATAATGGTCAGAAATCAGTCTTTTACAGCATTAATGCAAACTTCTAAGCTCAGAATTACAGGTTTGGGGAGCACCCTTATGTCATGAGACATGAAAGGCTGGCTGAAGTTTCCAAAGCATTAAAAGCTTCCTTTTCAAAGTGTGCAGTTCCTCAGTCCCTATGGACCCAGCAGACTGGCAGCTTGTGATGTGGTCGCATGCCAGGAGTTCAAAACCCAGCCAGCAGGGCTCATGCTTCAAGCTAGATGGCCACAGAAATTCCCCAAACTACTACAGGTTAGTGTTGCTGTTTTACTTTGATGAATGAATAAATCTTAGATTCAGAGGAGTTTCATTATGTCCTTCTCTTTGATTTTAACTTAACGACTATCTCAAGAAAATAAGCTTCTTACTAATGTCACATATCCACAGTGTAACATTTTTTGTGAGCAATATGTTGAAGATTCAATTCTGCTTAGGGGTGAGTGATTTTCTTTTAGTCTTATTTGGTTTTACATTCATGGCAAAGGAAAGAGAAATCAAATAAAAACCATCTTGTACATAAAATGACTGAATCAAGAACTAGATGGCACACCATTTTATTCCACTTCTCTACTAATTCAAAAGGAGGAAAAATTGTTTCTTCTTTGTTACAAAGAAAGTGTTTTTTTCCCCTTCCCTTCCCTTCCCTGCCCTGCCCTGCCCTGCCCTGCCCTGCCCTGCCCTGCCTCCTTGTTTTTCATTCTTTTTTTTTTCTTTTTTTTTAAATTAGGAGTTCTAATTTATATATATATATATATATATATATATATATATAATTTTTAACTTTCCACAGGCAAATAGTTTGCTGTCTTTTTGCTTATTTATTCAACCCTCCATGTATTCAATTCATGGTAAGATGTAACTCAGGCACAGGAAATGTGCCAAGCATGCAGTTACAGCACTTCTGTATCCAGTTATTGTTCAACTGTTTCTACAATTACCAAGTGTCCACCTCACATGTCAGCTAGGGATCTATCTGGAAAGACTTATGTGGATACTAGTCCAGAACACCAGTTTCCACATTGCTTCTTTTTCATGTGTCAGCTATAGACAGTCTTCCCTCCTAAATTTGTCTGAGACAAGTGTGTACTTTTAACAGTCGAGGAAAAACACGAAAGTAATACCTCTCCCCATATTGTTCTATTATCAGATATTCATCTGTCTCATCATGTTTTGATGATAGGTTTTGAGATGCCTGTGCTATTAGACCTTGATCCCACAAGCTATTGCCTGCTGCTCAGAGAGTTTGCACTCACCTTCTGCTCAACACCCACAGATACAAAGTCCAAAGTAACGGCTTAACCAGAAAGTATGGTACAAGGAGTATTTTACTGTTCTTTCTTCAAAGTTACATACTTTTTGCAAGTTTCAATAAATTGTCTGTTTCTGGAAGGACTGGAAGTACCACCAGTCTCTCTAGAAACCTGCCACCTGCAAGTTCACAACATGTTTATTTTTTCTCAGTAGCTGAGAAATTACCTAGTAAACATGTTAAATTGCAGAGAAGCATGGTGACCTTAGTTTGCAGATAATGTGTATGCTGAAGGTAGGAAGTAGGAGAGAAAAGAGGTTTTGGCTTGCAGATTCAACTCTTCTGGACACTCTTCTATTACCATAAGGGATAAATGGCTTAAGAAAACTTACCTTTGAATGTGACAATCAAGAAATTCGAAGCTTCTTGTGATCTTTTGCTGATGCCTTCCATAGGGTAAAAAACAGTATTCCTATATTTAAGATACATTTTTACCTAAGACAAAAGTAACTGAAAAAATATTTCAGTACTATGCACAATTTTAAAGAAAAATTAGCTCAGCACTCCAATCCATTACAAGGTCAGAGAGGCAGCTGGATGAATGCTCTCCTGCAATTTAAGGTGCAATAGAATTTTGTACAAAGGTTGTTTATCCTCACATTTATAGAAAGCACTTTGCATTTACAATCAGAATTTGGCTACTATAAATCAGAACAATTCAAAACAGCACAGACACCTAGAGCAATCAGATCAGCCCTTTCTTTCCCTAATGAATGTGACAAATTGAGGGATTCACATGTACACTGTCAGGTTTGTTTACAAACAGGTTTGTTTCCAGCAATGACAGTTTCTTCATATTTATGCATCCTACAGATTTCTTTTTGAAGCTGTAATGGTGCTGGGCCTCAGTGCAATTCCTAGTTTTAAATGTCAAGAGTAGCAGTGCAGCCATGCATGTTGTAAAGGACAGTGTTTATTGTTTACATCTGAATGAAATGATGACAATTACTTTCACTCGTAAGAAATAACCGTCAGTAATCCACCTATACAGAGGTTTACCTACATATAATAATGCTTGAGTATCCTAGGTAATTTGTGTATCACATGTACACACATACATAGAATCTATTTACACAATATACATAAGATTAATGTAACATCTAGGAAGCACTGAGCATCCATCAGCATATCTTGTGTGGTGCAGAGTTCAAAAGCTTGTACCTCCAATTGCAAAGCACCGTTAACACAAACAGCATTTTTTATTACTGATGTAGGAGAGGGTCATCAATGCCACTTGGCACCTTCCCAGTAACCAGCACTTTTCTTATTTGAGTGAGCATACCCCCTTCTCTCTTGAGACTAAAATCTTCTCTGTTCATTTTTAGTGTTACAGAAAAACAGTCATTTCTTGAGAATCATTGATTAGAGGAAAAAGTTGCTTCTTTGCTGGCATCTTTAAAGCACAGTCTCTGTAGGATTGTCTTAATGGTTTAATTTCTCAATTATTAAAAAAAAAAAAAGCAGAACCTCTAAAAGAGATTCAGTGCTTGATTAATTATGTTTAACTGAGGCAGCAGTTTTTCAAGCATTTATTGGTAAACACATAAAGAATAAGTATCTGAAAAATTCACCTCACTCATCACAGACCAAATAGTCTAAGAAAGAGGAGTGACTTTTACTGATTTTTGAAAATTTCTGAGAAACGCTACTCTTTTTGATCAAAATTACACCTCTAAATTTTCTTATGATGGTTGGCTTACTATGCCTCTAGTTCAAGAGGAGAATCAAGCAGAAAAGGAAGTGCAACAGCCAGCCCAGCTAACAGTCCGGCCACAGCAGTAGTATGTGCAGAGGCAATTCTTCCCTTTCCTGTCTCCTCCTACGCACATGCCAAGTCCATTGAGCTTCATACGTATTATGAGCAGTAATAGAAGAAATATGACCCAAAAAGGAGAGGAAACAAGATCCCTTTGGTTTGAAGAGGTGACCTGGAGAAACCGGTCTCAACAGGACAGGCTAACTAGTGACTGTCAAAATATCATTTGTAAGTTACATAGATGCCAGTTCTCCAAAGAGATGCTGTCAAGTAAAACAGACCTAAAATGTGACAGGCTTTGATATTTTTTGTAACAGGGGGGTCTCTTCCAAATTCTAAATATGCATTTCAGTTATGTGATGTGACATCTTTGTAGGAAAAGAACAAAGCACTTAATGCTGCAATTTACCTGGGACCGAACTGGGTAAGAGGGAGCTGGAGCATGTACTGCAAAACAAGTTAGAGCAGAGACAAACACCTGGAAATGTCAGACAAGCGGGAATTACAAGTGGACAAAGAGATGGATGTTTGGAGCTGGAGGAGGAAATGAACTGTACAGAACCAGTAAAGAAAAAAAAAAAAAAGAGGGAAGGTATGAAGAGTGGGGAAGAAAGGTTGGCTTAAGGTAGGAGATTAGCCTTCTGTGTTGGAGCCCTTTAGAGACAGTTGGTTCACTCTTCAAGTGTTTTTTTGAAGCCATGAGGTCTAGACCAATGATACTGAGCTGATCTACTGAGCCACTGATCATGTGCAATACTGCAATAAGTAATCTGCATCTTATTCCTAGGACTGGATAAAATGGTGAGATCAACTTCCCTTGTGTTTTTAACTGAAGTTCAAATTTGTGAAGGCATGATGAAATACAGAGAGCCAGTAGTAATTCACGGTCTAGAAAGTCTGGAAGCTACTAATCCAGAAGCTTAAAGCTGAGGTTTTCAGTTAATGATCTCTCTAGGGCTTTCAGTAAAATGTCAGATATCATGAGACTCATCATAACGTCACAGGAGCTGGCAGCACCACTCTCTGGGGCATTCTTAGTCCACTGCAGAACCATCATTTGCATGCTACTTCTTGTGTGCTGCTTTGCTGGTTTTGTTATTAGGCCCAGCTGGACTGTAATCTGCCCTCCTCCCCACACCTTCTTTGCTATTTGCAAAGCGGTATGCTTCGTTACACAAGAAATAATAAGCCTTCATAAATTACTTGGTGAGCCACATATATTGCAAACCTGGAAGAGAACAGTGCTATTGCTGAAGTCTGCTAAGCAGGATGAAGTTTTGTAAACTGAGAAAATCTCTCTTCAGAGAAATGCTTTGGTTTCTCAAATCGTACATCTGTGTGTCTTGGATGGGATGGATAAAATTGCCGTTAAATGGTGGTGGAATTTTTCTTTCTTTCTCCTTCTCTCTCTCTCTCTTTTTTTTTTTTTTTTTGGCAGCATCCTACCATCTACTAATTGTTCACCAGCAAGTTTTATGTGAATAGGGAGTCTGAAAATAATTCTCATGAGTATTCAATTTGAACATCTGGCATCATCATGAATGTAACTGGTATAATGAGTTTCTCTGCATTGAACATAAGAAGCATGGTGAGGAAAGGACTTTGAAGCAACTGCACCTGAATAAAACAGGTTTTGTAAAAAAGTAAATCTCCCTCCCAGTGTGCAGGCCTTAACTCCCACTAACATTAATGACAATAACCCCTCCACACATAGGATAATTAGTGCCCTTGGAGTTTAAATTTGCAGGTACTGAGACATTCAAATGAAGTGTGCCTAACATTAGAAAAAATGTGGAAATTGCTTCATTGTTTGGTTACATTATGTCTGAAGGGGAAAGAAAAAAACCGTTCATGGCAAGGTTAGCTTATAATTGCCCCAAATTATTTATTTTTATACAATTCTAATTCTGTTTTCAGAGTTTATTCAAGCTAATTTACTAGCTGCTTTCAAGTTTTAACCAAAGTTGTTTTTTCAAAAAAATAAAAAACAAACGCCAAGTGACATGGTCTATTGGTGTAGAAACATGGGAGAACAAAGAAAGAGACATTTATTAAAGAATGTGGTATAGTAATAATGTTGCTTTTATCAGGTAATATTAAATACATTTCTATGCACCCATCATTGATATTTGAATGTTATTTATGCTGTTGATCAGGTACTTGGTAACCATCCATAAACAAGAGTGTCCTCCAGGAACTCAAAGCAATAGATCAAAGCCACCTGAAATACTGTAGAAATCAGGTGCTTGTCATTGTTAAAAAGCTGGACTGAGAAGATGCCTCAAAGCACGTGGGGTGTAGCTTAGTATTATTCTTCCAGAAAGCTTCTTGGAAATACCACCAAAGTGTTGCTTTCCCAAATGCCTTTGAGCTATGAGAACTACAGAGTGTAACTACAGAGCAGATTACAGAGTGTAACTAATACTCGTTCTCTGTGCTCTTTTTGTGGTAGGGTTTAAGAAAGTCAGCTATGAGACAGGGGCATCTATATCTGGGCAGTTATAGGCAATAACGGTCTCAAATTCCCTTCTGCCAGGAGCTGAGAACTAATGGCGATTATAGAGAAGGAGCTTGCAGAGCAGACGTAGGTTAAAGCTTCTTCATTGCTCATTGTGCCTCCCTCACCTCAGAAACTATCGTTTTCCATCTGCAGTAGGGCCACACCTTCCTTCCCACCACCTCACAAATCTCTTGCAAACCCAATGTTTCCACCCCTCTCGAGTTGTGGGTCACTCATTGGCACCAACTTGCATACACTGTGCCACTGAGAGACCACACTCAGATCCTCAAACCCTAGCACAAAATTTGATTTCCTACAGACTGGAGCACTAAGAGTCTTATAGGGCATAAATGAATGAGGTTCCTTCTAGTGTATGAAACTGAGCTTTTTCCTTCAGGGCAGCCCTAGTCTCAGCTTCACCCTTTCCTGGCATACACCTGTGCCCATTACCCACTTTTGAGCTATTTCTTCATACAGTCAGTCACTGTCAAAACCCTCACCTTCTTTCTTGTGCCACCACCACGAGCCCTACCATGCTTCCTTTTCTCTTCACATGTTGACCTCCAGTCCAAAATTTTCTTCTTTCACCTAACTCTTTCTAGATTCTGGCCTCCACCTTTATTCTGCTAAAATTCATACCTAAATCATGTGACCTTGTGTTTGAATTCCAGGAATAACTTTTCTTTGGCCCTTTCTTGAGCCCTTTCTCAAGTTAACATACATGTCATAAAATCATTTAGGTTGGAAAAGACCTTCAAGATCACCAAGTCCAACTACAAAGTTGTTTCCTAGGTACAAAGACGTGGCTTCAAATACTGCTTGAACAGACAGGACTCATTAGCATTTCAGTTTCTTAATGTTTGGGCTATCTGAAGACAGCTAAAAAATCCTGAAATCCTGAAGACAGCTAAAGAGGCACTAAAAGTTGTCTTGCTAAGATGGTTATTTAATTTTTTAAGGGTTGTTTTTTGTTGTTCGTTTGTTTTTTGTTCTTGTTTTTATTTGAGCATAACATCTGCTTCACATGTAATAATTTAATATTTAATAAAAAAAGGATGCAATTATGGCTAACTTCATAACTTCATATGGCAGGGGAGACAAACAGGCACATCGCATTAGTGAAATGGAACTGGTGCATAGATCATAGAATCACAGAATGGCTTGGGTTGGAAGGGACCTTAAAGATCTCCTAGTTCCAACCCCACTGCCATGGGCAGGGATGTCGCCCACTAGACCAGGTTGCGCAGGGCTTCATCCAACCTGGTGCTGAACAACTCCAGGGATGGGACATCCACAGCTTCTCTGGGCAGCCTGTGCCAGTGCCTAACCACCCACTGAGCAAAGAATTTTCTCCTAACATTTAATCTAAATCTCCCCACTTTTAGTTTATTCCCCCTTGTCCTATCAATGTCTGCCTATTGAAAAGGTCTCTCTCCATCTTTTTAATAAGCTCCCTTTAAGTACTGAAAGGCCACAATGAGGTCTTCCCAAAGCCCTCTCTTCTCCAGCTCTCTCAGCAGATGTCTAGATTCAGTGGTGTCTTCCATTGAGAGAGTATGATGATCTACATTGACATTCATTCTATTTAAAGGTTTCCCCTAGTATATTACTGGAAAGAATAAGAATTTTTAATATATTTTAGATATCTGTAGAGTAAAGTTGATATAAGAATTGACTATTATCTTCAAATCTTGAAATACTGTTTTATCACAGAATCATGGAATATCAGCTAAGACCTTCAAAGCTCTACATCTGCTAAGACCATCTTTCTTACTAATGACAACTGTCACTATTGTATAATTTATCCTGTTTTCCACAGCAGAAAGACATACCTTATGCCCTCCCAGACCCTCCACAAACATTTTTCCTTGCTGACATTCCCCTGGCTGTATTGCTTCACAGTTCACTTATTTGAAAAACAAGCAAGCTAGATGGAGGCCAAGGATAACTTTTATGTTTATATTTATAGTTGTGAACTTTATGTCCTTATTTCTCTTCTCTTGCATTTTTTTCAATCCCTCAAACTGGAAACACTTTCAAGTAGTAGCTGTTTATTGCAAGCTGGTTTTTTTTTTGGGGGGGAGGGAGGTGGGACACACTGTAAATGCTTTGCAATGGAATGATGCAGACAAAAAATTACAATAATAACAGCCATCATTTTTGACTTTTTTTTATGCTTTTCTTGTTGATGTTATCAAAAAAGAGCATTATATCATTTTAAACCTTATTTTCAAGACAGAAAATTAGAATAATGACATTGGTAGAACTCAGGTGTAAGGAAGGCTTGGAAATATGTTCATTTATTTTTATCCATGTCACTATAACAATACATTGGCTAAAGTTCCAAAACCCTAAGAAATTCTGCTAAAGAGGTTAGACTGAAAGTCTGAAGATAAACAAATAAGCAAAGAAGTTGTCAGTTTTACGATCCATTTTTTTAGAAGTCCAGAAAAATCTATAGGAAAAAAACAATCTGTAGAAAATCTACTAGCAGGATGTGAGGAAAGTCTATGCTCTTGAATTTACAAGAGGGTTTTCTATTATTGCCATTGTTTGCTCATTTGTTTTTCAGATATTATTTCCAGTTTGAGGCAGATTCTTAAGATAAGCTGCTGCCTATGCATTTCAACCAGGAGTGTCACCCATACATGAATTAGTACTCTGTCATTTATATTAAATGTGATGTTATTAATGTTATTAATGCCCAGGTGTGCTTTAATAAAACTGGTAGAATTTTTTAATTCCAAAAAAAATATATAAATATGAATGCAGGGTATTTCGTGGCCACTGTGACATGATGTGTTATAAAATATTACAATTACACTTTATCACCTGTGTAGACTTACCCTATATTGGCTCCAGTGGGTAACTATTATGCATTAAGTTAAATGCAATCACAGAGTACCACTATAAGTAAATGCTCATGAAGAAAGCACTCACCTAACAGTATCTGAAATATATGCCCTAGAAAAGTAATTTTTAATTTTTTTTCTGAGACATCAAGAGAACATCCCTAGACTCAGCGGATCCTTCAGTCGATTTCTGATCAGCCAGTCACTTCTTGTTTTAAGCAGACTGCCTTTTTGCTTTGGGTCTAATCCAGATCCACTACATGGAGCCAGTGTTGGCCACTGAGGCTGTTGCTGAACTCTGCATAGCACCCCTGCCTCTACACAAGCAGATCACACTAACCTCTTGCATGTCTTCAAAATATCAATGAGAAGGCTTCCCCTGCCTACATATGTCTGATCTTTCTCTAGCTGCTTCTCTGAGACTAGCAGGTGTCATTTGGCATCCCTCAGTGAAAATGTTATAAAGCACATATTGGGCTGGTTGCCAGCTGTGTTTGTTCAGGTACAAATATTCTCTTCTGCTTGCAGCACAGCAGCTATTTGGGATTCTTGTCAGAGTTTTATTTTGATCTAGCTTCCTTGTATATAGTTCTTTTGTAAAGGCTTTCAGCTTTCATTGTCTTTTTATCCTAAGAAGATTTTTAGCATGTCTCAGAGAGGGATTCTGTAGATGTGTATCTAAACTACCAAACTTAAAATGCAATCAGAAGTTGTAAAGAGATAAGCTGAGTAAACTTTTTCAGCAAAAAATACACTCATCAGTTTTATCAATGAAGTCATAGAAAAAAAAAAGTGAACAAATTTGAAAAATATTTACTTTTTAAAATGCAGATTACCCTCTCTGCAAAAACTCTCCGTCAATTTTAATTTAGTATTAAGTGAAGTGCTTTTCTATATGCACAAAATTTAAACAAACTGTTTTATTAGGGATCAAAAGCAGCATTGCTCTGAAACCAGAATGATTTTAATTCACTAAAACATAAATAACTTAAAATTACAGTCATGTTAGGTCAACACAAAGAATCTTTTTGATTTTGTTTCACATTTACCCAGTAAATGAAATGGAGCCCCTGGGGCCTACCAGATGCCTTTCTTTGACTTAGTCTCCACTTAATGACTTCTTTACTGACCTTTTTGTCCACATGTTAGGAACAGAGTATTTGTAGTTTAAAATTAAATAACAAAAGAACTATGTATATGAACACCATATCATTTGTGGACTCATCTTTAAATAATTCATCTGAAAGCTTGTGACAGTTTAGTATTCTATTATATTGCTGTATGTGTTGCATCCTCCCTATTTAAGGACATATTTCTACCTTGGACTCTGTCTTTAATTGCTTACTGTGAATGGCTAGGAAGATCACCAGAGTGTATAATGATGTTGATAAGGTCTTGCACACCTCTGGAAATCCTGCCTAATATCACAAACTTATCTCTGTTGTACTCTTATTCCCACACTTCAGGTTGTTTGCGATATTTTCCTTTTGCCTTAACATAGGTTGTAACCTCTTCCAAACACAGCCTTTGTCTTCCAGTATCTGGAATCTAGATTGATGGACATCCATCCTTTGATGGGACTTGATGGTAGTACTGCAATGTAACTATTATCATATAGATATGATATGCTAAAAATAATTTAAAATAATAAAATAATGACATTCATAGATGCAACTGATTTTTTTTAAGCAGTAAAAAATCTGTATTTTATTTCTAAAGGAAAAATGGGTTGTTTCCTTAGAATGTGATTTGCTGCATTTGGATTTTTTTTTATTTATTTTTTTAATCCCTAACAGGTTCATCACCTATAGGTTGATTATTTACACAATATGTGTAAATAATTTCCATTTCCCCTAATTTGCTTCCTCTGTAGCAGATTTCTTGTGCTGTCGCTAGTTCCACTCAATAGCCTGAATATTTGTAGGAAGAAAGAAGGAGGAGTTTTCCAATTGGGCCATGAAGTGGCCAAGAAAATGCACAGTGGCTTTTCAGGTAGGGTGGCCTGAACCTTGGCTGAATCTGGGTCCTAAACTTCATTTCCGCAGTGATGGTAATTAACAAGTACGTACACCTCACTCCCTCTACTTATGCAACAACTTTCAGAAATTTTTCAAGAGCTGGATTAAATGATGGACAGCAGATGAATGACTGCTCCCAAACCACTGTAAAAAATTGACTACACCTATGACAGGTACCTTGTGCTCAGAGAGCACAAGGATAGGCAATTTCTGGCTGGAATTGAGTATTGTGTAAAAAATGTTATTTTTTTGACTGGGAATAGTCTAATCGGTAAGAGGAAGAGAAGACAAACAAATGTGCCATTTTATCTTTATAATAAAAAAATCTTTTATAATTTATCAATTATTTACCTCTACATAGTGCAAAGAGGACCCAAATTTTCATGTTGAAAAATTTGGTTCAAATCCACTTCAGAAATTGAAGAGCAAAATTTTTATTTGAGTTTTTGTTAGACTAAGGTTTTTATTTGATCAGCCTCTTTTTTTTTTTTTTTTTAACATAATTTGTTGGCTCTTACAAAATTAAAAAAAAAATCATCCTCTTATTTATTTGCCCATTGGACTCATCATTGCAATTTCTTGAGGGTAAATTTTGTCATGGGAAGATGATTACATGCTTTTCAGAACAATTTAATTGGATGTAACAATACTGTAACTCTTAATAAATCTTCCAGAGGGATTCTGTAGAATATCCAAATTAAGCTCAATAACTAATCCACATCTATATTTTAATACCAGCTAACTGTACTTTATTTTGGAGAATGCTTTTGTATTATTTTAAAATTAATAAAAAATATCTCAGATAAAAATAGATTTGTCCTACCAAAGATGAAACATTTTTATTGGTAATGAAATACTGTGACATCTAAAGCTGTTATAATTTCACAAAAATGTTGAATCGTGTTATCATAGGGAACAGGGGACTCTATCTGTGAAAGGTCTAGTCAAGAGAGGCCTAACATTAAATGAAGTTAATACACAATTTCTGATAATTTGGAGTTTAACCATACTGCTATTGTAGGTGGACAAGAAAGAATTCTGTAATATCAAGCCTGAAATCATTTAATCAGGAATGTAAATCAGTTATGTGCTTCAGTTACCAAATGTTGATAGAATTGGCTATGGTAGATTGTTGTTTTTTAATTACAGCTGCTCTGTAATGTTGTTGTGTTATCAGGTTCCAAGGAAGAAAATAGTATAGTATGGCACTGCTATGCCAAATGACCACTGATACTGCCAAGTATAAATACTACCAGGGTGGGTTCTTCTATAGGATGATAACCACGCTCCTAAAGCAGTGAATGCCACACTTCCCTATATGTATTTATGTTCAGATAATTTATTTAAATAATGTTCCTACTACATGCTTTATAGCCCTCTGCCTTTTGCTACACAAATTTTAGCTTATATTGCAGACTGTGCAAGTCATTTGGCAAATGTAATTTCCATCCCTGCATACTAATCGATTTCTTCACAAACACCTGCTATCAGTTATGATAATAAAAATGCCATTCTAAATTGAAAAGGGGCCAAATGGAGCTTCCTAAGGAAATGACTTAAGTGTCTTTCAATGCCTGTAATGTAGTAATGTTCTTGTAGTGCCAACACTTTTTCTGATCATTTGCATTTTATATAATTTTACTCTATTACATCATTTTTCTGTCTAAATGGATCCTTATAACCATTGCTATGAAGTAGTTCATGGGGAGATTGGAGAGGAATTTCTGTGTTTCTTCTCTCACGGGATTAAATCCAGACAACTTTACATAGTCTAAATTCCTTAGCAGAGATCAGATTGAATCTGCACTATACTAGTATAAATATTAAATGATTGTATCAGATTCTATAACATCACTGGGAAAATATTGCAAAGTTGGGGGGTGATTTGCTCTTGGATTGCATGCCAGTTTCCTCTTAAACTGTAAGTCTAAATTTAGCAGCCAGATTGCATGTAGGATTTGAATTATCCAGGGTCACTTTATGGCTCCTTCCATCCCATGAAATAACTTCCCAGTGACAGTCTTTGCCAGAACCTAATCGTTTTCAGCTCTACTAGGTCTTGTCTCAGCTCTGAAATGTCTCACTGGCTTTCAGCTCTATTGTCATCTCCCCTGACAATGTCTTCTGCATTATTTGTAAGGAAACAATCCGTTTTACTGATTTCTTTGCATTTTCATTTTCTCTTAGCACTAGCTGCCCAAGCGTATGCACTTAAGGAAGAGAATGATAGTCTTCGATGGCAACTGGACGCTTACAGGAATGAAGTGGAGCTTCTGAAACAAGAAAAAGGGCAGCTTTTTCGAACAGAAGAAAGCCTTACAAAAGACCAGCAGCTGCAGTTTCTACAGCAGACAATGCAAGGCATGCAGCAGGTATTGCTATGGAAGAAAAACACGTGTCTTCTTTTTTAGGAAAGTGGTGCCAAGGAGCTGTGCTGTATTCAAGGCTATTAGCTATGAATTATTAGTCTTATTTCTCTTCAAAGTCAAAATCATGCAGATTTCATTTGGGGGGGAAGGGAAGGAGAAACTGGGGACATTTGTAGGGACAGTCATTTTAGTAATCACTAAATGCATTGATCACTCAAGGAAAATCCTCATGCATGTTGTACTTATGGGCAAATTGCTTTTGTACATCCTCTTTTTCTCTTCTCACTTAATCCAATTAGCCTTAATTCTGCATGGAGGTTCAAAAAAGTTTTTCCAGTGCTCTGTGGCACCTTCATTTGCATTCATCTGCATCTTTAGATGCATCTTCACTTCTCAGCTTTCTTTTCCTCTCCTGCCTCTTGTTTGAGGATTTCAGACATCTCCAGCTTGTCCAGACAGCCCTTCTGCTAACTTACAAGTGGATAGTAACATTGGTGTTATCTCCCAATATCTTTTTTTACGTATACTGAACCATGTATGTAATGTTTCCACTCAGGCAACATTTAAGCGGTTCAGCGCAGCAACAAAGCTTTCTTCTGATGCCAGTCAGCCATAAACTGCAATGTGTCTTCGCAGGGGGGGGCTCAGTTTATCATACGCATTATCCCTCATCTACCAGTGTGTTCTTGACATGGTGCAGGGGAAGACTTGGCAAGCACATCCAGACTGTTCCCACTGCTTCATCTCACATGT
Organism: Cygnus atratus; assembly: GCF_013377495.2. Taxonomy (NCBI): domain Eukaryota; kingdom Metazoa; phylum Chordata; class Aves; order Anseriformes; family Anatidae; genus Cygnus; species Cygnus atratus. Next base: position 177,552,433 of record NC_066362.1, on the reverse strand, counting down.
CCATTTACACGTAAGCACTTCTCTTTCAACTTGAATGTGTATTACTTCTTTCCTGCCCGGGCACCTACATTCAGCAAGGGCAAAAAATAAATAAATAAATAAAAGGCAAGGGCAGTGGCTCACCATGACACTACTCTGGTCATCCATCTATGATGAACACCTCTCCTGTGAAGGAAAGCTGAGAGAGTCAGAGTTGTTCAGTCTGGAGAAGAGAAAGCTCCAAGGAGACCTGACTCTGGCCTTTCAATACTTAAAGGGGCCTTGTAAGAAATGCGGAGAGAGACTTTTTATGAGGGTCTGTAGTGATAGGAAAAAGGAGAATGACTGTAAACTAAAAGGGGGGAGATTTAGATTAGAAATAAGGAAGAAATTATTTACTCAGAGGGTGATGAGTCACTGGAACAGGTTACGCGGAGAAGCTGTGGATGTCCCATCCCTGGAGGTGTTCAAGGCCAGGTTGGATGGGGCTTTGGGCAACATGATCTACTGAGTTGCATCCCAGCCCATGGCAGTGGGGTTGGAACTAGGTGATCTTTAAGGTACCTTCCAACCCAAACCATTCTGTGACTCTATGATTTAGAACAGAGCTGCACAGCTATGTCACTGAAGAGGTTAATTTTGCCTTGTTCATGAGTGCCCTGATGCAACACATGTCCTCCTCAATCATTCCTGGTTATTAGATTCCAGAAGAGGAGAAGTCGTACCCACTTCCAGATTGTACTAAGCTGCTTTTTGTGACAAAACTCCTCAGCCAGAAGATATTAATTTACGTATGAGCTGCCTGCCTGGCTGGATTAGGAATTGCATTGCTATCACAGTACCTATCAAATCCAACCAGTCTACAAATCCCACTTAACACCAAATAACAGAGCACAACATAAGCCTAAGTACTACACATGTGTTTATATGAACATAAGCCCCATCTAAGCCCTCATAGTTTTATGAAATCAGGGAGATTTAACATCTAGTGGAGTAATTCTGAAAAAGAAAAAAGAAAAAAGAAAAAGAAAGAAAAGAAAAGAAAAGAAAAGAAAAGAAAAGAAAAGAAAAGAAAAGAAAAGAAAAGAAAAAAGAAAAGAAAAGAAAAGAAAAGAAAAGAAAAGAAAAGAAAAGAAAAGAAAAGAAAAGAAAAGAAAAGAAAAGAAAAGAAAAGAAAAGAAAAGAAAAGAAAAAAGAAAAGAAAAAAGAAGTCATTGATCATTTGAGCATGAATCACTAACCAGAAATACTCAAGGTTTCAGTGTACTTTAGATATGCTTGAGGTCTGTTCATGATGTTATCCTTATATAAATGAATACTTAAATATCACTGGCTTCATTAAATTTAACTGCATATATAAATATTGTGCTAAATTTCAGCCTGGTGCTAATTCTCCATTAAAATTAGTGAAAATTAGACACAAAATACTACTAAATCAAAATACTAGAGCCCTAATGCTCATTTTGCATTATTATAATTTCCTACCTGGGGTCTGGATGAAGGATAATCAAGTCTGGAGAATATAAATAGATTGCTATTGTATCTTCAAGCAAATGTTAATAATGCAAGCCAATAACACAGAGTGACTTATCTCTTTGTTCAGCTGAGCAATGGCCACTGTAGTCCCTGTTCCTCTGAGAATATTTATGTTTGTGACAATTTTGCTGTGAGGTTCTGAATTTTTCTGTTTTGCCATCTGGGGGATCAAACCTACCAACTCCCAATGGGATATAATTAGAGATGGCCCAAGGAGCTGGAGAAGACACTACAGATAATCCAGTCTGACAATATGCTGAGGAGGGCAGCAACACAGAGGCACAAGAGGTGGAGTTCAGAATATTTGGTGGGGAATTATCAGTCAATTAAGCAGCTGGATGATGGCTTTGGATTTCAATGATTAGCCGTAGTCATGATATCTCAAGACCTTTGTGCTTTTCATGCAGTTCGTCCATGAATATTTAGAACTAAAGCCTTGATTTAGGTAGACTTTGTTTTATCTCAGCTTGGTTTTGTAAATGTTGAGAGATGACAACCTTCGCTGAAATCCATCAGTATAGCAGGTGCTCAGCATCTATGGAAATCAGTCTCTCTATGAAATATTAAACATATACCCAGGACTTGAGTGGTAATAATTTAACAAGAAGACCTGTATTCTCTTTTATCCTTTGTATATATTAAAATTAATTTCAGACAAGGTAAACTGAATGCCATTGAATTCCCAGGGCCTACATATATGTCAGCATTAAAAAAAATGTATTTCACCTCTCTCTTTCCTCTCCATTCTCCCCCACTCTTTCATAAAACTCTTTTTTCTTCTAACTTCTAGAACTAGAGAACAATTGATTTGAGCTGCAGTCTGAAAAGCAGATTTATCTGAGAAAAAGTGGATGCATTTTCAGAATCAAGAATTTTTTTTGTAAACATATTTGGTGCCAAACAATAGCAAATAACACAACATCGATGTATTTTTAATGTACTTCTACCATCTGGACATTTTTCAGGATTATTTCCCACATTTGAAGGACTGATGAAATGAATGTTTATTTTCTCTTCCATCAATCCTACTGCTCCAAAGGAGCATCAGCAAAATCACATAGATTTTTGTTTATAAGGTGTACCTTACAGGCAGTAGTAGCAACCTGCCTATTTATTGTGTCTGAAAAAGAAAATCCTTTGGACTAATGACGTTGAACTTATGGGGTTTTGAGTCAACTTCCTCCATAAAACTGTGTCACAGTTTAATTTCATACCCACTGTGAGATCTCAAACAAATGGAAGTAATGTCTTGTATCCATGGTAACAAATGAGATACACTTTACCTGATTTTGAGATGGAAATTGAATTAACTTGTCACTGCCGCATAGGTGGTATTGCCTTCAATTTATTTCTATATGAGAACACACATACCAAGCAGATCACTTTTCAAATGGCTCTGTTTTTCAGCAGTGTTTGGTATTCTGTAATAAAGTCTGTGATCATAAGGAGGGATGTTTTAGTTATAACTATTTTTACAATACTTCACAGCACAGCTATAAGATATTTTTAATCTTTTCTCTTTTTCTGGAATGTTTTACCAGATATATGACTATAGGTAATGCAGAAAATAGCACCTAGTAGTGTTGCTTAATGCTTACCATTATGAAGACTTGGATTTCAGTGTGTTAATATCTTGTCCAAATTTTAACCATTTGGGTTTACATATTCCATGTGGAGTAACAAGTAGAGTCTTGAAAAATTCTCATCAAAATCTGTCAGCCCTTCCAAGAACAAAGTGAAAAATAACTGTTTTTCTTGTTTGTTGTCCACCGAATAAAATTCTTGAGGAAGTGCACTTTTCACTTTCATGCTTTGAAAAACTGATTCAGAATTTGACAGTGAGTCACTATGGATTCAGTGATGTGGTTCCCACATCCTTTATAAAATCTGCCTGAAACTGATAACATTGCAAGCCTTTGAAAAGTCTCAGTGTGCCACATAGGAGATGTCAGTCATTAGCACATGTCCAAATCAATTTTACATCTTTACGGGGCAGCCAGGGTTGTTTATGAACCATCTCCACAGCACAGCCACCAATGCAATGTTTTAAGCCTCAAGTTAGTCCTGACCTACAGAGCACGGTTCAGGTCCTGGAAATAATCTAGCTCCTTTAGCATGGGTCTCTACTTGAACTAGTTAGCTCCACCATTCTGTCAGGCTTAATTGGCCAAAATGTGTTGCCATGCTTGCATAGCAGTACTAAACTGGTTGATTTTCGTATAGGCTGGTAATTCGGTGTGGTGCTTCACTGTGTCATATAAATATGCCTTGCTGATGTTCTTTCCTCTCATAACTCCCTAAGCATGATCCAATATAGGCTGAATGTAAGCTCCTGCAAGCAATGGTGTTATCCAGAAATCCCCATTTGAACCATGCTTCCACCTATCTTTTCTCCAGGAAATGTACCCAAGTGCCTACAGTCCTTCTGTTGCACATGCTGAGTTTATCTGGGACATTTAAGAGGCACCTCATTGCCCAGGTTCCCAAAGGGGCCTGATTCATTCGCTGGGCTTAGGTTCATATTCCTAACATACCGTGACAGCATACGCTCCTCTTCGTTGGTGGTGAAGCATTAAAGCCTAGCCACGGGGTTATTGCATGAGCAGGGGATGTGTGGAGGTGCCTCACTTAAAATCAGTGCTCAGGATGAAAAGCAAGAACAATAAGAAAAGTCGTGGGTGGTAGGCATAGGGCTGACATACAGGCTGATATGCTGCTGCCAGTGTCATCGACTCTGGTAGCTCTGGATGTCTCCGCAGGAATCAGAACACATTTTGACCCTGTTAATGACCCACATGGGTGTCACTCTGATGCAGCACAATGAAACCTCTTTTGTCTCCCCCCCCCCCCCCCCCCGAACAGTATCAATTTCCCTCCAACAGCAATGCAGATTGCAAACCTGAGTGCTCAGAAGGCAGGAACTGCCAGAACTACTGCCTGTGTGTTTTGCTCTGTATACCTCAGGGACCCTTCCCTGTTCAGTGCTGCAGACAGGGAGTGCACAGTTAATCATCACCTATTCAATACGTCCCTGGCCTTGTTGTTCAATATGCAACACGAGGTCTTTCTGTGAAGGCCACATTACTCATGACATTTCCCATTGAGAACTAGCTTTTGCAGTTTACTAATCAGTTAGCATGCAAAATAAATAGTACATGCATCTGAAAATTATATGTCTGATCTCAAAGGGCTCTGATAAATGCCAGATGACTAGAAGTCATTTCAGGGTTTCTGTGTTCATCCACGGGAAGACAGTTTGCTCTGTGATATGCCTTACGGTTGTGGTCAGGAGAAGAGCTGCTGAAGCACATTGCAGCACCTTCCTTTTATTCACTGCTCACTCATCCTGGAGGACGGCCAGGGTACACTTTGGTGAAAAGGAACTTGGGGTACAGACGGCCTCCACTGTATGGACAGTCAGTGTGAACTGGATTGTGTCTCTTTTATCTCAGTGAGTTGGCATAAGGGTCATGTCTCTGTCAGCTTTTAAGCAAGACAATATATATCAAACATATAGTAACAAATTCAAGTAGAAAAGCCAAAATTAGCTAGTGTTGGCTTCACTGTGATGCTATGAAATGAATTTGATTTCTACCATTACCAGCCACTGGAGCAAAGCTAGTCCATTTCCACATCTCCTCTATTTTTTTTTCTACAAAAGGTGACGTTACTTAGGTCCTTCCTAGCCTATCCTATATGAATATGAGATTTTTCTCATTCAATTAATGGAAGAATTTACTCTTCCCATGGTCCACTCTCATTCACTAGGAGCAGAAAAGCACATTTCTGTCCAAGAGGGTTCAGTAGTAAGTAGGATGAGGAGAGACCTACTTCATCATGAGACCTTCTTTCCACATCACTTTTCCACCACCTTTCCATCACTTATCCAACTTCAGTAAGCCTCAGGTGACATTTAGGTCTGCATCTCTCAGATTCTTCACAGATGTTTGGTTGTTAACTGCCACAGTCATTCCTTTCTCTCACCTGGAAACTTTGTGAAATGTCAGAAGTCACAGACGTATTTTTTGTTGGCTGAAAATTGCTGAATACAGTGTCATGTGAGTGCTGTGATCATTGTAACGACCATTTACCCTTAAATATAGGTAGGTTCTATATTAGTTTAGAGCTGAAAATAGCATCATTGTTGAATAGATGGAGCATGTTATGACTATATTTATTAATATACCCTAAATGCAAAGGAGCTTTGCAGTCTTTTTTTTATCTAACTACCTCTTGCACACCGAACATCTATTCAGCACACAACCCAGACAATGTACTTATGCGCAACTATAAACTGATTCTTCTCCAAATGCAGTATTAAAGAGAAGAATAAATAATAGAGATAAAAACATTACCCCTTGTATTTGCTTTTTACCTGCTGAATAAATAGACCAGAATAATTAAGTTGGAAATGTTTTTATTACTCTTCCAGTATGAATTCTAATTAGATCTTTCTGTTTTCCTAGAAAAGCAGCACTGGGGTAATAACGGCAATATTGATCATTAGAACATTACTTATAATTTAATATGATACAAGATAAAAGCAAGAAACTGGAACCCAATGTCCAAATGTTCGCTTCCAGGTCCAACTCTTCTTCTTTTACCCTATGGTTGGTATGTAGAAGCTGGTAAGAAATATGTCTGCTTCCAGGACAGAGACAAATGTTCCCATAAGTATTCTTTTTGTTCTCTTCTGCTTTTTAAGGCTCTGTACAGTACTGTGCACACCCAAACTTCCAGAAAATACTTACTCTTTCTGATTATATTAAAAAAAAAAAAGCAGCTGGCAATTAAATAATAATTTTTTACCAGATTTCAGACAAGCCAAATAGGTTCTCCTCTGTGTTTAACAACCTTTCCTTATGGAAAGTAGTGTTTAATTTCCCATTTCTGCACCACCACTTCAACAGTACTAGGGAAAGTATAAACAAAGGCCTATAGATACTCTAAACACTATCTTCTTGATAGCTGTTGTAGTGGTGAAATGGTGGAAGGTAGCATCTTTTTGCCTGCTGCTGTAGTAAAAGTAAAGTGAGATTGGTAGGAAAAATAAACACTTCAGAGAGAAATAATCTGGTGCATACATTCAATTTAAAATATGAAATAAATCAGCTACTATCTTCATTAGCACACTAGTGTAAGCTAATGAAAAACAAGTCATATCAGTTGTACAGTCTAGCAATCTTATGTGGATTCTTTAAAATATTCTAAACAGTAGTATCGGCTTGCTGATTACATAGGTTCCAAAAGTATTTGATGCTTTCATACAAGGAGCCCTGCTTCCTCAGCAAGGAACTAAGTTTCAGTGGGAATAACAGAAGGCAAATTGACTCATGTAAATTGTTTTCCTAGTTAAAATGTGTCAGGTCTTTTTATCCTCCTTTAATATGAAGAAAATATTTCTTCTTGAATAGGAAAAATCAAAATTAAAAAAAATAATAATTTGATTTGCTAAGAAAGAGTGTGTTGTAACATGCTCATTTGCAGTCCCACAAAAGAATAGATGTGGTCATAAAGTTCAAGTGCTGTTGCCTAGTGAGGAGGTACCTGCAATGGCCAGGTACAGGTGAAAGGCTGGAGAAGAGGAGGTTGCTGTGAATGAATGACCATGTCTTCTCTTGACTGTCCGTCATGCCAGGTGCCAGGTGGTTGTCTTCTAGGTTATGAGGGCAGAGAGAACCTGACACTCATCTGGGATCAGCCCTCTTAATTTGATCTGAATCAGAGCAAACTGTGAGCCCATCTGCTCACTCACCCATTCCCAGTAAAAGGCAAGGGCTAATATAACATGCCAGTGACCTCATTTAGCAAAGGTAGGAGGGAGCTTTGCTGATGAGGTGTAACTGCTTTGTCCAAACTTCTCCCCTCTATAAGGCACCATCAAAATCAAAGACCTTTGGTAATCTGCTGTGAAAATCAGATCCCAGAGAGAATCCCTTATGCTAGCAGTAAAAATCTATTGCAAATTGTGAGGATTTCAATTCTAGGAGGAGGGGCTGATCCTGTAAGATCCCTAAGGACTTCAGTCTTTTCTTCATTTAGTGTAACAATAAATAACTGACCTAAGACTGTTTTTCCTTCTTGATTAGAGCAAGAATAATGCTTAAAAATTACTTGACAAAGAAAAGCTGCAGACTTAAGACATTCATTGCACCATCCAAATTCTCCTTTTCATCCAATCCCAAATACTGCCTCTCGTAGTTAGTATGTCTGAATTACTATGCCTCACAGAAACAAAAGAAACTGAGGTCTATTTATCTGGTATCTATTAGGTATTCTTTAGCATCATAGAATTAAGTAAGTCAAAAGGGACCTCTGGAGATCATGTACAGCATCCCCCCAGCTCAAAGCAGGGTCAGCTCTGGAGCTGTCTGTTTGCTCAGGGCCCCATCTAGCTGTATTTGCATTTCCTCCAAGGATGGAGGGTCCACAGCTTCTTTGAGCTCTTGCTCCCATAACTGCCCATACTAACTGTGGAATGTTTTCCTTATATGTAGTACAAATGTTCCTCCTTGTGTCTATTAGCCCTCAACCCTTACCTGAGAAGAGCCCAACCCCTTCTTCTCCGTAACCTCCCTTTAGGTAGTTTCAGTGTGTCCATCTGTCTGTTTTCCTGCTTGACTTATTTCTGTGGGTCAGTCCTACCTGCTCCTGTTCTGAGTGCCGTGGAGATGTTGGACCTCTGTAGTCAATCTCATAGCAAGGGGAAGGGAGCATGACAAACATTTTTCTAAGGAGGCAGCAGGACAATGTTCTTCAGTATTGCCTCGATACATGCTCACCCATCAAGTGCATGCCCAGCTCCCCAACCCCTTCGGAGGTGGCTAACCTGCAGAGCTAACATGTTCACCATGTTCTTTTTCTCTACTCAGAACCAGAATAGCTTATTTTACAGGTAGCGTCCCAAAGCAAGCAGGAGCTGGGCTGTTGATCCACATGCAGCTTTTCACCAGCTCAGGCCCAGGGCAGGGGGGATCAAGGTTGGGACTCCTTTATCATTGCAAACCCCATGAGCCATCCAAACAGTGTCATCCCTATAATTTCTATGACACAGGTGGTCCCTGAGAGATGGTAGGGGTGAGAAGCACTGATCTATTGCACTGCAATTCCCTTTGCTCCCTTAAAAAAATCCACAATCATGCTCTTTATTTTAATAATGCCTTGTCATACATCAGGATGGCACGTATGTTGCCCTTACTGCTGCAACATGGCTAACTTCCTCGAGGGCTCATTTCTAAAGCTTCTTTGACTTGTCTTTCACATTCTCCTGTTTCCTTGGTGATTTGTCTGGCCTCATCAGCGTCTTGTTACTAATGCATATTTGCTCAGCTGGGAAGTCACTTTCTCATTATTCAAGCCTGCCATGTGCTGGCCATTTGTGATATGAAATCTTGTCTGTCTTAGAAATAGACACAAACACCCTTCCAGCCTGTCCACAGAAGTACTGAGAGAACAATCTGTGTTTTTGTTTTGCAATTGATCATGTGTCTGAGATTTCATTTTGATTTATTATTTTTTTTTCCTCCTACTTAAGGAGGAGTCTACCAAGAAACATTTACCATCATTCCCCTCGTTATTCGTGATCAGCCTCTAAGACTTTTGAAACACTTTTTTTCCATGCTGATTTTTATCTTTTTCCATCTACCCAACTCTTTTTTTTTTCTTCTTTTTCTTTTATGAGATAAAGTTCAAACTGGCACTACAAAACTTGTTTTTAGGAAGAAAAAGAGAAAGAATAAAACTTCAGAAATGGCCAGTGTAAATTGGTGCTTTAATTTTAGATGATCTCTGCAGTCGTTCCAATGACTACGATTGCAAAAATTTTAGATCTCCAGTTCTAGTGTACTTAGGGGAAATTGTTGCCCTTTTACACAGGTGAGAACTGCTTCCCCAGTTTTCTGTATAGTGTGAAGCCTTAGTTTTTTCAGGACTGAAAAAGGTAACCTTGGGTGGGAATCAGCCTACCTATTTGAGGCACATGGGCTTTGCCTTCATTTTAGACACCTAGTAAACCAGATCTTCCCATTTTTCCTGTATAAGGGAGTAAATATACTCCCCATAGGTAGTAAGTGGAGAATAATATGCTACCCCCTAATATCATATAGATAGGAGAATTCTGTTTACCTAAGTTCACTGGGTGTCTAAGATGTCTGTTCAACTAAGTTTACTCGGTTAGGCTGTATAACACCATCCCACTTTAACTGATATCCTCATTTCAAAACAGTTTGCCACAGATCTTTTCTGGACACTCTGCAGCTACTCCAGAAGCTGGAGAAAGAGTCCACCTGTGGCCAAACTGACTTGGTTTGCTGAAACTGCCTGTTACCTGTGATCAAAGTCAGTGCTCCTACCTGAGAGACCTAATTTTCATCCTTTTGTCTGATCTTCTTCACTTCCATTTCTTCCCTCTGATATTTCTTTTCAAGCAGCTGTGGAAAATAAAAATAAAAATTAATAATAAAAATAAATAAATAAATAATAAAGGGCAGGAACAGGACCATTCAGCAGTGTAACTGTTAAACTTGTGGCAAATGTTGGTTTTCCTTTTTCATTGTTCTGTCAGTCTTACATCATCCTAAGTACTGCCTCAGGTCTTGCGGTCTCTTCTGAGTTGCCTCCCTTTTCTTAGTGTACTAAGTTGATGGTTTCACGCTGGCAAACATGCTTTCCTTTTGAGATCCTTCTCTGTTTTGCTAGGCTGTGTGTTTGCCTTCCCTTCTGGATATGTCCATAATTTATATTTAAATGTACAGATGTAACACTGCCTTTTGGGGACAAAAGAAGAAATGTGGGCAGGGGGGTGAAGAGGAAAGAGAAGGAATGTTTCGTGATACACAACAGCCAGCTATTACTTTCCCTTTAGGACTTCTCATATATTTCAAGGCACTGTTTGTTGTTCAGTCGTTAGCATTCTTGGCCATGCTGGCACCGCATTGTACACAGTCTGAGTAATTCATCTGGCTTCAATAATGCCATCTATATTTAATGTTTCAGAAGCTGTGAGGATTGGTTTAAGATGGTAATTTTCTGTCTGCACTTTCAAGATCTATGCAACATGGGCGGCACTGAACTGTTGCTGACAGAGATTCAGCATTGGAAGTTGGAATGTGTGGAAAAAAATAAATAAAATAAAACACACACATGTCCCTCCCATATAAAGAAATTAGCTACCCACTTATGAATGGGGAGGAATTTTGTCCTCATGAATGAAGCAAGCTTAACATTGGAGAGGGATCTTTTCCATTTATAAATAGAGCAGCTCCAGAACTGCCAATGGAAACAGGAAAGCTGTCTTGCATTTTTTGTGTAAAATACATTTCTTGGCATCTAGAGAGACAACTAGTAAGTTAATTCTTGTTTTCTTTCCTGTCTCCTTTCTGGAAATGCTAATGAAGGGATATTAGTGATGTTTACCCACCTGATGTTGACCTACTCCGGGGCTTCACCTCTTACGGACAACCCAGCAGCCATGGTGACAAATAGTTTTGTTTGCATGGACAGCAGCTGAGCTTCCAGAGCAGTGCTGGTGGCACTCTGGGCTATGTGTGTGCCTCTCTCCGGGATCCTCAGAGTTCCATACTCCTTCAATTTATCACTCGGTCCTGGACAATTTTCCCTGCTGATTTCAGAAGCAGACTTCTTCCCTTCTCCTTACCTTTACCTTCTTACCACAGCATGATGTTGGACATTCCCCAACCTTCCTCAAAGATCTTCTCACATTAACACTCCCTAAATCAAGCTTTCTTTGTATCAGGTTTGTTGTGGGTTGTGTACTCTTGCCTCTGGTAGCCTCTCCCTTGTCTTTGGCAGAAGGCTGCAGCCAGCCTCTCCCCTCCCCGGCAAGAGCAGAGGGCATGCACTAAAGCAAGGATAATATGTCTGTCTCTCTGTAGTGCTGTCTCTCCACCATGAGATGCTTTTCTGCCTCCTGACACTATGATTTTGGTTCAGAGAAGAGATCCTTGCATAAGTGGCAGGGGACTCCCAGACACCCGAACAGTTGTATGTTGAGGACTGCTGTTTTGGAGGGCAATAGACAAATGAACCAGGAATTTCCTGGCTGCATAGCCAAGAAGTCACTCCTTTTCCTGAGAAAACTGGGGACTTATTGACTGACTGCCATGGCTGTGCCACAAAACTAGGGGCATCAGGGCTTAAAGGAAATGTCCAGAGAGGTGAGACAAGACGGAAGGAAGGGACGTTTTGATAGCTGTGCTGGCAGAATCTCTGAGACAAGCCAGCAGGACACAACAGGTGGGAAGCGGGGTAGCAAATGTTGTGTGGGTGGGTGGGCACAGGGGGGAAGCTCTGGCAGAAAAGCTCGATGAGATGGTGAAGTAGGTGGAACAGGATCAGACAGCACAAACAGTAAAACCAAGGAGAACAATTTTTTATTTTAATTGATTGTAGTATTTACTTGCATGCAATCTGAAGGGCAGAAGAAATATCTATAGGATCAATTTTTAATAAGCACATTTATGTGAAAAAAAAAATAATTCTGAATAATTAAATACCATCGTCTTGGCATCATTCATTAAAATTGTTATGGAATGGCTGTCTGTTTATAAGTAGGCATGACAGCAGTTACTGTTATGAAACTTGCCTCATTCCTGCCAGTGTAAAATCTTCTTTCCATTTGCTTCTAATTTTGCCAAACGTCACGTGTTTGTGCTGAAATTTTTCAAGCTGATTGTCTGTCTCAGTCTGGTACTTTTTTTCAGTCAAATCTATTTTGTCATTTCCCAAATTAAGACTAGAAGGGACAAATATGTTGTTTGGCAGGTATAAGTCCTTGTTACTGGTTCTTGTTGATGGCATCAACCACACAGGAAAAAGAAAGCTCTGAACCTGACCCATGCAAAATGAGCGGATTCTGCAGCTTTTAGAGATAAATGTCAGGGAGAGAAAAAGAAAGAAGGTTAAAGCCCCAGGGAATGACTGCAAGTTTTAAACAATTCTGGCATCTCTGGGGGGTGGATGGGAAGGTCCCAGTTCTGTGAATGAAAAACCTTATGTGTGACTGGGAATGTGGTACAGTAGTTACAGATGCTCTGTTTTCCATCCCCGTGAAAATGGGGCCCATTGACTGTCTTGAAAATATGAGCCTAGGGACAAACTGAGAGCCTGCAGTAGTTTACAGTTTAACTATTAAGACTCCCAGAATGTTTTATCTCATGTCAAATGTTTTGCAGATCATGCTACAACCAGTATGAGCTGCAAATCCATGCAAACTGAGAAAATTGGATGTTTTCCTGGGATTCCTGTTCCTGGCTGGTCTGGAGCCAAATACAATGATGCAGAGCAGGGAGCATCTCTCCTTGTGCTCTCATATTGCATCTGCCACACCACTTCCTCCCATGCTCAGCCAGCTATGAAAAATTGCCTTGAACACAAAACATAAAGTCAAGATCAAAGGAAGAGGGATATAATTAGACTAAAGCACAGTTGGAGATGTCAGTGGGAGATGTGAAGATAAAGCTGTAGTGGTTTGTGAGCTGGTCCATGATGTGTAAGACTTGGCTATGGAAGAACCATGGAGAGGTTAGGATGGGGAAGGTGATTTTAATTCGTCTGGTGAAAGTATAACAAGTTCAACCTATAAGTGCTTCCAGGCCTATAAGGCTTTCCAGTGGCAGAGATTAACTTAAGACTCACTTGGGGTCTTCCAAATAGGAATTTCCATTGTTCAGAAGGATGGGCTCCAGGGTTTCTCCCAGAATCTGGAGTAAAATCTCTGAAACAAGATGAAGGTTTGGTCTGGAAGGTAGTGATGGTGTCCTTGGACTTAGATGTCTATCCACTTCCTTCAGAGGCTGTGGAGCAGACAGGATCTCTTGTGTAGTTTTCTCTGGACTTCATAGTACCTGTAGCGCTGCACTAGACAATGATGGCAATAAAACCTCATAATTCAGGATTTCAACTTGTTGCCTAGGGAGGCAAAGAAGTTCCATTCTCAGGTACATAACTGGCTAAATGCATTCCTGGCTATATGTGAGGATCATTTAATTCATTTTGGCTCCTCACTTTGAATTGTCAGAGACTGGTTGAGACATAACTACTCAGAGAAGACACTGAGGTGGAGAGAAAAGACTCCTTTTCCTTAAAACGCCCTTGCCCTGTCCAGGTGTGTAAGGACAAGCAGGTTGCAGTTGTGAAGGAGAGGAATTTCACCAGCCCCATTCAGGTGACACTTCTCTTTGCCAAAACTCTGCTGTCTCTGCTAGTGATCCTTGAAAGAGCTTCTGGTATCCTTCTGGTGTCTTGTGTGATTTGTTTCTCTCCTGAGGATTGGAGTCCCTTCTTTCTAAAGTACAGGCATCAGCTAAAACTATCCTGGATGAAGATCAATGGTCTGTTATAAACATGAGGTTACATGAGGTGACTAAATTGTCCCTTTGGGGCTAGAAGGTTATGAAATGTATGGAAATCTGTAACTGTGCTAAGGAGCTGCATGGATAACAATGTGTGACACATGACAGTACACATAAATTCATTTTATCTTCTGAGAATGTAGGGAGTGGTACCCAACAGGCAAGATGAAGACAAGTCTGAGGTGGCAATCCAGTCCCCATCAGGAACTGCCAGAAGTAGAGATTTCTGTGCAGAAGTTGGTGGGGCCTCACTGGAACAGAACTTGCTATTCATGTAAAATCATGAGATCTGAAATGCTTTTGTGCTGTGGTAGAGTGGATACACATACCTGAAGGCCCTCAGTGTCTTGTAGGCCCTCAGGGAGCAGTCCAGGTGGCAATATACATCAAAGAGCACACCTAACTGGATAGCAGACAGTGCAAGATATAATCAGACCTATACCCACATGGATTTTTACATCTGTGGCAGACAGAATTCATCAAACTGGTGTTCACTTACACAAGAAATGCACTGCCAATAACTCTGTCAGGCCCTGAAATGTCAAGTGTTTCCTAGCAGCTCTGAAAACAATAGTGGCACAGAGTCCCTTTGTGCCTGGGACTTCCAGTGTTGTGGAACAAGGCCAGGGGCTATTTCTACTTTTGTTGTGTGCAACATATCAAGATGCTGAACACCTACAACATCTGTTTGAGTCAGAGCTACCCATCCTAAGCACAAGCATAAACTAAGCCTTAGATGCTTAGACACATAGTTAGATCGGTAATCCAAGTTATTAAAGCAATTGCTTGCTCAAGTAGTCCTTGGAAAGGAGTGTATGCAGAGCAATAAGTTGTGCAAGAAAACCAGAGTTTCCCTTCTTGATCACCAAGGGAAAGCACTGTAAACTCCTTTTAAATCTCTTAGTTGTCTTCTCTTGCTCTTCAGCAATGTATATTACCCATAAAAATAAAAATATATCATTATTACAGATTAATTAAATCTATTGACCTGCTCTTAACAGTTACAATAAATCTATGCAGAACATGAAGCTAGCCAAGACCAGGGAATGTAGGCTTTTCAAGATGTCCCTACATCCCAGAATTGTCTTCATAAAATATGGTTTTGGACATAGTTTTTTTGTTTTGACAGTTCAGATCAGCCGTCTGTCTTCCTGAATGATATATTGATTGTAGGGCATCAGTCTTCCTTGTCTAATAAAATATCACAGCATGGTTAAGAAAAAAAAAAAAAAAGCTTTTGTCTTCTTGGCAACTCAATGTGAAAGCTTTCCAGAATATTGCTTTGGATAGAATGAAAATGGCTTTGGGCCAATGACTAATTATATTAAAAGGCTGTGCTTTTAAATTATTTATGTACCATAGTGTTTACCCTAGTATTATTAAAACCACCGCATACACTTCTACAAATAAGATTTTGGTTCAGATGAATGTGACAGTCCCTCCGTGGGTGATATAGTGTACCAGGAGTTTCTACTTTAATGTAACAAATAGCTTAACACACATTAACAGATGCATTACTTGTGGAGCACTGCTGCAGAAGGAGATGCAGATGAAAATAATTTACCTCTGGTCCATTTAGACACGGCAGACTATGCAACAATAATAAATGTAGGAGCAGGCTGCAAAGCATTGTTTGAAATGAAGATTTATCAAACTGAGTGTTTAAAACTGATTTTGATCCAGACTGTGCTAACCACAACGTTCTTTTGTTTGTACAGCAATTGCTGAGCATACAGGAAGAATTAAATAACAAAAAATCCGAGCTGGAGCAAGCCAAGGAAGAACAAACACACACACAAGCGATGCTTAAAGTCCTTCAGGAACAGGTGAGTGCTTCTCATGGAAGAAAAGTGCTGTCTTAGCTATGCTAAGGGGATGGAGAATGCATGGATTTGCCTACAAAATGCATAGGATTCTGACCACTGACTGTGTTGTGAGCAAGACATAACATTATATAGTCCATGTGTCTGCTCTGATTAGCATTTGTGCATGCAGCTGGGGCTAACAGTTTAAGAAAACAGTGAAAGTGGACCCTTATTTTACACTATGCAGTAGTGAATTTCACATCTGAAGTAACATTTCCACTCATTCTACATAGATATCAGGGAAATGTGTCGTCTCTCTGAATAAATAAAAAAAAAAAAAGGGGGGGAAGTTAAATATGCCTGAAAAGCAAACATATTGGAAGCAACAACAACAACAACAAAAACCTCGTTCTTTTAAGACTAGTATTGAAGAAAAAGAGCTTGCCATCTCCTGTGTTATATGTGAAGGTACGAGTATACAGAAAAGATTATCATGATGGCATTAAAAATAGTAGTTCACCAATGCACTTATTTAAGCAGTGAAAAGCAAACAACTGTAAATCTGATTCTTTAATGTTAGCCTTCTTTGATACTAAGGTGTTCTATGACACTGAGAAGTGTATTTGATAGTACTGTTTTATAAGCAAGGTAAGATGGGTAGTTACGCAGAAAAAAAAGGAAATCTGGAGCTAGATCTGTAAATCTGGAAATGAAGCAGTGCACACTGTGTGCAAGCACAGTGTGCGCAAATACATGCGTTGTGTATAAACCACATGGCTTGGACACACTGAAATTTCAAATCCCCACCTGTGCTGCATAGGCACAGTCTCTGTTGTGAGACGTATTTTTGTCCTTTATATATAAACTTTGAGCTAAAATATTTAGCGAGTTGGTTAGTATCTGTAGCTTAAAGACTGCAGGTTCTGAACTGCTTTGATGGCAGAGATTCAAAATGACGATAGCTCTTATGTTCAAGAGTTTTCAGCATGTATGTCTGAATATGTCTGCAAACAGATTTAAACATTTAATATGCGTAATGGGAAAAGTAAATGCTATATGTTCTTAGCACTTATGGCTACAAAGAAAACCTTCTAAATGAGAACTGATGCAGGACTGCATTACACAAAATGCCATGAGGAAGAGTGGATTAGGTAACAGCATATTTATAAACACAGAAACTACTAGATCTCTTGAGTTAACTGCATCTCTTTTACATTTTCACATGGCATTCAAAGTATAGCATCATAGAATAGTCAAAAAAAATAATGAAATTGCGTGGTGTTATTTTATATCTTGGTAGCAATTAAATTCTGCAAAAACATATAGGAATATCTCACAATATGAGGCCTCAATAGAGACCACAGGGGTGACTTCCGAATCTCTGCAGACTCCTACTAATTGCAAATCAAATGTGCACTCATGCTAGGCAGACAGACGAAAACAGTAGCTGGAAGAAGGGCACAATGGATCTGCATTTGTCTTGAGCATTAACTGAAACATGCCTAGAGCTAAGGCTGTAAGTAGCCAGAATTCCTAAAGAGAGCTGCACAACCAGTGTGCTTCTCCAACAATCCTGAACCATTTCCAAAATTTTCCAGAACAGCAAAGCCCCTAGCTGTAATGACCCCCACTTGCCAAGGCTCACAGCTTTCTTTTACAAGGACCACAGCTCATCTGTGTGTTTTTCCAACCATGGGTATTGAAAATCATATGGCAGAGTCAAGTAAATATGAACATTTCTTTAAAAAATAAACAGTGCTGGGCTCCCGTCTTTATTGCAATTTTTTTTGGTGATATATTTGCTAAAATCTGCCTTTTCATCCTGTACGTCCTGCTGGGAGAGATTCTGTTTGCTTGTTCACCATGTTACAGGATGGTAGAAAAAGGCTTCTGGATCAGATCTTGTCCACAGCCACCAGCTCCAGTTGTCAGAGGACTTTGAGCCCACTGATTTATGCCTGACCTGACCCCACCATGGCATGAGATGTATGAGAGCCTTCCAGCTCCTTAACTCTTCTCCCTTCCTTTCAGGTAGTCCCTTGGTTGTTACTGGCACTAGTTCAGTGTGTAGCCTCAGTATGCTTCCTGCTGGTAACATCAGTCTCACCACCAACCTGCAAAGGAGCCTGCCTCGGGGGTAAGGCAAGTCCTGTTTTTCCAATATTGTATGATTTTCCAAGGTTTCTATTCCAACATTTCATGATTTAGGCTGTGAGAGAAGAGTATAAATTAAATTTCAATTAAACAAGCAAACAAACAATATTGGAAAAAGGGGACTTTAACCCTTTAGCCTGTGGGAATCCAGCAGCATATGTTCTACCCATAAGTTTTCTCCAATTATCTCCACTGGTTTACCTCCACCTCCTGCTGCAGTGGTTTTAGTGTACATGTGGATGCTAGCAGCTTCTTGCCTGAGCTCTGACATCCTCTTCAGGGCACTGCAGGACATAAAAGAGAGAAAAAGGCTCAAGCATCCTTCCTGCACTAGTTGCATTAACACTACCTCCACCAGTGCAGCAGTGCTGGGGAGGTGATGGTGGGAATCAGTGGTGGGAAGAAAGTCTGGCAGACCAACGTAGGCTGGAAGCTGAGCCCATTCTCCCATCAAACATGCATGAGGTGGATGGGAGAGCTGCATGTCACCAGCAAAAGGCACGTGGAGCATTGCCCAAGAAGCCAGCAGCCACCAAGGGGTGATGGCACTTTATCCACCTGAAAAAGGGAAGTAGAAAGGTAAGTAATGAACAGCACTCCCAAAGCGCTCAGGACATGGACGTAGCATGCAGAACAGTTTTATATACCTGAGCACACTCCTAACCTCATATTCGGATGAGTAATTCAGCTGAACTCAACGGGACAGCCCACATGAGGTGAATATTTAAAATGAAAAATTGGCAGAATCAGGAAATGGCTCACAGCGCAGTGCAGAAATACCTAACTTTTCTTGGCTGGAAGTAGCCTTCTTGTCTCGTTCTTACCAGCATCCTCACAGCGAGATGTTTTCACAGGATGGTTGTATTTCAGTGGAAGGAAAACATGCAGCATTCATTGGAAATGCATCACACTGTTTTTAGTACGAGTTGCAGGTTTTTCAAGGGCATTGAAAGATGAGTGTCAGTGAATTGAACCAGGACACCTGATGAGTTTGCAGTCCCCAGCTGTCCTTTGTACCGCTTTCTCAGGGACTGTTGCCCCCTTCCCTCTTTCAGGACCTCTTTAGTGGCTCACACAGGCCTGCATCATGAGGTATACAGAGATCATGGCCCACTTACCTTAATTGTCAGATTGGCAATGGTGAGAAACCAAGAACTGATTCACAGGCAGTTTAGCTGTTGCTGCTGCACAGCAAAAAAATGATAGAGATAATCTGACCAGTCATCCAACAGTGGTAGTCAGACAAGGCTTCTGTGCCAGACACCCAATCAAAACATAATAACATCCGTATTCACCCGGATTTTAGGACTGTTGTCATTCAGTGTCACAGTTGTATCATCAGTTGTTAAATGGATCCCAGCTTCTTTGGCAAAAACAGATAGAGACCAAGGAATATAGAGAAAAGTTCTGTTGATTGTTTCCTATCTCCACCATCCCCAAATATCTACTTTGAATTAGGTTACAGTAAACACATCACTTTTCAGAAGTGTACATAAAGATTAAATGGTTTTGAGTTCTTCCACTAAATGTACAAACCTGCATGGTTTACAGGCTCAGGAGAGCTGTGGTGTCCCCTCCTTTCCTTGTTTGTTCAATCACAGGATGAACAACGGCGTATTTCACTGTGGCTCAAGACATGAGCTAGGACACGCCTTAAATCTCTCTGGAAAGACTTTTAGAATCCACTGTGTAATCCTGGATTTCCCCAAAAAAGCTAAATCAGGAGGAAAAAATGTTTTGGTTCAGATCATATATTTGAAATTGGCAGCATCTCATCGGTCCTTCCTGCCAGTGGTTAAGTAAAAGAGCTGTTCGTCTCTTCACCTCCTTTTCCATCATACCCAAGAGCCATATCAGTTATTTAGATGCTTCCTCAGGAAGGAAACATACAGTAGCACTGTGGCATCTTAGAAAGCTCAAAATATATCATTCAAAAGTAATCATTAGCAAAACACTGTTTAGCTAGTGGCAACTTGAAAATATTGTAAAGTTTAAATTAATAGCAAGAAGAAGGGGAAATTAAATCATTTATTATTCTTGAGAGCCAATTCTGCACACTTTTTATGCCCTGAAACTACTTTCTTATTATTTAAAAAATAATGACCCTGTCTTATTATTTTCTTTTTTTTTTTTTTTTTTTTTTTACCAACCTATCAAGCCTTAAGTATGTTGGTTTCAAAATGGTTTGAGCAAAAACTCATTAGAATTATATGCTCCATCTGTTTTTCTCATTGGAAGCCTTATAAAATGCTCCTTCAAATAAATCCAAGATAACTGTGTGAAATACTCAAGTAATGTGCTTGTTTTGTTCTGTTTTGTTTTTGTTTTTTGTTTACTCTTTGCAGTTAAAAAGCGCCAAGGAATTAGCAGAAATCAATGGGCATGATGAATCTCAGGCAAATGTAGGTACAGCTATATATGCACAGATTTAGATATATATATGCATGCTTATGGTTTCAAAATTTTCTGTTTATGTCTTAAACCTGATAGAATGGCTGAATGATTTGCACATCAGGTTTGAAGTGGCTGTTTTTTCCTGAAGCCACAGGTTCAAATCCCAGCAAACTTCATTTCAAGGTAGATAAATTGAGTTCCGTGCAATTTACTTTGTCGGATTTATTTGGATGAGACTTTCACAACCAATGTCCTAGTTGCTGTATGTGGGTGTTAAAGATACCATGGAAACGACTGCAAGAGAAATGCTTTGCCTTAGTGTCCTGTCCAGGATTACTCAACCTACAAAGTTGTATTGTTGTCTCCGTGGCTGCCACCTTGCAGCTGAGCAAGTCTGGCCATAATTCAGTTCTGAGTGAGGTGATTCATGTATGTGTATAATTTGGAAACAGTTAATTTGCACAGAAAGGACTAAATTAATTAATTGAGTCATTATTTTGTCCAAAATTGTTAAAGGACTTGTTAAGGTCGTGTTTTTTAAATCCTACTGCCAAAAAATGCTTCTATTATTCCCTTAATGATTGCAGTCAAAACAGCAATTTGGATAAGGGGAAAGGAAACAAAGAAAAATTTTCCTGCTATGTTTGTAATGCAAACCGTGCAGCTTTGTGTTTTGTCATAAACATAAGAAAATTAAAACTGATTATACATGATATCTTCAACCCAGCTAAAAGAGCCAGCAACAGCCTGAACACTAATATATTTTAAAGCTGTTTTTGTCAATATGTTATCTAATGACACAGACAGGAAAGCAGTTTTATTTTCAACCTGAATGGAACTCTCAAATTTTGTGAACTGCTTTGTGATAAGGAAATGTCCTTTCTTTTTAATCCGTCCCTGAATCTCATTCATTGTGGTCCGTTTCCGCAGCGAAGTCGATAGGACCTCATAGCTCTCAGCATTTGGACAGGAGACATTCAATATTGTCTGATAGCTCCAACAAATCTGCAACTGCAGTCTGTCTGCACAGCATCTCATTGCCCCTTTGAAAGATTCTGTTTGCAAACCCAAATAAAAACATTAATCCACTGATAATCTTGAAATGCTCACATTTGCTACTTAAAAACTTTTGCCTGCACAACAGCTGGTTCCAAGTTTCCTAAGGGAATATAGAAACTTAAGATTTAGAAACTTTCCAAAAGCAGCTTGCTTTCTCTCCAAAAAATGTGGATGAAACAATGTTTTGCAGGATCAAAATGTTTTAAAGGAAAATTTCCAAAATGCTTCAACTTTTATCATTCTGACTCATACAAAACAGGATAAAGCAGAAGAGCCTGGAAGCTTTATTGTTATATAATATACAGGTTTAAATAACATTAAAATAAAATATTTCAATTGCCTAAAGAAGTTGTTTCAGTAGATCATTTCCAGAATCTGAAATAAAATATTTCAGAATCTTTGGTTAATTGTAAATTTTTCAAAATGTAATATTTTATTCTAGTTTTTAATTGTAGTTGTTCAAATGCCTGAGCTTTCCAGAGGATAAAACTATTTTTTGCCCCTCTTTTCCGTGAGCTCTTCTTCAATGCAATATTAGTCTAATAAGAAAAGAAGTCAATATCTAAATTAACGGTGAAGAGGGAAAATAGACAGCTGCAATTACTGAGTAACAGTTACAGCCATGTATGTGTTCAACAGTTATGCCACTAAGAGGTCTGAGAAGACACAGCAGCACAAATAGAAATGAAGAACTGAAGGAAAAGAATAGATGTTAAAACATTTGCTACGGTAGTGAACTTTGTAATGTGGAAGTTGAGGCACCTTTTAAACAAGTGTCCTTCATACTGAACATGTAGAGCTCAGGTGTTGTGCCTTGCAGGTTGTCTCTCCACATCTATTCTCAGCAGACTTCATAGCTCTTGCCCTTGGCCAGTGTGTAAATCTGGGATGATCAAAGAGAAAAAGGCTCGGTGGCTCCTATGTGGCTGTTAGTGAACTGTGATGCATATAATGGGATTAGGGCATATTTGTTACAGTTGACAGGTTGAATTCAGCAAATGAAATACCTTTACATGAACAGCAATAGTGGGAGGTGTTGGTGAGGAAAAATGGCAACATATGCCTATACATGGAACACAATCTAATCTCCACACTGTAGAATATTTAGATTATTTACTCTGCAGAAAATTGGGGTCCTAAAAATGACAGTAGGATTCTTGAGGCATGTTGTGTGCACATCAAGAGAGTTCCTATTGTAGTCTTAAAAGATTATCTCCTACAGTCCAGAAGCTTTCTGCTGATTGCACTGGTCTGCATTGTAATTTACATTAAAAATATGTTGTTTCTTAAAACAAAGCCTTGAAATTTTTTTTTTCCCTGGCAAAAGCAGATATAGATGAAAATATATACTTAGAACTATCCTGACATTTTTTTCTAGGTTTCAATTATTTCAGACTATCCTGAAAGAGAAGCAAGGAGCTGGATACCTTTGGAAACATAAAAATATCCCTCCTGAAATGCGCCCCATTTGTAAAACATACAACTCTTGACTTTTTCTCTTGCTTTTGTCAAGAGAATTGAGCGCAGTTAATTAAGAGACTGGAGCAATGGCAATGTTACCCTCCCTGCCATGCAGTTCACACACAAACCTGGAGGGTGAAACCAAGAAATTTTAGCATCTTGCAGGTACATGCAGGTACAGCATTTATTTCTAGAAAGCAAAACCATCTTACAAAGCTCTATAAACAGTCAGAAGGGTGTTTTACAAGTGACTTGCCAGGTACATGTGGTAATATTTTACAGCTGTTGACATTTCCTAGCTAGACCCTATAGGGAAGGCCAGATGCCAGGCTCGGGTGGTACATGGAGCCCGAGTGCTAACAGAGACTTCAGCACCCAGCGCTGCCAGAGGTGTTGTCACCAAGTGTTCATTCTCTTCAGCCTTGCAGTTAGGAAAAGATTGCTAAAAGATTGCTTCTTTCTTCTAATTTCTACCCCCTTTAATTTTCTCTTTGTTGCTGAATATAATTCTGTTTAATTCACGCATCTGTCTTAAGTGAAGAGAAAATAATGGCCAATGTACAATTACAATTTCAGATATAATCCTCTTCCAGGATGTGCCCATACTCCTGAGACCTGATTAGTCACAGTGTGAAAAAAAAAATAAATAAATCTTGCTTTGGAGATGTGTTCAAGTAGAGAACATTTTGGAAATTCAAAATACTAATCTCATGTTTTGCGGTTCACTCTGTAAACATAATTTATTCCTCCACTTTTTCTGTGAGTTCATTGGCTTTCCGTGAAGCCTCTTCTGTAAATGGTAGTGCTGTGTTTTGTCTGAAGACCTCCTTTGCTCACTGCTGAGTCCAGAATACATAATGCATAGCTTTGGTGAATATATCCTTATTTTGGGGGTGGGAAGATTAACCTCCATGGTATCCCTCTATTCTTAGTGGTGAAGGGGAGATTTTTGAACATGAGCCTAATTTTAGAAGTACCCCATGATTATTTTTCCATGAATTTGTCTTTCTCCCTTGACAGCAACCTGGCTTCCTTAGATGGAGAATAGCTCCTGTTAATAACTCCTACCCTTTGTAAAAGTGCCACAAAATGGTAGTCAAGAGTACCAGCCCTCTTGCTTCAGACCAAAACAAGAGATGGGTCTTGTTTTGGACTTTGAATGTCCAAATTGCAGTTGCATGGTAAAATCCTGATTCTGTTGAAGTCATAAATTAAATACCCATCAGATTTAATAAGCCAGCATTTCACCAAAAGGTTTTCAGAGTTACCTTGTTATCACCAGGCCATAACACAACAGATATATTTCAGAGGGCAAAACTGATCTCACCACACGCTTTTTTAACAGCATTTCTTCCAGCTTGAGTTTCACTGCTTGAACAAAGTAATGACTTTGACCTCATTCATCTGCCTCCCTCCAGTTAGCATCTCCAGCAACTTGGACACAATATTCTGTGGTTTTGTCTCCAGACATTGAATCAATAATATTAAGTAGGGATGCATTTTTCCATTTGAATGCTTGAAGCTATTATCAGAGCATTTCTCAAGTTCAACCAAGCATCTTAGTTTTGATGTTGATTCTTCCTTTAATTTCCCCCCGTGTATCTGCTTTTCAAGCAATTACCAGACAATCCTTGACTCTGAGGAGGAGTATATCTGGGGTGAAATGTTTCAACCATTTTACTAAATTGCTCACTTTGTGTTACACTGGAAGTGATGTTATTTCTAAGAACACCCTAGTCTTCTCTTTTCACATATAATGGGTTAATCACTGATGATCTTTCTCCAAGACAAGACTGCTCTTAAGTAAGGCTCAGATTTGCTATCAGCTGGGCAAGGATTTAGAAATCTAACCCCCTTCAATTTTTGGAGAAGTCTGTAATTCCACCAAACTCATTAGAGTTCAGTCCTTGTGCTTCAGTGTGCAGAGTTTTAATGTAGGCACCCAAGGGCACCTGCTGTGAATGTCCCTTGTCAATATATGTGTTAGTACACATCGGGCATGGGATGGGGCACCTCCTGTGTGATTGCCTCACATTGAGCCTGGTGAGATGAAAAGGGTCCTTAAACACAGGCGGAGGAGAGGCAGCTAGAAGAGAGCAAGGCCTGCTTGGATTGTCTCAGCAATTCAGGACTATGGGACAAAAGTTGGTCACCTTTATTGATGAAGATCCCAAGAAAGTCGTTGCTGATGCTTTTGCTTCACTTCATGAGTACAATGATCGTCTCCCAGTTAGCCCACTTTTCAAAAGGCTTGTTATTCACACAGCATGGACTTGAGATGAAAAATGTACTCTATATGGCTAAGAGCTCTCTGGTCCGACAGTTACAGGCCAAAAAACCTTACTGAAGAGGTTGCATATGACAGGAAATTGTGTGCATTTGTTTTCTATCTGAGCTTTCCAGATGCCTGGGGTTTGTATGCTGTGGACCTCAGCTTCAGCAAGCTGAGATGGGTCAGTAAGTAGCTGCCTCAGCTCTGCTGGGACCCTCTGTCCTTGCAGTAGGCATTTCTGGAGCACACGGGAATGCGTGGGCACTGCAAAATATGAAGCAATGACAGCTGGGTGAATTAAAGGAGGGTAGGAAGGGTGTCAGCAACCTTTCTATGCTATGGAGGCTACATCCCCTGCAGAGGATGCCAAAAGTTGTATTTCGTTTTTCTGTCCTCCTCCTAAGAAGGTTAAAAGCTGCATTTCCTCTTCTTAAGACAGAATGGTCTACCTGTACTCTTCAGCCACACCGTCACAACTGCTCCCCTTTGCAAGATTGCATTCAGTCAACTAATTCATTCAACAAATGCAGTTAATTGTCTGAAGAGAGCAACCAAGAATAACTGCAGCACAGAAATGAGGATAGCCCCCTGAGGGGAGGGAGATTTAGTTTCTGATCATGAGTGTGCTATGTTGTGGGATGGTGCAAGGACTCAGGTATCCTGACTGGAGGGAGGTGTAAAGGAGGTGTAAACTATTCCCAGGCATTAGGGACCCGAATTACTCCCTGTATGCAGGTTCTTCTGTCATGATGGGGCCAGGACCAGAGGGTGAGGAGTGGCTATGTCTCTCTCTTGTCCCTGCTCATTTTTTTCCATTCCAGGCACTTATTTGTAGCCCTTCCATCACTCATTTCCTCTCATTTCCTTCAATTTAAGGCACATAGAGTATGATAAATTCAAGCAGCTATGACTATTCGCAGATCAGCAGCTTTCCTACTTACCATGGCAAGAATGAGGAATGATCACCTTGTGAATTCAATACCATGAGGGCTGAAAAATAACAGGAGTTTAACTGGCTGTGAGGACCATGTTATCCAAGACCCTGCTCAGCCATCAGAAGTTCTCACATACTGATAGATAAATGCCCCCTGAGTTCCACCTTCGCTACCCCAGCCCTGATTTGATATGTTAGAGGATGGCAATTCGGTTTCATTAGTACAGTGGTGATCTCTCTGCTGGCAGAATCACAGTCTCTACAGTTTCAGACATGATCTAACCCTATAGGGAGCAAACTGCTACAGCAGACCAGTGTATTCTGATACAGACTGTGCTACCTGAAGCAGATCAGGGCTTTCACAAATATCCCCTTTGTTAATGTGCAGAAAGAAGTTACACCAACTCCCTTGTCCCTGATTGAAAGTGTCAGTGTCATCGTAATTTGGCTTTTTTTTTTGGAGTAAATACCCATCATCAGAGGGAGGAGAAGAGAGGATTCAATGAGACAATGTCAAAGAGACACAATGGTAAAAACCATTTGGCCACCCACTCAGCAAACCACAAAAGTTTTTTGACTTCATATTTCATATGAGCTCCACAGGGAGACAGTTCTTCAATCCCTGGAGCCACCTGACATTTTAATAATATCTGATCATTAAGTATAGCCTTTCATCCCAAAGTATTTTCCCCAAGTATTTATACAGGAGTCACCCCATCGTTTCTAGTGAGGAATAACATTCAGCCTTATACATATGCAGCTGTGTGCTTAACCCACACTGCACACAAGGCAGGTTGGCTTGTTAGCACAGCACCCAGGCTCCCCCAGAGCCACCATAAGGACAATGGGACACCTCTGCTTCAACCACAAGCCTCCTGCTGCAGTCCTGAGGTTGCACACCACATTCACACTCCTTCCAACCTGCTGAAGTCCTTCAGAGAATGGACAGTAAAAAGTGACTGAGCTGAGAAAGGAAGTTCAATATCCCCAGGAGACACTCTTCTTGGAAGAGTTCATCTTCCCAATCGGGAGTCAATCCAGGGGAACGAGAGCTCTAAAATGTTTGTTTCAAGTACTTCTCATAGATTTACATATGGAGATTCTTGTGAATATGGGGGTTGGCCTGAGTTTTCAGATAACTAAGATTAAAGTCTTTCAAATCCGGACCCTTGCTGAAAATGCATTCACTCTCATCAAACATTTATTTATTTATTTATTTATTGTTTTTCCCCCAATTGATTCCTTTTATTTTAGCTAAGCCATTTTCAAAACAATTCTATGTATCCAAGAAGGGAAGTGAATTTCCTTTCTAGATTTATTTTATTTTTTTTTAAGAAGTGCATCAGTCTTGAGGTGATTCCTCGAATTATATCTATGTTAAAGAACTATTGCAAGGGCTTTGACAAGTTCTCAGTCTCAAGTAAACATGAAGTATCCCCTCCTACAATGATTTCAGCAGTGCTGGTGGGTAGGCAATGCTTTCATTCAGCCAGCCATTGATCTGCTGCAATTCCCTATCATAAAATGTGCAAAATGACAATTACCTTTCCCTTGCAAAACAACCACCTTCAGATCACATAAAACATCTGTGTTAAGTCATCAGGAACCTACACATAAATCCAGCTTTAGAAAATGAAGCAACCTGATCATACTTTTAGAAATAAGCATGAAGTAACTTTCATATTAGTCATCCGTATTTTGCATATGTACATTCTCATAAAATAGATGTGCTCAAATACAAGGAGAACAATATAAAGAGATAGTTTCAGTGAGAAAAGCATTTTCACATTATCGCTAGTTGCCTAAACTCAGCAGGTGAAAGTTATAATAGTAAAAGCTTTGTAATGAAAAAGTTAAAAGCATCTCTCTGGCAAATGGGTCGGAAAAATAGGATGTCAAGAGCACCATAATACAATTAATCTTCACTCCTGAAAACATTTCTATCATGTAGGATAAATCAGACAAACTAATCTTAGATGCATAGGGCTGTGTCTGAAGTGCTTCGTTTGCAAGGCCTTATGTTTGCTGTTCTAATTTTTCTTCATTGTTGTTCTTTATAATTTTAATGCCAGATAATTTTTCAAACCAGTTGTCAATGGTTTATTTGTTACTACTGGTATACTCTTAAATTTTCTGTCATGGTATGATTTTCTATATTAGTGTACTTTAAAAGTACATTTCTACATTAGCACACTTTAGGAGTAATTACAATTTGCTGTGGCTGACAAACTCAGCACTGGTTTCCTGCATAGCACAAGATAAGTTATAAAGTTGAGGCTTGATCTGAGTGAAAAGGTGACATCTGGTCTCTATAATTTCTAATGATAAACCAGTCACAAGCATAAACTGTTACAATATTCACCAGCAGTGTAGCATATGGCAAATACATACTTCTGCATCACTGGTTAGATAGTAGAGAGTCTGAGGGGGAAAAGAAGAAAAGAAAAACAAGAACTTGCCAGCTTGGGGTGGTGGTCTTTAAACTGGAGATGACTAGGGAGGGTGGAGACTGCTTGCAGATTCGTGAGGAAACAGAGGACAGACTGGTGAGAAAAAGGATCAGGATAGCAAGAGGTAGCCCTTGGTAAGGATAAAGCAGAAGAGATGGAGACCCATCTCAGGTGCCCATACACAAATGTACCTGGGAAACAAACAGGAGGAGATGGAGCAGTGTGTGCTGGCATAGGACTGTGACATCTCAGGGATAACTGAGCCCTTTGGGACAGTGAATACAGCTGGGGTTCAGTGATGGGTGGGTGCACAGGCTCCTTAGGGAGGGAAAATAAGGCAAGCTTTTACCTGCTTCTTACATGAAGTTTGAATGCATGGAGCTTGTCAGTGGAACAGGCAGCAGGCTGGCTGAAAGCTGGCACGTCCAGATCAGAGGAAGCTACCATTACCACATTCCCTGGAAAAAGGATGGATCAAAAAATCTTGGGAGCCTTTTTTTTTTTTTCTGGGCAAATGAGGGAGAAGGTGATTTAGAGTTGACAATATAGATTTACCAAGATCATGCTTGACCAACATGATTGCCTCTGATGAAATGACTAACTCCTAGCCTGAGGGGAAAGCAGTGGATTGAAGTCCACCCTGACTTTTGCAGGGGTTTCGACAAGGTATCCAACAGCATCTTTCTACCCAGTATGGGATATTACACACTGTCTGGGTGGACTTCTAGATGAATGAAAAACTGGCTGGATCATCAGGTTCAAAGTTTAGAAACTGAAAAAAGGTAGGCTCAGACTGGATATACAGAGAAACCTTCATACCTAGGACAGTTCAGCAGTGAAACAGACTGCCTAGAAAGGTTATACAGTCTCCATCTTTGGAGGTTAGAAGGCTAGTATGGGTAAATTCCTGAGCAACGTGCTCTGAGCCTACAGCTGACCTTGCCTTGAGCATCAGGTTGGACTAGAGACCTGCCAAAGTCACCTGAGTGATTTTGTGAGTCTGTGATCATCTGAGTCATGATTGCTGACTGTGATTGTACTCCTGCATTTCTGCATTTGCAAGAAAATTAAATTTAAATAGGTTATTTCAGTGTGGTTTAGCTCAAAGTGAGCTGAATAATTTTGTATTCACCATGGATAAGAACATCCACAACACAGTAGCCCATTCTCAACTGACAAGCATGTTAAGCTGTCAGAAGTTGTCCTGTACCTCAACCTTGTGGTTGCCCATAAATTTAAGGTGCATGGCTTGATGTGCATTAAAACTACTGCAAAGCTTCCATTCGCTTGATAGGAAATCGAGTTAGGCTCCACTCAGGTTAAAGCAGCAAGATAAAATTTTCAGATGTGGGTCTGAAATGCATTTAATAAAATTTAAAAAAGAAACAGCAAAGCAATCACAACTATTCCAGCCTTTAAGAGATCCCCAGGTAAATGAAAGTAAATGAAAATCACATGCTCTTTGTGTCGTAAGCCAGTTTCTACTCCTCTTTGCAGTGGGATCATCAAACCTGCATGTCCATCAATAAGCAGGATTTGGGCAAGTAGTTCTGAAATCTAAGCTTGAGTTCTGTGGACTCAGAACAAGTACACATATACCTTTCAAGAGCTTAAGGATTGTAGATTTGGTATCATGTGTGTATGGGTTTTTCTTCCATCAAAACCCATAAAATTGCATTTCATTTTCAAGTTTACAACATCTCTCTGGCCTGCTGTTAATAGCCTGCAAGATTTTTGCTTATATAGCCGATAAATAGCTTTTTCTCCTCCTACTCATTTTCTCTCAGAAATCCCCTGGCTGATAAGAAAGCATGGTGTATCCCATACATCTGACAACATTCAGTGTGTTGACAATATTCAGCCTGTTGTGTCCGACATCTATTATTTCCTTCTCCTGCCTCTGTTCTAAATGCAATTTGCTTTGTATGAGCATCAACATGACCTGCAAACTCTTCCAGACTTTTTTAACATGTCCTTCAGAAGGCATAATGCTATTCTTACCCCGTCACCAGAAAATTCTGCAAAATATCACATACCACAGCAAAGGGAACGAGGTCTGTGAAGACAACTGCAGTCATCATTCCCCCTAGGTTTAACAGTAATTATCAAACATTTGGATTACCCAGATAGTTGAGGCAGTATCTCACATCTCTGGATATTTGTCATTTGCATCCTGGTCACATGGCAGTTGTCTTCAATGTCACATTCATTCAGTTCTGTATTCTACCTTTCACACAGGGTCCTGAACAATGGGTGAAGTAGAAGTAGCTTTTAGGTAGGATAGCTGCCATTCAAGCCCTGCTCAGCTCTTGGTCAGTTTTTATGCGGAATGGCAAGTCTCCACTCCCCCCCATTTTTAGGGATGCCAACTGGCAGATGTTTTCAGAATCACACTTCTATAAGCTAAAGAGAACCCTTTTTGCTAAAGAGAGAAACCCTAGGCAAGAGTGGACATTCTGTATTCTGTTCGCCTTTTTTGCGCTGGTGCAAGACTGGCTTATAGAGGATGTGTGAAGTCTGGCATGAGAATGTTGCATGTAATATCACACTTTCCCACAGTGGGGAAAAAGAAACTGATGAAGGACTGAAAGACCTATTTCATCCAGATGAAATATCTAGGGCTTTCTAATCTGCTAGTCCCCTGGACTGCAGAGCTAGCCTTTCATTCTCACAGTACCTGCCACTATTCTCTGCAGAGACTCATCTCTTCTATTCCTCAGGACTTCTGTGTCTCCGTCTGGCAATGCAGCTCTATCAGGAATCTCACCCTCATTTGCTGTATCAACAGCACGGGACCCAGCTGCTCTGTAATGGACCATGGTGGACAGTGAGACCAGACACCTCTTGGAGTACTCCACTTGGTCATTCCTCTGTAATTGTTTCCAAAAGAAGCCAGGGTACATGAGAGGATGATGCAAACTCAACGTCTGTCCCGCCTTATGGCCAGGACACATCTAAGGTAGACATCCATGTTCCAGAACTGCCATGCACAATTCTCCACAGTGCAAACACAGCCATCAGCTCCATGTCAGTGGTGGTGCGAGACGTCTGCCCGTGGAAATGAGTAGTCCATATGTGAAAAGTATGATTATGCCATCCTCAGCATGTTCTCCTGAAAGTTTGCCAGAAAGACTCTCTGTCTTTCCCTCCCTGGTTCAAAGGCAGGGAACCCCGAATCAAAATGCTGACCCCAAGGGGTGTCTGCAAGATCAAAGGGTTTGTTGGGTCCCTGAGGGGAATTCATGGCCTTTCATCACCTGCTGAAGGATGAAAGTGTCATTTGTAGGGAAAAGCTCCGAGCTGGCAGTAGCAAGAGCTTCACATAGAATGATTGCATCCATGCTGAGCAGCTACGGAGCTGTCATCAAGTCTGGCCTCCGATGTTCTATGATACCTGACATAATTTGTGAATAATGAATAGGACCAGGTCTCTAATCGTCTCCAGGTGTGATTTAACCTGGATTAAGCCTTCCACATGCTGTATTTAGTTTCTGCAAGGTCATTTCGCTTCTAATAAGTATTGTTTTTGCACATGCTCAGCTGTGTTCTCCTTTAATGCAGTAACTGACAGATGGTAGCAAAATATTCCTTTTATAATGAAACCTGCTGAAGGAGACTGCTTAGGGCCTCAGAAAATATCATTTGCCAAATAAAGGATGGTCTGCAGGAAAGAAAGGAAATACTGTAATGTAGTATATATTGAATAATTTTCCTCAGGCATCTGCTGATCAGTAGCTTTTTCTCATGTCAGAGAGGTGACCTAGCTGTTTGTTCCCAGTTAGTTATTGCCTCATTCACCTTTGTACTCTTTAAACTCTTGTTTCTTGTGTTGGCATAAGTAGAGCCTCTAAAAATGCACAAATTAACTGTGTGAGGATAAGTTGTAGAGGCTTCTTTGGTACCAGATTTGTACCTCCAGTGTGTAGTCTGATACTTAAAGGTTTTCATTTGTACTATAATTAGCCTCATTTCTGGGTAAACTACACACTAATTTTTTTAGGCACAACTATGCTGATTTCTCTTAAGTTGCAACTAATTCCTAGCAGTATTGCTATTGCATCCTTTGTCCGGCCATGCGCATCCTGGATTTTCTCATGGCCTGTGAAAGCTTATTTTGGCAGCTGAATACGTCAGAGTTGTCTAATTTACCATATTTCTGTGAGGCAGGCAGTTTGGGATGGTAGAAGCCTACCCTTTCCAAACCTTCAGGAACCTGCAACCTTTTTCTAATGTCAGTCTTTTGCTGAGTAGCTATCTTTGCCATTCTCAGTTTCCTCAGGCTCCCACATAACCAATATTTTACTCTTTTATCCTCCATACCAACATACAGTTAAGGAAGACTCGATGTGACTTCCTTTTGCATCCTTTTACCCTGTCCTATAAATCATACAAAATGTTCTGCACAGGCTCAAATCTAGAGATTAAATGAGAATCCATCTGTTCATTGCTCCCAATGGGAATATAGTTTCTTTCTCTGCCTCGCTGCTTGACGAAACTTCTAATCCCAACTGAAACTGCTAGTGTGTTGTGTTTGGGGCCTGTTGTATCAAATACACATCTCTCTGCTCTCTCATTCCCCTCTCAGGATTTGTTATTTTTAGACTGCTTTTCTGTCTCTGATGGAGTCAAAAGTTACATCTTAACCTATACAAGCTCTGGTGGCATATGTTGTTCTGCTCTTTTGCTGCAGTATCAGGAAATCTGCCATCCAGCTCTGCTCTTCTGATCCGTAACCCCCTTGTCATTGCTGCCCTTATGGAGAAATGCGTATGAACACTTCCGTTATTTCTGCTTCTTGCCTGGGTTTTCTTTCACTGTTCTCAGACGTCATGGCTGGCAGCAGATGAGTATTTGCATTAGCCTTTTTCTGTGGCTGGAGGGGAATCAACAGCGCTGGACAACTTAGGGCATATTCCTGCTGCTATAATGTGCCCTGTGCATTGCAGCACTACAGGAGCATTGGTGTCAAGGTGATGTAGCTGTCAGAGCACTCAGGCGCACCATTATTTTAGGAAAGTATCACTGCCACTCTTGAACTGCTGACTCTCCTACCGGTAGGTGTCTAAATCTGTACCACAAGGTTCCCTTTGCAGCCAATGAGGAAAATAAAACAGGCATCTCTAAGGTACAGTTTAGCTCAACATAAAGTATATAACCAAAATATATGACTAAAGAGTTTCATTTCTATTGACTAGAAAGGCAGCGCAAGTGCACTACCTCACATATACACAACTATACATAGATATCTGGCCAGGAGACATGCCTGAGTTGGCTGCTACAACTGCAGCAAACCAAAGGTCCCTCAATGCATCTCACACCTCTGTCACTGTGGGCTAAGGTGGACCGGAGTCCCTTGTCACTGGGGGCTAGGGATACACATTCAGTCACTGAGATGCTCATACAGTTCCTTAGCTGGCACATGGCAGCATATTCCACTTCACAACTTGAGGGAACATTTGAACCCATGACGCATCTGAGCCATCAGGCACCACGTATCAGGCAGCTGCTCCTTGGTGCCAGCCTATGAAGAGAACGGAATACATCATGGCTTCTTTTTGTGTGTGTGTGTGTTTGGGGATTTTTTGAGAATGAGGAAGTGCCTGACTCTTTTTACCCATTTCACAGATTGCAGAGCCTTTACTCTTTTAGAGAAAGGCATATTTGACACTATTTATTTATTTATCTTATTTATTATTATTTTTTAACTGTGGATTATTCACACCTCCGGAAATGCCCTAAAGCCACCCAAACCCATTGTCCCTCTTTTATTGCCAAAAATGCTATCCAAGAATTTTGGAGCGAGGCACCACTAAAATGCCTGTTTTAGATGGGCCACTTCACTACACCAAATAGCTGAAATTTGATTACATTTAAGGCTGCCCAGTCCTGTGCCACCTCCAGCTGCTAGCAGCACCCCTTGACTCCCTCAACCAGAACGAGAGCACTGTTCCTACACAGTCCCACCTCAGACCACCATATCTGCAGCCCCAAGTTCGCTGCTTCTGTGTTTTTGCAAGGAACTGCTAAGCATTTTGCAGAGCAGATGCAGGAGCGTGAGTCACTGCCTCGCCAAGGAACAAGTTACTGCATACCAGTCACTCCATGGAAACAGCCCATGTATATGCTCAAATACTGCGCAATGCACTTTGAGGCCACTTACATGCCTCTGAAGTAGAGATAATTTGTTTACTTCACATATGCCCAGGAGAAGAACAATCTGTGTCACACAACTGCCTGTGTACTTCTGATGGAGCATCTCGCGTGTGATAGCTTGGTTGAGATTTGGCTAGTTCAGGCCACCTGACTGCAGAAAATGGAGCTCAAAACAGGAGCCTTAACCAGCTTGCCCTTAAGGCTGGCTCTCTTTCAGTCCCCAAAACAAGGTGGTTGCATAGGAACGGTCCCTGAAATGTGCTGACCCCCAAAATGTGCCTGGGAATTGTCTGGGACAGCAGCCAACACCACGCCAGGCATTGGCTGGAGAGTATAGCAGGGTAGATGCTTGTGCTCTAGTAGCTAGAAACATTGCTAGTGACTGCTGAATTTACTCTTATAGCTATAGTTGAATGTTTCCAGCCATGTTCCCCAGAGGCAGTCATTGTTTACAGCTTTAATAGCTAGAAAATGTGAATTTTCTGACCATCTCCACATTTTATGGCACATCTTTCAAGCTGTTCTAATGAAGAAGCACTAGCAACAAAGTTATTACTTACTCCATAAGCAAAATTTGTCTTCTGGGCAGCTCTTGGCGTAAAGGTACTTCAAAAAGTGTCTTAATATTCTGCAAACAAATCAATTATTTATAATTGTGTTGTCTTTAGATGTGAATTAAAGTAACGATCTTTCTTATAGAGTTGAAAAGAAAGCAGACAGGTTTAATCGAAGTAAATGAAATCTACATGACTACCTGTTTTGTTTTTTAAACTTCATAGGAAATCAATGTATTGACAGTAGCACTGGTCAACCAAGACAGAGAAAAAAATTCGGAGAAACGAAGTCCAGGTCTAAAATCAGAGAAAGAGGCACTATTAATAGGTAAGATAACCCAAAAATAAGTTTGTTTGTTTGTTTGTTTGTTTTTTGAGAACAAACTGCCTTTTAATAAGTTTTTTGTTTGCATGTGCATTTACATGCACCTTTGCATTAATAAATCAAAAAAAAAAAAAAGAGAGATTCTTGTCTTTCATCTGGATTCAGATTGGCTTTTAGTAAGAGAAATCCTAGAATACAAGTGAACTTTTGCTTTCTGAAAAAATCTGCAGAGTTTAATAAAAGAGTGATCTGCATTTAGAACTGTAGCATGTATGTATGAAGATTTCCTTTACATCTAAATTTAGCAGGTTGGAACTGTATAACTCGTTAACAGTTTATTAGACAAAATGCTGAAGGAGAAAGGGGTGGAAAAAATATTAGCAAACTACCAAGTAAAAATATGTGTACTGGATGTATTAAGCAAGCCAGATTTATGCTTTTGACATTAGGTGAGGGAATTAGCCATATGAATATTTATAAAGAATACCACAAGGACTGTTGTATCCTTCACCTAGAATAAAATCATAGAAATAAACTGTTTAAGAATACCTAAAAACTAAAGCTCAGAGGCAGTGGGCCAGGTAACTAGTACCTAGCGTTTAGGGACACAAAAACTTTGGTGCCCATGCTGCCCTTGGAGAGTATATGGAGGAAAAGAGTATAAAAGAAAAACAAAATTACTAAAAAAAGTTGTGATGGAACTCCACTCAGTAACTAGAAAAGGTTTCCAAGTGATGTTTTCTTTACATTGCATGGAAGAGCTAGCTTGGAACATCCTGAACTATAAAGTCTTGGACACACATCTTACCAATGCAATACCAATGCAATACCACTGGTCAAACATGATTTGAATACAATTGAATTTCCAATCAACCCACCCAAATGTGTGGGTCTTGATTTTTGCTTCAAGAACTCTTGTGTGTATGCTTATGGTCACACACAGCACCAGGAAGACAACTGCTATGAGGACATGCCATAGCATACAAATTAAATACATGTCCTTCCTTTTGCAGGATCAGAACTCTGTAAATGCTATTGGAAAAACGAGGGAGGGGAAAAGGTGCTCTTTGCAAATCCAGTCTAAAATGAGTTAAATTTTACTTATCATTTTCAACCATGGCCAGTATTCGGGGAAAACTGAAATCCAAGATTATCCTAATTCATTCAGCATCAAGAAAGCAGTATGGCCTGCAGTACACAAGATACAGTGACCCATTTTTGTCAATTGTAAGCATTTTTAATCCTGGTGTTTATGCTTTAAATATAAGGAACTTCCCCTAGGGTGGTTCAGTTAAGAAACCCATCCAAACAGAGCTGAAAATATTTGCTCTGATTCTTACAGTTCAACTCTCCCCAAACAGTAACATACATGACATTCTGTATTTTCACTGTTTGTTTAGAAGAGGAGAAATTGGATAGTACTTTTAATAGCAATTCTGATGTCCCAAATCTTGTTTTCTCCGGTCATCATTATGCTGTCACTTGATTTTCACATCAGAAAAAAATCACTAGACTTAGATCCTGACTCCTCCTAAACCACTTTTATTCCCATACCTTTTACAGTGATCCTGTAAACAACAATAAAGACAGACAGATCTGGCTTTCTTTTAAGAGAAAATAAACGAGTAAATATGTCAAAAAGGATTTGTGTTTTCTTCAGCAGCAGTTAGGGGTAATATGGATTAAACACTTTTCATAACCAGCATCAGCGTAATTACTAGAAAAAATTTGAGGGAGTGTGGTTTGTGACACAATTATATGAAACGTTTTCACAACAGAGCACCCAGTGAAGGGGAAAAAAGCAATAATTTTACCATTACAATATCCACAATTTTATATTGGTAAATCAAGCATAAAATTGGTAGTTGAAATGCTTCCAGCAAGTCTTTGTTTAGAAATTCCTTTATTCATCAGTATATTATCTTGGTCACTTACTTGCTAACTGCTGTCATTCCTGAAGATGAGCTATTGTGTTTACCGTGTTATTATGACTGTATTAAAAATGTGCCATTTTCTTATGTTTATTGGGTTGTGCAAGAAAAATAGGAATCATAATTCATACTGAAAAACCTGCAAGAACAGACTATTCAGAATTATTTTGCTTATTTTAATGATATACTGTCTGAAGTAATTTCAATATTGTGTGCGTCTGTTTTTAATACAGGTATCATATCCACATTTCTTCACGTCCACCCTTTTGGAGCCAATATAGAATATCTTTGGTCTTATATGCAGCAGTTGGACTCTAGGGTAAAAAAAATTTAATCAAAATCTGTTTTCTCTATAGAAATACTGTATTATTCTTTACTGCAGGTTAAACTCTTCGTGTATTTCCATCAGAAAGATAATGGGATATGGGGCTTGGGGGTTTGCAATCTTTATTCATTTGCAAATTACAATACACCTACTTCTGTTGAGGTCCTTTGCTTTGCACTGGTTAGCTATTATTTGTGGAAAAGAAGAGCAGAACTTTAAATGGCAAAGACTAGCAGCTGATTTCATGATACTGATCATGAAATACAGCTGAAGAGAAAGAAAACAAAACAAGAGGCAGATGTAGCTGTGGCCATTAAACTGTACAGAATTTTAGGAGATAATTCCCTATTCTTCTAAAAGTTGTTAGTCTCAGGTCACATTGAACATGAACTTTTATGAACACATAAATGGACCATGAAACATACATATCCTTTGACTCAACATAGAAGCAAAAGGGCCTCATAAAGGAATTTTCTGACCCTATTGCTAAATTCAGAGAGCTGTGGCCAGCACAAATGTGATGCCAACACTCTATAGCATGAAAAAGTGTTTCTTAACGCATCAGTTTCTACAGTCCATAGCCAATACACACCCATAGAATAAGATACTTTGACTTTAAAGCATCTACTGTAGGATGAGATGAATCAAACTTTGGAAGTGCCTATTTATTTCTGCCAAATGTTAAGCAAGTCAAGGGTGAGAAGCTCAGCTGTAAAATAGCCAGCTTTGATCAAGTTAATGCTACTCTCAGTTCCAAACAAGGGCTCCACAAGACACTAGACTGCATGAGATACTTGATAGATGCAGGGGTCACCCTCGGATTAGCCGCAGCTCTCATCCACATCTGCCAGTATCTCTTCTGAACATGGGAATTATGGTGCTTGCCCAGACCTTCTTGTGACATGGAGTCAGGATGCAGCCATGAGGTGCACCTGGGCTCAGAATGTGAGCAGCACTCCTTGTGTGGTGCTTGTTAGACACGACTCCATTGATCCTGGTAATGTTTTGTTCCTTAAGACCTCCTCCAGCAATACCAAGATCACCTTCCAACTCCTCTGATGGGCTGCTTCATGCCTCTGGAGGATCCTTCTTCTGTTTCTGTGAAGCAGAGGAGATCCTCTAAAAGCAGAAGAGATTCTGAGCTAGAAGCCCACTGGAAATAAGAGTTTGCATGGGGAAGTGAGGAAGGATGATGAAGTTTGTAGGCATTATCTTCAGGCCATGACAGCTCAGATCTGGTAGTGCTTTGAAATCCGTTGTTACCCATAAAAACAAAGGAGTAGTGGAAGAGGATGGTAGTAAAAGGTGAGGAATTACTGCATTTCACATTTAAAAAAATCTGATTTTACCAAGCCCTGTTATAACCAGAGCTTCACAGCTGTATTTGCAGCCCTTCCCCTTCTGCCACAGTTCTTGCAGCACCGTCTGCCCAATATCTTCAGTCATTCTAATCACTCCTTGGCACATTGTATTTGGCTAAGTTTCACCAGCTTTTCCCCCTTGCTGACCACTCCATCTCTCTCTTGACTGACAACAACAATCAACTGGAACACCAGTTCCGTGCACTCCAGCACTGCTGCTCATTGCTTCTGCCTGCTGAGCTCTTCAGAGGCTGCCCCCTTTGCTGCTGCAGCCCCTCCTTGTGTTTGTTGTAGGCTCTTTTTTTTTTTTTTTTTGTGAATTTCCAGTCATGTGAGTAGCCTGTTGGCTTCTGCAAGGCTGCCAGGATCAGGTAGCCTTTAACTTGCAATGGATGAGGCATTGTCTTGGTCTCTCCAAGGCACTGAAGTACCAGCCCCTGCAGCTACCACTCAACCTACCTGCTGCATAATAAACACGAGCTGCAGAATTTGACCTCGCTGGTTTACTTTGGAAGTAACTGCTTGTAGCAACAAATTACTTTTTAATAGCACAATCCTGAGATGTAATCTCAGAGATTAATTTCAATTACTTTCCATGGTTAGCCTGTCATCCCTCACCTGAACAGGAATGATAAGGTCAGCATACCCATGTGGGCTGAGGGCTCACTATAGAG
Source organism: Cygnus atratus (assembly GCF_013377495.2). Taxonomy (NCBI): domain Eukaryota; kingdom Metazoa; phylum Chordata; class Aves; order Anseriformes; family Anatidae; genus Cygnus; species Cygnus atratus. Next base: position 177,512,695 of record NC_066362.1, on the reverse strand, counting down.
CTCAGATGCATTACCCAAAGGTAACCAGCTATCCATTACTGCCATGAGAGTACGTAAAAGATGGACCTGATTACTTTGGGACTCTAGACAGACTGCCTCCAACACAGATTTTTCAGCACCACCTTAACAAATCATTTAATCTTTCTGTCTCGCTAAGCTCTTCAGGAAAAATAAAAGGTGATAGATATTTTCGCACTTCCTTTGGGTGTAATAAGGTGTAATTGGTGTGTTCTGTGTTTATACACTGCTTTGAAAATAAAACTTTTCATCATGGGAGTGTCCTACAAATGTGAATAAGCAGAAATATCATAATTGCCAGAGAAGTCTATTAAATCATGGAGATAGCTGTAGACAACTGGCAGAACCAATACATTTCTTCACTTTTCCTTGCATGACCATCACTTTAAAAAAAGTAGCTACAAAATAGAATGGTTCATTTTCCATGTCCATTCATTTCTTGACTTCTCTACTGAATGTATGAGAAAGGTTGCCTTTGTGGAAGTGTTTTCTGCAGTGAAAACATTTTTCCATTAGGATTGTGACCAGTTATTAAGGTTTCAAGACTGTAGAAATATCCTGAGCCATGCTCAGTCAGGAACTTCACTACCCATTTATCTGCGACTGCTGAACTGGGCCAGACTGGGAGAGAATGGCTCCAGAGATGGTCAACTCTAAGTGAAAAAAAAAAAAAGTGAGCAGATTAAAAATATATATATTTTTTTTTTCAAGAGAAAACTGATGGAGCTGAGTGGAGAAGGAAGTGTTTTCACCTGCCCTGGATTTTTATTTTTATTTTTTTTAGCTTATTTCCTCTTTCCAGTCCAAAGGGCAGTTTTCTCACTTTAATTTTACCTTTCTGTCTTTCCCAGATCTCTGCAAATGAGATAGAAATGCTTTTAATGAGACTGCCACGCATGTTTAAACAAGAATTCACTGGTGTAGGAGCAACACTGGAAAAGAGGTGGAAGTTTTGTGCCTTTGAAGGAATTAAAACTATCTGACTGTGACTAGTAATGAAGCTATGCAGAAGAAGAATTCCTAGAGCATGGCAGGGTTATAAAGTATTAAAGTAAGAAATTTGGGTTTTGGCACATAGTAGTATGTTTTCAAAGTTATCCAAGCCTGATTTTAGTTACATTTGTGACGTTCTCTTGTGAGTGAAAATTGTAGTTGTGCACCAGTTCCTAAAATAAAATTAAAAAATAAAAACAACAAAAAAAAAGACTTTCAAAATGTGAGAGATCTGTTTCCTATGAAAACTGAAGAAAGATACCACAGTCATAATGATTTCAAAATACTACATGTCCTACATCTAAGAAAAGCTCATTGAGCAAGCAGTTAAACAGAAAGATTGCCCAGTTGTGGTCACTAAGCCGCAGCGGTGTGTATGTAATATGTAGTAGAACTCATTAAGTTTTGTTATTGAAAGTTATTTCTGTTTAGTAAGAAAACTGAGTAATTTTACAGTGAAGGAAAGCATACCAAAAGAAAACTTGAAGATGTGTCTGAAGTTATTGTATTTTGTAAATTAAGTTATATGCTGTACCAGGGATTTTTGCCTTATTGAAAGAGGCCTGAAAATGTGATTGGAGTCCTCGAGAATGCTTTATCAAGAATATTATTTTTCTAATGTAACTATTCTCCATTACAAGTTCTTTTAACATGGATTGCATATCAATTTTCATAAACATGTAAATAAGGAGGAAACCAGTGTTACTGTATTGTATTTGGTATGTAACATTCAGGTTTATGCATCAAAATAAATATTCAGTTGCATTACTGTTACAAATTTTATAGCAGATATATTAATTTTTATCAATAAATATGACTTCTACCTTATTGTTTGTACAAGTTTTTCTTCTGATGTTTTTGAATTCTTATCAACCCAGTAAGAGTTTGCTGGCATTTGTCCTTGTCCTAAACTATTAACTGTAGATAACTTGGATAAATTAACTTGGAATCAAAAAAGAGCTTGCAAGATTAGCTATAATTAAAATAGTTAAAGTTATTGCTAGAAGAAACACCAGCATGGAGTTTTATTTATCTGAACAGATTTCATTTGTTTTTCAGAAGGGCAGCCAGGTTAAAAACAAACCTCATTTTCAGTGTGGTGTTGGGTAGTGGCAATGCATCCAATTAGTTGCTCCTTCTAACTCCCAGCTAAATCTCCCGGCCTTTGGCCAGGCAAGAAATGGAATAACTTCTGGTGGTGTTCCTTAAGTAGGGACATTGACCTGAATCATTATTTAGGATTTACTGTCAAACACACAGTACTCCAGTACTCCTGTAACAGCCAGTAAAAGCTGAAGAAGTGTGTGTATAAACCAAGCCAGGTGAGTATGGAAGGAATGGCTCCTCCCAGAGCCCTACTTTGAAGAACTGCATCAGTACAGCATTTAGCATGGTGCTAAATAAGAAACAGCAACCCTCTCCAAATCACACCTCTATGTAGGCAGAAGAGCTGGCCACAAGAGAGCCAACCTTATAAACTGGGGCACCAACAGCAGGAAATGTGGCAAATTGCAACAGATGCAGAGAGTATCCAGACACATGTCAGAGTGATGTTTCACTCAGGTTCTTCAATAGACAGCAATTAGTGTCAAATGTAATTAGTCATGAAGGAACTCTCTTACATGGCTGTTAGTGATTACTGCTTTAGGTCCTATTTCTCTTCTGGCGTCTATCTGGAATATAGAAATATTATATGAAATGTTAGTTGTGTACAAAAGGGAAAAACAAAGAGGCTTAGCAGGTCTATTATGGGAGAAAATTATGCTTTCAGACTGTACACACCAAAAATGTTTTAAAGAACATACACCTCTATTATGGTTGCTGCAGGAGTTGTATTAAGGTAAGTTACTTGGGTGAAACTAGTAATTACATGCCAGTTATATTAATGAAAATTAACTAGTTTAATCCAAATAGCTACTCTTTCTTCTCTTGCGATCATACAGATCTATGAATAATTCAAGAAAAAATGTGTTAGGTCTGACAGCTCTTATTTAAGTACTGTAACATAAATGTGTATGGATGGCACTTAGACTGGGGAAAAGAGATGTGAGAAAACTTTCACCTCACCTTTTTTCATGCCATATTTATTCATTATATTATGTCATCCTCCCTTTTCTCGTGCCCTCCTTTTTGTCCCTTTAGCTCATCTCCTCTCCCACAAAACAATTCCTATCCCAGATTGCCCCAAAATATTCAAAACTGACGGGACCCTTGTAACCCTTGTAACCCTTGTGCTTTCTCTTCCCCTTTTCCTTTTTTTTTTTTGCTTTTTGTTCTTTTTGTTCTGTTTTTTCCTAGACTGTAAGTGTTTTAAGAGTAGATTTTTAGTCCTTGTGTTGTACCAGCTAAAAATGAACCTCCTTGATTGGCCTTTGGATATCATCATGAAAGATCTAAACTGAAATATTCTGGTGCTGACTCTTAGGGGTTCTACCTGAGAGTCCTGAAAACAACACTATGGGATGAATGTCAACGAAGCCACCTTTGAACAACATCTCTTGTGGGTATGTTATTGATATATGGAGAAGACAGTGATGTTCTGGAAGCCAGTGTTAAATTCTGGTGATGCATCCTTTAGCTGGCTAATCTGAGCAGTAGTGTCAGTCAATCTGATGCCATCACAGCCCAGAGAGTTGCACTAAATAGCCCAGAGAGTGGCTAAATAGTACCCAGTGAGATGAGGCAGTGCAAGACCATAGCAGGTTTCCCCAGTTGAGTCAGGTTGAAGGAGGCCACTTATCTGACAACGACTCAATGTAATTTACAGTTAACAGGAGCCTCACAACAGTAGTTGGAAGGAAAACAAGGGAAGGAGAGGCCAAAGACACCACACCATCAGGCTAAACACGAGCTCGTCGGGTAAGACTATGCAATGGCCTGGCATGAAACTGCAAGTTATGGCAGAAGGTTGTAGCAGTGTCCCCTCTTCTCAAACAGGGACTAATGATGCGGGAGAAGATTTGGTTTCCTGTTTAGCAAATATGCCTAGGGTATTTTGCAGAGAGCTGTGAACAAAGTTGGCCTGAACTCCAGTTGTTCTGTGAGAGCTTTTTAGATCACCCTTGGCTTTGAATTGTCTTGGAGTGGTAGCAGAGTTGACTTTCATCAGTTTAGAGGGACAGCCTCATGCTGGACCATGTTTGTATCCCACCTGAAGGATTAAGAGACAGTGTGCAAAACCTCCTGGACTAATGTGCATTTCACCCTGCACACTCAAGGGAGATGAGTGTACCCTCTCTGATAAACAGCACTTTATTCACAGTTTGATGAAGACTGTGTTATCCCCATTACTAAAAAGGAAATTTCTAATACCACCTTGTGCTACTGCACATATTATTTTATTTTTTTTAAGCATGTATGTTTGTACTTTTCAGGCAAAACTTGCATGTTCACAACTGCCAGACCACCACATCCACTTACGGAGCAGCAATATTGAGGTTTACAGAAAATCCTGTATCAAGCAATGTGTAACTACATTTTGTTGCACAACATGTACAGAAAAGACTGTGGTTTCTGGAGTCAAAAAAAAATTGTCTTGAAAGCATTCTGGGTGGTTTGTTCAAGTCAAAATTCTGGTCTTGAAAGAATGGTTTGATTTAAAATCAGAATGGTTTGGACAGTCAGCATCAGTATAACACAAATGTGCTGCTCTGATGAGAGTTGACTTGAGAAGGGGAAGGTTTGAGTAGAGGAAGGGGGAAAGGAATTGGATGTTTTGGGAGATACATTGTTTCTGTACCTGCAGTAGTAGCCAGATCTGATGTAGGACTGATGTTCACTTTGCACCATAGACTGCCCATCTCCCTGAATCTGCCATCTTCCTACATTTATTGGCATTAAGTGCCAATAAAGCAGGACAAGATCTGCAGGAATCTGCTGCTTCTGCCAGATTCTCTGCGAGCACAGTCAATGTCACTGCTTGGTCTTACTTAATAAATTAAAATTGAGTGTTTCTAAAACAAGTCTACTGAAAAAGCAGCCAAATCAGGAAATTATGTTTAGAAGGTACAGATATTCTGACTACAGAAGCGCATTGAATACATGGAAATCCTCATTTGTAAACAAAATCAAATGGATGTGCTCAGGAACAACAGATTTAAGAGTTGTGACACACTGCGTAATAAATATTGTGTCTGTTCAGACTTAGTGGGCTGACCCAATGTCATACTCCCTCTCAAAAGGGATATTTGAAGGGCAGAAAGAGGAAAAAAAATGTATTGCTTTAAACCTAGTAGAAAGCATTCCTGCAACTCTAGCATTGCAATATTATAATCAATTGCTCAGACTTATGGCTGGTGAGTACTTCTTGCGAATTTATGTGCAGTTAAAGGCGTTCTATTGAAGGCCAAAAGAAATCATCCACTCGGACTGTTTGTATCATAGCCATGTTGCAGTTAATTCTGTAGTGATTCCAAAAGCATACAGTGAATTAAAATACATCTCCCATATAAATATCTAGCCGTAATCAAAGTTATCAAGTGATAGGAAAGATACTTTTTTGATTGGTAGATTGTTAGAAGAGGTCAACATTGTCAAAATTCTGTCCCTGCTTCCTAACTTGATTTTTTCTGGCTTCATCTAGCCAGTTTTGCTTTTCTCTGCAAGATATAATAATCCTATAGTACTGCATATTTTCTCCCTGTGAAGATATTTATATATTGTAGTGTACTTACTTCTCAGTATTCTTGCTCATAAACTAAACAGATTGAGCTTTTAAGTGTTTTGCTATAAAGTATTTCTCTTCCCTTCTGCAAATCTTTTTTTTTTTTTTTTTTTTTAATATCCTTTCCAATTTTTCAACACCTGTTTTAAAATGTGCCCAGCAAAGCAGTCAGGAGTGTTAGTCTGATCAATGCTGTACACAGACCTGAAGTCATGTCTCTGCTCCCACTCACCTCTCCACCTCCTGTTCTGATCAGACTGTTAGCTAATCACAAATGTCAAAGCAGTAGTACAAGTAAATCACTGTTAGGTCATCTTATTCATCCTCCTGGTGTTACAGATTCCCCTGCATTGGTGTGTTTCTGTAAACCAAGCCTGGTTTTTCAATCCCTACTGATAGGCTTGTTTGCACAAGGGCAAAGGTCCCACCCCTTGAGGGCATTTTGGGGTTTAGCTCCCATTCACAGCCTTCAGGATTTGTTCTTTACCCGGAGGAAAGGCTGGATAATTCCATGATGTTTATAGCGTTATGTGATTAAAATGGAATAATCAGATCTGCTGTCAGGATGTTGGCTGATCGCATCAAGCATTCAGAGGGCAATCGCACAGGCTTTGTCTAGACTAGGGTTTAAATGTGTGTCATTAGCACATATTAGCTGATACATTTTAAAAGTCTGAGGCAGACAAGGCATAATGCCTTTAATGTGAAAAGCTGGCTGAGTTAGGCCCTTGGGCATTGGCATCTACACGGGTTTGTCTATTTCAGAGTTTTAGAATAAGTTAGCCAAGGGCTTGTCTGCAAAGACCAGTTAATTTGGAAGAAGGTAGGCTATGAATTTAAAGGACTTCTAATATTCCAGGTCTCTAAGACCAGAAAGGGATTCATTCTCAAGTAGTTACTCTAAAATAGCTCTATATAGTAGCATTATACACTTATCTAGGTAAGTTTTCTCTTCTTTAAAATCTTCCCCCCAAAAAACAATTCCCATATGAGAGGTGCTGTATTTATAAATTAACCCTCTGATGCATTTTTGCTTTCATCACTGCTCCTCACTGAATACAGCTGATTAGTCTGCACTTATCAGGGGAGGAGTGTGGAAAACTTGTACACTCTGCAGATCTGTGTGCTGACGTTAAAAGCTGACTTGCATTTCACAGGGGGCAGACATGGTATGCTTGTGAGAGGCATGGGAGTGGAGGAACAGAACGGCATAAAATTGGATTAAAAATAGTGGAGACTGGAGGGATTTTATTTGAACATGGCATTCCATCAAAAAATAAAATAAAATAAAATAGTAAAATAAAATAAAATAAAATAAAATAAAATAAAACAATAAAATAAAATAAAATAAAATAAAACAATAAAATAAAATAAAATAATAATAATAATAATAATAAAATCCCAGGACATCTCAGAATCCTCTTATAAACTAGAAGGAGGAGCAGGAAAAAAAAAAAAAAAGAGAGAGAGAGAGAGATACGATTTGATAGTACAAATCATTGTAAAGTATGGTGGCATTGAATGAATTGGGCTTTCTTGAGTTTTCTTAGTTGGTTCTGCCCATGGGGTCAGGTCAGGAGGGTATTCTGTCTGAGTCTCTCTCTAAAGAGGAACCTTCCAAAATCACTCTGCAGCCAGCTCTGACCCAGAAATGAGCTACTCAAGTCATACAAATTTCCAATAGCAGAGGAGCCTTCATGCAAGAAAAACCTGCAGCTCCAGCTCTGCAGTTCATGGGTTGATAAAGCATGGTGACGCTAACAGCAAACTTTTCTTGTCCTTGAAGGCTAGTGAGGACATTTGCTCGCGGAAAGCAAACATTTGCCAGGCAGTCAGAACTGATTTCAGAATGCCATTTCTGCCCTATACCTCTCCACTCTGACTGACTGTCACCCTTGCTGGGATTTGTCACTTGGTTAGATGGAGACGACAAAGCTAAAATCTCATCAGAGCTGAACCTACACTTTTATCTTCAGAAGATGAACCACCATGGGTAACATCATGCCATGGATCCAAAACTAACTGAGTTGATACAGAATTACCAGGCAGGAACTGCTTTATGGGAGGATAGTAGGAGCCTATTTTGCACAATGAAACATATTGACAGAGAAGCAAGCCAGATAGTGGTTCAACAGCAGAAGATTTCTGAAATTAATTTCCTACCCTGAGAAGTTCTTGACTGGCAGCTCTGGAAGCAGGCTTTCTGTTTGTCCACAGGGCAAGACAAGAAAAGTGTCTAATATTGTCCCAGCAGAGATGTACAGAAATAGCTTGCTGTTTCATTTCCATGCTTATGAAATCCTTGCCTCATACGTGCAAACTGCAGATGAAGGAGACATCTGCAGAATGCGCATTTGACCTTGATTTGAGGCCCCAGAACTTTTGCTCATTAAAAGTTTAGTTTCAGGGCTGGATTGGAACCTCTGATCTACAAAATGGATCTCCTACTATCCGAGTACAAAGTTATCCAGTGACTGAGGAGGGGAAGGCAGCCTTCCTTGAGGTACAAGTGAAGAAGCATGCCCTGGTGACCCCCATTCTTCCCTCTTAACACTCACAATAAGCACAGAAGGTTTGGAATTGCATAGCTTGTAAAGTGGTTCATCTTATTAGAGAGAAGGAAAAAGATCTCATGTTCAGTTCACACATAGTGCTCTGAGATAAGTTTTAAGTCTAAACCAGATGCTTTAGTTTGTAGCTGTGAGATACTCTTAAAACAGAGGTTAGTATGGAGAACGGGAACAGCAATGAAATAAAAAGTATTACCATTTATGAGAACTTCACTATTCTTCCTCTGAAGGGATTTCAGAGTGGAGGCTGAAATCCCTTTTGTTTCAAAGATTTACAGTCAAGAGCTGGAATAACATGGGATTTAGAGCCTTTCTTTGATTTTTTTCTGGGCCGTGCAGTTCAAACATCCAAGAAAAAAACATGGTGGTGTGTACCGGGGTGAAATGGAAGTGGGCGATGGTTCACTCAACACAAAACAGCTGCTTTTCTGCAGTGCAGATCTTCTACTTACAGCAATAAGACACAGGCTGATGGTCAAAAGTTCACTGGTGTATATTGGTCATGCAACCAGCAAGGAATATAGACATGTTCAGGATTCAGGCTTCAACTTTCCATTTGTCTTTCAAGAGTGATGAGAACAAATATTCTGTTATATATAGCCATGATAAAGAAGGTGGAGGGTAAACTGGGTGGATCTGGTCAAAGAGTTGTAGTCACAGGCTAACTAGTGAAGTCACACAGAACTGTCCAGAGATAACCATGCTAACAGTGAACAGGCTACTTTGGCCACAGAAAATATGATAGCTGTGTTTGTAGAGCCTCTCTGCAGCTCAGTACCCACCTCTTACTGCTCCCAGGTCACGTAATATGGTACTACTGGGTGTCTTCTTCTGGACGTCTTTCTCCATGGTGTCTTCTCCTGAGAAGTTTATTTTGAAATAGTTCATGCATTGTTCCAGTTAGCCAGGAAGGTGTAGCATCAACAGGAGATTGTGAATTACCTGCAGCAATAGTGGGTGGATCCTAACTAAAAAAAAAAAAAAATCTGGACACCTTTTCACCTTTTTCCTAAATTCACTGAAAGCATTGAGATAACTTCAATCACTGATTTCTAAAGGAGACAGAGCAGCAAAAAGGTTTCCAGAAACAGGGTTTCAGCTGATGGCCCAGACCTGTTTGACTTATACCTGTCTCAAGTTCCCCAAACCAAGCATACAGCAATGCTCAGAGGAAACCAAAAACTGTTCCAGAGTTTAAGTCATGTGAGTAATTCAAAGCTTTGTGAAGGTTACAAAAAGGTCCCTTGCGGGCAATCCCAAGATCAATGCTACTGTTCTTCTGTGTAACTAATCTAAAATAAGGTTTTCATTAACTCTCTTTATTTGATGCATTGTGAAACAAACTGAATGAGAATGTTTGGGCTGGCAAAAAAAGCTACACAAAATCCCACAAGAGCCCAGCTAAACAACACACATCAAGAGCTGAGTAACAGAGAAAATAACTCTTGATATGTGAAGTCTCAGTTTTGCAGCTCAGCAGAAGATTGACAAGTTTAAGGCTATATGTGAGTACCAGGGCTTTTTTTCCCATTACAGATGTCAGGAAATTACCACTTTGGGCCATGTCATAGAAGTGTAACTTACTACTAAAAAGTTCTTGTTAATCACGGATGTATTACATGACAGCATACAGACTTGGGCTAGGTCATAGCCCCCCAGCTTTCTGAACCACTGAGCATATGAGAGCTGTCACCAAAAAATGCAGGAGAACAAGAGAATCTGTGACTGAGCCAGATATTAACACTACTCAGCAACACTCCTAAACCCAGCCAGATGGTGCACATTCCTACCAAGAATTCACTTTTAAAGTCTAAACCACTAATACCAGGATTTTAACTGCAATGAGGACAGAGAGAGCTAAAGATGTGAAAGACTTTAGCCATTAGACTAAGTTCACAGAATATCTTGTGATTGGAGGTGCTCATCACTTCATACTGTAGCCCAGAGAACAGAGTCTGATTTTACTTGTGCAGATGATTACTTTATCTCCTGAACTCTTGGATAAGCAAGATGTCACAGTGCCCCATTTCCATCACTTTGTGTAAGGTTTTATCCAGGTTTAATCCAGACCTTGAAGTACAGCACATGGACGAGTAAGATGTTCCATGTTTCTAAAGGGGCCTCTCTTCAGATCTTCTTAATCCAGACCTCCTGTCTTCTCTACAGGTTGGTGTGTGTCTGTATGAGCTCAAGACCATTCACCTAAAGCTTCTCATCTCCTCAGCAAGTCACACCTCTCAGTTGTTCGTTACGTAATTTCTGTTTATTTTACTGGAAGTCATATGGGTAGAGGGGAACTGCAAAGTAAAAAAACCCATCTATCAATCCATGTAATATAATATGTATAATGACAGTCTCATACACAGGGCAAATTTACATGTAAATGGCAACCCATACAATTTACAAAGAAGTAAGGAATGAGCAATTGCAACTGACAACCCATAAAGATTTAAATAAATTTGTAATATGTATTAGTCTTGAAAGAAGAAAGGCTGCCTTTCAGAGTTATTTTGTCCTAATAGACAAAAAGCTACCAGCTATTTAAATTTTAGTTCAGCTATGATAAAGAGGAAACCTGAACTGTTGTGCCTTACTAAGACCATGGATTACCAGTACCTAACTTCAGGGACTGACATTACCGCAACGTCTAAATTCAAGACAGCAAGGTAGGACTCAAGGCTCCTGCCTTATGACTGGTCATGGGAAGTGGCTACAAAGCTGGCATTCAGGCAGGTAAGGGCAGAATCCATCCTTTGCTCAGCAGGTTCTGCATAAAGAAGACTGGATCTTCCCTTCACAGTCCAACCATGCTGGGAGAGGGGGAATAGCTCCCATCTTTCACTTGGGACACTGCTTTTCAGGCATCATGACAAGGTGTGTGATACTGCAGTTAGCTGAGGGGAAGCAAGTGTGGGGAAAGAGCACTTGGTCTTCATCACAGGTAGCTGCAAGAAGATTAAGGGTTATAATATCCATAGAGATGACTTTATTCAAAACACAGAGGGCAGGAACATGTCTGTGGCAGTGACTTTATCTCATCCCAATTTAGGCTCTTGGGCAGACAGATCTTGTGCAGACAGTCCAGTCCCAGACCCTGCACTGGCACCCTGTTCAGCAGATGCTGAGTATGGGGAAACATCTTCAGATGTGCCTCTGGAAATGCTAGACAACTGCTCCTCAGCCTCCTCAGGTCTTCCAATTTTAGTGAAATAAGGGAACAGCACTTTAAGCAAGGTTTTCAGTGTTAGGGACCATGATTACTATTGCCCAAGTGCTCCTAAATCTGCAGAGAATCCCCTTGCTATTGCTTCTCCCCCAAACCAACACCGCTCACTGAAGGTGTCTGTCAGCAGAGAACACTGCCACAACCAACACACGTACGCAGTGATTTATTCCTGACACTTCCAGAAGAGGCAGGTCGCTCAAAGGTCGTAGTGCTGCAGACGAAGTAAATAGCTTGCTGTAACATATGTAGTGAATAATAATTATAGAATAGAGGAGAGGAGAAGAAAATGCACATTTCCCATTGTTTTAAATTTATTGAATGACCAGAACCTGGGGAAATGCAGTTGAAAGATGTGGATAGGAGATCCCTCTTGCAAAGGAAATATGTCTATCGATCCACATAATGTAATATGACAATCTCATACATAGGGCAAATTCACATGTAAATGGCAACCTTCCAATTTGCCAAAGAAGTAAGGAACAAGCTGTTAAAAAATAAACTTTTTTTTCTCTTTCCCTATCCCTGCCTAAAATACAAAGTGCACCATATGTAATGGATGTAGTAGTGCATACCAATCCAGCTATCCATTAATTTGTATTTGAATGTTTTAGCAAAAACTGACTCCACAGACTAATTTTCAGATACATGAGTTTTTGCTTGGTTTACCTATATGTTTTCTGAGCTCTGTGCCAAAAAGAAATTCCATTATTGCACTGAAACATAACATTGACACATGTCAAACTGCTTGTTTTGTATGGGCTTAAGCATACTTTCTCGTTGTGCTTTTTGTAGTTTCATACATATTAGACACACATCTTTGGGTTTTAATTATAAAATTAATGTAGACAGCAACCAGAAAGAAAGCTGACAAATCTAATTTCCCAAGTAACTCAATATCATCTCAGAATCTCTGAGGAGGAAAAGAAAAAATTATGTCCAAGGGGTTACAAAAAATTTCTGAAGGGACAAATTAAAAAGCAAGCAAACAAAAAAGCTGATCAGATTAATACAGGAGTATTTCCCTAGTGTCAAATTCAATATTTATCACCAGCCAGAAGAATGTGATGGTATTTTAAACATGAAATGAATTTTCATGCTGCTTCCAGTTCCAGACACTTAGGGGGAAAAGCTATATAGATATACATCGTAAATGCATCTTAAAAGAAAATAGTTTCTAAAAATAGTTCTTTAATGACCCTATACAGTGCTGTGCTAGCTCAAACCATGTAAACTCCCTCCCATTCCTCAGATTTAATCTAAATTTTTTTTTCAAAGTGATTGACCTGTCCCAAGAATTGATGTAAAGAGAGGATTTCTATAATGTAAGCAGAGAAAGCTGTTAAGAGGCACAGACATGCTGAGACCTGCACTGCTGTGGAAGGGGCACAGGGAGCTGTTATGCTCCATGACAAAATGTCACAGAAACACAAGGATTATCTTGAACATACAAAAAATAAACAAACTTACAAATTAAAATATATTCCCAGACAGCAGTTGGTTGTTCTGCCAGCAAGAAGGTCAAGAAATACAAGGAACAAAGAGAAAGCGTCATTTACCAAACAAATCTGAACTCAAACTTAGATCTAAGGAAGTTGGTTTTTTTTATTATTATTATTATTTTTAATTTTTTTTTTTTTACTTTATTTAATCCAGTTGTTGAAGTTTTCTATTCCTGTGTCCTCCTAGGGAAGAGTATAGGACTAGGAGCTGCACATACATCCATGTCTCTAAGATACTGTTGCATCCATTGAAGAGAAGCTTGCTGATGATGTGCTGCTGGAAGTAATCACGCCTTCATTAGGTAGGCTGAAGATAAATTAAGAGACATGTCCTGGAAGTGAATTTTGCCACAAGCTCATCAGCTGCAGAGAGGCTTCAGTTACTTTGAGCAACAGCTTCTGTTTCATCATGGCAAAAGGTTGTAGGCTTTTCCCATCAGCACATGTGCACCAGAGATGACCCATCCCTGTGAGGATAAGGAGGCCTTCCACCCAACATCAGTGGTATCATCCCAGCAAATGACAGTCAGATCGATGACTGTGATTGCAATGACAAGTCTGGATGTAGCTAGACATGGATCAATATAAAAAATTGTTGCAGAGCTGATTGCACTAACTCCACTGCCTCCTAAGTAGGTTGATTACAAGCTAACCATTACCAATACACTTGTTTGAACTAGTCCGTAAGTACACAATCACCTGTTTCCTCTCTCAAAATACCAGTATTCAGTCTATTGTAAAACAAACAGCTCTGTAAGGATTCAATATATTCAAATATGAGGGTCAGATCTTCAGAGAGTTCAGTACCTGTCCCCACTGGCCTCAATAGAGAAGCCTTTACAGTCTGTGGAAAAGTGAGTTAATAGCCTAAGCTGAGATAGTCTGCAGGGCTCTTCAGTTAGCCAGATGTAGGTGCCTGCTTTAGGGTCAGGTGTGCACTCCTGTATCCAGCCAGCTCAAGACCCAGAATTCCCATTACGTTCTGCAGTCTATAAAAATACTACTTTTAATCCATAACCAAAAAGTACTTTGAGGTTCTTCTAGCTTTTGGCCAATGAGTCTTGATGATTTTTCAATCACTTCTGTGTCTTAAACAGTATCACTGTGAGTTGTGCACAAACGTACTTGGGCTCTAACATGCAAAACTTTTAGGAATCTTGTAAAAGCTTTCATTTGAAAGTTGAATTTATGCAAGTGTGTGTTAATGACTTGGCATCTTAAAGGGGTTATTTTGAGTTCTATCTTTAACTTCATTACCGTTAAATTATTCCAAAGAGATGCTGGCAGCTTGTGGCCTAATGCTTTGAACCAATTTAAAAATTCATATGTAGAGTTTGTGATAGTCCACAGTCAAGAGGACATTTCAGCAGTGGGAAGCAATTAAGCAGTCTTTGGGAGATCAAGAGGTGATTACCTTAGATGCACAATGTTGATCCTTGTTCTATATATTTTCTGCATAAAGTGAATTGGAAGTCAAAACACGAACTGGTGAAAATCTATCGCAAATACTAAAATCATGTAGTGAAACACAAACCACATAGTCTTTATTTTGCAAGTAATTATTGAATGCTGAACCCTTCAGTTTATTGTCTTGCCACATGCACATAGTAAAGTTGTAAAGCTTCCAGAAATCAGGTGCCATCTGAACAATCAAACCCATATGTTTTTCACTCCTAAAGAAGATCCTAAGAGAAAACAGAATCTTGAAAGAAATATTCATCTCCAATAATTTGGCAGTGCCCTGTAAAATCAGCAAGCAGCCAGCCCATATATCAGAAATGTATTCCATTTCCCTTATAGAAGTAATATAAAAGGTTAAAATCAGGGACTATTGGGCTTTTGTAATTCTTTATGTTATCCTAACATGGCTGTTGGGACTGCTGGTGCTAGAAGTTTCTAACTGTGGAAAAATTAGGGAATATAGTTATTCCACACAAACTCTACAAATAAAAATTGTTCTTCCTTAGCCAATGCTGCACTAAATCACTGCAAGGAAAAGAAAGTACAGACAACTTAATGTACAGTTAGATTCATCCACGGGTTAATGTGGTCAGCATAACATCTTTTAGTTACTGACCAAAGAGATAAACGACATGCTATGATCAATGACCACAGAATATATTTGCCTCACTCTAAGATCTTTTTAGAAATGGGAATTAAATATATATATATATATCTTTAAAGGTAAAATCTTTGCCTTGTGCAGTGTTTTCTTGATTAGAAGAAACCTTGTTTTCATAACGATGATTTTTAGGGTAAAAGGACATGTAAAGGGCAATTCTGATACATGAAAAATTTATTTTCCTGTCATACATTTCCACGTCTCCCGAGGTTTTTGCTAAGCACTGTAAAGTTATTGTGGGATAGGGGACAATTGGTATTACCACTATAAAAGCTTCCACTCAGTTGTCCCCAGCATGAATCAGAAGTATAAATTGCTGCGCCTAAGTGGGAGAGGTAAGAAATAGACTGTTCCCACTGGAAAGATAAGTGACTGGAAATGAGCCCAAAAATTTGTGTTTAGGAGTCTCAAAGCTGGAATACTGCTACAGTGGATTACCAGGGAAACCAGAAATGTGCAAGAACCAGAGCCTAAACATCTGACAGTTTTTGCCAGGCATGTATTTTGGAGAGAGATTCAGTGTGCATAAAGAGCTCGGATTTACTTCACTGCACATCTCAATAAAGAGATGTTTTCTACTAAATTGCTGTAGGACATCATTTCTCTTTGTTTGAACCTTCAGTTTCTTAGAAGTAGTGTGCTCCTGTGTAAATCCAGTGACCCTGAGTTATAGCAAACAGCATCTTATTTTTGCCTACTTGAATGCTCTGGTATGGTGAAGGAGGGAGGAAGGAAGCTTCTGTGCCAATTTAACTCCTACTCTTTATTCTCAGCAACACTGGACCCTCTATATGTCTTTTGCCCAGTGATGGAGCTGGAACACCCACCCACCCTAAATATTTCCTCTTTTGAAAATATTGGCTATGTGACAGCCTCCTTCCAGCAGGCAATTATAGGAAGAGTCCCCTTGCCATCTCTCCCTTTCCATCTTTCCACTCTCAAAAGAAGAAGAAGAAGAAAAGGGGAAGATGAAGATGGAGAAGGAGAAGGAGAAGGAGAAGGAGAAGGAGAAGGAGAAGGAGAAGGAGAAGGAGAAGGAGAAGGAGAAGAGAACAGGAAAACAAGAAGAAATGAAGAAGAAGAAGAATAAAATAAGAAGAAAGAAAAAAGAAAAGTCTTGCTACATCTTGCTTAAAATCCCTGCTACATCTTCTGGGTTTTGATTCTTCAGCCAGCCTTCAATCCCGCCTTCAAGTTTTTTTCCCTTGCACTTACAAGAACTGGGAATATATTTAACTGAAAGGTCTCAAAAAACACCAAGGACCCTGAGACCCTGGGAGACCTAGCCCAAACATGTGTGCAAATGCATACAGTTGCGCACACACAGCTTCTCCACAAGGTCTACCATCAATGTAAATTTACCCTAATTCTGAGAAGTTCACTTCTAACCCTCCTCCACAGTCACACATACTCTAATGCACTCCCTCTTGTACAAATCCACCCTCTCCCACGCTGACATATATATTCTCTCTCTCCTTCACCATTCTTTGCCTCTGAGTTAAATTACTCTACTGTGGAAATTGCCATCAGCAGTTTTCACCCTTTGCTGCTCTTTCAAGGAGTTTATGCAGTGATGCAGTCATCATATTCAATTATCTACTTGATATCTTTTAAGATTTTTTCCAACTATTTGCACCCATGTGTTACAGGATAGCATTGTTTCTCATGACTTCCGTGTACTTAGGGCATGGGCTGGGTGAATGAGGTTGCACTTTTGCGTTGACTGAGCTCAAATGGATGTTTTGGGAACTAGACTGGTCCCATTATAAGGTCTCTGACTAAGCTTGGAAGCTTCCAACCACTTTTCAAGTCATGCCTGGTGCACATTTGCATTTTATAGGGAGAAGGTTAGTTCAGAGGCTGAAGTGGTGTCCTAAGAACTGGAGGTAGTCTCAGATCCCGGTGTTGTCACTAAGGGAACAGATGTCCTTCTGGGCTTTTTGCTAAAGTCTGTAATGTCACCCAGATTCTTCTTCCCATCTTCACAGCTTGTGGTGAACAGTGTGATAAGTGAGGTGAACACTTTGAGGCTGTTTCAGTCTAGTCAACTGGGATGTCTTAGCTCTAAGCATATCCCATAAGGACACTGCAATATTCCCAGGTTAGAGATGTGAAAGTTGCTGTGACCCATTTTCCTTAAAAGTAAGCTTGAAAAGAAGTGAGGAGGTCCCAGCTGGAGCTTAAATTCTTCATCTCTTATTGACTTTCTCAGGCCATGAGAAGAGTCTTCTAACTTTTTTTGTACTTCAGTTTCTCAGTTATAACAACAGCTCTTTAAAACATGGAGAAATTTTGAGGAAAACACATTAAAGACTGTGGGCACTATCACTCAACAGATGGAACAAAGGACATACAAGTGCCCAAGAATTTTGTTTGCTTGTTTGTTTTTTGTATGTGAGAGTAAAAAAACAAATAAAACAGGTTAAAATGCTTACATTTGGGATGGAGGCAAGAGTGCTGTAAGTTTTACTTATTACTTATCTCTGAAACTCTGAGACACTATAGAACCAGTTGGTGTAAGAATTACACTGTTATCTACAGAGGCTGATGAGCTGAACCAGCCCTGGAAGATGATTCTATTATTTATTTATTTATTTACTTACTTACTTTAAAGCCATTGCTTTAGATTTATTCTTTGTGAATCACTAAAAATGTATATTTACATTTGAAGGCTGCAGAACCTCTCTTATGAAGACAGGCTGAGGGAGTTGGGGTTGTTCAGCCTGGAGAAGAGAAGGTTCCAGGGAGACCTCATAGCAGCCTTCAAGTGCCTGAACGGGGTCTACAGGAAAGCTAGGGAGGGACTCTTTGTCAGGGGGTGTAGTGATAGGATAAGGGATAATGGCTTTCAACTAAAAGAGGGTAGGTTTGGTTTAGATATAAGGAAGAAATTCTTCACTGTGAGGTTGGTGAGGCAGTGGCACAGGTTGCCCAGAGAAGTTGTGGCTGCCCCATCCCTGGAGGTGTTCAAGGCCAGGCTGGATGGGGCTTTGGGCAACCTGGTCTGGTGGGAGGTGTCCCTGCCCATGGCAGGTGTTGGTTCCTTCCAACCAAAACCATTCCATAAATCTATACAGGTGTATTTAAAGGAGAAAATTTGTTGTGGATTGAGGAAGTAGATGAATCTTTATTTCACATCAAAATGGTGGCTCCTTCATATTGATAATTACCTGTCAATACCACTGGTGGTTATGTCGAAGAAGCTGGGCTTAAGCATTCAGTGGCTGAAGGACGAACAGCAGTGATAATTCATTTCTCACCTAAAGGAATGTCAAAGAAGCAGTAGTTTAGGTAAACTGTAGCCCTTGAATATCTAGATTAGTATCTAGAGATATCCTTGAAAAGTTTCCACTGACAATACCTGTTCCTCCATAGACCAAGTGAAAAGGTCAGGTTCCAAGAACAGCTTTCTGTTCATGAGAAATGCTGATTTTGTGCGAAGCGAAGGAAACCTTCACTCAGCTGTTCTGATCTTTTAAGTAAATATTTATTTATTTTCTGTATGAAGTTATAAAGTTTCTTGGGAATACAGATAATGTAGCAGGAGGAAAAGTAATTACCGTAATTTTGCCTGTGCTTTTGGAAAATAATCCATCTGATATGCACTCCATTTACATTTTGTGAATTGCACAGCTCAGCATATGAACATCTTAACTAGATGCATGCAGTCCCTGTTTATCAACCACTATCATTCTCATGCTAACAGAAGCACTTGTCTTGGCCTCTTGCTTTTCAAAGAACATGTGACTAAGAGGTCATGGACTTTAAGCATGCTTTGCTTCCTCTTTTTTGAGAAATGGCCTGGTTGCTGCTCAGAGATGCTCCCTGAGGGTTAGCAGTGCTTTGAAATGGGAAAGAGGAACCTCAGCCTGTGAAGGCAGCCAGGCGCTGAGAAGTTGCCTGTTCTTTTCTGCATGGCTCTTCCCAGCATTCTGGGAAGGGGGTGGTACAAGCATAAAACCAGCTCGCTTTCTTCTTCTTCCTAGATGTTTATTTTCTAACAGAGGGAAATATTTATCACTCTGATTTTCTGGGGACAAACAGACTCTGAAGGAAAACCTCATGAATTTCCTGTGCTATAGATGACATCAAAAAAGACATGCTTTAGGAAGAGAAGTGACAACCTGCAGGGAATGAGAACTGACCTAGCATCCATGCCTGTCAGGTAGCCGGAGGATTGTCTGTTCCCATCAACATGAATGAGGACTGAAGGCACTCAGCACCTTGCATGATTAAACCCAAAGTGAGAGCAACCTTTCTCATCAAAATTGCGCTCCCTTCCTCCCTCCCAAAAGGCACATTGATGTGTACGACTGCTATCCTCAGTAATTGTTTCCAACTGAGCTCTTTTGACCTCCCTTTCCATCATTTGATGGGAGAGCAAGACTTTCATGCACACCAGCTAAGAGATTCAGGAATCTTCAAAGGCAGCCCACAGCTACTTCCATTGCCCACACCATCTTTTTCTCCCAAGAAAAGTGCTTTTTGGGCAACTACAGGGCAGAGCCGGGTGGCTATTTTCTCACAGCAAGATGGGATGTAGGAGACAGGCCTCCTTCCCCACCTCCATGATGTGGTTGTCACAGTGGCACCTCCATCATGGAACCAATGCAGTGGGAGGAGGGAATGGAGGAAAAGGAACATCCCACCTTAGCTCAGCATCATCTGTGCCTGCAGGAGAGCATTTCCAAGCAAAGCCTGGGAAGGCTGGAGAATCTCCATCACAGTTTGCTGCTTCATTCAGCGTAGGTTCAGGGTCTGCAAGGATATCCATGTCACCCACTGTCCAAGCATGTGAAGAAGGCAGGCAGGATGCCCTCTGCTTGGAAAAGTCTGAGAGCTTCTCTCCTCCCTGTCCCTTTCCTACCAACCCTCATGGCAGCTGAGCTGTGGCTTCCCATTAGGCTCCTAGCAGCAAAGTTGTTTTTTATATTCTGCTATGTTTTGCACAGAAATCTGTAACTCTGCAACAGCGTTCATGTGACATACAACAATACATTTTTTTTTTCTGCTGAATATTTTCCCCTTAAAAACACTTTCCTTTGCAGAGCAACACACACAATATTTCTAAGGCATCGAGCTTGTTACACAGATTTTTCCTCACTGCCTATATGCCAAAGCATTTCACAGCAGTAAAAATTATGAGGCTGCATACAGTGAAATGTAAGGAAAGCTGTTGCAGAGCAGCACTGCACAGCGTGTGTGGGAGGGGGAAGGAGGAGTCAGTCATGAGACCAACAACTGAAGGAGAAATAAATTAAGAGTCATAAAACAAACTGCCATTCAAAACTCCCTTTCCACAGCAAGGCCATTACTGTGCTTTCTGACAGTTTTACAAAATGAGGATAATTTGGGAACGATCCTGAGGATACATCTCTGCTCCTGTCCTGTGGCACACGTCAGACCTCTTCCACAGCCACGCTCTGAAATCCAGCAGAGCGCAGGAGTGGGGCATTCATAAAGATAATGAGAACAGCCATAGTTAGAGCAAATGAATGAAAAAGGGAAAGGGAAGTAAGGTTTGGCTTCCAAAGCAAAACCCTTTGCCAACTGCTCTCCCACTGGAAGCCCATTGCCCAGTGCTTCCTTGCCTGGCATGTAGTTGTGTTATTATTGGTACGTATGTGTCCCACAGCAGTATCCTACAGGCTGGGTAGGCAGATCACTGGCTCAGTTTGTTGGGACACCCACCCCATGATCAATCTGTGTTTCTGCATTCAGGAGCCCTGCGTGGATGCATGAGTTTCCCGGGGTACCCACCTACCTCAGACAGGCATAAAAAGATGAAATAACATCTGGATGAGCTGCATGGAATGGCACTGCCACAGCACGGAGTATCCTTGCATATATTGAGGGCAGAGAGCTCTAAAGGAGAAAAGCAAACTGGACAGTAAAAATGCTAACGTGGTGGGAAACACACGCCCCAGCCTATGCTTTTTATTGTCTACTGGCAGATACAGAGGAAAATGTAGCTGGCTTGGGGACCCCCTGTATCTATCTGCTTCAAAGTGTGTGAAGAAAATGGCGGTCACAAAACGGTATGGTGTTAACACCTATCCCGGTGTTTCGCTCCTGAAGAGATCCCACTTGCTACTGCCAGTGTTGCAGAACAATGTAAGATTTTTTTTTTTAATCTTGATTGCACTTACGTATAAAAAAATACGCCCAAATTACTGATTGTTTTGTACGTATAAACTGTCAGTGTGAAATAGAGAAGAAACTGGTGATGCAAAATATAAAATAAATGTGCCACTAAGTGCTTTCAAAATGAAAGGAACATGATTTTTTTTTTTACTGACCTCTCACCTTAGTCTTACAACATCTCTTGAGACACTGAACAAACAAAACATTGCGTGTGTCTCTCATCAAAGCTCATTTCTTCTCATTTTCACCATGAATCTCTACCCTGGCATGCTCGGTGAAAAGGAAAACAACCAAAAGGAAAACTCTGTGTAATGGAGGTTGGATAATCTTCTGCCTTTGGAAGAAATCTCTACAGAAAAAAAAAAAATATATATATATATATATATATATCACTTGGTACTGCTTATTTTTTACACCTTCTCCTCTGCTTCCCATACACCCTCCCTACCTGTTGCTGGTTTTGTGGACTAGCCATCTTACTTGGATTACAAACAATTACTTGTTCTTGTCCAAAAACACTGCAGATGCCAGTAGGGCTGTGAAAATAATAGTCAGCTTAAAGCCTCATCAGTAACTATACCAGATAAAAATTGAGTTCAAAATTAAATGGTTAGTGGAAATAAATATACAAAACACAGCGTCACATAGGGAAAAAAAAAAAAAAAAAGATGACTTTGGGAGAGATGTACTTGGGATCACTGGATGCAATGGGTGTGCTTCCCCCGTACACAATTACCACTTCTTTTTGTGGGTATGACACATTTGTGCAGACACTTATATAGCTCTTGTGCCTTCAACCAGCTCTGGTGCTTGCCTGCACAAGTGCTGCCCCTACAACTGCACGGAGTGAAGATGAGGAATGGGAAAAGGTAGGTCGCTGAATCCAGTGGTACTTTTGAATACTTTTTCATCCTCTTTGGGTGGCACGTAATAGAAAAGATTTAGGAATGCCTTTTCCTCCAAACACATCCATAACAGCAAGCTGTTCCTGAGCAATCAAGATCCTTACACACCTTCTGGCTCAGTATCCAGACTCTTATCCATTTCTCCAACAGATTGAAATACAAAATCACTTGGGTCTTGAAGCAAATAACTCACAAATTCAGATGCTATTTCCAGTAAGGTGTGATGCCTCTGTTGCAGCTGTCAGCAAGATGGTAATTTACTTAATTTTAAGTGTGCAGCATGTTAGAAGCTGCTTGTGCTTGCACTGGTGTGAAAGCAGATGGGGTCTCTTGTTTCTTGTGAACTGCATTTAGCCAGTCTCGTTGCATGCACACCAACCTCTGCACTGCGAATTGCTAGGGTTTGCTATTGCTAGTTAACCAAAGCCAATTTCACAAAATTATTTGTGCATTGCCACAGTCAAGCACCTCACAGATGCACAATATGTATAGCAGAACCACAACCTATGTGGAGAACATCCATCACACATGGTGGGTCAAACAGTGCTTCCCAGTCGGTCTGTGCAAAGCAGAGAGACACCAGTATGTTGTGCAGATAACAAACACGAACAAGAGAGGCAGATCTTGCCTAGAGCGGTGGCATCTGAGTTCCATGTTCTTGTTTCAAGGGTTGTTGTTGTGTTTTAAGCAAACAGTCTTTGGAGCAGAAAACAAATCCCAGGATTTTCCATCTCTTTCCTTATCATAGGACATGTTCTTTGGGTTCTTCAAAGACATACAAGAGCTACACACTACAAGATCAAGGGCACGCTTCCCATTTTGTTTTGAAAGACACCTACACATGCCAAAATGTTTTGTGTAGCACCCAGTCCATTAGGCACTAGACATCCTCAGAGAACAGCTAGCAGTGGAGACCCTTGGTATCACTGAATGCCTAATGTGTATTCAGGGTTTTGCCAGGAACTTACAGCACCGTGGCTGGATTTTTTAGAGGATTCTCCCTTTCCTCACAGGTGACAGAGCACTGAGGAGGTCTCAGATCACTTGTAGAGGGGGCAGCCTGACAGCAGGTGCGAGGTTATTTGTCGGAGGTTATTTGTTGAATTTAAGGTTGGAGGCCACCCCTTGCTCTTTTTGTTGTCGAGTTGATGCTGGCCCATGAGGTTGCAGATGATTCTGGTTGCACCTGGGTGCGGCATCCCCAGGACTGGAGACCTTCAGTGATGGAAACCCACTGTGTGCAGCCTTCTTGTGCCTGTTGTAGAGCAGGGTAGTAGCAGAGCAGAAGTTTCTAGGATCTCCACTTTGGATTGTCTCAATGCCATCCAATGCGTCTATTGTAGGGACAGACCTTCATTCATATTTAAACCAGCAGCAGTAGCCTTCTGGGATTCTCAGCATGGTACATGGACTACAATGTCCTTCTGAACCATCTGCCTTATCTGGGAGAAGAGCTCTCTCTTTGAACGTGATATAACCTGATCTTTCCCAACAGGTATTGATTACATTTTTGTCTTCCTTCAAACATTCACAGGTCAGTTGATGCCTGTGGCCTTTTAATTAAGTAACAACAGGCTCTGTTGTAATGACTGGTGACCTGAGAATTTTAAAATACATACTGGCAAAGGGTAAGTTGCAAGATTTTGCCACCAAGAGTTTTATGATATATATTTCCAGAGAGCAACTAGGTCTCCCACAGTCTTTATCAATGCAATCATGCCTGTTCTTTATACACCTAAAGCTGTGCTAACACGTACTCACAACTGCCCTCTTAGGAGATGATGATGATGCAGAACATGAGGGACTTTCTCAAGGTCAAGGAAGGTGTATATCAGGCTGGTGTTATTGTTTCTGAGTGCCACAATAGTTCCACCTGTCACAGATTTTTTTCCAAAACATTAAATAATCTTTGCAAGATAACATGTCTAGAAGCCATGTCACACAAGGTAATTAGAAGCTTACCACACAAATTTCAGCCTGTTTCAAATCTGAGACAGGCTGTAGTATTTCAGTTGCTAAACATAACACTTTTTTTTTCCTTTGTCTTTAGCTTGCCGGGCACAGTGAGGTTTTGCATTTGGAAAGCCCCTTCCTTTTCCCCTATTGTTCTGCTTCTCTGGATCCCTAAATCCTGCAAATGAAAAGCTACAGTTTTCTCCTGCACCCAAACAGCTCTGTACAAAAGGATAAGGAGATTAAAATACATAAGTTGACCATTTCATATCTGAAGCCTTGAAAGAACTGCAGGATAGGATTTGGGGAGCAGGGGAGGGAAGGTTCTGGAGGGTGATATTTCCTAAAGATTCATCTTAGCAGTTGCAATTAGCTTCCTCAATACCCTTTTGGATAAAAGTTATCAGATAAGAGATCGAGAGAGAACATGATTTAGCTTTAGCACATCTCAATTTACAGTCTGTCTTCCCTGATCTGAGTTCATTTTGTGCAACTCTTGTGTCATGTTCTTCTCTTGCAGAGATGGAAGAAAGAGTTTAAGTCAAAATAGATAAGTGTAGAGTCTCTGGAAGCCAAAATGAAATGTCTCTTAATGGCATTTCTATGGCACTCCCAGGATATCTCCATATCCTACAGGGCTATTATAATGGGAATTTCATCAGCTTTACTCAAAAAAAGAGCTTTGGTGACATTCTGAAAAAATGTCTAATGCAGGAATTTAAAATAGCTTAAATATTTGGTTCAGATTTCCTGGATTTCAGCTCTGTCTGAGAAAAAGTGGTGGCAGGATGTAAAAGAGAAAGGAAGAAAATAGAAATAAACTTCTTTCTTCTCTTTTTGCGCATTTTTTTCCCAACTACTCTCTCTTACTTTCAAAATCATCCTGAGGATGGAAATAGAGGATGCTCCTATTCAAGAGCACTGGCTAGCAGAGAGGTCTGATTTTCATGCGTGCAAATGGGAGACCTCTCCCTGATCATGCTTCCAGGCCAGGATTATTAATGGTCATAGTTTCAGCCCTTTAATTGCTTCCCCTTCTAGTAATGTCTTTTTTAGTCTTTCTTCAGCTAATAAGTGCTCAGTGCGTATTAAGTGATGAAAATGCACAATCAAGGCACACTCGCCTTGCCACTGCTGTTTATACTTGAGGATTTAAAACCGGTAACAGGGGAAGTTAATGTTATTCTTGGGAGATAAGGCTCGTTGCCATGGTGAAGACATCTTCTGTCATTCACTGTTGGGAAGATGGCGCCTGTGTTGTGAACGCTTGACAGTATTTTTGCTTTCAAGATTAGCAATAGTAATTATTTCATTGCAGATTCCCATACAGATGCTGTGTATCAAAATAGGCTCATCTCTGCCTTCTCGGTGGGCTCCACATACCAGTAGTGATAGCAGTTTTTGACACCTGAAGAAACAATGGAAAACAGCAAGAGCTTGCCTCTGGATATAACAACAGTCTTGCAGTCTACTACAAAGTAGTAGAGAATTTAATTTTTCTTTGTCTAAAGTGCGTTGCTGTTTGCATTGTGTTGTGGAAATCCTTCAGCTTTCTGAAATATATAACATTTCACTAGGCCTGATCCACTGCTCACAGCTTCATGATCTGCACTTCCTGCTGAAATTTATTCAGGCAATAGTCCACAAGAAATTGGTTGTTTTCAGCAGTTTATGACTTGTTATTTAACATTTAACAGAATGGCAGTTTATTTTGGTAACAACCAATACTGAGCGGTTTATTGCCATTGTAAACCATAATCAACTGTTTGTATCATTACTAGTTTTTCAAGATATAAAAATGGCCAGCTGCATTGGAAAATTGTTTAGCAGCCATAAACATTTGCATTGAAGACTATGTGAGAGGCTATTTCACCTTAAAGGTCAAAAGTAGTTAGAGAAACCACTCACTTCAGTGTAAATTATTCAGCAGATTGGTAAAGCCCAATCCCTGAAAGATAATACTGAAGCAATTTCAGTAATTTTTTTAATTATGGTCATGAAAAAGGAATCTGTCAGAGATGGACAATGCAGAAGATTGCATTTTCTTCATTACAGCATCAGGCCAGAGACTAAGGTTTGGTGCCTTTATAGATGCTGCAATTGTTTTGCTGAATAATTTATTGTACTGTACTCAGAAATAGCTTAATCATCAAGGTTTTCTGTTTCTCTCTTGGCATCAGGCAACTGGCCACAGAATTCATAAATGACATGTTTAGAAAAAATTAAAATACTTCCATGTTGATTGGAATAGGTTTCAAATGACAGCACACATTTTCTAACAGCACATCAGTTCTTCATCTTAGACCATTATTATGGGCCAAATCCTCAGCAGAAATAAGAGAATAATTCATGGTGAATAATTCAAGTGTTCAAATTAGTTCCTATTTCTGCTCTCAAAATATATCTACAAGCAGACTGCAATTTCCTTTCTTCTATTTATTTCACTACTGTTTCTTTTTACTCTGTAGTTGTACAAGTAGTTATAGCAGAATATTTGAGCTGAGTTTAATCACAATAGCTCTTCTGTTGCCACTATCTCTGTGGATATATATTTGCACAATTCTTGCAAATGCTGTTATGAATTAAAAAAAGAAAAAAAAAGGTTCTTTTAACACTTGTGCCTGGCTATAAAGTTCATTTATACAGACTGTTTGTGTTAGTAAAACTTTCACATAGAACAACTGTACACAGAGGAAAAATGGATGAAAAATGTTAAGCCTTTGAGCACTTAAAAGGAGTTGTTTTTTTTTTTTTTTTTTTAATTTATGTTTAATAGTATCCATTCACCTCTTCTCTTCAAAGCTGATTGGAATTTCTGGCAGGAAGCTTTAACTTATTTTTCCTCCAGTCTTCAAACATTATGAAGCAAATTAATTCCTACTATAACTCCAATGAATTTGAGGACATTATATAACAGAGATGACTTTGGGACTATATTTCTCATTTAAAGTGCTTACCTGCTCATGCACACTTTTTATACAGTCAAGAATGATGGTTGCTGGGTTTCATTATTCACATTCAAATGACATAAAATATGAGAGATGCCCTGGCTTTAAATCTCACCTAATTTTTGTGGGTTTCACCTTCTGTAACTTGAAATGGGTTCTTAAGGATTTCCAGGTATATGCAGCTGTTGCCACACTACTTAACTAGAAACAGGTTTTCTGCATCTTGACAAAGGTGCCCAGCACTGTGGCGAAGAAAAGAAAAATGAAGAGACATCCCCCTCGGAGCGTGGTCCACCACGTCAATCCCTTTTGAAGGGAGAGGAGAATTTCTCTTAAAAAAAAAAAAATCAAAAGAACAACAAACACTTATTTTTCCCTCCCTCTCAAGCCTAGAAATAATATGTGAGATGAAAGGAAGTGAAACAAAGTCCTCAGGAAAAAGAAATCCAAACACAAACCCTGTGCCTAGTCATGTTCAGTTTGCCTTTCACGCTCTTAAAAATTCTCTTCAGCCCTGGACATTGGTGGCAGAAGCACGGCAATGAGGATCAGGCAATCTTTCCTGTCAGTCAGAGGCACTAGCTTTTTGCTGGTTGCAGAAAAAAATAAAAAATAAAAATAAAAGCCAAGTATTTCATACAGCAACAAAAGTAAGGCAGCTTGCTTTCTAGTGGGCTCTATCAGTATAGCTGTAGGCTACCAGGCATTGGAGATGAAGAGCATTTAGAGCTTTTTGATGCTTTTTCACATATGCAAGCAGGGATACAAAAGGAAGACTCAGAGGTTGACAGAACAGCTGCATTCTTCCTTTTACTTGTATTTACTGAATTGAAACTAGATCTTTGCGATCAGAATCACTATCATCCTTTGCTAGTTTGATGCAGTAGAGGAACATGTGAATCGGAGGGTAGCTTTTCCAAGCACGGATGAGTTATTTAGTTGAAAAGATACTTTTGTCTTTTGTGAAGTCATTTCACCTCCATATTTTTATAAAACATTGAGTCATTTAAAAAAAAAAATTAAAGCACTTATCTTCACACTTTTTTCTGAATTTCAAGTAATATCGTTAATTAATGATATCGTATTTTTCCCCTTTTCTGTACGTGAATCACAGGATATTCCAAGTTGGAAGGAACTCACAAGGATCACTGAGTTCAGCTCCTGGCTCCACATTGTACAACCCAAAAATCAGACCAACATATCTGAGAGTGTTCTCCAAATGCTTCTTGAACTCTATCAGGCTTAGTGCTGTGACCACTGCCCTGGGGAGCCTGTTCCAGTGCACAGTAAGTGTTCACTTACTGTTTCTTTTCTTCTTTGGTCTGGAATCTTGTGGGCCAGCAGTTGGTATCATTAATAACTTTTGAGTCACTGTGTTTCAACTTCTAAATTGGGCTTTAAAAGACTAGGTTTGTGTGTTTATTAGGGGCTACTGCTAACACCAGCTTGTATCAGAAGACTCATTTTCAGGGCTGTAAAGTCATTTGCTTATGAGTTCAGCATCCTCACCTTGTTGGCATCCTGAAACCTGGAATTAATCAGGCAGCAAAGATCCCTCAACAAACATTGCTTCTTCTGTTTTCTTGTTATCCATGGACAGGCTTTTGAAATAAGACTTTGATGATATAGAACAAAATTATGTGCCCTCCCTGCCTCTACTCCCAATCCAACAAAAAAACGCGTGTTTGTGGCTAAGCTTCGAGTCAACCTGAATAACCAGGTTACACTTCCAAAGCACCGTCTGCTTGGCAGCTAGCACTGAAGTAGCATAAGGTAATTTAAATTCTGTAAGGTCATTTAAACTCTCAAGTGTTAAGCTAAAGTGTCAGCCAGGTCCCAGTGGAGCAAGTCTCTGCAGCTCTTGGAGCACTTATTAGGATGGCAGTTTCATCACTCATTCAAAATAATTTTGCATCTTTCCTTCCTTCCTTTACTGGAAGGAGTAATTAGGAATAGTTATCACTGCCAATGTTCAAAGCGTTAATAGAATTGAAGCCCACTGAAACAAGCAGGGAATTTGTATCTTTTGTATGAACTCCTGAAAATGCAGTCATTGTTAGACTGCAGGAGGGTCACTTTAAAGCTTTCCTCAGCTTCAGCGCCAGCAACCTGGCTTTTATTACAAACCAAGAAGACGAGTACAGCAGCTGCTGCCTGAACCTCTGGCTTGGCCTTTCTTTGTCCAGATTTTGTAGGAAGCTGTTCAAAAGAGTAAAAGAAGCCCCGGCAAACTTCTCTGTTTTGAAGTCTGACACCTCCTTCTTGTGCTCACTTTTGCAACCACATTAACCTCTGCAGAGGCTATTCATTAGCTTTGGCTAAATAACTTTTGTAAGGTGCTGTCTCTGGGTTTTATCACTTCAAAATTTCAGCTGAGCATAAAGAGACAAGCATCTATTGCTTTGGTGGGGGGAATGAAATCAGGGGATAGATCATACAGCCAAATAGTGGTAAATCACTGACCTGAAGAACGCATAAGCTGTCCGTTTGTGATTGGCATTAATCCAGGAGACTCCTGGAGTGTGTTGAGGATAACTTCCTGGTCCAGGTATGAGACAATCCAACTGGAGGAGAAGCGTTACTGGGCCTGGTGCTCACCAGTGGGAATGAACTCATTAAAGAGGTTAAGACTGGAGGCAGTCTGGGCTGCAGTGAGCACGCCCTGGCTGAGTTTGTGGTCTCGAGGAATATGGGCCTGGCAAAGAGCAATGTCAGGACCATGACCTTCAAAAGAGTGAAAGTGGACAAGGAATTGGCTTAAAGGACACACTCAGAGATTGGTGGCCAATGGCTGCACGTCCAGGTGGAGGCTGGTGATGAGCGGTGTCCCTCAGGAATCTGTCTTGGGACCAGTGCTGTTCAATGTCTTCTTTATCAGTGACACAGATCAAGTGCACCCTCAGCAAGTGTGAAGATGACACCAAGCTGAGTGGTGCAGTCATACACCAGAAGGAAGGGATGCCATCCAGAGGGACCTGGACAGGCTGGAGAAGTGGGCCCACGTGAACCCAGCGAGGTTCAACAAGTCCAAGTGCAAGGTGCTGCACCTGGGCTGGAGCAATCCCAGCCATAAGCACAGACTGGGAGAAGAACTCACTGACAGCAGCCCTGCAGAGAGGGACTTGGGGTTCTGGTGGACAAAAAGCTGGACAGGAGCCAGCAGTGTGTGCCTGCAGCCCAGCAGGCCAACTGCGTCCTGGGCTGCACCGCCAGAGGGGTGGGCAGCAGGGGAGGGAGGGGATTGTGCCCCTCTGCTCTGCCCTCGTGAGGCCCCACCTGGAGTGCTGCATCCAGGGCTGGGCCCAGCACAAGCAGGGTGTGGGGCTGTGAGAGCGGGGCCAGAGGAGGGCCATGAGGGTGATCAGGGGGCTGGAGCACCTCTCCTATGACGAAAGGCTAAGAGAGCTGCAGCTGTTCAGCCTGAAGAAGAGAAGGTTCTGGGGAGACCTCATTTTGGCCTTTCAGTACTCACTGCCAGGTGAGGCACTGGAAGAGATTGCCCAGAGAAGCTGTGGATGCTGTGGTGTTCAATGCCAGGTTCAATGGGGCTTTGAGCAACTTGATGTAATGGGTGACATCCCTGCCCACGGTGGGGGGGGTTGGAATTAGGTGATCTTTAAGGCCCCTTCCAACCTAAGCTGTTCTATGATTCTATGATAAATGGGTCTAAGACATGCCACAGTCAAAGGCTACTCCTCTCCAGCACCTGTGTGTGTGTCCCTATTCATTAATGTCAGTGCAAGCCAGAGACCGTGCAGTTATAAGATTTGTTGAAATTAAAGCCCCATCACAAGCCCTAATGCAAGGGGGAACCATGAATAAACCAAGGGTGCTTTCAGGAGCTGCAATGATATTTTAACTTGGTATAAGCAGGTCATGCTACTGCAACCTCTGTCCACAGAAAATCTGATAGAGATTCCTAGACGCTCAGGAAGAGGTATGCCATCTTCATTCCAGCTTCAGCCTCTGATAGAGCCATAAGAATCTAGGTTCATATCTTCTAGGCCTTATCACTAGGCAGAGAAAGTGGAGTGGGAAAGAGAGCCCTTTCCCATTTAATTCTCAGCAGTTGGTACTCTAATCAACTTGCTAACCAGCTTTACATATGCAACTTCAGTGCTTAGCAGTAGATAGATTCACACGTGTAAGGAAGGGAAAAAAATACCAAAAATAGATCACGTTTATAAATTCCAGGCAGATTCCAGTACCAAAATGGAAGCATGGATAAAGTGTCCAGAAACTTAGGAGAAAAAAAAATCCCATTGAGTGCTGCTGAAAAAGAAGACTTATAAAGTCTACAGAAGACTTAATTACAGTGTAATCCTTCCATCCCCCAAGACATTTTTAAGCAATCTTCTCTGTTCCTGATTGCCTTTATATTGTCATTGACATTGTGTTGCATTAAGTCAGTCTCTAATATTAGATGCAATTATGATATGTGACATTGAAATCGTGCTTAAAGTAAGATTCCACTTGAAGAAGTCACCTTAAGATCTATGCCTCTGTAAGGCTGTTTATTGCTTTTGTGATTGTGCTACCAAGTATTCTTTCTATACAAATACCAAGGTGCTAACAGCCAGATCCAAAAGAGATAAAAAGAGACAAACTTTTGAGTAACTTGAATTCCAATGTCTGTGGTCAAATTCGTACTCTAGAAACCCTTCAACAGCTGCTTCCTCACCTCAGCTTTGAAATGCACTGCAGCTATGTATTTGCTTGTTTTAACCTCTCTTTTCCCAAAACTACATTCTGCCTTTGCATGTTAGAAGAAATAAGCCCATTAGTGCTAACCACCCTGATGTCCTACAGATACCAATAAAACTAGAAAATTAGATGAGCTATGAGTTTTGTTGGAGCCAAAGCGATTCTGGACCCACAACTGTACGTACTGGCATCTCTACAGTTAAGTCCTGTGGAAATTAAGATTTGAAGACATTTGGTGGATTTCTCTCTGGATTCTCTGTTAACAGTTTTTTCCCCAGACTTACAAATCTGGACAACAGCCTGATCTTTCCATCCCCCTCACTGAATAATGCTTCTGCGGTCATATTGCACCATGGGTAACACTGACTTGGGCTTTCTGTCTTGAGCAAATGCCTGTAGCACCGTCTGCCTCATCAGTGGCAACTCACACAACTGTAACTCACTGGCAATTAATCCCACAAGGACTAGGACCTGCCCAATTCAGGGTTAAAACCATGACAGCAATACAGCTAACAGCAGAAAACAAATTTAGAAGGAGAAAAAAAGATCAACAAAAATAGGATGTGACAAGTGCTTATTTACGTAGGCATTTTTTCAGGAGTTGAGCTGCACTTTAATACATAAATGCATTGTAACTTTAGTGAAACCTTCCTCTTGAATAGCTAATAAGTTATATTTAAGTGCTTTCACCAATGAACTGACTTACTTTAGTTACCGTGAAATCATTTTTATTATCCTTCTGTCCAAAAAAGTTGGAGGTAGCTAAAATTACTTTGGTGCACCTCCTGCAAGCTTATGAATTATTGAAGACAGAAGGTAAAGTGGCTGCACCGAGAAAAAGACTGATAGCAAGTGCATTTTCACCATTACTAAGATCGCTTGAAGGGATGACAGGAGTCCCGAAAACATCTGCAGGACTGTATGCTTAATGAAGGGGGTGGTGGAAAAGACCTAAGCTGACTCACCAAAGGGTGAAATCCTTCGTTGTGCAGTATCAGCATATGGAGATGCCAACCAAGCACGGAAGCACGTTGCAGATGTTGCTCTGTAGCACAGCACCTGGCTCTCTCTCAGGTATTTCAGACCCCATGGTATCTATGTTCTGTTCAGAGCGATGTTGGCTGGTGGTTAAATCATGTACTCAGATCAGCAGCAACATAACAAATTCTCAAATGAGGATCCTGCTGCTTCTTCCCTAGCTGCGGCTAAAGAAAGCCTAACTGGGAATCTTGTATCCCTCTACTTAATTCAGGCAACCTGTGCTGCTGTCAGTAACCTCAGCACTCAGATCTTTAAGCCTCTCTTAGCTGATCAATTTGTCCCCTACAGCAATGCATACCGCAGTAATTCCCACTGATGCCAGCCAGAGAAGCACTGAACAATTACGGGCTGGCCGGTTGCTGAACCCACTAACAAGGTACTCATGATTTGAGGAGATTTCTGTCTGTTTAGGCTACTGGCAGTTTTACAAGGCTGAATGTGTTGCTCTCAGCCCAGGGGAGACTGGAAGGCTTTCCCCCTCCTGGTATTAAGGACAAAGGACTGACCTGACCAGCCACACCAACACCGGGGTCAGTCTTCACCAGTACCACCAAGGAGTTGTATCACAGTACCAAGCTTCAGCTCCTCTGCAGCTCTCCAAACATTCAAGACTTTTAACTACGGTTCTAAGCTCACACTAGGCCACAAATGTTGTACTTTGGACTTCACAAAAAGCAAGTGGAAAAAAAACTATCCACAGACATTGTTACAGGGTACTTCCCAGATAAGATGGTTGTACAATTATATGTCTGCCATAGGATAGGGCAACAGAGGTTGAGAGGGACCTAAGGAGATCTCTAGTCTGTCTGTTGCTCAGAACAGAGGTGCAGCACCTGGATGTGCTTGGCTGAGTAGATGGAAAGAGATACTTCTGGCAACCAAGTGACCATGCTCCTGTCCATACTGCTGTGAGGCTGCTGTCCTCCTTTGCTGCTGGCTCATGACCTCGTTGTCCTCCAGGTGTTGTCCTTCCAGCAGAGCTGCTCCCCAACCAAGCCATGCACTGCCCATACCGCTGTGAGGGGCTCTTCCTCTCCAGATGCCGGGCTCTGCATCTGTGTCCTTGCCAAATTGCATGAAGGGTTTCTAGTAGCCCCTTCCTGCAGCCCACCCATGGCCCCTGAAGGTCAGCCCTGCCCTCGAGTATTGACTGGTTCCTGCAGTTTGGTGTCATCTGCAAATTTGATGCTTACCAACTTTTTACCCACGGAATTGCTCAGTAGATTTTTGTTGAGGTTTCTCGCATCATATATTATTCACTACAGTGTTTGGGAACTCCACCATTCTTTGCAAGACAAGCTTCTCACTCACCTACCAGCATGTAATGAACACTCACGGTGCCCACGTCAATTCCAATGGGCAGGAAAAACCACTATATCCAGAAACAGGCTTCATGTGATGTTTAAATCATACATCCATTGCAGAGAGGAATCATTCTGTAGAGGAACTTCTCAACTATTTAAAACTGGAGTTTATTACATGTAATATCTGCTATATTTAAAAAACTAATTAACCTCTCCTTGTATAAGTTAGTATACAAATAAGGAAACCGTAATAGCACAGTAGGTGGTTTTTAATGTATGACATATCAAGCTGTACAGCAATTATTCTGTGTACTATGACTACCTCCTGAAGAATCTTAAGAATGTTAATGTGATGGGGTTACCACTGTCAAAGTGATATTCCTCATTCTAAATATAGCTTGGTTACTTCTTAGTATTAAATGAAGTATGCTTATTGCTATCTTGGCTAATAATTCAGGTTACTCATTAGAGAGGAGTTTCTCACCTCATGGTTCCTGGATCACCAACGGTCAGTAAGACTGATCTAAAATTCCCTCCCTAGTAGTATTCAGTGCCCTGAGCAAGTGAACAAACGTATAAAATGGGAGAAAGTACAAATAATATATTTACATGAAGTTTTAAGTATTTGCAAATTTAATTTTTTATTTGGGCAACAAAGCTCTACTTTTTTTGTTTTGTTTTCCAGAAACTTTGCTATTCTGTTTATTTAAAAAGGGTTGGGAACATGCATCTGAAAAGGAAAAAAAAAAAAAAGAAAAGCTTATAGAATTACAGTATTTGGGGGGAGGCAGAAACAGTGCCATAATTTCTTTGAAAGACTTAACCACATCAAGTATGTGCTCATATCAGAGCAAAACTGGGTAGAAAGAAACTGAATAAAAGAATATAAATTAGATATGTTTTGGGTGCTGACTTTTTTTTTTTTAAAAAAAAAAAAAGGCTTCATCTTTATGCAACAATAATTGAGATTTGCAACTTACAATGCCATTTTTATTTTTATTTTTTGTCTTTAAAAAAAATGAGAGGTGTGGGAGGAATTGCATGTAGCAGGGAAGATGAAAGTTTTTCTCACTCTCAAATAACCTTAACCTGATTTGGAAAATGAATACAGTCAAAAAAAAAAGAAAAATATTTTTAAAAGTGCACTGCACTATTGGTGCACAATTCCTTAGAGGATCTTGAGAAACGGTATGTGCATATACACACGTGTGTTTATACATACATGTACATATGCACACATTCTGTCACTTGACAGCAGTTGTTGAAATGACAAAGTTTAAAGTCCCAAGATTGTGCTGGCATCACTGATTCACACATAAGTATGTCTTGGCAACCTCCATGCCAAAAGCTGTGTTGATGACCCAAGGAAAATGTTAATTTTATCACCATTCAACTAAAAAGTTCTGGAGGCTACAGATGGAAATTTACTGCCAGTCTACTGTGCTGCTTGTCAAGGATGGAAAGACAGACAAACTCACATGAGTGTGATTTAAAGGAAAGATCCTAAAGCCCAATATGTAGAAAGTGATGCTCCTGAAGAAGTTAACAATACTTTTGATTGTGAACATCTTCGGTAAGAAGTGAGGACTGGAGCTCACTACTCTGTTCCTTGGATCTTGCAGACTTTATGCTTTTTCTGTTCTGCAGAGAGACACAACTTCAGCAATAAGCAGGACAAGCACCATCACCTCCCCTGCCCAGCCTAATCACCAGCTTCATCTGAGTACCAGGCCAGACACGAGGATT
The DNA here is from genome assembly GCF_013377495.2 of Cygnus atratus. Taxonomy (NCBI): domain Eukaryota; kingdom Metazoa; phylum Chordata; class Aves; order Anseriformes; family Anatidae; genus Cygnus; species Cygnus atratus. Next base: position 177,476,859 of record NC_066362.1, on the reverse strand, counting down.
ATCACACCAAGGCTGAAGGCACATTGCCTTTTGTAATGCCCTAACCACAGCTACTGGACCAGGGTTTTCAGGGAACTTAGACAACAGACACCACATCTATGGATTAAGTGTGAGAAGAGCATTAAGATAAGCAAAGACCTGGCAAGATGGAAGCAGTCTGATATCTGTGCAGAAGGAAAAATTTAAGCATACAAGAGCACAAATTTTTACTTCTAAAATTCCAAAGAGATCAAACAAAGGTTCTGTGAATTGTACCCTTGTGCTTGTATGTCTCGATTCTACCCAAGTCCCATTTTAGGCCAGTAAAGGTTTGCGAATTGCACTCTTGCAGTCAGATGACCAGATTTCACCAAGTCTTTCTGTGAATTTATGTCTCCTGTGGCAAGGGCAAAGGAAAGAATGATATTTCAGATTAAACTCGCATGGATTAAGAGCAAAAACCAGGCAGATGAGCAATCTGTTCTTCATTAAGTAAAATGGGAATCACCTGCAACAATGACAAACGAATGCACTCAGTCCTGTCTCGCTTCTGAAGTGATTATCATGTGAGGAGAAAACTACCTGGGAATTCCCAAGCTAAGAATTTATAGATACATACTTCCTGAGTATTAAAACACATATTAAAATTATTTTACTTGTTGCTGGAGTTACAGATGAAGAGAAATTTCCTCAGAATAAGTCAAATTCTATGCAGTTTTCTTACACAGATAACTTTTGCATCTGACAAAATAGTCTCAAGAGGCTGAATATTTTTAAGGTTAAATTCATGTAAGGCTATGCTACTAAAGAAGTAGTGTCTTGTTCTTCCTAGTCCAGCTGAGGATGAAAATACCAAGCACAGGTGCTGTTCTGCATGGCAGTCTGTGTGAGCATCCTCCGAGGACATTCCTTAGCCTGCACAATTTACAGTCAGCGACAAGAAATTGAACAGTATTTACATGATTTGCTTGACTACATCTTTCCTTTTACTGTCCTATCTTCATCCTCCCAAACATCATTTGGTTGGTAAAACATAAGCTTTGCCAGTGACCCGACAAGGAAAAAATTAGTTGCTTCCATGGATATTTATGCTATTGCATGTGTGACGTTACAGTATGGGACATACAACTATTATGCTTTTACCACCACCATTCATTAGCTTCACTCATTGTATGGCATCTTCCAGAGACACTACTGGCCAAAGTTAATATGTCAAATTTGCTAATTTGTCATTAGTCTGCCCTGAAAAGAGGGAGAAAGCAGAACTAGAACGTGGATCTTTTCTTTTTAAATCAAGGAAGACAACCTCTCTCATAACTGAATACCAGAAAAAAAAAAAAAACCTGCTGCTTCCAAAATAATCAGATATGAATAATGAGATCAGGAAGAAAAGAATCAACACCACCATCTGATAAAAATAAACACTGTACTTCCTACAAAGATATGGGATGTTAATTTTTAAGAACATAACTAGATTAGCCATCTTCAGTGCGTTTGTTTAAATTGATACTTTAGCTATTTATACCTCATTTTACTCAGCAACAAGAAAAGGCAATCACATGAAAACAGCAGCTAGTCAGTTCAAAATCATTAGAAGGAACATTTTTGCTACCTACCATACTCAGCAACTTTGGTCTGGGGGCAATGACTCAGATCACCTACGCTCATTCATAAAATTAGGGACAATCCCACCTCTTTCTTCCCAAAAACCTGCAAAAAACTCCTCCCCCCTCCTCCCCCCTATACATACTGATATACTAGTGAAAGGAATAACTAATCTTAAATAAGCAATAATGAGTGGCTATTCTTTCAAGAAAAATCAGTTAGGGATACTGCATGGGAATAAAGCAGTCTCTTGTACTGGAGCATTAGTTAAATGACACAACTGTAGAACATAGTGTATGCCCATTACCATTCTCCCTGCAGCCTTTTTTGCTTTATCCAGTCAAGATACAATACGCATGTCCACTCCAATTATCAAAAAGTCTCTAAATCACCTCAATTTAGCATTTGCTGTCAGAGTCAACTTAAACTTTTTTTTATCTCTCCTTAATAAAAGAAAGGGAATTGTGATAAAACGGGAGGAACCTGATATATTAAAACCAAACCAAAACAACAACACAAAGTCATCGTATTCTTTCATCCTTTCAAGGAAATATCCAAATAATACAGCTATCCACCACTGGGTGGGCAAGCATTTTTATGTTCTGGTGTATAGTATGTAGCTGTATGCTTTAATTATTTAACTGCTCTTATCCACTTTCCTCTGGCTAAATATCAGAGGGAATGGGAGTATCTAAATTTTATATCTGTTGCACTTCAATGGGTTGTTTGTTGTACCTAAAATAACGAGTATGAATGGATACTAGGAAGTTTTTCAGTTTTATACTGAATCCACTAGACTGCTGTCTCATCTCATCTTTGTCCCCTAAAAGAGCTAATTCATCTGCAGCCAACTTACTGGTAGGAATTTGCAGCAGCCAATAGTGTCTCAAATAGCATCTTCTCACAGCTGTCAATTAAAAATTGTTCTCTTTAGTCAGAGATTCATTGGCTTCAGTATTCCCAGAAACCAGCACTAAGTTGCTGCATAAGGAAGTATGTACAATACTTTGGGAAATGGAGCATAATGCAGAGATGTGAGAATTACTGGATACCTAACCCAGAAAGTCTACACAAAACAATAAGCAAAGCAACTGCCATCAGGCATCCAGACATGTTTGTTCCCTGCTGTATCAATCCTGCTCCAGGCTGATATGACTGGACTGACCTACACAACAAAGAGTAAAAATCCATCTGACTCCACACCATGCAGACCTACCTCCTTCGCTTCCACTGCCATGAAAACCCCCACAGTATCCCAGCTTCTACAGACTGAATGCCCCCTGCAAAGTCAAATAGAACTATGTTCCAATAATTATTTGACATTTTCAAGGATTCTTTTTTAATATGCAAAAGAACTAACCAAAACATAGAGTCTTCCTTCATATCTAAGCCCCATACATAAAGCTAATGGAAAGTACAGTCTCTACTCCCATTGAATCACAGAATCATTAGGGTTGGACAAGACCTCCAAGATCATCTGGTCCAACCATCACCCTACCTCTGATGTCACCCACTAAACCATGTCCATAAGCACCACGTCCAACCTTTCCTTGAACACCCTCAAGGATGGTGACTCCACCACCTCCCCGGGCAACCCGTTCCAATGCCTGACTGCTCTTTCTGAGAAGAAATGTCTCCTCATTTTCAACCTAAACCTCCCCTGGTGCAACTTGAGGCCATTCCCTCTAGTCCTATCACTAGTTACCTGTGAGAGAAGGCTGACCCCCAGCTCCCCACACCTTCCTTTCAGGTGGCTACAGAGAGCAATGAGGTCTCCCCTGAGCCTCCTCTTCCCCATAGTAAACAACCCCAGTTCCATTACTCATCCCCTCCCCTGAGTTGCACCTCTGAAACTGCACTCATCAATAAACCCTACCATTTCACAGAGGAATGGATTCAGTTGTAAGGTAATGATGAAAACTTGCCGTATGGGGATTGTCACGCTTCCAGTGACCAAACACACTGTCATGGATTTTCTCACAACAGTTCTCTTCAACCTTGAAGGAAAAGTCTATATTTAAGACCTTTTTAAATTTTAAGAAGGTCCAAGAGTTTCATATAAGTAACTACTTCAGAAGAAAAACACATTAAGAGAATTTTCAAAGCTTGGAATGTATCATAATTCAGTAAAAAATACACTAAATCTTAAACGTAACTGTAATAGAATTGTTTGCTTTTAAATAGTCTTACACCTTTAATTCTGACAATAAATATAAACATTCAGTGCAGTGTTAAGAAACCATGCAGAACAAGTAGATGTACTTGTAGCTGCGCACAATGAATCTATTGAATCTTCCACAGAAAGACGTGTAAAAGTTGATTTTCTTTTTTTTTTTTTTGGATCTCCTTTGATGCAAGGCTTAGGATTTCAATTTTTGGCACTGGATTCCAGCAAGTCTTTTGCTTCATTTATTTTTGTTGCTAAGTAAGGTGATCCACCTGAGAAGAAAAAAGGTAAAGGATTACCATTTACACATCAGTATCAACTGCTTTACTTACAGAATCCCCTTACTACTTGCTTTTATTAGCTCCCCTTCCTAAGTAGATCCTTCTCATACAACTAATTAAAAAAATGACACTGATATAAAGAAAACTAATTGATAAGGAACATGAAGAATGTAATCAAAACTGAAGCCACTGAAGAATAAAGCTAAACAATTTCTCAGAAAGAAGTCCGAAATCTAAAATCATTTCACACTGGTGTGATTTAGACTTGCAGTGCAGTTTCGCTGCAAATGTATGCAAGGTCAGCTGTCTTGAACATTCATCTAAAGCTAATAGCTATTATGCCTACCCACCCCAAAAACTAAGAGGCAAAATTTTATAAATAATTTTGACAAAATCATTAAGCATATGCACACACACACACACACACCAAGCCTCTGCTATTCTAGATGCCCAGAATTACCAGGCAGAAACTGTCACATTAAAACTATTTAAACATGGTATGCCTTCTAACTTCTAGTCCTGAACACTGTCATTGCTTTACGCTCCATCTAACAATTTGATTACAGTTCAGCAATCTTTTTGTGTTTGTTTTTTTACTCTCCCCCTGAGTGCCAACCATCTGCCTACAGTCACTGAAAACAGCATTACAAGGTCTGTATCAGTAACTTACCATTTACTAGAATACACCTATATATTTTTTTTAATGTAAAAATGTGATTCCAGCAGTACTATTCAGCACATTGAACAGCCTTTTCCAAGGCATCTGTTCAATAATAATTTTTCATTCATCATAAAAGACAGTGATAGAAGAAACAGAGAAGTAGCAGCAGTAAACGAGTAAACAAAAACAAAAAGCCATTCCTGCAGCAATCCAGATCATTATAAAGTCAGTTCATGGTCTAATAAAACAAGTGGAAAAAATAATGCAGTTCAAGTCTATTGTTCATGTTTCGGTTTTGTTTGAATGTAGTCCTAATAGCTAAAACACATTTGAGCAAAGTGAGGCAGGGAAGGGTAGAGAATCGAAATATAAAAACTAAAAACTAAAACTAAAACTAATAATAATAAAAGAATTGTCTTTCTACCCAGGATTTGCTACATTGGTTGAGTATTGCTTCTTTCAAAGAGTAGACAAGAAGATAAACAGTAAAGACTATAAACTGCAGTAAACAAGTATCCAAAATATTTTTAACTTTGCCTTTTATCTTTGGTTTACTACATATCTACAGTGCAAGATCTTAAATTCCAATCTGCTAGAAGTGTTTTCACTACATTTACATCCTTGAGTGCCATATTAATTTTGTAGCCCTCCAATGAGAGAAAATTCAATCTCATGATTGCCTAAGTGTTTGTTTATAATTAAGGCAAGTCCAAAAGACTTCTCTCTTCCTCTGTTTCTGTCAGTAAGTATTCTTTCATAAAATTATTAACTGATAAAAAATAACATACAATATATAAACATAAAAACACTTTTAAACTGAACTAAGTAAAGGTTAATAAGCAACCACTTTAGTACTGCTCACTGGGGATGTTATTATGCAAACTTCTATATATTTCTTATTTATTTCTAATCATGTTCTCTTCAACATTTTGAGTCTCAGATAACACGTAACTTTTAAAATCTGTATTTACTGCTCTTTCTTCAAACAACTCCAGCTGGTAAAACATTATTTTGGAATAACACTCTAATGCTGGATATTATTTTTAAAAGCACATCTGTGCTACCAGAGCCAGAAGAAATCAAGATACATACATGCGCGAACAAATCTCTCTGTGATGCCATACATTCAAGATCACTCCAGGCCTTAGCTCTGCAGCTGAAGACATTAGACAATGTTTTTCTTTTTGGCCATGCCAGAAGAGCTGCAGGGGCAGCAAGGAGGCACAAATCCCTTCAACTGGTGTTCCTACTGTGAAAATGCTCCATCCTAATAGCGCACAGGAGGCCTCACTACATCCATCGAAACCTGCATTGTGCCCAGCTGCAGGTGCATTATGCTGTAAGAGCCGTCGGTTAAAATGTATGATCTTTGTAATGGGAACTGCCTCCTTAGGGCTACTCAACACCCACATGGAGATTCATGGTTCTGGCTCAAGTCTCTCAATACTGCTACAATAAAACTTTGAAATTTATTATTAAAATCTTTTGACCTCCTGGGTACTCTAGCAGTTAAGAGGCATTTGACCATCATGATGTATTAATAATGCAAAAGATAAACTAGAAAAGAAATTATATTTATGCAGCTTGTACATTACAAAAAAAGTGTAAAAAATGAAAGCATGACATCGAATAAGCAGGACAACTTCAGAATTAAATTGAGGGATGAAGACATCAAAGAAAAGCATTGACTAAACACTTCACATGGCCAGTGGTCAGTTATTTTTCCCATTTTGTTAAAATGGGGTGCAGGCAGGGAGCCCTGTAATTCCGTCAAAAAGATGTAAAAAAAAAACCCTCTGATTTCCCCTTTTGACTTCTGAAATACAGTGCAACTCTTCACCATCTGTTATTTTAAAGTCAAAACAGCAATGAACATATGGGCTTTCTTTCTCAACCAGCTGTAGTGTAGTTAAAGTTATAATAATAGCCTTTCTGTAAGATAAATTTACATTAAAAACCTGGCCAGTAAAGCAACAGTGCCCAGCTTTACGTTTTTTCCAAGTGAATTCAAGGAAACCTGAAATTCAAAAATGACATACTTAGTGCCTGCAGAACATTTCCCCACAGAAAGTTACTTTTGTACATGTGACTGGTCCATCCCATTTCAATACAGGAACAAGAGTTTAATATAAAAATGTTGTAGCTCATTTTTCCTTATTTTGCAGAAGGGTTTTTTTCTTTTTTTCTTCTTGTAAACCAGTGTGGAGCACTGTTACACAAGCTTATAGTTTTATCAGAAATAGCACAAGACAAGAAAACCTTAAAGAAAGCTGAGCAACTTACTAAAGATGTAGTTCATAAAGGCTGGAAATCAGTCTAGTTTATCTGAGATAAAATGCACAGAACCTTAAGTCTATAAATAAAATTCATACAGTGTGGTTGTTTATACAATCAGTAAACTGAAGAGATCTCATTTAAGCCTCTTCCTTTCCAGCTTTGATTAAAAAAAGAAAAACAAAAAGAATTACTTACCTTTATCAGGATGATTCAAAATCATGATTCTTCTATGGGCTGTTCTGATTTTGGCCTTGCCAGCAGATGGACTGCAAAAATAAATTGAAGTGCTTACTATAAATGCCACTGCATTCAGGCTATAAATTAACAGTTTATACTAGCTTCAAAAATAATTAAAACTTGAGATTTTCACCATCTTGTGGACGAAACATAAAATTGCATCTTTGAGGAAACTATTAACAAAAGACATGCAAGATACTGGGAAGGACATTTTAAAAAAAGCCTGTGTATTTGACACATACAAACATCCTTCATCCTTTTTCTTTTTTTTTTTTTCAAACTCAATACACCCACAGTGATTTAAAATACATAATTCAGGGGGAAATAAAAAAGCAGCTTTAGGTGTATCTAGTTGGTATTCTTATCATCAGATGCAGAAAAAATATTTTTTCCTCCTAGAAAAGAGGTATTTATATGACCAATGACAAAACAACAAATATTAAATATTATCATATTTTTTCTACTGTAAATATTTTTATAGTTGCTATAAATACTCTCTGTTGGAGCCTGGTGAAAAAATGTATTTGTTATTTTTGCAAAGCTGTTCAATACGTTGCATTTAGGGACATGTTGATTTACAAGAGCTATATAATGTTGTTTCCTTCAATGACAGATACATAAAATATGTACTTCAACTAAATTAAATATGTACCTTACCAGACAAATAACCACTTATGGATGCAGTATGCCAGCACAGTAGACTCTGGTATGCAAAAGGACAGTTTAAATGGTTTAGTTTTTCGTAATTTGTTAGCATGCAGAAACGAAGCAATATTTTCCACTTCAGGTAGCTTCTTAATCTGTGATGATTCAATTAATCTTTTTGTAGATACAGTCTGAACGCAAGGTATCATCCTAACTACGCTCCCGAGGTAAACAACCTCAAATTATTACTCTGTCACAGGGAAATTAGTGTATGTTACAAAAATAGTTCACAGAACTGTGTAAGAAAAGAACATTTCAGTGGAACACAAAGTAATCCAGAAAGTAAGAATTAACCAGAGGGTGAAGCGCCTGGAACTACAAAAATGATTTATTATCACATAGCTAAAAATAAGATGCCCATGTTTTTATTTGTGCATCTGTTGCTTAATATTGTAATAATAGTTTTATATCATAATAATATAAAGGGAAGTTGATATAGCACATTTAGAAATTCAAATGGCTAACTGGAAAAATTGCTGCTGCATATTATGGAAAATCACGCAGTTTTGTTCTAACAAGCAACTGAAAATGTGGTGTTTGTATCTCATAAACTAATGAAATTTGACATTGTCTTATCTGGCTATAAAGACTTATATGTAAAGGATTAATTGCTATCAGAAAAAAAAAAAAAACTAATGTCAAAAATCTCATTTTCGTTGAACTGGTACAACCTCACAACCTGAGTCAACCCAACACCACCTCCTAACCTCACTGACTTTCTCTGGCTGGAAAGTCTATCCCCAGGAACACTGGGAACACTTCTAAGGGCAGAGCTGACCTTCAGGGGCCATGGGTGGGCTGCAGGAAGGAGCTACCAGGAGCCCTTCATGCAATTCAGCAAGGACACAGATGCAGAGCCTGGCACCTGGCGGGGATGAGCCCCTCACAGCGCTATGGGCACTGCACAGCCGGGCTAGGGAGCAGCTCTGCTGAAAGGACAACACCTGGAGGACAACAAGGTCATGAGCCAGCAGCAAAGGAGGACAGCAGCCTCACCCCAGTATGGACAGGAGCATGGTCACTTGGTTGCCAGAAGTATCTCTTCCCATCTACTCAGCCAAGCACATCAAGCCTCCAAGAAGGCCAATGGAATCCTGGCTTGTATCAGGAATAGTGTAGCCAGCAGGAGCAGGGAGGTGATAGTCCCCCTGTACTCAGCTTTGGTGAGGCTGCACCTCGAGTACTGTGTTCAGTTTTGGGCCCCTCACTACAAGAAGGACATCGAGGTGCTCGAGAGCGTTCAGAGAAGGGCAACAAAACTGGTGAGGGGTCTGGAGCACAAGTCTTATGAGGAGCAGCTGAGGGAGCTGGGGGTGTTTAGTCTGGAGAAGAGGAGGCTCAGGGCACTCAGGGCACCTCATTGCACTCTACAGCTTCTTGAAAGGAGGTTGTGATGAGGAGCGGGTTGGCCTCTTCTCCCAGGTAATTAATGATAGGACTTGAGGAAATGGCCACAAATTGTGCCTGGGGAGATTTGGATTAGATATCAGGAAAAACTTTCTCTCTCACAGAGTGGTCAGGCACTGGAACAACCTGCCCAGGGACGTGGTGGAGTCACCCACCTCTCACGGTGTTCAAGAAGCATCTGGACAAGCTGCTAGGAGATATGATTTAGTAGCTTAGTGGGTAGTATTGGTGATAGGAGGACATTTGGACTAAACGATCTTCTTTCCAAGATTTCCAAGGTTCTTTCCAACCTTGTGTTTCCATGATTCTGTCACATCCAGATGCTGCACCCCTGCACAGAGCAAATGTAGAGCAACCAGAGCAGGTTCAGGAAAGGCCCCACCTTGCTCAGGGGCTAGAGCATTTGCCTTGTGAGAAGGGGCTGAGGGAATGAGGCTTGTTCAGCCTGGAAGAAGCAGCCCCTCAGTGCCTACACAGAGATAGGGAAGAGTATGGGTCCAGGCCCTCCACAGGGACTCAGGGTGGGAGGGTGAGAGAAAATGGGCAAAAAGTGAGATGAGAGGTCTGTACCAGACACGATACTTTCTGCTCAACCAGGACAGCCCAACAGTGACAGAGGTTGCCCAGAGCATCTTTGAAGACCCTCTGGGTAAAGAGCTGAGCAACCTTGTTTTGAGCAACAGAAAGGACTAGAGCCCTCCTGAGGTCTCTCCCAACTTGAGTAGCCTTACAATCATACAATATACCTGTGTTTACAATGAAAAATAAAACACAAGGAAAAAAAAAAAGAATCAAAACTACCAAACCTTAAATATTGTTTATTTAGTGCATGTTCTTTTATGTAACCTTAAAAAAAAAAAAGCTGTTAAGTCATTCATGTTTTAAAAATCACAACAAACATTTTCAACTAATGCATAATTATTGTAATTCATTTTGTACATTAACAAACACTTTCTTTGGAAGGAAATATTTTGCATCTCGTTCCGTGGAAGAAATGGTATGATATAGATAATTTTATTAATTTTTATCTAGAATTTTAACTTACAATTTTCATCAGACGTTTTCTAACTTCAGAAATTCAGCAGCAGGGATTTGATAGTAGTAAGCCATTATACTTAAGACATCCATAGGCAAAATTATTTTATACTGGCAAATCTAATGCTTGGATAACACCCCTAACATTTTCACTTTCTATCTCATCTCAGACATTTCCCCATCTCTCCCACCAGCAGTTCCTCCTAGAGGGTATATAGCTGTTAAAAATTATTGCCATGTTGTACTGAATTTCAGTAATCTGTTCTGCTTAATAATAAAACTTGAAAATAGTTGGTATTTTTAATACAGTACTCTATAGCTTTGGATACATTTTACATAGTTTAAATATAAACAATGCACATACATGTTTCTGTCAAAAACCTTGCAATCTTAGAAAATGTCTATTGGAGTATAATATCTGGAACGTATAAAGAGCCAATGTATTTGAAATGTAAAAGCTGCCATTGTATGTTCACCTTTATCATGCCTCTTTATTTACAGAGTGCCCACATACATACTGAGCACTTAAAATAATGAACAAAGTCTCTGTCCCCAAATTTAACATGACTTGGAAGTGAAGACACAGAAGACAAAAGCTACAAAAATAAGATCAATGCCCAGACAAAAATCTAGTTTATTCATAGCTTGGCAGTTTCCATAATACTTTAAAACACACTTCTTTTTTTTTTTTTTTTTAAATGGCACCTTTATACATGTAATACTGAGTTAAAAACTGGTCTATGAAGGTGTTTTCAAACAATGTGAAGGCTTCCTATAAAGGTATTAGCCATGCAGCTACACAATTAAAGGCTCAATTCTTTAAACATTAAGAACATTCCTTATATCTGATTAAGAATGGTATTTGCAAGCCTGAGCCCAAACACATCAAGCAGTGTCACTGTTCCCTGTGCAGACTCAAGCTATTAAAATAAAAAAATTAATAAGGGACTGACTTCAGATGTGAAGAAACTTCAGACATGTACATGAGCAGTGTTCAGACTAAGCATTACCACTGTAAACAGACTTTAATGAGCTGCAGTGTGCTACTCTGCAACACGACTGAATCTGCCCTTATAAAGTAAGTGAAAATGTAAATACATTATCAAACAAAGGTCAAAGGAAATATTTCTGAATAGCATTCATATAAATCTCCTGTTCAGTGTTCAAGCACAAAATATTTCAAATGTAGTTTTTTATTTTACAAATTCTTGAAATGAATGCTACATCTCCATGGTTTCCATTATGTTAGAAGTAAACACAAATAGCACACAAACAAGATTTTAAGTCTCAATTTTCACCACCTGAAATAATTTCTTCTGGAGATAATTAAAACCATCCTCTTTATTTTTCCTAATCTTAGAATTCAGAACCAATCTAAACCAGAAATAGGATATCTACTACCTAAGGTCAGATCTGCTCCTCTCATCTGGAGAGCCTTTAAACTCACCATTTGCTTTACAGAACCTGCTAAAACATGTGCTACCACTGGCCATCCACGTTTCTGAAAAAAAATCCACTTGAAAATCCATTGATTCCTCAGCCTGGAAATGGCTTGCTATACCCACTCTAAATGACAAGTCTCTCAATGTACTTTTTGTTTGGAGTATGCTGTAACTCTTAATCCATACAAATTGAAGAGTCGGGAGAAGAAAAAAAAATACTGACAAAAAAAGAGCAAAATTGATTTGTTTTCCTTATTTATCAATATAATCTACAATATTGCTCATATCAGGGTTTTTATTGGAAACCAAGCCATGTGATTGCACTAATTAGCACAGTATGTGCTATTCTGATTATTTTAAGAGCACTAATTCTCCAATGCAGTATGTTGCCATACCTTCAAGCCAAACGTAAGTTGCATGTTCCATCACTATTTTATTGTTTGCTTTCTAGCTTAAGCAGAATATTAGAATGGTTTAAGCCATTAGATGTCTTTAAAAAATATATATGATTTTGGCCGGAGTATTCCACATTCTTGCAACATGCATTTTCTTCATTCACTCACCAAACAAAAACACATTAATGCAACACACCTACCTTACACCTAAAATAAGACTTGCTTCTCGCCTACTCATTTTCTGTTCAAATCCTCCTTTGTAGTAGGATGAAAGACTCTAAGAAGAAAAAAGACAAAACAAGCAATAATTAGTTTCATATACAAGGTGCCAGGACCTAAATCCTATTTATTTGACCCCGGTCAGAGCATAACATTCATCTATAATTTATTTTGAAGGCATGGAGTGAGTAGAAACCAGATAATATGAAAGGACTTCTCCTGGGTGTTAACACATACAAAAGCCAACTTAAATATAGCTATCTGTGTTTTTACAACCTTCTACTACTAATAGAAGATATTAATAGCTACAACCATTAAAATCCTGCCTTCAGGCAAAACAGTCCGGAATCAAAGTACATGCTAGTATAAAGTGGTACACTGCCTGTGTTTGGGGAGGCAGGTAAGGAAAAGGAGGAAAGTTGTTTAGAATAGCACTGGTTGCACTGAAATGGAAAATGGCAAGAGTCACAACATTCTGGCATCCAAGGAATTATGGATGATCACTCTGAATTCCACATATTTCTACAAAGAAAGTAGGTATAAGCTATAATAAAACAATAAGAATGATAAATATAATAAACTGATGAAGAGTTAATTTTTTTATATGAATCAATGTTACTTAAAAAAAATATATCAAAGAATTATTTGAAGAAACCCTGGAAAAAAAAAAAAAAACACAACAACAACAAAAAGAGAAAAGGTTTAGAAAAGCACAGGAAATCACTGTGCTGGAGAACACTGGAAAGTAGCAGAGTACATGGGGAAACCCTGGCCAGGTTTTGCCTTTATATCCTTCCCTAGACACTGATGACTCATGAAGATTAGAAACAGAATTTGGGGTTAGTTTTTCATAAAAAACTCACTAGCACGTGTGACTTTAGCCACTGTTTTAAGACAAAAGTAAGAAAAAAAAAAGGAAAAGAACATTACAGAAGAGATAGAGATGAGAGTAAATCATTGCAACAATTAATTGTCATAGGGAATAGGTTGAAAGTATACTTGTCAACTGTAAATACATTTTTAAATAAATTTTTAAACAATTACTGAACCACAAGGATGGTTAGCAATGATTTCCTCAATGTAAATGTTTCTCACAGAAGAATTAGGGATAGCCCACTGCTATACAAATAACAGTCCCAGAGGCAACAGACATAGCTCCAAGACAGCCTGCCTCTGGGAATTGGCACACAGTGCCCATTGAATCTGCACTCAACAAGACTGAAGTTTTTTTTCCTCAGTGCAAAACCTATCATCTAGGGAAAAATAAGCTTCTTTTGCTGCTGTCAAAGGGAAGTCCGGCCTGAGAGCTGAGATTACTTTTTAAATGTTCCTTTTACCCCCAAGTAAACATGTGCCTGGCCCTTAATAAAACACTTTTCTCACTAGCTACACTAAATATATCCATTCATATCCAGCGAGAATTTTGCCTTACATTTATACATATTCTCTCTCAAGTAATTTCAAATGCATTAAAGCATCTGTCTATGATATCTAAATAAAGCCTTTAATTAAGGTTAGGAACAACATTCACCCAAAAGCATGGTTCAGAAATAATCACCTATTGCTACCGGTACAGAACGTCTCTGAAGGCAGCAATACCCTCGTGTAGCCAGGAAGTCTCACACAGCCACAGAAAAGATATATATATATATTATTTTTTTGTCAACTTTTTTTGTGCTGCTATGATCTGTAGCAAATCTTACTTTTCTTCTTCCCACCCCACTCAAAACATACATGAAATTACCACCACTGTAACACTTTGGTTATCAAAACCAAAGCAACTGCAGGCATGCCATGCCTACAACAAAAATCTGTTGATGAACCACTGCTACAGCTGTAGGGTAACACAAAGCAGGTCTGTCATAGTGCACAGCAACATTAGAGGTTACAGTACATAATACACGGGGAACACAAATGGTTTCTCCAGTTCAAGAGGAAATTATTCTAATGATTTAATGGTCACCAGGTAACATCCTTGAGGAGGTAAAAGTGCCCAGAATTTTGCAAGGACATCGAAGAATTACTACAGCCATGAGAAAAGAAAAAAGCATGCTTTAATGCCCTGTGAAATATTTTCCAGAACTTCTTACAAAGAAACTTAAATACAGATGGATTTCTGAAAAGGTTAATTCTTCAACCCCAGCATAGAGCTCTAACACAATTGGACACTGATTCATGTACAGAAAAGCAATATTTGAATTCTCTCTAATAAAGCTCCTCTCTGTTCTTGGTAGATTTCATCTAAAATAGCTCATTTGAAATCAGAGAATAGAGAGAGAGATGACTATAGGCTTAAATTCAGAAATATTTTTTCAGGTTTTTAAAGCACTTTTCCTTGACATTGTTCTAACCTCAGGAAGCCTTGATTTGGTTCACTTCCAAGAGAAATCAAAAAAGAAATTCTGTTGTCTGTGTCCTTTGGCACATAAACAAATAGGAACCTTCAAAAACACTGTGTGCAAGTGGGCATCAAGAAAAAGCATTTTCTTCTCAGAAATGAAGCACAGGGCAAGAATAATCATTTTGTTAAATTAAAGTATTGAACCTAAACAGAATTTAAAGCAAAAGGAAATTAGACATCAAAGCCACTGTTCCTCTTGGTTAGAATATGGGGAAGAAACATTAAGTCTTCATTTTAGGAAACATCTTGGCAAATTTCTAGTTCCCATATAAAACAACTTTTCCATGCTATTCAAATTAAAACTAAGAAAAAATGCTTTCTTTTCTAAGTAATGACTACAGTGAATGAAAAAATACTCAGATATTTTTCTGTTAAGAGAACTTTCTGATGTGTAGACAGTTCCAGACACTTTATTATTTATTAACTCTGGCTATTTCAGAAAAATTTTGTACTGGAAGAATCACTAAAATGAGCTCTCCATTTCTTCATCCTATTGGAGAGGGGCAGGGGAACTTCCATTTAATTTACTCATTTCCTTGCATATTGTTACTGTTTAGCAACTTATATAAGCAAATTCTGCTTACTGAACAAATGCTATTAATAGGTTGAGGGTGAAATAGAAGATGGCTGGACTTGTTCTGCAAACATGCATTCACTCTTGTAATTTTTCACAAAATCCAATTCATTTGGACTGTGACATCTTCAAGATACTTTTCCTGGAATAGCACAGAGAAAGCATAATGACTAGTTCCATGCAAGATAAATGATATTCAAAACTCCGTAACTGAAACCAGACATCACATCAAATTATATGAGGTAGTTGTTTTTTTTTCTGATAACTTTGTGTGTTGGTCCACCACCAACACAGTCCCCCACAGAAAAAGGTAATAAACACAGTGTGTGCGTGTGCTATTTAGAAGCTGTGTTAATAAAGTAACCTAAAATTTGCTGATATCATCCTAGAGATTAACATAAAATGGGCTGCAAATTATATTAGTCTCCGGAGGTTTTATTTTCAATCAATTCATCTTGTATTTTCAAACAAGATGGATGATTACTACTCTTACTTCTTAATTCAGAACTCTATGCATCTGAGAAGAAATGGATCAAATAAAGGAAACAGTGGAAAAATTTCATATGAGGTGCTATAGAAGGGACCATTGTTTTCTGGACCACAATTTTCAGGGTTGGGGAATTTAAGGATTTTAACAAATTTGCCTAGAATTGCTGTTTCTATAGCTGAATATTAAATATAATTGATTAAAAAAGGAAAAGCAGTGCTCTTGAAATATTTTTTTATTTACTCATAAGAAAATATTAACATTATGATTAATAGCATTAAGGTCTCTCTGAGGAAGAAAAAACAATTGACTACTTAGCACCATGAACCTTCTATTTGCAATAGATTCGAGACGCTACCCAGAAAAACAAAACGGTGTCATTGGCATTAGTGATATGAGTAACAAAATAAGGTTCAAGCTAAAAATAAATAAATTTAAAAACAAAGTGTTTCTCTGGAAACCATCGTGATGGACTTGTTATAGAGGAGAAATAAAAACGTTCCCTCTTATGTCGTCTTCCCCTGAAAAACGATGGTAGGAAATGTCAGTACTAAATCACAGCAGCATTTACTCTTTACACTTAAAAAGTCTATATATTTAATTGCCATAAGTTAAAGCTAAATGAGAGGTAGGAATTCAGAATAAAATGTAACTCTTTTTAGTTGCTTTTACTTGCTCCTTTTGGCTAGAAGATAGTGGAATTGTTGACTCTACACGTTAGTTATTTAGGTAAATAGTGTCAGACACTCAAGATCCAACAAGCAGGCACTTTAAATGATCACTTCATAACTGCTCAACTTGACCTCACGTAAGTAATTTATTAGCGAGCAGGAAGAAAGCGTAACACTGTGCAACTGCAGCTAACAAGAGCTGCAATTTCTATTGCAAACAGGAAAAAAAAAGTAACTGCAAACGTGGGGAGAAGAAGAGTAGGGGCTTACAGAAAGAACCAGCTAGCATTTCAACAGGCAGCTGCTTCACACACTTCCCCCCAAAACGAAGGCTATGAGGGACAGGGTTTGATTCTAGAAAACGAGAGTAACCACTGAAAAATACAGTGACCAAGTTAGGAGCCTCCAAACACTTCAGGAAACCAGCAAAGTAGCACTAAGCCTAGACATGAAATGAATACCAGGTGCTTTTTCCAGTAAACACACAGAAGTACTAACTGCTTGATTTCCATTGTCAGCACAGTTTAGAGAGCAACAAGCTGTAAAGAGACATGATGAAAGTGCTAACCCATAGATTATATTCAGCAGCTTCAAATTCCCCAAAACAAAATCATGTGAAGCAACTAAAGAAGTTTGGACAGCAAACACTTACCTAGAATCTTTGTATATAGTATTTTCTCTTTCTATTGTTTTACAGACAAATTACAAATAGGAAATGATTGTTAAGGTGAAAAAAGACTCAGAAAATATGCAATCCAATAAAGTTGTACCTGTAGAGTAATAGAGAACAGATAACCTTGGCTTTGGAATTAGACAAGAGACTTAAATTTGAACTGTGATTGTAGAAAAAAAAAATTGCCATTACCCTCACAAGTATACAGTTAACAAATACATGCAGTTAATGGCAAACCAGAAAAGAGTTTTAGTATATCCAGCAGATCTCATGTTATATTGAAAACTTCTATTTTTATTATCAGCAATAGAAGAGAAGCACCCTACTGGAGATCAACATAAAACTCTGGGCTTTAAGGCAGGATGTGAAGGCAGAAACAGGACTCAACTCCAGGACCACTGAGAATTCAGAAGGTACTCTGGGTTGTTGGCGAATTCTGCAGGACTGTGAAAGTCATTAAGGTAAAAATGAAATAGACCTCTAGTGAGCCAGGCTCAGCCAACATACTGGTTCTGAGGGGTACAGTTTCCTAGGAACAGGCACCTCTCTGTGCAGTAGCATGTCATATTTCAATGTATTAAAAAGAGTCACCGCCTGCATTCTTGCATGCAAATATCTGAATTTAGATTCACTAGTCCGTAGCTACAAGTGGATAGATGAAGTGCTGGACTAAAACTTCTGGAGAAGGAGAATGAAGACTGAAGCACTCCCTACTCTGAAGCTACATCCTTGCTGCTTGCTAGTTCTAGTCACAGTGTATCTGCTTCACATGATAGCAATTTAATTCACAATGCCTAAAGTCCCCTCTGCTGTTTTGGCAGGCAACATGGGAATCTCTCCAAAAATGACTTTAGAAAGGAAAAATGAAATTGGTGTCGGTCTCACGACAGCAATGCAATAGAGGGACAGAGAGCAAAAATTGATCCAGGCACACCATTTCTGGCTGATACACATCACAATTAAGAACAAGCGTGGAACTGCCCTAAGAGGACAGCCCACGTTTTGAGTGTCTTTCCCTCCCCCAGAAGCTTGCACTGATCGTCCTTGCACCTTCAGCACATCAACACGAAGGAGAGAAGGCAAACAAATCTGGCCTCTAGCTTCTGCCTATTCTTGACATGCAGTATATAGACAAGCTCCACGTTGCAACTGGCCTCACAAATACATGCAACGTTAAGGAACACTTCAAAAATCCTGCATGTTTTTTTCAGAAAATAATCATCTGCAATAATTATTCACTCACGCTCACACATCAAAAGGTGAATGGTGGAATTATCCACTTCCATCTTGGACAAGTGTTCACAGCCTGAACTTTGAAAGAATCAGTTGCTATAAGCAGTCACCTACCTCAGTAGAAATTACTTTAAACAAACTGGAATGGAACATATTTATTTATTTACCAGAGAACAGTGCAGTCATTGAAGCCAAAAAGAAAGCGCTCTGGAATATTTCCTGTATTTCCTCCTCTCACAACAGCCTACCTTTTGATTTGTCTTCTTCATTATTTTATTTTAAAACAAGTGGAGCAATAAAGAAAACAGGATCTTGGTTAAGAGCTCAAGCGTTGTAGCTGGGGAACAACAAAAAAAAAAGACAACTCGTGTGCAAAGAGATAGAGGACCTTGTTTTCTTGTTCACACATGAGTTGCAAAGAAAGAAAACAAGCTCCTCCATCTCTTTGGCAACCTTTCCTGGAAGTTTATCTGTAAGAAAAATGACTGAATTTGTTCCTTTTTAGCTTCTTAAAATGAAACTGCAGGTCATTGCTTTGTAATTGCTAGGATTTAGCTATCTTCTCACAGCCCACTTCAACAACTTCTTATAAGACTTACTAGTAAAAAGTTCTGAAACACAGAATGTCACCAGAAAAATCAGAATTGCTTATGAAATCTCACAAACATTTTTTGATACAGTTTCATCTACCGAGACTTAAAATATACCCAATAAAATGCTAGAACATACAGAGTAAGGAGCACCCTCACCCTGGGGAAAAAAAAAATCTAGCTGGCACTTACCATGTTCAAACATAAAATGGCTCCTTTCTAAATACGTAGAATTTAAAAATGATTTAGCTATTATGAAGTAACCTCTAAACTTACAGAAGTTGAAATCTTCCTTGCTGTCTCTGTAATTGCTTGCTCCAATGGCTTCCAAAGGTGGAATGCATAACGGCCTGGAAAAGATTGAAGTTAGATGAACTTATAATCAACATTCACACATACACACACAAATAGCCTCTGACATCTGCTCCTCAACTTACAGAAGAAAGAATTTTCATTAAAAAAAAAATATCAAAATCATTCTTCATTGTTAATCTTTTCATTTCATTTATCTGTTGTACAGCACTGTTGCACTTTACTGCTTTTCAAGATATTCCCTCAACAGCTGGTTTTGGATCTTGCCCAGCGGAAGTCCTGTGATAAACCTGCAACGGTTTACATTTTTCAGTCTTTATATTGGGACTGGGGGCAGGAGAATGCTGATACACTGAATATAAAAACCCAGTCACAGAGCGCAAAGATCCGTTGTGCTTGCGCACAAAATGAATAGATTTAAATGCATTTCAGTATGACAAATGAAGTTATCTGCCTTGTGAACTTTAAGAAAAAGCAAAATATGAAACATTAGCTTTCAATAAATATTATTTATTAAATACTGTTCAAAGGTTATGTCTTCCAAAGAAATCTATATACTACATGTTTCTTGGTATGATGTTGTACGCTTAATCACATATTTTAAGCACTGCATTTTTTATTTTGTTACAAAGAGAAGGCCTTTTGGGATTCATAGCCATTCAACTCCCAAATGGCAGTGAGCTTCTATAGCTAAGAAAGACTACATCACACTAAATCAGGCTGTATTCTCTGAAGCACAAAGAGGGTCTACCAACTAAAGAATCAAAATTTGTATTGCATTACTGGCAGGTTTTCCCTGTAGGTCCCCTTCCCCCAATTTATGTTTTGATTAATTATTCACTAGCAACATAACTTACTATTATACACAATGGAAAAGCATTGTATCAAATGTGTCTCTGCTTTACTCTTATAACATCTTGCTTTTATTCTTAAAATACAGGATGTCTCCATAGGTTATTTTAGCCATTTAAGTCTGTGCCTACACTAACATACAAGTTAAAACCACTGTTGGAGTATCATTGCTGAAATGCTGACATGTACAAATAACATACTACCTCAGCTTCTTCTTAAAGCTTTCTTTTACCACTTCATTGCTAGCTGTCACTACTACTTCAGCTCAACCAGCAAAAGAAATTCTAAAAGCACTCCTCTTCTGCTTCTATACAAGCACATATAACAACAAACTGAACAGGTGTACATCACCAGAAATCCTGACTTTCCTTCCCCTAATTAAAATAAAACAGCTGTACCCACAAAACACCTGCTGAATTTTAGTGCAACTTGTTCATCTATGTGCATCTATTCTTGGTGTACGTATTTGCACATGTCTGAGCATGGCTGATTTTACATCCTGGAAGTAATGGATACCAACTTGTGTATTTCAATACCAGAACAGACCAGTTACGCCATCTGAATCAACCAGCATGTAAATCATGTTAAGCCAATGGCCCACATTCACACTGGAATACATTTTTCAGAAAAAACAAAGTCCAGATACAAGGAGTTCAGGTAACAAACAAGCTATTATAGGTACAGTTTGATCTGATAAAGCACTGTAGCCACTAAAGCCTTTTATTTTTCTCTATTTGAATTTGTCTAGCATCACCTTCACACCAGAAGATCCTGCTACGCACTTCTGTACTAAAGAACCTCTTCCTTGCAATATCCTTGTGTGTGTGCATGTATAATGTCATCATCTTACATTATATTTTGCAGAAAAAGAATATGCAGAACCTTTTCACTGCTGCCCATAAAATGTTTCTCTAGCAGCGACTTTTTCAAAGAGAATTTGGGAAAATGTATCAGGGAATTTGGAAGGGACAGGAGCTACAACTGGGCACAATTCTCCATAGCACTCTCAGGCAACTTCCACTTCCCAAAATAAATATTCATAAAAACTCCATTAACCTGTTTGGAAACAGCAGCAGACGGGTAGCAGTTCCACAGTCTGCTAGAAATTCAGCTTACCTGCAAATGCAACGGTTGCAATGCCAAGTCCAACTGCTATCATAGATCTGGCCTAAAGCAGAAAAACAGGAAACAAAATAAACTGCAAATTCAATTCCAAATACAGGCATCTTTAACAGCAAGTATTTCTTATGCCTGCCATATATAATTTATATGAAATATAAAAGAAGGTTCTGTATTCCACAGGCTACATCAGATTTTATACTTCAGCCCCACAAACCCAATGCTTCAGGTTTAACTTGCAACTATCCATTAGCATATCAGTGAATAAACACTAACAGCTTACTATATGCAATAATAAAAACATAAGGCAGACACTGCTCAGGATTACCTGAATTTTTTTTTGCGCAGACTAGTTCAACACAGTCTGAAATAATGTTTGCCATAACAGAAGGTGTTAGTTTATTACAAAAACATGGGGAGCAAAAAAAAAAGTCCCATCCCACAGCTGTAGCCACAAACAGGATTGTCTTCCATCTCTCACTCTGTGACTCATGGAAGCACTAGAGTCAACACATGGAGCCTGGACATTTCATTATTTACTGTTGACCACTGTCTGAACTTATAGTAAAAATATTTGTAAAGAGACTTAAGACAGTTTTCATTTTCAGCTTAAATTTGCTTCAAGTTTAACTGGACTCTTAGAACCAAACTCACCAAAAGACTTGACCATCTGATTCACTAGCAACTCCTACCTTTTGCTAGCTCAAAGGCCCCGGATAAGGTGTGTATATTTTTCTACACAGTTTCTGAAGAAAGTCAAGCATCTTATGAAGGATATTGAACAAGAAGCTACTACACAATACTTAGTAAACCTGGAAGATGGGACTGACTCCTCAACCTTCTCCAGAACTCAGGAAGGGTAACGAGCATCACAACCACATGTCTGGTGTGTCAGGCTATCTATCCACATCTGAAAAGCCTATGTTTAACATTTGAAAAAAAAAAAAACCTGAAATAATGTTATCTGTGGCATTACCTGTTTTATGATAGTTTAATAATGCCTTGAAGTTTATGCCAGAAATCATGAGAAATCAGATTAAGCCTGTTTAGTTAGAACTCAAAACATAAGTACAGTGAAAATGCTTTTATCACCAGATTGCCTCTTCTGTGTATGGCTTTCTGCTCCTATTACTTCTGCATTTATCCAAAAACTGGCTTATAAGATTTCTACCAACAAAGCTGAGAGCACGACTGGAGGCCCGATTTTCAACATTAGTGTCCCAGTAACAGGATCTGGAACCATGTAGTCTTCGCTACTAAGACCCCCCAGGGCTAAAATTCTTTGTAGCCAATCCTATTTCTAGACAGAGGAGGGGAAGAGTTGGGAAATACAGGTTTTAAAGCCTTCAAGAATTGGATTATCAGGGGCTAGAACCCATCTAGAGCTCCAAAGTTAAGACTGGGGGAGTTTTTTTTATACAGAAGTGCTTAACATCCACCTGTCTATCCCATTTTATTTGTCTAACTCTCCATTTCAGTCTTAAGTCTTGATATTAGCAATCATTTCTGAACTATAAGCATGTAAAAATAACATAGTAGTTTAATGTCTGTTGTTCCTTTCAGTTGCACAAAATTTCCCTTCATCTTCAGACCATGAAAAAAATGTAAGTATGCTGCCTTAAATGGTAGATGAAATAAAACGGTGAAGCACACAGTTCATCTCACTAAACTAAAATTCGTTTCATTTCTTCTCACAAATCGGTTTTCCCAGGCTCTCAATATACAAAAACCTTCCACGAAATTCTTCTAATCTCTGTTTAGAGACTAAGCAGCAACTGCCACGTTTCTGGAAATATCAAAACCCTATAGAAATCCTATATTGTTCTGTGGCCTGCGATCATTGATTTATATGCAGTACAGACTTTCCAGAATTCATTCAGAGTGACAGTGAGAATCTTTCACTAAGTGGTTACAGCCAATTAAGAGCCCAACAATGTGTGAAATAGATCATATTGGGAAAAAATATATATTTATTAACCTGTGCTTGTCAAAATTAAGTTATACTTGCTTTGCCACCAACAAGGTGGCTTATGTCAGCGATTTACAGCAAGGTACACTGCCACTGGTAAGAGACACCTCCTCGCAGGTAAAGGCAGAGCAGAAACCAGGCTAATAAATAAAACCTGGACCCTGTCAGCTCAGCGCAGACATTGCTTAAGTGTTTTTGCAGAGTGGTTTGGGAACACAGGGCAGAGATCCCTGAGGGCCTTTGATAGAGTCAGTCATGTCCACTGGCGTATATTATTGCAATCTCAGTGGAAAGCACTCGCAGTTACTGGAAAGCGAGTGGAAAGCAGATTTAAAAGAAAAAAAAAAGTAAAAAAAAAAAAAGTGTGCCAGCAGCTCTAGGTTAAAAACTATAAGGAAGATCAGCAGGAATCTGAAGACCAGCCAGAAAAGTAGCTAAAAGGCATTGGAAGATCAAGCCAGAGAGGCATGAAAGATTGTCCACATTTACAGGTGAGGTACCCAAAAAGCTGAGGAACGTTGGTTTAAAAACTGAATTTAAATCAATGGAAGAAAGATTGCATGGTTCATCTTTTACCGTCACAGCCTCTCTCATAAAATCAGAGGTAACTTCAAGTACTAACCAGTAAATCCTTTAAGTCCAGTCTGCTTCAGATTCCTTTTCCATGCTCACTTAACTCAGACGATTATTTAGAAGAGTAAATCAAGGCTACCCTGGTGCTTTGAAATAAAGAACACAAAATTTTATTCTTATAGTGAGTGCAAAGCTTTAATTAAATGCACTCTTTTCTCACCAATATTAAAGAAAACAATTCATTCTCAATGTGAAAGGGATCAGCTTATTTATGGCATGCTAAGACAACAAGCACCATGACTATTTTGGATCACATTGCTTGAAAATGCCTGCTATTTCAGACTCAAAGGCTCAAAAAAACCCACCACCAACAAAAAGCAACAACTCTGACTTTCAACTACGACAGAATTAGCTTTTTTTTCCCAAAGAAATAAACAAGTTTAAGAAATTTAAAATATGTGGGTTTTTATATGAAAGCATTCTTTTAAGATCCAAGAGGGAAAAATAAAGAAATAAAAGATTAAAAAGTAAAATCTGTCCCTTTCTTGATTCAATGAATCAGCTCCCAAAGGTAAGTCATCAACCCTGTGCTATTCTGCTGATCTCAGTATTTTAATTTTACTATGTAGTTCAGTTTTCAGTAACAAACCCTCTTCGATACAGATAATAAAACAAAGTTTTGCTAAATCTGCAAAACCTGGATTTTTTTTTTTATTATTCTTTTGAGAATTATGTATTAGGAAATACACACATTAGAAAGGCAACTGCAATACCTGACTTACCAGAGCATTTGGCAAACAAAAATGGATAAAAGCATATTAACTAACACAGTATATATGCAGAGGTATACATTATATGCTGTTAGCATAGAGATCTATGGCCTAGTTTTTTAATATGCAATTTTCCAGAAACCTTAATTTTTAAGAAGAAACTGGGAAGAGTAAAACTGGGAAGAATAAGTTATTCTTTCTGCAAATTCCTAATCCACAGTGCCCTGCTAACTTAACTGTGCTCAAAAAGGTAACTTCTGTAACTCGTAGCATTACAACTTTTTCTTCTATGTAGTAGAAAAAAAAGTTAATTTAACAAACAAAGAGAATTTCAAATACATGCTTTTAAAATTTCAGCACAATACATCTGACTACAGGCTACCCAAACCAACTTCACAAATGTCAAAATATACCTGCTTAAACAGGGTTTGGATTTTATACTCTGCTTCTTCTACTACTATCAGTGAAAACACCTTTCTTGGTTAAATGAAAAATATTTTGCTTTTCCTGCAATTAGCTTTCAGATACACAGCAAGAGCTCAATTCTTTTTTGGGCCACAGAAAGCTAGAGTCTAATGGAATAAAAAGCACAAAGAAAATAATAATTTGTTCTGATGGGCTGGGCAGCAATTTATTAGTCTTTTTTCTCTTTAAACAGCTGTATGCTGCTAAGAAATAGGATTCACAGGTATATTAACCAAGCATACAAAAATATTTCTGAATATTGTTTAATATTCAGAATAAATAAAAATGCCTGAAATAAATGATTGTATTTGGCATCGAAGGCAGAAGGTTTCTTCTACTCCTCAGAAGAGTAGCTACAGCTTATTAGAAGCCTGTTTCAGAGCAAACCACCTAATCAGCTCTATATGGAGCCAGATACATTGGGATTATATCATAAACTATCTGCAACAGATTTGATTTCATAACCTAATGCCTTGCATCCACTCCTACCTTCCTATGAAATTTAATTTCTTTTCCAATAGTAAATTAAAAGTAATTTCAGCTGGATACTCCTCTCCATACTCACCCAATTTTCATGTAATTTTTTATCATCTATTTTACAGCATTTTTTTCCTCTTTTCTGTTTAAAAAGAAAACGCTTGCATGCTCTCAGCTGATGGGGGACTTCTACCACCTGGGTGTGAGCTGGAGAAGCCCCACAGCAGGCTCTGAGCAATCCAGGAGACTCCTGGAGTGCGTCGAGGACAACTGCCTGGTCCAGGTATGAGACAACCCAACGGGAGGAGAAGCATTACCGGACCTGGTGCTCACCAGTGGGGATGAACTCGTTGAAAAGGTTAAGACTGGAGGCAGTCTGAGCTGCAGTGACCATGCCCTGGCTGAGTTTGTGATTTCAAGAAATACAGTCCTGGCAAAGAGCAAAGTCAGGACCCTGAACTTCCAAAGACCAAAATTCCAGCTGTTTACAGACCTGGTGGATGGGATCCCCTGGAACACTTGTCCTTAGAGACAAAGGAGCTGACAGCTCTTTAAGGATGTTTTCCTTAGAGTGCAAGAACTCTCCATCTCCTGTGTAAGAAAGCGGGCAGGGAGGGCAGACAGCCGGGATGGCTGAGCCAGGAGCTGCTGGTCAGACTGAGGCGCAAGAAGGAAACGCACAGGCAGGGGAAGCAGGGACATGTGGCCTGGGAAGAGCACAGGGATGCTGTCCGGGTGTGCAGGGATAGGGGCAGGAAAGCCAAGGCACGGATGGAACTGAGCTGGGAAAGCGATGCAAAGAATGACAGGAAGGGATTCTCTCAGTACGTTGGCCAGAAAAGAAAGGCCATGGAGAGCGTGTCCCCTCTGATAAACAAGAGAGAAGAACTGGTAAGGAAAGACATGGAGAAGGCTGAGGTACTCAGCAACTTCTTGGCCTCAGTCTTCGCTGCCAGTCAGGCTTCCCATGTCTCTTGAGTCCCTGAACCTCTGGGCGAGGTTTGGCTGGGGGAGCAAAGTACCTCCCACTGCAAACAAAGAGCAGGTTCGAGACCACCTGATGGAACTGAACAGGTACAAGTCTGTGGCGCCCGACGCTATGCATCCCAGGGTCCTGAGGGAACGGGCTGATGGGAGTTGCCAAGCCTCTCTCCATCCTACTTGAAAAGTCCTGGCAGTCAGGTGAAGTCCCTGGTGAATGGAGAAAGGGAAACATAACTCCCATTTTTAAAAAGGGTAGAAAGGAAGACCTGGGCAACTACAGACCTGTGAGCCTCACCTCGGCGCCTGGGAAGATCATGGAACATTTCCTCCTGGAAGCAATGTCAAGGCACATGCAGGAGGACAAGGAGGGGATCCGAGACAGCCAGCATGGCTTCACTAAGGGCAAATCATGCCTGACCAACCTGGTTTCTTCTATGATGGAATGGGTGTATCAGTTGACAAGGGAAGACTAACCAGGGTCATTTACCTAGACTTCTGTAAGGCCTTTGACACAGTCCCACATGACATCCTGATCTCCACATTGGAGAGAGATGATTTGAAGGGCAGACCATTCAGTGCAGAAGGAATTGGCTTGAAGGCCGCACCCAGAGAGTGGTGGCCAACGGTTCCATGTCCAGGTGGAGACCAGTGACAACCAGTGTCCCTCAGGGGTCTGTCCTGGGAATGGTCCTGTTTAATATCTTAATCAATGTCGAGTTAGGAGAGGGTGCATGGGACGGGGAAGGTGTTTTTAGTTTGCTTTTAGTTTCTCACTGTTCTAATCTGTTAATAATAGGGAATAAATTATATTAATCTCTCTATGCTGAATCTATTTTGCCTGTGATGGTAATTGGCGAGTGATCTGCTTGCTGTTATCTCAAACCTTAAGCTCTTTTTCATCATATTTTCTCCCCCTGTTCGTTTGAGGAGGGGGAGTGAGCGCGCAGTGTGATGGAGTTTACGTAGCCATTAGTGTGAAACTGCCACAAGACACTCTTAACCCTGGATGCAGTAATGAATAGACACACAATGCTATAGCTGATCTTGCTACACCTTTGAATTTAGTAAAAAAAAAAAAAAAATTAAAAAAAAATTGCTTTGTCCTGCAACACCTTTGCATTTAATTATATACAACTTCACCTCCTTCTGAATTCCAGAATTCTGTAACTGGGAATCAAATAAGCATGTACCCTCTCTTCTTCCACTGCTTACATGAGGCCATGAAATAGGTTCCAGTCAAACTACAAATTAGCTCCCATTGCCAACCATTTGCTAACAGTTTACAACAAATATGGCTGAAAATGCATTTTATAATACATTGACAAGTTAAAGATGAGCTTCATGAAGAAGCACTTCAGGATAAATCTAGTCAAGACTGAGAGCACATGAGTTAGAGATGAAGCCATTTTAATTAATTTGTATTCCCATCTTTTACCAAACAGTAGTCTCTAACTATCACAGAAACAGCATGTCTTTACCAATGTTATTCCTCAAAAGGTATGGATTATCAATTATAGTTAAATGTAAAAACGTATCTTAGCACCTGGAAGCTCAAGGGCGAGCTTTCTTCCCTTTTTTCTTCAAGGCTCTGACCATGGTACCGCATGGATTTTCATTTAGACTTTCTATAGTTCGTAGCCTTTGAACCTCAATGTGTGAACACCGCAGCTGGTCCCTATGGTACCAAGCTGGCTGACATGTTTTAGACTACACAAATCATAGAATATCCCAAGTTGGAAGGGACCCACAAGGATCATTGAGTCCAACTCCTGGCACCACACAGGTCTA
Source organism: Cygnus atratus (assembly GCF_013377495.2). Classification (NCBI taxonomy): domain Eukaryota; kingdom Metazoa; phylum Chordata; class Aves; order Anseriformes; family Anatidae; genus Cygnus; species Cygnus atratus. The sequence continues at coordinate 177,448,511 of NC_066362.1, read as the reverse complement.
CCCAAAAATTTCGACCATATAACTATGAGCACAGTCCAAATGCTTCTTAAACTCCGACAGGCTTGGTGCTGTGACTGCATCCCTGGGGAGCCTGTTCCAGTGCGCAACAAAAGCCCACTCTGAAATATTTTGCACTTCTTCTGTAATGTCAGTGTAAGGTCCTTACCTTCAAAGCAGTTACAGGATCACTCTCCAGCTCCCACTAAAACCTAAGTGCTAATCCTACAAATCCCTGTGACAGAAGCCCAAAGACCACAACCCCTGCAGAAACCCTTAAATGCTGAAGACACTGCATTCTCCACCAAAAGGCCTGTCTAAAGAATAAAATTCAAGGAGAAAATCCCAAAAGTCCAGAACCTGGTAATATAAAACCCTTCCACATAACCCGGAACACACCAAGAACACGACAAAACAACTCCCGCTGTAGACACTGTACTCCTAGACTGCTGTAACAAGGAATAGATAGTTTATAGAACCCATATATCATATATAGAGAACTATGATGTGAAAAATGGCATTAAAAAGTAAACTCGTAGAAGCAGACGCATGGACACAAGCATGTATTTACAGGCATTTAATAAGCGTGAAACCCAAGCCCCCCGGTGCGGGCAGAGCCCGTCCTTGTCCCCCCCACTCAGTGCCCGCCCCGCCCGCCCCGCAGCGCGCTCACCAGCCCCCGGCCCGGCTCAGTTTGGCCCTTGCCGGCACCCGTAGCGGCCCCGGTGTACTCGGCATAGCGCAGGGCCTCAGAGGAGGCGCCGGCTCCCTCCATGATGGCGTCGGTGACGGCACGCTACGGGTTGCCCGGAGGGACAAACCAGTTGAAACGCGAAGCTCCGCCCCGTGTCAACCTGCCCTGACAGAGGAAGGGGCCCCCCTGGCGGGGAGCGGGGCGGGCGGTACCACAGCGACTTGGCGGGGGTGTGTGGGATGGAGACTCGGCCTTCACCTCCTCGTCCCCGCTTCGTGGCCGCCCTCGCATAGACTGCCGATTCTGCTAAGAGGCTGAGGGCTCGGCTTTACCGCTGAGGTTACCGTGAGGGCGCTCATCTCTCAGGTGGAAGTTGAGCCCCACCCGCCTCACCGCAGGTGGTACGCACCACACTGAGGAAGGGCGGTTGGGCGGTTGGGCGGGGCGCGGTGCTTTACCCCCTGAGGGGGCCTGGGCGGGGGGGGAGGCATATTGTATGCGTCCCGATCTTCTTCTGTTGTCCTTCGGCCACCCTGAGGAGCTGGGGGGCTGCCAGACGGGTGGCTTCTTGTTCAAAATCCAGAGAAAGAACGGGAGAAGGGGGGGGTGAGAAAGGGATGAGGGAAAATGTATGCATTAAAACTTAGGGTAAGAAGTGCAAGAAGGAAAACACTTGAAAGGAGGAAAGGCCAGGCAGAAATTATTCATGTCGCTCTTCGGAGAGTAAAGGATTTTATAAAGGGGAAGACGTCTACAAAGGAAATGATAAAGGAAGTCAGATCTGGGGGGAAAAAAAATAATGATAATAAAAAATTCTTTAATATTTATATTTTTGCATCTTGGCTGATGTCTGTATCTGTCAATGTATTTTGATGTCCTGAAAATCCTGGCAGCTGGGGGTCATAGTTCACCCCGCTGAAAATCTTCAAGTGATACTTCAAATGCAGCAGTTGCTGGTTACTGTTAGTCCTGTATCACCAACTAGAACGTTCCATCTCTTCTCAGTAATGCAGCATAACTCACCTTCTTTTGCCCTTACCTTACTTCAACCTTAATCTTACCTTAACCTTACCTTACCTTTGTAGTACTGGCACTGGAATTGTGTGGGCACCATGGAACTCAAGAACAAAAAAAATAATAATAAAAGTATCTCCTGTTTTGAAGTGATTTTTCTTCAGATACATCATTCTGAGCCTGTATTGTGATTTTGTATATCTGATTGATACTTATCAATCTTCTCTACCACTGACAGGCAACTACTTTAATTCATCTTTAAGTATCTTCATAAAGTACAGCTGCTATTAGCTGTAAAGGTGAGAATAGCATTTCATTAATCTCAGACAGATATATAAATTTAACTTGCTGCAGCACAGAAGTCGTTGGAAGTTGTCTGATGATTCATCTGGGAAGAAATATATACCTTTTTACTTCTTCGTTCAACACATAACATATGATCATGTATGATTAATATTTAAATTTTCAGTGGAATTGAATTTCTTGTAATCTTGAAACCTATTTCAAAATCAATAAAGATGTCCCCAACTGATCATTTTTTGTTCATTGATTTGCATAGCAGTAATGCAGAGTAGCATGTCACTTGCTACCTTTTTGATTAGCAAACTCCGTTTAAAAGTAATAAATTTAAAATAGTGGAATTGAGTAGGCTTTTTTCCCCTTAATTCTCCTCTCCTGCATTTTATTGCAACGTGTTTAAAAAATCTGTGTCACTCCTGATGAGAAAGTACTCTTTGACAAAAGATAATCAGCTATAAGAGGAGAAACATTGTATTTGTTTTGGGGAGAAAACTGAAATGGTAGGAAATAAAAGAAAGCCAAACAAATAAGAGCAGGGGAACGTAAGAGGCAAATCTGTGAAGTGAAAGACTGCAGGAAATATTTTTTCCTCATTCTGCTATGTATGGTTTTCTTTGGTAATAGCACCAGTATTTTCAAATTGAGAAATCCTAAGAAAGTAATGAAACTACCTACTTTACTTTTTGTCCTCTCCAACTTTTTATAGAGAAAAATGATGAATGTATTACCAACGAAAGTTAATAACATCAAAAATCAAAAGCAAGGGAGTAAGTTTGGAAAGAGAAGCCAAGCAACAACACATCTTACCTGTGACTTCAAAAATATGTTATTAGTTTTCTGGTTGCTGGTAGCACATCAAGGACCAGCAGCGCTGGGAAATAGCTGTCGACAAAGACATTTGATCAACATCTGACCACAATACAAGGATGTTGTACTTAATATGTAATAATCTGAGCTGCCTAGTGAAACATCTACTTGTGTAAAATTTAACATTATACTTGAAGTGATATACTGTAGTAGTGCAGTATATTAAACAATGTATTTCTGCTAGGTTGTTTTGTTTTTTTTCTCTTAGTATTTAGTGCACCTATGATAATTTAGGGAAGAGGCTACTACAGCTCGTCATAGTGGTGCAGATCTTTGGCTGAAGATAGCAGAGCAAAGGAGATATTTACTATGTAAAAAACTGCTACATCAAATATTTAGTGTAAATGGCAAGTGGAAAATTCTTGGAACAGCCCTACAGATGTGGTGACCCAAGGCACCGTCATAGAATCACAGAATTGTTTTGGTTGCAAAGGACCTCTTGTCTGTTTGGGCATTGGTTCTGTATTCCTCATGGGTTGCCTACCACTGCTTCCACCTCTTGCATACTTTTTTATACTTGAGTTGAGTCTGGAGCAGGTTGTTCATCCATGCAGGCCTCCTGCTGCTCTGGCCTGACTTCTGCATGTTGGCACGGACTGCTCTTAAGCTTGTAGAAGGTGTTCCTTAAGAATCAAACAGCTCTCTTGGACTCCTCTTCAGTACTATATCCCATGGGATCCTTCCAAGCAGATCTCTAAGATCCCTGAACAGTCTAAAGTCTGCTTTCTTCAAGTCCACGGTTGTGATCCTGCTATTCGCCCTAATTAATGTCTCAGTATCACTGCAGCCAAGGCTGCCCTCAACCTCCATACCCCTGGCCAGTTCTTCCTTTTTTTTCGTGTTAGATCCAGCAGAGCATCTCCCCTTGTCAGCTCCTTGATCACCTCTGCAGCGATATTATCATCAGTGAACTCCAGTAACATCTTATGCCATTGAAAGGGTAGCAGAACTTGGCCTTTAAAGACATGGAGACACATTATAGTCCATCCAAATATGGCTGGTCAAGCTCTGAGATGGCAAATGTTGCTCTGAATGCCTTCCTCATATCACCAGCTATGCTACTATTAGCACATTCTGAAGAGTTAGACTCCAGAAGAATGTAGATTAAGCAGAGCTAACTAGTCAATCAACACAAGGAAAATCGATCCTTTCCTGGGAGTGAAAGACACTAGGTCATTTCCCTTGGAAGCAAAGAGGGGAGGAATGAAAGCTGCTGGCTCTTTGGTTATGGTTGTCTCCCTGCGCTCCTCACAGCATGGCACAGCTGCGTGCTGTGCTGTGCACAGGATGGTACTGGTAGAGACAATCTGTCCATTACTATTTTAATGTAATCCTAAGCACTGATAACGCTCCAGCATTTTTTCACTATTAATGTGTAGCAATGTTGTCCATATTTGTTATGCCATTTAAGTTAATTGTCTGCATATTTTTCCTGTAAATGACTTTCCTAAACAGTCTGTGTTACAGCATTCCGCGTTGCAGTCAGGATCAATGTTGGCAAGAATCTCTGTCGGGAAGGAAGGAGAAACAGAAACCAGATTAAAGCTTGTGAAATTGATAACAAGGACTTTGGATTTACTCTTTACTACTGAGAGTTGACAAAGTGCCTGCAAATGTAGCAGCTGACCAGTGACATGAGAATGGCAGGGACTGAAGCTTCACGCTGAAGATTAAAGTTTCTGAGGTCATGCAGAGAAGGGAGTATAATTACGAGTTATCAAGAAAATCATAAGGCGTATCATATAAAATTGGTAGAGTCAGTACTTGAGCCTTGCTGAACTGTCATGTGCATACTAATGAATAAAGAAAGAATCTTTCCAGGCACTGCACCAGGATTAGAGGTTGGAAGGGTTCCTTGCTTCTAAAAGCATTTGTATGTTTCTTTAATTACCACAATATACGATAAAAGCAAAACGAGGCATGGGCTGTGGGCTTCTCCTAATTTCTTTAAGTAACATATTCTGAAACATTAAACAATAAAGAATGTAATGTTCTTTCTAGATACCATAATAATTGTATGATGCCTTTGGTTGACTAGATACCGCAGGGAAATATATTATATGAAATCCTAAGCTGGAACTAATCATGGCCTTCAGGAATTACAAGAGTACAATTATTCCTTGAAGACATGGTGGAGAAGATGGTATGTATATACAGCAGGAGGCTCAGGTACCTTTTGCGAGTAAGAGTGTTAAAATAATTTATGCAGAAGTCAGTCTCTACTTTAAAAAACTGTTAAGAAAAAGATATATTCATGAATTTTAAAAATATTATGTTAATGTTGCCAGACCTCCCAAGGACTTTTCCTTCTGGACGCAATGCTGGAGCACTAGCCGTAAGAGTCCTTTGTTTCTAATAGCATTTTTTTGTGTAGTTTAACAGTTGATTTTGTAATTGTCTTTCCCAATAGATTTGTTACAGACAGGTATTTTTAATGGCATAAAGCACTCATTTGTAGTCCTGATGCTTTTTATAACATCAGACCTTTTAAATAACCCTGCTTTATTATTTGCTATTGTTTATATAGTCATATAGATATGCATAGCACTCTCCGGGCATAAGAATACCCTACACCTATTGTGTAGCAATAATTTTCAGGCACTACTTCAGGACCTCAATATAGCAAGTTCTGGACATCAGCTCGATTATATTTTCAATCTCCTCTTCCTTTTACTAAAGTGGTATTAGATAAAGGAGAGGTGGACCTGCTCTAGTGCTGGAGGATAGTGCAGAGAAAGCAAGGGTCAATTTTCTTTCAGAGAGTGGAAGATGATAGTTTTTGACAGGTACTGTCAATTTCAGCTTTTTGCAATAAAATGGGAAGTGTGTGCAGCATTTTACATCTCCTAAATAGATTACCCAGCACAGACACACACACACAATTGTCAAAGCTAATGACATTCTTTCTGCTGAGCCTGACAAATTCCAGTCCTAAATCTAAACAAGAATAAATCTTGGCCAAATGTAACATTTTGCCCACCTTCTGGGGCTACCTCTCCAGGGATCAGTGAAATTTCTCTTCTTCAGCATCCTGAGCTGTAACAATTAGTGCTACAAACCTTGCAGAACACACTGTCGGCACCACATAACAGTCTCGCTCCTAACAGAACGTGTTAAGTGAAGTGCACAAAGCTGACTGCATCCCAAAACCAAAGTCTTACTACAGCATTCATTCATATTAATGTTTCGTGGTTTTGGTCTACAAGTGAGCTCAGACATTTTGCTTGCTGTAAGCAGGTTTCAGATAAAGTATTTTAAAAGCAGAACTGAATGGTACTGTGTTTTCTGGTTTTAAGGTTTTCCATTCATGACTAATTGAACAACAAGCTAGAGTAGTCAGCCAGAAGAAACCTTGGTAAAGTAAAACAAATGCATCTTTAAAAATTCAATTTCCAATTTGCCATCACAGTATATAAAGGCTCTATATGCAATGCTAATTATAGGTATATTTCTGTGTATATTTGGCATTCCCCTAAAATATAGAGAGATGTTCCCAATGATCAATTACATGTAGTAGTAGTGTAGTGTAGTGTGTGTCTTACCTAATTAGCCAAAACATCCAAGGAAAAAACTACGTATGTGAACCTTTGAGCATCGCAAACAGATGTAGGGCTAAGTACTTTAGCTGACAGCAACAGAAAAGCAGCTCTCCAGCAGTTCAGGTCTTCTGATACCATTTGCTGACTCCTGAGAAAAAATGAGAGAGTGGGATTGTAAGAAACCTAGCCTGTCCTGTCTATCTTTCTCAAAAGTCATCTGTTTTTCTTCAGTTTTAGGCTTGTAGTCTTTGGATTAAATGTAGATCTTAGCTTTTAATGAAAAGTGTATGTGGTTGTAGAAAAAAAAAAAATAAATAAAAGTGTGAAAATTTTAAATCCAGATACCAACAATGAAATAATGAAGAATAAGTAGGTGTTTTCAGGGGAGGAGAGGTAGGGGCCCTGACATTGTTTTAAATACTTATTTTGTTTTTCCTTTTTACTACTATTTCTTTTATAGAAGAGAGTTTTATCCTCTCTGACATTCCCCAGAAAAGGGCTGATGAGGATTGAAAGTATCCTTTATAGAGAGCAGGGATCTCTGATGTCTTTCACTTTTGGAAGAGTTCATGGTGCTGCTGAGATGGAAATAAAAGTTCAATATAGAATGTTCCTCTCCAGAAATTATTTAGCTATATTATTGCAATTTCATGGTGAAAACAGCTGAGGGAAGGAATGTGGTGATTCTTAATGTTTTACATCTCCACCGAAGGAATTTCTCAATTTAAAAAAAAGATCATTTTCTACTGAGGACTTTTCTCCTGTAAAATAGAGAAAAAAATGTTAATAGCTGGAGGAAACAGAGCTTTACATTTACAGCCATAAAAACAACAGCAACAACAACAACAACAAAACCACACAAGATGTTTTTTAAGCATGGTAACTGTTAGGAAGCTTAAATAGAGTTATTCTCTATTCTCCTCCTGACTACCAGGTTCTCATTTTGGTAATCCTTTTTTTATTTTATTTTTTTCTTTTTTTTTTTGAAGCTAAGAGTCAAATCTCTGGGAAGTCTAATAGCACGGTTTACTCCTATTTACCAGCAAGACACATCTATGTTATATGTTTAGCAGTTCATGTTAAAAGCTAAAAGGAAAAACAAGAAAAAAATGCTCCTTTTGCCCTTCTTTGTTAATTAAGTGTAATCAGGCCAAGTGTGCTTGGCTCTGGTATAAGCCATATGCTGTCAAGCTTTATGAGACTGGCTAAAGTGGTGGGGAATGAAAGGACTATGAAGTGAAATTGAGCCTGGACAAGTTGGAGGAAAACTGTTTTCCCAAAGTCCTTAAATGATTGTCTTTTTTTGATTTCCCAGTACTCAAATCAGTAATGAAATATTTATGCTAATTGGCAACAAATTAGGTTAAATTCCCCAAGTCAAGTCTGTTTTGCCTGCAACAATAGCTGGCAAGTGGTTTCCCTGTCTTTATTTTAACAGATGAGTTTTCTCACCCTTTTTTCTGTTTTCTCCCCTGTTCGACTGTCAGGGAGGAAGTGGGGCCAGCTGTGTGGGTGCTTGTCTGCTAGAAAGGGCCAATACACCACAGCAGCTGACACAGTTAGGGACGTAAGACAACTATAAATACAAACAGTAGCCAATATTTGATGGGTCTAGAAAAATTTAAGTACGGTGTTAAAATTCTTATAGAGTATTTGGGAAGGGTTGAGATTTGGCAGGAGATTATGTTTTAGGAGGCTGAATGCATCGGTATTGTGAAATTTAGGAAGCACAGACTCTTTAGCAGTTATTTAGCATCTATAATGCTGAATAAAATAGGTCCAGAAACTGATACCTCATCTTAAATCCAGATATCACAGACTTGATCATATCTAGGCTACCTAAGACTAACCTCCACTAGGCTAGAAGGAATTAGAAGGAGCCTAGTGGAGGCAGTACATGTCCAGACTATATAGTACTTAGATACAAGTGTCCTGAGAGCCCCAGGTGATACTGCTGTGACCCCAAAACATTATTATTTGAGGGGATATTTCATCTAAATGTGTCTGAAAAAGTTTGAGGGAAGTGTTGTAGCCCATTAAGTGCTGTGTTTTAGTAGCATGGAGGGGTGAATGACATACTGTGGAGTACAACAAAGAGGCTGGATGCATTTGATATGCAGAGATGGTGTTAGTGGGGAGGAAGAAACTAAACCTGGTGCAGTCATATCTATACTGACTTTCTGGGAGTTGTGTTGGTATGAGCCATCCTCCAAGCTAAGCCTGGACATGTCCTGAAGAGAGATAGTTTGGATTGTCCAAAGCAGAACGAAGAAATAAACTACTGTTGAAGCAACATGAATGATTGAGTTTCTAGTGCTTGGGTTCATTTTACATCCCTCTCTTTTTGAGCAATATAGATGTAACCTGTATAGGTTCTACAGTTACTGTTTGCAGCCAAAACTTTACAAGTTTCAGCAGGAAACAGTTATTAGATCTGAATTTTACATAACAATGTGGGATAGAAGATACAGCAGCAGTAGGCGCATTCATTATAATCGATTTTGGTAATTAAATTTGGGTTGTTAAGACATAAATGTGCATGGGTTAAGAAGAATGCAGATGTTGGAGCTGGATTTTTACCAAGCAGAATGCCTGTAGGCACAGCTGGGCCACAAATCTTTGCTGTCCTCAGACATGACTTTCCAAACGCTTGCTCTGCGCTTCACGTAGGACTCAGCGGTCCTACATAATGGACTAAACCTGATGCTTACTTTCATTTGCCAGCACCTTGTACATAAAGAAATCAATGTGAAGATGAAGGGGAACCTGTGTTAAGAGATTTTCCCCGCTGTAACTGGCAGCCCATATGAAGCAGGACAGCAAGGCTCAAGCCTCCTGACCTACCTGAACCCCTTTCTGGACTACTAGGGGATGACTCAAGTTTTCAAGTGCCTGACATCAGATTTCTGAGGCGAGATCGATTACTATCCAGGCCAAAATATCTGTGTTCTCTGGAGAGACCAGAAAAGAGTAAGCCCACACAACTACTCCAAGGCCCCTTGTGAGGCCTCTTGCTCTTTTAGCAGCTCCTGAAGACGTGGCAGAGGAGACACTCTTTCCCAGAGTGGAGCTGGATTTCCTTAGCTCTGTTGCATAAAGTTGCATTATTAGTATGCTTTCCTTGGGTTAGGAACTGCCCAACATCTTTATTGTACTATGGATATTAAGTTGGTTCCTAGTTTTCACCAGCCCTCCGGATTTCACAGTACCTCATCTGATTGATACAGTACCACTGGTCAGGTGTGTTCACTGAGAGGATCTGTTTTTGCTTAAAAGGATCATGTATTTGTTCTTTTTTCACGAGCTAGAATTAGGAAGATTAAAGTAAAAAAAAATAAAAAATAAAAAAATCTGACTGAGCAGAACTGAAAGTCAGAGCTGGAATTTTGTATGACCATCACCTTAGGATTAGCTATTATTAGGATTAGCTAACTATTATTAGTTAGCTATTAGTTTCACTTTCATCTTTCTATGTACACTCCTGAAAAAAATTAAACCAATAAATAATAATAATAATAATAATAAAACAGCATCGTTCCCCTCCCTCATTGGGACATTTGAAGTACTGGGGTAAAAAATCGTCAGAAATATGGCTTTCAGCCAGACCTCCCCTTGCTTATCAGTCTATTCAAAGATTGCACAAAGTGTTACTTGTATGTTTTATTAGCAAAAATCAGCATTGCTGCCAGCTGATGACTCCACCTCTGGTCTTACTCAGTGCTGTGGTTCAGAAGATGGAGCTTCAACTGGAGGATGAAACAGAAAGGAGTTTGTGGATTTGCATGTCCTATGGCTGCGAGTCCAGCTGGGGGTGGGTCTTACAGGGAATTGAAACTTAATTGAAAGTTGGGCTTTTCCGTAGCCTTAGCTGCAATCCTCCTTCCTGACAAGGATGTCTGGGGTTGGAGGATGGAGGGGAGGCAGCAGGTACAGAACGGCTGCTGCCTCCAGTACCCCATTTTCCTCTCAGGGTTACAACAATCAACCAGAGGTGGCTGGAAAACCCCAGCAGCTGATGACATCTGGAGAGGAGCAAAGGTACCAAGCATCAGCCTACCATCAGCAGCAAGAGCAGCAGTAAGTAGAAAGGAGCCTGGGTGAGATTTACTAGGTGAGATCACTTTACTCAAGGTACGGACCTGTAAATGTAGAAATACTTTACAGAGATCCCGTGAAAGGGATCGGGCACAGAAGCAGCATGTCCTCCTGCACTCAGAGAAGCCTACCCACCCGCAATGCTTCCTAAATGGCACCTGAGGTGTGCTGACAGGTTTTGTGACAGTATGGCTCACACCTGGGGCTGCTTGTATGCGATGTGTGTGGACAGCATCAGTGCTACGTGTGATAGCAGCAGCCAGTTCTGTGCATTTGGTATTGCTGTACATGGCATCTGCTTCTTGGCATCGTTTTCTAACCAGAATTTCAAATCCGGTCCTACCTCCCTGTTTTCTCTCTCCTAATATTTCATCCTGGAAAGTCTAAAAATACTTCTTTTGGCTGCAGAGACGGATGTCGGCTGCGTTCCAGCACTGATCTGAATGCAATCCAGGACGTGGAACAGCTTCTAACAACTTCATACTGACAGAAGTAAAACCAAAGCTTCAGCCCCAAATTTCATTTTAAGTTTTACTGGGATCTATGCCCTGTCCGCCTCTGGTTTTCTAGTGACAAGCTTAGATACCTTATAAGCTCTAACATGCAAAAATAGTGCAAAATATAAATTGTCAGTAGCATGTGTGTATTTTGTACACATGTGCTTAGCTGACCAAAACTAATTGTTAACAGTTTTTTTCCCCAAATCTTTTTTTTTTTTTTTATGAGCTGTTAGTAACAGTGCATGTAATTTTGTTATTATTGTGCACTGAGTTTGCTTGGCTTGCTTTTTCTCCCCCATCTTTCATAGTGCAGCTGATGGAAACTGGCTTCCCTATCTAAAGGCTGTTTCAGTTTCCTTTCCTTGAAGAAGGAGGAGCCAGGTTCTGCAAGAGGTGGCAGACTGCTGGTCATGAGCAACAATCAGCAGCTTGCCACTGTAACCCATGAATGACTATCTACTAGGTAGTAATAATACATGGACTATTAAGAGCTGGGCTGCTTGGAAATCCTCGAGCACTTTAACAACTCCCCTTCAGGAAAGCAAACAGCCATTCTCAAGTTATTCTATGTTTATTTCATGCCACTTCCAAACATGAAGGACCCTCTGCCTTGCCTTCCTGCACACTGGCATATATCCACAGTACAGTGAAGGCAGCCCAGGTACTTGTCATATGTGGAATTTTATTTTTTTCTTGGGGATGGGCAGTAGACTTTTCCCATGGATGTAGCTGTCTTTGCCCAAGGCTTGGTCTGGGGTACAACCCCCTGGTTAAAGTTAAGTAAATACTTAATCAGTTGGTTCGCCTGAGTTCCCTGCAAAATTTACAGCAAGAGTAAATATATCTACATAGATTTTGGCCAGATGATGGAATCCCTATAAAACCAGGTAAACTTTTGGGGAAGAGTAATTAAAAGTCCTGTTTCATGTTTATATGATGCTTGCAGAGGGAAAACTGGTACACATCTACTACAAGGGCTGCACACAATATTTTTCACTATATGATATGAAAGATTCTCTCTGCACATCTTCATAAAGCTGTAACAGTGAATTCATTCCTAAACCAGGAGTATACAAATTAAAGTCTACAGTATTATGAAGTTAATGAGAAAGAGGAATGAACGAGAGGCTGGGTCAAAGAGGAACCATGTAATATGAGTGGGAAACAAACACTCAAAGAAGTGAACGAGATTGGGGTTTCCTCACTGCCCTTGGGGAGAAGAGCACCAAAGCTGGTGAAGAGACTAGAAACATGAGTTATGAGGAGCAGCTGAGGAAACTGGGGCTCTTTACTCTGGAAAAAAAAAAAAAAGAGTCTGAAGGAAGACATCATCACTCTCTACATCTACCTGAAAAGTGGTTGCAGCAAGGAGAATGTTGGTCTCTTTGCTCAGGTCTCAGGTGACAAGTGATAGGACATAAGGAAATGGTCTCAATTTGTGCCAGTGGAAGTTTAAACTGGGCATCCGGAAGAATTTCTTCATGGAGAGGGTGATCAAGCATTGGAATAGGCTGCCCAGGGAAGTGGTGAAGTCTCCATCCTTGGAGGTATTTAAGAGTTGTATGGATATAGCACTAAGGGACATATTGAGTGATAGGAGTTGGTGGGTCAGGCATATGGTTGGACTTGAGGATCTTGACGGTCCTTTCCAACCTGGATTATTCAATGACTCTATGAGTTGAAGCCACTTAAATGGGGATTTCTTTAACTAAACCAAGTGAAAGTGGTAGAAAGTATCTGAAATGCTGAAGCAGACAAGAGGAGTCTTCTATTCTTAAACCAAAAACTATAACATTTGTTGATAAATATTTGTTCTGTTATTTCAAGTTATGTTTCAAGCCAGCTCTCATATTAAAATATCCTTTCAGTAGTGGCAAAGCTAACTCAGCCTTTTGGCTCTTGGTCCCTTTGAACATGATGCTTCAAACTAAAATGCTAGCACACCCTCAGAATAGTCCAGGTTTTCAGGCTCAGGGTTGACAAAGGCTTGAACAGAGAAGTTTGTCAGGTAATGTCGAAGGGTGTCTGCAGAATTAAAAAAATCCACAGACAAGCATTAGTTAGGAGGGCTTTCTGGTGTATGTGTAGCAGAGGAAACATGAGGGGCCCAAGAAGGATGCCTGTGTGCCAAGTGGCTCTATTCCAGTCAGTGTACTGCTCGCCATTTTCCAGAAACAGCCAAGACCTGGTCTTGATGCCAACAGAGCAGGAGTCTGAGCCTCTGATGAAGCCTGTGTGTGAGTGGGGTGTGTGTATGTTGTTTCCATGCAAAGTCTCAGCCTGTGCTTCGGAGCAATTAGAAGTGGGAAAGCACCTTAGCAGCATCTTAGTGTGGGATCAGGTGATGGTTCATGTAGACAGGACACGTGAAATACATGTGAGATGTGATATGTTAAAGCCTCACCCACCAGCCAAATCAAAGTTTACTCTTTCCCAGAAAAGTGCAAGTTGGGCAACTGGTATTAGATGGTAATTTGTCTCTTGCTTTGGAAAAGCTCTTATATGATATGTTGAGACTGTGAAGTGATTATAAAGTGGTTCTAATTAAGTTACAAAAAATACTTGTTCAAATGCAAAATTGAAATGAAACTTCACACATCGCCCCCCTCCAGTTCTGTACAAGATGTGGTTTCAGGCTACCGAGAAAAAACACCAGGATGACAAGTGCTTGAAACTGCTTATAATAATAAGCTTGCAGTTAAGTTACTTCACTTTGTCTGCTAAGTGCCATGAAATTAACTTGTAGAAAGTGAATTCCCAAATTGCCCATGTTCATATCTATTCAGAAACAAAAGTCTGTACAGAAGAAAAGGTGGAGGAAAGTGGGGAAATTAGAAGCTGAACTATTGCTAGTGTCTGAAAAAGAAAGAAGTTGTGATAGTCCCTGCCCCCGTTCAGCAACGGCAGCCTGTCCATGGTGTCTTTAAACCACGCGAGAATAATATTGGTTCTGGTAAAATACATTAAAAAAAAATCAAATTCAAAGTAATAAAATGTGAAGATATATTGTCACACGGCTGGTAATAGTCCTTTATTGTCCAGTGTGAAAGGAGAGCAGTTACTAGAACGCTTGACTTGAGAAATGTTATTCTTTGACTGCAGGAGCCAAATCCATCAGGGCTTTCTTTCCTTCCTTTTCCAATCTTCATCCTGAATTAAAAAGAAAATCTATAGTGTTGTAGCATCTCTTAATATTTTGCTGATAGAGTGTCCTTAGCAGTTCTTAGGAAAATTATTTTGTTTCACAATCTGAAATTTCTTCTTTTTAATAACTCCAAAATGGTCTATTAAACTGGAGGAGGCTTCTTCTCTAAATGCTTCTTTTGTCCACTGGTGGTACTGGTGTATGTGTAATCTGAATTACAGACAATTTGTTTAGAGTTGACCGCTCTATTTGCTGCACAGGACAAAATCTCCCAGCTCTGTATCTTTCAGGGTGTTATACTAATCTTTGCAGCACGGTGGGGCGCTTCAGAGATGCCTGGCTTTGGTGTTTTCAGTAGCCAACCTTATCTCCAGTTAAGCGTTCAGTGACTGAGTCTAAGTAGGAGGATAGCTATGCAGTAAGATTTGGGGACTGCTGTTTTCTTCATAAGGTGTATGTGTGTCCTAACTCTGCATTAGAAGACTTCCTAGGAAGATCTTGATTTCCGTGAGGTTAGACTTGTTCTCTTGATGCATAACTTGATGAGGAGCTAAGGTTAAGAAAAATAGCACATTGGCAGGGAATGAAAGGACACCAGAACTATGGTAGAGGGGGAGTGGAGGAGGAAGCATATTGTTGGAAAGAAAGTGGTAGAAGCGGAGGTGAAAACATGCCACTAGTTTAGGTCTTAGTCTTCATGTGGTCGTCTGACCTGCTCAGCTCTCCAGGTGTGCTGGCAAGCACAACTCATGGCACACAGATGCCTCTGTGGGGCTTAGCTCAGCTCAGCACTGATGCTGCCAAGCCCAGTGCCTGGCCTGTCTCAATATAGCTGCTCTGTGCTGCTGATTTCCAGGTACTCCAGCTGACTCTGGCACACTTGCCGCATCCCTGGCACTGTGCTGCGCTAAGGCAAATGAACTATTTGGGGACAGCATAAAGACAAATGTGTCTGACAGCAGGGACTTCATGGACTTTGTTGGGTCTAGTGTTCAATTTTCTGTTTATTTGGGTTGGAAAAGACCTTCAAGATCCCCAAGTCCAATCATCAACCTACTGAATCCCATCACTAAATCACGTCCCTTAGTGCCATGTCCATACATCTCTTAAATACCCCCAGGGATTGGCACTCCACCACTTCCCTGAGCAGCCTGTTCCAATGCTTGACCACCCTCTCCATGACAAAATTCTTCATAATGTCCAATTTAAATCTCCCATTGTGGACCTGCCATTCTTCCTGCGGTGCTATCACACACCAAGCCCAAAGCAAGCTGCTGAGTCTTAGCTGGGAAATTCAGTTCTGAGTTTTGGTTTTACTCTTTGGACCTGATTTTAACTTCAGGAAGTTCTCTAGCAGCTTCTGAGAGTTGAGATTTGAGTGCAGGGCTGTTGCTTTACTGCTTGTTTCTCAGTCAAACCTTCTCCCAGGCCCTTCTTTGCTGCTGTTTTCCTTCTCACTCATTCCCAGTGCAAGTTCACATCTCCAGGATTTAAGTCTTTGTTTTATCCTTAGGCCTCGACTATAGCAAAAAAATGTTGTTTTAATGAAAGCTTTAGCTAAACAGAGGGACCAGATACAGAAGTGAGTTATCCTAGTTTAATAAGCTTCCAGACATCAGCTGAACTGTGGTAATTAAGTGCACTCCTAGCCTGTGACAAGTACAGGACAAAACCCATGAACATAGATTTTCGGTGGTAAACATTTTCTGCTAAAAGCAGTTTATTTTCGGTCTGTCATGTTAAGAAAGCTAGGATGACTCAGGCAGTGTATAACGTTAAGCCCTGGTAATTCACTTTTGTGTCTGAGCTGCAAACTGGTAAGATACTGCTGCTCATAAAGATAGAAAGCCAGAACCCCAAACCTGCAAGCAAGATTCGTACATATGGGTGCAAAGCATATCGAATGACGGAGTTCTAACGCTAGGGCTGTTGATTATCATTAGTCTGTGCACTGCGCAGTACAGGTACTAGGACAGTTGTCTCCTTGCTGGGGTTTGGAGTCTCATAGCCCTCTGATTTGGCAGCTTTCATGCTGTTTAGCATCATATGGGCTGCTCCATCAGGCATGGGAGCCTCGGTGAAAATAATATTTTGTGGTGGTGTTGACTTGACTGTTGTCAAGCAATTCCTGGTAACTGGATGCAAAGTTCAGTGTAGTGTGTCTTTGAAGAAGGCTTTATGATTGTCCTTGGCAGTTTGCTCCTTTTCTTTTTCTCTTAAAGTCAGCCAGTCTTAACATATTCTCTAATGCAGTATTTCATCTGTTTCTTCTGCCTTAAGCATATACATTAACCACATGTACTATAAAAAGAGGAAAAAGTATGCACGCATATACCCACAGTCATGCACATAAACATGTGCAAGTACGTGTCTACATACCTGTGTATTTTTTCTTTGTGCTTCTCTTTTCATTGATTACTGAATATAAATGAACCTTTTATTTTCAGTGGTTCATATGCAGATGCATATAGAGCCCCACAAGGGTTCCCTTCAGTCCTTCCTCTAGACTAAACCTTTTTTTTTTTTCACCAAGCTCTAGTCATTTGTGTTGCTCTCCCCTGCACGCTCCTTGGTTTCTGGCTCTTATTGAATGCAGACAGCACATTGCCTAGCAGAGCAAAATATTTAGCTTTCAGCTTTGTGGCATTCATGTACTGATGCACCAGCAATATAAAACACAGTGGAACTGGAAATAGTTTATAACAGCCATTACTTTTGTAACTCTTTAAACTATTTCACACTTCATTTGGAAGGCTCCCCAGTGGTAGCTGGCTGGAGTGGGCTCGAGGAAAAACTGAAGGGCACAGCTCTGCAAAAAACATTATTGGTGAACAGCAGTTCTCATGTGTTTATTCAACTTCAGAAATAATCTATTTTATACAAACCTAGAAGAAAGTAGTGCAAAGGCTGTGCCCTGAAAACACTGAAGACTAGTCCTTGAGTAGTCTGAGTTAAATATGTCAAGTCGCCCACAGACTTACAAATTTAAGATTGCAGACATGGTGTTCTCAGTGTTGGTGATAATTCAAACTGTAAGCTATCTTGCAGATTTTTTTGTGAGGCTATTGTATGTTTCTCCTGATTGAAAGATTTTTCTGTCTATTTGTATATGTTGCTATATAGATATTAATCTTCTTATTATTGAGATATTTGATGTCTATGTGTTTGAAAACTCATATAAAGTTGCTTTTTGAATTTTATCCCAATACAGATGCATTCTCGTATTGGGTTATAACTTTTTCACAATTGTTGATATTTGCTCAGTCTGAGTAATTAGGCAATACATTCCCCTTTTCTGTGGGAAAAAAAAATAGACCAAAAAAGTCTTATCAAGATTAATGTGACTTACAAAGGCAGAATAGGGTTTGTTTCTCTTTTATGAAGAGCTATAACCTGGGTAAGATATTCTTCTCCCTCCCAGTGACTTCCATATTTGTATTTATAAATCAGCCATATGTCAAAGATAGATTTAAGCCATAGAACAATAAGAATCATTATTAGGGAACCTGAAAAGTAAAATTCTCTGTAAACTTTTCAACTTCACTTCATGTATTGGTATAAAGTACGAAAGGTCTGCACACAGCTGGTAGCTTAAAATCTTTACATTTCCTTAATTGCTATCCAGGTAAGTAGGATAATTTACTCCAGACTTAAAGCTGCAGTGGCAACTCAGAAACTGCCTGAAATATTAAATTCACAGGCTGTAGCATATTCTATTGGCTTTACTGGATCAGAGGGTCTGTCTGGACAAAGTACTAACTTGCAATATCCTCCAAACTGGCTAAAACATGAGGTGAAAGCTGCTGGTGGATTTTTTACTTTCTTTCCTAAAAAAAAATAAAAAATAAAAATAAAGAAAATGTGGGACAGTCAGTGTGGATTTGAATTTTAGCTTTAGAACTAGTAGGCAGGTGGAATCTCTTGGGCAGCAGCTCATCTGGCTCCTCCTGTGGCTGCAGATTTGAAAAGCAAGGATGGGTTCAATCCCTGGCTTTCACCCATCCCATGGGAATCTTACTATATACTTGCTCTTCCTTCTCCCAGTCCAAATACCCAATGTTACACTTTGACATGTTTATCTTTCCAGAGAGACCAAGGTGAGCACTATCAAAATAGATAAGCTCACTAATGCTTATATATATTTTTTTTTAAAATTATTATTTTTTTTAACTTGGACTAAAATAGAGCATGTGGTATAAATACTAGGTAAAAGAAAAACAAAAGTATCCTGTTCTCCTTTTTCTTCCTGAACCTGAGACTTGAAATCCTCATTTTATTTTAACTTTGCTTTTATTTCAATAACATGAAAACCAAACTGGGCTTTAAACAAGCACTTTTTTAACCACAGTGACTCTTACTCTTTGGAAAACAAAGCTGAGCTGTCTCTAGCAGTAAGTGTAGTTCCATGGCACTGGTCTCACTTCTATCCCTTTAATGAACTGATTGATCCTTGTTATATTTCATGTGCCGTCCTTCTGAACTCCTGGATAATGGCCATGGACAGATATCAGAAGAGTGGCCCCACCTTGGCCTCCTCCAGCCAAAAAGCAAAAGCAGATAAAGGAAATAATTCATGGCACAAAGGCTATCATGTCATAAAGCCTAGAGTTGATATCATGATTCTTAAATATGTGCAGACACACAGAGCTCCTTGTTGTCTTTTTAATTGGATTCCTAATTTAGAAAAAAAAAAAAAAAAAAAAAAAACGGAATGTCATCAAAGTAGATCTAATGATATAAAAACTCTTCTGACCCTTATGCTATGAATCAGTGGGATGTCTTAGATGCACTAATGTTTTTTTTGAGGGGGAGAAGTGTGTAGTCTTGTAACTTAACAATTCCAGCCATATTTTTTTTTTTTCACTGACAAAGGGATGGCAGTGTAAAAAGTATGCAATGTTTTTTGTGTATAAATTTGAGAGAAATATGATATTAATACCTGAAAAAGTCAAGAAAAAAATAATACTTATTGAAACTGACCAGCTGTACAGCAGCTTGTTGGGGCAGTAATGGAGAACATTATGCTGTAGCATGCAAAGGTTGTCAAAACTTACTTTAAGTAATGGCTGAAATTGTGCAATGATGCTGGAAGGGCAATGCTGCTACCTTGCTCCTGCCTCTGAGGGCCTGGGGTTTGGTGGAGAGGCAAGGAACAATCTCACTGGGCACCAGAGGAAGCTGGCAGGCAGGGAAAGGTCCACATTAAAATGACACCATTAAAGCTCGCAGCTCTGTCTTTGCTAGTGTAATCGCACAAATTAATCCACATCCTCCTAGAACAAGTCTTCAAAGAGAAAGAGGTAATTGGATATCAATGCTTTCCTTCCCAAATGCCGAATTACCGTGATATGGCAGCAGGCGGCTTTTTGCACTTTGATCTCTTTGCATGATTTTCATTCCTCTTTTTAGCCTTTGTCTCAGACCTCCTTCTCTCATTACTTTTCCACAGCCAACTGAGCTCTCTCTCTTTCCTAGCTTGTCCTCTAGCCCTTTCTTCTTTCAAGGGGTGCAGTTTTCATCTCTCATTAGTCTTTGTTTTCTGCTCTTCTCCTTCTGCCTTCCCAAAGATAACATCAAATAAAATACCAGTGCCCACGTGCGCAGATAAAGCTGTGCCAAACGCTGCAGAGATGTGAGCACACTCTGATATGTGGAGCCAACCTCTGCTCAGTGCACGGCTGGTGAACCTGCACCCCTGTGGCTTTGCTTTCGCTGAGGTGGAGTGCAGGCAGTGCAAACTCCTACCCACACAGTATACCTTGTAGACTAAAAACCTGTGTTTCCTCCGAGTGAAACTGACATGTTTTCATCACTCATTTGATCACCTCCAGTCTCTAATACACTCTGAGCCCTGTCCTGTTTCTTTGCTGTCATGCTAGATTGATAGCTCTTTGAGACAGCAACTGTGTTTTGAATTCAGCCTAACAAAACAGGGCCTCAGCCCTTATTCAGTGTGTTGGACCTGAGGCGTGACAGCAAAATAAATATGCCCGAGGAATTCCTGGTACTGGACAAACACGAATCTGACAGAAACTGAGGCTTGGTCAGGCAGCAAGTCACCTAAGCCCATGACAAACAACATGCCTTCATGCACTCTTTGGACAACTCTTGGGCAGACTGCCTGAATTTGTGAGGAGTTCAGTGCCATTGAGGCATGGGGTGGGACTACCAACACGAGTGCTCTTCCCCATAGACAGTGATCTGTGACGTGTGCTTGAGCAAGCTGTGCTGGAAAGCACCAATAGCCCTGCTGGGGAAGTAGTCCTCTACCAAGAGGAACTTTGTGATGTGAGGAAGTGATTTGATTTGAAACTGCTGAGGTTTGAGGTCTGCAGCCTAGAGTGAGACTTAATAAGAAACATGGAGACTGTGCCAAAAGTTTCTGAAAATATTATCCTTGGTATTCCCTGTCTACTACAAATATAACTGTATTTCTAAAACATTAACCAAAAATTCCTGAAGAGCTGAATCAAAGTAAAAACTGGTTTTGATATAATTTTTTGTTGTTACAACAGCAGAACACTGACCTCACTGATGAAGAAAACCCCTTCCAGTCTAATTGTTTTTCTATAAACAGAAAAAATGTTTTCTTTCATTCTAGTGTCAGCTCGTACTTCTTGATAACTCCAAATGAAACCAGAAGAAACCAGTTGCAACAAAGTAAGTTGAGATGTCTAATGCATTATTTCTACTTGAATAAGTTTATTTTGGTGTGTGTTTTATCACCCTTGCAACTTTTATCTGCATCTTTTCAATACTTTTTATGTCTGCAGCTGTAAGTATAAAGTCAGGGCTATGAGCCTTCGCCATCACCCAGTAGGCTTTTCTCAAGATCAACTTCTCATCTGGCTAAACTGCACGCATAGTAAGGTTTCTTTGGGAACAGGTTTTTGGTAATAGCAGTGCTGTAGCTCCTCGAGCTGACTTGTACAAGACTCATCTGGAATTAACTCAACCCTGTATTTGCAGGATTGAATTTAGATTGGAGAACCCAGCTTTGAACACTCTTTAGGTTATGGGGAGGAAGAAGAAAAATACAAGTAAGAAATATTTTTGAAAGTGCTCTCATGTGGAAGCTAACGTAACTCAAACCACATCATCTGTTGGTTCCTGAATCCCTGTTTAAAGATTGTATATGGATCTTTTAATGAAGGTGGGAAAGATTTTAGATGGCAAAACACCTGCAGTTATATAAGATCACTTTCGCTTGGCTTCAAGTCTTGCTGGTGAAAGTAGGTAAGCAGGAACATCCTGAAGCTGTACCGGAAAGAATAGGCACGTGTTAAAAGTCTTTCATTGACCAAAGTTACTACAAAAGAGCCATGAAAAAAAATCTGTGTACAGACATGACCAAACACTGCAGTCCTGCACTCCTGGCTGTTTATTTGTGCAGAATATGACAGCTGAGGGAGTGTCAGTCAGCACTCCTCAAGTTTTGAGCCCTCAAGTAAATAATGCAATTAAAACAATTCTTCTCAAACATCGTGAGTTTGGCTGAAATGCTCTATCAGCAGCCTAGCGTGGGGTGGGATTTCCTTTTCTTGCAAGAAAGATAATGGACTTTCACTGAACCAAACCATAATCCTCTGGAAGGAGGAATAAAAGCAGGTCATCTTAGAGGTGACTGACTCTAAGAGGATAGGTTCTGCTGCTTTAGTAAAGGTCTGTTTTGACTTTGTGCCACCAGCATGCAAAGTCTCAAGCATGCAGATTGCTTCCACCTTCAGTATTGGCAGAAAGGGGGCCTCACTGAATCCAATCCCAAACTAAGGGCTTGTTTTAAAGGTGAAATAAGAAGCTGGTGTTAGTGTTGGGGCTCTTTAGAGACCTGCCCATGGACTGGCAGGTTATCCTGTTAGAGGAGAACTGGTGCTAGCATCTGTTAGCTGTAGCCTGGCATTAGAAAATACAGTTCGTGTGTTTAGTACAAGTGAGTAACTGAGGTACTACTTTAAAACACAGCTCCTTTTCTCATGCACTTTATGGACTTTGATAGGAAATGAATTGCCTTTTTCTCCGTCAGCTAAATCTGGGGAACAATTTAATTAACCAGCCATCCTAGAGCATAGGGCTGGCTCCACAAGTCTCCCAGTGCCTCTAGCTGCACTGACTGGATTTCCAATGAATACACTGAAAGCTTGGCACCCAGCTCGTCTGTGGACATCTATGCTGAGGTGTCTTAATTTGAAGCTGAATTGTGCATGCCTTTTGCTTTTATTTAAGAAACAGGGTCAGGAGGGAAAAAGTACTTACCATATGGTTTTAAGTTAACAAAAATATTTGCCTCTCCATCTGATTGTTCCAGTGACTGTGTAACCTCTTGCAGGGGTGTCTGCATCCCTTGAGAACAAGTGGGTCTGTTCCTGGATGAGTCTTCAGTGTTATATACAGCTAAAGACACTTACCTGCTTTTTAGGATGGCTTATAACTTCCATGTATTTGTTTCATTTTGTACCTGTTCAGTTGCTAAGAAAGAGCTAGATGACCTGGAGCGCTGGAAGGAAGAGCACAGGCCAAGGCCAATTAAGTTGATTCCACAGAGACTGGGTAAGACATTTAAATCAGCTATTGGAATTGGAAAATCAGTACTTTTTGTTTTATGCAATACATACTATATACGCTCACATACCCTTTATGACATAAAGACATCTTTCACTGCTTTTCTCTCATGCTACTTATTAAGGAGATTTGGTGTCAATAAGCGCTGACATGAGCCTGCTGTATGCGCTCCGTGCTTTTTGATGGTTGTGACAATGAAGATGTTTCTGAAGCAAAACAGCACAGAATGTCACTCAAGAAATTTGTCAACATCAGTGTAGAAAATCTATAGTTACATTTGGGAAGAAAGAGGTTGATGAGTCCTTCTGCTGGTAACATTGATAGGTTGATGTGTCAGAGGGGTTGCACATATGGCATTAGCATGCAGGTGGACAGCATGTTTTGGAGACCCTCTGGTTATCCATAAAAAAACTCCTCTGGTTTAGGGGACAGTACACATGCTTTCCTGATTTCTGGCTCCTGAAGAGGTAAAAGTGATCCCTGCAGCTTCAGGCATTTGCAGGCTACATGCACATGAGGCTCTGTATTACCAATTTTATAAAAAGTAACTACAAGGGTGGGTAAATGAAAAGCAGGATAAAAAGCTGCATAAACTTAGGTCACGCTGAATTGAGCTGATGTGCTTGATAAGATAACCAACCTTTTTTTTTTTTTTTCTAGACAAGTGAGAGGAACTGTAGTAGATCTCTTCAATTGTAACCACTATAAAGCATTTAATGTACTGCTTTGGGACAGTTAGTGTTTTTTTTTGTGTGTGTTTTTGTGTGTGTGTGTGTGTGTGTGTGTGTGTGTGTTTTAATTAGAAATAGAAAGAAAAAAGCCAACAACCCACCCTTAGTCTTCTATAGAGAATAGAGTTGCAGGTTGTGCTACAGCAAGGAGAAGGTTATTAGAAATGCTTTCAGGTATCAGTCTTCAGACCTATCTTGTTTTAATATCTTTCTTTAATGTCTTTGGCACAAAAGGTAGGAGAGAGCTGATGAAACTTGCTGACAAGACAAAAGTTGGAAGCATCATTCTTATAGAACATGATGAGGATATTGAGCAGCAAAGTGGGATGACCTTGAGGGCCTGCATTAGCAGAAATGGGGCAAAATTCATTATGACAAAATGAATGATTATAATGATGCCTTTATTAGTTTTATAAATGTAGAGCTCCTCTTCCTTCTTTTGGCTGTTGTAGGGGATTTGGGGGTGTACACTGCAGGTTATTGTCTGCCTTGACCTCCTGGGAATGGAGCTGATAAGCCATGCTACCCAAAATTAGTCTGGGGTGGCTTTGTGCACTTAAAAATTGATACTGGATGGGAGTTGGAGAAATCTGAACTGTCTTTAGCCCAGATTTATTTCTGGAGTCAAGGTGATACTGGTCCCAGTTGCAGCCTGAGTCCCAGTTGTTGGCACTGATGAGATAACCTTTGCAAGTTCGTGTCAGGCCTTGTGTTTCCACTCCCACATGCAGTCGTGTGGCCAGATGTACTCTTTGTGAGCTCGTGTGTACTAGCTGCTTCCTACCTGTGAGCAATTCCTGGAAGAGATGCTTGTGTCCCAAGAGGACCGCAAAGTTTATTGCTGAAGAAAGTGAGATCTGAAAAACAGAAAGTTGGTGTGTGGTGTCTGCTCAGGAAGCGTGCAGGCTGACTGCGTGGCTGGGGATGTGGTGGGAAGCCTGCAGTGGATGTGGGGACCCTTAACGTCCCTCTGATCTCACCGCGTTTAAAAATTTCCCAAGGAAAGAAGTGAATTTAAAAAATAAAGAAAAAAAAAAGAAAAAAAAGCTGAAAAAAAAAAAAAGCTTCTGAAAGAATTCAAGGTTATATGAACTCTTCAGTCTCCATCTAGCTGCCATTTAGAAAGACCCCTGGAGACTGAGACACATGCACTATGTTCTGTGTCTCTGCAAAGAGGAAAGGTGCAAAGATTATTAGATCTTAGCACTCCCAGAGGAACAAATTTGGAACAGAAGAGAGCTCAAGCAGGGAGAAAAAAAATCTAGCATCTCTAATTTCACAACTGTAGGTACTCATTAAGGTAAAAAAGTATCCTATGTTATTTTCTCAGAATGATTTTAAGAGACTACCCATCTAGTCCAAATCACCGGAGAATTCTTGAAGTTTCTTTACACTCATGCTTTCCATAGGGAAATAAGTATTCTGGATTTCAACTCTGTAGTATTTGACTGGCAAACTTTCAGGTACTGTGGAGGGATGAGAGCAATGAATGATGCAAGTGGCACCCTCCTCCATGAGCAATGAGTTGAGGAAAAAAAAATCATGCCTGTTAAATGCAATGGCCTCTTTTTCCATCATATTGTATAAATTTAGCCAGTCATAACACATCCTGACTTCAGTGAAACATTTGACAGATTAAAGTCTAACCAACTTGAAGGAATTAAACCTGTCTGAAAAGCTATAGGCAATGGCAATTAATGATAGGTAAAATACTTATTTAGATCTGATATCTAGCAATACATGCAGAAACAAACAGTGAACACAAGTGTGTTAAATGTTGACAAGAGAAGGTTAGAAAGAAAGAAATACCAAGCATCTGGAAGGTTTCAAAACTTGTTTAGTAACAATTTTATTTCCCACACTTCACAATGCCAGCTGTATGCTTGTTGCTACTGTAAGCTTGTTGCTTGTATCCTGCACGGCCAGTCATTCTTGAGTGCTCAATCCTACGAAGTTTTTTGTGTGCATAAGAATGTTTTTGTGCTTAGGGAATTATCTCCCATTTGCTGAATCTCACAAAGTCATGTAAAGATTGGTTGTCTTCCATTAGTAAGGGGAGAACACTACTTTTAGTCAAGGGTGATCCATCCTGAAGGATCTAGCATGATTGTCTTATATTTCAGGCACCCCAGGTAGCACAGATTGGTCCAGCTGATTGTATTAAACTGACGGTCATATAGTGGGGAATTTTGCAGAAAATCAGTAGGTGTAAATATAGCCCTCATCCTCAGAATCGAGTGGGGACTGCTGTTGTTTTTTCTGTTTGTTTGTTTGCTTGTTTCCAACAACCAAGGGAGTAAATTATTGGCTTTCCTAAAGCAAGAAAATACTTTGGAATATAATAGAGCAGAATAACTGAATCAAAAGCACTCCTTCACATCCCTTGGGAGCTACTAGCACTTTCTATTTGTTCTGCTTTCTTTTTTTTTTTTTTTTATTGGAAGCCTGTACATCATGGGCAGAGGTCTAGGTGGTCTCAGTAGAGAGCCTTTGCCTTTGGAAAGGACACCTTCTGCTAGCTGGATATGAATATGAGGTCTGTGGAAAAGGTTTTGATTTCCATTTCAGAAAGCAGATTCTTCCTCAAGCCCCAAGACATTGCTAAGAAGATATTCAAATGATAGTATCCCATTACAGCTGGCAGAAACTCCAGGCTCCTAAACTTGATAAAAGAGAAACCCTTGGTCAGTAAAGTTTTTGACTCAGTATGTGTGCATGACAAACTGAGCAAAGGTGGGGTGAGCTAGATCTGAAAATCAAGACTCATCTGCAAAGCATGACTGATCTTCTGAAAATGGAATGGTTCCCCACTAAACTGATCATATACAGTAGGATATATTTGCTGCTAGAGTGGATGATACAGTGGATGCTCTGCAAATAATAACCTAGTGCTTTTGACGTATGGATAAAATGATCAAAAAGATCTCCTGCCCATTCTCTTTAATGTCAGACAGCTACTGTAATTATGAAAAATTTTCTGTGTATGCATACATTCAATTTGTTATATTGCTCTGTTCAGAAATGACTGGCATTTTAACTTTAAATGCTCATGCAAAATGCAATTTATACTTTTTTTTTTTTTTAAGGTGGAAAGGACTCAGAGGCTGAAGCAAGACAAAAACAGCAAATGATGCTCGTGCAATCTAAATACCAACAAAAGGTCAGGAAGAATAAATTTGTTTGTTTATTTCAGGAATTCAAAAAGGGCTTTTCATGAAGTGTTTCATATGGCTATCAAATGAACTCACAGCTGCTCAACAAAAGAAAGTCATGAAACCTGAAGGAAGCAGCAGAAAACTAGAAACAAATGATCTTCACCAAAGAAAATGAGAAATCTGCCCATGAATATGTATCAAACAGTATCACAGATCATATCTAAAATGATAACCAGTACAGACACTTATAAGCCTCACTGTATCTTCCAGCATGCTGCCTACAGTTTCACTAATTGATCAATGTACCACCCCCATCCAGTGCTATGTAGTAGATGTGTTGGTCCTTTTATAAAAGGTATAAATGCTTGTAAGTTATCAATCATCTGTGTGATTCCTTGTACGGATGCCCATTCATCAGTCACAGATTTCTCAGCCTTCCTAAAGCCAATATTGGAGCAGTGGTTACACAGCCTACTTTATTCAGTGTCTCTAAGAAAAAATTCTGGAAACTTTCATCAAATGCACTCCAGTTTTGCAAGACATGTGGTACAAGAGTCATGTTACCTTATGTGTTCTTTTTATATACATATGTAAAATATTTTTTAATTTTAATTTCATACAGCACAAGAGAGAAGAATACATGAAAGCAAAAAAAGCAGCTGAAGAAGCTGAAATTCTGAAAAAGAAAGCAATTCAGAGAGAAAAGGTAAAACGTGATTACTGCAGATTCGGAACCAAACAGCAAAGTTTATTTCTTGATGCTTGATTTTGCTGAACTACGTGAAACAGGCTCATTAAATGAAATGGTAGTCCTGGATAACATCAGGGAAATGGGAAATCCAGCCCTCCTCATAGTAGCTCACTGAAGAATATCTGGCCTGGTTTTCTTTGGGGTTTGTGCCTTCCTTTGGTTCTTCAGAAACTCTAGCTTTGTGTTTGCATGCAACCTGGAGAGTTAGTAGAGAGAAAGGGAGAACACTAGGATCAGGGCGAATATTGTGACTAGTGATATAGCCTATACAGTTCACTTTGGCACGAGCTTTCTCTGTAAGATCTGATTGTGGCACGTGGCACAAAGGCTATAGAAATCCATAGCTGCTTGCTGTACACACAGGAAGAACACAAGAAAATCCAGCCTGTCATGGTGGAAAAGGCATCCAAACATGAAAAGGTCATTATGGCCTAACTGCATTGTGCTGAGTGCCCCCGGAATTCCTGATGCTTCTCCAGCCCCTCTATGGCCTGCACACTCAGGTGCATAGCTAAAATGTTAAGATCTCTTTTCCTTCTAGTTTTGACTGTATATCCTTATGTTGACACCAGCAACAGCTCACTTCCAAATCATCAGTTTTATTTTGCAAGTGTTTGTCTTGTTGAGTTAGTTATTCCCACAAAGCGTTTTCTCATCATGTGTGCTCTATAAACCTTTGTAAAAATTCATTCATTTCTCCTTGGTGGACACCAAGTAGCACTTGGTTGAGAATGTAACATTTTTAAACAACAACAAAAAAAAAAAAAGAGGAGGGGGAACATGACACTGATGTGTACAATAGTAATGAGGGAAAGGGAGATTTCAGGTTTGCAAGTTTTGTCTCCATAACAATAAAAATGATCTTCTGTGCAGAAGCTGAAAGCTGAGAGTTAATTCCCAAATCATTGCTACTGGATTGCATACAAGGAGATGCGTAAACAAAAATAGCCTTAATTGCCTCTAGATGAAGCTTAGTCTGTTCCCAGTCTTTTAGTGGTTAGCATTAATCTTTGTGAAAAAGCCCATACACAATAACTCGCAGAGGCAATAAATAGTACCATCTGAAATGTTTTTAACAGTTACCAGCTCATGTGTAGCTCCAGAAGCAGTGATGATAGCAATGGTAGAAAGGGGATTAATTATATTTTATTCAGCTATTAAATATATGTTTTTTGCCCATGGGCATTGGACAAGTTGTTGCAAGACTGCAATAACTTATAGTTACACCTAGAAAATATATTGATATATCGGTTTTGTTTTCATGCTCTTTAATTTCCTTACCTCCACACCGACAGATTATAAAATCTTTATAGGTGTTGTAGATAGTAAAACTGTAACTATCAGTTTCTTCTAAAGAAGAGTGCAACACCATGGCAAACATCTTTGCCAAACAAACTGTTTAATTTGAATAAATAAACTTACACCCACAAAGCAAGCAAACAAAACTGAGAAGCATGAAGGGGAACTCTTAATCTGAATTTGTTTATTCGTGTTGTCTCCCACAATAGTAATTGAGCTGATGAAGATTTCTGCTTGGAAGACATTAGTATATTAAAAAGGCAACTCTGTGGTTAAGAAAAGCATGCTAGAAAGCCACTAAAAGATGCTTATTTGCATATCTCACCCAGATATCTCTCACCCAGAGAGCTAGACATGACAGAAAGGGGATCCTAAAGAACTAGTGCTTTAGGTACTGGTACTATAGGCTACCACAGGAGATAAACTTTTTTTTTTTTCTTTTTTTAAGTCATAGATTTGTAGACCACTGAGCCAAAGGGTATTGGCTGAGAGAAAGTCTTTCTGCAAATTCACAAGCCACCTTCTTCCTGGCCAGCCCTTCTTTTGCTCAAGGTTATAATTCATTCAACAACAACAAAATTGATGGTCTGAAAGGCTATCTGCCTTTATTGTCAGGGACCCTGAAACTTTCACAGTTGGAGAGCTACTCTGCCAACAAACTCGAATGGTGAAGCCCTACAGACTAATGTGTCATGATAAGAACAGATGCTGGTGCTCAGCTCAGTTCTCCCTTGACTCTCAGGATGATGTGCTGTAACCCAACGCTGCTCATGAACATAGGATCTGTTTATGTTAATACTTAAATAGTTGTTTTTCACAGAAAATCAACATCTACTCTTCCTTTATCTTTGTGACCAAGAGAAAAATGGGTGTTTGCCTAAGCTATAACCAAATATGGAAGGTCTGTGTGACCACATGTACAAGTCCACCTGCCTGTCTCTGTTGTTCTTTAATTAACCATGAGGGTAGATGCTGGAATAGCAACACTCTTGGCATCAACCTTGTCTCTCTCCAACTCCCAAAGAAAAGAAGGGGGTTCCTTTCCCCACCATTCTATATTCCACAAGACCAGTCTCTGTGTGTAGGATTGAGCAGGGATTTGGGATCACTTTTGCTCAATGTCAGCCAGCTCGTCCTGGGACTGCTTTGATTTGTTCATGGGGTAACCCAAGGTTGCATGAGTTCGTCTTTTCCTTTCCCTTAAGCTAGTGAGCTCTGAGTGCTCACAGAAATAATTTTGGAGAGATTTTGTAATGTTAGCAAGGGAATTCCTATTTCTGTATTTCTCCCTAGTGCTGAGATATGTGTCTGATCTGCAGACGGTGTGGGAGTACGGGAAAAGCAGTGTTGTTATTTACTCATTAGTAGCAGGCATCTGCAGCTTGGTGTCTTTTGTACAGCCTTCACATGACAGATTTTGACCAGACTGAGCCATAACTTACTTTGAGTCTTTTGGATGAAATGACTGTCAAAATTCCCAAGAAAATAAACAAGTGGCTGATATTTGGCTTCTTGATTTTTAAGCTTTCTGTATACCAAATAGCGTAACTTCAGTGTGCTCCGTGTTTCTGTTTCCTGTCACTCAGTCTCTGTTCCTGTTATCCTGCCTTTAGCCTTTCCTGTGTATATTCTAAATGTTGACTAAATATTAGAAGGTTAGAAGATTTGAAGTAAAAAGGCTGAGTGTAATTCAACTGCATGCCACTTTCTTACTTCTGCTCTTACATTGCATAGTAACGATCCTGCCATCTTTAGAAACTGTCCTGTTTAGAACAAACTGTAATTTCATTTTATTCTTTATCAAATCACGTGCTCTTTAATTTGACTGTGTTAATCATCACAAATGGCCTTTTTCAGGAATTTGTTAAGACCAGGCACTTTACAGACCTTCTGCTAATGCTTTTCAACATGTTTACCTTCAATATCACAGCTGTTCCACGTTTGGCTTTGTTTTTGAAGACGATGCCAAATGTGGAGTGCTTTGGCAATGCCTACTGATAGATTGTCATTAGTTAGAGAATGTCCGAGTCCCGTTTCCCATCATTTGTATGCATCCTAAGCAAGGGTCCCAGGGTAAACCTCCGTAATAGGAAGCAGTTGCACCAGCCATTAGTAAGTAATTTGAATATGCTGGGATTTTCTTCAGGCAGCCTCCTGGTGGGAGAACAGCTGTAGGATATTTCCTTCTTTTTTTATCTAGTGGGAGATGGGGGTGATACTGTGATACTGAAGGATTATATTTATTACTGTGTTGTCCTATCTAGGAGATAGAGCAGGGCAACTCCAGTGAGCTTTGGATTTGAACTTAAAGGAAGCCTGCATGATGGTGGATCCCATTTCAAATGGTCTTTCGGAGGTGAAGGCATCAGCTTTCACTGTTGAGCAGTGATTGTGAAAAGTCTGGGAACTCTCACTGCTGCCATGAGGGTATCAGCATCACCTTTGCCAATAACAGGATGCCATCAGATTCTTTGTCTTTCCTTTCTTCCCTTGTAAGTTAAGTTGCACAGATGGATGGGAAACTTTTGCAATAAACAGTCTCTAGATGGAGGGGATAGGAGCAAACAAGCTATTCTTTAAACAGTCAAAATTTACTCATATTGTGGGGTGATATGCCTTACTTTAATTTGAGTTTTCTTTTATTTATGTCAGTACTTCCTGCATTCTACTTCTGTCTCAACATCCCAACTGCCTGAGCAACAGGATACCTTATTCAGAGATTTGTCTTTGTTCTTTTGTTTAATTTCCCATTGTCTTTTTCCAAATAACAACCTCTAAGTCATTTGTCTTTCGACAGTTTATATCATTGTTACACAACACAGTGGCTCTTTTCCTGTCTGCATACAT
This sequence comes from Cygnus atratus, assembly GCF_013377495.2. Taxonomy (NCBI): domain Eukaryota; kingdom Metazoa; phylum Chordata; class Aves; order Anseriformes; family Anatidae; genus Cygnus; species Cygnus atratus. Next base: position 177,417,018 of record NC_066362.1, on the reverse strand, counting down.
CTGACAGGATTTTTTTTTCTTAATCCAACACATGCTGAGAAGGAATTTGCACTTGTTAGGCAAATCTCTTCCAGACAGTCATTCTTTATCCAATTAAAAAATACCCACCCCGAAATCACTGAAGGCAAAGTAATTGAGTGACTGGCAGTAAATAGCATTTTTTCTGAAATGCTATTGATTGTACTACAAAAAGAAAATGATGGGATGGGGGGTTACAGCCATATTCCTAACATCAATTTTCCCCTTTACATCCCCCGACACACACATACACGCTTTTCTACCTGGTCTTGCACAACACCTCCACCCAGGTCCCAGTGTCATCTCCAGTTTGGGGCTCTGCCCAAATGGGCCATTCCCAGCTACAGTCCCTTTCTCATTTCTTTAAGGTATTTTCTGAAATTTCCAGAGCACTTTGTTTAGAGCAAGGTCTGGTTGCTGGGTTACCAAACAATTGCTTTTTTTTCATCTGAAGGTGGGAGGTGAGCAGAGTGACACTTGGAGGTGGCAGTGCCTGCTTGCTCAATGTGGTGGTAGCTGTTCTGAGCTTCAGATAGGCGCTCTCCTTGCAGCATCCCCCCACCAACTGCAGAGTGGGAGCCTTGTGCTCAAAATATAGCAGGGCTGAAATCACGGTTTGGCACTTCTGATTTGTTGCTTTTAATACAACGAACTGCCTTTTGACTCTCTTCCCACTGGACCTACTTACAGCCTGTGTGTCAAAAAAAAAAAAAAAAAAAAATTGGCTGGCCTCCTTTTGTCTGGAATTTAGCTTGAGCTACATATTGCTGCTGCAGAAAGTTCTCTAGCTTATGCTCTATTTTAACATTTTATTCTGTTTCAGCTTGAGGGATGGGGTAGCTCAGACTATCTTTCCACTGGAAATTGTGCAATTTTATGTTAAAGGACCTGATAGTTTGTGTGGTATCCAGATTTGCCCACTAGTTTTATGTGTTGAGACTTTGGTTGATTCTTGCACTGGACATAGTATCTGAGGTAGAGTTGGATAAGCATAAATGGATAACACTGGATAAGCATAAATGTCTCCCATCCTCATCAGCCTTAACATTTATCCAAACTGACCAGTACCTGATGCTCCTGAAGGCCACAGGTCCATCTTCTTGAATCATTGTCCTTTCAGTGTTACAGTGCTATGACTGGCTTTTGTGCTCTGGTTCTCATCCTCCACCTTCTCACTAGAACCAATGTTGCACCAGTTGTTTGGAGACATGGTCCTAACAGTGGTGTGAGAGTCATGAAGGCTTACAAGGCCCCTTGTGAGGGTACACCTATCATCCAGGAGCATGGTGTTATTTTCAGACTAGTTTCTTGATGAGTTTAGTAGGAGTTGTTTGTCTGGTTGTGCTTGAATACTTTAAAATTTGGGATTAGGTTACTTGTGCACCCACCTATTGTTCTTTTGAGAACCAGAATATAGAAATGCTTGAATTGAAATAATCATATTTTTTTTCTTGCTGACTAGAAATCTCAAGTATGTTTTTCTGTTTTTAATGCTGTAGGCAGAGAGACTTGAAGTTAAAAAAAGGCAACAAGAAATGCAAAGAAGAGAGATGTTCCTTGAAGATCAATATTAGTAAGTAAGATTTGAAACTTACTATTTAAATTTCCTCATTTGCTTGTCTTTCTGTTTTGGGGGGTTGGGCTTTCTTTTTTGCTTGCTTGGTAGGACGGTTTTCTTTTGGCTGGTCTGGGGATCAGGAAGGGTTTGGCTTCTGTTGTTGTTCTTACTTTTTTTTTGACTTGAAATATTCCAAGCCTCCTCCATACCTTATCCTGTGAGCTCTTTGGTTCAGTAGATTTCTCTTAGCTTCTCAAAGCATACATTTTGAAACGAAAACTGTGAGTTATCGACTGACTTTGTGCTTTCTTTCTCTAACTGAATCAATATGTGATCATTCAATCCAAGACTAATTATCAAAGCAGTATCTAAATTACATCTCCACCCATTTATTTTAGTGAATAGTAAAGAAATCTAACCCACGTGGAAAAAAAAATGAGGACTCTATATTCACTACAGTTCTACAGCTTAGATGTAGAGATCTGCTGTGAAGACCTGTTTCCCAATAATCTCTCTTTAATATCAGATTTAGATAGGGCTTAAGTCCTGACATAATTAATTCCTTTGGCAATGAAGTTCCTGCCTTGCTAATTCACTCTACCCGATTTATTTATTTTTAACTGATCCAAACTAATTCTATCACATAATTAACACACGATGCTGTTCAGTCACCTTTACCTTTTTTTATCTTTGACTCTTGAAATTACTCAACTGTGTTTCTAGCATGATTGATTGCTCTTTCTTCCTCTGTGACCTTTGGAGGAGTCAGTTTTGTCCCATGCTAGAAGCTCCAGTTCCTTCATCATTTGCCCAGACTCTGTTCTCTAATCTATAGACATTTTAGAGCTTTCTCACTGATCTCAGCCTTTCTTGACATTTTTCTCTTATTTCTTCCTGTTTAGTTTTAGGTACAGCTCTTTCCTAAAATATATTGCTAATGTTCGTCTATATATATTGGCATTTTGCCTGCAGTTTGTCCTCTGCTTTTCCCAGCATGGATTTCCCCTCAGCACACCCTGATTCCTCAGGATTTCTGAAGACCCTGCACAATGTTAATATCTCAGCCTGTTCTTGATAGACACTTTCATGCTCTTTGAGCCTAGCCCAAAACAACCTCATCAAATCTTTTCAGTACAGGGTCCTCAGTTATGGGACTTGCTTTTTTCCTGTGGGGATTGTGAGGGTTCTTATTTTCCTGTTTAAACTGTTTATTTGTCTAAAGGCTTATTTAGTCATGAATGGAGACATCTTTCCCTTTCCCTCATCTTCTCTATCTGTATTTTTTTTTTCCCCTTAGGGTGAAAGGAATTCTGCTGGTTAGTGCTTTTTCTGTTAAAAGTAAGCTTGGTCATGTCAAAAGCAATCCCAAATGCTCTGAAACACCTTCATGTGGGCAGTCAGTCTGTCCCCAGGTGTAGCAGGGGCTCAGGCTGGCTGGGCACTGAGAGGAGACCGGCTGGCAGCCACTCTGTCCACTGATTTAGGAGAGTCTTGTGAGTGTTCAGCTGGAGTCATCCCAGGAAACCAAACTGACTGACATGACTGAAATTAAAGGTGGACTGTTGAGCTCCATTGCAGCAGAGATGTCTAGCTGTCAAAAGATTATTTGTATATACCGTTTCTTAAACATATACCAGGAGAGTCCCGTAGATACTGAAAGATGTGAGCTGAAAGCCTACCTACAACAAATGCAATTTTGGAAAACCTTTCATATTGTACAAAATAACATTACTGCCTTCCCTGGTACCATGAAATCCCCTGATGGGAAGAGGAAGGGAGGTCTTGAGCAGTAATGGATTTACCACCAGATGTTGAAGTCACTGGTAAGATACATTAGTGTTTCGGAGCACACCATCCCATAGTAATGGGAAGATGTTGTGTGACACTTCAGATCTTGCCAAGTAACTCCACTGATGCACTGCTATTTATTAGAAAAGTGCTTGGTATTTAAAGCAGTTGTGTGCTTTTGTGCACTATGCAAAAATGAGTGACTCATTACTTCCATCATCTAAGAGCTTGTGTCTAGTGGCAAAGAGAACAAATATGAGGTTGTGACCCTTTCCTTACTGTCTGTGCTAGAATATTTTGATTTCCTTCCCTGCTTGGGAGAGGTCATGCACTGCATATAAAGCAGTGACCTCTGCAAAGCCATGTCTGCGGAGCCATTTCAAAAAATAAGCTGCCTTGTTAGTCTGTCTTCTGCAAGCATCGCTAGCTGCAACATCAGTATTTTCCTGGGGAGATCAATGCCTACCAATGGTCTCATTAGCTGGGAAACCTTTTAAATTGATCACCACCATCAGCTGTATCTTCTTCCACAGGGTACAGCCCGATGAATACCTCTCTGGTATGAAATGCTGATTGTATTTGATATGGAAAGGCACATATGGTTCTTGTGTCATTAGCATGCTCTGCAAATAAAGCATAATACTGCCCAGAAGTTCCTTGTTCTGATTAAATTCCCGTCATTATTAAAAACATGAACTTCTCAGTGAAATCCCCTTTCAAACGGTGTATACGTGAAGTGAGCAAATGCCAAAAAGAAAAATTGCCTGCTGCCTTGTCCCCTGCCTGCAGACTACAGGTATTTCCTATCTCCTGAAACCCTTGTTAGCGTCTTTGTATGGAGCTGGCCCTTGAAAGTCAACTGTATGTGTTATCGCAGTTGTTTGAGTAAGTGTTGTTTTCTTGCAAGAATGAGGTCTAGGCATGCATGCAGAGTGTTGTGGAGAAGGCTGTGAGTCTTTTGGGGGATCAGCTGGATCTATCAGGCGACTGAACTGGGTAAAACTCACAAGGTATTTCCTAAAGTAGCTTTTTATACAAAGTCCGAACAACATTCAGGAGCAGACTTTGGGCTGAAGGAATTGCTTCATGACAGGATTGCTGAGGTTGGTGCTAACACCTGAGGGATTTATTGGTGATAGCATTGCTGTGGCTCTGCCTCTGCAGATACCAGATCTAGAAAATACAGAGTACGTGCACATTTACCTACTGAAAGCTACTTATATGTGAAATGGAGTCTTTTCTTCTGAGTAATGGTGTCTTGGATGCATTTTACGTGGATGGCCTGTGGTAGAGACAGTATTTCTGTCAGATTGCATTAAAAGATAATAAATGTATAGTCCATGCTTTGCAATTACCTAATCCTTGTGAGGAAAAGACTGAGTGTAACGTTATAAATGGGAATGAAGAGGTTAGATGGTTGGCTCAGGACTTTTCAGGATGTCCTTCTTTAGTTAGGACGCAAAATTTGTCATTTAAACAGCAGTGAGGGATGGCTAACTCGTGACTTGTTTTTCTCTGTGGCTTGCACGACTGCCCTGTCTAAGCTGTGTGAATTTGAGCCTAAACTGTGGGCTGTCTTTCCACAAGGTTTTAGCCCAGTTCTCTGATAAGGTGCTTTCATTTAATTTGAATTTGACTTCCCAGAAACTGTAGCGTTGGATGTGGTCCACTGCATTTCTAATAGCCATCTACCAATTTGTGTAATGGAAAAAGCAGTCCACACATAGGGTTTCATTTTAATAGCACACGATAGCAGTTGTACAACCTCACCCTTGCCTTTGTTACACACCCATGTCACTGTTTTTGTGAAGGTTGTACTCCTGTAAAAATTCCTGGCACTGTTGCACTCTGCTACATGTGTGTGCTTGATATATTAAGCTCAGAATTTGGAGCTGGAAACGCAATTTGCCAGAGTGCCTCTGAGTGCATATTCCAAACAGAGTACAGGAGCTTCACCAAACCAAGCTGATATACGTTTGCCTGCCAAAGCAGTTTTCTCAAAAGTCATAAAATGCAAGAAAATAAAACCTGAATCAAACCAGAATTTTTATTTATTTACCTGTTTTTACAGGATAAATACTCGCTTCCTTGCCAGTTTTCAGTCCTCTGTGATGTGTGGTTCAAACAGAAGGCTGGTAACAAATTTTCCCCACAGAAGTGCAAATGTAAACCTGACCAGACTTTCAATGTAGGTTGCTAAAGAGAGTGAGAGGGCTCACACAAAAAGGTTTGCAGCCTTGAGAATCTTTTGTTTGCTTCTTTTCACCACAATGGTCTTCATTTTGTTCGTTTGCTCCTGATTATTTTAAGCGTTGTCAATTATTTAGCTAACAGGCAGAAAACTAGGCTTTTATAGACATCCAAAGGGACTCTCTTGAGTGTAATAATGAAGGCAGTTTATTGAACGCCTGTGAGGTTGCTTTCTAATTGTATGCATTAATCTGCCCATGCAAGCTGGCTGAAAATATAGAAGCAGATTGCACATGCAGATGGAGCACACAGAATGGAAGATCTATGCAATAGACTTATACAAAACTGCATTTTCCTTAAAACTGGATTTATGCTTATTGCTTCAGATAATAAATGAAACTTGATGTCTAAAATAACTTCCAAGAATATTGGATGAGTCGGTAGGAGGAAAAAATAGCTCAGTAGCATTATTTCATTCTGTCAGGAAAACAAAAAAAAGGAAGTGGGTTGACACAAAAAGATAGTTTTGGGTGTGAGTGGGAAGTGATGAAAATAATTCTGCTGAGAAAGTTCCTATTTTTTATTACTATTTTTATACTTTCTTCAAGCCTTATACCTAAAATGAACAATTGCCACATTTTTTGTTCTTATTCCCTAGACCTTGTGCTCAAAGACTTGGAGGCAAGAATGGCTACCAGCCAAAGATAGCACCATTTTGATCACTGTTATTAGATTTGTGCAAGTCTTCCTTGGCATGCTTGTGCATTACTCCCAGTGAAGTCTGTGAATACTGCATGAAGCAAGTAAACTACATAACCAGAGGATAGCTTTTCTTCCCAGGAAAGTGCATTGGGGAAGAGCCATCTACATCCCACAGGAACTTAATGGGTTAGTTATTCAACTCTGTAGTCTTACATCTTATAAATTCCAGCAAAAGATGAATCTCCACACACATACTCACCAAAAAAATGCGTATCAGTTCATGCTGACAACTTTGCATACTATTAATGTTTGTTATTTTCTTCTTACCCCGAAGTCCTCTGTGTGTGGGTTAGAGTTGAGGTAAAGGAAAAGAATGAGAATCCATGTAGAGCTGAGGGCATGCTTATTGGCAACAGATGGAGGTGTTTTTCTTAAAAATAACTTTCTTAATGGCTTAATTTTGAAGTATGTGCATTTGGTGGAATTTGTTTTCACAGATCTTGGTTTCGGCCTCTAGCTTCATTCACACTTAAGCAAATTATTTTAATCTGCAAAAATCCCAACTACAGCTTTGCTTGGAGTCTCTTTCGCCATCTCCTGACATGGAAGCAATGGGAAAGCTGCATAAATGGGCAGTCATCTCATCTACCTTTGGGCCAGCTTCTGGAATTTCTCCTGTTTTAACATTTGATTTTGATGGCCCTTGTAAGGCCATGAGACAGAGGAGCAGCAATCACCCTAGTTCCAGCCAGCCTGGTTTGTTGGTCATAGCAGATGTGTAGCTGAGATGTAGTGCACAAGGCAAAGCTGTAGCTGAGGAAGGAGCAAGAGCAGGGTTTAGATCTCAAAGCTTTCTTCTGTTCAGTCTGTTGGTTGTCTGGGCCTGGCCTAACCTAGCCTAATTTTAGGCCTGTAGTAAGAATGCACCTACCGTGGACTTTACTGCAATGAACAGCAGCTTTTCTTGCAAATAGACTTATGTAGTGTTAAGCAACAGATCTTAATTTCTGCAAAAGTAGATGACGTTGTTATGCTTAGCCAATTAAATATTCTGAGGTGTGGAGAAGTACAGATATGCTTGTTGGTGCTGCAAAAAAATGCATCTTGAATGAAATTAAGTTTGGGATTTTGTTTTTGAGAAGGGGAGTCCTTTTACTATTTAAAAAACATCATGAATGGTGATGTATGAAACTAACACTGTGTATGCATTATGCATGGTTCTTAATTTTTCAGTAGAATTGGAGGGAAAGGGTGAAAAATCACTTCAGCATTGCTCACTGGCCATGAATTTGGAACCTGGTATGTCTGTGTCATTCAACATGAGATGCTCCTTTTGTTGTCTTAGCCACTCAGGTTGTCTCCTCTCTGAAATGAATATAATGATTTATCTGGCTTAGGCTTGTTTATTTTTATTTTTTACTACTTTTCTTTTTTTTTTATGGCTCTTAGCATACTTATAGACATTTGTTAGAGTAGAATTGTAATGCCAAAGATCCTGCAGCTTGAGAAACCAAAGAGCTCAGGAACTGTCTTGTTTTCAGCAGTAGTAAGTGTCCATTATCTTTCTAAAATTGTCAAGAGAAATAAATAGATCTATGATATATACAACAATATTGTGCTTTGTTTTTTTAAAGCACTGGCATTAAAGCTGGTATATTTTTCTACATTCTGGCATTTCAATATCCATCAATTAAAGCAAAAGAATTAACTGCCACTGGTTTCATTGGGAAGCGGTAATGAAATTATGAGAGGCCTTTTTAATTGATGCATTTTTAATGTTAGTCTGTAAAAAGGACCTAAAGCCAAGAACTATATTTGTAGGAAGAAAAATTATGTTCCTCTTCTAGGCCAAAGGAACCTAGGCTCATTCAGGCTTTTATATCCACCCCCTTGTCTTACCTCAGTGGGAATGTGGAGAGCACATGCCTTTAGTCCCCCAAAATTTGAAATGCATGTAGATTCCCTGATCTAGATGTAGCTCGTGATGGTGCAGGGTATACTACTGTAAGTCCCTAAATTACACCTTTCTCAGTGGAACACCTAACAGATTCACGTTTCTACACTCTACATGTACTTGTTGCCCTTCAAGTTTTTAAGTAACAGCTTGTAAGAGGTACACAAGAAAAGACTCTGCTTAAAGAAGAGTTGTGAAATGTAAGGTGTTATATCTAAGGACCCACAGAAAGAGTAGCAACATGGACTGACTTCGAAGGTCACACACTGTCCCCATGTTACTCAACATGTTACTGGCAACAAAGTCAGGATTTTCCCATGACAGCTCTTAAGAGTTTTTCAACCCCAAGCTTGACAGTGCTTCACTCCACCACAGCTGCATCAGTACTAATAAATTTAACACTGTCAATCACTGTCACTTTTGAGGCCAACAGGCTTGAGGCTGCCTGTTTCTGTTGCTAGCAAAGTTTTTTTACCTCCCAAAATGGGGCAATTGCATCCATAGAGCCTTATGGGAGGTATTTGTGGTTAATATTAGTTCCCGGACAGCAGCCAACAGTTATTTGGGAAAGTACTATTTGGAACAGGTCAAAACTATGCCAGGAACTGTTACCACAATGCAGATGGCTGAGTTCCCATTGCTACGGGTATTGCCTGGTGCTATTAAACCAGTATGGGAGTAGCCTATTTTAATTAGTGCAGCAAAAGGCTTGTTCTCAATTGTGTGACGGGAAACAGAACTACAGAATACAACACAAAACACAAAATATTTTTGTAAGAATGCCTCAGCTTAACCAGTGCTTCTAAACACTGCTCTCTTCCCTGCAGCCTGATGTTTCGGGGAAGTAAGAGCTCAGGTTAACAGCCTGTTAGGAGGGTGCCATCTTATTGCTTTGTCTAAATTTTGTATTTCCTTCTGCCTAACTATTTTCAAAGAACATCAGGAGGCTGTTGTATGCAGAATAATGCTTCGCGCAATTCTTCAGCTCATCTTCTTCTTTCCTTCATATTAATTATTTTAGAGGACCATATTTTATCAGCATTTTTGATTAGCCCCTGAAGTTTTAGCAAATGAGAGTGAGATGTTGCTCTGACTGTCTGTATGTGAAATACCTATGGACACTTTGATATGCTGATTTCCTTCTGGAGATAATGCTTTCCTCTCTGGAACGTTAATTGGACTGTCATCTCTCTGACTTCCCCCATTCCCTGCAGCATGGCTTGTGTTATGCTCTACATTATTATGACTTTAGGATTAATATTATGAAAAGTACCATTCAGACAACATTTTGACAGGCTGTCATCTCAAGATGCTCTGCTGGGTTTTCATAGAAACAATACACAATGAATTAACATAGATGATTGACTTGACACAGTTTGTCTTCAGTCATATTCAGAAACCTGAGTCCCTTTCTTGTGATAGGAAAACATTATTACTGTATCACTTAATGTGGTGTAGTGGGATGTTTTCTGTACACAAAAGCAGTACACATTCTTGCTGAGAAACTTTATTTGCTTCCGCTCTTGTAAGCATCTTTTCTAATACCAAAACTGAGTATCAGTGTGCTGATCTGGGGAGAGTAATGTCTTAGCCATCCACCTCCTTTTTATGCAAGTACTGAGAACTTGTGCATACCCCAAGTCCTTCTTGTACCATCTGTAAGGAATTAAGGCATCCAGATATACCCCCAAGAGGCCAGATATTTCTTTACAGAGCTACAACCTTCTCAGATATAGTCCAGACTTTCTGTAGGAGATCTTAGTCTTTCTGGTATAGAAATAAATAGTTATTTTAGCATAGGTAGAGAAACACAATCTGCAATTTAAAACTTCAAGTTCCCAAAATTATTCTGTGCAATCTCACCACTCTACCACTGTACCACTCATCTTTCCTGAAAAGAAAAAAAAAAAAAAGTGTGTGCTTAAAGCTTGGAAAAGAAGATACTATTAATTCATTTAACCCTGACTTTGTAGGTGCTTTGTAGATCAGGGAATCTTGTGTTCTTGTGTTTCACTTGGTACTTTCTATATTGTGCCTTGGCTGAGGTTATCATAACTTCCCAGGTAATGAAGGAAAGGGAGTGAACTGGGAATGCCGAGACTCTAAAGGTATGGTTTGCTACAGTGTGAGCAAGTCCTCTGTACTTAAATAGCTAACGTGTTTTTATATTCTGTAGAGGAGCACAGAAGAACTTGTAGGTAGGTTTCTTTTCGTTTTCTGCACTTCTCCTCAATACACCCACTGACCAGCAGAACATTTTGCATCTACTCTCTGTTTCAGGACATGGAGTGAAAGATAAAACCACTTTTGACAGTCTGTTTCTGCAGTTAGTCATCATCACTATTTGGCAGACAAGGCTTTTTCTGCAAGGTTAAGTAGCTTTCTTTGCTGTTGGCATCTTCTCCCCCACAGAGTTAGATGGCTGCCCTGTCAGGAAAGTAAATCTTTGTGTTGAACTCCTCTTGAAGTACTTTCATGCTTTGCAAAGCTGTATACAGAAATAAAATTGCCTCTAACGCTACGCTTTTGAGAGAGCAAGGACTTGAATATATATGCCTGGGCATGCAGGTTAAGAAACTAATTCCTGATTACGGCATTGAAAGTCCTGCTTTTAGTATTCATGTTATTCTTTGTGACTTTGCTTATCTGTACTTGGGCTTTAAGCAATCTGGTCTGGTTGGGGGTGTCCCTGCCCATGGCAGGGGGGTTGGAATTAGATGGTCTTTAGAGTCCCTTCCAACCCAAGCTATTCTGTGATTCTGCAAAACTGTGAGAGACCTGATGCTACTTTGAAAATATGGTTTATAAGGGATGTGATTGGAAAAATAAAATTGTCCTTGCCAGAATAAGAAATGACAATGTTGTGCAATTATTTTCAGGTAAAGACAAGCTTTTTTTTTTTTTTTTGCTTTTTTTTTTTTAATGCTACAAAATGGTACCTGATTAAGTAATATGTTGTAAGGGTGCATTGTATTAACAATGAAGGAAAATGCCTTAAAATAATCTTTTAAATTACTTATCTGAGATTTATGGATCTGGTAAAAGGATTTGCAACAATTCAGTGAAGCACTTGCATTCTGATGAAGTCCAATGGTATGTGAGTTTGTATTTTAGGAGCTTTTACCATGCAGAAAGAAAGCATAGCCCCTATAGACTGCAAATATGCAAATGACAATAACTATTTGCCTAAAAAATTCTCCCAGCAAATGTCTTATCCATAATATAGGTTCTGTTTCCTCAGTCCCCTTTCATTCTGTCTGTTCCCATAACCTTTTGTTCCACCTGTGATGTTTTTCAGCAGTCACATGATAAAATGTCTAGTCTAGATTCCAAGGGTGGAATAAAAATCTGTATTTATTTTTATGGAACCACTAACAATTCTATTTGGATTGGATTTCTTTGTAGCAAAACCAATGAATTATTGAACAGATTGGATTTAGGCTTGCCAAAGAGTGATTCCTGTCAGATTGCTAATCGTGGCCCAGAATCAACAGCATGGGTAAGCAAAACTGTGGAATGTGCAATATTTTTCTGTCAACTTTCCAGGTGCTGTCAATAGTGTGATATTAGAATATTCTAATTGACTTTAATTGCCTATACGTAACTCAGAGAGAACCAAGGAGTCTTTCTGGGTGAATTGCCTACATTGTCTGTGATAAATTGGCAGAGTATCCTACATAGTAGGGGACTGCCTTTATTACTCGCCGTTCTCTCTCTGATAAATATGAGCCAGATTTATATTCTATGTTCAGATCAGAATCTTAAATGTGCTCTGTACCCATCAGTCGGTGGCAAGCTTTTATGAAATCTCAACTAGTTCATGTCAGCAGATGCTCTGCTGCATTGAAAATCTAGTCGGAAGAGCAGCTTATTTCTCACTGCATCCTAAAAGTGATTCCGTAGAATGCTTGGGGACTTTATCCCAGTTTGAATGAGCCTGGTAAGTATCAATGTAATTAGGGAATAGATAAAGTATTGCTAAAGTTTCATTATTCTAATTGCCTCAAGAAGCCTTTTGCACATCTGATTAGTCTCTCCACATATAAACCAAGCATTCCTACTGATGTAAAAACCTGCAGTGAGGAATATTAACCCTGAAGACAGAAATCTTCCCCTTTAGGGGGGTTTGAAACTGGGAGATGACAAAGCAGGCAGTCAAGTAGACGGAAATTATTGTTACAATGGTCCCAAGTCAGCAAAACTTGGAAATATCTAATCTGGGTAATCCTCTGTTGTATACAACCTTGAACACCAACAGCTGTGTAAGGGATGTAAAAATTTGCCTGCATGTTTCCTCAGAAGCCTTGGAAATGTGCAAAACCCTCTCACTAGAGAAATTGCTCCAAACAATATACAACAGCTCTGTCTTGCTTCTAGTATCTCTTCCTGATTTTCAGTTGCTTGAAGAGGGAAGGTGTTACTGAAAGTAGGTTCCTTTCCCCTTTGATTCCCCAGGTCATTTGATGTCTCTGAAAAACAAGGAGAAATCTTAGCACATGTGAGCAGATTTATAGCTTGAAGGAGCCAACTTCTGCTCAGCAGTGCTGGGTCCTCTGGATTTAATTGTAACAGAGTGGCTTTCTGACTGTCTTTTGTAGTCCTGAGTAGACAAGCAAGATAAAGGACTATGGGAAGGGAGAAAAGATGTTTTGAAACTCCTTCTACCTCCCTCTGAAGCATCCCATGCTCTGAATGGTGAGGAGCTTGTTCTTTAATAGGGAAAACCCAGCTCCACAGCCTTTCATACGGTGTGAACATGGAACTGTGAACATAAGTGAGCTCATGGCCCTGAGACTGACTTGGATTTCAGCATTTTAGTGTGGTGTCTGCATGTCTGTGGAGAAGTGGGTGGATGCCTAAAGTAACACTTAATTGTTTCAGACATACCAGTGTACCTGTAGCTTTTGCCTTCTACTTGACCTACATACACCTGCCTTTCTAGTTGCAGGTTTTGAGGAATTTCTTAGTAAGTTATGCTGAATTACATACCACAGTTCATCTTTTGCTTAACCAGTATCAAAGCAGATAAAATTCATAATTTTTCTGTACTGTTCTTTACTAATACCATCTGATACCTGTCTTTTGTGTGGCAGCATTTCTATACCTTTGTGAATCAATTTATCACTCGCTTATAATGCAGCAATACAGTTAGCAAGACCTCAACCAACTTGGATGAGGTACGGTCTATAGGCATACACACACCCTCTGTGCTCTGCATAAGGAATCTGAAGCACCTAACCAATGAGTTGTTATCTAAATAAACTTGGCATAGTACCAAAAGGCTAAACCACTGGCGAATCTTACACTCTAATTTTGATGTTATCTCGGATCTGTCTCCTTTGTCTGGAGTAACTAAAACATTCAGAAGCAATGTATTTGAATCTGGGATGTGTGATAAAACTACGAAGTGCCTGATATGCATGTTAAAAGAGGGGAAAAAAAAAAATATATATATATACATGTATTTTTTATTTAAAGTTATTGCTCTAAAACAAATCTGGGACAATTCCATGTTGACTGATTTTCTTCCCTTGCAGCATTTCTTTGATAGTGATACTAATTCAGTACATCTAGTTCAAATTTCAGTGTCAGATATTACTTGATGCATGTGAACAAATTTGCCTTCTTTGGAGTGATTCTGTCATCGGTGACTTTTTTGGCCTACTTATTTAATCAAGCTCATAAGTAATTTTAATCCTGTCTTTCAAAGTGTTACCAATCCTGTGTAGATTTTTATTGTCTTCCAACTTGATTAACATACACTCCACACAATTCTCCAAGCCATTACGGAGAGTAATGAATAATACTGGACCCAGAATGAGTCTCCCAGGACAGATGTAACAACTCCTCCCAGCTCAAAATTGAGCTATTAATAATTGCTTTCTCTATTCAGTCTTTTTAGCAAATTATGTGCCTGTCGTTTTAATGGTGTCATTCTGCACACATATATCAAGTTTCGAGAACATTGTGTAGACCTGCAACAAATTCCTCACTAAAGTCAAACCTGCACACTTCTTGTATTATATTATACTGGCTCATTATTTAGTGTGCTACGCTCTGTCCCTGCTCAAAGACTTTACAGTATAAGTTCCTAAGGATCCTATAAGATCCTAATGCTATGCTGGCCCTTTGCAGACAGCTACAGCTTATGAAAGACCAGGGCTAATCACTGTAATGGAAATTTACACAGTTGAATACTTTATTCACGATGTCTGGTTCAGATTTTCAGTTCTCTTGGCTGCCACCCAACTAATATAGTAAGCTTGATCTCTCAGCTTCTGTTGCCCTATGACCACACATCCCTTTCTGATATTCCTATGGAAATAATCCGGGTTTCCCCTCTGCTACCAGTCCTCCCTTCTGCTTTGTTATCTTGGTAACACTTCCGGTGTTTTTCTGTCTTCCCACAACACCCCACCTCACTGTCGTATATCCTGATTGTGTTTTCTGATTGCTCAAGGTAACTTCATGCTTGCCACTGGGACAAGGAATAGAACGTGCTGTGGCTGCTTTGTTGTGATGTGCAGCTGAACATTCAGCCAAACTGAATGCCTGAAAGGTTTTAGACCACTCCTTGGTTAAATTCTAGTCTTCAGTTTGATCAGTTTTTTAAGTAACTTGAATCCTTCAAATAGTTTTCTTTTGTTAATAACCTGTAAAAAGATTTGGGAATGAGGTCTGGGATGTTGATCCTCCCTCTCCCCACACCAATATGTGTATATTCTCAGCTGAACAATAGGCTACAAGCCATTCTTATAAGCAAGCTCTTCAAGAGAATGAAAACAGAAGATTAGAGGAAATGAAGCAAGAACAACAGAGGAAGATAATTATACATTATCAGTTTGCATATTGTATCATTTTTGCATGCTGTGAAACCAATTAAATGCATTGATTACTTGTAGCCTACGCACACAACTTCTCTATAACGAAAGTGTTTTTAGTCACTGTTTTCAAATATTGTGAGAGAGATGAGCGAAGTTGTAAAATTTGGACAGAGTTATCTTCTGGGTTTCTGGCTATTTGTGTCTGGATGACTAGCTCCTGTTTGCCTCTCCATTTGAACAACTGTGCAGAGCATTTTTTGGATTGTGGTGCACAATTTCATAGTCTAAGGAAACCAATTTACTCTCTTTCAGGCAGAAGTAATCTTACTGAGATATTTATGATTTCAGATTCTCAATAGTCTCTTTCTAGAGAATAGAGGCCTGTGCACCCTGCCATCCCAAATGAGTATGTGGAAGCACTCAGATTTGCTATCAAGTCTACACTTGCTAACCACCTAAATGAAGTTTTGAATTGCCTAAAAAGAGGGCATGCCATAACTACAGGTTTGAACTCCATCTTCTACATGTACAGCATGCATTGCCTGAAATGCATCTGAACCACTGCAATCCCTCTGGCATGGTTTTGGGTACTAGATCCACTTAAAGCTCATCTATGCCAGGCAATAGCACTGTAGTAAGTTGTCTTTCTTGGCTCCAGGTCTAACTGTGCAAGTGTGCGGAAGGCAGCATTGACTGCAAAAAGATATTAGCAAATAGAATCACAGAATGGTTTGGGTTAGAACAGGCCTTAAAAACTATCTAGTTCCAACCCCCCTGCCATGGGCAGGGACACCTCCCACCAGACCAGGTTGCCCAAAGCCCCATCCAGCCTGGCCTTGAGCACCTCCAGGGACGGGGCAGCCACAACTTATCTGGGCCACCTGTGTCAGTGCCTCACAACCCTCTGAGTGAAAAATTTATTCCTAACATCTAATCTAAATCTCCCCTCTTTTAGTTTAAAGCCATTCCCCCTTGTCCTATCACTACACTCCCTGGTAAAGAGTGTCTCCCCAGCTTTCTTGTAGTCTCCCTTTAGGTACTGGAAGGCCACTATACGGTCTTCCCAAAGCCTTCTTTTCTCTAACTGAGGCTCTACTTATGCATCTGCTGTTACTAATACCCAAATTAATGTTAAACTATTTCCCCAGTAGTAGACTCGTTGGTAGCACAACCAGTTCCATATGGTGAGTTTCTGATAGAGCTGGACAAGTGACTGAGCCCTCCTCACGGCTTTCTTTCTCTAAATGTTGAGCATAATCGTGCTCCTTTCATAGCAACCTGGATGCTGGAGACAAAAGGTTGGGGTAGGGAAGGAGACTCTTAATTGCTTTCTCACAGGTACATCCTTATTCCTAGAAACTATACGGAGGAAAAATCTTTGAATGCTAGTCCTGTTCGGCATAAAGCCTGTAGCTGTTGTATTCTTTATGTTTATCCTTCCATGGATAAAATAAATAAAACTGTGGATTAGCATGCCCCTTCTTTATTTGCCTTGGTTTAAGGGACTTGTGTAGAGCTTTAGACTCCACACTGATTTCCATAGATTAGGAAGAAGCTGTGGACTGCCTCTAAGTCTGCTGTTTCTTAGTACACACTTCCAGTGCTCCTTGCCTTCAACATTGCTATTATCTACTGTGCAGAGTAATGCACTACGTATAAACCTACTGTAAATAATATGCATTTTAAAGGCTCCAATAATTGTCCCTCAGATTTATGTTGGCTCATTTCTACTTCAAACCAATATTTATTAAAGTAATTGTGAATTCTGTCCTGTGTGCACCTCCTAGCACAGTGTAACTATAAAACGAATAGGTATTGTCAGTTGCATTTTTTTTTTCAGAACAGGTTTTAGTATGTATTGCTTGACTTAAAAATATTCAGTACACTTTGAACACCGCATCATATACGTGCAATATATTTCAGCACATTACTCCAAGAGAGGACTCAGCATATTGGAAAGTCAGATACCGGGTTTTAATTTTCAGGTTGAATAGTTATTTAAAACAGTGAAAATTAAGGTTGGCTTTTTTATTTCTTAATTCTGTTTCTTCTTTTAAGGCTAGACAAATATTGATACACAACACATTCACAGTTATTGATTTTGTTCACACATTTATTGCATAGTTTTTATTTAATGTTCCACTTAAATTGATTTTTTTTTTTAACTTTTGTAGTTCCATTCAGTTATTGAAGCTTTTATCTAACCGCATCATTTTATTTTACTTCCTATGCCTACTGCTACTCAGTTGCTATGGAAAATATGAAGGATGGGTCCGTTCCCATCCATTCCCCCTGACCCTGCAAGCCAAATTCTTTGCAGGAAAATCTGCATCTTCAGTCCTTGGGTGCACTGCAGGGAGCAACAGATAGACAAACAAGCACATGTGCAAAGCACAGTCATACAAGCTGTGTTTCCTTAGCAGTCCCAGCTACAATTGTATAAGCAAACTCTCCTCTCCAGAGAAGTCCCTTTGACACTGTTTATATAACTCAATACTGTGCGATGTAAGGATTGTAGGCTGTTGCAACACTGGGAGCTTGCACATGCTTTCACCACACCAGTAGGCACCATTTGCCCTTCCCTCATGCTAGGGGGAGTCCCAGGGAGATGGAGGTGATCACCGTGGCACATGCTCTTGTTGGCTTCTCACGCTCCACAGAGGCAGGAGGCAAGGGGCATGTCTCCGTCATACCCAACAGGCTGAGTCTGCTCCTGCTAGATGACTCCAGTTTTCTTCCCCTTGGACCTGCTGGGAAATTCAAACCTGGGGGTTGGGGAAGAGGAAGCTGAAGGTCTGCTCCTTACTGCATTAGGAAAGCTTCCTTAGAGTATTTTGGAGGGCAGAGGAGCAGCAGGCACTTGGGTAGGAGCACAGGCAGGGTTGTGTGCCTCTGCCTCATACTGTATGGCCAACTGGAGCTAATGGGGGCTCGCTATGCTTAGGAACGGTGTTTGTCTGGAAGAAAAGGACTAGGTTAGAGAGGCAAATCAGAGAATCACAGAATGGTTCAGATTGGAAGGGACCTTAAAGACCACCCAGTTCCAAGCCCCCCGCCATACGCAGCGACACCTCCCACCAGAGCAGGTTGCCCAAAGCGCCATCCAGCCTGGCCTTGGACACCTCCACGGATGGGGCAGCCACAGCTTCTCTGGGCAACCTGTGCCAGGGCCTCACCACCCTCACAGTGAAGAATTTCCTCCTAACATCTAATCTAAATCTCCCCTCTTTTAGTTTAAAACCATTCCCCCTTGTCCTGTCATTATCTGCCCATGTAAAAAGCTTGTGTTCAGGCTGGTGTCTTCAAATATAGGACTGTAGCTGTCTGAATTCACTTATATCCAGTCCAGTGCAATGCTGAACAGAAAAAGGAGCTCAGTTTTGCACCCCATGCTGTCATGTAAATAAAATGCTGCTGAGTGAAATTGCAGGAATGACACATAGCTCTAGGTGAAGTTAATGCCACATGGAATTCATTGGGTTTTCAACATAGGCACGTTAACTAGAAGTAAGTTAATTTTTTGTTTTTGTTTTAGTTTTTCACTTTTATCATTCCCAGGCTCAATTAAAGGAATCAAAACAAAAGCAGGAGGAGGAAGCCAGGACAAGAGCACTTCAAAATGAACAAAGGAGGTATGATGCAAAAACTCATGGTATACTTTAATTTATTTTATATCTGGAAAGGGTCTCAAAATTGCAGGCATTCATGCTTAAGAAAATTATTACAGTGAGGAATCCTGACCTAGCCTCTGGTTTAACATCACCTTCAGATAAACCACTGATATCCATCATTACAGCTGCTCACAGTAATGCAGTACAACCCAGAGTGTCTTGTTCACTTTATTTTATCAGCACAGGATATAGCGTGGGACAGAAACTATTAGTAGTTTCATGAAAACTTAAAGCCAGTTGGGGAAAAATATATATATATGTATATATTTGTATATATATACACATATATATGTAATATTATTTTGTAATAGGCTACTTTGTTCACACAACTTTTTTGCAGTTGACTGTCATTGAAGCTAACAGACAGAGCTAAGCATGGGATTAGATACTGATACCTGCAGTACAGCAAGGCTTTCTGCTGCTGTGGTGCTTCATGTCCCAGGCTGTGCCCACTGCTGCACTGTGTTCTGATCTTGCAGTTCTGTCACTTAAATGACTTTTCATTATCTTGAAGCTCAGCTTTTTTCTTAGCTTTATTTTTATTTTTCTGCAGGTATAAAGAAATAGCCCTCAGAACTGTTTTTTTTTTTTTTTTTTTTAAAGCAACCTTTTTTTTTATAGTTAGGTAAATTTTAAAAAATTATTTCTGTAGGAAACCACTTTCTGTACAGTTTTCATTGCTTTTTATTTCTCCAGCAAAGATATTGGGATAATTACCCATAGAAGTTAATGAAGGATTTTCAGTTGAGTCTATCTCGTGTCCCCAGATAGAAATAATCCAGTACCTTGCATTTTGCATCCTTTGTGCAAAGAGCATTGTAAAACACTGAAACAACAGTCATGTCTAAGCATGTGTGTCAGTCTTAAGCATTAATAAGGATAAAAAGAAACAGTTTTCAGATGGTTTGAAAATATTTGGAACAGATGGAGGGAAACTGCATCTGTCTGTATGCATGCGTTGCAGATTGATAAAGCAGTATAAGAAAATGCTAGAGTTGCTTTCAGAGCTGGATGGCTGGGAAAGTTGTCAGGTATACAACTGGTCTCCGTTAGGAAGAAGCCTAAGTGTTTTGTTTTTTTTTTTTTTCATTAGGAAATCAGAACTTGTAGAAACTAGTATAATGAAAGCTGAAAGACTACCTAAGGTGAATTGTTGAAATAGCTAACCTCGCTGATCAAGTGAGTGGTATGCAGGATGACTTTCTAGAGAGAATTTTGGGCCATTTCTCACAAAAGCCAAGGTATGCCTTTTAATCATGATGGATTGATCACAGGATAAGAATACACCTCGTGAATTGAAAATGAAAGCTACCCTATCTCATGCCAGGCTGTGGTTATTCAACACAGGCTTGAAAAGCATAGAATGATGTGCATTTAACTGGGAATAGGGAAAGCTGCTCACAGAATGTTAAATTTCAAGAGTTTGTGAACTCCTCAGCTATCTTCAATCAGTATTCATTTTTAATTATATTTTAAGGGTAAATAATGCTTTCCTAGACCGACTCCAGAACAAAGCACAGACTAATAGCATCTGCCAACCTGGATATTCTGGGAGTCTGGACTACCTCAGTAATGGTGCCTGGGTAAGTTTTTGGGTACAGAATATGAAAGCAACGGGATTGTTTAAAAATTGACTTTTTCCCATACACTATTATGTGTCTGTGTGTGATTAGCCTGCCTGGCAGTCTTGGCTGGCTGCCTACAGTAGCTTTTTAAGAAGAAAACCTGTCTATAATATAAGCTGTTCAAATGGGAGGAGGGAGTAACAGCTGCTCTTGCAGCAGAACTCTGTTTCTTTGCATGGAAGGTAGTGCAAGGAACCGAATCCAATGTACTTCCTGAAGTTCAGAACAAGGGTAGTGAAATTGTATGGGGTTTTTGGAAAGTCTTTAAATGAAAGATGTTTGGAAAGGCTGTAAACGCTTTAATATGTTATTGAAAGTGGAGGAGGGAAATCTCATTTCTGTTCATCTCTTCCTGTATAAAATTATGGTAAGGAAGAACCAACTGCATCTAATTGAAAATATATAGTATTTGTCAGTTTTTTTCTGAAGAAAAGGTATCTTGACTGGAGCCTATTAAATAGCCAGTACTAAGTACTGTGGTTTTTTTTCAGCTGTCCTAATGAGGCATTAATATGACTTATTTAGAATTGCTTCAGTGATCAAAAAACAAACAAACCAAAAAAAACTGCAGTATTCTCACCATGAAAATTTCCATTAGGGTGAAATTCCATTGCTGAGAGGACTACAGTGTAGAAATGGAAGATTTTCAAAGACTGAGCAACAAAATGATATGAGTCTAAGAGGACTGAGTGTATGTGCCAGCGTAGGGAAAACTGTCTAGAAGATAACCAGAAGAAAAGCTTGAGGTGGATTGCTTGGACTGTTTGGTGTGGATTTAGATCTTGGCAGATGAATGCCAGGAAAACCTGGGCATCTATAAAATCTGGGAATGATAGAGAAGAAGATAGTGTTGCCGCTGGAGTTTACCAGATACTGAAAATGGAAAAGGAGTCTCAATCCCTTCAAGCTTTAGGCAAGCCCCAAGCTACGGCAGAAGGCTCAGGAACCCCAGGCTGAAGCCACCTCTGTGCACAGCAGTTCCCTTGGACTTGCTGAGGCAAACTCTACATGGCAGGCCTGAATGATTTTTTTGTAAGTAGCAGTGTTAGACTTCAGGTAGGACAGAGGTAACTAATACCTAGTAAGATGCAAAAGGTAAAATCTGCTGGAGGGGGCCTGGTTAACCAAGGCAACAAAGGTAGAAATAATTCTTTTTATTTCACTTTGTGTCCTTTATCCCAATGTGTAAACTGTTTCCTGACAAAAGAAGGTCTATAACAACCAACAGTCTCAATATCTGAACTCCAGCATCTCCACCAGAGCATCTGCTGTCACCACCTAAAACTTCTGCACTGTCTTCAGAAGGCGCAGGGTTTTGCCTTTCGTTAGTTGCCATACGTCCTCTTCCCTACGGCAGGTGTTAGTGCCACCGCATGCAGCCCAGGCAGAGTTTTAACAGCAGACAGCTCTGTAATGTCCCCAGCCAATTTATGTTTTTCTTTTTTTTTTTAACAAATATATATATTCAAAGAATACATCAACATAATTAACAACAAAACCCTGTGTGCAGAAGTGATAAATTTCCTACTCTGGATGTTTACTTAATGGTTCCCAAGGAGCCTGCCTTCTGTTGCATAATGCTAGATTATCCATTTTTCCTGTATGCCACAATATGAAATGTTCAGAAGACTGAGCAAAGCAGGGAAAGAATAAAGTATGAAAGAGTATGTCATCAAGGAGAGAAATTAAAATGAATTTTGGTAACAAGAGCAAGAAAGAAAAATCTCTCTCAAACGGTAGGCTGGAGGCTGCAGCCTTGGTGTCTTTGATTATATTGAGGCTCTTCTCCGTTCCCTTGGGATTTTAAGCAAAAAGAGATGAACTCCAAGAGTGGCTTACAAGTCATGTCGTCTGCAACATGGTGTTTTGCATTACAAGGTTGCTAACTGAAGGAGGTCAGAGCATATACTAAGATTAAGAGAAAAGAAAAAGGTTCCCAAAGTTGAGACCTGCAGGTAATTTTTGAGCGTACTCCTTCCTTGTAGTTGCACTGAAGAGGAAATATTTGTTCTTCCCTGGTTCTTTTTTTTTTTTCTTTTTTTTTCTGATTGAACTCTTCACAGTCACAAATGCTTCACGCTTACAGAAACTGAACATTGCACCGTTATCAATATACCTGCTGTATTTTTCGTTATTACTTCTATTAGCCTGGTTTCCTAAGGAAATGAAGTTTGTATGATCATGCTGTCTGTCTGCACGTAATTAGGTTTTCAACCTGCTGGCCGGTCTTAGATGAATTTGAAAGGGAGTATAAGTCTCAAAGATAATTAAGTTTCCATTTGTTCCATGAAAAGCAGTGGCTAGGCAGATAGCAGAAGCTGGGCAGTGGCTGGGTATCATGAGGGACATAAAAAGGAAGGGGAAGGTAAATTTGTTCTGTGTGTTTGGCCAGGGGAGAAGAGAGCAGTTGCACCGCCCAATAGTCCACCAACTGATAATAAACCAGTTCTTCTGCCTTCCAGACATCTTGCGTTTTATTAGGAATATTTATATCCTGTTATTTCAACAAGTATCTTCATGAAAGTAGTCTTTTCTCCCTTTTTGGTTATAAATGCCAGAGCGCTCTCTGGGTGGTTGTGTGGTTTGCTTTTTTAATGGGAAGACAAATTAATGAATTTCTACTTCTCTCTGTTGAGGTACTGCACCCTTGAGAGAGAAATGAGTCTTCTTGTATGCTACCAAGAAAATGTTGATGTCCTTTGTGCTGCCATTGTCTCTAACATAAGTACAAACATTCTAGGATAGGAGGGAAAAAATAATGGTTGTCATATCAACATCAAAGTTTAATCAATAAGATTTAATCTTTACTCAGCTGGGGCCTATAAGTGAGACAATATCCGTTCACTATAGTGGCACAAATGATCAGTTTTATTTAAATACAAAAACACTTCTATTTTTACAAAAGAATAACTTTAAAATAATGGCACATTTTTATATTCACTCCCCTGTGAGATTTGCCCATGCTCAGGCACTAAGGGATTTGCACAGACCACGTGCTAATGCAAGGGAAGCCTGTAACAGAGCCCTTGTTTATTTTTTGGGTCTCTGTCAAGGACACTATTGTCTATTCTATTTATGGGGAGAGGTCACATACTGAATAGGTGAAATTTATATGTCTACTCTTCTTTAATGAAGTACTGGATGTCTTGTTGCAACTCTCTGAGCTACAGTAAACCCAGAATCTAGAAGGCAATGTGACATATTGCACCTTCATGTTTCATGCCTCCATTACACCCTGTGTCATGCATATGAATGAGAAATGCTCTTTCAGATGCTGACTCTGCTCTTTCAGTTGATGCATAATTCTAGATATTTAGAGGGGGAAACAACTATGCACTGAATACACAGGTGCAATGCGACAGGAAACCACATTGTGTTTCTTTCCCCTGCACGGGACAGGAACTAAGAGGATGCAGGACAAAACTAACATGGTTTGGGGATAAAACTATGTTAAATGAGCATGGTTTGTGGATTAGCACTTGGTTTAGATCTTGCAGCATGCTCCATGGAAATTTTACTTTGGAGTCTTAACCAGATTTACACTATTTGCTAGGAAACTGAGAGGGAGCATATCATCATGGAGGTTTCACACCAATGGGAAGCTAACCTCCACAATGCCACTTCCTCACTCGCCCTCCTCAAAACAGGAGGGGGAGAAAGAAAGCTCATGGACTGAGATAAGGACAGGGAGATCACTTACCAATTACCATCATGGGCAAAACAAATTCAATGTAGTGCGATTAAGGTAATTTATTGCCTATGGCTAATAACTGACTAGAGCAGTAAGAAACTAAAAGCAAACTAAAAACACCTTCCCCCCCATCCACCCTCTTCTATGTCCCCCCTGGGCAGTGCAGGGGAACAGAGAATGGGGGCTGCGGTCAGACCCTGATGCTTCGTCTCCACCGCTCCTTCATGGTCACTCTCTGCTCCTGCTCAACGTGGGGTCCCTCCCACGGGATGCCTCCTGAACTGAGCCTGCGGGGGCTGCCCACAGGCAGCAGCTCTTCAAGACCTGCTCCAACATGGGTCTGTACCACGGGGTCCATCCGTCAGGAGCAAACTGCTCCAGCACGGGTCCCCCACAGGCAGCAGCTGCCCCCAGACGCCCTGCTCCTCTCCACGGGCTGCAGCTCCGGCCCGGGGCCTGCTCCTGCGGGGACTCTCCATGAGCCGCAGCCTCCTCCAGGCCACATCCACCTGCTCCACCGGGGGCTCCTCCACGGGCTGCAGCGTGGAGATCTGCTCCATGCGGGACCCATGGGCTGCAGGGGGCAGCCTGCTCCACCAGGGGCCTCTCCACAGGCCCCAGGGGAACTGCTGCTGTGTGCCTGGAGCACCACCTCCTGCCCTCCTGCTGCACTGACCTTGGGGGCTGCAGGGCTGCTTCTCCCTCCTTGCTCTCCCAGCTGCTGTTGTGCAGCAGTTTTCTGTTTCCCTTTCTTCAATCTGCTCTCCCAGATGCCCACCCAGCATCACTCCCTAGCTCAGCTCTGGCCACTGGCAGGTCCCTTTTGGAGCTGGCTGGATCTGGCTCTGAGCTACTCACAGAGGCCACCCCTGCAGCCCCCCCAGCTGCTACAAAAATCCTTGTCACGTAAACCCAATACAGTCATGTAGTTTTACTGTTGCACAGCAAAGAAGAATCATAGCTCTAAAGTCAATGAAGTTACAAGGCTGGCATGCATGCCATTGTTTTCCATACACAATCAGTCTTTAATACAGACTTTATTGAGCTTTTACGTGTGTAGAGTTACGCTGAAAATGCTGGTCTCCCAGGAGAAAGAAAAATATTTTATTTAACATGGGAATATTTGGAACAGAGTATTTATATGAGAAGGCTCCAGAGTGCCATCCACAATGGCTAAATTTGTTTTAGCAAACAAAGACTGTTGTTTAGACTGTTGTTTAGACTGTTGTTTTCTATCTTAGCTTTAGCCTGGTTAGTCTAAAGGTTTTTTTTTTTTTTTAAACTGTTTTGTTGCAGTTGTTTAGAGTAATGGGATAGTCTTTCCTGGCAGAATGATGAAGGAAAAAAAAAAAAAAAACACTCAGCAGAAGTACTGGTACTGATATAGGGACCTAAGATGAGTAGATCCAGGCATGCTGTAGCTGAGTTTAATGACTTCTCTGATGAGGCAGTCAAACAGCATATGCAGATGTGTTCTGCCTGGCTTGACTGAGCTCAATCATACTTTCTTTTGAAAATCTCATCCTCAAAGAGAATAGTGGTAGTCTGGGGAGGAGCAGAAGAAACCTCTCACTCTTACAAACTCTGTATGACCAAGACAGGATCAAGACATCTAAAGATATTTGGAACACTTCTAGATTGACTTTTTTTCAGCAAAATCAAAATATGTTTATCTCCTGAGTCAATACATCCCACTATTCATATGCAATTCAAATCAAATAAATATTTATTACTGGAACTGGAATCTTGCAGAAGGGCTTATTATTTTAAACGGAGCTTCAAAAGACAGGAAAGGGCACCAAGTAACCAGGAAAGACACACGTAGCTGGATAACCATAATTCCTGGCATAAATGTCTCATTGTACTGTACTGCATATTGAACTATACTAATGCATTTTTTTTTCTAGGGGTCAAACTACTTGGAATAAAGGATCAACGTTACTAAAAGGTAAGAATAACGAATTTGTTAGTTCTTGTTAGTGTGGTGATTTTACTCAGCTGGGTAGCTGAGCTCCACCACAGCTGCTCTCTCACTCCCTCTCCTCAAAGGGCAAGGGGGAGAAAATACAATGGAAAGGGCTAAAGGATTGAGATAAGGACAGGGAGATCACTCAACAATTACTCACAGGCAAAACAGACTCAGAGTGAGGAGTTTAATATAATTTATTGCTTATCACTAACAAGCTAGAGCAGTGAGAAACTAAAAGCAAACAAAAAACACTTTCCCCCCATCCCCACTCTTCCACCTCCTTTCCCCGAGCGGTGCAGGGGAACGGGGAATGAAGGCTGCGGTCAGTCCCTGACGCTTTGTGTCTGCTGCTCCCTCACCATTGCTCTCTGCCCCTGCTCCACGTGGGGTCTCTCCCATGAAATTCTGTTACCCCCAGATCCCCTGCTCCTGCGTGGGCTCCTCTCCACGGGCTGCAGCTCCGGCCCGGGGCCTGCTCCTGCAGGGGGCTCTCCATGGGCAGCAGCCTCCTCCAGGCCACATCCACCTGCTCCACTGGGGGCTCCTCCACGGGCTGCAGCGTGGAGATCTGCTCCATGCGGGACCCATGGGCTGCAGGGGGACAGCCTGCTCCACCAGGGGCCTCTCCACAGGCCGCAGGGGAACTGCTGCTGCCTGTCTGGAGCACCTCCTGCCCTCCTGCTGCACCTTCTGCCCTCCTGCTGCACTGACCTTGGGGGCTGCAGGGCTGCTTCTCCCTCCTTGCTCTCTCAGTTGCTGTTGCGCTGAAGGTTTTTTGTTTCTCCTTTTCTTCAATCTGCTCTCCCAGATGCCCAGTGTTGCTCATGGCTTGGTTCTGGCCAGCAGGAGGTCCCTTTTGGAGCTGGCTGGAGCTGGCTCTGATCTGACATAGGGCAGCTGCTGGGCTCTGCTTCCAGAGGCCACACCTGAAGCCCCCTGCTACCAAAACCTTGCCATGTAAACCCTATACATTTAGTACCAAAGCTGGTATTCATTTTGTTTCATCTTGACATTTCAGTATGACAGCTTGTGTGGTTTGATTCTATAGTATTATGAAAGGACATCTTAAAAACTTTCCAACTGTGTGCATGGGTCTATGCGAAGCACATACCAAATCTTAAACTCCTTCTCTCTTAAAGAACTGTAGAATGTTTATATCAAGTCAGAGGAAACTCTGATGCCGCTGAAAGTGTTCACTCAGGGTGTGGTGATATTTGGTGCTAAAACCTCAATAAAGTCACATTCTCTATGTTGTGGACTGTGAGTGGATACCTCTGGGCAGCTGAGAAGTGTGGCTGTAAATGCAGAAAGTAATTCTGCAAACTTTCAGTGGTTGTAAGTGAAAGACTACAACTTTGTTGTGGGCTGCAGTCTTCCTGCTGTTTCCCATGTTCAAAAAGGGAGACTATTTGTATCAGTAGAGGCTGTGAAAAAAAAAAATGACAGTATTGCATCAGAAAAATGAGGTCCTCTGTTTTCACATGACCTTTTCATAAGCCTCACTGAACCCATGTTCTTTTCTGAAAGGGGTTCCCTGCCCTAATTCCCAGTTCTGATTTAAAGATTTGTCCAGAACCTTTACTTTTAGGCTTGGGGACTTTTGATGCAGGTTCAGGTTGTGACACGCATTACTCTTGCCTTAGGAAATGACTGATAACTCCTTTTTGGAAACCTAGGATTTTTAAAGAGAAATTAAAAAAATAACAATTTAAAAGCCCTTCTCTTTTAGACATGAATTGACATATTCTTAATTTCTTATACAACTTTATTCCTCATTTTCTGCTCCAACAGTAGTTTTAGTTAATATTTTCATAGCAGGGTTGTATCCTAAAGGTAGTATCTAAATAATACAGTTGGCCTCCCGTGAGTCATCTTTTCAGTTTTATGAGGAGTAGAATTGTTATTAAAAATTAACTCAAATTCACCAAAGAAAGTGCAATAAGTAGATAAAGGCAATTCCCCACAGGGGTAGAAATGACCATCTTTTGCAGCCCAAAATACTATAAAGATTTGTAAACTTTGGGCTGCTGAAGGAGTTCAACATATTGGGTTCTTTGTTGTTTTACTCAGTATCTACATTACCACTGATATATTTACATATGAACCGTATAAGAATTATGGATGGATATACTTTTTAAATCCTTGTATTACTGTTGTTTTTAAAACCCATTTCAGCTTGCTACATTAATATATTGCTCAAAGACTTATTAATATGTCTGCAGATAATTAGAATGTTTTGTGAATTAAATTTACAAAAAGATAGAAATCCCTTCATGAGTGCTTTACATAATTAAAAGCTAAAACCTGTCACAAAAAGGGAGACTTTATTTTCCAGTGGACTTAATCCTAGGGTAGTATGACTTTGATTTTTGTTTTTGCTGCAAAAGATAATTTTTAATTCTGTTTTCTCCCTCTTGTTACAGGGTACTGGAGAAATATTCACTTTTATCTGGTCTTGGCCAAATGACCTTGTAAAAGCTCCAAGAAAGAGCTCTTTTATCATTGTGATTTTTTTTTTCCTACCCTGACTTCAACTTCGCACCCACTTCATGAGCGATCTGCATAGACTGGTTTCTAGCTGTCATAATTCATGCATATTTGAAGCAGTTGATTGTGAAAGTCCTATTTAATTTTTAATAAGTGAATGCATCTTTTTTTTTTTTTTCCTCCCTTAAATTGTTTTGCCTTTTGCAGAATGCAATTATCCCAGTCTTTGGGATCTCAGAAAAAGAAGACATTAGTGGTTGCAAAAGCTGCAGGAATATCTATGTTTACTTCCTGCTGTATCCAGCAAAAAAACTTCTAGAGACTTAAACTGGAAAAACAGTGCTTTCTTTTGGGGACAGGGGATAGGAGAACTGCTGCTTTGGGTTTTTTGTTTTTGGGGGGTTTGGAGGGACTTTTTCCATTGTATTAAGTAGAGACTCAAGGAGAAACAAGTGTGTGTATTGTTGTGTATTGTAGATGAATTCTTCTAAACACATTTTTAGAAAAATACGACACATGAAAGAAATAAAACTTTAACACTGAAAACTTCGTCACAGTATTTGATCTCTCACATCTTTTGTGATATATCAGCTTTTCACTTTACCTGTTTTACCGTGATAACTTTCTGTTACATGAATGGGGAAAAGTACTACAAGGTTAGTTTTTTACTTTTTCTCTGTAGTCTAAAGGAATTGAATTTATATATCCCTCTTTCTACAAACAACATTTTAATACTTTCCAAAAGGCAGTTGCACAACCTAGATATTTCTAATGAAAAAAGAAGCGTCCACAGTATGTTAGATAAACCATGCAGACAAGAAGTATCCACTGCATTTGCAAGTACATCTTATGCAAAGTTAAAAGTTTCTCGAACAAATATTTTTTTTGGAGTGTACAGGCATGCCATGATATTTTCCCACCATCCTTGTAATATGGTAATTTCATAATGGATCACCTGATGTTTTCTTCTGAACCTGGCATGTTGCCGTGTTTTCTTTCTCCTCTGGGATTCTCTGCAGTTGCTCTTGGTTATCTCTGCCTCAGAGAATTACTCTAGCTTCTCATATTGCTAGCTAGCTGAGTTAATTCAGAGTGCCAGAGGTCTTGATAATGCTCTATGGTTTAACCTTTCTTCAAGCACCTGACATTGGGAAACTTCCTTAGGAAGACTTCTGCATTCCTACAGAATGACACTTGATTTCAAATGGTACTTCACTCTGCTATTGGACTGCTGCTTTGAAAATTAAATTCACATCTCCTTCCAAGAATGCCCTCACCCAACCTGCTTTGGTAGATATCAGGTCTGGGGCTAGATGTCTGCAGAGTGGCATATATGTACATGCATGCACATATATTTTAAAGGAAATGTCTAGATCCTTGTACTGTATTCTGATCATACTAAGTCTTGCAGGTAGTCTTTTTGAAGTTGTGAACCTGCAGCTTTCCATGCTTGGAGTACCATACCTCTAGACCACACTGAGAAAGGCTGAGTGGAAGTGGCTGTGGTCACTGAGAAGTTAAAATTCAGTGTGGTCATGTTGCTGTGTTTCTATTTCCAAAGAAAAATAAGAACTTTTTATTAACCTGCTACTTTCACATTCAGGAACAGTGATGGCAAGTCACCTTGAATAACCTCTTCCATTAAGCTTGTCTACTTTCTTTTGGCTGTCTTCGAAGATGAAACTGGATCACAATCTTCAAAGTGCTTCCCCTTATCCAGCATTTCAATCTCTTATTTGAAATGCTCTCTACAAAGTTTAACTATTATTTCAGACATTAACTATTCCAGCCGTTTTTATTGTCAAAGTATCTGAATTTTCCCTCTTCTATCTTTCTGAGCAGAACAAACAAATCTATATGAACAGTGAAATGTCTTTGAGAACCATGGCCTGCAATGGAAATGATAAGAAGTCACATTTATCCACAAATTGATGTTAACAAGATGTCTGGAAACTGCTGTTCTTATCCTGTTGGAAGGCTTCCAGTATCTCAGAATTACCACTTCCCCACACATACATCCTGGCAAAACTTAAGCTTTAAAGTAAAGGGATGGTATGACATCTTTTTAAAGGGGTTATAATGAAATGAAAGGCTCTGGACTGGGAAAATGGCTTCATGTCAGTCAAGAGTTAGGAAGTAATAGTTGGGTGTGTTTGCTATCAATCTGTTAGAGTAAACCTTTGCTAAAGGTTTTCAAATAAAAACAGTAGGTTCCTCTAGTTACAAAATGCACCAACAGAATTAAATATCTATTATGCATTGACATAAAAATAAATTTTATTAGTATATAGCATAGTATACTATAGTATTATAGTATATAATGGAAGTTAGGTTTTTTAAATTATTATTTTATTTATTTATTTTGAAATTGTTGTTGACTGAATATAATCTGGAGTGATGATCTCAGTGTTATTTCAGAAGCCACCCTTCTAACAGGGAATTGTATGGGGTTGGAAGTTACAACAGGACATGCTGAGACAAATTCAACCAAACAGAATGACTAAGCCATTACAATCAGCTGTTCTGAAATCCAATATAAGCCAACAGTAAGATTCCTATGTTTAGATTTTACAGTCTGTCTAAATCAGAAACTACCTTCCTGTGAAGAAATGCAATGTTCATTTAAGGACTTACAAGACTGATTCTCCATTATGTTCCTAAAAGTTTTTCCAATGGTTTAACTGTCCCTACTGTTAAAAATAGCTACCTGACTCCTAATTGAAACTTGCCAAGTTTCAAATTTTCATTACTGAATTTTCTTATACAATTGCCTAGCATATTAAAAAGTTTTGTTATTGGGACTTTTGTTTTTTCAATGTGCATGCGTTAGGAAAATTTAATTCAACTTTTATTCTAGGGTTTACTGTATCTTCTTTTCTACTCTGGAACTGAGGCACAATATTGTTATCTATTAGAAAGGGAACTAATATGAAGCTTACGTCTTATGGTACTCATCCATCTTCAATTCACACCTTTGCTTGAAATTCAGATCCCCTCTTGGAGAACATCTCAACCATCAGGCTCTTTAGGGTAGTTTTTATCACCTGTGCTGTGGTGGTTATTCTACTTTGCACAAAAGAATAGAAAATTATGGGAAGTGAGAAGACACTAAGCCCATAAATTGAATGTTTCCTGCCCTGCCCATGCGATGACCCTGCTCTCCGTTGGGGAGTCTTCCCTGAGGGCTCCTTCCCATAGTTCACTCAGTATTTTACACTTCCAAATATTTGTTTTATCTAGTCCAGCTCCCAGAGAACAGGCTGTCTGGCAGTAATTTCTTTCACTCTTATTTATTCCTCCTCCTTTCCCTTCATTCATGTCATCTTTCTTGTTAAGTCTCTCTACTTCACCAGCTGATTAAATCAGGTGCCTGTAATTCATAGATTCTTCTTTGGCACTCTTGACTCTGGTCATCAGCAGACTCTCTCTCCACTACATCTTGTTCAAGAACAAATGGACAAAATATGATTGCCAATTTCTGTTTTGATTTAACTCTGCTCTACTCAGCGCTTGGTGAGACCCAGCTGGAGTGCAGGGCTCATCAGTACAAGAGATATGGACCTTAAGAGCTTCACATTACCTGGAATAAATTATTTTTCTTATCCTGTTCTTAAATGATTCACCTCAGCAATGATGGGCAGGCACTCAGCAGATTCTGGCAATGTTGGTGCAGGTGGAATTTCAGTGTGGTTGGGGCTGTGTAGTAATGTAAGCATGAAGATGAGAGAAAATTCACCTGAGCTTCTTCAGTTACTTTTTAAAGGCTTTCCAAATTTTACATCATTCTAGAGATCTCATCTGAACTCTTTCCAGTCTGCTCCTCATTAAAAAAGAGACATTTTTTTTCTTGTAAACACTAATTCACTTTTTATTTCACTTACCACCCACATTCCCCATTCCTAGCCCTGTGATCTTTACACCTAGTTCTTTAATTAAAAGAAGGTAAGCCCAGATTTTCCTGCAGTCTGGACCTTTCTCTAGAAGCTATCTTTATCTCTCATTCCTTTAGTACCAACCACAGTC
Source organism: Cygnus atratus (assembly GCF_013377495.2). Lineage (NCBI taxonomy): Eukaryota > Metazoa > Chordata > Aves > Anseriformes > Anatidae > Cygnus > Cygnus atratus. Next base: position 177,384,518 of record NC_066362.1, on the reverse strand, counting down.
TTTACCACAGATTTCTTTTGCCTTCCCTCTCTATCCATGAACTACCTGAAGTACATTTGGATAGAAAACTATACAAGAAACGTTCCTTTTGAAATATCATTTGCATTTAGCATTTTCTTTTCAAATCTCTCTGGTAAATTTTTAATTTGCTTACCTAGACTTTGAAGTTTGAATAGTCCTTTTTTTAATGAGAAAATGATATGTCCTTACATAACTCTGTTATTTTAATAATTGCACATTTCATCAGACTGGTAATCCCACCAAAAATGAATTTTATTTGTGTTTAATATTTTATCTTTCATTAAACCATGTTGTCTGGTATTAATTATGGTTCACACCCTTAATTCTCTACTGAGCACACCCTGGTTTGCCTTCCCGAGATTTTGTCTTGGATAAGCATTAAACTGACAGACCTATAGTTACATTTTCAGCACATTATCTTTTTGAAATACTGATAAAATTGTTTCTTGTCTTTTCTGTTCAATCTTTTGGACAGTTACAATATCTCAAAGGACTTACCCGGTATTCTGCTTTGAAAATAGCAGTTTAACAGTCTCATCAGTCAATACTTCTACAGCTGATGGTCCAAGGTTTCTGCTTTGTTGATAATTAGTAACCCGTATTATGTTACTAAAGGAAGGAAGAATTTATTTCCTAACTCTAAATTGGAAATAGCCATCTGTCTGTTTCCCAGAAATATATAATAATATATTTTATTACCAGAAATGAGGATTTTGCACTTTTGCCTCCTCTTTGTTGCAGTGTTTATTCTTGAAATAATTTGTGGGGGTTGCAAAATTAATATGCTGGTGCTGTTGTCTTAGATATATCAGTCTCTGCACAAAGTAGGGTGTTTCCCTAGAAAGGAAAGGTAGGCGCCTAGCAGCAGTAGCCCTCAAAATGACCCTGACCCCCTAAACGGGAAAATATATTGGGTGTACATTGCAAGGGCTTGGTAGCAGGAGGACTGCTGGGGTGTTCTCAGTTTGGGAAGGACGGCATCCCGTGGGAGGGACCTCACATGGAGCAGGGGCAGAGAGTGACCATGAAGGAGTGGTGGAGGGGAATGGGGAATGGGGGCTGCAGTTAGTCCCTAACACTTCATCTCCACCACTCCTTCATGCTGTACCAAGGAAAATGTTCGTCTCTGGATTAGAAAGGTAAAACCAAAGTTATAACAAGGAAAACATCAAATGTCGTCTTGGTGTATTCCTAACACCAAAACTGTCTTCTAGGTGTCACTACAGAGCTTTGAGTAACACTATGGCCCAGCAGCCAAGAGGAAAACTGTCAACTCTATTCTTCATTACCATCCTCTCCATTACAGCCAAAAGTTTTCTGGTTTGTTCAATTACATTTTTTCAATAGAAAAAAGCAGCTCCCACCTTGAGAACCTACAATTTCCTCCTTAATGTAGCGTAGCCTATGCTATTTCAGTTTTGCTCAGCTCCTGGGGACAAACTTTATTGCTATTGACTCACTTTTTCTCTCTTTTTTTTAGAAAATGTTTAAAAAGGTTGTTGGATGCTTGTACCTTGATTTATATTTGATTTGTTGATCTGCACAGCAAAGTAGACATTTCAGCCTTCAGTCCTAGGAATTGCACTGCCTCTCTTTATTCACATAATTGACCCAGCCCCATTTAAATAAATCAAAAAGACTTCATACATTGAACTAATCTGGACCTCTTACTGGGGGTTAAGGTAAGAAGATTGCAACTGCAAAGCTGTAATACATGAGGAAATTTCTTAGGTAGATTTCACTTATTCTTCCCATTAATTTTTTTTACCTTGAATAAAATGGAGAAAGGAAAAAAAAAAAAACAACTCTTTTTTTATCTGTTTCCTCCAGAGAGAAAGAAAGGTTGAAGTATAACAACTTGATAGGCTGAAAATTTGAGGGTTTAGCCTTTATTTTATATGACTTTTCAGAAGTCCTACAGTACCTTGTCACACTGAATCAATTCTGATGAATTCTCTGTTCTCTTGAACTTTTATGTTTTCTATATGTGAGATCAAAACTCAAAGTAGTGCCAATTACTTTACTCTTTAACTCAATGTCTCTCTTGGCTCTCCTTCAAAAAAAAAAAAAAAAGTCTATGAAGCTGTGATTCATTCTGCTTTCTTTGTTTAATCTGGGAAAATGCATTGCTAGCTCTTTGTACTCTGGCAAGTGTCTCCAGACAGAAGGCAATGGGAAATACTGGAACTGAAGTAGGTTAAACTGATAGGAAAGAAACCCAACCATAAAGATAAAATAATCTAATAAATAATAAATAAATAGATTACAAGTAATTCTTGCCTAATAAGTTGCAGCTCCTATTGACTCCACATAGGGTAGCCAGCACTTGGGTCTTCTGAAAGTTAACCTTCTGGTGTCACAAAATGGACATGCAAAATGGACAGCTTTTAAGAGTGAATATGTGGGCAGAAGAGCAAGTACTAAAAACATGCTACTCTGTAAGCATTTTGCCAAATTGATGATTTTTAGGGGATACCTTTCTTGCTTGTTCTATTTTCAATTTAACATAGGTAACAAGAATCTTTATAGCAATCTTTTAATGTTGTGAGGAAGAATAAACTGAGGAGGCAGGTGGAACAAAACCAAGGAATTGGTACAAGTTGGCCCCATATAAGATTTGTTGTTTACACGTGGAAAGGAAAAGTGAATATAAAATCAGTCCTGCAGAGGCAGCTTATTTTGTGTTCTGAAGGGTGTCTCTGTGTAGGGAAGGATTTGTTTTCCTGAACTTCAGCTGCCTGAGGAGCAATCTGTGGAGCTTTCTGGTAGGGGACTTTTAACACGCGAGGTGAAGGAGCCTCTGAGAATGTCTGTCTTTCTTTGCTGTCTATGGAGCAAATGATTGCCATGGATTATGCTCTTAATTTGTAGTTGGTGTGAATCCCAAATATAAGAGACTAAGCACCAAGAAAAGTGATTTACTTGCAGCATGTTCCCATAGTAGCAACTATATGGGCAGTCCTGGGGCCTTTTTTAAAAATTGCTTTCTCAAATGAACACAAGGGTTTTCCATAAAGTAACAGTACCTCCACTGCACACTTCACTCTACCAGCTATCACAAACCAGCCTTCAAGGCAAATACAAGGATCACAGTTAAAAGAGGAGCCCTCAGTGCTCATTGATATCACTTAGCACCAAATCCCGCAAACAGCTGAAATTAAATGTTGATATTCATGGTTGTTGAAGGGTCAGCTGAGATTAGAAGCCCATTGTGGCAGCACACAATGCTGTGCATTACTGTTCATTAGGGAGTCCCTGACCCAAGAACGCTTTGTTTAAACAGACAAGGCAAAGGGTAGGGGAAAAAGGGATATAATATATGAACACAGTGATGGCTGGCAAACAAGAAATTAATTCTCAGATGTGTTTTTTTAATTATTTATTTTTTTCAGGAGTTAATTAGAGAGGATTAGATAAACAGATGAAATAAGGGAATATGACGGAGATCCAGGAGTGGAAGGAATGGTGATTAATGTGGGGCAGAAGAGTGGAGGGGAAAGGCAGGAGTCTGTAACTGAAGTGAAGAGGTTGTGGAGACAGTATGTGAGCAGCCAGCCAGCTCAGAAGCCTTTCTGACCCAGGAAGGTGTCATCTCCCTAGAACTGCCCTCCATGGAGTCCACGTGGCTTGAGTGGTAGAAAGAAATTACTCTGTGGTCCAAATACATTGAGAGAAACGTTCAGGTCATCGTGGTTGTGCTGGAAGTAGAGGGGCACCACCCAAGAGATTGCCGGGGGGAGCTCCTACTATGCCAAAGGGGCATCTTTCCATTTCTCCCCTTCCTATGGCCTGTAGAGGTGACTCTGCCATTGATGGGCTTGCATTCACACCTCAGATAGTAGGCACCTAGGCAGGGTCATGCCTTGAGAAGATGAGGTGCTCTGGCTTTATTGGTGCTAAAAAAGCTTTTTATCCCTGAGCCACCTTTCTTTACTCTAGGCTGCTGTTTGTCAGGCATCCGTTTGAAGGAGACGACGACAGCCATAAATACCCACTACCAGTACTGAGGTTTATGTCACTTGATACTCTATTTCATCCTAAAGGCAATATAGACCACACGGAGCTCTAAGATACAGTGAATCTGACAGCACTTTAAATAAGTATATATGGTCAGATCATCAGGAGGGGTAAATCAGCATAGCCTCAGTGAAATTGAGTCCTTTAAACTGCACATGAATTACGTATCTCAGTGTGAGCAATCCTGAGCAGCTGAGTCTCATGCATTGTGAAGGAACCATGCAGCTGCCTCCAGGTAGGCAGGGGGATTTGCAGCCACCCCCGTGGCAGATTGGGCTGGCAACAGACTTGATCCTGGGAATCCTTTGGGTAAGGTGAAGCCTACTGCTACCACAACTTCTTGCACCTCCTGAAGATGCCAACTGTGCGTCCGCTGTGGGTGCCAAAGCAGTGAGGTAATGTACATCAGTAAAGGAGCTAACAGAGATGCCTGGCAGGGTCAGTGATATGCCAAGACATTGCCTGATCACAGTTGCAGCCCACAGATGAAGGCAGAACACTCTCACTGTGTTTAATTGCAGAAGGACATTAACTGCAGAGATATGAGGCCAAATATTTGGCTGTTACCCTTCAACATGCCAGGGAAAAGGGCCAGTACTGCTGCATGCTAATGGCTCCCAGCAGTGACAAGTTAGTCTTGTCCTTGGACACTTCCTTGCTAATAGACCTATGAAGTGTTTTCCCACCATAATAAGGTACAGTTTACCTGTCAAAGGTGGTACTTTGTTCCAAAGCCTCCTCAAAGATGTTCTACAAATATTTTATTCAAGGATTTCCCCAAGCTTCCAGCAAATGGTTAATCAATCATTCATTCATCAAAGGTTGCATTCCTCAAAAGTGTTAAAGGGCCAGTAAAAGTCTACCATAAACTTTTATAATGAGCTTATCCATCAGTCTCACTTTCTCTGTTACCTGGCCTTGCATCTGTGCAGATCAGACCCGTTCTGCTGTGGGGTGCCCATGTCTGTCTCTCGGAATAGATCACGTTGGTATTTATTAATCCGCTTTGTTCAGCTCTGCCATTCAGGTCAGCGCTGCAGCATTAGTTGTGTTCGCTCAGTTCTTCCACTTCTTATTGAGTGATGATTACATCTGAGCAGCGGGGACTGGTGAGTCATTAAAGGGTATAAATTCCGGGCTCTGTTTAAATGTTAAAAAGGTGGTAAATGCATGATATATGAACTGCTAAAATCTTCTACAGTTGGGAAAGTGGTATGCTATAAACAGGATTTATTTTCAATATATTAAATTTTGTTTTTTTGGAGTATTCCACTGATAAATATCACAAGGGTCTGCATTCATATTGTGCTGTAATTAAAATGAATGTTTTAACAATACCTGCCCCCAGGCTGACAATAATGACACTGGAAACAGGTGGGGAAAATAAAAGTTAATGAAACTGGACCACAGTTAGGAGATGTCACAAAACACACTTTCTTCCATATGTGCACAAGTTCCTTTTAGAAATATCTAGTAGTAAGAAAATAACTGTCATTATATTCATAAATTAATCTTAGCTGACGGTGAATGGTTCATTACTTGTTACTGAGAGTTTAACATCAAGCGCACAGCTTGCCAAAACCTTTCAGCTCAGAGGCAACAGTTGTTTTCAGAAGATGACAGTGACAAATATCCCACACATTTCATCCAAAAGGTCTTTGGATGCAGCTCTGTTATTTTCTGAGGGGCACCTCAAAACAGCTTTCCTGTGGAAGCACAGACCTGGGTGCCCCACAGGGCTCCCGCAAAGCACCAAGGAGGCTGTGCAATCAAGTGTACCTATGGCTTTGGCATTAAGTCTGTTGCCAGCCCTCTCTGCCACCGGGGTGGCTGGAAGGCATCCGTATGTCTGGGAACTGAGCAAGACAGGGAGCACCGTATGTTTCTGACTCTGTTCCTTAAAACAAAACAAAACAAAACAAAACAAAAAAACAGAGTGTTGATTGACTTCCTTGGAGCAGGGATTAGCTTTTAGCATCAATACTTAGTTTGATCTGCAGCACAAGAAAAGGACGTGCTTGCCTTTGTTGTGGGGCTCTGCAAAAATGAAAGAAGGGCAGCAGCATGCAGAATTCTTACCCTCAGCTGGCACAAGGAACAATTTTGTGTTAAAACTGTGAAAGAGAAGCACTGGACACATGACCAAGGACACCTGTCTCAAAACACCTTTATCTCCGAATAAAACAGCCAGCTGGGAACAATACCAGGAGTGACATTAATAATAATAATAATAATCATCATCATCATCATCATCATCATTTGATTAATTATATTACTAAAAGTGTAAAACCACCTAGAATAATGAAATAATAAAATTCGTATGTTTTGTGATTTAAATAAAATACTTATAGGAAAAAAGTGCTCTTGCAACCTAATAATAGCATGAGGAGATCAGGAAGAAGAATATTGGATTTTTCAAGGAAGTCCAGAAAGGAAACAAAGAACTAAAAGTCATAAGATGGTAAAGGAAAGAAAAAGAAGCCAATGTAAACAACTAGATATAGATGGAAATCAAGCACCCATCAAGCCCTTGATAGCAATAGCTAAGAGTAGCATTGAGGTATGATGTACAGTTGGGAGCTTTTGCAAGGCTCTTTGCTCATCCCTGGGAGATAAAACTTCATTCCGAGGCCCATCTTTGGAAGAAGTCTTGTAAAATGTTTGCACTAAAAAGAAGTTGGTCAAAAAGCCTGTATACTTTCACAAGGCATTTATTCATCTTGTTTTACTGACCCATAGCATCAACTAGCAGAAGTGCAGTTTTTTACTAAGTTCTGTGTCATGGTTTTAAAGTGCTATAGAAAGCTTTACAAACTCTTCAGGCTTCTGTATGACTTACAGGAGGACAAAAGTCAAAGAAGAAAGGAGGACGAGGTATCTGAAAGAGATAGGAACAATGTTTATATTGATGGCAAAGGATTGATACCCAAGTACAATATGAAAAACATATTACTAAACTGGAACAATGCAACAGAGGGATTTTCCTTTCTGAAGGAAACTTAAATGTCCTCATTTGCTTCTACCAGTTTGTCAGTCTATATACCAACCAATATTATCACAGAATAATAGGGAACAAGCTACAGACCTTACTATTTTTAATGAATTATGTTGACATGCACAAATCCCAGTCCCATGACATGAATTATCCTCAGTTCTTCACTCCATTACAGAAATAAATACATACGAAGAAGGAGATGGAACTGCTTTGATACTGCTAAGCAAAGCAGCAGTACAGGCAAAGGCAAGAACTGTAAGGCATGAAATAGATAATATACCACCAGGAAAACAAATGAAAAATGTCTTATCCTTACCATGAAACCGAGAATGGTAAAATAAAAGAACTCACCGTTCTGACATGACTCTTGTAAGGTGAAAGTCAGCATACGAAAATTATATTAAGTGGCAGGCCTTGATATGCTTTTTCTATAATGAGCCCAGGGAACAGAGCTCCTAACTGATAATTGCTTATTACATACACATTATTCCAATTGTACACAATACTTGTATCTCAGCTAAATTCTTTCATGGAAACAACAAATTGCCTGCCTGACCTGTTACTTTAAGAACTTTTCATCATTGCTGGCATTTTTATTTTGTTAGTACTGAGATTTATAGTAATTATTTAAAATTAAATTTAAATTTTCTGCTTCTCCAAAACCTTATTTTTTTATCTCTTTCTACTTAGTGTACAGATAGAATTTGTCTGCTTCTAAAACCAAGACACATAGATCTGATGTAGTCACCTTTGTCTCCTTTCAGTGTATTAAAAAAAAAAAAAAAAAAAAAAAGTGTATCTGTTGGGCGATGAATCTTATCCTAAGACAAGTTTCTAATGCAGATCAGTTTAAATGCCTTCTGGAGGCCCATGTCTCTCCACTGGCTGTGGAAAGATCCTTCCGGGATTAGCTCAGCTTTGGATGTCACTGCTGGACAGTGAAAGCATTCTGACTTGGATCCTTCGAAAATCCTGAGACCTTGATATTTCTCTTCAGGTTACGGGTCAATAGAGGGTGATGAAGCTGCATCAGAAACGTGGGCAGCACTTAGCAGCCCAACTTCTCCTAATCCTCTCAGGTCCTCTGCTTTGCCCTAAGTGAGACCAAGTGGCTGACTCTAAATTGATATCCGTAAAAGTCCATCTGTAGGGAATCTGTCTTTGTGGAAACCAAGAATCCTGCATGGGGTTGGTAAAGGAATTGCTGGAAAAAAAATCATGCATTTGGTAATAAAAAAGAAGACAAGCAAGGATATTGCTTGAGAATTGTCCGTTCAAATTTGTGCTTTGTTTAGGTTGCTTGGAATACAATGGCAATGTCACATCAGCAAGGAGTTTTGCTCAGTAGGATCATATTTGTAGAGCAAAATAGTTGTTGCCAAGGAACCTGGGTCCACACTATGCTTATTTCAGGTGGTCAGACTACTGACTATGCAGGCTGAAGTCCTCATTTGGAAAGAACAAGATGCTCCAAAAACATCTGAATCTGAATCTGAAATGGAAGCCAAAGTGTGGCGAATGGCACGCAGGGATATTTGGTTCAAAAGTATATTTCTGATCTGAATTAATATACCAATGCAGAGCCACCCACAGTTTCAGTTCCATTGAAAATCTCAAGACCTTGAAGAAAATGTTCATGTAGAGTCAGAATGGAGAGTGAAAGCACTTCCTTCCCTTTCCCCTGATTTGCAGTTTGACAGTATTTTATTTCAGAAACACTGGGAACAATTTGTTCATTTTATAATGATGAAATGAGCTCTCTGGATTTACCGGGGCAGAAGAGCAAGGCTTCTCTACTTACAGTGCACTGAGGACTCCTTGGAACTCATAAAACAGCTTGCCTGGGAAAGTCATCAGGATATCAGATAAGTCTCAGCAGTAAGTTTCACTGCACAGAGCACATCCCCATCAAGTCCTTCTGAATTTATTGAATCAACGTTTTTTTGATGTGTTGAAAAATCTCAAAATAATTATTTAAATGCTGCTAAATATAAACTTATCTCTTTAGAAATACAGAACAAGACCCAAACAGGTAGGACAATTGCCTTAAAAAGCAAGTTTAAAAAGACCTTGAGGTTTCCTCCTAACTTCTGGGGGCTGGCTTCTTGTGGGGACACTAATCAATGTCTTGCATATAGGTGTGGGAACATGTAACTGCCCCAATGTCTAGCATTGGAAATGATGTCCTGGATATCTTGTTTGATCCTGGAGTCACTGATTTTGAGCAAATGACATTTTAAAAAGTCAAAGCTCAGAGAAAAAAAAAAACGCACACAATAGATATGAAGTCTGAAAAAGTGCATTTCAGAATAACAGGCTAGAGGTGTACCATCTTCATTATTTGTTGAGGAGCTGAGGTGGTGGCTAATTCACATTGAACAAGCCCTTTTCTAAGGAGAAAGTACATGAGAGTTATCTAGTAAAGTGTAGAAAAGAACCAAAGACTAAACATTAAGAAAACTGGATAAAAATACACTGCCAGGCTCAAGAAAGGGCTATCCTTGGGAAAAAAAAAAAAATGAGAGACACCAAATATTGGAAGTCAAGAATTTTTACCCTAGTTCCAAAGTAATATCTCTAAGGGAAGATGTATTCTCACAAATGTGATGTCTCTGCGTACTCTTCCTCCAAGGTGCTGGCAGATTTCAGTTTTTTTGCCTGTAAATCCCTGTCTCAGAGTGATGCCTATTGGAGCAACGCAGAAGCATATGATGGGACAAATCAGTAAGATCTCCATCATTCCAAGTCATTAAGCAAAACTAGATGGCTCTCTAAAAAGATGCATTTCTCACTCCACTGAGGAAAGCAAGTTTGGTCTTAAAATTATAAAAGGGGTATCAGGCTAATATTAACAAATTTATGCATTAGAAGTCTTATTCATGGTAGTGCCAACTAGGAGAATTTGGACTATGAATGATAACTTGCCAGTTCAAATTGCAACCATCTAGTAGAAATCATAACCCCACAGGTTAGGAAATGTAGCCCTAGTAACACTAAAAATGTTTGTTCTTGATGAGGGAGCACATTGTTCAATGTAATCCTATGGTCTTTGCTGGTATATAAGAATTCACACCATCCCATGACCCTTAAATTAAGGAATTTCACGAAATAGTTTGAAGAATTGGGCTGTGTTTGCCACATTTCTGAAAGACTGTGGATGTGGAAGAAATGGATGTATGATTTCGAAAAGAGCAGATAAACTAAATCATAGCTGCTCTTTGATATGTTCTCCTTGCCTTCCAAATTCCTGGCTCCCTCTAAAATGCCCATGGAAGAGAAATGCTGCGGTGCTACCCCCAATTCAGGTATTTTAATGAATTCCCTAATATTGGTTTATGGAGTGAGGATACCTCTCCTTCTCCATGGAAGTTAACACATCCTTAAGCACCATGAACAATGCACAAGAAATAATAAAAAACATTAATAAACTCTGCAGACAGTCAGACATTCCACTGCTTTCAGCCTAGCTGAAATATACGGCACTCCTGCACTGGTTCTATACAAGTACGTAACATTAATGTGTGCAATCTGTATCTAAAAATTCATTAGGGATTGAGTTAGAACTATCATATTTTCACATCCTAAAGCAAGGCTTAAATACTTGGTAAGAAAAAATTCTTTCTTCTTTTCTTTCTTCCTTTCTTCTTTCCTTCCTCCTTTCTTTCCTTTCTTTCCTTTCCTTCCTTCCTTCCTTTTTCTTTTTTTTTCTTTCTTTTTCTTTTTCTTTTTCTTTTTCTTTTTCTTTTTCTTTTTCTTTTTCTTTTTCTTTTTCTTTTTCTTTTTCTTTCTTTTTCTTTTTCTTTTTCTTTTTCTTTTTCTTTTTCTTTTTCTTTCTTTCTTTCTTTCTTTCTTTTTTTCTTTCTCTTTCCTTCCTTCCTCCCTCCCTCCCTTCCTCCCTTCATCCCTTCCTTCCTCCCTTCCTTCCTCCCTTCCTCCTTTTCTTTCTCTCTTTCCCTTCCTCTCTTCGTTACTTCATAACTGACATCCTTTCTCTTCCTCACTTTTTGTGTGCATAGATGGATCCCACCTGCTCGCTCATGTGAGGAAGTCCATGACACAATGAGACCACTTTTGAGATAACATTGCCTGCCCTGGGACTACTGGTGCAAAGCAAAACATATCTGACATCATTTCAATAATTTTATCACATTACAGTTGCTTTCCTCCCTGCCTATTTTGCATCTCTGCAAACTTGCATCTCCCTCCCCCGATTATCGTTGCCGGAGAGCTGACTGCCATCTAGTGATCCCTTCAACCACCTTATTCCCTATTGTCACTTTACAATATGCTTGTCTTACAGCTCCAATCTTTTAGTTTATAGTCTGCCCTCTTTCTCTTTTTCCCTTGTGTTATGAGCAATATCAATTATAAAGCTTTGAAACACAGCCTACCAATCCCAGCAAAGGACAAACTAAATGTGATATTAAGTCATAATTTTAGTCCACATAATTTTTTTTCTCCTTCTGTATTTTATAGAAGGGATATTGGATTTCTGTGTTTCATTATAACCTTGCTGTCAAATAAAATCCCTCAGCAAGGGAGAAGGTTGTTTAACCCACCAGCAATGAACCATCGACTACAGTTGAATGTATTTAGCACTTTAATATGCCCATCTACCTTGGTACATGCTGTCCATGCTTTTTGGCTGTTTCTCTAAGTGACTTGGTGCAGCTGCTTGTGTGTTGAGGGAGCAAACTGAGCTCAGCTGTTTCCAGCACCATGCCAAGAAAACCTGCTTGGAGCAAACCTAATGACTCTGTGCTGCAAAAGGAAATATCCTCGCTGCACAACACCTTAAATGTCAGCCATCCCCCAGCAGGAACTTCCCCCAGCAGTGACAAAATAAGTCACTGTATAAAGAAACATGGTCTTTTTCTTAGCTGTTTAGTCACCTAATCCAAATTAGATGCAAACTGTCCTTAATTCATTAACATCTGAGCAAGGCTCGGAGGAGGTAAAGCACTCTCTAACTGCCGAGAATCATGATAATTAATTTCTGAGTCCAATCCAATTAAAAAAGAACTTCAAAGGGACTTTAAGCAGGGAAATCTGAGATGAAAGTTATTTGAAATGAGAGGTATTAAACTCCCTCCCCAAACAGTCCTAGATATTTCCACTTAAGCAAGCAAAGGTCTTCCTGTCTCTTTGTGTGTCTGTTTGGAAATGGATGGAGGAGGAGAAGGAGTGTGAGAAATATTTTACAGTGGCAGGCAAACAGGGTACTCTCCAGACTGACAGGTAACCAGTCTGCATAAAAAAAACAACAGTGAGACTAATGTTGAGCTGGCAAATTTTTCTGTGCCTCAGAATAGCAATCATATTAAAGAGACAGGTGCTCAAAAACACTAGAGAAATCACTTTGATTTATTCAGTGCATTCAGGGAATCCCAGACATGTTGGTCCTGGGAGAAGAGCTAAAAGCTTAATTTTTTCAGTGAGTGGAGAAAGAAGGGAGAAATTGTCTGAAGACCATGAGGAGTCTAGAAAATGCAAAGACTATCAAGGTGTTATGAATAAATTTGTTACAGGCACAGTCGTCACTCACACCAGCCAAATCTGCAATGCAGTATACCTGGAGCAGCTACGTTGAGCATCCAGGCCAGCTTGATAGGTCTGGGGGCTGATATATATATCAGGGGCTGATATAAACAACATAACCAGCTTTGAAAATGACTCAGGTGAGATCCATCTGTCATTTCTTTTCTCTTAGAACAAATGACTTCCTAGAAGAATTGAAGAAACAAGCAAGGGGAGATATTGGGAAATAATGCATCTAGGAGGGATTTTGCAATCCCTCAATTTCAGCCTCTGCCATTGCTCTCCTTGATGATCAAAGGTAATTGCTGTAGTCTCCCTGCCTCAGTTTTCCCATCTGGGCAAGGGAATAATTGGGGCAGCCTTTGTAAAGCACCTTGAGGCTTATCAAGGGAAAATGCTCTTTGAAAACCATTTCCTGCATCAGAGCAGACTCCAAATACATCTATAATGAAGACAGGTGCCAGGGCTGCATGTTGTGGTCATGTCCATAGCTCAATTTAAAACTGCCTTCAAAACTTCTTAAAAGCCAGGCAAATGGGGTAAGCGATACACATCCTGTTTTGGTAGAAGCACCTACTTTGATGACAGGATGTCTACAAACGCTGAAGTTATGGGATTATGCTATGAATAAGGCACCCTTTCATGCTGGACATTTGCATTGCTCACAGAAAGCTTTCACACCTAGCAATTTGCTGCTAAACATAGCACCGAATAGTGGAGATGTTTCAATCCGGCTGTAGCAGCAGGTGGCTTAACAATAATTAGTCACATTCTTCTCTTTTCACAGAAATCAATTTATTTCCACATTATGTCTCTGTGTCAGTCTTATTGATTAGTGAGCAGCACAACCCAGAGAAGCCATTCCTGGTCAAGTGAAACTCTCAGCTAACATGCAGGAAAATATGCTGTGAAAATGGACTTCCCAAGCAAAGTGCCCAAGCAAACCAGAAAGCAAAGCACCTGGGAGACAGCCTGATGTGTCCATGGTCCTGTCCACTTGTAAAATGTGCTACAGCCAAACTGCAAAGCTCGCTGCTGCAAGGAAAATATTCATAGGGAGATATGCGCTGAAGAAACCCAAGGGTTATGTTCCCCAGAGCTGGGCTCTCACACTTGTCAAGCTCAGGACTTACCCCATTCAGAGCAGAAGTGAGACTGTGTCACAAGGCAACCTGAGGAAGAGAGCAGTGCCAGTGAGATTTTTTTGTCAAAAAACAACAAAAATAGGAGCTGTCCTTGAGAGATGAAACCTGTCTCGGCAGATGTGATGAGTAGCATTGACTTCAGTAGGAGCAGTACTTCACAAAACAGCAGCCAGTGTCACGGAGGACCCTCCAAACTGCAGATTGGACTAATTAACGCACTGCTACTCTGTGCTGTCTCTGCCAGCTGGCCATCCAGTGTCCTTTATCGTATTACGGAAATTAATCATTTGCTGGATAGCTTTAATAAGTACAATAACACTCAAGTCCCTCTGATTAAAAATAAATAAATCTTTGATGCACTCGGAGGCTATTTTCTGTTTTTCTGGAATAACGCAGTATTTGAGAAGCCCTGAAAATGATAGTTTCCTTGTGCTTAAATGAAGGAATTCCCTCCTTCCAAGCAATACCCAATACTCTACTGTGCTGTTAAGAAAGCACCAGTAGCTGAATTGTAACATCAGTTGTTTCATGTTGCTTCCAGTGATGATGAAGCAGCTTTTTCCTATTATAAGTGCACATTTTGTAACTCACTTGTCTTGTTTGGGCTGTAAAAGGTTTGCCTTGAGATGTTTATTATTTACTCAATACTTAATTGCCGCGCCAGAATGCATTCACAGGAAAGCACATACCACTTTTTATTATCAATTGGGTGGTTCTGTTTTTCTTTAGGAAGCAAACAGCAAAAAAATATTTCCTGCTATGTTTCAGTTATCCATCGATCCTTAGGCAAAAATAGAGCAAAAGTTCAGAATAATATGGCTGTTATATAATACACATACAGTTTTATTGTACAATTGCTTTTGCCCATTTATGTTTCTGATTGGCTGGTTGGGCAGAAGGAAATTAAGCCATAAAGTATAAGTTGCTGTACATGATATTTCATTTTCTGGAGGAATGGGAATGGAAATGCATAGGCTGGGGGCCCCGAACATTCATCTCCCCTGCTATCCAGAAATGAAATGAAATGTCACATACAGCTGCCCTAGTCCTCCACAGCTTATTTCACTGTAACATTTCAGTAAAATACAGTATTAAAAGGAAACCCAAAACTTTAACCACTGTTGCTTTGAATAGCTTCAGTGTGACCCTGGTTTTTATTACACAGGTGACAGCTCTCTTTCCCTCTTGGGCCATTCCTTTCAAGTCTGTTTGACTATCACATCATCTAACCAGCACCGAATGGTCAGCAGCAAGTACTCTCATGGTTTAGAAACTGGTCTGAAAGATTCTTCCTGAGCCAAGGGCACCTGAATAGTCCTGCTCTTTGCATGTCTTTGAGCAGGTGGCTAACTAACCACAGCATGACTGTGCTGTGAGAAATCAAATCTGTTCTCTGGACAGCATTTCTATTTAATTTTCCTTTTATTTTATTTTTTTTTTTTTGGCACAGGAACAACCAGTTAGCGAGACAGACTAGAAAGAAAATAAGTCATTTAAAATATCCTGTAACTTTAGAAAGTACATATTTAAAATGCAGTTTGATAAGTAGCTCATTTATTCTTTTGCAGCCACCTTTCCTTTTTTTTCTGAAGTGAAAGAGAACATTTTCTTTTCATGGCCATTGGGATGTCAGCAGGGGGTTGACTTCAATGAAAGCTACATTTAGCTGTAAATTTAGATGTGGTGCCAAACTGTCATGATTAAAGAATTATATTACTTTGGGTCTTAAGAGGTGAACAGAAATATTATTAAGAAAAAATGGCATTGCACTGCATAGTGAGGCAAAATGTCCTCATATGTATTGTTAGCAGACACTTCAGTCATTTTTTCCTAAGTATAAATTTTTCTCCCTTATTGGGTTCATTGCATTGGTGGTCCATTGCTGGTCTCCTGCATAGACCCTGTATCTTCTCACCATGATGTATTAGACAGGATGGGACACAAACTGTCCTGGTGGTTCCTGTGCAGGGGAATCAGCAGTTGTCCTGATGGTGGCTGAGGAGTAGAACCTGCTGATACAAGCAGGGGAAGACAGATTTTTTTTTTTCCCTGGAGTTCATAAAAGAAATTGGAAAGCATTTTTAATCTGAAAAGCAACTTCTTTTTAGATATAGATATATAAACATTAAATTAAAAACTGTGGTGTTTTTTTTGTTTGTTTGTTTGTTTGTTTGTTTAAGAAACTAACAAAAATCCCCAGTCACATTTCAGGAATCTATCGAGCTTTCATCAGTATAGATTAAAACTTCAAAATACTTTGAGTTTTATTGTAGAAGGCTATCATCTGCCAGAGATTCTGACTGGATGGCTGAGCAGCAGTATGTTAATCCGTAAAGAGTATGGCTTAAACTTTTGAGTGGTTATTATGCATTACATTGTGCCTAGTATATATTTAGAGCACATATGGATTAGATTATTCTTATATACACATTTCAAATGGTTATATGGATATTTACATATAATACAGAATAAATATATAATAATATATATAAATATATAAACATATAAAGAATATATATATATAAATATATAAAGAATAAATATATAAGAATAAATAATACATATACAACAGAAATATTATATATGCAATAAACAATTTAATACATTCATGCATTAAATATTTATAAAATTAATGTATATAAAATAAAAATATGTATACAAAATACATTCACAGAAAGATACTTGTGTTTACTCATACGCGCATGAATGATTCTATATATTGTGATATTATATATCCAATATATGATATGATGAATTTTAAATATATACATATTTGAAATTGAGGAAATCAGATAGTGTTGGTGCTGTCACATGCCCTTCATGTTGTCTTGATTATCCTGAATCCACGGTCTGTTTTAATGTCCACATTATCCTTACTATTATCATTGGTTTATCTTTCAATTCCATTGCTCACCCTGGAGTGAGGTACAGTAGGACTGTTATCATGGGCAAAAGACCCTCAATTTGGGGAATCTGATCTTAGATAATTTATCACCAGCCAAAACAAACATCCAGTAAATATTCTGGGTGTTGAGAAAAAGAAAAAAAATAAAAATAATAAATACAAAATATATATATATTTATATGACTTCTAAAAACTTACATAAACATCTATTCAAAATCAATCTTCTCCCTTCCCCAGACTCGTGGTCACCCACAGACTCAGTCCCCAGGGTGTCCCTACTCTAGCATGGGTCACCCATGACTGCAGTCTCTCGAGGATGTCCCTGCCCTGGCCTAACCACAGTTCCTCATGGGTGTCTGTTGCTTTTCTGGCCTCGTTTGTCCACTCACCCCTCAAGAGCGTGTCTCCAACCCTAGCCACTGTTGGTTTCTTTCTTAAATGTGTTTGAGCAACAGTTCAGTTTCACTGACTGGATAAGGGTGAAGATTGTCCTTAATTTCTCTACTGTTCTTTTTGTGTGGCTCAGGGGAGATTGCAAGTGACTTCAGCAGGCACACCATGGCCCATGACCTCCCCTAGCACAGGCCCCTTGATAGGACAGCCCGTAGCATGTTCCCCAGCATGAAAGGTATGGTGCTTGCAAACTCCACCCATCACCCCTCTAAAACAGATATTTAAGACTGGATTATACACGTTACCTTGTAGCAGGCTGAACATGCAGTCATCACACCAGTCAAAGGCTTCCTCCAGCCCAGGCTGTGTGCCAAGCACATAGGCTGAAGAGCTGTGATGTGTATTTGGCCATGAAGAGACCTGTGCATGGTCTTCTTCCTGTGATACACAAGAAGTAGGGCAATGGCTCCAGTTCTCCTATGGGGTCAAATTATTAAGCTTAAATCTCCAACTAACCAGAAAATTATGAAGCATTTTCTTTTTCCAGGTTTTCAGTAAAGCACTGAAGTGAACAGAGAGCAGGAATCTGTATCACCAACGCTGGCCCAGCACCAGTGAGAAGTGGGAAGGGTGCTGGAGACATCGGCGAGAGAACAAATGTAGGAAACTTTGCCCATGGGCCGTGGCTTTGCTGCCATGCATGAAGACATGTTCTAGTAGGCCTCACCAGGGACTACTGCAGGCCAGTGCAGCCCCAGGCCTGACTATAAAGCTGAAGGAAATCAGGCAGAGTACTGGGGACTGGATGGAGAGGATGGTTTCATCCACACTTCACATTGCATGGGGATGTCTTGTGTGAAAGAGGAATCATTGCTTTAAGCAGTATACACTCTGTTCTAGCAGATTTTTGTTTCTGGAGGCTAAGCTCCTCCACTGCTCCCCTTGCCATGGTTCCCAAGGCTTCCTGTTAGAAGTTCCAGTGAGTCAGTAAATCCGCCACAATAATATATTCTGTTTCTGTGATGAACTGAGTTTCTTGCCTGCAAATGTCAGACTCCTGAGCTGCTCATGCAGGGTGAGGCAGATGTGTGCAACTCCTTAAGGAATAAAGGGAAAAGGAAAAAATAATGTACTCAGCATTTACGAGGTTTTCTGAGATTTTTGTCAACACAGGGTAGGAATCTACACCGTGCTCAAGCCAGCTGCCCAACAGGAATAGAAGGTAATAAAGAACAGGGCTCTTTGGGGCTTTAGCCATTAGTTTGTTTTAAAGTTTTCCTGTTGAAAATGCTCGTTTCTGATCAGAGTCCTATGTGAGTACGTACTGGATAATCAAAAACTCAACAGAAAACAGCTGTGATCTCTGTTTCCTGCTTCTCATTTTGGGGATAGGTGTAGGTGATGTAATGAGACTGCAAAGTGCTGATGTTCCTCTCTGTACTACATATAATCCTTTCACAACTCCCTGCACACTGCCAACCAGTAATTCATGCCATATACTTCAGCCTTGCTGAAGTTCTATCAAATCGTCTTCTACCTATCCCATGACAGCAAGAAGAACTACTTGGACACATTATAAAACATCCTTTCTTGCATATACACAACTTATCCTTTACATGATAACACCCTTTACCCTGCATCATGCTTCATTTGACTGCCTGGGTCCTGCCCTCTGATGCATGCAAAGGAGACATTTGCAAGCAACTTACACTTTGAGGTACTTTTTCCCATTTAAGGGAAAAGTCCTGGGAAGTCTTCAGTCCATGGTGCCTTAATGACATGGGTATTAGGGGCACTTGGCACTGGCTTCTTCATGATCTTTCCTAATGGCTGATGATCAGACTGCATTCATCTTGTGCCTGGAAGTGTCATACTGGCATCATTCTGTTCCAAGCAGCAGAAGCATCTTTTTTTTTTTTTTTTTTTTTTTTTTTTTCCCCTCTCTCTCTCTCTGAGAAAATCCTTTGCTCATTCCCCCTGGGCTTCTTTTGGCAAATGTGTTGTTCAACGGCTTGCATCACCAATGTTCTCTGCTGGAGTCCCAGACTTCAGCTGTAGCTGCTCCACAGAGCTGCAGCACTGCAGAAGTGGTGTTGACTTGGAACTTCAATCTTACAGATGCGCTTCCCTCAGTCTTTCCCCACTCATTACGTGGTTGCTGTATTAATAGCTCTTGGCCTTCTGACATGATGTGCTCATTCATGGGTGGCAAACCTTTTAGATATTGGCAGCAAATTTAGCTTAAAAAGCACCCCAACTCTCTCATTACTGATGGTGCCAAGACTAATCTCTGTCAGTGTCAAATTTGGCAACAGGGCTAAGGACTTATCATTGCTTCACTAATTTGAATTTTAGATCTATTCTCTTCCTTTCAATCCAATCTTGTCTGTTTAGTCTTTTTCCCCTGGTACTTAACTGTATGCTGAGGAATCCCATTCTATTTATGGCTCTGAATCAAGACAGGGAGACCTATCCTCTCTTTAAATCCTGACCTCAGGGGGGGTTAAATGTCTTCTTTTCAAGCTGAACCTGACAATGTGGACTTCTCTGCTCTCTGCTTCCGGCTGAGGGAGAACAGACACTTTGCATTAGTTTACCTGCTGTCAGGATGAGTAGCTTCAGTGACTGTACTGTGGGTCCACATGCATGTGCAGGAAACTATAGACTTTCAGTAGGATGAGCCTATGGACACCACATGCCCAAGAATACCCTTTATTGCAGTAACTGACTTTCCTTTCTTCTTTTTCCCTCTACGCTGCAGAGTTTTTCACTGTTATTTCCTGCCTACATTGGAATAATTGTGTGAAAATTAATCGGTAAATGTTTGCAAAATACTCCAGACATAAAACTGCTAGATAAGTACTAAATATTATTTTAATTAGAATTAATAACAATAATAGAACTGGATTGAGAGCCTTTCCATGACCGTAATACTTGTTTTCAGATAGAGACCTTAAACTGACCTGCATATTTAGCAAGTTACAGCTACACAGTGTAGATAATTAAAAATAAATTACTATCAGGGTTCTAAAAGTAATTGAAAATCATGTTAATAAATTTAGAAGGGGAAGAAAAGAAGAGACCAGTGCAAAAAAATAAACCAGCTCAGCCAGCCATCCCAGGAATTTCTTAACAAATGCAAAGCATTGAAGTCTACAGGATATAGAACAAACCTGTATATTTCCAAACACCTCCAGCGACTCTTACTGCTTGCCTAAAGACCTGACCTCTTAAGAAATGGAGCAGAATCAAACGTGGCCAGGTGCGTCTAGCAGGAAGCAAGATGTAGCCACCCCTTGACACAAAATCGAGAGCAAAATATGATGACAGCAGTCAGCAGGTAGATCGTGTCATGCTCTTTTTGGGTTAAGTGCTATTGGAAGCCAAAAAGGGCCTTAACTGTGTTCTGTACCACAGAATCAAAAGCACTGAGACGGTTGATTGTAACAACTCCCACATGCTATAGAAGAAGCCAATGGTTTAAATCCACCCCCTTGCTAGCTCAGGCTAGGACCTGCAAGGATCCTGCAAGTCCAACGTTTACCACCTGAACTTAAAATAGATGTATGTAGCTGATGAAGTATGGATTAGGTAAGTGGAGAGTGAGATGGACTGAAAACTGAATGGCCAGAGCCAGAGGGTTGCAATCAGTGGCATGAAGTCCTGCTGAAGGTCAGTCTGTAGTGGTGTGTCCAAGGGGTTGACACAGTGGCCACCAGTGTTCAACATCTTCATTAATGGCCTGGATGATGGGACAAAATGCACCCTCAGCAAGTTTGCAGATAATACAAAACTGAGGAGGAGTGGTTGGTACACCAGAACATCCTGCTGCCATCCAGGGGGACCTCACAACACTGGAGAAATGGGCTGGCAGGAACCTCATGAAGTTCAACAAAAGAAAATGCCAGGTCCTGCCTCTGGAGAGGAACAACCCCAGGCACCAGCACAGACTGAAGCATTTTAGATATGAGGAGAGGCTGAGAGAGCTAGGACTGTTCTGCCAGGAGAAGAGAAGGTTCAGGGGGATCTTATCCATGTGCATAAATACCTGATGGTGGGTACAAAGAAGATGGAGCCAGCCATCTTTTTTTTTTTTTGGTCAGGCAATGGGCATAGAGGCTGTAACACTGCAGCTTCCCTCCCATGGTGTGCTCTACGCTCTGTTAAAGGTAGGTGCTCAGCTACAGTGACAGGGTAGAGGTTCTGCCTCTGAAGATTCAGGCTACAATTTCGAAGTAAGAGGACAACAATTTTTCAGGATTAGCATGACATAATATTCTCTAGTTCAAAATCCTGTTGGCGCTACCAAATGCCCTTAGGCATTCCCCTTAGGGGAATCTCTCAATGTCAGCAGGAGCCATATCAATCAGATGCAGGAAGAAGGAACAAGGAAGAACAAGAATTAAAATCTTACACATTGTCTTTGGATATTTGATAGCATACTTGGGTCAGTCTTCCCAGTTCGTAATATAGGGAGTAGGAAAACCGAGCAGTAACTTCATTAATAGCCTAGCCACTATTTGCCTTGCAAAAACAGGTCATCAGTATATTGTCAACGGGTTAAGACCTTGTGAGAAGTGTCCAGATTTTGGTGGAAGAGAAGCTTGAAGAAAGAGAACCCTGTACAGGAAGAAAAGGTTGCATATCATAATCAAGAGAGGGCTGTGGCCAAAACGAAGGCATTAAATTGGAGGCAAAACTTAGAAAATAAATAAATAAAAAAATAAAAACTGTGTCAAGAAAAAGAGGCCAACATGGTAGGAAAGAAAATCTGGTACTTTGGACTATGTGCTAAAGGAGAGAAAGAAAATCAAACCACCACTCTCTGGTGAGGCAGAGCTACCAGTACTTCTGCAGATGCACATGAGCTACTATGGGGATGAGAACAGGGTGAGAAAGTCTCAATAGGAAGGACTGAAAGGAGGTGTTTGGTGGCAGATAGCAGTGCTAAGGATTGGTCACTCAGTAACAAGAAATGTGTGCCAGCCCCACACTTGTGCAGCTGTGCTGCTACCAGTATGGCTAAAAAAAATAAAAATAAAAATATTCTTTTCTAATTTCTGATTTTAATAGCTGTTCAAATGGCGTCAACATTGCATGAATTATTGTTAATAACAATGGTATGATTGCTTGTCATCTGCATAGACTCTGTTATCCAACTCTCTTCTAATTCCTACTAGGTTGCTCACCCCCTAAGCTTAGCAGCCAAGAACTGCTGCATTAAATGTCAGTGAAATGAGAGTCTTGACTGTTCATGGTTTAATCAATAATAGATTTAGGAGATGGAATCGCCTGTGCTCTTCATTTTTGAATCTCAAGCCCCATCTGCTGCTCACTCACTGATTTGGTCTCTCTCCTGTGAATGCCTCTCTGATGATCTTCTGTTGTTTACTCCTAGTAAAATACTTGCCACTCAAGAGTTCAGTCAAGTACATACTTTTGCAGTCTTACCAATTATAGAAAGCATTGGCGTTGCCAAAATACACTCCCTTTTGCATCATAAATGCTGCATGATACTGCATGAATGTTTATGTTTGAGCATTTTTCACCTAGGAAAATCTTTAGGGAGGCTACAAAATCAGACAGAGGTGATCTAGATAAGGAAATCCTCCCTCTCCATCTAGTATTTAACTTTCTGCTGATAAGGTATAAGATAATCTGAACTTCTAGAAAGTACATTTGCATAAGACAGTTACTTGCACAGTCCACTGCACATGAGGTCTGCAGAACTGGTCCAGAAATGAGGGCGAAGTCCCACATACATTTCCTTTGCTGTCTTTTCCTACTCCAGTGTCGGAGCTGCACGTAGAGAGTATGCATGAGTATGTGAGGCAACTCGCATGGCTTTCCTTAGGAACAGTTGGCAGCAAACTATTAATATAGGTACTCCAGTGCTGCAAACTAGGAATAGGCAAGGATGCACGCGGGTTGCTGACTGCACTAAGCACCCCATCAGCAAAGCATCTGACTCTGTAGTGGGCTAAAACCGCTCCAGCTGCACCAATTGCTCTCTGCTGAGTGCTGCATCAAGACGGCTGCAACTGTAAACAAGCCTCAAGCCTTATTCGTGCAATGTATTTCCACTCATAAAAACGAATAATGTAGTAACAGTGCCAGAAAATGTCTGGGCGCTCTGTTCTTAGGCATCACTTTGTGATGTCTGCTGAACTGTGGTGTCTGCTGAACCGTGGTGTCTGCTCGAGTGATGCCACCCCTGACAAGTCGAGGCAGATCCCAGCAATAACATTAGGCTGCTAAGGGCAAGGCAGGAAGATCTGAGCAGTTTGGTCCGAGGAGTTTTACAAGAACCAATACTGTTTCAATGTTGTTATCACCAGGACATAGTGGAAAGAATCTGCAAAATCTATCGTGTTGCTGAATCAGCAAACTCTATCCCTAAAACCCAAACCAATAAACAAAGAGTTAATGTTGAAACACTGAAAGTATTAATGGAAAGCAGAGGTGGGGGACCTGTGGTCTATCGACTGAGCAGACACCGTTACTGCATTTCATGCCAGCTGTGGGTGCATTATTTGTTTTAATGGCATTCATGTGAGATAAGGTGCACATTGGGTTTTGGCTCGCTAGCACTGATAGAAGAGCATGCTTTTTTCCAAACATCTGAGGAAGACCCTTGTCCAGACACAGTTCCCTGTGTAACTGTAGAGGTTGTACCTAAAGAGTAACTACAGAGTGCCATTTCTAAAGCAATGATACTGATTTAGCTTCTAACGCACAGGGTGGCAATTCATTGCCTCCAAAGCAGCTCAGTGCAGCTGTGTTCATCCTGGAGAAGGTTTGTATTGCTTCTACAATATTGGTCCTGTTAAGGGAAAACAGCTTCTGCACGTAGACTTGAAGATTGAACTTGGTGTCCTAAGTGAAATTGATGCACCCACTAGAAGGCCTTTTTGTTGCACTTGTGAAGAAAAGATTTTTCCAGCCGCCTTTAGCTTTTCCTCTCTCACATACTGTGCTATTGCTACTTAGTCATTTCTAATTGTAGCATATTGGCATGAATATTGCATGATGATCTAGAGATGCTTAGCACCTCAGGAAATATAATTGCAGTATGACCTCAGGTTTAAACCATCACCTTATTCTTATGCATGACAGCAACTTTACTCTGTATCTTTTAATAAGGCTAACACCTTATTTCCTCCAACTCATTTACTGGAGACTGCTGTGTGAATGAGATCCAGACATTTTCTTCCTAAGCCCAACAGATTGCTGGTCCATCTCTTCAATGTGCATGCCCTCATTTTGTGGCATTTAAAATTCTACCAAACTTGATTATGTGGGAAAAGCGAAAAGAAGCCCTGCTCCTGTTGACAGCTTTAGTTGCCCATGACAAGAACGAAAATGACTTAGCTCTCCCATTTTATTACCTCTGAATTTTTGGTGGCTGCTGGTGTAACAGAAGAGCTGCAATTAGGCCCCTCAGTTTATGTTTCCCACTCACCTTTTTCCCCCTACAGACTCATAGATACAGCAGCTGCTGTGTATGTGCAGAATTACACACCATCATGCTTCTGTGTTGTATTATATCTGCTCTATTGTATCACATCCCCACAACATGGCATATATTAAAACAACAACAACAAAAAACCAGCTGCAACAGAGCACAGTGATGCTAAAACAACAAACAAATACAGAGAATGAAGAACAGGTAATTGCTATTTGCTGCATGTGCCCACACTGAACACAGGTGAAGCAGAGGTATTTGTAATATAAAATTATTCTATTGAGTGTAATATAATAAACTTCTAATAACATTTTCTGTGAGAGGTCTGCCTCCATGCCTTTTATGTTTTCAGATACATTGCTAATTAAAAGCAAACACATTTTTTTCCCCCAACACATACCTGAATTGAAAGATGCGACTAGAGTCAGATGCATTTTAACATATTCATCACTTATTCACTAAAGAAAAATATGATTTGGACTGCCAACATTTAAATTCTTGCCGAAATCCATGAATTTTTTAATGGGTGAAATCAAACTTTTTTTTTTCTTTTGGTGGGGGATATAATTCGAATAATTTCTTTTTCAGTACTGTAACAATAAAAATGTTTCAAATTTTTGACATGCATACAGTGTAGTATATGTATACAGCATATGTAGTAGCATTCTTTTAAATGTTTTTCAAGACTAATTTCATCTAAATTTTATTTTTTATAGTATGAGAAAAATCCACAAAACAAAGATGAATGAAAAGGATTTCTGTCACTTCAGTCCTTGAAATGCATTTTCTTAATTATATTTTTGTTTTAACCAACAAGCTAGAGAGGGGTAGAGAGAGAGAGAGAAAGAGAGAGAGAGAGAGAGAGAGAGAGAGAGAGAAATTGGACATTAGCAAGGCCATAGACTGATGCATGTTCAATCCATAGTATCATTGGAAAGGGCTGTGAGATGGAGTACAGGGTGCTCTATAATATTCTTTGTCAAAGACAAGTGAGACAATGCAACGAGGACAGCTGCTTTAGCACAGCCATGTCGCTGAGAACAAGAACTTTGTATCACTCTTGAAAGCTCCTCTTCACTACTGGGAAACAATATGTGCATGCATGCTATGTAATTCAGCCTTCTGGAGACAACTATAAGCCACTATAATCAGCTGAGTTGGAGAGGAGTATACAGAGGAGTCTAATAACGGTACCTGTGCTAGCAAGCAAGGGAAAGACAGATTCAGTTCATAATGGGTCCCAGGACCACTGAGATGCCTACCAGTAATTTCACACAAAGTAAGAAGGGTCCCCAGTCACCTACACTCCAGCTCTGGGAGCTAGGAAATAAGATGGAGGCTGCAGAAGGTGACGGCGGTGACAACATGGATATCTTGCAGACAGAGACTGCTGGCTAAAGGGAGGAGACCATTCAGCTTGCCCATCCTCTTGTTGGATGGCCAGTGGCATCCAGCTTGGCCTTGGCATCCTACTTAGCCACCCATGGCACTGGCAGGAGCCAATTACAGAATATTGTCCTGCTTCCGTCTGCAAGTCCTTACTGCCGCTTTCCCAGGAAAGCGTTAGGATATCCTAATGATTTTTTCTAAGGGTGGATATTATTTTGTGTCAAACTACGGGGGCCCAAGGGAATTCTTCTGAGCAAGTACTGCAATTGCTGCTGCTGCTTTTATGAGGGAGAAGAAGTGGAGGAAACCCATCTAAGACTTTATTGACAGATTTGGCCTGGGTACAAGCCAAAGTATTTACACTGCAGAAAGATGTAGTGGTTTTTTTTTTCACGATTCATCCTGTACTGGACACTTTATTTGTACTCTGTCCTTTCAGCATTTTCTAGCTGACAGATGGCCTATGGAGATCACCTGAAGGCTGTACAGCACCACAGGAGGGTACCACCAGGTGGACGTGCGATTTCCAGACAAATCAGTTCGCCTTTTTATATGGTTAGCTTCATTCTTGTTTACTGATGCTTTGGCCAGTCAAGGTAATACACAGCCTTTACAGTTAACTGAAGATGAGTGATATATCATTTAAAGTATCCCTCTGCTAGATTAGAACTACACACAGTTTCTGTGCTGTCAGCCTCTAAATCTTCAAGACCCACAGAGATGGTCCCCTTGGATCTGGATGATGGCATACATATCTGTTTGAATGTTCTTCCCTAAATCATGAAGATCACACACTGTAGATTTGTAGTCACTGGAGAAATCGGTACTACTTATCTAACATTACAGTAGACAAGGCCCAGTGCTGTGAGCTAATGCCCATATTCCAGTTCTATAAAACCACATCGTGTTTTTTTTCTTCTCTCTCTTTTTTTTTTTTTCCTTTTTTTTACAGCTGTTGATTTCATTGGCCTTAAAGAGCTTTTTGAATGAAGCCATAAATTTGCTAAAGAAAAACAGACAGACGTTCATGAGTACCACTCCTGATTATCTTCTCCATTTGCAACTCATCATTTCTGGGAGAACCAATTCTCACCAGTGCCAGAATGTTAGTTATTACTTCTTTCTCCCTCTTTAACTTCATGCCTGACCTAACATGACATCTGTTTGTCCAAAAGGTGGCACTGCATCTTTGAGCATTTCATGGACTGAAATTGCTCCCGTTGCAGAAGAGGCCTTCTGTAAAAATAAGTAGAGCTGTTTTGCAGATCTGCTAAACATTTCTGCTGGGTTTTCCACCATGGACCCTTTCTAAAGTAAAGATTTTAAAAATTTAAAGCTTTGATAGAAACAAAAGCTTGACCTTGAGTTTTCTGACATCCAATTTTAATGTTGTGGCTAAAAGCAGCCTCTCCAGCCAACCACATCCAGGTAAGAGATAGCTCTTGTTTTGGGAAGCTCTTTAATAAGATATATAATTCTGAGCTTCCAGAAAACCCAACACTTTCCACAGTGACAGGAAAACTGTAGCTCCTTCTGATTGCTTTCTCACGTAAAAGGTAAAAACTCTTACTTAAGACATAATTTTCTTCTCAAGCCACAAGGCACAAGCTGCAGCCACTGTTTTTCAGGACCTAAGTAGCCTTAGGAATCTACAGTTTGGTCTCAGGAACTGTCCTTTCCACAACACTCCCCACAAAGCAATTGTACTTGACATCAGACCTCAGTGGAGTGTCCAAACTGGGCTACAGTCTCTTTTTCACAGCTGCCTGATGCCATGTGGATGGCAGAACCACCACTATCACATATCCCAAGCATTTGCCATCTTTCCCACAGAGACTTTTTTGATCCTTCCTTCATCTCCTTGCTTTCCCAGGTCTTTCTAAGACCTGGCTCAAGGCACTTGTCCTCTGACTCCCCCAAACCACTGCAGAGATGCTAGACTCACACTCTTACTACCTTCTGTTCACCCTATCTCTACTCTGCTTTTCTCATACTTCTCTTTGGAAATCTAGCTATTTGTCACTTTTCTATCTTCCAGAGAGTTCAGCTTCATTTTCCCCTGATTTTTTTTCTCTATTTTAAATTCTCCCTTCCCTAGGAGACCAGACTTCAGTTTTCACATTGACAGTCAGCCTTGCTCTAGTATTTCACTCCTTGACTTTAAATTCCTGTATTGTTGTCAGCTTTCAGTTCTCCTATTGATTGCCAGAGTTGTTCTCTCCAGTTTCAACTCGGTCTTTCCACAACCTTCAGTCACTTCTTGCTTTTCTTCCTTGTATTTCATTCTTTCCTGTCTTACAAGTCCTTGAATGAATTCCAGTCTCCTAGCAAGCTCTTTAGTCTGCCTTTTTCCCTACCAAGTAGTATTCCACCCTGATGCCTCCTGCTTCTTTTCCTGTGAAGTTTTTCATTGCTTTACATCTGACTGTCGTCGGTGTGTATCCTCCATATTTTTTTTCCTCTTCTGGCTTTGTTACTATCATCTTGTTCCCTGGTTTACACTTAAGACCCAGGAGAGCAAGAAATCCCATGCAGGGCAAGTTCAATTTCAGAAAGCTGTGCTCTACAATTGGGAAGGAACTTGAACTCCTTCAAAGTTTGAAGAAGCTCCATTTTGATGTCTGAGGTTGATCCATGCCAGAGGGCCCTAAATCAGAATTCACTGTCCAGCTCTTACCTAACTTTTAAAATGCATACTCCATTGTATAGTGGTTGTATGTAAGATGTATTTCAAATGCACTTATGAGCTATAGGGCAGAAGTTGCAGCTATGCATGTCTTTGTGAGTGTTTTATGATGATCTTATGTTCCTGACAGGGTGACCAAATAAATAATGTAAAGTACCACGATGATGAGAGCTGCCTAACTATTTACACACACAGGGAAATGTGCAAAGGCTATGTAGTGTGCACTGCCAAAAAAAGGCTTATTTTTGAGAATCTACTGTAGCTAGAAAGTCTAGTTTTTATTTATTATTATTATTATTAATCCAATTGTCTTCAAGTTTCATTTTTTCTCTTGTGCGAGGTAACATTATTGCATAAAAAACATCTTTTCCAGTAAAATGGTTCTTCAACAATTTGGCCACGATACAAAACCAGATTCCCACCAGAAAAGATTTTTATCTCAAAGCATATTGCAGCCAATTTCCTTCCTAATTAATACCATACCGACCTGCAAATTTCATTTTAGTTCTCAAACGAAAATTGATGAGGCAGTCGACCACAAATAACCACAATACACCACCAATAGTTCAATCTGCACAGTTCCCAGCATAATGCATTAATAAAGCACAACCAGTGTCTATGCTTTTATGTTCCTTGGACACATCCTGTTTCTAGTTAGTTACTATGATAGCTCAGAATTATACACAAAGAAGTTTTTTAACATGATGTTTGATCAAAGAGTCAAGCTGTTGTATGTGCCAAAATGAAACTGGATAAGTAACATCTTTTCTAAGGAGCAAAACCAGGACCAAATGGTGGCATGCTTGACAGGAATACAGCAGAGGCTGGAGAAAAAGGAGGTGAATGGACCACATAAGTTCTTCCCCGATGCATCGGAGAGTTTGCAGTATCACTCCCAAGGCATGATACACAAATATAAGGCAACCTGGCTGCAAACAGCCCTGCAAAAGAGGACTCAGAATTACTGTTCCTGGGCTGAACGGTAGCACTGTGTCCCTGATGAGCTGAGGTGTGGACTTGTTTCATACCAGTGCTACCAGCCAGTGTAATTAGTGTTGATTGCAGTGCTGGTGTTTGCAACGCATTCTATCTAACCTTGAGTATGAAACTATGACTGGTCCTCACTGGCCTTCTTGTAAGACTCTTCTTGGGATCTGACATCAGGGAATGAAGTGATGATTATCATGTTTATATTCTGGCTACCATCTTCCAAAGTATATACAAAACTTAAGTGTGTACAATGCAATCCTTCTTTTTCCTGGGCAGAGCCTGTGTGAAATTATATACTGCCTTCCAGGAAAGCAAATGCATTTACCAGAAGAACCCAGACCACCAAAGTCTTTGTGTTTCGGTCAAGAGGACACTCTGCATTGATTATCAGTCCCCTATTCATCCAAATTAAAAAGCTTTTGTCTCAGAGTGGCCCTACAATTGCTCACCTTGCCTACATTCAGAAAATCATGGAGGAAAAGTCCTGAAGGGAATGTTTTCCAGTTGAGAGGATATTTAGAAAAGAAATATGATTTTATTTGAAAGTTTCAAAACATGGAGAAGAAAGTGGTGAAGATAGATATTGGCAATAGTCCTTTAAAGTAACTGTAACAGCTATGGACATGTTTTCTTCTGCTGGGGCTTATCCACCAAGCACAGCTGTTGGTTGGTAAATAAAAAGAATCCTTTCATGTAGATGAAAATGCTCTGTCTCTAATGTTTCTAAATCTATTTTCCTAGGTCTAGCAAAGTTTATTTTAAAGGGCAGCTTCTTTAGGAATTTCTCAGTAAATAACGTGTTATGCATGTCTTGCTGGAGGTATTCTCAAAGCTGTCCGCAAAAGCTTCCATAATACTCAAGAAATAGGAGGAATCCCAGCCAGGGGAAGTACATGACAAAAAACTACCTTAACATTAATTCTAGCTCTAACCAAAGAGGTTAATGAAATAACCAAGCAGATTAATAGGCACAGTAATAAGGGGAATTTGTGTGGTTGGTGTAGTAGGTCCCATGTTCCTAGCAGACCTCCTTCTCCTTGCACCAAAGGATAGCAATTCCCTTTAGAAAGGCCAGTCAGTTATGCACAAACATTTATTACTGTGACTATTATTAGTAGTACTACTATACTACTGTACAAATAAACGTGGTGCTTATGATGGGCATGACTTAAAGATCTCTGGACTTGTGCCTCATACCCAGAAATATGACAGGTTTTCCCTCTACAGTGGCCTTAATTCTGAACCAGAGGAAAGAGAGGACCAATGCATTTTGTCTCTTTTGCATACCTTCAGGCTCTCCACAGAACAGAGTAATAATGCCAATGGTGATGGGTTTTTTTCACCATTAATATTTCTGATGTCCTCTATCAGAGAGTACTGCCCAGGGACCACAGCTAAGCTAGGATAATAATGTGTTGTACAAGCAAAGCACATAGTACCAGATATATTATCACCCTGAAGGGAATTTTATATATATATATATATATATATATACATATATTGACTGGCTTTTGCACAGGTTTGGGAAGTGAGCCTGAATGCCTTGCTCCAAACTGAGCCTTAGTCACATTCTTCTCAGATTCTTCCTTAAAATATATATGAAAGCATAATCTAGCTAACCATTTACAGCAGGTGGCCAGTGTATATGGCACAAAACCATCAATGACTTCAGCAACAGTTGAATCTACACCATGGATGGTGAAAAAGCAAGTTCATTTCATTGCATTTCCTTTTCATTTTCATTCAAATGGTAAACAACTTTCTCAAACAAAGTTTGCAAGGCTACTCAAGCCATCTGCCATTCATTTAATGCTGGCTGGTCCTTTTGAGTTTCCACTGATAGGCTACTCATTTTTTAGCTATCAATTTTGCAGTTAACAAGAATTTACTCTACAAACATTTGTTAAGCTCCCCTAGTTAAAAATAATATGATCAATTTAGTAGGTATATCAAACTCTACCTATAAATGTACTGCTTCTAAATATTGCCTCTTAGTGAATTATATTGAAAAACCCTGTGACTGTTTTCCAGATACTTAAGGGACATGTTCTATCAAATAAAATGGAGGAATTGGAAGCTCCTCTCACATTGTAAGGAGAGGGTTCATGCCACAGCTACAGGGTCTCAATATATTTTCCCTGGACAATAAATGAACTGGGAATACCACAGCAGTTTTTAGCATTACCCTCCTCTAGGGACACATCTGATCTCAACTTCATCAGTTGTTGATCTCAATCAGGTCTAAACGTGTGGATGACATGGAGTTAAATTGCATAGTCCTGGAGGTCAGCAGACACGTTCTCCCCACCTGTGTCATTCATTGTATTCTAGCTCCACTGAATAATGCCTACACCTTAACAATTTATTCCAGTGTATATTAAAAATCACCAGCACTGACAAAATGAAACTTGGCTGTATGCTCTCCTTGCCTACGGAGCATTTCGGCTGCTAAAAATAATATGTTGTAGCTTGGGAAAGCCAAATTCTTCATGTTACTGCAGCCAGACTGTCTAGACTTCCTAATAAGGTGGAGGTTGTTCTGGGATGGCCTCATATTCTTTTTAATATTGACTATTTGTTTCAGTGATTGCTTTGTTGGTAGATATTGCCAATGCTATTCTCATTTCAGGTTTGAGGATTTTTTTGAGGGATGAGAAAGAGTGTAGATTTCCCTTCTGGAATAATTGCTCTATAAATATTAGTCTTCTCAGTTCAGTTAAGCCCAGGTATGAAAAAGTTTTGAACACTTTCTGCCTAAGCAAAAGAATATGATACCAGTTCTAAGCAGTAACATCAGGAATGACAAGTGATTGTTTAATATTCAGGGCTTTGACCTGTCTAGTCCTCCATATACAGAAGTCAATGTGAATTCCACGCATGGAGGCTTTAAAGGATCAGGTTTGCAGTTTGCAGAGCACTAAAAAGCCAGTGCTCATTTTTAAAATGTCAATGCACATGTGGTCATCAAAACAATAATTCAGCACCACTTAGGCCATTGTTTTTCTCTTGACTCAGTGTTAAATGTCATGTTGTTCCTGAAGAGCAGCTACCCTCTGATGTGTGAGGTGTCTGGCCTTCATTCTGTGGGGGACCCTCTGAAAATCTGTTCAAAGCCCACGTTGCTTTGCAGCAGACGTTGTGCTCCTTCAGCAAAGGTGTCCTTTTTGTGCTATTTGTACCATGACATGAAGGAAGATGGAACTTTGCAGATCAACTGGGAGTCACTTTTCCCCTCTTGGAATTTATAAATAAACTAGACACAATGGTTTGTACATAGAGATTGTGTGTTTAACGACAATTTATGTTAATCCAGATAATATCCTGTTCTACATAAGGATTGCAGTCAGTGGTCAGGTGCTTGATTAATTTGCCCTGTGGATATGCCACCACAACAGGTAATTCCAGTTACTTCTCCTCTTTTTACTCTCCATTGTCCTCCTGTTATCCTGTTGATAGCACTTGTGTTCACCACAATCTTCTTATGTCATTTGAAGGAATTTGCTTAGATTTACATGTACAAAAGAGCTTAGATGCTTGACATGAAATTTGGGCAGAATCTAGTGTCACAACTCAGTTCTCATACCTCCTTGGCTTCCCCAATAGATAGGCAAGTCATCTTAAATGATATTTCTGCATGGGATCTGATTTGCACTGCCATGATTTCTCCCAGCATAACCACTTTTATTCAAAACCATGATCTGAAGAGGAGGAAGCTACACCTCTTCTCTCCAATAGTTCATTGGTGACAGGAGTCAGATATATAAGATGGGTTCCTCTAACATTTTCTCCTTCAGCTTCAGGCTGTATCCTAGAACATCTTAAACACCAATCCATAAGCAGTTCTGTGACAAAAGTATCCTGCTCTCCACTGCTTGAAGCAAAGTACTTTGCAAAAATAACGCTGTTCCACTGAGTCAGAAGGAGTGAGCATAGAGTCATAGAAAAGATGGATTTGGAGGGACCTTCAGAACCTGTCTAATCTCTCCATCTAGCCTATGGAAGGATCTTCCCACCTATCTAATTGCTTTAATGACCCTCCTGAACAAAGACTGTCATACCTCACTAGGCAGTCTATGCTGGTGTTTCTCTGTTAATTTAGTAGGTTTTCCTGTTATTCTTGTTTGTGTTATTCATTATGGGAAGAGGGAACAGATTATTCTCTTCTCTCTAAAAGTGTTTGTGGTCTGTTGTCATGTCCCTAATCAGTCTTCTTTTAAGTTAAACAATCACAAGTCTTTCAGCCTTTCCCAATAGATCATACTTTCAAAATCTATTTCTTCTAGACTAACTCCAGCTTGTATTTCTGACACCCAGAACTAAACAGCACTGCAGCTGAGCTCTTACACAAAGTGGAACAAAACAGTATGTCTTGCAAGCTGTTCTCTTGCATGCAAAACCCAATCCCATATCTGCTACTTTTACAATGGGAAAATGATGTTGGGTTCAGCTTATGATGCTCTATGGTAATGCACATGCATTAGTATTTCAGTTGTTACAGCAGTACTTTTGAAGTGACTGACTCTATCCCCACATGACATGCTTTATTTTTCATTATAGAGCAGTCTTGCAGTACAAGACATACTTGCCTTTGGGGTGAGACTAAACTGAAAGATGCTCCTCCTCAAGAGTGTGCTTATTGAGTGCTTTCTGCTAATGGACAGTCTGTCTGTAAGACCAGAGTGAGGCTAATCTGAAGTAAACACTCTAAAAGTGAATCCAAGGGTCCTGGATCCTCAGCCCTAGCTCTTGACTCTAACTTGTTCCTGTTACACAATCCTGCTTGCTAATGCATAAGTACCAATAATTTTCAAAACCTGTGTTAAAGAGGAGTTCCTTATTGGTTGTGCCACATATGTACTGTCAATTACTTCTGTCTTTGTTTCATATCTTGCATTTGTCCACTTTTAATTTTATTTGACATTTGCATTTCTCAAGTTCTCTTCAAATTCTAGATCTGTCCTGCAGTGCATTTCCTGTCCTTCTTGTCTTCAGGCCACCTTCAAATTTAATAAACATATTCTTTTCCATCATCCAAGTCATTAAGCATAATATCAAGTGGAGTGAGATTCAAGACAGATCCCTCTGGCACCCCACTCAGCACCTCTTTCCATCTAAACAGTGAACTTCTGGAAATATTCTAAAAAAATTTGTCCCATGCTATAGAAGTTCTGCTAAAGCCATACACATGTAGATTTTTAATGAGAATGTCATATGAGAGAGACAGTATTAAAATCAATATATATGACATTAATTGCCTCCTCTCTATCAGTAGAAGTTAGGATGGTTTAATACAATGTGGTTGTGATAAATTCCTGTGGGCTACTCTTTGTCTATTTGTTATC
Organism: Cygnus atratus; assembly: GCF_013377495.2. NCBI lineage: Eukaryota > Metazoa > Chordata > Aves > Anseriformes > Anatidae > Cygnus > Cygnus atratus. Next base: position 177,349,632 of record NC_066362.1, on the reverse strand, counting down.
TTACAGGTACTTACAGAGAGTTTAACTGATTATTTGTTCTAGATTTCTTCCAGGAGGTGATGTTGACTGATGTTTTCCCTGTTTAGGAATAGCCACTACAGTTGCCATTTATTCCTGTCTTCCAGTACCTTATTTGACCTTTATGAATTCTCAAAGGCTACATTTTGTACTACCAAATAAAGTAAACCAAGGAATGAAAACTTACCCTGAGGCCAAGTGGCAGAGCACAATTCATCTCCACATGGCTAAACCTTCCTTTCACTCCTCAGAAAAGTGTGTTCACATTCAAAATGTCCCTGGCCCAGTTATTCCTCATCTATGTCCAAAAATTCTCTGTTAAAATATTAGTTGGCAAAGGGCAAAAATATGCCAGAGCTTTTAGTAATAAACTCTTTGGGTGATCCTAGGACAATATGTTAGCCCACAACCTGTCTGTTCTAATTACGGCTATAGGCATAGCCAAAAATGATCACTAATCCCTCTGAGATGGCTTCAACCAGTTTAGTTGTGATGATGACACCAATAATGCTCAACTCAGTGCTTTGGGCACTAGAACAGGATGCAAAATCCATTTTATCCCCATAAGAACCCCGGTAGCTGTGTGGGGAGTGGAAGAAGATGCTTTTTTTTCAAAGATACAGAGATAGAAAACTGCCAGCATGTGCCAATTTACTTTAATTCAGGCATCCAACTTATTAGATTCCTTGCTCTGCATGCACCCTATGATGAAATTTTCCTTTCTGTTCATTGTATCTACTTCTTCTTTCCTTGTGTTGCTTGCTTACTTGCCCTCATTTTCAAATGCCCTTGCTATTGTGACTCTATAATATTCTCTGCTACCTATTTCAACTCAGGCCTTCATCTTAGTTATCATATTGTTACACTATGCAAGAATCATTATTCGGTCCTGTCTTAAAGACAGAAACTCTAGCTGCTACATAATGCATGTACAGATTCAATGCATTTCTAATGCTGAGAATTTCTCTCCTTTCCCATTGTTCATAAAACCAGAAATATTCTGTGGAAAAACTAAAAATAAATCTTCACCCAGCAGAATATGGTTTGTAATGTCTCTTGATATGGGCATTATCTCAGATTTAGCTCAGCTCATTTTGTATGGGAGACAGAGAGAGATTCAGCTCTAATTTAATATCTCTGAGATTGATCTGAACTGTTTGCAGTTTCAGTCACACGTAATAAGGTGAAGGTACAGTGTCTGACTGTCTGGCTGAGCATTTATGCTGTGCTTATCACGATAACGTATCTCAGCTGCTTTGAAATAAAGTATATTCTGAAAAGCCAGCAAAAATTAATAATGACCTTCCACTATTATTAACCTAACCTGATTCCTTTGTACTTGACACCATTAGTTTTCATTCCTTTAATGTTGTGCTTCCCCATTCTGCAATCCTGAAAATTGCTGGAGTAAGCTCTTTTCCAAGGTTGAACGGGAAGCTCTGTTATATGCCTTTCCGACAGAGATCTATGCTGGACTGTGATCCTGATGGAGGCTAGAGCTTAAAGGAGGGGCAGTACTTATGTGGTTGTGCAACAAGTTTTGGGACTGGAAGGGAAAACACCAAGGAAGGCATTACTAATACAAGTAGGGATGAGAGATGGATGGGTACTTACAGCTGCAGTTCTAAATCTCCCCTTTGTGAGTTCTTATCAAAGGTAATTTTGAATGATCTTACCAAAGATCATAAGTAACTTTCAATACATCTAGACTACACATTTCAGCCTAATGCTGTGACCCCCAAATTAGCTCTAGAAGCAGTCAATTACATTGCCCTATCATTTGGTCCAAGTTCTTCAAGTGTATCTTCAAGGTTGCTTTGGCTGACCCCCAACACAGATGAACTGAGTGGGAGGATTCTGAAAACAATTGCCAGAGGATATGCGGTTTGCCCTTGATCTCCTCACTACAGTGGGCATCAAATCAAACCTGTTGGCCACTCACAATCCTGAGGTAGACCCACCAGTTTCAGAGGAAAGTACAAAAGCCTAAAAGATTCCAAAAAAATTGCCTGCAGTATTGATGTGTGTCCTAAGTTAGTATTTATTTAAATATTACTTTTCCATGATGCAAAACAACATGAGATAAACACTCGTAGTGCTGTAAGCAGAATGCCAGCTCCGTTTTTAGGGTGTTTGTCTCCCAGAAGAACAAGCCTCTGTAGTAAGAAGAGAGAGATTTTTTTATCTTTTTGGGGAGTTAATTGGAAATACAAGTTTGTTGGCTATGCTTCTTGTCACTGAAGCATAACCAATACATGAAAAATTGTCTGGATTCCTAGATTCAAGTTATATAGCTTGTATTTCTAATGAAGAAGGCCAATAGGCCTATCAGAAAGTACAGGATGTAATTATAATCTGATAAACCACTGCTGCTACCTCATTTAAGTGAGAGACTGTGGATCACTTTCAGCATCATCAGACCCAGCAGGCCTTACAAAGACTGATCCAGTGAACCCAGCAGAGATTTTTGGTGACTCCAAGCAGTCACTGAAACAGGCTGATAAATGACAGAGTTGCCTAACTGAGTGATCATGACATTTTTTCAATCAAGGATATAGAAGTGGGACTCTGGCAGCTGTGAACTGAAGGCAGTCTGAGTTCCTTAACCTACTTTTGTTGTCATTCATCATACTATGCCTACCGTGGTCTTCATCAGTATTCAGCACTCAGAAGAGCTGGAAGAGACAGAAGAAAGAAAAGGCAAAGAAAGAAAGAAAGAAAGAAAGAAAAAACTGGTTAGGACATGAAGTCATCAAGCTATAAAACTCTGTACTTTCCCAGCTACATTCTCACCTTCCAGGACTGGGAGACTGCCATGCAGAGCTCTTTTAGTGTCTTTTCATTCATCTTGCACCAAGCCTGCTCACCCTGCCTGTAGTTTCCTGGGCCCCACAGAGACCATGCTTTTCTCAGGCCATGTACTCTTTGCTCCTTGTCAGCAGTATGTCATACACTGCATGAGACTGTGAATAAACATTAATTAAACTTTTCAGTATACCATGACTGTATCAACACCAGTCTTTTGGAGAGCTGCCTACTCAGCCAGTCCAGCCCGGATACCCTGCTGTTGCTTGTGTGATACCAGTAATATCAATGGGTGTACTTGTGCCTGCTTTTCAGCAGCATGATTTAGATCCTTCTACTTTTACTTCACCAGGAGCTTCAAAGAAAACAAGAGGATCAAGGGTGACGAAAAACACCCTAGAATGAAAGCCTAAGAATCTAACCCATCCTGAGCAAACACTCAATCCGATGCTTAGTATTGCATCCCCTCCTTATATTCCATTCAGACTTGTTTGAAGTACAGAAAAATCCTAAAACAGCCTTACAATGTTTCCAGGACAAGGAGTATTTGGTCATCTCTGGCACAACAGGACTCTGACTCTGAGACTTTGGGGTGCCCAGGAGTGCAGAAGACTGATAGCACTTAAGGGTTGGACTCTCCGAAGCCAGGAGCATTTCTACAGTTCTTGTGTTCTCCATCAAAATTGGTAAACTGTGCTGAACTCAGTGGAAACTCCTCTTGGGGGATCTTGACTCATCTGTGCTCTTCATCAAGCCCTGACACATTTATGGTTAGACGGGCTTCACTGCAGTAGTGGTCTGCTGCTGTGTTTTTCATTCCATAAAATAAACTGTGCAATTTACTGTTTTCTTTTCTCCTTTCCAATTTTTGTAATTTAGAAGAACAATAAGCACATATATTGCTTTTATGAGGGAAAGTTCTGAGAACCTGGCAGCTTGCCTGGTCCCCTTATTTGTTTGTGTTCAGGAACAGGCAGGGTATTTTGCTGCAGCAAAAGAGTGAGCAGAATCCCGTCTCTCTGAAATCAATTGCTGAGCAGTGCAGGACAGAGCCAGAGTGTGCTGAGGTCTTCAGAAGGGACAAGGGATAATAAATCACCTCATTATTTCTCGTTTCTCATTACAGTCAGTATCAGGAGGAGTGTGCCTAATCTTACTTTGGGTAGTGCTTCTGCATTGGTGTGGGAAGGTTAAACAAGGCTTGGTCCCTATTCTGTCAGCTTTACTCTTGCTGTGTTACATTCCCCCTCCAAGCAGATCCTGACACCTTCACAACGCTTGGGGAGAGACTGTGTGTCCCAGATGGATTTCAAAGAGGCAAAGAACAGAAATTGAGCCTCAGGAGGAGGGACAGATGGATAGCGAAGAGGTGGGAGATGGCAAATATGAAAGGGAACTTTGTACCTCCTGATTTTGGGGCTGATCCCTGTATGTGTGACAAAAGACCCTGGGGCTGCCTAACTAGTCATAGGATTGTTTCACATTTCTGCTAGGACCCTGCCTGTTGAGGTCTTGCTTCTAATACTGCCTCATTTCTTGTTTCCCTTCAGTGCCACTCCAGGCTTTGTGATTGGATTTTAGAGAAATGGATGATTTTTTGGACTACCATAGATCTCTCCTTCAGCTCTCCCAGCCAAGTCCTCCTACCTATCTCCGGTCTCTACTGCCCCTTTATTTTGACATGGTTCCTTCAGTTGGTATAAAGAGACAAGAGCAAGTTAAGGAATTTCCCCTTTGTTCTTAGCTAGTATCACTGACATCCATGCAGTGAGGTGTATTGTACAGCACCACTCAGTGGACATAGGCTTATGTGATAAGGAGTATCCCAGGAGTAGCCCCCCTAAAACTCCATTGATTCCAGCGTAATTATGTGTAGACTGGCATCCTGACTGCTCCAAGGAGACCTGGGAGGATCTAAATGCTCACACTATCTACTGCTGTCCCTTATTGGGAGAGGACTCTGGTTTACTTGTTTGAATAGCTGCATGGTTGTTTTCAGTGTAAGGCTGAATCGGGGTTTCCTTTTCACACAGGTGAGCTATCCCTTGAGTAACCCCGCTGAAATGGTTTTCATCAACAATTTTCCTTACTTCCAAAGCTAGGAAATCAACCACTTGTATGTTGGAGAGGCATCCACCAGACAGGAAGTGTTGGTGGAACTGCTATGTTTTCCTTACTCCAGATATGCCTACAGTTGCCTGGTAAAGGCTTACCAACACTGATCTCCAATATAAGGACCTGAAAAAAGCTTTAAATAAATCAATTTGAGTGCCAGCAGTAGCTTAGCTGTGACATTTTAGAGTTCCTTAGAGCCAACTCTCTACCTTACCCTGCTTTTTTAATAACTCTGAAAACTATAAAAAAAGGGAAGAAAGCATTTTCAGATTCACTTACTCAAGGAACAGCTGTTGCCGTCAACGGGCTTAAACAAATTGCAGAAACCAAAACCTGTGAGTCATCTGGTTCATCCCCTTTAACTCAGAATTAGTTTCAAGAATGCATTCATTAGCTCTTTCACAGTACAGCAAGCTTATCCTCGTGTAAAAGGGAGCAGCTGGGATAAAAAGGGTATCATTCTCTAAATGCTAAAGTATAAGAGGTCTACAAGGCAGTGACCAGGTTTTCTTTAATGCTTGAGAGCTGTTTTGCACAATGTAAGTCTTATTGGAAATATCTTAATAGTATGAGGATCTCTATCTCAAACTTTATAGAGGAGCTAACAGAGACTACAAACTAGGACAATATTTTAGAATGCAGACTTTGACCTTCTCAAGTAGATCTGGATTTTCTTCCTCACTTTTATACTAGGAATGTTATGTCATCCAGTGGGCTGGCTTGCATAATTGATTAGATTTGGTTGGTCTATACTACAAGGGAACATGGTCAAACAGTGTATCTTCGATCAACTGAATGTTTTGTTGTAAGGCTGGCTTGCCTTACCCAGCTCTCTCCACGACAAGGCTTGCTGCAGAGGACCTTGTGCAAGGCAGTTTGGACATTGTCCACCCTTCCTAGCATGAGGGTCATAGGTGGTCCCTGGCCATTTTTCATTTCAACAGCATAAACATGGACCATATTCAGACCATCTACCACGGCACCTAAGCTAGACTGAGATGATGCCTGTTAAGACATCCTTTTTTGTCAGAAGAGCAATGAATGACTCTGAGGGGTAGTAGACAGGGCTGCCAGACCCTTTGCAACCAGCAGAGGTAAGAACTCAATGAGTGTGAGTAAGGATGTCATGATATAGCCATAATGCCCAAAGTTGGTACCCATCATAGGCAGTCTGAATGTAGACCCTAGTCCATAGACTACACAGGTAATCAGTGTCCAGCAGAGGATCACTAAGCCAGACTAAGTCACTTTTAACTTTAAGATCTGGATGGCATTTGGCACCCATATCCTTCATGGCTTTCATTATGACATGGTCAAAAGCAGTTGATGACCTTGAAAGGTCTCATGGCTGTGGCCAAGTAAGATGATGTGCAGACATGATCCACTAGACACAGTAGGAGGCACACTGCTGTTAACACCTGATGCTGTGCATGTAACACAAGGTCTGCATCAAGCCTTTGCTGTACTACCTAAAGTTGAAATTACAGCTATCCTGGAACCCACAGCACCATTTCAGCTTTTAAAGTGATGCTTAGATCAAACTTACATAGCCAAACATCTGAAGTATCTGTTTGATACTATAAAGATTTCAGAATTTCATAAAGATTTCAGAATTACCTCCTCTCATTTTTGCTAAATCCACAAAACTGCTTGTAAAGTTTGTGCTATATTAATGTGTTACACTGCAGCAAGTTGAACAATAATTGCTTTAATATGTGTAGCTTTTGTCCTTACTTTTTTTTCTGCCGCATTTTCTTATTCTTTTAAATTGTCCCTTTTATCATCAGATCCTCTGCTAGTTTTGATAACTTCAAGGAGGCCAAGTTTATAGGTTCTGCATCCTAAATCATCCATTTTCTCATTTTCTGAGTGCTGACTAAAGACTTCCCTTTACATTTACTCAAATTGTTATGAGTTTTTAAAATGTTCTTTAAAAAATAAGGAAGAGTTTTCTAAAATAAAATGAAACTATTTCCTGCTGCTTTTGCTGGATTGAAACTGTTGTTTCATTGAAACATATTATCCTGTTTAATTGCTTATTTCCAATGCACATTACTGGTCTTCATGTGAATAAGATGGATCTGGTTTATTGCTGTAATTCTGGTGTCAGAGAGGTGACAGAGGACAGAGTAAGGTCTCATGGATCTAATTAATAGACTTACCTTTGCCATCACATCTTAGGGGGGATTTAAACCATGAGATATTTACTGAATTATTTTGAAGAATAACAGCAAGGATTCATGTGAGGTGTTTGTGCAGTGCTCATTTGCGCTATGGAGAGGTGAGAGCTTGTTCCTTTTTTCTTCTGTGGCCCAGGCACCATTGCTGAGTTTCTTCATGCAGCAGCATCCTACTTGATGATGTTTGCACCTCATCCTCATGGCTTGAGAGCTATGCTGACAGTTTATGCTAGAGACCAAGTGACTAGGGACAGCATTTTTTAATTGGATGGTCCTGAGTGCCTTGGAAACTCCTCTTTCACACAGCTGGGAAGCTCTGTACCATCAAACCTCACCAGATGCACAATGTTCCCTATTTTGTTTTTGGTATAGCAGAAGGGACAGAGCCATCTTCTCACCCTGCTGCACCAAGTCCTACATGGTTTTACTGACAGAAGCTTTCTGGGGCCACACTACCACAGGTAAGCACACACACTAGTACACCGTGACCACTTTACTGAAATCTATAGCATGATGCCACTCAATTACTACATTAATTAGTTCCATATACCAAATAGCTAAAGCTATGGTTAACTGGGCTCTACCGAACAAGATGCTGTAATGAAATAGTCAAATTTTATTACAGAAATGTTATGCCAAGCTTGACAAAATTTCAACTTGAGATTCTATTAATGCTTCTTGCTTATGTTCACTTTTATATATGCCCATTATAGTCAGCAAGAGAAAATGTTTTTCAAAATTAATCTATTCTGTGCAACGCGTTAGAATTTAGGCTGCAGAATATAATCTATGGCAAAGAAAATAAAGTGTTGTGTTTTGTTTTTTTTTAATATTCTCTCCTTGCAAGTCTCTATCTAATAGCTAAGACTGCACTTTCCTAAAAAGCTGGCCTTGGAGGATATCTGGATGGAGGCTGGGGTTGGGTTCTGCCTTGTGCAGAACACAATTCTGTTCCACATGATATTATTCTCACAACTTTTCTGTCCCTAGACAAAACATTTCTTCCTCTCCTTAATTATCCCCTTGGGGACCAAGAATTATATGTGAAGTGTATCAGGTATTAGTATTTCATGAGGTCATACAGTGGTAGAAAAATACTTTCATGTCTTCAAAGGGGCCTTGGAGACTGTGTATGCAGACTGGTAGAGTGCTGCTCATTGAAGTGAATTTCACCGAGGAGCAATTTCATTAAGAAAATTTCAAAGAGTATTTTGACACCTAAATTAATTTGTGAGGCAGTAAAGGGATTAAACTACAAAATATAATCTGGTCATATCCAGATGTCTCCTCCCACACACAGCTGGTTCCTCTTGTAGCTCTAACCAAATACAATACTACCTTTTTGCTTCCCTGTGTGAAACTTGGTGTAAACTCATCGCGTGTTATATTATGTAAACTTCTGTGCTGTATCACTGAAGAGAGAATTTGCGTACCACTATTCAGTTGCCATGGCTGCCGAGAGATGGCTAGATTGCAATGGGAAAGGGATTTTATTTACTTCCACCCACGAAGTATGCCGTTTGGTATCCTGGCCTCATATATATTTGCAGAAGATTAATTTATTTAGCGGCAATTTTGTGGGTGTCTTTAGCAGTGGGGGAGAGGGAGAAGGATCTTATTCACTTCTGCATGAGAATTTGGTCCTGAATTAGGAGAGACCCGGACACAAAATCCCACCAGCACACCACCCAAACCAGCTGGGCAATATCTCTGCCCCAAGTAGGGTCAGCGTGGGTCTGGTCCAAGTCTTGACAAATACCTGACAAATACAAATACTGTGTGTGTCCTCCTTCCAGGCTTTGTCTAAAGGGACAATTGTGGCTCATAGGGGTGTGATTGCCATAAGCCCCATACTTGAGCTTTTGAGGAAGGTGTAAGGTGTGCTGCCAGGAGAGCCAGAGGTGAAAGGAGCTTTTCTGCTGCTACGATTTACTAGATGGCTGGGTTAACATGCGTACTGCATATTTCTAGGTGGTCACTGTAAGTTTTAATTAATACCTAGGCCATCTAAATCTTTGCAGATGGGTGGTTTTTAGATTTGAGCAAATGAATAAGTACAGCATTGGGGCTGGAACCCAACTCTGCATTTCCAAGCGCAATTCAGAGCTGGCAGGATAGCTTCCATTTCTGATTAGCGATAAATCTAATTGCGAAGGAATGGCTGACTTTCAGAGCTGGGATTGTATTACAAGCCATCTGAGGGTAGGAATCAGGCTAAATGAGCCCAATATAATGATTTATTTACAGCAACTCTGATACTTTTAGTAATCCATTATAATTGTACAGACAGAGACTTCATTATCCCTTCACATATCTGTGATCCTTCCAAGGGCTGGGGAGATGCAGAGCAAGCCCACAGAGAGCAGAGCCTTCAGAAGGCCTCATCCTCCAAGGTGCTGAGCAGCCTGCACCCCTCACCAGGCAGAACAGGGTATTCAGGTCTTTGCGCAATTTTCCCCTGTGAGTTATTCAAGTCAGGAGAATTAAATTAAATTTATTTTATTTAGAGTCTAATAAGGAAAGGTAGTTAATTTCTGTCAGATAATTAGAATAAATCACTAATTGAATCAAAGTCAATGCAAGTAAATATTTTTATTAGGTTGTTAGCACAGTGTCTGAAAGGACTCCCGCACGTGTTCACAGCTATCTTGGTTTGGTGTGTGTGTGTGTTTAGCAAGTATACAATCAATTTTTTTCAGAATTTCTTTTTTTCTTTTGGAAAGTATTAATTTTTCAGTTTAAAAAGCTGGGCCTTGTTTTCAAACCACGCTTATACATTTCTTGAGGGACAATTACATCTACAAGCTTTGTCATGTCAAGACCCAAATGGATGATTTTGTCTGTATTATAACAGCATATCATGAACTATTCTCCCATATAAGGTTAGTGATTGGATTACACCTCCCAAGTCAAAGTCCTTCCTTAGAAAACTGAGGTGTTTTTTTTATTTGAAACACATTTTTTTTTCTCTGAAAACCACCCAGATGGAAAGATTTTGACTAACTGTAGTTGGGACCATTCAGTTTGCTGAAAAGGTGCCAGCTAGTGCCACCAACCCTTAGGTATGTTCCTTTCACAGTTTATAAACAACAAAGCCTTCAGCAGCTCTGGCTTTTATGATACTTAACCCCAACATGCTTTTACATACTAAAATGAGAAGGTTTGAAACCTCACTGAAGTGTAGGGTTCCTTTGCTTTGTCCCTGTCCCTGTCCCTTTTCAAAAGCATTAGGCTGTTTAAGGGGTGCAAGCATATGGTAAGATCACTGGTACCCTGTCCAAGGCTTCAGAAATGAGATGAAGAGTCTTAATTGTTCTATGATTTTATGAGGTAGAAAGGCAGAAACTTCCATTTGTTTGTTTGTTTGTTAAAAAGACAAAAGGCCCCCAGGGAATGGAGTGGCAGAACAGACGGATAACACGTCTATCTCTCTGCCAAGACCAAGTGTCCATGCTGACACATGTTGAAGAATCTGAAATGGGAGCAAACAGATCGAAGTACTGCTACAGCTACATATGTTTGGGAAAACAGAGAAAGCAAAAGCACTGGTCCTGTTTGAGTCATTTTCATTCAAAACAAGAAGAAAGCTGGTCAGCAAAACACCCAGAAAGTCAGCAGAGTGGAGCATTTTAGATGTGGTCCATGCAGTGATGGTCTTCATCCCACATTAAAGTTTTGAAATTTGGCAAAACATTTTGGCTTTGATCATCTCACTACATCAGGTGCCTTTGAAACTCGCAGCTTAAATCATCACCATGGCCAGATGGGAACAGTTTTATGCTGTCTTTTGTAAGCCATTCACGGACTGTTACTGTCACAAATGTGTCTTTTCCCCTTTTGTTCATATCTACACACAGTTCAGAAGCAACAACCTGGATTCGATGTTGGTTTTTTTGTTTGTTTGTTTGTTTTTTAATCTGAGGTATGTTTTAATAATTTAGCATGGATGTAAAGAACAAAAATTCACCGCATCCACCTGGTGGGATTTAACCTACATGAGTTCCTGGATGATGGTAGTACAGGGGGGGATAATACAGGTTAATACCACATTAATATTACATTCACTAGAGACAGAGCAAGACCCCAACAGAAAGTGATGGTCAGAGAGAAGCTCAGACATCTATTTGCCTAGGATCTTTATGTCTGTACAATCCATCTGATTCAGAGCTAGCTGAGCCCTTTCAATTGAGATGCTCTTTCCAGCTGAGACTTTCCTGGAGGATCTCACACCAGCTTGGTCCAGGAAGGAGATGTAAAACCTGACTTCTTGTGTAATGTGCCTTGGATAACAGGAAGATGGAAATAAATTTATTTTTTATTTATAAATACAGATGTACATTGATTGCTGCTGCCCCAGTGGGTGACAACACTAAAACTGTTGCAGAGGTAGGAGCCTGTGCTGGAGAAGCCTCCCGCAGCACATAAAAGCTAGCTGAACCACACACAGCAGCACTGGTCACAGCAGCAGGAGGCTGTAAAACTGGTTGGCCTTTGCCAAGTGTGAATGACGGAGTCTGAAGGTACCATGCACAATGAAAAGCTGGAGCTGCTGAGCCTTCTGCTAGCAGCCGGCATCTCCCAGTGATGTGGCACTGCTTCTGCCAGGATCAGTGAGAGCAGCAGCCTGCCTGAAATATCAGGGTTAAGGGCTCAGCCAGGAGAAGGAAACTCTCCTTGGCATGATGAATGGCAACATTCATCATCTCTCCCTTTCTTTCAGAGCACTAAAGATCAACATCCCCTCCTAGAAATCTAGATGGTGCAGCAGATGTTGGTTTTGTCCTAAAATAGCCTATAATTGTGCAGGATCTAACCATCTCCAGATGATACCAAAGCCTTTGGTATTAGCTGGACTTGTGCTACACTCGGGAATGCTATTACACATCTCCAGGAGGTTCTGCTGGGAGTGCTTTTTCAGGAAAAGGCTGAAACCCTACTTTAACAGTCCCCCAAAGTCCAGGATTCACTACTTTCACTGAGCTACAGGGTATGGAGACAAAAGACATAAAGTCTGATTAGACACCACGGCTACCAAACAAGTAGATGGACAGGACCAATAGCCCATCTGTGCACTTACTCTCCAGCTGTCTGCATTTAATTTTTCTATGGCTAGTGCCTACAGAAAGGGACAGGCGCCTTCTCATTGAAGAAATCCACATAAAAAGCAGGAAGCACATTGTCTGTACCTGTTGGTATGGTCATAATTTCCACCTGAGAAGGGTGCAGTGCAACAGTCATAAGCTTCCTGAGGTCTTGCGAGCCTGTGTGTGTTTGGATGTGTGTGTGTGGTGACTGCACAGCCCATAAACCTCCTCTCATAACCCCCTCCAACGCCAGCGTTATCCTCCATGCTCCAATTGCTTTAGGTTAGTCATATGCATAGCAACGCCAGCAGGCACTTACCCGCCGAGCTCTGCTGCTGGAGGTTGAGCACATGGTGGTGGTACAGTGTTTCCCTCATAGGTTTGCCATCATAAAGTTTCACGGTGCTGGAGAGAGAGCACTTCTGCCCTTGCTTCAGGTCCTGACAGAAAAAGGCAGCACACTGCAATCTGTGAACAATAGGACTGAATTTGCATCTGATTCAAAAGTAATTTCACATGGCTTTGAAAGGGCTTTTCTTTCTACTTTTTTTTTCTGATTCCTCTGTTCTCTTGTAAATTCTCTTATTAAATGAAGCACAGAATTAAAACAAGAAAGAAAAGTACAGAATGAAGGATGTATTGGAATATTTTTAACCAATTAAAATTACAAAGAGCATATTTCCATGACATAATGCTTGCTAGGTATCTCCTTTGTTATCTTCAAAAGGATGGGCACTTTGGGGTGGCAGATGGCAACAGCCTGAAAAACGGCAGCCCCTGTGTCAATGTATAATCATGTCAACATAGCTTTTCACCTGCTGGGGGCTATGAACCCAAGGATGAGGCCAGGAAGAAGAAGACTGTAAAGAATTTTGGCCAATTTTTATTAATGTCTGTAAAACTAGTAAAGCTGAGTGTTCCTTAAATTCGGTTGTTGACTTCTACAGACAAGCACAGTAATGACTGGTGCTTTGCTGGCTTACAGGAGTTGGGAATGCAAGCTTGGGAAGTGTACACAGACTTATAATAACTCTGTTAGCCTTGAACACTGAGCATACATGGCAAAGATGCAAAAGGAGGAGAGGGAGATTGAATTACACCAATAAAACCCTCCAGCTGGAAAAGCCCAAGGAATGTGTAAAGATCGCTTGGAGTCAGAAATGAGTTAATTAAAAGATACACCTGAAGTAATGGGATAAGATAATGAAAGTATGGGTTCACCTCCCTTTTTGTATTAAAAAAAAAAAAAAAAAGAGAGAGAGAGAAAAAAAAAAAAAGCAAGTAGGTGAAGGAGGGAGGGAAGGAGGACTTTTTAGGAAGGCCAGGAGTCAGTCTGCATCTTCTCCATTCCAGTAACAAAGCCCTGCTGGACCTGAGGAATCACAGTAGCACCAGGAGATGCCCACTGGAGCTTTCACTGACCTTATCCACTGCATGGGCAATGACCAAGAAATATATGATCCTCCAGTCTCCCCTGCCCTCCAAACTCCTCTTCCATCATCTGCCCTTTCTCAGTCTCACACTCAGATTTTCAGCTGAGTAGAGACTGATGGTACTGCAGCCAAGATTATTGCAGGCTGAGATGTTATAAGCCATCCAGATCTGCCCAGACTGGGAAAGATTTGTTTAAAAAAAGAGAGAGAGAGAGAGAAAGAGAGCGGACCAGACCACACAGCTAACTGGGGAAAGAGCCAGCCACCAGAGCGATAGCTGTTGCGTCTGACCTGCCAGCCCAAAGCATCCATCTGTGACTGACCATCTGCTTTGGATCCTGCAAGCATCACCAGAGCACCATATTTTCCCCAGCCCTATTGTCCTTTCTCCCCCCCTTCCTTTATGTCTGTCTGTGACTGGCCATAAGCAGGGAGAGCAGCACCTCAGACGTACCAGCGGCCTGGTGGAAATGTCACCAGTACCAGGTGGAGACATCTGTCCACCACTGTGCAGAACTGCACAGGGTTACTTCAGCGGGTTTGGCTACCAGAAGTGGTCAGGGCAAGCTAAACTTGCTGTGAGATGCTGCTGGGATAGGAGAGGATAGAGGGGATTCACAAGTGTTGGCAGGCACAGGACAGATGCGGGAAAGAGTGAGGACAAGACAATGGCACCAAAACAGCTCAGTTCTAAGCAGATCAGCAAGGTTTGCCTGGCATTACTCTGGTTTATCTCATCTTGAACATGTATTCAATTTTTAGTTACAAAAATAGGCCATGTCTGATTTTTCCTTTTTTATTTGGTGTAACCCAGTCATCGCATGCCTGAGCTTTGGTGAGACTTCCTTGCTGCGGTTGCCTGATGGTACTCAACCACGACACAGTCCTTGGGGCTGACATCCCAAGCCTGTCATATTAGTCTGATGTTGTGCAGCAGCAGAGTCCTAACATCAGCCTCACTTCTTTTGACTTGTTTATTTTCTCACAACTAGTACCAGGGGCAGATAAATGGCCAAAAAAAAGGAGGATGACTGGTTTTACTTTATGTCATGGGACAAGAACCAACCCGGCCATAAGGGATGGGGGGAAAGCAGTGTTTGAGAGAAAAAAAGTGGCAAAATTACCTTAAATAGACCCAGGCTGTGATCCCTACAGTGAGGCAGAAAGGAGAACAGGACTGTGGTCGCTGTGCACACCAGGAACAGGGTCAGAGCATCTGGGAGGGGAGGAACACAAACTAGCTAAAACTAGCTTTATCTTGTGAGTTACAAACTGGCACCCCTTAAAAACCACCGTAGGACAGACCCAGTTCTTAATTCCTTCTGATTCTCTTTTTCTGTGGTACAGAGTTGAAATGAATTATAGTTTACATCCTTATTTTCCACAGGGGAAGTTTACAGCGGTTTTCAGAGAAAATACTAATCTCTACCCAGCTGACAGTCTCAAAGACAGATCCTGACATCCTTATTTACTTATACCTCCTTCCCCACAGGGAACTGAAGTGTGGGGAATAGCTCCTCATAACTGCATCTGGCAGGACGTATTATCAGGATATGGCAGGACACAGGACAAATACAGTGAGAAGTGACAGAAAGGTCACTGAAGGGGAAGGTGGCTTTCTTAACTGAACAAACAGACAAAACTGCTTGATTTGAGCTTTGAATCATCACATCCCAACATTTTAAACTGTATTACACTGTTTTGTTTGAACTAAGAAGGGCAGCAAGGACACAGAAGTCACTGCTGAAGAGAGGAGAAGCTCCATTTTGAGGAGGAATATAAAGAAATTGGAAGCCACGGAAGACGGGAAAGGCAAAGGGGAAAACTGAGTCCATTTAATTGTGGTGATCCTACCTGTTTTCAGCCCAGTGTGCATTCAAAGCTCCTTGTAGCTCTTATATCAAATACTGCCCACAGAGAAAGGCTCTGATGAGCATTTCTCCCCTATTTCTTTTTTAGTGAAACTGCTCCTAATGGCATGTTGCTGCTTAATGCATGAAGCCTGCTGTGTTTGCCTACACAGACACCAGCGCTGGTAGCATTAAATTCACAGGGCTGTGCTTTGACTTATCTTGTGGAATGAAAGTCTTCATATATAAAACAAACTCAATTCAGCTCTGACTCACCCTTCACTTTTCCACAGGAGATAGTATTAATATTAAACTCCATTTCTCCCCAGGAACAGTATTATTTCCATCCTGTGGACAAATATCTTAGCAACACAGAGGTAGAGGAAGAGGAGACAAAGTGTTACAGAGAGCTCTGGAAACTGATCTAAATGTTTTGCACAACCTCAGCCATTGCACTGTTTCTTTCGGATGACCACATCTTTGCTGTTTTGCAATGCATCTGACTGCTCTGATTCTCCCAGTGAAACCCCTGCCCAGCCTTCAAAAACCATCTCAGCGTGGATGCAGAGGGCTGCTGAGAGCTGGAGTGCAAATGAGCAGCATCATTCATCCTAACATCAGGCAGGGGTTTTGGGAAGCAGAACATGCCTGTACTATGAGAACCAGAGAGCAGACAGACATCTTCATGAAGGCAGGAATAACAGACCCAGATAAATCCTATGAACATATTTTGTGATTCAAGCAAGTCAGCTTCAGCTGTGCTGATGAGGCACAGGGGAGAAAATTTAGATATTTCCTAATGGAATGGAACTGTAGTGTCCCACTGATTTTCACTGGAGGGTTGCGGGCTGCAAAGTCTGCTGAAGATCTTGAAAATCTGGAAATCATATTTTTAGATGTGGCCCCTGAACCCCTGTAACCTTCTGTACAAATTTACCACAAATACAGTAGCAAATAAGCAAATGAGACAGTAACTTTCCAATACGTATTGCAAGATATTCATAGAAATCAGATTTTAAAATCACATCCTGAAACCTTACTGCTGAGAATTAATTTCATTGAGTCAAGAGAAAGGTGCACACAACATGGCTTATGCATCTGCATGAATATTTGGGATACGGCTGTTGACAAAGAGCTGACAAGCCAAGGATTATTTGTCAAAAGCGTGCAATGAATAGTGCCAGGTAATGAATGCTTTTGGGATGATCACAGTTAATTCACAGATTATTCAAGGACAACACAAAAGAGGTGATGAAATGTGTCAGCACCTGTAGGAATTATGCATCTAGCTTTAGTAGAGAGACTGCAGTTTTGTAAAGGGCAAATACTCAGAAATTACTTTTTTTTTTTTACAAATATTTTGTGATAAGACTGAAGAGTGGGTAGAAAACTCTGGTCTCTTATTTCCCCTTGTTCTGCAGGATTAGCACAATAAACCTCATCCACAGCTGCCCATCACAAAAGACACAGAACATCTCTTGCATTGTATTGCTAGCAAGGTGAAGCAGCTTTCTGAAGTCATGTGCAGTTTTGCAGTCAGTACATAAAGAAGCTTGCCTAGAAAGTGTTTCCTGGTGTGTTTTTAGATCTCATTCTCCTGCACTGTATGAAAGAGGCACCTACCATGCTTGGTCATGTGCCTCAGAGTGGACTTCCAAAAGAGTGTTTCAAGAAGATGCTGGACACTTGGATTTTGGTGTTTGCAGAACAAACTCTTGAAAACCAACCAGGTCTTAAGGAAGACCTGTATGCCAGTCTGTGGTTTCTGTGAAAAGTGCTTCCCCACTGAAACATATCCCACACCTAACGAAGAGTCAAGAGCAGTTGTAAGGAACAGATTTCTCTGGGCCTGGTGGTGATAAGCCTGTATTTGTATAGAGGAAGAATGGAGGTCATTTCAGCCCCTTTACTAAATATTTGGATTTTAAATAAGTGCGTTAGTGCAAATGTGTACCATACGTCAGTGTCTTTTTCAGGCACCAGGGAAGCTATTTGTTGTACAGGAGGATATTTGAGCAGGATTTAAGAAATGGGTTGGAGCCTATGTAAATTTAATAGAGCTTGAAAAGCTTCTGAGCTCTGTCCCATAACACTGGTTTAGCAGCAAACCTCAGTATTGGCCTTAGGTAAAAATCCTCTCCTGTAGGGATAGTTTATGCAACTTCCCTGTTAGGTGTTGCCCTGCAGCCGGCACATGGATGAGCAGGCATCTGTCCACAACACAACACACACACACAATTGCTTAAAGTGAAATCTCTATGCACACACGTTTAGCCTCAGAAAACAACTTCACAGTGCTGGCTGATGGTGGGGTTGTGTCCTATGCTGGTATTTCAACAGAGGCCTCTAATCCCCTCATTTCAGTCTTCCATACAGAGACAGAAATTTGCTCTCTGGACCCATGTGATTTCTCACTTAATTGTTCAGATTAAGGGTGTGTTTCTGATCAAGGGCCTGATACAAAAAGACGCTTCAACCAATGTACACAAAGGTATGGTGAAGAGCAGATCCCACCCACTTCTGTTTGAGGGAAAGCACTACCACAACAAAAGCTGTCAGGGATAATACTGGAGGAGGTTTCATTTGCCAGAGTAAAGAACCACGCTAGCAAAAGTTGGCATAATATAAAAACCTCAAGGACAAAGATTTCTCCCACTAAAGAGACGAGGAGTAAGGAATTAAAGGTAAGAAGAGCATACATCCATAAAAGTGGTGTCTATTGCTTTTTTTAACATATATTTTCTTAGATCCCTCTAAGTTTGTTAACAAGGTGGTGGGTTTTAATATTCATTACACATTTTTAATACCCCTTCACAACTGTTACATATTTGTGTATTTCTGTAGGTATGTGCATGTATGTATCAACACATTTATACATACACATACATATCCATAGGAGTATGTATGATATATAGAAAAATATTTATACATACCTGCTGCTTTCTGTCCTATAGAGGTATCACTTAAATATGTTATCTAAACCTTATGCCTTCTCTGTCTCTCTACCACTACAAATGGAAATGTTCCACACAACAGATGGTGTGATTTCAATCTCTTTTATTCAGGTGTCAATCCAGAGCCACTGCACTAACTGAAATGCAATCACTCAGTTTTGTTTTGTTTTTTAGGTTTTTTTTTTGGTCTTTTTTTCTTTTTTTGGTGGCAGTAAAGGTCAAAATATGGGCAAACTGGGACTGTAACTGATTTGTTGTAATTTAGAGTTAACCAAGTATTTTCTATTAATCTCTCCATTTGTCATACCAACAGTGTGTTTCATTTCAGGTCTATTCCATTCAGGTCTATTCTTCTTTGTATTGAATGAATGAAATTCACCCTTCTGCTGCTGCTTTCAGCCCTGCATATCTTTTGTCCTTAGTTACTGCATCCTTACTTGTATAAACACATGAATGTTTTCTGTTCATTCTCTTATATTCTGTTCATACTCTTCAGAGCTGTTTTACAAAACGTAGAAATGTGAAATTTGGCTAAAAGAAAAAAAGAAAAAAAAGTAGTGAGTGAGATAAGGATATCTAATAATGAGTGAGATAAGGATAACTAATTCATTGTGTGTGTACTAAAGGAAGGAGCCTGATTAAGAAAGGAACACTGACTGGGTTTCTCTGTCATGAGAAATGGGACAATTTGGAAAAGGAAAATCTGTGCTGAAAAAATGTGGAAAAATCTAACAAAAATTGAAATCTTGATTGGTGGGCTGAGCCACATCCTAAAGTGATGTTTTGCCATAAATGATGCAAGCCAAGGAACAGGAAATGCATGTCCAGTCAGGCTTTGAATATTTCCAAGGATGGAGAATCCACAGTCTCTCTGGGCAACCTGTGCCACTGTTTGAACACTCTCAAAGTAGAAAAGTTTTTGCTGTGCTTAAATGGAGATTCCTGTATTTTAACTTGTGTCCATTGCCTCCTGTCCTGTCTCTCTAAACTACTGAGGCTGGCTCTACTTTCTTTGCTTCCCCTTTTCCAGTATTTGTATAAATTTATAAGATCCCTCTGAGCCTTCTGTTCTCCAGGCTGAATAGCCCTCCCATCTCTCTCAGCTTCTTACGAAAGATGCTCCAGACACTTAGTCATTACCGTGGCCTGTATATTGGCCCATAGTCATGGGCCATGGCCCATACCTTGGCCTATAGTCATTACCAGGCATAGCTGGACTCACTCCATGTCTGTCTTGTCCTGGGGAGCCCAGCACTGGTTCAAGCACTCCAGATGTGTCTCACCAGGGTTAAACAGAGGGAACCCTCTGTTTACCTCCCTCAACTTGCTGGCTACCCCCTTTCTGATGCAACCCAGGAGGCTGTTGTCCTTGGCAATTAGGGCACATTGCTGTCCTGTGGTCAGCTTGCTGTCCACCAGGCCCTTCTTTGCAGAGATGCTTTCCAGTCAGTTGGCTCCCAGCCTATACCGGTGCCTGGGGTTGTTCTTCACCAGAAGCAGGACTTGGCATTTGCTTTGTTGAACTCCATGACGTTCCTGTTGGCCCATTCCTCCAGCCTGTTGAGGTCTCTCTGAAAGGCAGCACGACCACATGGTGTGCCAGCTACACCTCCCAGTTTTGTATCATATGTGAACTTGCGGATGGTACACTGTGTCCCATCGCAGAGGTCATTAACAAATATCTTAAACAGTACTGGCAGCAGTATTGACCCCTGGGACATACTGCTGGTCACTTGCCTCCAGCTGGACGTTTTGCCACAGACCACAATGCTTCAAGCTCCACAGTTCAGCTAGTCCTCCATCCACCTCACGCGCACTCTTCCCAGTGAAGTAAAATACATTGCTGCAAGCCTCTTTCATAGGGTTGCAGATCTTTCCACTTACAAACTTCCACCAACATTTAGGTACTAAACTGAACACCTTCTGCTTTTTACAGGTCACAGGTAGTAGGGCTACCAGGCCATCTGACAATGTCCTATCATTTTTTTTTCCTGCTTTTTGGAGTCTTGATTCTCTCCATCTCAGAAGGTGAGTGTAATGTGCCTCAGTTGTTTTTCTGATGCTGCAAAAAATAATCTGCCCCCTAGCTTCAACTTTTTGCCTCTGTTTCCAGCACAGGCCTCGTTTACAGTCATTAAGGAAGAAAATCTGAGGTATTTTTCTAAATGTAAAATGAATATAATGTCATCTTGACCTTTTCAGGAAAGCACTGAGGAGAAATCAGAGGTTAGAGACACTCTGTGTGACCTTGCCCCAACACAAGCTTCCCTCCTGCAAAGCTCTGCAAACTGTCATTAGCTCCTACAATTTATCTGTACAAACTAGATCCTGTGGTTTGTCTGACCCTCTCTCTCAGACCCAGAAGCCAAGCTCTTTCCATGACAGGGACTCCCTGCATGAGGATAGGTTACTTTGAGGGTCACAGGGGATGCCAAGAGAAGGTGGAGACTTCCCCTGTGTGTTGTTGAAGGAGCAATGCATGACTGCCAGCCAAGGCAGAAACAATTGTGCAATCAGCTTGGCTTGGCTAGGCTTTGGTGGCACACACTGTGTTGGGATAGAGAAGGCATGATCAGAGACTCAAAAAGAGTTTTGTGCCCTGTTCTGCCTTAGAGGAGAAAGACTGTGCAACACGTTGGCCATTTTGGTTGCAGAGGCATGAGCAGCCCCAGAGCCAACTCCACAACTTGGGATGGCCTGAGATCCAAAAGCACTCAGAGAGAGCTGAAATTGTAATGCTGTGAGTCTTCCTCCTTTCAGGAAGCAGAAAAGAGGGAACAGGAGAAAAGAGAATATTTATCGTACCTTCCTTTATTATTTTTTTTTTCCTGTCTGGACTAGTGCCAAGCACATCTGTCCTAAGAGAGGGGAAATGTGGTTTCCACAAGATGAAACTTTGAATGGATACAAGCAGTTTCTAAGGAGACCTGCTCTATAATTGTAGAGGAAATTACAAGCTGAATCATCTGTGGTTTGGGGAGAGAAATCAATGATATTTTGTAAGTTGAACCCAACTGTGCTGACTACTTACCAAGAAAGAAACTGGAAAGAAATCAATTCCAAGAACTTTCAGCAAAATCCATCTTAATTCAGGTCTGACAAATGTGTTTTGTTCTCCTCTAAAGCAATGTGATGCACCAGCCTGAAGTCCCTATTACTATTGCAGAGACAGGCTCTCCCCAGCAAAGGCGGACTAATACACTACACTCCAGGCCAGCCAAACCACATGCTGATGAGTCTTGGGAAACCACAAAGGCCCACACACCTTTCAGAGCTGGCCCAACGAACCTGCTGCTGTGTCTCCAGGGGGCAGATCCAGAGCAGAATCCACAAATGTGATGCATTGCAGCACGCATTGGACTGGATTGCTAAAGCACAGCTGCACCCACTGGACCCTGTAATGATGGCAGCAAAATAATTCTGCTTATAACCTAAATGGCATCTGGCTCCTAAATTAGTGCTCCTCATATGCTGATGTTTTAAACATTATAATTTTATCTATTTATTTATTTATTTTAAAAGACAAAGGGAAGAAAAAAAAAAAAAGCCAGGCCCTGAATATCTAGTATTTGCCCTTTGTTTTGCAGTTTCACTTTACTGAATGTCCCTGTGAAATGCTGAACTCACTTTAGCTGAATCAAGATATTATAGGGATATCTCCCTATCTGGAAAGATTTGTGAGACTTTTCTTTTGGATTTATTCTATGTTTCTTTGTTGACAACACTATAGCTGAGCATCACAATGACTTGCCCAAAATTTCTGACAGACATAATCCTGCACATAACATAATTCCTAATCCATCTCTTCCAGGCTCATCTGCAAAACTCATCTGCCAAAATCCATGTCAGAAAGGCTGGATTAGCTACAAAGGACGCTGCTACAAGCTTATTGAAGAGAGAATGACCTGGACCAAAGCTGAGGTACCAGCTTCTTCCAAACAGGAGTGTTCATCATTTCTTCTCTACTTTCTACAGTTATCTGTCTTATACTAGACTCTTTTTTCCTCCCTCTCTGCTTCTTCTGTCATGTATCAGTGTTGACCAAAAGAATTTGATATTCAGCTCAGTGCTGATGATGAGGTTAGCTGTACTCTGCCTCACCACAGGACACGCTCCTGCAACAAACTACCTCCAGCTTGGAACCTGGACCTTCTGGAGTTGCTATTTCTCATGTTTCCCTTCTTATACTGAGGTTTTTGAGCACAAGGCCTATTTTCCTCATTCTTTAAAGTGAGTTATTTCTAATCATAGAATCATAGAATCATAGAATATCCCGAGTTGGAAATGACCCATAAGAATCATCAAGTCCAACTCCTGGCACCGCACAGGTCTACCCAAAATTTTAGACCATGTGACTAAGTGCACAGTCCAATCGCTTCTTAAATTCAGACAGGCTTGGTGCAGTGACTACTTCACTGGGGAGCCTGTTCCAGTGTGCAGCCACCCTCTCAGTGAAGAACCTCTTCCTGATGTCCAGCCTAAACCTCCCCTGCCTCAGCTTAACACCGTTCCCATGGGTCCTATCACTGGTGATTACGGAGAATAGGTCAGCGCCTGCCTCTCCACTGCCCCTCACGAGGAAGTTGTAGACTGCGATGAGGTCCCCCCTCAGCCTCCTCTTCTCCAGGCTGAACAGGCACAGTGACCTCAGCCGCTCCTCATATGTCTTCCCCTCTAGGCCCTTCACCACCTTCGTCGCCCTCCTCTGGACACTCTCCAACAGTTTTACATCCTTTTTGTACTGTGGTGCCCAGAACTGCACACAGTACTAGAGGTGAGGCCACACCAGCGCAGAGTAGAGCTGGACAATCACTTCCCTTGACTGACTAGCAATGCTGTGCTTGATGCATCCCAGTATATGGTTGGTCCTCCTGGCTGCCAGGGCACAATACACCAGTGAACAGAAGTTTAGGTGGTTCTGGGGGATCCTTGAATGTAAGAGGACACCAAACTGAAGGGTTATAGTTGAAGGGTTTCTCCCTCTGCTTCCTACATGTCTCACATCACCATTTCTTCTGGGTTTGACCTTTGTCGCTGATTCATCAAATATCTTGTAAACAGTGAACCCTTTTTCCACTTCATTAAGTGATACTTCCTAAAAGACATTCTGTCTTCACTTTGCTACCTGTTCAGTTGATATCAGGTGAGTCCTGTAATTTGAAGCTCTGCACCTGATATCTTTCAGGAGCCACACAAAAATTTTCCATATATGTTTGCCTCGGCATGCCATGTTTCTCTTGAGTCATGTCTACAAGAATGTATGAAATTTAAATGCCTCAGGATGAAGAGAAGAGTTTTTCCCTGAGCCTAAACACCAGTACTAAACATCAGCTAGAGTGCTCTTGCTTCACGGTGCAAACAAAAATATCCTTCCCTACCAAATGCAAAAGAAAACTCTGGAGGACACAGTCTGTTTGGAGAGACTCAGGGTGGAGAACTGTTCCTGTCTACTCCATTCCCCAGCTGGCTAGGGACACGAGGAAGGAACATTGTAAATAGCATCCTCTTGGACAAACTCTTCTGAAATCTCAATTTCTGCTCATCTGTCTTTTTGTATTTCTCTTCATTGTAAGGTTCATTTTGCCTGACGTTAGCTGTCAAAAAAGTGGAGATACCTAGGCTGTGCTGTTCAGTAGGGTCTTACCAGTGACAGCCACTTCATCTTAGCTCCCCTCAATGCCTTTCTTTCACTGGGTGTATGACAGTCTGGAGATACCTCTTGTTCTCTACTGGCTGTATAGAAACCCTGTGTAATTGGCTACACTACAGGCGCCACTCACTTGGATCCCGCAGTTCAAGTTTTTACTTTTTTTTTTTTTTTGAGCATTCCTTCTCTCTGTTCTTCTCTTTTTTCCATCTTTGATTCCTCTTCTTTTGAAACTGAAAACTTTTGGTGGATTTCCCTGTCACCTCACATTTCTACTCCTATTAGATATCCCTTTCTTGGACTTTCTCTTATTGCCATGTCCTTTTCCACCCACTAATCATTTATTCCACATTTTTCTTTGCTCACCTCTTATTCAGAAAGCTCTAGCCATTTTTTATCTCCCACGTTTAACTCTCTACTACTTCCTACTCTGCAGGAAACCTGTTCAGCTGAAAGAGCAGGAAGTCACCTAACCAGCATCACTAGTGAAGAAGAGAATGAATTCCTTCGTAGACTTTCTCAGGGACAAAAGGAAACCAAGCTCTGGACAGGTGGAACTTACCAAAAGGCAAGTGTGCCAGGACCGGTAATGAAAACAAGCATCAGTCAAAAGATCTTTACAACTCAACTGACCAAAAATGTCTACTAGAATTTTTTTTATTTTTTTATTTTTTTACCCAAGGGAATAGTTTCCATTTGTAACCATGGAAGATCTTTTCAGTCTCAGCAAAACTAAAGACGTATCAAAAAGTCATGCTTTTTATCTTTCAGTGATTTGGGGGGCTGGGGATAGAGGAAGATGGGAGTTGGAGGAAAAAAAGTTGAAGTGATAAACTCTGATCAACATCATATTCCAATTATATTCCACCTGAAGAATGAGAGCTGAGATACACCTCTCAAAGGAGAAGTGGATAAATCCACCACTGGATGGTGGATAATAACTTCTCTCTTTAATTTCTGTTTAGCAGAATGTCAGGGTAGTAGACTGGACTTGGTGTTATAAAAAGCTTGGATGGATATATTCATTCAGTTTTTTTAATGAATTCCTTCAGAGTGTTTTCTCATCAATATTCTAGACAATGAACCTATCAGAGCTTTTGCTGATATGGTGAATATAACATTAGTAAAATTGGTAAAAGCAAGTGAATTTCAGATTTGTAAGTACATGTTGGAAATAGAAATTTTATTCTGTAAGTTTTACACATGCAACAGGGCATATCAATGACCTGTGTGTCCATCCAGAATGTCTCACATTCTGAGTGTCACTTACCTGCAGTGAATTAGTCATGAGTGATATAGTCTATTCTGAATTACAAATATATTCAAGAAAATTATGATTTATTTGAGGACAATTCATATAGAGAAGATGAGGTGAAATTAATCTAACATGGAATTAAAAATTAATTATTCATGCAGCTCTACAGAACAATGATATCCCCACAAGCGATAACTGTTTCTAAGTCCATGTGGAAGAGGGCCCCCGTTCAGTCCTTTTTCCATCCCAGCAAATATAAAAGTGTGCCAAACTGCTTTCAGAATTTAACTGCAACCTGCAGTTCCCATTAAACTTCTGGAGTTATTTTTTTTTGTCTGCAGGGGTCATTGTTGAAATGGAGTGATGGATCACTGACAACCTTCATCCAGAGGCCTCTGTCATCCATTTTCAGTTCTGTTAGAAGACTAATTAACAGTCTGTTTAACATAAAACTTTGCTTGAGCCTCAATATTGGAGGTAAGGAAAACCTAAGATGATTTATGACTCACACAGTTTACTTTGCTCTTGAACCTCTGCTATTCCAGTGGATAGACTATTTCCAGGATTACCTACAGAAAACAACATCTTATTAAAATGTTGCCCAAACCTGCAATGTACATACTATGGAAACACAAATGAAAAGAAAATTAAATTTCCAGGTGCTGAACTGAGATTAAATGATTCCATGTAAGGAGTGAAATAGTTCTCTTATCATATCTTCTGCCTTTCCTTTGTTATCACTCTTGGTCTTTGTTTCCAGGAGAGGGTGAATGGGACGGCTCTAACTGCAGCAATAAGCTACCATTCATCTGCGTTTACAAACCAAACCTGAAGCACCCTTAACCTATCACTGAACGACTGATGAAACCTGACTAGCTGTTGTGGCATTGGAATAGAGTTCAGCTGCAATCCATTAGTGCATTGAAATCTTTTGCATGGAAAAATCAAGATCCAATACTAAAAAAGCAAAAGTAACTTGCTCTAATACTTCTATGTTCTGTTTGCATTATTGTGGTGATGTTCCTGTAGACTATCTCTAAAATGATCCCATAAAAATAAATTCTGATTTGATTTGAATGCTTGATGAAATCAGCATACCATTTAGCTTTTCCACAGGGTGTTCAAGAATATTCATAAGAGCTCTTTAATTATTAAATAATTACCAATCACTCATTAAAACATTATTCATTTCACCATTTAATCATGCCAAGTCATACATTAGTCATACATTTTAAATCCTAGAATTTCTTTTTTCTAAGTGTCAGATAGATCCAAGGAGAATAAATTGAATGTTTTTAATATTTAAGTAGATAAATGGCTAGTTCAATAAACTGATATAGCCACAAGATGAGGCCCAAAACACAGGGAGAAGTCATGAGTGTACCATTGGCACAGGAGGTGGTGCACCGCTTTGCGAACTGCATAGGTTGACACTTCGTTAAATTAAACAAACTTTGCTATCATGTTTAGGATTTTCTAAGTTCTCAGTGTGATACATGACTGCATTCCCCAAAGGCGAACATTTTCACTTTGTTTTTCCTTATTGCTTTGGAATCCATCAGCTAGCTGCAAGCTTCTCTTCCAAGGTACTTTCCCTCACTAATTAAAAAAGTAAACAGAAAAGCTTGGGCCAGGAATGTTGGCTTGGCTCATTGAGGTGATGACAAATAACCTCATCAGTTAGGAAGATGAGAAGAGAAGCAAAAATTTAGTTAACATTTCAGCCATCTCATTATCCTTGAAGAATGATTACACAGATAAAAACAGCAGCTGTCTACTTTACCTGAGCACTCCCTATAAAGCTGATGTCAGATTTTCTCCCACGTGAGTAAATTGAGTATGTGGACAAGTTAGGAGTAAGAGTGCCAAGGGCTTCCTGGGGATCAGATTGACCTGCTGTTAGGAGAGCAAATGTCTAGCTTGGGCAGCACATAGCTTTTCATGTCCCTAGGCTACCTGTGGTGTGGTCTTGCCCAGGAGGGATGCCAAGGAGCAGACATAAGTCCACTCCAGAGACTCATCTTTCCAAGCATTGGGATAGCTTGGTTCCTTCAGAATCAATGGTTTTCCCTGTAATTATCTCAAGGAATGCCAACCATACTAAGACAAAATCAATGTTTTACACAAAATCTTTTTTTCACGGCTGTTATTCCAGTATTTTAAAAATGTCCATAGTGGTTTGTTCAGGGTCACAAGGGAAGATGGTAGCAGAAATAGGGGTGGAATCAAGGAGGATCTGATTCGTATTCTTCAAACCTTCTGTCCTTTGAGGAATGCAGCTTCCCAAATCAAAGCGAACATGGTAAGTTCAAAGGGGAGGCAAAAAACCTGACCAGTTAATCCAAGCATAATTTCTACAAATGACACTACATCATATTGTCAGAGATGCGGCCCACTCCTTGACCTTATTTTATTGCAGAATTACTTCCACTGGAAGGAGTAAAGAAACCTGTGTCCTTGAGGTAGAAAAGAGAGTTATGAAGAGCCTTACTAGTCACTGAATACAGTTCCTTTTCTTCCCCGGCAGGGGACTGCAGATTCAGTATCTGCAGAAATAGCCATGGAAAGGCTGACAAAATATACATCTGTCTTACAAGGTCAACACACAGTGTGGCCACCAGTGTTCAGACAGTAAGAGAGAAAAGGCCACAAGCCTGCTGTGCCATGAAAAGACAGGTCAGAAAGGTGAATAACATAGCAAATATGCACCTGTGGCAAAACAGAGGTCTGTGTCACCTAGAAATGATAAATGTATTAATCAATATATAATTAATATTAATTTGCCTTCAACCCAAATATGTACAGAGATGGTGTAACTAACAGGCAAATTTAAGTATTTTGTAATGCTCATGGCACAGCAAGATGCAATGTATAAGCATTTTGCTAAAGTACATGAGCAACATGACTGACAAAGATGGGTGTAGTTGCAGGTAGCCCACATACAGTTAACAAAAATTTGAGAGGCAGAGGACAAGATAAGCACAAGGGACTGCAAATAGGCAAAACACAAATACACAAAAATGATGACTGGCTGGGGGGAAAAAAAAAGAAAAAAAAAAAAGAAAAAAAAAAGGAAAAAAAAAGTGGTATCTAGAGGAGACAAGTGTCCACTTTTTGAGAGGGGAAAATAGCATGAACCATCAGGCATAAGCAAGAAAAATCAGAAAAAAAAAAAATAAGGACAATTTGTGGTGGTTTTACCCTGCTGGGCAGCTAAACTCCACAACTGCTCTCTAAGCTCTCCTCAAAAGAACAGGGGGAGAAAATATGATGGAAAGGGTTCAATGGTTGAGATAAGGACAGGGAGATCACTCACCAGTTATTGTCATGGGCAAAACAGGCAAGACAGACTCAGCATAGGGAGATTAGGTAATTTATTACATATTACTAAGAAGCTAGAGCAGTAAGAAACTAAAAACAAACTAAAAACACCTTCTCCCCATCCACCCTCTTCTACATCCTCCCCCCAAGTGGTGCAGGGGAACAAGGAATGGGGGCTGCAGTCAGTCCGTGACGCTTCATCTCTGGCGCTCCTTCACGGTCACTCTCTGCCCCTGCTCCAGTGTGGAGTCCTTCCCATGGGATTCTGGCACCCCCAGATCCCCTGCTCCTCTTCACGGGCTGCAGCTCTGGCCCGGGGCCTGCTCCTGCAGGGGCTCTCCATGGGCCGCAGCCTCCTCCAGGCCACATCCACCTGCTCCACCGGGGGCTCCTCCACGGGCTGCAGCGTGGAGATCTGCTCCATGTGGGACCCATGGGCTGCAGGGGGACAGCCTGCTCCACCAGGGGCCTCTCCACAGGCTGCAGGGGAACTGCTGCTGCCTGCCTGGAGCACCTCCTGCCGTCCTTCTTCACTGACCTTGGGGTCTGCAGAGCTGCTTCTCACTCCTCTCTCCCAGCTGCTGTCCTGCAGCAGGTTTTTTTTTTTTACCCCCTTTCTTCAATCTGCTCTCCCAGAGGCCCAACCAGTGTTGCTCATTTCTCAGCTCTGGCCAGCAGCAGGTCCCTTTGGAGCCGATTGGAGCTGGCTCTGATCTAACACAGGGCAGCAGCTGGGCTCTGCTCACAGAGGCCACCCCATCAGCCCCCGCTACCAAGACCTTGCCATGTAAACCCAACACACAAACCCACTTCATTTCTGGCTTCTCTTACGAATGAGGTCTCATGCCTAATCACCCTAACTGCCGTGTCTAGGGACCACCAAGGACCACAGCCATCACTTTCATCTGTGTGGCATCATCTCTGTAGCATTGTACTCACAGCTGATTATGGTTGTTGAAGACAAACAGTTCTGTACACACAGTGATGATGATAAACAGTGTGTGAGAATTAGCCATTGCACAAAGGATTTTGTTGATGAATGAGTTTAACAAAGCTTAGAGTTTAAAAGTTCCTTCATTTGTCAATCTTCTCAGCACTCTCATCACAGCAGTCTCTAATTCCCTACTTGTATTTACACATCAGTTTGCACACCTGCAACACAGGTTTTCTGCAATAGTAGGAATTTCTTTGCAAGAAGATCCTGAGGAGTGCACACATACTAAGAAAAATGAGGTGTTTTGATGGGTATTTTTCAAGATGCAAGGACTTTCCACAGCAAGGGGAGAAGAATGAAAAGACTGGAGATTTCATAATGTAAATTCTGTATCTTCAGCATCAATATGAACCACACCAGAGGATCTGTAGCCTAATCTGCATTCAGTGGACTGCTGATAAGCTATCTAAACTGAAGCAATTGCTTCAGTTAAGTTCTTAATGAATATTTGTTCACACCACTGAAGCCTTATCACAGTTAGCAGTACCTCCCAGTTTAACTGGGAGTTTAACTGTCCCAGTATCTGTGGACAATAGCAGGAATAACAAGACCTTTAGTCCTCCCCACAGAATGAAATTTACTGATCTTAAAGCACTTTCCAAGAGTGAACAAAGCTGCACCTCATTTACAAATGAGCAGAAATAGGGTGCAGGCCTATATGGCCTGTTTTGACACTGCACAACAGTGTCAGTGGCTGGAGAGAGAAACCACAACTCCTTTCAGCCAAGCTGCCTCCTTCCAGAACATGATTCAGAACCAATTTTCCATTACCTGTGGGTACCAAAAGGTGGAGAAAAACTCCTGGGATAGGATTTTTAATGTCAGCACCCTTAGGCATCCCAATGCTTTTGGAAATGTGACCCACAGGCAGACAAGCAGACTAACTTTGAAAACTTTCCAACATCCTATTTATGAACAAAGGCCTTCCATTTTCAGACAATAAACTGAGCATCCTGCCTGAGCTGTACATGTTTGGGAATACTGTTTATTAGTCCCTTTTTAAAAAGTAATTAATAATTCCCAAACTTATATGTATGAATTTGTCTATATGCTGTGACCATGAACTAGAATGATTTTATTCATAATTTATATTATGGTGATGCTTAGAGGTCATAAGAAGGAAAGAAGCTTCATTATCCTAGGTGCTATCCAACCTGCCAGGAAGACATACACTCTTGTCCTGAGAGTTTATAGCTTAATTTATGGGGGGGGCGGGGCGGGGGGAAAGTATTAAGGCTGATGGCTGAGGAAAGAGAAAGGTTCTTAAGAAAATGTGAGCTAATTTGCCAGTCTGGTTTCCCATGCTCTCTTGCAATGCTGATGACCCTGTTTGGAAATATCTGGGCTGTTTGTTCTTGTGTGGCAAAACACAACACAGAGGAATGGGAAGAGGAGTGCCACTCTCTGCAGAAGACCCATTTGACAGACCATTCATTAAAGTGTAGACTAGTGGAGAGAAATGTGAGACAATACAGCCTAGAGTGCCTCGCCAAACCATCTGAACTTTGTGGTAGCCCCATGCAAGGATTTTATTGCTGTCAGTCCATCACCCTATATGTTTAGCCTAATTTGTGGGTTCTTTTCCCTCAGGCAGATGATGGCATTAGATTGATGTCTTGTTAACACAGATCTCTGAGCTACGCAAACAAAAGCTTAGTCCTGATTTGTGTAAGCAGCTACCACAACATGCAAACAAAAGGGGTAAATGTGAGTAGTTAGGCATAAGGTTTGTTTTGTGATGGAATGGTCCAGAATGGCACACCAAAACATGCTTGGGAAAGAAAAGAAAATTGTAAGTACTCCTAGTATTCGACTGGCAAAAATGCCACTGATTTGGCATTCTGAACCATTCACACAAAACCAACCATAGCTGGACCTGTCACTTCACACTTATGCCAAGATTAAACAGTAGGACTAGAGGACACCAAACAGTGACAGGAACCAAATTCAAAATAAATAAAAAGAAGTAGTTCAGCAGAATTCCTTGACAAAGACTGTTGCAGATCCAGAGGATATACACAGGTTCCAAGGAAGACCAAAAAGATTGGAGGAGTCCAGTGAAGGTCAACAAGTGCTGGAAACAGTATACCACACCAGAACATTTGGTTTGACCTGCCATTCTCTCATTACATTGCATTTCATGGTCTTAAGAAACATACCAAGATTGGTTCATTTTATTCTTTTTTTTTTTTTTTTGGCTTCTCCCTCCCACTAACGAGGAGAAAAAAGCATAGCTCTTAATGTGAACATGCATGTAAGTGTCAGATTTTGCATGCGATCTCATGCAGGCTAGATGTCTACTTGCAGATACATGGATAAAATTAGAGATCAACCTTGGATGACAGCCAAAAAAAAAAAAGTTGGTTTTTTTTTTTTTTTGCCAGGTAAGAACTGTGCCTTGCACTATCAAAAGTGTGTGTCAGTGTTAAGGTAAATGCCATAAAATTTGAATAAAAAGCCCACCGGAGTTCACAAAGGACATAGATCAAATACACCTAATCCTGTAGCACCATACCAAAAGGGTGAAAAATTACTTGAATAGCTCTTTTTGCTTTGATCTGGTAGGAAATACATAAAACCCTGCTTTCCTTTTTCTAAGCAAGAAATCCCTTTCTGTAGCCATGGCTAGTCATGCTGAAGGGAAAAAATAATAAAAAATATTACCAAAAAAAAAAAGAGTTCAGGTTAATTCAGCTTCCAAACCACTACAATATACCACAAAGCCCTCAGCTGTTTTACACGCAGCCTTCACCTCAAGAGACTCTAACAATTTTCTTCTTGCTTCTAGGTGATGATTAATACACAGGCTCCAAATACACAAAGGGGTAATAAAATACCTTACGCCATGCACACATATTGGATTGAATTCATCATTCCTCAAAGATGTTGGAGGTGCTGCCAGCAGGTCTTCATGGGAAACAGCAGTTCCCCTCCTGAAAAGTTATATTCTTCTTGTGAAGGGCATACCTTTTTTAATAAAAGTAAAATAAAACAAAACAAAACAAAACAAAAAACTTGAACAAGGTAGCACTTTTCAATGAACAATTAATAGCCTGGAAATAAAGTACTTTCTCAAAGACAATGCTTGGCCTAACTGGACAGGACCTGTGTTACCACAGAGAAAAGCCTCTTCCAAGATGGCCCAGTGGAAAAGCAGACACTAAAAATGGACACAAGGAGACTCCTTTTAACTGCACACAGGAGAGGCTTGACACCATTCATCTGGGAAATGTGTTGGCAGAACCTCAGGTTTTGTTTTGTGTTGTGTTTTTTTTTTTTCTTTTACTGCAAGGAAGCATGAACTGCATTACTGTACAAAGGTGAGAAGATAAGTAGGTGTCTTTTGAACCACCTTTCTAGGGCATTATTATGCTAAGCTATCATGGAAGTGTTATCCATTCTCGCTAAACCTCTGCTAAATAGGCACTGTGCTGGGAGCCTGAGTGGCCAGAGATCAAGCCCATCTTCACTGGATCACTTAGATCACTGACAGCGTTAAGAATATAAGATTGGTCTCCTCACCACCTTGCTAGCAGAGCCATCTTTAATGGTATCTCTGGTATTGGCAAGACTGAGGAATTTTTTTAGAAATGAGAGATGGATCACTCAGGAAAAAGAATGTATCTCATGAATTTAGATGAGCTCCTTTTCTCTGTGTCTTCTTCTTTCAGCATCGCTATCAGAGTAGATGATCTACAGGCTGGTAGTGCCCTGGGAGACCAGACTGGTTAATCACAGCTCTGCTCTACCAAATTCTATACAAGCAAAATGACAGCCTAGGTGGGATTCATTTATTTGACCCTAGACATCTGCCTTGTAGTCATCTAGGGAGAGTCACCCTAGTCTCCCTCTCTAGGCCCTGGAAAAAAAAACGGCATATTTAAGGAGCAATTCCTCTGACCACAGGCAGCTCTCTATGCTGGAGTGAAGTGCATCATACCTAGAAGCCCCCATTTCTCTGCAAAGTCTATGAACAAAGTTGAGGGCAAACAGCTCAGTTTTGGATACGTAACTTTTAGATGTCTACATGTAGGCAAATAAAACCAATAAACCCTATTCTTAAAGGCTTTTGTCCACACAGGAAACAATTTACTGGTGCAAATACTGCCAAGATATTTTCCAATGATGCCTGCATAAAGTGCTTCTATATTCATTCAGTCAGCAATCTTGCCAGACTAGGGCTACATAGCCAGGTAAAGAAACATCATCAGACACTTAAAGGAAAAAGGCAGCCTCCTTCGCTCCCTTAGGTGCTTGAATAGTGTGAACATCTGCTGCTCAGATCAGCAGGAAGACAGCCGCTGAGGTTAACCAGTCACTGGTTCACGAACAACGGAAGGTAGTCAGCAGGATCAGCCTCTGAGTGAAAAGAAGATGCCTTCACTATTTTAGACCTATGTCCCCGAAATCAGCAGCTCACACTAGCTCAAGAAGGCACAAACACTAAGTTTCAGGCTGTGAGCTAATAGATTCAGGCAAAATGCCCTAGTTAGTGTCTAATTAGTCAGCTCTGTATATACACCAATGGCAACTGAAAAGATGTGTTGGGTTTTGAGTTTCAGGAGCCCTCACCACAGAAAACAGTATTTTATTATAAAGTAGATTTCTGAATTTCTTGGAAAAACACTTAATGTAGGACAGATCTTTTCATCACTGACTGCCCTATCTAGGAAAAAGAAAGGGTAGAAAGAACTTGGATAATAAATATTTTAATAGATGAACCAAGAAATCATTAATCCTCTGCTTCTCATGCAGAATATAAAGTGTATGTATAATTTCCAGGAGGAGGTGATTGATGGTGCAGCTCAGCTAGAAACTCTCTTCATTAGATTGAGGCAGACAGGCAAAGCATATGAGGCCACATTGGGCCACTCAGGCCAGGCAACACATTGGGCTTTCTGGAAAAAGTATGGGAGATGGGGGGTAAGGAAGGCTTAAGCAGAATTTTCGTTCACTGATATGTATTTCAGCCCAGAGACTCTGAGCAAATGGACTGCTCAACATGCAGGCATCATTTTTCTTGTCCAAAGTTGTATAGGCTCCTTACCTGTCAAGGACTACTTTTTCCCCCGTACCAGACTCTTCTTCACATGGGGAAGCATATATGGAGCCTAAAACTACCCAACAAATCTTTTTGTACTGTATTTGTAGGATTCAACAGTTTTTAGTGCATCTACAAATAAACAAACAAATATATATATATACATATATATATATAAAAGGCTAGAGATTAAGAATTATAGAAGTCTGAGAGGAGACGTGAGAAGAGTATCTTTTTCCTCTGTTCAATTTTCTAGAAGGCAGCCAGTCCTAACAGAAAGAGCCATCTTGCAGGGCGATGTCTTTTTGTTCCATTTCAGTTTTGGTTTTATTGAAGAAGAAGAGCTTTTCGGTTTGTTTGTTTTTCCTTGTTTGGTTTGATTTTTTTGTTTGTTTGTTTTTTGACATATTACTTTTTGGTGGATTTTCAGGGTTGAAGATATCATGTAATATAGGTTTCAAAGCTCTAAGTTATACTAATAAAAAGTGACGATCAAGAAAGCCTCTTTTCAAGTCTTCTGAATTAAAACAGGATACTATCAACATAACATGAATTGGGGAGAGCTTATTTCAGTGCAGACTTTCTGCAGATTCTTTGCATCTGAAACCGTGAGTCAGATACAGATTTGACACAAATTAATACATCCCAAAATACATAATGAAAACGAGCAGTTGGGAATCTGCAGACTCATGCAAAGGAAATTGTTTGCCACTTATAAAAATCCTCACAGTGGCATAAATTGGGGTGTTTGTACTGAAGTTCGGGCTTACTGGGCAAACATATCTGTATCGGGATAAGGAGTGGGAATCAGGCTTATGCCCTAAAATTGTACTTGCAGATGAGGCTGGGCAGTAATGTGAGCAGCAACAAGAAGAAATGCCTGCTGCATGCACATACTGTATCAGTTCATCACTATCTGGGCTTCGAGCTCCAGAGAGAGATTAAAAAATGAGACCACAAATGGAAAAATAAATCTCTGGAGTTTTTCTAAAAGGCTGTTCTGGGCTTTCACTGCAGACTTTTGTTTTATGTTACAGACAAAACAATGAGTCATCTTTAAAAGCAGATAATTGATTGGGTTAGGATCATGTGATCCATTAGCATCGTGTGCAGTTTCAATGTATTTTATAGCAAACAAACAAAAAGAGAAAAGGTGCAGTTGCAATAGAGTTAATAGGACAGTCCTGATTATTCATTTAAATAAGAGACCCCACATTCAAGCAATCAGCTTAAAATGCCCTCTTCTTTAATGTTTAGTTTATGTACTACACGTTCAAAAGAGCTTGGTATTCCTTTAAAAAAGAGACTAGTCTAAACAGATAAATTGAATAAAAACAACATAAGCACAGAGTAGATAAAGCACAGCTCAGCCCAACCTGCCACAGGGTTCAGTAGCCCTCTGAATTATTTTCTTTTTCCATTTAAACTAAAATTTCCCTTTCTGCATGTCTGCTTCAGGTTTGTTTGTTTGTTTTGTTTTGTTTTTGTTTGTTCATTTGTTTTGTTTTGTTTTTACATATATATAATTTTGTTGAGAAAAAAAAAATTGCTTCTGTGAAAGGGATTAGGCAAAACACACTGATTTTTCTGCATGGTTCACCAATAAGCTTTTTGTACCACTATGCTAGAGTTGCCCAGATTTGACCAAGAGGCTTCCTCTTGTTCCAGAACTTGCCCAGTGCTGTTAAGAAAACAAAAAATCATGCCTACAAAGGGCTAGGTTATGAGGTTTTGATAAACTGCCATGAGTACAGCCTTAATAGAGTCTTGCCAGTGCTTTACCTGCACTGGCTTTGCCCGAGCTCAGGGCTTAGGACTTTTCCTGACATTTCACCCATAGCCAGGAGCTGAACTAAAACTGTAAGGAGACTTTCTCCAGTGTTCTTCCCACCCATGTAGCCCAGGTACCAGAGGGTAGAAAGCCAGCAGGAAATGGGGCCCAGAGTGGAGGGAGAGGGTCTGAACTGTCACCTGGAAAACTTGGGAATATATAGTTTCCATTGTGTTCTTTTCATTTCTTTGAGTGATATATAGTGTTTCCCCAGCTCTGCTGCTGTTCCCATGTCTTCCATAACCCCAAGGAGATAAGGAATTGGCATTGCCTATCTATTCAAGACCAAGAAATAAGGTAAAGAGGGGATTAAGTAGAAAAGAACACCCATGGATTTGGGAATTTCTCATTTGTGATGCTCTGTGGTCCGCCACTTTCCACCTTCAAAGTGCAGCTGCTGGTGTTCACTCACAGCAGTGAATGCTCAAGTCTTGTGCAAATCAGATCCGAGGCTCAAGTGAGGCTCTCAGAAGATAAGAAATGCACAACAAAGCAGCACTTCAGTGGCCTGCCTAGATTTACTAAGAAGCTTACACTCTGCCTCTTCCTCTGCACAGAGAGCTTGGGACAGACATTCAGGTTTGGGTGGTGTCACCCTCATTACTGATTGAAGACACATTATTTATGGCCTCACAAGGGGTCCTTGTTGTGGTATCTCATGGTTGGTTGGCAATAAACATGGTTGGACCTGTGATTAATTTCTCTGGAGCACTTGTCTGACAGCTGAATTGGGAGCTGGCTTCTTACTCCCTATTTACGTGCCCAGTGCTAAAGTGGTTTGAATGCACTGTGACCTAGAGGTGTTTCCAGAGTCAAGGCTGATCTGCTAATATATAAAGATAGATCTCTCTCAGACTCTGGGTGACACCTTCCAGGCAGATAAATTCATTAAATTACACTGCCTTTGCAAAACCACCTCATCCACGAAGCCAAAGAATAAATTCTGAATTATAAAATGAAGTGTGACAGCTCTACTAGCACAAGAATACATTGTTATCTCAGGTGAATAAACTGAAAATCTAATGTTGGGGGGGTAAAAAAAGTCTTTGAAAAGGTCTTCTGTGTCATGATATAATCCAGCAGGAGTGCTAACCTACTCTAGGTGTAAATTTGGAGGAGCCAAAGACAGAAACAAACAGTAGGATGCAATGAGATACTTCTTTCTCTAAGGGTGGAAGGATTCAAATATAAACAGTTAATTTCATTGCTGTTTAAATGGGTTAGAAGTATTTTATTTGCTATACGGAAAACATATTGATCTGAACACTTGTTATAGCCTAATTCCCCTTTAGGAACCCATGAGAAGTTCAGTGCACCATCTTAGGCACGGAGGTAAACTGGTGCAGAGTTAGGCCCTTAATATTTGCTTTTGTTTTGCCCTCTAACATCACTTTAAATGGAAGGGAAGGATATGTTTACCTTCAATAGCCCCTGTATTTCCCAGAGATTACTGAAAAAAGAGGGGGGATTTGAATAAGTCAGAAAATGCTCTGAGAAGTGTGCATACAAAATTTCACCTTTTGATTTCAAAGCATCTTGAAAAAATAGGGTAGAATTAGAAGCCCTTCACACAACAATCAGAGAATCGGAGCTGCTGAGAAGCAGAAGTCAAGAATCTCCACCCATTCTGAAGGCAGGCCAGAAGGTACCTAGAAAGAAACTTCAAAGCATTTAATGGTAAATACAGATGTATGAAACTTCTGCAGTGATAACCCAAACTAAGCAGGTAACTCAGCGCAATTTTGATTTTCTTATACTTAGCCAACATTCTCCAAAACATCTACCCAGTTTCAGAGACTGTCTCACAACTCTGGGTTGTGGCTTGAGTAAACCAGGGCTGAGTTTCAGTCAAACAGTCCTATTTATAGTTTCTGGCAGACACCAGGCCAATCTCAGTGGTTTTGCATGGTTTCCATCTGAAAGCCAGCAAAAAACTGGCCATTTCAGCTGATTTTTGCTTTGGGTTGTTGGGGTGGAGGAGAGGAAAAAGGGAAGGTTCATTCAAAAATTGAAGTGATGAGCAAAAATAAGTCTACGAACCTCACCAGCCAAAACTACAAAAGGTTGACATAGAGCCCTGGGAACAGAAACCACGTCAATTTTCTTGTCTCCCATGGTAAGCAGAGACTATGTGGTGAGTGCTAGTGCTGTTGGAAAATGTCTGAGAGGAGCTCCACAAACAAGGGGTGGACTGAATGGACAAGAAGCCAACTGATTACTGCTGGCTGGATCCTGTCCTCCTACGTTAAGAAGTTCTGCTGTAAAATCACCAGCTCACCAAGGAGCAGCAAAAGCTTCTACAGCCTGCACCTCTCAGCTGTGAAACCCCAAAACATGCCAAGAAGAAGCCATGTGGTCTTCTCAGTGGTTGGAATAAAAATATGTGAAGCCTGGAGGTACCAAGCCACTGACTCAGAGTGTGACTGTAAGAAAGTCACTCCACCTTCTTGTGCTTCAGTCGTACGAGTCCAAATTAGCTTAAAAAGTAGGAATCACTAAAAAAAGTACCCACTCTGACTAACCTATTTGTTGAATCACCATGCATGTGATGTCTCTAGGAGTTTTCTTAGCATATGAAGCACCTTCCCAAATGAATGATCACTTTAGATACCTCAGGTTCATGATATTGGAAAGGGAGATCTTTTTAAAATTAACTACAAAATGCCAAAAGAAACTATTTGTGGAGGCAAAACTGACCTAGAAATCCAAATGACTTTTTTCAAAGGAGTATCTGGAGTCACTATTATTTTACTGTTGCTCGTTTTAACCACATTATTTTCTATTTCAGCATCATCATTGAGGAGAGGGAACAAAACAGGCCAGAATGAGAAGTTACTGAAATCTACTTGCTAAAATGGAAGATGTCAAGATGTGCCTTTTTTCCTTTCCTTCAATTGGAGGGAAAGGCAGTGAAGCTGAATTATATTATCATAAGTTTATCTTATATTTCTGTACTGAAGGTAAACAGCAATTTGGCAGGCATTAAAAAGACTCCATCAAAACTTAAGTGAAAAAATTATGTAAATGGCAAGAGCAGAAAATACATTAAAAGTGTTAAGCCCATTCTTTTCCTCTGCTCTCAGCAGTATTCTCCCAAAGCCCTGACTCTATCTCCCAGGTAATGTACAAAGAAATGGGGACAGATACACAATCTATGTCCATAACAGAAAACAAAATGCAGGCTGAGAACTGGATTATTAGTCCTGAGCACCATGACCTTTTGGGCTGGCTTTAGCTTAAGAGGAGCTCAGACACAAAACAACAGTGGGCTGAGGAGCAACCAAGGTACGAATATTTGCTGTAGCATGTCTGGTCCTTCCTGATATAGCTAGGTATTACAATCAAAAATATTTCACCACACCAAAGTGCCCAGTATCAGTCCTACCAAAGAATGTGAAAACACATGCAGAACCATATGTTCTCTCCTGTTTTGTTCCTTTGACCAAAAAAATAATAAGCATAAATCTGAGACAGTGCTGAACACAAAAATACTTTATAAAAATACTTTATACTTTATACTTCTACATTAATAGAAAATGTTAGTCACTCTCAAGGATGCTGGTTACAGCCCTAATCAATGTGTCAGTCATCCTACAGTCATCAATTAGGAAGATCATTCAGGGAAAAGAGAAAAAAAATATCCCAATTTATTTGTGTAGGGATGGAGGTTACCAAGACATATTATATTGCACACACCACCAGAACTATGCATGCCAGTTGAACACAGTATGCTGCCAAAGAGTCAAGTGACTCACCCCATGCTGAAGGAGATCTCAGCTGATTCAGGTAGAAATCACAAAATGCTGATTCAGGTGGAAAAGGACTTCTGAATGTCATCTTATCCACTCCCAGGTCATCTGATTCCCTGAACAAAGACTATCTCTAGTTCGGTCAGGCTATCCAGCTGGGTTTTGTCTATCTTCAATAATGGAGATTGCACAGCTTCACTGGGCAAATTTTCTGTCTCTTAATCACCTTGTGAAATATTTTTTCCTTATGCTAAGTTGGAATTTCCCTTTCTGCAGCTTGGGTTTGTTGCCCCTTTTCTTTCTGTGCATCTCTGCAAAAGCTCTGCCACCACCTACTTTATATCCCTGACTAGGACAGCACGGGCAGTTTGCTGTTAGCTCCCTCCAAAACTGCCTCTTCTCCAGGCTGAACAAGCCAAGCTCCCTCAGACTCTCCTTGTACATGGTGTGCAACAGTCCCCAGCTACCCTAGAAGCCTCCCAGGTTCACTCCTTTTTGTTAAGTGCTGCAGTCCTGCTGAAAACAGGGACCCAGCCATAGTCATCACTGAATCACAGGAAGATTTAGGCTGAAAAGGACCTTCAGGGATGGGAGCTGGTGTGGGTCCTGCCCTCGCCTCAACAGCAGCAGGTGGTCACTGATGTAGCTGCTGCTGCTGCTCCTTTTGATGGTATCAAGCTAACAAAGTTTGAGAAGCCTTATTCTAGGGTGGGAACTTCTAAAATGTGCCCAGATCCCACAGCTTCCTGCAGCTGCTCGAAACCTCCCTGCCTTCATATGCATGCCTGAACACAAGACGCAGGATCTTCATACTTAAAGGTTTTAATAGCATGTGTATTACTCTGGGACTCTATTTACAGCTTACTGGTGCTAGCAGCACTGGTCTCTTCATACTGCTCACTGGTCGTGTAACCTGGCTCTTGCCCAGGACAGTGTTACTGGAACACAGCGGGCATCCTGGCTATGCTCTGAGAAGTGGCCAAGCAGCAGCCAAACGCAATAAAGAACACAACATGGACCTTTGCCCTTCCCAAATTGTAGGGCAGGCTGGGCAGTGGTCTGGTCCCTGGCATATTTCTGCTTCCGTTTACCTCAGCTCAAAGGCAGAGCAGAAGAAAACTCCTGGTAGCACACACTCAGGGAAGCAACTATGCTGGACCTCTCTCCTAACAGGAACAGGACACCCGAAACTGAACTAGATGTGGAGGTTTAGACAGCTGGCTCCCACCTCTGTGGGGACTTGAAGGACATGGAGGGCAGGGAAGTCTCTGGGGACCACCCAGCTCCCAGAGCCACACTGCAGGTGTGCTGCAGACTCTATTAGATTCACCATCTCTTTGCTCCAAGTTTTCAGCTTGCCTTCCACCCTTTCCCCCATCTGCAAGAAAGAGAAATGTTTTCTTCCCTCCTTCTTGGACACCCCCCTCTGGACTCACTTTGAGCTGTCAGGAACAGCTAACCAGCCTCACATTTACATGCTGAGAGCCAGGTAAGACTTATCCCACAACCGTGCATGTGCCTCATTGTGGTCCCAGAAATGTTAAAAGAGTTTTCAATCACCTTTATTTTTCCAGGGCAAGGTCTCCCACAGTTGC
Organism: Cygnus atratus; assembly: GCF_013377495.2. Taxonomy (NCBI): domain Eukaryota; kingdom Metazoa; phylum Chordata; class Aves; order Anseriformes; family Anatidae; genus Cygnus; species Cygnus atratus. The sequence goes on along the minus strand of NC_066362.1, from coordinate 177,307,760 downwards.
TTATGTTGGCATTAATGCAGCTTTTAGCAGCCCAAGAAGTACAAAGTGCCTGTACACAGCAGAGAATCCGGTCCCATGTATTTATTTAGTAGATTAAAGATCTTATATTAAGTAAAAAGACACAAACGTCAAGGGGAAAAAGGACTTCACAGTGTAACTCTCAGAAATAGCTGGATTCCAATTACTGTAATTATATCTTTCAAAGGTAAGGTATGAAAATTATCACTTAAACAAGGGAACAAGGAAAGTAGAGAGAACAGTACCATATTTCTCATCTTATCTTTGTCTCCATGCCATTGTACTGAATTGCCATGATTACATTTTGTTAAAATCTTTTCATTTTTCTCACTGCTCTCTGAGGATGTAAGGGTGGGTGAACAAAGCAGGGTTATCAACCCAAATTCAATTTCACAAACTCCTAAAGGGAAATATTTATGAAAATGCAAACTTCAGAAAGGTCTGATTCCTGTCTAACTTTCCTTTATGTATTTGATAAGTGCTTGCACAAGAGCAAATACTTCAATGTTGGGGTTCTTTTTGGTATGGGGCCATTGATTTTTGTGTAGCAAAACTAACGGACATAAAAATCCTCAAGAGGATTTTTGTTTGGCAAAACGTGCCCTGTTCTCCAGGTGCTTCTCCTTCCTGACTTCCTGAATGCTCCCCAGAAAGATCTGGATCTTTCCTCTCCTTGAGGTGGCTCTAGCTCTCATTGAGCCATCCCTGCAGCTGCCTCTCACAGGCAGCATGCTCCTGTACTGGCTGCACTGAATTCCCCACCAGCTCCTGCTTTCCTCCCAACTAGTTCTCATAAACTTGCAACGGGCCTGAAAAACCATCTGTGTTCTTCTCTTCCCCTCCTTTTTTTTTTTTTTTTTTTTTTTTTTTAATGTTAAGCAATAACTTACCTGTGGCAGAGCTGTCCTGAAGAGTGTTTTCCATAAGCCTTCATCGCTTTAAAGGAAATTGCAGACAGACCTGCTCTTTCTGTGTCAGGACAGAGGCCTTCTGGGAGAGAGGGATGCTAAGGTAAAAAGAGATGCAAGGAGAAATAATAGCGGGCAGCAAAGAGAGGAAGGGGTGTGAGGGTTGAGGGCTCAGACATGGATGGAAAGGGAGGAGAACACCAAGCAGAGCATTCTTGAGAGCATCTGTCAAGGCCAGAAGGCATCTGAGGAGCTGGTGACCACTGTCTGACAGTGCCCCACTTAGACATGCAAATGGTTGAGGGAGGGAAACTGGCCAGGCCAGAGGGGATCCTTGGGGTGATACATTCATTATCCCTACTCTTTTCTGGGCAGGACCTGGGCGGGGGGGGGGGGGGGGGGGGGGGAAGGAGAGAGAAAACCATCAGGCAGGGGTTGCAAACACCCCCCCTGTGGGGAAAAGGCACCCTCTTTGCTGTACTTTAGTCAGCTCAGAGAGCACTGCCAGCAACACCACCAGCATAAAGCCTACAACCAGCTTTCATTTGTATGCTCCCAAAACCTCCACATGGCTTCTGAGGAATTAACAACTATGTATAACCTGATGTGGAAATTGGACTGAACTGAGAACAGATGTAGTAAGAAAGCTGTTTTGTTGTGAGAAACCATCTCTACTATATTATTCATACTTCTCTCGCTCCAGTGAAAGCACTGCAAAGAAAAGGCTTAGTGAGGTGAAGCAACTATATGGATTCGGCTCCCTAATGCAAATAATTCACAGAACTAGCTATGACCAAGACAGAAGCGGGGTTCTTAACATGGCTTTTGACTGTGATGGAACAATTTGATGACTGATTTTCAGCCTCTTTTTGAAGTAGAAATTGGTAGTCCTGAATGCTGCATTTGAAGGTAACCCTACTTAAATTAAACCAGACAGCACTGAACTCTCCTTGGAACTTGGTAAATTAATGGCAGAAGAATTTCGCAAAGCTTTTTCCCTCCCTTCTAGACTGTGCTAACTGTTGAATTAGTGCTTTTAGAACAAAGATGCAATTTAGCAATTCAAAGTGTTGAGACTGGTGCGGGGCACTTAGCTTCAGTAATGCCAGACAGCTCCTACCCACACCAGGTCGGGAATGATGAAATGCAGATAGAAGGTCAGTTATAAGTTAAAGACATGGTGTTTTAAACAAGCACAATCACAAATGCAATGGCTAGAAGTCTAAGCAGACAAGAACCAGATGAGTAATGAAGTACATATTTCAACCAGGCATTTGAACAACTTCAGTATGGATGCAGTAGATTCTCATTTGCAGTCTTTAAATAAAGGACATCTGTCTTCTGAAAAGCTACGTTTCAGCACAGTAAGGAATGATGACCTTGACACAGAAATCTTTAAGTAAAATGTTCTGCTCTTTGTTTGCTGAGCTCAGACTCATGGATAATACAGGTACCTTCCAGCCTTTACAGTCTCTGAATCTTCGCATATAGACATGGATGCAGAGTGTATCTAAAGCTCTCCATCTAGTGGCAGTTGTGAACAACCGTGGCTTTCTGCTTGCCTGGTCTAGGTTTAATACAATTATTACTGTGCACTGCACATGCACCGGATGTGCACATACAGATATAACACAGCACAGCCCATCTCAGTGCCCTCTCCCACACCGCTTTTGCCAGCTGGGTCTGTCTAGCTGGGATAAGGGCAGCCACAGGCATTTTCCGTCACCATTAATAATTGTGGGGGCGGGGGGGAAGGAGGAGAAAGAAATAAAGATTCATCAATTTCCTTAGAGCATCCTCACCTTTCCTTTGAGATAAGTAAGTTCTTTAAATTTAATATGGGTACCTAAACCCTGGGGTCAATGCAGGGGAGATGATGAGACACAGCAAGGCAGGGATGAAAGAGAAGCTCCAAAGATCCTCACCAGCTCTGTGGACATGTCTTTAAAAAACACGTTCACAAGGAGCAGAGGAAGCCTATGGGGTGAGAGGAAGAAGGGATGAAAGCTGAAGAAATAAACATTTCTCATCCAAACTCTCCTGTGTGTTCATCTGTAAGCCAGTTCGACCACAGTCAGTGAGCTGGTAAATGCTAGGTCTAGGGACATACCTGATAGCGTAGGACTAATATTACTCCCTCATTTATGTTTCCAAAGTGAATTTTTACATAGCTGGAGTCTAGCTCTGAATCAGTGACCACAGTTAAGAGCATTTCCCACTCTCACTCTGGTGATAACCAAGTATTCCCTGACAAATATGGTACAAGCATTACCCTCCACTCTTCGACTCCAGCGGAGCTCTTGCTGGAGTGGGTAGGAGACGGTCCCAAATAAGGGGCAAAGGTCCCCGCAAAACCATCTGTGGTCTCACAGGCTTTTAGCCAATTTTTATGCAGCTGATTGTTGGCTGATTTGCAGATTTTCCAGCTGTTTGATTGGATTTATTTTTTTTTCCCCATGCTCTTGAGCTGATGGATGTTCATGCTTGCAGATGGTCCCAAGCTGGGGCTGGTTATCTTGCCTCTCTCTGCTTCTTCATTGTGCTGTTTCTCCAGCAGTTAAGTTGACATGTCTTCTCCCAGTCTCTCCTAAATTCAGTTGCCTCATGCTTTTTCACATAATCTCATTCCACCTTTATATGCCCCATCACTAGCCTGATGAATGACTGACTGAGAAACATCAGCAAGGAAAACACTTGTGTATGCCAAGGAGCATGATGCACCTCCATCTCTGCCTCTATTCAGATGCACAGTGAACAAAAACTGACAACTCTAACCAAGGAGAATTTCTCCAAGCTATGGGTGGGATCTACCTACCCCAAGTCATCTAAAAGTCTGGCGTCAAAGCAGTGACATGGTCAGGGGAGAGAGAAGGCGGCACTCTGGAAGGCAACTCTGCTGGTGTGAGTTAGCTGCCTTACCTAGTTGATGAGAAAGCACTCTCAGAGGTTTCTCTATGTTGCTTCTGTCTTCATATTTGTGTTTCTTTACGTCAACTATAAAGGGAGACCAGATGCCTTGATGCCTGCCTTTGGGCAGAGGAATCCCATCCTAGTCAAAAAGACTGCAGGGACCTTGATCAAAATATTCAAAAAAGCTATCTGGATGGCAGTGTGGTAGATTTCATGTAACTTTTTTTAGTGAGTTCTGCACCGTAAAATGAAAAATTGTACTCAATATCTTTAGTCTTTTGACATTTTGTTTCTGAAACTAGATAGTAATTATTTTATCCTTTGCATTAAAATAATAGTTGTCTGCAACAATACAAGGTATAGATACCCATGCTACTTAAGAATGATAAAGAAGCTGTAGAACTTCAGATATTATTTTTAAATTGAAGAAATATAAACACTGGGGGCAATGTCAACCCAAAGTTGCTTGGTTTTTCCTCAACACAACATAAGCAGTGAGCGAGAAACCAGATTATAAACAGAACAAGAGAAGAAATCCATGCAGGCCATTTCAACATTAAACAGCAAAAAATACTGCTTTTAGGGCAAAAACATTTGGATACCCCAAAAAAGCATTACAAGTTATCCTCTACAGAACTGTGTGGAGTGCATAAACAGGGCACCGTTCAGTAGATGGAGGTGACTTTTTTCATGTTCTCAGTCTCACATATCTTAAATGTTTAAGCTTTAGGATGACTATGAGGCTTGACATTTCTACTCTGATGAAATGCAAAAGATGCTCTGGGCCCTGTCCCACCCCTTCCCTCCCTGCACACTCACAATCCTTCCCTTTGAGCTACAAGCACATGTACAAGCAACGGATAGCGGCTGTGAATCTTACATAAAACTCACATCGGCTGCCTTTTGACCTGCTTCCGCTCCCTTTAAACTCAACAGAAAAATTCCCCTTAACATTAATATGAGCGGGAACTAACTCACTGACCTCCTCCATGTGCGTCTCTTGGGTGGCCTTTTTTCTCTTGTTAACTCAAGGGGCTTCCCTGGTCATCTTCCGTGCTAAGACGTGTGGCAGTGTCCTTCGGTTTTGGTCTTCCAGTTTAAAAGGGGTCACAACAAAGATGCTTTTACCATACATAAATCTTTTACCATACATAAATTACAAATCAAAAGGTTGGGAAAAAAAAAAAAAAAAGGAGGGGAAGAGAAGGACACAGATGGTCTTTCAGGCCTATTGCAAGTTTACTGCTCAGTTTTTCTCCTGTTTTTTTTTTTTTTCTATTTTTTTTTAATTTTATTTTACTTTCTTGGTTACTCAGGAGAATTTCTATACATATTGATCATTTTCAAATTTCTTACCCTCAAAATATGTCATTTTAGTCTCAACATACTAATTAATTTTTTTTCTCTGTAAAACACATGAAAAGCGAAGTGGCAAGAGCATTAGTTTTACTATTGTATCTATTAGAAACCAGCAAGGAGGAAAAAAAAAATATCTGGAAACCTAAAGGGGAAGGGAAAAGGTATAACCATGCCTAATTAAAAAGACATTAGAGGATAAAAAGTAAACAAGTAAAGTTCTCAACTGACAGAGAACTTGCCTTATTAAAAGCCACAAACCTGGGAAGGCAAGGAAGATCCTTGGGATCCAGATTCAGTCGAAATTCAGCTTGCAAAGCTTTTGTGCCAGACTTCAGTTTTAAATGTGGCAGTTCTTTCCTCTGAACGCAAACCATGTGAAAGCTGCTGAACAGCTTTACACACAGGTAAACTCTTAATGTGTCGTAGCAAGAAAACTTCAGTTTGTGAATCTGAGGCAGCCTGCCAGAAGATAAAGAATTTTTGTGGGAAGCAAGCAATTGAAAATGATAATTGTACATGAAAACAGATCATGCTTCTAAAAGTAAAAGATAAACATTTACCAAGTGGCCTCTCAAAGCAGGCAAACAAAATGTTACTGAGTCAGGCAATATTAGAGCCGAAAAGTGTTTGATGTTTTGCTGGCATCAAATAATAGGCCCAGTGCACACCCCTGAAATCCTTGTACAGTGCTTCTAACATTGGCTGCTTGTATGGACAATCTGTGGTCACCTGGAAAATAATAGTGTCCCATCAGGGATGGTACCATTAAGATAAATACGAGAGAAAGATTTGAGTATAAGACATTATGGACCTTTTTCATACTGAGAATCTCACCTCTGTGAAACACAAAAAGAGCAATTAAAAATATTTTTTCAAGCACCTCCTTCTGGATATTGAAACATGAAGGGTTCATTATGCAATGCTGTAATTGCAGCAAGGGAGGACAATTTAAAGTAACTAAAAAAAAAATAATTTTGACACAAAGGCAAGATCGTTCCTGACTAGATAATGGTTATGCACATGGGAGGGGAAAAAAAAAAAAGGCAAAAAAAAAAAATCCTCTTCTAAGTGCATTTGAATCTTCATCTGGAAACTAAAAGAAAATAGGATAATGGGCACAACTTGCATGCAGAGCTATCCAAGAATGCAGTGGGCAATTCATCAGAGATCTTGGTTCAGACAACCAAACAAATTGAGAAAGAGAAGAGAATTTGTCTTAAGTTTTTGCCTTATTAAGTCATAGAGCCCCTGAACCTGTCCTTACCTTGTATTACTTGACCATGATAGTCTGATGCCCCAGCATTTCCACAGCATCCCAAGGTGCTACCTTGATCTTGGGGACCAAGTACCACATGAGCTTTGTTCTGAGACCACAGGAAACGTTGGTCCCAGAAGACCAAAGCTTCTTCAAGCAAGCTTCTTCACAAGATGCCAAAGTTACTTGTTCATTCAAAGGATAAGAGAGCTACCGATCCCTGCCCCAGGGGAAATCTGGTGTCTTGTGATATGTGGAGGAAAATAACTGCAACCAAACCACTGGAAGCTACAGATTTTTTATTTTATTTCTTGAAGAAATATGAGCAAATAGGGATTTTTTTTTCCATTCTCCCTATAGTAGATACACATCTTTTGTTGTACGAATAAAGGCACATCTTTAACTGTCTAGTTAACCCCCCAGGTGCAAATTTAAAAAACAACAACAACAACAACAAACAACAACAAAAAAACAGTTAAGTATTTAGGGTGGATTCCATTGCTTAAACACAGATGTCCAGTGCTATTTTAGACTCCCTACAGCACCTGACACTCTGCACATGGCTAGCAGATACAGCACAGGATTTATGGGGCATCTCTGCTTCTCTGGAGCCACAGCTGGATGACAAACATGGTACCCCAAAGTGACACCTGGTGTCTATGTTTGGACAACTAACCACACACCAGTTCTCTGTGTGGTCAACTAGGAGTAAATTTGGTCAATACTTTAAGATGGGCTAAAGGAGCTGAGGAAGCCAGCTGTTGCTAAAAAACTGTTTACATCTGAAGGATTAGAAAATGAAAGGAAGTTTTATAACTCAGCAGTGCAGGATCTCAGCTTTCATGTTCTTTTATTTTCCTCCGAGTTGCCTTTTGAACAGCCAGAAAAGAAACGTACTTTCTCATAAAGATGTTCATTGATTTCAACATGCTGAGGAGTGAGCCCCCAGTACAGTTATGTGTGTTTTTTGCTTCACATCACTTTGTAAATAGATATGCATTAAAGAAGAGGGTGTATTTTAGCTAGGAAGGGAGGAAAGGGAATGCAACAACCCTGCAAGCTTCAGTTGTTTGAGCTGGAGATTCCCCAGTCAGCAGAGGGACTTGAGCTCTCCACCTGTGGATATTTAAAATGCACGCAAATGCTCCATTCACCAGGAGACTGATGTTTCCAACCTTTACTCGTTCTGCCTGCCTCAGCTCTGTGCATTAGCCTTTTGACTTCCTGAAGAGCATTTGAATAGAATGAAACAACCTCGTTCCTGGAGTGATCACAGTTCTGATGAACACACCATTTAATCTGTTGTTAAGCTTCCAGCATCTTTTAAAACGCACACAAAACCACCAACAAAAAGAGAACAATGGCTTAAAACATGGGAGAAGCAACATTTGTTGTTCATCTGCCTGCCTTGATTCAGCATTTGATTTCATAGCTTTTAGTCTAATCTCATCTTTATCATAGTCAAAGTTATATGACAATTAAGAGTCGAACAACACATCCAGTGGTTCATTCAGGATTCAGGTAAAATCACAGAAAAATTGTTAAATATTCGTAAACTCTCTGTATTGTAGGAAAGTCAAAAGTATTTTCAAAAATCCTGTCTAAAAATACATATTCAGATGCATTTTTACTGACTGGAAGGTGTAGGCTCTGTTTTCTGACGGTTTGTTTTCCAGTTGTTCATCATGTCTCTATTTCATCTCAGTTATTTCTAACGATTTGAGTCTTTTCCTGTGCCACCACTCCTCAAAAAGGTGAGAGCAGTCTCCAAGTGGAAGAACAAAAAAGGAAGGAATATAATGAAGTATCCTTCTAAGCACTGCCCCTGCCAGAGATTTCCCAGGTGACTTCAGCAAATTATATGTTATAAACAATTACCTTTATTACAGTAACATGCAAAGGCACTAAGCAAAGTTGAGAGCCTGATGGCACAAAATACTCGTAAAAAATAACAGAGCAAAATCTTTTTTTGACCCTAAGAGCTTATGGTCTTGCTGGGAAAGGGAGTGAGCTCCCTGATTCAAGGAAACACTTGGCTTTTAAGCATTCTACATAAAAAGTGGGTGGAAATTGCTTTCTAGAGAAGAAAAGATTTCAGCTACCGCCCAAGTCCTAAAGTAAGAACAGAGCAGCACATTTTGGAGGAAAAGCTATATTATCATAAATTCATTAATGAAGCAAGTGCCCAAAAAGATAGTGCCAATTGTCATTCTTACCAAAGCCTGGCTTTCTTCCTCTGAGTGTGATAGTCTCCGAGCCACTTGTATTACCTTACCTCAGCTGTCATTATTCAGGACAACGCTTCTCCTATTTCATCTTCTAAATAATAGCCTTGTGTTTGATGCTGTTGATTATATTATATTGTAATGCTCTGTTTGGGCCTTTGATTGTAAAATCACATCTGTGTCTCTTATTGTGTTTTAAGTGGAGAAAAAACATTTTAGAAGTGCAGGAATAGAATCATGCAGTTCAATGAATAAAGAAATTAATGAAAGCACCTTTATGAGAAAAAAAAGAATAACTTTATTAGTCTCCATAAATAAGTATCAAACATGATTAGGAATACTAATACAAAAAAGCATGCAACAAATAAATATAAATAAATATAAATATAAAATAAATATAAATATAAAATAAATATAAATATAAAATAAATATAAATATAAATAAATATAAATTTGGGACAGACCAAAAATGCAGATGGGTAGAACATTTCTGCTACCAGGGATTTATACCTCATCCTCTCCCTCTTATGAAATAGTTAAAGAATTCATATAGTATGTAAAACTGGGTTTGGATTGCTCCTTTGTCCAAAAAGCCCAGTGTCCTTGGATCTTTCCAAGTGAATGCCATACTGTCTGTATTCCAGCCTGAGCTATTTACTATTTTCTCCTGTGAAAACTGCAGAGTCTTGGCTCAAGTACTTTATTCACCAAGTTGGAAGAAAAAAAGAAAAAAAAAGAAAAAAAGAAAAGAAGAAAGGAAAAAAAAGACACCACTCTACGTGCTTGGATGAACCTACAACTTGCAGCACAAACCACCAAGGAAATAAATAAGGTTTCAGGCCTTCTTTCCAAGAAAGTGTTCTTGCTTATGCAAACAGCACCTGCCACAATGTGTATGTCATGTAGTGTTAAAGGCACTCTTCTTGGAGATGGGACACAGAGATTTAAACCTGTCAGACAATGACAATATTTCTATTCAGATATCCCACAGCATGGGTAAGTGCACTCACCATTGATCAAGGGGGGTGGTGATAGTTACCTCTGTTCTGCTTTTGTAGATGAGTTTTGAAGTGCTTTGCTTTTATTAAAAACAAAATGAAACATTCTGTTTCAGCAACAAAAACTGATGCTTTGTTTTTCAGCATTATCTTAATCAGTTAGCTCTCTTGATTTGGGCTTTGAAACAAAACCCAATTATTGACTCAGACTTTGCTCATACTGGATGAAACCTTCAGCCCGTACTGGGGCTAGTGCACAATGCCAAAAAACTGCAGAGCAAGGATCTGCTCAGGGAATTCTGGAATACAGGCAGACTTTCTCCCACCATCCTACTCATCTATTTAGATATTCCCTCATTGTTTGTTATTTATAACCAAGCAGCTTTCCATTGCATGATAAAGGCACGTATAAAAGACACTTCATGATGCTGATGGAAAACCGTTTGAAGTAGAAGCCACGTGAGCTCTCAACATCAGAACAAAGGAGGATTTGAAGTGTTTGCTAATCTTTGTGGACTTTCATATAGGGCCAACTTCATTCACTGAATAGAACAAAATACAACAAATGAATATTGTACACCGAAGGTATGTTAAATTCTCAGACAGCGTTTTGCAGTACAGTTTGGAGAAATCTTACCATTCTGCTTGATATATATGAAGTTCTTCAAAAAAACAGGACAGGAAAAGCTGACCTCACTACAGTAAGCAGAATAAACCAGTTATACTTAGTCTTGTTGGTGTTTATAAGAGGTTTTAGCTGGCTTCCTTCCTGACTGGCTATAATTGGCACAAACAATTTCCTTCTTTGAGAGCAGCTGTCACTGGTGTAGTTTCTCTTTGGGCCAGGAATGGAATAAAGCATTTCTCCTCTTGAAATTCTCCTCAGCGTGGAGGCCTATAAACAAAGGGTAATGATAACTAGTCATTCATCAAACTGTGGGAAGGCGATTCGTGGGCTGCCACAAGAATTAGTGTTAAGCCTAGGTATAATTAGAATCTTCAGTCTCTTCCACAGTCTAATAAAATCTAACTACTGGAAAAACTTTTTTTTAATATTCAGGCAATTTTATAATTTCCTTAATTTACTTGCATAGCGTTGAGGTAAAGATCTTTAGACCAACCTTAGCAATTCTTCTTCTTTGCTCTAAATTCTTCCACTACTTGTAAACGGCCAACTTCACAGACATGTCCGTCCATACAAGAAGGCAAACTGAAGCAGTTTTAAAATAACATGTCAGTGAAAGAACATGTTACCATTTAGCACGTTTCATAACCTATAAGCCCAGAGGGGCCACTGTGAATAAGACTGACTTTCTATAGAACTAAACCAGAGGGATTTTCCTGAATTAGGAACAGAGAATGTAGAACCAGGTGAGATATGATGAGCTGATTGTCCATCTTGTTTTTGTGGGCAATTAGACCAAAACTCTTCATTTTAAACATATCAACATCTATTTCAGAGCAAACTACTTTGTATCTCCCCACCATTTCTTCTGGAAATCTCTTCCAGGATCTCATAGCTCTTCCATTATGAAACTCTGCAACTCAAATTTATTTGTGTCCAATTTAGGATAGTACATTTGGAGGCTGTCTGTAAGTTTCTGAATCAGGAAAGGGAGCTTATTGCAAGAGCTTCCTTAGAGGTCAGGCTTTACTTGCTGTTCAGACTCTTCAAAGCCACAAAAACTTACATTGCATTTTTCACAGGTTCTATTTTGCTAACATTGCTATATTCCCACAGATGAAAGTGGGAAAAAGCTATCTCCCTTATTAAAGTACTCCAAAATTTAGTATAAGAAACCTTAAAGTATGTGCTTGGTCAATGAGAACAACTTAGTATTGGTTTATGCAACTTCATACAGAACCAAACCTGAAATTAAAATTCAACATTAGGAGGTAAATGTTTTAGATCATCTAAATGAAAGGGCATGTAAAAGCAAGGGTGCAGCTTGTGTTGATGATAATTTAAGATTTCTTAGTTTAATTACCTATGAAATAGCCCATCAGCTTAATGAAATATAAAATCAGATTAATGAATTAATAAAGATTACAAATAAGCTATATATATATATATTTACACATATATAAAAAGAACAACAATTAAATGCTAACCATTATAACACAAATATTTTGAGGAACATTTGGGGTTTTGAGAACTGTTACACCCCATCCCAACAATGATTGCTGTTGTTTGAACTAGCTGTTTGAACTAAAAATCCCTATATGCGTCATTCATGATGTCTTTGCCAATGTTTGGCCCAAATGCAGGTATTTTTACGTAACTAGCAACTGTCTATTTAGTGGTCTCGCTAAAAACAGAACCTACATATAATGTGTACAAGTGCAGTGCCACTTCTAATGTATCACAAAGATGTAAACATCTTAAGCCCAACACATGATTTGCAAGGCTTAACTTGGACCTCAAATGTTTGTAGATATGGACACGGTTTATAATTGAGGAACAGTATTTACTGATGGTTAAAAGCAATTCAATGACCAGAGAAACAAATGGGAAGAATTTTGGTTAATTATCCATGATGAATGAGAAGAACAGCCAAAAAGAACATTCCACTGCAGAGCAAAACCAGTACAGGAATAACCAGCAAGTTGTGGTAATTAATTATAAAATAAAAGAAAAAAAAAGAAAAAAAAAGAAAAAAAAGAAGAAAGAAGAAAAGAGAAAAAGAAAAGAGAAAAAGAAAAAGGAAAAACGAAAACGAAAAAGAAAAAGAAAAAGAAAAAGAAAAAGAAAAAGAAAAAGAAAAAGAAAAAGAAAAAGAAAAAGAAAGAAAAAGAAAAAGAAAAAGAAAAAGAAAAAGAAAAAGAAAAAGAAAAAGAAAAAGAAAAAGAAAAAGAAAAAGAAAAAGAAAAAGAAAAAGAAAAAGAAAAGGAAAAGGAAAAGGAAAAGGAAAAGGAAAAGGAAAAAGAAAAGGAAAAGGAAAAGGAAAAAGAAAAGGAAAAAGAAAAAGAAAAAGAAAAGGAAAAAGAAAAAGAAAAGGAAAAAGGAAAAGGAAAAGGAAAAGGAAAAGGAAAAGGAAAAGGAAAAGGAAGAGGAAAAGGAAAAGGAAAAGGAAAAGGAAAAGGAAAAGGAAAAGGAAAAGGAAAAGGAAAAGGAAAAGGAAAAGGAAAAGAAAAAGAAAAAGAAAAAGAAAAAGAAAAAGAAAAAGAAAAAGAAAAAGAAAAAGAAAAAGAAAAAGAAAAAAAAAAGAAAAAGAAAAGGAAAAAGAAAAGGAAAAAGGAAAAGGAAAAAGGAAAAGGAAAAGGAAAAGGAAAAGGAAAAGGAAAAGGAAAAGGAAAAGGAAAAGGAAAAGGAAAAGGAAAAGGAAAAGGAAAAGGAAAAGGAAGAGGAAGAGGAAGAGGAAGAGGAAGAGGAAAAGGAAAAGGAAAAGGAAAAGGAAAAGGAAAAGGAAAAGGAAAAGGAAAAGGAAAAGGAAAAGGAAAAGGAAAAGGAAAAGGAAAAGGAAAAGGAAAAGGAAAAGGAAGAGGAAGAGGAAGAGGAAGAGGAAGAGGAAGAGGAAAAGAAGAGAGAAGAGAGAAGAGAAGAGGAAGAGAAGAGGAAGAGAAGAGAAGAGAAGAGAAGAGAAGAGAAGAGAAGAGAAGAGAAGAGAAGAGAAGAGAAGAGAAGAGAAGAGAAGAGAAGAGAAGAGAAGAGAAGAGAAGAGAAGAGAAGAGGAGAAAAAGAGAAAAAGAGAAAAAAAGAAAAAGAGAGAGAGAAAAAGAGAAAAAGAGAAAAAGAGAAAAAGAGAAAAAGAGAAAAAGAGAAAAAGAGAAAAAGAGAAAAAGAGAAAAAGAGAAAAAGGAAAAAAGAAAATGCCTAGATCAAAAGAATTCTACAGCTACCACATTTTTGTTGTTGTTGTTTTTGTTTGTGGTGTTTTTCTTTTTTTTTTTTGTCACACAAGATACCATTTATTTTTTTTTGTTATTCATATAAAGAGCAAAAATAAATAAAACCCTGAAATGGGTTAATTTATTGTACTGGAATGCATTTAGAAAATGAGGAAGATAATTGATGGTAAGTTTCTAATAAGATATTCTTGAGGTCGGAAATAATAGTGCAAAGGATTTTGTTAAGCTACCAGTAAGGTCACTATCCCTAACTATGTTGAGAATATGGAAATGACGTTTGACTTATGCAATAAAATAGCCAAACTTATTCTGATACACATGTAATCAATATGCAGTTAATACCAGTTGGGGCATTAAGTGACCTGTCTAAAGACTCCGGAGCTTTTCTCAGGATGATACCTTTGAAATCTGTTAATTATCTTGCTTTACCAGGCCAAGAAAGGTGTGAGTACAAGAACGTTAGCAAATTACAACCAACATTTTGTTTCTGAAGTGTGCCTTTTTGATATTAGTGCTAAAGAATTTTAACTCTTAATCTCTGCTTACATAAACAGAATTTGCAATGATTTTTGGAAGCCTAGGCAGCGTTGACTAGGAAAAATTTTGAGTGGTAATTAAGTTTTATTTAATCACAAACAAATCTCATGGTTAAATCATTTTATGTCAGCACTGTTCCCTTGATGTTCATCATGTTTTTAACTCCTGAAGTATTTACAGAGAGAAACTACATTCCTCATTTTCCTATAATAAACAAGTTAAATGGAGCCTTCATTCCTTATTGATGGTAAGATTTCTGTGAGATTCCAGCGAACATTTTAGCAGCCCTTATCTCTTCTTTGTCTTGCTTGATTCAACTTGTCTTATGTATGGTTAACTGCAATTAAAACATAGAAATGGCAGCAGACGGTGTAAAATAACATTAGAACTTTACCTCTGCAAATAAAAATTTGTGTAACATACTCAAGGGTGCATTTGTCTTTTTCATAGCCATATCATAATGGTGACTTACAGGATGCAGCTCCAGAACCAGATTCAAATATCTTCCAGAACTGGACTCCAATATCTAGGTGTCTGTAGGTTTGTGCACCTATATTACAGTCAATAGCACCTAGACAGCTATTCATCTCATCCTTAAATGAGCCTCTGCAGACTCAACTTTCTATAATGACTTGATTTGTGTTGACTGTTAGGGGCTTAGCAATCCAGCTCACACTGAGGCACATACATTTCAGATGCTTAGATTTAATTTAGGTGTCTGAATCTGCCCCCGCATTGTATACCACATAACTGGTTAACACTTCACGGTCTTTTCTTTCACAGAATCATAGAATTGTACAAATTACAGAATCATTCAGGTTGGAGGGACCCTAGAAGATCTTTTGTCCAATCTCCTGTGCAAAGTAGAGTCTACTTTGAACTATTATTTCAGCTATTAGAGCACTCCAGACTGCTCAGGGCTTCATACAGTCATATTTTCTTCATTTCTAACTGATGAGATTCCAGTTGACACCAGAAATTGCTGCTATTAGTACTGAAGTGGTGACCTTTGCTTCTGTACTTTCAAAGACCATTCTGTTTCTATTTCTCCATTTCCACTTGTATTCATTCCGGATGGCATCCCAGTCTTTCCCTTGTGTTGTGCATGACAGCTTCATTTTTTCTTTGAACTAAAATATAAGTTTTAGGAAAAAAAAAATCCTATCTTCAACCCCAAAAAATCCAATCATGAATTCACCAGAAGCCTTCCTAAGTTGTTTGTTACCTCCTTAAATTTGCTTAGTTTTATCTTCCAACCCTGTACCTTACCACTTCTTCAGCTGCTGGACTGAGGAGATTTTGTGAAGCAGCTCCCCATTCCATTTTTGAAAATATACATGCATACAGTATATGATGTTATGGGTGTGAATTTAGTATATGATGTCATGTTTTGCAAACAGAAATCCAGTTCAGCATTATATTACCACTCACCAGGAAGCAACCTAGTCAGGTGGAAGTGGTGGGCAAGGCACTTCTATCAAGCTACAGCTGACAAGCAGTCACTAGTAAGGCGTCTCTTAAGCTTTCTTTCACACTTAATGAACTTCTCTTGTGAAGACCACAAGATGTCATTTGGACCATAGACGTCATTGCCATGTATATCACTGCCAGAAACGTCAACAGTAAGTGAGCATCCAAGCAAAAAGTAGCAGGATGATGACTAGTCTGGAGGGAAAGATTTGTAGGACATGTCAAAAGGACTAAACACAAGCGTGTAGTTTGGCTAAACAACATATAAGGCTGCTCTACACTTTCATCTGGTTTCTTCCAGTTGCATTGGTTGAATGGCCTCTCTGTGGCAGGCATGGCCCAAAATAGCCTTTAATGTAATGACATTTCTGCTTCTCTGGCAAATGTTTACATATGCAACAATAAAGTACGTATGTTGGAAGTGTCTGGAAGAGATACAAGAATTACTATATTTTTCTATTACTGCTCTTGCTTACAGCCTGCTTTAAATCACATCCAGGGCCCTGAGGACACCACCAGCACTGACTGTTCCTTCCCATCCCCCGGGGTCCCCTGCACCCTTCCCAGGCCCAAGGCCCCCATGTCAGCCCCAGGGCCACCAGCCCATGCCCCAGCCAGGCTTCAGCAGGGCTGGCCAGGCTCCAGCTCCCCACAGCCCTGCCCTGCCCGGCCATGACCCTGCCCAACCAGGCCTGCCCATGGGCCCACAACTAGGACTCAGCCCATTTGTTGGTCTCTGGCACTGAAACAATTCTCCCAGCTGCACTGATCCTGACTCGGGTAGTGGGGTGGGCCCTGGGTGCCAAGCCCTGGCCTGGTGGCCCCATGGAGAGCCCCCATATTGCCAAGCCCTAGGGAGCTCCACTGCTGCACCCTGATAATTATTTACCTACAACGCATTGTTAATATAATGGCCTTCTTCAAGGTCCTCTTTCGCTAAGGTTTATAAAAAACTTTATAAAACTGAAACGTCTACCCTTCTAAAATCATGCCAAATTGCTTCCTATATGGTAAGGCTTTTGATAGAATAAACAGCTAAATCCTTGAAAGTAACAGCCAAAATAATGGAAACAGACTGATGAAGAAAAGATAAGGTACTTACTATCTCATTTAGTTATTTGAATTTTATGTATCATACTAATTGTTATCAATGATAATTATGCTACATTTTAATGATAGAATTATTCCAACTTGGCTGTTTCAACTTTCAGACTGCCATGATAAATTAACAGAGCAATACTTTCCTTGGTTACTGCTAGCTGAGGCTGTGATCCCCTTCAAAACCTCTCATACATTTTCCTTCCTTCCTTCCTTCCTTCCTTCCTTCCTTTTTCTGTTTTTCTTTTTCTTTTTCTTTTCCTTTTCCTTTTCCTTTTTTTCTTCCTTTTTTTTTCTCTTTTTCTTTTTCAACTAATTCTGCTGAAATCTGTCCTGCCAGGTTGTGTGAAGGGGCACTAAGCCATACCCAGATGATAATCCTACCCAGTAGTGGTATGATCACAAGTCCTGAGTGGCATGTGAACATGATGCCCCATCTCCTTGCATGGTGTTGCATATTCACCCCAAGGGAGTTCATTCCATGACAGTCATTGCAAGGCATGTGCTCCAAGGATATCCTATGTAGGTCCCATTTGTTCAAAGATTGTCATACAGTCCTTGAGACAATTCTTCCATAACAAGGAATATCTTCCCTCCCTGGAACAAAATGTGATCAGCCACACAGTATGGCTTAGCTACACAGTCACTGATCTGTATTTTAACAGTTCAGATAAATATGACAAGGTGTTTTGCCTTCCATCTGAAGCATCTCATTTCTTATCTAATAAGCAATTTGCTGCCAAATTTTTAACTAGGGCTCCATCAGAAGACATTCTCCTTTGTCAGCAAATCATGCAACATCTGCTCGGTAATATACTTTCCCCTGCTCCCTGATCCAGATCAACAAATGAAACAAATTTTAAAAAAATAAAAATAAAATCAATTTCCTGCCTACTCAGAAAATAAATAAATAAATATATGAAAGCCTCCTTCAATCCTACTGCTCTGTCTCCCAGACGCATTAGTCCTTCCACTGCCATCTCCCTCTTGGGTATGGAGGTAAGCAGAGCTGCCCCTGACTGGTGTGTGGCCTGAGAGGAATTTTTTTTTCTTTTGCTTGGAAGAGCAAAGAGAGCTAAAGTAGGCTGGAGAAGGGTGTCTCTTGCTTCTGCTGGCACCCACCATCCACAGAGGACAGCAGCCCACCCAGCTGTGCTGCCCCCTCCTGTGACCTGAAGAGCTAGGCACATCGTTGTTCATATGACCTGCATAGGTCCCATCATGGGGAAAGAAGATGCCAAAAGTGCTCTTGCCCTCTTGTATGTGCTTGAAGCAGCTGGTCTAGCAGGGGGATTCAGGGATTCTGCAATAGTCTCGTTTTGTCTTCGTAAAAAATGCTGTTGGGAATAAAACTATGGAAATTCCCGCACATGAGCCCTTGGTATGTATGGAGAACACAGTGTGTCCACAGATGGATTTACACACGTTAAAAAGACTCACAGCAGCTTCTAAATATGTAATCCTTTCCTGTCTGTGACTGTGAGATCTCAGAGAGAAAAAGACTGCCTGGGCTATCAGGCCACCCTGCTATAAGAAGCAGCTATGCTTTAGTACTGACCAAAGGTTCATGGGAGGGAAAAGTTTAGCAAGAGGAATCTCACATCTTAAGCTTTGCTGATTTATATTGCATGAAAAGTGTGGGTGTTTTGAGGAATCCTCTGGTCCCTTCTTGTCCCTGCCTGCAGAAATGGAGCACAGCTGTGCATCTATCTTAATTACAGCATTTGCCTTGCAGTGGTTTACATTTCCAATGCTGTCTTCCCAAGACAAAGGTGATTTGCTTCTCTGTGTTCTTCTCTCTTCTATTTTCTTTCAAGAGTTGAGTCACTCCCTTACACAGCCCATAGGCTAGATTTGTTACTAATGCCATTGCCGAAGTCCTACAGGTTCACCAAAACAGTGCAGATCCAGTTTTGGAAAACAGCTGTGACTCCTGGATGTCTCTATTTAAATTAACTTGAAAATCTTAAACATAACTGAAAGAAGCTAATTTGTTTTATTTCTTCATCACTTTCCTTGTTGCTGCAATGTCTAATGTCACTTCCCTGTGACTTTAGTGTATTTTTATTGACCCTAGGAATTGGGCTGCTGGAGTCATATTCAGACAGCTTCCTTATACTTGCCTACTTGAGGTGTTGCAGACTTTTATCCCCTTGAGATGGCCCTTGGAAACAGGCAAGCATTACTCCCTTGTTTCAGATGTCACATTGCTTGTGATGCATGATTTGCATGTGCAGACATGTAGGTTCAGATCCTCAGTAATATGCAGGGGATTAGGGAGAATTAATTCCTACATACCTTCAAAAAACTGAATTTCCACTCCTGAAAAGTGGTATTTGCAAGTGAATTCAACATTGCAAAAGTATTGTTGTTAAGTCAGTCGTATTCGGTAAAAGCATTGACTTCAGTGGAAACACAGGTAGAGCCAGAAAATGTCCATTTGAAAACTGAACCCAAATACCCAAACAGTTATTGTTCACTCCCTCAGAGAATCTTGCCTTCCAACTTTGCCTGAAAAATAGGCTCAGACAGAGAAAAATATCTGAATTTCTTTTTATTACATCAATAATTTTCATTTGGGTATTTCTCTTCCCTAGCATCAATCCCAAACACTACTTAAAAGCAATCTACTCCTTGTCCTGATTTCAGAAAAAGCTGCTTTACTACTGTTTGTATAGCAGTGAAATGAAGTTTATATCCCAACGCTATGAGTGTTTCTTTTATATCACACATGTACGTAGAACAAACTTCCTAGCGAACTGCCATTTCTAAAAGGTTCATTACTGAAATTTCACTCTCAAGTGTTACTTATCCTCAAACTCACCAGGTCCATTCCACTTGGGTAGCATTAATCAGCTACATAGACAGAGGCAAGATCGTTCCATTATTCGCTAAGATAACTAGTTCCTCAATTTCTGTTGACAAGGTTGTTTTTCAGCCACTCCAACCCAAAAAGCTGACAAGAGTTTATTAGGAACATAAAGACACAACACTCAGGATTAGTCACTGCATCTATGCAAAATGTTAATTCTTTTTTATTTCTGTTCCTCTTACCTGGGAACATGGTAGATGGTGAAAATGCAGCTCCTATATTTTATACTGGATATAATAAAGTAGTAATGTCTTAAGTTGTGCAGGATCAGTTTTCTCCTGCAGGTTGCATGTTGCAAACTAACAGAGCACAACCAGCTTTTTGCCTACGGAATACGTGCTTTGTACCAAATTTTCTGGCAGTTTTAAGATAGTCTCTATAATTAGTGGTCTAATTTTGTCATGCACAAATGGTTTTACCCACCCAAGTAGGAACACAAAACTCATATTTGTGAACTCAAATTGGCTGAATGTGTGTCCTCAAACAAATGCACTGTGAGTCTGCTGCACACATAATATTAAGTATGGCAGGAGCTGAAACTACAGTCAACAAACTAATAGGAAACACTGGGACATTACTTTGGGGCAAAATAGGTGAGGCAAGGAAACAGACCAGAAAGAAAACTTTGACTTTCCTAAGCTGTCTCCCACTCAGATCCCCTGAATTTGAGCAAGTTCTCCCAAGAGATTTGAGAGCAGTCAGAAGATTTTGCAAAGTCAATGCATTGTCCTGTAAGGCTGTTAACATTTGGTATCATCATCTCAACATTACCTGAGCCTAGTAGGATCTAGGATGCTGTCACTGGACCTTCAGGAGCACCTTGAGGCCACACATGAAGGAAGTCTATAAAGCCCTTTGAACCAGAGACTCTACAAAGCAACAGACAGAAGAGACTACTGATAATTCCATTCATGATCACCAAATATACTCACACCCTGCATGTTCAGGACTGGCATTTATAGTCTTGGCTTTCATAATGTGTCAGCATTGGGACAGGCTGCTCAGGGAAGTGGAGTCCCCATCCCTGGAGGTATTTAAGAGACGTGCAAATATGACACTGAGGGACATGGTTTGGTGATGGGGTTTGGTAGGTCATATTGATGGTTGGACTTAATGATCTTGTTGGTACTTTCCAACGCAGATGTTTCTATCATCCCATAATTCTACGATTCTATGCTTCTAGCAATATTCCATAGTGAAGCATTGTGCAGTAGGAACAATTAATCTTATTCACCTACTGAATGTGGGGGGTTGTACACCGTTCTGAGTAAATATCTTGGTTTATTCTTGACTACACCCCTTAATGCTATTTTCTATATATACATAAGTAGAAGTTGTAATAATAGCAATTACTGTTATCGTAACTAATAGCATATTTCTTAAATTGAGGCTATTTTGAGTTGTAGGAACACATAAAGCTTGAAACAGGTGGAATTTACTTTAAAAATCACAAAACAAAACAAATTAATCTTCTTTCTTAAAAAGGTTACTTCTGAGCTAAAAGCATTGTCAAGCTTCACTCAGAGCAAATTTCTATGGATGAGTTATAAATCTCTAAATAATTATGTTTTTAATGAAAACAAGGCTAACTCAGTGTGAAGTGTGGCAGAGCAAATTGTGTCACTATAACTGTAACTTAATGGAAAACTACAGAATATTGAAAATCTTTTCTGATCATTGCTTAATTTATCAAAATCGTATCATTTACAGCATGCTCTAAATGAGGCAAAAGCATTTTCAAGGGTGTTACAGAGATAATTATAAAAAGCGCCAAGCAGCCAAGTAATGAGTAGGTAGAAGATTAACTCATGAGAGGAGAAAGTATTATTAGGCTCACTGTAAATCTGGGATTTCAGTGGTTGTATCAGTTTTACGCAGGGGAGATGGAGGGGAGAAGTGAGGACGGAGGTGGCTAGGTGGAGAGAGGGATACAGAACATGGCTTTGTGATGGGTGGGTGAGTAATGTTATCTGCAATATTTTCTTCCTGGGTCATGGTACAATTAATGTGTTTATAGGCATTTTTCATTGGAAGCTTGATAGGCAATTAAGCAAATGAACAGCTGAAAACAAAGGGTCCCCAAATGAAGGAAAGGTTAACAAATTAGCTCTGAAGTAAATAGCACTCATCATTTGTGCAGTATTTTACATTTTCAAGGCATTGTACAAACATTGGCTAATGAAGTGTGGGGTTTCTCTGTTCTCTCTGGAGTTCATAGGAATTAAGGCATCTACAAATGAGCAGAAACAGGCCCAAAAGGAAGTAGTGCATCTACTAAAGATATCAGAGGAGGGTATACCATGCAATAGCTGACTCCTAAATAGATACATGGAAGATACAAACGTAAAACAGCCATTGATGGTGCAGAGTGGAGCTGCTAGGGGGCCCCAGTTAGCTGGGGTGTTACCTGGTGCATTAATGTGCATCCATGCTCCCTCTCAGCCAGGCATAGCACTGGGCTGGCACCATCTCTTGCTCTGTCAGCCACGTCTCTGTGCCTCTGTGCTGCACTTCATCGCACACGAAAGATGTGCCTGGAGCATCACACAGTGCACTGAGAGGATTACAGACCAAGGAATTGCATCCGACAGCAGTTCACACAGGCTGCAGGGAGAGCCCATACCCACCGTACTGACAGCATTGCTCTTCGTTTCTTGAAACTCTACCACCACCCTGTCAAGAATGGCAGATTCATGGACTGAAAATTACTCTAAAGCCTAAGGCTGATGGAGTTCTCTTGCTAAGGGAACACCCATGTTCCTGGGTGTTAATTTTATGTTAGAAAGTCTTAAAAATAGTAAACCATTGTGGGAACAGGGAAAGAAACACTTGCTTGTGAATGCCCTTATCATAAAACGATTTTGCAAGGGTTCCCTCCAGTCTCACAACCCTTTTTGTGTCAGCTGTAAAATGATCCAGTTTTCATCCTCCTCCATTTTTCCTCCCAACAAAGAACCTCCCATAGTAGCCTGGATTGTGGGAGAAGAACGTGTACCCCCTTTTCAGCCTTGGACTCTAGAAATTTGATTTTACCACCTCGGTGAATATTCCAGCCACCAACTATTTTACAGAAGGTGGGTGTCTTCTTCTCTTTCTTCTGAACAAAATCAGCTTTGATGGCTCAGCATCCTGTGAGTTCAATAAATGAAAATTTAGCAGAGGTTTTACTCTGCTTCAAACTGAGACCAATGCCCCATGAGTTCATGCCCAGCATTAATTAGGTGTGCTAAGAACAAACCTACTAAACCTGACTGCTCATGGTTTTAGGTAGAGAGATGCCTTATGGATCCCACAGGGACATCAGACTAATCTTACACTGATCTGAGATGGTAGCAGCCCTGAAAATGGACTTTAGCAGGACTTTTATGGCCAGGCAAAAATGCATACACTTAATTCTGCAGAGGGGTTGGGTACATTCCTTGTGCCTTTGTTCCACCTAGGTAGTATCTGAGGTACCCAAGTGCCTTTTCAGATCTGAACATGAGTGTTAGAGACTATATTGAAAGCACATGAACAGGAGCTCTACACAGGCTGGATGGTCAAACTCCAAGTCCTTGGCAGCAAATACGTTCTGAGCCATAAAGGCTGGATCACAGAAAGAGATGTCGAGAAGATACAAGTCATTCTGTAACTGCGTAGTGGCTGCTGTTGCAAAGCACACATTTTCAAGTGTTTCCAGGACTACAGAAATCTTGCAGCTGGTTCTGAGTCATTCTGAGCACCAGAAAAGGTGATGAACATTATAGGAAATGATCTCCAGTTACTTCTAAATATTATTTTGGAATGGAAACTTCTGTGAGCTATTTGCTCCAGGAGGTATTTTGTGCTTATTAGGCTCATTTCTGTTCTATTTTTACAGAAATGTGCTGCCTACTCCTGCCCAGGACTTTGTAATGACAGGCACAGCTGCATCCCATGAAGACCATCCAAAGCATCATCTAAAGGAAGCCAGTAAACAAAACAACTAATGCTCACCCTGCAGATGTTGAAGATAGTGTCTCATGCTGGCACACAGCGGGGTTCTTGCTCCTTATGCCACTGAGTATTCACCAAAGCTCTCACAAATCAGGGACTACATCACCTAGGAGGATCAGCCCCAGCTATGATGGACTGAGCCAGCAGATCCGATCAGCAGCGTCACCACCATTCTGCTGGCTGCTGTCACTTTTCCTGTCTGTGTCTATGTTTGCAAAAGGATGATGATCTGTTCCTGGGGTGCTTTGTTGTCTCAGCTGTTCGGCTGAGAGACAAGACAATGTGAACACAAGAGTTCTTACTGGTGTTGGGGAAGGCTCTCCGATTAAGCAGCTGAGACACACAGCTGGGACTACCCGCTAATAATTAAATGCACTGAAGGTACACTACACCAAACTTGGAAATTTTCAGAGAAAATTTTCCTACCACCGAATTCTATTCTATTGCAGCTTAGTATTTCAAAGGAAACGGTAGAAGCTTCCTGACTTTAGGCATTTAAGCCTCAATTGCTGAATAAAACTTAACAAAATGGACTGCAGTGAGCAGCTTTCCTTTGGCAAGAAGACAGCCTCATCATAAGGGCTTGCCCTCTCGTGCGTCTGTGATTTCTGACAGATTACAGTTAGCCAAGTAATTAAGGTAAAGAAAGCAGCTTAAACTGGGAACCTAAAATTGTGAGAAAGGAGAATGATTATAAACACTGCAGACTATATTAAGGGATTATAGCAAAAATAGAAAAAAAAATGATTCAGGAGGATTAAAGTGTTAAATATTAGTTAAATAGCTAAGAGTGAGAGAGAACAGTCTAATGCCTCTATTTTTTTTTCTTTTTTTCTTTGTAATCCAGATTTAGCAGCAATTTTCAGATGTCTGATGCCCTGGTGTGTGAAAATTGGATGCATTTTCATGAGATTAACTTCCCCAGCAGGGTTGGGGTCTGAGGAGGGAGCTCTGCAATTTTTTTACCACCAGACAGCTACTAGGACATTGGTGGAAGTCTTGATGCAGGTCTTATGTCTTGCTCTTCCCTTGGCTGAGAAAGAATGGTTGCAGGAGGAAATGGTTATGCTATCTGGCTTGAGCTCAGCAGCACTGAGTACCACTATTTACTTTGAGGGGGTAGATGTAGCACGAAACAATGAATCCGTTCAGTGTCTGGTATCAACAGAAAAGAAAAAAAATAGCCATGAAAGAAAGAAACAGTGAAGACTTGTGTGCAAGTGCAGCATAGATTTAACAGAGGGCACCCTATATGCCTCTGTGGTGTGGTAACCTGAAAAAAAAAAAAAAGTTGGATTTCATCAGAAAGCAATTTAGGACCACAGCTGATTTACAAGGTGAGTCACTGAAGCACATACTCTAAAAGAAGGCAATGACGAGTAAAAATTGACAGCATGTGGCAAACCACACACCAGCCCTGCCTCAACTTCATCCGCTGGCCATGCTCCCCTGTCCAGCCTATGTACCAAACCTATCCCAGGGCAAACCAACACTCCTCTCTGGTTTGGCAATGTCTTAGACAAGATTTTAGCATAGATTCAGCTAATATATATCAAGCTGTTTGCACTCTGTGCCTTTATCAGCTGAGTGAGGAAAAGAGACCAAGCTGAGATTCTGTGTTTAAATGTAATTTAGTCTGTCAAGCAAGAGCGCTCCTCAGCTGGGGGTATTTAAACAGGAATCAAAGTGCTTGTTGTGAAACAGCAAGGTCAAAAACTTCCCCCCACCAATGTTCACCCCCTTTCTCCAGCCCTGTTAAAGGCAGAGTGGCAATAACTGAGCCTTGGGGAAGAGAAGGTGGCAGCTGGGAGGGCAGAGGGTGCCCTGCTGCAGGGGTGGGGGCAGACAGATGCCAGCTCCTAGGGCTTGCTTCTTGTTTTTCCTCAGCTGCTACCCATCACCAGTGTGCCTGGCTGCCCGTGCAGGTACATAACTCCAAAATCAGCGACCCCCAGTGGTTTTCCTCACGTTGAGCACCCAGGTTTGCTGCCCCTCGGGAGGGAGATTTACCCCCTTTGCAAGCATGGGGACGGGAGCAGTGCCAGAGCAGCTGCCAACTCTGCACATCCTGCTCACAGCAACCTAGCTACATTACACCTTAAACAAAAATAATTCCAAGAAACACAGCTTCTTAAACTGTGGTGATACGGGTGATTTTAAAATGCCACCACACACTTGCACAGGTCTGCTCTCTGTGGCTGAAGTTTTCAGTACCATCTTTCACTTCCCGTTAGTACTGATTCTTGTGGCTCCAGCTCTGTGTATTACTTTGAAAATTTGCCCGTATGTATCTTCCAAGATCTATCAGCTCGGTTTACTGACACAATCAAACGTTTACTGCTTTCAGCGCTGCAGAGCCAATATAGCTGAACAGCAAGTTATGTCTACTTCTTGCAGCATCATCAAAATTGCCAGCTAAATTTTGATTTCTGATGCTTTATTATTGCCAATGAAAATGTACAGAGCCAAAAAAGAAAAAATAAAAAGATTTCATTTCCAGATACCCATCTGATTCTTGAAACTGTCATTTTAACAAACAAATCCTACTCCACCACCAAAAAAAAGCCAACATTTCTTTTTTCCCCAAACAGTAAACAAGCATCTAAGAGCAAGAATAAATTGGATAAGGAACAACCAATAGGCCACTTACTGCTTTAACTCCATGTTGGACTAAATTCTCAGAAAAAAATGTCAGTATTACAAGCACAAAATTTGGTGTTTGGGGGCTCACTGAGTTATGTGCTGTCAAAGCATGTTCACAGGTTACTAGAGATGGGAGCTAAAAGCCTGGGACTTAAGTGTATAGAAGACATTTCTTCTCAGAAGGAGCAGTCAGGCACTGGGACAAGTTGCACAGGGAGGTGGTGGAGTCACCGTCCCTGGGGGTGTTCAAGGAAAGGTTGGACATGGTGCTTAGGGACATGGTGTATTGGGTGATGTTGATAGCAGGGTGATGGTTGGACCAGATGATCTTGGAGGTGTTTTCCAACCTTAATGATTCTATGATCACCCTGCTTTTCATCAGGCCAGTTGTTTCCCACTCTTTGCCTGGTGGTGAGGAAACCTTCTCTGGGAAGGACAGCCTTGCACTTATTCCTGCTGAGTTGGAGCTAGAAGGAAGTTTAGCAGGCAAATCATAATCCCCATTTGCCTTCTCTCACAGCTGCTAACGGGCACTCACAGTCGGGAGAAAGCTGTTTTTTAAGAGTCACCTCTCTCTGTTGCATGCCTGGCTGGTTGGCTTCTTCATTCTCTCCACCTCCACGCACAGCCTAATGGTCACCACATAATGTAAAACAAGCCCCATCCCCACAAAGGGATCTTCAAGGCACAACCCAGCCCTGTGATCACACACTGCTTCCATAGGTGATATATTTTAAACACCATGGTGGCTTAGTCCTGAGTGTTAGAGCTTACTTTCAGATCCACATCTGGAGGTCCCATGTCTGGGTAAGGCTCTGGCAAGGGGTAGCAGCAATGGATTTTGTCCCTCTCATCAGAACCCCACTGGTCAGTACCCTCCAAGTCCGTGTGGCAGCCACAAGTAACATAATGTAGAGCTAGATGGGGAAAATGTGGAGTCAAAAGCCACCATAGCCATCTGTTGCGTACTCTTATACCTGAATTTTGTTATCTTGGAAATGGCTGGATGTCACTGGTGGGTGAAACGATTCCTGTGTTCAGACTGCGAAGAGCTTTAACTTAATAAAATAAGCCATTATGGTCATTGTTGTTGTTGTTGTTGTTGTTGTCATTATTATTGCTTGTCTGGCACACCTTCCCATTTTAAAGGCCTGTAGAAACCTGACAGCTGATATGAGGATTAATGTTGTCATTTGCTATGGTTACCAGCAAACCTTTCATTAAATTCATTGCTGCAAGGTAAATTCTATTTCCACATTCTCACTAGTTCTGTGGCTGCAGCAAGCTGTTAAGTAGGACTTGGGATTTGGCTGTTCAAACAGAAATGTGGGCAACTGATTCATTGCAATTTTGCTGTTGTGCTATTTGGAGTATTTTCTTTTTTCAGCACATCATATTAGTGCACAAGTAGGGATGTTTGTGCTAACTCTCAGGGACCCTCAAGCCAGAACCCTGGTCCTGATCCATCTCTTGTCAATAATTCCTTCTGATTTTAAGGAATTTAAGCACATTCTTCAATGACCAGATATTAAATGAAATGTATGTGATTGAATCATCTAAGGTGAAAATAAAAGGGATGGAAATAAAAGGGCAACTACAATGCAGTTATAATATTAAGCAGTGTCAATATGCTCATTTCCACTAAAATATTGCACGTTAAAGGTTACAGAAAAGGCCATGCT
Source organism: Cygnus atratus (assembly GCF_013377495.2). Lineage (NCBI taxonomy): Eukaryota > Metazoa > Chordata > Aves > Anseriformes > Anatidae > Cygnus > Cygnus atratus. Next base: position 177,279,961 of record NC_066362.1, on the reverse strand, counting down.
GCAGCAATGGTTTGATTTGTGCCTCTTTTCTCTATATGGTACATAAGTCCTGTCTTAATTTTGTCAGACAGTATGCCAGCCTAGAAGAAGGTATGCAATTAAGAATGAAAAAGGCACAAATAAACAGTGCCATCTTTTGGGCACTGCTTAAACTCCACATTTATTAAATTCCAGAAACATGTAATGTGTGAATGCCATATAGGAATGCACATACACACTTAACTGTGTGACAAGTGACTTTAGGGTATTACCTTCACTGTCTCTTAAGAGGTAGTCATAGGGCCTCAAATCTTGAATGTGTCCATCCAGGGCTCTGCAGATGGCCAGTTTTCCACTGTGGCAACCCAGGCTCCTGTAGCATGGGGTGCAGAGCGATGCCTGTTCCTGAGGTTGCCGGTGGCACCTCCCTGTTGCATGTAAGTCCTGTGAAGAAGTAGGTGATGAGTATCACTTGATTTTTTGTGTGTTTTGAACCCACGGAATATGAGAATAATCGAGTGTTTTCATAGCTGTATGGACAGAAGAGCAGCTCTGTTTTAGCAGCATGACTTCCAGATGGATTACATGTAATATCACACTGTTAACCTCTGGGACAGGTTTGCCAACCAAAGCTGGGTGGGTAACTGTCCCCCTGACAATAGACAGTGGACAGTTACAGTGTACTGTAACAATGAACTAAGCAGTTCTTGAAGCATCTGGTAGCAAACTGGCCAGGAAGAGGCCGTTTAAGAAGATAAGGCACCAATAGATCTGCTTCCATGTAAAAGCAAAACGGTAATTTGTACCTGACTTAGGTAGTGTGTACATTCCTCTCTAATCCATCTTTGATAAGGGTTGTGTTTAGTCCTGAATAACATAACCTTTCAAAGACCTAATATTCAGTGATTCTGCATAACCTGAGTACAGTATGAAGATCAGAAGGCAGGGAGAGCCTTGGCCCTCCCTTATGTCACTGCCAGGAGATATGGCACTAAAACCTACAGTGATGTACAGGCACTGGTATGCACCAGAGTCCTGTCCCAGTCTCCACCAGCGTAAGTGTAAACAGTAAAGCAGAATATTCAGAGATAGAAGTCTTACACCTGAAAGAGTAAATTATGTGGTTAGGAGCTGAAAAAATACAGACAGGTAGACAAAGTAGAGAAAAACAAAATAAATTATTTTGAAAGATGTTTAGACTCCTAAATCTTGAGAAATCAGTCAGGGCTGGGCTATCTCTGACCTTCAGCTGTACAACATCCCATGTTGCTCTTCATCTGCTGTGTCTGCACTGTCCCTTCTATCTTTTTCTTGTACAGCTCTGTGATGGAAAGGCGGTTGTAACTCTGTTACATTTCCAGATAAAGGCACTATTCCATAACATCTCTCTCAGGAAGACCAATACGGAAATAAATATGTTTGGAAAAAGAGAATTATACTATAAAGCCATAAGTTGGTCCAAAACTAACAAGGGTCCCTATGGTTTTGACCAGATTCATGCTGCAATTCTTTTCTGAGCTGTGATCTGAGTGATGCATCGCTTCAAGTTGTGGAGAACACCTTAGCTTTCTCCATCTAACACTGTTCTGCTCTGGATTTTTCTTTTTACAGTCACTCAAAGCTGAATTAGTTAATGTTTCCCCAAGAACACAGAGAAATTTTAAGTCTGATGTGCTGTCTTTATTTCTGTAAATTGGTATGCTCTGTTCATTTATTCAGAAGACTTTGGCAGAAGTAGCCGCAGGCCAGTTGTATGTGGCACACACCGCACATTGAGGAGAGATCAGCATACAGATATGCCTACTCTGCTTACCAAGCATATCATTTGCTGCTTTGCAAACAGTGAAAGGCTTGATTAAATTCAGGTTCTGTGTGTTTGCCAACCTGGCTTGAGGTCATAGTCAGTGGAATCAAAATCTCATTAGAACTGAAGTGTACACTCAAGAATAAATCATTATCTTTTTTTTTCATCTGCAGACTCTTCACGTCTTACATGCATTGTTTCTGTGTGCAGAGTGTTTTATTTGAATTGGTCCTCCATACTAGAGGCTGTATCCAGTTGCTTTCTGGTGACAGAAGACATTGTTTGACATTGTATTGTTCAGATGTATTCTCAAGTTGTTCTTTTCTATATTGTTGTTATGCTGAAGGCACAGGATTAGCAAAGGGGGTTGCCACAAGAGAATGGAGTAGGTGACATCCCTGATCTCAGGCCCTTGTTCTCAAGGGGGTTTTACCCACCCCATAATCTGCTGGAAGAGCAGCATGGTGGGACTCAGGCAAGCCAAGAGATTTCTGGGGTGTGTTGAGAACAATTTTTTACAGTTGCTGGACAGGCCTACTAAGGAGGTGCTCTGCCAATTCAGCTACCCCAGGCAATGAAGAACTGATAAAGGATGTGATGGCTGATGGCACCCTTGGTGACCACGATATGGTAGATCTTAAGATCCTGAGGGAATTGAGGAAAGGAACTACTCCTGAATTTCAGGAGAGTGAACTTCAACTTCTTCAAGGCAGTGGAAGGCAGGATCCCATAGGAGGCTGCCCAGGAGAGAAGGTTGAGCAACCAGCTCATTGTGCAAGAATAGTCCACTCCCACATGCAAGGGAGCGTACATGGCATAGGTAGGAGCAGGAGGAGGAGGAGGGGGGGGGGGGGGGGGGGAGGGGGGGAGGAGGAAGAGCAGGTGGAGGATAAGGAGGAGGAGGCCTGTCCAGTTGAATAGTAAAATCCTTACTGAAATGCCAAATGGGTTTGTACTGAAGGAGGGGGCAGAGACAGAAAGGCATATAAAGACATTGCCAGAGCACACTGGAGGGAAGTGCAATTGGAAATGGTGATGGATGTGAAAGGCAAAATGGAGCAAACCAGCCTGGACAGTCACGACTCTCCAGAATTCTACATCTTTGAGAGATTCAGCCCAAATGGAGTTGTTGCTTCAGTTGATTATGTCAACCTTGCACCAATAACACAAAGATAGCTGGAATTATTTTAGTGGGAAAACAACTCTGTTGTCACAAAAAGGCAATTTTCTACAAGAAAAATTTCATTTTTTTTTCAAAATCCTTTTGATTTTCTGTCAAGCAAATTGAGCAGACAGCAGCCCAGCTGCTGACTTGGAAGGCTCTTTCAGCTGTGTTTCATGGTGGCAAAAAGTCAAATTCACCAAAAGCATGCCAACAGGGAAGCTAAAGGCCACGTGCAGCCTCTTTGGCTTTCAGCCTGCTTATCTCCCTTGGTTATGAGTGTCCAGCAGGAAAGGGGGAGCTCCTCAGCCCTCTTCCTTGCTGGATCCTGCTCAGCACATCTCCAAAGGGCAGGATGGGAGGAGAAGGTGGGCAACCCTGACTACTGCTGCTGGAGCTGTGGGGACCAAACCCTCGCACACTCCTACAGCCAAGCCCAGTGGGAACCACCAACCGATTTCACCTGGTACCCCCACCAAGAGCCTTCAGGTGACCAGCCATAAACCTTCCTACTGAGGTTGCTTTTGTTCTTGACATCGCTTTTACAGTTTTCACCACTACTTAGCATGTTTTGTGTGTGTGTTCTGTGTTTTGTTGTTGTTTGTTTTATATTATTTTGTTTTGTTGTTGTTGTTTTGTTTTGTTTTGTTTTGATTTAATGTACAAGCTTTTCTTCTAAGGAACCACCACTCCCCAGGCCAAAATGACCACGTGTTGCTTCTACCGAGTCCATCAAGCACATCTACATTGCTACCTAAAAGGGGTCTATGGGTAAGTACGAGGCCAAGCCCACAGATGGATTCCTGGCCATCCTGCTGAGAGCTATGCCTGGTGCAGAGTAGGAAGCAACTGCAGCAGCACAATCCAGCGAGTTTCTTTCCACGTTTCCCACCTCCTCTTTTACAGGGGGTTTGGTCCCACCTAAGGCATCTGCTGTCTCTATTGACCATTTGAAGAGACTGGATGGATACTTAGATTTTCAAGCCTCATTTAGATGACTGAAACTGAGGTGGTTTCAATACTAAGCTGGCATCTTGCAACACTCTTCACTCTGATATGTGTTAAATTGCACCTCATTTTATAGGGACAGCCTGGGGCCTCTTCAGTCTCATCCACACCTCCTCTTACATCTTCTGGTCTTGTTTATGCCCTTACACAGGATTCAAACTAAGTTTCAGAAATCTAAGCCTCATGAGGTTGGCACTTGAAAGGCCAAGGACTGTTTTTCCCTGCTGATGGAAGTCCATTTTTTCTAACCAGTTAATGGTAGCATTCTTCTGACATCTATAGTGTTTAAGCATTTATTAAGAGATGTCTTTTATCAGAGAGCTCAAGAACCTTCTTTGACCCTTTGTACTGTTGTGGTTCCAGCGAACCAGAAGGAACATTTAGTTCAGAAGTGAAATTTTTCATTTGTGAGTATATATCTGGAAAATGTGTAAAGGAAGACATATATATGTATGTATATTTCATCATAAACCTACTCCTTAATTTACATTAATACCTGTGGTTTTTTCATCTCTTATCTGAAAGCCGAAAGTGACATTTTTGAGAAACAACGTACAGATAATGACGTGGATATCTACTCGGAGAATTAAAATGTATAACAGTTCATCACAATTTGGCTGATTTAAGGACTGGAAGGCAGATGATGAATTGTAGCATGCACTGAGGTTATACCAGGTAACAGCGCCATTTGAAATTTTACCAGATAACCCGTTTCCTGCTTCAGATTTTTATTATGTTTTTCAAAAGAAGAGGAAATTCGGGGTAGTGCAGCTGCCTTGCTGTGTTATACAGCTCCAGCCTGCCAATGGCTGATTTCTAGTGCAGTTTAGCCCTGTTTATATCAGCTCAGAGCAAGATAAGCAGCATAGGTCCTGGTTAATGCAGGTACTTCCTTTGGTTCAGCAACTGTGGCCAACTCAGATACTGCAAATATCTCATAATCTACCCCTTGCTTGATGAGAAGCAGCTACAAATGCACTAAGCAAGGAAAGGTCCCTAAATCTGGGCCCTTTATAGCACAGCAAGTTTGTGGAATATTGTGTGCTTTGAGGTGGGGAAGAGATCAGTAGGAAACATGAGTCTGTGGGGATCTTGGAGGTGTTCAGAACCTGTACCCAAAATGAATGTTAGTGGGGGCAAGTAGGACACATGGCAGATGCAAAACAAGTCATTGAGGCAAAGACCGTGTCAGTGCCAAATGAACACACAGCTTCTGCAGGATGGGAAAGGGGTTGCTGTGGGACAGGCGAGCTAAGAACCTTGTGGGAAAGGGCCAGAGAATGGAGGGGAGGATGAACTGAGCCGAGCAGAGGTGAAACAATGGGGCAGCAGAGATGCAGCAAGGAGCAGGATGTAAGCAAACAGGCTGTCAGAGCAGAGAAAGAAAATGAAGGCAGCTGAAGTCCCTGGTGTGCTTTCTCAAGCCTGCCCTTCACAGGGTTGCCCAGGACCCTGAACGGAGGCAGGAGGTCTGTTGCCATGCCAGTCAGAGGGGATTTCAAGTCAGGAGAGGGAAGCCCGCACCAGCCCAGGTCAAGAGGGAAGGTACCACTTCAGGAAAACTTGTCCCTGTTTCCTCCCTCCCCATCAGCCATCCCGGTGTTGTTTGTCCTCCCTTACAGACAGCACTCTGCATGCCTCCCTTTTCACAGAACAGGCAGGCAGATTTGGTGGAGAAAAGTTTAGTCTAGGTTTTTCTGAGCCAGTGAAGGAATTCTGAGTGTTCAGCTCTCAGCAAAATTAGCAGCTAAACCCTTGAGTTCAGCTTCAAAAATCTCAGCTAGATTATTCATTGCCATTGATATTCTGTATTTGGATACATTTGGCCAGGTGTCTTATTTATGATCCCAAGGAATTAATGTCCCAATTATTGTTTACTATGACACCGAGGCAGGACACAATGGGAATGTTAAGGACACCCCGCAGACAACAATCCTTGCTTGCACAGAAATCTGTGCTCACAGGAGTTAGCACAGAGGTGTCATAGTGCCAAAAGTAGTAGTTTTGGTCAATTGATTCCATGGATGTGTTGGGCATCTCAGGCTACTTTTCTCATTTGTAAGTCCAAAGAACCTACTGAGTATTCTAGTTTTTGAAGTATAGTTTTCAAGAGCTACCTACTTCCGTTGGTATTGGGAGGGTTATTTGCACTGAGATGATTTGTTGATGATTTTAGAAAATAACGTTCTAAATTTCTTCTTGGACCCCTGAAAACCCAAGTGATTTCCAAGTTTGCAGAGCAAAACTCCCCAATATTTACGCAATTTATAGGAATGGACCCAGAAAAGTCCATTTCGAATGTTCCTGCTCTCAAAACTTTAAATGACTCAGTAGCAGCTTAAGCCACAAGCAGCATCAATGTTTGCACCATCAATTATTTTGAAAGGGAAATACATTTCCATTTTCATGAGGCGGAGGAAGATAAAGTAATGTTTTATGAACTTCCTCTTATGTGTCAAGCTGGTTCAGTTGATTTTTTGGATAGCACTTAATCATGTTGGGGCTTTTCCAGGAAATGATAATTTATCAGCTTTTGAAACTCATACTCCCCCTCTTCACCAGTCAGAAAGTATGACCTAGTTTAAGCTAGAGCTTGAAGATGTGACCTAGTTTTACAGGTAGCCTGCACCCATTGTGCTCACCGCAGCATTGTAAAATTTGGAAATCTCTTCATGAAAAGTGAGCTGGACTGTCACTTTGAATCATTACTCCTTTTTGTCTGGACCCTGAAAAGTTAACAGTGTCACCTAATTTAGAAAGCTCAGGACAAAAAAAAAATATATATATATATATATATATCTTTAGGAGCACTCAACTGCTAGATTCAAGTCCTCATCAATACTTTGCAGCCTGGCCCCAGTGAATAAATAAAAATAAAAAAAAAAAAAGGCCTGAGGGCTCTTCTGTAAAGCCCTGCAAACGGTGGTCGAAAGGAACGATGGGGAGAGCACAGCTGCCTTTTTTTCCTTCTCACGCAAACAGTGGACAGTTACAGAGGAAAATGGTCCTTGCTTGTCTGTTCTCCTACTTCATGACACTCCTAAGCACTGAGTAAACGCAATGTGTTAGAAAGAGCCTGGACTTGTGCGTGGATTTGGTATTACAGTAATTACAACAGGCTTATATCCTCTGGAGCACAGAGCACCAGCATGCTTTCTTTCCATGTCTCTACCTAGATTCAGCAGGATTTTCTCCAGTCGGTCTGGTTCTGACTATGGTCAAAATCAGAAAAATTTGCATCCCTAAAAACAAAGGCAGACTTTGATGGTCCTTCTGCATAGAAATGTTCTGCTGGGTTTTCTGGATACAGTTTTCTTCTCAAATGCTTTGATTCTAGTGAAGTACGTGCCAGTGCTAGCAAAGGCATCAAAACCTTAATGAGTATGTCCTGTAGCAATGACCATCTGCAGAGATCTCCATGGGATCACTTAGTAACTTTCCAAACATTTCACTGCATTAAATAAGGTTCTGCCTTAAACAGTGCAAATAACAGAGAGCACTGTTTGTTGTCACACCCAAACTGATGAACAAGTAAAGAACTAGTATTGGATCAGAAAGGTTTTTATTGCTTACCCAAGGAAACAAATCAAATGGAGGGTTCTCTATGTGGAAAGGTATACGTGATCACATCCATGGCTTTGCAGCCAGGCATCTAATGAATGACTCACTTCTATGGCAGAAGACACACCAAGTGTGCATCACTGAAATAAAGGAGTGATGCAGAACTTGAGCCTTCAGAGGCAAGTGCTGAGTTAATTTTCCTCTTAACAAAAAATAATTGACCTACAAATGTGACTGCTGGGGGGATTCGTGGTGATGGTTATACAGCATCTCTTTTGCACACAAGTAGGAACAGGTTAGGTGAACAGGGTGTTGCAAGGGTTACTTGCATCACCTAAATCTAGGTCACATGAAGAAATGCAAAGAAAACTTCTGAGTTTACCGATACATTTTTAGCAAGTACCACATTTCCGAGTATGCGGGAGTCAAGATAATCTGTGAAGTACCAGAATTTCGTTCAGCCTGGCCTTTTCTCACTTTAAAATTAGTGCTGCGGTAAACTTTTGGCTAAAGGTTATGTTATGTGAAACAAACATGTAGGAAGGGCTTTGGTGGAGCCCGAACCCGGCTGCCTGTTTCCATGGCTTGAAGCAGCACAATGCTCACTGTCACCTTCGGTCCTATTTTACTCTCTGTGAGACTCCGGCTGGCGTGTGCTAGGCTTGATGTTCAATCCAAACTACTGACTCCTAACAAAAGACCACGATGAAAGATAGTTCATTGGTAACCATTGGGCAACATCAGCTATAATTACTTCGAGGGGAGGAGCTGGTATTAAACCCATGGTACATTCTTGGTGTGGGTCCTTATTTTAGTGGCTCTTATAGTCTGTTATTTTTTCCTCCCTCTAATGGCCAAGAGGGAGAGGAGATCCTGCCCTGGCAGCGGGAACTTGCTCCAGCAGACTCTTTGGTAACTGGCCCGTTCCCATTGTTGATTCAGACTGTCTCGTGTTGGGAGCAAACCCACATTCATATACTTTTTCTTTTTTTTTCCTTCTCTGTAAGAACTTAAATTACTTCTCATTGAATGTGTCTCCAGCCTATAACAGTCATAAAGGCCATCTGTGTTCTTGGACATTTGGCTTGCAAGTGGAGGGCAGCAGATGCCGACTGGAGCTTCCTCTGCTCTCCGCCTTTCATTTTCACAAGTGTCATTGATACCTGGGCAAAACTGACAAAATTAACAAAAAAAAAAAAGCCCCCCTACCCTTAAAACAGAATTTCTGCTTGGGTCATATTTTACAAAGATTGTGCAAGCACATATGATAACGCAATGTGAAATCCACTGGAAAGTCAGCTGTGTCGCATCTCTGGTCCCTCTAAGTTAGGATGGAGCAACCATGTGCTCCTGGTCCTGGCCTGGTCCTGGCTGCCAGTCAGGGATGCTGACAAGAGATGCATCATTTGCGACATTCGGAAAGCAAATACAGCATCACCTATCCATTTGTTGTTGATATTGCCAAAGTCACTTGGAACCATCCTTTTGACATAGGCACAGAAATACCAAAAAGAGTTATAAACTTCCTTCGTGGCAGATCTCCCAAGAGGAACAAAGACAAAATATGTCACCACTGAGCAAACATTGTAGGGCAATATTATTCCCAATTACACGTAGACTATATATACTGTGCTTGAAATAGATACAGCTAGCAAACCTTTAGTAGAAGAAACATCACTTGCATCGTTGCTTTGTGTAAAAGAATTTTACACTGCACAGTGACAAACACCAGTATACACTGAAAGAGTCACCTCCTAAAAAAGGCTTAAAAAGAAATTGTCTTATAAAAAACTATTTATAATACTAATCTTATTGCTGTCAGCAGGAAAACGTCCTCTGATTTCAAAGTGAGAAGCTAAGCCCTTTCTTACCAGTACAATATTAACCGAGATTAATAAAACTGAATGAATTGTAACAAGCAATTTACGTATTTGGGGGAAAATTTTCACATTCAGCAAGTCTCACAGCACAGCTGGGCCAATAGAGTTCTCAATTATCTTTTTTTATTGAGCTGCTTTGTTTCACAACCTCACACATCAGCAAAATTCTGCAAATGTACAGATGGCATGTTCCAGAGAACAAGAGCAAACTTGAGGAAATTTGTTTGGTTGTTTTCAAATAAATCATGGGAGCATTTCTACTTGGCTTGTATATTTGAGAAAAAAAATAAAAAAAAATAATAATGTAAATTTCAACCAAACTGGAAAAATAAAAATAGCAAGATAGCAAAGCAGAAACAGAATAAAGTGCTACTAATCCACAGGCAGCAAAACACTGGATTGCAATCCAAGGCATTCAATAGTAATTTAGTGTGTTACTTTTTATGTTTAAAATAAGGCTAATTAGGTTTAAATAACGTGACCTTTTCTTATTCGTAGTGTTGTGATAGAACTGTTAGAGTTGAGATAGAAAATTTAGATAAGTAGTAATTCAAAAATGCATTAATAGATGACAATAGATGGTAAATCAGACAGCTGTTTCAGGGATTAGTAAACAAATTAAAAAGGTTTTCTGCTGCCAGATTACTCCCAAATTTAGCTTCTCTATCGAGAGTGATGAATGAAAGAAGAAGGCAGAAGCTCAGGCCTGGACCTCCGTTGCCCACCCAGGTTTGTTTTAGCTCTCTCTCTAGCTTTGTTTTCACCTGCTCGGAGGAGCTCTCGCCATCGAGCCCCAGGGCACGCAGCACGTACTCTCAATTTCATGTGATAAAAACATAACTTAGTGGGCTGCAGTACTGCCCTCGCATTATTTCAAGTAGTTTCAACTCAGAAACAGAAAAAAGGAGCCTTATGGGGCACCTTATAGGGTCTAGAAAAAGACATGGTAGTATCTTCTGCTTGAGAGAGAGGCAGGCTTAAGCCACAAGGCTGTTTGCCACTCAGTGCCTCCTAACTCCAGCCCTCTTCCAGTTAGCAGGACAGAAATAACCTAACTATCCAATTTCAGTTGTTTTTCCACAGCAAAGATTTGGAGCAGTGATGGATGATAAAGCATTAAACCAGAAGGACCTTGTTTTAAGTTGTATTCCTGCATGTGATATTGCACAGCAGAGAAATTTAGTGACAGTGATGTAGCAAAATGCTACAGGCAACTAAGGAGCTGATCAAACTTCTGTATAACCCAGAAAGCAGATTATTTGGGAGTTTATACAAAAAAAAAAAAAAGAAAAGAAAAAAAAAAAGACAATCTACAAATGGCTGATAACTGGTCTTATTAGTTATAAGTTCTCCAAAGGCAAAATAAGTACAGAAAGGTTATACCATTTGCTGCACATTGGTTCTTTTGGACATCAGCAAGGTGGAGAGCCTATGCTGGAGTCAGAGCAGGAACATGAATCTGTACTAGGCCAGCAATAAGCCAGGGCCCAGGAAAAAAGACCTGCTCTACTGCATGCATTCATAGTCAACATCTGGAGTGGACTGATTTTATCTGTGTCCATGGAAAGCTGAGATTCTAGGGTCCTTTTTTTTTTTTTTGTGACATGGTTAAAAAGATAAAATAAAATAAAATAAAATAAAATAATCATTCTAAGCATTGTACTCAACCAGACCAATTAATATTAAAGATTAAATTAAAATCTTTCAGACTGATAGGATATGAGGTTAACACATTGTGAAGACAAGAGTATCTGAACTTTCCAAATAATCACCTTCTATGCAGGCTCTGTTTGGTTCTCTAGGGCTCTAAGATCCATCACTTGGTGGAAAGGTGATGGGGGAAGGAAATGTTGTGTGTGAATCCTCCCCTTATGGAGCAGGTGTCCCCCAGGCTGCACCCTAGGAAGCCTTACTCACGCCTGGTAGTACAGCCTTAGGGGCTAAGGGAACTTGGTACCTACAGGATGAGACAGCAGCTATAAATATGTAAGAGCACCTAAAATGTGAACCCAGCTGCCAAAAGAGGATTCTGGCATCCTCTGCTCGATGAGCAACCAGGGACCTCTCACATGGCAAATGAATTGAGAACCAGAAGGTTAGAAAAATGAAAGGAATCCATCATTTTGTGACTTGTAGCATGTAAGGAGCGGAAAGTAATTGGAGTTCGTGCTTGTCTTCTGTCGTAGCCAAACATAAATGGATTGGAGTTTGGTGATGCGCAGTCTGGGGAAAAGCAATGTGTCTCACAAGAGCGCAGACAGTAGAAAGCACACGGCTCAAATGCTGAACAAATGGTGTGCAAATATGCCCTGCCTGCGCTTAGTAAAATGGATTGCAAACAGAGAGCAGTAAATCAAGGATACCCAGCCCCTCACCTCCACCCCAGCCTGAATACCTCCTTGGAAACACAGCTAGAAACACCAGCAGGTCCACACTTAAAGCTAAAGCTGGAGGAAAAAAAAAAAAAAAAAAAAGCATACAAAGAAAAAAGGAAGAAAAATAGAAAAAAAATAAAAGTAACATCCCATGTTGCCCAGAAACTTGTGAAATCTGATTCAAACAACCTCAAGCTGACACAGATTTCTGAGCTTTTCATGACCACGCTGTGCTTCAGAGCTAGTCATGAATGATTACATTAAGCAAAGGTAGGGGCTTTACAGGATCAGATCCCAGTAAGTTTTAAAAAAACAACAGTCGGCAAAGTCCACAGGCTGAGATCCTAGATACCAGCAACCAGGAAATATTGGACAAGAAACTGATAGGGAGAAGAAGAAAAAACAAGAAATCATCTGCATGCACCTGCGGATATCTGTGAGAACACTTCCTGGTCAAGACCTGAGCAAAATGCTGCATGTGGTCACGTTCATGAAGTTTTGCTGGAGACTAATTTTGTAATGGCAAAATTATAAGCACGTGGTAATTGTTTGGAGCCCTCCAAGGCAGATACATCAGAGCGCAGTATGGACTGCTCTGTGTCCAATCTGTTGGCTCCTTATTCCCCAAGTACTTTCCTTTGCTCATATGCGGCTCAGCCTTTGCATTAATGCCTCATAAACCCTGTTGACAAACATCATTCTTGTCTGCTATCTGAAGGCAAAGCCACCTGAAAGTGGGTGAGAAAGGACGATGTCTAGCTCTAACCCACGGCTGTTGCTGCCACCAGGAAAAAGAGCTGTAAGTCTGTGAGAGTGGGGTGAGCAGGAGACACTGGCAGCTGGAAGGAGCCGGAGAAAAGGAAGTGGGATAGACAGAAAAAGAAACACTCACTGGCTGAAGAGAGCTTGGGAAGGCGGGGGGGAGGAGTACCCAGGTGCCAAAATATGCAATTGTAACCCCATGTATGAAAATCTACTTTTTTAGCAAGAACACAGAAAAAATATACAAATGCTTACATACATGCAAATACACAAAATTCCAAATAAACTATTTCCAAGTCAGATTTTTCTAACTTCAGATTTCAGCAAATAATCAACCTTTATCCACAAACCAAAATTGCCTTTTGGAGATTATAAACTGTCACATTTACCTTTCTTAGCCAAGAAAACATTACCCTTTTCTCAAGTTAGCTCTCTTCATTGATTTATTAGTCTACTCTGGTCATTAACTGCATCCCAATGAAGCAATTATTATAAAGGAAGCAGACAAAAGAACTGACACTTCTGGAGAAGACTTGGTTTTAAGAATGTCAGTGCTAGAGAGGTGGCTTTACGTTATCATCTCGGCATATATGCCCAGGCTGCCCTAAGTGACGCTACCGAAGCTTTCCAAACCAGCGCTGCTCTGGTACAAAAAGCTAAATCAAGCTGTCCTAATAGCAGTACATAGAATTTCCTGCTTCCTTTTAAATGCATGTAGGAGTGAGAAGGGAGAAGGACCAAGCAAGACAAGGCAGAGCAGGACCTCCATATTTTCTTAGTGTTTTGTAGACAGTACAGCCAGATCAAGACCCCTAATTATATCACCCAGAGTAGTCTATGTAGCCCCATTAGGACTACTTCATCACATCCTTCCCCCCTGGTTCATGACATAGCTTGTCAATTTGCACCCAGATGATGCTTAGTCCAAAAATAATTAAATATATAAAAATGATTTAGGTCCCAAAGTCATCATACAACAGAAATTTAAAGCCAATTATTGCACTGTAAAATTCAGGTGACTGCTGCATTGGTAATGAGGACAGATGTGTTACAGAGCTGAGCCTCAGAAGCGTTCTTCTAACCTCTGGTGATGTAGGATGCACAGGGTAACCCACAAGTGAACCCACAGGGGCTCAAGACGTACCACAGCTACCATGAACTCATCTAGAGCAGACAGCTCACAGACAGCATCATTCAGATGACATTTAGTCTTGATGGTTCCGCTCCTTTGTGTAATACTGTAAGTTGTCAGAACATTTGATAAGCATTAACTCAACTTTCAATTCATTTGAAAACCCTGAGGAGCTAGAGATGGGCACTTAACCCCCAGATAACAAGACACACACAGTGGATGTTTTTCTCCCAGCCGATCACTGGACTCCTATCCAGTCCAGAAAAAATAATACAAGATTCATAGAATGACTCAGGTTTGAAGGGCCCTTAAAGATTGTCAAACTCCAACCCTCCTGCCATAGGCAGGGATGCCACCCACTAGATCAGGTTGGCCAAGGCCCCATCCAGCCTGGCCTCAAACACCTCCACGTATGGGGCATCCACAGCTTCTCTGGGCACCCTGTTCCAGCACCTCACCAGCCTCTGAGTGAAGAATTTTCTCCTAAGGTCTAGTCTACGTCTACCTTCTTTTCTCTTTTAGTTTAAGACCATTCCCCCTTGTCCTATTGTTATCTACCTGAGTCCTTCTCCATCCTTTTATTAGACCCCTTTAAGTATGTATTCTTGTAGTACAACATCCAGTTCTTGAGATGTTGAAAGAAGAGACCCAGATTCTGAAATATTGAAAGAAGAGACACAGAATCTGATATGTTGATGAAATGTTGAAAGAAAAGACCCAGATTGCTCAGTAATTTCTGGTTTTGAACTGAAAACTAGTCTGTGTGACACAAAATGGAGATCCTCACTTCCAGCTAAATTTACAACACCTAATATTAACTACGCTGCTTGAAAGTGGTGGATGCATGTGCCAAAGTCTGGAGCCAAATCAAGACTCCTTAAAATTCAGTTCCATTCTCATGACAGTTGATTTGTGCCTCAGTTTTCTTGAGCTATAACATACGCACCCACTTGAGCTATAATATACTCACCCTACATATTTTGAAATACGAACAGTGTTTGAAGCAGCACAAGAAATACCGGGACACAAGAAAATAAAGAAACCACAAAAGGTATTTTTTCTTAGAAATATATTTTGTAAGAAAACAATATTAACATTAAAAAGAAATGTTTATTATACAGTATAAAATAATTGCTTGAATTCAACTCAGTTTATTATAAAAAAAAGTCTGAGGATTTGTATGAAGCTTCATTTCTTACACATTTGAGCGTTCTGCCTTCTGATTCCTACTGCATTAAAGAGGTTTTTTCCCCACTTCACCCTTAGAGCACCCAAACATTCCTAAAATCTCCGTGATCCCCACCCTAAAGTTGTTCCTTGCCCAGATGTGCTCTAAACATCACCTACAATATTTGCAGCTCCCTCCCATGTTCCCCATACCCACCCTCAGATTCCTTCCACCTACCTTTTTGGCCAAGCAACTATAGAAGAGACAACACGTGTAGCGGCTAACTAGGAGTTTCCCCATATTAATTTGTTGGCTAATATGAACAGTGGCCAGCCACTGACTAATAATGGAAAATTGCTGAGTCGTTCTCAGCTGTCAGTTCTCATAAAACCTGTAAGAATCTCAATACTGCTATTCACCTGCCAGATCTGGCAGGAAGGTGCAGAGTTTTAGAAGCTAGAAGGGGAGAAAAGGACAGGCAATGCAATGACAAAAGCTTTGTTTTCTCAGGAAACTAGGCTAAAAAAGTCATTGCTCTATTGCAGAATTTACAACTCGTGGAATTCATTGTAGGAAAATATGCCTGTTCAATAACTATAAATACCCCCAATACATTTCTGTGGCTTATTATGTTGTTTTTTCTTTCTCCCCTTCAGGTAACACCAGCTTTGTAACATTAATTACCCTCCAGGTTTGAAAGGCACCCAGTGACCAGCATTCTGGTGTAATTATTCATGACTTTGGTGTGAATTTCCCTCCTCCCCCAAGTAATACTGACAAGTTTAACAGAAATCTATTAAGTTAAAAAGTACAAAGGTATATATTACATTTGCTAATTGCAAACAACCTCTTTTAGCTGCAATTTTTCCCATTGGGATTAAAAAGTGCACTAGTTTAACATGTCTGTACATTAAAAACAGTTTAAAACATTAAATATACAAACAGCAAGAGAATTTAAATATTTTGTATCAAATACTATAGGACAATATAATTTACATTTTTTTACACAAAACATTACACCTAAAATATAACTTTAGATATTACAGAATATAAAAATACATACTTTTTGTCTAAAAAATGTCTTTGCAGGTTCTGGCACAATGTAATACTTTAAAGGCACTCCATATTTTGGCAATCTATATTTGCAATTAGTTGTGCAACAATAATAATGACCTGTAATTAACCTTTTAGGACTGTAAGGCCAGATCTCCCTTCTTCCTAGAAATAGCCCTTTTTAATCAGGTAAAAATGTGACTTCAACTGTTTAGGTGTTCCACAACTCATTTCTGCCACGGCTTGAGCTTTCCAACCCTAATCCAGCAAAGCATGAACATGCTTAACTAAGCACGTGAAAAGCCACATCAAATGCAATGGAATTAGTTATACATTCACAATCTTTGCTGTCTCAGGGTCAGAATGCTCAGCCCCAAGCATGATTAAGCCCCAAATGCAATCTGAGAGCCAAATTCTGTCCTGCCTTACGTTTGTGCCAAACAGTCAGGTCAGAATGTGGAAATAATTCAGTAATACCAATTGCTCTGATTTCAACTATACCAATGTAGAAGTCATAACGATTCTACTGAAGCCAGTGGAGACATACGAAGTAAAACTGGTGTAAGACTGAATCAGAACCACACAATTTTATCCTTGATGCATTTATGGAACTCTTGCCAGAGTCAGCACAGGGCAAAACATGTCTTTAGAGCTATATGCCTTATACAGATGCAACTGGGATGCAAAAAATTTTCAGTTCTGTCTTCAAGTTGTTTCTGGACCACTAACCCCTTCCTTCCCCCCCGCCCAATTTCAGCACGCTAAATATTCAGTCTAAATCCCTTACTTTAAATGCCCCAAAGTAAGTTGCTTCTTGTGATGAATCCAGTAGCAATGGGTTTGATACCTGGATACTTATCATTTCACCAGATTTTAATTTAAAAAACCCTCCTACATTTACAGAATAAAAATGGAATTCTGAATTCCCTGACCAGTATTTGGTGCTTCCTCCCTTCATCAACACATCAGAGCGCCTTATTTTAAGGTTTGTCTTAGTCATATACACCATCAGCTGAAGCCCTCTTTTAGTCAGGTTTCCTGAAGTTTCATGATGTCTAAAACAGATGTTGGCATACAGGTAGTAAAATCCATCTTGATTAACAATTAGTTTCCCATCATTAAACGTCATATTTGATAAGTTTGCCTGGCCTTTGTCATGATGCCAGGATGTAAGGTTCACTTTACGAGTTCCTGAAGAGAGGGGAGGAAAAAAATTATTATTTCATTTATAAGCATTTCACAAAACACAACATTTAAAAAGCAATACCCAGATTTTTAAAATCAATAGCAAGTACCTTCATGTAGGCTAAAGTGAAGTTTAAAGCTTCAGAATATTAGACACTTATGATAGAAGACATAAGAAATTTCCTTTTTCATCATGTGCTGCCCTCCCACAGAACATCTGCTGGAACATGGTACAAAACACTTGCTTGGCCAATAGTTTGATGGCACTCAGTCACATAGCAAGCTCTATGCAGTAATTGCATTCCACCTAAAACTTTATTCGGGTAACAAACAATTGAGAGAATTTGAAATGAAAAATTGCTAACAAAAAAAAGAGCAAATCTTGCTATGAGTTAACCTGTGTTTGCAAGGAATAACTAAACAGCATCTGAAAAGAACTGATATTTCCTCAGATAGAAAGTTTATGAAACCTTCATGTAGTTTATGCTCTTGTGACTGCAGCAGTACAAAGATAAACATATTCTCATTTGAGAACACAAAAAAAAGGAAGAAAGTCAATACAATCCTTTATCTTTAGAACTACACAAAGTATCTATACTTTAGATATAAGTCACAGAAGAACCAGACAAGACCCATGGGCAGAGGAAGCCACACAGGTCCCTACCCTTCTAAGATGCACCATGGCACAGAAGAGCCACTACAACCTACCATTTATTCAGCACGATACACAGGGCAGAGCACAAGAGATGAAAGTTGGCTAACTTGTCCTCCTAACCACTAGCAACTCCCACACAAACCCAGCTCTGTTTGCTCCCTCAGAGGCACCCACAGTAGCAGGCCTGCACAGGTGCCAGAGGACCTTGGACTCTCAGTGCATCTACAGGCCTGCGTGGAATATTCAGTACCTTATCCTCTCCCCACACCAAACTAAAAACAATCTACTCCCACCACCCCCAGTGCTCACAAACATGCTGGGGAACAGCCTCAAGTACCTTTGATTAAAGCTGCCTCCTGGATTTGTTTGTGTTGAAGTGAGGGAAGGTAAGTAGGACAGGAACAGGGGAAATTGAGAGCTATGAGTCTTCCCCAGCTACAAAGGGCAACGTTTGCATGTGAGAGGAATAGTCTAATGTTAGTCCAGAACAAAAAAATCTTCTGGCATTCTTCCACAGAGACTTGAGCAAAGCATATGTTATCAAAAGCAGACCTTAAATAGCTGCTGTCTTATGGCTCCAGTGTAGCTAAGTAGAAATTACACAAGCCACCTTGTACAGCGAAGCCTTCTTCTGTGCAGTACCTCTAAAAAACTCTGAAAGCCATCAACGAATTGGAAGTCACACTAAGATCTTAAGTCTCCTATCCTGGAATAACTCATCTGCAAGAGAATGCTGAAATACCAGAGAACATCTCTGAAGTTGAAGAATAGCAGAAGTTGTAGGACTTCTTGTACACAGTGTCAAGTCCACCAGAAACACCACCCTGGGAAGCTATGCTACCTTCAAAATGAGGAGGATAGGTGAGAAATTAGAGCCAATATCACTGCTTGGACTGACAAAGGACAGAGGCACAGAAATATTAGGCAGAAATGTATACATATGACCAAGCAGAAAGGCTTGCTGACATACTGTGACTGACTGGTGGCCCACCAGGGAGATGCTAGGCAGAATTTATTAACCTGTAAAGTACATTTTTTAGTTGCTAGCCTCAAAAAAAAATCAAGAGGCAATTTTGAAGAAATCCTAAGTGAAAATATATGATTCTTTGCTGAAGAGGGAAGATAGAAAAATAGGTGCCACAGTGACTTGTAATTGTGATACTGAGAGCAGCTACAGGTGAAGCTTGTTCACGCTGTTTGGTGTTGAGAGCAATATGTACCATTCATCCATGGTCAGGTGTAGGGACAAGTCAAGAGCTGAAGGAGAATGATCCTATCTATAGGTCTAATTAGACCTGTTTTGAGCAGGGGGTTAGCCTGGATGACTTCTAGAAGTGCCTTTCAACCTAGATTATAGTGCTATGACTTCATTAACCAAGGTAGCCGGACGTTTTGCCACAATTCAGAGGTTTAGACAAGGCATGTCAGAGCCAGGAGCACAGCACAAATGCACATTGGTGGAAATTTTGTCATGCAACGCTTAATGGAAGGAGTGAACAGGATCTCAGTACTGCAGATGGTAATACACCCAATCGATCAATATGCAGAAACACAGGCAGAGGAAAAAAAAATGGAGCATCTAAGTGCCAACTCAGTTGTCCATATATGAAACTCCAAAACACAATCCAAATTATAGGACAGTCACAAGTGCTGTAATACAGTATCTTTTGAGACAAAAATTTATAATGGAGCCCTGGAAGAAATAACACAAAGTAAGCCATGTTGACAGAAGGAAGAAAAGTCAGAGATAATGACTAAGGTAATTTTCCAAACATGGTAACAAGCAGTAAAAAAAAAAAAAAAAAAGGTAATTCTCAGTCTTTCTGGTAACTCAATACAAATCAAAACAATGTTTTAAATGTTTGCAGGCATGAACTAAGACTAACACAACTGAGTTCCAACAGAATTAGTGGGAAGGAAGATGATGGAAGGATAAAGTAAACCAGTATTTATTACTCATTTGCACTATAGTAGCTTTCAGGTATAAATAAAGCCTGAAGAAAGGGCCAAAGCTCTGCCTGCTCTGAAAAACCACTTCTGGAGGCAAAGGGCAGCTAAGCTGAACCTGTAGCTGTAAATAGCTCAAAAATACTAGTGTTTCTTTAGGTACTAGCTAAAGGTACCAATTCAGATTCCAAATGATATATTTAACATTTGCATTTATTTCTGTTTGTGCTCTTCTCCTTTAAACTGTGACTAATTTCTATAATCAATTTATAAACCAAAATTCACTGTTTTCATTTAAAACCTAGGTAGCGTTTGAAGTGAGCTCTGGTAAAAAGCAAACAGCAAGCATCCAGCTTTAACCTAATGCAACAAATCTAAACCACTACGGCTTCTGCAGCTAAATGATGGGTGGGACGCCAAGATGTAGGAGGAGTTATTTTTCCCCCTCCCTGTCAGTCCATAACTGCAGAAGTCCATTCGAGGCATGGTATTATTGTGAACCAGGTGAAAGGAAAGTGTTCAATGCCTATTCATGACAGGCGTTACCTTGCAAATTACTTGAACAAAATAAAATCCTGTTTGATAATGATAGACTGATTTTTTTTCCTGACATTGCTTATTTTGGGTCAGAGTGATGACAGTAGGGAATTTAAAATACTAAGAACCAATCTGCCCTGACTCATGGATAGCAAAGAGCTATTTAGAAGGATTTCAGACGTGTAGAATAAAGAAACACTGCAAGAAAATATAAGTTTGCAGTCAGAGAAAACAGAAAGAACTCCTGGTGATCTGCAAGCAAATTTTTCATCCTTTATGCCTGTCATTGATCTCTATGCCACCCAGTCAAGTGGGTAGAGCCACACGCCAGTGATAAGATAGTAGAGCACCTCACAATCAGTAGGTTCAGGGTTCTAGCTACCCAAAAGGATAGAGTCCCTTAACGCCACAGTGCTCAAAATAACAGCAGAAGCTGTCCTCATGATTAATGTCCCAGTAATTCTCTTCCAAAGAGGGCATAAGCCATTTGCCAGATCTGGAGGGAATAAGCCCAACTCATTGCATTGGTAAGAGGTTGGTCTCCTCAAAAGGAGAAACAAAAGTTTGTTACTACAAGGCCTGTATTTCTGAGAGCTCCTACAGACTGTGATGATCAAAAAAAAAAGCAGTGTTTCTGTTGCCATTATCCACAAATGTGCTAATTCACTCCCTAGAAAGTTAATACAGCGATGCACATCAGTAAAAAAAAAAAAGTATCAAGTATTAGTCCTGGTAAAAATACATTTTACCGAGTAACATCTAGATAGACAGCAAAAAAAAAAAAGTCCCATGGGTGAATTTCTCAAAGTGTGACAGACTCCAGTTCCGTAGATGTAAATGACCATGTATATAACTAGAAAATTAATTCAATCTTCCGAAGACAAAGTGCTAAAACAAGCTTACTGATACTGCATCCTCTACTGTTGACCTATGTCAAAAGACAAAATCTGACTCAAAGAGAAGGTTGCCAGAAGGCATCTGAACTAGTAAGAAAGCCTGTAGAAGTTCTGATTGCCATTTTACAAGTTGCTTAAAGCTCTCTGTTTATAAAGCTCAACATTTGGACAATGCCAATGCAGTTGGAGGGGGAAAGAATACTACCCTCTGGCAAGAATCTAACCCCTCATGTGCAGATGACTTATCTCTAAACAGAGCAGGCTGGCGAAATCTCAGATTTCAGGCCTCAGAGAATTCCCCTTTGGTTTAGTTATATAAAGCAGAAAAGTAATGCATACAGCTTAAGTAATGAGTAAAGCACATTCATAGTAGCATTAGAAGAATCCACTTAAAACTGAACTTACCTGATGGAATATTCTTATCATCAATAATGAGATGGGCAAAAGGCTGCTTCTCAGGCTTATTTCTTTTGTACAGATCCATTCCTAATGCCTCCATTGCAGCTGAAGATAAAAGAACTCCATTATCTCAGAAAAAAAAAAAACAAAATTTAATAGAACCAAAATATTTCTTATTCATAAACCAGCATCTACCTTTTTCTGGTCTTGGTGTTTCTCTCCCCAGGATACGCTGGACTTCCTAAAATGAGAAAAAGACACTGCTTTGATGTTGCCTTGCTTGCTTCTGTATCACAGATCATTTGCACAATTACAACACAGTATGTTCTCTGAATACATGTATACGTTGGGGTGGTTCTACCTACAGTATAGCCAGATGTCTGGAATACATATCCTGGTATTTACAGGATGTATAATGTGAACACACAGTTTAAATGCCATAATCAAATTACTTCCTCCGTCCAATACTTCTGATAAAGGTGGATAGGAATGCTAGCGTGTGCGATCACTGCACCGTTTATCGAAGGAGTGATTACAGACACTTACAATCATTTCTACTTATTGCACTTGGAACGTTTCTAAGTATAATGGAACAATGACTGCTAAAAATGCATCACATAAAACCATGAAGTTTATGAATTGACTTGGGGTCAAAAGGTAACGAAGGAGGCAGTTCTACAGAGACACCAGTATGTAATCACACTAACTGCGGAAAATTAAGCCCCGCATTTCCTTTATGACGAGATAAATTAAAACCTCCACCCCTAATGCTTTACCACTAACAGGAGAGGTTGCAAGACTATAAGGCTTTGCAACCAAGCCTCCCTCATATCGAGGTATGCAGACACTGAAGGATTTAGCATTTTCCACATCTGTACTGGTCCAAATTAAGCAGGTGCTAGAGTTTGGAAGTACATATTCTCCAAAACTGCAGACTGCAGATTAATTTTAATATGAGCAAAGCTCATGTTACCCCAAACCAAGAACAGTGCAAATAAACAACAGGTATCACAAAGCTTTGTTTTTAAACAATCCTCTCTTGTTTTCTTCTTATGAAGATGTATAAACAGCAGTTTTCAAAAGTCTAAGCAACATGTTGTTGTTACAAGCCTGGACAGTCTTTATAGAATTAGGTTCATTCCTCAGTTCTGCTCCCTGTTCCACACCATGACTCTCCTCATCTGTTTCCTAAAAAAACAAGGATAACAACTCCTTCCTCCTGAGATTACCTCACACTATGGAACTATCAAGATGTTTAGTAGAAGGAAACATTTTGCTGCAGATAGTAAATCATATTCTTATCTTTGAAATGTAAGTGGGATCCTGTGTTTTCTCTTTATATCTCACATACTGCTGCTTGTCTAATTAAACGCCATGTATATAAAACCGACCTCAGATTTGGCCAGATCAGCAAAGTTCCACCATGTTCTCTATCACTGCAGTGTTTTAGAACTTGAAATCTTGCTTTGAAAACACTTAGCTCCTCTTTTATGTAATTCTGCAGCCACAGTGAAATCTGTAACACCTTCTCTCTCTTTCTCCTTTCAGTAGGTGTCTAAATGTTAAACCAAAATGAAAAGCCACAGCAGCATGGAAGTTGTTGTATGACTATCAAAGCATGATAGCTCAGCAGAGATATGCTGATAGTGTAGATATGAATCATTACGATGCTTTCTGCTGTAGAGACAAGAAGAAAAGCAGAAGAATCACAACTTCAAAAGAAGCAAAACCCATGTCCACCTCCCCCCCATTTACATTCACTTCCCCTCTCTGATCTTCATTTTCATGCTGCTAGAACTGATGTTGAAGTAAGAAGCTCAATTCTAGGAGCTGCACATCAGCCTCTAGCCACACCTGATCTATAACTTCATCAGAAGTACTAAGAAGAAAAATTGCAAGTATTTGGTACTGCCAAAGGTGGTAAAAGCATCTGAAGAGAACAGGACATAGAGGTAAAGGAGACTGGAAGATGGACTAGATTCTCAGATGTCACTGCATTACAACTGCTCCCAAACCTTTCCCTAGAAAGGGAAGACTCCTTTTTCTTTTTTCCTTTCTTAATTGAAATCTTTTGGGTTTGGAGTCTTTTTTAGGATCCTTTCCTTCTGGGGAATGCTTGCCTAGAGAGGCTACTGGACAAATCCAAAAAGATATTTACATTTTAATCTTCTATTATCTAAAACAGTACAAAAAAAAAATCAAGCTTGATAAGTCCCTGAACTGGCCGATTGCTATCCTCCTTATAATCCAGTTTTTTTCCTTAGTAGCCTAGAGTTCTGCTTCTCTAGGTTTCCAAAGATGCTCTGACTTGAGCAGCTGGGTACCTCGCTTTTTGAGCTCTAGCAGTCTGACTCAGCATATCTTCCATGAAGAAAGTCTGTGGTCCTCGTGAGATGCATTCTGAGCCACTTTCTTTCTAACTGATGGTGGTGCTATTCATCTACAACATCACTACTGGGTGAGCAAAACAGCTACCCAGGAAGACCTGGGTCCACTTGTCTCAATGATCTTGAACCTACCACTCCCCTGCTTCCTACGAGCACCTTGGTCACCAAGCTGTAGCCTGGACTTGACAGGAGCACTCTGGTGCTCCTCTTGAAGCTAGGCTACTATGCAATGAAGATTGCAAGCACCATTACAACAAAAAGGGAGATAAGAGTGACCTCAACACTAATACACTTAGAAGAACTGCAGTCTGGCTCATGCTGAATCTTCTGTGTGCTCATCACAAAGGCTATCCTGTGGCCAGAACACAGAAATCCTCCACCAGCTGAGTTCCCAAACAATGGACTAGTGTCAAGTTTTTACTTGACTCTGACCAGCCCCCCCAAAATTTAAGTCTTGCTGCTCCACTGCCCATACTTCCAGGAAAAAACTGGGAGAAATACATGAACTAGTCCTTAGAGAACAGGCATGGAGCTGTGGATTTCCTCTTGAAGAATATGTACTCCAAAACATTTCTTTTTATTTTCCACTTCATCTGTTTCTACAGTTCCAAGACACTGATACACAACCTACCTTAGAAGAACACTACTGCTAAGAATGCAGAAACAACTCAACAGAACCTGTCACTAAGACACAGCCACAGAAGCATGAGAACTGCTGACAAACATTGCCAGTGACTTCTCTTAAGATTTTCAGCCACAAAACCAAGTGAGCTACCAAGCTCTTGAGTTATTTTTAGAAAAAAACTGTACACAAAAAGTTACACCACACTGTTAGTTTTAAAATAAGCTGCTTCTGTACATCTTCGTGTCATTTGCTCACTGCACACTATGTCAACTTTACTGGCCTGCTTCCCATATTCTAAACTTTTCCATACAGTCACTGTTCAAAAAAACAAGCAGCCAGTCAGAGAAATGAATGTGTCTTCCTTCCTCCAAAAAATAAAATAAAAGGCCATGGGGAAGCTGCAAAACTTCCAAATTTTAAAAGCTAAAACCATGCTTTAAGTGGCTAGAATGTGGGGGAAATGCTCTTTCCTCATCCACAGCAGGCTTCGGGTTTTAACCCTTAGAGAACTATCACACCTATTACTACATGAGCGTGTCATCAGCACCCTTAAAACACAAGTCCTGCCCTTCAGGTTAGGTCTGATGTTGAGTACACACAAACAAGGTTACAGAGGAACATGTAACATCTGTGAATGTTTTTTCCTCCTCTTTGTTTTTACAGTATCTCATTGTCTCCTTTGAGTAGCTACAAGTAGCCTTTTAAAACCAGGCAAGAGACCCACCCTCAGGACATTCATGTACTGCTTCAGTCATTACCCTAAGGCTCCCTTACACAAATGTTTCTACTACTACCACCACAGTGCGTTAAGGCCAGTTGATATCAAGAAGTAGTATCTGATTATCTTGCCGGAAATTCAGCAGTTTGAAGAATGCTAATCAGGAAGGAAGCGAAATAGAAAGTGCATAAACCAATATTCTTCAGAAGATTGAGATGAGCACTGCGACCTCTTATTCAAATGAGTAGTCTATTGCCTGCAGGAAAAAAAGGGCATGTAAAGTTGTAGTGTGGAAACTGAAATTTTAACAGCTTACAACAGTCACCCATGAAACCTTCGCTTTGTCCATAACCACATGCACTTCAAATGTCTGCTAAGTATATAGATCCCTTTATAAGTGCTGCCCTGGAGGTCTAGCTACAAAGTGTGCTGTTGCCGTGTAGGAGACTAGTTTACGCCTGAACTCCCCAAGCTGCTAGAAGCTGGGAGTATTGCCAAGAAAAGATACTTATGAATTGACCAAGATATGTTTGTATTCCTTTCTACTTCAGACTCATAACAGACTTCATAAGAACTGTGGTTAGAGCATCTGGGCTGCCAGAGGGTTTTTAGGGTTACATGCAAAAAAATTAAGCAAACAGACAGACTAGGAAAGTATATTATTTGTCTGCTTTAAAGTTTATTTGCAATAGTATTGAAAATGTGTTTTCTACTGAGTAAGCTGCTCCCTAAGCAGTATTTTTATTCCAGAATATGTTGAGGAGGTCACCATTTAATTTATATAAAAATAAAATTAAAAAAAAAATGTAATGTTTGTCAGGAGACAAACATTTCCAGACCTGACCTTACAGCACTACTACACCGGTTTTCAGAAGAGCACTTGCAATGGCAGTCCCTGCTTTAGATTTAAACACTGGTCTACAGGTGTGCAAAGAAAACAGGTGAGAACTAACACAGTAAGCTAAAAGCTGTAACCAGACTATAAAACTTAACAAAAAAAGGTTGTCTGTTTTCATTTCCTGAATAGCTTGAATTGCTAAAGACAAACAACTGAAAAAACAGCGAACTTAAACTGTATTTTAAAGTGTTCCATTTCAGTCACCTAATGCACTGTCAGTGCAAATATGGATACCAGCTCTTGAAACACACACACACTTCAGGAACCTGAATAAAGCAGAGAAAATAGGAAACATCTTTCCAGTCACATGAACTGCATTCCCACACAAGGGCCTAGTCCAATTGTAGATAAGATTCAGATGCATCCCTGCCTTTTGGTATGGCAGAACCAATGAAGGGCTCAGCTCACACAGCTTAAGGCCAACTTAATTTGCCTTAACACCGTTTCTTTCATTTCCATGATATGAATAGAAAAGATGCAAATGTAGCCCTAAGCAAACATTTACCTATTTTTCTGTGTCATCAACGTATGATGACAAAGCACCCAGAACACTGACCCTGCTGCTTAGCATGTTATGTTGCATTCAAAAATTTTGGAGTGATTACTTTGGCAGGGAAAGCATCATTGTTCTCAAACTAACAGTCATCAACCAAAAAAAAAAATTATCCTACTCACTACTTATCTTGGCCACTGCCTTTGCAGCATTTAACCTCTATGCTGAATGGCAGAGTATGCAGTCTCCGCTAAAGTTAATGCTTTTGTTGAGTAACCAGCAGCAAACGACCAAAATGCAGAACTTCCCATTCACTTACTGTAACAAGCTCCTTCCTCTGTCAAGGGTGCTGCATGAAAGAGCACTCTAGTACCAGCATGCAGAACACACAAGTAGAAGTAGTGTCAGTCTAAAGAAAATGCTGGAAGAAAGAACTAGTCCTACTGAGTTAACCCATTTTCCTAAGTTTTTGAAGGAGGTGGCAAATAAAGGAAACTAGGCTCCCAGCTTTAAGCTTTGTTCTGAAAAAGATCCGTCACAGAGAGTACTCTACTAAAAATAAACATCAGCACAATTAATGCACTGTATAGTTAAGTCAAGTACAAGTCACTCCGTAAAGCGTATTTGGGTTCAGCTCAAATCTAATGGAGTATCCTTTACGAAAAACCCGACAGTCATATGCAGATGTGAAGAGATAATGGACTTTATAAGCCAGGAAAACCAAATACCATAGCACACATTCAACTTCAACAGTCCATAATTAGCACTAAACACTAACAAGAACATGCAAAGAGATCAAACACAGTAACTAGTAAGGGACAATTGTGACATATATTCAGCTTGCCTGGGTTTCTTCATTAGGGCTAATTTAGGTGTCTGCTTTTGTTATCTGAGTTTGGAAAAAAGCTGTCATTCTCAACTGCTGCATTCTCAACATCATACTTATCATGATGGCAAAGCAGATCTTCCACCACTGTGGCAAAATGAGCAAAAAAAAGGATACTATCCTTCATTCTGGGTAATCAAAACTACTGTACTGCAAAAAGAGTAAGAAACAAGAACAGATGAGAACAAATACTATGCCTTCCATCTTTCAGACAGCACTTTGCTTGTCAGTGACCTTGGCTTGGAGAATCCTGTCAGAAAGTCAGGAAGATCAGTTTGGAAAAAAAAAGTGGAGCTGTCCTTCCACATCCAAAGTGTTGGCAAACCTGTACAAGTATTAGGATAGATGACTGCCATCCGACCCACCCAAATGTCAGAACTGCCTATCAACTAACTGCAGTTAGTTTTCTGTGTGACTTCAAGCCTCCCTTTAACAAAACTAAAAAATGTATTTGAATGCAGAATTGGTTAACCACTACCAAGGTTCATAAGCATATGCAGTGGGATCTCAGATCCAACACCATATTCTTCAAACACCAAAAGAATACTTTCTAGAACTTACCTCTGAACAAAGATATTGGAAAAATTACTAAGCTAAACAAAAATAAGAGAAACCACTCCCACTTACCTTTTGCACAGCTCTTTGGAGAGCCTGTTTCATCCTTCTACATGATTCCGGCATTAACTTCACATCTTGATTTTCAAACGGTGTATCTTGCAAACCTATACTTTCTGGAGATCTGAAAAGCATTCTGACACAGTGTGCATCTTCTTTTGAAATTCTACTAGGGTCCATCTGAAACAAAAATATAAGCATAGCCACAGTTTTAAGAGTCTGTCCAACACACAAGAACATTTAAATCGGGGCAAATTTTCAACTGTCTAGAAGTTTGGCAACTAGCTAAGTTTATCATCTAAATTTTTATTCTAAACAATGAAAAAATGTTCTCCTCAGAAACGTTTACTTCAGCCAACAAGTACATAAGATAGGAGAATAAATGTATCTTCTGGAGTTGCCTAGTTTGTTAGCTTAGACTGGATATTGACTTTCAAAAGTTAAAGATTAGCTAAAGATTAATCCCACCTTTACTGTAAAAATCAATAAACCTGAATTCCATTTTTAGATGCAATATCACAATTATTTTAGCAGGCAACATACGCAACCATCCTACTTATTAAAAACACGGATTGCAAGATGACACACAAGTGTCAAGAGCAGCAATTTGGGGAACGTATGTACGACATCCAGCACATCCTTTTCAAGGGGAGAAACAGAAGCAACAGAAAACAGCTATCACAAAGTATGTTGCAGGCAAGATGCATTGCTTCATGAAACAGTCACCAGGTAAGATCATACAAATTCAGAAAGACCAAGAGACAATAAAACTGTACTACAAAACACCTCCTCTTTATTGGACAAAGTCTAGTAAATCCAAAATATCTGCAAGATATTTTTAGCAATTAATCTCTCTGATTGAATCAAATATAATTTGTAATTGTAAGAACAGAATGCTCCTAAATTCTACCAATCTTAATTCTAAGATGATTTAGAAGGATATTCCAAGAATCAAGATCGTGCCTCAGCAGAATTCAATTGCACAAACATTATTCAAACCATTTCACTCTTTAACCCCCCTCCATACACCTCACACTCAACAGATATTAACCGCTTTCTTTTATATATAGCCTGAGACTCTCAGCAATTGATCTCAACATGTATTTACGCTACTTTTACATCAGAAGGGTTTGTGCACTCAAAACTTTCTTTAAGTCTAACTGCATTAGCTGGTCTAATATGAACATTTACTTCTACTGTTTTCCATAACAAACACCAAAGCACCAATTTATATCTGAGAATTACATAATATAACACGTTACAAATAATCATGATGAGGAAATACCAATCCATTACAGATAATACCAAACTAGTGGTCATTTTCCTTTAAAATAGCATTGAACAAAATGTCAAAGGAGGTTTTGCAGAATACGCAACAGCCAAACTGAATCAAATTTATGTAAATTATTCACGCGAGCATGAATTCAACCCCCTAACCCCAAAAAAGAACCAAACTAACTGAAAAACATAAGGTTAGGATTACAGAGGTAAGCTCAAGCCTACAGCAGGCAGCCAGCCATCCAACAGCACACACTGGAGGAAAACATTTGTTGCACAGACGGCCATGTCAACAGCAAGTTGTCTCCTCCATCACCATCCTTCTGCTGAAGGCTCCAGATGAGAGCTGTTTGCCCCGTTTATTCAAACCAATGTCAGCCCCCATGAGCTGGTTTAGCTGTCTCAGTTATCCCTGCAGATTTGGAACTGAATAGGTCAGAAAAGTTTCACCTGAGGATCAGAAGACGCCACAGCTTTGAGCAGAGGGGCAGAGATGAGTTACAGGCTGGCTTGGAGGCAGTAAGAGCTTCTGGGGTGGCCTGACATGGGATCCAAAGGAAAATCTGTTTATAGCTATTACAACTCTACTAAGCACTAACAACTACATTAATAACTTCTAAATGCAGCCCCATTACCTGTCTAAACTGACCTCTGCGCCCTCACCTTCTTCGCCATGAAATCCCACTCCTGGCACTCAACCTCCTCTTTAAACCAGTATCGTGGAGCACTACCCTGAGGTAATTTTTTGTTGATGCAGTTTCCTAAAGGATTAGCATCCTGAAGCCAGCTCATTACAGGTGTCAGGCAAGCATCGGAGCTAATACAAGGGCATGAAGGAGCAGGAAGGCAGCGCTAGCTTTAACAGCTGTAAAACTTCATCCCAGTAGATTCCACTAGTACAGAGAAGCTCAGAGAATCAACAGTAAGTGGAGATGAAGAAACAAATGGTTACCAACAGCTGTTAAGAGGCAGTTCATGGAGAAAGACCTAGGTCTGGAAGGCACCTTGTCCAGCCCCTTGCTGGAAGCAAGGCCAACGTGTAACTTAGGGCTGATCGCTTGAGGCCTTGTCTAGCCAAGCTTGATGGAAACTCCATCGATGGAGGCCTGCAACCTCTCCAGTTTGTTGTTATGCCTCTGGCACTGAGGGGCCCAAAACAAGACCTGTTACTCCAGATGTAGCCTCTTATATTGGTATTGTCAGAAACCAGAGGGAATTAGGGCCTTTGACAGGATCTGGATATCTAAGTCCTCTCCCCTCCACACACACACCACTGAAGAGAAAACAGGGAGTCACAGCAAATGACTGCCAGTAGGTACTCACTTTTATCAGCAATACTTTTAGTGAGAAACTGTTACCCCAGTTTGGGATTTATTTAAACACAACTTCTGAAAAGCAGACAAGAAAACGAGGTTTTAAAACACAAAAATCATGAAAGATTTTCATGTTTCTAGGACCTGAGCATTCAGCATGACAACTCACACCCATCAGAGACTTACAGCTATTGCCCATCAGCAATGAGTCAAATGTGTCACACAAACACTGTGCCAGAACTACAGCAGCAGCTTGTACAGAAGCACTTATTCAGATTATAGCTCATCTGTTGAGGGCTCAAGACAGAAAACCACCATTTCTGCACCTACAATTAAAAGACTGGGGACTTAATGGAAACACTGATTGCTCCAGCAACTTAAATTGAAGCTATACAATCCATCCTGACAAGTCGGAAGTCTCTAGAGATTTATTGTTTGATAAGGTGAAGCTCTGATCTCGGGACTAATAACCTACCTGGTTGCCCTTACCGTTTTCAAAGAATACCCAGCCAGCACCACTTCTCAACCACGGAAATGAGCTCACCTGTCTGAGCAGCCCTTCTCAGAAATCCTGCAACTGACATTTTATAAAAAATGCATACTGAGCTGCCATAGCTGCAAACAGACAATACTGAGCACCGACACCCTAACTGTGGGCAACAAGCGACGAACAAAAAAGCTTTCAAGGATGTGTTCTGAGAAGAGCTTCTGAAGAGCCAAAACGAAATACCAGAATGGTCTACAGAAAGCAGCGTACTACCTTGCAAGGCACAGAAGGTTAGCGGAAGGTTAGCCTGTGAATAAATAAAGACCTTCAGCATGAAGTCCTAAAGATTTAATACCTGAAAAAAAAATCAAGATGCAATGGACAATATTGGAGAAAGCTTTACAACATGTTAAAGAAGTAAATACCCTAGAGCTATCAGCCCATTTAGAGAGAAAATCTAGCTATTATTTTACTATACTTTATACATGTTACTATTGTGCATACACATCTACCGTCTCCAACCCTGGAATCTGATCACACCTTCCAGTGCCCCTTGTTATCACCGTTTTTCATCATCTGTAACCACTTTAGTTGCATCCCTGAACTCCCTTCAAGTAATTCAGGGCAGGCAAAATGAACTCCAATACGATGGGTGACACCAGATGAATTTACAGAATTAAGAGCCAATTTTATAAAGATAAAAAGATTTGCTTTGATTTTAAAAGACAGTATATTCCAGTGAACTTTACTTATTAAGTATTGCCTTAATTTTGCAATATTACAGTATCACATTGTGCACTTTCTCCCTAAAATAAACGTTAATCATTTATACTTGTTTTCGAACCTAAACCAACTTCAAGTTTAATCAAATATCACTTTACACTCTGTGATCTTTCCTAACCACCAAGAAAGGGTTCTTCCGGGCTTCCAGAAAGTGCTAGTGACCCCTAGCAAGCGGTTTGCTGTTAGCCACTGCTCCAGCACGCTCCCAAGATTTCAGATCAGATCTGAAAGGATGTTTAAAACATTGCAGCGAAAAGTCAAACTTCCACAGATGCATGAAATGGCAATAAAAATCTGTCTTCCAGGTCCCCATTTATCTAAATGTGAACTCTTTGGTACAGTAGAATACTTAACATTTGAACAGACTATTTCAAATAGGAAAAACAAGTAAGCTTAGAGTTGCAGGTTAAACTGGGGGAGTTTGACATCCAGACCCTACATCTGGCTTTGAGCCCTCCCAGCTTGTTCTACTGCCCTCCAGTTCGCTCAGCATTAGACCAAATCCCTACTCTTTTCTGATCTAAGTACAGGAAGGAAATGGACCAGAATAAAAAATGTAAAAGCACAGCTTTTGAAAACTATACTTTATCACCTCCCAATTAAAGAGAAATAGAGACACATGCACAGCACCAAGTGAGAGTGCTAAGTGTTCTATTATCTCCATCTGCTCACAGAACCCAAATTTGCACTGAATTTTCATTGACCATGAGCAAATATTTCTCATGAAGCATAATCAGCATAAATACTTAGGAGCAATACATGTTATAAGTGTTTAGTTTCATGGATTCAGTACTTTGCACAAGATGGTCCAAAAAGAAAAGCCAGAACACTTTAATCTTTTTACAGGTCAGAATAGCAGCATTCTGGAATACTGGTAACATTCAATTCTTAGCTTTTTCTTCCTTTTTAAATATACCAGCTCCTTGTCTCATTTGCATTGTGCTACGTTATTTCTTGGCCACAAACATGTGTTTACCCATGAAAATCTGGTGTCAGTCTTAGTTTTGTGTCTTGTGAAATTCCAAATGCTCAAGCCACAAAACAAACAAAACTGAGGAAAAACCAAAACCTCGGTTATTGTCTCAGCTCACACTGTGTCATGATCTAGCCCAAATGATTTTATGCAAATGAAAATAAGAAGTGTATGGTAAAACTGAGTCAGAGTTTATTCAGCCTCTTTGGGTTTTGAAGAGCTTGTAAAACAGTCCTGTTAAATCATGTAATTTCTTAATACGAGCCTATAAAATCAAGTCTTGCTAATTCACATTTGGTTAGTCCACCAACCAACACGGCCCCTACTAATAACTTCTCATTATTTTAACAGAATATACTACACAACCTAAGTTCTGTTATAAAAAAAAGTATAACTTTAGACAGATTAACACAATTCAATTTGACAGCAGATTGATACAACCAAATCTGAAAGGATAACTATAGACTAATACAATTAAATTTGTCAGCAATCCTTTCAAAACATGCCCCATATGAAGTAAAACTATCTGCAAAGCAATTAATACTTAACTTCTACAAGACCTACTGTATTTTTTCCATCTGTGTTATTTGCACAATAAGAAATTGGTGAGCAATGGTGGATTACCATATCTTATTATTGTGAATTATGTACTTACTTTGAAAGCATATTTTTCAGTGATAGCAAAGATGACATTTTTGACATTAGGAAGTTTTCAGGGAGTATTTTAGTCAAGTCTACACCTAGGTACATTGCATTTTTTAGCCCTCTCAAAAGTTCAAATTTGCAAAGTCCATCCAACAGCTTTGCTCCAAATCTACAGGAACTGGAAACCAGCAAGAGAGCCAAGCTGCCAAAGGCAGAATTACACTCACACTATGTAATTATTTTTTTTTTAAATAAAGGAAGCAGAAGAAAAGTAGTCTTTATGGTAAGAAAACTTGTTATCCCTTCTTGGGCGTGTGTACAGCGCTGACACGAACCTATGAGGCAGGGTCCTGAAGGAGTGGAGGGGGAGAGGGTAAAGAGTGTGAACACGGGGTTTTAAAAAATATAGATGCTGTGATAAGTTGTTTTGATCGCAATGGCTCTCTAGCACAGCAACAAACGTGCACTTGTGCACTTCCACGAGCTATATGTTTTGACAGAGCTGCCGTGCAGCTCTGGAGTTAAAAACACGAAGCGCCCCGGGGGGCTCCCAAGATGCCTGCTCCCCTTTCCTCCCGCAGCCTAAACACCTCGGCGGCCCCATCTCCCCCACGGCAGCCGCTTACCTGAGCTCGGAAGTAGAGGAAGAGGGCCACGCTGCACACCACCTGCCCCAGCCCCAGCAGGACGAGGGCGGCCAGGAGCGAGCGGGAGGCGGGCGGCGGGTGCGGGTGTGCCGGCAGCGGCGGGGCCGCCTGCGGCGGGGCAGGCGGCGGCGGGGCGCTGTCGTGGGCGTTGCCACCGCCCAGCTCCTCGGAGCCCCGCAAGTATTTGCTGTAGTCTCGGCTGGCTCGCCGCATGGCTCCGCAAAGCGGCTCCACGGAGCTTTTTTTTTTTTTTTTTCCCCCCACCCCCCAACCCCGGCCTCGCTACAAACAACCCCCGGCGCCCCGGGCAGGGCAGCTCTTATAAAGTGTGGCGGCCAATCAGCCCCGGGCGGTGTGACTCGTCCTCCCTCCGCCCGCCGCCACCACACGCACGCACATGGCCACCACTCCCCTCTTATGGCGTCTCTTCCCTTCCCTCCCCGAGTGGGGACCGGCCCCCGGCGGCGGGAGGGTCGGCTTAGGTCGGGGCCCTCCCCTGCCCTCAGAGCCCTCCTCAGGGAGTCGAGTTGATCGTCGTCCCCTCAGGCCTCGGTGTGAAGAGGAATAAAGTCCCCCAAAGCCATGTTGTGTACCTCTATCACAAAGGGCTTTCTCCCCTCACAGAAGCTCCAGCTCCTGGGGCTGTACCTGGAGGTGCCCTCATGGTTGTCCCTGTCCCGTTGGGTATGGGGAATGCAGGGCTGTCAGCCCCGCTGGGTGTCTAAACTCGCTCTTTGTTCAGACCAGGTTAAAATAAACGTGCTTGCGCTGTCCAAAGCACGGTGAGACAGTGCTAAGTGTTGTCAGAGGACTGGGGTAACGAAATTAGAGAAAGCTGAGCTGCCTGCCAATGACAAACCAGAGATGGGGCTCCCCATCTTCCTCCACACAACCAGTCTGTTGCAGAGGCATTTCTGAAGGCTTGGTGAGGAACTGCATCTTCCTGCGCTCCCCATGTCTCAGCCTGAGTCGTGTTGCCTTTTGTAGGCACCTACTTTAGCATGATCCCCTTCAGATCAATTATCCCCTTCATATACCTGCTCGTTTAGAGCTTGTCTAAATTTATCTTTCCTGTCTCCATATAGTCTTTCTTCCCTGAGCTTTTTTGCTCATCACTTTATCTATGCATTTGGAGATGTAACTATCTTATCAGTAGGACCAACTTCAGCACCTAATTAGTCCACTTTGTGGAAAGTGTTCTCCTGAATCCTGTGGAAGGGCTTGTTGTAAAGACAGTTCAGATGCGTTAGATCTGCAGTCCTGTAAAATTCAGTGGGGAAATGGTATGGACGTAAAAGCAGCTGAGTTGAAGTCTAGACTGGCCTTTGAAGAACATGGGGGAATAACACAGATCCATGTAAGTCATTTGGACTGTAAAAACACAGTTTAGTTTTCAGCTCTTACAACATGACAGAATATCCTGTTTAGTTCTGCCCAAGCTAAAAAACTGAGAAACTTCACCTCCTAAAGAGGCTGACTGTACAAGACATGATTACATGCTCCAAGAAATTAAAGAAAACTGTCCGAAATATACCAAACCACTGTGCGACAAATTACTATCAAAATAAGCTGACATCATTTAACACTGGACCCACATAGTGCAATAACAATTACTTCACCAACAGTGAGACACATCTGAGAAATGATGGTTTCACAGCACCTGTTTCTCAACATCACCCATCAGGAAGTCATGGAGCAATACTCAACCTCGAATGGCTGCCGCTCTCCTTTCCAAATGCTTACAATTATGCTCAGAAATATTGGTAGCATTGTGGTCTGTAGAGAATTGGAGGAAATGTTTCTCTACATGTGTCTCAAAGAACTTTTCTGAAAACGAAAGGAAGGTAAGCTAGCCACTATCCCTTGCATAATAACTTTGAAAATAATCTGACATACTCAGCTAGACAGCCCATAGTAAATGAAATTTACCTTGGTTTACAGTAACATTTTACTTTCAGGAGAGGAATAATAGTGAAATATGTTTTAGAAAGATGTAACTTTTATTTTTCTTTAAAGAGTCTGTATAGTTTTTAAGATCCAGTTGCCAATTAGTTATTAAACAGTTGATAAAGGAGAAATCAGAATAATATCAGTGATGTTAACAGATAATTTTTTATTCTTTCATATGAGAAAGAACTCTAGAAAAGCCTCTGCTCTTTTCACCTTGGAGCTCAAAACTCTTCCTAATGAGGAAGGAAAAAACTGTGAATTGGCATCTTTTACCACCTTAAGACTTTTACTTGCTCTTCTAAATTCTTACAGAAGGAAACTCAAGGAGACTTTTGCTGAAGAGCTACAAGGATCTGCAGATATCCTCCTTAAACATGTTGTTATATATGAAAGCTTCTTTCTCCACAAACACTTCTCCTGGATCAGTTCATCATAAACTATCTTCTTACTGGCACTGTCTTCTGTATTATCATCACTAACTATGCTACACCAAGAAAGTATTATGGTTAACCTGTATAAGTGATACTAGCCTTTTAACTCTCATATGAATTCAGGCTGAGAGAACTGGGCCTGTTTAGCCTGGAAAAGAGAAGACTGAGGGGACACCTCATCAATGTGTATAAATATCTGAGGAGAGGGTGTCAAGAGGATGGAGCCAGTCTGTTTTCAGTTGTGCCCAGCAACAGGAAGAGAAGCAGCAGCAAACTAAACCACAGGAGGTTCTGGCTCAATATGAGGACGCACTTCTTTACTGTGAGGATGACAGAGCACTGGGACAGATTGCCAAGAGAGGTTGTGGAGTCTCCTTCTCTGGAGATATTCAAAACCTGGTGGATGCCATCCTGTGCAATGAGCTCTAGGTGATCCTGCTCGGCAGGGGGTTGGACTAGATGATCTTCAGAGGTCCCTTCCAACCTCAACCATTTTATGATTCTGGGATTAACCTCATGTATTTCTTCTTCATCCACAGTGATTTCACCCTCGGCAAAATACAGATGCAAATACAAGCAATCAGGTGCTTGTATCCAAGCACAAGCATATTAGGCTATTCATGAGTCACCTCAAAAAAAAGACTTTAAATAACCATCCCACCAAAACAGCATGGGTTCCTAGGATACACTAGGATACATAGATGACATCTGAACTGAAAACTTGGATTCCCTCATTGATTTCTACCACAAATTCAGCAGCCAGAATTGTCCATCAAGCTATCTCTGGAAAACTCTTACATCAGCATCAACTTTCTAGACACCACGGTCAACATAAAAAATAGCAACGTACAAACTACCATATGCAGAAAATCCACAGACCAACACACCTCCTTCCACAAACCATCAGCTATCCAAAACACAGTAGAAAAAACTGTGATATAGTACCAGCCTACAGACATCACCTCATTTGCTCTGAGGACAACATTCATAGCACGCCCTCAGAAAGCTAGGGATGATGTTCATCCAATAGTGACACTGCTCTAGGATTGCATATTTGAAGAAGCCACCTAAACCTTGTACAAGCTTACTACCATACAGAGAGAAAATCCCTCACTGGCTATCACGTACCACAATGTGCAATACTGGAAAATATTAGCAAGCTGCAACTTACGTTTGAAGAGAATCATACCTTGAAATGATTTTTCCTAGAACCACCCTTCCTTCCCTTCAAGCAGCACTCAGCACCATTATTGGAAGCAAATTTCTGGCAGACCAGCATACACTGGTTAGAACTGGATGACTCTTGAAAATCAGATCCAAATCTTGCCACAACCCGCATGATAAATGCCTGCTATGCCCGAACCACCAAAATCCATAGGTCCTGCACATACACATCCTGAAAGTCATTGTGTGATGCATTCAGTGCTCTCCAGGAATTCTGTGGGTGAAACCAAACAACCGTCGTGTACTGCCTAATTAATGACACCCGGTTACCAGCTGGGAACTGATCTTCCTAATACAACTACTCTCTCTCTAGCCTTGCAGGTCTGACCCTGCAAGATCAAAGGTGGGCCAGAGAACTGAAGTTTCTAACTCTACCAGACAGCAGATACCGTGTCACATGGATTCAAGAAAGACCTGTAAATTTTTCCGCATCTCAAGTCTTGGTGATCTTTAATGGTAATTTTCTACCACTTCCTCTGATTATTTAGCTTCTGTCACCTCTTCAACTCTTAGCAGAGCCAGGATCATCACCCTCTGCTCACTCTTTCCTCTAAATGTCCAAATGATTAACACGGTTAAGTGCAGTTCAGAGCAACAAACTACAAATACCCTCACATTCACTGTTTCAAAGCCAACGAGTAGTTCATCCACCTGAAAGTGTGTATGCTTAACCTAACATCTGCTTTACCTAACTGTATCTGTTGGCCTAATAAAAGATATACTCTTCATAAAATTTTTTGCTTTCCTTGGATTTTTAAGGACTAATGACATAAGGAACCAAGCCCTAGTTCTCTAATGTGAACTCTTGGCCCCTGCTATTGTCTGCAAAACACTTGTGTTGCAGGAGGCTTGATCATAAATATAATACCTGTTATGATAAGACTGCATAACTGCTAGGATTTCTTTATCATTTTGCTTTGAAGCAAAACAGGAAGTAAAGTGTTTACATAAAAGGCTGTGCTGAAAGTAGGTTCTCATCGCAGAGTTAAAAGTCTTGAAAAATCAAAATGTCAAAGAGCAGCAAGCCCTCAGGTTGAAGAAAAACATTGGGAAAAAAATAATCCTTGTTTTATTTTAGTTTGTTCTCCTCCAAAATAAGGAGAATCACTAAAAAATTATCTCCCAACCTACACTTCCAAAGAGACAGCATTTATTAACTCAAGAGAGACTCCACAGCTGAAATATTCCATGTCAGTAAATCAGTAAGTGCATCTCTCCAACAGCATAATTTTTTAGCAGGCATTGTTAAACAGATGCCATATTCTCTCACCAACAAAACTGTATTCTGTGCAAAGAAGTTCATAACTTCCTTCTCTGCTATTACCAGTCGTTGGAATATTGCTGGCAAAATGCTTCATCAGCAAAAAGTTGTTTCAGACATGGCATGAA
This sequence comes from Cygnus atratus, assembly GCF_013377495.2. NCBI lineage: Eukaryota > Metazoa > Chordata > Aves > Anseriformes > Anatidae > Cygnus > Cygnus atratus. The sequence continues at coordinate 177,240,716 of NC_066362.1, read as the reverse complement.
TGTTTCATTGAGATGTGTCAGCTTTGAGCATGCTTTGGATGGTAAGGTTTCCAAGGAACAGGACAGGCTTTGGGGGGGATATAAGGGAAACGTACTGAAAATATAATCTACTGACTGTGAACATGGACGTTAGGATGCAGTTGGTTTGAGTGTCTGGAGAGGTGTTTTCCCTGCATGTTAGGAGGAAGTGAAATTCTACAACCTCAGAAACTGTCATGAAAAGAAGTTACCAATTTTATTTTCACTTCTCTACATCCTATACAGTGATGAGTATAAGTAAAGGTGTAAGTGTAAAAAGAAGGCTGGCAAAATAAGGCCAATAACACAGAATGCCTCACTGAAAACTTGTGCTTGTATTTAAAATACTCTTCTAGAAAAGGCTGGGAAACAACAATTGATATAACAGGAAATAATTGTTATATTTGAAAACAGTGGAAAAATGCATTAAAATGTCACTTAAATTTCCCAGTGAATTGCTGTTGTGCTTCTTTCTAGTCTAGTGGATTTGACAAGGTCATAACAATGAAGCTGATTTTGAAATCTCAACAGAAATAGTTAGTATATTAAAGTCTCCTATGATTGTGTAAAAATTCTTAAATTAATGTAGCAATGAAGTAGCTTGTTTTCCCTGTTCAGGAAAAATCACTTGAAATAAATTTAGAGGAATGTTCTTACATTGTTTTAGAAATGAAATCAGCAACAGGGTGATGTGGAAAATACTGGGCAATAAGTAAGAGAATAGTTGACATCTGTCTACATTAGGTAAAAACAAAACAAAACAAAGAAACAAAAAAACCACTATGATTGTCTGTAGTTGGAGTCCACAGAGGCTGTTAAAAAGCTCAGAGAAATTGGTGAATATATTTTCAGTTCTTTCATGGGTTTTGGAGCAAGTTTCTCTGGTCCACAGGCTCAAAGTCACTTTATTTTGATTTGATTTACACAATTTTTTTCTGCATAGTACAGGCTTCACACATGGGATTATATCACCTCAAGTTCCCTTTTGCAGAAAAGAGACATTCTGGCTATTTCTCTAAGCCAGATATGCTGAAACATTTCTGAATAGAGTCCTTTTGAGACTGTCATACCACATCTCTCTGTAGAGCCAAAGTTCCAATTATCCTCAGTTAGAAAAGGTCTGTGGCTGAGTTACAGGCGACATGCAGAGCTGTGAGACTCCTGTGATGCCTCATGAGATGGATATGAGATGTGATGCCTCATGAGATGGAGTTACCAGATAGGTGGAAGTCCATCCTGGGGTTACAGGATGCACATGAAGCACCGTGGTCAGAAGAGTTCAATGTTGGACAAAGTCACCCTGGTTCAAACGATGAATTCTAAGTGTTCTGATTTTATTTTTCCAAATAAAACAAAACAAAACAAAAAAGTAGATTAAAGCATTGCAGAAATAGTATTTTTAATTAAATCATGCTGTCAGAATTAGATGAGCATTCCCTATCTCGTTCCACACAGCAGCCTTTCCTCCTCCATTACTTTATGATGAAACACATGTGGCTCTAAGTTTTTATTAAGACCATCTGCCTAACCTTTATGATTCCAATTAACAATCCAGTTAGGAGCGGTATAACTTTTAACTTCTTGTGGCCATCTTCCGAGCAGCTACTATGCATCTACTGCTTTCAGCACTGCCCAGAAATGTTGGAATTGCTTCGAAGCCAAGAGAAAACCTGTTGCTGGTATTACTGTAATCAGTTAGCTTTAGTTAAGATACATGCAATTGAAAACAAATCGTTTGTTGATAGCGTTTATGCAGAAGGACGCTTTTCTCGCACAGGAGGATAAGAACGGCAGGACTGAGTCAGACAGAGATCCATCCAGCTCAGTTGTCTGTGTGGGTGGCAGCTGCTGCAGAATAGGAGTTGCAATGTCCAGCTGTGGAAAGCAGTGTGGCTAGCCCAAGCCCTGCTCTTTGGAAACCAGGCTACAGTTCTCTGGGGACCGTGCTTCACAGGGACAGCTTTGTTAATTGGATGGAGACTGGAGCTCCAGCCACCACGTTGGAATTTCTGGGACCGAGACTCTTGAACTGGCTGGAAAAGTCATTCCAGCCAAAAAACAAAACAAACAAACAAAAAAAAACAATACCCAGAATCATGCCCTTAGCACCTGCAGTTCACCATCCATGGTGACGGGGAGGAGAATACTTGCATGCTCATTCAATATCCAGGCTCTCTTGCTGCCCAAGAAACCAATAGCCGCAAAATCAGTAGTGAGTAAACCCAACTAAGAAAAGAGAATAATGTTCTGATTTCAGAAGTAACAGTGGCCAATAGTCTATGCCCAGGAAAAGAAAGAAAAGCACAGGGCAAGCATGTAATTAGACTTCCCAGTACACTCGAGCAACTTGTGGCTCAGAGCTGTCCTAAGCCAGTGGTGGTATTTTTTGTGTTTAAGGCTGTGCTTGAAGATGCCTGAGGATTATGATAGTGTGTGTACATGTGATGGAGCCTCAGTGGGAGCTGTGTCTTGGATGGGGCACAGGCGAGTGGATGTGACACAAAAAGAAATGAAAAGACACAACACAGCAGCGATTACAACAGGGAATATGAGTCAGAAGCTGTCAGAGACCTAGCAGTGCTTGTGGCTCACAAGAGGGGACACGGTGTACCAGATGATGTAGCAAGGATCCCTTACAGACCATACTGAACAGGAAAGACCTGGAAACATTAAGGAGTGGCTGAAGACCCACGGGACCAGAGCAAGACTGAACCACTGGAGGTCAACACAATAGGGAGGCTGTTTCTTAAAAAGTAATGCGCCATTGCCAGTATTAAGTACAAAATGGGATTTGGAAGGAAGCTGATTGAAATAAATTAGCTGTCCACTCAATGTAGACAAATCTTTATCTAACAAAGAGGAGGTGGCATTCCTAGGGCACATGGGAGGAGGAAAGATGATCTCCTTTTGGAAGAGAAAAGGCTCTGCCTCTGCTCTTCCCACTTAAATTTTGACAGTGCTCTCATTTAATCCCATCAGATTTCACAAACTACTTTTTTCTGCCCATCTCACTGGCACCAGCCACGACAGTAGGTGCTCTCAGAGCATTAGACTGGGCTTGGCAAAGAACAGTGGTTGGGAAGAGATGCTGGGCACTCCCACAGGCACTTAGTTTTATCTCCTGGGTCATGGACTAGAGCACTGCACAGGATGTGGGAGATTTGTCTTCACATTCCTCTTTTGCCAGCGGGATTCAAGCCCACACGTATGCCAGGATCCCCAAGAAGAAATTCTAACCACATGTCTGTGTGCTGGCTGAGGGATGGGCTGTCCCAGTTTGCATGGCAGATTTTGAAAGAGGAAGGGAAAAGGAATAAAGAGAACATGTGTTTGTGTGTGTATGGATCTAAGTGTTCCCATACAAAACATAATCTGCCTCACAGATAACATCTGTCTTTCTGGAGCATCTGTCTTCATCTCTCACTCCCTCCTTTATCCACATATTTCAGTGGTTAAAGCATGGGACAGGAGCATCTGGATGCAATTCTGCCTCTGTGAAGAAAGGCACAGCAGCATGTCCCGGTTCCCTGGAGAGTGGCATGATCATTGTGCCCTTCTGACATGGGAGCAAGGGCATTTACCTGAGCCCTTCCGCATTGCTTCGAATAATTAGGACATCAAATTGGGGTCTTCCAACTTAGTAGGATATTCAGTGCAAAAAGGAGACAACATAGTTTGAAGAAGGTTTTAATATAAGTTGAGATGTGCTACTGAATGTATATCCAGGAAACATTCATTGGTGCAGGGATGAGGTGTCTCTCCTTACAAATGCCTGCCCTAATTATCAAAGAAACCCTCCCTCTTTTTCTGTTTTCCCCCACAACAGAGGGGACTTGCTGCTCAGCTCCAGTCCCTGACAGTTTCATTCCAAGTACCTGCTCTGGAGAACATGGACTACAGACCCAGGACAGGGTCCTTTGGTGGCTTGGTAAGGATCACACGAGGTTTGGTGTCACACTGCTCAACATGGCAACAACGCACCGTGGATGACCAAAGCCTAAGCCATGGCCAGAGTAACCTGCTGAAACACACATCCACTGTTTTTCCCTCGTTTATCACCTCATTGGATCTTGCAGACAGTGCCACTTAACAGCTCAAATAAAGACTGTGCTAAAAGCTGCCCAGGAACATTACAAAGCAGAAGCAGAGTTTGCAGAATGGGACCACCAGACAATGTAGCACGGGCAATAGCAAAGAAAGGCATCTGTACTTGTTGCCTTTTGTTTGTAATAATCAGTTATTGGTAGGTCAGTGGTGCTAAAACTTGTATAACCTCTTCAACAAGTGCAGCAGGAGAGCCCACAGTCAGCAATGGTTTCAGGTGCAAAGGAATTAGAAGCCAAACCTTCAGCACCATTTATTTAGCTTGGGGCCTGAAAAAATAGGATAGTTCCTTCACCAATAACCACCTGCAAAAGATTACACCCTATTCACTTCATCATACAACAAAAGAACTGAAACAGAGAATTGTGGTGTTAATTCTGTCACACTTTTGAAGATATGGATCCTAACTGCATATTGTAAAATACTTTGATGCCTCAAATATAATAATGTGAAAAAAAATAATCTTTGCTAGCTGGGAACTTCCTATTAATTATAGTTTGAAATGTTTGCATTTGCTTTAGTTACTCAAAGGTGATTATCACCAAGCCAGTAAAGTTGGGTAGGACTCCAAATGCAAGGCTCTTGTTCCAGTTCTGTTTCCACAGGGGCACGGCTACGGCTCCAGTGAGATCTCACACTCTGTCCCAGTCTGGTAGCCACATTCAAGAAATCTAGTTTCAAACTAGAAGCAGAACAGAGAAAGGCTAAGAGAATATCAGAGGAGTGGAGGGCTTTCTGTCTAAAAGTAGCCTGTAAAGTCACGGCATACGTGGCCTTTTGGAGCCAAGGCTGGAGAGGTATAATTGCTGGCCATAAATACATTTGGGATGCCAGAAGAGTTCATTTAAACTAGAGGGCAACAGATAAACAGATGAATATAAGCTTGCAAGGAATATATTTAAGTAGGAAATCAGAAGAAGGCTTTTAAGGAGTGATGTTCTGGAATAACCTACCAGCTGGAGTAAAGGGGGCAGGGAACCCCTCTAGATACCTCATTAGATATACTTTACTCTGTTTGTGAAAGGGATTATTTAAGAATTTTGTTTCAAAACTGCAGTCTTAGAATAGCAGGGGTCTATCTCAGGATGTCTTTTCCAGTCCTTCTGCTGTGTTGACTTCTGCTTATGGATGTCAAAGACTTTCTAATACTAAGGGGGACAGATTAAGATATTGCTCTGCTTGTGCAAGGTGCATGTAGCTTGAAGCACAGTGGATTTACATGATTTCTAGCTCAGGGGAACAGAGTATGTGGATCTACACAATAAGGCTGTGTTTTATGCAATTTTTTCACGTATGGTAGGAAAGAGTTTGCATTGGACAAAGGCTCAACATCAAAGCATTGTTGTCAACATGAATGGAGAGGTTTAAAGACAGAAATTGCAACACAAGATTGCAACTATGCAGCTTTCATCCCACAGAGACCAACCCATATTCTGCCTGTAAGTGGCACAGAACTGAATCCCGCAAAGAAAAGGAGAGGTTACAAACTGCTGCATTAAGAGAGACAATGCCAGTGGCAAGACCTCCAGGTTAATCATTTTGCAAATTAGGAAGTGAGTCTGGGAAGGAGGACAGGCAGAATTCTGCTCCATGCAAATAGGCTGGCATTCGAGATGAGATGTGCTGCAAGTCCTTGGACTGTGCATGCAGGTGATGGTTTTATGCCCTCTTTTACAGAACAATGTCTTTCCCTGAAAAAAATGGCAACAGCTTAGCCATCCTACTAGCTCTTTTACTTATTTCTGCTCTCCAGACATCTTTTGATGAAAAAAAACACTTTGCTCCGAGGCTTGCTTCTAGTTACAAGACTTACCATTAATTAAATGGCAGTTTTTCAATCCCATCACCGCATTTATGGACAGCAGAGTTCAAGAAGTTCATGAACTGGTTCCCCACAGTTATCTTGAACATGAACTCACTGTTTAGTCAATAGCTTAGAAAAACAAGGCTGGACAGCTGGTCTCTGTGCTACTTACCACAGTCTCAGGGCAGGGACAGAGGAAATTTAGAGAATATTTCCAAACACCGTCTGCCAGATTATTCAAATCTACAACACATCCGCATAGATGTTTGGTACTATTTGCTCTAGAATTTAGCACACACTGTAATATGCTCCCTGTTTTATGAGGTGTGAAAGCTGACATCTGAAATCAGTGCTATGTCATAGCCTGACATCCAGTTGCTACATCTGGCTGTGTCTTGTAGTCTGGGGAAGTGCCCTACCGCAAGGACTTGAGCCACAGAGGATGGTGAGACAGATGAAGCTAGATAATCTTTTTTATGTCCACGAGGGTCACTCTTTCAACACCAAGAACTAAGACAAATAAACAGAAATGGGACACGCTGTAATTAATGGCTCCAGAACACAATAAATCCGAACAGCTTCTTATTTTCAAACTGTGGCTCACTTCAGACTAATACAAAAGCTTAGGCAGGGAAGAAAAAAAAAAAAAAAGGAGAAAAAAAACAAAACACATAACCTAGTTATTCCTTTCCTTTTAACTATTGAATTGGATCTTTCTCACAGTACAACTTTCAAACTAAATATGCACGTAGACAGAGCAGTCCCTGCACATAAGGTCTGTATATGTATGTATGCATGTCTATGCCAGGATGTCATTCAATAGGCTTCTTCCTCTCCCGGTGTTTCCTCATCCTAAGAAAACACTGTCTCCTCACGCTATAACTGGAGTGCAGCATTTCCAAGATGTTGCCACGTGGACTCAGATATCCAATACCATTTGATCCTACTAATTTTTTTGTTTATTTGTTTGTTTTTCTATGGTCTGGATATCCAATCTGATTTTCATTTTCAAGTCCTTAAACATTATCCTTCAGGAAGAGATGGAACAAATGGCTGCAAAGATTTTTTTTCAGTGCAAGTTACCAGATTCACACCCATGCCCACTGCAGGTCTGTAATATGACAAGATTTGTCTTATGAGAAACTAACGATGAGTTCAAAAGGTTGATATTTCTGACTGATTGCACTATCCCCAGCCCCCAAACACATGCACACACACACATGAAAATTTTAGACCAGAGTCAACGATCACTTTCATCTTCCTTATCATACGTCTCTAAATCTCACTTTTATTGCATGCAGTTCGCTTTTAAGGTTGTTGGGTATGATGGGCCTGATTCAAAACGCACTGAGGCCAATGAAATATTTTGATTTAGAGACAGAGGCTGCCTCCTCCTCTTTCACACCCCACCTCCAGCACCCCAAGGCATCGTCTCTGCTCCTCCTCCACGGATTTGGCTCGAGAGAGAGGATGGAGGAAAATCAGGGAAGGGGGAAGAGGGCCAGAATGAAATCCCTGGGGAAGGCTGTGCCTCGTGTACAAGCTTCATGCGCCGATGTCTGTTCAGATCAAACCTGCGATTCAGCACTCTCACTGCTAAATATATACTCCGCGATTTGAAGGAAAGCTTCCAGTTACACATTACATCTTGAGACTGGCTCCGCAGTACTGCATTTTTAACAACTGATTTTGAAGTAGTCAATCTCTTTTTATTATGAAAGTTCAGGCAAGACCTCTCTGTGAGACGCATTAAATCCCCCTCATCATTTTTTTTTTCCTTTTTCTTTATTTTGAAGTGTGCTACGCATGTGGATTGTCAGCGTGCCAGCCCTTGTTGCAAATAGCACACTGTCCTTCTGTGCCCCGGGCCTCCTGGTTGGTCTGGGAAATGCAGTGTGCTAGGAGTTTCTGGCCTCCTTTGGGGTTAGGTATGATGGTCTCCGTTGTGCGTAAGCAAGTGGTTTCAATCCTTAATTGCAATGGGGAAGTGGTCAGACAACATACAGTCCTGGCAGGATAATGGTAAAATGTCTTGGAGGAAAACCAGAAAATAACAAATACATTGCATACAAAATGAATGTGTATTTCTAACATAACCTGGAAAATGTGTAACATATAGGAAAGCAAAATACAATTTATTTTTTGTTGGTTCTTACTTGAAGCTGGAGCACTGTCTCATGCTATTCCCTTATTCCTCTTTACAGAAATTAAATAAGTGGTATAAACATTTTATTCTTACATCATAATTACACAACCCCAAACAATTATTATATTATGAAGAAATGGATGTGGGTCTTGACTATAATTATGAATTTGAAGCAAGCTACATCAGTCATCAGTAGTGAAGCACCAAATTACAGGATTTTGTCCTGTTTTATGCAGGAAAGAAAATTGTTTCATCACAGCAAAACATGAATACCTTGAACTAGACAGCTCACCTCTTCTAAAGAGACAAAAAGTCTTTCTCAATATCATTTTGGTAACTCACTACATCCTTCTGAGGTATGTTTTACTTTACTCACTTTACAGAGGATTAAGCAGAGACATGGAAAACTTAGCAACTCTAAGTCTCTCTATAATTCAACATGACAGCTGGGAATTACTTCCAGGAATCTTGTTTCCAGTGCTTTCTTACACTCACTTCAGTGATTCTCTTGAAGACATGCTGGCTAGGATACATCCAGCTCGTGCTCCCAATCTTGTTTGTGAAGCTGATCATCTGAATAAACAGCAGCCATCAGGCACATCCCCAAAGGAAAAAGGCTTGATCTCTGATTTTTACAGGTGTGGTTTGACCTCACTTTGTATCCATAATCACTTTACACTACAGACATCAGGGTGCCAGGACATTATAAGTTAAGAGAGATAATAGCATGTCGGTGATCATTTCTCATGTACCTCTCTCCCCCATGCACTTCCAAGCACATTTCAAAGCACATAAATGTCATTGTACTCATTTAACAGACCACAGAATTAAGGCATGGTCACTTGAGGGCAGTCAGGAGACCATCACAAATATACCAAGAAGCTGGGGAATGAAATGAAAGAGGGTCTTTGCTGCTAAATCCCATACACACTGAGGAGCACTGTCTGCTCTTAGCCCACGTAAGGGTTTGAGAGCTAAGCCAATGCTACCTCTATGCAATACATCAAGAATGTGTATGCAAATATTAATAGAGCATCAAGACACTAATTCATCATCTGAAGTGAAACACAGCAGCTTTATCCTCATCCCACTCCTCTCATCTGTTTTTTTTTTTTTTTTTTCCCCTGTAACAGAGTGGAACTCATAAACACACATGAAAAATTGTATGTCTATGAGAAGCACCACTGGTTTTAGATCACAGGCTTTCCTAGCTAAGTAATAAATCCTCTGGCTTGTTCAGTAAAAGCCAAAGCCTGTCACTGGTTTTACATGAGAAATACACAAATAACGGTAACTCCTACTTGCTCCCGATCCAAAATAAAATATCACTTGGAAGATAATCCTTTAAGATTCTTTTCAACAGTAGAAATTGTTCCTTTATTTTCTTAGAATGTATGCGCAGCAAAGGGCACTAGGGTTGTAGTCTAATTCATCAAGAAATGCATTAGCTTGCATCACCTGGGAAGTAATAACAGTAATTCTTAGAGAGCTGGTCAAGGTCTCCTAAATCATTTCTGCTGTCAGAAATAAGCTAGCTGGTATCTGATGCCGGTGGGACTGTGGGGTCATTTTGCTGTAAGAGAAGCGTGTCTCTAGGACGTGTTATTCTAAATCTAGCTTAATTCTAGTGGAAATCTACCTTAATACTAGTAGGCATGTGTGGTTCTCTATAGCTGGAAAAATACTTGCAGTACCTTGTGTTGATACAAGTTGCCTATTTAACTATGACAACAAGCGTAGCGTGTCCTGATACACACATCAGTGCTCCTGATCTACTGCAACAGAAGCCAAAACCCCAAACCAGCTTTCCTTAGTCAGTCTGGCACTGGGAAAAGAATTCTTCCACACTTCCTACAAGGCAACACCCATAAGATATTATAAAACCTCACATATGTGGAAACTGCTACTCTACTACTACTACTCTAGGGCTACTACTACTCTACGCTACTGCTACTCTAGGGCAGGGCTGGAGCTATTGCCCAGTCTCTGTATGTGCCTAAAGTTTACCATTCACCTGAAATGCACGTTTTATTTGCAACTCAGTCACCACTATGTGGGGAGAGAGGAAATATCCTTTAGGAAAGTTATTAGACTCTTTACCTGCCAGTCGAAATGCCTTTGCGGAGAGGAGAGGAGAGGAGAGAGGAGAGGAAAAGAGAGGAGAGGAGAGGAGAGGAGAGGAGAACATTGTATTACTTCAAGGTTATATTGCTGAATTAAATATACAGCATTTTTATGAAGTTGAGGGTTCTTCCAGAAAAACTATATATTGGGGAAAAAAAGAAAATTTATACTGAGGACACAGTTTCAGTTGTTTATAATCAAAGCTCTTTTTTTCTCTTCTGACATAGGTTTGACCAATTACTGCACATAAAAATATCTCGGGGAAATGTCACTGCCATTTTTCAGTATACTAGAATGGTTTCAGATGGCTAGAGAAAACTGCTAAGACATTTTCCACCCAAGATGACATTCAGAGCTCTGAAGCATAAGTGAAAACAGCAAATTGGTTTGTGCAGTTTCCATTTGCTCTTCTCGCTTGCTTGCAATACACCATTTTCAGTATTAGACCTCAGTACCTGGGGAGTTAGTTATCACAAAGCAAGTGTAGCTCTCCATTCTGGTAAAAGTTTCCCAAAGGTCGATTGTTGTTCACCCTGAAATTGTGTTAAAATTTAAGTTTTGGATATGTTTTTTAGAGATTGTATCGTATGGCCTGTATGGTTGTCACTAACAGTTGATTTTTTTTTCTTTTTGAGGAAAGAAATGGATTAGTTCTGATATTAACCTGAAAGTACCTCTGCAAAGTACAGTCAAAGTATAAAAAATAAAAATTAAAAAGAGAGTGGGCAGTTCATACTCTCTGATTTATTAATAATCACCAAAGTGCAGGTAACTGATAGTCCCCAGCAGACATTTTAGAACTTTTCAAGACAACCATGGTTGAAAGTTAAAAAAGAAAATACCTTTGCTGCATGATTTACCTCCCAATATTTGTTATCTTGCTATTTGTTATTCATTGATAATTTATAGTGTCAAATGAATGTGTGCTGTCGGCCTTTTTATTGGTCTTGAAGCTATTGCTGGTACAGCTAAAGGCCAAACTCAGTTCAAAAACAAACAAACAAACAAAAAGTCAATCTGGCTAAGAATATATAAGATTAGATGCTTGCTTTAAAAAAAAAATATTTTACCATGTTAAAGATCAATGGATGGCATGTATCATAGAAAAGAACCAAGTTTTTTCACTAGTGTACAATATCTATCCGCCCACATATGTTAAGAAAGATTACTTTCCCAACACCAGGTGCTATCCAAATCCACATTGCTTAACAGGTGAAAATGTGTCATAATCACATTTTCACTGACAGAGAAATAGATTTACAGTTTTAGTCCCCCTCTGAAGAAAATGGGAGAAAGAGAAAAGAGCAAGGGTAAAACAATAGAAGGCATATATTCTTTTACAGAATAACACCATAAGGGATGAGCTGGGGAAACGTCCAAGAAAGGCCTTTGGCTGACCATTTTCACTAGAAGAAAATGTGAATGATTCCTGAGTACTCCTGAGTTGAAAGCCTTCCCATTCTCAAGTAGGACAGATAAATGGCCCACAGATAAAGCTGCTCACTTCGTAAGGGTCTCAGTCAGGATAATGGCGGGGTATGTTTTAGTTGGTTGCCCAGCCATTTGATCAGGAGAGTATATGAGGACAATACTGAAAGAAAAACTTAGAGGAACAACTCCGAGTAAAGATATTGGCATCATGTTTTATTGTTTTAGTTCTTTGTAACTCAATTTCTGGTTCTGTAGTCAATTTCTTAGCCTTTTACGATATTAACCAGATTCTCATTGCTAGCCATGTCTAGCAGAAGCAAAATCAATGTTATAGAAGCAGGTAACCACAGAAACAGCTAATCTACTTACAGGGTAACCTGGCAAGGTATTGATGAGCCTACAACACAGCATGTCTTGCAATGCAACTTTAACCCTTCTATGTTAGTTGATGTCAGGGAGGAATTGTGTGGAGGAAAACTCCTATTTTCCAAGCACAAACCAGCATCCTGTGGGCAAAGAGGGGTGGTAGGAAGACATCTGATTGACTAAAATCCTCGTACATAGCTTTTCTTCTCAATCACACCATGACCTTTCTGGCTTATAAGGCAGCAAGGAGAAATCAGCTTTTTCTACAGTAGACCATGCAAGCACAGCCAAAGACCTGAAAATTAATACATGAAACTAGGCTGCAACCAGGCTGCAACTTTCTGGCTCTGTATATGGAGTCAATGCCAGGTTAGGTATCTCCAACAGGGGTCTGTGCATCATTAACACCTTCTCAATTGTATCTCATTCTTTTCAACTCATAAACAATGGTAGCTGCAACACCTAAGTAAGACAGCTCTAAAGAATTAAAAAAAAAAAAAAACAAACAGAAGTGAGAAAGCTCAAGAGAGAAAAAAATAAACTGGTTCATTGAGATTTTGCACAGAGCAACATTCTTGTGACTTAATCCCAATTTTGGAAATATATTTGGTTTGGTTTTCTGACCTAGGTGTATACTGAAGGTAGTTCTGCCCATCTGTAGTCTTGCTCAACAGGATTTGTTATATCATTCTGATTTAGCTTCTTATCACTCAATAGCTCTTTACCTCTCCAGGTTGAAACTGTTGATGAGTGGATACTCATCACCTTAAGGGTGACTTTTAAAAAATTAATCTACACAAAAACATTTAGTTTGGATGTGCTCATTGACATATTGGAAGCTGACAGCCAAGAAATCTTTTTGCACTACAGATGTTTCAGTATCTGTCTTTAATGGGATTTTCCCTGAAATTATGTTAAATTAACCACAAACTCAGTTTCTCCCTTAGTTCAAATTACTGAAGCCCATGTACTTGATCAAAATGTTCCAGTCCCTCAAATTCACATTGCACAATGCTGATGAGCACTGGAACTTCCATCCTTTCAATTGCCTTTGTTAAAAATCTAAGAAGGAGACACATAAACGTGTTAAGAATATAAAAAAGTTGGCAAAAGAAGTTAGGAAACATACAATATCTGTGTATATATTGTAATACTTTCTGTAATTACCAGAATCATGTACTATTTACATTGCTAGAGCATTTTTTATTATTTATTTTCTGGCAAGCCTTATTTGGAGACATAAATGTTTTTTGGGAAGGCATCAAAAGATCAAGCATTCTGCAGAACTGGCCAAACTATCTCTGAAGCCTCAAGCAATTCAAGAAAGGCTCCCACAATGAAAGTACGTTGTGTGACCCCATGGAAGTGGGCAGAAATATGCATCCACAAATCTTTTAATCTCCAAAATACTGGGATCCTCCGGGACACAGCTGTGCACCCAAACCAACGTATAGTGAGATGGAAGATCTCTGAGTATCTCCTGGCTGTCCTACAGGTCCTAGAGGTCTCGTTCTTGCTGTCTTTCTAAGGTCTGTGGTGAACATCTTGTGGCTATCATAGAATCATAGAAAAATTAAGGTTAGAAAAGACCTTCAAGATCATCTGGTCCAACCATCACCCTACTGCCAATGTGATCCGCTAAACCATGTCCCTAAGCACCATGTCCAAACTTTCCTTGAACACCCCCAGGGACAGTGACACCACCACCTCTCTGGGCAACCCATTCTAATGCCTGACTGCTCTTTCTGAGAAGAAATGTCTCCTAATTGTTTTAATTGTTGAAAGGTAGTGCTCTTTGTTCAATTCTTTGTTTTAATTGTTGAAGAGTAGGGGCAGGACGTTTCCATTTTCCCACTCACCAGGGACATCACCTGAATGACAGGACTCTTCAACTATGATGGAGAGAGGCTAGGCAACTACATCAGCCAGTTCCCTCAGGACCCTGGGATTCATGTCATCAGGTCCCATAGACCTGTATCTGTTTAGATTCATCAGGTGGTCTCAAACCTGCTCTTCACTTACAGTGGGTGGGACTTTGATTGCCCAGCCTCCATCTGTGGGTTCAGGGAAATGAAAGACTTGGGAAGCCCATCTACCCATGCAGACGGAGGCAAAGAAGTTGCTGAGTACCTCAGCATTCTCCATGTCTGTCATTACCAATTACTCAGATACAGAAACTCACTCCTAATATAAGAAGTTAGCCACCTATAATCGCTTACACACTACTATTTTCACCCCTCAGTCTTTTCACAAATGTTAAAGGCACATGGTGGCCCTCGGGGACTCCTCCTGTCATCACACTGCAGCAGCCCGAAGGGAGCTGGGTCCTCTCTTGTGCTCTTCCTTGAGGCTCTGTGCAGAAGGGATGCCACCTCTTGCACAAGGGCTGGGGGATGGGAAAGAAGCACTCACACAACCCCTGAGAATTGGCAACAGAGTCCTTTATTGCCGGGACATCTTGCAGGTGAGCCTGTGGGATGTCCATGTTGTCTAGCGGCTCCAAGCTAATGCTTGGGGTGGAGCCTGAGCGACGAGTAGGGAGCTCGCCTGGCGCTCCTGCGATGCTGTTGGTGCATTCAGATGGAAGGTAGCGAAGACATGCTGGGGTAGTCCCAGGTCTGATGCGGCCGAGGTGGATCCATTTCCATCGGTTCCTCCACATCTGGTGGATCCAGCTGCATGGGCTCCACAGTGTTAGGCAGAAGGATAAGCCAGTCCTTGCCCAGGACTGCCCAAACAGGATGCCTTCCGTCTGGAATGTTTTCAGGCCAGGGTGCAGAACCAGGGGCTCGTCCAGTTCCACCTCTAGGTCCCATGCCACTGTCTGGTTCATTTCCATGAGCGGGTCCAACACTGCCATCTCTTTTACATCCATGGCTGGGTCCCACGCTGTGTTCCGGACTCTGGGCAGGCCTGTGCTCCACACGGCTGTCTGCCTGACACTCCTGCCTTCGACCCACGCTGCCATTGTGCCACTGGGAAGGCCCAGGCCCCCTGTCACCGTATGGCTGAGGGGGCAGCCTGTTCCCCGCGTCGTTGCGGTGCCAGTGGTGCTGCCTATAAGTGTCTGTGGGCTGCGCGCCAGAGGTCCCCTGAGCACTGGTGTCAGTTGTGCTGCAGGCACGATCCCTCTGCCCACGACACTTCTCATTAGGTGCACTCCTGCTCGGTGCTTCCTTGGACTGCATTTCTGTCCTCACACCGAGGAGGCCTGCCGCTCACCTCACTGCTTCGGCTCTTCTGCTGCACAAGCCGGCTGTGGCAAAACTGCAGGACCTTGCAAATTGCAGCCTTATCTACCTTGTTCCACATGTTCCACATGATGTTTTCCAGCTCAGGCTCTAGTCTCTCATCAGTGTAACATAGAATCATAGAATCATTCAGGTTGGAAAAGACATCCAAGGTCATCTGGTCCAACCATCCCCCTGCCGCCAGTGTGATCCGCTAAACAATGTCCCTGAGCACCAGGTCCAACCTTTCCTTGAACACCCCCAGGGACGGTGTCTACTGTGATCCTCAATACCTTTTCTGCAAACATCACTTCCAGCCATCTGGCTTCCAGCATCTACTAGTACATGAGATTTCTCCTCCCCAGGTACAGGTCTCAGCATTTGCTTTTGCTGAACTGCACGATGTTCCTGTCAGCTCATTTCTCCAGCCTGCCATACTGAGATTATTTAATTTCCACAATGATTAAAATTTATTATTGCTGAAAAGTCACTGCAAAACACACGAATTGCTTAACATGCTTTAAAGCTCTCTCTTAAGTACAAGAAGATGTCTAAAATGGGCTTCTAACATTTTACTATTATTATTTAAAGTACATGAACATGAAGGCAGGTATCATCAGTCTTAAAGACTTATTTTGAAGAATTAATCTAAGAAGTCCTTAAGAATTTGATCTCCAGAAGTACAAAATATTCTTGCCTCCAAAAATGTTAATAAGGATAGCTAATTCCTTGCTAGATAAGGCTAGAGCTAGCTTTGTGACTCAAGGTCACACAGGCTATGCACATTTGGAAGCCCTGTGGCATAATAGAAATGTATCTACAGAGTGAAAAAGTTCATACAGATGATCCATTGTTCACACTACTTGCATTTTGGAGGACTTTCCTTCAGACGAGGTCAAGTCCCACAGATCCCATGCCCACTAGTGGCTGGAGAAAAACTGATGTAATCTTAAAATGCAACGTTCAGTTTAGATTCGTCTGTAAGGAAGTGAACTTGTGAACTGCAGCTGCAACTGCTCTGTGATGTGAACCGAAGTAGAGTCTGTGAGGACAACACGGAGAATCACTTTTTAAAAGATTTCTCTCAATTCAACCTGAAACATTAATGTAAATGCACCCACACAAGCCCACAGAGCAGACTTTCTCATTTCTCCTGTCCTCTATTCCATCAGCCTGATGAAGGTTTTAGTGTGTGGCTCCGCATGCTGTCAGGAATGTTAGCAATCCCCACTGTAATGTTTGCATGGCTAGAGCAGCAGAGCAGTCAAGGACAACTTGCTGCTCCCACTTTGTGACACGGGTGGTTACAATAGAAACTGTCACGCTTCTGTGCTGTTGGCCCAGTGTAGTTTTTGTAGATGGCAAGCTTGTCAGCTTGCAGATGAGCTTAAGGAGGCATATCATACTGTGCACAGAACCAAGGAAACTGGCCAAAATTTCTGACTATCTGCTCTACTCCATCATCTCCATATGCACAGGAGCCACAAGTTATGAACTGTAAATGGCTGCAGGAGCCCTAGGAGTCCTTCACAAGCAGGAGATAAAATGACTTCACAGCTACACCACTGGAGGATGAAGCAGGCTGGGGCTTCACCCTTGTAACAGGATGCCCATCAATCAATACTGGCCTCTTCCAGCTCACTTTTCCCCCATAGTTGGGGATTTGGATTACCAGCAGCCACCACAACAGAACATGCTGATCTCATGGCCAAAAAACAAACAAACAACAACAACAAAAAATCAGCACAAGACTCATGATCCTTCCCTGACAAGGGTCATCAAAAAACAGATCTGTATAGTCCCCATACTGTATGCATATGTGTGAAGGACTGTAGAATGGCTTCTGGTACTAATAGCAGTGTCTTAAAGCTGGCATTAGCTCACCTGTGTGGGGCTGAAGACACCGATCACCTGCTGCATGAGGTATGTTAGCAAAAATATACTTTTATAACACGATTTTTTGTAACTTTCAACATTATTTTTGAAATCTAATCCCCCATTTTTTTCCTTTCTTTGCCTTTGGTATCATAAAGGAGTTGACAGTCAAATGTGAATTTGCTGGCAAATTCAGGAGTTTGCAGTGATCAGTTTAAATATTTTCTTTGTTATCAGTGGCTTTCTTCTTTAGTTAAATAGCTGTAAGTCTCTCTCTTTTTATGTTTTCTACTTTATTTTACTTAAAATCAAATATAAAGATAGGTTTCAGTTGTTTCAATTTTCCTAACATGCGATTTTTGTCTCAGCATATATTGTCCCCAAATGGTATATGATCCCAGAAGAAGAGAAATGAACACCAAAGGAGAACACATATTCTCATGGCCAGAGGGATAGGGCTAAAGTTTAAGTGGGGAAAGGAAGAAAAGAGTGGAGAATGAGAGAGAGTGATGACATTTGTTTTCTCAGATGAAAAGCTATTGTCCCTTGAGACTGCTTAATGTATTTATCTTTTAGGGGAAGAAAAAAATTCCCACTGGATAGACTGAAAATCCGACAAAGGTCTGAGAAATAGGATCTTCTCAGGCTTTGTCTGTAGGTGGGTAAAGTCATAATAGCTCTGTTTTTCTTGGTTTTCTTTACATGAGAAAAACTGAGTAAGAATGCCTTACTATGCATAATTGTAAGGATATTCATTTCTCTGAGCCTTTTTACGCTGCATCTCAGTCAACTGAAAGGTCAATTTAGTTATTTTTCCCTCCCTCACATCCTATACTGAAGAAAAAAAAAAAAAAAAGGAAAAAAAAAAAAGAACAACACACACACCAAAACATGTAGACAGGTCTTTCAGATTTCAATGAAAATAACAGATGTTACCCATCAAAACAGCTTTCACCCAGAGCAAGGGTGACATAGCCACAGAGTGACTGAGATTTTCCTTCCAGCAGACAGAGCTTTATCTCAGACAGAGGCAGGCAGCGCTCTGCTTAGCAGAAACAACTGTCTTAATTTCAATGTAAAACATCCTCTGCTTTGGGACCAAAAGGAAACCTTTGATCTAATTACATTTACCGAGTTACCATATAGATGATGGAGCATGTTGACTGTAAAAATCACTAGACTCAGCATTTGTTTGTTTGGCACGGAGCATGCAGAAACTTAAGTTACATATTGTTTTGGTCAGAAGCAGGTTTTGAATTCCCTTCATGTTGCCTGATCTGTGAGCTGGGAAGACCACCAATCTTTTGGGTGGGCTCCGGAACAGTCTCTATTTCCCAATTTATTTTAATTTGGGGCACAAAATTGTTGTAACAAAACCACAAAAGCCATGGTGTTTACAGACTAGAACCTCTTCTCCAGTGGCTTACACGTAGTTACAGTGTAATACCAAGTAAGCAAATATGGTTTAACGGAGATTTAGTTTCTGCCTTAAACCAGGGAGTAGCTAGAAAGACTGACACTTCACATGTGTGCCAAACTGCAGGTGAAGCACAGATCCAGTGTAATACTGATCTCAAGTTCAGTAAATGTTCAGTCTGACTTGGTATAATCTCCTGCTCAAAGAAAGTCAGAGGTCAACAAAGAGAGTTTGAACTCTGTTTTCCCCTGTGTGTACAGCAGATCAGATAAACTGGTAACAACCACAGATTTTCATACTAACCTTAGTCCATTAACATACATTCCATAAGGCAGATGTCAAAATCATAAAACAATATAGAGCAGAGAAGCTGTGGGCTCATCTACAGCATGGGGCTGTGAGATAGGTGGGATATCTGATCTCAGCTGGGTGTGCCCCCACAGAGAACAGGTCAGTAACAGTGCCTGGGGTGCTATGACTGCTCCTATGCCCCAATACCCAAACCATACGCAGTGGAAAATATATTTGATAAGAACCCTTCAGCTAGAGGTTTTGAAGGACACATACGGTGTTTCCCAATGACATTCCATCCGACTGTCTCTAGGTCAGAAGAGAGATGACACAAGAGCCACAAGAGATATTCAGTTTTAATAACTTAACAGGACTTGAGCACCCTAGAAAAAAATCTAGCTCTAACTGGACATGCACAGCATGCTTGAAATTGGGTGTAATATTCTCAAGACCAAAGTGTTGCTATTTCAGGCAGTTGTAGTAATAATAAAAAATAAAATAATAATAATAAAAAAAAGCCAGTCATGAGAAAGGTCTTTTGCTTGTGGTAAGGCACCATCACCATTAACTTTTTCTCCAGCTGACAGCTTCCAACAGCTTTTACTGCAGCCTTCTGCAATCTCCTTGCCTTGCAGTGCACCGTCGAGTCTGCACCTTCGAGTCCTGGAGGGTAGCACAGTGCTGGTGCTCCTGGGCAGGGCATCTCCCAGCAGAACTGACATTGCAGTTGCTGAACAGCTTTCCCTAATGGAGCTCTGCGCACAAGTGTTTGGTTTTCAGGGATAATGCTGTGGCTTTTTATATTGTCTACAAGTATGCAGAGCTGCTGTGCATTACCAGTGCTTCTCAAGAGACCTGTTAACTTCCTTTTAATATTTCAACCTCTGACCTGTGTGTTAATGTGTTGTTATAATTGGAAAAGTCGCTCTCCCTTACTCAGCAGTTTAGCTCCATGTGTGTGTTCCAAGTTGTGCTTGCTGACTTTATTGACACACATAATAAATTTAATACTTCTCCTCTTGCTGGATACTATTATTGCCAAGTCCCAGGCATGCAATCTTCAGTCTTAATGGGGATGTGTAAGCCAGAAGGACACAGTCTGTTTATTTTTGTTTGTTTGTTTGTTTGTTTATTTGTTTTTATCCAGGGCTGATATTGCAAAGTCATCAGGTAACAAAATGAGTGATAACAATGAATCCTTTCAATAGGAAAAATGTTGATCTGTTCCAGCTGTGCTGTCAATACAGCCTGGCAGAGTGCTTGGTCTTAGTTTATCACTGGCAATGGAGAATATTCAATCCCCATCAACATAGTACCTGCCCATCCCTTAGTTATTTAAAACTGTATTTAAATGTCTGTTTCTTTATGCTTTCCAACTTTGTCCACAAAAGCCAGAACCGGAGATATTCCTTGGCCTGGAGTTAGACCATATTAAGTTCTGCTGAAGTGTGGCCAAAGGTAGCAAACTGTTTTAGAGCTTTTGATTTTAACCTTAAGTTTAGGTTAAGCAGTGTAGCCTTGAAAAATAAAAAATAAAAAATAAAAAATAAAAAAAAAATGGAAAGAACAGAATGATTGTATAAAGTTAGTTAGGACTTTTTCATCAATGGGAAAAGTAAAGATTTCCTACACCATAAAGAGGATAATAACTTGAAAAGAATGGGTTTAGTAAGAAGAAACTCATTTAATATAAAATGTTAGCCCATCCCTATGTAGAAAGGTAGCCCATCCCTATAAAAACAACTTACTACTGTTTCACATCTTCACATTAATTATCTTTATTTTCTTCCTTCTCAACTTATATTTTTAGGATGACCACAAATTTGCTTCAACCCCAGCAGAAGTCTTTCAACAGAGCAGAGACAATTGAGTTTGGGGAGTTGGGAGCTGATGGTAAGGTTAAAACTGGGATCACGTTAAAGTCGTGACAGTCCTGCCACAAGGGCAAGGAGGACTGGTACTAAAGGGCAGAGGTGGGGAAAGTCTTGCATGGGCATATTATCACCTTCCTGAACTGACTTGCCACATGTTCACACTCATTTCTACCAGCACAGGAAATGGATGGGAAGGGACATTCAGGAATGGGGGAAGGAGAGCTGGACCACATCACCTTCAACTTACATGAGCTTCAGCTGTCACAGAACCACAGTGTGAGGGCTATGGCTACAGAAGAAATCTTTGAGCAACACACACACCTGCATCACTATCTCCAAGTACATTATCTCGCTGTGGATCTAATCTGATGAATGTTGTGCCTGCATAGTGATTATTACAGCAAGGCACTTTTTTTTTTTTTTTTTTTTTTTTTTTTTTTAGCAATTAATTTCATGCCAAGCTCAGCTACAGTGGTAAGAACCTCAAATAATTCTCTGGGTTTCATTTCCTCCGTGTGGTCATGGATTTTCCAGACGAGCTCAGCACCTTTGTATGCAGCCCATTCAAGCAGTCCTACTGCATGAAAATCCCACAGCAGTGACTGCCATTGTGAGCTCCCTCAAACTCAACTTCCATTTGTACAAACATTGATTTGATGGGTTGTTTGTAAACAGTAATCGAGTACTCCAGCTTGCTGTGTCCTTGCAAAAGCGAGCAGCACGATCCCACACTACAGACGAGTACTGCAAACTGAGTCATCGTAGTACAGCTTCTCCTGTAAAAACATTGCAAACGTAGCTGAATAGCCTGTGGGAGACAGCCATATTACCTTCTGACTGTACAGTTCTGACAATAATGAAAGAAAAATATTCTGATGTCCTGTGGGAATGTGGATGTCTGGTCTCAGATATGAATGAGTGAAGTATTAATCAGTCATTGCATTCCCTTAATGAGGAATTGCATTAACTGTGTCATTTGCTGTTATTGCTTGAAGCGTTAGAAAGCTATGTTGTACTCATTCAGCTCAGTCCTGTGCATAGTTATTTTTCTGTGCAAGTACATACTTTAGCACAAAGAACAAATCTGTTGGAAAATGCTCTTATTGATTACAAGTACTCTTGTTAACTACAGACATTCCCAAATGGCAATCTCTGCTTCTGCAAACCATGAGAAATGGCACTATTAGCAAAAACAATAGTACCAAACTCAAAGCAGCAGGTGCTGGCTTTGAAACTGTCGTCTTTTCATTCTGAGAATATGTTAATACTTTGCAAATATTCTGTAGGTATGCCAGGTGACTCAATTCTTTCCTCTTTTTTTTTTTTTTTTGGTAATGTTAAATAACATGATATTTCTGAATGCAGAATAACAGAACAAGAAATATCTATATTTAATGTGTGGAGAGTGTTCTTAAAACTTAAGAACAAATTAAAGATCTGCTTGTTTTTGGAGAATTTTAGACAATATATTTTTGTTACAAGAGCTATTTTTATTTTAACCATTTTAGTTAGCATAGCAAAAATAGAAAGGACGAACAAATATTTTTCTGATATTCTCAATGTACATTTTGTCCTTCTCTGGCATAAAAAATAAATAAATAAATGATTATTTCAATCACCAAAATATGCAAGATTTTGGATCTTGATCCAGCTCCCAGGGTATCAGATGGGTGTTTGCCTAATCCCTGTTCTCGACTGTCATAGAGTAAAAAAGAATAACACACTTCAGGCCTCTTCCTTCACCTATGGAAAGCTGGGATTTGGTGCTAGGCCAGGGAGCACAGATCATTTGGCAGAAGTCCCTGCATAACTGTAACCATTATACACAGCACTTTTATTTATTTTTTTTTTTAAGTCGTGGTCCCATTTCCTTCAGGAAGGAATGCTGTGCTCCCTTGGTGGCTTCACGCTGACCCTGACGAAGGTATCACATAAGCCAACAACTGCCTGACTAACCTCACAGGTATCCCTACAAGTAAGGGACTGGCCCAACCTACTGGGTCTTAAGTGCACCAGAGGCAGGGGGCTGGGGTATGGTAGCACGACATGGTTTTACAGGATGTTGCAGTTTCAACCAGGCAAAAGTGAGCCCATTTCCTTTCAAAATTAGGACAAGCAGAAGGGTTGCTGGCTTCTACACTCCTTGACCTGCCACGGAGCAGGACCTAAGAAGAGGGGGTTCAAATCCATGAATTGATCTTCAGTTACTGAGTCCCAGGCAGTGAGGTGCCTTGACTGTTTTGTTTTGTCTGCAGTTAGCTGCATCTATGAAATTATGCCCTACACAAGGAGAGTTCACACCGTCTGTATTTAGATATTTAACTTGGTATGCTCTAAATTGCTTCTAAACTAAATGCTGGAGGTGTTCTAATGGAGATGTTGTGCACTCAGAGGGAAAACTTGTTAAGAAAAAAAACAGTCTCTCTTTAAAAATACTATAATATAATGCTGCAATGCAATGATGCAGGAAATCCTTACATTTACTGTATTACCAGACAAGCGGAAAGAGAAGCATACGGAAGGCTAAACCAATGTATTTGTTATCTTACCTCTTGTTTGGAAAAAGAAAAAAAATATTAAAGTTGCAGTTTGGATATGTGTCATTTCAGAAGCTATAAGCCTCAAGCATAGGCAAGAAATGTATATATATGAATTATAAGTTGGGGCAAATTCAGGTGTCATTTTCACTTTCTCTCGCTTGTCTGAAGATTAGCTGGCTAAGCAAAACAATTCTGTATCTCTGGGTAACAAAGCAGATTTTGGCTGTTCTTCAGGGCTGTGGGTGTTCTCTGTGGGTTTTAGTGACACATTCTTGTACGCTTCAGGCGGAAACCGTCTTAGTGTGGGACAGGCAGAAAGGGTTAAGAACCCACTGCTGCTGTGTGTGATAATATTTTCTTCTCTATTTCATTTTCACTGTACAGTAAAATAGTTGCTCTGATTTAGTTTGCTAATGAACTGAGCACTGCCATCTTGTGTTTTATTTATCAAGCACAATTATTCTTTGATATATTTCAGAGGGTGACAATGAAACGAATCCGTGAAGAACTTGTCTGTAGATTACATGCCATACTCTGCTTCTGTTCAAGTCCATGATCTTTTGTTGTATGGACCTTAAAATGAAAAAAAAAAAAAAAAAGGCTAAATTTAAAGTGTAATATAATTTAAAAAGCAGGCCTGTATAACTTCAAAATATATATTTAGATTTAAACCTTCTTCATGCATTTTTTTCTAGGAAGGATGGAGATTAACAGTATCATGGGAACTTCACAAGCTGGGGCCTCTCAGTTTCTCTGCACAACTCTGAGACCAGAGTTTGTGCAGAATTTTTCATAAATCGTGAACTCAAAATCTAGTAATTATTTCTGAAGCATGTAGACTCAGGGCTTGATGGTGGAAGGACAATTCTGTAAAGATATTCCAGACCCAAACCTAACACATCTTTCTTACAGGTATTAATTACAGGTATTAATTCAAAGGCTGTTCTTTGAGCTCTGTGTTAAGCAACAGATGAGACAGCATAATTTGAAAAACTCCAAGATGAAGCCTGAAGCCGAGGACTGCTTATCACGGTTCTTCAGTACAGGAAGAGATGCTGATACAGCCTTCCTTTATGGAAATCATTTCAGTAAAACATAGCCTTAAAAAGAAAGAAAGCAGTAAAAACAGTCTGCTTTGCAGACTCGTGTTGTCTGATGAAGGAGAAGTGCCAACACAATAGGATCAAGGCATACCTACACGTCAGTATTGTTAGAGAAGTCAAAGCACATTAAACAGTATCAAGAATACCACTCATGCACTTCATTAGAGATTCTTTTCTGTAAGAGGCGTTGACAGTGCCAGTATATCTGCAGAAATATAGATAAAAGTATAGCAAGAAAGAGTATTGGTGAGAAACCTCTTCAGCATATCACAATTAAATAAATAAATAAACAAATAAATAAATCTGGCTAATTCAACAACATACCATAGAAATGCCCTATAAACTGGAAAAAAAAAAAAAAGAAAAAAAAAAGAAAAAAAAAGAAAAAAAAAGAAAAAAAAGGGGGGGGATGGGACTTAAGCTGCCCTAAATGGCTTCTGTTTGGCATCAGGAGCAATGCCATCTTTATCAAAACCAACAAGGACTACTTTCTTATCTACAACATGTTTTGACTTTCTACTACAGTAAGGGCTACCAAGAGAGCAAACCAACTGGAATATAATGAGGAAGTTTAAGTTTCCCCAGCTCTTAAAACTGAAGCCACTGCTTGAAGCTGCCTGGATGGACCCTGGGTAGGACCAGGAAGAAGTAGAGCCACCCAGCACCACATAGACCCTGGCCATTCTTCTCCAGGGGCTCACGGGACAGCTTCATCTCTGAATCACTGGAAGCTGAGTGCTGAGAGAAGTTGATGTTCAACCCGCATTTCCACAGCAGTGAGACATGGGCCAAGAGCAATTCAAAATGGGAAGACAGAACCATCTCTGGCTGGTGCTTCAGGTGATGTCTAGACCATCACAAGGAATCAAGACCATTGGTGCAAAAACCTGCTCATTGCCCACAGCCTGGAATAGCAATGGGGTTGTCCAAGACAACAGCAGTTCTCGCCTCTTGCCAGGAATAAAGTGTGTGTCACTTGATGACGAGGGACTTTTCCTCTGACTCAATGCCTGAGGGAAAAGCTTCACTGACCAAAGTCCCCTGCTAACAATCCCTAAATCCAAGAACTATGTCCTCACACCTGCCCTCCCCCCATCTTTTGGGGCTGTGTTTAAGCTCCTGGTGAGTGCTGCAAAACCCAAACCATCTTTGTGGGCCACGATCAAGAATAAAAAATTCAGTCTTTAGCCAGAAAAGTAGGAAGATGGAGGGATCTCCCTCTGTTCACCAAGCAAACTTCCTCCTAATGTCCGTGGAGAAAGAGATGATCCATATGCTTTCATGGTTGGGTTTATATATATAAATATATATATATTGAGTTTATATACATTGCAAGGAAATCAGCCCTGACGAAATCACTATGGGCCTTTGTCAGCACCACAGGGCTTATAGTATAAATGCGCAATGCCTGCAGGCTTCCCCTGCACTGTGAATTTGCATAAATGGCCATCACATGGGCAAGTGCAGGACACTCCAGCTTGGGATGTTATCATTGAGCTGGTTCTTGGAAGCAACCTAGAAAAGGATCACTGACATGACCACAGTATGGCTTCTTCTCCTCCTTTGAGTCTCCATTTCTTCCCATTGCTCCAGAAATCCAGAATCTATGACTCATGAGAACAATTTACACGATGCACCTGCTAATGTATAGTTATCAAAACATATGGAGGGAGGGATATTTGCTTTTGCAATAGATTGATGATATGGTCATTAGTAAGCCCTGGTGTTCTTTACAGCCCTATTTCTTCATCTGTAAGATGGGTTTAATGATATAATTTTTTAAAAGAACATTGAAAGACAGAGCTTAGAAGTACTACATGTAAGAGCTAGAAATTATTAGCAGTCTCCAGACAACAAAGTAGAAATAAATTGCTTAACTAGAAAGGATTATGAATGGCTTTATTAATGTTTTTAAAGCACTTTGAGGCCCTACCATGGACTGTGGAAACAAATATTGTATAAACGTGCTATTATTAAATGACCACTCTGCTCTGGGAAATGGCATGGGAGTGGTTTTCCATATTTGTTGTGACTCAGTGATTCCAGGTAAAACACATCCATTTCACAAGTTAAAAAAAAGAGAATATTTCTAACTGTCAGCTCTGTCAACACATCTTAGCCAAGCTGCGTTTTGCCTGGCTTGCTGATTAACACCCGCAGTGGCAACGCTACTGGCCAAACACTCTTTGCCATTGGTTTCCATCCTCTTCTCCAGGGCTTCACGTGAAGATGTGAGTACTCTACCTGCAGATGAAGGGCTGACAGAGAGGCTGACAGACATTGCATATTTAATGTTACTAATGATCTTTGACTCCAAAAGCCTCCAGCTCACCTTCCCCACTTTGGGATGTTTTAGCAGAGTTTTTACATATTAAAAATCTTAAATAATTATTTCAATTATTAAAGGCAGCAGTGACTAGATTCACATAGAGAATAGGTTGGGTAAGAAGTGCCATTTTCACATTTTCACGTAGTCACATTACAGAGTGCAATTTATGGTATTTAATTACACATTATTTGTCAAAATACCAAAAATTGTTCATCTCCTCCCTGGACTAACAACCCTTCAAAATGTCACTTTATTTTTTTTTTCAGTGTGGCTTCTAACCACTGATATTTAGCACAGATAATTATGCCTCTTCAAATGTAAAGTAGTTAAGCTTTGTAAAGCATGATGCATGAAGCAGTTTTACAAGCTGTTTTTCCAAGTCTGAACTTCTGAGCTAGACTGATACATTGTGAGCCTCTTGCATGACTTCTGGTGGTTTCGTGAAAAGCATTGGGAGGAGAAAACAGTGTTGTATTGTATTTCCACTGTGTTTGGATTATGGCCCGTGTGGGTTCAAACACCCCCAGAAGCAAGTTGAAGCTGGACTTGTGGCCATCAACACCACTCTGGATATGGCTTATGGAAAAGTTCCATTTCGTTTTACACTTGCAATAACATTATCCTTCGCGTGTTATTTTTTTTTTTGTTAGCTGAAAAGCATATGTTTTGACTTTTCCCATCAACGTAGGAGCAATGGCTTGTATTTTAAGTCATGAGACAGAAAAGAAAAAACAAAGTCAAGAATTTATTTCCAAACCGCACCTATGCAACATTCTTATGAGTGTTTCCACTAATTTGCATAATTGATTTTGCTATTTTTTAAATCACTTTTGCTAACTGTAATCACTGATTTTTGCCCAGAGTTAACAGTTTGCAAGGATATTTTCAAACCATGGAAGCAAATGCTCTCTACCAGGATATTTACAGCTGCAACTATAGACAGAAATTGCTGATATACATAAAATGCATCAAATATATTACCTTCCTCACTGGTCCATAGAAAATCCAATAAAATCAAGTGGCACAGAAAACTTTTTTGCAAGGTGCTCTGACACCAGAACACTGGATTCCATCATTCATATGGCCTGATTATAGTCATGTAACTACCTATGAACTGATAAAATCAGGTCAGATTTGACATTAAATGGCCAGCAACTATCAGTCTTCAAACCCAGTCAGTTGACGCACAAGAAGAAGAAATTTAATTTGATGAGTTAATTTGTGAAGTCAGAAGCTACTCAAGCTAGTAAAGGCATAAGAACTAGCACTGAGTATAAATGTTGTCTTGTTATTTGCTGGACTTAAGGCAGTGACCACCAAGTATTATAAATACCAAAAACATAGTGTTTTTATAACGTCAACATGACAATTTTGGAAAATGATCAGTATAAAATTGAATAGCTTTATATTTTACTAGCAGACCCATTGGAACTCATCTCTCATTACACTGAGTTCTATTATTTTTATGAAAACAAGTTCCCCCATGATGCAGAAACGTAAATAAATCAAGGCAAAGTGATAAAAATAAAAATTAAAAAAAATCACAGGACTTCTAATGGACCTAATTCTAGAAGTAGAATTAATTTGACAGTCAAGTAAACTCAGTTGATTTGAAGGGAAGGGCTTTTAAGCATGTAGGCTTAAAAGGAGTAGGCTAGCATGATTCAGTTTTATTTAGTTAACAAGAACTGCATTAAAAAACATCCCCTGAACTAATTCTCGTGAACTGAATCAGGCTGGGACCCAGTCTGACTTCTTAAATCCATATTAGATTATAGTTTTGGCTTCTGAATCTCTCCAGGGGGACTTTGCTTTCCCAGTAACTATAGAAGGAATTAAAAAAAAAAAAAAGCTTAGGAAAGACTATTTCATCAGGCACGTCTAACAGAAGTGCCTGCTAAGCTGGGCAGGATAGATCCCACTGTAAATATACAAAGCAGACATAAGGAAAACCATTTACTTATGCAAATTTACTCTCTGGGTGCTGCACTGAGGACTAAGCATGCCCACCTGAAAGCTGGTCCTGGTGGCCCCTGTAGCTTCTGTGAGATGCTTGGTATTTCTTATTCCCGCTGAAGCAAATGGGAGAAGGAACCCCAGTGCTCTGTCGAGTCTAGAGCACTGGGTCCCTGCAGATAGTCTGCTGGCATCAGGGAGAAAAGCCCTGCCAGATGGCATCCCTGAGAGAGGGGATTAGCTCCATCTCAAAGCTGGCATCCACTTTCATAACATCCACTTTCATAGCATGGGTTTACATGTAACAAAAAGATGGTTATATGTGCAGACTCAGTTCTCCATGTCACTCTACATTTGACTTTGTGGAATGGGGAATATGGCCATGCTGGCTATCGCAGGCAGGGCAAAAATCAAACTGGGCATGCAGATGATCCAGCTCACAGCAGGAACCACAGCTGTAGCTGGCAGCTTCTCTAAGAGTACAGACACACATAATCATCCCTGTCCCATGCACCGAGATGACATCAGCTCAGGCTCACGAGTGGACTCAGTGCCTGAAGTGCAGACAGCTCATTTCAGGGATCATTAACTGGGCTTCTCCAAAATTCCTGGGCTGAAAGTGTTGATGGTATTGAAGATGCTATCACATTCAAACAGAGCAGACACTGAAGTACCCATATTGAAAAAGACTGAGAACCACTTTTGCCAATACAGAAGGAAATATTTCTTGGTGAAATCATACATTTGGAGAATTGTGTGTGCTGAAAGTTATACTCACCAGTTAGAATCCCTTATTTTTGTTAACAGGCTGCATATAGATAATATCTCCGTTGTAGTGACACACCATAGTACACACAGAAAAGTCAGACATAGTGGTGATTATCTTGTGGACAATTCCTCATTTCTCTTGGAAATGTCTTAGGGATGAAGTAACAGTAACCACAGTGAAAAAAAGTCAAACAAACAATACAGTATTATGGCAACTGATTACTTCTGGTTCAAAAAAAAAAAAAAAGAGCGGGGGGTTGTTCTTTTTTTTTTTTCTTTTTCTTTTTTTTTTAACTGGCATATATGTTTTTCCCCAATCCCCATCCCCCCAGTCTTCCTGCTGGGATTCATGCACAAAGCAAAATAGCTATATAAAGTGCAAAGTGTGGTTCCCAGAGGAGCTCAAGAATATAGGCTTCTAGTCAAGTAGTGCATTTGACTGTGAAATTAAATATGGCCCTGGGGATTCCTTTTGTGGTCACGTAGATCAATAGGGTAAATTTCAATATACAATACGTAGTGTTCACAGCAGGAGGATCACAAAGTGGGAAGCTTACACAAGTTAATGGTCATCCAAGTAAAAAAAAAAAAGAAAAAAGGAAAAAAAAGAGTTTATCATAATCATGCAATGATCACTTACCACTCCTGTAACTTCCCAGATTTTTTTCCTTTCCAATTTTTGTTTATAGTAACAATAAATAAGGGAAATTAAAAATAAAAATAATAATAATTTTTTTTAAAAGACATTTTTAGGGAAGACCAAAAATTAAATTGTACCAAGAATAAAATCATGTTTGGAAAGAGCCAAGCAAATATTAAAATCATGGCTAACTACCACAAACTACAGCATATTATCAAGTACATATTCACTTCCAAACTCCTGGAGTTTATACATATATTTATAAATAAGAATTTACACTAAAACTATTTGGGATGGGAAAGAAAAAGCTCTATTTTAGGGGTATAATGAGGGATGCAATTCTGAAAGCTACATTTCATTAAAGTCAGCACAGTCCTGGTTAAATGCTTCCACTGATTAAAAGGCACAAAGTATGTCACAAAGCAAGAGTCCATTTTTTAACGTAGTACATCAACCCAGAAAGCAAATAGAGATAAGCTGCCTTGAAAACCATAAGATCTGGGACAACCAACTGTGAAACACTCATGTCACAAGCTGGCACTGAATTACACCACATGTCAATGGTGCTAGCTTCACTTTCTGCAAGTGCTGAAGATATGGTTTGTATGGCAAGAGTGCTACCTAAACTCCAGGTGATGCCGGCATGGCTCATGGTATCAAAGCCGAGACTCAGAAGTAGACACAACCTCCTACGCATACCAGCTGAAAAATAACTCATTTGTAAGTGAACTGCTGCCAGCAGTGACCAGCCACCAGCTTTAACCCCTCTGATAGAGCTTGGACATTGACAGGCTGAGCTAGAACTTGGATCCTCCTCACTACCATGAAGCATTGTGAAGGAAAAGGAAAGGAGAAGGGGAAGGGGAAGGAGAAAAGAAAGGAAAAGAAAGACAGAAAAAAAAGAAAAAGAAGAGGAGAGGAGAGGAGAGGAGAGGAGAGGAGAGGAGAGGAGAGGAGAGGAGAGGAGAGGAGAGGAGAGGAGAGGAGAGGAGAGGAGAGGAGAGGAGAGGAGAGGAGAGGGGAGGGGAGGGGAGGGGAGGGGAGGGAAGGGGAGGGGAGGGGAGGGGAAGGAAGGGGAGGGGAGGGGAGGGGAGGGGAGAAAAAAGAAAAGAAAAAAGAAAAGAAAAAAGAGAAGAGAAGAGAAGAGAAGAGAAGAGAAGAGAAGAGAAGAGAAGAGAAGAGAAGAGAAGAGAAGAGAAGAAAAAAGAAAAGAAAAGAAAAGAAAAGAAAAGAAAAGAAAAGAAAAGAAAAGGATAAAACTTAAAATAGCTACATTTTTAGTTAATTTCTTTTCAAGTCTACAAGAAATAAATTATTTGAATGCTTTCTGTCATTTATGCTTAAATCAAATTTCACTTAGAGCAGCAGATTTCTGTATTACTAATATTTTGCTACAGGGCTGGCCACTAAACCAAGGGCTGCTTTCCAGTAGACCCCTCACTCTGCCACAAATTGCACAACAACACAAGCAAACATAAATAATGCATCTGGAAATACATGACATATTTAAAACCTGCAATCAAAGACAGCACAACGGGGAGCCAAAAACACTGGTACAGGCTCTACAGCATTTATATATCATGGACCCTTTGCCCCTGAATGCAATCTGCCTGGTACATGCTGGAAAACCTCACTGGGCCGGCACTTCGTTCCTGATTGTCCTCGGCAGGGATCCAGGTTTAACCATGCTGGCTTCAGCTGGAGAGATGACTGAGGGAATGAGGGAAAATGGACAAATTCATCCATTGGTCTGAAGGCCAAAAACATCTGCTGGAGTCATGGAGTTGTTGGTTGGCTGAGTTCACAGAAAGGAAGCCCCGCTGGGAGTCGGTACCCAGCTCTTTCTAGTTTTGAGGGTTATCCTTGGAGACCACAGATTTTTGCTACCTAGGGGCAGCAGAATGTCAAACCAACCAAGAAATCCTTTGGTCTATTAGCACAACATGACACAGCCGAAATACTCTTTGTGAAAATCGGATAGGTATTAAAATGTGAAACTCTTTAAAGAAATCCACAGGGTGACACACAGCCCAAAAGCTGAGCTCACGGCACTAAATTAAATGTTTCAACTGTGCAATGACTGGTAATGCATTCATTTGGAAGATGTAGTTGTGGATATAGAAGTGATAAGCAACACCACTAGTGCTGAAGACAAATAAAATGTAGCGTTCTTTTTTTGAGTAACAGGACCCAAGCAGATTGAAAGTCAAGACTAAATAAGAGGATAATTCCAGTGTTAGGCAACTGTAAGACTGCCCTTTTAAGAGGCTGTGTCATTAATGTCACAGTTCCTTGTCCCTGACTCTTGCTAATTATTTGATGTGGTGATATTTGGTAACAGTACGATGCCAGTTTCATTTGTGTGATTCATGTCATCAGCTTTTAGAAAAGAGTGATATTGAATTAACAAACTATTCCACATAGTTCTGGATTAAATACTTTTTATAAACATCTTAGTTTTCAGCTCCTAGATAAACGTAATCTTAAAAAGCAGTAGATTAAACAAATAAATTAATAATTCAAAGCTGCAGCCTGCGACTCTGTATCAAACTTTACAACTGAATTTAGCTTCTCTCTCTGATGACTAAGGAGTTGCAATAAGTGTTGTCCTTGTGGTTTAAGTACAATTTCCTAGCAGTCTGCTGTATCTGAGTCATCACAAACACTTGGCAGGAGAGGAGTGAAAATTCTCCCTTCGTTTTGTACTTCTCATGTTTGAGCTGGAGGCACAGAACATTTTAGAGGCTACTTCCAGTTCACTCACTGAAATAAGTGGGAGTCTTTCTGGTGAATTCTTTAGTTTTGGATTGGACTGACTACTGTGCAGTACGTTTAACAAAAAGAGCTTAAAAGGTGTCTCCTTCTATTACAAGACTCAAGATATAGAAATGTTTTCTAACAGTTAGCATTGTAATTGCTGAGGCATTTGAAGGTTAGCTAGAGCACTAAAGGCAATGCATATGTACGTAACTTAAGAACCTGATCCTGTAAAAGTATGGTGACATTTTCAGCTGAAAGCTATATCTTTGGCTTACATACAAATGTTGCAGGTTTTAAGCAAATATCCCTTACTAGTTGGTTTATTAGACAAAGATTACAACTCACAGAAGTGTCAAAACTCACAGAGTTTTTCTGGGCTTTGCATATGACCAGCTGTGAGGCACTCGATCATCTTCAGCATTTCTTGTAATTCAAAATTGAGCGCCTAAATGAAAAGACTGAAATTCAGGTGCTTAGAGTTATGGATTATCATGAAACACACACCGTCTCCCTGGGTCTGCATTTCCACTTCTGTAGAAGTGGGACCACTTCTTAACTCTACAGAAAGAAAAGTTTCATAAAACATTGTGTGAGACTTCAACTGTTGTAGAAAAACTTAGAAGATACTATTAGAAGATACTATTTTGTTCACAGATGCATTTTCATCAAAACTTTGCTCTCATGCTATGACGTAGGCAGCTACATCGATACACCCAGTAAGTTTTAGAAGAGTTATGGATTCTTATTACACATTTATTTAATGGTGGAGAGAGAAGATAGGAGATATGATTTGTCTTTTGTACATTTAATATTTGGTTAACAAATACATGGAGAAAAAATCCTATTTTAGTAAGCTCCTGGCTAAATATTTAAACAGTAAGATATTAATTCAAGAGCAATTTTTAAGTTACTATCCATCTTATTTCTGTAAGATGTCTCATAAGAATTATAGTGTTGAAACCTGAAATATTTATTGAAGCAACAGTATGTTTTTGCTTGGGTAACAACTCAGTAATGACTTCAGCATATAATTCACATTATTTAAGTCATATGCAACATCCATATTTTAAACAGTAAGTCAGCTTCTTCAAATTGTATCAACACTGTGTTGTATAACCTTGTGGTAGGAATAGAAGCATTTTTTCTTTTTGAAGCTACTATTTAAATTTTCACCAGAGAAAGAGAAAGTAGCAATTTATCCATGGAAATGTTTCTGAATATTACAAAATAACCATTATTTATGGTTAACTGCATCCAGAACCTTTTCTAAACTTGATGTGAACTTGTACAATTCTTCCAAGGAATGTTTTTAGTCAATCTTGTATGACATCCGCAGCCATAATCTGAAGAAAGTAGAGTAACTGGATACCGGTATTTAGTACCAGGAGGATGTACTCTGTCTCTTACGATTTATCAATTATGTTTATAGGACCTCAGTAACCAATGAGTACAATGAAGAGACTGCATTCATGAAAAATGGGCCTTTTAAACTGTAATGCTGAACGGCTGGGCTTACAGGCAGCCAGATAAGTGAAGAACTGAATGAAGATTAAAGAGCTTTCAGTTATGATGTATAATTACTAAGAAACTCTGTGCAAGTTAAAACCATGAAAAAGTTACAATCTACTCTGTTTTTCACTCATTGAAAGAAAATATGCTGCATCTTTGTTGTATCAAAATCAAAGCCCAGATCTTTTTAGTTCAGGATGAGAATTTAGACAAAAAAAGAACTGACTCTTACATCTATGGAGAAGACTGAAGGCACTGCTCAATACTGTTAACAGGAATAGACACGTTATTTTGAGTGTGCCTTTTTCCTGGACCTAGGTTAAAAAATATATTTAAATATATATATATATATATATATTCAGATGCTCTTTAGAGTTACATCAATGACACAAGGAAAGATAATGTTCCTGAAAAAAAAAAAAAAAAGAGAGAGAAAGAAAAAAAAGAGGGGGATTACATCAGGCTTTCATTTTTAAAATGACCATGATTTCATCACTCTGTGGTTGGCTAGACAGATCGCTAACATTTTTGGTAATTAACACTGTTTTTGTCACTTTGTGAAATTGTTTGCAAATCTATATTTACATAATTGCTTCTCCAAACTGCAACAGAATCTGGCACAGGCATGCGTCATGGAACAAGTTGTTTTTAGACCTGCTCATTGTCTAACCTCTCTGATTGTAGAGAAATACAAGGTTTTACCTTCATCATCTTAATTAGCTGACCCATGTTGTGTTTTTTACATGCTTGAAAACAATTAGCTTCTGCTTCCTAGTAACCAATCTTTAACTTTAAAACCGACATACACATTGCAAAAGAGATTTCATCGCGCTTCAGAATAACATCCATCTGAATATTTAGTTGTTTTCTACTCTTCTTCATAACAGTAAATCTATGCCTGTGCAAAGTCAATGGACCAAGACAATAATCCTGGCCCTACCGAAATCTGCCTTTATGGCATTAAATCAAGGATCAAGGTATTAATTAGTTGCTCAGCTTTACTCTTACTTACATAATGACTGCATTTTTATTTGAAGAGACACACTCTGCAGTGAGGTATTATATATTTATGGCATTGAGCTTCAGCCAATGCTCATGCCCTCAATGGCCTGGAGACAAGTGCTCTGAAGCCCTGGACCCCACAGTGAGACCGCTGACATGGAAAATACGGCCTTTGAAAGATCAAAGTTATCTTGTCTAGGAAATTAGCCACAGTCTCTTATTACGAGTGTGAGCTTTTCATGTTTCCATTTTAAAATCTGTTGTGAATGTTGAAATCATGTTTTCCTTTCAGCCCTAATATTTTCTTTAAAGCAGCTATAGGAAGGAAATTTGAGTCTGTGCCTACTGCTTTCTATGTGAATAGAATATTAAACTGGGGGAGGATAAGGTCACCAGGAAAAAAAAAAAAAAAAGAAAAAAAAGGACATTATAAGAAAGAAAGAAAAAAAAAACCACGTTATCAGTCTTTCTGTTAGTAACAGTCATATGGCACTAAAGTTAACCCACCCTCATGAGTTGTCACTGATGTCTGCATCACATTTCTAATCATATCTCAGCCTTACAAATCCCTGG
The DNA here is from genome assembly GCF_013377495.2 of Cygnus atratus. NCBI lineage: Eukaryota > Metazoa > Chordata > Aves > Anseriformes > Anatidae > Cygnus > Cygnus atratus. Next base: position 177,204,856 of record NC_066362.1, on the reverse strand, counting down.
CAGTCTTTGCACTGCCACTAACAGAAGACGCTTTAATCCCCTTAGCAGTCTGCTAAGTTTTGATTGCTGCTTCTTTTTGATGGCAGTGTGCCATAGATTTACCTTTACCCAAGAGAGTTTTCAATGTATGGAAATCCTTCAGCGGACAGCAAGAGGTTTGTCGGTGTTTCTGTGCTGTAAGAGCTCATCATCCCTTCCCCACCACTCTTATGCATCTTTTTCTGGAATTCCTGGAAAGTCTGAAGTGACCGCAGATTACCAGACCCAGCACAGCCTGTTTGCCCTGCTCCTCCCACCATATGGAAAATCATATATGATGAGACCTGAGCATACGGCAAACCAGGAAGCATATTTGTAGCTGTCACGTTGTTATTAAACATTTTCTCCATCACCAGCTGCAGAGGCCCCAGAAGAAAGGCCGCTGAGTGCCTTTCAAACTACACGTCTGTTTGTTTATTTGTTCAACGTGTTCAACTTATGTCAGCTGTTCGGAGAGCTTTCTCAAACCACTTAAGCAATGGTCAGCCTGCTTCCCGAAACTAGTCCCACGGCCGGCACTGATGCGGGCATGTATCAGAAATTTGTCTTAAAACAAGCCAAGTAAATAATTACAGTTCAGTATAAATTACAGAGAAACTCCTCTTCTAAGGCTTATCATTCTTCCACTGCCTTCCATTCCTTTGGCTTTATCTGGGAAGGAAAACATGGGGAGGTGGTAAGGACAAGGAAAGGGGTTATTTTGAGGGGCATGAATCAGCCATTCACAGGCCCTCTAATAAATGCACTTCAGGTAAAAATAGTTTTAATTTCTTCTTTGTAGTTGGTTACACTAAATTCATACCTGTACTGACAGATATCTAGCCACCTCACATGGAAAATGGGAGATTGAAAACCAAAGACGCCAAAACACGCCAAAAGAAGAAACGCGATTGGAAAGATGGAAGGTAAATATGAATGTTTCACTAAGGGCTCAAGCCTGTTGCCCACACATAGATATTTACAGATATTTGAGGTTCGCTGCAGTCTCTTTGCCTGGACTGCATCTGCTGGCCCATGGCTCCCCCGTAGACTTTGTGTCCTACTCCTCAGCCCCCCTTGGATGTCTCAGACACCACAGGGCATCTATGTTTAGGAGGCTGAATCCCTAAGCCACAAGTGTTTGATATTCAGGTCCAGACTGTAGACACCTAAATATACTTTCTAAATGTGAATGTCTTCATGTGATCCAGGTGTCTGAGCTCCTGTTATAGCTGGTGGAGACTAGTGAATAGGGGCAGAGGAGTTTGCAGAGCTATTCTGATCTCCCTAAAACAGATCCCATGTCTGGCCCTCCTGACCACGTGGATGGGGCTGACCAGCTCACTCTTACCGTTGCAGCAGCTTGACTCCTGGCTGAGAGGTCAGTACTTAGACCCTGGCTGTAAGTGTCTACAATCAATAACTGGACCCCATCCCAAAAAAAATGTCAATTGTTGTGAGCAGCTGTTAATGACAAGGAACCATACTGTCTCGGTCTTTTCTGACGTTCAGAGACATTGATTTTGATGAGCTGGGCCTTTCATGAGGTCTCTGGAAGTACTCTCTGACAATTATGTACCTGGATAGCTTTCTGGTATGCCATAGAAGTAAAGCATGGCTGTTCTGCATTGAGGGGCAAAGGGGCTGTGAAGGGACAAGGTGTCCACCTTCTGCTGAAAGACCCTCAAGTGAAACATGGCCATGCCAACAGAGAGGAAGCTCCCTGTACGATTGGGTGGTACAGTTCCATCGGTCTTCACTTAGGCTGCCCTTAACAAAGGATTATAGACCTGGCACTGCTGATTAAAAGTGTTCTTTTAATATGTGCAGAGATTTTAAAAATCTCAGAGATTTTCTAAAAGAACTTAAACTCTGTGGAGAGCTCTGCATTTTTTCTGCCACAGAGAAAAAAAAAAAAAAAAAAAAGACTACTCAAGTTTTCCTCTCAATATAGCCATTTTCCAAGGTTCCTCAAAGGCATGGCCAGCAATCTAGTGCAATTCTTCATTTCTGCAGGGCCCCTGTGAAAAGCCGTATTAGGTCTATTAACAACACAACTAAAATCCTTTAGAGGGAGTTAACACGTTATGAAAGCAAACAGATACTGCATGTTTTCATACAGCTCCCCTTCCACAGGACCAGATAAGCTCCTTCTTCACTAACCTCCCACTGCTCTGCCACTCCTGAGAGACTCCTTTTTAAATACATCTGAGATGTATCAGAAGTTGAATTATTAGCCCATAAACCAAAGTGGAAAACGTTTACCACAAACTGAAAGAAATTCAAACCATATTCTCCTGTGTGCCCTGTGGGACAAGTTCTCCACATTAAAGAAGAGTAGAAAGTGAGATTAACTGCAGCTGAACAGCACAAAAAATGGGGGAAGGAAAAGAAAACATCCCCTTCTGCCTCTTCACTACTACATGGCATGAAGGCTTGCAGTTGAATGCTACAAGAATGCCAGTGGTTGACATTATATGTGCAGAGAGAAGAAACAGGGAAAGTAGCTTGGGAGAATGTTTTTTTCTTCATTTTACTTACTGGTTCATATGTCCATATAGCCACTTAAAACTAGTGTGAATACTAACATTCAATGTCTGCATATGGACAATAAAATACACCAAAAAATCACGGGAAATCTTCTGAAAATCTGAAATCCCATCACTCCACCAGTTGAAGGAAAAGCATTTCCATATCTGGGGAAAAAAAAAAAAAAAGATACAATTTTCTCTCTGTATACATACTTTAAAAGTTTCTTAGATACTGGTTCTTGTGCTTCTGCCTTCCTTTACTGTGATGGACTTTTGTCTTGTAAATCCCTTTATCTCTTCTGCTAAATTTAAGACACTTTTCACCTAACTGGACAATATCCCCAACACTTACCTACTTAATCTATTTCTCTGTTGTTTTTGTTGGTTTTTTTTGTTTGTTTGTTTGTTTTTGATTTTGATTTTGATTAAAGTAACTTAAATGAAAAGTTTGCAAAAGTTTTATAATGGGGAAAGGTTTTATTATTATTATTATTATTATTATTATTATTATTATTATTATTATTATTAATTCCACTGCCTTTAAAATATCTTAAACTTCACATTTGAAAATGCAACACCCACAGGAGAAAATAGCTAAGGATGAAAATTTTTAGAAGCAAATAAAAAATATAACTGGAGTAGAGCCACTTTGCCAGCCCAGTAGGCTGTAAATCAGTTGTTGCCATTATCACTTCTACTATGAAAACTATTCTCTAATGTACTCAAACAAAAAAGCAAACACACAACCCTGAATATAAATGACAGGACAAATGGCCCCAAAATCAAATTCACAATATGATTTGCCCAAATTTTCCAGGACAAAATTGCTTGATATAAATTTAACTTTCTTCAAAAGTATGCCAACACACAGAGAATCCCATGGCCATTGGATGGGTTGCTTTGGCTTTTATTTATCTTAATAAGTAATTCAGTCTATTAGTAGAGATTTTTTTTTTAAATGATGCCTGTTTTAAGATGACCTTTTTGCCCTGAGCAGGGTATCCCAGATGGATGTGACTTGGGTACAGGAGGAGAACAGGATCATATGATGCCAGCGCAATGCTGGAACACCTCAGTACTGGGCAGCTTGTAGGTACAGCACAAGGGAAGTCTCTGCAGAAAGGCTGTAGATATTTTTTTCATTCAATACCCTAGCTTCCAGAAGCAGGTGTAGAAGCACTCTATGGAGTACCCATACTATGGCACTGCTTTGAGTTTTCATTTGTCAGGCTGGGATCACAGACAGGACACCAATTTCTACCACCATTCACTGAGAAAGTGCACAGACAGACTCTGAATTAGTTTTTAGCAGCAAATACTTTTTTTCACCTCCCTAAAATGAATTGTCCAAAGTACTGAAAATTTGGTCTTCCTCAGAATCCAGGGAAAAAGCCCGTATGTTTCAAGTTGATTCAAATTCCTTGTTTAGTCAGTACAGAAGACCCCCACAATTTTCAGAATGAAGCTCCCACTGAAAATAAATAAATAAATGTATTAATAAATTAAATATAAATAAAATAAATATAAATAAATAAATAGAATATCACATTGAATATCTAGGCAATTAATATTTATTTTGATGCTACATTTCTTTTAGCATGTGGTTTCCAGAACTGCCTGTTTCCGTATTCGTTCTGGTGAGAGCAGCCCTGAGGAGAAGGACCTTGGGGTGTTGGTTGATGAGAAACTCACCATGAGCTGGCAATGTGCGCTTGTAGCCCAGAAACCAGCTGTATCCTGGTCTGCATCAAAGGAAGTGTGGCCAGCAGGGTGAGGGAGGGGATTCTCCCCCTCTACTCTGCTCTCTTGAGACCCCAGCTGGAGTTCTTCATGAAGGTTTGGGGCCCCCAGCATAAGAAAGATGCGGACCTACTAGAGTGAGTCCAGAGGAGGGCCACAAAGATGATCAAGGGGCTGGAACACCTCTCCTGTGAAGACAGGCTGAGGGAGTTGTTGTTGTTCAGCTTGGAGAAAAGAAGGCTCCAGGGAGACCTTACAGCGGCTTTCCAGTGCCAGAAGGGGGCCAACAGGAGAGCTGGGGAGGGACTCTTTGTCAGGGAGTGTAGTGATAGGATAAGGGATAATGGCTTTCAACTAAAAGAGGGTAGGTTTGGTTTAGATATAAGGAAGAAGTTCTTCACTGTGAGGTTGGTGAGGCAGTGGCACAGGTTGCCCAGAGAAGCTGTGGCTGCCCCATCCCTGGAGGCGTTCAAGGCCAGGCTGGATGGGGCTTTGGGCAACCTGGTCTGGTGGGAGGTGTCCCTGCCCATGGCAGGGGGGTTACAACTAGATGATCTTTAAGGTCCCGTCCAAACCAAACCATTCCATGCTTCTATGATTCTAAAATACCACATGTAGCATTCAGCAAGGGAGACATTGATGCACTACTATTAAACCGGAAGATGAATGTGCACTCTGCGTATTTTGCTGCTTCTGTTTCAACACTCTGCTCATGCTTACTGAAAGTACGCAGATTTCTGCCTATATTTTCAAAATACTAAAAGCCTCATACAAGGAATTTGCACTTCATTTCTGACAATCGACTACCTTAGTGTGCATACCTGCCAGCACATTTTCCAGCACACAGATGCAAACATGGACAATTAAATGTGTCTATGCCATGGGATACTGTCTCCTTTTGTACCAACAGAGAGGCCTCTAATTCTTCCTAGGAAATACTGATAAATATCTCAAATAATTTTTAGACATGCTTAAACCTATCAGAAGAACCAGAAAATGAAAAGGAAAAGCTTTCTAAGGAAACAGGATTTGAGTATTCTCAAGTATGTTGCATATTGCTTAAAAATATAACTTTTTATATTAAAAAAATATATCATTCAAAGCACCTCTGCTAATAGTTTGCTGCCTGGTTTGAGGCTGTTTAACCTTAAGGTGTGGCAGGCTCTGGAAACTTACTGTGACTCACTGAGTAATAACCAGCTACAACATAAAACATCAGCCTACACACAATTTTCCAACCTCATTCTGTAAATCTTTCACTTGAAAAGAAAAATAAAACAATTATCTCATTTAGTATGTTTTTAATCTTTATTACAAAAAGTAATATACTTAGGGATATTATTCTTTCTTGAAAACACATTAAAATATTAAAGAAAATTGAATATATATCCTTAAAGAGCTTATTTGAAAATCTACAATCCATTTCTTCATCTAAAATGTATTTTAAAGTGACATATGACAGCTACAATATTACATGCAAGCATATACAGCTTGGAAAAAGAAACTTTGCAATATCTATTACATTATTATTAATAACAAAAAAAAAAAAAGTTGACACTGATTTTCAATATATATATAAACATATATGTATATATTATTTTCATCCTTCCAGACAGGATAAGAGTTATACTCAGCCTTCATGTGAATAATCTTTGTTCACAGAAATACTCCAAGTGACTCCAGATCAAGGACCAAATGAAGGATGCTGTAAGTCCTTTATAGCCTCATCTCACCTAAGCTTCCTTTTCCCAAAAGAAAACCAAAATGTTTGAGAAGACAGAACAGACACAGGAAAGGCAATATCCCACCCCCAAATGGAGTCAGAAAGTAGCTGGATGCACACCTGCATCTGGGAACAGCAAAATGCTCCTACAGTTCAAGACTTAGCATGGCTATACACATAGATACATATCCCTGAGTGAGTATGGATCCCAAGGCTAGCCACAGCTACAAGTGTTTCCTGTCTACCAGAATGAAGATAGATAGATATGACCTTCAGGATGTGACCTTTTCGCTTGCACCTGCTCCAAATGCCTTTGCCAAGGAAGATACGGTTGTTCAAAGGCAAGAGGAGATGGATCAGGTGGGGAACAGCTCCGTAGTTGATGGCACACGCACTCAAAAAGGACTAGAGAAATGATGAATGGATGTCTTCAAAACACAAAGCATTTTGGCAGCACTGAAGCAACCCATCCTCCTGAGGACTAAACTTTTAGGAGCAACTGTGAAGCTTTAATTTTGCTTTTCTCTGTGTCTTTGGCTACCACAAAATATACTTATTTTGAAAGTCTTTGGTCTATAATACACTGTAGGATTCTTTAGTCTCTTTCCAGACACCAGGATGAATGATGAATTTCCAGTTCTCACCCTTTGCTCTCTCCTCTTCCATCATGCTAATCAAGGATGTAGATGGACAGGTGTGGTAAGAGAGCTTTCAGAAAGCAGCCATCCCTCTCTCGGCTCAGTGTTCTTGGCTGACAAGCCTTTGATCCTTCTGTTGGATGGCTTCTTCTGTCAGATAACATGAAATGGAAGGGATTCATCAGTGGCAGAGGAAAAATGCAGAGTTCACAAAGTTGAACTTCTTTTAAAAAATAGGAGATTTTTAAGTCCAACATCAACTGCCTAATTTTGGTAGGAAGCATGAGGTTACTCCAAAGAGAAGAGGCAGTGAACCATGTATTTGCGGCATTCAGATTGGTGATATAAACATGTAACTCCAAAACAGGAATAATTTGCAGTGCCAAAAACTACAGAATTATGTGCAATCCAGACAATGGATGGAGGTGCCCAGGCACAGCAGGCTGATCATTTCTGGTGACTGCCCCATTATATGCCAAGTGTCCAGGTAAGGTTCTGTTGGAGTCTATCCATTTTTAGAAAGAGGTGTATATATATGCATATGTATATGTTTATATATATGTATATGTTTATATACATATATATTATATATATACTTTGTTATACAAAGTTTGCCAATGTACAGAAGGGTAAGTATTAAATACGCTAAATAGTCAGTGATCCTTTGATTCTTTCAGAATCAATGTTCTTTGGTTCTTGTTTCTGTCTCAAAAATCACCATGTTTTTTCCAGCTGTGTGCTAAAATCACAAGCGAAATTGCATGCCTAATTTAACAAAATAAGCAGTGCCTTTGCATGTGTGATCCCGGTGACTGCATGTGCAGAACCCCTAAAGCGGCTGCGAGGCCACAAAAGCAGTCAGCCTATGCCTGTAATTACTTCAACAACACAAACACATTCTGTGCAAACCATATTTTGCCCTTTGGTATTTACTGTGTGAGTACTAAATGATAAAAGAAATGCAGAAACAGAAAACACAGTAGTTTTCCAAGCCTGTGGGATAATTCACATAAGGGTTTGGAGGATTCGACCCCAAATGCAGGAAACAATGTTCTGTTTTGTTTTTAAATTAAAAAAAAAAAAAAAAGTAAAAATTCTAAATTTATAGATGACATGTTTTTTTTTTCACTCTGCAGCATCTCACACAAATTCTGTTTGTGGCCATCTTGAACGCCCACAGCTCCAGAGACACTGTAATTACCCCACCCCATGTGATGCAGCATGTGCCTTCCTCTGCCAAATGATAAATATCTCTTCCATACAGCACTTTCCTGGCTCTATAATCCACATGCAGTAATGCCCATGCACTAGGAATACAACTGGCCAATCCAATACGAAAGCAATTAATTTGGATGAGCTGCATGCTTTTAATTTCCTAAGTATATTTAATATAAATCTTAGACAAGCGCCATAAGAAATAAAGCTAATCTGTTCCTACATGTACCTATAAAATTCCTCATTTGTGCTTGCTAGAGGCAAGAACGTCACATAAACTGCACATTCAGTTACAACAGTATTAAAATAACACTATTAATACACTAAAAGTAATTAAAAATTAACCTCCCTAGACTATAGGCAAATGCTTAAGAGAATCAAATATGTAGTCAAACCAAAAATTGCTTTGTCAAAACATGATGAGCTCCAAGGATTTAATGGCACTGATCACAAGGATGGGAAACAAGTCCCCAAGAGTCCTCCTTTCTTGAGCCAAGGAAAATACAGAAAACAACAAATTGCAGCTACAATACGAAATCAAGAAATATAAAAGAGACCACACAAATATTTACCACTGGGTTTGAAGGACAGCCCTTGGAGATGACTATCAAACAGGGAAAAGTCCGCCCCCCAAAATCCCTTGAGTCTGAATTCTCTAACTCAGCAAGATTTCCAGTTCAATAGTGTAAATATTTTTAAGTGTAGTTAAAATACAAATACTTTTTTTTTTTTTGATAAATGCCATATAAATATGTCCTGCGAAATTAATAAATACATGTCTAAAAAAAGAATATCCCTTATGGTAAATCTGTGCAGCAGGCAGTAGATCACTTGGTATGTGTTGTTTGGATTTAGACATGCAATCTAAACTGGGCTCCACTGCTTACATAGATAAATTTTACTTAAGCATTTCAGACTATTCTTTATCAACATTTTAATTTAATGAAAAAATAAAAAGAGCTAAACAAAAATGTGAGTAATGTTACAGGCACATATTTGTGTTCCTAGCAATGGACAATGGGAGCAAAGTTATATCATGGATGTTAAATACATCTATGCAATCTCAGTCACAGAGCAATGAGCTGATTTTTTGCACATCACTTTAAATTTGTGAGATGCAACCTGCAAAATATCAAGTGATATTTTTTAATAAAATAAGACTTTAAAATTTAAGAATAATTATATCACACTCATAACTGTACACACAAATACGTACAAACAGAGAAAATGCCCAGTTTAGGAACATGTAGTTGTATCTTTGCTCATATCTGAGAATATGATTTTTTCAAATACCCAATTGCTGACTGAGAACTGGCAGAAACATTAACCATTTCTTTCGCAACTTTTGAAACATTATATTGTATTTTTTCTTTCTCAAAAGGGCATCTTTCAAAATCTAGAAAGAAATTGTGTGACTACTTAGAAAGCAAAAAGTGTGTGTAGCATATGAAATGTTCACATGGATGCCAAATTATTCATTTATTCAAATGTTTGTGTTTAACTGGTAAGCAAAAAAGAAGAAGAAGAAAAATGGCATTCTTTGCCCAAGCTTCCTCTGGATGCACATTCGTGTTTCGAATGCTTGTTTTGAAAAGCTGTCCATAAATCCCGTCCAAGTGGCATTGTGGCTCAAGGGTTCCTAGAAGTAAGAGATAACAAAACACTCCTTAGATCACCCAGTTCATCTCACTGCTAATGTCAGACAAAATAACAACAAAATAACAACTCTTACTGCCAGGAAGTTTCTCTTCCCAGCGTCCAATGGCATTTTCCTCCACTGTTTCACTCCACTGCGTCTGTCTCATGCAGTATCTTGAATTATCCTCTCCTTTTACGATATTCTACGCTGTAGTCACGCTGCTCTCAGTGTAAAGCCACCAGGCACTAGGCACCCTTTGGTGAAATAAGGCTACTGTTAACCTCAGACATTCAAGAATCACAAGGCAGGACCCCAAAATAACAAAGCCTTTAAAAAAAAAAAAATCAAATCTTTAAAATTATGCATTTGAGTTCTTTTTATTCAACCTTTCGGCTTTCAGGCTGTTGAGGTTCACCGTCTAAAATGTTTGTTTTCTGCTGGGCTTTTCTATGTGTTTGTTTTCATCTTTATGTAAGTAAAAGCTTTGATTCTGTGCATTTATTTGGTTGAAGGACTAGAGTTACAAGGGCAGAAAGAGATTTTGAGATCAGCAAAATAGTAGTGAGTTTTGGGAGTATCGTACCCTTTTCCTGCATTGCCCCCAGTACTTCTGGATTTAATGAGAAATAATGCCCTGGCAGACAAAAGGACAAAGTTCCTGACTGCCGCCATAGACTCGCCCCCTTCCCCTGCATTTCGAAGACTCACAGTTGCTGCAAACCTGATTTCCTGGGAGTTTTCTACATCTGAGGAGGGAGTGAGGAGGTGGCTGCCGATGAGTTGCTGGAGGCACCGTCTAGGTCCTTCTCTGCGCAGTTCAGATTTCTCTAAACTGGAAGAGTCACTTGAGCCCACATCTGCCCCATCCCAGGCTCTGCATCAGCCACTGGTCTCTAGACCATAGCCAACCACCTCCCATTTTTAGGGAAGACTTTTATTTTTCTGTGAGTGCGGAATGGAAACAACAATTGAAACCTCAGAGGTTGCCACATCGTGAATTTCTCTGGCAGCTCTGGTCATATGTGAACTTTAAAAGAGCCTTTAATAGTCTTGAATCCAAAAATATTCCCATGAATTCTGACTTTCATCTGCAATGGTCAATGGTTTCCATGAATTGCAGCGTAGGGGTTGTCTGTCCATAGAAAGATTGCTTCCCGCTTTCCCAGACCTTTGAAGGAAGAACCAAAGGAGCTGCCTCTGAGGAGGTTTGCCATCTCTGCTGGTTTCCAATGAATGGAAATCCTATCCCACTGTCTCATTTAAGATGACTCTTCCCCCTTTTCCATGAGCCTTCCCAACACAGGAAGGAAAAGCTAGCAGAAAATCACGTCTGGATGCTATCCTGATCCAGGAGTGTCGGCTGGGTGGCAGAAAAGAGGAACAGAGAGGAGACAGGGAAATAGCTGGGTAAGAGGGAACAGGGCTGGTAGGGATGTGTGAAGCAAGAAAAGCGAGAGCACGAGGGAAAGTGGCTGGAGTCCCAACAAGAAGCAAGAGGAACTGCTTGGTAGGGATGGTGCAGTGTAGCCACAGCAGCTGAGCAGTGAAAGAGCAATGTAGGAAGAAATGACAGATTTACAGTCATAATTACTAGCCGCGAATAAGATCTTCTTTCCTAGAGAGCTGATGAGATGTCCAGACTGGTGTGGATGTGTTTCCCAAGCAATCTGTAGGTAGGGAGAACAACAACAGGACACTTTTATTCATTTACTTCTAATACCCTGCATTTTTAGTTCATAATCCCTGAACATCTGCAGGAGGTAACAAGGTAATAACAAGACTGAGGATGCCTAAATGGCAGTTTCAGTCTGTTTAAAATACCTCCATGCCAGCTGCTTGTCAGAAGAGCCCTCAAATGTCCCAGAAGGAAATGTTTCTGAATCAAGAAAGACAGAAGGAAAACAGGCATTTCTCTTAGTGGGGAATAAATGTATCTCAAACTTTTAGAACTACTATCTGGGTCCTGGGACTATGCTATGGGATCCCAGGGTCCAGAAAAGCTCTGTTATAAAAGACAATATGAAAGTTCTATTTTAAAATATTAATCAGAGATACCCAATACAAAGAGGTGGCAAGGATCATATTTTGCTGAATGCAAAAAACATCCTTTCTTCGTAACCAAAAATTGAGTGTTGATAAACTATCACTGAGCACAGGAAAAATCTACTGTGGCTAGTGTTTCACCTGGGAATTTCCTTAAGTCCAGAAAGAGAGTGACCACTGAGGCTCATGTAATGACTTTTTACTATTCTCCACTTTTTGTTAGTTAGAATAGATTAAATCAAGCTAGGAAATTGCACTTCCTTGCATCAGAAAACCTCACTCACATACCAAGATGTCAGAGCGCATCAGAAAACCCTAAATTGCGCAAAACCACAAGTGGCCTACTGCGTTTTATATTTTTACTACGATGAATTAATACGTCGTGGTTTTCTCTATTTGTTTCCTGTTCAGTATTGTCTTAAAAAAATAATAACTTGTTTACTTATATTACTGGAGGGAATGATCTTGATTCCACCCTCAACAGAATTTGAAGGGCAATAATAGCTTAGAGCATGTAGTCAAGCAGCAGTATCCTTCTCAAGCAAATCTATTCCTTTCACTTGCCTGCAGTTAAAGAAAGAAGCAAAAGAGTCAGAATTTTCCCCACCATTTTTTTTTCTGTAGCATACATCAGCCTTTCATGGCATTTGAATCCTTCTCAGGATTCAATTTAACTCAAGTTGATCCAGGGAGATCACTGGAAATATCTCAGCAAAGGTGGCTAGCTGTGGTTTGCTGCTGGTGTGCTCCAAGCTTCTAGAAACAATGAAATGTGAGTCATCAGTAAGTGATGTGGGACTTTTCCCCTCTTAGAATATCGGTTGTTATTCTGCAATTTGATTTATGCTCCTGCACTTCTAACATTAGGAACTACCCAAGCAATGGGAGGGCTTTCAAGAGAAGATGCCATTCTTAGCTGGTTATCCTGTGTTAGAAAGCAGGTACAGTAAGATGGGATCACAAACTTTTCTGAGAAGAGGATTTATCCTCCTACATGCATGGAAAAAATGACTTTGTGAGAGCACATGCTCACCCTTCTCCATATTACAAGTAAAACTGCTTGTGAATGAGTGCATATGACATTGAGTCAGGAAGACACTTTTAACAAGGAACTGTGTATTTCTGGTTTTATAGCATCATTTTTCTAAGCTGAAGCACAATTTAAGTGTAATGACTTCCCATTTATTTGGAAATTCTGATTATTATTTTTTTCAGAATAATTTAAAAATATATATAAGGGAGGAGGAAATCAAGTAAAACCATCCCGTTGTTAAAGTACTGAGTGGTGCATTTTCATCTTCAAGTCTGAAAAGAACTACCCTTATCATCCTTAGGTAGGCTGGGCTCACCGCTCAGCAACCAAGTTCAAATTTATCAGCAAAACCTATAAATTCATGGCCATGGGAGTCATGTTTCTGTAGAATGTGGGAGGATTATGCTGAGTCCTAGATGAGTGGCAGATATCCCACTGCAGTGTCACAGCTGTGGTTTTGGACTTTTTGAAGCAGCGTGGAGTCCCACAGCTCCTGACTTACCCTCTGCTCAACCAGGGTGCTTCTGGAACCCTCACCCAAAGACTCCATCCCAATCCTAATTTCCTTTTGATAAAATGTTCTTTTAACTCTTAGAAGTGCATGGGTCACTTCAAACTATTCCTTCATATATGCAGAATTCAGAAGTATATCAGACATAAAGTTTTAAAAGCACAACAAAGTTTTAAATGGCCAGTCACTCAGACATCTGTACATCCTTCAGCCAAACGTCTGCTCTGGTACCACCAGATAACTCAGCTTTTGGCAAGCAGTGAGCAAACTGTTTCACATATGTAGTCATATTCATACTCTTCTTGCTATTATTCCTCTAATATCCAATCCACTGGTGACTGTTTAGTTCACCTACTTACTGTGTCTTACCGTGAGCAAAGTTTATAGGCTGAGGGCTGCTTTTTCATCTCACGTGTACAAAGCACATGGCAAAATGAGGTCCTGTCTTGATGGCAGCTACCGTATGTTACAAATAATAGCAAAAATATAACTGTTGCTACTATTTGACATGACCTATTTCCAGATAGGAAATGGTCTATCATAGCGTAATTGAGAAGATAACCCATTATTAACTCCTGTCTCCTAAAGTTCCAAGAAGGCTGATTATATGGTTCACCATGAAACACTGCAATTTCACTAACATATTTGTTGGAAGCAATTATAATCTATACAGTACTTCATAGATCTTGGACTACAATAGTTTTAAATGGAGTAAATGGCTTGTATGCCCCAATCTCAAATGAAATGTGACACTATTATATCTTTGGAGGTTACCAGCAAATCTCTTTCTCCTGGGTAAACAAAGAAAATCATGACTAGGAGAGAAAAAGAAAATATTTTGAAAACTTGTGAGCCCAGATTCTCTCTGTCAACAGCTGTGCAGACACTGGGGTTGACTTGTTGCCAGAGTCAGCACACTCGCTAAAAGTCTCACGTTCTGCAGGCAGCAGCTTCATGACTAAAAAAAAAAAAAAAAAAAGGAAAAAATGCTTCCCTTCTTTGCCTCCTTCAGCAGACTACCCCAGCCTGCAAAGCAGCCAATCTGAGTGTTTGCAACAGCAATTTGCAAAGCTTTCACTCATTAAAAACTTTGCCAGAGCTTTATTCCATGACCTGAATGACTGGCTGCCTGCCTGCCTTTTCCCGGACTGGTGAGGGAAAGATGGAGAGGTGACACTCTGTTATCCTGGTGTCTTAAAAAGGCAAAATGAGGGGTTTTCACCTCTCAGCCAGACAAGGCTACAACAAGAACTGCTGACCTGGCACCTGGGTTCACTTCAGGAGGTGCCATTCCTGATGTAGCAGGCAGTGCAATCCCTGGCAATGGACACTGAGGAGCCTGGTGCTGCATGCCAAGGACACAAAAAATGGCAGTGCTTGAGACAGCTGATGGTACTGGCTGTTTGCCATAGCCCCAAGAGGAGGCTAAGCACCTGAAAGCGGGACAGCTTCTCAGCCATGACCTTGGGGCAGCTTCTGAAAGGCTGCCCTGGGGTGTTGCACAAGCTGTTCTGCATGAACCCCCACCAGCTTAGTACACTCATGAGGCTACCTGGTTATATTTCTGTCCTCCCTCCCCTTGACATCTCTTTCCCCAGCTTCCACAGTCCTGGCTGTGCACTAGCATTGACCAGGAGGTCTGGGAGAGCAGCAGGATCATAGTTTTGGCGTGGCAAAGAGACTGTCTGGAAGCAAAGTACATGTCCTGACTTCCCACTCCTGACTAGCACCAGGAAAAGAGAAAGGAGCGTGCCCAGCACAGCTCCCAGGAGAGAAGTTGGACCTCAGGAAAGGATTTATCACTGCACCCCAAGCACATGGAGCAGCCATTGCAATCAGTTGATACATGCTTGTTGAGATAAACAGGTTTCAAGTGTTATTGTTGTGCGTAGCTCATTGCCACCCAACTGAAGATCTGTTGGTTTAGCCTTCCAACCAAGCACCTTCTGTTCATGTTATGCAAAATAATATGGCTTTATAAATAAAAACAAACATGACTGTGATTGAGGGGGGCTAAGGCACCCCAGCATTCCTCCTGACAAGGTGAAAATGGCTCCCCAAACATCATGTTTGTTCCTGGACCACAGGTGGAGGCCTGTAACTCCATAACACAGATGTTCAAGGCACCCACCTCAGGATATGGGTTCTTCTGAGGGCCAAAAGCTTACAGGCATCTACATCCCTTTCTCCTTCCAGCTCTTAATGCCTCCCCAGCAAGGTGGCCTCCTTTTTTCCCCAGATGTCGGGAAGCTAGGGGTTTCTGCTAATAAGCCATGGATGGGGATGAGGAAGTACCTAAAGAGATGACGTCTGCTCCCCTCTTGGTGTAAACAAATAAAAAATGTTCTTCTTTCTCCACCAGGTTACAGTCTTGTAGACCATTTCCCAAATGCAGCAAACAAAAGCCAAACAAAGTCACTTGTCATGCCTCTTCCCGCTTGTCCTCGGAAAGGTGAGCTGCGTGTGCACCATGGGGCAGAGCCGGCTAAGAGGAAGCACAGGGAGGATGTGATGTACCACAGACAGACCAGGGAGTTTTGGTGGTTTAGATACATACCTCTGTCATCAGTTCTTAGCAGAAAATGATAGTCAGAAGACCAAAGTACCTGTCATTTAGAGAAACTCAAAGGTCCTCAAAATAACATAGGTTTTGTCTCTAATAATATTGTACTGAGGAAATCCATTATCTTATTTACAGCTTGTTTTTCGGGGTCAGAGCAGACACTGTGCTATATATTGTGAAATACAGGGTGTAATGTTGTAACAGGTTGGGTCACCGCTGTGGGTTTGTCATATCTAGTTTATCTGTACTCACCAAGTATAACAATCAGCTTGTAGGTTAGTGGAAGCCAGGCCAATGACAACTGACTTGCAGTATTTTAATAGTTCACAAAACTCTTCAAGAAAAGATCTTGACTTTAACAGAACACTGGTTAGAATGTGTTTGGCATGTTTCATCTGTCAAGGTGAAGAGCTAACCAACTTTATTGAACATATCTGCAAGGAACGGGTTGAATCCGTATCGAAACAAGATTCTCACGTTGTATCAACAGCTCTCGCCAGATATTGCCATTCACAAGCAAAGTGGCATTTTATAAGCACATCATCTCTGCCCAACAAGCAAGGCAGTGTTAGTTACACCACACAAGCTATCCCCCACTTTCTCAATTGCTTTCAGAGAAGGAAAAACAGCCACTCAGTGTGCCCTGCATCTCACCTAACTTTAGATCACTTCCATGTAGCAGTTAGCACTTAAGCTAGCCTCCTGCTAGTCATCCACCCCATTTTTCTGACCTACTTTACACATTACCGAGATGAGTATCTCCATAAAACTGCTTCTTCATTGACCGTAAAGGGAATCAGCAGTGATAAAGGTGACGAAGATCAGCATCAGATAGGAAATCTACTTAGAGCGACCAAGCTTCAACTGTTCAAAAGTTTGATGGCATCAGTTCTTGGCTATCTAATTTGTAGATAATACAAACAGAGAAAGTTCAGATGTTCTAATCCCAGCTTTTAATGGCAGTTTCTGAGTAGTCGGTTGGACCTGAAATTAAGTGATCAGATCTTTTGAAACCAAGGGGTTCCTTTAATAAGAATAATGCTACATGTCTCAGGCAGGACCATAGTACCCGTCAAAGGGCACAGGACTGTAGGTACAATAGTATAGGCAAAGTGGCACTAGTGGCACAAAGTGGCACTAGAGCTGGGTATGTAGCAGTAGGCTACACACGGGGTGAAAGAAGTCAGCCAAGTTAGAACAGCCACTGCAAAGCCTTGAAACCTTTCACAGCCTTCCAATGATTGTGACCAAATAGCCCTTTTTCCTGTTAAATTCTGTGTTTTTTTTTTCTTTTAACCAAAAGGCCCTGTTTTGTTGTTGCTGCTGCTATATGACACTATCTTGCTTTAAAAAACTCTAATGAGAAAAAAACTGACTACAAGAACATGCTGCAAACAGGCAAAAGGAAAAAGCATTGAACTGAAATTTCATGTGCAGTCTTCTTGACTGTTATGAATGAAAGTAGTTTTAAAGACTCTCTTAGGGACCATGTGGATAACTGTGTTTATTTGCCTGTCCAGGGAGAGAAAGAAAAACGAAGTCAGAATATATTCAATAACATCAAATTTTATATATTCATATATTCAATATATATTCAATATATATATATAATATATATATGTTCAATATATATTCATATATTCAATAACATCAACATTTGTGGTTTGATGGTTGGGCCTAAATATATTTGTCTGGTTTTCTTCACGCTCCGGTCCCTCGAATGAGGTTATCACCTGAGAAATTCACCTATTTCCACTTGAAAGCCCTTACATATACAGGGGGAGGAAAAACTGTGAGGGAATGGAGAAAAAGGAAAAAGTGAGTATAAAGCATTTGAAAATGTGAAGCCTAAACATGAGAAAGAAAATAAATAGGAATTGTTTGGGAAGCCTTATGATTTTTAAGAAAAATGTCTTAATTTGCTGGAGGCTGACTCAGGTCTTGAGGACATGGAGCAATTGCTTGTCACTAATAGTTTGACTGGGTCTTCCAGTCCTGAGGATTTTGTGGCTCCAGCCTTCTGCCAGGCCAAAGCTGAAGGTGTGCAACCCTGAGAAACATCTTTCCACATTAGCCAGCTTTTCTTTAAAAGTGATATCCATCAATGCTGTTAACTCAGAATGATCCCTTTGCTTTTACCCATGGTTGCTTTTAGCAGGTAAGTGAAAATTGGTGTGAGCTTACCTCATGCACTTGAAAAACGGGTACATCGAGGATGAAAAGTTTCCAGACTTCCTGTCACGTAGGACCACACACCAACACTGCCCTGAGGCGGCAGATACGTGGCATTTTTCTGAATTGCTGCCCACCTTCACCATTTGCTTTCAGTCTGAGCAAGTTTGACTGATATTGTGACTAGGCTGGTTTCAAGAAAAGGCAGAGTGGGACAGGGCAGGCAGCTAGGATAGGAACTGAGATACCTAGGTATTGAGTGTGAGAAGTCTGGTGGTAGCTCATGTCAAAGAAACCTTGTGCAGCCCATCTTTTGGATGCCACTTCGTGTTCCTCTGAACCCCCCCTGCCTGGCTATAGCTGTTTGGCACAGAGGCATCCTGGCATGGATGGGATGTGTTGCAAAGTGAGAAAAGAGCAACAGTGTGTTTAATGGTTGGCTAAGCGATATGTTCTTCCATCCATCTGGTTTACTGATAGCTGCCTCCAGGTGCATGGAAAAGTGCAGAACCATAAATCCCTGGTTTGCCACTCAGAGCCTCAAGGAAAATAATAACCCAGCACTCTCTCCTGCAGATGTATCGCTATATGCTCTGAATGGACATCAATGTCTCAAATGGACTATCTGTCCTCAGAACTATGCTTTATTGGCAGCTTCACCTGATACAGAAGGACTAAGAGTTCATGCCTGGCCTTAAAAATATCTGCTTGAAAGTTTTCTGAGGAAAGTGAAAAACTCTGCCAGGCTGGTGGCTTGGGTTCCTGCTCTACTAACAGCAACTTTGCACTAGCACATTTAATTTAAACCACTCTGCTAGCATCCTCTGTCATGGTAAATTAGGTTATTTTCAATTATTTTCGCTAGATGAATTTTCCGGCTGCTGATTGGAACAACCAAGGGGACACGAGCTAGGGCCAGTGTAAAAGAAGGTGCAGGGATGCTGAGGTGGGTCTTGCAGGAAGAGCTGAGATAGGACAAAGGACCCATACATTTGCTTCTCTTAGGGTTCCCACACCACATTGCTAGGGTCTCTGGTGCCCTCACAGCCTGCTGGGGTGCAAAAGGTCCTGATAAAAGCTCATTGCCTTTCTTCTGAGCTATGAAACTGCTTTCTCCTCCTGCAACTGTTGACCTCAATGGCCTGATCCCATAGCCACATGCAATCAGTCTTTTTGGAGATGAGAATGTCTGTCCCTCTGTCTCCCTTTCCTCCTACTCAGCCAGCCTTTCACTACAGCTGCTGCCCGGGAAGGATGGGTGAGTGCACCTAGGTAGGCTCTGCCATTGGGTGTGAAGTTGAGGCTGAAGCTGGGGTTGAAGCAAGGCCTTCCACTCTTGCTCAGGAAGACACAAGTAGGGAAAAGCTCTCCGGTAGCATACGGTGGCATGGACAGCAGGCTCCAGCTATCCACACCAGCACAACACAAGATGAGACAGGGCAATGTATGCTGCGATGTTTGCTCATAGGAGAGAAAGGTTGGGATCTAGCTGCTAGGGATCAGCCCTAAGTACCCGCACGCCTGTCATCATTTTGCTTTAGTGATAAAATACACATTTATAAATCTTCCCTTGGATTGCCTGAGTGAAAAATATGCATTAAGGCTTCGATAGGATTTTCAGCTACTGCTGTGTGCGCTACAAATGATGCCAGTGCAGGGCCCAGAGCTGAACTGGACACAGTAGTAAGAAAGTTGGAATTTGGCTACTGTAATTATTTGTGGCAGCTAAAATCTATGTAATAGTTTGTGGACTCCTTAATACAGTTGATGACTCTCTATAAAAGAGATCTTGAAAGAAAATGATTATCTTAAATTATAGGAAACTAATGGAAGTGCAAGATAATAAGAAAAAAGGAAAAGCAGTTCTGAATCACAGAAGCTCCATAGGAAAAGAAAAGAAGAATCTCTCTCTTCAGACCTAGCAAAAGCACTGGCCAGCCTGAGTGTTAACTGCGGAAGGGCAAGAGGTTGTGCTTCCTCAGAGGGGGAAAAGAAAGAAAAATATCAGCTGCAACTCTGCAGTTGTGTTTTAATTCCTCTCACCTGGTTGAGATCCACATACATACCTCTATTTGTACAAAAAGTCCAAAAAAACTCATATCAATGAAAGTATAGAAGTGCACCTGGACCAAGACATGGCCCACAGCTTCCATTTAACATGCTAAGTAGCTTCTTCATCATCTCCCCATTTAGCGAGTTTAAAAAACATGCTATACTGTGTCCTGGCATTAGCAGATGCCTGCCGGCATCAGAGATTTAATTTGTTGGAGTCAAAAAGCACTAATAAATAACTGACTTTCATTGCCCGAGCCTCAAGGTAACAGGGTTTGTTCATATTTTCAAGGCATCTTTACATAGCTTAAACATTTTTTTTTTGGAGAGTTCTTTCAAATAAAAATAATACAAAGCTATAAACCATGAACCGAAAGGTCTCTGAAAGAAAACATAGAGCCCCACGGACTGCTTGCCTGAGCAGGGAGATGAGCTGCAAGTGACTGCCCGTCCTCCTGACAGCACGCCAGGACTGGCTGTGCATCACAGGGCGGAAAACGTAACAGGAGACACGGGGAGGATGTCATGTACCGCAGACAGGGCACAGGGTTTTTAGTGGTTAAGATGACAACAAATGCGCACCTCTGTCATCAGTCCCTAGTAGAAAGCCATATCCATGGAGAAATTTAGAGAAACCAAAAAGGTCCTCAAAAACAACTGAGGTTTTGTTTTTTGAATAATGATAATGTACTGAGGAAATCCATTATCCTATTTCTGGTTTGTTGTTCAGACTCCCAGCCAACAGCGCACCATACTCAGTGAATATATACATTCTAATGACATGACAGGGCAGGACACAGATGTTACGAGTTTGTCACACAGTCCCGCATGGTTTGGCTTAAACAGCATATAATCACCAACTAGAGAAGCATTTGCAACTTTAACGAGTGCCAGGCCAGCATCTACTAATTGCTGCAAAATAATTGCAGAGGACAACAAGAGAGAGGAGTAAGAGACGGAGGGAAAGGTTTGGGGGAAGAGTCCAAGGGACAGAAAAACTGAATTCAAAACAATTCAAGTTGAAATCATGTAGCAATTTAATTCTGTTAAAGTGCAACTGTGACTAATTTGATTAATTTAAGGGTGAAGGCAGAGTTTTAACTTAAATACTGTCAAAGACCATCCACTGCTCTTCTCTAGGGATGGCCAGTGAGTAGGAAACCTGAAAGATTAGGTTTAACACTTCGCCTCTTCCCAAGAGAACCCCAAGGTGCAGATGGGTTTTTTCTGAATCACTGTTCTTGTCCTTCTTTGCTTGTTTCCTTTTGCAGCCAAAGTTTTCTGAGATTTCCAAAATTTGGGCATTTTAATGTAGCTACCTTGCCTCTCATGGCCACCCAGCATGTGACACCCTAAGCAGTGCTTTTAAAGATGGTAACTACTGAATTTGATTGTGCTTTCCTTTAAATTCTTGGTCTCTGGTCAGTCTTGAGTCCTTCAAATATTTATGCAGTGAAAATTGGAGGCCCCTGTTGTCAATTGATCTTTTTGTGAATAATCCAGGACTACACAACATGTTAAATTAGACACACTCAGAAGAGTTTGATTAGAAAACAAAGATGAATTATCGGTATAATACAAGTAGGGATTCACTTGTATTTGTGGCTGGATTTACAAAGATGATTGAATTTTGCAACATTTCAATGCTAGATTCCCAGTTCTTCTGTACAATTTAGTGTCTTAACAGATAAAAGAAGGAAGAACAGGTGCCTGATTTGGGATCTGAGGTCTGTGTCCTCACTGTACAAATCTAAGCTCCCTTTATAGAAGATTTTCCCTACAGAAAACCTCTGAGGGATGTCCAAAAGAGCATTGTACAGCAAGCCAACTCTTCGGCACTGTGGATGCTTGGGTCTCGCTGCTCAAGCTCCTTCTCCAGCCCTTTTCCATTTGGCAGCATAGACATACCCTTAGATTACATTCATGATCTATGGAAATGGACAGGAATGACCAGAAGCCAATTCAAACTTTGAGAAAGTTGCCTTGTCTTCTAGAGATGCCTCTGTCTATCCCTTGGGAATAGTGAGAGCCAAAGTAATTTGGTGACAAAATAACCGGTCAGTTATGACAGAAAAGAACAAGCTGAGATTCCCGTGGCATTTTCTAAATTATTTTTCATAAATATTTGAAGAGCCATTACATATTTGTGAAGATATTAAAAAAGTCAGCAACATTTCAAGCACTTTGGGATATTTTAGCATATATGATATTACAACCAGAAATACATTATTTGTTTTACATTATTATCTGTTTCTAAGAGTTTCTAATGATATATGTGTATATATATATATATGTATATATGTGTGTGTATATATATATATATATATATATATATGTAATATTGGTAACAAAACCTACATTGTGAATAAGCAAAATAAACAGTTTTTTCAACAATATATGAGCAGAAATGTCTTCATGCATACAGTTTCAATACAACTTATGAACACAGCTGAACAAGAAGGAATTTCTGTCCGGTGAGAAAACTGGGTATGTCTAAATCTCTTTGCCCTTCCAAATGAAACATGAAAATTGTGTCTTAGGGAAGTTACAGTTCAGGCATCTATGTATGCTATTGGGTTAGACTATAGCTCCCTGCTGTGCGACAGCCACAGACATCTGTGGTGCATCTCACAGAGAAGACAAACTGTGGCGTGCCATGAGCCTTGAATGATAACTGGAAAGCTCTGCTCTTTGAAAACAGTGAGGCTCCAGGACCTCAAATAATCCTTTTAGCATTTCAGAGGACTGGTGAATGAACTTTATTGACATTAATTTAATCAAATTGCTTTAATTTGTGTTCTGTTAAGCAACCTGCCAGTCATCCTGGTTTCTCCTAACCTGAAACAACAAATTTTACATATTGATGGAAACACTTCAGGAAAAAAAAAATGAACCATTTTCCTGTGGTAAATTTTGATTTTTACAAGAACCACATTTTCCGTTTTCAAGACTGAATTTCCAAGCAACTCTTAACTATGGCTAACAAACATATCCATAATCAGCAGGAACCACTGGTTAGCAATCGGAAAGAAATCTCAGGTTCAAAACAAACACCGTGGGTTTGCAACCTTCTGTGGTTTCATCATAGGTATCACGATAACCAGCCTTTTTCCCCTGACACCAAACAACATGAATCCATTCACTGTCTCAAAATCTTACAAAGAAAACAAAAATGTGAGAGCTGAAAGCTCAACCACCAGCAAGCAAATAAAAACAACATAAAACACATTATTTGTACGTCTCTCTGGTTGGGGTCCTGACTCATGAGTGTCGAAAGTTTGGAGTTGCCAAAACTACTTTTGTTTGTCACTAATAACCACTCATCCCAAGGAACATGTGGTTTATTGTTTCATGCCAGGCCTTCGATGCTTAAGGGCTTGAGGTTCCTTGGTGAGACAACCTCTCATAGCTCCAAGACATGTTCTTCCGCATTATCGGAATACTTTATTATTTTTTTAAGCACCAAATGTAAAATCAATAGGTCTTTCCCTTGATAGACATTATGATTTTTTTAAGAGTAACTTTGCTAGCCACAGAAGTTTTGCAATATTTTGAGACCACTGATAACTGAGCAGGATGGAAAAGAACACAAGTACATCCAAGTCTACTGTTTGTTTTTAATTACTTTCTCTGCTATGGCTAGAGACTTCTGGAATTGTCCTCTTGGTGGAAATAAAGTGAAGCACTTGGGCTTTTCTATCAAAATACTTAGCTGAGTCATAAGGGTTGGGGAAAAAGTAACACAGGATGAGCTGACAGTTACATTGAATTGCCTGGTAACCAAAGGTACGTTTTTCAAAAGTGCCCAGATAAGTTCCATTTTCTAACAAAATTTCATTCTCTACCCTCTTCCTGCTAGAACAGCCCCAAGACTGGTCAACTAGCTTTTCTATTACAAACAGATACTGGTTGTCTATAAATAGCACCTGCCCCAGGAGAAGGCAATGCAGAGTTTGTCTATGGTAGCCAGTATAACAAGTAACTCTCAGAAGACAAGACTCCAGCCCTTTTTCCACTTCATAATATCTCTGCAAGCAAGTCCACTTCATGGAATCACAGAATAGTTTGGGTTGGAAGGGACCTCAAAAACCACCCAGTTCCACCCTCCTGCCATGGGCAGGGACACCTCCCACCAGACCAGGTTGCCCAAAGCCCCATCCAGCCTGGCCTTGAACACCTCCAGGGATGGGGCAGACACAGCTTCTCTGGGCAGCCTGTCCCAACACCTCACCACCCTCTGAGTGAAGAATTTCCTCCTAACATCTAATCTAAATCTCCTCCTCTTTCAGTTTAAAGCCATTATCCCTTGTCCTATCACTACATGCCCTTGTAAAAAGTCCCCCTCCAGCTTTCTTGTAGGCCCCCTTCAGGTACTGGAAGGTTTCTCTAAGGTTTCCCCAGAGCTTTCTCTTCTCTAGGCTAAATAACCCCAACTATCTCAACCTGTCTTCATAGGAGACACTTCAACACTCTGATCCTCTTTGTGGCCCTCCTCTGGACCCGCTCTAACAGGTTCATGTCTTTTTTATGCTTGGGTAGTACTACAGGTGGGATCTCATGACAGCAGAGCAGAGGGGGAGAATCACCTCCCTCATCCTGCTGGCCATGATTCTTTTGATGTAGCCCAGGATACAGTTGGCTTTCTGGTCTGCACAGGCACACCGCCGGCTCATCTTCAGTTTTTCATCCACTAGTATCCCAAGTCCTTTGCCACAGGGCTTCTCTCTACCCACTCGTTGCTAGCCTGTATTCATGTTTGGGATTGCCCCAACACAGATTGCACTTGGCCGTGTTGAACTTCATGAGGTTCACACAGGCCCACCTCTCAAGCCTGCCCAGGTCCTTCTGGATGGCACCCCTTCCCTCCAGCATGCCAACCACACCACTCAGCTTGGTATCATCCACAAAGTGCTGAGTCTGTTCACAATCCTACTGTCTATGTCACCAACAAAGATGTTAAATGATACAGGTCCCAACAGACCCCTGAGGAACACCACTTGTCACTGGTTTCTATTTGGACATCGAGCTGTTGACCACACCTCTTTTTGTGCGACCACCCAGCCAATTCCTTATCCACTGAGTGGTCCGTCCATCAAGTCCACATCTCTCCAATGTGGAAACAAGGATGTCACATGGGACAGTGTCAAATGTGCTGGCCATTATCCATGTTCATTCCCTCTTCCCAATTTCTTTCAGGAACATGGTCAACTCCTAACTCCAAAATTATTCCTACAAGCAGGTAATATAGAGAGACATTTAGTGCAAATTTCTTATGGGACTGAGCAATTGAACCAAAGGGTCGGACTTCCTTTAGGTGTGGGCATTCATCTCTACTAATATTAAACTACTACTCTACAAACATGAACATATGAGATAGTAATTCACACTCCTCCAGAGTCAAAAGAAAAGAATAGGTGTGCCTAGTGCCCAATTCATTTGACCTATTTTCAAATGTCTACATTAGGATGAGACAAATCATGCCCTAGAAGAGACCACTTTTTCCTTCACTAACTACTATATGGAGCTTGTGGCAAGTAACTCCAACATATGCTGCGTCCCTCCAGCAAGGTGAACCCCTCCTTATGTGTCTACATTTCTCACATTCAGCATTTTAGCTCTTGTAAGACTTTCCTTTCTAAGACAGAAATCTTCTATCACATTCCAGGTTTTAGTCAGGACCTCAGCTACGGCCCAAATTTGTGCTGCAGTTCCATACCGGAGAGGAAAAGGCTCCAAAACCCTACCAAATTCACTAGGGAGGCCAAATTCATCCTTTCAGAAGACCATTCAGATGCCTTCTGCTTTTTCATACTCTTTTCTTGGTATGTCTACCGACTACTTGGCCTGTCTCATCTGAGGGGACTTAAAACCCCAGGGTCTTGCAGTCCAAGAGGTGGTCCTTATTGCCACACTCTATAGTAAAATTAGACTTAACAGTTTTAACCAAAGCTCATCTACTTGCTGTAAAATATCCCAGGACTCATGGCATGAGCAATAGAAATAATAAATAAGAGCAAGCAGACTAACCCCATAAACTGGTATCTTCCCTAAAGACAGGGAATGTCTTGGCCTCTCCTCTAGGCATGCTTAAGCAATTTTACACTTCCATTTAAGCTGCTTTAGACAAAAATGCATGAACCATTGTGATAGGGCTGCCAAAAGGGGGTCTCCAGCCTACTTCTGAAAATGCAACTTAAATGCTTTGGAAAATGTCATTCCCTGTCCCTTCTAGCAAAAAGATCTTGGCCTGACTATTCATCTGGCTGCAGCTTTACTTTTGTCATCTATGCCAAAGCAAATTAAGGGGAAACGTTATAAGAAAATAAAAACATTTATCAGCAGAACAGGTGTTTCAGGCTCTCTTCCCTTCAGAAGTTCACTGCAGAAATTTTCAATGGGAA
Source organism: Cygnus atratus (assembly GCF_013377495.2). Taxonomy (NCBI): domain Eukaryota; kingdom Metazoa; phylum Chordata; class Aves; order Anseriformes; family Anatidae; genus Cygnus; species Cygnus atratus. The sequence continues at coordinate 177,178,577 of NC_066362.1, read as the reverse complement.
CGTCTGTCTGAAGAGACCTCCTGGCAGATCCTCAGCCTGTCCATCAACCGTCTCAAGCTGCCTTCATACCTGAGGACAAATGCTAAACTGACAGAGACTGGCAGAGATAGTCAACAGTATCCCTTGGGCTGGGATATGTCTGCCTTCCTCTAACAGGCTGATAATTCAATCTTCAGCACTAACCAGTGCATGCTACTATATTGTCAAATACTGGTATTTATACACAGGGTAAGGACGTAGTCCTGCACATTTCTGGAAAGCAATAAAGAAGTGCTATAAAATTAGCATCAAGCAGAAGGAAAAGATCCTGTCTACATAAACACGCTGCTTGTAAATTCTTCTAATATATATATTCATAAAATAAATCTAATGGCACCTCTGTATGGTTATTTCTCACTAAGAACTTCAAAAGAGACAATAATCCAGTAAGAATTCATAGCTTTTTTTCTTGGGTTTCTTGCCCATTAATGTACCAAAGTGGTCATTCCCTAAACATGCATGCATTTTGACAAATGCATTTTACTGTCCTCTCTTACAGATGTGAGATGTAGGAGGACAGATCAAATATTTCCAAAATTTCTGTAAAAAAAATTACCTCACTATTAATTAGGAAACACACTGGATGTCTCCATGTCAACCATACATGAGTCATCTTGTCAGATGCAATGACATTTAAGGAAGCTCTGGATAAGAATATCAAGATATTGAATTGAATATAAGAATATCAAATTATGATTCATGGAATAATAAGCTGTGTCATCTTCATTCTGATATGTTCTTGGTAACAGTCAACAACAGAGGTGTCATCCTCTCATAAGATTCTTGTAATTGCAAAAATCTTCCTCTATTTACATAAGGCCATGAGTCTTAAAGATTTTTCCAATAACTAAGAATGACCTGACAGCTTAAGTAATTGTCTAATTAAAACTTAGTAGTACCAAATTTTTTTGCATCCAATTTTGTCTTTGAAATACATAGAATACGACCATCTGTGATGTCTACTCAAACTCATCTCAAGTAACTCCAAAGCTTTGTGAAACTGTGAACTTGAAAATTCTGTGTTTATCTTCTTTCTCTCCTTCTAAAAAAAAAAAAAAAAAAAAAAACTACTAAAATCTGAAAAACTGGTGACACTGCACGCATTATCTAAAGAGCTAAAACCTGTGGACTCCCAAGCTTACTTCTATATGGTCTATATTGTAGTTAGATATGCAGAACCATGTTTACCCCATGTGCACATCTTCAGCTGGAATTAAGCCTGGGTATTTGCGCATTCATAGCAATATAGCAATTCTGGTGTCTAAGCATAAGCCTATGCTAATGACCAATCTGAAGAACAGAGATCAGACAGAGGTAAGCAAAATGATGCCATGTTTGATGACAATAATTGTTGCAATGTAACTGAAACAAGCATGTTCATCTTTGAAAGTCCATTATAGGGTTTTACTAGGCCTGTAGTTTTAACTTAAAACATATATCTGTACTTTTGGTGCTGGTTCTGCAAACTACAACTTTTACTTCTTTCATCGCCCTCCAGCTGGAGTTGTGCATGTACAAGTTAAAAGATCCATACTTTTCTCTGATGGTTTGTTAGTTAGCATTACACCTTACAGCAAAACTGTCTGGTTTCATTTTTGCATTACAACTCTTAACGTGTTATATTGTCTGGGTTTTTTTGTTGTTTGCTTGTTTTTCTTTCTTTTGCAGTCACTTAGATTTCCAGAGCTTCAACACCTTCCTGTCATACCAGTAATCTCCGCCTTTTTAGCATCCCATACCCCCGCCATTTGGCGCTCAGAGGCCCTATTAGGTGTGCCACTGGTGCCTGTGGGTAACCTCACCCACCTCTCAGCCAACTGCTCTTCGCGCTCCCTTGCAACACTAACCAAACCGGAAAATCCCCGTTGCAGAAACCCACCTGTGTCATCTTCACAGCTGGGTAAACGCGCATTTTCTTCTAAGTCTGGCATCGAAATCACCTCAGCCATAACATTCATAATAATTTCCTGTAATCTGGAGTTGCCACTCTTGATGCGGTGAAAGGAAGGATGACGGGGTTTTAAAGCAGGGATTTTAAAGGGAAACTTTATATGCAGTTGCGAGCCAGATTTTAGTGTTGTTTTGAGAGCAGAGTGATTAAAAGGAAGAGCAAAAGCACGTAAAGAACTAAAAGTAGGTCAATTTTAAGAGGATATGTGTTACCTGAACATTGTTTATAGGATCTTGCTGAAACTGAGTCTCTCTGGTACTGTTTGGTACAGCAAATTTCTTTAAGGTCAAGCAGACTGTATATAATCAGGGGTGGGAGGCAAGTGGAAGACACAAGATCACTTAAGGCTGCCCAGATACTGAAAATAAAGATGGTTCTTCCTCACAAACACAGTTCACATACAAGGATTTGATAGGAAGGGTTTGTTTCTTTACCTTAGACTTCCAAGGTGTATGTTCATCCTTAACGTAAGAGATATGTACTTTTGAAACTTTCTTCCGATTAAGAGATCACAACTCCAAGGAAAAATCTTGAGTACAGACATTATTTCTATAGACTTTTAGAGTCTAACTTTGTGTAATTCCTCTCCTGAAATGGCTTTTGTAATTATCATTGGTTCATGCAAAGCTTAAAGTTGAAGCTGAAGAACTGGTGTAAACCCATATACAAGGTAGAGAGGTAAAGAAAAAGAGAATAATTTAAAACAATAAAGGCCGGACCGGATGTACTCACTCATCACTAGACACATTACATGATTAATCACTTGTCCTCACTGTAACAACGAAGCCAGGAAATCCACAAAACCTCAGTATGTGTGTAATAGTGCATTTCTAGCTAACAAATTACAGCTATCAAGCTACAGAAAGAAGCATGCACTACATTTACTATAATTTAACATACTGGCCTTCCCTGAAAACCTGGCAAGGTTTGCTAGGATGCAAGCCCATCAAACTCTATATTTCAAGGAGGGTAAACATTTTAGTGCTTAGCATTTACATGAAATTCAGCCAAAAGACCACGATGGCTCTGGGCAATTTGAACAAAGCAGCTCATCGTGAAGGTGCTTTTGATGGTCCAGCTAAGCCAGCACATCCACCGCTAACCATAAAAAACAGAGCAAATGTTACAAACAGGTTGTGGTGGCGTTACCTGGAGCCAAAGCATGAGGCTGGCCGCATTTCATGTCAAACCACTGACCAGCTCTTCTGCCGCTTGGAAAGTATGGCTGACATCCGATTGCAGGCCGCCCTGCGAGGTTCACCAAACCACCAGCAGTAAAGTGGTTACACTGCTTTCTTCAAAACATTTCTGTGGCTTTCTTAAGAACACTGTATTTGCCAGGTGAGCAGCACAGCCTGGATGGGTTTATCTCTTTGTCGCCATTACCTGTGCTTTACTACCATTTCAGGGCCCCCCTGCTACTCAATCCTGTAAAAAGTGTACGAAGAACCATTCTCTGGAGGGGCTGCAAGCATCCAAACTAATTTTTAGCCTAACAAGGAACATTTTCAGTCTGAACTCCCATGCAACAAGCAGGAGTTATTTATATAACTAGTTATTTATATAATACACCTAATACACCTAGTTATTTATATAACTCTGCTGTAAGTACTTTTGATTTCAAACATAACTTAAATAGCATTTTCACCTTTTAAGCTGCAATTCTGTGGTAATCCATAACCAGTTTATGGGCTCTTAATGGGAGAGGACTGCAATCCTGAAATGCTTACTTCAGCTCTTCACAAGAGGTAGTTAATTAGCTGTTGAATTAACTACTTGCACCCCAATTAATCCATGACCAACTCCTAACATGCCTGTTAGCAAACATCTGCTGCACATCAGCTTGTGCTCCTGTACTGTTTCCCTGGTGCATCAATCAAATTCAGCTTGGGAGGAGACTCCTTTAAGTGGAGAAGAGAGGGATACAATTCCCACTGGCTGACTGCACAAAGGTATTGGTCAACTTCACAGAAGGCAAAACTAAGAAGCATAAGAGAGAAGACTCGCTCAAAAGATTTTTCCAGGGCCCCATGTCAGAGCTGAATAAGGAAATCCCTTAATCCAGCCAAAGCACAATGTTACAGGCATCATTCATCTTACTGCAGTCTTTACTGTTCTGGCTTTTATGCCAACGTTATGCCTTGGGAAACGATACAAAAATAATAATATTATATGGAACTTCAGATCCTTGTATTTCTTCTGCTGTCTCTGGAAATTCCTAGGCTTTCTGGCCATATAGCCAGTGTTTGTGCTACCTTGAAGGTAATTCATGATCTAGAACAGAAGGAGAGAGACATTTCATCCTTATCACCCACCACAGAATCATTTCCAAAACTGAGTCAGGTCCTTGTCGTAACAATGTGACCAGCTTCAAATTCCTGAGGGCTTTTCCACATGTAATCAGTTTGGGACTATCTCTGACTGATTTATGGATTTGTCGGAAGAGGGACACAATTTTCAAGCTCTATTAAAAGAGAAAAGAAATGGAAATTGTAAAATACTCATTTCATTATATTTCAGAGCATAAGTAAAATGCTAACTGTTGTAGGATACGGCAAAAACTCTTTAGAATGAGCTTAGGATCATTGTTCCACTTTATATAGAGGCAAAAACAAGGAACCTCGAAGGGCACAGGTCAAAAAGGCCTCGAAGGCCTCAGGTCAAAACAAGGCATGAGCAGAGCTAGGTACCAAACTCAAGTTCACAAGCAAACTGACAATAAAGCCCTCCAAGTCTCACATACCTTGTCTTTCTCTCCTCCTACACAGCAAGCCGGAAGGATTTTCATCATTTATGTGACCGATTTTTTCTGGTTGCATTTACTGTGCAGAGGGGAGGGCAGGCGGTTTGCTTTTTCCTGGCTGCTGTGCTCAGACTGCCTCTTCCCAGAGGAGAATTAACTTTCACTGAGGGTATCAGACCATCTTCAGGGTTGGAGCAGTTTCCAGAGTACACAGCCTGAGGTAGGGCAACCCTTACGAGCAGCAGAGAGCAGCATCGAAGCCAAGTCAGAGAAGAGAAAGACAGAAATTGCAGGAATCAGGTCCCAGGGTACCTTGTGGGGTCGGTCACTGCAATCCATAACCCGCTGGTGAAAGTTGCTAGACTGGGAAGGACTGGAGAAAGTCCTGCCCAGCAAGGACACCACAAACAAGAAGAAATCTGTGAAACCTTTACTCTTCTCAACATCACCAGATTGTTGAAATTGCTAAAAAATAAATGCAAACAGAAGTTGGATTTATAACTTGCCTGTATTTGAAAATTGGACTTCCAAATGGAAGACTGCTGGTAGGAAATTAAGTTCAAATTAACTGAGCTGCCAGAGTTAAGACTACGTTATGACCATGGACCATTCTCTTTCTTTTCCTCTTTGTTAATTAGACACAATTAGATGAGCTTTAGCTACCGTGCACTTCCAGTCTAGTTATCTAAAAAAGGTTTGTGTTTTAAGAAAGAAAATTAAAAGTGAATGGTGGTAACGAACAACCTTCTCATTGCTGATGTGTATTCAGATTAAGGGTTATATCCCTAATTAATCTAAAACACTCAGCCAGTGTAATTTGGATGACTTCAGCAATAAGGACTTCTTTACGTACTTATATTTTCTCTTTAAGTCAAGGCCAACTGAAACAAAAACACAAAGAAAAACAAAGTAAATCAAATTTTAAAACACATACTACAAGACTGGCATATACCATAAACAGTGGCATTCCTACACTTTTAAAAGAAAAAAATCTCACAGAATACTTTGAAACAGAAATCACCATTAATCCTTCTCTAAAACTGTGACTCTAAGAGCCTCCCAAGAGCATTTTGATCATGCTGATGAGGGCCCTCCAGACTCCTGGGGGAATTTCCAACACCCACCTCTTTATTTTCTCAGGCAGTCACAGGAAAAGAGGTTTTGCTGAAGATGCCAGCGCGTACTAGGCTAGTCAGGATGTCTTAGACTTAACCCTTTCAGGACCCCGACCACCCTGAAGATACGATCTTCACATTGTGCTTTACAGCATTAACTTGGCTTATGTCCCAAGGCTCTAAGATAACAGCATCAAAAAATGTTTTTTTCCTGTTGCTACAAAAATGTTAGCTAAACAACTCACAGTCCTGCAACAGTTAGCCTGGAACCTCTCTTATCCTCAGTGCCTTATAACTCCAATACATTCAGTTAACTCTAATTCTTCTCTGATATATATATGTATAGTATAATATACTGTACAGGGTTCTGCTTAAAAGGAGACCTGAGTGTTAACATTTCTCTGGAAATAATTTCTCTAAACAATTAGGTTGTGATGAGCTTCTTCCAGTTTGTTTTCCATAGAGTCACCTTCCATTTTCCAAAAGACTCATCATGCATCTCCTCTAAATCTGTGACTTTCGGGGTAAGGAAATGCTTCTCTTTTTGGTTTCTGTCAAGCATGGGACAGAAGCATTGTTGTAGGAACATGAGTAGTATTTCTGATTTTGTGTGGTTAATTAGTCCAGTTGCAACTTCTGCTCATAGAACAAAATTACAGGGCAATAATTATAAACACACATTCTTCTCAGAAACAGACACATCAAGAGTTGCGTCTGCTGTTTGTTATAAAACATTATCGTTTAAACTGAGGCGTGAGGTAGGTGGGTGAGACAACTTTTGCCAGTTTTCCAAAGGAATGCATTTTGCCCTGCACCTGGAGGCTGTTGTTATGCAGCACACTGAATATACATCCATGTGAGTAACGTAGGACATTAGATTTACACTATACTCCAGTATCAGCTTAAAAGTTGCTTTCAGATCAGCACAAAATCCACGGGTTTTGCAAGCAACAAGTTGGGTTCCAAACCAAAGCAACCACAGATTACTTTCCTACAGGAGTGAAAAACTCAGCCAAAAGCAAGTTTAGCTCTTCTTCACTGCTCGATGATTTCTGGTAGGCAGCCCTATTCCACAGCATCCCAGCTAAGGCTCTCCTTGCTGGTTTGTAACCACTTCCGCCGGCCAAGAATGAGAAGGCCAGAAGTCACATCAGGACAGCAGAGTAGGGTCAGGAGAAAAGCAGAGCACAACAGCCATAGTACAAGACTGGACGAGGGTCAGAAATAAGTAGAGGCCAGCTACAGCCACAAGGAAAGTGTGGGAGGAGACTTGGACGTTATAGGAGGTGGAGACTACAAAACAGGAGATGGGTAGTAGTGGGCTACAGGTAGATGGCAGAAAAAAAAAATACCCCTTTTCTTTCTGGGTATGTCTCATTCCTGCCCAAAGCACTGAAACTTTGGGAACCCAAGTCAAGTGACCCAGTAGGTGTGTTTTTCTTTTGACCATTCTCAATTAAAACCAAAAACACCCACATACACACACACAAAGCTCCTTCACAGGCCTAGAGGCAGCAGTGGTCACTTTTGCAGGACTGAAGGCAAGACAGATTATACATTTTGACTACATTTCAGTCATTGTAATTCCCATGGAAAGGTGATGGACTAGATAGCCAGTACCTTGACCACAGACATGGTCTCATACTTGTCATGGTTAGTTCCCCTGCCTCGAGCAGTCACACGCTTCGTGGTTTGCCTTAACGGCAGGAGAAGAGACACTTGATTAATCTGGTGTTCAATAAATAACCACTAAGGCTCAGGGCACATTTCTGCAGCCTTGGTGTGACTCACTTTCCATAGCCACCTTCCAATCAGAGGCTTGGAGCAGTAACCACCAAGAAATTCAGTCACACCAAAAGCTCAGGCTGTAGAGCTAGAGGAAGGTACGAGCAAAGGCAGCAGGAGAAGGGAGTAGTGCACATATTGGGCAAAGACTATGGATTAGCTGGAGACTCAACTCTCTATTTAATAGACCAGGGTTAAACAAAGTGCATGGATACTGTTCTGTGGTTGAATAAAGCCGGCCAGAGCCAGACTGCTGAAAGAAAAATAAAGTCCAGGCAGGAAGAAAAAAGCGCAGACTAATCTTCAACATGAGTATCCTCTTCTTTCCCTTCACAAAAATCTCTTTTTTTGTTCCCAAATTTGCCACCCATCTTTTGTGTGTGTGTGTGTGTTTTTGTTTTTTGGCTGCACAGTATTTTAAGTTAAACGTTTACTTGATTAACGTGTATTTTCTACACAGTTGAACCTGAGCCATTACTTAAAGACAAAAATCTTCCAAACACATATGGCAATGAAATAAAAGAAAGCTCCTTTTGGAATTAATCTTGTAAATACTGCACAAACTTCCTTTGAAGAACCATAGCAAAAAATACAGAATCATGGACAGCTGTGCATGCTTACTGGTTTAAAAGTAACTTCAGCAAAAGATTCCTTATTCCTGAAATGAAACCCTGCTGGAAATTTAGATTTTTAACGTGTAAAACAAAAAAAACCAACCAACCAAAAAAAAAACAAAACATTTTCGCCCATTTGCAGTAATAGCATCTTTAAAACTGTATCAGTGCACAACTTCGGTCAAAACTATTATTTTGGGGGTACGTGACAATATATTCTTCAGTAAGTTTCATAAGATATCAAAACATTTGAGGATTTTGAATAAGCCTATGAAACCTTGCATTTCATACATCACATTCATTAACAGGGCATTCCTGCATTTATCAACAAGATTCCAAAGCTGGCTTTTACACTCATTCTCCAAATCCTGTACAATGTGCCAAAGACCAATCTCAGCTCACATGGAAATATCAAACCAACCTCCCTGGCCTAGCTTTCAGGCAGGATGAGATCGAGGTAAGATTGGATATTGCACCCTACTTACATTGAGATATTACATTTGATTTCTTGCCTAATATCTCCTAACATAATCCATGCAACTGTACTTAATATGACTGGAACTTTGCGCTTACCTTTCAACCCAAAGATGGTAAAACAGCATTCTCATATTCCTCCTGGACAGCAATTTAATTCTGTAAGAAGTATGCCATCTACTGATGCACTAGCACTATTTACTATGCCGTTCGTTCTTCAAGTGCCTTCACATAACCACTGACCAAGACCAATCTTAGCTACGTTAGCTGAAAAGTAATAATGAATTTACAAGGAATGACAGATCTCTTGAAGCCAGTGAAATGTTTTATTTTAAGCCACTGCTAAAACGAGAACAAATTTAGTGCAACCTGGAGTTCATAATCTGAAAACTGAATATAGTTATTAAAATGGCAAAACTCATCACCATTATACAGTACAAGACCTTCATATTCATTGAGTACAGTTACATAAACATTTATAGTTATTCAAACTGCTTTTGGTATACAATTGCATCACTAACTGGGCTGTGAATTACCTTAACACTGCACAAATAAGCAGCAGTTCCAGCAAATTATAATAAATTGTAGTATTAAATACTATTCAGACATTACAACAGAACAAAAGCCCTCTAAAACTACAACCCCAGCTATACAACAGGAATGTACAAAGATGGTATAAAATAAAGTGTCTACAGTGGCTGGGCTTTGTACTTGCCTCTTCAGAGCTCAAGTAAAGCAAATGCTTGACAGTAGTGGCTCTTGCTGAAAAGCCGGAATTCTTGCACTAAAATCATTCCTTAATCTTTGCAAATCACCTGTGTAAAACTAATTTTTTGCGCTGGTGACAGTGTTTAGTACTTACTGTGTTCCCATCTCCAACGATATGTGGCTCTTTATAGAAAAGGTCCCAGACAAGTAGTATTTGAAAATGTTTAAAATCTGGTACCGTTCTGGGGAGACCTAATTAGTCTCGGAATGTGGGTTGCTGGGTTTGTGTGTTGTTTTTTTTTTTTTTAATTTTATTATTTTTTAAAAAGTTTATACAATCTTTTTTAACTCAAGAACGAACATACTATGCAAACTATATTCAAGTATGTGGTATTGACTCCTTTTTCACATCCTCATTTTGAGACAGTAGATCTTTAAGCTTAGCATGTGGATTTGTCTTGTTTTCTATATTTAGGCTTTATGCATACTTTTGTATTATTTATGTACTCCACTCTGAATGTTTAAATTTATGTTAAATATGGCCACTTCTATTTGCTAATTTATAGAGGGATGATTTTCAAAGTGCTTTTTCTATAGTATCTTATAAAACATCAAAAGTTCTATTTTTCAGAACACCAAATGTATTTAATGAAGTGTTTAAGAGAGAGTGCCTTATGGAACAGTAACACCATTGTATGTTTTCTTTAAAATTAAATTACTATGTCAGGTTTCCCATACAGAAAAATGCAAGAGGAAAGAAACTATACTTCATTATGTGTTTATAAAGTACATTTGTCTGGTTTAAATGGACCAAAACGTGGTCCTCTATGTTCTTACAGTTTTCATTTACACTTCTGTATTTGTGGTCAGGAGTTTTAAATGAACTTAGTAATAGCATTAAGACTCACTTTAGCAAAGAACAGCTGTGTCACTAATATGACAGACAGCGCCAGTTATACACAATCAGAGTAAGGTTTCCCCAACGGTTATTAAAATGATTCAATTATAATAATTTAGCAAGGCTGTTTTAATGCTTTTTCCAATTTCAGTAGCCAAGAAAGAAGTCAAGGCATCCAGAATACGAGTTTAAAACAATTTGTGTAGAAAATTGTGGGGGTTTTTTTGAAAGTAAAAAATGAAGTATTTTGTAACTTCTCATGTAATTTGGAAGCTGTTACTTTCCTTGCAGGCTAATAAATCAACTTCTTCATTAACACCAATCAATAGAGTTATGCAATGTATTTGATCCAGTCTGAAAAGATGACTCAATTTACAACTATTTTTAGTGCAACTATTGTCTAATTAAGTTCTGGAATAGTTTTAAGTTTTCAAATTTGCACAATCTTCTTCTACCTTTTCACCAGAAAAGGCAATTAAAAAGAAAAACTTCACCAACTTTATAAAATCCAACATACTCAATAAATCAATTAAAAGATGGCTGCTCCTGTTTTTTGTTTGTTTAAGTCCACCTGGACAGCTTTGTACATTTACAATGTCTTCAATACAATTCTCAGCTTGGCTTTTTGAACAAGTACAGAAACACTGTACTAGCCCTATTGTATCCTCACGTCATGAAATTTCACTTCAGTTGGAATACCAAAACCCAGAGCAAAAGTTAGTCCAGAGGAACTCTTTTTTTTTGTATTTGATCTTCTTGACATTTCGAATTTCAAGTTAAATTGATGCAAGTACATTAAAAGGGAAGATGTTACAGCCAGAGAATGGCTCCAAATTTTTGTCTAGAACAAAGCTGAAAGTCAACATTGTCAAAGGCTACACCTGGAAAAAAAGAAAAAGGAAAAGGAAAATTTGGGGGAGGGGGAAGAAACAAAGAAATAAATGTGCACAACCGTTCAAGTGTATTTGTCATTAGTCCCATCTTCCACATATAAAAATTAAAACAGCTTTCCCCTCTGTGCTCTAGAGAAAACAGATTCCTGTCACTTAACATCAATTACCTATAACAAGGAAAAAGAGCACAATTTTTTGTTGTTTTTTTTTTTTTTGGTCTTTGTCATATGACATATATAGATCTTTCAATCAGTGAAATGATACATGAAGTGAGGTAATAAACTATACAAATAACATGGAATTTTAAGTTAGCAGTAAAAATTTACATTGCAAGTTCATATAGGTGAGATCTAATACATATACAGATACATACACATACCTATGCGTGTGCGCGCGCGCACATGTGTGAACACACATTTGCTTAATATAAGTCTTTAACTCAGTTTGAAAGGTAAACTCTGAGATCCAAGACAGGGTCCCTTTTGAAATCCAGATGACAAATGAAGACTAAAACAAACCAGGTCTCTATAAAAAGACCTTCAATGACTAGCGGAATACCTTCCTGACACACAAAAACATTGCAAGAAAAGTGCTCTTGAGACTACCAGTGTGACACCTTAGAGTAATTTAGCAGAGCAGGAGGAATCAGTTGTCCACATTGCACTAAAATTCATGAACAGATTTAGAGACTTCATTTCTTTTCATTTAGGATCCAACCCTGAAACTCACACAACATACCAACAGTGTATTTCCCTGTGACAAAGCCATTAAGATTCTGTTGCTCATCCAAAACAAGCAAAACTCCATGATTCTCTTGCAAGTGATTTGAATTTTGAGGTGGCAGCCTTGTAATTACTAGCATGTGTCTTTTTCTAAACAAAGGATGTATAAACAAACAAAACCCAAAAAGCACTTCCAAACCACAGGATAAAGATCCAGATTTTCCTTCAGATAGGAATGCAAGTCAGCAGCACTAGTAAGAAACACGATTAGATTTGCTAAAACGACTTGATTAACAGTGCCTTGAAAAAAATCAGCAAAGGTAGTTAAGAAAAATGAAAAATCATTTTTCAACAAATTTCTCCTTTATGTTTTAATTAGCCTTCCTTGCTAACATTTAAGTGCTCAAAATGTAACAAGTCTCTTCATTACTGACAAGAAAACTCATATATGGAAGGTAAGAGATAAAGAATTAGACTCGTCAAATAGATGACCAAAATTCTCAGAGGAAAAAGATTCTATGTGCCACTTTTAACATATCTGTGTGTGAGGCTGTCCTGGTTTTGGCTTGGATAGAGTTAATTTTCTTCACAGAGTTTCACAGGGTGCTATGTTTTGGATTTGTGATGAAAACAATGTTGATAACACACTGATGTTTTTGTTGTTGCAGAGCAGTGCTTACACAGAGCCCAGAACTTTTCAGCCCCTCTTGCTGCCCTGACAGTGAGCAGGCTGGGGATGCACAAGGAGCTGGGAGAGGACACAGCCAGGACAGCTGACCCCAACTGGCCAGAGGGATATTCCATGCTATATAGATGACATAACGCTCAGGAATAAAGCTGGGGGAAAGGCAGCAAGGGGGAGATTTGGAGTCATGGCGTTTGTCCTCCCAAGCAACTATTACACATGATGGAACCCTGCTTTGTTGGAAACGGCTGAACACCTGCCTGCTGATGGGTACTACTGAATTCCTTATTTTGCTTTGTTTGCGAGTGCAACTTTACTTTACTTTTTAAGCTGTCTTTATTTCAGCCCACAAGTTCTCACACTTTCACCTTTCCAATTCTCCCCACCATCCCGCTGAGGGGGAAGTGAGCAAGCAGCTGTGGGGTGCTTATCTGCCTACTGGGGTTAAACCACAACAGAGACCAACAAACAAATTCTTCAGACTCAAAATTAATGTCTGTTGAAGTGTTCGCATACAAGAAGCTTCAGGAAGAAATTTAACAATTCAAACTTGATTGGCAAGATTCGGGAAACTTTGCCGAAGTTTTTATGAAATTATGCTCAGCTGCCCACTCTGCCCTTCCACCACAAGTTATCAGTTCTCTGGTCAACAAAAGGGAACATGTATTTGCACCTCAATTTCAGAGCAGACTCTCACATCTTTATATGCAGTTAAACCTGATAAAGGCAGCTATGAAGCCAGACTGTACTAAAGGTCTGCTTGGACAAGTCGCAATTTTCCTCCTGGTAATTCTGCCCTTGGGCACTAAACACCTGGCCAAGATTGGTAATTTTTACCGTTGTCTGCAGTAGGATTTTTTGGAACAGATTTTTCTAGAATATAGTCCTACTGCAAATACAGCACACACAAACGGGAAAGAGAGCTATCCTGGTACAGCAGGAATCCTGAATATCATGCCTGAGACTGTCTCCTCTGAACTACTGTCATGGACAAGGTATTTTTTCATAACTATTTCAATGGTCTGAACACAGCAGTAAATACAAGTTATGCATGGGTGGACAATATCGATTATGGACTGAATAAACATACCATGTGCACAGTATCACAAAGCACAGCACAGCTATTTTGACTTTCACCTCAGTCTTTTAAATGCTGACAATTACCTGAACATTCATTAATTGGATTTTACATTACATATCTGTGTTCTTCCTATCTCCTTTTCAAAGAGGAATGAAGCGAAGAGCGTTGCATCTTTGTACTTCTTCAGGCATTTTCCAGTAGCCACCCAGCCAAAGACTTATTTAGAGCTTGCTCTCCATCAGACGCCTTCTCTATCATTTCACAGTACTTCAACACTGCTTGCAAGAGATCTCCCACTTTCCAATCCCTTTCTCGCAGTCTTCTGGAAAGCTAAAGGGGGACAGGGAACACAAAATATTTTGACCAGCACATCCTGATCAGCAGTTACAAAAGTTATTCTTGAAACATTAGCTCATAAGAGATCAGTTGTAACAAGTTAATCATTATTCCCACATCTATAAAAACAAAAACTTCCTCAAGGATCAAGCACTTTTCTTTTGGGCAGTTTTCACTAAAATTTCTTCTGGAGGGAGTGACATTTTCAAATGATGTGGTGCCACAGGTATGAGGGCTGTGGTTCATCAAGACTGCAGAAAACAGGAAATTCTGAACACAAGATTAAGAAATTTGCCACCCCTCCCATGCCAATAACGCACATATAAAAAGACAAAACTCAGTCTTAATAAAAGGATGTGGATTTTCCTTTCACAACATATAGTGTGGTTTGGGTGGTACAGATGCTACCCTCAACGGAAACAGCGTCTTCAGAGCTGGGAAATTATAGCATCTTAGGGAAGAGGAAAAGGTGAGGGTTATGTTAAACTACCACTTGGGAACAGAGATCAGCGGAGCTGAAAACATTTTTTTCACCCAGGAATCCAAGCAAGAAACTTCCTTTACTGATGTGTCAAGATTAGCTATGTATGGAAGAAAGCCAATACTAAGACACAATGAATTTGTCAGTTTGCCTAGAAGCAAAAAAATCTTTTAGTTTAAAATATATATATTCTTGGTAGCTTTCAGCATAACCATCAGTGCTGCGTTTAATAAAGACAATTTAGACATTCACCTTACTTATTCTTTGGAACAGTAGGATTTTATTGCTTTTTATAGTCCTTACTATGATATTCTATAAATTACGTTTTCAAAAGTCATAAACAGTAGTCAGTGATATAGCTTCCACAGCTACCAAATGAAATATTCATAGTGTTGTTTTCTTCTTTTCTCCAAGACCTGTCAGACTGAAATATGTAAATTCTAGGAAAGAAGTGAAGACGACGACAACTTCTCCCTGGTTCTTCACCTAGGTGATATTCCGACCGCAACAAGGCAGGTGATGGAACTGGCAGGAATAGTGTGGACAGTGAACATTTTAGTCTGTATTTTTAGTTATACATGCTTTTAGGACTGGCTTGCGTACAAAACAGTTAGCTTCCTGAGCAAGCATTAATTTGAATGAGCAAAAAAGACCCCTCTAATCTTGAATTTATCCTGAAAACAAACTTTTTTCAGTTAAAAAACGCATTCTACATATAAATTCTTTATATAAAAAGAGACTGAACTCTGACATTATTTCTGTGAATTATTTGTAAAAATTAAAATACAGCACAGGAAACAAGAGTTTAATAGTCTACAATGGGCAATTTTATAAATGGTTTATAAAAGGATAGTGATTTTTCTTATGCCAGAGAGGTTTGGCTAAAGTCCAAAGACCTCCTTAAGCAAATACAGCATAAAGTTTCTGCCTAAAGAAAAAGATATCATCATGGTAAGATGAGAGCTGGCACATGACTTCGCTTATCTTTCTGTTTTAATTGAAATCAAAGTTTAATCCCACTATTTCTTTTTGACTGATGTTTCCTACTGTCACACAAATGAAACAACTGAGTTTACTCAAAATGGACACCAGAAATCCTACAACAGCTAGATACACTCTGATTAAAAATTGTGTGTTTTCGAGGCACTTGCATATCCATGCTGTTGAGGCTTCCTAAAAGGAAAAAAGAGACCGATCTACTCTAATTTACCAGCTTCTTGTGATAGCTCCTAACCAATGTATTTTGTTTCACACACAGGTAATTAACTTTTCTGCCTTATTGAGCATAATATGAACCCTTAAGAGTTCATATCCAGTTTCAGCTAGTAATACCTTGCCTGATATATACTAGTAGTACTTTTATCTTTCACACAGCCACATCACATCAGTGGCTCAATTATCCTGCTCTAATCAAACGTATGGCTTTCTTCCCTTCCAGAATCCCTCAACTGTTTATGGTGAAAATTATTTTCAATGTCATCTAAAAAGTTCAGGCTCATTCCTTATATAACTGAGGTACCTTACCAAAACAGCTATGAGATGATCAAAAAATCCCATAGCTGGGAAAGAGATTGCATGTAGAGGTCAGTTTAGTTTTCTGCTGGGCTGCAGTGCCCTCTGGAGGTGCCTGTCTAGCTTTACTAGTGACAGAACTGAGAATGACTACTAATTTAAGAACCTCAATTTGGGTCAAAGATCACCAGGATCAGCCTGGGACTAACTATAAGACTTCTTATATTGTACTGCTAAATATCTCATTTTTATTATTATAATCCTGAAAGAACAGAGGGACCTTTCTAAAGGACCTTCTTATTAAAGTTACAAGCGCCCTTTCAGAAAGTTTTCATTATTCGAATTTATAAGCTGACCAATCTTTTAAATACACTTTAATTTCAAAAACTGATCAAGTGATGTTGTATGCATCCTACTCTTTCCTATAACAGACTATTCAGAGACAGTGCTCTGAGAATTCTGTACTTTCCTTCAAACCCTACAAAACAGTGAAAGATGCTGAGCCTGACTGACAATAACAGGCGGTGTTCTGGGGTTTGGCAATTCAGCCCAGACATAAACAAGTCTGTAGACAGACTGTGATACACATTACAACTGGGAAATGGGACGGAATAAAAGCCAGGTAATCTTTCTCTGCCCCAAAAAGGAAAATCAGTATTTCAATTCATTTTAACATAACTGCAGTTGGAGAACTAAAAATTAATATGTAAAACTAAGTGAATCAATTATTAAAAAAAACAAACATTTTCAGGATTGCACTACTGCCTGCCTGAAGATCCTATGTTTTTACTTTTTAAGGGTTAATTCAGTATCATTTTATTACTTGTGTCAGGTAACAGAATATTACTTTTTTTTTTTATTTTTTTTTTTAAAGTAGTATACACACAGCAGACGCTTATTTTCCAGAGCGCTCTTTTCAGTATATTCTCTTATTAGGGTAGCTAGAATGGTTTCCAGATACACAACAAGCTACTAGTAGTATCTTTCCTAGGTGTTTTTAGAGGTTAGTTCAAATAGTGACTTGGCAGATTACAAAGTTACAATGCTAAGAGCTTGCAGAAGAATTAGAAATAGTTCTAAGCCAAACATGCCAACCTCCAGAAAAGGAGCATAGGGGATGTATTTCACCTTGCCCAAAAATATTTCCCAGATTTCTGGGTTATTTTAAATAAGAATACAAAAGTTGGGCAGATTAGAACCTCATGAAGATCAGCAAGGAGAAGTGCAGAGCCCTGCAGCTGGGGAGGAACAACCCAGGCACCAGGACAGGCTGGGAGCCACCCAGCTGGGAAGCAGCTCTGCAGCGAAGGACCTGGGTGGGGGTCCCTGGTGGACACCAAGCTCAGCGTGAGCCAGCAATGAGCCCTTGCTACAAAGAAGGCTGATGGCATCCTGGGCTGACTTAGGCTAACTATTGCCAGCAGGTCGAGAGAGGTGAACATTCCCCTCTATTCACCACTGGTGAGGGCCCCCCTGCAAGCTCCAGCCCACCCACTAAGATACAGATACATGGACATTCTGTAAGAAGTTCAACAGCCACCAAGATGAATAAAGGGCTGGAGTATCTATTCTGTGAGGACAGGCTGAGGGAGTTGGGACCATTCAGCCTGGAAAAGACAGGACTGGGGGTGGATCTATAAATCCCTGAATGGAGGGTGCAAAGGGGCCGCCTCCAGGCTCTTTTCAGTGGTGCCCAGTGGCAGGACAAGAGGCAACAAGCACAAAACTGGCAGACAGCAGGTTCCCTCTGAACATCAGGAAGCACTTCTGTGCTGTGCAGGTGACAGAGCACTTGCACAGGTTGCCCAGAGAGGTTGTAGAGCCTCCCTCCTTGGAGATCTTCAAAAGCCACCTGGATGTGGTCCTGTGTACCCTGCTCTGGGTGTCCCTGCTTGAGCAGAGGGGAAGTCGGACCAGAAAGCCTCCAGAAGTCCCTGACAACCTCAGCCCTGATGTGGTTCTGTGCCTTAGCACTCCCAGGATCACATGCATATACCACACAGTTACATACACAAAAAAGAAAGCCAGCATTATTTTCTGGACTTTCTACAGCTAGAAAGGGAGAAGCCAGTCTTAGGAAAAAATTATTAAATACATACTAATGGCATCATGTTAACTTTTCCACACAGTACCAGGTCACAAAATAAAAATAGTTGGTAAGTTATCATTCCCATCAACCTCATGCAGGTGTTGTCTCTAATGCTGTTTAGTTAGCCTTTCAGTAGCTGGGCAAAGTTGAATTAATTCCTTGGTAGAAGATTAAAAAAATAGGTAATACATAGCAAATGCTGGATTATCATGCACAGTTTGGTTTGTTATCACATGAAGGAATAAATTTTATGATTCATAGGAATACAAAGTTTCTATCACACTTGTGATGGAAATATTCTCAGGTCAGTAGGTATGCCAAAATTTTGGCCTTTTCCTAAGAAATGCAAATTCCTGAAGCTTCTCTAATTCTTTTACCTTCAGCTTTCTCTTTGGTCACATAAAATTCAATCTCTAAAACCAAAACAAAGGCACCTAAAATGAAACAGTCTTACTGAGCCTTCTTAATAGCTTTGATTGCACCTGCTTCCAGAATAAAAACATACATAGTACTTAATTAGAATCTAAATTTCATTCTGGTAAGAAAATGTGCATTTGCTGGCATAAAACCTGAGACAGCACATCAGAACATAACATTACAGATCTATTTGCATAAGCAAATTCTCAGAAATGAGAAGTTTCAAAATAGAAGTTTCAATTTATAGTCATTTAAACGCTAAGTTTAAAAAAGTGCTTGAAAAAGTATATTTTTGAGTGAACTAAAATGCTCTAATTGTACCTTCCTCAGAGTAAGCCAAGGAAAACAACTTGTGAAACAAGATAACTCAGCTTTGATTAATGCTGTTTTATTTACGGTACATGCACAGACTAAACAGCCTGTTCCACTTTGACCTATCAGGATTTAAATAATGATTTTCCTCACCAGCAAATGCCTTGTTGTTTTTGATTGGAAAAGCTCAATGATTGATGTAGCAAATAAAAACGAAGCAAATCCTGCTTTCACCACCTCTCACCTCTCCCCCAGTGTCCACCAAACCAAAGTACTTACAAGGACAAATTCTCCTGCAGCAGTGTCATGAAAGTGAAGATCGGACACGTCTGTTTCAGAAGCTGCCAGCCACTGGAGTGTTGCTCTGAGCTGGGGGTCCACTAGATTTGGTTCCAGATCAATATTTACTATGGCTAAAGTCTTTTTTACTTGCTCCAAACCTAACATTAAAAATAAAGTCATTAAATCTACAGGTTCAAATTGTTTCAAAAAGTCTCTGTAGTTCATTGATTAGACTATTATCTGAAATACATTAATACAGACAGACAGTATGAAGGGCAAAATTTTACAACTGAATACAAACATATGAGTATTAAAAGGAATCTAAGCTTTAATGCATGTTCCAAATGACAAGGAACTGAATTTAATACAGCCTTTCAAACTGAACAGTAGTAGTCTCACATCCTTCAGTTATTTCAGTTCTCCAGCTGCTGTTTTTGCTCTGCCTTCATCTAATAAATTTTCTAGTTTGCATTTCACAACTCCTTCCTGGATAAAGCTAATCAGATTGCCTGAGTTTTTCCAAACTATAGTGCTGTTCTAACTGTTTCAACCAAGTTCATACCGTTGAAGTACATGCGGTATTCACTCCTAACCAGGGAAGTTAAGCAAAGTAACTGTCAACATAACTGTGTTTTTGGTGAATAACAACGCATTTGTCTAGGAGTCCCAAAATCTAATACATTTATAGGAGAAAGAAACACTTAAAAATTAATGATACTTACTCCATGGGAAGCACTGCAGTAACATATCACTAGGAAATTTTGATACGTTTCTTAGTTTTATAAAATAAATGTACATTTGAGAATGACAAGACTTTGTGTCAAATCATTTGAGAAACAAGATACAGTCAGCTCTGAAAAAGCCAGACCTTCTAGGTACTGGCATGATTAGATATCGAGCCCTATTTTACCCAAGCAATTTGATCATTTGAGATGCCTTTTTTTTTTTTTAATTAGTCAGGAACAAAAAAAAAAGCAATAGTATACTGACAGCCTAGATGAAACCTACAGAACAGAAAATATTAATTGTAATTAATTTTTGAGGATAGAGACACTCAATGATTCAGTTAAATCTCCTTAGTACCTCACAGGAAGATCTAATTTACAGAAAAAAGTCAAGAAACATGGTTTAAATCAGTACAGTCTTCCAGAAGCTTAAAATACACATATAATCACACACCTTTCTGCTTATGTCATAATCATTTGAAGACATGCAATGTGACTCAACAACCTCTGTAAACAGGTGGCAGAGGTTTCTTGAAACCATTTCATCCTCCGACTATACCAAAAACAATGAAAACCTCTGTAATAATTTACTTTAACATCAGCCTCATACTGAGAAACCAAAACACAGAAGGCACTGTGTATTCACTTGAGTTAACAACCTTTTGCACTTAATCTGAGACTGGAACCAGTGCAAAGTTCTAAGAACAAAGAAGCTGTAACAGGAATCCGGACAGACCCTATTTTGTATTTCACTACGAAAAAGATTCAATACATTTGCTAGAATGCCTAGTTTTTTGCATTGTTTCTCATAAACATTTTTCAAAGCTTAATATGGCCAGTTTGAATGACTTTTTCAATGTCTCAAACAGTCGTGCAGATGCATTGCCACCACTCCTCATCATATATTTCACAAAGAAGATATGCTATGCATATAAATTTACACTTTCAAGAAAGCAATCAATGTTCACTACCATACATTAAATATGTGTTATCTGAAAATGAGAGACTAGCATTTCTCAAAGGCTGAATTAACAAGTGCGTTAACAAGTGTTTGTGGAGTATTAGTCTACGAATATATTCCAACGCTTGACTGACATGTAATACGATCAATATGGATAATAGGGTTGTAATTTTGTTTTAAAGATTACAAAAGCAAAGAATAAACAAAAATAACTGATGTCAAGTGCACAGGCTAAGAACAGCAGTGTATGCTGGAATTGACATTACCTTCTACAGCATCCTTGGTGTCTTCATCCTTATCGTCCGTTCCATCACTGTATTTTTAAAATATAACAAAAATATTAATATATATGCACAATAAAGATAGTCAATCTTAAGATTGTAATGAAGGTTAAACAGTAAAGGACAGGAAGATCATAGAAGAATTAAGAAATGACGATGAAAAGAAGCTTTGCTTCTCACACCATTTCACGTTGGAAATAGATTTGTCATCGAGTTCATGAGATTTGCTCTTAGGGGAAAAGAGGAAAGGAGAAACATGAGAAGAGACCTTTTAAAATAAGATGAAAACTTGTTGATTTTAATTAAGTAGGACAGTTTAGTTTTGCTTCGTATGCAAAAAAGTTGAGCCATCTTATATCACAGGTATGAACAGCTATAGGTTATTCAAAGCTGCTGCATGGTAAGTGTTCTACAAAAATCATTCACCAAGCAATTTTGAAAGTTTCCACAAGGTAAAGGAAAAACAGAAATCCTGTAGGAAGCAAGCTCTAGTTTGCATGAAAAAGTAAATCTAAAAATTTGTAAAACCGCAAGCAAAAACATGCATAAATGGGACCTTTCATTTTGCAAGCAGAACACATTCATCAGTTTTGCACAGCAACACTTAACCATTCAGTATGGATTAATGAAAAAAATCATATAGTGATTAAGTGAGAGGAGAGTAAATAATGTATAAGCATTAAAAAATGTGCCATATTCTTATTTTCCAAAAATGATGATTACATGCATTAATTATGAGGAACCCATCTGGTTTATGTTTCTCAACTCAACCAACCTGTCTGATGTTGGAAAGGATAAATTCTCGTCATATATATCTCCTTCTAAACCAAGACTGCTCCAGCTACTGCTGTTACCATTACTGCCAGGAGAAGAAGAGAACACAGCTGAACTAGAAAAGAACAATAGCTCAGACTAGAACCTTTGCTTTCCTCAGAGCTGTTTTGACAAGACATTTAACACAAGAGCACTGAAGCTTCCTAAACAGGTTTGCTGGAACTTCAGAACAGCAATTTGCATACCAATGCAAAACTGGTAAGTTTCTGTACACAGGTGAAAGTATTAATTTTGTACTCATTAACTTTCCAGATCAGTGCTAACAGTAATTCTGTCCTCAGGCCTAAGCACACTGTTTGTCATTTATACAAGCTCAAAAAATTCAGTGCTATTACTCATAGGAATATGGATTACAAATATAATATTTGTTTAAAGGCTAGCTAAAAGTTCCTGATATTATATATTGTGAAGAAAACTGCACAAATTAAATCCTTCTGTCTCATTCCAAAAGCCCAGCAGTGATCTCCAACAGCTGGACGAGAAGGAATTCTTAGAATAAATCAAAAAAATGTTTTTTAAAAAAATGAATTCTGAATACTGGTCTTTAAGCTAAATTTTTATTTTTGTTTTATAAATCAATAAAACTAAGACTGAAAAGATTACTTCACTCACAGTTCACAAGCATACTGCATTTATTCCATGACTACATTCAAGTCAATGCAAAGAACTGAAAAAATTTACAGTGTCTTTACACTGGTGTATTTTAGATGCTACAGTTAACAATTTGCTAGCCCTGTGCTCATGTACAAGATTGTGTTACTCATAGGATTATATCTCCTGCTTCCCAGTTTCATACCTCCCCTTAAGCATGTCTGGAAGTCTTCCAAGGATAAGATTGAGACCACCAGCATGTTGTAAAAAGTATGAATTATCTACTGTAGATGATATGACCAGTCACATTGCAATTCCAGGGAACTGCTGGAAGATGCTTTCTTCCAGCTCAATTTTGTGAACCTGCTAAAACTCTTTCTTCCCACTCATCCCACTCACAGCAAATAATCAAATTTAAAACAAGAAATGGTGGAAAGGAACATTTCAAGAGCCAGATACTAATTTCTTTCACGAAGCTGTCAGTAACAGCATCACCTATCAGTGTTTTTGCTTCCCCGTGTGCCTGTTTAGATACTCACTTCCACATAGTAACAGCAGGTTAGCAAGCTTGCAATATGAACACACCCTAACTGAGGGGAAAAAATAAAGAAAATTGAAGAGCAGAAGCTTCCAAATAAACCAAATTGGTCCTAGAACTGCAAGCCAACCTATTAAAATGCACAATTAAAAAAAAAAAGCACTAAAGGCAGTTACCAAGACTCTGCAATTACCGGTTTGATTTGCATGGAAAATGCAAATCTGGTCAAAAGAACATTTTTCAAGCTACTGTACTAAGAGTACCACAGTAAAAATTAATATTGATTTTGTTTCTTAATTACATATATAGAAAAGAGATTTAACACAATCCACTGGTATCAATGCTTTGCACTCGGGCTCTTTCTTTGAGGGTTTTAGCTGCTTAGCAGAAGTGGAAATAAAAGCTGTCCCAGTTCTCAGACTAAAGGAAAAAGTATTTTCAACCTAACAGAATGACCTCACGCACAGTACTATTCTGATTAGATACATTAATCTATTTTACAGAGGTCAAACTTGGTCTGAAATTACATTGTATTTAACCAGGAGATTATGATCGTATGGTTATGTACAGCAACATATGAAGGTTGTGGTGTTTTGTTGTTGGCTTTTTTTTGTAATGTGACCTTTAGTTCAGCATCTTACAACAAAATAAGTCTTGAAGATAAAGATCTGCAATGACAGAACAAGCAATAAACAGAAAAAGGCATTATAATGCTTCTATAATGCTTCATGCTGCTCTTCAAAATGAACCAGCATAAGAAGTACCAGAAAGAAAAGCTTTCAGTTATATATACAGATAAATATTCACACACACCCTATATACAGCATCATATATACTCAGTTTCATCTGCTTCAAGATTCTGTATTATGCGCATACAGCCAAAGGCTAGAGACGTCTGCTCTGACGTATAACCTCATCTGGATGCACTGATTCATCCTCTGGAAAAGCCTATGCCTATACCTGTATGTTAACTAAACAATAGTCTTGAGCTTTCTCCTATTTCTAACCTTAAGCTGCCAACATTAGACATGCAAAGTAGATGATACAAACTTTCCTTCTTGCTTCCATTCAAATAAAGCTTCTTTCCAAGCTGTCTTGCTCCCTTGCTTACAGTTAGCTTAATCCTCTGTGGGGTGCAGAAGCACAATTTTTATATTGACCTGAGACCCAGAGAGCACGGACCTTGCCAACAGAGCTCCTACAAAAAATGTCTTTTTCCCCCCCCTCCGAGAGAAGTAAAGCAAAGCAAGTTAAATTGAACCGGACTGCTGCAGATTGTACTGGGTTGTTTTCTGAGAAGTCTGAGCCTGTCTTCCACAAATTTCGAACTACCATTAATGGAATTTGTAAGTTTATTATGAAGGTAATTTAGAAAATGTTAGCTAAAGGAGTCTCAAGCACCAGTATCCCTTGAATATTGCAAATGGCCTCAAAAATATTGAGGGAAAAGGCAAGTCCTCTGCACAAATAAAACTTGCTTCCTGTTCACTATGCTACTCAATTGTAATATATTGGCACTACAAACAAATCAGTCTAAAGCTACCTAGTACCTCAAGGATGGCACAAGATCGAGGACAGCTTCTTAGATACAAGAAAACAACTTGCATTAAGAAATGTTCCCTTTGCCAAGAGAGCAAAGCTAACTGAAGTAATTTAAATATTTCAAATTGACATGGGTTACATATAATCAGCATAATATTTTAAAATAGACGGCCCTGACCACACACACACAAAAAACACACTTTCAACTATTGTAACCGCATGATGGATGGATATGTTATTTTCCTGTTTAATAAAACAGTTAAAAAAAGAGTAAAAGCAGTAAATCCTCATAACTGCCTGTAGTGGGTTTATGTGGCAAGGTTTTGGTAGCAGGGGGCCATAGGGGTGGCTTCTGTGAGAAGAATCCAGAAGCTGCCCCATGTTTGGTAAGGGCCCCACTGCTGACCAGAGCTGAGCCAATAAGTGATGTTGTTTGCGCCCCTGTGAGAGCATATTTAAGACAGGGAAAAAAAAAAAAAACGCTGCGCCACACAGCAGCTGGGAGAGTCAGAGGAGTGAGGAACAGCCTTGCAGGCACCAAGGTCAGTGAAGAAGGAGGGGGAGAGGTGCTCCAGGCGCCAGAGCAGAAGTCCCCTGCGGCCTGTGGTGAGGACCATGGTGAAGCAGGCTGTCCCCCTGCAGCCCATGCAGTACCATGGTGGAGCAGGGTTCCACGCTGCAGCCTGTGGAGGAGACCATGTTGGAGCAGGTGGACCTGCACCGACAGAGACTGCGGCCTGTGGAAGACCCCTGCCGGAGCAGATTCCGGGCCGGACCTGTAGCCCGTGGAGAGGAGCCCACGCAGGAGCAGGTGACCTGGCAGGAGCTGCTGCCCGTGGGGGATCCAGGTTGGAGCAGTTTGCCCCCGAGGGATGGACCCCGTGGTACGGACCCATATCTGGAGCAGTTCTTGAAGAGCTGCTGCCTGTGGACAGCCCACGCCGGATCAGTTCAGCAAGGACTGCATCCCGTGGGAGGATGCAGGGGACATCACACACAGGGGACGAGAGTGACCGAGAAGGAGCGGTGGAGAAGAAGTGCTATGGACTGACCACAACCCCTGTTCCCCTGCGCCGCTTGGGGGAGGAGGTGGAAGAGGGTGGATGGGGGGGAAGGTGCTTTTAGTTTCTTTCCTTTGTTTCTCACTTCTCTAGCTTGTTAGTAATAGGCAGTAAATCTTACTATCTCCCTATGCTGAGTCTGTTTTGCCCGTCACAATAATTACTGTGCGATCTCCTCGTCCTAATCTCAACCCTTGAGCCCTTTTCATCATATTTTCTCCCTGTTCCTCTTTGAGGAGGGGGAGTGAGAGAGCGGTTGTGGTGGAGCTCGGCTGCCCACCCGGTTAAAACCACCACACTGCCACACAATTCCTTATTTCCTGAGAAGATTATCAAGATACTAGTGTTCCACAAATGGTATTATTAGTGAAGCTTGGTTTGTTACAGAAGGTCTCCCCCTCCATGTTTTTTTTTTGCTCAGGGCAATAACCCCAGATCCTCTCATATCCACCTGCTAAAACCTACTCACACAAACATATGCATGCTGTTAACAATCCACGGCAGATTTTCAAAAACTAGTGGGTCAATTTGTGCATGCCTGTTTCTTCTGCCAACACCTTGCTATCCAAATTATGTCCCCCCACTTCCTCAAGTTAAACGCCAGAGTAGGTCATTCTTCTCCTAATGAACAGATATTCTTTAAAGTTGTAGAAATTAAATTCTTTTAATTTAAAGATGTTTTGGGAATGATAATAAAAACACGATGGGTACTAAAGGTCCAGAGTATTTTTTTGTACTTTTTTCCCCCCACCATTATTTAACCGATATCTATTCTGTTTCTAACTGCCAATACACTAGATCTTTTCTTCCTTACGGTCTGAATCCTATGACGTAAGTCAAATTTTTACTCATTCAACAGAAAATGCATTATTAAAATAACTTTAAGGCAATGTATTCTTTCATAAAACTATTTAGTTGTATGAGTGATAAGTTTTAGCATTGGTTTGATTACAGTATTTGGTTAAGCAAAACAAAAATACTACAAACATTTGAGTAGTTTCACTTTAGTACCAAATATTCTGGTTTTTTTGTTTGTTTTTTTAAAAAAAACCCTCTCCCATTTCTGCTGTTCTTCAAGAGAACACCTGGACATTCTATGTAAATGATATATACCTCATGCAAAACTGAACTTACTCATTCCTCATACCTTGCCTACGCAAAAGCTAGGGCCACAACTCACTATAGTTTCCTCTGGGAACAGATGTTGCAGATTTTTCAAGTTCTTGTTTTAATTTAGCTGGCTACCAACGAGCCATGGAAGTACAGAAGAAGCTCTTGTGGAAAAAGTTACTATCTCAAACAGGTAAGTTCCAATAATATGCACCTGTAAGTTCCTAGTTAGTAACACATCAATGCACAAGCAACATCAGTTACAATAGCTTAAGACGTCAACCCCTAAAAATACCTGTTTAAAATCCTCATGCAAACTAAGAGCACATTTCTTCTTTTCAAGAATAGATGAATTTACATAAAGCACATTAATTTTTAATTTCAGACCACAATAAACAACACTACTTTCAAGTTATACTTTATACGTGGTGACTGTTTTTAAAATACCTGCATCTTTTGCTAATACTTAAGCTACACACAGTGTTATTTGATGCAACACCCTGACACAAGTGAAAACGCATATTCTACGTATTCTACCCTCCATATAGTACTAACAGTCATGAACAAGAAGAAAAAACATTTGGTAAGAAAACACAGATTCAAACATATTAGAGTCATTTTTAACATAAAAGCTATTATTGAAGACAAAATAAGATCTTTTCCTTCACCCCCCTGGAGAAGACCACTTGGTACCATGTTACATGATGCCAAGATAAATGTTTAACTGTGCGAATATATTTATAGTTACCTGTCACTGAGATGAAGAAAACTGCTGCTCTCATCAAGATGTTCATCTTCAAAACTTAGATTGGACCAACTGCCAGTGCTATCATCACCGATACTAAGGCTCATCTGCTGGCTAACAATAGATTCAACAGAGTGAAATCCTTCTCTTCCAGCAGAGCTAAACAAAAATTTAAGACAAAAACATCACTACCTTTCATGCCAATCCGTGTTAATTCATTTACAGAAATTTAACACTATTTCAAAGACACTAAATTCCAAGGAGAATGAAAATAAAAGGGTGTAAGAGTATCCATTAATTTGTATCCTGTTCTCAAAGTAAGAAATGAAGCAATTAAATGAATCTGAAACTTCGACAGGCTTAGATCAGGGATTGCTATTTGTAACTCCTTTACTAGAAGGCAGAGGGAATGGCACACATAATTATCTCATTCTGAAGATTATTTGCTATAAAGCATTGAATAGTTTTACCATTTAGGCATTTTAGTCTTACAGACTGTAGATCAAGGTATGCTTTTCAAGCAGAAGAATTAACATTTTTTGGAATTGCTCACCATAGGACTGTTCAACTCTTTCCCCTCCTTGCTTTCATTGCTACCAGCAAGGTGGTCTGTTACTGTGGGCAAAATGCTTAAGAACACAATGATATTTAACAGGTTAGAATTGTTTTATTTCTGAAAAAGGGTCTTTCCACAGATAAAGATTTGTCTTCCTGTTTCAAGCATGTGCAGCAACACATGACTTCTTCCTCCCTCGGGAAATAAATTTACATTTTTAATCCAAAAAAAAAAAAAAACAACAATCAAGCAGGTATGTTCAATAAAGGTAGCCATTATAAGATCCTTCAAAAGACCCAGTTTGATAACTTTAGAGAAGTTTGAACTCCTTAGAACGAAGTTATAATATGAAAACATACAGTTATGATCTAATCTTCATGTGTAAACCGTGGTTATAGAGATGTAGATGAAGTGGTAGAAAGCTCAAGAAAAATGACCATCCTACTATCGCCACAGTCAGCGGTCACTGTAACATTCACAACTTAAAAAGCCAGCCCTAATCACATCACCGTCAATGCTTCGCTCCAGTAAACATGAATTTTTGCAGGCAAAGATATAACTCAGAGTAGTTTGACTGTTTGAATCACAGCCCATCTGGGCAACACGAAAGGTGACATTTCAAGAAACATCAATGGGTGATGCTGTAAGAAGCATTTGTAAATTTTGTCATGTTAAAACCTTAACATCTTCTCCTTGTCACAGATATTACAACAAACAATATTTATTCAAACCCTGCACTTTAGATGCTCTTGTCATATTCTAACTAAAAGTTTCAAGTAATATTTTTAAGAAGTGATTCAAAACCCAAGTGCCATCTCTGATACTGTGGGTATTAGAAAAAACATACTACTACTGTTACACACTGATTAAGGTTCCAAACTCCTCATATGCAGCACCACACTACACAGTTTATTAGCATTTCTAAACTACTGGAATTTCTAATTAAATACTTTCACTAAAACATCATAAAAATTAAAACAGAGTTTGTTTTCTGCAAAAGCTCTGTCCATCACTACTCCCAAAGAACAAAAACTTTCATTGCTGTTTACAGGCAGAAGCTTAGCATGAGTTTCATATCAAACCTTGAAAAAAATGAATTCAGATCCACTGCAGTCTTTAGCCATTGAACGTATGAAGGTCTATTTTATTATTCATCATGATGTCCCTCTAGAAACTGAAAGAAAAATCCTTTGCCACTGTGAGGAACTCTGCACCCCCTATCCCCTACAAAGTAGGAAAATAAGTGTTACGATGAACTGGAATAACCAACAAGGTAAAAATTGCTCCTGGACCCAAAAGGTAGATTTCCAGTCATTCTGATCCCTGCAGTTTAAGAAAGAGTTGCTGTTTGCCCTAAAGTTAGCAAAGGCTAATTTACCATTTCCACACTAAACATACAAAAATCTGAAACTCAGTTTCTTCTCTACTTTATTACTGTTTTATAAGTGTCTTAAGATTTTTTTTTCTTCCAATAATAAGGATACTATTTTAACAGTCATAAGCAAAGTAAACCCTTTGTACTTTAAAGCAATGTCCAGTCTGGACAGTACCAAAAGTTGGTTCTACTGATAATCCAAAATAAATTACATTTATTTTTCAGTACAGAAGATGAAATACAGGTAGGGAACAAATTTGGATTCAGTCATGGCTTATACAGCAAGAAACCCTGTAAGGTCTACTATTCTCTACTGTAGGTAAAAAATAACAGCATTTCAAGTTGAAATATTAAGTTCCAATGATTAGTTAGCTACTGGAACATATGCATACTGATATACATAGAAACCTTGGTTTAAAGCTCCCACAGGCGGAAAAAGACTTTTCTACCTATGAATCATTTATATATCACTGTAAGAATAAAAAGAAAGTACTCTGAACATAAAATTTGTACTTAGGAATTTTTTCTTCTAGAAATACATTATGTCTGCATTAACAATCCTCTTTTTTTCTGGTACAGAATGCATCAAGAAAAAATTATTATTACCTTATGTTAACTGCCTGACCAATATTAGTCATAGCTGAGGTCATTATTTCAGTAGTAAGGCTTTCAGCAAAACTGACTCCATCTTGTCCAAAACCACTGTCAGCTGTCACGCTTGTGTAACTCAGCTCTCCCTCTGCTTTCTCAGCAGCCGCAGGAGCCACCTTGTCAGGAAACACTGTCTTCTGTTCTACATCAACGTGAATTTTGGGAATATCAAGATGAAAGACTCTTGGTTTTTGGCAGACACCACCCAATCTAGGTTGAAGGAAATGCCTCACGGGAATGGAGGAACTCTGCGCAGGTAAGTGATGAGATGCACTTTCGGTACAGTACTGATGTTCCTTCATACTGCAGCATCTACAGACAGTTCCAGAAAAAGGAGACAGTTTGTCCGTATAGGAAAGCCTATCTCCATTTTTTCTGTTTTCAGCCACCTGGAGAACAGCAGATTCTAAACTCATTTCTAGAGTATCATCTGCTACCTTCCTAGCATATTGTTCTATAGCTTGAATTATGCCTTCACGGTAGCCATTTTCATTTAAACTGCCCGTACTATGATACAGTTTACGACTGGGGGAGAAAGGAAGAAGTGTTCTAGAAACTCTTGTTTTAATAAGATCTCCTGTGACTTCCTCAAGTTCAGTCTTTTCATATAGACAGGAATCTGTCAGAGATTTTGGTAAACATGCTCCTGAAATTTTCAATTTCTTCCTGACATCACTAGTTATGTTGCAAGCAAGGGATTCTGAAAAGCGTAACAATTCCGCGCAATCTGTTCTCTGCGTGCTGATACTCCTTTCGTAAGTTTGCTCTTCACAGTGATGAATGCTGCTTTTCACTTGCTGTGCTGCATCTTTATTCACTGTTTTGATCAGCTCCAGTTTACCATTTACCTGTACATTTTGCCCGGGAAATGTCATTCTGTTGCATCTCAATTTCGTTTTACGAGCAGCTTGCCGTAGGCCTGACTTGATGGACCTGTAAGCAAGTCTGCTAGCATACTGATCCATCAACAGCTCAGGGTTACCACCTTCCCTTTTCAAAATACGAATAATATGATCTGCATATTCATCCGTCACACTTTCACAGCTTGGGTACTTGGAAGTCAAACCCATCGTGCCTGAACCTTGTGGTAAAGAAAGTACAGAGGAATCTCTCTCACCAAGACACTGGTCCCTCACCGGACCACACCACTCCTTTGAACTAGAATCTTTATCGTCTTTTCTCACATAAAGACAATCCACTTGACAGTTAACCCGCTTCAACCTCAGCAGTTTACAATGCCTTGATTTCACCATTTTCTTGGCTTCGCTGATTACTTTTCCTGCCATATCACCTGCATAATTCCATAAAGAGCTGCATGTTTCTTCTGGGGCGTTTATAAAGGCAGGATATCCACATATTTTGTTTTGCGTACTTAACTGAACCTGTCTATCAGCTTCTCTTTCATTTGTTTTATCATCTAAATGGGAAGCAGCCATTTCAGTTGCTACTGAAATTATCTGACTAGCTAAGTTATCTGCATACTGAATAGTTTTTTCTGCATGTTCCTCATTCTCAATGACCTTTTCAGAATGATCTTCATCTTCACTACTTTCTACTTCTTCAGAAAGTGACCGCATGAGTTTCAGCATAAACTCCTCCTTTTCCAAAGAGCTGTGTTCAGTTTCAGACAAACCTGCAACAGACGGATTGTATGGTGTAGAAGGTGGCGTCGCGGGTGCAAATTCCTTTGCTAATTCTCCCTTGAGTTTCTTTGACAGTTTTCTCAGGTTTCTTTCTGAACTAGCTTGACACGGTATTAAAGGAGTTGGTGGGGGCGTGTCAGGCATTACACTGGTATTTCCATCTTTGATACTTGACTTATCAGCCATCTGCAAAGCATCTTCACTGCCAAACATCACTGAAGAAAAGCTATTTGCACGTGGAAAGCAATCAGCTTGCCTGTAAGTCAAAGGTCCTGATGGTGGTTTTTGAATATCGTGATTTTTTGAGTGCTTGTTTAAGAGTGTCATTGAGCAGCTTCCTGCATCAGTAAAGTCCTCTAGAACATGCCTAGCAAAAGTCACAGTGGAACAAGGCAGTGGCGATTTTGAAAACCTGTGTCCTTTTTGTTCCTGCCAACAGTCTTTAGGTTCTGAAACGCACTGAACAGAATTAGCTGGAGTAAGAAGAAATTTAGAGGGATTATTCAAAGGCATCTGTTGTTGTTCAACAACTATAGAAACATTACTTGGTTTCTCAGCATCTTGCTTCTTTATCACACATTGTTCTTTTCTACTGGTATCTGCATAAGTCTGTGAGCCCACGTTACGTGCAGAATTCTCACCAGTGTTGCATAACACAGTTTTACTTTCATCCACAGATTGTTTTATGATATATTTGGCCAAGTGATCTGCAAACATATTATTGGGGACATCTTCACCAGTACATTGCACATATGTTTTTTTATCTACTATTTTTCTTGACAAAAACTCTGTGTACTCTTCTACTGCTTTTGTTACCCGAGATGAGGTTATGGCTTCATAAGCCTCATTTACTATCATATCTACCATAGTTCCAGAGAAACTATTAATGCTTTTTGACCCACTCGTTAATTCTGAATTACTGCCTATTCCAGACATGTTAGTCACTTGTTTGGTATTGTTTAATGGATTATTTTCAGTACTTTGATTCTGATCTGAAGTTAGGTATATATTTCTGAAAGAAGAGACTTCCTCTTCTCTCTTTCTGCTTGTGAAAAATGGATGAGAGCAGTCTTTGTATACTTTCATGTTGTTATCAGAATTCAGAGCAGTGCATACTTTTGCTTTATAAGCATCAGAGGAAAACTGATGTTGACAAAGAGCTCTTCCAGCTAAGGGCACAGGTACTGAACTTACAACACCGGAGGTACAAAACAGTGCTTGTTGTACTGTGTATTCTTTCTTGAAATCTTGGATTGGATTCAGTGCTACCCTGTCATTAAAATCAGGCAAAAACATGGAAGTCCGTGTTGACTCTAACATACTTTCTGCACTCACATATTTAATGTTGTCCATGGAAACACTGATGGCTGCTTGTGTCGTGAAGGTCACATCAACCTGGGATAGCTCAATAAAAGCCTCCTGAATGACAGATTCAGACAGATCTCTGGCATAAGATCTTACTACTTTGTCTTCATAATCAAATGAAGAAGGCTGTGCAACTGTAGGTGTCGAGGGGTATGAAAACTGGCATACTTCCATGATTCCTTCAAATACAAGTTCTTCGGCAAGGTCTGCGGCAAACCGTGCAACGGTATTGGTAAATATTTGCTTCTTCACATGCCGCAGTTCTTTCAAAGCACCAGTTATAGCTTCGCTCACCAAAAAGTTTGCTAGCCCGTTAATGGCACGCTCCTTCAGGGAGATTGCTCTACGTCTTCCAATCTCATAGAAAGCCATTTGAAAGACCGAAGAAGTCAACCTAGCAGCCAAGTGACAAAGTGCATTGGTGCATGAAGAAACACCTTTTTGCAGGTCCTTAAAAGCACTGCCAAAACTTTTTTCAACTAATTCAGTTGCAAATTTTTGAATGCTATCTCGAATTATTGATGATTTATGCTTAGATTTTGCTTGTTTATCTGGCTCCTTGCTAGTTTTAATTTTGAGATCTGTAGCTTGACCTTCTTCTTTCATAGCAATCCTGTTGCATTTGGAATCATTTCCTGCACGTATTTGTTCTGATGAAGAGTCAGAATGAAAAACAGAACCCAGTATTTCAAATGAAACACTATCAGCATATTCTGAATAAGTATTATAAAGTGCATCAGGGTGGTTTTGACCTGTCTCATCTCCGCCAAGATTCATACGACATAAGCATTCAGAAGAACCACAGCTCCCTAGCGGACTGAAAGCCGATGATCTAATAGGGCTGAACAAGCCTCCGTTCTCTTCCCCTGATGTTTTAACTGGGCGAGGGGAATCTGGGACATCAAAAACGCTGCTGTACGGTGATTCTGGTTTGCGAGGAGTTGGTTTCTTTACATTGGCTGGGAGAGCAGGACGATCAAACTTGAATTTCTGAGGATTCATTGTAATGCTTGTAGAACACAGTTTTTCATGGGCAGCCCTCCTTTTCTGGGGGGGATTCCCTAGGATGGGATCCCTAATGGCTTTACCAGACTTTTCCAGGGTTTGTTCTAATTCATCAAACTGATCAAAACTATCAAAAAATTCACTAACTTCTGAGTCTGAATCCTCTATACCATCTTTCACTACTGGAATTTTTGGCAGCTGGAGCTTTGCCTTCAAGCTCTTCTGATATCCTTCTTCATCTAAGAAGATAATGGGGCTTGGGCTGGAGCAATCCGACTCAGAGGATTCAGCTGGAGAAGAGGAAAACAATGTTTTACATAAGAAATTAACACCTTGATCAGAAGGATTATATGGCTTATAGAAACTCCTTTGTATCCAGGGATCAGAAATTGAGGTTGTAACTGAATTTTTTACTGAAGACAGTTCCTTAAGTCCAAAAATATCAATCAA
This sequence comes from Cygnus atratus, assembly GCF_013377495.2. NCBI lineage: Eukaryota > Metazoa > Chordata > Aves > Anseriformes > Anatidae > Cygnus > Cygnus atratus. The sequence continues at coordinate 177,144,007 of NC_066362.1, read as the reverse complement.
AGCAGAAGATCTTGCAGATGACTTTCGACGTACAGAACCCACAGAGATCTTTGAGTCAACAGCTTCTAAACATTGAGCAGGGATGGTCTGTGAAGCAGCATCTCGATGGTTTCGAGAAGTAAAGCTGCATGTACCTGAAAAGGAAAAAACAACAGCTTCAAAAACAAGAATTTATACAGAAAAGCAGAACACTTTGGACAGATTTTGATAGCAATGGCTGGACTTACTATTGTTACAATACACCAACTCATCTTTCATAATTAAAGCAATATTTTTTTCCAAATCATATTATACTAACGACTGAAATTCATGTATTTCTTTTTTTAGAACAAGGTAGAACAAGATGCTATTTTATCTGCATATCAGATATGGAGGCTAGAATTTTTGGTTTATGAATTGATAAACTGTTGTGAAAAGAACAGTCTCAAAAATTCAATTTACAGTTGCATTACACCCCTTTACAAAATGCAAATGTAAAAAAACACTATTTATTTACACTTATTTTCTCATAACATCCTGACAGCCTAAATTGCAATTAACAATTCCTACAAGTCAACAGCATGCAAGAACTTACCAACACTTTGCATCTTTGAAGGCTCATCTTCATCTAACTGCTCAAAAGCAGTGACAAAATCATCCTCAATTGAAGAGACTGATTGATTAGTATCATCATCTTCTGTACAGGATGTCTCTGGTCGATGTTTTTGCAATGACTTTTTTTCAACTGCGTATCTTACACCTGTGGTATACTTGCTTAGCAAAGTAAATACATAATCTGCTTTGATCCTTGGGAATGCAGGAGACAGTCGCATCACACAAAGCACTTCAGGAAGCTGATTCTTGAAAAAGAGCAACAAGAAAACCAATATAACAATCTTTGAATAATTTCAACTGTAGGAATAACAATGGATTCCCTCAACACATTTTATGAACAGTAAACAATTTACAAGTATTTTAAAAGATAAAAAAAAATGTGTAAAGTGATATTTAAAATCATTTAGCATTTTAATGACCTCTATATTCTGAGTAAGTCATTGCAATAAGACAAAAGAGGTTGTATAATACAACCCTGATAATATGCAGTCATGAATCTATTTAAAGAACACACGTGTTAAAAAATCCATAAAGACAGAATTTCAAAGCGTGTTTGTGCTTAACATTATTTCAGTTTATAGATTATTTGTTTCAATATATAAAAAAAACTTGTACGCAACATGATTTAATTTACCATGCAAGGCAACATTGCATAAAGTTGCTTTAACAACGTGTGACTGGAAAAGAAAAGAACCCACTGAGTTTTATGAAGACCTGACACTAATAATTTCTTGGCATCTCTGTTTCAAGGAGGGAAGTCTGGAGAAGATGGAAGGCATATCAGAACAGAGCAGAGATGGGCAATTTGACAAGCTTCACCTTCTTTCCAAATTGGCAGTAAAAGGGACTATACTTGAGCAAAAGGACTGGATCAGCATCATAATATGTTAGATATTTTGAGTTAGTAATACAGGTACTTAACTGTACATGAGAACAAGTTTATTTTGAGATTTTCTAACACACATTTTAAACAAAAACCACAGAAATGTAACGTTAATACTATCGTGGCCCAAAAATACAAACAAAACAAGGTGTGATATTATTAAACTCTTTAAGAGGCCAAACAATGCCCCTTTAAGGCAATTCTGTACTTCAGACATGCAAGACAACAAAATATTTACCTGATGTTTTGTGACACAAGGTTTTGCCAAGGTCTTCCTAACATCTTTTAGAAAAACAACCTCATTTTCTTTCAGTTTGCACAACTGAAGCGATTTCAGAACATCTGGAAGATCTGCAGAAACAGCTGCCAACTCCTGATTTTAATGTATGAAAATATTGAGAACAAAAAGTGAAAAAAATTAAGTGAAAAGTAATGAAGAGGTTTTGATCTCACATCCCCCCCCCAAATATTAACAGCAGCTACTTTTGGTAAAGCTTCTCTTTTATCCACTATTTATTACCCTATTCTTTACTTACTCTCCTGAGCTCTGATATAAAACTCTTTTCCACAAATAATTCAATCCACAAATCTTTAACTCACTCTTCTACCAAAAGAAGAATTTCCACTGCTTCTCATGGGACAGAAAAGGTTTAAACGTCACAAAGAAGAATCTTGGAAGCACCAAAAAGCAACTGCACATTGTACAAAGTACCCAGCTACATACAGAAGACTGATCTCACCTAATAACTGTTCTCAGTGGATCTCTACATGCTCTTAGCATGCTTTATTGGAATGGTACTATAGCCCCCTATTATAGGAAAAGGAACATTGGCTTTTTCTTTTTCAGCATTATCTCAGATAACTTTATATTTATTGAAAACACAGAAAAGGCCTGTGAAAGATTTATGATTTTTTTTTAAAGCAATCTAAACACTATGCATCTATATTGTATGAAGCAAGTCTTCATAAACCTACTCAGCCTAATTTTTCTATAAATGTCATCTAACTCTATACAATCAAATAACTCTCACCCATACTTGGGTGAATATTTAGCAGGACTATAATTTTATTAATTAGCAACAAAGGTACAATTCTGAACACAAACGGATTCATACGTTTCTATTGTTTAATAGATGTTTTAAACATCAGCAAACCATTACAGCAATCCCTACTGAGATCTAGACAAAGCGTGGAGTAGTACTACAAACATGTTATGGTGTTATACTGACATACAAGTTGCACAAGAGAAATCAATCCTTAACTTCTTAAAATTGTATGACAACCCCACAAATTGGCTACGCTTCCCTCTTTAAATATTTCCTCATCTAAGTCTCCAGAAATAATAGCAATTGCATGGCTAGCAGTCAATTCAGAGAACTTCTAGCTTTGCACACTGTGACTGCACTACATTAATAAGCACAAATATTAAGAAGGTCACATACAGTTTTTAACAAAACAAACAAACTACAATTTAAGTATGCCATTTCAGACCATTCCAACACAAAGACTGCTTCAGGCTGTATTTAAAATAGATATAGAAACACTAGTGATGACATTAAAATAATTATATTCAACCTCTCAACAATGTTTAAAACTGTTATGCTTTTAAATGCTGAATGCAAATATATTTCATTTCTCAAAAATCAAAACTCCTCTATCCCACAAACTGTGTACTACTTAGAAGAAAGCACCAGTGCTGAAGAACATTGTTTTCCAATCCAGACAGACATACCATACCTGCAAACGTGCAGTACCCATCTCTTCAGCAAAACCTATAAATGTAATCTGTAGAATAAACACATGAACAATATTAAAGAAACAGAACAAAACTTTGTAGATTTCCTATAGAAATTTAAAAGTTTAGCAGATTTCATCATAAAGCTTCATTCTACCACCACAAAAACCATACGTTTGGGTAGCATAACTTGCCTGAACAGTAGTGCAGAGTCTTACATATAAACAGTAACACTGTAATATTTGACTTGTAGATATCAGCTCAGACTAAAGGGCACATACAACATACAAAACCCACTACATAGAAAATTTTCTAATGGCCTATTGGCTGGTATAAATTTATCAACACATATATGTCCCATTCAGTCTGTTAAAATAAACATGATTTTGCAAAGATCAGCGCTTTAGGCTGGACACGTATAAACCAGTTCCGATCTGAAATCTGTCCATGCTAACAAACTACAACACATTTGGATATACTGAAGAGAGCACAGCGCTAACACCTAGACTATTTACCACGTAAACTGGTTATCCTCAGGCCAAAAGACAGCAGATGTGTTTTAATCCACTTGTTTGCACACAATATCCAAGTAGACAAACCCCTAAAGTAAAAGGATTAAAATATTCAACCTCAAAAAAAACTCGTCAGACTCAAGAACCTGGTATATGTCAGAAATGTCAACTGTACCTCTGGTTTTTGGGCTTGTAGACAGGGGTGATATTTTATTACACTCTCCTTCTATTCTGCCTACAGGCATCTTGTATCATTCAACACTAACAGATCAAAGGCAGCAAATATTTTGTATTATCTTCATTCTTCAGTGCCAGCTCATGATCTATGTTACATACACCTATTCAAACTTTGTTTCCAATGTCAGATTTCCTCAGTTCTCATTTAATATTTCCCTTATGACTCATCAATAGGGTAACTGCATACTACTAAAAAACCCAAAGCATTTATTTTCAAAGCAAGGTTGTAATAACTGGTACACAAAGATTAAATGCTTCCACTGATGTTTGCAGTTAAATGTGATATGGCTTGGATTCAATTATTTTAGAGCACTACGCAATAGAATGGATTTTTCATATTCAAGTCACAGCTCACGTAGAATCACAGAATGATTTGGGTTGGAAGGGACCCTAAAGATCATCTAATTCCAACCCCCTGCCATGGGCAGGGACACCTCCCACCAGACCAGGTTGCCCAAAGCCCCATCCAGCCTGGCCTTGAACACCCCCAGGGATGGGGCAGCCACAACTTCTCACATTAAATTTGTGACACCTACTCCCTGTTTATATAAAGTAGTCAAATGGTTCTCGCATCTAAAATTAGCAAAGAACACCTCTGTGCTTATCATCACTTACTGTTTCAGCAACTTGCCTGTGCGTATATAGAAACTATGAAAGAACGAGGAAAAGAAATGGCTGAAAAACAATTGCTTTGTAGTGTATTTGAGTTTCGAATAAGCGGTACGTTTTGTCACACATTGAAATGATAAGCCTCATTTCAAATTGAAATCTTACTAAAATACTAAAAATTCTGACTTGTTTATTTCAGGTGGTGTCATGTTAGGAAACTACTTTGCCCCCAGAAAGCATCTTCCTGTTTACATCCACTCATCCTTATTTCAGTTATGACAAAATCCTAAATGAAACGCTTTGTAGTAACATTCCAAAGAGCTCTTGGCAAATTACATTTCTCCAGCACCACATTCACTGTGCTAACTATGAAACAATCCTTTTCAATTGATACATCCTTCAGCTCCGACTTTTTTTTTTTTTTATCCATACAGTATCTGCAAGACACCTTTCAATTCCTTCGTCTTTTACCTGCACAATACCTACAATATGAACTGAATTCCTCCACAGAAGAGGCATAAGAGAATACCAAGCAATTTAAGGACTTAGAGGAAAACCAGTTCTCTGAAGATATTTTGGGAGGCTTTAGGGTCTGCTGATGCTCGTACACCCATTTGATGCTGGTACACCATTTCTTAGCGAGTGTATGCTCTTTTGTCTTCTTACATGTCCTTTCCTCTTCCTCAAAATAGTAATTCCAATCCCTTCCCTCTCCCACAGAATACTTCATTGTGCAAGACAGGGCAGCATGCAGGAGCTACAGCTTTGCACAGATGAGGACTAACAGGTCAGTATGAACACTGATTAGCCAGCAAACTGCCATCAGAGACCACACCACTGCTGAGTCTGCCTATTTCTGCCTCAGTGACAACATTAATTTAGATTTATTATGTCTAAACTCCAGTTTTCACAGAAACATAATCACCTTTAAGATCGCAAACATGTCTGAAAATAGCGCAGCCATTCAGAAGTTGTTGGGAGTAGGCCAGGGAGATCGAAGGGCCAACAATCAGTAAGACAAGCCTATGTTTTAAACTATATGTGACACTAGATTTGAAGGTTATCAAAATCCATGGGCACAGAGGTGCTTGACTGAAATGGCACAGGAAGCCTAAACCTGGTTTTCATACGTCTAAGCAATTACCTTCACAGTCCTAATAATTTCTTTTAGCAATATTCTGTATATAGATGTCTTTCTCTGTATTTTTATAAGAAAAAACACCTGTTCTGTGGTCCTTCTATCGACCCTCTTACATTTCAACCACAGGGCTCTTAATTGTTTGAGCTAATAAGGTAACTAAATATAGGAAGCTATCTTTGTCCATAGGGACCATCGTTATAGGCACATCAACTGTTGCCGGCTGTTTGCTGTTCAGCAATTTTTGCTAAAAAAAAAAAGTGGGGGGATGGGGGGGGGTGGAGGGTTCATCTTTCACAAGAATAGCTCCTTGCCCGCTCCCCAAACACTTGATCCAGTCACCAACCTCACTATCCAGCCAGTTCCCAACACTCTGGAGACACCCAGGCAATCCTCCCTCCCCTCTGCTGGTCACACAATCTGCGTCTTCCCTTTCTCCTGCTACTCCTTATCTAACTACCAGTCTTCCTTAATGATTTTCTGAGCTTTTTTTGCTTCATTTCCACTTCTCTCTGACCAGTTCAGGTCACCATCCCCTTCCATAAGCTCCTTTGTCAAGCCTGTCAACTACTCAGTAGCCTTCTAAAGCTCTTAATACGAGATACACAGTACATGTTGCTTCTTAGCTTTTTAATTTTCCCTTAGAGCAGCTTCTTCAGTCTTATAACTCAAACAGTTCTAGTCATCCTCCTCACAGCTCAAGATTTACCTGTATAGCCCTGATTTCTGTCCAGGCCTACTGTTTTTTATTGTTGTTTGTTCATTTGTTTTTTAACCCTTTTTCCACCACCAGACCTTGTTTAATTTTTGGCCTAAATATTCATATACGAGAAGCCCTGACCCACTTTACTGGATCCACTTTTAGTGCGGATATTCACAAGGTAAATATGAGTAATCCGCAAACGTTTATCTTCAGACCTGGATCAAAATGCTCCGCTACTTTTGTTAGGGTACTGTCCATACAACCTGATCACAGTAGTGCTCACAAATGCAGTACACCCAGTTACACAACTCTTACAAAGTCCACACGTTTTATTATTTAGTTTCACAATTCCCACAAAGCAGAGAAACGTCATCTTGAAATGTCACAGCTGTTTTCAACGCTACAGCGGCTGAATTCAAGAATGACAATTTGGGGTAGAGAGTTACCAGCCAGTAAGTTGCAATACTGCTCACATTTGCTATTCCCATTCTGCTGCAAGCTATATAATCTTCTACCATAACCAAAAATATATATATAAATAGTAAGGTTAAGCCAAACCTCAATAAAATGATCTTGTTCTTCCCGATTTACACATTCATCTGCTGATATACTGCATAACTCTTTCCTGCTGTGTAGCAGTGACTTCATAGACTGCAGAACACCTTCACCAAAACTCTGAAAAAGAATGGAAAAGAAAGGACAAATGTATTTTCAGTTTTCAATACAGGGTCTATCCCTTACACTCCCATAGTTTTCCTTACTATAAGTATTGTTTCAAACAATTTTGTATATAAACCACCACTAAAATTTTAACCACTAAATTCCACATCTTGAGTTTAAACAGATAAGGTCTTTTCTTCAAGAAAATTTTATTGCAAAATAAGTTGTCTGTATTTAAAAAAAAATAATAATAATAATATGGTGAGAACACGTAGACTTGGGAAAAAGAAACAGATGAATCCAAGAAGAAACCCAAGCCCCACCCATTCCATTCCTTGGAGCCTGTACATGGAACTTTCCATCAGCTTTTCCTTAAAGAGAATGAAAAGCAAGTTTAGCCAAGAAATGTTATAGAGGTGGCTTCACCAGTCAGAGTGGAAGAAAACAAACTAAAGAATTCAAGAACCACCCTACACATTCTTCTTCTCCATTCTGTGAAAAAATAAAGAACTTAATTCTATGTAATTATTTCTTTTAACATTTATTTAAATGTATGGTGACATGCAAGCATGACTAAAAAAGGTTTGAAAATCTAGGAATTTCTCCCAGTGTAACAAAATGCAGCAAAACAGAAGCGTTATTATCACTGCTATCTGAAATCAAATAAAACAAGATGACAGAAAAACTGAAGGTGTCCTCAGCTTGTAAGAAAACCAACCTACAATACCCTCTCACTTTTATTTTTTGAAAGTCAGCCACCTTTTTTCTTCAATTTTGTTTTTAAAATTGTCTTTTCTAGCAAGTAGAAAGGTTAAGAAGTGAAAATAAGACCACAATGTGGTTATAAATTGTCGATCTAGTTATTTATTCTCCATATGATTGCCCTGATAAAAATTAAGTGAGAAATGCATCAAGTTTACAAGTTATTTCAAACCTGCATAGCTTCGTAAACAACAGTATAAGTACTAGAAAGCGAAATTTAGTCAGAGAAGGCTTTGCATTTCTGACAATCCCACAACAAATGCAATCCCTTTATGGTAAAAACTGATCTTAGGTATCAAAATTAAACCTCAGGAAAGATGAATCTGCTCTGAAAAAAACAAAAACAGTGTTATACACTACCGCACTAGAAGCCCAATTAGCACGGCCAGTGTTACCACGCTTGTGTTCATCGTAATGCAAAACTAGGAAAGCATTTCTAGAATGGATAGACAAAAGCAAAATTCAGGATCCCTGAAATTACCAAAACATATTTCAGAACATTAGCAAACAAGGCTAGGACAGCAATGGCCAAGTGACATTAAAGCAGTCAAAACAGGCATTTTTATGGAAAAGTAAGAGATGGCAATGCAACCAAAGTACTTTGGAGTGCATTTAAGGCAGTTTGGGGGTCATTTGAAATAAATTTTAAATTGATTCAAATAATTCTGACTTCCATCTACTCCTTTGTCTCCCTATGTTTAGCTGCAATTTTCCTCTCACAACGTTGCATAAATATCTCCATACTTTCCAAAATATGCAGACAATATGCAGACTCTGACTCTAACTCATCCAGATTTACAGGTGGCTGCAATGCCAATACTGCTCAGAGACTCTCCCGCAATAGATCTAGAAGCACTAACTCTCTCCCCCACTCATCCCACAGAAAAGTAATTTCTGAAGTCAAACCAACATGTTGAAATGTCTCATTTTCAGCTTATACAATAACTTAATCAGTCACAGCACTCAAAACATTAATAAAAAAGTCAAACATGACCTGCTAATTCTCTGCAGGCCAGAAGTAATCCAGTCTGACAAGTGCTGAAGATTATTCTCTAGTTACTGGGTTTTCTAAGGCTACAAAGTATCAACATACATCTTAATTATATGTAAGTATTTTCTTCCTTAGTAAGTTTAATATTTTGAAAGGAAAGGCAGGATGGAAAACTGAACAAAAGTATGGCATTAATAATTACTATAGTTCAAGTTACTAAACTCAGATGCTTGGAGAATGCTAGGCTGAAGTACATAAGAAAGAAATGTGCAACAATCTGAAAAAAAATCTCCCTCAGGTCTGGAAGAACTGTCAAACAATACTACATGAAGGTCTGGCAGACCCCCCGCTACTAAACCCTTGCCAGGCAAACCCAATACACACACTGACAGAGGCCCTACATGACTGAAGAGATACAATATACTGACTTCAGAAGGAGTGGAAGGAGGTGATGTGTGTTTTTAAGATCATATGAATGAATATAAAAGAGCTTAGAACATGGAAAGAATAAACAGATATGGAAATTACCAGGCAGAAGATAGATCTCACCTACCTCGACCACATTATCTTCCATAGTTTACTGACACTGAACCAAAGGGAGAGTTAAAAAACGGAGAGCTTGTAGAAGAGCTGCTTCTGGAAAAGAACAGGCCTAGCCAGAGCCAGCAAAGGGGTTTTTTGATAGGATAACAGATGTGGGCCAGTAACCAAAAATCAACTTCTTCCAACTTGAGACTGAGGTCAAGTATCATCAGCATGAATAAGTGTTAAAAAAAAAAAAAAAAAAAAAGAGTAAATGTACAGACGAACGTGGTAACTCAAAGCAAGCAGGTATCATCAATTAAGAAGAGAGGTGGCATATACAGGAAGAAATTCCTCAAGGTAATAATAGTTTGAAATGTAAACGTATGAAGCACAAGGTTATGTCCTCAAAAACTAATAGCAAGCATTTAAATAGAATTCTGAATTCACAAGCTGGGAAGCAAGAGACCTGACTTTATCTTTTGATCATGATATAGCAGTGAACAATCAATATGATGCAGCACTGAAAATAGCAAACGTGACCCTTGCAGCATCCTTTACCAGAACTGACATCATTCCAGTCCTCTGTGATTGCACATACCATATCATCCACACGTAAAAAGAAGATTAACTTGCAACAAGCACAAAAAGGAGGACTATGAAGGATAATCACTGGAATGCAGAGGCTTTCATACAAAAGCACACTAAAACCTTGGCTTACAGTTTCCAAAAAATCGAAGTTAACAGAGAACAGACTTATGACTGTACATACACCACGACGGTGAACATCAGCAAAAGGAAAAAAAAAAATACTACTCAAGCTGAATACTGACACCTATGAACAGGTGTAAATTTGCTGTGAATAGTTTCAGTGTGAAATTCATAAAGTTTTTAATCATTACAGCAGTGTGGTTCAAAAAGGCTTAAAATCAGTAGTAGGGGATTTTGGAGTTTTTTTTTTGTCTGTTTTGGTTTTGTGTTTTTGTTTTAATCTCCCCTCATTAACAGTGAGACTGTATTTGAAAACTTCTTCATATTACCACAACTCTGCTTTTAACAGCAGAGGACTGGACTCAATTTCAGGGAAAACCTCTTATCCAAGAGGCACTGAAAGCAAGTTCCCTCAACTCCGGCCTGTGAGACACTCGGCTGAATTAAAAATTGAAAATCTGATAGTCTCAGGGACTCGCTGATCAGCGTAGGTAAAGACAAGGTCATCTTCAGCAGAAAGATGTTAATTTGTTCTTCTAAGTAGTACAACTACTACCAACATGCATCTACACATGGGCAAAAAAACAAGCTACCTAGAAAGCTCTACTTGCTAGGTCTGTATACTCCTTCCTCACAGCAATCTCGAATTCAGATGTCTGACAGGAAACCCTATTTCAATAGCAGGTTTGAAATCTGCGTTCACTAAGTTATAGTAGGGGAAAATACAAATATCCTAAATTGCATGCAGAGCAAGACAGACCTCAACAATCAAAAATCCTTATCACTTCTCCAGCTTAAAAGAACAATGCAGAGTTTTGCATTGTTCCCTTTGTAGACCACAAATCAAGAAGTCATTAGCTACAGATCCTTCACTGTATGACTAGCATACAGTTTCTACCAGTAAACTCAGTAACTGTTTTATACAACTGCCTCCTAAAAATTTCGAGCAACCAAACAAGCCTGCAAGATGTCTGTAACATTGGAAAAAACAACTTTGGCAAGGCTACCAGAAGGAAATTTCCAGGAACACTAACGGTATCAGAAAAAAAAATCTCATTTTTTCTTCCATTATTTGCCAAGAAATCAAGTCCAATGCTGGCAAGTAACGTTTACTCTGCTCTTAAGTAACAAAAGAGCTCTTCTTGACTTCTGCTGCTGTAAGATTTAAACGGGCTTATTATTTTGAAGTCACTTTGTAAAAATGGAAACCTGAACTTTCAGTGTGCATACCACAACCATGCACTGACTTCTACAGCTACTTTAACATTTCCTTTTGAAGTATTATGAAGACAGGACTCAGACTGCAAGCTGTGAATCAACAGCAGATGAAATACAGTGCAATTCTGACCACCCTACTGCCTGGCTCTGTGAGAAAGAACGGAAGCTCTCCACCATTTCTTAAGTAGCTACCCCTCAGGGAAAAATCAAGAGGAGACCGCTACAAATCAAAACACCAGAGTCAGTCTGAATGAAAACAGAGTTCTGTGAGACACCTGGGAAGGGCGGAATTCATGTCGCTGGAACCACACAGTCCTGACTGCTTAATGGCAATTCATAGAACTAGCATTTTAGGCAACCGTTATTATCTGTGAGGAATCACTAGTCACTGTCATTATTAGAGAGATGTTTCTGCAACGCGAAGGCCTAAAAACCTAGGGGATTTTTGTCTGTTTTTATGTTGGGGCTGTGCATGTTTAAATTGAAGAGGAAACAAAAAGGGCAGATTAAAAACATCCTCTAAAACTCACTCTATGCTCAAGCGTAAAATGACCTGAACGTTGTTAAACAAATAATTTAACTGTAGTTTATTCGTAAACCTGTAAAAAAAAGTTGTATATACATTGTGTCTTAAAGTGAAAGAATATCACCCATAATTAGAAATTGATTAATGCATGGCAGTTACCAGAAACTGGAACAAGTGATTCTCTGCCTGGCAATTCCGTAATGCTCGTATTTGCTCTCAAGCTGTTCCTACAGGACCTATACTACATACCCGGACTTTAAAAAAAAAAAAAAAAAAAAAAAGAAAAACCTGTTTTATGGAACAAAACAATGCAGTTTCCAGGTGACAAAATTTTTTCTTGCTCAGTTTCTCTTCTTTAGCACCGTACACAGTTTTAAGTCAAAAGTCAAGGAAGATCCAGAAAAATACTCATCTGCATTCAACTACTTTGAGAAATATCATTGGATAAATCAATTTGTTCCTTCAGGATAAACTGCCGTGTAATACTTTCATTTGAGGAAGCTGTAGGTTATTTCTCTAAACTGAAGGGACAAAATAAAAAGAATAAATAAATACTGTTCAAAAAATAATCTTTCACAAGTGTTAGGCAGACTTTACTTTTCACCAAAGCACCACCCAGAAGTTCACGTAAACAATAAAGATAAGCCAGGACGGAAACAAAGGTCTAAAGATACTACAGTAAGCCCGAACACAGATTTCACACAACAGTTTTCAATGAACACTATGTGTTTATATTTTAATTTGTTACATATAAATGTCAACCAACACTCAAAATAAAAGAGTTATATTCCATAAACAAGGCAAATTTTAACATATAAATACACCACAGTTATATCACATCACCTCAAAACAAAAAAGGAAGACGAGGCAAAAGCCTTCTTCCAATTATTCTTTCTCACAGTTCTACTATGCTAAATATGCCAATGCATAAAGCAAGGACAGTTTTTTGCCTCTTTGAAACATTAGTCTACCGAAGTTAAAACTTAAAAAGCAACAAACACAAACAAAAAATCCTTAGCGTTCACTTTGTTTATTATTAGACTGCTGCAAAAAAGATGCAAAATCTATGAATTTTTTTTTTTTTAAATGAGTTACCTTTTTCACAGACGTTCTTGGTTTCATTCGACTGCCCTGAGCCCTTGCGTACGTATCCATGATTTTACCAATCTTAGTATCCAATGAAAGTCAGCTCAAAATACCTACAAAAACATTTACACTTGATTATTTTTATGGTTCCCCACTTAGTTAGTAATACAATTTGAAAATGCAAGTAGACAAAACAAGAGCCTATAGAAAGAAAATACATTTTGAAACTAAGATGAAGCAGCACACCATCCAGATCGTTGCCCTTGGAAAATATACCGCCTTAACTTAAAATGATGCAGAAAATGTAAAATTAATGGTAACAATAACCCCCCACACACATATTACTGCTAGTTCATAAATGTTTATTTAACTACATTTCAGTGGTGCCTTGGTGGAAGACAACATTACGTGAAATACTGTTTCACTATCATTGAGCCTTGGGCGAAGCTCATCAGCAGGCTCTTGTACCACACAAGGCACCAGAACAACGCTTCAGCAATCCGGAGGGGAAACATGTAGCTCTTACCCACTCGACCAACTGGCCTGATTATCTCTGTCACCTACGGACAAACAGTACACGACCCCTGTTTAGGATAACACACATCCACAGGCTTCTCACACTGCCCTGAGCAGTCCTGCCTCAGCTGGCAAAACTCAGGGGACCAAGGGCGCATTCACCAGTGCTTCATCATGATCGGTCAGAAGAGCTTCTGCTTACGCCAGCTACCCTTACTGATCTCAAGCCCAATTCCAACAACAAATACATGGATCTGGGAATGAAATCTAAACAGGTTTCACAATTTTCTCTGTTTAATTCACAGCAATATAAAGAAACAAAATAATCTAATTTCACTCATCCCTATATCCCCCCAAAACAGTGATGAATAAAAGGCATTAATGAAAACAGAAAGCGTATGCTGGCCTTTTAAGTCATATAAAAGTTTTGACACTTCATCTTTCTCAATGGTCACAGAATTTAGCCAAGAAAAGACTCCTGGTAAAACAAACCAGGTAAGGAGCATATCAAATTGATTGCAAAATAAAAAATAAATACATATCAATACATCAGAGCATAGGTCTCCTTTGCACAGCTAACCAGCTTGATTTTCTTGACATCACCTCAAGCTCACACATACACTCTTTATACAGGAACAAGCATGGGTTTGTCCTTGAGTAGGTGTAATTTAAATAAGAAAAGTAGTACTGACATAAAGTTATCATATTCTTCATCTTCTCTCCCCCATCAGCAACTATAAAAACAAAGCCTCCTCACAGGTATAATAATAATGATGATTGCAGATATCTATTCACATTCCACCTTGATTTCTGCTTTCCTTCATAAAGATGAACTTGCCGGAATCTTCAAAAAAAAGTTACACCTACATAAACTGCACCATTTCCATTCCTGGAGCACAGTATCTCACTTAACTAGCTCTCTCTCAAGTTTGGAAAATTAAGACAACGACATGAAACAGATAGGCAGACAGAATATATATATATAATCTGTATATAATAAAATCAAATAAATTAAATTACAGAAAACTTCTGTGGATAGAAGATTAAAACCATAATGATGCTTCTGTTTAGACTTGCATGTTAAAAAAAAATGCCACGAAATAATAACAAGCAAGGAAAAGAAGCCCACCTTCCTTGTCCCTGCTGCTCTACCTGAAGTGGCTAACCCACTCACTGGGTTAATCTCATCACACCAGGGAACCACTCTTAACACATCCTTGCGCTCAGAACAGCCATCTCTGGGACAGCTGGTTTCTCACCTAGGCTCGAGTACTACCGCTCCAGCTCTGCCATCCACAGACCGACCATTCCCTGCAGCAATTATAACAACGCCCGACACAAAAGTCACGGAGCTGACTTCATAACCACGCGGGTTCCAACAGCGTCTAGTCAGGTACAGCGCTCCGCAGCTTCACCACCTTCAGACAGCAGGTTAAGCACTATCCTAGGGTGTCAGCGAGCACACACTGGAGACCCACGCGCCCACGCTGAACCCCCTGCAGCATCACATACCTCGTGGAACTGGCAGCCTTGTAAAGCACCATGCAAAGATGCTGGAGAATAACTCTACTGGCTTACCCCTGGTGGTGGTTTTACTCGGGTGCGCGGCTGAGCTCCACCACAACCGCTCTCTCACTCCCCCTTCCTCAAAGGGGAACGGGGAGAAAATACGATGAAAAGGGCTCAAGGGTTGAGATTAGGACAGGGAGATCACACAGTAATTATCGTGACAGGCAAAACAGACTCAGCATAGGGAGATAGTAAGATTTACTGCCTATTACTAACAAGCTAGAGAAGTGAGAAACAAAGGAAAGAAACTAAAAGCACCTTCCCCCCCATCCACCCTCTTCCACCTCCTCCCCCCGAGTGGCGCAGGGGAACGGAGGAATGGGGGTTACGGTCAGTCTATAGCGCTTCTTCTCTGCTGCTCCTTCTCAGTCACTCTCGTCCCCTGTGCTGTTGGGTCCCTCCCACAGGATGCAGTCCTTGCTGAACTGATGCGACGTGGGCTGCCCACAGGCAGCAGCTCTTCAAGAACTGCTCCAGATATGGGTCCGTACCACGGGGTCCATCCCTCGGGGGCAAACTGCTCCAACCTGGATCCCCCACGGGCAGCAGCTCCTGCCAGGTCACCTGCTCCTGCGTGGGCTCCTCTCCACGGGCTACAGGTCCGGCCTGGAATCTGCTCCGGCAGGGGTCTTCCACAGGCCGCAGGGGACTTCTGCTCCGGCGCCTGGAGGTCCACCTGCTCCACCCTGGTCCACGTAAACCCACTACACCCCTGCCTCAACTCGACACCATAGCCATTTCTTCTTGTCTGCATCCTGCCCTATACAGGTTCCCTCCACCACCTACGGTATCCCAGGTCTGTCACTCATTTCAGAGAAATCTCAGGAGTCCTGCTTGTCCAGGAATACAACACAGAACAAAAATTGAAGATGAATAAAATTATTATCTGTTTTTACAGTACCCAAACTTTCAAACTAACTGGAAAGGAAGCAAAAATACTGACAAACAAGACAGCCTGGAAATAGTTTGTACCTTGTTTAAATTAAAACCCAACATTTATGGTAACTTTTACTTCTTCATACTGTATTTGACTATTAGATTACATTTCCTCCTACTGTAAGCTCAACAAAAAAGGGGAATAAATGGCACAAATACCAGATGGAAGAGGAACAAAACTTTACTGGTACTGAAAAGCTATCAGCATTCATTAAACAAACACGGGAATAACTGATAAAAGCATCTCTGTCTTTCTAGCAAGTTTTATTATGTTTTCTTTAGCAAATCATTGGCAAAATGATTTTAAGCTTTCTCATCAAACCACATAATGAGCATTCAGCTAGCTTTCCCAATCTTGTTTGAGTGCCTGTAACTGGCAAAATTCAGGAGTGAAATCAGCTTAAGTGCATTCAAGAGGAATTTTGCCATGAACTCTAACTCTTTATACAAATTTATCCCACACAACTTCACTGAAAGTCAGCGTGCACTGACAATCATTAGCAAACGAAAAGGAAATCTTTTTTGTCAGTAAGCACAAGCGTGCGGAGCAAATCTTTTAAGTAGCTATATGGACATGTACACATGTCTATGTTGCATGGACGTGTACACGTGCACGTCTATGTTACAGGTATACAAGGGCTTGAGGCATTTGAACTGTACATGCAATAAATCTGAACTATACACACTAAGTTCTTATTAACGTAAGTTTCCTTTATGCTTTTTTATTTCTCTTTTCTAATAATTTATCACTTTCATTAATTGGGTTGGCAGTCTTGAAACAGCCTATTTATAAAAATGACAGACTGTCTTGACCACAGCCACATCCACACTAAGCAGGGTAGGTAAATACACCTCTGTTAGAAGTGCTGTATTCTTCTGTTCTTGCTTGAATCTGTGTCATTTTTTTCCCCCCTATTTCATATAGATATGACATGGATACCAAGCTTCACCAACTTCAAGAGAATCCTTCCTTTTCTCTGGCTAGATCACTGTTAAAAATCATTGCCCTTGCCTTTCCCCAGGACTGGACCTGAATTCTCAAAATACAGCCTTGGAAAAAAAACATTACTCTGGGTACCAGAAATATCCATTAGTCTAGATTTCGGGGGGACCGTGCAATTAAGTTTCTGTACTTTATTCTGTCACGTGTTTCATGCATAACTAAACCATTTAAGGGGGGTGATGTTGTTTTCCAAGCAGCAGCATTTTTTTTAAGCGAACTTACTCCCTCTTAGAAAGACCTTCACCAGAGAACACCTTGTTTAGCAGGCATTTTTTTCATTTTATAATCACACCAAATGATTAACAGGAAGAGGGAACAATCTAATTCACATTATTATGCTTCCACACTGAGTAACACGTTCCATCAATGTACTTTTTCAACTGCCCACAGATTTTAAAGAATCCACAAGGGGTAAGAAATTACGAAATTACATCAACCAAGATGGCATAATTCAATTATCACGCCTCAAAAACTCACCTTGCCTGCGGGCCTAGAAATCCACCTGGACAAATGGAACCAAACCCTCTCTAAAAACACTTGATTTCCAAAGGATTTATTATTGGCAGTATTGATGCCTTGATTCAATCGGACAATTCTGAAATAACCTTGCCAACATGAAGTGATGTAAGGCTGTTTCCTAGTGTAAGCGAACAGAATGGGGTTATTTAAGAAATATTGATTTTAATACCACTGATCCCGTCCAGGTACAACAGGAAGCTTTATTTTTCGATGCCTCTCTCTGGTAACATCACAGAGCTTCAATAACCCCGTTATAATACCAGATCTATAGTTCATAGTTACCTTATTTTCCATTCGATACGCAAGAGAACCAGCGAGCCCTACAGAAACCGCTTCAGGTGTAATAAAACCCCCCAAAATCCCCTCAGCGAGAGAGCCGGGAAACCCAACAAGCAGCACTCGCCGCTCCCCCTCCCACCTGTGGCAGCGGGCGAGGAGGAGGAGGGGAGCGGCCGGCCCGTACCTCTCGGTCTCCCTCGGCGCCCGCCGCCATTTCGCCTCCTCCAGCGCCGGCCCCGCCGCCGCCGCCGCCGCCGCCGCCACCACCGTCACGGCCGCGCGGCCCCGCCCCCCGCGCGCGACGCTCTCGCGACGCTTCCCCCTCCCCCACCCCCCCAGCCTCACCGGGGAGTCGGGCGGGGGTCACGTGGGGCTCCCTCCGCCTTCCCCATTGGCTGCGGTCGGGAACCTCGGGGGGAGGGAGGGGCTGTGAGGGGGCGCGCGCCGCCTCCGGCCCTGGGGGCCGTTACGGCTCTTACCCGCCCGTAGGGGGCGGGGCTGTGCCCGGTGAGGAGGCGGCGGGGTGCTAATCTCCTGCCGAGAGGGCACTAATGGGGAAGTTCCTCAAGCAGTACACAATGGTTAATGTTCCTCGAACAATGCACAATGGTTAATCCGACACTAATGACGCTGCCCCTCCCCGAAAGACTCCCAGTGCCCAGCCAGGTTTAGCTGAGGCTTGGCGTACCAGGGTGTCACTGTGTCTACAGTGGCAAGTTGGTTGTGACAACCTCTGGAAGACGTGAAGGAAACAGTCCCCAAACTTGTTCTCAGCAAGAATCCAAAACTTAGACAGTGGCAGGAGGTGGAAAAGAAAATATTAATTAAAAAAAAAAGAATAGCCCTGTAGCTTTTTTATTGAGGATTTCAAAGTGTGACTTACAGACAGACAGAGACTGCCTTGAGTTCTTATCATCTGCATTTCTTTCTTCTTTCCAGCACCATCTGAGCCCTATGGAAAGGCTGTGGGAATTTTTGCTAGTAGATCTCCATAGCTTTTCCACATAATTCCTGTTTCTACTTTTACTTAAGCTGTTACCTTCCTATTTAGTCCTTGATAACAGGCCATTTCTGGGTTGTATAATCGTTTTAGACACTTTAGAAGTCAGAGGATACATATTCAATTACTCATTTTGCTAACAGATAGAGAAACTACATTTTAATTTACCCTGAAAACTAACAAGCTATGGGGCAAAGCTGCAAGCCATGCACAAACGAGGAGGATAAAAGAAACAAAGAACTACTGGTTCTAAAGTATGTCACAGTGTTAGCTAAGTGGGACAAATAAAAGGTCTCATATTCCCAGCAACTGCACATCCCTATGGGGTGGGGAAAAAGTAAATGAATAATTGAATCAAATTTAACTCAAGTTTGTCATCATTTCAATGTCCATGGAGACCATCCTGGTTTGGAAATGTATTCTTTTGAGTAAAGAAATTGTAACAGTTTTGCAGATCTTTGGTTAACCCAAAAACACCTCTTTTTGACCAACTCCTACAATCCAAATACCCTTCAGTTTTCATGAAAACTAAACGGTCTGTAAGAGGGGTTTGTTGTTCTTCATATATCAAGACTTACAGTTGGTAAACATTTACCAAAACAAAATAGATCTGGAAGTAATGTAAACATGAGAAAGCAGGCTTTAAAAATAAATTCAAGCTTTTCATTCCCTTTGTTCTATAATTCCCCTTAGACTATTCAGAATAATGAGTTCCTATGGCTTCCTGCCAAACCCTTAAAAAAAATCAAGATTTACCCTCATCAGGAAACTATGAAACAAAACCCGCAGCACACCATTGTTTGTCAGAAAAAAAATGTTTTTTATACAATAATAAAAATTGAGATAGCTTTGAAATTATCTTTTCTTTTTTTCAACTGATTTAAGGTCTGCCTATGTAAATGCACAGAAAACTTGGCTGGTCAGCCAACGCTTCTTAAATGTAGATTAATTACAAAGAAATAGAGTATTTCTGGGCTCCAATATTTTGTGTCCTGTACAGCACATTTTGTACGGCTTAGTTTTATGTTTTTCAGAGCTGGGCCTCCCCAGCTGGGGCCTGTCCCATTGCCCCCAGCCAGGAGGAAGGGCAAGCTGGGAACAGCCCCAGCCCAGAGCATCAGGCTCTTCTGTGGGGACAGAAATGGGTCGAGGCCATGCAGGATGTCAGTCCATACCTGGGAGACAGGATCAGGCCTGGGGAGGGGAATCACAGCCAGCCACAGCCCCAGGACATCAGCCCACAGGTTAGGATCAGGCCCAGAAAGGAACTAGCATCAGGTGAAGCTGGCTGGAGAGAGCAATGCATCTGTAGTGTCTTCTGTCTGCTCTTCCTGTATCAACAATGTGTATCTGTAGAATGTTTTTGTCAGAAATATTATGTCATTGGCACTATCCTAAGTCACCATCTAAACCTGTCTTTTAAGCTTGATATTTTCAAGATCACTGGCTTGGAGCGACTTTTTGAAGGATCGTCTCAGACTGACTTGTATGTCATCCTGCAAAGGTATTCAAGGTGAGTTTTGTAAAAGGAGATGAAGGATTAGTTGGTGATTTTACGGTAGTTTTTCATCTGTTTTCTAACTAGTTCCTTACTAAGATTTCTTCCTCTGTACATGACTTCTACACAGCTGCATAATTGTATCAGTGGCTTGTTAGTTTTTGTTGTTGTTTGTTTGTTTTTGGATGATACTACCTGTAAAACATGCCCCTCTATAACTAAAGCTTTTTTAAGTCCAGGCAAGACATTAAATTACATCCTATAAACTATGCTGATGTAATTAATAATAAGAAGAATTTCTTTCTCAAAGGCAGATAGATAATTTATAGTCTTGCTATTCCTGCTTTAATTTGAGATAGACGCACTTTTAGTCTGAAAACCTGGGTAAGCCTTTCCACTGATGCCCTTGCAGTAGGCTGGGAAGGATCTGCCGTTCTTGATACTATTCTCAAAAAAAATAATAAAATAAAATCCAAGGCTTATTTAATGTGAACTAATGATATAATTTCATGAATGATTTTGGGTGGCTTATCTGTTTATAACATAAGTTTCTGCTTCCCAGCCCAGCTACCTACCTGCTTTTACATCTGAACTGCTTCTGGACTGTGCCAGCATGAATATTTGTGAAATCAAGCAGTAAATGAGATTGAACTGAGAAGACTAAAAAACAACCTGCTTTCCTTCCTTTTTGCTGATCCAGTTCACCAACATAATAAATGTGTCAGCATCGCACTGGGGATAGCACAGAGATGACCACGTACAGAAACAGCTTAAATTGTCTTGTTCTGCCACCAAGTGCATACCCATGTGATGACTTGCATTGCCCTTTAAACCCTGCTCGATGTCGCCTTGAAAACACTCTTGACACACCTACCAACTCCAAAACTGGAACTCTTCATCTGAGTGCGTTGTTTCATTACTCATCCTGTCAGGAATCTTTCACGTGTGCTGTGCCATGGCATTTGTCTCTGACAAATGGTTCAGTTTCGGGCATTATGGCATAATGGTTTCTTTAGGCTGTCTCACTAATCTGTTGTTTCCAGTGACATCTCTGAGAAGTAATTTTTATTTGCATGTTTTTAGATTTTTTTTGTCTTTTTTTTTTCAGTGAAACTAATAATCTTTATATAAGTATGTTGCACTATTATTATTTTTTTTCTTTCGCAGGAGTTTGATCTGTAACTTACATAAATCATCTCCCAAAACAATTTGCATGAAAGACATAATCCACAGACTATATTCAGAATTCATCACTCAGTTCACCAGTTATGTCCTGCTGACAAATGGCTTCTCAGAGCCAACCTATTAGGCCTTTTAATACAAAATGGAAAGCGTTGCAAAATAACTTTATAAAGAGATGTATTGTGCTGCATAAAGACAGCTTCAGATGCTATGAGATTCTTATCCAAGAACTCTCCAGAGTCACATCCTTTCTGTGCATTGTGTTTACTTAAAGGATGCGATAACACCGTCACTACGTTACACAAGGGTGTACAATAATAACGAGAGCTGGCTGGGAAGTGAAATTTTTATTCTACAGGAAATTCCAGCTTGTCAATATTTTGTTTCATCGAGCACTGCAACAAAACACGTTGGCTCTGCAGCCTTTCTGGCAAAAATGGAACAATCTATTTCTTTGCCAGCTGACATGCCTGTGGAGCCAAGAAACCAACTGAGCAGTCGGCGTATTGCCAGGGAGAGAGAGGGCCAGTCAGCTGAGCTAAAGTAAACAGCCAGCTTGGGTGGACTTCTGTCCAGCTGCCACAGCCATGTCATGGCTTTAGCTTCTCTCAAAAGTTGTGATGGAACCAGTACTATCCAACTTTTCCAGTGCCAATCTGTTCAATCAGAAAGTGCATAAACACCCTCCCAAAAACTGACTGCTGTCAGAAAGGAATGAAACTGTACTTCCCTTTGGATTCCTTATGGACTTCTTCAGCTTTGTCTTGTGATTTATGCACCTGTTGTTTGTTTGCTCGTTTGTTTTCCCCACTAGTGTGAGTTTATGACATCAACAAATCTTTCCTTAGAGATCACAGATGATACTTGAGCCCAGAAGGGAGTTTTTAGGGTGTCCTTCATTGCTAGTTTTGTGACTATTGTTATTCAAATGTTGTTATGTGCCAGGAGTACCTAATAATATCTGTTTGCATATGCCCACTATCCAGAAGGTACTGTTATGATAGACCATTAGATTGAAATCAACTCATGTCTGTTATCAAATATATGTCTCAATGTCTTCAGTCTATATTTATGGATGAATCTAAGTTACTATGAGCTTGTCAAAGTGCAGTCAAGAGGCAAATACATCTGAACTAGGTAAAAGATTGTGATCTTTACACCATACTGTGTAATTGGTAATGTCAAGGTCAACACTAATACAGAGAGCCCTCTTCATTTTCTGAACCAGCAGTGCATAAGTGCTAAGTTTGCTGAAGACAGCCTTAGAAATTATTGCAGAATCCTGGAATTGTTGAAATTACCTTTCTCTTTCAATGTTTTTGGAAAAGGTATTGGAAAAGTTTGTTAACAAGTACATCTTTGCCTTCCTGCAGTTTAAGATTATAGTATCATCATAGAAGTCATAAGCCGCTTTTTAAAATGTTTATATCATCTCTGTTTGAGAATAAATCTGATCATTTTTAAAATCTGCAGATACTGTATACGCTGCAAGAAGGTTTCTACAAGAAATCTCTCAGTTATTGCCAACCACTTGCTGCATATATTTGCTCTTTAAAGCCAAGAGATGTCATATACCATCATTATTTCAGCTGTGGTAACACCAGGGGATAATGAATTCCCTTGTAAAAGTTTAGGGATAATTAAATTTTCTGCAACTTCATCTATTTAAGTAGTCTCTTACACTCCTGCTGTGAAATCAGGGGAACAACAGATTTTTTGCTGAGCTACATTTCAAATCTTGTTCCTTCTACTTGTAAATAAACCTGACTCTTATTTTTGTGTCCTCTCATCCAACTACAGTGGAGGTGCTACAGCATTCTTGATGAATCCTATCCTGTTACCATCTGGTTTCCAAATTATTTTTATGGTGGTTGCTTTGCTTTTCATTGACCTTTGTCCTTTGTCTTTCCTATGCATGTCCCACTTTATTGCTGTTTTTACAGAGTATATGCTCAAACTGGAAATAATTTGTGTTGTGAGCCTTTTCCCACACTGAAGATAGTCTAATGTGCAGTTCATGGTGTATTTTCTTCTTCATTCCTGGTGGATTTGTTATGCAGTTTGCTGTGCACTGCTGCAACATATGTTAAAATGTGCTCTTTCTCTCAGCTGGTACAATAACTTCAGCATAAGTTTAAGGTTTAAGTCAGTCTCAGCCAATATGCCCATTTGGATTGCCCAATTTTATATTCCACGCACAAATAACTGCTGCTGTGAATCATTTAAGTCTCTCTGATTCTTAACTTCCTCAATTGTACCACGTACTCAGAAATTATTTCATTTCCTCCCTCGTTCGATACATAAAAGAAGAAATGCTCTTTAAACATCAGTGCATTTAAATGCATTTTACCGTCTTCTCTGTCAAAATATTGAAGGGAAACTGACAAGTTCTCACACTGATTGGTGACACCTTTTCAGCAATAATAGGAGTATTGGTAGCTTCTCAAAAAATCATTTTCACTTCTCTTAAAAAAAAAAAGAAACTAGGAGTGACAAGGAAGAAATCAGACAGTCTAGGAGTGTCACGACTAGGAGTGTCAGACTAAGACAGACTAGGAGTGTCACGCTCCTGCATGTATGTGGTTGTATAAAAGCTCATCATGATGCAAAGAATCCCTAAACCCTTATGCCACGGAAAGGCAATTATTATCCCAACGGCTGCCGTTGTGAAGAATGGCCACTGAAAGCTCTGGTCCAAGGACCTCTTTGCAAATCATGGTTTTGAGACTGAAAATCTTGGCCAGAATGAGACAAAGAATAGAAATGCCTGAAAGAAATACTGTTAGTTGTTCCCTACTGTAGTAAGATTCCTGAGTGACTGTTTCTGAGCTACGTTTACTGAATGCTATGTCATTTTCCCAATGAAGATTTCCCAGGAAAATTTCTGAGCTCAGAAATGCTACATTTACACAGCCTATTTAGAGCCAAATACATTTAATTTTTCAACTGTCACAGGAGCAGATCAGAGCAGAAATGTGGAATGTAAACAAGACTGAAATGTATTTCCAGAACAAATCTAGTTTACCTACAGAATTGGAGTGATGGTTACCGCATGTACTCCTGATATCTAAATATAGCTTTATCGTACACAGTAACTGTGGGCTAAAAACTCTAAGGAAGACAGGATCTGAAGTCTATTGTGCCAGTGATGCAATGGGCAGGGTAATGTTAAACTATGCCAAAGTAAATAGGAATGATTTTAAAATTTTCTGCATCTAGAGACATAAAGATAATGACCACAGTAATGTCTATAATATTCTGTCATTGAGTCAAGGTGCAGCTTGACAAAGAGCAAAGAAGCAGCTCCATGATTTTAGTTTGGCCAGGAAGACTGCAGGTGAATGGAACAAACTAGAATCTAAGAACAAGTCTCTGCATTTCTTTGTTGCTAAAATGTGATATGCAGAAAATAGAGTATCAGCTGCAGAGCAGCAAAAATATTCAGAAGCATTTTCAGTAGTTTCTCTTATTGCTCAGTTGACTGTGACAGTAAATTGAGTTTTCTGAGATTCAGAAATAGTGTAAAATTATACATCCTAGTAAGGCCATTTGTTGTTATATTGGACATTGTACCAATGATGTATTAGTCATTCTTTTAATTTAAAAAATATTTTCTAAAAAAATGTTTTTCATTGGTTGAAAGGGGAATAAGCAATTATCTCTTTGGTCATTTGCAAGAAACTGTGTTAGGAATATTTGGAAATGTAAACAATAATAATCATAAAAGTATATTAAAATCAAATTGTTTGAACTTTAACAGTGTATCATCATCTTCATCTGATAAGACACTGTTCTATCTATAAGTGAATAGAAAATGAGAAATGGTATTTGCTTTCAAATGATTGCCCAGGCCACATGCTGCATAATAAAACAGATGTGCTATAGATAAGTCATACTTTGATCCTGAAAGCTGTGTTGTAAAAAGTATTGCATCATTTTTTTCCTTATCTGCAGAAAAGTTTCCAGAATTACCAGCAGCTTTTCCTTTCATTGGCTTTGAAGATGTGGAAATATTGAGGCTTGTCCCTGCAAGATGGTTATCAGGAAAGACTGCAGTCAGAAGGTTTCCTAATAATTTTCCTGCTACTAAAAGTGAAATAAGGATTGACAAATTGCAATTTTGGGGGTTTTAGGGGCAATAAAGTTGTGGTACAGGAAACAAATTAGTGGCTGAAGCCTCTATAATACTCGTGTTTATTCCCCTTTATGCTAAAAAGTATACAGTAGTCATAAACAGAATTATGTGATCCTTCATGAGGATTGTATATTTGTATAATAAAGTCATTGTATATTTGTATAATAAAGTCACTGAAAGGTAAGTTATAATAATGTACAGATGATGGATTCTGTAGTAATATAACATTTAAATGCATCATACTGAAGGAGGAAAAAAAAAAGAAAAGAAAAGAAAAAAGAAATGGATTTCATTTCTCCTACAGGCCTAACTTTACCATTTTTATATCTGAAAGCAAAGTTATGTTGATCTAATTTAGTTACTTCATTGGAAAAATTATGTTGATTTTCCAGGGCTTTGAAAACATTTTTTGTTTCTGAAAATTGATTGATAAGAATAGCTTGTGTGAAGAATGTTGAGAACATCAAGGTTTGGGAAGAATCACTGCAGAGTTTGCACACATCCTTTGTCAGGAAATAGCCGAATGTTTTGTCTTCGGATCCTAATTCTGTCAGGCTCTGGCAAGGCAGGTTTGCCTGAAGATATACTTTCTCATCCTGCCTCCTTCGTCATGCACAGAAAGGAAACCCTTTGGAGCATTGCAGTTCCTCCTATTCTGGCTGGCTGATTTTCCTTATCACAGAAAATAGAGGATATTTAATGAGGTATAGCATTAGAACACACAAGTGCAGTCCTCGTAGTTGGTATATGGTGCAGGAAGAGCCAAACCTGAGAAATGGAAAATGTGCCAGGATCCATTGTAGAGATTATAGCCTTGTTTGCTTGTTTGTTTGTTTTTAATTCAGGGCATTTATTTTGTCCCCTTGTACCTAAGATGTCCAAGGAAAGGATAATTTTCTACATAGCTGCACTTGAAAAGAGAGAAGAAACCTAATCTGTATTGATTGTGTTAAGGCTGAGTTTCTAGGCAAAATGAATGTCAGTTTTATAGCTGACAAGTTTTAAGATGTCATTTAAAAATTCGAATTGCAGTTATTTCTGTAACAGTGTTCTCTGTAGCAATCCTGAAGTGCTCTATGGCTCTTTGTAAAATGTCTTGATTCATGATTCTATGATTCTATAATTAGAAAGAAAAACCTAACTTAAAATATTAATGTGCTGTGTGTACATAAAGACTGACATTTCTTGGACTACATTCATTACATAAAAATCTCTCTGACATTCAGCTGAAGTGTGATCGTGCACACCTCTTTTTTCATTCAACAGTCTTTCACCATTCAAAATTAATGAGGAGTGAACCCAAGTCAAAAGTAAAATTCTGCAAAAGGGAAAAAAAATGAGGAGCACTGTTACAGAACTGATGTCTATCTATGCACATACTATTTTACCAAGGACAAAATATTCAGTCAATTTCATATAACAGATTTCCTTTGACATAGCTGACAAACAGCTGCACAAAGTATGCATGCAGTACTATATCATACAGATCATCTTGCCACATCTCTCTTGAAGAACAGTCTTCTTTACAATTCAGAATGTTTCTGTAATTTTCTGAAATTTATGACCAAAAGAAGCTCATTTAGACTTGATCTCCTATTAAATTTCCTATCACAGCAGAAATGGCATCATCTCCATGTCAGATCCAAGAACCCAGTCTATACACCAGTAATTAACAAAAGACGTGTTAAATGAAGGTGCAATAAGTCCATTATTTGATTTAGGTCAAATATAGAAAGCATTTGTTTATAACTTCTGACATTTAATCTTTTTTTTTGAAGCATTACACTCTGAGACATAGGATTTCTACAAATGTTCTTGTTAGTAATATGGATCTGATCCCCTAACTAGTGGTTGTGTTGTTTTTTTGTTTGTTTTGTTGTTGCTTAAGTAAAACTGCTTAAGTAAGTTGCTTAAGTAAGTTTTGTTGTTGTTTAAGTAAAAGCTTTGCACTTCTTCAAAAGCCAGCCAGAATGAGGAATTTCTGATCTTTCACAAAATGGAAACAGAATTGTACCGGAAATGCTGAACTTATGAAAAAAAGGAGAATGTTGTCAAATGCATTGGCAGCCACATAGGGCTGACTTTAGCTATGCTATACCATGTGCAAGGCTGAATAGTTCAGTATTTACAGTTCTTACACATGCATTAAAAAAAAATAATAATAACAACTCACCTCTCGCTTGAGATCACTGAGATAATTTTGCTAAGGTGGAGAAGATTTATCCAATGCGAAAATCGGATTGACCATTACCAGAATTCAGACACACCATGGAAAGGACCATGGGATCTTTAATGACCACAAATGGTTGGTTTTTTTTCTGCTTCTGTCTCACTGGGAGGAGGAAGGAAAGCTCCAGCAAAATGCTGGCTTGAAGTCTCTTCCCTGGACACTGGTTACAACAGTAACTATCATCAGCAACTAATCAGGCAGCTACAGAATTAGCAACATCATTTCAAGCTGTGCTTTTCACCTTTCTTTGGAGATGTCACATTCCAGTATGGAAACTGCTTAGCTCATGATTTTTTAATAGCACTTGTAAAGGACTGGGACCTTCTTCCTCGCCTCTAATAGCAGCTCGGTGACATTCTGGAGAAGAAGGAGTTGTCAGTGTTTCTGCTGTAATTTGATTTAGCTCATTAACCCAGCAGATCCCTAGCGCGTTGTTATGGTCATTGCCTGTTCTTGACCATGTTAGGGAGTTACACTAGTTGGCAAAGAGGCCTGACAGAAAACAGTGCTGGGGCTCAGAAAATAGCAGAGAGCAAGGCAGGGAACGGGCAAGATCCGCTGATGTGAAATCACAACCCAAAATGTCTGCTCTTTAAATTTTGTTATAACATAACTCATAGTATGTGTTGAAAAGAAGCGAGCAGCTTCGTGGTTTAAATGGAGTGCAAAACAATGAGTAAAACAAGCTGTTTGCAGTGGGTTTTTCACTGTGATGTAGCTCTGTAGGCACTAGGTGGCCTACTTTTAAAGGAAATTACAAATCACCTCTAGTTAAGTAGGCAAGAGAAGATTAAAAAGTGCAATTTGCTCAAGTTATGTAAGTATTTTATAAATCATGTTATTCTGTGAAGACTTCAGGGAATATTAGTTGCTATTTATTGCAGTGCAGTGGAATCACAGAATATTGTACTCCATAAATATTAGAGGTGATTTATCAGACTGTTTAGACACAGGATCAAGTTAATAAATGAAAATATCTGTATGCAGGCTCTTGCTGTACCTTAGTTTAAATTTCTTTCATAGAGGATGAAGTTGAATTACTTCTAACTTGCTGTGACAGATGCAGAGTTACCACAACTCAGCTGAGGTGGTTTCCTGTGACATAATCATAAGCATGATCCATTGGAGACCATATTTACAACTCAACAAACAGCAATGACAGCAATTAAGGAAGAATTCTGTACACTAAAACAACATCATTTGTATTTTCAGAGGTGTATTTCCCCATTCCCGGACTCCATACAATAAAAAGTCTTCAACTCCTCTGTAAAAGGATACTCATATGCTTGAAGGAAGAGTCACCACCAATGTTGGTATTAGACACCTTCAAAGCTACCGATGGGCAAAGGAGAAGGGAAGGTGGGAAATGCAGCTGCCCTGCAAAGTGTGGTGTTGTCAACTGTCTTTTTGCTCCAGTTTTATTTTTGACTGTCAGAAAGGAAGCATGAGAGAAAAAGTAAAGATGTGATTCAAAAAGAGAAACTGCATTTTGGCTGAGGTACGTGAATGTCTTCTGGAAAAGCCCACAGAATGCATCCTACTAGGAGATGTAACTTGTGTACCTCTAAAAGAGAGTATTTTCTACTCTAGGGCAGTTAAAAAAAAAAAAAAATCATTGCAAAGAAACAATTCACCTTTTTTTTGTAGATGTCTTGAACCACCAAGTATATATATATTTTCTTCAGTGAATATCAAAAGCAGACCAAGCTCTGATGAAATAGTAAAGGACTCTAACAAGAAGTTGCAGCAGAATCATTATACATCCCTCATGTTCAAGGATGTGGTAGGTACCAGGTAGGTACTCATGCTCAAGGCAAGGCTGCAGCAGATTCTAGCATGTCATGGACCTTAACACTCTCATTTTTATCTGTTTAATATAGGAGCTGGGAACCTGACAGCAGCAACAAGTGAGTCTGGCAGCTGCAATAGGTACGTTAACAGGTTGGTGAAATGTCATGTAACAGCTTTCCAGGGGTGCTTCCTGGGGTTTCTCCCAGACAGACCTCTACCACCAACACAGAGATAGCTTAAGCCAAGTTCCTTAGCCAAGTTCCTACAAGTCATGCAGCAAGTAGGTCTACTGAGGCTAGGTGTTCTCCTTAAATTAATGAGAAATATTTTCTCTTTCCGCTTCCCCAGGAGTTAGTCTGGATATCAAAAACTAGGTACTAGATTAACAGATATAAAAGAATCACAAAGGTTGATGTTACAGATTTTTCTCCATTTAATCCATCAAGGGAAAAAATCTTTAATAATATTCTAGATAGACTGGCCACCTAAGAAAACACAGGACATTGAATCTTGTTTTCAAAATACATACATTTCGAGACAGGATTTATGTTGAGTAAATAAGATGACCTATTGTTTATCCTGCTGGCAAATAATATGGGTTAATTTAACTTCTATTTAAAATAATGTGCTTCATCAAACCTTAACTGAGCTTAGTCAGCCATTAGCTATGGTTCTTATTGACTGAGAAATAAATGGTGATTGATTGTCCTGACATAATTAACGGTTATTGTATTTTTCAGGAATTTAGGCTCATTTGCCCAGGCTACTCTTTCTATAGTGTTTGGAAGATTTAATTAATATTCCTATCAATATTTTAAATAGGCTTAAGATTCTGGGAATTACATAGTAATCATTTTCATGGCTGAGTGGCCACAGGGAGATGCAATTATATTGAAAGTGTAATACTGAAGACATTTGATTTGTAAAGCACTATTTACCTTCCTAATACAATTTAGGGAAGGTTTTGTACTAAAACTGTAAAACTTACACTGTTCATTCCTAGGTGCTGTGGTGGAGCAGGGCTGGCACAAGTATTGTCTACTCCATCTCCCCTTGTTTAGCTAATTCCTTTATAAATTCTTTAAGAAACATATTTGATTTTTATTCATATATAAACTTATTTATTTTCTTCTGGTAAGAAAACAAATGACAGATGTGACTAACTGCCATCTGGAAAAATGTTTTCAGATTTCAACTGGATTTTATGAGGCAGTCAATGCTGTCTGATGCTCTTCTATCTCTTATGTCCAGTATTCCATATGTGCGAACATTTCCTTGGGTTTATGGCATTCTCCTCGAAACTTGAACTATGGATCAAATGTGGGTTTGACCCCAGAACTCACCTGCTCCTTTCAGTGTTTGTAAAAGCTGGGAAAGGCTGGCTAGAAAGCATTACCTACTGAGCTCTTTTTACAGATATTCTGAAGTCACTTGTGAACCTACTGTGCTTAAATTTGCAGCTTCCCCTAGTCCAAACAGCATTTTGGAAACAGCTCCATGACATCTTCAACCACTTCCAAACTTTCTTCCTTCTTGTTCATCTGAAAATATTCACCTAATGTTTCTGATTGATTGACTGAATACACGCTTTTAGACAAACAGTTATCAGGGAAGTAAGTCATCAAGCATAAATTAGAAGGACATACTCTGATACTGTGTGAGATTCACCAGCTGCTTGCAGGCTCCTGTGCAAAAACTTGCTGACTCGACCTCCAGAGAACTGAATGCTCCCACAGAGGGTCAAAGAAGCTGATCCCAGAAAATCTCAGCAAAGCGAAGTTCCCTCAGCATGTGAGAAAACATGCTGTTTGTTACAGTATTAGCAGGTTATTATTACCAGGGACAGTGTGTTAGGGATTCAGAGGTGTTAAATGTTTGATTTTTTACTAATGAACTGAGTTACTCAGAGGACAGCATGATTGCCAGGAGAATGTATATCTGCTGTCACACTGAAGTAGACAGTCAGCAGATAGATTTTTTTTGGAATGAAATTGAAGAAAGGAAATTGCACTTGGCAAACTTAAATTGGGAAATGACAGTAGGTACCTGAGAACAACTGAAAGCTTTGAGACATGGGAGAAGCAAATAACAGCTAAAGGTCAGAGTGGAGGCATGAGTTCAGAGGGGTAACTGCAGGCACAGCTCTGGGCTGCTACCAGAAAAAAAAAAAAAAAAAAAAAAAAAAAAGGAAATGGAAAGTAAAGCCCCAGCAGAAATCCTGGCGTTTCAGGATGTCCCATTTCATCACTGTGAAATCTGTGAGCCTCTCCCCCTGTAAAAATAAGATGAACTTCCGTGTAGATCCTCTTAGTTCTTATCTAAAAGAAGAGGACCTGGGTCAGCTGCTGCTCTCACTCACATGTTGTGCACTTGGCTGGGTCAGAAAATACTGCATCTCCTTTATGTTCTCATGCCTAGCATACAAGTTTGATCCATGAAGTCTTCCTGCCGTTAGATGACTGTGGGGTGAACAAGGCCATAGTTCTCTCGCCCTGGATTATTTTATTTCCTAAACGTGTGCTTATAAATATGATCTGAATTGCAATTATGTAATTCAAAACCAACTTGTAGTAACTCCAAAGGAAACAGTACGACTCAACCAGACAGTTTGGGCTAACACCATACTCCTACCTCTGTTTCCAGGACAAGGGCAGATTTTAATCTAAACACAGACTTCCAGTGGCTTGAATGGCATCATCTTAAAATAGCTTTCTTTTCCACTTTTTACCACATGCATCTATGTGCATGACTAACAGACTAATGTGAAGTGAGGGAGCTGTTGATGATAGCTGCTCAGTTTTCCTTCTGTAGCCTGTCACTCCATGCCCACTAAAACTCTTCAAAAAGAATCATAGAATCATTTAGGTTGGAAAAGACCCTTAAGATCATCAAAGCCAACCACCACCTTACACTATGAAGTCCACTGCTAAACCATGTCCCTAAGCACCACATCCATACACCTCTTAAATACATTGAGGGATGGCAACACCACCACTTCCCTCAGCTGCTCCTCATAAGTCTCAATTTCTGGTCCCTTCACCAGCTTTATTGCACTTGTCTGCACACACCTGAACAGTTCGATATTCTTCTTGTAGTGAGGGGCCCAAATATGAACACAATATTTGAGGTGCAGTCTCATCAGTGCTGCACACAAAGGGACAATCACTTCCCTAGTCGATTTCTGATGCAGACCAGGATATCATTGGTCTTCTTGGCCACCTGGACATACTGAGGGCTCATGTTAAACCAGTTGTTGACCAGCAGTCCCAGGTCCTTTTTTGTTGGGCAGCTTCCCAGATGCACTTGCCCAAGCCACTGCGTTAGGTAGTTGACCCACATGCAGCACCTGACATTTAGCCTTGCTGAATGCTGTACAAGTGGATGCGGACCATTGATCTAACCTATTCAGATTCCTCTGCAGAGCTCTACTACCCTCAAGCAGATCAACAGTCACAGCTAACTCGGTGTCACCTGCAAACCTCCTGAGGGTGCGCTTGATCCCCTCATCCAGATCATTGATAAAGATACTGAAGAGAAGTGGCCCCAGTACTGAGCCCTGAGGGACTCCACTAGTGACCGGCCTCCAGCTGGATTTAACGCCATTCACCACGACTCTTTGGGCGCAGCCATGCAGCCAGTTTTTACTCAGTGAACAGTGCATCCAAGCCATTAGCAGCCAGTTTCTCCAGGTGAATGCTGTGGCAAACAGTATCAAATCCTCTGCTAAAATCCAAGTAAACAACTCCCACAGCCTTTCCATCATCTACTAAGCATGACATCTTATCACAGAAGGGGATCAGGTTAGTCAGGCAGGACCTGCCTTTGATAAACCCATGCCGACTGGGCTTGATCAGCTGGTTGCCCTGTATGCACTGTGTGCTGGCAGTCAAGATGATCTGCTTCATGATATTCCGTGGCATCAAGGGAATCTCTATTTGATTTCACGTTTTAGACAAGACATCTATATGGCCCTTTTTGATAAATTTTCCAGGCAAGAATTCTATTAGATTTGCTTCTAGGAGTTTCATGCCTTCAGGAGTTCTGATTTAAACTCTGACATGTCTATCACCTCTTGTTTTCAGAGGTGATAGACATGTCAGATAAATTCTGTCATAGGGGTTAAAAGCCCAATTTCAAAGAATTTATCATCAGGTATTCAGTGTCATTGGCATTAACAAATTGATTAAACACAAGTACTAAAATATACATTGTGGTAGGGAGTTCATCCATTTAACCAGAATCTTTTTAATGTAATTAAAAACTTCCTTAAGTACATATCCCAAGTTAAAGTTTATAACAAAACCACTTTTTCAACACTTTGAATTCTTAGTCACATAAATCTAACATACAGACACGATGAACTACATGAAACCTATTTGTGTTGTATCTTATTGCCAGAAGTAATTCTAGAGAATTCATGGTGTCAATGCACCATCATGTTCAGTCTCCTCATACAGTGCAGACACACCCCAGAAGCATCCCCTACTTTAGCTTATTGGCTATTTTTCCTAATACAGCCTGTCATTTAGTCCATGGCTGTGATTATTACAACCAACCATTTAGGATTTATTAAAGAAATGGAATACACACAAAACACCCCTAAAATTAAAGTACAAGCTTTGATCCTACAAGATTTATAAGCACCTGGAGTCCACTGTTTGCTAAAACCGCCAGCTCTGACCTTTAAACAATACGGGTTATCCATAAAAATGCCTCTCACATATACACTCACATCAGGACAACAGGAACCTGGCTCCCTAATCAACTGGCTTGAGCTCACGTACACTGTACTTTGTCTTCTGCATATGCCATTGATCGTTGTTACTTTCACATCACGTCTTGTGTTAAGTGCTAGCCTAGTAGCTCACTGACCCACAACACAGCAGATGATCATTGCCTGCAGAATTGCCCTCTGTCTTCAGCTCTTGGCGTGGAATCAGCTCCAGTGACTGTTTACCTGGGTTGGAGTTATAGAGGTTCAGCATATACTACCAGGAAAAAATGTGTTTGTTTTACTGCCACTGACCTTGGAGAAATGCATATTACGTTTTAACGACTGTTGTTACTATGGATGCAAGTGTAAATCTATTTTTACAGTTAATACGCTGTATGCCGGCAAGACCTAGCGGAAGATCCCTGCAATGTAAACACCTACATGCACAGTGACCTACTTACTAGTTACATTGGGACTCGCACGTAGCCATATAAAGGATTTTCAAAAGCTGCATTCAAAGCCTGCAATTTAAAACAATTTTAGTGCAATGTTTGGCAGACTGAATAGAAATGATGCTTGATAGTCATTCATCCACATTTTATTTAGCTTTAACATACAGAGCTTTCTTTTAAATTACAAAGGCTTACAGTGTGCCAAGAACTTAATATTGTATTGATTTCAATGGGGAATTTTGTTTTAGATTTGATGACATTGCTACCAGCCCACATTTTGAGTGGATAACATCTAAAATTCAGTGTAATGGTGTTGAAGGATCTCCATCAATTTCCAGACACAGAAAGAATTCAAGGACTTACATACATCGAATGTATTCTGTTTATTTGAGAAGGAAGATCTCATATGAGTGCCCATTATACAAGGCATCTCTTATCATGTACAATAAAATCAACCATTGCTTCCAGCAGAATACAAAAATACACATCTCAGTGACTTCCATACAATAATAAATATGTAATCATGCATTCAACAATAAAAAGGCACGGAAAACTGGTCACTTAGTAGTCATAAAAATTACTAACTATATTAACAAAGCCACCCAAATTATCTGTACAAGGAAATGTAACAATATATTCCAAAGGTGAAAACACATAAAACATCTTTAAAATAGTATATGCAATAAATACCTCAATTGTTTTAATATATTAAAAATAAAACTGTGCCATTGTAAACAGTATGTAAACAAACAAAATTCACTGTTCCTTACCATTATTACAAGTAAATAAAGCCAAAAGTTACACCCCTGCTCTGTTAGATATACTTCATTGGCAAGTTTTGTCAGGCAGTTTAAAGTTTTACTCTTTTCTGCAGCAAACAGAGCCCACTATGTGTGTAATTGTAAGTACAATAGCAATTGCTAAGCTTCAAAACTGACTACCCAGAATGTAGTAGGTCATTAAACAGCCAGAACTGAAACCAGAAAAAGCAATTTTTTTTTTCAGTGTTATGGACAAATTAACTTATTTATACTGCATACAACAGTGTCAGTAAAACTTAGCCACTCATAGACCACCACTCATCTATAGGTCTCGGGGGCTGTTCAGGCTGGTAAGCACCCTTCCTGCTCCAGGCAGAGCCAGCAAGGCATTCCAAGGGTAACCAACTTGCCCCCGGTCCTACCAACCTAGCATCAGGAAACCAAAAGCAGAACCCTGACCTCCAGCCCCTGCCTCCTCATTTCCTCTGATATCCTGTACTCGTCATGGCCTTTCAGACAAATAACATCGAGTCCTGAACCCCATTCCTGATTACAATTACAGAAAGACAATGCACATGCAAAAGGAAAGCTATCTGCTCACTTGGGCACCCACCTGCTCCCACTAATAACCATGGAGACTGACCACAGAGGGAGCACAATGGGAGCTTTTATCCCAAATCTGCAATCAGATCCCCATTACCAGACCGGCGAGCCCAGGCAGAGCCCTGTGTA
The DNA here is from genome assembly GCF_013377495.2 of Cygnus atratus. NCBI lineage: Eukaryota > Metazoa > Chordata > Aves > Anseriformes > Anatidae > Cygnus > Cygnus atratus. Next base: position 177,107,803 of record NC_066362.1, on the reverse strand, counting down.
GCCTTCGTAAGCCACTGCTGATCATTCTTCTGAGGTTTCTATAGCCAACAGAGACAAAATCCTGGAATGTTCAACCAGTGTGCATACTTCCTTCCTTATTAGCAAGGGGAAGAGTGTGAATTGGAATATTATCCTTTCTTAAACAAAGTTACAGCAAAAGAAGCCTAGGGGTGGGCATTCTATACAGATGTCTTCAGAAAGAGCCTCACAGGGGAATAAGGCTGGCTCCCTACTTCTTCAGCTTCTGATAACATTTGATAACATTGTTGATAACTACCTCATTTTGCAAGTCTTACTGTATCCCCAGGATGGCTACCTACAATGAATGCAAACTTACCTGTTCCAGACACATATATTTCAAAGTGCACAATAGCTCTTGTTTGAAAACAAAATTTTTAGCCTCAGATGAAAAAAAAATAATAATAATTTGTATTTATTAGGCTGTTACACAGCCTTCTGTCTCTTTACAGGAAGAATATACTTGGAGCACACAGAATTAAAAGATACCCTGGAAGGGGATTTAGGAAGCACTGCATTACAGTATTTTTCCTCCCTGGTGCTAGAAGAACTGATCCTTCTGTCTCTTAATAAGTGCTTTCTTTAATGTCAAGCAGTTGTCTGACTTACCCTACCACTTAATATTTGCATAATTGTATTCACTCATGAAATATTAAAAGAATAATTCTACAGACTGGCTCTGAAGATACCTCCATGTCTTGATTAGAAGTTTAAAACACTATATAATATAGGGTTGGGTTGTTTTTTTGTTTGTTTAGATAAGGTACTTTTGGACAAGGTTCTTTATGTTTCATTCCAGATCAACAGAGCCAGGTGAACTGTATAAATAATTCTTCACCTTCACTTACTACACTGCATGCCATCTTTGTGGAGAAAGATATGAAAAATGATCTATTTTTTGAAGATTCTATATTAAATCTTACAAAATTATTTTAGAAGCTATTTTCTTAGACACATTCAAGGACCAGAACAATGAAAAAGTCTGTACATTCAATGAGCCATGTATTCCCACCTGTGTTGTATTTTGCAGGTTCTGTAAAAAAATCCGAATAGCAACTGCAGATTTCACATTGGGAAAAATAAATACATTTCAGTCATTCAAAAAAAAAAATCACAGTAGGAAAATAGCCAGTAAACAATAGATTCAGAGCGGTTTAATCTTGGCCCCAGTGAGATCAATAGGAGTTTTGCCAAGGATTTCAACAAAGCCAAAATTTCACCCAGAATCTTGTACAATTCTTTAGCTGACAACAATCATAAACATCCTGCCACTCCATTGTATAAGTTAAATATTAATAAGCATCTGTAAACATCCTGCAATTCATCTGATATAAAAATATTATAATAAAAACAATGCATCATCTCAAGCATTGTATATATATTTAAGTTTTTTGGCTCTACACACAAGTTGTTGTCATTATACTGGGCGAAACCAGGGTATATATATATATACATATATATGTACAGGTGTGCGTGCACACGCTACCAACTAGATACTGCATATATACACACATGCACATGCAAATACTGGCAAGAGAACAACATTCATAGGTATGGCATTCAGAAGTCTACCAATGATCAGTCTGATGACGACTTTCATGTGAAGAACAATTTCTACCTATCCAAATCTCTTGTAGGCTTACACGTCAATGCTAAAACTAAAATACACGAGCAATCTCAAAGGGGGACTAAAGTGCTGTTTGAAGCCAAGCACACGTGTAAGTGCCAACAGTCTGTGGCCTTAGTCTGCATATTTGCAAAGACAACGAATTTCCCTGGGGGTAAGCAGGACCAAGGGGAAATGAACAGCAGAAGCTACTGAGCACACAGCTTGGACAAGATGACCTCCACAGCTCCTTTACAACCTAAACTATCCTTTGATTCTGTGATTTTTATTTTTTTTTCCACCTGACTAGAACAGTACAAACTACATTATGTATTTTCATCTTCTAATCGATGAAAGCGGAAAAAAAAGCAGAAAAGCAGAAATTGCTTATTTCAGCTTTTTGCTTCAGAATACATTCAGAGCCAAACATATGAGCTATGTAGAAAACTATAGTGTCACATCTCTGAATGGGATGCATCCAGCAACATTTACATGTGGACTTTATGCATTTACTCAAGCAAATAAGTGAATGTTATTGCAGAACTAATGGCTGCACTTGGCTGGAATACTACTTTAAGAGACAAGCCTGGCTAATAAGAGAAACCTCATGTTGTGCTAGGATCCTCTCAGTACCTCTGGAAGACCCTTAGAAGAAATTAGCTTTTTGAAAATGCCAGAACACCCACAGCAATTCCATAGCACTCAGATTTAAAGATAACCTACTCTGGACATCCTATGGAAACTTTCTACCCTTCCCAAGTGAAGAATACCAATGAATTTATTCTGAAAAAATAACTGTCAGTGGAGAGAGATAAAGCAAGTGCTTACTTATACTCTGAATTTTACTGGTATTTAAGACACTATATGTTTATTCTTTGGATTTTACTGGTATTTAAGACACTGTTTATTAAGATAGTTGATATGTATGTGAGTTATGGTACAACATAAAGAATATTGAAATACCTACTTCAATAGAGAGAGATGGCATCTTGTGAGAGGACAGTGCCACTGGAAACCTTCTGGGCGAGTGTCTCCACATCTATGTACTCATCATAAACATTCACAAATCATCTGAGAAGAAGCTCTGATATCTTAAAAATCTCACTAAGACCCCCCCATGTCATATCTTGTCAGCACATGTATTCTCCCTCATAGAAGAAACAAAACCAAGCAGCTTCTAAGAGTTTTCCTCAAACTCTATATTCACATAATAATTGACCACAGCTGCAATGAGAAGCAGTCCCACGCCAAGCTTACTGCAACTAATGCAGGGAGGGAGAAAAACATAGTATTACCTATAACCCTTTCCCTGTTAAAGTCATTATCAGCTTATTAATAACTAAAAAGTTTCCAATCTAATTATTCTAGTTGACTAAAAGTAGGATTTACAATGCTAATTCTCTTCAAATGTTCATAGTAGGGATTTCGGGCATTGTGGAGGTCTTTATTTGGTAAAAAATAAATAAATAAAATGGCTTTAAGCTTTGTACCATATTTTACTTTCAGTTTCTTTTCAATCCTATCACTAATCTTTCAGTCATACTACAATATTTTTCCGAAGTATTTGTTCTGTAGAATTATCACTTGCATACCTGTCCTACTAGTAGCTATCGTAAATTCTAGTAGTTTCAAAAATCTGACAGAATTGATGAAGTTACCCAAGCACTTCTCTTTCAAAGGGCATTCAAGTAGATAGTGTTAATTGTTAGCGCGATGGCAAACTAAATCACGCTTTCAGCAGGGATTGCAGGAGTACAACCTGGAGGATTTTAGCTCACCGTGGCTATAGGAGACTTAGAGGCCTGAAGCCTTGGTTAGTCTAGGAGACCTCCTGGAGCATCCTACAGATCTTTCCTAGCCTGCCTGTCCAGCTATTCTGAATGGAAAGTGGGGGAGACGTGTGAGGGTCTCATCTTGCCAAGCAGCTGGGAAGTTATCCAGTCACAGGAGCTGGGAAGCAGTGCGGGAACATGAGTACAGACACGACCTGTGTTAAATACAAATTACACACCAGCTTCTTCTGCCCTTGCTAATATAAGCAAAAGGTTACATGAACATGAACTCAAAATCCCACCCAAATGCTTACATAAAAAGTGTGTGTCAACTGGGAAACAATGTCTTCAACTATTTGAATGAGATTTTTATCGTTCTACCATGTGAATATATGAATTTTCTCTTGGCTGCTCTGAAGGTGGTAGCTCTTTAAGCACTGCAGCTAAATTCATTACAGTTTGTCCCAGGTCGGTAATTGCCAGCATTTTGCTAGTTTGCTAAAGTGTTAACAGTGCTAATATATATATACATACATACATATATATATATACACACACACACTTTTACAGATAATGAAAGGATCATGTTTTGAGTTTAGTTCTACATATTTAAAAAAAAATTCAAATGATTTTTTTTGATTATAATATTGCGGGCAATCAATTTAAGCCTACAAAAGTTACTGTGAATGGTGGTATTAACTCCAACTGGCAGCAGGAATACTCCTGGAACAATCCAGATGGTTTCCAAATGGAATACAATTTCTGAGAAACAGACTGGGCTTCTGTATGGCAGAAATGAGCATTTCAAGTACATAAGCTAACCATTAACAGAGCTATTAAACCTAATGCAACAGTAGTAGAAAAGAACTAGAAAATTTTTTTTTCCTTTTTGTAGAAAAGATCAAGTTCCACACTATGCTCTATATATAAATACATGAATTTATACAACCAGTAAAGATCTTCTATTGATAATTACCACATGATGCTTTATCAATCCTACTGACACTCATTCAGCTCTGAAGAGGCAGCAGACAGATTTAAAGTCCTGTCCAAACTCCTCTGCTTCCTTGAGTCATCAAAAACTCCTCCTTTTACCTAAGACAGCAATACAGTCATTTACAGTTCCTGCAAACATCAAATCTTTGCAGTTAGCATAAGCAGCATCAAACCTTGATGATATGAAAATCATACCACAAAACATACAATCTATGAAAACAATCAAAAAATGGGAGAGCCCATGGTATAAATGCAACACTCAGGACATGGCAGTTGAGAGGTATGTTGGGGTGAAAAAATAAAAACAAAATTAATACAGTTTTCTGGGGCTCTCACTGACATAAGTGACAAGATGATTTCCTGGTTGTACACTAAATATATTGCTCCAGCTCAGTTATCCTCAACAACATACATTGCTTGCAACTTTAACTTTCACAAATACACTTTACACTGCTAATTATTAGTTACCAGAACTCTCAAACTTGTATTCAAGAACTTAATACTCAGGGGCACAGATAGAGCAATGGAGAAAAAGCAGCAAACATTAGTAATGCAATCATTAATAGCAAGCATCAAGCAAAACGGAATCACTGTGGGTTTTGTTGTTGTTGTTGTTTTTCTTGTATGTCCTTTGTGAAATTATCTATATATAATATGTAGTTTTAAATTTATTTTAAAAGTAACACTGCTGTACTTCCTCTCCTAGTTGGTTTAAATATTACTTTTCCATTACATGTGAAGGTTTCCTGTCTAGATGCAACGAAAAATGCTGATTATTTTAGCCTTGCAACAAGATCAGTGCATTATCAGGGCATAATGAAATTTTCATTAAGTGAATGAGCATCACTGAGTTCAACTAAAAAGTAAAACCTGTCAGGTTTTGTATTTCTCTACAAAAAGAAAAAAAAAAAGGAATATATGAAATGGGACATTATAAAAAATAAAATAAAATAAAATAAATAAATTCCTCTTACTTGAATTACAATTACAAACATTACAGCCTGAATTTCCTTGGGCAGGGATGGAGATAGAAAGATGTTTTCTATTTATTATTTATAGGGCCAAGGATATTTACTCCAGTCCCAAAGTAAGAAAATACTGGATTAAAATTGTCTGGGAAGGTTTTTGATCACATGCTTTATCTTTTACTGTTCTTCCAGAGGTTTAAAATATTTTTCTTTGAAAGAAATAGGTGTTTAGGAGAAAAAATAATGGTTAGGGAGAAATACACAAAAACGTATCATAAAGAAAATTTGCAGTTGCCATCACAGTAAAAAAATCATTTTTGAACAAGTTTTTTTCTTTAAAGTATTGTAAAAAAATAAATAAAACCATGATCTTGCCTTACTTCATTCAGTTTCTAAAAAGATAAAAAGAAGGCGTTACGTATTACAAAGGCAATACATGCATCACCCAAATCAGAGGCTGCTATAACAATTGAACACAAGAAGCTGGAAAAAAAATCTACTTGAAAATGACAAAACAAACACGTGCTAAGCGATCTACTGTCATTTAAAAACCTTCTCTTCCACTTTCTGAAGCATAGCACATTAATCTACATGAATACCATCCACTTCAAAAAATGTTGATTGCTTGGCATTGCCTTCACAGATTTTAAGGTATGCTGACTGACCACAGAGGTTAAGTATATCGGACTATTGGGAGAAGAAAAATTAATCCAGTAAACACTATACAGTGTTTTTTGTCTTCATGAATCTAGCATGTTGAAGCAGGCTCCACAAAAGCTACTGGGATTAACTAGTTTTCTAGAAAATTAACTACTTCTAGGGAATTGGCTTATCTTATTTGTATTGAAATATTAGGAAGTATGCTTTAAAGCCCTTTAAACATTGGGATTAAATTATAAAGAATTCTGTTTGCTAACATACAATCTATGTATGTCTTTCAGGTCTAGGAGCTGAGATTTTGACAGTGCTAAGGAAAAAAACAATACTTGGAAATCTGCAATAATCATGAGATAGTTAACACTGTGTTAACACGTCACATAAAACAGTTATAACCCATGACCTCAGTAGCAAAATCCCATAAAATATTTTGAGCCTCCTTATCAAATGCATTTGGAATTGATATTCAAAACTATTCTAAGGCATAGAGCTGCATAAAATGTGCTCTCCTGGGCATACAGATCATGCTATTAAATATAGCATAACTGATGATTAAAATACTTTTTCTATTTGCACATTTAAAAAAAAACCTTTGCTTTAGGACAATCAAAGTTGAATTCTTTGGTGGTCACTTAAAAAAATGGAATTTTGCAAAGACAAGTTGTCCTATACTGAGGTAATCTAAGAGTGTCATAAGAAAATCGCATTACAAAACAACACTTGGTCATGTTCCCTGCCTAAAAGCACCTCTGATTTTTTAATATACTCATTTTGGCCTCTATAGCCATCATCATGTTGCCTTAAGATATCCTGCTCTATAGCCCATCTTACCACATTGCATATAGCAAGACTGAAAGTTGTGGAGAGGGTGAATCCTACAATCAGGAAAGCAAAGAAAGTTCTTTTATGAATTACATCCTTGACTTCACCAGGAATACTAACTACATTGTCTACCATAACATCGACATATTAGAATGCTGCTGCACATTAAAATATATCACAGCTTACAGAGAAAGAAAAAAAAAAAGAGAGAAAAGGAAATACTACTTGTGAAGACTTGACAGATGCCATCTGAACATCATTAAAGGGGTCAACGTCAAGTACATTAAAAAATATATCTTTCCATTGTTTGCATAACTTTCCATTGTTTACATATGCTTTTAATACAACAGCATGAAAATAATGTCACTTGACAAGCAGCTTTTGTGTTGTTTTTTACTGAAAACCTAATGGAACATAGCCCTTTACTTTTGTTTGTTGACCAGAACAATCGATTATGTCCACAAAGCTCCCAGAGTGGTGCTGGTTTAACCTACAGCAGCAAGAGCACATAGTACTCCAACTCGATATAAACGAAGACTGTTTTACTGCTTTTTAACATCGCTTGTGATAAAACAATGAAGGGAACACATCTGATTTTCCAAGGGATGATTCCCATCATCCTCATGAGAAAAGGATGACAAAGCCAGGATGTGGTACGTGACGTTGTCCCCTTTAAATGGAGAAAAGCTTTTGACCAAACAAATGAAACCTTACTCTATTGTCTACTAGGAAAACAGAAATACATATTAGCATACTCCTTAACCTGTAAGAATCAACAAAGATACTTCATAAAGCATAAGTCAAGTGTTCCTCTGGTGGGAATGCCACGTTGATCAGAACAGCAAGGAGACAAAGGTTCTGGGCGAGTTCTCTGGCATGTGATGCAATATCATCTCATCTCAAACATTTAAGTATTTTTTTTGTGTCTTAACCCCTAGATATATTTCATATTTATATAAAATATAAAGCACATTATTTTTCTACTGGATTAATACTTTGTGAGAAATTAACCAGGAAATTCAATTATGAAGCTATGTTTTGTTTAAGTAAACTGTAAATAACCTTATAAACTCTAGTCTAATGCAATTACTAAACAAAGATGTTTTTCATTTTTTAACCTGTTTACACTCATAGATTATTGGCTTGCATGTGATTCATCTTTGCATGCATAGTGTAAAACTTTAGAGTTTTTAAATTTTTTTTATGATCTACTGATGTAGGAGTGCTGACAAGAAACAAATTGATGTCTTTGTAAAGAAATGCATACATAGAAATTTTTAAATTAATAGTAAATTAGTAATGAGTAAAAGCTTTTACCCCACAAAAATCAAATCAGATGCTACATTTTAACACTTTTCTTACTTATGATAAATACTTTAAATTTTCCCATAAAAATTTTCATTAATCTTTCAACCTGCTTTTAGAACAATAGAATAAATAAAACCATTAGTTCCTACAAGTTCAAATAAGCTACAGATGTTTAAGATAACTGAATAACTACATTAAATGCACCATGAGAAAATTCTTTATAATTTTCCATGCAGGAAGCCAATTGATATTTTTGTGAGGTACCGGTCTTTCAAAAATACTCATAAGTTAGTTACCTGATACACCTTCTGTACATGGTATATTTAAAAATCTAACTGTACAGTGTTTCAATCATATATAATGCATATAATTTGCTGAATATGGCACAAATGCTAAGTTTCCACACCCACACATCCTTTGCCATAGAACACATTTAGGAATAACACAACACTGAAGAATAGAAAAGTGCCTGAAACCAAAAAAAGGACACTCAAGTAGTAATAAATTAAATTTCATTCAAACCGATATAAAAGTTGTTCAAGTGTTTAAAGTATCAGAAGTGTCATGCAACGGAATGACAGACAATTCAGGCAGGCACACCATGCATTACAGTTTGCATTCATGGTATAACAAGGTATCTTTCCCCGTCCTGCGTGGCCCGTGAGTGCGAGGTACCTGAGGTGTTGCTAGACTTGCGTGTTGAACCTCGAAAGTGGCCACCTCTCAGTCTCCTGCACGGGAGCTTTTATGGAAGCCATGCCTGGAAAGGACTACCAGACAACCTCATGCTGTATGGTGGCATCTTGCTGCGTCGTAAAGAGAGGCATACTGAGCTGCATGTAAGCAAAGCGATCATTTCTCGATTATGTTTTCCAGTCAGTGCAGTTCACCATCAACCAACTGATTTACCAAAATGTGCTTATCTGAACTGGCCAAGTTTGAACACCAAGAAAATGCCTTCATGGAACGTATAACCTTTTCCTTTTTTTTCTTTTTTTTTCTTTTTTTTTTTTGGCACAAATCCTTTTTTGCTCTTGCAACAAGCTGTTCACCGTACAATCATTCAGAGACACTAGCCTGTACAAATACACCAGTGCTTATTCTTCCATACAGTATACAAAGACAGCTAAGTGCCTGCAACAGCTCTGCTTCTCCAGCAACTTTCCCTCTCTCTCTCAGGAAAGTACCAGCATAATTACACGTCAGACAAAGGGGTGTTCTTGCCGAGCTCTTTAATTCCCTGGAGAATTCGCTTCATATGACCCACTTTCGTTATCCCCAGGTCCTACAGAAATTAAGAAAAAAGAAAAAAAAAAAAGAGAGAGAGAAAAAAAAGAAAAAGAAGAAAGTTTATTTACAAAAATGAAAAAAAGGCAACAATTATGATCTAGCCATGCAACAGATGTCTAGAAATGTGCTAACTGCAATCAGCATTAACTGGAAAAGATTCTATGGCACTAGCAAGTGTTGCTTAACAAAAACAATCCAACAACATCAAATGCTTAGAGCATACAATGAATCCCTCTCTGTCTGGCAGATGGAAAAATACTTACCTGCAACAATCATAACCGAAAGCACTGCAATATCTTTCAAAAACATATTTTGCTTGACTTCTAAGTACAAATCCTTTCACAGTTTCTGGAGAAAAAGAACAATCTCCCCCTCCTCTCTAATACAGCAATCAAATGCTCAGTAGGATGTGATAGATTGGAGCTTCTGTCCAGCAATGTCACTTGATCTGTGGCCCTATGATGCCTGTCTTAATCAACAAGCACACACATTCCCAGTTTCTCAAGGGAAAGTGGAAATAACATCTACAGGCATGTAGGACAACTTCCCTTTAGAGAGCAATAGAAAACGTAAGCATTTGTTTTTCATTCTAAAAAGGTTCAGTCTCCTAATGTGGATATCCATGATGACTAGAGAGCTGGGAGAAATATTCTCAGAGAGATGACAGTCACATCCCAAAGGAAAATATAAAAAGAAGAAATGCAAATCTCTTTGTAGCCACCACTGAAGCAATCATATCAGTTGAAATATTTCTAATACTGTTTTTTTTGGACCCAGCTCTGTGTGAGTGACAACAGACAAGAAATTTTTGCAGTAAAACTCTTCCAGCATTACTAACAGCTTTAACAACATCCTTTTTCAATTTTTACTGGTCCAATGGTCAGAGGAGCAGAATGGGATGCCCAGCTGTGCTAATGATCCCCAACTGCACTAATGAATTTTCATCTCTGTTTGGTGGAAATCTTCTTCTGTTATCTGTAAAATCCAGCTTTGAAAAACTCTAAAATCCTTGTGTTGGTCATGCCGTGCAAGTGGCATACTCAAATAGCAGTCCTTTGTAGAATAAACATTATATAAATACATTGTGATTAAGTAAAAGTCTTAGCAAAATTTGCTATCTATTCCTCTGAAATAAGAATCCTTTCATTTTAGTAGGAAAATGTTCCATTATGAAGACATAGAAAAGAGTGGAATTAAGCAGCTTGAAATAATTATTTTTATACAGATTGAAAAATGAAACCATATATAACATTCTGTGCACACTTTTCACAAAGGCTACATCTACCTTTCTACAGCCACAGAAACCTCAGAAAATCTGCACTGCATATTATTTGAAAGTGTTAGTATGAAATTCATTTGTCATTTCTCCAAAACAAGAAGGAGTTGGTAAGATGGGCATGAATTATTTTAGAGTAAATGCACGGATTGAAGAGGTGGATTAATTTTCAGAGTCAAGATTGAATTCTGGTTATGTCAGAAATGAAAAAAATGGCTAGTTTTCAGTAGAAAACCAATAATACTACAATACATCACCATCTTTTACTGAACTTTGGTACAAAAATGTCAACTTTTCAGTGAACTTTTCAGTTCACAATGTGCTCAAGAAAGTCCCCAAACCAAGTGCTATTCATAAACCTATCAGAAAAAAAAATGATTCTTTTCACATCGTATTTATATTTATATTATATTATATATATGTTTATATTTATATCTTGTTATATCTTTATATCTTGTTTTTTGCATTTATATCTTGTTTCCGTTAATGAGTGGTCATCTAAGACTAAAAAAAAAAAAAAAAAAAAAAAAGTAATACTAATTTTTAAGTTAAGAGACTTGATGTGGGCAGACTGGTTAAACTCATCCAACAATGTTATTAACCTTTTTCATTATAGGTTTGTACTTGGAAAATCTTTTCTTATTTATGTCAAACTTAATTTTCCAATTAAACAAAATTATGCATGACTATTGAAACTACTGAAATATACCAGATGCTCTGTGGCAGAAATTCTACCTAAAAAAAACCCTGTATGATACTTTCCAAACCATGAGAAATCATGTGTTAAACTTTAAGAACTTCCTTTTTTTTTCAGAAACATTTTTCATGAGTAGAACTGCTGGAAAAGCAACATAGTGAGGTACTGTCAGACTTCAAAGATAAGAAGAAAGAATCATATTAGGAAAGTCCCAAAAAACTTTGCCACTTTTTCCACCAACCTTTATAAATTATCATCAACACTAAAATTTTAGTTTTAATTCCATCCTGAGTGATATTCAGAGACTTACTGAAATCCTGGGGACCCTTTTGTTAAATCCTACCACACTATAAATACATAAATAATCATGCTTATGTAGCAGCCTGGTTTGAAGGAAATTAAGAGTTATACATTTCTGACAATAGATACTATCTAGTATTCCCAGTTTACTACTGGAAAGTCTGCAGAAGTTCTCTCATCTCAGACTAAAAGGCAAGATGTAGCAGTAGGCTGCTACAGCAGCCTACCATGCATCATTCCCAAGATTATCTCCAAAGATCTCAGTTTTGAAGACAAGACTATAGCCGGAGTTTGAGGAAGAAAACAGCCTTTTTTTTTTTTCTTTTTCTTTTTTTTTCCTTTTCCCAACTATGGCCTTAAAACTACAGGATCACCTCTCCTTATGCTCTCCCTACAAACTTTGGCATTTTTATGCCTTCAGCAGATAAGACTCAAAAAAAAAATAGGGCAAGAAGAAGATGATGAAAATTCTTGCAACAACTTTCAGGAGTTCTTCATCTGCATTACACAACTGTGATTAGCCCCATCTGCTTAGCCAACAATACGTTTATTTGAGGTTCGCCCCACGGATTTTGCTAAAATGTACCACGAGTGTAAAACTACCACGTAATTTATATAAACATTCCTTAATACTAACATCTTCCAGATTAGAAATCTACGCCACTTGCATTCCCAGTGTCAAAAGAAATCACGCATGCCTGAAGTCTAGCAAATCTTACAAACCAATTTCCATGCAAGACCTTTTCCAAAATGCACTACTACTAAAGACAGAGATGAAATGTCAGTCCTCAGCACAGATTTCAGCTTAACACTCACTCCTCCTTAAGCTGGCAAGAGACATGGAAAACCTTCAAGGAAACCAAGGTTGCTCTGGAGTTCTAAGGAGACATCACCCTAGTCCTACCAAATGTGTTGCAGTTCCAGTTATTGCCAAGTTACATGTATAGGGGCAAGCTTGTCAGTGCTAAGTACAACAGCATTTATTTCAGAAAAATCAGAGTCTAGTTTTCAGTTAGTTGCCTTGTTAAAGAAGGTTAAAGAAAATCACAGCAAGCCTTCTTTCTGTAGTTTCTACAGCACCGCTCACAATTGACTAGCCAAACTTCCATCAAGGGAAAGAAAATCACATGGATGTAAAAGTCTAAGATTCCCTTAACTAAAATCAAGCATAGGATGCCGGAGAAAGGGTATTACTGGACAGGTTGGATGGAGATAGGTATCTGGTTCCTCCTGGAGATGTCCTCCATTTGCCATCTACCATTAAAAAAGAGCTAACTCAGAATAGGATCCACAAGCTATGCAGCAATGTAACAACAGTCTTGGGACCGGTGCTGTTTAATATGTTTATCAGTGACACAGACAATGGGATTGAGTGCACCCTCAGCAAGTTTCCAGATGACACCAAGCTGAGTGGTGCAGTTGATACAAAAGAAAGAAGGGATGCCATCCAGAGGGACCTGGGCGGGCTGGAGAAGTGGGCCCACGTGAACCCAGTGAGGTTCAACAAGGCCAAGTGCAAGGTGCTGCACCTGGGTTGGGGCAATCCCAGCCATGAGCACAGACTGGGAGAAGAGCTCACTGAGAGCAGCCCTGAGGAGAAGGACTTGGGGTTCTGGTGGACAAAAAGCTGGACAGGAGCCAGCAGTGTGTGCCTGCAGCCCAGCAGGCCAACTGCGTCCTGGGCTGCACCGCCAGAGGGGTGGGCAGCAGGGGAGGGAGGGGATCGTGCCCCTCTGCTCTGCCCTCGTGAGGCCCCACCTGGAGTGCTGCATCCAGGGCTGGGCCCAGCACAAGGAGGGTGTGGGGCTGTGAGAGCAGGGCCAGAGGAGGGCCATGAGGGTGGTCAGGGGGCTGGAGCACCTATCCTAGGAAGAAAGGCTGAGAGAGCTGGGGATGTGCAACCTGGAGAAGAGAAGGCTCCGGGGAGACCTCATGGCGGCCTTTAAGTACTTCAAGGGGGCTTGAAAAAAGATGGAGAGCAACTTTTTGCTTGTGCAGACAATGACAGGACAAGGGGGAATGGTGTTAAACTAAATAATGGGAGATTTAGATTAGGCGTTAGGAGGAAATTCTTTGCTCAGAGAGTGGTGAGACCCTGGCACAGGTTGCCCAGAGAAGCTGTGGATGCCCCATCCCTGGAGGTGTTCAAGGCCAGGCTGGATGGGGCTTTGGGCAACCTGGTCTGGTGGGAGGTGTCCCTGCCCATGGCAGGGGGTTGGAACTGGGTGATCTTTAAGGTTTCTTCCAACTCAAACCATTCTGTGATTCTCCGACCCTGTGATCTAGTTCTTCATCTAGTTCAGTGATGCATGCAAAGGAAGAGAGTTTCATCAAATCCTTCTCCTTACTGCTTTTTATCTCTACTTTTGACCATAGAAAAGTGGGCCCAGAGGATTCAATTAAAATCACAGAATCACTGAATTGAAAATGGGCAACTGTTTTTCCTGTTGTACACCTGAGATGTCATAGAGGTAACTATAGCACATGGATTAAGAGACTGTGAATCAATGACTATGCCATTTAGTCTGGCAGAAGCACAAGCCTTGCACTGGAGGAGAAGCTCTAGACAGATTATCGCTCACAAAAGCACTGAAGACTCATCTGCACATCTCAATAGCCAAACACAGGACAAATTAGCAGGGCAGCTTGTGATGTGTTCCTCATTTTCTATGTATCACACTATACATCTTGACACCAGCTCAGGTCACTGGGCAGAAAACTGCAGGGTCCCTGAGCCATCCTTAATTATCTACCTGCAGAGATCAGGCCCCAGATGTAATGAACAAGATGAGTGGTCAACTCTGCTATTTAAATTTAGTGTTGCTACATGGAGTGCAAACCACACTTAGCCAAAAGCCTGGCCTACCTTACAAAAAGCACTACTTTGGAAGTTTTCAGCTCTGATAACAACCAGAAGGGACAATTTTAGTGCAAGACTTCTGCTAGCCCAGATATGCAGAGCAATTAAAACCTGCATAAATGATTCAACACAGTCGAAGTCTTTCTCTGTGTAGGCTCTAAGACAGATATTTCAGGGTGTTAGCCTTTGTGATGGGGTTTTCTTTAGGCTGAATCCACATCTGTCCTAGCAACAGAGAGAACAGGTTGATGATTACACTGCTGCAGTTATTTACTTGGTTGAAGTGCCAGTCTTCTGAGTATGCAGTCAAATTGGTACCTATTAGGGGCCTCAAACCATGCCTAGTTTAGCACTGGTCTTACTGACCATCTTTGGCAGTTGAACTTGATGATCTTTGTAGGTCCCTCTCAGCTGAACTGTTCTATTTATTCCAACAAATTTGGCATCTTATTTTTATTAAGATTCTTAACATTTTAGCAAAACTTTTTGTTATATGTTGCAGAATCTCCCAGTCAAGCTTTAAATTTGTTCAGTGACGATTCAGAACAAGAACTTGCAAAATCCATCATTGGAATGTTGTGGTGGGTTGCCTGGGAAGTTGCTTACATGGAGGGACTGCACTATCCTGAAAGAAAGGAATTTAACTTCCATGGAAAGAAGCTTAGGCGATCTAATAACAAATAACACACAACAGCTAAAGACATCCTATCAGATGCATCTATCTTGAGCAGCTACTGTAACAGTCACACAATGTAAGCACTACATTATAGTTTAAGGATTTCAAACTATGTAAGAAACTTTATGAAAAATCGAACATGTATATGAAAGTATTGCCCATATCAGGAGACTACTGCACTGTGGCTAGAGCAATGACCTGCACTCTAAACATAAATGTTTGTGATTTATACAATATCCTATTTCCTCTCTTACGTGCTAAAAGCAGTTGCAAAACACATTATCAAGAACTCATTACTACAGAGTTCCTGGAAAAAACTAATGTAATGAATCCCCAAAGATGTAGCCTCTATTACATATAATGGATGCTCTTAAGTCATTCTTGAAAAAAACCAGCGAGCTCAAATAACAATCTCATACTGCTACGTAACATTTCTCCCTGCAAAACTTACAATCTGACCTCAGAGGAAGAAAGTTTTAGGATATTTGAGACAGTCAGAAAGACAAAATAAAATGTTCTTTTTTAAGTCTATATAGTTAAAATCAGGCAGAGATTGGCTGGGGATGAGAAAACCTACTGTGAAAGTCTACTTTGACATAAAAACACCAATACCATTTAAGTTCAACACCACAGTTTATTAAGCTGCTCATCTCTCTCATATCAACTTTATCCAGTATACATACAACAAATCACTGGAAGCAGGTGAGCTGCTTGCAGCTGCTGACCTTGCAGGAGATATATTCAAAATTATTATCACCAGCTTAATAAACTGATCCATACCGATCCTGTTTAATGGAAACAGTTATCTCTTGAAGATAACATTATATTACACTGATGTCAGTAAGATATCAAACATGCTTTTCCTATGCCTTCTGACATAAACTATAATGCTATCATTCTACATAAGGTGCAAAAAAGGAAATTTCTGATAACACAGATATTTTTGGAAGCGAGTACAATTCAGCACTTAAGAAATTCAGGCCAAAGGACAGCGCATATTAGTTTATTGCATATCTGCACAGTGTAAGCCAAGCTACAAGCACATAACAAGTGCAGGGAAAGAAGAAAAGTTGGTTGTTGTTTTGTCAAAGAAAATGGTCAATAGCAGAAAAGTAGCACAAAGGAAATACCTTAAGATCTCGCCTTTCCAGATGTAAAAGCTCAGAGCCTCGGATGTCATGGCTGATGAAGATTTCTTTGTACTCTCCCAAACTGAGCAGATCCAGCCAAGCAGCAACTTCATCTGTGCCCCATTTTTGAACTACCAAAGTTAAGAGCAAAACCCCCTTAATTTCTACATGCTCAAATGCATTACAAGCAAAGGTTAGGCCAAAGAGAGTGGAAAACAGAGTAGAATTGCCGTGCTAGCAAAGGGAAAGGTTAGAGGTGTCATCTCCAGAAAAAACGACAATTTCCTTTATACATGCAGGTTACAGGTTAGCAGTTAACATGAGAAAGTATCTAAACAAAGTTGGGGTTCTTTGCTTTGCAGCCATGCTTTCAGCTTTACTACAGTTTCTTCAGTAAAGCCTTTAAAACCTCATGTCCCAACAAATTCACATTAAACCATCTTAGGATCAGTGACGCAAAGTCTAATGTTCTACTTTATACCATTAATTTATTAGTAGTCATCCAGGAAGAGGAGAAGCCTTCAAAAACTAATCAACATGTAAAATTAATATATAAACCATACCTCAGATATAGCAATGGCAGCAAGCAAGTCCAGTTTTAATCAACAGTTTCTAGTATTAATTAATGCTACAAGTATTCTTTAAACTATTGTGTTACATGGGTCATTAATAAGCTCTCTGTAAAACATTGTTCTCTAAGGTTAGTTGCCCACATTAGTCCTAATAAGAGCACATTTATTGAAAAAAAAAAATAAAAAGCTATGCTACTTATTGCTATAATTTTGCAACTTCGTTCAATGCTGCTTTAGTTTTAAAGTGAAGTCAATCTGAAGTCTAATCTGAAACTAAAGTCTAATCAACAATGGCAAGATTTTGCAGATTGTCCATTAAAAACACAAAGATGTAGAAACAGTTTTAGGGCCATCTGATCACTGATTAACTCCTGGACATAATATTAAGGAAGTAAGTTCATGGATAATGGTGGGAAGAGAGGAGAGTGGAGTTTGTTCAAATTCTACTAATTAAAATATCAATATTGACTATCGTGGCTTTTTGTTTGACTTGCCTAAATCACTGAACTTGAAAACCACCTGAAATTTAAGACTAACTGGTTAATTAAACGAGTGTGATAAAGGTATTGCACAGCTTCTGAAACTAACTTGAAAAACCTGAACTGGAGCTTCACAGGGAAATTGTGGGTCTACATATGGCTTGTATTGCTATGAGTTAATCAACTGCAACCACCAGCAAAGACACAGGTCCTGTTTCATGATAAAACAGTAGCTATCTATATATTTTTGCAGTAGTTCTTTGGTTCACCTGGAAGTCATGGGGTCCTACTGAATGCTTTCTAGACGCATTAAAGGAATGTTCATCCTAATGAAGATGCCAACTAGTTCAGTTGCCTCTCAATTTATCAGGGTCAGGACTTTACTCTTAAGTAGAGCATATAATTGCAACTCTTACTGAAAATACGAAACAAACAAACAAAAAAAACCAACCAGCCCACAGACAAACACAAAATCACATTTTCCCCAAATGTTATTATTTTTCTTGTAATTTCAAAACACATACCAGGCTGAGGGCTGGTCTTATGCTTCTGAATTTTTTCTTTTTTAAACTTTGGCACTATGCGAAACACTGTACTTCTGTTGTTTCTTTTAGCATAATCCAAAGGAGGATCCTGCATGAAAGAAAGACATAGTTACCTTTAATTAACAGAAAACAACAGTTAAATTACATACTTCAAATGGTTTTACTTCTGTAAAGAATTATGTAAGGATTTAACTCCATACAAGTTTAATTTGCTAAATAACCATCTGAAGCCTTTTAAAATCATAAGAGGGAACAGAACGCAAAAAAATGCCCTAAGCTTTGAGGCTTGCTCACAGCAGACAGAAATGATCTAGCATCATTACTGGAATTGCCTCTCCACATTATGAGTCTAACTTACTCTTCCCTCTTAAAAATAAAGTTTAATTAGAAAGTATTAATCAAACTCACCTCATCATCATTTGGTTGAAAAACATAATAAAGCCAAGGTATCTCAGCAAGTTTTCTCAACTCTGTCTCCACGCTGTGCAAAGCATCAGACAGCAGCTCTTCATGGGGAGCTTCTAACTGCTGTTTATAAATAGGCCAGAAAAATAGTACTTTTAGATTTGTTACCATATAACTTTTTATATCCGGATATGTTGTTACCACACACAAACAGATGACTACATTTCAGCAAATGTAAATGAACGGTGAAAATAAATATTCTTACCAACTTAAATTTTCCTTCAGAGGCATTTCAGACCACCCTGACATGACATTTAGTATAGACCCATTCACCACACTCATGAGCCTTCATAGAACAGAAGTTATCTGATAACACCAACACTAGACCACAACATTGGAAATGGTAATTTCCAGCACAAGTGAGTAAAAAACTGACCAGAAGGACAATAGCCTGGAAAGTCTTTGTATGAAATGTGATGTTAAAAAAAAAAAAAAAAAAAGTAGATGGTAGTAAGCCCAAGTTATTATTTGCAGATTTCTTTATATGATAGAACACTCATACGTGGTCAGGTAAGAGGAAATGGATCTTGTGCCATGGATCTCTAAGACATGCTTGCATCATGGATCTCTAAGACACTCAAGGATCTCTTGGAATGGATTTCCAAGGCATTCCATTCCCAAAGACATCCCATTCCCAAAGGCATTCCAGTGGTGATACGAGATCTGAACTACCCCTTCTTAATAGGTGAGACGTGGAGCCACTTCAGCCACTGCTACTGGCTGAAGGTGTGAAGGAACAGGCACCAGGCATGGAAGGGGAACAGGACTGCAGCCTCTGAGGGGAGACAAAAAGCCAAAGTGAAAGCCAAAGAGGAAATGAAAGTATAAAAAGCTTGGGACTTACTGACCTATAGGAATTTGGCTCTATCAACACTTTGAGAATCCTATGGATGTATCAGTTTTCCTCCGAACCTTGGTCAGAAAACCACGTTCTGCAGCTGTTGTGTGAGTGAAATTTGTGTGGAAAGGATAAGGCAAACAGCTCATCCAAGGCAAAGCTGTTTTGGGCTTATCTGGGGTTGCTGAAGCACCATTTTGAGATAAAGTGTTGAATACTGGAACGAGTTGTCTGGAATCACTAAGTAAGCAATCTGAACATCCATTTTTCTCTTTGAAGTAAAAGTAGGCCCAAAGCAGTTCAGAATATCTTTTTGAAAAGATCTAATGAAGTTATGTACAAATTAATATATTTTTAAAATGGATTTGTAAGAGCATCTTTGATCTCCAGTGCCGGAAAAAGATTTTGACTTTTTAGGTTTTTGGAGATAAATTACAAGTCCCCACTAATTTATCCTACCTAACAGAAACTTTTTTCTTTTCCTTCAATAGTTTGCTTATATTACCACTTTTCAGAGCAGAAACCATCATTAGTAAGATATCACTGTTTAGTATAGTTACATTGGAAGTATTAGTTCCTCCTTGCTATAGTGTTCTTTTTCTCTTCTGAAGTCCATAGAACCTGGGGAGAGAATTCAATCCCTATAAGCAGACTGACCTTTCTTTTGCCTTACATTTTTTTGAGTTTGAATGTTTAGATGATTTTGAGGATGACCCACTTGTCTTTGAGGAAGTTACAAATTTTCTTGTGTTTTCATTTTTAAAAATTATTTATGAAGTCTTGTATTTTTATATAAATGACTGAAGTTCTCTCTCAATAAGCACTTATCTAATTGCTTGATTCTCACAGGGAAATGTTTTGCTTAGGGCCAAGAAACTCTCACTCGATGGTGAGAAAGTTTATGCATTAGAAATATTACTCAGAAAAAAAAAAGGAAAAAAAAATAAAAACAACCTACGGTGCAATTCTGGTAAAGGAGTCATCAAATTTAGGGTAAATTCTCCTGCTAGAACATCTAGAAAAAGCTTCTTATATCCAGGTTGAAAATTAGCACTACAAATTAGATGTTTAAAATAAAGGATTTTTCAGTTTCTTCCCAAATGAAATTTTTCATATGATGATATTTGATTTCAGTGAGTTCAGATCCTTTCATTCAACTGAAATGAATGTTGTACTTATCCCTTAGTATATTCTAAAATAGTGCTCTGTTCCAAATTGGAAATGCTTTTAAAAAAGTAAAAAGCGAAACGGTGCATTCATCTACCTGGAGGTCTTTAAAATCTTTGACCCGGTCCCAATGACATCCTTTTCTCTAAATTGGTGAGATATGGATTTGAAGGGTGGACAAGGAATAGGCTGAATGGCTGTAGTCAGAGTTGCAGTCAACAGCTCAATGCCCAGGTGGAGGCCAGTGATGAGTGGTGTCCCTCAGGGGGCTACCTTAGGACTGGTGCTGTTCAGTATCTTTATCACATGGGTGACAGGCAGACAATGTTAAGCAGACAATGACAGGACAAGGGGGAATGGTTTTAAACAACATAATGGGAGATTTAGATTAGATGTTAGGAGGAAAGTCTTCACTCAGAGGGTGGTGAGGCACTGGAACAGGTTGTCCAGAGAAGTTGTGGATGCTCCACACCTGGAATTGTTTAAGGCCAAGTTCGAAAACACTCTGGGCAACCTAATGTAGTGGGTGGTATCCCCACAGATAGCAGTATCCCACAGTAGTAGAGGGGTTTGAACTAGATGATCTTTAAGGTCCCTTCCAACCCAAGCCATTTTAATGATTTGGTAGATATCTGGACAAAACATAACTACATTTCTTTTTTTTTTCCAAACCGTATTCCAGCCATAACTATCTGTGAGATTCCACAAATCAGCTAATCAGCTTCGTTGTCCCATCTTTTCATTTAACTAAAAATGGTATTTATATCTAATTCACCCTTTGATGTCACCCAGCTAATACTGTCATATGAAATTGGTTAATGTTATCTTAGAGGAGGTGGCAAGAATCACAGTCTCCTTGTGTCTGCATTTACATTTCTTGTCTCCTTATAATGGAAATACTCAGAGCTGGTAAACAGCAACCAGAGAAAAAGCTTACCAAGTAGCATATGCAAGGGAGGCATCAATTGACAGCTATAGGGAGCTTTGATCACAGATGAGAGGGTGGGGGATTATTGAAAAAAAAAAAAAAAAGATATTAAAGAAAGAATGTCTATCTGTCACGGGAGAAAGACTGGAGAACAGTGTATGATAGAACAGCAGAAGATAGATCAAGCAACACCTTACACTTCATCTGTTTCTAATCAAAGTGAGGAACCAACATACATGTAGCTTTGGCATTTATAAAATATGTGTCAATAAGGCTACAACAGTGCCTTGTTATTGTAACTGTGGAATACTATTCTGAGTAAGAAAAGTAAGAATGCTGTCAAATGAGTGTAATGGACATTTCTGGAAGATACCTAGGTAACTTCCAAACGACCTTTTTATTAAAAAAATATCTGTGATGTAGACCCATGAAGACATATGCATAGACCATAATGAGAAACAGAAATAAAATATGCAAAAATCAGACACAGACAAATGAATCAAATTACATTTAGGAGTTTGAACACTGGATCAGCTCAACAACACAATGAGAGGTAATGTTTCAGTTGGAAAGTTTCCATAATAACATTATTCCTAGATTGTCTTGATAAATTACACTAGTCCTAGTATTGCATCAGCAACTTAAACTTTTTCCTCTAATTCCTCTTCCCAAACTATTTTAAAAAATAAACAATTTCCTCTATTGATTCCTCATTCAATCTCAAATGGGGAATTAGTAATAGCTATCTGGAGAAAAAAAAAAAAAAAAAAAGAAAAACACCAGTAGATATTTTTCCCATGTCTTGAACAAAATCAACTAATGAATATTTTTCCCTTTCAAAACTTCATAAAATAGATCATATGAGCCTAATCTTTAACTATTTTATTAAATGGGGAGGTGCTCTTGACTCTCTGGACAGACAAGAGACCTTGCAGAGGGATCTAGATAGACTGGAACATTGAACAATCATCAACAGCATCAAGTTCGGCAAAGTAGGGTGATGGCTGGACCAGATGATCTTGGAGGTCTTTTCCAACCCTAATGATTCTATGATTGGAAAATGTGAGATTCTGCACCTGAGCAGACGAATGCTGGACATAGATACAGACTGGGAGACGAGTGGCTGGAAAGAAGCTGTGCAGAAGCTGGGCTTGCTGGTCGACAGTTGGCTTAACACGAGCCAGCAGTGTGCCCTGGCAAACCAGGAGGGCAAAAACGGTCAAAAGAGGTTATTATCCCACAGTAATTGGCATTGTCACAGCCTCACCTTGAATATTGTGTGCAGTTCTTGGCTACACAATATTAAAAGGGTGTTAGGGTCCTTGAATGTCCAAAGGAAGGCAACAAAGCTGGTAAAAGGGCTGGAAGGCATGAGCTGTGCCGAGAGTCTGAGGACACCTGGGGTGTCTAGTCTGGAGAAAAAGAGGCTAAGAGGCAAGATCATTGCTCCCTACAACTTCCTGAGGAGGGGAGATGGAGAGGTAGGTGCCCATCTCTTCTCTCCAGTAGCCAATGATAGGACGTGGGAACAGCACAAAGCTGCACCAGGGGAGGTTCAGACTAGACATTAGGAAACATTTATTTACTGTGAGGGTGATCAGACACTGGAACAGGCTTCCTAGAGAGGTGGTTAATGTCCCATGCCTGTCAGTGTTCAAGAACCATTTGGATAATGCCCTTAATAACATGCTTTAACTCTCGGTTAGCCCTGAAGTGGTCAGGCCTTCATGGCCTTTGTAGGTCCCTTCCAACTAACCTATTCTATTGTATTTCTAGAACTTAAGTGGTTATTATCCTTTAGGCCATATACTAACGCTTGTTACTGTAGAATGGACTTGTACCATTTTTCACATGTAAAAAGGTATCCGAACCTGCCCCAATATGTTTCACACCTGAACTCGGACAAATTGGAATATCCCTATTGATATCCATTTTTAATTATAACATTCAAATCAACAGTAAGGTACCGGTACATCTGTTTCTGAATCCAAAGAAAATATATCTGTTCCTACTGAGTAATCTTGTTACTGTAAAACTGGACCAGCATAGAAAACCTGACATCTTTCTTCTCTTCACAATTTCAGATAAATGAATTTTCTAATTATGTATCCAACTACAGCAATTCTTAAGTAGTCTTCTTCATTTTAGGGACAGAAACACTAGCCAAAAGAGATGAAGCAAAGTCTTTAAGTACCATCAGAGGTCTCTTGAACACTTACCAGTTAAAGGTTATAAAATAACTCTTCCTAGGTATTAGAACAAGGGTGAGATTTACTTTACCAAATTAGATCTGTAGAAGGTGAATGTATGAGTCTGAATAGCTGTCACCCCCGGTTCTATTTAAACTCTGAAAATAGTCCATAATAGAACTCCAGAAATTTTCTTAAATGCTAAACCTCCAGAAGATGATTTATCTTTTTCTAAGATAAGTCTCCAAGACATCTGGGGGTCAATCAGCCTCAACAGATATATTTATTTCTCTCCACTGACTACTGAAAAAAACAGCCCAGGCAATGACTTTTAGATATGTCAAGTGAGGGAAGATGGACACCAACCTAGGACAAGAATTTGTAACTCATTCTGCTTCCAGCCACAAATGCAGTGTACTATCTTCCATCCGGCCTTACAGAGCTGCTTATAGCACATCTTAAATTCTGTGTTAGTATTCTAAATCAAAGAACAGATCACATCAAGCATGAGGGAATAAAATAATGTATTTTGTCATCTTACCAAAGGAACTCTTCCTACTAGCAGGGATTCAGTTTCATTATGTAAGGCCTTCACATTGACAGCTATCTCCATGGCAGTGTTTCTGGTAAGGCTCTGGGGAATAAGAAGCATAAAAATTATTTGATAGGATGCTACTTGGTCTGAGAATAAGTACTTTGGGCTTACAGCATATACTGTGTATTCTTCTAGGAGAAATACATCAATTTAGCTCTACATTGACAACTTCTTCAGCACTGAGATCACAAAAAAAAAAAAAAGAAAAATATACTATTTATTTATTGTCTTTTCCCCAACTTTATTAAATATGATCTTATACAATCCTAAAGGTCCAGTGATAAGACACCTGTGAGAAGAATCCATGACTTTTATGGATGGCAAAGGCCAACAGAGAAGTTGTAGGCCTCTTTTAACAAACCATTGACACAAATCATTCACCTTAATCTTAGCAGAAGTAAACTGCTAGTCATATTTTAAGGAGCACAGGTTAACAAACATATTTACCACAGGTAAGCTTAGGTCAGTTAAAATTATATAGATAGACTCTACCTAATTAATCATCTTTGGCTCCAACCCCTGAAAACACACAGATTGCCTAGTAAGAAGAGAGACTTAGTGTCCCTTCTCCCCTCTCTGCATTCTCTGCATAACGTTTGGATAACAATTAAGTGTGAAAATTTCTATGAAAACATTCACGAGAATTAACCTGTGTGTAGTAATATAATTTGTTGAGCCTTCAACATGCCTCTACTCTGTGTCTGGAGATATGCCTACACTGTCGTCTGCAAGTAGATGCCATCTTACTTTGGCTATTGTTTTTGCTATTTGCTGACACGAGTTTGATTTACGTGTGCTCAGAACTACAAGAGCACACCATCTTGCTTGACTAATATACACATTGCTGCATCACTTCAGGATGAATGCCCCTCACTGTGGATTTCTACTGCAGATGGACTGAATTCTCGACTGCTTCCAAAAGACAACAGACATACTTTCACCATGCCCCTCATCCAATCTTCCTTTTGGTTACTCCCACACCACAACAAAACTCAGATGTTCCACATATTCAGTCATTAACGTCCCTTTCCAACATCCAGTAACCACAAAAGGGAACATAAACTGGGGGGGACAATGATGAATGCAGAAACTACATCATCTATTTTCTCAGATATCACATTGATCTAAGATCAGGAGGGGACTTTTCTTCCTCTTCCGAAGGAAGACAGTTTTTCTAACTCATATTCCCAGTATTATTAAGAAATTTCAGAATCTTTGAGCATTATCTCTCCCATATTTATCAGCTATGGGTTGTTTCCTTAAGCATGTGAAGAGCTGAGACTTCCTGCAGCTGTGCAGACCAGCACCTTCAGAATTGGAAGCAACCTTCCTTTTATTTTCACCTTAGAAAAAGTGACAAAAAAGGGGAGTCAATACAGCTCTGTTCGTCTGTTAAGCAATTTCATTTTAAACTTGAGTATGTGTATGTATATCTAGGAGTCTTGTTTATAAAAACTTTAAGAATTATCACCCAACTTGTTGCAATATGGGAGCAGGGAGTACAATGCAGATCGTATGTCACAACCTTATGTCCACAGATATTATAATGCATTTACTTATACATAAATGTCTGTTCTTCCTTTACCTCAGGAAACCTTGGGTTGGCTTTATTTAATGCATGTGAACATGCATTAACAGCATGAGCAAGCTCCTGCTCCAAGAGGCCATGTATTTTTGCAGCTTCACAGATTCTACAAAAACAGGAAAAAGAGAAAAATATTTCTTACCTCCTACAAAGAGTAATTCTTAACACTACACAATATTATCATGTGAGAAAATATAAAAAGTTCACAAAACATTTAAGAAACATAGTCCTTTAAAACAAAAGTTCTAATATAAGCATCGCTTTAAGCAACACAGAAACTCACATAAATGATATCCATAATACAGAAGATTTATTCTGCTATGAAACAGAGACACATTATCTGCCTTAGAACACAAATGTTATGCAAGACTTGTACCAAAAAAAATGTGGGGCTATTAACTCAAACAAACCACAAAGGAAAACTCTCACATATTAAGATAACTCGTCATGAAATTATCTTAAAATTATCTTAAAAAATATTAATGTATTCCACAAAGCATATCACAAAAAGCTTGAGAACTCCTTTAGACATGACATTCAAATTGTGTGCGATCATTAGAGATTATCTGAAGTCCAGTTGTAATTATAACCTCAGGACCATCTGCAGAACAGTAAAGAAGTTTTAAGCTGCCTCAGCTACATTTCCCTCCAGGTAAACTATAATCTAAACCATTTTTTATGTCTACTTAAGTCACCAGCACAATACAAAAAGCATTGAAGAACTACAAATAATTGTAGTTCTTGTGCTGCTAAACAGGGACTCCAAGAATTACTTTTGATTACTTTTCTCCTATCAAGACAGGCTGAGAGAGCTGGGATTGTTCAGCCTGGAGAAGAGAAGGCTCTGGGGAGACCTTACAATGGCCTTCCAGTACCTAATGGGAGCCTACAGGAAAGTTGGGGAGGGACTCTTTGTCAGGCAGTGGAGCGACAGGACAAGGAGTAGTGGATTTAAACTAAAAAGTGGTAGATTCAGATTAGATATAAGGAAGAAATTCTTTACTCAGAGAGTGGTGAGGCCCTGGAACAGAATATTAACAGAATTTAATCTGGCAATGTGGGTTCATTGAATGTTGTTTTGTTAATTGTTTGCTTCTGATATACTTTAAGAAAACTTTCTTATTTACTGAAAAGTGCTCGTCTTTTTTTTTAAAACATGAATAACAAGATTTTATGGAGAAATAAAAATGGATGAGGAAGCAGTGACGGTGGAACTGAAAGTCAAGAAAATAAAAGATTTGGATGGTCAGAGGCTGCTGGAACAGGAAAATATTTTATATACTCATAAAAAACCTACAAAGATTCAAACACCTGAGAATGATCTGTCCACAGTTATGAGACATGAGCAATGTAGATGCCTATACTTGCTGTAGTCTCTCCTGTTATACCCAATGGAGAGAAATTCCAGGACAGAGGCACCTGTTGTAGAAGGTGCAACTAAAAACAGATTCAGATGCATGGAGTTCTAACATATCTGTTAATTGACTAGCCAGGTAATGTATCTTCACTGTTGACTTCTAAAGTAGATTTCCAACGTGTTTATTTGTTTTTTCTTTTTCCCCAAAAAACACATTTTTAGTTTTGATTAAAAAAAATAAATAAATCAAGTCTCTCCACAAAAAAACTTCCCAGTTTTGTGTTTCCATTGCTTCTTCAAAAAGTCAGTTTTCACAAGACAATAAATTCTGAAGTGACATATATTAACAAGCTAAGCCTTAAAAATAGTTAAAAATAGTAATAGAAATAATAAATAAAAATAAATCAAAAGACTGATAAGAGTGGTAACTAAACATTAAACAAAAGACAGGGAAAAAAGGTGTGGCCAGCAGGTAAGGGAGGGGATTGTGCCCCTCTGCTCTGCCCTTGTGAGGCCCCACCTGGAGTGCTGCGTCCAGGGCTGGGCCCAGCACAAGGAGGGTGTGGGGCTGTGAGAGCGGGGCCAGAGGAGGCCCACCAAGATGGTCAGAGGGCTGGAGCACCTCTCCTGTGAAAAAAGGCTGAGAGAGCTGGGGACATTCAGCCTGGAGAAGGCTCCGGGGAGACCTCATTGCAGCTTTTCAGTAGTTGAAGGGGGCTTAAAAAAAGATGAAGATCAACTTTTTCCTTGTGCAGACAGTGACAGGACAAGGGGGAACAGTTTTAAACTAAAAGAGGGAAGATTTAGATTAGATGTTAGGAGGAAAGTCTTCACTGTGAGAGTGGTAAGGCACTGGCACAGGTTGCCCAGAGAAGTTGTGGCTGCCCCATCCCTGGAGGTGTTCAAGGCCAGGCTGGATGGGGCTTTGGGCAACCTGGTCTGGTGGGAGGTGTCCCTGCCTATGGCAGCGGGGGGTGGAATTGGATGATCTCTAAGGTCCCTTCCAACCCAAGCCATTCTATGATTCTGTGAAAATACACACTACTAAATCTATGTATGCACTCATATGAATAACTCAGTCTTAGTGTATAGGTTACCAATCCAAACTTACTAATTCTATTGTACCTGGTAATAAGTTCTTCTGCAGCTTGTGAACAAAGCTGTATCTGAGTGACTTCTTCTTCTGTAGCCAACTCAACAGCCTGTTGAGGGTACAAGGGAGATCGAATGACAGGTTTGCAGGAATCATACTTCTGTTTGTCTTCCCAAGACTTCAGGGTGTTTTCAAAGGCCTGATCAAAATGAATTATACAGTCAGTTCACAGCACTTGTGATATTTTTGTCGATATATGTAAAAGTTTATGGAATGACACACAATTTTATATAAATAGTACTAGCTCTCTAAATAATGAAGTGACATTTATTTGTTTAAAACTTAGTATAGAGAATAATCTGATTCTCTATAAAATAGAGAAGATAATAATTCCGTTCTGAAAGATATCTCTCTCCCTCTTATTCTCAACAAATGTCTTCCAAAATTGTAAGAATATGAAGGCAATAATAATGTAAGCATATTTTGCGAGGACAGTAGGATCCAAATCTCAAAGTAATAGAAATATCAACCCTAAACAAATGGCAGAAAAAAAAAAGTTAACTTAATAAAATACAATTCCAATGCTATGAATTCCACACTAGATTCAACATCCAGCTAGTGGCCAGAGAACTGAGGGACAATAACGCCTTTTGCATGGTAATCCTAGACAAGCATGAACTCTCTAGTGGCTTTGTGACTAGAGTATGATTGTGTCTCTTCTTTCCGAGACTGTGTTTAGTGGAAGATGGAGAACTAGTAGGACAGAGAGATGAGAGAAATCTGCACAAATTATGCCGAAAAATAGACATTATAGAACTTCACTATATCTGCAACTTGTTAAAATTTCCAGTATATGATTGTGTATATATATACATCTAGTGCCTCAAAGAAAAAAAAAAAAGAAAAAAAAGAAAAAAAAGAAAAAAAGAAAAAAAAGAAAAAAAAAAGAAAAAAAGAAGAAAATTTTGAGCATTCTTCCTCTTAGTATATATTAAATAAGAACATGGGAATAGCACTAAGATAGCTGAAAAAAGCTAGTAAAGAGCTGTGTCACTTATACAAAAGAACAGTTCTCTATCCAGCTTATTACGGAAATTAGATAACTGCAAGTAATTACTTAAGTAATATAAATAGTTATAAAACATTTTTGTAAGCACTATTTTTTCCTGTTGTAACTAAATCAAATTACTACAGAAAACAATTTTAGCAAAGGTATCTTATAACACGCTTTCTTCAACATACTCTGTCTCGTGTTAGCATCTGAGCTCTGTTTTTATGTACAATTTTAATAACTCCCGGGGGCTGGATCCATGCCTCTCCATCGACTTGCACTGGAACCCCTTCATCACCAAGTATGGTGATCTTTACTGACCGACACTGGAAAAGAACAAACATGTTATTTTACAGAGCAATAAATATTAATCAAACTGACGGACCACCTGAAATATGTTGATTACTAGGAGCTGTGGCTTTCCTCCAGATTTGCCTCAAGGGTGAAGCGCTTTTATATTTCATCCATCATTTAAGACAATTTGTTACCCGCTAACATTAAAACAATGTCAGTGCTTTAGTAATGTATAGGGCAGTGGTCATCTAGAGTACCACCACTCTCCAGCATCCCAAACTGATGCCAACTATGTCATGTGCTTTCCATCAAGAAACAGACCTGAGCTATCCGGTGGTGTTGCAGTTTGATAACTCTTGAAACTGCCATCTGCATGCTGCCAAATACTGCCACAACTTCTAAGATTTTATCATCAAAAGATGGGGCCCCAAATATCTGAAAGAGAAATAAAATATTCCATTTTCCATAGTACATTTTGTGCTTAGAGTGCATGACCAATGAAGCACAAATTCAGCCTTCTTTTCTGTAGGTTCACTTACAGATTCAATTTCAACATTTAAATGCATCTAAATGCTTTAGAATAACTACATTGTCCCTATAAATATTATACGAATGAGATATCACAGACAGCAGGCAAATGCTATGTTAAAACAGCAATGACAACAGCATTTCAAATATCTGAATGACAGGGCATATCCTTATATATACAAAGGCATGTTCCATGACTAAGAAATGCTTTTCAGTGCAAAATGAAAGGCCAGTTTAAACCTCCACTTGGTTAAGGTACTTAATATCTAAGAGGTTCTCGAAGTTAAGCGGAGCAATGGTGCTTTTTTCTCAGAAGTGCTTATGTTCCTATAATTCTCTGGAAACCAACATCTGATCCACTCTCAGCTTTGATAAATGATGCTTTAATACTGAGGAGAATCTTGTTTGAAGAGTATATAATTATCTGCCATAAACATTAAAAAAAAAAAAGTCTAGCAAATGTCCTTATCCAGCCAAGACTTTGAATTCCCATGAGCTTAGAAAAGTGCATGAAGTGGAGCGTGTGCCATTGCCATCTGGTGTCCTGGAGGAGAACTTGGCCGTGGTGGGGGGAAGTCTTAGACTGGAGTTCAGTTTGTTCAAGGGACCCAGAAGACACTGTAAGCCCTATAAGTCACTTGAAGTCACTTGAAGCCACTGTAAGTCACTTGAAGCTTGATCATTTCATACTGATATGGAATAGGGAGCAGCAAGGGAGAAAAGTCAGCAGGAGGTATCACTCCAGTAAGATTATAATGAGTAAACAGTGGGTAAATTTCTCTGAGTGGTACTCAAACAACCTCACTTGGTGAAGTAAGCTACATTGTACACCAGAGAACAGACGAGAAAATCCTGGAAAGGAGCCCAAAAGACACAACTGCCCCCTGAGAATGGAGGTGCCTCCTTCCTGGAGGTGGAGAATAAGAGGGTGAAGATCCAGGACTGCACAGTCCAGGTAGTGGCTGTGGTGATGGCTTAGTGAGGAAGAGGATGGGAAACAGGGGGAGGAACTTTGGTCCTTGCTGCCCGTCACAAGCCAATGGGAGCCTTCGCCCCAGTGCAGTGAGTGGGGCTTTGACCTGGAGACTGAGGAAGTCATCTCAGGGAAAGGGCTGCACAGCACAGTTGCCATAGTTTGCCCTCAGTTGCCGTAGTTTGCCACAGTTGCAGCACTTGCCCTCAGAGCATCCCAGGATTGCATAGGTGAGACTTGAATAAATCAGTGTCAAAGAATGAAAATGCAATTTTACTAGGCCTAGTGTGTTCTAAACCAAAAGTTTTCACTGATGGATTTTTTTCATTTACCATGGGTAAGTGAACTGCTTGAAAAGATCCAAAACAGAATTTCTGGTTTTCCAAGGTAAAAAGGTATGGACAGTCCCTGATCCAGCTTTAATAACTGACATCTACAGGGATATCTCAGCAGGGGTTAAGAAAAGTAGTTCCAAGACTTCATTTATTTTGTGCTTCCATTTTAGAAAAAGAATGGACAAACCACAGCCTAATCTACTGTGTCTCTCCACAAGTAAAACATATCTGCACTGAAAAACAACCAAGTATATATATAATTGTTTTTTCAAATGAAGCCAAACAAATCCTTACAGATCAATGCTCAGGAAACAATTCCCTCCTTTCCTGTTGCATCTCACCACAGGTCATGTTTCCAGCTTGTCTTTTGGACACCAAAACAACATGCTTAAAGAAGCCCTGCTCAACTCAATGTGCAGCTGCCCTCTTTGGCTCACCAGTAATGTTTCAGAAATACTTGCAGCCATCAAGGCAACATCTTTGTTTAGTCCAGACAAGAAGTGTTTTCAGACCACCACCATCTCTGACCATCGGTCACTCAAGATTGCAGTAAAGCAGTGACTTATGTTCCTAACTTTGTCCAGAGTAAACATGTCACTTTGCTGGCAGTTCTGATCACTAGATGACTAAAAATATCAATAAAACTGCTCCAAGACATACACATTTGCTGTATATGCCAGTATGACAGCTAGGACAGATCTTCTCTCTCAGTCAGGTGGCCCAGGGAGAAAAATAAACTCCCGAATAGGAGCTGAGCAGACATTAGAGATGCTTTCAAGCTATGAATGTGAACATGGAGAATATCAAAACATTAGATATCTGCAACCAAATATAAACATAACTGCCATTCTCCAACATATATCAAAAAAAAAAAAAAGGATATTGAAACATGTTGAAGTACTTGTTCTGACTTTAAAATATGTATAAAAACTGAGCATAGTAAGTCACAAGAAAGCAAAAGCATTTTGGTGCAAAAGTCCTAGATTGTCGAGATTAAAACCATAATCGAATTGGTGAGTACAGTTTTAGGTGAGTCAGACCTCGCAGTAAATCAGGATATTCAGAACTGGGATAGTCTGCAAGCAATTACAATGGTTGTACTGTGCATGAAGTAGACAATACGAAACAGTCTTAGTGCTGCTGTAAGACATTCAGGCATCTGTGTAGTCCAACATTTCTTAGAAGATATGAGGAGGAAGGTAAAAAAAGATATCATTACAAAATTTTTAAGAAGCTCATTGAAAATAATGTTTAAAAACCAGTTACTATCCCCACTAAATTACAAGTCATTAAATTTTCTCAATGACCATCCCTTAGTCCGAAGCTGTTTGTAGAACAGGAGGAAAATTCAAGTATAAACTGTGTGAATGATTATCTTTGTCCATCTTCCTTATTATTAGAATATAACAGAGGAATCTATGCTTTGAGAAACTTTGTTTTACAACTGCTGCAAATAATATGTAGAGAAACTAGTAGTGTCTTTAAAATTATTTTCTAAAAATATTATTTCATAGAGCCGCTTTTTTCTTTTTTAATCATTAAGCCTTATTGTGAAAATTTTGCTGGAATGTAAAGGACATGACAGAAGACAATAGACAATGCGTAACCATGGTATATATTTTCCATTAAAAAAAAATCAAATACAAGACAACACAGTTTAAACTCAAGCAGCCTCCCTGTGAGTAAGAGTTGTTATCCAGACTGTACCATTAAAATTAAACAAGAACAGCAGTTCATGGGATTTATTGTAGGTTTTGCCCAGAAGGTTATTTCTCTTCAGTATTACTCACATCATCTTCCTTGGTTCCACCCCAGAAATTAGTCCCACCAGCATAACTGGGAATGTTTAGCACAGCTATGCCCTGCAGACTTGGAAGGGGGATGTACTGTCCGTCACACTGTAATGGATAAAAGCTCATTCAGTAAATAAATAATGTGATAAAAGTAGTCAGCCGTTTTTAATACACGAAGCCTCAACGGAGCTGGCAGGGGAGGACAGAGTCATTAATAGGTTGACACAAGCCTATTCCACCCACACTGCGAAGCAGCTCTAATACAAACTTTTCCTCCCTAATCTCAGCACCAATTTTTGCAGCGATGACAAAACCTGAGTATCTACAGCAGAGGTCTTCCGTGACTCTTCCAAGAAGTATTTTCACATCCCTACCTGTGAAATTTCTCATGCACTTAAACCATGCTCTCCCTATCAAGGATTAGAAGTCTTTTAGCAATTAAAAAAGCTAAATCCCTGGGTATACACATTAAGCCAGCAAAGTTCATTGATGTTACAAAAAGCTTGATTTGCCCATCCTGTTTCTGCATTCCCAAAGTTGCAATACACTTGTTATTTAGGTAAGCCTATTAAGTGGGGGAAAAAAAAAATAAAAAAAGAATGTTTCTAGCATTGCCACAAGTGTACTTAAATACGAGTGTTGTTAGTACTTGTACAGCTGGCTTCCTGCAGAAATAATTCACTTTCCTTCCAGAAGTGCAAAGGCAAATCTAGGACTCACTGTTATGTTATCTTGGCTGTGGCTAAAATTTGTGGGGTTTTTTGCAGGTAAGAGCTTGGTCCTCTTTATCCTCCAAAAAACATAAGCAACAACTAGTGCTACTCAACACAACCAAGTAATCATGTCAGTCAGGTCAAGCTTACCTTGATTATGACCAGAGTAAATTTACAGTGAAATCACTCTTGATTTACAGCAGTACAACTGCACAGGTCAGCCAAATAATCTCAAACCATTGAACTGGGAGTCAAAAGTACAGTCCTGCAGCAGGGCCACAATGTGTATTTGAAGCAAGTAGGACATGTAAGGTCATAATTGCTGGATTCAGGTGTCACTTTGGGGATCATCAGTTTGCAAGTAAAGTTTTCTTCAAAGA
Source organism: Cygnus atratus (assembly GCF_013377495.2). Taxonomy (NCBI): domain Eukaryota; kingdom Metazoa; phylum Chordata; class Aves; order Anseriformes; family Anatidae; genus Cygnus; species Cygnus atratus. Next base: position 177,073,547 of record NC_066362.1, on the reverse strand, counting down.
ACATTGCTAAATTACTGAGTTACTAGTCCTGTCAAAGTATCTTATAATTATACAAATCATAGAATCATAGAATGGCTTGGGTTGGAAGAGACCTTAAGGATCACCTAATTCTAACCCCCTGCCATGGGCAGGGACACCTCCCACCAGATCAGGTTGCCCAAAGCCCCATCCAGGCTGGCCTTGAACACCTCCAGGGATGGGGCATCCACAGCTTCTCTGGGCAGCCTGTGCCAGTGCCTCACCACCCTCTGGGTGAAGAATTTCCTCCTAGCATCTAATCTAAATCTCCCATTATTTAGTTTAAAGCCATTCCCCCTTGTCCTATCACTCCACTCCCTGACAAAGAATCCCTCCCCAGCTTTCCTGTAGGCCCCCTTTAAGTACTAGAAAGCTGCTGTAAGGTCTCCCCAGAGCCTTCTCTTCTCCAGGCTGAACAACCCCAACTCCCTCAGCCTGTCTTTGTAGGAGAGGTGCTACAGCCCTCTGATCACCCTCACAGCCCTCCTCTGGACTGCCTCTAATAGGTCCATGAGGAAATCTTCAGCAATTGTATCAGGAGGAGAAAGAGATGCAAAGTATTTCTGGAATATGCTTAGCACTTTCTTTTTATGATTTAATCTCAGCAACAAGACACAATTTAACATTTTAATCAAAATATGACAGTATCCAACATGTGCTCTGATATTAATAAATGCTACACAGCCATTTGCATTATAGTAGAGGTTTGCCTCCAATTCCTGAAATTGATCATTTTAATTTTTCAGTGCTGAGCTCCTCATCACAAGTTTTTGCATAAGGCTGATATTATGCAAGGCAACACTAAATATGAAATTTCTACTTGTTGGTTTACTTCCAGATATATTCAAAAATAATTATGGAAAGGTCAGATATGAATGCCTTATTGAATCTTATTTGAATCGTATTCAGATATCCTTAAATTAGAATTCTATCTGCAGCATACATAATGTTCTTTCCTGTCATTATATTCACTAACTACTGTATAATTCCATGATAATTATTCAATCCTTTGATAACAGCAATCTGCCTCTACCATACAAATTCCTCCTAAAGCTCAGTGAAGAGAAAGAGTTCCAGTAAATTAAAATTATTATTTTATCTTATAAAATATCTTCATATACATATCATGAACTTCCATATTAAATACTTAAAATGAAGAAAAAAGAGAAACCATTTAGGTTCTCTTTCAAACTCCAGCCTAGATATTCTTCAGGTGAGCACAGCTGTAACCATCCCATAGTCTTTTTCTGCATTTGGTAACCATTTATATCATCTCCTTTAAGTTCCTAGTATTGTGAAGAAGACTTAGATTTGGTGCTAGAACTTAAAAGAAAAAAAACTCTTTATGTTCAGATAATTACCATTGATTGCATTTGTTGTTGCTGTGGTAATACTTTGGTTTCTCTGTGTGACTTTCTTGAACACCTATTTGAGAAAGTCTCTGTAGGTGTAGCTAAGCTTCTTGTGATGTACACTCAGAATCTCTCCTCTTGTCAGGATTTTTTTCGTAAGACCATCTGTGTGCTCTCTTTATATGTGTAATCAAGCTGTCAGAAAGTTTAAAGTGAACCTGAAGGATTAAGACTCCTTATCCCTTTCCTTCTGTTTAGTGTATGTACATTTCTGTTATTATCCTTAAAACCTGGTCTCCCAATTTAATGTAATAGACATTAAGAATATATTTTATGTATTTTCTATACAATTATTTTTTTAATAAAACAGAACAAAACAGCAATTACAAGAAACGGGAAACCTGATATTTTGGGATATTTAAATACTGATATTTTCTCCAAGAAATCACTTGGGAAATCACCTCTTACATAACGCATTCTTAGACAGTGCATATGAGGACAGGATTTTATCAGCTTAGGCTGACACAAGAACTCTGAAAGGTTTCAAGAGGAACACTGAATTCTTCACTACATAATGCAGAAGCAAAAAACGTCATTCTACCCATGAATAAAAATTACCTCCAGTTGAACTTTTTGTTCTAAGTTCTTGTAAGTTCTCTGCAGCAGCTCTTTTGTGCCAAGAACTCCATACCACATCATGTTTTTTGTCCGACTTCTGAAAATAGAAAAAAAAACAGATTCACATACTGAAATACATATTATTATGTTTTGCATTTATAGGAAAAAGTGAAGAACTTCAAATAAAGACATAAGGAAAATAAAACTTATGGAAATGTCTTGGCTCTGTCACTGACAATTACCTGCACTTTTCAGGGTGCTCTTCTCGCTTGTTATTAAATTCAAGGGAAATTTTTGCATCTAACCCAATTCCAAAATAGTTGTTCATGACACATTTTTCTGAATATCCCTCCCTGTTAGAAGAAGAGATAATTAGGTGCACATTTTTACAGTTCCTGGACACACAGAACTTTGACCAAGATTGTGGTTGGTCTCAGAGCAGATACATCAGCAAGACATCACAAGATGGTTCCTCTGAGCCTCCCTGAGGAAATCTAATGGTAGTTGAAGAGACAGATTGGCTGTTGTCTCCTTCGCAAGTGCAAGCAGCTTCCCATAGGACAAAGAAGAAACTCTAACATACCCCACTATCTCCACCATACCCAAAATAACAGTGGCATACAAGGCAAGATCTGCCTTTGGCACAGCTCTGAGACAGCAGCACCAAAGCAGGATACATTTAGGCACGCTGGCGCTGGATGTTTGGCTGATGCTATTAGCACAGCAGTGCTTTGTTTTAGGGCTTCCATGTAGGGCTACAGCCTACAAGACAGATGATACCCATAAGACTCTGTCATCGCTACACCCTAGGATGCAGAGACAACTTAGGACACAAATTTTCCACTTCACTGTCCCAGTCCTTAGGAGGACACTCTTTGCTGTCCTCCACTTCAATACCCCACTTCAACATATTGCTGGCAGCTTAGCTTGTGTTCAGACCAGCAGTTCAGGCAGGAAAACCCAGTTCTGATGTACTGCTCTCCTTGTCCTCTCACAGCCAGTGTGCAAGGAATAAGTGAGCAGATGTCTTCCATTGTTCCTGCTGCTTGCAAGACAATTCTGCACTAATAATAACTAAGGGTTTATTCTAAAATGGCACAATCCAACGTGTTTTCAGACCTTGAAGTCTACTGAAAAATGATTGCAAAACAGAATTTTATAATGAAAAGAAAATATGACAAGCTTAAAAGGATTAAGTAAAGCAAACTAAAGCAAAACAATAAATTTGAAAAAAAAAATCTTACAGCGAATCTGGATCCGGGTCAATAAATGGTGTAGCACCAAATGGATCGATGTTTGCTAGCAACATTTTACTAATAATTGAACTTCCTGCAATAGAAGCAGCTAGGCCAGCCCTTAAACCTGATAAAAAGAAAACAAACAAACAAGAAAAAATAAACAATTTTGGTTTGTTAAACAGAGAAACATATTGTCATAACATAAACCACAAAATTTTGAGAGAGAAAATATTAATCAAATCCACATATGGAAGGACTGAGTTTCAATCTCAACTTTTACCTATACTGTTTGTCGTTTCAGGTCTCTGGCTCTCCTGAACAGAAAGACAGCTACGCTGAAGTGTGATGGCTAACTTTTCAGGTATCACCACCATAAAAAGAAAAAGAAGAAAATTCAAGATTTCAGGCCAAATTTCACTGGCTGGCAAATGATAACCAAATGAGTTATCCAATATTCAGAAACATTATTAGAGCTTTTTACTCAGTCTAATCTTCATCATCAATCTGATCATAATTTTCTTTTGGTCTTGCCCTTTAGAAGACAACTGTCATAAGATCAACAGTCATGTGGCTGGTTCTGCAACTAGCCAACTATCCTTCAGTGAATGCTTAAATATTCAGCTTGGTACGTACAAGCTGAGTGGAAGGCTCTTGAAGAATTAATGTCTTCAGAAGAAATGAGGGAAGGACAAATATCAAGACAAGATTAGGAGAAAAGCAGAAAAAAAAAGCATAGAACAAGGTAGGAATGTAAAAAAAACAAAATAAAACAAACAAACAAACAAACTAGAGAACAAATTGCAGTTGGGTAGGCCTGGTCCAAAGGAGACTGAAAAATGTAAAGAAAACAGAATGAGTAATATGAAAATAACTGACAGCTTAAGGAAGGTAACTGGCATGGTAAGAAACACACTTATCATTTTCAGAACTGGAAAAGTCATACTTTGATTGACTTAATTTAATTAGTGGAGTGGTCACAGCCTTGCCATGGCTACTTTGACTAATATGGAATTCATGACACAAAACACTGTGTAATGCATGTAAACAAAGAGAAGTACTTTCTACAAGCTTTCACCTGAATTGACCTAAAGAAAAATGTAAGTTCGGTTCCATTATGTTTTAATTATACCAATTAAGTTAATTAAAACAGTGCTTTACTGGAGTCCTCTAATATTAATTGCATTTGGATAGGAAGAAATTTTTTTCCACTGTTTTCACCACACAGCAGCTTTGTGTAGTTTCAGTTATACATTTCCTGAGAGTTATCTATAGACATCTCTTATCCAGAAGGTTGATCCTTACATGGTTCTGTCCACTGGTTAGGAGGAATGATAGAAGATTCTGAATTTTGTTTTTCATCCTCCAGAATCAAACGCAACACTTGCTATATCTGGTGCTGTGCCAAACGATCAGGAATATTTTACATTACTTTGCACTTCCTACTATATGATCCAACACAAAGATGAGTGTATCAGTTTAGACAAATTTGGAACTTTCTATGGCATTTCCAGGTAGAGTCCCTGGCATGATGTAAAAATTGTTATTTGACAGTAAGAAGGGGAACTATTAACATAGTGTAAGGAACAGCAAATTTCAAAATCATAATTACCTGGGCAGATAATCCTAGTGTTAAGCACAGGGAGGTTTTCTTTACCGGCAGCCAAAGCCGGAGCAGAGAACGAGCCTGTCTGGGAATGAATACCTCGACTTGTACGTCGATCTGGAGATCTTGGTGCAGTTTTAACTGTGCAGAAGACATAAAAGTAAGAGCACTAATTAGAGCTATTATGGCAATACCAAATACACATATTTTTTTAAAGTCCTGAAAATATTTCAAACTCATTAGTTTAATCTGTTACCCTTTAGTGAGAAATGTCCTTCCCCTCACAGTATACTTTTTCTTCTAAACACAGGAAAGAAAACTCAGAAATAAAGTTAAGTGACAAGCACAAATAAAAATGAGTGAGTGTGCATGGCATTTAGTGTGAGGATTTCTTAACTTATGCTTCAAGACACTAGCAAGAAAATAAATTATATTCACCTTGAAATGCAATAGTATTTAATACTGCAGTAAGTTTCTGATAAACCTAACACCAGGTTTCACAAAAATGCAGACTTGAGAAAAAAAAAGAAAAACAATTATTAATAAAGGATAAATGTAAATAAATTAATATGAATTTAAACTTAATTTCAACATATGTTTAATTATATATACCTAGGTATATATACCTAGGTGTAATATAGGTATATGAGATATATTATAGAGTTCATTATTATTTATAACAATTTTAATATGAACAGTTGTACTATTCAAAGGCCCAAATTAGGCCACCCGATCAACAGCCAACTATTTACTTTAAGCAACTAAAATTGACACTCTGCCTGCATCAGGTTTCCAAAAACATCAGTCAACACTGACATCTTTATCTACAGCCAAACTGAAAACTGCAAGGGAAGGGAAAGCCATGTTCAGACATTTTTGTCTTCTGTAGTTAGAGAGATCATGGGGGAGATCAGTTTACCATCATCTTTTCCTTTTCACAAAAAGCAGGAATTCCCAAAATAATAGAAATAACTTATTTGTTAAAATTCTACAGAATATGGATCAATAAAACCTTAAGACACATCGCAAAATTTAGTAGCTGATCAAATTGTTGGTGACAAAGGCAGGTAACAGCTCAGGAAAAAGAAGGGGAAGAAAAGGGGCAAGAGAAGATTTTGACAAAAACGAAATACTAGCTTGGTGAGGCCAGTTATCCCCAGGGGCTGCCTCTGTAGGTAATGGAAAAGGACAGGCTTTTCAGAGGGCTGACTTCAGGTGCTTTCCAGTTTCATACTGACTGACAGAATATCCCAGTGCCTACTCCAGCCTAGGGAAGTTAATCTTCATGAAAGTCAGCCCCATCAACAGAATCTGGTGCCCCAGGGAAGAGAGTTTGTGTATCATTGAACACTTTGCCACAGCATTTCCATGCGCATGCAGAAAGCTTTTGCACACAAGATGATCATAGGCAGATATTTCTTGTCTACTTCTGCTCCAAATTATCTCACACGTAAAAATACTTCAACTTAGGACAACTTCAACATTGACCAGGTGAAACCACTCAAAAAACGAAATGATTTCAAGGTGATCTGAAATTTTCCTCTCAACACCTGAAAACTAATTCAGCAAAAAGAAAAGATTAGGACTAGCCCCAAAATTACCACCAGGAAGTGGTGTGAAGGGGAAATATATAACCTTTTTCTTTGTGACAGAAGGGGGACAGATCAGCTTATGTCAATCATGATAACTCAGCCTGAGAGTAATGTAAGTACTCTGTATATTAATAGAAAGAAAATTCACATCAGGAAAATCTAAAGACAAAGGTAATGACATGAACCAGGGGTTATAAATTGTATTCAAATCAGTTCAGGCCATAATTTAGTCATTCACTTTTTTTCCTTTTTTTTTTTTTTTTATAAAAAAAAAAAGGTTATCTAGCATGGAACAGTCAATGAAATGGTAAATTCTTCATCTTCTTGTATCTCAGGAATAAGATTACACATCTTTCTGGATGACTTGCAAGCAGAAATTATTAGACGCAGGACTGAGATGAGTAGGTGAAATATTTTGGGTTGTTTTATATAGGTCTGACCAAGGGGTCTAACAGTGCCTTCTGACCTTAACACCTTTAAACTAGCCTTAGCAATTATCATAAAATGCTGTTGTATTGCATGATAACAATATAGCACAACTATTTGTATATGGGCAAGATAAAACACTGCAATATAATGTTAAAAAAATAAATTAAAATGGCTAGTTAGATCTAACCAGAGTTATTAAACATTTAGATGAAGGTAACTAACATATGGAAAAATATTATTTCTGGTCATTTGATGAATGTAATCTCAGAGGATAAAATATAATATTCAGAACACAATTAACTTCAATTTTTCATAATGCTACTGAAAAATTCACAATGTTATTCATACAGACTGTTCTGTCTGTACTTGGGAACAAGGCAGTTATATTAAATAGGAAAATCAACAGAGCAGCTGCTCTTTATTTGACAGATCAAACTCATGGGGATAACTGCAATAAAGATAAACTTTTGCTGTTCATGCTCTGATAAAAACAACTGAGCCCTAATGAGTAAAACTAATGTTTCATTGTGGATAATTGAATTCATGTTTCATGCTTTCTCCCTAAACACCTATTTCCCATTGACAGCATTAATATACACTTTATTTCACACATTTCAGATGTATGAAGTATAACACGCCTCCCCAATAAGCACAGAAGTTGTATCACCAAGAACCATTTTTTTTATATATATTTATATAAATGTATGTACAAACATATATTTTTATTTTATTTTACATTAATGGCAGTAGGACCGGATTATCCTTAGTGCCAGCATCCTCTGTGAGCTGCTGTTGAAATTGGACAACCAACACACACGGATTTCTATAACAAAGGTTAGAGGAAAGAGAACTATGAAGAGACAACCATTGGACAAAGTCTAAAATCCATTCCTGGAGATAAGGAAATATGAGATTTTGAATCAACAGAAGCCCCAAGGAACTAATGATGCATTTCTAAGGTAGGAGCTATGGACACAAGCACCAACTTCAGTGCAGAGCCTCAAGAAGACATCACATCTTGGCAATTTGGTGTGGCTTTGAGTAATAGAAGGAGAGGCAAATTCCAGATAACTTTGCTGGCAGCTTATTTTGCCACAGGAATTTGCTCACTAAATATCTACAGGTTGACTTTTGCTGTACACCAGCTGGCAGTGCTTCTCCATGACTCTCAGGTTCTCTCCTGAAACCTCACATGCAGTGCAACACTGCCCACTTTGGTAATGTGGCAGACTGAATTTTCCATCCCTAGCAAAAAACAGGTTTCCTGAAATTATTATGCAGCTTGAGACTCTTGAATAACCTTGGTACATGAACACAAAAAGCAGTATTGAAATTTGTGATGGGCAACTTCCAAATACAACCTCTGGCTGGTTCTGCTAGATGCCAAAACCAAGCAGAAGAAGAGGCATCACAGACAAATTGCTCCTTCTTCTTTCACTGCAGCCACTCGTTGGCAGATTTTGTAAATGAAACATGAAAGAGATATTTTTTTCCCTATCATTTGAATGTGGGAATTATTACTATGCTATTTCAGGAGACAAGTGAAAATACTATTCTATAAAAACTATTTCACACACAGCAACCAAACACTATGCAACAAAATAGGCTATTACTTTTATGAAAATGCTTCCTTCCAAGAAAGTTGTTTTGGACTCAGATCACTCAATATTCCAATTGCTTTGTACAATTATTGATACAAATATGAACGTGGGTTACTTTGAATTGCAATTTAAAACCCAGCATGGGCTACGCACACATAAATGCTGTCTTCCTTTTTTGAAAATCACCTACAAAGCCCCACGGTGAGGACACATGATGCTCCTACTGGAAAGCAGAACACCTGGGCATGAATAGCTGATACAGTTCATTTGAACCAGGACAGAGCAGGTAAGGGGCTGTACAGCTTGGAAAGCAAGCATAGCTTGATATAGTGACTTGCTATACAGCAGCCAATAGCCACAAGGAACTAGCTGGACTAACAACTTGGTTTGGGAATGAGGACCCTGGCTCAACAGAGAGTTGCGGCTTGTGCTTAGCAGAAAAAAGAGGGTTTATAATCTTTGGAAAAAAGGGCGGGCCGCTGAGGAGGACTACAAGGATGTAGCGAGGCTGTGCAGGGAGAAAATTAGAAAGGCCAAAGCTCATCTGGAGCTCAACCTGGCTACTGCCGTTAAAGACAACAAAAAATCCTTTTACAAATATATCAGTGCGAAACGGAGGACTAAGGAGAATCTCCATCCTTTACTGGATGCGAGGGGAAACCTAGTTACTAAGGATGAAGAAAAGGCTGAGGTGCTTAATGCCGCCTTTGCCTCAGTCTTTAGCGGCAATACCGGTTGTTCTCTGGATACCCAGTGCCCTGAGCTGGTGGAAGGGGATGGGGAGCAGGATGTGGCCTTTGCTATTCATGAGGAAATGGTTGGTGACCTGCTAAGGAGCTTGGATGTGCGCAAGTCGATGGGGCCGGATGGGATGCACCCGAGGGTACTGAAAGAACTGGCGGAGGAGCTGGCCGAGCCGCTTTCCATCATTTATCGGCAGTCCTGGCTATCGGGGGAGGTCCCAGTTGACTGGCGGCTAGCCAATGTGACGCCCATCTATAAGAAGGGCCGGAGGGCAGACCCGGGTAACTATAGGCCTGTCAGTTTGACCTCAGTGCCAGGAAAGCTCATGGAGCAGATTATCTTGAGGGTCATCACGCGGCACTTGCAGGGCGAGCAGGCGATCAGGCCCAGTCAGCATGGGTTTATGAAAGGCAGGTCCTGCTTGACGAACCTGATCTCCTTCTATGACAAAGTGACGCGCTTGGTGGATGAGGGAAGGGCTGTGGATGTGGTTTACCTTGACCTCAGTAAGGCTTTTGACACCGTTCCCCACAACATTCTCCTCAAGAAACTGGCTGCTCGGGGCTTGGACTGGCGTACGCTTCGCTGGGTTAGAAACTGGCTGGATAGCCAGGCCCAGAGAGTTGTGGTGAATGGAGTCAAATCTGGTTGGAGGCTGGTCACAAGTGGTGTCCCCCAGGGCTCGGTACTGGGGCCGGTCCTCTTTAATATCTTTATCGATGATCTGGATGAGGGCGTCCAGTGCACCCTCAGTAAGTTTGCAGATGACACCAAGCTAAGTGCGTGTGTCGATCTGCTCGAGGGCAGGAAGGCTCTGCAGGAGGATCTGGATAGGCTGGAGCGATGGGCTGAGGTCAACTGTATGAAGTTCAACAAGGCCAAGTGCCGGGTCCTGCACCTGGGGCGCAACAACCCCAAGCAGAGCTACAGGCTGGGAGATGAGTGGTTGGAAAGCTGCCTGGCCGAGAAGGACCTGGGAGTATTGGTTGATAGTCGGCTGAATATGAGCCAGCAGTGTGCTCAGGTGGCCAAGAAGGCCAACAGCATCCTGGCCTGTATAAGAAGCAGTGTGGCCAGCAGGTCTAGGGAGGTGATTGTCCCCCTGTACTCGGCTCTGGTGAGGCCACACCTCGAGTACTGTGTTCAGTTTTGGGCCCCTCGCTACAGGAAGGACATGGACGTGCTCGAGCGAGTCCAGAGAAGGGCGACCAAGCTGGTGAGGGGTCTGGAGAACAAGTCTTACGAGGAGCGGCTGAGGGAGCTGGGCTTGTTCAGCCTGGAGAAGAGGAGGCTCAGGGGCGACCTTATCGCTCTCTACAGTTACCTTAAAGGAAGCTGTAGTGAGGTGGGGGTTGGTCTGTTCTCCCACGTGCCTGGTGACAGGACGAGGGGGAATGGGCGAAAGTTGCGACAGGGGAGTTTTAGGTTGGATGTTAGGAAGTACTTCTTTACCGAAAGGGTTATTAAGCATTGGAACGGGCTGCCCAGGGAGGTGGTGGAGTCGCCATCCCTGGAGGTCTTTAAAAGACGTTTAGATGTAGAGCTTAGTGATATGGTTTAGTGGAGTACTTAGTGTTAGGTCAGAGGTTGGACTCGATGATCTTGAGGTCTCTTCCAACCTAGAAATCTGTGTCTGTGTCTGTGCCTGTGTCTGACCCAAGGTTTTTTTTTTTTTTTAAGGAAAAGGAGCCCTAGTAACTTCCACACAATCACTGAATGGTTAAGGTTGGAAGGGACCTTTGGAGGTCTTCTGGTCTAACCCCCCTGCTCAAGCAGGGACAGCTAGAGCAGGTTGCTGAGGATCATGTCCAAGTGGCTTTTGAAGATCTCCAAGGAGGGAGGCTCCACAACCTCTTTGGGCAACCTGTGCCACTGCTCCATCACCAATACAGTAAAGAAGTGCTTCCTGATGTTCAGATGGAAACTTCTTTCCCTTTTTGAAGATAGGAGTGACATTTACTTTCCTTCAGTCTTCAGGCACTTCTCCGATTTGCCATAACTGAGCAAAGACTATAGAGAGTTGCCTCATAATCCCATCTGCCAGCTCCCTCAGCATCTCTGGGTGCATCCCATCAGGGCCCATGGACTTGCGAATGTTCGGTTTGCTCAAGTGTTCTCTGACCCGATCCTCTTCCACCAAAGGCACATCTTCCTTGCCCCAGCCTTTCAGCTAGGCCTCTGGGACCTGCGATTCCTGAAGGCCAGTCTTGCTGGTAAAGGCTGAGGCAAAGAAGTGATTCAGTGCCTCGGCCTTTTCAGTGTCTTGGGTAACCAGGTCCCCCGTTTCCTTCAGGAGAGGGCCCACATTTCCAATAGTCTTCCTTTTGTCACTGAGGTACTTGTAAAAGCCCTTCTTTGACAGTGGTCCTCTGCCTATGGAAGAAGCTGTGAAAGTTGCAAAAGTGTAGGTACTTAAAGATGATAGCACAGGCTACCTAGAAAGATTAATAAGATCAGGCTATTTTTCTTCATTTTCCTGATTCTTTGGCCAGTCCATTTCTAAATGACTTAACTTAGTTAATTTCTGAAGGTATTTTGTAATGGGTATTGCTGAACTATTTACGTCTGCTCCTCTGAAGGAGGATCCAGACAGTAATAAGTCATTTAATAAAAATGAAATTAAATTCTTCACTTGTTATAATTTAAACTACCTTTTAACATCCATAACCATCCTAGCCTTGGTGCCTGGAGCTGCTCAACAAACACAACAGGAACAGTGTTCCATGTTATCTTTTTTTTTTTAGTTTTCTAATTGAAATTGAACGAATGCAGAAACTCTACTATTATTTTTTAATGGTTCAATCTTGAGCAAAAGATGCATGAAGAAGAGGTGGTGACTGTAATATTACTTGCCACACAAGCCAGAAGGTTGGACACACCAAGGACGTTAAAGACTTGGTTTCATATCTCTGCTTTGGATTAGACAACTAGAGGGAATGACCTTCATACTTCCACTTCTCAGGAGGCTTCCATGTTTCTATTATATTCTTTCCTGCTTTAAGCTGTTCTACTTCATATAAAATACTTAAATATGCATTCTCTCAGTTCCAAAAAACTCTGTTTCAAGGTTAGTTCCCAGCTGAGAATCGCAGTTTTGTTGTCAGTACAATGAATAAGTATGTCAGTTTTGCACAATTTGAAGCACTTTCAACAGAAATGACCGACAGAAATTCCTGTAATATGCCCTAAAATGCCTGTGACTGAGACATGCTATTGCCACTCTTCTGTAGGTTCTAGTCGTGCCTCAGGTTCATATAAGAAGACAAGTACAAACGCTGGATTAAATGCAGGCACCTCTCTCCCCAACAAGTAACCTTTTCAGCTTCGCAAATGTGTTCCAAAAGACTGTTCATCTTCTCTGGCATTTTTCCTTCAACTGTTATTTATCCAAATCTAAAAGTTTGCGACTAGCTTCCGGTGTAACAACATGCCAGTATCTGGCAAATAACATATTCATGGAAAAATATTCTCTCAGACGAATTAGAAAGGACGATCACAGCTGTAAGCTTTCACACAAGTTCTATTCTCCTACTGCATGCAATGCAAGGCATTCCAACAACCAGAAACATTTTATAAACAAAGAAGATATTTTTCAGAAAGTGATATAAAAACAATAGAAATAATCAAACTGGTTTTAATTATGCAACCAACTATGCTGGTTTTGTAGGAAGACTACATAATTTAAAATGATTTTATTACTAATTTACTCACTTGACTGGGACTCATATTCCTTTGTATCTTCGTCTTTTTCCTCTTCTTTGGATTCATCCAATTCTTTGCTATATTCTACAGGGGACTGGTTCACTTGTTCTTCACTATGAGCATTCTGCTCATCCACAACTGCTTATTTAAAAAAAAATGACAGAAAGGTTAATGATCTTTAATGAAAATCTGAATAAATGGAATATGAGCTTCTTTTTTCCATAGCTTTAAGTTTTAAAACATTAAAAAAATATGGTTCTATTGCCATTTCAGTGGAAAAGATTCTAGTAATTGCCTTTGCCTATTGATGTTTTTCTGCCAGAAATTTTCATTTTGTGGAGAATAATAGTTACCAAAGAAACACACTTGTATATGGGCACACACATGCACAAATATATAATCATATATACAGATTGTCATCAGCATCTAAACCAAAACACATTTCTTGTCTTTGCAACTTGTAATAGGCATATGATTTTATCGATGTAAGAATTCAGAAATCAAGTTTAATTATTAAAATTCATGGAGGGGAAGGGAGGGGAGGGGAGGGGAGGAAAAAGCATCATAATCAGTAAAGATGAATGCGCACCTTTTTCTGCTTGTTCAATGATCTGCCTCACAGCCTTCTTCAAGCTGTTTGCCCGGAGCATTAACTGTTCTCTTGGTTTGAAGAGTTTCTGGGTGGAAGACTTTGCAACACACTCTGCTAATTGCTCTTTACTTTCAGACAAGGATTCCTCACTTGAAAACTCCTCTCCTTCTTCTTCCACAATGTGGGGAGTGATGCCTGGGAGAATAGGAGCAGCCTGGGCTTCTGTGTGAAGAGCTTGGAGCAACAGGTCTAGCTTCTCATTTAACTCTGAACACTAAGACAAAGTGGAAGAGAACATACATACACCAAATAGCAGTGAACGTCAACATTTTGAGGAAATTAAGTACCATGTTATAGGGACGGATCTAAATTCTCCATGTGGTATGATTTAAAGTTGTATCTACATGTCTACGTAATTGTGTAAAATCCAAACTCAGGTTCAACATTTTGTATATCAAATTATGAGTCAGTTTGCATGATTTTTTGTAGACAGACCCTGCAACACCCAGCCAGTTTGCAGCAATTATAACCACAAAAGCTACACTCTAAAATAACACATTGTGCTAAACTCAGCCTGCCTCTTAATTAGGGTGCGGATTAGATCTTACTCCTCTTTGGAAGTCCAACACTACAGACAGAACTACCACAGATTTCTCCATACCAAGCAATATAACAAGTTATGGACGTTCAGTACTCAAATTTGGACAAATGATGGGGACATGCCCAGCAGTTAGACTGAGAATACATACTATTGTTTTTTTTTTTTGTTGTTGTTGTTGTTTTGTACACACCTGTACATTTAAGCAAGTGAATTGGCACTGAGCAAACACTGTCAAACATCTCTACCCCTCACCAAGCAGTACCTCTCTGTAAGTACACTGGAAAAGAGGGAATTTGCTGTGCTTAAAAGAAAGGAAACCAATACTGTTTTGCCCTGGCACACTGAAAAAGAAGATACATTTTCTAAAACATACACAGAATAGTACAGAAACGAGACTCACGAAGTAATTACCATTTGGCAAGTACATTTCCTGACTCTGGGATTATTAGTGATTTTGTTCTTTTCTTTTCTTTTCAGCTCTTATAAGCTTTGTGCCTCAAACCAGATCCCTTCTGTCTTTTTCAATGTTTTTGCAACATGATCTCTACAATTTGCATCTTAATCTGTTATTTTTAACATTATAACTTCTCTTCCCTTCATTCTCCCAGCATACTCTTGGTCCACTGTTTTTCTGTAGGTAACTTAATCCACTTCAGACAAAAAGTAAGAATCCTAATGCAAAATATTTCCATTTTTCTCTATGTATGTTATTGTGTGTTTTATGAAGGCAAAAAAAAAAAAGTAACTAAAATTTATAGAGATCTTACATTGAAAAGATGTTTTGGAAATAACTGTTCTATGCACTAAGAGAAGAATTTTACAGTCACTGGCTGAAATGTAAGCCAAGCTGGGTGTCTTGAAGCCATTTGAAAATTAAACACCCATAGAAACCAAAACCAAAACAAACAAAAACAAACAAACAACCCACACCTTTAACCCTGAGAATAGTCATAGTCTTACTTTAATGGCCATGGCATCAGCTTCATCTGCATTTTCCACTGGTTTTTCGTAAGTCTTCCCTATTTTAGCAACAAAGTCCTTTACAGTTTCACATAATATTCTTGGCAATAATAGGAGAGAGGAGAAATCAAATGAGATAAAATAAATATGTTTTGAATATTGAATTCTTATGGCAATTGATTTATATGCATACTGTTAAACACCATTCATGTTTTGAACTGTTTTCATACTTGCAAAGTAAATGATACTCTTCTCCAAAGCTTGCAAAATCAAAGTGATAAAACAAAACCTTTCTCCCTTTATATTTAAGCCTTTGCACACATTGTATTTAAGTCAGTTTCTTATTTCTAAGAACTGAAATGAACATGACTAATATTATCAATTCCCATGCTTGTAAACCTTCCATACCAGAGTTGTTATCAAACTTGCATTCACTTTATTAACTTCAAACAGTCTTGCAAACTCCCATCTGAAGATGAAGCCTAGAATCCATGGAGAAAATCTAATGACTTTAATGGAGTACTTCTGAGATGAAAACGGATGGCCACACACATCCTGCCGCCCAGCTCATACTGGTGAACCACAGCTGACCCGGAGGCATGTCTACATAAACTACAGGGGCTGAAATGAATTTTCATTGTGTAAATCAGAGACAGACTTGGTTCTTATTACCTACACTGCAGACAGACTGCAACCTTACTAACAGTGTGGATAATTGGTTAGTACTGTTCATTTGGTTGAAATTTACTTTACATAATCTAAATAGTGAGATTTGACAAGATACAGACAGTTTATAATTTGGAGCAATAATAAAATTCTGCAGTTTAATTTTCAACATGCACTATGTATGATTTTTAAATGAAATTTTATTAACTTAATTAACAATAAAATTTTATTAACTTAAGCAGAAGGAAAAAAAATGTAATGGCAGATGTATTTTTGAAGATTCTAGGAGGAAGTACACACAGAATACTTCTGATTTCAGATGATATCCATGATTTGTAGAGCAATTCTCTCTAATTTTTAAGTGTTCCAGGTTGCAGAAAAAACACCCTGTTGTCTGAGACCACTGTTTATTGAATTGATACAGACAGCTATAGCAAAGCGACCAATTTGAAATTCTGCTTCTCAATGGTGAAGTTGTTTGTCCTCTTAATTATACAGATATGCATAAAACAAAACAAAAAAAATGTAACATGAAGTAAGTCACATATTTGCATTAGTAACAGTTTCATATTTAAGCTGCATGCTGATTTTGAGTGTATTAAAATAACTTTATATAATTTTTTTTTAAACACTAACATGTTTAGTATTAAGATATCCATTACAATTGTACCATATAGAACTTTTGCAAAGAAAACATCCACTCAAAAGCATATAAATCGACATGTATTAAGCCAAACCAGCTGGGCCAACCACGAGAAAATTGGGCTTATACAGAAGGTTATTATGGCTGTAACGTTTCACAGGGATTCATCCCATACATTGTACATTAAAACAACCAACTCACTTGGCAGATGATATGACAACTGAGTGCTGATCAGAATTGAGAATTTTTGCAAGATGAGCAGCAACTGAATCCTCATAAGCAGATATCTGAAAACAGAGAGGAAAGAAGATTTCCATTTCCACACTTTTCAGCATTTTAACACCAACCAGTGAGTTAAAACACCTCCAAAAATAGCAGGATTTCCATGGCATAACTACAGCAAGGGCAAGCAGCTGGCAGTGCTGCTCCTATCTGCATACTATATTTTATATACCAAATTTTTAATATTCAAAATAACACTGTATCTGATAACTTGATTGACAACTCTTTTTCTCCTGTAGATGAAAGAGTAATTTATTTCTAGGCTAAAAATAGCCCATGAGATAGAAACAATCTACCTTCTTTTCAGATTTATAACATACTATATTATTATAATTTAATTCCCCTTTTTTCCAAAACAAGCAATTTTTCCCTGAAACTAAGCAACTTGTCTAAGAAGAAGTCAAATATCTGTGGTTATAATCTTGAATTTTCTTTTTACTGTCAAATAGCAACTTACTCCCCACAGTAGCCCTACTGACAAAGGCTGCAAAGTCTTTGATGTTATCAAAGACAATCCTTTAAAGGTTAATACTTATTTTTTTTTACAAAACTGTTTGAGAGAACAAAATCTGTGCATTTTCCTTCTCACCCACAAGAGTTAAATTCTGTAATGCTAAAGAAAAGATTCAGAATGGATCAGAATCACATCCTCACACACTACTATATCCTGCCTCAAAATAGGCATGGATCCAGATCTCATTTTTAAGAGAAAATTCCAACCACATTCCAGAGTTAAAGCTACAAATAACTCCAGTTCTGAAACCTTTTGATGGCTTCCTTTAAGAATCTCTTAAAATCTCATAGTGTGTTTTTTGCCCTTGATATGTATAGATATATGTCTCTTTTTTTATATTTACCAGGCAGATATATCAATCTTTTTTTTTCTTTTTTTTTTTTCCTCCTGAAAACCAGCCTTAGTTGTAGAATCAAGGGAGGAAAAACAATACCTAAACACCTAATCTCTAAGAATGAACATACTGATGTTTAAACAACAGTAGTCTTCTGTACCAAACCAAGTGAAAGAATTCTCTTGAAACTCAAGGAAAGAGAAGGAAAAGGATTGGATGTATATTTTTATTTGCTTTTTGAACCACTTTTTAATACATTACTTACTGTAAAGGTTAATCATTATTTTCTTAAATATCATAAATCAATAAATTATGCAAAAAACATTAAAATAGGAAACAAACAGGGTACTCAAAAGAAAACACCTTTCTCCAATTCAGATTAATAGATTGCAGAACCAATCTTCCAACAAGAGGTTTTGGATAACCATTTACTTTTATTTTCAGGAGGGGCTAAACATAATTTCAAAGCCGGAACAAATGAGAACATGTATTTTTTTTCTTTTTTTGTACTTTACGAGATAAAGATACGCTTGTAAATGTTAAGAGTCTTGCAACACTAGAGAAGATAAAGCCTCAAATCCACATTGCTGACACTGTAAACAACCCACAACCACATTAGAATCACAGCCAGTAGGACCCCAGTCTTTTTGCATCTCTATATCCAGCAAGCTGTCAAAGGTTATAACCTCCCTGCCAATTAAAACAGCCTGAATCATTAAATTATTCACGAACTTGCTGATTAATTATTGCTTCTCAAGTAATTTTGAGCTAAAGTTGATATGCATTAAATTTCTCAGGAATATATTATTTTGTCATTTTTAATCAGTCTTTCTATGCCAATTAATTTGATTAAAGCATCTCGCTCTCCCTCAAAATCGAATCCTCATCAGATAGTACAAACACAAATCTAGTTTTAAAGATATACCAAGCTTTTCTTTGAGGTCGCACATGATTTCAAGCTCTCCAAAAGAACAAAGAGAACATTAGGTGGTATTGCCTGATCTAACTCACTTGTACAAGCTCTCTCTTTCTTACAACATTTTCTTTCTTTCAGAATAACAATCACTGCCTTCAAAATGTTTTTCTCAAAGCTTACTCCAAATTCAAGGTAAGTAGAAAACATTTTGCTTTTTCAGTACATGTCTACAGGAAGAAAATTTTTTTGACTGCTCTGCTGAGGACTCCGTTGCTTTGTTCTTTTTTCGCAAATAATACAGAACTAAAAACCCTAATTATTTGATACACACGCAGTGCAGATATGAATTCAATTGAGTTAGCAGATCAGAAAATATCTTTCTATTTTTTTACACAAGTACTTCAATTATATTTCAAATATTGCCATCCCAACAGCTCAAAGTTAAGTACACGAAGAAAAAATAATAATAATCAAAAGTAAAACTTCACCTGGCATTCCTCTGACTCTTCTTCTGCAGTGACTGAAGGAATAGAAGGCTTTGCTGGTAATTTCAGTTCGTATGACATTATACTCCACCTAAAAGGAACATAACAGCTTTTATGTTTCCAGATTATTGGAGTATTATCTTTTCTCCAACATATCAACAAAAAGCAAATTCATTGTCACACCACAGAACAACTTCTTAAACAAACAAACAAACAAAAACTTACATTTTAGTTATAAGCTGAATGAACAAGGGTGAAATATTTAAAACCAATGACAATTTATTATTCTTATTTTTTGTTAGTGATTTGATAATAAATCTTATTTGTGAAGAAATCATGGGACATTCAATGAACCTAATGGAGACTCCAGGAAATGAAAGAATTCATGCAAAATAACCATGGAAGTCAAAAGAAAATATATATAGCTCCTGCAGAAAAGGCTCTAACTTATCATCAGCTTTTCATCTCAACTATGGGGTGAAGGCATGAGAACAAAGCAAATGGTGAAGTATTTTCATTGACATATGTACTTTTTCCCCCTGGTAAAGGACAGTACTCTACAGCATGGGTAGTATGAAACTACTAATATCAACATCCTTCTAAGCATGCTGAAAAAAAAAAAAAGAAATCACTGCAGATGGCCTTGGGAGCCAATCTACTTAAGTTAGAGCAAAAAAAATGACACTAAGCATTTTCAGTACAGAAGACACACATGACTTAATCTATGTACACTCCAGAATGCCCAGGCCAATGATTATTTCTAAAGATAAGTTACAAGCACTTTATATATTTTGCTGTAAAATGATCTAATAGCCTGCAGAACTGTTTAAAATAAAAAATGACTTGATTCTCTATTTAATTAAAAATAAATAAATAAGCAATTGTTTGATAAGACTCAAGTTTTTTGTAGCTAGAATAAGAACAGAAATACCCATGCAGGAAACTAACTGAGCAAAAGATACCAAACACACATATGTGTACTCATCCCAAAAGCAGAGCATTACATCTCCATTAGAATGACACGACCACCAGCTTCTCAGACCTTTTTTTAAATCAGGATTGTTCCTTTGCTTTATAGATGGAAATAGATAGCCTGGAATTACCATACAAAACCAGGAGTGGGAAGATCACTTTTTTTTGACTAAGAAAATGCCACAACAAATAGAAATAGCAGCACTGGATCAAGCCAAAGATCTTCTTAGCCCAGCTTCTTCTCTACCGCTGCAATGCCTCAGGCATACAAGAGTGAAGGCGCATCATGCGAATTGTCCTCACACCCAAGGAAACAAAGCTCAGGTATTTCCAAAATAAAGATGCTACCTTTAATAGTATTTAATAGCATGCAGGGAGTTGGTAAAACTGCCCACAATGGTTTTGAATCTATGCAATTTCTTAATGCTTATAAATTCTACTAACAGACAGTTGTGCAGCTTCATCAGCTATATAAAAAAAAGTCTCTTTTTGTTCATCTTTGGGCAAAACACTTTCAAGTCTCATCAGCCACCCTCCTCCCTGACTTTTCGATTTGAAACAGACAGTGAAGATCTGTCCCAATTACTGTTTCAACCTCCCTCATCGTTAGTATCTGTACCCTCATATAGACAAGGACTTTTCAACATGGTCCTGGGCAACCTCGGTGTCCCTGCTTGAGCAGAAGACCAGAAGGACCAGAAGACCTCCAGAGGTCCCTTCTGACCTTAACCATTCTGTGCTTCTGTGATTAAGTTTCCATCCATTAAGATGGATTTAGACCATCAGAAAACCAAACAAATATAATTTGAATCTCATGGTAAATCAGGTATATACACATTTCAGTTTACCTGTCTAACATTTTCGTACTGGCTCGTTCCAATTTCTCCAAAATCTGAGGAAGTTGTGTATCATCATCACAGGATCCTCCCCAACCAAGGACACGAGCAAGGTCATTTCCAGTACCAAGGGGTAACACTCCTAACTGACACTGAAACACAACACAGGAGCAAATCTACTATTGAAAACTAGAAAGAAAAAGTGCAAACTATTACAAATGCTTGTTATTTCAAGCAACCAATGTCAATTACATAGCTGATGTCTAAAGCCTGTAAATCAAAATGTGTAATCAAGGTAAAACTTACCCTGTTTACTTCCCAGAAAATTTTCATTTAACAGAACTGCTGAGTTTGGTCCATATAAACATGAGAATGAACAAAGTTAAGGAAGATCAAGCATACAAAAGTATAGTGAAGGAAATAAGTATACACACTTGCCTGTTTGTGCAAGCTGAGTTTATCAATTTCTGACAACACCCAACCCACGCTTCCATCTCCACCACATACAAGAATCCGGAAGTTGTCGAACTTCTGAAATAACCGCAAACTGGAGAGAAAATGTGGCCTGTTAGAATCAGCTATGTTTGTTACTGACAGACCAATTATACTAATGAGCAACCATTAAATGAAAATAGGGTACATGGCACCTTTATGTTGAGTCTTGTATTGTTCTGAGGTATGTGGATACAACCAACTACTGTAATAAACATATCTGCATCCCATCTATCACTGACCACTTCTACTAACATTTCTGATAAATAACATGCAGAGTTTTACTTTAAAAAATTCCCTTGATATTGTTTTCAGGATTTTATTATTATTATTCAAAAAATTTCTGAGCTTTGAAATGACAACTGCTCTGTGCTTCCCACTTAGGTCAGAAGCACAAGGCACCACCAGGAATTTTTCACAAGAAAAGGTTACGACACGACAACAGGATGTGCTCCACAATACAGGTGGGCTTTTGCCAACTTGTGACTAACGAAATGCAAGGACAGTTCGAGGCAATTATTACACACAAGGTGATGACAACAATGTAAAACAAAGAATACCGTATTTTATATTAGATCCTTAAAGCAGTATCCTGCTCTCACTTCCTATGGCTCATTCTGTTCTACAAAATACAATACTCTTCACCAGTACAGAAAACGGGGACAAGAAAGATAGAACAAGCAGAAAGGCGAGACACAGAGGAAAGGGGAATGAGATATGAGGAAACAGCCAAGAGGTAAAAACAACAGGGATTTAAACTTAAAATAAATAAATAAATAAATAAATAAATAATAATAATAAAGAATTTGAAAGTGTTAAGTTTTAAAATAATAAAAATAAAGATGTTTATTTTTAATGCATGTTATTTTCCAGAACATGTATAATCTCAGAACTGTTTCTAAAAAGCAACATATTAAGATCACAAATTTTAGATGCGTTCAGATTTTTCTAAAGAAAATAACGTCTCTTGTACATGATAGGTAGATACCTATTCAGAACAAAAGATGCAGATATTAGAGAAAAAAATACAGATACCAGAATTTCTACTACCCCTGACAAAAGGGAGAAAGGCCCCTAGAAATATACTCTCTCCAATGAGTGCAACTATGCTTTTTAGGTCAACTAGAAAAAAAAGAAAACATCATTCAATCTGATAGAATAACTGCTAAGGACCTCTCTTTGGAAACTGATAGAGAAAAAATATTTAAAAGCAACCAATCTGACCTACAATTACTGTGCAAATCCAAAGTGAATGTCTTGAATCATACTAATTTCAGATAAAACTATATGAAGCAAGAGAGCTTTCAAACAGGCATATTTTTTCAGATTGTCTCTCAAAAACTCTCTCCAGTTAAGACAAGCCTTCCTTAGTTTTATGTGATTATAATTACATGTACATAATGTTAGCTGAAGGGGACTTAGATTAATCTCAAATTTAAATCATAATGGATTATAATGAAAAGAATATTACAACTTAGAGTTAATACATTTCCGTAACACAGTACTAACTATAAAAACCCATAGCTGTATTCCCCTATATTTGTATTATTTGCCCACTGCTTTAACTTATTTTTTTTCATTTACTATGTCTCAATTTTTATCATGCAAGCAAAATACTGCATCTTTAAGATTACCAAAATTGTGTTTCCAGTTGGTGTTACTGATATTAATAGGGCACTTAACCATAAGGCTACATCTGAGTAGAATTACGTTAGCTAACAGAAAAATGTGCATGAATTTAATCTTCATGAATGTGCAAAGATGATTGGGTTGTGGCCACCACTCTGCAAATTTCACCCCTCTCTCCAATGATCTACTTCTAGATTTTGTAGAATGCCTGATTGTTTTAATTGTGGTCTTACTCCAAATTTCGTGAGATGCTCATCTTCATGACCACTCACATATGTTGCCTAAATCATATTTTGATTTTACAATGAAACAAGTTTAAGTATATTCACGATCACCCATTGCAGAAGAGTTTTTCTAAAATGAAAATGTTATCCTGAAATCCCTTCAACCACCAGAATTCATACTAAGACTGTTATCTATTTCAAATTTTAAATAGGAAGATATTGGTGACAGAATTATAGCAATGAGGGGACAATACAATACTGTACTTTGCACTATATTCCCTTGCAGAAAGGATTGCTTGAGATTTCCGAGGTCATTACCCTAAGTGAGGTCCTCCATTCATTAAATCGAACACCTGAGCTGGATTTAACGACTGTTTGAATCGACGAAGAAACTTTACTCCCTGATTGTCTCCACTCTTTGAGTTAACAAAAACTAAAAGAGGACTGGCACAGGATGGCGGGCATGTGGCTTTCCAGAAACCTGTGAACATAGTTAGAAAGAATGAAATAAATAAGGCTTTCTAATATGAACAACACAAAAAGAAATCATGGGAAAGAGGAAGAAAGGAATGAAAGACAAAAGGAGTACATCTTATCATGCATTACATAAACACTAAACTGAAAAGTAGCCCTTTAAGGAAAACATAATTGCTCAAAATTTACCAGTTCATTTTTCTCTCAAGTATTTTCAGGGCCTAGATTTAGTAAAATCCTGAAGACAATAGCTTTATTGTTTTTCTACAGTGAACAAGGTTAGCTTTTTAGAATACTGCTCAAATCTCTTCTTCACAGATTATCACATAATTAAATACAAATTTCAGCTGGAAATGTTTGTTTTTTAATCTGATTTTTCTTTAACCTTACTGGGTTGAACTTGCTTATCCAAGACTGAACGTTCTACGAATAAGTTATCATACTCAGTTGCTCTTTACATGAGATTTTTTTTTCAGGCTTAAGTTATACTATTGAATATAATAGAATTATTGAACAACAGACCTTCAGTTGTGATCCAAAGCTCATTAACGTCAATGAAGGTCTTAACTGATTATAGCAGGCTCTCTATAAGGCCCTCAGTAAATAGCACTAATGGACACTGCTGTCGGTAACATTACCACTTCATGAAAGTAGTGCTTTCTCATCAAAACCTGACATCATAAGTATAGGTGTTGACATTTACCTCAGGCAATATTAAAATAATTATGCCATTTTTATTGCCTAGAACAAATAGTAAAACTACATATAAAAATTGGTTTTAAAGGATGCTACTACAATTCCACATTATAATAATGCATAATTTAAAATAAGGTTTGTTTAATTTATTCAAGTGTGAGGAAAAATAATTTCACATATGAAACAATCTTCTTAGCATGAATGAGAGATAGCAGCATGATGCTCTGGTCTGAGACACCAAAGAGCAAGTAAATAGAAAAGACCAAATATATACAGTATAAACAATGACTTTTATTAGCTGCATACAATAAAAGTCATTAAACTGTGTTAAAGTTGTTGGTCTACATTTGTCATCAACAGGAACTATAAAAAGAAAGCTGTTAGATTTCGTGATAGTCCATATTAATTCCACTCCCTGCCTTCAAATAAAGTCTCCCACTGCTCACGTACCTCTATCCTGAGCCACAAAAGAGCATGTCTGAGTTGTGAACATTTGCTGGGTTTCTTTATCAGTGTGTTGCAGGATTCTTACACTGCTTATATTTAAAAGAAATTCAGAGAGACTGTATAACCAATTCTGCTCTTTAGCCTGGTAAGACAGCTTTTGGATCTGAGCCATTCAGCTAGCTTACTTTAGCCAGCATTTAGCATAAAGCAAAGTTATCCAGAATTTGAGAGCTCATTCTGCAAGTGATGCATGTCAGGCAGACATCAGACCACTTTGTCTAAAGACTCTGATCATTCAGTTGAAAAGTTTCCAAGAGTCATAAATAAAAATGGGAAAAAAAATAATCTAGTGGGGTAACTTTCAAAAGCATTTAAAAAATCTTGTTGGTTAAATAGCCCTCTAAAAAGCTATATGGAAAATTCTACTATTCTCTAAATTTGAAGACTGCATTTGCCTGTTTAGCTGAGGGATTTTACGCTTGTTTAGTAATACAGATATCACTAGACACTGCAAGTCCAGAGCTACCACTGAACACACTACAATACTACGTACCATCAGAGTCTATACTGTTTAGTGCTGTTGGAGGTATGATCGATACCTTACATTGGCCGAGTGGACATTTACGAGGATACAGATCTTTACAGGCAGTGTGAACCTAAAAAAGAAAGAAAAAATGATTTCCCTACCCTACAGTGGAATTTCTGCGTCAAACTATAACTTATACAATATCTATGTAATAACAACACATTTAACATTTAGGTGTAGATTGAAGAGTGGAACTGCACAAAAACATATGAACATTCAACCACAGAGGCTGGTTACTTGTTCCACAAGATCTAACTTTGGAGAACTTCATCTTTGGCTACCCCTATAGCAGGTGTGAATTGTCCTTTCAAGGGAATCACTTACCTCCATCCCCTGTCAAGGTATGACCAAATTCCCAGCAGCCAGCATCTGTGCTGAGGGGAGAAGGCACCCTGTACACATGCAAAGCTACAGTTCTATACTTGCCCAGTCCACCTGGATACTCAGGAAGATCTACTGCAGGAAAGCTAGCATACCTATCAAGCTAGACAAACCAGCTGAAGGTACAGCTAGTGTCCCATAAACTATGTGTTGTATTGGCCTCTTCCATAGTTACTAGAAAACCAGACACATGCAGAGGGTGCTGCACTTCACCTAAATTTCAGATCACCTGGATTTGAAATTCATCACTGGAGATTTCAATAACTTTCCGCTGCCTACACACAGAGATTTAGACATCTATATGCTGAAAGCCTCAACCATAAAAAGTCTGCTGGCTTTCCACTTCTATACTCCAGCATATATACGCTAACATATACTCTAGCATTCTTTTTAGACAAGCTAAAAAAAATAAAGAATAAAATATATTTTGGGGAAAGAGCAATTGTGCATTACAGAATTTCAATGAGCAACCTACGGACCATACTGAAGAAGAGAACTTCATGAGTCCTGCAGTAATATTTTTAAAGATGAATGCAAATTATCCATTATAAAAGAGACAAGAAAGTTAACATATGATTATCAAGCATATAGAACAGGCAGCAGAATCTTCAGTTATCAGTTAGGAGAAGGCAGAGAAACCACGTTGGATGTCAACACCTTTTAAAGAAAAGCTGCATCTGTGGGTGTATTAAAAATTAAACAAAGCAAGTACGACAGTCATGAGAAATGATTAACATTAGAGAGACCTGAGTTTGCACAAGCTGCCTGCTCCTACTTAATCCAAAAGCAAGGTTATGAAATGAAAAAGAAAAAAAAAATGGCAAGGTATAAAGCTGGCAGAATCTTAGGCACTTGGATGCAGGTTCATTGCACCTACCATAGCTTTACACCAAAGGCACTTCCAATCTTGCAGGCGTAAAACACTGCCACAGGTCTTGTCGCAGACTGCACATTTGGCACTGACAGGCAAATTACCCTCTAACCACTGGTGAGGCATAGCTACCTGTGAAGAAGTAGTCATAAAAGTTAAACACTCAGAAATAGAAATTACAGGCTTTTGTGTCTCAATTACAGGTAGATTTTAACTGCTTCCCATAGCTCTTCCCTTTGATCAAAAAAGCAGGTACAGCAAACTAGCATGAGTGACACCGATTCTTGCAAGGCAATGGCTATCAAGATATGCTATGGTGCTGTTTCACACGCTAGGCAGAAAATGTGACATCTGAAGAAAGGATAGACATCTCACTCAACTATTCATGACACTGTGGTAGCAACTAACCACAAAACAGCACGACAGTTAAATCTAGAGACTCCCTAAAATACATAAGTACCCATTCACTTAATGCTGACTACTTAGCACAAACCAATCAAAATAACTAAAACTCAGAATGGGCAGGACAGCAGAGTATATCTGTGGCTTTATGTACCACCTCAGTCATCCACAACTGATATGTCACAGCTCTATACGCAGTCCCTAAACTGAGTACGAAGCTTTTCTTAGTGCACTCACTGTAATAATTTAAAGAGAATAGCTATCAATAAGGAGGACACAAAACAGATTGTCAAAAGAACTCAGTAATGGCATAAAATACCACTTTTGCATAAGAGCAATCAGAAATTCTCGGAGCAATTCTCCAGCTTCAGAGTTTCTCTGCGTATGGTCTTTGAAATCTTGTACCACAGGGACAATCAAGAGCCCACAAATACTAAACTTGTCTTGTAAGATAGAAACATAACTTTTTGTTTTAAATACCATGTTAATCTTTGAAAAGCGTTCAGGAATACATACCATTAACTTCAACAGGTCTCATGACAACATTTCTATGCTTAGCCATTTTTTTCCATTAAGAAGAAACAGCTGTTTGAAAGTACTGTAAATAAAAGTAGTACTTACACCATCTTCATCTTCAATGATATCTTTTCCAATGGAGGCTAATGTAGTCCACTTGCAGTTATTTGTTGCTCTGACAGCACATCTTTTATGTGCTTTAAACTTACACACTGCAATACACACATAAACATGTAAACTATGTTATTTGTTGTATTTCGGTGATACATATCTTAGAAAAATAAATATATTCCATAAAACAGCCAAGCACTTGTTACTTAGTGTTGCACACAAACTAACTAAAAGCAAATTCAGCTTATAATCACTCCAGTTTAAAATCAGTGAACTGGATTTAGGGGCAACAGATCCTGCATGCAGCCTTTGCAGTTTTTCATACACTCTTTGAAAGAGTTCAGCATTTGCAAACCTTCGGGGCTTGAGTATCTCTGCAACCTTACAGCTGAATGATTAGCCAGGCTAAGAGCATCTGCTAGAAAAATGGTTAGAAAACTCAGCAGCTGAGAAATACCGTTTTGTTTGCTTAGCTGTAGCCCATGTTAACTGTGTCCTCAAATTCACATCACTCCCCATTTTTCAAGTGCAATGCAATGTATAATATACCTCTAATATGCCTTTATGCTTTTGCATTTTCTATTCCTACAGTGACACAACTCAGATATCTGGTTTAAATTTACAGGATGCAATGGGAGAGTGTTTTAGAGATGAGTTTTGCTTCAGGAGCTCTGCTTCTTTGGTTAAAGTATCCCTTTTACACACTGTACTATGTTGGTTTTCCCAGACTCTGAGAAAGTGAAGGATTAGGTGATGATATATTTATTCAGGCAACTAGTGGTTACAGTATTTTCCGAGAGGTTACAGTAAGTGAGGAAGAGCCTGACTTCTTACAGGATTATTTATGAAAAAATGCAGTAATCATAATAATCAACACAGACGTCTAATACAGGCAATCTAATAACTATTTGTATTTTGTTCGATTTAATTAGTATTACTATTTAATTATACCACTCTAAACCAAGCAGACTGACGCATACAACTGTGGGTATTTCTGTTATTGAAAGTGCATGAGATCATTCTATTTGGAGTGCATTATATAAATTATTTTGGCAAAGATCATTAAAGGTTTATGAGAACTAGCCAGCAGACCAGAAATGGTAGTCTTTTTTTCGAACAAATATTTGACAGGAAACTATCAAAAGGTTTGGCTCATCGCTTGTCCGCCGTTAAAAACATTAAGCCATGGTAGAAAAGGTCTTGTGAATCATAAATTTCTCATTTTAATTCCACTGATCCATTGCCAGATCAATTTAAAAAGTGAACAGAAACTATGGAAGCAACATTTGACAGCCATTATCTGTATTCTGGGAGATGTGTGACAGCATGTGTTTAGTTCAAAGAAAGAAAAGGAAACAGAAAAAGGAGTATTGCTGCTTTACAGCAACTCCCCTGGTCATTTCAAAAAGCAGTGTTCACAGACTCAACGTGTGCAAATATCCCATATTCCTCAACTAACAGGATAGGCTCGCATTTTCAAAATAGCTCAGCATCATGTTGTTGTGAGTTTGCCAATGCAAGCTGGTTCCACATGTCTAAAAACTCAGCTGTCAGAGAAGCATAGAAACAGAAGCTGTATTTTCAAATGTGTTGGGCCTTGAGCAGTTTTGCCACTTGAATGTTTTGGAGAAGACATGCAATCAAATTCAGCCTTGAACTCAAAAATGATATGCATTTGTCTTTGCTGTGCAGATCAAAATAGAACACATCAAGAATGAGGGGCAGTAGAAAAATCCAAATGACTAAGGCATGCAAAAATAACAGAATTTTAAAATCCTCTTGACCTTCAAATAGATCTCAGTGCCCTGTATTCACCTTCTGCCCTCTCAGCCACAAAAGGATGTGAAGACCTGCAGCAAGCCACATTATGGACAATATTCTGGCAAGAGACAGCTAAAGTTCGCTTTGTGGGCACAATATAATTTAACAAATCTCAAACTAGACTTTCTGTAAGTCACCCCCTGCAGCCCCAATATCATCTAACAACAATTCAAATTATTTTGAGCATTGAACAAACATTACTAGAAACAACGATCTTAAGACACAAATGGAATTTTCCATCAAAACACACAGTGGAACAGAAAAGAGCGGTATAAGGGAAATTTTAAGTCAAATCTCAACCTTAGTTACCACTAGCCCCTAACGTCTTTTGTCTCAGATGATATTGGATTCCATTCACAAATTTGTCTGATATCTGAAATCTTTTGGAAATATGCAAACATGTTGCTAAGCCACTACTTTGCCAATGAAATTTAAATTATGAGAAAAGAAAAAAAAAAAAAAACAGCCAATCCAAATCTAGACTATTTGTAGAACATTATTTTAAATTTTAATTTCCTGTGTAAATGTTTCTAGCTGGAATATAAAGTTGATCTCTCTGAAAGCCAACCAACAGAATGACTTAATTAGCAAACAGTTGTCACAGTTACACCAACATCTGCTGTCAGAGAGTGATTAAATCTGCTGCTATTATTATCTATAATGGAGAAAAGTCAACATTATAGAATGTCATCAAATAAGCTCTTGCATTCAAAATATAGATCTTTGCTATAAAATACTTCTGCCTCAAAGGCCTTTCATTCTATCCACCCATCAATACGACTACGTTGGGGAAAAGACATTGAGTGTCCTGCCAACCTTACCACTCTAACACCTATTTTATGAGTACTGTCTTCTGCGTTCTTCAAAGAACAAGACACTGAGGCTGTTCTTTTCCAACTTTAAAGGCCAAATCCAAAGTTCTGAAACTGATCTGACGACCCCTGAGTTTACGTTGTCCAGATAGAAGGATTTGTCTTGGGGTATTCCAAGAAACCTGCTGTTTTGTTTCCAAGAATACTATCACACATAGGATTGACAAACCACAGTGAAAATGGAGTGACTTGAATGAAAACAGCAACCTAACTTCACTCCAATTTGCAGTCTATGCCTATGTTTTATAGGATAAAATTCAGTAGTTTCTTGGTAGCTTTTAGTATTTTCATTTCAGTAACTAAGTTGATTTATACTTCAGAGTGCTAAAAATACTTGTATTACAAAGATAAGGACTACAAAATCAAGTTAGTCATGCAACTTTAATTAGTTTCTGTATGCATGTGTGAAATCTTCAGTTACTTGATAATGCTCTTTTTGAGAAGAGGACCCTCATTGCCTCATGAATGGGTGGTTCTTGATAAGTATGCACCTGTGCCGTACTCTGATTCATAGTAATTTTCAACAGCTATTTGCCTCATTTACCAAAAGCTAGTGAAATACTGCTTTTTAGACACAAATATTCATTTCTTCCTGGTCTTTTTTTTTTTTTTTAATTATTGTGTTCAGCATGACAATTTTTGAAAAAATGCACCTTTGTTTTCTCTGTACTGGGCAAATGGGCAAATATGGGTTTGATTTAACACCCATTTTAACAAAGGGGTAAGTGAAGCATACAGAGATAAAGGACAATGTTGTCCACTAATTTGGGGTATCAAAAAGGCAACGAAGACCTGTTCATTCAATACTAGATATCTTGTATCAGTCTCTTCAAAATGCAGCTTCAGCTGAGTTCAGCAGTTATAGAACACTCAGCACTTCCATGATATAGGCCCCAGATTATCAATCTAGGTGCCCAGAAAACAAACAAGTAACTACGGATTTGATCAGAAATATCAGTTAAATGGTTTTCCCAGGATTGCAAAGGGGTACAGTGTGATACAAAGTCCCAGAACACAGTTTTCTATAGTCTAATTTAACTACAAACATCCTTTCTCTTCCAAGTGGCTTCACTCACTATTCATTCTCCAGTCTTTGAAAAAAATGTGACAAAAGTCCTGGAGACAATGAGTACCCAACCAATGTATGTGCAATGCCCTGGGCAATGGGTAAGAGGATGAGAGTTTTGTGTGAAAAAAAAAAAAAAAAAAAAAAAGCAGTTGTAATGAAAAAAGATCAAGTGCACAAAGTGCATTTGCTGAGACAATTTAACCCTAGTATTTTCTTATTGCTTGACTTTATGATCCTAAACTGTTCTTTCAACATTGTTTTGTCTGTGCAATTCATCACAGTAGAGAGCATCTCATTTAAACTGCAATTTCCATCTTATTAGGAATACTCAGTCATCAAGACTCAGTCATGATAACGAAAACACAACATAGAGAAATACATCTTCGAGAATAATCAAAAAGGCTGCATTCACTGTCAATGACTTGGATAGAAATGCAGTATTAATACAGAGAAATTGAGGCTAAAGAGCTTTGAAAGAGCTTCTGTAGATAGCAATCTGTAGATCTTTAGGATTCTTTGTCTAAATATTCAATATATCTCCATATTTCCTGACAACCTCTTGATTCCTGAGCATATAGCAAGCTAAATTCCGAATAAGAGAAATATCTGAGGAGCATAAAGAACAAAAGCCTTACTTTATTCAGCTTGCTTGTGAAAATTTCCAAAGCAAGATAAAAATATGTAATTTCTCTGTCCTACTAAAGACTGTGGATGAATGTAGGGGAGATCATTCCTTTAGAGTTAGCTAGAGGAAAATCTTCATTTATCAACACCACACACAAAAACCACTTAAAAAGTACATTATCTTTTGAGAAGACACAGAAGAAGAAACCAGTGGGGGGAATAGCACTGCACAATTGCATACAATTAACTTTTTTAAAAGTCAACTGCTTTTTGAGCAGTAAAAAGAATGCAGCATGGTTTGATATGTATTTATGCCTTCATTTTGACATTTCATATTGATTCTTTGACTTCTAAAGAGATGCAAGTTCACACTATAGTCTTTCCCCTAGTAAAGGCATTAACATGCCCCCTTTTCCAACACTAGCTTTCACAAAACTTACAGAAGTATCCTCAGGGTGCCTGTATTTAATTTGGTCAACCTTTGCCAAAGGTTACTGGCAGAGAAGAGGCCCCCAAAAAGAAGGCACCCAGCTTACTCTCAAAATAAATGAGGCTCGTGCTATCAGGCTAAAAAAACTGTTGTGTAGTACTATTGGAGACCAGCAGGTCTAAGAGAATAAAATATTACGAGTGATCTTCTAAAGTATTGTGAGCTGCAGAATGTCAGCAAAGGGATTTATTTTTATTTTTGCCTACAGCTAGCAGTCCAGAATCAGACCACAAAGAGTACAAAGGCTCTAAGCTACTTTCAAGATAACTTGGTGTGCCAGTAACCCAAACCACTGAAAGGAGGAAGAGTTCCAATATCTCCTGAGAAGAAGCCTCTCATGCTGCTTAATACATGAGATAATAGAGAAGCTTGGGATCAACGACCACACAAATAATTGAATTTAGTATAGATATAAATGGATTCCCAGAGTAAAGCAGCACTAGAGGCTTCAGATGTCAGGCATGAATATTTAAACATTTTTTTTAAAGCTGCAATGAGAAAAAGTAGAACAGAACATGTCTGGGGAATGTGAAGACTCCATACCTACACTGCATCATCTCTTAAAACAGTATATATTGCTAACTCAGGGTAAGTCAAAAAATAGATGGTAAAATGCATTAGAAGTGCAAATGACAGAAGCAAGTAAATATGAACCCAGTCACATAAGAATTTCAGAGAAAGAACTTGTATCAAACCAATATACACTTTTTACATGAAGAAATTCAGGATGGTTACTGTGGCTTTTACAGAATGGCGGAAGAAGTAAGAGTATTTCAATACAAAAGTCAACCTGCAACTGGTTTAGATTAGATGCATAATTAAGGCACTCCTTTTATTTTTTTAAAAATACTGAAAAGAAAAGAAAAGAAAAGAAAAGAAAAGAAAAGAAAAGAAAAGAAAAGAAAAGAAAAGAAAAGAAAAGAAAAGAGAAAATACGTGTAAGCTAGCAGCTAAAGAGTAAGAGGAGGCGAACTTCTTTACAGGTAAATGAACATCATAATATCTACGTTTAAACCAATCCAGGTCATATATGTTTATGAAACTGTGACAGAGGAAGCTAATCCTGTCTACCATTAATAGTAATTTGTAAAAAAAAAAAATGGTGAAAGATCAATTGGCACCAGAGACGTGGATAAAAGTAGCATTAGTTTATAATAAATTATGCAGGAAGTTGACAAAGTCCAAATCTGGAAATTAAGGAAACTACCTTCATGTAAATTTAACGCCAACTCCTTGAAAATTAAAACCTTACTTAGAAGCACTGCAACCATACCTAGAAGGAAAAGAGCTTTTCCTTTCCTTTGCCTGAGCAAATATAACTGTATTTGAACATAGATGCAATAAAACTGCATTTTAGTTAAGCACATGACACTTCCATCTGCCAATATCAGGCACTGAAAATACCGTGTCCAAGTGACTTATACACAGTGGAAAACATATACCAGAGAAGTTGGATGTAAATATGCTACCTTAATTCCTATGAAGTGGGTTTGCCCTGTTCCTTGACAATTGCACTATTAGCTACTTTAAAAGCACAGGTAATACAGGACGGTGAGTTAATGCCTCTTTTGCAGGACTTCCTTAATACACATTATCATACACAGACCTTCAGCATCATAACAGCATTGATAAGAGAAATGCATTTGCAGTTGGGTAACATGCATCCAGAACTGAAGTCTTGAATGGTGTCAGTAAAAGTAACTCTTATCTGGACAGTTAGCTATTTTGTAATTAAATATTTCATACATAAGCAATAAAGTGATACCTGTGTCTAAATTTCTTATATATCATAAGGTCACAATAAGACTTTTCTTCTTTATTCTAACACAAGCAGACTTGTTACTGCTTTTTCACAGAACTCACACTAGAAAATACATAAGCTGCTTCAGGTTTATCACAAATATTTATTTGCAAAAGATCATTTCTCCAGATAAGCTAAATGCTGAAGTTTTAGACGTCTCCTTTTTGTTTCTGATGGATTTCATCTGTTTTTTTCATCCATCCAAATGCAAAGGCATTTAAATCCCCATTCCCTCAATGAATGACAGAATCTTTAAAGCAAGAAAACTCTCAGCAGCAAAGTGTTAATAATTTTTATAGACTTGGGGCAGAAAGTATCAGTATGACTTCTTTTTTTCTGAGGAATGCTGATTCTGCAAACAAGTAAGACTATTTTGTTACGCATCTGCATTTTTCAAGTACATATCAAAGAAATCCTGTCTTTCCTTGCAAGCCCTCCACTCCGGCAAGCACATTCCAAACCTAGTAGCTGCTTCAGAATGAAACATTTTTACTGAACTGAGTTAGAAAAAGGCACCCAGAGCACGAAGAAGGCGAGCCATATCATTAGCAGTCACTCTCTCCAAGAGAAAGCCACTCACGTGAACAGATTTCTCCCTTCAGGCTTTTTTCCTTACTCATTATTTTCAGAATCATTACTTGCCTTAAACTGTCAGTAATTTATACACAGCATTATAAACAGGGGGAAGAAAGCGTTTATTTTACCTTCACAAGACAGGCCGTGAGAAGTGACTCCAGAGAGGCTCTCTCTACACACGTTACAGAAGGTAGGTCGGGCATGGGAGCAGGCGTACCAGTTATGCATCCCTGAGAAATGTTCCACATTAAACTGTGCGGTCTAGTAAAGGAGAAGTTAAGACAAATTTGCAAGTACAGAACACAGCTACGGTGACTGAAATTACCTATGGTTCCACATTACAGGGGGACAGTGCAATGTTCATGAAAAGCATTTTCAAAAGGATACTCAGCTTGCTTTCCCTCCAAACTTCTAAACAAAAGTATCATAAAAAGCTTTCATTCTGCTAGTAAAGCTCTTAACATGAAGCTTCATTCTGATATCAAATACGCTTTTCACACTTAAAAGGGTGGACTACTCTAGTTCTGTGTCCTGTAGCTTGATCTGTTGAGCTAGAACAGGTTGCACCAACAGGGTTATCAACTTACCTCATAGTGTTCCCTGGACTGTACGGACTTTAAAGAGCTTATCCAGTCCTCCATTTCTTTTCTGTTCTCAGCACACAATATTAGCCTCCTAAATGGAGTGATTATCTGGAAAAGATTTGCACTCTGATGATTCCAAATAGTAAAGCTCATGATAGAATACAGTATTTAATGTAAACTGTGAGATGAAGCTAAAGGAAAAAACATCCTAGACCACAAGTTATTCAATGTTTAAAAGTAACATTTTCTTTAATACACTACCAACAATGAAAAAGTTTGCTTTTCCTTCTGCAGTTCCCAAGATTCAAATTGGGCTTCAATACAGTTTTTTACAATGTACATTGATTATGCCTCCTTCACGGCTCTTTGTTGATGCACTAAGGCTTAAATACTCAAGCAGAAGACACTGAAACCAGTAAAAGAAATGTTCTAGAAATTACTAATTTGCTATGATTGCAATCCTAGTTCATAACAGCATTATAGCAACCGCAAGATCCATTCAAATTACTATAAACAAACAAACAAAAACCTCCAAGTCTTAAAAACTACAAAAGCTTTCACCATATTTCTCTAACTTATATATTGACATTACATTTACAGAGTTTTACACATATATACATTTAAACACGAACTTTCTGTATAAAGTCTCAGTCTAGGAACACAAACAAATCTTTATAGGAAGACATGGAAAACAAAAGTAAACAGCTGAAAACAAATCCTACAGTCCTTCTAGAGCAGCTGAAGGAATTCCTGAAGCAAGTTGATGCTGAGGAGTTTTCAGTGGTCTGGATTTAGATTCTAGAAATCTGAAAATGCTTTACCTAGGAGGTTCAGAGAGTGGACGCTGTTTCCCCCTTTCCCTCACTAGTAGAAAAATAATTAAAATAACAGTAAAGCACCAGAAACTATCAGCTAACTCCCACTGAAATTATTTTGAGCAATGCACTAAAATAGATGAAGCAGTTACTTTCACAGCAAAGAATTTAAAACAAAATAACTACAAGAAATTACAGGGAAATTATTTGTGATTTTTTTTGGAGGAAGTCTGAAAAAAATAAAATTAAATCTTTATCACTCATATATAAATCCATTGCATTGCATGTACCACCCACACCTGCTTATTGCTTAAATAAAACAAAGAAAGGACCAAGAAAGGACCACCAAAAAACATCAGCTCTGAATATTTTTTAAATGCTACAGGCTAGATATTAAAACATTTGCACAATATTAGTAAGCACTTATCTACATCTGCATTTACTTACCTAGTCTCTGCTGTAAATAGTCTCTAGCCTTGATTTGTCCTACCCGCTTCTTCATTAAACTGAGCTGCACTTTAACATATCTCAGAGGCAACGTAACTGAAGTGCAGCAAGCTGCAAGTCACATGGAGGAGAGGCAAAAACCCTTTGGGCTTGCCTTTCTTTTTTTTTTTTTTTTTTTTGATGTACGCACTTCACATCGAAGTGAATAGTTTCTCTGTTTTCTATTTCCCTCAATCATGCTTAAGCTTTTTAATAAGGTTTATTAGTAGCTATCCATGACTCTTCCTAAAGAACAGTTAATGCAAAGAGCAATGCTTCTCTCATTAGTTTGGAGCCAAACAGACGCTTTATTACTTCAAAATGTTTTTCTAGGCCAGGTCATCAAATGAAGCCCAGAAAAGCCATTAAATCATAATATAACCCTGGCTCCAACAACAATCAGCATTCTGCAGGAATTTCCAGGTTTCAGTAGACTCAGAAATCTTATTTGCACAAAAACACCCAACCAGATTATTTCCTATTAGCTAGCATGACATTATAACATGGATTAAGTAAGGGCAAAGTCCACCCAAAATCCTGCACTTCACGTCTGTCCTTCCTCCCTGCTCATTACTGATTCTAACCTGTAACGAGATGCTGTGAAATGCCACTAAGCAACAACTGCCGCATTTACTGCTGAAGACTCTTAGAAATCTTGATCTTGATAAATGTAACATTTATTTTTATTACTCATTTCTTTAATATTACCAACCACAGAAATCCCCTGCCCATTCTCTCACTCTCCCCTCCCAAAATCAAGACCTTGGGTTGTTACCTATGCTGAATTATCTAGTGCCAGCTGAGATGCCCTTTGGTAATCCAAGGCATCTGCACAGGGCTGGTAGACACAATAGAGGGCCATAGCACCTAGAGAAGTAGGTATGAAAAAGGCAGGTGGGACACCCAAGGGCATCCCTAAAGGTCCTACACACAAATGTACAGGCAACCAAATCATGTCACCAAACACTGCTAACTAATGCATACAAACATACCAGAAATTCCTATATCCCATTATATATATATATATAATATTATATTATATATTATAATATTATAATATTAATGGGAGCGGGCCCATTATATATATAATAATACATATATATAATATTATGTTATCTGTTGAGAGTATTTCAGCAGCCTAAGAGTTAAATTATATACTGATGATGGCACGAATGTAGGATTACTTATCAGTGCTATAAAAATAAAAATGAAATTTGGAAGATACATTTCTGTAAATATACAGCATCTATATAATTGATGATTAATCTACATATTCCCTTTAAATTACATGTTTCTAACAACTTCAAGAAGGAATATGATACATAAAAGAAGACAAAATGCATTATATGCAAAAATACTGATAATTCCAAGGGGGAGGGGAGAGAGAGAAAGAATCTAAGCAGTCCATTTAGGTTTTCATCCATTTCAGACTCTACAAAATCATGGAGAAGATGTATTATTAGATAGTTCATGTAACATAAGAACTCAGGGAATCAAGGAACTGATTATCAAACAAAAAGAAGTGTTTTTTATCTAAATGTAACACATCATTAAGATTTGAAAGTATTCCCAAAGGCTGCTTAGAAGACCAAAAGTATAAATGTCTAAGAAGGTATTTGACAAATTCATCAAGAACAGATGCATCATATACTGTAAAACAGTATCCCAAACCTTCAGCTTAGGAAGTCCTTAAAGTCCAACAGCTACTGAATATTATGAAATTATGCAAGAGGAAGAATCACTATACATGTCCTATGTCCTAAACTCCTTTCATGAATATCTGCTACTGCTGCTATATGACTCCAATTCAGCATACATTTATGAGCTTTACAGTAACTCAGTATAGCTGTTCTTGGTTGTCCTAAACTGAGAATAATTTCCTTGATCATCTTATCTGTGTTTACACAAAAGGCAGGCTTTCTGTGCGAGCCTCATGAAGTTCAACAAGGCCAAGTGCAAGGTGCTGCATATGGGTCAGGACAATCCCAAGCCCAAATACAGGCTGGGCAGAGAATGGATTGAGAGCAGCCCTGAGGACCTGGGGGTGTTGGCTGATGAGAAGCTCACCATGAGCTGGCAATGTGCACCTGTAGCCCGAAAAGCCAGCCGTATCCTGCGCTGCACCAAAACAGCGTGGCCAGCAGGTTGAGGGAGGTGATTGTCCCCCTTTGCTCTGCTCTCGTGAGACCCCATCTGGAGCACTGTGTTCAGCTCTGGGGCCCCTGGCACAAGAAGGATGTGGACCTATTAGAGCGAGTCCAGAGGAGGGTCATGAAGATGATCAGAGGGCAAGAGGTAATGACCTTAAACTACAAAAGGGTAGGTTTAGATTAGATATGAGGAAGAAATTCTTCACTCAGAGAGTGGTGAGACCCTGGCACAGGTTGCCCAGAGAAGCTGTGGCTGCCCCATCCCTGGAGGTGTTCAAGGCCAGGCTGGATCGGGCTTTGGGCAACCTGGTCTGGTGGGAGGTGTCCGTGCTCAGGGCAGGGGGTTTGGAACTGGGTGATCTTTAAGGTCCCTTCCAACCCAAACCATTCTGTGATTCTTATTAATGCTCACAGAATGTTATGATAAATTAACCTCAGTGATATGTTTAGAGTGCATTTATTAAAGACAGTTAAACTTGCAAGCAGATATGATCAAAATTTAAATGCTTTTAATTGTCCTTAGAACTAATTTCTAACCATGTAAATTGGATTTTGCTCGTTATCTCATCTCATTGCATGTACCCATATTCAGATTCTTGTAGTCAGTATCTTTTCTTCTATTACATATCTCATTTTTTTTCCTTTATTACTGCTCACTGCCCCAAATATGACTATTTATATATCACTCTGAATATGCTAAACTCTCAATAGACAAGAAGAAATCATAAAATGCAATGACAAAGAAGTATCACAGGAACC
The DNA here is from genome assembly GCF_013377495.2 of Cygnus atratus. Lineage (NCBI taxonomy): Eukaryota > Metazoa > Chordata > Aves > Anseriformes > Anatidae > Cygnus > Cygnus atratus. Next base: position 177,033,973 of record NC_066362.1, on the reverse strand, counting down.
ACTGGAAGACCACTGAGGGAACATAAGAATGAGAAAATTCTTAAATCTTAGGGGGAGTCAGGTGCTAATGGTTCACACGCTGACAAAGCAGCAGACAAATCTAAAAGGACGAAGCAGCAGACAAAAGGCCTTAAAAATAAATAAATCAAGCAGATTTAATTTAGAAGATTAAGTTGCACTGAAAATTTTCACCCTTGCCAAGTAGCCAGGAAGAAGTCATTGCTGATTTTGGAAGAGTGAGATACCAAAGCCAGATACTGCAGTATATTGGAAAGTAATGAAATTGAGGTAGTGGGAATAAAAAACACTTTTAACGCAGTAGGGATAGAGAGAACATGCACAGTCTCAAAAGTCAATGGGAAACAATGCAAATCCTAAAACATCAGAGAGAATAAAAAATGTCTGAATAGCAAGAAAGGTGGTCCACTGTTGCAATAATGTTCCTGTCATGTTCAGGAAAATAACGGGCTTTTTCAGTGGGGGAATGAAGGAGAGAAGAGGACATTTTTCGGTCTGTCACAATACAACGTCTTGCCATAAACTGGGATTTTCACACATGTTGAAACTAAAATAATCTGGTTCTAAAAAAATATAAATACTTGTATACATATACATATACAGATGTACATCCAGAAATTATTTTGATGAAAACGACAGAGTCAAGTTTTGGGCCACTACTGCAATTTTTATTTCAAAGAGCACTTATTAGGAAAAAGCTTAAAACCTTGAAGAGAAATAAAATTACCATTAATTTCACTGCAAATTTGAAAGCAACTTTTGCTTTCATGGGGGCTAACTTTACCAACAACATTCTATATAAATATAAACCCATTGGGTTGAAGGCATAACTTTTAAAATTAAATCATTAAGAACCAAAGTTCAGTTAGAGCACATTTTCTAGATGTCAACATTTTATCACATCAGCAGTATTTCAGAAGATACAGGTCCTACAGTTTGGTGGCTAAAGTTCACGGTTCCTTTATGTGGAAGTCCTGTGCACTACAAAGGGTGTTGATTTAGTCAGGTTACAGGCTGGCAATGTGATGAATTCATTCTCTTTACTGCAATACAGGAACAAAGATGCTGCCATAAACATCTCCCTTGCACATTTACGAGGTAAAATACTTAATCTGTCTTCCAAACAATCACTGTTCATCTTACCAGCAAGTCAAAGCAAGGTAAATCAAAAATAAATTAATGCCAGGGTATTTCAACTAAGCAGTCTTTTATAGACAACAGCAGTTATTGATAGGTACTTCAACTAATATAAATATTATGCGCTGTCTCGAATACTTATACATTATCAAAAAGAAAACAGCAGCGTAAAATTGCAAAATCAATGCTGTCAACAATACAGTAAAATGGTGGCTTCTTTGTGGATGTTCTGGAATACACCTTTTCTGCTTCCCTTCTCATTGTAACTACATCAAAACCAAATTCTTATGGTTTTTGTGCACACATGAACGTCCCTAAAACCACAATTCACCATTAAAAACTGCATTAATTATTTGGAAAAAAAAAGATATTTCACAGCAATATTGTAATTTGCTATCAAAAACAAAGCCAAAACATCAATTCAAAGAAAAATGCACACACTACATTTGCTAATCAAGAAAATAATGGTCTGCATTCAGCAGCAATAGAGCAGCTATTGTAAAGCACCCCACTTCCTGCAACATGATATTTGCATTAAAGTAACTTGTGCTGCTCTGAACTATTATCAGGCATTAGACTAATAGCACTTAGTATGACAGATCTTGAATTGGCTTAGTAATGTAGAAACATCACTTAGAAGCGGGTGGGGAAATGGTTTTCCTGTTCTTTGAACAGATATTTTTAAAATATCTTTCTGGAACAAATGAAGAGAGGGCAATATAACAAGAGAGCACTCCCCACCTTTCCTGTTAGGGACAGCACCTAACATCTGGGGCGTGTACATAAGAGAATCAATGCTTTGTAACTTATCTGTCCTGTAAGAAGTTGGGGAGTGAGTTCTGGCAAATAATACTGTGGCAGGATAGCAGTCCTCCCTTGCTATCTGTTTGCCCCTTCATTTTCTTGTCCTCATGGAAATGAGGACCCCACCACATTCACAAGGACCTTGGAGGATGGATGAATGCATCTTTGTCATAGACATGGGTGTAGGCTGCTTGGGTCATTGATGCATATGAATCTACCTGAACCTGTCTGCAAAAATCACAAAGATTAACAGTTGGGTACTTTTATTTTTTTTGTGTTAAGAATACTAAATAAATTATACAGAGCTATCACTACCAAACATGTAACTAGTGCTTTACAGTGAATAGTCAGTATTATTTTTCAAGACAAGCCAGACAAAAGTATAAATTACCACACAGAGGGAGTTGAGAACTTAAAAGCAAGGTGAGTAATAAATGGCTATTGTATTTGCCTGAGAACAATACAGAATTTATTATCAGACCAATTAGTTCTGTCTACTCCACTAAAATGTTGCTTCCCTCTTTTTGCTGGCATTCTCCCATTTCACTGTTGCCATTCTCACAAGTAACAAAACAATGTGTGTTTTTGGCCCCCATGGTAAGAATTTTGATTCTTAGGAGAGGGAAGGAAAGGTCCCATGATGCATATCCCACACCAGCACACCAGGACAAATGGGCTGAACTAAAAGGCAGGACCCACGTACAAGGTCTGCACTGATTTCACTTTGCAGTCGAATCCAGGCCAGGCAACTTAGGTGTCTTTGGTGGACCACATCCCTAGCAAAAATGAAGGAGCATCTCCCAGAATATGAAGGACAAGAAGATGACACAGAGTCACCTTCAGCATGTATTCACCAACAGGAAGTCATGCTTGACCAACCTGATAACCTTCTATGATGAAATGACTGTCTAAGGTGGATGAAGGGAAAGAGGTGGATATTACTTAACTTCAGTAAGGCTTTCAGCACTATCCCATAAGCTCCTCATATAAAAATTGATGCAGTATGGGCTGGATGAGGGCACAATAAGGTAGATTGAAAACTAGCTCCCAGAGAGAGTTGTGGTCTATGTCACAAAGTTTAATTGGAGGCCAGTAACTAGCAGTGCACCCCAGGGGTCAATAGTCAGGTCCAGTCCTGTTCACCATCTTCATTCATGATCTAGACCATGGGGCAGCGTACCCTCAGCAAGTCTGCAGATGACACAAAACTGGGGGGAGTAGTGCATACAGCAAAAGGTAGAGCTGCTATCCAGAGGCACCTCGAAGGGGGAAGAGAAATGGGCTGACAGGAACCTCATGGACAAGAAGCGCATTGTTCTGTACCTTGGGAGAAATAATCCCAGGCATCAGCAAATGCTGCGGGCAGTCCATTTGTAAAAGAGCTTTGCAGAAAAGGAACAGGAGTCAATGACATGTCCTTGTGGCAAAGGTGTCCAGCAGTATCCTGGACTGTGTTAGACAAACTATTGCCAGCAGGGAGGTGATCCTTCCCATCTACTCAGCACTGGTGAGGCCACACCTGGAGTACTGGGTCCAGTCCTGGGTACTCCAGTACAAGAGAGACACAAACATGCTGTAGAGAATCCAACAAAGGGCCACCAAGATGATCAGAGGGATGGAGCACCTCTCCTATGAAGAGAGGCTGAGAGAGCTGGGAGTGCTCAGCCTAGAGAAGAGGAGGCTTGGGGGGGATCTTATCAATGTCTGAATGAGGGTGCAGAGAAGACGGAGCCAGGCTTTTTTCAGTGGTGCCCCATGACAGGATAAGATGCGGTAGGCACAAACTGAAACACAAAAGGCTCCATCTGAACATCAGCAAACACTTCTGTTTTTTACTCTGCAGGTGCATGAGCACAGGTCCAGGTTGCTCAGAGAGGTTGAGGAGTCTCCCTCTTTGAAAATATTCAAAAGCCACTTGTACGCTGTCCTGGACAGCCAGCTCTAGATGGCCCTGCTTGAGTAGCAGGGTTGGCCCAGGTGATTTCCTTCCAACCTCAGCTCTGCTGTCATTCTGTGAAAACAGAATCCAGGTAAATCAAGAAATCCAGCTACAACATGTCCTGTCGGGAACAATAAAACAGATGCACAAAGTAACCAGCAAAGATGAGTTTGTCAGAAACCAACAGTTTCTCTGTTTTGACCTCATGTATCCAACATAAACCAACTGTAAAAATAAAAATATCATTCCTTCAGAAGTACAAGCTTATAGCAAGACATTTACAAGAACCAGCGTAGGAAAGCGTCATCAATTTGGACTGGAGAATCAGAAATTTATCTTAAATCAGTACTTAAATATAGTAAAAACAACCAACCATTCTTGTAAACGTAAACTGGAAACTGCTATATATAGTTCAAGGCCTGCAAGTTCTTTGAAGTTTTTACATAAAATGTTGTTAAGTCACTTCGCAGGGCTGTGCTCTTAGTGCCTGCCTCACAAGCTCATTACATGTCTAGCAGATGGGACGGCTTCAGTGCTTCAAGGAAGACATTTAGTTATATATTTAATGGCATTAGGTGTAAAGTTAGATAAAATAGAACAGCAGCTGACTGTTTTCTTCTGTAACAACAGACTCCTGTTTAAACATAATCCAGCTGCTTGAAGTTAAGGATCCTTGCTCACTTGAAGCAGGAAATTTATTCAAAGCTTACGCCAACAGCACTGTTTATAAAATTGTTTTGTATACAGGAACTGCACTGAGGGATACTTTTTAAGGTTTATCCAGGTATTTCAACTACTTTTAAAGCAAGAACAGAAAGAAACAACAGAGAACAGCAAAGCTCAAAACTGCAGGAAGAATGTAATCTGGCAATCCTCTTTCGCTAATTCATAGAACAGTGCTTGTACTCCAAATATCCCAGTGGTTCCATTGGTGCCATGCTATGAGTTCAGAGCAGTAAGTAAAAGATTTATTTATTTACTTATATGCAAGTCTACCTATTGTGTTTCACCAATTAGATAAACTCTTTGAAAACTAAAGGAAGAAAAAGAAACTTGCATTTTCTGTGACTTATTTTTTAAAACTTTCTGCTTAAGCTCAAAACTGCGGAAAGCTCCAGGTAAATGTAACCAGAACCAAAATATACAATATAGCCCAGAACATTGACATTTGAACGATCCCATTTTTTTCCTCTTCTGAAAACTGTTCAGCTTTCTTGTAATAGCTCAATCCCAAGTGATTTATCTACGGATTTTAGCCTCACAACTGAAAGGCTTTATTGCTTTTTCATAATGAAACTTAAAGCTTCAGTGTCTCCAGACACTCTAGGGAAAGGGAGACAGTGCATCATTCAGAGATAAGGAGCTTAAAACTTGAAAGCCACACCCAAAGCTACCCAAAGAGCTCTCAGCGTCATTACCTTTTCTTGTCACTGTCAGAGGGCAGGGGAAAATGGGCAAACGCTAAATGGAGGAAAAAACCTAAGTGCATCACAACTGCAAACTAATTGCTTTTGTCTCTCCTTTTTTTTTCCAGCATAATTAATTTGCTATTTCAGTTTTGTTTTGTTTCTAAGCTGCCTGTATATAGAAAAAAAATGGACAAGAAAATTGAACAAAATGGAATAAAAAGCACTTTCCCTTTGTTTCTGTGGTTTGGGTATTGCTCCGGCTAGGAGTAGCAAAAAGCCGACACCATTTAGAGGCTAATCAGTATCTGTATGAAGCAGCAGATAGCTCACAACTAGGGAAAAGCTAAATACATCCAAATAGTTAGCTACCCATTCAAAGCTGAGTCACATTGGTGAGGCTAGGAGAGAACTTGATCTGTTTCCAGCCATACTGCACCTTCCTAAGATATCGAGAGGACCTGATAACTTCAAGGATGTTACTCCAGGACCTCTGTCCACCTTGTACATGACTGCAAATAGGCACATGGGCAACGTCTGGATATGCCATCCCTGGACCTTGAAACTGTGGCATGCACTGCCCCTTGTGAGAAAACCAAAGCCAGAATTTGAAAAGCAATGTTTCTGGGAGTGGTATTCAGCTCACAGATAAGACACTTTAAGTAAAGACATCTACAAATGCATCTGAACTCCCACCATCCCCAGTATGTGCTGGGTAGAGCCATGTTCATACTGAACTTGAACTCAAAGGAAATTTAAGTGTATCCAAACCCAGGAAATTATTACACAACTAAAGGATAAATCTGATGTAAAGTATGCTGAGAGGAAACCTAAGGATAGCACCACACACAGTATATAGCACTTTACTGTTCTTTATTTTTTTCCTTCATGCAGATAATTTCATAATACCATGTCATTAATCTCCCAGGCTAAGAACAAGGCAATGATATTGAATTGTTTCATCTGTCACCCTACAAAACAGTGAGGACAGCTACTCTAAATCTCAGCTGTATGACAGAAAACGAGGTCTGTCTGAAACAGGCAATGCCAACACCTGTGGGATGCCAGTGGGAAAAACAAGTCCCATCATCGGAAGTGTTCAAAGTCAGGTTGGATGTGGCTTTAAACAACCTGATCTAGTGAAAGATGTCCCTGCTCATGGCAGGGGAGCTGGACTGGATGATCTTAAAGGTCCCTAACAACCCAAACAATTCTGTGATCCTATGATTATAAGGCTGTGAAGCAACTGTACTTTCTGGGCAGGCTGTGGAGCAGTAAGCACCTCAAGAAAAAATTTTGCTTCACAGTAGCTGAAACCAGGGGAAACCACCCGAAGTCTGGAAGAAGCCAAAGTCAGTCAGACCCAGGAGTGTCCCAAAACAGGAGCAGCAAGTTGATTTCACCAAACTACAGAAAAAAGAAGGAAAGTAAAGGAGAAACAGCAGAAAGCCCAGGAAAGGTCAACACACCTTTTAGGCCAGCAGAAACTGCCTAAAGAAAAAAATGACCGAGGTCAACATCTCGTATGTTCATTGAGAGTAAACTACAGCAAAATGGATTTTGTAAGCAGGCAGGACAGCATCAGAGAAATCCACTGGCATCCGTAAGCACTTCGGCACTTTATAAATAAAGCTAAAGAACCTGAACTTTGGGCTAGTCATTTTCAACAATTGTCAATACTAAAATTGAATTGGTGTTAGATTATCCAAATAGGAAAAAAATAGTATCAGGATAATTATTCCCAGCTTTGAGACTATCTCTGATTTCCAAAAAGACAGAAGTCTACAGTGTTCAAACCTAAAGAAAAGATGAAATGTTTAAAACTCCTCTGGGAAAATGCTGTTCTCATTTCCTCTTGATGTGGCTTGGGGAAAGTTAAGTATTTCTCCTATTCCCTGAAGAATTCCCTGAAGTTCCCATAGCCCCTGAAGAAAAGCCTCAGCTGGAACTCAGAAAAAAATCTGGGTGGCAAGAAAGGAAGCAAAGTGTGTCCAAGTCTCTAAGAAATTCACACCATCTACCCCGACACACTGCAAAGGTCTGGCAACACATTCTGTTTTAAAAGCCCATAGTTAATATTAAAATTTAATTTTCTAAAATCAATTAGAAGCAGCTAATCTCAACAATGAGCACAGAACTAAGTGACATCAGAAGAAGCAGTGCTGAAATAAACTGCTAAAAAGCAATGTGCCTTCAGGTCTAATTGTAATTTTCAACTTGAAATTCTGCTGAATGGCATGAATTTTTAGTACAACTGGGCAATCTCCCATTAAAACCAGTAAGTGTACAGTAGGATTCAAAGACAAGCAGAACTGTTTTGTGCTTTAAACTGGTTCCGCACAAATTATATACTGCTAAACTTTAAATCCATAGCTAAGATGTAAGATCCACTACAGCCAAAAACATAGATAGGAAACACTTTAAGCAGTACAGTTGCTGCAATGGAGTATATGGTCTCACAAATCTATAAAAAGGAGCTAACTATCTCAAACTAATTGGTGAAAGAAAATATAATCAGCAAATATACATGTTTAGCTTTTCAAAGTCTACCCATATGTACAGCAAATCAAGGGAATCACAGCCAGCTGGATAAATATATTTTCTTTAAAAACTTGTTATATAGAACCCTCTGCTTTCAAGTCAAAATGAATTGATAAATCTGACCAAAACAAGTGGAATTGGGGGAAAAAATCTTCAACTTTTTGGGACAAAATTGTGTTCAGGTTCTAACTTTAATGAAATACCATATGTGTTTGGTTTTTTTCCCCTTTTTTAAATAGGGAAAAATGTTTTGAAACAAAACTTATTGCCTTTAAGTTGAAATAAATTATTTCTGCTCAAAAAAGTTCAAACATCAGGTTGACCCATAATGGTTTTCAGTTCAGTCATTGAACCAAGAAGACTAATTATTTTCATGACCCAATCATGAGATGAGATGACAAGCTAATTGAGAGATGTTTAAAGATAAAAAGGAGTAATAGGTATTTTTAACATGGCAAAAAAATAACAGATAATAAACACCTTATTATTTTGTCACAAAATTTTGTGATGAAATTCTTACAGTAGAAAAGGAGTGTAAAGTAGTGTGGTGATATGGAAATGTTTACAGACAAAAAATTATCTGTAATAATAATTATTACAATGCATACAGCCAAGCAAGGTATTAAACAGACAGTACATTGGCTTAAAAAAAAAATCATTAAAAACTGAGACACACATACCAGAGGGGAAAAAAAACAAACAACAATACACGGAAACAGAAAAATAAGTATTTATGAATCACAGACAGCACCAAATTAACAGGAAAAGGACCTTGGTTTTGTCACACAGGATAAAAAATGCATAATGTGTGGCTGCTGCAGAAAACAGGCAAAACATGGAATCCACAAAGAATGCTAAAGGCTGTAACTTAGAAAATATTCTCAAACCGAAATGTCTTTGACTTGTGTTCACTTGGAAACCTTAGTGTAAAACCGGTCCACTTCCATGAAAATACTGCAGAAAAAGAGCTCGAAGAACAACAAGAATGGATAAGAGTACAGAAGAATATTTACAAAGAATATTTACATCAGAAAACAGGCAAATGAAAAGGAGGCAATAACAAAGATAAAATAAAGAACAGTTTATGGGTTTCTGCTGCCTTTCCCTCATCGTACTAGGTGAGAATTCTTAAAACCCCACTTCCTATCTAAGGAAATATTTTTCCACAGAATAAATGGACTCCCATATGATGTATAGCATCACTAAAACCAAAAAAATCAGCAAAAAAATGATATTAGACATTTCTGCAAGCATATCCAGAGTCACAGTAATCAATGTTATTGGCTGGAATACAAAGTCTCATTTCCAGCCAGTTTCCAATTACTAAGAACTGCAGCAGGCTTTCCAGGACAGCAGATCTGCCCACTGCAGCTCCTGCCCTCTCAAGATGACCATTCTCAGAAGCTGCATATTCAACAAAAAAGATTAGATTCGGAAGGCTGAAAGTCAGAGTCTACATTTTTGGTTGTCTGGATGACAAAGCTCCTATCACAGCTACAGGAGATTTAGTTAATCATCAGTGGAGTCTATAATGAATAGAGTAAATGCAGGAATCTACTTTAAATAGATATCAATCTTATCCTAGATACCTATATTTAGGGGTCTCTAAACCCATCACTGAATCCCAAACTGAAGTTAGGGCAATCTGAATCTCTATCCTGAGTAACATTGAGTACACTAGTTCCCATGTTCCTACAGGACACCTTCCAGAACAATAGTGAAATTGTTTCTTCTGTTACTCTCAGACACAATTAGATAAGATTTTATCTAGTCAGAATTTTCCCTTTTCTGAATATAAGAAAGTATGAAAGAAAGAAGATATAAGTAAGAAATTGAGTGTCCATGGCTTTTTGTAAAGTCTTAAATGGACTAGAAGTTGGCCTAACCTAAACTAAAGGTCTAACGGCAGCTATACAAAATAATACCTCAAAGCCAGAAATCCTACCTTGAAATTACTCTCTCTTCATATTTATCACAGAAGAGCATATCTGAATTATGTATTTTCAACACCAATTTGGATGGACTAACTACAGGTGCAGCCACAGGGTGCCTGTGCATAACCCAGGACATTTTCCCCATACACGTGTATCAACAATTGAAAGGCAGCATGGTTAACATCTACTGCTTGTTTCTTGTTGATGTGCATTAAAAATTCTTAATTATCTAAAGCAGGACAGAGGCTTAAGCCAAAAGCTAGCCTGTCAAAATCTCTTTTCAAATGACAATTCATAATCACTTTCCTTGCCCTAAAGAACTTCATTAATTGAATATGCCTGTTCAAGAAACATCTTAGTGTTTAAAAATCCCATTCCTTATAGCTTCCAAAACAAAAGCACACCACCAACAGTGCACGTGCCTAAGATCCCCATGCTTGCATGCTGGAGATCATCTATTCAGTCTCATTCAGCCTCAGCCTTGTTAAGGTAACAATAAGGATATTTTTCTAAAGGTGCTTGAGATATTAACAAGTCATCTTCTATCCCTGCAAACGAAAATGCATGAGGATTAAAGCTCTTGACAAAATTGGTCATTGTCCCATCTGCTTTTGTACAATAACATGGGAGACCGATTCATCCTAATCGTGTCCCCAAAGAGGTGGCACGCTGTGCAGCTATGCTCCTCAGGAACTGCAGAGGAAAATAAACAATCCATGGAGGCAGAAGCAAAGTGGAAAAAACATTCAGTAGAGTACTCAAAAACATCACAAGGACTCAATGCCACCCACCCACCCACAAAACTGTATTCACATGGAGAACAGAAGCCCTAGGTAGGCTCCTGATGTGGCTAATGGATAGGGCAAAGCAGATCTTTGATGGGCTCAATTGACTTGTTGAACTGGGTTTCTCTCTTCCCACAGACTTAGGAAACCCACACACAACACACAAGTGAGAAGAATTTGGCCTTCAGAGTAGAATTTAAAGCCTTCTGAAGTCAAGGGACACCGTTTGCTCTATTTCCTCTATTAGTAAGACAGTGGTCTACGCATTCCAGTAATACAAAATGTCTATAACCCATGAGAAGCTGCCCTAGCACAAGCTTGTTCACTAGGAATTATTTGCTAGAAATGAGATTGCTTTTCATTGAAAAGTAATAAAGAATAAAGCAATAAAGAAAAAAATGAAGAAGATAAGCTGTTTTAAATTTAGCAGCTCCTCATTTTAATTAGCAGATATTTATTTATCTCAACTTTCTCCTTAGCCTCTATTTGTTTGTAGTAAGAAAGAAGAAGTAATTCCGGTGAATAAACACTGATATTTAGTTACATAAAATAGTCTACAGGCATGTGCATTACAAATAAACTCAACCTTAAATGTGTGTGTTATGTCTAATTTTAGGACTCGAGCTTTATCCAAAAAACAGCATGGAAAATCTTGACATGCACACCTCTGTCTCCAAACAGACAAACTAGAAGGGGCAAAAGAAGGCAAAACAGTAGCTTCCACAAGCTGAGGGGTGATAAATGGGGGGGGTGGAGGGGGCAGGGAGGAATTAAAGTGAAATGACAAAATGATTTGTAAAAAAAATAAATTCGGTTTAATGAAACTTTTTAAAAATGTGTTTTTCTAGAAATATGGTCACTTGGTGGACATTCCATCTACGGACATTTGTGTTAAAAATACTCTCTATGTGGGCGACAAAGAAACAGGAGGAGGAAGAGCACATTAATTACAGGAGGCAAGACTCAAGGATTTTATTTTTGCCTCTTTAACAAAGAGAATGCTAATAGACCACTTGCAACATAAAGAAAAAAAATGGAATTTTAAAAAGATAATCTGGCCTTTCTTAAAGATGGGAGAAAAAAATAAAAGCATTTTGTTTTATGTATAAGGAGTACTGCTGGGAAGCTAATGCCACCACCCCCTCAAAACCAGTGCAAGCAAGGCCAGAGATGTCTGTCTTTACTGAGTTGTGTTGCTGGGAGACTGAGTTAGGAAAACACAAAGGAAGAAGCCAAAAGATTAAGCGAGATGATGACTATTACCATATTTTACAGTCAAATCAGATGGTACTTCAGCCCAGGAGACCTCTAAACCCAAATAATTTTTCAAAAATGAATTTAGGACTCCTTAGAGAAAGCACTGTTTGTTCTAAATTACCCAGGACATGTAAATAAAGTGTCTCCAAAGCTGCTAAAGCTGTAGCCCTCTAAGCTTCTTTTTCACTACTGTCTTCCCCAGGAATCTTGATACTAATTACAAAACATGTCTTTGGTGAACAGTGGGTGTGCTTACAGGATTCCACATGAACCCAAAACACCAAATGTTTTAAGAAATTGTGAGGGGAAAAAACAAGTAAAAAATAAAAAAAAATACCAAAACCATATTACCTTTCTCCCCCCCAAAAAATTTTCACCAAGATGAATGTCTTCTTTCCTGACTCAGCAATCAGCAACTTTAAGCCAGAGTCTTCTTAATTTTCTTTTTCCCCATAATAGAAACTACAGCAAGGGAAGTGTAGAAGTGTTCAGGGGATGCTGAGTCCTATATCGCTTCTTGGATAAGAAGTGACAGTCGTAACTACCAGGAACCTCAGCCCATGATCTTTGTATGCCTCATTATTCCTTAGCTATCCTGATGCCCACATGACAGCTTTAATTCTGGCTAGGAGACAGACAGAAACAGAGCTCCCCAGCAACAGAAAGGACCTTTTCCAAAGGCGAGCTAGTACATCACACAGTCACCCCTCAGAGACCTTCAGTCAAATTAGTCTCTCATCTCATTAGTAGTCAGTAAAGAAACTGTTATTGACATAACACGCCTGCCCGTCCAGGCCAATGCGAGCACATATTTGACATGCTCTGACAGCTTGGGTAGCTGCCTGGGAAGTACCAGGACAAGGGAGACCTGACAAAGCTTCTAGGAGGCTTGCATTGGACTATCTTGGAGATGAACAATAATAGCACGGTAATTATCACTTAGTTCCAGCAATGCAATTGAACGATAGATAGCAAGACCTGTGTGTAAAACACACTTGTGAACTTAGAAAAACAGGGATTTGTGAAGACCCTTATTTCTTATACCACTATCAGAATCAAGGTACAACTGTGAAGACAGTTCTTCATATGAACTTAGAAACAACTAATGTGAGTATATGATCAGCAGTGTAAAAACCATAAAATACACTTCCATATTACAGAAAACCAAGAATATGATTATAGGAAATTTGAACAGTAACACAATTACATTTGAATCAATTCAGCCTGTCAGTTCAGAGACAAACTACAACATAAAACCAAGCTGAAAGCACTAATACCAAAGCTTGCTAAATTTTTAATGCCTCATATCAGCATCTTTTGAAGTAAATGTTACCTAACCTTCTAAATTCTGCTCAAAAAAAAATAAAAACAAGAATCAGAGACAAAATTATCAATAACTGATGTGATATTGCTGTGATATATTTAGCAATTTTCAAATAGAGGACTTTTTATTTCCAAAGAGAAAAATGAGGCTTTATTCAGAGGATTCGTGATTTTCTTAGTAACAGTCTCCCTACAGCTTTTAAGACCAGTATTATAATGGTTCCATACCGTGAAGCTGTTGTTGACATTTTTTGTGCTTGATTCAGCTACACTGGCATCTGACAGGTCAACTTCATCAAATATTAGAGACTGTGAATGGAAAAGAACACAAAAACATTAAATATAGCCTGAGTCTGCTCTCAAGTATGCTCACATTTGGTCCTTTCATTTCCTCCTGTCCACTCCAATTGGAAAATAAAAACAGAAAAAAAGAGAGGGTGAAAAAATAGAAAACACTGATGAGGTGATAGAACTTTCTATTCCACCGCTAAACACAGTCTTATTTGCTATCTAATCAGATGAGAGTGTAAAACAGTGGTTCCAAAAATACATGCTGCTTTTAAATCTTTTAAGGATTTGTTTTTATTTATTTTTTTTAATAGATGCAGCTTTGGGGTGTCTACTGTGTACCATAAATGCGGTATCAGAAGAAAGAGATTCACACACAGTAACATACAAATATATTAATGAGCTTTAGTATGGAATTCTAAATTCATGAAAGGGAATCTATGATATGGTATCTGTAAGAAAAGAAAATGGAGCTCAAGAGACTGAAGAGATTCCTCTTTCCACTCCTTTGTTTGATGTTCCCATAAGAGAAATACGTATCTTCATTAAACACCCCAGCTTCTGGCGAAGGGTTTCAGCCCGGTTGAACTCACAATGGGTCACAAAGCAAAGGAAAGACCACCTAAAACATCTCACCTTATTTTAGCCATACCTTGCTCTTTCTCCTCTATGCCATGGAAAGGAGAAATAAAAAAAAAAAAAAAAAAAAGTGTGTTGTATGCCGCAGCATACAATCAATGTTTGGGGATTGTGGAAGGATTCAGTGCTGCAGAGTATTTGTGCAACTGCCTACTCACTACTCCTTCTTTTCTCATCTTTATGACACAGATTACATTGCCATTCTCATAGCTCTCGTCTGTCATGTTTATTAAGACTTCGTATAAACTGCTCAGGGTAGCAACAGGCGTAGAAAAGTGTGATAACAGAGGTACTTCAGTGCTGGGATCCCTGAAGAGACATCTTCCTTGATTCACCACAGCCGTACAACTACGTACCACGCAATTACAGTCATGTAATCATAGAAAAAGAGGTTTCTGTGCCTCAGTAATAGTTTTATTAAGAAACCCAAGCTAGAGAAGATGATGGGGACCTGAAGCACCTCACCTACAGCTCCCATCGGTAGCTGCAACACTACAGGATATAGAAAAGTAATGCCCATCACTATGAAACAGCGCAGTCCAAGCTGCCTCAACAAGCCGAAATGTTCTCTCTTCCAGTCTTGAGGGGGAGGGAGGAAATGCCTTTCAGAAAGTAAAGAGGTATTCCCCTCTGCCCACCCCCAAATTTCCCACTAAAAGTTTCAATTGATGGGAAACAGCCTTTCCCCATACAAATCAGTTTTGGCAGAAAATCATCCCATCTTGATTTCGTGTAACCATTTCCATCCCTTTTAGGGCAATATGGGCATTGGACTAGAAGAGCTTTAACGAAATTCAGTTTGTGAGATAACTTCTGAGCATTATCCAATGAGCCAACACCCCCCAAAAAAACAACTATTTAAGACAAACTTATTATTTGTCTGAATAGTCCAAGGGGTTAAAAGAACTGAGATAAACTTGACTTAAAAATAGAAAAATCAAGAGATAGCACCAGACTTCCTTAGATAAAGTTAATTGAGCATACTACATCTTACATACTGTAGTTTTTAGTAAGACAATCACTAATAAATCATTAAATTATCATGATTACAATTATAAATTAAGCAAAATTGAGGTACATGGCACTAGATGTTAGTATTATAGAATTACCTTTGAATCCTTAGCATAGTAAAGGGTACGACCTCGAAGCTTGAAATAACGCTTTTTCCACCTCTGAAAAGAACTGGTTTGCTTCAGTAGTAATCCTTCTTTTATACTTGTCTGAAAAAGATTAAAACACAGTAGACAACGTAAATACGTATCTAAATAGCTAAGTATATAGATCAAAGTTACTGGGTTTTATTATTATTTATGTTACATTTCATCTATTGTATAAATTTCTATTAAGTTGAGACTAATTCTCTGGGCAGCCAGACTCTACATAGCTATTTTTTTTAACAATGCCAATGCTGGCAAAATGCTAATTTTACATATAAAACAAAAAAGCAGTCAAGAGGCTGTGAAGATTACCACAGCGTAATTCAAGTGTTTGGATAGCTACGAAACCACAAAGATTAAAGCAAGCAATGGTTTACGGTAGCACAATGCAAAGAAAAAAAGATAAAAAACAATCTACACAAGGTCATTTCTAGTTCCAGAATCTGATTATACTGAGCAGAAAAACAATCTCCACATGGACCCTAATAGAGCAAGGTACTTAAAGGTGTGTCTAATTCAAGCATGGGAATTATGCCTTTAAAGTAGATCTAGGATGATGCAAGTTTTGCCTGACTTTAAGTACCTCACTGAACCAAGGTCTTCAGCATGCACTCAGCTTACAAATAGGAATAATTATGTTACGGGAAGTGTGAGAACAGTAACTGCTAGGGATATTTTTGCCAGGCAAATATTTCTAGTCAAAAACCTATTTGCCGATCCAAAGCATTCTGCTGCAAACCAAATCCTGCCTACATACAGCCCGTTTTTTGAAATTCAAAAAACACGAATCAGTGTATTTTAAATGTGTACACTGCTTTTGCCAGCATGTGTGGGATTCATCAACCTGATTACATAAATTCTCCACTTAATCTGATGGAATGACAAGACACAGCTTCCTAATTGCATGAATCTTGAAATCCATTTTCTTCAGCTTTGAAGCACAGAAATGATATGAGAAAAAGCAAGTGCATTTGGATATTATATTCCAACATAGTCTCCAATGCATAATATTTCCAATTTGTACTGCAACACTGGGATGCAAATCTTATAATACAATTTCTAGACAATGTGATATAAACATCATTTGTAGTTATTCTAGACCTTTTAAAGGCTTAATCAGACCTGACTTGAAGTTCATAAATATTTTCATCTGTTATCAGATGTACAATTGTCCTTAACTTCAATGCAAGTAATAAAAATACAGAAAAAGCAGAAAGCACTTTAATGTTCCTACCATTTCCTTTAAATGAGAGACATTATTGCTATGAACATCGCACCCTTCATTTAGACATTCCTAACGTAATAAACTCAGAATACAGCCCAACGATGACAAAGCAATTGAATTAATGCTCTCTAAAAAGCAACCCTCTCAGATGAAACACGGTGGATGAAAGTTTTGATTTATCTCACTTTACTTCACATGACAGCGAACCAGAACAACACGTTCGGTCAGCTGTCCTGTTCTAGCTGAGGGGTAGCAATTCCCAGCTGAAAGGGAGTGGAGAGCATGCACAACACACACAACTTCATGATTGCCTGCAATTTTCTGACCAGACCCTATGATAAGCTATTTTTACATGATATAAATAGATTTAATCAGCAATTCAGCCCGAAGCAAGTGCAAGTGCATATTCAAAGCTATTTGTTATAGCCATGCAGCCCTTCTGTTTCGCATTGATTGCTCCTTGAGATTTCCAAAGTTATCGCACAGGATGGGAGTAGATAGCTTGAGTGTTTGTCAAGGTTTGAAAGAAGTAAAACCATAGAAAACCAGTTCCAAAGGAAACAGTACTCCTCATGCATAGCAGGCATTGACTTAGTGGAAAAATTTCCCAAGTGGAAGGAAATCTATGCCCATAGAAACACACTGCAGATACTAGGAGACTCAGAACATACACATCACACTGAATTCCATTTCAGGAATTTTAAAAATCCAATGAAAGAATATAAACCTCTCTAAACCCTGAGTTATTACTTGCTAAACTTTAAAATAATTATTCCATGCCATTTTTAAACCTACACAAGCCATTTCTCCTTATTTCTGCTCACACCTTAGAACACTCCTATCCCTAAAATCAAACCAAGGACTTGAAAATTAAATCCATTTTGCAAGTTAATCCCTTAAAATTAACTCTCTGCAGTTAAATAACCGTACAGGCTCTACAGAATGCGTTTTTGTATCAAAATGTTAGAAAAATAGTAGATTCATAAACATCTTCCCAAAAAACATAAGCACTTCATGAAGCATAAACCTGAATTTCATGTTTTGCCACAAATATGTATTCTGAGCTAAGGTTTAAGCATGTCAAGCAGTCAGTTCCAAAACTGCAGACACCAAACTTGAGCCCAGTATGTTTAATTAGCTTTGTTTAGCCTTTAAAATGTGCAGAAGAGGCCCAGCTGCCAACTGAGTCATTAGCTAATCTGCTAATAACACTTTCCTGCATCTACACACAAGTCACAACACTTACAGGAATTTACAACTGGAAGGGACCTCCCAGGGTACTGAATTTGGGTCTCCGTTATTACATACAGCCAGGTCTTGTAAAGTTTTTTTTTTGAAAACATTCATCAGGATATGGCTACACCTTAAGAAAGCAATCGGTACCTTTTCTCTCTGCAATTAAGACAGTACTCCAAGATCTCACTCTTTGGAGAAACTTTCCTCTAATTAATCTCAGCTGGACATCAAATCTGAAGCATAAGCAATAATCATTGCCAATTATATTAACTACTTTCCTACAGCAATTTAGGAGAAACAAAAAAACGCACATCCCACAATCTTATTTCACACATTTTCAGGATCACCTCTCATCTGCTGACAAAAATCTCCAACCTCCCCATGCAGCCAGTTGTATAATTTAGTAATACAACCTCCCTCCAGATGTATGCGGCTATAATAAAAGCAAAGGTTTAATGGGTACAACAAAGATTTGCAATTAACATAAATAATATCACAATAAAGGTTTCCTTTAGTTATCAAAGAGCTTGACTGTGTTTTCAACACAGGACCAAATTAATCACTAACAATCTTTACTACATTAGCCATTAACAATTAGGAAAATGATTCACGGTATTACAATCACCACACCACAGTACTCCACAGTCATATATTTTCCTAAAGACCTGTAATTAAAAAAATCAGAGCCACATTTTATAAAACTAAGAAGTTGTAAATTTACGTTCAGTGATCCAAAAATTTTGAATTCAACTCTACACCACAAAAATCAGAATGACAAAAATAAATGGGATTTGTGGGCATTTAAATCTCTACAAAATGAGAGGCATCCTCTTCTATATCAGCAGATTTTTAAATATTCTGTATATAACATTTGTAATTTAAAAAACAATTGGTTTTGTTTCAACAAGAATTAACCACACTACCTTACTTCTGACTAATTCAGTTTGTGAAGTCCCACATTTGTGCAAAAATCAAAATTTGTACTTCTGTTGCTCCAAGAAAAACCCAAAGAAAGGGGAAATTTTTCTGATCCTAGAAAAGAATATAGTAAACTACTGATATATGCTTTACTGGCAGCTGCAAATGAAACTAATGAATAATTAATAACAAAACTCTGCCTTCATTTTCAGGTATATAATTGCATGTGCTGCTCAAAATGTGTCATGAGAGTGAAGAAAATGTCAGGAAATTTGTAAAACTGAAGAGAATGAAAATGAGAACAGGAAAGGCCATAAAACAGGCCAGGTCAAATGTAAGCAGGAAATTAAGAGGATAAAGAAGAATTTTAAGACCACCTTGCAACAGATGCTCACGCTGAGACTAAAATGTTCTTTAAATACTTTGAAAGATGAAAGGCAGCCAAGCGGCTGCCAGGATCATTTTTCATCAGAGGCATGAAATGAGTACTAAAGGATGAGAAGATCATACCAAAGAAGCTCAGCAAATTCTTGGCATCTGTCTTTACTGATGAAGATGATGAGATGGTTTCTCATACAACATGATCTTTGTAACATCAGAATAGCTACATCAACATGAAGCACATATATGGGAAATATTAAACTAGTCAAATTGCTAAGTCATGTGGATCAGATGGCACTGACCCAAGAGTCCTGAAGAGCCTGAGAGGACCACTGATACTAAATTCCATTCCTGGTAACACAGTATACTGAGTCCACATGAAAGAATAAGATTGCTGAGCCCATACAAAAAAAAAAAAAAAGGTGGTGGGGTGACATACTTTCAAAAGAAAATATTGCCTTATTACCTGCAGGTGGAGAGAAAGCATGTGGATAAATCAAGACCCAGTGGACTTGGATTTTCAGAAAACCTTTGACAAGGCTTCCTACCAAAGAGTACTGAAAAAATTAACTTAGAATGGAATTAGAAAAAAGGGGCTTTTTATGGACTGAAATTTGCTCAAAGGATAGGAAGCATGAGTATGACTTAGTAGTCACTCTATTGAATGAAAACGTCTTAACAGTAGGGTTCCCAAGGAATCAGGACTGGGACCAGGTATATTCAACTTCATCGGCCCAAAGAAGGATCGCAGAGTAAAATCTTCAGATTTGCAGCAGATATTAAGGTATTTTTTTGAGTAGTCAAATTCTATGTCAGTGTTCATGAATTCAGTGTTCAATCAAGCCAGAAGAGACAACAAAATATTGGGTGTCATCAAGAAAAGTACCAAGTAAAGACCAGCTTAGGAAAGATATAAAGCGGCACTTCTTTATATAGCAGGTAGTGACTTTGTGAAATCTTCTGCCATGAGAGACTGTAGAGGCAGATGGTGTCAGCAATTATAAAAAAAGAATCAGATAAATTCAAAAATGATACCTTCGTATATGGCCCCTTTAATACGCCATGGGGAAGTACCAGGGGAACGGACCACGGAAGAGACAAACTTGTGTGCTGCTCCTAAGCAGCCTTTCCTACACCCTTGTTGATGGAATATGGTCTGACCCCATAGTAAACATTTCTAAGGCTGGATTCTTCCTGCCACATTGAAAGCACCACTTTTGCTTTGAATTCTGATGTTAGTGTTTGTGAGTGTCTCTAAGCCCTCATTTACCAAAATAATTAATATTTTGATTGATGACAGACCAGACCATTAAAGAAGGGGGGGAAAAGACAGCATTTGATGTTGTTTATCTTCCTCCTGTGATGCTTCCCACGAAGTACTGAAATAAAACCATCCCTCTTCCTTTTAGTATCGTGGAGGCTTTGGTACATTTTCAGGCTGCACAGGTATGGCTGTAGGCAGACAGAATCTTCATTATGTTGCAAAGTAAAGTCTCACAGCTCCTATTAACTCAGAGCCCCTTAAGACATTCCAAGTGTTCAGTAGATCAAAATTGACTTCTATTATTAACAAAATGTGACAATCAACCTCTTAATTTTGATTAAAATTATGACCTGAGTATTCCAAGCTTGTGGTTTTCTTGACAATCTCTGCACAGCAGCTTCCATTACTGACACTTATGCTGACAGATATTTCATTAATTTTGTCAAAATAAAAATAGATTTTATCTACAGAGAATAAAAACTTCATAAGCTGCTCAGTGCAAGGTTACATTTTTATTGAGGATTCCTTATCATTAAAAAGAGAGCCTGACATCTGAAAACTAAAACCAAACCAAGAGCTATGTTATACCTATGAATTTATGCAACTAAAAATGGTCAAAATAAAAATTAAATTGAAAACCACTGTGACCATGTTGACTAAAAAACATTGCTTTAATTTCAAGAATATCTTGATAAAAAGATGTACCATCAAGAACTGATCACTCAGTGTAACCTGTGAAGAAATTTCATGGCAACCTAAAGCACCATGCTTGCCTGAACCAAGCTGCCCCAGACTGCTGCTGCTAAACCATCTTCCAAGTTACAAGCAAACACTGTTAGTGACAGACAAATCACAGAAAGTGGCAAGTTGCATATGCTTTGTCTGTTGTTGTTGATGAGAGTTATTCCAGCACATAATAAATAAATAAGAAAAATGAGAAAAAAATAAGAAAAATAAGAAAATGGTTTTCCAAAATCTCAGAGGGAAAGCCAGCCCCACTCCCCACCACACAACTAACCTATGATTAAGCATCACGATTTTTGTGTAATAACAAAATGGTATGTTCCACCAACATTATTCCTATAGCCCATATTTTTGGGGTCATTTATGTGGATGGACTCTAGCATACGTGAAGCTGTAGCACAAACTCAAATAAATGTAATTAAACAGCTTATGCAGTCCCTCAACCGTGTTCTTTCCTCACATTCCCTTCCAGCTGCACCGAGGACACAAATTTTGCCATTACTGCTAAACTGAAAAAATCTGACTTTCAGATTCCTCTACTTGGTATGCGCAGTAAAACATGAAGCAATCTGAAATTGTGGAGAAACTGCCATAATAAAAATATATTGGTATTAAGATGAAATTCAATTAGCAGACTGATTTAAAAATAGAGGTTATAGAATGTATCAAAAATTAGCAGGATATTGCCAGACTAGGATGAAACAGTACACTGAGAATTAAAAACAAAACTAAACAAAACAGAACTATCTTATTTATAAACTTAATACCAGACTGAGAATCACAGAATAAACTTTATTGGCAGTTCAAGTATTTAAACTCCTAACTTCCACCCCTATACCACATGTTGATCTCAGTCTGTGTGCTCGTTAATCACAGAATGAAACAGCTGTAATATACTGAAAGAGGATAAAGCACTTTGTAGGATTGAGATTTGGTGCCAAACATCTAAGGGTCTGGGCTTTATTTCACAACTGATCTAACTTAGAGTAATATT
Source organism: Cygnus atratus (assembly GCF_013377495.2). Classification (NCBI taxonomy): domain Eukaryota; kingdom Metazoa; phylum Chordata; class Aves; order Anseriformes; family Anatidae; genus Cygnus; species Cygnus atratus. The sequence continues at coordinate 177,011,983 of NC_066362.1, read as the reverse complement.
TTACAGCTACTGTTTGGAGCTTCAATAGCCATTCCTTTTAAATTACACATGCCCTGGGCAGAAAGATTTAAAACAACTAAGTTTAACTGTTTTTGAGTCTGAAGAATATAAATGACATGTATTTTAGAGAAAGAAAAAAGAAAAAAAAAGAAAAGGAGATAATACAAAACAAAAAGGCAGGGTACTCAGCTGGCAAGATCTTTTTCTTTACTGGAGTTATGTAGATCTCGGTCTTGGTCTCAGCTAAATGGAAGTGCTCAACACATTGGCCAGTCTGTAAAGTCTATGTAGTATAGTTCCAAAATAAACCATTAGAAAGAAGATGGCTCACACAGCAAAATGAAAAAAAATAAAAATATAAAATAAAAAATCCCATTACATTTCCACAGAGAAGAGCAAACTCTTTCCATAGTTCTATCTAGCGTTAATATGCAAATAACAGTTGATCAATTACTTGAGGAAATTACAAAAGCATCATATAACAAAAATATATTAAACACTGTTACAAACTTCAAGCGATCCTTTCTTGCAAATGAATTACAAGTTAAACTTGTCATAACAAACCTTCTGCGTTTTACTTATTGCAGTTTTAATTTTTTTCCCCTCGGAGAATGTTTAAACAAATTCCAGTGATGATGTCAGACTTCCTAGGAGCTATGCTCAGTAGAAAAGAGCCTACACAAAACAATTTAAAGTTTGTGACACTCTAGGGAAAGCTGGGGAAAAACTCTGTTCTTTCTGGTGGGCATTTTCCACACCTATATCTGACTTTCACCAATCAAGTTAGGAAGGAGAAAAAGTAAAGAAAAAATCACAGGATCAGGAAGTTGTAAACATATAGTTTCAGAAAATCTCAGCATTACATAAATGTGTTCAAAAAGATTGGTCTCTTAGAATCCTTATAATTATTCCCATCTTTGAAGAGATGAAAAATCTACAAATATCATTCCCAGTGTTCATTCTTAAATGTTTTCTAAATTACTAGTTATTTTAGAAAGTGATCAGTCATTGCAGTTGATATCTTACTAAATACTCAAGTCTATACAGACAAATAGCCAACAATTTGACAGATGCTGCAGCCCTGAGACCAACAGATTCCTGATAGGTTTATAATTATAAACCAAGAAGTTTGTTTACTGAATACCCAAGCATTCCTGATTTTTATGCAGTATTTCCTATTGCTGCAGATATAGAGATTATATGTTTTAATCTAATTCAGTGGTTGTGCTGTGTTTCAAGTTTATATTGGCCTCAATTTTGTTTTACTGGATGGCACATAAAATCCTGGATACACATTAATCCTGCTTTGAATTACATTTTCTAGTATTTTTCCATTAACAGTCTTAGATTAATAATCTACTTCTAGAACAGTTACCTCAATAAAACCTTTAATTCCATAATAACTCACGAGCATGGACCTCTTGCTTACCTACAGATCTCTTCAGGCATGGGGAGAAAAACAGTAATATATTATTGAGAAAGTCATCTTTAAGTAAATAGGCTGGGAATATAATTTTAGTGACCGCAGTAAAATCCATAGGTAAGGATCACCTCCCCAGATCTGCTGGTGATCTTTGTAATGCAGCTGGGGAAGCTGCTGGCCTTCTTTGCTGCAAGGACACATTGCAGACTCATGGTCAGCTTGTTGCCCAACACAAGCCCCATGGCCTGTCCTGTGAATTTGCTTTCCAACCCATCAGTCCCCAGATTGTACCAGTGCATGGGGTTATTCCTACCCAGGGGCACAACATAGCAATTACCTTTGCTGAGCTTCTTAAGGTTTCCATTGTCCCGTTTTTTCAGTCTATCCCTCTGAAGGGCAGCACAACCAGCTGCTTATCGTCTACTCCCTATTTTGTATGATCTGAAAACTTGCTGAGGGTACACCCTATATTAACATTCTGGCAATTAGTTAAGATGTTATACTATATTGACCCCAGTAACAACCCCTGGCATATACCATTAGTGACTGACATCCAGCTGGACTTTGTGCCAGTGGTCACAACCCTTTGAACCTGGCAGCTCAGCCAGCTTTCAGTCCACCTCACCATCTATTCATCTAGCCTGTACTTCATAAGTTTGTTTATGAGAGTGTTTTGGGAGTCAGTGTCAAAAGTCTTACTAAATTCAAAGTAAACAGTGTCCACTGCTCTCCCTTCACCCACTGAGCTAGTTGTGTTGCTGTAGAATGCTACCAGGCTGGTTGGGGATGACTTCCCCTTCATAAAACCATGCTGACTACTCCCAATCACCTTCTTGCCCTTCACTCATTTGGAAATGGCTTTCAGGATTACTTTGTTCCATCACCTTCCCAGGGATTGAAGTGAGGCCTGATCCTCCTTCTTGCTCTTCATGACATAAGACTGGTATTTCCTTTCTTCCAGCCCTCAGGAACCTCCCCCAGTGGTTATGACCTTCGAAAGGTGATGGAGAATGGCTTTGCAATACCATCAACCGGTTACCTCTGCACTAGGGGGTATAAACCATCAGTTTCAGTGGGCTGGTGAGCATCCATTTCATTCCAATGTTCCCCAACTTGATCTTTCTCCACCTAAGGTAAGTTCTTATTGCTCCTAGCTTTTGCACTGGTCTCAGGGACCTAGGATTGCTGAAGGCTGGTCTCTTATCAGTGAAGAACAAGGTGAAGAAGTCATGGAGTATCTTGGCTTTCTCCTTGTCCTTTGTTGCCAGGTCCCCTACCTCAATCAGCAGCAGGCACATATTTGCTCCATTCTTCCTTTCGCTGCTGTTGCACTTGCAGACGACCTTCTTGTTGGCCTTCACTTACCTTGCTAGATTCACCTTCAGATGGGCTTTAGTTCTAAAAGTGATTTTTTTTTGTAGCAGAGAGACATCTTTTTGTAAGTTTGCTTTTCTTTTAATTCTTTACAAATGATATTGAGTTACCCCTTGCATAATTTCTCCCAATCAGGAATTTCTTATACAAAAGTCTAGCAGTCTAGACAATGTCTGGAGCCTGATTTGGCACCAAAAATCCCAGTTCCAGTTACTACATTTTACATAATATGGACTTATTAAATTTAGTAGGTAAATATTTTATGGCTTGGTGTATTTTGGAGGAAAATAAAGAACAGTCTGTGATGGAGAATAGAATGAGTGCCAAATGGATTTGCAGTTTACTGTCCAGGCCACAGATAATCCTCTGGTAGGTAGCTTGTTCAATGCACTTCACCTCGAGGAGGTGTTATGCTGATGCATTCACTTGTTTGCACAGCTACATATAAATATTACATGTGTACCTACTGAACCACTGTGCATTCAGGGAACAGATTACTACTGCAAGAGTACTGGTGAATTCCTCCAGACTGCAAAGCACTTTGTAAAGAAGAGGGTCTGAGTTGTTTCTAGCTTTTTCTAGGACTTCCCATGGTAAAATCGTATTTTACTTCACAGTCTTTAGCAGCAACCACAGTGGAAGCAGATCGCTCATATTACACTCAGAGGAGGAAATTCTCTCTTTTGAGACCATGAGATTGGAAAGCAGAAGAATAACATATATCGGATCCTCCCTTCCCCTCTGTTTACTGACAGGAAATACAGGCCTGTAATTACTTGTGAATTCACATTCCCTCTGTGCCCAGGCTCATTCATGTGCATGCTATTTTCTCTCATTCAGAAAACACAGTAAAGCTGCTTCTCCCAAAACACGTCTCTGGAAAGGGGCAGATCAGCACTTCCCAGAGTTTTACACAGCACGGCTCGTGCTCATCTCTCCACCAAGGAGTGCAGCCTCAGGCTCTGATGATGCATTCAAAGCCTTGAGTTGTGAAACCCAACTCAAACCCCACTTCACTCCATGGGAAAATCAGGGGGTGAGGAGTCCTCTCGAAGCATATTCCTTGGCACATGAAGGAGTAGAAGGTGACTGGGAACAGTTGGTATGGATTTATCAAAGGCAAACCATGCCTGAACACTAGCAAATCTTTTTGGAGACCCTACATCATCAAATAACATAGCACCTCCCACTCCAATTGCTAATCAACCACTCTTGCTGCTAAAATATAATACATGGAATAGTTATTCACTTTTCTTCTGTCACTGAGTTAAGCAGTTAAGTATGGACTTTGCCTTTTCAATTTTAAACAGTTTAATGGTAATTTTTTTCCACTTAATTCAAACTGCTATTAAAAAAATAGTCCTAGTATAAAAGCAAGTGAAACTACAAACAGGGAAATAAATGTGCTAGAATAGAGCAATGTGAAACTTTAACTTGAGTATGTGGTGCTGGGTTGTCATTGTTGTTGGGTTGGTTTTTTGTTTTATTTTTTTTCCCATGATTGAGGAAAGAACTTCCATATAAATAAGTTCTTGGTTTTATAAAACCTGTCATTTTACATATCCATTGTGTAAGAGGATTTAGCACCTTGAAGGTAAGAGCATTTATGTGTTTTACAGCGTGCTTGTTTTCAGTTGTTACACAAAAGCTGCTTTTCAGGTGAGCTAAAAAAAGGAAAATTCTATTTCAGCTTTAATAAAACCTCGAACATATTCTTAAATCTTTGTTTAGCAATGTATCTTCTATATCCACTAACAAAATCAGAGACTCATAAAAGACCTAAACGAGGCATACAAAAGATCTTTTAGTCCACACTGTCCTCCAAGGTATACAGATTGGCAAAAACTGTATCAATCATTGTATTCAGGGGTCTCATTTTTTCACTTTAAAATTTTTCCTGTCCCTTTTATTGGTAAAATGGCCACTATCATCCAACATCTGCAGCAGAAGACAGCAACACATGCACGACAGAGGCATTGTATCTCATAACCCTGCATTCACTGCTTCTGTAGAGTTAATCTTCACATGTCCAGCTCCCAACTGCAGAATCCCTAGCCAGAACTATGGGGGTCTAAAATCTGGCTTTTCACATGACCTGACAATCACTACAAAAATATACCATCCTCCTTTCCCTTCTATTAAAATGAGCTCCGCATCTGCCTTTGTCAGCCATACTTAGACTATTCCCACAAGACATTTATCTAAAATGTTCTTAAAGCCCCCAGTTACAGAGATCTTCTACCACTTGTTTCCCCTGGTGTAAACCTCCCTTTTTGCACTTTACACTCCCACAGTACTGTTGCAGGACAATGATATCGACATAAAATGTCAAAAAATTAACTACAAACTCAAAGGTCATTCCTAATTCATAAAGGTCATTCCTAACTCATAGTACTTTGTAAGAAGAACAGAGAGAACAACAATCACTTGATAAGGCAATTGTAATTACTCTTCACTTGGCATGTCCTGATTATCTTCGTTCAAATCACAAACTTTTCAACAAGAGAAAATATTACACACATGCAGTTATTACATGAGTCACAAGGTTGCTTTGCTTTCTTGACCAAATTAATGAATTTAGATACAGGAGTATTTTTAACAAACAAACCAGCCCTGAACAGAGGTGGAGAACTGCAAATGTTTTTCCACTGAGGATATAGGTTATGAAAGTCTTACATCCTGCTGTAATATTAGGTTTAGCATACAGCCCGTGAGGTAGATATGATTATGCTGTATGAACCCTCTCAATGAAGTGTTGTCTTCAAGAGCATTTATGAGCAAGAAACTCTGCTAGCCTCTGGGATGAGGATCGAGTGTCCTATTTATTTCACTGGCCTCTCACATAAAAGTGGAAAGCATGGAAAATATTTTTTAAAAATAGATGTGGTTAATCAGATTTCCTCTTACGTTTCCTGATCACGTTTCTCTGGTATCTACTCTCTTCTACTTAAAATGCTTGTTTTCTCATAATTGCTTGCTTGTGTTTAATATAGGTACCGTAAACTTTTGAGATTCATCCAATTTCTAAGCAATTAAGTACTTGAGGAATGTCTGAGGTCTATCTTTTCCCTGTAATGACAATTTGAGGAGTTTGCCAGACAAACCTTACAAAATCATGCCCGTGCCACCTGGTTCTCCCCCGTGCGGTGACACTCACAGAAGGGAACAGGCAGCCACCCTTGGGGCGCTGTGCAGCATTACAGATTAAGCAGCCATCAATATTCAGTATTTCTGAGCTGAGACAATGTATTATGAGCTTCATTGGCTGAGGCTCAGGCGTGCGTGTTTCAGGACCAGTAATTCAGAGCAGAAAGGCAGGGCAAGTGCTTCTTTGCACTGAAATCACTGAACCCACCAAAACTTCCAAGCCCGAGCAACCCATTTTCTTTGCACACTTGTGCTGGAGGCTGAGTTATGTCAGAACATTCTCCATGCACAAAGTCATAGAAAACAAGCTGAAAAAAAATTAAAAACGTATTAAACAGATCTAAGGTGTATGATGAAAATTTTAAATCTACAGGATGATCTTCAATCTCCTTTCAGCTAGCTAGGCTTCAAAGAAAAGCTTTATAAGTACATGTTAGGCTATCTTAATTACAACAAGAGTAATTCTAGCTATTCCACACATTGGTAATACTTTAAGAAAATATGATTAGTCCAAAATCTCATTTGCACAAAGATACTGTTTATTATTTGGTTCCAGACAGTAGTTAGTTGAAGGTGCTGAAGGCACCTGGATGAGAGAAAGGCTTCAGTAAAGCAAAAGCTCCTACATCAAGAGTAATTTTCAAGTCACCTACACATAACACTCTTCTTTCAGCCAGATTACTGATATGGCCATATACTAGCAAGAAGTCTGGCAATAAAAGTCATTAATACTACTTTTTCTTTTCTTCCTTTTTTTTTTTATTTCCCCTCTTTTTTGTTTTTAATTTTACACCAGAGATCCTCCTCAGGCAGTTAAACCACGTTCACACTTTGCATCCTGCTACTGTAGCCCTGCTGATTCAACTGTGAAAACAGAAGAAAAACTACACTTGTCTTTTTATACATATGATACACTGGCTTCATTCATCTGGGCTGAAATTCCCATCACTAGCAATTCTAGAGACACAGCAGTTAGCACCCCCAAAAAAGGATGTTTCCTACAAGCTACGACAAGCTCAAAATCAGTTGTGCTGATTTAAAAGCGGTTCCATCGATTTATCCCACCAGCTGCAGAGGCCCTCACCATTTTTCTCTAATACCACAGCTCCTAGCCATTTTTTTAGGTTGCTAACTGAAAGGCGATCAATCAGACAAGCTGGTTAACGACATCCAGAGATTTCAAGGGAGCATTTGACCAAGCTTCACTGAGCAGCAGCCTCTAAGTGCGCTCATTTGTTCTAAAGTTGTGCAGAGTACTAGAGGACTATTCATCTAATGAGGTTGTAGTTGCTGCTTTCAAAGTATCGCCACAACTTCAAATTAGTTTTCCATACACAAATATGAGCATACAGCAAATGCATTAGGTGTTTTAACTACAAAACAGAAATTAGTTCTCACCAGAGTTTTCTCTCTGAACTACAGATCAGAATTGCAGAGCCTTCAAAGGCTTTCACTTGTATGTCAAAATGTAGCTCCCTTGCCCTCAGAAGAGGCAGAACCTGTACAAAAGACTGGGCTTATATTTCCTTTCATTAACTGGAGTGGTAAACGGCCGATGGATGAATGTGCTGTCAACATAGTGCCATGGGTGCAGTCACAAACAATGTCCTTAAGCCCCGTTATGCTCCACTGGCAGTCACGGTTTAATTTATATACCTGTTAGTTAATGAAGGTCTTAAAACTCACAAGAGAAGCCCACAGGGGAAAAAGTGCGGACAGGCACTGACAAGCTAATACATGATGAGAATGGCAGGAAGCCTTGAGGTAGGTTGGTTATTGAGATCTAATGGGCTCCTCCATCCTCCCTGTGACCACCCCATCCATCTGGAGCGCTGCACCAAGCCCCAGAAGCCTATTTGATTAATGGGTCCTGCTAGGCACCAGGCTTTTTGCTTTTTATCTGCATTAGGAAGGAGTTTGAGGTTATAATTCAGAAGGCAGGTGATTCCTTCTTCTTTTTTTTTTTTTTTTAAGATTGATGGAATGTCAATATTCATTTTCTATATGCAAAACAAATTTGTCTGTCCAAGTTCAAGACACCGGTCAGTGATGTGTTTTTTACATTTCCAGTACAGACAGTCTATTTTTTCTATACTCCTCTATTTTAAGACCTGGCTTCAATGGAGGGAAGGTTAATGAAAAACATAACTAAAAATATTCTCTCAAATAAAGCACGGAAAATGGAGGGGGGAAGTGTTTTTTTCACAGGTTTTGAGATATTTTTTAAAGACACTTTAGGGTAGTTTTACTTCCTGCTGTTTTAATCACTAAAGTTGAATGCCGAACCTGCTGTACCTTGAAGCATCCCTTTGGTGCTATTTATATTTGGACCAAAAATGGACTGAATACGGTCCAGGGCACAAAACAAGAAGTTACTGCCCCAAAGAGCCTGCAGTTTTAAACAATCAAGGTACAAAAAGGATGCACTATGACCGCCCAAGGAAGAAATACATCAGTTTTTAACTGAGAAACAACTATTTTCATATTACTATTTGAATCCCAAAAGCAGATTAAAGACTTTCAATGGAAACAGACAAGTGGCATGATGTGTGAAATGAGAAAGAGGGTCTTTATAGCAGCATTGGCACACAAGAAAGGACAATATAAAGAAAAAAGGATTATAAAGTCTGGCATCTTTGCCAATACTGAGAAAATCCACACACAAATTAGAAAGGGTCTCCTGCAGTATGAGCTTACATCCTCTGATTTACAGTAACCATTCACATATTTTATGAATAATCAAGCACTGAGAACAACTACACTTTGGAGATTCAGCTTAAATTTGTTAATAACATTTATTGTCATTTGATACACGGTGTCACTGAAATCATACAATTGAGTTTAGCTGTTTAATTTGGAAGCCTTTTCAATGAGCACATAGAATCAATATCAAAACAAACCTTTGTTGAGAGAATGTGCATTAGCATTGTTATGAAGAGATGAGATGTCTTTTTGGATAAGAAAGCTCCAGCTGTATTAAACAGGAGAGTGACATAAAGTATATCTCCATACCTATTCATACACAAAGTAAAATATTCTTGTTCTAAATATATTTGGTAGCTGGTTCCAACCACTTGTCTGAAGAGCCACAAAAAAAAGAATAAATATAATCAATTTTAAAATTACACTAACATTTATCTAGTATGGAAGAGAAATACTCAATGAACAGAGTCCAACTAGAGTACAAGTGGATATGTTAGCAGCAAAAACTGAAAAGAAAAAAGAAAAAAAAAGTGGAAACCACTTCTATTCCAGAAGAGAGGTTTATTAGTACAGATTTTTTTTTTCTGTCTTGTAAGAAAGATTCATCTATTATAGTCTACAAATTAGGATTTGAATAAGAAATGATGACCACCAACGACCCTTTTTTATATTCAGAAGATTGAGGCAGGTTCTTGAAATGGAAGAAAGAGCCCTCTTAACCATGAACCACCCCAGCATACCCTGTGATGCTAAGCTACAGAGACCAGATGGAACAGAGTTACTCTGGGTCTTGATGTTTGGCAAAGACTGCCAATTAAACGATCCTAGAAATGGCTTGCTATAATTGAACCAATGGTGAGGAGGAAGACTACATGGAAGCTATCTGTATGAAGATGTCACAATTTACACGGAACCCACATGTAACTGAGAATATACAATCCCAATACCCAAGTGCCAAGTTTACAAGGCAAGATGCAAAGACAGCTCTACTACCAACACTAATTATAAGGAATTCTGGTTTAGACAGAATTTAGAATTTAGATATTATAGTGCTCATTTTGACTTTAAAGGTATATAATTAGCCTGCATGAATATAATTTAATCCTCTATTGGTTCTAAGAGATATCGTTATGAAGCAATAACACATTATGAGGCTAATGTTTCCTGAAGTGTTTCAACAAATACATCATTATTATTTCTACAAATGTATCACATATTGCAATGATAAAAAATATTAGGTAAAATAAAAAATATTTTTAATTTAGTGTCAGCATTTCACAATCCACATAATTAATACCTGCCTATTATTTCCTAGAAAGAGATGATAAACATGCTTATAATTACTAATTCTGCTTTCTACAATAAATAGACAAGTCACACAGACGAACACTATTTCCACACCTTGCTAGAGGTTATTCTTTCCTTTGAACCAAGCATTTATTTCATTAATGTCTCTTGTGATCATACTTGCTCTTTTACAAAGCAGGATGTCAGGGGCACTTCTAATACATATACTGCTTCTGAGCATAAAAACTACTTTGGAGGTAGATACCAATATTTTAATATTTGTAATATTTTAATGCAACAAAATAGCTGTTGCCAGTGAAATTTCTTGTTAATCTTCTTTAGATATGTTTCATTTTATGTTTTACAGTATATTAAAATGTTTGTATTGATTCTATAGCTGAAATTTCCAGGTGTTATTTCTTTAGGCAATCCATAAAAGTTGTTGGAAAAGCCAGTTCTTATAGCAACTTAAGTGTAACACTGACTCTGTGACAAAATGGTGCGAAACAAAGAACCCATGCTGATTTTTACAATCTCTCAGTAACCTCTATCTAATGTCTTAAACAAATATTTAGACAAAACACAAGCAGCATCCTGCTAAAAATAGTAACTTACTTTTAAATGAGATGAATCCATAGATGAAGCTTTTATTCCGTTTTTTTAAAGTTGAATTCTAGCTCCTGACCACTGGGTGGTAGCAGTGTGATGGCAATGCCCATGCAGTGTTTTCTGACGAGCAGAGCACAGCGACACTAGCACTTGCTTGGCAGTGCATTACTACGGTGGGGTTTGGACATCTTTGATTCTTTATAGCACACATACTTTAACGATAGGGGTGTACATACACGTGGCTGATTGCATTGTCAAAATCTGAGTTATGGGAGAATCAGAAAAGAGGTGGTGTAACCTCCTTCTACAAAAAATTTGCAATGGAAGTGTCACAAATTCACATCTAGTGAAGAATATATGAAAGAGGTTTTGGCAATCATTTACTGAAAACTGACATTTTCGATCACTAAGTTACAAAAGAGTAAACATGTTTTCTAAGAGAAGTTAGTAATTTATCAGTGGTTTTTATAATTATGGCTTTAAATATAGATTTGAATATTATATACATAATAGAGAATGCTTGGTCTTTACTCTTATCAAAAGAAACATTAAGTCCTATTCTCTTTTTCAGTGTAAATAGAGTCAATCTTTTTTTCTGATAGTTACATCGGCCTGTGGTATATTTAACTCGTAAGTCAGTCCTGTGAAAGCCACTTACCTTTTTTTAAGTATATAAATATTTATTAGATTTGTACTGAAAGCAAACACAATAGAGGAGAAAAATGACAAAAGCGGTTACCTGCTATATAAGTAGCTATAAGTACATACAAGATCCTACAGTGCAGCTAAGCATTGTAGCAAATTGGTTGTGCATTATGAGTTGTTCTTATCCAGCTATGATGATTCACAGACTTTATATATATAATCATGTACATTGCAAATATATATTATTTTTACTAATATAACAGTTCAAAGTTTATGTGGTAGTGTTGCTATATGTGGTTAGAGACAAATTTTCAGAAGTATACAGGCAGAAAAAGAAGTCTTTCAGTTGACAAGCCCAGCTGAGCCACAGTCCACTGATTTGTTCCTCTTCAATCTTTCTTTCCTAATGCTACTGCAAGCAATACGTTGCAAAGTCAATAAACACCAGCCTTCCTACAAGCTGTGTACAGGCAGCGTTTGTACTAAAATCTAAATGAGTATTGTTAAGGGCTTGCCCAGACTCGAAAGTGAATGCAGATTATGGGAGTGTTTGACGCTAAAGCGCAATAGCTGGTCCGTAACCCAATGCGCAGTCACTCTTACCCACAAGCGAAAGCATCACATTCCTGCTTTGCTTAATCCCCAGCTCAAGAACTTCTTTGCTGACAGGATGATTCATTAAATCAGCAGCTACATCTGAAATAATTCTTCAGCAGAATGAATTCAGCTCTGACAACCCATGAAAAACACAGGAAGGAGAAACAGAATGGGGCAAGGCGTTTCATGGTAAAAGTAGAAAAAGTTGTGATGGACAAGCGAGGGCTGTATCATCTTCAGCAGTTACTGCAAAACCTGACACAGTTCAAGAGCACGAAACTTCCTTCACCATGCCAGTGCTGTCTGAAGAAGATGAGGTTGCTTTTAAAAAGGAGTTTCAGCTGATTAAATACAATGCCATCTTGCTTTACCAGAATGCTTTTACCTACTATTGTAATACCTAAGGGCTTCCTTTGTTAGCTGATACCCTTCTTCCTAAGCCAAACAAGGCTGGACAGGTTGTGCTGGCAAAACTACTTTGGCAACTAAAATGCCTGTTTTAATCAGGTTTACAATTACCACAATCAAGGGACATTAGAAAAGTTACTCTTGTTTTTACTTTGCATGTTTGCTAAATCTTTTATAATACAGTTGCTTTAATTTTAAAATAGAGAGTCAATTCTTCCTCTTTGTAAAGCTTTCCTCAGAGCAGCAGAGAAAGACATTGCAAAACAGCAATAAAACCAGGAAAAAAAGCAACTTAAAAAAATCAGTGTTTCAGAAATATGGCAAGTATTGAAAAAATGTTGAAATTATTTAAAGTACTTCTGCCCTTTCATTTGCCAGTCAAAGCCTGCAGTCATTAAAAGAAGGTATGGGGGATAGCGTATTTTTAGGCTGAGCTGCTGATACGTAGAAAACTGAAATTACTTGCGTAAAGCCATGGTGAGTCAGCACCAACAGAATAGCAAACCTAAATCCTAATCCCATTCTCAGACTACTGGATTGACTCATTTCCCACATCTAGTTACTCTGTTGGTACTTTATGCAATGTTTCGCTCAAACTATGAAGTTGCTTTTGTAAATGGAATTTTTCATGTTACAGTCTCCCCTTGAAAATCAATCGAGGATTTCATTCCTTTTTTAATGAACTTCTGTGATCTCATTTCCCATGTCATACTGTATATCCTTGCTTAATGCTAGATAAATGAGTCAAGTTCAGCATTCACAGATGACTGATATTAAATAGTTTTAAGGCATCTTAAGAACACATACAGGAATATGTCTCTACAAAACCCCTCAATGATACACTAAATGAGCTACAACTTAGATATCAACATATCTGTAAATATGACACAGAATATTCTTCAGGAATCAGCTGTTCCATATTAAAGAAAAAATTAACATAAGATTTTTTTCACACAAAATGACTTCATCATCTCAAAAAGCCGAAAGGTACTAATAAATGATGCCAAAGGTCCCAAGAAAATTTGCTCTCCCAGTTCTCATGAAAGGTCCCATACAGAAAAAAGCACTTAAGAAGAAGACCAAAAGAAAACCAACATAGCCTGCCACTGAGCACTGAATTTCTAGTTATCTGCTTAAAAAAGAATAGTGTCTAAATCGCACATTGCCTGCAACTGTTATGGACAACGTGGATAAAAAGTCTATGTAAATACCAAGGGCTTCTCCTCTGCACTTCATCTAAATCTGTAAACCTGCAGACAGGAGTAAGAGCTGCTTCCCTTGTCAAAGCTGAAAGCTTTGATGAAGCCAAAGAAAGTGTCATAAATGCAGCTAATCCATCACTGCTCAGCAGAATCCCTGTAGGTCTCAGGACTAGGTGAAGGCAATACAGATTGTTTTTTAGGTATCCAAAGTATTTCCCCAGCAAGGTTAAGGAAGAAACCAAACCTTCACCCTGAAGGGTGACGTGGAATAAGCATTACCTTAAATGTTGGCATTTATCAGCTACATCCCAATTTCAAAATTCTGTTTCATCTCCTCATTCACCAGCAAAACCAAAAGGAAGGGACAGAGAACTTGGTTGTTAATATATTAACTGCTGCACATAGGAAATTGTTGAATTTCTTATCACTCTGTTGCAATTTCCTCATACCTTCCAAGTTTGCAGCAGCACAGACTATCAGTCACATTATGGGAAGTGGGAAAGATGTGACATCCTGCCCAGAGACAGGCATCTCACAAAGACTCCTTAGGCCATGTGTTCTATTTCCAGAGCAAAACTCTGGAAATAGCATCACACACCTGGTTGTGTGAAGCAGTCTGGAGGCTACTGTGAAATGGTTCGTTCATTGACCCTGTTTAAAGAACATCCTTATGGATGTGAAACCCTCTAAAGTACCTGAAAGACAACAATAAAACATTTTTAATATATATATTTTTAAATATCTTTCAAAATATTGAAAGCAAACCTAGTAACTGAGGAAATGTTAAAATAAAAGCAAAGAAGGTTAAGAACACAAACTTCAAACAGAAAAGAGCAGACAGTTGTGATGGTGCCACTACAAGCACTTCCTACAGATCTTTTCACTCCCCTAAAGCTACCAAAGTGAAACTTTCTGTTACCAATTGCTCAAGACTTGAAAAACGGTGCATTAGCTTACTCCTTCAACAAAGCTGTGAACACATGGGTGCTACCCTAGAAGAAAACTATCTGTTCAAATACCAGAAGAAAGAAGAGAAACAAACAAACAAACAAACAAAAAATTAAAAAAAAAAAAATCTACTGACAACTTCCAGCAAGGTTTTTAAGACAGCAGTCTCAAAAACACTGCATTTTAACTGCATGAGAAATATTGCCTCCATAAAGCTGTAATGGCACACACGTCTGTATGACAACAGACTTTCACAGATGCTGTGAAAGTCAGACTGATCTATTAGCAAACTGAATTTTTGCCAACATATCAGTTGTCTGAAAAATTATAAGCTGTACTAGAAAAGAATTAAACAAACTCTACTAGAAAAGCTCTTGGTGTTTTTTGACACAGTTTGTTTAGATTCCTGATGCAAAAATAAGAATAATCATATCCTGACCCCATGCAGACCATGACCAATGCTTCTCTTGGGTTGCATCTAACCAGAGGTTCAGGTTCTGTGAAAAAACACTGGCTGAGCAGATCTGCAAGAGCACGTGTCTAAAACTAATCCTCGAAGGAATCGAGTCTAAAAGGTTGTTATTAACTGTCAAATTAATTCATCAATAGTAAAGAGATGATCAGATTGCATCCTTCAATCACTTCATAATTTTAAAGCTGGACAGAACAAGGAGGTTCACTTAGTTGGAGCTGGTGTCAAAATCCAGGACCTTTACATTTCATTTTCAGGAGAACAATTCAACTACCTGCTGGCCCCAAATCTTTACCAAATACAATGTGTTTAAGATGAGAACATGAAAATAAACTCAGTAAAATTCCAGCACAGACTGTGCTCTTCCACCCTGCTTTCTGACACACAGACAGCAAACACTTCTGAATTAAACAGGAAAACGTGAAGAAGTCAAGAGCACAACAGCAAATAAAGAGAACTATTCTGGCCAGCATCATGCTTTTGGAAACAAAGTCAAGCTTCACGGAGTTAAAGATTGCATTATTTAATACAGTGGTAAAAGTACTCTTGCTCATTAGAAAATATATACCTGTTTTAAAAAATAAAGTTGCTCAGAGCTCCAAATACCATAGACCAGTAAACAGAAGAGTCATCATTCTTGATTGATATATTTACTGGCCGGGCAGGTGTGATTTTTAAACAAGTTTTAAAAAAACCACTTAGTTCCAAACATTTATCTTGGAGTAAAGAAATGAGGTATTTTAGGCAAAGAAGACTGGGATCAAGCTTTCCAAATTCAAAACCCCTCCCCTCTGATTCATTAACTAACCTTGGAAAGCCTTTACCATCTTCCAGCACTCCAGTTTCCCAGGATATAAAGTACAGATAATGCCTCTACCATCAGAGAAGGCGAGGAAGTATTTATTTAGCCTTTGGACACAGTTTGATCTCCGAGCATTTTGCAGTGTGCCAGGTTATTTTCAATGCATCCTGCAATGGATATAAACCAAATGATCACAATTCACACAGAAAGCACGACTTTTTGCTTACTAGAAGCTCTAGCTTTATAGTGATGACCTCCAGAAGCATAAGTATTCTCTTTATACCTTCTCTTTCTATATCTTTCCAACAAAGATTACCGTACTTAAAAAAATTAATAAATAAATAAGACCCACAGTTTACCACAACATGTGAGTTATTCATGTTGGTTAAAAAATATTTAAGATCAAATGTTCTAAAAATGGGAGTATTCATACCACAAGATTGGCCTGTTTCACAAATGCCAATGGAAAATCAGTTTCATGAGCAGAAAAAAATCTGAAAACTTTACGGGAAGTGTGATACTTAAATCTGAGATGCAATAATTTTCAGAATGCAGTGGTGTACAGAATGGACAGAATGCAGAGGTGTACAGTCATCCTTCAATAATTTTAATATTTCACTTGTGCAAAATCTGCATATTCTGGCATATGTGAAGAATCAGGTTTTTTGTACAATTTTTTCTCTATTACCCCAATAAAGCGGGGGATAGTAAAAGTCTTCAAGCATGTAGAGAACAGGTTTTTTTTCTTCCACTGATGTGTCACGTCTCTACCAGTGGAATATACAAATCAGCCTATTCTATTTACTGCCATCAGAAATTTGCATCTCCAGAGCCACAACAAAAATAGGGGTGCGACAGCTTCTTTCCCCAGCAAGCTAAATAACTTTGTCCTGCTTTGCTTCAGTGCTGCTTGATCCAGAGCAGGGCTAAATCTACCATTCACTGCTGAAAGAACACATTTACAGGTTATCCATCCTCCCCTTCTGCGAGTAAAAGCGATGCCGTTTGCAAGGGAAGGGCAGAGGACAGCTTTAAGTAAATCACTTCTTGTGAAGCACTTCTTATGAAGTTTGCTGAAAGTATTTTTCAGTAAAGAAAATCCAAGAAAGGAAAGAATGAGGAGGAAGCCCACTTGAAGCAGTATCACTTTCTTACATTGCTATGTCACTTGTTACAATAATTTGGATTTTTGGTCCCCTAACACTGCTTTGGGGAGTTTTATACAACCATATAGAAGATCTTTGCTCATCTCCCTGCCTATGGCACACAAGGAACCTGAAAAAAAAAATAAAAAATAGGTGCCTACAAATTACGGTCACACTGCAATGCAAAATACACGTGGTAATCACATTCACTGAGCCCTCTCCCATGGCCGGAAAAAAAACAGAGAGAAAAAAAAGATGCAAGTAGTTCCTCTCCTCACGCAAAAAGTAACACGGAACCACTCCCTGTTTTACAAACATTTTTTTTTCTGATTAGTTCAGACGGAGCACACCCAACCTGCAGCCGCTCTCTCCCCGGCAGCATGACCTCCCACAACCTTCCTGGTAGGCTTATGCAACCAGGAAACCAAAAGCAATTCAGCGCGAGTTGGCTAATTGTGACCAATCGGGCCTTTTTAAATTAAAAACAAATAGCTGTCACCCAATTTAGAACCAGCAGTAAAAATTCACTTGAAAAAAAAACAATGAGCACAAAGGCACAGTGCAGATTCAGAAGGCTCTGAACACTCTTCCCATTTTTCAAGCAATGCCACAGAAGCGTTTTACTTGAATTAAATGCTCCTTCCCAGTTGTGATATAGAGACTACTAGTATTCAGTAACCTGTTAGAAATGTCAGGGGATGCCAGGTGTGCATTGCCATCAAAGTTTTAAACATACCTTTCACCCCACATTTGCATTAATCAGATGCATGATGCCAAATTATCACTCTAATAAACCCCCATAAATTGCATTTCATTAGTTCTACTTCAACTTAATAATAACCCTCATTAGAAGACCACTTTAAAATTAATGTTACGGTAGCTTTCTAAGGAAATACAGCCTCTTTGAATATTTACACCCAGACTAAAAGGCTTATGTATAATTCTCGTAAATATGTGTGAACAGAGAGAATAGTTTCCAGTGTTACCAAACGACGGAAGAAGAACATGTTTGCACATTGAAACCTGAGTGTGAGCACCAGTGATGGACATGATGCTTACAGAAATCTTTTCCACTACAAGTATATCTGCATACAGAGGGGCCCCATCTCAAATCTTCTCCTCTGTAGGTGGCATCAGGCTACCAGATTTTTTCTGTCATGCTGATAGAGCATCTTCTCCTGGTGGAAGATGATATTCCTCCTGGTCTTTGTCTGGGATCAACGGGTTCAAACCAATTAACAACAAAGCAGCAGTAGGAATTGGGACAAAAATCACCATCTGTAGACAACTTCATGGGAAGTCTGAGGAACTAGAGACCCTCTCAAAGAGCAGGGTTTTAGGGAAGGGATGGAGGGAAAATCAGAGCCAAAACAGTCCCCATTATATCACACGCACTGACCCAAAAACATGACTTCCAAAAACATGGTTAAAGGAGCAGGTGAGGACAGAGAGTTTTCTACACAGCCAAAGAGAAGAAGCATGAAAAGAAGAAGAAAGGTCGTCATCTAATTGATTCTAGCTAAGTGATCTCACCACAGCAAAAGATAAGCTCTCAGGCAAACAGCTACATTTTGCTATATTTTGCTAAAAATAGCCACTCATCTGAAGCACTGGACTGCTGAAAATGAAAACATACTTTTTGTTTTAAGCATAGGTGACTTCAGATATGAGAAACTTGCCTTCCCCACAGTCTGGTTAACTTTCTGTCTCCATCTGCTGGTACATCACATCGCTGTGGTAGGTAACTGGATATTTTAAAACATTTTTAAAGTCTAAAAGGGTCATGCAGCTGCCATTAGCGCCAGCAGAATTACAGCTGGAAGTTGATGAGAAGACAAGCCCATTAAAAGTTTCACCTCTACAACTGCATCCAGCATCACTCCACGTAGGACACAGTGACGGATGCCTGGAGCTGAAACAGATACACAGAGTGCCCGAACGGTTCATCTTTACCACATTTAAGTAGTGATTTACTGTAAAAAGAGTAATGAACATGCTTTCCTTTGGCCTTAAGAAAAGCTTTCCCTTTCACCATCGTTACTAATTTACTCTTATTTTCTCACACAGCTAAAAATGATTTCAAGAAAATCCTCAAGTTTATACACAGAATTTTCAAATAATAACAAAAGTGAAACTTTTATACACACATACAAAGTAATCGTTTGAAGAGTGATTATAAAGCACCACTGCTCACCACTTTCCCATCACTTTCATACCCGAAGACAAACAGAAATCACTGGCTGATCCCCAAATTGGTCTGTACTCCCACTCAAGCTTGCCGAGATAAAACCTAGGTCATAAACCAGTTCATAAGCCAGCTCCTGATTATGTTAAACTAACCCTAGGCTCATTGCATCTGAGTTTATTGAGTACCTATTTTTGTCATGACCACACTTAGAATAATCATACCGGGTTACAGGAGGACAATACAGACAGGAGGAAAAAAAAAAAAAAAAAAGGAAAAAGAAATCAATATACTCAATAGATCCACATTAATATATCCAAGGTAGCCGCTGTAAGAGATGCCAGCTTGCCGTAAGCTTTCAGTTGAAGCTGCAACTGTGAAGTTACTAAAAATAATTTTTTCCCTCGGAAAATTGATTTTCATTTGCAAGCCAGTCATTGTAGTTTTGCATTAATCCAATTATTTCACTTCAAATTACTAAAAGACAATATAGAAAGATAATTGTTGGGAAATAGATAGGAAGCAAGGCAATTTGTGCTTAATATAGTGAAATAATTGCAAATTAAAAATATAGTTTATCAAAATTTACCTATATTCAGCTTCTTGTCAGGGTATAAGATTTGGTTCAGTAATTTTCATATTAAACAAGAACTGCAGAGAGGGAAGGATTTTTAAAAGTCTCCATCCTTTCAATGTAAGAAGAAAAACATCTGGTAAAGATAATTATACATAATCATTTCTAACAACACCAAGTGACAAAGAAGAAAAACAAACTAATACTGACTCTGTGATCCTGATAGACAAGTAGAGCACCCCTTTTTATATTTTTAAATAAAATGCCTCATTTTAGTTTTCTCTTCAAATATCCAAGGAAGGGTAAAGCCTTTGGAAAGGTAGAATACATTTCATTGAATGCATTCTTCTCAACGCACAGTCCAGAGAGAAGTCCAGAGAGAGAAGGATGCAAAAAACTATTTTCTTCTGTCATTTAATAGCATTTTGAAAGAAACTGAGGAAGGAGGCAGTTGGCTGTTTTTTGTTTGTTTGTTTTAGATCTGGACAGGGTAAATTGCTCGGTGGGTGACCCAATATTTAGCAAAACATGAGCTCAGCCAGTCCATGTGCTGGCTGCCCGCTCTGTCAGCCAGACCCCACCTGCTCAAGCAGTGATGCTCCCTGAACTTTGATTAGGGGAAGGTATTTATGTTCAGAGAGAAAAATATATCTTAGCTGTTCGGGTGTCCTCCCCTGTAGGACCGAGAGAGGGAAACGGGTTGTGGCCACCTCTCACTAACATCCTGGTAACACATCTCTGAATTGGGTCTTGGAGGAAAAGAGGCTTCTGAAGACTAAATGCTTTCCTTGTTAAACGGCGGTTGGAACTGAAAGCCAGGCAAAAACACTTCTTCCATCACAAGTAAAAGCCATGTTACTGAATTTTTGCAATGCAAATTTTTTTCATTTCCATCCTACATACCCAGGAAAAATAACCCGCAAGGAAAACTTGGCTGTATCACATTTATACAGCTCTCAGTATTCAAATCAGATGGTCAACAGCCTTCCACCTTCCCACCTGTGATGGGAAACTTGAAAATTGCCTCTTGCTTCCTACATCTAAATTCAGAGGGCTTTGCTTAGTGTGAGCTATAGGAAAATCAACACAAGAAGGAGTAAAGTTCCATCAATTCCTACTCAACCCAACTGTGTAACCTCTGGTAGTTTCACATTAAAGATGTGTAATGCCAAAACACGTAGAACCTATCTAGGGTCAGATTCTTCAAACCTGACTTCCCCTTCTGCAGATATATCTGAGAGCATAGCAAATTCACATTTTTCATTCGTGACTGCAATATGATAAATACAAAAAAAAAAAAAAAGAAAAGAAAAAAATCACGTTTACTCTGTGTGTTAAAGCATCAGATATCTGGTGGTTTAAGGGAAAATGCAAAAATTTCCAAGTAATTTCTGAAGAGATTCTCACAAGTAATAACCTTAGCAAATAAAGCATTATTCCTGAGTAAGCATAATGACTTGGTAAAATTAATTACTTTCCCTTTTAACCCGTTAGTCATCCAGCTTTCATTCTGGAGGAAGCGCAGAGTTTCATCTGCCTTTGTACTGCAACATTAAACCAACAAAATTGCCAGTGGCAAAATAAACATAATAATACTTCATGTAAGGTTTCCAAGATTCTGGTGGGAGCTCTGTACAGAAGAAGTATTTCTGTACTCTGGGTTACGACATTCTGTTATTTAAATATTAATAAAACAGTGATGTAAACCACATTAGAAAAGAAAACAAATCTTTTCAATTAAGTTTATTTTTAGAACAAGTCCTAGGATTCCGAATACAGCAGCATTTTCTGAACACAGTGTTTTTCCCTTAAGATTTCTAAGTGGCAAGACTCCATAATCTGCTCGGTGGTGGGAGGCGAACTTCTGCAGAAAGAACAGAGGCAGTTTAAAGGGCACCTCCGAACATTTCCAAATGGACAGGCGACGCTCTGAATAGCTGCTACAAACATTGAACGCAATAGCCAGGCAAGGATTAAAAAAAAAGCAAAATTTCAAATTTTTAATGGCATGAAACGCCTAGTTATGAGAATATTTTTCCAAGAGAAGTTAGTAAACTGAACCCTAAGGGATACAACAGAGAATATTAGCTCACAGCTCAAGGGAAACGGGGCTAAGCAGTGCTATAACAAACTTAATTTATTCACCAGACTGATGCAATCTGGCCTCGACCAGATTGTATTGTCACATCTCTACATGGAAAAAAAAATTCAAAAGCTGTTATTTTTAGGGGAAAAAATATTTCTTTAATGTTGCTGGACAAAAGCCAGCAGCACAGGGCTATGTCAAGATGATGGAATAACCCAACCTTACATCTCTAAGCATCACGGTCACAGGAAACAGAGGCCAAGGCTAAAATGTGACCTGTGGTGGGAGGATTTAGTTAAATCTCAGACTTTAAGAGAAGTGATTTCTTTCCAAAAAAAAAAAAAAAAAAGACATAAATAGTTAAGTACATGGGTCATACTATATTTGTTTAGCAACCATAAAACAACCACTTGCACTCTCCATGCCACGCTTCCACGAGGGAGGTGATGTGCAACTCTCTTGCCTGCATCCTCTGGACAGATCAGCCAGAAGCAAGACTGAGCTCTGAACTTTGCTACTCAATCACAGCAAACGCTACCAAGAAACCGCCGCTCATCCCACGGCTGACTGGCAAAGGTTCTGCTGTGGATTTCTTGGAAACTGGATTTTTTCATTCCAATGAAAACACCTGCTGCTGATGGACAGATGGCATTTTAACAGAAGTATTTGTAATGCCTAAAGTTTAATGCCAAACTTTTCAACGGAAGACCTGAAAGGGTCCGCTTGCACACATTTACAAATTCATTTATACCAAGACATAGGAGGAGCAGGAAGCCCTCTGTGTATTTAGGGGGAAAAAAAAAAAAAAGCAGAGTTTGTGCCTAGTATAGGGTTAAGGAGGGAGGCTGGCAGCCAGGAGCAGAAGCCAGGTGCCAGCCCCCCCACTTGTGGACTTTAAGAAAACCATTCCTCCTCCCAGCGCCCCGCTCACTGAACGTGCATCTGCGGGCAAGCACGAACAGAACGTGGCTCGGTCAAGTGAATCATAAATACTGCCCTTGCAAAGAATGTGCAGCATTTGTAAATACTCCAAAAGAAAAGCAATCTGTAACTGGTGATAAAGAGAGGTTTCCTAACAGGCAAACCTCTGTCACTGTTAGGGTCAAGCAGGCAAAATGCCAGGGGCAAAGAGGAAAAAAGGAAAATAATAAAAAAATACCCTCCCCCCCCAAATCCCTAAACACCTCTTAAGTCTATGTTATGCTCATGATTCACAGAATCATGCTTCTGATTAGACTGATGTGCCAAGGTTTTCTTTCTCAAGTGATAAACTGGGAAAATTACTGGTTCCATTTACTGTGTATTGGGAAATCCAATCAGGAAAAACATACCCCAGGACCTATCAGAAGGATTCAGTGTTTAAAACAGAACTTTTATTTTTGTGGGTGTGCCAGTAAAAGGGGGTTTGAGCAAAGAGTTTAATTTTTCACACAGAGGTTATTATATATTTAGGTCCATCACTAATGACCACTTTTTCCAGGAATTCTAGCTGTCCCATACAAAGGTATCTGGAAGCATCACATCAGCAAACAAACAAGGTATTTCAAAAGAATAACAGTAGTAACAGCAATCACATTTAGTAAAGATCAAATACAGGGATAAATGTCAAAAATAATCATAATAAAAGCTTAGTTTTTACTCATAGGAACTATAATAGCAGCAGGATACAGGCTACGTCCTTTACAAGCATAAATCTCTCAAAGGGGAGGGAAAATAGCAGCAGACATCATATTGGACTTCATCATAGGTCTGGAAGAAAAGCAAGCAGCTAACAAACATGGGGAAATACATGAAAGAAGGAGAATTAATACAAAAAACAAATCCCAAAGGCAAAGTTTTTGTAGGCACTCTGAAGAAGTCTGGAACATACTTGAAGAAAAACCTCATTCATGTACATCTGCTTCCTAAATATGAAAAACTTCTTTAGTAAAATCACTGACTCTCAGCCATCAACTAACTTCAAGAAATCCTTGTAGTAATTTTCCACTTAAAACAACTCTGAAAACATAATCTAGCGGATCTGAATTTTATACAAGACTTCAACCTGCAGGTGAGTAATAGCCTGAATAGATGTTAACAAACAAACAAACAAAAACCCACCACAATTACAGTTTCTTGAGTAGAAAAGATTCTGTGACTTGCTTTTCTTTAGGTACATCTAAACACAAAATTTCAAGCAGATCTAGCTCAAGTATTTAATGTGAATAAAGTAAATTATCTCTACCCTAGCGGGAGTGGAGACAGGAGGGGCTCTTGACTGAGCCAGTGCTCAGCTTCAGTGAACACATCAAAACTGTGGGTGCAGACCTAGTCTACTACTTCGCTCTAGTATCTGAGCAAACTTGTGAAAATCGTAAAGCTTCAAGGGGAGGACAAAAGAAGAAATAGTACAGAAGGGTTTAAGTCCACCGTAAAGGTCTTTAGTGCTCCCATTACGATGATGCCTGATTGCTCACCACAGCACGAGAGCAATTAATGGGGACATGAAAAATCAGCGGTTTCATTACAAACTAGGGAACCATTCTGCAAGGCAAAGAGTTTAAGTTCCCAAAGTTTTAGCTGTGTATTGTTCTTTCTAATTTTTACCGTCCATGAGAATGTACCCACTACCTTATTTTTAAATACAACTGATGTAGTTTTGGTTTCACACTTTCAAAAGTACTCTGACTAATAGCACTGCACCCTGTCGATCAGCACTGAAGACAAATTATTACAGATTTTTAATCCTCTTACCCTATATACCACACATTTCTAAAATTTGTGTTCATTAAAACACATTGTCTAACGTGTTTTAATACATGCCCACCTTCTGCTCTCTTCGTCACTGCCTGCAAGTTTTGTATAGGGGGCTAAAGGTCTGTTTTTGTAATTGCTTGGATTGGCCCCCACTTTGCCAGCACTGATCACTCCTGATCCTCTCTCACATCAAAGCATGGTTGGGACTCTCTGAATATCACAGAGATATCTGATCTGGCAGGTGATGTCAACATAAATGTGCACAAAACCCACGCCATACCACCAGGAAGGAGGTTTTCACAGAAGAACAATCACAATCACTTCTATTCAGGAGCATACAAAAGGATGTCTGATGGTCTGGCAGTTTAAACTATTGGCCCACAATGCAAGAAATTGGACCAGATGATCTTGAAGGTCTTTTCCAACCTTAATGGTTCTATAAATCTAATGTTTGCACTCCGTTCCTCAGCTGCAGGGGGCTCAAACCCCCATGTCCCTTTTGAAGACAATAACTTCACCAGAAGCTGCTTAGCCATGAAGCAATGCTGTACTCATCCTGCTGACAACTTAGCACTTTGCAAAAAATAATTAGCAACATCCTAAAGGCTTCTAAAAAGGCAGCACGACTCCATGTGCTGACAGAAACTTTCCCAGAAAGCAGAAGACCAAGGTTCTGACCTCTGCCCCATCAACTGTTCATGCAGTTTATCTTATACAGTCACTGGAAAACTCAGTTATGGGTATGTTTTTTTGTTTGTTGTTGTTTGCCTGTTTCATTTGATGCATCACTCTGTGGATTTAATACTATGATTTTCCAGACATAAATTCTGGAATTACACAATTACATCTTTTGCCACTCAACTCGTAAGTGAAATGAGCAAACTTTTATCCAAAATATGGTTTCTACCTTGGACTGTATCATATCAGAGAAGTGGTGGGACAGTGCTATAGTACCTCCAAAAATGCTACTTGACCTCTATTCAATCCACAAACTTTGACTGAGTCTACAAAAGGAAGCACAGTTTTATTTCCAGAATGAAACAATCAAAATCTGGTTTCATAGATCTATTTAGACCACAAAATCTTGTAAATATTTAGGTTAGCATCTCAGTCTTACATTTGTACCTTTTCAAATCCCCTGTCACTATGGTGCTTACTCTATCAACACATCAATTACCTTAATTGCCAGTACCCCAAAATAACTCTTTTTGAATGTCAGCTGCTATATTTTTCACTCCTTTGCCAACTAATACTCTGGTTTTAGCAAGTCAGTTTACAACTTTTCAGGACTATTTTAATCTCTACGAGTACTTTGGTTGCTGAAATTTTGATTTGTTTAAAACAAACTATCACAGAAAAAAACAACACCCTTCTATCACATTAACGCTCTACTGTCTAGGCTGCAGATTATCCCAAATAGAGGTTTTCACAAGTTACAGTCATTTACTGTGATGGCCTTTGAGAGGATAAAATTCAAGGCACAACAAAAACACATGATATCCTGTGCTATGCATCCAGATACCACTGTCATGAACAACGTATACAGGGAAGTACTTCTGAATACAGCTGCCAAATTGCTTTTCTTCCAGCATGAGTTCTCAACAGGGAGCACAGCTTCTATGTTTTTGCATTGATACAGCAGTCCCAGAAGCAGACGTGGCAACCTGTAATGCATGGATCTGATTCAAGGTCCTCTCAAAGTCAACAGCAAAAATTATTTTGTTTTCTATGAGAGGAGGATTACGTTCTCCAGGAACTCACAGTTCAGCATCTCCTGCAAATACCTTCACACCCCAGGACCTCCATGGCTTTTCATCACAGCATCCTATCGCATTTTCCCCCTTCTTATTTTCAGCTCAACTGTACAAACAGAAAAATCTCCATGGATGTTTGTAATCAAATAGGATGCATATTCCACTTAGATGTAAATTTCAGAGCACTCCAGAATTTTATGCTAACTCAGACACACATGAAGAATTAACCGTCTGTGTTGCCCCATCTGTTCCTACTGTACTTTAGATCAACCCACAAGACAGTTTGGCTTGTTTCATTTTCTTACCACCTAAAGGCAGAATGATTTTGTGTTATGAAAAACAATGCGTGAGACTAAAATCATACATCTTTCTATACTTTGGGATAAGGACTGTTTCAGCCAACAATGCAAACGTTTTCTTTGGCAACTTACTGGTGTTCAGTTTGTGTTCATTAAAATATTTGTAGTCTGCAAGTACTGAATAAAAAGGCAGTTTTATACATTAGACAAATTAATATATGTGAAAATAATTGCATTATAGAAGAATTCTTATTTTTACTCTTTCTTTCAATAAACAGAGATAACAGACCTACAGCAATGCATATGTAATAGCAATTTACATGTGTTAACTCTTAAGAAGTGAAGTAATATCTACCTCCCAAAATACATTACTTCTAAACAGTAAACAACCAAGACTGAAATGCCAATCATAAATAATTAGTAAACACAATTACCCATTACATTTTTATTTCATTAACATTTCTTTCAGAAAAAAATTGGCACTGAAACATGGTGACATTGTTTAGAACAATGAAGTCTTGGCTTTTACTTATACTGTATATAATAAAATGCTTATATATTTATGGAAAATTTATCCTCAATAGAATCAGACCTGATCCAAGAATCCATGTGAATGTCAAGTGTTGATATTCTATGACATTTAGACTTAGAGAACAAAAATTTCAAAACCAGCCTGCACAACCTACATGAAGGTTTCAAATTTTGCATCAAAAACTGACTCCAAGTATAAAAACACATTTTCTGTGTTTCACACATTTGTTTTTCTTTTTAGGTTATATTTACCATACTATGTCTAAAAACAACACTTCTTACAAACTTTCACATCAGCCAATGTGTTAAGAATCAGCTTAGATGTCTTGGTGACTCTTTGCTAATGTCATCTCACAAGAGAGGAGCCTGAGAGATGCAGTGGATAGAATTATACTTTATATCCTGTGTAGTTTCATGTCACAACTGAAAATAAATTAACAAGTACAGAGTTCTTTTGGAATATAGGCAGTATTGAAAAATTATTAGTTTTATAAAACACTGTAAGAAGCCCAGGAAAAACAGAGCTGCAAAGGCATTACTTGTGAATTGGGGATGGGGACTCAATTACCACTTGTCTCAGCCTTCCTGATTGCTGCACTAGGCAACTTTTCACTTTTCTTCTTCACCTTCATTTCACAGTTGGAAATAGCAAAAATACTTTCTTATTCATAGACGAGGGAAAAGAAAAATTTACGCAATACCAAATTACACTGCAGTCTATCAAGTGATCAGAAGTGAACCTTCTATTATTTTAAAAAGCATTCATACAAGATTTCCAGAGAAGTGAAAAGACTGTACAGCATTGCATGATGAATTTAACTGCATTATAGCAGTGTTAAATAGTACGTTGTCCTATTAAGTGTTTTTAATATACATCTTCCAAGAAAGTGGTTTTATAATTATATTTTCTGGAAGCATCCAGAGTCAGTTCAATGCCTGCATAGATGACAACAGCCTCTTAATTTACCTCATTAGCCTACAAATGCAGGAGAGTTGCTTACCTTTACACAAGGGAGAAAGCTCTAACTGGAGACTTTCTAGAGTAGAATACAGAGTTTATTTTTAAATATAAAACCTTTCTCTCTGTATGTTTAAAAATCTTTACACAAAGCAGACAATTTTCATATGAACTGTTTAGATGAAGAGGATGATTTTAGCTGCAGGAATCCTAAAAAGAATGTTTCAAGAGTGTTCAAATTCATACCTGCAAAGTTGCTCTAGTTTAGTCAGGAATTGAAAACAATAACAAAGGCAGGTACTCTAACCTAGGTAACAGAATGAATCTCAGATAGACAGAATCTCAGGTCTGACTTTTAATCAGAGCAAAGCATCAAGATCAAGTATCTCACTTAGGGACGTTCCCAGTAGTACTTATGGCTTAAGTTATAATTATCCACACTTTAAAAGTAAAATAACTCGAGTTAACCTGCAACACAGTGCTCTGAATTTACAATTTTACTATAAAATGTCTGATTTTTTAGACATGTCATTATATCAATTTTAAAGCTGTGTGTATTTTGACACTGAAATACCTTTGCTGACAACTTCAGCAGTGTATGTATAATTGTCCTAAAGCAATGGTTGATTACCTGCC
This sequence comes from Cygnus atratus, assembly GCF_013377495.2. Lineage (NCBI taxonomy): Eukaryota > Metazoa > Chordata > Aves > Anseriformes > Anatidae > Cygnus > Cygnus atratus. The sequence continues at coordinate 176,983,462 of NC_066362.1, read as the reverse complement.
AAGTTTTCCAATTATTACTCCTCATGCTCTTCTGACTACATGGACATTCTGGCTTTTTATCTGAGTATCATAAAATCTAGAGAATTTTTGCACCGTATCAGGTCATCACGGACCCAACATTAGCTTCCTACTTAAGAGTGAGTACACAGTCAGTGAATATTTAGAATAAAGAATTCAGATGCACATGTTATATCCGTTATTAGCTGAGTATCAAAATGGCCTCTTAACCACCGTGCCATTGAGAAGAAGTGTTTTAAGGTCCATCTGCACTCTGTCCTGCTTTGTTCATAAACCTCTGATCACTATGTAGGACCAGAGTACTCAACCATAGCTCTACCTCAGTAGTTTTCAACTTTTTTTACTTGAAGACCCCCAAAAAGCAAGGTACAGACCTCTGAATAGAGGCTTTACACTCTCAGACAATAGGCCTGCCCTTCTCTATGACTTTTTGGAAGCCTGTATCCCCAGACACTAACTAAAAAATGCTGTCTTTTGAGAAACACACTCCAGCAAGTTAGAAGATAACATTCCAGTTTCCAATATAGCTCTTGGGGCTGTGGTATCTATGAGACTATTTACTGTAAAAACATCACAGTGCTCAAACAGTTCATTTTCTGGGAAATTCCCCATCAGTGACAACAACAATAATAAAATTCCTGGATCTTATCACCAAGAAAAACAAGAGACATAAATTCATGAAAGCCATGAATCTGAATTAAAATGCTGGATGATACAACACAATATGAAAGGATGAAACTGTGAGGCAGACCATTCATAAAGCTCACACATCTGGCCTACTTCTTACAGGTCACCAGACAAGTGCAGCGGGATCCAGATTCTATTTTTTTTAATGCAATCAGCTCACGATGTTAGATAATCTTCTGTGAGACAGCAGTTGTGTCACCCTAAAACAGGTGAGTGCAAGTTGAATTGGTCTCTTACTCTCTTTTTTCCCTACAGCCGATGACATTCCTTAATAGCAGGTAAAGCATTGATGAAGAATCAAATGTGTCTAAGAAATTCTTGTGATCTCTGGGTAAGGAGAGAAACTTTCAAGGGTTGGTTTCCCAAAGGAAAGACAAAAAATCAGGTCAGGAGAGACAAAATTGAGAAGAGACAAAAGAACTGAAAATTCTCACAGATGTATTTTGGAAATGGAGGAGTTTGAACAGCAATGCTGGATGATAACAAGAAGGCCATGCAGTTAATGATTATCACATACTTTATATGTATTCTTGCAGTCTTCAGTATTTCAACACACTAGACATGCCCTTTAATGCTCTTCAATCAAGTCCTCTTCTAAGTATTGTAAAATGGCTGAGAACAACAAGAGATTCTCTTTCCTCCCTTAATCCCCTCCCACATTGCTTTAATGCTCATATTTTAACAGTAAGATCTGCCACCATGGATCTTAACAGGTACTGTATTAATATATTGATGTAATCTCATGCAAAGCATTCAGCTTTGCACAATGCACACACCAGCATGGGCTGTGCTGCCAATAAGGCTTCACAGACAAACAAAGCAAGATGTTTCCTGACATGCAATCCTTGGAAAGAGTCCCTCTGACTGCTCAAAACATTCATTAAGCAGCTCATTATGTTACCCATTTATCCCAATACATCCACACGCCTGGATTCCTTGCTCTCAGAAAAGTCTTAACAAAACAAAACAAATCAAAAAAAAAAAAAAAGGTATCCAGAGAAGGCAGGTATTTTTCCTCTCCTTTGAGCTTGGCCATTAGATATCTCAACTCACCTTTTGGTTTCCCAAATGAACATTCCATTCTAACTCTGTAGCTACTCAGAAAATAGCTGCAGCAGCTTTCTTTCACCCATGTGTCCTTCCAAAAAAGACCGCAGAAGCACAATTTTCTTTGTCATTACAAAAGCAAGCTAAGTCATTCAAAAATTTCCACAATGATGTTCATAAAAAAGACATGCCAATGGTGCCAGTACCATCAGCAAAAATGCCTGTATGGTACTCCACCTTGTGAGCAGCAAAGAAAAGTACTCTGAGCAGCACAGACTTCCCCGGTATGGAATTCCCCTGAGTTTCCACCTACCCACTTCAACCTGGTCAACTATTCATCAGAAGAACACAGGAAGTAAACAAGAATTTTGAAGGTGAACAGTTTTATGCTCCTTGCCTTCCTCAGAGAACTAGCAGATAGCCTGCTTCTGGATTTACAAGGCATATTCAGAAAAAACTGTTTCTTATATCTGTGAAAGTCTTCTCATATTTTTAGGATGATCCAGCCACTGCTAGTAGAAAAACTCCGAAGCAGCATCCACCAACAAAGCTGCATACTTGCTGCTCTGGTTCTCATTGCAAAAGTTCATTTAGGACTTGCAGCAGACTGCTTAAAATCAACACTGAGGAAATTAATGTCGGGCAATTTGTCAGCCCTGTTGTTTTTTTACCCACTCTAGGGCCTTCCTCTACCAGACAACATATGTGACATTGATGTCCTGAGCATTTATTGGAGTTTTTAAAAGTTGGAGTTTCATCTAAACAGGGTAACCCCTATTTTGGATGTCGCTGATACATACTAGTTTAAAGGATATCAGTCCTATTCTTCTTTTCAAGCACAAAAGAAAAACAATCTGGGAGTCATATTTGGTTTTAATGGAGGTATACTGAAAAATTAGAGTATATTAGGAATTGGATTTGTTTGATGTGTTGAATTAACTTAGACCAAAATATTCCTACAGTGTTCAAACTGTGCAGCATTCAGAGAATTAACAGATCAAAACTGTGCTGGATGTTGACAGGCTGCAGAGGTGGGCTGACAAAAATCTCATGAAGACCAACAAGGAGAAATACAGAGCCCTGCAACTGGGGAGGAACAAGCCCAGGCACCAGGACAGGCTGGGGGGAACCCAGCTGGAAAGCAGCTCTGCAGAAAAGGGCCCAGGAGTCCTGGTAGACACCAAGTTGAACAGGAGCCAGCAACATACCCTTAACCCTAGGGAGGGTAATGGTATTCTGGGCCACATTAGGCAAAGCATCAGCAGTAGGTCAACAGAGGTGGTCCTTCCCCTCTGCTCAGCAGTGGTGAGGCCATACCTGAAGTACTGTGTCCAGTTCTGGGTTCCCCAGTACAAGAGAGACCAGAACATACCAGAGAGAGTCCAACAAGAGCAATTGAGATGACTGGAGTACCTCTCGGGTGAGGAGAGGCAGGGATATCTGGGACTGCTCAGCCTGGAGAAGAGGAAGGTCAAGGAGGATCTCACCAAGGTCTATAAATACATAAGGGAGGGTGCAAAGAAGATGAAGATGGAACCAGGCTCTTTTCAGTGCTGCGCAGTACCAGGACAAGAGGCAGTGGACACAAACAGGAATGCAAGACATTGCTTGTGAACATCAAGAAGTACTTCACTGTGCGGGTGACGGAGCACTTGAATAGGTTGCCCAGAGAGGTTGCGGAATCTCCCTCCCGGGAGATCTTCAAAAGCCACATGGACATGGTCCTGGGCACCCTGCTCTGGGTGTCCCTGCTTGAGCAGGAGGGTGTTGATCTAGATGACCTCCAGAGGTCTCTTCTAACCTCAACCATTCTGTGACTCTGGTTGAAGCCCTGCCCAACTTCCCCAGGACATATTCCCCTGGGGGCTGCCAATGGATGCTGAGCTAATGCAGTTCTGGGGAGAGTAAAGTGAGAAGGGAAAAAGGCAAAAATCAGGCCAAGCAGTCTTACAGACCTGAGAACACATTCTGAAGTTCCCCAAGCAAAATGTTTGTAAGGTTTTACTGGATTCACCTATCATTTCAAAGACTGATGGAAAAAGAGATGAGCCCAAATTTGACGTTTTCTCTTAAAAGCCTTGACAAATTTTCTTCAAAATACAGTAGAAAATTGAGCTACATTCCAACAACATAGACTGAGTCTACAGAAAGAAACATTAATACGAAGCAGCATATAAGGCTGTTTACAGTTACCTGAACAATGTGTAGATTCCTATAAAAAGCAATCAATTCCTTTCAAGGAGTGACAAGTTTTCTTCCCATATTTTTATCAAAACTTTTTTTTTTTTAACAAACTACTTTTTTTTATGAAAACTTCCCACATTTTTATCAAAATCTCTTCCTGTATTTTTAACAAAACACAAGATTATTTGCATTTGGAGTACAGAGGTGGACTGCATGTGACTACCCTTCCTACATGCTCCAGAATATCATACGAAACACCTCAAGATTTGGTGCTCACCACATTAGTGCTGAACATGAAATAGGAAGTTTCTGTGTTGCAGAGCAAGCACAGTCATTCTGTATCTAAGAACGACACACAACCCTCCAGAATAATTCACACAGCTTGATGTGGGTCAGCTCTGTGTTAAGCCACTGTCTAGCCACCACCCTCACTATGGGAAGGACTTTTACTTTCTTCCAGGGATGAGTTATTTTGAGAACAAGGCAGTAATACATGGCAGCCAAAAAAAATAAAAATAAAAATAAAAATAAAAATACCCTCAGCAGGCTCTGGATACCCATAGTGGGCTGTAAGAGTGACTGCTCTCTCTGAAAAACTTATGCCCTTCTGAGGTGCAGCAAATTTAGCATTGACCCAGAAAAAGGAAAAATAATAATCTAGAAGAAAAGAGGCACTGGTTATTTCTAAAGTCTAGTCCAGAACAATATTTGAAATTAACAAGGGCCTCTTTGTACACGTCATTTGTCACCATTTCATAATATCAGAACTTTGTTAGCATCCTGCAGCAACCCTGATATATAAAACCTTCCTCCCCAAACCTGTACCTAGTAAGTGAGCTCTGACAATGTGTGTCAGATTTACACTACCAACAACCCTCTCTTGCTACTCAAGACCAGACAATTGGAAAGGTCTACTTAGAGTCTACACACTGACACTACCAAGAAATTCAGGTAAAACGGTGTTTTTCAGTGTTCAGCACTATCAAGGTGAAATCCATTACAAGGGAGGCACTCCATATATATACTATGGGCTTGAAGGCATTTGTTTCCAACTCAGTTAGCTACCAGTATCTCCATTTTCAAATATTTGTCTGCCACTACCCTTTTTCATATACTTCTGAGGAAAATCTATTTTAGTGATATTTATCCTAGTTAAAAATAAGTGGGCACTTACTTTTTGGCTGTTTCAACCTCTAATTAAAACCAATTCTACAGCCGGACACAGATACTATGCTAAAAAGAAATAGCCTTGAGCAACACAATTTTCATTGTTAAAGAAAGTGGTTCATAAGCAATTATATCTTGTCAGCTCTAACAGTTAATCTAACCTCTTCAATGACACACAGTTATTTCACACTCAACATCCTGCCACGAACCAGTAATTATGGCCCATACTTGCTATCTCTACTGACACTGATTTCCAGACTACAGAGACATAGGCAAATGAGCTTATAACCTTAAGATAACCAAAGGACACTGAAGAGGTTATTTTTTGCAACATGACATTTATTCCTGAAATTGTTTGACCATTAAACAACAATCATTTCATCGTTTAATCTGATCCTAAAGGAGACTGCCTCAAATGGAAAGCTTTTCCACTGTATCTTTTTTTTTTTATCTGCAGCAAGTCATTAAAACAAAATTAATACATGATGAATATAGTGCAATAAAGGAAAAAAAAATCTGTAGATCTTATTTTGCTCCAGGGAGATTGAGATTTCTCTTGCTGGAGAAGGGGGAGGAGGGAGAATGAATGTTGTCAAGCAGCAGTTGCACAAGTAGGGACTCCAAGCACCTTCTTTCACCTTCCCAGAAATGACTGGCAAGAGACATCAGTTCTCAAAGTTTGTTTGCATCTGACAGAAGTAATGTTAGAACATCGCCAATAACCTTTGAGAAGTCAGGGACTTGGGGAAGTACAGTTCAGAAAAACCTAAGAGAAAAACACTGTCTTTAAAAGAAAAGAGAGAGAGAGAGATTAAAAGAAGAGACAAAAAATAATGACTGAAGTATTTTACTAGTAAAATGTTGAAAAATATGTTAAATCACAGTCATTTTCTCATGTGATAACATAACAAACCTGTGGAGATAGCAAAAGTAACATTTTCTATATCTTTACATCAGCAAGAATTTTGACAATTCCTTATGATGTTCTCATTGAAAGATAAGAAGTTAGTCTTGGGTGGTAGTAAAACTGACTGGGCAACTTTATTTAGGGAAAGTGAAAATAGAAACATGACATTAAACAGGCAATGTGGGTTATTTACAAACTTCATGAGTTTGAAGGCCATAATGGAAAGATATACTCTCATAATAGCAAGTATGAGTGGATATCTGAATAGATTTTTCAATTAAACATTGCAATGTCAATAGTAAGCATAATCAAAATATACTATAGGCTATCGTTCTACAGGTTGGCCTGAGAACACAAAGTATAATCTGTTCCTGTAGAGTCTGCAAATGAATTTAAGCACTTCAGTTAAGCACTAAAAGAAGGGACTGAAGAGATGGCATGATCCTATTTACTTGCTATGCACAGTTGATTGTTAAAAAACAGAGACTTAATATATTACATCAAAAAAATAAGTGGTACATCATCTGTGATTTAAACTGTTTTCTTCAGTGTCCTCTGCTATTTATAGTTGATAACCCAAGCCACCAGACAGCTGATTTTACAAAGAATGATACCTTTAATAGTTACTTAAGGAGGAGATTGCCAAAACTAGTGCATTTTATGTCTGGTCTAGCAATTTTGTTAAAATAGAATATATCTTTTAAAAGTTTTGCTTTATCTTATTGGCTTAAAGTTTATGTACATATATCATGTATATCTAATTTAATGTATGTAACTTCTATCAACAGTAGTCTGAAATCCGTACACTGGAAAAATTAAAGCACCACAAAGAAAGAAAATGTGTTCTCATGGAACAGGTCTTCCAGATCAGTTTGGTCATAAAAACACTTTTTTTTTTTTAAGAGCTTAGGAATTTGAATAAAGTCCACACAGTAGATTATAATTAGTTTAATTTTCTGATGCAGACTTCTATTCAACAGGTCAGGTGTTTAAGGAAATAACGAAAATGTAGAATATTATTGAATAAGAGCAAGCTGTAGGACATCACCCTTATCCAAGACATATTTCATTAATATACTTCTTTTCTCTGGCTCTGCATTTATGTTATCAAAAGTTCCATCCCAAAGAACCAGCTCTCTTGGTTACCAAACTGAAAGACTCAAAACTTTTATAATTCATTTATTATTTCCTTTTTCCTTCACCACATCCACATGTAGCAGTTTGCCAGCTGCCATTCAGTGCCCAGATTTCCATTGAAAGAAAGTTCTAACTCAGCCAAGAAAACCAAAAGAGTTTGGAGGCTGCACAGATGGGAAATCATCAGAAGAAAATCATTAAAGAGAAAGACATTAATTGCTCTCTCAGTTCCTCTTACAATGAGGAACTCTTCAAATGTTCAGTTAAGGTGCCATAAACAAGGACATATCTAAAGAATCAAATCAGATTTTAAATCAGATCAAAAGTCTTTGGTCCTCTCAATAACACTAAAAAAAAAAAAAATCACCAAGGAAATCAAGAGACCTAAAGACAAAATTCTTCTCCCATGGCATCTTCAGGCTCTTGGAACATTCTTGTTGTCCCTATTATGTAGTAAGTTACTGAATTATTTATATACTAATTTAGTCTCATGAACAATAAATGGTGGTTTAGCAGTCAAACAGGTTTGGACATCAATATGCAGTTTCACTGACTGGGAGAACATTCCTCCTCAGTGGGACCAGGACCATGTCCACGCAGCTTTTGAAGATCTCCAAGGAGAGAGAATCCACAACCTCTCTGGGCAGCCTGGGCCAATGCTCAGCTGCCTGCACAGCACAGAAGTGCTTCCTGATGCTCAGGGGAGACTCCTATGTGCCAGTTTGTGCCCATTGCTTCTTGTCCCAGCACTGAACACAACTGAAAAGAGCCTGTCCTATTATTCATCCTATTTGCACCCTCCCTTCAGGTATTTATACACACTGATAAGTTGCCCCTTGAGCATCCTCTTCTCCAGGCTGAGCAGTCCCAGATATCCCAGCCTCTCCTCACAGGAGAGGTGCTCCAGTCCAACGATCATCTTGATTGCCCTTGTTGGACTCTCTCTGGTATGTTCTGGTCTCTCTTATACTGGGGAACCCAGAACTGGACACAGTACTTCAGGTATGGCCTCACCACTGCTAGGCAGAGGGGAAGGACCACCTCTCTTGACCTGCTGGTGATGCTTTGTCTAACGCAGCCCAGAATACCATCAGCCTCCCTAGGGTCAAGGGTATGTTGCTGGCTCCTGTTCAACTTGGTGTCTACCAGGACTCCTGGGCCCTTTTCTGCAGAGCTGCATTCCAGCTGGGTGTCTGTCCCCCTCCCCCAGCCTGTCCTGGTACCTGGGCTTGTTCCTCCCCAGTTGCAGGGCTCTGTATTTCTCCTTGTTGGTCTTCATGAGATTTTTGCCAGCCCACTTCTCTGGCCTGACAAGCTCCCTCTGTAGGGCAGCATGGCCCTGTGGAAAGTCAGCCACTCCCTCATGTTTTGTGTGATCTGCAAATCTGCTGAGGGTGCACTCTACCCCATCAGTCAGATTGCTAATAAAGATCATAGAATCATTTAGGTTGGAAAAGACCTCTAAAATCATCTAGTCCAACCTTTAAACTAGTACTGACAACTCCACCACTAAACCATGCTACTAAGTTCTACATATACATGTTTCTTGAAGACCTCTGGGGATGGTGACTCAACCACTTCCCTGGGCAGCCTATTTCCAGCACTGCACAACCATTTCAGTAAATAAATTTCCCTAATATCCAACCTAAACCTCCCCTGGGGCAATTTGAGGCCATTTCCTCTTGTCTTATCAGATGTTAAACAGGACTGGTCCCAGTAGTGACCCCTGGGGCAATCTGCTCATAACTGGCCTCCAATCAGATGTTGCACCACTGACCACTACACTGGCCATTCAGCCAGTCTTCAGTCCACCTCACTGTCTGCTCATCCAGCCTATACTTCAACACCTTCTCTATGAGGATCTCATGGGGTCAAAGGCCTGGAAGTCCAGGAAGACAATACTCGCTGCTTCCCCTTCATCCATCAGGCTGGTGATTTCATAATAGAAGCTTATCAGGTTGGTCAGGCATGACTTCCTCTTGGTGAATCCATGCTGACTACTCCCGATGATTTTCTCCACCTGCATGTGCCTGGAAAGGGTTTCCAGGATTAACTGTTCTGTCATCTTCCCAGGGATCGAGCTGAGGCTGACCAACCTGTAGTTCCCCAGGTCTTCCTTCTTGTCCTTTTAGCAGATAGGAGTGACATTTGGTTTCCTCTAGTGTTCAAGCACATCTGCTAGCTCCCACAGCACTTGTGGGTGCACCCTACCAGGACACATGGACTTAGGAATGTCCAATTTGCTCAGGTATTCTCTGACCTGATCCTCTTCCACCAAAGGCACATCTTCCTTGCCCCAGCCTTTCAGCCAGGCCTCTGGGACCTGCGATTCCTGAAGGCCAGTCTTGCTGGTAAAGGCTGAGGCAAAAAAGGGATTCAGTACCTCGGCCTTTCCACTGTCTTGGGTAACCAGGTCCCCTGTTTCCTTCAAGAGAGGGTCCACATTTTCCATAGTCTTCTTTTTTTCTTTGAGGTACTTGCAGAAGCTCTTCTTGTTGCCCTTGATGTCCCTGGCCAGATTCAATTATGTCTGGGCTTTAGCTTTCCTAACTTGATTCCTGGCTGCTCAGACAATGTCTCTGTATTCTAATACTAATACTAAACCAGTTAATTACTAATACTGAACTAACTATTCTAATTCTAAATACTATTGCTAAACTAATGACACCAGTCACATTCTCCACAAAACTGGGAGCAACTATGTCAGGATTTTGTGACCAAAAGCTGTTCATTCCTACCAAAATTCCAAGCAAGGAATAAATAGTGCTTTTTCCTGTTGTGTTCTTACCTCAGGTAATGACAGGTAATATCATGTTCTCAAAATAAATAGGAGATGATAAGTCTGTTTAAACATTCACCATATTGTACATAGTATATTAAGCAGCTTGTATAAGGAATACTTTGGTAGATGTACTTTCTTTCATTCCTACAGCTCTCTAGGAACATAACAACAAAAAACACGGGAGTACAGAGAGCTGAACTATAAATAGAAAAATTTCCTACTAAAATTATTACTAGAATTTCTTGGTAAACAGTTTTAGTTGGAAGAAGCCTGAGAGAAAGACTCATATGATCCCCTTGCAAACTGCAAAATTTCCACTTCTGGCCAAACTTTATAGAAAACCAAACAGCAAAGATGCTGCCTGGAATAAGATATCTAATTATACTCCATAACACTTTGCTATTTACACAAAACAACAACAAGCAAAATAAAAAACCACTCCCATTTTTCATGCAGGAAATTAAAAACCCTAATTATGCAATCATCATTATCAACACAAATGTTACTATTTGGAGCAGCAGAAGCATTTTACAATCACAGGGAAAAAGAGGAACAAAGAAACAAATATTTATACTGGCTCTGTCTTTATTTCAAAAATACAATCAGATTACTTGCCGAGGCGACCGGCTCCGGGGCAGACGCGTGCTGCAGCGGAGCGCGGGATCGGGACAGGCAGGGCTATTTTTCGGGCATCGAGCCTACGTGAGGGAGCCTCCAGGCACCGGCAGCCCTCGTGAGGGAGGCTGACGAGGCGTAGGCGGAGCCAGCAGCGTCAGCGACAGCTCCTCCCCCCGGCCGTTCAAAGGCAGCCCTTAGGGAGCGCGAGCGACCAGGAGCGCGGCTCACAGGGCCGGCAAACAGGGAGTGACGCGGGGGGAGTGACGCGGCAGTTAGCGAGGCAGTTAGCGCAGGCAGGGCGGGCAGGAAGGGCGGAGCGCTCACACCCGCCCATAGGGACACCTCCTCTAACGGCACTCTCCCGTCAGCTGGGCTGCAATGGTCTCCACCAGGCACGGTGCCTGCTCTAGGAAGTCAGTACACACCCAGACCGACTGCCCGTCCAAACATGCGGCGGTTCAGGTCTCCGGGTGCGGGGAGTGTCTGAGCCTCTTGCTGCCATCGGCGGGAGGCAGAGGGACTGCTTGCGTGAGGTGCGAGCAGGTGGACGACCTGGTCCGCATGGTGGCGGAACTCAAGGAGGAGGTGCAGAGGTTGAGGGATATCAGGGAGTGCGAGCGGGAGATAGACTGGTGGAGTGACTCCCTGCAGGACCGGAGGGAGACGGACCGGGGTGAGACGCCCCAAAGGGGGGTGGACCCCCTGCCCTGTTGCCATCGGGCAGAGGGAGGGGACCTGCGAGTTGAGGAGGAATGGAGACGGGTCCCCTCTCGACCTCGCAGGAGATGCCCTCCCCTTCCGGCGCTGCCTTCCCAGGTGCCCTTGAACAATAGGTTTGAGGCCCTGGAGCTTGAGATACCGGTGGGTGAGGACGAGGTAGGAAGCCTGCCCAGGAGGATGCCTGAGGTGAGGAAGTTGACTCCATGCCTCAGGACTGCCTCCACCAAGAAAGAAAGAAGGGTGATTGTTGTGGGCGACTCCCTACTCAGGGGAACGGAGGGCCCTATTTGTCGGCCTGACCCCATACATAGGGAAGTCTGCTGCCTCCCTGGGGCCAGGGTCAGAGACGTTACCAGGAAGCTTCCAAACCTGGTTCGCCCCTCTGACTATTACCCGCTTTTGATAGTCCAGGCTGGCAGTGATGATCTTGAAAAGAGAAGCCTCAAGGCTATCAAACAGGACTATAGGGGGCTGGGACGATTGGTGGAGGGAGCGGGAGTGCAGGTGGTGTTTTCGTCTATCCCTACGGGGGGAGGGAGAGGCACGGAGAGGACATGGAAAGCTCACGTGGTTAATAGGTGGCTCAGAGGCTGGTGCCGGCACAGAAATTTTGGGTTTTTTCACCATGGGGAGCTTTACTCGGCACCCGGCCTGATGGCCTCAGATGGGTCCCTATCTCCAAGAGGAAAACGGATCCTAGGCCAGGAGCTGGCGGGGCTCATAGAGAGAGCTTTAAACTAGGCGAGAAGGGGGACGGGGCTCAAACAAGGCTTGTTGGAGCCGTGCCGGGGGAAACAATGGCTAGGCTGGGGAAGAAGGCGATGGCCCAGCTGAAGTGCATCTACGCTAATGCACGCAGCATGGGTAACAAACAGGAGGAGCTGGAAGCCATCGTGCAGCAGGAAGGCTACGACTTGGTTGCCATCACGGAGACGTGGTGGGACCGCTCCCATGACTGGAGTGCTGCAATGCCTGGCTATCGGCTCTTCAGGAGGGACAGGCAGCACAGAGGGGGTGGTGGCGTGGCTCTCTACATTAGAGAATCTTTTGATGTTGTGGAACTCCAGGCTGGGAATGATAAGGTTGAATCCCTGTGGGTTAGGATCTGTGGGAAGGCCGGCAAGGCTAGCGTCCTGGTCGGGGTCTGTTATAGACCGCCGAACCAGGATGAGGAGACGGATGAGGAGTTTTATAGGCAACTGACAGAAGTTGCAAAATCGTCGGCGCTTGTCCTCGTGGGGGACTTCAACTTCCCGGATATATCCTGGAAACACAACACGGCACGGAGAAAGCAGTCTAGGAGGTTTCTGGAGAGCGTGGGAGATAGCTTCCTGACGCAGCTGGTCAGTGAACCCACCAGGGGTGGTGCCCCACTAGACCTTCTCTTCACAAACAGAGAAGGACTGGTGGGAGATGTGGTGGTCGGAAACTGTCTTGGACAGAGTGACCACGAAATGGTAGAGTTCTCTATTCTTGGCGAGGCCAGGAAGGGGACCAGTAAAACTGCTGTATTGGACTTCCGGAGGGCTGACTTTGAGCTGCTCAGGACGCTGGTTGGCCGAGTCCCTTGGGAGGCGGTTCTGAAGGGCAGAGGAGTCCAGGAAGGCTGGGCGCTCCTCAAGAAGGAAATCTTAACGGCACAGGAGCGGTCTGTCCCCACGTGCCCAAAGACGAGCCGGCGTGGAAGAAGACCGGCCTGGCTCAACAGAGAGTTGCGGCTTGTGCTTAGCAGAAAAAAGAGGGTTTATAATCTTTGGAAAAAAGGGCGGGCCGCTGAGGAGGACTACAAGGATGTAGCGAGGCTGTGCAGGGAGAAAATTAGAAAGGCCAAAGCTCATCTGGAGCTCAACCTGGCTACTGCCGTTAAAGACAACAAAAAATCCTTTTACAAATATATCAATGCGAAACGGAGGACTAAGGAGAATCTCCATCCTTTACTGGATGCGAGGGGAAACCTAGTTACTAAGGATGAAGAAAAGGCTGAGGTGCTTAATGCCGCCTTTGCCTCAGTCTTTAGCGGCAATACCGGTTGTTCTCTGGATACCCAGTGCCCTGAGCTGGCGGAAGGGGATGGGGAGCAGGATGTGGCCTTTGCTATTCATGAGGAAATGGTTGGCGACCTGCTAAGGAGCTTGGATGTGCGCAAGTCGATGGGGCCGGATGGGATGCACCCGAGGGTACTGAAAGAACTGGCGGAGGAGCTGGCCGAGCCGCTTTCCATCATTTATCGGCAGTCCTGGCTATCGGGGGAGGTCCCAGTTGACTGGCGGCTAGCCAATGTGACGCCCATCTATAAGAAGGGCCGGAGGGCAGACCCGGGTAACTATAGGCCTGTCAGTTTGACCTCAGTGCCAGGAAAGCTCATGGAGCAGATTATCTTGAGGGTCATCACGCGGCACTTGCAGGGCGAGCAGGCGATCAGGCCCAGTCAGCATGGGTTTATGAAAGGCAGGTCCTGCTTGACGAACCTGATCTCCTTCTATGACAAAGTGACGCGCTTGGTGGATGAGGGAAGGGCTGTGGATGTGGTTTACCTTGACCTCAGTAAGGCTTTTGACACCGTTCCCCACAACATTCTCCTCAAGAAACTGGCTGCTCGGGGCTTGGACTGGCGTACGCTTCGCTGGGTTAGAAACTGGCTGGATAGCCGGGCCCAGAGAGTTGTGGTGAATGGAGTCAAATCTGGTTGGAGGCTGGTCACAAGTGGTGTCCCCCAGGGCTCGGTACTGGGGCCGGTCCTCTTTAATATCTTTATCGATGATCTGGATGAGGGCGTCCAGTGCACCCTCAGTAAGTTTGCAGATGACACCAAGCTAAGTGCGTGTGTCGATCTGCTCGAGGGCAGGAAGGCTCTGCAGGAGGATCTGGATAGGCTGGAGCGATGGGCTGAGGTCAACTGTATGAAGTTCAACAAGGCCAAGTGCCGGGTCCTGCACCTGGGGCGCAACAACCCCAAGCAGAGCTACAGGCTGGGAGATGAGTGGCTGGAAAGCTGCCTGGCCGAGAAGGACCTGGGAGTATTGGTTGATAGTCGGCTGAATATGAGCCAGCAGTGTGCTCAGGTGGCCAAGAAGGCCAACAGCATCCTGGCCTGTATAAGAAGCAGTGTGGCCAGCAGGTCTAGGGAGGTGATTGTCCCCCTGTACTCGGCTCTGGTGAGGCCACACCTCGAGTACTGTGTTCAGTTTTGGGCCCCTCGCTACAGGAAGGACATGGACGTGCTCGAGCGAGTCCAGAGAAGGGCGACCAAGCTGGTGAGGGGTCTGGAGAACAAGTCTTACGAGGAGCGGCTGAGGGAGCTGGGCTTGTTCAGCCTGGAAAAGAGGAGGCTCAGGGGCGACCTTATCGCTCTCTACAGTTACCTTAAAGGAAGCTGTAGTGAGGTGGGGGTTGGTCTGTTCTCCCACGTGCCTGGTGACAGGACGAGGGGGAATGGGCGAAAGTTGCGACAGGGGAGTTTTAGGTTGGATGTTAGGAAGTACTTCTTTACCGAAAGGGTTATTAAGCATTGGAACGGGCTGCCCAGGGAGGTGGTGGAGTCGCCATCCCTGGAGGTCTTTAAAAGACGTTTAGATGTACAGCTTAGTGATATGGTTTAGTGGAGTACTTAGTGTTAGGTCGGAGGTTGGACTCGATGATCTTGAGGTCTCTTCCAACCTAGAAATCTGTGTCTGTGTCTGTGTCTGTGTCTACTTTTATCAAAAACTTTTTAAGTGACCAAGTCAAGCAGTCAAAAGCTAACTAAAATCAGATTAGTTTGGCTCAGCAATCATGATTTAGATCTGTAAAGCATTTATTTTTTTTCAGTCCTGTAAGTACAAAATGACACTATTTATTCTCACTGGAGCCTCACTCAAGTCAGTGAGCAGGACATAAGGTGCTCAAAAAGCAAGAAAATGGTGTATTCATTTTTATCCTGACCATCTGGATATGCCATGCCATCCAGTCTTTATGTTGGGTTCAGAATTATTAATTTCCTTTCAGTAAGACACTTCTCACCATCATGCCATTCAAGTATCAGTCCACGTTATCTTCTTATCTACCCTGTGGATCAGAATATGATACTTTTCTCCTTTTATAAATACAGACAGTGAATCACTGATAGAGCTGAGGGCAGAACTTCAGAACTTGTCACCAGTCACTTCGCAGATCGCTCATTCCTGTGGATCACAAATGTACTTAGCATTTAATGTTCTCATGGACTTCAGAAGTGATAAGAACCCAGTTCTGCCATAAATAGCATCCAAAGCCAGATGACTTACAATTAGTGGCTATACATCCCAAAATGGCTTTA
Organism: Cygnus atratus; assembly: GCF_013377495.2. Lineage (NCBI taxonomy): Eukaryota > Metazoa > Chordata > Aves > Anseriformes > Anatidae > Cygnus > Cygnus atratus. Next base: position 176,967,901 of record NC_066362.1, on the reverse strand, counting down.
AGTAATCCTTTAAAAGCAAAGAAGAAGCAAGGCTTATACACAGTGTCTCCTGTATATCATTCATCTATCTCCTAAGAACTGCCCACCTGTCCTCGTACTCTTCAGCTTCATTCTCCACACACATGATGATCTGTCAGGTGAGACATGGGACCTACAGACTACAGCCTTCGTAGCTACCTCCTACCCTTGCTGAATGCCTGGAGCACTGTCCATCTTCTGTTTGCCATTTCTTATGAAATAAAAACCTGTCCCTCTTGCAGTTTCTTCTTCCCCAGTGTTACTACTCCCTCCCTCCTTCCCAGTAGTGCACTGTGTGCTGCTGACAGCAGTGTGGGACCAGATTTTGATAAGAATATTTGTGCTCAGGCATTATTTTGACAAGCTGCCAAAATTCTGCAGGCAACAAAAGCAACAAGAGAAAAAAAGAGTATCTGTTTTCAATCTTTTGTAACTGAGCTAAAATAACACTATAGGATTTCAGGCAACAAAGAGAAAGCACTTTTTTGGCTTTGTGGTTATCTCTGCTGAATTCCAAAGACCTGCAGTAAATAATAGAGTTAATAGAATGTTCTTTAAAAAAATAATAGAGTACAAAAAGCTTTTATAATGAAAAGCATTAGACAACCTAACCTAGAATAAAAGGACGTCAACCGCAGACTCTTGGTGCCCTTGAAAAAATAATTAGAAGTGTAGTTCATCAGTCAGCAGCAGTAGCCAGAGACCAGATAAATGCACAAATCTCACATTCACCTCAGAGATATGATACTTCCACATCTGGGCAAAGTTGACCTCATTTCTTCCTTTTCCATCCCACACTCTTCCTGGTCTACAAACTATGTGCAATCAAAATAATGTTGCCTGAGGCTGTATCATTTTTTTCATACGTCCTTTTTCCCAATGATATAGCATGGAAACAAGAGGGAACCAGATTAGAGCTGGAGAGAAGAAAGATCTTCTGCAATGGTAGATACCAAAAGCACAGCCCTTGTCAGAGAAAACCATCACAATTTCGATCTTAAGTATTGAACTACAAAGTAAGCTGTATAAAGAAATCTTCATGGAGGTTTCTGTGGAAAATATCTTACACTGCAGCTTCAAACAACTGTGGGGAAAAAAAAAAAAAAGAAAAAAGTCCCCACACTCTCTAACTTACGACACTGAAATCTCCTTGTTTTGGGGCTCAAAATATTAAACCCAGTGAAAAAGCAGCCCCTCTTTTTCAACAGAACAACATCAGGAATGTTTTAAAAGTTTAAAAATGTAGACTATACAGGATTATGACTAATTTTTTCAAAGTTGAGTGAATGGTTTGGTTTTCACTGATCTTGCCAAATCATCCTTTTAGCATTGTAGCATCCACACAGAGGAGTATTCCTTCAAAACATTCATTATTGAAATGCATTCAACAGGTCTGATTTGGTTCTTAATTGCAGATTAATTGCCCTGAAACATCAATATACCATTAGATTGTCCTAAAACATCCAGCACTGTATTGTTAATGACTGAAAAGGGAAAGTACATCTGCATTCCTCCACACATCCAGTATTCTCTTGGGACCAGGACAAAATGCACATCCTTAGCCTATAAAGTCCTGCTTGAAATTTGAATACTTTTCCCCTACTGTCTGATTAGCTACAGGAATTAAATTATTTTTCTAAGTACAGACAGAAGGCAGTCTCTGTCACAGCTATGTCTTGGACCATTAATGTCTTTGAAAACCACAATCAAGCTCTCAGTTGTCACTAAAATCCAATCTGGGATGTAATAGGAAGTGCAGAGGTGACGCCAGGATGCAGATACAACGTGGGTGTGGAGGACTGCTATATCTCTTCTCCTACATGGTGCCCAGATATATATGCACTAATAGGGGCAAAAGAGAGGACTTGCATGTTCTTTGCCCCCCTTGTAAATCTGCCCCGGCAGAACTGAATGCTATGCAAGAGGAAACCACCTGCTATCCTTCAAATCGAGCACGAGAATAAGTTAGTCAGTGGATTATTCAGTCATGGAAAAGGCGCAGGCTCTTTCTCTAGCATAACACACACAAGAAAAAAAAAAAAAAACTGCCCGAAGTTTAACTGTGCTTTCAGCATGGGCTTAGTAAACACATGGAAGAGTACAGCTGGATCCTCTTTTGGACGGATGGAATGAACTCTATGAAAAAGATGAAGTTGGAAAATGTTATTTCACCCTCTGTCATCACTTCATTAGGTTTCTCCCTATTGTTGGAGGCTAGAAGACTTTTCCCTGTAATGAGTTTCATTTTGTGAGTCATTAGGCTGTTTCCTTCGCAATTCAGAGCCCTATCTGTGATTATACTACACGCTTGGCTTTAGCAATGCAACAAAAACGCTGTGTAAGTGAAGTATTTTTTTTGATACCCTTTTGTTATCCTTGCAGGCTGATGCAGGTAGGAGACACCACTGGGGGTTTCATCTCAGCCAGTTCCTAGCCCACCTGTGCAGACAGTGGGAAAATAGGCTTTTTTACCATTTGATGCACTTTATCCTAAAGCAGGCACCGAAAACAGGTCACACATCAGCCTAAGAGTGTTCCCTTCTCTCCACTGGTTATAAAGTGCAAATGACCTGCTCAATATTAGGTAAGATGAATATTACCTGTCTGTCATTTTTCCTCTCTGTTCTGTTCTAGACTCATTTCTATGTTGTCTTTTTTCCCTGTTACTAAATAGCATAACCTGTACACTTCTCATTTTTCTGTGCACTTCTTTGCCAATTTTCTCTGTGTTACAACTCCAATATATATTTTCTACTACTGGAGACTTATTCTTAACCAAATTTCTGGTGGATTTTCTGCCTGAAAAACACTATCTTAGTTGAAAAACAAAACAAAACAAAACAAAACAAAACAGCAGTAATGAACACAAAAGCTAATTATAAATGTCATGTTTGGATCCAGGGTTTTGGTTACAGGTAAACTTAGGGATTTACTTTGATCAAAGCAGATGAAAGTCAATCCTGACTGCAAGAATCCAAGTGGATGACTTGTTTTTGCAGAATTCTGTCCACATATGAATTGCAAATGACGTTTGGTTATGCACCCAGTGCAGGCATAAGAGTCACTACAAAAGGGGCTGAATAAAGACCTAGGCTCTATCTATTACTATCCACTGTAGTTTTTCATACTCGTGGGATTTTTGCATGTATACATTATTATATCAATATATCCACTCATCTTTTCTTCTAACTTGCCCAGCTGGTTTCTCCCTTTGGAAAGAAATAAGGAATATACTCCATAATCTAAATAGGGAACAGCAGGCTCAAAGCACTTATTTCTCACATTCTGCTTCTTTATTAAAGTGTTTTAAGATTGGGACTCAAGCTGCTGAAATAGTACTTATATATCTTAGCAGTCAGGTCTCAGCAGATTGCCAACAACAGCTGTGAGCTGTTTTCTATCTTAGGCATTTACAGTTTCAGAAGGAAGGACCTATGTTAATTCACACATTTTAGGGTTAATGGAAAATACGGAAAGAGCAAGAAGAGGAAAAGATCATGGTCACCCACAAAAACATACACACACACAATTAGCAGAACTAACTTAGACCTTTCTGAAGAAAGGAGCATTTTATGCTGTTCTATATGAGCTTCAGTACTTAAATTAAATAAATGTGAATTATGGTTAAGAAAAAAATCATTAGCATTTATCTGGCATCTATAAAATATCCACATTGATTATTTCTGAAGAGTTGGAAATCTCAGGTTAACTTGGTCAACAACAACAACAACAACAAACAGATCCACTGATTTCTTACACTTTTTCTTCATTGGAAATATTACACAGGCTGAGCAAATAAGCTGATGGATTGACTATTTAAAGCAACACAATTTAAATCTCTTTTCAAAATGTACAGTCTTCAGTCACATGTCTAATGAAGTCAAGAAAGTCAAATGCTCCTTCTGTTGGAGACATTCAGCCTTTAATCTCATGCTCCAGATCACTTCAGGCAAGTTTATGAAATATGTCATCCTTCCCATACCCTCACAACATAGAAATATGGTTGCATCCTGTAAAGAGAAGGTATGTGTACAGTCAGCATACAAGAGCAATGAGGAGATGCACAAAAAGAGTTACAGACTAGCTTTTTGGACTGTAAAAAACTAGTAAGTTTTGGTAAAAGTTGCATCTAGCAGGATGTTTAAAAATGAAGTGTTTGTTCCTCAAAGTAAATCATTGAAACATTAAAGCAGCATTTTTTAAAAATAGTTTTTTCTATCATTCTAGAATTTACATTTTTATGTCTCTCTCTATTTACAAGCAGCTTCTCTACCCAAACATCAATCTGACATTTAAAAAAAAACATGCATATCAGAGGAATGATATGCAAAATAATCACCGATCATCAGTGAGCAGAAATGAATTTTAAAAATACGCCTGTTTGAATAGATTATTTCAGCAATTTAAACATGCACTCTTCCTAAGGAAAAAATGTCATGTTAATATTATATGGATGACTTTTCTGCAGATGCTACCTATCATTTGTTAGGTTAAAGTATCTGTTGCTTGTATAAATGTAAGATAGAAGAAAGACACAAGACTAATACAGGAGACAACTGAGAAGCAGATCGTTTCTTAAACTCTTGTACCCAAGGACTGTTTTCAAGTTTCCAAAGCAGTTGAAAATTCATATATGAACAGATTTATGGCAAACATTTTAGGCGTCCGAAGTTCTGTTTAATTCATTTTTTGACTACCAATTTCAGATAACACAAATCATTTTTTTCAAGTTTTTAAGTATCTACAAATCCCATGAATTACAACTGATATTGTGGGTCCCTGGGCTTCTAGGGTGTATGAGAGATATAAGAAATTATGTATTGATGAAAGTGTTAACTTGAGCTCTCTCCAAGTAATCACTCTGCTTAGTAACAAACAGCTTTATTGCTTGTTAACTCTTTTCCACTGCTAAAACTGAAGATAACTAGCAATGCAGCCCTACATTGGAAAAAGTCTCTGAGGCAGGAGACCAAGCAGAGGCAGAAAAACTCACTTTCACTTTAATTAAGATGTACTAACTACTAATGGGAAGAAATTTTTACATTGAACTTGTCTGTTTTTAATAGGTTGGTTTTCCTTCTATAGAAAAGAGAAAACGAGGGAGATGTTCAAGTTTAGTTTTCAGTTAATTTTCTACTGGGCTTTAGTATATCTGTCCTCTGCTAAAGAAGTAGAGGTAACAGACTGATGCCTGAACTTTTATGTTAAAATGTTCTAAAGCCTATAGCAAGTAGTAATACCTCCTGATTAAACAAAGTTTTTTAATCCCTAAAAGTTTTCAATTACATTTCAGCAGCACATTTCAATTTAAGTAAGAGATTAAACTGAAAAACAAGTAATACATAAATAATACATAATAATACAAAAAACAAATAATACATAATTTCAAAATTTATGGTTATTAAAGATAAACCTCTTTTTGACCTAAGACTAATATGCCTTAATTGCAATCTCAGTGCATAAAAACCCTGCAGCAAGTTAAAAAGAGAATTATATAGCTCCATTAGCTTTTCAGACAAAATTTAAATTATGGGACAGATATACAGATATAAAGTTGCAAAAACAAGGTGAACCATCTCTAACTACTGCTAAAGGCTTGTGTACTTACAGTTCCTAACATAACATCACAAAAATCAAACAAAAATATGCACATATAAAACCATGTTTTTAAATTTTTCTCTCTAAAAATTATTAGTGTAACAATTAAGCAAACTATGAGCAAAATAAAATTAAATTAGATGATGGAAAATGTACAACAAAAATGATCTTCTCACACTATCCAGAATATATTGCAAAGCAAATTTAAATTTGAAAAAATCCCAAGAGCAATTGATTATAGTGATCAGATCAAGTTTTACATATATTTTTTTAACTTCATGCACAACCAGTTTTGGAGAGGATTGAGGGCTGGAGGTAAAGGTATTGTAAAGGAAAACAGGCATAATGCAAAACTATGAAGAATAGTTAAGGCGGATGGATCATGGTGGAGCACTGCATTAGCAACCAGGCAACTATACTACATTAAAAGTCTTACATTTTCTAACATCGTATGTCATAAAATTATTTGAGATGCCTAAATCAAGCATGAAAAGGAAACATTCTCTTACCAGTCTGATTACTCCACTGACTCCTTCACTGGATCTTTTATATGTATTCATCAGCAGATTGTTTAAGAAAAGGCATTTGCTCTCAGACCCTCTTTAATGGTTTTAATATTTTCTTACAATGAATTGACAGCATCACAGTTCTCACAGTAACGCCATTTAAATCCATGATACTGTTCACTCTTTCCCTACCAGTCTCGAGGGAAAAGTTAGCCCTGTACTCTCAAAGTCTCTTAAGTAACTAGATATGCCCCCAACAAAAAGAACTGGGGGGAAATGAGTTATTACTGAGTACTAAGCAGAAGAATTAATGTACCAAAATACATGCACCTACAAGCAAAACTAAGAAACTTAGGGGGAAGCTCCACTGGTACTAACTTGGTCCTAACCACACACGCACACACAGAAAGCCAAATTAAATTAAATTAAAAGAAAGGACACTGGAAATGGATAATTAGAAAACAACCACGATGCAGAAGATACTGCCAGCTAGCAGCTGGGGTAACTAACAGAATATTGACAGAAAGCAGCCAGCCCTATCCACCAATTACACGTCTGTTTAAAAGCTGCAATGAAGACATGGCCTTTAAAACCAGCATTAATGTCCAAACAATTTTCTTCTCTTTGAGATAAAGCAGGGATGCCACTGCATGCTGATTCACCTCAATGGCTTTTGGGGTGAAAAAACAGTGGGGAAAACACAACATCAAAACTACCTCCAACTGTGCATGTGTCGAAAACTCCTAAAAATTTCCGTGTATGAAAGTTACATACCTAGTGTGTACAGATATACATATGCACACATATATGCATCTGTGTAAAGAGTGTATATGTATAAAAATGTATAAATGCTATGTATGTATATATATAAACAAGATATCAAAAATATGCAGATATATCCAAAAAGTATGTACATTTGTATGCATGTTGTGTATATATTAACACACATATATGTCTGTATATATATTTGTATATGTGTACACAAAATCTCAGATACGTGTTTTACTCAAAATTTGCATCCCAGAAGTAAGATTAAGTTTGCCTGAAGAGAATCAGATATACAGGAAAAAAATTGGACTGTTAGCTGTTACTGCAGTAGAGGACAGTCACCAACTCTTATTTCCAGTCCCCTTTTCCAGATAGCTGCTCCATAGTGACTCTGAAGTGTAGAAATAAAGAGAGCTACTCCACTGTTTTCCTGCCTCCAAAGACCCTGATTAATTCCAAAATCATGGCTTAGAAATTTATGGAAGTGAGTATTTGCAAATCAGTTGAAGCAAAGGAAAACCCTTCCTCTTGTGACTTACTGGGATTACTCATTGGCCTCTGTTTCTCTCTCAATTGCTATACCCTATTACTTTATTCAATTGTTAAATATATTTAAAGCAAAAATTTAAAACCATATATTTAATTAAAAACATATGACAAAAATGTCAAAACTAAAGTGCTTACAAATACAAGGAATATCAGCTTTAAGTATTACTTATGCTTGAAGAAAATGGAGCACTCGGATGCTACCCCTGCATCACACTACTCACCCTATCCTTTAAAATCACCTATTTCTTTGAAAACATTGTCTTTTTATTCCATGTGTCATAAGATGACAACAGTGAACCCTTACTACTCATCACAGACAGTAGGTGGAGGAAGATGAGAAGAAAAAAAAATAGGGTATAAATAAACATATAACTAAAATAAAGGTAAATAACCAGTGGATCTGGGGAAAGGGTACAGTAGTATCAGGTTATCTCAAATTCACTACACGATCTGATGAATTCAGCAGCATTCCCACACCAGAAGTGTGGGAGAAAGAGAAAGAAAGGGAGACAGAAGGGCTACCATCAACATCTCCTAGATGCAGAATTTCACACATCGGTATCGTGCGTTCAGGAAAGTCAAGTGCAGTCTGGGGGCTTAATCTCAGCTCTACCAACTCAGTTGATCTCAGTTTCCACCAACTGCACTGGGACTTACTTGCAAAAGTTGAACAAAAAATTTGCAAGAGAACTGGCAAAACATAACAATGGCTTATTTCTCATCATTTTAACATCTGTTTTCTGAATTAACATGGAAACAGTCATAATTATCAAATCAGAGTAATCACAACAAATAGCAAGAGTTCCCTGTCTCGCTGTATTTCCTAAAAGATATTGGTTTTCAATAGCATCCATTTATCACATTTTTTACAATTTGTAAACACTCTCAATTCTATAACTCTATCCTAAGAGATTTGTTTCTTTTTTTCTTTTTCTTTTTTTTTAATTGATCAGTGCTATCAAATAGTTGAGTTTGGTTCATCAGAATGTCATAAATGGCAAAATGCTTGGACACGACATGAATTTTAAGGTACAGTTACCATATATATGGTCCCATGCATGCAGGTGTTTTCCTTCTGGATGAATAAGCAAACAGTCCTTGGTAATCTGGTTAGGACAGATTTTAAATTTGGAAAAAAAAAAATCACATTAGAAATAAAACATCCCGGTCCCCAAACATCTTCTGCTCAATGTGTAAGTGTTATCTAATCTGCATTTTTTTTCTCAATTTACAAAATAAACTTCCTCATGTTTTATGTCACATGCAAGCTGAAAACGTTCCACTGAAGGCACATATGTCAATATCCTACGAAAAGCTTTCAAAAATAGGTTTCTGAAAGAATGGGGATATTAAAACTGCAGAAAAAAAAATATTTTCTCTTGTTTCTCCAAATCTGTCTGCCTTTATACATGCTGAACTGAACCTAGTGATGAAGAATACTTATATTATCAGGAGTCCTGAAATAAGAAGGTATGCTTATTAAACCATGTATTAAATTAGCAGCAAAATTCAAGATATTGGAAACTACGCCCTTGCCTAAATAGTGTATTATTTTGATGGAAATTTTAACCTCACCATTGCTCAAGTGACAGACCAGTTAAACCAGGCCTTTGTACAAATTTCAGTGCTTGGAATAAATGAAGCAGAAAGATTGGACTCCGTTCCCCTTCCCACACAACTCTTGCTCTCCAAATAATTGTTTGCACTTCCTGGTGCAGTGCCTTTCTGTCAGCGCTCGCCCGGCTGCAATAACCAACAGCGCGAGGTCAGCTCGTGCCTTCCCCTCTTACTCACTTCTAGCCCATTTTATCTACTTTTACCTATTCTTTTTCACAACCCAATTTCAAAACAGATCATTTCCTGATCTGAACATTCATAATTAGATTTAATAATCCAAAAAATTACTTCTACTCATGAGTGGGCAAAAAATGCTATATATAGATGAAAATATTTGGACCAAAAAAAAAAAAAAGGATCAAAAAAAGTGTGCAAAAACCATACGAAGGGGAACTGAAGTATTTGCTCTGACGGTGCAGTTGTACAGGCATCATGAAATCTTAACTTTATTTCCCATTTACCAAATTCACATCACTCGACTGGAGCTCCACCGTTTAAGCCATGCACTTTGGGCTGAGACTGCATGAAAATGAGAGCGATAGAGGAACAGCCAAGGGGGCTTACAGAATCCCTGAGCAAACATCGCGGGTTTTTTCTGACTTGTCTCTGTTTTCCCAAGTTTTCCCAGATTATTTCTGAGCCAGATCATGTTCACCATGCGGGCTGCACAAACCTCCCTTTTCCTCTCCTGATTTCCTTTCTAGTTTTAGAACTACCAGGCTGACGTCGCTCTCCTCTTCTGTTAAAAGGCTGTGTTTATCCCCAGTTTAACATATTTCTTTTTTAGTAAAACTAATCTCCAGCATGCTCAACGGAAGTTTTCCACATGTTCTATTTGGATGAGCGTGTATTAGTTAGTGGTTCCTATTTTTAGCTGTTTTGCCTTACTTTACAGTTTATTTCCTTAAATAGCAATCTGGATATCGACACAGAGCTGCGCAGATGAAAAATAAAACATATTCCCTGTTTCGCATACATTTAGGGACATGGAATTTGGAGTTTATAAATAGGAATATCTGAATTTGAGAAGCAGTGAAATATTGCATCATAACGTTACACTAGGTGTTCTTATTTGATTATTAGGATTTGGTACCTTATACACATTTTTTCATAGGAAATCAATGAATGTAATTTTAGACTTTTTTTCTGGGAAATGATGGAGCTGCAGTAGCTGCTACAGGATTTAATGGTAATCTTAATTACTGTAAACTAATACTATAAACTTTATTCTGAATTCTCTTTAAAGCTGAGGCACCTAACCGTAGGTGGATAGCATCTCCCTCTGGAGGCCTTCAGAGGCATCTTCCTCTCTCTTCTGACAGGGCAGGAGACTTCATCATGCAGCAGGTTGGCTCTGGCATGCAAACCCAGCCTAAGGTGCTCATCTCTCCCTCCCCTTCACAGCCCCTCCTTCCAGTCACTGCTCTGTATTTCACCCCCCAGTCAACTATGCTGATGAAATGATTCAGGTCAAGTTTTTATTTTATTTTAAAGGAGTTATTTTCATCTTTGAAAGCCTCACACCAGTGTAACTAAGAGGGGCAAACGGCAACACAAGACCAAGGATCCACTGAAAGGGACCGTGATGGGAAAAAATACATTTATTAACAGGGTTTCATCATTGAAAGGTAATATGAATGGTGAATAGTATCAGTACGGTTTGACCATACTGGTAGCTTGGATGCAAAATACTGTGATAAAAACACAGGAGAAAAATAGCTTGCAAAACCTCACTCCGAGTCAGAGGAAGGTGTAAAAGGTACAAAGCTCTGTCCACATTAGGGAAAAATGGTAAAGTTTGTGATTAAAACATCCTGTTCGGTGAAGCTGAGAAGAGGCAAAATCAGATGGTATTTTCAAACATGCTAGCAAGTCAGGTAATCTGGTTAGTTAGCAACAGTAGAGTAGGTTCTTTTGCATGGCAGACGTTTCAACCACAGGACCAGGAGGGGAAAAAAAAGATCTCCTTTTTCATACAGTGGACTTTGCTAGTTTTCATAGCTTTGATATGAGTTTGAATTAACCAAAATCCCCTTCTGCAAACAATGAAAAGCATTTACCCATGCTCTTTTTTGGCTGGTTCCTTTCAGGTTTTCCTCTTCTTTTCTTTATCTGCATTTCCATTGCACATCCTAGGAAGGCAATCTTTCCTAGCCACCCAAGCAGCCTAGTGACAACCCTTGCATTTAATCTCCCTCGATCTTTGAGAAATCAGTCATATCATCTATATGATAATATATGTAACAATATACGATAATATTTAATAAACCTGTTCTCCTGTGGGGATGCATCTCTGCTGCCAGCAACTTCCAGAACATACTCACTGACTCCAAACAGCCTTCCCATTTCTACAGTACTTTTTATAGTACTGAAGTTGGAAACTTACTTAGTCATGACTGAGGTTGGATTTTTTTTTTTAATATTATTTTTAGTATTTTACAGCTTTTACTAGAACAATATAATGAAATGAACAGTTTAAGGAAGATATTTTTGATGACAACAATAACAACAGCACCTCTGCTTCACAGCAACGCAGACAGTGCAATACAGATTATAACAGAAACATCAATAAATCAAGTACATGAAATTGTTTAATACTACACAATACTAAAAGTTGCCATTTAGTACATTTACAAGTAACTGAAGTGAAAGACGAAAGCAGCTGTGTGTTCAACAGGCAACCATTACCTTGCTGCTCGGTGCTTTGAAAATAAAGCATTTTAAAATAGCAAATCTACTAATATGCTACTGCATATCAGTAAGCGTTCAGCAACACAGTGTAATGCTCTCCTTGTTAGGTTCTAAATACCTGCTCCTTCAGTGTCAAATAAGTACTTATTTTGGTAAAGAAAGACTCCAAACTATCTGTCTTTTGAGCAAAAAGAGAAAGCTGATCAACTAGCTTTGCCAAAATGCATTTTTTAAAATTGACATTATAATTAAGAAAATTAGTATGAAAGCAGTCACAAACTGCCAAGCATTTGTATTGTATTAACTCATTATGCGAAGTTTTACCTAAAGTGTTCATAACTAATCATTTTCATCTTTACAGTAATGGGGACCAAAATAAACCTAGGATAATATTTTTATGCCTCCAGGAGCAACATGAAGTCAAATTCAATTCCTGCACAGCAATATTCTGGATATTTGCTATTGTCAGTGAACATGAAAATTTTAAGAAGAAAATATTATGAGGAATGGAAAAAGACAGTTTCAAGTAAATGAAACGTATATACCCCAAATTACAGAAAAATTAAACAGACACGCTGCACCGAAGAACCAGGTATCCACTGCATATTACTAAATTAAGCCAGTTGTAGATAAGAGCATATATTACAAAGAGAAAGAGAGGTAGCTGTAGATTAATAAAATTGTAATTAAAATAAAAATGAAACAACAGATAAAGCATACATAGACACAGGACCAGGAAGGTCTGAGAAATACTGAGACCAACGTGATTTCCTCCAATATACTGATGATTAAAAAACAAATCTGTTTTAGAAGAAACAGTACTTATTCCACAAGTTTACTGAAGATATAACTACTACTGCTGAAATTAGCTTGGTTAAAATACATTATTCTTAGATATTTGCCTTTACACAGAAGTCTGTATTTACAGATATACGCTTCAATTTGCAGTCTTAATTTCCTTACAATACTTACTGCTTCACTGATTCCCAAGAACCATGTCTTCTACAAAATCAAGGCTCTAGCCCAAGCCTACCTCCCAGGAGTATCCTCACAAATCTGCTAAGATTTCCAGTATGTACAGTGGATATTATGTCTCTCAAGGTTTTTATATGCCACTACCCTCAGTTATATTTATTACTCCTAGCATAATCTAATATAGAAAGAATTCATCCGATTGGCTAAAGTGCACAGCTGGGCTGGGAGTGAAATGTTTCTATATAAAGCAATATTTTTAGCTTCCAGTTTTGGATGTTCCATGAGCACGAAACTTTGAAGGAAAAGAAAATTTCCATCTACAAGTAAATAATAAGCTGGCCTAAAAGCACTGTCAGTTATTTAAGATATTTTTAAACATCTGCATTTCTTATCAGCATCCGTCGGTTTCAAAGTGAAGAGCAACGGGAGGCTGCACCAGCGTGCAGCTCGAAGCAAGCGGCCTCTCCTTCTGCTCGTCGCTGAAGAGGTGGGGGCTAGAAAGAGGAGAAAGGAGGCACAAAAAGGAAAGCACTCCTGCCCATCTCCCAGTGTGCTTCATCTTCCCACAAAAGCCTCCTTGCACTGGATGACCTCACTCTTACAGGCAATTTAAGGACTGAAGTATGAAAAGCACAAGCGAGGAGGGCAGGAACCTAGAATATAAGGAGGGGGGCAGAAATAATAAAGGGGGGTGGATACAGTGGGACAGGAGACCCAAGTGTGGAAGCACTGTAATGAAAGCTGGGGGAGAAAAAGCATGAAAAACACATGAAGAAGTGCAAATAGAGGAACTTTTAAGGAACAAAAGCCCTCTGTCTTCCAAGGACACCTCATCAGTTGACACCTTGATTAGTCTACATGCTCTAAAACCTTATATAAAAATCTTTAAACTTTTTTTTTTTGAATTCTTTTTCCCCAGTCTAAAGTAGCAGTTGATTGAAGCAGTCTTCTAATAAAGAAAAATCTGGTATTTATATTCTAGCATCAAAGAGCTGCACTTGCCTTTCTTCTCAGGAAAAGTGCCTGATCTACACGTATCATCTATTTACTTATCTATAAGGAAATTTAAACAGCTTAGGTGTTCATTACAAGATGCATTTCTCCTGTTTTGCGAGCATCCTTTTGAAATGCTTATCATACAGTGTTTGCAGTACTGTAAAAATTAGCTGAGCTCCTAAGCCTTGTGCAAATTCAACCCACCACTATACTCAGTGAATTAAAATACAATCCTATTTCCCATGCTATTCTGATTCATACTTTCCATAAAGATATTAACAAAATCAATCACAAAACGCCTGACACTTTGTACTTCTGCAGAACGGTCTTAAACTGGTAGGACTGCCCTATCGAAAGTCATTTTCATGTAGTGGAAAAGGGCATGGGAAAGATTAGATCTGCGCAGCTTAGATTTGCCTTGCACAGTGAGTGAAATCATCAGCAGGACCATTCAGAAAGTTATTTGTGAGTGAATTGTTCTTGTTACCCAAACACACTGCTACCTTGCTCAGGTTTCTCACTGAACTTATTTAAACTACTCTTTGAGTGTAATTAATAGAGCTTCTCACAGATGACCTAAATGCTAGCTATGGCTTGGTAACTCCCTCCCAGCCAAGCCCCAACACAATTGCCCCTTTGGGAGCCCAGCAGCTCACCTCAAACTATCTGAACAAATTATGTACATTACAGCAGAAGAGGATGAATATAACCCCAGAATGACTAACACACAGATGAAAACTACATTACTGGGAAGACAGGTGAAGGGAAGCAGCAATATCCCACAGAAACCTCTGGCATCAACAGCAAACTGCTCCATCAGGCTTTGTGTTAGCAAATCTCATTGTCTATAGACATCATGGGGGCAAAGTAAAAACTGACTAGATAATATGAAGTGATAAAAAAAAGAATAGGGACACACAAAAGATGGGGAGAAATTGGATAAATTGCTTTGCAGAGGCACTTTTTCCCTTCTGCTAATTACACAGGCAGTTTGGATGACAAAGCAGATGACTAACCTTGGTATCAGTGAAATGAAGTGAAATGAATTCCACCTTAACTACTCCTTTTAGAGTTTATTAAAAAGTTATTATATTCACAATATGAAGGTTGGATTTCCCTCTATTATGTCCTGATAACTATGTTTATTTCATATATTTTCTGTAAAACAATTCAGTTGAGCAAAGTAGCTTTTTAATCAATTATTCATATAGCTTTTCCAACTTAATCTATTTTCACTTCAAAAAGCACTATGGTCATATTCAAATTGATGGTTAAAAGCATTTCAGATGACGGATGTCGTCTATATTTATTTGCATCATGAAGTGGTTTCTTAAATGCAAGACATAACAAAAGGAGTATGAATCCTCTAATGAAAGAGATGCTAATATTTGTATTTATGAAATTATAAGTATTTGAAGGTAATAATTCAAAGATTTCTTGAGAAATGCTGCATGAATGTGGTACGTCGGTGTTGCAAACCTACATGGAAAGGTCTAGCTAAAAAATTATATTGATGTCAAAAAGCTAAAAGATCCCTTTTCCTTAAAAAAATAAAATAAATAAATAAGTTTTAGACTGTTTCCATGTTGTCTATAACAAAAGAGATGAAGATCAGTCCATTATCGCCAGACACTTTTCCAGATACATCTGCTGTACCTCAACTCTGAAGTTTATTAGTTTGTGACTTTATTAGGGAAGCCTAGGAGTAAGCAGGTAAATGGAACGTAGTTCATTAGCAGCTATGAACAAAATACACCCTAATTCAGTGTTGCAACATGTAAAGTGAATGGAATTAAGGAAAGCAATTTTAGATAATGAAATTTTAAATACTTTATATTCTATTAAGTTGCTTCCAGACTCCATCAGACAAAAGACAGACAGACAGAATCAGCAACAGAGCTAATTATCCTTCTTTTAGATCTTTCAAGTGAAATAGCCTGTTCTATTGATAAATTGATTCACCAAAACTTATACTAAGGTTTAAAAACAAGTTCGTTGAGCTGCTATATTATGGCTGCATGTCATTTTTTTCTGAGAAAACTTAAGAGAAAACTGGCTTTGATAAAATCGTTGGACACTACAAAGCTGCAAAGTGTAAAACATAAGTGTGGTGCAGTTGTCAAAAATGTGCATCTTATTTTGAGATCATAGATGAGTTTTTGTTTCCATCCAGTCTCCGCAACCATTGACATGTTCACTGGAAAAAAATGCTCAGCACTGCCAAGGTATATTGTTTATTGGCATAGAGACCAAGTACTCAAATGAGTAGTTACATCAGGTATGCATTCAGCATAAACCAAACATCACTCGCAATGAGATGATGTAACAAATTTAAAACTGGAGAAAAAAAAAGGAAAAAAGA
Organism: Cygnus atratus; assembly: GCF_013377495.2. Lineage (NCBI taxonomy): Eukaryota > Metazoa > Chordata > Aves > Anseriformes > Anatidae > Cygnus > Cygnus atratus. The sequence continues at coordinate 176,951,821 of NC_066362.1, read as the reverse complement.
AATAGAAAAAAGCTGTGAAATAGAAGCAAGCACAGTGCTCCCAACAACCCCGCAAGGGGAGGAGGGCAGGAATGCAAGACACAGCAATAAAAAAAAAAAACAATTGCGGAGTGGGCTGCTGCTCCTGGAATCATTATTTTTTGACACTGTTGAAGGTTGGCTGACAGATGCTATTAACAGGTGCGGGACCGCCACAGCAGATGCCAGCCGAGCCCTGCTGACTCATTGTGGCAGGTGCTGCCCATCAATTCACCCTGGGGGGGGGGGCAAGGGAAGGTGACCCCTCCAGCCGTGCCACCCATAGCCAGCAAACAGAGAGAAACCTTACGCGTAAACCCAGTGAACCAGCTGTATCCAAAGGTCGCTCTCTGGGATCACCTTCTTGAGCATGGATCTACTCACCGATGTTTTCTGTACATCCTCTTCTAGCCAAGCACATGCGTGCCAGGCAGCGGTCAGAGGAGGCAGGTGCCTGTGGATGTGTAACCAGGACTGCCGACATTTCACAACCCTCACAGAAAAGAACTGCTTCAGAAACTGAAAATAAGCTTGCAAAAAGGATGGCGAGTCCCTGCGCTGGTAAAATAAAATGTTTAGTCCTACCAAGGTTTGTTTGCAAAATCAAAGTTCTCTTAGATGTAGTTACACTCATATAATAGATATGATCTTTTTAAAATTGGTTGCTAAAGCTTTCCACGCTTCCTGAGTGGATAAAAGGGCCATATTCTCATCCTTTACAGTAACTTCCCAGAGTTTGCATAGTCTTTAACCTTTGCTTGCATTTTGACAAGAACAAGCACTCCCATTTACTTCATGCACTAAACCCAAGAGAAGCTGTTCCTGACCCATGATGAAAGCTTCAGGATTTGAATCCCCGAGGCAGACGTCCTAAGGCCTTTCACCAAGAGCTCAGAACAAAACAGAAACTGTCCTGACACCCTTCCCAGCAAAAGGACTTTTAATCTCTCTTCTGTGTAGCAGCTCGGAGGCAAAGGGGACTTCTGTTTATTACATGCCAAAACTCTCCCCCCTTCAGAGGGTTTTTGTCCTGCCTTTAGCTTCTTCCACAAATCATGAGACGAGCTAGGCCTATCCCTGCGCTGAGGGGAAGACAGACGGTTCTTCCACATAATGACTTTTTAACAGCCTCTCCAGATATGTTATTCTCTTTTGGAGAATACATTTCTCTCTAGAAGCAGATCCAAGTGGCCCTTCGGAACTCACGAGTTTGTTACAGCTGCTTCCCTTTGCCTGGAAATTGTGAGGCTTTTCATCCAAGCCTTTACAGTTATAAATTTATGTTGGGTGGTGTGGCAGAAGAACCATCAGCCAGCCAGCCTCCGCCCTCCTTCCCTTGAGGTATGCTTAGCAAAAGACAACAAACAACTCCAAACCCTGAAACTAATACTACATTGTAACATAATTAATGAACTATATCACTATACTATCAGTAGAGAAGATTCAGAACTGCCAGGTGAAATATTTAAGAACTGCCCACAAACCTCTCCCTTATTATCCATGGCCTCAGAAGCCAAGTCCCATCTTTGAACTCTTTTTTGTAGACCAGCGACCAGCAGTTCTCAGTGCTTTCCTCAACTGAGCATGCTCTGAGCTTCTAAAAACTCTCTGCATTTATCTCCTTCCACCACTTCTGCAGCTCCCCTGTTCTGCAAATTCCCAAAAGCTGAAGGTGCGAAGTACCCTTCCCTCCTCCCTTCTCCTTTCCAGACAGCAGGAGGCAGAAAATAGAAGAAAGCTGTCTTTTACCCCACTTCCCACACTCACATTCTCCTGAATAAAAACTATACAACATTTGTACAGTTAACTATGAATAAATCAATTTAAATACTTCTACCATCTGTCATGGTCAGTGTTTCTTGTTTCCTAAAGCAATGAACAACTTGAAAACCTAGAATGAGGTATGGCTGGATCTTCTTGAAGGTCCAGAAACTACTCATGAGAACAGAGTAGAAAGCATGCAGAAGAGGCATTAACATGGATGTTAAGCCTCCCAAAGCAGCAAGCCTCATACCTTCATCTTCACAGCAATCAAAACCTCAGCTCCTATGAAACTGCTGGGTTTTGGCAACCTATGTATTAGCAGGTTGATTAGCCTCATCCTTGAATTCAGATTTCTGTTTAAGAGAAAACAAAGTTACCCATGCCCTTTGTTTTATTCTCCTACTTCAGCTCCATTCATAATAAGAGACCACTTTAACCACCATCAGATTTTCAAGAACAGTCAGCATTAACAACACCCATTTAGGCATGTAAATAAGTCACTTTGGATTTGCTGGATGCTGAGTGCTCTTAAAGAGCTGCCTGATCTACTACTTCTGTGCCACTTACTGTACCATTCACTACGACTGAAGACGGACTGACTGCCCACTACCCAGGAGTAACTTCCATCGTTCTGCACACATGGAAAACAGTTCTGTTGTGTAACAGAAATGAATTTCATAATGATGCACTATTCCTTACAGCTCTGAACTTAAGTGTTTAAATTACACATTTTGTACACACTGAAAATAAAGTGAACTTCCAAAGTACCTTCATTTTTACCATCACAATTCATACTGGGTTGTAGCAGGTGAAACAGAGGCTCACTCTTCTCCCAATGCATGTGAATACACACATTTTAGTTTTGTTCTTTTGGTACTTCCTGATACTAAAGCACTTGGGAGAGGCCACTATTTAATGGCTGAAGGGAATCCGGCCTGATTAAAATTGCACGGCTTTTTCTTGCAGGCATTTCATTAGGAAGGTAAGAACTCATATTCTTCTGAAAACTAAAGAGGAGGCATGGACATTCCCAGTTGTTGTCATGGATACAGCTGCTGAGAAAAATGTCATTGTACCCCTGCAGATAAATGCATGTGCCAACTGCTTTGAATATATGGTGGTAAAACCACTGCAGATGTTAAACATTCTCACGTGGCAAGCAGTTTCCTCTCAAAATATGCACTAAATACAAAGCAAAAGAAGTTATTTTTAAGCATAAAGGTTATGCCATGAAGGAAGAAAAGGCTAGGCAGCTTGAAAAAAAAATGTTGGCACTTTCATAGCTCATGATGTCATGGAGGAAAAAATATTATGGAACAATAGTATGAGTAAAGGATCAAGTGTCAGCCCAACTTTGAGTTATCTGGATTTTGTCAGTGTGTGTTATAACAGTATTGTTAACTACAATAACTATATTTCTTAGGTCAATGGGCGATTAAAAAAAAAAAAACACAACAAAAACAAATAAAGAAAGCAACAAACACACATTGGAAAATTTTGAAACAGGGAAGCTCTGATCTTGATTAGACCATCTCATAGTGTAGGCATTTTTATTTGGACTAGGGCAGTTCCAATCTCTTTCTGCTTCAGTTTTATGTAACTCTTTGCTGACAACAAAAACCTAAGGGGTTGAAAACATGAGACAGCTCTTACTCGTACCATTTTTCACATCCACTGACCTAGGTTGTTCACCTGAAGTGAAGTAAGGCAGTTAACAAGATGCTCCTGGAGTTGCACCATTCAGGTGAGGAAAAAAAATCAAATGACGGCCCTACAGAGAACAGGCAAGATTTTGGATTTTCCTCTCCTCAGACAGGGGAATCATACAACTCCCTTTCCCTCCTCACACAATCCTTCAAATATCACGCTTCTAAATAAGCCCACAGAGAACCATAGCAGGCTGCTCCTACAGCTATTGTTACCTTGAGTAGGTGAAGCAGCGAGGGCTGTTCTAGATGTGGAAAGGTGAGTGCAGTGGTTAGCCACACGAAGACAAAAGAGAAAAGATTTGCTCCCTTCAGCAGCATGGAAGAAATCATCCCAGTCTGAGGAGTTCATTCACCACTGTACAAAGAGTGAAGAAATAAGGAAGTAGGATTGAGTACCCTGCTATAAATCTCTCCTCGTATTTTGGGACAGGCCTGAACAATACAATGCAGTGTTTTGCAGAGATATGTGAGCTATCGCTAAATGAAGTACATTGGAACTGGAAGCAAGATAACTGCTGTAGCATGATGTAACACCCCAGCTAATTAGCTCCTTTGGGAACAAAGCACAACATGGCTATGCTGGATCCAGAAGGCAAGCAAGTTCACTTGGGGCCAGCTAGGGCGCCTCTGTACAGCACCGCTGTCTTCCAGGTAGGTGGGTCCTCAGTATACCAGCTGAAAATAAAGCTGATACAAAAAAAAAAAAAAAAAGGAAAAAAAGAGAAAGAAACGCATAATATGAAGAGGCACATTTTTTTTCATTGAAAAGTAGCTCTGAAGTGCACACTAAAAAAATGAAGCTCTTAACATACAATTACACACTAAAGCTTTGACTGTTTTACCACCATTCAAGGGGTCTCCTGTGTTTGACATGTGGATAGGCAGTGCATGGATCCTGCTTTAGCACAGATTCCTACATGGCTGCTTTCACAACAAGTAATTGCTTGTACCTCAGCCAAGAATATAGCTGTTGACCGTTGGTCTCCCATATCTGATGATCACCATGGCCCAATACCCTGCCCCAGTGTCCACTGATACACGTAAATCCTTTGAACTCATCCAGTTGTTTTAGAAAACAAAAAACACAAGAATAAAAAAAATGAGTTTCGTGTAACAGCTCATTCATGGCCATTCCCACTCCCCACGAGGGCAATCAACAGGCCTCACAGACATGCGACATAACAGCTAAGTGGTACACAGTTAACTAAGGAAAAAATTAAAAGGCTTTTTGAACAGGTGTTCAACAAATCCTGTAGTATCTGTCTCAGCTTAGGAGTTGCAAATTTCCCCTCAGAAATTCACTCATTCACTTATGGAGGGAGGGGGGCAGAATCTAGCCTTTCTGGTTTGGCAGATAAGCTTTAAATATAATCTCGTGTCGTAAGTACAGTCATCAGCCACACAGATAATTACAGCAGGGAAACACATGTTTCAGAACACACGAGGCTTGAAAAATGAAAACTTCATAATTACAGAAGGGTTTCCAGAACCTGCTTCCACATCCCAGCCCTTTGATCCCACTAGCCTACACCACCTTCCACATTTGTCTAGCAGACAATCAGGGAAAAAACTATCCTCAAATTAAAATAGGTTCTCATCCTCAGAAGACAGAAAAGACTGAGAAAATCAACATTTCACTCCTCAAAGAGGGAATGGGTTAGCTGGGTTTCTAAGAAGACAGGCAGTCATGTTTTACTATTTGGGCTCTGATAACAGCAATTAAAAACACACTCTTAAGCGAAACGACATCACAAATTCATGGATACGAACTCACCTGAGGAGAAGTAAGGCAAACAAAGAATAGAGTGCCTCAGGAGCTACAGATTGTGGAAAAATAATGAGCACTTTCATAGGCTGAATGCTGCCCTCCAGGCAACATCTTCCCTTTTAAGATCCACCCACAGAATTAAGCTTGTCCCATAAGCATCAACCAGTCACGTACACTAGCTTCTGGGAGAAAAGCTGTTACAAAGCCATTAGGTCAGGCAATAGCTGACACGGTGCTACAGATGTAAGACCCACAGATCACCTTACCGACCAAGCTGCCCTACAGTACTTTTAGGGGCTTGCATGCATCAGCGAGCACAACCTAGAGGCACTTAAATCCTGTTTCTTGTTTGCTATAAATGTCCTCGGTGTGATCTGCTTACTATGAACACAGAAGGTAAGGTGGGTACTGAGCATAGTGCACAAAGCAGTAAATCACACACAGTCACTCCTACTCCAGTGTTACTCCATATTTCTTCACATCGGGTTTGAGTGGATGAAGTACTACACCCTCCTTGCTGATGCACTGCCCGCACCCTCCTCCACTGGGCTTTCACTTGAGCTTCTGTTGGCCATGATGACAGTGAAGATGCCCTAAAAGCTGATTAAAATAAATAAATAAATAGATTCATTGGCAAATTTATGCCCAAGTCCAGGTGGGGAAAAAAAAAAAAAAAAAAAAAAAACCTTTTGGGTCACTGAAAGAGACAGTCAAGTTAAGCTTTTTACTGTGACATGTAGTTCCAGGTCTCCAAGACACTGCCCAAAAAGCTCTTCCCAAGTTATTTTGCTGTTTGCACACAATCCTCTACCTATGCTTTGATCTTGCTTCAGAAGGAAGCTGTCCCACACGTTACGTTACATTTAAATTGCACTGACGAAATGTGCTGGCTGCCCTCTCCATTCTTCACTCTTCCACGGAAGCTTTTAGGAACACTAAGCATATCCATCCCCATTGTCAAAATCCCAGGATGCTGACATTTCAAATTGTACTCTTCTCTATGCAACTTGTGAAAATAACAAAGAAGACAAAAACCTCCCACCAATGCTCAGACAGCTGCTTGCCTGTGTGCAATAAACCCAGCCCAGGTTGCCAAGAGAGACTGTAATGAGGAGCAGCATTTACTCTTGAATACTCTCAAATGGGCTTTCACTGTATATTAACTCCAAGCAATAAAACATCAAGACTACATTCTTGTTTCAGTTTAGAATTAGGTTTTATAGCCGACATATAAAAGGAGATAGTTGTAATAGACATGCTATGATGTTCTTAACTGGAACAATATAAACAGTGCTTCTATAATAGGCACTACTCTGAACTTTGTCAGGGAACTGCCTGAACTTCAGGCTTCACGCCTGGCACTGCTTTTCCCAAATTTTAAACCTGAAAGAAACATCTGCAAAGATGGGAATAACCGAGCTATATGTAGTGCTGAAATATAGAAGAGAATAAGCAATTCTCACATAGCATGTATAGAAATTCTCACTGTAAGCTCCATTCCCTAGGGTAAAAATTAAGTGTAGATTCTGTCAAATTTAGGAGGCTGTAAAGGAAAGAACAATTCAGCCTATTATACCACTTAACAAGATACTGCTAGTGATTTTCTACCTTTCCACCTAAAAATAAGGTAATTTTGCAATTAAAACAAAAGCAACCATTAAATGTTAGAAATGCTAGAAGTGCCAGAACATTTTTCCTTCTTTATACCTATTGGATGAATAATAAGTTGGTACACCATGTATCTACCTGTAAGTTCTATTACAAGTGTTTCTAAGACAGCAGTACTACAGACTTGCACATATTCTTAGGTTTTAATCATTGATCAAATGTTTCAAGAAAAATTCAGCATGACCTACAACTATTTTTTCCTATGGATATTACATATTAATTTTATTTTAAACATTTCTTGTTCTATAAATTACATTACATACCTCTCCAATGAAAGAAAAACACAGAAAACCTTTTTTTTTTTTTTTTGTACACTACAAAACTCTGTGCACATAATGAATCACAAGCTCAGTATTGCTTAGCACCTTGGGAAGAAGAGCTGGAATCAGTATTTCTCCATAGCCATATGCTGTAGTAAAACCGATTAGTGGTATTAGCAACAACTCAAGACCCACAAAGTTTAAGTGGTTCAAGGTCAAGTAAAAGGGAAGATCAAGTTTGGGCTCAAAGAGAAGACAGACAGCCTTTCAAATAAACTGCATAGCTTGAAAAGTATTATAATCACATTGACGACAAAGTATTTTGCAGAGGGAAAACACTAAAAGTATATCATGGACATGAAGGGCCAAGAAGCCTACTTTCAACAAGTTCCTGTGCCAATTATTTCTTTGCTGCATTTAGATGGATGTGCTATTCTGTACCACACTCATGACATGTGAGTCACCCCTCAGCACTCACAAGAGGTGAAGGATCACCTCTGCTGATGAGACCCAGTGATGTGGGAGGAACTGTGAAGATGGTGCAGCGCTATCCAGACACTCTCCATGGCATTTTTCTGCATCTTGGTCAAACCCTAGGTCATACAGAATGACAAAAAAAGAAAAGAGTAAAAGAAAAAAAAAAGACAAAATATGGAAATAACTTAAGATTTTGTAGTTTCCTCTTGCCAAAAAGGAGTTTAGTTCTCAGCTCCTCTGACTGGATCTTAAATTGTAGTCTTAAAATTTTAACTAAAGCAGCATACAGTCTTATGGCAAATCAGCCAATGCTATTGTAGACAGAAATCTGTCCAGGGAGGTTTAGAAAAATGAGAAAGGTTTTAGAACTTGACATGGCTTCATACCATTGATCTGCATTCACATAGCTTTATCTGTAATGCAAACAAAGTTATTTAAAATACTCCTAATTAGGTACAGTGAGTGTACACTTGCAGTCTGCTGAATAGACAGAAAACCCAGTGTTTCACTCCTATTCTATGTTAGGAAGTATGGGAGGGAAGCAAAGCCACTTTTACCTTCTATGACCTTTCTTAAAGTTGTAGCTTTGAAAAGAAGTAATTTTATTTTTTGCCTCTGGCGGTATTTAAACAAGCCTTTAAATACTGACACATCCTCCTTAGCAGATACAAGTTATCCTTGACACTTGTGTGTAAGGGAGACAGAGAATACCTCATTTAAAACATATCAGGAAACACATTTCAGTGATCTGTAAGACATTATTTGCAAAGAATGACTCTGAGCAACCTAACGTTGTTTTGAAAATGTCTCTCCTTTAAGCATGGGGTTGGGAGTCCAGAAGTCCTTTCCAGCCCAAATAATTATTATGATTCTGTATCAACCCCATAAATATTTTTTCCCTACAAAAAGCCCCTCTCTATAACCTCTCACACCTACACACAGTAATTTAAACTGTGGATTAGCTATAAATAACCTTAGTCTATATTTCAAAGAAAAGGTATAATCATCCTTTATTTTATTACTCAAATAGAAAAATAGAAAATTTCTCGGTCATTTCCAACTCCTTGCTGTGAGACAGCCTCCCAGCGACACAGGTTTATCACGGGCTCAAAGGGTAATTTGAAATAGCAGCCCTTTGTAAAACTGCTGAGGAAGGGTGGGGAAAGAGCAGAACCTATGATGTTAACTCCTTTTATCTCCTCCTCGATGGTGGAGGCACCAACCAAGTGAAAAACTGAGTTGCTTTTTCCCTAAATGGTGTAAGCAAAAAGGAAAAAATATATATATTAGTATGTAGTCATACACACATGCACAGAACTACTGGTTTCTTTATGCAAGAATTAAGATCTCCTGAAGTGTACGTATAATCAGGACTATGCAAAGGTTAAAGAAACTGAAATAAAGATTAGGTATTCTTTCAAAAACCACAGCTATTCACTGCAGTCGCATTTACCTGGTAGCACCAGGTAACATGAGATAATATGCAAAAGTACCAATGGGGTTTTTTTACGTGCAGCTTGACACTGCCAGCACATTTAATAACTTCCTTTTGACAAGAGCCCATCAGAAGTTCTGTACTTATTAATATCTCCTTTTCCTTTGAAATGCTGAGGAAGCAGCAGAACACAGTTTTTCAGTGCAGCATCAGGGACACAGACAGAAACCTGACAGCCCTCTGAAGCCCTGAGTACTTCTCTTTCATGTATTTTATAAAATTAGCAAGTGGGGCAAGGGAGGAAGCTTGCCATCTAGTAGACAGGATAGAAGCACCAGCCCTAATTTGTTTAACTGCTTTTGAGTTTTTGAAACCGTATTTGCTAGTGGATCAGGGTAGCTTGGAGACTACTGGCCTAAGCAGTGAAGTGTCCCAGGTGTAAATTTTACCTTGCCTGCACTGAGTTTTGAGGCACATTGTTCAAATTATTCTCTCTAAAAGAAGTTAAGCAGTGGACTCAGTACAGGTAAAAGTCCCTTCTTTTCCAGAAGCAGGCAAGAAGCTGCACAGAAATGTGTATTAGCCCAGGATTCATTCATAGTTCATTCGTCATAACAAAAAACAAATACAAAACAAACGATACACACCAAAAAAACCACCCTCAAGTTGCAGTTAACTGAGCTACATAAGAAAGCTCTCTGAAATTGTTTCCTCCCCCCCATATAATGCAAACTTCCAGATTACGTGCAAAGTTTGCTCAGACAGGTTAACTCACTCAGGGGGAAGAAAATCAAGTTTAACAACATCAGATAGGACTTTGGGCTTCAAAGCTCTGAAGGGTATTCCTGTTTATTTTGCTTTTAATGAGAAGCTGTGTAATGATAAAAATATTTTTTTTAAATTTCCTTAAAAGCTCTGGTTTAATCAGAAACATTTGCTCTTCATCTCAAACCCAGGTAAATCAGTTTTCCTAGCTCCCCACCACAGGCCTGCACCCTCTCAGAATTCTTCCCAGGCAGAATCCATGGCTTATAAATACATCCAGTTAAGATCCAATATTAGGAATTAGTGTACACACCAAGAACTACATCATATTCTTTCAGTGATGGGATCCTTGACTCACCACAACCCCTTTTACCCTTTTCACTCTCTTTTTTCACTTTGACTCGAACAGAAGGCTGAGACAGAGGCCAGTCAATGTTTGTTAATACAGTAACTCATGAAGCTCCCCACAATATCAGGCAAAAATGGCAATAGCAGCTGAAAAATCAGCAAAAAGGGTGCAGTAGTTATCAAGTCAATAGCTCCCCAGTGAACTGTGTGCTCCCAAGATACATCAGTACCCCTGCAGCAGGCAGCGCGGAGTGAAATGATCCAAAGGAGCAACCTCATATCTGCAGCTTCTGTGAGACTCCATGCCCAGCAAACTTTTGAGGTTTTGGCAGCTCCTGTCTTCATGGGGATGACTGGGAGAAGCCTCGCAGAGTCACAGGCTGCAGGGAAGCCACCCTTCCTCAGCTGCAGTTAGTTCCTGAAGAAACAGTGACAGCAGCAGGAAGGAAAGAAGAGACAGATCAAGCAGTGAGATGTCTCTATGGGAGCATTAAAACAAACACAGAAGTATGTGCCTGTCCTCACAATCAACGCAAAGCATGGACTGGGAGGGAAGAGGTCTGCCTGATGGGCAGCCGGGACCGCTGGTGAGCCACGCTGACGTCCTTGGCTGCTTCCACCAGAGAAAGCCACCCTTCCCACCAAGAGCTGGGAAGATGCTGACCTCCCTCTTGCTCCTGAGCATTTACAGCAGCTATCAGGACTACCAGCTGTCAAACTGAAGACAGCCAAACTGAGTTGCTAAATTTAAGCAACCACACAACGGGACATAACTGACCAGAGCAGCATGACAGCCCTTTAGATCCACTTAAATCTCCACAGGCACGAAAGACCTCGGCAGATCTTCGCAGCACGAAACGATGCCAGAAGTGCAAAACGACACCAACGGCACGGCCAGCTTCCTTCAGCACAAAGAGACCTCGAAAGACCTCGGCACTGGCTGGCCAGGAGCCCTCCCGGTGGCTCCCCACAGAGGGGTTCCTCTTCTTTCCCACCCTGCGGATGCATGGGAGGCTCACCACCAGCGCTACTACTTTGCTCCAAAAACCTATTAGGGTTGCTAAGTGACAATAATGTAACGCTCTCTCACACCATTTACAAAACCCAAACATTTAAAGGCAGGGAAATGAACGGTTCGGAGCATCGTAAATCTCACGCCGCCCATCTAATAAACAAATAAATTCTCATCAAGTAGAAAGTCTTGCCGATTTCATTACAATAATCCTAACTCTCCCAAGGGGCATAGCTCAGTTATCGTGCTTTCAGTATCTAAGCGGTGAAATATTTCCAAACGGGAACATTAGTCAAACGAGGAGAAAAAAAAATAGCTGGAAAAAAAAATTATTTGCTATTTCTTCATACTTGTGCAATATATCAGCATAATTCCTACACGGTAAAAGTTTTATAAGTCAACCATGCTCTGACTTTGCGTACAAAATTTTGATGGCCCACATCCAGCAAGCACTTAAGCACCGGCTTAATTTTAAGAAGTAATTAATCATATAAAAGTGTACAGGACGACTGAAGTATTTCAGTATGTGCTTAACTGTTTTACTAGAATAAATCTCTGATTTCATTTTAAATACCATCTAATGCTGTGTTCTTATTTTTAGCATATCAATGAAATAATATTTATTTGGGGTCAGTGTTAAGCTTGTTTGTTGTGATAAATGCAATGTTTACATTAAGAAAGAATGATTTTTTTATTATTATAATGTGGAGGATGTAAATTATGGATGCCCCCAAGCTAGGCTTTTTGCCATTGCTAGCAAAATGAGTGTTGCGGCTTGAACTTAGTATAATAGAGCTATTGCTACTGCACTGGTATTTAAGTAGCCTGATCCTTGTTTCTTGTTGTTATTTTTTTTAAAGAAGATTTTGGAGAGTGAAACTTACATTTTGTAGATAGGATGAGAAAGTATAAAACAGTAAGGGCAACAAAGCAAACAAAGGTGAAAGCATGAGTTATTTTTTTCATTAAAGACAAGGTCTAGGTATCAGAGCATAAAAATTAAAAAAAATAAGCTAGCCATGTTATCAATAACTTTATAGTATCATATCCACCTGTGTTAGAAATAATAATGAAGACCATTATGTGAAAAAACAGAAGAATCTCAAAAAAATAATGGCCAACTAGACAAAATACAGCTCTTGCGGCTCCTCCACTAGTAGCATCAGTCTAGGTGAGCTACTGAACCACCTTCACAAGACATGAGCCATGTATTAATCATCACTATCAGAAGAGCAAAAAAAAAAAACACCAAAACATGGAAATGAATACAGAAACATTCTTTTATACCCAACACTCCATATTTGAAGCTTCAATGAAACCACATACAAATACACACTTAATATAACCTGCTTGCTGTACTTAGATTTTGAAGCCTCCAGTCTATACATGCTGCTCTGTGGAGCCCTTACAGAAGCATAGTTGGTCAGAGTTCAAAGAAAATGAAAGTAACACCATTGAGAAAAAAAAAAAAAAAAGGAAAAAAAAAAAACTTAGGCCTTTGTAGCTCCAGAGCAAGAACACTGGTCTAAGCTACCTTTTATCGTCTTCAGCTAGTCAAGAGGATTCAATACTTCCTTTCAGATAAAGGCTTTGTGATAGCCAGACAGACTATCCTTTTGATCACTACTTCAATTACAAAATCACTGTAATTCTGTGTGTTCTGTTACCCATATCCAAACTAAACTGGATAGCCCAGCTAGCCATACAGCAGTCCTGTATCATGGATTCTGATGTAATTTTTGGAAACAATTTAAAATGTCCACAAATTATCTATATAGCCTTACATGGATAAAGATCCAGCTATAGAAAAGTCCTTTCTTGATCTCTGGCTCGACTGTTATATGTCTTCAGGACTGTGCATATGAAGCTCACAAGATAAGACACCTCAGAAAAGGATTCCCAGTTGTCATTTATTCTTCAATTAGTCTCTTCTCATGCTTCTTAAAACCAGAAATGCCCTCTAAATTGCAGAATAAGCTCAATGTGTTTCACCTGATCATCTTGAGAGAAAAGCATTCCCCAACTCCTTAGAACAAAACACAAAACAATCCAAATCTCTTATGTTAAAGATGAGTGTGATTATCTTGTCTTTTTTTTCACATTCACAGCTCACCAGCTGGCTGAGGGGAAAAAAAAACAGTATGATTTGTGTTATTTTTCAATACAAAATAGCATTAATCCTTTAATGATTCTAGAAAGAAAAAGAAAAAAAAAAAGCAACATTTTCTTTGAAGACCCTCTTGCAAATATCCACTGAAAAATGTTTCAAGCTTCTGATACTTCACTAGCAATTTAAGCTTTGCCAATACACGCATCACTAAAATGCCTTAGCAGATTTCATTTCAGTTTTATACAAACATGTGTCAGAATTTGGAGTGGTAATGACCACTATGCTTTAAATAGTGTAACTCTTTCCAGGCTAACCCTACTCCCTTCAACAGAGCATGTTCAGTCATTTTTAACTTCCTCAAACTCCCATGGTTTTGGCTGAAACTTTCCATTAATCGACCCTTTTTTTGAAACCTTACGTAGAGATGTATCAAGTACAGGAAGCAACAAATATTGCACACCATTTCACGCTGAAAACTATTTTAATTCTTCCAGGCACTCTCTAGAACTGCATAATACATGTATGTATATGAAAACTTACTTTATTACTCTGTGCTTTAGTATGTGTGTCTGCGTGTATCAGTGGCATGCACTGGTGCCTGATTCCAAATATCTCACTTGGAAATGAGGTTAAAGAACTCCACGATGTAAGGAGGGAATAAAATTTGCCAGAGATTTTGCGACAGTTGTGAAAAACAGTTGGTGGAACACTTGACAAGGATGTATATACAATGCATGCGGTGGACAAGTAATTCAACTGCAGGATGAAAATCATGGGAAATATAATACTGACGACAGATACCCTGCAGCACCCTTCAATCGTTTCAGCAGACGCCGTCAGGTGCCAAGAGGGCGAGGGTGATTGCTATGCACTGGGTCACCTTAGTTCTGCCCCACGCTGTGTAAACACGATGATAAAGTTTAGTGACGCTACTTACGTTACCGCAGTGGCAAAATAAATGGCAAATTACAATGCATTTTGAAGTCATGCGGACTCAGGCAATCCTAATGCACATACAGAACCCACAGGAGGGTTAGATTTGCTACCATGGCATTCTCTTGAGAAATTCTGGTACATAAAATCACATTTCCTTAATCAGAAAGGAATCAACCACTATTTAGCTGAGCAAATCAGGACCTACCAAATAGTAAAAGCTAGATAAAGCAGATTACATTACAGAGAATGACGTTCACGAAGCCTAGCACCAACACCAACAACAGCACTTTACATTTAGGTGAATTAACAAACTATAGCAATTGGAGAGAAATGTATACCAGAAACAAACAGGAAGTGACTACTGGGACTTGGCACTGCGAAATGTCACCATATGGAAGAGTTTAAAAACTTTTTGAAGGCTCAGTTCCTAAATGGCTGGTGTTATCCACTAAGGCCAATAAAAACACAGTGGGAATTTAATTAATTTAGTTTTATTACTCCATAATGATTTAGGATATCTAAAAAAATATATTAAGACCCCAGACAAGTTAATTCTGGTAGCAACTCTTGCAATTGAACTAAATAGCACTGTATCATTTCCACTAATTATAACATAGCCGTACTTCAGAAAAGCTCCCACACTACAGTAATTTCATTATTTCAAACAAACAAGCAAACAAAAACACTTAGGGTGAAGGAGGTGAAGAAAGCATTCTCCCTGATATGCTGCAAGTGTATTTATCTCACTAAATACACCCTATTTTCTTACATTTCCTGATTCATGCTTTCTGCTCCAGAATGTCTGCTTCATCCAAAAATAAACACAGGCCAGATACCCAATCACAGATTCAAGAGCAAAACACGTATCCAGCAGAGCTTTCCCATTAACTGCACATGGACCCATCTCAGTAGGAAGCCAGGTCAGCAATGAAAGTGCTATTCTTCATACCCACTTTTTAGCAGAGAGTACTCAAGACAGGAGTAGGAGCTATAACCATACTCTTCTAACTGCTCTGCTTCCAAGCATCAGGGACCACTTCATCTATTTTCTTGTACTTGCCCCCAAGATGAGCAGGGAGGGGAAAAAAAGTGTCAGCTCTAATTTGAACCTTCCTGTCTCGACAGGTTCCAGCGATAAAGAACTAAAACAAGACCATCTTTTTAAGAAGTGTACTTTGCACTACAGCATTAACTTTAAAGAAATTATAACCTAGCTGATGACAGGCAGAGTTTTCATACTGCAGCCCAAAAAAAAATGAAATCTGTTTCATTTAAGAAAGGCACCAGCACTGTCTTAACCAGCATCTTTAAAACTTAAAAAGACATATTTAATGCAGATGCAAGGAGAACTTTCACAATTTAAATCCCCAATATAACACTGCTTGTACATCATTATATATACTGCTTCAAAATCAACTACAGTTTTCCAACATCCTCATAAAAATAAAACATACATTTCAAAAGCAGTTTTTACCAAGACACTTCTTACATACTAAACATTGAGGTATCGCAGAAGGGAAGAAGTTGTGGGTAGACACAATGAAATCAAGAATTGTTTCAACACTCTCCATTTGGGATTTCAGCTCAAAACTGCTCAGCTTCACAGGGTACTTGCCACCTGTTTATTCTGTTGCACTTCCTCCAGGGAACACGTATGTGCTCCACAGATGCAACAGCTTCCAGGATAAAGTTCAAAGATGCTGGCTTTAATCTTGTAGAAGTGCTAATTAATTTCGGTCCTGGCTCCCCTACTGCTACAGTATCACTCCATAAACACGGATGCAGCTGGAGTGAACAGCTCTTAGATACAAGCAAGGTGTTGTCCCACAGAACAGTTTAGTCCCTTGTGCTGCAACTGATCGTCTCCTCCTTGGTTTTGCAGAAAAAAAAAAAAAAACACGTTGATCTTCAGGTTTTCTGTATAGGGGAAATAAATAATGGCCATATTTTGACACAAGACATGCCTCTAGAAATGTGAGGAATAAGTATAGATAAATTAAAGTACAACAAGAATAGAAGTTACATAAATGTCCAGCCTACCATCCATCCCTTTCTAGCAATGATTTACTGTAAAAACAGTTACACTGAAATCAACCAAGCCATTTGCAGAGGAACTAACTGTTCAATTTGAGCAAGTGGTGGCAAAATTAGACTACAGATTTCTAAGCAGAACAGTAAGCATGCGATTAGCATATCATATACAAGCAATGAACTTCAGTGTAATTACATATTCTTTCTTTCCATTTTCCCATTCTGTTTTTCACCCTCTCCCCACCCCCTTGGCCAAGTAATTAATTGTTTGCACTTAGGAAGAAGAGGGCAAAGCTTCAAAACTCACTTTGAGCGCTACAGGTGTTAGAGATCAACATACCTATTTTTACACCAGGGAAAAGGTTTTGCTCTTCTACATGCTTTTGCTAAATCTTATTATATAGATGCTAAAAAAAAAAATCCACTACTGAAGGGTTCTGTCTGCAAAGAATCACCATATGGTAGCTTTCACAAATGATCAACTGTACCAAAACATCTAAAAATAACATCTTCCTTAAGTAAAATAAAAACAATTACCAGCAGAGACTTTTGGGTACTGTTCTACGCTAAGGAATCAATACCACGTTGCTGAAATGTTTCAAGCAAGTATATAAGCAACCTCCAGAGAAAAATAGTGCTGTGTTAAATGGCCCACGAACATCAATGATAAATGTAATATACATGTTTTGGGTTCTTTCAAAAGTCTATTCTTAGCCGTAAGACAAACCCCATCCATTTAATTAAAACCTTAGCTTACAAACACATTCACAGAGTAAGTGAAGCTTAACAAATCTAATTTGAATGAAAGGGACTAGCTGGGTAAAAGAGCAGTTCCCTGATGTTCCTTGCTCTAGTGGTTTCATGTAACCACTGATCACCAACTACTACAACAGCAAACATACAACACCCTTAAACTAAATGGGAGTTGTCTGTCTAAATATAGCTACTTTTAAATAATGCATCGTGAGTTATAAAATAAAGTGCTACTGAATTATTTAACCCAGATCTCATCTTTAACAAAGATATATCACTTTTAATTAAATGGAAAGTTATTTATAGTCTTGGTTGCATATTATTGTAAATTGCAACCAGTAAAGCAACATTTTACAAAGAGGTACTAACCAGTTATGCCAGTAGCCAGTTTTTCCTATACAAATCCAACTCACAGAAATAGAACTAAGATAAGCAAAATCATCACTTTCAGAGTTGCCTTAAAACTTCAGAAGATGACAGTTTGGCATTCATTCACAGCCCTCAGTTACAGAACATCCCACCAACCCATAACACTTGGCAAGAATTCATCGGGACTTCACGCTCACAAAACTGTTTCAATAACATTCATAATCCCCACGTTTTCTTTACACAAGCTTCAATCTCTAAGAGAGCAAACCCTTGAATACACTTAACACTACTACAGTTGAAAAAGCATCCTGCTCTGTCACTTTTAAAACATTTTGAAGACCGGCACACAGAAGCAGTGTTAAAGATGAAAGTTGGTGCCTGGCTGTGTTTTCAACACAATGTAACAGTTGCATATTATTTACTATAGTAACCCTTCAGCCAGGCCTAACATCTGCAACTGCAAAATTAACATTTAGCAATCAAAGGGGGATGACACGTTGTGTTTAGAAGGTTTCTGGAAAAAATTGCTTTCCACCTTACATAATGGGATAATGCTACTATTAAACAACAAATGTTTCTTGTTTAAAGGTGCCAGCACTTGGGATGCAGTGTGTGAAGCAGGGTGAAAGAACAGCAACAAACCGGCAGGAATCCACGAGCAGAGCCTTAGTGACTGTAACGGGTAAAGGAAATAACACATGACCTGTAGAAATCAAACCCTAAGTGCGATCTGTCTGGGCCTGTATGGAGTCACTCTGCCCCTAAAAACAGGCTCCACTGATACTTAGGAAAAAAACCACCCGTGTTCCTGAGCTAACCCCAACAGGGCACCAAGAGAACGTGGACCACGGGTTGCAGAAGGTTATGGGATCCTCCCGTGCAAGTTAGGTCTCGTAACTTTTCTACTTCTAAGCACGTGTGTGTTAATCTCACGGGGGTGGGGGGGTGGAAAGCGATGTAAGCGTGCCAGCCACCGAAAAGTTAAGCAGGCGACTCCCCCGGGACGTCTTGAGCAGCCCGAGCCAGCCCCAGAGCGCAGCGCCGTGCAACTTTGACAGCTGCTGGGCGCCCTCGCACCTAAAGCCCGGAGGCAGCGCAGCCTCCCCCTGCCTCGCACGGCGGCTTTCAAACCCCTGGCGGGCCGTCCCGTGCCTCCGCCGCCCCTCTCCTGCTCCCAAACCGGGCTGGGACCGGGCTCCGAGGGTGCAGGAGCAGGCGGGCAGGGCGGGATGCCGCCGAGGAAGAGGAGCTGGAGGGAGGCAGCCGCCGCTTCCCCCACACCCCGGAGGCAGGCGGGGCGGCTGCCGGCCGCCTTTTGGCAGGCGGTTTCCCCTCCGGCCCCGCGGCCCCGCCGCCCCGGGGGGCTTCCTGCCAGCCGGGGACAGATGTGGCCAAAACAGCTGGCCGGGGAGGAGGGGAGAGGGAAGGAAGGAAGAGGCGCAGCTGCCTCGCCCCCGCCGCTCCGGGGGGCAGAGGGATGCGCTTGGGATGCGGCGGCCGCCCCCGGGCTGCCCCGAGGCGGACAAAGTGGCCCCCGGGGCGGCGGGGCTCCCCGGCTGCCGCCCCCCTTTACCTTGCTGCGGATCTGCCCCGAGGTGGACACTTTGCGGATGAGTTTTTGGGGGCCCTCGTGCTCCCCGTCGCTGTCCGACGACTCGTCCGCTGCCCCCACCGCCGCTCCCACCGCCGCCGGGTGCTGGGGCTGCTGCTGGATGCCGGCGCCGCTCATCCCCGCCTCGGCCCCGGCCATCTTCCCGGACTCCTGCCGAGAGAGAGCACACGAGCCCGGCTCAGCCAGGGCAGCCGCTGCCGCTCCCCTCCCCGGGGAGGAGGAGGAGGAGGAGGAGGAGGAGGAGGAGGAGGAGGGACGGGAGGGTGGGGAAGGAGGCGGTGCAGAGGGGAGGGGACGGAGGCGGCCGCGGGGACCGAGCCGAGGAAGAGCCGGGCGCCGACAGCCCGGCCGCCATCTTCCGCCGGCCCGGCCCCCCGCGCCCTCACCGCCGCTGCGAGCCCTCAGGGGCGAAGGTGGCGGCGGCCACCGCGTCCGGCCGCCTTCGTGTGGGGGCCGCCGCCGGGCCTCGCCCCCCAGCCCGCAGCCGGGTGGCCCCAGGGCCCCTTTTCCCCCTGGGACACCCCTTGTGGGTGTCCCTCATGGCTCAGGGGTGAGCCGAGGTGGGCTGAGGCACCTGCCCAGGTGTGTGGAGCAGAGGTGTGCCAGAAGGAGAGCAGCTACCTGCTATCACTCTGCCAAGAAGGCAGCAGGCGTAATGGGGATACGTCGCCTCAAAGTGGGATGTGGTGACCATCCTGCCTCCTTGCACGAGTAGAGGGAACCGTCCTGCTCCGAATTTGGGGACAGTATGGGGCAAGCTGCAGGGAGCACAGGCAGCAACCTGGAACGGGGTGTACAGCCTCTGGCACAACGGGCTCCTCATCCGCTCAGTGGCATGGAGGTGTGTGATCTCCACCAGTATCTTTCAAGCATTGGACAAACGCATGGATTGCTTTCCAGTTGTTCCCTCATAACCCTTTAATTTTCTTATTACTTTGTTACAGTTACTGTTGTCTTTAAGAGTAGCCTTTTGGGGGGAATAAACAAAGGGTCACTTTTCCCTTTTCATCTCCAGTCTGGCAGCTCGCACGATCTAGCATTGTCACCACATGTTCTAAATTGTGGGACTTGGAAATTATTGTGGCTTGCATGTAGTCAGTGTTCAAAATAAGCACTTAAATCACAGCAATGCTAAATAAAATACACAGATCTCGAGTGCACGGAGTGGATTAAACATAAGAAAGCAATCAATACTTGCGGCTTCTATATTCCCACAATTCTATTTATATTTCTAGAAAGGGAACTGACATCTCTAATATGCTAGTACAAGTGCCGCAGTACCTAAACACAAAGCAATTGATGAGAAACAAAACCAAAACGTAGAACCTATACTACAGTGCAAACACTTTGCCGCGAGCTTAATATCATACACTGGAACATCCCGTTTCCTTTATTGGGACTCCTATTTATAGCAGGTGAAATTAAATGTTTTCAAGAAGCCTTGCTGGTTTTGTGTCTTGGTTCTGTGTTACTGCATCAGGTACTTCCAACGAGGTCCTACTCCCCTTCTCTATGTAGGATCGCTTCTATTAAGGTATATTTTAGAGTTTTAATAGTATTACTTACATTTATTACTAGAATATAATAGGACCTGAGTCTTACCACTGACATTATAACTCAAACTAGATGAAGTTTTCCTTATGGGTTAATGGTGAAACTAAAGTGTGACTGTCTTGTCTCATTCTTCACCTGAGAGAGAGTTCTCCTTTTTTGAAACCATGAGATCAAACTTTGGCAAGAGCAGGGGTGCAACTGAATTCATTTAGGATGCAGCTCAGAAGAAAGGTTGAGAGAGAAGTTTACAGACACTTGTTCAGTCCATCTACCTTTCTTCCTCTTCTTTCTCCACCTTAACTTCAGGAATAACGAATTGCACCAGAACATGGCTCACTCACTGCAAATACCGGAGCCTTTTGAAGGTAAATGACAATTGAATGTTGCAAGTAGATGACGAGACCGGGTTTGCTAATTAATGCTAATACGTATTGCATAGGACTGAGACTGTGATTTGAGGAACACTTAGTGCTAATAGGATGCCTGCAACACTCACTAGCTCCATTTAATCCAACTGAATTAAGCAGCACTTAGATGAACAACACTATCACTGTTAAATTTGTTCCCATACTAAAACAGCATTTGAAATTATGGTGTATGTGACGGCTGTGTATCTCTTTCATAAGGCTAATATCCTATGCAAAGTTGCATGCAAAATTGTATACAAGTAGACATTTCACCTACCTTCCAAAATTAAGGTGAAAAGGAGAGATATATGTAATTTTGGATTAGTACCTTTGAACTTGGGATGATCATAAAGTTGACCCTATTGGTGACCCCAAATTTGCACCTTTGGGTGATTTTTTTTTTAAACGAATGAATAAAACGTAATTCGAATGCTTTTTCCTTCAATATTTACACCTTGATCCTTCAAACAGTGAGTGGTTTAAGTGTATTTGCAAAAACAGCTTTCCACTGGAGTTTTCTAATAAAAAGTACATGGCACCGCTATTTTCCTGAACAAGACTAATCTGGTTTGTTTTCAAACCAGTTTTACATTTTGTTATGCTGCAAGCTAATTCAAAAACTCATCTCGAATTTTATAAAACATTGGGCAATTCAGCAATGCATGTAAATGCATTATTTTCTCATACAGTAGATAATACACTGGGAAAATAGAAACAAGTTAATAATTTGCATTTTTTAATATAACAGTACCTGCCACACTCAATCGAGTGGTGCTGCAACTGGAGGAGCTGCAGATCTCCTTAAATATCTGTATAGACAGCTCAAATTCTTCCCTCAGATACCTAAAACCTGTTGAATGAATATCTGTAGGTGAAATGGGCAATAAATACAGTTCTCCAGCTTCTGTTCACGTTCTTAAGTAACAACCCTAGCTCCTGCACCGTGCAGGGGGCATCACGTGTCCTTGCCTGTGCTACCCCATTGTCGTGTTCCTCTCCACTGGCTGGAGAAAAAAATTCAGTTACAAGGGGGAGGGCACCAGCCTTTCGCTTCAAAGTGAGTCTCTTTCATCCTATCTTGCTAAACTTCAGAACTGAAGTACTGGAAATGTTCTCTCGTCACTTCATATGGAGAGTTGAGTAGTAACAACCCAAATCTGAAGATGTAGGAAATGTCCCACAAGTACAGTTTGGTTTCTACATATGGTTTCTGCAAGATATGTAGTGGAATTTGTAAAATTCTAGGTGCTAAAATCTGCCAGTGTTTTCAGAGTGCCTCAAAACAGAGAAAACCAAGCAAGTGTGGGGAAAAGTACTCAAGTTATTCACTCACATTAGTGTAGAAAGGTGTTTCTACAAATCTGTGTATTGTCTGTGCACAGGGACAGCTTTAAAGATCTCATTGTTTTCACCAGTTCTGCTTTTCAAAGGCATTAATACATCCTCAGGGTCTAGTTCCAGTCGTTACCCAGGTGAAGTTGCCTGAGATATCCATAGGACTTTGCCTGAATAAGGACTGCCAACTTGACTTCTATCACTTGCATCTCTCAGCAGTGACTTACCCAAGTGATTGATGTCAGACTCAATATGAGAAATAGCATATAGCAGATTTCAGCTCAGGGAATATAGCTGTGAGTACTGTGGTACAAATGGCACCAGTAAAATCCTCTAGACTTCTGTAAGCACTGAATCAGGCTCTTGAAGAATACAGGGCTAGATGTAGCCTTTAAAAACACATGCAATAATTGCACATTATGTCTTTCATTTAACATACTCAGTTTCACGCTTCTTAATGATTTCCTTGAATGTCCTGCCTAAAGCAAATGAAAAGAGTCAAGAAAGGTTGGCATTTAAAGGGAGATTCTCAACTGATACAAAACAGCTCCACTGACATCATTTGGGCTACGGCAATTGATATCAGCAGATGATCTGCCCTTTATATTCAACGAATTCCAAAGTGCTGGGTAAATACATGCACTGTGAGAATGTTTTAACTGAACAGCTTCCAGTGCTGATAATAGCATATGCGTCGCTAAAAAGCATATGCAATGTACAAAAAATCCAAATGCACATACGCTCCAGCTGCACTGGAGATTATAGTTTCTAATGCAGATTAACGCATCACTTGATTCCAGGAACAAAAAATGATTCCAGCTCTAATATTGATTCCTGGTATAATAGGCATATTTACCTCTTTTTCTCTAGGTCACTTTGGCATCTATAAACTGAAGGGCAATATGTTTTTTTTCTCCACCTCAAAAGGTTGTTCTGAGGGGGTCTGGACAAATGATGGTATATGTGCCAGGTTGACAATGCATTACTTACCCTGTTTAAAAGATTTTATTGAATCTTTCCTAATTTTGATGGTTAATGAAAACTATAGTTTTTAACCGGGCTCACCATACTGAGCAAATTAATTTCAGATCTGCCTGTCTGCACTCCCTCTGCAGATCAAGTTAGCTATGTTATTCTTACTTGGCTTCCTTACTTACCAAAGAGGAAGCCAAAATATAACGAAATGTATGCATACCATTGTTGAAGAGAGTAACTACTTTGCTCGTATTACAGCAGTGTCTATGTTTCAGGAGTAGCTGAAACCATTCTGTAACCTCTACGTTACAAAACTGTTTTGTATGCTCCAGACTGAAAAGGTGTAAAACAGCAGAGGTCAGCACAGTAAAGAGCTGCTTTGAAAATGTGTTAGGACGCACCTATGGATTTCAAGGTGAAAGGTAAAGTCAAGACTCAGGTCCCATATAAAATATGAAAGCAGGGTATAGAACTTCGTAACATATATTATGTATATTTTGAGTACAAAACTGAATCTCCCTTTGAAGAGTTCAGGATGATACACTTAAATTTTCTGTTACTTCTATTTAGCTATATCATGGAGGGCCTGATGCAACTCTTACTGAAGTCTGGAGGAGGTTGTCCATTCAAAAGTGAGCCGTGAATTAAGGAGAGGATTTTATAGATGTCTGAAATTTCACACAGACAATTTCAACGTGACATTTTCAAAGGAGAAGTTGCAGCTCCATTTGATGTAGGTCAGTTATTTCTCAGGACAGCTGTAGGAACAGTGCTTCCAAATGACTTTTGACAATTTGCATAGGTAATTACCATGCACAGATTCAAAAACTGCAATCAAAAGTTTCAACTCTCCTGTTGCTCTTTTTCTGTATTTTGAGAGCTAGGGAGAGGTCCGGGCACTTTCTTTTTCTTCATGATGCAGTTCTTCACCTAAATCTCCCTTTGTCCCTATTATAATGAAAAGCACACTTAAAAGCAGATAATCTATACAAAGAAGAATGATGTGGCTTTTGCCACGAAGACTATGTATTTTACCAGCAGGTTACCAGGTAGAGGATTGAGTGCTTTAGCTGAAATTTGAGGCTTGTAAAGGAAATTAGTGCAGTGGTTAACCTTAAAACTGCATTCATGTGTGTACTCTGAACAAATGCAGCAATGAAATGATAAACATGACCCAAATCCTGTCCTTTACTGGGGGAGGGGGAGACTGCGAGCAAGAAAAACAAAAAACAAAAAAGGAAAGAAAAAAGATGTGCTCCTTGTTTATCTGAGCCCTGTGCACAGAAGGAAGCGGGCTTGGATGCTTCAGCCAGGACTCCGCATTTCCAAGCGGAGGGGCTGCAATCCATCTGCCTCCCGAGTTTCATCTGAGTTTCATATGACGGCAGCCAATTTAAATGTCACTGCTTAATAGGATAACGCGTTCGCGGGGAATCAGATTCGCCGCCTTCCTCCCACAGTGTCTTCATCTCTCCAGGCAAAAATCTCAGGTTTGCCTTCGCGTGATCCTTTTGGTGTCAGCTCCATATTACCGGAACACACATACAGCTGTTTTCCCTATCACAGCTGCATCTCCAGCAGCAGCTTCAGGGGCTGAGGACTGCAGAGGGCAGTGAAGGGGGATGTTCAACTTCACAACAAGAATGAGGCCAGTAAAAATGTATTTGGGAGGGCACGGGGCTACGGGGCTACAGATCCTAGTGCAGAAAGGGGTGATCTTAGTTCCCCAGGTTTGGGAGCGAGCAGGCTGGGCCAGCCAAACTGTGGCTCTCCCACAGCTGCGGTTTAAAATTGGGTTTACAAGTAAACCCAGGAGCCCTGGACTCACAGACAGCAAAAAAAAAAAAAGGCACAGCCATCCAAAAGGGAGCTTGGCAGTGGCATGGGTGCATGCTTCACGCCATCTCCCCAAGTTCAGGGCCAGAGACAGCCTAGCCTTGACCTCTCGGATAGCCTGGAATCTCCCGAGTGGCCACCCAAAGACTATTTTCAGCCCTCCCTGCCTGGTGAGTGTGTGCGTGTGTTTGCACAATGGAGAAAAACCCAATGGCGGGACCAGATGACACCGAGAAGGGAAATCTGATTTTATCGCCCACTGAGGATGCCGGTGACATGATTTCCTTCGGGCTGGGAGGAGGGTCTCCGAGTTGCTCAAACAAACCCAAAAGCCTCCCCAGCTCCCTCCCGGCCAGTTTGGGGACCCCCCCCCTTGGTGGCACCCGCTTCGCCTGTGCCCTTCGAGGTGAGGTGACCCCGGGGCACCCCAGCCCGGCTCCACTTCCCCGTAAGCGAGCGCAAGCTCGGCCGATACACGACAATTGTACGATTGCCATGGCCTGGCTGCAAAAATTTAATAATAACGATAATAAAAGAGAATTTTTAAAAGTGTCTCTTTCTGGAAACCTCCTCCCTTTCCCTTCACGGGGTGCTTTTGCCGTGCTAAGGAGGCGGCGAGCGGTGCCCCCCCCCTGCCCCGTTTCCCCCGGTAAAGTTGAGGGAAGGCTCTGGACGCCCCGATGAGCTCCCTGAGCGCCGGCAGGGCTCCGGGCCGGCAGGAGGGAAGACGGGGGAAGCGGGGACAGGGCTGACAGCCCTGCTGAACAATAGGGAAGCGGGCAGGAAGGCGGGTAGGAAATGCCTGTGCGCTGCGAGGCATGCATGTACCTACCAGTTCCTCCCAGGCGGGGCTGCGGGCGCCGTACGGGTGGCCGTGCTCCTCCATCCCCCCCGCAGCAGGTAGCCCAAACCTCGCCGGGGAGAGCCCTTCCCTCCTCCCTCCGCAGCTCCGGCTCCCTGCACGTCCCCACCGCCACTCTTCCTCCTCCTCCCCCCCGCTTTTTCCCCCCTCCTTTCCCCGCTCCTCCCTTTTCTCCCCCGGCCCCCCCTCAGGCCCCAGGCGCCGCCCCGGGCTCCTCGCCCCCTCCCCGGGGAAGAGCCGAGGATTAGGGGCAGGTCGCCTCGGGTGTAAGCCGGTTTGAGGCCGCTCCGGCCGTCGGAGATGGCGACAGCCCCCCCAAGGGGAGCTGGGGGGTGCTGGGTGCCCGGAGCCCTCCGACGGGCCGACCCTCGGACCGCGCCCCCAGCCCAAGGGGGGCCCGGGGACATCATGGGGGGAGGCTGCCGGGGCTGGGGGCAGCCCCTTGGCCATGTAGGATGGAAGGGGACACACATTTTAGCCCCCCATGGGCAGCCCCTTGCCCACGGAGGGGCTCTATGGGCATAGAGGCCAGGGCCAGAGGCATCTGTGGTGGCCCCCGTGCTAAAACAGGCCATGAGGTGGCTGGCACTGCACGCCGCCCGTGTGGGGGGCCACCATGCCTCGTGGAGCAGCAGCATTTCTCTGCCCTCCACCGAGCCTGTTGTTAATACACAGTGTGTACGCTCCTAGACTTCTCAGTTTACTAGTTACCAGCGTACCCTTGAACACCAGCCAATGTATTACGGCTCTTCAAGTGGAGCTCGTACCTCCTACAAACTCAACGCTTTCGCTTATTTCTTTCTTCCCCTCTTTGCAGAAGGCCGGGAGATGTGAAAGAGGAGGATTGCAGAGAAGTTAGGAAATGAAGCTCAGTCACCATCTGAAACGATGCCTTTCCCTCCAGCTTTTCTACATTTCTTTTCATTCCAGCCTGCCCTTTTGAATTTGCAGCTATCAGGCTCAATCACAAAACAGTCTCTGGGTCATCTGCTTGATAAGTGCCAACATCAGAAAAGCAGTCAGAATTCGCAAGAAAGAAGAAAGGAAATTGTATATCGTGTATTTAGAGAAGCATTCATTTTCTTCACGACTTAACAGCTTTTGTACAGAAAATTGGGACGCTGCCACCTGAGCTCTAACTTTTGCAAAATACATTGGCAGTTTAGAAAAAGTAGCATGTGCACTATTGCCAAAAAAAGGTGAAGTGCTATCTGTATTTTACTAAGCCTATAGAAAATCCCATTAATCCTGTGGTGCACCCCTAAGCCAGGCCCAAAGAAGTGCCGCAGTGGTATAGCTCATTTGGGGAAGTGAGATTGCTGCCTTTCTTCCAGCAGTAGAAAAAGGAACTATTTGTGTTGATAATAAGTTTATCAGTGGTCTGTTGATGAACTGCCCTCATTGTAAGACTAACCTCAGAAGGAAGCAAACAAGATGACTTCAAATATGTTGCTTTTTGGAAGACAGCTTTCTAAAGCTGATGGTGAGAAATTGTACATGGTTGTCCAAAGATGATTTGTTCTCCTTCCCTTTACCCCTGAGTGTGAGGTACTGCTAAGGAATGTCATCCTACATGGGGCTGTGTGCTAAGAAGTGGTGTTAAAGTAATATTACCCAGCTCCCCTCCTTTCCTTATGATGTGGTGCAGGATCTCACCTGGTGGTGGTTTGTACCTCTTGACATCTAGTCTCTTTGGCTGTGGCCACACTGAGGGCTTTGAGGCAAAAGTGGCCTAATATTAAGTGTATGTCATCCTAGCACCTTGTAAAAGCATGAAAACTGAAAATTCGTATTTAGGAACACGTCACTTCCAACTTCTTCTTCAGCTCCAGCGCTGTACGTACCCTTCTAACTTGAAGTACAGACAGGTTCTTGCTGTGCCCTCAGCCCCATTTTTGGTTTCATATGCCTGAAAACTTATACATGTGACTAAATAGATAGACAATTGCATTCACCTCATTTCATCCCCTGGTGTTCAAAATTTGGTTTCTATTAGTGGAAAGCTAGTACAGGCCCCCAAAGATTACAACAACCTACTTAAGTTTAAGGTCTTGTTGGATAAGGAAGACAGAAATCAGATCCTACGTGCTCTAAATGAAAGCTGCAATGCAATTTCAGATCAGGCCTGTCCTTTGGGGCTACAAAATGCCAAATTTGGTTTCTGTGACGGGGACAGATTCATGCCTGTTGATGAGCTCTACCCTACATGATTTCCCTTTGTGGAGCTCTGCTCACCAGGTTGAAGAGCCCAGTTTTACCGACGTCTCTGTGCTGCTTGGCTGAACTGGTTGAAAATCACAGGCAAAGTATTTCTCTGAAAAATGTAATTCTGTCAAAGCTGATATGGAATTTGAGGATGAGTGTCAGAATCAGAGAGTTTATATATATATATATTTCAGCAGCAGGCTGCCACATTTACAGGGGGCAAGGGAACTGCAGGCAGGCCCAAGGCAAGGATAAGCTTAGAGAGTAGGTAGAGGAGCAGCCCACTAAAATGAGCTGTGGTCAGCTGGCCCCTTGGAGAAGGGGACAGTGGTCTGGGAGAAGGCTTTACCAGAGGCAGGTCTTCACAACTGGCTTGGGAACAGGCATCAAAACATCTCCAACACAGCCTGGGGGTGTGTTTCATTTCATCCTGACTTTGACTTTGTTCCAAGTTGTGTGCTTATTTTTTCTTCAGGTTTTTCCACTTAGTCTAGACATTTGGGTTTGAATTTCTCAGTAGTCTGCTGTATACGCTGTGTTCAAAGATGCCTCATATCCCTCTGTCTCTTCTGTTCCCTGCCCTTAATGACTCAGTGAAAACTGGTTCAACAAAGTGAATGTTTCATTATTGACATTTTTTACATGAAGTGCATTGAAAATAGCAACACATGCCTTCCTTTTCTAAGCAAAATATTTTGGCTATGTTGGACACACTGAAACATACAGATTCTGATTCAAATGCTTTGTTTAGACATGCACAAGAGAAAGCCTCCACCTCCTTAAATATTTCCATTCCTTGCAGGTGGGAGGTTGAATTGAACCTTCAATTTTTTTCCCTAATTTGATGTAGAAAGACTTTAAAATGATGATTTTTTTTTCTGCATTTTTTTTCTGTATCGTTTGGCCATCATTCCTTTAGCATATACCACATAAAGAGCATATACTAATTGTCATCAATTTAGGCTAACATGAAACTTCCTTCTTTTCTCCACACAGAATATGCAAGCCTACTTTGAGTAAACTCTTCAAGGAAATGTTGTTGCTCATTCTCCTCATAGTAAACATGCCTGTTGGATTTTTTTTTTTCAGTTAAGTAATTTTGCATAACATCTGAAGGTAGGGTTTGATCAACGTGGTAATTGGGTTGTCCCTGCCAGACAGATAGGTGGTAGCAACCCACAGTAGATCATTAAAATGATACATATATTAATAGCAGAGCAAAATGCACATACTTTTCAATCTGGGAACCTTTCAGATAGAGCTAAAGTAACAGAATGGTTTAAGAAACACATTTTAAAATGAGCATATTTTTTTTAATAACATTCATTATTGGCAAAGTCCTGATACCTGCCTTTAAGCCCTCTCCTTTCTGTCTGTGAGGGTGTTTAGACAAAAAGTTGTAGAAGTTCTGGATTTCTCCCAGTTTACAATGTCTGTTGCTTGGGACTGTTTTGCACATGGCACCTGAAAAAATGCTCTTGGCCTACAGTTTTTGTTCACAGACTTTCTCCATGGTGTGCCTTTTCTCTTCATTCTTCTTCTTCTTCTTGCTCTAATTGCTGCTTCTGTGTGTACCTGTATGAGACAGGACACTTTTAAACAATTTCCCAGAGATTCGGGTGTCAAAAGGTGGAATTATTTCTGCAGTTGGCAGAAATGTGTCTATTGCCTTAGCAAAGAGCTTCGCGAAGAAAGAAATCAATGTGAGGAGAAAGCCCTGGGAAAAGTTTTACCAAAGGACCAGCAGAGCTGTAGAGGGATAATCCACCTGCCACTTCCTTGCCTTCCACCAGTTTTTTTTCCACTTCTCAGTATGTTTTCCCAGATGTCAGCATCTCCTGCTTGCTCTGTTTTCCTATTGACTTCATCCAGAGACATCTAGGGAGGGTGAGGTGTTTCTCATTCAGTATTCTTAATCGCATTAGGTGAAGTACTGCCAGCAGGTCAAGGGAGGTGATCCTACCCCTATGCTCAGCATTGGAGTATTGGGCCCAGTTTTGGCCCCCCAGTGCAAGGGAGATGTAATGACCATGCTTCATGGCTGATCATCCATGTTAATAAGGACATTGAAACATTCTTCCAGTTTGTACATGAACTAGCGCTTACTGCCGATGGGTTGTCATCTTCTCTGTAGCCTGCTGGGGATACTTCAGCTGAAACGTGGTTTCCTAGAAAAATGTCACATGGATATCAAAAGCCTTAGTAAATTGATGCACATGGTATATAACCAACCTACAGGTCTGTTGCCTCATCATGGAAAGAAGTTAGGTTATTTGACTTTGTCCTTCAAACAGTTGTATTTGTTATTCCCCTCCATATTGTCTTCTAAGTACTCACATTATAATTTTGGAGAGAGTTGAAGCTTATTGAATGGATCAGTAACTCCTCGGTTCTTCCTTTCTCTCCTTTTTTTTAAAGTTTGACTTCACAAGACAAGAAGAAGTGAACTGACTAAACACAGGCTGTATCTTCCCCTCATCTTTACCTATGAGACAAACACCTCTGACAAGGTTTTGCATTTGTGGTTTCAGAGTTTGAGAAGCCTGGCACAAAATCGAGCATTTGCTTCTTTGAGTTCATTCAGGCTCTGCAGATGGAACTTTCTGATAAACATTTATTCTAAAAGAAAAAGAAAAGAGAAACAGATAGGAAAGCATATGGGTTACTGATGTGATACTTTAAAGTCACATAAAAATTAATAGAGAATTATATTACTTCTGAAGCATTCAGCACAAAAATAAACGTTTTATTTAAACAACCTATAAAACACTAAAGGTTTATAGCAGAAAAATTGAGGAGGGGGGAAAGAACTTTGCCTCCCTCATAACACTTAAAAAGGAAAAAACAGGTGGCAAAATGATTTGTTTGGAAAATGGAAAGAATTTAGCCCACCCAACAACTTGGCACTCAGCGGAGCCATCCCTTTTATCTTTTTATGTGTTCTACCAAGCACAATATTTGGGAGCTTTCCAACTACAGCAAATCAATATGTAAAACTCCTATTTTGGTCAGATCATTTCTTGCAATCCATTATGGTATACATTCAAACAAAAATTTAAACAGATCTTTTTTTTCCCAAAAACAAACAAACAAAAAACCTTTTCTGGTTGTTGAGCAGCGGAGACCCAGGGAGACAGACTTATCCCAGCGGAGGGTTCTTTTGCTAGTATACGTGAGGGGAAGAAGCAGCAAGATGTATGTGAAGTGGCAGGGTGTATAAATGCTGGTGTGAGGTCATCCAGAACAAGTAAGAGGGACTCGTGACCGGGGTCCTGATTTTTTTTAAGGTAAGATAGAGCATAATGAGTCAATATGGTTGTCATTGCAAAAAAAAAAAAAAAAAAAAATTTACTAGAGTTCACAGTCACAGTGCTGTATACTGAAGAGCCTTTTTTTGGCTGGTACAGTGAGGTACGCTTACTTCTAAGCACACAGCTTGTCCCATTTATTTCACTTCCAGCACATGCTGAAAGCACACACTCTCTGTGGGGAGCATTGCAAATTGACAGATTTGAGAAGAGAAACATTTGATGTATAGAGAAAGCATGGAAGGAAGGAAGAGAGACAGCAATGTGAAACAGGAGGATGAAGGATGTGCCTGTTTACTTTTCTAAGATGATACATTTTTCTGACAACAATAATTCCACAAATACCAACATTAAGGAAAACCGATGCTTTTAGTGATTGCGACAAGTATAAGAAGATTAAATTAATTCTTACCATAATTCCTGTGATTTAAATTCAATTAGCTCGGGGACAAATTGCTCCACAAAGTTTTTCATAGATTCTATTAACTTACTTAATGTGGAGTTGAAATTCTGTCATTGCTCTAATAGCATAACCACATTATTTTCAAGGGATCCCATCTGACGGTTTGCACAGCTATTTTTACGTTTTAACAGGGAGAGGATGTCACACAATTTACCAGAAAAGAAAATATGTTCTTGATGCTTTAACCTTGTTTAAGTTTCTTAATTTGCATTTGAAATTTAAAGAAATAGTCTTAATTCATGGAACAACCATGGTGTATGTGAGAGTGCCGAATTAAATGTGGCTAGATACAGACAAGCCTAGTTCAGATAAATTAAAAAAGCAAATAAAAGCATCATTTCTGTGTCTTTTAGATCAATAAAGATCAAATGTACGGGAGTGAATATTAAAAATACTTTTATTAAATACTCATATTAAAAAAAAAAATCCTGAAGTTGACTGTCATCTTGTTATTTACCATGGAAATCATAAGTAAATAATAACATTAATCTTTTTTCTTTTTTTCTAGGGAAAAAAATATTTTACTGTCTTACTGGATATTTGCAGTTAAAATGTTGACATTGATAGCACTACAGTGAGGTGTAATGAATGAGTATGTATTGCTACTAGGGTTTACAGGTGTGATTAGTTTATTACCAGAATTTACCAACCTGTAATATTGCTGCAAAATACATATCCAGGTGTACAAACTTCTTCCTCTTCCTAGTTGTTTTAGGAACAGCCAAATTCTAAGAAAACACAGCCAGGCGGCTTCTTCTCTGATCCAGATTTTGCACTTCCACGAGACTTGCCCTTTGAAGTGACACCAATATTTGGTGGTAAGATTTATTGTGCTTCCTGCACATTTGGGGAAGAAAAGTCAGTGACACAGGCTAATTTCTGAAAAAGTACAGTCCCCCTTATGCTTATTATTGATGTTATCAGTCTCATTTTAAGTACTTGCTATCTGTTAAGCATCTGGAAGAAAGTATAACAGTGAAACAGATGGTCCATTGGCTAACACAGC
This sequence comes from Cygnus atratus, assembly GCF_013377495.2. Lineage (NCBI taxonomy): Eukaryota > Metazoa > Chordata > Aves > Anseriformes > Anatidae > Cygnus > Cygnus atratus. Next base: position 176,918,835 of record NC_066362.1, on the reverse strand, counting down.
AACCTGGTGAAGGACATTGACTTCCACTGGTACAAGGAGGTCAGGTAAGATATGTAAGACTTTTCCTACAGTAATGGAAATCCCTCATCACTGGATGGAATAGGAAGCATTGCCTTATAGGTGAGGTCTGCCCAGCATGTGCATGGAGGTCATAAGATGGTGGGGAAGGTGTTTTGGGCCTCCCTGTTGGCTGGGAGCATTGTATAGCTGGTATCCTGAGGAGGGTGGAAGACAGGTCTGTTTGCCTGTAGCATGCATCTCATCTGCCCATCTGTGAAATACCTCAGAAGTTAATTTTTCCTTTGTCAGGAAGGGTGGAACAAGGCACTTGGGGATTAGCAAACACTTTTTGACCAGATGAATAGCAAAAGGGTAAATTAAAGACAAAGCTTGGAGATCCTTTTTGCTTTATGCATTTCTACAGTCTTACAGTGTAGGAATAGGCATATGAGTTGCAACCAACCTCTTTTCCTTCATGAGTTTTGAGAAATTTAGAGGTGTTTTTTCATTCGTTTGTTTGTTTGTTTGTTTGTTTTTCCTTTTGTGACCAGTGGGTAAAGCTATAAGAGAAGGAAATTTTTGTAGTTTCAATGGAAAAGTACCAGCCTGATGAACATAAAAGCTACTGACCAGTTCCTGGTCAACCAGATTTATTAGGTATCAGATTCTAAGATGAAAGCAACTGAATCCCATGGAAACAAGCAGAGAAGAAATAAGAGACGGGCAGGCTTTAACTGACAATATTTGCAGGTGTCAGGAAGACAGAAAAAATAAGGAATTGAAGGTAAATCACAAAAAGGGCAAAACACTGAAATAATTTGAATTGGCTGGTGAGACGAACATAAGCAAACATAGTTCTAAACAGCCAAATGCAGAGCAGTGCACTTAAAAACAAAGTCTGTAGGAAACACTTATCTTTATGGGGATGCCTTAATTTTCAGGTGTCTTCAGGATCATGGTGATTAACCAGGTGTGTAAAAGTTATAGCCAGAATCAAAATGGCAAATTGAATTTCTGAATAGGATTGGATTTATAAGCAGAAGAATCTCTGGTGCTAGTAAGTGAGTTATATTGCCTCTGTGCTTGGTACTCGGGTAAACATTGTTGTGCATCTGATGCTGTTGTCCACAGTTCAAGACAGATGACTATTATTTTGGAAGGGTGCAAGGAAGCACCTGCAAAGCACCTGAAAGGTCAGAAAACATTTTTTATAGTTAAAGACTCAAGAAGTTTGTTTTGATTAACAAAAGAAGTTGAGAAGTGACTTAATTAAAACACACTGTAAGTCTCAAAATAGGAAAGAGGTGAAGGTGTTTCTTCACTCTACGTACAAGCTATCAGAAGCTCTACCTACTATAAGTTTAAAATTAGGTTGAGAAAAAGGACAGATTTTTAAGCATGGATAAATTACTCATTGGAACAACATGTCAAGGTTTGAGATATTCACCAAATTCTTCAATAGTTTAACATTTTTAACAAAAGACTGCGTGTTCTTTTCAAAGATGTTTTATTCAAACTCACCCTGCTTCATGTGTATCTTATAACTTGCTCTACACAGGACTAAATAATCAACCACTGTTCTATGCGTGTAAAATCATATATACCATATATAATGTGTAATCAATCTCTACTGACTAGATAATCACCAGGGAACCTTATGAGTTCATGGAAATATTGTATGTCCTCTGTGGACAAGAAAAAAATATCAATTTTATTAGACCAAATAGGGCCATACAAATATCCTCATCCTGCCCCAAAAGCAATATTTATTTGTCACTGGAGGAGGTTTGGGTCACTATAAAAAATAGCATTAAGAACCCTACAGCTGAGGCACATCATCTGCATCTTCCATCTTGTGCTCCCGATGACATCCTAGATAGTAATGATTGAAACTGTCTATTTATTAGATATGACAGCTTCCACTGATGAGGGTGTTTGTAATTCTAAGAGAAGAGCAGATGCTAAGATGAAATGTCTTCAATTTTCTAACCACAGAGTTGTTGCTTTGGTAGACTACTGAGACAGTGGCTCTGTAATCATTTAATACCAGCTCTATGTGGTTGTACATCATGCAGCAGTACAAATTTGATCAAAATCAGGCAAGAGCATATGATTCTGTTTCTGTTGGTTTAGCCAGAGCACACAGAACAGTATTTATGTTCAATTTTATGCTGGCTTTATGGATTTTATGGCTTCAGGAAGACAGCAGGAAGTTAGAGATGCCTAGACAGAGAATACTTGCTCTATATTAAATCTGCTAGGACAAAATCTTCTCTTCAAAACATTGTTAACCAATTTGTATCACTGGAATGACTCTGTACCAGTGTATTGCATTCTTATGATTACAATACTTCTAAGATCTGACACTAAATGTCCTAAAAAACAGATTTACTGTCTTGTCAAAACACAGCTTGAGAGCCAAGCTGAACTTAGAGTTGAAACAGTGACACCAGAGTAATCTCATTGCGCCTGCTCTCCAACAACAAACAGTACTGCAAAGCCCCGTGATACCTTTAAAATTGCCAATGATTCCTGAAAAGAAAAAAAAAAAAAGTCTCCAGTCAAAACAGGAACACTTTCAGGAAAATAGATGCAGGAAAGGATGGATTACTTTGAAACTCCTGTTTTGTCTCTTTAGATGTAGACCATTATTTGGAAGAGTTTAAATTCCCTCATGTCTGACCTACATTGAGTTCTGGGCTTGGGGAGGGTGCTGTGTGAGCTGGGCATGCCAATTAATTTTAAACATGGTAATAGTTGTAGTAAATGAATGATCTGCAAGAGTGAGTAGCTTCTTTGTCAACTGGATGAATAATTTTGGAAACCATAAAGGTGAGTTGGTCGGAGATTGGGTCACAATGGTTATATTAATTTTCAAAGCTGAAAGGAGGCATAGTGACAAAGATGAACTTTGAAATTAGCTTGGGAGCAAATATTCCATACAAAACAACAATATAGGCATTAGGACTTTCACTATAGGAAAGAGCCATGGTGGGCTGACTTTTAAGGATGAATGCCTTGTACAGCATGGAATTAAAATATCAAAATTTTCCATGGAGGTAGCATGAGAATCAATGACTTCAAGAAGTCCGGACAGACAGCAAACTCGGTCTTTGTGGTGAAAATCTGGAATGACACTACTGATCTTCATGGTGGTAGATGAACTTGCCTGTGTGAAAGCAAGATCAGGATCTACCTCATTACTCTATGTTTTGAAAACGTAGAATGAATTTTTAATACACACACTATAGGGCATGGAGCAGCCAATCCTCCCATACAAGGAAGGGTCACCGGATCTGCTGAATTTCACATGGCTTTGCATATGTGAATCCACAAAGGCTCAAGCCTTTATGAAGAGGCATTAACCACCACGTAGCTAGATCTGTTGCATGCTAATTCCTCAAAGCAGAAAAAAATCACAATATCACAGGGTAGTTTTTGGAGCATCATTTTGAAAACCCATGAAAGCACCACTCAAAAGTATGCAATAAGTCTGATGGTCTTTTTCTTCTTTTACTATGAGGTCACATTCTTGTGTAGTTTTAGAGTTGAGAATTTCTCATACAGCCATACAGTACATAAGACGTATGCGGCCCATTTTTTTGCTTATTTTCATCGCATGTTGAGAAAATACATAGCTAAAAATACTTCAGGATGTTTTCCATGGAATATCATCCATGGCTCCCTCAAGATATTCTTCTTTAACATTCTTTAAGCCACGTGGTATTCAGTATTTCCAATGACAGACTGTCCCTCCAGAAATAAGCTGCGTTAGTTCCTATTATGAGCTGTGCATTGCACACGGTGGAATAATTGCTTTCAAAGAATGTTGAGGCTACAAAAGCAAGCAGTCATAAAGGTAAGAAATACCAAAATTAAGGTAGTCTGTGCAAATTCAATATGGTTGTGCAAATGCCCAGCCTGAGCCAGTCTCATTACATGACAGCCTAGTTTTTCCCTCCTCATTCATTCCAATGACAACATACCTGGTGTTTACCAGATGAAAGCTACTTGATAATTTCTTTTTATTCTTCATGTGTAGTAAGCCTTCTTCATGGCTTGACATGTTACCTTTTACCTTGCGTCCACATGAACTAAAAGTACAGCAGTCAAGCAGTCAGTCAGCCTGAAGGTTGCTTAGCTAACCAGCCATGCTGACTCCAATCCTCTGACCTCTGCATACCTTCCTTCTCTGGTGTGGCAAAGCCATGTACAGAACTTCATGGGACAAGTCACACATATGGATTAACATATCAGTTTTAGGAAATTTCCCTGTTGTGTTTCCAAATGCCTCCTTTCAAACAAGGCCCGAGTATCCCTAATAACGGAAAGCATTATGCAAGCCTGGCCTAGAAATTGCTACCAGCTCTGTTTCTAACTCAAAACTGCCAAAGGAAGGAAAATGTCAACCATACCTCAGCAGTGTCTGTTCAAGAGCCATACACCACTGAACTATTGGGTGGAGCAATTTTCTCTAGGGAAGTATGAAATCATGCTTCGCTATGCACAGAAGCTCTTCAGTGAGAATCCCTCCTTCCATTGTCCTTGGTTTCACAAGACAGAATCCTACAGCGTTGTTCCCAGGAAGAAGCAGACTTTCACCCAACTGCCAGGTCTGCATTTTTTCCAAGAGGAAGCACCTATCTGTACCAGGCTGTAGAGAAAAACCCCACCACCCAAACCATTTGAACATGGAAGAAACCTCTTTCTGTTTGGTAAATAATCGGAAAAAATGGATCTCTGAAAGGGTGCAAAGCATTGCTGCAGCTACTAATGACGCAATGATTGATGACGCCAAGTATTTGAGATACAGTCAATCCCTTTCATCACCTCATTTGTAGGTATACAGATAAATGTTGTAAATCATGTGGCTTGACCTCTTCCTAAAAGTCATACAAATAGCCTATTTTGCATTGGGTTACAACAACAGATTCAGGGATAAATATAATGTTGACACACAGAACTTTGCAGAACTGCCCTAACCTCTTAAAACTGGGAAAACAAACAAAAAAAACAACAACAACAACAACAAAACTCAATCTTACTAGGCTAATGGGAACAAACAAAGCATCATACATCAGAGCAGCCCTCAGGCTCTCTGCTCGGGTTGCAGAAATCTTTCTGACGAGCCTGTTTGGCCTCTGGAAGGGTGCCGGAGCCCTTACTCACACCTTCCAGGAAGGAGTGAAGAAGACAAGCCCTAACAGGCTTCTCCAAATCCAGTGCCTCAGAGAGAGGGGTGGCTTCTCAGGGCAGGGAAGGAGAACTGCCACCTTTGCCTTGAGCCAATGTTTTCTACATTATGTTACCAACAGAGTCTTAGTAATCCTCAGTTTCAGGGATAAGATCGGCTCCCTCCTAGATCACAGGCTAAAAACATGCACAGCCTGCCTAGTGCTGATATCAATTTTACACGTTGAATCGTTGAAGCTGAGGAAGCTGCAGCTGCCAAAAAATGGGAACATTTTTAAATTAAGGCACCACGTGGACCCAGCAAAATTCTTGTTTAGGAAATGAAATGAGGACAAACAGCAAGAGAGGTACTTCATTACTGATTTTAACAAATAACTTTCCCTTAAAAGTGCATCAAGCTCCTTTTTTGTTTGTTTGTTTGTTTGTTTCTCTCTCTCTTTCTCTCTCTCTCTAATTCAGCTGCTATGCTGAGTGTAGAAGGGAGAAGTCCAAGACCTCAATCCTGCTTTCAAAGCTGGTTCACACCATAGGTGTTCATGGAGAGATCAGCTCCAGCACAGCAAGAACTATGGTGACCCACCAGTTCCTGCTTCACAATGGGAAAGAAGACTTTGGCAACTCTTCACCTTCTGTGCTTGAGTAGAGTGGCATCTCCTTCCACACTTCTTTTTGCTTACATGTAGCCAGTGGTTTTGAATTCCCAGGAGCAAACTCTACGTCCAAGCTGTTGAGAGTTGTCACAGGGAATGTAACTACAAAGTTATTCAGCTATATTCATCCATTATGGGGAGGGAAGAGGAAGTAATAAGGAGATGTATGGTGGTGGAACTGAGCAGCAGAAAGATGACATTTCAAAGGAGTGAAAATGCAAATAGGAATCTAATGAAGGCTAGTAATAGGGCTGAAGAGAGGAGGAGTGTATATACTCAACAGTCATCGAGCTGTCTATTCACATTAGAGTTGCAGTTGTTTTCTATATGCCTGTGCACAGCCTTCCCATCGGCAGAAGTGAAAAGAGTATATAGGTTTCTTCTTCACATATACCCTTCTAATTTACTCAGGCACACTGATTACATATTCCTTTCCACCTCAGATAAGCAAGGGGATACAAGAAGACAGAGATAAATGAGAATGTAAGACACACTCTTTCACACTCTTACAATCATCAGGCTAAATGTATAATTTCTGCAGCTCCATGGAAGGCAGTGAAGCTGAAATTAGTTCTTCATGCATGGATTATGGTATTGCATAGTAATTTTTAGGAATCTGTAAAGTGCAGTATGAATGGTTTATGCTCAGTCCTAAGGGTGAGGTGTTTTATTTGTTTACTTCAGCTAGGTCACAGTTATATTAAAAGCTCAAGGAAATATTTTTTTGAAAGTCTCAGTATAAATGAGAGAATTATTTTGAAAGGAAGGGTCAAAAAGAGTTGCAGAGTCCTAAGAGTCAAAAAGTCAGTTGAAGAAAGCAGAAAAAAAAGTCTAGAAAAACACAGTAGAGGTGAGTAAACCTAGAAACTGCAGAAAATAAAAAAATGTATCCATTTTTATTTGTTAAAGCCAGGGGGAAATTAGAGAGACATGAAAGGCAGCAGAAGCACCATGACAGACAAATTTCTGATGGACAATGGGCAATCCAAACTTGGTATTTTGTGTTCTTTCTTTGCCTATGTTTAGCATTCATCCATTTGCTTTTGCTGTACATCACATCCACATCCACACAAACTCAGATGGACTGAATTCTTAGATTTTCTTCCTGAAGGAATAGAAAGTTCATTGAGGTGGAGGAGAGTTGGAAGTCAGTAACCTTTAATATAGAACAGACTCCAAGACCAGGTTGTTTCATAAAAAGGAAACAAAGCAAAGAAATCTGAAAAATCAGATTAGCAGGATAGAAACATAAACATCAAATGCAATAATAACTGATTTAAATTAAACGCAAGTACCTAACCAGGCTAAACCTTTCAGTCACAATCTGTTGTATTAGTGCTCAGATACGCAGACTAGAGAATTCTGTTGTTTCTGGTTCTTAAGGAATAAATGTCACTTTGTGTCTGCTGACTGCATCATGTCAATAAATCCATCTGCTGCCTTTCACGCATGTAGAATGCATTTACATCCCCTCCAAGCCATGTTCATTGGCTGGCTTGATATAATTAAATGGGCTGCATGGCATTTTCAGATCCTGTTGAATCCAAACTATCAATTTAAGTACGTATATTTCAGTCTCTCCCAGCTACAAGAGGAAAGGGGAGCACAAATAGCAATAGTCCTAAAGTGTGTTCCTTGCTGTTATATGTTGTCAGATATGATGGTAAGGTATTTGACAAATAATAAATGAAGATAGCAGCTAATTTCAACAAGTCCAGCCAATTCTAATTGAGTTTAGGAAAACCCTTTATCAGTGTTCTTGGTAGTGCCTCTGTGGACTGAAGGGAGTACAGAGAATAAGTTATATCTCTTCCCATTAAATGAATATAACACCTTTATTAAATGGCAATATGTTAGCTTGTCAAAACTCATCATCCTCATGCTGCGCAATAAAACATTCCTTAATGTAATGCAGCACTATGTTGTTACCTAGCTCACCTAGAAGGAAAATTCCACATAAACTGTTTGGTGCCATCTGTTGCTTTGCCTCAGCAAGTTTTTCCTTTAGGAAATAACCCCTCTGAGATATTTAGTTGACATCATCTTTGGAAAAAGTCTGAATAAACCTCTTGCACTGAACCAATCTTAACATACTGATTTTTTTTTCCTGCAAGTCAACCAGCTATACATAGAGATTGTCTCATCTTATTAAAGACTAAAACTAAACAGAATTAGCAGTCTTCTATTTTGCTCCCACAAATAGTATGGTTTCTTTTCATTAGTTCGTGTGCACAAGTCTTTTTTCTGAGTAACTCTATTTCTAAAGTATCTACACAACTGCATTTCTGACTTGCTAATCCATTACTTACATCAGGTTGTTTGGCATAGAAGTAGAATGAAAAATTAAGAAGAGATAGGAAGAGAGAATGTTTCAGAGAGAAAATGAGCTTTTCTCAATTAGGCAAATAAGAGCAATCTAGATAAATTTGTGCTACATGACTGAAGTTTAGCCTCGCTGTTCACATTTTTTTTGCTAGATTTGACATATGCCTCACAAGAAACTGTGGTTGTTGAGAAAGAGAAAAAGCAAAGAGACTGCAACCTACTATTCACCTGGATGTTATAAAAATATCTTTCATGTGTCAAATGGTACAGTGTAGGTGGTATAATTTGGCATTATCTTGCATTGCTACTCATCTATCACCACACTTTTTAAAACTATCCTTGTCATTGGTATGGTGTCTATACACAGTGATTGCGCTTTTTACCTTGCTGCAAAAACAGATTTCAAAATACTAGTAGCTCAGAAGAAGACTGACTATTTACTAACATTTAGATACCTTTATATAAATACACTTATAAAATATGAATTCAAAGATTTAATTATCTAATAGTTTATAGAAAGAGAGGTTGCTATTTTACAGCTTGTTTTATTAACCAAAAGAATAAGCTTGCAAATTTCTGCAACAAGGATTTAAAGCAAAAACATAACTAATAGGGACCTGAATTCTGAGGTTTAAGTTAGATCATTAGCAGAACTGACTATTTTACAATCTACTTGGGAAAATACTAGGCAAAATGCTTTTACAGCACTTCACCTTTACATGACCAATGTAGCAATGTGGGCTCTGGTTACTTGGGCAACTGATCAACTTCACCTTGGCTGTAAATGCAACGTGGGAAAGAGATTACAGAAAGGAAACATGAAGGAAAGAGTTAATTTGAATAGAAAAAGAATAATGCCTAGAATCATGAGCAGGGAAGTAGTTTTAGGACTCTGAGCTGTTCCTAAGTACAAGACAAAGGAAAGTTGATTGTTGGCCAACCACTGATTCTGACATAGTGACATTATAAAGAAGAGGGGCTGAGGGAATTTCAGATCACTTTACCCACTGTGTCTTATCAAAAGTGCCAGATTCTAGTCATATAGAGTATGAAGAATGAAGGAAATATTTTGTACAAGTACAAAATAAAATATGCAAACACTATTCACTTCTTGCAATGGGGAAATCCTGAACTTTAGAAGTCTGCATTTCTTATCTGGGGCACACCTCACTATTATGAAAATACATAGTATTTATACATAGTATTTATTCTAAAACTACTTGATAGCACTGGGCTAAGACCCGGGATTTTTCCGTCTTATAATTGTGACTATATGATTCAAAGAGACTGGATACACATATATATTTGAATATTATCAAAATTATACAGACTAGGGATGCGATTCTCCCTTTTTTCATTTCTCATTCTCTTTTCTCTACAATCCACAAAGTTTGGATTTTTTTTCCTTTTCTTTTTTCTTTTTTTTGGGTGTGGGGTAGGGGATACTGTTTTCAGCAAGCCTTTGGGAACCTGCTTTTCAGCTAGCACCTTAGAAAGAAGTGGTATTAGATGCAGTTTTCAAACAGAAAAATCATACAGAAAGTGTGGATACTCTATAAGGCATCTTATCTGGCACCTCTTGGCAATCGGGCTAAGAATTTATAGCAATCAAAAATTAAGACACTGATCAGTGGTTTAAAAATCCACTAACTGAAAGATGCCTTATTATCATTAAAAGGTTTCTTTATTGGGTCCTGAAGGGATTTGCTCTTTTTCTGCAGTACATTATCATCAGTAATTCCAAAGCAAACATGCATACCAAATGACAACCATTTCCGTATGACATGAGGTTTGCAGGAGTGGCAAATAGTACAAAACACAGGTGACTGAGCCCTCTTGATCATTTGATAAGCTACCTATCAAAGTTTTAGGGCAGCCACCTATGAAACAATACTTTGAAGAAGAAAGCAAAGCATCTGAGGTCATGGAAGCTAGAGAGCTGAACATATGCTCTCAGCCTGATCCTCTTAGTAAGGGTGATCACTATTTTTACCATATAATAAGAATCTAAATAGGAAATTATACTTTTTTTTTTTTTTTTTGTATACTGCAATGCCTATTTTTTAATCTTTTGTTAAATCTAGGCTCCTGCCATATGCTCTTAGTGTTTTTCTGGGAGCTGGAAGGATTGAAAGGCCCTTTTCTGATATTTGTGTTTTGCCTATAAGTTAATGCAAAAGGAACTCCTGTCCTGAGTGAGAAGGAAAACTGTTCATGTCTGTGACAAAAGGGTGGGGCTTGTTGCTCAAAATACTGATTAAGTTTTTGTCTCCATTGAAAATACTGGTATCAGCTCTCAAAAGCTTGCAATATCTCAGTGAGATATACCCCTTCTGTGAAGACCAGTTAGGGAGTTTTTTCTTGGTTTTCTTTGTTTTCTTTGTTTATTTTACAACTAAATAGTGTAGACAAAACTCACTCCTTTGAGAAGCCCAAAGCATGGATTTTACTTCTGCTGATCGCAGCTATGAAGGTGAGGAAACCTCAGTGCATGGGCAGAAACCATTTTCATCTGTGAGCTCATCAGCAGGATTGTCTCTCCTTTTTAACTTTGCTTAATACTGTGACTGAAATAAGGACAACAGAGTCTATTTTTGTTTTTACATGGAATTTATTATGTCATTGTAGCTCAGTAATTGAGTTTATGTGGAATAAAACAATACAGAATTTCAACCATACTTTAAAGTCTGTCTTGCAAATCAGTGTCATGTTGCTACTGGTTTAAGATCAGTGCTGTCAAATATAAAGAAAACACAGGAAATATATCCTTCTTTTTCAGGAAATACTTGTATCATTGAGTCGGTAAAACTGTTTCAGTTTCAGAGAATCAGATTTAAATGCTACTTACAGACATGCATAACATCTTAGAGCAGCAATAAATATTATGGGTATATTAAGTGATTGCTTAAATTCAGAAGCTAGCAGATGAACTGTGTTAGTTTTCCTCTTCCTGTACATAAGATAATATAACAGCTTGAGGAAGCATTTGCTTTTAAAATAAAATTCTGAGAAGATTTTCTGGAAATCTACTTTCTTGACAATATACCAAGTTTGAGTCTTGTGCTCTATTGCTCAGAATATTTGTATTCTCTTTATATATTAGATATATTTATTAAATGTTAGTCGAAGTGAGGAAAACGGAGATAACTGTGTTTCTTTTTAATGCAGATAAAGAACACTTTTTAATTTTCACAAACAGAATTGCTGCTATACAATTTTGAATCCTGAAACATTATTTTAAATATATATCTAAGTCAAAACATATGTTGTATCACTAAACTGATGAAACTACTGATCATAACCTTACAGCTCAACTTTTACTCTCTTCTCTTGTCCTATAACTGGGGACAGGTTACAAGATACAGGCTGGATTCCTCATTACAGCTTGCTGTAATGTAAACATTCAGCCTTGCTGAAAGGAAGAGGATAATGGGAATGTCACACTTTTAGCTTCTGCCATTAAACCCACGTGTTGTTTAACTCTAACAGTTCTGCTTTGTCCTTCTTGCCGTGGTTTAAAGGATGATCCTGGTCCCACTTACCACTGCCAGCACTCAGCCCCCTTATACATAGCAAACTAAGAGAAAAAGAAATAAAGAACAATCACGCTGGATCTATGACAGCCAGGGAGCTTTCTTTACGTACCAGTATTCTCAGTATAATCACCTTTATTGTCCCATCAGGACTTTTCCAAATCTACCCTAAAACATCGTTCTCCTGCTTTGTAGAACCTCAACGGTAAGCTTCCAAACATTATTTTCTGCTTGCATCTGTCTGCCGTTTTGCCTCTCTCTCTTCCAGTTTATTTCACATATTCTGACACAATCCAAGAAAACAACAGATGGCAACTTCATCCAAGTGGGTGTTATCCACTAGGGACTGCAAAACAAGAGCTTGTTTTCCATTAACTTCCTGCCTTTCAGGTTAAAAGTTTCAGATGAACCTACTAAAATTTTCCAACTGTGAGTCTCAACTCTTCAACATGAGTCTCAAAAGCAAGTTAGGATAGCGTGGCTGGTTTAGTCAGAGAAAGATCTGCCTTTAACTTCAGTAAACTGGTATTGACACCTGCCCTCAAACAAAATTTTGAGTCTAACCTGTATTGACAAGATTTATATTTGGGATTTCTAACATGCAATGTATGAGTAGTAGCATTGACAATACACTCCACCACGAGAAACAGACATAGTGTAAAAGAAAACTAGATGAATGAGGAGGTAGGAAACATCTGGTAAAAGACAGCTGGCGGATTAAAAGGCTTGGGAAAGATGGGGAAGAGGAATGGAAGAATTAAGGACAGATGGAGCAAAAAGGAAAGGGAAAAGGAACCAAGGAGTAAAGAGGGAGGGAGGGAGGGAAGGAAGGAAGGAAGGAAGGAAGGAAGGAAGGAAGGAAGGAAGGAAGGAAGGAGGGAAGGAAGGAAGGAAGGAAGGAAGGAAGGAAGGAAGGAAGGAAGGAAGGAAGGAAGGAAAGGAGGGTACAGAGTGTAGATGGGAGTACTTATTCACACAGTGGTTTTGCTGAATTCCTATTCCTGATCCCATTTTCAATTCTTTAAAATTCAGGGCTTCCAACTGTTCCAAAAAATATTGAAAATAAATGCTGTAAAAGAGTTACAAACAATAAGACAGACTTTTACTGGATTTCTTTGGGTGGAAGTGGGGTAATACCAGTATATTGTCCTTACAAGAAAGTAGGGAAAACTTCCCCTTCCATTCCTCAGCAAAAAATAACTTTTTAATGAGCGAAGAAAGAGAAGTGCAAATGCTTCAGGATAAATATGGTGATTAGCTGTGAAATGGGGAAGTAAGCATATGAAGCACTAGAAAATTTAGCTCAGGTCACAGATGACGTTTCGGCTTTTTCTTATTTTGCTAGCTCTGCTCAGCCTACAGCTTAATCAGTACAGCATGCTACAAGTGATATAATTAATAGCTGTTACTGAAGACATATTATTAGAAATAGTGTCAGAACACAGAAAAATTACTGACATTATAAAAGCAAAGGTAGGTGATCATCTTTAATGCTGGGAAAAAGGGAGAACACAACTGAACTGGAATACGGGACAGTTACATTGACAATGCTGTTGACATCACACCAAGAGGTTTCAAAAGGCATACAAAAGGGAGCAATTCAAATCAGATAAAGAATTAAGTAGTTGGGTTTATCTCGCTTACATTTGGATGTCTTAAGTAACCCATTCAGATACTGAGGCAAAGTTCCCACTAGAAAAACGTGGATGTTCTGAGAAAACAATTCATCCGAACAATTCATCCGAATGCAGATGCCTGCCTTAGGTCAAAATGAATTGCCCTTTCACGGTATCTATTTTTTTTCTCTGGCTATAAGACGGACCTTTGGTTGACTGCTCACGCTGAGATGACTAACTTCTATTTGCTCACGTTAGGACAGATCAAGCCCACCCAGAATATGAACTGTCACTGAGTAACACATCAAGAACATGACTGACATGAGGAAGACTTTTGTTCTGGGTCTGAAAGGATTGTAGTGGGTTGACCCCAGCCAACAGCTATACACACATGTTGGTCACTCTTGTTCTAAAATCCTTTATTTTGTCTGTCCATTAGGAAGACTTTAAGTAACGGTCAATCCTGTAGAATTAGAATATTGCTAAACAATTGTTTACATACCCCTGGAGACATAAAAGCAATCTGAAATCTGCTATAATTAAACTTATTTTGCACTGCACATTCCTTCTGTCCAGAAACAGTAGGAATATAAATGATGGCTCTTTCACATTGACTTGTTAATAATGAGAAATCCTTCCAGTACCAAGAAGTAGGGTTTATGAAACACAGATGTGATACTTTTAGTAGAGTCATTTTGCCTGAAATAACATAATTAGCAAGAAATTAAAAAATTAAAACAGATATCTGGATTTCCTGATACGAACAACAAAGTAAGATAGTAAGAAAGTTGAGTAAATCAATCATTAAAAGCAATAGGAATTACTGTGTTTAATTTTACACGCTCTCCTGTGTTCCACTTCATTTTTTTCTGTGATTTCAGGGCAATGGTTCTTCAGTTTGTCTCCCCCTGGTGGAATACCCCTTCTGTGTCTCAGCAAAATCTTTAATCTTCAATTTTTCTTTTCCTTCTTCATTTTTACTATGTGGTTCCATTGTTATTACCATAATGGAATAATCTATACACAGCAGTGCCTCTATTCCAGCCCTGATGACTACATCTTTCAAGTTTATGTGTGTTCCTATTGCCCCAGGTATCGGCTGTCTGGGCTACAATTTATGCAAAGTGTTCTCAATTCTCCTCAGCTTAAATAAACATAATTATAACATATTGTTTTTCAGTGATTCTTCTGTCTCCCAGATCAGTTCAGAGACTGGCTCAGCATGAAGCAGATTCTTCAGTGGTCTGAACTGGACCTGGTGAAACAAAGAAGACTTAAAGCTAGTCACAATTAAATCACATCACAAATTTGGAACACCTTTTCTAAGCCTCCAGCAAGTATAATCTTTCAGTGGCATAGATATATTCTAGTTCTTGATGGATTAAAGATAACGTGGCCTACTCTATTTTTCAAAGGATCCCTCCATAAATTTGGGTGAAAATATATATTTATTAATAACAAGCACAGAATCTGTCTTGGGTTTATTTGCACTGACAGTGGTTGCTGAATATTATTAGCATTAGCGTGGGCTGCCAAGTGTCTTTGTGACTGCAGTATTTTATGGGCAGAGGGAAGTTTTCAGGTTTATACATGCAGGTCTGAAGAAGGAAAAACCCATGATTAACCGCCACTTCGGTGTCTGAGGGGGCACACCTCTTCCACAGCATGAGTTTTTGTCCTGTGAATACATTCAGACTGTACTGTTGATTTTCCTTCCTTTTGTGCTCTTTCCAGAGGGCACAGCTATTCAAATAGGACATTAAATAGAATCTGTTGTAATTAAGCAATTAACTACACAATTAAGTATTGAAATTAGATAAATGCTGCACCCAGTAACTGCTTGTGAAGTGACAGCCAGGTCACTTGTTCACTGGGCCCCCACCTTCTCTTCTTCAAATGCCCTCTAGTACTAATGGTAATGATAATTTAAAAATGAGAGCAACTAAAACTCACAGAACTGTTAAGTTCCTGCATACTGAGTTACTGAGCCAAAGTGCGTTTACTTGGACACATTGGCTCCCATGGGAGTGTGCTGGTTCATTTTCCACCAGCTCAGAGTAGACAGAGGAACTCATACCTACCCCTGCTTACCTGTGGTGACCTAGGAAGAGATTTCAGATGTTGATTTACCACAAGGAATAGCATAAGAAGGCATTAATACATTGCTCTCCTTACCTTTACCTACAGTATTACCTCCTTCCATACAACACCCTGCAACTGGCTGCGCTGTCAGACGCTCCTTGTGCAATGTAAGTCAAGGCCAAGCACGCTCAGGTCTTGCAAAACAAATCCTTCCTCCCGTGAACTCATTTATTGTGCTGCATGGACCAATTCTGCTAACGCCTACCCACAGGAATAACTACTTAGTCTTTGAAATCAAAGTATGACTGACTAGTTGTATGCAAACTGGGTTAAGCCCTTGAATTCTGAGCTTTTGAAGACAAAACTGCATCTGACATGCTTTGCAATGCTCTTGAACTACTTTAACATATTATGAAGTTAAGAAAATAAATGTAGGAATGAATGTGAGGCTTTTGGGAAGTCCTTAAACTGACCTTCAGCCCAAACGGATGGTGAGCACTGAGAAAGGAATGATGAATGAATAACAGTGTCCTGAGCGTGAATGAAAGCTCCACAATCCCGTTTAAGCATCCTTAGAACATTAATCCATTTAAGATATTAGGACAGCAAAAGGCCGTTGTTCAGGACAGCAAGTGAAAGTCGAGATGGGCTGGGTTGCTCCTTCCAACACAGAGAGATACCATATTTCAATTTTGAAAACATGTTCAGAGAAATTTGAGATCTTTTATTGTTTAGGGGGCTCTGTTGGGGGCTTTAAAAGTGTTTGTTTCAAAAAGAAAAAATCCTACAGCCACTTATAAAAGAAAGAAAAAATACAGCTCTGAATGTATGAGCTCAACTTGTACTGCATTACTTTAATCTCCTCATAATTACCATTATCACATCTATTTCACTTGTCATAAAATTGAATCTTCCCAGGCTGTCTGATAAAATTATATAGTTAGCTACTGTACATCAAAGACAGCAAGTGAAAGCAAGTTGCATATTCACACACTGAAACTCTGGTTGACCTAAAAAGAAAGAGATTTTTTTTTTATTTCCTGCCTTTTCTTTTGGAAGCTATCCTCACTCGTTGCAGTTAATGTTTCTACTTTCCAATTTAAGCTGTTTCATCTGAACATAACCGAGAAGGAAAACAAATAGCTGAAACAACAATCAGATTGTGTAAGGTTTGTCTTTGTCTAGTTTATAAAAGACAATGCTGCATTACTGCAAATACTAAGAGAATTCTAGGATCTGTGCAAAATAATCTTGTTCAGAGAAATAAAAGATTGTACATCACTTCAGATACAGCCTTTATGAGAAATGAATTATCAAACATATTTAAGGTCTTTTCTTTTAGAACGAAAATCCCACCGTGGCATCATGACAGCTTTTTTTTTTTTTTTAATTTATTTATTTTTTATCTTGTTTATTAATTCTTAAAGATTTTTAGTTTATTCTTAAAATACAGATTTAACCAATTTTCATTTTAAAATTCCTGGAAAAATAATCATCTCCTTCATCTTAATTTATATTAAAACCAAGAGATTATATCAATGCAACTCTGTGTGGGATTTCAAATCTCAGACCAGGTCACTTAGATCTGTTTCATACCTGCACTTGTGTGCATGCACGGTCTGTGAAGGTTTTCATTTGGTGTTCATGCAATGCTAATGCAGTTGTGATGCGCAGGCCAGAACGGTTTTTCCCACAGACGACAGGACATAAGGCACAATTTTGTGCATTTTTTTTTTACTTCGACAAGGTCGAGGGGTCAGGCAGCTGATTACTGTTGTATGGACCCAGAACATATGCCAGCAGGGTATTCACTGGCAGCTCCTTTCAGCAAGGATTTAGGATATTTGTGTGGCACAGTTGGGTGCTCACCTCAGCCTTCGTTCTGGGCTAAATCTTACACTGTGTGGCACTCACAGCTCTACCCCATGGTCAGCCTGGCAGGTTGATGATTTTTTTTTGTGAAAGTAGTGCCTACAGAGAGTTCAAAGGTTCAGGAATGAGGCAACAACTATTTTCATCTTTGGGATTGTGTAACCCCCACAAATGGCCTCAGGCCCTACCGAACTAATGTTGCAAGTTCCGCAGCCACAGTAAAGTTAAGTTTTGTTCGTTAACAGCAAACGTAAGCTTGTGAGATTGCCTCAGAATTGCTGTAAATTTAAATAACCTTTGTGATGCACAGAATTAGCCTGAACAGAACAGGGACAACGCTGAATTATATGGGAGTAAGATTAATTCTGTCTTCGGGAACTTTGGCATTTTGCTTGATGATGTTATCTCACCAGCACATGTTGTCTGTGACCCTTTGCAGATTATTCTGTGCAATATTCTGGAGATAGCAAAATGCAATCTATCAAGACATAAATGTTAGGGAAAGCCAAGGTGTTTATAACTTAAAAAAAAAAAAAAGGCAATCTATCACTTCAATATGAAAATAGATAAAGATTTATTTCAGGTAATTTTGGATGAAATATTTTGCTTAGCTCTTAATGTGACAGCTCTATCAATATTTTGTGGCTACCTTTGAGCTGTGGGCTTAGGAAAAGCTTTAGGGTATGGGTACGTGGGATTGTGAGGGAACTACAACATTTTACCAAGCTACTACCCATCCACTTGACTAACCCACTTTTTGTACAGTTGTAGCCCACCCCAGTAACAAATTAAAATACTAAATACAAACCAGTGACATTTATTTAGCTTTTATTTTATATCGGCGTTGGGAGCATACCGTTACAAAAGTTGTTTTATGGAATTAAGACAACATGAAGGACACAAGGAAGGACATTGGAAATCTTTGCTAATGAACATATGTTTTATGCAAGTACAGCTAAACAGAGTAAGCCACAAATGATCTGATAACCCACACCGGTGATTAAAACACGCATTCATGAGTTCCCTAAATGGAAGTAGTCACTGCCTGTGTTGCTCTCCAGCAGGAGAGAGAGGATCTTGATGTGTGTTTTTTCCTTCTCTCTCTTCTTGAAGGAGTCTTTGTCTTTTCTCATCTTAGTGCTATGCTACCTACTCACTAATTCCGTCAGCTCCCATATACACATTGTTAATGCACGCTAGACTTTAACAGCATATGGATATCTGTGAAGACAATGAAATCATAGTTTCTAATCATCTAAATGAAAGTTTTCATGTCTTCAGCAGCTTAACTTCAATAATCTAAGAATATGCTTAAATCCTACATATCAGCAAAAGATTTGTTCCATAGCTGCAACTACCAGCAAAATAAAAGCTTAAACATTTATGCTGCATATGGATAAATGATGAAGAAGTCTGTGCATTATCCTAGGCTAACGTGTATGTCTGAACAGGCCTGAGTATACCCATGGTAAGGGCTTAGGCAATGTTATATATATTTAAACAGCACTTATAACTGGAGTATCAACACATAATTGTAGCTCAGACCCTAGGCTGCAGTCGGTAAGCCCTTGTAATTCCAGCATCACATATGCTAACGCATAGCCTTGCCCCTAGGCAGCCTGCTCCATTTGCTGCAGAGCAATGCCCGAGATATTGCACGTTGCACGTATGGCTACTCCTCCACTTGCCTTATCGCTCAGTCACGAGTCACAGCAGGGCTCCCTTAGGCATGGTGGCACCTTGGCAAATTATGGAGTATTTTGGTACTGACGCTAAAAGGTATTCGTCATCATCTCCACCACCACCATCACCATTTCGGACACAGCTTCTGGGATTCCTTTGGGGATGATGCACATGGTCCAGGGTTCTCTGATCACCATTTGCCTCTGAATCCCTTCTGTTGGATCTCTAACTGTAAACTCATACATGTTGCCCATTCTGTTTATTACTTTTCCCTCAGTGCCTGGTCTTGTGGCCTAAAAAAATACGTGCCTCCCTTTATACATAAACACATGTTAACTATTCTCCAGTGTTTCTGCCATGTCCACAGATTTTCAAAGTTTCCTAACAGGTGGAACGTAAATCCTAAATAGCCAACTGTTTCCTTCGCTGTACAACCTTTATTCGTGCCCACCGCAGGTTCATCATGTGCACTGAGTGAGGCAGGATTGCAGTTGGGAAAGAAAAGGGTCTGTAACCATATAATTAAAGGTGATGTGTTAATGCAAAGGAGCCACATTAAGAACACTGAATAAACTCAATTTTTGCATTTCATTCCTGAACATCAGACTTCATGCAGTTATGAAATTACTGAACTGCTGTTTTAGTTTAACAGAATATTTTGTATTTTTCTAGAGTTAAACAACTATGGATATGAAACAGAAACAACTCTCCCACCCCAGAGGCCCAACAATGCATTGGCAAGATAGCGCAGATCCCCCTACTACTCAAACTAACAGCATGAGTGAAGCAGACAGTCTATCTTCGCTGGATTTCTCCACTGTTTCTGTCAGCAGCAGAATACTGGGAGCTCCAGTGTTGCCCAGGACTTGCAAAATATAATGGTCATGGTACTTCCAGCCCGTCTTAACCTCATCCTTCATGACTTTAGTTCTGCTCTCAGTCTACATGGATGTGACATCTAGCAGTTTCACACACTCCTTCCCATTTGGGCTTCTTGTGCTCAACTCACCACTCTTTAACCATCCCTTCAGGCTTAGCTCCTTACCCCTCTGCTTCCCCAGCCTTGGGAAAGGAGGAGGAAGACCACCAAAAGCACATGAGAGTCTCTTTGTCTGCAGTGCTCCCTGGCTTTGAAGGAGAAACAAGAGGAACAAAACCAGTTTTCAGAAATTCAGGATTCAGCAAAAATTGGGGTCATCAAAGAGCAGCTTTCTGAATGACTGCCTGAGCAGAATTCTAGCCCTGGTTCTATGGCAGAGAAATAGCAAAGCTTCTAGTGCAAGAAATAAAACTACATTCAGGCAGGATGGAGGTTTTCTTCTTCTCTAGTCTCCCCTTTGTCCTCCAATAGCACCAGAAAAGGTAGTATGCATTTCCCTCATGAGATGTGGCTGCTGAGTTGTGTAGCCTTCCCAGACATATAGGGGTTACAGCTGCTATTGAGCAAAATACTTTTTTTTTTTTTCCTTTCTGAAAAGTGGCTAAGCTATTTTTGTTCAAGTTTTCAAAAGAAGTCTTCAGCCTCAGGCTGAAATTCAGCATGAGAAATTTCTGCCCAAATTATTAAAGAATGGTGGAGTTACAAACTACTGAAAACAGATGGAGTTGGGCATAAGAAATTACAGATGCCATCACTTACGGCCTTTATACTCTGAGCATTTATATTGTAACACATATATGGATGTGAATATGCAGTAGTATTCTGCATAATATTTGCTTTTCTTACATTCTACGTTGCTTTTAAAAAAATGTGCAGGTTTTATGACTGCAGTAATGATCTTCAAGAAATGCACTTCTACATATAATGTATCTCCAAGTCCATATGTACTTCCTAGCTTGAGGCTGCTAGGTCAACCTTAGCTGCTCTAGTGAGCAATCAGATGGCAAGCAGCTCCTTACCTCAATGTCATTACTTCTTACAAAAAAAAATAAAAATCTATAATGACCTTATACTTACTTGCTGTTTTCGGTCAGTGTAACAGTTCAAACAGCATAATATAACACAGAGAGAGGGTTCTGAACACATACTAAGAAAGCTAATGGAGTGAATGTTAATTTCTTGAAAGATGTCACACAAACAAAGAACAAAAACCTTTCAACCCTGAACTGAAGAGGCGGTAATTATACACTCGTCTAGGGTGGAAAATCTATTATAAACACCATTTGTAGTACAAAACCTAGCTTTGAATCTTGCCTATTTTATAACTGTGCAGAAGAAAAAGGTTGATATTCTAATAATCAAGAGATGTACAGAAAAAAATTGTCAATGAAAGCCAGTTTAGCAAAAAACAGGAGATAAGAAAAGACAGTTCACATTAGAACCTTAGTATCTTATTTGTTGATCCATTCTTAAAACCAACTTAGATTAAAACAGGGGACAAATTTAGGGTTCAAGTCAACAAAGGAACAGCTGTGCATTTCCATTTTGATTTGATTTATGTTGTTCCAAATTGCTTCCATATAAGAGAAGCACCTTCTGGTATTAGAAAGACTTTCATTATTGTAAATTAAAGTGGCTTCATGGAAATCTGTACTTAAATTTGTTCACAACTGATATAAACCAGAAGAAAACAAGCTGGACTCTCTCTGCATCTAAAGCAAGCCAGCAATGATTACAGATAGCTTGGGAAAACAACTACACATTTTAAGCAAAGAAAACTAATTTTGCCTGAGTAAAAAGAGATATAAAAGTAATCTCGTGATCTCAGGAATGAAAATTCTTTGTAAGCAAGGCCTGTCTCTACGGCTTGTCCTTCTCCATAGTATCACCAGATGGAACCCTGGTGAATTGAGTGAGTTCTAGTAGACTTCCTTCTTTGCCTCTTCACACCTTCTGGACATAGTTTCAAAGGAGTTTAACATTAGACCTACCCTCTAGACAAAAAATTAACTGTAAATGAAGACTGACTTATTATTTTAGTTCAACCATAACACTTGGGTGAAATTCAGGCCTCACTGCATTCAAGAGAATATTTCCTACAAACTTTAGATTAAAACCAGGATTTCATCTCAGCTGTCTTCTATGCTGTTGTGTAGGAGAACTGACTGCAAGTAGGCAAAGATGGTGCATTGTTCTTTCTAGTCTGCACCTGTGTCTAATTTTGTCTTGCAGCTACAGCTATGCACCAAAGTAGATGACAGCTACTACAGAGATGAGTCTGGAAGCTGTCAACTCAGAGATGTCTTCTGAGTTCTCACTCCTTGGAATAAGTTCTGTTCTGTTTAATCAAAGGAAAAGTATTTTTGTTAAGAAACTTCACGTTCCGAATGAGAATGCTGTTAAGCTAGGGAATGAAAATATGAAATAGCTGTTTGCTACCAGTGTTGTAAATCATCTGTGAAAGCCTTCCCAAACACACCAGATGAAGACTGCTAAATCCTTCCACTTCATGACAAGACTGAACTACTTCTCGAATGATGCTTTCAATAGAGAGGAGTGAGCAAGTACCATGTATGTAAATCATGTATGCAGGCACACAGCCTTCAGTTATGGTTAGCAAGTGAAGCAGATGCTATATTCAAGCAAAAATGTAATATTGTATAGCTACATGGAATAGGACAAAGTAGGTTCTATACATTCACATTATTAAATCATACTAAAATTTTCATTGGTGAAACAACTGACAATATAGCAAAAACAATGCAAAATTCAAGTTGTGCATTTAATTGCTTGCATACATGTGTACATTCAATCAAATGTCCATGCTCATAATTATGCACAGAGATAACAACATTTCCATTATAACTTTCCCAGCAATGGTTTAACAGTCAGTAAATATGCTTTACTTTTGCTGCAAATGGAAAGTTTGAGGCTGTACATAAGGCTGAATTTGAAGTTTTGGAAAAGCTGACTAATTTAGAATTTTAAGATAATACTTTAAAAAGCAAAACATTTTATAGATACATGACTCAGAAATGACTGAAATTTAAAGCATTTAGCTTGACAGGTATATATATACATATACACACACATAGAGGCAGAAAAAGGCTTTCTTTTACTGTGTGAAATTACTGTGAATCTGTACAAAATTTTGAAAACTCTCTTTATTTCTAGTATAGCATAAAATATATTCAGTATTCAGGTTACGTATTTAATTGCTTGGATACTTGTTGCAATTACTACCATTTATTATTCTATATGACAGAGACATTCTATTATTCAATATGACAGAGAATCAATGCGATCTTCTAATTAAATATCCTAGAGTGCAAATATATTTTCATAAATTATTCTATTGTTATTGCATCTCATTGGCATTCTACTTGGCTCTTGCTTCGCCTATCACAGAAACACAGAATGGTTAAGGTTGGAAGGGACCTCTGGAGGTGCCCAGTGCTCAGCCACCCGCCCAGCACAGAAGTGCTGCCTGGTGCTCAGAGGGAGCCTCCTGCCTGCCCCTTGGTGCCCACTGCCCCTGGCCTGGCGCTGGGCACCCCTGACAAGAGCCTGGCTGCGGCCTCTTTGCCCCCTGCCTGCGGGGATTCACAGCCCTGGGTGAGATCCCCCTGAGCCTCCCCTTCTCCAGGCTGAGCAGTCCCAGCTCTCCCGGCCTCTGCTCACAGGAGAGGTGCTCCAGGCCCTTCCTCACCAGGGTGCCCCTTCTCAAGGCTCTCTACAGCATGTCCAGGTCTCTCCTGTTTTGGGGGGCCAGAAGCAGATGCAGAACTGCAGATACTATCTTTAGCCTCCAGCATTCAAGATTTCACTTTACAAGAAATTAGGGCAATATCCATAAAAAGGATGTTTCAATTTATTTTACTCTGCCTTAGACCCAGAAAGCAGGTTCACAGACCTATATTAGGTACTCAGAATAGAATTTACACCCAACCAACAAGGCAGCCAACACAAAACACTGAAAATCATTAAATGTCACAGCTTTGAAGTGTTTAGAGCACCTAATGTTGAGCTGCAGAAATGCATATAGGCTTGTTATATGATCATAGGCAGAAATGCATAGGATCATATATGCAATATGCATATTGCATATATTCATAACTCAGAACATCTTTTTTGGGCTTAGAAGTCTAAGTTGTCTATGTTTAAATAGATGATTAACTCCCTCTTGAGCAGTTATCCTTTGGGATAATTGTTCAATGCTTAAAACAGGCAGGAAATGGGAGATTTGTTGGAGAAAACTTCTCCCAGCCCTGTGGATACTGAGATACCAAAAAAATGAAGTACAGGCAACGAAGATGATGACTTGACTCTGGACTCGACTTTCAGTTAAACTCTCTATTTATCTTCTTACTAGTGCAAAGATCCAAGTCTCAACTGGATTTTCTCTGAAACTAGTCCTAAACCATACATATATATATATATATATTTTTTTTTGACATTGGGACCTACTGAAAGTTTCAGCCTTTAACGAAATACTTTTAAATATATTCAAGAGCAGCAACTTCAGTTAAAACATGAAAGTTTGGAACTCTGTTTTCATACCATTGTCTTTATAAAAGTCTCATATCTAAACTCTGTGTGTAAAATGTCACACCAGAGGAACTTCAGTGTTGGTTTAAATTCTTCATGAGTGACAAAAAATCATTTTTTTCCAATATATATCAGAGGTGGCCCTGGGACAGTAGGGCACATTAAATTAGCAAGCTGTGACAGAATTTGAGAAATTAGAAAATACCTTTTACATGTAAATTTACGTCAGGAGCTGCTCCCCATACTTTGTTTTCCGGACTGTTTTAAACTTTTCCGTTTTAAATGTTTTACAGACTTCAGCCACTTCATATAAAAATCACATCTTTCTCATAGCTAGCACTCCAGCCATCCTTACTGAACACAAACCTAAACCTGCCATCTAATACATTGGCATCTTTTTTTTTTTAATGCCTTGCTTTGCATTAATAAATTCCTGCCTTTTCTGATTAAAAACTTCAAACTGTTTCTTTGTGAAGCTGTAGGACATGTTTAACTGCTTAAAAGCGACAACGCAGATTAAGTTCTCTCTAAGAGTAGCCCTGTCCAGTGTTTCCTAGGGTGTACTTTTGCACTTTGGTGCACCTGTGTAGTCCACCCAGCAAGATTTGGGCCTCTGCTTTCAGAGAGGCCGCCCTCCCTTTCCCAAGGGACGTCGAGGAGCGAATACACCTCGCATTCAAGCAGCAGCCAGGAGAGCTGAGGCTGCTCGGCCTGGAGAAGAGGAGGCTCAGGGGGATCCCCCCAGGGCCTGGCAGGGCCTGCAGGGAGGGGACAAGCCGCTCGCAGCCCTGCATCTCCCCGCTTGCCCCCGTGCAGGCTCGCCCCAACGCCGCCCCCACGCCCGCCCCGGCCGCCGCTGGGCCCGGCTGTAGTTTCCGGCGGGGCGCTGTGCGGCGGCGCTCCTCTCCTCTCTCTCCCCTTCCCTTCCCCTCCTTCCCTTCCCTGCCCGGGCCGGGCCCGGCGGCCTGCCCTCGGCCATGCAGCGGCAGCTGCTGTGCCTGGGCGGCGGGGCCGGGTCCCCCGCAGCGCGCAGGGTCCGCCTGCTCCTGCGGCAGGTGCTGGCGCCGCGGCCCGGCCGCCCGGAGCTCAGGGCGCTGCACGGCTCAGGTAACGTGTGTCCCCCGGGACGGGACCCGGTTCCCCGCAGCCCCCTGCCCCGGGACGGCGGGGTTTTGTCCGGGGGGTGCGTGCCCCCAGCCCTCGGGGAAGCCCGGAGGGTCGGGCTGGGGGCTCGTGGTGGTGGGTGCCGGGCAGAGGCTCTCCGTAGCTTCTCCTTCAAAATCTGTCACCCCTGGGGAAGCAGGAGGAGCCCCTACTGCAAGTTCTTTACTGCTGAAGTTCAAATGCATCCCATGCCCCTGTCCTACAGCCTTGGCGCTCTGTGAAGGCAAAGCTGCCGTCAGGGCTCCCAAGGCAGATGCGTGTTTGAGTTTCTGGGAAAGGATTCTCATAAACGCTGGTAACAGCTCTGGGGTTGACCTTGAGCTCGCACATGCTGGGAAGGTTGACCCGAACTGTCCCCGGGTATCCTCTGGTGCCCTCCGAGACAGGTGACGGCTCTGTGCGGAGCAGGACTGGTGTTCGGAAACGGGGACGTATGCCACGGGTAGCTGGCACTTTTTGGGACGAAAGCCAAAAGCATCAAAACTGCTAAACATAGAGGGATGATGTGTGGCTGTACATTGACGAAATAGAATCACCGAGAGGCTCTGGTGGCCAGGCACTCACTAAAGGTCTTAGTTACACACCTTTCTTACCATTTGCCTCCACTTTTATTTCTTGAGTTTGTGTATTAGTTGATTTTGGTTCATTTTTTTATGCATGTGTTTGCTTCCTTCTTGAGGAGCCTCTGAGGAATAGATAACCACCAAATTATTTCAAGGCTTGTTGAATAAAAATACGTTATTTGTGAAAGATATTGAAAAAAGCTAGGGTTATTTATCTTTAAAAAGCAGGAATAAAAAGGAACAAGTTAACAGTTTGTGCCTGAAGAAGGTGCATCAGGAGCTTGCACCCCATTACTGGGATGACTAACGTTATGAACAAGCAGAAATTCAGTGAAATGAAACAGTAGCAAATGCAGTATTACTAAAGGTGCTTCATACAGTACCGTAAAATTCAGTGTTTTGGGACATAACTGACTGTAACTTAGACATATTCATGAATATGCTGGATATGTGTATGAATAATAAAAGTATTCCCAGTTACAATTAATGATGGTAATAGTTTTGGTAGGAGGATTTAAATCTTATGCCTCAAAGCTCTAGACAGTCCTGTAGTTAGAGGCAGGAAAAGATGTAATGTTAGAGTTATTTGCTTTCTCAAGTGCTGAGACATCTCAGTCATGATAGTGGTTTGGGGCCTTGATGTTAGGAATGCTATTCTTCATTTTCTTTTTGTGCTTTTTTTTCTCTCCCCATTTTATCTTAAAGATGCTCGCATGTCCGCTTGTAAGCCCTATCGGCCCACGGAGGCTACTGAGGATCTGAAGAGATGGTGTCAAGTGTTGTATGCAATACATATTTCTGCTATTTCTGTGGGGCTGCTCTAATTGCGAGTCCTGCTGTAACAAGGGTCGAGGTTGCGTGTCTCTTCCCTACTGAAAAGGAAAATATTTTTAAAGGGCTGGAAGCTGTTAACAGTCAGGTAAACAGCAAATTGTTGCGTACACAGTAATTTGGATCTGACATCCCTGCCAGGTGTGATTTACTCTCTGTGAAGTTTAAACTCTTAAAACCCTTTAAGTTTAAGGGAGAAACTGTTGTCTGTTTTTGTCCTGTTGTATGTGAAGGAGTCATGCTCAGCTTTTCAGCTCTGTCTTGATAACGTAAATTTGGCTTGCTGATGCCTGGGGAACTGCTTGCTATGGGGGAACTGCTGGAGCTATTTAGTGGTAAAGCTTGAGAGAAATCTCAGAGTGAAGCATTGAGGCACACGGTGACCGAAGGTTAATGGGAGTAGCTAGGAAGGGTTTGGGCTTGCACAACTTAGTTAATTAGGGAAACTTGATTTATAGTAGTAAATTATCACGGAAGGATGTCTCTCTGATACTCATTTTTTAATGCAGGTTTCATGTTTCCTTCCAAAAGACTGAAGAAAAATCAAGGTCTTGCAGACTGCAGAGTTGTTTGTGACGAATTATTATTTTAAACGCATGTTAGCTGAGCAAAGTGCAGTTCTCTGGACCGCGGTTAACTAGCATTTAATTACTTGCATCTGTCTATCTGTATGCAATGCAAAACTTTTGAAAAAATTCTGGTGAAGTAGGCAATATCAGAGATGCCTTAAGGAGTTGGAGGAAACAAATGATTTTGGTGAGAAAGGAAAAGGTCAAAAAAATCAAAACAGACAGTATAGATGGTATTACAGGCAAAGGAAAGTCTCTCATATGCTTTGTTGCTCCACGTGTTTACAACAACTTAGACTTTTTTGCTTGTGTAGACCAAGATATACTCTAGCTTCACTGACTGTTCTATGCAACTCTTCCTGTCCAGGTTTGCTTTCTCTCCAAAACCTGGTCAGTTCCATTTTCTAATCATGGCTGTGTTTTAGGCCTAAAAGATGTCAATAATACGTACAGGAGATTTTGTCTGCTGGGTCTAACAGTCAGTTGTGAATACTGTATTGGACTTCAAAGTCCTGTAACGTTAATCGTGAGTATACAGATCTAAGTGATAGTGGTAAAAATCTGTCATCTGAAAGAAGACTGTGAATGGGACAATGTGTTTAGCAAGATTTTTGTATTATTTTTTTTCCAGGTCTATCACTGTCCAAAACCAAACAATGTGATTGATGATGGAAGTTAATATACATTCCGTTTTTTTGACTTTACCTGGGTCATTATCTTGTTGGAGTTCAAAATGTTGACAGCTGGGAATGTGGTGCTGGCAATATCTTGTTCATTCACAAAACCCGTCTGAAACGCTTTCTTCTTTCTCTTAATGTTCGTGCTGTTGTTCAGTGCCTCCTCAGTGGTACTTATTTGATTTACAGCAAGGCCTTATGAATGGTTGCTGTGCCATCACAACTGAGAAGACAGTGAATGGAAACAGGGACTTTTAAAGCCAGTTGTCCGTGGAGTCATGCCTGAGTTATTTAAAATTATTCTAACATTTAAGAGAGGAAAGGTTGGTGGCAAAAAAATGTGTCTTTTATTAGACCCACTGATATAGCTGGAAGAAAGGGATGAGCTGTCATGCAGATAACCTTCAGGGTGTACTTGGTCTTTGGTAGGCTTTCACAGTTTTCTCATGAGTAAATGTCGGTAAATAGCTTCTGAGTTTTAATATTTGGCAGTTGTTCAAAATTTATGTTTTCCTGTTTAGCAGCTATTACAATCAAGGTACGTGTCAATGTGTTTTGCAAGTCCTGCCTGTGTTAGTCCAGAAGGCTGAAGCTGAACCTGCTTGGCAAACTCAGGGACTTCCCGAATAGCTGCGTGGGAGATGCCATAGTGAATTTTGAAGGCTCTGTTGTCTAATTTGTTATCTTTTCAGTAAATAGGAACTTTTCAAAACAGCTCAGAGCAGAAGAACTAGGATTCCGGACTCGAGGAGCGCAGACTTTCGCTTACTTGAGAGATTGGTAGGCAGAATCCCTCGGATAACAACCAGGTGCCTGGGAGAGGTGGGCCTTTTTTAAAGAAACCTTAATGACAGCTCAGGAGCAAATGATCCTGCAGTGCAGGAGGATCTGGTATTTCAGCAACAAACGCTTGGCCAAGGAGGGAACCTCTCAATGAACTAAAGCACAAAGAAGGAGCGTACAAAAATGCAGTAAAGAATAAGGACAGGCAACAGAAGAGGACTGTAAAGAAGTACCGTTTAGTATGTACAGACAAAATCCCTCCTGTCTGACAGGCTGCGGATCTTGAGTCCAGAAAGACCTAGATAAACTTGAGGATTGGATCAAGAGAAACCTGAAAAAGTCTAAGAAGAAGCGTGAAGTCCTGCCACTGGTCTTAAGTAGCAGCTTTGCTGAAAAGGACGTGGGGTTGCAGTGGGCGTGTGGTTGAATACGAGCTGATGCTGCACTCTCATAGAGAATAAAGCAAACTACAGATTGCCCATGCTCCTCCTGACGTAGCCCAGTGCAAGGGAGAGTCCATCTCCTGAAGGCACACCTGGAATTACATATCCAGTCGTGGGTTCCCTAATTCTAGGCAAATTTTGAGAAGTTAATGAAGTCTGCTGGAGGATTATTTTAGGAAATTGTTAGGGGCTTGGAGCACCTGCTGGTGAGGAGAAGCTGAGCGGGCTGGGTTTGTTAGTCTTGCAACAGTGGTGCAGCAGGGCTGGAGGTTAGCTGGAAGGGTTGTGGACTGACCATCCTTGAAGGGTTCTGAGACTCCATCAGACAGAGCCAAAGTGGGTCTGACCCAGTCTGGTCGCAAGCTGATGTTGAGCAGGAAGCTGGAGAAGATGACCTTAAGAGTCCCTTTCAACCAGCATTTATAAGATTTTTTGGTAACTGATGAAATGGGGAGTTTAGCATTTCTTTGACACGGTAAGCATACTGCTAGGACATATTCTGAAATGCGCATATCAAGTGTTCGTGAGATCCTCGTTGCATTAAACATTTGTAAAACTTTCATTTCACATCTTAAAAGTTTTGCAGCTGAGCATTGTCAGTGTCCCTATGTTTAGATTATGCTGTTGGCCCAAATGAGAAATAGCTCTAGGCTAAGAAATGATTGTAAGCTTCTGTCAGGGCTAGATGTCAGAGAAGTTTCCACGTTCACGTTGTTGATCCTCAAAAAATACACAGAAACGGAGGAAAAGGATCACTTCCTAGAGTAAGCACAAAGATTTTGTTTTAGTGACACTGTGGACTTAACTCAGTAAAGAGGACCATTAGTCTAAAGTAGGTAATTGAAAAATCAAAAAGTTAGAAAATTAGGAAGTCTTACAAGAATGTTGGGTAAAAATTGGGTAATGTTCAAATGTTACATTTGAAGTCATTATTTTGTTTTCTTAGAAATAAAGGAGAAACCATTTATTTTGTTCAGAAAAAAAGGCAACTTAAATAAGATTTTTTTTTTTTTTTTTTGCTTAAGTTGGAGATAGGCTTTGTTGTGTAGACTCCCAGTTATTTCAGTGCTGGCAGCCTGCGGTGTCACAGCGGCAGCAGGTAAGCTCTACCTCATCTGTATGTGATGAGTGCAGGTGCAAACCTTGTGAGTGCAGGGAATGTGTTTCTGTCTGTGACACCGATGTGTTTCGGAGGCTGCCTGTACCCACAGAAGATGCAGGATTAGTTTTGATGTTACCCGGTGACTGGGTACGATGTTTGCAGCCGTGAAGATGCCCAGCAAGAGTCAGTATGAAATGAGAGAAATAAGTTGTGTAGACATGGCTTCTTTTCTTCCTGAAGAAAGTGTTCAGAAAGGTTGAGGAAAAATATGATTTGAAAGCGCTTCTGTTTCTTAAAAGAAAGTTGGCTCCTCAAGGGTGAGGGCAGACACCCTTTTCAGTGCTCTTATGCACATGTGCTGGAAAAATACCAGCTGAAAACATCTGTTGTTTTTTTTTCTTTCCTTCACATTATAGTGAAATCAAGACCTGAAAATATACAGTTGAATATAATTTAGAGATTGAACCTTTTTGTAACAAGTGTGATCTAATCACACAGAAATTAATGTTAGCGAGCCTTAGCACCTTCCCAGTTTTAATATGCTTTTGCTGGCTCCGTGCAGGTGGATGGTCACATAAAAACATCTGTGGTGGGTGAGAGGAGAGGTCCATCAAGTCCTCCTGTTGTGTACCGGAGCGGTCGGTGGGAGATGCCGGGGGAGGAGCCCAGGGTGTCCGCGCAGCGATGCTCTGCCAAAGGGCTCGGCCAGCCTCCGGCGGCTGCCTCTGTGCCATGGGGGCTTGGAGCAAGAGGTGGTGCCTTCCCATTCAGTGAACTGAGGGGAAGAAATAGGCCTGCTCACCTGAACAGCACTTGTTTTTTAATGGGGAAAAAGCAGGTGTGTGTATTCATATTGTTACCTACCTAAAGCACAGCTCTGAAGAAGAGAGTGCGTTGTGGTGGCTGGCTAGCTGCATATAGACGTTAATCCTTATTTCATGCAGACCTATCCTATCATGTAGTAGAAAGAGGTCCCTGCATGCTTTGAGGCTGTTTTCATATCTCTGTGATTCAGAGAGTCTCCTCAAGGTCCCGTTACTGGGTCGTTGTATGTATGTGCCCCCAATTGCTGAGCCATATTGCTCTTAAACTCCCTGCTGTGTCTTTATGTTGACCACCCCCTGTACGGGATGTCCCACTTACCTTTAAATTCCGGTTTATTTGTCTTTGCTGTCTTTTAACAGGCATAGCTCTCTGTACATCAGGCACTGCTTGTATCCCACTGTTTTCCCCAAAGATCGTGATAACCAAGATTACTATTTTCTGCGTGGGAGATGAGAAACCAGGGCACATCGTCACCTCTTCACCTCTACAGCTTTTGTCCACAACAGTGCAGCAGGAGCTTGTGGG
Source organism: Cygnus atratus (assembly GCF_013377495.2). Lineage (NCBI taxonomy): Eukaryota > Metazoa > Chordata > Aves > Anseriformes > Anatidae > Cygnus > Cygnus atratus. The sequence continues at coordinate 176,886,971 of NC_066362.1, read as the reverse complement.
CTGGGCTGAAGTATTTATAGCGTGTTCCATAATTTGCAGCAGAGACAAATCACTTGGGATACATGTTCCCAAATTGTGAATTTTGCTGATTTTAACACCACAGTTCTACCAGGCAGGCTGTTGTCTGTTCCTTGCCAGCTGGTGAAACATTGGGAAGAGCCTATCTGGGGTGATATCTCTGCTCAAAGAATTTGGAAACGCGGTGGAAATGGAATAACCAAACGTGAGATTTAAAAATAGGTACAGGAGAAACAAATGAGACGAGAAAATCTATCCCAGGTGGAAGCGTGTGATAAGATTAGTGGGCTAATCCCCCCTGTGCTCATTTAGGTAAGACGAGAGACTATGCTGTCTTGGTTCATTATTGCTTCAAGTTCTCATAAACACTGTTAGTATTTTTGCTTTGTGGACAGATGCAAGTTTGAGGCAACATTTGTCTCCAGCCAGCAGCAAAACTGTCAGAAGCCAAATGCACTTTGTGTTAGGGATTTGGTGTGCTTAGCTCTTTCCACCTCTTTCCTGTAGTTCCCTCCCACCCCAATTTTCAGTAAAATATGTAGGGTCCATTGATGGCTGGAATACTTGTTGAATTTTTGGAACCGATAAGATGTGTTGGCCAGGGATTAGCATCTTATGGTCTGACATAAATAAAACCAGAAGAGATGCATTCTCCATTTTTTACCTAGACCTAATTAAAGTCGTTTGTTTTCTTTAGAGTAGAGGAAAGCAACTAAGGCTTTTCAGTACTGTGCCAATAAAATAGGTGATTAAAACTCTCTTGTGTAGGTGATATCATCATTGCAGTGTATTAAAGGAGTCTGACACCTTGTTGTTTTGGCATCTGGCATCTTGTCCCGCCTGTGTTTTGCAAGGCTGCATGAAAGAGTATTTACAGTTGGAGCTGAGGTGATTCAAGCTAGAAGCTAATTAGTCATATACTCTTGTCTCCTTGCATGTTGGCTGGGGAATGGTGAGAAAATAAACTGGCACTAACTTCCTGAGGATATCTCAGGCAACCTGCTCTTTTTAGAATGTTAAAATTCTTCCGAGCTGAGCTAATGAGAGAGGTGTCAATTTTTGCAGGAAGCAGTGGGCCTCTAGGATGCTTTCCTCAACTTGGAGGCATTTTGGTAAATCCTGTAGCTGTTTTCCAGCGCGAAGGAATGGATGGAGCTGCAGCAGAAGAAAGGGAATGGGAGACAATGCCTGTGCTGTAAAATAGTATTTATTGGTTTAAAACTTAGAGAAGTGGGCAAAACCCTGGGAGTGTCAAAGCCTGCAGTGTTTCTTACTCCCTGTGGTGGACGTGTTTTTTGTCTGGCAGCTCTTTAAGTTAAATTTAATTTAATTTAAAATATGTAACAGTTCACAGTACCTGCTCTAGGCAGGGAGAGGGGGCACTGCTTGGTGCCACTTGGATTTAGGACCAGGGATGGACCGACCCCTGGCTGCCATTTATATGGCAGCATTGCTATTGTGTCCCACTTTCTGGAAAGCCATTTGAGCACTGTATCATTGCATAAAGTGCGGGAACAACCACCAGCTGGCCATCTTCTGTCAATATTTTATAGAAAAAAAATTGGTGGGCTAAGTATTTGCGCTTGGGGGGCTACATAAAAGCCCAGTTGCAGGCATATATGTCTGGCTGTGAATCCCAGTCTCAGGGGCATTGTTGAGCACTTAAATTTGGGAGTAAATCATTTGCAGTGCTTTCTTCATTGCTTCCTGTTTGTTGCTGTAGGTGATTCCTTGCTGGCTGTATGAACCTAGTCCTGCATGCGTAGCGTTTCCTATGGGGGGTATGGATAGCATCAGAGTCTGAATTCTCAGTCCTGTGAGATCTGCAGTTACACCTGTGTATGCCAGTAAAGAAGTGCCTTAGAGTGCACAAGTATAGTCACTGGTGATTGAAAGGAGAGCAGCCGTATGCATGGCAGCAGTTTTGGTTGCCTCTGTCAGTTTGGACAAGCTTCTTCTTCAGCATCTCCCTCTCTGTTTCCAGCATTAGCCTTCTGAACTCATTGACACCTTAGGCAGTGCTGGACGCAGGCAACTGTAAGCTGCGTCCTCTTGGATGCTGCCGGACAAAATTACAAAAGGATTTGTGGAGTTGGATCTTGTTCACGGGCTACGTCTTTCCTACGTCTCATTTCTCAGAAAAACACAAGCATAAACAGTTCTAAAACTTGGCCTCAGTTCATGGAAAGGTGGTGTAATCAGAGTGCTGTGGCAAAACTGCACCCAGAGCACAGTCACTGTAATCCCCTCCATCCTCACGAGCACACTACAGTGCCTGTTAGGCAGTGAAGGTGGTGCTATCTCCAGTAACAGGAATGGCAAAAACATCATTTTTCTGGAGACATCTTAGCTTTGTGGTCTTAATACTTCGGAACTTGTTTGCATGGCCCAGATGGTCTTGAAAAAAAAAAAAAAGAAAACTTTGAGCTTGTTACCACTCTGCAGCTCCTTTTCTTGGCCTCGTGGGTTTTGGCTGTAGTGATGTTTTTCTGTGTGACCACTGCTTTCTTGGTGCTCGCCCATTTCCTGGCTGCAAACTAGATTTCAGTTCTGATTTCCATGAGAAAGTACACAGGGCATGCCTTGCAATTTAATTCAAGCCTGCCAGTGCAGAAAGACAGATAAGACAGGCAGGTCCTAGTAAGTGGCCGGTAAACAAAATGGCAGGTGCTTAGTGTTAGTGAAATCCAGAGCAAGAAATGCTCAAGACCTCTCAAACCTTGAAAAGGTGCCAAATTCTACTGCTGCGTAGTCAGAGAGTGCAGGAAGGACCCATTGGTATGAATATATCATTTTGTACCTCCAAGAGACACCGTTTCAGGCTGCCTGAATACTCAAGAAAATTATCATCCCTAAAAGTGTTTCTCACTGCTATTTCTGCAGCCAGGCAAGGATTTCATTTAAAGAAGTCAGCAATGGTATCTGGAAGAGGGTTCTATGGCGAGTTTGAACTTCCATAGCTCCCAACACAGTAAGTTATGGTTATAACAATGGAAGGGAAAAGTTAAGGAACATTAATTGAATGTAAATATTACCAGTACCTGATCTACCAAAAAGCAGCAGAGCCTCATTAGTTCTCAAACACTTCAGATGCTGCTCTGTGGACACATAGTCAGCCTTACAATAGCAGGTTTATGATGTAAACTTAATATAAACATATTTTACACTTTGCGAGTTTCTAGGAACTGAAATACTTTTCTTCTCTCTCTTTTTTTTTTTTTTAGGTGATGCTGTCACTATTGGAGATGTATCCTTTAAACTCAAAACACCGAAGAACCCAGAACTTGTTCCACAGAACTACAGTAAGAATCTGTTTTTCATGTGAATTGGTATCGAGGCTTTGTTGTAACAACTTTTACATCCTCTAACCACTCCACTGACTTTACTGAAATTATCTAAGAAATGTGTTTTGAAAAAGCATGCACGTTGGGGAAGGCTATCTTTACTGAGTTCTTAACCATACCTCTGCTTCAGCAGGCTGTATAGGAATCCCTTACCTTTGACTGTAAGTTGTCACGTTAGTCAGTGGGATGGTAAAAGGACTCATGTATGCTTACATATTTTCTCATCCATCATTTACTTCTAAAAATACTACAGTAATCTCAAATTGATCATAAAACTGTGGCAGTTTAAGATTATTATTCAGTTGCAACATGATTATATTTTTTAGGAGTTTTCTGCTATATGAGATGTGTATGAGATTTTTCTACTGTGATATTTAGTATTTCCAGATTTTCATATTATTGTTGTATGCAAATGTACAGATCTTCAAAATCCGTCAAGTTAATGAGAAGTCAGTTAAAAGTACAATCACACAGTAAAAAAGTACAATCAAATACTTAACCAAAGTCACTGCTAACTATGCAAATTAGCAATGTGCCTATGTATACTTAAAATTGATTCACATTATGTTTTGGTACCTTATTAAAAAATACCAACTGTTCATAGCCACCTGTATTTCCTCCGCTTTGTTTGTTGAGACTACATGCTTCTGAGCTTTTCCTTTTTGTACCGTGGATCAGTGAATGAGTCAGGCTTTGGTTGTGGCATTTCCTAGCGCAGTACGGGCCAACTCTTAACTGTGGATCCAAAATGGTCGTTTACTATTTCACATATGGGGTGCTGGATGTCTAAAATAAAATCAAACAACAAATAAACAAACAAAAGCCACTGATTATTCCACCCAGATAAATTTTCAGATCAAACCCAAGCACACATACTGTTCTAAACGGGTACATAGGTCTTACACTATGCTTAGAGATGGCCACATGCTGAGAAATCCCAGTCCCTGTTCTTACTGGGCCTGCAAGATGGCATCTGAGTGTAGTTGTTCACTTCAAGTGAATTTGCTTTCCAACATGTCTAAATTCATTCTATGACATTTTGAGGAGGACACCAAGAAAATTGCAGGGTGATTTTTTGTGTGTGCGTGTGTTTTGTATTTTGGATGGGAAGGTGGGTAGTTCTTTTTGTTGTGTTTTGGGGCAGTACAGGTGTGCAGTGAGTGCTCCTGGCACAGGGAGAGAAGAGGCAGGAGCTGCTACCTGGAGATTTATACTGTTGCATTCTTAGGCAATAGTGCCAAAGTTCATCAGACATTCCTTGTTTTGTAACAACCATGGGTTAGTAGGCCTGTGTTACTATCGCCGTGTTTCAGCTAGTTCCTTAACTCTCCTCTTTGCGAAATGCAGTCCTTCCTTCTGAAGCGTAGAATCTTTCTGCAACTTCTTTGCATTTAGGATAAACTTCAGATGCATAAATAATAAACATGTATTGACCTGTTTGTCTTTTGAGAAGTGTAGCAGGAACAGCGAAAGGGAGATTTCATTTGTGTTCAGTCAGTGACTAGTTTGAGGCCTGCCAGACAGCTCTGCACCTGACTCAGGAACTTCTTCCCACCAATTCCCACAGGCACAAGGCCGTGACACCTTCCTGCCAGGTGATGTAAGGTACCAGAGATGTCCTATGGCATGTGTCACTCCTTGCTTTTACAGGGTTTCTGTTTTAGACTGTACTAATACTTCCCGTACCTTGTGAGCTCCACGGGAAGGTGACCAAACAGTGAGAAGTGCTGCTCTGTGTTATTACTTTTCATAGCTTCTTAAGCAATAAACTGTAGGAATTTTTTTTAATCACTATTTCCTATGCTTTTTTTATCATCCTGATCATGAACTAAGTACATCGGTTGTCTAGATGAATGAGTACTGTGATCCATTTTACTTATTTACATTTCTTTTGTGTCGTTTTGCTTTCTGATTTTCAGTGCTGTACCGAACGTGTTAATTTTAACAATGCCTCTGCCTTCCACTTTTCCATACCTTGGCAGTCCTTATTACACGCTTTGGTAAATCTATGCTTCCCTGGAACTTAAATGTTAGCTCTGTGTGGCAACAACAGCATCTCTTTCAGTTCTTTGGACTGGAAAAGCAAGAGAGTGTGAAAACGTGGTAGAACCAAATAATAAGATTTTTTTAGTTAGTGATTATAAGAAGGAAAAAGTGATTGAGAACTAACTAAAATGGAACTGTACAGAGTTATGGGATTTTAGCTAAAATCTGTTTCTACAACTAAAAGTGAAATTCTTTAGCATATTTGCTAAATGTATTATTAGTTGCTTCTCTTGTATAGTAATCATAACTGCAAGGAGCCTATGTCATGCTTGAGATATTGTTGTTCATCAGTATTCACGTACGTAATAGTATGATTATTTAAGGTACACAATTTTGCTTATAAATCTAAATATTAAAGTAGCTAAATGAAATCAAATCAAATCATTTTCTAATACTTGAGTACATTTTTTAATGCAGTTTCTATTTAGGAAATTTTTATACCACAATTCTTAAGTTTTATGTTTATTTACCGTGGAACAAAGTTTTATTCCCTTAGTGAAATTAAGTTATGTTGGCTCCATGTAAATTATATCTTCTTTGTGAGGCATTTACAGAGTATAAGCATTACTTACAGAGCACGTTTTTTAGGTGAGTCTTTGTTTTGCCGTGTGAAAGATTGTGCTGTAGATTCAGGATGTCTCGGTGTAAAACAAATGAACATAATATAATTGCATATTTGTGCTCATTTGTAAACTAAAATGTCCAATCTTTTAAAGTGTTTTTATAGTAACTAATACTGAATTAAAAATGATCAAGATACTTACCTCAATTCCTTTATACTAAGACTAGGTATAGTTTGGCCATCCAGGTTAAGTGGGAAATTCCCCTGAAAATGTCTGGAGTCACTTAGCCCTTGTAATGTTTGCAATGGAGTAAGAACTAAGAGAAGGGAACTGAGGCAGTTAGAGTTCATTTACTGGTACTGCAAATAACACTCCTATCTAGCTCGTCATATGTGTAGGGTAAGCTTCTGCTCTTGTTATTCTGCCAGATAACAACTATGGTAAAATTCAGTAATGTTGAAAGTACATATCTATAATTTACAGAGAATTTTAGGGATGTTATAACTTATTCTATACTCAGCATTATTATTCTAAGCTTAAAAACAGCCTTAAGAATCTGTAAAAATAAAATAAAATGGTAACACAATAAGGAATGTAAGTGTATTAAGTACCTACAAAACTCTGGCTTTGTCATTTTGTCACATAATTGATACCAAAATACTGTATTCTTTGTCTTACCAAATTAAACTGATTTTTTAAGTCCTTTTTTGAACTTTGTTAGATTTTGTAGAAATGTATAGGATATGTGCTGCTGGCTACCTTCCATTTTCATGTCCTTGATTTTTAGGTTTATGTTACGCACATACAGCCTCAATATGAAGTACTCCATTTTGTACATTAATATAAAACATTAATTTGTTTTGCTATTGTCGGCCAATGTCTTTTTCTTGGAAGATAATAATTAAAGGTACATAAAATCTAAATTGTTCTTATTTCTTTTTATAAGTGACAAGTAAAAATGAGTCATACACAAGGGAATTTTGTTAATGGGGCTTCTGTTGTAACTATGTCTGACATTCTAGAAAGCGGGCACTTTTGCTCTGCTTGTTCTTTTATCAGTAAAAATAAAACCTACATTTTTTAAATCTCACCGTGCCTGAAAAGCATGATAATTTCTTTAATTATACTTTGGAGAAACTTTGTATGGCTTTCCATGGTGGTTTAGATCTAAAATCGAATTATGAGAATACAAATTATTATTTATTTTTTTCAAATGCTGAGTTCATCTCGGTGCACTGCTTTTGTTAATGGTTTCTGGAAATTTTTATGAAAATGATAATGTACCTGATATTTCGTGTTTATTAATCTTGACAAAAAAATTCCTAGCATAGCTCTTCCAGTACACTTTGTTCAATGACAGTGAATCCTCGTTAGGGCAGGAAATGTGGCATTCAGTTGCAATGCCACATGGGCTCTGCTCTCTGAAGGTGCAAATGTATTTGGGAATTTGGCTATATTCCTGTTGCAGGTAACTGTGTTGAATTGTGGAAGGTTAGTTTCAAACAAATTGTGGTTTTATGCCATATGTTATGCATCTGAGCACCCTCCCCTCAAAAGTGAAATGCATGTATACTGTCGGGGGTTCAGTGCATCACACTCAAGTGATAAATCTTGGTAGTTTAGTCAGTTGAGATATATGGGAGGCTTGTTAACATGAGGAATTTAAACAGAAGGTTTGTGCATATAGTAATGAAATACAAGAAGAAAAGAGTACTAAATGGAATTACATGGTTTAAGGGGAATTGTTTTAATGTTGAGGAAATCAGGGCTATTTCTGTGTAGTAGGATCAGTGGTGTTAGCAACTTCTTTTTTTTTTTTTTTATGCTTCATCTGAAAGCTCAGTATTGCCTTAACAGTAAGATGCCTCCGTGTCCTTGTCCCAGAACGGTATGCACCGTTCGCAGAAGCAGAGAACAAGTGTGTGTGTTCAGTTCTTGCTCGAAGGAGCCTCAGCTTTGTGCTGGAATGTGCCTTTCTCCTTTCTGTTTAGTTTAAATCTGGGAGTTGCTGAATGCAACACATTACCGAGACAGGTTGGATTGCAGGATGACTGTAATTTCATGTTAACAAAGATTTTTGTCATTACTTTTCTTCTTTCCTAGCATAAGGAAAGATGTCTCTTGTCAGAGACAGTGATTATTTCAGCATTTAGTTTTCTTGTAGGCTTGCAACTGATATGCTACTTGCCTGTTAGCACCTAACCAAGAATCTTAAGGTAGTGCTTTATTGTCAGTAAAGCTCTGAGTGTTTTACATCATTATCCTTATTTCGTGTATACCAAGAGTGAGGCAGAGGGAGATGCATGGGCATAGAAACCTTCAGCAAGAGTCTGGGTGCAGCTCAGGACGTTGTCCAGACTGTCCCTGTGCCTCAGAGCAGGGTCAGCTGCATCCGAACCATTCCTGGTAGTTATTTACCCTCTGTATTCTTACAGTGTGCTATCGATGTAGATTCCAGAACCAACCAAGCAATCTGCACAATTTGCTCCAATAATTAATGATTCTTTTTTTTTGGGGGGGGGGAGTTTTGATACCACATTTAGACCTTTTTGGACACGCTTCTAATTCATTGGGGTTCCCTCTATCTACCTTAACCATGATGTACAGATTACTTTTTCTCTTCATTGTGATTGCATCTTGCATATTGGAAAACAATTGTTAAGATTTTCATTCATTTCTTTTCTAGGCTGAATTCCAGTAGCTTTACCTTCCCCTTGTCTTCTAAAATTTCTAGACATTCTTCTAGGTCTTTTCTAGAATGACTTGAATGTATCCGTGCTGGTTTGAGCTCCTGCGCTTAAAAGCAGACAATATGTCCCTCGAGCTGGACACTGAGCTACAGATAACTGCTCTGGCTGTGTATTTTCCGACGAATTGTACATCCAGCTAAGAACAGTTTCGTTTATAGAACCACAGAACCATTAAGGTTGGAAAAGACCTCCAAGATCATCTGGTCCAACCATCCCCCTACCACCAGTGTCACCCACGAAACCATGTCCCTAAGCTCCACGTCCAACCTTTCCTTGAACACCCCCAGGGACGGCGACTCCACCACCTCCCTGGGCAACCCGTTTCAATGCCTGACTGCTCTTTCAGAGAAGAAATGTCTCCTCATTTCCAACCTGAATCTCCCCAGCGCAACTTGAGGCCATTCCCTCTAGTCCTATCACTGGTTACCTGTGAGAAGAGGCCGACCCCCAACTCCCCACACCTTCCTTTCAGGTAGTGCATATTTGTATGTCACTAAGAGAAACTTAGTCTTCTGAATCCCACTCAGTGTTCTTTCTAGAAAGATGTTTGATTTTACATGATTCCTTTATACTCCCTTTTCATTTGTACTCAAATGGAGAGAATGACCTGCCTATATAGATCTTACACATTCCTGTGAAGCAGTTGGCTCAGAGGAATTAATGATAAGTAGGTTTACAGTGTTATCCAGGGAGGTAACTTCCCCCTTTCTAAACCCCTGAAAAGACTCCCAGCTTGTTTCTCTACCACCGCAAGAACAAAAATTGTTGGAATGAAGGCCGTTTCCATGAAAAGTTTACAAGGAAAAATAGTATTCCAATGAAAACTGACTGTGATGCAACCGCATTGTGAGACTTTGAAAACTCCTTGGGTTTAGCACATCAGCATAAAATTGGAAGAGCAGCAGTGTTTTCCTTGTAAAGTGCTAAATGAAAGCAGCTGAAAGCAGGCCACACATGAGTGCCTTTCTCTTCAGCTCAGCCACCCTGGCTTCTTAAGTGTGCTGGGCAATGCACACTCTTCCTTCATGTTCCCCCTGACATGAAAAAGTTGTGAAATGCATCTTTGGAGAGCTCTTTTTTTTTTTTTTCTGACTATTTACCCTCTTAAAAATATGTTTATGTTTTTAGACAAAGACCTCCCTCCTTGTCCCCTGCTTCTTCAAACGTATTTTAGAGTAGCCACCCCCCTACACTGCATGTGCTGCAAATGGCTGTGTAAACTGAAGGAGCCCCTCAGGAACCAGGAGAGAGGGAGATCTTTTTCCTCTCATGAACTTTTGCATCTCCTGAAAAAGAAGAACCATTCTCGAACTCTGAACGTGTGCTATAGCAAAGGTTTGGGTATGCAGTGTTCTTTTTTTATTCTATTCAAATGACATACACTGGTGTCTTCTAAGTGCCTGTTGGCTATTTTGTGATTCACCAAACCGGAGTCATCCAGGGACATGGGCTCTAACGTATTTTGTATCACATCTGGAATAGATATTCTTGGGAATTGGTTTATTTATGTCTGCATCTGAGCAGTGGGAAGAGGTAGGTGTTTCCGTCATCTATGGGATTTCTTCTGTAGGTGGGACACAACGACTTGCCAGCAGATACTGTCTGCTATCTCCAGCAAATCTTATGGCTTCAGCGAGTGTAGCATATGCCAAGAATTCAAGTATGAGTGAACTGGAAAATTTCTGAGGCTAGCATAGCCATTTCAGTCTTGGTTTTAGCAAAACCTGATTTGTGGATCAAACAACAACAGCAGCTGCTGCATTTCCTGCAAAATCTATCTAAAACATTTTCTTTATTTGGGGGTTTCTCAGTTCCTCTATAACTGCTCACTTTACAAAATATTTGTGCAGATTCTGCTAGGTGTTGTTCTTCTTACCACACGTGAAGCAGTGGTATAATGCCATTTCTTTCTCCGGCCATCCTCAGTGCACAGGAATAGCAAATCGTAGCACTGACTACTCTTCTGCATGTGCCAGATGGTGTCTTTGAGAATACGCTGTAGAGGCTTCCTACGCACCACCCTGCAGATTAAGAGTATAGGGCCAGCTACTCAGCTAGTGCAAATCAGCAGAGTGCCACTAAACAGCTTGTGCAAACCCAGTTTGCATTAGATGTTATCTGACTCATGGGATAATTAATAAAAACTGCTGTAATATACATGCTGATGCTTTTTTCAGCTAATTTGCCTTGTCTTCGAAATGTCATAGGAAATGATTATGTGCCTCTTGCAGTAAAGTTAACATAGAGTACTTGATCAGAAAGGGTTTTTTTCAAGTTGTATTAGACATAAAAGCTTTGCAATGGAGATACCACAGTAAAAGTAGTCTAAATATACGGAAATAACATACAAGGTACCGCACGTGTACATCTGATGTTTCTTTTGAAAAGTGTTTTGAAAAGCTTTGGAAATAGTTTATACAGTATAGACTGTGTGCGCAAAGGAAATTTTATATTTTCCTGATTTTAGAAGGAAATAACTGGAAAACTGAAATAGGGTTAATACATTGGAGAGATGTACAGATATTGCACGTTAGAGTAGAAGGAACTGAAAAGTGGAAGCTGCTGTCATGGAAGATCACTTTAGGAAATGCTTTCTTTGAATTCTTGGCATTATTCCTAGCAGATTTCCTTTGAGTGAGTTTGCAAATGGGCAGTGTACTGAGGGTGTGAAACGTATTAAAAACGTATTATAATTGATCCATCTGTGACCTGTACGTGTGAAGAATGATTTGAATGAAGAAGCAATGAAGCTACTTTCTAGTAACTTTATCAGTGAGGCATTCTGTGTTTTGTGACTTTTTCCCCAAAAGCAAGGTTAGGAAATCAGGATTGATTTTTTTTAAAGTGGCATTTTGCATGTTTATATTTCAGAGCACATTTGTACTGTTTAAATATAACCAAGAGAACATAAGTGCACTGAAATACATTAATGTTTGGGGGGGGCGGGTCATGTTCCTAAGACTTAGATTTTGAGTGCTGTGTGCTTATGTTCTCTTTTACACGACAGTTTGTCTTGCAGATGCTGCTGAACGTTCTTAAATCCTGTTTCTATTTATGGTGCCGCTTTTAAGCTTGACCTGAGTTTTTTCTTGAGGCCATCCTAAAAATAAAAAAGATAGCTACACATATTAACGTGAAATACACCAGAGGCGTTTGTTGTCATGCTCTGTCAATGCTTTCAATGCATGACTTTTGACATGAAAGAATTCAGTGTTTCAGCAAGATTTGCAAGCTTATTTGTCCAATTTAGGTAATGTAACATTTTTTTTTTTTAACAGCTGTTACAAAAATGCCCTAGAGGCACGCACAGTGTATTCATACAACAGGTAGAAGTAATAATGAATGTGCCTTCTCAGTGAGATCTGATTGCAATTTTAATGGTACCTTTAATAAAACACTTAACTTGTGTGGTGCTTTTCAAATTACCATACTTCTAAAGCAGCAAAATTTGGGCAGAGCAGTTCTAGTGTGCTGCATTAGCCTTTATTTCGTGAGAAATATATGTAATAAGAACTTTGTTAATTTTCTGAGAATCTAACAAAGGAACGTGTTGTTCTCTGTGAGGCACCAATTTGCATTTGGCCTGTGGTGCATGTGATGTGCATAGCTCTGGGAAAAAACAGTGTTGCAGCAGAGAAGGAGAAAATACTCTTACATTCATACAACTTTAACACACCAACGTAGGAGAGAACAATATATTCAATAATCCTGCGCATGCTAATGACAGCTGTTTAAAAACAAAACAACCTGAGATGTTTGTTTACAATTAATCTGATAATCCTAACACATAGATTGCTTGTTTATGTATGTGTTATTTCTGTTCATAGTGGTGGTAAGGATATGGTAGATTTCATTGGAAGTGGGAGAAGATTTCTGATGGTTTTCCTGAGTGACAGATCGTCTTCACTTAAAATTTCTGATAAAATTTTCCTTAGTCATCCTTATGCTGAAGAATCTTACTTAAACCTCATAAAATCTTGTACTGTTTCTGTGGTTTTATAAAAATTAATTTTGATTGTGATTCACAAAAACACAGAGGTGAATTGGAAGCCTTGTGAGTTGAAGGGCACTATTGCGTGCTGTCTTTTAACTTTGCCTTTCCCCTGCCTCAGGAAAGTTAATGTAGAACCAAAGCTTGTTTCTTAAAAATTTGGCTTCTAATTGCAACCAGCAGCCACATTGAAAAAAAGGTAAATAAACAACTATTAATTTGAAGATTTCATCTTCTCCTGCTTCTTTCTTACTGTACTTCAGATGCATCTACAGCATCCCAGGCACCACCCTCGAAGCCCTAGCTTCAAACCCTATCATTGCTCTTGTCAGATTGTTCTGAAAGCAACCATATACACACATGCATAAATAAACCTCCCTCCTGGCTTGCTTGTGTTCTTGCTCTCCTCCCGTGCTAGTTAGTGCTTTTTACTCATTTCTGAGACGTGTAATATAAGCAGGAGTACAGTTGTCTTTTAAGGAAGTAGCAAGTTAAATATATCCTGAAAATTAATCTATTCAGTGTGATGCAAGCATAGTGTTTACTTTTTTAAAGTTCACAGTTCACAGAAGCATTGGGTTATAGGTTGGATGAGTCTTTTACAAATCATTAATAGCTTATCTTTATTATATAAAACTGAAGCTGACAAGTCTTTGCATTGATGAGCTCAGTGTGAAATGAGGATCGACAACTTTTTTGTTTTACTTTTTTAAAGGAGGAAGTTGCGCAGAGAGAAAGGCAGTGGGTAAGATAGGTATATCAACTTTGATGTAAACTAAGTAGTAAATGTAAACTGATAAAACTGGTGTAAACTAATACAAACTGTGCCTGGAATCCCCTGCTCTTCAGTTATCTAGCTTTAGGGGGCACATATTTGTGTCTTTGTTTTGGTTTTGGAGATAAGAACAAAAAAAATGTATAAATGGCCAGGTATCTCTAACACGTTTGGAATTAAATATGTTCTTACCTTTATTTCTCTTTCAAAGTGACAGATTCTTTGGCCCAGTCTGTAATACAGCATTTAAGATGGATAATGCAGAAAGATCTTCTCGGCCAAGATGTCTTCCTTATTGGTCCTCCTGGGCCCCTCCGGCGATCTATTGCCATGCAGTATCTGGTATGTATGTTAGTTTAAATTCTTGGAGAGATAGTCATTAATGTCAGTTAGATACTCTTCTACTAGCCAAACTCTGGAACGTAGTCCTAGAAAGTCCTAACAGCAAACAGTTCTAGGAGGTAAATAACTCTTTCCATAAACATGCTTTCCAGAGTTCAGTTTGTTTTAGATGAATAGCAAGTACAGACATTTTAATACATGTTTTTCTGTCTAAACTCCAGGGGAAAAAAATAGTTGGAAAACTGTGTTACCATATGCTATCACAAATGGAGAAACAGTTTGTTCTAGGCATTATGTATGTTAGATTAAGATATCTGCCTGCTGTTACAGACAACAAATCGTTTTTGCTTCGTTGTATAAAAAAAGAAATGAAGGAAAAGATTTAGGAGAGGAGTGTTCTGAGTAATATTTGGGAACAGTTATCATGAGTGATTAGGAAGAGAAGACGTGTGTATGATCCGCTCATGGAATGTGGGAAGAGCTTGCCTACATCCATCTGCATGAACCATGGCAGCACCATGTGCAAGATTTCACATTTGAGTCATTGGTGCCCTTAAATGATCGGTAAGAGGAGCGGTTGTCTGTCCAAAAAGATGATGTGGGTAGGGCTTTTTCTGCCATAAGCTCTGTCCAGACTCTGGTTGGGCAGAAGGATCACAAATGGAGGTGTCCCCTTTTTTTTGTTTTCATATTACTCATAACAACAAAAAAAGAGTGTACCTACCTGCATCATAGAGGAATTGGTGGCTTTGTAACCTAGCAGGTACAGAAAAAATGAAAATTAAATAGTTCTGTTTTTTTCATATTTTTGCCTTTTTTTTTTTTTAACAACTATAATTAAAAGCTGCCTCTAAAGAGAGATCTGTTTCTTATACTTTTAGCTGAGTGGTAAGTGCTAAGGGTATTTCATCATGAATCTGTTTCCTAGCAGAATGCATGATATCCCAGATACAGAAGTAGCAGGAACATTGGGTATAAATGTGTGTTGTGTTCTGTTCGTTTGTTTTTGCTTTAAGGTAGAAAAACCTAAGTATAGCTCCTACTGAATCAAAATAATAATAAAAAAAAATAATCTGAAGATTCACCATTTTGAAACAGTCTATGATTTTACAGAAGTAAACTGCGTGTTGTGATACTAAAGGCAGAGGGGATGAGAACAATATAGTTCATCAGCGTATTGACAAAGTATGTGCAGGTAATAACCACAACCGTGTAACAGTACAAGTATTACTGAGCAGTAATAGAATTGAAGCTTTTGAGATTTATGGAAGTCTTCTGATTTCTATTCATGATTTGCAGATGCTGATAGTTTTTCAGCATCCAGAAAATTAGCTTAGACGACTTTATAGGTGTTCGGTTGAACAGCTATATAGCTGGTTATTATATTTTTAGAACAGGTTTGGGGAAAATAAATTTTATTGAGCAGAAATTCATGCCATTTTGTTTGAGGTAGAACACACTGTAAACATTTTAAAAATAAGAGATATTAGATTTTGTTCAGAGTTATTTCAGATCACTGTGCTGCTGCCTGGAGCTCTTTTGTGCAATTATACCATTAGGCCTATTGTTATAGCTCACTTACTGCGGTTATAGCTTTATTTTTGTAATAACCTCTGAATGTTGTCCATAGGAACTAACAAAGCGGGAGGTTGAATATATTGCGCTGTCAAGGGACACCACAGAAACAGACCTCAAACAGCGACGAGAGATCCGAGATGGTAGTGCTTTTTATCTCGATCAGGCAAGTTGCAGTTGCGCACCACCGAATTTTTGTTTACTAGTTTGAAGGAAATAACGGTTTAAATGATGAGAACTTATTACATGGTTTACAAAATGACTGATGTTTCTGATGTAGTTAGGAAGTCTCATATAATGCTCTTGATCTTTTTATTAGTGAAAATGTTATCTTTACCAAAATCCAAGATTACTCTCTCTTGTAGCAGTACCACAGGGCTGCACTCTTTTATTTAGGTTGAATTAGGGAGACTGTATTTTAGTGTGCTTCAGTAACAAGCACTGAGACCTGTTCTGTGCAAGCTAGGCTGTTGTTTCACAAGCTCTTCTCTTGGTATATCTCTTGCCTAACACCTGTAGCACATCAGATGTATTTCTAAAATAAATCTTTTGATCTAGTTTAATTGGAAAAGAGTCTAGTTCATGTATGTTAAGACTGCTCTGTGTTGTGAAACCCAAGCACAGTAAATAGAGACTTGATTCAGAAGCTCACTTCTGATCTAGACTGAAATAATGATTTAAATACTCCTGCTATCAGTATTTCCCCTACTCATCAGCTCATTTAGTACAACCACAGAGTGACTTAGGTTAGATAAGATTTCTGTTTGTCAAAGAGAAATGTCTTTTATTTCTGTCTCTTATCGATGTCATGTCTCCCTTTTGATTATGCAGGTAAAATATATACTTTGTTTAGAATGTCTGTTTTCCTAGATACTGAAAATTTGTATACGTTACGTGCCTAAATAGGTAGAGCGAGTCAGTTTCTCTCATGTAGTGTGAATTTAAATGTGTTATCTAAAGAAGTTTTCAGTTGTTAGTACTATAGAGGCTAATGATATCACCATCATATGAGTGATTTGTGGGTGGGAAGTAAGATGGGAGCAGAAGAGGAAAGAAAGCATAAAAGATTTATTTTCTGTTTAAGAAATATTTCCCCCTTTCTAAAAAGAAAAAAAAATCACAGATCTTTCTCAGCACCGTATTTTAATTTTTTTTGAAATCATGACAAAATGACTATGAATGATGGATGATCCTCAGATTGAAGGATAACAACTTTTTTTAGTTACTTGCAGGACTTCAAATTATTTCATGGTTATCTGGAAATAACGAGGGTTGCACAGTATGAGATAACTTAAAGTACTGTCCTGTGAATTAGGGCTGTAAATGACTTCTCATTTACCAGAGGATGAGTTCATTGTGCAAACTGGGGGGTTAACTCAGTAACTCATATGAGCTCCGTGACTAACTGCTGTTACAGACAGTCCTATCCTCATGCTTACTACAGGATTGTTCAAGTAAATTTTTCCTCAGTGTAAAAGCATTAGTTAACTTACATTTATACAAGCCACTGTTTTAGGGACTGTACAAACCTCAGCAAGATGTGAGATAATCTGTTAACTCTTTATTTGTGTGACGATTTTGATCCCAATGTAAATATGAAGCAGTTTGCTTCATTTTGTACAAGCTATTTTGAATGATCTCACTTAAGTAAGAACACTCTGTAAAGATTACCTTTCTAAGGTAAAGGTCTAATATTACCTATCTCCCTCTATCTGTTGGACATTTGTAGTTAAAAGGCTTTTACTAGAATCCAGCATGGCAGTATTTCAGACTAGGATTTTCTTTTAGCAAGATACCAAGTAAACCAGTAGGACTCATGTAAGAATCTTCAGTAGGAATCTTCAGCTCATAAGATACTCAGCACCCATAATAATCTATGTATCTTTAAGTTCGGAGGGAAAAATAAATCCTTGGTATTTAGATGAATACATTTTAAATACTAGAAACATGAAAGATGAACCTGACAGATAGTGATATTCTAGCTGAAGTTTTCTAGCCCTCCGTTTTAATTAAAGACACAAAGTATAGTATGTAGCTATATTTAGAACCATCATAGATTTAGTTATATCTTAGTAATAACAGGGAATAAAGTTTTACAGGTTACACAGAGGTTGAATTTTAGTTCATTTAATAATTTGAAGGTTTTCGGATGGCAATTACCGATTCAAAACATTACAGAAACTAGACACTACTCTTCCTTAAACCACAGACCATGAACGGTTTCAAGACAGAGAAAGCAAAAGCAGGTAGCTTTAAGAAAATACTCCTGAATGAGCTTGGATTGTTTCCATTGCCATAGATGAGCTAAAGAAAAGGTGAACTTTCACGAGAGACTGAAGATACAAGCTATGCTTTTCAGATTTATACACCAATTCCTTTCTTGTGGAATTGCATTCTTGCTGTTCATGACACCAAAGAGAAGACAGCAAAGCTTAAAAGTCGTCTTTTCCAGAACGTCCTCTGTGTGAATTCTGTGGGTCAAATAAACTTAGCTGTTAGTTGTCTGAGATAGATGAGCCTCTTTGCCTGCAACTTACAGCATAATAATGTAGTTATCTTACACCTTGAATGATAATATATTGTAATGAAAGCTGGCACCTTGTTACCAGAAATAAATTTAATGTAGTGAATCATCAGGCTTGCAGACCCACAAAGGTTTGCAAAGTTGTCTGTGAGTGATTGTTAAGGGATTATGGTTTTTTATAGCTCTGCATTTAATAGGGACAGATTAAATAGTGTAAATGCATATCTCAGACGTTTCAAAACGTCTGATTTATTTTAACAAGAAGTTACTGAATGTGATGGCAGTAGTTATTTCAGATAGATTCGGAAGATGGTGACTCAAAGGCAGCGATTGAAGTTCCGCAGTGATGCGTATATATTGAAGGGCTAGTGTATCACATATCTCCACAAATCAGCATTCGTTAGTGCTGGAGTGAATCAAATGGGAGAAGTTCTGGAGTTATAAAGTTAGAAGAGAGATCTGATAAGAAAAAAAATATATATATACATTTCAAAATCAGAAATAGGGAAAACCAAATGAATGACTAGGCACCGTTCAAAAAAGGAAAGCTTTGAATTATCAAATTCATTCCCAGTTACAATTATGTAAAATAGAGGATTTATAATGGGGTGAGGGTGAATTATTTGTTTTCATTTAAGAACTGACAGCAGAAAGTTCTGTTTTCTTGTCTTTACCATAGACCACTAATTTTGGTTTTTGTCTGTTAATTGGCTGTTAAAAGACTCAGAAATGTCATTATTGTTTTTACTGAAACAACAAGTAACCTCTTGACTTTGTTCTGTAACTTATTGCATGGGTTAAATATGTTGCATCGCAAGTAGTTAGTTGGATTACTTTTTATTACTTAAATATTTAAATGGCAGTTTCAAATTTAGTTATTGATAAAACAGCTCTTCTTGCACAGTGGCTTTCTGTTTCTTTAGCTCTTTGTACGTGAGCCACCAACTTGATTGAACCAGTGTGGAGATTCTTATTTCAGTCTATCCTGTTTTCAAAATTAATGGAATTAGATTTGATATTTGACCTTTTTTTTTTTTTTTTTTTGCCATTTCTGATTCAGTTTTGCTTGTTATCATGTGTGTACAACTATAGAAGTCACACCTCTGGTTTAAAGTCTTATTACTACAGCCTCCTATATTTTTAGTCGCTGCAACTAAGGAAGTCCTACATGAAAAGAATGCAGTGGGTGCAACTGGGAGAGAACCTAAGCCACTTTGTGCTTGAGAGGTGTGTCACTCCAGGACTGTGCCACAGACTGTATTGCCTGGAATGCCTGGTTTTGTTTACCCTGCATCTTCCAGCTTTTGTATTAAATAAAACACGCTTCCCAAACTAAGAACACTTTATTATGTGAACAATCCTTTCCATTTAGTGTAGTTAAACTAACTGAGGATCAAATAAGTGGAAAAGTATTATATGGTCATATGCTGAAAAATTACAAAAATAATATCCTTTTGAATATTTGCTAATTAAGCTGTACACACTGAATGGATAAGTATGTATATCATGGCCATTTCTGTGTTTACAAAGAGTTAGGCTCAATATTCGTGTATCTTTGAACTAAATGAGCATACTCATTATAATAGAATATCTTTGCATCCCCCACTGCACCAGCATCTTAGGTTATACAATGATAAAATGCAAAATTGATTGTCAAAATACCAGAAAAGTGATCTTCTGCTATGACTTGAGAGACTTGATGTAGTAATCAATTAAACATCCAGAGTAACAGAAATGACAGCTTAAATTATCCTGTCTGAAAAATGAACATGACATAAAACCCCCTGGAGTAGCACTACACAGAATTGAGTTTGGTTTCTTTTAATCAAAAGAGATCAGAAAGATAATATAAATGAATAAATAAAAGTAAGATGTGAGATTAATTTTTTGAAACAATAATCACATTTGAGCCTATGTGTGTGTATAGATACATTTATATGTATATGTATGTATAAACATATCACAAAAACTCTTTATACTCTAGCAAAGAGATGGGCAAGAATAATTCATCTGTTTAAAAAAAAATGCAGTGAATGCAAACAGTAATTTTGTGATTTGTTAACTTACTGCCTTGGAATGCAGTGCTGCAGAAGTATGAATGTTACTATTAATTTTCTTCTTCTGACCAGCACTGCACAGAAAACGGAGAAATACTAGGTAGAAGCCAAGAGTATTTGGTTGAAGCCATCATTTAACTGGACCTGTTAGGTTAGCAGTTAAGAATCCAGTATTTGATGTAGAAGCCCTATGAGATAAATGGCTGCGATGTAGTGTAAGGACCATTAGGACTGTATATTTGTAATTCCTTACAGGTTAAAATCTAAGCCGTGCGGTTTCATTTTTTTGTGTCTGTTACATGCGTATTCCACTTTCTTTTCAGCTAGTGTTTCTACAATGCAGGAACATACATACACTTTGTAATATGTGGGGTCATAACATTCATAGTCAACATGGATTTGATGAGTAGAGCTCTGAATCAAAGTGATTTTCCAGTGACAGTACCTTTATCATTTTTTAGGTATCTGTGAAGTACTTAATTTCCTTTTTATTCTGCTACTCGTCAGACAGAAAAAATTAAACAACTCATCTTCCTTATTCCTGTCCAGAAGACAAGTGTCATGTAGAATGAAGATTAAAAAAAATAACTAGGTTTCTTTGCTTGTAGGTAATTGCACTGGCAAATCCTTTCAGAAACTCAGATCGTTTGCTCCTGGGCATCCTCTCTGCCCAACATGCAAGCTCTTCCATGTTCCTGATGTGAACTTACCGTTATCCTGATGAACCTGGTGTAAATTGGCTGAAAGGGCCAGATCCTGTCTAAGTGGTTACCTGTTCTCTTGTAAATACAGTTTGCAGTCACCATTTCTAAAACACCTGCTGTAGTGTTAGGGGAAGGAGTGATGGTGATAAAGCAGATCACTTGATCTGTGGTAGTTCAAAAAAAAAAAGGTGGAGGAAGCTAAAATCAATGACTAAGAAATAAAACTGTTCCGATTCTTGTCACGTTAACATTATTTATGATCTTATCGTACGTTGCTTCATTTCCTAGAGTGAACTGTAGCTTAGTTTTGTGATCTGAAATTCCATTGAATTCAGGTTGTTCCTTTTTAGTTGCTTTTCCTTCTGACTTACGGGATTGAATTGTGAATGAGGTGCTGACTGTTTCAGGCCATTCTTCCCCACTAAAACATTTCTACTTTGGACATCTGAAGTCCCTTTTCAATAGTAACCAGCCTGGCTGATAGTGCTATGGTATAATGTGAATTCTGTCTTTTTTTTAATGAGTAAATAGCAGTATTATTAAAAACAAGTGCAGTCTACCCAGTAATTTTCCTAGCCTCAGAGGAGAAAAAGAAAACACTCGATTGTCACAGCAGGGGAGGTAGACTGAAGAATGAAGATACAGCCCCCCGTTACAGATGAAGAAAATGTTTGAATGATTTGGTTCCTCAGTTACTTTTTTATTTGAATAACCACATTAATTACTATTTTATTGCTTTTAATAAAACCCAAACATCATGTTTTGAACATATATAACTCAGTATATTTGTGCTCTAAATTGTTAAGCGCAAAACAATGGTTTATCATAGTCTGCAAAGTGGAAAAAAAATTAACAAAAAAAAAAGAATAGGCATTCTCAGATGAATAGTAGGTCTGTTTTAAATATCATCTTTGAATGTCATTATGCATTTGGTAGTTTTTTTATTAAATGTTACTTTAAAGAACTAACACCAGATTTTACAAATATTTAAAGAAAAGCTAAGTTTTTCTAATAAGTTTGGCATTATTGCCTTGAAATCATTTGAACGTGGTCTTTATTAGCCCTTCATTTCACTGCTAAATTTTTGACAATATTTTTATTTTGGAGGAATTATTTTGTTACTTCATTAAGTACTCATCCATCTCAGTGTTGCTCAACTGCTTTCCTGTTTGCTAAACTCCTGAGGGAAAACAATAATGAAGGACTTAAGCGTTCTAAAAAGTGAACAAATATATTAAATGATATTCTTTAGTAGAGGCATACCATTAGACATGCTGTTTAACCTCCAGATATTTTTAAAATCTAGTAAAGTAGATTCCCCAATAGGTGACAGCCTTATATGCTTCACTGATCTTGACATCTTGACATCTGTCTGTACATCTATCTTTAGACTCTATCTAAATTTGTAGATAATTTCTTGCTATTTCCATACAAGTATTACAGAAAACTTGATGATCTGATTAGTTCCATTATGTCTTCTTAAAAGAGTAACCTGAATCATTTTCAGAGAATTACGAGTCTTGGGCAATACCCTCTTCCTTCCCCAGTAAAACAAGGAAGAAAAGCTCATCATGTAATCCATTCTGTATCCCTGCCATTTTTTTTCTCAATATCCTTTAGCTGTTGGTTAGTTTTAATGATTTACATTTGAAAAATTTGATTTTTTTTTTATACTTGACCCACGGAACAAAATTTAGAAGATACCAATTTTGTCTGCGTTTTGTGACGTCTGGTAGCTTGGTAGGTTACAAGGACTCAAATTAATGCCCACCCCCCATTTCTGCACCATGAATTTAGTAGTTTAAGTTGTGTTAGCCTGCTGCAGCCAGGCAGCATCGTGTTAGCTCAAAACCAGACAGATTTTAGTGTTGTCTTTACCAGATGGCAGCTAAAGTTTTTTTTTATGTTTATTTTTTTTAACCATAAGAGACATCTGGACATACCGTTGTTGGAACGTGTATGAGATACAGGAGTGAATGGAAAGATCTTGGTAGGTGAATTTGTGTGGGATGTTGTGCGGGTGGAGGGAACAAGATACTACACTGGAAGTGACATCTGAAAAGCAGGCTGCAGATGTAGGGAAACCTTACCTCTTTAGTTCTCTTGTTCACTGAGCTACTTATTCTGATATTTTTTCCATGCTGTAATATTGGTTGTTGGGCTTGAGATGTCATTACAGTGATCCAGTTTTCAGAGAAAGGGCACTCATCTTCTAAAAAAATATATATATATTAAAAATATCTCCAGGTAGCTCCTGAAAAAGAGACACTTTAATTACTAATTACTGCTCATCAATTTTCAGTAGCATTTTTGGAATACAGTTCTGAAACATAGCATATACATCATATTCAAAAAGATGCACAAGTTTGAAAAAGTAAAACCACTTATAGTTCCCCTCAAAATCTTCCTCACTGTTTTTGAAGTGACTAGAGTTTTCTGATTTTATTGTATGCGTTTTCTTGAGGAAAAACTTAACAGATTTCAGTGGTGGTATTTCAAATAACACTGTTAAAATTCTTATGCTCTTGCAAACTATTTTGGTTAGTTTTGCAAAAATGTGCATATTTCTCTGGTGTTTGTGCAGTTCAGCATGTGCATCATGTTGAGCTATTTTCTGTCCTTCCTCCCTTTCTGACATTGTTGAAGCTTGTTCATGTGCTTATACACTGTGATTTATGTCATGAGAGGGGTTCCTGCAGTTGTCGCTGCTCAAGCGGAAGAGCTCAGTTGTGCAAAAGACTGAAACCCTGTTTAGTGTTGTTTAGTTTCTAAGGCATTTCCGCCTTTAAAGGTAAAAATATATTTTTGTGGGTGCAGAATGAAACCAGGGTGGGCAATCTCCATTACATATTTGTTGCACAAGGCCATTGCTACGAGAGTAACACTGTATTAAGGGTTTCTGCTCTAGAAGAAACTCAGTCTGTTACAAGTGCAGGTATTCCCTGGTGCAGGTATCCAGGTAACCATCCTTTCAGATCTGCAGGGGCACCGGTGGGTGGCAGTGAGCTTGTTTCTTCGTCTGATGAGCAAAATAGTCCCTGGCTGCAGTTACAATAAATCCAAAGATAAACATTTAACAAATCCCTCTCAGCCTTTTAACAAGAATTAATACTTTTTATCTCAGGTTTACCATCGCGGTTGCATAATATAACCCCCCTCTGTTAAATTATATTTTATATTAAACGTTTTGAAAAAATGAGGCTAGTGAGAGAGTGAGACAGCACAGCTATTTCTGGGTTTTCATTATAGAATTACGAAGATGAGTTTCTTGGAAGCATCTTTCAAAAAATGATTTTCAGTGACAGATTGCAAACTTGCTTTCCTTCTTCTTATTTGTTATGCATTTTTAGTTTCCAAACCAATCCATCAATACACAGATAAAACTGAAATAATGATTCAGAAGATGCCTTGTAGTATGCCTAGCTTATTGCAGAAATTTATTAGTCATTACCAAATAGAATGCATAAATATCATAGTTCAGCCAGAGATATGCAGCTGTTTAGGTCTTAAGAGCAGACTTTATGCTTTCTAATGTTAATAGTGCTTTTCAGAAGGTCCTTAGAGGTAGATGAGTTGTGTATTTATTTCATTATACTTTGGAGAACAGTTTCCAGTATTTCAGATATGCTTTAAAAATATACGAGAAGAACAATTTGTTTAAAACAAAACAACACAGCAACAGAAGCCATCACAGTAAATTAGCACCCAGATGATGTTGATGTTATTGTTGTCATGGGGATTCTTTGATTAAGAAGTGAAGAAGCATGGTTGTGCACTCAGCCATTCCTGAAACTGATCGTCTTTGGCTTACCCATATGTACCTTTTACAAGCCATAGCATCCCTTTTGAAGTATTGTACTGAGCAACATAATTTTGAATAAAAACTTCAAGTAGTTTCCAAGTTCAGGAAATTGTTTCCTTTTAAATTTTGAACCTTTGAACTGATGAGCAGCAGGAAAGACAGCATATTAAGCTGCTTTTCCAGATTGTATTGCTGGTGGAGAGCACCTTCTTTCTTGAAATTAATCGTAGAATCATTAAGGTTGGAAAAGACCTCCAAGATCATCTGGTCCAACCATCCCCCTACCACCAGTGTCACCCACGAAACCATGTCCCTAAGCACCACGTCCAACCTTTCCTTGAACACCCCCAGGGACGGCGACTCCACCACCTCCCTGGGCAACCCATCCCAGTGTCTGACTGCTCTTTCAGAGAAGAAATGTCTCCTCATTTCCAGCCTGAACCTCCCCTGGCGCAACTTGAGGCCATTCCCTCTAGTCCTATCACTAGTTACCTGTGAGAAGAGGCCGACCCCCAACTCCCCACACCTTCCTTTCAGGTAGCTGTAGAGAGCAATGAGATCTCCCCTGAGCCTCCTCTTCTCCAGACACAACACCCCCAGTTCCCTCAGCCGCTCCTCACAGGACTTGTGCTCCGGGCCCTTCACCAGCTTCATAGCCCTTTTCTGGGCACGCTCCAGGACCTCGATGTCCTTCTTGTAGTGAGGGACCCAAAACTGAACACAGCACTCCAGGTGTGGCCTCACCAGAGCTGAGTACAGGGGGACTATCACCTCCCTGCTCCTGCTGGTTACACTATTCCTGACACAAGCCAGGATGCCATTGGCCTTCTTGGCCACCTGAGCACACTGCCAACTCACGTTCAAGCGAGCATCAATCAGCACCCCCAGATCCTGTTGTATATTTCCTGATATTTGTGGTCTACACCTATACCAGATTATACAAGCCCAGGAGAGAAGCTTGGTGGTGGCCAGGGGCAGTGGGCACCAAGGGGCAGGCAGGAGGCTCCCTCTGAGCACCAGGCAGCACTTGTGTGCTGGGCGGGCGGCTGAGCACTGGCCCAGGCTGCCCAGAGAGGCTGTGGGGTCTCCTCCTGGCAGAGCGGCACAAGGCGCCTGGACGGGGTCCTGGGCACCCTGCACTGGGGGGCCCTGCTGGAGCAGGGGGTGGAGCAGATGGCCTCCAGAGGTCCTTTCCAGCCTCAGCCACACTGTGATTCCGTGGTACTGGAAGCCTGTTAATTCAGCAAACCTTCATCCATAGCATGCATGTCTCAATGCAAGTCAACAAGATTCTATGGATACTGAAAATATTTTGAAACCATATGAACAGAACGTGTATTTTCCTCTGGCTAGTAAAACTCAGTCATAAAGTCTTCACAGACATACAATATGCAGAATCCAACCAACTTGGCAAATAAGATGTTTGTTAAAGCATATTCTGGCTGTATCCCTAAAGTGCGTTTAGACGAAATAGCGCTTTGTTCACAATATTGGACTGGTTGCTGGAGACTCAGGATTTCTATTCAAGCAGGTTGGAGCAGATTTTTGACTGTGACCTGTCTAGAGAAGAATGTTAGTACAAAATTTGTCCTTCATACAACTTTTATGGGATGAAGAGAGGGGAATTTTGTATTGCCCGTTGAAGTATGATGTTCTGAATTAACCAATAAAATCAATTCACATGCTGATTGCTTTTGGAAGGAATTAGTGATTCAGTAGAAGGGAAACAATCTCAGGACTACTGCTTGTTTGATGGGGTTATTCCAGGTTCCTCAGATACTGATTATGAAGCTTGATACTAAAAATGTCAGGGAAGGGAACTTGATCTGGAGATGTGTACTGTACAAGTACAGTACACAATGTGAGTGCGTTTTTTCTGTAATTTGTGCTTTAATCCAGATTAGGTGCAGGAATTAATACTGTCTTAATAATGATGTTGTGATTTAAAAGCTTATAGTATGGCTAATTTTGCCAGTAGTTGTTTATACATCTATACTGTGCATGAGAGGCAACTAAATTAGTGAGTCTTATAATTTAGTGTTATCTTTTTCTTCTCAGATAGGTCTCTGATTCTGCCACATGCCTTGTACCATGCATCAATTCTGTTACACTGAACTGTTTTTTGTTTCTGTCTTACATTTTTCCTTTTGTCCTTTACGCTTTTTTTTTATGTAAGTAATTCTTATTTTTGTTCTGGTTGGTTTTGTGTGTGTGTGTGTGTTCTGGCATCTTTTCATTATTCTTTCTTGTTTCTTCCTTCTTTCTCTCTGTTCCAGTCTTTGACATCTATTATATTCATCAGAAATTTACGTCTTAGATGAAAGTTTCATCATACATACAAAGCATCACATGAAAGGTTCATCTGTAGGAGTTCATAGTAGATATACTGGAAAGAAATTTCATTCCATTTCATTTCATTTCATTAGTGCTCGTGTCGAAAATAAGGTTAAAACGTAACAGGAATGCAAAGGAAAACTCTTCAGTTGCTCTTGACATTGCCTGTGCCTACACATGTCCCATTATTATTTGGCTAAACTTCTGCAAATTGAAAATAGACAAGAAAACATTAAATTTCAGAATCTTTTACTGGGCAGTAAATATGAATACTAGTTATGAAGTGTAGTTAATTTACTTGAGTGAATGTCATTTACTGCAAGGAAGTCACACAAAATTACCAGTACCAGAGTTCAGTTTTACATTTTGGCTATACATTAGGCACTTAATTAAACATACATATATAAACAACTCATGAAATGAACTACAGAAAATTCCCATCCCAAAGGCTCCAAAGAATTCACAAGTGAAAGTCTAAGTTTTTATTCTCTTCTTATAGAAGACTGTGTTCGGTCAGGGAACATAATTCTAAATCTTCTTAATTTTATAACATTTTAAAACATATGATTATATATAGCATTGTTTTATTTTATCTCCCACATCTGGTTTCAACAGACATGTTCTCGCCAGACTAAAGTAATGTACTGGTGATGGAATGACACTGGTATATAAGCAGAATAATCCAAAGAAATATATAACTTTTTGTTTCTTAACATTTTAATATGATTGTAAACGTGTACAACCACCTCAGTGCTCTGTATTCTGTATAAATAGCTATCCCAGAATTGTTAGATGATGTTAAAATACCAGAAAATACAGTATACATCAAAAAAAAGAGGTGCTACATTTTGATGTATTCCCAGTATGTCTGCAATATTTTGATTTTTTTTCTGTTGATACAAGACATCAGAACTGATTTTTTTTTCTCTCTCCAGCCTGTGTGACAGTTACAAGATAAAAGTCCAGCTCATGAATATAAAGCACTGTTAAGACAATCATCTGTCACTCTTCATGATCACTACTTATGTGTATCTTATTGATTCTTATGAAAATCTGGAAAGTTTTGCAAAGTATCTGCAGATTCTTTTTCAGCAGGATTTCATGAGAAATGTAATGTTTATTTCTCTTCCAACATTGTTTTCTGTTTTCGAAAAGTGTGCAGTTCGTGCAGCCACAGAAGGCAGAATCCTTGTGCTGGAAGGTTTGGAGAAGGCTGAGCGGAACGTCTTGCCTGTGTTAAACAATTTGTTGGAGAATAGGGAAATGCAGCTTGAAGACGGTCGCTTTCTCATGTCTGCAGAACGCTATGACAAACTTCTGCAGGTAGGGAAATGTCATTTGGATTTTCCATTTTTTGTTTTCCTATTCTTTCCTATGCTGTTACGAAGGGGATAGTAGTTACAAGCCAAACGCATGAAATCAGACCCGGTGTGTATGTGGGATGTTATATGGGATGAGATCGGAAGGGTGAAAGCTATGTGAGTAGTCAAATATTCCTTTACGAGTTGCAATTAAAAGATTGTTCTAATCTGTATCCCCTCTGTCCACATGAAAAGCAGTCATCTGTGTTAATACTGTGTGAAGAATGTATGTTTCTTAAATGCAAAAGCCACTGGGAGTAAACAAAATATAGTTGTAAAAAGAGATTGCAGTTGAAAGCGTCCCCATGAAGTTCAGATAATGCTTCAACATTGCAATAATCTTGTTGCTAAGCTTTTAAAATGTTAGAATAACAAAAAGAGAGGTCAATATGGGCAACACTATAATTCTCAGTGCTGTCTCACCTTTAATTTAGTAAAGTATGCATGAACAGCCAATCCAAATTATAGGGAATAGTTAGCAAATTTTCTTTTGATAGGATTTTAGTGTCTGCTGCTGTTGCTACTTCAGCCATTTTCATTTTCTTCAGGCTTTGAGTCCCACTGCTTAACTTTGAGTGGATACTTTTCAGGCTTTTGGGGGACCTCAGCACATTTCATCAGAAAGTTTCCACCAGTACGCTGTATCTTACTTTCTGTGTGCTGTAGTTTCCAGTCACGTGCCTGTTGGTCTGCTGTAACAGTCTGATCTCTTCTCACTCATGTTTCTATCTATCATACATAACTGTGGTTAAGTATACGATTCAGACCCAAGTGAAATAAAAAGCCATTTGCAATAAGCCGTCTCATTGATCCTGATTACATGAACTAGCCTACGATGCTGTTAGTACTGTAGGAGATTTCTGAAAATATACTGATATTTCTTATATGTCTCATCTCTGGTCACAAGTCTGATCTGTGCCTTTTCCAAAAACAATTTAAAGTATTTATTCAGTAGATAAAATTGTTGGAAGCATTATTATTGAATTTGAAAGTGGGCTTTTAAAATGTGATCAAGACTGAAAATGAGAATTCAAATTCAGACAGGATTTGTTTGCAGTTATGCAAAACATCTTCCTCTTTTCTTTTTTCCTTTTTAACACTTTTCTAATGATAAAATGTTTCAAAATGAGTGCCTCAGGCATACTGCTAATGGATGAATTAAATAAATCTCTTGCTATAATACTAAATCTAATATTGTTGTTTTGTTGTTTGGGGAATATGATATTATATAAGCTAATGTTCATTTTCTCTTCTCCTGTGTGAATAATTACTAAATAACTAGATCTGCAGGAAGTTTCAAGGAAGACTTGACTGTGATGCAGAAAGGCTAAAGAGTGCATTTTTTGTATGCATTAAATCTTTTATAGGACAACAACTGAAATAAACAACATCAAATTCTTGTGAAGGAGCCTAGTAATAGTTCTGGTTTTGTTATTGCTTACATTAAAGCGTATTTTGTAAATGCAACCTTTTTATGCAAATTATAGTCTTTTTTTTTTCTTGAGGGGGATATGGTAATGTACTTCTAGTGTATCAGAATAAAATAACTGTTGTCATCTGTTGGTTTTCTGTTGTTTTGTGAAAGCAAGGTTGTAACAGTGCTTCTGAACTTTGACTATCTGTGGGGTCCATGATCAAAGTGCTATCGGCCTGAAAGCTGCACCTAATCAAACATTCTGTCTACGTTTGTCTTGGAGAACCCTGCTTTTATGATCCACAAATCCGAATAGTTCAATGCTTTCAAGACCCTCTGAATGAAAGATGAGAACAATACCACATTCAGCTTGAAGGACCAGGACTGTTAGTTCATTTGCAGCTTGATCTTGAGGAGTATTTAATGATGTATTTTTTTCTTCCTGTTGCTTTATTTTAATTTAGGAACATACAAAATCAGAGTTAGATGCATGGAAGATTGTTCGGGTTAGTGAAGATTTTCGAGTAATAGCGTTGGGTCTGCCAGTACCTAAATATTCTGGTAACCCTTTGGATCCTCCCCTTCGCTCTAGATTTCAAGCTAGAGATGTTTATCATCTGCCCTTCAAGGTAAGTGTCCTAGCAGAAAAGTTGGATTATCTGTACTGAGTAGAGCTAATATTTTGATGTTATTTTACTTAGCTCACCTCTGAAAAGAATCCCTAAATAATAAATTTATCTTAAATGGCATTTTTCATACCGCTACCTAATAAATTCCTGAAAAGCAGGCTTTGAGTTGCCAAGGAATGCTGCGGCAGAAAAATAACTTCCATGAAACAATATAACCCTAAAAGAAAGATTTAATAATATTTCTTTTCATTTGTAAAATTTATTCTGTGCCCAGGAATGAGTAGACTGTTGATGTCTAAATTAGAGAAAAAATAGAAAATGTCTCATACATCATCAGCTGTGACCCACAGTATGACCCCAAAATGAATTTACCGTATGATCTTATGTTCTATTTTCAGGACCATCTTCAGCTATTGTATTCAATTGGATCAAACATTTCTGCAGAGAGGTAATTTTTCATAATTAAAAAAAAAAAATCAAAATTAATGAAGAAATGTGGTGTCCTTTCAGGATTCCTTGCTATTTTTGTAACCTCTGTCACTACTTAGAGACCAGAACTGAACAAGTTTTTAATATGTGTGGGTGTATGTTCAAACAGCTTTGTATATGCAGCCTTCATATAATGAATTCTTAATGCTTTAGAACTTCAATCACACATTACTTATTTGTGCTCAGAGATAGTTTCAGCTTCTTATACCGATCTTATACTGTATTTAACTTTTTAGGCATTAGTATTTTAAATATAGATGGCATGTATAAAACTGTAATTATTTTTTCCTTTGCAGAATTTCTCAGCTCCTGTCTTTTGCTACAACTCTCTGTTCTCAAGAATCTTCTACATTGGGACTTCCAGATTTTCCTTTAGATAGCTTATCGGCTGCAGTGCAGATTTTGGTATGTGCATACACATGTGCTGTGAAACTGAATGAGTTTAAGATTTCTCAGAATTAGAACTGGATTGTTCATGTTGTTGGAAGAAGATTAACAAGAACATTTAAAACAAAAACCAAACCAAAACAAAAGAAAACTATGGTTTGTGGGATAATACTTCAAGCAAGTATGTAGCATAATACTGAAAGACAAAGTATGGCATAACACAAGATTTTTGAAGTGATGGAGTACATCTGAGTGTTCAAAATAATGTTTTTATTCTGCTTGATCAACTAATGTGACTTCAGGAGCATTTACAGTGTATCTGATGACAGTGAGGTTGTCATCTAGGCCCCCCTTTTAGTCAGTGGAGGGGAATAGGCACTTTCAGGTTTTGCTTTTTCTGATTTACTAGTATGGGTGTAAATCATACTGACTCCATTACAAGTACACCGACTACCCTCCTTTAAGACCTAAAAGGACCAACTAGTTCCAATGTGAGTACACCTGTGTCTGAGACAGTTCAGTTGTGTGAGATAATCCCATGTTAGGTCTTCAGGTTAGCTGGTGGATTTAGACTAAACATAGCCATAGGGTTTATTTGAAGATGCACACTGTGCATACTTGAAGATACAATACTTCCTGACAGCTACACTCCATAGGGAAGTATAACGACTGTACACTTCCCAGCTTCATGGTGGCAGATGCGTTGGGTCAGGCCTAAAGCTATGGCAGTCCATCTGCTTTCCCTGACAGCTTGTTGTCCCTTGGTCTTTGTAATTACTTGGTAAAAAGTTATAGTGAAAAAAGGTGACTCCTGAGGGAAGTCAGAGAGATGAGATCTGATGAAGAGAGAGAAGGACAGGTACACTTTTGTTTGCAGGAAGATGTGGTCAGCCCAGGAAGGTGAAATACCAGGACAGCTTCTCAAACCTTCTCTCCAAGGTGCAAGCGTATGTTGTATCTTCTGTGCAATCATCTTACCTGTGGTACTGCTGAGTGGCAGTTTACTTCTACATCTTTCATTGGATTGTACACATTAAAAGCTGTCAGTTGCTTGTATTACTGCTGTGCTCAGTACCCTCAGCTGTGATCTAGAAAGACAATGTGCCTGGTACTTACAGACCTAATTTTTGTCTGAATTAGTGATATTACATCAAATAGTATGAAGTGATTAAGATTCAAGTTTAGAGAAGCAAAACAGTATTTGGAGGGCTTTTGGAAAGAAATACATGATGTATTTTAAAATAAATTGCAACTTTTTATTCTTTGAGCCCTGTAGTGAAAAATTATTTTTAAATGAATGCCAGATGGCTTTCAGAGTAATGGAAAGAAAATGAGCCGTAAGCTATTATCTAAACTATGGAATGAAGGAAGCATTTTATTTTACATTAGAGAATGTAAAATGTTATCATTGTATGACAGAGTCGTTTTTGGATAGACCAGAGCTGTTTCTTTTAGAATTAGTTTTAATCACTCAGTTTTCTAAGCCAACTGTTCTCACTGATTCTAGCTAGAGTGTTTTTCCATCACACACCAGGT
This sequence comes from Cygnus atratus, assembly GCF_013377495.2. Taxonomy (NCBI): domain Eukaryota; kingdom Metazoa; phylum Chordata; class Aves; order Anseriformes; family Anatidae; genus Cygnus; species Cygnus atratus. Next base: position 176,854,330 of record NC_066362.1, on the reverse strand, counting down.
CACTGTCATCCTCCACTTTTAGCTAGGTTGACTTAACCATATAGCGGTGTGGAATGAATACATTGTAAAGATTGTCTCCTGTTACGGATTCATGTAGTCCAAAAATGTGTTTCGTAAGTTGAAAACTCCTGCCTACTGAAAGGGAGATTTTTTTTATAGGGTGCTGTTCTGAAGAGGCTAATTTTGGATGTGCCACTGTAATTATTATTAATTTGAGATAATGTGGACAAATTATATGCTATGTTTTATATCTATATAAAGCGCTTTAAAAATGCAATAATGGGCTCTGTGATCCTTCAGGCAGCACATTTACTACAATGCCCTTAAATCGTTTATTTTTACTGATGCTTTTTTAATATGGAACATTATAAATAGTATTACTGATTGTAAGTATGAATTGAATTATACATTTCATAAAATATGCATCTCCTTATTTCATTTCTGAGCAACTCTTCTCCTCTTTAGTTGGATGTTTGTGTAATCCAAGTTTGTAATTGAAAATTGGTTGATTTTGAGTTATAATACTTATTTCAGTCCACTGGCTAACTGTTTTACCACTAGTGTTGCCCACAGTTAGTCCTTAACAATTTCCAAGTCTTCTGTAAAACAAGCAATCGGGCATTACTTCAGGATTTTTGAAACCTTTTTCTACTGTGAAAGGATTTGTGTGTATGTTTCTTGACTATTCATAAAAGTACTTCCATTTCTTTATTACTGTGGCAAAGTAACTGGAATCTTTGTCTAGTTCAGTTAACAACTGACAGAAGAATTGCTACTTATAATTAGCAAGGAGGTGTGAAACATTGTTTCCGATTTTCCATGCGAGCATACTTCATAACTCACTTCAAAGCAAACCAAATCTTGATCATTTTTGTTCAGAATTTTCTCGGAATTGATTTGTTAAGCAGAATCTGTACAATATAATTGAATTAGAATTCAATACTAGAAATTCCTGTGAATGAGTAGATCATTACTGTAATACAGATTTCTTGTCATACAGAATCTTTTCTAGTGATACTATGAAGCTCAGTTACATGTGGTGGGATTTGTTTCTCCTAATCTGAAATGACTTTACATATCTGAGCTAGTCACTGTAGCGTCCATTTATGAACAGGAGAGAAAGTAACTTTTAGGTCATAATTTATCTACCCTATTTTAGACATTTACGTTATAATGAATTGAACACGCACAATGCCTGTGTTGACATTTGAGCAACTACAGGATGTGGTGGTCATTTGTTTATTGCCCCTAGATTTTTTTTTTTAAGTTTAGCACTATATTGGATTTTGAGGTTAATAGCTGATAAAGAACAAGCCAATCTTTTTTTTTTTTTGTTTGTATTTTTAATTTGAATTAGGATTCCTTTCCTATGATGTCCGTCCAGCATGTTATTGAGCGGCTTTACCCCTATAATGTTTTCCTTGGAAAGGAAGGCAGGACTGCAGTCAAAGATGCACTAAAAGTAAGTATTGCATATTGTAATTCCAGGGAATGATGGATTATGACAGTCGTTCTCCTGACTAATGCTACTTCATTAGTTCAGTTTGAAAAACCAAAACAAAAATGAACAAAAAACACTTAAGTAATCTAAATGGTTACATTATTGCTGATGCTAAACCACTATTAAAAAACAAAAACAAACAAAAACTTCGTAAGCTCATAGATTCCATTATAGTGATAGGTGAAATCTCAATGTTGTATAGAATATTTAGACCTCAGTTAAAGACTACATAAAACCTGTTATTACAGAAGTGCTTGTTTAATTTGAAAGTAGCTACTTATATGGTTAAGGTAGTCAAATGCTTAAAAAATGCCTTTTGCCTGTGACCTTTATGAGGAGATAATAAAATAAAAAAAGAGATCACGTGACACAATGCATTTCGTATAGCATGGTTAAAGATTATATTGTCTGGTTTTAGCCTGTATTAGCCTTTTATTGCTTGTTTTTGATCAGAACTGTTGTGTTGTTTTGGCCATGTTTGATAATAATAGCTTATCAAATGTAATTATGCTGGGTTTTTCTACTCATCCTTTCAAAACTTTAGCACAGTGTTAGTTGTCTTTCATTTTTGAATGCATTGTAAGCAGTTATTGCAAATTAACATTTGCAGCCTAGAGCATCTTACCCAGTTCTTTCAGTCATGAAAAATTGAAGTTATTTGTACCTGCATATTTAGAAATGCTTGACTTACTAGTCTTAGTAGCTGTTTTTCCTGAAACCATGCCTATGTGTCAGGGAAATGATTGTAGTCTCTCCCTGCTGCTACTTCCTGAATACTGCCTTTTGGCATAGGAACTTAGCTATGTGTTCCCTTTGTAGCCAGGATGATTTGCTTGTTTTCATGAGTTTTGAGATGGACAGTCCTTACATTTGAAGGAGATCCTGCTAGTTTTCGCCGGCCTTCAGAGCCATTCCCTGTGGGATCATACCTGCCACGTCCCTGAATAAACCAGTCTCGTTTCCTGAAATGCAGGATCTGCTCCTTGTTTGTGATTAGCAGAGCCACCTGTGCATCACTGTGCATGGCCAGTGCAGCACTTGTGTTAAGAAGCTATTCCAGACAACTTTCAGAAATCTAGACTGATTGTGTCATGCGGTGTTGCCCGTTCAGCACATATCAGGGTAAATGAAATTGCCTGCAAGAACCGGGATCTGGATGGAAATGCAGATTTCTGTCTGTTAACAAAGAAGTAACAGTCGCTCCTGTTCTTAATATGCCTTTATTTTACATCTTTAGTGTTTTTTATTTCCCCTATCGATTATACATAGTGTATGTCTTAATATTCTGTACCATCAACTTCCTTCATTTTCCATCACTGTTAATGAATTTGGTGTTGCATGTGGTTTTGCTTCCAATGTAAGGCAGGTGGATTTGACTAGTAAGATCTTCTTCAGTGACTGTATACTGTTAAATACCTCCTTATCATTTGAATATTTCTGTGTTAATTTTCATTTTTTGGATATTCTTCCTCATCATTAGTTTTACAAGCTTGCTCCTTTATGTCACCACGTACGTATAATCTTGTTTGGAATATTATTCTATTTGCACACAACAAATAGCGCTAAGCAAAGAATCTTAAAAAATGCAGAAAATAGCTGGTTGTACTGAGGAACTCCTGTTTATAATGATATTTCAGCAGTAGCAGTGCCAGAACTGTATTAAACATGAATAAGAAAAGATTTTTTCCATCCCACAAGAAATGTAAGAGAGAGGAGTCTGGCAGAAGCAAGGTGATTTATTATTTTGCCCTCCTACAGATTTCCAAAAAGCATCCAGCTAATGTTTGCCACTGAAAACTTTTTTTCTGTGTAACAGGATACAGTTAGGGAATATTAATCTTAGCTAGGAAGGATTGAGAGTCGAAAAATGGTATACTTGAAATGTATTTGCAGTTGATAAGTTGATTTGTGAGGACTGAATCACTGTTTAACATTAGCTAATGTTTAAAGAAAACAAAAACAAATTTCATATAGTAAAATGTAAAGTTTAGACATCTGAGTTGGAGACAGACATGGGGAAGTAGTGATCTTCCTGATAATGAATCTTATTTTCAGGATATAGCCTGTTTCAGTCAGCAGCCAGAGCTGAGAAGTGAGGTAGATGGCAGTTAGGCTGAACAGCTAGTTTTGGCAGCTGTTAGTACCTGCGTATATTTCTGGAAGATTTTATGTCCACCACAAACTGTCTTCCCAACCATAATCTTCAGTTTAGGTAAATCTTTTCCATATATGCCTTCTTGTTCACTGGGACTACACCACGTCCTGGGTATTTCTCATAATTCTTACTCTTGATTGTCAATTAATATGAACTATTGACTTACACCTTCCCCGCGATTAAAATTAATTTGTTACAGCATTATTCTTGGAAGCATAAAGATGCTTTGAAATGCAAATCTCTTTGTTGAGTGGATCTAGATGGAGTTAAACTTGTCTGAGGTTTAATTCAGTCTATCTGTCTGCCAACTTTATCATATAATATAAATGTGGCTCCTTGGGTCAAACTAGTTCGCATTGAATAAAGTGCTCCTTGATTGCACACTAATCCAGCATCAGCAGCAATCATGAGAGCTGCTGATTCATTGCTGGTCATTTGTACAAGGACTGTAGTTGGCAACATTTGTTATTCATTAGATTATCAGTTTGTGATAAACAGGACAAACGTACCAAAACAGACTTGAGAATGATGTGCCTTTGGGTAACCATATATGAAGTCACTACATTTGGGAAACTGTATTAATTTCTATTCTGATTCTTAAAGAAGATTTTAAATATAGGAGCTCTTGCAAAGGAAAGCATGACTTGATTTGAATTCTGGCCTTTAAAACGTTATTTTATACTTGCATGAAATACTGGCATGACAAATTATTTTGACTGACAGATAAACATTTGAAATATAATTCCAAGAAATAAGTCAAAAAATTTATTTAACCTAAGCTTTTCCTTTAGAAGATTTAGATGTTGATAAATCACTGATTTCAAGGAAAACAACCTACAGTGAAGCATTCCCGAAGAATAAGCTTAAGTACATATGATGTCTCTCACAATCATGAAGTTTTCTTCCCTAGGTACTGTTATTGATAGGCATTTATAAAATTGGTCATCTATATGTGGGTTGAGTTTGGTGGCTCACAAGAGGCTGCAGCTGTTCTGTATTAATTTCCTCATTGTTCAATAAGCTTTCAATATTTTACTTCAGATTCATCAGAGATTTGGGTTTTGCCTTTTTAATTTTCACATGCCTTTTGCAGGCTTGCTTTTTTACAGTATTGGAAACATCCACTGTTTTATTTTATTTTTTAAAAACTTCTAATGAAGAGAATCCTCCTATTAGATTTCAGAAACAACACATAGATTGGATTTAGCATCTGATAGATGGGATCTATCTATCCGATAGAAGGGATCTAGCAGCAGATCCCTTTTAGCTTACTGTCCAAATGTTTAACTGTGCTCTAAGAACCTTCTAGAATTTTTCTTCATGGTTTCATGTAGTGATTAATTTTGCATTTAGTGTCTTGATCTTATATCAGATATGAGCTTGTTTATTCCCTTTGACTCTTTTTTTCGTTTTCTCTTTTCCTTTTTTTTTGTTTGCACACCCTCTTTAATGTTGCCTGACCTCTTCCTCTAAATCTGTTTCCCTGCTTCACAGTAGGGAACCTCTTCAAACTACAGAGGTTGTCTCGCACACAGAGTGGACTAATAGTTCAGAAACTTTGAATTGTTTTCCTTGTTCTGCTCAGTCTAAGATCTTTCTGTTGCAAATTGTGGTCTAAGGGAGGATTTGTTTCTGTTCTATCCCTCTACGTGACACCCCCACCCCCCCCGCCCCCCGAGCCATTTATAATCTTTGGGTTTTTGCATTAATGAATGCTCTTGGTGCCAGTACATACCATTGCAGTGGAATCTCTCCTTCAGACTTTCCCCATCTATTCTGTGTTATGCTTGCAGTTCATAGTTTGCTTCTTGTAAAACGGTTCAGACTTCTTGTTCCTTGAAAAAATCTCTTTCCCTCCTGTGCAAAGAATCTTCAGCAAAGATCAGTTGCTTCTGGATGCCTTCACATCTCTTTTTGAACAGCTTAGCTGTCCTGTGGGTTCAACTGAGTGGCTATCTGCAAATATGTCTCATTTAAACTCTCTGTTCCTTTGACCATCTGGATCACCGGAGTATTCTTTGCAGTTTCCCTTCTGAGACGGTACTGATCATTAGATGCTTCCAAGAGTTCAGAACTCCTCTTATTCCTTGTTTTGATTTTCATAGTATGCCTATTCTCTTATGTTTCTAGGCATGCAGAATGTGGCCTGATGGTTATGGACTGCCAAACCTCTTCTCTTGTTTTAGGTAGCTAGTTTTTCCTTTTTTTTTCCTTCTTTCCTCTTGAGTCTGAGGCAATGCAGCTGCCCATTTCTGATTCTCCAAGTAAGCGTATCCCAAACTTACTGATACTGAATGCACTCAATAGTTGTCCTTCCAAGCCACAAACATTTTTTCCTTTGCAACTATCAACTTGGATTTTATATAGAGGAAGTCATTTCCGGCTCAGGCAAACTCGATGTGTTGTTCATCCATTCCACACCACTTTCTGATTCCATATCTAACTATTGTAATTCTAAAAGTAGAACTACATTAGAGGTCTGTTGTGTTCTGAAAGCCACAAAGAGTTTTCTTGTTTGCTTCTCCTCTCCAGGTGTAAATGTGGTAATTTATTTAATTACTAAATTATCCAGTTCAGTAGCATCTCTCTGCTAAAACGTGATGATTCAAATCTGTCGCACAAATTCAGTAAAGATCTGCAGGGGTTGGCAGTTATCTATCAATTTTCGACCCTGTTTTGGGGTCTGAAAGATGAGCTGTAGGACCCTCAACAACATTAATAAATAAATAAAATCACCTTTAGAATTTTAGACTCCCAAGACCTTTATGTGCCAGACCTGCTACTGCTGTCTCCAGATCATCACTGATTGATACAGAGGCTGCTGATACAGATAACCTTACTGCTTGCTCAGTTTTCTTCTTCTGTTGGTATCTGAGTAGGGGATTTTAGTGTATAGTTTGTGATTTTATGTACAAGCAGATTTGACCCTATCCAAAATGCCATTAACTTACCAAGAATATTAAAATTTACTAATGAACGTGAGAGTGAGAACATTTGTAGTTCATTTCACAGAATCATAGTTTGAGCGTTTCTTAGAATCACAGTTTGAGTTACTACTATGATTCAGGCATTCCTGTTTGCTGCTGCTGTATAAATATTTAATGGTATCTGAAGCTGTTAACATTAAAAATACAATTTGGGGCAGTCTTTTGCTAAAGTACATTTACCTTAAATTCAAGTTTAAACTTGAAATTTATATAGGCTTTTGCTTCAGAGGGGGAATTTACAAAGTGATGAAGAGCCAAAGTGTTTGTATGGATGCATTTCAGTATTCTTTCTAAACTTTAATAGGCAGTGCTGTGAATCCTAGTAGTAATAAAACCACATACTTTTAAAGAATTATTTCACATTAGTAACTTCTGTTTAATTTTTCTTCTAAGGAGTTGGACTAATACTTCTTTTTCTTCTGTTGATTCAGCTTTCAGTCTGTTGAATAAAAAGGCACTGTGACTTCAGTAATTTTAGTGGGGTATTTTGATGCTTAAGTCTCCCTTATAATGACTTCTGCTTCGCAACAAAATAGACTTTTTATAGGATTTTTTAAATGGTTATCATGCTTTCTCTATACAGCACAATAAAGTACAATGCTCAAAAGGAGATTGGGAAGACAAAAGTCCATTTCTTTATCTTTGTTATACCAAGAACATGCTGTGAAGGCTTAATTTGTACAGGTTATCCTCAGTTTTCACCATGTGATAAGGCTGCGGGGCTACGTAAATGTAATGTTTGATGGTTATTTTTATTGGCAGCCAGATACTGAAATCTGCAGTTGGTTATAATGGCCTGCAAAGGTAGGTGTTCTATTACTGCGTTTGCTAAAGTCTATCATCCATTTCTCTTATAATTTAAGTCTGAATAAGACTGCAAAGTCGCCATATGTCATTTTAAATTTACATCTGTCATTACAGTCAGAATAAGTAGATGATAGGTCTTTTTGGTTTGGTTTTAAATGAATATGTAAAATATATAGGCTGTCAAGAAAGTGAACACAGGTACATGAAGTAAAGTGAAGTTTAAGTAAATGGATTTAGGACGTCACAGGAAATTAATCTTGAGTATGTTTCTGATCCTAACAGTTTTAAAAAAGAAAATTGTATTTAATAATTAATTCCTCCAAACCCCTAATTTTACAGCGTTTTGAGCTTCAAGACTCAAAAAGCCATTTGCGCCCAAGAAGGATTACAAAAGTAGAAAGTGTACCAGGAAACAAACCCTTCAAGGCTGATGTAACTGTCCAGATCGGTGAAAAGGAAGTGACATTCCAGGTAAGAATTTATATATTCATAAAACTCTATTCTGTTATCATAAACTTACTCAAGAATTTAACACTTACACTTGATAGTGAAACTCATTTGCATTGAATATTTAATTTTTGGTAGTGTAACATTTTATATGTGCCCTCGTGTCCAAGAAGGCCAATGGTATCCTTGGGGTGCATTAGAAAAAGTATTGCCAACCAGACAAGAGAAGTTATCCTCCCACTCTGTTCAGCCCTGGTGAGGCCACACCTGGAGTACTGTGTCCAGTTCTGGGCTCCCCAGTCCAAGAGGGACATGGAGCCACAGGAGAGTGTCCAGCTGAGGGCTATGGAGATGATTAGTGGTCTGGAGCATCTCTCTTATGAGGAAAGGCTGAGAGAGCTGGGCCTGTTTAGCCTGGAGAAGAGAAGACTGAGAAGGGATCTTATCGATGTATATAAATGTCTGAAGAGATGGTGTCAAGACTATGGGGTTGGAGTGGTGCCCAGTGTTAGGATGAGAAGCAATGGGCACAAACTCATACACAGGAAGTTCCATCTGAATATGAGGAAAAACTTACTTACTGTGAGGGTGATGGAGCACTGGAACAGGTTGCCCAGAGAGGTTGTGGAGTTTCCTTTTCTTGAGATATTCAAAACTTGCCTGGAAATGATGCTGTGCAGCATGCTCTAGATGACCCAGCTTGAGCAGGTGGGTTAGACTAGATGATCTCCAGAGGTCCCTTCCAACCTCAACCATTCTCTGATTTTATGATTTATTAGAAGAGCATGTAGATAAGCAATAAGATTATGGATAAGAAATATTTTATTTTTATATAAATGAATCACATGCAGGAAAGTACAAGCTTAAGTATATCATGATAAAACAAGTGCTGAAAAATGAATGAAAGGAAAATCTCTAATGCAATAAAAAAAGCAAGAAATTTAGAATAATAGAGTACTTGTGATGCTCTTGGTGCTGCTTTCGTTTTTTTCTTTAATAAAACAATAGTCTGTCTTTGTCTGTACTTCAAATAAAATCTAATGAGTGCTTGGTAATGTTCTGACACAGGATGTTGGGAAAATGGAACAAAAGTAATCACATCAAATATGATTAGTTTGAGTTTCTTCCAAAGAAGTTTATGACCCGCTAGGTGGTGAAATGAGGTTCTATTCAGGAAACAGACACTGATCTAAAAACTTGAATTTAATGTTGAATCTGGAGGCTAGAGAGTCTCTAAAGAAGGTGAATTAGTGGGAGTTAGAAAGAGATTGTTTTAACATTGGTGAGGAATATCTTTAGAGAGTTTGTACCATGACAATGGAAAGGGGAAGAGCAGCAAAGAGGAATTTGTCAGAAAAAATAGAATCTGTAGGGATCTGATTGGACTTTTTTCTGAGGGGAAGATTTTTGCTTTCATCTGACATGTAGATGATGCCTTCTGAAAATATGTCTGCACAGTGTCTCCTTGGGAACAGGAGGACATTAGGAGTTTGAAGATGAAACAGTTCCCAGTAGAACAAGAGGCAGAGTGAGTGTCTTAATGTGGAAGGTAATTGAATATTTTTACTCTCCAAAGGTCTGTAGCCCCTTCAGATTTTTGCAATACAAATTGTTCCTTCCCATTTGTTTTTCTCTGACAAGCAATAAACACTAGTGATTTTAATATTTTGTCTCCAGGACAAGCAGCCTGAAGTTCTTTGCACACCCCAATGCCATAATCGAATTGGTTCATGTTTTCTTTTCTTTTCTTTTTTTTTTTTTGTTTTCCATTAAGAATGGGAGTAGGAGATGTAGAGGAAGTTGTTTATTACAACTTATACAACATTATTTTTTTTCAGCAAAAGCTTTAGGTTTGATAATGACCATCATCTGCAAAATATTACAGTATTTTTGGGGAAGTGTAACTCAGTCCACACAAAGCCTAGAGCTATCACAATATATCTTATTTAGCATTTTGTTTTGTTTTGTTTTGTTTTCCTTATAGGTTCCAGCTGGGACTGGGATGTTAAAACGGCATTCTCAATCAGATGCTTTCGTAAGGACTTCCAGCCATGATCAGCTGTTGGCAGAAATGATGCAATCCCACATGGTTAAAGATATGTGTTTAATTGGAGGAAAAGTAAGAATTTAATTTTCTTTTTCCCTCCTTTCTCCATGTTCCTTACAATGTAATCTTTTTTTTTTTTTTTTTTTTTTTTTAACTCTTTAGGGCTGTGGCAAAACAGTTATCGCTAAGGAGTTTGCTGATATACTAGGATACAGCATAGAACCTATCATGCTGTATCAGGTAAGTAAACTATTGGCTGGTGATCATGCTGTAAATATGATCCAAAATATAACACACAGGCAGATTCTCTGTGTAATGTCATCTTCACATACAGCTGCAGCTTTTAAAATCACTGATAATCACCCATACACATTAAAAAATAAAAGAGGATAGAAAAGACTTCAAAGATAGCAAAGTTTTATGATCATCTTAGAGCATTTTTTTAGTTCGTTAGAATGCTCATCTAAAATAATCCCATCTTATTGTAGACCTAAACAGAGGGGGGGGATACTATTAATACATACATATATTAATACATATAATACATATTAATTCAACGTTATTACATATAGATTAGCCCCGATACTGTTTTACTTTCATTTTTTTGACTTCATTGGGAATACGAAAGAAAGATAGGTAACTTAAATGATTCTCCTTACGTTTTGTTTATTTATCGCAGTGATCTTTCTCTTAGCCACAAAGAACTGACGTTTCGTTTTGTGAATGTCATAAAGAAAACTTTGTCTTCTGTGTCTTCTTTTCAGATCTTTTTTTTCTCTTTTTGAAGTATGTTTCCTGCCTTTAGACAAGAGTGATGACCTCTTGTAATTCATGCATATTGAAATTCTCTAGGATACCTATACTTTTTTCCTTTTTTTCCTTAGACTTTAATTTTATAATGTATCACCATGATTACCACTAATTTTTATTGTTACAGAAGACAGCTTCTTTACTGTATTGAGAATATAAAAAGTTTTAAATCCTTCTCAGGAATTTTTTTAAGTTATTTTTCATATTCTGGAGGCTTAATCTTCAATTTTTTTATTAGTTTCTTCTACTGTCCATATCCTCTTACATGTTTATTTTTTTCTGATGCATATCACATGGAATTTTAAACAATATTGTAATTTCTGTGCCTTTCCTTTCTTTCTACATTTCTGTTTAGCCTGATGATTACAGTTGTGGTGGGACTGCACTGCAGTAGAGAAAATGGTGTTTACAAGTGATATATACATATTACATTGAATTAATATTAATGCTGCTCATTATTTATCAGCGCTATAGCAAACAAACAGTAATCTTAAAGCTCTTAGCATATCTGTTCCTAATTTTTTTTATGTTGTGAAAGGGGCCTTAGTATATATGTAGCTTTAAAAATGAATTTTGGAGAGACATCTCATTTTTCATGAGACACACAGGCAGTTGACTTAGTTGCCTTAGAATGGCAGTTATGGGATAAAATGATGAGGAAGAAGAACTGGAGAAATCCTAAGGGCCTCCATGGGCTTTGAAGATGGTGACGAGGAACTAACTTATCATTGTAGCTGAGTTGGAGGAAGAAATTTACAGTAGTTGAAGAGGTAATGGCAGAGTGAACGTTTTTACTGAGTAAAATTTAAAAGTTCAGTATCTGCAAAGATAGAAAAAGCAGTAATGGTTCTAGAAAGGTTGGGCATACAGATTGAGGGAATTCAGGTTTTTGGTGCTGTCAGATGTCTCAAGAGTATGATAAATGGGGAGTGGTGGGCCACTGCTATACATTTAGTGGGTTTTATTTTTATTTTTTTCCCTTGGTTTCATCCAGACAATACGTCAGACTGTCTCACAGCACCAGAGTTTTATGGAAACCCTGAAGTCTGTCCTGCTTAACAGTGATCTCCTGTAGGCAGTGGTCACTTGGTACTTGTTTGGAGAGTATTGTTCAGTCTTAGATCTTGATGAACTATAACTTCGTGACATAAATAGAAAAAAAATATGAGATTGAAAAATGGAGTGACTGAACTTGCTTTTTACAGTAGGGATCATACATGTAAGGTTTTCTTCATAACCTCGAGGAATGAAACTGCTCTTAAATAAAATGTGAAGTCAAGGGCATTCCATGACCTTGTGAGCCAAAATGCACCAAATATGACTGCAAAGCAGTCAAAAGTCATAATAGGCAATGCTGTAGGGTAACACTAGTGTGAGATGTAACGCAATACATTGGTCTCTTTCTTCCCCTTCCTTTGCTTATTTAATTTTTTCCTGGGCAGCATGGAGACCTTCAAAGGAGGAAACAGCAGCTGATTTGGATTTACAGTGGCATGTGGGGAGAGAAGAGACGCTGACAAAAATGGGTGGTGACACTGAAGGGTTGAAACAGACAAAAAAAATAGAAGAGAGAGATATTAATTGTGATGAAAGAAGAAAAAGTCCATTTTATGTTTTCTTGAACTGGTGAGAAGCTCTCCAGATAGGATCCCAATGCTTTTCCTTCCCCAAGAATGCCTTTAGCTTATAAAAGTGCAGACTCAGAAATTGTCTGCATAAATGGAGCTCTTTTCTTATGCTTTAACCTGGCCAGTTGTGAGCAGATTTGGGATCCAATGCTACACAGCCCATCAGTGCAAGGTTGTGTTCATGGTAATATATTTGGCTTCCCAGCAGCACCTGTTACCCTGTGTACAGTTGTATGTTAAGACAGGTGCATAGCTTCTGGGTGAGAACTGTGTCATACTTCTCCCTGCACTTGTCCACATAAACACATTTGTAAATCATCTCAGCAAAATAACTTTTGCATATTGAGAAACCCACTTAAGGACAAGCACACCCTAACCCTTGTTTTTTGTACACGGTGTGGTATTGGGTACTCACCAGTAAAATTAGGCAATTATTTGGTCCTACAAGCTTAAAAATATGGCCACTATTTTTCAACAGCCTGCCTTTAATTAGTATGGCTTCACTGAATAGGAGCAGAAGACTTCCTTTTTGGAGATGCATGATAGGAGGAGCTGATAATGAAATTGGTTACTCGCTAAACATCTTTCCTTCAGAGGATCTGTAATTCCTACTGAAATAAACTCTAGGTCAAGGATTTGAAGCACTTCCCACTGAAGTGAACCTTTCCTTTGGTTTCACCAGGATTTGATCAAATTAAAAGGGAAGAGGGTTTTCATAGAGAGGCTTTATGGTGATACGGAACGTCGTTGCTAAGGTGAAAGAAAATAAGTATTTGTGAGCTCAATGTTCAGTATAAATTCATGTGTAGACATGTCTACAGAAGGTCCAAATGTGCGTCCATACGTATATCTATTTCCTACGTACAGTATCTTAGAAAATCTCAAAAGATTTTACAGGAAGCAGTGTGTAAAAAACAATTGATTGCAGCTGGGCTATGCATCTTCTGTTATATTCTAAGAATGCATTTGTTTTTGTACATGTCAGTGGCTTCGTACAGCAAAGTAGTAGCATAGGTTAATGACAGGAGCAATGTTAAATATTAGTTCATACAGTAACTGACAATGAAGGCTATGAGAAGTTTTATGTAACAGATTTCTTTGTTTTGCTTCAAACAACATCTTTCTGATTCTTTTGAGAGCGATCATATTGTGCTAAATACAGTTCTAAAGTGAAGGAGGCTTTTATTCGTGCTATAGTTCATGTTAATTTTCCAATAATTTCTATAGACACAAAAAATTTAGCAGGCACTTAGCTTTGGGTTGAAGAAACAGTAATTAATTTCTTAAAGAAATGAATTTTTCAAAGTTGTATATATAATGTTTACTTTTATTTTTATTGTTTGATTCATCCTTTACATCCAAAGTTGATTTAAGGGCTTGAATAGTGTGAAAAGCCTTAGGTCTTTATATTGATTTCACAGAAAAATCTCTACAGCTTTTATGTTGTGAGGTTAGAATAGAATGTATCTAAACCAAGGATTCCTGAATGTTTTGAGCACATAGATCATCCCTAACAGTTGTCTCACCAAACAATTCCTGTCTAATTCGTGATCTCTGACATCCTTATACAGATTTCTCATTACATACAATCCTACGTAGGCAAATTCCTGCCAAAGAAACTCATCCCGATTAGGAAGGATTTGTTTTTAAGTTCTCCTAGTGCAGTTAAGGAACAGCAAATGAGAAGCAGCAGCCAGCTAGTTTCGTGTACTGCAGCTAGGAAACTTTTGTTTTAAATTGTTTAAAATAAAACATTTTACTTTTATTTTTGTCTCTCCTAATTTTTAGGGGGAAAAAAAGGCAATATTCAAAGTGATGTTACAACGATTTTCCATCAACTTGTTCTTCCTTTCTCTCTTCCACAGCAAAAGCAATCTTTTAAGCACATCACTTGTGTTTGTGTACTGTGATGTTTTTGTTTCTAGGATTTCTTTTTTTCTTTTTTTTTTGTATGACCTCATAATTTTGCTTTACAAATTCTTTCCAATTTTTTATTTGAGAAATATTAACAAAATGTGAGTCCAAATTGGCATGAAAAGCAGGAAACAGAGCTTTTTCACCTCGTAATTGCCAAGAACATGATTAGCACAGAGAACCATGAAAAATGGCTAAATGGGAGGCTTGGATTGCTATAGCTGCAAAAGGGAGGAAAGCAGTTACCCTGCTTGTTTTCTCTCCTGAACTTCCTTTTTTCCTGGTATATGAGGTATTGTAGAAAGTAACCAGTGCAATATAGCATATGCTGAGTTACAATGACTGTTACAAATGAAAATAAAAATTTTGTTTCATAAGGCAGTGTAATTTTGCAATTGCTTTGCTTAAGTGGTGGTGGTGGAGGAGTAGGGTTGGGTGAGGAAGTGATTCATACCTTTCTGTCATCTCCCCTCCAAAGGGAAGAATTTCTAGTGTTAGAATATTATTTTTTTTATATCTCGTAATATTATAATATTATGTATTAAAAATTGATTTAGAGTAAATAAATAGAAGCAGTAAATCTTTGCCATTAAAAACGCATTTGATCTTGGAGGTCTTTTCCAACCTTAATGATTCTATGAAAACAAACCCCTTACAGAGCTTGGGCAAATGTTAAGTTAATGATGCTTCATTTCAGTGCATCACTAAAGTGAACAGAATGCATCCATTTAAATAAAGATATAAATATTCATTTTATTTCAAAAAATATTTTGCAGCAAAATACACTTACGAGTTTATCTTGAGAAAACTAATGCGTGGTTCTCAAGCTGCTGGAATTACAGATAGACAACATTGTATACAGCATATTAGGCTCCTGATAATTCACATTGGATGCTGTTTCATGCCTATAGAGGTGAATTGTCAGAAGGTGTGTTAGTTGAATATTCAGTTATACAGCACTTACTAACTACAGAGTGCACGCTTCTGATACAAGTCCTAAAAATACTTACTTTTTTTCTCTGGCTTTCATTAAAAGTGGGTTTAG
Organism: Cygnus atratus; assembly: GCF_013377495.2. Classification (NCBI taxonomy): domain Eukaryota; kingdom Metazoa; phylum Chordata; class Aves; order Anseriformes; family Anatidae; genus Cygnus; species Cygnus atratus. Next base: position 176,838,989 of record NC_066362.1, on the reverse strand, counting down.
TCTAAGTCACTAACGGAACAGTAGAATGAACAAACAGTGCATTAAAAAACAGAAGTACAATAATAAAAACACTGTCTGTTTTTGTGCATCTAAATGTGAGGCTCTAAATTATACAAATGTAGAAGCACTGAAGGAATCAGACTTTGTCCTGTTATTTTAAGGCTTTTAAGGAAATGCAGAAAGAGGAAATGATTCAGGCCATATGATGTAATGTATTCTATTTTTATTCTTCAGAGGGTTTATAGTTGTGAAAAGGACATATGCAAAAGCTACAGCTACAATAGCAAATATTTTTCTCATCTGATTTTACGTTAAGTTCTGTTCACAGCACAGACTGAGGAAGGAATTTCAACTTTCAGGCCACAAAATTGCTATTACATCCTTGTTGCTGTAGTGCATACCTGTTGTAATGGAACATTCAAAATATTTGTACTGGAGGCTATACTAGATTTTGTCTTTGGTTGCAATTTATTCCCCAAGTCTTATTTTGTGATGCTCTACATACTTTTGGTATTTTGTTTGCTACTGGCTCCTTTCTTATCCTGTCCTTTCTTCTCTGACGCTTCTGCTGTATTTTTTTTTTCCAAGAGGTGGAATGTCATGCTCTTTTGTGTTATGATGTTACTTTAGGATTAATGATGAAGTCTTTGCTCCTTCAGGTGATTTCTTCCATATAAAATGAATGACTCCTGTCCTGTTTGCTCCAGGTGTAACTTGCTGCCCCCTTCTGTACACAAAATTGTACAAGTTCTCATGAGCTCCCATTATATTTAAGGCAAAAAAAAACACCACACCACAAAACCAAAATAAAATAAAAAAGGCTTTTGTTCTAGTTTCAGAGAGGTCAATGAGGTGATACTGGCAAGTCTAGAACTTTCAAAGACTATTTAACATAACACGTGTGTGTATGTGTGTATGTTCGTGTGCGTGTGTGCATGTTTCTAATACTCTTTTGAAAAGTAATTGAAGATTTCCTGCTAATCTTCTTTGGGTATATTCTCAGGAAAAGCAGAACGTAGTTTTATAGGGAGAAAGCAGGTACTTGTAGAAGAATGCAATACAACATAAATATATTCTTCTGATGAATTGACAGGACATGACAGCCAGAGATTTGCTACAGCAGAGGTATACTCTTCCTAATGGGGACACTGCTTGGAGACCATCGCCACTTGTTACTGCTGCCCTGGAAGGAAAGCTTGTTATTCTTGATGGCATTCATCGAATTAACCCTGGCACTCTAGCTGTACTTCAAAGGTCAGGATATGAGCATGGATAAGTTGCGTGCACGTGATCTGCTTACTGAACGCATGCGTATTGAGAAATTAAGTTTCTTCTGGTGAATATGAGTTTGTAACTTCAAGAGTACTGTAAAAGTCAAGATGAGCAAGTTTGATAGAATATGTAACATTCAGTTTTAACATACATGAAAGCAGAAGCGATTCTTTCATGTTCTTTAGAAGTCCAATAACGTAGGAAATTTCAGCTCTCTGTAAATACAGCGTAGAAGTCTGAATTGAAGAATGATTTTACTCCACACTTATCATATCTAAAAATTAGTAATATTTGCACAATGATTTGAAAATGCAAGATGTCAGAAAATTTTTAAAATGCTTTGAATGCATTATGCTGCTAAATAAAATACAATCATTAGTTACATGTAAAAGCATTCTTTATTTTGATTGAAAAGAACTCCTTCTAAATATTATTTCACAATTCAGTAAAAAAATAAACTTCCCAGAAGCAGAAGTAGTAATATCAGATACTATGTTAATAATAATCTGTAACATCAGGTCAAATATTTCTTGTACTTTGTTTACCTGAGTTGTGTAATGCCATTCATAAACTTAAAGGACATAATTAGCTTTAAAAGCAGGTTGTAGCAAAAACATTTTATGAATTCATTTATTGTATATATACAGAGGAGAGTAGGCAGAAGAGAGAATTATGGTAGCCTGTTCTTTCTCTTTTTAAATCAGTTTGTCTTTGCCTTCTGATTTTTCTTCGAACACATGCATGTGCTGTATTTACATACATACAATCAACTTATGCATTAAAAAAAAAAAGCTGTCTATGTACATTACTCATTAAAATCAGCTGAAATATGTTGCTTCAGGAAACAAACCAGAAGTATATTACTTGATATCAGTATGACTAAATGACTGTTTAATGCCACTTAATCCAAAAGGTTTTTTTTTTTATTTTCATTTTCTCATTATTTTCTACTTAAACCAGGTTTACTAACTGACTTTGCACTGAAACTGTCTACTTATGCAAATTACTTTATCTTCACACCTGGATGCATCTTAAACTGCTATAACTTCTTTTTTACAATGAACTGTGTTAACTGAGGTAGCTTTTTTATATAAAAAAATATTAGTTGAAATAAGTATTATAGAAGGAAATCAAAGGCTAGATAAAGCTTATTTTTTATTTTCAAACAGACTAATACATGACAGAGAACTGACCCTCTATGATGGCACCAGATTATTAAGGGAAGACAGGTATCAGAACTTAAAAGAAGAATTACAGATCACTGATGAGAAACTACAGGAAAGGTAAAGTGTTGGCTATGACTATAGAATGTAAACAGTTTTTCATCCTGTAGAGCACTTAATCTCCTTTATTTTATTACAAAAACGTCTTGCAAAATGCTTCCCTCTTAAACTGATACCTTTTAATTGCTAAGAGGGCATACTTTAAACGTCAGTTTCCTCATGAGGGTTTGTTGGTTGTGTTTTTTTTTTTTGGATGAGAAGATTATATCCTGTTTAGAGTGCTCAAACTGAAAGAAAATCATTAAATATCCTTTAACAGAAGAGGTTAGAAATTGAAGAGAAATGTTAAGTACATAAAAATACAGATGTAAAAGAATATCATTCTTAATTTTGGAACATTTTATTAACAGCACCTGAAAATAAAGCTAAACTGAAATTAAATGTAGCTTTTCGTTTTCTTCATTAACTAGAAAGCTGGTATTTAATTTACAACTAATATGGAGCAGGAAATCCTAAGGATGGGTTGGGACCCATTATGCTTATTCTTTTTGTTTCTTCACTTCCACTTGTCTGCTAGAAACATTCCACAGATAGAAAAGGTCTCTCTGATTGCCACTCTTGATACATAGTCAAACACTGATGACAAATTGCAGTTACTGGGAAAGATACTGTAGAGTGTACTCCAAGACAAATACAATCTAATATTCAAGCATATATGAAATAAGCAGTATATAAGAAGCTAAACATACTGTTTTTCTTAAATGGCTCAAATCTCTGAAAAAAACATTTGAAGTGTCAGATGACTGTGCTCACGTTTACACTGTAAGATGTGTGTGCTCCCAAACTTTCAAGAGACATTCTCAGTTCTGGTAGGGATGCACTCGTGATGTGCAACCTCTTCATATGTACCACCCCCTGTTTCTCTTAATTGTCATGCTAAGTACAATTTTTTTTTCTTTGATCTTCTTTGTAGTCTACCCTTTAGAAAAGTTGTTTTTCTTTTATTGCCTAGTAGTTTTGCTGTTTCTGTTTCCCCTTTGATCTAAAATACTGCACTGTTGAGTTTTGTGTTTTTGTTTTTTTTTTTTTAAAAGAACTTAATTTTAAATTTAAAGTCTTCTTAAGCATTTATTTGTTTATTTATTGGAAGATATGATGTAATCTAAGCCTATTTGTTCCTACTTGTATACAGGCTGCTGCAGCCATACACCTAGCTAGATGGGCATTTCCTGCATTTGTTTTATGAGTAAAGAACTATATATCAGGGAAGTGTTCATAAGGATTTTAAGCCCAGACTTTGAAAAGAGAAGCAAAAAAATCTCTAAGGATCCATCTTGGCATTTCATCCTTACTTTGCGTTCAACTTTGTACTTCAATATAGATCTACTGAAATACTGTGCACAGCTTTTTGCTACTTTGGGAGCCCCAAGAGTCCTTTTTGGTGTTCCTCAGTAGAGTGTCCCTCTTGCCTTTTAGACCACAATGCATTGCTTTTACCTAGCCACTTTAATATTTTGCAACAGATTGCTTATTGTGAATTAGTAAGAACTAAATGACCTGTTTGACTGACCATGAACTTTCATTCTAAAAGGGGAGTGACTTGTCTTCACTCAACTGAAGACAAGTTAAAGTTGTGCAAAAATCTTGTCTGCTTCTTTGGGTTTGGCTGTGGTCTTCTTCAGCATCAGCGGACCACTCGTCTGTATGAGTGCTGTTCTGTTCAGCCCTCGAGGAATTGAAGGTGTTTCAGGACCTGATCCTTTACCTAATGTTTTTGGTCTGTTAATGTATTCTGAAAACATCACTACCTTTCACTTGCTCCGGGCCATGATGTCAGGAGTTGTTCTTCGATTCCAGTACTGCATGCCTCCCTGCTATTCCTCCTTTTCAGCAGCAGTTACCTGTCACTGGAAGCTCCAGTACCTTCCAGTGTCACAGAATGGCTGTGCAAAATGAGGTGTTCTTCCCAGACACCTTCTGATCAAATGTTATCTGGGTTCTGACAGCTGATTTAATCACAGTGCAAGAAAACAGGAAGGTGCAAACCATCCGTCATTCGCCTGCAAAAGATTGCCTTGTGGAAATAGTGTATAGAATACATTGTTCCTTGAATTTATGAGCAAATTGCCTGGGCAGTTTCTTCCAAGTCATGACGGGGAGTTGCTTTCCACACTGATGAGAAATACGGTGTATTTTGCTGTGTAATAATGGCTTCAACTGTCTTTCTGATGCTACAGTTACACAGAGAGAGTTTTATTTATCCAGATTTTCTGAAGTGGACTAAAGTAATTTCAGTACAATTGCTCTTTCCAAGGCCTGCAGAATATACATTGTCATTCCTGTTTCTGCTGGGACTTAATTTGGGTTGTTTTGCTGAGTGGCACGTGAAAACTTCTGTTACTCTTCCAATAAGGATTTTCCTGTGGAAAGTGGTTTCAACTTTATTTGAACCAGAATTCTTTTTTTTTCCTCCTAAATCTTGCTCATTCTGTTCTCAGACTTCAGTTCTCATTTATATATTGGAAATCAATATATGTTTTAAGTTTGGCACATAGAATACATATTTTAGAGTTAACAAATATTTTTTTCTTTTGTCATTAACATTTTAATTATCTACCTTATCCCACATGTTAAGGTAGCTCTTCTGAGAAACAATGGAAGAGCAAAACACATACTGAGGGGGTACATCAGTGATTTAGTGAAAGTGCATTGACAGAATTTTAAGTCTCTGGACAGTCAAGCAGGGCCTAAATGAAGTAGCTAAAAATAATCATAAATGGAGGAGATGAAAGAATAAGATAAAAAGGAGTATTTCTGAAGGACCAGGATTTGAAAAAGGCAAATGCCTCCTTAGGAGATCATTAGATTAGGGGAGGGCAGGATTTGGGGAAAAGCACTGGCTGGGGATTGGAAGGTGGCTGTGATAGAGAACTGATACCTTACTGTTATCTTTAAGAGAAATAGAGGACATGAGGTACACATTCCTTTTTTCCTTTTTTTATTTTTTTTTATTTTTTTATTTGATTAGAATCATCATTACTGTGCGTGAGACAGTATGGTGTGGGGTTTCTCTCTTCTGGACTACTTGCAGTTATTCATAAAATACAGGAAATACAAAAAAACTAACTGTTCCTGTGTGTTGCCTCAATTAAAAACTCACAAATGAGGTGGCCAGATTGTAAGTTACATATATACAAATATATCTTTCATAATGGAAAAAAAACAGCTGACGATGCTTTTTAGATTTTAATAGAAAGTCAGTTTTCAAATTCCATTCATAAAATACTATTTCCTGATAGATAAAAGGAGTACTGTTCTTAACCAAGGAGATAAAACTTCTGTAAACATTTTTTAGTCTGTGTTTATAAGAGGATTTGAAACACCTGAAGATTTTTCTGGTAAAAAATTGAGATGTTAATGGAGAAGTTCTAGGTTCTAGAACCTAGAAGTTCTTGCTGCCCTTTTCAGTACAGCAAGATATATTTTTTACTAAGCTTTCAAGTCCCTATATGAAAATGATAGTGAAAATAATACAAATATTTTTCACAGTTCTACTTCCTTTAATTTTTAGTTTTTCAACAGTAATAATACTCATAGATTTTGCAGTATTCTCCTTTTTATTCTACTACTACATATATCACTTAATGATAAATCAAGAGGTTCTTTTATTTTTTAAATAAAGGGATGGTATTTCAGATCGCAATATGGCCAAAGGAAATTACAAGCCTCTGTATATAGAATGTGAACAGTATTATACTAAAGAATGTGAAAGTGTTTCAACAATGGCAGTGTTATTAGCAATGTCAGACAAAGGGGAAATTATTACTTGCTGTTCAGATTTATTTTCACATTTTGCTGGTTTTAATACCATTTTTCATAAATCAAATTTCTGACAACTTCATTTAAAAGTATGGCTACGTCTCTAAGAGCTAATAAAATAGATTCTTATTTTTAATTATTTTAATTATTGACTTTGAGTTACATGTTCACAGTTCATTTCATTACATTTCCGTATCTGTCACATCCACTAGTATTTTCCTGAGAAGGGCTTCAGACTGGTGGGTCAATAGCTCTAGCAGGAATGACAAGGGAAACTTGAGTATTTTTGTTTATAATTTAGGGAGAAGAGGGAAAAAAAAAAGCTGCCCCTAAGAAAATGACAAATGGTCTAGATTATCTTAGAGGTCCTTTCCAACCTAAATGATTCTATGATAGAAGGAAATTACAGCTGTTGATTACTTGTTAGTTGAATTATTGTATAAGAAAAAATTCATTCATCCAGTGTGCATATCCAAGATTTCTGCATAGATCTTCTTATGTAATGAATAATTACTTATTTGAGACAGATGCTGTAGAGTTAGTATATATGGCTTTTACAAGACGAGCAGTGAGGTGCTGGTTTGTCTTATGAGGCGGTCTTTTAACCTGTTTGGGTGGATAATCCTCCACCCATACCCCCAGCACACACAAAGATGATAAGGCTTTGGTGTGGTGGGCAGAAAGCCATCTATCACAAGAAAATCTAGAAATATGTATATAATAAGAATTGTTCAGAAGCTCATAACATATGTCTAGTTTTAATGCCCTGCGGGCAGTGTATTATTTTCCATGTGATTAAGTTGAAAGGCAACATATATAGTAGATGAGACAAATATAAAATGTGGCAGAAAGTGAATTTTGCAAGCAATGAATGTTCTTAACTGCTTACATTTTCTAGCTTTTACTTTGTTTTTTTTTCTGTTTTTTTTTTTTTTTTTTTTTTCAGCTTAGTGGATTTCCAGATAAAGTAATGTCTTAAATTTAGAATATTGTGAAACTGAAGAAAAATAGCAAGGAAAAAATGATAGCTCATTTGTGATCCTAGCATTATTACAACTCCTAACTCATAATATTGTTTTTATTTTGAAAGAATGTGAAATTTATGAAACCATGCTACAGGAATAGACAACCAAACCTGGTTTGGTTTTGCAAGGTGGCATTAGGAATGCCATTCTGCATCTTTTTGGTTCTTTTGGAAAATTCACTTGCTTTGAACCATGGGTCAATAACAAGAAAATCCTTCCCTAAAATCATTCTGAGCAGTCTGCATTCTGATCTTCCTCTCAAGCAGTGGTGGTAATCCTTGGTTGGAATTAAACACTGATGTCAAAAGGACACGGATATTAGTACAAGCAAGCACTCTGCTATCTCTGTTATCAGTAAACATTTAATAGAAGGAGAAAGGAATGGAGACTCTCTGCACTAATCCACTAACACCAGATTTTCCTACTGTGTTAGAGTTTCAATAATTCTAAAAGTGTTTTAGAAAAAGGTGGTTTTTTTTAAAAAAAAAAAAAGTTTTTAACAAGATGCATTTATTTGGCCTTCATCTGCAAAGAATACAAGATGTCAAAGATCTCTGTTTTATGAAATAAAGCTCCATATAGTAGCTTCATATTCTATTCCTTTAGGGACCTGGTCTGTAATACTGTGGAGCGACTTTGAAGCTCCTCAGTTGCAATCATGGATGGTTGGAACTTTCATAGCATTGCAGGATCAGGTCGTTTATGACATTTGTTTTAATAATACACTTACCTTGACATTTTTCAACATTTCAAACATCAGTCCAAACAATAGGCTTTTGAAGTAGCCAGGTAGTTGCATCCATGTTTACAAACTGGAAAACTGCAGCAGGGGTGTTGTAATCTGTCAAAACCTAGAGTGTACCTCAGTAGCTTTAACTGATACAACCAAATTAGCTTGCCCTTACTTCATCTCCTTTCCTCCAGCTTCTCTGCATTCTGTCCCTGACTGTCCCCATCATGCTTTTTGAATTAGGCATTAATGTGGATGTGATACAAGAGAGATGTGTTTCCTTTACAATAGAAAGCTGACGGCTTTTTGTGTTCTTACGTATTGCAGATAGACCAGAATTGGTTCTGGGAATTTAGGTGATTATAGAAGGAGGTTTGTTTTTCTTCTTGGTAATGGGGGGAAAGGTGAGTCTGGAAATGTATGTATTTACCCTATCTAGGGATCATTTTCTTCTGTAATGAAGTTGGCCAATGTTCCCTGACCTCCTTTTATGCTTAGTGACAGTGACGTTCCTATTGGTTCCTCTTTCATGTGATGTTTTCAGACATCTATTTCTATTTTTATCAGTCAGGGAATAGCTTCTAGGCTTATGACTTTCAGCTGAGAATAACTCATGCCACCCCCTGTGTTTGCTTTGATACAAGAGACTGTTTGCTGTAATGACTCTGTTGTATCACAATTTTATTGTTGTGACTAACAGATGAGCCTACTACACAGTAGATTTGATGATTTATATTTAATGGTCATATTGTGTCTTAGGATTTTCTTGCTTATATACCCTCATTTTCCCCCTCAGTTTAACCAGGAAGAATACTTGCCTCCAAAAGTTCCGATTTCAAATGTAATTTATATGGGGAATGGCTCATGATAACAGGCATATCTAACAATATAAGCCAATTCAATTTCACTTGCTTTTCTTTTTCCAAATTAGCATCTGCTATTTTAATAAGAGTACTGAAAAATTAATTGTTGTGAACAGCCCCTTCTTGCATAATTTGACTGTCTTTCATATCTGACTTGTTACTGTCTATTCTGTTACTTCAACAGATCATGAAGTTGTGCTGATGAATGAGTATGAATGAATTCCTAATCCAAAGAAACGATAATATTACATAGATAAGACAGGCAAAAGATGTGAAAAACCACCCAAGACAGATGCAGCAGTCTTCCACTGCCCTAACACATGCATCCAGCAGTGATATATTTAAGCTTGTGTTGGTTGCAGTAAGCTCCCGTTATCTTCCGTGGACTGAAATAGGCAGGCATTTAAGAGACTGTTACTCACCAAATCCTATAGTGTGAACTTTACACAGTGAATAGTGGGTGTATTGCTACAAGAAGCTGTGGAGACAGATAGGATGATGAAGTTCAGAAAGGGATTAGACAAATCTATGGATAAAAGGGCATTAAAACAAATAAAGATCAATCCCTAATATCCTTGAATGCGTGATTGTGGGTGCTGGGAGAGTGTGAGGGGAATTAAGTGCTCATAGTAGTTTATCACATAAACCTTGAAAAGGCTTCCCCAAGGAGCATCTCCAGCTGCCACCATCAGAGACAGAACATTTAGCTAGATGGATAGATTGAAGGACCCAGTAAGGCGTTTCTTAAATTCTTTAAATCTTAAGCAGCTATTTGAGGGACCTGTTTCCCCGTGCTGACTTGAAAATGAGTCAAAGGTGAGGTAACTGGCCTGGCCTTCGAAGCATAACTTTCCAAGATATTATGAAGTTGGGCGCATTAATCCCACCCCAACCAACTAGGTGTTTTTCTAGGGGCTGCAGGGAATGTCAGTAAGTTCCTGAAGTGTTACTAAATCCATCTGTTTGTGATATTAAGGCCAATCTTCACAGTTTTATCCTTTCTGTCAATCTAATTGAGTAGAAGAAATTCTCATTACTGCAGCTTCAGTAGATGTTGTTCCTTCCCTGATTTGCCTGTTAGACATACTGCTTTAGGTAAAGCACTTCTAAAAATCTTATCAAATTAGTGAGATGTGTCCATTTGAGATGTACAGACCAGTAAACAGTAGCCTAGTTGCTGGTATTTGCCCATCTTGAGACGTGCAGGTCATGTTGCAGATGAGAAGTAGAGACTGGGTACCCTTCTCAGTGCAGAGAAGAATGAGCAATTTATACAATTGCAAGTCATGTTATGCAGTCTTTGTCTTTTTTTATTTTTAATAAAGTTGCATTTGCAAATTATGACAAAAGACATTGTGATATGGTTCAGTACACTAATATAATTCATTTTTCATCTATTGTAAAAATAAAAATATTAAATTTGATATTCGCTGCTTAGGTCAAGTAATGCATTTTTTAAAACTTGTTTTGCAGGTCTATCTTTCCAATACACCCCTCATTCAGAATAGTTGTCCTAGCAGAACCTCCGGTCATCGGAAGTAGTACCCAACAATGGCTGGGTCCAGAGTTTCTGACACTGTTTCTTTTTCATAATGTTCGATCTTTAAGCAAGAATGAAGAAATTCAAGTTATTAAGGAAATGGTAAGTATGTTCAGTATTTCAGGCACGTACTGATTATTGTTTACTGAACATGGTTATTTGCTGTATAAAAATATTTAGCTATTCCACTCCCTATTTCAGTGTAGCACAAATGAGTCTTCATTTTCAAAGCCTGCTTATCTTTTAATGGTATTGGAATAAATTAGCATTCTTATAATGATATTAAATGATGCTGTAATAGAAGAACATTGTCAAAACTGTATTCCTTTTTCGGTGACATAAGCCAACTGCAGAAGGTGTATACTCATTGCATATATGCGTAGCTGTGTGTGGAACTTAACCCATCGTGCAGTAAGATTAATACTGTTTTGGTTCAAGCAGATTCCAAATGTACCAAGTGCTGCTGTGGAGCAGTTGTTGTCTTTAACACACAAGCTTCGGGAGACGAATGATGCCACGGTGAGCACTCCCCTGGCCCCTCTTTTTTCCCCCAAAATTTGATTTCTCCTACTACGACTGTTTTGTTTGTTTAAGAAAGGCTGGGTAAAGCTTGCTAGCTATAGTGTTATTTTAGAGGCTGCCTGATTGAAAACCAGCCCCAGAAAGTTACTGCTGGCAATTACTGCACCATATACTGTAACTTCTTTGATTTTTATGTACGTTTTTAGAATCTGCATACATAAAGCTTTCAGGAAATCGCCCAAATTCTAGAGAAGTAAGAAAAGCACACACACTGTCAGTGGGCTTAGATATGTGGTTCACAATGAGAGACACTCGAGGTACCTTTTGAATAGGTATGGAGATAATCATGTTTGTCCAAATATGTTTTGATTACTTCACTTTAGTCATTGGAACTTTGGTAGCTGAAATTATTGTGGCTTTTTCAGCAATGGAAACTATCTAGTCATTATAAAATGCCAGTGGGCAACAGCAAAGATAGGAATGTAAAAGGGATAGCTCCAGAATTCCTATCTGAGTTACTGCTACAGGTTATTCTATTAAAGCAGTCTTATCAAGAAAAATAAGTTCTGCTGACGTAGTAACCACAAAATTCTCTAAAAAGATAGTCAAATCTTGGTGAAAAGTAGAAGAAATCATTGCTATGGCAACTGGATGCTTTTAATGTAACTAAAATGTAAATCATTTTTAGTAGAATCCAGCGGTTTAACTGGTATGCAAATTGTAATCTGTTCTGCTTAGTTTGCGTGATTTGACATGGGTAATAGTTTTCATAGTATTACTACTCTGGTAGCTGAGGGATACTGAAAGGCTGTTGTGCTCTTCTGAGCTTAAAAGAAAAAAAAGGCTGACTTTTAGATACACTTTTGGGACAGTGTTGTTACTAACATCTATTTGACTTTCTGCACCTAATGTTTGACAAATGTAGACTGAAAAAATGTAGTTTGGGGCATATTTGGAGACATGCTGTGCTTGAATAGAGCATTATAGAAGTCATTTCCAAACATGTGGATGTCTGTAGCATTGTGAAGTATCTAAATGAAGTATATGATGTTGGATAAGAAGTGAGTCATGATACGGACCGAGGGAGGATTCTTGTAGATGAGCAGTGACATGAGACATGTCAAGAATAGCATGCCTGTGTGGAGAGCTGAAATATGTGCCTAAGGTATGTCAGGCTATTTTTAGAGTTGCCTAAGTAAGTAATCCTCTGCCAGAGATTATCCTGAAATATTAGCCATTGTTTAAAGTGATTTTGTTAACAATAGAAGAATACCTGTAGCATATTCAGCCTGTGGGTGTATTTTGCGTCATTGTAATTGTTTGTTTGATATACAATAGAACCTAGAGACCACAAGCAAGATCCGGTTGAATTAGATGCGTCATAGATATATATTACAAAGACTGTCACAAGGACTAACCTAATTTTGAGTTTACAGCTATTCCATATAAAAATAAAAAACAGGTAAGGAAGAAAGAGGACATTTTATTACAAAACTTTAACTCCCAGTTGCAAATATTTAGATGATGTGACAGTTTCTCCTCTGTGGACTCGTACTCTGTTTATTCCAGTGGAGGATCCAGTGCTATATATAATTTTGACTTTAAAATATCCGTGTTCCTTAAAGATTGGAGTGGCATGGTGTGAGATGAGGCAAGAGTGGCTTCCGTATTCCTCCCACCTGGTGCAATGGATGAAGCATGCTACCTCAGTTACTCTACTCAACTGCCAATGTCCACCAATGCAATCCCATAGGTTGTGACTTGGGAGGATTGCTTACTTTACAAAAACATAATTTGCCTGAGAATATTTCAGGTATTTAAGATTCTTTACAAAAAATATAATCTCCCAAAACAGTGGGAGTTCTGACTAGTGAGCAGGTACAACAGGGATACAGCACTCACCCCTGTCACTTGCCCATGCTTCGCTCATGGCTGAGTAGGTCTTGAAATAACACTTGAAAAGTAATCATTTACAACACAATGTCTGTAATGCTTGGTAGTAAATGGTGATGCTTCAGAAATGCTTCACAATCTTTGATCAATGAAAATAGGAAGAGCAAGAGTAGTAATTGTAGCAGTTATCCCAGTCTAAACCATTCTTGTTTATTGCTCAGAGCTAAGCTAAAACATACTATCCTTTGCCTTCTTAGCTTTTGAGTTTTGTACAGTCTCGTGGAACTGATTCTTTTTTTCCTTTCCAAAAAAAGTTAATGTCTGTTTGTCAAAACTGCAGTTTTCCAGAGGAAAGAGTTGGTGATAAGACATTTCTCATGCTTAAGAACGATTAAGGGAGAAACAGATTGTGAAATTTAAATAAAGTGTTGCCTTCTCTATTTTTTTCCTTGATGGTAAATTTCGGGATTTTTTTCCAATTGAAACAATATATTAAGATAACTGTAATGAAGTTAGAAATCATTTATATTCCCCAAAGCAAAACATTCAGAAATTACCTAATTAAAATATTTCAGTTGACCCAGGCAAAGCATGGCGTGACTTATCAGATCACACTCATTGTTGTGCGCTTCCTGCTAAAATAAGGAACCTGTTTGTATTAGATACCTTCATCCGGTATATGTAGTGAATAGAATGATTTCTTTCTCAGTCTTTATATCTCTCTCTAAATAGATGGCCACTTGTTTGGGGGGCTTTGATTGTTTGTTTTTACATTTTGCTGTATTTGCTTTAGGTCTGCCTTCCCAGGCCTTGAATCACTTTGTAACTCCTTACTGAATCATGTCCAATTTCTAGCATTTACTTTAACACATGGACAACAGAAAAGGACACAGTGTTCCAGTAATGGCCCACCCAAAAGGCGTGTGCAGAGGTGATACAATCTCCTTACTTCTGTCCAGTGTTGTCTTGTTTATACATCCACGAATCCTGCCAGACCCTTTTGTCAGAGCATTACATGTGGAGCTCATATTCAGCTTGTGAAGAGCAGACTATAGATTTTAAGACATTGGTCCTTTTACCATGGCTAATCTCCTTGTTATTATCAATCCTGTTTAGTTTTAGGATTTATATAGCACAGAAAATTAAGTTATCAGCACATTTTTCCCTGTTGCTTATCAAGTGAAATCATAAAGCAAATCTGTAGATAACATCATGATTTCCGTGACACTGAAGTGCTGCAACAAATACAGAATTACAAACGTGTGGATTAAAAAGCACACGCTACTATAGGAGGCAGAAAGCACTTATGAATTAGGAGAAAACTTGAAATAATTACTTTTGGGTTGCATTTTTTCCTGACTCATTCAGTTTAAATCCCTGAGATCAATTCCCAAAGATGAAGTAATTAAACCACCTTGTATTTTTTGACAGGCACAGTCTCTGGCTTCATCTTTATCTACTCGACAACTGTTGCGAATTTGTCGGCGACTGTCACAACATCCAGATGAAAGCCTTTACTATGCTGTTAATAAAGCCTGCCTTTCCAGGTAGAAGTGCCAGTTTGGGTGGAAGTTCCAGAGTTCCTTGGTCTATTGCTAACATGCAAGATATCTTTTAATGCAATTCAGTAAATAATGCAATTGCTCTCTTGCTTCTTAAATTCTGTCATTTCTTCAAAACTATTTCTGTGGTATTCTCAGACTTGAGAGCTAAGTCAGAATGGTTTTGTACTGTTTTATCATCTTTATGATGATGTTTAATGATATCATACAAGCTAGGTCACCATTATCAACATTACTTCTCTGTCTCAAAACACTCAAAACAGAGTTATATTAATGTCTAGTACGGCTGGATGTTTGATGGAGGTTCAGTTTCAGTTCTATAAACTGTATATAAAAAAAGTTATGAACATAGTGTTGGTTTTTTTGTTTGTTTGTTTTCTATTCTTTTCTTTTAAAGAAGGCAAATTTTAATTAACAAAAAGTTTGGAAAACTGATTGGGCCTCAAACTGTATGCCACAGAGCTCTTTATTTCACTTCAGAGCTCTGGGTTCAAGGGAACTGAGTCAAGTGTAGAGGTGTTTCCAAATAAACATCGTTTCTATAGTAGCTCTTACTGATAGTGGAATGAGGATATTACATACTTCCAGTCCTAATTCATCCTACATTGCAACTTTTCTTGCAATATTCCATAATACTGAAGCTTTTTATAATGAGCATGCAACTTATACGAGGGCATAGACATAGACATTAAGGGTTTGGAGATCTAAGTAAAGCTTCATACTGGTTTTACTTTACAGAAAATACTGAAAACTTTTAAGAAAACTTCCTTAAAAAATGTTTTACCTCTTTTATTTCTTCATTTAGGTTTTTACCAAGCCTTGCCAGATCAGCTTTACACAAAAATCTACAGGATTCCGGTATTGAGTCAAGTCCAGATAACACAAAGAAACTAGAGGAGAAGGATTACACTTGTAAGTTTGTGCCATCTTTTTGTCCTGTTCTTCATGAATGTTACTCAGATAGTTCAGCATATAAATGTGCACTAAATGACCTCAAAATTAAACGTAGTTTGCTTCAGTTACATCCATTTGGCTTTGTTGTATTGGGAAGTAATAACTCTTAGTATGCTGATACTTACGTATTGTCTGTTGCATTCCCTGTCCATGAAATTTATGCCCTTGACATGTTTAAGGGTTTCCCAGTCTAACAGATCGATGACCTCAGACACTTGACCAGCTCTTGGACTTTTATTGTTGTTGATTTGATGTTTTTTATTTATTTGTCTGTTTTATTATTATTATCACTTGTACTACTGTTTTGCATGGTTCGTAGTTACAGCTTTGTTTTGATCTTAATCTTTCTCTGATATGTTCTTTACCATTGCTTTTTTTTATCTTCACTGGTAAAATCAACCTCTTTCTCATCAAGACTCTTGTAGGAGTCTTGGGTTGTATTTTGTTTTCATTCTGGTACATAATTCTTTATTAGTTTTTCTTCTTTTTTTAAATTTTCTATAAGTTGCTGTTACATATCATCTTTATCCAGCATGGCTTTGTTTCTTTGCCTCCTGCAACCTGTATTCTTTTGAAAGAGCCTTCAGTACTTCACACATATTTCTGCTTCTGCCATTTTTCTCACTTCTTTTTCATTCCTGCCTGTCCTTTGGTCTTCATGCTGATTGTGTAAGTTTTGATAACTTCCATCACATAGCACACGTTGAGTTATCTGCCATTTTCTGTTCACTAAACTTTTCCTTTCAACAGCTTTGATCCATACTCCGGCAGTATTATATTTGCTGTCATTTCCCTGTGTGGATAATTCTCAG
The DNA here is from genome assembly GCF_013377495.2 of Cygnus atratus. Taxonomy (NCBI): domain Eukaryota; kingdom Metazoa; phylum Chordata; class Aves; order Anseriformes; family Anatidae; genus Cygnus; species Cygnus atratus. The sequence goes on along the minus strand of NC_066362.1, from coordinate 176,822,774 downwards.
TTTTGTGATGTATTTGACTTCTGTGTTTCCACAGTTAGATCTCTACAGTAGCAAACATGTCTTTGGTCAGAATTAATATAGACTCTGTTTTTTTTTTTTATGTAGGTGAAAAATGTATAAAAAAAAACACAGGCATAATAATGCATGAATGGCTGCATAGGTGTATGTATGCATGTATATATGCATATATATGTATCTGCATAGGTATATATAATACTATGATATATAGAATACATGCTTTATTGATAATGCATGAATGGCTGTATATGTATACACACATATAGGTGAATATATAATATTACATAATATTGTATTATAATGTATATAATGCATTGTATCTGTATTTGTACTATATGTTTATATATATATGTTAAAATTATTTATGAAATAATTAGAAATATTTCTAATTGCATTATGCTATCTGCTTACCATTTTTTTCCATCCTGATGCCTCCCTTGAAATTTCTTCACGTTTCTCTGTCCGATGTTTTAGAAGAGAGCACATTATAATCCCTTTTTATTATTATATACACTTAGCTTCTGCTTTCCTAAGGAAGAAATTTATGGTTCTCTCGATGTAAGAATTTGTTAGCTTTTTTACTTTCTCTCTCAGAGTTGAAGGTTATACCTTCAAGTGCAAATTTATTCAGTTTTCAGCAGGTGTTAAATGTGTCCACTTTATAGAATTAACCCATTTGGTCAAAAAAGTAATTCTGGATGTAAAACTCAACACTCTAGTACTGCTGTGATGGGTTGGCCCCAGCTCTCCTCAGTCTCCACACCCTACGCCTACTGGGACACTTAGAGAAAATAGAGAATAGAAGAGATTGAAGAGCTCGTGAGTTGAGGAAATGTGGCCTGACAAAGTTAGTGGTATTCCAATAACAAAACAAGAGTATGAAGTTAAACCAAGGTAGCTGTCACAGCTTCTAGTGTACTTTATGATATTTTTTACGTAAGATCACCAGTTCATCATTTATTGTAGTAGACTTCTTTGCAATTATAAAGAGAATTCAAATTCATTATAATGCAACCTCTTGTTAACAGATAATCTTTCAAGCATTCACTTTGGATAGAAGTCATTTATAGCAACCCACAGCCTTGTTAAAATTTGCAAACTTTCACTTGTAAGCATTGGCGATTGATTGCATGTCTGCTCAGAGGATGGTATAAGTAATGCATGTGCTTGTTTGTTTCCTGAAAAATGTCTAGGTGAAATAAGCAATGGGATTCTGAAGATAGGATCTGTGACTATGCCAGTTTATAACCCAAGTGAGAAAATGAAAGTGCCTGATGTGTTGTTTTACGAAAATGCTCAAGTAAGTAGAATTCGCTGGTTTCTCAGGTACAAAAAGTTTGTTAAATGCATACTAATGCACATATTCACATTTATTAAACAATATAATAATTTTGAAGGTTATATTTCTGGAGTAGCTTCTTTAGGATAAATTTTTTTCTCAGGGGATTTGATGCTCATTTCAGATCCATCTTCACTGTGTCCCTTTGAAGATGTTGTAACAATCCCATTGAACATTCATAAAATGCTAAACGACTTTGAATCAACTTGAATTTTATTTAGAATTATTTGATAAGATGTTTTATTGAGTGATTTTATTGCTGCTGCTAACCCGATCAACTCTTGTGGCTGGGTTATTGATTCCATCCTGACGGAGTGTTTTACAAGCTCATGATAGGAAGTTTTGCAGGTCGGTAGTACCTGCCTTGTATTTGAATTAACGCTGGATGCTTGAAAAGCAAGGTGAAGAGTAATTAGTGTTACTAGTTAGTTACTAGATAATTATTATTTTATTTAACCTGAGTTATTAATTAGTTGCTAGTGTTATTAATGTTAACTTGTTCACAGTAGCAAAGAGTAAGAGCAATTAGTGAACACAATAAAAGGAAAGGGCTTGGTGACTTTTTTTGTTTGTTTTAGTTCCACCCTCTCCCGTGTTCCTTTTATAGAGGTAGGTGTACTGCAGCTGTCTTCTCCATCTAGTTTGTGGGCCTCAAAACTGTCGGACAAGGTTATCCTTAGCCAGAGAATTACCCTTTGAGTGACTATGATATTTCACTGATAGCTTTTGAAGTGTTTTTCTTTTCAGGAGACTAGTGTGAATCTCCCTACTTTGTGAATTTCCTTTTCTCTTCTGCTCTATTTTTTCTTCTTTTCTCGCTTGTAATTTCTTCCCAGAAAGGCTGTCCTTTCTGCTACATGGGTATCACCTACTGAAGGTGACAGGCCATGCAAGGAGAACAGATGACAGTCTTCTTCATCTTCCCCAGTAACGTTTCTTGTGAGATTTTGTTCTGTGTTGCCATTTCAGTAAAGTACTTTATTTCAGTGTGTTGGAAATGAAATCCTAAGTCTTACTAGGATTCATATCTGCATTGCTTCTTCAGTCTTCTTGCTTATTGCTTCAGTAAGTATAATTGAACACACTGCAGAAAACTGTGGCTGATATTATGCATCAGTTTTGTTTAGGTGACCTTTGTTAAAAACGCTGCATAGAACAAACTGCTCTGTATCTGCCCCTGGTAGCAATGAATTCTGAATCCTAGAGGAAACGACAACCAAATACCTGTCAGAATAGCTGTTCCCTTTTCAGAATGAATTTCACTCTTACGTTCTGTATTGCAAGTTCCTACTGTAGTTCAGTCATTCAAGTGTTGTAGTGATAATTTAGCAAAACTTGCTGGAGAGCAAATTTGGTTTACAAGTCCAATGCAACTTTTCCTCTCTTGTATCTAAAAATTACATCAATGTTTTTCTGTGTTGGTTTATTTATGTCCTCAGCCCTTTGCAGTTCTGTACAATGTAATGAAATGCATAGTTTTGGTCTTGAAGCATTACATGTTCCAGTGGAATTTAGCTTTGCTGCAGTACATTGCTCTCTGTCCACAGCAAGCAGCACAGGGATGGAAATGATTTTTAGGTAGTATGATAAATGCCAATTTCTTCCCAGTGTCTGCTGAACATGGGTTGATAAAGTTGATACGATATTGCTGTGTCTACTTACAGGTTCTTCATGTAAATATTGAATCTGAAATGTCTGCACGCATCCTAATACAATGCTAATTTATGCGCTGGTGAAAAAAAAATAGATATATCAATAATCTTGTAGGAAAGTTGTTCTGCAGGGAAACTAGAACGTACGTATATTTGTCCACTTTAGCATAAAACAGAATTCATCTGAGGGAAATCCTCATGCTTTAGCAGTAGAATCAAAAAATGTAATCAGTAAGTGTGGTAAAACCGACTTGCTAGAATTTATGCTATATCTGGTCAAAGTTACTCTCATCAGCGATAAATTGCTAGTGTGTGTGCTTTCAGAAAATACAGTAGCTTGCCTTGAGGTCTTCTTGAATTAATTGTATGTTGAGTGTTCAGTAGTCTTTTGACATGCCTGGTTAGGATTTTGTGGTATTAAGCTATGTTTACACGAGTTTCTTCCCCCCACCCCCGCCCTCCGTTCTGGAGAGATTTGGAAACCTGAAATATCTTTCACACACTTGCAAACTGAGTATTTCTATATGCTCAGAAATTGCATGTGACATACTGTTTTTTTGTGGGTTTGTTTTTTTTCAAGATTAAGTACTAGAGATAGAATGATAATGTGGAAGAACTATGTTTATCTATACCTTTATCTAAAGGCAAGCATTTATTTCTGTAAGTAGCTTGTCTGACCTACTTACAGATGACCTATTTTCACTAGGTACAGTAGAGAAATATTCAAGACTATTGCTAGTAAAGTACTCTGCATTGCCACATTATCCTTAAATCCTTCTGATCCTTTTAAACAAATTATTTGTGAGGAGCATAATAAGGTTGAATTTTGTACAGTGTGTGTTACATTTTATAATGCTGGATGTGTGTACAATACATGTTGTACTTTGACTTCAGTTAGGCAGTCTAATTTAGAAGTTATAAGAAACATAATAAACACCTTTAGACTTGAGCTTGTATTTTTCTGTCCTTATTTTCCTTGAAACTAAAGCTTAATTATAATAGGAAAGTGTGTTTTTTATTAAGCTACACCTGGTGTTGAACTTAAAAAAAAAAAAAAGTGTATAATTTACATATTCATGTCAGTTCCCTTTTAATTCCCTGTTTGTTTTCTGTACAGTTCTACCAGAATATATTTTACTTCCTACACCTGTACAGTTGCTGGAAAATTGTCATATGTGTGTAAATGAAAGTTCTTATGCTGTAGGTGACAAACATTCACCTAGGCTAAAAAGAAAATGTATTTGGAATGATTACAGAGAATGACACAGTAGGGAAATCAAATACCCAGAACTGATCAGAGCAAAGGAAATGCAGAAGTAGAGTTTGTATTTTTGTTTCATTGTTTTAGTCACTGGATAGATTGCCTCTGCTATTATTGGCTGAGAGACACTGGCTATGTAGTAAGTAGTGGTTAGTATAACTTAAAAAAAAAATAAATTGGCCCCAAATCTTGAAAGTTCTCGTTTACTATTATTATTAGTGAATATATAAACTTCTGAGAGCATAAAAACGGGAGTAAAAATCATCTTTTTGTTTCTCTAGCACATGATGGTAATGGAAGATATGCTAAAAGACTTTCTGCTGGGAGAACATCTTCTTTTAGTTGGTAATCAGGTGAGTTAAACATTTCTTAAAACTCATTATTTAATAATGAAATTAAATCTGTTTTGCTTCATTGAAATTGCATCCATTGGTACTACCAAGGTAATTTACCTATTTTTGACTCTTTATCTATTAACATCCATTGGTTTTATGAGCACGTATTGGTGGAAAATGTAAATGCCTTAAGTATTTTTTTTGTGTGTGTTTTGTTGTTGTTGTTTGTTTTTACATTGCTGTCGGAGTAGAAAGAGAAAATATTAATGGCTATGTATAACATCATTACCAATAAAATATTTGGTCAATTGCTTTGGTTATTCTTCATAGATAAGTAGCAAAACCTCTCCTTTAAAATTTCTAGTGAGGATAAGAGGTGTAGAATTAAGTATTATTCTAATTTTTATTAGATTCACTTTCTTCTTTGGCACATATCTTTGTTGCTGGAGACTGTATTGTTGAGATCATGGGGCCTGACATTCTTTTAGTTGGTCACTGCTGTTTCGTGACACCTTCTAAGAGTTTATAGTCTCCCCAAAGTTAGGTATGGGCAGATGTTCTCTTAGTGGGTATGTTTAAAAGTCTTTGTTCTTCACAACCATCTTAAACTATCAGTGGAACTGTCAGGTGACTTAAACAGAATTACTTGCTTTGCCAGTTAGCTCTAAAAAAGAGGTTTTGTTATTATTTCTGTATGTTTAAAGTGTTCAGGAAAGTGATTTCCCAAGCTACCAGGTTGATTTTTCTTCCCCTCATAAAATAATCTTCTCCCTTTGGTTTAGCTTTCCCATAGCATGGTTACAGTAATTTTCTAGCAGATGTTTCTCTTTATGTTTTGCAATAGCCTTTGGAAAAAGTCTAACCCAAAACGCTAATGGTCTAACCTACACAGCGAGGAATGTAAAATGGTAATTGTTGTTAAAGTGCATCTATTAAAATTACAGCATGTTTATGTGCAGTCTTACTGATATAGAGTCCTTTTTAAGAGCTTGTATTTGAGATTTCATACTTCAAACCTCTGTAGGCTTTTTGCTGGATGATGCCAGGTTCTCCCAAAAGGTGTCATATATTGGTAAATGAAATATAAATTTCATAAATTAAACGCTCTTTCATAAGTGAAATATGATCTATTTTTCCTATTCCATTAATAGTGCTATCTGCCAAGTTGTTACTGAAAACGTATAGTACAAATTGCCTGCAGGAGCTGCTGTCCTCCCTGACAAGGTTCACAGTCCCACAGTGTCCAAGCAAGAAGTCTTGGGGTCAGCAGCCGGGGTGAGCCTGGTGCCTGAGGAGGCCAGACAGGTTCGCAGTGACAAGCCAGGTCTGAGGTCAAGACAGCAGGTCTGGGCTGCAGTCAGCAAGGTTCAGGGCCAGGCACATCAGCACTGGAGTGTAAGTCAGGAAGGAACTGAGGAAGAGCCTGAGTGTAAATGCAGCTCCTAAACAATGGGGAGAAAGGGGATCTCAGTGAGGTTACTTGGGGCTTGCTCAGCAGCTATCAGAGCTGATCTTCAACACAGACAGCTAAAGCCCCTAGGTGGGCATGGAAGAGCTTGCAGAGCCTGGTGGTACACTCAGGCCCCTGACACATGCTTCATGTGTTTTACCAGTTTGACAAAAAATATTGAAGACTACATGAGTATGGTTTTTGTTTTTAAGGTATTTTTCCAGCAGAGGTATACTCATCTTTAATAATTTACTCTGTGCCATATTTTCTTAAAGCTTACGAAACTTGTACTGGAGACAGTGTTAAAAGATTTAACCAGGTGGAAGGTTTGGAACATACTGCTTTGATTTTAGACATCCGCTCAGTTCTGCCATTAAAATTGATTGGTTTGCTGTGATTTGTCCTTGGCAAATCTGTAATACTTACGGGTTTTACTTTTTAATTGCTAACATACTTTCTGAGTACGTCCAGGTTTATTCTTTGCTAATTTGTTCCACTGTTTCTGTGTGTGACTAAGTTAGGCCAACTGACCTTTTTTTTAAAAAAAAAAAAAAATACTGTTTTTAAGTTTGCCATTTCACAGTCTTTTGGGACCACACCAGTCATCCTTGATTTTTCAGATGTTTACTAACCATTTAGAAATTGATAGGGTAATTCCTTACGTATATTACTGAAAATTTTTACAGCATGTGATGAATCCTGTGCAAGTACTGCAAAAGCAACTATATGTTTTCATGTTAAATGCACAAGTATCTTCCCATTGAAGATAATACAGTTTTTATCCTCTTTTTATAAAGGATATGATTAAAAAAAAAATCTTTTGCTGTTCAGTTACTTTAACAGTTTAGTCTGTAATTAGAAGGTAGAATTTAATTTCCGTGTGCTTGATACATAATTCAGTGTGTACCTGTGCTTTGTATTTGGAAGAAAGAAATGCTGTTTTTGTGTGGAGATGCAAAATGCTGGTTTGAGTTCCTTTCTGTTATACTTCTTGTTGGTGAATGAGTAAATCATGGAAAATCAGTGTAAGTAACTGACAATTCAAATACTCTGAACCTAGGTCTTTCAAAATACATGACTAATATCCCTTTGAATGCCTGTGTCATTTCCTAGATATTTAAATGAGTTGGCATGTACCTTAGAACATAATTTGGTCCATCAAAATTATGACTACATAAGTGACTATCTCCTTTCAGTTGCTAATGATTGTGCAAGGCTTGATCTATCAAGGCTTGATCTTTCTTTAAAGACTGGATTTGGTTTTCCTCTTTTACCTCCTTGATTTTGATAACACACATGGGCACACAGTTTCTGTTAGCTTTAGTCCATTTTCTTGATTTCAGAGTTTGTAATTGCAGTCTCGTGTAGTATTATCATTTTTTTAGTTGCGAGCTGACTGATGAGAATCCTTTTAACAGACTTGTTTTCAGGATTTGAACTTTGAAGATTAGTATTTGAAATTCAGTAAGTCAAAACTAAATGATCTTGGTGGATGTTATGGACTGCCTTTCTTAATGAAGCCAAGGAGATGTTGGATGCTAACAAATCATTCAGGAGGAGTTCAACCTCACAAATAAACTACTTTATTCATATGTAGTCCTTGATGCTTTTGCGGCCCAGGATTTTGCTGCATACATGTATTATGTGAAAATATGGCTTTCTCTAAATGTTTGCTTGCGATGCTTGTTGATTTATTTGGATTGCTGACTGGAGTGTGCTTCAGTTCGATATATAAGCAAACAGGTTTCTTTGGGTCCTCAGGAAAGGCAGTGGATGGATAAGAATTTTCAGCTGTTGAATAGTTTTTAATAAAAGGCGATGCCAGCATTTTAAATATGGTTTCTGATATTACATCCAGAAAGTGCCTGAAGTCTGAGTGTGAATGAGGCCATCCATAGTTTCTCAAAGCAACCATAAAGCAGCTTCTTCCTTGGCTGCGAGTAAGCAGCTATTTATTGCTCTCAAAGCAGTAGTCAGACAACCACAAGAATCCTGTTTAGTAAAGGTTACTTATTTCCAACGTCGCAATGACTGTTTATGTCATCATTACCATATAGCTCTTACATTATTCCCTGAGCTTCTTGGGACTGAATTATTTTTACCAAGGAAAACTTTCAGGCTATTTTGTTGGGAATTTTTTTTCTGATGGACATTGTACAGATTGTGGATTGGCTACTTTTACAATCTCCTTAAATTTCCTGCGTTTGGCAAATAAGAGATAAATTATGCTAATAAACAAAATTTGTTTATGTGGGAAAACTTTTAAACTAGCAGTGGCAAAACCATCTTTTTTTTGTCTTAAAATTTAAAATTTTACATATAACATTTCCCAGAGAAGTGTTACAAAATTCTTGCATTTGGAAGTTGCCTCAAGAGAGGTGTTAGATGACCTTTATTGGTCATAGGTGAAGTCTTGGCAAACATCAGCTGTCTTTGAAGAGACCAAACAAAATATTCATAGTTCTAAGGGATTTCTGGCTTTCTGGGGAGAGAAGGCTCATGGCCTTGTCACTTCTGAACTCTTTTGTAACCCTGAAGTACTGAAACACTTAACCCCATGTTAAACAAAATGGAATTATTTTATTTGACCTCAGTCTTTTGCTGTAATTCATAGTATGAGCTGTTCAGATAGCTGATCTCATAAATTGAACAAGTTCTGCTGTAGCAATGAATCCTGAATATATCTGCTTTCACAGTTACCATGCAGGAAGCATCTCATAAAAAATTGTGTTCATTTTGTCCTTTAGAGTTACTCTGTTTTTATTCACTGTATACATATGGTATAAATATTTTTAAATGAATGAAGCGTGTAAACATAGGCCCAGGTGTGCTGCCATACCTTGAGAACTACATGTAATCCCAGGCCACATCTTCATTAATGCTTCATTAACCCTTATCCATTCCATAATGGGTCTTTTAAATAATATGCTCATTTTTTGGATTGTTCAATAGAATCATTTAGGTTGAAACAGACCTCCAAGGTCATCAAGTCTAACTGTTAACCTAGCACTGCCAAGTCTACCACTAGGCCGCCTGTGTCCCTGAGCACCACACCTACACGTCTTCTGCATACCTCCAGGGATGGTGACTCAACCACTTCCCTGGACAGCCTGTGCCAATGCCTCACAGCCCATGTGTAGGCAATATTCTTGGGTGTGTCTAAAGCAGTTTATGCCCCTCTTTTTGACTGTACCCTGAAAGCTTTGGCACAGAGTGTTTTGTCTTGTGCACTTACATTATGTGTTGTAGACCTTGTACCATTTTCAAAGTGTAAAGCGTAGCAAGGAAAAGTAAACATTACTGTACATATTGTCTGAAACTGAAGAACTTTCTCTGTCAGTCTTCCTGAAGAATGGACAGAGGAAATGAAATATGCATTGGGACAGGCTCAGTGTTCATCAGCACCATTCCCTATATGTCATCTCCTGCTTGCTCTTCTCTTTCCACAGTTGCCAGTTGCTCTTTGGTTTGTCGTTTTCTTCATCAGCAACCTTTACTATTTTTAAGTATTTGGCGCTGGCTAGTCTCTCCTCGAACAATAATAAGGAAGAGCTTTTTTTTTCCTCTCCTGAATAATTAAGACATAAGACATGGCACTCCAACGTCTATTATTCTAGCTTTCATATTGGTTATGTCCATTTTTCAACAAGAAACACCAAGTTGATAATAAGAATAATCAGATATGCTGTAAGTTACTAATTAAATTACTGCTGAATACAGAGAGCATTTAAATCTTGTGCTTCTTCGGTTGATGGTGTGGAAATTTGGATTTTGACTTTGTGTTTTTACTGTTGTTCAAAGTTGCTTCCCTCTTTTCTCTCCTGTTTAAGGAAAGCACTTCACAAGTCTAATTAGACAATGTATATGTAAGGGGAAGTGAGAAAAGAATACGAAGTAGAGTAAGAATGAAGGATTCTATGAAGGTGCTAAATATTGCTGTATATAATTAGAAAGAAGACCATGACAAAATCTCTGGCAGTGCTTAGTAAAAATGTTAAAGTGAGCCTACAGCAAGTAGACTGTCACAAATATGTTAAAAGAATTTAGAAATGTAATGGCCTTTTGGCGCTTATTCTTCCATCAGGGAGATAAATCAACATGTAATTGCATCCTTTCTTTAAATGAGAGATCAGTTTCACTGAACTCATGGACTACCACTAGGAATTTATTTTGTTCTTGAAGAATTTAGTAAGACAAACAATTGAATCTTTCTTAAACATATCTAAAACAATGTGCTAGAATAGAGCTTTTTTTCTGGCATAATATTCTTCTTATATCTTTGTGAAATTGAATTAAATATATAGTGAGAGTGTACTAATATCTGTCACCAGCAAAGCTAGAAATACCAAATGCTTAGCATCTCAGCTCCTCTAGAAATAGTGTAAAGGACTTCGTTTTCCTGCTTCTACTTGTAAAAATGGACAGCTTCCTCTGCAAGGCAAGAATGTACTAACCTAAACCAACTTTTTTTTTTTATTATTATTATTATGAGCATAAAGAAGTTGAGCTCTAAATGAGCTAAATTGGGCAAACTATTACGGTATTTTTTTGCCTAAGGAATTCTGTGTTGCAGTTGTGGAAAAATTGGAAAATATTTGTCTCGTTTGCTACAGTAGTAACCACATTTGCACATCTGAGAATAAGCATGCTCATTAAATGTCTGCTTATATTATTGCTTTCTGCCTTTGCGAGCTATATTGAAGGATCAGAACAGAAAAATGAACAATTAATTGGTTTTCTTTGGGAGTTGTCTTCCCATAAATTATTTTTTTTGTATCTTTCTCTGCACTGAACTTCAAGCTGTCCTGCCTCACTGGAAATGTAAAGATGACATTTTGCCTAGCAATGCACTGTACCAAATATTGTGCTTAAATTCAGAAAAAAAGCAGGGTATCTACAAGCTTGTCTAGACTTGTAGTCAGGGATGTATCCAAAACAATCAATTTATGACTTCTTGAAAATTAAGTTTATTTGCTATTCTTGTGAAATTTTTTTTTTTTATTTTATTTTTTTGCTTGCCTCAGATGATAAATTAATAATAAAATAATGAGAGCCTAAACAACAGAACACTCATGTGCAGTGCACTGTTGTGACCAGTATATAGATGATAGCTAGGGCAATACTTAGATCACTACTGCTTTATTTGTATTTGTTCCAAGCAGGAATTGATAAGCTTAATAATACCAGGAGCATTTCAGAGAGTTGTATAGGGTGCTACTTTTCGTTCTGGTGATACCATTTTTTATTTTTAAATCAGGACTGTAGTTCTGATTTTACATCCTTGGGTGTAAAAATAGCAGCCACTATCAAAATGCATGCACTCTTCCAAATGTTTCGTTGGCACATACAGGGAAGTTACAGGCATGGAAGATGGTTCAGTGCCAGACTCAATGTTAAAAACCATTCATTAGCAAAAATGTCCTCATTTTCTTCACTTAGGAAAATGAAGAAAACATAAGTTTCTGTCTTAATGATGCTATCAATATAACTCTTTTTATGAAGTCAAAAACTGAGAACTTTGACATGAGGATTCTGTATATTGTATATTAAACTTTAATAAGAAGTCAAGATTCTCCTTTACCCCTCTTAATACAATTTTAAAATTAATTACAAACATTCTTCTAAGGCCAAAATAAAAATGTGACAAACTGATTTTCCCACCAGTTTTTAAAACTTGTTTCATTCTTCAGTAATGAAACAGGTGCTCTGCTGAAAGTGACTTAAGCTATGTGGGATGACTCTGTGCTGAAATGGAAAAGGTGCGATTGCCGTGCCTCAGCTGAAGGACAGCACCGAAGAGCACAACATGCTAACCGCTTTAACTGCTTCACTATGACCTGAAAATCATTTAAAAGAAAATGAGGAAGCATTTTTTTAGACTTTTTTTTCTGAGAGGCAAACTGTTAATTTCAAAAGCTTGGGCCCAGTTCCCTGGGACCATAATTTTACAGAGTTAAGTTGGATTGTGTGGGGGAGAAATTTGTCCCACTACTGTAATAGCTGTATCCTGAATTGCAAAACACCTCCAGGGACCTGTAAAAACCTTGTTTATGCTTGAAATGGCAGTTACTGCTAGAAGATTAAGTCATTTTATCCTTGGTAACAAGTGTTTACAATGTCAGTTAAGAGAATTTTTAACTAAGGGATTATTTTGCTTTCTAATTACATAGTGTCCTTCTTGTTATTCATTAGTGCAGATATTTACTTCCCATTTTCCGATTTCAGTTGTCTCATATGTCTGACAGAGTAAAAATTGTCTGATACTTGCTTTCTGAAATATTTTTATTCACTTCAGCTGAAACACCAACACAGATGTTATTTTCCCTCTAATTAGCATATGCTTGTATTTCTGATAAATGGAGTAACCGCAATCGTACATCTATAAATAACGCACAAAGTGTTAATGGCAAACTGGTTTGTTCTCTGAGCGTCACGTTAGGCTGCAGGAATCGCAGATGATGTGAGATGACATTCTGAATCCAGGCTGAGTTCAGCTGAGCATTTTAGTGTGCTCACAGGACATGTGTAGTTCCTGTTCTTTCTGTTTAAATAGCTGACTACAAGCTATGTGGGTGGCTGTAAGATACAGCTTGATCCTTGGCACTGGGTAAAGATTGAAAAGAGACGAGGACGATTTTGTTGCCATTATGGTGGTTTCTTATTTCTGGGATGCCTTTAACTTATTTCAGAAGTTGGGTTTTTTTTCTGAAATAGGTTAGCATTTTCCACGTTTCGTGTTCATCTGAAGAAGGCTACCAGACATATTCTTGATGCCATGAGGATCCAGTGAGTTCAGAATAAAACTTTCTTGGCCTTACGTTAATAAGTATTACTTAAGGAAGGAACTTGTCTGAGCTCTTTTTTGCAGTTTTTTAGTGGTATAAAAGACCCCTCTAAATGGCTGTGGTCTCTCCTCCTTACTTTCTAATGTATCATGCCTTCTCAATGCAGTAACAGAGACAAAGAGAAGTGGAAACTTGTCATGAAGTAAGAATGTGGAGGAACAGAATCAAAGGGCTTTGACTTGAACTTTACTCCAGCTACTGTTGCCAACCAAGAATTTTCTGTGGTATACCACAACCTCTATGAAGGCACATAATGTACTCTCTGAAGCAGTTCAGTCTAGAAATTGGGCAATGTTAATGTGTTTATAATAGCTAAAATCTGGTGGGAATGCCTTTTGGCCTTTGGATACTGCATGCACGTTTTAAAAATGTATCACATTCTGAAATCAAGTTAGCCTTAAAATGAAATAAAAGCAGGTGTGCAGGGAATCTGGAGAGATGTACAAACACAAGAAAAGGGTGAGGTGTGGTGATGGCACAACTCCCATCAGCTTCACTGTGTTACTTGGGTAATAGTGCTGTCTGCCTTCCTCCATGGTGGTCTTCCACCATGCTGGTGTCTTTCAAGCATCTTTTCAAAGGCAAGGTGCATTCTTGCCACTACTGTTGGTGATAACAGCCTGGAGAGAAATACACAAAACCAGCCATTCAGTCCTTTATCTGTTGTAAAAGGAGAGAGAGAGGGGAAAAAATGTGTTATTTTGTAGCTGGGAAAATACTCTTTACAAACATTATTTTAAGAATCTACCATAAATGTACAGTAACCATTTGTTTGATATTAACTCTGTTTTACGTTGATTGAGATATTTCTTCAGCTTTGTACTTGCTGTAGCTGGCTAGAGTTTCCCTCTGCAGGGAAAAGAATGTGCAGACCACTAGGGATTCGTACAGAAAACTCCATGTGGGCATCTGCCCTGGTTTTTTTTAGCTCTCCTAGGAAAAGAAAAGGAAGCTGCTTTCAGCATGGATATTTGTGCTGGACATTCGAAGTATTCCCATTTTTTCACCCATTTATGATTTTAAGAATCTGACTGCAAGTAGTAGCAAACAAATGGGAATAAAATTATGCATGTGTGCTACTAGAGGATTCTTGTCCTGTTTCTGGTTTCTTTCATTGCTTCTGATCTAGTTCCTGAAGTTGCATGTTTTCCCCCAAATGGGTATCTTCTGAATTTCTAGAAAAATTGTTGTCACAACATCATCCCCTGTATCAAAGCAGTGGAGAATGCAGTGGAGAATTCCAGTGACAGTTTTCAGAACTGTCAAATGATAGATATTAAATGTGTTGTAGCTTCTTATTACAACTGGGTGTAAAACCGTAGGTTCTTCTGAAGGACCAGATGGAGGAAGGGTCGTGAGAAGGCGTGTGGCAGAACGCTAACTTGAGTTAGCTTTCCCGTGTTCAAGTTGACTCTACAGTAGGATCTAGGTAGTTCTATTTTTGTCATCTCTGCTGTATTTTTTTTTCCTCTGCTCTTATGGTGAGAACTTTCTTTCCATGATTTCAACTTCCACACATATGTGTGTGATTCTCCATTCTCATGAATGTAGTCATATGAGAAACTGTGGTCCCCTTCTGAGAAGCTTAAACAGTTTGCAATTCTGCAGCTGTCAATTACCATCTTTCAGCTAGAACTTAGTCATAAATGTCATAACTTGCAGTTATGAATGCTCCTATTCTGTTTCAATGCCAAGTGAAACAGATTAGCTGGTCTCAAGTTGGTTTAATCTAATCTCTTTAATCTGTCTGTGGGTTATATTCATCTGCTTCGCTTTACACTGGTATGGACTAATGATGCATTCATGCAGTCAGAGTGTGAATCTCAGCAGAGGGATGGTATCTTCTCAATCTGCTTTTGGCTGGGTTACAATCGAACTTTTCTTTCTACTCATCTATCTTTTTCCTTTTTTCCTTGGCAATCTGCACTTTCTTGCAGGAGGGATAAAGAATTTTTGAAGTGAAACTCCTTACTGCAGTTTTGTACACGTCAAGGGACGTATGACCTGGATTCCCTTAGGATGAGACTGAACTAGAACATGTTCTCCAGCGGCACACCTAATGCCTTCCATCTCTTAATTCCATCCTTGTAACCAGGCGAGGCATGGGCTGAAGTACCAGCTCCTGAAACAGTTGTACAGGACACGGTGGGGTATTAGCAACAAACATCTGGTTCACTCCAGAAACTCACCGTCGTTGTTCTGCACAGCTTGCTAATGCAGACATACTGCAGTAGGAGTGTCATCTCTAACCCAGTTCTGATTCTGATAGCATTTTTTGCTAACTTCCAGTGAAATGAGATTAACAGATATTATCGAGGTAATGTCTAACTCCTCGTGACAGCTACAGGATGTTTCCTATGACCATCAAAAAGTATCTTTTCAACTTGAGTGCAAGCCAACTTCCTAGCATTCAGAGCCTTGCGATACCTTTGTGAAATGAAAGGGTTGTAAACAAACAGAGGTAGTTAAAGGGATGAATAAGCATGAGTGATAACTCTAGAGACACAGTCCTATTTCTGATTTCTCCTAGTAAGACAGATAAGGGTTTTGTAAATACATACATATGTAAAATAAAATAAAATTGCATTCAGAGTTCTTTGATGTGAACTGAAATTGTGTTTGCCTATAAAGAAGTCTGGAGAATCTTTGAACAGTTTTGGAAAGTTACCTTTTTCTTTTTTGTAGCTGTTGAATGTATCTTTATAACTTAATAACTCTTTTTTATAACTTTAATAACTCTTAAATCAACTTCTATCACTCTTAAATGTGTAATTATGTTTTCATATTATATTTATTTGCTACAGGGTGTTGGGAAAAACAAGATTGTTGACAGATTCCTTCACCTTCTAAACAGGCCCAGAGAGTATTTACAGCTGCATAGGTAAGACTGAGTTACATTTCCATCTTCGTGTTTGTAGTCTGATTTTCCATGTTTTAAAACTTGTGTTTCTGAAGTTTAATTTGGTCTTGTTGTTTGAACAAATTCCCTATTATCTTAGGTGGCACACAAATAGAACACAGAAATGTATCTTTTTCATAGGCAGAGGCATTAAGCTGACAGGTGGAGGAGGGGTTACAAAAAGCCAGTGGAATCACTTTACTTAACATAATAGAAAGCAAAACAGAGCTTACTGATGTCAAACCATGCTCAAGAAGAGAGTAATATTATGCTGTCATTTCTGGGGAGATTTCCCAAAGCATGTGTGAGGGGAAAATTTTCAAAGGCACTTGTTTGAATATATCATTGATTAGATAAGAAATACTCTAAGTAATAAAAGTTCTTTGTTTCCTTCCTTTGGCATTGCTGCTTAGCATATTTATTTCTCTAATATCCATAAACACGTTGAGATTAGAAAATTATAATTTTTTTCATGTGCAAGCTAACAGAAGGACTTCAATACAATAAACCAATTGAAAACAATTCAAAAGCTGAAATAAACAACAGGTAATGGTGCGGAGTGCTTTTAATACTGATTTATCTGTCTGCTATTTATGACATGAACTGCGTGTGGATCAGTAAATTGAAACAAAGACTGAATTGGTATAGAAGAATCATCTTCAGTTGAACTGCATCCTTTCTCAGCTTCATTCCTAATCTTTACCTCCCCCCCTTGAACTTCCTAGCTTCATCACCCTGTCTCTTTCTATAATCACTGTTTTTTTAAATAGTGCTAATAAAAACGTACGTCTTTGGTATTTTGCCCTGTAACAGCACAGTCCTTTTAACACTTTCTCTCTCACTTTCTCCCCAGCTTTTTGTCTTCAAATGCCTTGTCCTCGTGTTCCCGATACTTGGATAGCTCTATCTCATCACTTTCCTTCTGCTGTTTTCTTAGATACTTCTTCTCCTAAACTTCCATCACTTCTTTCCTAAATAGTGCTCTTCTGACCTGTTACTTTTCAGCTTTGCATTAACTTTCCTGTCATCTTCTCTGCTTGAAGCAGCCACCTGCTCCTTCTGGATAAAACATGTTATAATTTTTTGTAAATCCCATTTATTTCACAAAATGCTACAGTATTCCTCTTCGCTCAGTGTATGTGCCTTTTGAAAAATTGTTCTGCTGTTGGGTGTGGTTAAGCAGAACAGTATATGTTAATATAAATTCAGATAGCTCAGGGCAGGGAGTGTTGCATAAATATGCAGTTTGGGGTGATGATGGAACCACAGAATATGTTAGTTACAATACGCTACTTGATACATCGCCAGGAAAAAAAAAAGTGCCCTT
This sequence comes from Cygnus atratus, assembly GCF_013377495.2. Lineage (NCBI taxonomy): Eukaryota > Metazoa > Chordata > Aves > Anseriformes > Anatidae > Cygnus > Cygnus atratus. The sequence goes on along the minus strand of NC_066362.1, from coordinate 176,805,648 downwards.
TTTTTGTCTAGTCAAGACAAATCTCTGTCAAGTTCTGTTTCTGGTTACAGTGTTATAGGGATAGGTAGCAAATGATGAGCAGTCCTATGTGGTTCTACAAAAATAATTCCTGAATATAGAAAAACAGAAGTTTCTATTTCCTGCATGACATTCTGAAATACCTTGTGAAGAACTCAGTCTGTATAGTACTTGTGTAGACTTTACAGGACCTTTAAACAAGCTTTACAAACAAATCTTTAAACAAGATAATCCTGATATCCCTAAATATTGTCAGTATACACTTTTGGATTACAAAACAAAATTAGAGAAAGTTTACCCCTCAAAAAATTGAACACTAAGCTTTTAGATGTTTTTTGGGGGGAAATACAGTCAGTAGCTTATAGCATAGACACGTTTCACTAGAAAATAATCTAGTGTGCGCACTTCATGTTCCATGGGGGGGTTACTTTGATGAAATAGTATAAGGAGTTCTGGTGATCTAAACAGCATGTATATTCAAAAAAATTTAATCAGGGAATATTTTTCTTAGAGCTGATAGAAGGAATAAGTTTAAAATCTCAAAATTTATGTCTTGTATTTAAAGATGATGAGAGGAGAAAGACAGAAAAGAGAGTGCTTTTCTTCAAACATCTTTTCTGACATCTGTATTTACATCTTTTATCACTGATTCACGTGGAAGGGTCAGCTTGACCTCAAGAATTAGATTGCTTATGGAGGTTATAAATCCTTCTTCTTAACTTTGCTTGCCTCATTGAGAGGTTTTATTTTCTTGGGTGCAATTTATGTATATAGCGCCTATTGCCATATTGATAAACATGCTTTGGAACCACTCTGATAGCAGCGCTAAGAACAGGAGTTGGAACTCAGCACTTCTTCTGTTTCCAACCAATTTGGGGGAAAAAATGCCACAAGACTTTGCTTAACTTAGTTAAGTTTTATAAATCATTTTGGGACCATGAAACTGAAAACCTTTACTGAAAGAAAGCTGTGATTAAATTTAATAAAGAAAAAATTTAAGAAAAATGTTTGCTTATAAATTATTCAAAGAGTTGGCTGCCTTCACTTACGTACTTCTTCATATTAGGAGTTGATCAGGAATGCATCTGTTTGGAGTTCAGTCCTACTGTCAAGCTACTACTTTTTAAAATTTCAATGACAATGATTTCTCTTCCTTGCAGTTACTATTTTTGTGTAGTGTGGTATTATATAACTACAGTATTCACTCTTTTGTTTCCAAAAAAAAAAATTAGTTAAGCCAGCAGTGGTTGTTCCATGTGGCGAGTCCATTTGCATTGTCCTTAGCTGACACCCAAATGTGCCAGTATCAAAAAGTAGTTAGAACTGAGGTAATTAAGAAGCAGCTTCAGACTTCATTGTTTTCAGAACAAGAAAAATAAGAACATTTTTTGTAATGAGATTAAGTTTGATAACTTCTAGAACATTTATTTATTGTTTTGATATAAGTGTAAATAACTAGCAGAAATTTTTCTGAGATGTTTGCTGGCTTCATGCTATCTCAGCCATTGATCAGCCATAGGAAATGCAAAAACTGCAGCTCACCATCTCCATCTCTGCAGAGTGTCTGCCACAGGCATTCCCCTAAGAAACTTAAAACTTTAAGAAAATGAAAACTATCAGTCCTTTCTATTGCTACAGGAACTTGGTTACTGTCAACTAGGGGGAAAACTAGATGTCCCCCCGATCTACTACAGAGATGGCCACTGAAGTCATAGTAAGTAAAACTGGTCAACCTCAACGCTGATGTCTTCAGTATGTAGATGAGCAGTCATTTAGTTGGGTAAGAACATTGTGGTCGCTTACAGAAATAGAAGCTTTTCATGAGCAGGCTGCAGTGTAATCTACATCAATAATTTATTGATGGGTTATGAATGGATTTCCTGCTACTCAGAGCCTCAGAAGACACGCAAAAGACACAAAACAAGTAGTTCTTGTTCAAGCTTTCTCGTTCTGCATATCAAATATATATATATATTCTTGTGAAATGTGAAGCAGTTTATTGCTCAGAAAGAAAATAGGAATCTTTTCAAAGTCATGTGACAAAAAGGGAGTGATTTTTGGTGCATGGGAGCTGTTCTTTGTAATGTCAAAAAAGTTGAAGCTGCTTTTAAGTATGGTTTGATACCTTTTTATGAAACTAGAGGCTATATGAAGTTTTCTTCTTCTTTAGCTTTGAAATGAATCTGTTTGAAAATGTTGTGCTTGCTTCAGGGTTTGTGCCCTTAAATTAGCCCTATTAAGTCTTAGTTCTCTATGTGATATCCTTTCTTGCAAATTCAGGTAACTTGTTTTCCACTTTTCTAGACATTAATGTATACCTAGGCTAAAGCGGTTTGCCTTTGTTTTAAATTTGATGTCTTACTACTGTCATTAGAATACTGACTGCTATAAGAATTCTATTTGATATCTGATAATCTTGCTTTTATTTTAGAAGATACCGCACTACCTTATTCTGGTTTTCCCAATGTTACGTTTCATTTCAAAGAACTTACCCATCAAAGTTACTGTGTGCTTTAGTGACTGATGATTTGAAAGTGTGGTAAAGGGTTCATTTTAAACATCTACTACATTTTGTGTTGTGCCTTTTTTAGTTCTCTCATAAATTACAGTAATCTGATGATCTTTTCTTCCAAAAATTAACTGAGTTTACATATGTTATCCTTTTCAAAATAAATGTAATTTTGCTGTGATCTTTAACAATCAAATTAATGGAGAGGTTTGGGATAGGAAAATGAGCTTATAGTGTCCCTACAAGCAATACTTACTACAAACTGTGCATTAATCTTTTGATGTTAATTTTCTTTCCCTCTTTTTCAGCACACATAATCAGTATAAAATCTAATTACCTGTTTCCCCTATTGAGATCATTTAAAACTACCCTTTCAGCTTTATTGACTTCGTTTTTTTTAAATTCAAATTAAAAAAAAAAAAAGTTGTTTCAAGAATAACTTAGTTCACCCAAGACACAGATGAGCACCTAATACTGTAGAGCTACGGTGCACTTGTTCCCAGAATTACATTTGGTCCTCTTCTCTTGAAAGAGTATAGGACTATGTAAGAAATTTAAATGTTGATGTAACTGTGCAGGTCTTTTTTTTTTCTTTTTTTTTTTTTTTTTTAAGTGAACAACCACAGAGAAGCTATCTCTGTAGACAACTTTTGTTGAAGCAAGTGCTCTTAAGCTGCAGTGGTTTGTTAGAAGAATCCATTGAACACAGTGAAGACATACATGTGTGTGTATTTATATGGTGACAGACACACAAAAAAAAGGCTGGGTAATCATTACTTACGACTCGAGTCCTGAATCTGTATGTGTAGATCATTTTCTTTTAATGTTGGACAAAGTAACCTTACAGTGCATCCTTCATTTTTTATGCAGCTCAGGTTTGGAAACACATAATAACAAGGCATGTTGTTGCAAAGATTTATGCTGTGAAGCATTGAATGTGCTGGCTAGCATTTAGTAGGTGTCTTTGTGGGTTTTTTTTTGTTTGTTTTTATTTTTGGGGGGGAGGTTGTTTTGTTTTTTACTTCTTTTGTTGTTGATGGTTTTTTGCCTTAATACATTTTCCATCACTTCAGTGTTGCAATGCCAAGCTTACAAAAAAGTTCATGCAAGCTATTGGTCTTTTTTTTTTCAAATGTTAGCTTTTCATAAGCTTTCTGACTAGCTCTGCTATTGTCAGATTACAGGTGTTAAGAGAATTACTTCATTTATCTTTTTGTAGGAATTGAATTCAGCTTGAATATCCTGCTGTGTGACTGCTATGGAGAAATAACTTAGGTTACAAAACCAGGTTGTTTCATTTTCTTCTATAGCTGAAGTAACATTCTCTAGCTTTTCTAGCTAGTATACTCTGTGAAAGGTATTATACACAATAAGGGGAGCTGTAGGGTGTCATGTTTCTTCTTTTGTGGATTTTGCAATTAGGGTGAGTGACTTTATGTTGTTATACCACATTATGTGCAAATGTTGCATCTTGTTTTAAAAGATGGATTTTGTAACTTGATTTAAGTATATAACCTGAATTAAACATGTAATTCCCTTTGGCCTTTGTTCTGCCACCCACAGTTATACTGAGTAATAAGTACTTTTATACTCCAAACAATTCTTTTGGTTTTAAACAAATATATGTCCTGCTGAGTGGTTATAATGGTCTAGCAGAAAAAAAATTAGGGATGTAATTATCCATACACACAGAGAAAGGTAAAAAGGCTTTACAATATCATCTTAACAAAGGAAAGAGAAAGCTGGTTGGCTTTTCAGGGATTTCAGAATTTCCTGAACTTAGTTGTCATGTCATGCAATGATATTCTGTGTGGTATGTTGGCAAAAGAAATTGATTTCTACATGTCAAAGTCATTGAGATTGCTTGCTCTTCATCGTGGTAATCCGTGAGTAGATTAGCTAAGCAATTAACTTCAGATGGCTCTTGGCCTAATTATTTTTTGAATACTCGTAACATTAGGTCACATCATCTGGATGTATTCATGTCTGTTTAAAATGTAATTGAGAAGATAGATATTTCTATCTATATAGGTAGATAATTAGATGTATATGTATACATCTCACAGACATGAAGAGCATCAATTATTAGAACATGTATTCTGGTTCTCTGATTCTTCATTTCAACTGAACACTGTAAAGTTTCTCTTGGAGAATAAGAGGTAGGCCAATGCTCAATCTTATTTATCTAAATTTGTTACAATGAGCACCAGCCCTAAAAACACAAGGTTACCATTCAGAGATATTCTCTTACTCTTTTGGCCTCAGTAAGTGGATAAAAAAGCCAGGGTAGGCTTCTTCAGCACTTGTCAAAACGGAGTGAATTCCAGTGAATACAGATGTTGGTAATGTTAGCTGAGGTTCTAATAACATGACCCATATGTGGGCAGAAGCCTCCTTGGGAACTTACATTTTAAAATAAAGAAGTGCAATACATTTTCCTTTTCTTAAGTTGGGCAGCAAAGCATAGGTTATAGAATGGATCAAATCCTATTTTAGTATTTACACTTCAATGTTCTGGGGGGGCAAGTGTCAACACATACAATGAATATTTGCCAATTTGTTGTATGGACACCACTAGCATTCTTAATGAACAATTTCATGCTTTGATTTCATTTCTCTAAAGAATGATCTTTCAGCCAGGTAGTCCTAAAGATAAACTAGAACAAATCTCAGGGAAAGAGGAACATTGTTCACCACTGTTCCTTAAATTTTCCTTTTAACTAGTTTCAACTTCTCTTTCTCACCACATAACATCCAGAATGCTTGGAAATTTACTTTCTTACATCTCTGTCTCCTATCCTGTCCTATGACAGGGCCCATTGATAAAGCTGTTCAGGTCTTCTAAACAACTCCGTATTTCCACTTGAAAAGAGGATGGGACAATGTTTCTGTCTCCAGTGAATACAATAAGAAATGCTGAACTCATTGGATTTGTGTAGAGGAGAATTTAATTCTAAATAATAAAATAGGTATGAGTTCACAGATCCTCTCCTCTCTTTGGAATAATTTTTCAATTATTATTTAAAAGAATTTGGATAAATCTTGGAAGTTGACAGAGACAGAATAAAGGGAGTCTCCTATACTCTAATTGATGTATTTGAACTACAGGCAAGGTTAGCATTAAGAAATTGTATGTGTGCAACCTGGGTGGGCAGTAGTTTTGGTTCACTCTTGTGAAGATAAAAAAAAAAAAAAAAGAGAGAGAGAATTATTTTCATTTGAAATTTAATAAAAGTATATATATATATACACTGTCACTCATAGTCACAGCCATCTGTTTGGCCTCTGTTCAAATTATGAATGGAAGTTGATAATTCCTTGAGGCATGATCACTCCAATAACAAAAAATAAGTATATTGCAGTAAGAGTGACCCTCTCTAGCTTGCATTGTTTTGTAAGGCTGGGGTAAAGTCTAGCAGGATTGTCACTTCCCTCACATCTGCTGTACCCTCATTTTCTGTGGTCGATGGAAATTTCTCCTGGCATATCTCATAGTTCTTCCCTGGAAAGAAGGTATTGCTGTCAAAGAAATAGTAACTGTCAAAAACCAGTATGTATTGAGTAAATCTATAGATCTCTGAAAAATCTGCCTTTGGGCTATATAATGCATCGGTAACGAAAAGTAAATAAAAGGCAGTGATGTGAGCCAATAAACAACAACAACAAAAGTCAAAAGAAGTCTCAGAAGTGCTGCTGTGAATTGAATGGTACTGTCACGAGTTGCTGGGGTTTGGTACTAGATCTTTTCTTCCTGTTTTTTATAGAGAGTTAGTGAGGAGGGGTTGCAAGATAAAAATGTGTTCTTAGGAAAGACATTAGTGAGTTTTTCATATTTTTCTTTTAAAATCAGGAGAAAATAAATCAATTCAGTTGAGCAGCATAACGATATGTCAGACAGTTTTTCTCACCCACTTCTGCATTCCCGCAGTTGTGCTTCTGTGTGTCAGAACTATTTTCATCTTGGGTGCCAAATGTGATGAAATTATGAGGTTTTGTATTCGTGTCTTTGTTAGAGCCTAGTTAATACTAAGACAGTAATATTAATAAGTAAATGTGAAATAGAGTTTTCAGATGTTTCTTGTGGGAGTGAAATTCTACAGTCTGATGTTTTGAGTGCCAGACGTATTTTACACTTAGGAAAATCTGCGTGACATATAGTTCAGAAATACTTCAGATGTGGCATATGTTTATTATTGTCTTCAGTGTCTTTACATTTACTTTAAATTATTACAAAATGGAAATTTAAGAAAAAAAGTCCGAGGAGGCATATTATTTTTAGCCATTTTTATCCTGTTTAGTTAGGTTTCTGAAGAACAGAAATAATGACATCCAATTGCATAGCTTATGATTCTGATAGGAATACTTACCTGTACTAACCCTAGCAAAATCATTCTTATATACATTGGCTGAATGTAACATCCAAAGTACATACTGGAGTTTTGCATTCACTTATATCATCAAACTAATGGAATTAGTCTTGGGCTGGGTATTTAGCTTTTACAATACACTGTAAATTTCCTGAAATATTTTGTTAAAATATTAGTTCTGAATAAGAACAAAGCAGAAGAAAAGAGGTAGCCATGGATAAGTAACCACAGAAAAAAAGTTAGAAATTGGATTTCGGATTTCAATTGTTCTTTCATCTTGATTCCTTCTACAATTTTTACTGATGTATGTAGCTTTCATATTAGGCCTTAAGGAAACTGTAAACTTTCTAGTGTTTATTTCCCCCAAAGGTATGGTCAGTTCTGTCTTTCCTAAAGAATGAGATCATTCTAAGGATTTATGTTTGGTTTACACATTGTTAAAGTCTTCCACATCTGTAAATGTATAGTCTTGAACCTACAGAGTTGCTTCTGCACAGGCAGAAGTTACAACTGTTAACAGAGGTAGACTGATGGATGCAATCTGAGAATTTAGTCCCTAAGTAATCTGTGTTCAAGAAACAAAGATTGTTCTGTTGCTGTTTCTTTTATTAATGATTTCTCTACCCAATGTAGAAATGAGCAGGCACAAAGGGTGCTAGTGGAAGCTTTGTTTTTATTTCCTTAATAGGATTTCTAAGATAATAGATTAATACTACAGTTTATTTTAGTGGTTTTAAAAATACATGCAAAGCTCCATTTGCTGCATATGAGTACAATATGTATTTCAGTGTATTTTGTGGGAGTTTGTTGCTTTTGAGAGGTCACAGTTGATGGAGTTGAGGTATGTGCTTTTATTATTTAAAGTGGAGGTAGTCTTAGCTTTCAACTTTTTCTCTCCTGGATTAAAGTTCATATGAAGAGGCAAATATTAAAAAATCTCTGTGTCCTGCTCTGTGTTTTATTGCTGTGCATAGGAGACATTGGGGTAAATCAGTCATCAGTTTAAAGCTAAACAAGTAAGTATCAGTTGTTCGGGACAGAAATCCTGCTGACAGCAGTTTCAAGTAAAGGAAATTTGCATGTTATGCTGTCAGTTTCAGACTGAAATTGGAAGCTGACCATTTAATAGTTTACTGCAAACAGTATTGTGTGTGATTTCCTGTACCCAGTAGCTTATCAGAATATTGTTTTTTTGTTGTTGTTTTGTTTTTTTTGACAGGGTGTTACATAATTAAAGATAGGACTAAGGTAGATATTTGGAACAGTGAGTCAGCTTAGTTTAAGTAAACACTTGTTTTATTGCACATCTATGAAAGGTAAGAGAGTTTTGTTGCATCCGATCTCACACCTAATGCAAAGGGTATGAACCTTACCTATTGACCAGCATGTGCATTTCAAGCAGCACAGGTGAGGCTCTCCTACTGGCTTGTGTCACATGAGTAGTTCATCATTCAGGTGATACAGACTCATCCAGGTCTTGAAATACAGGAGGAAAGGAATGCCGTAGCCTGTATGCCCTAAGATTGTATCATGTATCCTATTGTCCACGAAACTGTGGGGACCTCCTGTTACCTTCCACCATTCCTTACCTCAGAACCCCAAGGTAAATGGGGTTGGTTTTATGGGACTTGACGCAGATTTTGATAAGTGTATCATAGAGACAGGAGGGGCTTTCTCTAGGTTGCAGACATCAGGTGTACAGGCAAATCCAGTGTGGTGATATCTGCTACTGGATCATTCTGAATTGCAACAGTTTTTCATTTATTTGTACTTTCAGTGGTGGTTGACATAGATGATAATAATGAAAAATAAGGAATATTCTTATTACAGATTTTAATTAAACTATTTGAAAATGGAAGGTAAAAACCATTTGAGCAACTCAAAGAAAAACAAAATTTCAAAAAGAAATACTAACCTATTATACTACAGCCTCTGTCCCATCTAAGATCTTACACTGTTTATTATACAAAGTGTAGCAAGTGCTAGTAAAAACTATTCCATCTGGTGTGGTTTAGATTGAACTAAAAATAGTTGATTTTTAGAATTCCACAGAAGTATTTTTAGTCTTATTCTTTTCTTGGTGGTTTGTCACGTGGAGAAGAGCAACTAAAACATTAATGGTTTGATTATGATACTGCAAATTCCTGTTTAGTTCAGGGTAGATTTCCCTGTTTGTCATGAAAATGAGAGTTGAACTATGTTTAACTGGTAGTAGTAGTAGCAGTAGTAATATACCTCCATGCAAAAGATACGGATTCACTTTTCAGTGTTTTCATTTCCAGAACTACTTAATAGACAGAACTGCTGTGAAAGCAGTGGCAGAGTTAGACAGGCTCACCTTTGACCACTAAGTTGTCCCTGCGGTATTGTCAGATCAAGTTCTTCAAGAATTCTGAAAAATAACAATATTTATTTCTCTTTTAAAAAGAAAAGAGAGTTTTCAGTTTTTCATTTAGTCATTTTGCACTTTACTGTAACTCAAATTTCTGTCTATTTCAATTAATACTCTCTGTTTTTCCACATTTCAGGGATACAACTGTACAAAGCCTTACCCTGCAGCCTTCTGTTAAAGATGGTCTTATTATATATGAAGATTCACCACTGGTTAGTAGTAACATTTGAATTGTATATTTGGAATTGTATAAACAAGTATTTAAATATGCTGGCTTTTCAAATAAGAAAATTCTTTGTGATTTGATTATTTGTATGGAATAACCAGTAAATGTGGTAACATTTTATTAACTTTTGCTTTGGTTATGTTTGCCATGTGACAAATGCCAAATAGGATAAGGGTCTCAGAGGGGGGGGTCACAAAATGAATGTGGAAAGTAATTTAGTTAGTGTTAACCTGACACATTCTAACTGGTACAGTGGTATTTCCCTTCTTCTTTTGTAGCATGTAAAAATGCCTCATGCCAGCCTGCAAAGCTGGACTCCAGACAGCTCTTGCAGTTGTTCTTCAGTTCTTTCAGCTTCTTGTTGCCAGCCTAGATGCAAACTGCTACGCACTTCTCGTTCAGCACTTCTACTCTGTCAGGCTCCTCGGTTGCCTCCCTAGTGCAGTTTTCCATCCATATCCCCAAGTAAAAGAAACACCTTCCTTTCTTGTCTCACCTGCTTCCTCTTCTCCCTCTGCTACAGTTCAGTCATATCTTAGCTGTTCTGCCTCCCCTTCTCTCACTGCCACTGAGATCTTTCAACTGCTGTCTGAGATACTAGTAATGCACTTTCTCACAGCTATTTTTGGAGGGTTGTGCTGATTTGATTCTTTTTCTTCCAGGTAAAAGCAGTGAAGTTTGGACATATTTTGGTAATTGATGAGGCAGACAAGGCACCAACGAATGTTACCTGTATCTTAAAAACCTTAGTAGAAAGTGGAGAAATGGTTTTGTCAGATGGAAGGCGAATTGTTGCCAGTAAGTAGATAGAAAACAATTTCATCACTTACAGTAAAAGGTAACATGTTGCTGTTTTTCAGCAATTACATTGCTAAGTAAAGCCTCAGAAGAGTCCAAATGGAAAAAGTACTTGATGATAAAAAGGTTAACAATTAATGAAATTACAGTGATTTTCTTTTTTCTCTAAAGAACAATTTTAAATAAGGTGTCTTTTTTTTTTCGTTTTTTTTTTTCTTCTCTTTTTCTAACTAAAACTGCTTTTGCAATAACCACAAAGGTTTTCTTAAATTAGCATTTTCATGAATGGAATTCTCAGGAATTAAAACAAAAAAAAAGTCCCGACAGTTATAAGCTGACCTCTCCACTTCTTATTCACCGTAAGAAATACAGATCTGTTCGACAAAATTGTGATCTTGATTATGCCCATCTGGATAGTAGGGGTATAACTTGATCAGATCTGGTAGTAAAATAAGAGTATACCTAAGGTTGAATGGTTAAAGGTTTCATCTAATAAAATACTGTATGTGCTTTTATTATTTAAAGATATCCTGCGAGTCAGGGATACTTCATAATTTGGTGGAGTTTAATTCACAAGAACTGCAGGAACTAAATTTCTTTTTACGATTTTTCAGAGAAAGGCCCTGTTTAAAATGTCATCTTGAACTTAGTAGACACTGTAGTTTTGGTAATAAGTATAGTTTAAATATGAGTAGAGCAATCCATTCAGCACTCACGTGGCATGACATCATTTTTGCTTGTGATTATAAACTATAGGTGGCCCTATTTTTTAAATAACTGGCTAGTCAATTTAGTTAGTATTGTAGTTTTGCAGAGGAGATAAAAGGATTCCCAAAGCTCATGTACCAATGGTGACATGATGGCAGGGAAGAAGAGAAGGCAGTCTGACTCATTCTGGTGAAACAGAGTCTTCAGGCGCATGACATCATGTACCTCTGGCTTCTCACAGATTTTTATAATATCCAGCAGGACTTTCAGTCCTGTGTTCCCAGATGGGATATGTTATACATATATAGAAAACATATTTTATTCACCCTTTGCCTCAGCATTTTGGTCAAATTAAATATAAACAGCCCAGGTGGTTCCCACCCCAAAACTAGTCAGTAATAGCTGATGCTTTTTTTTCATAAGTGAAATAATTTAGTTAAATTTTCATGAAACAAATTATGAAATTTTAGAATGAAACTCAGAACACTCATAATTTAATGACTTGCTGAGAAGCTGTTGAGCATTTTTAGTAACTATTCTTGTCATTCTAAGAATAATTCTTCTAATTAACTTCTTCTAATTCACTGATAATCACAAAGCTTAAATGTACAACTAATACATTTTATCTATTTTCTAGATCGTGCTCATGTAGAGGGGAGAGAAAATGTAATAGTAATTCATCCTGATTTTAGAATGATAGTTCTAGCAAATAGACCTGGATTTCCTTTCTTGGGTAATGACTTCTTTGGCACATTAGGTAAGTGATTCATATTAAACGCTGATTGTTAGTTAGAATTGCTTAATAGAATGACTATCTTTATTTCATTAGATGTCATGGGGACAGAGGTTCCGTATGCATATTAATGTTTTGTTTCACATAAGATGCTTAGGGTGAGATTACGGAACTTGCCCTGAAGTGAACAGCTATACATGGTCATCTGTGTACAACTTAAATTGTTATATATGATCAGGACAAACACAGAAAACAGACAAAGATGCAAAAAAAAAAAAATGTTAATGAGCATATATTGTATACAAATATAGCAACAATATGAGCTGTGAGCAGTTGATAGCTGACATCAGTGGTTAACGTGATTGCTCAGTGTTTTCTTTCCCATAACAAGAATGCCTCTGGCCAAGTTCTGTCCTCTTCAGTACAAGACATGGGAGCCTGATGGATAGTAATTTTCTCTCCCTCTAAAGATGGAGGCTATTGTCTTTTATAGTGTTTATACTATTGCTGCCTGCTTCTTAATCTTCATTGGCTTCTCCATACTCATGGCTTTGTATGATAGGCCTTAATAAATATTTGACAAGATGCTGAAATCGCCAGAGTTTTACATAACCCTGTCCAAATTTCATGTCAAAGTTTTTCATACCAGCAGCAGTCTTATTTTAAAAAATAAATAAATAAAAAAAACTCCAGGTAGTGCCTGAAAATCCAATGTATCAGCAAAGATTCCCTACAGCTTCATCTCACAGCAAAAGAAAGAATGTAAGAATTCATGTTTCCTAAGGGTGAACAATGAAGAATTCACTGTTTTGTAGTAAGGTATAGTCCAGTGTTAGTCTAAGTAGGCCTCTGGCAAAGCTTTGGCAGTGTGAATTGCCCTACAGACTCCACTGCCTAGAATTGTCAAAATTATGTGCAGGCACCTTAATCTGCGTGTCTTTATCTGTTAGCTCTGGCTGTAGCGTTTATTCTGCAAGAAATAATAATGTACTCAAAAAAAAAATTAAAAAAGAAACAGGAGCAAGCCCAGTTCTATGTGATAGCTGTTTGTTTTTCAGATGCAGTTCCCAGTGAATGGGCATTCCGTAGCAGAAGTCCATTGGCTCTGAATTTCACCAAATTATATTGACCCAAGATGCTTTTATTAGAGCCTATTTCTTTTTCATGACCTAATCTCTCTCTATATATTGACCCTTTAAACCCTGACAAGTTTTGTATGATTGTTAAATGACTCTTTACATATACCCTCAATTTTATAGATTATATGATTGGGACCAATATAATGCAAATGTTTGTGGAAGACAGCTTGCCATATTTCTTACAGTATTTCAAGGTAGGCAGAGAGGAAAAGATAAATCCAGTATTTCCTCTAGGCCTCACAATATTAAGGTATTCCTGAATGTAAAGATTTCCCTGCATGCAGTGGTGTTTTGAGGGTGTTCTCAGGTTGGTCCCATTCAACCTGTGTTATTCTTTCTTTAGACGTTTTTTTTCCTTTTTTTTTTTCTGTTTTGCTTTCAATTTGTGTTTCTTCTAAAAGTTAATTTCTCCCTTGTGATCACCTTAATTAAATAGTAGGAGATATCTCCATGTTTCCTGGAATCTCAGTGTTCTTTATAGCAAGTTCATCCTTCACATTTTTCAAAGTGTTATTTGTCTTATTTTATTCTGTTTTAACAAGCAGGTACTCAGCATCCTCTTGGTATGTTGCCTTTCCATTTAAGGTTCTTTATGAAATTTATAGGAGCTGTTTTGATTCTGTCCTTTATAAACTGCCTAAAGGTATGCTTTTTTTCTTTTAGGGGACATTTTTAGTTGCCATGCTGTTGATAATCCCAAGCCACAGTCTGAACTTGCTATGCTCAGACAATATGGTCCTGATGTTCCAGAGCCAATTCTTCAGAAACTGGTAGCTGCTTTTGGAGAACTTAGGAGTTTAGCTGACCAAGGAATTATTAATTATCCCTATTCAACTAGAGAAGTTGTGAATATTGTAAAGCATTTACAGGTACAGTACATCAGATCTTACTGACTTTTAGAATTTTAATACTTGTAGGCTTTAGAAAAATATGCCATTACTGTTCATTAATTTCTATTTAATTTTTAAGAAAAGTTTTGCATTTTGAAGTAATAATCGTATTCAGGTGTTTAGGGTAAATGTGCACAAGCAGATACTTTTTCTGTGTGATTGTTTGTAGATATACAAAATATCTGTGTTTCTGTTTTTCAGCTATGTTTGATGTGAGGAAAATGTTCAAGTGAATACAGTATGCAACTTCATAATAGCCTACATTATAAAATTACCTATTCAGCATAGTATACTTCAAGAAAAATGCAGCTGTTGATTTGCTATGCTGCTATGGAATTTTTGGTTTTAATAATTTCCTAGGGCAAAACAATACCCTGTTGCACAACAGGAATATAACACAAATAGAACTTTTCTAAAGAAAATGTTGCACGGATAATGACTTAGCAAACAGATACATAGGAACCATGATTGCTTCCTACACACATTTTAAGTGCGAAATCATAACTTCTTATTTAACAATGATTTTTTTTAAGTTTGTGGTAGATTCTGACTTGTATCTTTATAAACTGAAGGATAGTTTTTATCTGAAGTATCAGAAATATAAAATATCTTAATGATCTTTTAAATAGTAAAGCTTTTATTTTCTGTTCATAAACATAAAGTAGATACATTATCAATTTATGGAATATTTCCTGAATTACTGAATACTAGATTTAAAAAAGCTTAGTGGAAATATTAATGCATTTAGTACAATTAGTAAATAATTTCTCCTAAATTCTTTGACTTAATGTTCCTGTGTTTAACACTGGTAAAATAGGGTTAAATGACGATTTTGTGTTTTTGTTAACAACATATGGAGAAGACTGAGGTATTTGACAACTTTTTTTTCCTCAGTCTTTACTGACAAGTGCTCTATCCACAATACCAAACTCTCAGAATCCAAAGGCAGGAACTGGCAGAATGAAGAACCCACTGTAGGAGAAGATCAGGTTTGAGACCATCTAAGGAGCCCAAAGGTGGACAAGTCCATGGGATCTATTGAGATGCATCCAAGGGTCCTGAGGGAACTGGCAGATGAAGCTGCTAAGCCACTATTCATCCTATTTGAAAACTTGTGGCAGTCCATTTTCTGGTGACTGGAAAAGGGGAAGCATAATCCCTATTATTAAAAACGCAAAAAAGGAAAACCCTGGGGAACTACGGGTCAGTCAGTCTCAACTCTGTGCCTAGCAAGATCATGGAGCAGGTCCTCTTGGAAACTGTGCTAAGGCACATGGAAAACAGAGATGATTGGTGAAAGCAAACATGGCTTCACCAAGGGTAAATTGTGCCTGACAAATCCAGTGGCCTTCTACGATGGGGTTACAGCTTTGGTGGATGAGCAGCTGGTGTCATCTACTTGGACTTGTGCAAAGCATTTGATACTGTCTCACACAGCATTCTTGTCTCTAAAATGAACAGGGGTAGATTTGATGGATTTGATGGACTTGTTGGATGAGGGATTAGGTGGATGGTTGCATTCAAAGAGTTGCAGTCAACAGCTCAGTGTCAAAGTGGAGATCAGTGACAAGTCTTCAAGGAAGAAAATCGTTACTCATAAGGTGGTGAGGCACTGGAACAGGTTGCCCAGAGAAATTATGGATGCCACATCCTTGGAGTTTTTCAAGGCCACATTGATTGGGGCTTTGGACAACCTAATCTAGTCAAAAATGCCCCTGCCCATGGCAGGGGGTTGGAACTAGATGATCCTTAAGGTCCCTTTGAACTTAAACCCTTCTGGGATTCTATGCTATTCGTACACATTCACCCATATATACAGACATTTAGATCCTGGAGCTTAGAAGTGGTACTTTAAAAAATGTTAAATCCATTTAGATTTCTGGGGAGAAGAGATTTTTGTCTTCTGTCACGTCTAGAGTTCAATGAGGTCTTGAGACAAAGTAAACTGGTGCTGCTATGGGTTGGTAATAAAAAGTAAAAATACTGATATCTTTATAAATTTGTACAAAGGATTAACAAAATTCAAACCTAGAAGTTGAATAATCCATCCAAATAAGTGCGTAAGCAAAATACTTCATTAGGATCCTATAACAATTTATAGGTATTTGCTTTCTAAACTGATAGGAACATATACCATGTTAGTGATATTGCTTATGTCTTTAAACACACAATTACATTTGAAATGAAAGTGGAAGACTTAGTCCTGAGAAAGTTACCGTGCTGCTGAAAAGCTGACGTTTCAGGGTTTTTGTTAAATGAGCTCCCCTCTGTCAGATGCTTTGGCAGTTCCTACCTTCCTTCTTTCATCTTCTTTCTCCAGATAATCTGAAGTTGTAGTGTCTTCTGTTACCAACTGATGCTGAAACATACAGACTTAATTCTTTTTTTCTTAGAGTGTGAACAGCAGACAGTTGAAGACTGGAAGAGCTGCACTGCTGATTGTCTTAAGGACAATTACTCTCTGCTTACATAGATTAGTGTGGTCACTTCAAAGTGGGCATTGGGCACAGATCACTGGGGAAGTTTCCTGTCTGCTGGTTTTTACCTCTTTCAAGGTCAAGTTTAAATATCCAAATAAATCCCCAACATGCAGCTTTGATTTCTTCTGTAGCATTTGTTTTCAAGATCCCAGTCTCTTTGAAAGGATGCAACATTTTGTTTACTGTAAGTTGTTTTTCAGTCTGAATAATAAAAAGGCTGGGAGTAGCCAAATGTAAACAATGAATATGAACATAATGGTTATTCCAAAGTAAGAAGCTTTTAGGTCTTCAGGTAGAGAAGAGAGAGGAAGGAGGGAAATGAGTCAATGAAATCGCTGGTCCTTAGGAAGGAAGGAGGGAAGTTAGTCATGATGTTAAACAGTTTTCCTTACAGCAGTTCCACAGCCCCACTTTTTTTTTTTTTTACTATTGTGTTGATTTCTTTCACATAATGTTAGTGTTTTCTGCATCTGCAAAAAAGAGTTGGATGTTTCAGAGAAAAAATTGCTGTTGATTATTGTTACCTGAGAGAGCATCTTAGCATTAGGGCTAGTCAATTAAGAGAATATTCTGATTAACACAAACATGTAATTATTATGCTTCTCTCTCCATTCTGATTAATTGTGGTCTTCAACATACAGGATTGTGTCTACAGTGTAGTTACAAGGGCATCTTCCCATAATGATTACGGAAATAGGGAACCCATAGCAAGTTAGTTGTAGCTTAGACATTGCATTCAGAGTTGCCTCTTTATTGTTAAGTTATTAAGTTGCCTCTTTATTAACTTTTTCTTAAGAATAGGGGTGGGGTTTCTTAGATACCAAACTAATTTGAAGACCTGTAACTGCAGGCATAGAGAAGATGGTCTACTGCAGCTGCCTGACTCGCTGTTGCATCTATTTCTTCCTGTTGATTGTGTAGAGAATTTGGTTCTTGAAGCTCTAGATAGCAATCAGCCTTAATATAATTTTTTTGTCTCACTCACCTGTAGTTGTCAGCTTCTGTCAAATGTCAGAAGTTCTTATGTTAATAGTGGCTTATGGGCAAACCCAGAAGCTCTATGTTTACTCCATATGCTGCCCATAACCACTGGTGTTGTATACTATGGCTGCTTCTGGGCAATCTAAGCTACAGGCTTTCACTAAATCTGTTTTACGTTGTTTTACAGAGTCCAACGGCACCCAGTGTCCCTGGTAGATGTTGATCAGGCAACATCCCGATCCATCCATTTAGTCTAAATAAAATAGAAATGGGTTTTCTACTAAGATTTTTCTCAATTTGATTTTTTTTATGAGGCTTCTTCTGATCTGCCTTCTTTCTTGTTTATATCTGAGATTGCTTTCTATTAGGAGGCACTAGAATAACAGTTTTGGAGCAGCAAATGTCCAAGGTACATTCCGGCCCTGAAGCCTACTAATCATATGGCTTTTAGGCCTCTCCAGTAAGCTTTTGTATTAAGATAGTAGGTGCTTACTATCTTTTTTTTTTATTCATCAAATCTCAAATGGAAACTAGGCTTATCAAATCAGTTTTTATCCTTTTCTTTCCTTGCTGCCCTACACACACACCAATAACCTTTTATCCTTTGGGCCAACCACAGAGAATCTCAGTTACCAGTTTTCAAAGATAATGAGGTTTCTGCTGATTTAATCAGAATCAGTAGCTATATGACAGTGAGGAACAGACTGAAATTAGTGTCCCTTCCCTGTGAATGAAAAGGCAGGGAACAGTTGCTTGGCAGTAGCTGATGCCCACTGAACACATGAGCACTGGTTAATCAGTTAGCATGGATGTTGCTCAGGATGAGCCATAGATGTGTTGCTTCTTGTCCCGCTGACAGGACAAATGAGGAGACACAGGGAGAGCTGGCAGCATTCAGTGAAAAGGTATCAGGGGTGCAGGAGGAAGCCAAGGGCATGGAGGAATTAGCAGGAAGGTGGAGATCTGTTGGTGACATGGGAGCAGGATGGGCCTTTAGGGTGTTGCTGGCAGTACAGGTATCTGAAGTCACTAGAATACATGCAGAGGTGAATGGTAGTGGAAACACAAGGTAGACATCTAAAAGATAATAATGTGAACTCGTTATAGTCTACGTACCAGGCAGATTGTTGCTTTGTTTTCATAGAACCATTAAGGTTGGAAAAGACCTCCAAGATCATCTGGTCCAACCGTCACCCTACCACCAATGTCACCCACTAAACCATGTCCCTAAGCACCAGGTCCAACCTTTCCTTGAACACCCCCAGGGGCAGTGACTCCACCACCTCCCTGGGCAACCCGTTCCAATCCCTAACCACTCTTTCAAAGCATAATGGTAGAAGTACTGTAGACCTTAACATGTATAGAATAATGTAAGATTTCCTGTTTGTAGCAGCGAACTACTTTTTTCTTGACACCTTTTAAGCAGACTATAGCAATGCGGGCAGTCATGGCAAGTTAGATCTGTAAAAATAGGATTTTTCAGCTAGTCAAATTCTGTCGTAATTTTGTATCAAAAGCATAAAATTAAAAATGAAATTTTAAAAATTAGACATAAAAACTATTGTACTTATTTTGAGAAATAGCCAAGAATCTAAACTGTGAAAATACTGTAAGGTACACACAGAGGTTTTACTTGTAAGGGAGAGAATCAATGAATGAGAAGCAGACAGACTGATGAGATGTCAATATTTTCTCCGGTAATCTGGTTTTAAAAATCAATAGAAACCAAATGTTTTCTTTAAATGTTCAACTCAAATGTTCAAACTTTTTTTTTCTAAGTGAACTGTTATTGCCTTTCTTCAGTAATCAGTTATCCAGGCAGTTATTAAAA
Source organism: Cygnus atratus (assembly GCF_013377495.2). Lineage (NCBI taxonomy): Eukaryota > Metazoa > Chordata > Aves > Anseriformes > Anatidae > Cygnus > Cygnus atratus. The sequence continues at coordinate 176,786,576 of NC_066362.1, read as the reverse complement.
AGTGGTTGAGTTTGTTCTGATTGAAACAGGAGAGTTGCAATTTTTTAATAACTGAAGTGGAGGAGGGCCTTTTGACAAGTGCTTGTGTTCAGAACAGGTTTCTTTGGCAGCAGCAATCAGTCATACCTGAGGAAATAAATTTTATATGGTGTCCTACTGCTACAATAGGCACAGAAGTGTTGGTGCAATTCATTGAGGAGAAGGCTATTGATGTCAGAAGTTACACAGTGATTCAGAGAAACACAGAAACAGTTGGAGAATACTAGTGAAAACCACGTAGTATGTGAGGCACTTTCCCAAGGTTTCTGCAGTATCTAGTGCACGGCAGGTAAAAGAGGAGGTTGTGAGTAAACAAGATAGCTTGGTGCAAGATTCGTGGTTGTACTTTGCAATGAGAAAGGAAGAGCACAGAAACAGTGGTATTCATCGTAATAGATGTCCTAAAATAATTCCGTAAGGAAAGGTTTTGGTTATACAGAATATGCACAGTTGTGGACGTTTTCTTCTTACCAAAAAGAAGATACTTGAAAACAGATGAGATGGAGCTCTGCACACTATTAAGTAACTTTACATGTTTTTAAATTTAACTCTCTGATGTACATTTTTATAAGCTGATAGGCTTTTTTTGTGCAATGATGTTTACCTTGACTTGAAAATTAAGCTTACATTACAGAATGTAGTACTTTCCCTATTAAACATTGTAAAAACCTCTTTACATTTAAGTTACATCTGAAATAGTCTTAGGTAGGACATCTTTGGGGAGACAAATTTGGCTTGTTTGTGTGTTTCTTGCTTTTTGATTGTTTTTTAGAACCTGGAATGAGCATTTTAAACAGGATGGCACTGGCTATTGCATAACTTTGTATTATCATACACTAACTGTATTTTGGTAAGCTGTAATTATGCAGACCTTCAAATAGATTCCTTGGGGATAGATTTAAAAGCAAGATATAGTTCACTGTACCTTTGTACCAACACTAGTACTGAAATATTCTGTGGCATGTACAACAGATTGAAAAAGGTTTTGTACAAGCCTATTTCTAGCAGCGGTATTCAGTCCTACCACAATACCTAGCTAATTTTAGTGTTTTGGGGTTGGTTGGTTGGTTTTTGTCACTGATACTTTATTTCAGAGATTAGATATTTATTAATTTGGGAAAATATTAAGCTCCTGACTAACGCTGATGTTTGATTAAGAGTAATAGGCCAAAAATTCATGAAAAAGTTCTGTTTTCTTCTGTTTTGTTTTTATTTGTTTTAGGACTCTGATACGTTTCTCTGACACGTTAAATCATTTTTTCAAGGCTCCTTTTTGTACCAGCCATTGCTTACTGATTGAAAAACAAAAAGCAACAACAACAACAACAAAACAGTTAAGACTTCAGCTCCCTAAAATACTTTACCCGTTTCTATTCCACACAGTAACTGTGGTATAGTGAGATCCAAGTCCTTATCTTAAACATCTAGTATCTGAATTAAAGGCATATGAAAAAAAAGTGAGAAGGTGAAAAGAAAGACTACTGCCCGCCACCCTATATCAAAAAATAAAGCAGCTAGGTGTTAAAGCTTTAGGAACTATAGTAATTTGAATGCTTGGGTGTTTTTGTTTGTTTGTTTGTTTGTTTTTAATTTTTTATTTGATTGATTTCATTTACATTTTACCAGAGTAAGGTGATGGTTCTCGGATCTTTTTTTAAAGAACATGGAAATGGTAAATGAAACCTAAATTGTGGACAATACATATTCTGTTTAAATTACCTAAATGTGCCCTTAAAAATAAGCTTATTTAAGCCTGAAATTATGGCAGCATGCTTTAAGGTACACATTTACTGGAATCTGCCTTAATTTAAAAGGGGTCTGTGTGTGCTTTAGGAGTTTTAGGGCAAATCAAAAGGCAATGGGAGCTACTAAGCACTTGGTAACAGTTCAAAGAAGTGCTAGGCCAGCTTTTGAGACCTATAGTGCCTTTGGAAAGTCCAAAAACTCCTTTCTTCTTTTCAGCTTATTTCTACTACATGGGTTCAGTTGACTTTCTTACTGGCTTCCAGGTCTTGGTAGGAAGTGAGAGTCAGGAAGATGTGTTTTCTTCTTGCAGAACAGCAATAATGAAAAGCTCTACAGCACAATTCTGAAATCTGGAAGAGCAAACTGGCCTTCAATCATAAGTCCAGTTCAATAGCAACAGTTAGCACTTTCTTTGTTGGAAATACTAATTAATGTTTGATACACCTTTTTTCTTTATGTATATGGCACATGACAGGTAGTATTTTTCACCAGTTTAAAAAAAACAACAAACGTGCCTCTTAAGTGGATTTCTGTTTCCATTAAAGCCCATCATGACCTAAACTTGTATTTAGTAAGCAAGCAATATATCTTCTGTTTTTCTATATTCAACATTAAGAATCAGAATTCTTAACGGAATTGTATAGTTGAGTGCATGAATATATGTATTTGTGTCAGATCTTCCCACTTAGTGGAAAGTAGTTCCAAATTTTAAAAATACATTGTATATTTTATTATATAGTTCAGTGATAACACCACCTTGTTACATGTATAACAGAATTGATTCTACAAAACATGAATGAATGTAATTATTTAACTAATTGTCTCCTATTTGTTTGTTTTATTCAGTTTTAGTGTCAATGACTTCATTCTGACTTGAAGTAATGTACCTTCTTTATTCCAGATTTTTTTTTAATTTACTTAAGCATTTGTCTAAGTTGAGCAAAGTTTCTGTTAGAACTATTAACTTTAAAAGTAATCATTTGTTTTCTGTAGCTTAACAGAGATATTCAGTAAAATAAATTTGGGGACTTTTATTTCTTAACAGAAATTCCCAAATGAAGGACTGGCGAATGTTGTTCGAAACGTATTTGACTTCGACTCCTACAACAATGAAATGCGTGAAATTTTAATCAGCACTTTGCACAAATATGGGATACCTATTGGAGCAAAACCGACCAATGTACAGCTGGCCAAGGAGTAAGAGTAAAATAAGATCTATTTTAAGAAGACATGTCTCTCATGATCACTTTTTATAGTGCGTTATCTTGCTGCTAACTGATTTTAAAACAACCTGAAATACTTGAAGTCAATACTCCTCTGGTTCAACTTATATTCCTTCAACAATTTAAATTTACTTTATGATAGAGTATTTGCTTATTACTAATATTTAATCTTTACTTAATGTCCATGCACATATTGATAGTTTGTATGATAAACAGATATATATTAATAAAGGGAAATACTTGTTTCTTCCTCTGTGTTTTTAATTGAATTGCAACACGTTTCTGTCCTGTTACTTACCACCTAAATCAATATCAAAAAAAATAAATTGTCATCAGCATTAGTGGGATTTTGTCTTTGATACTCACAAAAGGCTCTACAAAAATACTTCTGCAGAATAGACCAGTGTATGTAATTAAGCATATAAACTAAGAATCATTTTAGTATGTGTCTGTGTATCACTATTATTCTTTAATTACATTGATAATTGACGTTACACCATATACTTTTCAGAGGTTAGAATCAAAATAGCTATTTTTAAGAATAAATTGTGAAATGAAAACAGATTTAACTCATTCTTCTTGTAGTTCATAGACAGGTTTATGTAGGTCATATTGAAAAGCAGTTAGAGAACTTACTGTGGCTTGAACTCTAATGTGATTTGTTTATGGAGAAACAAATATTTCCCTTTCATGAAGAAAGCTTTATGGATTTATGGTAAATTGAGTTTTCCATGGGACATACTACTTTTATATTTGCTAAGGAGGCACTGATTCTTAGGACATGATGTCTTGATATTAGGTGTCTGTGTATGTTTCTTCTACTGGTGCACCGCTGTTATCCTATCTAACATCCTACATATAACTATTAAATTAAACTGGCAGTGTAATGACTGTGGTGTACCTTTTCGTTCTGGTGACAGAAGAATTACATGCCTTGAGATCTGATGGTTGAACAACTACAGTGTCTGTCAAACTGACAGTACACACTTGAAACTCTTTCCATAGTTTCTTTGCTAAAAGTCACTTGGTAATTTCTGTTTCAAAGAATTATGTTTGTCATCATTTTTGAGAAATTTGCACTTTATATAATTTTTATATAATTTTTTGAAGTACTAGGTGTGGGTTTACATGGGCGGTACAGCGAGAATTCTCTAGCAATGAGAAAATCAGAGGTTTAGGAAACAAGAGGGAGACTGCTGTTATTGGAGACTGTTCAGTCTAGAAGTGAGAAGGTAGAAGAATTTGATCGTCTTGTATTAGGGATAATCACCCGATCATTTTGGATCTGTCACTGAGGTTTTATGTGACAGGTTACACCAAGGGTAACAGACCTATGAGAACCCCGCAACATACTCATCAAAAACTCTTTCAGTGATAGCCATGGGCTCATACTGTGTACACTGAAGGCCAAAATTAGGGAGAAACTACAGTAGCAGTTCACAAGCAGTTGATAAAAGCAAGTCTTTTTCTAGATTTCACAGTGCAAGACAGGGCCTAGGCTGACACCTGACTCTTGTGATCCTGAGATCTTGGTCTCAGTATCTCACTTACGTCCCCCACAGCTGGAATTTCAGATTATCCTGCTTCTCTCTACCAAAATAACATTGCTGTTGGTTGTGAGATAAAACCCTGTGGAGCTTTTGAGCCACAGGTGGATCACCCTGAATTACAGACACATCTTTCGGGAAAGATGTAGGTATGGCTGATTCTGCCTTGGGGTAAAAGGACATTGTGGTAATGTCTCCAGATCTGTTCCAGCCCAAATTGCACGATCCTGTGATGGACACATTGAGGTACTTGGATATAATATTTGGACCACTGCAGAAAAGGGACTTTCCCAAGCTGCTACATGTTTAGAACTAGAGTACAGGTTTCTTTTGTTATTTTGCAGGAATTTGGGAGTAGGATAATGGTGCTAATCTAGTCCAACTCACTTCCTTCATAAAAGGTGCAAGTTAATCTAAAACCTTCTTATCTGATTTTTCCCTCGATCCATGTCAAAACTTTCAGAGATGGAGTTCTGTAAGCTCACTAAGCAAGTCAGCCTTCTTCCTAAATATCCTTGCTATTAGAAAGTCATCTCAAGGCTAAACACATCCATTTCTCTCAGTCTTCCCATTTTTAATGCCTCTGGTGTTTTTTATTTTTCTTTTATGCTTTCTTTATTCCCATGTGCACTTGGTTCATGTCTGTCTTTAAACATTCTGTGTGAAAGTGAGCAGGTTAGTTTCTGCTGGAGCTGAGTGGAGTAGTATGAGAATATAGAATATAGAGATGTATTTCATGCAGCAGTTCATTTAAAAAATTCCAGTGTTTGCATTTCTTGCAACATTTAACTCATGTCTGTTTTTTAAACACTAACCTCTGGGTTCTTTCTGCAGAACCCTGCACTCACCCCTTATCTTTTTTGTGATCGATTTCCTTTGTACTTAGACTTTTCTTAATATATTGTATTTAACGTAAAATTAAGTAAGAAGTTTTGCAATACAAAAGCATTTCCAGGAGATCCTAGGACATGAATGACCCTTACTGCAAAATCACAGTTATTCCAGAGGAGGTTTAGATTGTATATGAGGAAGAATTTCTTCATGGAGTGGTTGGTCAAGCATTGGAATGGGCTGCCCAGGGAAGTGGTGGAGTCGTCATCCCTGGAGATATTTAAGAGATGTATGAGTGTAGCACTAGAGGACATGTTTTAGTGATGTGTCTCAGTAGGTCAGGTTGATGGTTGAACATCATGATCTTGAAACTGTTTTCCAGCCTAGATGATTGTATGACTATACTGAAGTACTGACTATTATGCAGGTACTCTGGCATATCTTAACGTTTCTATTGGATCCAACAATTTGTGAGTCCTTTTGTTTTAATACATTTTAGAGAAGTCTGTCTGTCATCTATTCATAAAAAACAAACAAACAAAAAAAACAAACAACTTAAGGAAATTACAATTATTTAAATTGTTGCTGAAACATAATTGTGTTAAGTGTAGGAACAAAACCATGAGACACATGAGCAACACACTGCAGTGCAGAGTCTCAAGAGAAGGAACTTCGATGGTTGTATTCAACTGAAATTTCAGGGGAAATTTAACAGAGAGTAACAGTGACCCTTATGGGAATTTTAGCTTAGGCTCTGGAATTAACATACTTAATCTTGGGAGGAATTTGAGGTGGTGTCTAATTACCATTTAGAAAAGAGTTTTGCAGTAGTTATTTTTTCAAGAGAGAAATTAATTTGTAAATGCTAATTCATTTATTTCCTAAATTGGTGTTTTATATTAGACCTTTTCTCTTTGACTTCATGTGCTCTCAGGAGATTTGTGAAGCAACTGTCAAGCTGAACTAATTGATATCCCTTTAGAAAAATTCTACATCTGTTCAGAGATACAGAAATAAAATGTTAACCTCCTGGTATCTTTTATTTCAGATCCCGGTTCAGTATTCAGCTCATTCTTCTGTAGCATATTTGTTGTGTGGAAGTTTCTCCTATTCTAATATTAGACAGATAGGATTCTGCGTAATTCCTGAGACTTAATGAGATGGCAAAACAGACTACAGAGTTAGACTTTAAAAGCCTATTTTTTATCAAAATGTTTTTTTTCTACTGTTTTTCAAGCAAAATGATGCTTTACTTTTTTTTTTTTCCACCTAATCCTTTGGGCCTTTTTGTTTCCTTGAAGTTGTATTTTCCAAATAGGATGGCCATTCTTCAAGACACTGACATGTGCAATATTGTCAGCTTAGCATGTTGTGATATTGTCAATATCTCCTGGTATTACCTATTGAGTGGTTGCTTTATCACTATGGTGAGTAAAGCAGATGGCTTGTCTACCATGCTTTGCCAGCACATAGTGGTTAAATGGATAACTCGTTGTAGTAATTCATTATCTTTCTTTATGTACGCTTTGTTTTCCCATTAACATCTGTTATGCCACATTTGTCTGAACTCATGTTGATCTGCCATTTTGTTGCGTGGTTCAGATTGTTGGTAGTTCCTAGGTAAAAGAGCATTCAGCTCTAATTCTGGTGGTTATCCTTAAGGAAATAGCCATTCCATTTTTTTCCCCCCCCTTTCGCTACTCACTTCCAGTTTCTTGCTAGATCTTGAATATTCATTTTCTATGAACTGAATCATTTATATGTAATGTAAATGTGTGAATTTTAATGGCTTTGCTGTTCTCTTGAGTCTGGTCCTTTCAGGTAGCATGTAGTTAAATGTTGGATCTGGCTCATATTGTATGTGTCTCTTTTCCATCCTGCGCACTTGTGTGTGTGTGTGTGTGTGTGTGTTCGCACTTGACTGTAAAGGAACAGGAAGCCTAACATGAATATTTTCTGAATATCTACTGCTTATATTCTAATCAAAAAGTATTTTCAGTAAGTACAGAGATCTGGATGGTAGAGTAAGTTCTTGGATTCAAACTGTATCTTATTTAAGTTGAACAAAAAAAAAAAGAGGGGGGATAAATGTCTGTTCGGCTAGACTGAACACAGACTTTTGTTTAAGTCCTTGAATACTACATTCTGTTCCAGCATTAAGCTAGTTTACAAGATCAAATATTAAACAGTTCTGTTACCTGTCAAAGTTCACATCTGATGCTGTACTAGTAGGGTAGCTGGCTGTAGAGAACTTCTGTTCAGTGAAACTTTGTTCTTATAATGTTCTTAGCTGTTTTCCAGTTTGTTCTCAGAAACTTAAATGGGTACATTCATAAAGACTTTTTGAATGTTTTTTTTTTAATATATTAGCCTAAAATGAATGTATTTTCTAAATTTAAAAGATGAAAAAAGAAATGTGTACTGCAGGTGTCACTGAGTTTTCCAGCATCAGAAGTTGATAGGGAATAATCTTATAACAGATTGTCTTCCCTTAGACTGCAGCGTGTGAAGATAATCAGGCTAAATAATAGTTAGAGGTAGAATTGCCACATCAAGTGTAAGTCCTGTGCCTATCATCTTTTCTGAGCAAATGTTTTTATGTAACCATTTCATCGACAGCGGTGATCTTAAGAAAAATGGTGTAAAACTATGAGCAAATAAATTTGATTATTTCAAATTTTTTCTTAACCTGCAGACACTGCCACATCCATAAGGAAAGAAGTGATTAGGAATAATTCATTAGAACCTGCTTTTAAGTCTTGGCTTCCTTACAAGATTACTGCGGCCTGTCGTGTGGTTTTTCTGTTGTATGAACCCTTTCCAGCTTTTGAGGAAAGCATGAATCGGGGTACATCACAGGTGGAGATAGCCATGGAGTTTGAGTACAGTTCTTACCCACCCACTGTACTTTTCTACACCCATTATATCTCTTTGTTTCTCAGATTTTTGCCACTCGTGGCATTTCCACAGTATCCTGTCTGCCCTTTATGTGAGCAGTGTTTGGTTCATTTAATTCAGTTGAAATACTGCAGAGTGTCAGGAGTGCCTTGTGAAGCTTTTTACTAGCACTGTCACTTCAAGTTATTTTCAAAACTTGGTTGTTGTTACCTCTAAGTCCTGGGAAAAGAAAAGTCTCCGTACTTCACTATGTATCATGTATGTTCAGTGGAGGAAAACTTTAAGAGGTGTACATGTCTCCAGTGTGGTCACTTTGTTTCAGTACTTCTGTATCCACAGCCTCTCCTGAAAATCATTCAGGAGGTACACTGCTTATAAGACCTTTAATGCCACCAGCTGCTTCTATACTCTGTCTTTCTTATATCAGGTTTCTGTGCAGTGAAATGGACTAAAAAAGAACTGTCAGGTCCTACTTTTCTTGACAAAGGAACTTTGCATTATGAATTCTTTGTTTTATTCCTAAATTCTGATCTACCTTTCCCTCCTCTTTGCTGTTTGTGATGGCTTAGTCTGCCCTAGAGAAACTAAATTATTCAGGAGCAGGGAAGAGAATAAAACCTCAAGGATCTGGGAGAAAGGAGAAATTAGTTTTCCTAAGGGAAGAGAGGAACTATTAACAAAGCAAATCTCCAGAAAGCTGAAACAGAGTGGAAATGTTTTGTTTCTTTGGGAATGCGATCTGTAATTCTGTTGCTATATAAAGCAGGGTATTCGGTTAGAGCTGGTTATTAACATATGTTTTGTTTTAAAATTTAGTAAGTACTCATGATTATTAGTGAACCCATTTATTTCTAGGATGTTGTCCATGGGAGTAATGTGTAAGGAATTAAAAACTAAATCCAAATCCTTGTGGAAGCTGATGTACCATTGAACTAACAGGAAACAATTATTGCTGATATAGGCATATCAGAGATTATCCTACTCATAGTAATCGTTACCAAAAAAAAAAAAATATATATATATATATATATACCTAGTTTCTTTTTGCACACAAGACAGTTTTGGCTCAAGACATAACCAAAGTTTTGCCAATAAATCATTCTGAAACCCAAACAGATGCTTGAAGTAAGATTCCAGTTCATGGATAAACTGATTTATCTTCCGACTGGACTGTTTGCCCTTTCTCAAACTGCATGAATGCATTCATCTAAGAATTGTCTATATGTGGAAACAGTACATCCTGAACATTTTTTTCCTAATGATCTTAAATATTGTAAAGTAAAATATATTGTATTTGCATTTCTTTCGCGTCTGGCTTTTTTTTTTTTTTCGTAATTTGGGAAGAATCAGGCAAGGTATAAAAGTGCAAACTGGAATGAGGAAGAATTCAAAATAAATCCCTCTTTAAACATCGGTATCTGTTGATATTCATAAACAGGCAATAAATACTCCACTGGTTCTTTGACTGAGAGAGGAAAATAATGACTAAGAGAATGGTTTGGTTTGGAAGGGACCTTAAAGACCATCCAGTTCCACCCCCTGCCACGGGCAGGGACACCTCCCACCAGACCAGGTTGCCCAAAGCCCCATCCAGCCTGGCCTTGAACACCTCCAGGGATGGGGCATCCACAGCTTCTCTGGGCAGCCTGTGCCCAGGGCCTCACCACCCTCTGAGTGACGAATTTCTTCCTAATATCTAATCTAAATCTACCCTCTTGTAGTTTAAAACTATCCCCTTTTGTCCCATTGTATCTGCCCAAGTGAAAAGTCACTCTGCATCTCTTTTATAAGCCTTCTTTAAGTCCTGAAAGGCCACAATGAGGTCTCCCCAGAGCCTTCTCTTCTTCAGGCTGGACATCTCTCTCAGCCTTTTTTCATAGGAGAGGTGCTCCAGCCCTCTGACCGTCTTGGTGGAATGTATTTCATACACTTTCCTCGTTATGTGCCCCAGCGGTTTATTGCTGGCAGCTGGATGGTTATCTAAGATCTGTAGCATCCAAACCACTTTCTATTTCCAAATAACAAAATGTGTCTTTGGCTATCTAACTGCCTTGGCAGATGGTCCAAATGCAGAATGGGGATGGAGACTGACTCCCTGTGAGTACTGGCTTCTCCAGGTTGCTTGAGGTTTGGTACAATATTCCAGTAAGAAATGTTAATGCATCTTTCCTGCGTGAGTTGGAAAGATTAGAGGATATTAGTGTTCATTCCCTGACATTTTCTCTTAAGTTCTCAGTGAAAAAAAATACTAAATATTGCCAAGATTCATATGTAGTCCAACTGGGGATTTTTGACTGGAGATAACTTCTTATTCTGAAAAGAGCATAAAGAAGAATAGAAACAAACCTCTGGTATCCAGAGGGGCCAGGTTGGTTTGTGGGGAGAGGGGAAAAAATATGACAGTAGAAAAACATCATGAAATGGGACAGAAGAGGCTGAGCACAGGCTTTTAACCAACAGTCTTAAGAGAACTTCCTTAAAATAGACTTCGCAGATATTTATAGAAACTGGGAGAGGGAATGTCTTCTGTTCTCGTGCCAAGTCCTGGAGCTGTACGATAATGTGCAACTGCTTGTAATGCAGAATGCAGTTTTGATAGGAGGTCTCTTTAGGAGCAACGGATCCTAAATAAAAGAAACCAAAAGGATGAGTTCATTAGCTTGAATGTATTCGTGCCAATCAACACAGTCAAACTGCTTTTAGTGGTTGCAAATCACTGGAGAGAGAACAGAGTGGGAAAAAAAAATATGTCCCTTATTTTCTGTCAAGCTACTTTGTTATATGCCATCATACTTCTTTTCCTATATGAGTTTGAAAATGAGTTTTGCTTTGGCCTGTATATTCCTTCCCTAAGTAAAAAGTACAGAAATTAAGAAATTAGACCAGTGAAACCAACTTTCAAAGAAGTCTCTGCCCTTCATGTAGGCTGTACTGGCCAGGAGGCAGTGGCAGACTCACATCTGTATTACATTGCCTATGTTCATGTGAACAGAAGCAAAATATATGGAAAAAAAATCACTGAAGTTATTGCATAGTTAACTTTCCACGCTGTTTACTGTGCTTATTCTGCTGGCTTTTTAGAAGTGTGTCAATTACAGTTGTTCCTGTAAGCGGTACTATCACATCCTGCCTGATCTGAATAAAACTAAGCGAGAGACGTCTCAGATATATTTTATTACATACCTCAAATAATTCAGACTGGGAAAGTTTTCTTTTGAGGCCATATTATGTGAAAGGTTCTTTGTTTTATTATGCTGTTTAGGTTGTGATTGTATTAGTATTCCAGAAGGCTAACATTTTTGTGATTTAAAACATAAAATAAATGAAATATTTTAGTGAGGAAGCATTTTCTGCAAGAGAATCTTTAAATATGGTTAGTTGGAAAAATGCTGTTGTTTAAATGATTCATTCCATATCAGTTGCAAGTTAATGAATATAAAAATTCGTTTGTTCCTGCATTGTTTGACAGACTGCCATTACCAGATCATAAATTTATAGGCTACTGGAAAATCGATCAGCCTGGGAATGCACGACAGAAACTGCTGTGTCCCACAGAAACTCAGAAAATAAATGTAAAGGTTTGTCTTTTTTTTAATACATAAAATACTCGTTTTATGTATTGGCATGTGAAGAACCTAAAATGACCTTTCTTGTGTACCTAGCCCTCAGAACATGGGATGTGCTTTAAAAATCAGTACATTTGGTCAGAAGTTCTTGAAAAGAGCTTTTTATAAGGACACTGAAAGTACCATGTTTGAAGGAACTCTGTAGCTGTTTAGGATGCTTGGAGGTGGCCAGCTTCAGCCCCCAGATTTCAATTTTTGGATAAGATCAGAGACTAACTGAGAAGAAAGCTGTTTTCCTGTTTTTATTTTACATGCAGCTGAATTCTTATGGGTCTTTGGCACTGCCAGGTTTGAATCTGAAATTTTGATACAATTTGATCTGCAGTCAAAGCTTTAAAGTCCTTTTCAGCTTTGAGCTCTTGGCCTAACTTCAGTAATTATTACTCCAGTGCGTCAGGGAAAAAACCTGAACCGCTAATGTGATGTGGGATTCATATAACAAAAAATTGCCATTGAACTTCTTTGAGACAAAAAAAAGATTCTGATTCTTTCCCTTGCATGGATTGTGTTTTATCAGAACATGATACTTCCTTCATGCCATTGAGCAATCATGGTTCCAAACCAATAAATAACTAAAGATGAAGGCATGATGGTCTCTATATTGTGAAGAAAATGGCTCTATGGACATTCAGAGAGCTTGCAGAGAAGTATTTCATTTACTCTATCATTTATTAATTGTTTCTGTTGTTAATAGTATTAACAGTCTTGAAGAAGACTTCTAGATTCGAGTAAAGAATGACAAGCAAAGTATTTTAGCAAGCCCTCATTGTTATCATTTGTTTTAGGGCCCTATATACCTAAACATTCAAGGATTTCCACTGGAACGACATGAATCCCGGTCCCTCAGTTTCACAGAAGAACTTGCCTTTTGGACACTGCCTTTGGATGAAGTTAACTTTGTTTGCGACGTCACTGTAACAAAAGGTACAGTAAGAAAAGCTAGGAACTTTTGTAATGATTCCCAGTATCATAAATACATGAAATATCCTGGAGATGAAGAAGAATTAGGCTATTGACATCATAAGTGCCTGTTGACAGCCAGTGACAGAATATGAAAGGATAATATGCATATGTAATGTTCTAAGGCTAGTAACACACTGGTGTTTTTTCAATAGTCTGTATTTCTGGGTATCTTTGCAAAGGATAAGTAAAATAGTTTATCTTTTTCCACTTTTTTTTTTATTATTATTTTAACAGTAGATGAAATACAAAAATAATCAGCCACTGAAATGAGAGCATAATTTCAGACATTGTGGTCTTCGTTAGGATATGCATCCTCAAACTGAGAGAAGGATATGTAATTAAAGTAGAACAGCCATAAAAATAGCAAGTCTGTCTAATTTTTATGTTCAACACTATAAAGCTTCAGAAAATGATTATTTGACTTTTTCCTTTTTCTCTTGGTCAGTTTAGTCTTAATACAAACCATAAAACTTGCATAGTGCTATGCTTAAACTGATTAAAATTCTTTCTCACTGAATCAAACCTGCCTTAGTTACTTATATTTCTTATGTCCCAAAGTGAAATTGCATTACTGGGAATATTCATAAACATTTTTAGGGTTCATTTGGATGAGGGGATTGAGTGTACCCTCAGTAAGTTTGCAGATGACACCAAGTTGGGAGGTAGTGTTGATCTGCCTGAGGGTAGGGTGGCCCTTCAGAGGGATCTGGATAGGCTGGACTGCTGGGCTGGGGCAACTGGGATGAGATTTAATAAGGCCAAGTGCTGGGTCCTGCACTTTGGCCACAATAACCCCATGCAACGCTATAGGCTTGGGGCAGAGTGGCTAGAAGACTGTGAAGAAGAAAGGGACCTGGGAGTGTTGATCGATGCTTGGCTGAACATGAGCGGGCAGTGTGCCCAGGTGGCCAAGAAGGCCAATGGCATCCTGGCCTGTATCAGGAATAGTGTAGCCAGCAGGAGCAGGGAGGTGATCATCCCCCTGTACTCTGCTCTGGTGAGGCCACACCTCGAGTACTGTGTTCAGTTTTGGGTCCCTCACTACAAGATGGACATCGAGGCCCTGGAGCATGTCCAGAGAAGGGCTACAAAACTGGTGAGGGGTCTGGAGCACAAGTCTTATGAGGAGCGGCTGAGGGAGCTGGGTTTGTTTAGTCTGAAGAAGAGGAGGCTCAGGGGAGCCTCATTGCACTCTACAACTTCCTAAAGGGATGTTGTGGTGAGGAGGGGGTTGGCCTCTTCTCTCAAATAACTAACGATAGGACTCGAGGAAATGGCCACAAGTTGCACCTGGGGAGATTTAGATTAGATATCAGGAAAAACTTTTTCTCTCAAAGAGTGGTCAGGTGCTGGAACAGCCCAGGGAGGTGGTGGAGTCACCATCCCTTGGGGTGTTCAAGAAGCATCTGGACAAGGTGCTACAAGATACGATTTAGTAGCTTAGTGGGTAGTATTGGTGATAGGAAGATGGTTGGACTAGACGATCTTGTAGGTCCCTTCCAACCTTGTGTTTCTATGATTCTCTTCTATGATTCTATGATTCATCATTAAGCATGTCTAAACTTCACTGTGTATTATAAACAGATTGATGATGATCAATACTGGAATGCTGCTTTTTCTGCCTGTAGCCTGAGTTTCAAGTACATTTGCAAACTTTTATGGCAGTGAAAGAGAAATTACATTGCTTTGGTTTGATTTTAAGAATTGTCTGAAGTCCAGCTGGAAGTGCCAGACTTTCCACAAAGTTTGCATTTGTCCTGTGTGTAAATAATTATTAAATATATTAATTGAAGGGGAGAATGGGATAGAGGAGGGAGAACCAAAATTATAAACAAACAATCTTTTAGACAGATGTTGTATATGCTGGCAGACACTGCAGTCATATCTACACAAATGTGCCTTGGACTACTTGTTTAAAGAGTTTGTAATGTTGTGGCAAGAATCTGCCTGTTAACATTTAGTTAGTATGAAGAGACCATTTATCTCTCTTTATCTCCCTGTGTGATGGTAATTGTCATGGTGGTAATTTTGCTGTACATTTTACTATATCGTCTGCTTAGTTTATAATATATATTTCCAAAATAACAATATGCAATATCAGAAACCTTTCCTTTATTTTCCTCTTTCAGAAGATGAAGCTGAAAATGTTCTTTATGTTACTACATGCAATCCTGTTGCCTTGTACTTCATGAGTGTTTCTAGTAAGAATGGATCCTTTGTGGATTTTTATGACCTCTTCCCAAGAACAGTTGGAAATGTCTGGCAACCTTTTGTGACTGTGGCACCACTCGGAAATCCACTCAAAGGTCAAGTGCTTGTACATGAAGAGCAGGTAAAAAACAAAAACAAATAAACAAACAAAAACCACACAACCAACAAACTACAGCTAAATGTTTGCTGATGAGTCAAATAGTGTCATAAAGTCAGAATCACTAAGGTAGTCTACCTCTGTAGATGGAAATAGCCTGGATAAGCCTACCCCCTTCTGAATGTTCTCTTTTTCATTATACTTGAAGCCTGAGAGTTGCCTCAGCTTTAGTTTTTATGTATAGATTTTTCTCTTGCACTTTTTTGCTGATTTAAAAAAACCCATTATGTGTTTTGCATTATTGAAATTGAGTTCTATCTGCTTATCTTATTTCTCTTACTGTTAGAGCGAGATTGGCCTTTATGAGAGAAGATTGAGTTGAGTTCAGGAGTCTCAGTCAAGCAACATGCATTTGAAAAGTACAAAGAAAGCTGGTTTATTCCATGAATTTAAGTTCTGCTCCGGTCTTGTCCCCTTTTTACTTTTTGAGCAGTATATGAAAGAGACATTTTCTGAGTCACAATGTAAAATATTGCTTATATTTGCTTCACGCCACTATTTTTGGTTTGTTTTCTGAATCCTGGTATTTCTTATTCTGTAACATGTGAAGTACTGAGACTAGAAAGAAGGCTATGTAAGCCTTGACATTTAGTGTATCAGCAATGCAAATTTAGAACCACTGACGACTTCAGGGTTGGTTTGACTTGAATCCTTTTTTCAGAATCAAGTAATGCATACTTTCCACATACTTTTGCCTTTCCATTACTATCAGTGACTGATTGGAATATTTCCAATTTAAAATTTCTTTGCCAAAGGGTGAGAAGAGACAACAGTTGATAAAATGCTGCTGGTTATTATTATTCATTTTTAATTAATATTTATCGTTCTCTATGTTACCTACCAGTCACAGTAGTTTGACATGAGCATTTAATGTGGTCATTATTGTTGGTTGGTTCTTCATTTTCATTTTGTTCTGAATTTCTTCTGCCCATTTTTTCAGTAGGTGAGAGGTGCCAACTTAGCAGAGCTTTTCCTGCACTCCGTTGAGATTTAAGTAGCTTTCAGTCATTCCGTAACTAGTGTCTCTGTGGTACTGTTGTTCCAGAAATATTTGTGAAGTGTTGATGGCACTTTCTGGCCCCAAACATGACAGTTAAGCTCAATACCTTGTAAGAAACACAATTCTGCCTTTGGTAGAGTTGTGTATGCCTTCTTTAGTTTTGTCTTGGACGCTTTCCAGTGCCAACTGGAAAAATGTGATTCTGAAGATACCTGCTTATCGCAGTTGCCTGCGTGGTTGTCTTGAGCAGCTATAGAAGTATGATTTGGGTTATTTTGAGATGCACATGACAAATTTGTTCAGTTCTAAACAATCCTTGGCCTTTTTTGGCAAAGTCAATGCAGGAAACTGTAAAACAGATGGCAGTCTATCTTGTGTCTAAGAATGTTTAGAATGTCTCACACTTTTTAATATAAAGCCCAGCAAGCAATATTCTTTGCTTTCTAAGTCTTTGAAATTCCTACCATGAAAGTAATTGTCCTGCTAGTTTCATTTTTAACCAAATCACGGGAGGATTCAGTTTCAGCACTGAGGTTTTTATTAGAGGTTTGTCCGTGAAGCTTTAGACAGTTAATTAACTCTGACTGGTTTTGCCTGCTCTCATGGCATATATTTTTCAATGACAGTATGACTTACTCTGAAATAAAGATTGTTCTATGCTAGCTCAGTGCCCCTTTCCAGTTGACTTACATTGAGCTGTAACCTCCTGTTTTTTTCACGAAAGTTTGAATATTGTCAGTTTCTTAGCAAGTGCTAAATTGAACAAATCCTGTCTGAAAATAAGTATACTTATACTGCTGGAAAGTAATACAGAATTACAATATTTTGAATGCTTTGCATTATCTTAGGACTCCTTACACAGTGTTAGTATTAACATAGAGTTTATTGGGCGTGAAAGTGTGTTTCATTAAACTACACGCTTGATTGCAAATTGTATTGCATTGTATACTTAGGACACCATTCAAGAGTTATTTTAGATATACCAAGTAACTTAAGTAACCATCTTGTACAGAAAAAAAATGATGCAAAATGCTTCTCTTGTGTATTTCATATTTATATCCATGGACACCATTAGTAATTAATTTGCAATTGCTTTTTAAATGAGGCATAGATCAGCCAAACACACCTGTTGTAG
Organism: Cygnus atratus; assembly: GCF_013377495.2. Taxonomy (NCBI): domain Eukaryota; kingdom Metazoa; phylum Chordata; class Aves; order Anseriformes; family Anatidae; genus Cygnus; species Cygnus atratus. The sequence continues at coordinate 176,769,200 of NC_066362.1, read as the reverse complement.
TCTTCACAGCCACTGCCATCCTTCCTAATGTTAGGGCTTGTGATGCAATCGCTGTGTTTCTAATTCCTACTTAATTGAAAGATTGATTCTTAAGTAGTTTAATTCTTCCACTTGGAGCCTAGGTTTTATACCCAGCTCTTCCTGCAATGGAACCATGGAGAAGCTGTGTGCTTTCATGGTGCACCTGTGAAATGAGGTGGATATTGCTGTATATGAAATTAAATGAGATGGTTTATGATATTACGAGTAAGTGTACAGTCTAAGTAAAGCGTATAGTCTAAACTAATCATCCAAGTACCTTCTGTATCTGTTGAGTGGATAAAGTTGATGCAAAAGAAAATTCATCCCGGCTAAGCTGTAGCACAGTTAATTCCTTTTGGAGGTGCCTTTCTCTTTCCATTGGCTACAGAAGGAGCCTGGACAGATAGAATAGTCGAGATGCCTGCCTTTGGGTGAAGTAAGATCACTAGCAACCTTAACCTTAGAATTTGTAGCATTCACATATTAATACAAGTAGATCAGTGGGACATCGATATTTTGGACAAGGCTCCAAGGATTAGCTACTTGTGCTAAGGGTACATCAAACAGGTCTGCAAGAAAAACAAGTAACATAAATGGTGTGTGATGCTTTAGAGATTTGTCTGTATGTACTTGCAAAAAGACCAAGAAATATTAAGTATATTTGTAGAAATCAGAAGTTGCATTTATAAAAATTAAAAGAAGTCCACTTGACAGATGATATTTCATAAATCCACTAATTAAGCAATATCAAAAGCTATGAAGTTTTTCCAATTTCTTTGCTTTAATAAAAATCTTTGGAGATAAATGTTTATGACTACATAATAGAAAAGAATAATTTAAAATGGATGATAACTGCTGGAAAAGATGAGATGATGATATTGCAGTTCTTCAAATAAGCTTGTGATTTATTTCTCAGATTACATCCATCTGGATGCAGTAGGGCCCTCCAGTAAAATAAAATGAAAATCACCATTCCTTCCTGTCCTTTTAAATAAAATTTTACTAAAACTTAACTTCTTGGGGCTTTAATTTAATTGTACAAATCAGAGATTTATTTGCTTTTAAGCCATCTCTTCATCTTCTAGGAAAAAAGGCTGGATGATACTGTTCCACCCAGTGGCCATTCGTCTCAGTGAGCACAGCCTATTTTGACTCCTTTTTATGTTTGTTTAAACTGAGCTGATAGATTTTAGAAAGACTCTTCTGAAATCTCAGGTCATTTCTTTGTAAGGTGGAAATTGCAATGTAAAGGAGAAATATTAATCTTTTCAAAGTAGTGACACCTGTGCCCTATTCTCTCCATAAGTACTCCAGGGCATACCTCTATTTCCTATAAAGCAACATGCCTGCCCTTTTCCCTTTTTTCTCTATTTTTTTTCCTTTTTTTCTCCTTTTTTCCCCCTTTTTCCCTTTTTATTCATTGTCTTTCCTTTTTTATTTTTCCTTTTTTTTTTCCTTTTACTTTCTGTATGAAGTTTTTCTGTATGAAAAACTTCTTTTCTTTTCTGTATGAAGTTCAACAAGGCCAAGTGCCGGGTCCTGCACCTGGGGCGCAACAACCACAAGCAGAGCTACAGGCTGGGAGATGAGTGGTTGCAAAGCTGCCTGGAATAGAAGGACTTGGGAGTACTGGTTGATAGTTGGCTGAATATGAGCCAGCAGTGTGCTCAGGTGGCCAAGAAGGCCAACAGCATCCTGGCTTGTATAAGAAGCAGCGTGGCCAGCAGGTCTAGGGAGGTGATTGTCCCTCTGTACTCGGCTCTGGTGAGGCCGCACCTCGAGTACTGTGTTCAGTTTTGGGCCCCTCGCTACAGGAAGGACATGGAGGTGCTCGAGAGAGTCCAGAGAAGGGCGACAAAGCTGGTGAGGGGTCTGGAGAACAAGTCTTACGAGGAGCGGCTGAGGGAGCTGGGCTTGTTCAGCCTGGAGAAGAGGAGGCTCAGGGGAGACCTTATCTACAGGTACCTTAAAGGAGGCTGTAGAGAGGTGGGGGTTGGTCTATTCTCCCACGTGCCTGGTGACAGGACGAGGGGGAATGGGCTAAAGTTGCGCCAAGGGAGGTTTAGGTTGGATATTAGGAAAAACTTCTTTACCGAAAGGGTTGTTAGGCATTGGAACGGGCTGCCCAGGGAAGTGGTTGAGTCACCATCCCTGGAGGTCCTTAAGAGACGTTTAGATGTAGAGCTTAGTGATGTGGTTTAGTGGAGGACTTGTTAGAGTTAGGTCAGGGGTTGGACTGGGTGATCTTGGAGGTCTCTTCCAACCTAGACGATTCTGTGATTCTTTCTACACCTTTTGCTTTTACCACTCAGAAAGATAGCTAGTACAGCATGGAAAGAATTTTGATAAGCTTTGGATGTGATTTTAAATGGAGTATGTATAAGATGAATAAGAAGAAAATTCATACTGAGAATTGATTTGTCTGTAAATTAACTGCACACTTCCGTTTTTTCTTACAAGTACTTTGCACTGTTGAAAGGCTACAGCTAGACCGACAGCAGCCAACAGTCTGCCTCAGTGAGCACAATGAACTTTGCCCAGGCAGTGTCCTGCCAGCATCCTTTAACTCTGCTTTTATCTTTCTCTGTCGGGAAGTGGGATAGGAAGGGAGGGAAGTGCTTTTCCCTGTCCCACATGCTGCTGGAGCTCTTTGTCGAAACTCTCAGATGGCATGCGGTGAGAGAGGGAGTATGTGATATAGGAGCTGACAGGGGGATCCACCTCACTCATTGCATGTAAACATCCTTTAAAAGAAGATTGTTTTTAACTGCTTGTGATCTAGACTGAAATACAAATGGGAACCTGCATATGGGAGGATTTGCAACCTACTAGCACTAATGTCTGAAACCTCTTATCCCCATGGTAGTCTGATACATGCACTCAGGAAGAGGATGTATTCCTTCAAAACTAGCAGACAGTAATTCTCATCTTTTTGTATCTTAAAAAAGGTGAAGATTTTGGTTTTTTGTAAGCACAAAGATTATATCTCTATTTGCTGTGCTCCATATTGCGAAATCTCTAGGGCAATCAAGTCTCCCAAATTATCTGAAAGACACCATTCACATTAATTAGAAGGCCAGTAATCTACCTGCATGCATTTCTCTACCTCTGAAGGCTTGGTGATTTGAGCACCAAGCTATAAGTTCTTGCACAGACTTTTATCACTTAGACCTAATGAACAATGTGATAGGTCTGCATCTGTGCCTACGCTGCCCTGTGTCCATGCTTAATATATAAAGCATCAGGATTGTTACGGGTGTGCTACTCAAGAGGTTGTGGAGTGGCCCTGATAAAAAAGATGCTTGTGGGACACGAGGCAAGGTGAGTGCATACTGTCCAGAGCTAAAAATCAGCCTCAGCTGAAGCTGACAGCAAAGGAGAGTGTTAGCAAGCTTGCTTGTTCAAGACATGAGCATCGAGGGCAGAAGAGAATGAAACTTAGAGTTATCATGGGGAGAAGAATACCAAAGGGTAAAACTGAGTTGTTTATACTGTCCTACTCTGAAATTGAAATTTATTCTTTTCCTTAACACCGCTCTGTCTGTAAGACAGTAAGGACCAACTTCCCATACCAGCAAAGTGAAATCACAGCCCTGCTTGGTTTAAGGACTTTTAAGAGGAAAAATGCTTGCTAGAATAAAACCAGCAGTAAGGAAAGGGAAACTTTGCAGTAACTAAAAATAAAGGCACGGCACTTCATGAGATTGGTTATTGCATCTGTCCAAAGTTTGGAATTCCAGACATCAGGGTCGGGAGGTCGCCCAAAGGTTACTTTTCTCCCAGTCAAGAACAAACACAGCGGAATTGCACACCACCGTCTTTTCCCAGCCCACTTGAAGAGTTGCCAGAGCTGCTTTTGGATGTGTTCGCAAGTGACGCAAAATTCTATTCTTACACACAGACAGAATATACATCAGTCACTTAGCACAGAAGGAAACGATTAACATCAAAAGGGGTGGAGTGGAGAGGCTTTTTATGTTACCAGCTACTCTCATAAATTCAACGCTAAGTGGAAGAATGTACTTGATTCATACGTGTCCTTTATCTCATGGAGAAGGCTAATACATCTCTTTGGTTCAGCAGTGCTGTTGCAGAATTATATAAATAAAACCAACGTTTTGGCAGAAAACCAACATCCAAAGCAAATGCTTTTTTTTTTTTCCGCGAACCGCATTTCTATAATTTTGGTTTGTAATGCATAAGCAAACTTCTTTTTTTAGGAGTATTAAACTCCAGCTGAAATTCCCAAATGCTCCAAATAACATGGTAATATTTTAAATGCTTTACCATATTTAGCTTCAAATGACTGTCATTATTGAATAAAGTTAATTCTCTCAAATAATCCTAGTGAAAATATGAAGCCTACCTCAAAAGAACAAAATCACTGTGACTCAGATTGTTTGTATTTGTTTTATTTAGGACAATTTTGTGGGAATTTATGTTTTGCTCCCTTAACGTCTTTCGTGCGTTATTGCAGATGTTGTACGTAGACAGTTTACTTTTAGTAAGCCCTAACAGAACCTAGTGTTTCCTTGAATGGCAAACAGAAAGCTCAACCCAAGACTTAATTAACTTGTTCTTATGTACCTTTTAAAGTTCATTTGATGCAGTTAAGGTTGCCCCCGAATGATTGTTCTCTTGAATTCTTAAACCCCTTAGGAGCAGCTATAGGTTCATATGTACTTCATAAAAAGACACATTTAAAATGACCCTGCAAAACAAGCAAGTTCACCAAGTTGTGTATTTTCTGTGTCAGGTGCATTCATCCATGTCATCCACTCCAGACTTGGCTGTTGCTCCTCAAGCATAGCGGATCAGGGTGTTAGCTCCATGCGACACATGGGTCACAGAACTGGAGACAAGCTGCAGCACTGTGCAGCAGCCAGGGAAAGCATCACTGACATGCTGTGGTCCTCTCCCTGTGCTTGAACCAGGGCTGGCAAGGGGAATATTGTCCCTCTCCCCATCACCTGGCATCACGTGTGAACCCTGGGACAGTGAGTAACAATCTGAGAAATCTGAAGAGGTTTAAAATTTAGAATGCTGTCTTTTCATGTTTTATGTGGAGGACACTTGCACCACTCTGTTCAGTATCCTGTCCTTGATACTGATCCTCTAGAGTCATCCTGCTGTCCTGCAGTAGCATCCTACCTCTGATACTGTAAGCTCCTTGAGCGTGCAGGTCACAGAAGGATTTTTGCACACTGGGATTTTTAATAGGCTCCAAGGTATCTGAAGTATGAACCTTGGCAAGAAATACTGAGTCAGTTCTCTTCTCACCAGTTTTTCGCCTTCGATGTAATTCAAGCAATGGATACTTTAGAGTAATGCTAAGGAAACATAAAAACTGAAACTAAATATTTTAGTGGCTTGACAAAGCAGAACTAGTATGTCTTTCATATGTAGCTGACTACAGCTTAAACACATAAGCCATACTGTTATAGTTTCTAGAGTTTATGCAGAAGCTGTATAGAGAAAACACTATGGAAAAACTGAAATATCATTCCGTCTTTTTTTATATGTACATAACCTGAACAATTACATTTCTCCATGTGCTTTGAAATGAACCAAGATCCAGCCTACGTTTACCAACAAAGTCTGGATCATCTTTTCAAAATGACCTAAGTCACTAGAGTGCTTCAAACAGATTTATCGTAGTCTCTTAAATGGGCTTGAGATGTACGCAGATCTGCTTCTCGTTTACAGAGCAATGTTGTGTTGTTGCTGGATACAAACAACGGTGCCCTTCGCCGACTTTTGCTCTTGCCAGATGATCAGGAGTCTCCTAAGAGAACGTCTTGGTGGAGCAGCAAGGAAGAGACGGTGAGGAGTAACACCTGCCTCTATGATACCGTTTTTGTTGGAAATCAAAACTCAATATTGGAAAAACTGCCCCAGGATTGTTTTTCTTTTACTGTTTGTGGGGGCACAAGCACTTAATGGTTTACACTTCTGTAAGTTTAAATGCCTTCCATGGAAAACAGCATTGTTATGGAATAGTGACATCAAAGATATAAATAAGTCATATTGTCTGTGGATATGTATCTTTAAAATCTCCCTCTTTGGAACTAGAGCTGGGAATAACAGAACATTTTGTTACAAGGGATTATGTCCAAAATAATGAACTAAATTATGATGCAATTATAGAACTTGGGACAAGACGGGCTAGATAGCGTTTTGAAAGGTAATTAATGGAGTGAGTTATTCCAAGTGAAGAAGAAATGGAGTACACTTCAAGAGGAGTCAGGGAAATTCACTGGGACTAATCTAACAAACCCTAATTGCTGTGTGACGTGTTTTTGTACAGAGCAGCTACAAGATGTGCCGAGAGTTTTCACACAAAAACTGGCTGGTGTTCTACAAAGAAGAAGGGTGAGATTTAAATTATATGCTTGTGTTATATTGATTTATAATGGATCACTTCATATACATACCTATCTAATTATTCTTTTCTTGGCTTCTAATTTTACAGAAACCGTCTTATCGTACTGGATGTATTAGAGGGCCAAACTCACACCATCTCACTTCCAATCAATCTGAAATCTGTCTTCCTCGTGGCTGAAGACCGGTGGCTCTTGGTGGAAAATGGAACAAATCAGTTAGTTAAACCTGATTTTCTTGATGCATTATGTCTTGTTCATGTCTGGTTTATGTTCAGGAGTTTTACTCCCGGTCTCAGAGTTGTTTCTTCAATTTGTAAGGACAACTAGACTTAAACAGTTGGTGTTTTACTTGGTAAAAGTGCAGATAGGCTTGTAGAGCAGGAAATCTACAGGACATGCCTACATGCACACCTCTGAAAATCTAGACTAGATTTAACTGGATGCATGTTTTACTGAGGTGGCGTTGATCTTTAGCAATTAGAATGTTGGTGGATTTGGCTTTGGAAATACAGCCACATAGTCCAGAGTTAGTGCCTACTTTCTTTACTTCCTAGTCACATGAAAGAAATATTACTCTTCTTTCTTACTTTTGTATAAATGCACAGCAGATAAAAGTATGTAAATAGTTACCAGAAGACAAATCTGCCTCTGGTTGGCTTACCCTCTCCTGTCTCACATGTGTTTGGTAAAACATAGTTTTAGAAAAAGGTGTTGATAACCTTGTTTATATAAATGTAAAATCTTTCTGCTGTTTCAGAAAATAAAAGTCCTTGTTTAGAGTTACAAGTTTAATCCGGAATTACTATAAATGTGTATCCTTTACAGGAAATTTCTTTTAACCAAACGTGCTCATATGGAGGCTGAAGACAGTGAGGTTTGCCAGCTGTATGCATTGAATGAAGAGCCAGCTGACATGGGATTTGGCTTAACAACGGGTATTGAATGCAAGCTTGGCTTGTTCTCTTTTTTTTTTTTTTTTTTAATCATTTCTGTGTTTGCAGCTGCACAAATAAGGCTCTTTGCTTTAAAGGTCTGGGTAACCTTCTCTCAGATTCTCTTTTTGTCCTCCCCTTATCATGTTTGGTTAATAATAACTTTTCAAAAAGCATGGTAAATTCCATGCTTAAACTTCAGGTTGTTTGAGTAAAGCATTTAAGACCTTCAGTCATGGACTTTTAGGAAATGTACAAGCATACAGAATGGAAAATGAAAAAAAATGACTAGGCAGTTATTAGCACATAGAGGGAACCAAATATCGTGACGAGCCCAATCTGTATACCGTTGTAGGTCTATTACACACGCTCAGATGAGCTAGAAGACATTTTCTAACACTTTCAAAAATACAAAGACCTCCTGTTAAAACCTAACAGAAGTCACTGATCATAAAGATCTGCAGGAAGTGTGCACCATCACACCTATGTTAAAAGATAGGGGGAATTTGTTCAGTAGAATTCCCAGATGCTGCTAGGAAATGAAGCATGTCGTATGGTACAGAAGAAGGCAAAAATCTCCAGTGGGCATCATTCTGCCCGGTAAGATCTGCTTGTCTGCAGATCTGGTGATACTTTCAACCCTGAGCACCTGATCAAGGTGCACAAAATCCTTAGTCTGCCTGGTTTAATAACAGTAGAAGTATATGTGCATAGGCTTTGACCAGTCTTCAGTGTGTCTGAGAGAGACAGAGGGAAAAAAAAATAAAGAAATCACTGTATTTTTGTGTTAAAGAGGGAGAAATTTCTTCCTGATCCTTGAGGCTAGCTTAAGTCTGAAGAAGGAGATTAACATGGTATAAACATGATACAAGCAAATATTATTGGCAAACAACGAATAAGGCTTATTTTTTACATAAACAGCAACAAATTGGATACCAAGTACTCTTATCACAGCTTAAATATCTAGGATCCTTTTTGTCTTTTGTATAGTTTACTCTATCAAATTATCAAGCTCCATCAGAGCACACTAGTTTCCTTCCTCTTACTGCCTAATTTAGAAACCATTATAGAGTATCATTCCTTAGATGGGTAGAAGCCTTACTACAATTTCCAGTCTCAAAGTATTTGTGGACAGTGTATTGCTGCATGCTTTTTGTGCCTTATTTATCCTTTGTTATGTTATTTTTCTGATGTGAAAGGCTATCATATCGCCTCTCCATTTTTTTTCCTAATCATTCAGCAAACCCAGAATGTATTATCTTCAGCCTGTTGTCATTCTTAGAGGCAGAACCTGTGGCAGGAGAGCTAAGAAAAGGTAGACTGGTGTGGGTTTTCCACTGACCCACATTCATTCATCCTTTGAGGGAGGAAAGATTTTCTCCTGCTGCCAGGTAAAAGAGATGCCGCAGAACTACAGATCAGGAGTTCTGACTGTGTTTATAGTATAAGGCAAGGTAAAGGTCTGTTATAGATGCACAGAATAAAATTTAGTTTTTCTTAGCTTAAAGAAAAAGAAAACTAGACCATTATTTACCAGAAAAGTGTTACTAATAACATTATTTAAAGTGAAAAGACAGAAAGACAGCCACCAAGAAATGTCACATTGACAAATACCTGTACAAACCTACATTTTGCCTTTTTGTGCACATGCATTAAAACAATCTTTAATGAGATCACATACTGTTATATGCCATAGACTTTGTGTCTCATTTGTGCAGTAGAGGACAAAATTAAGTGGTATAAGCAAATACAAAGCTAATTATTTCCTGATTTTAAGTGTTTAACTTCACGAAAATTACATTATTTCCTGACTTTTTTTTCCGTTTTTATAGTATAGTATAATCAAATCTTCTGCTTGTTAGTAAGTTTATCCTCAAAGTAGTAGCAATGATTAGTGCTCAGCACTCATGTAGTTAATATTGTTTTCTATTGCACATCTGGATTAAATGACTTTCATTTTGTTTAATTTCCCTGTTTAGCATCAGAACTGAGTGTGCCGCATGCAGTTTCAAGTGACCAGCTATCTTCAGAAAACCTCAGTGCAGCTGTTGGACAAAAGATCAGCTCCCCCAACAGGATTTTCTCAGATGAACATAATTACGCTACTATTGTTATTGGTTTCCCAGACCTCTTGGTAAATACTCAGCATTATTATACAATGAAGTAATATGATCTCATTTATTCTGTAACCAGTTAAATACCTGTTTACCGAATGATATGGAAGAAGGGAATGACAGTAAGTGATACATTCATGTAATGTACATCATTTGGTAGGACAGTCTAATCTAAAAGGATTTTATTGGAGTTTGAAATAATAAGAAACTGGGCAAGATAATGTGTAGCACAGACAAAATTCACTGTAGGTAAGTTGCAGATAGTGTTGCTAGAGGAATATTTTATAAATTGTGTTTTGATTTTTTTTTAATGTAACCACTGAGAAGAATGATATCAGCATCATTTTGAACTGTTCAGTGTGAACTTTTTGTTCAGTGTTCAGCAGCTAGCAAGCCTCTAGATTTAAGAAAAAGAAAAAAGATGCAGAAAATGGTAACAAAACTATGCCCACAGTCACTATTTAATGAAGTGGTTAAGTATAAATACTGTATGTAATCCTGCCCACTCTATATCCAAAAATCCTGTGACGAAAATAGAAAAGGACCAGAAAAGAAAATGAAACTTAATGGTGCAATGATCAATGCTGTTGCAAGGACTGGAGGTAAACACAGGGAACATAAAAGTGGTATATTTAATACTTAACTTGTATTTACTGTCTGGTGATACATATAAGGGGTGATGGGCTGATAGACTGGGTCAAATTAGAAAAAATAGCTCTTAACAGGCATGAATTCTGGGAAAAGCCAAATGATGGAAGAAAATACTTTGAAATCCAGAAGGATTCAAAAATATGTCTTTGACAACAAAACATTTCGTGTGGCTTTGCAGTTTGCTTTTGAGTTTTACCTGATTCGTATTTATATTGTTATGAGAATGAATACACTAGCTTTTCATAATATGAAAAGTATATTCATTATATATAGTATATTCATTATAAATATATTCATATAACCATTATAAATAGATGCAAGTTTATTATAGGACAAGGGAGATAGCATAGAGGAGGGAGTGCTAAAGATGCTACATACCTCTGTACTAACGCTGGTGACAAAACACTTTGTTCTCCTTGATTTAGACTAGGGTTCTGTCTTTCCTTATACATAGTGTTACATGTATATGTAAATGTGACTGCAGGGGTGGTGGAACAACACTTCAGATTTAGACCTCTAAGTTCAAGTGGTATAGGTGTTTATTACATATGAACAAGATATCTAAGCTCTTATTCATAGAAGTAGTTCTCAGCTGATCAAATGTAGAAGCCTTCTTCAAGATCAGATGGTTTGCTCTCTAGGCTCTACTGACTGTAGAGAAAGATGAAGCACGGTTTGTGCTTACCTACGTTTTTGTCTTTAAACCTGGACCAAATCACAGCCTTAATGTCTACCTTTAAATTTATTAGCTGAAATATGTTTGCATTTATTTACACTAGTTAAAACCTAGGTTATGGTAATAGTTCATTTTAGAGTTTGCTTCCAGATTAGTGTTTTTTTTTAATGTTCCTGGTTCAATGTTTAAAAAAAAAAAAGTTGATTCAACTTTAAATCTTCAAAGAGTGTGACTTCCTAAAGCTTGTATAGACCTATTGTTTTATCACTCCTTATAAGAGTTTTTAATGACAAAATAATCCAAGTCTTTTTCTTGTCATATCAGGTAACCACTGTAGCTACATTTGATCTGAAATTAGACAGAAAGTGGACCTTACTGAGGAATATTTCTTTTTAGGCTCAATTATAGTAACTATTTTTTTCAGTAGAATCTTCTCTCTTGCAGTCTCCCAGTGAAGTGTACAGCTGGAAAAGAAACTCCTCTCTGAGTCGCAATGCTTCTTCTGATTCATTTTATTATGGAGCCCGGAGGAAAAGAGGAGCTGCAAAACAAACCAATTGTGTAACTTTATTGGCTTCTAATCAAATAGTCAGAATTTTAGCACCTGGAGATGTGCCTTTGAAAGACATTTACCCAAAAGGTAAGAGGTTCATATACTTGTGCTGCAATAACTGTACACACTTGTTTTTGTTTTGTAAACTGCAATCACTTGTGAATTTTTACAAAATGTTTTCAAAGAATTACAGAGCAAGTATTTGAGGAGAAATGAGAGTAGTTGCTTTCATTTTGCCAATTTTAAAGTGAATTTGTATCTTATTAACATGCTGTACCTCTGAGGTATTAAACAGCCTACCTACAGTGTGAATATGCCAGCAGATGGGATCTCACTTTGCCCACACTGGGAACCATCTACAGGAACGTGATTGTTCCAGTTCAGCAATCAGCTTTCCAACCTTTGCTCAGATGCACAACTGTAAGGCATGCCGTATTTGTCAAACCGATCGTCCATCTCACTTAGCTTGAAGACAGACCCTGGCTCTGTTTCCAGCAGGGCCAGCAGGAGAGATTATTTAGAGAACACATGTGAGCCAGGCACTTCTGTTTCTTTCCTTTCATACTTCAGATCTCACCATTCATTGTTGTTTTATTAGGGATGCTGCAGGGTACATCCCTGCCTCTAAATCTCCTTTTATGGACCCATTGTGCACAAATTTGTCTGGTCCCTTTTTAAACTTGTGTGTCTCCACAGCAAGTTCGCAAGTTCACTACTCTGTGTCATGAACCGGTCTCCTAACAAGGTTTATCAAGTGCTTCGCATTCTAGCATGGCAGGGTTGGGTGAATAACAAGTCTGCATTCATCTTGAACATCACCTACATGACTGTAAACTGCAGTCACACCTACCTTCTCTCCAATCTGAAGAGACCCATTTTTTTACTTCTTGTGTACAAGTCAATGAGCAACATTCACATATAGCAAAGCCATCACTTATAAGACAGGTATAGAGTACAGACCTTCAGACTTTTTTGTGCTGCCACACCAAGTTTTCTGTTATCATTGTATCGTTAGCTTCTTCAGCCAATAACTAAATATGTGTTGATTAGTACTAAATAACAGCATTCATGAGTTTTGCAAAGGTCTCAAGGGAAAATCACTATCAAAAGAGAAACCCCCAAAACATTTCTGTATGGTAGAAGGGCAGATTTTTTGAATACATCAGTGCAAGAAGCTATTCCTGCTTTGTACTATGTGAACTCTGTCCCAGAATAAATGCTTTATTCCAAATTAACTCACTTTTCCAAAATAAATGATCTAATATATCTGCTCTCACTTAACACAGATTAACTTCCCTGTGTAGAGAAACCCTTTTATTTATTATTTTGAAAGAGCAGAAAAGTAACTGTCTGCAAACATTTATTTGAATCATAGAATCATAGAATATCCCAGGTTGGAAGGGAGGCACAATGATCATCAACTCCAACTCCTGGCGCCACACAGGACCACCCAAAAATCAAACCATATTTCTGAGATCATTGTCCAAAGGCATCTTGAACTCCAGCAGGCTTGATGCCGTGACCACTTCCCTGGGGAGCCTGTTCCAGTGCCTGACCCCCTTTCAGTAAAGAACCTTTTCCTAATCTGAACCTCCCCTGAAGCATCTTCATGCTGTTCCCTCAGGTTCTCTCACTGGTCCCCAGAGAGCAGATCCCAGCCCCTGCCCCTTCACTCCCCTCGTGAGGGAGCTGCAGGCTGCCATGAGGCCTCCCCTCAGCCTCCTCTTCTTAGGCAGAACAATCCAAGTGACTTCAGCTGCTCCTCACACGTCTTGCCCTCCATACCCTTCATCATCTTTGTTGCACTCCTTTGGACACTCTTTAATAGTTTTATGTCCTTCCTACATTATGGCACCCAAAACCACACACGATACTCAAGGTGAAGGCCGCACCAGCGCAGAGCAGAGCAGAACAATCCCTTCCCTCAGCCAGTTAGCAATGCTGTGCTTGGTGCACCCCAGAATATGGTTGACCCTCCTGGCTGCCAAGGCACACTGTTGACTCATGTTCAACTTGCCATCAATCAGAACCCCCAGGTTCCTTTCCATGGAGCTGCTCTCCAGCATCTCATCCCCCAGTCTGTGTGTATGTCCCAGGTTGCCCCTTCCAGGTGCAGAATCTGGCACTTGTTCATCTTAAATTGCATGCAGTTGGAGATTTTCCATCCCTCTGATGTGTCAAGATTTCTCTGCAAGTCCTTACTTAGTATAAACTTACTTAGTGTAACTCTGAGTCCTGCTTCCAGGTCATTTATGAAAACATTGAAAAGAACTGGCCCCAAAATGGAGCCCTGCAGAACCCCACTAATGACTGGCTGCGAGCCTGATATAACCACATTTACTGTAACCCTTTAAGCTTGACCTGTCAGCTGATTGTTCGACCATTGTGTTATGTATTTGTCTAGCTATATGATGGACATTCTGTCTAGAAGGATACTGTGAGAAACTGTACTGAAATCTGTACTGAAATCCAGAAAGATTTCATCAGCTGACATCCTTTGGTCAACTAGGTGGTAACCATGTCACAAAGGGAAATTAATTTCATTAAACAGGGCTTTCTCCTCGTGAACCTGTGTTGGCAGGGACCAATGACTGCATTGTCTTTCAAGTGTTTTTCGATAGCTCCCAGAATAATCTTCTCCATAATTTTATCAGGCACTGAAGTGAGACTGACATGTCTGTAATTACCAGGGTCTTCTTTCTTGCCCTTCTTGGAAACTGGGACAATATTTGCCAGTTTCCAGTTGACAGGGATCTCTCCAGATTCCCAAAACTGTTGAAAAAGAATCGAGAGAGGTCTTATGATGACATCAGCCATCTCTTTGAGTACCCTGGGATGAATCCCATTGGGCCCCATAGATGTTTGCATCCAGATGGAGCAGCAAATCCTGCACAAGTTCAGAGTTGACTGGGAGTTTATTGTTTCCACAGTTATGGTCCTCCAACTCAGCGTTCTGGGGGTCTCAGGGCCCATCATCAATGTTGAAGACAGAGGCAAAGAAAGCATTAAATGCTTCCGCTTTGTCTGTGTCCCTATTTGTGCGGTGAGCATCCTCATCAAATAATGGACCAATGTTATCTCTTGTCCTCCTTTTGCTGTTAACATATTTTTAAAAGCCTTTTTTATTGTTCCCCACAATAATGGTCAGCTTCAACTCTAATTGAGCTTTGTCTGCACAAATTTTGCACCCTTATGGCAAACAGCATCTCTGTAGTCCACCCATCTCACCCAACTTTGCTTCCAATGGTCTTTCTTTATCTGTCTAAGCTCTAGAAGTTCTAAAGAAGCAAAGACAAAGATAAAAACAGGACAGAAAATTAAAGTTACCTACATTTGCAAAGAAAAGGTTAGCTTTTAAAAACTTCAAAATTTACTTAAAATGTTAGTTATAGTTAGCATGACAGTCTTGGAACTAATCTCGTCACACTTTATAAACTACTGAAGGATCAGACTGGGTCATTTTTTTTCAGGCCTTCACATGTGAAAACAACAACAATAAAACCTGAAGTGGATGTTATAAAAGTTCAGAAGTTAAATCTTCTGAGCTTTTGTTCAATTAGTTTATTAATTTGAGGGTGAGAGAGAGATTCAGTGTTTCCAAAATGAGAAGCTATAATTGACACCATTATTTGTAAAAGTCTTTTAAGTTGCTGTCTTATATTAGCACTTTATAACACTAGATTAATATAATTAAAAAACAGGGGACATCCTTTTTGAAGACTGGATATGAATGAACTGAACAAGTTCTCTGTCTGAGAATTGGCTTCTGTGTGGCTGAACAATTTCATGTGGATCAGCTGAACAAGATGTTAACTTTTTTGCTTTATGGCAATTTGAGTTGAAAGGTTCAAGGCCATCTTGAAGATCATTATCATTGATTTTTCTTTTCTAAATCATGTTTGAATTTATGAATTAACAAAAATGATCTTAACTGAATCATGTTTAATATGACCTTACTGATACGATTAAATTAGACCCAAGCAAGACTCTAGGTATTCTAGTCCATCACCTTTTTTTTAAGATTTCAGACATTTTCCATTTATCAGTTAATGGTCATTTTTTCTAGTGGAAAGGGAGCTATACATGGAGTCCTACACAGACCTGTGCTGCTCAGTGTAGTCATGAAAAAAAATGAAAAATGGATGAACAGTGAGGTGACAATGTTTACTGATGGTACTGGTTATTATTCACAGAACAAAGAATTCACCATGGAGGATTACAGGACATGCAATGCTGACTATGCAATAAAAATAGCAGATGAAATTCAGTGTAGATAAGTATAATGTACGTGAAGGAAGAAAAGAAGTCTAAATTCTACGTCTAAAACGATGGGCTGATCATTACATGTGAAATGAGCAGATCGTTGCATCTCGGGAGCATGATTTTGGAGTTATGATACTTTTATTAAAATAGTCCAAATCTCGGTAGCAGTCAAAAAAGCAAATAAAATACTAAGAATTACTAGGGCAGGAACAGAGGGAAAAAAAAGGAAAAAGAAAAAGAAAGAAAAAGAAAAAGAAAAAAAGAAAAAGAAAGAAAAAGAAAAAGAAAAAGAAAAAAGAAAAAGAAAAAGAAAAAGAAAGAAAAAGAAAAAAAAGAAAAAGAAAGAAAAAGAAAGAAAAGAAAAAGAAAAAAAGAAGAAAAAGAAAAAGAAAGAAAAGGAAAAAAAAAGAAAGAAAAAGAAAAAGAAAAAAGAAAAGGAAAAAGAAAGAAAAGGAAAAAGAAAAAAAAAGGAAAAAAAAAGAAAAAGAAAAAGAAAATTCTCCTGAATTTTGAGACAAGACAATAAAGAGGAATATGGTGGAGTTCTACAAGAACATGTATGGCATGGAGATGTGGAAGAATTAATAATTTTTACACTTGGTACCAGAGTTAGCGGGCAACCAATGAAAGCAGTAGAAACTTCATCAAAGCAAACAAAAAGAGGTGGTTCTTCACAGGGTAGGGAACCAACCTGTGAAACCATTTGCAAAAGGATGTTGTGAATGCGGAAACATGGATTCATAGGAAAACTCATGGAATGTTACTAAATACAAAGACATAAAAATAGAGGCAGCACATCCAGCTCAAGAAGCCCCTGGATTGGAACTGGTTGGTGACTTGAGGAAAATAACCTGTGTATGCTTGCCCTTGGTTCTTACTCTTTTCAAGCATCTAGCTACGCTGGAGTGAGGACACTAGATTGGAGGGACCTAGGATTGCCATTGTTACAGCATGAATCCAAAATCTTTCCAAGAAAAAAGGGGTAACAGAAAAGAGACGTGCATTCATGTACTCTCTTGGAAGGTGAGATTAGTAGGTACTAGTCCTTACCATGACCATTTGATATCCAGTATTTACAGTCCCCTCTGCTGGGCTACTGTTTCTTCTGGAGTTTGCTTCTCACCAGTTGACAGAATATTTAATTGAGTGTACGTTTAACTGCTACCAGTAGCTGCATAACATAGTCTGGGACCCTTGGAGGTTCTGTGTTGCTTATTCTTGAATTGTACCACACAATTCATGGGGAGAACTTCAGACGTTCGGTGGTTCTTCTGTGCTGTTGTTTCTGCTTTGGAAACCTGTGGTTATTTATCTACACAAGTTGTGTAAGGCTTTGCTCATAAACCTCTGTATCCTTTCATAGGAGATGACACAGTGAAGCAAAGGCATCCTATCACACAAAATTGAGCATGTGGCAGTCCCTTGAAATTCTTGCATTAATGTTGCCTCTGAGAAGTTGTTCTGTATTCTGGCTTCAGCTTGCTTCTCTGTCAGGCTTTCTTTCTCATCTTGGACAACTGGTCAGTTCTGGCACACAGCCTTCCATTTCTGTTAATAATTCAAAGTACTCAGCCAAACTCTGGCGCACTCTGATCTGTATTACCAAAACTGTTCTAGGAATAACAAGCAAAGAAATCATTTCCTTTATGTTTTATCGGAACAGTGAACTAGGGTAATTGTTATGTTTGAAAAGAAACCATAACAAGTACTAAGTTCCCCAACAACTGCCAAATAGATATATGGCCACAAAATGTAAACTTAGACAAGAGTTCATGGCAGAATCCAACAACTAAGAATTAATGTTTATTCTAAAAACAAGGCTATAGAAATGAGGGCTTCTTGAGAGCAAATATTTACTTGGATTCTCAGCTCTTTCCATATATGAATATAAAATAACAATCTGTTACTGAGTGTGTATCTCTATTAGTGTGGCAGTAACTGGAATGAAATAATACAACACACAATTACAGAAATAGCCTCAGCACGTCATCTGGCCTACCTATTTGTATAGGAACAGGATATTACATGTTTAGACTCTTCTTGACTAATGTTTTTCTAGCATTTATCTTAAAAACTTAATTTGAAAGAAATCCTAAAGCTTCCCTGACTAGTCTATTGCAATGCTTCACTCTCCTTGTATAATAAAGGCTTTACCACATATAAAGATGAAAGCCAGCTCCTAACTGGAAGCCACTTCTGAGCCCAGGCAGAGTGTACTCACATGTTTGCAAGAGCCAACATAGGCAAACAAACACACAGATTTGTTTCTGAGAGAGAAACCATAGTGTTGTATATATTCATTAAACTCTCTCATAAATGGAATAGTAAATGTCTGATAGTCTAGAGTTGTTAACTGTGAACTTATAAAACCTTTGAATATTGAGAATCTACCTGATTCAATTTCAGGCAGCAACATTTAGTTTAATATTATTGAGAAATTTTCAAGTGATAATTAAAAGTACAATATTTTGAAATGTTCCTCAATATGCTTTTTGAGTCAGATGTACAGCTGACATTGTCTTCAGTGACAGATAAAAGCAGTGAATTAAGGATTGCAGTAATGCCTGATTAGTGCTTTTGTGAGTAGGACTATATTTATGTGTAATTTTTACATTTGCTATACAAATACATTGTTCTTCCATAATTTGCCTGTCTAGATGCTCACTATCGTAATAGTAACATGGCTTAGTGTTTGCAAGTTATAATCCTATGTTGAATGTAAAAGTTTATAATTTTCTGACAGGTACTGTATAATGAAATGCCTAAACTTAATCTGCCAAATGCAAATGCAATAACCAGTTAATCATGCAGCAGGAAAATAACATTTGTTTGTTTTCAGATGTCACTCCTCCACAAGCTGCTGGATACTTAGAAGTAACAGATCTTAACTCAAAGAAAATCAAATACATTGCTATTCCGAGGTAAGTTATTTTATTGATTAGAGCAGCCTGTGCCTTGCGGGAAGAGCAAACAGAATTTAGTCTGCCATATTACTTCAGAATAAGCAAATATTTCTTGTGATGTGGAAGGTGAAAGAAATTCACACCTACCTTGTAAAATTATGCAACTATTGCAGCATATTTTTGTCAAAAAATTTTTGTTTTCTACATGATACCAATGAAAATGTGACAATTCATTAGTAAATATGAAAAGTAGCTTTATGTTCAGATTTCAATTCCATACCCTTTGCTTATTACCCTTCTTCACTCACTTTATCCCCCACCCTTTTTCATTTTGTTTTGCTGTCTATTTTCTAGCTTTCTTTTCCTTTTTTTTTTTTTTTTTTTTCTTTAGGGTCTAACAGGCAGAATGATCCAGTACCAGGTGTCAGGAAACCAGGAATCAAGGTCCAATATAAAGTTGACCTGGAAAATAATTTGAGCTTCTTTATGTTTTAGTTCTCGTTTTTGAACATACACATTCTTTCATGCACAACTATCTTGCATTGTACACAAGTGTCTTGTATAATACATAAAGATAGGCAAAATATATGGTTTCTGTATGGTTTTAATATCTATCTCTCACCATCATAGAGCATATTTGCAAACATTTTGTTATCTAAATCTGTATTTTGATTATAAGTTGTCAT
Source organism: Cygnus atratus (assembly GCF_013377495.2). Classification (NCBI taxonomy): domain Eukaryota; kingdom Metazoa; phylum Chordata; class Aves; order Anseriformes; family Anatidae; genus Cygnus; species Cygnus atratus. Next base: position 176,750,018 of record NC_066362.1, on the reverse strand, counting down.
TTTCAACTATAATAAAGTTTTTTTTTGTTTTAAATGGCATTCTTAAATGTCCATGTTTAAAGAAAACATGAAAACTACGTCAGGACTTTTTTTTTTTTTAATTTTACCTATTTGATGTTGTCTGCGACAACATGAATTTATTCTATTTTAAATTAATTCTGCTTCATTAATTATCTGTGAAATTTAGAATTAATAGAGAACTAAAAAGATGTAATTATTTATATGTTTTAAATGTAACATATAATTTCTGGACAGTTTTATCTTCTACAGAAAATGGTTACTTTCTGTGTACTAAGTGGGCTTCAGTCAAATTACAAGCAACCTTTATACACCCATCCTTAAGAAAACTTCAATTTCAGTTTCAAAAGTTTCAGATTCTCAGTTCCAGGACTCTTCACCATTTTATAATTGATCCATGGGCCTGCATCTTACAGTCATTAAGAAATGTAAGGCATTTACACAGAAATAGTAAAAAATCACACTTTTTTTTCACACTGAGACTTTATTAGAAAGTACAAAGCCAAACTTCAGCATCATGTTCCTTAACCTTGTATGAGGATTTAAGCTCCTTATCACAAAATAAATCTGAGCAGAATTTCAGATTTAAAAAAAAATGTACTCCATTAGAAACTGATGAGTAAAGTGACTTTTCATATAGATGAATAATTCTAAGCTAAAACCTAAAAACCTTTCCTCCTTCTGGCATAGTTATCCTGGTCAAATGCTAAGGTAACTCTTCTTCAGTTGAATTAGTTCATTATAATTTCAGTCTTAGAGGTGTATAAGTAACTGCTTCCTTGCTCATCTAAATTATGAATTGTAGTATTAATTAATGGAAGTTGCAAGTTATTATGTGTGTCTCTACTAGTACTGAGAAAGTGCAAATAATCTTTCCTAATTTAACCAATTTCCTTTCCTTTTATGTAACTATTAAACCCCCATTTCAGCAGTAAGTTTTTGCTTGCAAGTTGACTGCTTGTTTATAACAGTGCTAAGATTCTCTGCACATAAAGCTGTGCCATCTTTAACTGAGTGTTTAAATTTTCTGCTCTCATTAAAGCAGTTGTTAAAGCTCTTGTTAAAGAGAGGTCCTAGTTTAAGTTGATGCAGAGATATTTTCCGTAGTGCCTAAGTCATGTTTTTTCCTATTTCTTTTTTAGTTTTGTATTTTTCTGTAGCACAATTTTAAATTTTTCATGTTCTTTGTATTCTTTTGTAAAGACTAACTTTCTTCAGATAGATGAAATAGAGCAGTGGACTAGGCAATGTGTTCCCTTTTGGCCCGGTCTTTTACTCTGCTTTTGTGAATAGGTATCTTCCAGTCATACTCAGTTTCAGTAGGTGAAATCTTTCATATGAAAGGTCTGCAGGGCTTAGTTAGGGTCTGTCATGGAGTGAGGGTGCTCATGTAATTGCCACCTTAACTAAAGAAATGTTCATCCTATTTTTAATTGCAACTTCGAGATTGATCACACACTCTCTTGTTTTTCAGCTCAGGATCTCTCTCTCCATATACATCTTGGCTCTCTAAGATCTCAGATGCCGATGCCCTGTTGGCACCGCTGGGCAAAGTAGGCTTGGTTAGTGTGGACATGGGAGGTGGTGTGAGGCTTTGGGAGACAGGGCTCGACAGCCTCCAGCGCTCACTGCAGGACTGGAGGAACATGATCGGACAAGAGGATGGTAGACCTGTGCAGGTAGGTGTTCACAAAGCTGAAGTGCAAAACATCTAATAAAATGATGTAAACAAGTTTTCAGTTGGGAGAGAGGTCAAGGGAGTGTAGTGTTGAAAAACATTAAGAAGTAGAAATATGCCTGTAAGAAAAATTGAATAGATGTCTTCACTGAAAAAAAAAGCAACCCACACAATAGCTAATTAGAAAGCTTATTTGTGACCCTGTAATTATGGTTACTGAAATTCTCTTTGTCTTGCAGTGTTTGTATTTTTGCCAAATTCCAGTACATTTACATGCAAATTAATTCTTTGTCTCATGCTGATTTTTAACTGCAACTTTCAGAACAGTGAAATTAATGTTTAAGGGAAGCATATACTTTTCTAGAGTTCAAAGAGTTGGAAAAAGACATTGCATTTGTACTTTAGAAAAGAACCTTGAAACATAGGTGGAAAGATGCCTTGAGTTCAGAGTATTGCCTTTGGCTGATTTTGAAAATTCTAGCAGGGTAGAAGAGTTACAAGAGTTTCAATATTAATATTTAGGTAGATATTGAAAATGCATTGCATGTATGTGTGTGCTGTGTGTGCGTGTATACATGCGCATTAATGTACTGCCTAATGCGTAGGATCACCATTCCTACACAAAGGGAAAATTCAGAACTTTTCAATTACATCTTTAATTTCTGTTAGGGACTGGGGAAGGTATCATTCTTACTTTAAGAACTAGAGTGTGCTTTAGGGAGGACTTTCCTACTTTTGACTAAGGAGATCCTTTCTCTATCTACAACTGAAATTATTTCTGTTTCATAAATTTCTGTAGTCACTTTCACAGTACATTAACATGGAAAAATGGAATTAATCATCTCTAAATTAATCTCTCTATACCATTGTTTACAAGGTGTCAAGCTATCCCAAGTGCGATTGAGATTTGTTAGGCAGAAAACAGCTCTTCTTTCACTTTCTTTTCCCACACTGAGCTCCCTTTCTACAGGATGTTCTGCAGTTACAGAAGCTTGTGCAAGAACTGGCATGTTCTTGTTATTGGACATCAGCAAATGTCTTTTGTAAAAGTCACGAGAAAAGGAAACTGTTATCCAGAAGCACATTCGTGTGGTTCCTTGTTGCTTTATCAGTGCATTTTTTTATTGCCTATGTAGTAGCATTAGCACCATCTTATGGTCAGATATAATCGGTTTACACCAGCCCAATTTGACCTGACTGATAAAGTTGGCTAGTAGAAATGAAAAGAGATAGGAGAAACAGTTAAGAGCTTTACCTGTTTTAATATTTTTACCTTTTTCTTTTTTTTTTGTAATCTTTTTGAGTATGTTATCGAACAGTATTATTGTACTGTCAATCATAGCCAACTAAATACTAGAGAATATAGGCTTGGAAAGTTACATGTCATCAGAAAATTTTAAGTTATTTAGCTAGTAATGTCAAGTATCTGTTTTACAAAAAGGCTCAGAGGTTTTCCTACAGTCATAAAGCAGTCAAGATTTGTAGTAGGATTTCTCTATCCTGACAGTCTGCATTTGGTAGCTACAGGTAGCTACAGTCTTCCTAGCATATCTGTCTTCTTCCCTCTGTAAATACAGGATATATATAACTCAAGTGGGTGGTTTGTCAGAATTCAAAAAGGCATATTATTTGATTTGAACTAAAGGGTTGAAACAAAGCCTTCTATATGCTCTTTGAACTTACACAATATCACTAACTTCTGTTTCTTTACTGTAGACACTTTGCTTTAAGTGGAAAGATAATGAGACCCAAGAAACTTTTTTTACCAAGGCTTTTCAGAGCAATCAGCAATAAATTAAATCTTACCTTTTATTTTATGTACTTCTCTGATAAGATAATAGGTATGTAGTTGTTGTGGAAACAACACTTAGCTGTTTGGAGATGAAGGCTTTCCCTCAAGTCCATTTTTCAATGGAATGAAATAGAAGCAGTATTTGACATAGAAGCAGTACTTTATTAAAGCATTCATTTCTAGAAATGAAAGGATACTGTTGGCTTGAAAATATATTCATGTAGATTCCCTCTGTAAGGTAAGCTTAGCAAGAACTCAAGTGTTTCCTGTTCTAGCGACAATTACTTTACTAAGAAAGCTGCAACTAAATATTTCCTGATACTCATGTTTAAGGAATCAAGGTGTTATGCAGCTGCATGCAGCTGCAGCTCCATTCATTCAAGAATATGAAAATCACGTTCTTCTGTATAGTGTTTCACGCTCAGATTCATGTTAAGTATCTTGGGGTTTAATGAGGCATCTCTAATTCCTGAACTAAACCTGTCATTCCCAATCTTGTAGCAGAAGCTGACTCAAGAGAATTGTCAGTGTTTCTCTTCTCACTAAAATGCATTGCCCCTGACAAATTCCTATTCCCTAACAGCTACTGTTGATGCATCCCACAAAGGTAATACAGGCTTAGCAAAGCTTATTAGCCCAACATCCACACCTTCACAGTGATGTTCTTACACTAACATATGAGCCCTGTCTAGATGATTGGGAACCACTGTTCTGGAAAAATACACAAAATCTTTCCGAAGCTTCCCAGCGTTTGAAAGAAAAGTGGATTACAGGGCTTTCAATGAAAATGTAGATGCAAAGAACTGGAAACAAATTTTCAGCCAGTTTTCAGTCTGAACTATTGGTACTATCTTCTAGGGTTGCATTTTGTCTTTCACAAACACATTAGATCTCAGAAACAGGCTGTATGTACATAAGCAATGAAACAGAGGAAAATGAACAGCTGTTCCACTTACGTTGAGTAATTAGGCTCCCATGATATAATGTCACGGCAATCTTCAAACTAGTCAATATTTGTTTTTTTATTGTTGGTATATTCAGCAGAGTTCAAACTGCTGAAGTCTTGAGGCTACAAAAATAGTTTTTGGAAATATGTTTTAAGTTTATATTAATTTTTATTTGTACAGGCAGGTCAGCAATTGTCTTCATTTATTGAAGTTTTAAACTCAGAGAATGAGTACGGTGTTCTGAAGTGACTGCATTGCAATACCTAAAATACGATATATAAATAAAACACTGGATTCTCTGAAGTTATGAACTCTACTTGAAATCCGTAAATTGTTGAGTTTTTTCCCTGTTTGGTGTTCTTGGAAAACAAGGTCATATCATTATCAAATATCTGGAAAGAATTTGAAAGACAAATTATTTTTAAAATCTTCCTCTCAAAGCTTCATGGTAATAGGCAGACATCAATAAGCTTGTGTTACACATTGAAGGCATATTGATTAATTAGAGAAAACACTGATTAAATTCTGATGTAGTTTGGCCATTGTTTTCCAGTAAGCTTTATTTACTGTTGTGTCTAATCTAGGTAGAGTACAATGGTTACATAAAAATAATGAAAAAATGGATCATTTCGAGAGATTTCAATAGATAGTAAAGAATTGTGCCCTTTAGGCACCTGAAATCTCTGCAATTAAATGTTTTTTCATTTATACATGATTACCAGCAAAACCATCTATTTCTGTATTCATTCCACTTAATTCTCTCTTTATGTTGCATAAAGATAATCAGAATGCCGTTGTTTTCAAAAGTCTTAGGACAAACCCAAACCTGTTGAATGCATAAAATGTACTTGGGCAAGAACAGAAGAGTTGGCTTGTAATGAATGATAATGTATATCTGAACCTTAGAATGGAATCACAACTTTATTGGAAATCCTTTTTGTAGTTTTGTTCTAGACAATATCATCACACAAAATGACATCCCAAAATTGGGTTAATCTTTTGTTATTTCAGTACCAAGACTGTAAAAAGAAGTGATCTGATTGATCCAAAGGAAAAAAAAAAAAAAACATTGTGATCTGGGATTTCTTAGGGTTTTGTTTTGATTTTTTTTTGGGGGTATTTTTGTTATTTGATAAAGAATCATAGAACGGGTTGGAAGGGGCATTAAAGATCATCTAATTCAACCCCTCCCTGCCATGGTCAGGGACACCTTCCAGTAGATCAAGTTGATCAGAGCCCCATCCTGTCTGGCCTGACACTTGTGGAACCTGCAACAGATGCATTAGCTGTTACATACATAAGATGAGTTTTTGAAATTGCAGTGCTCTTCCATTTGTGGCTATATATGAAGGCCTAAGGAATTCAGTGGTTGCACAATTCCTTGATTCCAAGACCTGGTTTGAACAAGAAGCCTGGAAACGTTCCCACCTTTTTTAACTCTTTGCTTTTGTGACTTGACCTGATCTGTCGATTCTCCACCAAAAACAACTGAGCAGTTAAGTCACACTGTAGTTCATAGCATCATAAGCCTGAGATGGTGGAATGAATCCAGAAAAATCCATAAATGAGAAAGTCTTTGTTTGCTTCTCACTGGTGGTTTGAATGACAAATGCACTAGTGACAGTTCTGCAGTACTGTGTATAAATTCAAGGAGTATTGGCCCAGACTTATTTTGTTCAAACAGGTCCTAGTGCTGGATGGCTCAACATGACATGGATGTATTTTGAATACGTTTCAGGCTTTGGCACTGAAAGAATACATAAATGAAATGTATTTAAGACAAAGGAAGCCTGTAGATAGAGGTTCTGGGAGATTACATTCAAGATCATTAGCCCTGGGGAACTGACTGAGAGAGCAGTTTTCTGTCAAAAATGAGTGCATTTATTTTAAATTGAGATTCCTTTTTGCACTAGCTAGATGTGTATTCTTTTGGTTTCTGCAGTGACTAGTTAACATTTCACTGGCATAGTGTTTGCACAAAGCATGAATCCTCCTGACTAGCTAAAGGGAGAGGTGAAGAAAATTATTTCACAATCCCTAACGGATTCCCTTTAGCCACACTTAAACATTTAAATATCTAATTCTTGCAACATCTGGAGCCAGTAATTGTTATCATTGTTTTACAGAGGAGGGACCTGAGACATAAGAAAGGCAGATGACCTGTTGAAGTTCACACTGTACATCTATGGTGCAGTCAGAGGTGGGATAATTGCAGTGTACACCCATACAAATATGTAAACATTCTTTATAACCGTGTTGCTAAGCTGAGTAGTTAGAATGTCCTTGAATGCTGCATTCACTACAGAAACACCTTAGGTTGGACAAGAAGTTGCATATAAATGCGGTGCAGCCACTTAAGAAAACAGATGTCAACTCTATATTGTTCAAGGTTGAAACACGCTTAGCTGAGACATGTGTAGACGTATTCAGCAAAGCTCAAGAAATGCAATATAGAGAGTTTTTTCTCAGATTGAGATGGCTATCTTCGCAGCCTTATAGCTGCAGTCAAAAATGATAACAGAGCACGTAAGTTATTCTATGTCCTGTGAACAGCTAAAAGACACAAACATATTGTTCATGTCTGTAATTTAAAAGTGCAATGTATTTTTATCAACAATAACTAAAAAAAAATGTGGTTTTTTCATGTGTCTAACTGCTCATATCATCCCTGATGCAAGGACTTTTTGCTAAAAAAAGCATTTCAATGAGTTCAACAGCACTCAGTAGTCATTTCTTTTTTCAAACATCAGTTTGTCTTTAAATGTGATGAGAACAAAGGCAAATGTTGAGTAGCTTTTATGGGATATCAGGTCCATCATTAGGAATGTGTTTGAAATGCGTTCCTATCCTACCTAGACTACAAGTAAAGTCAGTGTTGAACTGGATCTGAAGCTGAGTGCATTCTTACAGTGATCATCATAATGCAAAAAATGTCCGATTTGTGGATGAAGTTGGAAGAAACACAATCATGTTGTTAGATGTGTGTTCACACGCATATATATTTACATATGCCCAGATGTCATACCTGCACTTTGACTCTCTTAAATTAGAATTATTTCAAGGGATTGCCATAACTTCACAGTCCTTCAGGACTTCAGAACTTATTTCATAATGAACAAGAATTCGAAGTGTATTTAGGGGAAGAGTTTTCAGAGCAATTTAGGAAAAAGACCTAGGAATCCCTATGCTACACAGCTGGACTGGCCTCCAATTGTAGCAGGGAGCAGTTCAGGTCAATCATCATGAAATACTGGAGATCATCAGGAAGGAAGGGTGATACAGTATGCAAATTACTGTCTAGTAAAATCTACAGAGGAATTAATAAAAAAAAAAAAAAAGTGTAATGCTTATTAACAATTCTTGCAATTAGACTTTTCCATTGCATGGCCAGAACAAGGGCGAAGTGAAGTGGTAAAAAAGTAGTGGTGCTTTTAGTCCTGAACTAGCTTCTCTTGATTTTTTGAAGGACTGTTAGATTTGTTTCTTTCACTCCCTACTGATATTATGGAACAAAAGCAATCTTGTGTAGTTATCTTTGAGTTTTCATAGTATGTTGTGGGTACCTTCCTTAGATGTTTTTGGAAATCACCTGGACAGTTGTTGTAGAAATCAAACATTCATAACAAAAAGATCTGGAGAATCTTGCCAAGGCTTGATATGTTGATTTCATTTATATGAAATGATTGTACGCATTTTGCTTTACAGCAGGCATGCCTTCGTATATTAATGCCTAAACCCTCTGAAAACATGCTTCAAGTTCTTCTAACTCATAGGACCTAGTTGATCAAACTGTCTTATTAAAATCTTAGATCATTTACGAAGGGTCACACTTTCTTAAAATTTTTCACTCAAATGTGTGTTCGCTATGCTTAAGCATAATGTAGCCTTCTGCAAGCCTTGGTGAAGTATCAGGAGATAAACACTTCCATCCCTGAGAAGGACATACCTGATCTACTGTGGTCTTTACCCACCTGCCTTTCAAGATGTTACTAGATCAAAGAACACAGCAGATACACTCTACATAGCAAATGAAAGTATTTACAGGCAAAAGCAGTTCAATTTCATTGCTTTAAACAATGTTTACATGTACTTATACACCAGCAGCTTGTGTAGGTTGCTCTTGGTGTGCTTGGAAATGCTGAAGAGTAACATAAAGGATGAGTAGTATCCAGCTCCAGACCTGTAGGCATTTCTGCGTCTACTTCTGAGCTAAGCAAGGGAGTTCCCATTGTTACTAAGAGAGCCAGAATAGCTCACCCTGAAGGAGACATGCATTTTTCTAGCTGTGTGGCTCCTCAACCACCACCTACTGTAATGGTAAGCACAGACACCTGGCTTACCTGGGACATCCCTACCTTTAGCTGTCTGCAGTCTGGATCCAAATCCCGTCTTCAGTATGCAAAGCAATACTTACAGATTTAGAGAAATGGACACTTAGAAATGGAAGGAGATTTCCTTTATGCCTTTTTCTCTTATTTGAGCTGAGGCCAAAAAAATCCAATTGTTTGATTCTCTGCCATCTTTGAGCAAGAAACATCTTACTCCCTTTCCTGAACAGTCTCATTTATTGTATTTGTACTCAGCTCAACTATTCATGCACAACCATACAATGACTTACCTTTCAAGGGAATTAATATTTTTGCTTTTATCCAAATCATTCTTTTTTCTTTTGATTTTCTGAGGCTTCAGTTTGTACTTGAAAATTTAGGATAATGCAAGTTCTCCTGATCAAGTTTATTTTTAAGCTTGGATGTTTATCTTAAGTATAATTGATTCAGGAATTTCAATGTTCTGAACTTGTTTGTGTTTACTGCTCAGCACCCACTTTATACTGGCAGGGTTTTTTTGTTTGTTTGTTTTTTCAAAAGTGTCATTGTACTTCAGAACATTTTGAAAAAACTCCAGCCTTTTACTGATGTTAAGACTGATATGGGCAAAACTGCAGTTCCCAATCTGTGATAAAAGCATAACCTTTAGCAAGCATGGTCCTTGCCCCACTCAATACTTCAAGTTATTTTTCTACTGTGGACCAAGTGGCTATTCTGTCCACATGAGGGCATCAGTGAGCCAATAACAGTGATTTTGGTCGCCTTAAATATATAGGTCCAAACTTCGTAAATTATGAAAAACATATGCAGAGGAGTGTTTTCATAAGTTCAGAAATAACCATATGCCAGCATTCTGCAGTCTTGCGCAGGGTCCTGAAAAACTTGAAATACTGCATGTGACAGTGTTACCTAGTCAATAACTGGATTATAAAATACTGGATTATAACTCAGTAATTGGATTATAAAATAATTTGGAAGTGTTTGCAGTGCTGAGATCCATGAGACACAGATACTCCAGCCCCAACTATTCATTGCCCTCTAGCACTTCTCAGTGGGGTGGCATTTTGGGCTTCTTTGCCAGGCATGGGGCACAGTGTGGGTTTAGCTCTGTGACCTTTTCCTGGGCTGCATGATTCATTCTAACAAAATGGGAACAAGGCATTGAGTATGGGGAAACATGAGCCTAGACAGCCAGGGACCCATGGAGCTTGAAAAGTTCACATCCCTAAAATTCTCCACTGGGAAAAGAAACTCAAATAAAGGTCACCATTTCTCTGTCAGCTACTTTTTCTCAAATAAATGTCCTCAGTTGAAGTGAGGCACTTGTCAGGAGCACTATGCAAACGCTTCTAAAATACATTCCTTTTCCTGAAGCTCTTCCAGCCTAATTAGAGTGGACAGACAAAGAGGAGGAATGGAAATAACCTTAGCTTCCTGTTAGAGCAGGCTGATCCAGGACAAAGTTCCTCTTTCTTCCCCTGAACTTCCTCTGAAAGACCACAGCCCTCATGGGAGAGAATATAATATCTCAGCACAGCAGCCTCTGAATCTCAAAGTCTGCAGCAGTGCACATTGCTGACTTACGTGCTAGAGCTCTTAACGCCAGTGAAATCCTGCTGTCAGAGCCAGGCTAATGATTCTGCTCTCTAATTAGAAAACTTGCTCTCTAATTAATGAGAGGACAAATGCTGTGACAATTGAAATCATCTGGTCTGTTATGGTGGTGCTAAATATTCTTTTAGAACCCAAAACATCATAATTATCTTTAAATAGAATCCAAAACAATATACTTATCTTTAATAAATTATATTTCTGCTTCTTAAGGACAGATTTGACAAGTCCTAGATCTGTAGAAAATAAAGCTTTTCTGCTCTCATGTGTATTTTTTTTTCAACTTGTTTTTGACCATGCAATGTCCCTGCAATTTTCTGTCCAGAATATTCCTTACTGTCACCATAATCCATTTATCCCTTCTTTCTAGTTGTGGATTGTTTATATACTCCAGAAGAAAATCAAATTCAGTGTTCTCCAAGTTTATTGTTGTTAGGAGAGCCTTGATGTTACCAAGCCAGACACTATCTGCTCTGATCATATTTGGTAGTTTACTTAAAAGGTGATCTCTTAGTTGAAAATAATTGACATGGCAATTTTCAGTAATAACAAATGAAAATGGAATTTCCACAGGTGTTAACATAACGGAGGATCTTTTAGATAGAGAAGAAAATATATGAAAGTCTATCATTACTTCATTTAGTTTATCTAGCTTTTAAGTCACAATGTATGTATTCGTGGACAATAGATTGTAATGCATCCACTGCTGCAGAGTTTCTGAGCTGATTCTTAGAGTGACAGCATTTAGTTCAAATGAAGACCTACACCAGCAGTGGCTGCATGTTAAATAGTGTTCTTTTTGTGTTGATTTTGCTTGTATTTTACAAATCTAAAATTGCATTAAAGTTACAATGTGGGTTTGCTATTTGAGATGAAAGTTTGATGCCTGTATGAATTTTAAAAGCTACTTTTCGAAAGAAATGTTCCTGGGAGTCAGATAATGCATGAAGCTTCATTAGTTCGTTTTGAATTCTTGCAAAGTTTTGCAGACAAGATAGAAAATAAAAGTGAAGCAAAATGAATGACTAAAGCCTATTAAATGTATTTTATACTGCAGTGCCATTAATGTTTTTTCACTTCAGGATAAAACTGAAGACAGAGGGAATTGCATACATGATTATTGTCTTGTCTAATACTGAATATTCCTTTCTGTGGAAAGACGACTTGTGGGCTCAATTTTGCATTGTTGATATGAATAGAAATTGTGCTATTAACTTTTAGAACATTGAAAAAAACTGTATATGATACAGTACAAGTAAGAGTAGTGGAAGCAATTAGATTTTTTTTTTTGCCAGTTTTTGTCTTTCTCTCGCTTGTTTTATGTAAACAAATTATAAATCTGATTTTTTCTGTCTTTGGTTGAATCAGTTTTACAATGGAATGCAAAAACAACATGGAACAGGCAGATTAACTATTGATTTCCTTGATTTGGAGCTTTCACATACTCTTCGAGAAAATAGTACATTTATTTATGCTACTGATTTAAAAAAATGTACTGGAGGAAAGGAAGCTCTTGTGACTTGTTAAATACAGCATAGGGTAACACTGAGGTTTTAAGGTTGTTGATGGGGCTTAGGGAGGAAGCTAAAACAAAACAAAGGTTTAGTTTCAGGGAAAAATCACTCCTTTGCACATCTGCTAAAATACATTCTGCATTCTGTGGAAAACATTTCCTAATCCTTTGTGCCACTGTGGGTTGGATTATTTAATGCCTTTTTCACCTGGAGAATAGTCATGTTCCATTACAGACAAAGTCAATCTTCTTTCATAATAACGTATGGTTGTGATGAAGGATTTTCCAGATTTTGGTGAGCAAATCAGTATCTCTTAAATCACCTGTAGGACAGAAGTCTTAAGATATATTCAGTTCTTTCCCTGCATAATCTCCTGATGTATGACAAATCTTTGTCCACAGTACTGATGAAGGAAGAATGCTATGTAAGAAAACATCAATAGTTTAATTACTTTATACTATTTGTAATGTTTTTTAAATTTATGTAAGGATCTGGAGTTCTTTTTTTTTTTCAGCAATTGCTTATGTGTATGGCAAATGTGTACATATTCTTCATTGACTATAACTACCCTGTTTAATATACTCTATATTAATGACAAGGCAAAATAGCACATTCATTCTTTCCCTCTGTGTCCCAGGTATGTTAGGAGAAGAGTGATTATCTTCAGATTTGTATCTTAGCAGGGTTCTTCCCTTTATGATGAAAAGAGTAAAAGAAGAATGGAATCTAGCTAGTCTAGAATCTGCCTATACCTGTCTGCTTTCCAGGATGTTATAATCGTGTAACTACTTAATCTATTGCACATGTCCTTACCTTGCATTAAACTAAACACTTAAGTCATGTGAACTGTATTGCACCTCCAACCTTAATGTACACATTCTTTTTCCTATTTTTTTTTCAAAGAAGTAAGAAACATCCAATGATGCACTATCATTACTAATAAGTGCTTGTGAAAACAATTGTTGTTTGGTCACCTTAGCTTCTTCTTTTTTAAAATCTTCCTATGTAAATATTCTCTACAGCTGTAAGTACTGCAGACTTCGCTTACTTGTGTTTTGTAAACAATGTTCTGCCTTTTTGTGCATGTATATTTAGTCTATATTAAGCTGTGAGTCCATCTATCTCTGTTATGAAGATGGAGGATCCTGTAAGGAATGACCAGGTCTGTTTTAACATACCTGATAGGATAAGAAAAATTTAATTTGGGGAGGTTTGAGGATGTAACTGTAGTCCATTTTTTTTAAATACAAATTGCATCCCTTTACATCTATGGGATGTTAGCTTGGAATTAGAATATTTTTCTTGTTTTCTCCCCTTTTTTTGAAGTTGTATCCAGACTATTAAAATAAGCATTGTATCTTGTGTAAGTGGACTAGATACGAGTTTGTACTGGCAGTGCCAGGAGCGTTAACACTAACAGAGGAAAGTTCTGTTCCCCTGTGCATGCGGCAGCTCTCCTCCATTAGAAGCCAGTTTCTTCACCAGTCCTCAAGCAGAAACGAGCCTTTGTTGCTGAGAACGTTGCAAAGGAGCTTTTCTGGCAAGCACTCCTGAATGGGAGGCACTGACACATCTTTTGCCTTTCAGGAATTTTAATGAAGTTAACCAAATCAGAATGCTGAAGAAAGCTGCTGTATTAAAAGGCCATTTACTCTCTAGCCGATTTAGTGTGTTGAACAGAAGCAGCATGTCATGTACAGGGTAGGGCGACAGGAATGGCTCCAACAGAAAAATCAGTCTTCACCAGAGATGCATCCCAGACTGCATCAAGGAAAAAGTAGTTCACATTTTACTGAAAGCATTTATTACTTTCCTATTCATAGCTAGAAATATTTTCAACCTCATCTGACCTCTGCTTACAAAGTCTCAATGAAATTTCCTAACCTATAACCATGAGTTCTTTTTCTGAGAGCTGTTAAATATAAGTACGTGCTCTGCCCCTTGTTTTAGAGAGTATATGTCTTACAAGACTGTAATGAAGCTATGGGCATCCAAAATATTGAAAGTTGTTGATTATATCTCCTGCATGAGAATCCCAGGAATAGAGAGAATTTCAAGTGTGACTATACAGGAGGAGATGAGATTCACTATCTCTTTCCCTGTCTCTTCCCCAGAGATAATTTCTGGTGTTTTAGACATCAGTTTATTTTAACGGACTCGAACAATAAGGGGCTGATGTATGGACATAAAAAGCATAGGTGAAAAGATGGCAGACTTGAAGGTCATGAACACTGCAATTTGAAGGACTGAAAAATTGGCATACTGAATTGTGTATTTTGCTGACTAAATTGGACAGACACTGTTACAAGCATGCTAATAATAGAGAAGTTTGAACATTAAGATATATGCAGTCTAGATGTACTTTGAATAGCTTATTGAAAGCACCTCATAAAAAGTTAACCAATAGAATAATTTTGTTGTCATCAGACATGCTGAAGACTGGCTGTTGACTCTTTTATTATGTTTATTTTATTGGCACAAGCAAATTGAGGGCAACCAACACTTGCTGAGATACAGAAATATGTAGTCAGACTACTTGGGACTGCCTTTGAGGTGTGGAAGCTTCTTTTTAAAGACATTTTTTCTCAGTTTCATTGCAGTGCATGAATAAGTACACTGAGTGCTAAAATATTGTTAAGCTTTCTTGTACAAAACCAGCTGAAACTAAATTTGATAATGTTTTAAAACAATTTTACTCATACTGCCTGAGAGATTTGTTTTAAGATATGAGAGTAAAATGAATTCTGAGCTCAAAAAGAAAGTATGTAATTATGAAAGCACTGCATATGTTGGTATGAAATGCTGATGTAAGTGTAGGACATAATCATTTTAATAATAGACTACAGCAGGCCTCTCCATAATTCACACACTTTTGTTAATGGGTTATTGCAAGCTCCTTTCTTCCCATAGTTGTGACAGTATCTTGTAGAGGCAAGGCAAGTTGTATTTGGGTCAGCTGTGCAATTCTCAACAAATTCAGTCTTTTATAGAGGGATGAATAAAGTATCAAAATTGGGCCTTGCATTCAATGATGTATGCCAGTGATTTCTTGCTCTCCAAGAGTTTATTTTATTAAATCGGATTATTTCACATCAAAATCCAATAGAATGCAATCTCCCATTTGCTTATGTGGCATGAAAGTAGTTCTAGATCCACTTCAGAACATAATTTAAGATTTGGTTATTACAAATGTAAATTCCCTTTAATTCCCATAGTCTGCTCAACTAGCTGAATTCTAGAAAAAACAACCAACCTTTGCCTCCTCTTCATAGTGACCCCTGTTACAGGTCAGTATGCATGTAATAGCTGTTCAGCATAAATGCGACACAGATGTGAAACACCTGGTTTCATTGCGTTGCTGAGTGCATTAAATCCTGTAGCTGGCTTCTCTGGGCCTAACTGTGTTTTTTACATTACTATATGAAGGATGATAAGATTATTTAGTTTCCAAAGTGAATTTGTTTCTATCAGTTACCCTTATTCAGTTGGCTCCTAGAATCCCAGCGATATCCAAAAAACAAATGAAGTGTAACTGTGTAAAGCTGTTTGGCATGCGTTCATGTATCTTAGAAGGAACTGATATTGAGCACGTTGTTCAGATAATGTGTATCTCTCGTCCAATGTAAAATGAGTGTTAAGATCTGTTTGCGCCTCGCTGCCCTTGCTGTAGGGAATGAATGAGGCAAGGGGCAGGACCAGAAAATTAAGTCAAAGCATTAACAATTCTTGGTATTTGCTCTTCTCTCTTCATTTCCTTTTCTCTCAAGCTCTTTCTTCATACCATTGTCCTTTCAGTAAAACCCATTCCTTTAGCATCTTTCTGTTCTTCTCAGGTTTTGTTTGTTTGTTTCATTGACTTTGGAACACCTGCAGAGTCTCCATCCACAAAGTCCTCTCAAATGCACCCATTACCCATTAGTGTACGTGCCTGAGAAAATAATACAGTAAAAAAAAAAAAAAAAAAAAGATTGTAAAGCAGGGACTAAGATCATTGATGATTATTGAAAACATGGGCCTTGGGCTTTAGAAAGTAAGATGAGAGTAACGTTTGTATCATAGAATCATAGAATCATTAGGTTGGAAAAGACCTCCACGATCATCTCGTCCAACCATCCCCCTACCACCGCTATCACCCACTAAACCATGTCCCTCAGCACCATGTCCAACCTTTCCTTGAGCATCCCCAGGGACAGTGACACCACCACCTCCCTGGGCAACCCGTTTCAATGCCTGACTGCTCTTTCTGAGAAGAAATGTCTCCTAATTTCCAACCTGAACCTCCCCTGGCACAACTTGAGTCCATTCCCTCTAGTCCTATCACTAGTCCTAGCAGAGCATGGCAGTTTTGCTTCTTGAAGAACCTGCCTAAACAGGCAGTGGAATATTGCTTTCCTTCTCGAATCATGAGTCACCAATGTATAAACAATTTTAGATAATGCACAATTAAAACATTCATGCAGAGTTTTGGAAGTGGTGGTTAATTTGGAAATGAAAAGGAAGCCTTAGAAGGAAAGCACTATCACTGTTTCTCCAGCTATTCTACTCTGACCCTTACCTCATAGCTGAAACTCAATGTTTCTAGACTGAATTCATCTGTTGTTTTACAGAGCTGTAATATGCACAACAGACGGCATTAAATGATACTTCACGATACTGAATAAAGCCTTTCAGTGCAGTTAAAGCATATAAAGAAAGCACAAGTTTCTCTTAAAAGGAGAAGCTGTCAAAACTCTTCACTGAAAGAAGCAAAGTTGATAGAAATCTTACAACAGATTTAGAAGTTGAGTATGCAGGAGGGGACTGGTCAACTTTTGAGCAAGCAGTTTATATTTGGAAGATACCCAACAGAACAGTAAGAGAAATCTTAGTAGTTTTAGAAATTCCATTCAGACAAGCTTGGAAAAGTTAGTGTAGATTTCTTCAATATATTTGAGCTTTTTCTGTGTTTCCAATACTTGTTTTTCTTGCCTTTCTTCTCACTCCAGGCAAACTAGATTTTCCTCTCTGACTGTCTTTCAGTTGCCAGCTTCAGAATAGTGTTGGATCCTCACCCTTAAATCTACCTTTCCAACAGTTCTAACATCAAGAATTCCTTCAAACCTCAGAGGGGTGACTTATCTATGGCTTTTCCATCTCTTTACACGTCATGCTGAAGAATGTACAAAGTTGTCCAAAAGTTTTTTTCTTCGTTTTTTTTTCCTCATCCTTCCTTTGCTTTCATGTCCAGACTCAGTGATTTACTATTTAATTATTTCTAAAATATATCTTCAATTCTATTTGTCTGCTAATCTAATTTTTACTTTCTAGAGGAAAAAAAAATAAAAATAAAAATAAAAATAAAAATAAAAATAATTTCACAGCAGAGAGACGTTGTTAGTTGTAAAATTACCTTGCAACTCTACTGTGGAGAGAGGAATGATGAGGAGAAAAAACAGGTAAGTCACTAATGGCATTACGTAACAGCTCAAAGAAGAGCTGAGAGAGTATATCCAGAAGTTTTTGTTTGTTTGGTTTGTTTGTTTTTTGTTTGTTTGTTTTTTCCAAAGGCTCTACAGTTTGCTAATTTAGCATAGTTTCTAAGTGTGCGGTAATTTCAAAAAATAAAAAATAAATAAATTACACAAGCAATCCAGCATCAACAAAAAATGATTGTTAAAATATTCCTTTTGTTTGCATAGATGTTATTTAAAAAAAAAACAAGGAGATGTGTAAAACTGCTGGAATTCACTGCCTTCATATTTATACCTCTGCTGGTGTTATTCCATTCTAGTTTCCTTAAATTTTCAAATATTTTACCCATTAGACTACTAACTATATAGAAAAAAAATAGTAAGGAGGATACATTCTTAAGCTGTGATAGATTGTACCACTTGTCTCTTTTTCTTTTTTTTGTCTCTCCCATGCAGGTTTTTTTTCAAGGTTTTAGTAGAAATAGAATGTAGGATGTTCTGTTGTTCTTTTAACAAGTTTATGTCATTTTAAAATAAAAGATCTTCTGTTAACCGTATTCTGTTTCAAAGTTAAGAATACCTGCTTTAATCAGATCAAAACTGTTGTAAAATGTATATATATATATCTTTGAAACCTAATACATATCTACTAGAAATCTGTGAACAATTTATTATATTTGAGAAATTTATGTGAACAGCTTTTTTGTCTACTAAACTTTTCACTGCTAAAATTTAAACAGTAATTGTATTTCAAAATAGTAGTATTTAGTAAAATTTGTCAGTAGAAAAACTCGACAAAAATAGAATATGGTATCTGTTTCACGAACTATGTTTGCCTCATAGAGCTTTCTATTGCAGAATTTTGTGCATTTTTTCTACAACCCAGAAGGATGAAAATGTAAAGGATTTACCATCATTTTATTCTCTATCTTTACAGAATATTTTGTTTTGATTCTTGAAGCTGACACTACAGTTTTGATTTTATGATTTTACTTTGAACTAAGTTTTTAGTGAGTATTGCTTACCTCAGTGTTTTTGATAGTTTTGAAATCTATCGGTTGTACAGAAAAAAAAGAACTGTTTCTTTTGGAGGAAATCTCTTAAACCAAAAAAGTATAGACCCCTAAGGGTAACATGCTGTTGTGGTTGAGTGTCTTTCTTCCTATACAAATGTTAAATTAATGTAATTTAACAGATTAGATCTTGATTTTACGCTAATGACATGATTCACAGAGGATGTATTGTACCTCTTTGAATTAATATCAATTCTGTAAAGTGGAAGTAAATTATATTTTGAATAGTTGCCAAGACACTGTTGTTAGAACACATGTTTTCAGTTCAAAAACATGTATGGAATTCATGTCAGTATTGGGTCTACAAGACAGTGAACTCAGGAATTAAACTGCTATACAGTTCCAATGAAAACCCTCATAATGCCAGTGAACTTTTGAGAAGGCAATAAATTGTCATTAATGGGGCATGGAAATTCATCAGAGATATAAATGTATTATGGTAAATGAGAAGAAAGTTAATCTATAGAGGTTAGATATAAAGACATTGCTTTTATATCTGTCATTGAATTTCATATAATAGTAAACTGACATTAAATTATGGAAGTGTAGTAATTGAAGGGCAGTTTACACATGAATCATTGATTCACTGCATGACTCAGAGTTTATAACAGGATAAACTATTTTTACCTTCACTCACCCACTTAAATCCAACCCGTCTAAAGTGACTCAGTCTTGACCATCTGACAGCTGTTGAGCCTTTGGCGGTACGGTAAATTGATGGGGAAAGTGCTGTCACTGGACAGGCATTTGCAGTAGAAAACCCACTGCTGTAGATTTGTGGTCATGGTGGGGAAGTTAAGGATTACACGAACGTGTAATATGAGAAGAACATGCCATTTATTTAGTCACTGTTCACGGAAAGATGATCAATCTGCCCATCAATAAAGAATGCGGAGCTGTAGTTGGGTGCGCATGAAATCTGTAAATTGGATATACATACAGGTGTTGCCTATACTACAAGAAGTATTCAGACTGCAGATGATCCTGTTTACAGTGGAATTTCAAATTATGTTAGTTATTATCAATAAGCACTTATTTTTCTAGCGTGGGCAAGATCTGAATGTGCTGAGTGGTTGAGATGTATATTCTGAGGTCTGATGTGGGTCTAACATGCCTCTCAGGAGCAGAGTAAAAACCTAGTAGGTTGTTGTTAGAGTGGTTTTGCTTGATATAAAAGAGATTTATGGCTCTATTGTCTATTTTACAGATAACCATTCAGAGGGACAGTGGTTTGGATGTCAGTTCCCCCAAGCATGGAAAAGTGGATCCAAACAACATGCCTCATGTTGGTGGAAATACTTGGGCTGGTGGAACAGGTTTTCATTCATTATTTTTTATGCCTCATGGAAGGATGTCTAAGAGAGAGGCTGTACTAGTCAAAAATGGATGTATACGAGTCTACTCTCTGCTTAGAGATATTTTACTTAATGCAGAAAAGAAAATATTTCCTTATTGAATGCCTATTCTTAATTTATTTATTTTTTATCTCTGCTATCCTAGGTGGGAGAGACACTGCTGGGTTAGGTGGCAAGGGTGGGCCATATCGACTGGATGCTGGCCATAAGGTTTACCAAATATCGCAAGCTGAAAAGGATGCTGTTCCTGAAGAGGTTAAGAGAGCTGCTCGAGAGATGGGTGAAAAGGCCTTTAAACAGAGGTGAAAGTCTTTATTTTCCCTTGCATTTTCCAAAAGAACTAGATAAACATGACTGAAAGGAATTTTCTTTATTAACTACATTTAGCAACTACCTTATCCCGATCATTATAATTTAACAGAGCTTACCAGCATGTGTTTAACTGTTCTGGACAGGATGTATGCAATGTTTTATTGAATCAAGCCACATTGTTGAAATGACAGTGCAGTTTGGTAGAGTAAAACATAGCTAGGTGGATAAGGAGACTGATGTGAGTATTTTATCTTTTTTAAAAAGGGATCTATTACATGAAAATTGTTTGAATTATGGTGAACTCAGGTTGCATGTTGTGAGGAATTGGTCACCTAACAAATATCTTTTGAAATGGTCTATTATGAGCAAATTGCTTCTTTTTGAAATAATTGTAGCCTATTGGTTAGATGATCTGAACTCTTAGATCTCAACAGACACTTTTATGAGAACTGTTGATCTTCCCTGCATTAGTGTAACACAGGGTTACTAACCAAGTATTTCTCATACCATGCACAGAGATTCAGATTTCTTCCACTGTCTGAAATTTCAGGTCAACTCTGGTACTTGGCATAAAAAAAACTAAGGGTATTGATAGTCACACCAAATAAGTTTTACGTTTCAGCCCAGGACATAACTGCAATGTGAATAGCTGTGTGAAAGAAGAGAGTACAAGACAGATTAAAAAGATCAGAGCAAATAAATTTAGAATCAGCTTTATCAGCTCACATTTTGCTGCCATTAACAAAGTGATTCCCAGTAGGGGGACAAATTTGGGTACTATAAGGAGTAGGTGAGATTACATCAGTTGAAGCAAATGGCATAAATAAAAAGGCTTTCAAGCATAGAGCACATGCTGTAAATAAATCAGTGTATTTAAAACCAGCAATTTTTCTACTGCATTCAGGTCAAGGTTCTTTTTTAATCTTGTTTTTATTACTAAATTTCCCGGAGCATTTAACATATTCATTAGAACATTAGTTATTAATAAAGACAGGGAAAATGTACAGGTTATACCAGAGTTTCACAGAAAGAGGTTCTGTAAAGGAAAATGCCTTTTAATAGCTATGTAATTTACACAAGCAACATCCAGAAATTTAAACTAAAAGTAGTTACTTCAGGCTTTACTTTCAGGGTGGAGGCAGGGCTCTCTTTTTTTCCTGGCGTTTTAGGAGGGCAGGATGGAAGACTACATTTAATCCTCTTTCTACAAAATTGCCTATCAGTTGTCCCATAATAAAACCACTTGATATGTAAGGTCTTGGATACTGTACATCTGTTTATACATATGTCATGCTTTAGTGGGTTTCTAGCTGCCTGTATGATGCTTTGGAAAGCCCATGACAGGGGAAATTTGTAGATACTGATGCATGTTATGGCAGCACTGCAGCAGTGTTCTGTAAAATCTGAGTATCGGCACATGAGATAACAGTTCATGTCCTGCTAAAAGCAGTAAACTGGCATGTAACAGCAATAAATGTAGCCTATTCTGAAGATACATTTGACTTGGATTCTTATTCTGTACTTTTTGGGTCATTTTGGAAACTAACAGATAAAAGTTAGGAAAAGGGAGGTTGGAGTCCTAGGGCTAAAGGAAAAAAATAAGGGATACTGCAAATTTCCCTGTTTTGCTTATATATGATTATCTGGTAGGGATAATTTTATTACAAAGGCTTTTGATTGCTTTACTGGCTAGCAGAAAACATTTGAAATTGCCCTATTTTAGTAGAATAGAGTTACCAACTACTCTTGAATAGATGCGGTATTTTTCTGAACTGGCTTTCATTGTGGATCATTATGGATTCTACCAAAGTAAAACTGCATGTGAGGTTTTTTGTTTGTTTGATACTTAAAGAAACATTTTCTTCGTTGATGTGAAGGTCCCAAGCTCGGTTGGCAGCAGCTGCGAAGTAAATTAAAGTGTACAGCACTGAACGTTGTGTTTTCCAGCCTCTAATGAATAATAATAGCTGGCTATAATGACTACGTCAGTACATAATTCAAAATAGAAAAATAGAGTAATACTAAACACAACAAGAATTTGATGCTTGATTTTAATGTTATTAAAGGTCTAGTCCTTTAATAGTCCGGGTCCTGCACCTGGGACGGGGCAACCCTGGCTATACGTACAGACTGGGTGACTGAGAGCAGCCCCACAAAGAGGGATCTGGGGGTTGTGGTTGACAGCAAGTTGAATATGAGCCAGCAGTGTGCCCTGGCAGCCAGGAGGGCCAACCGTATCCTGGGATGCATCAAGCACGGCATTGCTAGCCGGTCGAGGGAAGTGATTGTCCCGCTCTACTCTGCGCTGGTGCGGCCTCACCTCGAGTACTGTGTGCAGTTCTGGGCACCACAGTACAAAAAGGACATTAAACTGTTGGAGAGTGTCCAGAGGAGGGCGACGAAGATGGTGAAGGGCCTAGAGGGGAAGACATATGAGGAGCGGCTGAGGTCACTTGGCCTGTTCAGCCTGGAGAAGAGGAGGCTGAGGGGAGACCTCATCGCAGTCTACAACTTCCTCGCGAGGGGGAGTGGAGAGGCAGGTGACCTATTCTCCGTTATCACCAGTGACAGGACCCGCAGGAACGGTGTTAAGCTGAGGCAGGGGGAGTTTAGGCTGGACATCAGGAAGAGGTTCTTCACCGAAAGGGTGGTTGCACACTGGAACAGGCTCCCCAGTGAAGTAGTCACTGCACCAAGCCTGTCTGAATTTAAGAAGAGATTGGACTGTGCACTTAGTCACATGGTCTAAACTTTTGGGCAGACCTGTGCGGTGCCAGGAGTTGGACTTGATGGTCCTTATGGGTCCCTTCCAACTCGGGATATTCTATGATAGTCTAGACAGCAGTTTGGATCTAGACCTGTGGTGTTTTCATTCTCATGTAGAGTATATATTTCAGGCAAGTAACTTGTCATGGTATGAAAAAAAATGGAATTTGAAATATGACTAGCCTATACGTACTATAGTAATCATTTACAGTTCATTTAAAAATCAGTATTTTCAAAGCAGTGTGAGTAAGATTATGCTGTTATGAAGTGCTTGTGTTTGAAATAAGCTGTGCATGGATAGACCAATGTTTTAGCTCAGGACTGAATGCAGACACATGGTGGATGGTAGCATGGGCAGATACAAGATTGCTGCCACACTACATGATGCTGGATCACCAAAATTATCAAATGGTGCACACATCCAGCATATCAATCTGTCTGCTAGCTCATACTTCACTGTTAAACCTCTATAATTACATTCCGATTGTGAGTTTCATCAGTTTAAGGATATCTGCTCAGATACAATGTTGAGAACAAAAGAACTTTAAGTGGAGATGTCTTAATTTACAGAAGAAGCATGTCTCTGTTTTTATAGTGCAGATGTTGCTTTCTCTGTTAGATGTCTGGACAGAATAGAGTTCAGTGACATGACTCATTTTTTGTGGGGGAGCACATTTTTATTCACGTTCATTTAAAGCTTCTTTGTTTCAAGATTTCGTCATTTTATGAAGTACAAACATAGGTATTTGAAACACAGTGACTAGTCATAAATCTTAAACAACAGATTTGAGAGCATGTCTTTACTTAACCTTTACGTTAAAATGTGGATTGTGATATGTTTAAAATACTCCAACAGTGAAGTAATGAATAGGCACTCATGATCCTTGTATGTACATACAGCAACACCTGAGCCACTAAAACCTTTAGAATTTGATCACAGTTTTCAGAACATCTGATTTATGTCCCAAACATGAAAGCAGATTAGGAGAGAGCCAAAGGATTAGTAACTTTAATGTTTTAATGTGAGGCAATCCCTGTAGACATTGGCGATCACCTGACTTTTCAAAAATTCACAAGAGTGTCTGCCACTTTTTTGATTTGTGTCATGTCTGTTCATTACAGTCTGAATTTGCCTGTTATCAAGTAAGCAAGCCTGTTATAATTTATATACGTAATGACTTATATGCATAAAAGGATGATGTACTTATTTCCTAAACTGTTCTAAGCTACCTGTTCTTTGCTTTAGATTGAAAGAGATTCAGATGAGCGAGTATGACGCATCTACTTATGAAAGATTCTCTGGAGCAGTACGACGTCAAGTTCAGTCACTCCGCATCATCTTAGACAATCTGCAGGTAATCTTAGATTCACTGGTAAAGGAACATGGTCAGCTCATTACATTTTGCCCAAAATACTGTCCTGCTAATATTCAGTTACCATCTGGTGATGATACGTTTGAAGGTTAAATGTACAGGTTATAATCAATGTACAGGAAAAACACAATCTCATACTACTATTTCAAAGGCAGCTTTTAAGTGGATCTCAGTGCTCATCTTTACAAGTTACAGTATTCCCGTACCACAGCTCACAGAGATTCAGTATTAAAATTTTGTGAAAGAAAAGATGATATGTTATTAAAAGAGTATGTGACACTGTGTAGAGCACAGTCTTTGTCTTTACTTCCTGTCCAAAAGACTTAAAAATGCAAATACTATAGGTGTTAAAAGAGCAAAACATTTACATCATAGCTCGGCTGCATATGCAGCTGAAACAAAATTTTCTTGGGTTTATTTTTAAATCTTACTAATAAAAATAGGTATAGCCTCAGTCTCCAAAAGTGGAAGCTAACCAGAATCACTAGTTTGCTTTTCTTCTAGTAACTGGTTCTGTGGCTGCTCCAGGGTTTATTAATGCTAGTGTTCACCTACAGTGTAAGTAAAACAAAAAGTACGTTGTTTCAAGGAACTGCTAGTCTTCAGTGAAAATGAAAAGAAAATAAATTTACTCCTTATAAGACATCTCTCTGATAAAAATAATTCTGTTGAAGGCTCAGAGATCTCCTCATTCAATGATCATTTAGGATGGTCTTGTAATACACTTTGATTCATACATGCACTTACTATGTGTTTCAGTTCAGGATTTAGGCTTTCGGTTTGCAAAGAGAGGATTCATTGAAAAAGTTTTATTTTTATCCAGATGGTTGTTTTTAACATGTTTCTAGCAGATATGCAGTTGGAAGCACACTCTAGGACAAGAAGAGAATAAGTGAATCTTCAGTTTAAAGTATTTTTTTAATCAGCCCTATATATTCCTTGGAGCCAAAATTGTTATATTCAAGGGTCACATTAATCATAGTCAAAATATAATGTATTTTTATATAAGTAGACATATCCTGTTCCTTTGTTAAAAAGGTCATCTTAATACCAAAGCAAAGACTTATAAGCCTCAGAATTTTATGAGACTTCACCAACTTCCTGGGAAAATCCATAGCAGCTAACCACAGAGATAATAAATGTACAATATGATGAAAAAAAGCAAACTCAATGAATTTGGAAAAGTCAGCTCTTAGAATAAAAGCAATATTGAAAGCAAATTTTTCACTTTAAGAATTTCTATACATGTTTTGGTAGTTATTTTATTAGAATATGCACTAGGTCGGTAATCAAGGTAAATGATAACAGGAGTTAGTTGAAAAATGCTTGCTGTTAATTGGGTAGCTAAATCCAAGCATGTTTTATTTTATGTTATTGAGAAAGAATATTTTTTATTCAAATTCTACAGTATGGTGAATCAAAGCCACTGAGAGATATGCCACTGTCTCCCATTTATTCTTGGTAATCTTACATACACTATGTGTTCTCAGTTAAAACTGTTCTCTTTCTCTGGTATCAGTCAGACATTCCTCATTTCTCAAAGAAAACTCAGTGGTACAGTACTGAGCTACTTGATACCTCTGATGTCGGTATAGTTTTAAATTTTTGAAAATCCCAAATTACCTTTTCAGTAGAGAGCATTTCTGGCTTTTTTAAAATGTGTTTGCCTTGTTTAAAACGTACTGTGTTCACATAATGAAAATACATTGTCCATGTTTAAAATCCATTTCACCTGGATTTTCTTTTCAACATATGTCTTTTTATTGATAGGTTTTGTGGTTTTGTTTTAAAAATTATGTTTCTTTGATTAACTTTTACATCCCAAGAATCAGGAGGCTGGGATTCTAGTCCGGTTGCTGATGCCTCAAAAATCAGTAACGGCAGCAAGATATATTTGAAATAGGCTGATCCTTGAAAGCAATGCATAAATACAGTCTGAGAACATAATTTCATCGTTAATTTTACTTGACATAACTCAATGATCTCTGTCAACTATTTGAACAAAATTAACAAAGCATTACAAGTTGTCGTTGATCTTGTGTAGAAATAGCAAACCAGAACTCCAGGAAATTGAGTCAGTGATGAGCTTTCTTCTCTCTCCTAATGCTGACCATCCTCAGTGAAGCTTGTACGTGTGAACTAGATTCAAAAACTTTCAGTTACTCAGTGACTCAGAAAGGCCTTCTCAGATTTTATAGAATCATACTATCATAAAGGTTGGAAAAGACCTTCAAGATCATCTGATCCAACCATCACCCTACTACCAGTGTCACCCACTAAACCATGTCCCTAAGCACCACGTCCAACCTTTCCTTGAACACCCCCAGGGATGGCGACTCCACCACCTCCCTGGGCAACCCGTCCCAATGCCTGACTGCTCTTTCAGAGAAGAAATGTCTCCTCATTTCTAACCTAAACCTCCTCCAGCATAACTTGAGGCCATTCCCTCTAGTCCTATCACTGGTTACCTGTGAGAAGAGGCCGACCCCCAGCTCCCCACACCTTCCTTTCAGGTAGCTGTAGAGAGCAATGAGGTCTCCCCTGAGCCTGCTCTTCTCCAGAGTAAACAACCCCAGTTCCCTCAGCCACTCCTCATAGGACTTGTGCTCCAGGCCCTTCACCAGCTTCGTAGCCCTAAGATGACTTGCCCTCTGGAAATACTCTTTTTGATTACAGAGGGAGTCTGGGGCAACTGCCCCTGTAGCTTCTGAGCATCCTTTAGGCACCTACATTTAAACTGGATGAAACTGGGCCTGAGTCACTGAGCCTAGTGGGGCTCTGTCTGATTTAGACTGTGTGGGAATTGTCAGGTCAGAGCGGCAAGAGTGAAATAGTGGCAGTCCGGTAATAAACATAGCTCAGAGAGCTGAGACGGGGAGAAATCCTGTGCTATGTCAGTAGTAGGTTTCTGGTTTCAAAAACTACATTTTTCTGGGAACGTATGCATAAAGTTTTCCCAGAAACAAATGGAGACTACAACTGGGAATATTTCATACAAACCTATACCATTAAATGTTTAAATACAGTCATTTCATATGCACTTTTTCTGAGCTCTTTACAGACATCATGGTTATATTTTGTAATATTTCTACGTAAGTATGCCTTTGGTGTTTTTCAGTGAGAAGAATTACTGCAGTGGTGTATTATCATCAGGTGTCGTGTTGTCATGCTGATAAGATAGGGTATCTAGCACAATTTTTCTAATTTTAAAAGCAACACAAGAAATATATATACCATTTTTTCATCAATTTGGTGTTAGTATATCACAGTAGTAATAGACTGTATGACCCTTCTAGGAAAATACCAAAGTGATGTATATATATAATAGTTCTGGTTTTTCTCCTAAAAACATAAATATCCATATCACTTTTAAACTTAAGAAATTTATATATTGAAATTGTTCTGAAACTTACCTTATATATATATATGTGCATTATATCACACAAGTGCTTAAGGTGAGATTTCCTTAGCTTTTATAAAAGGAAAGAAATTCTTGGAAATTCTGCACTGAGTAGGCAGATGTTGAGTAGTCTAAAAATTTTAGCATTATTTTGCAAAGACATTAAGTCAGATTTTGTCAGTATTATATCCTATTTTAAAAGAGGAATGTAAACTCTGTGTTACTCTAATAAAATTTCAACTCCAGTACTGTTTTTTGTTGTTGTTGTTGTTGCATAGGCAGAACATAGCATAAGCTTTATAAACTGGTAAATGGTCGGAAGGATTTTTAATTATGTTCATAATTAAAAACAATTTTCTTCCCACACTGCTGTTCATTGAACATCAAATAGTCCCAAAGCTAAAACTTTGTCAGTGCAAGCAGAAGTGAAACTAGCTGAGAATTTGCTCAGTGAAGCTGAAATTTTTTATAATCTTCTGTTGTTTTTCCCTCCCGTTTAATGAAAGGAAGCAAATGACAAACATTTGACAAAACAGCAGCCCTCAGGAAGTGTTAAGGCTCTATGTGTCCCAGTACACTGGTGGCTAAGATGACTAGGAGCAAACTCATCTCATCTTCATCATCCTGGAAGTGCCATGATTCACTTTAGACAGGCTCTGTTCACTGAACAGCATGTTGTCTCCAGGAGCACTTTGTAATGGTTAGTTGGAGCGTTGCAATTAGCCATGGGTTATCCTACTGTGTTTTTCACAGTGGGAAAACACTTACGGTGTGACACTTTGGTGGAGCAGATAGAGGTCACCTGGAATTTACAGGTGTCTTCTTGCAATGTTACACAAGTCTGAGGGCAGCAAAGGAATCAATGAGACTTTCAAACTCCGTCCCAAGAGTAATTAATGATAGCAGAAGCTACCAGTTTGGGGTACAAACAAGTTCCTGGATGCCCTGTCCCAAAAATGGGTTAAAGCTAGGCCAGCCATAACACCACTGAAATGTATCACAGAGCACAACTGACTGAATTCAGAACCCCTAAGAAATCCTTTCCACTTTCCCCTCCTGTGATTTTCTAAGATGCTGAGGTTTCCATATATTGGCATTGTTATTTCTTCCCGTCAGGAAGCATCTGTAAAGCTTCTGACACAACCTAACTAAAAAAACTGTGCTTGACTCAGCTCTGTTAATTCTATACTGTAAAATGAACTAACCAAAACATTTTCCCTGTGGCTTTGTATTCTTTCTGCACACTGATTTTCATAGATAACTAGTCCATTAGTCTTGAATATGCAGTAGGCAGTAGTCCAGAATGCCTTTTTCCATATGCTCTAAAAAGAAAAACCTCATAAATTTTGACCAAAGTGATTTCAAAGATTCTCTGAGCCTTAGGAAGCCGCCATCTGACCACTCAGACTGTACAAAGTTACAAAGATTCATCCTCTCAAATCCCAGGCCTACATGGGATTTGTAATATAACACTTCCTGCTTGTCAAAGAGCGAGTGATTTTCATTCCAGAGATCCAATGTCTACGGCAGTTTGTGTCCTGCTGGATATTTGATTTACCTCCAGCTGCTGACCAGCAATTTTGTTGAGTGCAAATGTATTATACGTATAAAAATTTAAAATCGTCTTTCCTAGGTGGGCTTACTGCTGGGATGAGCAACTTCAAACTGAAAATGAAATAAAGCATAAAACACATATATGCATACTTTTCCATTTTTTTGATGGATCTTATGGCATGTGAACGTGATAAAGCTACCCTTTTAAAACATTCTTAAAATATTTTTTGTAATCTTAAGCACATGAATCTTCAGTGTTCAGTGCTTGCTTCTATATACAGGTGTTCCATGAATATTTTAGTTGCTGGATTGTAGTGCATGTTCATCAGGCCAGGCTGTAGATAACCATTGCTCTTTTCAAAAAATTGAAAGAAGCATTTAGTGAAGTGTCTCTTGAGTATCACAATTTTCAATGTTTTTATTTTGAAATAGAAAATAGCATATTATGAATGTTGTTTTAAAAGACGCCATTACCTGAGGTTAATACTGCTTAGTTTCACATTTGTCACCCTTTTTTTTTTTTCCTTCTTGTGCTACTTGGATGGAGAATCCATAATATGTGGTCAGTTATGTTTGTCCTTCTGGTTGTATGTATTTCTGCACAGATTTTTTTACACAGATTTCCAGCACATTTGCAAGAAAAAAATGTTAACGTTTTCACAGTCCACAGTTAAACTGCCATATATCAAAATACTTACAGATGGCAAAATTACAGAGGGAATGTGTCCTTTGTCAGTATTATTTTTTCTTTTAGATAAAGAAAGTATGAGAGCTATGAAAATGTGTTCATTGACTTTTGCCAAAAATATTACATAATTACAAAGGAAGTTCATTTGTATGTCATATTCAGCAGGAATTAAATTGCCTGAAATACATTCGCATCACTAAGTGAATTAAGGTGTGTTTTTTTTCTGTCGTAGGCCAAGGGTAAGGAAAGACAATGGCTGAGACACCAAGCTGTTGGAGAGTTAGATGATGCCAAAATCATTGATGGGCTGACAGGAGAAAAAGCCATTTATAAACGACGGGGAGAGCTCGAGCCACAAGTAAGTATCCAACAAGTAGCAGGGGAACGTAGGGAAAGATCTGAACAGGTTTGATGGTTTCTTAGGAGCTGTACAATATATGTGTATGGAGTTTGAGTGAGGTATAGAGATTAGAACCTTAGAAGAACCATCTCTGGCACAGGAATTCACTGAGACAGTGGTGACCACAAGATGGAAGATGTGCTTCACCTTTTCTTATAGTTTTCCACACATTTGCTGTTGGCCACTGTCAGAGAGAGAATGCTAATCGAGACGGCCCTTTGTTTCCAATGCAACTCTTTTTATGCTCTTACTTTATATTTTAATGAGCTGAAGGCAATTATCAGAAAACTGTTTATTTATCTAAAAAAAGAAAAGGAAAAGATCTTCTCACTGATGTAATTAAATTTAATTTTTATTAATATAGACCCTGATACCCTAGGAAGTTTTTAAAAAGCCAAACACTTTACAAATCTGTTCTTACTCCGTGATACACAAAGCATTTTGGCTTTCACAGGTATTTGGATTTACAAGAATAAAAACAGTAATGAGAAAAAAGTGTGAACCAAAGCCATTAAGATATGATAAAGTTGTCTGTATTGTGGCTCATTTCAGCCTTTCCTTACAAGACAAGGTTGGGCCTTACAGGAGACTGTAACAGTGAAACCAGTTGAAGCAGACCAACAAAACGTGGCCAGAACTAGTGTGGCTAATCAATAATATATAACAGTAGTACTTCATGATAGATGCCATTTTTTTTGGTAATTTTTTTTGCATTAAGATTCTTTTTTTTAATTAGGTAAGTACGACATCTTTTTGTGCATCAGCTGATGCACAAATGATGATTCATCATCACCACATTTGATGAATTTCTGTTATTTTTATTTCTGCTATTTGGTCCTGATGTCTCTTACTTTGACCAGTTCATAGAAGTTGGGCTTGCCTGTGTGAAAGATCAATAAGGGAAAAATGATTTGATCTTCATTTGTAATCTTTTTCAAAATGCTTTTATACAATATATATATTTTAAAACTTTGTTAAAAATAGTTCAGTTATAACAGGAAAAAAAAGGGATGTTTAAATTTTGCATTAAAAAAAAAAGGATTTAATGTAGGATTTAATGGGTCCTGTTGTTCCTCCTGCTTTTGGTAGAACAGGGATGCCACAGTTGATTGAGGGAACAATTAAAAGTGTGAAGCACACAAATGCTGGCAACTCTTTACAGGTAATAGAAACATTTTAGGTATTTGTTTTTAATGTGACTGTTCTTTGTTGTTGTTTTTGTTTTGTTTTGTTTTGTTTTTTGCCAGATCGTATTTAAGAGCCTTCTACTTGAGTGCAGACTCATCTTACTGCACACTGTATAAAGCAGCGCCTTTGAATGTACTGTGCCAGTAATTGTTAAAACAGATGGGGACTGTTTTCAGGAAAAAATAATGGTTTCAGGATCAGAATGAAGAAAAAAAACTAGTAGTTAATCAGAACAAGATTTCAAACATTTTTAGAACGTTATTAACCTCAGCAGACAAGATTTTACAGTCTTATAAGGGTCCCTGTTAGTACTGTAAGCCAAGGAAAAACATTTCCCTTATGAGCCTTGGCAGACAGAGCAAACTTGAGAGTCTTCTTACTGAAATAAAACATAAAGAATAAAAAATGAGGCAGAAAAAAGTATTTTCCTGACAAGCATGTATGGAATTCTTCAGGTTTTTTTCTTTCCAGTCTTTGAAGGTGAGGGGAAAGAATAAATTGAGGTACCTGTTCAGTAATTGTTTTGAAACAGAAAAAAAGGTTAAAATGGTTTTGTTCTTTTTTTTTTATATATATATAGTCAGTGTTTGCTGGATAAAGGTTTTGTGCTCTGCACAGTCCAGTGGGTTCTCTTTCTAAACTGTTTTATCCTTTGTATGGTGTTTAGTTTTCTCATTTATACTGTAGAAAACTTTTTTTTGTGCTGTGTTCCCTTGTCAGCCTGGAAGCCCCCAGCAGAAACCTAAACGCTTGCGCTTGGTGGTGGATGTCTCTGGTAGCATGTACCGCTTTAATGGGGTAGATGGACGGCTGGAACGCTCCATGGAGGCTGTCTGCATGGTCATGGAAGCTTTTGAGAATTATGAGCACAAATTTAAGGTAATTACAGCTGGGCTAAGAGGTCTGTGGTTATAGCTTAGACTGTGTGGAGCAGTGGAAAAAGTGTTTCAGCAGTCAGTCTAGCCAAAGAACATTATTCATTCCTGTAAGGAAATAAAGGCATTGATCTGTTTCTAGCAATCTGAAAAATCATTCTAGTGAATGGATAAGAAACATTACACACTTCAGCAGGGGGGATTTCAATTTAAGACTTTAAGACTTTAATTTGATGAAATATGCTGCCTTTTTCTGTGCATATGTTTATTTGTTTCTTCATACAGAAACACTTAAGACTACAGAATGCAAGTAAGTATGAACTTTGGGACATGCAAAAATGTCCAGCCTTTCAGTCTCACCCCAGAGTACAGACAGTATTAATTTCTGATGGAAAAAGACCAAACTTCTTTGTTCATTAGTTATGTTCTCTTCCTGTTACCTGAAAGGAAGAAAATTTCTTGTACTGGAACATATTAGGTCCAAAATGTTATTTAATAGTAACCTGCAAAAGAAATGTAAATAAATGTTACAGTCTTTTTTTATCTCTGCAAACAGAAACAAGGCCTAGAGTATGTTTCTTTAACCTCAAAAATGACAGAAATGGCCAATCTTGAGTTAATTCTTGGCAAACTCAAAGTTTAATGAAAGAATAAGTATGTCCAACTGAAGATCATCTCACATAGGAGACATAAAATGCATCTGAACAAAATGTAAAATCTTCTAAACAAAATCAGTAGAAAACTTAGTCCCAATCAATCCAATCAGGTTTGCTTCACATTGTTCCTCTGATAGCATAATCCTACAGATTTCTGTTCTTCCATAGAATTTCTTGTACAAAAACAGGTCATATGGAGTCATGTGCTTAATGAATGTCTTCTAAAATAAACCAATCATTTAGACTTCTGTTTGTCAGAGAAGAGGCTATAAAATGAGACAAGCACTGTGTTTTTAGCCTACTTTCCTAGGTAAATCTTGTGCTGTCATACTCTGTCAGTCATGCTTTTTTCCCCTTGAACTTCAGAGCATATTGCTTAATTTCAAACAAATTTGAAACAGTGGCTGAGTTCCCAAAGATACTACACTTCTGCAAAGTCATAAAAATGGGACAGGTAGATAGTGAGCCTCTGTTTGTGTTAGTGTTGGAGAAAAATTCTGTAACCGTAAGATTAGACCTTAGCCTAGAGAAGCCATGTGGGAACTCAACTGTAATCAGGAAATAAATGGGAAAGGGGTTTAGTGGATCAGCTGCTCACATAGCTCCTGCTCACTGACAATAGAAATGTTAATAACAAATATTAACAGGGGTAGCATAATTATATAACACAATTTGTGTGGCTTGGTAAATCAAAAATATTTGAAAACCATGCATGTTAGTATTACCAAATGCAAGATCATCCACAAAGGAATAAGAAATAGAAGTAGCGGACATACGAATAAATGTGATATATTGGGGTATAGTCAACATGGCCTTTGTAAAGGGAGGTAATGTATTTTGAAGAGTCGATATGTATGTGACAAGCAAGGCTGGTTGATGGAGTCTCCTTAGCCAAAATCATTTGACAAAAAGTCCCTCACCATCATCTCATAAAGAAACGGAACTACTTTAGAGATAAAAGGGAAGGCCTTCAAATAAATGAACTACTGCTTAAAATACAGAAAACAGACAACTCTAAGCAACTGTTTTTCAGAGCGAGGAAGTAAAGGAAGGTCATGGGTGACATTAGGATTTGTGCCAGTCCCATGTTGTTTGTAATAATTCTTGAGTGAGTATTTGTAAGTGATTTGGACAAGAGGACAGTGAGATGACAAAAGTTGTTATCTGTATGAAGTTATTTGGGAAAACAAGAAGGGAAATCCAACTGCAAAAAGTTGGAGAAAAAGATCTGGCAATAAATAGTCACTGGGAAGTGAAATGGCAGATGGTGTTTGGTGCTATCAAATGTAAAGTACTGCAGATGGAAAAGAATAATCCTAATTTTAAATACACAGTGAGAAACTCTCAGCTGTCTACTGGTGTTCACTCTCAACTATTTATTAGTGCTCAGCAAAGAAATTTTGTAATTATGGTGTATGGTTCTTTGAACACTCAGAGCCCACCAGCTGTCAAAAGGTTAATTGAATGTTAGAAAAAGAACAGAGAACAAAGCAGAAGGCATCAAAATGCCTCTGTAAACATCCGTAGAGCATCCATTTGAGGAGTAAAATATGCAGCTTTGGTCCCCCATCTCACAGAAGTTCTTGTAGAGCTGAAAGATGTAGATGAGAGGTTGGCAGGGATTATAATGAGTTTGGAAGTGTCCCCATACAAGAAATGGCTAGACAGGCAAGAACTGCTCAGTTTAGAGGAGATAAAAAATCAAGGAACTGATAAAATCTTGAGTCAAATGGAAAAGGTAAGCAGGGAATGGTTTTTCACTGTTTTAGTACACCCATTCTTCAGTTGTGAACAATGAGTCATTCTACATTTATGCAATAGAGAACAGTGTCTTAGAAGGTAATGACACTGAAAAATATGTAGTGTAGTACTAGATAACCTTTCGTC
Source organism: Cygnus atratus (assembly GCF_013377495.2). Taxonomy (NCBI): domain Eukaryota; kingdom Metazoa; phylum Chordata; class Aves; order Anseriformes; family Anatidae; genus Cygnus; species Cygnus atratus. The sequence continues at coordinate 176,715,153 of NC_066362.1, read as the reverse complement.
CTTATTTCCAGTGCAGCTTTATAGCTGAGAACCCAGACATGACCCTCAGGTGCAAAGTAAAGGAATAACATGTAGAAGTAGACAGCCAAGCAGCTTCATGTACAGAATTAGTAAGGTAATTAAAAAACGTGTTCAGTTCTGGGATTTTTAAATCTATGTATCATTACCTTTCAAATCCCTCTGTGTCTATTACAGATTATTGTATTTTGTTTGGCAGTACTTGCTGTTGGCTGGTGTTCTGCATCGCACATAGATGAAACCGTGTATTTTGCCACATAAATAGCTCAAAATGCAGTTAGGTGTAACAGTAAATGTGCTTTCTAACACTTACAATTTATAAAAACACTGACACTGAAACTATGTGCAGTTATTAGTTGTGAAAATTGCCACTCTGATAACAGTAAGACAGGAGTTATATTATCCTCACAATCTCTATGAGTCAAGAGAATTATAAGGCTAATTTTATACTTAAAGTAACAGTGGTTGAGGAAGATGCTGGAAATTTTAGTGACAGGGAGAAAAAGTTGTTGTCATCTTCTACATCTGATCAATTTAAGTTGGCTCTGGGACAACTTTCCTTCATTTAAGGCTTCTTCCCCTAGAGAGAGGACTTTCGTGGGCCAGTAATAGCACTTTGATTCAAGGCAGGCCAGATCCAGCGTGAGCTCTCAACTACAGAGCTGCATTTGCACAAGGGGAAAAAAGTATTTTTCTTCTTCCATCTCTCTCTTTGATGCCTCATTGGGATTTGATTCACTGAAATCATAGTATCTACACAAGTATTATGTCTCCCTAGAAATGACTAGGACAGCAAACAAGATGTGGCCTTATATTTCACTGAACACTGAAAATGAGAACCAACAGAACCATTTATTGGGTTTGAAGTATAGTCTTAACATGATCCAATCATTAGGCTAAAGTATCTCTTTTTAACCTATGTGACACAGTCCTCTCATATCTGAAGTCTCCCGGGCATGTGCCAACAGACTCCTTGAGTCATTCCTTTGATAAAAATAAACAATATTTCTAAAATATCCCGCTCTAAAATACAAGACTTCATAGAATCATAGAATGGTTTGGAAGAGACCTTGAAGACCGTCTGATTCCAACCCCCCCCGCCATGGGCAGAAACACCTTCCACTAGACCAGGTTGCTCAAAGCCCCGTCCAACCTGTCCTTGAACACCTCCAGGGATGGGGCATCCACAGCTTCTCTGGGCAGCCTGTGCCAGTGCCTCACCACCTTCACAGTAAAGAATTTCTTCCTCATATCTAATCTAAATCTACCTTATTTTAGTTTGAAACCATTCCCCCTCATCCTATCCCTAAACTCCCTGACAAAGAGTCTGTCCCCAGCTTTGCTGTAGGCCCCCTTTAGGCACTGGAAGGCCACTGTAAGGTCTCCCTGGAGCTTTCTCTTCTCCAGGCTAAACAACCCCAACTCCCTCAGCCTGTCTTTGTAGGAGAGGTGCTCCAGCCCTTTGATCATCCTCGTGCCCTCCTCTGGACTCACTCCAGCAAGTCCATGTCCTTCTTATGCTGGGGCCCCAGAGCTGGATGCAGCACTCCAGATGGAGTCTCACAAGAGCAGAGCAGAGGGGGAGAATCACCTCCTTCTACCTGCTGGCCACACTTGTGGCCAAAGATATGGTTGGTTCCTTGGCTGCAAACGCACATTGCTGGCTCATGTTGAGCTTCTCATCAGCCAACACCCCCAGGTCCTTCTCCTCAGGGCTGCTCTTAATCCATTCTGTGCCCAGACTGTGTTTGTGCTTGGGATTGCCCCAGCCCAGGTGCAGCACCTTGCACATGGCCTTGTTGAACTCATGAGGTTCACACAGGCCCACCTCTCAAGCCTGCCCAGATCCCTCTGGATGGCATCCCTTACCTCCAGTGTGTCCACCACATCACTCAGCTTGGTGTTGTCAGCAAACTTGGTGATGGTGCACTCAATCCCACTGTCCATGTCACCAACAAAGATGTTAAATAATGCCAGTCCCAATACCGACCCCTGAGGAACACCACACATCACTGATCTCCACTTGGACATTGAGCTGTTGACCGCAACTCTTTGAGTGCAACCATACGGCGAACTCCTTACCCACCAAGTGGTCCAGCCATCAAATCCATGTCTCTCAAATTTAGAGGCAAGGATGTCATGCAGGGCAGTGTCAAATGCTTTGACAGTGTCAAATGCTTTCTGAGGGTGGTTTTATAAAAATAGATTTTTCTGGCCTTTAGTTATGCCTGCTATCAGTTTCTGTTGTAGCCCCATTTGCAAGAGTCATAGCAATATGTGCTGCAAATTTGAGGGGTTTCTTGCATAGCAAGTGTTGAATCTGGGGGACCTTCAGGCTTGTTGAGTAAAACATTCAAAGGGGATTTGCATGGTAATGTTCCCTTTTACTATCAAAGCACAGTGCAAGCTTTGGAAACCAATTTTTAGCCTTTGCTCAGGATCACCTTTCTGCTCGTACCTGGTTTACTTCTCTGCTAAATAACGTTATGAAAGAATTGGGTGGGTTTTTTCATGGCTGATTTATCCTGCCAGCTGAACTCTCCCCATGTGTGGTTTCCTTTGGGTACCACTGATGATGATTGGTCTTTTTAGTACTGAAAGAAGGTAGAGAGTACCTTCTCCTTTCCTCTTTTACAGAAGAGCTAAATGTTGGGTATGTGGGTGTACCAAGCAGATAATGATGTTGTCCTTCATAGAAGGTTAAAATAGTGCCAGCAGGTATTCGTTAGCTTTTTATGCTTGTGCAGAACAACCTGCCTGCTTCCATTTCCCGTAAGTGCAGGCAGTGCATCATTCCCTGTCAAGGGGGAAATGGGAGGCTCATTCCACAGTCAGGAAACCCATTTAAATTAACAGCCATGTTTCAAACCCCTCCTCCAATGTCATCTCATCCATGCTTCTTCTGAAGTAGTAAAGAACAGAGTGGGAGGTGGGAGTGACTGAGATAACAGAAGCCACGTTCTCAGTCTCATCCTAATGATGGAGGTTAACTATGACCCTACACATGCACCTGACCCCTTCAAATGTGTGGCTGCATAACCTGTATGTATGTAAGTTATAATAAGCAAGTTGTTTATCAGGGTTGAAGTTCTTGCATCTTTTGTACACCTTATTGCACATGTCAGTTATTTGAAAATGTGCAGAAGGGCAGTTTATTCTTTGTTTTAGCAGAGGTAGTATTATGTCTGTCACATAAACCGTATGGTTTTATATCATCCCTAATTACTGTCATTTGCGCACATGATGGCAGATTTAGGAGGCATGTCCAGTAAATTATACAACAGCAATTTTATGAAGCCTTTAAAAATTGTAAGTGGTTCAATAAATGACATATTCTGAAACTAGTAGGAAGAGTCTGAAATTTTATTTATAGCAATATTAAAGGCATAATGCACATTTTTTTATGCCAATTTCAGCATTCTCCATTTGGATAATTTACTTATAGAGTGAATTACTTATTACTGTTATTACTGAATACCTTATTACTTTTAATTACCTTATTACTGTTAATTCAGGAAAAGAAAAAAATTTTCACATGCTTGGCAGAACAGTTTCTTTTGAATAATAAACTGGAAATGAATTATAAAAGATCTTCAGTGTTGTCCAAAGAAGAGATGCATTTATAAAGATCTAGCCCTCCAGTAGAGGCCTGTCTAATTCACACTGACTTTTACATTCAGCGTACATCTTCTTTCAGCTTTTTTTAAATGCCTTCAGAAATTAAAACCTTTTAGTACAGCAGCTGCAGAAGACAAAGTCTTCCATTTTATCCATTTTAAGCAGCAGCAGTGATCCATTTCATGCAAAATGTAACAGTGGAATAGGGATTGTTTTAGCCTGTAAGGAAAGAAAACAGCAAAATGATGCTATTTGGGGAGACAATGTGTTTACATGTGTACTCAAAGCTCTGATTAGAGCAGTTCTTGTCTCAGTGTACCTGAGGCTGCTGGAAAACAAGCTTCTGTGTACCACAATAATATATTAATTCAATTAAGGCTGCACTGTAGCAAACAAATATTTTGCTGCTGGATTTGTCCTGTAGAGCCTACGTTTGCATGCTATTTTGTAAAAAAAAAAAAAAAAAAAAAAAAAAAAAAGGCTGCCAGTCCTATGCTGACTTAAATCAATCCAAGCCAGCGTTCCAGTGTTTCTGCCCCAGCTTGTGCAGTAATTCAAGGGGGGCTAAATCCATGGTGATTGAACTGGGAGTTATAGCCATCCACACAGACTGTCAAGCTGAGTTTAAACCCAGCCTTTTTGAGATGAAAGGTTTGCCCGCTATTATGGTGCACCAAGGACCAAAGTGGTATTCCCAAATAGCAAAACGTGTCCTGTTCCCATGAAGTCTGTCTGACAAGGCTGGTACCTTGGGGAAGAGATCCACAAAATGCTGTGAAGGAACTCTTACGGAGTATTCAGGCTTCGTTTTACACAGGAGAATGACAGCGTTTTGCTTTCTATAATTAGGTTGTTGACTTTAAAGGGGATACAAAACTGCTCAGCGAAGGACATGCAGGGTTTTGTAATTAAGAGCCTATCCTGAAGATCTGTGGACGCTGTTGTCGTTATATAAGAACCACGTTAGTGCTGTATGTTTTCTGCTCCATTAAGCCACTGCTTTATTTAGTTCCTCTGATTTGAATAACGTCTCGTTTTTAAGACAATACACATGCACGCTCTGTGTGTTCAAGTTCTTGATTTCATCCTGTAGTAATCCCAAAGTATGCTGAATGTAACCTCAACATTATTCTCAAAATGTGTGTGTTTTCATTTGCTATGTCTTTTCTCTGACAAAGATAACTGTTTGGGGACAACAGAAACACCGGGTAAATATTCATCAGGAAAGAGAGAGTCTGAGGACTTAACAGTGAGGAAAGGCTATATGAGCAGAAGCAGGTTTTGAAGAGAAAGACAGAAAGGTTTCACTTATTTCTGAGTAGCAAATACAAGACATGGAAGAGCTGAGAGAACAGGAGTTGGAAAAGCCAACAGAGCAAAATGATATTAGAGTACACGGAGACAAGATTATATGAAGATTTCCCAGAGGAAGAAAGTCTGGGTTATGTGAGGCAGTTATAAAAGTGTGAACCTGGGTGAAATAACCTATATGTGGCACATTTGCTCTTCTGCAGAGGTGTCACATTTAGGAATGTTCCAGCTGCTATAGCTTTCTTTTACCCTTAATAAGTAAATTGGCATCATGGAAATGAATAAAAAGAGCTGCGTTGATAAAGAATGCCATTTCTTCAACCTCCACAACCCAACTTGTACCAAATAAGGGTTCTTCAATAGGAAAGAAAAGACAGAAAGACTTTGAGGATGAGACCCACCTTTTGCCATATGATTATGTCGGAATTAGGGACCTCCAGGCACTACATGAATAAAAGGTAACAGAAAGGCAAAATATTGCATAAGGGCTCCCTGTCTGCTAGAGACAGTTGTGTGCCAGCTAGTCAGGGGAAATAAAGGCATGTTCATGCAGCACTCCACGGGCAGGTCATATGAGCTGGAATACACTGGGGATTTGGTGGCTCAGGATCCAGGCAATGCTCTATCACTTGGTGTAGACAACTCGTAAATACTCTCTTGTCCTGCTGGTGAATTCTCCCTGGGGTGATTGCCATATCCACAACACAAAGGTCAGGTCAGGACCTTGCTGTAACTTGGCTTGTCTTGGTTTTCATGCAGCTCTCACATAAAACAAAAGCCTTCCAACTATTACCTTATTTGTTCAACGAGATACTTGAACTAATACATCTCTATATGTCATTTTTGCTGCATCTTCTACAAGGGAATGCTGTGCTCACTGCCTTCTTCAAAAATGTACAGAGACTCTTGGAATTCACTTCTCCACATACTTTTAACAATGGTTTTGATCTGTTAATGCACAAATATAAGGAATGCTGATTTACAAAAAAAAGAAGGCTTGTAGTACTTTTTTTTTCAGAGCAGAATGAGGTCACAAAAACACTTCATCAGGCATTGAAGCTACTCTCAAACAATGCACTTTTTGTTTGTCAGACTCAAGAGAAAGAAAATTACTACTTTAAAAAAAGTAAGTGGACAATGTGAGAGGGCAAGGTCTTGATCTTATGCATCACCGCTCTGCAGTTGGTGGGTTGAGGTGAAAAACAGGCCATAGAAATAAGTAACTGTTCTTTAATTTCATTAGTTAGTGATTCTCTCCAGTGTTTTCATGTCAGGGAGAAATCTCAAGTGGTTCCCTTAAGCAGCTCATAAATGTATGCAGTGGGCAGCATTTGGGTTTTCTTGTTGAAAGCAAATTGCCTTTGATCTTTCTCCTGTCATTGTGACCCGAGGACCACGTATGACTAACAGATGACTGATAAATTTTCTTTCTTGCAGTATGATATTGTTGGACATTCAGGAGATGGCTTCAACATCACCTTGGTTGGGAGTGACAAAGTTCCCAAGAACAATAAGCAAAGATTAGAGATTCTTAAGGTAAATCCTACTGATAAGTGATGATGGATAATTAAGGGTTTTATGACTGCAAAGCATTAGAAGAATGAAATATAAGAGAGACAAGGAAGCAAAATAGGTGTGTTTGCTTAAAGCTGAAACAGAGCCTTTCAAAGACCAAAAATAATTGAGGCTAGATATAGTGCCAAAATAATACAGGCTAGATATGCCTTTTTGTGGACAGCTGTGTCATGTCATTTTGTCTGCGTGTCAAAGGGTATAGGAATTTCCAGACATTATACAGTGATATATGCAGTTCTACCTAAATAACATGATCATAATATTAGCATGTAAGTGGCTGATATAAACTGTAGAGGGATCCTAGATCATTAATTTGGCCTTGTACCTTCGAGAATTAGTACATCACCACCGTAGCAGTGAGAAATTGCATCAATGCTAGCCTGGAAACATGTTCAATCACAATTGAAAAATGACTGTATTCATCAAAATTTTACTGCAATAGGATGCAAAAAAAATCAGGTATATTGCAGGATTTACCTGTTTGGCAGTTTGATGCATTAGAACTGTGTATTTGATCTTCCTTCAAAAAGTATTTTTAAAAGATTTGGTTTAGAAGGACTGGATTTTCTAATGTCTAAATTTCCCCACCTTCTGCACAGGAAACAACCTCATCAGTGCAGGCAGCATATTTATTTTATAAAAGCTCAAAGAAAATGTTTCAATGTTTTTAAAACTTGCTGCCTCTAACTGAGTCAGATATTTGATACCAACCATGACACTGTTAGGACTTGGAAGTCTAGTGCAAATTATAAACGGGTGGGAGCTGGTCGCAGTGTTAGGAAACAAAGCCCTCTTTTCTTTCTTAAATATATAGCAGTGTAGCTACTACTCAAACTGCAGCTGATCAAAGTATTTTACCTTCCTTAGGGACCTGCCTAATTCTGTAATTCTGTCCATGTGTGGTATTGTTTGTGTTTTTAACAACTCATGCCTGTCTTATGATACAACATATTATATATAAAAAGCTGCATCTTCTGTGCTATCCGGAGCACTGTCCACATTTCTGGAGATGCATCCCCTAATACAGCATAAATTAATACTTACTCCCTCCAGCGCCAGCCAAAATAAATGTTTATTCATAAAGTCATCTTACATATTTACATTTGGTTACGTTGTGCACACAGGTCATGCACGCCCATGCTCAGTTCTGCATGAGTGGCGATCATACCTTGGAAGGGACAGAGCATGCCATTCGAGAAATCGCCAAGGAAGAGGCTGATGAATATTTTGTTATCGTCTTGAGTGATGCAAATCTCGAGCGATATGGTATTAAACCATCAAGGTTTGCCCAGGTCCTGACCACCAATGCTCAAGTCAATGCTTTTGCCATATTTATAGGATCCTTAGGAGACCAGGCAGATAGGTAAGTATAAGTTATATCCCTAAAATAACTTTGGTTCCATTCATCAGAAAGCTAAACTGCGCTGGGGAAAAGAAACAAAAAACACTATGCAGGAAGCACTTCTTTACTGTGTGGAGCACTGGTCTGGGTTGCCCACAGAGGTTGTGGAGTCTCCTGCCTTGGAGACCTTCAAAAGCCACCTGGACGTGGTGCTGGGCACCCTGCTTTGGGGGTCCCTGCTTGAGCAGGGGGTTGGCCCAGATGGCCTCCAGGGCTCCCTGCCAGCTGTGATGCTTCTAATACAGTGAAGTTAGGTATAGTTGCCCGTGCTGGTGTTCTCCACTAAGGTTTTGCTCTACTAGAGAGAAGCAGTAGCTTTAACTTGTGTCGGGGAGGCGATTGGTTCATGGATCTTTGCAAACCTCCCTTGCAGCCGTCTGATTCAAAGTATTCTGAGCATCTTAAGGGAGCAATTAAGTCTGTCCTCCCACTGGAGGACACGCGCTGTCCACATGTGTAATACCACCATGTAATCATGACAGAGACGCAATTCCTTTGCTAGTGCCCAGTATATGGTTTGAAAATGTGTGGGCTTAAGGCATAAAAGCAAAGAAGCTGGAGATTTATGGTCTTTAAAACTGCCAAAAATTTGACACAGATCCTCCCCTTGCGTTAGAGACCTAAATTCTTTGGAGGGTATGAGCCAATATGCCTGCTTTTAGTGGTGCTACATAATTGTACTTTAAACTGCTAGGGCACAGGGGAAAATAAGGAAATTCTGTCTCAGGTGATGTTCTGCATCTGCTGAGGACCAGCACACACAACAGAAAGCTGTTACAGCCACAAATATTGACAGTGCCTTTTCTGCTTCTGTTCACATCTGTGACTAGAGCAGAATGAGGCAAGGCCCAGAGGGTGTTGGCCCCTGGTATGTAGTTTTGATCAGAAAAGGTTTGAAAAATACAGCAGCACAGGCAGCGTTAGTCCTGTCTGCAGGTCTGTGCATCAGAGCTGTGGTACGCATTAAAAAAGAATCCACTCTGAAAGACTGTAATTACAGAATGTCCTCTTACATCTGCTAGGAGTATAAAAAAGGAGGAAAAAAAAAAAAAGGCAAAGCATTGACCATATCCTGCTGTGTAAGAAGAGATGTTATAATTGCCTAGTTCAGTGGGTATGGAACATGCACACAATGCTGTCACTGAGCTGCCTTTCTGTGTATGTGTAAGTGCAGAATTAGACAAAGCCTTCCTGTAGCTGCTCTGGGGGAAGGAGAAGGGAATTCTTCGTAGCAGCTTTTTAAAAATCCACTTTAAAAGTGCAGCTGAACACTGGAGAAATGGTGTGGAGCATAAAATAAAACTTGCTTAAAAAGCAGTGAGAAAATAACTTCCAAGCCTGCTGGCTGGACATGAGGGAGGTGGATTTAGTGAAATACATCTTGTTTGGCTATTTTTAAAGGGAGGTTAAGCTGTGAATAAAAATGTGTCAGGCTAATATTTGTAGAAAAATATCTGTATATCTAATCTGCTGTGGTCTAGAAGAGGAAATACAAAGAGCACATCTAGAATTGCTCAACGTGTTGAAATGAAAGAGCTGTGAGTTCAGTCAAAACATGGTGATACATTTAGAGCAAGTAAATATCTGCCTTTCCAGAGAAAACGTCTAGCTGCCATCAGAAAAACAGATGCATTAATACCTTGCTGGGACATTGGTACCTTGATCAAAATGGATTTTTTGCACGTCAGAAAGAGGATGTGAATTAAAAAATCTCTAGAAATAGCCTTGATTGTCTTGCTGAAGGGACCTCTGCGACCTAACTGCTTTCAGTGTTTCCTCCCACTGCTGCTTTCCCAAGCCCTTAATTGCATAGTGACAGCAACACGAATGGCATGTATTGCAAGGTATTCAGAAGTAAAAACATCCTTTCTTAAGGACCTCCAGCTTGCTGTAGGAAACGTAATTGGAAATGGTAATTCTGCCTTGTCCCTCCTTCTGCTCCGCAGGCTGCAGAGGACACTGCCAGCAGGACGGTCGTTTATTGCCATGGATACCAAAGAGATCCCCCAGATTTTGCAGCAGATCTTTACATCGACCATGCTGTCAAGTGCCTAGCCATCACCGACGTCACGGTGCGTGAATTCAAAGCAGAAATCCACTCCTGCTGAAGATATGAACCCTGAAGCTGAGGATAAACAGCTACTAATGAAATACAAACTGTTCTCTAATCAGCAAACCAACCAAAATCTGCACTGCAGCTGTGCTGTACAATTTCACCAAAAATCCCTCAACCAACTTCATGTGTTCAAAGAATTGCAGTGGGGCTGAGGTAAATCTCAGGAAGGTTACAGAGGGAATGTTCTTCCAGAGGGACAAATAAATAAAGGACACTTTGTGATCATTACTCTGGCTGATGGGTTGCCAGCACTGCAGCATCATCTCACATGGTTTTGCTGACATGGTTCTCTGGGATTTGATAATATTATACAAAGCAGAGCCAGACAATCTGTTGCAATGTTTTGTGTGCATATGTTTGAATGGGTAGTTAACTTTGTCTCTAATTTAAGCAGGTCTGCTTTTGTCAGGCAGGAAACCCTTCCTTCCTCTGCTGTTGCTTTCTTGTCCTGGTGGACATCGGGTCTTCGCCAGTGGAGGCTGGGAACAATGGAGCGGTTTGCAAACAGTGACGGTCACACGTAAACATTCATTATCTGATCAGGCACGGTGCTCAGCATTGTCAGATCTGGAGAAAGTGGCTGTTAAGAAGGGGGGGCAAAAGTGATTATTGCAGTTCTGCCTGTGAAAAGGGTCAAAACAGTCTTAAAAACCCACCAGCCGACATTGCCCAGAGAAGCTGTGGCTGCCCCATCCGTGGAGGTGTTCAAGGCCAGGCTGGATGGGGCTTTGGGCAACCTGGTCTGGTGGGAGGCGTCCCTGCCCATGGCAGGGGGTTGGGACTGGGTGATCTTTAAGGTCCCTTCCAACCCAAACCATTCTGTGAGTCTGTGATTTCCAAGGAGGGGATGACTACAGCATCTCCTCTGTATGATGAATGATGGAGTCCTGCTTTGCTTTTGTCCAGAGTCCCTGGGATGGCCTCAGTACCTGGAGGTGCCTTTTTGATTGAGAGACAGAATAGTTGCTAGCACTTTGCTAGAGCTCCTTTGTGATCTGTGTTGTTTGGGTCTGCTGAAGGTGAAAGTGGAGGAGAGATTTAGGCATGAGAAAATATGTTATTTTTTATAAAGGAAAAAGAAATCTGTTTTCATTTTATCAAGACATACAAGTTGGAATATAGTCCTTTAATATCCAGGATATTTATAAAGACATAATAGTGTTGGCTGGTGTTTGGCTTGTCCCATGAGGCAATAATCCCTCTTCATATACTAAAGAACAGATATCTTGCAGTGCACTGGGAACACAGGAATACTTGAATTTATGATTAAACTAAGCTGGGGGGGTGCATCACCTCTGGTACTCTGCTCATATTAATTTGAGGGTAGCTGATTAGAATGAAGTCAGGGAGAGTGCTCAAAAAATATGAAGGAGGAGTTTCAGTATTTCTAATATTTCTCTTAATCTTACAGATGCTGAAACTGCTCTGTGAACAGTATTTTTGGGAAAAGAAGAGGCAAATTACTTTGATTGTGTTAAATACAGCCATTGGTGTTTTGAAGGGTCCAGTTTCTAATGGCCATTCCCTACCACGCGTGTCCTGCAGCAAGCAGCCTAACCACGTAACCTGATTAATTTGCACTCAAGTCTGAATGCCACGCGCAGTTCAGCACAGCAGGCACTATATAATTTCCAGTCGCAGAAGATGCACCTTCATTTCCAGAGGCTCTGCCTCTGTTAAACCAAGGATGGGTTGTTCAGGATCGCGACATCAAAAACCTTTACCTTAAGTTCCCCCCAAATGTCCTGCTTTTAGGATCTGTTTGAGCTTCTGGGGCACAGGTGTTGGCACAATGTCTTTTTTGAAACAGCTGCAGGCTTTGAGCTGGTGTAATGGCACGTCCTGCCGAAATCCCATGGAGCAGCTGTCCCCAGATGGCCGCCGAGATAACCGCCTGGCTTTGATGGCCCGCCCGGCGTCAAACCTCTCCGTGGTACACGGGGATGGAAGGCGTTTTTCAAAGGTTTGCTGGGATTGTTATGATGACTGTGTACACGAAAACAAAGAGGTTAAAGATGCAATTCCTGTTTGGAGGAGACTGGGAGGGGAGCACTGTGTTATCCCTGTCTGGGACAAATGTATGCTCATGCACATAAACAGACCCACATACACACAGGCATGGCTACTTGGTGAAGCATGCTTCAAAAGAGAAATATCCTGGTCCTGTAAACACACCGTGAGATGCTACATGCAATAAGGAATTAGCATATTAGGACTTCTGTTAATAAATGTATTTATAATGGAAATCTCTTCAGCACCTCTGCTTTTCCTGCCAGCAGTTCTTCAGAAAGGAAGCATTTGATGACAGTTAATTAGCGAACGTACAGGACACCTTCTAGATTACTCGAGTGGATAAAATCTCTCACTCCAGATTTACATATCCTGTGATAATGGTATCATTATCATAAAAGAACAGTGTTATTTTAAGAGAGGCTCTACAGTAAGTTAAATTGATTTTTAAGCCCTTTGTTTGGGCATCCCTGTAAATCACGTTGAACATCATGCTATTTCAAGCCACTCCTCTGCACCGTTTGGCTTTATTCTCTGCTTCAGGACACATCTGTTGTGTTTCAGTTCATGTTTCACAGGGTACGGCCGTGGAGGGCAGGCGCTGCAGGGAGTGTGGATGGGGCAGTGTGAGAGCTGTTCCTGGTACATTTTGATGAATGGACTGGTTAACACTTCCTTGCAGGCCGTGTTTGACCTGGCAGCAGCTCTCTGCATTGTTCCAAAGCGTTGGGAAGTTTTCCCTGGACCATGCATCTCTCACCTGCTCCAGTGCCCATGGCTGTGCACAGAAATCCCACCAGCACCTGGGCTTTTTGCTGTCCCTCAAGGACTGACGGCATTATTTCACCTCTCAGCTTACAAAAACATCCAGCCGACACTGTTCTTTCATGTCCCTGAAACTTAGCAAAGCTTTTTAATATAGCATCATGGAATCATTCAGGTTGGAAAAGACCTCTAAGACCGTCTAGTCCAACCTTTAACCTAGTCCTAAAGTCCACCACTAAAGCATGCTACTTAGTTCTACAGCCACACGTTTCTTGAAGGCCTCCAGGGGTGGTGACTCAACCATTAAACTAAATGTGCATTTATTTGTTCTTTACTAAAATACTTAGTAGCAGCATGGCACTAGTGAATATGCTCGTTGCATGGCAGTACAGGCACCCATGTTGTGTACCACTCTCATTTCCTTTGCCAACGTATGAAGATGTTTTTCTGTCCCTCTCACTGTTTGTTACAGCACTTCTGCACTCATCTGATTCTGTGAAGAGGCTGAGCAAACGACCAGAGCCGTCAGTCTGAGTGGGTCCCGACCCATCACTAATGCCTTCATGAGCAGCTCTAGTCATATTAACAATTTTAACTACCTCTTATTAATGCAAATTTTTGTCTAGTTCTGTTTATATACCTAACATGTTCTCACTAAATATTAATTTGATAACAGGACACAGCCATTTAGGATTACTATTTAATGAAGGTGAAAGAAAATAACATATGTATATATATTTATATATAATATAAAGCCCGGGTAGGTTTATTTCAGGCAGAGCAAAGCACATTCACCATTTAAGAACATGCAGCCTGATGGTCCTACATGGGAAAATGGTGTTAGCAGAAGTGTGGGGAGGGACTAGGAACCTTGGACTCCAGCAGTCACTTTTTTTTTTTTTTCCCCACTGGTTTTCCTTACAGACATCAGGCGTCAAACACAATTCTGAATGCCATGATAGAGCTTAGACATTAACATGATAAAGTTAAGAATAAAGGTCCTAATTGCCGATCAAATAGATGCAATATTCAAGCAAACAAACATACAATGGATACTGGATTAAAATATATATATATACAAATAATATAAAATAAAAAAAAAGATGTCTAGCTGGGAGTACAGATAAGAGATGCAAGACTGCCAATTTTTCTTCACCTAAAATGTTAAGATTTTATTTTTTTAATTATTACAAAACAATTATTGAAATTGTTTGGATAACAGCCAAAAAAAAAAAAAAAAAACATGCAATTGTGCTGCATTGGCTATTGCACATTAATAATTTATTAATGAATAACATTCCTACAGAAAATGAGAATGTACAAGATATTGAAAAATAAAAATAAAATTCCTAACCATGTATCGAATCTGGAAAGCTGATTCCAAAGTGTGATTGTTGTACAGAAGCCCTATATTAGAAAAGACTGGGGGTGTAATTAGTGCATTTAAAACTGTTTTAGTGTAAATAGGTAAAGCTCTTCAGTTTGTCTGCTGTATGTATGATGGAAGTTGTTCAGTTCTTTGCTAATCCTGCTTCTGGAGCAAGCATGTCTATGTTGACCTCAGCTTTTTAAGGCACTTTAAAAAAAAGAAAAAAAAAAGTGCATGTTATCATTTACAGTCCTTTTTGCCAGCATCTGGGGAGAGCAGACGAGCTTTCCCAGCCTTGCAATGAACCTTTTAGAAAACACTTCTCCCTGTCATTCTCTGGGTGAAGTATGTTGATGGCACTCAACGTGCAGAAGCACTTCACACATATCAAAGACATCTCCAGTGCAATGGGTGTCCAGCAGTCCCTGAGCATCACACGAGGGAAGTTCCAGTCTTCAACCCTGGACCAATGCTCTGGACCTTACAGTCAGTGAAGGATAGCTGTCAATGCAAAAGTATTTGAGCGTTTTGGAATAGTTTGGTGAAGGCAAGACACTCCCATATTGGTTGAACTAAAATATGTCCAATAACTTAGGGGACTGTTCTATTAAAGAAATGTTGTTCAAACCACCTCTCCATGTAGCTTTGTGATGTGCAGTTTGTAGTAAACAGATTCCCCTAGAAAATAGGCTTTTTGAAAGCAAACCTTTCAGTGGGAGAAGGATTTCGATTCATAGGACCTGGGCTTTACACCAGGCGTTTTAACCTTTAAAACAGAAAAGGTCTCCCTTTGTCATCAGCTGTGCACTGGTTCAGAAGCAGACTGTTTTAGAAGGTCATGTTGCAAAGTTGCTGCATAAATGCAATTTTAGCAGTGGCTGATTTCTCAGCATGCATACTGCTGCAGCCTGGCCTGCAGTATCTGTCCTGTACCAGCAAGTCTGAGAAAAAGGAGAAGCTAAGTTACACTCCGATATTACAAGCATTAAAGGGTTATCAGCACTGCTCAGTCTTCAAACACGTTAAAAAAATAGAGTCTACAGTGTCATCAAAATAAATACCTAATTGCCTAACTCAGATAAAGTCTTCTTGCTCTTGAGATTGTTGTGACAACGTGAACACCATCGTCACTGACTAAAACGTTCTAAAGTCCAGTGCATTGTCTGGGAAATCTGTGTGGGAAGATTTGAAGAACAGATTCAGCATTCTTCGAGATGTAGATGATGGGTTGGTGTTTTTTTCAAAGGCCAGGAGAGCATAGAATTTGAATGATTTATTTGTCAGGACTTCTGTTCTCCAACTTTTGACAAGATGAATAAGCATATGTAAATATATTAAAAAAAAAAAAAAACACCTTATTCAGAGCATCATTTTTATTCTGAACATCTGGCACAGGCTTCGTGCAGAAAAATTGTGTTGTCCACACTACACCTGTGGAAGATCCTATGCAAGAAAAAAATAA
The DNA here is from genome assembly GCF_013377495.2 of Cygnus atratus. Classification (NCBI taxonomy): domain Eukaryota; kingdom Metazoa; phylum Chordata; class Aves; order Anseriformes; family Anatidae; genus Cygnus; species Cygnus atratus. Next base: position 176,699,507 of record NC_066362.1, on the reverse strand, counting down.
TCACAGTAAGTACAGTGATAATTGGAAATGTAAAAAACATCTCAAATTTTGATGCCAAATTCCCCAGCCACTACATGAAGTTTTTCTTAGGATAGGCTGAGCAGTGCAAAGCCAGGCAAGGCTTAAGCATCCTCATGAGTAAAAGGCAGAAAATAAATTCCTCCCTTACCCCAGGCACGTGTTCAGGATGAATTGAGGCTTATTAACATCGACAGACAAACAGTGGTGGGGGACTGGACTAAAAGAAGCATGTTCCCTGAATACCATTATTTTCCCCCTTTTTGAAAGCTTACAAGTTAGTTAGTGCCTTCTAGTGCAAGCCAAAATTTTGAAGTCCCTGCATCCTCTTACTGAAACATTCACTGAGTACTTATAAATGCAATGTAACGCACAAATACAAAAGATAAAATAATGAATAAATAAAATAAAATAAAATGGTCCTTTTTATATACCATGTCTCAATACAAAACCCATTCTTGGCAACAGCCTTTTCAATTCAAAATCATTAAATGAGTGAGTATTTTATGTTGACTTCTCCGGATGAGCTCTCTGAGCAAGATGACAATATTACATGCAGACACTGGTTTGGGAAAAGTCCAAGAAAAGCTTTACTTGGTTAGGAAAATGTTATATGGGAGCATGATCCAAGGAGTGGTGTCGTGGCTATTTTTCCTGTTATCGTGACTCAGTTACATTCCATGCAGCCTGTACCATCGTCTGCATTTCAGCTCGGCTTGATTTTACATCCTTAGGTCACCTACTAAGGTTTCCAAACTGAGGGTTACAAATAAGCTTTTGTTTTTTGAAGAAACGCAATTGGGCAGGGGCAGTGATGCACACATATCGGTTTTTGCAGAAGCTGTGCGGTGCTGTACGGAGCAGCATCCTGCAGCGAGGAATGCGCCTGTCCTGTTCCAATAAATATTTGGAGGCAGAATTAATCTGAAATGTCTCTGTGAATCCCTCCCTCTGCCTGCAGCCCTTGCCCTGTTCCTCCCGCTGCTGTGAGGGGGAAAGGGGAAGGCTGAAACTTGGTGTCACAGCAAGGGGACAGGCCCCAGGGCCTTGCTGCATTCCTTCAGCAACAAGGGGGTAACGTGCAAGGATGAGCCAAATGGCGCTAAAGCTGCAGCTGCTGCAGTCCTCCCCGCCTGCCCCGTTTCTCTGACACTTCTGTTCAATCAGTTTTACAATGTAAGGAAACATACAAGGAAATGAAAACATAAACAGCCGTCCTTTCTCCTCCATGTTTTCATTATGAGCTCACCTGTGAACTTTCATCCATGTACAAATGACTAGACAAAATTATTCAGCTAGAGAAGAGCCAGGTACTGACAATGGCCAAGATACCACTTAAAACTGACATTTAATGTAGTTGATCCAATACTTAGAATCGCAAGATAAATAATTTGCAGCTGGAGTTACGGTTTGCAGCAAGGAGTTGCGGTTTTAAGCTAAAAGAGGAAAGGTTTAGATTAAATGTTAGGAGGAAATTCTTCACTGTGAGGGTGGTGAGGCCCTGGCACAGGCTGCCCAGAGAAGCTGTGGCTGCCCCATCCCTGGAGGTGTTCAAGGCCAGGCTGGATGGGACTTTGGGCAACCTGGTCTGGTGGGAGGTGTCCGTGCTCAGGGCAGGGGGTTTGGAACTGGGTGGTCTTTAAGGTCCCTTCCAACCCAAGCCATTCTGTGATTCTGTGCTTCTCTGGGGGGGGGGGGGGGGGGGAAGCAAGAGAGGAGAACTGCTTTTGATAAAATAAGTGAGAGCCAAAATCAATGAGAGAGGGTTGGCTAGAAAGAGACGGGGAATGATGCAAAGGCAAGGACAAGGCCAGCAAAAGCAAGTGGTCAAGAGTACACGTGCCAAGTGCAGGTTGAAAGAGAGCCTAAAAGAGCTCCCTGCTTGCTCTGGGTAGTCCTCTCGAGTGCTGTGGAGGGTGGTTCTGGGCAGTGTCTGGCTGGACAAGCTGTTGGCCTCCCCACGTCCCACCCAGCATCTCTTCCCCAGCCTCTCAGCCTTCCAGGCCAGGGCTCTTGCAAGGCAGCATCTCACAAGTTTTAGGATAACATCTCGCAGTGTTGTAGGATAAACCTGCTCAGCACATCCTACAGAAATCAAACTCACCCCTACAGAGTGCTCAGGGGCATCCCATCTGCCACCCCAACCTAAAAGCAGATGAAGCCCGGCAGCAGACAGCAAAACAAAAGGTCACCAAGCTTTTTCCATCCCCGTGGAGGAGTCTGAAAGCAGCATTATTGAGCTTAACCTGCTGCTCTGAACAAAGGGCACATTGTTTCTCTGCACAATTTCTTCTACCAAAAGCATGTGTGTGAATATGAGAAATTCTCTCTGGCAAAACAGTGAATGTCAAAGTTTAGTCATTTTTTCCTCAAAACTAGAACCCAAGATCTGATGGCTTGAAAAAAAGAAGGAAAAAAAAAAAGATCAATCCCTTTTGAAATGCTAACATTTCCACCGGAAACTAGATGAGTGTCATTCACCTGGCCCATAAATTTTTGTTGACCGCTGGAGATTTGGGTGGACCTGGACCCACATGAGAAGGGCCCGATTTCCAGGGCTGGAGCTCCACTTCCCTCTATGCAGCGATGATCGATGCTGCCAGCTTTCTGCCCAGCTAATGTGCTGAATCACCTGCGTCCCTAACCAGCGGCCAAATTCGATGGCTCCCCTACAAGCAATTTGCCCCTAGCCCTTCTCTTTTCCCTGGCAGGGGCCCCTTCTGTGAAACCAAGGGATCACAAACAGCCAGCGGGGAGTTCATTTTAACCTTATTTTTCTGGGACTTTAGCTATTTTATTGGTGGTATTAATTTTTTATTCAATCCCTTGGTGATTACCATAAAGCACGCCAAGAGATTTCCAATGAGCATTTACTTACAGAGAGAACTTCGAGCTAAGATACATCCCACCATCCCATGAACCTTTCTGTGGCCATATGCAATGCTACCTACATGCCAGCACAACCCGACTGCACCAAGCGTCTAGGAAAGATGGAACTCCATCCTGCATGCCCACCTGAAGATGACTCCCTGCATTTAGGCTGATGGGCTGTGTTAATTTATTCCATGTGTAATTTATGCATGTTTATTTAAAAAAAAACAAGCAAACAAGATAGTCGTCAGAGAATTATGATGGGCTGTCTTCCCTGTCCTGGAGGGCAGAGTGAATGTGTTGGCTCCTGGCATTTGGATTGTAGCACTCAGATCTGGGAGTGTTCACACCAGCCCCCATGTGCAGAAATGCAGACAAATAAGGACACAGACAAATAAGAAACTTAATAAGGTGAATATTGTCTCATCCAAGGTCCTGCTGGCTGTTCAGCACAGTGCCAGCACACTCCAGGATTTTGACCCTCACAATCAGTGGCTGACTCATTTTTATACATTCCCTCACCTTTTTATAGCATGACTTTGTGGGAAAAATACTCAAAATCAAAAAATTTCTCTCCAGCCTCTCCAAATACACAGTAGGGCATTAAAAACCCATAAGTTGCTGTTTGTGAGCAGACGCCCCATTGTGCTCCCACAGTCACTGTCTGGTTCATGTGTGTGCTTTTTTCAGTTTGGTTTGTTTTGTTTTTCCATGAAAAGGACAAGCCCCTTCCCTCCCTCCTTTGTTCAGATAACTGAAAGAATACTGGAATATAACAAAAATACCCCAGAGCCCCCTAGCCTTGGAAGCAGCCCCAGGCTCTTGGTGCAGACTGCCAGGCATCACCCCATGATTCCTCCTTCACAGAATCACAGCATGGCTGAGGTTGGAAGGGTCCAACCTCATCTGGTCCAACATCCCTGGTCAAGAAGGGCCACCATGTCCAGGACCACGTCCTTCTTTCCCTTTGCTGGGGGTGCACCCCACCTGCTACCTCCTTCAGCAGGAATTTTGTATCCCTAAAATTGTGTGAGCACTTGGCAAAGGACACGGAGTCTGGGTCTTCCTCCAGGAATCGGGGTCTTCCTCCAGGACATACGGGAGAGCCCACCATGTCCATGTTCCTCGCATTCCCTAAGCCCCGTGAGTCCAGGAAATCCCAATCTCTCATTATCTTAAAACCAAAAATCCTGTTAATGGCTTTACCTCACCGTTGGAAACTGGCCCAGCGCCTTCTTGAGTTACTGACTTCAGCTGATGATTTGGGCTTTTATTTTTCCTTTGTTTCAGATCATTCCTTGAAGAAACAGCACCCCAGCCTCTTGCGTTGTCGTCATCTGTCCTCAAGCTCAGCTCCACAAGCGTGGCTTCTCATGTGTTCTTGTATTGTTCATAGACTAAATGCTGTCAATTAGCGAGCAATTAAAGAGCACGCTGCACAGAGGCTAGCAGACACCTGAAACAGATTACTGACATCACCATGTGTTCATTAGTTAGGAAAACCAGGCCCATCTTATAAAAATCACTGAAAGCATTTCAGCGTGATCTCTGTGGCCTGGTTTAAAAAATAAGTTTTACTGTAGCAGCTCTCCCATGATAACACCAAAAGGGGCAGCCCTGCTCTTATGAGTCCTTCAGTAAATTCAGTCAGGTTCCCGTTTACAGGCAGCTCTCGTGCAGTTATCCAGCACTGTGATATGCAAGACAAAAGCCTGCAGGCCCAGCACATAATCCCTTATTAAAAACATTTGGGGGGGTTAATCTGAGGTTCTTTTGAAGGTCAGCCCCCAGCCATCTCACACAAAGCATGGGGATGGTTTGTGCTGTGCAATCAGGGCCCACCGAGCTTGGCCTCCGTGCTTAAACGGGGACACGGGTGGCTGGGAAGAGGGGAGATGGACAGATGGGGCATGGAGGAGAGAGGAGACACGGACGAGAGCTGAGTGGTGGTCCCTGTGTGTTTGGGTTGTTTGGCCATCATTTCTTAGGTGATGCCTTTGGGAAGTTACATCCAGCAATGTTGCTCGTGCTTTGCCCTTCCTGATGTTGGGGGTACAACCATGGAGGGGTCTCAGCCAGGCTCAGCACTAACCCACCAGCTTCCTTACCTGCATCTTGAGCCAGATGGCCCAAACAGGGCACTAAAACACTGCCACAGGGCACTAAAACACTGTTTGCAAGAGCAGTAGACGATGAACACGTGGCTGCCTGAGGACATCAGCTGCCACAGTGACTGAAGCAAAACCCTCCGGTACTGGTGACAAGCATAGTGGGAGACTGAGCTGTGCCTCTTGAGAGAAAGAACTGGGATTTCTTTATAACCTCCTGAGACAATATAGCAACATAACTCTTCAAGGAGATCATAATTTCCACCTCCCAACCTTTATTTGCAGGCCTGGCCTTTACCATACCACATCTCTCCCCAGAAGAGCATCACCCCATTGAGCCCAGCAGGTTGAAGGACTCATCCCCCTCTCAGTCCCTGCTCACATCCCATCACTATTTCCATTTCATCCCAAATTAGCAACGCAAGCAAATCGGGAAGTCGTGCTCAAAGTACTCCAGCTGCAGCATAACCATACACGAACAAAGGAAAGCCGTGTTCCCCAGCCTGGCACCTCCCAGCAGAACAGCCTCCTCTTTGTGGTGTCAGAAAGCACAGAGCTATTCACGGCACTTTAGTTTCTGTTCTTCAGTAATTTCATGTTCATTGAATAACAACTTTCTAATTTTGTAGCACCACACAAAAATCACAGACGGGGCAGATTTGTCAGCTGCTCTGTAGGACAGCCTGTAAAAAAAATAAAAATTAAAAAAAAAAAAGTAAAAAACAATAATTTTACCACTGAGTCTTCCATCAGCAGTCCAGCTTTCCCCATTCCCCAGCACAGATCTCTCCCATCAAGGAGATTTTTGAGACTCTATATTTGCAGGTGGACGGGTATCTTTCCTCTGGTAAAGTAATTCCTTGAGGCTGATGGGTTATGTCATGGTCATATTAGAAAGAAATGCATGGGGCAGGTCTTGTGGAAGTTCATTTTGCATTTCCAGTCCTGGAAAGAGCTGTGAAGTCTTGTCAGCAGCTGGGGTTGGGGTTTTCAAGCTGAGCCCGGCACAGCTTGTTCTACTCTTTGCTTGTCCCAGCTCGCCAGTGCTCTGCTTTGCAGCCATAACCACTGTGCTCAGTCCTGATCACAGCAGGAGAAGGAGTGCCTTTCCATTTTGTCCCTCCTGAGCTCCAGGTTGTCGGGTTTGGAGCTGTGTTGTCACAAGGTTGGTTTGCTTCCTTTCATTCGGTGGCCAGCTCCCAAATGCCAGCTTTCATTCATAGATCATGAAAGTCCATTTGGAGACCGCATTAGGTGAAATTTCCCCTTTTATAAGGGAAGTTTCTGGCCCTTCTGGTTGCAGGATAAGTTTTAAAAAATCTAACACAAGTCAAGATAAGGATTAAAATGCCATAAGGCAAAGAAGAGAATAATTGTGTGTGATGTCTTCTCTGAAATCAGCTTTGAGAAAGTTTGGTGTCTTACTGATGTATTTTGAATACTTCCCATAGCTGTAGCTGTCTTCTTAAAAATATCACATCTAGGGAAGGCAAAGGAAAAAAATAGGTGACTGTTTGACCTGGGTGAATCAGGGTCTCTGTCCTGAAAGCTGGCATGGTGTTTGGTCTTAACCAAAATGTGTGTCTCCTCAGTGCTTTGCCTTTTGACCTTTCTTACCCAAAAGCACTTCACTGGTAGGAACGGGAGCTATTTCCCAGGCACTTTTTGAGCAACTTCATCATTTTAAGATATTGTAGTATCATTCCTTTAAAATTCAGTCCAGAGTTCATATTATTCACCATGAGCGTTTGTTTCTGCTTGGTTCAGCATGTCCTCAAAGACCCTGAAGACCTTGAAGAACCTACTTGTTTGAGTGTCATTACAACTGAAGGGCAGGTGTTGGACCTCTGGTTTCTAAGTTTTGCAAAAATCTCGCAAAATCAGTAACTGGTTCCAGCTGGGGCATTTAAAAGCTGGGGTTCTGGAAAGGTCTGGAAAGCTTTTTTCCCTCTTCATGATGCTTCAGAGTCCAAGGCATACAAATTTCAGACCATGTTTTTTAAAAACAACAGCTAAAAAGAAGCATGCATGAAGCTGCAGTAACTATGCTACTTTTTTTGTTTGTTTTCCACCTGATTGATAGTATCAAAATGTTCATGTATTTAAGCCTAAGCCACATATGTAAATGAGTGAGCAACGAACTGGATCAACCTGGTAGCACTTGCTTGGCTCCTCACGGCTTCAGTAGTGGTGGAGATCAGCCTCATGATCCATCCTCTCCCTCCACAGACTGAAGAAGAAGAAATCGAGTTCTTCATCTTCTTCAGTGTCTGCATTTGTGTCCTAGTCAAGGATAAAGCTCCATGTGAGCTTGTGGTGCTGGAGAAGGGGAAATTTTCTCTTCCCTGTGAAAACTCTGCTCTGCCTGATCTCATTTTGTGTTTCGGGTCGTAAAGTCACAGCCTGTGATTTCTGTTGCTCCTGTGGTTTCACTTCACTTAGAAACAGCTTCAGATGTTTAAATATTTGTAATTTAAATGGTTCACAGTGCGGTTAGCTCTTACTTCACCATAGTTTCAGATGGGGTTATTTAAAATAAATTTTTTTAAAGGGAGAGAAAAATACCCCTAGCATGGGCCTACATTCACCTGGCACTGATGGGATGTACCCGTGGGTCACTGGCAAGCAAGCAAGAGGTGAGGAGCAGCCCCATATGTCTGCTTTTCCCCTTGTAAGACCAACCTAGGACCTCCACAGGGTTCCCAGGCCTGTTGAAGAAATTGGCAAGCAAAGGAGAAAAACAGCCCACCACAACAAGGCCTGAGGCACCACATGCCCATGGAGTGGCTGGCTGACCCAAGGGCCCGGAGGGGAGATGTGAAGGATGGAGAGGGGGGAGCCACCCTTTGGGCTGCAACTCACACTTGCACCAGATTCAGGAGGGAGGTGAAATCTTTCCTTCCTCCCACTACGTCCTATGTGCTCAGAAACAGGGCTGGGTTTAGATGCTTGACCTCCAGCAAGGGCTGTGAGCAGACATAGAGAAGGAAAACCTAGGGTGTACATTATGAGAAGAAAATTGGGGTGAACTTTCACAGCAGTGCCTTTTAAACTTCATCTGACAAATAGACTCAACCCAAAATGAAGAATTTGAATGCGGCCTGCAAGGGACCGAGGAGAGACTTGACTCACATATAACCCATGGTAACAGCTTTTGGCCCAAGAGGCCTTAATCTGCTTTTAAAAGGAGTGTTTTGGAGTGAAAGGGGAGGAAAAACACCGTGTACCTCTCAGAACCTGCTCCCAGTGCCTGATGCTCCTCCAGGAGCTGAGGCAGGTGCCGGGGGGGATGACAGGGCCTGCACCCAGTGGGAGGCAGCACATCTCCTGCAGTGGCTGCTGACTTCTGGAAGGGGAACACTTGCCTGCAAGGCGTCCGTATGTCAGGCAAGGTCAGTCACTCCTGAGTCATGCAGAAGCAACACTAGATGGGTGGAGAAAAACATTCCTCCAGCCTTTTCCAAGCAGGGCGGGTGGCAAGTGCCGTGCCGGGCGTGACAGCATCCATCTAATATCCCTTTTGGAGGGCCCGCGCCCATCTCCAAAGCCTGAAAGCCAAAAGCGGAGGGGAAGGAAGCAGAAATGGGTCTGGAGCTCACGTCGTTGTTGGACGAAGCACGATGGAGCAGCTGAGCTCTGCTGTCATCCCAGAGAGTGGCCCCAGGAGGGATGCAGTCACCTCGCAGTGAGTCGGGGTGCTGGAGGACACTCAAGTGGCACCACCCAGGCTGGCTCGCAGCTGCCAAGGACAGTCCTGCTGGCCAAGGGAGAGCCTGCCAGACCTGATTCCTGCTAGGGAGAGTAATTTTTCATGGGGAGTGACAGGGCAGGACAGAGAGGAGGAGATGAGAAGATGGGTGGAAGGGTAGAGAAAGAACAGGAGAACCTGTGTCCTGAGACAGCCAGACAGTAGAAACCTATGTGTGCTACATAAATAAATCCTAGTTTTCTATCCCTAATTGTTTAACATGAAAAGACCCTTTTGCTGTGCCTGGCTGATGAGTGCAGGGGGGTCTTGGTGCCTGCATGGGAGTCCCCAGGTGGGTGATGCTCCCTGGACAGAGGCAGGGAGAGAGCTGCAGCAGCCACATGCACCTACCGCCCCTTCTCCTGCCCCATGCAGAGACAAACCTTCCTGCGAAACAGCTGAAAATCTCCAGATACTGGGCAATTTTATCATCAGCAAGGAAAGGGCAGGATTCCTCCCCTCACACACCTTGGGAATCTCTGTTCTCTCCCTGAAGCAACTCCTAGATCTCCCGAGTGCAAGCTTACAAGAAAGAAAGAGAGAAAGGAAGAGAGAAAGGAAAGAAGAGAGAAAGGAATCACAGAATCACAGAATCACAGAATCATCTAGGTTGGAAGAGACCTCCAAGATCACCCAGTCCAACCTCTGACCTAACACTAACAAGTCCTCCACTAAACCATATCACTAAGCTCTACATCTAAACGTCTCTTAAAGATCTCCAGGGATGGTGACTCAACCACTTCCCTGGGCAGCCCATTCCAATGCCTAACAACCCTTTCGGTAAAGAAGTTTTTCCTAATATCCAACCTAAACCTCCCCTGGTGCAACTTTAGCCCATTCCCCCTCGTCCTGTCACCAGGCATGTGGGAGAATAGACCAACCCCCACCTCGCTACAGCCTCCTTTAAGGTACCTATAGAGGGCGATGAGGTCTCCCCTGAGCCTCCTCTTCTGCAGGCTGAACAAGCCCAGCTCCCTCAGCCGCTCCTCGTAAGACTTGTTCTACAGACCCCACACCAGCTTCGTTGCCCTTCTCTGGACTCTCTCAAGCACCTCCATGTCATTCTTGTAGCGAGGGGCCCAAAACTGAACACAGTACTCGAGCTGCGGCCTCACCAGAGCCGAGTACAGGGGGACAATCACTTCCCTAGACCTGCTGGCCACGCTGCTTCTTATACAAGCCAGGATGCTGTTGGCCTTCTTGGCCACCTGAGCACACTGCTGGCTCATATTCAGCTGCCTATCAACCAGTACTCCCAGGTCCTTCTCTGCCAGACAGCTTTCCAACCACTCATCTCCCAGCCTGTAGCGCTGCTTGGGGTTGTTGCGCCCCAGGTGCAGGACCCGGCACTTGGCCTTGTTGAACTTCATACAGTTGGCCTCAGCCCATCGGTCCAGCCTATCCAGATCCTCCTGCAGAGCCTTCCTTCCCTTGAGCAGATTGACACATGCACCTAACTTAGTGTCATCTGCAAACTTACTGAGGGTGCACTCAATCCCCTCATCCAGATCATCGATAAAGATATTAAAGAGGACCGGCCCCAGTACTGAGCCCTGGGGGACTCCACTAGTGACCGGCCTCCAACTGGATTTGACTCCATTCACCACAACTCTCTGGGCCCGGCTATCCAGCCAGTTTTTAACCCAATGAAGCGTATGCCAGTCCAAGCCACGAGCAGCCAGTTTCTTGAGGAGAATGTTGTGGGAAACGGTATCAAAAGCCTTACTGAGGCAAGGTAGACCACATCCACAGACTTTCCCTCATCTACTGAGTACATCACCAATGTCATAGAAGGAGATCAGGTTCGTCAAGCAGGACCTGCCTTTCATAAACCCATGCTGACTGGGCCTGATCGCCTGCTTGCCCTGTAAGTGCCGTGTGATGACACTCAAGATAATCTGCTCCATGAGCTTCCCTGGCACTGAGGTCAAAGGAAGGAAGGAAGGAAGAAAGGAAGGAAGGAAATCTGAGAAATAGCACTGGCCCGGGCTGCCCAGAGAGGCTGTGGAGCCTCCCTCCTTGGAGATGTTCAAAAGCCCTCTGGACGTGGTCCTGGGCACCCTGCTGTCTAGCCCTGCACAAAAAGAAGGGTTGGACCAGGTGACCTCTGGAGGTGCCTTCCAACCTCATCCATCTGTGATTCTGTCACTGTTTCTTATGTTTTATCACAAAAACAGACCTGCATGTATGTAGGAGAAAAAACCATCCACTCACGCTCACTTGCACAGGGAAAGGACCCATTTGCAGCCTGGTGTTTCAAGCTGCCACCATTTCACCAAAACTACCAGGGACAGGTTGATTTCACTTGCAGATCAGGCCACTAGAAGAGACGTGGGGTCACACATAGGAGCTCCTGGTCTTTTGAACATCACTGTATGACAGATAAGTGAAACGCTGGCTGGGGAGCAGCCTCCTTGGTCTGGCTTCCTGCATCACTCCAGCTCCTTGCTGGGCTCGCTGAGGTTTCGCAGCACAGAGTCAACAGCTTGCTCAGCTCTGGTTAAAGCAGGCAGTGAGCTAAAGGGGAAAACGTGGTCTGCATCCAAGCCTTTAAAAGCTGAAATGGCTGTGGCTGACACATACTGCACCACTAAAGTAGGTCTTGATGTTTATTGTTCCAGCTGGCCGGCGCATGTGCCTGTAGCAGCGTGCGCAGTGCCTCAGCCGCCCCAAAGTGCATCCATCAGGCAGCACCGTCACATTGTGAGCTGCTCACAGCCTGGGTTGGTGCTTGTTTGCCAAAGGGGCGAGCAGACATGCCAGGCAGATTCACACTTGCCATGCAGCAACAGCTTCCTGCCAGCGTTCAGGTGTTGTTTTGGAAAGCCTCTTGTTAAAGGCAGTGTGTTTTTCCCAAAAATTTGGCCAGGAGCTAAATGTGCCAGAAGGTCCAAGAGGCTCAGTGTGTATCCCTCAGTTTTTCCTCTGGGTTTGTGACAGTGTTATTAACACTATTTGTTTGCACCTTTTCTCTGCAGTGCTGCGCATAAAACAGCAAATCTTAATGTGATCCAGGACCCATACTTCCCCTGAGGGGTCTAAATGAGGGTGCCCATACCAAAGGGCACGAGAATTTTAAGGGGGGGTTCGTTCATTCCTGAACCTCCCTTTTCCTACTGCTGAAGGAGTAGGGACATTTTACTTCAGCTGGTAGAGTTTATTTTGGGGTCAAACTTCCTTCACCCAAGAAGCTGACTCCCAGGAGGTCTGGACAATTTATCTGACAGCTTAATGAGAACTCAGAGATGCTTGCTTGACCCCGCAGGGAGCTTGACAGGGCAGCAAATAGCTGCAGGTTCCCAAAACAAAGGCATCTTTGCTCCCTTTAGGGATAACTGATCATCCTGGGGGCTCTTTGTCGCAGAGCCCCAAAGGGGATGGGATCACCCAGGTGGCAGAAACAAGGTCCCACAGGGACTGCACTCAGAAGCAGCAAACACTGACCCGATGAACACGTATACATGCACATACCATATAAATATGTACTTTTTTTCCACTTCTCCACTTTCATGAAATTAGATAAAGGCATCAAACCGGGCTCTGCGTGTCAGCTAACTGATCCCACACCACGAGAACTGGGGATGTCTGGAGGTTTTACATCTTTTTTCCATTAGGAACAAGAGACTGTTGGAATTCTGGCACTGAGATGAGCTGAGGGCATCAGCTTCCAAGCAAATCCCTATGATATCACCCTGATTATGGGGGAAATAAAAGTTAGACAACACAGCAGTTGGAGAAACTCCAACAAATAGCCCTTGTCTGAGCAAAGCTGGGACAGCTTGGTTTTCCTGCCTGCTCCCTTTAGCACGGTCAGCTTGCAACCTCTTATTTCTACCACCTAGTAGGGTTCCTTCTTGATAAAAAGTCTACATTTGCAAGACTGACAGGTCTGTTCCCTTGCTGCTTGGTGCTCACAAAAGCCAAGAGAAATTAATATTTATCTTGGAAGTATTCGTTACGAGAAGCAAAAGATACAATGGGGCCAGCTTGACTTTGGGAAATGGTCCACAAACTGTAGAGGAAACCATCTGAAATAATGTCGGTGATCCAGCAGACACGTATTGCAAACATATTTATACTTTTACATATAAAGCATTAATTAGTTGTGCAGTGCTCAGGGGAGAGTGGAGCTGGTGAGGAAACGCCTGTGCCAGGCACATCATGGAGCAGGCACAGATGTCCCCGTGCTGCCACCAGCGTGGAGCAGATCTGGCATCCCAATTCACATTCACCACCCCACTGAGATGCACACCCTCACACGTCCATGGTGCTTTTGGCTCCCCAGCTTCCAGTCTTGAAGCAGGGCACAGCATGCAAAGACACACCATCTCGGATAGCCCTGGGATGTCTTCACCGAACTCTGCGGCATGGCAGGAGATGAGAAAGCAAACTGTCGCAGCCTTGAAATCCCACCCAACATTTCCCTGCTTCTGTAGCTTTGCCTTTGCTACCAGCTCTGGTTTTAAGGGCTGTCATTGTCATGGTGCCAAACCTTCAGGCCAAGCTTTTATATGTATACATACATGCACATACACGCATGCCAGACCTCACAAGGCAAGGCTTTCCTTGGGAACTGGATCCATTCAGAGTCTGTTTCCCATTTTGATTGCCACCATCCCCACACCAGTTGCTTGCTCCTGGGTGGAAAGAGAGAAGAAGCCTAAGAATTAATAGTCATATGATTTTTTTTCATCAAAAGCTGAATGTGTAGTTACAATGAAATGGTCTGACACAGAGGTGCACTGAAAGTGAAAATCCCTGCATAAATAGCTAGCTAAAGGAAATTTTCAAGAAATGTTTGAGTGTTTTTTATTGCTGCCCTACCCAGACTCACTTCATGGGGTGCTAATGACAGCATGTCACAAGATAGAACAGGGGCTCTACTGTCCTATTGTATTTGGAGTATCAGCCAATATTAGTACCAAATTAAAACACCTTTTTTAAAGTCAGGCTTTCACTACATGAAATCCAAGAGACATTTCAAAACAAAGATGTTATTCAAAATGCCTAGGGGGGTCTGCCTCTTTGGCTTGGAAGCGTAAATTTTATTTTTAGGCAAAAAGAATGCCATTTTTGGAAAGGCCAAGAGAAAAAAAAGCACAATTGGCAGATGCTGAGGTTAGCTGAACAGCTCCTTCTTATTTAGCCACCCAGCCATGAGGACTAAGGAAGAAAGGCAGATGGCCCAGCTGTCACTGGCAGAAAAGCTTCTTTTAGCCTTAAACACAAGCCCAGAAATGGACTCCAGAAATGAAATGTGAAAGACTGTGGATACAACATATTAAGTACTAAAATGGAGCTGACATTTTAAAGATTTTTTCCAGTTGAGATTGCCCACTTTTTTGGTGCATGTTCCCAACTTGTTTGTCCCCATCCCCAGAGGGATAAATAAAGCAGCCCGTACATGTGGGACCTATCCTGTACATCTGAGCCATTTAATCACAAAGGAAAGAAGTAACAGAGAGCAAATTCCAATAACTTGGTGTCAATGCCATCAATTGTGGAAATCTGTGTGGGAGAAAAGACTCTCAAAGATGCAGACTGAGATGCAGACACTGCTGGAGGTTGTTTTGATTTTTTTTTTTTTCCCCAAAAGATAAAGAAAACAAAGAGGCCAATAAGGGTAAATGCTGCCATCCAGCTGTCTTTAGGTGCATATTTAAGGTGACTGTGTCTCCCAGTAGGAGAGACGTGATCTGGGGAGAAAAGTATGGGCTTTCCCTACCACGGAGTTCTTTTGGATGTGTTTCTGGGAATTTCAGCAAGGAGAGGAAAAAGACGCAGAGGTGAAGTCCAGAAGAGATCGTAAGATACTCAGAGTGGTCTGTGCTGCTCATGGCAGGTTAAAAAAAAACAGCTCCTACACATCCAATCCCCTCTCAGACCATGGGCAATGCTTTGATTTTCATCTTCAGGCTGGAGAGGTGGCAGCATTTCCACGCTAGCATTTCACAAAGATATCCAGTCTGAGGTGGGTGGGAAAATGGGGTTTTATGGTGCTCGAGCAATGCATTTCACCTGGGTGCAAAACAGCACTGAAACATGCTGGTGTTGAACAGAGATGACGTTACACCTCACCCCAGAAAACAGAGAGCAGGTGGCGTTATTTCTGTCAACAGTGAGCTTTTTTTTTTTTTTTTGGATTTAGCTCTTATTTTAGAAAAGTTCTTGTAAGATGTTCTAGTAAGACAAGGACAATCGCACTCACGCAGAAGTGAAATGTGTGAGGGCACTGAGATTTTTTTTTTTTAAGCAAAATTTGCTGGTCTCATCCTCTTCTAGTAGCTCCAGTGAGTGGATGAAGTTGTTCTTTGCTGGAGCTGAGCCAAGTCCTCATCAGCAGCCAGCCTGCAGCTCTGCTTTGGGGTGCAATTGGGAAAGGACAACTTGTGCCATCATTTCTCTAAGACCAAAAAAAAAAAAAAAAAAACCACTTAAAAATACTTATGTCGCATTGGCCCCAGGATGTCCATTCCTGCAGCACAAAGTTATGTGACAGCAAAACCTTATGTTTCTGTCACGTGCCTTAAACAAAGCGTGCACGACGGGACATGCCAGGACTTCCTCCCTCTAACACGAGAGCCAACTGTAAAACTAAACCTTTCCCCACCAGCATGGAAGAGCATTAATTGAAAATCCTGCACCCCGCCGAACAAAGAGGGAGAGGGAAAACAGGAGACTGCATGAGCTGGAAGAGAAAAAAATGAAATCGGATCTGAGAAAACCCTTACACACAGAGCCCCTATCTTATTTTATTGTTTTTCAGTGGCTGATGCTGCTCTGGTGCATCTGATTGCTGGGGAAGGCTGGAGTCCAGGAAACAGGAGTTTAAAGGCTTGTTATGTACACTCAGGAAACATGTAGGAGTCACTGCTCTTACTCTGGATGTTGATGCTGACAAGGAGCTGAAGGAGGTGGAGGGGAAGTCTGCAGCCTTTGACTCTTGCTCCTTTTCTCCTGCCTTTCTGCAGAGGCACCGACCACTGTTGTGATGCTCAGTTTGGTTTGATTTGAGAAGGGGACACTGGAGGAAAGATTATCAGCTGCCTACGAAGTAAAGCAGAGGCTAGAGAAGAGCACATAGGAAGCGTTTTGTGTTACAAGGTACCTTGCAGGCTCTTCTAATTTTGTTTGCTGAAGGCTTGGGAGTACCGGGGACACTTGCCAGGTCAAGGCCTTTCCTTTGGGGTTATCTGAGGTGCAGAAGCGCTGTGAGCAACACACGCAGACAGCTCTGAGATGAGGTCTCGGTGTCCTTAATCCCGACGTCAGTGTTAACTCAGCCCAACACCACTGGTTCCCTTTGGACAGGACCAGGGCCAAACTCTCACCGTCTTCCTCTAGGTTTGAGCTGAGGCATACTGGGAAAGCTTGCTTTGTGCTAGAAGTGGTATTTAATATAGCATGCCAAAGAGCTTTGAGACAGCTGATGCGTAGCTGCTAATGCCTAATGTTCCTGTATTAGCAGTGTGTTGTACCAGCTGCCAGCAAAATAAACGAGCTGGGAGGCTATGTAGAGATTGAGAGCTGAGCCCGTAAGAAAAAACGTGCATTCTGTTTCACATAATAAAATCATAGGCAAACAAAGCTACTGCTCATACATCAGTTTTCCAAGTGCATACAGCTATTAAAATATACACAGCATTAAGGAGCCATCTATGATCCATCTATGAGCATGGATTGCCAAGATCGGTGCTTGATGCTGCAGGAGAGCCCAGAAGATTCAGAGCCTGAATGTGCCAAATCATATCCCGGGTACGCACACCTGTGGGTTTATCCTGCGGCATCTCATGGGGACTTTGCTCCCACACCACAGCCCCAGGACTTATCCACCGTGGCTGCCCCATGGTGCTGCAAGAGCAGGTGTTCTCCTGCCTAGCACAGCCAAGGGGACAGATGCCCCAGGTCATGAAGCAAGCCATCGTGCTACTTCTGGGGTGATACACTTTGATCAGTAAGTGCCTAAGTCCTGACCCGATTTTACATACCAGCAAAATTTATTTTTCAGAAATGTCAAGGCTGCACGCACACCAAAAGACCAATTTATTTTTTTATTTTTTATTTTTTTTGAGACAAGGGTGAGGTTCTTTATTATGATGTGAAATTCATGATAAACAGAACTGGAGGAAGGCACTCCGTATTGCAGCCACGTGCTATGGAGAAGGTAACGTTCACTTTAAGCTTAATCATGAATTAATGTCAACCCACTTCAAGCATCCCCAATCCGCCCCGAGGAGCCAGCAAGCTCTGCATGCTGTTGAAAAACAGAGGAGTTTGATCAGTTTAAGAGAAACCGATCAATACTTTAGTTCCCAAAACATCAACGTAAGAGCAAACCCAACTGAAGCACTAGAAGCCCTTTGTACCAAGTGGCCCGCTTTAATCCCCAAAGCATTTAACTGATAACTCAGAATCTGTAAGAAAAAGGCCTTGACAAGATCTGTTTTACAACTCTAAACCAGTGAGCGATAGCAGTCAGGATCCTCTTACATTAATGCAAAATTATTTAGACAGCCAGAACTGCTGGCCAAGCTGCAATGAAGTCAGTAACGTAGAAAGCCTGTAAAAGTAACACAGAAAACAGGAGTTTTCCCCACTGAGGATATAGAGTTTGCGCTGCTAGCTTGCAGAGCTGGACTGGGTTCAGGAGTTGTTGCTGTCACATTGGCTGTAAGATTTTCGTTTTGCTTCCAAACTCGGCGAGCTGTGAGACTGGGAGTTTCTCTCCAACAGCCCGGCAGATGTGATGCCTAGCACATTCACGCACCTTCTCGCACAAGACAGGCTCCGGTGAGGAATGAGCAACGCCCGGACAGTAAGCCAGGTGCCCGTGAGCTGACAGAGGCTGAGCCCATCTACAGAGACCCACGCAAGGTGGCTTTTTCACTTCAGAGCCTGAGGCAGCTGGACAATGGTCTAAAAGCGGGAATTACTGAGAGCTAAGAAAGCCTGTGTTTGCGGACATGGATGTTTCCCAGCAGGAAGAAAGAAGCTTTGTGTTCTTGCTGCAAACATCCGCTGCTGAAAAGTGGCTTAAATAAAGCTGAATCCGTGAACATGGCTTCTCATTCCCTCTGACCCTTCATATCAGGCAGCCCTGCTGAAAATCAGTCCTACACCCAGTGCGTACTCCACCACTGAGATCCGCTTAGTACGTGAGGAGAAGGCAGTGGTACAACAGGCTCTAGGAACCGGCAGAGGTTGAGCCCTTCCCCTACAAGCAAACCCTGTGAGGCAAAGCCTGCTTTTCCTTCTAGTCACCGCCAACATAGCTGTCCTCCTCCCTCACAAAAACTCACCTGGCTGTGGGTGCATCAATGGTTAAAGGCCATTGGGAAAAAAAAATCCCTCCTTTGGCTCTTCTCTCCCCCCATTAAGGGCTCAGGAAAAGGAGCACCAAGCTTAATGAGTTACCGCGTATCAGCTGAGCCTGGGTGACTGCACGGAGGACACAATAGCAAACTCAAGATAGGGCACATTAGCTCAAGCCTCAGTGACGGGGGTTTAAACTAATCCTTTTAACCTTGAATTTGCAGCAGGTAAACAGCATACGTGCAAATAGTTGTTGCACCTCACCTTACACATGTTAAGCTCTGGCAGGGTGCCCACCCTGCCCTCAGTTCAATTTCAGAAGAGTGGTGTTGGCACGACAGGGCTGAGAGAGTCTTTTCCCGAGTCCAAACTGAGCATCACAGTTCAAGAATTTTCAAAACAAGGATTAAAGTCAGGCTGGCCCATGTGGACAGGATGGCCTCCAGCAATACTCACTAGGGATAGAGTACCACAAGAACTTCTCAACAACGCATTTTTCAGTGATATATGTAATTAGATGATGAACTTAAATCATATGTTTACTCCAATCTACATTACTGCCTTCTTTTTGACACAAAGGCATTCAAAACAGAACATCATAAGCTGCAGGGAACTCAAATCAACAGCTTATCAGAAGACACTCCCAGATTTCGTAGCTGATGACCTCCAGAGCTGCCGTACAAGCAAGCAGGAGTCTCTACCTGTGTATGCATAAATAAGATTAGAAAAATAAGCAGATGGTGACTTAATCCTCAACTCCATCCCCAAATGACTTCACGTTACACAAGATGGGGAACACACCTTGCTTTAAACCTTTGCTTACACAGGAAACATCTTCAAAATTGAGTGTCTGCATCTACAAGGATGAATTAGTGCTGCTCCAAAGT
The DNA here is from genome assembly GCF_013377495.2 of Cygnus atratus. NCBI lineage: Eukaryota > Metazoa > Chordata > Aves > Anseriformes > Anatidae > Cygnus > Cygnus atratus. Next base: position 176,680,563 of record NC_066362.1, on the reverse strand, counting down.
GCTATGCTAGCTCAGTAATATCACTTTATAAAAGGTGAAACATCCAACTTCCAATACTGACTACAGGCCAGGCATTCAGCTGCATCAAGCAACACCTGAATGTGCACAGGGAAAGCTGAACACACGTGCCCCAATACCTCAAACAATCTGATTTGAGGAATGAAGAAAAACAGCTGTCATCTCCCTCCCACACCCCACAATCATTTGAGCTGGCATCCTCTGAAACACGGTGCTTACCTACACACGCTTACTTTGGGTATCCTGCCTCCAGAACAGTAACATCCACAATTCACAACCACTCCAGCTCTCACCCTACCAAGCAATGTAAAAATGGAGAAAGAGAAACCTCCGCTGCTACTCAAGTCGCTTTAAAAAACATGCCTTATACTAATATTATTTCTGAAAAGCATGAGCTTGTCTCCCCTCCCAGGCATTCCCTCATTTGAAGGCACAGTGCCTCTCCCTCCCCAAGTCTCTGGAAGCCCCACAGCAGCCCATGGAATCCCCCTCCCTGGCTTTGCACAGCAAAACATCCCTTTACATCTGGGACCAGCAAAAAGGGCCAGATTCCCCTCTCAGTTTCAAAGAGGCAGCCAAAGGGAGGATTTGCTGCTCTGTGTTTATAGTGCAGTAGCACTGTATGCCCACAGTGCTCTCCATTTGCCAGTGCAAGCCTATCTAGCTGCTCAGTGTGGTTTTCCTATCTCAGTGTGGTTTTCCTACCATGCAGGAGCTTCTGAGTAAGTCTCGGGCATTCAGAAGCTCATCACCATCTCAGAGCATCCCACATTTTACAGTTCTTCTAGAACAAGATGCTTAACTCTTTTTTTTTTTTTAAATAGATCATCAGCTTTCTGTATTTATACTCTCAACTGCCATTTGACGCTTCCTAGTCTTCAACAGAAACTAATTTCACTCCCTTTTTATTCCAAGGGAGAATTTATCACCTGAATCTGCTATAGGAAACACGAAGGAAGCTTCTCTTCTTCAGGAAGATACTACATCATCTTACATGGCCCTGCTGTCTGACAGAAGGAAAAGCACAAACAACCACCTTAAGCTTGTTTCAGACTGATTTGCACCCAGTTCAGAATTTCATTTGCTTATTTATCAGTGAAAACTGGAAAACGCATACAGCATTTAACATAATCCAAGTCTGATTATTTGTTTTTGAAAACAAAGCAGAGATGAATCTGCTCATGATGCTCCAATTTTCAAGTATACAGTAGATTATGCTTTCTCCGTGCTGCAGAAGAAAAGTCCAAATCCATCTTCTCAGGTTCCTGAGCAATGGGCTGGTCACAGTGCCTCTGGTGCAGACACATCCTTCTCCAGGCACAGCCACACTTAAAGATCACAGCTCCAACAAGCGCAATCTTTGAACCACTTCTGTGACCGCTCGCTAACCTGCTTCGGTCAAAATAAGACCTGCAGCTCAAACAAGTCTAGCTCACTTTGCCTGAATGGATTAGAGGGCAATCGCATGAGCAGCTTAGACAGCAGAGCTGCACATAATGCCTGGAGCAGCTGGGGGAGAGCTCACAATGACATCTCCGGCACTTAATACCTATGGAAAGAATCAGGTTCCTCACAAAAAAAACCACACAGCTTTACCTTCCACTCCTCCAGCACATTGATGGCCGGACAGTCCTCTTAAAGGGATGAAGACTGTTTTGGACCCAAGGGTCTGGTTTCAAAGATATCCAGAGATTTAAGTATTTTCTCGATGCTACAGCATCTCCATAAGCTTTTGGGCTTAAATACCTAACCTCCCCATTAGTACCTACTATGAAATGACGTGTGATTTTAAAGATAGCTTTCAGACAGCATTTCAAATAGGTGCTATTGTTCCAATCTGTACTAAGTCAGTGTTATTTCAGATTTACTTTAATATACATTTGACTGATTTTGTTTTCCAGACTATTAATTTTTACATAGTACAAAATACTCTCACTCAAGCAATTTGAAGAGAACACCACAAAGTCCCCTACAAAGACCACTTAAATACATTTTGCCTAACAAGAAATACAGCCTCAGATATTTTCAAGCTTGATGTTGTTTTCAGTAAGCGCTTAATTTGTGCTCCCATTTCATAGTTCACAGGAAAGTTTCAGACATCTGGATTCCAGTTTAGGGTTTATTTGTTTACAAAAATATATTATAAATGGAAAAAAGCATTAAAAGTTCTCAACTATATAAAATTACAAATATATTTTCATAAAAGCAACTTTAAATTAAAATTTAAGCTATATTTTAAAGCAAAATATAGCTGTAACATTTAAGTTATATGATTCCACCTGCTGCAAAGTAACAACACTGATGCTTGCCAGTTAAATACTTGTACGGGTTTACAGAGGTTATGTTCAGACAATGAGTATCTTGGGTAAGAAATTTATCAGACAAGGGCAGCAGTTTTCAGTGACTGATGTCACTTATCCTTCAGATGACATTCATAGGCAAACAATGCCAGAGATTCATTTCACATACCTGGAAATACAAAACGAGAGCTGTAAATTCTGTATTTAATAAGATTGCTAGCTGCCCAACAGGCAGCAACTATGCTTTTTTTTTTTAAAAAACATGAGCTAAAAGGTTAACATACAGCCATTTAAGACAATTTTATTATTCTTCTAAAGGCATCTGCACAAAGGTCTGTGCAACCTCGAGCATCTAAATAGAATAACTACTCAAAAATGTGACATTAAATAGCAGATGGAAATCAGACTTTTCCCAGAACTTCAGCATATGATAGTGTATCATTAAAACAAGTGTCACTATAAATGAGGCTCTGCCAAGTTAACCAAAGGTTTGATTAGCTGGTAAAAAATATAGCAGGTAGCAAAACTTGCCCTCACTTTGGGTGTGCCTTGCAAGGGGACAATGAAGCCAATATACTACAAGCAGCCCCTTAAGACTTGTTGCACCACAGCTGTGTGAGGTACAAAGTAAGTACATAGAACAAAGAAACCAGCAAGTAAGTTTTCAAACTCAAGTTTTTCAGAAAAGCAATCAGTCAATTAAGTTTAAGTGGTAAGGACAGTTAGCTCAAGCATGCATCCAGGACAGAAGTCAGGAAACCAGAAATATCTTAATCCTGGTTTCACTTCTCTTATTCAAGATACAAGTAAGAAAACAGGGAAGTAGGAAGCTCAGAAGGGCAGCTGTCTTGAGTTAAATCCAAGGCAGATGGCCAAGGCTTCAAGAATTACAGGGAAGGGAAATTACCTAATGAATAGAAGAAACTCAGTTCATAGGTTTGTTGTGTTTGTTGTTTTTTTTTTTTGAACATACTGCTGTTTCAGTCTAGTCCTATGAAGTGTTGTTGTTTGGGGTTCTATAGTCTGGTTCCACACACACACAAAAAAACATCATCATGCCCCAGACAAATAGGGCAGGAAGTAGAATAGGCAGAATATAGCAGGGGAAAAGGTGTTGGGGGTTTTGTTCTCCACCCCAAATCATAACAGAGAACCCAGTAGAATAACTGGAAAATACAACTTCTAGACAGTGACAGAGGAAATGATTGTTAAATTCCATTCCTGGTAAAAGTAAGATCAAACAGGAGCTTAACATTTAATCTAAGGCAATAAATATGGATATCAACTTTTCCACAAAGCAAGGTATGATATGAGAAGTATCCTTCACCTACAGATATTCCTCCAGTCACTTAGCCTTCTAACTAAGAAGCACAAACTCCTATCTTAGCAGTTTTAAGAATTTAAAGAAGTATCTTACAAGAAGAAATGAATTGCAGCTGCCTCAGATGGGGACAGAGATACACGGGAGTGCAGCCTTTGTCACGTGAGCTAAACTGCATGCCTTGAACATTTAGGCAGAGACCAGAGTTCTGTCTATTTTACCTTCTTAACCACAATGATGCAAACTAAAACAAAGCTACATTATATAAAACTATTTCTAGTCCGTCCCCCCACCCCCCAATACATTGGTTTTCATCACTCTGCAACAGCAGCAAGCAAGAAGCAGTCTTTGAAATCTACTCACTTGCTAGTGTCCTGTCAAGATCCGCAATGAATTCTTCCAGTTCCTTTGTGTCTCCAAGCTTTGCTGCAAATTATGAAGAGACAGTGGGTGATACTCAGAGAGATGACCCTTTTGTCTGACCAAAAATAAGCCAGTGGAACCGCACAACTCCCCAAATAGTTTTCAGCAGTATTAAACCTGCTCCGGATTATTTTCAGGTAAGTTCAACAGGGTTGCTGCAGTCCAGATGCATTCTTAGAAAACAGGGGAGATGGCTAAACAGGGGTTTGCTTCGCTTTTGCCAGATATATAGATACAAAGTTTTAGCTTACTTTAAAAGGAGAAGTTGAAGTGGGAAAAAAAGTTGTAGGTCAACTCAGCCATGTCCTCGCTACTGTAGGATTCTTCCATTCTTCCTTACTGTATATACTCAGATAATGCCTTCATGGCCATAGCCAAATCCTACCCAACTAGCTCCCAGCCCTGCCCAAATCTAAACCTCTTAAGTCACATCAGTATCAGTGGCTGAGGTGTTAGATCCTTTAATCTTGATCTGCATGTTATAAATTTAAGTTCAAACAGGCACTTAAAGTTTCCACTCCTGAGAATGCCACTGGCTCCATCCAATCTACTTCTTATGTCAAGTGGCTTCCGTATCTCACTTCTGTGGTCTATTCCAAGCTGGTTCTACCTATTTGTATCTTCTCATCAGGAAGATCTTGACATTTAGTGCAACTCTTGGCCAAGCATTAACTTAATAGTACCAGTTTAACTGAGACATTTAACCCCCTGCTTCTTATTAACTATGACTCATTTTTCCCTGGTATCACAGTAATCAGTAAGAGAACATTTTATCTGTGACTGGTCAACACGTAAAACACATGAAAGTGAAAAACTCTTGAGCATGCACGAGAACACCAGTTAAAACAGCACCATTTAGCGCATGCATGTTTGTTGCATTTATTGGTATTTCTAGTCCAAGCTTAATCTAAGTTACCTGTATGAAAAACCTTCTGGTGAGTTTGATCAGCTGCAAGACAAACTGCCCTGAAACTCTACAGCTACAAAGGAGGAAGGAATTATTAGTGCTTGGGTTGAATCAGCAGTTGCAAGGTCTACATGGATCTGAATAATCATTTTAACTTGAAAAGCTTCAAGTCACACACTGCACCCCTCCATTCAGGCTAAGTATTCCTCTACATAGCTGGAACATTTAGGCTACTTAGTTGCTTAAGTCAGACTTCAGTTAATTCTGAAGTGAGTATTTGAATAGTACCACAGATTCTGATCAACCAAAAGAACTATCTTTCTTTAGCTTGGTCATTCAAAACCAGACAAGTTGCTGGATAACACGTGAAGCGTGGATGCAGTGATGATCAAAAGCAGCAATAATTCTTGCACCCGGAGTGTGCTTAACCATAATCCTTAGTTTTGTGGTCATTCAAAAACAAGAGTCCATGCATTTGTGCAAATCCTTGCCCAAATGAAGAAGCTTATCTAGGCTGAGAATTCAAAAGTGTCAACAATTAGAATTACGTTTACCTTTACATGGAGTTACTGATGGAGATGGTAAACTTGGAGTAGACGCAGTTGGAGAGTTAAGCTTTTCATCGCTGAGGCTGAGACTGTTCCTGTAGAGTGAGTCTGCACCTGTTAAAAAGTGACAATGCAAGTTAAGAATACCACCTTCTTAAATTTTGCAATAGGATTAGAGGCAGAAATGGGATATTTCTGATACAGGCTCCAGAGTCTGTAGAACTCAAGTTTATAGACTTTAAAAACAGAGACAAACCAATTATGTATTGTTTGAAAGTTTTTGTTCCCACACCTACTGTTAAACAGCTCGTAGTCCTAGGCCCAATCTCACCTCCCATAATAAAGTGTCAGCTTTCCCTGCAGTCAGCATCAGCTGGGAAATATTACAGGAACTGTAGTTACCCCACATCCACCAAGTTAAACCCAGTATGGCCTGTAGGATTTACAATGTTCTGGGAGATTTCAGTTACTTGAAGTTTCCAAAAATTATTTGAAAATCTAAGTTAAGAGCTCTAGGACAAGAAGAGTCCCTCAGAAGTACTGTTACATAAAGCATAATTACACAGTTCGCCATTGCTGTGGCAATGGCATACAGCAAAAAACAGTGCCTAGTTGAGAACAGAAACGCCTTCCTGCTCAACTCTCGAGTTCATGAAGCAGTAAACATGTACACAAAATGTTCTGAAATCCTATTTTAGATGGTCTTTTAAATGAAGCTTTACATGCCATGGAAAGCAATGGGAAAGGTTCCTGTATCATTCTGATGTTCCTGGATTTTAGGGCAGGCCTTAAGCTTCACAAATACCAATTGCTATCTTCCCTCTTTTGATGTGTGCAGCACACACAAAGTATTTGTCATGTTTTCACTGGAAGGAGGAATTGCCATTGTGTTAGAGACCAGAATTGGTAGTTCCTGCAGTTTTGAGCTGAAAATTGATCTGAAAGTTGTAGCTCTACAAAAAGAGAAAATTGTTGTGATGCAACTGAGGCAATGGTCGCTATTTGACACATTTCCCAGCATATAAATTTATGTCATTATACATGGTGATGACTGCCACTGAAGCCAGCGATTTGCCTACCTGCAGCGCTTGTAGCACTTGTCTTCAGAAGCCTGGCCAAGAGGCCGTTACACTGCACCATCAGGGCCATCCAAGTGAAAATTGTCACGTTTTTTGGACATCTGTCCCATTTGCTATGCCAGGAGATGACTGCCCTGGTTAAGTGAAGGCAGCCCTGCTGAGTTGGGAGGACACAGCAGGACCACAGTTCTCCTTGCCAAGGCCTGCGAGAAGCTTCACCCTGGGAGATTTCCCTCTTTCATGTACACTGACCCATCGCAGTACCAGATCTTGCACAGTTTCTCTGCAATCAGCTCAGCTCCTGCTCCAGAAAATGCTACACACGTGCAACATGCACTGTGCAAACTGAGTGGTGAGGTGACACTGATGCCTGGGAACTCTACGTGGCCAGATCAGCTGTCGGCTGGTATTTCTTGTTCAGAACAAGCCGGGTGCTTCTTCACACTAGGTTTTCATTGTGACTTATCTTCACTCTTAAGTGTTTGTTGGCCCCTCTAAACCTGAGCAGATCAAAACCAACCTACTCAGAAATTTCAGACAGATTTGGGGAATACAAAGCAGGACTACAAGAAAGTTTCAAAACACAAGAATTTAAAGAAATATCTTTTAGAAGCAGCTCCTAAAAAGATCAAAAACCCAACATATCTAAGGGGAAGAGGAGAGCCAACACTGCTCCGCAACATTATCTGACCAGCACCATACAATGAACATGAACCCTAGCACATTAGTGGTCTTAAAGTAATAGTTAGAGGTATGACAAATTTCTTCCTGAACTCAGCTCATGGAGCAGCTTTCAACTAAAACCACATGTTTGTAGCCAAGATGCAAACCCTAGCAAACAAGGGACTCAGAATGGAAAGTTTTAACTGATCAGGACAAAACCCCTACCACTATGAAAAAGCCAAATAACTCAACACCTCACATAAACGGGGCAGCAGCCAAGAGCACACTACACTGAAAGAACAGACAGAAGTTGAAGCATATGTCTGAGGTAGCACAGTTGGGAAAAGCATGAGCTTTCAAATAATTTAGTATTTTAAAAGTTTTAGAGTTACGTGAATTAATAAGAAATAATCCAGAGAACACTGGCTATAAAGCTGAGCATGCTTTTAATGTGCAGTCTGTGCTGCTAGCATCCAGACACCAGATGTAGTGATGCTGGGAATCTGTATTACAAACCTCATGCATGCCATCCAAAGCTCCAGTTGCTCTTCTATATAGCTGGAATAAAAGTGTTCATTTCGTGAATACTTGAAGGCAACTCACCTTACAGAAGGTTAATCAGCCACTTAAAGTTGCGCCACAGGAGGTTTAGGTTGGATATTAGGAAAAACTTCTTTACCGAAAGGGTTGTTAGGCATTGGAATGGGCTGCCCAGGGAAGTGGTTGAGTCACCATCCCTGGAGGTCTTTAAGAGACGTTTAGATGTTGAGCTTAGTGATATGGTTTAGTGGAGGACTTGTTAGTGTTAGGTCAGAGGTTGGACTGGGTGATCTTGGAGGTCTCTTCCAACCTAGATGATTCTATGATAGAAGTCTTATTCACATCCGCTCACACACCTGAATTAGCAGTCACCCTTGATTCTTTTTGTAGCTTTCTCCACAGCCCTTCTATAAACACTTGTAAGTACTGACCAACCACCTCACAACACATCAAACCAGGAAACGTTATTTCACGCTTGTTTCCACACGCCTGGGAAATATTTTCTCTTTGCCCCATTGTAAAGAAGACAGAAGCACTGCTTTAAATACTTAAGTGTTTTCCTTCCAGTGCTGGAAAAATTACAAGAGGTGAAAGGTTTTCCCAAGACAGAGCTACCTTTTGATGGGTTGTAATATTAACTGTTGTTTCAAGAAAAAAAAAAATCCCTATATCTCTCAAAAACCAAAGATTTTATGTACTGACTTCAGCTTACACTTGCCAACAAGCAGCAGAAATTTTGGTGATTAGAGGAATACAGCCCAACTACGAAATTTATAATAAAAACCTGAAAGCAATGCCCTGTTAAAGAGTTCTTACAGTATCCACTGCACAAAAATACCAGGTCTGACAAGTGTGGCTCCAGGGCAGAAAGCTCTGGGAAAAGGACATCTCAGTCCTTGCTCTCTACCAGCTGCCACAGCCAAGGCTTGCTCATTTGCCTTCAAAAAACGGGTTTTGGAAGATTTCCACTGCCACGCAGATACAACCTCCCCTGCAACCTAATAGCTGGAAGCTGATGCCAAGGATCTCTTACTGCTGTCCTTCCTCATCCAGCCCCTGCTCTCCCACTGCGATGCGAGTTTCTTGCAGTCATTGCTTCTTTTCCTTTGTATTTTGGTTCTCATTCCTGTGTGCATATAAAAAAGCTAAAGGGGCAGTTTTTAAGAAAAAAAATCAGTACTATAACACTGTCTCTTTATGAAGAGACCTTAAAATCTTATAGCTAAGCTACTGGGTTGATTTACACGAGTTCAACTGAGCCAATAGCTGCAAAATTACGGGTTTGAAATAAATACGGGTATATTTTACTTTGGCAATGCAATCTGTAGTTAGTATTGCCCTTTGCTGTTCCAATATATAGATAAACCACAAAAAAAACCCACTGCAATACCATGGGAACATGCTATATTTACATGAAGTGAACAATTGAAAGGCTCTGGACAGCAGTTAACCAAAGGAGGAAAACCTCAAACTTTTCATTTTAAAACAGACAACGGAAAAGTTCAGCTGTCTGACCTAGTATTATGTTCTTTCTAGTTCCATAGTTCAGGACAGTTTTAAGAAACACCAAGTCAGTAAGATTTTTGCTGTAATTTTCGCTAAGGAAAGTTTAAGAAAACTCTCCTCAAGTTTTCAGAGGAGCATTACAACTCCACTTAGGTCTTTACAAATCATGAGTTCACTGTGTAATGATATTCAGCATTTGACAAACAGAGTGCATGATTCATGGCCAGGCAGAACATAGGCTAATTGCTAAGAAAATAAAAATAAAGTCTGGAATTTCTAATGCCACTAGCTGGAGTGAGGAACATGCATTGCGAAATGAGCTCTGTGGTGAATATGCTGCAGCCCTCAAGGACTGGGTTTATTTTGATCATAATCATGCTCACGTTCCACTGCATTATTTACTGTCTTTTGCCTAGCCATCCATTCCAAAGGTGACCCAAAAATCTCATACTTACTATTTACATGTCTAGGCTTCATGACTTAAAAGACTTCAAGCCACATATTTACAAGTTACAAGGAAGCAATCTAGGAAGACAAATTCAGATGTGCAAGTACAACTTCACTACACACAAAGCTTACCATCCCACTCGCCAATCATGCTTACTACTCATGAGGCAGTAGAGCAATAAGTATGCTGGAGAGGTAAGAATGAAAATCTTACCAAAAAGCGCACTTCTCATTAAATTAAAGAAGCCTACATACCTGAAACCCCTGGGTTTTCTTCCCCTTAAATGCCTTGGTAATTTACTAAAACAGTATTTTTTCCAGATGAATTAATAAAGAGTTCTCATAAAATGAAGTCTTCCTTCTTTCTTTCCTTTGTAAATATTGTATCACATTCATCTTGGAGACAGGCCATTAGAAATCTGCACAGGCAATCCACCTCCTTAAAATGTTCTCCTCTTGATTGTGCAAGATTGGGACTTGTCACCAAGACGAAAGGCTCATCTACTCCGCATCCTGTCTCTCACAGCAGATGCCTACAAGAGTTTAGGAGTGGTGCATGTGCAAGCAGATAATTTAAAGTAACTCCACCAGGTCTTAACAATGCACAAATCAACATACTTTCTAAGTTGCCAGTAGCTTCTTACCATAAAATAGTCCCTTGAGGATGTACCTCCCCAGTCCCATGTATTTATCTAGTTATTTTGAGCATGTAAGTTTTTAACATCCATGATACCTTAAAGGTATATAGTTTATAGTTTAACTATACACCATGCAAAGAAAGAGCTTTTATATGAAGCTTGCTGGTTTGATTTTTTTTTTTCCCAGACTGGGCAAGGTAGCAGCCACTTTCCTACTGTCACTCATGGTGTTCTGGAAGACAAGCTTGTCCCCACCCAAGTCAAGTCATCTCTGGGCTGACACTTCAGTCTAGTTAGTCATTTGGAAACTATTTCATCTCTTTAGTCATTTCTGCTGTCTTTATATTACAATATGTAGAGAAGGCACAGATATCACACATGTAAACTGGCTTTTGAGGATGAGTGCTGCAGCATTAACAGCGGCTGATGCTTCAGCTCTAGATAGCTGAGTCATTGCTCCACCACACAGTTGCAGATGCCCTCGCAGTCTTCTGTTGTGTTTAAAAGACAGTAGGTGTTTGCCAGAAAGCCTTTGCATGCCCCTACAAGTGACTATGAAGATGCACTGCAGGCTTTATCAGCACCAGAACTAAATTGATGCATTTTATTTTGTGATGCTTCTTAATAGGCAGACTGGAAACTGAACCTGTTTCAGGAAGATGCATCTGTAGCTAAAAATCAAAACGTTTCAGAGAGTACAACACCAAATTATGGTTTAGCCTCTAGGTGTTATTATAGCTTTGGCACAAGAAATCCTAGAGTGCTTCCCTTCTCAGCCTCTCATCAAGTCTCACTTTTGGTTCGTTATCCTAAGCCTAAACGTGAAGAGTGTCCTGGCATTGCCATGTTTTGTTAAGCAAAATAAATTGAGTAGACATGCAGTTCACACAGGCATGCCTCCACTGTTCTTGAATCACAGAACCACGAAGGGACCCAAAAGGATTGGGGAGTACAACCCCTGGCTCCATATACAGGGCCACCCCCCAAAAAATAAAAGTCAGACCACGTGTCTGAGAGCATTGTCCAAACACTTCTTGAACTCCAGCAGCTTGGTGCTGTGACCACTGCCCTGGGGAGACTGTCCCAGTGCCTGACCATCCTCTCAGTGAAAAACCTTCTCCTAACACCCAACCTGACCCTCCCAGGAAGCAGCTTCATGCCATTCTCCTGGGTCCTAAGCTTATTCCAACACACAAGTGGCAAATTCTATCTGTAAAGTTTGACAGCATTGCTGCATTTACAATAGTGCGTTTTTGACAAGACAGCACTCTCTAATACAAATCCTATTTTATCACAACCAACATAAGCAGTAAATAGCAAGAGGTATTCCTTAGCTCAGAAGTTTCAGCATAATCAATAACCCAAAGCATGAAGCTGTTACACTTCGATTCAGCTGAATACATCAAGTTGAAACAGAAATGGTATTCACTCAAGAATGAGTGTTGGACTGAATCCCCAATTGCATCATGATTTCCAGCACTGACCCCATCAGCTGTTGTGGTTAATGTAGCACTTGTGGGCCAAGCACTAAGATCATGAACATCTGCACATGCTAACACTTATTACTGTAAGATCTACAGTCTGTTGTGTTATGTACAATACTTAACCACAGCCAAGGCAGACCTCATCCAAAGATCATTCAGTCAAGTAACAGTGCTTGGCTCTCCCACATCATGTCCTATCATGTCCGTTTTCCGAAGTAGTCTTCAATTTTTTTTCCTCTCCCCTTAAGATGCTGAAATACGTAATATAAGAATTTCAATTAGTGGTTTTGGTGCCAGCTTCCTCAGGAAGAACATAAGGTTCTAACAAAAAGCACAAAAACCACATAATATCTGCGAGCTTAGCTGTAGTGATAAAGACCTTTTGTAAATACTTCTGTTTAAATCAAATAGACTCATCCTCACAGCGTAGGTCTCAGGAAAGGCTTTCCTTACCCTTATATCAAATGGTCATAATGCTGTTTTATATCAGTCACTAGCTTCTAGGAAAGTTAAATTTAAGATTGATTCAGATGCCCTGAAATAGAGAGTTAAAACATTGCCTCCCCTTACAGTCCCACCCTAGAATCAAAGGTATCACTGCAGGAGTGGCAGAAAGATATGTATGCCTAACATTCAGCCACTTCACATCAGTTAAGATGATTAGATTACGCTACCAACAAGGTATAGTACTAAAATACACCAGTCTGAACTGTTCTGTAAATACATTACTAAGTATACCTGGAATAGTTTTCAGTGTCAGATAAGAAAATTTTGCAAAGATCAAAACAGCCTTCATGAACAAGATCATAACTCAGCCTATCTACAGAGAATATTGTTGGCATTTCTTCTGTGTTGTTGCAGATTTGTGTTGCAACAGCTTGCTCTTTTAGCCCAGTTTCTCCTTGATCCTGTAGTGAAATTTAACTCAAGTGTTACCACAGGAATAGTGAGGTCAGCTATTCAGCACTACTTGCCCTAAAGGATGGAGACCAAAGGAAAGGTGACCCTAAAGAAAAAAAAACTTGAGTTTGAACAGAAAGAGCCTGGCTAAATAGAAAACTCCCTACACCTATTCTTAAAATGGACATAGGGAGTGTAGCTGGATTACATCAGACACTGGAGCCTGTTTTATGAAGAGCTCCTTTTATAAGTCTGCAATCCCTCTACAATCCTACTACAGCTCCAAAACAAGCTGTCTGCATGGAACGATGACTTCAGGAAAAAGTGTCTTACTGGGCCTTTTCTGAGAGAAGAAGAAAGCTGGCTGGTTTTCTGTTTCCTCTAACGTATCCTCATATGCTTGAGACAGCTGGATCCCAACAAGTCTTAGTGCACCTCCTGGCCTGGTGTATGCTAGCACTTAGAAGTCTAGGACTTCCAATTTGTCCAGAGCCACCCTCCACATCACACATCAGTAAAGAGGAACCCTAGCCCCAGCACAGGCTGGCATTGGGAAGCTTGACACGTTCCTAGCTCAAGATCCCTGATGGCTCTGTACCAAGTCCTCAACCCTTGTCTATCAAGCTATCCTATAATCGTACTGAGTCTAAATCAGTTAAGTTTTGTGATACAGAAATTTATTTTCCAGACCTTCCTGAAGACCTAGTCTGCCAATTTGGCTAAGTATGTGGTCTCTCACTAGGTCTTCTGCCCTGTCAGAAGAATACCTTCCCTAAAATGCCCTTCCTTCCAATCCTAACAGCAATTTTAAGCACTGTTCAAGATGCAAGTTTACAGAACCACAGCAGATATGCCAAGCAACTACAAGCACCCTTCTTGCATGGATAAAGCTTACATTCTTGATACTGTTTTGTTTTCTTTCTTCACTTTCCCAACAGTAGAATATTTTACTGGATAATCACTGTTGATTGAAGTGCCTCTTATTTTCCGTAAGGGTATGCAAGAGGATAACAAGTTACAACACTGAAAGACTGCACAAGAAATTGTAACGCTAGGGCTGTACCATTGCTGTTAATAACAGACCCGGATTTACAGAACTGCTCCCATACTCCAGTTCGGATTCAATGAAGGCAGGCCTCAGCTTATGCACCCTCAGCCACGTAAAAGGATGGTGTTCAACCTAGATCAGACATACGTTCCTAAGTCTCCTTCAGCAGGAGAGGGGGAGGCTTACTTGCAAAGAACTATTCACCCACTCCACTATGAAGCAGCAATGGATTAACATCCTGATCCACACATCCCCACTGACTACGGACAAAATCCAAAGACATGGCTAGGCAAGGAATCCAAGTTCAGGGCAGCACAGCTACCTGTGACTGAAATGAAATTAATCCTACACTTTGATGAAATAAACAGCTCTGATAAGTTTGAGAAGCTGTGCTGTCACAGTTTAACCACTAGGAAGTCTGTGCACACTGAAAAGTGTGCACCAAAACCACTGTGCACACTGAAAAGATGCACAGCAGAAAGGAGCAATTTTATTGCAAGTAACTGAAAAACAAAGGAAGTTTGATGAAGATAACCATAAAGAAAACATTTAGTTTAGGAACTAAAAAAACCTGGGTATAGCTTGTTTTTAAACAGAACTTACCTCTGACAAAGCAGCGCTTGATTCTCTCACTGCCAAGGAGAACAGGGAAGATATTCTCTCCCTGACTAGTGAATTTAAGAGGGGTAAGACTTTTCTAGTTTGCTAGGAAAAAAACTTAATTCCCACTGTAGATTTTTTTGCTCAAAGCAGGATACCGGTTGATATCCTCTTCCCACCTTTTCTGTCCCAAGCTCTCTGCACACCGTTTGTGCATGCCAAGTATGCTCAGATGCAAGTTGCCTGAGATTATCATCACCTCCAGAAGAGTGAGAACAGCTCTGCTCGCCAAGCCAGGAGCCTTGGTTAGTTTCAGTCTCTTCTGGAAAGTGTACTTCAGTTGCTGCTCATCCCACTGATATTCAGACTGAACAGCCCCACTGATTCCTGTTTTATTTAGGGACGCCTTTTTTTTTCTTGTAAGTCTATAAAATACCTCAATGTTTTACCAGCTGGCAGCTTGACCTCCCTTCACACCAAGTTTTCCAGCCTTATTGCCTCTAGAGCCAGTTTTTTTTCCTTTACCTTGCTCCTGACACACAACAAACCACTCCCTGCAACACTGGGGGAGCCAACCCGGGGCTCACCAACACCCTGCGCTTCTCCCCTAAAATAAGCCACAAGAGATAAACCCCCGGGCCCCCCAAAAGTGGCAGTGCCCGGGCAGGGTCAGGCAGCCCACCTCGGGGGCTCCCCGTCCCCGCCACTCACTCTCCGAGTCGCTTAGGTCGCTGGTGCTGGCACTGCTCCTCCGCTTCATGCGCTCCAGGTGCTCGCCGTAATGGAAGCGGCGCCGGCCGGCGGGGCAGGCGAAGTCCTCCAGCACCGCCTCGAACTCACCCAGCGCCTCCGCCAAGCCGCCCGCCTCCTCCGGCAGCTCCGCGGGGCGACGGCCGGAGCCTGAAGGGAGGGAGGGAGAAAGAAAGAAGCGGTTGAAAGAGCCGCCGAGCGCCCCCGCACTGCGAGGGTAGACCTGGCGGCCCCCCGCCACCCACCGTGGCTCGCCGGACGCTGCGCCTGAGGCGACTTCATGGCGGCCGTCCCGCCACTGCCGGCCCGGGCTCGCCGCCGCCGCCTCTTATGGCCGCCGGGGCTGGGGGCTGAGGGGGCGGGAGGGAGGCGGCGGCCGCGGCCCGGCCCTGCCCGCTGAGGGGGCGAGGCGGGCGGTGCAGGTGCGCAGCGCCGGGTGGCGGGGAGCTTGTTCCTTTTCTCGGTGTGGAGGTGCTCCTCGGAGCCTGCTGGCACAGGAGGAGTCTCACCCCAGGCTGAGTGGGAGGAGGGATGAAGCCCTGCCTGCCCCGCCGGGTTTGGGGGCTTTTTTGGGGGTATGTTAGCACAGGTTTTTGTGGGGTTCCCAGCAGGTGATGCTGTAGGAGTGCACTGAGAGAGAACAGAGCTTCCTACTTGCATGGCACTAAAGATATTTTATATTCCTAGAGCTTCAAGGACAAGTCCAACACAGAATCACAGAATCACAGGATGGCCGAGGTTGGAAGGAACTTCTGAAGATCATCCAGTCCAACCCCCCTGGTGAGCAGGTTCACCTAGAGCACATTGCACAGGATGGCATCCTGGCGGGTTTTGAATATCTCCAGAGAAGGAGACTCCACAACCTCTCTGGGCAACCTGCTCCAGTGCTCTGCCACACTCACAGTAAAGAAGTACCCCCTCACGTTGAGCCAAAACATCCTGTGCTTCAGTTTGTGCCCATTGCTTCTCATCCTGTAGCTGGGCACAACTGAGAAGAGATCGGCCCCATCCTCTCAACACCGTCCCCTCAGATACACATTGATGAGGTCTCCCCTCAGTCTCCTCTTTTCCAGGCTAAACAGGCCAGGTTCTTTCAGCCTATCCTCGTAAGACAGGTGCTCCAGTCCTCTCATCATCTTAGCATGGACATCATGTAGCACAGACATGATGATTTCAGAAGGGCTTTACCACCTGCCTGCAAGCTACCCAGGGTGCCTGGTCTGAGTGTGGGGTTTCAGGAAAGCTTTACAGTCCATGCAGATTTCACTGCTGCCACAAATGGCAAGTATCGCCCCTCCTCCCGTGGTCACCACCCCAACAGCTTGACCAGCCGTGCTGATTCATTTTGCTAATCCAAGCTGTTTGTGATTCAGGAGGGGAAGATGCCTGCACTGGTGCTCTGCTGGGCTGCTGATGGAGGACACAACGGGCATCAGAGCCAGCTGCAAAGAGAGGAGGAAATCTCACAAATAAAACCGAGTCTGGATCATCCTCACCCAGCCGACAACCTGGTCCCAGGGCTGCTAGTCCTCTGCCAAGCAAGATAAAGAGGCAGCATACTGTGTTTTGCTTGATTTACACTTGCTGTGCAGCATGCTGTGAGCCCGTGGCTTCACTTCAGCCACCATCAGGAGCCCGTTCCCCATCGCTGCACTTCCTGCCCGCCGCCCTGCGCTGTGCTGGCATCTGTCTGTGCTGTCCCATGGTTATTTCTCAGCTAGATCAATTAGTGAGCTGTGAACGCAGCCACAGGGCAGCTGGGCCAGTACGTCAAAGAGGGTGATCTGAGGACAGGAGCAGATGGTGGGGGAGATGCAGGGAACTGCTCAAACATGCGGAGTCGCAGCCCAATCTGCGCCGGCCAGGGTGTTCTCCAGTGGAGAGGTTTCCTTAATCTTAGGAGAAAGAAATTAACACTTGTCCTGAAGTCAGGTTAACATGATGTTTATACATACCATAGCTACCAAATGTTGATTTTGCACTGCCTCTCAGTCCTTTTAAACAAAAGCTGGCTGAGCAGCTAAAATATCAGTTCTGTAAAATACCCATTGGGCAAGGCTCTGTCACATTTAGTTACAACCAGTAATACTGAAAACAGACATCAGGTGCTAGTCCACATATATGTGTCAGGAGCTATGATTATATTTGCATGTTGATGAGAATATCTACAATTAAAATAGAAGAGTTGAGGACAGCAAAAAGGAAGAAAAATTCTCTCTGAATCTTCTTTAATGTTTAGTAGTAATGACATTTTCAGACATGTTGTCATTGCTTCTGCAAGACATAAAATGAAAAGAACAATGTTCTAGACAATAGATCATCAGCACTTAGCAGAATTGTTCACCTCTCCTTACCAGCTGATATGGAAGCATTTATTTACTTCTGCTGTGGATCAAAAGGAGTTCTCATGGTGAAGTTCAATTGATATTTATTCTGTGGTTTCCTCCATTCTTGTGGTCTTCCTCTGTTTTTCTTTCTGCTAATAAAAGTGGTGACAAACAATCCTTTTTGAAGACCATAGTGACATAGAGGGAAAGCGAGGCTAAAAGGTAGAGAACAAGTTATAAGGGCATGATGCCAAGAGCATGAGGGGGATGAAAGACAATAGACATAAGGGAGAAAGGAGAATTGTTGGCTGTGACTAGGTAGAACTCACAGCCCCAAAATACAATGACCTGGTCCCATAGCTAATGTCAACTCTCTCTTTTCCAAGAACCTACCCATATTACTGTTCAGCCCTTATGCTGATCCAATTCAACACATTAGAACACCAGAAAGAAATCCAGCCAGAAAGTGAATATTTTTTTACTGGACTGAGTTGAATTGTCTCAGCTGAGTCAGGTGAGCTCCAGAGCTGATAAAAGCACAGAGTTGTGCACATGGGGATGTGGGTTGAAGAGAGAACTGCTTCCCTGTAGAGATACAAGAGTTTATCCCCGGACTTCTCTTTAAATGACTGCTTTATGGTCAGAATTACTGTTTTAATCATAATTTCTAGGCATGCTGAAGAACTGGTTCCCTAAAATTCCCTTCTTTACAGTCATATGTTTGGAAATCTTCTTTCCTTAAGAAATCCTGAGCTTAAAAATTGTTGGTCATGTTTACCAATCCATAGACGAGTGTTGTGTCATTTCTTCTGCAAAATATTTATGTTTCATCCTGCAGCTCCTTCTTTCTCCTCAGCAACTTGTGATTCCACTGACTGCAGCTGAGATTTAGTGGGTGGATTTTAATCTTCCACATGAACCATTAGCTTATACATGAGGAAATAAAGACTGATTTTTGTGCCTTTCAATTCTATTACAGACCATACATCCATGCATCGCCATAAGTATTCTCCAAGGGTCCCAGCACACTCCAGCTGAATTAGATGCATTTTTGCCACTGATGCCAAGAGGAGCAGCCAACATCTAGCAAAAGGAAAAAGTCACTTTTAAGTGCAGTGCCCTGAAACAGTGCAGATGGACACGTCTGTCCACTCTGGTTTATTGGTAGAAATAGAGCTTGTAATGTAAACCCCAGCTACTGGATCCCTCCCTTCTTCTAGGCAGCAGTCCAAGGTGTATTTAAAGTGAATTTCTTCTTGACCGTTCGACGGAGTGTCTCCAGATCCTCCTCAGCTGGTGGTGCAGTGTCGACGGTGGTTTCCTATTGCATTTTTAACCTGAAAAACTTGTGGGCCACACAGCTATTTAAACCAATTAACTCATTCTGTAAATATTCTTCATGGAAAGACTTTTAAAACATTGGCAGGTACTCTGGTGCTGCCAGGCTGCAAGGCTTACAAGGCACTAGTCTTCTAAGTGAAATATGGACTGATTTGGGACACGAAACCTTGTCTTGCTGTGCAGAAGAGCATCCTAGGACTGATTTACATGGGCATGGGTGCTGCAGATTGAGTAATCTCATGGTTTTCAAACCATAGCCCAGAGATACCTACACACCCATGAATAACTTCTGAGGCATTCATGTAAGACAGGAAAGAAAGAGAGGCATATTTACTTCAAGTAGGATAAAATTCACAGGACATATGCAGCCCCATTGGTAACTGGAGCTGTAGAAGGGGGAGATTTGCAAGTCAGAAATGAAGACTTCTGGTCTAATCAATCATTTCCTTTCACCACCTCAAAGATCAGGAGTACTCCAAAATATCGATCCTGTTGAGTAAGTACCACGCGTTCACAATTAAAAGCAGATGTTTTGTGAAATTTCATTCTGCATTCTCAGGAATTCTTTTGTCTTAAAAGCTAGTGTCAGATCCTTGCCCAGGGAAGCAATCTGTAGCTTTTAACATGTAATATCCAGGAGTCTTCTAATATGTTTTAGCCTGTTGAAATAATAGTTCTTCAAAAAAGTAATGTTACTAAGTGGTTAAAGTAGATACTGTGTTTAAAACCTAGGAAAGGCAAACAGAAGCTCATCAGTGCCAAAACTGTATCTGAAGAAAAGGTAGGGAACCCAAAATTAGGCAGTTGTGGAGGAGAAAAGTGAAAACTGTCACAGGACAAGAAGCTTATTTGCCAGCCGGTCCAGCGCTCGGGGAAACCTAACTCCTTGGGCCACACAGCAGGAATAGACCCGAGCATCATCAGTACAACTTGTCCCCCAGCCCATGCATCACAGCCCTGCCCATGGGGTGCTCTTTTGTAGGGTGAGCCAGTAGTTAACACACCAGTCTATTTTATCCTTCATGCTGCAACTGGAATTGCCTATTATAGCAAATGGCTAAACTTGTTCCATAATTAGGACAGCTGCCTAATTAAAACTTGGCTGAGATCATCCTTGCATTTTACATAGGCTGTCTAACTGCCATCAGAGGCACAACAATCTACATTTGCCACCAGCTGGGCTAAACACAAGCCTGTGACCTGTAGCTCAATCCACAACATCAGAAGAAAGTGTGTGACTCATGGCAATATAAATAATCTTGAGAAACTGAAAAAAAAAAATCTTTTGCCAGCGATTTCATGAAGGATTTCCTCTTCTGACCATTTCTGTAGGCTTTACACCTGAACCTGGACCACAAACTGACACAACTCCTTACCACTTTCTCTCTTGCTCAGATTAATGCACAGTGGATGCAAACTCATGGACCACCTCACTGACACCCATGACCAAAGCTGCTAAATTTTGCCAAAACCTAAACTTACTTTCTCCAACCCATTATGCTTCTAAACGTTCTGCTTGTGAAATTAACCTCCTAAATAGGAACACAGTATAACCAGTTTTCTCTTCCTCTGCCTTTCAGTAACTTGAGACAGTAGCTCTACAAGTTTTGAATGGACATATTTAAATAAGTTATTTACTCTGAAACACATTTATGGCAGTTTAAGTGTAACCATTTAAGCAGTCACCATTGTTCTAGTTGGGTTAAAAGTCACTGAAACCGATTGGTGTGATTGCAAATGATATTGAAATCACTGGAAGCAACAGTTCAGTGTAAGCTTCTGTCTGCAGCAAAGAAATATGTGAAACTGCTCAAGAATTTGAAAGTTCTGGGTCAAGGGACTTTGGCTGAGTGTTGCATGGGAAAGGGAGAAGAGTTCAGGTAAGGAGAGGGATGGCAGTGAGTAAACAAGAGACGAGAAACTTTCATAGCTTGACCAGATTCAGTTTGCTGCCTTTCTGAGAGAAGATGAAAGGAATAGAGTCACTTAATGAAATATATTCTTATTACCAATCCCACTTGGGGCAATAGTAATTTTGATGCAGATCTGTTATTGCCTTCAATTGCCTTCTTGTGATTTCAGTTTCTAAACATTTTTCTTGTGCATGAAATTTCTCTTTCAGAGGAAACTTAACCAGAAGACTGGCGCAAAGGTACTCCGACTCTACAGGAGACATATAGGTCACAACCAAAAGCTTGGACCTGGAAAGTGGGAAATGTTTTTTACTTGTTTAATTCACAGAACCACAGAATCACAGAATTGAAGGGCTTGGAAGGGACCTTGAAAGACCATCAGGTCCAACCCCCCTGCCAAAGCAGGTTCCTTAGAGCAGGCTGCCCAGGTAGGCGTCCAGACAGGCCTTGAATATCTCCAGAGAAGGAGACTCCACAACCTCCCTGGGCAGCCTGTTCCAGTGCTCCGTCACCCTCACCGTGAAGAAGTTCTTTCGCATGTTGGTGCGGAACTTACTGTGCTCTATCTTGTGGCCATTGCCCCTTGTCCTGTCCCCACAAAGCACTGAAAAGAGGCTGGCCAAATCCCTGTGTCTCCCACACCTCAGGTATTTATAAACATTGATGAGATCCCCTCTCAGTCTTCTTTTCTTCAGGCTGAACAGACCCAGGTCTCTCAGCCTCTCTTCACAGGGAAGATGCTCCAGGCCCCGTATCATCTTTGTTGCCCTCTGCTGGACTCTTTCCAGGAGATCCCTGTCTTTTTTGTACCGGGGAGCCCAGAACTGGACACAGTACTCCAGGTGAGGCCTGACCAGGGCAGAGTAGAGGGGGAGGATCACCTCCCTTGACCTGCTGGCCATGCTTCTTTTAATGTGTGCCAGGATCCCATTGGCCCTCTTGGCCACGAGGGCACACTGCTGGCTCATGGTCAACGAGTCGTCCACCAGGACCCCCAGGTCCTTCTCCTCAGAGCTCCACTCCAGCAGGTCGTCCCCCAGCCTGTACTGATATGTCCGGTTGTTCCTTCCCAGGTGCAGGACTCTACACTTGCTCTTATTAAACCTCATTTGGTTTCTTCCTGCCCATCTCTCCAGCCGGTCCAAGTCTTGCTGAATGGCAGCACAGCCTTCTGGCGTGTCGGCCGCTCCTCAAAGCTTTGTGTCATCGGCATACTTGCTGAGGGCAGACACTATGCCCTCATCAAGGTCGTCAATGAAGATGTTGGACAAGAGCGGACCCAGCACCGACCCCTGGGGAAAGCTGCTAGTCACAGGTCTCCAGCCAGACTCTGCGCTGCCGATCACCACCCTATTCTTCTGTGCTCAGGAAAGTGGTCTCTGCATGTTCATGTTACAGAACTGTTGG
This sequence comes from Cygnus atratus, assembly GCF_013377495.2. Classification (NCBI taxonomy): domain Eukaryota; kingdom Metazoa; phylum Chordata; class Aves; order Anseriformes; family Anatidae; genus Cygnus; species Cygnus atratus. Next base: position 176,658,403 of record NC_066362.1, on the reverse strand, counting down.
AGCTTCCTAGCACCACCTTTTTCAAATGGATGTAGCTTAAAATAGGTTTTATCTGTTTGGGTCAAAAGAGGCAACAGTTGACAACCTAATTCCTGGTTATACTTGCAGAAACACTTCCAAAATTAAACTGAATGGCACGCTTTTTTCTTCTTTTCCTCATCAGTTGCCAGGTTTTTCCAATGACGCTTGTGTTTCTTTTGTTACTACAAAAAAAAAAAAAAAGGCAATATCCTGCAAATAGACCACAAAGTATCTAGACAGTAGGTAATGCTATGGTGGCAGCAGAGAGATATAAGAGTTTAGATAGGTTCTGATAGCACGAACCAAACCAAACCACTTGTAAGCTGTGCTAGTGTTGCTGAATCTTGATGCAGGGGGATGGATGCTGTCTGGTAGATTTTTCCCTGCCAGTTCAAAGGAGCAACCACTGACCAAACTGAGAAAGGTGGTCAAAAAAACAAGAAAACAACTGAAAGTGAAGAAATTGATGATCTCCAGAGGTCTTTTCCTATCTAAACCATTCTGTGATTCTATGAATTGCCTCCCTTTGACTCTTCCTATTTTCAGAAAAGCAAGGCTGTGTGTGTGTGTCCTCACCATGGGCAGATTACACACAAAATTGTGCACAAGACTGAGTGAAAGAAAGAGGTTTGTGTAAGTTAATGCACCGGGCCATGAACTGGATGGAGAAGCTGAGTCCTTTACCTTTCTGCCAGTTTTGCTTCAAAAGCTTTCATGACTATCACTCCATCAAGGCATTTGTACCATTTCAAATATGAATTTCAAATATGAATGTATTGTTTTCCATGTGGTTTTGCTCTGAAGTGTTGAGAAATTGAGGAGTTCAGATTGGTGAATGCTGTGCTACTTCAAAAAAAAAAAAGTGGCTTTGTCTAGAGAAGAAGGAATGTTGACTCAACAGCAGATAGTTACATGCAAGAAGCAAATTGGAATTTAAGCTTTAAGTCTTGTATTGCATGAAAAATGTCTAACACAAACCACTTTGGAAACAAATTTTAAGTCTTGTGAATTGAAACATATATGGGAGCTCATATAAGACATCTCTCCTAATTCATCTCTTCCGTAAGTAAAACAAAAGGCAGTGCCATTTGCTCTGACCAAAAATTACGCATATTGTACATTTCCTATTAGGGTATTTCACACAGCCACATCCATGTAGCCTGTTTAGCTCGTTCATCTCATACTTCACATCCAACAGTCTGGGGACCGTGTGTTTCTGGAGCTTTAAACCTGTCCAAGAAACAAAGATTAGAAATTGAATTGATTAATAAATTAATGAAATTACTTGTGGTCAAATGCCTGGCCAAAAAGATACTAGCCATATGCAAAGAAAGAAAAATGTTCCTTACCCAAGAAGAATTCTTCTTAGATTTTACTAGGGGCAATGAATATCCTCTGGGTGCTTAATTGGTTTTTGTTATGTTTTGTTTTTCACATTTACATGGGTTTCTATTTTGTCTATCTTACTTGCCCTTGCCCAGGAGCATCTTTCTCCTGTACTGAACCAGTCTCAAGGTAACTCAGACCAGTATGGTCATAAGAACTGGGGAAAACAGGAACAACAGGGGATGTAGGCTGTTGTTCCCATCTATCCTACTGACGCAGGCTGAGAAAAATCAAGTTTTACCCCCCTTCCATGCTCTGCTGGCATTAAGGCAGTGGGAGGTGGAAGGAGAAGCCAAGACCACTTGTTTGCTGAAGGCATGTGGTTGCATATGTTAGAACAGAAGCGCGGCTCTTCATTTATTTGTCTTGCTGTAGTGTCAGTCATGGGCCGGGACCCCATTGAGTCAGTCACCATACAAATGTGGAACAAAAGCAGTAATCCTGGCGCTTTGGTTAACCAGTAAATCACCCCCCTTTAAGGGATAGGGATTTGCATATTTATAGTTGGGAAATAACCATGCTTTAGTACACTGGAGCCTCTCTTGTTAGGAGTGCACAGGGGGTCGTGTAGATGGGAAGAAAAGGATCGGTGTTACAGGCAGTGACCACTACCACATCCAGCTCTTTCCCCTGAGACAACTGCATTCAGTTTAAGAATAATTCTTAAATGCCTTGGGTTCTTTCCATTTTTCTCAGCCTCAAATAATTTTTCTGACAAGCTATAGCAGCATCCTGTCTTCCTCACAAATGAAAGTTAAGTAAACCATACTCTAATTCTCTCAGCCGGGGGGATGATCTGTGACAGCAACTTCTTCCATATGCTCATTTTCTATTTTCAACTTTTATTTCATAAATAACAGGCTTTCAAAACTGCCCACTCCATGCTGCCCAGCACCCATTTATTAGTTTTATTTCTACAGCGGAGGATTTGCATCACAACTAAAGTTGGAGCATTCACAAAAACGGACACCAAGAAATAATAGAAATAAAATGCCACTGCAAAACACAGGCTTTGGCACTGTAGACACTTAAAAACCCAGCTCTGTGCATCCAGGTTTATCCCACTATGCTATTGAAAACTGTGTGCCTTGGATGCATTACATTACTTAGGCCATGAGTCTTCCTTAAAGCACACCTCCAAGAGCACATACAAACTCGAGTACATACTACAATTTCCATAGCATTGTATTTGGCTTAGGACTTGACACAGACATGAATTTCTTGTTGTGTAGAGCAAGTTTGTAACTGTCAGCATATATGAAGAAACAACAGAGGGAAAAAGAAGGAGAAAAAAGGTAGCCAGGTCTCCTCAGCCAACTTGTGTCATGGTGGGTCATAGCCAGTAAGGCCACTAGCCACTGGGGTCCTCATTCTACAGTAAGACCAGGGTTTCTGTCAAGATGGACAATGCTGATGAGGTGTTGTCTAATAATAAACAGATGTATGCAGAGTTTGATCAGTTTGTTGATCAGTTCTTTGATCAGTTTGGTTGATCAGTTCTTTGTTGCTGCCATTTCCCCAGTACCTCCTGCCCCTCAGAGACGGGAACATTGTGATATTGTCCATCAGGAAGAACCATGAAGAGGTTCTTCCTGATGGAATGAACTTCTTCTTCCTGATGGAATGGTTCTTCATCAGGAAGAGCCACAGCCAGGGCTCTGTCTGAATGATCCCAGGAAGAGCATGGTTTCCTTCAGAAAAACATACTTTCTATGTTTGGAGGTGAGGGAGAGGAATTCGCACCTTCCCTGAATGGAAGAAGAAAACATTCATATCCTGGTTCACCTCTGTGTGGGCTGCTCCTCAAATATTTGATTAGACATCACCATCTTTCCACTGTCTATCTACACGTTATTGCTAGACAACCAGCCCACATTTGCTGGATTAGGTCCCTGACAAGCTGTTGATTCGGCTCCATTCACAGAAGTGAACAGCAAGTGCCAGAGCCTAAGGCAGGGAGAGAGACTGGAGGAAGAGCACAGCAGAGAGAAGACGAAATGCTGGTCCCCTTTTAGCAAGGGACTGTCAGAGAGTCTCAAGAAGCCCTGTGGATCTGCATCTTTCAGCACAGCACGTTACAGAGGTGGCACATCACATGCAAAAGGGACACCAGCCTTGCAGATCTCACTATCGCAGTACCTGGTTTTAAATGTTTGGCATCCTGAAGTGCCCACAGTTTTGAAATGAGCATAGAAGTTCTCTGATAGCAGAGTTGTCCAGCCTTTTGACTTGTGAAAAACTGCCTCATTACTAAAAAAGAAAGAACGCAGCAAGTTGTAGGCTCCCCAGAAGATTCGCACTTATTGATGTCACTACAGGTCTGCCTGGTTTTAGCTACCTTGCTGTCCCAGAGAAGCAGATCCTGCATCTAGAGTGCTGCAGTCCTGTACAGGGCGATAGCAGTGAGGTACCTACTGATGTATCTGTATGTGCACATGGGAAGGGTTACAGGTGAACTGCCTCCAGTCCAAGCTGGTTCACGTCTGGGTGCTCTGCAGCCCACTCAGCTGCCTGATGCCCAAGCTGACCATCCGTACGTGTCCTCTCCACCCAGCTTAGTTCTCTAACCCCTGAGCTAATGAAACATGGTCTCAAAAATGATAAATTTATCCATGACAAATCTGCCTCAGTCCATTTGTTTTAATATCCTTACAAAGATGCTTAGACATGCAGGGGACATAATTAATAGAAATAAAAGTTTCTTGAACTTCAGGTACACTCTGGGCTTGTTTGAATTATGATCGCATATGGATTAACTAAAATTTAATTGAATATCTCCAGCAACAGTTAGCAGACTCCTTTGGTCCTTCTGTGGATCCTTTTCTATCTTTTGCGCTACAGTTTGCAGAGCCAGGTCTCGTGCAGTTACAGTTTGCTTGTGGTTACGGATGGGTTTTACGGCAGTTTATTACTTGTGGTGTAAACCCTTGAACTAGGACGCTCTGTTCTCCTGTAAGGAGAAGAGGAAGGCAGTGCCTGCTCTGATCCCCACTTCCTGGCCTGCATTAAGTTTGGGCATTTATTGTATGCCGTCCATCCTGGAAATGCCATGTGTTTCCTTCTGCTGCCTCACTGCATACCTAAAGCACTTCTGTGAACCTCTCAAAACACGAACCTCCTCTTAAACTTTGACAGCGCGCTCTCAAAGGCTTTGTCTAGACTTGAAATATGCTTAAGCAATAAAGTCTGAGTGGTGAACAGACAACGTTATCTAGTCCGTGATAAATTAATTGGAGCAAACGTTAATCTGCCTCTCCTCAGAGGCCTAAGGGGAGTGAGACAGGAACTTGGTTGACTGATGCTTTCTGCATATAAAAATCACCCAAAAGGTGATTCTGGCCATCTGGGGGCTCAAACATCATTTCACTGTCTCTGTTCTCCACCAGCCCCGCTCTCAACTTCAAAACTCCACATTAATGCCCACAGATGTCTGTGCTATGCAAATACGAGTCTGATTCAGTCATTTAAGTACACACAAAGCACCAACGACCTCTCCAGCACCTCAAAGAATAAAAGACAATAGACATTTTCCTGTGTTGTCCTACTACAATATCAGGAAACACCTGAAAATAAACAGATGGCTCTAGCCTTTCATTACCATATTCTGGGTGTAAGACTTCCCTCTAGTGGAAAATCCATGAAGTGGCCACTTTTTATTAAAACTTGCTGTTCAGACATGAAAAACAAGTGTCCAAAGTACATATAATGATGCTGGTGAAATAATAAATGTTCCATTTTCATTTATTATTTATCTTTAGACCAAATTATTTGTCACTATTTAAAACAAACAAAAAAACACTGTTCTTGCTAATTCTGGACTAACTGCTGTTATCCACATGACATGAATATACAGATTTAATTTTTCTTTTTTAGGGTCTGGGCTTTCAGAACGGGCTTATCTCCTCTGATGAAGAGTTTGCCAGCTTTGGGGTACATCCCTCTGCCTGTGTGTTGGAGTAAGAAGAAAAGAGGGGGGTACTGGGGTGAGACAGCAGTACTACTGCAGGTCCCTGCATGAGCCTGGATGCTGGCTCAGTCAGTCCTCAGGACATTTACGTTGTTTGACAGAGGGAGTTGGTTTGTGCAGGGGTAAGTGGCAGGGATTTATGAAAGAAGTCCACAGTAAAGCAGCTCAAAACAACAGATTTTCAAAAATCCACAGAACAAGAAAAGTACATAAACTTTTACTATAATTTAGAGCAACCAAAATTAATCCATTAGCAATTTCATGTAAGAGGCTATGTAAGGCACTTTGAAGATTTTACAAAGATCAGTAATGAGCAAGTGAAGCCCAACTAACCTAGATATACAGCTGGGCCTCGTTTATATATATATATATATATATATTTAGGTATTTATATACCTAAACAATACAGCAGAAAACTTAATCATAATGTAACATAATCAAAATATATGAGAGCAAAGGGGATAGCAGGAAGCAGACCTAACCCAAGTTCAAGTCTCAGCTGTGCCCATGTCTCCTTGTTGGTTAAATACTCTAGGTATTTGTATGGCTTCAGAAGCACTGCTGCTACCACATTTTTTTTTCAGCTCCTCCTAAAGCTGTTACACGCCTCAAAAAGGAGCAAACAGGTCTGGACTAAGATTCCCAGCACTGCAGGAAACTTTGTGCCAGTGAAGGAGGTAAAGCATTTCTGACACCCAGCTAGCCAGTGTTGATAAATAACGAGCAGTAGTGGCTCATAGTTCAATGTGCTGCAGTGAAGCCCAAGAAGAGGCCTGTGTGCTCCCCAGTGACACGCTCCCAGTGCAATTTAAGAGGAGCTGACTGGTCCCCATGGCTCCATCTCCTACTGCTTCCCCCTGTGCTAGTTCTAGTGATCATCCGGTTCTTTGGGAATCTCATTTATCTCATTAACCACCAGAAACTGAACCAACCAAAATCAAATTGAAATGTTTTTTAGTTCAGCAAGCTGCGTTATTAAATCCTCACTAAACAACCCCCTGAACTAATATTGCACAGCCTGCCCAAATAAGCAAGGTTCTGCATTCTGCAGCCAGCCTTTCCCTATGCTTTCACTGCATTTGCATGTTTTCCTTCTGCCTGGACAGCAAATCCCATCTTTAGGTAGCTCCGGGTTGTTGAGGCACACATCGCACCATGCCCACCTCTGACACATGAAAGTTGAAGGACATTGTGAGGACACACCTCAAAATTTTAAGACTGTAAAGTGCTTGCATATGCTATTGATAATATGCATGGTTTTTTATTGCTATATATATAATGCTATTACTATAACAATGATGACATTAAAAATGTTGCTTGTTAATCTACCAGATCTTGCCTATATAGAAATGTCAATCTGCCAGAGGAGAACCGTATGATTTTCTTGATTAGTTAAAGGCTTGTTTTGTTTGTTTTGTTTTGAACAAACTACCACCACAACAAAAAACCCACCATAACAATATTTATTTTACCCCATTACCAGATGTAGAATTTGTTTTGGTCTTCAACAATTCTTCTAGACTTCTCAAGCTTGAATCAGGAATGAGTTTCCAAGATCTAAATATAACATTTGTAGATAATCAGTGCTTTGTTCCCTGCCCACACTAGTCACTTCTCCTTACCAAGGAGCATCAAACATACAACATGTAAACTTCTTTGATCAAAGAAAACTTGACCAGTCCTCACCACAAAGAACACCTCCAATTAAAGTACGCAATATATGAATAGCTTAGTTTACACAGGACTGCCTGTGGGCAGCCACAATGACTTTAAGCTACCTTGCTCTTTATGCATCAATTGATGCCAGGCCAGAGATGCAGAAGAAAGCTGTAGCATAATGCAGGTCAAGGGGAAAGCCTATGTGCTGTGTTTGACACTCCTTCCACCTCTCTGTTGGTCACGGGAACAGATAGTGCTGAAAGTTAGAAATATCCTATGTCTCAGCCCTTGGTATTCTCTTGACTTGCCTCATTTTAGGACAAATAACCAGTCTCAGATCTGATAAGATCAGATATAGGGTGAGATTCCTCTGATGTAAAGGAGATCCAAGGCTGTTCTCACAAGTTACTTCTGCAAGCTGACAGGATCTAGATTGTCCACAAATTCTTGATGGAGCCAGGCAATTACTTTGATGCCAATGGACTAGTAAGAAAAAAGCAGCTACCTCTTTGGATGTCACATTTGCTAGAGGAGGAGAGCAGGTTAGGGATGGGGGAATGCAACAAGAATGATTACTACTGACTTTCAAAGTGGATTAAGTGACTTTTGAGATGACAAATGAGGTCAAATGGCAGGGAGGAAAAAAAAATGATGAAAAACACGACAATGATAGAGTTGAGCAAAGAATTGAGCTAGGCCAGCTGAATGTATTTTAAAGTTCATTAAGTTGTAATGTGAAGCACTGACTTGACATGTAGACACTATTAACATTTATATACTACAGCACATTTCCTCCTGGAAGACTTAACAGGCTTGTTAAGCTTGGTGCTTTTTCCAATTCATATCTACTGAAGAGACAGCAAATCTTTTCACAATATTTAAAAGAAAAACCCCTTTCCTTGGCACCTGTTGTTCACCCTTATGTGTTATTTTTCCCATACTACCTTACCCTTTCCTTGCAATGGTTTATAGGATTGCCAAACATCTGTTATCCCAAGCAGCTTACATCTGTGATGGCAGCCCTGAAGAAAACTCAGCAGCTTATGCCCCTACCGTTTCCAAGGGAAAAATAAACCACACGTTGGGTGACGGAAGAATCAGTATCTCTATTTTCAGAGTTCTCAAAAGTGCTCCTACAATTCTAGAAGTCCAGAAGTCAAAACTATTAATCTACTTCCTCAAGTAACAGAAGGCTGAAAAGATACCCCAGGTATTTTTGCTCCAGTCTGATTTGAAGCATAAAGCTAACCAAATACCAGAGGACTGGAGTAACAGTCTTACCTTTCCATCAATAGTGCTGCAGCCTTCTTTTAAAGATCTGGATTAAATCTCCAGCACCTTAAGTGTCATTGCTAAAAGACACAAAAAGACTGTACCAATTAACTTCTTCACCTTATGCAGGCTAATAAAGTACTTCTAGGGCACAACTGAACCAGAACAATTCCATTATGATCAGTTACCCTTCCCTACCTGAGACACCTCTGAGCAAGCTGTTCAACAGCAAACAGCATGGTGAGTACCTGAGATAAAAATGTCTTGCCACATTTCTAAGAGTAATATATTACTATAAAGAAACATATCTTAATGTGCTAAAGACAGTGATTATTTTTAACTACTGCGAGTGAGTTGAAGAACCTAATGAACATGGAATGGACTTAAGTTTGATGTCTATAAACACAAAAATTCCAAACCAAAGGCAAGTGTGTACAAAATAATTTATTACAGCATAACATATGTTGGCAATATTTTACAGTGAGTTTTCCATTCAACAATTTTGAATCTAAACAGATGACACACAAAGGAGAATTTTAATTAGAACGGTTTATTTGTCTTAATAAAATCCCCTCTTCATGAACTTATATTTGCCTTAGAGGGGCTAGTTAATATTACTGAAATTATTTACATTGCAGTGAAATAAAAACAAAACCGATTGAATGATTCCATTACAGTTTTCCAGAAAATGGATTTTCTGTACAAGCCACAGTATAGTTATGTTTTGATAGCAGTTCTTATAGAATGTAAAGCTGTCATATGTAGCCATTTTGTCCAGCATTATGCTTTAAATAGGTATATTAGAGTCAAACTTCCATTTTCATGTGGTGTATATTTAATAGTTAACGCACCAGAATACAGAGTAAGAAAAAGGTTCATTGTGATTTGTAGTCTTCCTCTTTGTGCTCCCTTAAATAGTTTTAAAATATAAAACACAATCCTCGGATACTATTTGCTTTGCAGCTCCTAAAGCAATAGTATTTAGGCATGAGAAGTACTGGAGTATTGGCCGTAAGTCCACAACTAAGACTTTTAATGGAGGTAACACAGTAAACTTAGCAGTGAATTTAATGATGTAGAGAAGAACTGTATCCTCCATTCCTGTACCTTATAGATTTGCCCAAATTTGGAGCAGCATTTTTTTTAAACTTAAGTGACAGTAAGTGAACAGATTGGGAGAGAAACCAGAAGAGAGAAAGAAGAGTAAAATGGAACAAAGGACAGACAACAGTATCAGATTCATTGTATTTTCAGGGAATTGCTTGAGAATACTGGAACATAACACATGAAACCGACCATAAACTTAAGAAAATATTTATGGAACACAAGGTAGATAGAACACAGTTTTCAAAAAAAAAAAACCCTTAGTTTTTACACAAACCTAATCTTCAAATCCATCAACACTGGTTCCATAAGACACACACCTTACAAAAACATGCAAACCGCCAATGTTCACTGTGCTTCAAAAGAAATCAAGATGACCAAAGATAATTTAAAAAAAAAAAAAAAAACCCGAAGAACAACAGTAAAAGATAAGGAGGGTAATTCAAGCAGCACTTCTGTCTTAATCTGCTAAAAATGCTCAAAAGAATTTATTAACAAGATATGATCACATTTATATGCATATGTAATGACACTTATGTGAAAGCAGTCTTCAACATCCATAATTTTTTGTGAGGGAAGGCTGATGGATTATTAAAAGACTTAAAACTGTACAAGTATAAACATGAAAAATGGTGATTAAGGATAATGTTTACATAAATATTGGCAGTTTTTGTTGGGAGAAAAAAATAACTAATAGTATAATCCATTTCATTTAACTATCCAAATATTTCATTTTATACCTGTTAAAGATATTAAAATACAACCTGGAAAAGTAACCCTGATCCATATCCAGCCAGCATGTAATGACAGTCAGAGTTTTGTGTGTGTGTAGGTAGGTAGACACACACATGGGCTTGCACACGCTACTTCATATTTCATTAGAGAGTAAATCATGATTAATGGCTGTATGATTCACAGATGCAATGCTGCTATCATCCTCATTTGTGGCAGGCATAAAGGCAGATGTAAAAGGGAACAGTTTATGACATGCTGCTTGATATTCTTCACATTGAGTGTGGCAGCTTCCGAAACTGCCATCAAGCAGTGCCTCGAAAACCTTTGTTAATGTCTACAGAAAGAAAATTAACAGTTAGTAAGCGTGATTTACAGATGTTTTATTACTATCAAAGGATGTGCTGTTAACAATACTACTCTGAACAAACAGGTGCTCTGTTGGTATTCAAATATAATTACTTAGAAACAAGTTTAAAAACAACATTTTTTTAAATATTTATCAAGAAATATAAAACTGTAGGATAACATACATGCTAAGTATACATTATTTAAGATCCCATATATTTTTGTCTCTAAGTACTGTATCTTTTACCTTCACATTTTTGTCTCTCATGTTTTTATCCAACCTAGTAGCCACAGCAATAGCTTTTTCTTGCCTTGATTTGTCCAGGAAATACATCATCTTTGCACCTTAGCACAAGAAAAAAACACATTTAGATAATATTCCTAAATGCAATACTGCACAGGCAGACACACAGGATCCAAAAAATTTAATGTGAATTAGGGTTTCTTAATTTTAAGCTATATTTTCCTCCATTATAAATAACTTAAAACCAATGAAACTAAGGCTATTTTGAAGTTCATTAAGAACATAGGGACTGAGCAACACAGATTGCTTCTGCAAAAATGAAATGCATTAATGATCATGACTAAGTTCTTCAAATCAGCAGGCTAAATGAAACCCATACTATAAACATAGCAGTGAGTAAGAGATGTTTTCTCAGAGATGTTCTGATTTAATATTTTTTTGAATGATTTAGTACTTTTTGAAAAAGTACTGGAGGTAAGTGAATTAACAGAACAATCCAGTTACTGAACAATTTTGGAACACATTCCAGAAGAACACCATAAAAATCCATGTTTGTATGGCAGAGAGTAATCCCAAGTAGAGCTGCTTAGCTATTTCACTCACCCTAGGTTAGGTATAAGAAAAGCATAACACATGTTTAGTACTTTGCTTGGGCTAGATAACCTTGGTGAGAAGCACGCTGTATTGATGTAACCATGCAGTTTATTGGACCACAAACAGTTTAACAAAACCGGTCTGGGCATCTCTGCAAGATACCATGTTGCTCTTTACCGGCATAATATAAAATCTTGGTTTGATGAACATGTGGGCATTCCACAGACTTTTCTTTCTCAAAATGCAGAGTACAGACATACCTCACATCTAATCTACTACAAGGAACAAAAGTCTTAAGAAATCACTTTAATAGAAAAGTTAAAAACCCACATTCTAAGTGTATTGCCTCTTCTTTTTCAACTTATTTCCCAATCATTAAATGTGCTTTCCTAATTAAAAGAAGTTTCATAGTTCTTAACAGCTTTCTTTATCCAGAACATTTCAGAAAAGAAATTACCACACCAAATATATTTGGGTTTGAGTTAACACTGTCAAGAAACATTAAATTTAACCTGGTTACATTTGTTTCAAGTCAGGGAGGTTATGTTATGGTTTAGGAGTTGAAAAGCTTTTAAAATTCTGTCTATGATATTTTTACTAGAAACTACTTTAAGCTAAGAAAACTCATTTGGAAACTCAGACTTCGGAACTTTGTATTTTCAAACTTGGATTAGAGATGCCAGTTTACGAAGTTTTAAGTTATGCAGTAGATGAATCAACCATTTTAAACTTTTTTCAGCATAAACAGAAGATTGACACAATCGACACAAAGTCCTAAAGCTACTAAGGACATGTTATTTCATTCCAGAGTTCACTTTAAATCCTAGTCCCACATTTGTTGCTGCTGCCTGTAAACTGATACACTGTTGAATCGCAGTGGTCAATGGACTCTAAGGATATAAAGGGGCTTTTACACTATTGAGTCCCTCACCTCTACTAAATATCTATAGACTCACCTTCTTCAAAGGGGTCCCTGACATCTCTCTAACATGGTTGCCACCACCACCAATGATCTAGTTTGCCTTCTTGTCAAATACTACAGACAAGAAGCCAAATTCATGGGTGTTATAGTCTTAGCTTGTACAATTACTAGGACAAAGTGACTGTATTCCCATAATAATGGAGGACAAGAAAGCAGAACCTGGAAAATATCCAGTTGGATGGCTAACAAGGTAACAAAAGCACAAGAACACATCCGTGAGAACCTGTAGCAAACACCTGCTGAAATACCTGTAACTTGACTTCCCAAATCTTGAACCTGCTCACAGGAATGGAAGGGGTGCAAGTATTTCTTTCAAGACACTGTCCTGTAACAGGGCTCTGTAACAGGGTCCAAGTTTGGGGTAACCTGCCTAACCTTCCTTTGAGCAAGATGACCAATCCTCTGGAGCTAACTTTCTCTAGGGATTCCTGACAGAGCCTGGCTAATTCTTACAGTGAGATTTTTACTAAGTGAGATTAGTACTGCTCTAAGTACTTTAAGTGCCTGATTGATTTTTATTCCACAACTTTCTGGACTCAGGAGAAGTGAAAAATTTCAATTTCGACCTCCTTCCACTTAGCTCCAGCAGCTACTCATACTTTTTCTACGCAAATAGTATGAAAGTGACATATGTGCACATTTTCATTGTTGCCTACAGAGCAGAAAAACAAAAGGAACAAGGCTGTCATTGTATTTTTATTCATGCTGTTGCTACTTGACAAAGCTGTGAGAATGTGTGAGATACATCCCAGCTAATTAGAAACCGGAGGGGAAGAAACACTTTCTAATGTATAGGATTGATTATTATTACATGGGATAATTAGAAAATATAAAACAATAGCGTTTATTTCAACACTAGAAGCTGAAACAGGAGGGATGACAGTGCTTCCACACTTGAATACCTACGGTGGTTTGGTAGTTTAACTACACTTTCTAGAGGTAAGGAGCAGGTTCATCATGCATCTAATAAAGTGAATGAGTTGGTGTGTTTTTTTTGTTTGTTTTAAATGGTCAAAGGCAGCAGAGGAAAAAAGAAAACATACAGTGGGTTTCTATCTCATTCCAATTTACGTTTAATGCAGAAAGATATTCTTGATTTCAATCACTGAAATCAACTTATTTTCGAAAACTTTAAGAAGTTAAACAAACCTGACAGTTGGTGCTGAATGGAGGTAGCATTGTGTTTGAGAAACTCTTCATTAAAACTTTCCAAATTTTTATTAACAAAGATTTTCTGCATTTCTTGATTTAGGACCTTGCTCACAATTTCTGGGAGGTTACTATGGTCAGATACTGGAAAGAGAAAGGGTAAGATGGAAAAAAAAGACAGCTTTTAAATAACTGCAGAAAACAATGTGAAAACAAACATCACTGTTAAAATTCCTGTTTGTTTTTTTCTTTGCAAATTTGTGCACAGAAACAAATTCTAGTTCAACAGTATTACAAGCAAGCACAAGCTTTAGTATTCACAAAACAAATCTGTCAGATTCTGATTATATTTTGAAAAATGTTCATTTTGCAAACACATACACATTGACTAGTAGAATATGTTTTTTGCAGTTACTTTAATTTAAACTACCTAATTGGGAATGAAGCCAACAAGAAATACACAATCAGCTCCTTTTAACACTATCTTATGCATAATTTCTGCTATCAGCCTAAGAAATTTAAGACTTCATATTTAAGCTGAAAAACAGATTCATATGACAAAATAAAACACCGGATTTGGTAGAACTTCTTCAGAGCAAACAGGATATACATGTAAGTCATTATAAGCTCCTGTGTCTTTGTTCAGTTTCTACTCTTAAAAGTCTGTTAATAAATGACGTTAAAAAAAGCTTAAAAAGTCAACTTAGTTGCACTTAAAATGCAGAAACATTTATTCAAATTCATTTTCAGCTCTATAAAAGCATTATAGATACATTTCTAGATGAATCATTCATAAGGGCTCTCTGCCATGTCTATTTGCTGCTGCCTAACACAAGTTCATAATGCATACTTGGCTTCGGTCAGAATCTTTCTCCCATATTTGCCACTTGTTTTCTTAAAACAGACTTAAAGGGTCCACCTGCTGGATTAATGGAGGAAGGAGTACGTAATACGTACATGCTGCCTTACATAGCACAACCTGTGCTTTCCTAGGTATTACCTAGAAAAAACGAACCACTTTTTTGTCTTTATTAAAGTTTGTGTTTCAGGAGTATATTTAAACATTACAAAAACATATTTGTCCACATTACTTCCTGTATCCTTATACATGCATACGTACGTACTTCCTACACACGTACCAGCTTTAGAGAATTTAATCAAGCACTCATGTAGCCATGGGTTATTACTGTTGATAGCAAAAGCTCTTTTGACAGACTGTAACATTAACAGAAATTTTCCTGTGGGAAGAGAAAAACAAAAACATTGAGATTAGGAATACTAAAAATTAGAAAGAGTTCTGTATCAAATACTGTTTTATGTTGCTTATGTTGCAAATCTAGTACAAATGTTAGAAACGTCAAGGCCTACAGAGAATTCAAAATGAGATTTACTTTTCACACCCAAATTACTTCAGAATATAGGAATGCCTGCAGCTCAAACTGACAAAAAGGCATAGATAATTTCACTGTCTGGATTTGTGTTACCCTAGGTAATTATCAATCACACTATAAATATTTTTCTACAGCATTAATTAGTGTATGCTAAAGCTTATTCTGCTCTTAGCTTTATTTTTAATGAGTGGCTGAACAAAAATTGTATTTGTCCTATAATTTCTTGATATCAAGTTCCTGCTTTAGTCAATTGAATAGATATTTCAGACAATTTTTGACTACAAATAACATAGGCCACAGTGAAGAATTAAAAGTTTGTAAAGCAAAAATAAAACTAAACCATACTTTACCTTTTCTAAAGTATATTTCAAATGCTAACAAATGTGTGTCTATATTATCTCCAATAAGATTCTTAAGTGGTATTAGGAACTTAATGGCTTCTTCTAATGGATTTTCTACCTGTTAATAAACACACAATGAAAGTTAAAACTTGAAATAAACATCTGATAAAACCCACTAATAATTGTTATTCACAGCATTTAAATTATCAGAGGGCAACGGTGAACTATGTGAATTAAACTGAACTGTAACATTGTTATTTGAACTGTAAGGTTTAAAAGTGTGTTCTCATGATTTCATATTGACAAAGGCAACATCACTGCTAACTGTGGCACTGCTCATGTAGCATAGTCACCTTGTAAGTTAGCATTTAAAAAGTAAATATGATCACTTTAGACAACTTCTGAAGTTACTCTGATAAGGGGAAGTTCTTTGTGCTTAGAGAAATACTGTCTCTGTCTTTATATTTTGTGGACAGCAATCATATTTCTGTTAATTTTTCTCTATTCACTGTATGAAGATCAACACAGTACTTTGGGCGAGAACCATCTTTTTGTTCAGTATCTATCCTAATGAAAGATGGCCTACCATTGGAACAACCAAAATTTAAATAAATTATGAATATTAATATAGAACTTCAAATTATTAGAGTAAAAAAATATGACCTCTTCAGCATGAGTAGAGGTAGACTACAAAAAAGGTATCTTTGCATGCAAAAATGGTTTTATATAAACTGATGGATTATTTTAGAAGAACCTCATAATAATCCCATATTATGAGACTTTTATGACAATGACATGAATTTAACGTAGAGACCATGCTAACCCTTTCCAGTTTTTCAGGAACTAGTTCTTCCCTGGGTCCACTAGTTTCTTCCTCCTCTTCATCTCGCTTTTTCTTTTGATTCTTTTGTTGTCGCTCTCTTTCTGCATGTTTTCTTTCCTCTTCAAGTTTTGCTTTCTTCTGTGCTCTTCTCTGCTTGCTAAGCATTTTCTTCAATTCTTTGGCTGAGAGATTTTCTATAGATTAAGTAACAGGTAACTTATTTTAACTTTTTAACTAGAAAACCTGTTTGTCTCAAACAACACTGAGGCACTCCACTATGCTCTTCCAACCACGTTGAAGTGACGTACTTTTACAGTAACTTCCAGAAATACCAGTTCTTGCCAAAATATTATCACCGTATATAGTGATATAAGTCCATTTTTACTACTGGATTACAGCACAACACTCATTCTTGCATATTTACTCTTTCATAGCTGTTACAGAAACCTCAGCTACTTGAAACGTTAACTACATTAAGTTGTTAAATCCATGTGACAGATTTTGCCTTAGAAAAATGGATTTTCAAGGGTAACACTAAGCCTATGTGTTGACTGCAGTTCATCTTCTAATACTAGAAACATCCTGACTGATTTATACTCCAACTTAAAACAAGCCTATTATCATTCATTGAAGTGTCTGACCCACGTACAGTCAAGATAATATCCTTGATTTTCTACAAATGCCAAGTTAAACGGATGCAAGCAAAAACTGGTATTGTTTGGGGTTGGGAGGTGAAATATTCCAGTATGTATTAACAATACCATCTTATGAGACTTCATTCTGCTGGCTGTGTTCAGATTTGTAGACTGCATTAACTTTTAGATAAACCAAGAAAACTTAACAGCTGCATGAAAAGCAGAATACACATAAAACATGGTTTTCTACAGGTCCATATGGAAGTGAGAAGCCTCCAGCCTGCCCCGTTCGCTCCTCTTTTTTTTCTTTCCTGCTTTAGCTGGGAATATACTGTAATTTCCACCTGGTCTTCAGTCATGTTTCACAGAAAACAGGATTTGTGCAAATAAAGTGTCAAAAAACAGAAAAATAAGCTTCTGAGGGACTAACACATCTTTTTTTGTGGCTATCACAACCTCTACCAGGGCTCTACAGCCAGAGTTGAGACTGGGAGGCAAGGAAAAACAAATGTTCTTTTCCCCTCATTCATGCGATACTGTCTTGCCATGTGGATAAGCCTACTGAACTCACATTCACAGCAGACTAATGAGCTACATGACTTAGTCTTCCTCATTTTAATTTCTGTTACATATTTCTGTCAAGGTCCTCTGTCACACACCTGTTTTACATTACATACAAGAACAAAATAAAATTGGAGAGAAAAAGGATGCAAGCTGAACTATGCTGTGAAACGTGCCCCTTTTTGTATGTGCATCATAAACAAACAGATGGGGGGAAAACCTCATTCACCTCAATAAAAGGTAAGATGGTATTAGCAACATGAAGTGGCATTTTTGGTTTAGTTCAACTTTTTTCCTCCATGTCTGTTGTGGTTTAGCCCAGCTGGCAGTCAAACACCACACAGACATTCGTTCACCCTCCCCCCTCCCTCTCCGGGATGGGGGAGAGAAACGGGAAAGTGAAGTCTGTGAGTTGAGATAAAGACAGTTTATTAAGACAGGGAAAAGAATAACAATAATAATAATAATAATAATAATAATAATATGTACGAAATAAGTGATGCACAATGCAATTGCTCACCACCCGTTGACCGATGCCCAGCCTATCCCCGAGCAGCCAGCCCCCCCCCCCTCCACCCCGGCTAGCCACCCCTATATATTGTTCAGCATGACGTCAGATGGTATGGAATACCCCTTTGGCCAGTTTGGGTCAGCTGTCCTGGGTCTGTCCCCTCCCAGCTCCTGCTGCACCCCCAGCCTGCTCGCTAGCAGGACAGAGAGAGGCTGAAAAGTCCTTGGCTTGGTGTAAGCACTGCTCTACAACAATTAAAACATCAGCATGTTATCAGCGCTCTTCTCATTCTAATCCAAAACATAGCACCCTGCCAGCTACTAGGAGGAAAATTAACTCCGTCCTAACTGAAACCAGGACAATGTCAAATATCTTTCCCTTTGCAAAAAGCCAGGCATTAATTTCATCCTTTTGTCAACAATCACCGAAGCACTGACAGTAGCTGTGATTCCACAAAAGGAGAAGCAACTATTTTCTTAAGAAAAAAAACAACATCTTAACTTGTTTAAATGGAAAAATGGCTGAATTCAATTTGATTTTTCCTCTTATGATTCTGAAATACAGCTCCTCCTCAAGTACTCCAACTATAACTAGGTTCATTCACATACTGGTTTTAAAATATGATGCAGGAAGAACAGAGAGGGAAATCTATAGTATGTTATCTATTATCTCTTTTCAGTTACTGATCAAATTATAAACAAAAACAGAATGTATGTATGTCACAAATCATTAATTCTATAGTACATAGATTACTTAGCTTAAAAACTTTTACTTGTCATACACATGAGCCTCCATTATGGTCTAGATACCTGAATTCACTTCTTGTTCTTTGCTTTCATTGGTAAGAGGATTATCATGAAGCTTCAAGTAGATTTCAATTGCTGATCGAGCAGCCTTGAAGTAGAAGGCATGTTTCCTGAGCACATCTTCTAATCTCAAAAGGTCTACATAGGCACGAAGAGTCATCTTTCTCATGCAGTATGTGTGGAAGTCAAATTGATCATCTGTTATCTCAAAAAAATGCTTCAAGGAGGGAAAAAATAGTCTTAGGCATTTGCTTGATTTACCCTTTTTAAAATAAACAGAGATAACTTATAACTGATATTATTTACAGGCAATATTCAGCAAGCATATAGCTATTTTTCCCATACTGATTGTTCAAGAGTACCTGTCTGTAGGAAAAACACACCCATGAAAATCTCATTTTGTTTGCGAAAAACAATGATATTATTCAAAGGTTTAGGCACTCTTTAAAAGCCAACTGAAATGTGATGGCTTTTATTAAAAACAATTCACCAAAGTCATCATAAAGGTAATGTAGAAATAGCTGTAGATAAGAGACATGAAATATTATATTGAATCATTTTCACTTCAAATAACAGTTTTGCACATAATAGATAACTAACGTCATCTCTAGCTATTACAATAAATCTTCAAGAATTAACCCATTTTAAAAAAATTAGAAGCTTTCTATGCAAACAAAGTCACGCTGTTTACATCAGCGAATATCTTTCATTAGTGTATAAGAAACTTCAGGAAAGAAGTTGACTGTTTGTACGTACTTACCCTTTCTACTTCGTGACATTTTTTCAAGGCATCACCATACTTCCCTAGCCTTTGATAAGCTGCAGCACATTCAGTCTGGAACCACATACACTGCATCTCATTTAGGTTTTCCATAGCAGAAGTCCCTTCCTGAAATAAGTGTCATTATCACTTTTTGCCATTATAGTTTCCCAGCTTTTTTCAAATATGGCTACTAGTTTCATCCTGTCAGTAGGAAACTACTTGGAATGCCATATAAATTGATATAACCTCACAGCAACTGATAGTACTACTTGTAATACCGTAATACTTCCCGAGATATAAAAGGATAAATTTAAATGATGTTTTAAAAATAATTATCTGAAAAAGGTTAGTGTCTCAACATATCTTTAAAATTAACTTATGCTTATATACACAGCACCTACAAAATTCCGGCCATATACTTACTGCTTTATCATGTATAATGAATAATATTTTTATTTATTTTAGAACTAGTTAATCTAAAATAAAAGGAAATTGGATTCAGATTTCATATCTTTTCAAGAAAAAAGAACCATAGGATTTATTCTCAACAATTTCAATACTCTAGACCAATATTAAAAAGATAACAATTTGTAGTGCTTACCACGCCTTTTAGGGATGGGACTGGCTTTATAAAATTTTCGTCTGTAGTACTAGCTTAAAGGAATGAAATGCTTAAGTCCAAGTTACACTTATGATGATGCTAAATCATAATAATATAGCAGCTTGCATATTCCTGTGCAATTAGCTCAGATCACATTACTGACAAATGGCAGGTTTTGCAAACAAGTTATCTATCAGGTGCGTTTTCAGAGAGCTACTCAGAAGTATGTCACTACAAAACTACAAGTATCTTTGGACATGTATCTTGGACCGAGTGTTTTTTCAGTATTTACCAGGTAAATTTTTAGCATTTACATAGTTATTTATCACCAAATGTAAGTTATTTTGAGCATTATCTTAAAAATGGACAATTTCAAGATAAACTTCTGATTTTGGTCACAAACTGTTTAAGAAACAGTGAAACTCAAAGCCAGAGGCCAACAAAACCTCTCTTTATTATAGCAATACACTTACCCGTGTAAACTTAGAACACATCTCCTCTGCATCTTTCACCATATTTGCTCGCAGCATGTATTTAGCACACTTAGAATTGATAAATCTGTCTGCAGTATCCAAAGATTGTGCTTCATCCATCCATTTTGCAGCTTCCTTCAGGTTACCTACATGCTGTTAGGGAGAAAGTAGTTAAGGAGAAATCAAATCAACTTTCAGTATAAACTTGATTTTGACCAACTCTTAAAATCTATAATTACAGGTATTTCTCCCTCAGAAATAAAAAAAACTGTTATTGTTTGGCTCCCCTCACCCTTCACACTGTATTTTTTTAGAACAATTTGCTTTAAGTTGTGACTTGCTTCAAAAAAATAAACAGAATAAAAGGGTTTTGATTTTCTTACTGACAGAACAGCGCACAAAAAGAAAAATGCATGAAAATCAACACCCATTAATATTAAAAACTGCAATACTAGCCACGCATTCACAACAGTTTCACGGGGCTTTTTGTTTTTGACCTATGTTCTCCACACGTACAAATTCACTCTTTACCTTGTAAATTTTTGCTTTTAAATAGAACAGTTCTATTAATGTTGGAGTGCTTGCAATTGCAGCATTGATGTAATCCAAGGCCAAAGAACATTGGCCAAGTTTGTCAAAGTGCTGTGCCAGGAAATACCGAACCCAAAGTAGCGTCGTTGGGGGCTCTCTCTCTCCATTTTCTGGAACAAAACAGAAAGAGCTACGGTAACCGGTAAGACTGAACACTGCACTTGAAAAATAAACACAAAAAACAAAGCACAAAAGACTCATCAAGTATTTTCTATAATCCTTTCATTTACTAAAAGTTACTACAACTATTTTCTTGCAAATAAAAGTTTGGCAGTTCTTCATAACTGCCATAAATAGTATTAGTAATTACACCATAATTGACACAAATCCATAGAAACTTACCACATGGACCAAAAAGGTCACACGTTTTCAAAGAGGCTTCATAACCAGTAACAAGTTCTTGGATTGTAGAAACCTGCATACAAAAACATCAACTTAAATTTTGTTTAACTGTTGTGGATAAATAAATTAACAACCTGAAAATTACTTGGGCAAAATTTGAGAAGCTGTACTAAAATAATTAATTGGAAAAATATTGTAGGTATCATCACATGGCTTACTTCACCTTTCCAAGGCTACCTTTGATCATCGGTTATAACTGGTGATACTACAGGATGCAGGTGTAATCTTCAGCAGCTTACAGCGGAAAGTAATCAAGTATATTTGATTACTATCCTTCACAACTTATATTTTTGATTAATTTTTTTTAATTAAGGTATTAGTTTTCAAGTATCCAAATTGAGACAACTGAAACAAGTTGCTTTGGGAAAGACTGGGCATGATGAAGACAATGAAGATAGAGGAGACTTTTTCTGTTTTCTACTACTAAATAATTTATTTACTTATTTTGTTGTTAAGAAGGCATTGCTGACTAGAACACAGAGTACATCCTTTTATATACAATCTATACATTGATTAAGGCTAACACTTTCTGAATTCATGACTTGTCAACTGTATCATTGCCCCCTCCATGGGTGAAGACTCAAAATTCATTCGTACAGTTCTGGGCTTACGCTACTGAAGTTTGACATTTACAATACATACAAATGTTAGTACATGTGCTTTTCATGACAATGAACTATTTCAATATCAGGTTCATGTCTTGCAAGTGTCATAAAGTATTTCTCAAAGCATTTTATGAAACTTTCAACCTGTTTTTGTAGTTACATTGTAAACGTGCCTGCCATATCTAACAAAGAATCAGCCTCTTATGAAAACAGAAATAGTACTAGAGAGAAATATGACCCATGTATATATACCCAAAATGCTAAATGGACCTGAAAGATGAGATCGTCTGACTGTAAGCATAACAGAATAATAGCTATGTTAGCCAATCAGGTAAAATCTGTAGATTATAAAAACCTCCTCCAGGCCACATCCACCTGCTCCACTGGGGGCTCCTCCACGGGCTGCAGCGTGGAGATCTGCTCCATGTGGGACCCATGGGCTGCAGGGGGACAGCCTGCTCCACCAGGGGCCTCTCCACAGGCCCCAGGGGAACTGCTGCTGTGTGCCTGGAGCACCTCCTGCCCCACTGACCTCGGGGGCTGCAGGGCTGCTTCTCACTCCTCTCTCCCCCAGCTGCTGTTGCACAGCAGTTTTTTTCCCCCCCTTTCTTCAATCTGCTCTCCCAGAGGCCCAACCAACATTGCTCCCTGGCTCAGCTCTGGCCAGCGGTGGGTGAGCTGGCTGGAGCTGGCTCTGATCTGACGTGGGGCAGCTGCTGGGCCCTGCTCACAGAGGCCACCCCTGCAGCCCCTAGCTACCAAAACCTTGCCACGTAAACCCAATACAGTTCTAGAAAAACAAAAGTTTTCAATTTGAAGGGTACTACTAAGTCAGTGCAATTGGTAAGAAATGGCAAGCGTTTCAAAGAGCAGAGAAGGTGACACACTCAAGTCACATGCAGTCAGTGTAAATGCCTCAAAAATGTAATAAAATGTATAAACAGATATGCACATTTTGAAAAGCTCTGGGCAAATCTCATGAGAAAATTTCTAGTAGCAAAAATTTCATCAAATGTCAAAACATTACTGGACTTCAAATAATTACAAAATGATAAAGGAATGCTAGGAAGTCACAAATGAACAAAGGCAAATAAATGCATTAAATCGTTCTCTGGTCTCAGACATCTATTTGCTTAAAGAAACCTTCAGCACCCTCAGAAAATCTTTGAAGATTGCTTTCTCTAAAATGAATTTAAATGCTGAAGCAAGCATCTGATTCAGGTAGCAGGCTGGCAGTGTACGTGCAACAGAAAGTGTTATTTCCCTGATATTTTTCACTACAACTTCAAAGTTTTCCCAGACTTAGGCTCATTTGGCTGTTAATAAACTCAAACTCCTCTTAGATCAGCCAGCTTTGCTAGATTGCAGGTGAACTGTGCGTAAAGGGAGAAGATCCCTTTTCCATAAAAGAGAACCCAGACTGCCGAGCTCTAAGCATCAAGTTTTCCACTACTGCAAGGACACTGGGAGTACAGCTTCACAACTGCACAAGGACCATTTTTCCCAACCAAAAAGAAGAGCACCACCACCTCCCAAGGCACACATGCCTGGGCTCTGTTTTGGGTCAGTGCCAGCAGCTTCGACTCAGAGTAGGGATGCCCACTTGCTAGCTCCATTATCAAGGGGAAACTGTCTGTGGGCAGGACCTAGGGCAGTGAGCGAGTGAGAAATCCTCTGGTAGCTAGCACAAAGGCCTCCAATCAGTTTTCAGCAAAAGTGAAACCAAACCCTCTAACCCTGAGGCGACTGACAACACCAACCTGCACCATGACTTAAAAGATGTTAAGTTCTTCCAAACTGAGAACTCTGCTAGGAGTTTTGGTTTCTACAGTCCAAGATAGTATGCTGGGATTGTCATTTGGAAAACTAGCTTGAACAATACATTTGGAAAATACTGCAAGCAGTCAGTAGAAGTAACAACTACAAAAATGCAAAACAGGTGATTAGAACATTGCAGATATTCTTGACAAGAACAGAAATTATCTTTGCTTTTCATGACCCACTCACAGAATCCTTTTCTTCCTTTTTTATGCTTATGCTGTTTTACTTCAGTCTCTCGCTAGCAATTTAGGGTAACAATTTCTCGTTCATGTGCCACTTCGTGAAACAAATTGTCTAGAAATATGAACCACAATTTGTACGTCCATATTAACAGCAAATTAAGTAGTAAAACACGTCTCTTGGATTTACTATCAATTATCGTTATGCTAGAGCCACCATTGTCATCTTAAAGGCGTTAGTATTTCACTATTTCTAAGCAAAACATCATTCTTCATAAACATTATGCTAAAACTTCTAAAAAAAAAATCAAACCGAAGCATCTGAAGCTCATATTACACTGTAAGAGATGAAATCATCCTCTGTTCCAAATCCATCTCGTATCAGTACTTAAGAGTGGAAAGAAAGAACTAGAGGTGTGTGTGCTTCTCCTTCCTTGTCTACACAAACAAGCATGCATCTGAGATGCCCAACCCAGAAGTAGTACAAAAAAAACTCTGGTAGCAAGAAAAAGATTTGTAACATCCAGGAATCAGAACCATCTTGGTATTACTGAGCATTTTTCAAATAGTTAGCAGCCTGAAAGGTCAAACACTAACTGTATACCTGCACAAGCATCATAGTTCCAAAGCCACTTTCCTTCATTATAGATGCAGTTGTTACATAGTTCACAACTTAAGTCAACTGCAGGCCCTCCTGAGGAAGGGGATGGGTTGCTGCCAAACTTCTCTCCCCCTTAAAATATGGGATTAATTTCATAGAAAGTTCCCCAATACCGATAAGGCATTTCTGCGTTAGCAAAAATATGTCTACTGCAGGATGGCCTGCGAAAGAGGGAAAAGAGAAAGTAGACACGCATTGAATGCCCAGCTGTGGAATTGTTCATCATCCACAGAATGGTCTTCTATGCCTGAAATGAACTCGGCTGTTTGCAAAGACAGATGTTCTTAATTCTGGAACCTCACAATCTGGCTCACGTATCAACCAGTGGCATTGTCTTATGACTCAAAACCTCAACATGGGTGGTCTTCCCCACCGGGAAGGTTGCTTTTCTCAGCTGGTTTTGAAGATCTGCAGGGGGAGGACACTGCTTCAACCTGCAAAGGCAGTATTTCTGCATCCTGCATTTGCTTTTAAGGTGAGAGGATGCATACAAGAAAGAAAGAGCACGTGTTCACGTTCTATTAAAGACAGACTGTTATCTGTCCTGGAAACTTGGAATTGAACAACCTTGCATCTTAATACAAACGGTCTCCACAACATTTTCTATTACCTGAAGAAAACTTGTTTCTTGCAGGTAACATGGTGACAATAGTGGTCCTGCAAGTAACAGAAACTGATCCTGAACCTCCACAGGACTTGGCAATCAACAGAGCAAACTTCTCTTGAATCAGATAGCTACTTATTCAACAAAACAACTCCTACAGATGTCAAAACTCGATCTTAATAGCAGAAGTATGCCTCAAAGGTGAGTAAAGAAAATCCCTTGTTTTCACCTCTAAGTACAGGTGAATTTTCAAGGGGTTTCCCATTACCAGCACTAGTAGCACTTTAAAAGTTTTCTGAGTAAGAATAGTATTTCCTATTCAGGAGGATAGAGCATGGTTGAGTTTGTCACACCACTTTTTCAGCAGAGATGAAGAGGTGTCCACTAGACTTGGTATGAATCCTGGTATCTACCTGAGAAACTGAAAAATAGTAGCACTCTTTAAAAGCATCTAGAAACCATTTGCAACTTGTTTAACCACTGAGTACCCGAGGGAAACTACTATAGTGCAAGAATTCAAAACAGACCTCACCACCTAGAAAAGATGGGATACCTAAAGACCAAATAGCAAATTCTCCTTACAACCATAGCCCTGGCAAGGCATTTTCCATGGCCCAGAGGAAAACCATGTTGACATCAATAGATAAAGAACATGTGGCCAAATTATTAGCATCATCTTCCACAAGAAAGAAACAAGTATCCAGTATGTACCCTGAAACCAATACTCTAAATTCCTTGTGGGAAATGGAGAAACAATAAAAACAGTCTGTAGGAGTACTATATCAAAGCTTGTAGTCTTCACTACAGCAAGATGTTATCTAAGGGACAGACACGAAAGCATTCACAATATGCCAGCAGACCCTGAAAAATATTTCAGAACTTAGTACCAAAGACCTTAAGACAGAAGAGCAGAAACCAGTTACTGGCCCATGTTTCTGGAGAATGCTTTTGACGACGACACTTTGAACAGGCCTTGTGGTAGCCCACAAATAAAACCAGTACTAAACCACCCCTTTCTTGAGCTATCTCCATTGTCAGTCCATCTTTGAGATGGTGGTAATTATTTACACATGCACACAAAACTAAGAGCTGAAAGCTGGGGAGCTGAACAAAACAGTGATGGGGAACACTATAAAGACTGGTTTCTATCTTTTGAGATGCTATGCTATCCATAGCATTCTAAACAGAACCTTTGTCAGAAAGAGCTCTGAAGGCTCCTGGGTCCAGAGACAGTAAGGGCTCTGCCCAGGAGTTAAGTTTGCAACGTGGAGTCCCATCTCTACAAATGCAGAGACTTAGATCTGAACATTCAGGCCCCCAAAACTTTTAAGAATAGAAATATTTCAAGGTAACAGAGGCACCCCTCTGATGATCTAATGTACCTAGCACAGCCCTGTTGCGTGAGCAATGTATTTCAATCCAAGGGACTCTGAACATAGCTTTCTGGATGGACACACTGAGGAAGTTTCAAATAAAGAAGCTACCAACCAACTCTAAAAGGAAAAAAAGCTCACAAATTCAATTAACCAGACCAGGAAGAAAAAAAAAAAGCCAGCTACACACCAGAGAAAGGGTTTTACTGAAGGCTAACAAAGACAAGAAGAATCTTCATCCATAGCCAAGAAGTGACTGGCATGAACTGAGATGTGCTTTTCATTGAGGCAGTGAAGAACAGAGCATGCCAGACACGAGCCAGCTGGCACACTTGCACTGTACAAAAGGTCTGAGTTCAGGCTCTTCCGGCATATCCACACAGGAAGGTGTATTTAGGTAGCCACCTGAATAAGAAATTCCATTTCCTACGGCTTTATACTTTACATTTAACTAAAAGAGTATCAAGGATGGCAACATTTATAAGCTCATAGTTTACAGAACCAAAAAACCTCCTCAGTACAGCTCACACTGGTTGGTTTTATTTCTTTAAAAGATTATAAAAAATTTCGACACCCCAGGTTTATCATTCTAAACAGAAAGGCACAGAGTATGCAAACAAACAAGGATTTCCAATTTTTATCAAGGTGCCTATACACTAACTTACAACAAACTTCTTTACACTCTCACTTGGAAAGTTTCTGTTCCACACCTTATTATAAGACTGATTCTACCCTACCAAATGAGGCATGAACCACAGAGTAAGTCCATAAGCAGAGGGTATTTAAAGAAATTACTCCAATTATAAAAGGCTTTTCAGCCTCTCACGTGTAGGACCTCCATACGTTACATTTTAGTGCATGATTAACATTTGAAGGCAATAAGAATCACAAATTAAAAATTATTTCACCACTTCATGCCATGAAAGTAAAAACCAGGAAAATCAGTCAACACAAATCTATCGCACTATTTACCGCAAATCTCTTTAAATTCTGTATTTATCTTCGACCTATACTAATTCAAAGTTTGTTTCTGTAAACAGCTTTACTGTTTTGTATAAAACCCAACGAAAACATTGCTTTTAAACTAACAGCAGTTTAAATGTAAATGTATCTTGATTGTGTAAACTGAATCAGCCAAGCCATCAATACTCCCTTCTGCTTCCCTAGGGAAAGCATTGTTAAAAAAGTGTATGTTCATGCACACAGAGGACAGGAAAAAAATATCTGTAACTGGCACTAAAACATGCATCTACAAGGGAAGTTCCACACTTATTTTAAGTCAACTTAAGTGTTAACGGACAAGGAAAAAAAAAGTTTTCATTCAGATCTGCTTCTTAATTTTCCTTGACATCAGCTACACAAAACCTTGCACGCTGCTTTAAATGGAAACTTACCTACTCTCCAGCCATCATCACGTAAACTGTGCATACACCTTTCCAGTCAGCTTGCAAATGGACATCGTGACCCAGCTTCTATAAAAATTCATTGTTTACCTTTCTAGAAAGTGAATCCCAAAGTGTCATGTTTAGTCACTAACTTAAGCATTTCTCACTGTGGGGTGGATAAGCAGACACCATATTCGGGTATTTCACCAGTTTATTAGGACTAGCCAGCCACACAGCATTAACTCTGCAGTACTCCTTTTAAAGCAACAAAGACAACAAAGCAAGCAAAGTCAAAACAAAACAGAAGAAACAACACACCCTGAAGCCCTGGAAAATTAAATGTTCCTTGTTCCCTATCCATGTAAGAAATCAGTTACTTATTTTGTAAGTGGTAGAGAAGCAGTCTTCCATATTTGTTTAGAGCTCATCTACACTGTAAGAAAGTTTACGAACTTTTTTGATATTTTCATGGAAAAAAATATATATAGAGAGAAGAGCTTTATTAGCTTTTAGATTTTTCTTAGTTCCTTACAACCAAAATTCTCCATTAATAACTTATGATCACCTCCAAATATAAAACATACCCAGTAGTGTCAGATACATCGAGAATTTCAAGTTTGCTGAAAATAAAGCATAGTGAGAGCTCCTATTTGCCCCAGATTAGGGTTGGAGCTGTGCCTTATAATGGGTATCATGGCTGGGACACTGCATGACATGTTCCTAAGCAGCTAGAAGTGCAGTATGTTCAAGAATAACGTTTGCACACATGGCTTGATACCCTCAAATCCTATTCTGCACAACTTCTGAAAAAACTGTTAGCTTGTTGCATAAGCAAAGACTTCTCTTGCTGTCCACTGCAGCTAGCGCTGATATCAGCTAGTCCTGAAACAAAAAAACAAAACCAAGAAAACACGAGCTATTTTTTTCTAGTATCAATACCACCATTGTAAATACAGTTGATTTGAAGAAAGTTACAGAAGAAAGTTTCCTCCACTGACAATTACAAACTAGAGCTCATTTAGATAAAAGTGTAACTTGTAACATGGTGGTCCACGTGCGTTTTGCACACCTGCTCTGCTGAAACAGCATTATTTCTTTTATAGGGCATGCCACTTACAAGCAAAATAAATTGGAAGATTTATAGTATAATTAATACTCCATAAACATTGCAATTGCTTTGCAATTTTGACTGAATCACGCAACATTTCTAGTCATCTAAGAGCATTAACCAGCTTTTTTTTTTTTTTTATCTAGTCTTGAAGGCCTGCACTGGAAACACTACACCATATGCAACAGGTTTTGCACTTAAGAGTTAGCCCTGCAGGAGAGAACTCTAAGCTACAGGAAAGCTGCTCGGTACACCAGCTTTGTAGAGAGCACACTACTCAAGCAGAATGGCAAACAAGTCAGAGGAAGAACACTACTCATGGAAGAATTTACTGCTGCTTTGCAAAGGTCTAGCATCTGTATGTTTACACATTGCAAATACAACTGCACAAGCTCCTTTGGAGCTGTGGAACAACTGCTAGAAGTACAAGATCAGTCAGTCTCACATTAAAGAAAAATGCAGTGATATGACTATGAATACAACAGTGAGCCATAAATTTTAAGTGCTTAAAATGTAAGAAAGTAAATATTAAATTATAGAATGGTTTGGGTTGGAAGGGACCTTAAAGACCACCCAGTTCCAACCCCCTGCCACGGGCAGGGACACCTCCCACCAGAGCAGGTTGCCCAAAGCCCCATCCAGCCTGGCCTTGAACACCTCCAGGGATGGGGCATCCACAGCTTCTCTGGGCAGCTTGTGCCAGGGCCTCACCACCCTCTGAGGGAAGAATTTCCTCCTAACATTTAATCTAAATCTCTCCTCTTTTAGCTTAAAACCATCCCCCCCTTGTCACATCCCTACACTCCCTGACAAAGATTCCCTCCCCAGCTTTCCTGTAGGAAACCAGATCTAACCACAGATCTAGATATTATCAGTATACTAAACAGTTTTATCTTGCCTCGAAAACCGAAGGCAACTTCAAAGAAAACGTAGATTGGCAATAGCTTCAACAAATATACTGCCTATACTAAATCTACAGAACACTTCAAAGTATGAACATAAGTTTTTAGCTGTACTATCTTGAACATTAATTTGACTGATTTTGGTATCAGCTCTCTGCACAGGCTATCATTTTTCTCAAATTGAAAGCAACCACATTTAGCAATTGATAAAGCTGTCAGTAAGTTACACAATATAGAAAACTTCAGTGCAGGAACCCAGAGCTCAGCAGGACAGTAATACCACAGTCAGAACAGGATTACTATCCCAAGAAAGATTCCTCCACAGTGGTCGAGCTGTAAAACGTACAACACACATACAGACTCACAAAATTAAAACAGAAACTCAGGGACTGCACAAAAGGCTATTAAAATATTGATTCTTGAGGGTTTTTTCTGATTCGATGCTTCCGAACACTGATCTTTCATTGCATTTTCCCTGGTTATGCAGGGAGGTTGGAACTAGACCTTTGAGGTCCCTTCCAACCCAAACCACTGTATGATTCTATGATTTATTCTATCATTTTCCAAAGCTACACAACTGTAACATGCCAGTCCAATACTGAAATCTACATGTAATTTAGAGAGGCCTGTCCATTCATCGGCTACTTCCAAGTACTAAACAGAGTTCCTAAAAACCCACATTACTCAAATGTATTAGACATGCTTCATCTAGGAATTAGTCCAAAAGGAAAAGTATACTATAAACAGAATATTATTTTTCCCCAGACATACAGTTACAGATGTGAAAGAAACTTATCAAACAGACTCATACAGTTATACAATCATAAACTGGAAAGCTTTGCACTTCACATGGAAGACTGAGGAGCTGAAGTTTAACCATCTTTTTAATTTACTCCACCTCACTCCAAATTAATCTACACTTAAGAACAAACCACAAATATCTAGTAAGTTAAAACGACTGCCATATTTTCTTGATATAATGAGAGCAGTAAGGAATAAAAACCAACACCATAAGCCAGAGATGACTGGCTGGCTCAGAGTTATTGCCCTAACAGTAGCTACTTGTCTGAATTACACCAGAGGCAACAGGTTGTAAGGTATCAAGGAGCTGATCTAAAGTGACAGAAATACAGCTATCAAGTACCATGATGTATTTAGTTGCGCATTCCTCCTGAAAAGCATTTGCCTCATTTAATGTACACCAGGGAGTGAATAATATCCCACCAGGTGGGATAATGTTGTATGAAGGTACTGGCATGCACAAAACAGGTATTTATGTGCATTTTCATATTGCCTAGAACCAGATTTTCTAATGTGCCGAGCATTTCACATCAATTGAGATCAATGAACGCTTCTGTAGATAAACGTCTCTGGAACCTTACCTCCTGGATCCATGCCCGCAAAAGTTAGCCCTGACATTTTACTGTTTTAGATGTGCAAAATGGGAATAATACTTCCCCTCTTTATTGCGCTGTGTGAAGATTAACAACTTGGGAGATGTGAGATAAGCTACAACATGTGAGAAAACTGCCAGAAGATCTGGACGATACCACAGTATATGAAAACAGTCAGAAAATTAGTTTTCTTAGGTCCATGTAGCACTTGACTTCCTAATTTTACTAATATTCTTTGAATTATAGTGATAAAACTGTTTAGATAATGGAATTTAACAAACAACAGCATTACAAGTTTGCACTGAAAATTTTAAGACACTCAGAAATATAACCTTAGAACAAACCAGTGCTTTAAAATGTCAATATAGTCAGTGCACAACTCAATTCATCAGCAACTGCTTTTTGAAAGCTTTTGGACAAGTTTGGGGACTCAATAAACAAAAGAGCAAACAATTTCATAAGAGCAGAGCACCAGCAGCAGCAACTGTGAGCAAAGATGTTGTGTGTACTTCTTGTGGACCTTTAAGTAGGTATTTGGGGCAGTTATTCACAATGTAGATCACTCTAAAAGAAACTCAGTGATAGAGTAGTTGATATATCTATCAGCTGCTACACTTGTCAATTCTTAGATAAGGTATCAACTCTGGGACCCAAATTATCAAACACCAGCACATTTGGCACTACACTCATGCTTGCTACTGAGTGGAAGTATTCTATCCTAGCAGTACCTGAAGCAGGTTATTTTTCTCCTTCCTCCACTTACTCTAACATGTTCTTATTTAACATATACTTATATAGCAGAAACACTGTCTTTTGCTATGAACGTATCAGATGTTAACCAGATCCTGAGCAAGTCCAGTTACCAGATTTCCTCTCCTAGAGTTTTAACTCAGAGACGCTAATTTCTCTTAACTAAACTGACAGAGTCAGCATACATAAAAGACTGTATCCCATGGCTGATCTTGCAGAGTTGTTAGTACCACTTTGAATCTCTCTACATTTTAAGATGAAACAATTTTCACTTCGTTAAATAAACCACCATTAAATCACGGAGGGCATCTAACTTTGAAAACGGTTTTAATTTGCTTTAAATTCCTGTAGCTTTTTATATCAAGGAGGGAAAATGCCATCTGTCTTGCAAGGGTTGTAAAGAAAGGTCTTCACTGGAGACAGCCTACCTTCCTTTGTAGAGTGTCTTACACTTATTTTTTGAGACTGTTGTTTCTGATGTTTCTTCCAGAGAAGCATTTTCTCTCATCCAGTATTTCCTCACAGTCTCCATGTTTAAAGTTACCCAGAAAAAGGGCACATGTGCACTAATGTCGACCTTCAATGGAATCAACGCACCTGCAACACAATCGATGCAAACCTTGATGTTGACTAATTGAAGATCTTCACTCTTTGGACTTTTATCTCATGGATATAGAAATCAACATGTATGGGGAACCAAAGAGTATTTCTGAATATTGCTCCAGTACAAAGAGAATGATTGTTGTGGGGACAGTGGGTGTTAGCATTTCAAAATCTCTTGTGAGGAATAGTAACAAATAAGGCTGTTCAGTTATTTGTGATCCGTCCAGACAGCAATTTACAGAATGTGAAAGTTGCTACATCCCAGGATTTGCACATACATAGGGTTATTAGTTTCCAGCAGAACCATTCTGTCAAAAGCCACAGCTACATTCACCATGAACAGTAACCTTCTACGAACAGCAGAACTCGTAATTATGCAGTAGCACTCCTAAACACAAATTTTTGCTTCTCAAGCGTGCCAATGAGAAACCAGAGCTTTTTCCTTGACAGAACACACATGCTGTGCCGACTGTACATGTTTTACTCAGGTACTCAGATATCAACATTATACGTGTACTTGAAGTAGCCAAATATATTTGTCGTTTAAAACCCAAAAGCCTGATAGAAGAAAGTTGAATAAGATTCCACACTACATAAAAGGCTTATGAGATTAGAGACCTAATGTTTTAGAAAACTTGAAAATTGGCCACTGTGCTGATAATTTCTTTTTAATAAACTGCAGAAACTAAAGCAACAGACAAAAAGAAAAAAAATAAAACTGCTTTTAGCATAAAACAAAGAGCCTAGTAATTTGACATTAAACGTGCTATACCAGAGAAAAGGACAAGACATCTATATCAAATGATTTTGTATATACACTTACTATTGTATTGAAACATTTTCCTAGTAAATGCTCTGTGCATATAAAGCATTCACTTCAAAACGTCTCACTCACATAGCAGTGCTTTAAATGGTTATTCTAAAAGGCTCCATAAATCATGGAAATGAAACTTGATGCCATTTTAGAAACATGAGCCATAGGTAAAAATTCCATGATGCTCATGTTTAAAGCCATGTTTTGTTTATACATTTCAAAGTTGCAGTGGAAAACGGAATACCTTGTTAGAGGAAAAAAACAAAACCACAAGTTTCATTATGGAGGATGAAGCTACTTTTTCATTACAGCCTTCTGTCTGCCATGCTTAAAACTGACTTTTTTTTTTAGTTATTCACCTACAATTTCTCTTCACTTTTAACCATGGACTAAATATTAAAGACAAATTCACTTGGAAATGCAAATTACCTCTACAACATATTTATGAATTGATGATGCAGAAATTTAGCATTTTGTGGCAACCTCCAAGAAAACCAAGTGAATAGGCAATCTCCAAAAGCACATCTTTGCAATGATATTCTTCTGAAGTAGAAGTATTTTTTCTAATAATAACTACAGTTCTTCAAAATACGCTAACAACACTGGCCCCACTTTACAGAAGCGCCTCCCTCATAATATGTAAATTTTATTTAAGTGCGTAGTAGGATGTTTCAAATGGGGATAGCTAATGTTTATTTTCACATCTTCAATCCAACCATCTATTAGAGACTGCCACTGCAGAACCAATTCTGTTGCACAGATGCTTATAGCTGAATAGAACAACGCATTAACAAAACCAAAAATGAGTGCAAATTGAAAGCTGTTGCTGGTACTTAAAACATCTGAGCTGTTCCTTCAGCAAAAGTAGCAACGGAAGGACAAGGGTAGTATGGACAACTCTGTCCGTGAGTCCAGGCCCTTACACAATGCATTTTGAACTGCTTGATGTACTCATGAATCAAATCCCTCAGTAGCATCATCTGCTAGAGTCATACCAATTCTGCGCTTGTAATTTTCACCATCAGCATACAGAGTATACAGAGACTGTGATCTTTTGTTGTAGATTTGATATAAATTAGAGCTCCAAAATTAAGATGTCAGACCATGGGATTCGTGTTACCACCTCTGAAACAACAGGCTGTTTTAGAATAAATTGCTATTTTCTTTTTAAGTGTACGCCTTTGCATACTGTATTGTAAAATATTACATATTCTAAGTGTATGTGTATTCTAAGTGTACTAATTTCCGTAACACAGCGCCTCCTTTAACTGCTGAAAGCCTAGCATATTGGGATTGTCAAGCATTAAAGAAAGTTGCTCCACTGAGCACCTCAACAGTTGTTGTGCATTAACACATGAAGCCAATAGTAGCACAGCATACACTGATCCCACCATAGAATTGTGACAATCATCCCTGCTGTATAACATTATAAACAACAGGTCTGCCAGACCAAATTGTATCCATCTGCACGCAATTCAAGGTGAGCATGAGCTATCTGACCCGCAAAATAAACCCAGACAGTTCTGGCTTTGCTAGAATTTTATTGACATCTCTCCTCCCACTTTTCCTTCACCAACACAATGAGGGCAAATTCAGTATCAGTGAACATCGACATCAACAGCTCGGCTAAGTGACTACTGATTTTTAAGAAGCACAATAAAATCTTGATATAGCTCTCTCTTTACTAGAAAGAACAAGCAGATCATCACTGACAAAACACCAAATGCACAACTGTTACATTATCTGTTAGAATTGGCACTTTGGAACACCACAAAAATAAAGAAGGTTGCCATATACTCCACTTTGAGGGCTCCAAAATCCAGCCTGATGGGTAGAGGACTGTATGTAAACAATGATTAGATCCCTCTCTATCTACAGACAGCATCCTCAGCCTAACCCCATTACACTCTTGAATAAACAACCTGCTCTTTTGGAAAGTGTCTACCCTGAAGCAGCAATTACAGATGCTCAACTTGAAGTGGTGAACCATGATGTCCTCACATTTAACCTAATACGAATGCAAATCTGCAGCTATTCACCTCTGTTTGAGGTGCATCCATTTCTACAAAGCAGGTTCTGGGGCAAGTACCTATCTTTCCCTTTGTGAACGGTCTGAGAAGGGAGAAGCAAGAAATTATAGGAACTGACTGGGGGCTTTGCTAGCAAAAAGACAAAACCATGAAAATCCCAAACCACAGTACCTTGATTAGTTACCTCAATGCTCCTGTCTATATGTGCTCGAGACATGCCCATTTCTACTGTACCCTTTTGTATTGTTTAATATAGGATCTTAGTGTTACCAGACTTGTGCAAAATGCACTCATCCCAGTACTAAAACACTGTTTACAGACCAGCTCGCTGGCCAGCAAGTCAATGGCTATGAGCCTTAACTTGAAGGTGCGACTGGGTAAGAAAGTACCGCCACAGAACCATTAAGGCTAGAAGGGATCTCTGCAGCCTGCTGAGTCCAAGCCCTCCCTTTACAGAAGCAGATCAGCTGAAGCAGGTTGCTCAGGGCCACGTCCGGTCATGTTCTGACCGTCTCCAAGGATGAGGAAGGTATCTGCCACCTCTCTCAACCTGTTCCCACCTTTGACAAGTGCCACATACTGGTGAGCCCAGAACTAGAGCCAGCACCCCAGATGTGTCCCAACAGGTGGCCAAGGAGAGAAGATGGCCTCCCTTCACCTCCCGGTGGGACTTTT
Organism: Cygnus atratus; assembly: GCF_013377495.2. Lineage (NCBI taxonomy): Eukaryota > Metazoa > Chordata > Aves > Anseriformes > Anatidae > Cygnus > Cygnus atratus. Next base: position 176,622,143 of record NC_066362.1, on the reverse strand, counting down.
CCTCAGATAGCCCAACGTGCTACCTAAGGCCTTCTTTGGCTTTCTTTGTCACAAGGGCATACTGATGGCTCATGCTCCTTTTGCTGTCTATCAGAAACCCCAACAGCTGCTTTCCAGCTGGTCAGCCCCTGGCCCATATTGGCACATGGAGTTATTTCTCCTCAGGTACAGGACCTGGCGTTTCCCTTTGTTCAACTTCACAAGATTCCCTTCTGCACATTTCTCCAGCCCTCTGAATGAATGGCAGCACAAACCTCTAGAACATCAGCCACTTCTTCCAGGTATCTAGACGGCTGTTCCAGTGATCCTATGTGGAAACCCTTTCAAGTGGAGCTGAACAATTCTGTATACACTGACCGAAAATCAAATGCCTGAATCCAGAACATAATTTCATTCCTTGACTGTTAAAACTGCATAGAATTTGGAAGACAAAGACCAACCACAAACTGGAAGTTTTAAAAGCGTGAACATTCACAACCACACTTGCCTAAAAACAATTCACCAGTGTGGGCAGGTGGGAAGGGACAAGGAAAGAGCTGTGAAAAACAATGTCACTTATTTTTATTGCATGACAAGCATACGAGAACTATACTTTGATTTAATCAAATACTTAGAAAAATATTACCTGAATACAGGAATGCAATATATCTTTTACTATAACCTGTGCAAAGATAATTTGTTTTTTGTGTGTGTGTGGGGGGGTTGTTTGTTTGTTTTTGTATTCCTGGAAACGTTAAAGTTGCAAAAATAGTAACATTTAACTCTGCGCCTCCAGGATCTTTTGTTTAGATGAAGCTTGTTGATCCCCAGTCAGACTGTAGCATTTCCAACAACAGTTCAAACAAGAAATTAAATTATATATCTGAATGAGGACAAAACTATGCAGCATTACCCTACCTAAGTTGAACATAGACATAAGCACTGCATCCTTATCAGTCTTCCTGAAAAGACAACTGAATAGCAAAACCAAAAAAAAAATCCATATATTTCTTATTGCCACCCTGTGATAGCGGAACATTTTTAAAGTATTTGCATTTATTGACTCAAGTGCATTAGAAAGCATTTCATTCATCTCCACAGAGAGATTAAGTCAACATCAGACAGTCAGTGAGAAGCCAGGAACTACATGAAAAGAAAAGCCCAAACTATTTTGTTTAGTTAGACTGAAATTTGACTGCATCTCCAATTTCCACCACAGCAAAGAACTTAAAGCTAAATCCCCACCATTGTCACAGTCTGCTCAAAAAGAGAACAAAACCTTGTAATACGATAATACAAAAAAACCTCAGTGTCAGCAAGCTGAGAAAGCTACAACTGGAGAAAAAGGAAAACTTAAAATTATTAGTTAGCTTTGCCAATTTCATCCAATCACACAGTACTATTATATACTGTCCACTGAAAGCTATAAAGTTACCTCTATAGATCTTCTGTAACTGATCTTTGGACAATTTACAAGTGTAAGTATGAAAATTAATGTTTCTAAATCTTAGTATGCAAATCAAAGGATCTTGATTTAGACACGTAAAGCATGATCCTAAAATACTCTTAAGCCATGTACACACTTACCCTATTGATTTTTATTTTTTTTAATTGAGTTATATGGTCAAGATTCCAGTGTCATCAAGAAGCAGCTTTCAAAGTCCCTAAGAATTGGGAAGGAAAAATCAAAGGAAGCAACTTGCCACCCCTTGAGATAAAAAATATCTCAGCCTAAGTTTTCTACATAGGTCTCATGTACTTCTCTTACACCAAATCTTTGAAATAGGGTGACCTATACCATTGCAATGACTATGACTATACAATTGGCAGTAACCTGAGCTGCCTCCTCACCTTCCTGGTCAGATGAGGTATAAATGGTAGTATGGTTATCTTAGCTGACATTAAGCATATACAGCTTTGTCAACTTAAACCAGTTCAAGTCTGAGTTGCTGTGATCCCTCCATCTTGATTCAACATCTCTGGCACGCTATTTGTGTGCTCACTTGTAGTATTCACAGTATTCCATGAAGCTAATGATAAGATCCAGAAAAATGATCCAGCTGAAGACTGATGGGAGGGATTTGATTGCAGATGGATTAACCCTAAAGCAGCTCAGCGAGCAGCTGTATGAGAGTTTGTGTTGAGGTAAAAGAAGAGAAATCATATGACAGCAGGGGAAGTCTAGCAAGCAGCTGTAAAATGATGTTTATTATTCAGATATGGTTGTTAACAACCATGAAGGTATACAAGGTACAATTATTTCAGAAGGAAAAGGCAGCTTGGCTATGCTTCTTCCATCTTTAACATCTTATAGTATTATATTTGTAATTTTTAATTTTAAGATGACTGGCAAATGAAGTCAAGAAGCCTGTACTGCACACGGAGACCAAGATTTTACTTAGCTGAAGCATGTGAACTGGGACACATTTTTGATGTGTGCCAAATTTGCTGCAAGTTTCTATGTTGGAATAAAGTGTCATGATGGCCCACCCCACCTAGATCCCTAAGAAAGAAAACAAAACAAAACCAAAAAAGATATACAATTTTTCCTTCTTTTAAAGAAATTGCTCTGTAAATAACTGAATGAATAAAGCCTAGCTTTCTACGCATTTTAATCTGCATCCTCCAGGCTGTCCTCCACATTACATCCCTTAAATTGTTACAGCTCAAAAAACTGCAGCATTTAGCACCTGTGCTTTGAGCTCTGCTGAATGCTGACCCAAGACCTAGTTCTTAACCTCATACTAACCACTCTTCCAACAGAGCGAGCATCCTCGAACTGGACACACTTCTAGTCTCTAGTGTTTGGTGAACTTGGTGAATAAATTACAAATTACTCTAGTGAATTTTATTACACATTTGTTGAGCAATTTACCTTTAGCTCTTTAATTACTTAGAGGATCTTTGATCGAGTCAGTGCTAACATACCAAAACATTGCTAGCTGATCAGAAAATCATCATAAAAGAACAGATAAACTTCAGTTCTCTAAATAGAATAAAAAACAAATTTTCCCCACCTTATTTCTGTGGTTCTTTCAACAACTGCCCCAAGTACAGCAAATCTGTCTCAGATCTCTATCACAACCATGTCGTCTCTATTGGAATCTAAAGCATATCTTCCAACCCGTAACATCACTATTTGGAGTCCAAGCTGGGTAAGTACTGAATAGTTTCTAAAACCCCCCTGATTAGGCTTCACGTTGAGACTGACAAATCCTAGAGATTTGCAGCTCAGTGTAGCTGAAGGTAGATTTCACCCCAAACTGAAGCTAATGTCTCACTCTAAACTACCAACCAGAGCTAGCAGAATATAGTGTTTTGAAATCAAAATATACCAGTAGTTTTTATGTAAAACTGGTGTGAAGTACCAGCTTAGAGCAATTAGATACCAAACAGTTTTCTCAACAGGTTAGCAAACATTTACTTTCCACATAATGACTTTTTTCCTCTACCCCCCTCCAAACAGAAGGGCACAGACATCAGTATTTTTCCTCTAGAACTGACTATACTTTACATTTTAGTCTCCTCACACAGGTATAAAAGGTGTTCTTAACACCAAAATGTTAAGATACTTATTGAGAAATCTAATCCTCATCTTGGTTGAGCAAATGAAGTTACATTTTTCCCCATTATTCCTCTATATTCTTGCAGGCACTGAATTAAGTAATTTACATTTCCCTTTCTCACATATAGCATTATGGCACTTTATCCTAAGTATACACAAATAAAAAGCTTATATTAGTATAAAATACTGCTTATTTTACTTTTTTCCTGAAACCATGTTTTATGAAAGATCCTGGACATCCCTGGAGTGCTAGAAAAAAAAAAACAAAAAAAACTTTCTAGGCTTAAATACCAACTCTTTGAGAAAATCCTCCTATCCATACCATTTCAGAATGCAACTGCAGTTGACTACACTAAATTAAAACTGCTTCCAAAAGTCAGAAAGGGGAACTGATCATCCCCAATACTTCTAGAAAATGTATTCATTTCCTAGATATTTTCTAACAAGCACAACACGATCCAGACTACTATTCTTTTGGTTTTCAGTCAAAATATAATAGTAACTTATGTTAGAAGCTAGCATTAAGCACCAACTTAGAGAAGCCAGATACCAAGGTAAGTTTTCCTAAAAGGTGCAGCCTGCATTACTTGTCACACTTTTCTTTCCCCTAGTCCCTAAACTTCAGAACTGCTAAAACTGTCAGAGACAAAAATAAGTCAATTAGACAAAAAAGAGATTCCTATTGTGTCATGGTTACATGAACTAAGTGAAATGCAAACAGACCCCTTTCAGGGAAGAGAAGGAAGAGAAAGTAGAGAAAACTCTTTTGCAGAAGTCAGCACTGCACACAAATCCAAATATATTTGGCAACTGAGGCTTTTGATTTTGCTTATTAGTTAGCTTTTAGAATCAAGCTACTAGTTCTGAGAGGTACCGACTTGATACACTGAAGATGACTAGTAGCAAGGCGCCTTTCCTGATAAATCTGTCCCAAAACATCTTAGTAATCTTTTTACTCATCATGTCTAAAACACGTGCTAAAATATTCTTCCAAGCCAAATGAGTTGATTTGTATCTTTTACTTCTAGATTTTTATACTTCAAATATCAGAGAGAAAACTTTTGCAGCAATCTTTCTCCGTCTGTCTAGATATTCAGTGCTTTTTATTTAAAAAAATCTCGTTGCAGTTTCAGAAGTTTACATGGAAAAATATGCATTAGCAGTATGCACTGTAGGAAGACTTGTACTGTACATGGTATCAGAATTTATTAGAATTATGTCAACCAAGGAGAGACAGACAGTACAGATTACAATTCCCAAAAGTGTTTTGAAAAATTATTATTCACCCTGATCATCTCATGAATTTAAGTTCAATTAAAGGAATAGCCACTGCTGGTTGAAAAGCTGAATCATGTATTAGGGTTTTTCTTCCAGCTACAAAAGCTGCTCTTCACCAGTCATGAACTGATTAGAATACCAAGTGTTTGTATTGCTTGTAGTGAAAATGGAACATCTGAATAGACTGACCTTTATTTTCATATGCTGCACAGTTTATTAGCTTGCTTTAGTGTGAAGATTAGTATTTTGCTGTACGTTACGAGAGCTTGGGACAATGAACTAAAACTGAAAGTATTGTTATAGTATGATACAATTTTGCCAAAACCGAGAGAACTTGGAAGAGCAAAAATTCAACACTAAGATTATCCAGACACTGAAGCAGGAAACAAGCCTTCATGGCAAATACTAACGTGTTGATGCAATTCAGAAATAAATGTAAAATAGCCAGGTGTGTGATACTTTAAAATTATGACTTCTGGTGACATCATAAACCATAAGTTGAAAGAATCTTGACACACTTGCATTCAGAGTACACAAATACATTTGCTGGTTATCTCTGATTTTTCCAAAAAAATCAGTGCATCCTGCATCAATCAGATTTCAAGCATTTTGATGTCAACTGTCTACAGAAGTTTCATTTCACAGATTAATTATCATCAAATAGTGATACGCATATGAAAAAATAGCACACCAAAGAAAAACGTTCTACAACAGTTATTTGAAAGTTACAGTGAAGTCTATAAACAAACATTTAGGTAATCTTTTAAAAATTCAATACAGAAGATTTCATTCAAACCAAACAAGTACTAAATTTTACCTTTTCTGGATTGTAATATAAAGATTTCAAAGTGGTAAACAAGGGTGGGCAGCCTTTACTGAAGTTAACCCTCAGGAACTTATCCATTAGTTCTCTAAATTTTTCACCTAGAAACAAAAGTGTATTTGGTTATATGTCAGTGATTGCAAGTGTTATATAAATATAAGCACTAATTGGTGTACAATTCTGGATAGCAGAGTAACTGAAAAACTGCAGTTAAGGGTTTTCATCTTTCCTGTTATTTACGAATAAGTTGCAAATATGCCCTGGATTAAAAAAAGATCAGAAAATAAAATACTTGACTTGCTAGTGTTAGGAGACTGCTGTCTAGAAGACATGGTAACAGTCTTCAAACCTGCAAAAGCTTCTAAAGAAGGAAAGGATTATCTGGTGGCTACCCAGGAGTAGCAAGGGTTATTTAAACAAGCACTGGAGAAAATTATACTGGTAAGAGTAACCAAGCACCAGAACAGATTACCCTGGAGATTTTTTAAAAGCTCCATCACTGGAAGTTTTTATGATTTAGTTAGATAAATGCGTGTCAGGAATAGCATAGATAAAAGTTATCCATGCTTTGAGGAAGAAGGATGGATTAAATGAACCCTCTACCTCTCTTGTCGTCTTTTTTTAGTCTCCGTACAGCAACTTCTACTACCTGTGTACGAGGGGTCCACAAGTTGACTAGAAGCACATGCTTTATTACAGGTGAATTAATTAAAAATTGTTTTCTCACACTACAGGAAACTGCCGTCTGACAAAAAAATCTCAGTTTCTCAGTTTCTTCTGTTGCACTATTCTAATTTATATTCTGGATGGAACAATTGTAACTTAAAGCTTCAGCAATGAAGGTTCAATTTCCATTAAGTATGTGTTTCTTTACAGAAAGTGGAACAGCTTTGAAAAAGCCTTAAAAAACATACAAAACAATGAGGCACCCAGCTATGACAAAGCCAATCTCAGGGTCTGCTCTCTAACCAGTGCACAGAATAGACTTGGCCACATGAGCAGTGAATCTATAGCAACGTCAACAAATCTAAAACTGGACTGTCAGACTGTATTCCCTGATCAGTCTGAAAATTAACTATCATACTCAGCCTCCAAAAAGGTGGTTTCCAGGAGGATGAAGGACCTAGTCTGTATCAATTAAAGGGTTACTGAGATGGAATGCATGGCGCTGTCTAGAATAAAACTGTCTGTTTTATACAAGCCTGCAGTTCTGAGCACTCCACGCCAATTCTGGATGAACCAGTGCTGGCTGCAAGCAACTGGTCAGTGGCCACACAGGGACAGCAGCCTCATTTAACCAAAAATTATACCCTCTTGAAATTTGCAAATATAATTCTACAACAGTTTGTTCCTACATCTTAACATTCTCATCATTAACTTTAGCCAACGAGATTTCTCACCTGCTCAATTTATAAACACGAGTCATTTTGGGAAACCGAATGATTTTCCACAGGATGTCTTATTCATCCTGACTGATACAAGCTTACTGGATTAACAGAAACACAAGTTTTAAATCAGGGAAATTCTTATTTATGAAACCTGCAGAAGGTAACTTACTGGGAGATTTCACTTAACTGATTTAAAAATGAATTATTTTGCTTTCATTTAAAGTTTTGCTATCGCAGGAATAACTAATCCTTATTACCAAACGTATTTCTATTTAAATGAACATTGGCTGTAAGACTACACTGTCAGATGAGAAGATAACCCAGAGCAAAACATACAATGAAAAAAAAGTCAACAACCGAACACTATTGATAAAGATATGCAAAATCATTTTGCAGGGTACTTGTTTGCTATGTATTAGCATAAGCACTTTTACTTTATAACAGAAGAAAAACAATTACTTGTCACATAGCTTTTTAAACCTAGTTTAACAGCCTTAAAAATTTGTCACTGTATCATCAAAAAAATGGAAATATCTGGGATTAAGTAAGGCACAAATGTTAATTTCAAGGCTAAATTTCTTATGAAGTCGTTAGTCTTGTGATGGTACACAGAGGTGTATGTATGCACATTCAGACTCCTGAGCAACAACAACAGACAAGTGTACTAGTCATGCTCTGTAGTATTTAAAGGTATGCCATATGCAACGCTCAGCAAATGAACCAAACTAAAAGCTAACCTTAAGAAATTGAAAACATCAGCAGATACCATGGTTATTTGCAGCTGAATTTAGAAATATCATGTCAGCCAAAACCTAAGTTGTGTAGTTTATCATCCTCCCCAGATTTTTCTACTGGAGTTATAGCACTTAAACAGCTATATTCCAAGTGTACATTTTTAGGGCTTTTACTATTTTGTTTAGGTTCCTCTCTTATATTTTGGAAAAGCACAGTTTTCTGTTTTTAAAAAAAAATGTATATTCCCTCCATATCTGAGGATGTTTGTGCACTGTACTTCAGTACGACTTGTAAAAGGACAGAGTCACTGGAAAGAACTTAGCCATAAAATTAGAAATAAAACAACTCACGCTGCACACCTGCTTTTTGTTTCCATTCTTATTAAATTATCAGCACTAAATCCATAGATTTTGGCTATAACAATTCTAGATAAAAATGCTGCATATCAGTTTATAAACAGATTCACAAAAAAAATAGTGTTTTCTGACACATCACCAGTATACAAACTGTTAGGAAATTCATCGGCCCTATGCTATCCGATTATTATAAGCATCTTTTAGAAACGGTTTCAGTGGTTATAAATTAGAGTATAGGATAGCTATACATATATATGCATGTATACATGGACACATACCCCGGCTGCCTTCAGTGTACTATATTCCCTCCCTTGTAACTGATGACCTTTAAGCAGCATGATGACAAAAAATATGGACAATAATTTCCCCCCAAATCTGGACACCATTCTGCGGTGTAGTTTTATCAATGAAGACACCATTATACAGTTGGTACCACCATATTAGAGTGCATGAACTTGTCTATCAAATCCTCAAACATAAATAAATTTGTCTATTCCAGGAAAAATACATTTGTCTAATTTGTGTACATGTACAAATAGCTATTAAATGCACATTTAGCAGCCTGATAAAAAATTGAGAAAAAAACTATTATGGAACAGATATGCAACTTGTTACCTGAAACAAAGTTTAAAGGTAATCTTCTAGGTGAAACTGCTCTGGGATGCCTTTTACTAACTTCTTCATAAATCTGAAGCCTCTCTTCTAAAGTGCCTATTATCAGTAAATATAATAGATATGAGAAACAGATAAAAATCTATTCTTCTAAAGGTTTTTAAATGTTGAGAATTGTTAAATTTCTTATACAGTTTGGACTTGGAACAATTTTAACATTTCAAGCTATTTTTTTCCAATTCATCAAAAATATTGTGAAACAGTGTATCGAAAGCACTAAGATGTAAGTACCAATATTAATTACTGTAAAAGTGAACTGCTAAAAGAAAGTTATCTTTCAAGTTCAATCAAACAGCACTAGCATTTGTTTTCTTTCAATTGAATACTGTGCAGACCCATTCATACAGCAGTTTGACTCTGATAGCTTCAAATAACTGTTTTTGCTATGCATCTGTTTTAGACATACATAAATCAGAGAAATATATTTCTAAATTGTAGGTATACAAATGGCAAACTACACAAGTATGTCTTTATTTTAAGTCCTTTGGTGACAGCAAACTTAGGGCATAACGCTGCCAGTGGCACGAGAGTTGTTGATACCTTAACATTTAAATAGCTTTATTTTTGTTAAAGATTTTCTTCCCACTCCTCCCCTTTCCCCCATAATATGCTTTGGAGCTCCAATGTGGTTAGAATTTAAATAAAAGTAATCTGTTTTTTTGAAATGCCATTTTCACGTTAACTAGGATCGATTTTGCTCATGTACTTTCAAATTGATCAAGCAATTTAAATAAAACTGAATGAACAGATCAAGACTACGGCACAACATATATTCAATAAATATTTCTAGTTTCCTTTCTACGAAAAATAATTTATCTTGTCTCTGAGCTCTGATATTGGGGAAGGGGGGGGAAATGTTACCCAGTGGCTCCAAGAGATGTGCAGTTCTAATAGTTACACTAAAGTAATGTTTGAATTGGAACTAAAGCACATAAAAAGCCTAATTGAAGTCACAAGTTGGAGCTCCAGAACTTACCATGGGGGAGGAAATAGTCCTAAGAACACCTAAAAAATAAAGTAGCATTATTAGTTTTATAAATTAGTACAGTTTTATCTTCATAGAATTTTAATATGTCAAATAATCTACTGTATTGGTTCTTTGTTAAGAACTATACATTTATATGAACACATTCTATCAAGCAGAATAATCAAAATCTTGGATGATTTATTTTGAGATACTAATCATGATCTTGAACTCTACGGGTATACTAGGAAAAACATTCAAAGGGCAACGTTAGTCTCTGTATAAATGCAACAAATGGAATCATCTTAATTCCCCAATCACAAGGCATATTTCCAGACATATAACCCAAACTGCTAAACTTTCTAGAAGCTGGTTGAGAAATATAATGCAGATCTATATCTACAAATAACATCCTGGTGGGCTTATGATTTATGATGTCATCAGAATTACTCCAATAAAGCTTCCACTAATTAGTGAACTGTGAAATACAAGGAACGTATTCCAGTGTTCAAGTAGACGCTTAGTGAAGTTGCCATTGCAAAGCATTTAGTATAGTATACATGGTTGCAATATCATAGGGTTGTTTGTTGTTTTTTTGTTTTGTTTGGTTTGTTTTTTTTTTAATCCAATTTAGGTATTTTTCTGGAAAGATAGAACAGCAGTAACGTGAACTAGCATTGGAAAAAAACAAAGGTTCCATCACATTTATCAGCCTTTCTTCTAAAGAACAGTCAGCTTCTAAAAAAAGTTACATATCTTTAAGTGTACATCTGAATTAGACGTTCATTTCCCTACACGACCATGGAACAAGGTGCCGCCTAAACAAGTTTCAGAACGACAATTCTATTTTCTGGTGTATAATACTACTCTGATGATCAGGTTGATAGGAACAAATTGCAATTTGGCTTCCAAGTTCATGCATTGCAAGGAAAGGTTCTTCAAGCAAGCACACACACCAACAAATACCAGCTTTAGCTCCAAGAAGAAAAACATTTGCTGCTGATGTTTCATGCATACAAGTTTTTCAGTGGACAATGTAAAAATGGATAAACACAAGTATATCGCATTCAAGATTGGACAGTACATAATTTTATGCTAAATAAACTTTTTCATCTAAAACTGTAATATACCAAACAGTAATTTTAAGCATATCCTATATCATACTTATTTGCAATGCATATCTTAACTTACTAGGTTGTAGGGACTTTTCCAGGCCTTCATAATAATACCAGTTTTCTGCATTGCGCTCAATTAACTCTTTGTATACTTCACCAGCTTCTTTTAGTCTTCCCAACTTCAACAACATTTCTCCTAAAAACAATGCAATAGAGAACTATGAATTATATGAGAAAACACAACTTGGCAGTGAAGTTTACAAAATAGATACATAAAATCGGGTTCAGTCATACGTAGATACTGAAAAAGAGGCTTTTTACAATGGCATTTACTGTATATTACAATTGCTACTTGAAATTACCATAGTGCAGCACAATTTGGAGCATTCGGCACCTGGGAAAAACAGTATTATTTGTATGTCTTCACATGCATATTTAAACTAGCTATTGGGATTATTGCAAAGAAACAAAGAACTCTTCCTTCCAGAGCTGTGTAATATCGTGCTCAGCAATAAAAATTATGGGGAAGGTTTTGGGGGCAGATGGTCATTGCTTGGAGACTTGCTGGGTATCAGCCTGTTTCTGGGAAGCAGGGAGTGATTGCCTTTGTACTACCGTTTATTCTTCCTCTTCCCTTAAGTTGTCTTTATAACCCACAAGTTTGGTTTTTTTTTTTTTTTTTTTTTTTTTTTTTTTTTAACTTTTTCTCTACCTATATTCTCTCCTGCCTGATATGGGGGGCTGCAAGGCAAGGGGCTGAATGAGCAGCTGTGTGGTACTGAGCTGCTGAGCAGGGTCAACCCAGAGCAATTGCACAAGCAAAGAGCAGCTGAAGAATACATGCTATATTACACTACGTGACTGCGTGTATTCAGAACTCAGTCCTTCAAACCCAGAGAACAACTGTGGGTTGTTTTTAATCAAAAAAGTCAACTTTAGTATTCGCTGAAGGCAGGTAATACAGATAAATGCACTAAAAAGCTTAAGAAGGAAACAACAATTTGATACTTCAGTCCTACAAATCAGTGTTTGTACTACAAACACAATGTTCTTCATTAGATTAAAACTGGGTTATATTAGTTTTTATTTATGAAAAGCTAATGTTGTATACACTAATATAATGACCTCTGAGATCTCCTCTGTTCCTCTTGTCAACCCAAGTTAAGCTACCCACATCCACTATCCGCTTTGATAGCACAAGTTATTGAGCACAAAATTGTAAACCCTGTGTTACCAGTTCCCCTATATTAGTTGTCTCAAATCATTTAAAGATTTCACATTGCTTCTTTTAACACTTTACCACATCTGAAAGCCTGTAGCAAAAGTTTAGAACAAAATTGGCTGAGGGAAGAAGAATGACTTACCTTTGATTTCTTCTACTATTAATTTATCACATATTTGCTTTTCATATGTTTCTATATGTTCTAAAGACTCTTGAAATAGATCTGCCTCTCTCATCACTTGATTTTGATATAAAATCAGTTCACTATATTCATAATCTATTTTATTTGGAGGAATCTGGGGGAAAAAAGCAATAGATTAGTTAATTTATGCCATCTACCTGTACTTCAACTGTATGCAATATTATAGAACACAAGATTGAGTAAATGGAATGTAGCAAGTCTATTCACATACCCACCCAAGCATTCAAAAATGTAAAGCTCCCAATATTCACAATCAAATTAAATTCACTCAGGATATCCAATGTTAGAGAATAGTTTCGGAAATTCCTGTATTTCACTTTTCTCTATCACTGTGGCCAGGTAATTAAAAACAGAATCCTTGCCTTCCCTCATACAATTCAATTAGGTTTGCAGAGATGTCAGTGATCTCATTCCTTCTGAAGGTCTCAGGTACTCCTCAATAATTTTGACCTAAGTTCTGTAGCAGGTTGCTGGGATATCACAATACTGCATTTCAATATACCAAAAATTCTGGATCAAACTCTTTCTCCAAAGAGCAACAAACCGCCCAAACACTGGCCATAGCTTGACAACTGGGATTTTTCCAGACAGGAAATCTGCACTATTTCTCTCTAACCAAATAGTCTCTGTACTAGACTCCAATCCCCTTGAAAGTACAGTGCACACGCAATGCAAAGAGTGTTTTCAAACAACAGATAATTCTTTTGAGGTCTGCTGCCAGCTGCATGGAAATTTATCAACAGACTAAGGTAAAACTAGTATGCCATCCAACTTTCCACTGATACATCAGCCACTGAAACAGGATGACATATTGAAACGCGTTCCCTTCTAGGGAAAACTCCTTCAAGTGTACTCAGGCAGTGAAAAGTCTTCCCAGAGTCATCACGATCATTTCATTGTAAGTGCGCTTCCCTACTATACACAGAGGCCACTTGAATTACAAATAAATTGCAAAATTTTCAGAGACCAAATACAGGAGCTATGGACAAGGCCCAGCAGATCTATACAACAGTTTACGATAATGAAATTATAGAAGACAAGACAGTTACAATCTAAATGTGTGTTTTGTTTTGTTTTCTGTAATAAAAATAGGTAAGAGGCAGATGAGCTTGATAAATTATTACTGATTTTCTTTCCTATGACACTACATACTCTGTTTCTTCCTGAGCAAGCAACGCTTGTAAGTCACACGGGTCACCAAATGGTTTACGATTCCTTTTCTGCTCCCTGAGTAAAGCTTTTCCACTGTCTTCTTTAAACAACCAAGTCATTTAATAAACAATAACAAAGACATTTAACTGGTTAAAATTAACATTCATATTAAAAGAATATTGTCCTAAATTACTACGTCCAGCTCTTCTCTAAGTACAGATCCATTTTGAGATTTAACATTACTGTTTACATACTCCTTGAATTTTCAGAGGCAGCTTTTACAGTACTCTGTATTTTTAAGAAGGAAGATTTCCTTGTTGAAAGACATACTCTGAAACACATTATAAGTAAATAAAATGTAAAGAAGTGTATATTTGACAACAAACATCAGTTTGGGGGCTGAGAGTAACAGCACTTAAATGCTGTTTATTTTTGTTTTCTTTTTTAATTGTTGAAGCAGCAAATGATGGCTAAGAGAACAAACAAGATTAGACCATGTACATCCTCGAGTCAGCAGCTAGCAAGATATACTTGATTAAGAAAAGAGTAGGGTATTTCCTCCATCTGCATTTCCATTTCTGTTTCTACCTTGGCTCAATTTTTATCCATAAAACATCGGAAATTGCTAACAAAAACGTTGTTCCCTGGAAAGCATTAACTGCTTCACAGACCTGACACATGCAACGGGAGTTAAGCACTCAAGCATGCCTTCCTGCTTAGCATTACTGCAACACCACAGAACCGAAGCTGCTGAGCACCATTTCAATTCTTCTTTTTCCTTCATTTTCTTTGTATTAGTATTGTCCCTTTCTATACAATGCACTTATGCTTAAGTTTCTCAAGTAGGACAGCTTTTCGACATTTCATTAATTATTTGTAGGCCTTAAAAATAGAAAGAAATTACCCCAATCACCTTAAAAAATAATCAAGGACAAGAAGCAGACGTCAGTTCACCTTCTCTTAGCTGTTCTGGCTTGGCAGGACTAACAAAAGAAATGGTGAAATGCCAAAGAGTCAAATGAACTCCCTCTTGTAGATAGGGCAAATCCAACAGTAAGATGCTGTGCTTACTGTCATTCTCAGAGCTTTTTTAAAAGTACTTTCGGAAAAGCTCCTTTTTAGAGAGAATTTGGAAACCTAATCAGGTTAATTATCACTTACGCATGCAATTCATCAGAAGACAAACAGTTTGTGTTCAAACAGAACCTGATCTGAATAATTAGATTGTCTTAAAGAATAACAGATTCCATAAAAAGCCCCCCCACACACACACCATTGTAATTGCTGCACAACACATCTTTACTCCTCCCTCCCCCCCCCAGAAGAGCTTTTACGTCTTGCACACAAGATGTTCAACTTGGTCTTGAACTCAATTCAGCTGTTTCAGAAGAAATTTCTTCTCCTGGACCAGAAAAGTAATCAATTTTACAACTGTAGATGCCCTAGCATAACTGTCACTGAAAGAATGTGACAAGATGCAGCCAAAACATACCTAAGAGCAGAACCCCAAAACTCCAGAGGTTTTCTGTCCATATCTGTAATTGTGGGCCTGATGCAGAAATTAGGAATAAAATAAAAATTAAGAATAAAAATTTTGCTCTGGAAAAGAAGAAAGGAAAAATGGGACATACAACAGTAAAACAAATTGCATAATTGTTTTACACCTCGGTTCCTAAAACTCAGATTCTGAGCTGACTCTTAAGTCATCTGATTTAATTTGTACAGCACAGGCTGTCATATTTCCTGCAGTGATTTCTGCATTCAACCTCATAACCTGTTTTTGACTGAAATATTGTGCATCTGGCTAATTTACAGCTTCCAGATGGCAGGCAGCATTGATCTAGATCTTGAAAGACTAGGAGACAGAAAATTCACCATTCCCAACGATAACTTAACCATTAGAATAAAACTGTCAGTGGCAAAAAGTGATGTATCATTTCAATTTGTTGTTCTGTTTCCAGCTATTACTTGTCCTTGTTTCTCCTTTCTAAGCAATCTTCTTAGCTATCATTCTTCCCAAAAAATCAGTATCTAAACTGTACTAAAATCCCCTTTTTTTCTGCTTGCAGGAAACAAATGGAATCTCCACCTTTCACTAAACAGTATTTTCTCCAGTCCTCTATCTTTCCATGTTGTTTTTTCTATATTTTTTTTTTTTTTAAGAACAGGATCATCAGAAAATCTTGCTCTCTCAGTAATCAGTACTCCATAGAGAAAATTCCCATTTCTTCTCGGAAATAGGGGTCTTTTCTGCTTTTCACCCAAAAGCCTGCCCCGAGGGACAATTTTACAGTAAGCTAAGCCAATCTAACCGCAGCCTGGATCAACAGAGGCAGCTCACTTCCTTCTATTATTCCCTTTCCTTTCCCCTCTCACCTCACAGTTGTTCAGTTGAGCCAATCAATCCTTCAAAACAGTGATTATATTTCTGTCACTTTGGCTTCCTGAGCCAGCCCTCCGGGAGTCAAACAGTGCTGCCCAAGGAAGCAGTGGGAGCACACAGGACGTCACATTGCTGCTTTTGGCAACAGCTCGTAGTTGGGTCAGCTCAGTTATTTTGTAATACTGCACCTTAACATACTCACCTACAATCACTAAAATGTCAGTTCCTTGATCTTTTTCTTAGTTTTACTGCTTGGTTTTGGCTGTGTTAATTCACATCTGAATGGACAGAGCTCCTTGAGTAATCCAAGTAAATAATAATGATCACCCTACCATGCCATTATTTGCCATTCATTACGGCAGCAGCATTTTACATAACATTTTATGCTTCTTTGTT
Source organism: Cygnus atratus (assembly GCF_013377495.2). Taxonomy (NCBI): domain Eukaryota; kingdom Metazoa; phylum Chordata; class Aves; order Anseriformes; family Anatidae; genus Cygnus; species Cygnus atratus. The sequence goes on along the minus strand of NC_066362.1, from coordinate 176,605,913 downwards.
CATTAATCAAAAATGGTAAACAGTATGAAGTCTAATACAAATTACCATAAAATTCCCCCAAAGCATCAGCTTGCTCAGGACTCCCATTTACTAGTGACTTGGAAGCCCTTCAGGTTTTCAACCCTTCCCTTTAAATAGTGAGTACCACCACCATTTTTATCAAAGTGACGTGCAATATCCCATCAAGTCATAAAAGTTCATCTGTTCAGTTTGAGTGAATACAGACTACAGGGCAAGAAGGGAGATTTGACAAGTAAAGCAAGCAAGAAGTGCACCTCCACAGATTCAGGAATATACTGAGCTCAACCATTTTAAGCACAAGACTGTTAAATACCCAGAGACTGCACAATCAGCACATTTGGGAACTGGTGTGGAGAAGGCAAAATGTGGCAAAATTGAACTGTGATTTTCCTTGTGCTATCCTGACTGCTCTGGACCCAAAACGATTTTTACTTCCAGCAGTTGCACTCTGTGTGAGCCTGCATATCTCAGTGAGCTCATACAGCAAAGCACAAAAGCACAAGGCACAGAACTTTAGTTTCCATTTCTCTTCCAAATAACGTGGTCATTTTTATTTTTAATGTTTTTGGGGAAAAAGCACAATACCTTACATAACTTCATCTACCGATTTCAGAAAAGAAAAAAGGCTTGACCTAACTGATTTTCTACACTTTCATGCTGTCCAACACTCATGGCATATTTCTCTTCTCAAATACTCAAACAGCTTTTCTGTTGTTTCCTTGTGATCAGTATTATGCTGAGCAACAGTTGAACAGTTCATGTTGTTTGTATTATTCAAGTACAAACCCTTGTCTTACAGAAATTTCCCAAATATTTCCAGTCTTACTAAAAAATGGCATCAGAGCTAGAGAACTACTCAGAATTTATTTATTTATTTTTCAAGATTGTGATAACTTCAACAGACTCAACTGATTTACCATTTTTATCTACGGCAGATGGTATTTGAATCTGGCTTACTAGACTGAAGAGTGTATCATCATGACTGTCCCCAGACAAGCATATTCACACACAATCTTTTAGAAAAGGCAACAACATTAGCAGTATCACTTCCGTTCTCTCCAATGAACCAATGCAACTGTTAAGCCCTCCTGGTCCTTAAGAAAGCCTCACTTTCTTACAGTCCATCATTTGCAGTTTCCCATCTATTATATATTATTTCTAATTACAACATCAAACTCAGATAGGGCCCTGCCGATTCATGCAAGAACTATGAATTTGGTTATCAAACACTCATAAGAGATGGCCCAGTTTATTGTTTTTGGCTATCAAGCTACACATCCCTGGCTTACAATGTCTTATATTTGACCACATGATACACGATCAAGACACAAACACTCTTAGCAACTACTAACTTGCTTTTCCCAAGTTATTCCACTTCTGGCAGCATGAAAGGATCTCAAATGCAATTATCTTAGACAAGATGCAACATTTTTGTTCAAAAAAAACACAGCAATAATCACAATCTATAGATCAGGTAATATTTTAGTACCTGTGCATGATATTTCCAGCACATCTCCCAAGTTGAAGACCTCTATAAACATGTTTTTTCTTTCTATGTTACAGAATATTGAACGCATCCACTGTTACGTTAATTCAGACTTTATAACTCCAAGTTACCAATAACAGAAGTGAATGGTATCTCTTTAAAAAAAATGTTATACGTGGTGATTTTAGTATTGTATCATTTGATTTATTCTAACAAGTTTCAGTAACACCAGATCTTCTCAAACGTAAGAATTTCTAACTCTGCTTTCATGCAGCTCTGACACCAAGCACTGATTTTAAGTGAATAATGCATAGATGCATACAAAATGAAGAAGTTTATTTTCATGTTCTTTGTAGAGGTGTAACAATACCCATATTATGGTAGGAGAAAGTAAGAGGGCATCCATGCACAGATCCAATATTAAACAGGATTTTCTGAAGTTTTACCTACTGTAAAGGGACAGTATCATCACCAGTTTTCTTTAGCTACAAGTCTCACAGACTTCAAGTTACTCAGTTATTCCACATCAATCTACCCTTACTTCTTCAACCCTAACAGCTTATTGCTAGGGAACAAGTGAGCCTGTATAATTCGCATCAGCTGCTAGCTCCTGGAAGAGATTTCCAGGAGCTAAATGTTCATAGAAGAAAACTCCACAAATAAAAGAAATGTCTTCCTCATTAGTTCTTCCTAATTATGAAGAACTAATTCTTCAGATTGTCTCTTATACCCAAAGTGGGTTTTTTTTGTTTGTTTGTTTTTTTTAGAATAGGATGTCTTACCTGTTGGGTTTTTCTAAACTCTTCAAGTAGTTTTAAGGCCATATCATAATCTTTAAGTAAATGGTATGCAATTGCATATCCAATCCAGGAAGCCCGTTGTGTGGGGCGCAGCTGAAGTAGCTGGTATCTTGTCTCCTTGAGTAAAAGAAAAGCCATTTAAAAAAAAATCATTACCACGGTCTATCACCACTACGGCTAACAATTTAAAAGATATTTGAAAAGCCCTAGACTGCTTTTGAAATTCTAACAGAATATGCAAAAGAAGCATGTTTCTGTCATAAAAGTTTAGAGTCTAAATATAGGAGTTATGGCACAATGCATAAAAATCTATTTATTGGTATACAAAAAGCATCATTGTCAGAAGTACCTCTTACGGTCCTCTTATTTCCAAAGACAGAGCTTTGAAGTCTCAGTGGGTTCCGCTAAAAAGCACAAGCCCACTGCTGCTCAGAGCAGTCCTATTCCACTCATGCCCAGACACAAGGTCCGGCTACTTACACTGCTGCAGTGCGTCTCAGACCTCCCTTCCTCAGCCAAACCACATCTCGGTTATCTGTTTCTCTTCCCTTAGCAAATTCAACACACTCAGTCAAGTAGATCAACTAATGTGGAAACCCACAATCCAGCCCTCTTACATCATATGGAAGAGGACAAGAAAAAGCAACACTTTTCCTTTTGGCAGCCAAATCAGTTCAGCTATTTTGAAACCACTGACTCAGTTCTTACACAAAGTTTTTATTTGTGATAAAATCTGTATTGGGATTCACGAAAGCAATTTGCATGGGGCAAACGTTTCCCATATCCTCAATAAAACCTAGGGTGTGGAGATGTTTTGGGTTTTGGTTTGTTTTTTTTTTTTTTTTGGTTGGTTGTGTTTGTTGTTTTTTGTTTCTTTTGGTGGAGGGAGCAATCACTATTTAATAAAGCCCTCAGGATACATTCAAAGCACTTTCAGCAAAGTGACACATCTCACAACATTCCATAAAAAAATTTCATATAACACACCATTATCCATATTTGAAATTGTTCTTGAAACAATGTAAGTAGTACTAATTTCTATAGACTTTCAGAGAAACCTGCATTTTTTCTGTTGTTTGCAAAAGCACTTCTTATAGGATAGGCATCCTATAAGCCCTATTGGATATAATCCAATAAGCCCTAATAAAACCCTGCAAGTCATAACAAAGAAAAAATTCCTCACAAAACCATAAGAGCTATTTTGTTTCTTCGCTCACTTTTATGACACCATCTAACAAAAGTTCAGTTTCGTGAGAATGTATTTCTAACAAAGAACGCCCTCAGTACATGCAACAAAAACTTTGTTTGCAATACTACACAATAACACAAGTAACTCTCACTTGTTAAGCTTTAAGCCTTATCCTTTTTGTATTCAGTATTTTAATGAAAAATCCGTTCACAGCTAGAATTTTAAAAAGGTGATTCACTAGTCAAATTTTAATAGAATAATTTTACTTCTGGGATCTGCTCCCAATATTATATGGAGCTCTGCTGCACTTCATTTTCATACTTTCCAAAACAACGGTCTAGAACACTTTCTAGTTTGAAATATCAAAACCAAGTAGTAACTAAATTACTACCAATAAAGGAATAACGGAACATAACAAGAGAATACTAACAGCATTAAATAGGAGCTTAAATAGAATACTTACTCTATATCCTTCTAAATCCCTCATCTGGATCTGCAACAGAGAAAGATCTCTCAAGATCTGTAGATTATCCTTATCTAGCTTGAGCGCATTCCGGTAACACTTGATGGCTTCATCATACTTCTTATCAGAACGCTGCAAAAGACCATAGACGTGCCAACCTAATACAAGTTAAGGAAGACACATCCACAATTTTCACAAAGTAATTTTTTGTGTTACAGGGCATTCATGTTACAGACCAAATAACTCGATGGCTTCCTTGAAGATTGTCACCCTTTATAAACTAAAAACTTTAAAAAATAAACGATTCAAAGACTAAATAACACAGTTATTCCTAGAGATGCATTGCTTAAAGTATACTACTGTGACTACAATAGGATTTTTTAATCCCTAGAAGTGACTCATTCTAAAAACTACAATTGGTGTACAAGTTCTACTTCACCCCACCTGCCTATCTGCAACCTCAAGTAGTCTCCAGATTTTACAGTAAGGGACAAATAGAGCTACCTTTCATTTATCGATAAAAGGAAATCTTAACACTTCTGGGCACTAAATGTCTTTGTCAGATTCTCAGCATCTCAGACTTCCATCATGGTGTGTCTTTTCACATTTCAATAGACTTCTCTGCCAAGCATCTTTTTTTTCTAAACTGTGAAAAGATTTTGAATTCAAAGCATAAAACCAACACGTGTCATAGCAACACATTACACCGTGTGTTTACATCTGTCTCCTAGAGCTGTATTAAAAGAAATATTACTTGACATGATATACTATTTGCTACTTCAGGTTACTAGTAGCTCACTGCGGCAGTATCTTCTGCAGCAGTAATTCTGCACTACTTGATTTTCAAATCAAAGGTGACTCAAGAGTTCTCTCCTGAGGCTCTCCCATGTGCCTCTGAAGTAGCTAAGCCCTGCAAATCCTGGGAAAAGGTATATCCATCCTTCACCCGCTTGCAGTTTCAGCCTTGTGCGCTATTTGTGCCAACAGCCAAGAAAATTTATCAGTTCTTATTCTTCTGAATTGAAACAGAAGCAACTGTTCCCTCCAAAGTTACAAGCATTTTGAAACCAGTAAATGGAGAAGGCATAGAAGAAAAAAAAAAAGTGCTTTAACCTGCTCAAATTAATCAAAGAAACTGAAAGATAAGTTCCTCCTTTCTTAGGAAGACTCAAGTGCTAGAGTGAGTTCTAGACATTAAGACAAAAAGCAGGTTGGAAGAATAAAGGGTAAGACTTCAACTGAAATAAAAGTATGGTAAGAATTCAGAGTCTGAGGGAAGCTTCGATTACACAAGAGCCCCTGGTTTATGTTTCTTCTGGAACACCAGTCACTTCAGATGAATGGTACAAGAACTTCCTATACCGCTTTGAGACTGCTAGCAGAGCTGCTGCTGCTGCCATAAGGATGTCAGACTCCACGGAGGGGGATGGGATTTGGAAACAGTTCCTGAAGTCGGTGACTTGGCTGCTGCTTTCTATAAATCCTGCTTTGCCTATTTGTGTTCAAGCACTGAGGACATGAATCAGAGTTAAATGCAGCACCTTCAAATTGTAGCCTCATGAACCGCTGATAATTTAGATCCTTGCCTACAGCAAGACTATTCAGTCCAACAAAATTTGTTCTTACTTGGACGAAGATATGATGCTTCAAGCAATTTATTGTGCATCGTTACTGTTCCCAGATCCACCTGGTAATCTGTTTTAATCCCTCATAAATCATGTTCTTCATCAAGCAATCATGGAAAGCAAGGCATAACTCCTTGGGAACCAAAGTCCGTACAACGGCAGACACCAAACGAAGTATGACAGCTGGTACAAGCCAATAAAGCACAACTCTACCACTTCATTATATATCAGACAGCTCTGGCCGGTCTTGAATGTGTTCCTGAAGTGTCCTGAAAGCCTAACATGCCACCTACTAAAACACTGCATACTGAAATAAGTGCAGAGCCTTGATTCAAATTACATTTTAAAAGGGTCAGAACTCATTTGTACTTCGACAAGCAAATGTCAGCATTTCTGCGTAGATTTACAGCTGCCATTTTCTCCCAAACCTCAATGGGGGAAACTACTTGAACCTGCAGAAGAATCAAAGTTTTCTTCATCCTTAAACAAACCAGGACATTAAGGTGACCAGCTGTACTTTAATCATCCTCTACGACATACTATTTAAAAAGCACAGATGACAATACACCAAAAGCACCCCTTACTGCAACAAAACAATACACTGACATATTTCAACTCCTTGAAACCATCTACCAGAAGAAGGTGCCTTCAGTGGCTACCCCCGGCCTCTCTCCCTTTAATCCAATTAACAGTCCTTAAACTCACGTGGAGGAAACGGAAAGACTATTTTTGAGAACTTCCCAAGCTCTGCTTAGGTAATACTGAAGATCAACACCTTTTCAACTTTAGGGCTAATCACAAGCCCCTGTAAATTCTCTGAGAGAATCACAGAATCACCTACATTGGAAGAGACCTCCAAAGACCACCTAGTCCAAACTCCGACCTAACACTAACAAGTCCTCCACTAAACCATATCACTAAGCTCTACATCTAAACGTCTCTTAAAGACCTCCAGGGATGGTGACTCAACCACTTCCCTGGGTAAAAGAAACCTTTATTAAGAAGCTCAGCCTCAGACCCAAGTTCCTCAAGGGCAAGAATATATCTTCTCCTCCTGACTCTCCCCACACACACCAGAGCCCCACCAGCAGGAGCATCAGCTATTTGGGCAGTGGCATTGTGATCATGAGCTGCTCTCACAGCATGGTAATAAAAAGATGTTAGCTATTTCTTAAGAACATCAAAAGATGACAACCGAAATACCGTGACCAACCTTTGATGCCTGCTCTGAATTCATTATGCAGCAAACCTCTGCTCAGTAGAAAAGTAATTCTGCAAGCAGATGACTTGCTCGAGGCTTATGAGCTTACTGAGAGCTACAACAATACACTTGAATGCAAGTGGCAACTTCTTGCTTTGTCAGTGCTGGTTTTAGGGATGCAGCTAAAAAAAAGGAAAGGACGCTTATGCCTAGGAGGACTCAGGTGAGTTCATACTTTCTCTGAATTCAGAACACAAAAAAAAAAATCCTTGTAGTCATCTTACAGTAAGATGAGTTTTAAGAGTCAGTGAGACAGTGAGAAATCCACTAAAATTCACTACAAAAAACAAACATTTTTTTAAATTTATCTGGGAAGTACCTCTTTGACCACCCCATACACCCAAACTAGACTCAAAAAAAATATCAATTCTTCCAGTGAGCCCTCCAGCATTGGAAAGGAAGGATTCTAGACAATTTTAAGAGTCCCACAAACAAGAATTAGGGTTGCTGATAAATAATTCCAGAGTGGGATTTAAGGGTAGAGATTGTTTCTCCAAACTTGCCCAGATTCTTTTGCTCCTCTATTTAAGCTGCAAGACTTCTTACACAAATTAAAATTGCTCTGGTATTCCTTACCTATTTAGCCCTTAGATCAGGAAGGAGCAAGTTATATTTGATTCTTCTACACTATCTCTCTAGAAACTCTAATGTCCTCCATATGCTTAGAGTCTTTTGTTTGTTGTCTTTTTTTTTTCATTGGGGGAGATGTTTTTTGATCTGCAACCACAAGCTCCCTGGAGGTTTAACATAGGCATAAACAGAAATCCCTTTGTGTTAGCCAGACAGCAATCAAAAAGTGTTTCTTTCAACCGTGATACCCTGGAAGATTTTTTTTTTGGGGGGGATGGTAAAAAAATAAAATCAAACAAGATTTAATGGAAAACTTGCCCCTAAATAGACTTGACATGCATATAGAATACATAAGGCAAATTTAAAGTAGGCTCCTACCTGTGGCACAACAAACAAAAGACAGCTACTGCCAAAGTTCTTGGGTAGCTGACATATTTCATACATACAGACTTTTGGAAGACAAGCTTAGAAGACAATGGTAGTCATCAAGCCAAATGATCTAAACCACTGTTTAAAATTTAGTAGCAAAATAGATATTTTCATAGCACCTCTAGACAGCATTTCTTATACCCAACTAAGAAAAAAGAAAACTTTAGAAAAGGGCCAGATTTCACACGCTGTACTTATTTTCTACAGAAAGTAAGCATCACAAATGGTCTTTTTGTAAGACACTTAAATGTGAAAGGCATTTTATTTTTCTTAAAGATTCTGTAAAATTGTAGAAAGTAAAGAAAATGTATTTTTTCAAGTATTTGATTACAAATTAGTATTCATTATACGCACTTCATTTCAGATTTCTATATACAGACCATATTATGTATTTCAAAAGTATGGGTTGATGCAGCAATAAGATGATACACAAGTGAGAACACATCAAAAAAAGATCAGGTTTTATATTACAAAGGATACAGACGTGACTCTTTACATCATTACGAAGTCCTTTACGAACAAACTCATATGCTTCTTCCTTCTTCCCTAAACAGTTCAAGGTCAGTCCTTTCATAGCGAGCGTTTCTGTAAGAAATATCATATACTTATGTTTCTCACTTCCCATATGCCACTTTTCACAATGCAGATAGCCTTTGAAGTTGTTACACAGTAAAGTTCCCCATTAAATGATAAATTTAGATCAGAATAGCTGCCTTACACAGCTGAAGGTTGTTATATGGAGGCATTTCCTTTCTTGAAGCTGGTCTTAAAAGACCTTTGTAAAGCATCATACAGATGTGATGAACGTGGACAACACAAGCTTTGGTTAAATCTATTTTTTCATTTGTGAGTTAGCAATAAGCTGAAACAATTTTAGAGGGCTCGGCTTTATGTATTAAGGTTCCAGGTAGGCAGAACATGAAAGAAATTTATTAGGTTGTGTCACACAGTAAGAAAAAAAAATCTGTCACAACCAGTTTATTGCAGGTTGCTTTCAAAACATTAGTTAAGAGGACCTTATTTCCTGCTACAGTACTTTGGGGGTAAAAGACCTTCTCAAAGTAGTAGGATTTTGAGAGGCAGAAGATTCCAAATAATATGTTTGCATGACTATTGCTTTTCTTCTTCCCACATTCAAGTAACACTGTGGGAAACAAGCCGCATGTAAGCATGCGCTCTGCCTGAAAGCTCATCCAGATTCATGGGTGGGTTCTTTTTTGTTGTTGTTTTTCCTGCTGAATAAGAGACCGTTTATTTTTACCCACTGCCAGAAGATTATTAGTCTCATTTTCAACATCATATTCAGTTTTTCCTCTAACTGCAACCTTTTCCCCTGCGTTAATGGAAAGGGCCCATGATCTCAAGGTCAGTTATAATGCCTGCTTGAACTTTAATTGGTAGACCTGTCTCTTAACAGTTTTCTTTAAGAGTACACCTAAAGTGAATGACAACCCAAAATAAGCCCTTTTGTTTTGTTTTTAAACCATCCTACATACACACCGTGGGAACACAAAGCCAGAATGATACCCTCACAGCACACCAGGAAGCTTTAAAAAGAATATCCCCACTCTGTGAAGGAGGGCAAGCTACTCCTACCTTCCCACACCAGGCAGATAACCGTCCAGCCATAGCAATCCATCTGTTTATCACCTTCTCACCAAATTTTTATAATTCCTTATCTCTGAAGCTAACTGTGACAACAGTGCAGCTTCCCATCAGATCATTTCACTGGCTTAGTTCTGCTTCAGCTGTTCATTCCAGGCTTTGCTCCCAAGCTTCAAAGCCACTAGTGGCTCAGAGCCCAAGTAGTATGTGGACTGCCAAGGCAGCTAGCTGTCCTGGAAAAGTTTAAGACAGCAGGAGCAGAAAAGACATAGAACTGTGTAGTGAGAGGTTATAAAAAAACACGTGTTAGTAGAGGTAAGTGATTAGGGCACAGAGCTAGAGAGGCCACTCCATAGTTTTGAAGCAACTAAAAAAAACCTGTACCTCTAGCTCTAGGGAAGTAATGAAGACAACCAAGAAAGAGCAGGCTCTGGTGAAAGAAAGATTAGTCAAACATTTTGCCAAGATTTGATGAAGTCAGAAAGCAAAGTAGTTTTGACACAGTACATGCACGCTTAGAATGTTAGACTGCCTGAAGAGCACACAAACAAAAATTCACTGTATCAAAAGAAGTATTCCCTGAACCGTGCAACAGAAATCCCATAATGCAGTAGGACTAGGGTATCTTATTGATGATTCAGTTCTAAGAGGCGTAAATAAAATCAATATTTTCCTGTTCAGTTTCCTGCAATATTTATCAGAACAGGCCAGTCCAAGCATCAAGTAGCAATGTGATTGGCAGTACAAAATATACATTTGACAAAAAAGGTAAGATTTTTAATTCTTTGGCAGAACACCTTCATGTAACGTTCAAAACAAGGGATGGCTTTCTATTAAAAACCACGCTACCATTTTGACCTGGAAACCTAGAAAGGAAACTTAATTGGAAACTTCAATGAAGCGTGCATCTACTACACCTTTTGATCTTCCCACCACAAAGGGTTTCTGACTATGAGCTAGTGGGGACATTCGGTGTGAATGCACTATGACTAAAGATGCAGAGTATTATTCGGCCACAAGGACAGAATTATTCTCACTGACAGGCTCCATTCTTTCCCAATAGTATCAAATAGACTGACTATCCATTTAAACACATGACAAAAGGAAAAAAGAAACTTTTGAGCTCCGCGGTTACCTCCATGTTCAGCAAATTTTGGGTTAGAGAGTATCATCTTGCAGAACTTGAGTCCATTTTTGTACTGTTTTTGTTCATAGCATTTCTGGGGAAAAAAAATTGTAAGAATTACAATTACCAAAATGCATTTTAAAACAGTATCTTAACATGCTAGTAAAAATGCAGTAGTAATTTCAGTCAGGTAATCAGGTCACTAACAAGCTCTAGCTGAATATGACTATTTGTATTACATTGTCTTTTTTCCAGCATTCAGCACAATATCTGCCTTCATTCATACACAGTCGGTGCTTTGCCTCATGGTCTCCACTGAAACTGAACTGTTGGGACCAAGCTTGCTGCTCCTTTTCCACAGAAATAGGAAAGGCAGATAGTGTTTTAAGAATTTTTGCATTGAAGTGTAAAAATGACGAGCCAAGTTAGATAACTTGACTCCACAGAACTTCTGAGAAGAGTCACTGTCAAAGAAACCAAGCGCTCCATTCGACATCCCATTTCCCCTAGTGGCCTCCACATTAACAACTCGGAGAGAAGACTTCGGTTGTCACTGATGTAGGCTTTGGGGAGAACAAGAGAAACCTTGAAGTAGAATAAACCTGTTGTGGCCTCAAAAGAAATACATACACAGATAATTTACCTGGGCATTAAAAAGTTAAGTAGTAGTTGGAATAGTACAGCTAAAAAGCTACTTTTAAATTTATTTTGGCTATCATTTACCTAATGGTTATATAAATCAACAAATAATGCTGCTCCATTGGGGAAAAGTTAGAAAAAAAGTACAAGTGAACCTTATTCCCTCTTCTTTGCAACACATTAGCTCGTGCTCATAAGCCAGTTAGATTTTAGTCATTTAGACCACTAAAGCTGATCACTTTAAAACAAGCTTATATAAGCCAGTTAAGGCATGCCTGTATCTCTAAGCATGAAAATGATTTATGGTCAGCTAAATACGTTTTTTTTTGTTGTTTTTTTTTTTTAATTAAAAAACCAGCTTAACTTGGCACCATTCAGTTAATAAGGTGTGTTGTCCTGCTCCATTTTAGATGGTTATTTCAAGGAGAAATGATGCAGTTTCGGTTACATACTTTGATCTTTAACTGTCTGTAATAGATCTCTTCCACTCCATCAATCTTCCAGGACAGAGGTAAAAATCTACATTAAGTAAACGCAGTGTGTGGCAACTCCTTTGCGGCTATAATGCATCCATATTGCTTCTCAGGGCACAGGCAACACAGAAACATGCCTGTGCTCACTTTTGGGTTATTAGCTACGGTGGCAAAGCCCAAGTCCTGCCCCAGCCCACAGGAAAAGGCTTAGCTGCAGACAGCTTTTAGTTACTTGTCTGAAACTCAGGACATTTGTAGTTAACCATGATTAACTGGAGACTAAATCACAGAATAATTTTAGTTGGTAGGAACCTTTGGAGGTCACCTAAATCACCCCTCAAGACAAAAAGGGCCAACCTTGACATTAGATCAGGTTGCTCCGCCTGGCTGACTTCTAGCAGGATGGCCAGGGGGTTCCACCAGGGGCAAGTAATTATACTGGGGCAATTAACATTTAAACACCAAGAGCAAAAAGGCTTTGAGAATTTTCTCAACTAAGAACTAGTTTCCACATCCTTATCTGAAACAATCCAGGTTGCAGCAAGCCTTGGAGTCCCCTCTCAAGGACTGGGGAATTCTCCCATTAATCTGTTTTTTCCTTTCTCAACACAATATGTTTAGTATCATTTTTAAAGAGCCCTAAGAAAACACCAACAACGCTTTAAGTATGCTTTCTAGGTTTATTCATGTGTTCCTGAAAAAGTAACAGAACAGCAAGTGTTCATCCACGATTCTACAACTCTTACAACACTGAGTAAAACTTCAAATATACCGTAATGCTTGACCAACACACATTTGAGTCAAGGATTCACTTAAGACAGATCAACTGCCTGAAGAAATCATATCGACTATCCTTGTTCTGATGTTTTCTTTTCGAGTTCAGTCTTGGATCTAGAACAAGAACTGAAGCTAGATAATCCCAGCCTGCTTATGGTTTGGGCCGTGCTAGTTAGCCAAAAGGTGACTTCCCAGCAGCCCCACCCCTAAATAAATATACGTATGTGTTTGTAAATAAGTCACGAATCGATGCCAACAGATTGATATGTATATGTTTACGCCAATAAGAGAAAGGACCTTACTCAGCAACGCAGGTTATTAACACTCATCATCAATGTCTACAGAGGTACTGGAACGCTCGCAGACTTCGTCATGTTGACAAGCCCAGGGCTTTGCAGCACCCCAGCACCACGACGGACAGCTTTTGAACTCCCTCCTCTCGCAGCACGAGCGAAACTCCGTGGGCTCCACCTGCAGCTCGCTTACAGGAGGCAGGAGCAGGGGTCGATGCCGTCTCACTTGGCAGTACAGGTGGGATCCATAGCTGAGAAACCTCATGCCTCCATGTGGATTCAAGTTCTGTGCTTGTCAGGACAAATATAGCTGTGTTCATCAGGATCTCTCTCACTGAATTAAGTCTTTCAGTACATCAAAAGCTCAAGTTAATATGCTGTGGGTTTGGTTTTTTAACTTGTTTTTAGAAAGAGCCTGATCTGCTGTGCTTAACGTGAGGCTTCCCATCACCCTTCCACAGCCACTATTTCCTGCTAAAAACTAAAGCCAGATCACAAATGTCTACACGCCTGAAACCTCAAAGGGAGGTTCTGGCAAGGCCAAAACACTATCCAGAGCTTCTGCTACCAGATGTTTGCCAGAGAAGGTAACATCCTTCCAAGAACATCTCATCCTGGATTATTCTCTTCTTCAACACTAACTCGGAGATATAATCCACTTGCAGGGTTTGACACACAGCTAGACCAGACATCAGTCCACGTGCTTCCAACTATGTACGAGTGCCTCTGACTGCAGGTCAAATGGCACAGCACCCAGGAGGTAACCACAATAAAAGAAATAAAAACAACAAATTGTTTTTTTTTCTTCATTTTCCCAATACAAGAATCTGTTTTTAACACACTGGAGTTTAATACACAGATCAGCAATTTCACAGCTGAAGAACATCTCGTTCTGCTCCTCAGACATTAGCACATGCTCCTGAGAGCCATCTATCAAAAATAAAACCTCAGCTGGATAATCAAAGAGAGACTGCGGTTGCCATAACTGATTCCCTTCCTTACTCCGTGTCCCAAGGGCCCAAACATCCCGAAGAGATGTGATATTATTTCAGAAGCCATTTTCAAGTGACGACCAAATAAAGGGCAAAATATCACAAAGGATGAATCGTGCCTGACCACCCTGGTGGCCGTCTGTGATGGAGTGGCTGCATCAGTTGACGAGGGAAGACCGACTGATGTCATCTACCTGGACTTCTGTAAGGCCTTTGACATGGTCCCACATGACATCCTGGTCTCCAAATTGGAGAGAGATGGATATGATGGTGGACCATTCAGTGGATAAGGAATTGGCTTGAAGGCTGCACCCAGAGAGTGGTGGCCAATGGCTCCGTGTCCAGGTGGAGGCGGGTGACAAGTGGTGTCCCTCTGGGGTCTGCCTTGGGACCGGAGGTGTTTAATATCTTTATCAGTGACACAGACAGTGGGATCGAGTGCACCCTCAGCAAGTTTGCAGATGACACCAAGCTGAAAGGCGCAGCTGATACACCAGCAGGAAGGGATGCCATCCAGAGGAACCTGGACAAACCTGAGAAGTGGGCCCACGTGAACCTGATGAGGTTCAACAAGGCCAAGTGCAAGGTGCTACACCTGGGCTGGGGCAATCCCAGCCATGAGCACAGACTGGGAGAAGAGCTCACTGAGAGCAGCCCTGCAGAGAGGGACTTGGGGTTCTGGTGGACAAAAAGCTGGACAGGAGCCAGCAGTGTGTGCCTGCAGCCCAGCAGGCCAACTGCGTCCTGGGCTGCACCGCCAGAGGGGTGGGCAGCAGGGGAGGGAGGGGATTGTGCCCCTCTGCTCTGCCCTCGTGAGGCCCCACCTGGAGTGCTGCGTCCAGGGCTGGGCCCAGCACAAGGAGGGTGTGGGGCTGTGAGAGCGGGGCCAGAGGAGGGCCATGAGGGTGGTCAGGGGGCTGGAGCACCTCTCCTGTGAAGACAGGCTGAGAGAGCTGGGGACATTCAGCCTGGAGAAGAGAAGGCCATGGGGAGACCTCGTGGTGGCCTTTCAGTATTTCAAGGGGGCTTGTAAAAAAGATGCAGAGCATCTTTTTACTCAGGCAGATAATGTTAGGACAAGGGGGAATGGTTTTAAACTACAAGAAGGGAGATTTAGATCAGCTGTTAGGAGGAAATTCTTCACTGTGAGGGTGGTGAGGCCCTGGCACAGGCTGCCCAGAGAAGCTGTGGCTGCCCCATCCCTGGAGGTGCTCAAGGCCAGGCTGGATGGGGCTTTGGGCAACCTGGTCTGGTGGGAGGTGTCCCTGCCCAGGGCAGGGGGTGGAACTGGGTGGGCTTTGAGGTTCCTTCCAACCCAAGCCATTCTGTGATTGTATGATGTGAAAGCATAGCACCACATTCAAAGAATCAGGACAAGTGTCACATCAAACCAAACAGCAGTGTTAAGCACAGCAAACATACCTCTTTAGTCAATATAAATGTTTTAAGTCTGAGGTTGTTTAAGATGGTCTGTGGCTGTAAATCAAGCTGCCAGTTTAAGTTCAACCCAAATGAACCAGTCCCCTGGTAAGCATTTGAAGTTTTCTTTAAGCACGGTTTAGCTCTTTGTAAGTAGCTGAATCCGGACAGCCTCACACTTTTAAGAGCACCTTTTAAGTTAATTAGTCTTCCCTAGTACTGATGAAGTGCTCTCCAACAAATCCGTACATCCCACTTGCAAACCCCTTCACAATCTGAAAAAAGTTTCAGCCTTCTTCTTGCCAGGCAGAATCTTCCCTTGTTGCTAAGATTTTGCTACAAAACTCGAGGATTCACTCGAACAACATTTGAATCTTATATACTTAGTGCTTCGATGTCCACATCCCCTACTTTTTAAACAGTACAAGCCTGCTGTGTAACACTGACGGGGGAGGAATGCAGAAGGAAGGAACCCAAGAGCTAAACGTGCAACAGCAGAGGCAAGAGAAAAGGACAAGGCTTGGACATCAGAATCTATGGAAAGGATGCTGGAGGCCAGTTGCACTGGAAATCTGGCCATGCCACAATGGGAACTGAATTCAGCGATAGAAAACACAAAGTTATCACTGACTGATTCCGAGCAGCATCCTTTGTGGGGAGCTGACAGGTATTTAGTGGCTGCTCAAATTGTCGATACCCATTTCTGACCCAAACCAGGTACAATCAAATGCAGCAAGATCAGCACGCTGTCAGTACTCTTCTTAACTGACATAACATTTAATACTTGGACCTTTTAAAGTCTTCACTGTTTTATCGTACCTCTGTAAGTGTCTTCAGCATCCGACAGGCCATCTAATGCTTCCCACTGCAGTTGATGGAATCACCTAAGCACCTTTCTAGGATTTGGGGCAGAACTCAGCATACACACTGCTCCTCTGCTACCAAGCAACTACTAAGTTATTGACCAGTTTGATAGCAAGGTCTGATGCTACCTTTTTTGAATAATACCCAGCTAAGTTGTGAAGGAGTTCAGCATTTGAGTTGGAAATACTTGTATCATGCGAAGTTTGGCTCCTTTGCAATACTGACAAGGGAAGAAAGACTATCGTGGTACTATTACATTTCAGATGCAGGCTAGGGATCTCTGCAGAAGATTCTGCAGCCAGCAACCCTCCCTCTACACTGATTCCAGTTCACTGCTGTTTGAGAAAACAGAAAATCGAACTGGGGAAAGTGGGGATGCACATGAGGAGGCTTCAACCCATGGAGGCCAAGGTGAGAGTTCATCACAATTCCCGTCCTCACAGCCTCCTACACTCATAGTCCCAGGACAGCCTCCTGTGGCACCAACACTTCTGCCCTCTCCTACTGTTACACCATATGCAGGGCCATTCCAGCTTTCTGCCAGTAAGATCAGCTAACCCCGAGCTGAAATGAAGAGAGGAGGAAGACAACCTGCATCCAGCACGGTTTGACAGCTGAGATGAGAAGGACGAGGGGCGCAGGTCATCTCTGACCATCACTGGGGCTTGGCAGTGCAGAAGCTGAGTCAGGCCCCAGTGAAACGAGCGGCCAGCATCAGGTAGAGCACTAACACCAAGGTACTCGTGTCACAGTAATATTTAAGCTTTCACTACCATGATTCTCCTCAAGCAACAGCATTTTGTCCTTAAACCATCTTTTCCCACTTGGAGCTCAGATCTACAGATGGCAAAAAAAAAACAAAACACAGATTAAAAAATTCGCCCTAAATTAAGATCAACTCAAAGTCAGTGCTGTGCACAAATGCTCAGTACAACGTGAGTCACTGGGATATCCTTTGCTTCAATAAAAAAAAAAAAAGAGCAGAAACAAGAGAACATTCAGTAGGAAGAGCTCTTCTTTAGAGGCACTTAGCACCTGTAACCTCACCACAATTTGAGTTGCTAGAGCTTCTTTAGTTTATGAGCACGGGTATGCCTCTGCAGAACAGGAACCACAACTGCATGCTAGGAATTAGACAAGTGACAGCCCTGCCACACGTTTTATACTCGTTTTTCACCTGCACTTTGGGCAGAAGTTCTGAGGAGACCAGTCTGCCACATCTCCTGGGATGAAACCGCAGGGAGGTTAGCAAGAGCCCGGACTGAGCAGGTGCTCCACAAGCTAGGGGAACTGCCTCTGTGAGCAGGTAAGCAACTGAAACCATCAGCAGTGTTTTGTGGGACCCGATGCGCACACAAATTTCAGGCTTTAAAAAATAAAAACTTATGTAAAGGACTTGCTCCCCATGAACCTACCCGGTGCCTCAAAACCTCCAGCAGCTCCTACATCTTTGCAGCAAAGAGCTCCGCAGCTGAACTACTTCTTTGCTAGGAACTTTGTGTTTGGCAACTGCTACTTTGTAGCTGCCATTTCTACCAAAATGTGAACTCGACAGAAGAGCCTGAAAAGAGGTAAGGCTCTGCTTTAATACCTGCTTCCTTCGGAGAAGGCCGACAGCAGTGTTGAAAACGTAGCCCTCAGCAGTGGGATAACACAATCTGCATTCAGCCCAGAGCGGAAGGCACGACTCAGGATTCACTGGCTTCCTATTGCTGGACAAGGAAACTGTTTTTAACAGAACCCGCAAATCCCTAAAAATCTCAGCTCTTCGGGTAAGCCAGCTCACAGCCAGTACTATGTCCACGTTAAATTAGGGTTTCCAAGCGTAACACATTCAGCCACACAAGCAGTTTTACCTGCTATGACGCGATTTACTCCTGCGTGCTTTCAGACATCCTTCAGGTTTTCTGCCAGGTGTAGCTTAGTACAACTGATGTCACTGTTCATCAACTGCTCTGCTCAACACAGTGAAGAACAGTTAAGGAAGTTGCAGCGCAAAACACAGCGGGACTTGACTCTGAACGCTTATTTATCCATACAGGAACCCCTCAAGACATCCCACTGTGAAGAAACAACCAGCATCGTTCCACAGAAGCCTGGTTTATGAGCCTTATCACGACAGCATTCATAAACTCCTTCGGAAAATTAAAACAGGAATATGCATTTGGGATCCAGGCTTCTCTGATTTATTCCGCCTCGAGTCACTAACGAGCGTGAAGCATGGTTTTCCCTTACAGAAGCCCCACTGACACTTACCAGCAGAGCACCACCCGTCCCCTGCAATCCTATCATTTCAGCAGCCTGCAGTTGACCAGGGATCCTCACCACCACTCCGGAAAGTTAATAGCAAGGGAGCAGACTTCTTCCTACACTGCCCCCCAGAGCAGCACAAGTGACACCCGCACCACAAGCCAAGCATCCCAGTCACACCAGAGGGCTTTTACTGGCAGCTCCGTGCTCTCCTCTGTAAAGGATCCAAGGAACCAGCCTCCAGCAGCCACTCCAAGCATCCACTGCTCCACAAGGGGATGACAACGGCCACCTCAGCTATGTTGTCAGCCAATTTAGGAGGCATTAATTAGCATACCATCATAGCCTCCTAATTATTGAATTGAATAGTTTGTGGTAACTCCCCCGCATCGCTACTAAGAAACTGACTATTTGCATGTCTATAATCCATTACTACTACACAAACACCAAGACAAAATTTTAGAATTTAATGAATAAAAATTTAACACCTACAAACACTTGCATATTTATCTTTTATCATAGAAGGAATGTCCTAAGACCACTGCAGAGTTCAGGGAACAGAAGACAATTCATAGTTGAGCAATTCCTCAGACGCTGGTGCGTTAGATAATTTCCAAGATTTGTTCACAAAAAAGGAGAAAGGAAGATGCTTACGGGAATGAACTAAGCAGTAACAAGTCGCTGCTACAAAGTTAAACTTCTTGTGTTTAATTACTTGAAATCAGACAAGTAGGTGACTAAACTGTTCTTAGTAAGAGGGTTAGCCCCATCCTTACAGGATGAGATATTAACAGGCTAGCCCTTCTTCAAAGGAAACATATTTGCAATTAAAGCACCAAGCCTTATTTCATGCAACAATATGTTGCACTCAATAGGAAATCAAAGGATTACTTAAATACATGACACTTTCCACAGTTAGATGAGGAATGAGACAAACAGCAGGCAATATCTTATACTGTCCAGCACAGGCGGACACCAATAGTTATTACGGGACACTTACCAGTTTAGCAAGTAAGCCATGAAGGTACCACAACAATCCCTCTGCTTTCCTCTAAACTACCGCTAAGGACCAGTGCCACACACTCCGTCCAGACAGGGCTGATTCAATCTCATAAAGGCAAAACTTAACCCTAATTTTCAGATTTAGTTTATAATCTAGTACTAAGTTGTGCGTTGGGGTGTGGGACTCAAAGTTGCTTACACTAAAATACTTTGAAAGTAAGCTTAAAACTTGGTTTTAAATAGATGAAACAAAAGTTTCCTAAGCTTACTAGAAGTAAACTTCAAATGCACATGACTAAACTGCGATGTTAACAAGAAGTGCTTTTAAGTTACCACACATACGTGTTTATTTTAGATCGCATCTGCCCTATTTACTTTACATGTCACAGGAGCTGAAGACTGATTTTTAAGTGGCAAGAAACACACCAGCACTCCTGTATTAATTCTTCTTTATGGACGCCTCTCTCTTCCCATAAAAGGGAGAGCCAGGAAGCTTTTGAACGTGTTCTCCATGCCTTCTGTGAGGCTGAGAAGCCAGCCTGAGGAGCTTCCAGTCATGCAGCCCCTCCCTCCCAAGCAATGTCACACCTGTAAGCACGAGTGTGGCTTCCAGCGGACAGAGTCTGAGGAAAAGCCTCTGTAGAAGAGCAGAAGCAAGGCTTAAGAAACCAAGCAGACCTGAAAGTCAGGACAGCAGGAGAAATGAACTCTAGCACCACCTCTTACAGTAACACCGAGAAATTAGAACAATTACCTATACGCTAGAATTTTACCTATGCTGCAATTGCTATTACTTGCGTTATCACATCACATCTAGTTTTAAAAGTGAGCTTGTTCAAGTACCATCAAGCACGCTGGCATACAAAGCGATGTGCCTTAAAGACTACTTACTCAGCTTCTTGAGTAGATTTCACACCTTACACTGAACTCCCGTGAGGTCACGCTAGTTTGGGCAGCTCTGTGTAAGCTGGGTTTGCTCTTATGGGCACCTTGTTCACATTGTTGATAACCTGTCTCACACGTTACATACACAAAGTGACTGACTCTTAAGTAGTTATCAGGCTCTCCAGATGAGTTTCCCATTTCATAACTGATAATTCTCTGTAGTGTTTGTAAAATTAGTCTTAATGTATGACTACAGTTACCTCTAATCTGTTCCAAGTGGTTAAATTACAACACGTTTGTATGGTCTTATTATACAGCCTCCCACAACAACAATATATAAATCTTTTTGATTTCTAAGATGTCCACAGCAGCCCTAGTAATTTCAAGAACTCTAGCAGTGCTGAAGTAGGCAAAAGCTACTTCAATTAGAGAAGAGCATTTAGCACTGAAAGCTGTAGTATAACTATACTAAAATAGTCTGGAATGTGTCAAGCAACCAAAAGGTTCAACTTCGATTACATAGGCATTACTACTCCAGGATGAGAGCACAGAGAAAAAGTCAAAGCTACCTACAAAAAACAGTAAGAAATTAAGTTTCAAGAAGTGTCAATATATGAACTGATAAGTTAACAAGTGAAAGTTCATGATTTCCTTGCCTGAGAACCCATGTTTTGTATGCTGTTTAATACACAAAAAAACAAGTTACCAAAGAGCTTTTTTTTATTTCATTTTAAAAAGTTTAGAAGTGACTGCTACCGTGAACTTGTTTGCTACTAGTAAGAATAATCACTTAACTGTTCTAATATTAGTCATTTATTTTTAGCAGAGAGGAGTGCTAGAATGACTTACTAAGATGCATACCATAAGCATGCAGTAAGCAACAAATCACCATTAAGAACCATTAAGTCTTTTTAAAAAAATCACATACTACCCCCCAAAGCAGGGGAAAAAAACAGCTAGGAAATACCTGCCGAAAGGCGCTGGCTGCACACAGAGGCTTACACACGCTGTTTGCTTTGAGCCCAGCTTCCTGGGGATAAAGCGTTCGCCTCTTACCTGCCAAATTATTGAAACTAGCCTAACAAATTGTGCTATAGCCCAAGAAATTTGTGGCTGCCAGCAGGTTACAACTGTGGTGCATAGATTTCTGCCTGCAGACAGGCCAAGTGGCACTAAATCCCCAACTTTGTCGAGGCTGGAAGTCTCTCGCTACCACACCGAAAAGCTCACGAGCAAGGGATCGGGCTTCTTGCTCCCCTCTTCCACAAGGCGTGAGAGAACACAGAGTAACTGGGGAGAAAGTTAGGGTTAAAACGAGTTATTTCTTTAAGGTTGCCTCCTAAAGACCGAGCGTCCTCTGCACCACCGAGCCCCGAGGCGCTGGAGCAGCCTGCGCTAACCACCGCACGTAAAAGTTCGGGCTCTTCCAAAGGACGAGCCAGGATGCTTTAAACCACCAGCCGCCTCCAGCTACACCCCAGATTTTCCACTGCCATCGCTCCGAGGCAGCCCCGAGGATCCCAAAGGCGCCCTCAGGGCCGAGGGAGCACCCGGGGGGGGTTCCCCCCCGAGCCTCCCGCAGGGGGTGGCCGCAGACGGCGGGGGCACGAAGCCCCCCGGGGCTCCCTCCCTCCTTCATCCCCCCCCTTCCCTTCCCGCAGGGGCTCGGCGGGCCCCAGACAAAGGAAGGAAGCGGGGACGAGGAGGAGGAGGAGGAGGAGGCAGCGAGGACGGAGGGCTCACCAGGATGCGCTTGAAGAGGTTGCTCTCCTTGGGCGGCAGCGGCACGGACGGCATGGTGCGGGCGGGCACGGCTCGGCTCGGCTCGGCGCGGCAGGGGGGGGGAGGCGGCCGGGCGGCTGTCGCTACCAGGGAGGGAACCCTGTCTGTCTGTCTGTCAGGAGGAGAGCCCCAACTCGGCGCGGCCCCGGCCCGAGCAGCACCGGCGGCTGCTCCTCAACTCATTGGCCTTGCACCGCCCGCCCCGCCGGCTCCCCTCGGGCGCGGAGCGCGTCCCCCGTGCGCAGCTGCCTGACGCTGCAAAATGGCGGCCGGCCGCCCCGCCGCGCCTGCGCGCCCCGCAGCGGGGGAGGCGGCCGAGGGGCCCCCCGCTGGATGCCCCCCTGCTCCTATCCTCGACGTGCTTGGGGCTTGGGGAGGGAGTATGGGGTTTTTTCTCCCCTTTTCTCCGTCTTGAGGAGGGGAGGGGGGTGTTTGCTCGGAGCTTCGCCCCGAGGGGAGCTACCTGAGGCGAGGAGCTCCTCGGAACCGCCCCGAGGGGAGGAGGGGGAAGGGGGCTGCCGCCCTCCGGGGGTGTAAAAATAACTCCGGCTGGCCCAAGTCCTGAGTCATGGCTATTTCCAAGCCGGGGGCTGTCGAAACTTGGTTGATTTTTAATTCTGCCTTTCTTTTATTTATTATTTTTTTCTTTCAGCGTTTGGCCGTGCGGAGATAAGGCAGAAAAACCTCCTTTGTCTGCTCGCCGCGCCTCCCTCCCCTGCCTCTCAGGCCCTAATAACCCACTTTCAGTGGCCGCTCTCTGGAGAACCAGTTTAAACCGATACTTGTGAGCCACGCTGCCCGAAAGCTTGGGAGGTATTGCTGGAAAGTATCTGTAAGAGCAGAGCTGCGAGGGGCCGAGCGCTCGCTGGGCTCTGGCTGGTATTTAGGGAAACAACAGCAAGCTGGCAGCCAGGCTCCGGGCGAGCAGGGATGTCATCTCCTGCATTAATTCGTGTGGTTTTTTTTCAGCAGTTGATTATGTAAAGTTTCCCCATGCACCATTGTGCATGCTTAGAGCAGTAAGTGTTTATTCATGGCTTGGCTCCTTTGCTGAGGGGAGGTTTTAAGATCTTTTGAAAATAAATTCTCCTCCTTAGTATTCCCAGAAATAGTTCTTAAATGGATCTTTGCAGAAATGGAAAACAAACTGGCAACTATGAGGCCACATGGCGTAGGGTATTTACTTAGAAGGAAGACTGGTTAAACTGTCAAAAGTTGCAACCAATTAAAAAGAGCATTTTATGAGGGGGAAAATTAGGCAGCTTCAATTAGCATCTCTGTTTGTGTAATTACTCTTTAAAAGCAGTAGTTATATTTTAAAAGGTATGTTATAAAAGGATATTAATTCTGTAGTGTTATGGTTATCCACCTACTGTCCCAGGTGGTGAGCATAGTAGATAGGCACAGTAAAGCACGTGTGTGGAAAAAACAATTAAAAGCAATTAGAAAAGCTGTATACTGGACAAGTTTTCTTTGGTTACACGTAAAGTGGGTAACTGACTGTGACAGAAAATACCCAATGTGTCTTTGACCTGCCACAGGCCTTGCTGAAGTTGATGGACATGATAGCTGCCTTCCTTTCAGGCTAAAGGAGGCAACAGGGAAGCGAACGACTTCTTGAAAGAGAGTAACCTGGAAGGCAATCTAACTTGTAGACTACTAGATAGAAAAAAGATATATATATACATATCTAAAGGCTCAGGTAGTTTCCTGAGAAGATAGCAAATGAGAGGAGGTATTAGAGACATACAGCATACAGCGTATGCTTTCGTACTTACTGTTGAGCATCAATTTATGGCCACTTTTTGTGGATGGTGGTTGTTGTAGGCTTTGTTTTGGTTATCTGTTGTGCGGTCTGTAGTTAAGTTTATTTGTCGAAAGGATATCTTTACTGTGTTTATTTCTCACTGGTTTCGTTCTGACATGTTTCTAATGATGTCAGTCACCTGGATCAATGGTAACCAATGTATGCAACTATGTAGTATTTTCCACATGCTGTACTGGATTCACTGTTCTTTTTGGTATATGATGTAGTACTGCTGTTACTCAGTATCTGTTTTTATTTTTTTTCCAAAACATTAGTACTGTTGACAAGGTCAGCACTTCTGCATCATTTTCAGAAGCACGTAGTTAGCACTTGTTAATGCTAGCCTTGACTTTATGACCTCTGGTTTCCTGTCTTACCAAAAGGTATGTTACGCCTTCTGTTGGGTTCAGTGATAAACAGATACATCTCTGAGATGGTCAGGCAAATACTGGGCTGGGTGATCCTTTGGTCTGAAGCATTAAGGTCTTTCTTAGTTGCTAAATGTCTCTGTTTCCTGCTAGTCCAAGAACTAGAAAGAATGCTGTGTGCAAACAGACAAACTGCAAATAAGAGGCAGGGGTTTGATTTGCATTTAGACATGTGTCTGTATTAAAAATCTGTGTTAAAAGCAGCAAGAAAAGAAAAGCAAACAGGCAGTAAAAGAAACCTTTTGTAGACTAGCTGAGAGAGAATAAACACAGAAATGAGCTTTTGGGGGGGGCACAGTGCTGGTTGAAAGTGAGGTTTGGGAGTGCAGTCAAGAAAACTTCTTGTCATTTAATCCTACTGTGCTGGGCCAAACAAAGCTCTTTCTACAGGCTTTGTTAATAAACAGGACTGTATTCAAGACGCGTATGATTCTGTCACCAGTTTTTCCTACAAACAGAAAGAATTCAGAAGTCTGTCAACAAATTATTTGGGTCAAAAGGGGGGAGCAATATTAAAGCGATATATACATTATAGCAAGCTTGTGATTTTTCTGCATTTCTCTCTCTACTCTGTGGCATGGTGTCTGTAGAAGTCGTGGCACAATGCTGGCAGATTGCTAAACCCAGTTAGGGCCCCCGAGCAAAAAAGGGCCTCCGCATGGACATAGACCTGCCTTCAAGCCAAGCACGTTGTAAGGCCTGGAGCATGTTTTGTTTGATGAACCATTTCTTTGCCTCTTGTTTCTAAAGCAATTGGCAGCTTGGGGTTGCCAGATTTTACATTTAAAAGTACAGGACCCCAATGTCCTATTCCATGAAGCCCTACTGCTGTCACTCCACCCTTCTGCCATGGTATCTGAGGAGGGCAGCAGTGCCCTGCCCCAAGCACCCTCCACCCCACAAGCCATGGTCCTCACCAGCTCTGTAGGCAGCTGCTGTGGCCATGCAGGCTTTGAGGCATCCAAGCAAACCGTAAGGGAAGTGACAGCAATGGGATTTCCCATTCTTTATACTCAATTCCCATATTCCATTTCAAAAACATAGGAAATATAGGGAAAGAGTGTATTCTATACACTTTTCAAATGAGATGCGTAGAGTAGGTCCTGTAGTTGATGGTATGTTTGGCAACTGTACTGACAGGGCTGAGTCCAACCTGTGTCTTAGCTGCTGGCTGGTGGGGGTGCTGAGACTTTGTTAGTCTGTACTTTCACACTCAGAGTTAAGGAACTGCCCAGCAAGTGCAATAAAAACTGAATCGTGATCGCTTTTAATCAGAGGGTTTAATGTCATAGCCATTCCTGGCTGCAGTAGAAGCTGATGTGATTTTTCTTGGCCTATCCTCTCCTTTTTAAACCTGTTTTGTAATTCTGAGTGCGTGGTCTGCTTATAACTTTCATGTTCTTATTAGCTTCTTGGTTGCTCTCCCATAGACTACTTTTCCAAGGTTTTTAAGCATTAGATTGTATATTTGGAGTCCCAACGTAAGGATAATTTTATTATTTATCTTCACTGAGGCCTAAGGTATAGTTGAAGAGTGAGGCTTGGTGGGAACAGAGACCGTACTGCGTCTCTCAGGCCTGGGGGAGCTCCTTGGAGATTGCAGGGTGCTGTTTGCTGAGGCTCTTTTGTGAATTCAGTCAGCTTGGGATGGCTCCTGTTTTCTGAGGCAGCCTTTTAGTGTCTGCTTTG
Source organism: Cygnus atratus (assembly GCF_013377495.2). Taxonomy (NCBI): domain Eukaryota; kingdom Metazoa; phylum Chordata; class Aves; order Anseriformes; family Anatidae; genus Cygnus; species Cygnus atratus. The sequence continues at coordinate 176,580,038 of NC_066362.1, read as the reverse complement.
CCTCCAGTCCCAGGGGATCGAGCAGAGCCAGAAGCAGCCCTCAGACCTAAACAGGAGGTTAGTTGTCATTCATGTGCTGATGAGATTTGATCCAAATCCCCCATCGGCTCATCTTCAGTCTTTTGGAGTACTCACCTTGCCAAACCTTGTTGATGTTATATGTGCCAAATACCAGATTTAAATTTTTTTTTTTAATCCTGTTGAATGACAGTAGCTGGGAAGAAAGAAACTTAGAACATAGCGTTCTTTAAAGTGTTTACAGCAGAGCTAGATTTGCTGAAATGTAAAAAAGATGGGGGAAGTTACTGAAAAAGCAAACTTTTCAGTGCAAGCTCTACACCTAAGGAAAACATAAAAGTGTCAGGCAGCAGAATTCTTCATCTGAGGCTTGAGTACGTTTTTCTCCTGTACCGTGCGTAGCTTTGAGTAAGTAAATTGGCCTTTTGGGTGATTATAGGTATAAAAAAATAGGTTATGTAAACACTTTTTAACATGTGAATGTAATTAGGGATATAGATAATATTAAACAGATTATGCAGCTATTAAAATGTGCATATACATGCTGTGTTTTGAAACTTACCTTATTAGGAAGCTGCAGCCTATTAGCTGGACAATAATTGGAGTGGTTCTGTTTATTAATATTTTAGAACTGATGTTTGTCTTCTGTAGTGCAGCAATAATTCATTTTAAGTATAATTAATAGCAAGCTCCGACATAAAGTGGGACTCCATGTTGTTTTATGCAAAATTTTCTGAAATCGGTCTCTGAATAACCAGATTTGAAGCCGCCTGTGTTTTCAGGCCGTGTTTTGGGAAAAGGCACGGAAAAGCCCACTTATGTAACGGCTCAGAGCTGGGGAAGCAGAGCCGTCCCCATTTCTTGGTGTGCTTGCCGTTTCAGCCAGCGTTTGCTCAAGTCAGAGCGTGTTACCATGCAACTGTGAAGAAGATACTGAAAATGAAAATACAGAGGTATTTTTAAGATTTATTTTTTTTTTTTTTTTAATTTGGGGGCTGGTATTTCACGAGGCAAAGCGAAGCCTGCCTGCCCTCGCCGAGTTGTTAAAGCGATGCTGGCAAATCTGCGCTCCCAAATCCCGCGATGCCCCTGGCTGCGGGCTGGAGGAGAGGCGGCCAAGCCAGGCTGCCGCTGCCAGCATGCTGGGAGTTGTGTTTTCGAGCAGGCATGCTGGGAGCGAGAGTTTTTTCCGCTTTCCTTCCCGTCCGCAATGCCCTCGTGTTTTGAGGCCGGGTCCGTCCGGCGTCCGTCTTTGCAGATGGTGAGTTTGCGAGCGCATAAATCCTGCGCTGGGTAAGGGGGGCTTGTGCCTGGCTTTTGGGGGGCAGAGGGCTCCTCAGCGTGGCTGTGGGCCCCTGGGGCCTTGAAAGCATGTCTCTGAGGCTCTTACTGAAATACGTGCTGCTGCCGTACCCGTAAATATTCATATGCAGCTCTACAAATGCACTTGCATGGAGCTGATAGCACTTTGATTATTAAAAGTGGTTTCTTAAAGCTCCTAAAACAGTTGTGTTGATAGCTGCCGCTTGACTGGGGCTGAGCTGGTCTTTTTGTTCTTTTAATGAGACAATTACAGTTATCATTTTTGCATACTGGTTCTGATTTGTGATGTGTTTGTGCTGCCCACAGGATAATTTTGTCACATTAAAAAAGTTATTAAAACCAGTTTGAAAAGCGGTTAATAGGTACTGTATGCAACTATGTAAAAGTTTTATGTGGGCTTATTTCTGCACAAATGCAGTGTGACTACATCTCTCTGAAGAGGAAATAGTTTTTTTTTTTTTTAATAACAAAACAAAATTATTCTGAAATTTCTTTCTCAAAGGTTGTTGTCATGCAATTTTTTAGGTTTAGGTGTTTAGGCATTTAAAAACAAGTATTTTGCTTCTGAGAGCTCAGACAGAGCTATACTTTGAATTAGTTATTTGAATGTATTGATTTTTAACTTCACCAGTTAATTCTATTAATGATGTTTACCACCTGACTGGGTGATGATGGGCCACGCTGACTTGGAATAAGTAGGAACAACTCCACTGATATCAGCAAAATCAGGTCTTTAGGAATTAATTCTAGCACATGCCCTCAAGGAACTAAGTCCAGGAGTGCAGACGATGAGTCCAACTTGGGTCTTCTGCCTTGTTCCTGGTGAAGGAAGTATGATGCTTCTGCTACGGCTGTTTTTAGTCACTGAAACAATCCACAAGGGTTATTGTTGGCTTTCTGTAAATTAAAGCAGTCCTTAAAATAGCTGCAGTGAGTTTGGTGGTACCTGCCAGCCTGGGGAAGGTGCAGAAGTAGAATAAAAGTTCTTCCCTCCCTCTCCAGCTCTTCCAGTTCCCGTAGGCAATAAAACAGACATCTGGGTTTTTTATTGTAAAAACAATACCTCTGTTTTTACTGTGTTTTACTATTCCTTTGTTACAGGACAAACAGCTAAGTAGGTAAGGAAAAGTGGTGAGTTGAGTACTTAATGTTGTGGTAATTTGTTAATAAAACACCTGAAGGCGTACAGAAGCTCTTGTCAGCAATAAGTAAAAACTCATTGTATTGGGAAACTGCAGTGTGCTCTTTCAAGGAGATCCTATGGTACAAGTTTCACATGCTCGTATTCTCAGAATCAACTTTTTTGTAGAAGTTGGTAGGCGTAGAGGACTGTGGTCACGGCAGAAATATTAAGGAGTGTTTCTGTATTTGTTAAACCTTTTCTGCGTGTGTAGCCCTAGAATAATAAAGATTTAAATTTAGTCCTCTTGGTAGACCCTTGTATGCCAATTTATAGAACACGGTAATAATTCATAGCATGGTTTCTGATGTTGATGATGTACAATGAAGAAAAAAAGATCTTTCCTGGAGCAGCACTGATCCTGTGTCCTGCAAAACAACGCCAAGTCTATGAGAAAAATAGGGATTGGATTTCAGAGTACCAGCTTCCTACTCATTTTTTTGATAGAAGATATGTGCCACTTATATGTGTCATGGGAAGGAGTACACAGGGATCATATAGCACTGCTCCCGTATCTGACATAATACATACACAGATGAATAATTTCATGAGCATATATTTTAGTCCTACTGACTGACCTTTTGCAAGGTAAGACTTTCTAGCTTAAACTGGGATTGAAACAGGAATAGTTTTGTCCATGATGACTAAATTTGCGTTGGTGTAATCAAGAACAGGATTTGGGCCTGATACAGGTTGGATTTTAATTTTATTTTGTATTTTTTAAGAAAACACTTTCTAGATAATAAAGGTCCATATGTTGTCTACTTCTCATTTCAGGTGGTGGAAGAATAAGGAACAAGATGAAACCTCTCCAAAGTGTCTGGCTTTTCAAGAGCTTGCTTTCCAGTTGCTACTGTCATGGTCAGCTTCACAGTTCTCCTCTTCTTTCTGTTGCAAAGAAGATAGGATATGTGATGGGACTGCGCAGCTGTGGATTTTGGAGGCCAAAATCTTTGTTGGACACAGCTAGATTGACTCTGTCATGTAATGGTTGGTTTAGGAAAAAGCATCAGGATTCGCGAGCACTGTGGAAGCACGAGGCTGTGCAGAAGTATCTGGAGACTCTAAGCAAAGAATACCAGGAGGTCAGTCGTCTGCTCGATGCTGACTCAAAAAACGACTTTGAGCAAAGAACCCTGAGGAGAAGACGTGCTGATCTATCCCGCGTTGCAACTGCGTTTCACGAAATCAAAGAGGCTGAAAGAGAAGTCCAGGAGTTAGAAACCATGTGCAGAGGTAAGGAGAACACATCCACTTACTCATTTCAAAAGAATGGCTTTGCTTGTGATGAACTTAATTGCCTGGCCTTCAAGGAAAGCTTTTAAATAAGTTTAGCCAGGCCCGGTCATGTCCATTCCTGGGAGCTTTCTTGCTTCTAGGGCTTCCTAGATCGAGCCGTTTCCTTTTATTTTTACCTCATCTCTCTTTGATCTGAGGTCTTAATACAGCCAACTTGGGAAAGTAGGAACCATCTGAACTCGCAGGGCTTTGTCTAGCAGAAATAGCTTGGAAATGTTTGGTTTAAGTTTTTTTTTTTTGATAGATCAAAGAGCAATATGAACTGAAGGAAAAAAGACACCTTCAAGCCAAGCATATTTGGTAGATGCAGACTTCATCTGTGTCATTTAAAATGGGATTCCAATTAGCCAGTTCATTGATGTTTATTAAGCAAATTATGTGAACTTTCATCTTCAGGCCCTGAATTCAGCTTCCAATATAAGCAGCAGGAGTTAATGTCTTTGAAGATACTTGAGGAGTCCTACAAGGAATAAAAAATGATGGTTATGGTTATCTAAGAAGCTGCTGCTTTTCAAAACTATTCTACAGTAAAGATTGGGGTAAAAACAGGGGAAAAAAAATATTGACACTGCTTTTGATACCATTCAGGAAAAAGAAAGTATGGGGAGAATTTACAAAATAAGCAGTGGTACAAATTTTGACAAAGAAAAAAAAATGTTGGAAATGTGAGGCAGTGTGTTCAGTAGAAAAGAAAAACGTGGACCATTCTGCTACCCCAACAGATACTAAGATTAGAGACAGTATTTTAATCCCCACCCCTTTTGCTCCTCTTCAGTGGATAAAGAGGAAAAGGAGTGAAGATGAGGGACAAAAATTGATACCTGAAAAAAAAAATATTCTTGGAAGAATGAGAAAGTATTTTAAAAAGTGGAAAACTCCAACTTAGCAAGGCTATTTTTGCATCAAATAAATGTAATGAAGAATTTTGCTAATTCCATAAATTATGATATGGATGAATGGAGTGAGTTAGAGTTGAAAGAAAGAAAAAGCAAGTGAATGAAAGAAAATTACAGCCAAGAAGTTACTTAAATGGAGCCCAATTATACTGTACGCAGTCTGTGTCGTGTGGCTGAGCTAAAACACAGATGGCCCCTTCAGCTGACTGTTCTTTGTGTTGTTTTTAGCTCCATAACTGATCCTCCTCTCTGTCATACCTAAATTCCTCACAACTGCTGTGGGATTGTATCTTTGCAACACTCAATGAAGCAGGAAAATATGATTTCCCAGTCTTTCCCTGGTGACTCACTTCAGAGGGCAGATGAAGTGACTTTGTAAAGGTCAGGTTTGCAGGGAGGTAGGTATGGGATGCCAGTCTTTTCAACCTCAAGCTGGTAGGTTACCCCTAGACCATGCTTCCATCTCTGCTGACAATATTCAGTCTGATCCTGTTATCTAACTAGTCAACAAGGATGGTTTTTGAGCCAGCTAGAAGCCTTTCATTCAGGACTATCTTTTGGTTGGAGTTGTAATATACCGGTAAGGAAATTTACATAGTTCTCGCCTTAAGTGCCAAGGATGTCAAGCTCAACCGTTGATCTGCCATCGTTTATTTAAGGAAAAATACCCACATGGAATGTAAATTAGAAACCATGATATGGAGGAGCTGCTGCTGTCCTTGTCCAGCTGGCCCAACGTCCCAGCCCATTTAGTTCTTAAGGCTGCTGCTGTGGACAGGAGAACAGGAACAAGGCTCTAGACATGCAGAGAGGAAGAGCCCCGAGTCCTACATCTGTCTATTCTTTTCTTGAGGTGTGTAAACCTATATAACCTACTGATAAAACCTATAGGTTTTCCTTCTGATGAGCTGCCAGAGCCACTTCTCAGTTGGTAGAATAGAGGGAATTAAAAGGAAAAGGAGAGGGTGCTCCCTGTTTTGGCATTGTCATTTTTTTCTCTTGACTCACACTTGCTGAGCAGAGGGGAAGGGAATCTCCTTAAGCAAAGCCAGGAATGCGGATGAAGCGGGGTCATCCACATCCTCATGGTCTGAATCCGTAACTCTCACATCTCACCGATCACTTGATTAGCAGGAGACAGAGGGTTAGAAGCCTCTTATTATCATCTTACTTTAATGCTCACCTTAACGAGTTGTCTGCAAATCATTGAATATACATCTGTTTCTGGCCAAGTCTAGAAGCCGACATTTTTGCTGCATGAGAAATTATAATATGGGAAACTGAGGCACTTTTTGTCTCCAGGCATGCTTTTGATATATTTTGTCAAATCTGTTCAAGAATTTACCCCTGGACTGTCAGTCTGTGCCACATATGCGTCAGCTGGGACTAGCATCTGTTTGATGCAGACTTTGAGCCATAACCTAGAGATTCAGAGGTAATATATCTGTTACTCCTTCCGACACCCCTGAAAAATATGACCATTTAGTTAGCAATATGCATCCTGGGTTGGGCTGCCCGTCTTTGATATTTCATGCTGGCAAAATGGAACTGCTTGCACTGCAAGATTTGATGTGCTGTAATGTGTGTCTTTTGTCAGCTGTACTGCAGTTTGCTCTAAGGTAAGTGAAATTGGCTAATATCTGTTCCTGTTGTTGGAATTTAGAGCTAGACAGCAGAGATGAGAAACAACTTCTGGAGCTTGCCTTAGAAGAGAAGGAAACCCTTGATAAAAAAATCAACACGCTGTGCAGAAAGGTGAGCCTGAGGTAAAATTATACAGCTTTGTAAATAAAGATATCCAAAAAATCTTCCTTGTGATCTTACCCATCGACTATGACACTTGCATTTAATGAAACGGAAGTCCAGCTTCTCTCTTTTCCCTGAAAAGACGTGGCAACATTAATTAGTAAGCTTCTGGCAAACGCATCTTAGAAGCTTATTATTTTAGTCAGTTTTGCTTGCTTGCTTGTCTGTCTGTCTGGAGGTGCTGAAGGGGACATAAAGCTCTGGCTGTGCTATTGAGACATGACGTGACATCCTCGTAACTGTTTGTGACAGCGGAGCATACATTCCTGAAAAGGTTTCTGATTGGAACTTTCAGTCTTTCGTTTCCTCTTCAGCTGACAGCAGCCTGTCAGCGGGGACGTTAATTATAAGCAGAGAGGCTGAACAGATTCAGTGGAAGGTTCTGTGTGTGGTCTCATTTCTATGTTCACATTGAGATAATGGGAAATGGGGCCTTCTGAAAAATAAGGTCAATGTTTGTGTAAAAAGCAGCTGAGTTATAGCTAGTAACTTGTGTTCATGGGTAGCTGGGGCTGGGACGGGTGACCTGGCACCTGACTCTTTGGGATCAGCTAGCTTTCCTGTTAGGTGGGCTCAAGCCATGGTGTTTGTGAAGGCTGTCTGTAAGCTGGATTAAAAGGAGATACAGAGTCATGAAAGAGACAGTGACATTCTTTTTTCTTTTTTCTTTTTTTTTCTCTTTTCAGCTTTTCCAGCTTCTAGTGCCAAAGGAAAAATATGATAAAAGTCATGTTATATTAGAAGTGACAGCTGGCAGAACAACTGGAGGTCAGCAAAATCTCCGCAGTAAAGATTACTCCAAAGCTCCGTCCAAATTGTTAAGGCTCTTATGGGTTATTCTGAATGCACTTTTATACTTCAATGGTATAAAGTAACACTTTCTAAAGAAGAGCGTTAATCTGTCTAATGACCACTGTTATGGTTGCAGCTAAATCTAAAAACTGGTGGCTGCCGTATTACGAACTGCTATTTATGTTGTAGCGCCTTTATATTTTTAGGTGACATCTGCCAGCAGTTCACCAAGGAGATGTTTGAGATGTACCAGAACTATGCAGACTATAAATGTTGGACCTTTGATGTTCTGAACTACGCTCCAGCTGAGATAGGTACAGTAGTACTCTTCAGACACTCCATCAAGACAACGAAGTTAAAAGCTGGGTTTCTCTGCTCTGTTTGTCACACGTTATTTGCCTCTATAGGTGGGCTGCATCACGCGGCCGCTCATATTTCAGGAGATGATGTCTACAGGCATCTGAAATACGAAGGAGGGACTCATCGGGTCCAGCGAATCCCCGAGACGGGCCTGTCGTCGAGAATGCAGCGCATTCATACCGGGACGATGTCGGTCATTGTCCTCCCGCAGCCAGAGGAGGTAAAGTAACTGCTAATCAGGGCAGCAAGGTGTATCCCTGCTCATCCACGTAGGCATCGGAGTAGGTGCTGTTTAAAACCACGTTACTGTTAGTGGTTTGGGATTTTATTGATACCCAAGTGCTTTGTGTGCATCCCAGGAAATGAACCACAATTCTGTGACTCTGGAAGGTTCAATCCTTGCTTCTGTACCTTACGTGTTTGAACGGCTCACCAGAAGCAACTTCCCAGATACTTGCTATTGCCTGAAGTGGCAAGTAGATCACTGATCAGTTCAGTGACTGTTCCGGCCTCGGCGCTCACAAATCTCACTAGTTAGCAGTAAGCCAATTTTAAATTATGTCTTATATTGAGACGGGGAATATGTCCAAGAAAATATTCAGTGTTGCATAGTAATAAGTTTCAGCAAGTCTTTTAATTCTTTTTTGGTTCATTTAAATTATTTGTGTCGTTCTCTGTTAAATCAGGGGCAGTATGCTCTGAATTTGAATGAGCGTGTTGGTTAGTCTTCGAGTTTTCACTGATACCAGCTGTTCTCGCTTAAAGCAGCAATTTACGCTGAAGATAATCAAAAACAAATCTTGAAGGCTTTCCCTGCAAGTTCTCCTGCTTCCCTGTAATGCTTTCCTCGCAACATTGATCAGATCTGAAAGTTCCTTTCCTGTCCACTGAGCTCAAGCTTGGTCCAGGTCGTGGGCTCATACTTGCAGTGCTGCAGTCCTTGCCTGGATCTGGGTACACCCACCTTTTCCTCAGTTAGATGTTTTTAAACACCATTGCAAAAATCATTCAGGCTTGACTCACTGAACAAGATCCTTGAGCTGCTACTTAGAAGTAATTTTGATGATTTGCTTAGTTCTCGGTCTCCCTGCCAAACCTGGTGGTTTAACGAAAAGTTGCTGATTTTAGTTTGTTTCCCACACAGACATACCTTGTTTTCGGAAGGACCTGGAGTAAGAGATGGAAAAAATAAGTGGAGTACTTAAAGAGTTGCTTTGCAGAGATACTTGCTGTTAGGGTTTTTTAAGTATAATAATTATAGCTCTTACTTAGGAACAGTTATAAAAGAACAGGTTTTTGAGAAGTGATTCTTTTTTTTACACCATGTATCATTGTAAAAGATGTTCAAAATATTTTAGGAGGAGCAGAAAGTAGTAATTTTCTTTGATTCTAGGTTGACGTTAAAGTAGATCCCAGAGATTTGCGTGTAGACACATTCAGGGCCAAAGGAGCAGGGGGGCAGCACGTTAACAAAACTGACAGCGCTGTGAGAATCGTACACCTTCCCACAGGCAAGTCTGGCTGCATTTCCTTCTAATCACCCTAAATCTTTATCCTGAATTGAAAGCTTTCGATGCTGCAAATTACCTCTTACAGTGAGTTTGCCGGGTTGGGCCTTATATCAAAAAAGGCAGTAGCCCCTTCTTGGTCTGCCCATCTTCTAGCAAGGAAACGTGAGAAGAAGAATATGTACTAGTGGAACAACGGTCACCGTGTTGCTGTTCTGCCAGTTTTGTCTTCAGATGGGTTGCTTAATGAATACGCTGTCTGTGAAGGATGAAAGAATAAATGGAGGGTGACAGGGATGGGATGGGAGATGTAAATAATTTCTGCTGACTGCTTCAGGAGTAATAGTCATTGGCAGCCTCGCTGCGACCTGTGTAATTACGAGACTGAGAAAAAAAGGAGAGTTGAAGATTTTCATTGAGTACTTGTTAATGCTGTTAGATGTGGAATAGGAAAGAAAGCTTGTACTGATGGGAAGTTACTGTATATGGTGAACCACTCTGTCTTTGTTAGGATTTGTTTGTATTGAAATTCAGTGGGTTTGTGTTCATCCAGATACGGAATCTCTTAATGCACAAGAAATTCCAGTAGCAACCTGAAAACAGCTGTTCTGTGTATGCCTTTTTACTTCAGAAATCTAATGTGAAATAAAAACAAATACTAGTTTTCTTGTGAAGATCTTTATTTGTTATTCCTAATTCAGTTTATGACTCTCCAGTGTGACTTTGACACCCTTTTCTGCTCGAATAACGAACTTTCCAGTCTCTGTGAGCTTATGTAGACTAAGACTTTCAAATCCTGCATTTCATTTTTTCTCAGCGTGCTTCTGTAGACTCTACAAATTACATTTTTAACATGCGATAGCTAGCTGGAGAAAATCTGTTTTCTGGAGGCAATGTCAGAAACTTGTTTGCTTCATGAAAGTTTACAATATCCCTACCCTTTCTGTAGCACCCAAACAAAGAAGCTCCTGGTGCAGTTGTGAAGAATTAAAAAAGTTACATATGGTTTTGGGCAGTGTGCTAAAATGACTTTTTACCCTACAGTTGAAAGGCCCTACAAACCAGCACTGTAGAAGGTTTCAGTTGCCAAATGTGTTAAAATTAATTTAGCTCGCTTGTTCTTTGTTATAATAGGCTTTTGATCTGTGCTCTCTTGAATTCTTCTGTAAAGGACTAGTAGTAGAGTGCCAGCAGGAGCGATCACAGCTGAAGAACAAGGAAATAGCTCTGCAAATGCTGAGAGCTAAATTGTACCAGCAGATCATTGAAAAACAACTAAGTCAAGAGCAGAGTGCCAGAAAACTGCAGGTGAGGAAATGTGATTGATGGAACTTGGAGAAGGTGCTGTGTTGTAGATTTGTTTCCGATCTCTTTGAGTGGCAGTGACAGAGCACGTGAGTGTGTGTCTGGCCGGGTGTGCTTACAAAGGAGAATCTTGTGTGTTAAAGTGGGAAGTGCTTTAAAACTGGAACTCTGATTTTCACTTCTCCTAGTTCAACCCTAATGTAGACTTCTCAGGTAATGAAAAAGAGCCATAGACTATAGCTGGAAAGAAACAAATCGTAAGACTGCAGCTGGAATTATCTGAATGATCTGAACTCACTCAACATTGTGAACTGAATCCCCCTCTTAAGGCTGCAGTTACACAATCAGAGCAGTAGTACGGAGTTATTCTCAGTGAAAATGGGGATCGAAAGTTCTTGGAGTTGTATTTTAACCTGTTCCTAAAACACAATATTTGACGAGATCATACAGAGCTTTTGAGAGTAACAAGTATGTAAACAAGCCCGCCAATTCACAGTTACATAAAAGTTTATTTGCAATTTTTTAGGTAGCCCTTAAAAGAAGAAATGATTTTCATAAAAGAGTTACCTCAAGTTATGCTGCAAAGTGTACTTTTCTCTTAAGTGTGCTAACATTCTTTTCCCATTCCTTGAGTATTTTGCTGTTTGCGGTGCAAACTTCAACAGTGATCAAAAAGAATAAAAATACTTCACAATAACAGAATTCTTCAGTGCTCCGAAGTTTCCAGCTATTTAATCACTAATTTCAGATTGCATTTAAATGTATTGTTCCTGCAGATTATTAACTCAGTCGTTGTAATCAGTGAGCCATTTATCTTTTGTTAATAACTTCAGCTTGAGAGTTTTCAAAGCTGTATAAAGGACTTTAGATTTACATTTATTATATATTTACATACTATAGAAAATCAGGCAAAAGTAAATTACCTTTCCTAATAGTTCAGAATAGATCAAAAAAAATCCTTGTTTTGAAATATAAATGTGGGTGCGGGTAGAATTTTCCAAACAAAAAAAACAAACAAAATCTAAGCAGATACTGATCTCTCTGAGCAGTTTTTGTCGTGTAATTCTCCATTTCAATAAAGCATTTAACCACACAACAAAGCTATGTTGAGTTCAGTTTTAAAGCTTTTAGAATTGTTTGCGCTCCTGCACGTCACCACTAGAGGACTCCTCTCCGTATTAATTTACTCTTTGGGTGTTGATTTCTGACAGCCAGATGTTAGTGGAACTGCTTTGCCACCCTTCTGTGTAGTAAACGTTGACTTATTAATGGTGCCTAATCGTTATCTTTTGTGGGAATACAACCCCCCTCAAAATCAAAAATACCGTGTTACATTTTTGGACTAATGCCATGTGTAGACACCTTTTGCCTTACGTGACTTTTGAGACTGGTGTCATTTCCACAGTTACAGAGCTAGGACAGAAATGGTATACTGCAGGATGTTAAAACTTGGTCTGGTACAGAATAGCAAATAAAACATTGTGGAATTACTAAACTGTATTAAAAATATATATATCCATTTAAAAAATATATATATATATACACATATATATCCTAAATCAGTGACTACTAGGTTTGTAGGTGTAACAGGCTAATCAATTTAAGTTTATTCTAGCTATGCTGATGTAGAGTGGTTTTAGATTTTTAAAAAACAATATATATATATATATTTTTTTTTATTATTTTTTTTTATTGCTACAGTTGGGAACGAGAGCCCAGTCAGAGAGAATTCGTACTTACAACTTCACCCAGGACAGAGTGACCGACCACAGGATCTCGCATGATGCACGCAATATCAAGGTGACGGTTGCTTATCGGAGTTTTAAAACTGAGACTTACCTGTATCTTGTGAGGAAAAATGTAACCTTGTGAAAACAATTTGAAATATATGAGGAAGTCACATGGCCAGTTGTTCTCTGACAGAACGTGATAGATTCAAGAAGTTCACACTCTTCTGCCTCGGTGATGTAGGGTAGTGTTAAAGATGACTTGCACAGGAAATAGCTAGCTGACCTAGTTCTCTGTGTCTTTTTCTCCTACTATATGAACAAAAAAAGATCAAGCATGGATTCCTCCTTAGCGAACTTGGTGAGTCCCTTCGCCAAACTGGGCAAGTAAAACTTGAGATTCTTGAAGCTTACTGTAGCCAAAAGAAAAACCTGACAAGACAGACTTTTTTTAGTTGTCAATCTATTAGCTTAATCCTCCTCCTAATGCTAGAGTGAATAAAGGGAAAAAATAAACAAACAAACAAACAAAAACACCTTTTCTTTATGTTTGCCTTGCAAGCCACAGTTAAAAGCAACTGAAACGGAATACTTCTACTGTAAGATTACCTGATATTTCTGAATAAATATCTCCATATAGTTTGATTCATATTTATTGCTTTGTTAACAGGTATTTAAACAAATACCTAATAGTGCATTTTTGTCTAATAAATTTATGGGCAATGCTTTGAACTTCAGGACGAAATTTAGGATGACCCTTTATTATTTTGTCTTAGGCATCCAGTTTACTTTAACTGCTGTTGCATAAAAAGCCACACTTTTAAACTGTACCCACAGATGTCCAGGGTTACTTCAGAGAACACAGGGCATACTGAATAAGGAATGGTTCATATTTAATGGGGTGGGGAAGAGCTATAGAGGTATCAGGTTGGAAGAGAATGGTAAGAAGTTCCACAACTGTATAAATACTAGTTTTGTTAGTCTAGCTTTTCACATAGTTTGGGGAACTTATTACTTTTTCTGAGTAAAATTGGAACTATAACCTGTCTAACAAAAGTTAGTTAAGCTTTGTTTGTGTAAAAAAAAAAAAAAAAAAGTCATTCTTCGCATGAAACGAATATTTAAATTGTGTCCTTCTACTCCTAATTGTTCTTGCTGGATGACTTTTTATGTAAATGCTTAGGTTACAAGAAAGCACAGCAAGAAGGCACCGATACCTCTTCTGTTGTTGCCAGGGTCAGTGTGCCTTCACACAAAGTCCCACTGCTGTGCACTGTGCCACGGTGCTCTCGCACAGGGGATTCATGAAGTTGGGCAAGTGGAAGTGCTACGATAAGACACCAGGCAGAGGGCATTCCCAGAGCTCCTCTTCTAGTAGTCACCATTTCAGAATAACACTGATGTATGCTCAGTAATGCTTTTGTCTGTTGTTGTTTTTTCATAGGAAATTCTAAGCGGGAAAGAAGAACTGGATAAGCTAATAAACAGGCTACTGGAGTTCGCAGAGATGGAAGCTCTCACCGAATATCTAGAAAATTTGCAGTCTGTGGAAGGAGGAGGCTGCTGAAGACATTGTATAGACTTAAAGCAGAAATGCGTTCGGTAGCAAAATAAAATGGACACATTTGTTAGATGACTGATTAAAATCTACGCCTCTTTTTCAATGTGTGCTATTACTCTTTTTTTATATATATATTGGCACAAATGAACTTAACGGGTTGAATTTACTACAGCTCCCCTAGCAGAAAAGAACAGGCTTTGAGCACTGCTTGTTCTGGGGACGGGAGATGTTCCTGTCTAGGTGAAAGATCTGAAGCTCCCCTCTCTTGGTCTAGAATCTGGCCTCATGAGTAATACTTATTTTTATCAGTTTTATCCTCTGACAGAGGGAACTTCCTAAATGTAGCCCTTTCTAAATAACTCTGTATTATGATATACTACTTTTGTAGAAAAGCAAAGGAAGCAATCTTGGACGAGAGGCCAGCATCCTGAGAGCTGTACCTGTCAGCCTTCTTGGTTCAGCTGAGGGTGGGTCTGGACCACATGCTGTGGCGGAGCGTAAAAGTACTTGTTCCAGTTTCACGTTGAGTTGACAAGGTTCTGGAAGGAGTTTAGCAATGATAACAGGCAGCATCCTCCTCCTTGACAGAAAATGAGCTGACAGTGTAGATGTATTTTAGCAGACGAGGTAGGTCTGGAATTCAGTTTCTGCCTTGATGTCTTCTTTGGGAATGTGTGCCTGTCTCTGAGGGCAAGCCAGATAGCTGTAGAGCACAGCTTTAACAGGACTTGCATTCATGTTTTCCCCTAAGCCCATATTGTGCAATATACTTACACGCACTTGTGCGTAGGCAGTCAGTAGTCAGACGCAGAGACTGAGGAACACTCAGATGTTTAACGTTACATAGAAATATACAAGTGCACTGCTGAGCTGGGCTGACTTGCTAGATCAATGCGTTTGCTTTTTATCCCGCTCTTCCCAAACCGTGCTATGGAACTGCTCTGCACTGTCTTGTGAATGTGAAGAGTCCATTAATTGTCATGATTTAAACTGCACGTCGTGGTTGGTTTACGTCTGCACATTTATTTCCTAATCATAAATGATACAGGACTGAGAAAATAGAAGTTGTTTTGAGAAAAGAAATTTCAATACTGAATTCTAACCTGTGTCGTTAAACAACAATTTACACTATTCAGACAGAGTAGAAACTATATAAATATATATATACTAAAATATGTAGATTAAACTTTATTCAGACAGAAAGCAGGGAAAGTACTCGGTTTCTCAGTTATGGAACTATTCTTCAATTCTCGGGGTTTTGCACATTCTTATCAGCAAGTCTCACTTGAGAATTTTTTGAATTGCTTCCACCACTTTTAATTACAAACGTTTTTAGTTTTTATTTTTTAATTTATAGTTCTGTAAATCAATCAATAAACCTACTATCATGTGACTTAGAGTCATTTGCACATTTGAACTTTGGCATTGCGGTAAGCAGCTGAGTGAAAAATACCTCCAGGAAGGCAGGCAGCTCAGCTTGCACCTATGCAGTGCTGACAGACTGGTACTAACTGATGGGATTAGCTGCAGTAGGAGAGTTTACGTGTTTAGCCAATTAACGTGCTCCTTTAGCTCACTTTCATGGTGCACACCAATTTATTTTATTATATACGTTGAACGATCTTAGAAACTTCTTATAAACTAAGCATTTTAAATAATCAGATTCTAATTCCAGAATTAGGTGATGGTTATGAAGCTCTTTACTATGAAAAATACTATTGAAACACTAAAATAAATAAATAAAGCCTCACTTAAGTAACCGAAAGAAAGAGAGTGATGTTCTGACTGTGGGACCTTAGGGGTATTTGCGACCAAGGTCCCTCATTTTCCGCAGCCTGTCTTTGGTGGTGCTGGTGGTTTTGTGCTCAGGGAAAGGGGAAAGCAGAAGAGAGCTCCCCTCCGAAACCACATTTTTTGATGCCCCCAGTGCAGGCATTGAAATTCAGTACCTAAACCCTTTCTTCCAGGCTGTTCCAGTGTATCCTGAAGGAT
Organism: Cygnus atratus; assembly: GCF_013377495.2. Lineage (NCBI taxonomy): Eukaryota > Metazoa > Chordata > Aves > Anseriformes > Anatidae > Cygnus > Cygnus atratus. The sequence continues at coordinate 176,564,271 of NC_066362.1, read as the reverse complement.
CTTTTTCTTATTAAGGGCATCCCTCAATTGCTCACACCTGTACCCAAAATGCCCTAAAGCTCAGTCCCGACAGAGACACTCACACAGAGCAGACCCACTTCTCCTGGAGGTCACTGGTGCACTGTTCTGTCCTACTAAAACCAGATCGGTTTGCTCTTCCTCATTGACAAAGTATTATTTCAAGCTATGTTTCCCCCTAGCTTACAGGATATCTGAAACCATACGGTACTCTACTAGTTCTTGCACCCCGGTCTTTTCTGTAGGATGTAAAAGCTGCTGAGATAAATGGCAGAAGTACCTCCCCTGCATTACTCGTGCATCTGAAGACGAGCAATTAATAAGGTATTTCTGCACTTACAAGTTTGTGAGCTGTACTGAACCACGTACATATGCCTTGATCCACCCCTCACCTACAAGGAAGCATAAGTCACATAGGCTCTGTAGGCTCTATCCCATAGGACTGTTCCTCTCTGAAGGTTATCCTCCCCTCTGCAGCCTAGGTGCTATTTTTGCTGTTGTTTTGGCATTTTTCAGCGTAAGATTTTTTTAAGGCAAGGGTGTCATTTTTACGCCTTTTTCTTTTTGAATGCTAGCGTAATATAAACAAATTACCTTCTCTCGAGCAAGAAGTATTTCAGTTTTACTCCCAAAAATAACACCGCAAGGAAACAGCAGCTGTGCTAACATAACTATTTGTTATATGATTATATATTCTCATTAGGTTAAGAAACATGGTTGTTTCCACTCAGGCTCTTGCACAATTCACCTGTCTGTAACGTTAGACAAAACACTAAGGGGCAATGTCAAAGCAGCAAAGGCATTCTTTCTGGTTCCCCAAATCCCTAAGCGTGGTTTTATACGTCAGGCTTTACCACCTTTTCCTACAGCTTTATTTTAAATCAGGAGCTGTAAGAATTGACTGCTGCTTTGAAACACTTCCTGGCAGATGGATACAAACAATTCACAAATAAACGGCAGCAGCTGAAGAACTGTTTGTGTTTGTTTTGCTTTTTACCTATTGAGCTTTATTTGGCATTTCTAATGTAGGTTCCACTTGGATATTTGGAAAACGTCTTTAACACAGCTGTCAAAATGGCAAGGAGAAAAAGTAGAAGTTTCCAAATGGAAATGATAATAGTTGCCATTACTACCCCATGCCTGGAGTTCTGTTTCAGACATCGTTTTCCAAAACCAGCTGCAATTCAGGCCCCTGAGACCTCCAGCACCAGCTACATCAATAGCATCACCTTTTTGCTGTGGCCACGAAACGCACGTTATTTCACACGAGCAGAGCTGGCAAGTGGAGCGTGTCCGCTGCTGGGGCTGGGGGACCCGACGGGAGGCTTGTAGGGAGATGGATCAGCCAGAAATGCTGCCTTTAACCAAAGAGGTCATACTCACGGGCTGTGTGTTAGTAAAACATCTATTTTATTGCTCCGATCCTGCCCCTTCCTGGTACCCTACTACCTATCTTTATGACTTGCCTCTTGGTACTAGAACAACTCTTCCTTTGTAGCATGTTTCTAAACCAGATGAAAGGCAGGGCTATTAAAACGTAATGCTGTCTAAATATATATATATGCTATTAATCATATTTGTACAATAAATAAAACATCATAGAAAGAAACACATACACTTTTATCATAGTGGAAAGATGGATTTTTACCCTCTATTTAAGCAGAACAGCACTGGTATCTTATCTTGATTACTTTCAATTAATCATCAGTGGAATGCACAAGGGAATGCCTCAGAAATCCTGGCACTATAAATGAATTTATTCCTTTGACGTAGAGGGCTGCTTGTTATCATTTAGTTAAAAGGAAGAAACAACCGAACACTGTTAGCAATAAAAGGTATTTCATAGTCTGGCAGAACTGTTTGCCCAGATCTTACCTTACTTTATTCTAGCTGCTTTGTAAAGCTGAGTAGTTTTTTTCACTTTCTGTAATAATAAACAAGTTGCCAAATGATCACATTGACGGTAAGATTATATATTTTTTTTTCAGTAAAAGAAGTGTTACCGAATAATTTACACTCATTTCCCACCTTTCAAAAGTGCGGGTCTTTAATTGCTTCTCGTTCTTAAGACCAACAAATAGGAAGGCTACTGAGTAACAATCTGTTACCATCAGAAGTTTACCTATTCAGATAGAGCCCGAATGTTGCTAAACAGTAACCACAGCAAACCCGGGCTGTATTCTGTTAGGAATTTAAAAATTAACAATTTTAACCCAGGTCATTTGTTACTTATAATTGATGCACTGAAAAAAGCAATTTCCAGAAACAATTTAACACCCTACTGGAAAGCACCCAGGCACTACATGGGTGACCACAAACTAAAGAAATACTTCCTTTAACAAGCACTTCCATATTAACATACCTATTTGGGTTTATATTTACCCCAGCTCCCACTTTTAACACCATCTGCACCCATAATTCTCTCAGGTTGCCCGAAACCCCTTGAAAACATGAACAGCAGCAACGGAGATCATTCAAATGAAAGCTTTATTTGGTATTTTCATATAAACTCCACTGCAAGAGCTTGCCATATTCTGTCTTTGCGACTGAGAAGTTGTTTGAGAAAACAGCTGTTTGATTTTGCAGACAACACTTACAAAGTAAAACAAATGCTTTCGAACAACTCCACGGTTCCTTCCACACTGCACCTTTGGTAAAGCAAGTGACCAAAATCCAGTCTTTAGCACGGGCTCTGCATAACGCTGCCTGCTGGTTTTTAACGCAGTCTGTTTCTACATGCACACGTAAAATTGAACCTGTGTTCGTTGACGTTCTCCAGGAATCCTCTTGGGCAAATTCAGCCTCTTTCAGATTATTTGCGACGTTTTTTTTTTTATTATTTTTTGTATGGAAACTTTTATTCGAGCTATATCCCAAAACATTTCACAAAGCCAGACTCGTTAACCACACAAATGGCTAACACAATCCCTATGTTAAGGAGCAGGTAGAAGGTAAGAGGACCCGAGAGGTAGATACAAGAGACCGAAAAGATGGGGCTGACACAACAACCGAAGGACTGCAGCAGCAGACAGCCGAAGGGACACGGACGGCTTTTGAAGCAGCAAGTGCAAGGAGTTAAGGGCCGCGAGCGCCCTGTGAGGAACGGAATGAAATCTGTTTCAGGAAAATAAACTCTCCAGAAAACCAAAAGAGCACAAACAGTCAAAATAGCTGCGGCTGTGCTTCTCCAGGGCATGAGGCGAGCAGGCGGAGGCAGCACCCTGCTGAAGCTGGGAGGTGGAGACACGGCGGCCTACACAGGAGAACACCAAACCTTCTGGAGAGCTCAGCAGGGACGAGGGGAAGGTGTATGCTAACAGCACGGCACAGCGGTGAGACGGAGATTTGCATATATAGGGATACTGGAGGAAGACGGCTTGCGGAAGACACCGGTAATGATAAAAAAGTACGAGGAGGGGAAGGCGCAACTCAAAAAAGCAAATTAAGGAAGCCAGGCAGCATTAAATGGTTTTTTACTCCCCTTCTGAGGTGCCAAAATATGCACTGGAATTACATTATTTTCAGAGAGGGGAAGGAGAAACACTTTTATAGATGCACAGGTAATGAATTTAACTCAGAGCCCTGCCAGGACTAGTCCTCCCATCCTCTCAATCTGAGCATTTGTTGTTTGAATGGTGCTGCAGCACAGACTGAGTCTACGCGGGTCAAACAACAGCAAACATTTACTCTACTGGGAAAGTCTGCATTTCATTCTGCATATTCCCAGGTGCAGGGTTAAAATTTGGCTTGGCCTAAATTGGAACAGATTACTCTATAACCTGGGTTGAACCGAGCAGGTGCTCCCTGCACAGCTCCTGTCACACTGAATTACACGCCAACTACATTCCCTTTTAATCTATGCAACGTACCTGCTTCTAAAAGCATCGTCAGCTTCAGGCAGGCCCTACTGTCAAAATGCACACACTGAAGACAGGCTGCGAAGCTCTCCTTCCAAACAGACAAGACAGGTGAAAGGTGAGGCAAGAAAAAGACAGTGCAGTGAAGTGACTTGCTCAAATTGACACAGACAAAAATCACCATCAGAAATTGCAATGACTCCCCCACTACCTCCTACTCTCCCCCACCTTTCTCCTACTGCTAATAATGCCTGCGACAGCGGTAAAGCCAAGGATGTAGTCCTAACTCAAGGTGCTTGCAAAAAAAACCATGCGAGCAGATAAAAACAAGCTGCATGATAGAAAATGGATTAGTGAGAAAACAAAACACCGCTTTTCTGAAACAGCGAGAGGAACATTCCTTGGTAAAGAGTCAGTGCAGCCCAAGGAAGGATTAGCAGATGAGGAGCATAACTATGATAATACCTAGAGGATTCCTATGGCAAATTCCAAAGCAGAAGATTTTGCACGGAGATAGGGCAGAAGGGAGAGCTATCTCTGCAGAACAGATGTCCTGGAACACCAGGGTCTGCCTTAATTCTCATAGACCGCATTTTTGTACACAAGAGAAAACGTTTGGTTTAGACACGCAATAAGGATATCAAATGACAGCACAGTGCAAAATTAAACAGCGACTCTCTAAGTATCACGTTTGTTTCAACTGGCTCTTATTACACTTGAGGGCCAGCAACAAACTGGTCTCTTCAAACTGATCCGCAGAGGCAGTGGGGAGAGGAGAGCTGCACTTCTGGTGAAATCTGGGCTTGAAAAGTCACATCAGCAAAAGCAAGAGTATGTTATTTAACCCAACTTGACTCGTGGCGAACAAAGAAAATGTTTAATTCTCTCCCCTAAGGTAAACACTTGCTTTGGTTTGTCTATGAAACTCAGTACTTTGCAAAGACCTTTGGTTCACATTACTACTAACAGCAGCTCCTCAAGGAAACAAGCCTGGAACACTTCTGTTTTCAGATGTTTTTAAACATCTGCTTAAGCAATTTAGTTACAGGTATCTTGAATCACTGCCTATGAGGATTTCAATATGACAAAACATTTTAAAGAGAAAATGACAATGTTTCGGGAACTTCGCTAAGCAGGGGAAGACATCCTCTTCAGAGCATATTAAAAGTGAAGCCCACAGAAAAAGAGCACTAGTAAGTAATAAAGTCATTTCGCAGATACATCAGAAAGAAATAAGTATACTTCAGGCAGGAGGATGAGTACAGAACAGAAGGAGGATGAGTACAGCAGGGCAAAACGAAATCATAAGAAAACAGTTTCTTGAAAGAAGGGAATGATCAGCTGCTAACTCAGCAGCTGGTATTAGCCGAGGAGCAGAAAGAGCTGGTTGTACTGGCAAGGCACAGGGCACCTGCAGCAGACAGCACGATGCAGTCATGTGAAAGGCAAATGTGGCTTAGGGATGTACCACGGATTATTTACAATATGGTAAGGAAGTATTAGTAGCATCACACATGGTATTAATCTGCCTTAACATACAGTTTAGGCAACCTCAGACTGGAATGGAGGAAGAGAATTGCTGGTAAAGCACGGTTTTTAAGAAAGTGCTTCATGTGATTATGAAAAAGAAACCTGTCAACCTCTCCATGGTAGAAGGGGAACTTCTGTCCTGGCCTTGCATATGAGGTCTTTCATGTGGAGCAAACGTACATATTCCTGCATCTCCTGGACTCCGAGAGCATCCAGTAGTCACCTATATCTTCCAATGAATATGCAGAGCTAGGTATGACAGAAAGTGTTCAAACGTCTCAAAACAAACATCAGAAGAAACACAACCCTGACAAACAAGCACATACAATTAAAATAATTAAAATTGATACTCCAAAACTCTTCTACACACACAAAAAATGTCACACAATAGAGAGAAAGAAAAAAAAAAAAGGACCTCAGCCTCCCTTGTAATACGTGATAGACCAGATTCCCACTCCTTTGCCAGCTGGTCTGACAGATAGGTCTTTCCTCACAGAAGTTCAAGCTCAGCAGTTACCAGCTGTATTTTGCTGTAGGTGGACTCCAACAACTGCCTTAACTCCACTCTCTGACTGAGACTCTCCTGAGCAAAACACTGTGGGCTTTAGAAATGGAGACGTGTTTTTCAATGGTTTCATGATTTCAGACTTTATGGCTCTCTTTTTGACACCTAGAGAAGCAGGAAGTAAAGCTGCCTTCTAATGCAACCACTGAGTCTTGATGATGCTAAATGGAGACAAAACCCATCAGATTGAGAAGTCAGACTTAAAATCCTTAAAAAAAATGCCTAAGCATTTATATTGCCAACTTCTAATAGCCCGAGCAGCCAGCTCGGACAGTTCAGCCATCAGCCCCACTCATCTTTTACTTTCCTGTAGCACCGGGAATGATGAAGCTTCGATATGCTTAGCCCCTCCCAGCCTACGTGACACTGTCTGCAACTACTCAACGCGTTCCTCTTACCAACAGAGGAAAACCACCAGCCTCAAAAAGGATGCTGTATGCTGTAGCAGGGCTAGATCTTTGGAATATTTTTTCATGACAATATCATGTAATTGCCTTTTATGAGGAAAGAGACAAAAAGGAAACAACACCAAAAAAAAAGAAAACCTGATGTGTAAGAAGAAAAAATTCTAGAAGAAACAACAATAAAGCAAAATACATTGGGAAGAAAGCACAGAAAAATCTACTTTGACAGAGGTGGCTCCAGAGCTGTTATTAAAAATCAGATTCATCAGGTTTAAATCTTCTGCAGAGCTCTAACAAATTTATCATGCATGTACACAATTAATTTATTTTCAATACCATTAGAAATGAGCAGCACCGGTGTGACTAACTCCCCTAAAAACAGCTTTCAGTTTATCTACTTGAAATGTTGGAACTCTCATCACCTAGTATTTTGCAAGCAATTAATTAAAGGTTAGTAAGCACAGTACTTTTACTCATTAGTTAGGAAACTACTCCACATAGATTATCTTGGGGGATGATTTTACTCTCTAGTACATGCCACTGATCCAGTTCTTGTGTAAAAATAAAAGGTCTGTATCATTTTTTTTAGATTAAGCATTAGCACATTGTCCCATACTTAGAAAAGGGATAAAAAAACTGACAAAATGTATTTAAAACAGCATACACTGAGCAAATTGAACTTAGACGGCATGGTTAAAACAAAAGTTAAAACTATTTACAATACTGCATAAGTAATATAACACAAACTTCCATTCCAAATGCACTCACATCAAAATAAAATAAAAAAATAGTACAACTCACATATGTTTTAATACCTATAAATCCTTATTTTCTATCCAACATTTTCTTTATAAAAGCCTGTTTAGAATATTAAACTTCTGATTCTCTCAAGCCTAAACGGATTCTAAAATGATCTGTTACTGATCACTTAGTCTTTGTCTTAAGTTTCTGGATTTTCCATTTTCAAATTTCCTCTTTTTAAATGTTGGCACCCCTTCTGTCAGGTCTCCAAGGGAGGTAACTGTCTTCTCTGTAAATATCACCTGGGCATCTTCTGGAACCTCTAGCACTGGAGCTGGTATATTGTCACTCTCTGTACTAGGAAGCTCCAGGTCCACTTTTTCACTGGGGGAAGAGAGGGAAACATAAAAGAGTAAATCTGCATGGGGAAAAGAACATTGTGTAGTACAGGCAGCAATACCCATATTTAATCAAAGCAGCTTTGAGGTAGATGCGAAGCCTTTTAGCCAAGATCATCATCATGACAGGGATCAAGAAAGACATTCTTTGTTTCTTCTGTGTGAGGTGGCATAAAAAAATTGAAAATAGAAAGAAATATAAAAATAAAGAATGTTGGAAGATGGTGGACAGTGGGTAATTAGCAATGGTTCGCTGATAAAATGCTACTGAGTAGTTTTCCTCAGGTGTCCATCCTCAAGACTCTGCATAACAGAACATAAGACAGGCCTGCCAAATGAGCCAACGACCCAAGGCTGGGAGAAGCAGCTTCATAGCACAGGATCACAGCTAATAATCAAGGACATTGTCTAAAAACTACCAGTTTTAGGGGGTCGGTGGCAAACACTGTGTTCTAGCAGAATAACCGGAGGCATGAACATAAAATGGAGAGCGGCTGAACAGTTGGCAGAAAATGATCCAGATCACAAGACAATCAGAATCACAGCAGCATAACACTACTGTGAAGAGACACACTTAGGGGGCACTTTTGTATGAATTGGCCAGGAATACAGACATCTTTCAGCACTGCTGAGTGTTAGTTTACTGTCAGCTCGTGTACTACACCCAGTGTGGGCTCCTGTGCTTCAAGGATCAGCTCGAGCACCTGAGCAAGAGCCATGGGCATGACTGCAAGTGCAGAAAATGTGACTGTTGCAGTAACCCTAAAATGCAAATTTCCAGAAAGTAGCCAGCACTGTCTAGTCTCAACTGCAAGCAACTAATGAACAGCTGCATTTGTCTTGGTTACACGTGTGTTAAAGTACAGACTGATATATATAAGGTTCAGTAGCTGAAGGCACTTTTTATTGGGCAGTGCTTTCTAAAAACATTGAAAAAACTTACCAGCTCTGGAGTCAAGGAGTGGTGAGCTGACCCAATACAGGAGGTGTTATGGGAACTTATCAAGCAACATTATTATCTCCAAGGAAGTGTATCTGTGCTTAACTTAATCAAACAGTGACAGAACTGTACTTGCTGAATAATTTAAAACTAAAATGCTGTGCAATGGGGTAAGAATGAAAGGAAAAATTCATTTCCTTCTCCCAAAACTATTTTTCCAGACTCCTAGAGGGCACTGTAACAGGAAACTCATCATAAAAGACAGTAGGCTTCAGAAGAAAATGAGCAACCTCAGGCATCGTGCAGTAAAACAAACCAAACCAGCCAACCAAAAAAAAAAATAGACACACACACAAATCCTGATCAGATGCAAGTCATGAAAACATCTGCAGTGCATCAGCAGGACATGTGAGAGAGAGAGACAGCTTCCAATTTAATATTGGTATAACCAGATTACATGTTTTGTCTTTCAACTCCTTACTTAAATCATTACAGAAAGTGTCTACCAACACATTACGACAGCATCCAGTACTTATCCGTAGTGACAGCAGAAAAAGTTTTAGTGCATTTTGTTTTGTTTTGGCTTAACTTGATTTTGAAGTTAGGGAGCAAGAAAAATGAGAGCTCAAACAGAGCTCTTTCACTACAACGCTGGGTTAAAGTAAGACAAAAAATTTCTGTTACAGAGGGCTGTCCCCTTCAAATGAAGGGTCAGAATCAGTAGAGCATCATGAACTGAGGAATAATTCACTGCTTGTGGAAGCAACTCAGCCCACATCAGGTAGAATTCACTTGGAGTCTTCAAAAAAGTTTACTCATATCAGCAACTACTGATCCGACGGAAGAGATTCAAAGCCATATGATCAAGATCAGGCTGCCGAGGACCCTAGATCTTGAACTCCAGGCAGAGTTAGCCCAACTAATCATTCATCAGAAAGAAACAGAGTTTAGTCTGGAAGCTAGAGGCATTGAGCAAGCTGCCTATGCTGCTCCAAGGCTGGAAGAAGTTGAAAAAACAGTTTACAAGAGCTGGAGTCCCCTGAACCAGATTTTTGAAGGAGACAATGTATAAGGAACATAACGTTAGAGTAGCTAAGTTTAAAAAGTTGATACTCAGCCTCTGAAGAAAACGATGGATGACAACTATCCTTAAAATCTCCTCAGTTTACTTTGTACTTTGGGTGAAATTCTACACTAAAACAAAATGCCACTGCTATCCTCAATGGAGAGGTATTACTTTAAATAATCTCCAAGAAAAGAGTTGTACTTTATGCTACATTCCCAATAAAAGCTGTGGTAACTGCCAGAAGTCAAGAAGAAAAAGATTCAGCTCTTGAAAACAGATTCTGGAAACAAACATTACGCAAATTGCTGTGGTAAAAAGATACTCACCCTGATTCTTCTTCTTCTTCTTCTTCTTCATTTTTAATTGCTTCCCATTTTCCGTAAGGGTTGGTCTTAGATGTGTCACTGGAATTACCTTTGGAAGCTGATGTACTCTCTTCTTCCAGATTAACTTCCCGCCATTTCCCATAAGGGCTTAACTTTTTAGCCTTGGGAGACTTCTCTTCCTCTGATTCTTCATCATGACCTCCTTTCCTCTAAAGAGGAAAAAACCCACCTTAAGCAAAAATGCCTAAATAAAAACATAACGTAGCTTTATTCTACATCTTTTATTTATCATCTACTATTCGTAATTTTCAACGAAGACTAATTTGAAACAATAAAATCTTACTGTAATAAAAATCTTCACGTTTTTCTCCTTGAGCTTTCATCTCACACAGCTGAAAAAAACACTAAAACTATCATGGCTGAAGTTAACAAGGATTAGCCAATAATAGCTTACTTAAAAATAAGAGGCCAAAAAATCACATGCAACTTTCAGTGCATGCGCATACACAACTTGTACCTAACACATGGTAGTTTATAATGATGCACAGCGATACATAAATATGTATTTTAGAATTAACACCTGTTTAATTAATACAATTTATATTTAAGCCATCTCTGCTGGTTCTGAACTACCAGTTTCAGAAATCCACCTGACCCAACCAGAGCCATAATCACACCTTTTATGTGAAGTTTCAAAACTGAAGACAAATATACATAATTGATTTTTTACTGTGGGCTGCCAATGCCAATTAACTTTTTGGATTATTTCAGGGATAAGACAGTCTACCTTCTCAGAGTACATCACACTTGTTGCAGAATTCTTCTTCAGGTTGGCTGAAAGAAAGTTCATGCTCTGCATTCTGGAACAGTGCCACTAATGTGCCAAATAACTTCAAATAAAGATTCATTTCACTATTCGTAACAGTGCAAACTCCTACTTTCAGTCATAAGGTTTAACCTCATCACAATGAGTATAGCCTATCACAAGAGATGAAAGATAAGTCATTTTATGCTAGAAAGTGAACACTATATGTAAAATGAATCTAAAGAGAGAATTTACCTTGGAATTTTTTCCTGGACTTTGTGCTTCACTTTCACTGTCTTCCTGATCGGAGTCCGATTCAGATGCTTTGGAACCTGCTTCTGCACGCTCTTCAGAATGCTTGCCGCGTTGACTGTTCTCATTTGAAGATGAAACAAAACCATCAGGTTTTTCCCACGTGGATACTGTCCAAGATATTTGAATAATCGCATTATTTATACATCTAACTAATCTGTTATTGCTTTGACAGCACCACCTTTCAGAAGCAGTACTGCCTTACGCAGATATACAGCAAATAATTTAGCACAAGGCCTCTGCCTTTGTTCAGTATATTTTTCTCAGCAAAGATACCATCATGACAACTGAGTTCACTGTTGATAAAACTTGTTTTAATTAGTGCTTAAGAAAAACATCACGCATAGCAAACCGTGGTCCAAAAGACTCTGGTCCCTCTCACCCTAAAACAGGACAGAACACCTTTGGAGGTACCTATTTGATTTGAGTTATCCATTGATGCCAAAGAAAGGATGAGGTAAGGAATGCTAATTGTGAGCTTCTTAGCTTTCAGGGCAGATAAAACCTTCCCCTCTGCTACTCATCTCAGTAAGGTTAGGTCTCTAATTAAATAGCTATCAAGTAAACAAGGGAATACAAACATAAATTTGAAAAGGCAAAAGCATCTGTAGGCAATGATCTGATTTTCAATTAGAAGGTAGTATTCCAGCAAACATATTGATAGAAGGTATTTAAACAAAAATTGAATCAGTGGTCTTAAAGCTGGTTTTAGTAGCAATAATGTAAAAGTTTTAGTAGCAATAAGGTAAAAGTATACCAACTTTTTATATATAATGTTATATAAGCTTTCAAATGTAACAGAACTACTATTTTCCCAATTACTTTATTTCCAAAGTAACCCCTAGCTGAAAACAACACTTAAGAAGTATGCTTCTAAATGTATCTTGAGGAAGTAAAGGTGTAGAAAACTGACAGTGGGTGGCTTACACCTAACAAAACAGTCTCTTAAGGGTATTACTGTCATCTAGCTTTAGACCAGTAACTGAGAAAGTTCACTTTTTTAGGTATCACATATTGTCAGTGGATTAAGGTGCAGCCTTCTGAAGCACAATTCATTGCAGGAGCTAAGCCGAGAGATACTGGCCTCCTAAATTACATGCCTGAGATGAGACACTATGAACATTCCCCTTGGCTAACAATTTGTCTTTTCTTCAGAAAACAGGATTAGCATTAGCAGAGCCGACAAGTATTTCAAGCATTTGCAAAATACCTACAACTAGATAAAAATAAGGGATCACTTTGAAATCTCACAATCTGAATTTTTACCGAATATACTGATTATAAAGACATTCTTCTTAAGTGCAATGTGTCTGTGAAGAACTTAAAAACCATTACAACCGAAGGCATAAAATATATCTGAACTTAGAAGGCAATGTTTAAAAATAACCAGCAACTCACTTCCCTTTCAGAAGAGAAACCACAAATCATTTGAGAAGGGGCATGCTGAAAAACTAAAAGTGTTTTGTTTTTTCTTTCCTATTCTTGGCATCATTAGGAATTCCACTTCATACCCAACAGCAGAAGGAAAACTCATAGCTGGCATAAAATCACTTGCTCTCCAGAGAGGCACTGTTGACCATACATGATTTGAACAGATTTAGAAAACAAATGCCTGTTCTGGGGGAGTTACCACAAAGTTCCCCATGCAGGGGGAAAAAAAAAAAAGGGGAAAAGAACTAGGGGCTCTGATTTTGGACTCTCATGTCAGTCCTATGTCAACAAGAGGAAAAGTTTAGGAGATCCTAAACTTCAGCTCCATACACCTGGTAAAACAAAATCCTATCCCTTTGGGTTTCCAAACTAAAACTTTAATGCATACATAGAAACGAAGAACCCATATCTTAGAGTTGTAAGTTAAAGGTCTAAAAAAAAAAACCAAAAAAAACAAACCTACAAAGCACAAATGTATACGATCTCATAATACATTTATAAAGTCAGCACTGAGCTAAGCAACAAGTCTATTCCAACTAAGGCAACAGCTTAAAAAATATAAAACTTGACAATGGCCTTAAAACACAGCTATTTGCAAAATAAAATGCTGCTCTGAAAACCCTCTGTTCTGAAACAGAGCTTAACTCCTTACCTCCTGTTTGTGTGTTATAGTAATAGGCATGACCATCTTCAGTGACACCTTCTACCCACACTGCTCCCTGAGAAAAAGATAGAGAAGCTAATTAAAAACAAAGACTATTAAGGATCAGCCAAAGAATCACTTACAAAACGTAAGACTTGATCCCCTGAATATTTTTGCTCATGATAATTTTACTGTTTCAAAACCTGTCTGAAGCTTGAACCCCTGAAACTCTTATAAATTACTCCCTTTGACTCAAATGAGATTGAATTGCTTATCTTAAAGAACCACAAATCCATATAATTATTTTTTTTTTCAAATAGTGGATAATTAGTATGCCATACAGTTCAGATTATGATACAGTCCATTATTTTACATGTTAAGATGTGAAGGCTTTGGAAAATCAAAAACTTGTCATTTCCCATTTTGTTCCTTGTCTTAAGTAGAGACTGTGAAATACCTCTCTGGAAGACTTGCGAGTTTCGTCAGGGCTATAGAAAACCAGTATGAAGAAATACTATCACCGAATAAACACAAGCAAACAAAACAGCCTTCTAAAATTTATTCCAAAATACACATTCACCAAAAATAATTGAAGAATTAATCTTTGCAGGAATGCATGCCAATGAATTTACTTGGAAACACACCAATTTCAACAAAACATTGATTTTCCATACTGATTAACAAACTCAGGAGAAACGTGGCTGAATTTGCTGCTGGTATGTCTTTGTGGATGTGTAATTAAAATAAAAATTACTTGCAGAATAAATAATCATATATTACACGAGTTAAGATCTTCCTTAAGAACCTGACTTTAGCAACACTTACACATAGAACTTTTTTCACTGCTCCTTAAGTACTAATATTACCTACTCCCCTGTACTGGGCAGGACTTCTATGTAGCTTCATCATACATTACTTTTGCATTAATAAAAGTTTCTGTGTATATATACACACACAGATATATAGATTTTTGCACACACACTCCTATCCATCTGCTTAATACTCCATTAAAACCTTGTTTTTCTTTTTAAAACAACAAAATCAGAGGCTCTCATCTGCTCTGTAGAAAACTACGTAAGGAACAAAAAATTATGCCAGTATGTTCAGAGCAGGCAAAAGCAAGAAAGCCTTCAGTGATCAAGTTTCCTCAAGTTTTTGCTCTCAAAAGCTTCAATGTGATAGTTTCAAGAAAAGGAAAAAAAAAGGGAAAATGTATCTTATGAAAGTAGAAAGAGGACAAAAGACTGTTCTTATGTGCAACCTATCCTTTTTGTTACAGTTAGATCCTGAGAAGGTTTAGGTTTTCAGCAGATATTCGATCTTTGGCACACTGAGCATCCTACTACATAAACGCTAACAAGCACGACATCAATCTAAGTGAAGCTGTAGGTAGCCTTCACCAAGTCTTTCATTGCTCTGTTCTCTGCACCTCTTGCAAAGCCTGAGCAGCAAGCTAACCTGCTATAAAACAAAGAGGGACCGTGAATTTCACTTGCACGACAAATTGCAAACATGCCCTTTAATTTGTGGGAAACGTGAGTCCTTGGCTAGAGATCTGGAACATTCCCAGTATCTTTAGCTCAGACTAAATAAGGCAGCAATTAAACGCTCGTTTTTAGCGGGAGCTGAAGTAACTAAAGACACCACAAAGTCACAGATCAGGGCAAGGGAGGAATGGCAAAATACAGCCATGTGGCACAAGAGATAGCTGAGGCTGAAGGTGTGTGTTTTATGATACAGCTGAGACGAGCTAACTTCAGACTGTTGCCAAGAAGGCAGCTCCTTCCCTCCTCCATCTGGTCTTCCTGAACTGGCAATTCTGACTACCCAGAAGGCTGATTCAAAGAAACAAGCAGTAACCTGAACTCCGAGGTTTCCACTCCCTGGATGAGTTCACTGTCAGGACAAACACACACCAAGGACCATACACGATCAGTCACTGGACCACCTCTTTCAGTGGAAGGCAAGAGTAAGACTGCCTTACAAATACTGCAAAGCTATGCCTTGACAGAAATGATAAAGTTGAAGACCTGGTTAACAAGTTGGGCAAAACTGCAGGGGAAAGGAATCAGAAAGCCAGAGTACCACGTGTTGGGCAGCTCTGACATGAATAAACACTTAGGAATAAACACTGGATGAAAAAAAAAAAAATCTGCGTTTCTGAAAGAAAACCCTCTCTTAACATAGACAGAATAAAGACAAAGAATGTGACATTTTGTTAATTGATTCAATTGCCTAAAAATATACGCCATTATAACCAGTTTCTCCTCTGTCTGTAAGTACCCAGTACCAAACAAAGGCTACCTTCTAAGATACAACGCTATAGAATGAAAGAATGTCAAGCATTCTGAAAAAGACAGGATTTTTTGCTCTCCAACAGAAAATCCAATATTGGAAGACAACAATGACTTTAAATCGTACCGTACCATTACACTTATCTTGAAAATGGGAAAAACTTAACATCACTTCATGGGAATGTTGTACAAATAGTGCTTTTAATGTTATGAATCACTAAGTTCCTGGAGTGAAAAATATCAGGGGAAAGTCCACTGATGATGATGATAAATGTTTCCATCTTTGGACTATTCAGTAGGTGTGCCTGTCCTTTAAATCAGGAAAATACAGTAAAACGCTAAAAGGTTGCTTGCAGATGGCAACCGTGACTCTAAAACCTACAAAAAAAATATCAAATGAATGTATCCTAAAGCAAACACAAAGATTTTTTTTCTTTACTACTGGACAATGCAGTCTCTGTGTTTTCCACGCAGTGCTTGGTGGTCATTATAAAACAGAACACACAAACACACATGCGTTTCTTCATGCACATAACAAACAACTATTTCTCACTGAGCAGTCGTCAAAAAGGAAGAATTCATTTTTTCTTTTAAGTGTTAAAAATTTCTACATCACTGTGGTAGAAGAAACTCACAAGCTATTGTTTAGATGTGATGTCTCTTCAATGCTTATATTCCATCTTACTGTAAAAAGAGAGGAGAGCTACAAAAAGCTGAACAGAATTTATTCCGTTTTCTAAAAGCTTTCAATTCCATGGGCTAATGCATTAAAAAAAGCATATTCTATTATTGTTCTCTCTTATCTTCCCTTGATACTAATTATCCAAAAATACATGTACAGTAGAATTTCAACTTTCATCATGTATGTCATAAATGATCCTATATATTTACATTATGTTATGTTTCCTAAGTTTACTAAGAGCAAACGATTTATCGTCTGCAATCAGAAGAGACTTGCAAATTGCTCAGCTCATTTCTGGTAAGTGTTTACAAGGGCAAAGAAAAGTACAAATAACAGTGTTTGATTACCGTTTGCGAATTTTTAGAGTTGCCTTGGAATCCTTTAGGTTTTTCCCACTGTGATTCTTAAAAAAAAAACAAAAACAAACAAAAAAAATTCACCCATTACTCAGTCCTGTTCATGTTTAATCACGTTTAGGAAAAAAAAGATCTAACTGGCATGATACTGATATGTGCACCCATCCAAAGTGTAGCATAGATACATCCATCAGAATATAAATTATCCTTGGTCAAACTATAGTATGAACAATAAACCAAAGTGTCATAATTACAGTTGGCTTTATCAGGACTAATCTGCCAGACTATTAAATTCTGGCTGACACACAGATACTGGAAGTTTGGTTAAAAAAGGGCATTTTTTTAATGGTAGCATAGGTCAGAAGAAACTGCACACACAAGATTTTTACCTTTTGCAAGTTACCTTGTAGAAGGAAAGACTAAAGTAAATACTAAAGTCATTTCTACATTTATAAGAAACAGTTTGCTATGTTCTCATTAATCATAAAAGAGGGTTGCTTTTATGCTCTAAAGTAGATCATAACACATTGCTCCTCAACAGAAGTCAGTCAGTTAGATAAATCCTGTAAATGTGGAAAGAAACAATCAGACAACAATTCATAACTGCCCTCATTTACTTGGGTGTGACCAATGCCCAAATAATCGTTCAGTTCACTTCTCATTCCTGATAAAGCATTTTTAGAAAAAGCACAGCTATCTTTTGTATATTTAACCTCTGAGAGGCTAACATTTTCCAGAAACAGTAGAATTACTCTGTTATCCCATTATTATTAAGGAAAAGCAAATACAGTCTCAAGTTTCGGATGCCTAAATCTTGATTATTAAGTATCAAAAACTCCATCTAATTGTTCCGATTTTAATAATCAGCTTCCTACTGAGATAACGGAAGGGTAAAGAAATGCAGGTTGTCTTCAGTCATTTGTATGCTATATAGACATCTGCATTTGCTCCTCACTAATTTTTACCTCCTGTTTTTGTATTGTAGTAGTAAGTGTAGCCTTCGGGAGAAAGTCCTTGCACCCACTCCTTCGTTTCAACTTTCGGTGGCTCTGAGGTGCCCGGAGATGTCTTTTTTTTCTTTTCCTTCTTTTCCTTCTTTTCTTTCTTTTCCTTCTTTTCTTTCTTTCCTTTATCTTCTGTTGTGCTACTCTGTGTTTTACTCAGCGCTGAACTGGGACCTACCTCATCTTAAAGAAAAATAATACTCAGTTAAAAAAAAAAAGTTTCAATCTGAGCTTAAATATCAGTCACTCGTGTAACAGCAAATAGGAAACTTTGTTATTAGGAGTATTTTTAGTCATCAGTATTACAGTTGTAGTAGCCAAACTGAAAAGATTACATTCAAATATTCTTTCATTTTAGCAATATGATAGTGTTATAAGATAATGTCTTTCTTATAATAACTCTTGATATTTGATACCCAAATATCAAAAGATGAATAACACAAAAACTATACGGACCGACGAGCTCTGACCAAACCCAAAGAAACTAAAAGAGTTCTGAAAAAGAAGTACTACAGGAGCTTTAAACCACAACTTTTTAGAATGGATAATATGTCTTTGCATTGACTGAACAAAGGTACTTGCTGAACTGCAAGCTGAGTAGGAGATTTTAATCTCTACTACTTGATACCAGTGGGAGTCCAAGCTCTCCTACTTGATAGGAACTTTTGTCTCCAAGTGGTAAAAGTGAAACATAAAATTAACTAAGGGAAGCTGCACTGCCGATTCAAAGTACTAACTACTTTTTTTTTTTTCTTTCACATTGTTTAAATGTTCTATTCCAAACTGGATTGTTCCATGCACCTGAGAACACCATAGCTAAAAACAATCTGTACTGCAACTTCTACTACTGGCAATTTCCAGGCTCACATTTCTTTCTTTTTCCTTTATTTAAAAAAATAAAGAATAAAAATAAATAAAAAACAAAACAAACAAGCAGACAAAACAAAACAAAACAAAAAAAAACACAAGCAAACAGTCCTGGAGGCCTAGTCTCATATTCCTAAAACCTAATTTAAGAAAAAAAAACATTCCTATTCAATATTCTTTCAATTTTGTCTTTAATCCTTTGGCAACTATATGAACTACCTGGCTTGATTCCAAGCCTTTTCAAATCCTCTTGATATGCTTTCATTGCAGCCTCCTCCATTGCTGCAAATTCTTTTGACATGTTTTCTTCTTCTTTTGCTTTTTCCAAGCTTTTCTTTTTAATCTAAAACAAAACAAAAGCCCAGGAGAATAAATTAAACAAGTCTGATAATAAAAGTGATTAAATGTATGTATTTGTGAAAGTAAGATAATTGAGTTACCTCACTAATTCTTTTTGCCACATTTTCTTTATGATTCTTTCCTCTTTCATGAAACTCTATGCTCTAAAAAACAAGAAAAAACAGGAAAAATAATGCATACAATTGTAATTTATTTCAGCTAGTTAAAATTAATTAGACTAAACTTCGTTCAATAAGCTGAAATGTAACCCGCTTTGAAAATATTTACAGCTAACTCTACAGCTGTAAAATATTTCCTCATAATAAATTCAGGAACGCTGCAAAACACAACATAAAACTTATGAAAAAACAGTAACGCTCAAAAATGTTAGTATAAATGTTCGTCTTCTGTATTTAAGAGATTTAAAACTTCAGAAATAATAATATTCAGCACATATATTAGAGATGAGTAACAAGGAATTTGGGTTCCCTCTCTATGCTATCCTTCTAAGTAGCATACCTTTTTTTTACCCGCTTTGCTGGTTTTCCTGCAAACTTTTAAAAACGTTGTGGTCTATTTAGCATTCCAAACATTAGCTATAGTCCTTAATTAGATAATTCCCCACTGTACAAAAATCCTATGAACTTAAACCAGTCTCCAGGCCCACAAATCTGAGAGAGAGAAAAGGCAAGATGGGCGAGTTGGGTAAGTGAGGACAACACAACAGTCTGCAAGCCAAAAAGCTGCCAGAAAAAAGCAAAGCCAGTAGAAACTGGAAGGAGTTCAGAAGCTGTACAGGTGACAGCTGAAACCCTCATGTGGTCCACAGAAAACACATCTGATCTCACTTAGGTGTTCAAAAGTTAGGTGCCTGAAGCTGACCTAGTAACCCCAAATTTCTTTGGGCAAACAGATGTGCAGAGGATGCACATCCAGATGATGATTCACGTCTTCTGAAGGCAGGCTTATAGGTTACCTAAGTACCCTCCTTAATGCATATTTCTCTTTGCTGACTATATAAAAGAAACCTAAACCAATCAGCTCACATTTGTGCTTCTGAATTACAGGTATCTAATTGTAAACCAGATGAAGCTCAGCTCCAGGAGTACCTTTGGCATTGAGTCAGGAGGGCAGAACTTATTTTTAAAGTGAGAAACCAATGGGTCTAAAAAAGGAGTCTTGCAAAAGGTGTCTGCAAGTCAGAAACACCTTTCTTTAACCCAGTAACATTTCTGTGGGCTGTGTGAAATGGAAGAAATTTCCTTTAAGTGCTTAGAGCACTGGCTGTACCAGGCCTGCCATATACAAACAGCATGTATACCAGGTTTTGCTTGCCATTTGCATACTAAGGCTAGGAACAGGCGTGGACAAAGTTTCAAGACAGATCAAATGTTGTTACAGATCCTGAAGAAAAAGCAGGATCAAATATTTCACGTCTTATCTTGCACTGCCAAGTAAAAACAGCACACACCATCTTGGATGCAGGTACGTGGCTCTCACGGAACATGTTTTAAATATCACAATTATTACAAAAGCATTTTTAAACAACACATTTCATGTATTAATAAATATTAAAGTGATTTTATAGGCCATAATTCAAATTCCTAGTATTTCAGAATCATTGACTTAGCAGAGAAGATGATCGTACAGGTCTGTTGTCTGCTATCCAGCACTTGCAGTAATCGCAGAACTTTTTTGGCTGAGATTTCCAGTAATCGGCCCTGGGGAGAAGGAAAAAGAAAAGATGTGCAATCTGAAACAATAATCAAAGCCACAGGTTGTAAAATATGCAGCCTCAGAAACTAAACCGAGTCGCTGTCTTTGGGTGATTGAGTGCTACGAGGATTTTTTTTGGTGTTGTTGTTTTTGAGCTTTTTTTTTTTAAGCTAAGGCAAGCAAGCAAGAATAGCTGTATTGACTACAGTGGTTCATAAAGCACTGCTCAGTAGCGAGATTTACCCAACTGATCCTTGAAGACCGCAATATTTTTTTTCCTACAGAGATAATGCTGTAAGAACCAGAAATATAAGACAACACAAGCCAAAGCTAAACAAGCAGCACCAGATACCCTTACTCATCACAGAACTGTCAGAAATGTGCAACTCGTGCTATTTTTCATTAAAAAACGCATACAAAAATGCTGCTAGGGGTAAAACTTTGATTTAGAGTCAAAGCCCATTTTGGGTACTGTCCGCAGAGAGCTTAGCAACACAGCGGTGTGGTTCTGGACGAGGTGAGCTAACGCGAGGAATCCCGGGGCAGAATGGGACCTGTGGGGTCACAGACAAAACAGCAAGTGGTTTGGGTGTTCCTATGCAACAACGCGAGCATTTCTGAACCAGGCCATTTAGATAAGAAGTTGCCTGTGTGTGAGAAAACAGGGGGAAAACTCTACAGAGCTCAAATGTTGGTACGTAAAAGTATTTACCAGTAAAACAAACAAGCCCTCCTACGATTAGATAAAGGCTATTTCTTCATCAACAACTGCTTTCTAATGCCAGATGAGGGTTTTGCAGAAATAATTCCATTTCTTGTTGGCTTGCAGAAACATATGCAATGCCTCGGTTCAACAGAAAACATTCCAGCACCAGACTTTTATGCTTTTCAATTAAAATAAAAGGAATGAGGAGAAAAAATAATAAAAAAATCAAGGTGACACTGAGAATATTCAAGATTAGTCCAAAAAAATGGATCTCTGCCTTCCACCTCAAGATCAACACACACAATTCAAGGAAGGTACTTCCTGACATTTTTATTCAATAAAAACAAAACTTCTTCCACACATAAAAATAGTACCCCCGAACCTTTTATGTGCAGGCATATCTTTCATAACAGAAATAGACCTGACTTCACTCTTAAAATTGAAGCAGAGATCAAAATATGCCTCCCCATTAGTGCTTAATGTAAAAACACGATTACCAAGAGGCTGTGGTTATTTAAAGTCGTAAGTATGATGAATACACTCTACAAAAATATTTCAACCTGTAAGCAAGTGTGTTAGCAGCACGCAGCTTTTCAAGCAATTTTCTGGGAAGCCAGAAAGCAGCTGGGCTTCCCCTGATTTACACAGAAATCCTCTCACCTCTACACAGTGCACTTTCAACCAGGGCGATTACTTAGTCACACATTTAATTAAAAGGCTTTCGAGATCCATACTGCAAAAACCCACTAGGGCCAAAGCCTGGGAAATCTAAAAGTGGCTTGAAAACCAGCTGAGTGGGAGGGAGATGTTCGGAGCTCAGAAATACCTCTAGGCCCTTTTTCCTCTTTGAGCTATGGCTCCTGAACTGTCCCTAAGCAGGGACAAGTCACCCAAGGTGAATTTCCTGCTAAAAGCTGCGTTAACTTTCCTAAGGCAATGATCCGGTTCTGACAGAGAGCACACACAGTGGAACAGCCTCACTATATGCTTCGAAGGTGCAAGAACATCTGTGGGTTTCCAAGTTTAACCTAATGGGATGCGTGTTTTGACTTCGAAAGCATCAGTGTGAGTGCTAATATTAAGGCTGGGCAGCTGCCCTCACCAAAAGTCAAGGCATGAGAGGCATTTTCACAGCTATTTTTTCCAACATTTTCTTTCCTGAAGACTTCTGGTCACCACATCTGTCACAAGACCCTGTAGCTACACAGTGATCGTGCTGGAGAATCTGAGGGCACACCTGGGACCTAAATACAAAACTCGAGGCCTTGTCAAGGAAAGCTTTTTCTTTGTCTTCATCTCCTGTTGATGTTGCTAAAGATCAGAGCTGGCTCTGGTAAATACAATGCCATACAGTAGACCTGATATCATGGGAACCTTAAGTCCTGTTATTTTATGCTCAACAAAGTTAATTGTGTAAATTACAGTCCCAGTTCTGCAACTTAGGAGTCTCCTGAGTATTATACGCGGAGATTTTCCACTCGAGTTCACACCACTCAAAAAAAAAAAAAAAAAAAAAAAAAGAGCAAGCTCATCTGAACTATCCCCTGAATCCCATCTGCCACTGTAACGGGGAGGGAGCCTGCGAAGCACCAGCAGGGCTGCAGCGAGGTCCCCCCTCAGCGGGGTTCTGCCAGTGCTTCACAGGCTCTGCTCACCAGCCTGGAAGCCAATCCTGCTTGACGACAACGGTCAAATATGTGACTTTTTTTTTTCAGTAATCTACCAAATACAGCCTTGAGAGTAGATGCTGTTAAAATACAAAGGTCCTTTATACTTGAATACTTGTGCAAAAATCAAGGAAACCGTTTTATTTTAGAAAGCCCCGGCAGAAAAGGCAGAAAGAGGGGAGCGAACGTAAAACTGTTTTCTATGAACTTGAACGAAGTGACTCTTTGCCCCAAACAGCTGCAGAGTGCAAATCGTGTCAATGTTAAAAACATTTTCAGATTTTTTAAGTTCATTTAGGATTTCAGGGTGAGTAAGAACACAGAGAAGAAGGTTTCAACTCTGCACTAACAGCACCCGCTGCATTCACCATCCGTAGCTCTGCAACTCAGGTATTTCTCCTTGGCGTAATTAATTCCGTGAGACGTTAGAATCACACAGCCTGTGCTAAAATAATTGGCTTGTGCACTCCTCCTGCACATGAACTGAGTGTTTGGGAGACCACAAAAGGACCAGGTTCTGTTGACAACATGGAGAAAGCAACCCGAGGAGTGACTCCAGCAGTGCCGGAGTCCAAGGCCCTGAGTTCTCAAGTCAGAGCCCCCTGTCAATACACGACCTTCTCCTAACAGCTTAGGCAAACTATTAAGGCTTTAACAGACAGTGCAAGCAGCACTTATATTGGGAAGCATTAAGAAACCCTAATAGAGACGCTATCTTCAGTCAAGAAAGTTTTGACAAACTTTATTGTGAGACTGGGATGGAGGTTTTGGTTCCTACCGCATGCTGGCTGGAAGAAGAAAAATAAAAAAGGGAGGGCAGGGAATAAGAACTAACTATGTCAGGTGGTTCTGAATACAAGAAAAAAAGTATCTGAAAACAATAAAAAAAGTAATTTGGCCATGCAAACAAAATCTGGAAGTATTTGCTTTGAATAGCTTTGTTCTAAAACACCAGACTTGAAATCTGGCAGGGATGCAGGGGGATGTGTATTAGGGATATATCTGTCCAAATTATAAGCCTTTAGGGGGAAAAACATCATACGCATGCTCAGCAGTCTTCTTTGGTTTTAATATCTGCAAACTCCGAAGATTTCACACACAGTTAATACCTTCCAGCTTTCTACAGGTTTGAGCACTGAACAGGCTGGGCATGCATCATCTTCTTGAACACATCTTCGTGTGCGAAGTGAGAAATACTTCAATACTAGGAATCCTAGCTCCTGACTACACAAAGATACGAGAATTCAGACTACCTATCATTGATGGTCTGTAACAGCCACTCAACAGGACACAGTTTTCAGAAATACTAATAAATGCTCGTGAGGAATATTGTGCACTCCTAAAGCAAAATAATACTTCTATAATGCAACAAAGTAGAAAAAAAATGAAAAAATCCACACATCTCACAGCAGAGCTTCTGCAAGGGAAGCCATTCCAGAAGACCTAACTCTAATGAAAGTATCTCATTTTATTCATATATATCAGTGTGGGAGTGTGGCCATGGGGGTCGACAAGCCCTATGGTTGGTGATAACATCAGACTCTTAACGCAACATATCAGCATATATACCTCAGCTCTCAGAACATAAAGCTAAAATCATTAGGGATCGAGGCTAAAAAGGAAAGAGTCTTCTTGTACTGTGAGCTAGGTCCCAGTGTAATAGCCTTAACGACCTGCATTCCCAAAGAATTCAGAGCAATTTATAGGGCACTGATACTACCTAAAACTCTTCTTTGACACATATCCTTAATTTTTATTAAAAAAGAAAAAGATATGTAAAAATAAGGTTTTAAGAAAATGGCATCTCTGGTGCACCTACTTGTTGGCTTTCTGCTCTGCCCCAGAATACACTTGTATACGTGAGCTCCTACAGAGCAGTCACAGGTGGAAATTTCACCTGCATGAAACAGGGCGCACATCTCTAGCCTTCAACTCAATTTCATTTTTGGCAATCCTTCAGTAAATTCCAATTTATAACTCAAGGGGCTGCTTCTTTTTACTACTGTAATAGCCCCCAATAGAAAACACACATAGATCATAATCCCGCAGGACAATCTGAGCAGACAGCAGAACCTGCCCAAGCTGCTTGACCTGACTTTGTATTGGTGCTGAAGAACATTTGCGTCTATCTGCTTAGCCAGGTCATTTATCTGTGCTTACCTGAAAGGTAACACCACGAACATTTGTAACAATATACAAGAATACTCAAGAATATCAGAGCAGGCAGGTTTTGCATGTACGGAGCTCCCATGGAAATCACCTCAGCTAACGGCAGCGGTCTAAAAAGCGAGTTATCCCTGTGTTTAAGTTCTTTCATGCTAATAAATGGGGACGGCCACCTCCAAAGGGGCACTCTTCCCACCCTAAAATTGGCATCTGTGAGGCAAACCGAACCGCACAGGTGTGTGTTCCTGCCTTACACAGGGAGCCTAAAGCAAACAGCCCGAGCCAACCTTCAGCATTAAATATCCAAAGTCAGGAATATCTACCAAGAGCAGAGGTCTGCTGCTGCAGATGAAGAAGGATATGGGCCACGTCAGGGAGAATATGATAAGAATTAGAAGAGAGAGAGTAGGGAAAAAAAAAAAAGTGACAATTTGGGTCAAGAAGCTGTTCGGGTATAAATTTAGCAGGAACTAAAATTACGAACACTGCTGCATGTACTGTGAGTCTGCAAGGCAGGCTCAAACAGCTGAACTACCAAATACTTCCCTACAAGATCTCAAATTTTGGATCCATTTCGTATGATTTTAAGGGGAAAAAATGATATTTTGAAAAGTAAAAGAAGCGAGCAGATGTCATCTGACTTTCTCAGTTCATATAGAGCAACCCCCGCGTTTTGCACCCCCTCCCAGACACGCTCACGCATCAGTAGATGTTTTCTAAATATTTTAAGTGGTTAAAAGAGGCAGCAAAAAGGAAGAAAGGGGGCTTTCCTTCCACAAACTGCACCCGGAGCTGGAGGTAGCGAGGAGTCCCGACGGGGGGAGAGCTCCCCGCGGAGCTGCCGGGCCGAGATAAGGGCGGAGATAAGGGGGGAAAAGGCAGCGCAAACAAACAACCGGGGGGCCGGGGGGCCAATAACGGGACGGTAAGGCTGCAGCCCGAGGTCTTCCCGGAGCTGTGTGGGCACCCCCAGCCCCCGAGGGCCAGCCCCAGCCCTGCCCACCCGCCTCCATCCCCGTCCCCCGAGGTCCCGGCCGCCAGCACTCACATGGCCGCCGCCGCCTCCTCCGCCGCTGCCCTCCGCCGGTGCCGCTGGGGCGGAGCGGGGCGGAGCGCAGCGATGGGAGCCGGGAGGGCTCAAGCCGAGCTCTGCTCCACCCGCCCTTCATCACCTCCTCCTCCTGCTCCTCCTCCTCCTCGGCCCCCGGCCGAAGGCAGCGCTCCGCGGGGAGCCGCACGCTCAGGGAGCCGCTGCCGGTGAGTGGAGGGCATGGAGGGGGGGTCGGCACCCGGAGGCCCCGGGTTCGAGCCCCACCGCGGCTGTGAGGGGAGGGGGTGAGGGGAGGGGGTCACGGAGAAGGGGCCGGCGACCCCCTGGCAACTTTTGGCGGAGTTGGGGGTGCGGGAGAGGGCGGGTGCTGGCTTCTCCTCCCTTCTCTTCTTCCCCCTCCTCCTCCTCCTCCTCTTCGTCGTCGTCCTCCTCGCCCCGCCGCCGCCCTTCCCTCCCTGCTGGCAGCCTCGCCCCGCCGCCTTGGGGCTCGTCTGTTGGGTGCCCCCCTCGGCCGCTGCTTTCTTTCCCTCCGAGAAAAGTCGTCCCGCTTTTGCCTCCTGCCCCCTCGGTACTGTGTGAAGTGTTGCCCAACTGCAACTGCTGCAAGACCAAAAAAAAATAAAAATAAAAAAATAATAATAATCTTAATTCATCGACTGCAGCTGGCAATCTGTTTGCTGCTGAGGGTGGAGGGGAAGCCTGGGCAGTGAGTCATGAATTTAAAAGGCCCTCTGCTTGTTTATTGCAAAAAATGGGGGTGGCGAATTCAACATGTGGATAATAAACGGGGGGGGAAAAAAAAGTGACTAAATTCCTAATAAAAATGATTAAATGGGGGTACCAGCGCGTTCTTCCCTGCCCCCAGCTTGCTGTCGTAAGAGGAGGGGGGAAGTAATTTTGCTTTTTTTCCTGAAGGGGAGGGCTTGCGGTCAGGCTGTCATAGCTAACTGCAGGAGTTATGCGTTTGTCAGCATTTCCATTATAAGTGTACTTTTTATGTAGTTTACAACTTGGTTATAAAAATATGCACTGGGTTGAAACTTGGTCAACGGCCTCTTCTCCAGAAACATCTTTTAAGCAAACTTTGAGACGATTCTGCTTAGATGTGAAGTGGAAATCCGTAGAAAATACTGGATTTTGTGTTTCGCTGAACTCTAAAACTTCGCTGCTCACGCACGTAGATGCATTTACAGCTGTTAGCCCAAACTTGGTTTGTGTTTTATTTTTTATTTTTTTCCTGCTAAGTATGCTAAGTGAGAGAAGGGTTTAAAAGCTCGGCCTCTGCACGCTTTGGGATCGCTGTTAGTGTCTTAACTATTTCGAGAGAGGCTTGATGAAGCCTCTTAACGGAGGCCATAGGGGCATCATGAGGTGCCCACCTTCAGAGGAGTCGCGGGGCACCACGTACCCGCAGAGCTTGGGCAGCCTGCTGAGTTGTACCAGCGCTTTGAAAGCCCCAAAGCTGTGGACAAGGCGCCAGTGTTAAAATAAAAGCAGAATATGGTAACTTTGCTACCAAAGCTCTGTGGGATTTTTTTATATTTTTTAATTTTTACTGTCTGTTCAGTTGCTGCTTCCGAAACAGAGAATGAGCACGGTATTTAAGAGGCTTCGTTTGTATACCTCTGTACCTATGTATCCTGATCCTGCGAAACGTGCCTGCCACCCAGTGGATGTAGCTGATCTGTGTACGCTCTATATTCTATACATTTACTTCCTCTCCTCTGCAAGTTTGCAAAGTGAGGTGCTCAGAAGCTATCAGGTGCCGTGCTCGTCTGGCTGCGCCGGGCCTGCACAACAGGATGCCATTTGACGTGAGGTGACCCACCACTGCGCTTCCCACCCAGCTCTGGTGCTGAGCCAGGGGCGTATAGGCTGATGGCAGCGGCACGCAGGGACCCCCCAGCCGGGCAGAAGTCAGGAGACGTGGCATGGTGGATGAGGCAGGTGATTACATAAAGAGGGAGAGGCATTGTCGTGCTTGAGATAGCTGGAGAACAGGGTTCTGCGGCCCCTGCTGTTCCCGTAGGATTTCTACCTAAACTTCCCATTTTCTCACGCAGGCCATTTGTTTTTCTGGGTGCCTGACTTGAGTCTTGAGTCTGATTTGCAGTCGTGCTGAACTCACCGATGTGGAACAAAAGTCAATGACTGTTTGTTCTCAACATGCAGAAAATGTTTAGTAGGACTAAGCATGGTAGAAATGCAAGTCTCGATCGTCAGAATTGCTCGCTCAGTGTCTGCAGCTTTTTACTTGATTTTTTTCATATCTTAGTTTCCTGTCTTCAGAAAATTGTGGATCAGTGTCCTTTATTTTATGGATTACTGCAGTGATAAGAACCACTGAAGAACCTGGGAGAAAAGAATTCATTCGTTCTCTGGTTCGATGGTGCAGATATGCTCTGAAGGACAAGGGCAAAAAGAGAATTTGCGCTTTAATTATAACAAAGCTTCTGTCAGGAAGAAAATGTGACCAGGTCAGTCACAATTACAGGCTGACCTCCATGCATATGAGCACTGGGAGACAGTTTTAATTACCATTACTCAGTTCTAATAGGTCCTCAATTCTACAGTGCTAATCACATTTTTTTTTAAACTGCTTTTACTGTGTCATTTCCTAACTTTTCTTCCCCTTAGGAAAAGATAAGATAAGCAGCTAGGCAGCCTGGAGCAATGCATGTGTGTTCCCGTCCTTCCTCAGCTGGGTTACTGATGTAACACACGAGACTTGCCTGAGCTCTCCATTGAGCACGACCGACAGTGGTCGGTCCTGGCTGCGTGTAGGCCAGCAGGAGAGGATCTGTTATGCTCTGCCAGTTTGTTTCGCAGCTGTCTGCAGGCAGGGAGGGAATGGCCAGGCTCAGAAATCCTGGGCTGTGTCCCAGACTCTGGAGGAGAGCGTGCCATTGGGATCTTGCATTTTCCTGCTCTGTCTGCGCCCCTCATGTGCCATTGCTTGTCTCAGTCCTTTGACTCGTTCTCACGCTGTCTCCTTGTATCTGCCTTCCTTTTCTCCTCCTCCTTTGCTTCTGTACTTCCCATCTCCCTGTTCCCAGTCTCCTTGCACAGAGAGTTGCATTCCTTTTCCAGCCCCTTGTGTTTTTTTTTTTCTTTCTTCCTAGTCTCAAGTCATTCTTGTGCCCGTTTTTTCTCCCTCACCTTCTTGTTGTTTTTGCTGTGGAGGGAGCCTTACTCCTCAGTTTTTCTGCCACCCTCTCATGTCGTTCCTTGCTCTCTGTGGTTCTTGCATTAAGCATCTTCCTTGGTCCTTCTCTGTGGTGCTCTACAGCCTCGTGTTGCTGTGAAGACCCACGGGACAGGGCAGTGAAAGGGCAGGAGAAGCAGGGCTCCAGCTCTCATCCCAAGTGCCTGGCACCTTCTTGCCGTCAACTGGCCACTACATGGACAGTCTGGAGCCTGCTCCCATTATTACATGCAATTGAAGATGGTTATCTGAGCTGCAGTCCTTTCCTGGGTAGGAGCTGGGAGAAAAGTTGCTGAGTGCTTGAGGGGATGGCCTATGTAGTCTGATGGGCATGAGGAGTTGTGAAGAATGGGGATGTGGCCTAGTGAGCATCTACTGAAAATGCATAATGTATAATGTGTCGTCAGCAGTTTGACCAAATGTGTGCGGATTTTTCATGGAGGCAGCAAAAGGCGTACCTTCAGTATAGCAGCTCCAGCCCTCATGTCAAATTTCAAATCTGTTACCCGAAGCTGAAAGGGCACTATAACCTTCTAACAAGTTTGCCAGCATTTTTGTTAATACTGAAAGACAGTGTTTTCCCCAGTCTTGTTCTGAAAAACAGCTGAAGTATTTTGGCTGAGGTTTTCTAATCTCTGTCTACCCAGTTCTTTTCACACCCCTCCCTCAGAGGCAACCTTTACAACACATGGAACAAAACTTAGCCTGAGGCAGACATTCAACTTGGAAAATTTCAACCCAAACAGTCCAAGTCTGGCCAAGTTACAAGCAGCTGAAAGCAGCATCTTGCATTAGAAGTCTTCAGCAACCGCCTCATAGGCAGTGCTACAAGCTTCACCAATACCAGTGTATGTTTATGTGCTTTTAAATACACTGCTCAACTGTAATATTAATTAATAGCTTACCCAGTTGACTAATTGGCACCCGGTTGATTTGAGTTTGGTAGGGTATTTTGTCTTTTTTTTTAATAGAGAGCCTAAAACTTTTCAGTCAATTGTACAAATGCTTTTACTTACTCATATTATTCATTGTTGTTTTCCTGGCTGAAAAATTGCAAACTTTAAAATGGAACCTCTGAAATAAATAACAAGCTGTGGCTTACTAGTTCTGAATCTTTCAGAATGACTTAACAATTGTTAAAGACCAATTTACAGTAGAACTGGAGCAAATTGCTTCCCAGAGTTTTGAATTGTAGAAAACCACATCTCCCAAATTCCTAAGCTATTCATCAACTGTTCAATTGTAGCAGACTCACCCTATATTGTGTCCCTGATATATCTATTAACTTTGCAGTGAAGTGTGAGTTGAAAACAATTGTGCCATGGAGTCACTGTGGAATAAATACCACAAACATTGGCAAAGTTGCTTCATAAATCTTAGTTTAGAGAGGAACTTAGGCGTGTCTTTCTTCTGTGTGAGTGCAGCTGTTTCTTGTGGGGTCCCCCAGGGACTGGGTCTTGGTGCAACGCTGTTGAATACCATTCTATTCACAGTGTTTGCAATGATATCTCATCTTTACCAATAGATGATATACAGGTTTGTGTGTGGTACAGGTTATTAGTGTGGTGTACTCCAAATCACGGTTTTAGCTGGTTCCCATCCAGCAGAATGCGTAGTTCATGCAGCCAGCTACTAAGGAATGAGGAATGCAGTTACACCAGCAGGATAGGAGACTGTCTTCAAACTGGTAATTTGAAAGAAGGTTTAAGAATTTGTGTGGATAATCATCTCAACGGGAGTTTTCACTGTAATCCTGTCAACAAAGTGTGATCTTTGGCTATACAGCAATAAAAATAGCGCATAGGAATGGGAAAGGACACGGCATTAGTAAGATCACTGGAATTCTGAGTCTGCGTCCGGTGTCGCTGTTCACATGAGGAAGGATGTGAAATATTAGTAGGAGCACAGCAACAAAAGTGTTCCAGGGTTTAAAAAAGAAGCTTTATAATGCAGTTTATCAGTTCAGAGGAAACTGAGAGGTGAAATGATGCCTGTATGTGTCTTACACATGTATAAGGAAATTGTATGACCCTGTTGAGACATCCAACATGTCTAGGAGCTGAAGTTAGGTGTGTTGTATAATGAAATATTAAGTAGCAATGAGGGTAATTAAACATTTTAATGAGTTTAATGTTGCTGGGAGTATTTAAAATGAGATAACGTTCACTTCTCAAAGAAGTGCTTTGGGTTGGTTTTATGGGGCACTTTGTTAGTGCATGTAGAGAGGGAAAGGACTGTGCTCTGTTCACCTGTGCTCTTCACCAGATCAAGAATACAAGATTATTTGCAGTGCTGTCAGTGTATTGTAGCACCTGTTGCTACATTGGACATCACAGTTAAATGGCATGCTCCAGAAGTTGGCCAGTTTTCTTTTGGTTCAGGAGAACCTTTTTCTTTCTTTCTTCATGCCTAATTTCACTTCTGGGATTATGATGAATGACTGTATACTTTTTGCTTTCCTCAAGAGCATTAACATCTGGTTGCAGCTGGAGACAGGATTTTGGGTACTCACCTTCCTCCCTTACTGCTCTGTCAGTACAGAGAATTGTCTTGTATTTGCAGGTTGGTGTACCTCCTTTGTTCGCTCAGCAATCAAAAAAGATTGCTGTATTTAGGGATGGAGAAATTTCCCCTGCCACGTAGCAGACAAGGCATTGTTCACCATTTACAACTGACCTGCTGAGGGCTTGCAGTATCCTGAAGCCCACCCTGCCCTTAAGCACCTTGCTGTCCTTCGGACAAGCCTCTCCTGCTGCCAGATCTCCTGCTGCAAGCAGACGGGCGCGCTGGAGACGAGGACGTGGGCATGTGTGCATGTGGCTTGGCAAGCTAGCAGGACCAGCAGTTGCTAAAACAACAGAAGTTATGGTGGTGAATTAATTTCGTAACCTGAAACACACGTTGGGCTGCTCAAATCAAGTCGAAGTATTACTTACCAAGTTTCTTTTCAGACAGCTTCATGCTAAAGCTAAAGGTTTAATTTGGCCTGGGAACTGCACTTGAGCCTAGATAGTTATGAGATGATGTTTTATAATTCCATAGCTCGTTCTTTTTAATATAACAAACACATTTTTTTTTTCCCTCTGGCAGCTGAACCAAAGTAAATATACTTCAATACTTAAAGTATTTCTTTCCTTAGAAAATTTATTTTATTATGCCTACTATAGGGTAAATGGTACATAAAAGCATGCCAGGATTTGACGTTCCATATTTCACACGATGGTCTTAATTTGGTCTTTTTCATTCACACTTTCAAACATCCTCTGAAAATTTTAAGGTACTAATTGCACTTTCTGTACAGAATGACATCACTGGAAGGTTTACTATTGAGAAGAACTGAAACTTGAGAAGCCTAAGTTCTTGTAAATCATTATCTCTAGACTTGTCAAAAACATGCATACGAGTATTTCCGCTTATTTGGATATACTTAAGTACCAAAGTACTTGTCTCAAATGTGATTTCTAAAAACATTTTCCTCAGCTGCTGTATTGAGATGTGTGTGTTTGGGAAAAGAATATGAATAGAGTCTTCTAGGGTTTGGCTCTTGTGCCTATTGTTACGTTCATTGAAGTTAATGATAATGCTTTATTGACTTTGAGCGTATACAGAATCTAATTCACTAATAAAGTGCAAATAAGGTTGGAAGTTTTCAGTTAAGAGTTCTAATTAGGTTATTTAATAAATTTCTTCTTGGAAAATGACTATCAAAGAATCAAAAGTAAATTTTGAATCCTACTTTATTATTCCAGTAGTTTGTTATAAATTGGGTCATTATGGAGATGATAACGAATATCACCACATGGTGCCTGTTTTGAAAGTGCAGTCACGGATTATAGTTTGCTATCTCTTGACATTTTATTGTGTTTTGTAATACTTAGTGAGTTTTATTCCCTTGCTAGTTATAAAACGAAGCAGTGTTTTACTCTGAAATTGAAGTTTACAGAATTAAGTGACTTATGTTCATCTGAAGGACATATCAAATCTGAATATAAAACTTCTAAAAAGCCAAGCTGCATAACTGACTATATAATTCGTACACCTAACAGCACAAATCGTGTGCATGTAGGATAATTATGCACCCAGATAACCAAATTAAAAAAGGAATAGTAGTAGGACAGAGTTCTTTGCAAGGTTTGTTTTTTCCTTCCTTCATCAGTGCTGAATGTAACTGTAATCAGGATAGTCAAGAGTTAGGTGTTTTTATTAAATGTATTATTCTGTATCTGTCACGTGTGTGGACTTCCAGCTCAGTCTGTCATCTGGCACATCTGGGGCCAGTGAAGACAATTCTGCCTGCTCCATAGGATTAGTTTGATTTCCTTGTTTTGTTTTTACACGTTTTGTTTTGTTTTGTTTTGTTTTGTTTTTTTGTTGTTCTTAAAACCGACTATTTCAGATTCACCTGTGTACTCTGTGCACTGTGATATTCTTGTCTCTTTCCTCCATTAATATAATAGTGACATTAAGCAGTTAGTATCTCAAGTACCTGGTCATACAGGCATCGATGAAATTTAATGAGGTGTTTCAATTTGCTTGACCTTGTTCTGCAACTCATTTATGCCTAATGTATTCAGGTAGGAAACTCAACATGCCAAGTCCTGGTTGAAAGTTGCTCACATGGTAGCTGCTGCTGCAGCTTCCCTTTGAACATCTGTTGCTGCTCTGAGAGAAGCTGCTGCTTTGTCATTTTAAGAAGCTCATGCATTAATCATGTACTGGTTGTTTTGGGGGCATGCTTGGGGTCTTTGGAGGTAGTCACAACAAGCTTGGTTTTCTGCCTTGAGAAGTAGAAGAGCTGGTGGGAAAGTTGTAAGATTCTGTACCCTGCTGCAGGTCTTCGGAGACAGTTTTTGGCAAGGGGGGTTGGATAGCATCCAGGCATCTGTTCTTTGTTCTTTATTTTTTGTTAAGAGATACTGTGTAAGTGTGGAAATTCAGTGAGCAATGGCAAGGTCTTTCAATGTTGATCAAGAGGATGACAGCAGATACATCTGTTTTGCAGGAAACCAAAAGAGCCCACTTTGTCAACAGTTTAAATGACTGAAGAGGCGAGAAGGTTATGCTGCCCTTTGGCATAGGATTTGCTGCGTTGTTTTTTTTAAAGATATATGACAGGGGAAGGGATACTGTGGGTAAAAGGACAGCAAAACTTGTCAGAAAATTGATAGAGACAGTACTAAGCATTCATATACCACTGTAGGAGCACTGATCTAACAGCATGATAATAAAGTGTGGCCTAAGGAACATGATCGGCGCTGGTAGATGAGCGCAACAGAAGCGAATCTGCTACTGAGCTCCAGAAGAAAATCCAGCGTGTAGACACTTCTAGCAGTACCTTCTCCAGACAGAAATGTTGCCTCAGAAATATGACGTTGTTGCAAATTGGCTTTCAGTCAGTTCTACAAGCTCTTCTGCTTGCTCTTCCCCTGCAGGAAAGAAACATCGTGAAGTCGGACAGCACCACCAAACAAAATGGCTGACATTTAGTTGATACGGGTTTCAGCTGGAGACAGTTGTCTTCTAAGTAGATGTTGGGCAGGAAAAGGCACTAACTTCTTCACCCCGGCCACCATCACTCTTGCTGAGGGTTTGCACAGGAATCCCGAGGGGGAACAGGGCTGAGGCCTAAATAAGAAGTATGGGACTTGTGGTTGCAATGCCCTTTACTGTGGTGACCCAGCACTGACATAGCTGCAGGCACCACTGCTGTCCTCCGTTGGTCACCTGTGCCAGACTGGCCAGATCACTGTGGGGATCCTCCCATTTCTGCCAAAGCAATCTGTTTTACCTACACGGTTTAAACAGTTAGTTTGTGTCAGTTGCAGTGGGCTGGCGAGCTTAGGTGGCAAAGCTGACGTAGGTTCTGGTAAATACACTGAGATGCTGCTGGGGGGTGGGCTGAGGAAGTTGGTGGTGTATTAGTGGAAGTAGTAGAAAAAAAACAATTACTAAGACTTTTTAAAATTCAGTTTTCGAATATTAATATTACATGGTAGTGAAACTTTGCTGCTGTTACAGAGGTAGTATTTTAATGAAGGAATGATCTGGCTTCTGACCATAAATATACTGCAGGCAAGATGTTGAGAGCCAGAACTGTATGTTTTTTGTTCTTGGCAAATGACCATTTGTGAAAATTATCCAGGACACTTCTACTGATGTGAAATGTTTCTTATTTCTGGCGATCAAATTCACTGATATCCTTTTATCATTGATTTTTCTTTCTGAGTGGCTATGGTTGCATCATATTATGTACCATGTCCTAGGTAAATTACTGCACAGCATGTTTTTGGGAGTGTTGTTTGCTTAAGAGGTCTTCCTATTTTATTTTCTTTTATTTTTGAGAAAACATTAACTTTTGTAGGTGTTGTGTTTTCTCCCTCTGAAATAAAAGCTTCATCAGAAATGCAAGTTTGTAGTCTGTCACTTCTGTCATTACTGTATGACTAGCAGCTGGAAGGTCAAATAGTACAATAGGCTGTTATTGTATTAGCCCCCTCATCTTTCTTTAAGTGGGTGTGTTTGTTTGCTTGTTTTCTTTCCCTAAATCTATGCATTAGCTATAAACTACTTGTTTAATGTTTTCCTGAGGGGAAAAAAAAAGGTACCTACACAAGGAATTGCCTTTATGGATATATAGTGATATATGCTTCGTATGTTTTAAGACTCAAACTAGGTTCCAGGTCCTGTGTATTTGCCTCAGCACCTGTTGAGCATATTACTTTTCTGAATTCTCTAATCCTGTAGGGTTTATGTATTCTCCCTTCTCTTTTCTCCGTGTTGTTGACATTTATCAACATTAAATATTGTTAGAGACTGCTTAGTTCTTTAGAGCTTTTTGTTTATGAATTATGTGGTGGACAGGCATATCAAAACTCTTTGTTTGTTTGTTTTTGAGGTGGGAAAGGATCTGTCACGTATGTTCAGATTTAAGTTTCTATTCTGCATATTTTATTATCAAACTGAGCAGTAGTGGTACGGGTGTTTCAACAGCCGCAAGTGTTTGTGCAGGTGTGGTTTGAGGGTGAAGGTACGTAGTTCTGGTTCTTTTGTATTGCACTGCATTTGCACTTGCAGAAAGACTGTTTTAGCAAAGGAAGCTATTCTAAAAGGGAAGTATTAGAAACAATACTGAATCTGCAGACTGTGTTAAAGAAACTGGGGGACTGCTAGGAAAAGGTGGCTTTCTGAACACTGTAACTGTATGTGTGCTCCTTCTTTCTTGTCCAGTCAGGTTTCTAAACCATATTCCACTTTTTTTTTTTTTGTTAGTAAATTGAAGACATGTAGAAGTAAAAAACCTGAAAGTTGGTTGGTTTTTTTTTTTTGGTCATTCTGGGGAATGCCCTTTATTGGGATTGCTTGTTTTATCTGCTAGAAAAAGGCACTGCTTACCAGTTCCAGATACGCAGATAAGTAGATTACAGCTCTATGTGGTTTCTGGCTGGAATGTCATCACAGCTTGGGCAGCTTGAAATCAGGCGTCTCCATGCTTTTGCTGTGTGGAGCCACTACTGCACTTCCATCTTCTTTATTCCAAAATGTATCTTGAATGTTCAGATGCACGAGGAATAGTGAACAGAGCTGGGAATGAAAGAAAACTGGGTAAAACAACTTAGGAAGGGAAGGAAGTAGATTAAGCTAGATCCAGACTAGTTTTCTCCTTCTAACTGGCAGGATGTGAGCCAGGGAAATGAGATACAGAAGAAACTGTGAATAGCCCTGCTGATGAAACTGAGATAATTTGAACTGCTACAGGATAGCTGGGAGCTAGGTCACTGTGTGCAGAAGAGGGCTGAATGGACTTCATTACCCATACTGTAAGGATTTTGGGGGGAGGGTCCTTCTCAAAAACAAAATGTTAGCTTTTATTAAATATGAGGAAAACTCAAATCTGAATGCTGCTACCAAATAACATTGAAGAATAGTCATACGTAGGTAGATTTCTTTTCCTCTCCTCTCTTCCCCCCTAAGTATTATCTTAGCATGGTGTTGTTTTGAGGACACATTAAGCATGGATAGGCAGTTTTTTCACCAAGTAGGTGAATAGTTAGATTTTCTAAGTCAGGGATTGCAATCAGTGAAGCACTAGAGCGTTCCAGTTAGGTATGACCAAGAGCTGAAGTTCAAGATCTCTTAAGTCCTTTTAGTCGGTCCACAGGGCTCGCTTTACTGTCTTTTCCAGATGGGGAGGAAGGTACAGAAAAACCTGACCGATGCTGCGGGAGCCAGCTGTGGTTGTTAGCTTGGGGTCCAGTGCCAGTGATCAGACCCAAGGGGAAGACAGTGGGGAAACTGGGGCAACAAGTTCCCCTCAACACACATGAAGTGACCTGTTTGTTGCCTTAGCTGGGGCTGCGAGAAAGGCTGTTCAGTGCAGGTATCGTTTTCAGTCACGAGGGCTGTGGGAGAGGAAATTAAATAAGTAACCTGCCACCAGCTCCGTTTTATCTGATTAGTGATGGGATATACATTTTTTTTTTCCCAGAGGTTTCTAAATCTTCATACCTTCGGTGTTAAACAAAAAATGAAAGTAATGGATCATCAGAAGATACCTGTTGGGGGCTTGTCCAAGCACACCTTGCAAAAGTGTGTTTCGGCTCTGCTCAGAGCCAAACAGAGATGGTGTGGGTGATGTTGGATGACGTCTCAGAAAGGAGCTTTGTGACAAGACCAAGACTGAGCGCACCAAAATGTAGAGAGAGTAAAATAGAGAAGCTAAAAGTGGCCAACTGTGGTATTTCAGATTAACTGAGGGATGTTCGTCAGACCTCCCTATAATTCCTTTGCAGTGTTTTCTTTCTGAATATGGCTTCCCCGTACCCTGGGTTATATACAACCATATACTGTATGTGTGTATGTATATGGTATAGATGTGTACAATCTGTTTATTTAATAAGCTGGAAAAAATTCTTGATGCTGAGGGTTCAGTATGTTAATCAGTTTGTAGTGGTATATTTACTTCTACCATAGCTATGTTTTGCTTATTTCTCTGTTTGCTTTGTAATAGCGTATCTACATTATCTTAAGTGTGTTATTTTTCAGGTATGGTTTAGTTTTGGCTTTATTCTCTCAAGTCTCTCTTGGACTGAGAGTTGGCTACATTTGCATAAAACCAAACCTTTACAAGTCCATCTTGGGAGAGAAAAGAAAGGATTTCATCTTGTATTTTGACCTTTTCTATAAAATTTAGTAACTTGACTTAGGGGATATTTTGAATGCAGCATCTAATGAAGTCACGAGTGGGACCCTCTTCTCCATTCATGGAATAAACCTCACCTACCATAAGTCTTCTCATTCACAAATACTGACACCCAAAAACCAAGGAGGAAAACTGACTTCACGGCATTTTCTGACTATGCTATTTTGGATATAAGGGTAAGGGGAATGGCCTTGGATTAGTAAGTGTCATTGCCTTTTTTTTAAATCTTGTGTGGTTGTGCAAACAATGATGTTCTGCCAGGTGGAAAGCTGATGTGTGAAACGGTGAGAGCCTGGTTATAATTTTCTGTAGTTAAGTGGAACTAGCAAGGAAAAGGCAATATAGTTACACGTTATGTTATCAACACCCCCCACGCACACACACAGACACATTGCAGAACAGAGAAGTGTGGAAGAAAACAGTCCTTGAGCCAGGACAACTACTCCGTGATAGTATGTAGTTTTTCCCCCTTCTTCTATTTTGTTTTGTCTATTTAGATTAAAAGGTCTTTGCTCTGTTTGCCCTGCAGATCTTTGCTCTTCTCTGCCTTAAATGTGAACGCTCCCTGGGCATTATAAGCAGAGAGGCAGGTTTCCTGTGGATTTACATCCAGTGTGTGGTGCTTCTTCCTCCCTGCCTCCCCCTTCATAGGGCTTCTCTATAAGGGCCCCAGCCCCTCCTTGCCCAGTGGCATCCCATCACAACACCTGCAGGCATCCAGCTACAATTTCACCTGAAAAAATGTAAGTGTGCATCGTTTGATGATACTGGTGGTTTTGCAGTAGGAGGCATTGGGCCTGGTGGTGTTTTTCCTGTTTGCTAGTTGACATTTAATGGTACAAGTGAATTTTCCAATGTGTTGTATAATTTTGTTTCGTAATTCCTGTCCCTCCAGATCTGACTTCTGCCAAAATGTGCACATACGATATACACATGTAGCTTTGAAAACAAACACTTGCTGAATAATGGTTCTTGACTAGAATGGTTGGAAATCACTGTATTTTCAGAAAGTAGAGTCAAACCCTGGGGTCAATCTCTTTTAGATGTAGGGTATTTGGGATCTGCTTTCTTCATTTGGGATTTTCATTTGGGAAAGCATCAGTCTGCTGCAAGCAATTAAGGATTAGCAATAAAAGAATTAAAGAATATTCGTCTAGGGCTTGTTTAGGGCAGTTGGTTTTCTTGTAGAACAGCGTAGCAGAGAGAAAGCTGCTCCTAGCTCGTACAAAGCAGCAAACGTTCAACAGGCCCGAGGATATGCAATTAATCTAAAACAAAAATAATACAGAAAAAGTAATTTCCTTTACCCTTTCTCTTTCCTGAGTGAGATCATCAACCACTGTCTTAAGAAAAGCTCTTTTAATTATTTTGAATATTAAAATTAAATTAGGCTGATGCTACTCTTCACTAGTGGTTGAAATATGGGAAGGTTTCTGTGACCATAGTCACAATTAGTGTCTTTTTGTCTGATCTTCAAAGCTGGAAAACATTTCTAAAGTGTCATGCTAAAAAGGGGGAACATTGGGAGTGAGAATTCAAGAAATAAAGTCGGTCACAGAAAAGCAACGGATGAAACTCTGCATTTGGCTACCAGCCTAGGATCTGAGTGCTCTGCTGTCTAATGTAGGTCTCACCTGTCTGTTGATGGTAGAGGGAGTTAAAATCATTCCACTCAGGCTAGCTGTAGTTTTTTCTTTAAGGTTGGCGAGCCCTCAGTAAGTGAAGGACAAAATGGGTTCTAAGGTTAAATGTGTACACTGAGATGCTAAATTTCCAGTATTGGACTAAAATAATAATCACTAATGTATACATAGTGATTGCATAGTGCTTTGGATGGAGCAGTGAGGATACTAAGTGTTTTATAAGTCTTGGGGAAATGACAGACTGCTCAAGGAGACTGCTGAGCTCCCTCCATTAAGTAAATGACCTCTGTTAGTGGAAAGCAGGGGAAAAATCCCATGTATGAAATCATGCCTGCTGTAATATCCTCTCTTTCTCTTAGCCTCTGGTGCCTGATGTTGTTTTCATGGCCCCCTGAACCACAGGGTAAAGACAGATGATTCCTGTGAGGCTTTTGGAAAACACTTAATGGGAGCAGCAATTTTCTTTGAAACTAGGCCTATACGTATGCATGCAATAGTGTCTTCTACGATATGTCTGCTTGCCGTACCTCATTTTTATGGGCAAACGACCATAAGAGGTGAAAATTTGGTGTCTTAGAGAGATCCACAGAACTATAATCTGTGATTTCCTTTAGGACAGCTCACCAGGACAAAGATCAGCATGGAGACACACGGCTTTTGTTTGTGCAAGCAGTTTGAAATTTAGCTGAGAGATCACAGTGTTGTCCTTCCAGCTGTCAGTTCCCCGTATCTGTAGCCCAAGCTCCCTGATACCCCTCCTTTTTCTTTCCTGTAATCTCCATATTTTTTTTCCCTTGGTTCTTCTCCATGATTTATGTATTCATCAATTGACTAATGTACCATGTATTTGGACAGGTAGGCCTGCCACTAAAAGTATCGATCACTTCCTGAACAAGTAGGTGAGCGGCTCATGTTTCTAGCTAACTGGTCTTTAATAGCCAGCCCTCTATCCGAATGAGTTGCAATGGAAAATATATTTATTTAAACGAGCTTATTATTTTTTTGCTTACGGTGGTTTTTTTTTTTTTCCTCCTGCCTCTCCAAGTTAGCACTCTTATCTTTTTCCACTAATTAGAGCAGCTGGAAGAGCAGTAATAAACACACTTTCCTTTCCTTTGTGTTTGTATCCTGAGCGGTGCCAAAATATTCTCTTGTGCTCTCATCCGAGCATATTTATGGAGCTCGGCATTCTTCTGAAGATTAACGTGTATCTAGATTTCCTTTAATTCTGTAAATGAGGCCTACATCTGTACCGGGAGCCCGCCCAAGCGCGTGAGGTAGGCAGCATGGCCGGCCTGGGGCTGCAGAGCCGAAAGGACAACGAAAATTGGAAGGGAAGCCAACAGTTTTTCGTCTGACTGGAGCCGTGGAAAATGTTGTCCCCTACATTTGCATGTGCTAGATGCCGTTTGTTATTGTCTGAAACACAAATGTGCATAAATAATTCCATGGTGCTCGTTCGAGGTATCAACATTAATTTCCTGCGGCACGGCTGACTTTCTGGGGCTGTGCCATCTCCGCAGCCTAACTCCCTAGCCTTTAAAAAAAGAAAGAAAGGAGGAAAAAAAAAAAAGGCAGCTGCAAAAGCACAGCATTGGGCCCAGAATTGTCCAGCGAAAGGGCGGTGTCTGGCTGTTCTCCCTTAGGAGAGAGTTTGGTGGGGAACATGACGATCCCTCCCCCTGTCCTTTCTTGCTGTATAAAGGCCAAACAATAATAGTAATGCTAACGTTGTCGTGCTCTAACTTCTGTGCCTATCTGTGTGCTTGTCTCAGGCTACACCGAATATTTTGTCTGTGAATAACAACATTCCTTGCATAGAAACTTTTCTCAGCTCTAAGCTTCATTCTTGA
The DNA here is from genome assembly GCF_013377495.2 of Cygnus atratus. NCBI lineage: Eukaryota > Metazoa > Chordata > Aves > Anseriformes > Anatidae > Cygnus > Cygnus atratus. Next base: position 176,522,487 of record NC_066362.1, on the reverse strand, counting down.
TTTGCTTTTTATACTGATAAATATAGACATGAAAAAAATCCAGTGTTCACGCTGGATTTTTTTCTTCCTAGCGTGTGTTTATTATTCATGAATGTGTTGCAACATCCAAAAATGTAATGAGTGACTCACAGTACGAGAAGAGGAAAAATATAGTTACAGCTTTTTAATGAGGATTCCTCAGTGGGCTATGGAGTGTCCCAGATAAGAGGCCACAGTTTGATTATATCAAACTCATGCAGTCCTTGCTCATCCAGTCTAGAACCATATGTTTGCAAATATTTTTTTTGGTATTATTATTTATTTTGGTGTAAGAAAGGAAAAAAACAAAGGCTAAGTTTACTGTTACCAGCATAGTAACATCTCTTGCAGTTGTAATAGTTGTAACAATAAAGTTGTAAATAGTTGTAGATAAGAGGTTTGTATTCTTAAAAATTATCCTTGCAAGGACTCCTGAACAAACAGAACAATCCCGTTAAGGAAATTGATCTCTGAAGGAGAACAGTAGTGGGGGATCAGAAGCTCAACTTGTGGGATGATCTACTGATCTATTTCAAGAATCAGTATTGTCTTTCAGGAAATATTGCTTCTTGTTTTTTTGAAAATTGAACTTTTTCTTTCTTTTGTATGTTTTTGAATTTTACCAGTCTCATTTCATGCTCAGTATCCCCTCACCTCTCTGTCCTTCTTGCACAATAGGAGGAAACCCATGTTTGCTTGAAAGCAAGTTAAGTACAAACCCATAAAAATAGGTAGGTGACCTATAATACTTGTCTTTCAAGCCAGCTGTATACACAGGTGATCATTTCCTTTTGAATGCCATGAATCTAGCATGATCTTACTGCAGTCAGGATTGTATAGCTTTGTATAATACTGAAGTAAATTTTGCAAGATTTTCCAGAGCTTTTACGCATACTGTCTGCGAATTCAGCATAAAAGCATAGTACTTCTGTGCCCTTGCGGTCCTCTTGGGACAGCCAGTAATTATTACCGTGCAAAAATGAGGTCCTTTTGGCTTTGTTTATTTCAAATATTTAGCATTGAGGAGTCTTAGTGAGATGTTCTGTATATTAAATGGCATTACTGTTATGGTCTATAACTACATTTGAGTGTTGAGTAGAACTACACCACCTTGAGTCTTCCACCGTGTTTCCACCTGTAGACTGAAACTGCGGTTCCAGTCTGTTTTTTCAAGGAGTAAGCTCTTCTAGATTTAAAAAAAAATAAATTCAGATGGAATTACCCAGCTATTTTCATAAAATTCATTTCTCTGCCCATTTATTTCTCAAGTCTTTCCATCAATTGGCTTCTTTGTTGTATGGGCCATGATGGGACAGGGTGTAGAGACAGTATTTAAAGATAAAAGGGTATTGGTCTTTCTGGATCACTTTAGTGTCCCCACGTGAAGGATTGGGAAGTAGTGAATTAGAAGTGAGTTGTGTTTCAGGATGCAACTGTTTTGTTTGTCTGTCTGACTGGGGTTCGTGAGAACAGTAGATGAGGCACAGTGATTACTCCTGGCTGCATTTGCAGATCATGATTTCATTCTTTGTTTCATGATTTTTGGGGATCTGAATTCTACTCAGAGTTGTAGTACGGGTTGTAAATTTGTCCTCTCTTTGTTTTGATGTCCTTGTTTTATTGTCTTATCTGTGGGTCTAAACGTGTAACTTCCATCAAATCCATTGGCAGGTGTATTTATAGGATGGTAAATGACTTTCAGTGCACTTTCCAAAACTAATGTACAAATAGCGTGAGGAGGGATGGTGAGACAGAGTTGGATCGGTCTGAGAGTCACAGGTTTAAGTGGCGTGATTGTCCCTCCTCCCTCCCTGGATCATCCCCTGGATAACACGCCCCCAGTTTTTTTCAGCTAACGTGCAATCCTGTGATTCTTAGGGTGAAAAACCCTATTGCTCAGCCAGCCTAGCAGGGTGCTTCGCTACCACCCACAAAAGGGAGGTCCTCTGTCTTTTGCTGGCAGTGCTCGCTCATCACAGCCTTTTCTGAGCTGATTCAACTCGGTAACCGCACAGAGAGCTGCTGATGCTCCCCACCCACCTCGGTCAGCTTTCTGCCACGTTCATGTGTTAAAGCAGGTCACTGGAAGGTTTAACGGGTACCACGTGGACCAGAACCAGAGCAGGGAGAGGATGGGGGGAGAGAAAAGTGTGGTTGGGGTCGGTAGAGAAGTGTCGGAGAGAAGCTCTAGCGTGGAACTTGCGGCTGAGATTGGATCAGAAGCTATCTCGAGTCAGAGCTGTGTTTACTGCCTGGATTTTTGCAATTCTTTCACTCCTAAGTCTGTTTATCAGTAGAAAGGAGGGTATAGCCAGGTCTTAAAAACATTCTTAGAAATACTGAAAAGTAATGTTTCTTACCAGAAGCAAATGTAACAACAGGAGGAAAGCAGGAACTTAAAAGAGCAAGGAAAAGTGACTATGCAAGTAGGTTTTCCTTGAGGCTTGTCATCTCTGAGATGTGACCTAGGAATACCTTAGTGGTGATCCAAGAAGAGTTTGTGCAAAGCTGTGCAAGGTCAGGGGTTTGTAGCTGTGTGGGATGTTGCTGTTCTGCTGGCAAAGGCAGCTGTCTTGCCAAATTCAGTAGGAAACACTGGATGCAAACCTGGAGGTATAAAATGGATGAGGTTAAAGCTCTCCAGTGCTTGGTTGTGACTCCATTGCTTTTGAAGCACTTCTCTCACCACTTCTGCTACTTGGGTTTAATTTCAGGAGGCTTGGAGTTTCCTGACCACAAAGTTGCAAAAGACTCTTGTGTATTTTGAAAGATGACAACATTTATTATCTGAAGGATTCTGATCAGACGTAGGGTGACCAGGTTACTTTCTCTCCCAGCCTTTGAGAATACTGGCCTGTCCAATATAAGCTTTATTCACTGCCACTTCTCATTTCCTACAATTCAGCTAAAGTTCAGGTGACCATTACAGTGAATCAGTGGAGTGTTTTCTCTCAAATTCATTGTGCTCTGTGCTCAGCCTGTACTCAGCATGCACCAGAACATCACTGAACCGTACCTTTAAAGTGCACATTAAGAGCTGGTAGCTGTGAGGACTGCACTCTAGGTATCCAAAAATTCTGGGTTCTGAATTTCTCCTTTTGATTTGTGATTAAATTGTTGAATAGTGAACTTTTATATATCTGATGTCTCGTAGCGTAGACTTCCTCTGTGGATAGGAACAAGTTACCTTGCAATCTCTTGATGCAATTTCTCCATCTGTAAACATTTAGGTCATTGTGCATTTGGCAGCGTTAGACTGAAACTGCTGTGGGTTTCTGTGTTTTTTGTGGCACCTGCTGCAGAGGGAGGTGCCAGTCCACAAGTCCCAACTACCGGGACAGAGAGACCACAGTACTAAAATGCTGTAGCAGTACCAGTACAGTTTCTTGGTGTAGATAAGGAGAAAGAAGGGTGCAAGAGTTGAGGTGCTAGCTTCAGATTTGGATGAAGGTTGGTTCAAGTGTCACCTTTTGTACACATGCAGTTGATTTTGGGCATATGGCTGGGGTGTTCATGCCATGTTTGTGAATGGGATTATTAATATTTCCTTCCTCCAGAGACACCTGAGGTTAAATATGTTGCAAAGCTTGAGATACTCAGATCCTACGGAACCAAAGGGGAAAGGGGAGTTCGTTAAATCTGATTTTTATCCAGTTGTGAGCCAGAGTCTTCCCTTCAGCCTGAAGAAGACCCAAGCCTGTGTGTGCTGAGGGCAGGGATGTAGTCTCCCTTGTAGCCTTGGTGAGGAGTTACAGCATCTCCAGCAGCTTTAGGAATGGCACCGTGCGTCCCATGTCACAGGGGACTCTCTAGGCTTCCCTGTGGTGGCCTGGTGTGTAACAGAAGCAAAATGGAAAACAGTTTTTAAATCAAGAGCCTCTGTCCCCTTCTTTGTCTGAATAATATTTTCTCCTTCCCCAACCCCCATCCAAAAAAGAAAGCTGAAAAGAGGCACAAACCTCTCTTGCAGTAGGCCCCTTTGAGACTGAAATGTCTCTGTGTTTCAGGTGGGTCAGCATGCCTCCAGAGCGCCTCTCGGGCCTGCCGTCACACCTGGGGCAGTTGTAGCCGAGAACTTAACAGTCTCCCTTTTGCACACATGTAGCTTTCAAGGCCGGAGAAGAAGGAGGGACAGCACTTACCCAGCTGGGGGTGAGAAGCTGTGAGAAGCTCCTTCAGGGGCCACACATGAGGCCGGCAGAAATGGAAGCCACATCCAGGTCCGCGCTGCCCGCTCGACCACACCGCTCCCCTTCAGCACGTGTGGCTGTGGGAGCCAGGGCCAACGAAAGCTTGAAAATTTGATCACGCGTTATTTATTTATTTGTGCAGCGTTAACTTTTTCTGCTGGTTGGTTCCACCGCCTGCTTCGCTGTGCGGCTACGCAAATATTTGCGCTGGGAAATAGTGGGGGGAGTAGCTCGGTGTGAGCAATATGCGGCCGGGATGGAGGGTAAAAGCTGTTTGAATTGGCTTTGGCCACGCTGTTGGTCAGTGTCTAGCTGTGTCTTTTGGGCAAGTGATGGTCTGAATTTCATAGAGATACTCATCGCAGCAATGGGCAAGGTCACTTCTCTAAGCCAGAATCATAAAGATCTGATACAGTAGTAGGGATGAACATCCACCTGCATTATCTCTTGCTAAATATTTTTGCTTTTTGTATGAGCTTTTAAAAATATATATATTGCTTCCAGATTTAACCTAGAAACAGCAAAATGTTTGCATAGTTTGTGGTCATACATCACTACGAATGATTTTTCAATTTGGTTGATTGCCTGGATAAGACTCTTACTTTTTTTTTTCCCCCCTGTAAAACATAACTATTAGACTTTCTTTAATAATTAAAATGGTGCTCTCCCTGTGTCTGTGTTAGTGTCCTTGTAACTGCTGAGCAGCTGGTCAGATTTCTCCCCTCAGAGCCCCATGATTTCTAAAGGGTTTTGCAGTGCTAGAAACAAATACTTTCAGAAGTAAGATTATATTAGAATGAAGTTGCTGGAGAGAGGGAAAAATACATCTGTCACAAGTGGTGGAAAATATACAGTGACTAAAATAACGTTGTGGTGTTTCCTCCATGTGGTTTCTTTTTTCACCCGAGAAATACAAATGAAGACACATTTTGATAAAGAGCTGTAGTGAAGCTACGTGAGTAGTGACTTAAGTGATAACTACTTGGTAAATCATAGAAGAAAAAAACAAAATCTGCTGCTGCTCTGCTTGCTGTTGTTTTCTTCATATCTGCCTTTAAAGTAGACTGCAAAATAATGGGATACAATACATTTAATAAAATAATACCTGCATATCTGTTCCTTAAACAGTAAGCTGGAAGCCACTTTTGCCTTTGAGTGCCATGAAGATATCGTAGGGACTGAATTAACTGCAAGTAAAACTGGAATTTTCTTCTCAGTTACTGAACACGGCCAGTAGTCGGAGATATTAATGTCCCTAAGACAACGAGTTTTGCTCAGTGAATCACCTGTTGGACTAACATTTATTACTAGGGGGTGTTTAATTACAGCAGCACTTACTCATATTGGGAGTTTTTTCCATTTGTTTGCTAGAGGCAGCTTAAGGCTTTTCACCTGTCTTTGTACAAGTGTGCAAAGTCATCTCTGTTGCCTTCTTTCCTCCCCTGCTTCCCAACCCAGCTTCTCGCCTTCTGGTTACCCCCTCCTGTCTGCATGGTTTGGGGTCTGTGCCATGCCATCCCTATGTTTCATGGTTCTGAAGCGGCACATTGGACTCTGTCCTTCTGGAAATCAGGTGTATAGCGGAAGATGAATGCGCTTGCCAGCCTGCAAACCCTGCTTGTGCTTACCCTTCCCACCAACGCAAGATGGAAAGAAGCCTGTCCTGACCCTCCATGCAGTAATTTACAGGGTGACTTTCTGCCAGGCCTTTCCGTGTGCTGATTGTATTCATAAGCCCCGTCCACAGCCCTCGCGTTGCCTTCCTCTGCATGTTGGGTGGCTGGGAGCATGGGTGTGTTGATTGGGTCCTTATTTCGCACCACAGTGAGTTAGGAAGATGAGGAACATGTTGGAAATTCACTGAGATATTCTCAGTCCCCAGGTGTTGAGGTGCTACATGGGTGAGGAGCATGTAAGAAATTCACCAAGATACTCTCAAAAGCCTGAGTGACATGGACGCCACTGCTCTCGCTGACTTGATGAAAAACGGTACGGGGACTGTGTTCCCCTAGCTGATTTGGGGTCCTCCTCAGGTTATATTTTTCTGGGGTTCATCACGAGCACTGTGGCGGCTACCAACTATGGGATGTCCCACAGCCACTTCTTTGTCACGAGGGTGGCCGGGGCAGGACGTGGGGCAAGGACACGGCTTTGGGGGCAAGGAAGGGGGAGCTGGGGGGGCGAAAAGGGCCTTCTGCCCTGGGGACAGGACACATGCGGGGACCAAGCGGGGCGCGAAGGCCGCACCTGCCCGGCGGGGCACACAAGGCACCGAAGCCCGGGTCGTCGCCGCCACCTGCGGGCCGAGCCCGGCCGAGAGGCGGCCGCCGCCCGGGGCGTGCCGAGCCCTGCCGAGCCCAGCCGCGCCGCCCGGCCCCGCGGTGAGTCACCGGCCGGGGCCCGGGCACCACTTCCCCCCCTTTCGTCAGGAGCCATTTTAAGTGCATGGAGCTGCGGGGCGGCCCGGCGGTACGTGCTGGGCTGGGCTGGGGCGGGCGGGGGGAGCGCTGCCAGCTCCTCCGAGCGGGGCCGGGGGGGGGGGGAAGGAGAGCTCCCCGCTGACAGGGCGGGCTGGGGGGGGGAGAGACGGAGCTGCGGATGAAAGCAGCGCTCGGGAGGGGAGCACTGTGGCGCGGCCGTAGTTCTGCGTGTCCCTCTGGCTGTTTCGGTGCTTTCCAGAATATGACAGTTTTGGAAGCGTTTGTGATTTTTAATGCGTGTTAGGCGTGCTGTCTGTCGCCTTTGGGACGTGTCAGGGTCTGGGCGCTGGCCGTGCGGTATGCGCGATCCTCGCGTTTGGAAGCGCGCTGCACGTCAAGGCGGACCCGCTGGGCAAGCGGGGTCCCAGGTGGTTCGGGCGAGGTTTTGGATACCAGCACCGTGGCTTTGAGCACCTTTGCTGTGCCGACACCTTCCCGGTGTCATCCCGAGCTGCCCCAAAATGGCAGGCTCGGAGGGGCCGAAGGTGGGTCGCTCTTGACGCCCGGCTGCAGGTCTCCTTCTGCCCAGGCAACCTCTGCGTGCTACTAAAATACGGGAGGTTAAATCCCGTCGCCCCGAAAAATGGGCAGGTGCTCGCTCTTCCCCTGGGGATTACTAGGAAATGATAATAATGGGGATCGCGCGTGTGGCAGAGGGACCGAGCGCTTATAAAAATGGGGTTAGCGGTGGTTGAAGTGGACCGGGAAAATCCCCGAGGTGGTTGTGCTGTGTCGAATTACTTTTCAGCTTTCAGTGGAGGAAAAATACCTTGATACTCTTAATTATATACTTCTGGACTCTTGTGGACGAATGAGTGTTCCCACCTTGTTCGCAGCTGAGCAGAAATGTACGCTAATATCTTTAGAAATTTGGTTTGAGCAGATAACTTTGGACCCCGTATGTCAGCCTCTCAGTTGAGAAACAGAGCCAAACGTCTTCTGAAAATGCAGTGACAGGGAGCTCAAACTCTTACGCAGGGGGGGATACTTCCCAGTTTCGTTTGCTGTCTGAAGCCTGTATCTGACAGCATAATGGAGTCTTGCTTAATGTTGTAATTGGTTACAGGGGAGGGAGGGAGAGAGGCAACCATTAAATAAGTGGTCATGTTTGGGGTGAGACGGTCTCTTATCTTCAGTCCTTTCCAGCTACTGCCTGTATCTTCCTTCTGCACCTTACGGTATGGTGTGTTTTTACTGTCTTTTGATTTTACGTTTTGCATTTTTTCTGTCTTAAAGCAACATTTTTTTTGCGAGGGCTTCGGGAATTTGCTTGGTGTATTGTTTCACTCTGAAACATCCATGGAGGAAACAATAAAGCTACAGTGGAACCACTTGGAAAAAAAATGTTTTCAGTAGATGGTAGAAGTTTCTTACTGAAGAATTCTTTAAGAGATTTGCATCGTCCGTGTTTTTTTTTGTCATGAGTTTTATTTTCGGACCTTAGGACCGAGGTAACGATTGTCTGCCGCGCTCGCAGCCGACAGAGCGTGAGCCTCCCTTTCCTTACCTCTTTCCTCCACTTCTTCTTTTTTTGTGTACCGGACCCCATCAAGACAGCCAGCCTCAACATTTCAGCTATCCTGTCCTAAGTCGGCTCCCAAGTCGCAGCTGCTTATCTTGGGCAGAACGTTTTTTCTGTGCTAAAGGGTGAGTAGCTGCCGCTGCTTTCTCTTGAGCAGGGCTTCGTGGAGGAGCAGTTCCTCTTTGAAGGCAAAGCTGCCATGTTCAGGCCGTCTTGCTGCCATGCGAGGGCTACACCAGAACTACAGAAGCATTTGGGGTGCAGTGGTGGAGTTAGGAAGAGCGATTTGAAATTCCTCTGAGCCTGACAGATATCAGCTTGAACAGGTCTCCTTCTGGCAGGCAGATAAGCAGGTTAGAAGTGAACAAGAAATGGCATTAGCTTTTGTTGATTTTTATAGCTGAAGCCTACATTTGTTTCTGTCTCAGGAACAAAAAACAACACCTATTTTCTCCCCTACTCCCCCCTTCCTAAGGCAGGGATCTTTCTATTTGGATTGAATTTGTGGTTGATGAGAGATGAGCCATGGGAGTGGTATCATTAGATGCCAATTAGCTTGGACATTATTTCCAGGCCCATGCTTTTACAGAAATGCCTGTTTTCTAATGTGCTCTTTTTTTTTTTTAATCTATTGACTAATAGAATTGCCAAGTCCATGATCTTGGCACTCAAACAAGAGGAGAAAAAAAAAAAAAAAAAGCACAGATTTTAAGAATGTTGCTGGCCTGGTATAGCCTGATGTTTCAGTATTGCTACAAACTCATGCTTCGGTGGTGTGCTTTCCTCTTTGGACACTTGTGTGCTTAAGAAAAATGCAAAAGGTGTATGTATACCTTTTTCTTTCATTTCAGCAGAGCTGCGTTCAAGGGTGGGGACTACAGTTGACCTGTACTAGGTGAGCTGCTAGTAAAGACTTCGTAACATAAATTCAGGATTTACCTTTATATCAGATAAGAAGCTTTGATCTCCAAAACAGCTTTCACTTCTTGCAAGGGTTAGTAAAAGTTTCTCGATTTCCCTGGCAGATTTTGTTGTTTTCACTGACAGTTTTGGTAACTCTCTTGAGTTTTGTTGGGTGTGCGAAGAGCAGCAAGAACTTTCCTCCTCTGGAGTGATTCTGTAGAGGAGTGGCAGGAGGTGGAGTTCATGTTTCCAGCCGTGGTTATGCCCTGCTCCGTGAGCGCCGAAACTTAGCTACGATACACCAGTGATTTACCGTCCTTATCCTTTTAATGCCACTGATGTGCTTTAGAGATTATTTGCTTTCTTAAATCTTATTTAAATGTTCCTTCCCGGATAAAGCGTTTGAGAGACTACACGTACTGAAATTTGAGGTCTTTTGCTTATCAAAAGTCTGCAGCAGCAATGTGAAATGCTCTGGACTTTCTCCCTCTCCTGACATGAAGGGGCTGATCTCTGGAGAGGTACAAATGATTTATTCTTCAATATAGGTCTGGCTTCAGGCAAAGCCCCCAGCTGTGTCAGTCTGTGTGCTAACGGGATCCCATTAGATAGGGACTGAAGTTTGTGCATGCTTACCTTGATGTGTTTTAGGCCTTAAATACCTAACAGCTATCTTTAGTGATGAATTGTGCAGGCCTTTATCTGTCCTTAAAGAGATCAGTCACCTTGGGTCACAGGTGACTTTTGGTTGGGTTAAGATTTGAATGTGAAAACGATGGCATTTTGTTAGCCTCTGAACAACCTTCAGTCCTCAAACCTGGATGTACAACCTTTTTTTCATGTATCTTGGAGAAATTTTTTACAGCTCAGCTCATTTGCTAGGAATGAGGATAGCAAATACATAGGTTGGAAACTGTGGGAAAGAGTTGTTTTTAGATGGATTGAATGTCACTGTCTGCTTCTATAATTAGATGTTTTAGACTATTTCTAGAACACCCTATATTTAGCTAATCATCAACATTTCTGTGTGAATATACCGGATATATATATATTTTTTTATTTTGAAGGGAATGTTTTGCACTTCTTGAGTGGTTACTGTTAACGTACTGTCTCCTGACTTCATTTGGGAGCTTCTTTCACGTTTACCTAATTTGTCTTCTTGCGTGGTGGTGGTTTGACTTCTGAAGTGAGCTCAGTATAAATGTTTTGCCATACAAGACTTTTTCAGAATGGAAGAAAGGGGGTGAGCTGCATTCAAATTGCGTCAGCTCCTGAAAGAAAAAGAGCATATGAATGTATATTGTGGCTGCACATATTGTTTCAGCATTCTGTATGTTTTTCCAGAATTACTTATGTTTCTCATGGGGTATTTTGACACTTAATGAAGCTGACAGGTTGGGAGAAAGCTACTTTGCTTTTACAAGCTTTGTATCAAGTCACTTCTGCTGTTCTCCAGTTCCAAGTTATCTCAGTGTTTGTTCAGTTTTATATTGCAGCCAGGGAAAGAAACGGCAAAATGCGATTGTGAAACTACGGTTACGACTTGTGATACCTAGGGCTGACCACTGTCAGGGAATTAATGTTTAACTTGGTCTTCCACCGAGACTCAATTTCAAGTTAAAAGCAAGTTGACAAAGGATACTGTTAGTTTTCTCCTCTGTGTGCGTGCCCCGTGTGCCCTGCTAGATAGTTTTGGAGCGAGAGAGCAGTTTCCCAAGACTGCCGTGGCACGGTTTGTTTTTAGTGGGCGTTGTCTCTCCAACCAGAAGAAGACCCTCTGAGGAACAGCTTTCTTGAAAACTGTGTCTTGAAGGCACCAGGACCTGCACGTTGCCTGCTGAAGGCAGAATCTGGCCTGACATATTCCTGGGAGGTGGTTGTTAACGTTATCCACTCCCTTTCTCTGGGTAGGTTTGCTGTTTCGTGCTGTTATTTTTCCCCTCTCCAGAGCCTCTGTAAGCTATTTGCTCTCCGTAGCTATTCAAAAATTGTAACGATGCCTGTAAAATAAGCATGGGAGCTGAACGAGGGTATTAGCTATCAAGAAAATAATTTAAACATTTACATGTTGTGGAGCAGAGAGTGTGGCAAACCTACACAAATTGCAAGAATTTGGTTTGCTGGCCACAGGCACCTCTAAACCAGCTCGTGGAGAACTGTAAGCTCAGCAGGGCTCTCCAGATGCTTTCCCTGGTTTTGGTATTCAGAGAGTGGAATCCTGCCTTTTTTTGTTTTAAATACTTCTGTTTATTTCAAAAAGAGAAAAGAAGGAACTGTGGAGAGGAAGTCTCTGTTTGGGGACTTTTTTTCTTTCCAAAAGGTGGTTTAGACATATGAATGAAAATGAAACTTTCTGTGTTGAGAAACAGCAGTCAGGCAAACTTGAAACTAGGTAGAGCTTGTAGCTTTTTAAAAAAATACCAAACCTTTTCAAATTGAAAAGTGTATTTCTTCCACTATCAGCTAAAGGCAACATTGAAAAAGTTGCTTTTGAAGCAACTAAGAGAAGTAAAATTTTGTCTGGTGGAGCTGCAATGTAGAGAGCCAGTAATTCAGACCGTATAAAAATGGACTGGGGAGGAGGGGGTGTCCTGAGGAAAACTGAGAAGATAATTACCATTGGTAGAAAAATGTCCTAAATGTGCACTTCTGGTAATTATATATGTTTTAGGTAATATAATATTCAACCATTTGTTTTTCTAAAAAGCTAATTGTCTTTTAATATGAACCCTCAAACGAGCTGTATTAAATGGTGCTTCAATGGCAATGGACTAGAAATAATTCTCAACAGTAACAAATGTCAGAAAACCTTTGCCAAGCTGCAAAGCAAGGACTCCATGTTAAAAATAACAGGGATAGTTACAGAAAAGATGCAATAGTTTCTAAGCCATGTAGTAGAAAGGATGTATTTTGTGTATTGATTCTGGTGTTAGCAACGTTTAAAGCTTCTCTTACACATGCCCTGTCTTCAGATGAACTTAGGAAACATTTTATTAGCTTGTGCTGCCAGACTTTGTAAACGCCTGAAAGGAGCTGTGACACCATTATATTGATATACTGGGATTTAAAGCTTGTGCATTTGAGGACAAAGACAGTAGCAGTAGCTAGCTGCAAGGAGCTAGCTGGGTAAAATAACTGCTGCCTTGTGAGGAGAGACCCAAGGCCACCGATCCTGATCTCTCTCTCTGTGGTGCGTGGGTGTGAACCGACGGGTTTCTCCTGTGTCCCCTTGCATGCCTGTTTAAAAAAATTAAAAAAAAATAAAAATCAGCGGGAAGGTTTTGTGCGTTCATTTGTGCTGCTTTAAATGAGAACCTCTAGGTGAGGTGAAATCAGGAAAAAAGAAGACTGTGTGGGGAAAGCAGCTCGTTTAAGTGAAGGCTGGCAGAGGCTGCGTTTGGAGAACCTCTTGTTGTGCTGTCTGTCGTGAACGAGCTCGGTGCCTGCAGCCTGGCTGGGGAAGTGATGCTAGTGCTCGCTGCTGTCTCTGGTGTCTTCACAGCTTGTGTTTACCAGGCTTACGTGCACGTCAAATGTGCTTGGACCTGACCCCAGCTGCTCGTTTTTACTCATAACTGAAGGTTACGCGCGTAACCACCCCGGTCGCTTCTCAGCACGGCCCGTTAAACCCACGCAGCGGTGCTTCAAGTGGATGTGCCCTGAAGCGCAGAAGGGAGCCTTGGACAGAGCGAGTTTTACTCAGGTAACGACCTGTCCTGGAGGTGATGGGCTGTAAACCCTTACACCTCCCCTTCAGCAAGGTGGCGTTTGCTGCGGCCTTTAGCTTCTTGACTCAACAGCAGGTTGAGCTAAAGTTGGGATTTAAACTCTAGACGTGTGTTTTTGTGTGCATGCAAACTTGCACCAGTTTAATTTGTTTCAAACTTAGCTTTAGGTAGCTGTTAGAGGTGGGCATGGCTGTGCCTAGGTTGAGGCTGTGGGACTACCCTTGCAGCTGCCTCCTTGCTGCTTGGGTGTACCACCTTCTTTTTTCCCTCTGTGATACCATAGGTTTTACCCCGTGTTTTATTGCCCTCCCCTCCCATCCACGCTCTGAACTGTTCGGGTGAGCAATACCTTATCTGGTTCGGCTAAAACCAGCCACGTTAGCAAATGAGAGTTCGTGCCATGCAAAGTTGCTTGGCTCGTTGGCTGAAGCAGGCTGGGACTGATTTAGGAGCGGTGGAGCCAGGCATTTTGTGGGATTTTTTGTAAGATGGGGCTGAAAAATAAGGGGGAGGAGGAGCTAGCACAATTTTCTTTGGGACAGGGCAATTGTCTGCAGCAAAAGCTTCAGTGAAGAGATCATTTTGTGAAGAAATCCCTGTGTACCCCATTTTTAAACCATTAAAAGCTTGTTTTCCTGATGAATTGTCTGAACCCTACATCTAGATCCTTCTGGTTGAGAGGAGTTTGTTCACTGATAAATTAGGTTTTGCTGAAAAATTATGTAGTGGGGTAAGTCTTGGTAATATAAACTGGGAAGAAAAGTTTTTTGCGTGTTAGTTGGGGAACGTGTAAATAAAAGTCTGAAACATTTTGGGTGGAGAGTGAAGCTGGTCTTTTTTGTTCCTTTTCTTTCTGGGAGAAGAGGGGGAAGGAAAGACGGGGTTGAGAACTGCGCTGCTGCAGCTTTCTGAAAGAATGTTGTTAACATCTTGCTTTGTTAAAAATATTCTAGTTATTCCTGTCTGCTAAATTGGGTTATTGAAATGAAATGATGACCTTTGCTCTGAGCCTGAAACAGTCTGAGAGAAAAGCAGGTGTTGGGGAAGATCAAAGCTTTTACCTCGGCTAGAAAACGTGAAGATAGTTCTGAAGCTCCAAAGATGCTATATTCTTGCAAGGACTATGAAAACTGGGAAGAATTTGAAAAGTTGATTATGGTCAGTTGCCAAGAGCAATGCTGCGATAAATTATTAACTCATTGCACTGTACTGCCTCGTAGTGCAAACAGTTATAAGCTGGTTACTGTGCTCTGCTCGGTAAGTCAACACTGTAAAAAATTCCTTGGTTATCTGGAAAATGTCTTCTTTGGGATGTTTATCAAAGGGACACCGTAGGATTAAAAGTCATGTTTCCTTCTGTTGAAGGGGGAAAGAGAAATCCATGAATGCAGTTGGTTTCTTGTTGCCTGGGGAAGGCTGGTCAGTGGATGTTGCCTTGCTTGGTTTCGCTTTTGCTCCTCTCTCTACGTGGTGCTTCGCTGAGGCGCGATTCCTCCTACCTACCCGGAAAAACACAGCGGGAGCAAGGCAGTCAGCTTAGTACTTTTGGAGGCACAAAACAAGTTGACTCAGAGCTGTTTTGCAGGAAAAGCAGTTCTGTGGAGACCACTCCTCACTTCTTAGCTGTAACCGAGATAGCTGAAGAAATGTCTAAGCAGGCTGTTTGGAGCATCGTGGTGGTGCCTTGCTGCTGGCACGCAGCAGCTGCTTCAAGGAATGCGTTTTCAACTTTGTAGGAATTAAGGAATCCTGATTTCTGCTTTGCTTCCTCGATTTTTACAAATGTAGGTACCACAACATTGTCCTTCCTGTTTTTTGTTAAAACACACAAACCTTGAAAATTTAGACTGTCTTTAGTTGCCCCAAAATGAAAATGACTCATAAAAGAACACTCTTACCGTTATTCTAGCTCTATACTTGTGTTACGTTAAATTTTGGTTAATTTAATAGTGTATAAGCAATATACTTTGCGTTATGCTTAGTTACATGCTTGTGTTATGCGAGTACAGTATACCATGAAAATAACGACATACGAAACTCTTTAAATGTTTGCTGTAATATCTGTGGTTCGTTAGCAGGGCGCAGATGAACTTTCAGGGTTAAAAAGAATATCCAGCTTGAGAGTAAACCATTGCTGGATCAGTGTCAACATCTGCCACCCCAGTTTTGTTAGGAAAACACTGAATCCTGCCAGTACATGTTGCAAGATATGACCAACGTGACTTACAAACTAAGAAGCAAATCTATAAAATGCTGTTGGCTACATAGTATTGTTGGAATCTGAGATGGAAAATACTTCTTTTTTTTTTTTTTTCAGTCCTCTTCTAAGTCCTTTTGCCAATCCAGCAAAATTTAGTAAGGTTCAGATCATGCTGCAAGGCTTTCTTTTTGTTCAGAAAGGCTTTTGAGCAACCATTACTTTGTGCGGTTTTTACTTTGTTGGCTGTTCAGGGTTACTTGAGTATTTGACAAGGGTGGGACTTGTGTCAGAAGTGGACTTAAATGCTTCAGAAGCAAGCTTCTGCTATGTGTTTTTCCTTAGGCTTTCTCTTAGTTTCTGATGGGCCCTGTCTAGGGCTTCTACTGACTTTCAAGGACATGAATGGATCAGGGCCCACGACATGGAGGGATGTAGTCTTGCCTTGGTCACAGAGCTTAGATGGAGACACATGAAA
The DNA here is from genome assembly GCF_013377495.2 of Cygnus atratus. Classification (NCBI taxonomy): domain Eukaryota; kingdom Metazoa; phylum Chordata; class Aves; order Anseriformes; family Anatidae; genus Cygnus; species Cygnus atratus. Next base: position 176,506,971 of record NC_066362.1, on the reverse strand, counting down.
GCTGGGGACAAAGCAGGCTCTGTCAAAGGAACCTAGTTACAGAACAGCGTTCTAGTTAAAAATCAGGAGGTCTTGGAGCCTGGTTGCCTTTAAGAAATAGCAAAGCACTGACTTTGAGATGGCTGCTCTTCTAAAAGTGCCAGTCACCATCTGAATGCAGTTTTATTCAGGAACTGTTCTGAGATGGGGATGGAGAGCACCTTGGGGTGGAAAACCTTGGTTCCATAAAGGGTAAAATGCCAGAAGCTCCAAGAAGTCCAGTTAAGACTTTTTTGGTTTGTTTGTTTTAGCTGCTTCTGAATTTACACAGAAAATGCTCTTAGACCATATCAGTAGGTGGTAGTTAACTCTCCTAGATATCCACCAGCTACTTTAAGCCTCAACTGAACACACAAGTGATATGTTTTCTACTGCGTTAGTGGGCGACCCTGCAGAGATGTGAAAACTGAGCTCAAAACTGGTTTTGCTACCACTGTGACAAAAAAGATGACCGCTCATGAAGGAAGGATATGAGGCCATCTTGATAGTTTCTCACCGTACCTGGAGGGATAGTTTTTTGGGCTGGCTAAGGAGATGTTTTCTGACAGACTACGTTATGGGGCTATCTGGGGCAGAGCAGAAGACTGCTTTAGAGAGAGGCTGAACATAGGATGTTGCTTCTCTCATAAATACCGCCAAAACCAGATCCTGCACTGTTCAGGAGTTTCTGCTTTTTGCTGAAACTTTGCGGTGTCTAGCAGTTGATTCTTTGCTTCCTTAGGCCGTGTTAACTCTTGTGCTTATCCTGTTGGTACTCAGTGGTTCCTCAGCATTTCAGTTTTATGGAAGGTAGAGGTGGTAATGGTAGGAAAGCCCTGCAGATCACCCAGCGTGTCCCCTTTTGTAGGACAGGACAGTCCCGTGAGGGAGACCTGCTGGTGCCGTGTTTGGCAGCGTGCTGTCTGCCCTTGGCTGTGGTTCATCTCTGAAGGTTTCTGCTTGTTTGCTTGTTCACCTAAACCCAGCAACTTGGTTTCTTGATGGCTTAAAAGAGTGCTTGAGGAAGGCCAAACGCCAAAGGGTACAGGCATGGTTGTGAGATGTCCTGGGCTGTGGTGGACAAGAACTTGTAGCCAGCCTTTTACACCGTGCGTTGGAGCCCTACAGCGGCCATGTTGTGACAAGCACAGCCTCATTACTTTCCCCTCCCTCCAGCTGACCAACTCTACGTATTTCACTTTTCACTCCTTGAGGCGCGGGCACCTCTTATTCCACTTTTTAGTTTTCTGGAAGGAGTCTCCGAGTTCCTCCTCCCCGTGTGAGGCAGCGGAGCCCCGTCAGGAGGCCGGGCCCGGCCGGGGGAGCTGGAGCCGGAGGCGCGCTGAGGAAACGCTTGTCGCTCAGCCCGGGTATCGCCGTCTGTGCTTCCTGTCAGTTAAACCACGAGCCGGGGGGCAGATGCTCCCAGAGATGACTCCGCTTTCTGGCCTGGACGGCCATTGTGCAAGCAAACCGGCTCCTCGAGAACGTACTCAGGGCCGCGCGCGCTCATGATTATAATTGCCTGTGCGAGACCCTTATTTAGATACCTGAGAGTAAAGATCAGGATTTAATTGGTTCGGGAGAAAGCAGGGCTTGAACTCTTGAGGTGTAAACTGTAAAATAGTAACTAGGGGAGCTACAGTTGAGCAGGGAGAGCTGGGGTCCAGTATTTCTTTTTCCACTACCACCACTGTAGGAGTTTTGAAATGTGTTTGAGAAACAGAAGGATTGAACGTGAAATCACATGATTTCATGAATGTCTTTCTGGGCAGATAATTGCCATCTTTCTCAGCTTGGTGAGTTTTTATTGTAAGATCCAGTAATCTTTAGAATATATATATATATATTCTATATATATATATATATATATATATATATATAAATATATATATATATATATTCATTCTAACTCAACTTGAGGGTCCATTTCTGAGGAATTTCTGGCTTCCAGTTAAGTTGTTACATGTGTATTCTGAAATTAAAAAAAAAAAAAAAAAAACAACAACAGAAAAAACACATTCAAAAGTGTATTTTAATAGATATAATATTTTTATCTGCATCTCATGATTACTAAAGATAAGTGTATTATTACAATGTAGTTACTTTATTCACGCTAGAGCCCTAAAAATATCTTCCTCTGCATCAGATTTTAGAGAACTGAGTACTCCACATGTCAAAATTATATTAGAACTGAAACCGGGCAGGTTAGTTTCAGCCATTTTGACTGATTTGATGCTCTTTTCTTCCGCATGTGATGGTCTAACTCCCAGAATGTTTGTGTTTTTATTTTTTCAACTGTTTATATGTTGATTAGCCAGCAATGAGTAGAGGTTTCTTTGCTGCACGATGAAATGTTTCTGTGTTACCTGCTCTTTGAATTAGAGGCTTTTAGTCTGAGAGGTTCATCTTCTGGATGGCAGAGAGGAAGGTTGTAGGGGTGGTAAGGTGAGATAGATAAGGACTTTTTTTTTTCCTTTGCTTTTTCTTCCCTGCCTTCCCTTGGGTTATGAATCAATAGGGACCGCTTGTAGCTCACAATGGTGTCTTGACCCCAGGGATGCAGCGTCTGGTCCCTTGAGTTTCTGCAGGACCAGGAGCCAGGACGACAATTCTAAAAATCCAAGTTTTTGCCTCTGTGAAAGGCACCAGCTCTCGCGTTCCTAACATAGTTGTGCTGGAAGCCTTACTCAGCAACAAGATGCTTGTGCTGATCTCTCTTTCGGTTAGTTTTGAGCACTACTTTTCTTCGGACTGTGGTGTTGGAGAGGAAAGATGCAAATGGGGTATGCAGCCCTGGAGGGCACATGTAGGAAAGCCTCCAAGAACCTCTGCCTGAAGCTTATGGTACCTTGACAGAAGGCATGGTGGTGGTGTGTGTGTTTATCTTCCCAGCCACAATTCTGAAATTAATTCATTGCATCTCTGATCACAGCAAACCACGGCTGGTTGGAAACTGAGACTTTGCAATCAGACAAATCAGCCTTCATAATCATAATTAGATCAAATGTTAGGTGAGGAAAAAAAGAAAAATAAAGGAGGCTGGGGGACAAGTGAAGGGATGGATTAGAAAATATGTAAAGCAACCTCCTCCTGTATTACCTTGTTTATGGTACCAGTTGATCTTCCACTTTAACTTCAGCTTTCCCTTCTTTTTTTTTTTTTTTTTGTTTTGTTTGTTTGTTTGTTCCGCCCCTAACTCTGTACAGGTTCGATGTCGTGCTGGGAAAGGAAGGGGTAGGGTAGAAGTGGTAGGTAAAAGGCTTTTTTCCATCTCTGGTTTCTATGATAATTTGCAAGTTTTCATGTCAGAGCTGAGGTCTGGACCTTAATAACAAGCCTGTGTTGCTGGCCCATAACCAGTGGAGAAAACTGAGCTCTCCAGGAGATGCAGCCCACCTTCTGTCCCGTTGTCTACAGAGGAAACTCAGAGCAACCGAGGTCCTTTCTTAAGGAGGTACTTGAGTTTCTTGGAAGTCATGTGAATGGAGAAGATTTGAGGTCAGGGGAGGAGAACCCTGCGTGTGTACACATGCGCATGCTTGCGTGAGTAAGGGTGAGGAATATGCCTTGTAAGCCCTTACAAGAAGAGCGGTCACCTGCTGGTCCTACAAGCTGCGTAGCAAAATCTTGATGAGCCTGTGCGCCGTAATATCTGTTTTACTCGTTCTCCAGAGCTGAGGGGAGGTGGAAAGAGAGCTCCAGGAACCCTTCATGAGCTGGAGGCTGCGGCGAGGTTGCACAGCTTTCAGCTGCAGGACGAGACCGAGTTGGACGCGCAGCCCAGCCCAGGGTGACGGGGCGATCCCCTGCTTTCCCCAGGTGGTTTGGTTCCCCCTGGCCCTGCTGCCCACCTTCCCCCTGCAGCTGGGGCATTGTGGGGTCCCACGGGAGGAGCCACGGCTGCGCAGCACGGGGATGCACGCAGCGCGGGGACACACGCAGCAGCCGTTCCCTATTTAGTTCTGCAAAAGACTCAGGAACTTGAGTGATGAAATGAGGAAGAGGTGAGGCTTGAATTTCTTTCCACCTGCTTTGCGGGGGCTCTGAAACTTTCCGAAATAGCCAGGTTTTGTAGGTCTTTTCATGCCACGCTCGTAAATTTCTCCGTCTAGTTCATTAGCACTGAATTCCCGTGTCTCCTCGGAGCAGGTGTGTGCTCATACGCGAGTGACTTGGGCTTCAGAGCAAACATTTCCCCAGAGGTTAGGAAATACTGACCTGTCCAGACGCGGCCTTCCGTGGAGGGACCTTTGCAGACCCCGCTCCTTTTCCACATAACTCTTAGGAGAAATCTTTCTGCTTTTATTATATTAATCTTGTTGGACTTTGACTCACGTTTTGTCGCTGTTTAAAACCCCACAGTGGGAATTGTTAGTCTAGCAACAAGCCAGGAGAGAATTTATATTCTCTTAATAGCCAAGTTCACCGCTTTGAAATTCCCCAGACAAATAGTCTCCCTTCCTAATCCCACCCTATCCAAATACTTTAGAACATAAAATGTAAGCTACGCTATAAGAAGAAAACTTCTCAAATGGCATGAGAGTATTAGTTTCTCTCTTATCCTACATAGTTGCGTAGCTAATGTATTTTTTATTTACTGTAAGCATCGTGAAGCGCGTGAGTTTTCAGAGTAATACGAGTGGATACAGGGCATTTTAGAGTAAATTAAAATCGGCAGTTTGAAAAGTACTATTTGATATAATTATGGGCTGAGTGGGTGTTCTTCCCTGCTATAACTGTGTAAGCACTCTCGTGCCTTGCATAGGTTTTAAAGGTGTGATTTTTAGGTGGAGTATTCTGCATTTGGTGCTTTACCTAAAGTTTTTCTGCAGACATTTCAGTGAATCAGATCTGCCACGTGTTGTGTCCTGGCTAGATGTTCAGAAATGCCCGTGTTCTTTGTCTTGTTAATGCTCCTTCTCCCTCTGCTCCAATTCAGACAGCCCGGTTGATCTAACCCAGCAGCAGCTTTTGGGAAACAGCGATGCTGAACAAGTAGGTTATCTTGGAAAACAGCACAGGTGTTGGGTGAACGTCCGGCATAGCAAGCACCTGGAAGCTGGACACAGTTGATTACCTTGTTAAAAAGTGGCTGAAAGGAGACAAACGCATAGGAGTGGGAAACGAGAGAAGCATAGGAGTGTTTTCCTCTCAGAACAGCCTTCTTAACAAAGTATATCAAGAGAGCTAATGTTGAAGATGCTAACAGGGGAAAGGAGGAAGGATTACAATGAAGCTCGAGTGGAGGAGATAAAAGCCAAACCTACAGTCTCGGTAGGAATCGGGAGGAAGTCTCAGGAAGTTTTAGGCAGGGTAATTCTGGTCCTTTTTCTGGGTACAGTAGTGAAAGGTGTATTCGGTGTGGCTCAGCTGGATGGGATTATCTGGCTAACCTGCACACAGAGCGCTTCGTGCGTGCCATGCGGCTCCACACCTGTACGTAGCTGGCTGTCCACAAGGTGGTTTGTGTACCAAACAAGTTACAGCGAGAGCCTGGGGTTTTTGGTTTGTTTTTGAAGTCCCTCTGGCTATGTAACGCTCACTCTTTCTAACCAAGGCCGTGTCTCTCCCTCATTTTCAGTGTGCTTTTTCATAGCCGTTTCCAATTTCAGGTTCAGTTTTAAACTAACGTTTTGAGAGCATTCTTGGAGTTCAGAGCAAACTGCTTGGCAGGTGACTTTGCTCCCTTTCCTGCATACTCCGGGAGAGTTTACTAATTGTGTTTACTTGAGCATATCTGGAGTATTTTCTTACTTCTTGCCTTCTTCTGTGGTGAGCTGTGGCCAGGAACACAAGTACAGGTTACCCATGCAGAAAGCACGTACGAGTCAGGGCCGTGACTCATTGTGCTCAGGGAAAACGTGCAGTTTCAGCCTTCTAACCCAAATGCCTCTGAGCCCTTCAGCCTGTGAGTTTAAAAGCTCAGCTCCCCCATTTTATCTTTTTCACTCCTTTTAAATACTTTTTTAGATTTGTTGCTGATACGAGTTGCGGCTATGGTGATCCTAGAATATGACAAATGAGAAATCAGGTGGAAGAGTTAACCTTAAAAACCAGTAACGGGCCCGATGCCTTGATTTAGGAGACAAGCGTGAAACAGCTGGGTTGTTTTGGTGTCCTGTTTGGAAGAACGTAACAGTCATGGCTTAAAAGAACTCTTCTTAATGAATGCTTAATGAGTAAAAGTACATGATTAAGCAAAAATGAAGCTGAATGCACTCATGCTCAAAAAAGAAGTTACATTAGAAAAGACAAACTGGAGGAAAAAAAAATGCGGGGAGGGGGAACATGCTTGCCTGACCTGGAGGTTGCTGGGAGGGTATTCATGGAGTCTGACTGAAATCTCTTACTTCCCTGTTTACAGCTGTCTCTTATCAATTTACCTGACTGTAGGTATGGTTTAGTACTTTGCACCTCTTCTTATGCTACTTTTCATTCCTGTTTCTACAGGCTTTTTTGAATCAAGTATTTCTGCTTGTGGAATGGTAGGAGGTGTTGACACGCACTCTTGGGTGTTGGTTTCTTTTTTTTTTGGTTTGGTTTGCTTTTATTTATTTATTTTGAATTTGTATGGAAGCTTGGTGCAAACACCAGCTTTGTGATTTTGGCAAAGTAGGATATTTGGCTAATTTTTCTGAGAGATTTGTTGACTGAGATGTGTTTTTCTTGTCCCAGCCTCATAACTCCATGCTAATAACAGCGCTGGATTCTCCAAACCCTTACAAATGAAACTGTCATGGTACTACTTGTGTCATGTCACTCATCAAACTCTTTCGGAAAGATCTTATATGACGAATTAATGCCCGTGGTTGTGGCTGAAGGGGTGACAACACGGACTTACAGGGGTATACAGAGAAGCTCTGCTGTACCTGACTGCAGCCTGGAGAAAGCAGATCACCTCTTGCTTTGTGCAGGGAACTTCACCCGTGAATTCCTGTGATATAATCACTGTAAATGCATGTCGGAGTGCTTTGTGTATTGTTTAGTAAAGTTAGGTGAGGATCTGTGTGACAAATAGATTAAAAAGCTTCAAACACAGTTTGCAACAGTGTGTTTTAACGGATAAGTTCTAAAATCAGATGTTTCTATCTATATTTTACCCACATGTCATAGTTAACCACAATGCTCACTGAAACGTGAGTGTAAGTGCTCTTCTAAATCTGGAGCCAGAATCTCCCAAAGACTGAAACACTCGTTTAACAACTTGCTAAGAAAGGAGCTTATGGCAAGTGTTAGTCGTGCTGCTTTGGGATCTGTGCTCTGCCGTCTATCAGCACGAGCTCTGGTAGACTTTTGCTTTGTTTTGCTTCTGATCAGGTCTGTGAATCTTGTCTGAAGGGTTAAAAAGTTGCTTAAGTAAAGATTTAGGTTAAACAAACGAGCAAATAATGCTCTGCTCGAGCATTTCATTCACTCTCGCTTGTGTAGTGTAGGTGGCAGGAGGTTACCCTATATTGTTTGCTTTAGTGAAACGGACCGCGTGTCCCAGCATGGAAGCTGTGTGGTGTTCATATACAAAAGCAAAGGTACCTGTCATGCAAGAATACATTAAACAAAACAAAACTAACACCTTGCACAGCCCTCTGAAGCCTCAACACCGCCGCTGATGCTCGCAGGGATGGCCAAGCATCTTGCGTGAATGCTGAGCTGTGCAGTGGAGAAATTGCTGCTGCTTTTTTCCCACATCGTGTGGTTTTAACTCGCTGCCTTGAGCGTCTAGACTGCAGACCCTACACCGTGGCAATGGGATTAGCAGCACGTGCTCCAGAAAGGGAAGATGGGCTGGAAGTCCTCACGGAGAAGGTGCAGGAGCCGAGCCCAGAGCAGCACCACGTCCTCGTGGGGCAGCGGGAAGCCCGCAGTGGTGGAAGAGCTGCGGGCTGGCAGCGCCTTCTGCCAGCACCCTGCCCGTCACGTGCTGGCAAAGCGTTCGCCTGCCTCCTGCTCCAGCAGCAGGGGCTGCAGGCAGAGGAGGAATTAGTGTAATTAGATTATCTCGAGCCCAGAACAAGTCATTTGGGGTTTCTGCGAGGGATGTTTCCTGAGGTGGTGGGAACTATTAAAGTAAGTAGTGAGTGCGTGCGGGCCCTGGCTCTTGGTTGAGGGGGCATAAATCTCTTTGCTGCTTGCTTTCTGAGCTTGTTCTTGCAGGCTTTTCAGAGCCTCCGCTCTCAGAGCAGCCTGCCTGTTTCATAAAGTCCATAAAGCAAAATCTAACGCCGTCCCCTAGCTGTCAGGTAAGACGGAAAAATGACTCCTCTGATGCAAATATTGTTTTACACGATCTGTTTGAGAATAAAGGCTGCTCTATTTGGCAGCAGGGGTTAACCACCGAGGGCAGCAGGTACAGGCAGACTTAGGTATGTGATATGTTTGACTGTTTTGCAAGGTGCTGTAAATGTTGGCTCCGTGTAATCTGATAGCAGGGTAGGACAGGCGAGCTTAATGGAGGAAAATAGAGAGCAATGTAAGAGAACTGGAAATTCAAGTCTAGCTGACTAATAACAGCCCGCTCCAGAGGGGTTTTGACTGTTGATACTGCTGACAGCTGACAGTGAGCGAGAAGCAAACGGCAGAAATATTGCCTAATGTGCCCTGTATTCAGACAGGTTCTTTAGAGGCGCTGCAGAGGTAAGAATATTTACCTTTCTGAACCTGGGCAGGTCTGCTGGATGCAGCCGTGACCAGACCCAGCACTGACACGAGTGAGATGCCACGCTGCGGCTTGGAAGTGCTCGGGGAAGGGGACGCTTCAGCGAGTTCTGCTTGGGTTAGTTTGTGCCCCTTGTTCGTTGGTTTCAATCAATTAAATCAAATTTAGATATCTGAAATAGATTCTGAAGGAGTTTTCCCCAGTGCTTAAAACATACCGAGGTGAATCACAGAGCTTTTCTATGGCATTTTGGGATTATTTAAATATTTTGTTTGTTGTGCCTGACTGTCCACGTTGGAATAGTTAAAAATAAACAAACTGGAAGAAACAAAAGCCACAGAATGCGAAAAATCTCTGTTGGAAAAGTTAGAACAGAGATGGTCCCCAAGCCTGGTCCTGTGGCATCTTCTGCAGGACACCGAAGAAGCCCAGTGAGGGTTTCAGTGATGGATCTACAGTTACCAGTGCTTGACTGCAAAAGGCCATCTGCAGTAAGAAACTTCTGACTTGCAACTCATCTCTGCTGTCCTTTGGTCAGTTTTTCCCCCCTTTAATATATATACATTTTGTGTGCACTTATATTTCTTTTTTTTTTTTTTTTTTTTAAAAAAAAAAGTCCACATCTGTGGCTAGCTGAAAAAAGAGGGAGGTTTTTTTTTTTTAGTAAACTGGACTCTTTCCTCCAGGTGATCTAAAAACAACGACTGCATTACTAATTTGTGGAGAAAGTAATTTTCAGAGGCTGGCTGACAGCTTTATGTCAGTATTTGGTCCGGACTGGCAACTGGTAATTTGTGAAGCTCGGCATCCAGCCAAAGCAATTAGCTTTAGTTTCCCCTGATCTTTCTTCCTCCCACCGCCACCTCTTTATTCTCCTGTGTGCCTGTGTTAATCAAAGCAGCACGATCTCGTGGGGTCAAGCAGCCTTTCCCTCCTACACCCCCTTTGACAAGTTTGTCTCATATCCTGGTTTAGCTGTCTTGGAGCTCAGCCCTTCGGCTGTCTCTATACCAAGACGCTTTCCCTTTTAAAATCAGTGAGATTTCACTTGTCTGAAGCTCTCATTACGGTTGCTTCAGGATCGTGGTCTTAATTCTCCTTAAGAGGTGCTATTAAATGCCAGAAACCGCCTGAGAGTGCCTTTGCAAACGTTTGTTCGGCGTCACTGGAATAATTCTCTTGGTTTACGGGAATTTCTGATCCAGATTTGGGGTTTTATCATTTTACAACTTTTCTCTATCCTTTTTAAACCCCTTTTTGAGATTTTGTGCAATGCGAAAACTGGTAAGAAATCTTCTAATGTTATTTATTAATATTGGTAAATTGGTTATGGTATGACAACACACAGAAACAGTCCTGTCTCTGCAGATTTTCTATCGGATAAAATAACCCGTGTTATTTGGATGTTACAGGCGAGGAAGTAATTAGAGATCTTTTGTTTTCCTTTGTCTACATGGTTAGTATCACTTACCTCTCGATGAGCTGCACTGTGCAGACACTTGCGGTGTCATCTCAGACTTGCAGTCCATCTATTCTGGTTTTGGAGCGTTTGATTTTTATTTTATTTCTCCTCATGGAGAATATGTGAATCCGGAAGTGACCGGTTACAATGCAAAAAAAAATACTGCTTGAGGAGATGTGTGGTGGAAATCTGCATTACTGGAAGTTTGCCTCGTCTTGTGACAGGTCTTTTTCGTTTGGTTTAAAAAGAAATCCTTATGTAATGCAACTGATCTGTTCTAATTAAGTCGATCTGTTTTTATAATTTTACTAAGCTTTTGATTTCTGTCATAGCTGTAGGAAGAAGTTTGACCACGTACACCTAGACTGATACATTTTTTTATTGCTTTCCTTTCATCTGTTCAAAGCCCGTTCCTTCCCGACTTAACTGCGTGTCTCCTTGTTCTCATTTTATCAAGTGGGAAATACCAGCACCTTATTTTTTTCCTTCTCTTTACCAGTAGTGATGAATTGGCTACAAAGGCAGAATCCAAGCGATGCCCAAGTGTTTTGGTCCCCAGCCTCTGCGTTTACTGGAGATTACCACGCGGGTTGCGCATCAGCCAAAAGAGAAGCAGACCTTTGCTATGAGCATGACTGTCTTAAGCTGGCTCTTGGGTCCACATTACAGCGTCACGCTTCTGAAAGCGTTCGTCGTAGCACAAGCATCTGATGGTTGGTAGGATAAGAGACCGTGAGATAGCCCCTTGCAGAGAAGTTCTTAGAAAGATCGGCAGTCGTACCGGCAGTGGCCAGGAAGCGCGGTGCCACAGCACGTTTGTGGCCAGCGTTTTTCAAGTGCTGAAGGCCTGACGTGCGCATATTCTTCTCCCCTTCGTGGCAGTAATTACGCGCAGATATAAGCCTGTGCAAGAGTGACCTGTTGGTGCTTCTTTGCACCAACAGGAAGGTCTGGGGGCTTTCATTTTTTTCACCCCATCATTTGGGGAGGAAGGGAGGCTGGCTCTGTGACGTCTCTTCTCCCTAAGCTTCTCATTGCATCATGCACCAGGCCTATGGAAAACTGAGATTCGGTTATTTTCTTACCAGGAGGATAAGGAAGGGGAAAGAGAGAGGGTTTGGACCCTTGCTCCCCCCCCCCGGGATGCCTGAGCTCCCTTGCCTTAGGGTGACTTACAGCTGACTTTTCCTGTTGAGTCCTGTTCTGCTTTTTAAAAGCAAACTTTTTGTGGAGAAGCGACAAAGCCCCAGCCTGGTTGCCCGATCAGACTCGGGAGGCTCAGCCTTTATCTTAGCAGGTGTTCAGATGCTTTAGTCCGAGCTCGAGAGCTGCAGCAGCGGAGCTGGGGAGAGCCTTCCCCACCTCAATATCTTATAACTTGCTGTTTGGGATCAAACCCTCTAAAGCAGATTGATTTTGCTGGCTGCAGCATACATGGATTATTTCCACAGTGCTCTGTGTCCGCACACCTGCGCAGATTTGGGGTTACCTTTTCACCTGGAGCATGAGGATCCAGATGAAGCACAACTTCCTTAAAACTTCCCAGCACTGTTCCGCTATGGTGCTTGTGTGGAGGGCTGCTGTACAGCAGCTGTGTTACATAAAGGTGCTAAATAAACGGGACTCGATGTTACAAGTATCAGGGAACACGGGTTATAGGAAAAGGAAGGTTTTCAGGGGTGGGGGAGTGCTGAAGTCGTTATTGTTAACAGTCCGGAAAGGAATCTCGCCTTGTGTTAAATGGTCAGCCTAACAGAGGTTGTTGCCAGAGAAAAAGAAATGGAAAAAAAAAAAAAAAAAAAAAGATGCTCATTGAAAATGTGGTGAGTTTGTGACAGCATAGAAGAACTTGGTAATTGCATTTGTGCTTTCTGCCCTCTGTGGGGTAAATGTAGGCTTTTATTTGACGTTTAGGGAAGGGGGGTTCGTTTCGCTTCCCCTACGTTGACTGAATTGTGCGCCAATTTTTTTTTTCTATTTCTATGATTTATTATGTTTAACAGACGAACCCTCTTACTCCGTGTCCTCCCTCCTGTATGTGTACCGAGAGCCCGTGGTGACATAGGCTGCTTTCCAGCCCGGCTGCACAACAGGCGTTTATTGATAGCGGAGATTCCTTTGTCCAGGCTCAGCAAAGGTCACCCTGCTGGCTTTGATTATGTCAGCTGCTTTTTGCACAGCTTCCCCTAGGCAGTGTGGGTGCTTTCGGAAGATCTCAGAATGTTCCTTAAGTTGTTGCTTTCCTTCCTCCCTGATAGCCTCACCATGTTGTTTTCCTATCTTCTTCGGTTTGTGTCAGCACTCGAAGTATTGTGCCGTCTGAAACGTCTCATGCCGAGTAACAGATCTTAACGTGTTCTCCCTCCTGGTCGTTTTGCTGGCTACAGATGCTCGGGGTCTAAGAGCAGGATTCAAAGCTCCAGTTCTGTGCGATTTGTTGGTGGTGCTGCTGCCCCGGGATAGCCAACCTGTGAAGGCTGCCCCAGGGGATGGTGTTGCTAGCAGTTGTGCTCGGCGTGGATAAAGAAGGCCATCGGGGGGTTGGGACTTGTGTTATGAAGATTGCGAAATCATTTGGCTTGCTTTCCTTTTTATGAAAACCAGACTTCGTGATCTATTGCTTGTGTAGTATCTTAAGAAGGTGCAATCCTACAAGGAGAGGACGGGCTCTGGCTTGATCTGTCCTTAACCTCCACTGGCAGAAAGGAGTTAGCACAGGGAGCAGCCAGGTGCTTGCCTGACCTCCCCCCGAGCGTGTTCATACCAAAATCTCCAGGTGCGATACCTTTATTCTTCCCCTTCATTGACTCCTGTCTTCCTCCTGCACCCAACGTGTTGTTGAGGAAGGGCTCCAGCTTTGCACTTCTGGGAAGTCCCAGCGGTGACACTTCTGGGCTAGAGCTGATGCTGAGGACTGAAATTCATTGGGGAGTTTCGGTCATAAGGCGTTTGACCCTGTGCTGAACAAGTAGAGCTGTTTGAGCAGTAAGTCAGGATTCAAATCCGCATTTGATCAAGCAGCTAAGCTTGTTCTTAATTCCAGTGTTTGACCGATGTGCCTCATTGCACTAAAAGGGCAGTGCAGGATGATTACTGTTGTCTTTGGTAACCCTAGGTGGGACTGGATCCAGCCAGCAGCTTGCTGGAGGAGCCCTTAGTACCAAGACGTGAGCCTTCTGGTTTTATATCTGAGCTTCTTGTGCAAATGTTTGGGTTTGTTCCTGGCACTTTGATGCCTCTACCTCTCCAGTGTGCCGCCGTCTTACTTGAGCGCTCTGCGTTGTACTCGAGTGCTAAGGCAGCAGGGGTTGTGCCTGCTGATGTTGTCAGGAGTTGAAGGAGAAAATGCAGATTTGTTATCTCCACGTCAGAGCCTAGCTGCAGGCTAGGGAGCGCTGCCTTTAGCAGCAGGGCAACTTAGGGACCAAAAATGCTTGTTTTTGGGAGGCATTTCCTACCAGCTTGGCTGAATTGGCCAAAGAGCGATCGGGTGAAGTGAAGGGTACGTGTAGGGAGGAGTGGTTGGGAAAGCGCTTGTGATATCTAGCCCAAAAGTCCTACAGGGCATCTTCTGGGATATCGGAGAAGGAATGTAAGGGTTAAAGCATCTCAACGTGCTTTTGGACAGCCTGATCGAGGGGGTGGTTTCGAGATGTTGTAATACTTCGAGGAGGGGAATTTTCAGAGGGATTGACATCATTTATTCATGGGCTCAGTTTTAAGGATTAAGGAAGAGGCGTTTATTGATTTAAGGTGTTTATTGATATCTCCGTGTCTTAATATTGCTTTAATATAATAAGTTCCTGCGACAAAAAGTTAGTAAAAGCAAACATTTGTTCTGAGGTTCTGAAAATTTGATGCAAATGTTATGGTAATGTATACTGGGTCCCCTTTCTCCCAGGACTAATTGTATGTAGTCGAGCTTGTTGTGCGCGCGAATACAATTTATACATTTTGTGCTGTGTGCAAATAACTTACTTGCTGTTCACAGATGTACGTCACATCAGACAGGGAGGTCAGTGGTATTATATGGCCAAAACAATTGCCGTGTTTGTGTTAGCCTATAGGCATCAGGATCCTGTGATACTTGGAATAATGGAAGCACAGTTTATAAAAATAGATGTGGAGGAAAATATAGCTGGTTTAGAACGGTGCTGCCTTCTGTGAAAAGCTGCTGTTGTTTTGTATGTGCCGGAGAAAGCGATATGGGATACGGGGAAGTTCTCTGCATTATGTTGCCCTGCTGGTATTTCCCAGTAGCTCGGTTGTTACTACTTATTTGCCACTGAAGACGCACTTGGACGTTTCCCATAGACAATAATAGGTTGAGTGCCGCTATATAGCCGTAAGGTTAGATATTAAAGCCCACTAAAGCCTGTTCACACCGTTGTCTTTCACTGTGGTCCTAATGTTGGGGTTACGTGGCTCTTCCCTTGTAAGGACAGAGGCGCCATTTGGCTCTGCTCGTAGGTGCCGTGGTGCTTTTTGCCTTGGGGTGGTCGTGGGCTATGAGCACTCTGCACCAGCATCTTACTGCACGGGATCACAGTGGGGAAAATTCATAAAATAGCATTTAAATATCTGTTCCTACAAGGGTATCGGATCATTAGGAGCTTCTCACTACCGTGAGGTGTAACAGTTTTAAGCAGCGCTTGCGTGGATCCTACAGGGATCACGTGCATTGCCCTGCCACAGTCTCTTAAAATGATGTCAAATGATGGCGCTTGATTTCATGTTGAGGTTTGTTTGTTTGTTTGTTAGTTTTTAAATAACAAGTGTGGGGAGATCTCCTTGTAGCTTTTAGTATCTCTGCCGCCACAGCTTTTGAATCATGTCTTTGCTGTGCAGTGTGGCATCGCAGTATCTACTGTGAGATGTTATTGTTTTACAGAATCATGATCTGGTGCTAATGGAAGAATGCGCCACTTTCCAGCAAACACAGGGAACTTCTAATACCTGTCTTGTGGTGGTTGTACCTCCAGTTTTCCTTATGCCTTCCTAGACAGCCTGCATCTCTGACAGGGCGTTCATCCTGATTTTATATTGGTGCTGTTAACTGTTGTTGAGCTTAGAAAGTCACTGGGCTTCAAGCACTTGTACTCTCTGTTCAGACCTGTGGTTTACAGGCGTGTAATGGAGATGGTTGGAAGCCCTTCCCAAATTCTCGTTCTCCCAGGACAATTAGCTTAACTCTCATTTTGAAATAAGCCTCTGTTGGGAAGCTGAGGAGATTTTCCTATTTGCCTGGTGGTCCTCCGGAGCGAAAGCCCTCTTCACTGATTATTGAGAGTGACTTCAGATACTGCTGCTTCATCCTGTCGGAGAGGATATATGTAATTCGTTTCTCAGCAGTAGCTAAAACAGAAATTGCACTTGAGTAAATTTCCATTCCTGTCCTCTCTTCTGGAGGAGTTGGTATGTCCCTACTGACATAAACTCATCCATTTCAATCGCTGCGTGTAGGAAATGTTAAGCTACATAGCACATGGCCGTATAGTTTGTTTTTAGGCTAGCACACAGGCTGATAAGAGTATGGGATGGGACAAGCCGATCCCTTTGTGCTGATGGGTGTGCAACCTTCCAGTGGCACTTCTGTCTTCCTAAAAGGTGAGGCCAAGTAATTGTAGGGGAGTTAACCCCAGATCGTAGGGTTGCGTGTGGTGCTTTCACTGCCACAGCCCTGCTGATGTACAGAGAACTGTTCACGTCAGCCTGCGAAGTGCAAAGGGCTGAGGTTGACCAGTCGTGATTTCCAAAGCATAGCCTTTCTCCTCAAGCCTCTAGCTCTCATTAACACAAGTACTCTCTAGTTAGGGTTGTGGCTACTTAAACAGTTTAGCAGCTAATTAAAGCAAGCCTTGGAAGGGGAAGTTCTCCTGTCTGCATAACTTTGGTTTTCCTGATTTCTTAGAAGGGTTGGATCCAGTGACTTAAACGAGACTCCTTGAATGCGCTGTCATCACGGCTTAGGAATTTGGGAATACCACAATCTATATGGGAAAAACAGCTGCTGCGTTTCCTAGAGCGAGGGAGTACGGGCACGTGACTCGGCCCTCCCTAATTTAACTGCCTGGCAGCAGGGGAGGAAGATGCCCTTCATTTCTTGACTTTCAGACTGCTGCAAAAACAAGGTGAGGTTAACCTCTTGTACGCAGGCGGCTGTGACACGCCACAGACGGCCGCCTCGCTCCAGGGCTGAAGTCGCCAGAGGCTTTCCTCTGGGTCTCGGTCGGTCTCCGAGCGTGTCTCTCGAGGATGGGGACGTGCTAGACCTCTGCCACGTGTCCTCCTGTCGCAGCAGCCCTGCATCGAAGCCAGTTACAAGAACTTCAGTCAAAACGCAAGTCACCGCCCGTCTGCTTCCTTCGAGACGTGCGGCTTTAAATTTGTAGGCACCAGCATACTCCCGTAGGTAGGATCCTACTTGCAGGCATGCTGTTATTCCCTTGAAAAGGTAGGGTTTTTATTGACACGTTGATCATCTTAGCTGTATAAAAAGGTTACGTTTAGCACTCACTTTTATTTCAGAAGCAGTACAGTGCATCTCCATCCAAGCACAAGTTAACCATGATTGCCTCTAACGCTGATAAGTGAGTGAAAATGTGGGAGCTGTGAGCACGCGTCCCTCCAGCGGAGCTGTTTACATTCCCTGCTTTGGGAGTCTTCTTTTTTCTTTGCTATTGTGCTGCGCCGTTCCTTTGCCTGCTCTAATTTGCCATGACGTGGTCAGTGCTGTTTCCTTCCGGCTGCTCGCAAGCCTGCGGTAGAGATAAGGCTACGCTTACAGTGTGTTTTTAAAAAAGAAGCTGAAGATCTGCCTCGTGTACAGCTCAGGAACTCTCTGTATCGTACGAGGAATTTATTGACTCTTTATCTGTTGCACACTGGGAATCAAGATCAAGAGCACTTCACTTGCAGAGTAACAGCCCTGCAAAACTGGAACTGTGTGTAGGGCAGAAAGGTGATGTACGTGAGGTATCCTGCAGCTGAGTAGGTCAGTCTGGGCTTTGTGTTTTTGCTCTGAGTGTACCTTAAAGACCAGAGTTATTAACGAATGCAGAAGCCGCATGTATTAATCAGGCAAAAAGATGGAGTTTCTTTTTGGTAACTTTCGTGACTTTGTCGCCTTGGTGCTAGCCTGATACTTTTAATATGAAGCGCTTTGAAACTGGTGTCTTACTTCCTGAAACAGTGTCCCTCTGCTTCCTGAAACAGTCCTACTTTTTATGGGAATGAAGATTTGCATGTGTTGATTAGTGGAAGTAATACCTCTGGAGATACAAAGGTGTCTGACTTCCCCAGGGCTAGATAAATGTGAGGACGAGCCTTTCCTGTGGCTGCTGCTCTTTCATGTAGCAATCATTTCTTAATTATAACTTCTTTTTTCTCTCTTTCTCTCCTCAGAGATAAAAGGCTGCCCACGTGGGAAAACCACCTCAGGAAAGGATTTCCCTTGGTTTGTTTCCCTTTGAGAAGAGAAGGACCCGGGAATGCTGATGATTAAGAAATACTAAAACTGACGCTTGGTTCGTTTCGCCATCCTGCCTTTCTGCCCCGCTGGACCTTGGTGACGCTCGCCATCCTTTGACATTTGGGAACGTTTTTCTTCTTATGTGGAGCTGAGACCTGGGAATGCGTTATTATGGCAGCAGTTGTACAGCAGAATGAGCTCGTGTTTGAATTCGCCAGCAACGTCATGGAGGATGAGCAGCAGGTACGGGACCGCGTAAGAAATCACATTCGTGCAAGGGAAAACATGAGGAAAAAATGCCACGTAAAACACAAGAAAGCCAACGCTGAGATCATTAGCGTTGCAGCAGATCTTTGTGCAGTTTCAAAAGCTTCCTGTTGCTTCCTGTAACTTGCACGAGCCGAGCAGAAATGGGTTGAAATGTTGCAATTTCTGCAGTATTGCAGAGACCTCCTCTGAAAATGTTTTCCTCGTGTCACTGATTTGTACCGGTAGAATCCATTTGTGATGCACATTTCCTAAAATTCTGATATTTGGCTGTCGCTTTCACTTTTCTAGTGTGCTAGGATAAAATCTGGAAAAAGTAAGTGTGACACTGCAGGTGACTAGAAGGAGCAGTAGATGTCAGCTCTCTACTTTTTACAGATTGGTTCCTAAATTGCGTTGCTACGTGTATGTCAGCTATTCAGAACTAAGCTTCAAAATAATTTAAATTGGTTTCTTTCACACTGAAGGGAAAATAACTATTTCTATCTCGTGAGACTCTCAGGTAGCTTTACATGATCTGTACCACATCCCGTGAGTCCTGAGGCTTCAGCAAAGGATTCCTACTGTAAAAGTCAGGCAGCTCTTCTATAAGTGGTGGTTAATGGTAGGGTTTTGCATTTGTTAACAATACGTTTCTTAGTTGTATGGAGAGACAGTTGTTAGTCTTAGAGATCATAAGACATCTTAGTCTTATGGAGAGACAGCTGAGAAGTGCTGTCGCAAACTGTTCCTCTTTTTGTGAATGTGGAAAGTGTTTGTTCTTCTTTGTTTCAAAAATACTGTTGGCTTCATAACCCTGTCCCTGGGTTTTCTCTGTGCCCTAATATTTGGCTGGTTCGGTGGCCCGTTTCTGCTGTCAGAGTCATAGGATCATTTCAATGAACTGAGCGTTGTCTCTCTAAAGTGCTAACTCAGTTTTGGGTGGAACTGGTAATGTAACTTCCTTCCCTGTATTTTTCCAGAGCTTGGGGATTTAGATATGGGAATTGCACAAACATAGCAGAAAACGGGCTGTATTTATTACCTCTGGTGTGTGTTTGTTGCTGGTTTTTCTTTACAAGCCAGTGGGAGAGGGGAGAACTGCGAAGGGGAGGGCTACTTCACTGTGATTTCTGGAAGGTGCAGTGTAAGCATACGTGGCTTTGTTCATTTTAGCTATGCATTATGTATCTTTCAGTTTCTTCAGATGTTCACCTGAAGAACTGAAATACCTAGAGCACTCAACAGTAAACCCCCCCTAAATGGAGCTTTCTCCAGCCCCAGTCCAAACTTAACCTTGGCATGTGTCTCCTAAACCTAATAAATCCTACTCAAAATTAAGCCTAAGGAAAAAAGGCATCCTGGAGCATACTCTACAGGAGATAAAATCAAAGGTGTGGAAGGCCATAACAGAACGCCCCTCGCGGCAAGCTGTTTAAATCAGTAGGTTGACTTAGGTCAGCTCTCAAAGATTCGGGTGGCCAGCCAGATGGCTGCATGAAGGTAGGTATTAAACACCAGTGCTGGAAAAGGATCCTGCAGCAGGGAAAGATCTGGGAAGCTGGAGCAAGGTTTAACTCAGGTAAAGATATGTAATAGGACATTAACACAAAAAGATTATGCGTGTACCTGGTTCATCTACTTCTTGCACCATGGGAGCTGTCAGTACAGGTACTGCTGGAGGTTTCGGCTCTGGACAGATAGATTGCATTTAGGGATGCATACCCCAATGTGGGTGCTTAGGAATTTGAGCTCTGGAAGTGCTCTGTGTTGATCAGAAGCATTCTTCTGAGCTTTGTTGGGATGCAAAATGTGCCATCTTTATACATATGTGTCCATTAACTGATCTTTGGGTTGCTGGAGTTGAAAGAACTGTGATGCTTTCCTCCTCGTCGAAGCTCTGCCTGGAGCCCTGTTGTGCCAAGAACTGTCAGGACACAGAACAGCTGTGGGGAGAGGTTCAGGGTCTAGATGGCAGCTACACTCAGTGTTTCGGGGAAGTCATAAATTCGTGGCCGTCTATTTATTTTTTTAAAGTCTTGGTTAAACAGCCATAAATTAGGAACAGCCCATTTGCAAATGTAAGCATTCAGCCACCGGCAGATGCCAGTGGGAGGGACTTGGTCGCATGGCCCCATGTGAACGGGAAAGGCTCTCTTTTATCAGCTTCATCCCTTTCACTTTAGAAAATAAGGATTTTTTTTTTCTTGGAGGCCTCATTTATAGCATTGTGCTTATATGGTGGGAAAGAAGTGGGGTGAAAATGTCTTCATAACTTTGAGAAGGGAACAAGTGGCTTGTCCTAATGCTCCTGATAAGCCGACTGGCTGCTGCTACGTGTCAAAGATCATGTTTAAAAAGAGGTTTTGTGGATTTTTGTTTTGTTTTAAGAGATACCACACATATAAAACTGTGCAGGAGCTCCTCCAGGCTTTGGCTGCGTCGGGAACTGGCCTGGAACTGCTTTGCTCCCCTTCTGCAGCTTCTTCTCTCAGTGCCTTTTCATTTAGCCCTTTGTTATCTGACAGTAACCGTGATACTTGATCAAGACATTGTGGATTTAAAAAGCTGAATTAAAGCAACCACGGAGGCTGGATCCATGCTAGTAAGTTTTAAACGATGCCAGGGACACACCACATCATCTCACCTGTTAAATTGTTAGCCTGGTTCCCAGCACGACTGCTCTGTGCCATCAAGCACTTTTCCATGTGGTTCTGAAGTCTGCTCCTTAGGTTGGGCTTCTGAAACATGTCATGCCTTGGTTTACTCCTCCACGTTCTCCGATGTTCTGGAATATAAAGTCACCCCAGAAAAACCTGGTGGTGCCAGAGTCGAAAGCCACTGCCAAGGCCAAGCTCTAAATTTCTGGCTCTTTCCAGCTTCTGCAGGAAGTCCCCACTTATCAGCTTGCAGCTTTATGGAGGCTCTCAGGCAGTGGTTGTGAGATCCGTGCTGAGGTTGTCTCCCCGAGAAAGCAAGCAGCATTAATCTGCTTCCAAAACCCCGCTGTGAAGCTTGGTAATGTCTCAGATCCTGGCCGTGGGAACGCCCGGCAAGTCAAGAGGCTGCTTCAGCTGTTGGCACAGGAGCTCCAGGGAGAGAAAACCGAAGGCCATTTTCTAGTCACCGAGATCACTTTGCCTGCTTTCCATTAGTGGGGGGATTTTTGTTTGTTTCAAAATAAATGGCCAATTACATCTCAAGTCTGAATTCTGTTGCTTTTTTACAAAGCCAGTTTTTGCACCAACGTGTTTTTTTTTTCTTTCTTTCTCCCAGTGTAGCTTTCCTCTGCTTTTCCCTATTGCATGTTTTTCTTAGCACCGATCACTCACTTGCATAAAATGTCTTCCAAACCAATTAGCTGCTAGTCACTGTGTTCTTGGGACAACACATTTTCTGGAAAAGATCTGGATTGTCCCTTGGATGGGATCTGAATTGTCATCTAAGAAGACACTACTTCCAGAGCAGAAGAAATCCCCTTATTTTCCATTTGCACAACCAGTTTGGTATTTTGCGAAAATTTTTAGAGGAAGAAAAAGAAATACCTCTCAAGAATGTCAAACGCTAAAGATAAAGAAGAATTTGAGAGCACGAAGGAAGATTGCTGCCATTAGCATTCCCCTGAGGAGGGTAGGGTTCAGTTTTTCCCATCATGGAGAAGTAGCTTTTGAGACTAAATAAGCTGTTTTGTTAATGAAGTCATAGAATCACAGAATGGTTTGGGTTGGAAGGGACCTTAGAGATCATCTTAATTCCAACCCCCTGCCCTGGGCAGGGACACCTCCCACCAGAGCAGGTTGCCCAAAGCCCCATCCAGCCTGGCCTTGAACACTTCCAGGGATGGGGCAGCCACAGCTTCCCTGGGCAGCCTGTGCCAGTGCCTCACCACCCTCTGAGTGAAGAATTTCCTCCTAACATCTAATCTAAATCTCCCCTCTTTTAGTTTAAAACCATTCCCCTTTGTCCTGTCATTACCTGATTGAGCAAAGAGTTACTCGCCATCTTTCTTATAAGCCCCCTGTAAGTACTAAAAAGCTGCAATGAAATCATAACCAATTGCAAATATTGTACGAAATAGCGGTGATAGTTTTTGCAAAAACGTATTTCACATTAGATTTACTTGCAGTTGCATTTGTGCTTTTCTTCCTGAATGCGTTTTTTATATCTGTTCCAGCCTTCCTTTTTCACAACACTGGCAAGACAGAAAACCCATACTTTGTACAGCAGTAATAAATAAATTGGAAGCAGGTGTAATAATGGTATAAAATATAAGAGGCCACAAGGAGTGATATTTACTCTGACTCCAGTTTAAAGCTGTTATTAATTTAAAGAAAATCCCATTTAATGTGTCTTAGTATGAACAAATGCTCTTCTGCATGACTCTTCAAGTGGCTTCGCTCTTCATCTTACACCTGTTGGAAGAGCAGTGTGTCAGCGGGCTCCTCCAATTGTCCAGCTTATAGTCACACGACCACGTATTGCCCTGCGAGAGACAGACAGCCCCCAGGTATCCCCCTGGTGCAGACAGACAGTTTATCCTTACAGAACAGATCGCGTTTGGTCATACTGATCCTACTGAAACTCGTGACAGCAGCCTAATTCAGGAACATGGGAAGCAGCTGTTGGCGAAGCATGGTTCCTTAATGAATGGCCGATGGGGCTGTTGTAATTAGGTTTCCCAACTGGTGGGGTGGAATATAAATAGGGCTTTGAGAAACTCAGATAAAAATGTCTAAGAATCAGTTGGGTTTATCTGTGTTTCCCTTGTTATTCGACAACAGTTGTTTTATGACTGAAGAGTAACAGTGGAGATATTTTTGTCTCTCAGAGACAAAGTTAGTGACATGAGCTGCAGTCGTTAGAGAAGGACGGTGCTGAGCCAGAGTCATTTTTTATCCAGAAGGAGCTAACACAAGGCACAGGCAACTCCGTACAATCCCTGGAGAGCCTGTATGTCCTACAGACTTTGCAGGCCATGCATGTGCAACCGCAGAAGCCAAAAGGAAGGACGGACCGGCTCACTTCGAAGACGTTGCAGATAGATGTGTACAAGATCTACATCAGGAAGAGACACCCCAACACCTCTGCCCCTTTATGGTCAATGGTGAGAACTGGGTGTTTTTAGGGGATGATACCCGTTGTAGCACAGGAGCCTAAAACTGGATAAGGAAACATACTCTAAAAATACCCATTTCTACCTGTTGACTCTGAAGGAAACCTGGGGTTATTAGCTTAAGTCTAGTCACCATCCCTGGAGGTCTTTAAAAGACGTTTAGATGTAGAGCTTAGTGATATGGTTTAGTGGAGGACTCGTTAGTGTTAGGTCAGAGGTTGGACTCGGTGATCTTGGAGGTCTCTTCCAACCTAGATGATTCTGTGAGTGCTTGCACCACGGTTGTTTGAAGTTACTTGAGGTGAACTTCACCCCCAGTGTCTATGAGCTCAAGTAGGATGAGAATACTAAAGCATATTTGTGTTTCCCCAACCTAAAATCCATCGTTTTACCAGCTCAGTAACAGATGAACAGAGAGAACAGATGCTTGCAAAATGGCCTCTTTTTTTTGCTTGCAGGTGACAGGAGCCTGAGTGAAGTGTAGTATGTAAACTCTTTTCTTCTTAATTTTTTTAATGTGGTTATGTAGATGCATGTACAGTATATGTGGTTTCCACCACAAAACGTATAAACTGTGGTACATTTCTGAAATTGGGGTGCTCAAGCTATTTTTGTAGCATGAATTTTATCTCAGTAGTGAGGCTGTGATGGACTGTCGTCCTTCTAGTTCATGGAGCTGTTGAAAATAAAACCTTTCTAATTCATGCAGTATTTTATTTTTCTTCTCTCTTCGTGGTGCTTTATCTTTTTTACTCATTTTGCTTTCATGTAACCAAATCTACGAGTCTGGTCTGCCTTTAACTGCTCTGCCTTTTGCTGGTGTTTATTGCTCTCCTACCACGTTACGTTCTTTGAAGCTTATGTTCCGTAGAGTTTGGTAGGTTAGCTGTGGATTTTTTTTTTCCTTTGGGTTTTGTTGATTTTGTGGCGTTTTGTTTTTTTATTATTTTTTATTTTTTGTTTTAGTTCAGCAGAGTGTTTATAATAGAAGCCCATAGAAATACTAGTTTTGTTTCTGGATTCTTCCTTTTTTCTTGGTTGCCCTTTACAACAGTTGTTGCTGAGGCACGTTTTACAAAATACAGAGCAACATAAAATAGTAATTACTGCTGTGTAAAACTTGTAATTGCACTTTCTGCTTTCAGAACATATATTCCAGTCTCTTCCCTGGGAGACACTGCCTCCCATTGCCGTTGTCTGTATGGAGCCAGTAGCTCTGAGACCATTTTCCACCGGTGGTGGCCTGTGTAGTGGCGAGATTGTGAGACGTGAGCAACGCCTAAGTGAACTCATAACCAAATGTTGTTGTTTTTTTTCTTGCATGGTTAAATAAAATCTGCTTGATCTGTGTGTATCTTTGTTCTTCTGTGGAGAGTGAGACCAAACGTCTACACACCGGTTTTCTCACAGCAGCACATTGAGCAACTTTTTTTTTGTTGTTAAGCTTGCCACATTCATAATGCAATTTGTTTTTGTAGTGAGAGAGCCTCTGAGTTACACTAGGCTTTCTTTGAGCCCGCTGTGCTATCATCAGCTCTGACTTTCTTCCTGCAAATGACATTTTGAAAGAATCGCTTTGGAAAATACTGTCTCTGTAGTAGATGGCATTTTCTGAAAACCTCTTCCTGTTGAATGGTTGTCTTTTCAGAGAACGTGCATCTTCTTCTTATTACTGGCCAGCTTGCCTTCTGCTTTTCCAGCCGCCCCTTTTCTTCTGTATCTTACGGAAAATAATGGTTGAGAGAAGGAGAATGACTGAAAGCGGTCTTGGGAAGAAAAGAGGGGGAGCAAGTCAAGGAGGCCATAAGAATTAGAGAGGGAAAGTAGTATGGGACATGTATCAAGCACTCCCTGTTGCTCTGGGAGTAAGTGTCCCCTGATTGTGGTTGCCAGCTAGTGCCTTGTGGAAGACCTGATGCCCATGAGACCTTCCTGTGGTCCTTGCAGCCTCACCACCCCTCCACCTCCAGCTTGGCAGGAAGAGCAAACGGTGCGTGCAGCAAGTTGCTTGCCTGCTATCGTTGCCAGCAAAGTTTGGCATTTACTGCGCCACTCCTCTCCTCTGTCACGTCAGCTTTTAAGCTGGAAAATGCAGTTGTGGGAGTCTCGTATTAACCTACTGGAGTAAAGTCACTATATTAGATACTACAGTGATATTCAGCCTCTGACCCATAGCAGGACACTGCTGCTGTTTTATTTGGTGTGCTAAAAATCATCCCGTTCTTCAGTGCTCCCTCCTGACCATCTACCATCGAGGTGATGTAGAAATATTCAGGACTGCTGAAATGCTCATCTGCAAGTGGTTAGGTCGGGCACAGTCTGACTACCATTACTCTAATTTTCCTTTTATTTTTTTCCCTGCAGCTTGGTGATCCATCCATTTTCCCTGCTGTCATCGTGGAACACGTCCCTAGCGCAGACCTCCTACACAACTACTCCGGCTTAACCTGCGTGGACGAACCCAGTGACATGATCACTGAGAGCTCTCTGGATGTCGCAGAGGAGCAAATCATAGAAGACGATGATATCACCCTCACAGGTTTGCAGTAAAAACACTTCTCTGCCGTGCTTTTGCGACAAGATGGCTGTGGCTATGGGTCAGAAAAGTTCAGTGACAAAAAGCAATAGGAAACAAAGTTATAATAGAGTTGAATGCTGTTAATTCTGTACAAGACAGAGAAAATGGCATTAATGTCATTACCAGGTGGCTTGCAATCCCAGCTGTACAGCTGGTACGGTGAAGAGTTTCATCCATCAACAGAGATTAAGACAGAGTCCTGCTCAGAGTATCAAAAAGAGTTTTAATTGCTCTTCATGGGATATTTTTGCTGTTGTTTAACGGTTGGTACATACCTAAGTAAGCATACATACCAAGGAGCAGTAGTACACAGCATCTGTAGATGTATTGCTTTTCACTTCCTGAGGGTATACAAGCAGCCAGCAATAAAATGTACGTGTAAGCATGATCTTGGAGGTCTTTTCCAACCTTTATGATTCTAAGTGCACTCAGCATAGTATTCACTTTGGATTTCTGATAATGATTGATGTCTAAAATACAGATGTTCTGCATGAATTCTCTTAAAAAAGGTAGCCCAAAAGAGAAAACAATTCTCCTGGAAAGCTTGAAGATAAGTCAAATTTAAAAACCAAACAAAACAACAGAAAGACCTCACAGCAAACAAAAAATTGCTGAAAGTATGTGTTTGAAGCATTTTTGCTAAGTCTGAGAGGTGGGGTAGATGCTTTACAGAGCTGAGATCTGTCTCAGTGTCATCTTTCAGCAACTAGGTTCCCCACCTGAACTGTCTCCGGGGCTGGAGACAGCTTGCTGCTTTCAGTCATGGTTTTGACATTACTTCCCAAGGCATGCTCTGATACAATCTTTTACCACCAAAAGCAAAACAGAACCTCACCAAAACTTGACATGAGGTACAGTCCACAGAGTAAATTGACATGAACTGTTCCCAGTAAATCTGATAATATGTCCCCCCCCTCCCTTTTTTTAAGCTGTGAATTATCTGTGAACAGACTGTGACTGTACAAATAAGTTAGCTGATTATTCAGGGTTTTACGTGCTTAAACATTATTTCATGTGGAGACCTCTTGCCAACTATTCACTTGCTATTCATATTAATTATTCACACTGTAACTGGCATTTCCTCAGTGTGTTACTTAAGCACCACTTAATGCGGCTGTGTGAACGTTTCATAGTTGATGCATGTCATAGTTTTTATGAGTCCATATTCACTACAATACATTGTGTGTGAATTTACATTAGCATGAGTAATTGCGAAACGCCACTTTTGCGACTCCTCTTGTTAACATATTTTGTTGCTAACATAAATGATCACATGAGAAGGGTTTGCAAATTGCTGCCAGAGACTGAAAATATGTAATCCTTGTAACTGGTGGTGTCCAAGGGATACTTTGGAGGCAGACAAGCGCTGTATTGTTAACATCATCCATTGTAGTTCAAGCAATCTGTTTTTCTTTAAAGGCCGAGTCCTTAGAAGACCAGAGCTGCGACTTTGTAGAGATTATTGTAGTGACCGGCTGAAAGCTCCCCAGGGAAGGTGGCTCAGCGCTGGGTTTCTATCAGGGAGCCATCCTGCCAGCCTCAAGCAGGGTTACGGGGTGCCAGGACTCCCCATGGGAGTGGGGAGAGGGCGTAGAGAAGGAGCAAGGAGCCCTCCACCACCTCTCTGCCCCAGCTTCGGGCTGCGGGTGCACAGACCAAACTGCCAGTCCATGTGCAGGCACGTTTTGCAGTGGCTTGCTTGCGGGATGGGGCTAATTGTAACTAAAATTTCCCACCTACTCTGTTCTCTCGCTTGCTTTTTTCCTCTCTTTGAAGCTCCCATCTTGATTTTAATTGTGTTTGCTCTCAACAGCGAAATGCATTGTTTTGCTCTTTGAAGTCAGTACAAATCTTTTCAGTCACTTTCACATTATGCCATTGAGAGAGAATCAGACCTTTTAAGACTGCACTAATTCCAGTTTAAAATATTCAGAAGACTGAAGTTCCCAGCGAAATGAAACCGAAAATGCCATCATTTATGAGTAAACATTCATCAGAAATGCTTAATATGCATGAATCTTTTTTGAAGCTACAAGTTTTTCAGTACTATATCTGTCATACATTAAGCTTCTCTTTTCCCCTAAACTACCAGAAATTAGAGGTAGGTCTGCTTTTAGTGTTGTATCTGCAGAAATGCAGACTCTGGTAGGTTTTTCTGTCAATAGGATATAGCGTAAGCCATTAAAAACCACAGCTATTACACACCCATGATTACTTATCTGTAGCATAAATTATGACCTGCGGAACATGACAGCTATAAGAACAGTATGTTTTACTTGAAACCCTCCAGAAAGATGGCCAACAACCAGCTTATCTTAGAAGAAACTTAAAGTTTTACCACTGAAGAGAATGTTGATTTATTTTGTTTTCTCCCTGAAAAATACAGGGGATAAGGTTTTCTGTACCATAAATTTCAGGTCATCTCGTCAGATGGTATGGCTCGCTACACTTTATTTACCTCATTAATGTAACTAATTAGGGTTAGTAGATGCATAGGAAGGAGGAACTAATTGGATTATGCAACTTGCTGAAGTGTTTTTTTTTTCTTTTCTCAGCACTGGCAGTTTTAATGTAAAAAAAAATACCAGTTAATTAAACTGTGTGCCATTTTGTGGTTCACCTGTGCTGGCTTTGTTAGGATGGGATCAGTGAGGGGTCCTTGCTGACAAAGT
Source organism: Cygnus atratus (assembly GCF_013377495.2). Classification (NCBI taxonomy): domain Eukaryota; kingdom Metazoa; phylum Chordata; class Aves; order Anseriformes; family Anatidae; genus Cygnus; species Cygnus atratus. The sequence goes on along the minus strand of NC_066362.1, from coordinate 176,478,755 downwards.
TTGGACGTGTGAGGGACAGAAAATTTGCACTTAGGTTCACCGTGCCCTAGTCTGAGTCCCAAGCACAGAAATACGGGTTCTCATGGAAGAATAATGAAGCTTGACAACCAACTCGGAAGTTTTGGTACAGTCTTTCCAAGGTAGGTAGGATTTGGCTTGTCCATGTGGTGAACCTCTAGCACTGATGGCATAAGCCAAACTGTTCAATAAGAGAATGAAGGGAAAGAGTTGCTAGGGGCTGTTATCCAGCACAACCCCAGCATTTTCAGTAATCATTTATAATGCTGCAAAGAAATCCGAAGGACTATTTAGTTGGAAGCAGGATTTCACAGCCTTAATCCATGAGGATTTTTAGTTGACAACATGCCAGTTGTAAAAAAAAAAAAAAAGGATATGGTCTCAGTTACTTTGCAGAGAAGTTATTCAGTGCTGCTTATACCATCTGGTTAAAAACGATGAGTGTTTTTCCATATAGCTCCCCGATGAGATAATTTTGCTTTTTAAAAATTTTTAAATGTTAAAGCCTTGTTTAAGAAAGAAAACGAAGTGTGATATATAGGCCTCCTGAAATATATACGTTCTTAAAGCAGCACTTGGTTTTCCAGTGTCGGCTAACAATCATGCAGAACTTACATTAAAAAGCAATCGCTTAAATTTAACAGCCAGTCATTCTGAAAAAGAGGTCTCCGGCTGTATTTGATGGATCTCTCCCTCCTTGTAGCAGTTTTAGATCTCTTCCAACATTACTCTGAGATTCCGTGGTCCCCTTTTTTTGTCTTTAGTAAAATCAGCACTGCCTTTAAATACAGCTGGACTAGCACGGCCCTTATCTAGGGCTCTCTAGGACAAGGGCTCTCTTTGTCTGCCCTTTGGAGCTGATCGCCAGGAGAGGCACGGGAGAGGTGGAGAGGGGTGGGATCGCTGGAAGTGGTGGGATGGGATCACCGAGCCTTTTGGACAAGTTGGGGGCCACCGCGTTAGGATCCTGCTCACGTAGAGAGGTGTTAAAGTTTTCAAAAGCACATCGGGCAGGGCTGCAGACAGCAGGAATTTGGGCTGAGGGAGGGAACTTCCAGTTGGGTATCTCCTTTCTTTCCCCACCAGGTGAGAAGAGCAGAAAGCCGTGTTTGGGCAGGCCTTGTGCTGGCTTTGGGCTCTGACTCATCGCAAGCATGCGTTCGCAGTAATTGGGTTGTAATTGGCAGACAGGTACACAGGCTTAAATTTGTGGCTTGCTCAGATAAACAAGGGCCTGAGTACCCTGGGAAAAAAAAAAAAAAAGTTACTTATGGGTGTGGTTTTGTTTTCTTTAGCTTTTTTTTCTTTTCTTTTGGAAGTTTCTACCTATTTAAGATAGCATTTGAAACGTGATGCTTCTCTGAAATGAAAAACCCACGCCATTTTGCCAACTGTGACTTCACCAAAGCGTAACAAATAAGCTATTTAACCCCATTTCTTCTTAAATCTGGGACGGTATTGTAATTTCCAGTGATTGGAATATGTATTGGCAACCTTTAGGGGGAAGACTACAATAACAGACAGCAGCCTGCCCTGTTAGCCGAGCTGGTGATCTCTGAGGACCGTCTCGAGTGACGCCGCTAGTAGGATGGAGAGGTTGTGATTGACCTGCTGCGTGCGGTACGCTGCAGCTTGTTTGTGTTAGCTCTTGAGTGCTTGTAATCCAACTCACTAACGCAGCAACCCTCCCCCCCCAAAAAAAATTATTTCCAGCCATTTTATGGGACTAAATTGCCTCACTACGTGATCAAAAAAAGTGCGAAGCCTGGCTTGTGTTAAGTGAGAGGAGTTTGGATCGTGAACCAGGGGTAGAGATGGAAGGCAGAACCACATCCCTGTTTTTTCAGCAACGGAGAATGATTAATTTGGCTCAAACCGTCCTGTGAAGTCATCTTCTAAGAAGAGACTTAAAGGGTGTTAGTAAGGGGATTAATGCGGTTAAGAAACTTATTTTTGGCATTCTGTGTCTGTGGATAGACAGATACCTGTAGCTGTTGCTCCTTACGTTTATTGTGAGCATCAAATTATATTAAGCTTGTTGCTAATATCATAATTAAAAGTTGCTTTCAGCAGTCTCCGACGTGGCTGGGCTACATCTCGTAGCAGCGACGTGAAGCAGGGAACCTCTGCCTTGCCTCCATTACTCAGAGTAAAGGATGGGCTCTGCTCGGCTGCCTCCGCACGTGAAAGCAGGAGTGAAGGTTTGCTCCTTGCCCCGTGGTCCCGGGAGCCAGAACAAGCAACCTCTCCTCCCTCCTGCCCTTCCACCACGCTGGGACCGGGGCGTAGCGGCATCCGGCAGCTCAGCCCGCTGGCCCTGTGCCGCGATGGCCGTCGCCCTGCGTGGGCTGAGCTGGCTGGCGGCAGGGTGCCTTTGCAGCTGGGACAGGGCGCGGGGCATGAAGGCGCTGAGGGAAGCAATTACCTCTTCTCTGTCGGCTGTAAAAAGCCGTCTAGTCTTATCCCGGCCAGAGTCCGCTCAAACTCTGCTCCGGTGAGGCCACACCTGGAGTGCTGTGTTCAGTTTTGGGCCCCTCACTACAAGAAGGGCATCGAGGTCCTGGAGCGTGCCCAGAGAAGGGCAACGGAGCTGGTGAAGGGCCCGGAGCACAAGTCCTGTGAGGAGCGGCTGAGGGAACTGGGGTTGTTGTGTCTGGAGAAGAGGAGGCTCAGGGGAGACCTCATTGCTCTCCGCAACTCCCTGAAAGGAAGGTGTGGGGAGCTGGGGGTCGGCCTCTTCTCACAGGTAACCAGTGATAGGACTAGAGGGGATGGCCTCAAGTTGTGCCAGGGGAGGTTCAGGTTGGAAATGAGGAGACATTTCTTCTCTGAAAGAGCAGTCAGGCACTGGGACGGGTTGCCCAGGGAGGTGGTGGAGTCACCGTCCCTGGGGGTGTTCAAGGAAAGGTTGGACGTGGTGCTTAGGGACATGGTTTAGTGGGTGACACTGGTGGTAGGGGGATGGTTGGACCAGATGATCTCGGAGGTCTCTTCCAACCCTAATGATTCCATGGTTCTAACAGTGCAAGGCTGCTGGAAGCTGGCAGGGCTGTGTTCCTGTAGTGAGGGTGACATTGGTGTTGCGGCCTTTGTTACACTGGTAGGTAATATGGAAAGCTTCTGGTCAAATAAAACTCCAAAACAGAACCAGGAGCAATTACAGCAGCACTGACGGGCCAAGCGTGAGCTTGCCTACAACCTGGAATAGGCTTCACTTGCGTCCAGTGCCCCCCCCAGCTGTCAGGCACTGCCAGGGGAAGCTGTCAGGCTCTGGCAGCCAGCCTGGGCCCGAGATGCTCTGCGGCTTTGCTCCTGACCCTGCAGGCTGCATGACAGAATTGCCACCGGTTTGCTGCCCTGTCTCGCTGTGTGCACTTTAGTCCATGCTCATTGACTCCCCTTGCCTCGTTTCACAATGGGAAGGAACCTCCCCGGCTCCACGTTTCTCACAAGACATCAGCTAGCAGTGCAGGTCCTGGACTTGCTTGAATTTCTGTGCAAGACACTGGGTGGAGCAGGTGCCGTAGAGCTGGCAGTGAAGCCGGGCACAATGACTACAGGGCAGAGGTGCCCAACACCCACGTCTCCTTTATTGTGTTTGGGTGTGAGCTTCTGAGGCTTGGAGCATGGTAGTACCAAGGTCGAGAAAAAAATCTGGGAGGTAAGGAGGCTTCTGCTGAGCCAGCCGTAGTCCATGAGCTGCCTGTAAATCACAGCAGGGGGGAGGAGGTAGGGCTGATGTGTGGATGCCTGAGTGTCTGCATTAATCTTTGTCCTTTCCTGCTGATAAAATTGCTGAAGATGTGAGCATTTGGAGTGAAATTGTCTTTCTTGTTGTTGTTGGTGTTTTTTTTTTATTATGGGATTGATTATTGCTAGTGGGCTGGGTGCTTTGTTTTTACTGTGATTAAAAAAAATGGTATAGAACTTTTACTTCCTGTAATAAACCTATTATTTTTATGTGAAGAAGAAATGTTCTTTCTGAGGTCATTATGTTTTATGGTACATTTTTGTTTGCTCTATCACTCAGTCAGTCTCGTTCTTTCTTTCTTTTTTTTTTTTTTTTGTGTGTGTGACTACCCCACCCAAAATTCCTCAGAGTTAAACACAAGAGAGGGTATGAAGCTGACTCATTGCAGGACTAAGAAAGTAACTAAGGTTCAATTGTATCCTAGGGAGGGGAATATTAGCACAGACCATTGTAGCACTTTGATAAATGCAAGCGAAATACCTAACATAGGTTAAAATTCGTGGCAAAGGATAAGGAAGGCTGGCATGTGCATTTCCATCCAACAAAACAATTTATAAAAGAATGTGTTAAACTGTTCTAAAGGTTTATGCTACTTGATAGTGGAACTAATGTTTACCTTGTTTGCCATGATACAATTATTTTGAAAAAAAAAAAAATCCTCTGACCACTGTAAGAGGAGAGCAGCAGGTTTTTTAAGGATACTGTCTAGAATATCACTGGTGGTAGTAGCATTTTTCATGTCTTACAGGCATCGTATTTTACTGCATGTACTTGATCAGCAAGTGGAAGGGTTAGAAAGACAGGACAGAAATGAAAGGTTGTTTTTCTAATACATACAATATTAAGAGTGTAATGCATTAAAGAAATGAGATGATTGCATTGCACATTTTTTCCCTAGAAAACCTGTTACCGTTCATCTAGTAGAAGACTCCGGTTGCTACTTTCTTTCTATAGGAATAAATATCATGCTGAACCTTGAAGTCCTATTTGCAGCTTGTTTGCAATTAATAATTTTCTCTTGCTTTCAGTTGAAGCATCTTGTCATAATGGGGATGAAACAATTGAAACGATTGAGGCTGCCGAAGCACTTCTCAATATGGACTCCCCTGGTCCAATGCTGGATGAAAAAAGAATAAGTAAGTTTTTTATGAAAGCAAAGCAGTCTATGTTTGCCTTGATTGCCTGTTTGAAACAAGGAGGGATTCGGTATTGTGTGATTGCATGGAATGGGTAGGAATATTTTGCTTCCAGGTAGACTTTACACATGTAGTTTGGATATCAGAAATCCAGTGTTGTAGGCACTGAGGAATTCCACTGCTTTGAGAACATGTTGATGCCAGAGTTGAACATTGATGGGTAAGGAAGAATCAAAAATTAGAGGGAAGGTGTGAACAAAGGGAGGTTGTTTAGACTGCTCTGTTTTGTTTGGCTGATAGAGGATGAATCTGTTTATGTTTGCCCAGAGAAGCTGTGGCTGCCCCATCCCTGGAGGTGTTCAAGGCCAGGCTGGAGGCTTTGGGCAACCTGGTCTGGTGGGAGGTGTCCCTGCCCATGGCAGGGGGGTTGGACTATAGATGATTTTTGAGGTCCCTTCCAATCCAAACCATTCTGTGATTCTATGTTGGTAAGACAGAAGAATATATACTTATGTGTTTAGATTGCATTACCGATGAATAAATATGCGTGAGCGTGTTGTAATAGTGCTTTTTAGGGGAGCGGGTTATTTCATTAAACTGTTCTGTTTTAATACTGCTTCTGATTGTGGGTGGATATATCCAATTATGAACTGCTCTCCTCTCCCATGGAGGCAATAAGTGTCATAGTTTTATTTCATTCTATGTTTAAAAGTCCTTGTGGCTGTGTGAAAATATTCCTCTTGTCCCTTTCCCTTAAGCAACTGTGTTTGGTGCAACTGAAGATGAAGATATGGTAGCTCCTATTACGCATGTGTCAGTCACACTTGATGGGATCCCTGAGGTGGTGGAAGTTCACCAAGCCCCAGACCCTTACGCTGAGTCACCAGAGACTCCTGAATTTGAACAACCAAAGAAGAAAAAAGGTAAGATGCTATTGCAGAACAGTAGTGTGGGGTAGAGAGCAGTCAGTGGCATGCTTATCTCCCCTCGTGAGTCTTTCAAACCATGCTGGATGTCAAGTCAGAATAACTCGGGGTCCTCAGCTGGAAATACAGAGAAAGTATTTTCTTACTGGGAGTCCAAGCACAAATACTGATGCTTAGATACTGATGATGTTGGAGACGTAGCAATGATTGCTTATCTGACAGGAAACGTGGATCTCTGCTCGTTCCTATTTATAGGTTCTTCTTCAGAGGAAAATTGCATTACAAGCTACAGAGCGTGTATTGCCATGAATGCTGAAGTATTTTAATTAGCGCTTATTTTGCTTCAACTGAAAATGCTCGGTCTGTGCAGAATATGGGATCAGAATGAGGGCTTTTTTTTAACCTTTCTTCAATATGAACTGTGCTTTTTTGTTTTTTCTTCTTTCTAAATAGCTGCACGCTATAGTAAGTGCCAGTCCCATTTGCAGTAGATAACATTTGCATGGTGGGTCGAGGCCCCGTCTGTTGAATGATGGTCCACTGGAGTCAGCGCTGTGCCAAAGAGTAACGAAGTTATGTGGTGTTAGTGAAACCAAACAACAACAAAAATTGGAATTAAACAGAAGAGTTATGTTTCTACATGTAATCCTAGGGCTGAATCAGAGCACTAGGACTTTGACACATTCCCCTGCAGGAAAAAAAAGTCATCCATAACAGGGCTTCTGCTACCCTGCTACACTTCTGCTGCATGACAGTACATTTTTGCTGCTAATGCAACTACCATACCTTCAAATGTTGGGAGTAGTTATCCGTGAAAGACATCATACGGGCCTCTGGAAATGCTGCGGGAGCTTCCTGAGCATCGTGTGTGTCACAAGGTCTGGTAGGGACGGGTGTGGGCCAGGAGCTCTCTGATTCCCGTCAGAAAGCTGAACTGAAACTGCTGTGGAGGGGAGCTTTACCAGCAGCTGCCCGAGAGTGCTGCTGGGGAAACTACCATGAGATAACCAACTGTAAAAGGACTTTAACTGTTGTTTTTGTTTTTTGTTTTTTCTTTTCTTCTTCTTCTTCTTAATGTTGGCTGCTATGTGGGTCAAAACAAAGAGCCTCTGTCTGCCAGACTTTAAACCTCTTTGGCTTGACACTTTCATACCCTGTTTCTTGTTGTACTTCTGCTTACTCCCACTCCTTCCTCCTTGCTAGCTGTAGGTTAAAAAGTCAGTTGCTCCACATTGAGTGTTTTTTTTAATCATTATATCGGGTAGAAGAAATGCTAGAAAAGATACATCAGCTTGAAGTTTCATTAACTGCCAGTTTTCAATGAAACTGGGACTCCTTCAGATAGATGTTCTGATCTGAGTGATGCTGAAGTGTTATTTCAAAATGTGCAGGGATTTATAAGGCATTGGCCTACAACAATGCTGCAAAATGTTACTTAGTTTGTAGTGCATTTCTAATGACATGCAGGTTTTATTAGTTTTGTTTTTCAGACGTGCAATCTGTTTCCCTTACTTTGTTCAATTTTGTGGCAGAGCAAAGGACTGCAGACATTTTGCCATATGCATGCCAGCCATGATCTGCTTACGGGCTTAAAGCATATAAAACCCAACAGCTGAAGTTGTAGGGTTGCACTGTGTAGAGCACTGCTAGCTAACTGAGGTGGAATGGCACTGCCAAGTAGAACTTCTCCAAGAACATGTTCTCCAGAAGTGACGGGGTGTTTTTACCTATTTTCCTTGTGAGCCATTCTGCTGCAGCATGTGCGCTGTATCCACCCATCAGCTCAACTCCAAACCCATGCTCAGCAGGGTGGTTGTAATCGTGAATATCTGAGCACTGAGCTGTTGAACTATGGATCAAAAGGGCTGGAAGAACAGAGGGATGTCAGAGAAAGAGACTTGGATATTTGCTATATGAATTCCTTTAGTTCCAGTTTTGCTAGTGCAAAGAAGCGTATTAATCTTTTTTCTTGTTTGATAAAAAATATTCTGTCAGGATGAACATCTCATTTTCTAAATATCACGTTCATTTGTAACAGGAACGTCTAACTTGAAGTGTTTTTACAACCATGAAAATGGAAAAGTGGAAATAAAAATCATACATTCAATTATCTGTACAAAATTATGGTAGCCCCTCTCAGCCTCTTGCACATTCTTCACCCTTCCTCTTTGTAAAATTCTCTCCTAAAAAGGAATGTAGTAATGTACTCTGAAATATAACAAATGCATGCTCTATTGAACCAAAGGAGGAAGTGTGCTAACGCTTAATGTACTTTCAGTAAATATCTTCTTTTAAACAAAGGAAACATATCTTGTGTGTCTCTGCTAACTGTGTTTTTGATAGTATCAGTGTATGAAGATTATAGCTCGCAGTGTCGTCTAAAAACATCATCTTCAGTTATCTCTAGTCCACTTACAGAGCAGTAAAATCAATACCCTTCTGTAAACAAGTTTCACATACTTCACTGATTTCTAATTTTGGATAGGTTTGTGGTAGAGGACTGTCCAGATAGGATGTCTTCAAGTAGTCTAGGTTGAGGTAACAGAACCTAGAATTGCTGCAGCAGCAGATTTTATATTTAGTAGCCTAGGTAATCAGAAGTGCACTATATGTGAGCAGCACTTATGTTTCCTGAAGCTGACCAGCAGTAATTAAGTCATGACTTAATTGAGACTTCATCCACTTCATTTGCTTTAAAACACGTTCTCATTCAGACACAGGTAATTAATTACATCAGAGGAACACTCCCTATTCCTTGACTGCTTGTATTTATATGTGGGCAAGAGTGGGAACGAGATGAGCCCTGAACACAGCCTTCCCATAACGTGTAATGGGAGAAAAACACTTACCCAAAGTTACCCCGAGGGATTTCCAGTGCCATAGTAGCTGACCTACAGAAGAATGACTTCTGGATGAACCCATAAAAGACTGTAGGAGTGGCCTATAGAAAAATGACTCTTATTGAGCAACCTGGTCTGGTGGGAGGTGTCCCTGCCCATGGCAGGGGGTTAGAACTAGATGGGTTTTAAGGTCCCTTCCAACCGAAACCATTCTGTGATTCTATGACTTCGTCTAGACTAAAATGTCTAGGGAAGGAAAAGAGAAAAGGACATTTTTTGCAACCAGTGATGGTCAGTGGTATAAAGATTCTAAAAATGTACTCCAGTAGTTCTTAATTGTTTCGTATGACCACATATGACAAAACCAGTATTGTACGATTTCTTCCCTCCGTCGTCATTCAAATCAAGGAAGGCGTTAATGGCCAAGGTGGTAGCTGAGCTTTGTGTCCCATCCTCAGTCATGAATCTTGTCTGAATTGAAGCAAGAAAATGTGAGGACTCCAGGCATTCCTAGTCTTCCCTCACTGCAGCTGTCAACCAGCTATCCCTCCTCCCCTTCCCGTTCGGGGGAAAAAAAAAGGAGGGAGAAAGAAAGGAAAAAGTGCAAAGGTAGACTTAGCAAGACTGTGAATGACAAAAGGTGAGAGTGCTCAAACCAGTCTTTCTTATGACTTCTCAATGGATACCCGGAAATCTAAAACAAAGCAGACAGCCCAGGCTGGCATTGAGCATTTTTGTTGAGAGCTAGTGAAGCTCCCTAACCCTTATTCTGTGATTCTGTGCTTATTCTGCAGTTTTGTCTTTTGTATTAAGGAAACCTCTAAAAACGAAACTGAAAGTGGAATGTCGTTGTGATGGGGATTGCACAGACCTATTTGTCTTACCTCTGTAGAACGTAAACTCCTCTGGAAATGCACTAAGTAGAGAAAAAGAAAAATACTTTTCTTTAGATCTTTATATGTGACAGTAGGTTAATTGGATTAGAAGTGCGTTTCTATGAGTCCTGTCTGCTAGGACTGTTGTGCCTCAAAGGAGCAGAGACAGTATGTGAATAATTTAGGTATTGTTAACATACTAAAGATCACTGCAAAAGCTGGTAAGAGGAATTTATCATTTCATAAATACGTTCTGAAGATTTCTGATTCACTATAGTAGCTGTAAAAGCTGATATTGAACGGGATCTAATGAAGGAAGAGGTTCAAGGTTTGATCGTGAAAAATACTTCAGTATGACTTAATTTTTTTATTCCACTCATGTTTAGATAGTTGATTTCTCAACATTTTCAAATTACTGTCATCACCAGTAACTAACTTCTTTCAGTCATCACACTAGACAGAGCAACCGTGTTTATGGCTTTAAAAAGCAGTGTTTTTCAGAGCCACTTACTGGTTCTGCTGGACTTAAGAAACCAACCAACTTTCTTTCCTTTACCTGTAGCCAGCATTGAGAAAGGAATAAGAAAGATCAGGACTGAGAAGTGTTTCCTTCACGTGACAGTGCAGTTTTCTTCTATCAGTGGGGACTTCCAGACAAATAAGCAGACAATTTTGTTTTATCCCTAAATTCCATTTTGGCAATGGCTGAACAAGATAGTTCTCTGTATTTAATTGAGCCTTTTCAATTGAAACTCTTCTGACCACAGTTAATAGCTTATTTTGCTCATCTCTTCTGTGTTAAATGCTGTTAAGAGGACCTAAAAAGCCACGTAAGTTTCCAAGGCACATGGACTTTGGAAAAGCGAGCATAATTTTTACTATAAGCACAGTAAAATCATAGGGGAATCAATCATATTGCAGAAATTGAAAAAACTCAGAATAGAACTGAATTCTTAAATGATTAAAAATTGAATCTTCTCTGAATTGAGAAAACAAGTATCTTTCTTTTTTAGGTCCTTCCTTGTTATTTTTTTTCTTTCATTTATTTATTGTTTTCCTAAGCTGAAGTTGATTCACTGGTGGTTTATTTCAGGGAAGAAGCCAAAACCCTCTCGTCCTGAGTCCCCTACTACAACTCCGAACATATCTGTGAAAAAGAAAAACAAAGATGGAAAGGGTAAGTTCAAAGAGTTGTCACCAAAATTTTTAAAATGAGTATTGTTTCTGACTGACATGTGAAAAGGAGCAGTTCTCTAGTTTCCCTGTGATGTAAAAACAGGTCTTGTGTTCAAAGACATCTCATTGTAAATTAAGTAATAACTAAATAAATAAATGGTGGAAGAGACTTTTTTGTGAGGTACCCAGTTCCTAGGGAGAATGATTTATTTCTCATTTCAGTTGCAAGGGTTCTTGGAAAATCCTCAGCCTCCCACAGAGGCTGCTGTGTTTCAAGCGAAGTCTTGGGGAACTCTTTGCATTGTATTAGGGTTTCTTGGGATGTGGTTATTTTGACAGATGATCTTTGAAAACATTTTCCATCTGCGTGTGTCTAATTCTGCATGAGGAGATAATCAAGGCTGCCAGCTGGCAGTGGGAAGTACCAAGCCCTCAATTTTGAGGGAAGTTAGAAAGCAGCTAGAAGACTTGGGCAGACAGCTTGGGTTTTTGACACTTCTTTAATTCCTCCTGTGTTCAGAAGGAAACAACAAAAAAAAGTACATTACTGGTACAATAAATTGTTTCCTCCATATTAGATTTCTTAACAGTGTCTGGCTATTTCGTCAGCTAACTGGTGGTTGCTTTGCTGTTGTTCCAGTTCCCCCACTGACCCAACCTGGGTTTTGAATGGCAGCTTTGATACGCTGCGTGCCACCAAGTCCTGTGCACAGCAGGAGGTGGAAATGAGCCTCTCCTGGGTCACCACAAGTGTCACCACACATGGCTAGGGACTGAGGAGCTTTTCTCACCTGAACGGCTTGCATGTGGTGCAGTACTCACCAGCAGATAAGCACTGCAACACGTAAGAGGTGGTAGGAGAGTGTCACACTCTTGAAATTAAAAAAAAAAAAAAAAAAAGCTACGTTGACAAAGGAGTGTATTTGCTTTTGCAGAGGGATTTTCTACAATAACAGAAAAAATGTTTACAAGTGATAAATATTTAAAAATAAAAAATGCTTTATTATTATCATTGTTGTTGTTATTATGTAAGACCCGATTTTTAAATGAAATAAAAGAATCAGAGGAACCTCAAAATAGTGCTGTAATGAAATAATGGAAAATATCAGAGCAGCCATCCACAAAGTTAAGCAGCAGAAGAGTCCAAGTGTTTTGTCGCTTATAGCAAGGATACACCATAACATTTGTCCATTGTTACAAAATTGTTAATTCAGAAGGAATTAAAAAGTGTATTGCCTGAAACCACGAAAAAAAGCTTCCACAAAAGCATAATTGTTTAGCATTTTGAGGAACACAGAATTGAAGCAAAAGGGGTGTTAGTGGCCATGGTACAGAAATAGCTAGAAAGTTGTGTGTCTCTCAGTATCCACAATGTCCCCCTGAGGAGAATGTGTATGTTAAAATACCAACTTCTCCATTTAATTATTTGATGCAGTGCATGGAGCAAATTGTGAGTTTTCTACATATTTCTTCTTCAGCTGTGGCTCACAGGAGGTTAAAAATCCTGCCTGTGAGTAAAACGGCCAGCTTTGTCGCAGGCAGTCCCTCTTCACAGTGACTTTCAGCAGCTAAACAGTGACAGATTTTCAGTCTGCCTTCATGCAGCTAAGCATTTTTAGTCTAGACTACAACAAAAGCACCCTGGATTAGATGGGAAGTGGCTGGGAATGCTCTCGTTCCTGACTGACACGGCGTCCTGCCTGAGCAGTCTTAACCTTTGCCTTTGGGCTGTCCGAAGGCAAACAGGCTGACATTTCTGACATTTTCAAGTAAGCTGGAAGACATTTGTTGCAAAGCCAGCCAGATATTTTTTTTCTTCCCTCCAGAGATGTTCACTTTTAAAGTTTCCACCTTCTGCAGGAGCTGTTAAGGTTTTGTACTGTCAGGGCTGATGGCGTTGCTGAATATTTGCAAGTCGCTTATAATGGGAGCTGGCTGGGTTAACTGACCAACCCAGAACGTTGATGTGGGCAATAATGTAGCTATAGCGATTATAATATAGAAGTTTGGAAGTCTTGGAAGAGTTTGTAGGACGCCTCTAGTTTATACAAAGTTCAGACTCGTGGCCATGCCGGTTGAGAAGACTGCAGAATGAAGTCGAAGCTAACAGAAGAGATCCTGTCATGTTCTCATCCACTGCACATCATTTTTGTGAAACTGCAGAAATCTGCACATACTGACTGTCCTTTCTGTGTTTTTGCATAGTACTTGTGTGAGGAGATAATTTCACACGAGGTTTTTCTCTGTTCTCAGATTAACAATGTCTCACTAAAAAGCTTTTGTACAGCTTCAACTGTCCAAAGGGACATCAAACACCAGTAGCCTTAGAAAAAAAATAGGCAAAAGGATTGCCTTAGTTATACAAATTTAGGCTCTTTAAATGTGCTTTTGGAACAAAAATGCAATTTTTATAGTAGTTTTAAGTATTCACAATCTGTGATTTTGAATTGTGTCTCTTTGTAAATGGTAAACACCGGACAGGTGTGGTGGATTTCCACATGTAAGTGTTTGCGCCTGCTCCTTTGTAAAATGAAGTTTGAATGTTGCCTACCACAAAGTGCAAGCTCTCGTTGAGTTTATAGGAAAGTTAAATAAATAAATAAGTAATAATAATAAACAGCAGCAACCTTTCTGAACCTTATTTTCCAAGGTTTGCTACCTTGGTTTATACCACTGACTGCCTCCATATAAATCTAGTTGCTAGGCTTTTGTTCAGCCTTCTATAGGCCAGACACCTCAATTCAGCAAAGTCTTTGAGCAGGGGCTTAACTTTCAGGCTTCAGAGGATGGACCTGAATATGTTCCTGTTCAGGTAGAGTAGTTAGCGACTGCTTCTATCTAGATTAGGCATGAGAGAAGCATATGAATGGGAGGTGAATGCTGTGTAAAAAGGGTTGTTAGGCATTGGAATGGGCTGCCCAGGGAAGTGGTTGAGTCACCATCCCTGGAGGTCTTTAAGAGACGTTTAGATGTAGAGCTTAGTGATGTGGTTTAGTGGAGGACTTGTTAGTGTTAGGTCAGAGGTTGGACTGGGTGATCTTGGAGGTCTCTTCCAACCTAGACGATTCTGTGATTGGAATGGGATGTCTTAGCTTGACTGACACCCAGCTCTGTAGGTTACAGGCAGGGTGTTCAGGCACCCAGATTAAAATAACTAACAAGAATTTCTTCCCATGCCCCTCTGTCACTATTTCCTAGTGTTAATGATTTATTACAGTGCATTCATAAACATACCAGCTTCTTAATTTTTAGGATATTTAACTCATTAATAAAATATGGTCAGCTAACATTTTTTTCTGTTTCCTGAAATACCTTTATTTTAGGAAATACAATTTATCTCTGGGAGTTTTTACTAGCACTGCTCCAGGACAAAGCTACATGTCCTAAATATATCAAATGGACTCAAAGAGAGAAGGGCATTTTCAAACTAGTCGATTCCAAGGCTGTTTCCAGGTTGTGGGGAAAACACAAAAACAAACCTGACATGAATTACGAAACAATGGGTAGAGCTCTCAGGTATGTGCATTTTTAATAATACTGTCTTTGTTGCCATAGTGTTTGCATGCATTGAATGTCATATCTCATTTGTGTAACAACAATAATAAATTACTGTTCTGTCAGCTCGGGAAATAAAGAAGTTATTTCAGCAAAATAAATAAGCAAAAAGTAACCCTTACTAACCTAAACCCCAAATCAGTCACCTGCAGTTTCAGCTTGGACATTTTCAGTGCTGCTGACAAGCATACATCTTTACAATCAGCCCCAAAACCAGACTGAAGATTCTGAGTGTGGCAAGCTTTTTATGTAAAATTTTAATCTCCTCTCTCTCAAAAAAAAAAACTAAATTTAGGTATATTAGAGTTAATGAAATGATTTCTCCCCACGGCAAATGATCCAGTTCCCAGTGGAAAAAACAGTTTTATAATTCAGGTTTGCTTGCACTTCTATGGACTTGTGTGTGCAGTTTTAAAACATCATGTCATTTGCAGATTGGATTGTTGTTTTTTTTTTGTCTTGTGCAAAAAAGACTGCAAAATAAGCAGACACCCATGAACGTGGATGATGCAAGCTTCAGTCTTATCTGCTGATTGATAATTGGCTGAACAGCTCCACATTTCTGTTCAATTCCGTTCATCCCTCACCTCAGTATGCCTGATTGTAAATTGTCATATTGATTTGCAAATATAACTGAAGTAGAACTCTCCTGTCCTGTTGTCTTTGCTTTCTTGTAGTTAAAATGTCTGTATGTGTTCACTGGGGAGTAAGCACAAATTCAGGTAAATTAAAGGATTGGCTGACTTGAGGAGAATTAGAAGTTTCATAGGACTTTAAAGCAGTATTCATTTATAGCAGAGCTGCCAAATCACAGAGCTCTTTTCTTTCTCGTCAGTGTTATCTGATGTTGAAATTAAAAGGCTACAAGAAATACCATTAAAAAGTGTCATTTGAGGAAAAAATATGCTATTAATTTGGACACTCCTTTGTAATCAAGAAACCAGGCAGATAAAATATTAAACCTTAAGCCCCTTCTTCCTTGTTACTGCTGGTGTTATTTACTGCTTTTTTGTTGCTGTGTTTTTTATTTAGTTAGGGGTTTTGCAAAAACACTCTAACTTGTTGATGTATGTTTGCTTTAAACAGATATTATTACCAAAGAGGAATACTGGCCAAAGTAGAAGGTCAGCGCCTAGTGTATCAATTTAAAGAAATGCCAAAAGATCTCGTCTATATAGATGATGAGGATGCAAGCCCTAGCACTGAATCATCAGATTCAACTTTGCTCTCAACTCCTGTGGCCAGTAGAAACCAGTCGAGCAGATCTAGAGCGTCTGCGAACACTGGAACAAAGGGAGGATCCACCACAGTTCTAAAAACAGGAAATTCGAAGCCTGCTAAGCTTAAGGAGCACGTAGAAGTTGTACAGCAGCAGACACCTGGCTTGACTTCAGAAGTTTTGAGGACAATGCAGTCTACGCAGCCAGTACATCCCACTCAGCTTTTTCGGACAGTTCATGTAATGCAGCCATTGCAGTCCATCACAGAAGGACAAGCGGCTGTAACCAGCAATGTTGCAGATGAAACGTTAAATCCGTCAGTTCAGAATATAAGGTAAGAAAATGTCAAGAACACAAACGTATGAATAATAATAAATTCACTGGAGGGTGGCTAGGTAGACTAGTTTGTTTGTTGCGCTTCAGAAAAATCACTCGTCTTGCAGTTGGATTCAAGTGAAACAGATGCTGTGCAGGTGATCCTGGGAATTATTTTTTTTACAGGACACTTCAACATGCACACTCATAAATGCTCTGTTTTGGTGGAGGGAAGCACATCTTTCCTGCAGGATTAGGCCTGATGCAAATCCTTTAGAAAGGAAGAATATACTACTTTTTTAAAAAAAAATTGGTATCATCAGTTCTGTCCTGCAGCAGAGACAGGATTTTCATGGCTCTGCTTTTTCACAGACTGGTGTCTTTGCTTTTGGATTATATATGGTGTGTCTGGAAGATCCCATCAAAAAGACTTACCTTCTTGCTTAATTCTTTTTGTTATAAAGTTGTCATCTCTTTCGTCTCTTATATTGTCCCCAGTTACAACAGGGAAAAGCTCAGTTACCTACTCAGGCATTTTGCTGCTGTTAAAAGAGCATGTTACTTTGATTTTAGAACACAATTAACAGAATAATCTCATGGGAGTCTGTCTCCTGAAGTAGTCTGCAGTTACAAGTCATGCTTCCATGCTTCATTTGTAAGTAAACTGGCTAATAGTACACAGCATTTCAGCATCATCACTCCTTTGCACCTACATGCACATTGTGAGTAGCATCCAAATTGGAGAGGCTTTAGAAACGATCACTCAAGCCTTATTTTACCTTAGCCTGAAGCGTCCCCTGATGGGAGCTCCTTCATCTCCGCTGACTGCAAAAGACCTGAAACAAATGTTCTTATAATCTCGGCCCTCTTCCGCAGGAGTGTCAGAATTGTAGATGGTGATTCTGGACCTGGACCGTAGCAGTTTCACAAAAGCTTTAGGAAGAACTTCTTTACCGAAAGGGTTGTTAGGCATTGGAATGGGCTGCCCAGGGAAGTGGTTGAGTCACCATCCCTGGAGGTCTTTAAAAGACGTTTAGATGTTGAGCTTAGTGATATGGTTTAGTGGAGGACTTGTTAGTGTTAGGTCAGAGGTTGGACTGGGTGATCTTGGAGGTCTCTTCCAACCTAGATGATTCTGTGATTCTGTGGTATAATTCAGGAGATGCACATTCTTAATGAATCAGGAACATTTTTTTTTTTTTCCTGGGACTTGCTCTGTTAAGGTCACTGTTTGAAGGGTTATTGTGTTATGCTGCAAAATGTCAGTAATGTTTTTTCCTGCTCCCTTGCTCTGTTCCCTCCTTGGAAAATTACATCTAGAGCCACCAGTAGATCTGAAGTGGTACTGAGTATCTGAGGTTAATGGTGGAATGTTGTCAGATGGAAATAAGTAATGGCATTAATGAGATCAAATAATTACTTCGTTTCTAAAGAATAAATTTTGCTCTCTCACCTCTGCTACTAGAGGGCTGTTGTAAAAGCCAGTCAATTATTAAAACTGTACTTATATATGAAAGGAAGATAGATTAAGGGAAATCCAGAATAGTAATTACAGTTCGTTCAGCGAGAAGAACTAAAACTGCCTATATCAGCTTTCAGTGACTGATATAATAGAATCAATATGAAACATTTTAGGAGATAACCAAGTGGCTGACGAAACTGAAGATTTTCCATTTATATAAAGGAAATGACAAACCAAGACTTCAGCTTCAATCAACAAAATATATATATTCTCTCTTCTTTCTTTGGGATAAAAAAAAATAAATTTTCACTGGTCTTTCTAGTTCGGATCCTGTTTGGTTTTTTTTCCATAAGAATGATGGAATGGTTTTCATACATGTTGCAGTGTGAAGAAAATCACACTGAAAAGAGAAACTCACTGGTTAATAAGGGTTGCAAGGGATTAAATATATTGAGCCAAGAA
The DNA here is from genome assembly GCF_013377495.2 of Cygnus atratus. Classification (NCBI taxonomy): domain Eukaryota; kingdom Metazoa; phylum Chordata; class Aves; order Anseriformes; family Anatidae; genus Cygnus; species Cygnus atratus. Next base: position 176,461,019 of record NC_066362.1, on the reverse strand, counting down.
AGCAAGAATCCTTTTCATGGTTACTGATAGGCGCTGTACAACAAACTGGAAGGAGTTACCATTTTTAAGCAGAGAATACCTGTTTTCATTCGTCTTTCGATTGTAAATGCCTAAGCTGAAATCAAATCGTTTTGCTTATTATTCTAATGAACTAGAATTAACTCAAGAAGTACATAGGGGAGGGAAAGGTTATATGTCATCAGAAGTTTATGTAGAAGTTATTCTCTGATTATGAGGAATTTGACAAAACAAAAAAAAGAACTAGTTTTGAAATTTATTTAGAAAAATAATAATCTGTATCAGTTTGATGTGTCTTTTAAGGTTTTAAAGCTCGTATTTTAGGAATGAAGCTGTATGTACTGTGCAGTCCTACAATTCCAGGTTTGATGAAGGATTTAATTACCTGCAAGTTGTAAAAAAGTGACTAGGTTAATAATAGTGAAAGGAAATGAGTACAGGCATAACTGAAGCTGTGCAGTACCATTTAAGTCAGGAGAAAAATATCATTAAACATAAATAGCGAGAGAGTATAGCAATTTACAGAACTAAATAGCTGTGGGCTAGATCTATAGTAGATTATATATTAAGACCAATATCAACAGTATAGATACGTAAATCTAGTTATACAGACAGATATAAAAATGATAATAACAAAGAGAGTATCTGCTAGACCCAGCAAGGCAAGCAGTCCATCCTAAGCTTTGGAAAGCTGCACAATGGCATTATGGCCTGCTATTGCATTACGGTATTTCACAATTAGACTTTGGGCAATAAGCTGGGGAGAAAGTAGTAGGGCTGATACACATGTGAAGTTCAGATGAAATAAAAGCTGTAGAAAGCTCACAATTCTGTATTGCTTCAGTTCTGCCTTTCTGCTGTGTAGCTTTAACAATGTTCCATGAAGACTTCAATTGCACGTTTCCCAGCCATGATGACCAAGTATCTCAGATGAAAATAAAAGAAAAAAATGCGTTGGACCTTTCCAGTGCAATTCAATTACTGACTGTTGTAGAAGTATTCTTGATTAAGAAAGCAAGTACTAAGGTGTTTGAGCTGTTAGAGTGGAAAAAAACAAAAGCAAATGTGTCTTCATGCTTTTAAACAGGATGGGCCAAGGTGCTGACAAATTCTGTGCAATCATTGATTGCTTCAGGCTCTAGAAACACAATTTGACATAATTTTTGCTCAGTTTCAAACTGCACACTTCAAACCTTTTGGTGAGAAGGAAAGGCTTAGTGAACGCTTTTGGAGCATATGCGTTAGGTCTTGTTTTTTAATAACGTTTAAACAAAACAACTGGATTTTAGCTTTGTTTGTTCAAGCAGCCATAAACCTCTAGCAGTTGAACGTGGTTGTGTACGTGTTCCCAAGTGCCTCAGTGGAGCTACCGTGAGGGACAAACTGACTGGTCTACCTAATTGAAAAATTCCCAGCATGTGTGATTGCCAGCCGAGGACAGGGGCTGACAAACCTTGCGATGCACGCACAGCCTGTAGGATTGCGTTTGGAGTCACTTCTCAGTAGTTTTATAGGGAAGGAAGAGGACAAAAAGCACCAGTCGTTGCTAGTTGCTGCTCGGAGGCTGAGGCATGTGGTTAATTGAGGTCATTTGGGAGAAATAGCAAGCAGGGCTTGGGAGCGTTCCCCAGAAGTTTTTCCAGCACATACTGGCTAGTGGTCAGGCTCTGCCTTCAAGCATGAATATCTTGGACCCACATAATTTGTCTCATGTAACGTAGCTTCTAAAGTTTTATTCATATGAGTGTTCTTTCTTCGTCATATGAATGTTCTTCTCTCTGCAGCTATTTGCTTCTGTCGTGTTGTGAGGAGAAAAAAAATGATTAACCACATACTGCAGAGAAAATACTGAAGGGTGAGGTTAAAACAATTGGCTTCTTAACACTTAACTGTAAGTGACATGAACACGCATCTTCTCTTGTTAAAAGAATCGTATTTGAAGGCTGCTGCGCAGGGTTTGTGTCGCCATCCTGTCCCTGTGCCGGCTGGCATTGCCTGGTGAAGTCCGCTCCTGAGAGCATCACGGGGAGAGTGGGGCACTGGTTCCCCGGGTTGCCCAGGGAGGTGGTGGTGTCACCGTCCCTGGGGGTGTTCAAGGAAAGGCTGGACAGGGTGCTTAGGGACATGGCTTAGTGGGTGACACTGGTGGTAGGGGGATGGTTGGACCAGGTGATCTTGGAGGTCTCTTTCAACCCTAATGATTCTGTGATTCTGACAGAAATGGGAATGCCAGTGAAAAGTGGGGGCTGGCTCTTGGCAGGATACAGGCAGTGCCTTTGCTTACAGCTGTTCCGAAGCTCTTGCAGAGTTTTGTGTAATAATTTGTGTGGAGGGTAGTGTCCTACACCCACTCCGAAGTGCTGCAGCGTGCAACACCGGGCAGATGTACCCTATCTTCAGTTATAGCTTCGTTCTTGCTGTCGCCTGTTTTTGCTATAGTCATGCTTCACAGCAAAGCAGAAACAGGCCTGAGTGGTTTAAAGAAAGCTCTTGTCTTACAGGTGGCTTTGTGGAGCTTTTTATACCAGTTCCAGTATGCAGGAGACTGAAGTACTGCTGGCCCGGGGCAGATGGCTCTTCAGTCCCAGAGCTTAAGCAGAAAGGCGACGATGTAGTGCTAAGCCAAGCTTAGGAAATGGGGCAGGGTCATGCCATTTAAACCAGGTTTTGCTGACCAGGAAAAACATTGAGCATCTTGGATGGGAATACTCCGAATTGCAAACCCGCTGCTGCTCTGGCTTGGTGGTTGCAAGTGCAGCTGCTGAAATTTCCAGTTGTGTGACTGGGAGCTTAATTTGGCGTCGTGTTTCCAGTGATAAGACAAAAATAAAATGCCTCTCTGGATGACTATTCCATTTATAAATTTTCCCAGTGAGTTGGCTTTTTAAAGGAAAATCTCTTTGAATTTTGCACTTGTAAAATCACTCAGTTTAAACCGGAGTAACTCACGCAGGTGATCTGGTTTACACAGGTGTTTTATTGGAATAATTGTGGAATTTGGAGGCACTAAAGTAGTCTTGGGATTCAGCTCCACGTTCGTTGGGTCATTTTGAGTGTAAAGGGTATCCCTCCTGTTGCTGTAAAGTGTATTTCTTCTGTAAGGCTGAGGCCTTACCTTGTCTAGGTAGCCTAGGATATCCTACAGGGCTCTGAGGTGCCTGGGTTTGGGCAGCTGATTGCACTCAAATGACTAGTGCTGCGGGCACAGGGAGATGCACTTCCACTTACCTGTAATCAAGAGCAGCAGTGGTTCAAGATGGGATGTCTTCTATGTAGTGAGGAGAGGCTCCCATAATACTAGCAGTTCAGAGAGGATGAGGTTGTGGATTTGGATTAATTTAAAACGTTGCGTCACTGTTTCATACTGACTGTGTGGGACATGGCTGAATTTTCTAGCTGACAGCTCCATATAGCGAGAAACCTCCAGTTAGGTGGCTGCAGAGAGATCCTGAGCAGTGCTTGAGCAGGCTCCTGGCTCTAAACACAACGTTTCTTCAAAAATCCAGTTTATTTATTTCTTTATTTATTTATTTTTCTCTGTATTTTCAAGTTGTCTTTGTGATAGCTTGGACAGAGCATGTTAGAAGACGAGTATCCAGACTCTGTTCTGTAACTTGGGGAAAAGCTAATACAGACCCCAGAGGACCGGTGGGATATGCTCTGTGTGTTCACTTCCGAATTGGAGAACTACTGCATCGTGATTCAGCCACAGCTTTCATCTTGGCCTTTTTGCAACCTTTGGGGTAGAAACTGTTGCAGGAATTCATCCTGGAGGTGACGCAATATGGACCACAGTGGCGAGATCCTCATTCAAGAGGAGGAGAAAGTAGCTGAAGGTGAATCGTGTTTTTTTCTGGCTGTGAGCATGCTGTGTAGGAACGGTGATAAAGCCAACAATGTGCCAGCACGGTGGATTGTCCCGACAAGCAGAGGGAATTACCTTAGAAAGCCATGTCTACCCCAAGCAAACACATAGGCTTTCTGCTGTTGTTCCTTAATTTGTAAACTAGCTATTTGGGGTCTGACTGCAGCCATGCTGATGCTGAAAAATGCACAGACTGGTCATTTAGCATGGATTTGTGAACACTGAAAATGTGATTACAGCTGCTATTTCAAAGGAAACATTTTCTTCATCGTGTGTCACGTAGAGATGTTAACTTGTGTGAGTTGTGCAGCGAACGTCACTGTTGTGTTCTGTAAAAGCACTTTGCACCCTGTCTGCAGTCGCTGTGCTCGAGCTTGCCTGGCCACACAGACACACAGAGACAGTCTGGCACTGTCCTACTGACACTTTGCATTGACCGTCTGCTTTCCAAAATCCAGTCCTTTTTCCCTGAATAAGAATGTGATCCAAATTTACCCAATGTCAGCTGATGTTGTAGCCCATCTGCTGAATAAAAGCCGTCACAGGTGGCAGTCTTGGCAAAGAGCTCACTGGGGTTCTGGGATGGGAACGTGACCGAGGGAATGGGATGCCTGCTGAGGTCTCTTAGATGCTCAGAAACATCTCCTGGCTATTGTGTGGGAGGCCTTTCTTTCACCAGCCAGCATCAGAGCACGTTTTGCCTGTTTGCAGTTAGATTGAGTGCCTACAAGAAACTCTCATTTAGCTCACAAGAGGCTAGAGTTTCTCAGAACATTGTTGTGATAGGGCCAACTTATGCCAAGGCAAAGCCTCCAGTTAAAACTTTCCATTTTGAGTTGAATTTCTGCAGCTGAGAAGAGTTTTTCTTAAGCCCGTTTCTGTGGAGGGTAGGAAGAAGGCTGCTGAAGGCAGAAGGGACTTTAAGGTCACCTGGAGAGATTCGTTTTGCTTCTGCACAGTGGGAAGCTATCTGCAGGAATACAAGTTCACATGTTTTTGATGCTGTCAAGAGAGGTGGAGTTTCTGTGGGTTTCTGTTAGTGGGAATGTTCCTGAATTTTAATTCAGGTGAGTGTGCGATTTTGAAAAGCTCTGAAAAGAGAGCTGTAAGGACACTAGGCTTGAGAGTTGAGTCCTCTGTCCTCATGATAACAGATTACCTTGTCCAGACGAAGAACAGCCAAGTTCTGCCCTCCCTTGGTTGGAGGTTCTGTTAAGATTTTGCATTCAGGCATCAAGTCCCGTGCTACATCTCTTGGACATCTACACCCAGACTGGTTGGCAGCTCCCGTCTGTGTGGTTTGCACTGTAAGAAGGCCAGGCTCTGTCTGGGGTACATGGGGATGAAGTATTGACAAGCCTTTTGATGACTCTTAGAGTATGATATCAACGGTTGCAGCTGTGGAAGGGCTTGCAGTGATGGTAGAGCATTTGGCCAAGCATTTGATGGTGGAGTTGCGTTTGGCCAGGCCTTGCTATATGCACTCAGAGGAGATTGCCTCTTGACTCAGGCATTTGAAGTGGTTCTGACAAGCCCACCCCACCCCTTGGCCTCCCTCGCTCTTCCTAGGCTGATTGAATGAGCTGTCTGTAACCAGCTAGTTGAACAAACGGGGAAAGTCCTTGGAAGTTGGCCCGTTCATCTCAAGGCCATTATTTCCCCAGTAGCTGTGGATTGAATGTTGTGTATGCTTGGAAGGGAATTCTCTTACTTCTTTCTCTCTGTGTATTTCTTCATATTGCCTTGTTTCTTTGTTGTTGTTGTGCTGTGAAATACTTCATGTACCTTGGCTCGTCGCTTCAGTTCTGTTTTGTGTGTTCTTCCTTTCTCTTATTTCTTAATTTTTTCATGAATCGCCATGAATAAACTTGTTTCTCCTTCCTGTCACTTAGTGTTTGCTTTATCACTCCTCACTTCTTGGTAAGCTAATGTGATGTTGCACAATTCTAGACTGTTAACAGCACCAAACGAACCAAGGAGTGCATTATCACGTTCTGCCAGGCTGGAATGGCTTCAGAATTTTTGTCATTCTGTTCTCAGTAGAAAGCAGGCTGCTTTATGGCCACATTTCCCTTTCATCACTGTTGCTCAATGTTCTTGTTCTTTCTGTAACCCCAGCAGGAACTTTTAAAGTAATGACCCACTAGATTTGTACCTTAGAGTTGGAAGGGTGTTAGCAAGTTGACAGTGAAATTCATCATCAACATAGCAAAAAACGCAGCTGAAAGCACCCGAAGTTTTATAGCCCAGGGATCACCTTGAGTAGTGTGGGTTGGGTTTTTTTTTGGTAAAACAGACAAAAAGCTTAACCAAACATATATTTTTTTTCTAGTGATGTTCAAGGCAAATAGCCTGAGCACCTAGATCTTGGTTTGTAAACAGGTACAGTTGTACTATGTACTATTTTTGAAGGCAAAAATTTGGCTTGGCCATCCTTACTGTAAATAACAAGGCGTAGTAGTTATGGTGCAGTGTGCTGCTTAGTCCTCAGCTTGTAGGCACATCTGGGACGTGCTTCCCTCTGGCAAGTTCACACTTTGTGTGTGTGTGTGTGCATATACACGTTTATATATGTGTGTGTATATATAATATATGTATCTTGACTGGAGAAAATGGAGCGTCTGGAATAAGTTGTTAGCTATGGCATGGGATCTACTTTCATGAGATATAAAATGGCTTGACATCAATACAAAAACAGTTGCAGTATGCTGAGAAAAATGCTTTGATTCAGTCCTCAGAGCGCCTAGAACTTTGCAGAATACCCTCTGCATTGAGTAGATGAATTTTGCAGGTTTTGAGGTCGTCATTTGCAGCCATGTAACAGGTAGAATCTTCTATTTCTATTTTATTTCAAAACTAAACACCTAAAGAACAAGAATGTATCTTCCAAGTCATACTTGCATGGCATACCAGCACAGGCTACCAGCTTCAGCTGCTGCTTTTCAAACTTGAAACTATCGAGTTGATCTTAATCCTTCAGACTCAAGTACGTTGCACCATGGATTGAGGAGCTGGCTTGGTATCCACTGTCTTACTCAGATACTTTCAGTGTTTTTCTGATGGCAAGTGTCAGTTGTCCTTCCCTTCTTACTTGTTCCACTTGTGTTGCTGCTTCCTGTAGACTTGGATGGATGGAGCTGTATTTCCATGACGTTGTGATTTTGCTGCAAGTTTGTTTAACTGTTGGTAATTTACATAGTTTTTTAAAAAGCTAGTGGATGCCCTCCTCCTGTTACTGGTTCTGGCGTGGATATTTGTGATTGTTCCGTCAAGCTCCCAGGGGAATTACTCGAAAAGAAGCAGTTAGCACTGGTGACCCTTAGCAGACTTGGAGAACCTTGGTGGTGTCATTCTGAGCCTTGTGTTTTAAGCTCCATTGCGTGTACTTGTGCAGCACAAAGTTCTCCAGAACTTGAAAAAAAAAAAAAAAAAAAAAGAAGTGATCAAAGCGATCATTTCAGCTGGTGCTTCGTCTCCCTGCAAGCCCATTTCCATGAGCATCTTCCTTGGGCTCTCTCTAGTTGTATGAAAGAGGAGCTCAATACTGAGCTTAGCAGCTGCCCCTCTGCACTCTGGTGTCAGTAGCATCAAATTTTGTGTCCCAGCTATATAGCCTGGGTGATGAGACCTGCATGGGAGCCTCATGGGCTAGTATTTGGATTTGCTACAGCATCAGTCTTGGGTACCGCTGACCTCCTTGTCTTTCTAGAGAAAGCGAAAGCTACAGATGCAGATTTTATTCCTACCAAGCCACCCGGGAGGTGGGGAAAGGCTCGCCTGCAGCAGGGGCCGGCAGCTAGGGGTTGTTCAGGGAAGAGCTCAGTGCTTCGAGCCTGGTGCCAGCTGGGTTTCTGGAGTTGCTCTTGCTGGGGCAGTCTGTGGAGCTCAGCTGGAGGCCTTTCCCAGAGGACTGAGCTGAGGGAGGGCTGGGAAATCCTCTGCAGATGTTCCTTCACTTGTCTCTGCTGCTGCACTAAGGAAGAGGGAGTGCAGCTCCCTGTGTAGTTGGAGTAGCAAGCAGCAGTATCTGCAGCCACATTTCCCCCTTACTTCAAGTTTTGAATACACTGAGCCTGATCTGACGGGTCAGTGGCCAAACGCTGGAAAGTAGGGATTTCACAGAGCTGTAGAAAAAGAGGTAGTACCTGGGCAGAAGGACTACAGAAAGGAGGACATTCTGTGATAGATATATGTATGCAATCCGTACAGCATGTTATGTCGTGCGTGGACTTGAAAGTACAGATATGGAAGGTAAGTTGGTTTCTGTCTAAAGTAATTTCAGCAGAGGTAGAGAAATAAGCTAGGCGGAGGAGGAGATGGTTATTTTTGTTTCCATCCAGCATCAAATATGTTCAAGAAAATACAAGTGAGAGCTTAAGACTGGAAAATTGGAGGAGGACGGGCAGGAGAAAACATCGGAGAGAAGCAGGAATGTTAGAGAGAACTTTGCAGAACAAATGAGAAGAAAGAAAAAGATTGTTAGAGGCAGCGTGTTGGTTTGGAACAAGCTATGGTAGGGTTTTGAAGCAGTTAAACCCTTCCTTTCCTTTTTCCCTCCCTTCAATGGAAATCATTTGCTTTGCAGTGAGCATGTTGTGGGTTTTAGATAGATATATATTTTAAACCGAGGTATGTTGCATGACTGAGCTGTGTGTGTTTCAGCCACATCTCTGAATCACCATTTTCCACTGTTGTGTTTGTATACGTCAGTGATGTGGCCGTTCATCATCTAACTTTGCCCTCAGCATAAATACAGAAAGTAATGTGGTACCCAGGTCTGCCAGCCTGAAACTGATGGGATCATTCCTAATTTAAACTTACATTTTGGGAGCAATTTCTGTTCAGCTGCCTTACCAGGAGCGTACAAGTCTGGCAGACAGCGAGCTGTGTGTCCTGGCTGTCTGAGAAGGTCCCGGCTCGATCCACCGTTACAGTGCAGATATTTTAGCATATAGGTAAAGACATACGGATGTTAGGAGAACTGAGGGCTGGCTTGTGACTTACTTGAGCTGGGGACCTTGTGAAATGGATGGCAGAGGTCTAGCGGGTCGTGCTCATGCTGTTTGTTGATGCTTGAGACGGAGGCCTCGGATGCAATTCCCAAGCTTTCTCATGAACTACCAAATGTCCCAAAGGCAGGCTGTTGAGTTTGGCGATGGTAGTATTGCTCATACAGAATACCTTCACCTTGGGAGCTGTGTTGCTGAATTCAGGGGTCAGGCCCGGTTTTTGTTGTGTTAAGAAAGTGACTGCTTCCCCTTTTGCAGTCTTTAGATAAACGTTCATGACGCCAAGTGATTTTTCAATAGTAAATCTATAATTATTTTTAAATACTCAGCATGGAAGTGTTCTGACCCTGTAATCTTTTCTAATCCTAATAGGACTTTACAGACTCCAACCCAAGTTCCAGTGGTTGTTTCTCCTGGAAATCAGCAGCTGCATACTGTAACACTCCAGACGGTGCCTCTTACTACGGTGATAGCCAGCACAGATCCAGCCTCATCAGCAACACCCCAAAAATTTATTTTACAAGCCATTCCTACTTCACAGCCCATGACAGTTCTTAAAGAAAATGTCATGCTACAGTCTCAGAAGCCAGTCTCGCCTTCTTCCTCAATCGTGTTGAGCCCAGCACAAGTTCAGCAGGTTCTCACCAGCAGTGTGCAGACAATTTGCAATGGAACAGTCAACATGGCTTCATCTCCTTCCTTCACTGCCACTACCCCAGTGGTAACTTTTTCACCCAGCAGTTCACAGGTGGTCGCTCATCCATCTGGCACAGTGATCACCTCAGTTATTAAAGCACCAGAAACGAAACAGATCGGCGTACAAGGAGCGCTAAAAGAAGAAGACAGTGACAAATTAGATGATACTGAGCAGTCGGAGCAGAGGTTTCAGCAGCAACCGTTTGTGATGGTAGTATCCAGTTCAAATGGTTTCCCATCTAACGTGCAAGTGAAGCAAGAAGATGAGCCATTGGAACCCAATTCATATCAATAAATTTTTAAAAAAGACCCTGTGGATGATTATTTTCATAAATGTGATGGGACCTTTTCAGTTATGTATATATGATTTGATTCAGAAGCAAGATGTTATAAAGCTACTTAATTTCTGCAGATAATTGTTAGAATTCATGCTTTAGAACGGATTTTGATTTTCTGTTAATTGCTAAATGTTATCATATAAATAAAATTATATATTACTCGTTTCAAAATACAGGCATGAAGGAACATGCTTTTCTATGAAGACTTTCTAAAAGTTTCAGACTTCTTTCTTACTGTACGTTTTCAGCCTGTTGCTGATTTACATTGCAGTAACATTATTATAACCTTTTCTGTTTAATCTATACATGTATCACTTAACTTTTGAAGCAACAGTTACTTTTAATGGGACATTTTCATTCCATGTGTATGAATTTTTATGATCAAGTATCTGTTTCATATCAGTGAATTTACATCAGTTTTAGGCTCTGATAACCAGGTATCCTCTTGCATTTTTTTTGCAGCACAAGCTATTGTGTGTGCAAAATTGAATATACACTCCTATTGAGAGTACAAAAAGCATTTATTCCAGTAATGGACAATGCCATGTCTATATTTTATACGAAAACATCAGATATATTTAATTACAGAAGCTAACGGCATCACTACAGGTGCAGATGTTTCATGCCATTTTGTGACTATGAAGCTTAACAATCTTGCTTTCTACTTCAGATTGTTTTGTAAGGGGGGAGGGAAATGAAATATATACAATTTATGCAGGTGTTCTGAGATTAATACTTCTAAGAGTTCTTTTTGATTGTAAATAATGTACATTCAATGTCACAAGGAAGTTTTTTCAGCTAATTTGTTTCCATACAAATTTTTGATAGATGCAAATAAGATCATTATGTTTAGAGGTCTAATGTTATATGTATTCATATTACAGAGTGAATTTGTATTTAAAGACAAATTTTTAAATGATGGAGCCCTCTGAACCTTGGGTCCTTGCCTTTTGTATTTTTAATTGGTTTATTATGAAAATAAATCAAGCGGAAAAACATTTTTCTGTATTTACTCTGAAACGTTTTTAGATTAATACAGTGTTTTGACGACCACTGTGAATAACCAAAACACACTGGACAACGTGATTAATCAGTGTGGGTCTCTGGTGGGACATGAGCAAATAAGAAATTGATTAATTGCTTCTGGACAGACTTGAACACACCCTACATACTGTGAGCATGTGATGGCATGGTATGCCGTGAAACAACACTACTTACTGTATGGCTTTGTAGCTCAAATGAAAGTTGAGCTGTGTCCAAGAAGTGGTCTTTTCCGTCGCTTCCCAATATGTTCTAAACAGCCCCAAACTTTCCATGTAATTTTGGCGTGCCATCCATCACAAAGGTCCTTGTGGCTTGTGTACTTACTGGCTGTTGGCTCAACCTAGCCAATTGCAATGTTTCAACAGGAGGTGGATTAAAAATAAGTATGATGTCTAGTGAGATGAGTAGAATGTAAAAATTCAAGGAAATACGTCTTTCTATAAATTTATATAGATTTACTGATTCATAAGGTTAATTTTAAACATGCAAGTAGTAGAAAAACTAAAGGTGAAAGAACACTGACAGGAATCTCTTGCTCTAGTTAAATAGAATTATAAAACTATCTAGCGAGCAGTGCTCTGACAGAGCTACCCTGGTCTTTGGCAGCTGAAACTGCCTCGTTCACTTGAACATGTGGCTCTCTTCTCTCCGACTCCCATGCAGTTAGGGTTCGACCCACAAACCCGCACCCCTGATCCCATTTTCAGGAAGGCTGGCCGTACCCAGAGCGAGTGACGCCAGCGAAGTGGCGGTGGTTTGTGTGGCAGGGCACTGCTGGCAGCATTACTAGGACTGTGAGCATTGTGGAAGTACATCTCCTACAGCTCATCCTGAGGGCTTTCTGTTTTACATTGACAAAACTCTGGAAGAGGCAGGCTACTCTTAAGACTACAGAATAAAGACTTTCTCCTGTAGGGTGGATATTTCTTAACACTAGGAAACCTGAGGTGGTAACTGACGTTACAGTGTTTTTAGTAGAGTGTGGTTTTGCTGACCTGTTTACTAGATAAATGAAAAACCACACCACAAGGTTACAGCTTTGTGTGTATCTCTTGCTATAGATGTAACTATCATGAAAAAAAATGACATGGGCAGCTTAGTTATGTCAGATAGAGAAGTGGAGGAAACCTCCTACAGACAATAGGAATCTATTGTCAGCCCTCTGATGTGTAAGTGAAGGCTTTTATTCTTTAGGCTGCAGTGTGTGACCCTGGTGTACCCATACTCCTGGGGTCTCCTCAGTGCCCCAGACCTCCAAGAGAGGAAGGAAGGCAGAAGCGGGAGCCGACCACAAAATGGGGGCTCGAGCAGCTCCCCTCCCGCAGCCGCCTTCCTCTGCGCCGCAGCAGCGGCCAGGCTACAGATGCAGCCTCAAAACCGGCTCAGAAATTTAAAACCAGAGGCTGCGGGAGAGCAAGCACCAAGGGGGCTGCGTGGCAGGAGGAGAAGGAAGGTGTGGGGGGAAAGTCAACGGGGCCCAAGCCGCCGCCATCTTGCCAAGCGCCAGGCGGGGCAGGCGGAGCCTGCTGGGCGGGGGGGGGGGGGGGCGCTACCCGTCAGGCCTCGCGCGTGGGGCGGCCTCGGGGCGCGGCGGCCGCGGCCTCTCGAGAAGTTTCCTGGGGGCAAGATGGCGGCGGCGCCTCCTCCTGCTCGGCCCCCTGCGCCGCAGCTGCCTGTGCCGCCGCGGTGAGCGCCCCCCGGCCCCCCGCCGCCCTCCCCAGCCTCGCCTCGCCCTCTCACGCCGTTGTGTTTCCTCGGCAGGTTCTCGGACGGCGACATCGACCGCGACCCGGCGGCAGCGGCGCGGGTGAGAGGCGGGGAGAGGAGGGGAAGGGGGCGTGAGGTGGCTCTCCCCTGGTTTTCCCCCGGCTTTCCCTCAGCTTTCCCTTCTCCCTTCCCTTCTCCTTTCGACGAGTTGGGGATCCGCAGGGCTCCTTCCCGTCAGGTCCCCCCGAGGTGCGCCCTGGTGCTGCATGAGCTGAGGATGCAGGAAAAAAGCAAAAACAACCCTTTCTGTGCCATATAATTAGACTGTAGTCCAAATTTCTAAGCTATCTACAGTTAGAAAAAGAAGCTTACTGAAGAAACGCTTTCAGTCTTTATTAGTTTTTATCTCCCTGTCTTCTGTTTTCCTCCTCTCTCTGTGTATTACCTCTTAACTCGTGCTGATGTGTTCTCAAAGGTTATTTTTCTTGAAAAAACAGAGGTAAAGGGAAGATAGAACTGGCGGATCAGTAGGTCTTTACATACCTGGAAGGGAGGAGGATGTAAATGCACAGTTCTGCTCAAGCACAGTAGGTGGTAGAAGCATAAGGTAATACGGAATTACCTTTCCCTAAGGAAAAGGTGCAGCTCAATCCTGTACTTCTCTGGAGTTTGCTCTGTTTCTTGCAAAAATTTTTCAGAAGATAAATGGCATATAAAAAGGGATTTGGAATAACCAAACATATTTGGTCTAGTAAAAATTAATTTAAAACAAAAAACAGCATAAGATCTTTGGAAGTATTAAAGAGTACCATCACAATGTGTCAGTTTTTCTCTGTATTAGTCTAGGTGCTTCACTTGTCTAGTCCATATTTCAATTTTTTGTGTGTTCGTTTAACATTATATAGTTGTTATTTAATACATGTTGCAGTAATACTCGTGTCACTGGTGTACTTCAGGACTTACCCAAAAGTACTGGTTTGAGCAGGCAGATTGTACTTGGTAATTTCTGAACTGGTAAGTCCCATGGTGCAGCGTTGCGTTTTGATGACTTGGAAGTTTGGATCTACACGTGGTGTACCGTGCTTGCATGGTCTTAGGTGTGGCTTTTTGGCTCATGTAATTAATATTAGTAATCTGGGACGTGACGCGCTGTAAATGGGGCCATGTGGAGTCTCCACACTTGACAGGATTTAGAGTGGCATTTCTGCACTGTGTCCTCAGGACTTTGGGTTCCTTTAATTCCTGAAGCGCATGCTTTGGCTTCTCCACCTGGATCTGATACAACTGGAAGGTCGTCCCCTGTGTTTAAATACTGCCTGAATGATAAAGCTGCCAAGTCTTTAATGGCTTCTTGTGTCATTTTAAGTTGAAAAAGTAGTCCACTCTGTGGAATAAGGATGTTTTCTATTTGCTTTTCCCTTAGAAAATGTTTTGCAGTGTAAGTGGTGATGATTTAGGAGAGAGTCAGAAGTAACTTGAAACAAGCACTCATCGTATTGTTTTGCTGAAGTGTTGTCCAGTGAGGAAGAAGGGTTGGTGTTCCCTTAAATTCAGGCACAGGTGAGACAGGAAGACTGAAAGCATTTTTAATTCATACAAACTTAGTGTGGTCAGAGCCCTGTGAATCTGCAAATGTATTTGCAGCTTGGTCACTGATGAGGGCCTGGAGTGAAGTTTCGAGTCAGGAAGCGTACATTTGAGTGCTTGTGAGGGCAAGGTCTAAGCTTGCTCTAAGTAACTGTCGCTGATGTCCATAAGCTGGAATTCGTAGTAGCAGTCGGGTATTTTCTAGCTGCCCCTTGGCTGTCTTCTCAAGCAGCTGTGCTATAGGATTCATTCTGGGGAGGGATGTGCACGTGCGTAGCTGAATGAGGTGTGATGACTTGCTGACAAGCCATCCACACAGTGAGATCGAGTGGTTTTTTATGACTGTCTACTGCATCCCTTTCCCTCAGATTCCTCCATGGTTTTAGATTTACTTACCATGCTTATGTATACATTCGTTTATCTTATGCTGATAGCTGTTGCGGCCATTTCATTCCTAGTTGGCATAAGTGTTCATGTGACAGCAGTGAAAGAGAAGAGGGCACTGATCTGAATTAAAACTAAGGCAGGCCCTTCTGCTCTTCCTTTTTTCTCTGGCTTGATGGGACTGTGTTCTGGCAGCTTTGTTGTACTAGCATTTATGCCCAGTTAAAGCCTGTATCTTGGCCACCTTCAGAATTAAGCAAGCGTGAGTGGAAATCCAGTCAACTTAGCGACGTAGTTACTGTACTGTAGTCACCTACTGTACTAGCTTCAGAAAACTTGCCATCTAGCAAAGACAAGAACTTTTCTCCCTCATAAAGAGAGAGTTGGAGATGTTCTTTCCAGGTGTGTGCTTTGAGTCATTGCCATTTTATTGCTATGCAAAAATAATAATCTTTTCTCACAGAGTATAACACGGTTATTGCGATCTGTGTACTCAGTGATTTCCCTAGCAAGGGACTACTTTATGCTTATTTCCATTGTGCAGCAATGTTTCCTGTGAGCCCTGTGCTGCCAGAGTCTTTTGTTCTCTTACTTCTCTTGCTCAGCATGCTTCAGAACAGTCTCCCATGCTCAGTAATATCATGTAAGGTAGAATTTCAGCCAGTGTTACACTGCTTTGAGCTTGTTATTCCTCCACAAGCATTTTGACACTTTGTGTATTCATTCTGAGTTCGTGACACAGCACTGCTTCCTCAAATCCAGCAGACCTGTGTACAAATACAAGAATTGTAGGAGAATCATAGGAACATACGGGATCACCTGTGCGCTAGACTTCATGTTTGAGGCATTTGAAAGTCTTGTTTTCTCAGTAAGAAACAGACTTCATGACTTGGATATAATTGGCAGGTTCCTTGTGTTTCAGGCTCTGATGTTTGAGCTTTTTGGATGGAAACTGATCAATAGGTAAACATTCATGCCAGTTCAGGGTATTTTTTTTCCCGAAATCTTAGTTGACAGAGCTTGGTATTGTATCTTCATGGTGACTTTTGAAGTGCCATTTCATGTTTTTCTGTGTCGTTACAGGAACTGACAAGAGCTTTGGAAAAGAATCCAGATGATGCCGAGTGTTACTGTCAGCGGGCTTATGCTCATATTCTTCTTCAGAATTACGCTGGTAACATCTTCAGGCAACACTGAGAATCCTCTTACAAGTGTATTATGACACATTCTTTACAGCAGGTGTCATAAATGTGCAGACAAATTAATAATAACAGAAAGCCTTATAGATAACTTAGTTCCCTACTTCTACAGTAGGGCATACTTTAAAAGTTGTCTTCATCTTTGAGTGGTTTGTACCTGCAAAGCTTCCAGTGAATTGGGTAGGCTGCGGGCCCAATTTTTCATTTGTTTTTAGCACACTGCTATCTTGGCAGCTTTATTTTTAGTATACTTCTTGGGCAAGCTTTAAGCTTTGTGTTTTAAGCACCTTCAATCCTTATGTGTTTTTTTTTCTTTGTTAGGGGCTGAGTATGGTTGTAGTAGGAGGGTGGTAACTGAATAATGCCTGGGAAACAGATTAATGGAATTAATTTAAAAAAAAAAAGTCCTGCTTTGTCTTTCATGGAGCTCTGTGGCTGAGTGAAGGCTTTGTCCATAGCAGTTGCCTGAATTTAATTAAATAGTGCGATATGTGCAAGCTAAGAAAGCTAAAATAGTAGTGAATTTTTTAAGGTGTACTCTAAGACTTGAAGTTCACTGCTTTTCATAACGTGTTATAATGTTCTTCACCTGTAAACTGACTTTCAACAGATGCAGTTGCAGATGCAAAGAAGTCCCTAGAACTCAACCCCAGTAATGCTGTAGCACTTCTTAGGAAAGGGTGTGTATCATCATATATTGTGCTTCGAGAAAATTGTGCTAATCTGTAGGGCAATAGCAGCATTTGAATTATCACTTCATACAAGCTTTTTGCAACCCCATGAATGAGTAAATTCCATGTCGCAGTGCTTCTAAACCATCTGTAATAAAGCTGTGATTATAAGAAGGAATAGTATGTTTTTTTTTTAAGAAATGGACCTTGATTTTTGGGGTGATTATCTTAACATTTTAGCTGTTTCAAAAACAGATTTCGTACGCGATTTAAATTCTGACACGTGTACTTTTAACCGATAGCGTGTGTGATCTAAGGATGTTGTTATCTTCAGGATGTGGATTAGATTGAAAAGTAATTACTGTTTCCTTGTGTTTTTCTTTGTTCACGTCAGGTTAGGAGAATATCACATCAAAAACTATGCATCTGCTTTAGAGTCGTTCAAAGAGGGACAGAGGCTGGACAGTAAGTATTAAAATGTGTGCACGGCACTCCTTCGCTAATGTCAACAAAATACTCTGATGTGTTAGCAGAAAGTGAAGAACAAGTTGGTGGTTTGTTGGTTTTTTTTTTTTTTTTAAAGGCCAATGAGTTGGGTGCCTGATTTTTGAGGTATCTGGAACGGATCTGGCTTTTGGGAAGGCTCGATCGATCCCTACTTGAAAGTATAACACTGTGTAAAAATGTGTATCAAAACTGTTAGCCAGTAATAATCTGATTTTCTTGCCTTATGAAATGGGGGTGTTTCCCTGCTCCCCAGAGGTCTTCCAGATAAATGGTGGTATTGATATGGCAGTAAGTGTCACAGAAAAGTTTCTGCACAGAAAAGGCTTCCTATATGTAGCTGAGGTTTTTAGTTGTTAAACCATTTGGTGGACTGGTCTTCAAAAAGAGCGTGCAACTTGATGGTGGATTTTTACCTCATGCTAGATACCACTTCATTACAGAAGCATATTTATTCTTTTTTTTTTCTTAAAGTGTTGGCCTCCCAGCTCCAACTGTGTATGTTTTATTTTGGGGAGAATCAGAGCTTTTAAAAATAACTTCTAGAAGCAGGAAAGGAAAGCTTCGGTATAAGATGCCGGGAAGCACACGACAAAGTAATTGCAAGATGGTTGTAACTCCTTTCTCTTCTATCCCCCATTTGAAATGCAACTCACCTTGTTCTCAACAGCAGGAAGAAATTGTAAGAAAAGCACCTTGAAAAGTTACACAGAGCAAAGTGTTCTAAGCTGATAAGCGTTGTGGTGATCTAAGATCTTCCCGGTATGTTATCTGTAACAATGGCAGGGGCCCGAAGCGTTATTAAAAATGTTTCTAGCTTGTGGTTCCCAAATAAGTAACCTGTTCCTCTGATTTAAAACGTGGGTTTGATGGGAGTGTAAGCTAATGAAAGTTCTTTGTGCCAAGTGGTTGTGCCCCTTCCCACTATTGCACTTGTTCAGCCTCTTCTTTCAATGCATTAAGTCTGCAGAAAACTGCTGTTTTTAAAGAAAAACATGCCTGTGAACTGATGTGTTGAAACTGACCTCTGAAGGGCCTGGGTGCTGAATCCAGCAGAATTGAAATGGTGATGGTGGTGAGGTGATGTGGTGGAATTCCAGCAGCTGTAATCTTCAGTTCAGGGTGCTCTGGAATAGGAGCTGAAGGATTAGCTTTAATTGCTTGAAGTTCTTGCAGGTTTGATAGCTTGGGTAACTGGGTGGTCTCCCCTTTTTGGTGCGCTAGAAAGATGGATGGATGAGTCTTCATAATCTAGACAAGTTTTCTTGGATCATCCTGTGAAAGGGAGTGCTTCCTTCTTCTGATTTCTGTAGCTTTCCTTACTTGGTTGGTAAGTTTTATTTCTGAAAACTAGTAACTCCTGAATTGAATCTGTAGTCACTTTAATCTCGTGTTAGTGGCTGACAGGGCCAGAAATTCTCCATATTTTTTCATCTTCACCGCAAGTAATTGCTATCGATTTGAGCTTTCTGTGTGCATAGATTTTGTCACTTTTCTTGTCAGTTGGAGTTGTTCAAAATACATGGTATGCACAAAAACTTCTGAGGCCAGAGCATCACTTTTTCATTCTCTTCAGCCTTGCATCCCACTGACGTTGTAGGGTAGAGCAGCACGTTTAGCTGCAGATACCTTTGTGGCAGTGAATACCAGCATGCTTCTTAATTCAGAATCCCTGAACTACAGCATCACCTTTTCCTGTGCTGTATTGCATGACTTCTGCCTGTTTGATTTTAATATGTCAATTTTGCTGTTGACCCAGCTGAAATGTTTCTGAAGGTTCCCAGTACTTCCTGATTGCTTCTCATCCAAAGCTTGCTTCCAATGTTCTTTGTCATTACAAATCCCATGGCCTGTTGTGAGATGAGGGGTCTCCTGAAGGCTTCTTGAAATACACAGGTTTTTAGGTGATTCTCTTCAATATATTGCCCATCTTGCTGGCAAGTTGATGCCAGTGACAGAATTTGCAGTTCTGTGGAATGTTTGCTGGATCCCAAGTGAAAATAATTGTGAGCACGAGCATTTTGGCAGAGCAGTTAACTTCCAGTTAAGCACAGCGAGTGCAAAATGAACACAGCACAACGGGAAAATTACCCATGTACCACTAAGCAGGTGATAAAGAGATGTTAGCTGTTGCTGCCTTACAGGGAATTGCTGTGGCAGGGAATTCTTTGCTGACAAGGCTATTTTCTTTGCCACGCAAGGGGGCAGAAGTACACCGTTACAAGTTCCTTGCTGGTGTAAGGTCTGTTTTAAATCTTTGTAATGCTAAGGGAGATGGGCTTGCTGCTTGTGCTCATTACTGGTAGTGCTGACAGGCCCAGGGAACTACAGCAAGCTTCCCATTACCCACCTACAGCGATAGCTAAATAGGACTTGGCACGATGAATTACTGAATGTGCAGAGTTTCTTTATTTTATAACATAACTTTATGAAGCAAGATTTCTTCCACTCAGCCGTGTGACGACGCATGTGAATATATGGAGTTCACTAATTTGCCTCAGACTGAAAAAGCAGCGTGATCTGCTACTCTTCGGTACATCGCAGGGATTTAGGACAATTACATTGAGAAATGTTCTTGTTTTTTGCTGTGACCACCTAATGGATTTAGTAAAGGTGAATTCTGCCAACTTTGTGAAGAAAATGTCTTGGTAGGTGCAAGTGAAGACCCAGTTAGTCTTTCTGAACTAGGAAGTTATTAATAGGAGTTGTTGGTAAGTTCCGCGGGGGAATACTTTAATTACTGAGTAATAAAGAAATTTGCCTCTAATTGTGATGTGCTGGTGTGCAGGAAAAGAGGCAGTGGTTGGCAAGGAGATCTTTTAGGGCAATAGGGCTAAAAAATGGACCTTTCTATTAAAATTTGTGTTGCATGGCAATCTTGTCATAGGCTGTAGTTAAAAAGAATTCATCAATTCCTGGTGAAAATCTGAGGTTGGATCAGTATAGACTTGTCTCAGTTTACCTTTGCTTTAGGCCCTTGAACCTACTCCATTTCATTTCCGTTTTAATTAATAAACTTTGTTCCCAGGTGCAAAAATTCAGAGAGCTGTTTTGGGGGGCTGTGGTGTAAAGCTTTGAAAATTACAGAATAATTTTAAGTTTCAGGGAAGCTCTGGAGCTCAGGAAACTCCATGCCCTGGCCAAATTAACTTTGAAGTTGCATGTGTTTGCTTAGCTTCTTTGACAGCGGAGACTGAAGATGTCACAGCCTCTTTAGGCAATCAGCTCTACTGTTGTACTGCCCTTTTATTAAAATATTTTCCTTATCTAATCAGAACTTCATATGCTGCATCTTGGGTCTCTTTCCTTTCCCTATGTACTTGGAGGAGGGTCTAGGTCAGTTGTCCGTATGCCTTAGGTATACAGTAGGTAATTGAGCACAGCCTTTTGGTCCCCCAGCAGAACCCTCTGCTTAATGTTGGAGATTTCCATCTGAAAGCAGGTATTTTATTTCCGGGATTTGTTAGGAATATAAAAAAGACTTATCAAAAACCGATTACCTTGTAATGTCAAGACGGCCGTATCCTTATTTGCGTTTTTCCTAACAGCATCTGAGAGGTTACATAAATGTTATGTAACTTAAAATTTCAGCAACTTTGAAGATGATTAGCGGGGATGGCAGAAGATAAGGAAAGAGAGAAATGGTGCTGAGGAGCTGGTAGCAATTTTAAGGCACACCTCAACATTTGTGTACACTTCCTATCTGAAATGATCGAGGTGAATACTTTGCAGAACTGCAGTGGAGCCACATTTAGTGTTACGAGCATGTTGGCTGGGAACAGTGTGGTGTTTTTCCTTTTTTAAGCTTCCTCAAGCTCTCTGCGGGGATTTTTACTGTGTGAACTCCCTCAATGTGAATTCCTGCTACTGCAAAAAGATAAATTTAGCAAGTCTTAGTAGTTGGTCAGTAATATTGCCGCTTTCTTTGTAACATTCCTGACTGTGAAGGGTTTTTCTGGGAATTCTGCTGAAATGAGATGATTGTTCTGTCATTGTACCGCTACCTTTTTAGCTGTTTTCTAGTGAATTTGTTCGTGGAGATTGTTTCCTAGACTTATAAATGTCGTAATAAGTTTTTCTGTGGTTTTGATTTGTAGAGTGGAATTGGCACCTACATATCTCTAACATACCCGAAACTGTAGATGTGTACGTAAAGTATGTGTGAAACCACCAGGAGAAAAGGAAATACTTGGTGAAAACTTGTACCACTTTGGATTGTCCACAGAACAAACTTTTTTTTTCTGATACTTCTCTAGAGAGGCAGCATGTGTCTGAGTGTTTGGGAAAAGGATTTTAAGGATAATGGAGAAGTGTGTGAAACAGTATTTCTTGCTTTCCAACCGCCATATAAAGGTTGAGCAGGTTGGAAAGCAGTAGTATAAATGGGTCAGTTCAGACAAAAATTTGTGTGCTACAAATTAATTTCAGTTAATTAAGCGTAACAGAGTTAAATAGTAGAGCTGTATAAAAATGTTTAAAGCTTAATGGAAATGGCAGAGGTTATACGAGAAGTTACTGGGAAATAATAATCACAATTTAATAAATTGATGCAAATTCGGATGAATTTGTTCCAGCTGGTGGTTGAATGGAATTGTTCTTTATTCAATGCATGTAGTGCTTGAAGTGTCTTAATGTTACTCTGTTTGATCTCTCCTAGATGTAGATGATACCTTTACTATTTGGATTAAAAGATGTGAGGAAACACTAAACGGTAAGAAAAAGAGCATTTACTTGATGCAGGTTTTGATGTGACCTGTGCTTTGGAGCTGTGTTGTTTATAGCTTGCTTCTTGAAACGGAGTTTTTGTTTTTAAAAAAGTTGCACTTTCTTATCCCTTGTTTCTCTCAATTATATGTCCTGAACTCTTCCTTAGCTCAGAGTTAATTTAATATTACGATTTTAATCTAATAATAATATGTGACAGAAGAGTACCTATTTCAAGTTCAGACCATTTCAACGCTCTTTCATGTGCTTTCAAGCCTATCTTAAGCGTGGAAGCATGTCAGCTTTCTGTCTAAAACCAACATCAAAATAAGTTCTCAAGTCTTGCAGAAAATAAAGTTGGAAAGAGCAGTGGAAATTTGGTGGCGTTACTCTTTTATTCTACATGGAGAGTAGGGTGCCTTTGCTGGGTACTCACTGCTGCTCTGGTGTCTTACCGTGGCAGTCAGCTTCCTTTCGTATCTTCCTACAACCTGATACCCCAGGGAAGAACTTACCCACAGTGCTTAAACTGCCTGCTGGTTTTAATGAGGTATATCAGAATAGCTGACTTTTTTTTCCCTCTGCCTGTTAAACTCCCCCCCCGCCCCCTGCAGTGTTTATTGGAGAATGGGGCAGTAGAAACAATACAAGAGCTCATGTCAACCTGTTGACTAAAAAATTATTAGAGGAGAACCCTTTTGTGTTACGTAGGAATGTACAAATCTATGCCTGGTGGTACTTTTTACCAGGTTTAGGTTTGTTTGAAGAAACTATATAAGTGATAGGCATGCACTGTCTTACCTGCAGAGAGTTATCTTGAGTGAAAACTTTCTCTGCCTTCTTAGAGAAAGAGTTTGTAATACACATTTCTCAAATGTCATAACTACTTTTTCCAGTTTGTTTTGTCTGGAGAAATGAAATTGCACTATTTTATCTTGGCTCTTTTTCTTTTTTTGAGCTATTTTCTTAATTCTCTGGTATTCCAACAACAACAACAAAAATAAACACAGTTTTTTTCGTTACAAGTTAAAATTATTTTTTCATTATTTTTACCTTTTTTAGGAGTACAGAGTATGAAGGACCAAAGGAAAAGTTGGTTTCTTTTGAAACATTTAATCTGAAACACTGTCTGTCAGGATTCTATCTCACTCGCCAGCTGTGGTTGCCTAGTATGACATACAAATTTGATGAGAACTTGGTCCTATTTCTATATATGCGTGACATCCTAGCACAGACTTGTAGGAAGTGATTTTTTTTTTTGTGCCATGGTTTTGATTTCATTAAAAAAGGTTTCTGTAGTTTCCTGATAAGGAAAATACTGGAAGCTTATTCCTTCTGTTAATCAGAACATGTTTTGTATTAGTTGTTTCTTTGCAGAAGTTGGTGATTGAAATGGGTAGCATGAAGAAATCCTGAATAAAAGTAAAGGCCCATTAAAGCAAAAGACTAGAGGTAGAATTGTCGTGTCTTTAACTTTTGAACTGTTGAGAATGGGATAAATGCAAAGTGGCTAGAGTAACTGAAGAAAGATGGAGTAGATGTCATATAAGTCAAATGTTTTTTTCTGAAAGTACAACTTTTTTTTTCCCTGCAGGCTCACAGACAGAAATGGTAAGGTGTCTTCCTTAATATATTTACTGCTTTGAATTTTGTCTTTAATGTGCTTTTAGAGTTCTGTGGCATCTTGAAACTTCCAAATGTTTTAAAATAATCTTTTCTGTTGCATATAATTCTGAAGGATCTAAACACGTTGTTTTGCAACCAGGGATGCAAAATTTGAATGCTGAAAACTTAGGAGTGGTGAACAAATCTGGAAATTACTGTGTAATCATTGAAGTCATTTTTAACTTTCTTGCTTGCAGTCTGCGGCCCAATTCTAAACAAATTAACCAGCTCATCTCATCAGTGCCAACTCACTTGTAATTGCTAGAAGATAGCTTCTCTTTCCCCAGTAGCTTGCACGTTTTTTACAGACTTTGTTTAGTTTTGTAATTCAGCAGAGTCTTTCTCTTTTTTTTAATTGGAAATTAGAAGAAATATCAAAACTGACCCTTCTTGTTTGGTTATTTTTTTTGGAGACCAAGATGTGAAGTTGCTCTGGGTGTTATGCTCCCTCTTTCATAGTTACTTCTATTTTTTATGCCTTAGTAGTAGGATAGAGGAGGAAAGTGTACAGAAATGATGAGTGTATGTAAAGACAAATCTTACCATTAAAAGTATTTTTTATGTTTGAAAATCGTGCCTGAAGTTCTCAGACCTATTTCAAGTTTTCTTTGTGACTTAAAGATGAGCAACACAGCCACTATGCATCTTTCAGATCTTCTTATTCAGAAAGGAAAGGAGTTGAAGCTGAACTTAATTGCTATCTATCAAATGTGTGACCCCTGTATTGTAAGATACATTAAATATATGCACTGTCAGTCTGTAAATTGGTAAATTGTTTGAAGTCTGTCATAAATGGCTAGGAGAAGAGTGAAGAGTTTCAGCTTTCTTTTGTACGTTAATGCACGTGCATAAGTCAGGAAAAGAGAAGTGATCAGTATGGAAGTGATTTGTGTCTTTATGCTTATATATGTCTGTTATATTTTCTCTTACTGATACGACTTTCCAATGCAATGTGTTTCAACTAGAATACACAACAGCAACCTCTGTCATCAAAGATCAAGTAAGTTGACTTCAGTTTTGCTGTGAGAATTAAAATAATTGGCATATAACTGTTCTTTGCTGACTTGGGATTGGATATGCGAGATAAAGATTGTAGAAATTCTGCAGAAACTTAAGAAAGTGGCAGTCTAAGTGAAATGTTTCTCCGAGTCATGGTCTTTGTTCAGACTGAAGGTGTAATTCTCTTTCACTGGGAGAGCGAGCATTCAAGCTTCTGTTTCTGATCCTCTTGCTGAGCTTAATTCAAAGACCTGCCCGTAGTGCCTGGTATAGGTAATTTTTCGAGCTATTTAATTTATGAAAGTCAAACAATAATATGAATTGGTTAAGAATGTGGCCCACTTTTTACAAACTTCTTGATTTTTTAAAAAAAGATACTCTGTTCTTTAACTACTTGTCAAGTCTGCAACTGTGTTCTTAAAGGAAGGGGAAGAAGTCTAATTTTGTACATCTCTCCCATCCCTCCCCTTAAACTACACAATAATGTTCTAACTTTTGTGGGTTTTGTTTTTTTTTATTCTTAAACATATCCTTGCAGATAACTTTCCTGCTTCTTTTTCTGAAGGTATGACTGGTACCAAACAGAATCTCAAGTCATCGTGACTATAATGATCAAGAATGCGCAGAAGGATGACGTCCGTGTGCAATTCTTGGAGAAAGAGGTGATTTATGTTGGTTATTGATACGCATCCTTAGATTTCAGAAGGTGCAGTTATTAAAAGTGAACACCGCTTGCTGGAACAGCAGGAAAAAATGGCAGAAGTGGTCTTCTGCCTGAGCATCTTTATGTACAGTGAACAGGGAGCTATTGCCACAGCAGGGTCTGTAGGATTTATACACAAGCATGTTGTGCATGCTGCAGAAGGAACAGCTGTCTCTTCAGCTGGTTGGGTGTTTGGAGGGTTGGGGGAGGAGGTGATCTGAAGTTAAAATGTTTGTGTGTGCATGCATCTGGAATGTGAACAGACAGAAACAAGGTACTCTCAAAATAGTTATGAATAAGTAATATCTTGCTTTAGTACAGTTATGGAAAAACAACGACGGGTGAGTTCATCTTGATTTTCGTCTCACTACAATTGATAATGGCAACAAGGTGTGTTTCAAGGAAGTACTGTAATCACTGTTGTAATGCCATACGCGGTGCTGACGACCGTTTAATTAAGGGTGAATATTGAGTAGGTAGGTCCTCAACTAAGTTGGTACTTGGCAAGCTGCAGAAGTGTCTGATACTGTATGCTTTAACTTGTGGCAAGTGCTCACAGGAGTTGAACATAGCTTGCATGTATTAGAAGGGAAGTTGCAAGTTGTTTTCATGGTTCGTTATAAAAGCGTTGATACTTCATTTGCCATATTTTTTCTCTAAAGAATGCAGATCAAGCTGACAAGATAATAGGCTTTTTGAGTGCATGCTGGCTAAGAATTGAAATCTCCTGTTCATCTTTGTAGTGTATTGTAATTGTTGAATAATGCAATAGCATAGTGGTGGTACCCGAAATTCTGACGCCTGGTGTTTTAAGTATCCTAGCGAAGGCTCGTTAATTTAATCACTTAATCTTGGTGCCAAATGACAATCCTTTACTTGGAAATGGAAAACTTCTTCTCTTAAAGATGACCAGAGATGTGTTTTCGACTGTTAACAGATGAGTGCATCAGTGAGACTTCCATCAGGTGAAGACTACAACTTAAAGCTTGTTCTTCTTCATTCTATAGTGCCAGAGCAAAGTACATTTAAAGTGCTTTCAACAAAGGTAAGATCTTCTTAGTGTAAATCATTTCTTTGTCTGTTTCTGACGTTGAAAACTTTTCTGCTCTATTGTCATGTCTCATTACCACAGTCATAATGTCTTGCTTTTCATATAGAAATGTTTTTCTTTCTTCAAGGTACCTTTCAGCCAGTGGAAAGCTTTCTAAACTTGTGCAAAATTCAGAAATAGTGACGTGATACGTTGCTTACTGAAGTGCAAATCACAGTTACGTTGAGGATGCTTTTAACTGTTGCTGTTGAAAGATGACTGTGGTCTTTACTTTTCCATTTTGGGTATTTGGAAAGCGTGAATGATTTTTTTTTAACTCGACTTTTAGGAGTCGATACTGCCTCATGGAGTATCGTCATCTTTATGTGCCTAAGAAATAAATGTCAGACCTGTAGGATTTCAGTGTTGAAATAATTCTTGACCCTTTCATGACTTTTTCCTGCTGGTAAAAGCTGCTCATAGTTACCTGTTCTTGGCTTTTCACAAGACTTTTCATAATGCTTGTTTGGAGACACTTGGAAGTTGCGTGGCATGAGAGAGAATGCTTTTACCTCAACATTTTGTCTTCCAGAGTACAGGTACAGAAAAGTAAGGAACTGACTGTGGTCTGGTGTAGCATATCGTAGCATAATACATAGACAGACACGTTCAGACTTGGCTCTGTGGACAACCTACCTCTGAAGCAGGAGTAAATGTTTTTGATTCTTCTATTTCAACAATGGTTTTATAGAGCTTTTGAAAATTCCATGTTCCACAAAAATCTCATGTTCCACTTTACCTGTTAACTTCAGAAAGGTACGTATAGAAGTTACTGCATGTTTTCAGGGAAAAGGAACTTCAAGATGACATGAGAAGATTTCCACAAAGTTGGTCTTGTTCTTCCACTCCTCACACTAAGGAAACTGGGCAGGTTTTGTGGTAGAATCACGTGAATCATAGAATGCTTGGGCTGGAAGGGACCTTAAAGATCATCTAATTCCAACCCCCGGCCATAGGCAGGGACACCTCCCACCAGACCAGGTTGCCCGAGGCCCCGTCCAGCCTGGCCTTGAACACCTCCAGGGATGGGGCATCCACAGCTTCTCTGGAAAGCCTGTTCCAAAGCCTCACCACCCTCAGTAAATAATTTCTTCCTTTTATCTAATCTAAACCTACCCTCTTTTAGTTTAAAGCTATTCATCCTTGTCGTATCGCTACACTCCGTGGTAAATAGTTCTTACAAAGTGGTAATGGAACAGAGTGCTTGAATTAAGTACAAAGTCTGCTACTCTGTTATTATATATATAAACTGAAGTAGAATGGACCCCTGCCCTGTCCAAATGAGTAACTGTGAGGTCCTGTTTGTTTTATATTCCTATCTAGCTAGTGTTAGACTTCTCATACCTCTTGAAATTTGCCATACTTCTGTGAAGTATCAGGCCTGTGTTGCAGCACTGTCGAAATTATCATGCCTGTGCCTTCCTATGCTACCATCTGCAGCCTGGGTTAATTATTTGAATGATCTCTAGTAGTCTGGAGCATGGTTTAGGCTGAGATTCTTAAAGTGGTGCGAAAGCTTTAGTTGTGTTCAAGCAGTGTGTGAAGCGCAAG
Source organism: Cygnus atratus (assembly GCF_013377495.2). Classification (NCBI taxonomy): domain Eukaryota; kingdom Metazoa; phylum Chordata; class Aves; order Anseriformes; family Anatidae; genus Cygnus; species Cygnus atratus. The sequence goes on along the minus strand of NC_066362.1, from coordinate 176,433,285 downwards.
TATTTTGCGTTTATTTCCAAATATTACAGTTTCCATGTAGTTTTGAGAGAATAATTTTAAGGCAAGGCGGGATAAGAGAGAATACAGGAGGAGTTGTAACAGGTGAAGTCAGCACTTCAGTGCGTACTTCCTCTTGCAGGAAAGAGAAATACAGGGGGGACATTGGTGAAAGCACAGTGAAGGAATACAGTTTGGATGATGCATCAGCTAATTCCAGTACTGACCAGCAGATGGAGTCTGAGTGAAGAAAATATTTTATAGCAGGCCTGCATTAAGGATGGCTAAGCATGCAAAGTGTTCTTTAAAGACTTAGAATATCTTACTTTGAAAAACACTAAGCGCTTTAAAGGACATGGTGTAGTGTCAGTGTTTGAATACTAGAAATGCGAGCAAGATGGAAAATATATAGTTATTACTTTGAATAAACCATCTTATTACTTCTCAAATGTTTTGCAAAGAAATGTCATTTACATGAAGTTATTCTGTAAGGACTTGAAAAGGAAGACTTAATTTTATCATCTTCCCAATTATACAAACATTTTACTATATCAAGTTCTTTGTTAGTGAATATTATTCCTCAAAGTTGTGAATAGACTGGAGATGTTGACCCCACAGCCCCAATATACATGAAGGTTGCTGATCTTGCATGTTTGAGTCCTTGTGCGTCACTAGTGTATCTGAAGCTGTCGCTGTTCTTGAGAGTTTTAAATCTTTTACAATGGAGAATGGGAGGTTGGCCTGTGAGACATCAGAGTCCCTGGCATTTGGACAAGCCTCTGAGCAGTTGGGATAAGAAAGCTTGCTAGACGTGAAAAATTATCAGCAATTGAGGTGGATGTTTGAAGTGCTTCCTTCTTAAACGTGCTTCATTCTTCCAAGTAGAGGTATTGAGATCCAATAGGATCTGTTGCAGCCACCTTGGCCATGCGTGCCTTCATTCGTAGCCTGGTGTGGGAAGATGAGCAACTGATGCGTTTCCTTGGGTATAGTTGAGGAATCCCTCAGCTTCAGACAGGCTCTGGTCTGGTCTGGTGGTCTGAGGCCTTGTTAGCAGTGGGAGCAAGTTAAGCGTGCTCCTGGAACGCATTGTCTTGTTTACTTTCATCCGAGAGGAATCTGTTCGCATGCTCTTAGATGGTTTTCCAGTGTGAACCAGGATAGTAAAAAGGAATGCAATGTGAAAGGAGACTCGCTTCAAAAACATGTTCTCAGTTGGAACAAAAACCATACTCTGCCAGGCAGTTTATTTGGAGTACCTCTCCCATCTCTTCTCTTCCTTATTACAAACAAGCAAAATCCACCACCAAAGCAAAACAAAAACCCACCTAGAGCCCTGATAACAGTCTGCAGACTGGGCCAAGGGGAGGGGAAAGGTTCCCAGAGTGTACGTGCATATCACAGCTAGATGGGATTTGAAAGACTCAGAGGAGTGGCGACAGGAGGCTGAATTTGGGAGGACCCTTGTCTTTGTGGCACTGACAAACTTAGTGAAGTCTGTTCATCTTGCTGTGCGTTGGAAGGTTTTTGAAGGCTGTTTAGCTAAGGACTAGAGAAGGGTGAGATGTTTTTTTTTTAGTGCTGCTGATAGCAGTGCCTGAGATATGGGTATTTGAGCTAGCAAGTTAAGTACAGATAAGAGATTAGGACATGGCTAGAAAAAATCATTCTCATGTTCACAGCCTCTGGGATGAGCTCGCTGGCTTCCAGCAGTGGCTTTTTTGTTCTCCCAGAACTATTGGGAGCCACTGGGTCCAGCCAGGGTCTGACTGCTGGGATGGTTCCCTGACTCGCAGTGGTCGCTGGCTTCACCTTTTCAATGAACTTAACCCTGCCAGAGCTTTCTCAGAGTACCTTTGTGATCTGCTTTACATCAGAAGGAATCCGGTGCACTTGGAGTAGACTGTGGCTCCTTCCTGCTTAGCTGATAGCCCAGCCTGGATTTCTGCAGCACAAGGGTTGCAGGATTGCTCCACAGTAAGTCTTGCCCTGTGATTTGTCTGTAGCATGTGAGATGCCAGTTACATCCAGTGATTAGAAGCTTTTAAAGGAACCGTGTTTCCATGGGGTAGAAGCAGATGTTTTCCTGTGGATTAATCATTTCAGATGACACCTGTGTGTGTTCACACAGCTTTATTTCGTATTGCTGTACTGAATACGAGAGGCACATTGCCATTAGCGTATTGTAAGTCTTCACTGGGCAGTGAGCAATCTGGTCTTTCTTTCCAACGAAAGGCAGGTTTTGCACTGGATAGACTTTGAGTTTCACATAAACCTCTTAGAACTAATAAATGTAATGGATAGAGGTTGAAACACGAGAACTGGCAGATGATAAAGCAGTTGTGCATGTTTTGGTAAGTAAGAGATGCTGGAGATGAATCTCTCAGTACTGCTTAAAATTCAGCGTCACTTGATAAATGCAAAACAATAAAGGTAAAGATGCAAATTCAGGAGGAGAAAATAGCCATAGTTTTATTTGGAGAATTACAGATTCTAAAGTGACTGCAAGCAGCAAACAGAACTTAAAGACTGGCATTAGTTCTTTCAGAGAATGTCAACAGTAAAAAATGCAATTGATACATTAGGTGTTGTTTCTTTGACATTGTTGGTTAACTTCCAATCTGTCAAAGGTGTCCGACTGCTTAGAAAACATTCCTATGTTAACCTGATAGAGCAAAAAGTAGCAGCAGCTCCAAAAGTTGCATATAAACTAGAGATTTGTGTCTTATAAATAGAAGCTGGTCTGGTCTTTGAAAGTAGAAGGCATTTTGTACACCATACGTAGGTAGGATTTGTTGTATTTTGGTGGCCATCCCCAGTTGTGTTCAGGTGTCGGGTGGGGTGGGGAAGACGTGTACCACACTGAAAACTGCGTGTTGTGTTCAGCAGTTAACAGAAGGTACCTGTTAGTGGTGCTACTTGTTTTTTTTATTTATTTCCAGCAGAGGGAGCCAAAATGTAAAGGCTCGAACGAGTTCGCTCTTTGGAAGTTGCCTGTGTGGAATTATCCTTCTGCTCCCATCAGAACAGGAAAAAGGCCTTGCTGTGGTGTAACCCCGGCAGGCAGCTCAGTCCCACACAGCCACTCTCTCACTCTCTCCAGGTGGGACTTGGAGAGAATCAGAAAGGTAGAAGTGTGAGAATGCATCGGTTGAGAGAAAGGCAGATACCAGGTAAAGCAAAAGCCACCATTCCAGCAAAGCAAAACAAGGAATCCATTTGCTGCTTCCCGTCGGCAGGCAGGTGTTCAGGCACTTCCAGGACAGCAGGGCTCAGCACACATGGTGGTTTCTTGGGAATATAAATGCCACCGCTCCAGACATCCCCCCCTCCTTCTTCTTTCCCCCATCTCTTATTGCTGAGCATGACACCACGTGGCATGGGACATCGCTTTGGCCACTTGGGGTCAGCTCTCACGGGCTGTGTTCCCTCCCAGCTCCTGGTGCACCCCCAGTCTGCTCACTGGCAGGGCAGCACAAGGGGCTGAAAAGTCCTCTGCAACAACCAAAGACAGTGTCTTATCACCACTACCTTCATCAAAAACCCAAAACACAATTATATAAACCTCTACGAAGAAAATTAACTCCTATCTCAGCCAAAACCATGACAGGCATACCAACTTAAAATGAGTGACTAAATACGTTTAAGGCAGAGGAGCTGACTTGGCTCTGTCCAGCAGATAGAGCAGGGAATGGAAATGCCAAGTAGTGCAAGGATTTCTAATGTTCTGAAACAGTTCTTAGTGCACAGTCAGCCCCGCTTTCTTTTCCCTCTTCTGTTCTATTTGTCAAGCAGTGCGGTTGGGATTCCAGGGGAATATTTGGCTATGTTCTCTCGGAAACGTGTGTTGTGTGAGAGTTTCTCTGGGTCTTCATTCATGTTCGTGATGCTGCTCAGGAATTTCTCCTTAGACTTAGGTGAGGAGAGTGAGGATGAGTATCAGCTTTTTTGTGTGTCCTTATCCTCTTGAAGGAAACCTGACCTAGTGCTTTCTCTTTTCCTTGTACTCTGCTCTTGCATCTGCAAATAGTCTGGGGACAATTACTGTGGGTTTTCACTTTTTGTAGTGGTTTGGGCTTTTTGCAAACAATGGTGGTTTAGAGCCATTTGAAAAAGTGGCTAAGAGCAGTTTTGTGACCCCGGAACTTTCCTTGAATTAGATATCAAAGTTGTGCTGCGAACAGGGAGGTGTTAGAAATCCTCAGTGTTTTTTCACAGTTGACGTTTGTTATAGAGATATCTGAGGTAGGAGCATACTCCCAGCAGCTTCGTGCCAAGAATATGGTAGTCGGTGTGCATCTGGGGAATGTTTCTTCTCCTCAAACCGACATTTTGCTTTACAAACGCTGAAACACCCAGAGCAACTTTACTGGAAAAGCACACTGATGCCTGTCGCTAAATGTAAAGGGAAAGGTTGAGACTGAAATAGTTTCAAAAGTGTGAGTCTTTACTCAGAGGTAGGTGTACACAGATAGATGAACAGAGGGTATGGATTTATTTCAACTGAAATCGGTTCTCGCAATCATACCCTTAGAAGAGACTTTCTCATTTCGGTTATTTTTAGCCAGTTGTTTGCAGTGGCTTGAATGCAGTCTTCCCTGCTCGCTTGTAGTTCTTTTCTCTTTGAGGCTTTCATGCAGATTCATATCTCCCTAAACTTTCTGGGTGTTTTCTGTAAACTATAAACCGATATTTAAGATAGGAGTTGGATGCTTTTCTGAATTTTCTTGCATCTCTTAGGCAGGGCTAGATGGAACAATTTCCTGGCGAGACCTTAAAGAAACCTTCCTGATGATTGGTGTGATATTACTTGGCTCAGAATAAGTTTAATTTTTTTGTTCCTTGTGAGTGCAGGTGGGTATGGGGCAGATTTAAACTTGTTAATATTGAGAAATATATTTTAAATAAGCATGTGAATCAATGCCCATGCTTTATGTAACACTATAAAGGAAGACTGTAAGAGTTTTTCTCTCTGTCTTGAGAGAAGGTGGATATGAGAACAATTGGCTTTACAGGAAGGATGTGGTGGCAAAGAGCTTTAGGCTACCAAATTGGTCTGTATTGCTAGCTCCTTCTGTAAAAAAAAAAAAAATCTCAAATTCTAACAAGTGGTTGATATATAATGTTAGCGAGGTGGAAACTTTGATCATTGTACACTGTTATCCATGGTATGTAGCTGGCAAAGAAATTGGAAGGTGCATGCTAAATCCCTCCTATTAGGACACCTTCTCTACAGAACATTTTTTTTAATTATCAATAATTTGTGGTTACACTGGAAAGTTATCCTAATCTCAGTATAATTTGTTTCAAGTTATGGACAAAAGATTCTGGAATTCAGAATACAAGCAATTTATAAGAGATCTTTGAATAACTGGGATACCAAAACTGTGTGTGCATATGATTTTAGATAGAAGTTTGAATAGGTCATACCTTTTTAGAAGATGGTGATAATGGGTCATCACCTTAGAGTTAGTTTAAAAAAAATGCCGTGATTACAAAATAACAACATTTTGAATTTACACCTCGGACAAAACTGTCAACAGTTCAGTAATAGTCAACAATTCAGTAAAATAACTAAGGAGATGATTGGAAATCCTGATTTCACGTTTCCATGTGTTTAATACAGCAAAACATCCAAATTTTAAAGGGTATTTTTTTCACGTCCTAAAATCAGTGGCTGAGCTGCTGCTCAAGCTCTGCCAGTTTCGATTCCCTTCATCTATTTGATGAGAGCTCAACACAAATTTGTCAAGTAAACTTTCCCTTAGCGTGAATTGTGAAATATAAAATATACTAGGAGTTAAAAGAATTTTCTCATAACTTGTCAGTGTATACCAGATTTTCTTTCAAAGACGACCACCAACATTCTTTAAATATTTCTCAGCCAAACTGGTGAGATCTGTCTTAGAGCATGAGTTCGCGCAGAACCTAGTTTGTCAGAAGTTTGGGTGTTGTTTTTTTTTTAGCAGTAGGCTTCTACCTAGAATCTTAATGTTGATAGCTTAGTGTTGTATTTATCTCTAAGGGGATAAATTCTTTCTTAAAATTAGGTTATATGCTCTTCTATTCCACTCTTCTTGAAGTAAGATTTTTTTTTTTTTGGTGCCTTTGTACTACCAATGAAACATTTAAGATTGCTTCTGAGGTCTTTTCTGGCATCTTTCCCATACATAGCACTTGGATTTAGATGCAAACAAATTTGTCTTAATCTGTTGTGTTTTTTTTTTAAAGAATGTTACTTTTATGAGTAGAAACTCCTGTATCCTTTCCCTGCTCATGTGTTCTCTTCTCGATGATGATTCCTCAATTTAACACTCATCTCAGCAGGGTGGGTTTCTCAGAATTTCAAACAAGTATTGCCTGAATTACTCTGCCAAATTTCCATGTGTCTTTTCCTTTTTACTTTACTCACTTTGAACCCCAAATCTGGGGAACTTAAAACAGGAGAATATAACAATAGGTGGATTATTTCTGCACTTGAACTTTTTACAAATCTGGAGCGTTGTGTCCTATTTCGGGCTTCCCAGTGCAAGGAAGACACCAGTGTAGTGGAGGGCTACCGAGATGGGCAGGAGGCTGGAGGGCATGAGCTGCAAGGAGAGGCTGAGGAATTGGGCTGCTTCAACCTTTAGAAGAGGAAAATCTTTATTGAAGAGGAAAAATCTTCATACTTGTGTGCAGCTACCTAATGGGATGGGATAAAGGAGGTGGTGGAGCCAGCCAGGCTCTTCGCAGAGGTACATGGTGACAGGGAGTGAGACGGTGGGTACCACATGGGTGTAAAACAGCATTCCTCTGGGAATCTTACTGTCCTTCACTTCTTATTCGTGATGAATGCCAGTGTCAGTGCTTCTTTGTTTTTGTTGCATTCTGTAACTAGCTGTTTCAGAAAGGAGTAACTGTGGAAATGGGACACAGGCTCAGTACAACAGTGCACTGTAGTGTTAATACACAGTGAACGTGAATTTGTAGAATAACCAGGATCTACCTTTTACTTAAGCTTCATGTGCCTGAAGGTTTTGAACCTTTTTTTTTTTAGCAGTATTTTGTTACAGAACAAAGTTCTTGAAGTAGCATGTGATTAAATGGATAACGACCAGAGGCAGCTTCTTAAACTGGCATGCAAAGCATTTAATTTACAATCATTTTTCCTGTCTTATTCTAAAGTTGGCATGAGGCATACGTTTAATGAAATACAAATGTTATATTAAAGTAGTTGGCAAAACATTGAGATGTATTTCTCTTGCTTGGGTACTGAATTTTTTTCCAAGGAGAGGAAAAAGCTAACAGTACTTGTGTGTTAGGTGTGACATCAATGATGTGTCACTTGTCTGTGTGATAGCCATCCGTGTCTGCTTTAAAATGTTCAAGGTAATGTAAAATGCGTTTATTGCCATTTGTGCACATAATTGGGACTCAGAGTTGTTTCTCAGATCAAATAAAGCTCTCAAGCTGAAGAAATACGCGTCTTCACAAGCAGAATTTTACAGCTTTATATTTTGGAGATGTGCTTGTATAATGGTGCACAGCTAATGATTTTGCTCGATTTGCTCCTGCCTGCAACTTTGCCTAATGAGTGAGTTGAATTGAAGTGGATGGAGTAGATGGGCTAAAGGATTAATCATGTCATAAACGTGTTCTATCTCAATTCCTCAGCTGTATATACTTCTGGTTTGAAATGTTTAGACTTAAGGAATCTGCATCTTACGCTGGGAATTAGTTTGTAGCATTTCCTCTTCCTTGGGGATGTTTGTCATACGGCACCGGCTTAGGGCCAGTTGCAGAGGAAAGTGTAAGAGCTAGCAGAGGAAAAAAGGAGAGGGGGATTATTGGAGCAGCAGAAGTAGAAAGATTTTTCTTAAATGTGTGGGCAGAGCAGTCTGAACAGCCAAAGGGATCTTTGAGGAGGGTTGTATTCTGCGAAGAAAACATCCGTGTTTGGTAGTTCACATTAAACGTTATGTTGCATTAGAGATCATTCTTTTCAGTACAGATGAAAGTCTGTGGGTGAGATTCTTAAAGATATTGGTGGAAATCTGGAGCAGGAGGGCAAGAGGAGATAGCAAAGGGAGAAACAAACAAGATTGAAGTTGTATAGATTTGAGCAATCTCAGCATTGTGAATTTGCTGTTTTTTGTTTTTTTTTGTTAAGGCTGTTTGGTGGGGATGCATTGTTAATTAGAGTATTAAAAATTTTGAAATTAAGGCCTCCTCGATTTAAACACACACTGGAGTTGATAATACAGTTGCCACAACTTGAGAAGAGTTCTGTAGGAAGTGAAGGAGAGACAGGTTGTTTTAAATCAAGACTCAGTGTTTTACTTCTAGCTAATTAGTGCCTTTGTTAGTGGCTAATTAACTTAAATGTTTGACTTGTGAGATCCAAATCCATTCAAACAAAACTACAAACCAAAACAAACAAAAAGAACAACCTGCCAGTTCTGGCACTCATGAAACTACTTATTTATTGTATATGTAGCTGTGTAAAAATATTTTAGTTTCTTTATGCTCATCACAAAACATTCAATTTGTGAGTGTAGCGTTCATAAAATGAACTTTGTGCCTGTAATTTCAGCAGCTATTTTAAAAGAGTCCAGTGAGGGAAGACTTGCTGGTTCCTCTAGTGTTGCTGAAGAGTAATAACCGTTGGCACAGTTTGAATGCTGCTTCTGCACAGTTAAAACAAATTTGTGTTCGTAGAGATTAAAATATTAAACTCGAATGAGGGATTTTTTTAGGGGCAGTAGGTTGAGCAACTAGAATAATACAGTATTTTATTTTTCTTTGACTATTTTTGTTCTGTGACTGATACCTTTCCACATTTTGAAAAATTGATACTATGATGCTCACTTTGGGACTTGTAAGGGTGCTAAAAACATTGGAAATTCAGCAGACATAGGAAGTGGGGAAGTCATCTCCATGTAGTTGTTGTGCTTATTAAGACTGAAGCTCTATCCTGCCTTGAAGGGCATTCATTCTGTGCCTCGTGTCTTAAACTTGTTGTTCTCAGTACAAGTTAGTGGTAGAAAATGTATATTTAAACTTGTCAAGGGAAGTGGTAGTTTCCCCAGGAAAGAAAAAATGGAGCAGTGGTAATTAAATATTCTGTTTCTTAAAATGCAGCATGATTCCAAATACGGCAGCTTTGAAACTTAAATGAGCTCATTTCTTTATTTTTATAAGGCATCTTGGGCTGTTACTCACCAGTGACAGATTTGAAGAATCGAATAAATAAAGTTCAAATTTCAGATCAACGTGATGCTGTGCAAGGAGCGTGCTGCTGGGATCTCTGGGGTTAGCTTTACAGAGGTGCCTTTGTTCTCGGGTCTGCAGGGATCCCAAGGTCGTAGTGGCTTTAGGTAGAACTAAGAACTCCCTTATGCGAAGCTGTGCACAAGTAAGGAACTGCTGAAGTTTAGCAAGCAGAGGTTTAAGTCAATTGATAGCATCGTAGGAATTTTGTGATGCTTCCTGAAGTGAGTTTGTCGTCTAGAAGTGACACTAGACACTCCTTGTTTTGCAGTCTTTGTTTTGCAACTTCGTAATCCTCTGACCAAGAATAAGGTTAATTATGAAAAACTACTTCGGTATGGCTGTCTAAAGGGATTACGGGTAGTTGTGAATAGGGCCATGACATGCCTAACTCAATTTCGTTTCTCCTATGATAATTGCAACCATATCCCCTTTTAATTGCCAGTTTTGTCAATGAGTACTAGGCAGTTTTCTCTGTAGCAGTGTGTGTTCGTTGAACCAAGTGAATACAGCTTCTGAATTTCTCCAGTGGGAAGATGAGCACTGTCCATGGATGCTACTCTGGTTTGTACATAGCACACATCAAACAGGTTAGGTTTTGTTGGATGGGATGTAAAGCTAGCACTTGGATTTTGCAGTCATTCGGAGGTACTATTTAATTATTAGAGCTGACTGACAAGAAACAGATGCTTAAGATGCACCTTGGTGCCTGACAGTGTAGACTTCGCAGCTGATTGTTACTTCTGGGATGCCATGATTTGCAGAAAGTGAATAGTAAGCACAAGGAAGCGGTACTAAAACAAAAGGATGAAACTGATGCAAGAGCTGAGCAGCCACATAAGAGTTTAGTTGACGTGTCATTAAGTACTATAACTTCATAGTGTAAGGTAGGTATATTTTGTTCTAATGCAGGCTTCATGTTAGACAGAGTCTCTAAAACCAACCTAATTATTTTCTTACTGCTACAGAATCCAACTAATTTGAACCTATTTCTCAGAACTGTTTGCCATCTGGATTAATTTGTTCTTTGTGTTGTGTTTTGTAGGTTGAAATAAAAATGAAGAAGCCAGAAGCTGTAAGATGGGAGAAGCTAGAGGGACAGGGAGATTCTCCTAAGCTAAAGCAATTTACACCAGGTTTGTTATCTGAAGGAAGCGTTAAGTGCTTTATTTTTAGCAAAGTACTTGCAGATATTAATAATAATTGGTATGTTAAAAGCTGTTAATAAAATCAGTGTTGTATTTACAATAAAAAGACTTACTCTTTTTTAATACCAGAAAATGACAGAAATGGTCTGCAGGGCATTACTAAAATTCAGTTAGTAAGGCTAGGCATAACTTCTATTAATCTGATGAACTGTTGAGGATATATGCTTGTCATTAATTCCTTTAGGCTTTTATCTGTTCAGCTGTTTATTTCAATCACTGTTTTGCAATTCTTTGCGTTGTTGTGGGTATATTGTTACTTAAAGAATTAAGTATCATTAAGTATTTCACCTCTTGAAAAATAATGCTTTTGCAGTGTTTCAAGACAGATTAACAAGGCATCTTTGAAAAATGTGGACATCCTGATCTACTAATTTCAGATATTTTTGCAGTGTAACTCAAATTTTCCTATGGCTGTAGGCTCTTGGTGTTTTTCCTTCCTGTCAGCCAATATCTCCTGCCTCGTTTTGACTTCAATTATTTTTGTTGTTGTTGTCCAGAATTTCTTTGTTGGGTAGCTAAATTATGTAATTATTTACCTGAAAGTAAACTTTGCAGCTGCTCAATGTGGTCTCTAGCATTTCCCTGTTCCCTTTATATTTTTTTTTATTGCGATGCTTATATCTGCAAGGAGGAATCCATTTACATTTTCAGTTTCATATTCCATTATTTCAGATTCATTAAATACATACATGTCTGTTCTGGAAACTGCAGCTTTAAAAGTCATGAGGAAATGCTTAGCTAACTAACATCTCCATTTTCAGACACCCAGCACTTATATCCATCCTCCTCTCACTACACAAGGAACTGGGACAAACTGGTAGTTGAAATCAAAGAAGAGGAGAAGAACGAAAAGTTAGAAGGAGATGCTGCTTTAAATAAACTCTTTCAGCAAATCTATTCAGATGGTACAGATGAAGTGAAACGTGCCATGAACAAATCGTTCGTAAGTCTTTACTCTTTGTCTCTAAAGACGGGTGTCGCTTTGGCACAGTGACACATTATACTAAGCTTTGTGTAACTCAGGAGGCTTCTACCCACCAAAATCTTGGGCCTCAGATAAATGGCAGTTGTTCAGTGGGAGTTGTTGGTATAACAGGTCTCGTTGAAAGATTGTGCTTTGCTGGTTTCTTTGTTTCAGTTAGTGTTATCAAAGGGAATACGGTTTTTGCTTCCTATAAGGCTTGGAATTGTTGCCCAGGATGACAGGATCAAATTCCTCTTAACACTTTATGTATAGTTCCTTTGCAACAACATGACTGAGCCTCTAAAAGCTTCTTGTTATCAGCATCTCATAGTGTCCAGTATGGAAAACAAGTACTGCTAGGCTGAAGATCATGGAATGATGGCTTTTTCAAATTTTATTCAACATATGCACGAAATTCCTGTGTAAATTGCTTCTATGTGAAGTTTAAATTCGTCAGGTTTTCCAGAATTCATTAATCTGTTGTAAGAAATGTGACTTCTATATTACTAGCTGTATTTACTATAATTCTTCTAGGAAACTAAACAAGCTTTTTCTTATATTGCAGATGGAGTCTGGAGGCACAGTTCTGAGCACCAACTGGTCAGATGTTGGTAAAAGGAAGGTAGAAGTAAATCCTCCTGATGACATGGAATGGAAAAAATTCTAATCCTGTTTTTAATCTCTTACCATCTATGTGTTGCCATAAGTCATGTACTGACCACTGTGTATGGACATAGCGTTCTTGGATTCAAAGCACTGAATGCTCCCCTGGAAACAGGAATTGTCTTTACATTTTGCGTGCTTTAGAAATTCCTTCACCTGCAGATGTTAAAGATGTATTCAGGAGTGGAACCCTGTTTTCATCATCTTTGTCTAAATTTTGGAGATTGAATCAAACAGTCTAAATTTTCTACCACCTTTATCAGCTCTGCTCTTTGGGGATGGGGTAATCTCTAATGGGCTGTTCAGGTTCATTGCCTTACGCCTGCTATTTCTGTTCAATAACTTATTAGATCTTGACAACTTTGGGTAAAAACACTTTTCAACAACAGTGTTAAAATTCTTCGCTCTTTAACTCTGCTAAATAAAATTGTAAATATAACTTTTTCTATACAGAAGTTTCTTCATTTCATTTTTAGTACTATTGGGTTTTGATAGAGCGGAATTACTTGAAGCATACAGCTGAAGTAGTAAATACACTGCTTAAAAAAAGAGATGGCTTGTACAGGAGAAAAACTTGCATTTTGCAAAGAGTGAGATTGCCCCTATTGATGCAGATAGAAAAAAAAATAATCCACTTAGGGATTCCTCCCACCTTGGTGATAGGTTGAACTGCAGCTGTATGTGATGAAAGTCGGTCATGGCTGGAAATTTCTACAGGGGAACAAATCCTCTGTCTGCCTTCTGTATTCAAAAAAGACAGATCTATTGTAAATTGCCTGAAGTTGAAGATAGCATGCAGTTGCTTTAAATCCTGTTATTTCCAAATATTGGAAACTCCTCATATTTTAGAGAGGAGCATGTGCATTCTTCATTGTTTTTATCAGTGCAGCTTTTTCATCATGGACAAATTTTAAATAACGTTTCCAAAAAAAATGCTGAGAAACTTAAATAATTCCCATGCCTGTACCTCTTGGGTACAGATCTGCAAGGGCCCACAGTCACCAGACTTGGAGATACTCGGAAGCCATCTGGTCGTGGTCCTGGACAGCTGGCTCTAGGTGGCCCTGCCTGAGCACAGGGGGTTGGACAAGGTGACCTCCAGAGGTCCTGTCCAACCCTAGCCCTTCTGTCATTCTGTGAGGGGATACGGACTTGCAAGGTTGAGGTGTTCTATGTGCTGATGTCTCCTGGGAATTCAGGAGTGCCCGAACATTGCAAGATTCTAGAAAAAGCTGTGACTACTTGCAAATACTGGCAGCCACCTGAAAGCCACTTCATTCCTTCCTAATCATTGAAGCTGTTTTTAAATTCACTGCTCTTTTTCTTGCATTCCTAATTACATAGGCTTTTCTAGGTTGTTACTTTTTCTTGTTTCCTTATTTGGTATGTTCTTTTGCTGCTGTGAGAATTGGATAAGCCTGTTAAAATGTAAGGGATATTAGAACAGCTGTTTTAATAGGATGAGTTAAGTCTACAGCTGTTATAAATGTATGTAAAAGTTTATCCACAACTGACTTAGGTTGTAGGAGGAAGAAAGGATGTGTTCTGTTTTCCCTGAGAACTAGGCATTTTGATTTTTGCATTGATTCTGTGAAAGCGTAGTGGCTTTGTTTTATAGTACTGCTCTTGTGCCCTTGGGGATAGCACCAAGATTTTAAAATCTCACAAATCATCAAAGAGGGGTTGGTTTTCTATGTATACCATAGCTAAGAACTTCAGAGTGCTGTAACTGGTAGCTGTAGATTATGACTACAGCCTTGACGTAACTGCAGTTTCTTGATGCACTCAGATCATGCTTCTCCTGTAGTGCAAGCTGGACGGTGACTTTTTTCCAACTACTTTTAGCAAAGAATTGAATCATATTTTCCAAAGCTTGAATTTGATGACCTTTAGAACTGAACGTTATCCTTTGAATGTGAAGAAGGGAGATGGATTGAATTTGGGAAGGCTTTTGTGTGTGCCTTACCCCTGACTCACTAGGTAATATCTGTGTCTTGGAAGGGTTTTTCAAAGGGCATGTGTGTGGCATATTTCAGTGAAGAATTTTTAGCTTCAGTGGGGAGATGCTTGCCCCTCAGGGAATTCTGAGTAACTGGTTGCCCAATATCTAGAGCATTTGCTGTCTATACATGGTGCTAACATTCAAATTGACTTGGTTTGGAACAGGCTTGGACCCGGTTCTCCTAGATGAGTGCCTTGCTACTTTTTAGCTATGCTCTGGAAAGCCTCTCTTCCCTCCTTAATGTAGAAGGAAGACAAATGTCTGAGCTTTACTTTGTCATAAAATTGGGTTCTTGTCTTCTGGCCAGCCGTGCTTAATATATGTCATTCAGAGCACTTAACAGTGCTTAGTAAAGACTTGCTATGGGAAAAACTTAGATAAAAATCTCTTAAATAGAAAGGAAAATGTAATTTGAGGATGTTTTCTGCCAATCAAGTTGTTTTTACTTACTGTAGAGAACACAGCAGGGGGTTCCTCTGTCTACTTTCACTTGCAGGAAGTCCATGGGAATACTTTGTCAGATAAGCACACTATATTATTGTATTAAGTGGGTACTGTTTCACTGCTTTGGCATTCAATTCGCTTAGCTTAAGGCAAAAAGTAAAATGAAATGCATTGGTACTTATGTACTCTTGAGGCATATGTAATGCAAATATAATGCTTTAGCTTCAGGCTAAAACTTGTAGCAATCAAGTGCTAGACCTCCCTGTCCATCTCAATCCTGCGAGCCAAGTTTGCAGGTCTAAACATAATAACTGGTATGTTTCTGAACACAGATATTGTGCATGTGTGTGTTCCTCCTTTAAAACTCAGGTGAACCCGTAGTGGCAGCTTTTGTTGTGTTACGGGCAGTTGTTTTTTGGGGGAGGGCTGGGGGGGTGTATGTGTTAAAGGAATAGGTAGAAGTTTCTTGTACAGTTGGGGATGAGGAAGGTGCTTTGAGCTTTGTGGACAGTGACAAAGCACAGAAACGCACAGAAGGGTTCCAGAAGCTGTTGGTGAACGGAAGGATGGCGGGGAGCTTGGAGGTTGAGTAGAGATGCTGAAGGTACTGGGGACAAAGGGAATTTCCATTGGAACCGGACAGGATGAGGCAGCTGTTTCAGCACTGCAGCCAACTCACTGTCAGTGTTCATGTTTTTTTTTATTGATTTGTTTCAGGTGATGTTTTACTTGTTCAGACTTCTTTTTGAAATATTTCCCAAGCTTTTTGGTCAACTGTAGATATACTTTTTAGAAGACCTGGTGAGCTCACCTCAGAACTCTGACTGCAAATCAGAGTTCTGTCCTAAATACTATGGGAACAGGACAGCAAGAGGTAAGAGTAGCCTCACCACAGGTGGGATTACTCTGTGCTGCTGTTTCGGGGATCATCCAAAATGCCTGACTGTTGTAGCTTCAGGCTGCCTTTCTTGTCTTTGGTATATGTGCAGTGCTGGTAAACGATGGGGTGAGCCTCTCGGTGGTGGTGTCACTGGTTCAGTCCAACTTTTGCCTTGTGTGAGCAGAGGTTCGGTCCACCCTGACGTGCAAATCAACAATCCAGTCTTTGCCAACTGTAGTTTTATGCTTCTCTGCATCTTTTTTGAGCTGTATTGAACAAGTAAGCAAATGGCTGTGTAGTGCTTAGCTGCCTGCTGGGTTAAGCCCTAACACTCCTGCCTTCCCAATACTTCGTCTTTTTTTAACCCTATGGTTTTGTTGCCTGTTTTCCTTCTTTTCCACCAGTCTAAGTTTATTCCACTTGTTTCCTCTAATCTGCTTTGCCATCCTAATCCTCCTAGTACACATTCACATGGGTAATTAAATTTTGAAGATAGTAGGATTGCAGTGCTCTGACATTTACCCACCTTTGGTGACAAACATCCATCTTTCTTTCCTCCTCTAAACTTTGGCCAAAGAAAGGATTTGCACTGGTGTCTACTAGCGCAGGCTCAGATTCAGGGAACACTGTCCCCTTCCACCACCCCCAAATAAATACAGGCAGGTTAGAAATCTGGTAAGTGTTCTTACTTGTGCATGCTGTAACTCTGTCATGCAAGGAACTATTTTTGTGGTGTCAAGGGGAAACTCATCTTCTGCAACGGTAGTAAATGCTGCACAGTAGTCTGAGCATCCACTGTGGGGAACAGTGCTGCATCTTTTCATACTGTTGGATCATTGGTCTTAACTGCTATTGTTATGTTGCCTCAAAACATCTCCTTAAAAAATAGCTGTGCTTAAATAAGACTTTTTTTTTCAATCTTGCTGCAGCAAGACCATTAATTCTTTTCTTTCAATATGCTACATAGGTAAATATGTTTGCTTACTTGAAGCGTGAGTTGGGGAGAGGGCTTTGTTGTGTTTGGAAATGGGTAAGATACACAGTCTATGTAATATGTACTTGGTATTGTAGTTCTGGCAATTTTACCAGTCACAAGCTGTGTTACTGGTCTGTCTGCTTCTCCTGTGGCTACTGGAGCTTTCTTGGTGTTCTTGCATACAGAAGAGTTGAAGACGTATGTGCCAGTGTTTAAAGCATCCATGAGAAAGATGCTTTTCTTCCTTTTTACTTGCTTTGTGTCTGCCTAAGAAAATAACTGATAGGAGCCTTCTGTTTAGGAAGAATTATTTTTGTTAAGCCTGTATAGACGTGAAAATCACCTACAATATTGTGTTTTTTTTTTCCCCTGTCTGCAGAAAAAGACTTTTCAGAGTGGGGGCACAGGAAGAAACAAGTCATGATTTGCCTCAAGATGGCCTAACGTGCAAAATACAGTGACAGTCTAGTTCACATATGTATAAACATTTCCTTCTCTTTTTAAGTGTTTTCACCTTGCTTTTTCTCTCCAGACAGTTCTTGAACGTGTACTCGATGGTACTGCTACACTTTCTACATTCAAAAGAGCACAGAAAGCAATTGCTGTTTTTAATGTATCAGTTTAATTTGTGGTAAAAAAAAATCTAAGCATACTGAATGATGTACTTCTAAAAAAACACAATGATCAAGGTCATTTTCATTTTAAAAAGCAAAAAAACAAATTTAACAGGCCTTGAAATCCCACTCTAAGAAGTTTTTAAAATTTAAATATTTCAAAGCAAGTCTTTTCTTGAGATTAAGGTGAAGCTTATATGAAAAAAAGAAGTTACAATAGAACAAAATACTGAATTCTATTCTCATCTTTTCTCATTTAACACTTTGCTTTTTAGATACGCTGTTTAGCATTCTGCATGAGGTTGTCTTTATTTTCTTTAAGCCACGATTATGTCAAATTAATTCCTCTTTTCTGTGTCATGCAGTGTTAATACCATTACTAGGCTTGCAACATTTCGAGAGCTGTTTAGTCAAAAAATGAATGCTCCAGAAGGCAAATTTAAAGAAAACGGGACCGTTCTGTTTGTGAAGCCCATGTAGATGGCTCCGTAAACTCAGTGGTAGAGTTCAAGACGTGTAATAGAGATGAAAGCAGTATAATGCCTCTATTTCTGTTTTCAAAGACTGGGAATCCTAAGTCGTACTGTCTTCACGAGTGTTTCAGCTTAGTACCTTCCTTAAAGATTTAATATATAATAGGATCAATCCCAATAATTACAGGGTTTGCCTGAGCAATAAGGGTGAAGTTAGAAAGCTTTTTTTCTTTCTTGATTACTGGTAAGCAGTTTCTCTTGTGGGGAACAGGGTTAGCTTCAGCAGAGCTGGCATGAATGGCTGTTATCTAAGTGGAATAAAAGGGGTTGTAATCTTGTGTCAGAAGTGTCTAGTTCAAGGA
Source organism: Cygnus atratus (assembly GCF_013377495.2). Taxonomy (NCBI): domain Eukaryota; kingdom Metazoa; phylum Chordata; class Aves; order Anseriformes; family Anatidae; genus Cygnus; species Cygnus atratus. Next base: position 176,415,450 of record NC_066362.1, on the reverse strand, counting down.
TTTATAAATACAGGGCCTGTTGTAGGCTCTGAAGGGTCTTGAGACTCTTTGGCCTGCAACTGCGTGTAAATACTTGCGCTATAGTAGCTGGAGAGCAGATAGTTGTTAGACACCGCCGTGGTATCGTGGATACAAGATTCTTGCTGCCAGGGCGGCTTTGATGTCGGGATGTGCGAGGGGTTTTGATTCTGCGGCCACGCACATTCTGTTCCGCGGCCCCTTTTCCTGCCGTTTGTTTCCGATCTAACACAATGTGCGCTTTCCCGCGTCCCCTGGAGCAGCTTTGTGGGAAAGGTATGCTGTAATTGGTTTATAACCATTCATAATGACCTGGCAGCTCTGTATGAATAGCAACAGGGAGCAACTTAACTTGTGATTTATTTAACTAAGCTACATGGATGAAAGGTACTCCCGAGTGTACAAGTTTAGCCAGTTGCCTAATTGGACATAAATTTTCACATCTAGCTCAGAGGGTTTTGTTACGAAAGGCTGAATTTGGATTTATGAGCAAGCTTCTAGACTGCTAAACCAGTTTGTGAGCAAAGTTAGGTGTCCCAAAACAGACGATACTTAGTTTTTGAATTCAGTAAATGCTAGTATGCGCTTGCCATTGGCAAAGCTAATGGACTATTAATTTAAGATTTTATTTACACTGAATAACTGACCTCTCTTTTGGTACAATAACACACACTTTGATATAAAAGCCAGGATTGGTGATGCCCCTTTGGTCGTAGTCTTTTATCAGTTTATTGTTGTAATGTTTCTGCTTATTTTGACAAGGAACTGAAAGCTTTTTCTCACACAACACCCATGATGCGAGCGACCCACCAGCTGCAGGGCATGATGATTCGGCAGGCGGTACGACAGCCTTGGTAGTTGTAGGGCCACGGGTAGTAGCCCAGGAGAGGCTCGCAGATCCTCTGGCACTGCGTGTAACTCCGTCTGCATTCGATGCAGCACACGCCGAGGTGATCCAGCATGGGGTCAAAAGCCATCCCTTCACCTTCCAGTTGCTGAAATTTAAAATGGTAAATGTTATCCCTATTATTAAATGTTATAAAACTCTAAGGTATAAATATTAGTGAAGGGAAAGATTTGAAGATAGTCATATGGGTCTTTAAGGTAGATGACCATGTCTGAAGCTTATGATGCGTTTTTAATGTTTTTTTAATGCTTTTTTATGGTGTTCCAAGGAAACTCTCCAGTAAGCTCTAACCTGGCAGGTGTGGGTTTTGTTGTTTATTTTTTTTAAATTCATAATATTTCTCCCTTGTCTTTCATTCAGCTTTTTTTCCCCCTGTGCCACACTGGGTTGCCTTGTGGACAGCGAGATTTCTGCCTGTTCTGTACCTGACATTAAGCAGTTACATGGAGCACAGCGCGTATGAAATATTTAAAAGCAGGCTCTTGCTTCTGCTTTCTCTCTTCAAAGTTATTTTCCTCATTTCTGGAGGGGAGGGGGAAGACAAACTGAATATTCTGCTTTCTGAAGATAATTGGTTCTTTTTCAAGAACACTTTGAGAAAAGCGGCAAAGAATAAGTGCTGGCATCTAACTTTGAACAAAAACACTCGGGTCAGAAAACTGGCAGTGCACGTCAAAGGTGAGGCACAGAAGGGCCTCAGAAAAGTACAGAGCTCAGGCCGTCGGTGACCAGTTCCTTACCCTGATAGCAATTGAGGGTCCTTTTTTTCCCCCCTTGGGTAGGATTCATCTTCCTTGAGTTCAGATGCCTGCAGTGTGAACTTCTGCAGCTGAGCTCATCATCCTGACTCCCTTTGAGGTGGGTGAAGAGAGAGAGTTCTAGGCATGATTTACTCCACCCTGAAGGAAGGACCTACAATGTAATGAACGGTCCTTTTGAAGTAAATGAATCTGCCTCTAGAGAAAGCCTGGCTACAGGCAATACCTGCTGATGGAGGTGAATCCCACCCTACAGGTGTGGGGGACTGGAAGCTCTGCATCTGGCACAGGGTCCCTCTGGGGCTGCAGCAATTGCTTTGCCTCTGCTCCACAGGGAAAAGGTGACTCAGGCCTTTTGGACTTCACGTTGGTAGATGTGAGGAGAAGCTGAATTCCAGCGCCACTGCTACTTTACTGACCTCATGAGAGAGTCAATTTAGATCCGCTTTATTTGGAGTGATTAATTTGAGTTTAATTAAGGGATGTCAACTCTGCTGAACGCTGTCACAGTATAATGATCTCCCGCTGTTGCATAAATGTCAAGTCAAAGCTGGAACTTATTTCCAAGGCAGGAGGCATTTATCTTGTGACAGTGTTGTATTAAAGTGACTTACTCCTGCTGCACCAAATGGGGGGTGTAAATTGTCTGGCGCTGGTGCAGCAGACTGGAAGCTGCCTCCTGTACACTCGGTTCTCCTGCAGCGCTGCAGGGATGCGGGGGCAGCTCCTGGGGGCTGCTTCATCTCAAAGAGCAAGAAAATTCCCTGATAGGCATCTTCCACCCGCTGCTGCTGTCTCTGAACAGGTTATCCTCTGTGAACTGCTTGCCAGGGGGCCTGCACTTAGAAGTGGGCGTGTTTTACTAGGTAAAGGTTGGACTAGATGATCTTGGAGATCTTTTCCAACCCAAATGATTCAGTGATTCTACTCTACTAGCCTGTGCTTTCTGGAGGAGAACTGAACAGGCAGAGACAGTGCAGATTTTAAAACTGTGGTGTGAGTACTTACATTGTACGGGTTGTCTGGATTAAGCGTTTGGTCGCTCTCTTGTCCGACATCGGTTTCTTGTCCAACTGGCCTGGTTTCATTAGACTGCTGATTGAGCTCTCGAGTCAGCTGGGTGGTGGGTGGCTTGGTGTTGACCTCTTCAGTAGCAGCTTCCAAGTCTTCTGTATTAAAGGTTGGTTCTGACTGGCGTTTGTTTCTCTTCATTTCTCTCCTTTCCCGTTGCTTATCTGAAAAAAATAATCAGGAAAATAATCATATTTTGAATGAATATGTCCTTGTATTTACCCACAGATTATTTTTTTTAAAGAAAAGCAGGGGCAGTCAGAGTGAAGGCCAAACAGCTTAGTGGAAAACTGGATAAGCATCCCAATTCGGGAACTCCTCGCTTTCCTTGTACTTTCTAAGCAGCCAATATCAGTCCAGAGGGGTGTGAGATTGCCTCTTCTCCCCTTGAAGCTCAGCAGGAGTGAGGAGATGCTTTTTGACTCACTGTATGGTCACTGATGTTACCTCAGCAGCACTTGCCAGCGCTACCAAGAGCAGTCGTATGTGAGTCTCATTTTTGTGAAGTACTTTTGTGACAGACTTGTGCCCTGCTCCCAGGTTCAGCTGGTGGACCTGGTGGGAACAGCTTCTGGGCTGCCTTGACACTTCTCTTTTGCTGCCCAGTAGGGTGTGCAAGGTCATGAGAAAAACAAAACATTGGCAACTTGGATCCACTGGTGCTCTCAATTTTTATCTTTTTTTTTTTTTCTTCTCTCATGGAGGGTTTTAATCACTGGACTAAGAAGGTGTAAATCTTTCCAAGCCCTCTCCTCTCCTTCCAGGCCTGGAAGTTACCTGGAGGAGCTGCCATCTCCCTGGTAACTCCTGAACACCTTTGCTAGGCTTGGCTGCGTGTGACAGCAGTACTTTAGCCCTGGGACTGCCTCCAGGACCTCACAAACTTCATCTACCAGTCACCAAGCTAAAGCATATTGTCCTTGCACTCCAATGAAATCCTCCTTAGAAGCAGGTTGGGAAAGGAGACATGGTATGGTCCTCAATCAGGACCTCAGTGGTCCCCAATCCAGCTCTTGGCCAGGTATGGTGTTCCTGCTGCCTGGTGTCAGCTGCCTGAAAATTGTAGGGAGCTGGTTAGAGCTGTTGTCTTATCCTTCTGTAGTAGGAATCTGACCTCTGTGGGAGTGATTTGTCTTGGAAATCCCCAAATGGACTACATAAATAGAGTAAAGGCAGGTATTGAAGACCAAATGTCTAGGTAAGTGTGGTTGATCTCCACACAGTCTTGGCACCAATGAAGGGTGTAGGAAGATGGGTAGGAGCTGATGAAAGGATACTGCTGTCCTGTATGGGTAAATCCTGGGGCAAACCTCATTGGGAAAGGCATTTAAGCGAAGGGAAGTATAACATACTTTTGAAAAAGTGAGAATTTTTACCTTTGGGATATGTAGGTCGAAGCCAGAAAATTGGAAGATCCCCACACAGCTCTAAAATCTTGGGGCTAAGGAAGCCGTTATGCTTGATAGGTTCATCTGCAGCCACCCAGATAAGGGAGTTTTCATCAAATCTAACGGGCATGATTTCATCTTCCTGCGGATAGAAGAGCACAAAGCCTTTGCTAGTTGAGTGAACAGTCATAGGCCTACCTGCTGTTAATTCCTGAGCATCAAACTGCGTAACCGTCAGCTGCAACTTGTACCACACATCCTTTTATTTTGTATGAACTGATTGTACTGAGACAAATCAGGAGCAACGGCTGCCACCACTGAAACGAGTGGCAGAGCTGCTGTTGGGTTTTGCTGGGGCTGAGATTTCACCTCTCTTAGACTTTTTCCCTGTTTACTAGAGATCTCTCAGTCCAAAGTGCCAGATTTTCAAGTGGTAAAAACTGAAGCTCTACCACTTTCAATAGGCCAGCTGAAAATGAAACCCTGATCTTCCGTCGCGTCCTGGTCTCATTCGGCATCCTCCTGAGATATAACTGTTTACAAGAGAAGAAAAAAACCCAACACCTTGTTCAGAAGTGTTGGAGTGGATTGTAGTTGGAGAATGGTTCCAGCTTCCAGTTTTAAGTCGGTACGATCGGCCCGATTAAAGGTCTTGTTCAGTAAAAGTAAAATTCAATTGACCAAAAGCTTGAAGTGCAAGTTAAAGGAGCCTGCCTTTTTGAAGTGTACCCTGCAGGTTTTTGGTTTCTATCTTCAAAGTAATGTAGGAAAATGCCAGTGATTGATTCTTTAAAGTTGTTAGTTCAAAGTATTATTTTACATAAAATGTGTAAGTATTTTACAGCAACAGTGAAATATTAAAACCAACTAGTGAATCATGGAAACCAGTATGATTTCAAAGTTAAAATTCCAAATTGCTTCCATAAAAGTCATCAAAACTTGTTACATAACTGACTAGATCAATTTATTCTGTCAAGTTGTTGTTCCTTTAATGTGTTTATTGATTTCTTTGTAGGTCTCGAGTCATTTAAGTTCACTATCCAATCTGTGTAGTGAGAACTGCTCTTTATTTATTTCCTTCCAGTTTCGTTTTTATTAGCATCAGAAATAACTGAATCTAGCTTTCTGAAATAAAAATATCCTTTGTTCCTGTTTGCCTGCTTACAAGCCAGGATGACTTCAGAGTTTGGGTATTGATGCAAATTTATTTTAATTGACCGTTTTTATAGGTAACGCTGGTTATATGTATTGTTAGAAAACAGCATGAGTACTCACAAGTACATGTTTATCAGAGGGAGAACTGACTCTAAGTAGAAAAATAAATACTGCTTTGCTATTCCAGTCATACATCTAGCCAGGAAGGTCAAGCAGCAGAGAGTGGTTAATATTCCAACAATGCCACCTCTTGGTTTGTCCGCTACCGTGAGTTGTATGCAGTGAGATGTGGTGCATCTTCACAGGAAATGCCCAGAAAACAAGGCAGGAAGGAAGTTTGTTGTAGCCAGGTGGAAGACTAGAAGTAACTTTGCTCTGCGTTAAGGTGATCTCTTCAGGACTGCAACCTTATTCTTTAATGAAAAACTGAAATGTGGGGTTTAGTGCTAATTAAGTCAAGAGCCCTAGTCTTCCTTTAAGGTAAGGTGGAAAGGATCTGGGTCTCCAACCACCTGGAATCGGGGTGGGATCTTTTTGCCATCGTAGGGAAAATCCCACCAAAATCAGGGAGGGTTTGATATGGTCTCCTGATGCTTTGCTGATTTGTGTTTAGAGGGAATTTTTTCTTCATTTTTAAGTAAATGTTCAGCAATCACAGCATGTAGGTGCATCAGGAAGGGCAAGAGGAAGATGCCAACAAAGAAAGTGTTTCCATGTCTTCTCCCCAGTTGTGTAAGGGGATGCTGGTGTGGGAGCTGGGGCTGTGCAGCAAGTTCACTTGCAGCAGGCTGCAAAAGTCCCTGAGACACGGCGGTGAGGTTATCTCAGCCATGGCCTCGCAGTGATGACAACAATTCCTAATCCTGTCCTGCGTTTCCCATGCAAGGAGAACGATAGCCCAGGTGAGCAGGGTTGCCCTGTACCAAGTATTTCAGCCTGGAAGCGTGCTGGGCTGATGTAGCTGGCAGATTTAATTCAAAGGGCCCCGAGTGCTCTTTATAAAGCTGGATTAGCTGGGACTGCCTTTGGTTTAAAAAAATACATATGAAAAAAAAAATAATGTGCCTGGATATCCATATAGGATATTTTAACTTCAGTCGCTGCTGTGAAGTCAGGATTTATCAATCTATATTAAAATTGCTGTCATGGCAAAGCCCGCTCTGCGCTGCTGGCAGCGCTCTTTATTTTAAAATAGCTTCTGCTCCTCGTATCGTGGGAGCACGCCGAAGGCATGCTCAGGACCGGCTGCGCCAGCTTGAAGCCGTGTTTTCTATCCTGGGCCCATATTCTCGCCCCACAGAGCTAGGGACTGGTGTGTAATGGGGGACACAGGGCAGTGGGGCTCGTGCCTGCAAGGGACGGGGTGTGTGAGCCACCTGCAGCACGACCCAGAGCTAAATCCTCTCCCTTTGCCTGGGGAACGCGTCCCAAGGGAGGCTCTGACCTCCTCCATCCCCACGTAGCCGTGTCTTGTTGCTCTTTGTCAAGTGAAAGCTATTGAACCCTGCGCTGTAAGCTTGTGGACAAGCATTGATTAGCTTTCTGCTTTTGCCTTAATGGTGCCTCTCTTCCAGCGGGTTGTCAGCTGTTTTACTAGGAGCGGAGCAAACATGGAGGAGTGGGCTGTGGGTCTCGTGTCTCCCGTGTGCTCCTGCCAGGGTCTGAGCCACGAGCCACTCGGCTGTACCTGAATAACTGGAGTGGGAAACTCAGGTTTTGTGCACCTAAAGCAAGAGGCTTCATATGAGTGAGATGGTGAGAGGTTTGGGCTGGTGTCTGGGTGAGAGTTACAGCTCTTGTGATATCTGATGTCAATTCCATGAAATGTAGTTGACGTGATGTCCTAAAGCGAAGTCAGATGTAGGCTAAGAAGGTAAATTATTAATAATTTTTTACCGTTACTACTTCTGAAATGAATTTTTGCAATAATGTTTTCCCCGTATTGATTATTTCCAAAGACTTGTCTGCTGGAGTTGCTGCTTGTGCTGATAGTGGGTAAGTGTTGGTAATTAATCTGTTGGGATCTGTCCCTAACCCTCTTGTACTGACTAAAGCCACTGCTTCCTCTGTGCTTTCCCATCACAGCCTTGTGCACGGCCTGATGTCGGGCAGATCCTTGTAGCACTGATGTCTCCTTGCATCCTTTGCGAACAGGACTAGGGCTGGCCCCGCTCCCCTCCTGCCATGCCCCTGACCGCGGGGTGATAAACGCCCCTCTGACACCGCTCTGGCTGTCCTTACCTTTCAAGGACCCCTAAAGATCAGCCACAGACCCCTCAACTGTCCAAAGATGACTTGTTCAGTGGTGTTCATACCATCTTTATTTGCGTTTAACATCCCTCTAAGTCCCTCTCTACACAAAGCTTTGCCTTTGAAAACAAAAGGGTTAGCCCTTACCAGGTCAGAGGAGAGGCTCGCCTTGGTCATAGCATCCACCTCAGGGACGTGAGCTTTCGGCTGGGCTTTGATGTAACACTTCTCTCCTTCAGCGAAGCGGATGCCGGTTATGCCCTACAAAAACAGGACGCACGTGGTTGGGCACAGCCCTCCGCCTCCCGGCCGCCCCGAATAGAGCACTCGAGCTGGGCTAAAATTGCCACCGATTTATTTTTATTTTTTTTTTTTAGCCGGAAAGTTGAATCTTAATTAAAAAACAGATGAGATGCTGTTCTCATAATTTTAGCGTTGTAGTTTTGGTGAAACAGGGTCTGGGAGTTTTCGCTCCGTTTCTGACAAACGGAGGAGTTTTATGTAAGTGCCTCCGTGCCAGCTCCGGGCAACCTGGAGCAGCTTTGCCAAGGAATTAGTTAACGCGATTTGAACTGTGCCTTAGCACCCAACGTGGGCAGCCTTGAAGTCGTGCTAGCTGGCTGCCCCCAGCACCTTGACACGGATCCGTGGAAATACGTGGGCAGCTGGGTCCGATGTGTGCGCTTGGAACGGCTGTGACAGCGAGGGGAAGCTTGTGGTGGGGCCTTGGGAGCAGGAATCTGTTTGTGGGGCTTCCTTCGGCTGGGCTACAGGGGTGAAATGCAGTTCCCTAAACATGGGTGTTGAGTTTTGAGCGAGAGGAGGGCATCCCAGCACCTCCAGAGGCTGCAGGTCTCCTGCAAGTCCTGGGTCGCATCTGCCAGTACCAGGAGCACTGCATTTGTGCAGGTGAACCCTGTCTGTCCTTGCAGTGTTTCTGCCGTAGGTTTTGGGGTACCTGTAAAAGAGCTCTCTCTCCTGCACGTGGACAGCCATCAAAATAAAATGACCAATGCCGGAGCAGCAAGAGAGGGGATGGCTGTGCAGGGCTAGATGCACAAAGGAAGGAGACTTCGCGGTGCACTGAGCACGCTAGGAGCATCTCGGTGTTGCCAAATCCAAGTCTTTGCTGACCATGCAGCCAATGGAGCTGTGCCAGTCCATCCCAAGCTGCTAATGGAAGCACTTGGCCTTTGGCAGTGCCTGCCTTTGCTTTCTTTCTCCTTCGTGTGCATTCTTGGCCCCAACCCCAACTGGCAGCATCCCTTTGCTCTTGCTGAGCCCATCCCTGCAGTTACAGGCAGGCACCACCCCTGGCAGGTGGCTCTGGTGGTGTTGGGGCTGATTTGGGTTGTGCTGGGTGTTATCTTAACCGGCAGCACGTGTGGAGGTGATGTGAATTTGGCATCGATCCAGTGGCACGGTGCTTTTGTGCAGATGTGAGCAGCAAAGGGAAATCGTAAGAGCTCGTCACAAGTGCTCTTACTCAGCTGCTAATTAATGTTGCTATGGCGATGTTTGTGAGGGCTTCATCGAGGCTGAACCACAGCTGTCGGGTACGTCTGGGTCCTGGGTCTCCTGGCATGGATTTGCTTGTGCTTTTGGAGGAACCAAGGAGCCAAATTTCTCCTTTCTAGGCTCAGCAGGTGGGGACTGGCTGCTCCAGAAGCCCTGAGCAAGTCCTGCTGGTGCCCTTTGTTTGGGGTGCTGCTTTGGCTTAGGACTTTGAAGTGGAGAGTTTTGCACCTGAGGTCGTTAATCGCAGGACCTGAGCCCTGAAAATGTGTTTCTGCAGCACTGTGTGGGCAGACCTTCCATGCAATGAGGGGATGGAATGGGCCTTTAAAGCTCATCTAGTTGCTTGGGCAGGGGCACCTTCTCCTACATCTGCCTGACCTTTGGTTCCTTGGGTGCGGTACAGCTCAAAGAGCTGTTTAGCTTTGGGATTTGGCATCCACTAGCCCAGGCTGGGTGCTGAGCTGCTGGGGCTACCCAAAAGCGTTTGCTGCTGGACCACCTGTCTAAGCACAGTGCGTTTGGCACATGGATGCATCAGCTGTGCTATAAATGCCTCTGTTCTGGGGCTGAACCCAGGCCAAGCAGTGGAGAAGAGCTCCCATCCTTGAGCATCTTGTGGTGGTCTGTCCTCGGTGTCTGCTTGCCTTACGGGGTTGACCCTTAAATGGTGATGTTTTGGGTGGGTGGTGGTGCTTTTCCAGTTCAACTCCCTGTGTCACAGCCTGCCAGAGGGTTTTTCTAGCACAATCCCGAGGGCACATGTTGCAACCCTATTTCAGTGGTTTGGAAATGCGAAGTGTTGCACGGAGCCAAACCTGTTGCAGCCTAATCCATACGGGGATGGACCCTGGCAGGAGCTATCTCCAAAAGGCATTTGGACTTTGTTTTGGAAGAAACTCTTTGGCTTTCTGTGAAAGCAAGCCAGGAGGGCATGGATATTTGTGTGGGCAGCTGGGGGACAGGGACCTCAGATCAACCAGAGCAGAGAAATTGGGACAGGGCAGTGCAGAGGCCAGTGCTGGAGCATGTTATGTGGAAGACCAGAGTGGAGGTACTTACAATCTGAAAATCATGGACTTCAACAGCCTCCTCACTCCCGCTTCCTGTTTTGAATGTCTCCAAGTTGTTTCCAGCATCTATTTCCATTGATCCATCTTGTACTTTTCCATTAATGCTCATGGTATAGTGAACATTGTACACCTGGGATTGATAACAGAGCAGTAACACTTCAATAATTGTGCATTGCCTTCTTCCTAAATCAGGTGATGGTCAGTCTGGCCATCATATCCCTATTCAGGGGATCACAGCACAGCTGAGGCTGTCAGGGAGCTCTGGAGGAGGCCCCCAGCCCCAAGCCCTGCTCCAGCAGGGCCCCCCAGCGCAGGGTGCCCAGGACCCCGTCCAGGTGCCTTGTGCCGCTCTCCCAGGAGGAGACCCCACAGCCTCTCTGGGCAGCCTGGGCCAGTGCTCAGCCGCCCGCCCAGCACACAAGCGCTGCCTGGTGCTCAGAGGGAGCCTCCTGCCTGCCCCTTGGTGCCCACTGCCCCTGGCCTGGCGCTGGGCACCCCTGACAAGAGCCTGGTTCAGCCTTCAGCTCTGAACTTTTAGCTCTGTAGGCATTTGATAATCCTCCAGCAACGAGGACCACATTAATACACTGCACTTCACCATCAGCGCAGTCCCCCCGTGGAGTAGGTCGCCCAGAGAAGTTATGCAGTCCCCATCTCTTGAGGCTTTCAAGGCTAGAACAGATAAAGCGCTGAGCACCATGCTGGGCTACAGCCCCCCTGGGGGACTTGGACCTCCTCCTACTGCCTGGTTTCCTTCAAAACCAATGTGGGGTGAGTCCGCATCCAGGCTGACTCCAACTTAAAAGCCTTCTAGTTTATAGTTGAGGAATCGTTTCGTATATTGGCATGATTCCCAATGTGAGTGAATGTCCTACTCTGCAGGAGACCAACCCCTATTTATTCCTTAGGATGTCCTGCTGGGGTGCAGCAAGACAGGTTTCCCTTGAATACAAACACGCTTCTCAGCTTGTAATGGACGTGAGCTTTGTTTAAATTGGGTATAGAGGTATATAGGTTTGTCAGCATATTTGCTGTTACCCTGTTATTCAGTGAGGAAAGCAACAGCCTGGCTTATATTTTCTGGATGATCGCAATCGGTGGGGAGGGGATTTTGTCCCTCTTGTGCAGCCTTGCTAAAAGTGCTATGCAAGCGGTTTGCTTTTGTTCTTAAAAAAAAAAAAAAAAAAAAAAAGCCTCACAGCATTTTAATGAAAAATTTACACTGACAGCTAGAGACAAATTTCTTCTTCTCTCACCTTCTCTCAGGAAAATCTGAGGTGCTAAAGATTTATGGTTCCTCAGTCAGATACATTCAGTCCCGTATTCTCTGCTGTCCTGGACTCCTACTGAACGTGGTACCATAAACCCAGACCTTTGTACATGGTGTTCCCTCCTGGGGGCTGAGCCAGAGCTGAGGGCTTTTGTTACCACTGTCAGTTATGGGAGAATGTGAAGATTTAAAATAAGTCTACCTTATTTACCTAATTAAAATTACCTATTTTTTTAGCATTGCTTCCTAAATGCTTGTAAGTCCCATGTAGTTTTTTGAGCTTGAAGGCAGCTTGGAGAAAGGGCTCCAGGCTTTCCCAGTGTCTTCACCTGGAGATTGACTCCGAACCTTAATGACAACCGTGCATGTGACAGACTTTGCAAACCAGAATTCGGATGGTTGGAGCAATAAATAAAGGCAAACTTTATCCCCAAATCCATATATGCATTGCACCCCATTCCTGGCTCTGTACCTGCTCACATCCCTCTCTCCTTTCAAAAACCCAGAGCAGCAGATAGCACTTGCAGCTGTTCCAGAAGGTCAGCAATGTCTTTTTTTTTTTGTCTAAAACCTTGCACTTTCTCCGTGATTATTGGAATTATTCCTACGTGTATGCATGTATTTCACAGGGGACTTCTGCTCTGTCTGCTGGGGCTTGCACAAGGCTCTCCTTGATGGGAACTGGCGCGGGGCTGGCAGCAGCACAGAACTGCTTCCAAAGCAAATCCTGCACCTATGGAGCAAGTTAAATTCAAATGTGCACAAGCATCTTTAATGTGTTCTAAACCAAAATCTTAGGTAAATAGAAAGTAAAATTAATATATAAATACAGTCCAATGCTTGTAATGTCTCTGAAGGTTGATCCTTACACTGATCAGCAGCTTCTCAGTTTTGTCCTTTGCATACAGGCTCTTTCATGTACCCCAGAAAATGTAAATAAGAGAATGTATCATGACTTTAAAAATTGTTCCACAGCTGTTAACCACACATGCCTGTGTGTATGCACAGCCATACCAGCCACCAATGAGAGGACTGATCATGCCAATTAATGGGTTAAATATAGCATTACATGTCTGAGGGTCCAGGTAGGATCCCGCCCAAGAATGCAGCTGATGTGAAGAAGGAATGCACGCCTTTCAATGCTTTTTTTGTCCTGAGAGCTGGGGTTTGCCTGGGATGTGAATCCCTGGGGAGGAGTTGGGTTTGAGTTTGCTGGGAATTTGTGAGCAGAAATCAATGTAGTGCCTGTGCTCTTGGAGATATGCTTCATGTTCAGTAACAAATGTGCTTCAGGAGGCTCCATCCAAACAGCCAGTAAAGATAATGACTATGGTGTGTGTATGTGTTTTTTAAGGCATGGAAAAAAATAAAGATCTGCTTACAGACCTCTTTACCGACTTCGCAAGGAAAGTTTCTACCCCATGCCTCTACTTATATGCAAACAGTGCACAGGAAGGGGGCTTGCTGTACCGGTGTGTTTCCGTGCTCACCTGCCGCTCGGTGGCTTTCCAGAAGTAGAATGCGCCGATGGCCCCGGCCAGGAGCAGGAGGGCCCCAGCAATGAGCACCGCAGCCCCTGCCTTCAGCAGCCGCCCTGGCCCTGGAGGGGGCACTGCTGCCGTGTACGCCTGTGGGGAGTGAAGTGCTGGGAGTGGGGCAGGGACCCCAGCCCAGCGAGGGTCCCCCAGCTTTGGGTGTTGGTTTGGACCCTTGTCCCATCCTGACCCGACCCGTCTGTTCTGCTGCATCCCAGTCCTGACCCACCCGACCCATCTGGTTCTGATCCAGTGCATCCCATCCTGACCTGTCCTGTCCCGATCCGACCCGTTTGCTCCTGATGCGGTAAGTCCCGTCCACACCCATCACTTTCAATCCCAGTCCCATCCCGTGCCACCCCACACCACTGCTTCCCATCCTGATCTGACTGGACCCATCCCGACCTGCTTGTTCTGCTGCATGCTGGTCATAATCCACCCGACCCATTTGGTCCTGATCCCGTGTATCTCATTCTGACCCATCCCGTGTCACCCCACCCCATTGTGTCCCATCCCAATCCAATCCCTCCCACCCCCCCCCTTCTGCCGTATCCTGGTCCTGACCCACCTGAACCGTTTCGTCCTGATCCAGTGCATCCCATCCTGACCCATCCTGTCCTGATCTGACCCGTTTGCTCCTGATGTGACGAGTCCCGACCCAACACGTCGCATTCAATCCCGATCCCACCCCACCCCATCCCGTCGCATCCCGTCCCAATACAACCGGAGCCATCCTGACCCTTCCATCCCGTCCCGACCCTCCCATTCTGCCACAGCCCGGTCCTGACCCACCCAACTCCTCCGATCCTGATCCAGTGCCTCCCATCCCGACCCGTCCTCTCCCGACCCAACGCATCCCACCCCATCCCACCCCGTCGCGACCCACCCGTCCCGTCCCGTCCCGTCCCGCACTCACGGGCGGCAGGCACTGCTCCACGTCCTCGGGCCCCGCTCGGGCGATGGGCACCTTCTCCGACCCCTCTGCCATGGCTGAAGCTGCCCTGGGCTCCCCTGCTCCTGGCCCCGGCGGGGCAGCACCGCCCCGGCCCGGCCCCACGCACCGCCCCTGGAGCCCCCTGGGGCCGGGCCCCCCCCTTCCCAACCCCAATCACCCCCCCTCGAGGGGCTGGGCCGGAGCTGGAGGGGATCTGGGGCCCCTGGGCCAGCTTTGGAGAGCGGGGAGTGAAGGGGGGGCGCTGGGGGCACGCACACGCCGAACACCGCGGGCTGACATTACAAGATGTTAAAAAAAAAAAAAAAATGTCTTGTAAAATAAAACTTTCACTGCTTTTACGAGCTGGCTGCAGGAATTTGCGACACGCGTCCCGGCTGGGATGCCGAGCTGCCCAGCCCGGCAAAATTTCATCTTCTCCTACAAGGTCACGGACACCATGCAAATTGACCTCTGTGGGGGACGTGTCCCCAGGGTGTCTTCTGACTCCTCATCACTCGCACAGCTCAGTGTGTTTGCTTTGTAAGCATATGGGTGCCTGCTCACCCTCGAGCAGTGGGGTTAAACACATCTGCTGTAAAATTATTTTTTTTTCCCCAAACTATACAACTTTCTTTGCATTTCTCTGTCCCACTCTTCCCCGCATTACTTATCTGACAAGCCCTTCAGTTACTGAACGTGTGTCCCACTTCTTAAACCCATGGACCGCTATGGCAGTGAGCCTGTCCCATGCCTGCTTGTCCCACCGAGTGCCACATCTCCTGCAGAGGCAGGTTCAACCGCTACCTTGAAAAGTGAAAAAAAAAAAAAAAAAAAGCAAAAATTAAAAAATTGGAGGCTTGTGCCCTTTGAGCCTCACGCCTTGCTGCCACGGGGCTGGGGAACAAATCCCGGAGAAGCCCATCCGCATTTTCTGTCCTGAAACCCAGCTTCATCCTTCCCCTTGATTTCTGCCATTAACAATCAGATCTTAGCCAAAAATTAACAGGCAGGGCTGCCGCTGAAAATAAACATAATCACGGCTCATTAAATCAAAAGCAGAGCATACTGTGCAACTTCCTAAAGTAGGGCACTTTCTAGCCTGCACTTGAATGACACACTGTTGTAGGTTGGGGCTAATAATAAGATTATGATCCTCTTCATTAGCAAGTATTTTGTTGCACCAAAATCTTGTGAATGGATATGTCTGTCTTGGCAAAATGTGCGAATCCCAGCCTTTGATCTCAAACCCCCGTTTAGCACTGCTGCTTTAAAAAGACAGATTTATTTTAAGGCCCCCCGTGCTCATCTCCCGTGCGAAAACGTGCCGGGGAGGTTTCTTACACACTTTGCCACCTCCCGTTAACCCCTCTGTTCGTGCCTTACCCTATACGTGATCATATATCTGTTTTCTTGGGGGTGTGGGGAGCACATCCCTTGCCACCGTGATTGATGAGGTGGCCGCGGGGAAAAGAGGGCTTTGGGCAGATGCAAATCCCTGCAAACAGCCTCGCATTCAGTGGCTCCGGGCACTCGCTGCGGAGCGCAAAAAGGCGAGCGCAACAGCCAGTGTTTGCAGGGCTTAGGACAAAAACGTGACTTGCCTTTCACCGGCTGAATTCTTCATTTGCAATAAAGGTGACGACGATACTGGTGTCTGAGCGCTGTCTCCTCTCTAAATAACGTGTGTGTGCTCAGCTGGATTAAGCCAACTTCTGAGGCTGGAAATCATAATAACAGTCTTTTACAGGACAGCCTTTCTGGTCGTCTGATACCATTATCCTCTGGGCTGAAAAGCATTCCAGAGTACTTGGAGCACTACAATGAATGTGAGGTTGCTTAGCTGATAGCACGGGCTTGTCTCAAGGAAGCACATTTTCTCATTATTTTTTCACAGCTCTGAAAAAGTTTAGAAGGGGAAATGGAAATATTAAAAATGAGAACTATTTGGTGAAGCTGTGCACCCTGCCTTGCTGTAAGCCTCTTCTGGTTCCTTATGTGTTTTATCTCCATTTTCTAAGTGTCCCAAATAGTTATTTGAACTTCACGAAGGCCTGAACTGAAATTCATGAGAGCTACTGAGACTGGGCACTGTCCCATGCTTTCACACCAGCACAGCTGCAACCTGGTGGTGATTCAGGTCTTGATGTCTCTTCTAAATAACCAGAGTCCTCTGGGGGAAAGTAAAAAGCAGTCCTATAGAAAGAGAAAAGAAATGTTGGCTTTGATATTTAACCCATGACAGCCTTAGGTTTTGGAGAAAATCTAAGGATTCTTGCCTGCAGTTAGGCCAAAGGATAAACTAATACTTATGTGTGCTAGCCTGGACATTGTGGTGTTCCTCAGGGGTTTGCTTTTCCCCTTCTCCCCCTTGCCCATGCACAGGGTGTGCCAACACACTGCTCCCTTCCTTGACCAGTGAGCTGCTGGCAACACATGAAATTTCAAACACCAAACCCACTGTTTTTTTCTGTGAAATGCTCCCTGGAAAGCCCAGTGAGGTCCTTTGCTCTGGTACTTCAGGAGAAGCTGGGCATCCCCCTTTGCTGTTCTTGGGGTACCTCCCCAGCAGCCACACCAAGTACCACACTGAGCAGCCGAGCTGGCCCCGCTTGAAAGGATGGCCTGAGATGCACTGGGGAGGGACCACTCTCAGCCCGAATCCTTCCTCTTCTCTCCTGCGGGAGGGTGAGGACATACGGCCCCTCACGGTTTGCTCTTCCTCACCCCAGGACATGGAAGGCAGATTTGTTTTTCCCCAGGGCTGAGTCTCATCCACCCATATGTCTTCATCTTATTCTTCCTAATTTAGCTTGTGGCTGTGCCTTCTGTTTTCCTTGAATTAAAGAAATAAAATAAAATAACTAGCTGTCATTACATGCTTTCATTCCTACATTTCACGATGTGGTCTCTTTTGTAGCTATCCTGTGTAAATTGCTCATAGACTACTTTCTTTCTTAACCTCAAACCATGGCTTGGTGCTTTGGAGGTAGTTAGTATCTTAAACAACTTAGTAGCATCAATCTCTTTCTTTCCCAGAGGCTTCTTTCCACTTTTATGGGAAATCTGATAGGTTCCTTTCCATTTCGTAGCAAAAACTTGTGACTTTTTCTTATCCAAGTGCACCCACAAATTAACTGTATTTCTATTTTTCGATCTATGCACCATTCCTCTAATAATTTCATGACCTGACTTGAGAGAACATTTCCAGTGAGATTGTCCCAGAGGCATCTCCAGAACCAGGATGTTTTTCACAAATATGGTCTCCTGAGACACGTATTTTACTCACCCTTCTGAAAACACTTTAAACGCCATTGTTTTTTTTGTCCTTCATTACCTTTGTGAGACATTTGTGTGGGTTGATTTCAGTGAGTTCAGTCCCTATTCACCTACTCCCTGTTCCTTCATTTATCTGTTACATCAGGCTTTTCTGATCCTGTCTATAATACTTCTTCACCTGCATTCGGATACTTATTTAAAAAGAGTTTATTTTGGGAGAAACGCATCAGATTTAAGAAACTAAACTCAGGAGTGAAAAAGAACAAACAGCTTCCTTTCTCTTGAGATGGTTTGTCCTCAGGAATGACCATGGAGACCATGACATGTTTGTTTCACAGCACCACAGCATGGCTGAGGCTGTCAGGGAGCTCTGGAGGCCCCCGGCCCCAAGCCCCGCTCCAGCAGGGCCCCCCAGCGCAGGGTGCCCAGGACCCCGTCCAGGCGCCTTGTGCCGCTCTCCCAGGAGGAGGCCCCACAGCCTCTCTGGGCAGCCTGGGCCAGTGCTCAGCCGCCCGCCCAGCACACAAGTGCTGCCTGGTGCTCAGAGGGAGCCTCCTGCCTGCCCCTTGGTGCCCACTGCCCCTGGCCTGGCGCTGCGCACCCCTGAAAAGAGCCTGGCTGCGGCCTCTTTGCCCCCTGCCTGCGGGGATTCACAGCCCTGGGTGAGATCCCCCTGAGCCTCCCCTTCTCCAGGCTGAGCAGTCCCAGCTCTCCCGGCCTCTGCTCACAGGAGAGGTGCTCCAGGCCCTTCCTCACCTGGGTGCCCCTTCTCAGGACTCGCTCCAGCATGTCCAGGTCTCTCCTGTGCTGGGGGCCCAGAACTTGACCCAGCACTCCAGGTGCGGTACTGAGCAGAGGGGAAGGATCGCCTCTCTTGGCCTGCTGGCCATGCTTTACCTGTTGTATCCCAGAATACCATCAGCCTCCATAGCAGCAAGGCCACATTACTGGCTCACATTGAGCCTGGTGTCCGACAGAATCCCCAGGTCCTTTGCTGCAGAGCTGCTTCCCAGCTGGGTGCCCCCAGCATGTCCTGGTGCATTTCTCATTGTTGAACTTCATGGCGTTTTGGGCAGCCCACTTCTGTGGCCTGCTGAGATCCCCCCTGGATGGCAGTACCACCTGCTGGTGACTCCGCCACTCCTCCCAGTTTTGTGTTGCCCACAGCCTGGCAGAAGACACACTCTGTCCCAACATCCAGATCATTAATGGAGATGTGGAACGGGACTGGGCCCAGTACTGATCACTGGGATATTCCACTAGCTACTGGCCTCCAACTAGACTTTGTGCCACTGACAAATAGGGTGAATTTAGGTGGTCCACAGCCTCTCTGCTCCCCACTGAAGACTGTGAGAGCTGCATTCTCTCTGAGAACCTTTCAAAACTGCACCCTTTGCACGTGAAGCTGGGCAGCAAAAAAATCACTTACTCAAAAGTAGAGGTAACTTTGGCAAATTTGGCCTTTGTCTAGCCAGCTGCCGTGCATGTCAGAGCAGGGCTTTGCCCCCATGCCACCTGGGAAGGTGTACGTCCTCGGGGATGCTGCTTCTGCTCCCTGTTCAGTAGCCCTGGGCCCAGCTCTGCACTTGATCACACTGTGCAACCATGCCAGAGAGAGTTTGTCTTCCAAAATGCTTCAAACCCACTCTGAAGCAAGAGGCATAGGGAGGTGAAAATTCCTGGCCAGGAGGGAAACTCACCTGCTTCATCAGCAACAGATTTCTTGTCAGCCACATAGCCAAGGAGAGTCGTATAGAAAAGGTCTGAGGGGAGACAATGAGGCACCTTTGGAGGTACTTGCAAGGAACTCTGTGCTTAGTTGGGACACCATGGAGGAGCTGGGTAAGGTCTTGCTGGAAAATTTAGCAGAATGGTTGTTGTTGCCACCATACCACCACGAACAGCAGCAGCAGCAGCAGGAGCAATAATAATGATTTTGGCCCATTTAGGGCATAATCTCCTTTCCTGAAGATGTGAATGTATTTGATAAGTCAGGAGCAGCACGTCCTGGATGGCTAAGGGGAGAAAATGTTTGAGGAACAGCATGTCAAAAGCTGGGGACCTTATTCCCTGCAACTCCCTGTACTGCCCTATTTCCCAGGGATTTTTTTCCTTGGCTCCATGGATAGTGAACAATTTTCCCTAATTGTTAAAAGGGGAACTGTCAAATAATTTAAGCTCCACGCTTTATAGCCTGCCTATATGGGGCTGTGGCACTGCCTGGGGCAGAGCTGAGGAGTGTGAAACCAGACTAATTGGAGAGGGGGTGGAGGTGGCCTCCATGTCCTTGCCAGCAAGGTTTTCTTGCTGGCGTATGTTGCTCTTGCTGCCCTAAGGAACTTACCTGTCCTTGCATGGTGTTAGAGAGACAGCAATGGCTTATTTCTGGGAAATCTGGGGGCTGTTTGGTAGAAAAAAAAATATTTAATTTGCAGAGAGGTCTTGTTTAGGTAAATTTTCTGCAGTATTATGCTACTGGAGGTGGACAGGACCACCTCACTACTCCTCTGTCTTGCCCTCCCTGAGGAACAAATGGCTCCACACATGGCCTTGGTGTCCAAGAGGAGATGCTCAAACTGATTTCCTTGGAAATGGAAAGCCAGATTTGTCCCCAGTCATGACTAGATGTGTCTCCCTGCTTCTGCAGTAAGCTGGCTGCAGCCACCCCAGAGCTTCATTGCCATAAGCGAAGTCTGCCCTTTCTGCCTGGGAGCAGCCGGTGGCTCTGTGGGGATGGTGTGTGCCTTGCAAGCTTGGCTCGATGAAAAGAGCTTTGTTCCCCGCTGCCTGTACTTGTTTGCTCTGAAGAAACCTGGCCCCCAGCTGTGGTAATGCTGGTTTTAGAGACGGAGGTTGCTGGTATAGCTGTCACTCCATGGTCAAGATGCAACTGGGTGGTCCCTTGTGCAATGAATTAGTTAATGTGCGAAGAGATTGGAGGAAGGTGTAAAGTGCTGAGCATTTCTCTCGACTTCTTAGGATAATGCGTTTTAAAGATCATCTTGGGTTTGCCTGCGATGTGATTTGTTTAATTATTTAAAGCCTGTTAGCATATTTTCCTCGGGGGATGGAATATCCTTGGCGAAAAGATCCTTACAACAGAACAGAGATCTCTGTTGTACTCTGAAGGTCTGGGCCCACACCCAGTCACCCGCAGTGACCCCAGCATGTTGTATGGTGGAAAAGCTGTACAAATACCCACCTCCCTGACCCCAGAAGGTGCCTCACGACAACCTCTCCTCCAGAGCTACAAGATGCCAGTCACTAAGGGACACTTTGTAGGGCATCTGGGGTTATGAGCAGTAGGTTGTTGGTATGGAGAAGGCTTTATAAGACACTTGTCAACCTCAGGCCTTTCTCAACCCATGGTTGGCTGGGTATATCTACATGGTACAGGGCAGGATATTGTTGAGATACCTGGAGAGGGACTGCTGGGACTGTTGTTGATGCCCAGGGAAGAGCTTTCTGGTTCAGGAGTCTTATCTCTACATGGCTGTCTGGTGGAAGAGTTGATGATGAGTTGCTGAGAAGGTATGGAAGCAAACGGCTCTGCCATGGCAGGAGCATGGTTGCATCCCATGTGCTCCTCTGGCTCTGCTTGAAAACAGTCTCTTGTTCTGTCTTACTAAGCTTGCTGTGGTCAACAGCATGTGCAAGGCTGACCTCTCTTCATGTAAATACAAGTGGATGATGCCTCTCCTCTTCCTCTGTGCCTCTCCTCTTCCTCACTACCGCCCCCATGAAGCACCAGCTTAGCAGCTCTGGCTCATCTGTGCTGTTTCTGAGTCCCATTTTAAGGGGAAAAAGGTTTTGGTTGTTCTAAATTATGAGAGCAGCCACAGCATCTCATGGGAGCAGACAAATGTGTGTGTGTTGGGCACGACTTCTCTTCATTATCCCCTCATCTGTGCGGTTGTCTGCAGCACATTTTTTTAACCATAGAGTAAATCTCAGTGGTGTTGCTTAGATTTGCTCTGACATTGTAATGGGAGGACCCCAGAGACCGGCACTATTGACAGTGGCAGGGCCTGACATCCCAGTGACATTTGAGCTGGGTTGCCACAGATTCAAATTGTTATTTTTTTTTTTTTTTTTTTTTAGTTCGTGTTTACTGACAAAATCTGGACTCGAGGCTCAACTGCAGCCAGTCTCCACAAGCCCACCCTTCGGCCACTTTTACAGCCGAGTTGGCTGAGGTGCAGAGAGGTCAAGAGCCCCGAGTGAAACACGCTGGCCGTGCGGCTCATTAAGAGCTGATCTCCAGACCTGTTTGCCCAGCCCTTTGCTCTGATCACCAGGCATGGCTGTACCTCGTGGGGTTGACGCTGATGAAAGAAGAGTCAACAGCTTCATTTTGCAGGTTTATTAGCAAAACCAAGCAAAAGCCACTGCACTGGACTCTGTTGTTGAATCTGCAATCTGGGCGTTCTTCCATCCAGAGCTTCCCAGCAATTTAACTGGAAGGCTGAACAATAAAATATGTTAGGTCTGAAGTGGCTAAGCGGAGGCAAGGCGGGAGGTAAGCTGCCTAATTGGAGAATTTTCAGCAGGAATCTCACCCCAGGGATCTGTCCCTTGGGATTAGCGGTCTGCCGATGTCTGGGTTGCGTGGCACTGCTGCCTTGCCCTGGGTCCCACCAGAGCTGATGGCAGGGAGCCAGAGAACAACAACAACAGCAACAAAAAATTCTAAAACTTGCGCAAAAGGGAAGATGAAGATTTTCTGCTGTCCATGTGGAGGCCTTTGGGAGAAAGAAGTTGGCAGCTCCTACCCAGAGAGGTACACTGGTGACTTCTGACTTGCAGAACCACAGAAGGAAAAGTGGGGACAGGGAAATGCAGTCTTCTCCTGCCACCAAGGCATTGTCTCCAAGAGACATTCCTGGATATCTTGTTCTAGCCAGTTTCAAAGGCCTGGCAGCACCGAACCCTTGGCTACCTTACCAAGGACAGCCCAGCATAGATTCATTTTTCCTAAAAGAGGTATATAAAAGAGACAGCAGCTAGAGGCAAGAGGAATTGCCATTCGGAGAGACCTGTTTCTTTCACTCTAGAAGGTACTGGTCACTGGTTCAGATGTAGACCTGTAACCTTGGGTGTTCACCAGATGGGTGAGCTGCATCCCACCTCCAGCTCGTTACCTGTCTCCCTGGTAGTCACCTCCTTGCTCCTGTCCCCCTGCCTCACCTTCCCTCTGTGGCCCCACTGGAGCCATTTGCTGATGCAGACGAAGAGCTGAAAATGAAGAAGTAAAAAAAAAAAAAAAGCCTTCAAACATGCTGGTGCCAAGGGACTGAATTAGACTGGCACCATGCAGGCTGGAGGGACGCCATCCCAGGACAGCTGCTCCCCAGCAATGTGCAGAGCCTGATACAGGTTCAGAGGCTGCCTTAAACCCAACTAAAGTACTCAGCCTGTTTTGAAATCCACCCACAGACTTACTTTTTACAAACTCGGGAAGAAAATGGCAAATTAATCCTTTTTTTAAAAGGATGAGTCGGTTTCTTGTCACTCTCTGCACAGCTCAGGATATGATAGTTCCTTCTGCATAAATACAGATTGTTTCTTTTCACAACTTCCCTTTCATCAAACTGCTAGGAAGGCCCGGAGGTTGTTAAAATTGTGAAAGAAACTTGCTTCCCAATTAAGGTCAATCTCTTTTATCAGAGTCTTTGCATATAAACCTCACTTTCAGAGGGATTTCTATAAACTCCATCACCGTCTCTGACAAACTGGGAGATGCCCAAATCTCAGAAGAAGCCAGAGAAGTGGCTGACTTCTCCCTCGGCTCGCAGCACAAAGCAGGGATCTGATCTGTCATGATGACTGAGAACATGTCACAACAATCTGTTTGCATTCTTCAGGAAATAAAAACATCTTTCTCTCCTGGAGCTGTAAGCTAATTTGGAGATTTTGCAAGCTGACATGCAACCTGATTAAAATGACCTCAGGCCAACAATTCTTCTCAGGCAGCTCGACAATTAAAGTCTAGACCTATCTGTAGCCCAATTTTTTCTTCAAATCCCTTTTAGGGAGGAAAAAGTTCTGTGTTTTTATTTTTAAATCTACATATTTGGAATTTTTCCTTTACACTTCGCTTCTACTGTAGCAGGATGTGCTAAGGGGATCTATATTTTTTCACATTTTGAGCAGATGAAACTCATACACAGAAGCCCCGGTTTCTTGCCTGCTGGAAAAATATACTGAATATCCAACGGAGGAAATAATACATGAATAAACTTGAGGACTCCAAGAAATACCCGAGGCAATTTGTGGCCTACTTAAAGATGCTCTTCGAGTTTCCTGGGCAAGAATGTTGCGCCCTCAATTTTCCAGACTCAGTGGATATTTTAGTAATGGCCATTGTACGATTTAAATCACTTTCCTTTTTGCATTTCACAATTAGTTAAAGAGTGGTATCACTTTATTAATCTGCTGAGCTTTTTTATTTATTTATTTATTTTTTGTGAAAGCAGTGATTTGTAAAGCAGCAAGCAGTGAAAAATAAATGGGCGTCTTCTGGCAGAATATTTGTCACCCCTTGTGCAACCCCTGAATTTAATTCGGTGGTTTGGGGAGACTTGGCAACTGGTCCATGAATATTTTATTGCCCATTACTTTCAAAATCACTGCTGCGATCCTTCATCCTAGGTAAGTCCAGAGGAGATTTCTCTTCTCCATTGCTGATTTGGCTCTGCTTGGATTATCAGCTGGTTTCCTGGCCAGTCAACTTTCAGCTGGTCAACTGGCCAAGCTGATTGACAAGCTGTGTTTTGGGAATGCTCTTCGCAGCCTAATTAGACTCCCTGAAGGGCTTTATTTTTATTAATTCAAATCATATACTTTTTAATTATGTACTAAATTGGAGTGGCTTACAGACTAACTCTTCAGCATCACCAAAATATCCCATACAGCTGCCATCAGCTCCAGGCCATGGGGGCAGTGTGGGAGCTTCTCTGGGCACTGGTGGCTTTATGCTGGGGACCCAGGTCCTTGTGTGCCTGTCCCCAAAGGTGGGAATCGCCCCTGGGTGCAGTTCAGAGCCTGGGTGAGGATGGTTTTCCCCACCCTGACCCTTCTGCCCAGCTCCAGGAGGGGGTGTGGGAGGTATCTCCTAGGGGTACAGACCCCAGGGAATGTCAGATGGAGGTTGGCAGAGGTGGTGGCAGGACAACTGATGGGGCCTTTCTTTGGGGTCAGGAAGATGTCCTGATGCTGCCATCCTCCTTTCCTGCTCTCCCTGTTCCCCTGGGGGGGGGCGGTCCTGGTGCTGGTGGGACCAGTCTGACCTTCAGCTGTCCCAGCCTCTTCCCCTGCTTGAGGACCTCATGTCCCTGTCCCGGTGGGGCCATGTGGCTGCCTTGCAGCATCCACAGGCTCCTTCCCCAAAGTGCCCCCATGCTGCAGCGTGTCCTGTGTGGGTATCCCAGTGCAAACTGTGTCCTGTGGCAGGAAGGAAACCACTGGAACATCTCCACCGCTTCCACCACCTCTGGGCTGGGAGGGCTGGGAGCACCGTGGCTCTCCTGAGCTTGCCAGCTGCTTCAGCTGGGGACCTTTTCGGGGACCAACGCAGCTTTCAGTGAGTTTATGCCAAAGGGGAAAGAACAACCGCCCTGCCCCGAGGAAGCTGGCCACACAGAAGCCAAGCCAGAAACTTTTAAAAAAGAAGCAGCTGGACCCTGCTGTGGTG
The DNA here is from genome assembly GCF_013377495.2 of Cygnus atratus. Lineage (NCBI taxonomy): Eukaryota > Metazoa > Chordata > Aves > Anseriformes > Anatidae > Cygnus > Cygnus atratus. Next base: position 176,390,607 of record NC_066362.1, on the reverse strand, counting down.
GGTGTGAAGCCTCACATCCCGTACCCGGGATGGAAACCCCGTAAAAATCAGGAGCCGCGTTAACCAGAGAGCTTCTAAATCTTGCAAGAAATCACAGCTTAGCAGAGGACGCTGGATTCGTGGCGTCCACCTCTTACCGCTGTGTTTGGGTTAAAATCGGGGGGGATTTTAGAGCCCCGTGCCCCCGGCAGGGCAGGGCAGGGATTGCCGTCCCTCCATCCCCACCTAGCGGCCGCAGCCGGGGGCAGGGACCCGGGCGGAGGGGGGGGCCGGGGGGCAGAGCGGCTCCGGCGCTCCTCCCCATCAGCATCCACATCTATCCCCCCTCCCCGGGCGATTTTGGGGGACTGGTTTAGAAGAAAGCAACCCCCGACTTGGAGGAGCCCTTCAGAAAGAAGCCCCTCCGTGTACACTCAATAATAATGTATATATATATTCTTTGTTTTTGGGGGTGTGTACGGAGGTGATGGAGCTTTTGGGGACCAGGCATGCTTCGGATCAGTCGATGTGCTTTGATTAATTTGTGTATGAGCTCCTAATGACAAGGAGGCCTGCCAGGGCGCAGCTTCGCCGCAGAGCTGGCACCAGCTGCAGGCTCCGGCACAGCTACCGACGGAGGCAGCTTCCTTCGCTATCTCATTTATCATCGCTGCTTCCAGTCCGATTTTGTTCACGCCTTATGTTTTTGATTGTCTTGGATTAAACATTACCAGAGGAAATAATACTAATAGCCTTTCACTGTGAAAAAAATCAACTTCTAAGGCGTTTGTTATGGAAAGGATTATAATAAATTAAATGCTTAAACTAGCACTGTGCAAGCATTTTTGTCTTGGATCAAAATGTTTGCACTGGCTGTTTAAACATTTAATTTATTATAATGAGAAATATCATTGTAAAAATAAGCATGTTAATTAAACTTGAGTTTTGCAAATGTGAGTCATCCCATGTGGACACAGTATAATGAATATAGACAGGTAGAGTCTGCGTGCCCTTTTTTTTCTCATTAAGAAAATGAACATTTACATCTTTAAACCCTGCAGCTATTAGTTATTTTTAATGAACTGTGTTGCCATTTCAAAGTTAAGCTCTTATATGATGCAATCAGATATCGCTAGGTCAGGGAAGAACTTTGCTAATTAAGTTGCAGAGAAGTTCTTTGCCACAGATAATTGATTAAAGTTGTTACATGGATAATCAGTTTAGGTAGTTAAATAAATAAAAATAAATAACTGCTAATAAAACCCAGGTCATGGGAGGGTGGTAAAAAAAAAGCAGAGCCCTGGCCACCCTGGGTCCAACACATCCAAGAATTCGGAAGCTGTGAACTGAACCTCTTTGTGACCACCTGATGGCAAAGCGAGGGACCACAGGGACCCTTATAAAGGCAGTTTGGACAGTGGTGGTTTGCTGCCAGCATGGGTGAGCGAGGATGGAGGCAGGATCCTCTTTTCCTTTCAAGTGAAGTGTTTGAAAGTGTGTTTTTTGGCCTTCTTCTGCCAGTGGTGCATCCTGCTGGTCTCGTCCTGGATTCACCGTCTATGCCAGGCTGTGTGCTGATGCTTAGACAAAAAGCGTTTGGATTTAGTCCCAGCTCTCTCACAGATGCGTTGTGTTGCCTTGAACATGTTCCTTTCCCTCCAGGGCCTCCATAAAGTGCTCTGAGATACGAACCTGCAAATGGTAGGGATAGTGCAACTCTGTTTTAATTAGCATCCCGCCCTGCTGTGCGTTCAGGGGTATCTCGGATCTCTTGTTATCGTGCCTTACTCGAACAGGCAAAGGTCACAGCGGGCCACCAGCCCTGGCTGAATGCCATTTCTGTAGTGGTCTAGCCCCCAAGGGAAGGAGGAGAAACATCTGTGGTAGAGCAGTGAAACTGAGCTCTGGGGAGGGAGGAGACCTCAGTGAGTTATTGCCCAGGAGCTGCAGCAAAGAGCTGGGGTGGGATGTCCTGCCCAGGGGCTGCTGGGGCAGAGGGACACAACAAATGAACCGTTCTCCCACATGCAGTGATTCAGGCAGTAACAAGTTTGTAGGGAAACGCAATTTTAAGATCTTGATCTGTGGAGGTGCCTCATTGTGCTGTTCTCTAGTTGTCCAGTCTCTCTGCTTGTAGTGTCCGCTGTACGGCTTTTGGAAGGTCGAGAGTCTTGAATTTCTTCCAAATCCAGTGGACATGTTTTGAATGAACAGAAAGGATGAAGTAAGCTGAGGAGCCTTTGTTATGTTTTGTGCACAGATAGAATTGGTTATTTCACTGGGGAGAGTCCTTCAAAAACAACAGCCTCCAGACAGCTTAGTTCCATATCACATGGGCCCCTCTCTCCTGTCCCACCAAACTCTTTTCCTTTCACAGTGAGTGGGAGGGAGAAGAGTTGTCCACATGAAGGGAGGAAGCTGTTGTCCTTTCTTCACTCTGTCAAAGTTTTACAGGGTTGTCCATCATCACAACCTCTGCCAACCTCCCACAGAGTTCCCCTCTTTCTGCAGAAGCAAATTCACGCTAGCCCTGAAGCATTTTGCTTCAGCCATGGGGAGCATTTCTACACAGAGAAGGAGGTTCTGCCCCTGGGGCCCTCCACACCCTTGGGATGGAGCACACGGCTGGGGTTATAGCAGCTGCCCACAGAGCTTATGGTCCCAGGATCAGGACGGTGGAGGCGGGCAGGGGCAGCTTGGCAGAGACCTACAGGGCCAAATGTCATTTCTAGCACTCATCTTAAGGCCATCCACCCCAAGACCCTGGCAAGCTGAAAAGGTTTTGGTGCCCAGCCATTTGTGGTGGGCAGAAAGGCTGTTCCTGCTATGTGCCTGTTATAGATCTGGAAGAAAACCAGGACATGGCTTTGCTATGGTGAGAACTGCGGCCTCTGAAACCACCTGTGAGCTCATGCCTTGACTGAAATGCCAAAATCCCATGGCACTCAAGTAACCCAGAGGACAAATGTGAATGGAAAATCTTATTGCTGAGGACCAATATGATGGTTTAAGAAGCACATGTAAGCTGTAAGCCAGCTGTTTCATGGCTGAAGGTAGCTGGAGAGATAATGTAGAGATCTGAAGAAGTCACCCAGAAGGGGAGTCCACCTCTGGCCTCCAGCACATTCACCCTGGTTATGCGGCATGGGTGAAGGCAACGAAGGAAAACCAGGCTTGGAATAGAGATCTGTTTTCAAATCTGCATGATGGAGTTGCCAAAAAAAACATCCACATCTTTTATATGTGTTTGACTATGGCACCATACGTGGTTACTTCCCTACCTTGCAAGGAGGCCGACAGGTCCTCCTTGCTCCAAAAGTACCAGCAGGACAGAGCAGCAGCTGACTCATGAGTGGCTTTTGCCTGTTGCAGGCTAAAAAGCTGCTTTTCTCAATTCAGTGGCCATCTGCCCCCTTTCTATTTCAGCTCCCAGGACTGTCACCTTCCCCACAGCATGGAGCAAACCACTGAAACCAGTCCCCTCCCAGTCGCTGCATCCCTACCTCCCCAAGACATTGTCTCCATCTCTCTGCTTTGCTTGTGAGCTCTTTGGAAGTGCTCTTTCTTGCTACGAATATCAGATGGGCAGCATGCCCCAGGAGCCCTGAGAGCAGTGGGGATCCCACTGCCACAGGCGCCACAGGCACCACAGACAGGGCAGGGAGTGCCAAACCGGCCTCTTGCACCTATCAGCAAGGATGGGTGCATGGAAGGATCCTTAAGGAGGGGGAAACCCACCTCCAGGGAGCTTCTCCAAAGCTTCCTCTTAAATAAGGAACACCTATATTTGGTATATATGGAGGGAAGTATCACTTTCCTCTCTCCAGTTACCAGTCCACATTCTTCAACCTAGATTTGGGCTTAGGTAACATTTGGGGAGTGAGCTGGCTGTATCACTAGTGCTACTATGCATTTAACACATCCAAAAGCATTAGGTTCCTCCTTGGCCAACCTTGAAATTGCCTGGAAACCTCCAGAGGTTTTACATTACATATAGGCTGATCTAATTGTTGGCTGCTGCCCAAAAGCACAGTCCTGCCTTCTTCCACAGGGGTCCTCCCACAGTTCGCCCCCTCCCTGACTGCATCTGACATTTGCCTGACCATTGGGTGAGCTAAATGCGCACAAGTCAACCCAGTTTTGGTGCTTTTGTATGGTGCTTCTGAGCCCTCGGGCAGGAGAATTGCCTGGGTGCTGGTGGCAAACGAGTCATGGAAACATGAATATGTCTTATCTGAGATGATGGGATTAAATCTTCCGTCCTGGAGGTCACAGGCATATCCTCTCACAAGCACGAGTGCTGCCACCCCATTTTACTGTTGGTCCTGCAGCTGGAGATTGTGCTGCAGAAACCAGAATTAGGCACCTCGTGGGTGGTGTTTGAATCCATCGCACACCGGTAAAGACACAACATCCTCTTGAAAGCATTCAGGAGTCATAGGAGAGAAAGCAGGTCAGAGGGAACTTGACTTTTTTTTTTTTTTTTTTTTTTTAAATACTACAGGAGGCATCTCAGATCTTGTTTCCTTGGTGTGTTTACATGTTTTAGCATTGCTTGTCTTTAGCTAGAATAAGAAACCATGCAGGAGATCTCTCCTGCTGTACCAGATCAAGGCTGATACGGTCAGTCTTCAGTCAAGTTCCCTTGACAACCCTCTCTTAGTGCCAAAAGCAGGCAGTGCTGCCCCTGCTGTGCCTTGCCTGAGGTCTCCAGGGTATTGTACCTGCATCGTCATAGCTGTGTAGATACTACTGAAAACACTTCTGTGTTTGTGCTGTTTTAGTCCTCTCCCTTGTTGCTAAAGAAATTGGACATTGGCCTCTAGTTGTGAGTCTGCTGGTCTCGTGTAGCCAGGCTTGATGCTACCAGTAGGTATCTCCACTCTCTGGAGATCTCTACACCTCTGGTAGGTGGCTACCGGAGACTTCTGTGGGAGCGGGCTTGGGTTCAGTGATAGGGCCGATGCCACACCATGCTTGGTGAATAAATGGAGTTTAATTGACAGGCCTGCATAAACTTCTGAAGTATGAGAGCAAAAATATCAGTTATGTTAATTAACAAATAAAAGGAAAAAAACCTACAACATACACGGTGAAATAGCATCAACAAATCAAACACTTGATTCAAGGACCCTGCCTGGGAGCTAAGCCTTGGATCCCCATCTCCACTCATCTGCACTTTGGATGATTTATGCTGTTACTTGGGGGAGCCTGGGGATTTCTCTTACCTAATTTAGGCATCTGAATGTTAAAGGAGCTTGGGCAGGCAAAGTGAAGAACAGGAGCTTCAGTGGTTCACCTAAGTTGTCCCCATTGCTCCTCTCCAAGACATGACATGAAGCTCTTGGGAAGAGGTCCATGAATTCCCACTAACTAGAGAGTCACCACAAAGGGGGTGGCTCAGACTGAAATGCTGAACTTCAACCTTGGCAGATGAACCCCACATTTTACTGGCCGCACCCAGGACCCCAGACCAGACAAACCCATACTCTGATGAGACTAGATGCCAAAAGGCTGCTTTGAGAGCAGGAATAGGTGTTTTTTTTGCCCCACTCTGTGACTACCTCACTTTCAGGTGGCCCAAATTCCTTGTCAGACAAAGAGGAATATTACAGCATGCTGTAGAAGTGCAGAGGCTGTGCTGCAGACACAGAGCGTGAGCTGGGCACCTCAACGCAACCACTCTACAGCGGCAGTTACCTCCAAGCCAGGAGAGCCTAGGGACTTGCTTTGAAGGTGTTGCGGTATGTATCCCAGGCATTCCAACTGGATCATGAAGAACTAGCTTATCAGACTGCCCTCCTTTTTTGGCAGAGAGCCTTTTCCTCTCTGCTTTCAGAGTTATGACTAATTACTCCTCATGCGGGCTTGCTGCTCTGAATCACTGATGATTAGCTGGCAGAGAGGCTCCGAGCCTTCCTTCTCAGCACCAACCCTTCAGCCCGACTTCAGCTCTAAATTTAACCAAGACGACCCTCTTAGTTAATTAGATGCATCCTGGTTTTTACTACCACATTTCGATAAATCACCAGTCTCGTCCATTCTCCTGATCGTAAAAACTCTATCACAGGCATTGCTTCCCAGTCTCGTCTTGCAGCAGCTTGATATCAATCCCCTTCAGATACGTGCACGACAACAGAGCCTCTGATGCTCTCTGCCCACCACAACTCTTCATGCAGAGTCTTTTATGAAGTCCCTGCTAAAACTCAGAGAGCGTGCATGAAAACTTGGTCAGGCTCTGCCACCCTTGCCATGCTTGAGAAAGCTGAAGTCAGGGGAGAAAGGAAATTTCTCTCTGTTAAGTGACACGCAGGCAGGATATTGTTTTCTGCTTACAAAGTCTAATAAGGCCTTGTTTATGTCTAAGAAGGCTTTATATTTTCTTTGTGAGTCATCTTCTATATATATATGCACCATGCTAATTGGGCATCTAATTGAAAAATTAATGATAAAAAACAAAGCTTTGTCACGTACAATTTTCTAGATTATTGACATATATAAAATGTGAAGTTATATACTCAAAGTGAGGAGCAATTCTTCCTTTCAGAAATCTCTATGTTAATATTAAAACTCTAAAATAAGTATTATCACTGGTATAAGCAGTTTTGAACACATGCTTCAGTTTGCTTCGTTAAATGCTATTCCACTCATGATTTCTGCAGAAGGATTTGATGTCTGCTCTTTGCTTGAAAGTTTTGAGGAGAGGGAATTTCTAAACTAGGTATTATTATTATTATTATTTTTGTTCAGACCTTTGTCATTACTGGAAAGAGGCAAAATATATATCAGAGAATCTCAACGTAATCAACATCTATTTTTTCTATTGTATGCACAAATATAAAACTTTTTCTCTTGGTATATAGACAGGTGTATGTAACTCAAACATAAGTTACTCTGTTTTGGTACAGCCGCTTTAACCATGTGTAAACCTATAAGCACAGTATCTGTGCAGCTTTACCCAAAGCAGTCTTAGCCATATGAAAAAGCAAGGCGCTCAAGTGGTTGCTGATGCAAAGAGGTTTTTCGCATCATGAACGCTTCAGCTGACTGACGTAGTTTCATTCAAGTTACACTGATTACCACCAGCAGAGGATCAGGCTGGAAGAGCTCAGCCCAGGCAGCAAAAAGCAAAGGCCAGCTCTAGCATGTAGCTTTCCTTTCTCTGCACCCCATCTTTACAAACTCTAGAACTACATCTCCAGTGAGGTGGTGCTGGAGATGAGGAACAGGTGAGACCAGAGGAAGCATCCTTCACACTCCTCCCCCCCCACATTTTTCTGCATAAAACAGTTTTGTTGAGCTGCAAAGACATATAAGGTTTGAAGCACAAAAATCCATGGACAGATCCCTCCAACTCATCACAAAACCTTTATTAGTGTTTATCAGTGACACAGATTACAGGAACCAAAGTCAATTAAATAACATTTAAACTGACCACAGACTCAGGAAATACAAGTCACATTTGGCAAGTCAAACTTCTCAGTACACTGGGTTGCTTAGGTTATTATACTGTGAAAGAGGAATTTCCCTTACAAGATTCTACATATTCAGGATATTATTAATTATTGTGTCTTTCAGACAGTTCCTTTGGCAAGAATTCCCATTTTTAAGCTTTTATTATATAAAAATATAACCAATTTTTCATTATGTACAAACATTACATTACACACTGTACAGGTTAAAAACACTACAAAAATGGCAGGCCATGGGCAAACCAAAATTGAAAAGAAAATAATGTAGAAAACATCAAAAGAAAGAAAAATTAAATACTGCACATTTCATAAAAATTACATTAACTACAAACAATTTTTTTTTTTGTTTGTTTGCAAATACCAAACAGTACCGACGTGATTGGAAATCTTTCCCAACAACTTCATGTTTTAAGGCACATCTTGCATATTTACATGTACAACACTGGATCTGGTCAATAACTTAAAGGCTCCCAGGAGCAACCGAGTTGTGTGCGTGTGGGGACGTGTATGGGGCTGGGGGACGGGTAGGGCTACACTTTCTCAGTTGTGTCAGTCTGGGGACCCAGGTATCTAGTCGAGGGGGCTGGGTAGAGGGGCACCCCGATCTCCTGGAGGTCAGGGAGCCGTGCAGGACGCGGTGGGGAGAGCAGCGTGATCGTCCGGTCAAAGTCCCTATGCAGCACCTTCTCGTAGACACTCTGGAGCCCCACTGTCTTCGGCAGCTGGGCCTGGTAAAAGTTGTCCCTGCGGAGGGGGTCCCTGGGCAAGGACGTGCTTTTGCAGAAGGTGGAGAGGGGTGCCGACGGGTGGGGAGAGGGGTGGGGGTTGGCTCGGCCACAGGATGGGCTCCAGCAGCGGTCCGAGTGACCCAGAATCTTGCACTCAGCTGTACAAGCCCACAGACCTAGAGGGAGCGAGAAACCTGTGGTTACTGCAGGAACAAACCCGTGCCATCCGTAATCCTCAGAGTTATCAATCACGGGATGACTCAACGCGCTGTGCTGACAGCAGGAGTTGGGAAGCGATGCTCTACGGCACAATGAAAAGGCACACTGGGGAAGGTAGGGCTACGTCATTTTGCTACGTGCGCTTCTCACAGTTTAACTTTCAGGGAAAATTTTTGGGGAAGGGAAAAAAAAAAAAAAAGAGCACACAGTTCTAAAGCACTTCCAGCTCTGCTAATTTACGCTGGATGCTCGGTGCAGAGAGAAACCAGCATTTAGCAGCCTGCTTGGAAGAGGCAGGCAGTTTGAGTCAGGCAGCTCTGGAGGGAAGTATCAGGTTCCCTTCCCCACCAGCCCCAGCTATTTGCAGCACCCTAACAGGTCCCTCCATGCACCTCCCTGTCCGTCCGTCCGGACGGATGGGAGCGGGGGCTGACTCCTTACCATTCTGCATGTGCGTGATGAGCTCCTTCTTCAGGGCATCTCCGCTGATGTCCGAGTCACTGTCATTGAAATCGCTGTCGCCTTTGCCACTGTCTTTGCCACTGAACTTCTCTGCCTCTCGGCCGGAGATGGTGTTGAAGGAGTGCCCCTTCCAGATGGCCACGGGGGGAGCGGTCTCTTTGCCAAAGCTCGGAGCAGCAGCAAAACCCTGCTGGGGTGGGGGGTGGTCAAAGGAGAGGGAAGAAGTATAGGGTAAATTGACATCAGAACTTTATCTCTGAGATTTACATCCTCCCCCCCTCCATCCACAAACCCCTCCTTCTACCCTCCCCTTCCCAGGACACGGCAGGATCTTACCTCCCCGCTGGGTCCTCTGAGCCTCTTCTGACCCTCGTAGAGGCCAGCGCTGTCGCTGCTGCTCTCGGCAGCAGAGATCTCTTCGGCTGCCGGGGAAGGGTCGGGGCTGGTGAAAGAGGTTTTGCTGGGAAAGGTTCGTACCTCAAACATATTTCCCCTCGGGCTGCTGTCCTCCTGCCGGCCCTTCTCCAGGTGGGAGATGTCTATCTGCTCCTTCAAGGAGGTGCTGTTTTTGATCTCGTTCCCCTTCTTGCGCCTGTTGCAGGTGGTGGCGATGGTGATGATAGCCACCAGGAGGAGGGTGCAGCTGCCTGCCAGGACGATGATCACGATCAGAGGGATGTCCCACTGCAAAGCCTTTCCTTCCCAGGAGCTGGGCTTGGCTACCTCCTGAATACTGGAAGGAGCAGTGGCAGTCACCAGGAAGTTGACCGTGGCAGTCGTGGCCAGAGGGGGTCTGCCATTGTCTGTCACAGTGAGGATGACCTTGAACAGCTGTCCCAGGTCTTCAGAGAGGTCGCCCCTCAGCATAATGTCCCCAGTGCTTGGGTTGATGGTGAAAAGGTCCTGCCGGGGCTCTTCCAGGAAGGCAAAGGTGAGCTCAGCATTGGCCCCATCATCCGCATCTCGAGCTTTGATCTGGGCCACCAGGGAGTCACGGGAGGTCTTGCTGGACACACCGATTTCCACTGACCCATTGGTGAGCACTGGGTGGATGATGACCGGAGGGTTGTCGTTCTGGTCCACCATCCTCACCTTGACAAGAGTGCTGCTGGAGAGCTGCGGGGAGCCTCCATCAGTGGCCTGGATCCTCAGGTCCAGCTGCTTGAGTATCTCATAGTTGAACGTCCTAAGGGCGTAGATGGCCCCAGTAGCGGGATCCACTGAGACATAGGTGGAGATGGGTGCCCCCATGACTTGGGTCTCCAGTAGTCGGTAGGTGACCTTACCATTGTGGCCAAGATCGGGGTCTCGGGCCACCACAGTGGTGATGTAGGCACCTGGGGGGTTGTTCTCTGGCACGGCCACCTCGTAGAGGGGCTTGGCAAAGACTGGTGCGTTGTCATTCTCATCGCTTACCCGCACTGTGTACTGGCGGACGGTCTTGAAGGGCGGTGAGCCCAGGTCCTCAGCCACCACGGTGAGGTTATACTCAGGGATGCGCTCACGGTCCAGCGCTGCTGTGGTGACGATCATGTAGCTGTCCTCATAGGCACGCTGCAGGGCGAAGTGGTCATGGCCACGGAGGCTGCAGCGCACCTGCCCATTGGCGCCTGAGTCACGGTCGGAGGCACTGACCAGGGCCACGAAGCTCTCGCTGGCCGCTGCCTCGCTGACGTAGGCCACGCCTGCGGCGCTGCCGGCACCACGGAGGGCACTGATGCTGATACGTGGCGCGTTGTCGTTGACATCGGCGAGGCGCACGATGACAGTGCAGGTGGCAGCACGGGGGCTGGCACCACGGTCCTGGGCACGCACGTCCAGCTCGTAGGTGCGGGTGCGCTCATAGTCCACAGCGGCCTCCAGTGTCAGGCGGCCAGAGCGTGGGTCGAGGCGGAAGAGCCGCCGTGCCTCAGGGGGCACCTGGCTGCCGAAAGCGTAGACCACCTCCCCATTGGGGCCCTCATCAGGGTCATCGGCATCCAGGTCGAGCAGCAGGGAGCCAGGTGGTGCATCCTCGGGCAGCTCCACCGTGACCGAGCCCCGGGCGAAGGTGGGGCTGTTGTCATTGGCGTCGAGCACACGGACATGCACGGTGGCTGTGCCCGAGCGTGCTGGGCTGCCACCATCCTTGGCCACCAGCTCCAGGGTGTAGGAGGGCTGGCGCTCACGGTCCAGTTCCTGGAGCAGCACCAGGTCAGCACAGCGTGCCCCGTCCGCCCGTGTCTGCGCCTCCACGCCGAAGTGGCTGTTGAGGGAGACCTGGAAGCTCTGGATGGAATTGGAGCCCACATCCTCGTCCACTGCCACCTCCAGTGGGAGGCGCGTGCCAGGCGCGGCGCTCTCCGACACCTCCAGTGTCATCTGCGCCCGGGGGAAGCGGGGCGCATTGTCATTGATGTCGCGCACCTCCAGCTCCACGTGCACCAGGCGGTAGCGCTCCCGCCAGCAGCTCACCACGTCGAAGGCCAGCACGCACTGCGGGGCCTGCCCACACAGCCGCTCCCGGTCCAGCCCCGCTTCGCCGATGCTCAGCTGCCCGTCCTCCTCCCGCACCCGCACCAGCGAGCTGTTGCTGAACTGCCGCATCAGTCGGAAGCTCATCTCCCCGGGAGCCTTCACCGGCATCTCATCGGCCAGCGTGCCGATCACCGTGCCCGGAGCCCCTTCTTCGTCGGTGCGATACCTCACCGTCTTGCAGCGGGACACGGCCAGCAAGCAGCTGGCGGCCAGCAACCGCAGCGGGCCCATGGCACCCGCGGGGCGCAGAGATGGACGCGGATCCGCTCACCCACCACCGCCGTCTGCGCCCCTCCGCGCCCCGGCGCCGCCTTTAATAGACGGCGCTATGCAAATGGCGGCCCGGAGGAGCCAATGGGAGCGGCGCGGGGGGCGCCGCCCGGACACCCCCTCCGCGGGGCGGCTGCGGCGGCCGGGGCGGCGGGCTGCGCGGGGCGCCCGCCTTTGTTCGCGATAACTCTGCGGGGCGGGGGGCTGATTTCGGCATTTTTTTTCTTTTTTTCCCCCCCTCCCATTTTTTTTCCGCTTTTTATTTTCTATGTATTTTCTCTTCCCCCCCCCCCTATTTTTTATTTCTTTTTCTGCTTTTCTATTTCTTTTTTCTGCTTTTTTTTTTTTTTAATTTTATTTTCTCTCTCTCTTTCCCCCCTTTCTTTCTTTCCTCCCCCTCCTTTTCCCTCCTTTCCCTCCGGAGGCTCCCGGCGGCGGACAGGTGCTGCCGTGGGCTGTGCCGTGCCGTGCCGTAACATCCCGTGCCGTCACATCTCATCCCGTGCCGTGACATCCCGTCCCATACCGTGCCATGGCATCCCGTGCCGTGACATCCCGTGCCGTGGCATCCCGTGACATCCCATCCCATCCCGTGCCGTGCCGTGCCGTGCCGGTCCGCGGGAGGGTGCGGGCGGGCGCCGGCCGGCTCAGCGGGGCGCGGCCGGGGGGGTTTCGGTCGTTTTCTCATCCGCGCCCGCGGTGGTGTGTTCCTCGCGTGAGAGCCTGTGATCCGCGCTGTAAGTCGCCTTTCAGGAGATGTCCCCGCATGCTTTAGTATGCATGTCACCGCCCGCGTTTCTTAAGCCTGGGGCACTAGCAGGCGAAAGGGGAAAAAAAAAAAAAAAAAAGAAAGAAAGAGAGAAAGAAAGACAGAAAAAAAGTTCCAAATAGGATTTAGCATAAGCTTGAGGAGATTTGGAAAGGTTTCAAAGATCAGGCTGTATCAAAGGCTTATGAAGCCCTCGTTAGCTGCAGAAATATAATAGCATGGCAGGCTATCCCATTTGAGGAACCAACGTCTGTATTATTTCACTATGACAGGCTAAAGGGAGAGAAAGTTGAACAGTTTCCACAGAGGAGTTGGACTAAGTTGAATATAATGAGCAAACGCCACATGTATCCATTATGTCCCCCTATTCATTCCCAATCACTGCCATAACTCTTTGACTAAACGATGATGAGCGCTGAATTACACACAATGCCCAGCTCATATTAAAATACATTTAAGACCTATCCCTCCTGGTGCCCTGTTACGCCTATTCACGGGATTTTCTTTTTTGTCCTAATAGGGCCTCTCTGGGAAGCAACACCAGCCTCGTTCCAGCAGAACAAAATAACAGCATGAGGCTGAAACCTGGCACGGACCGGGGGAACGAAGCCATCTGCCCGCCGCTGCACCGGGGTCCCCGAAAGCCGCGTGTCCTTCCTCCATCCTCCTCCTCCTCCTCTTCCTCCTCCTCCCCTCCATCCTCTCCTCTTCCTCGAACGGGACGGACCAGCGGGGCCGGGGGACGGATGGGGGTCTCCAGCCCCGGTTCCTTCCCCCCTCCCGGCTCCCTCCCCGCCCCAGGGGGCTCCCCGGGGTCCCCTCTGGCCGCGGCGTTGCGCTGCGCGGGGGTTGCGCGGGGGTTGCGCGGGGCGGCACGCGAGCGCGGCGGGCCCGCAGCGCCGGCTTATGGAAATGGGATTTAAGGAGCGCAGCAGCGCTCGCTGCGGGGACGAGGGGGGAGCAGGGATGGGGGGACACGCACCGCCGCCGACAAAAGCTCCCCAAACGCCTTCTTTCCATACCAAAAGGCTCCGCCGAGCTCTTTTCTCCTGCCCCTAGGAGCTCCGCGGGAGGGAGGGGAGACGCGGTGCCGGGTAGTGTTGGACCGGGTCGTGTTGGACCGGGTCATGTTGGAACGGGATGCGTGGGACGGGGTTGTGTTGGACCGGGATGTATTGGACCGGGTCGTGTTGGGCCGGGGGCTGCGCGCCTGGGAACGGGGCCGCTGGCCGGGAGCAGGCAGCGGCAGCGGGGCGGCCCCTCGTGTGTAACAGGATTATCTTTGCCATTTCAAGTTCCATACAGCATGTAATTTATTTTTAATTAGGATTAGATCGAGCAGGGAAGGAGACCAGACCGTGCCCCCTATCCCCCCCTTCACCCCACCCCTCCACCCCCCGTCCCCGTAAAGGCATGGCTATTCCAAGAGGAGCTCGTATTCTTTATATAAAATCAATCAATCAATACAACAAGGCTCGCATTCACCTCACTTCATTTTGCAGGAGAAAAGAGTGCAAAGAAATGTATCTTCCATGTGTACTCAAATATCTGCATCAGGATGGGCTTAGAAAGCCTTCCCCCTTCCCATCTACTCATTTCCCATCTCACAGACTCTCTCGATCCAAACCCTTTCTTAAAAGGGTCCCAGTGGGGTCTTGCTCCTCCTGCCTTTTTTCAGAGGGCAAAATGCACTTTCTGTCTGCTTGGGTTATTATTTTTCCACAATCGTGACTCTGAGTTTAAAAAAAAAAAAAAGTGCACATCAGTCGCTCTGCTGGAGCAAAGCCTTCTCCCCAATAGTTTGGATAAAGTCCATTACAGAAATGTTCAGAAAGATTAGTGAAGAATCCTGTTTTACAGCTCAAAAAATAAACATACGGATCAGCTGCGTTAAAAGCGCTTCTTTGAAATATTATGGTTAAACAGCCCAGATTGGTTGATTGCTCCATGCAGGGACATATGTTCTTGCAAACTGTGTGTATTGTTACTAATGGGGATTCTCACACCACAGCCTTCTTTTGAATCGGAGGCACTGGAGGTTTATCCGGAGTTGTTGAGAGGTTGTTTTAATAATTCACCAGCCCTCTTGCACTTAGTGTTGTTGCGGAGACTTGGAGCCTGCTAAGAAGGAGGCATTTTGTGGTGTCCGGAGTTCTGATCTCCACTGCCAAGCTCCTTCCTGTACCTCTTTGACGCAGAAAGCAAAGCTGCTCTGAGAGGTGGGTGTCAGGCCAAGGAAAAAGCAAAAGACTCCCCACCCATCCATGCGAGCCTGAATCTCAGGGTAATGCATTGCTCCCGAGGACTGAAAGCATTCCCAGCCCACCAGCCCAATGCCAACAGCAACCAAGTTGGAGCAATGGCCAACTGTAGGTTCCTTTTTCTAGTTTTAATTTTGCTTTCCCCTCAGTTCTGATCCAGTAAAGCTTGTGGGTGCTCTGCTCCTCTCTCCAAACAGTCATGGCCTTACAGAGGGTGACAAAAAGTCAAGATCTCCTCCTCTTCTTCCCTCCACACCTCCACCTGAAGATGGACACTTAGGGCCCAGTCCTTTTCCACCAGCACCTACAGCACGGTGAGTCTGCACGTGTTCCCAGTGCAGCAGGTGCCTGGATTTCCTCTCTAGCAATCTCTGATGACGGCAATAAGCTAGAAGATGTTGAATTTGGGGGCTGTGAGGGAAGGCAGGACTCCCATAGAGCCCACCATGTACCTCAGCACAACATACACCTTGAGGGAGCAACTTAATGCATGGGACCATGGAAGCAAGCCAGGCTTTATATAGAGGTGACTGTGTTACATGTGCTTTCCCATGAGATCTTTGGTGCACCAGGCTCTGGGTATGAAAACCCCTCTCTCTCCTTGGCCCCAATCCCCCTCAACACAAGCTGCACGATGACTGCATGCCCTCAGGGTGGTGGGCTGGGATGCTACAAGGGCATGCCACGGATGTCTTGACTTTGTCCAGGCTTTGCTGAGCCTGGAAAGGAATATGTGTGAGTCTGGTATTTGGGTGAGGTTCCGTCCAACTTCTCTCCAACCCCAAAGCTGGGACACAGTGTTTCCCCCCACCCCTCATCTCTGAGCCTGCAGAGCTGGTGGCACAAAGTCCCTCCTTGGAAACCCATCTCCCTTTTCTCTCAGCCCCTGCCTCTTTCTTCTCCAGCACCATGCTTCGGCTGCCTTTGAGTGATCTACAAAAACAAAGGAGCTCCTTCTGCTTCCCAGCCTAAACAATCCCCCCCTGTTTAATCACTTCTGCCACAACCAAGGAAGTGTGGGTTAACCTGTCAAGCTCCACAAGCCCAGGCTGACCAAAACTCTGGAAAACAAAGGAGTGGAACGAAGTGGCAAAGGGTTTTGTTGCTCCATGGCTGTTTGTGTTTGAGGGGAGCACGCGGCATTGTCTCTGGCCTTGTAGGCTATAGAAGAGAGAGCTGCCATCCTTCCCGTGAGCCGCAGTTGGGTACCGGGGTTATAAATCACCCCGATCATCTGCTTGTTATATTTGCTTCAAATGCTTCCCTGCCTCTGTCTCCCTTCTGTGAAACGTGAGCTATAAAATGAGAGTTTGTTTTCCAGAATAAAGAAATCGCGTGCCCGTACCCCCCACCTGGCAAGCAGTTCTGATTCCACAAGGAATTTATTTTTTAATTGGATTAATTTCTAGCCTCTCTCAGAGTAGCAGCTGGGGTCTTTGATTCGAGAGGTTAAAACAAAGGGGAGGGAAACAAAAGACCAGTTCTTCGCATTCCCCACACAGCATGGGCCTCATGTGTGCTGCCTGGAGGTATCCTTGGAGCAGTGCATTCCTTGAGGTCTGCAGCCAGGGTCCTCTGGGGGATTTTTGGGGTATTTCCTGGTCTGTCTTGCCTTTGAGGTTAAGACAGGGGACTGGGAAAATCCTCGAGGTAGCTAGGCCTGAGTTTTTCCCTCCTACCCCAGCACCCAGGCTGTGGTCCCCCATATCCTTAACCTCGTGGTGCAAAGGAGTCAAGCACCTGCTGGCACTTTGGTCCCTCCTCTCTTCTGCCCCCCTCTTTTCCCACTCTCTCTACTTTTTCTGCACGAGAAGAAATAGATGAGGCTTCGCAACTGTTAAATCACGAGACAGGTGCCCAGGCTCAGTTCTCAGCTCTGTGATCTGGAGCAAGTTAATGAAGCCCAGCTCCACCAAGGTCTGGGGCATTTAGGTACTCAGCTGTCATTGAGTCCAATGGGGATTTGACATCTTTTAGCACAGATGAGGGCTTCAGGCTCTCTCAGACTCAGCCCCTCATGTCCACAGAGCACTTGGGTACCACGCAGAGCAGTTGTAATGACAGCACACTGCAACCTGTGGGTATGCCAGGTGATGACAGCCCAAATCCTGCTACTCGCCCAGCACCAGGCCTGTTACTAGATCAGAGGCGTCCTTAGGAGGAACAACCTTTATTACACAGGTCCTTTCTGTCTATTTTACCTTGCTGCTCTTTATTTTAGGGGTCAAAGCAGTAGGACATTAAATAGGGGAACCAGAAAATTTCTCTCCCTGGATGTTGTGAATGGGAGCTCCCTCTCCATGGCTGCTCCCATACACCTGGCTGGGATGCCTTTCATACCACTTTGAAGGTGTCCAGGCTGGTATACTTGGCTTTCCTCCAGCAGCTTCTTGTTTCCTCCTGGGCCTCATTCATGCTCTCCTCCTTGAAGGACTGTTTGGGATTTTAGACTCTTACGAATGATGAATGGGAGGAAGAAATCCACCTTTCAGCTACCACGAAGATGTACAGCCCTCTGTGAATAGTTACGTGTGGCTGTTGGGATGGACTCCATTGACTTCTCAGGAAAGCAGTTCACTCGCTGTTTTGTGAGCAAAATCCCTTGCTGGATGTCCTTCCTCTGCCCCTGGCCAGACAGCTGCACTTGCCCCGTACCACACCAAATAAGCACATCCTCATCCCTCTGCCTCCTTCCCAACATTTCTCAAATTCCCCCACACTTGATTCCTTGGCCCCTTTGCTGATAGATGTGGCAGGGGGAGCCTCTGTGAAGTGTTCTTCTTTGGGGTCTTGGAGATGGAGAAATCACAGTAGCATTGTGTATGTTTGAGCTAATTAGCCCCTTGTCACAGCAGGGTTAAGGAGCTTGGGTGCAGTGCCATAGCTTCTGATTTTTGGGCTGTTTTTCACAGCTTTGCCCATTTGTACCCTGAACTTCTGGTTGTTTCTGAGAGGGGGGAAAAATGCAAGGGGGAGGCAGGAGATCAGCCTTTGTGCTGAAAGCTGTAGGAAAATCTCTGCCTCCATCTCACCTCTCCTTCTCCCCCTTCTCCCCCCCCTGTCCTCCATCTCAATCGGCTTGCAAAGTCAGAGCCCCCAGCTGTGAAGGACTAAGTCTCTCCTTCTCCCAGCCTCCTGAGCGGCAGCAGGCTGTGAGCAAGAACGTGCCGCGTGTCACTTCTCTTCAAGAGCCCGCGAGCGTGGGGGATGAGCCCGGGCGCCGGCGGCTGCTGCGTTTGGCCGCCTGCCAGGGAATGGTCTCTATTCACACCAAGCATCCTCGCTCTGCCGGACGCTTTCTGGGGGCTTGAGCATCCTGCCTGGGGGCTGACACGCCACACAGGCCTCTTGGTGCTTCATGCTGTCCAACACTGAGTGCCGACGTAGGACCACGGGGCGAAGGACACTGTTTGCCCGCTCCAAGCTGAGGGAGATGAGGGAGCTGTGGTTTTCTGCCATCTGGCTCTCCTAGGTGCTGCCAGGAGCCCCCCAGTCCCCTTGGGAGATGCTGGAGCCCGTAGGCTGGCTTGGTTTGCTGGCCTCCTCACGCATGGATCCTCTTCCCTGCTGCCAAGCCCGAGGCTTTATTTCTGCATGATAAGGAGTATTCTCTGCCTGGCAGTTAAGACGGGAGCAGTGAAGATTTCAGTCTATCTGCAGATAGGTCTGAGACCCATCTCTCTGTCTCTACCTTTGATGCACTGGCATTCTCATTGGGATGGTTTTTAGCTTTGAGAACTACCAGCATCTTGCTGCCCAAAATGCAGCCCGCTGTAAGGCAGAGCAAGGTGGGGAAATGGCACACGACAGCAAAGAGGTTGTTTTGGTCAAAGAGCAAGCACATCCTCTTATAAGAAATTTGGAAAGAATTAATATTCATACAGGGTGAATGAGAAGGCAACTTAGAAGTTTGGGTTCTTAAGTCATTGCGGTACTCTTGAGTGTTTTGCACAGGACTTCTGCTTTAAGGGTTTCTGTAACCACATGTAGCTCTACTTCATGAGTTTGGTGTAGAGGCCAAGAGAAAACTTTTTTTTTTTTTGTCCTAATATCTCTTCTTTGACCTCAGCAGTACTTTGACCTCCAGAGCTACAAAATGTTCCTGTACTCACTGCTCTTCTTTCATGTGTGCCATTTGTTCCATCTCCACGTACACTTTGCTGAATACGTCCAGCTGAGAAAGCACAATGCTGGATCTGGGTGGCATGACCTGGACCAGGAGCTGGTGGCAGCCCAGGGATGACCTGGGACAGAGGACATGTTTCTCATGGCTGAGGAACGCATCTGTGCCATAGCCCAGGTGTGCTCACCCACCTTTAGGAGATAGCTTGTCAGTCCCCAGATGTCACCAGCTCCACCTGCAACTGTAAGTGTGCGCCACAGCAGGGCGATGACACAATCTGGAAACCACATGCAGTCTCTATGGCTACATCCATAACACTGAACAAAATGCTCTGTCCCCTGGCTCTGCTTAGTTTACTTCCATAGATGGAGCCTGTGGTGATATGGCCCTCTTCCAATTTGGTGGGAATTACCTGTTTGTCTTGCTAAGTTTAACTGTCTGGTGCAATCACTTATTTCATTTGCTTGAAAAAGAGGTGGCCAATTTTGCATGCCACCCTTGCATGCAGCTTTTTGCCTCTGGAACTGAATAGAAATACAGAAACCAGCAAACATTTCACATGTGATCCCCAGGAAAAAAGTCATCTGTCCCAAATACCCACAGAATTCTGTTTTGAAATGTTAAGTGAATTGTCGTTACTTTTTAAGTGCAGTAATAAACGTGGGGAATGATCTCCCTAAAAAAAAAGCTCAAGACTTAGAGGATAGGTGTTAAAGAAATGTATCAAATTAGACAAAATAGGCATAAAACCCAAGTTATCCCCAAAAATAAGGGCTGACTGCTCAAGCGACTCTACTGCTTGCTGCTGTACTGAACATCAAATTCACGTTTCTGCCTAAAAGGATTTTCATCCCTGCAGCAAGCAGATCTGAGATGTTTGTTTTGCGGTGGAGGCAAGTGGTGGTGGTGTGTGAGAGGCAGAAAATGATGCGATCGGGCATGGTTTGTGAGCCAAGGGTCACAGACGGGTGAAGCCTCGCGCAGGTTAAAATCGACAAATAAACATTCAGAGACGCTGGCGGAGCATGCTGAACACTTATAACTGCAGAGGTTTGAGACGTGTGTGTATGTATGTGTTATATATTATAATGAATATGATAATTACAGGAGGTAATTTATAATATGTGTGTATCATATACGAGTGCCTCCTCAGTAGGCTAAACAATGCCATGAAAGTCTAAAGCAATGTGAAATCTAATTACTGTAGCTGTGTTAGTGAAGTAATAAGGAGCTTGAGAGTGTGACTGATAAGCAATTAGATACTAGACTAATGAGCAAGCTGTCTGCAGTCCATCAAAAAGAGTAAGGGAGGCTTGTGTAAGACACACCTGGCATTGCAAAGAGGAAGATATAAACAAGACAACATGAAGACATGATGCTCACTAATGACTGGAGATTGTGCACTTAGCTCCAGGATAAAGTCATGAACCAGTTAAAAAATTCGTGGCAGACCCACAGGGGCTAAAGGACAAGGCATAAGGCACTGGCTGCAAGTATGCACAGGAGAGAGGTAGCTTGTATTCAAGGTGTTGGATTAGTGGCTCTCCAGTATTGTGTTTACTATTCTGTATTTCACTAAAAAGCAGGTGAGAAATTGATATTGGGCTGGATGTATGGTTGCAACGTGAGCCTGGTTCCAGTAGAGCCAGTCTGGCAATGGGCAGCAGTACTGGGAGTGCTGGGAAAGGCACTCCAGGTTCTGCATGTCCTATAGGGAGTCCTGTAATAACCACACTCATCTTGTATGGAAGACTGTCTCCAGGAGCTTATACTTCACCAAGTATTAACTGTTTAAGCTGAAATTTTCTGTGCTGGATATCTGCTTCAGGCTGCTGGTTCTTTTTTGAGAGAAAGTTTCAGCTGAAGCTGTTCGGTTATCTCTGGAAAGGACACCAGGATAAGTTTATCCTAGGCTCTTTTAATGGTTGTTTTGCTTGTGGAATAAATATCCAAGCTGTCCTATTTTTCTTTTCTTTTTTTTTTTTTTTCTTTTAAACCATACAATTTTCATGGTTTGGTTTGAGGACTTGAAATTTTGCAAGAAGATTCCCCGCTAAAGCACGTGAGTTTCATTTTTGTGAACATTCAACCAAACATTCAACCAACATTATGTCCTGTGGATGTTAAACAGAGATTTAGCAGATAAATACCCCCAGATTTTACCTGTAGTGAGTGCATTGCGAGCTTAGCTGGGACTGGCTTTTGTTTTAAGCACAGGCTGGGCAGATCCAGAGGCCTGAAAGCAGTCATCATCTTTCTGTGGCCTCAGCCAGGTGGACAAAGAAGCTTCTGGGTATGAATGAAGCAGAGATTAGAGTCTGGGGAAAGAGAAGTCGGAAGACTGTTCCTGTCACAGTGCCTTTCTTCTTGGTCTGCCAGAAACTTGGATTGTTATTCCAGATATTTGTGAAAAAGCATGAATTCCTCTGCTATGGGGAAAAAGATGTCAAAACCCAATAGCAAATGTCTCCTACTGGCTTCAAGAAAGGTTGGACGTAATAACCTGATGCTGGTCTTGGCTCTGTGTCTCCACTAACAAGTCTTGGTCCATGGTGTGATGGGTCTAAAGCTTGCCACCTGGGGACGACTGCTGGAGAGCTGGTGGTGAAGTTCTGTTTTTCCAGCGTATTGTACCTTAAAGTCTCGGGGGACATGCATAGAGTGTCACTGAGATGGTGATGTCAGGAGAAAAAGAGTGAGGAGAAAGCAGGCCTGGAGTATTTCAGCTTAAGTGTGCAAAATTAGTGGATATTAATCTGAATCTCTGTGTGTTTCAGCTCACCAGCTGTAATATGGAGCTAATGATACACCCTTCTTTCACAGGTTCATTATGGAAATAAGATAATTAACATCTGTGAATCACACTAATTTAGGAGTGGAGAAGGCCAAAGAACAGGCTGTGAAAAAACTATTACTTTTATCCCAAGCAGGACTTGAGTGGTATTGGGAAACTGTGACGTGAGGCAAGGAAACAGAACAAATACTAAAGGAGATGAAGGCTCTCAGGCCTACAGAGCATCACAGGAGTCCAGTGGAGAAATAACACTTCACTGTGGAAACGAGGATCATACCACAGCATGACTGGGGCTACAAACACCACCTTAGGCCCCATATTTCCCAGTTAAGTGCTTGACTTTACAGTCTTAACATCGTGCTTCCAAGGAAGTTCTCTTGGGTGCCATAGCTATCGAAATATGTATGTCTGTGGAGGAAAGAACCTCTCCTGCATGCCCTGTAAACATCCGTGTTGCCTGTGGTGTGGCGAGGGTTTAGAGCTGTGATTGCTTGTTAAGCAACAAACTTGGGCTGCCCAGATGGTGACGGCTTCATTCGTTGTTCTCCAAGTGCTCTGTGACCTTCTTGGCTTCCTTTTCCCCACAGCCATAAACTTCTCAGCTCTTTGCCTGATGAGGAAGAAACCTCTTCACCAGGCTGCCTCAGTAAAGTGGTGTTTGAGAATAAATAACACTGAAGTCTTCTATATTAAAGGGGGACTGCAGCTTTTGGAGAAGGAAAACAGGCTTCTAAAGTGATCAAAAGCCAAAGACCCAGTTCAGCTTTCACCTTGAGCTGAAACTATGACGAACTCATTTTAGACAACCAAAAATGATACTCAGGCACAATTTGGTTAACATGTGTCTTGTGAGTTTGAAGATCTAGGTATGTACCACTGTGCCATGGCTTCTCTGTATGTTCGCAGGCCAGACATCTCCTTGTCTTACAGCTGAAATAGGTCCCTCTGTGGGAAGCTGAGGCACCTGGAAGGGCTGAGGGAAAGGCACTTTGCTTTCTGGGTGGCAGCAAGGGCACGTGTAGGCTGAGTTGCTGAGTTGCTGGAAGAGCAAGGATTGGATGACCATCAGTAGGATCCAGTAGGATCAGTAGATCAGTAGGATCTCCTGGGGTGCAGGCAAAGCATGAGCTGGGGACCACTTCCAGAAGGATATTACATGCCTTTTTGCTGTCATAAATATGCTAATCCTAAGCATGTGGGGAGTTTTATCCATCATTCAGCTGGACTCTCATGTTTGCTATATCACCTCCACAAATTGTCAGTAATTGTAAATTGTCCACAAATTGTCTGTTAAGTAGGGAGCAGACCTGTCTTGATGTGTGCATGCCTCAAGCGAGTCATCAGGCGATCCTATTAATATAACATCCTTGCCTCCTCTCTGATCCCCCTTCTGTGGCTTATCCCATTCTCTTTCCACCTTCTGTTGAGTCTGTGAACTCGTGTTGTTCCAGTCTCCCCACAGTGTGTCTAGCTTGCTCATGGAGAATAACCCTGAAAAAAGAAACAGATACTCTCACAAGCAAGGGCATATTGCAGTACAGAGCATTTAATGGAGGGATCTGCTATGCTGCACAAGGCGTTATTTAGGGGCATGGTGTCAGGACGTAAGGAATATTTGTAAGATGGCCCTCAAAAATATTTTTAGGCAGACTCAGACTGTGCATAGCATGCTGGCTGACGTACTGTGTCAAAGCACTATGTCCAACGTAATGATGCTGGTAATGCAAGCTGCCCTCCTAGCTTGTCCATTTCCTTTCACATTTCATCTGAAAGCCCTCTTTAATCATAAGCAGATAGGAAATTACTTATTACAGAGTGCCATAGGTGCACATGGTACTTTACAAACATGCGAGGGGACAGGTTGCTGCCCTGAAGAACTTGCTGTTGGGTTTAGACAAATACAATAAGAAAGAAAAAATTTTGGGGGTTAAAACTTTGAGCAGACAAATAAGTGCCTGTATACAACCACATCAGTCACAGTACATAGAAATATTCTCTTTTCTGATTCAGTTGTTCAGCTGTGTCACATCTCCCGCTGAAGCTGACAAACTGGTAGTTCCTTAGGTAGAAAATGCTTGTATTTTAATGCTTCTTATGTCAGGAATTATTAAACCAATGTAAATGTAAAAAACAACTGAAGGGACAAAGTTATATTTCAGGATGACCTGCAGCATCTAAAATGGAAACAGTAGCCAAACTAGTAAGAAGCAAAGTCAGATTTTGTTTTGTTCAGATAATTTATGCCCGCGATGTAATGCTGATATAATTTATGTTGCATTGAGTGCTTTGTTTCCTATGAAATTTGACCGTGCAACAGGGTGATATGAGTAATACTTCAAGGCAGGATTTTTATAGATTACACTTGTAGTGAATATACACAGATTTTACTGGTCTTTCCTGTGACAAAAAGGAAAGGAGGAAGAAAGAAAGAAAAAAAGAAGGCAAAAGTACAAGGTAATGCCCATGTATGATTGCATCCTTAAATCGATAATAATATTTTGCTCAGAGACTATTTAATTGTGTGTGTGTGTGTATTTTAAGGAAAAAAAAAGACATATATTTTGGAAATTATGGACTGACTAATGTACAGAGCTGACTAATATACAGAGCAGTACTGACGCAGTCATCCAGTCCTTTGCTCCATACCTTTTTTTTTTTTCCTTTTTTTTTTTTTTTTTTTGTTTATCCATCAATCAAGAAGCCCAGCCCTTGTGCTACAAATCAGCTAGGAGAGATCCTGCTCCTGTGTTGTGGAAAAGTTCACAGTAAAGCGAGTAGTCCTTAACAGCAGTACCTAGATTTATAAATGATGACAGCAGAAATAGGGCTCATTGGCTACCTTTTATGGGCAGTCATTAACAAAAGCCCTTATTTAACAAATCTGAGGAAATGGTCATGTAATGGGCTTCTCAGATTCAAGGTGAATCAAAGGAAAATCTCATCCAGGAGGACGGGGATGCTCCGCCAGTACCACCACAGCGTGGCCACATGACATCCCCAGCGGCAGCCAGGGGGCTGTTAGTGCAGCTGCCCACAGACCCTGCCAAGGAGCCAGATGATGCTGGAAGAATATCTTTCCCGGCCCTGGATCGGGTTGTTCTTGGCTTGTTCTCTGGCTGCAGGAGCTGGAGCTCATTGCTGGGCAGATAAACAGAGAGACTAATAAAGGAGGCGAGGATCTGTTGGTCGTTTGAGCAAACTGGAGGTGCGCTGTTTAGCTGAGGAGTGTTGCAGTCCATGGTAAAAATCACCTGGTGGTTGACACTTGATCCGGGATTAAAGTGCGCATGTAACTCTTGGAAGAAAGCTCTCTTCTTCCCCCAAGCAGTCCCTCTCCCCAAACGATTAAATCCTGTGCATAATTACACGTGTTAAAAAAAAAAAAAACTACCTCTTTCAGACACTGATTTTTTTGTAATTCCCATAATTGGCAAACGGCTGTACATGGGGGAAAAAAGGGGAGAAGGCTTTGATTTTTTTTTCAAGCTGAAAACGTGCAAGCCCTGTGTGGTTTAGGTCCTTTAGATATTTAAAAAGATTGAAACAACTTCAAAGGAGACATTCTGTTCTATCAGGTTGAGTATATTTTAATATTAGCAAGTTTTTTTTTATTAAGAAAAGAGATCCATTCTCTCGAGGAAATAAAACATTCTGAAATACTTCCAGAATGGTTTTTCATTGTTTTTAAAGAGAGAACACAGCATTTCAAGCATGCTGGAGCAGGGTAAATGTCCTCATTTCTGCTTATCAACTTTGGCTGCTCCCTATTATCTTGTGCTTGTTGCTGGTTATGTCAATTCAAATTTTCTGTCACCAGACTGATATTTTTTTGGAGACAAGAAGGAAAAAGTGTTTGGTCGCAATGCTTTCTATTTACCTGTTGAAAGTGCCAATATGTTGTGTATGAGCAGGGTGCAGACAGCAATGCAGACCTTAGGGCAATGCTATCCCTTCAGAGACACAAGGGACTTCTCCCTTAGGGATTTAGGGACTTCTCCTAAGGAGAATTTCCTGAATTCACTGAATGTGGCCGGGAATAGGATGGATTGCCAGAAGACAGAGCAGGTGACCATTTGAGCTCTCTCTCCTGCCCTGCCTGGTGGACTAAGGGCATTTCTGATGAGATGTGTATCTTGAAATACAAGTGAGTGCTGTAGAAGATTTCACAGAATAAAGTTGAAAAATATTTGGAGAAGGGTTACTGCCACAGCTTGGAGCAGCAGCATGGGGAGTCAGAAGTTGTGGGACATATGTGGGGATGGTGCAGGGCAGATCAGGATGGGGATTGAGACAGGCAGGGCAAGATGCTGTAGTGGTTCAGGGCAGAGGTGATGCCAGGTATGGGCACCATGGCCCCATGGTTTGTGGGCCCATGGGAGATCTTCCAGCCAGGCCATGGGGCTGCCCCTCTTGGTCCATGCATGTCTTTCACCTGGGGACCAAACCAACGTAGGGCTGGTTGCAGTGAATGTAGAAATGGCTGGAAAAAGCCGACAGCACCCAGGAAGGAGGAGAAGAGTAAAGAGCCACAGGGGTGATGTATCCTCACTCACTCTTGGACATGGGGGAACAATAGAAAATGCCAGCTGCTGATCTGAGAGAAGGTGCTGGCAAGAGCCGAGCACAGGTGGAAAAGATCTTCAAACCCCGAGGGACACAGGGGCACAGGATGCTGCAGAGTGGAACCCCAGGCAATGTTTGCTGTGGGAAATCTGGGCCGTCCTACAGATCGTTCAGTCCATTTTGGCAGAGAAAGGTAGAAGCCATGTCTCTGTCTCCATCTCCTCCTCCCATCAGCCCTGGCTTTGGCAGTGAAGCCTCTGTGTGGGGTTCGTGGCCAGCTGGTTTAACATCTGGGCAAGGAGTCTGCAGAGAAGCATCTGTCTCTACCCTCTATCCTTTCTTTTCATTAAAATCCAGATAATGAAAGCAACGAGAAGCTGATCTGTCCCTTGTGAGCCCTGAAGACATGCAGCCAATGGCTACTGAATATTTTAGTTATTTTAGATTAACCTCCCGGCCCATGTGCCTCTGGGGGTCTGCAGACCAGAAATGAGGCTGTGGGCAGCGAGGCTGCCTGGTGTTTGAGCAGTTATTTTTCCCCTCACAGCACATTCACCTACCCAGCATCTTCACCTGGTTCAGACTCCACATACCGCAGCTGGGATGGTTTGGACCAGGAGAAGGCCTGGAGAGGGGCTCCTCACCAGGTCCTCCCTTCCATCTGAAGCCACCTTTATCTCCTTGGCATGGAAAGTAGGGCTTGGGGAGCATGGGATCAAGAGAATGGGGCAGAGGGCTGAAATAAGGTCATTTCCCTGATGTCTGTTAATTACTGTGAAAATTCCCTCTGTATTTGATGCCCTTTTGGCCTTCAGATCATTGACATGGGGATTGCTTCTATTTTTGTTGTTGTTGTTGTTGTTGTTGTTACTATTGGTGTGATTTTAGACAACAGTGTGGTCTTTAATGAAGGCTTGATGAGGCAAAGTAAAGAAGGAAAAAAATCAAAGTCTCCTAGCTCCTGCAATGCTTGTGTGTGTCTTATGATCTCCGCATGAA
Source organism: Cygnus atratus (assembly GCF_013377495.2). Lineage (NCBI taxonomy): Eukaryota > Metazoa > Chordata > Aves > Anseriformes > Anatidae > Cygnus > Cygnus atratus. The sequence goes on along the minus strand of NC_066362.1, from coordinate 176,363,451 downwards.
TAATGTGTTCATCTTAATGGTGCACAGCGATGGGTAGGGTACATATGGTTGATCAAACAGATGCTTAACATATTCCCTTAAATAGATCTTTTGCTAATTCAGTTCAGTGTTGTATCTAAGCTTGTTCTGCATGTTCAGTCTGCAACTCCCCTGCTAAAGAATTTGCTGGGGATGCTACAACATGGCCCAGAATGGTGTCCAAGGATTTTAGCTTTCCTTATAAACAACCAAAATGGAAAGGCCCCCAAAAAGTGAACTGCTTTTAGGTGAGTAAAGTCTTCTCAAGATTGAAGACAGCCTAAAGCCGTGGCTTTCATTTAAAGGGATTTGAACATCTTCATTCACAGAGTGGATTAACATAGCAAGTGGAAATTAACATTTCATGTGGCAAAATTGTCTATTTTTGATGTTTTCTTAGCAGAGACAGCCATACGGTACCAAATTTACCCCACTCTTTCCTGGATACCAGGATATCCCACAGCAAGGTGCACTGGCAGTGCTGGTGATGTGGACACTGAGTTAGCTGCACAAAAATATATGTCTTGTTCTGGAAATGGTCTGATATATAAAATCACTAAAATGATTTTAAAAGTCAGATAAATAACAGAGGGATTGCTCTCATAGTTTGTCCTCATGGTTAGTTTAAAAACATACTTTATTTTTGTAATGAATGTGGTGCTGCCACACAACTTCCAGACTGTGGCACTGCAGTGCACCAAACCCAGAGGCAAGACCTAGAAGTTCTCAAATTCAGGAGCTTCAAGGCCCATCTTTCACTTGTCCACCTGGAGCTCTCAGACACTCCTATGGGCTTGACTTTTCTGCACCTGGGATGGGCTTTTCCATGGGTTAGTCTTAATTTTTCTTAAAGAATGGAACAAGACTCATTCTGTTGCTACAAGAAACATTTGGAAAGGGAGGAAGACTCTTACATTGTAGCCTCCTGGTTAGAGCATTTACTCAAGAAGTTAAAAACTCAGGTTTGTTCTGTGCTCTGCTGTTTGAATCTGCAGGTCACAAAAGACACAGCTACCAGGTGATTGGGCTATGAGGTGGGGAGAGACCTTGTGCAGGAAAAAAATGCCTTGTTCATGAGTTCAGGGAGAAGGGACAGAAGAGGGAACAGAAGAGGAAAGATGGGTGTGTGAACCTCTGTAACAGCCTCCTCAGGCTGTGACGTAACAGAAGGGCACCCTCCAGCATCTTGTTTTCCAAGTCTGTTTTAGAACTAAGAGGTCTCAGGGTGCATTTTGTGAAGACTTGAAGTGTGTCAGCTTTGCTCTGAGAATACTTCTTGGAGAGGGCTTGAGACAAGTTTGTTGTTGGTACATATTTTTTTCTGGATTCTGATTGCATATAAGGCTGAGCTCCCAAACTAGAGCAGATCTAGGCTTGCCAGAGAGCAGAACTCTAGTGCTTTAAAATGTTTTCTAATGTTTTCAACTGAATTTAGGTATTTCCAGGGCTAAATAGGTGTTCAGTGAAGAGGTTTGGATTTAGGTCCTTCAGATTCACTGAAGTCCCATTTTAGATACCCAGAACCCAAAGAAAATGACTACTTCATTGATAGATTTCTCTGGTCCTTGTGTAAACATTACCAGTGCAAGTAGAAAGACATTAAACACAACTCTCTTGCAAATTAATGTGAACAATAACACTGAGCTTTAAAATGTTAAAGCTATCTGCACCATATTCTGGCAATCCCTGTTCCTGGTATCTCTCTTTGAACAGTGCAGCTGAGGATATCTAAGCTCATTGTGTAAATGGAAACCACCCAAGAGAATAAATTTGTGAACAGCTGAGGCTAATACCTCTGAAGTCTCCATTGTCCTTTGTCTCACCAGCCTGGTACACACTGAAGTGTAAATGGATGAGGACACCAAGAGACTAAACCAGCAAAGTGCTTGTAGTGGTAAGTGAGTAAGTACCAGTGTGGTGACCAGTACCAGCTATACTGGCTTCTTAACTCGATGGTAACTATTTTTTCAGCTGGAGTAGCAGGGCAGAAATATTTGTTTTGTTGCTGTGCCTGCATTCAGTTAAAGTTTTTTGTTGACACAGCTATGGAGCTCTTTTAGCATCACTGGAGCATCACTGTGGGCATCCCCTGCCATATTGGGCAGCCTTTGTAGTACAGCTTGAGGGAGAGTCAGCTCAGAGTAGCCCTGTAGCATTAATTATTTTATGATGGTTTTGTCTTGTTAAGATGTAAAGAAGGTATGAAAGCAGATAAGAATATGCTTTGTTAGAATATCATTCCCAATTCTGACAGTGAGAATTTTAGGGGTGACCAAAATACCTCAAGATTTTCTTTCTCAGTTAAAATGAAAGACTTTATGAAATGGAGTGGTTTTTTTTTTTTTTTTTTTTAGCTATGAGGAGGTAATTTCAGGGCTGTTTTGAGAAAAGTGAACTCCTGTTTTCAAATGACCTGATAAGGATTTAGTGTGCCTGTTGGCCATTGCCAGTAAAATAGAGAGAAAGATTTGCCGGGAAAGAGAATAAGATCTTAATAGTGGGTAATGGAGCTGGAAGTTCTGATAGCAGGCTGTTGGGATGCATTAACCCCACTTATTCTAAGAAGATTCATCAGGAGAGAAACCTAAAAGGGAAATCTGGGAAAATGTATTAATATAAATCATTAAATAGATAACTTTAGACCTACTGTGTCCACAGACTTTGTGTTTCATGGAATAGAATAAAAAAAGAATGATTTTCCAAAAAAAGCATGCTCACCAAGCAGGGTTATGTTTATGTGTGTTATAATTTCAATTTTTTTTTCAGTCTTTGAATTAATTAGCTGCTATGCTGAATTCAAAGTGCAATGATTAAGCAAATTAATGCTGCAGTGAAGTTATTAATGAGGCAAAATATGCTAATATGCTTTCGATAAAGAACTCCTTTTTTCTCTCTTGCCAGGAAACTGGAAAAGCTCTTTTATTTGGGGGCAGACACCTTATCTGGAGTTCTTAGAGAGGGCTTATGGTTGTGTGCTGGTGAACAAATGTTTAAAACAGGGGTTAATATCTGCATTTTAGACACATGCAAAACCTTGCAGAAATGCGGCATTGACAATGAAGTTATTAGCCTAGTTTCTAGCGGCATCAATAACGAGGAAGGGAAGGTGTTCTGTGACCTGTGCTTCCATTATGAGAGAGGATAATGCCTATTAAAGGATTGCTATTTTTACAATGATATTTTAAATATTCAATTCATATGAAGCAGTGAAGGCAATTATTGCCATGACATAATCAAAAATGCATTTCTCTATTCAGTGTGCCTGGTGCCATTATGTTTTCAGATTGTAAAGAAATATTCGGCATTGAAACATGACGGTAATTATTTAGTGGCTTGGAAATATTTGCATGTAACAACAACATCAACAATAATAACTAATAACTGGATTCTGTAAACTTTTCCCAAGAATTTGGAGGTGGACACGTATTCCATAAAACCATTTAAAACATGATGGAAAAGTGATAATAAAAGACCATTGCCTGAAATGTTCCACCCATGAAGGAAATCAGCCATGTGATAACTCAGAGATCCCCTGAATGGCTCCTGCTCTCTCTGACTCTGCCCAGCACCCACTTCTTTTAATCCCTGACAATCCAATGGACATTGTGCTCTCACAGACCAGCATCTTGTTTATATGCAGCATCTGTGACTTTTAAGTATTGCTTCCCTGTGAGAGCCTTTCAGCCTCTTCTTATTCACCCCTTTACCTATTGCCTGCTGAATTTTATGCTTCTCACTATTCGCATCGGTTTGGTCAGATTTCCAAATGCTGAAGGGTTTCTACCTGGTTCAAAGAGGCCCTTGAGCCAAGGCAGGCAGGTGTGTTCATTAGTTTTTGCTTTCGTGTTTCATTTTTTTTTTTTGTAATTGTATTTTTATGTTCAGCAGTATACATGCCTTGGAGATTTTCTTATCAACTCCATGAATAGATGGATTCTTGCCACCTCTCAGGATTTCATTTCCTTCCTTTAAACCTTCAGGATATTTTCCCTCTCATTTGTTGGCGTCTCCTTTGTTTTTCAAATGTGGTGTTAGCAGGTCCCTTTTAGGTACTCAGCTAACCCCTCGGACATATTTTAGTTATTTTGCAGTCAGTAGAAATGATTCAGGTAATATTACTTCCTAATGTTATCTGCTGCTTTTTAACCCTGTACCAAGAGTAATCTCATCTCTTTGCACACTTATTTCTTGGAAACACTAATTCTAGAGCATTAAAGTGGCGAGAAATTATTTCTCAAAATTTTCTTCCCACAGGCAGTTTGACCAGTTTACTGGACAGCAGTTCAAGTTCTCTGTTAAAAAAATGTTAGAAGTTTGCTGCTGCTTTGATCTGTAACTGCAACATCCACTCCTTTCCTTTTCCTTGATCCAAGGCTGACAGTTCATCCATATATTTATATCCTTATGGACTAAGATTGGCATCAGATGGTCTCTACTGTGTGGATCTCACCACTCAACATTTTTGTATCACTGGAGGTGCTGGATTCCTTTAGCTACAGTACTTCTCCCTCACTTCTCTAGTCTCACCTGCCTTCTGGTGTAGGTTGAATCAAGCTGTACAGATCTCCATTCTTCCTTCTTACCACTTTCTGCAGTGTACTGTTCTGCAGATCCTTATCCTTATCCCAGTCTCTTTGCATCCTACTAAGGTGTGCAGCAAAAAGCATGAGGATGAGGCATGACTTAGAGGTGTAGAGTGGGGAGCAAGGAGTGCTGGCTACAGACCTTCTGAAAAAAGTGCTTTACATTCAACAGCTATCTCATAAATACAGAAAAAGTTCTGGAAAGTAGTGTAGTTAGGAAGCTCTTTAACATGAGCAGTGGTCCCTTATCCTGGCACTACAGACACCACACACATGCAGAGCAGGGATGACTGATATCTTTTCTAAATTAAAAAGGAGGACAGTATGGGTCATTTTTGTAATTTTTTTATTTTATTTTATTTTATTTTTTTTTAGAGTATGAATAGGTTGTTGTTTGAACAACCTCTTACTCTTTTGGAGTAAGAGAACATGAGATGGTGTAAAAAATCAAGAGGAACCTCTGGTGACCTCTGGCAGTTCAATAGAACAAGGCCATGACAGTCATCCTCTATGGTCTGAGTCTCAAAATACTGTTTCTGTCTTTGTCTGGCCTTGTGCATGTGGCTTGAGGGAGAAGACAGACAGAAGGAGGTCTGGTGATGTCTTGGGTTAAAGAGATTACCAAAGCATACAGCTTCTGCAATTGCAGGGAGTGCTGCAATTGCTAAAACCATCTAGAAAAGAGTTGACTTTCTAAAGAGACTCTCTTCAAGAAGAGTACACAGCTACAGCATGTGGTGTCAGTTTCAGTGTGGTCATACCCCAGTTAAATTTGGACTGTTGCTATTTGTTTGTGTTCCTGAGTGCCTCGCAGTCTTTGGCATGGATTTGGACCTTGCTGTGCTCACACCATACAATTGCAGAATGAAAAGGTCACCCCTGCATTAAAGAGTTCACAATGGATGAACCTGAGGTTTGTACATATCAGCCTCTTCCCCCTGAAGACTGTCCTCTTGGTTAAATATGAAGGCTCTGATAACAAAGACTGAAGGCCTTTCAACTCAAAGGCCAGGAGGTTTTGCTGTAAAATAAATAGTGCCAGTGCCTAAAGAGGGTCTAAAAGACTTGAGAGGAATTATGCCAAGAAAGACTGTAGCCCTTTGTATATTAGTTTGCTTTTCTGTATGATTTCCTTTGATCCAAAATGTGTTGCTGCTTCATTTATTGTGGAGGTTCTCACATGATTTCCTTAGTCAACAGCAGAACTCCATCAGGAATTCATTAGACAGTGTTTGCACAGATGTAAAACTCTGCCTAAGTGATCCTATTATTATTTATATTGGGCCTGATCCTGCAAACCCTTAGTCACATAAATATTTCCCAAGAAGGTAGTCAAATGACTAACATGACAAAGGACTGCAGCAGTGAATTTAAATTTTCAGGGTCAAGGACAACAGCAGTCATAATTGGATATGTAAATTTTTTCCTTGGTACATATGGGGTTTGTTATTCATCTTTATTCTTCCCTATTTTTTAATTCATTATAATGTACTACATTATGTACTATGCACACTTCTTTAAAAACGATTTCTTACTTTCTGAACTGACTATTCTAAATCTTCGACTTTATTTTATGTTGTTTGCAACATTTCCCTTCTGCAGCTTGAAAAGACAACGTCGTGGTCAGTGATGGTCCAACACAGATATAAGCCTTGCGTGTTGCTGTTGAATTTGGTGTCACTACTGTAGAACAAACCATTTCTGAGGTCATGGTTCCCAACTCTTTGGCTAGTAAAGCAAAGACAGCAAAGAGAGGTTCTACAGATAATTCAAGACAACAAGAAAAAAATAAAAGATTTTTTTTTTCCTTCAGAATAGATAGCTGAGTATTGCTACATATTTGTGGGTGGTGGAGTTAGAACATACCCTCGCAGCTGAAATGCAGTTAGTGACTCTTCATCACAAGGTCAAGTGGAACAGGGTAGCTGCAATGAGGCATGAAGCTGGTGCTCATTTCCAGCATTAAGCTTTGAGCTGGTGGTTGGATGAGGTGACCCCAGAGGTCCTGTCCAGCCTAAGTCGCTCTATGATTCTGTTGGGATTTATTGCTAAATCAGAATTAGAAATGATATTGGATGTTTCTGTGACTTAAAAAATTATTAACACAGTGTGTGCTTGTGTGTTCGGTATAAAAATGGGAATAGTTTTCCAACATCAACCAGTGAGCATTTTGGAGCAGTGTACATGGGTCACCATGCATGCGTATACCCAGAGTGGCTAAAACTTGTGTCAGGATATGTACCGAATCTTTGCTGGATGCAAAAGCTTTATAGTAAGGAGAGGATGGTATGGCCAGTGAAGACTACTTCTGTTCCTCGGAACACCCAGTACATCTTCTTACAATATTCAGTTGGCAGGTGGCATGACAGATTCCTGATGCTACTGTCTCACTGCAGTGTTGAGCTGAAAGCCTTGTCAAGCACTGGAGAATTCCCACTTTGGAGAAGGAAGGCTAATGTGAAATAGTTATGATAGAAGAAGTCTCACTAGGGCTGTAGAGGGACCTGGCTTCCATATGTCTTCATAAAACTGCTTGAAAATGGTCCTCTTGATTCTGAGTTCCTCTAAAACCATATTTCTTACATGAATATAATGAAAAAAAAATCATCTGTCAGTGTGCAGACAGAGTATCACGGAGAAGAAGTGAAGCATTAGGTCTTAGAAATGCACATCTTACTGAGGAGCCCTTGGGAAGCTTGGTCCATATATCTGTACTGAGAACAGCTGGCATACGAAGCCACACCAGTGGTAGTTTCCCGTCCCAAATACCACACATCCTTCACCCATCTGGAGCTCAGTATGCTTAAACTTATGGTGGCTGAAGGACCTGTGAATGAATCTGAGCACATGTAATAAAAGTTCCTCCTCAGACTATTTGGCTTCCACTGTCAGGATCCTCCTTGCTAGTGATCGATCTGTCTGACCTGACAATGACAAACCTTTGCACGGATGAAGCTCTGCAGTGTGTGTCGACTGTGACTCGCTGTGCCCTCTTTAATTTGATTATCTTATATGACATGAGTGTTTCCAGGCTGGTCGGTGCTTATATTTGAGCACAGGCTGCACTGAGCCAACTGCATATTTCTTGCTGCCTGTCTCCAGCACAGTTCAGGGCATCTTATGAGGAATATCTGTTTGTGTTCCAACTGGCTGAGACATAGACTCTTTTGTGTGCTCCTTTGCATCTAGGCAATAAATCTTGTAGTAGCTTAACTTTTTATATGAATGCTGCCTCAGGCAAGGACTGTGTGGCCTAGAAAGCAGGAGGTTTAATATTTTATGAAATTTCCAAATGCTGTTTTGCTGCTACCTCTCCTCGAGTGAATGGAACCCACAGTGGCTTGATAGACCACCAGACTGTAAGCTACATCAGGAAACAGAAATAATCGTGGACCATCTCAGATAACAGACATTATACAGAATTCAAACACTGGGGAAAATGGTTTGAGTGGAAGCATTTGAGCAAATTACAGTCCACTTGGGGAATAAGCAAAATCAAATAAAAGAAGACTATGCCTTGCGGGTAAGTCATTTGAGGGAAACTGGTCACTACTCTTTAGGAGTAACAGGACTGGTGTGTTTTGAGCTGGTCAAACAGTTCATGCGAAGGCAACCATGAGTCAAAACACTGAAGTCAGCAGCCTGACGCTGTACTTCAGTGGTGTTAAAACTTTGATTTTTCCCCAATTTTCTGGGAAATGCCAGGTGGAGCTGTCCTGTGGCCACTTTATTTGGGTCTATTAGGCTCCACTTTGCAGCAAGCTATTAGAAGGCTGTTGGTTTTGTTGTGATGGAGTGGTTCTTTACACCCCCAGGAATGGGAATAATTCCTTTGTTGTGTGGGGGTTAGGACTGAGCTGTGTGACAGTGGCACTTGTGGGATTCATCAGCAAGATTCATCTATACTAACTTCGGGCTGCTTTAGGATTTCAGTGCAGTTGGAGCCCTTTTGCCTTCTTCCATCTGGTCCCAAGGTGGAGCTTTGATTGAGCCAAATGAAAAACAAACCATATAGGATGAAAAGAAGGCAAGAAACTCCATGAAGAAGCTTGAGACCTTTGCAATTTGCATCTTTCCAGGCATAACATACACCTTTCTTGAGTTTAAAAGGACTTGTGACTTCTTTTGTTATCTTAATCTATTCCCAGCAGTGCAATAAACAAATGTATCATGATGTAGCCCAATGTTTATACCTTGTCTGTGAGCAATTGTTGGTAGGACTTGCAGAGCACTTACACATGCTTACCCCATGGAAGCCCATAGGAGTGACTGAAAGTAAAGGAAGAACCAGAGGTTTGCTCCTTCCACTTTGTCCCTTGTTGGTCTGGTGGGCTGTGACGTGCCACATGATGTGGTTGCATCCTCCCCACCACTTTTCCCCTCAAAATGACCAAATCCAAGCAGGAAAGCCAATGGGGTTCATTTAAATGTTTTACATGGATGAGAGGATTAAAAGGTTTGCTGAACTGGGTCTATATGGTCCCTCTGCATAGTGGGAAGAATTAGTTTGAGTCAGGAGCTCACACTGCCATTTGTGAGCTCTGCTTGGGATCTCCCACTTTAAACATGAGTCATGGTGAGGGAGAAATCCAATGGTGACGAACCTGAATGCATATTACCCCTATTTTTCTTTTTTGAAACAATTGTTGTTTTTGCCACATTTTCAACAAGAGCCGTGTGATGAACAGAATCGCTTCTTAGAATCTGGCACCTCTGAGCGATATTACTTACCAGTTGGAAAAGACAGGAGATGTGACAATTTATATAGATTCACATGTTCTCAAAAATTTGCCAGCTGGAGAAGGGATAAATAATAACTCTTGAACATGCTTCAGTTCCACTCATTCGTCCAGAATAACTGAATGGGCCAGACCTCGGAAACTTGTTTTGGGGAAAAAAAGTGGGACTAACATTTACTGACTGATATTTTACATTGTGCTCCCTGTCTCAGGTCTTTTACAAAGGCAGGGCACCTTTGCTAAGACTTTTTGCAGGGTGTGTGTGTGATGGGTGAGGGACCATTAAAAGGCTGAGTGGGCAGTTCAGTGTGCTAGTGCTGCAGGCTGCTTTTTTCTTTTCTCTGTTCCTATGTTATATTTTCATACAGGTGTGGCTGCTCATCTTGGGCTGGTGTTGCCTCTGCTTTCAGCACATCATTTCTGCCCTTCATTCCTGCACAGCTCCTCCATCCCTCCCTCCTGCTGGTTCACTTCTCTTTGACATTTGCCTCTGGCCATGAGACCTCGGGATACAACTCCTGCAGGACCGTGCTGCTTGTGTGCAGATAGCAGGGGTAGGGGCTTGCAGACGGCACTGGAGAAAAATCTCAAACTATTAACAATGCAAGAAACAGTCAACCTGGACTTTGTCTAGCTTCTCTCTCTCTTCCCTTCCCCCTCTCCCTCCCTCCCCCCTTTTTTCCTGAGGACTTTGTCTTCTCTCTGGAGCTGTGCTTGGCATTTTGATGCAGGTCCGGTGTGTGAACAAGCAGTCTGGGTCTGGGTCTGCATTTAAGGGGGATTTCTTTAGAGCCATCTGCCATCTAGAAAATTAAAGCAGTGAAAGGTCATTGGGATAAACCGATTTGCTAAACAAAATGGTTAACAACTCATGAATAAAACTTAAAAAAAAAAAATAATCCTGAGGGGAGGGACAAACTTTATAACCAGAGAGAAACCCATCCTTGAAAAACCCACAGCCTGCCCTTGCTGAACGCCACCCACCCCTTTCCAGTTCATTTCTAGCCTTTTTGGGGAAGGAGCTGATCCCCCTCCTTTCTGCCCTGCCCTCCTCCCTCTCTCCCCTTCCTGAATCCCCCCCCATGCTCCTGTGTGTGCTTTGGGAGAGGAGGACTTGCAATCTGTGGTGAGGATGTGGCCCCAGGCTTCCTAATGACTTTCCAATGGTAATGTCCAGGGGGCTTTGTGCCTACACTTAGCAACTCCTGCAGCAGCAGCAGTAGCAACCCAGTCACTTTTGTCCATTGCTTGCTTCAGTGGTGCAGCCTCCTCCTCCTCCCCTTTGCTGAGTTTCTTGCAGGTCACAAGCAGGAACAGTGAGCCTGCCCCTACGGAAACAAGGGAGAGAACCAGACACAGGCACAAAAATACGCAAAATCCACCTCCTCCTCACCCCTGTTTCAGCTCTAAAGAATAATCAGGATTATAAGGAATGCTGTCTGTTGAAATATGGCATGCGAGCCCTGCTGGCCAGAGCCACCGTACTGCTCATCTGGGTTAACCCTGACAAACAAGCAAGGTACCTGAGTGGGGATGAGGGTGAAGGAAGCTCTTTACCCACCCACTGCCCTGCTTTTATTCCTCTCCCCAACAATAAATTCTCTGTATTCCCTCACCAGACCTTAAAACAAAAACAGACAGCCGAAGGTTTTGGTATTTGCTTACAGCTCTACAGGGCCTGCGCTGAGCAAGAGTTCTCAGGAGTCCCTTAATGGAAGAAATACTCACAAAGGTTGCAGTTTGCATGACCTGCTAGAGGCTGCGGGGCTCTTTGAGATGGCTGAAGGGAGCCCCTGAAGACCTGGACAAAGCCCTTGTGGAGAGTACCGCGAGGTTGTTCAGAGTGAAGTGCTCCAGCCTTCAAGGGCAAAGGTCTTCCTGCAGCAGGCATGAGGAGACATCCCCTGTGAATGTCAGTGGAGATTGAACATCAGGCAAGGTCCTATGCACTGAGCAGGCAGCGGGCTCCAGTTTTTTGTCTGCCCTGCTAGAGGATTCAGGCGGTGGGCCTGAAAGGGCAAAAACATCGAGGGAGGATGGTGAAGTCTGAATGCTTGGTAAGCAGTTTGGAGAGACCTTCTCTACCTCAAACTTGATGGGTACAAAGCTAAGCTCCTACTGAGGCCATGGGAAGAGGGTTTGGGAATCTCGGGATCCAGTGTACGCAAATGGGAAACCCTTTTGGTGTCTGGGGACAAAGGTGGAGGTCTTACGGTGTGCAACTAGGCCTTGATTCCATCAAATTGTGTGGTTATGTCGTGGATAAAAGCTGCTGGATCTGATGCCATGAACCAGCTGTGTGCTTGCTGCTAGTGGCCCAACAGTTTAAGAAGGAAAATGCTGCCTTGTCTTGCCACTAAAGCAAGTCCACGTAGACCTATTGTGTAAGCTCTTTCAAAACCTATTTTTTGTTGTTATTTTGGGAAAAGTAAGAGCACGTTAATGTAATTTCTCATTTATTTGTCTGAAGTGCACTGGCATCACTTGAAAGACATCCATTCAGTGGGTTGTTTTATAATGGCTTTTACTGTGTGCTCTTTTCTGTTTCTTTTCTCTGTTTTATTTAGTTTTAGAATGGTTAAAAAGAACAATATTAGAGGAAAATGGAAGCCCTTGGCTGAAAGGAATTAATTAATATTGTTAAAGCTATTGCTACAGCAGAGTTCAATTATTCGGCTGGTCTTGCGGGTGAAAGCTGCAAACTGCCAGAGCACTGGGGAAGGTTCCCCTGACTGCTCAGTTGGTTTTATCCTCCAACTGGTGAGGGCAGAAAGGCATTTCTCGTGCTTTTGTTTACTTTTCCAGTGTAAATGAAGTTGGCCTACATTGCTGATACGCACCTCTATCAAACCCATATTTGACTTTATGAATTGTTTATAGAATTCACACTATGAATTTTGCATAAAATAGTTGCAGAAGAATTGCGCCTGGACTCCATTTGCTTTTCCAGGAGTAAGGTGGTGGGTACTTAATGTTTAATTAATTAACAAGCAAGACTGTGCGATATATTTCCTTCCTGAAATGAACAATGTTAAAACAAGATTCTGTAACAAGTATGGTCAGAACACACCATCAGGAGAAAAATCTAAGGAGGCTGGTGCTATAGGCAGATTTATCAGGATAAAACTTCAAAACAGGTGATAGAATAAAATGTGCTCTCTCTGGATTAATTATTACTGTTATCATTTCTAATTTTCCCTAACTCTTCCTAGAAAAGAACATATAGCCGCTTACTGCCTTTTAGAAGTTCAGGTGAATTTTCATTCGTATTTTGGGAAGTAACATGTATTTAATGTTGTTTACTTGCTTTGATCTTTGATGCTCATTAATACAATATTAATTTTTGGAATTCCTTATGTATATTTAGAGCATTAACCCTGAAACATCATTCTTCTTCTGGGAGATGACTGTTCCTGACTTGATCTTTTTTAGAGTTAGAAAGAATCACAGAGCCCTACAGGGCTGTGGCAAAGCACTCCAGATAAGTGTTTTCCCGCCATGTATTACTTATTTATTAAATCTGGTGGAGCATAAGTAAAAGGGAGAAAAAAGACTAAAGAAATACAGAATACAATGGCCTTCAGATTTTAATGGGAGATATGGCTGGAAGCTATTTCTAAATTATTAAATAAATCGATTTTATTCTTGCAGTCACCCTCCAAGGTGTATTTGTCAGCCTTATTATATTCACCTTCAGTGCTACTCAGGACCGCTTACGTAGAAACATGTTTTTCCTGGCCACAATTCTTCAGCCCTTCTAATTAAACATGAGATTTACATTATAGGTTCAACATTCTTTCCTTTTCTTTCCTACTTTAAGCCTTTTTTTTTTTTTCCCTCAGTCAGTTCTCCCTGTGTTTGCTTTGCAGACCCACGTACAACTGTTAGGCTAGGCATCAGGCTGACAAACCTGGAGGTAGTCTTGTTCCCATTTAAAATGCAAGACCTGTTGGCTGCAAAAGAGTTTTAAGATAATGTGTACAGCACAGTGCTCCTTTTTCTGTTCACAGCTGATGACAGGGCACAAAGCGTTAAACAGTGTATTTGTGACAGCAGGGCTGTAGATAAAAGGTTATTGCACAAAGAAAAATACTTTTTTTTTTTTAAAAAAAAAGATTTGATTTATCATTTAAGTGATTCTGTGCTCTCTCATTCTTTCTTTCTGCAGACACACACCACACAAAATCCATTTGCTCAGCTTTTCCCATGAGTAATCCAGCCACAGTGGTTTGGAGCAAAAATCTGAAGAGGCAATTGAAAAAATTCCGGTATTGAAAGTTATTATTAAACAGCCATCGATAAACCAAATGTGCTGGCATGTTGTGAGTGGGAGAGGAAAGTAGTAATGTATTTATTTCCCAAAGAACAACTTTACAGTCTCCAGCAATTAAAAATGGATAAAGGCAGCACATTTTCCCCCCACCCCATAATTGTCAATAGTGGCTATGCTCCGTGCACTGAAGCTTGGAAGGGAATTGGGAGCAATTTTTTGCTGCTCCCTTTATGGAGGAGTGGGAACACGCTCTGCTGGGAATGGATACTTCACAGACATGGCACGGGGGGCAGTTTTTGTGACCATTCCCTCCACTGCTGTCTCGGCTTGAGACTGGGAGAGGTCTGTAAAGAGGTGAGTGTATGGGGCTCAACAGTGAGGTACTCCACAACACATGCCGAGGGTTGTGCTTTTAAGCCGGATCCCTTCCTATGTACAAAAACATCGCTAGCATTCTACTGCTGGATTTACCACAGCGAAACAGAGCACAAAGGTACTTAAAATAGATGACTACCTCTCTAGAAAAATATACGCCCGCTGTGTAGTGTTCTTCCAGCTGACTTTTTGCTCGTTGTTTTTTGCCAAGATATGTAATTTTTATTATTACACATTGTACCCATAAATAATATGCAACGCGAGAAAGAATGAAAACATTCCTCAGCTCAATTAAAAAGCAGGTTATCTCGAGGCTGGAGCCATTGCCAAGTGCATAATGGCTGTTTCACTTTACTGCCACAATTGCTTTATTGCCAGAGCTGGGCTCATTACTTCGGGCTAGCACGCATCTTAAGGCTTCACTCTGAGCGGTGCAGGAGCTGGGTAGCTGCCTCCTCTCAGGAACTGCTCTGGGAGACAGCAAGCCTGTCACACACCTCCCTGCTCTGTCTTTGCTACAGGGGACAGGAATTTACTGTTAACCTATGGGCAGCGGCAGCAAATTACAGCATGCCTCGCTGTGCTGAGCAAGGTAGTGTAGGAGCAGAGCCCATTCCCCACTTCTTTTTATTCCCCGCAGCCCCTGGCTCTGCGAGATGAGAGATGGACCCCTGCCCACTTTTCATCCTGTTGGATGCGTGTTGTGATAAGCCTGGGCAGGGCAGTGCTTGGGAAGCCTCTTCTCTCACTTTAAGCCACAGTTGAGTTCTCCGTCATGGGGCAACTGGGTGGGGTGCTACCATCCAAAATTTATTTACTTATAACAATGAGCTTAGCAGGTGGATAGTGATTTTTATTCTGAGATCACAAACACAACACACACAAAAAATCAAAGCCCCAGCCCTGGTCTGGCCTACACCAGCACCATGGAACCAGGGGATGGACACATCCTCCAACAGAGGGACACGGTTGGTCTTTAGTGGAAGCTTGGCCCCTACACGGGGTGGTACCACCTTGGCCAATAGCTGTTTCAGCTGTCCCCGTACATCAGTGCTTGTGTCCCCTGGGGAGGCTGCTCTTTTAACTATTTATTGCTTTCTAAATTAGACTGTTAGCATAAGCTGCCAATGACTTTGCTAATTACGTTGCCCCAGGCCAATCTCTTTGACTTACTCCTTACCAAGGCCAATTAGCTGTTGCCAGAGTGGTTTCTGTCACCCGCTGGCCTGCCGCCCCAAATATGAGTTCAGTGACAGTTACATAACAAAGTTTGCCTAATGCTTTGTTTTCTGGCTCATACTGAATTAATGTAGTCAGTGAGATCCAGGCAGATGCAGTCTAGGTCTCATCTGGTTATTTTGGGTAGGCAACACTCCATGGCCTCCTTGACAGATCTCATCCATTAAATTGAAAGGGATGTCCAGAACTTAACCTGGTTCACATCTATCTCAGCTTCCCTGTGATTTCTCCTAAGAAATACTTTGAAGCTATCTTGAGAGTAAACACAAGACAAGCTCCATCTGCCCTGTGCATGAGTGCATGGGGATGTAACCACTTGTTCACGACACGAGGTCATCACACATACCTCTCTTAGTGATTCCAACAGAGAAGCTGCTGGTTTTCTTAACTTCACGTAAGTCTGGAGAAGAGTAAGGAGGTACCTGAAGACTCCTCTGGCATGGAGCAGGAGAGGGAAAATGTTTTTTTTCACCCTCTTCTTGTGGCCCCTTAATAATACTGTGTCCCTGTTCAGAGGTGAAATGGCTAGTGATGTTGGGGGTGAACACATTCATTAGTCTTGCTTTTCAGTGGGGCACTCCAGCAGAAAGTTAGAGCAGCTGGATGGGGCTGTTGCAGAGACAAGCTAGCCTTGCATAACTCAAAGCCAGTGAAGAGACTCTGCAGCCTGGTTGGTAGGCTGAATAGTGCTGTTTTTTAACCTTGTTCTGTTTTTAAGCTTATTTAAATTACACTGATGCAAAGGCCTTTGTGGGCCAATTAGTCAAACATTGCTGTTGATTTTAATCATGGAAATTATACAAGGCTGAAGCTCTTCTCCTTTGGTTTTCTCATCTGCGCTCTGCTGTGGAGTGTGATTGCACTGCTTATGTTTATGATATCAGTGCCAGAGCCAGATATAAGCTAGCCCATCTGGGTACTGCTAGCAGAGCAGAAACAGCAGTACAAGCTTTGCCCACAGTTTACATGGCCCTCCCTGTAATGCTGCAGACCAGGGATTTGCTTCCATTCTTATTTACCAGCCAACTGAGGAGAGAAAGGAGGCATGGTCAAGACTGGGGCAGGGGGCAGCTGGCAAGGATCCCCCTTTCAGCCAGAATACAGGGAAAAGGATAAAGGTGGAACTAAGAAAGAGAGTTGACCTAGGGCAACGTGGCTTTTGCCTGAGAGGGTGGCGATGGCCAACTGGAGATTATTGATTTTTTTCAAGTATTTGGGATCTAGGTATGATTTCAACAGCTGGTTTGACAGAAGTAGCCCAAATAGCCCCATTGCTCTTGTTTCTTTGGACTGCAGAGTACTCCGTGGACTACTATGCCTATTAGCAGACAATTAGATGCAAGTATATATAGGCTAGTCTCACCAGACCTTTCATAATTGGAGCAAGAAAGTGACTACTGGGGATATATAATAAATTCCACTCTTTTCACTGCAGTGCTGGTAACCTCTGGAGGTTCACTTCACCTTATTGCTTCACGCAGTTGTTTGTGTAGGCACCATTAAAGTCTTTGCACATTCCTTTGAAAGTAATTTAGAGTGAGCACTATAGTGTTTGCTAAATATTCCTGGTGCTAAATTCTTTACAGGGAATCATTTGAACAAGATGATATCCTTATCTACTTTCAAAGGCAAAACTGGAGAGGTTTTAATGATAGCCAGTGTCTACTCATTTTATGCATTTTGGCTGAGCTTTTCAAAGCATGTAGGTAATGAGGACATCCAATTCCCATTAATTTTAGAGGTACCTTAAAAGGCTTTATAAATCTCAGCCTTTATGCTCTAGCCAAGAAGAAGGAAAGATTGATTTCCATACCGAGAAAATTTTTAGCAAAGTACTGATAACGTACTATAATAATTTCCATGATAGCTCACAGAAAAATTAACCTCATTATCTGCACCATGTATGAATTTCTCTTCTTAGTGGCTTACCTTGCATATCAAGGTAGTTGAAAGTTATGATTGATAGTGTGGTCAATGCTACATTAGGACTGAGACTGCTAAGTACTTATCTTCAGCTATTCACCTGATCTCATGAAGTTGCTTAGATTGCTTTTATACAGCAATGTCACTTGGGTTGGACTGAAATTTTTGAAGCTTTCAAACACCTATTGTAGGAGTCAGGGGCTTTTGGCTTGATTTTTATTTTTTTATTTTTTTTGTGTTCAGATCAACTCAGCTTTATGTATGACCACACTTTTTATTCTATTTTCTTCTTTCCCTACACTTTTCTTTGCTCTCCTTTTGATTGACTGGAGTTTGTGCTTTTTTCCCTAAGCCTGTGATCCTTAAGCAGATTGGAGACTTTATACATTTCTGCAAACTACAAGCTCATATAAAAGCTAATATATTTCAACCCATGGATTGCTCACAAACTGTTTTCCAACAGGTTTTAGGTTACTAGGTCTTAGGTTTACTTTTGGTTTATAATTTTGCATTCTGGCAGCTTTGGCTGTACATTAAGGGTAGGATGCTGTCTCTGCTAAAGTCAGTGAAGTGAGCCTGATTATCTGGAAGACAGAGATGGTGCTCTGAGTAGACATGCATGTGTTTGTGCATAATGTACAAATTTATTCTTAATTCAGAAATGACATACTGTAAATTGCAGTTGATATACATACTTATATCTGGAGGTACATGCAGATATGGATATCTATCAATTCAGCACTCACCACTGCTGCATCTTGGTACCCCCAGCTTCATCCCCACAGGACTCCTAGTGCTTCTTACCTCATATCCCCAGTCTCATGTGGGTAAACACAGGCCCATGTGGTGCCACTTGGACTGAATGACAGTTTTTGCATGCGTTGTATAATTTGGTGGGTAGGGGGCTTAAACATATATCAGTTAACACACAATGGCTACATCTAAGTAGTGGGACCATGATAGTCCCTCCTGGCTTCTGGGTCTGGTTACACAGTGTCCTTCTGCTGAGGTAGACTAGAGAATGAGTTTGGGGCAGACCCTGCTGCATCTCAGTTTCCGTGTGATGGCAGTCTCCGCCTGCCTCCTACACCTGTCTCTTCACTGACCAGAAGCTTTCTGAATGGACCTTGATATAGAAATGTCTACTGAGGTTGATATATATAGTGTAGTAACACCTATATCACACAGTTGGATGGGATTCCACTGAAGTGCCTTTAGTACCACATGTGAGTGCTGAGTGTCTGAGCTCCTGTTATTGCTAGATGTAAGCATAATAGCTCCTCACACTCCAGTAACTAGACTATGATAGGGGATAATATCAGATGATAATGGCTTGTTGTCCAAGTAGAGATCAGTGATGAGTGGTCTTCCTCAGGAGTTGGTATTGGGACTGGCGCTGTTTAACACCGTTATTGGTGACATGGTCGGTGGGATTGAGTGCACCCTCAGCAGGTTTGCTGATGACACCAAGTTGTGTGGTGTGGTTGACACACTGGAGGGAAGGGATGCCATCCAGAGGGACGTGGGCAGGCTTGAGACATGGACCTGTGTGAACCTTGTGAAGTTCAACAAGACCAAGTGCGAGGTGCTGCATCTGGATCAGGGCAATCCCAAGCACAAATGCAAGCTGGGCTGAGAACAGACTGAGAGCAGCCCTGAGGAGAAGGACCTGGGGATGCAGTTTGATGAGAAGCTCACCATGAGCTGGCAATGTGTGCTTTCAGCCCAGAAACCAACCATATCCTGGGCTGCATCAAAAGAAACATGTCCAGCAGGCCAAGGGAGGTGATTCTCCTCCTCTGCTCTTGTGAGACCCCACCTGGAGTGCTGCATTCAGCTCTGGGATCCCAGGCACAAGAAGGACATGGACCTATTAGAACATGTCCAGAAGAGGGCCACGAGGATGATCAGAGGGCTGGTGCACCTCACCTACAAAGACAGGCTGAGGGAATATGCGTTGTTCAGCCTGCAGAAGAGCAAGCTTCAGGAAGTCCTTACAGCAGCCTTCCAGTGCCTTCCGGTGTAGGGGATCTACAGGAAAGCTGGAGAGGGACTCTTTGTCAGGGAGTGTAGGGATAGGACAAGGGGGAGTGGTATTAAACTAAAAGAAGGTGGGTTTAGATTAGACATAAGGAAGAAATTCTTCACCCAGAGGGTGGTGAGGCACTGGCCCAGGTTGCCCAGAGAAGCTGTGGATGCCCCATCCCTGGAGGTGTTCAAGGCCAGGCTGGATGGGGCTTGGAGCAACCTGGTCTGGTGGGAGGTGTCCCTGACCATGGCAGGGGGGTTGGAACGAGGTGATCTTTAAGGTTTCTTCCAATCCAAAACCTTCAATGAGTTTATGATTCTCTGATCCTCTGATGAGGAAAACCATAACAAGTAGCCATGACACATACACTTAATTCATGCCTATGTCACAAACACCTCATGACAGGTAAAGCTAAACCCACCCCTAAAGACTATATTGTGTTCATAGCTTCATAAATGCATTTAATGACTACTCTTACGGTTCAGGAGGCAGGGTGTATAAACTCAACAGCTTTAGGTGGGTTTACTGGGAAATGTGGTATTGTACTGTGAGCAAACATGCGCCCAAAGCAGAGCCATGTATTTGACTCCTTCTGTGGAATTTTGCATGGGAATGAAAAAAGTGAATTATGTGGCTTGGGCCAGTCTCTTATTATATGGCTTGCTGAAAAATGTATTGGTTTCGTACAAGCAAAGCTATTCCCATGAATGCACAACACTAAATTCATCCTTGTAGTATGCCCAGTGAGTCAGTGAGTTACACTTGGGCTGAGTTTGGTCCAGAATTTTTATAGGTATCAGAATTATATAAAGCCATAATTATTAAATGCTTCCTTTTTTTTTTTCTTCCAGAGCTGCAGTATGTAATTGTCATGTAGGTTGCTATGGTTTATGCCTTTAGTTACATTGCCAAGGTACTTAATGTTTAATAAAAATCCTTTCATAACCCCTTGTCATTAATACATAACTTGAAAAAGAGCTGGGACAACAGTCGTGGAATCTAAATTGAGCGGTAAGTTGGGCACTTGTAGTCTCCCTCATTATCTACCTTTTA
The DNA here is from genome assembly GCF_013377495.2 of Cygnus atratus. Lineage (NCBI taxonomy): Eukaryota > Metazoa > Chordata > Aves > Anseriformes > Anatidae > Cygnus > Cygnus atratus. Next base: position 176,343,219 of record NC_066362.1, on the reverse strand, counting down.
GAGTAGGCTAGAGCTAAAACAAACAGACTTCCTGGAAAGTATTAGTAAGACATATGAGGCCGGTGCTACTGGAAGGAGCCCTATGAAACAATTATATTTGTGGTAATTTTGTTGATACTGTTTTTTTTTTTTCTCTGAAAAATGTGAAGACAGTTTCTTGATAGAATGAAATGTTCATTGAAGTGTTTTTTCTTTTTATAAAGTTACTCCATATGCTTAATAAAGTGCCATTATTGAGCAATTATGGCATTTTGTTCATTATGCATTGCACCTTGTCACATCCGATGAAGGAAACAGCAAACTCTTTCTCTGTCCTTGAAAACCAAAAATGTAAATAGTGGCAGTACTCCCGAGGGAAGAGCTGTGTTAATTGTGGAGCACTGCATTAGAAATCCTGGATATTGTATGTCCTCATTGTTTAGTTTGAACGGGGTGGTTACTGTGGGATTTAAACCATATGTCGCTTGAATTCCAAAATTGGTCTTTTCAGTCAGCTGTGCTCTATCATTCGGTATTGATCACAGATAATATGCTTTGCAAATTAGGGGTGGTTACAGTCCCTTTGTCCGTAATAGATGTTGTCATTCATGTAGAATAGCCTGAAAGTGAAGAACATTTTAAACGGGGTTAAAGCTTCTATAGTCATCATTAATGAATTTTCTAATGCTGCCTGGATTCCATAATCATGTGAAGATCAATAGCTATTACAGTATATTGTAAACAAACAGAGAATCCATTAGAAAGGGAGGGGTTGTGCTGAAACATTTTACTTCTTGCCTACAACGGCACATTAGTTATTATCAGGGCAAAACTGAATAATCAAGTGTATGAAATATAGTCTGAATGAGACGGTGATTAGTGAAAGTGAGGCTAATGCTGAATGAAGACAGGTTTAGTACATTCTGTAAGTGAAATGAATTTGAACAAATTCAGCTGCAATAACAGGCTCCCATTTAGGTACTGCTGTAATACACAGGAATACTTATGAGCTGGATATTTGAAAACATTGAAATAAGAGGATGGTTTTGTCATCTCACACCAACACTTACACTGTGACAGCGCATAGACACTCCACCAGGGTGGGACCTGCACTGACACAGGCACAGGAGAAATACAGAGGAAATGTCCCCAAAGGGCAATGGCCTAAAATATAAGATGTAAGAATAAGAAACAAACAATGAAGGGCTGAGATGAAGAGGGGCGAATGCTGAGCTGCTCTCAGCATATTTTAGCATAGCCTGGCTAGCTGTGAATCTCTCATCCAACTGGTAACAGCTGCCTCCTTTTAAGTCCGTCTCTGAATCGTGGCATTGTAAGCTCTAGCTGTTGAGGAATGACTGAATGTTGAACCCATGCAACAAAATCCACTATGCTGGACCCTGATAAAGTGCATTCTTTTGCACAGTCTGTGACATCGGGTTGTATATGCAATTTCTCTAATGCTTCATCTAGTTTGATTGTGATGACAAACTTGGGGGTATCTATTGTCCCTATTTGTTTTATATTTCTTATTACTGTTGGATGTCATTTAGCGCAGCTCTCCTTTGCAGATGATAGGACATGGGAACTTTACAGTGCAGGACTGAGCCTGCAGAGGTCCACTGGTGCTCCTGTACAGCACAGCACTTGTACAAGGCTGTGACAATAAATTTGCATGGGGACAGTATAACTGCCTGAGACTGAAATATGTTTCACACTACCTGCCAGACTTCAATGGGGAAAGTCATCTGGAATATCTGCCGTGCTGATATTCCAACTGCTCCATCCCAGGTGTTTGCTAGCAGTCACTGTTGAATATCACTGTCTAAAGAACACACTTCACCAGAAAAAAAAAATATTTTTATATGGTATGGTGAAAGACCATCTGCTTTTACATCTTCCCAGTGCAACAGGCAAGCTATACTATACTACACATTTCCATATCTGCTTTAATTATGTTACAAGAGAATTGAGACTTGCTTGAGCACAGGGTCCAACACAGTCCAGTTATTGTTTCACGGTTGGTTGAATTTTAATGGAGATTGTGGTTTGACCCCTGAGAATCCACATGAGACAGAAGCCTTGATTGTGTTACATTTCTTCAGACATTCATTGCAGTGCAAACTCCTATGTGAATTTGTGATTTGGACATTCATAAACTCATACATTCATAAACACTTTCAGGTTCCCGTAGTCTAATATGAGCAGACCTTGCTCAGCAGTCTCTCCTTCTGTGGTGTCAATGTCTCTACCAAGCCACTTATTTTCATGAAATTTCCAGGAACTTTGAGACTGCTGTTTCTCTGTGTTATTTGAAACAGCTTGGAGAGACGCTGTAAGGGACTAACTGAGCAAATGCATCTCCAAAAGTACTTGGGGAAGAGAGGAAACATGAGACTTGAATCTCAAGAACATTTCCACTCCACAACGCACCACAATTTAAATATAACACAATATGTCTCTAGTTTAGAATATGAAGATGCATCACCCAGAAAAACAAAGACTAGATACTTCAGGCTTCCTTTTCTCTTAAATTTCTCCCCACTGGGGTTTCTCATTGTGCTCTAGCAAGGAGGAGGAGTGCTCAGTCCAGACCAGCAGATGACACTACAGCCACTGGGGCTATGTTCAGATTTGGATGGGGTGGTTTGGTATAAGGCATGTGAGTCCAGAGCTACTGTCCCAGCAGTGAAACTGCATGGCTTAAAAAAAAAAAAAAAAAAAAAAGGTGGAATGAATTCAGGCAAAGCATTGGCATGGATATTGTCATGGGGACTACAGGAGAGCTTTCAAAGGCACATGAAGCTGCCTGAAACAGAAGACAAGCTTAAAAGAAAGCATTTAGATATCTTAGCATGGCTTAGGTATATTTGAAGCAGGTAAGCCCAGAGAAACGTCAAAACCATCCTTCATATCCAAACGACTTAGTGTATAAGAAGCCACAGGATGTGGATTTTACCCAGGAAGTTTCTGGGGTAACTTGACTCTGTGCTGATGCATACCATCAAGACAATTTTTCATCCTGGCTGTGCTGAGCCTCCATCTGGCCAGGTACATCTCATTTACCAGTACCTACATACCTGGAGGGGCCCAGGAACATTTACTGGGGAGGCATCTTTGTCATTTCTGTGGAGCTGAGATCCCCTGTGCTGTACTATGCATTTTGCTGCATTCACTTCTGCAGCAAGGCACAGAAGAGCATTTGGCTTAATCTTTTCTGAGCTGACAGTTTGCTATTTGTGGCATTTTCTCAGATTACATACTCTGTGTAGCTGACAGGAACTTGTGATTTTCAGCAAGAGGAACGCAAGGAAATGACACGCATCCCTGACAGTCTGATAATGTGTCCAGAGTGGCCTATTCCCAGATCCCTGAAACACTGAGCCTGGAGAGGCTGCCTCTGCTGGTGCCACCACCCAGGAACAATTGTGCCTGGACTTGCTATCCCAGCTTCCTAAAATACTACTTCATTTTCGTCCGAGTGCTGATTTGCTGGACTGAACCCAAAGAGCTGATCTTATTTCAAGACTGAATTTTCTTTTTTCTGTGGATCAGAAATAGCACTGCTGAAATTGCCCGGGTCTAAAACTCAGCAGAGAGGAAAAAAAAAAGGCCTACGTGTTTGTTATTTTCTGCTATTTTTGATTCCCAAGATTTTTCTGGAGCCTTTAAATTTTGTGCAACTATCATGTCTCTTGGAAAATTGTCCTGTCAGTCTAAATTGTCTTGCATTTGCTGTAGGCTCCTGAGGCTAATTGCTGCATAGTGGCACAGTTAGTCCTTAGCTGCCTGTGTCTCCAGGCTGAGGAATGATCGTGTGTGGGGCAGATCCACCATGGCTGACTCCAAGCACAACAAGTTTGGCCTGGCTGGGCTTTACTCCTTCAGACACAGCTGAGCCTGTGGTGCTAGGGAAGCATTTTAGCCACTTTTGCAGAGCCCAGGCTGAGCCTGTAGCCTGCAGGCAGCTGTAGCTCCTGGGCACTGTTGTGTCCATGCCCCGGGAATGCCAGGAGCATGCTAAGAATTAACCAGAACGGACAGTTGCAGATCAGGACCTCTCCCTGGCCCTGGTTTCTTTTCATACAGTCTGCTGGAACCTGAATTGCTTCTGCAAAGTCCCTGGATTTGTTTGCACCATGCAGATGTGAGCTCACGCTTGGCAGGGCTTGGAAATGAGGTGAGCTCGCTCTGCCGGCATCTTGGGTCCTGTGCTAAGAGCCAAAAGCAAGCCTCATGACCGCATTAGTGTGCTTTGATTGAATAAAATCTGCTGACATCCAGAGTTTATTACTTTGCAGGGTGAAGGTGTTATCAAAGCTGTATTTTGACTAGAAGTAAACTCGGGCTACCTCCAAGATACGGGGTCAAAATGCCATGCGAGATACACACTATGTCCTAGAACACCAGTTTGCTGGGATGCTGAAGACCACCTGAGTTAACAAACTCTCCATCACTTCTGCGCCCTGGGGAAAGATGCAGGGAGGTACCCCAAGAGCTTTGCATGAGTCAAGCTGGAAATGATGGGGCTCGCCCGCTCTGGGTCTGTGCCAGGTCCTGTTTTCCCAGGGAATCATGCAGGTGTCTCCATGTTGTCTTCCCCATTATCCATATTTTCCAGGCTTTTGCCATTGCCTCTGGTATTTTAAACACCCGTTATCCTGAAAACAGAGAATGTAATAGGTATGTTTATATGTTAATACATAACAGTCACACGGTTCTCATTTAGGGTCTAAAGTCCCTCAGCATCCTGCACAGCTGTGAACATGACTCTACCTTCAACAGAGAAGCTTCTGATGTAACACAGTTGGATACACTTTTGGTAGTTTTTATATCAAACATGCTTTAAGCTGGTGTTAGAGAACCTTAGTACACCAAAATACTATATATTACTGTAGAGCGTGACTTTACATTTAATGACTATTTCTTAGGATTAAATTTTTTTTTTTTTACTTGTCTTTAAAAACAAAAGAAGAGTGAGGTATGAGAAGGGAATGCTACGGGTATCAAACTGTGTCTGCAGGGTGGGTTTGGGCTTGCCTGTTATGGCAGCACATGGAACCAGGGCTACATTAATATTCACCGACATGTAAACATGCACACTGCTCACATGCCACTCTGAGCCTGGATTTGCTTGGGAATGCAAATCTCTTTTGTTTAAAAGAAATAGAATATTCTGCTTTTAGGAAGACATCTAATTCAAAGAAGTTTCTTCATCACAGCTGATCTACAATAAACAAAGACAAAACTCCTCAAAAGAGATATAAAAAAAAAAGAAAGAAAATGTTATCACTTAATTTCTGGGATGCGAAGATATAACTTGTTTCAGAAGCAAGAAAGTGCATGAGGGAAGTTACAGCTACTGAGCTGCTGGGTGTAATTAGTTTCCATATTATATCACTTTTGATAATTAGATCTACACGAAACCTCCAGTCAAAGACTTCACAAGCATTTCTCGTGTGTCAGCCTGGATATGTAATAGTTGGAATGATAGATCTACTGGATATATCTAGGCTAGTAGATGCTTTGGGAAACACCTTAATCTTTCTTTTAAGCTGGCAGATGGTTTAAGTCCAGACCCGACCGCCTGCTGTTGTTTTCAATGGAGGAGTGTTACCTTTTTGGATTCATGAAAGGCTCTCAATCAAAGCTAAAATGGCAGGCCAGTGCGGTGAATCAATAAAAATCTCTACTTTCAGCTGGAGTGTCGGATAGTAATTCTTCTCGTGTCACTGCCTGGTTAAACAGTCATACTCCCACTAAAAGCCCTATAAGACATAATAGATTCATGTGGCGTTAGTCTATTGTACTGCATTTACCCAGAAAAAGGGAGAGAGGTTACTGTTTCACTAAAACAAACCAGACACTGATGCATTGTGTATCAAAATGTATTCACCCATTTCTCTCTGCCTCATTAGAGCAGGGGGAGCTTATTTTTTATACCGCTTGTGGAGCAGTGTTAAGACATCTGACATATTCATTGCAGATCCTAGTTTAATGATGACTTAGACATCAAATCCCAAATGATTTTACATGCTGGATTTCTGGTTTCCCATTACAGCACATATCCATAAGCTTGCTGTTTATTAAGCTACAATAAAGATGTACAAACTGGATGCACTATGAATTTTTTTCAAGAGACTTTAGAATGAAGTTGGCCCTCCGGAGGAATTATTGAACTGTATTATTTCTAATTGCAGGAAATTAACTTGGTACATCTGATTCGATACATTAAATGTCCTCCTCTGTAGTGTTTTAGTAGAAAATGTCGATGGCACAAAAAAGGTTTCATTCACAACGAATTTGAAAGTTCTTAAATGTTAAATATCAAGGCTCAGAGCCTGTGAGAAGGAATGGCTGCTTTGTGCCCTGCAGCTGGGAGCTGGTGGCCCTAAAGCAGCCTTATTCAGATGCAGACAAGTTCCCCGGCCCTGGCAGATTCCTCAGTTGCATGTATCAGTCATGGATTCCCTTCCCCTATTCACTCCTCAGGACTGAGCAGGTATCAGAGAACTGGCTTAGCAAAATGCATGAGAGGGGGCTGAGCTAAAACTCTGAGCTCTCATGAATTACACCACACTCCTCCGAGACTGTCGGATCCAAAGTTAGACCCAAAGAGCTAAATGCAAAACAGTCACTGACTTAGAGGGCAAAATATCCTGTCCCAAATTGTAAATAGCTTCCTTGTGGAAGAGATCTGTTCAAAAAGTAGAAGTTTTGCTTCCTAGTGCTCACATGGTGCTTGCACTTCCTCCCATATCTATCTATCTATCTATCTACCTATCTATGTATCTATCCATCCACCCACTCATGCACCCATCCACCCATCCACCCATCCACCCATCCATCCATCCATCCATCCATCCATCCGTCTTTATACATATTACTCATGGGAATCATTAATTATTTTGAAGAAAATCCTTTTTGTTCCTTATTTTGGAAAGAGTCAGATTACCCTTGTTCATGTACTTAGCAGCGCAGCTTGCTAACATTGTAATTCAGAGGTGATGTGCAAGATTTTTATATTTAATGAGACCCACATACCGCATTATCTCACCATCTGTGTAGATCTGGGAATGGCTGTAGAAAGTTCCCATTAGTCATATTAACATCCATCATGCCTTCAGCTCACTGTGAGATACAACCATGGAAATGTTTCTTTCACTATGGAGGTTATTTTTCTTTGGAATTCCATGGAATTTGTACATCTTGGACAACCTTAACTATCCCCCTCTGCTACTGGTCAGGTATGACCCTGGCTACCAAACAAGGGCAGTCTGCAAAATATCAGGGATCCCCTCCTCCTCCTCTCTGAAGCAAACCTCAGCAGATGTAGACAAGATTTTAATAGCTACAAAAAGAGAAATGCATGACAACCTCATTAAGGGAACTATAATAGGCTGTCAGAATATTTCCAAGAGGACAATATATCAATGTCTAGTTTGTTACAGCATTGCTAACTAGGGTAGTTTGCCCCTCTCATAATCTTTCATTCATCTTCCATTGGTCTGATTTCCAATAATGCTTCACCACCACATGTATCCACTCTCCCTTTCAGCTGCCTCACAATTGCTGACATAACTCTTTAAGTACAGAAGAATTAGAGCTGGTAAGTGACAGTAATAAAAAAGCAGTTAGAGGTCCACCCCACTGCTAGCCCTGATACGGTACATTAGAAGGGTTTTCATTTTCTTTCCCTCTCTACCATCCTGAAGACCATTTTGTCCCATCCCTACATCTGCAGGAGGTCAAGGTCCAAAGAGCCCAGGGATTTTACACCATCTGCCACCAAAAAAAAAAAAAAAAAAAAAAAAAAGGAGGAAAGGAAGGCCCTAAATAGCTCTAAAGGGCTATTTAAAGTTATTTATCACTGTAATGGCAAACCAATCATTATTAATTGTACCCACCCATTGTCTTTCATGTACACCGTGAGGCCGTGAGACATTATTAAAATAGATTTAAACTGCTGCAGCTGGAGTTCTCCCCTCCTCCCCTTTCACCTTCCCCGACCCTTTGGGAAGATGAAATGGAGTTAAGTGGTTTTGTCCCTTTTCTTTCATGGTGAAACCAGCTCCCCTGTTCTGCTGTGGATCCAACATTCCTTCAGTCCATAAGGGGCTCAAGTCACTTCTCAAGAGGGTATGACAGCTGCTGAAACTGCTTCTGAAGCCGGGGTGGAAACGCAAGCAGAAGCTCACACCAGAGACCCCATAAAATTGTTTCCTTCTGTATGTTTAATGTTTTTTTTTTTTTTCCCACCTGTCTATGAAACAACAGCCCCAGTCAAAAGGCAAGAAAACAACAGTGGTCTTCCAGACTTTTCTGTTCATGCATCAGTAAATAACACTTCTGCTGAACCCGATTTTGTACATTTTAGGCAGCCATGGTTACAATAATATGTCTTGAATGAAATGTGTCAATTGGAGGAAATTGTCAACTCATTATTGCGGCTAACAACTGAGACATGAACGCTTCAGTCAGAGCGGGAGGTGATTTTGTAAACAAGGAGTGTTCCTAGGGGGATTTTTATAGTTAAAATCAACATGAAGTAGACTTGAAATAATTGTAGTGACAAAGGGTTCAGCTCTGCTCCATCTGGAGATGACGACAAGCCTCCATCCAATTTCAGTAGGGTCAGGATCATGCCCTTTGGGGAAGCGCACCTCGCTTGTGTCTTGTACTTGCGTGTGCCCAGATAAAAGCTGGAGTTCGGGTCAGCCAATTTAAACCAGCTAATTAGATGGCCCAGTGCCTTCATGGGTGCCGCATTCACTCTGATGGTCCAAACACACTTCCAATAGCAATCCCCCCCCTGCTCGCTGGCTGTGAAAGCTCTGGGCACAGACCTGAACTCTGCTGCCCAGTAATCCCAGTGACCAGAAGCTGCCTGACCTACTTTTCAACTCTCCAGCGCAGTTTTGGAAATGCCTCTTCTCTTGGCTTTGCTGGCATTCGGGAGCACAACCACATGCCTCCCCGAAAGCTACTCTAGCCCTTGTGTCCTTGTGAAGGCAGAGGATGCTGGGCTGTGCTCAGCTTGGAGGGCAAGGAGGAGGATGGGGTTGTGTGCAGGAGGGCCAGGGACAACACCATGAAAGCTTCAAGTCACCGCAGGACTCAAGATGCCCCCAGGGACACTGCAGATAGGAGAAGCTGAGGAAGGCCAGGCAGAAGGTAGGAGCAGTGGCAGGCGTGAGAACAGAGGAGGCCAGCAGAGAGTTTAGTGCTGTCTCCACGCTGTTTGACACAATTAAACAGGCATTCATCTTTGTCTTCTAAAGGTTTTATACTCTCCTCGGTGCTGCATAGAGCTGAAAAGCACTGATCCAGAAGGGGGACAAATGGCAGCATGGGATTAGCCAGAAGCACGGTTCCTTATACAAGGGCTCTGCAGTCATCCTAGGAAGTAGTGGGTGTTTGGAAGAAGGACTTCTTGAAATGCAAACCAGCAAGAAACCTGCTGAGGCTACAGACAGAGGGAACAGAAACCAAACCGAGGCACAGCAGCTCTTAGCAATTTAGCTGGGATAAAATAATCCATCGAGGGAAAAAAAATCCTGGCTCTTCTCTCAGAGCCCTTCTCTCTGTTTGACCTTTCTTAATGTAGTGGCAGCATGTATAATGATGAGGTAAGGAACTTGAAAAAAAACCGTTTTATGATGACATCATGTACTTTCTGTCATTAAATAAAAATGTGTGGAATGAACAATCTTAAGTCACTGCAAAGAACAAGCTTTCAGTAGGGCAGGGGAAAAAAAGGAATTTCTAGTTGCAAATCTCCATGAATACCAATCAGAAAGTGCCTTATGCTAAGACCGATGCTGCAATATTCATCCATAGCATATGAAAAATTTAAAATAGTCTTGGCCAGCAACCCAGTCACTGGTCATTTGTATTCCATGAGTTGTGGAACAAAGTGCAAAGTAAACAGGTAAATGCTGGATGTTGTATATGTTTTTTTTTTTTCTTTTTTCCTAGTCCAAGCTGAAAGTAGATTATTTGCACACCAAAAAGTCTGCAGCTGGTGCTTATCAGAAAATGAGTCATGTTTCAGTGTTTGAGCACAGAAGCTCCTCTGCCCAGATGTGTGGCTCCAGCCTGTGCTGCTGCTTGGTGAATGCTCTCAGCATCGGTGGCTTTCAGACAGCCCTGCTCTGTGGCCTGTTTTTCTCTGTATCACAACTGGCTGCAGCAGGAGATGCCTCAAAGACAGGCGAGCTGTCCATGTCACCAGGAACTGTCCACTGTCACTTGTGGCATCCAAGCCTCTGCTAGTGAGAGCTGGCAGTGGCTTTGGACCCTGACGTTTGGACAAGCAGAGTCTGGGATGTACCCAGGTGGATGGGTAGTGATTGTGGGGTGGAACAGAAGGAACTGTGGCAAGTTGCTCCTGTGGTGCTCCAGTTCCCAGAGAGAAGGCTGGTCTCCCACACAGTAGAGATTACTGTCCTACAAGGTAGCAAACATGCCAGGGAGCAACTTGACACAGATCAACACATCCCTTGCTGATAGAACCCAAACTGAGGTCACCAGCTCTGATAAAGACTGAACGCGCCTTTTCTAGTGAAAATGCAATTTCAACAAGTCTGAGTCAGCAGAAATGCTTCTGTCCTCCAAGGAAGGAGTGAAAGTACAATATTTCCAGTGGTACGCCTAAGGGAAGACAGGTTTGGGAGTACAGCCATCCTATTAACTATAAATTGGTGCCCTTCCCTGCAGTGCCTTCTCCCTCCCTGCACAGATGAGTTTGTCCTTCCCCTCACCTTTCTGCACCCTCCCTTCCCTTTTAGTGATCCTCTTACCTCAGAAAATCCTGCCCATGCTATGGGTTATCTTCCATTCATATACAAGGAACTGCAGCTGTGGTGTCATGTAGCACACACCAAGCTTGTGCAGCGTCTTGCCAAAGGGTGAGGTTCCTGTTGCTCCTCTGCTCTCTTGCCTGGCTCCCTTGTGCCTACTCATGTTTGTCAGACCCTTCCCTTAGCCAGTTTAAACCAGTGAAATGGTCAAAATCCATGCATTTCTTTTGGATTTGTTTTCTGCCATTTTCATGAGTTGGTTCAGCTTATGCAGTGACCCAGTGAGTGACAAGCCAGGAGAGTGAGCTGGGACTTTTTTATACAGGGCTGAACTGTCACATTGACTGGTCCTGCCTTCTAAAAAATTACTTTGAGACAAAAAGACTGCAAAGACTAATTCACCAAGATGCTAAGCAACTGTCATTCTCTGCTTGAAGCCATTTCTGTTCCGATGGTGCTGCTAAGGGAGATGCTCAATGCGGTGAGTTCCCAGGCATTGGCACGAAGGGCAGACAGTAGTACTTTTACCATTTACAGGGATCGCACAATGAAAGGCATCAGCAGAGATGACAGTTCCCTTTATAGATCTATGCACACATCTGGACACATAATGGTTTGGTGAATAGTTGATAAAAAATTTTATGAAATAAAATGGAGATGAGTATTTTCATCTCAGGCACCTGGCAGAAATAATGTATATGATGCGGGAAATAAACAGCAGCCTCTCAAATCATGTGCAGTGGAGGTGTCTGTGAGCTCAACATGTGTTATCATCCACAAAAGGCTCAGCAGTTACATTGAAGCAGGCTAAAACAAATTGGGATGAAAAGCTTGACATCTAGCCAGTCAAAAAATCTGGTCTAACTATTCAGGAAAGGACACAGCTCTATAGTGTACGCAGGTAAATACAGTGGTCCTCCCTTTGCAGAATGAACACAAAAAGATATTAGACGTCTGAACAGCTGTTTGCTTTCTGCCAGGTTTTCCCAACCTAAATCACAACCTACCTTCTTTCCTTTTAGGCAGTTCAGTATCCCTGATTCCTTCAGGCTCACTTCTAATTTGGAGCACATCTAGGATGGAGCACATCACGTAGGAGCACATCTGGGATGAGACTGCACTTTGTTGCCTCCCAGAGGGTCCAAGCAAGTGGTAGTTTATGGGGTCGTCTGTGGAGGCTGCTCTGATGGAGGTAGGTCTCTGCATCATGCTGTGTGTGTCTTCAGGGAACAAGAGATTCAAAAATCCACACATTTGTTTTGTAGCCCCATCCCACCCCATGTTGCTTGCTGTATTTAACTGAAACACAACACAAGCCCTTATTTTTAGAGATGTTAAAATGCTGATTTAATATATATATATATTTAATTTTATCTGATCTGTCAATTTAAAGATGAAATATTTTTTTTTCCAGTTTGGGAACATTTTGTACTCTTTTACTACAGCTGAGAAGACACACTGAAGAGAGATCTGCAGACCTTGAGAGGAGATTCTTTGTGAGAAGTCATTAATATTGATTTTACCTGACACACCTGCAGGAAGTGACCAAAATTGTTCCTGTTGTATACAAGTAATCTCTATTGAACTTCTGGCTTGAACTGAACAATTACCAAACTAAACAGGAATAACTTCCATTTCTTTTGGTGCTTTTGCTGGTCAGCTGCATTGCTTTATTTGGCCTTTGCTTTTTGTAGTTCCAACACTCCTGTAGGTGGAATCAGCCATCCCTCATTTGACATAGCATGAAGGGTGTTATATATTTTCAACTTAAAGACTGTCAGCATTAGGAGAGGTTGGAGTTAATATGAGTATGTATTGCTTTTCGCTAAAGACAGTGCAGCAAAGAAACCTATTTCCTTCAGATATTAATTAGATAGGTACATAATTAAACATCTTAAATAATGAAATAGATGCTGTGTAAAAGGCTAAAAATAACTGGCCATGAATTAGTCATTCAGCCTATATTAATAAATAAGCTCTGGATGTCAGCTCACAAAGATTTCCTGGCAGTACTTTGACCACCGATACGCTCATCACAAACACATCAGACTCCCCATCTAGACACTGGCCAGATGCATTTTGCTGAGCTCCTGGATCACTGCACCTTGCAGAGCCAGAGGGTTTTGTTTACTTATTGGGTCTGGTCTGATTCTTGTATGGACATCTTGGAACATGGGTTTAGACAGTTAGAGTAGCTGTGTCTGTACAGGATCTGTATGTGGCTATGTTAAACCATTGGGGCCAGTGTTTCACCCCCAAAGTCATATGAGAAATCTGAGTGCTTGCCTGCCATGGATGCTCTGTGTTCTTGGGAATGTAACTGCGTTTGCTGCTTCCTTTTCCTTATTTGCAGAGGGAGTGTGTATGTAACCTCCTCAAATAAGGTGGTGTGATGACTCACAAACAGATGTTCATGAGGACCAGAAAGTTACGATCCACATGAGTGTTAGCATTTATTTAGCCAGATTCCCTAAGGAAATTAGACTCCTGTGATCCTACTATCCATCTTTGCTATACAGCCTTCAACAACTACAAAAACTACTAGTCCATTTTGAGCAAATCTGACACAGCAGCAGGGGCTCTAAACATGGTAGTCCTATGAGTTCTGTTAAAACAGGCAGGTAAGTAGAGGAAAGGCAACCGGATTACTGCTGTCACCAAAGGAAAACCTGCAGTGAAAACACAGTCAAGTAGTAGGCACCAGAGAATCCACTTGCGAAACAGACCATGGCCGCTGGAAGAGCTGTGAACAGACCTCACAGATTACATAATAAAGAAGACCCACAAACTGCCTAAGTACCCTTGCATAAGAAAGTACTTGCTTAATTTGGTTAACTTAAATGATAGGGAAAGGGCAAATTGCTTTTGAAAGAAATAAAACACTCCACTTCTCCACTGGCCTTTTGCCCTTTGCTAAAGTGTTGCTCAAACTAAATCTTTGTGAAGGCTCTGAAATATTTAGCTACTGCCTTTACTTTCCTTTACTTTTTTTTTTTACTTTTTTTTTTTTTTGCGTATTTCTGGACTGTGGCCAGAATGGGAAACAGATTGCTGAATACAGCAAAAAAAGCTGTTCTCAAGGTACTCCCATGCCATCTGAAAGCTAGAAATGCCGTAAATCTTGAGCTAACCTGCTCCTGAAACCTTGAAACTTGCTGACGGTGCACTTCCCTCATCTGTGCTACCAGGTATAACCGCTGACTGCTCTTGCAGTGTTAACAGGCCTCACCTTCCCAGGGCTGGCTTGGAGGTACCAAGGTAATACTGCTGTTCTGTGTGGTACCAGCCAGCTCTGATAGCACTCAGCACTGCTACTTTGCTGTGTGCAATCCTGACCTGAGCCTGCCTCTCTGCTCCATAGTCCGTGCTCTGATGGTGCCTCCATCCCTTTTACCCCCTGGTGTCTTACAGCTGAAGGGATGCTTGCCTGCAGTCTCACAAATTCAGCTTTTGGGAGAGGAGATGGATGTTGTCTCCTTCTTCTCCGCAAACCTTATCAGAGCGAAGAGGTGCAGCCAGAGCTGCTGCATATGTGAAATTAGTGCAGAGCTGTGGGCTCCTGTGCATGTGCATGGGGTAGGACAGCAAGAGGGCTTTATAAACCCAGGGAGAGGTGTGGGAGAGGAGGAAAGCTCCCCTGATGCTAGTTTGTGTTGCAAACTCTCTCACTATGTAACATGACCTCGGGACAGGTCTTTCCTCCCCTTGGCCAGTGGGACCAGGATTTCTACCTGAGGTAGAAAGGATTGTTCAGCTTGTAGTGCTTGCCCCTCAAACTCTCCTCATCTTGACAATTCTAGCAATGTGTCATGGTTTTATTGCATTACAGTACTTGGTGATACTATATTGCTTTTTTTATCAGTGTTATGAAGCTTCAGAATGAGACTGCCTAAAGAGTCCTGTTCGCTTATTCTTTCTGGTGGTTTGGTACGTCTTTGTCTTTCTTTGATTTAAATGTTCAAGATACAGGCTGTGCCTTCGCTAGGTTATTGCAATGCTCAGAATAACATATCCCTGATGACTGGCAGGATCTCAAGGAACAATTGTAACACAGATAATGAACAATGTTTTTATTAAAACTCCAGCAGAATTTCTAGCCAACTTTCAAGATCATGTCAATAAAGGAAGTTTGGATAAGACTCAGAAAGTCACAGTTCTGTCATACTCCAAATAGACATATTTTCCTTGCTTACAATAAACAGGATTATTGATTTCTGTTTGTCAGACAGTACAACCAAATCTAACAAAGGGAAAGAACAAATGTTTTTGCACCCTTTTAATGACAAACACTGAATTACTACGGAGTGCAAAGTGAATTCGATTAGGTTTGCTAGGAAAAATTCTACTCCTTTTTGTTCTGGGTTTTATTTTTCTGGACAGTCAGTCTCACAAGAGATATGGCTGTGTAGTCATTACTTACGCAGATAAGCTTGTATTCACATGAGAGCTTCATTGATTTCCTGGACAACAGCCGAGGGAAGCAAGCTCTGCCACTTCTGCTGAGCACTTAGCAGATGTGTAAATGACAATAAACATAAATAAGATATGTATCACTCAGGCCTGTACAGCGTATTCATTTGGAGTGCCACTTGTTGATGTGAGTGCGTCAGCTGATCTCAGAGCACTATGTGTGCAGCAGTGACTGCTCAGCAGCAGGAGAATGGCTCTGAAGGAAGGGTGAAAAGAGCCACAGAAGCCTGTAAGGTCCCATTTCTCCTCTTTGGTCACGGAGGAGGCACAAACCACTTGTTACATGTGGTAGTTAGCAGGGAAAGAGAGAAGAAAAAGCTGTTCAGGTACTTTCACAGAGTCTCTCATGGTAAGTTGGGGTTTAGTTTTTCCATTTTAGGATGATTAATTGATACATGTGAGCACACCATACTGATCCTAGCGTACCCTCTTTAAGCCCACAGTCCCTTCACAGACTGACTAAAGACAGGATATACTGCTATTTGATTAATTCTGTTACTGTGATTATAAGACACCCTGCTGATGAGGCACCATGCAAATGGACACTTCCTTCCCCAAGCTGCTGTCTTTATAGAGAAGGAGACAAAGGCTGGGATGGAGGCCCTTATTCCCACTTTAGAGATGAGGAATTGGACATAGAAGAGACTAACTGTTTTTCCAAAGGTTACCAAAGAATGTTGTGTCACAGACAGGAACTGGTTTCATATCTTCTGATTCCCAGACAACAGCTTTAATTATTCCTTCCTCTTTAATTATTCCTTCCTCTCAATTAAATGAAAACACTTATGAGTTAGTGATACCAATGAGATCATACAGTGATGGGACATAGGCCAGTTGAATAAACCTAAACTATATATGTAACTGGATCGTCTCCGCCCATAAATCAAAACTGCTCTCTTTCTGCCAAGAAAAGATGTATGCCAGCTTAGTTCTTTACGCTATTTTAATAAATTTGTTTTGAAAGGTTATTTCTCATCTTTAAAGGATATATGTTAATATGTGCAGTCCAATCTTGCATCCCTTACTGGGTGGAAATACTTCTGGGTGAATTATAGGAATTCAGGTGAACATTCAAGCTCATGACAATAAAATTTGCTACTCACTGCTGCCTGTCCGTGAACTTTCAGAGCAGAAATGTTCTGAGGGGGGGCAGAAGACAATGGAGATGTTCTCATCACATAATTCTCAGAGGCTGGACCAAAAAAAAGAAAAGAGAGCACTCATGCCAAACACACTGCAAATTTTCACATAATTTCTGTAAATGGGTTGCATTAGAAGACTCAGCCATTTAAAGTTATGCAAAATCAATATGCTGTCATCCATGAATATGAACACGTTTCAAGGACGGTTTCATTTCCACAGAGGGAGGTGAAGGTAGTTGGGAAATGCATGCTGAGTGTTGAAATTAACCCAGAAGATCTTGTTGTACATATGAACAGAACAGAAGCCCGGTAGGTGTACAATTTACACAGGGATAATCAAATCTAGGAGAACTAAAGCTTTACTTTGATAGCCGTGTAACTTCATATAGACTATATTTTATTTTATTTTATTTTATTTTATTATTTTATTTTATTTATTTTTATTCATTTATTTTCAGAGTAGCATCGCACTGACTGGAGGACCCTCATGAATAGAATTGCTTTTATCATGTTTTGGTGAGAAGCTTGGGGTTTTGATCTATTCCTTCCTACAATCCCACTGCACTTGATTTCACTGTCAATATGTCATAGTAAATGTGATTTCCAAGTGCTATGCAGTATTCCATATGGTAGAGCTATCCTGGATCTGGTGTTTTTCATTAAAAATCAAAACGTACTCAGAGGAACTGAATTCTCACAGGCATGCTATGACTAGTAATCAGGGCTCATCCTCTGTTGTAAATGTGTATCATTGTTCCTTGTTGTCCATGGGCCAGTACAAGTTCTTACCAACAACAGGGCTGGAATGCATGGCACTTACCCTTTGCATTTCCAGATAGTGGAACAGCATCTTTTGAATCTCAAAATCAAACCAATCTGCATTTTAACATACTAGTCTCTTTCTGTTTGTACAGCAACTTAAAAAAAAAAGGCTTTTTTCTCCTTTCTCCTTGAAAAAAGAAGCCCAATAATCCTTACTTGAAAATATCGTAAATAACACTAGGTTTACTTACAGGAGTGTTATGTGGAAACACTGAGATTAAATTCAGTTTCATTCCTGTCATTTCTTAGAAGGAAACAAGGGAAACAGAAAACATGATGTAGGAGAGTATGAGGTTCTGGCAGCCTGGCATCTTTTTCATGCTGCCATGGAAAGCAACTATGATGCCAAATATATTCTGCTTTGTCTAAGCCAAATTCTTATTAAGCAGAGGCAAATATATATATATTTGGGTGGAGATGGTAGCACTGATTTATACTGAAATGGAATTTGATATGCTCATAAACTTGAGTGTGTTTGGTAACAGAGACTGGAATTTGTAATGTCAGGAATTCAGCAGGAAGCAGCTAAGAAAATGGCAATGTTCTCTGATGGTTTTGCCTCATCTGGTCCACTAAGAATGTTTTTCAGGGAACATTATGACCTGACATATGCTAGTAAATCTTAGATCTCATTGAATAGTTGTCACGTTTGTGAAAATGGGGGTGTCATCACTTTGTACAGTGATGATGCTGTTGCTCTGCACTCCCTTACTACTGAACATATTTTAATGTGTTCCTCACAAAAGTAAAGTCAATGGGGTCATACTTGTCCAACAAAAATTGACATGCTAAACTATGACTCTGGTAGTTTGTGGATGGATTTTTTTTTCAGTTTTAAGTAAATTCTAACTGGTTGCTATAAAAACCGTAAAAGAAACCTTAATTAGGGACCATCTCCTTAGTTTGCACTATTTATTTATTTATTTATTTATTTTCATGTAAGTTTCTAGCTTTTTTGAACAGCAGCTTTGCATTCAATACTTGCAGTTTGAAGTCACCTTCTTGCTGCCTTTCTCCTCCTTCAGACCACCAAAGATTTCCACCATAGGTACGGGGACAGAGTTATGCACATCTCATGATGCTGTGGGCAGCAGAGTAGCTGCCTTCCTCAGCACGAGTTCACTATCTTTGCTTTCCATCCCATTTTCCTTTTTGGCATGGTATAAAACTGAGGCAGTTCAAGCCCGCTATGGTCTGATGTTTGTTGGTTCAGAACAGACAAGGCTGAACCTAAAGTTCAGACTCTAAAGACTATGTGATACAATAATCAACAACCTAGCTCTGGAGCATCTGAGGGAGGTTCAAATTCTGACCAAGACACTGAAGAAATGAGTGAGAGCTGTCATTCCAGGGGCCATGGTGGGTAGCTCACAGAAGCAGCACACAGTTTGTCCAAGATGAGCAGAACCACAGGCAGAGACGTCCAATGCAAGTCAGCAGTCAAGCTATACCCACACACCTTTTTTGTCAGTGGCTAGTACCAGAGGTTTTGGTGCTAGCTTGCTCTGGGGGTGCTCCTGTACTGAGTGTAACAACGCATGCTCATAGGAGAAACTCCTTCCTATTTCTATTCTTATCAACAAATTTGAAGCCTGTGTCCTGAACAAAGACTGTTTTTTTCCCTCTTCCTGAATTCTAGCTATTGCAATTGGGGAAGCTGTTATTTTTCAGACAGTCTTGGATCTTAGAATCATTAAACTGCTGTCCTCAAAGATATCTTTGGCAGTTGTTTTCTGATATGCATTGCCTGGTTTTGTGACAGAGAATGATTAACGTACAATTTATATTTCTATATATTCTTTGCTGTTGTGTATTTTTCCCGTGTCATTTCTTATTCATTTCCTCCCTGAATTAAACTATCCTCATAGTTTATGCTTGCTTTATAAAGCACTTTTTTTTTTTCTTTTTTTTTCTGTACTTTAAATGATCTTACTGAGATAGCAAAGCACTGACAGCATTGTAGCCTTTTGTGGGATACCACATGTAACTTCTGTCTGGGAACAGACAGACTCTTGAATGGGTGATTGGGGAAAAGGGAGATTATCACATGAGAGAAAATATAGAAGATCTTGGCATGTTTACCTCCAAAAACTGGAGGCTGAGAGTGAATATGAATGCTCTCTGTGCAGCAGGGGGTTAAACACCAGCAAGGAAAACAAACTTTTTATGCAGAGGCTGATGTTGACATAAGGACCATGTGGGTATAGGCTCTCTGTGGATATATTAAACCTTACAGTAATGGGAATGTCCCCAGTGGTAACAGAAGTGAGGTTCTGCAATGGTCTTCCATTAGAGTAGGGAAGGACTCACTGCTTCAAGGACGAAGCATGATAGGTTACCGAAGAAGAAAGCATGATGTGGTGCCCATAGTAATAAAGGACCAAAGTCAGTGAATTCAGATGTTGATTCCAGTTTCTCTACCTGGAGTCCCAGGTCTAGGCTGCAGACATCTAATTTTAGAAGAGAGTTAAGTGTTTTAGCTCCCATTATATCCCATAAAGAACAGAGAATAATTCAGCTCAGTCAGAAGTAGATATCAGCATTTGGTTGGTCTCCACTAATGGTAATGAGTAAACACCCCTGTTAGACACCTCAATTTAGGTGTTAGCATGGGAATCTCATCCCAATCCAAGTCAATTAATTTCACAGACCACAGGGGCTTGATTCAGCTGGCAAAGGAAGAGAGTCTTATGCCGTCAGAGGGGTCTTAGGGCCAGTAAGAAATCTGCAGAGGTCAGGCAGATATGACACAGGACCTGTAGAATGACTAGCTCAGGAAACTTAACTTGACCTCAGACAGGGGAGAGAGGTGTGTCTTATATCACTGGTGGTCATTCCCTTGACAGAATTCTGTCCTCTCTTCTTGTCTTCTCTCTCTTTTTTCTTCTTCTGATTTTCTGTTGTACTTGTCTTAGTTAGCTAAGGCAGTCACATACTTCAGAACAGACTTCTGAATCTTGAAAAGCAAACACAATTATGCATATTTAAACTAAAAAGAAATCATCTAAAAGTGTAACTTTCATTCCCAAGTAAAGCCTTCCATGTGCATTGGGCATGTGAATTCCCTCTGTACAAGTCTGATCCTTTTACTGATTTTCCTCAAATGTTCCCAGTACACTACACTGAGCTTTTTAAGATTTACTACCAGGCTTCTCAATGTCACCAGTTAGTTTCTTCTTAGCCAGGAGAAGTCTTTTCATAATGTAGGGCAAGAAAGAACTTTAAGGAAGGGCAAACAGCACCAAAAGGTAAAGCACTGGCTCGCCGCAGGATCCCAGTTGCCAACAATTATTAATATGCTCATTTCTGGATTTGTCTTTGGGGCTTTCACTGCACAGTGATGTTAAAAGTCTTGGCAGATGTTAAAAGTAAACACATTCTGCTGTGTTTGTAGCCTCTCTGTAGGGAAGGAAGGTGTGACTGATCACTGACTTGCAACTCCTCGATAAAAACAATCAGTGTTACTGAGGCACGTGGAAGAAAAAAAACAACCCTAGCCAGATTGTAGTAAGGGTTTCTTGGGGGAGAAAGAAGGGAAGGAGAAGAAAAGAGAAGATTTAAGAAGAGACTAGAGATTATGCAAATACGAGCTGTGAATAACAGCCTGGCAGTACAACCCCTCCAGAGATAACTTGCCACCTGCATTTCTTGAACAGGCACCTCCAGGTCAGTGAAAAAATGGAGCAGCTTTTGAACAAAAAGGGAAGAAAGAAAAATCAGACGAGGCGCTCTTTAATTCTACCCACGTTAAACTCTAAATGCTGCCAAAAAGCTGGTAATAAAATTTAATTCTTTCTGAGGACATGACGATCAGTCATCCGACCAAGAATCAAAGTCTCCTGGGAGTGTTTCTTCTGTCGTGGGGCTTGAGTAGACTTGACCCTCTCAGCTTTTCATATTTCATAATTGAACTCAATGTCCCTCACACTTTTAACTTCTTCCCAGATTTAAAAAGAGCATTAATCACTCTCTTCTCAGAGCAATACTGAAGAGGGAAGTCGGATGCGAGGCACAGTTTCTAAGAGGCCTGGGGGGTTAAGGTGATCAGTATCTATGTGCGAGCATTAGTATTTGTTTGTATCAGTGTCACAAACAAACAAAAAACCTCCCTGCAGGCGGGTTACAGAGGCCAAAATACAGCTCCAATATATATGATCTACCACCACCTTAATAGTTTCACTCCGGTGATGGTGTACAATTGAGCACCACGCTACTGCAGTTTATCTCTAGAGAAGCAAAAGAAAAAGCTCCCTTTTAACTGGGTACTTTGTTATGATTTATACATTTCTTTCTTGAATAGCTGGGGTTTATCTTCTTCAGCTGCAGAAACTTAGAGCAAATGATAAACGAAAACATCAACCTAGAGCCTGCACTAGTGCCTGACACAAACATGTCACTCGATATTTAAGTATTTATTTATTCATTTATGTTTTTGTAGTCTCTTCTTATGCGTAGAACCTTTGTATTTATTATAATAATGGTGACAAAATGTGGGAATGGGAAAAAAGGGGGGAAGAAAGTACATGAATGCAAGCAAGAAAAAAGCAGTAACATCAAGACTTGGAAGGCGCATTCTTCCACTCCTTTGCCTTGTTTTTGCTGCAATGAGGAAAACTGCGGAGGTGAGTGGGGTCACCCCTCCTGTATCTAAGACAAGAACATGTTTTTGGGGGCGCCGGGCAGTAAATTGTTGAGGTAGAGCGGCACCAGAAGGGCCTTAAGGGTGGACATGGAGGTGCCTGAGGGGAGCCGGGTCGTGCCTCAAGCACCGCAGCAAGGCCCGGGCTGATCACAGAGGCCAGGGGAGCTGCCTTGGAGGCCTGAGGCTTCCTGCTGGAAATGACGGCTGTCACAGGAACACAGGGGACAGCAGGGACACAGGGGACAGCGGGGACACAGGGACCAGCACCAGGGTCAGCAGGTGCCCGGCCCCCAGCTTGGGCAGGCCCTGGCCCGGCCCAGGCAGGCTGCTGCCCTTGCCACCAGCACAGCTACAAATTGCCGTGCATGCTGGCCTGGCGGAGCTCGGCATCTTTTATTTTTATATATATATCTTTCGTGTGTGTTCCCCTTTCCACTAGGTTGATCTGGTGACCTAGAGGTGGAGCCCGGGGGGGCAGTGAGGCGAGGAGGGGACAAAAGCGGTGGGCTGCCTCGGCTGGCTGAAATCCTTCACAGCGCTGGGACACAAAACCCCCTAAATCTCCATTGGAAAGTCATTAGAAATCTGCCAGAGGAGCAGGGCACAGATTGCCAGGGGAGGGCTGAAAAGTCCCTTTGCGTTCCACAATACCTGAAGTGAACTGGAAGGGATAGGGTGGAGCTGGAAAGCAGATTTCCTGCCATAACTAAAGCCCCCTTTCAGCCTGCTCTGCAACAGTTTTACGATGTGTTAGAATTTACATTCACGTGTTGTTAACCATTCTTCGGTGCAATGAAACGTTTTATCTGTCTGACCTCAACCTTTGCCATATGCTGGTGCAAACTGTTCAACTTAAGCCCAGGCGAGTTTAAAAAAAAAGGAGGAAAGAAAACGGGGGAAAAGGAGGGTCCGAAAAGCACATTGCTGGGTAGGCTCTGTTGTTGCTCTTGATAGCTGCCTTCCTCTCTGTTTTCCATGGAAACGTTTTGAAAGCCAATTCCAAAAAAAAAAAAATATGAAAAGATGCATGCAGATAAATGAATAGTGGCTCAGAACATGCCAGCTCTTCACTAATTGTCCACTTTACATATGCTCCTTCATGTCTGGCGATTCCTTTTATATTGTGGAGAGACAGCAATGAAACTTCATTACGCTGTGTTAAGGAGAGGCAAACAGAATGCATTTAAAATTGATCAGAATAACTTTTGTAACATTTTTATTTATTTTATCCTAATTTCCTGATCGCTTTCTCAGAATAGGTCATTTAAAGGAACAAGAGATGTGGATTACTGAAGGAGAATTATAATTTTGCAAGTAATTCACAATGAAAGACAGGATTTTGGTCTTTTGAAGATGTGTCTAGCTAACTTGCAAATGCCACCCTGTTTCTCTTAGGAACCTGCACTGCAGCATTGCCCTAGTCCTGTTATTTGATTCCTCTGAAACTATGGTTATGGACCTGTCTCTGTGTTTTGCCCTAGTGTCTAGATGTGGTTAGGTGTTTCTGTGCTCACCTTTTAAGTGGACTAAGCAATCCTGAGTGTGCTTCATAATCTATCATGTGATAGATTTTCATGGAATTGTGGCTGTCTTTGTAGTAAGAATCATCAGTTTCCCTCCAACCCACAAATACCTCCTAAGCCTAATAAAAATGGTGGTGCTGAGGAAACCTGGCTTTAACTTCTAGCTTCCTGAGTGGCCTTGGACTAGTCCCTAAGGAGGACATCCACAAAGGTTCTGTAATATTGTGTTTAGCAGCAGGGGGGCTTTGGGATCAACAAAATTTTTTTGAGTAGACTGTGCAGCAGTGAAGTCTTTACCTGAAGAACATGCTTCAACATATGCATGCAGTTGCTTATGATAAGACTGAATACTTGAGATTAGATAATTTAGGGGTTAGGTAAGGCTTTGTGATCAACCAGTGTCACTCAGTTTCTGGTAGGCTCCAAGGTCCCTTTGAAAATATCAGCATCGCTCCATGAACATCCTTCTTTAAAGCCACGATGGTGCTGGGGGGCATTCAGGTAGGAGAACTAGATAAGGCTAGATAAGGCTCATAAACTCACTGTAACAATGAATCCCCAAATGAATAACCTATTTATATATGTCATAGTCCTACATCGATACAGCTCATCAGCTCCCTGTGCTGGACCAGTCATTGCTGCAGCCTCTTGCGGTATAGAATGCTGCATTTCATGGCATGTGGCATGTCTCTTGGGGAAATAAAAATCATTGTTGCTTTCTGTGAAACCCTGCCAACCCATCTCACATTTTTATAAGTAATTTCCATTCCTCTATGCTCTATTATGCTCTATGCTCTATTATTTCCATTCCTCTATGCATCTATCATGATGTTTTGAAAGAGTGGGAAAGAGTTAAGCAGAATGAAGACCATTATCAATATTTTATTTGTCACAGCTGAAAAACTACAATTATAGGTCAGTTCATTGCAGTCTATTCATTGATTTCAGTACTCAAGGCCCTTCAGGGAGTGTCTAAAATTCACTGATGTTTCGGAGTGCTAAATTTTGTGTTTGGATTTCTGATAAAACTGAAGGATGTGTCAAAACCACGTAACAGACTCTGGGGCTGATTTACCACTGCATGCTTCCACTCTCTGCTGGTGTTAACTCCAGCGATTTTGTTTGAGTGGAGCTGCACAGTAGTGATTTAATTCTTGTATCAGTGTGACCCTCCAGAGACATGCTTCTGTGCTCTTATTCCCACCAACTTCAGTTCAGGAGCATAATCAGGCTCATAATTGGGAATGATGACCTTATGCAGTCGGGCATGTAAGCACAAGCCACTCATAGTTTTCCAGAAATGCTACTGAATATAGTGGGGCTACTTCCTTCCTTCAAGTCGGGTATGTGCTTACATCCTTTGCAAATGGTAACCTACATATTTAGGCTTGCTTTTGAATTCTGTGAAAGTAGAAGTTGTCTTTCAACTGCCTATTACAAGCTTTGGGTCAGAACCATAAATAGAGGAGTCTCTTAACTAGTAATTAAGAGATTTGTGAAGGCTCGGGATCTAAACTGTAGTTGCTCCTCAGTCTGCAACTATGCAACTCCTTCTGCTTCAATTAACTTTTTTGTTTGTAGCTGGAATGGATGGAATTTGATCAAAGTCACTTTCAGAGTACATTCGTGGTACTGTTTACAAACCCATTACTTTCAGAAAGCAAAGTAGGATAATGCACTTCTTTCTGCAGATTGTTTTGTTTGTTCTAGATGCCTTTTAAATATCTGCTACCTCAAAAAGCATATCCAGCAAGGTTCAAATGTTTTTGTTTATGTCTATTTTTCAGACAAAAACTTGCCACACTCTAGTATTGGTAGCAGGCTGCTGGGGAGAGAATTTGGCTTGGAATTAAATATCCTTGAAAGGCACTGGATGCAAGAATGAATAAAATCTATTGTTGAGGTACAAACACCTAATTATAACCACTATCTGAAAATCTGATGTAATACTAGTAAGGGAAAAAATTACTCATTGCATTAAAAGGTGAATTATTCTAATGGCATTAAGAGATTTTAAAAACAGCCAAAATACCAAAAGTTAAGTAATCAGAGTATCCACAATCAATATCTGTATTCAGGTCAAAGTGAAAATAATTGAGAGAATGAAATTTAGAAATGCACATATTGTAATTTGATTTGAACAGTCAACATTGGTAAAAAGCCCAAGTGTTTACTATAAGATTACTTTCTGATTCAGCATTACCACACAGAGCTACATCTGTTACTCTTCATTTGAATACAAAAATTACATCTAATCTAATAAAAAAAAAAGAATAAAAGCAAGATCTTGATGTTCTTTGGAAGTCCTCAAACTTACTAAAGCTAGAGGTAATTCAACAAATTTAAAGAATTAATTTAATTATTTAATCAGGAACTAGTGAGCTACACCTGAAAAGGTAACTGTGAAAAACAACAGTTCTGATGCAACACCAACAATGTTATTGCATGGTGGCATTTATTAAGTAACTGATATACCCAAGTTAACCTTAAAACAGCTAACCTGACCTACCTTGCCTTTGAAACAGCTAATTTGAGTTGTGTGAGCTGTTTAGTTGCAGCAGTACTGAGCTCAGCGTGTATCAGTTCACCCTGTTTTTACTGCGTGAGACTAACTTCTGCAGCTAGGTTGCTAGCAACTCAAACTGGCCTGGATCTACAGACACTCTGAGGAGTAAGGGGATAGGTGACAGGACGACAACGTATATTCAAGTACGCTGAGTTATGTCTTGCCCTGTCCTGCCTTCCTTCCCTTGCAGATCTTTAAACTGTGACCTGAAAAGGGGCTTGCATCAAAATTTACCCTCCAAAACAGTGAACTCTTTGTTTATCTTAAGTACAGTAGATTGCCTCTTAAAAAATAAACCCAGCATCTCAGCAGTAACCAATTCTCTCTCTCTCTCTCTCTCTCTTTTTTTTTTTTTTAGTAATTATTTGCTTGGAAATGCCTTGACTTCACAAATGTGATCTTGAAATATTTTTTGTTCCTGAAAGCCCATGAAAACAAAGACAGGCATTTGCTAGGGACCAGAGTGAGAATTTTTGAGTGTTTCATCTTATGATAAGTGAATAATTAAAACAGGTGGAAAATTAGTAGGTCTTAAGTATTTATGTAGTGTTATGTTTCTATTAAAAGTCTCCACTTTCTATAACTAAGAGAGTTTGTCTCTTAGACACTAGTTTGTTCTAGTTCTTAGACACAAACATTAGTTTGTCTTTTTAATGTGGAGACGGATAATAAATATTGCATTTACTTCTGGCCTTGTAGTAAATCATGCTGAATTGCTTTGCAGTTTTCAGGTGGGATTCATCTCATTTCATCTTAGCTGTTCAAAAACAACAACAAAAAAGGCAGCTAGCAGAAGGTAGCCATCTTGTCTTCCATTTTAGTCAATGAAGAGCAATAGTCTTCTCCAAGTGCAGGGCATTCTGTTCTGATAGAGGTATGTAAGAGAAACGTAGCCTGTGATGAGCACCAAGAAATGTCTCTATTGACTGTAGAGGGAGGAAGCCCAGGGAGCAATTGGCTAAGACCAGGTGCTAGATCTAGTTGAAGTACAGCTTTTCCACTGTGGTGGTGTTGTCTGTGAAAGGGAGAGACACTCTTACATGACTGGTGGTTTTAGTAGATGTAGATGGTCAGATGTAGATTTGGTAAGGTGAATGCTGATTGCAATGTCTCTGGCATTCCTGAAGGAAGACATTTATTTCTTACTGTTATCATAGGGAAAGGCTGTGGCATACTGCACACTGAATTTCTGCTTCAGCACTTGCGTAACGCCTGGATGCTGTATCAGAGGCGGGACCAGTGGGTGGCTGTGCACTAAGCAGAGTGTTGAACCTGTAATACAGTCTTGGATGTGCCTGAGGCACTCAACTGTCACAAACAAGGATGTGCAGTGTACTGTCCTGCTTGCCAACAGGATGCCTACAGGATCTGTGGGAGAAGCCTTTTGAGTAGGAGTGAGGTGAGACATACAGTCGATGTCGCTGCTCTGCAAACCTTTTCGACTTGAAAAATGCTGAGCACCTTGGCCTAATTCCCTAGATAAATTACTTAAATTATTATTAGATTGTCCATTTGGAAAGAGCTGAAGCAGAGAGATTTCTTGATGTTACAGGGGCAGCTTTTAAAGAATTCAGATTCAATTTCTTAAATACATGGAATAGGATTCATCTCTTCTGCCTCTAGAAGTGTATGGTTGAAATGATATCTGTTTTTGAGCTACTTACCTTTGGCTCCTGTTATAGTCAGCAGAAAGAAGCTGGGACTGCCAAAGGGCATGTCTTAGACATCGACTGCATGAGAGACAACTCACCCAACCTAAAGTGCTTAACTTTTCTCACCGACTCGGCTAGCCTGGAGCAATTAGCTCAGACTAGACACCGTGGTTTTAGACATTAAGTGAGATGAATCCTCTTAGCATGTAGGCACCACTACTTAAAAAATATAGATAAAAATTCTACCCCTACTGAAATTAGAGGAAAACTTGTTGCTGACTTATGATCTTCCAACTGTGTGGGACTACTATAAAAACAAAAATAATGTGGATGCTTCTGTGCTTGCAGGATCTAAGCCCTACTTACCACTGTTTAGTACAAGATAAAAGTCTCTGTTGATTTTAACTCGTATCATGTTAAGATCCCAAGCATAGATCCTTCTTCGGTATAATCCATTGTGTACCAGGATGAGTTTTCTGGTGTCACATTATTGCTTTGCTTGTCAGAGTATGTACAGGAAGATCTAGCGTACGTCTACATTGCAGTCACGGAGTGCAGCTTTAAATAGAAGATAGCTTTAAACTAGCTGTACAAAATACTATGGCAGGTACTCTGCACAGCTGGGGGCTGTGCTGCTGCAGGCCTCTATGCCTGAAATGGGAGATCCGCTTCAGTCCACGGGATGTGCTACGTCACCTGCACTTCTTGCAGCCTACAGCCAACACTGCCCTATTGCTACCAGTGCCTGTCTTCTTTCCAGGAGCCCCTCTGGCTTCTGCTGCTGTGCAGGCAGCAGGCTGGGTATCGGAGGTGACTTAAGGTGGTGCTGAGGGCTGTGATGTGTGTATGAAAGAGAAATGGTGAGAACTGCCTGTCTGTAATGGCCTCTCCCTCATCCCTGACACTACTCCTTGGGTTCCTGTTGCTTCTGCTGTTGCCCAAGGTTGAGCTGCCACCAGTGGTTACCCTAAGTGGCGAGGGGAACATGCAAGAAGCTGGGGAGTGGAGAATACAGAAAGATGACAGGCAGAAGACCAACAAGCTCATTACCCTCCCACTTACACATCCAGTGTAAGGGGCTATGTCGCTGCTGTCTTTGCTGTGCCACAGAGAGCAGAGGAGCATTTGCACCAGTGGTTGTTGTGTTATCATCATCTCTTTCATGAGGAGCAGCAGAATACAACACAGAAAGGAACTTGTTTCACCATTTTGGGATTTCAGGGCATATGTCTCCCTTGTTTCACCTTCCAGGTCTGCTGCATAGCTCAGTGAAGAGGAAATGAGCTGAAGGTGCTAAGCATACTGGCAGAAAGTGGGAGCTGCTGTGTTGACTCTGAGAGCAGGCTTGAGAAGTCCCAGCTATGCTTGGCATGCCCCAGGGTGGTTGGGGATCTTGAAAAGCTGGTCAGGGGAGTGAGAGAGTGAGGCTTTTAAAAATGTTATTGGGCACTAGGGACAGGCCAAAAAGGGGTTTAGAGTATGTAGTCGTGGTTCAGCTGACAGATAGCAACTGGTGAGCAGCAGTATCTTGAATGCTTTGCGTGATTGAATCCTGTGCTAGCCAGTCGAACCTGAAGATAAGCTGATGAAAACGTCCTTGTACAGAGAAGCTGAGCTAGCTAAAGGCTGAATCATTTTGAAAAACACTTTTAATTATTCTAGCACAAATTCTGTGTGCAAGCACAGCCTTGGTGGTAAGGAGAGAGATGCCAGTAGTGGAGTGTTAAGACTGGTCTGCGCCCTCTAGATCAGGCTAGCACATATGGAAAAGACTGTATCACAGAAAAAAATAATTTCCAGGCCCTTTGCATTATGATGATACATGTTAATCTATCACATGTTAACAGGATCTGACTGATGATCAAGCTGTGATTCAGACCTCCAAGCCAGAGAAAACACACAATAGTGCTGTAGAAGGTACAGAAACAGAAGATCAAGAGAGTACAAGGAAGCCTGCCAGATCTGCGTGGTATCCTAAACTCCACCAGCCTGTTTGGCAGCCTTCTCTGTACAGTGCAACAAGTGTCACTGTCACGAGCTGGCTGCACACTGACACGTCGGATCTGTGACCTGGTATTTCAGCCCTGTGTTTGTGTAGTGGCTCAGCTGACCCCTGCAGCCAGGGATCAGATGGAAAGCCATTAGGGGTGGTTCCTCACCAGTACAATGTCCAGACTCATGTCACTGCTGCTTCGAGTCACCCTGGGAGCAGTCATCCATGCATTGATTTTATGGCAGTGCTGACACTTGCCTTCATTCTTTTGGAGCCGGAGAGAATTGCTCTTAACCATGCCCCCTGCCGCCTCGGGATATAATCTCAGGAGCATAGTTTAGGGGCACAGTCAGCTTCAAGGAGCATTACTTTGCTTCAGTGCATTTTTATGTGTTTTCTTTTCCCTGCAGGTCTTTCTCTGCTAAGGGGGATTTTTGGACCAGTGAATGCACTTTTTTTTTTCTGTTTCTTTTCTTTTTCTTATTAGTAAAGCAACAGTCAAAAAGCCTATGTCTGTATACTTTTGCCAAACACACAAATGTTTGGCCAGTTTGAGACTGGATAAGATCCTGGGCTTGTGTCTTAGCTCCCAGCTTGGTGATAAAATCCTCCCTTAGCAAAGGATTTTACAAGCAGATGCACATATCAAAATCAGTTCACCAACATAACTGCAGTTTGAATCCCCATTTGCCAAAACCACAATCCTGGGAATGCATTTTAAGGATACAGCTTCTGTGAGATTATTTATGCAAGGAAATACTTTATTTTTGCATCAGGACCAAAATAAGATTTTTTTCATAGGTCAGAAATCCTTTGAAGTACTTTTTTTCCCCTTTAATTCTCATTAGTTTAATTAATTGTTGCTCTCTTTTGAAATTAAAGAGAACAAATTGTTCTCCTGGTACTGAAGGGCACAAGAAAATTATTGCAAACACTGTGTTTTTACCTGAGTTTTATTGTATTTCTCCTGAATGGAAACTCAGGAAAAAGGGAGTTAAATTGTTCATGGAAAAAAAGGCATTATATTAAAGCCAGAAATATATTCACGTGGTGATTTCTTGTGGATGCATATAGCATTGCAATGTTCTGATAATGGAAACAATTTGTTTTAGAAACAGTATAAAGGTTGCTAATTTCCAAATAATGAGAAATGGTCTGCTTGACAGATTTTTCTTTATGGTATTTATACCACAAGTATAGTAGCAAATACCAGGAGCAGAGGCAAAGCCAAGCAGGCTTTCCAACAGCTGCTGCGACCCCTGCTGTATTGCTGCCAAAGCTGGTGTGACGGGACAAGGAGAAGGACACTGGCTTTTAAGTGCCCCACTGTGTGATTAGCCCTCTCCCTTCAGGTTGATTTTTTTTTTCCTACAGAAAATTTAGAGGAAATTTTTAGAGGGATTTTTTTTTTAGAGGAAAATCAGGGCAACACTTGCATGTGCCGAAGTGGGTGCATTTTCCATATCATTGTTTTCCACGAACAAATATCTCTGAAAAACATGCACAATTGAGAAAGATAACCTGTCTGTGAAGCTTGCAGAGATCCATTTCTGCCAGATTGTTTTTCATTTTCCTATTGCATTTCATGGGGAGGGAGGTTGTGCTTACTCATTGCTGTTGTATGAGGCAAATGGGGTTGGTGCTTTGTGGGTTAATAGAATGGGAGGTGGCATCCTGCCCTGTGTCAGTGGGAGATAAAAATGCCTTCTTGTCTCACAGGTCCTTTTGAAACAAACCATCAAGTTAGGTGTTAGAAAAAGAGTTGGTGAAGTGGGCGGAGAAGGAGGGTTGCTGGAGCAGAGTGCATACGTTGTGCTTGCTGACTATTGATCTTCTGAGTGTATTGGTCATTTTGCTCTGGCAATATTAGGGATGAAATGCAGTGATGGGCCGTTTAGCCAGCTGGAGCTGATATTTTGGGAAGAATGGCTAGTCTGGATCCTATTCAGCTAAAGAACAACCTGGAACTGGAATGGAACATGAATACATCCACCCATGCACAACCTCTTTCCAAGATGTGAAGATTGAAGGAAGGCTGTTATATCTTCTGCCTTCACCAGCTCATTTCTCCCCTGTGTGGGAGAGCAGTTAGGAGGCAAAGGAGTGTTTCCCCTTCAATGCATAGTAAGAATGTGTGATGACAGAGAATGCCACAGAAAGACTTCACAGGTTTTAACAGAAGATGAACTATCCTATGATATTCAGTAGAGATGTGGTCATATTTTTAGTGAGTTTTCTACTGAATTCCTTACCAGTGACATAGTTTTCCAAAAACTTTTAGAAAGGTTAACATAGGCCCTTAAGAACTCTATAAACCTCTAGACTGATGGCATGCTTAAGGGAGGCTAAAAAGCTACATGGTCAAGGAAGGCTTACAACAGTTGAAAAGCAGTCAAAAAAAAGTTAAAGAAGAATTACAAAATGTCAATGAGAAAAGGAGAACTGAGACCCCCATGAAGTGACACACAGCTTCCTTTCTCATTTGGCTTCTCTGTCATGTCACAAATGGGCTTTTGGCTCTGTGGCACAAGGGCCATCTGTCTTACATACTACATACAGAGACTGATATCCCCCTTTGCTCACACAAAAACACACAACAATTCTTATTATTGTTTCTGATATTATTTTGTTTATTTGGTGTATCCTAGATAGGAGTCTGTAACTAAAATAAGATTTAAATGTAGATTTTAGTTGAACAGGTACTGAAAAATATCTTTCTTTAGCAAAGCCTTTTGCTATTGCTCTTTGCACCCTGGGGAGACTTCAGATACCTGATCATTTCCCTTGGCCCCCCAGCTCTGGGGAAATCGTATCTTTTTGCTGGCTCCCTTGGCTTCTCAGGCAATGCAAAGAGCTGGCTCCATGTGAGACCTAAATGACAATTCATTGCCAGGGGGGAAGTAATTTTCAGGCCTCCTCCCCTTCTTCTTGCCATGAGTATAATAATACACTGTGGAAACATTACTGGGGTAATCTGAAAACAGCAACGCTGTCAGAGATCAGAAAACACTTGATAGTACCAGTCATTCACAAAGCTTAGCTATGATGTTTAGAATCACTGTACATCATATTTCAGTCTTCACCGACACCCTGCTGGATTTTTTCCCAATGAGAAGTCATCTTTGAATTAAACTACAGTAAGCACTGCAGGTTGGATATTGTTGTTATTATTTTTATTCTCCTCCCTCCCACCCATTCCCCCCCCTTTTTATTTTATTTTATTTTTTTTGCAAAGACCTACTTCATGTTGCAAAGATCATCAGCTGAAATGAATGCAGCCCAGCTGGGATTTGCTGGAAATGCGTTCAGCTTGGCAACACCTCTTACAGAGTGGCTGGGTCCCCAAAAGCTTTGTTTAAAATGATGAAATGAAGACAAAGGAGACATAATTAGCTGGTGTGTAATAATAGACAAGGCTTGTATCCAGCTACTGTAAAAGTCATTTAATGAAGGGTAATCTGGACATAAGCCTGCACACTATAGCTGTAAAATATTTAAGCTTTTTAATGAGAGGGAAAATGGAGAGAAGGGTTTGCTAATGTGATTAGGAAAGATGCCTTTCATAACCATTTTTACAAGGGGTTGCAATTCCTAAACCAAGGTTTGTACCTTTCTTGAAGCCAAAGCAGCAATAAAACTTTTATACCATACCAACAGTTAAAAGCTACATACATCACATTGGTTTTATATGTCTGAGTGGGAACATCACCGTACTGCTTTTTGTGTCTGCAAGGGGCTACACTGGCTACTGAGTAGCATCTGCAGCTTTTTCCACTTACCTCAGATTGTGGAGTGCTTGTGGAGGAGCAATCATTAATCTTAAACTGCAGTGAAAGTTGCTTTCAGTGATGTTCTTTCTCATCCTCCCCTCCTTGTTCTGTTTTTCCTGTCTGTGTTCCCTCTCCTCCCTTCCTTTCTCCTTCTCAAAAAAATCCCTTTTCTCATACTCTCTGCACCTGAACAGATGCTGCGTGATTTGAGGGGGGCTGGCCGCTCCGATGTGATGAATGCATACCATTATTTTTAATTTCCTTCACAAGTTTTGTTACCTCTGCCTGGGAGGGTTAATCTGTCCTCCCACAGGGAGTGCCTGGCTTCTTTTGTCTAATCAACGGAGAAAGGTGGGCACCTGAGAAAGGCGGACACCTCTGAAAACCTCCTAAATTAGATATGTTCCTCTCTTCATTCAACAAAATGAATGGAGAATCACACATTACTGTGACTAGTAATTTCTGAGATAAGGCAGGGGCTGGCAAGGGCCGTGTGATGCTGAGACAAGGTGTGTGGTTATGCATGGCTGTCTCATATCTAGAACAACCGAGACAGGCTGATTTCCACCCTGAACCATTTTGTGGGAATGCTGTGCCTGATGCCTGAGGATGGCCGGGTACCTCCAGCAGTGCCTTCCCTGCACTCCCTCGGGCCAGCAACTGTGGGGAAGGAGGGCTTGGTGATGGCGAGGAGCTGCCAGGCAGAGGATGGGAGTTTTGGAAATTTACAGGGTGAAAGGAAGAATGTCCTGGGAATTCATGCATCCCCATTGTGCCAAAATGTCTCCTGAGCAGTGCTTGCCTGGTTGGCTCCATGTGTGCTGCCACTGCTCAGCCAGCTTCAGCTGTGCTCTTCCCCTTGTTTCCTAGCTGCCTGTTTTCAAGAGCTCCGTGGATTACACTCATTGTCAGTACAGCCAATTAGGGAGATTGTTTCTATTATTTCAGTGATATCTCATGGAAATAACATGCTCACAGACATGGCTTTCTCGCTCCTTCAAAGTCATGGCTTTGCCATCCGAATTTTAGCTCAGAGGTTTTTACTTAAATACGCTTATACACAATAACATCTGTAGGTCTGTCCCTCATGTTCTTGCAAATTCTTCATTTAAGCTTCCTTGTAGGAATGAAGGCAATAAATATTCATGTGTTTCTTCCTACCTTGATATGCTAATTCTGGTGTGAATGGTAATCAAGCAGCAGTTAAAAAAGATGACTGCCTTCTGGTATTATTTATCAATCCTGCACTGAAGTATTGGGCTGGGGGTGTGTGACAACGCCAGCTAAGGGTGATTTAACATGAATTGCTCTCTGGAGATCTCTCTTCTGCTTTTTGCATTGTATAAAAACATTTAAGATGACTAAATTCCTTATTTAGTGCCTCAGTGAGTTGTCTCAAATTAGGTGAAATCAGTTCTTCCTTTCCCACCTCTTTCCCAGCCTTCTAAATAGCGTACTGAATTCTTATGCTTCGAGTTGTGTGCCGAATAGTAGAATTGACTTCAGTAAGTTAGTTAAATGAAGCCTAAATGTTTGTAAGACTAGTGCATCTTTTATAGTTACCAGCTTTATAATATAAACTGAAGTAAAAGTTCGTTTCTGAACAAGCTGGATGTTCAAGTTGGATGGATGTTCAAGGTGAATAATTTAGTGCTTCAAGCAGGGTCACAGAAATAGTTTCACAATATTGGGGAACAGCCTAAAAAAGGAACTTCAGACACTAAGATCCACAAGCTTTGTGTTGGAAAGCTTCATATTTGAAGAAGCTGGGACAGAAACCTAGACTTTGCTGCTCATTTTTATCTCAAGTAGAGATCCAAGCAGATGCATTGTACCCAATATCAGTGAAATAGGTGGAAGTTTGGATGTGAATTTTGCATTGGGATTTGCAGAGATGGATTGATCTCTGCACAGAATATTATAATAAAAATGTAACGAGTTACAACTTTTTCTCAGCCAATTGTTTGTACAGGCTGAAGATCTTAGGAATATTATTGACTACAGTGGCAGCTGGGACCTGCTATCATCAGCACCAGGACATGACTGAGTTAGAAAAATAGCTGTGGCTCCAATCAAACCAGTCAAACCAAGCTAACTCACAAGATAAATGTCTGAAGGAAAGACAAAAGACAGCTTGAGCTACTTGCAAATCACTAACTCTCATCAGCATGTGTAAACTCTGTTACAACCCATACCACATTTGCTATAAGATGTGTCATACAAATGGTCAAAATTATTATTATTTTTATTTTTTTTTTAGCATTTCAACAAAATTGTAAGTAACAGGAAGGATTGGAAAAACATGTAACCCCAGTGTAGCCAATTTCCCATATCACAAGCTGTTCCCCATTCTTAATAAGTATGGAATGATATAACATCGACAAATCTTGACTCTGCTGAAGATCAAATGACCTTTGAATGTAAGGGGTTAAAAAGACCAGATGCCCAGAATTGACTTCATTGTAGATTCAAAGTGCTCAAAGCTAAAAGCTAAAAGACTGAGCATTGTCTTTTCTCATTTGATGTTGCAGGTCACCAAGGTTACATACTCCAACTATGTGAAGGCCCTATGAATACGAAGACTTCTTCCTTTTAGCTGCTTTGGTAGCAGAATAACACATGGTTATAAATTACAATTTTATTTTTCAAATGGCTAGAAAGACAAGAAAATTTGAAACACTGATTCTAATAGGTCCAGTTTCAAACTTTTTAACATGGGAACTGTAGGGATTGTATTTAATTGGTGGAAGATGGCACTCCAATGATGTCAGTGTGGCTCATGAACTTCAGCATCACCAGATGTATCCATAAACTGTAAACATCCTTTTTATTCTGTTTTTCCATCAGCACCGAGCAGGCTAAAGAAGAATATTTGCCTTGGTAAGCGGTCAAAAAATTTCTAGTCCATGAAAAGTGTTAGTAAACATTGTGTAAAATGTGTATTATAATTAAATATGACTTCTCTACCCTCTTCTATAATAGGTTTACTTTAAATGTATTATTATGTTTTTTAAAGTGTTTTCTGTTTGTGAGATTGATTGTTTGTCTGATTGATTAGATCAAATTTGTCACATGATATTTGATCCAGGTCTAGATTAGCAGGACCCAAATCATGAGGATGATGGAGGCTGCAGGATGCAAAACTATTTTTGTGCTTGCTCTTGAGCAGTCCTTGGGAAAGTGATATTCACTGCATTGGAGATTTATTCAGTCTCATTATTGCTATTTCACCCTGCTGCAAGCAGGGCTTGAGTGGGGAGGACTCTGAGAATGTGAGAATTTAATATTTCTCGTTAAAGATGTGCAGAGACAATAGAAGGAAGAGTGGGACCTCTGCCAGAGCTGTCAGAGGGAGAAAACAGGTCATTGATGCTTTCTATCAAAATGACAAGTCCCAGTAGGAGTTCCTCATCAGGGGCTGCTCGGGAGCCCTGGAAAGGTAGTCAATTTTGTTGATGACAGGGGTGATCACGAGCTGGCATTGTATCCACTGCACCCCCACAACTGTACTGCTGTATGACCTGCTGGTGGGAAATGCACTGTACAAAGACAGAGGCACCACTGGCATGGTAGGAGTCCTGCAGAAGTTTAGAGATGTCAGGAAAGCACTGACAGCCTGTGCTTTTCAGATTTTGTAACCAGCTGATGCATGGCTTGTGTAGCTGCGCTCTGAGGATAGCACGGCTCTACATGCAGTTCTGCGGTGATGAAGCCAGTTAAATGTATGCTTCTCATTTATATTGGTTTGCCTCGCTTCTGCTGAAGTTTGCATGTTTTTTATTACCCTTCTTCTTTCAGTAATCAGATTGTAAGAATTACTTCTGTTACAGCAAAATTCTTCTCTTTAACTTACAAATGTCATTTTCCCTCAGGCTGGCCCTCATATGCAGGTGAAAATCACGGCTGTTCCTGGCTGGCTACCCTCCAGGGAACCTGCTCTGTTATGGTGGACTAAAGGTGAGGGGCTTAAAACAACAGGACCAAGAGGGGAACTTTGCAAATGAGGTAGCAAGGAGCTAAATTACCAACACACAAACAATTTCATTTGAGCTTTCAGTACACCTTTTGGATCTTGGTGCTTTAGGGCTATTCCCTGCTGTAGGCTATTCCCTGCATTGGTATTATCCAAATGTCACTGTCCAAAAGTTAGGTGCCTAGTCTAAGCTAGTTGACAACCTGCTTCTACACTCTACTGCCAATGGAGGGAAAGGAAGAGAGGGAGAGGGGATCCATCCTTCCTATTTTATACAGTTGGGCTTGACCCTCTCTGAACCATCTCATGCTTCTCTTCTTTATGAAAGAAGTGGGGGCTGCATCATTTATAGTTACCAGAGTCTGAGCCTCAGCTTCACCACCCGTGTTGACTAGACTGAAAAGATGGACTGTCTGATATTGGAAGGCTCCACAAAAATTCTAGTATGACTGTTGAAGATGGACTCATGCTGGGGAGTGGTAGCACAGCTGAAATTTCATCTGTAATCATTTTTTCTTAGATGTAATGCAGGCTTGCACATCTAAAATGCTTTCTAGATTCTGGCCTCATTGCTGTCTTCATGGGAAATTTTTACACTGCAAATGTGTTCTCGCTAGACACAAAAAGAACGGTTTCTCTGTAATGTGTGATGACACATTTCTCTAGAACTGAAATGAGTGTTTTACTCAAACAAGACTCTGCTAAACAAATCAGTCTTCCTCTTTGAAAAACGGGCAGTTATTACTCAGTTATTTGTGTGAATGTCCCAGCCATAATCCATTTTCTTTATCATTTTAACTTGATAAATAGCTCTTCATTAGTGCTCTTAGATCATTAGGATGTGCAGCAGGTTATGCTAACTGCCTGGGAGGCCAGATATAGAAGCTGGCACCGAATGAAACTCACATGGTCACTGCTTACTACACAGGCAGCCAAGAGGGCATTGACCAGCAGTATATAAATTGCTTAACGCTTCTTTAAAAAGCAGCACATCTTTTCTGGGTGCAAATACCTGCTCCTCTCAGTCCAAATGAACTCTTGCTTTTCACTCCATCAGCAGTGTGACTGTTCCCTTTGCAAAACTTGGTTAGAGGGGTCATGCATTTTCATACAAATCCATGGGATTTTTGGGTGCTGAATATACCTAGATGTCAGCATCTACCTTATAATGCTTCAGTCCAGAAGAAATATGGGAGCACAACTTTCATGAAGACACGAACAAAAGGATTTATTTCACCTTTAGAAGTCAGATGTCCAGTTAAAACTAGTTGTCTGTCTTCCTCTAATTAACAGAAAGAGAGCCATATCTAGGACCTTTCTAAGACACATACTATAGAGTAATAGAAGTCACTGTTTGGAATTACCTTTCTCTCTATAGATTTTGGAGCTGAATTCTACCCCTGCTTTCCATTTTTTTCCCCTTGATGTCAGTGGGAAGTTGGGTGTTGATGTAGAAATTATGCACCTAAATAACCGTATGGATCTAGGTCTAGTTGGAGAATTTTGCTTGATTGTGTTTGTGTCTGTGAAAGCTCACAAGTGCCATCATACCTTTTATTTTCATAGGGCAGAGGAGAAAATTGTCTGAATAAATCCTTTCCTCAGATAAATACTACAATCAGCTGATCACTCATACTTGTGTTCTAAAT
Source organism: Cygnus atratus (assembly GCF_013377495.2). Classification (NCBI taxonomy): domain Eukaryota; kingdom Metazoa; phylum Chordata; class Aves; order Anseriformes; family Anatidae; genus Cygnus; species Cygnus atratus. The sequence continues at coordinate 176,304,236 of NC_066362.1, read as the reverse complement.
CTTCATAGCCTCAGTTCTAGTCTTTAATGTATATTTAGAATCACATATTTATTGTATTTCTTCTCTTGCCTTTAGAATGCCAAGCACACTAATAGAACTATATGAATAATAAATTATAATACTATTTATCATCCAAATTGTTATCACTTAGAAATTTTCTCTCAAGTGTTTCTTCTAGAATTCTATTCAGCTCTCCCTGATGACACATTTGGATGAACATTTTCCAACTGTGAATGCCTAAAGTTAGTCAGCTAGACCTATATTTAGGCACAAAAATGAATGACCTGATTTTCAGAGTTGCTGATTACTTATTTTGATGCATTAATATGAATTTAACAGCTTAGCTGTAGGTGCCAAAGTTTTAAGAATGTCGTGTTTCTCTTTTTTTTTTTTTTGCTGTGCACAACTTGTCTATCAAACCGCAGAACACATGCAGAATTAAATTGCTAATGAATTATGACAATATGCCATATAAAAACAATGTTACATTGATTCATTTATTTGTTTGGATGGTTGGGCAGGATAATTTTATGCACAAAGTCCACGATGAAAGCTGATGTGTAGTGATTTGAGCAGAAAAGCATGTATTTCTCCCATTTCATATCAAGACAATGGTGAATTCTGTGTGAAGAAAGCACATCCTCTGTTTTTTTTTTTTTTTGTCATATAACAAAGAGAAATATAATCTGAAGACATTCTGTTCACTCAATCAGAAAAGCAAATTTAGTTTATCCTGATAATTTTCATTATGTTAAAAATGCAGGAAAACTGGATACTGCACAATAAATTGATGCATATTGTAAAACAAATGCCTTTTGGAGAACATTAAGAGCCATATGTTCATTTTAGAGATATATGGTGCCACTTTGAAATATGGCTTCCTTGTTGTTTAAAGACCCAATTCATCAAAGCACATGGCTACTTTCATTAAAGGGTCATAACCACTTGCTTAAGGGCATTGTTGAATAGAGGCCTAATAGCCTGATTTGCTACACCTTGCCCAGCTGGGTTTGAGAAGGTCCCCAAAGTACTTTGAGGACACCCAAGACTACTTACGGAATAAGGACTTTTGAACTGTAGAGTGAATGGCAGGATCTAAACTTTAAACATAAGTGTAACAGATACCCTTTCTTTAGGGTGTTGCCCTTTTTTTTTCTGGTTTTACATTCAGTTCTTCTTGATGTGCAAAAGGGTTTTGTGCAAAGAAGGAGATGAAATGAGGATCAGCTCCTAGGTTTCCTCATCTTTCAGGAGCTGGTCTCTGGGCCCTGATCCAACAATGGAGAGACTCTTGTGAACCACAGGGGCAGTGGGGCCAAGATCCCACTTACTGTCTGCAAAAAGCTTCAGGAGAACATCTGGAATACAAGTAAGCTGAAGGAGTACTGCATAGCTCCACCTGATATTGTATTGACAGCAGGTGGTAAATGCCTGACTATCGCAGAATAAAACATACAGTCCCTTCAGCATCAGCAGCTGTGTGATCACTGGGGAGTTGTTTGGTTACATGTGCTTTTTTCACATCTGTCATTTTAACTAAATTGGTGATCTAAATGAGTAGTGTCATGCACAGGAACATTACATGGATTTATGACAGCTGAAATATATAGCACCTAGAGGATTTGGGGTCCATGAAGCAGTGAATGGATTTCAGAACAGCATCATTTTCATCTGTGGTAGATATAACCTTGATCCATTATTCATCATGCTATGCAAAAGAGAATTACACATTGGGTTCACAGGGCAGTCTTCCAGCATTTCAGAAGGAAGAAAAAGGAGTTTAAGAGGAAGATTTATACATTTATGTTGCCTATGTTTATGATGTGAGCAAGACAAGTCCAATTTCCTCCTAATTAGATTATAGCAGGTGCAAGTAAATCCAACAGAAGGAAAGCTGCTTGTACAGTATCTATACAGCATTTGGTGTGAGCGTAGCAGAGAGATGAGAAGCACCTCTCTCCCGTGCTTTTCCCTCTTTATGGTCTGACATCCACAAAGTGCCTTGCCAGTGGCTAGCAGTGCTGTTGGGCTCGGCGAGGTGGCTTCACCCAGGCTTGGATAGCATAGCTGAGTGTAGCTGAACCAGCTGGGGAAATGAGTCAAGTTTTAAGATTCATTTCACAGTATGTCATGTTCTTCTGAGAGCTGTGTTGCCTTGGGTACTCCCATTTCCATTCCTGCACACCTTGTTTCATGGAGGCTTGGATCGATTGCTGTCACCCATGAAGGAGGTGTCTCAACCCTTGCCACTTCTCTACTGCTGGTCCTGCCCCATATTCCACATTTTCCTAGAACCAAAGAGGTAGTGAACAAAGGGTAGTACATCCTGGATGCAAACACTGCTTCCTCTAGGCATTTCCTCTGAGGTGGGGAGTACCATGCACTCTGCAGTCTTACTGAATGATGTCTCCAGCAAAGTGATGCAGCTGGATGCAGAACCCTCTGCCAGTGTTGTGCCACAAGCTGCCAGAACTCATCTGTCAGAGACTTCAGGTTCTCCTGGTATCTATAGATGGTGAGAGTTACTCCCCATTTTTAAGCAACACATGGAGCAGTGTTCCTTCCATTAAAATCAAAACTAGTGAGTTGAGAAACTAATTGCATTTTAAAGGTGAAGGGAGAGACTTTTATAGAATCATAGAATCATAGAATATCCCGAGTTGGAAGGGACCCATAAGGATCATCCAGTCCAACTCCTGGCACCGCACAGGTCTGCCCAAAAGTTTAGACCATGTGACTAAGTGCACAGTCCAATCGCTTCTTAAATTCAGACAGGCTTGGTGCAGTGACTACTTCACTGGGGAGCCTGTTCCAGTGTGCAACCATCCTTTCGGTGAAGAACCTCTTCCTGATGTCTAGCCTAAACTTCCCCTGCCTCAGCTTAACACCGTTCCCACGGGTCCTGTCACTGGTGATAACGGAGAATAGGTCACCTGCCTCTCCACTCCCCCTCGCGAGGAAGTTGTAGACTGCGATGAGATCCCCCCTCAGCCTCCTCTTCTCCAGGCTGAACAGGCCAAGTGACCTCAGCCGCTCCTCATATGTCTTCCCCTCTAGGCCCTTCACTATCTTCGTCGCCCTCCTCTGGACACCCTCCAATAGTTTAATGTCCTTTTTGTACTGTGGTGCCCAGAACTGCACACAGTACTCGAGGTGAGGCCGCACCAGCACAGAGTAGAGCGGGACAATCACTTCCCTCGACCGACTAGCAATGCCGTGCTTGATGCACCCCAGGATGCGGTTGGCCCTCCTGGCTGCCAGGGCACACTGCTGGCTCATATTCAACTTGCTGTCAACCACAACCCCCAGATCCCTCTCTGTGGGGCTGCTCTCCAGTGTCTCGTCACCCAGTCTGTATGTATAGCCAGGGTTGCCCCATCTCAGGTGCAGGACCCGGCACTTGCTTTTGTTAAACTTCATGTGGTTGGTGTTCGCCCAGCTCTCCAATCTGTCCAGATCTCTCTGCAAGGCCTTTCCACCCTCATCCGAGTCCACAACTCCTCCAAGTTTGGTGTCACCGGCAAATTTGCTCAAAACTCCTTCTAGTCCTACATCCAAATCATTTATAAAAACATTGAAGAGGACTGGCCCTAAAATGGACCCTTGAGGGACCCCACTAGTGACCATTTGCCAGCCAGATGTGGCCCCATTTACCACAACCCTGTGAGCCCTGCCCATCAGCCAATTGCTCACCCATCGTATGATGTTTTTGTTTAGCTGTATGCTGGAGATTTTGTCCAATAGGATCCTATGGGAAACCGTGTCAAAAGTTTTGCTGAAGTCCAAAAAGATCACATCGGCTGGTTTCCCTTGATTGACTAGATGGGTGATTTTATCATAAAAAGAAATCAAATTTGTTAGGCAGGACCTACCCCTCATGAACCCATGTTGGCTGGGACCAATGACTGCATTGTCCCCCAGCTCCGCTTCAATAACTTCAAAGGTCATCCTCTCCATAATTTTACCAGGCACTGACGTGAGACTGACAGGCCTGTAATTGCTAGGGTCTTCTTTCTTACCCTTCTTGAAAATTGGGACAACATTTGCCAGCTTCCAGTCCAATGGGACCTCTCCAGATTCCCAAGATCGTTGAAAAATAATTGAGAGAGGTCCCGTGATGACGTCCGCCAGCTCTTTAAGCACCTTGGGGTGAATTCCATCTGGACCCATGGACTTGTATGGATCCAGGTGGAGCAGCAAATCCCGCACATGTTCAGGTTCGGTAGGGAGTTTGTCATTCCCACCGTCATGGTCCTCCAGCTCAGGGTACCCTGGGTCCCAAAGTCCATCATCAGTGTTGAAGACAGAGGCGAAGAAGGCATTAAACGTCTCTGCTTTGCCTATGTCATTGTCTGTGAGGAGACCCTCCCCATCTAGTAGCAGACCTATGTTTTCTTTGGTTCTCCTTTTTCTGTTCACATATCTAAAAAAACCTTTTTATTCTCTCCCACAGACATGGCCAGCTTCAACTCTAGTTGGGCTTTGGCCACACGAATTTTCTCCCTACATACACGAACAGCATCCCTGTATTCCTTCCTTGTCGCCTGACCCTCCTTCCAGCAGCCGTACACTTTCTTTTTTCGCCTAAGCTCCAGTAGAAGGTCCCTGGTCAGCCAGGCCAGCCTTCTGGCCCGCTTGCCTGCCTTCCGATATTTTGGAATCGCCTGATCTTGAGCTTTTAGGAGGCAGTGCTTAAAGATTGACCAGCACTGATGGACACCAATGCCTTCAAAAGCAGTTTCCCAGGGGACCTTGCTAACTAGTTCCCTGAGCAGCCTGAAGTCTGCTTTCCCCATATCCAGGGCTGAATTTCTACCGAATTTTACTGAATTTACTGAATTTGAATTTCAGATACTGAACTTCTACTTTAATTCAGAGTTTAAAACCTGGTGTATACGGAAGGTGAAGATACATTTTTTAAGTAAACAACTGAAGAGATCAGATCTGTAAGTATGAGATCCTGTTTGACGAGGATGCTAATGATGTTATTTAAAAACTGCCATTGAAACAGAAAATGTAGCAGATTAATTCATGATAATTATAGAGAAATGCACAGAATCATTCATTATAATGGACTTAATCATTTTTGTGGGCAAAAATGAACTATTCTGATGTCATAGAATGTATTTGTATGGGAACAAGGTTTATTTCTGTATAAATACCATTTTTACCATTGCTTCAGATTCCTGGTGAGATCGTGATGATAAAGCAGTGCAAATTCTGTCACAAACTGGCAGAAACCAGCCTGGCAGGAAATTTCAATTCCAATGGCAGCCTTCCACAGGCTATTGAAAATTAGCTGCTGTTCTGCTAAAACAGTGATTGGGAGTATGTCTTATGGGAAGTTGATTGAGTTTTTAATGCGTAGAGGTGCAGATGGGTCCTTGTCAAGCTTATGACATGACACTCATTTACCTTCAGGGAGAAGCTGAAATCCAAACTGTAAAGAAAAAAACAGGCTCCACAGCCAAAATCTGTGAAAAAAAACATATCTTTTGCAGTTACTCCTTTTGACTATTTAGACAGGTATGCAAAAAAATGCATTTACAGCAATTAATGGCTAGATAGGTCAACGTTATTTTTTTATTTTTTTTTTCCACCCAGATTTCTCACTGCTCGTCTTTCCTTTTTACTCTCATTCCTCTGGTGCTACACTCTTACCTGTTTGTGATACATGTTTAGAGAAATTGCTCCAGACTTGTCTACATAGAGATCTATTAATATCTATTCATTCTCTAGGTGGGTGCTCCAATTCCATAGTTGGGGTGTTGTTTTCGAATTAGCCTACTTCAAGTCAGGGTGGACTAAACTATTCGAGAATCAGTCACTCATATTTTGAAATAAGAGAGACCATGCAAAGAATGATTGAGGAGAGTCTTATTTTTCTTTAAGTTGACAGTGTCTCAGTCTAAATACACTGTTGTGTAAACAGGCCCCCGGGAACATGCCATATGTTCTGAATTACATTTGCAAGCTTTTGTGAGTACTCCAACTCACGTTCATGTGCAATTCAACCTATAGCAATTCAAGATGTTATCACTTCCCCATCCTTCTCTGCTGTTTATCACAGCCACTCTGTCAGAAGTTCCTGCTGGGGTGGCAGATATCAGACAGGAGCATGTGCTCATTCAAGTCTCACCGCTTGTGTTCACAGGGCACCATCTTAGCACAAACCCGGTTTCACTAACGGGTTAAACTGGGCTGTGAACTGGAATGGGGGTGAGGGCTCATACTGTGTTCCTTTGACTCTATTGAGGGGGCTCTGTACTGTTGCAGGGGGGCAGCTGGGTGCAGCACCATCTTCTGCTGGTGCTTATTAACCAGGCACAGAGACTTATCCAAAGATGCCTGAGAGGTAACGTGGCTCAGCAGCTCACCCTTGGGTCTGTGCATTAGAGACTTTCCCCACTGCTGTACGAATGACCTTGTATTGTGTATGTGATATTTTTCTGTAAAATATGAATTTATAACCTGGCAAAATTCAATCAGATTTTTCTTGAGCTCAGCAAGAAACATTTTTCAGCCCCTGCACTAGGTTCATTTGATTGCTGGGTTCCTTCTGAAAGCCAGTGAGGCTTTTCACAATTCTGCCAAAAAAACAGCATTCAGGGGAACTGTCTGTTCTCCTTTAACCTCATTCTCAAAGCAATAGCAACAAAAAATTGTTCTGGTCCTCTTGAGTCTTAAAAAAACATTAGGGCAAACACTGAACTCAGACATTTGAAATTTGGCTTTATTACAAAAGGCTGAAAATGAGGCATTTGCCCTTGTAAATGTGTTAATACAGGGGTCGTTACCTATGCTCTCTGCGCGACTGGATTAAACTCACTGCAGCTGAGGATGGATTGGACTAATAAACTCTGGAGCCTGTAGAAAGCCTACAGTACTCTTAACAGCAGGGAAAACAATCAAAATGCATGTTATAGTGTGAGCAGTATTGTAGGAAAGCTTTCCTTGCTCAAGGCTCCCCAGGGTGGGGAGAGGGTGGGCTGCTTGGGCCACACTATTTTCTTCAGACTTCCTTGCTTCATTCGTCTCAAAAGTTGAAAACAGGTATGCTAATTTGTTCTGAAAAGCAGGCTGAGTTGCATAATAGCAACTGCAGGTGACACAGCCTATCCCATCCTGAGATTTGCAGATATCTGGCTCGCCACTTTTGTTAGAGTTCAGGTCAATCAGCTACAGAGAATATCTCTGAGCGTGTCCCTCCTCCACTGTGCCCAGGATGCACATTCTCCTGTGCTCCATCTATTTATTTCAAGGAGAACAAGGCTGCTCTGGCATTGCTTGCAGTTGCTATTATGCAAAGTGTCTATCTGGTCAGAATGTATTATTGTGTCCATAGTAAAGCCCAAAGCACATGTCTGTCTACAAGTACAGCAAAACAAAACAGATGAATAGTTTATAAAACCAAATGAGCACTTTCTTTTCTAGGGTCAAGCACTATCTGGGTGTGAGCTCTTTTTTTTTTCTTTTTTTTTTTTCACTAATTCCAGAATGATGAATGTAGCTGAAAAGATTACTCATGCAAATAGCTGCTCATCTATTCTCTTGGATCATACTCAAGTCCCTGTGTAGTCTATCTCATGTATGAATGCATCACGTCTATGCTGCATGATATCGGGCTTTTTGAAGATGCAATGGCCACACCTTGATCCTGGATATATGAATGCTCTGGTGGTAACAATGCTCCAAGCAGGCTCAGTAGGTGTAGGGAAGGTGTAACTCTGTGTGCGTGCCACAGGAAAGACATGAGAATATTCTCCTTGCTGGGAGCCAATGAGGCCTTTGAAATGCATGTTAAGGGCCTCCTTGGGGTTATATAATATTAATGTGAAAATATTCATGATGCTAATGGCTAAATGAAGTTGTAGCTGTATCCAGCCGATAGTCTATAGGTTTCCTCATTTCTTGTTCCAGCTCCAGGTATTTTCCATATTGTCTTCATTGTGATATCTGGCTGAAGATGAAGATCTGAAGGAGGACCTATTGCTACCATGCCAAGAAGATTTTGTCTTTTAAGAGCATGTGGTCACTAATATTTTTGGTGCGCTTGAACATATTGCACTTTACATTGTTTAAGTAAATAGGGGGGAGATCTTCTTTTTGTATCCGTGAGAAGGAAAGTATTGGTACAACTTCTACAAAAAATCATTTATTGCATTTACCTTCTTATGGTGGTGAAGGCAACCCTGTGCTGAGATACAAAATAAGTAGAAAGAGTAAGAAGAAGAGGACCAGATGGGATGAGTGGTGCAGTTGATAAGATAGAAGGAAGGAATGCCATCCAGAGGGACCTGGACAGGCTTGAGAGCTGGGCCTGTGTGGAACTCATGAAGTTCAGCAAGGCAGGTGTAATGGTTTTAAAAGGCAAGAGGGATTTGGATTAGATATAAGGAAGAAATTTTTCACTATGAGGGTGGCGAGGCACTGGCACAGGTTGCCCAGAGAAGCTGTGGATGCCCCATCCCTGGAAGTGTTCAAGGCCAGGCTGAGTGGTGTTTTGAGCAACCTGGTCTAGTGGAAGGTGTCCCTGCCCATGGCAGGGGGTTGGAACTAGATGGACGTTAAGGTCCCTTCCAGCCCAAACCATTCTGGGCTTCCATGATTCTATGATTCAGTGATGACCACAACATTCAGATGTGGCTTTATTATGGGGGGAGAAGACTTTGTTTCCTATCCATTAACTCAGCACAGCAGGGAACACGCATATTGAGCCATGTGGTCATGAAACACTTGCTGCCTGCTGCCTGGACAGACCAAATTTCTCATTCATGGAGCAGCTGGGGCCATCGGTGCGTGAGTCTAGTGCTGCTCTGTGAGCTGACAGAGGCAGCAGTTTGCCTGGAACGTGCCGAGTCATAAAAGCAGCTGGGAGCCTTCCCTTTGGCCAAGTGGCTGTTTTTATATTCACCATCCAGAGGCATGTGCAAGCATTAGAGAAGTGGCTTTTGTTTTATTAATAAAGGTCTTGTTGTTCAAAGGGGTGGAATGTTTCAGGACCTGCAATACGGTGGTATGTGGAGCAGATGTTTCAAGAACCTTTCTGGATTAAGTCTTTATTACATGGGTGCCTGTGAGTGTTGGGATTGGAGTCAGTGGCTCAGACCATGACTACATGTTCCTCTGTTCCCTGAGACTGAGGACATAAGTATGAATGACAAGTCTTTCTGAAGGCATAGTGATTCTCATCACTGGATGCGGATTTAGAGGGGAAGGGACAGGAACTAAAACACAAGATTCAGAGAGTTTCGATTGCAGTGTACTAAAGAGCTAAAAAAGTAGCAGCTTGGGTGAGAAGAGAACTGTTACTAGGTTGGAGTCTTTCCTAACTGTGCATTGAATTTTACTTCTGAAAATCAACTTATCTTCAATGTAATACTGAAGTGAATAATTCGCTTCAACTTCTTGCTGGCTCTGTTTCCAAGATGCCTTTTGATGGAGCAGTTATCTGTTGTCAGCAATAACAAGCCCCCTGCCTTGTCATTGCTCCAGGTTATTGTTGAACAATTATTCTTTCTTCTTTAAAAGCATTTTCATGATGGTTTCTCCTGCCTTTATACATGTGGCTAACCCTCCATGCAAATGTATCTTATTCTGAGTGCAAAAACACACCTCTTTCCTAGCCTTGCTGTCCTTTGACCCTTCTCATCCCAAATGTTTTCTTCTGCTCTTCTTTATCATGCTGTATGAATATACCCCACCCTCTGGATTTATTATTGTTTCTCTTAATGAAGTAGTTATTGCATTTTCTTAAGTGTCCTTGCAGTGGGATTTCATTCTTACTCTCCACATCAGCATACTTTGGCACTGCTGTCCATATTTCATATATACACATTTATGTCTCCTCTCGGTTTTTCTGTTCATGCATTTTGATGTTCTCTAACAAAACGTACCAGTTTTTGTTTATGCTCTCTCTTTTATGCCATCCTTTCTCTCTTCTGCTCATTGTCTTCCTGTTCTTATAGAACAGGACTACATTTCCCTGATTTCTTTTGGCGTTGAACTCACAGGCAGATTATGACTAGACATAACTAATTTATCCAAGAGTCTCTAGGTTGCTTTGTTTCAAAAAGTAACAAGCTCTTCTGCCAAGCCAGAGAATCTGTTGTTAATCATTCCTCATCCTTCTGTCTGGCACATACCTCACCTGCTGTCTTCTTCTGCTTAAGTCTTTCTTCTTTGACATTGTAGGTAAGGTAATCTTTTTTTTTTTTTTTTTTTTTCCCAGTTTTGGCAGCTCAATCAGCTCAGCTTATGTCAGTGGCATTTTTAAAGCTGTAAAGGAAATTTTGCCCTCTCTGCAAATAGCACTTTGTGCCTTTTTCTGCTACAGAAAGATTCCCCTTTCTTACAGTCTTGTAAAACTGAGACTCATCCTTACTAAAACCTTTTTTAAACTAGGAGATAGCATTTCTCATACTCTTTCTTACTTTGGACATAGCCCAGAGGGATGGCTTTTAAAACACTAACCTGACATGCTACTGATAAAGGGATTAAATGAAAGTATTTGCATAATGGCTTCCAAAAAGATGGTCTTTTTGATAGGTGACACCAAAATACATTGCATAAGCATGTGAATCTCTTAGAGGGGAAAAAGAGCAAGTAATATGTAAAGTGATTAACACAGTAGAATAGGGCTATATCTGACAATGATCTTGGGAAATAGTAGGATTTTATGGTGTCAGTTGTTACGTAATATCTTACCAAAGAGCGCTGCCCACCCTGACCTTCTTGTTTCACTACATGATGATCCTATAACCAAAGAAGCCCAAACTGGTTAGATTCAGGAAGAGCTATTTTGCAATCACCTTTAAAAAAGAAAAAAAAAAGAAAAAAAAAGAATATTATCTGTTATATTCTTGTGTCACAGGATGAATTTGAATTAATATTTTTTTTTCTGTTTTTTTGGCTTTACTTCAGAAATACATATTTTGGTGGGAGGGGGGATTTTACAAACTTTAGGCAAGCTTTGCTAAATCCACAGTATACAGGGAACCGGACGACAGGCACTGGAATGCTGATTCCACGAGGCTTGGTGTCTTATCGCGTCTGCAGGCGAAGAGTGGAAATGTTTTTACATTAGACTTGCAAAACGTAAGGTACAGTGCAGTACTTTCTGAACTGTTCTGTCAGGTTAACACAATTAGACACTACATCCCATTTTGAATCTTCTTGGTTTTAATTTTTATTTGTTTTGTAAGAAAGTACACCATAAGCCTGTCCTGGGAATGTCCTGAGCAGTTCAGAAACAATTTGAGATTGTCACGTAAGCTTGAATAAATATATGAGTTCATGATGATTTGATAGTTGGAACCAAGATACGTAACCTACATTCAATTTTTCATCCTGTCATTGGCCTGCTAAGCTGACTGAGACAAGGTATATCTTTGTGCCTTTAATTCTGCATGTGTAATTTGGTTCCTGTTCCTGTAATAGATAAGTGCCTCTTGTTAATGCATTTGATGTCAACACGTGCCTCTGAGGCATGGAAATACTCCCTTTTCCATAAGTAGATGGGTTATATTCATACCACCAAGTATGATCAAATAGTATTTGACTCCAAAGACTTCAGACTGAGCCAGCAGTTTTGGACAGCAGATGATCTGAATCACCTATCTCTGCTGAATGATAATGACAATAATCCCTGCCATAATAAACATAATGGCTAAGTTAGGCTGGGTTTGAGAAGGGCTCTGCTGAACAGGCCTCTGAGAGAATAAAGTTTTTGTTTCTTTTCTTTGCAAAAGCATTTTGGTGTCTAACTCCCTCTGAAATCAAAGAGAAGGTCTGTGCCCAAGGGACTTTGCCCCAGATTGCCCACTAGGTCTGTTGCACAACAAGGAAGTAATGGTGAGTGCAGCTCTTCAAAGAGAAAATTCCTGTATTTATCTTTTTTTTTTTTTCAAGTGGAAATTCCTAAATAAGTGCAAGCTTCCTTTATGGCATGTAAGCAAAGTTTCTCTCCTCTAAAATGCAGACAGAAAGCCTGACTTAGTTTTCAGATGAAGCGTGCTTCATTGATCTAAAGATACTTACATGTACTAGTAATTTTGCCTAGACTAGGAAGAAAAATGTAGATCCCCATTGTCTCTGTGAGACAATGTACAAACAGATATACAAGAGAAATTGCCAAAGACTGATTAGCTATCATTGCTTGGCTAATATTTGCTTCCTTTATTGGGACTGGCTCTCACCGTTAAAAGAAAAACCGTCGAGAAGCTGTTATGTGAGCTTTGCAGTTCATTTGCGGTACTGGTCTCTGGAAGGAACAGAGGCTCACTGTTATTTCAGAAAACAGGTTTTTCTCCTGATTAGAGATCCAGGCTCCAAACTCACAAGCTGTGTCTATGCTATCTATCCAAAGCTGCCTTTAAATCTGCATTCGCCTGCTACGCACTGGAGCCTGCAAGTGTGGCTGCCTGTGATGCCAGGTTGTCATCTCTGCAGTATTTCCTAACAAGGGATGTGCCAGGATGGCAGGTATTTGTCAGAACAAGACCTGGTGGGACAGCATCGGAGGACTGGTTAGGACCAAACAGGGTTGATAAGGAACAAACCCTCATCAATAGCACCTTTTGGTCTGTTTCCAGGATATCCTTCAGTTTTGTTTGGAGAAGATTAGTTCATTCACACAAAGAGACTATCTGGGAAAGAAGTGGTGGTTATGCAATATCAGGATACCACAATCTGAGAGTAAACCAGGATTTAGCATAGGCTTATTGGTTGCCTTCAGTATGTATGTGCTGTTTTGCACCTGAACTCTGCTCTGGAGTGGGCAAAGTGTTTTTATTGTGGTGTAGAGAATGGTTGGTAGCCTATAACTGCTATGATGTGAGCCAGTGTGCTCCTCTTGGATGGGGGCTCAGGGCTTGAGCCCTTACAAAAACACTAACGACAGCTTAGGTCTCTCCATTCCCTTTAAAGAAATGTGATTTACCCCAGGAAAGCAGATTGCTATAACTTGGGAATAAGAGGCCTGGATTTGGTTTCTTGCTTTACCACCATGGCTCTGGTTCTTTGAGCTTAGACACTATTACATGCCTTCCAGGTCTTGTCTACCTTACATTAAATTATTAGCTGTACCATGAAATCCTCCAGTGCAAATGCCACTTCTGCTGTGAAAAGTGTTTTTCCAAGAACAGATTATATCCATGCCCTACAAAATAAGCTACTCAAAAAGATGCTGCTGCCAGCTTCATGAATCTATTGGGGGCCTAAGCTTATGCAAAGCGGTGGTTAAAAACGTCACCCATAATGGACTTCATTGCTCTGAAGACTTTCCTAGTATGGATCTACCATAAGCCTCATTTTTTTTTTCTTTTTGTAAACTGGAGCTGATAATGCTGTGATTGCAACAAGAAAGCTGTTTCAGACATGTTTCACATGAGGTAGTACTGCTGCTCCTGCTCTTACTGCTGCCTTCCAGTGTTTGAAAAGAATAAGGGTCTGCCAACCGCTTTCTCCACTTGCACACCACTGCAGCCACTGACAACACAGTGGCCAGAATGAAGAAGGAAACTGCAAATGCTTCATTGACTATACAGGCACTGGCACAGGAAGGGACAACAGGTGACATGTTTTGGTCTAGGGACTTCTTGGCTTCTTTGGCAAGAGCAGAGACATGGCCACCTTCTCTGTCCCAACTGGAAAATTCCTCGCAAGCTAATTTTCAGACATCTACAAAGTCTGGAGAGTAATTTTAATTTCTGTTTTGCTGGATGAGGGCTTGAGGGCTCACAGCTGACTCCACAAGGGTGGTAGCTGGTAGCTTGCTGGAAGTGGGGATTTCACTTGGTGGTTTGAATGCCTTGGGAACTGCAGGCAAATACTGCCACTCATACTGTAGTGTGATCCCTCTCTGCCCTTCAGGAAGCAGGGAACAGTTTTAGGGAGGAAGCCGTAGGGTTGAGGTCAATGTTAACATCTTTAATGCTATTCCACGAAAATTACCTGTAGACCAAACCCATGTCTCTCCGTGTTCTTCCAGCATCCCTGGTGGTGTGATGGCCTGTCCCAGGCCAGAGAGCTGCGCTTGGCATTTAGGACCATGAGAGTGGAAAAGGGCTCTAACTCCAAGCTGCAGATGGGGAGCATGGGGCTACACTACATATTGTCTACAGCTTTTTTTTTATTGCTTTTCAGATCAGAGCTTCAGAGACAGGACAGTGAATTATTGTGGTCAGCTGGCATGCAGCTCTGTAGAAGGAGAACTATTGAGTAGCATTAGTGGGTACACAGAGTTAACATATGGGTAAACACTAATGGATACACAGTGTTAACGTACAAGATATAACTACTGGAAGGGAAATGGGAGGAGGCAGTCTGACTGTGTCCCACCTGTGCTATGTGAGAGTTGAGACCACCCATTTTACTGATCATAAAAGGTTGATTGGCCTTTGAAGTACAGGGAGGGTGTTCCTGGTATGTGAAAAGTCTAACCTGACCTGCTGTTCTGACCTGTATTGTCTGCATACCTCAGAATGAGTCTATGAGAAATTTTATGTCTGAGTCACATTAAGAGGAAAAGTCTATCTACCCACAGTAGCAAATAAGCACCTGGTATCCTGCATAACCTAGATTAAGATTAGATACTGCACCATATGGGAAAGCTTTCTTGTTAAGTAATTGGAGGGTAGTTAATTTCTGACAGTGTGTAACTTGTATGTTCTTTGTACATTAGTCATTTGACACCTATTATTATATGACTTCATGACATCGCTTCCCCAAAAAAATTAAAAAATATCATGCAAGTTCCTTAAGATTTGGCTGGGGAAATCCCCAGAGTCTACAATAAAAGAGCTCACTTGTCCCCTGGCTATCACATCTTCTGACTGAGAAGATGAAGCACGTACAGGTGGCTCTGCTGCTCCTCATGCTGAACATGGCTTCATGCCTCACACAGGCTTCAAGCACAGTGGCAACGACAAACATGGTAAGATGGGGGTCTGATAACATAAGCTTTGGTGCCTTCATTTTTTCTCATGCCATTTAGGTTGGTGTAAAATCTTTCCAGGTTGCTGAGAAGTTATTAGGCAAATGTTGAGATCTTTACATGGAGAAACCTTAAGGTATTCCCCCATCCTCCACCCCACTAATATATAGGGACAGGGTAATAAATGTAAAAATGAGGCATGGGTTTAAAATCAGAGTCTAATTCTGCCTTTGGTTAGATGAGTGCAACTCCCACTGAGGATCTGAGTGGATATTAATGCTCTGTGTAGCTTCTAATTAATTAGCAAGGGCTTATAACAGGAAAGGATTCACATCTTTGATGTGGAAGGAGTGGGGAGGTGGGGGCTTTACCAGATGCATCATTGCTGTCATAATCAATGTCCAGGCACATGAAAGCCATGCTGGGTGTTCTTTGTGAGGTGCTCTCCCTCTTTGCCCTAAAACTGTATCTGGCTGGGCAATAGAGAAGTTCAAATCAAAGCCATCAATCAGAAAAAAAAAAAAAAGTAATGGAAGAGGGGAGAAGAGAAAACTTTGAAAATATTTTAAAAAGTAAAAAATGGCATCAATGAGAGATTTATTTTGATTTCGTACTGCCTCTTTTTTTTTTTAATTTAAAACTAGTCAAATTGTCATAAGAAAGGTTTTGCAAATAACTTTAAAGCATTCCCAAATGGAACAAAATATTTTGTTTTAGGTTGACCCCAAATGACTGCTTTGTAGTAAATTTTTTTTTTTGAGTCAACATTACGAAGACTCCCACTGTGGTTCCCAATGACTCTTTCTGATTTGTCTGGTTTAGTCACCAACCAGAAAAATCCTGCATTCCCCTAGTTACCTTTTTTGAAGTTTGGGAGTGCTGTGGATAGAGTAAGTGAAGTCAGCATCTCCTGGGAAGGTGCATTTACCTGGGTAAGGAACAGAAAGCTGCAAAAGTTAAGACAGAGGTTTAAATATATGCTGCTGAACTGAGGAGAGGGAACTTAATATGGGAGAAATTTATTCTCATCCTGCTTGGCTTAAAGTTAGTTCTGAATGTGTGTAATTTACACAATTTGTGGTGCTCTCTGCCCTGCCGCTGTTAATTGCTACCGGCTGCCCCCACGATTTCCAGTGTGATCGTCTGAACACACAAATGGTTGTTCAAATGGGTTTCTTTGACAAACTGTCCCACAAAAGCTTGTTTATGCTGTGCTCTTTAATAGACCATCCCTTTGCCAGCCACTTGGAACTCTTCACCATTCCTCAGGAATGGGGCTCCAGCTGGGGTTTGGGAAATGCAGAAAGACGGAGTGGTGGGTGTCCTCTTGTGGGGGAAGCCCATTTGGTGCTCAGTCTGTCACACCATTTGACATTGAGGGTGCCTCACCACAGTTCCCATCTTGCCATGGGTTTTGGTGAGGCTCTCTGATGGGTCACAGTGTGCTGCATCACCACGATACACCACCCTCAGCACGCTGCGTGGGGCCATGGTAGGCTCTCGGTGATATGTCTGTCAGAGCCCCAGCTCACACCTTGTGGGCAGGCTGAGCATCCCCTGCCTTCCGCTGGTCACACTTTCTTCGAGAAGAGGTGTCCATGAAGTGACACTATGCTGTGGGAAATGCTAGTCTCATTAGCTGCTGATTAGGAAAGCCAATTAATTTTACAGTTGCTGGGGATGGCTCCCATAATCAAAACAAAGTGCTTTGGAGCTGCAGGATGGGGGCTAGCTGGTGGGGAAAGGACGGAGCCTAATGCAGGAATTCACACTTAAAGAAGCTTTTCTTTCCTTTTTAGACTCCTCTTATCGATACAACTCTTCAGTATCTGAGTCAGCCTAGAGAGACAACTGCCAGCCACCTGCGCATGACCCCAGAGGTATGACCATCACTTACTGTTCAATAAAGTCCAGGAAAGAGCATAATTAAGAAATTGTGTCCTATTTTTTAAATGCTATGCAGTCACTTGGAGGTTTAACCCTTATGCAGGTAAGTCAGGCTGCCCAGGAATAGGCCTGTAGGTGTTTTATATCTATGACTTAGGCAGTGTTGAGTTCCCAAAGTCATTAGTAGTGCTTCTGTGTCATTCAGTGCTTTGGTAACATCTAAAGATTTGAGATTGTCCTCATGACTTCTGAATGGGAACCCAGACATGAAACAGCTGGTGCCATGGGGTGTTGATGGCAAGATGCCAAACAGTTTGGTGGTTATGGTCTCCCTGGAGGAAGGTGAAGGCTGTTTTTCAATTCTGCCTTCCCCGTGTAAACCAGAGCAGGGCCTTGAAGCTACATTCTGTCACCTATGAGTAGTGTCCATTGGTGGTTGCAGGGGCTGAGAAAATCATGATTCTCCTCGTTCTACTTAGCTGAAATTGTATTCATCTATTTCCTGTTAGAGGGCTTCAATGTGATTTTTGTGCCATCTTGTACAGTGCTCAACTCCAAGGCCTATGGATTTCACGAGTTCATTTATTTCCCTCTCTTTGTCAGTGACAGCTCAATAGCATGTTTCCTTTGGAAGTGATTCAGCAGAACACACTTGCTCTGAATGGGCCTGCAACCTAATTGTCAAGAACAGTGTTTATCCAAAATGCACAGTTCCAGATCAGGCCAAAGATGCAGCTTGACAGCAGGAATTCATCATCCAAGCTAGCCCAGTGTGGCATCTGGAATTTGTGGAAGGACCTCTTGTGAGAGAGCATTAAATCTCTGCCTCCAGCAGAGAGTTTAGAATCACAGAATCAGAGAATAGTTTAGGTTGGAAGAAGATACCTCCCACTAGATCAGAATGCCCAAAGCCGCATCCAACCTGGCCTTGAACACCTTCAGGGATGGGGCATTCAGAGCTTCTCTGAGCAACCTGGTCCAGTGCCTCACCACCCTCTGAGTGAAGAATTTCTTCCCATATCTAATCTAACCCTACCCTCTTTTAGTCTAAGTTTATTCCCCCTTATCCTACCACTCCACTCCCTAACAAAGATTCCCTCCCCAGCTTTCCTGTAGGTCCCCTTTAGGTACTGGAAGGCCGCTATAACATCTGCCTGGGGCCTTCTCTTCTCCAGGCTGCACAACCCCAACTCCCTCAGCCTGTCTTCGTAGGGGAGGTGCTTCAGTCCTCTGATCATCCTCATGTCCTCCTCTGGACTTGTTCTAATAGGTTCATGCCCTTCTTTTGCTGAGGGCCCCAGAGTTCAACGCAGCACTCCAGATGGGGTCTCACGAGAGCAGAGCAGAGGGGGACAATCATCTCCCTTACCCTTCTGGCCACACTTCTGATGCAGCCCAAGATATGGCTGGTTTCTGGGCTTCAAACGCACATTGCTGGCTCATGGTGAGCTTCTCATCAGCCAGCACCCCAAGGTCCTTCTTCCGAGGGCCACTCTCAATTCATTCTCTGCCCTGCCTGTATTTAGTCTTGGCATTGCCCCAGTCCAGATGCAGAACCTTGCACTTGGTCCTGTTGACCTCCATGAGGTTTACACACGTCTCCTGGGAAGGTGCATTTACCTGGGTAAGGAACAGAAAGCTGCAAAAGTTAAGACAGAGGTTTAAATATATGCTGCTGAACTGAGGAGAGGGAACTTAATATGGGAGAAATTTATTCTCATCCTGCTTGGCTTAAAGTTAGTTCTGAATGTGTGTAATTTACACAATTTGTGGTGCTCTCTGCCCTGCCGCTGTTAATTGCTACCGGCTGCCCCCACGATTTCCAGTGTGATCGTCTGAACACACAAATGGTTGTTCAAATGGGTTTCTTTGACAAACTGTCCCACAAAAGCTTGTTTATGCTTTGCTCTTTAATAGACCATCCCTTTGCCAGCCACTTGGAACTCTTCACCATTCCTCAGGAATGGGGCTCCAGCTGGGGTTTGGGAAATGCAGAAAGACGGAGTGGTGGGTGTCCTCTTGTGGGGGAAGCCCATTTGGTGCTCAGTCTGTCACACCATTTGACATTGAGGGTGCCTCACCACAGTTCCCATCTTGCCATGGGTTTTGGTGAGGCTCTCTGATGGGTCACAGTGTGCTGCATCACCACGATACACCACCCTCAGCACGCTGCGTGGGGCCATGGTAGGCTCTCGGTGATATGTCTGTCAGAGCCCCAGCTCACACCTTGTGGGCAGGCTGAGCATCCCCTGCCTTCCGCTGGTCACACTTTCTTCGAGAAGAGGTGTCCATGAAGTGACACTATGCTGTGGGAAATGCTAGTCTCATTAGCTGCTGATTAGGAAAGCCAATTAATTTTACAGTTGCTGGGGATGGCTCCCATAATCAAAACAAAGTGCTTTGGAGCTGCAGGATGGGGGCTAGCTGGTGGGGAAAGGACGGAGCCTAATGCAGGAATTCACACTTAAAGAAGCTTTTCTTTCCTTTTTAGACTCCTCTTATCGATACAACTCTTCAGTATCTGAGTCAGCCTAGAGAGACAACTGCCAGCCACCTGCGCATGACCCCAGAGGTATGACCATCACTTACTGTTCAATAAAGTCCAGGAAAGAGCATAATTAAGAAATTGTGTCCTATTTTTTAAATGCTATGCAGTCACTTGGAGGTTTAACCCTTATGCAGGTAAGTCAGGCTGCCCAGGAATAGGCCTGTAGGTGTTTTATATCTATGACTTAGGCAGTGTTGAGTTCCCAAAGTCATTAGTAGTGCTTCTGTGTCATTCAGTGCTTTGGTAACATCTAAAGATTTGAGATTGTCCTCATGACTTCTGAATGGGAACCCAGACATGAAACAGCTGGTGCCATGGGGTGTTGATGGCAAGATGCCAAACAGTTTGGTGGTTATGGTCTCCCTGGAGGAAGGTGAAGGCTGTTTTTCAATTCTGCCTTCCCCGTGTAAACCAGAGCAGGGCCTTGAAGCTACATTCTGTCACCTATGAGTAGTGTCCATTGGTGGTTGCAGGGGCTGAGAAAATCATGATTCTCCTCGTTCTACTTAGCTGAAATTGTATTCATCTATTTCCTGTTAGAGGGCTTCAATGTGATTTTTGTGCCATCTTGTACAGTGCTCAACTCCAAGGCCTATGGATTTCACGAGTTCATTTATTTCCCTCTCTTTGTCAGTGACAGCTCAATAGCATGTTTCCTTTGGAAGTGATTCAGCAGAACACACTTGCTCTGAATGGGCCTGCAACCTAATTGTCAAGAACAGTGTTTATCCAAAATGCACAGTTCCAGATCAGGCCAAAGATGCAGCTTGACAGCAGGAATTCATCATCCAAGCTAGCCCAGTGTGGCATCTGGAATTTGTGGAAGGACCTCTTGTGAGAGAGCATTAAATCTCTGCCTCCAGCAGAGAGTTTAGAATCACAGAATCAGAGAATAGTTTAGGTTGGAAGAAGATACCTCCCACTAGATCAGAATGCCCAAAGCCGCATCCAACCTGGCCTTGAACACCTTCAGGGATGGGGCATTCAGAGCTTCTCTGAGCAACCTGGTCCAGTGCCTCACCACCCTCTGAGTGAAGAATTTCTTCCCATATCTAATCTAACCCTACCCTCTTTTAGTCTAAATTTATTCCCCCTTATCCTACCACTCCACTCCCTAACAAAGATTCCCTCCCCAGCTTTCCTGTAGGTCCCCTTTAGGTACTGGAAGGCCGCTATAACATCTGCCTGGGGCCTTCTCTTCTCCAGGCTGCACAACCCCAACTCCCTCAGCCTGTCTTCGTAGGGGAGGTGCTTCAGTCCTCTGATCATCCTCATGACCATGATCATCTCCCTCACCCTTCTGGCCACACTTCTGATGCAGCCCAAGATATGGCTGGTTTCTGGGCTTCAAACGCACATTGCTGGCTCATGGTGAGCTTCTCATCAGCCAGCACCCCAAGGTCCTTCTTCCGAGGGCCACTCTCAATTCATTCTCTGCCCTGCCTGTATTTAGTCTTGGCATTGCCCCAGTCCAGATGCAGAACCTTGCACTTGGTCCTGTTGACCTCCATGAGGTTTGCACACGCCTACCTCTCAACCCGATGCAGGTCCCTCTGGAAAGTTAAATGGAATTAGGAGTCTCTCTCTGAGACTCAGTAGCGGGACCCAAACCCTCCATTTCCTTGTCCAGCTGAGACGGTTTCTGTCCCTGCCATGTGGTTTCTGTGGATCCCGTCCTTTTTCTTAGGAAGAGGGAGCAGCTACCTCAGAATTATAATCTGTGAATGCCACTGGACTGCAGCGTGGCTGGATCTTAAGAACTGAAATGGCTAGGTTGTTTTGAGGCTGTAACCCTAAGTCCGCTTTTAAGCAGATGAATAAATTTCCCAGTTTTCAGCAGATCAGGTACCTGCTGGCTCTTACTCTCCTTCTTAAATTGAAGGGATGTGAGAAAGGAACATTTCTCATAGCTTCAACTATGTATATTTAACAACTTAATTTTACAGGGTGAAATATTGCTGTCAAGTCCTTGCTGTAGGCTAGGACAGTTTGCTCTCTTTTAAAGATTCAGTGTAAATTAATAAACTTTAAAAAACATAGAAGTCCATCAAAAGTAACAGTCTGTCTTTTGCATTTTTCCAGAGGATGAGGGAAGACAGGTTTTTTATACGGTTATCATTTGACTGGTATTATATTTTGATTGAAACACTTGTTGACCCAGGAGAATCTTAACTAAACAGTGCTTCTTGGTCTCATCAACATCGTGATGCTGGTGTTAGTAATGTCAATGGAAGAGTGGAAGCAGTTCTGCCTGCCCAGGCTGCCTGCTCCTTTGGGGAAACCATCTCTTGGCATGCATATAAATATCACTTACTGAAGTGAAGCTCTGCCTTCAAATCTAGGCTCTCTTCAACACCAATATTAAAATATAATGATTGTTTCTCATAGGGAATTTAAATGTACAACTTGGAGTTATTTTTTGGGAGGATCATTTTGGTTGAACGTTTGAATACACTTATGAAGGGTTTATTTAACATATAGAATAAGCATGGTACCTCTAGAAAAGCTGATAGCTCTATGTAGTCAAGATTGTAGTTTATACTTGAGTATACAATGTATAGATCACACTATCCTATATGTGGAAACATATGCATATGTGTAGTACATACTATGCTGTTCTGTGGATAGCAAACTCTGTATCGGTATACACATGCACATAAGTATGTACATATATATCTGTGTTATACACAGAAGGGATGGAATACTATACCTTCCATACAAAAATCAGTATGCCAGTGCAAATGACAGTCTTACAGAAGATTCCATATACTCACTAAGCCATATTCCTTCCTTCCTTCCTTCCTTCCTTCCTTCCTTCCTTCCTTCCTTCCTTCCTATCCTTCCTTCCTTTCTTCCTTCCTTCCTTCCTTCCTTCCTTCCTTCCTTCCTTCCTTCCTTCCTTCCTTCCATTTATTTGCTATCTGTTTATTTTCCTGTTATTTCTGAGAAATGTGCTGTCCCAGTCATGCTCACACACAGAGGACTCAGAGGTGCAAAAGGACCTAACTGACTTGGGAACCTATTTTTCATACCAGTTGAGGTGCTGATAGATATATCTTTAACGGGCTGAGAACCTTAGAAATAGTTTGCAGTATGTTCTCAGTGGGATTTTCAGAAGTGCTTTGGTAACCTACCTGGCAGGGAAATCAATGCTGGGACTCTCTGGAATCCTATGAGATACTTCTCTGCTTCTTTCCATGTTAAATGTCTTCAGCAGTCTGGCCTGGAGTGAAGTTTTAGGGCCCATGGTACTTGAATAACACAGATAAACTGTCTTTTCATGATTTCTTTCAAAATGAGATGCATGTTGTTTGTTATGGCTGTGGAAAAGAGGTTGCCAAAAGTGTGAACTCCTCCATGCTGCTGGTTCTTTTCTTGGGCTTGCAGAGCAAGAGAGCTTTGCTGCTGGCCATCACTGTGTTTTCTGGGCTGGTTCAGCGGTGAAAAAGTTAGTTGAAATCACTGTGAAAAAGCAAGAGAAGAATTGCTGAAATTTCAGCTTTTGGTTAATAATTGTATTAGCCTTTTTATTTTTAAGAGGGAGAAAGAAAGAGAAAATACATGAATAACACTGGGATTTCTGCAAGACAGGAGGAGAGATTATAGTAAGAAATGTATTTGAAGAGCAAGCCTGTAGCTTTAAAATATGCAGCTGCATTGAAGTATGTGCCAGAATATTTTAAAGTAACATCAAATATCTTTATTAATAAATTTGTGATAGATTTATGAACTGGTAAATGTTTTGTGTACAAGCAAAACCCAAATGCATCACTGCCCCAAACGCACTCTGCATTCAGCCAAGTGTTTATAGGAAATGTGATCTGGCTGTAAATTATGTCAAGATCATGAATTGCCAGCCCTGACCTTTCCATACACCATACCCTTTGCTCCAGTGATGATGCTCTGAGTGCAGACAGTCAGGAGAAGGCGATTCGTGCTAATGGCATGGGTGGTAGATTTGTAGACCATCCACGACTGAGGACGAGCAGGCTCTGATGTGTAGGCATGATGTGGAGAACTGTAGAAAAAGAGTTATCTCTATGTTAGGTTGAGCCTGCACATTTAATTCTTCACCTTTCAGTGGTGAATAGTTAAATTCATATGTCTGTTTGCTGGGGCTGGCTGAGAATTTTCAAATGAAGCATGTTTCTTTTCAAAACTTTTCCTGCTACTAGTTCTATCTTGGTGCTTTGAGCTCTATGGATGGAAATGACTAGATGATCTGATTGATTCAATTCATATTAACAGAGCAGTAAGACAGTAAGTTGCTAAGTTATTATTTTCTTGCTGTTGTGTGCTTTTCCATCTCCTGGAAAACTTACTTCATTACCTTAGGACCATTGTCCGCAAGGTTGGGAAAGTAAGGACTATTATGTACTTCTGTTTTTCCAATGGTGAAATCTTTACAGCAATATTTAACTGTTTTCAGAAAGATTTGTAAGGCTGAATCAAAAAAAAAAAAAATAAAAAAAATGATCAGATATTATGAATTCCTTGGAATAAAAATGTGAAAGATGTCTAGCAGCAAAGTTGTTGATCTTATGATTGTCACAGCTCAGATTATTGTCAGACATTAGCTACTGATTCTAGAGAAGAATATTAACACTTTTTTCCTCATTGATTTATTATTACAGCTCTTTGCCAATGTGTCTGGCTCTCTGGATGACCGTGGAAACTGTCAGTGCTCTGTGTACTTGCCGGATACCACCTTTCCCGTGCAGAAGGCTGAGCAATTGCAAGTGATAGCCACAACGCTTGTGGAGAAATTTGAGAGAGAGCTTTCACAGGTAAGGTGTCCTTTTCTTATAAATACAATAATTGTATCTTTACTGGGAAGTAGTTTCCTGTGGAAGAGTACAGCAGTCAGCACTTTTCTGTGACCTGTCTTTCAGACAGCAGAGAAAAGAGGTTTCTGTAAGAACAAGGAGAAGGGTGATTAAATCTCAAATCTTTGACGTTATAGCATGTCAAACTTTTGAATACCCTTAGCTTTCTTTTCTAGGCCTTTTCAGCTAGAGGCATATGGTATTTTTGGAAGAAGATTTATATTTTTCCTCTTTTGGCTTGGTTTTATTGGTCTGTGATTGCTACACAGAGCTATAGAAAGCCAAGCCTCCTGCTCTTTCATGTGTTATTATTTGTATCAGGACAGCCAGATAGTAAGAGGGAAATGAAGGGAAAGAGGAGAAAGGTCAACACAGTCCAGAGTGAAGAAGGTGAATATTTGTCCCCTCACTCTTTTCGATTTAATGGATTAAAAAACAAACGAGCAAACATCTGTGTCAACATCTGAAGCTGTGGCAGTGAGAGTGCTGAATTATACATTGTTGTTGAAGACAAACACACCTTATGCTACTTCGGCTGCTTGTTGCATGAATTCAGATCCATTTTTTGAGGAACTCGGGCAAACCCACACATGCTGCAGTGCACTGGGTGAAGCTGCCTGTGAAGGCAGAAGTCTGCCTTTGACTTTTGATAGTGGATAAATATTCAGGATTCAGATTAGGTGTCCAGCAGAAAGTGTTTTCTTCAGGAACTAGGCATCTTAACAAATGAAGTGTCCTTGAATTAATCAGCAGAAAAGGCACAGCATTAAATTATAAATTCTAACCATAAATATTCATAAACCTCCTCTGGTATAATCAAGAACAGATAAGAAGTTAGGCATAAAAACCCACAACAGGCAGAGGATCCTATGAAAATATCTTTCAGCTCAAATCATTTGTTTTGAAAGAACCGGAGCTGACGATGAAACTCATTTGGCTGTCAACAGGGATGTGAAGGGCCAGCTGACAGAAGTCCCACTGCTTCCAAGCACAGAAATTACCTGATCACTTGCAGGAAGGAGGTGTAGCTCAGCTAATGATCCGTGACAATCACTGAAATTTCAGATCCTCATACTGTTCCCACTGTGGTCACTGCCAGAGCTTTAAACTAACTGCACTGGGACAGGATCAGAGCCAGGATTCCCAGCCAGAAACTTGGTGTGATTCTTCAAGGTGTTTGTGTACCACCTTTTCCAGGTTCTTCCCATGGTGTAACCAGTCTCTTACCAGTACTATCCTCAGAATGGTATTTGTTTCCTTTAGGATGTGTGCCATATCTGCCAGACCCATGCATATCTGCAGAGCATCTCAAGCACTGCTTGACCTCTCTGTGTGGACAACCTCATATCTTCATTGACTATAATGGGAGTTCAGGCATCTTGCTCCTGTAAAGACACAGGTTACTATAGATACCTGAAACTAGGTGTCTAAATTTGTATCTGAAACTTACCTTTAATGTCAGGACAGGCTGAATCCCTGCTGTGGACTTTAATGTCTAGGTTGCCAGCTGCTGTCAACTGGTGTAACTGTATTGTCTTCAGGTGCCCAGCAATGTACTGCAGTGTTGCCACTGACCTTGGCTTTCAATTCTAGCTGCAGACAGTGAAAATTCTTGACCTCACTCAGGCTTCACTGAATTTCATCCTGTCGAGACCAATCAGCCCAGCAGTGTTACAATACATCTAGTTAGATGAAGTGTGACATACACTTCACTATGATACAGGCAAAGAGACACTTTGGGTCAGAAATGAAAATGAACAGATTGTATTTCGGTGTAACTGTGTATGTGTAAGTTTTCTCAGTTATGAAATTGTTTTTCTGTAGAAAGAAGAAAGCTGTTGAGCGTTGCCCTACTGATATCTGAACTTCAGTAATCTAACATATTGTGGGGCATAAGTCTCTATGCACACAAATTCTTCACCTTCCCAGTTGTGGAAAAAGCCCCCCTTAAACAGTCCCATATGTTATGTTTGTCATTATAATACTTAAGGAAAGAAAGAAGGAAATAATGAAACAGGAAAGCCTTGTTCTCATTATTAATCATTATTAGATATGGTCCCAAGCAACATCTTGGAGAATCATTCTGCCATCTGCAATTTTGCAGGAAATTCATATCCCAATCTGACTTTTTTAGCTCAAAGCTCACCTAGTTTCACCACAGGGGTGGGAATTTCTACGAAGTGCTTGCTTTTTTGACTCCGAGAATCCCTGCCTTATTCTCTCTTCTAAAACATCCTTTGAAGCTCATGGGAGCTTTTCCTGGGTAAGAGCTGCAGGATTGGACCTTCTTAAGGATGCTTTCCATGTGCTAGAAGTCCCAGATAAACAACCTGATTGAATCGTTAACCTTTTGCCTGATTGTAGGCTAATTCAAAAAGCAAGGGGGTCCTTTTATAGAATCAGCAGGCAAGGAAGCTTGCAGATAAAGAGATGCTCTCATGTGCCAAATGAGTGCAAACTGTAGGCTGAAAATACCAGACTAATTTTTCCTCTGTCACATCAACCTTTGCCAACATAATTATGATTACAGAAGAAAATTAACCTTTCAGAGCAAAGCAGGAATTGGCTGCTCCTTTCAATAAGAAAGGGGAGAGGACACCAGTAACAGGGATGGATCTGCACTTCATCCCAAGGAGAGAAAGTATCTTTCAGAACTTAGCTCATAATGGTAACAACATCCTCACGTAACTGAAACAGGAGAAGAAAGCACTCCTGCCCTCCACCAGGAACAGCTGTTTTCAAAACAGATTAACCTGGAGTGGAATTCTTCTTGGTGTCAGCTCGCAGACTGCTTGCCAGCTGTACTCCTTATGGGTCTGTGGAGGTCACACCTGCCTGAAGCCAGTGTCCTGGGCCAGGTGACTTTATAAGGCTGATGGTTTTGTCACTTCTTTCTTAGCTACCCATCTTCTCACTTCTTTCTTTTACATCTTCATCTTGCACTTTTGTTCCCCCTTCTGTACTCTCCACTTGCATGCTGGAGAAGTGTCTGTTTGCATGCTGCAAAACCCATGTTGATAAATACCAGTTGTAGGTAAATGACACAGTATATGAGCATTGAAGATTTTTCCTGCCCTTTTCATTCCATGAGGATGATAATGCTTGGAAAGGAGGAAAAAATGGAGCTAAGGATTTTTATTTTTACTTTTTTCCCCACATGTGCCTCAGATGGTTCCATTCTCTTCCTATAAAGGACTAATACAAGCCCTATGCACTCATCATACCCTACTTAAGACTTTTATGACAAATGTGGCAGCAATCAGTCCCAATTGCTGGTTGGTGTCCCTAAATATGGGCCACATACACATTTTCTGTGCCAGTCTATCAAGAGACACCAGCCAGTCCCTAGCAAGTTGATACAGTAGAAGAGCAGAGATTGCAAGCTGCTTATATCTGTCTGCCAAGCAATAGAGCAACACCATGTTCCTTTTTCAACTGATATTTCTAAACTACAGAAACTCCTGAGCCAGATCTGAGGGAGGCATGAACGTCCGCTCAGTGGACATGCTTGGCGTATGTGCTGGATTTGTCTACAAAAGCAGTATAGACCTTTTAGAGCAGCACCACTGATAAAATAATATTTGCCTAATAATTAGCCCCAGGACTTATGAGCTAAGTGGACTTGTGCTGTTCAGAGCACTGTGGAGTGCTGGGGCTAGTTCAGGCTTAACTCATAGGTATTTCTGAGCTATAATCCACTGGATGGTGTTGACATGTTCTTAAATGACCTGGGTGGTTGACTGAGTGAAACTGGTCTGATGTGGGAGGAGAACTGGTCAGTGTCCTGCAGCACACTGCAGTAAGGGCTGAAATAACTGTGTATGCCTTGGCCCAGCCCTCAGCATTTATCCAGTGTCTCAAGACCCTGCAGAAAACTCTAAATTCACAGGTTTCTCAATAACAAGTAGCCATCACTAATTCCAGTGTTCCATTTCGGTGGTTTTAAGACTTGACCTGCACTGTGGAATTATTATTATTATTATTACTGTGAGAAGGACTGGTAATACCTAGATAGATTTCCAAATACCTCTATGATATATGTAGTACCACGTAGCAATGCATTTTTTTTCATAGACCCATAGACCAGCTTTACATTTCTCAGAATGTAATCATATCTGCTTTCTTTGTTGTTGTTGTGCAAAATCTAGACATACAGTTTAGACACTGACCTTTGAAGAATTTTTTTCTCTCTTTTTTTTTTTTTTTTTTTGAGGATGTCTTCCAACTTCAGACTGAGTTTGGTGATCAGTGAAAGTGTAAGGTCCATCTACATCTGGCTTTTCCAAGAACATTGCCCAGTTCTTCCTACTGTTCCTTCCTAACAGATGATGATGACAGCTAGGGCAAGGCATCTCAGCTGCCTCTTTTTTCAGCCAGATATAAGGAGTTGGGTCTAAGTCTTCATATGCTATCATTTATGATCCTTATTTGTAATAAATATCTTAGTTATTCCTTAGTGTGAAGTTACCCAGGCTTGACTTGGGAGATCTAGAGCATCCATTTTTTTTTTGACTCAGGATGCTTCCACTGCAGCTTATGGAGGCATGCCAGTTTCTTTCAGATTTGTAGTGTAGTTATGCCTCTATTGAAAACTATACTTTTGAAAAGAGGGCCTTCTCACTTAGGGTTCTCCTTCTTAAACCTAATCACTGGGTACCATGTGATCTTAACACGTCTTTTCTGTCATTCATGAATTTTCACATTATGAGCTCCCATACATGTTCGTTGGTACACAGGGAATTCAGGAAAAATTACAAAGAATTATTTGACAAGTGTTCTTGCTGGCCTCCCAGTCCCAGGGGCTGCAACCCTAGGAGAACAGGGATTCCATGATCTTCATTCCCTGACAGGATTTTGGAGGCTATTCCAGAGCCAATGGGGAAAAATACTGACTTTTGGTTCATGTAAAGATAACATAAGAATGGCTGACAGGATGCTGACTAAAAATATTTCAGTTGAAGAAGTAATAGCCACAGAAGTTGTAGTGCTATAGAGAGAGGGACTAATACAAATACTATCTGAGAGTATAAATATGGAGTTACTGGTGCAACAAACTGATAATATTTATTCCTACTTACCTCTTGTGATATAATTACATTGGCTTAAGGGAAAACAGATGTGATTTCTGTGAAGCATATGGGAGAGAAATTTCCCAAAGTGTTGAATTTAAAGGAACTAAAATTTTCCAAGGAATGTTCCAAGCCCATATAATATTCTTAGCATTCTGCATCACAATGTTTATGCTGTGACCTTTACCTCAGCAGGTACATATGTGAAAATATATTTATCCAGACAACTATTTAATGGTTCAGAGGCTGAAGAGGCTGCCATGTAAATTACTTTAGCTAAAGCCTGCAATAAATTTTTCACTTTCATTTAAACCAGATTTGATTTCAACACTGTGTTTAAACATTTGCCGCCCCCCCCCCCCCAAAGATAAACCACAAACTAATTCTGCAAACTTTTGACACAATTCAAATGTACACAGGTTAAAACCCTATTTGGATTCTGAGTTAATAGGAAATAAAGTTGAAAAACTTGGGAATCCTTTATTGCATTTTCCAGCCTCCTTGGGTTGCTTTCATGAGATAAAGCATTGCAGATTTCCTAATAAAAAATTTGCCAATGTAAGTTGTTGGAATACTGAGGATAAAATTAGCTCACAGAAACAATATTGGCAAGGAATTACAAAAATGGAAGACTCTGAGTAAAATTCTGCCTTCAGTTATCCCCAGGCGTTCCTGAGGGGACTTTGTGGAGCTGTCAACAATAAATGAGGGTTAAGTTTTACATTTTTTATGTACGTGATGAGAATTTCATTTATGCAGTTTATGTAAAGAATAAATATATCAAGCATGGGGAAGTTATGTATAGGATACTCAGAAATATGATAAAGATGTCAAGCAGGCTTGTTTTATTTGCTAACCTGGACTTGAATGTGTAACTTTTTTTTTTTTTCCTTTAAGGTTAAAGAGTACTCAAAAAAGATTGAACTGTATCAACAGAAAATTCTTAATCTAACCATCAGAGTGGAGCACATGGAAAAGAGCAGTGTATCTTACACAGAACTGGACTTCCAGTTACTGAAAGTGGAAATCAGTGACCTAGACAGACTGGTGACTCAGCTGAAATCCACTGTTGTTGGAAGCAATGTCATCGTTGATCAAATATATTTGGAGGTACTGTTAGACTCTTAATTAGCCAAAAAGGGGTCAATATATAGTATATTCTCTCGTTCGTGTTTAGGTTGAGGAAATGTAGCCCCTCTCTACTGCAGCTATTTTAGCATTTCATCAGCATAAATGAAAGGAAAGCTTGACTTTAAATGTATTAACATCCTTTTCCTTGAAATAGGACACAGAAAAACAAAACAAAACAACCAACCAACCAAAAAAACCCCAAACAAATGGGTCTTCTTTATTTTTTGCCAATTATCTGCCTGAAAGCAAATGCTTTTGCATAGCATTAAGCACATGAACTTATTAAATTATTATAATAAATATTAATTTATAGACCCCCATGCTTGAAAGCCTCTGTGCTTTAACTTAGATAATTAAAAAATTAACTTCTGGTTGCTGGGGCAGTGGCCCAATCAATATGAAATCAAGAAGTGGGAAAGACTATCACCTTCCCAGCAGACTATAAATCACATTTTCAAAATTATAATTAATCACTCACCTAGAGAGAATAATTGCTTCATATGAAAAGTGAAATATCATTAGTTTCTCCATTGTCCTCTAAATCATCAAGTAGGTGATTGAAAACATTATCTTTGCAAATAAAATTTGAAGATACTTTTGCAAGACTGGAAAAAGTATTTTCTTGTATATAATAGCTTGCACTTGCCTAAGACTTATTGGATATTTTTACACTACATATAAAATAACACTATATTTTGCATTATGGTACAGAACTGAGTGTTAAAACAGCTCTCTGTGATCACATAGCTCTGCTGGAAATGTAAGGCTAGCAGAAAAAGGCCTATTCTTAGGGATATTTATTAAAACTTGTTCTGTAACATCTTCCATGATATGATTGAATCTGCCCGCAAATATCTATAAGATAAAGTTAACAGGAATTTAAACTTTTTTTTTCTTTCATTCTTGCTTCCTTCTTTTCTTTTTCTTTTTTTTTCTTTGTTTTCACCCTAGATCAGAAATCTGACTATACTAGTAAATGAATTAGAATCATTGGACAAAAACAATATCCTTGCAATTCGTCGACAAATTGTGGCTCTTCAAAATCGATTGAAGGAGTGTGAGGAGAGCAGAAACCAAACAACAGTACCCCCTTATTTCCCACCAGGTAAGCATTTCTCTTGTATATCAGGTGAGAAATAAAATAATACATGGATACTAAAAACAATTGTAATGATACTACCTAGTTTTGAAAAATCAAGCAGACAGCTACTAATGTTTCTTCAACAGGTTCAAAAGGAAAACAAGGGCAGGAAACAAACTATTCCAGAAACATTATCTGTTTTCAACTGGAAAAAGTTGTAAACTTCCTCTCACCTGAAGTGTGAAAAGCGAGTCTCTCCCCCCACCTTCTCTTTTTTCCAAACATTTTTTTTTTTAATGTAGGAAACATTTTTTCAGCCCAGCTTTGATTTTTAATAGTTCCTGTCAAACTGACCTATGTCACGGCAATTTTACTCTAATACTGCTTGGGAAATGTATGAGCAACAACTGATGTACTAAAGCTGTTGGTATGCAAACTCAGGAAGGTAGCTTTGCATGATGATTACTTTTGCTTCGCAGGCAAAAATTCTTCTAAATCGGAAGGTCAAGAACCTTGGGGGGAAATTCTGGTCCCAGGGAAATAAGTGGGAGCTTTATTAAAGATTTCAGTGGAACTAGGATTTTACCCGTTTTTAAAATAGGAAAGGTTATGTCCAGGAGCTTAGATCAGTGGTTCCCAGAGTGCAGTTCATAATAAAAGTAGCAATTGTCACAGGGCATGTGGCAATTAGTTTACAACTGGAATAATTTTTCTCTCGATGGTGTGCTCAGTTTGAAAAATCTTGTTGCAAATGAACTGTAGTCTGAGAAATTTTGAGTCGAGGATGATAAACTGGAGGAAAATGTTTAGGAAACACTAGTTTAGTTATGCTGGGTCAAGCTTCCCACTTGCTAACAGATGGTAGGATTTATTGGACAAAGTTGAACCCTTGAGTAATTTATACACAGGGGGTTCTTATTGACAGAGCATTATAAAAAAGGAAGAACTCTATCGTATACAGTAGTCGGGGGAAGAATCCTGCTTTTTCACATAAGCTGGCTAGTAATCAGCAAGACTAAATGTAAAGGAACCCATAAAAAAACAAGGCATGCTGTCTGGCTTCCAGGGAGCACAGATTTGCACCTACGAGCATTTACCTCTCATCATCTTTGGGTCAGCTTAGTTCAGGTGTCTCACTGAAAATTTGAGAGGCAAGGACTGGTAGGAAGACAAGCTTCCCTTGGGTTAGCAGCTGTTCCTATTTTGATCTCCTCAGGGCTTCATGATGGTGCAGGCAGCTGCTGCAATGCTCTGACAGGATGTGCAAGAAACACCTTGTCTAGGGATCAGGTGGGAGAGAAAGCTGAAACAAAGACCTGCATTGCAAAATTTCAAGGCCCTTCTCAGCTCCTCAAGAAAGGTTTAAAATGCTTCAATTAAAAAAAAAAAAACAAAAAAAGCAAAACAAAGCAAACAACAACAACAAAAAAAACACACACACCAAACACCAAACCACACACACACACACACACACACACACACAAAAGTAATGTTTTAAAAGTATTTGAAGGGCATCTCATTGATTTATTGAGAGTGTTGGTGTGTGGAAAGAAACAACTTCTTTCTCTTCAAGCCTACAGCAAGTCTTTGTTTTGGTGGGAAAGTACAGAGCTCTGGAACAAGAATGCTGTGTCCTTCCATGAGTGATGGAGGAAGGAGCTGCTTTCATGCCTGGGTGGTTGTTGTGAGAGTCTGTGGAACATAGGAGCTTTCACTGAGTGGGAGAAGGAGGTCTGCCCTTCATGGTGCAGCTCCATGTGGGGATAGGCAAGTCATGCCTAGAGCAGGACAATATCTCTGGGGTGGGGTAAATGTTACTGCACAGGGTTGTGACTGTAGTAGAATTATTTAGCATTGCTTGTCAGGGCATGGTGATGAGATGGACAGAGTTTATCTGGGATCAGATTGGTATTGCTTGAGCATTGCCTTGTTCCTTACTGGTGTGTCAGCTAGCTCAGGTACAGCTCAGCATTGTGTGGGAACCACAGAGCACAAAATAATCTAGAAGGCCAAAACCCCGGGTGGTATGAACTACCTCTATTGACTTCCTGTGAATTATCACAACTGACATCATCTGAAGACATCTTCCAGTATTGTCTGTGAGTTTATCTCATGCCTCCAGAAACAGGAGGCCTAGAGGGCTTGGAAGATGGATGTAGGTGTATTGTCACGGTCACCTCTGGGGTGACAGTGGTCCCTGAGGCTGGCACAAGGGACTGGCAGAGCACTTGTGGAGGGCTGGCAAGTTTCCTGACAGTTGGGGAAGCCAGTTATACAGATAATCTGGGTGTTACATAGGCTCAGATGCCTGCTGATCCTTGCAGGACTGGCATACCACGACTTCCTGTGCCTGATGGGGAGCAAATATCCTTCTCTGGGCAGAGAACTTTGTAGAGCAATTACACGTACTGCAGACTGTGTCTGAAAACAAGTAGTAGGACAATGTTATTGTCTGGGGAGATGGAGTAAGTATGTGAGACAGCTACATTTTCTAGATGGTCATTTTCGAGGCTTTGCATGGATGCTCACACCTAGGCCTCTGTGCTCATTTGTGCATTTGAACACAATTTCCATATGTTTTCTCTGCAAGCTTGAATGCCTTGAATTCCTGCCAAATCATTTGGCCTTGCCCTGCTTTTAGTTCATATTATATTTATAATGTTTGTATTAAACTGACTCTTTGTCCTGTTTTCAGACTGCATTTTCTTTCTCCCTTCTTCCTCTCTCCTGCATATTTTGGGTAGGCAATATGAATTAGAGAGAGCTTGGATAATCCCCAAGCTGTCTAAGACCATGAGTCTAAAGGCAAGTTTAATTAAAGCTTCTTGCTTCACAGTGCTGTACTATGCAGCCCCTCTGACTCTGTCCCCTAAGGCTTTTGCTGCTGTATTCTCAGAGCAGGCCCTTTTTCTCAAACAAAGTATCTGAAAATCGCTGGTCTCCATTTGCTGTGCCCTCCAACTGGAGAGGTGGGTGTCTGTGTGACTGAGATGGGGTCAGCAAATATGTAGTTACTCATCCTCATCATCATCACTAACTTTCTTATCTGCAGTACTTCCCACCATCTCTTTCCTTACCACTTGAGTAGGAAGAAATATTTCTCCAATTGTTTTTCTTTTGTACTGATTTCATCTCACTGCATCAGGACAAGTGTAGAGAGAAAAGGACCCCATGATGGTTCTTTGAGGATTCAGCAGCAGATTCTTTGTCACATCTCACTGAAATGATCTGAGAGAGGCAGCAAGGAGAAGTGAGTCAGATGAACTCTCAAAGGAAGAAAAAAAAAAAAGAGAAAAAAAAAGGTAGAAAAAGAGTAAAATTTTTTTTCCAGGTTTTGCACATTTAGAAATTAATAATTTCAAGTTACTGGTGAATAGGTCTCAGCAGGAGGAAGACTTGATGTAGCCTAATGCTGAAACACAGACACTCATACTGGAGTGGAGTCTTACAACAATTTCACTTACCTTAAACTTTACCTCCTACCTATTCAAGATGTCTGTTTTTTGGGGGTGTCTTGGATTGTGTTCTGAAATGGATATGTCCATACAGAAAGAGACAGATGCCTACAGGCACCTGAAGGGAGTTGGCCAGTGCCCCCTCTCCAAGACTGCCTGAACTGCCCCCGGAGACACATGCATTTCTCTGCTGGTTATAAAGGCACTTGAATTTTTAGCTGCCTGAAGGCACGTCAGAAGAATTTAAGCCTTCCAGCCCATTCCCTTTTAGATGCTGCAGACATAAGCCTACTCTGATTGCAGCTCCATCAGTCTGTGCCCATGCCCAGTGATACTGAAGGAGACTGAAGACTGTCTGTGTGGGTTTTCCTGTTAGTGAGACGGTAGGAGCAAAGATAAGTTTTTCCCTGTGCAGCTCTGTCTCTTGTGTCTCAAGCTATAGCAAGGCTGGTAACAGCTCGCACATCTGGATGCAGATGGGAGAGGAGGGTGCACATCTGGATGCAGTGGGGTGCATGTGAGCGTGCATCACCAGCCTGCTGTTGGTTTCCGTGCCCCTCATGGGAGTTCCCTTTAATGTGGGTGCTACCTTGTTTGTGATCTTCACCTGCAAAGGTGAACTGTGGTCCCTTCTCTTCTGAAATCAGATACAGCTACTTGCTGGATTTTTTTGGCACCTGTATTGTGGAATGAGAAGCAGATGTGCTTGGTGAGTGCTTCAGAGTGAAACAGGTGAAGTAAGACCTAATGGGATGCATCTCATGCTCGGTTCTCCAGCCCATCAGCCAAGGAAGTCAGGCTCTTTTCAGTCGTGACACCTGAGTGCCAGCTCCTTTTCTGATGGATCAGAAGCATTAGTAAACAACAGAGCTGAGGTAAAGGTGCTTTATGCAGGGAGAAGAAGAGACCTGTGTGTCTATGTATCTACATCAGTCTTCCTCTCCCCTATTTGCTACGAAAACATTAAACAAGGGAAGGCAAAAATCCCAGGACTTAACTGATCAGTGGCCCAAAACAGTGGAAAAAGGCGTTAAAAACTTGAAAGTTTGAATAATGCATATGGATATATTTCAAGTACCTTCTAATATTTACAAAATTACATGACACTTTGTTTCCTTTGTGCATCTTTTTCCCCACAAGATCCAGACAGAGGCAAGTTTAGATTAAATAAACAACATTGAGTTCTTCTGAACTTGTGCAGAAGACAGATCACCCCTTGACTACCACAGAGTTTTTTGTTAAAAAAAAAAAATCTGGGAGAGTTTTCAAAATCAAGCATATACTATATACAAACCTCAGACAATTTTTGATGTCATTAAAACCGAACATGCTTCTAACTTTATTTTAATAATTCATTGTTTCATAAATAAAAACCAAACAAGTGTTCAGCAGAGAGATCTCTTTAAGGGGAGAAATAATACTTTACTATTTCTTTTGTAAAAAAAGGTCTCTCTGCTGAACACACGTTTGTTTTATATTTATGAAACAATGTATGAATTATTAAAATAAATCTGGAATTGTGTTCTGCTTAATGACATGAAAAATTATTTGAGGTCGCATATAGATGAGCTTAGCTGTGCTTCACTACCTGCAAGCTTTGGTGCTATATTTTTCTAAACAAATCAAGAGCTTTTGAGCATTTAATAACCATTTAATTCTGATATAATTTTATTGTGATTTAAGCACAGTAATATATTCAATATGTCACCAGCTTAAAAGAAGCCCTCATGCCAGAGGTAACAATACATAATAGAGATATAAGAAAAACACAGTCCAAATTGATTTATGGAGCTGGCAGGCTGCAAGCCATTTTGCTCTGTCTGCCTTAGTTTTCTGCCCTTGCATGAGCTGAGGTATGGGCACCTCCAAACGTTAGTATGTGTGCCAAGTGCTGAAGCCATGTTGCTAGCCATGCCATGTGCCATTTCCAAAGATGCAGCCCGGCTATCCGTACAGCAGTGCCTTTCTTGTGTGCTGTGTTTGGAAAGAGCTTTCTGCTCCAGAGTCTCATCCTTTGTGAAGCACTTAAGTGCATGCTTGAATGCTTGTCTTCTCAGGGCCAGGAAAGCTGACTTGCTGTGATTCTTGGTGGCATGAAGAAGTGCTCAGCTGGGGCTGTCACATGTTTTACTTGAGAGAATCTCAGGACAGAAAATGGACTGAGTGAGGACACAGGGTTGTTCATGACTTGTGTCACCCTCTCAAGTCATGCAGAGCTGCTCCCACAGGGATTACTCACCCCAAGGGAGTTGCCAGTGTGGCCTGGAGACACAGGGGTTTAGTTCTGCACAGCAATTTATATTTAATATAAAGATGCTCCCCACCTTCCTCAGAGAGGCTGAGAGGAGGCTGCAGGTGAATAACATTTCCCCTAGCTCATTAGCACAAGAAAGTACAAGACTCTGAGGGGTGAGGATGTTATGTAGTGGAAGGAGATAAATACCACATTTTGAGAAAGGAGGAGACATGGAGAGCTTCACTGCCCAAATTGATTTTACACATTGACACAAATCTTACCCTCTTTCTTGGATGTTTCTAATGTTCAGACCACAAATTCTGTTGTTCCAGAGGGTAGGGCACCTTTCCCTACCTCTTAAAAAGAAGTGTTTTTTTTTTTTTTTTTACATTTGCAACAGTCTACTTCACACAAAATATCTTGTTTCCCAGTGTTTTCCAAAGGAGAGTGTCTCAGATTGGTCTCTCTCCACATTTCTACTTGTGGGATAAGACTAGGATGCATTTGAACACAAGATACCTCCTAGGTTTTTCCTAGCAGTGTTTTTAAGTGTTTTTCAGTTCATTTCCATGAGTGTGCTCCAGCCTTTCTTAAGGATGGGCAACTTTGATGGCAAAAGGCAAATTTTCTCCCTGTTATTTCTCTGTCTTCTTTGTGTTAAGACATGGCTTATTTATATGCTACATATTCCTTCATAAGACTGAGTATATAACCATCTAGTCTTCTCATACAGATGGTAAACAATCATGATGCTACCTACTAAAAGTATTAAAACCTCAAAAGTTAAGTTTGACTTTTGTCACTGACACCATAGCTGGTGGTACATGGAGTTCCTGTGCTGTGAGGCATTATTAACACCAAAAAGTTGTTGCTGTTAATTTGTTGGTTAATTGACATGTGAGACTTGGGTCTGTTCAGGTTATACTTCATCTTTAAGAAGGAAGGCAGTCGGGCGGCTGGAACACCTCACTGAACTGGGAAACCTCAGAGTACCACTAAGCTTGTGAGCTAATGCCAGTCACTTGATATCTCTGCCTCCATTACCACAAGTGGACACATCCTTACAATGAAAAGTCTGGGACCCTTCTGTGGCACTCATACCAAAAGCTAATGCTTTTACACTTGAAGAAAAGTGTACTGTTTTTGCCAGTGGAAGCTTCAGACTCATTGAAGGTGCATGGGTGTTTCTGTCTGGAGGATTTTTTTCACTAGTGACTTATGGTGGTCAGAATTTATCAGCAAACCAATGTCACTGATGTTCACTATGAGTAAAGGGAAAGCATTTCTTGTGTATAATATCATTTGGACATTTTTGTTCCAAATACTGTTCATCGTCATTGAATGTTCATTCCACTTCGTTGTTTTTTCCTAGTAAACGTGGAACAAATTGTACCCAGCTCAGTAGCACATCATGGAAAATATTCTTTAGGTGCAAAAAGTCAAACATTTTGGGTAGCAAAATGGAAAAAAAAAAAAAGAAAAAAGAATATTTCCATGATCCTGAAAATTGCTTTATGGTTGATGTACGGAAAACAAAACTGTTCTAGTTCAGCTTGAAATTACATTCTCTTTAGAGCTGCTTCAAATTAAAACTTGGAGTAATATCTATCTATATTTCCTAGGCTGTGATTGTTACTGTTTGCAGGTTTCTTTGAGGGCCTGAGGTGGAAGGCACCATGTGGCTGTGATGCACTGTTGCAAAACTGTGATTCTGACAGCAGAATGCTAATCTGAAATGTGGCTCTGGAAATACTGCTGCTGTTTCTCCTTTCTTCCCCTCCTCAGCAAAATACACAGAAATCAGATGCTCCTCTTTCCTATCTCCAATAATCTCAGTTCCACTGAAGTAGAAAATAACCTAAAATGCTTCTCAAATTGTATTTATCAAGGGATTTCCAAGTGTACCATGCATCGAATGGGTAAAAATCTGTCCCTTGTCTGGAAAGGTGCTGTGAGCTCTTACTTTCTGCAAATTAGTCCTGAGGATGGATG
Source organism: Cygnus atratus (assembly GCF_013377495.2). Taxonomy (NCBI): domain Eukaryota; kingdom Metazoa; phylum Chordata; class Aves; order Anseriformes; family Anatidae; genus Cygnus; species Cygnus atratus. The sequence goes on along the minus strand of NC_066362.1, from coordinate 176,265,076 downwards.
TCACTATCTTTTTTTTTCTTTTTTTCTCACAAAATTTTCTGTAATGATATATATATTTCTTTTAATAACTTTCTAAGTCAACTTGAAACACTTAGTGACATCCAGTTGATGACCATGGTCCAAAATGAGGCTTTTTACACATGAAACTGTGAATTTATCTCTGTGCTTTGCCACAAAGCTAATCCCTTGTAAGCACACTGTAGAGGCTACACTATGCAAAACCTCTCTTTTAGTGATGACATTTGGAAAACCTATTCTTTTTTCTCTTTGATTGCAGGTACCTGCATTCATGGTGGACTGCTGAATGTTAGCCAGCCCTATGTAGTAAAGCTGAACTGGAGAGGATTTTCCTACAAATATGGTTCCTGGGGTAGAGATTACTCTCCCTCTGACCCAGAGAAGGAAGTCTATTGGGTTGCACCATTGAATACGGATGGGGCATACTTAGAATATTTTAGAATTTATAAGACCTTTGATGATTTGCTGCTGTTTAAACCCATGTATGAAAGAAGAATAACATATGGACAAGGAAGTGGTGCTGCTCTTTATAATAATTTTATGTACTATCATGCTTATTCTTCAACAAACATAGTGAAGTACGATATAACAAAAAACAGAATAGTTTTGAGCAAGGCACTTCCAGATGTCATTACTGGTAACCGTTTCTCATATGCAGGTGTATCATGGCAAGACATAGATTTTGCTGTAGATGAAAATGGGTTATGGGTATTATATTCAACAGAAAATAACATGGGCAATATTGTGATTAGCAAACTCAATGAGACCACACTTGATGTGATAAATAGTTGGCAGACAAGACAGTACAAGCCATCTGTTTCTAATGCTTTCATGCTATGTGGTGTTCTGTATGCCACAAGGACAATAAACACTAGGAAAGAGGAAATCTTCTACATGTACGACACAAGTACTGGCCAAGAAGGTCGTGTTAGTATCATCATGGATAAAAAGTTAGACACAATCCAGGGTATTTCTTATAGCCCCACAGATCAGAAACTGTATGTTTACAATGATGGTTACCTTCTAAGATATGACATAACATTTCAGCATTAGTATATCAATGACACAAGCATTTGATAGAACTGGCAGCAACTAAAACAAGAGATCTGATATACCTTTAGACAATGCTATCACCACTTTATGGTTCATCTAGTCTGAGGTACTGTATTTGTGGGTGTTACATATATTGCTTTAATTACTGTCCTTAAAAATTGCCTGCTCTGATCAGTTGTATTACTGGCAGCAGTGTTTGGCAATACTGGGCTCTTCAGGTTTTGATTGGTGTTTATTGGTGCTCGGTGCTTTACAACTGTCCTGCCTAAGGCTAGATTTACTGCATAGATTTAGTGCATTTTGTTCACAAAAATTGATGGATACAGCCTATCCACTGACTGAGAAGCTAATTAACCACTAATATGCACTGCTGTAACACACGCAAGACACTCAGAAACTGAGAATGAATTTTCACTGATCTTCGTCAGAGTGAATTGAGACCTCAGTGAAATTAATAGAAGCTTTAAAATAATACAGGAAATGGGACTTAGTCTGAAGAAGCTGGCTCAAGGCTTCAGGAGAGGGGGTAAAAATGCACTCTGCTGTTTGAAGTCCTGCCATGGGGAGTGAAAAGAAGGCATTTGGGCTGGGACAGCATAGAGCTCACTGTCCCTGCCATTGCTGATGCAGCTGCCCACCTGTGGCTGCCTCCTGGCCTCTCAGTCCTCTCCAAAGCTGCCACAGCACCAAGGTGGCTTCCCAGAGTGCCTGCAGGACCAAACGGACAGCGCGGCTTTCTCTCTCTTTCTCTCTGTCCCACTCTGTTGGCCTTATCAACTCCTTGTGCATAGACCTGGCCTTATGGATGGTCTTACTGAAGTCAAGCCATGTTTTGTTGTCATCATGGCTCCACTTTCCTGGAAGTACAGTGCAAGAAACAGTTTTTCTTTCCTTTATCCTTTTCCAATCTGTTTCAAATCCTTCTGTTGACCTCATTGGCTGTGGGCCAATTGCGTATATATCATGCAATGCAAGAGAATGACAGGTGTGTATTTTAATGTGCCTCTATTAAACATTTTTTCCATTCTGCAATTAGATTCCTGAGAGCCTTGTTAGTGTAGGGTCCTGTTAATTCCCTGTGTCATTCTGTCTTACGGCAAGGTAAATGGTCTTGTGGAAAACAGAACTCTGGTCAAACTAGTTGGATAGGTGTTTGTTTTTTAAATGGCTAATGCGTAATAATTTTTGAGTGTGTGTACTGTATCGATGTCTTACCTTCATCATGTTAGAAAACATGCTGAAATACTGAAATTCAGAGCTCTATAATGAAGAAAGTAGTTCATGTGATTTGTTTTCTTCTATTACCTGTGTAATCACGTTTGTGTCTTCTGATAATAAAAAATACATATGCAAATGATTAGTTTTCTTTTAATTAAAAAGTATTTCAAAGAATCTCAGCTGTATTTTAGAGTCATGTGAAGCTGCTTGTGACAAGTAGGTAACTGGGGTTGCAATAGGAAGCCAGACTCACCTAACGTTTGAAACAGGATCATTGTATTCACTTAGGCTTCATGTACTTAAATAGCTCCAGCAACAGCACCAAGGCGTGAATCAGTATGTCAAAAAATACAGAAGAGGAGCTTTATTTCACCACACTGAAATATGTTAGCTGGTTAGGGTAACATTTCTCCACCAAGCTGGGATGTTACTTGAGACATTAGAGGCTGATGAACTGATGACATGTTTTGAAGCCAGGTGCTGCCAGTTATCAGGTATCAGCATCTGTTTCTTGGAAACCTGTGAAATGAATTTGAAAGCCATGGAGGCATTGGTGCAGTAATCTGATCAGTCAGCACAGGCAGGGCTGCTGTGTGAATAATCCATAACAGCCCCAGTAAGGGTTTGGCTGAAAAAGAAAGTAAAAAATGGTGAAAAAAAAATATATTTTTTTTCCTCTACATCTGTGTGTCTTGAAAGGTGAGCAGCTTTCCACTTATTATCAAGAAATGCCATAGGCACAGACCCTGAGGCTCCTCGACTCACCACCTTTTAGGAAGCGATCTGGTGTGACTAATTCTGGCAATGAATTGCCATTCCCACAGTCCTTCCCATGGATGGTCCCTTGTGGTCTGGCCTCCTTTTTGGAAAAAACAGTGTCTGGGCCAGATGTCTCTGCAGTGGCAATGGAGGTGGAGATGCCGGGGATGCCTGTCATACTCTGTTGTGGTGTGTCCCAGCCCCAGTGTGACCTGGCACTGGGCTCCAGCTGGAGTTTGAATTAGGTGGCCCAGAGGTGGGAAGATGGTGGTGACAGCTGTCTCTTCAGGGTACCACATAATGTTGTTGCAGAGAAGATGAGATACGATCACATTAGACATTGGTAGCTCAGGACCAGAAGGAAAACAGAAATATCCTTGCACTTAGAAAACCTTAAAATATATTGTGTAGAGGGGCTGGCTCAGGGCGGGCAAGGCTGAGCTCATCCTTTGATTTTGTCCTGTCCCAATATTTCTCAGGCTGCTGGTGCCAGGATGTGGCAGGGCCTCCCAGGGATTGGGCACTATAGGGGTTTGCCATAAGGACATCAAGGCAGGGCCAGGCAAGCAGGATCCCTCCCACCACCACAGTCAGGAGCAGGACACCAGCCCTGGGCAGTGGGCATCTCATGGCAGCTTCCCACATATCCCCTGCTCCTGTGTGGGCTCCACTCCATGGGCTGCAGCTCCAGCCCGGGGCCTGCTCCTGCGGGGGCTCTCCATGGGCCGCAGCCTCCTCCAGGCCACATCCACCTGCTGCACCAGGGGCCTCTCCACAGGCTGCAGGGGAACTGCTGCTGCCTGCCTGGAGCACCTCCTGCCCTCCTGCTGCACTGACCTTGGGGTCTGCAGGTTTGGTTCTCACTCCTCTCTCCCAGCTGCTGTTGTGCAGCATTTTTTTTCCCTTTCTTAAATATGTTCTCACAGAAAACGGGTCCCTTTGGAGCCATCTGAAACTGGCCCTTATCTAACATGGGGCAGCTGCTGGGCTCTGCTCACAGAAGCCACCCCTGCAGCCCCCAGCTACCAAAACCTTGCCATGTAAACCCAATACAGCTGGGCAGGGTGTGGGGAGCCCTACGGGGTTGGGAAGGGACAGTCAGGGCTGTTAGTGGTCCCATGGCCCTGGCAGGTGGCAGTGCTTCTTTGCAGAGTTGTAGAAATACCACTGTCATTTCAAAAATAGAAAAATAAAGGCATGAAATGACTGTATTCCAGCTCTTGGACTATTGATTTGGCATCTCTCTGTGGAGGTTTTGTGGAATATAAACAATATTGAACATAAATAGTACCTGCCAGAGAGTTTGGAGGAGAGGATATCTGTCTGCACAGTGACATGGACAGCTATAGTACAGGGACTTCAGTGTAATTTTGTTGATGAGTGGTTTTCACACCGCCTGACTCTCGGCCCCTAAGTCAAGGGACAAGGCTGCGGTCTGTGCAACAAGCACATGCAGGGAGGGAGGTGCCTTCTGCAAAACCACTCAGAGCCCCTCATGAAAAGGAGTAATACATCTTTTCACTGCTTCCCTTAGACTTGTCCTTTTGAAACCTGGGTGACGGTGGTTCAATACAGCTAGCTGTTAAAATTGAAGTATGTTCTTGAACTGGCCATTATGTGTGACCTTGGGCGTGCTTCACTCTCTGTCTCAGATGCTGCCTCTCCTGTAGATAGCGTTATTCCTGCTTTGTCTGGAGATGTTTTCTTCTCTCTTTCCTCCTTCAACGTGGAGAAGTCCTCATCTCTTATTTCCCAGCACTGCTTGCTACTGATTTCGTGACTCCATACCATTTCTTAGGCATCGTTTTTGGCTGCAGTGGCAGAAGTTTCACTCTGATCCTTTTCACTCAGGCTTTACTGTCACCCACTGGCCTCATTCCCTTCAGGTTTGTTCAAAGGGCAGGGACAAATTCATCCTCTTTTGCCTTTTGCAGGCCTTCCTTCCATAGCTCTCCACCCCTTCCTCCCCCTCCCCCCCAGGTTAGTTGCAAACTCTTTTTTCTTTATTCCATGAGTTTCACATCCTTCCGTCCTAGACACCCCATTACCCGAGCACTCCCTGCTTTGCTGCCTAAATGATACCAACCTCCTTCATCTACTTGTTCCCTTGTCACACACCCTTCCCTTTCACCCACACTGACACTTTTCTCTGCAATGCCCTTTCCAGACAAATCTATCTATAAGCTTTCCTGGGCTGCTCCAAGTTTCTCACCAAGACCGACTTCTTCTGTGAAGCTCCTGATAAACTGCCAACTGATTACAGCTAACTTGTTGCCTTCAGTAGCAGACGGGTATTTATTTGCATCATGTATTCAATTAGCTGGCACATGCGAGCATGAAGTTGGCACATATAAATTCTCTTATTATTCATTCCCGTATGTCACTCCCTCACTCTCTGTTACACTCATATCTTGTCTTAAATGGAGATTGTATGTTCCTCGAGGGAAATACCTGTCTTAGTTTGAGGTGGTACAGTGCCTAGCACAGTGGGCTGCTACCTTCCTTCTCTCTCCTAGGCACTTATGAGCAACAAACAATAAACAGAAGCAATAGCTGGCCAGGGCTTGTTGCATGCATCTGTGTTTTTGTCTGAATTTTCATGCATGGTGCTACGTGTGCTGCATATAAATTGGCTTTGAAAACTAGGCAAACAATATGCTTGCCGACAACTGTGTAAACATTCTGCTAGAAACTGTTTCAATAGCTATGTGCACATAATGTAGCTACAATGCTTCCCTAAATTCGTATGTTGTGGGGTAGGATCACTTTGCCTGTAAATATTAGATTGCTTTCCTTTCTTTCTTTGCATTTTTGTGACTGCACTATGGTTGCTCTCTGAGAGCCAAACACCAACAGCACAAGGGTGCACTGCATGCAGAGCTTGCAGCACAATCCTTTTCATACTGCCAAACACCTGTGACTTTGCAAGACCAGGAGTTCTCCTTCTAACAGATCAAAATACTTGCTTGAACCAGAGCTGGGTTTGGGGAGATCAGAACTGAGGAGTCACAACGCTACATTTTGTAAAAGTGAACACGTGTGAGGCCAAATGTGTGTGTCTAGCAGGAATCCTGTCTTCCCCTCTGCTTCCTGGGTTGCTGCCAGTTTGCAAGCTGTTAGCCATGTACAGGGAAGCAAATGGAGTGAAGGAAGCTACATGGGCAACTGTTTGAGTCTTCAGGGAATGGCTCCTGCCACTGGCCTACATTCTCCAGGCCAGTTGGGCTGTACTTGGCATTGGGCCACAGACGAGGGCAAATCTGGCTTTAAACCATTTCTCTTCCTCAGCAACGAAGCCAGTCCTCAGCACAGCAGCTCCCAAACTTAACTTCTGTGTTTCCTAAGCAGTAGTGGGATCCAGCGTTATCCCACATACATCTCTGCCTTTGTTACATGTACTATTCTGGAGAAGGAAAGAGATGGACAATACCGCTATATAACTAGTGAATCCACCCATGGCAGAAGTGTCACTTCAGGACAACACCCAGGTACAAAGCTTCTAGCTGGAGCTGTGTAGAAGAGAGGCAGAATCCTAGACAGAGATCCCAGGAGATCTTGTCCACCCTTCTGTTTGAAGGCAGGATCACATAGGTCTGAGCTGCCCCTGACAGATGTTTGTGTAATCTGTTCTTTAAAACCTCTAACGATGGAGATTTAACAGTCTCCCTAGGTGGCCTCTTTAAGCACTTAACTACCCTCAAAACTAGGAAATCTTTCGTAAATCTTATCTGCTGCAAATTAAGCAGATTTAAAAAGATAAGCATGGTTGTTGCTCAGACCATAGGCTCAGCTGACCAGCATCCTGTACATAACATTGGCCAATAGCAGAGGCTTCAGAAAAGTGTGCTGGTGATAATCCTTCCTCTGGACTTTCTTAACCTAAAGCTTGGTAATGTTTTTGTGTTCTGTCTGCAACAGATTCAAAGCATAGTTAACTCTTATCTGGATAAGAACCATTTACATAGTGGAAAATGCTTTTACATATCTACGGTGTTTTCTCTGTTCTAGATAAAGGGAAGAAATCCCAGTTTCCCACCCCTTTCTCCTAGGTCATGTTTTCTAAATCCTATAAAATTTGTGTTGGCCTTTCAGTCAACCTACAATTCTTTTCATCATCTTTAAGAAGAATGTACCAGTTACCTGCAAATCTCATGCAGAACGTATTGAACTGGGACCATCTTTTGTATTGCTGTTTGGGCTGGGCCCTATCTGTTTTGAAAGAAAGCACTAAGGACAAAATAAGAGAAGAAGCAAAAAGGAGGCTAATGTTCTAGACCAAGCAATTCCCCTGAGCATGTACAGTCCCAAGGTTTGCCTGGTGTACCTAATGTTCATGAATGGTACGCATGAAATACACATAATCTGCCTAAGGTACAGCAGAAAGACATGGGACTTTCTTTTCATAAGAGAGACCCAGCAGAAGTAGGTTGCCATTATTGATCAGGCTTCAGAAATATTGCATTCCTGCCTTTGCGGTCATACAGTTTTTGCAGAATCACAGGAAGGCCAAGGTTGGAAGGGACCTCAGATCATCTGGTCCAAACCCCGTGCTGAGCAGGATCACCTAGAGCATTGCACAAGATGGCATCCAGGTGGGTTTTGAATATCCCTGGAGAAGGAGACTCCACAACCTCTCTGGGCAACCTGTTCCAGTGCTCTGTCACCCTCACAGTAAAGTGCTCCCTCATATTCAGCGGGAACCTCCTGTGCTTCAGTTTGTGTTCATTGCCTCTCGTTCTGTTGCTGGGCACAACTGAAAAGAGACCGGCTCCATCCTCTCGACACCCTCCCCTCAGATATTTATAGACATTGATGAGGTCTCCCCTCAATCTTTTCCTTTCCAGTCTAAACAAGCCCAGTTCTCTCAGCCTGTCCTCGTACGACAGGTGCTCCAGTCCTCTAATCATCTTCGTAGCCCTTCTTTTCAGAGGAGGGGTGGGGAATCTGCAGCTAAGCCCTGCACCCATCTCCTGTGTTATTCCCTGCTGGTGCTGTCTTGGGGGCCAAGGTCCATGTGCTCTATAGTACAGGGCTTGGCTGTGGCTCCTAGTATTGTAGAAACAATTGACTAGCGGATTTTAGTCTTTGTCATTTCTTTCTGTCTGTCTGAGTGTGTCAGTTGTTCTGCATCCTCCTTTTAGAAGCTCAGGTCTCTCATCGGATTGTGTGAGGAACCACGGATGTGTCTGTGCCCTGTGGTGCAACTCCTTACAGTGACACTTGGCCCTACGCTGAGAGGACGTAAAGCTGCAAGTGCCTCATGGACCAAAGGCAGAGATCTCTTTGCCCTCTTCCATTTGGCAGAACAGACAGCTTCTTTAGGCTGAAAAAAATATGATAGCTCTTTTAGCATGATGCTAACAGGAGCACCTGGCTCGCAGGCTATGCTAATGTGACTACTTGCTTCCTGAGCACAAGCACTGTGCCACACAGATGGCCCAGCTTGTTTAGAAATACCTGACAGCCCACTCCATGGCATGCTCAGCATGGTGTGGGTACATCAACAGGCACTTTCCTCTGTGCTGGGCACCCTGCAACCAGAGATGGGAATTCTTTCTGTGGCTCTACCCAGTGGGCTCTAGCTTTGATAACCTGCTTGGTTCTTGGCTAATTTTACATGCATACACATGACTCAATTATTTATCTCCTGATCTGTAATCAGGATGGGCCAAAGAAGTCTCTGGAAAAACGGAGGTGGTGTAGGGTTGCTGCCATTGCTTGTGTGAGGGAAGATCAGCATTCAAAAGACAGGCATAAAAGAACTCAGGTCTTGATGTTTATGTGGGAAGCACATACACAGGCAGCACTAATCATTACCATCTGTATTATGAACAAACCCCAGAGCATTAACCTGTTCTATCAGTTGCCTATGCTGGAAATACTGTTTATGTTAGCAAAGCTGAAGTACAAATCCTTCTTATGCATAATGCAGGACTTTTTATACATTTGACAGGAAAGCAATTTGAAACGTTTTGAATGGAAACATTCTCTGCTGAATCGTTTTATTGTGATGAAAAATACCCCCAAGAAACAGTGACGTTAAAGATGCTGGCTCTTTGGAACTCAGAAAAGTTTGGAGTGATCAAATGCACCTTGGTTTAACATTTCCTGCATTTCCCTTTTAGGTGTGTTTTCAAGGGTGAAGAGATTTGTTTGGCTCTTTTAAATGGAAATAATAATGATTAGCTCTTCATATAGTGTCTTTTATGTGTGGATCACAGAGGCTTTCACTAACAATAATTTAGCATGGAAACCTCAATGTGAAGAAGGGGAAGATATAATAGTGCCCCTCATATTACTGTTAAATTCTGTGACTTTATAAATGGGGAAGGAGAGAAAGTCAGCTGGAAGCTGTGAAAGATCTTTTTATCTGCAAAGCGCTTCTTTCACAGCTTTCCTCCCCTTGAGGAAACTGCTGTGGTGTTTTCCCTTCAAGCAACACGACTCCCTTAGAAACTTTGGGGTGCAGCCTGTGCAGCTTCATGCTGTGCCCTGCCACACAGGACGGGAACTGGAATAGAAGTTGGTCCTGCTTCTGGCATCACCAGCTCCTGCAGGGATTTCTTAGTGCAAATCTTTGGGAACCGGATTATGTTTTGGAAGTGATTCTTTGATGTCTTCTTATCGAGGGCCTTGGGGCTTTAACTGTGTGACTGTTCTCTGTGGGAGATAGGAGTATTTTCTCTTTCCCCTACCTCATACTAATTTCTGCTTTTCCCTTTGTAATGCCAGTAAGAGAAGTGGCCCAGAGATTCAAAGGTACCTCTGCAGGCATGGAATCAGACTCAGGAAGGATGGCAATTATTTTTTTGTTGTTCTGTTCTTCTGGAATGATGTCCAGAATCTGGGACAATGGTCACAACATTAGAACCTGGCGACTAAAGAAGGATCTTCTGTTGATTTTTAATTTTATCCAGTGTTACCTCTTCTTTCTTCCATATGGAGAAATATGAGCACAGAACTTCTTTCTCTTACAAAACAGTTTTCCTACAAGCATTTTAATACAGTTAGATTTTTAAATCAATGGCTTTTAAAGTGCACTGATTCACCTCCTGAAGATGGTATTGTGGATTCTTAAGCAGATCACAAAAACATGTTTTTGCAACCCTCAGAAAAAAAAATCTATCTCTGTCTAGATTGCAAGGGAAATAAATTGATTTCAGGTGGCAAAGACTGACACTGGTCCATACTGGTGAGAACTTCCCCATCTCTTCTATAGCTGGGTTGTGAAGAAATCTACACGGAGAGTTTCAAAGCAGATCTAGGGAGTGAGGAAACACCATGTAGATGGTCAGCAGTCCAGCTTGGTTCCTCATCCTCTGTTATTTAGTAGCATAGATCTTTTGGTGTTTAGCTTCAGCTTCCAGCACTGGGATTTCTGTGACACACAAGCAGGTCATGGATATACTTTTTCATAGCCTGGGAAACTGAGTTACGTGTGAAATGTATCTGGAGAGCATGAGCTACAAGTTTTTCCACTGCCAGCTCATGGTGAGGTATTGGACAGGCTGTCCTAAGCTGTGTGTCCAAGGCAGTCTGAAGATTGACATTAACAGGATAAAAGTGACAGCTGTAAATACAGGGATGTTACCAAAACAGAAAGATGTGCTTGAATGGCTTGGCTTTGAAAGAAGTTAGGGATGAACTGTTAACTGGGACGTGGACAGACTGCTGGGTTTCTGGACTCATAGTCTTCAAAAGAAATAATGCTTGACTAAAGTTTCCTGGCACTTAAATACTTTATTAAGTAAGCTTTTAGCACATTTTCCCTTTAAATAAATAGTATGTGTTTACAACTTGTAAAATAATTGTGTGAAGTACTTTTGGCCAGGCAGTACTGTGTGCCCATAAACCATGGAAGTTTCATGTGGTGAAAAATGCTGTTAATTCAACAACTCACTGAATAGGGTTTAATGGCAACACTTCTGGAACATTCCCTTCCCAGGCATTAATACTTCATGTATCTCGTTGAGGAATTATTTTATTAGTACCCTACAACAGGATGAAACCCATCCTTCATTAGCTCAGACTGTAAAACCTACTACTTCAGGGCACAAAGCACAAGATAGGTTTTACCACAGGTACCAGTAACTGTATTTACTGTTGAAAGAGGGTGCTCCAAAGAGCACCACTTGCTTTTAGACATTGCAGGCATGATCAGCAGAGAAGTGGTTAACGTGCTGAGAGCTGGAAAAGAGAAGACAGTTAAACGGAGCAAAAATTGCCATTTTGTACCTGACTCTTCACAGTCCTGCATTCATTTGCAGCTGTATTGTGTCATCAAGCCATTTGCAATCCATGGGTTTCAGCTGCACGACTCCCATTAACTTTAATCAGAGTCAGGAAAAAAAACTGCTGAGCCAAGCACTCTGAAAATGTATCCCTCCATTCTTAACAATTATATTACTCTGCTTTGTGCGGTGGGGAATCTCTAGGAGGCAGAGCTGAATGCTCCATCGTTTCAATACCTGCTCTTTGTGCATAATGGTATCAGCACGTCTTGCAGCCTGCTCTGCACTACGGCTGACAACTGATTTCACTACACAAATGACCAAATGATTGACTTTAGCATTTCTCTACATGAAACAGATACAAATCTTGCAGGGAGATAGCAGACGTGTTCTGTGCATGTGTTTGAGGTTATACAGTATGGGAAGGCTGTTTAGGAAAATTCGGTGTTATCGTCCTTTAACGAAGATTGTTGCCAGGATACCGTCAAGTCATGCAAGATAACTGTGACTGTGGCAGCTCTAGTGTTAAAGAGATATAACAGCAATCAGAACCAGTACCATGCATTTCAGGCTAGAGCAGAGGTCCAGGTGCAAGGTGATATATCCCCTCTGCTGTATTTCCATGAACTATGGCAAGCATGCAGACCCCAGGACGGTTGTTGCAAACAGCCCTGCAGCAGTCAGAGCCTGTGAGATGATGAAAATCCTCAACCCTCATTAATGTCACTGGCCAAGAGATACGGCTGCTCAGAAACCCAGATAGGCAGCGAGCACGTAGAGCTGGCATCTAGCCCTCTCGTTGTATATGTGCTTCCTGGCTTTTACGCCCAGGCTCAATTGTTCTGAGTAAATAATCGCTCTCGTTTACAAATCTGCATTCTGAATAATTTCTTCGGCATTCAAACATGCCCCAACCTTTTACATGACCCTCAATGTGCAGATAAAACCACCGAGTTTTCCTGTGGGAACTTTAAAAAAACAATAACCACAAACTCCTCTGAAAGACAGATAAAAATGTGGTGAAAGTTTCATTAACAACAAACTCCAGCCCTTTTAGTTGCACCAGCAGCCATATTTTTTTGTTCAGCGGGACAGTTTTTGCACAGATGTCAAGTTTTGCTACTTGAGGAATGTGAAAATGAGAACAGAGTTTTCAATGTATTTGGATCAGGAGGCATAATCAGGTCCCAAGACTACCCTTCCTTATCCAGATAAACAGTAATTCTTTACAATGATTTCTGAAGTGTACCATGTTCCCATTTACTTAGACACGCAGTGCATATAGTGGGAACTATTGAAAAGCGTTGTCCTGCATTATCTGAGGGATTTTGAAGGAAATGAAGCAAATCTGCTTTACAATACATTGTTCCTGCAAGGAAAGATCTCGCAGAATCTAATCTTTTTTTTCATTCATTTTTTAGTGTAGCCTGCACAACAGAGGCAGCTCTTCAGCATAATTTGTATGATAATAGTGTTATTTTGTCCCAAATATGGTGCACATCTCAAGGACCTCCATAGTTACATCAGGGGGATTGTTCAGTCCAGACAAGGGGGAGGCAATTGTGGGGGGAACAGATCCCAACACAGTGAAGTGAATTTCAAATATTACTGTTAAATCATTACATTACCTTTTTCTGCTACCATCAAAAAGCCTTTTCAGCAAGAGGGACGTTTGGCTTCCCATGGAATTTCTGCCAGACCAGAAAAAAATGAGCTTTTCCAAGAGACTTAGTCTTCTGAATGTCACCTGTCTGCCTAATCGTGGATGGAAATAGAGCTTTGGGCAGACAATAAATGCTTAGCTTCAAAACAGAGGTCCTTTTCAGCATGCATGGGTAATTAAATTTCAGGGAATTTTGGGGTGAAGCAGGACGTCACTTAGACCTTAACGTTGCCTAGGTCTAGAGATGTCTGAGGTGCATACGAGTACTGTGCCTTGCCCTACAGCAGTTTCAGATAGGTGAGGGTTTCCTTCCTATCTGATAACCACAATACCCGAGGGCATCGTGCCCTAATTACCCATATGAGAGCAACTGAATTAATTTATTACTGATTTTAAGTGTCTGTAGGATTGGGAGGGCTCTTAAGTCTGTGGAATTTCTCTTAAGTCTGCTCTTTCTCTGTGGATTATGCAGGGAGTCTGGGGAAATTGGCTTCCTAATTCAGGCACTTCAATTGGGATGCCTAAAGCTGACAATGTGAATCTCCCAGGTACTAGTCAGATCACTGCCCGGGCTTCCATGAGCGAAACTAAGTGCTGTCTATGATGCTATAATGAGTAGTTTTATTTTAACAGAGCAAATAATTTGGCATAGGAACTTCAATTACAGAACTAAACTGATTTTTATTTTTTGTGAAATGTTAGCACAAGCTTATGAAGCACTGGCTGTGTTTCATTCGTAGTTCTCTCAGTGTGATGAGTTTGCTGTGAATATGCAAAGTTGACACTTATTATTGTACTGTGAGCCACATTAATTAGATGGAACAGAATTTATTTTATGCATCTTCATCAATTTAGAGGATGTATTTAGTCTGAGCTAGATGTATAGGCACTAGAGTTAGGGACCATCTAACCATGACTCATCTGCTCCTTAAGGAAAAACATGAAATAATAAGTAGGCTGGATAACACTATGAAGTATTGTGGCGTGTTAAATGGATTAGATTAAGCATAGAAAGCTTCATTCTGTTGCTCTTCCTGATATCTCTAGGGCCATCTGAGGTATCTTACGGTATTCTGTTTTGCCTCCACCTGTTCAGTGAGGCACTTTTCCTGTAACCCCTGTATCATATGTATCTCTTCTAGGGCATCTCAAATGGCCCTAGGTGCTTACATGGTGGGCAAGTGAATCCCTGAACATGTGGTCCTCAATCATTGTGGTCAGTAAAACCTGGGATTTCTTTAGCTGATCAGGTGCATGTGTTTACTCCAGATTGTGCTCAGTACCTCACTGGACTCCATTAGCTGTATTCAGTTGGCCTCTTGGGATCCCACCTCGTGTGTAGAGACCTGCATGTTGGACACCTAAATGTAAGTGTCTGAATTCTACTGTTTGCATTCAGAGAGAATTTAGATGAAATGAATCTGACCCAAAGGTTTTGTTTCTAATGAGAAAACAACAATTAACAGAATTAACAGTTTGAGGGTTGAGTCATAAAATCATGAGGAAAAAAAATAGCTCAACTCACATGAAAGTGGAGTGCCTCTCCTCTCTTTTATTGGAGGGTGGGTGGGGTGGGGGTGGGTGGGGGAGGAGAAGCAGAGACCCACAAATGATGTGATTTGTTCCATATTGGCATAACTAAAATGTGTAGCCAGCTAAACCACATGTTTCATATACGGTTGAATTTCCTTATTTTTAAATGAGGTCAATTTTGATATGAAAAAGCCCTTTCAAAATAAAAAATGCAAAAGATTCCTTTTGAAAATGTTGAAATGAAATGTTGTGCCATTTGGAAAGTTTCATTCCTGTTTTTTTCAGATGAAATGTCAAATAAATGAAAATCAAATTTACATACTTTCTATCACGTGAAAACAACATATTTTATCAAATCTATTATTCACCTACATTTTCAGGGTAGCTCTATTTCCGATGTGTGAGCAGACAACTTATATAACTAGCACAGTGTGAATTCAGCTATAAGAAGAAGATGACACTATTCTCTGTAACTCTTAACATTGTAAAAGAAAGACTGAAAACTCAGCTCCCACAGTATTCATGCTTAAAATGTTGGCTACATAATCATTTTTACTGAATAGACTGAACAGAAACTCAAATTTCACTTATACAGAAACAATTTTGGACTATGTTTTTGCTTGAAATAGAAGTAAAAAGAAACTTAACTCAGCATATTAGATAAAGGTAAGGTCTAGTCCTCCCAATTTATGTATTTAACATCAGCTTAAATTTCAAGCTGTGTGTAAAGAAATCCTTTTATAGTAAGTAACTTTAAAAAATTATTATTATTATTTAATAAGGATATTCTCTGTGTAAGTATTTGGGAGTTATAGGTGTTTCTGTTAAACCTCTGAAAAGTTATGTAGTCAGTCTACATTTGGGTACTTGAGTTGGACAGATAATCTCCCTTTCAAAGTCTTCCAGTTTCCATAGTTGCTATGTATAGACATAAACAACTTAGGAGGACTGCTTCACCATAAGCCCAATATTTAAAGTTTAAATTAGGGTCCAGTATCAGCAAGCTGGATTCAGTTCTAATGATGCCTATGACATTGTTTCCAGACAGCTGGTGAGAGTTATGGGTGGAAAGAATATAGACACCTACATTATGTGTGTTCCTGTAACAGTAGCTGAGTGTCCCATGAGTCTTGTAGTCCCTTTTTCTCCCTGTTTTAAAAGATTATATATATATATATATACATACACAACCCCCAAACCACGGAAGTGTAACATTCATTTATGGGATCTATTTTAGGGGATCATTAAAGTTTTGCATGGTACAGGTGTCTTGTTTACATAATGGGATGATGCTGACATGAGGAGGAAGACAAACCGAAATGAGGATGAAGACAAACTGAGATGAAAAGTTTCTGGCAATGTGCACACTGCTTTCTTTATTTTAGCCTAAAATTTCCTGCAGGCAGGGACCTGAGTGTAAAGCCCAGGAATTAGCCTTTTACTTTTGGCTGTGCAATCTTAATTTATGGCACCATGAGGCCCAGGTTCTGGGCTGTTCCTTCAAAAGCAGCCTTCCAGCCAAATAGGTTTCTGGACAGTGGCTCTGTATATGTGGAGACTCAGAGTAAATCCTCACCCCTTTCTCAGGGAACTGGTCTCACTGTGTGTACAGGGAGTTTTCTGCTGCACGTGCTCATGGTACCCATGGCCTCCAGCATCCTTAAGACACCACTGATTTCTGGAGTGAGTTTTCTATATGACTTTGGACAAGCCATGCTTTAGCTTCCTCATCTGTACACTGGGGATTATATTGCTGGAGTGAATGGAGGCTAAAATCACTGATGTTTGTAATTTGTGTTGATATTCTCCGAGGGAAGGCAGGCACAATAGAAGTGCAAATAAATTGTTGTGACTGTTTAGTATTTCAGTAAATGGAAAAGCTCTTCAAAGCGGAGTTCAGAGCAAGTACAATAGAGTGGAAAATTACATGTGCAGAGCTAAGAAAGACGATGGAAAGACTTTGAGGAAGCAATTTCACTGCAGTCATTCTAGTAATCAATGAGATGTGTACATTTATTTGCCAGCGTGGATTATAATATTAGAGATGAGTCTCTCAAGAAGAACAACATCAGATTTAGGCAAGCAAGGAAAATGCTTTGCACGTGGATTGTGAAGCTTGCCCTGACTGTTTCAGGTCTGATCACCTCAGGGTGATGCCTAACAAGGCATGGCCTTGTTAGATGCCAGAGGGGAAAGCATAGCTCTGCTGAGTGGGAAGGGGTAGTGAGCTCTCGCTTGGACCGTAATGTTGGAAGTCATTGTCACTTGGTAAGGAGGAACTGCTCCCATGACAACACAGAAGGTACATCCTGAGGGTGAGTTATGAGAACCCTTTGTGGGCAGGTTGTTCACATTGGTAGTCATTGTTTTTCCTCTCTTTAAAGTGAGGCCAGTATATATCATTTCCTAACAGGGATGAGCAGGGTGTTGTTTGCAAGTGTTTTTGAATATGAAGACCTCCATTCAAACGCCAAGGGCTGTGACTGTGGGAATGGCCATTTGGCATCTTATAGGAAATGAATTCTTAGAGGAACAGTTATCGCCACATCACCGTTGTCACCATAATGCTCAGCACTGTTAGTCACATCAGCAAAGATGTCAGGGCAGAGTGAATGTGTATAATTCTTACAGGCATGACCCCTCCAGCTTAGCACTGTTGCATGCTGTGAACTGAAGTCCTTGTCACATTCTTACTTATGCTATGCCATTTCTGTCCCTGAGCAATTCTCCTACGTTCCCAGATTGTCATTCTCACACTTTTTATAGGCAGTTAATCCCCTTACGGAGAGAGATGTCACTGAACCAAACCCCAGATGTAGACTATTCTCCATTCTGGGAGACGGATAGGAGTGTAAGTGAACATGAACTTAGAGCTAGCAGGCAGTCTGCATAACCAGTGAGCTCCCCTTCCTCTGTTGAAATGCTCCTGAACTTTGGTCTGGTAGGTGTATTGTTCAGAATCAATAACTGAAAGCTTAAGTCTATTCAATATAAAATGCATGCATATAAGACAATATTCTGAAGTGGGGTAGATTATATTAATCCTAGAGTGGTGGGAGGATGGTGATACACAGCAGGTCATGCTGTGCACTATTTTTTAATATCTATATATCAAACAAATGACAAGAGAGAGAGGAACCCTGGGAGGAGAAAAGATGTGTGGAGCTAAAGAATGGAAAAGATAAAGTGAATCCCTAAACCCTAAAAGGTTCATACCTGAAAGCTTTATGAAGTGGGAGAGGAGTTTAGCTGTCCTGAACAAGGACAGAAATAATGAGTTATGATAATATGGTATTACTTTATTTAAATAGCCCATTTAATTCTTTTTATTTTGTGGGATCTTTTTCTTGAAAACTGGGGTCCTTTTGACACTGAAGGAGTGTTAACCCTCCTTAAAAAGCTGACCCTGCTACAAAAGGGACTGCTAAGAAAAATTGAAAACAGCCTGTTAACAATGGATGCTTCAGTTATACTGCGCAAGTGTTGGAAAAGCATGTCTCAGGACTTCCAGAAGGCTGCTGCATAGAGCTGAAAAGCGATTAAGGCTGGCAAATCACTGTATAGTTTTGCACTGCCAGTCTTGAGACTGCCTCAGTAATGGTGTGACTTACTCAATTCAACATACCCTTGAAAAGGGACCTCTTGAGCTGAGAAATGCTGTTGTGTAGACCACTCATTTGCCTCGAGGGGATTGTCACAACATTTCCATGGCAATTGCTCTTGTAAGCTGGGAAACATTCAGGAGGCTGCCATAATATAGACACTGCATAGTATGTACTGACTTGTGTGTGTATATATGTGTGTGTGTGAGAGAAAGGCTGTCTAATGGAAGGTCTATCTGACCTAAAAATATAGTTGAACTAGCTGAGGTGTTTGTCTCAGCGTTGTAAAGATCTGTTTTTAGACCGATTTCTGAGCTTCAAGTGGATACATTTGCAGAAATCAGAATTGTTTTGTGAATTATTTGTCAGCAGAAAAAGAGGGCTGAATGCATGAGATAATGAATTCATAATGCATAATTTGACTATTTTAGAAGCAATTATGCTTTTGAAACCATCAGCATAAGCTTAATGCAGACAAAATGGAGATCTTAGTAGCCCCCCCCGAAGCCCTCTTCCTTTCCTCTGCCACTGAGCATCAACCATTTTTTTCTCACCTGAATCATTTCTCCAAATCCCAATATATCAAACATGTCAAAATCTTTCTGTTTCTTCCAATAAAATATTGCTATATTGCTCCTCTCACCCCTCCCCTCCCTCCCCCCCCCCCCACCCTCCCCCCCTCCATACACACACACACACGTACACACACACACACAGAGTTGTTTCACAGAATCACAGGATGGTTTGGGCTGGAAGGGACTTAACATCTAAGACTTAAAAGAACATCTAATTCCAACCCCCTGCCATGGGCAGGGACACCTCCCACTAGACCAGGTTGCTCAAAGCCCTATCCAGCCTGGCCTTGAACACTTCCAGGGATGGGGCATCCACAGCTTCCCTGGGCAACCTTTTCCAGGGCCTCGCCACCCTCATAGTGAAGAATTTCTTCCTTATATCTAATCTAAATACATGTTGCATTTTAAAACAATTACTCGTGCCTTGCTGAACTTCATGAGGTTTGCACAGGCCCAGCTCTCAGGACTGTCCAGGTCCCTCTGGATGGCATCCCTTCCTTCTGTCTTATCAACTACACCACTCATCTCATCTTCTTACTCTTTCTACTTATTCTGAACCTCAGCACATGGTTATGTGTGAGAGCAAATAATTTCTTCTTTATACCTAATCTAAACCTACCCTCTTTTAATTTAAAACCATTATCCCTTTTTGTAGCACTCCACTCCCTGACAAAGAGTCCCTCCCCAGCTTTCCTGCAGGCCCCCTTTAGGCACTGGAAGGGTGCTGTAAGGTCTCCCCGGAGCCTTCTCTTCTCCAGGCTGAACAACCCCAGCACCCTCAGCGTGTCTTTGTAGGAGAGGTGCTCAAGCCCTCTGATCATCCTCGTGCCATGCTCTGGACTTGTTCTAGTACTTCCTTGTCCTTCTTGTGCCTCCCATCTAAGCCCTTATGACCTCTCATTCACAAATCACCACTGTGTTTAGCCACCTCAGGAATATATCTGGAAGTTTAATGTAAAAGAGGTGCTGGGTTGGAATCTGGGGCCAAATTTTCAGAGCAGTTTTGGCCACACTTAGAGTCTGCAGCTCTGCAGCTGTTTACATCCTGTTTGTGTGTCCACCTCCAGTCTGGTGGCTCAGCAGTAAGTTTTCGCTATTCTAACTTACAGGATTGACTTCAAATTTGTGAATTAGACTTGATATTGATTTAGGAGCTTCATTCCTGATTTTTGCTTGTGGCCACTTAACCTCTTGTTATGTGTAGTCTCAATGCACCTTGCCTTTTTTTTTTTTCCCCCCCATCTGTTTATACCCCTCAAGGTTCTAAACAGTAGCAGACTGACTAGTTAGGATGCTTTTTACAGTAACCTGCCTTGATTTTCTGTATTTCTAACCTTAAATATTTAATCTGTCCCACTTAGGTTTACAATATGGTTTCCCAAGGCTTTGGAGAGTATTTCAAAATTGACCCAAGAAGACAGATGTGTCATGTAGAGCTCAGATTGTTAACAGCACCTTGACAGTTTTTCATCTCTCCTTGATGACTGCAAAGAAAATTCTTCAGAAAATGATTCCTGAAGCATTTGTAAAACTCTTTGGTAAAACAATGTGTTCCTGTTATTTAACCTATCGCTGGCAGATGACCTGTTATCCACGATCAGAGAGCAGGATAGAATTTATGCTTCCTCTGCTGACATTTGCAGAAGCTCATCAAAGGACAGTTCATTTTCTCATCTGATTTCTCTGTTGTGATTAGAAGAAAACCTTCTCATATATAATCCCTCAGTCCAACCAGTTTGGATTTGCCTAGTGTTTTAGGGTGTATTGACTCTTTGCTGTCATATCCAAACTACCTTCTGCGTCAACAGCTGATTTATTCTTGTTAGTGGCTCAGAAAGAGTCCTCCTGGTTGAACCTTGAACCTCACTCTAACTTACAGAGTATGTTCAGTCAGAAGGTCTTTTGATCTTTCTTATTGAAAGATGAAGTGTGACAATCCTGATGATTCTTAGCAGTCCTCCAGAGATCTGTTATCTTTTCCTTTTCGTATGCTTTGTGGGCACTACAATCAATGTGACCACTGAGAGAGCATTTTAAAGAGGATTTTAATATGCTTTCTGTATTGCTCTACAGCTTTGAAAAGTTTGCACATCCTTTGTTTGTCTGCCTGTGTATCAATGCATATGTATATTTATTTCCAACAGAAATCAAGAGAGTGTAAGAAATGAAAATCTTATATGACAAGCCCTCAATTGCCAGTAATGAACATAGAGTACAAAATCAAATTAAAAAACCGTATGCTAGGAGGTAGCATTAGGAACAATTTGACATTTATTGAACAACAGATGGTGATTAAAAGCATAAAACCATGATAGTCTTGCTGAAAAACAAACCCCATAGTTCTTTCTAAAGAATGTCTAACATTTCAAATAAAATACTCTAGGCATCAATGAAATCTTAGGAAGATCAATTTTGATCAATTTTGAAGGTGTTCTTATCAGAAGTGTTGTTAAAATCTCCCCTTTAAAAGTATCACATTTGTAGCTTGACAGCTTTCTGGGAAGGAATCTTCTCCTCCCATGCAGGTCACAGATAGTAAATACTTAACAG
This sequence comes from Cygnus atratus, assembly GCF_013377495.2. Classification (NCBI taxonomy): domain Eukaryota; kingdom Metazoa; phylum Chordata; class Aves; order Anseriformes; family Anatidae; genus Cygnus; species Cygnus atratus. Next base: position 176,243,874 of record NC_066362.1, on the reverse strand, counting down.
AGAGAATGTGCACATTAAGCTATGTTTTTTTTTTTTTTTTAAATATTATTTTTAATGAAGGAGGAACGGAATGCTTTCTTTCCCTTCTACCCCATCTCCTAGCCCAGCTTTCAGTGAGTTGTATAAGGATACAGTCCCGTCCTTCAGAGTGTGAACCCCATGCAAGTGGGAGGGTCGATCACCCTGGGGATGAAGGATGAAGAGAGACTGAAAATTAGTCGGTAGTTTGTTCTGCCCTCTCTCTCCTGTACCACACAGTAAGATGATGCTCTCCACAGGGTGCCTGATAAAGGTGTTCTCTCTAACATGTAGCTTTGAGTCACAGATCCCTAAAAGTCTATATCCTGTCTGTAAAAGAAGTCATGAAAGATGACTAGGAGAAACAATCTATTTTCTGTAGATCTATATTTACTTTCTAGTGGAAGGAGGGTGGAAGCACATCATACCACTCAGTGCTCTTGGGTGTGTCATCCCATTTTTATCTCCAGCCAGTGCATCTTGCCTGGCTGACTCCTCCCTCAGAGACAGTCTATTGGTGGACACAGGTTGAAATATGCTGAATTTTTATTTATGGGATCAATTATGAACTGTTTTGTTTCATTTCTTTCCCTTTTTACTAAACTATTTATTGCATCTTTGTGTGTAATGGTGCCCTTAGGAGAGACATAATGATAATTATCATAGGATGTATTAGGTAAGCGCACCTATATACATGCATCTCTCTGAGATAATATATTAGAGAGATCTATTAGACGATTCAGCTTAAGTGATTTGTTGTTCTGGCTACCCATCCTTCTCTGCATGCCCAGTTGCAGTGTCATCTGTGGATGAATCTTGCTTTATTCTGTCTATATCTAAAGCCATTCTGCACACCCGAGACTTGTTTGCTCTCATGTCATCCTTTGCCTAATCCATACTTCTCTGCATCTGCTGTCCTCCTTTTTCTCCTTCAGCATTTTTACCTTTTCCTTCCCTCCTTTCCTTCCTTTCCTTCCCTTCCTTTCTCAGTCCTGCATCTGTGTTATCTATCTTTCACTGACTGTGCATAAAGAATTTTCAGTCTTCATTCATCTATATTTGCACTGCCAAGCCTGATTCGTAAATTGCATTTGCTGTGTCTATGAACAATAGCCAACAACATGGTCCTAGGGACTTGGTGATATAAGATATCTTCTGTCAGAACTATCCTCTAAAGCCCTTGGAAGTCAATAACTGTAAAACCTCACACCAAAGAACAGATACTAGAATCTTGGAGATGATGTAGATTTCCATGTCTGTAGACAAGGATAGAGAAGCATATATATTAGGAGTTTTGTCTCATTTTGGGACAGGCATCATGATAAGGTGGCTGAACTTCTCTCTGAGGCAATTATACCTTTCTACCAGCTATCAAGGTTGACTAAATGACTGTTGTAGACTAGATATTCATCTAATGGGAAGTAGATTATGATCATGAACTGGAAAATAAGACACCTGATTTTCAACTTCTGTGTGCCAGCATCTTTGTGTTTCATCAAAAATATTTACTCTTTTGGTTTGAATTTTTCAGATTTTCATTTTTGGTGAGGTTAATTTTTATTTTTTATTTTTCATAACATTGCAGGCATTTTATGTCAAGATCTAATTACAAATTATAATGTAACTTTAAGAATAAGAAATGGTACTACAATTGCATGATAATTTAACACCAGAAGAGAACTCTAGTGAAAAATCTGACTGAGGCATTAGAAAGTTAAAGTACTGGTATTCCGACCTTGGCCTAAGTGTTGTAAAAGATGGCAGAAAAATATTCCTTCTAGTTAAGAACATTGCAGTTAATGTCCATCCATTACAGATACAGAAAGTAAGTGAAATTTGGAGGGGGGGGATACTGAGGACTACAGTGAGAGAAAGGGGAAACTGGAGGTGATAAGTGGAACTGCTGTCAATAGGATCATCTGAAGAATCTAGACACTGAATACAAAAACTCCGTGTCTTCTTCAGAAGGTACGAGGTGGCTAGAGGAAACCATCAAAGGAAGACAGAGAAAATAGAACCATAGAATCATTAAGGTTGGAAAAGACCTCCAAGATCATCTGGTCCAAACAACCCCCTACCACCAATATCAACCATGTCCCTAAGCAACAGAGCACCAGGTCCAATCTTTCCTTAAACACCCCCAGGGACAGTGACTCCACCACTTCCCTGGACAAACCGTTCCAATGCCTGACTGCTCTTTCTGAGAAGAAGTGTCTCCTAATTTCCAACCTAAACCTCCCCTGGCGCAACATGAGGCCATTCTTCAAGTCCTAGTTGCCATTCAAGGCCATTCTAGTCCTATCACTAGTTATCTGTGAGAAGAGGCCGACCCCCAGCTCCACACACCTTCCTTTCAGGTAACTGTAGAGAGCAATGAGGTCTTCCCTTAACCACTTCTTCTCCAGACTAAACAACTCCAGTTCCCTCAGCCACTCCTCAGAACTTGTGTTCCAGGCCCTTCACCAGCTTCATAGCCCTTCTCTGAGCATGCTCCAGGGCCTCAATGTCCTTCTTGTAGCGAGGGGCCCAAAACTGAACACAGTACTCGAGGTGCGGCCTCACCAGAGCTGAGTACAGGGGAACGATCACCTCCCTGCTCCTGCTGGCTACACTATTCCTGATACAAGCCAGGCCTTCTTGGCCACCTGGGCACACTGCCAGCTCATGTTCAGGCGAGCATCAGCCAGCACCCCCAGATCCTTTTCCTCTGCACAGCCTTCCAGCCACTCTGCCCCAAGCCTATAAATACATGGAGAAAGATGGAGGGGATGTTCTTGGTATATTCCATGAAAATTTCTGGTATCTTTGGAGATGTTCAAAGCCCTGAGCCGAGCTGAGTTGAGCAAAGCTGACCGTGCTTTTAGCAGGATGTCAGACCAGAGAACTTCAGAGTTCCAATCTCAGCTGAACTATTACTTTGTGACTATTTTCCAAATTTCAGTCATGGAAACTTAGTAATTTTTCTTTATTTTGGAGATCAACAAATAGCATAATTCCTTTCCATTGCTACTGGGTGCACAAATACTTTCTGCTATTGTCCAGTAAAAATTGATATTGTAGACATGAAATAAGAAAATAGTCGTCTTTAGCATAGGCTTAATATTACTACATTGGAAGAAAGCAGTAAAAAAAGAACAGATCACAAAAAAAAAAAAGAACAATTTATTTTGCTGATGCTTGCAGTAGGTGATGACAGTATCAGCAGTAAGAACCTATTAAGCTACTTCAAATTAGTATCTGATCTACTTTAAAAAGACACTCATCAGTTAATTCATTAAGTTAATTCATTAATTCATTAAGAGTATTTGTTGAGGTTTAAGACATATGAAACAAAAATACCTCATTTGCAAGTAATTAATACAGACTTACTTAAGCAATACAGTTTCACAAATGAAATACTTATATCTTAATTCCTTTTAATCCACTTGAAAGAGATACTTAGATCTTTAATCATCAGATAAATTAGATGTTTTGTTAATTACCTATCAATCAATATTCCAGTTCAGCATCTACATTGCTCAAGAGAAGGACACACATGAGATGAGAGTTGAGAGTTTTTTTTTTCATTAAACATTCTTTCTTATTTATTTCCTTTCTGAAGCTGGCATTGAGGGCATTAACCAACTCTATTGTTCAATAATTCAAGGGCGAATTACTGCGTTTATTTATTTATTTATTTATTTTGCTGTGTTGTAAAGCTCCCAGGAAATTTGGTCATGTTTTCCTATGCAGTTGAAACCTGTGCTGAGTTAAATAATTTGCTCCTTCTTTCCTTCCTTCTTTCCTTCAAAACTTCAAGAATAAGTGCATTTAAAAACATTGTCACAAAATACACCATTGCCTTTAATCTCTGATTTCAAGCCCAGAGTTGATTATACTGCATTGGCAGATGTGTTGATCTAATGGTTTTGTAGACCCACTTCCCTGTCCAAATATGGTGCACTCAGGTTTGAGTAGCCCACTAAGTTCTCAGGTTGCCTAAAGTGGAAGCACTCAGCACCTACAAAGCAGAGACTTTACCATTCATTAGTCTTCTGACACATTTTGGAAAAAGAGAGAAGAAGTGTGCACAACCAGGAGAAATTACCTGGGCTGCAGTTTAAGCCCAGGCACTCAATAGAAATCTGGGTCCATTTTCATGTTCAGGATAAAAAATGGATCTTCAGATAACAAGTAGACCAGATTATTTCTTTTCAAAACATTCCCAATGATTCCCACCTAAAGTGGAAATGTCTACTTGTCTATAGCCAGGGATAATAATTGTTTTAATGTCTGATTTGAAAAACACTAAAAAAAACAGGGTTAATAATGAAACGCTGACACAACTTTATCTATAGCACTTCTAGCAGAATGGTTATAACATGAAAAAGTAAGGTTCAATAAAATGCAAGGCAGAAACAGCAAATTATATTAGATGTGACATATTAGCCATAAGGCCTTTTCTAAACTACAGCAAAGAAATTAGGACAAGGGTATGGTAGTATATTTCTCCCCACAGCGTGAGAAAGGCCTAACCCTCAGAGCATTCCCTCTAAACTTGTATTCTATTTCTAGCATGTGTTTTATTAACTTTTATTTTTGTTTTGCAGGCTAGACACACAGCACCAACCTTAATGTCAAATTAGATAATGAAAAGCAATAGTCATCTTAAGAAAAATCATTCAAATAGCTGTCATGTTGCATTATAGTTTTTGCTGCTAGCAAAAGCCTTAATTAAGTCTGCAGAATGGTTTCTTTTCTCATCCTCTGATTTCAGATGCTCTGAACTTCCTAAGCAATTTTTCTGTTACAGCTACATCTTTATGTTCTTGTAAGAATCATCTGATGTATAGAATACAGCAATTGCTTAAAAAAAAAAAAAAAAGAAAAAAGTAGGAGGGAAGAGTTTCACATGAAATCGTACCATTTATCAAGTTGTAGGAAAAAAGTGAAAGCTAGAACTTCAAATGTTGCCAGATTTCATGTGGAATGATCAGCACAAGCCTAAGAACTTCTGCTGATGTCTACTGATAAACAAATCAGAACAACAGCAACTGACATATTAATATGAAAACCTGGAAATGTGCTATAGAACAGATCCTGCTGCAATGCGGTTACCAAACTGGGAGGTAACTCTGGTTGGAGCAGAACCAGCCTTACCCCCAAATCAGTTTTCCTAAAGGAAAGGGTGTTGCAGCAATCTCTGACTGAAACAGCAATTCCCAACAGGGAATCTAATTATGTCAGGGGCTGAAATGATAAGTACAAGGAACAGAAAATGCAAGGGAAATTGAGCTGTCCTTGGGTTCTGAATCAAACAGAACTCAACCAAATCTGGAGGAATGGGCATAATGAATGCATGCATAATAAGTTGCAATTAATACCACTGAATGAACCATTGGTGTGATAGGTATTATCTACTCTAAATCCATCATTGGAATGAACAAGTTGGATGTGTTTCTACTGCTTTATGAATCTCCACCTAGTCTCCTTAACCTTGTGAGAGTCTAAGTCTAGCTGGAGACATATAGCTGGAGGATTTGCTACAGCTCTTCCTGAAGTCACTTGAGGTCTGTCTACAGCAGCTGACTCTTCCCCACTTGCTGTGCTTTGATTTGTGCCATGAAGTGCTCTCAGCATTCATGAACCAGAGCCTTGCAGGTTGCAACTGAACTGGAAGAGGTGGCTGAGGAGCTCACCTACTGCACTGCAGTTGGGAATTCAGTCCATAAGCCCAGACTAGAACTATTATGAAGTGAAACATTCGGAAATGTGTCTGGGATGCCAGAATGTCTTTACAAACTACTAAGGTCTGTAGATCCACTTACAGTGGTCCAAACTGCCTGCTAAAGCATCTGGAGAGATCCTCAGGCCCCAGACACAAGCTCTGAGCATGAGGGACATTCTCCTCTGTCTGGCTGCATAGTAAGCAGCACAATGGGATGGGGCAGAGAATCAGAAAGTGCAAGAAGTCGTGGGTTGAGATAAAGGCAGTTTAATAAGACAAGCAAAAGCTGTACATGCAACCAAAGAATAAGGAGTTCATTTGCTACTTCCCATTGGCAGGCACATGTTCAGCCACTTCCAGGAAAGCAGGGCTTATCACATGCAACAGTTTCATGGGAAGACCAATGCCATCACTCTGAGCATGTCCTCTCCATCTCCAGCCTCCTTCTTTATCCCAGCTTTTATTGTTGAGCATGATGCCACATGGTATGGGACATCCCTTTGGCCAGCTGTCCTGGCTGTGTCCTCTCCCAGCTCCTGGTGCACCCCCTGCCTGATCACTGGCAGGGAAGCACAAGCAGAAAAGTCCTTGGCTCTGTATAAGCACTGCTCAGCAACAACTAAAACATTGGTGTGTTATCACCACTGTTTTCATCATAAATTCAAAACATGGCACCATGCCAGCTACTATGAAGAAAAATAACTCTATCCCCACCCAAATCAGGGCATTGGCACTTATATAACACAATTGCAAAACATTTCCAGATCAGGATATTTGACTGTCATGTGTTGCTATTTACATGAAAACCTTTAGAAATTAAAATGGTTATCCTGATACAGCAAGTAGTGATGAGCTAAGGTCTGGTTTTTCATTGAGACACCAGACTGTTTCCCCCCCAACTCTGTTAACTCTGTTGAATTTAGTCAAGTAGTTGCTCATTGCCCCAGTGAAACCAACAGAAATATTGCTGTTTATTAGGACTTGGCTGTGAAGCCAGTTATTGCATGTATCTCCAGGCTATTTCAGGAATATGATATTCCAAGATAGCCTTTATAATTGGCCTAAATTCCCCGTCTGTAAAATTGAAACAGTAAAACTGTACTTCCTCTGTACTTTGTGTGCCTGATTTACCTCAGTGGTAAGCTCTCTGTAACATGAGAATGTAAAATTATCAGGACAGTCCATCCTTTTGGGATTATATGCACCAGGGAAGTAGCATCCCTCTGGGAATACATCCAGAGTTTGACAGGATGTCTGACTACCTTTGTACTCCAAAAGGAAAAGCAACTTGGAAGGGAGCAAAGACTTTCCACAGAGAATTAAAATGTGGACACATAGAGAAAGAAAGAAGAAAGGAAAACAAGCAAACAGAAAGTTTTTAGGAATTCTTAATGAAATCTTTTGAACTGGCTGTTATCAGAATGTTCCTACATTTTGACCAGCTCTACAAAGTTGCAGTGGAGCTGGCAGGAGGGAGAGAGGGTTGGTCGGGACATGCCAAATTGTTAAGAAGGTATACATTCCCCCAAAGCACTCACAGTTTCTGCATCCAGTAAATGGTTTGTTCAGAAGGAACAGCAGCTGATGTTTTCTAGTTCTTACTTGGATTCTTGACCTGTTTGCATAGTGAAAATAAGCCAGATTTAAACCTTTTTGAGACACATAGGCATGTTTGCAAATTCCTCCCTTCCTTCTTTGCTTCCTTCCTCTGCTAAACCAAAACCAAAATAATTCTCTTTGCATGGATATGTTATACTTTTCTCTGCCAACCTAAACAGTAATAAAAGACTAGGTCACTTATCACTACATGCACACAATAAGTGAGTAGGCCATATCCATATTTTACAGGGTTGTTTAAAAATGTTAGCTTCTAGAATGCAGATACTGGTTTATAAACTGGAAAGGACAGAGTAAGGAAAAGCATGTGGGGAAGATTTACACCACAAATATAAGGAAAAAAAAACTTTGTTAAGTAGTTTTTGATTTTGTTTTGTTTTGATTTTTAGTTTAGTTTGTTTATAGGTTCTGGAAAATCCATTGGATTAAAATACATCAGAAAATCCCCAGGAACCAGGCTGAAAGTGAACAAGAATTTAAGCCTTCTCCATCACTGTCAGCTGAAATTCTTTCCTCCTGATAAACGTAAGTAGATGCTGTTGCTGCTTCTTTATTGATGCTGGTGATCTCAATCCAATAGTGCAGGAGAAAGTGGAAGATTAAGATGTATAGTAAAGCAGGACAGAAAGATTATTGCAATAAAATGGAAAAATTGTCAGTCCCATAGTGCCTTAAGATGTAATGTTACAATGCCTTTGTGGTTAGGAAAGGTTAAAACACTTCCAAGAATATCTTTCTTACTGATAGACTTTCCCCAGAGAAGACCTTGTAGTCATTTAAATCCTTAGTGACCTGACTGTAAATCTGATACTATCAAAAGCCCGAAAATAAACTGACTTGCTCCTTCAACTGTTGAAATTGTATTTGCTGTGAGTTGCATAAAAGAGGAAATTAGAATCTAGCTAAAAATCAGAGTCCATGGTGTTTTCAGTGCTAAAAACATCATTTCAATACTATTAACAAGATGGTAATACAATTAACAAGATGGTAAGATTTAGTGAAGAACTGGATCCGTATGTTCACCAAGGAATCCAGCTGGAGGTGAGATGAACAGCAACATAAACCAACATTCCAAAGATAAACCACTTATGAGTGAACTAGGTTATTTGGACTAATCATAACAGCTCCTAAGATTTTGGTAAGGCCCCAAAAGCATCTGGGACCTGCTGCTTGGAAATTTCAGTTCTAAAATGGTAAAGATTGGGGTTGTTCATCCTGGAGAAGAGAAGGCTCAAGGGAGACCTTACAGTGGCCTTCCAGTGCCTAAAGGGGGGCCGCAGGAAAGCTGGGGAGGGACACTTTGTCAGGGATTGGAGTGATAGGACAAGGAGTAATGGTTTTAAACTAAAAGAAGGTAGGTTTAGGTGAGATATGAGGAAGAAATTCTTCACTCAGAGGGTGGTGAGGCCCTGGAACAGGTTGTGGATGTCCCATTCCTGGAAGTGTTCAAGGCCAGGCTGAATGGGGCTTCGGGCAACCTGGTCTAGTGGGAGGTGTCCCTGCCCATGGCAGGGGGTTGGAATTAGATGATCTCTAAAGTCCCTTCCAGCCCAAACCATTCTATGATAAAGATAAAAGCAGCATAGAAAGAGGCTATGGTCATGCTAGCATTCAGTGTATCACCTGGAGAGAGAGTGGGATGTAGCTGAAGATATTGTGCACTGTAGCTAAGCATTTTGTGCAGGGGAAACCTGCACTGTCTGGTCAAGGAGTGAAATTGCTGTTACAGAGGCATGGGCTCTGGAAATGTGCTGCATGTACAGGCGAATCTCCTTATCACCATGGGAGAATTTAAGCGGAACCCCTTCCCAGTACAGGATGCGAGCACTGAAGCCTCACAATATTGTCATACATGTCCATGTTTCACTGCCTATTGTTTTTTTGTTGTTGTTTGCTTGTTTTTGTTTTAATTTTTTTTTCTTTCTTTCTTTTCTTTTCCACACACTTTCCATGTGGATGATTTGTATTGTGAAAAGGGCCAGGCAGAGTACCACTCCTGTTCTAGCATCCGCTGACACTGAGTTCAAAATATTTAAACCTGTAGGGAAATTACTAAATTACCCATTTGAACATGTTTTAATCTAAATCTTTAGGCACATGGGTAAGGAGGGGAAGAAGTCCTGACAATATTGCATGGCATATGTCTTAACTTTTCAAAGATACAGGGAAAAAACTGACCAAGGACAATATTAGTACAACAGTCCTGTATGTCAAAGCATTTCCAAAATGCCTGTGCTCCCTATTTACACCCCTCTATTTGCATGTGAAAAGCCTGTATTTGCAGATGTCAAGATTTCACTGAGGGTCAGACTGAGCTGAAACCCTGAGATTCAAACATTTCAGAAGGCCTGGGAAGGCTTGTTTTCATGGCTCTGGTTTATGTCATTGTTGGAGATAAGAAACTGAGATGATTCAGTGCAGAAATAAATCCCTCCAGGGTTGGTGTGTACTTTGGGTTTTGGCCACTTCTGTCAGATGGCATTGCCTACTTGTCTTACGTGGCTGGTAAAGCTTCAAACTTGCACATTTTGCTCTCATTTGAAATTGTGTTTACTCTACTCTTAATCAAGATACTTTAGTTTGCTATAGAACTGCTCTACAGATCTGCTCTGGGGCACTCCTCATCATGATCAACCATGGCCGGGAAAGGGATGGCAGTAGAAAAAACATGCCAGGAAGGCAAAGGAAAGCAAGAGAGGGACGTTCTTAGCATCACAGTGGTTACTGCAGTTCTGACCTTGGCTTATACTGGCTCACCCGAGGCAGGAAAAATGGTTCCCCCAGGTATAGTCCTTTCTGAGCAACTGGGGAAGCCATGGCCGGTGGACCTCCGTGTCCCTACCAGTGGATAGCCATGATCCTACTGTCTGCATGGCTATCCCTACCATAAACTTTTTGCTGCACCAAGTATTTTGCTGATGGCAAGCATCCTCAGAAATGGGGTGGCAGGGTTGGAGCACCAGAAAGCTACCGAGAAACTGCATTTCTGTACATCCAGCAGTGAGAGTGCAAGACTTTGTCCTTATTCCTGGGACAGAAAAATTTGATTTTGTCTATACTGCTGTGAAACCTTGATCTTTCCCTAAGGACTGTTCTCACAGAGCTCAGAATGAGACTATCATTACATTACTATTCAGAGCAGGCCTGACGATGTAATTATTTCCTATTAGAAGTGCCTGCATCATTGCATTTTCAGAGTATTGAATTTGCATTACGCAAAACTACAGGTCAGGATCTTAGCTGATGTATCCCTCATAACTTTGCTGAAAACAATGGCACTGCAAGCATTTGCAATGGTTAGAAGTCTAGCTATATTTCCACATCTGTGTATGTAGATCTATAAAAAAAAACATTAAAGAATACATGACATTTGTAGGAAAAAAATCATATTCAGTTAGATGCTTCTATAATAGAGATTAGGTACAGAGAACAAGGTTGATTTTTCAGCATGGGAAAGAATGGAAACTGGTCACTTTTGCCATTTAGTCGAATTAAACCTTGAATTATGTACCATAAGCCTTCAAACAAAATTCTGCAATTACCTATCTATTCACTTCTCTGTTAAGAGACTTTGTGTCGAGGAGTGCACATGCAGAACAGGAAGGAAAATAATGATCAGATTTAAACTTAACTAAAAGGCATTTTCTCAGCTGGAGTTTAGAAAAAAGTGATTCCATAAATGCAGAATTTTGTGTTGAACCCTTGATGATGTCTGGAATAATGTAGCATACAGCATAACATAATAATGACAAGGGAAAATAAATAATAATAGTAAAACAAAAACAAAACAAAACAAAAAACATTCTTTAAACTTAGTTGATTCAGTGTAGGTACATTTTTCATTTTGGTATTGTTTCTGTTTTACACAAAGTATATTTTAAAGACATCTTAGATGTTTAACTGCATTGAGATCATGCATTATACTCTTTGTCCTTTACAGAAGAAAACATACCTGCCAGAAGCACATAATTTAATAAAGAAAATATCATTATAACTAGATTTTAGTGACACTACAATCACGAAACTCAGGCAAGGGGTCAGCCAGCCAGATTGTTTCTACTGGGTATTTGAAAACTGTGGGCTGCTGTTATTTTCAGCTACATAGTAATTTAATTTTAGCGTGGAAAATAAATCGGAGTTTTAAAGGGGGGCTATTCTTTTGCATCTAAAAGCTGCAGATGCTGGTGTGGAATTGCTTGTTGCCAAAACTAGCTATGAGTATATTTAGTCTGAGAGAAAAAGATTGGGTTGATAATTCAGAGGTCAAAAAACCCTCTATGACAAATAAGTTCAATTTACCATCAGCATAGGGTCTTCTCTGTCATCCTGTTCTTGTGACTTTATTCTCCGTTATATTATTTTCCTGTTATTGTGTCCTTTAGGGAATGGGCTTTGCGAGCTGTTCAGTCTCTGAATGGGTTCAATCCTTGGCTTCTGTGGAGACAGCTGAGAAGGGTGTCACTTGTGCAGGCAGTTTTGTGAGGAGACAACTCACTAATAAGACACATACTCAGACAACTGGCTTGATTCGTGTAGGCCTCTGAGCAGCTATCAGAAGCTAATTGTAATGCTTATTAAAGACAGCTTAGCAGGGATGTGAAAATGGCAGGCAGAGCTTTGCTATTATCTGCATCAGCTCTCTGCCCTCTTACTCAGCAGCTCTGCTCTCTGGGCCTATTCAGGGACAGAGATGCTGATTTTCTAAAAGGAAAAGAAAAAAAAAAAGAAAAAAAAAAGAAAAAAAAAAGGTCCCAAACCACTGTTACTTGGCAGTGCTGTAAAACCAGCCTAGCCTGGGAAAGCTGACAGAGGCTCTTTATGTTGCATTTGCATCACATGCCAGTTTTTTTGGTGCAAATCTGGTTGCAGGACCACTAAGCAGGTTGTATCTTCTTCGCAGTCTGCAGGTGAGCATCACAAAGGTGTTTCTGAGGAAAACTGGGAGGCACAGCTGTGAGATCCTTTATTAGTGGTGGTAACAAAGAAAAGAGAGCCCCAGAAAAGTACAGCTTAACAAAAATATTCCAGTTTAAGCATTTCATTGTCATCTCTTATCTTTTGCAACGTCTCCTCCCCACCTCCTCCCACCTCCTTCCATTTTTCCTGTGAAAACTGAGCAAGCACGGTATGGAAATCAGGGACACAACGAATGTCAAACTCAACATGCCATATCCTTAAACTCTCTGTCAGAGTAAAAATACAGTTTGAGGCTTTGCATCCTGTTATTCCTCATGCAAACTACCACTGCAGACAAGCACTTTGCCTGTGGTAAACGCTCTTGTTCAGAGCAGATGTTTCCCTCAATTAGCATTTTTTCAACTATTTAGCAAGTACATTCTATTAAAATATTTTAATTTATGCAGAAATTATGTTATTAAATTTACAAATTCTTTTTATAGGACACATCCTATAGTTTCAAGCTAATAATTTTCTGTCAGTAACTGTTACCATGGGCCAGAGAGTATTCCTCTAATAGGAAATCTCTGCATCCTTTTTTCTAACAGTGAGGCATTTGCTTCTTTCATGTATTTCTCATAAGCATCATGATTGCATTTTTGATATCCTCCACACAAAGGAGGATGCTTAACATTTAAGACACTTGACAGTTTTTGGAAAACATGGAGATGTAGATTTCAGTCTTGAAAGTTTTGCATACATGTAATAACTCCTTTGTTCTTTATTCTATTCTGTTCAATTAACTTTCCTCCTTCCAAAACCAGAGCCTTATGGATAGATAAGACAGCCTTTCTCTCCTTACCCTTCCATCTGTTCAGACCATTTTCAGAGACCCTGCAGATGCAGTTCTGCCCTGGTGTTACTCTTCCCCTGTATGTTGCCTGAAATGGACTGTGTAGCTTAAGAAATCCATATATAGGAGTTATAGTGTATTGTAGTGCATTATAGTGTTATTTCTGACAACAGTTTTCATCTGTCAACTAAAATTAGCAGTTGCAAAGGCTAATGAAGTTTTTCTCATGGCAGGCTCATGCAGTTGATAATGAAATGCCGAGTTTTTTATATCTAGGTTGTCGGCAGGAATCCAGCTCAGGTTACGAGTGACCGACAGTTGCTACCATCTACTGGCTGTTTGTGATCCTGTGTGAAACAACAGGGCATTGAGACTACTTCCTGGTCCTGTCGGCCCACGTCGTGGACAAATGGCTTCTGTCTGGTTGGCAATCTGACCAAAAGCTTGTTGGGATTGTCACCCGACAAGGGAGGTAACACTTTCATGAGTCCTTTGAGTAGGTCTTTAGCTCCTGTATCATGTAAGTGTTTTTCTCCTGCTATCTAACATAATGTCTCTTGTCTACTTTAGATGAGCACTGCTGTGTTTAGGAATGTGCCAGCTAATCACTGCCTAGCTGTGATTTTATGCAAAGAAGTGCTTGTCTCCCTTGAGTACTAAAATTCAGTATCCCATTAGTTAACCTGTGTTTAACCGTCTCTTTTTAATGGCCTTTCACAGTGCTGGCAAAACCACAAGTCTTGAAGACATACTGAATAAAAAAAATTGCAACTTTCATCAAGGTTAGACCTGAAAGATATTAAATTATCTGGGAAGATCCTAAAATGGATAAGCAGTAAGGTAGATAATCTCTTTTCATAAACAATAAATATATTCACTTTATAATGAATATAGAGTAAAAATGTCTACTACCATGACACTATCTGTGTTTCAGGATTTTCAGAAGATTTGACATGATTTAATTGATTTTTTTTTTTTACTATGTAGTAATAGGCAGAGTTTAACTAACTTTCTTTCTTTCTTTCTTTCTTTCTTTCTTTCTTTCTTTCTTTCTTTCTCTCTCTCTCTGTCTCTCTTTCTCTCTTTCTTTCTCTCTTTCTCTCTTTCTCTCTTTCTCTCTTTCTCTCTTTCTCTCTTTCTTTCTCTCATTTTCTGTCTTTCCATTGCTCTAATCTGGATATATGCATATTTATTTTTCATGCTTATGATTTTGAGAATTAGTGATTAAAACTAATATAAAAAATGGTTTATTGCATTAACTCCAACTCTTCCACATTCCTTCCTTTAATTGTTATCTTAATGCCAGAAAATGCAAGGACAATGCGATTTGGCTTTTCCTTTCACATCTCCTACATGTAGCCTTCCTAGACCCCAAAGTGGAGTGGCTTTGTCTAGTTGCCCAGTCCTTGTCAGCTACTGTTGAAAGAGAGGTTCTAAAAGTAGACTAGCAAGTGACAATAAGATGGCAGTGTATTTGCAAAATGTAATAGATTATAGCTCTACCCATCACCTAAAGGGAAGGCACAGAGGCAGCAATGACAGAATGACAGTAGAGTTTACAGAAGCCCAAATTCCAAATAGCATTGTAATATTTAACATTCCCCAATACAGTAAAATCCAGCAAGATGGAAACTAACCTCAGACATCTTGTAAATTTAGGTCAAAGCAATAACAACATGAAACTTTTAGATAGCTATGGTGCTACTGTTGATTTGATGCTATGAGTGATGATATTACATGGTGTCTATCTGGCCATGGGGGGTTATCTTAATAGGAACTCTAGACCAGCTGTAGTGCTTTCCTATCCAAAACAATAATAATATTTACCACCACAATGGAAGAAGTAATGTCTTCTCGACAAAAAGTACTAGGTGGAATTCTCTGGCTTCTTTGAAAGAAGTCAGGCTAAATATCTGACATATTCTTTGACCTGAATCTCAATGAAGTCTACAGAAACTAAGCAGACCTAATATCCTCTCTATTTAGTCTGATCCATCCCTCCAAGCTTAACACATGAACACACAGAGGTCACGGTGGGAATTGTTGTAGAGTTGATGTATTTGTTGCCCATGTAGTAACTTCCAACCTATGTAGTTTAATAGTAAAATAAGAACAGGAAGGTAAACTATGTCCTTCTGATACTTGGGTCATAAACTGAATTTTTTTTAACCAGTTCAAGATGAAAAATTATCGTGAACCTGTCACTTTTACTGAGCAATGGGATGATTTGCTTCATTAGTTCCTTTTAACAACTCTTAACATGTTGTGGTCAGCCATGTGACCATGTAAGTGGTCATCACTATGCAGTCCCTAAGATGATCTAAATTAGTAGTTTTGTATAGAGCTATTTAAGCAACTGGGCCTTCAGCGGCTGTTTCTATACTCTGACAGAGCTGATCCTAGATCCTTGACCTATTTGTCCCTTTACAAGGACATCTTAAAGCCTAGCTGACCAAGTGCACTGGCCCCTGCAGTAATCCAGAATTTCTCATGCCATTCTGAACTAAGGTGTGCAGACCTGCTGTTGAACGGTGGATGGATTTGATCCTGTGTCTGTTCTGACTACATCTATCTGATCAGTAAGATGGGATTCAGCTCCAGCTAAAGATGACTAACTGTAAGTGTCTAAATGAAGGTATCAGCTATAATTTTATTATACTGCTATTGCAGGTGTTTACTGCAGCACTATCTGAGGCACTTTCTAGGCACCACTGAATGCAATGGCTGGGAAGTGAATTCAGGTGCCCACACATTGACTCACTGATGTTTTAGATTCCCCAAAATATCTTCCTTGGTTTTCATGTACAACTATGGAAAGTTATTGCTCTATTGTATGTCCTCTGTCCTATCTGTCATCTCCATTTGTCTTCCACACTATAGGGCATCTTAAACTTAACTCCTTGTATGTGTGTAACTGAAATAAGTCAAGATCTCCACTGACCATATGTGAAACTGATATATACAGGTCACAGGCAGACATCTGAGGTACCTAAACATTCGAGTCTACTGCCATTTGAGATGCTTTAGGATTCAGGACCTGACTGTCCTGGATACTGCAGGTTGCCTCAAATGTCACTGTGTGCTTTTGTTTAGTCAATGGCACCCTGGTCCTAAATTTAGATGTCTTAGTCTCAAGTTGAGTCATACCACAAAGGAGTGATACAGTTACCTTAAACACAAGTTTTCTTCCATGTTAGATACCCTAGTGTAACCCTGACATCTGCAGAGGTATAATACGTATTCCACAGGATTTTTAGATGTGAGAGCTTTTGGAGTGGCAGCTGGAGAGATAGATACCCTCAAGGTGTAATATGACACTATAAACTTATGTTCAGGTGACTGAATTGAGCCTTTAGTAACCAGAAGCAGGGTTCTCAGGAGAAGTTAATAGTGACTTCCCCATCTCCAGCACTTACTCTCTATTTCATTGTCATTTCTTCCCAGTTCTCCCATGCTTTCGTCAGCTAATTCTCTCCTCATCCTTGTTCCATCAGGAGCTGGAAAAAGGAAGAGATTTCACCATTCAATAAGAAAATAAGGATAGTGCTACATTGCTGGGTACTGCCAGGGTGGCTTCCAAGCAAGCTGGTTTAGATGTGCATACTCCCCACATTCCAGGCAGAGCCAGAGTGGTTGGAGTCCCATGAAAGTTTGCCAGTGTGGACTACATAGATGTGTGTGTGTATGGGTGCTTTATTTGGGTCACCTGCTTCACTCGGAAAGGAGTATTCTGCTGCTTAGACTTTGGGAGGTCAGATGTGTTTCATTCCATTCACAGTCTGAAGTGGTCTGCCAGGTTAGGTAATGAACCATAAGGGATGTCGGCAGTGAAAATAGAAGTGCTGCTTGTACTTTTATTCCTTTGATGATTTTATTTTTTTTTCCTGAGCCTGACTGACTGGGGTGAGCAAAGTAGGTAAGATAGAAATGGTTATGAAAGTATCAGGAGAGCTGGATAATAACAGTGCCTGAATTATCTGTTGGAGGCATTCTCTTCTTATTTACTATATGATCATCAGTTAAAAGCCATACTTGATCTGTCACTCTGTGTCCATTTACAGACAAAACTGGTAGCTCATTGTGTCTTTTGAAATCTATTTGGACAGAGGACTGAAACATTTTTTTTTTGATGAGGGGCTTGTCACACTAACTCATGTCTTTGTCATTCCAAGCAAGATTTCTGCAACATGTTCTGCTTTAAAGAGATTTATAAATGTCTGCTAGAAGAGAATGTCAGCAGCTCATCTTTTTTGGGGTGGTCACTAAATATTATTCCAACATCACTCTTCTGGCATTTCACTCTGATTTCCAGTTTAACACCATGTGAACCAGAGTTATTTATAACTTTGCAAGCCCCATGTATACAACAGCTCAAGAGAGAAGTCTTTTTCCTGTGAGAACTCCTGATAGGAAAGAAAGTTGTAACCAAGAACAGATTTATTTTGAGGAGGGAAATGAAAGTTTTTTTTTTTTTTTTGTGATGGGGCATGTAAGACAGGGATAATTTTACATAGAAACAGTTTTTGTGACAGTAGAGTCATCCTGCCTACATGCAAATGCAGTCAGCTTGACACCAGGAATTTGTTGTGTGTACAAGTATTCAGCTACAAAATATGTTTTAGGGGTATGGTTTTGTTCTCATCTCTGACTTGCCTTCCTCTCACTATTAGAATTAAGTTCAGAGGTGGTGACATGGAAATTCCTAGTGCTGGAATAACAACAGAGCTATATCAAACTTGAATGACTGCCTGTAAAGGCAGAACAACACTGGACAAAAACGAACAAAACAAACAAACAACTTGTGAAGGGATAAAGGAAGTGAGAAGCTTAGCTTCATACCTAAGGTGCCAAGAAAGAGGAAATTTGGCTGTGGCACTGGAGGTGTGAGTCTGAGAAACTCTACCTATGAGAGAGAAATGTGCAATTCTGAGCAGATGCGAAGCTGTACAGTAAACAGCTCTACAGGCCTACAGAACCTGTACAGGCCTACAGAAGCAGAAAAATGTATAGAGATAGATTTTCTTTTGTCTATCTGACACAACCTTTTCCTTCAGAAACTCATTTTGATGGGATATTTTCAACAAGCTCTGCCTGGTTAATTTAAGAGAGAGGAACATCAACACCTTCTGTGCCTGTTATTATGCCCAGCCTTCTACTTCTGTAGGCAATGATGCCAGAGACGTCTGCTCAGAAATATGTGAACTGCTTTCCTCCATACATTTTGATTATGAATCATGTGGAATTAATTTTACTGGAACATCTCTGGAAGAAGTTACCCTCCCTATGACATAAATATCCTCTGCTCAGTCCAGGGTACTATGCAAAGGACGCTTGTATAGAGTATTTGTTCTTTGAAGTACTGCTCTGGCAGTTGCCACTCTCTGGAAATGCTTCTCCATTGCAGAAATATTATGTTCAGATAGTATGGTGCTGAGTGTCTGTTTGAATGTACGTTAAAACACACAAATGAGCAAATTAATTATCTTTGGTTGTTACCAAATTCTGCCTTTAGTTCCCCACCATGGGGGAAAAAAAGTTCACAGAGTACTTTACAGAGTAAAAAATGCCCATATATTTTATGAGAAAACATTTTCCACTTTGAAAACATAAAAAACCCTACACACTTGCATTAAACGTAGCTTAAGGTTTATAACATATGACAGTCTTTAAAAAGGGAATATATCTGGAGGTTTTCGTGACTTCATAAAAATACCCATTACACATGCTGAAAGTGCTGCACATTAGATACTCTTGTCTTGGAATGTAATTGCCTCAAAGGTGTAAAGGACCCTGAGCTTAACAATTCCCCCAGCATGTCTATTCTCCATTTCTGTTCTACAGAAGAAGCTAGAAGGATGTGGTATCATCAAAGAGGCATGTGTTGGGAGAGGGAAGAGCTAATCCTTAAATAGTTGTGCCCTGCATCTCAACTAAGGAATGAAAATCTTGCGAAGCGATTTCCTGAAATCTTACATACGCTGTATCCCTCAAACTATTAAATGCTATAATTGTTGCACTAAGATAAGAGATGCCTCCAAAGTAATCCATGCTGGGTAGCCCTAGGTAAGAAATTATTTATTAATATCCCAGAGTAATGCCATGCAGTGATAGTGATGGAAATTTGGCAAACCAACTCTACTTCTGTCAGATGAGTGAAACAGCCACTTCACTCAAGGCTGGATGACAGACAGATGTAGAGATCATTGTATTAGGGAAATAAGAAGAGATGGCTTGTGATAAGGCTGGTGACTGAAAGAGATGGCAAAAAAAAAGAGAAGAGGGTGGTGAGTACTTTCTCATCTAGACAGTTTTACTGTCATAAATGTCTGATAAGTCTTTCTCCTGTAATCCATATTCCACTTACATAGCTACAAAATATTATTAATTCAGATTATTAATATTTAGTACTGGCTTTGAATTTGTCCAAATGATTTGGGTTGGTGGACTGGTTTTAAAGAATCTCTACAGTCTGTTTTACAGGGACTGGTACGAGTTTGCATAAAAAGTGGAAAAGGGTGGAGTAGAATTGAAATAATTTGCTTAAATGGAAAAAGTAGAAATCATAGGTGATAACTGGTAATTATTTTTTGTTACCAGTTAAATTATTTGGAAAATACGTGATAGTTGTCCTAAAGTTAGCATAAATTTGGGTCAAGAGTGACAATCTGGCAGAATAGAGAAACAGCTTTTCCTCAGCACTATAGAGTCATGCAGCATTTGCTCAGTTTCTGGGAGATATAGGACTGAGTACCTGAGCAGTACTTAAACAATTTTAATTTCTCCTTATGCAGCCAGGGAAGGTCCCTCCTGGTAAGCTACTTGGGGCTGGGCTGGGAGTTCTTGTCTTCTGTAGATAATGTGACATTTTTTATATCATCCTCCCAGTATTCAAGTGCTGTAACTGCTAGGACAGAAGATAATTCTTCTTGTGGCTTGGAGGAAAACCTTACAGGAGACTCTGACGCTTGGTGATAAGGGGATGACACAAATGACACACATTGATGACACAGATGGTCCTGGATTGTTTGGCCGTGATAAATCAGTCAGAAGATGGCCTTGATCTTGACTGTCTTGCTGGTTAGATAGCCCTCACCAGCGGTGTTTTGGGGAAGGATGTGCAGTTTAATATCCTTCCTAGAACTGTTCCACTTTATGAAGCAGACATTAAGATGGTGTCCTGCTAACAACACATGGAGCAATGTTGCAATGGAGCTCTAAATCCTAACTTGATCCAGGCTGTGGGTCTAGGAGATGTGGCTTCAACTACTACTAGCAATAGAAGACTTGTATCCAAATCCTGGCTTCAGGCTTTAATCTGAACGTTACAGGCAATAACATGCTAGGGCAAAAGGACTTTATGAATGTCTTAGTGTCAGGGTGCAACCAGAGAGGCTTGGCAGGGAAGAGAAGCCAGGATGAAGGTTGGCTGAGTGTCCTCTTTGACAAAAGCACAGTTCCATGGTGTCCCATGACAGGCCAGCAGAGCAGGGACAGGGATCAAGGGTTGTCTGTGAGCCCAGGGACCACCAGACATACCTGCAGTGATGAGGCAACACCAAGGCCAAGACAGGAAGTCAAGTCAGCAGGTCAGGCTCAGCAAGGTGCAAGGTTTGGCACAGGCATATCTACAGTGTAAAGTTGTACAGGAAAAATACAAATTTTTGAGTACTTCTGTAGATGTTCCCCTCCTCCCACCCAGTACCCTCCAATATCAAGAAGGAAGCTCTGCTAGATGGAAAAAGAAGACATAAGTATAGTTTAGATGTTATAAAAATGAAAGGAAAATAGAGAAGTTCGTAGCCATATATATATATAAATTATCAAAGGAGACAGACTATTGACAAAGTAAGTTAAAGGTGTCTGTGAAATATCTACATGTACATCAGCAAAGGAATAAAAATAGCAACATTACTAATCATGACCCCAAAGGTAGACAGGTATGATTGTAATTCTTTTCCATACTCAGAGAGTCTGGATGATCTGTTAGCATCAGATGGTGAAAGACTACAGCTTAAACAGGAGAAGCCAGACGTTATTAGGTATAAAGTGTTTGTCCCTTATTCTGTCCTTTACAGAACCCAGGTGGATACATAAGCTCCCTTCTCTGTGTGTGAGCGAAGCAAAGTGCCTCGGGCTGGAGTCCAAACCTGTCCATGGACTGAGTCGGGAAACTCTAAGCAAATGAATGAACTTATGCCCTTCCCCATGCTCCCACAGCGGAGCTGCAGATTTCAGGGAATTACCCTGTGCTCACTTTGCCGTGAAGTGAGCTGGAATCCTTATAGCTATAAAAACCTTGTTCTTGTGTTGAGGGAAAAAACAAAAACAAAACCAAAAACAAACAAACAAACAAACAAAACAATCAGAAGATGCACTATCTCTGCCAATTTTCTACATAATAATGTGGCTGTTAGATTACTCACTTGGAGAAAGGGACATTTTCAGGGCTCACCTCTATGTGAAGGAGTCCAGCACACATCTTCCACTGATCTGGAAAGTGTAAACTGAGTTGCCGATTATAATGAATAATGTCTGATGATGTTTGTGAATAAACACCATTTAACCATACTCTGGATGTAAATGAAGAAGAAAATAGTCCTGAGAACAGGCCATAACCCAGAAATGCTTCTGGATGCAGGTGAGCTACCTACCAGCTTGGTTACACAGTTCGTGTCTCATTTTCTTCCCTCTTCCTTTCCTCTACCCTGCATAAAGGTTTAATTTATTTCTGAACTCTGCAGGTTGAAGAAATCCCTCTCTCTGTGACACCTACCCAGCACCCTGACAAGTCTGTATTCCAGAGCTAGGGCATTCTAAGGATGGCAGGAGATGAAGTACTGACATTAATGTCTATGCTGAATTCTTTGCCTTATGATATCCCCTGAAGGGTTGTTTCCACGCTGTATGGAGGCAGTGGCCTCTCACATACTTAGGACTTCACCAGAGCACAAGAGGAGACAACTGGAAAAGGTTCCAGGAGTCAGCCCCATCCTCACCCTGCATCCCAGTGGCTGTGTGAGTCTTGCTAGAGATATGAGGGTGACATGAGCAGGTAACCAGTCTTTGAGAAGATGGAGGGAAGACAAATCATCATTTCCTATTGACTGTTGCTGCTGTCCGTGAAGCTAGTGAAGGGATTCATTTTTTTCCTGTCTCTCTCCACTGGCTTTCTTGTTCGTCACTGCTCATGTGTGCAGACCCAGCTGCCTCATGGTGATGGCAGCAGGGCTGGAGGAGGTGATGAGGACCTCTAGGCAGGGCTGTGCAGAAGATGTCTGTGGCTGCTAGTGATGAAAGGAGGATGTGGAAAGAAGGAGAGGTACCCATCAGCTGGATGTAGCTGTTGTCTAACTCCAGGCACTTTGTAAATGAAAGTATCCATTTTTGTTTATTTTTTTAGTTATTTTTCTGATTGCAGTTTTCATGTAGATACTTCAGATGTCCTTATGCCCATAATAAAATGGTTTCTATTCTTCCAGTAACTAAGAATAAGGCATGGTGACAATAAGCATGACTTAGAACAACCTCATGGTTCTCATTCTCAACACAGCCATGGATGGGGGAAACAAAGGTAAATTAGACTGTTTAGGAGGCTGCTTTCCCTAACATCTGCCTTTTTTTTTTTTTTTTTGGTCTGGCTCCAGCTTGCTCTCCCATGCTTCATATGCTCATATGCTTCAGGCATTCAATTCAGGGACCTCATGACAATGGAGGCTGTTCCGAGTAAATAGTCTTACCCACAGGCCACATTCACCTGTTCCAACCTTGGTATTTTATGCAGTTACCATGAAGACTCTGGTGCAGTTTGACGTAGCACTGGAGAGGTAACACAGGTTCCTTTATTGAGGTCATGGGGCAAGTAGGAAGCACAACACTTTCTACTCTTGGTGGAGCGGCACACGATGGATCCCACAGTATGCATCCAAAAAGTCAGACAAAACTCTGTTTTGTATACAAGTAATTACTTCATTATACATCATGACGTGTATTCCTAATGATCTTTTCCCATGCCTCTATCATGATTTTTGTAATTGGCTCTTTACTTCAGCCCTGTGTTCAGCATGCACTCGGGTGCCAATCATTACCATCACCATGTGTTCAGTTCAAGCTATGTATCTTTGAGTACCATATTTGGTTGTTTTCTGGTCCCTACACACTATTTATACAATACCACATATGTTTTCTGGAGCCCTCTGATGAAATGCAGACATACTGCTTGTTAGGCTATTGTCTAGCTGCTAATCAGTAGCAATTCCCAGATGCCCTTCAGTGACAGAGTTACAATAATTAGGCTTTCTGGTTTTCTGGTCTGTGTAGTCTGTAACTTCATCCTTCACTGATGCTGGCCCTTGGCCTGTTAAAGGAAACAGGACCCACAGATGAAAATTAGGGTGAGGTTGCAAGAAATTATTTAATGATTGTAATCCTCACTAAGGGTTTTATGCATTGACTAGTGCTTCATGAGCACAGAGTAAGTATTCTAATGAATGGAAACCAAATATTTATGTGAGACGAGTAATTAGATGTGAGTGAATAAAAGAGCCTATTAAACCATCTAGATAGTTCAAAGGATTGGTATAAACTTTGAAGGGTTAATGACGTCAGTTAAAATCTGACCTTAGGCAATGGTCATTAGATATTATTGTCACCTGATTGCTACCTGGGAGGCTAAGGTGAAATGAGTCAATGATTGCTTTTGTGTTTATAGCTAATTTTGGAGAAGTTTTTTTTATTTTTTTTATTTTTTTTCCAGATGTTTTTAATCTTTCAAATACATTCCCAGCAGAAAGATGGAATTTTAGATCATTTTCGTCTCCATCAATGTTCATTTAAATTCAAATTGGAGTGTATTGTATGTGAGAAAGCTTGTGTTTCTGTGACAAATTATATGTCTTCCAATGATTAAAAAAGAAGTTGAGATTCTGAAGTAGATGATTTAAAAGGAAAGGGGAAAAATCCTATGAAAATTCCTCTGAAATCCACAAGTAAGTTTTATACAGAGTGCAGACAGATATAGGAGGTTTTTTAAAAAAAGAACAAACAACTAAGAGAAACCTGCTTATGAGAAATCTTTGACAGCAGAAAAAAAATAAATTACCTCTAATATTTGAACCCCCAGCAATTAAGAAACCAAGTCCTCAAACAAGCAAGAAACTTTGAAGAAGGCAGGCATTATATAATCAAGTTTTATTGAGTTAGAAAGAAATTAAATTAAAGTGGGTGGAGGTTGACTCTTGTTTTGCAAAAACTGATGTTTACTGCTGTCATAGCTGAGAATAAATTTCAAAGTCAAAGACAGCTGCATTCAACCACAGATAGTCTAACAAGTTGCGAATACACCTCCCAGCTAAAAAAACCCTGCAGTTTGTGACCCAGTACTAAACTTAGCAGGAAGTTACCCTAGCCAGGAGATTAAGTGCTTTTGAGTGATGTTATTCATTCCTCCTTTCAAAACTCTGCCATTGGTTCAGCAGAGGTGTGATTAAGCAAAGAAGGCAGGTAGCACTGGAATGCTAGAGCCTACTTTGGTTCCTTGCTTTCTGAAGACTGGGCTTCAAACTCCAGCTTCTCTACTTTTAGAAAGAGATGGGTGCAGAGCTGCTTGGAGCAGAGCTTTTCTACCACAGGTACCAGTGGAACACCGTATAAGAAGATATCCTGGTTTCAGTTAGGACAGAGTTAATTTTCCTCCTAGTAGCTGGTAGGGTGCTATGTTTTGGATTAGGATGAGAAGAGCACTGATAATATGCTGATGTTTTAATTGTTGTAGAGCAGTGCTTACATCAAGCCAAGAACTTTTCAGCTTCTCGCTCTGTCCTGCCAGAGGGCAGGCTAGGGATGCAGCAGGAGCTGGGAAGGGACAGACCCAGGACAGCTGACCCAAACTGGCCAAAGGGGTATTCCATACCATCTGACGTCATGCTGAACAATATATAGGGGTGGCTAGCCGGGGGGGGGGGGGGGGCGGCTGCTCGGGGATAGGCTGGGCATCGGTCAACGGGTGGTGAGCAATTGCATTGTGCATCACTTATTTTGTACGCATTATTATTATTAATACTATTATTATTATTATTATTGTTATTCTTTTCCCTGTCTTAATAAACTGTCTTTATCTCAACTCACAGGCTTCACTTTCCCGTTTCTCTCCCCCATCCCAGAGAGGGAGGGGGGAGGGTGAGCGAACGGCTGTGTGGTGTTTAGCTGCCAGCCGGGCTAAACCACAACAGAAGACTACTAGGAAACGTGAGGCAAAAGAAGAATTAGCCTGTTTTAGGTTCCTTGTGGACTAGGATGTGCTTAGATCCTTTGTTGGGCAATGTGGTTTTGACTTACAGCCTTATATTCTGGGCACCAACACAGAGCATGGAAAAAAATGGATACCCAAGAAAGGAATTTGAAGAAGTCAGGAAGTTTAGTGAGAAACTGCCTAAGAGAAGCATTAGGAGGTGTTTCCAAATGGAGGGAAGCCAGTTTTTCTCTCCATCACAGAGTGATAAACCACCTCCTATAGCTAAGTCGCTTATCCCCAGTAGCATTTCATTGGAAAAGAAAGCAGCAGTCTGATACATGATAGTTAATCATCTGGAGGTCAGGGGCCAGATTTTGCCTGATCTATGAAGTCTTCAACCTAAGTTACCCACCTCTCTGATGAATGTTGTAATCAGGAGTCTGTAGGTACTGGCCGGTTAGCGTCTTCTCTCTCAAAGCTGCTCTGTTTGATACAGGCTATTTAAGTATTCATTGGAGCAGAGGCTGCATCAGAGCAAGCCTCCCAGGTGAGTCTTCCAACCACCAAGCTACAACATTTCCCTCTCTCTGGCCTAATGAATATTTAAGATATGATAGTGATGACAGCCATAGAAAAGCCCATGAGAAAATTAATTCTATCTTCATAGCAGGGTTTGAATAGTGTACTGTAAATAAAGCATTGGGGCCACACACTGAATGTGGAGGATAAAAGAAAATGCTGAATAGCTTACTCATTAAGTGAGCACCATCCAGCATGAACACAGAATGAGGCAAGAACTGGGTGGAAAAATAGTATGTCATCAAGTAATTAAAGACTGTGGCACAATGCATATGCATAAGGGACTGAATTAATGTTTTCAGGAGATCTTAATTTTGGCATTTACTAGTACTGGAGTGCTTGACTTTGCAATCTGAGCAATATTCTTTTAGTGTATCTTTTTGTGTGGATAAGTCTAACATAAAAAGGAACTGAGTGAGCCTCACAAAGACCTTAAAAAGCCTATTCCTTTTTCTTCTGCCACAATTGCCTCTGAATAAGAAATTACGGTAGCTGGCTGAGAATCATAATCAAACAGTGAAAACTAAGTGTAGTTGATAATTATTACCACTGCATTTCCTCTGTAGGAATTATTTTCCTCATTTTCATTCCAAGCATTCTTTACTTCATAACTTTGCAGACTAACATGTAATGAATGTTACCAACAGGAGGTTTTTACAAAAACGTCTACTACAACAGCTGAAATTAAAGAAGGAGAGGGTGGGGGCATTTAAAGGGTGAGGTCTGGAGAAACAGCTAGAGTAGATGGCTAAATAATAAAAAGTAATAAAGACAGCAAATTTTGCCTGCTGCTCTGCTGATGAATTTTCCCAGGAGCAGACTGAAATATTTTAAAAACATATTCATTATTCAAAATCATTTGTCAAGGGTCAAGTTCTTTCCTGGTTACTCATAGTGAAGCAAGAAAAACCTGTCCATGGAACAAGCTGCTGCTGTATGTGAATAGACGTGAGGAAATCTGGTGAGGAAATCTGTTCCCAATTAATTTATGGAAATAATTCTCCATTTCATAAGCAAGTCTTTGTGTGTTTGTTATTCATAATATGAATAGTTTTGACTGATCTATGAATATCAGAAAACAATCAGAGAAATCAAATTAGAACAGAATATAGATGAATATTTGTACCAATGTGTCACAACATATTCATCTATATTCTGTTCTAATTTGATTTCTCTGATTGTATTCTGATACTCACAGATACTTCAGATACTCACAGCCTGTCTTAACATTTCTCCCTTCTCTCCCTTCCCTGGAAACATTTTTTTTTATAGTGATCAGAGAAAGTAAACACAACAGGAACTAAAGTGAATTCACTTAGCCATCTACAAGACTCTGGGTGTCTTTTGTTTTTTGTTTTTCTTAAATATTAGCCTAGTACTAGTGATTAATGACTGAGAAAAAAATTACATTTAGGAAAATATGAGACAAGGAATGAGACTAGTCAGACAAGAAAACACACACATGCTATTGCTAAATTCTCTAATGGTTTAGAGTGAAAAGATAAAGGACATAAAAATTGTGTCTTGTAGCTAAAGCAAATATTATGCTTTATAAAAGACTTTTTATATTGATTCATTGGAAGACTTTTATCTTTTGGTAGCTTGCCAAGGAGTTGGTGTGGCACAATATTTCTTGCAGTCTACAATATATGTTTGTTTCCACTTTAGCAAAAGTGCTTTTAAATGTGACATTTGTGTGACTTGAGACACCCGACCCAATATTGTTATGATTTTTTTGCTGTCCTGCAGGTGTTCTGAGAGTCTTTTGAAGTCCTTTTGAAACAGAAGAACAACAGGGACTAAATTTGGATACTTGTTTTTTCACTTGTTTTTCACACTGAAAAGACTAACCCTGGAAGAGTAAAGGCAAGTCCACAATCTGTCCAAAACACAGATTCTACAAGGAATCCATAGACATATTTTGTTTATTAGGTGAGTACAAGGTTTCTCCTCAGTTCTTTCTTGACTGACTTTGTAAAGGGGATTACCACTCAGCCACACCTGGAGGGTAGTTGTGAGATCCAGTTTGTAGTCATGGGTCAGTTTGGGTTTAGCAGTTGCATTGACTACATAATGAAGTTTGTCTTATTGAAGAGTAGAATGGATTTTTGGTAGTTTTGGAATTTCTGGGAAAATTATACTTCATGCTTGGATTTGCCATTATTGAGGAAAAATGCAGCAAAACCTTTTGCTTCCAGACCTGTCAGGAAAAGCTCAGTGGTATGTACTTTGGACCCTTTAGACATGTAAATCAGAATAGCAGCAGCAACAATTCTGCTGACTGTATCTTTATGTGGTTACTGATGGTTATTCAGGCCAGAATGCCCTGCACTGAGGAACTGCTTAGGTCTTTCTAAACCGCAATGTATCCTATGAATTGCCATGTACTAAATATCTTTTGGGGATTTATTGGCGATAATTGTGTCTTTGGAATGGAAAGCTATTGCTATACTTATTAGCTGGTGTGATAAGCTTGGAACAGCTGAAGTGGAAGACTGGGCCTCTGAAAGTGTCTTTTTGTTTAGTTTTGGGTCCAGCATGTTTAATTTAGAGTATCATCTGAGTGTATGTCTGTTGTGATTTAACTGAGATTAAAGATACCTTTTTTTTTTTTTTTATTTTATTCAAGAGAACCATTTATTACTATGTCTACTTTGCTGTCTTTTGAAAGACAACTAGAGATCTATCTATGGCCTGTAGTTTATGTGGCACCAAGTGGCTCGTGGGAGGAGCCCATCTCTAACAGATTTGCTTTTGGAACAACCCAGACCTGAGCAATGCTCTATCAAAAAGACAGGGTTCTCCACTCACACTTGCTTCCTGATCCTCTAGTGCTAGCAGTATGGATACGTTTATTTGGGATCTAAAATATAAAAAACATAGACATTGTATATTAACACCCATAGACTGTGCTTGCAAAGGCTGAGTCAGGCACTGGGTTGTGTTGCCTCTTGTCTCTTTTGCATCCCTAGTTTGCATAAACAGGGTTCAAGGACTGAGCTCATTGGTTCTGTTTTCATGAGAAGTACAGATTAACATTTAAGTACCCAATCACAAATATGATGAACCAACTAATGAACCGAAATGTGAAGAATATTATTCTATTGTAATAACAGGTTCCAGTGGAAACTGACACTTTATCTTCAGAGGGTAGGTGGAGTAAAAACAACAGAAATTCAATTTTCTCCTAGAGTAATGGTGGCCCTAACAAAGGGAAAATACTTTGTATGTGAAAAGATGTAAGAGAACGGTTGAGGTTGTCAGGAACCTCTGGAAGTTATCTAGCTGAAGCCCGCTGCTCAAGTAGGGCCATCTAGACACAGTTGCCCAGTACCATGTCCAGGCACCTTTTGAAGATCTCCAAGGAGGGAGAATCCATAACCTCTCTGAGCAACCTGTTCCAGTGCTCTGTCACCTGCACAGTAAAAAAAGTGTTCCCTGGTGTTTAGATGGAGCCTCTTGTGTTTCAGTTTGTGCCCATTGCCTCTTGTCCTGTCTCTGAGCAACACTGAAAAGAGCCCGGCTTTGTCATCTTTGCATCCTTCCTTCAGAACTTTATGTACAATGATGAGCTTTCCCCTGGGGCTTCTCTTCTCCAGGCTGAACTGTCCCAGCTCTCTCAGCCTTTCCTCATAGGAAAGACGCTTCGGTATCTTACTCATCTTTGTGGACCTCTGCTGGACCCTCTCCAGTGGTTCAATGTCTCTGTTTGTACTGGGGAGCCCAGAACTGGACACAGTACTTTCAGGTGTGGCCTCACCAGAGCTAAGCAGAGGGGAAGGATCACCTCCCTTGACCTACTGGCAATGCTTTCCCTAATGCATCCCAGGATACCATTAGCCTTCACTGTGGCAAGGGCACATTGCTGGCTCATGTTCAATTTGGTTGAAACAGGACCTTGTGCTTTCCAGCTGAGTGGCCCCCAGCATGTACTGGTGTCGGGGGTTGTTCCTCTCCAGGTGTGGGACTTTCCCTTTGATGAACATCATGACCTTCCTGTCAGACAATTTCTCTGGCCTGTCCAGGTCCACAACCCTCGGATATAACAGCCAGCTTCATGTCATCTGTAAACTGGCTGAGGGTACACTCTGCCCCAACATGCACAGATCGTTAATGAGTATATTGAACAGGACTGGATCCAGTACTGACTCTGAGGCACACCACTAATTACTGACTAGATTTTGTGCCACTGATCACCACCTTCAGGGCCTGGCCATTTAGCCAGTTTCCAATCCACCTCACTGTATGCTCATCCACCCCATACATCCTCAGCTTCTCTGTGAGGATCTTATGACACACATTGTCAAAAACCTTACTGAAGTCTAGGTAGACAATATCCTTTGCTCTTCACCTGTCTAACCAGGCCAGTCACTTCATCATATAAGATTATCAGGTTGGTCAAACATGACTTCCCTTTGGTGTACCCATGATGGCTACTCCTGATCCCCTTCCTCTCATTTATGTGCCTGGAAATGGTTTCCAGGATTAGTTGCTTCATCACCTTCCCAGGGATTGAGGTGAAGCTGACTGCTTGCAGTTCACTGGACCATCTTTCTTATTCTTTTTGAAGATAGAAGTGACATATGCTTTCCTTTAGTCGTCAGGCACCTCTCCCAGTTGCCATAATCATTCAAAGATAATTGAGTGTGGCCTCACAATAACATCAGCCAGCTCCTCCAGTACTCATGGGTGAATCCCATTAAGGCCCATGGATTGTATGTCAAGTTTGCTTTAATGCTCTCTGTCCTGATGCTCTTCCATGAAGGGTATCTCTTCCTTGCTCTAGCCTTTCCCCCTCATCTCTGGGACCTGTCATTCTTTAAGGCCAGTCTTGCTAGTAAAGACAGAGTAAAATAAAGCATTCAGTACCTCATCCTTTTCCATGTCCTTTGTCACCAAGGTCCCTGCCTCATTCAGCAGCCCACATTTTCCCTACTCTCCCTTTTGTCACTTATGTTCTTCTTGTAGTCTCTGGCATACCTCACCAGATTTAATTCCATTTGGGCTTTGGCTTTCCTAACTGCAGGCTTGGACAGTGTCTCTGTATTTCTCCCATCCCTGCTTCTACTTTCTGTATACTTGCTTTTTTACGTTTGAATTTTGCTAGGAACTCCCTTTTCATCCTTGCTAGACTTCTTGGGATAGACTGCTCTTGAGATTGGAGGATGTGATTCTTGAATAGCAATCAGCTTTCTTGGATTCCTCTTCCCTTTAACGCCTTATCCCATGGGACATTTTCAAACAGATTCCTGAATATTCTTTATAGTATCCATGCAAGGACTAGCTTTTCTTCTAAATCATTTCTACTATGCCAGAATTTTCAAATATGCAAACCTGTCTTTGGTAGGATAAAAGTGCAATGCTTTGTGCCGTTTGCCAAAAAGCCATTCACTACAATGTTTCCCAGCTTCCCTTACTCAAAACTCTGATGTCCCAGGAAATAAATATTTCTCTAACACAGGCTGATTGGCTACGTCAGCACCTGTAAGCGGAACAGAACGGTGACCATTCTTTGGCCCTGTGAATATCACAGTTTGCACCCATACATCTACAACTACCCTTGAAGCCAGGCTGGCTGTGCCAGATATCTGTTGGGAATGGCCTCAGAGCACTGTTAATCTCTTCACAGCACTGTGAAACAAAAGCTGCTCTGAGCCAAAAGTGTGCCAGAGAAAATGCTTATACAGTTTAATATGCTTGAGCTCATTTCCCTAGTCCACTTTCTTTTACTGATGTTGATGTATCTGTGTTGTCTGAACAGTTGCTTTCCCCACAGAAGAGTTTCATACAAGTTACTGCTACACAGTTTTGACTTTTTGTATCTGGCTTTATAAAAGAACCCAGAACTTGTAACATGGCGTAGAAGTTAGCCAGCACAGACAGACATAGTTTAAAACCTTGGTCTCCCACTGTCCCCAAGTCTGTTAAAGTTGGAAGCTGGTCTGGGAATGGGGACTGACGATATTTTCTCATAGAACAAGAACAACAGTACTTAATTTTTAATTTATAAAAGAATCAACTGTTTACTCAGGAAGGGATGTGAAGCCTTTTGTATGTTTTTCTTTTTTTCTTTTTTTCTTTTCTTTCCATTTCATTTTAGATAAAGGCAAACCAAGCTGTTGTTCTTAAGCAAAGCAGTTTTACAAGCAAGCTCTCACAGGAATGAAGAGTTACTCCCGAATGTTTAGGCACTATTCTGTATAATTATGGATATTTTTTCCTTCCAAAAATATTTTTTTTGAGATGCTGACATTTCAAAGGCTTTCAATTCTGTGTGTCACTATCAAATAATCTTTTTTGTACTTGGCTGTTTGTTATTGGATTGCAACAACGATAAAGCTCTAGGGGTTTTGTCTCCTTTGGTATGTTAATTAGCTATTTTGCCTTTGATCTTTTTCTTACTGAAAAGAGTGAAAAGCTATCTCGGTAGGGAATCTTACTGATGTACATTCATCCCCTCATTTCCATAATCTGAGGATCAGAGGGAGACAACAAATTTCACTGCTGAGTGAGGTTGCTATAGGCCTTAGTTATAATGTACTCCACTTCTAAATAATCCCACCACCATTTATATTTGGAATATTGAAGAGGAACCTCTGAGAAAAAGAAATGCAAAAATAATTAATTTTAAACTGCAAACTACCTTCATTAATTTAACTTTTTTTTTTTTCTTGAAGTTTTAAGCTCGTGCATATGCCATAAGCTCTTTTTCTTGTATGCCTCTACACCTTTTTGCCTTTTTTTTTTCTTCCCCCCCCCTTTTTTTTTTCTTTCCTCTCTTTTTACTGTTGGCTTCTTGTACATCTTCATTTCTCATGGAAATAAAATATAGGCTAGGTACAGAATAACTATTGATTGAACTTTTTAAGTAATAAATGTTAGGATAGTTTTCCTATGGAAATGATAAAAGTCCTGTAACTTGGGACCATTGCAGAATGATAGGGTGGGACTGTGGCGTCATGGGGAAGACACATGCACAGGTTCACACATATACATATTACACATCTTTCTGTCTCTCAAATTACTTCATCAAAAGCTGTCATCCTCATCAGTGTTACTTGAAAAACCTGAGTAAAAACATTTCAGTGAGAGACAGAAGCAGATAGACCTGCTTTGTAGGACAATCCAGCAGTGGCAGAAGTATGGGCAAGACTATCAGCTAAAGACTTTCCAAACTGAGTTTCTCTGAGCAACTTTGTCAATTTCCACAAGAGATGGACAATGTACTTGGCAGTCTTCCTGCTGAGATTCTTACCACCTGGTGTTCTGTAATGGTGGGACCGGATCTTGATTGATGTTCGCATGATGTCATTTTAAAGAATATATTTAAAATGTGTCAGCTAAACTGTGCCCAGATAATATCCATTTCTCTCCACTGAACAATTCATATTTGTATCAGATTGGTACTGGTGTTTTCTGAAATGAGATGGGACAAATGCTTCCCTCTCCCATGTGATACTGCATATGGAAGTGCGAAGAGCACCTAGTGCAGAGTACATAAAGTAATCTTGTCAGAGTACAACCATTGCAGCTGTTGCAGCTCACTGTAAAAATGGTTCACCTTTGTGCACATGCAAGAAGAGGTGCCAGGCTGTTCACATAGCATGTTTCACTTGCTGAGCGATGCACACCAGAACTGGCACTTTGCTTCTGTGTAATCTGGGGCTGCAAGTTATTGTGTTGGCCTGCAACAAACAACCCAATTTACAAAACAGAGGTGTCTAATGCCATCTCAGGTGCCCATATGGGGCTGGAGTGATGCATAGCTTATGAAAGGCACATGTTCTTCTGGAGCAGCTGGAGGTGCTGTGGCATCTTTTATGGCATTTAGGCACTTCTGTTTAGGTGGCCAAACCTTGCTCTAAGACTGGGATTTAATGCCACATTTGGATCACTCTTGATCTCCTGGGCACACGCCTCTCACAGACCCCTGGGAATCATATTGTTCCCAAGGAGGCAGTGCATTGTTTCCTTACAGCTCCTCCATGTTATGGTCTGTGCTCTGGTGTTTCGAAAACGGAATCAAAACCAAGTGAAAACCATGTTGGAGCAGCTCTAAAGTCATTTCAGTGTTTATGCCTTCCTGCGTGCTCCACAGCCACAGGATGCAACTTGTGACTGAAGCAGGTTAGTGCAATGGTATGAAGAAACAGATACATTTTTTTTTCTTCGCCTTAGTGAGATCTGTGTTGCTAATTTTCTAAATTCACTGCTTGCACAGCAACATCTCCCCTCAAGCTCTTTTCCACTGTCTCTAAGGCTTAATCTTTTACAACAGTGTCTGTCAACCAAAGGCAATGAGAAAAAGCAGGCAGGAAGATTTAGATCCTATTACAGTCTTATGCAATAAAATTCTTGTTCCCACAAGGATCAACAGTTCTGAGCAAGATTCAGGTGGTGTCCCCAGTGGTCTGTGTAATTACAGGAGGAAGGATTACTGCATTCTGCCATGAGTTAGGCATCTAAGTCTAAGCTAGACACATGACCTTCCCTTTATAGTCAATGAAGAGAAATTGAAGTCTCCAAGGAGATTCATCATTTAAGACTGCTCTAATAAATCACTCTCTGGATGTACTGATTCCTGTCTATTGACTGTAAAAGGAGTCGCAAATGATGAGCTTACCCCAACTTAGACTTTTACAAAGTCAATGAAATAAAGGCTCATATGGACCTGGGACCAGCGGAGACTTTTCTCCTACTGTCAGCCTCTACGTGCATACATGCAGTGGTGTATATACAAAATAATTATTTTTATTTTTAGAAATCTTTTACTGTTACACTACTTTGTCTATATTCAGATGGTGACCTTCAAATGAAAATCAACAGTTTTCAGGAATATTTAAGAAATTCTGCTTTGCAATTGTATCTACCTTTAAGCCATGGTGATGGACAAATATGAACTCAGTTAAAGCAAACTGAATCAGGTGCAGTGCAAAAAGCCCTGGGCAAGCTGAGTGGTTTTCTTTGTCCTGGCTGACTATCTCTTCAAGTACTCTGCTGCTTTATTTATGACCTCTTATCAGTTTTAAGTTTAAACTCTTCACTCTTGACTGCGGTTCCTTCTTTGTGTTTTCTTTTCCTTTTTTTTTTCTTTCTTTTCCTTTTTTTTTTTTCTTTTTCTTTTTCCCTGTTTTAATTCCTTTCCTGTCATTTGGTTGTCAGTCAGTTCCTGAACTCTCCAGGCTGGGGATCATCTAAAACAGATGCTCAGATTTCCTTGACCTGAGTGATTCTTCTCTGCACCACCAGATCTGCAGTGAGATCAATCCTCTTCCTGAGACCTGACCTCTGTAACATCTTTATCAGTGACCTAGAGGAGGTGATGAACTCATCAAATCTGCAGATGACACCAGACTGGGGGGCACCAGTAGATACAGTCATGGGCAGAGCTGCCAACCAGATAGACCCAGACAGTCTGGAGGAATTGGCTGACAAAAATTCATGAAATTTGATTGGGACAAATACAAAGCCCTGCGCTTGGAAAAAACAAACAAACAAACAACAGCAATGACAAAAAACAGTCAACAAACAAACAAAATCCTTGCAGGGATGCAAGCTGGGTACTATCAGGTTTGGGGAAGCTCTGTGGAGAGGACCAGGAAGACTTGGTAGACAGCAAGCTGCACAAGAGCCCTGCAGCAAAATATTGAAAAAGCCACCAAGGCTATAAGACCAAGAACACAGCCAGTAAACGGAGGGAAGTTGTCATCCCCACCTACTCAGCATTCATCAGACCCCATTTAGATACAGCTACCAGTTTGGGGTCCCTGGTACAAGAAGACTATTGACAAGCTGGAGCAAGTTCAGCAGGGCCACCACAATGGTTGTTGGTGAAGCACTTACCTTTGGGGAGAGGCTGAGGAAGAGGGGCTTGTTCAGTCTGGAGAAGAGGTGGCTGAGGGAGAATGTCACAGTAGGGCCTATGGGGAGGTCATTGTGAAGACAGACCAGGCTCTTCACAGTGGTGTGTGGTAACATGGTCAAATACAAGAGATGGTGAAACAAGGTAGGTTCAGACTGGATATAAATAGAAATTCTTTTCTGCCTGACAGCCCAGCAGTGGCAGAGGCTGGATGAGAGACTAAAATTTCCATCCCTAGAAGCTTTCAAGATATGACTGGATACAGTTTTGAGCAACCTGCTCTGACCCCACAGCTGACACTGCTTGGAGCAATAAGTTGTACTAACAACCTCCTGAAGTCTCTCCTAAACTGAATTATCTTGTGACCCTATGATTTAACCTCAGTCCTTGCTTTGTATTTTTGCCTGAGCTAAATGGTAGTCCTTATATTTTGTTGATTTCTGATCTTGCAGCTTCTGGCCTCATGTTGCTGATTGACTTCCCGTCTTGACCTTGGACTCAACTTTATAGGCTTGATGTGCAATCACTAAACGCAGAACAGGCTACTGTCACCAGTTCAACTTTTTTCTTCTTCCTTGGGTACCATGGGACTCTGCTGCTGGATGGTGAATCACAGACTGATTGAATCACAGAGTGATAGAATAGAGTCAGAAGTTGGAGGGCGTGTAAGATTAACAAGTTCGTAGAATCATGGAATGGCTTGTGTTGGAAGGGACCTTAAAGATCACCTAGTTCCAACCCCCTTCCATAGGCAGGGATGTCACCCACTAGATCAGGTTGCCCAGGGCCTTGTACACTTCCAGGGATGGGGCATCCACAGTTTCTCTGGGCAACCTGTTCCAGTGCCTCACCTCCCTCTGAGTGAAGAATTTCCTCCTAACATCTAATCTAAATGTACCCTCTTTTAGTTTAAAACCATTTCCCCTTGTCCTATCATTATCTGCCCAAGTAAAAAGTTGCTCTCCATCTTTTTATTACCCCTCTTTAAGTACTGCAAGGCCACCATGAGGTCTCCTCAGAGCCTTCTCTCTCCAGGCTGAGCATCCCCAGCTCTCTCAGCCTGTCTTCATAGGAGAGGTGCTCCAACCCTCTGACCATCTTGGTGGCCCTTCTCTGGACCTGCCCTAACATGTCCACATCCTTCTTGCACTGGGGCCCCAGCCCTGGATGCAACACTCCAGGTGGGGCCTCACGAGGGCAGAGCAGAAGGGGACAATCCCCTCCCTTCCCTGCTGCCCACCCCTCTGGTGGTGTAGCCCAGGACGCAGTTGGCCTTCTGGGCTGCAAGCACACACTGCTGGCTCCTGTCGAGCTTTCTGTCCACCAGAACCCCCAAGTCCTTCTCTGCAGAGCTGCTTTCAGTAAGTTCTTCTCCCGGTCTGTTCTCATGTCTGGGATTGCCCCAACCCAGGTGCAGCACCTTGCACTTGACCTTGTTGAACCTTATGAGGTTCATGTGGGCCAACTTGTCTAGCTTGTCCAGGTCCCTCTGGATAGCATCCCTTCCTTCTGTTGTATCAACTGCACCACTCAGCTTGGTGTAATTTGCAAACTTGCTAAGGGTGCACTTGTTCTCACTGTCTATGCCACTGATAAAGATATTAAACACCTCCGGTCCCAAGACAGATCTCTGAGAGACACCATTTTTCACTGGACTTCACCTGGACATGGAGCCATTTACCACCACTCTCGGTGCAGCCTTCAAGCCAATTCCTTATCCACTGTATAGTCCACCCTTCAAATACTTATCTCTCTCCAATTTGGAGATCAGGATGTCATGTGGGGCCGTATCAAAGGCCTTACAGAAATCCCAGTAGATGACATCAGTCAGTCTTCCTTTGTCAACTCATGCAGTCACTCCATCATGAAAGGCCACCGGGTGGGTCAGGCATAACTTGCCCTTAGTGAAGCCATGCTGGTTGTCATGGAGACCCTCCTTGTCCTGCATGTGCCTCGACACTGCTTCCAGGACTGTCTTTTCCATGATCTTCCCAGGCACAGAGGTGAGGCTCACTGGTCTGTATTTCCCCAAGATCCCTTTCTTCCCTTTTTAAAAATGGGAGTGATGTTTCCCTTTTTCCAGTCACTAGGGACTTCACCTGACTGCCAGGACTTTTCAAATAGGATGGAGAGAGGCCAACTTCATCAGCCCATTCCCTCAGGACCCTGGGATGCACAGCATTGCTTGCAGTGGCAGGGACTTTGCTCCCCCAGCCAAAACTCGCCCAGAGGTTCAGGGATTCTAGAGATGTGGGAAACCTGACTGGCAGCAAAGACTGAGGCCAAGAAGTTGCTGAGTACCTCAGCTTTCTCCTTGTCTGTCGTTACCAGTTCTCATTTATCGGATGGGACACACTTTCCTTGGCCTTTCTTTTCTGGTTAATGTACCTAGAGAATCCCTCCTCATTATTTTTTTGCATCCCTCGCCAAGCTCAGTTCCATCTGTGCCTTGGCTTTCTTGCCCCCATCCCTGCACACCCAGACAACATCCCTGCTCTTCCCAGGCCACGTGTCCCTGCTTCCCCTGCCTGTGCATTTCCTTCTTGCACCTCAGTCTGACCAGCAGGTCCTGGCTCAGCCATCCCGGTTGTCTGCCCACCCTGCCCACTTTCTTACGCAGGGGGATGGAGAGTTCTTGTGCTCTAAGGAAAACATCCTTAAAGAGCTGCCAGCTCTGGTCAGTTCCTCTGTCCCTAAGGACAGCGTTGCAGGGGATCTCATCTACTAGGTCTTTAAATAGCTAGAAGTTTGCTCTTTGGAAGTTCAGGGTCCTGACTTTGCTCTTTGCAAGGCCCATATTCCTCGAGATCACATACTCAAGCAGGGTGTGGTCACTGCAGCCCAGACTGCCTCCAGTCTTAACTTCTTTAATGAGTTCTTCTGCATCAGGTATAGGGATAAGTGATAGGATAGTTGTTGGCAAATAGTTTGGCTTTTGAGATAAGAAGGGAAAGTGGTCTGTTTTATTTACTCCTGTGGTTTATATAAGCAATAATACACAACTGTTACATTTAAAATCTTTTGTTCACCTTGAAGATATGTTGCAGGATTATCCAGCTTCTCCTGTTACTGCTGATGACAGAAGGCATATAGTCTGAATGTTATTCTCATCTTAGCCAGTAATTTTCTATGTAAATAGTAAAATATTCCAACATGACACTTTCTTTGATGTTCAAGGTCAAGGTCCTAGCAAAGGTGTTCATCCTTGAGTATGTTGTGCTAAACAAGGTAAAACATATCTGCAGATTGTTGACTGCAGTTGCTTCTGCATCCAGGAGTTGCAGGTTGTGGCAGGAAAAAAAATGAGATGGAGGCTTTCTATGTGACAAAATATTTTGGTATGGTTGTACTGGATTTGTTCCATATGGTATTTGGGAAGCTACTGTAAAATTATCTGCTGAAAATTAACAGTGGCTTTTGTAATCAGAAAAGCTGTCCTAAACTCCCATGCATGCAATACTCAGTGATTAGCTGACCAGCTGCATTGAATCTTCTGATTAACCCTCCAGTTCTCAGAGCATCATGGAGAAGCTGTCCCCATATGTTGTTCTTCAAGCTCTTGACAGCACAGACTTCTCACAAATTGCATTGCTGCTAGCATATCTTGTTCCTTACTTCTACCTTCTACTGTCTGCCTGTCCTTGTTAGACAGATCTATCCATTCTACTTCCCTGCAGAGCCATAGCCTCTATGTTTTATGTGGGCTTGCAAGAAAAGTGGGCTAATGTTGTTGCTTCTTACATCCCTGGAGGGTTTGGAGGCATTCATTAGGAATTTCTTCTCCTCACATTGACGTTGTGTAGGAGATAGTTGCTTTATTTTAGTGGTGACTTTGAACTGTGTTGGGTCCTGTTCTAAAATGTATTATGGAACAAGGGGTGGGTGGTGTCAGAGTAGAAATTTCATGACAAATTCACTAGGATCAGCTAAACAGACAAAGCTCACAGATAGGAAAATGATAGATATATTTGGCTGGAAAGGTTCTCAAGAGATTGCTAATTACCACTCACTGCAGTAAGGCAGAATGAGGTGTACCTAAACCTTTGGTGAAGGGGTAATGTCTACTCAGCTGTTATAAACCCTTAATTGCTCAGCTGTTTTAAACCCTAGATTTAGGTTTAAAACCCTAGATTTTACAACCACCTCATGCAGCAAACTCTGATGTGGAACTAGTCTTTCAGTTTCAATGCATTATTAAACAGCTAAATTAAACGAACTTTGCTGCAAATGAAAATTCTTTCTTTTTATTCTTTCTTTGGTGGACAAAGAGAACAGTTGTTTGCTATGAGAAACAGCAAAGACTAGCCCATTGAAACAGGAAAGTCTGTCTCAAGAGGCTTTGTTTATATGGGGTTTATTGGTACCTTTCTCATTTTCCTTGTCTGGAGGACAACACTAAGATGCCAGATCTCAGCTACTCATCTAAGTAGGCTAATGAAAAACATCAGCAGAAGGGAGGGAATTTCCCCAGTATTACAAGGATTTCTAACCAATCTTTTTTGAAGATAAAAATAAAAAATAAAAAAATAGCAAACTTATAAATGCAAATGTCTGATGTTGCAGATAATGTGCAGAGCATGGTAGTGCATGAGACCTGATACTGCAGAGAGGAGAGGAGGTGGTTAAGGCTGTAGTATTCACACAAACATCCTATATCTGGTCCAGTGTCATCACATAAACTGAGCTGGTGGGATGGAGAAAGGCAGCTTTGAGCTTATGTGTTAAGGCGTTAATGCAGCCACCTCTCCCAGCTGCTTCCTGTCTGCTTCGGTCACACCAAATGCCCTTCCATTTGCTCAGAGGCATACAGGCAGGAGGAAGCCAAATGCTGTGCGAACTTCATGAGGATGCTAATTATGATGGCTGCCTGGCTTCAATGTGGTAAATAGAAATACCACAGCTGAGTCCAAATAGACATGCTGGTGTTTGTTTTTACCTTGCAGAAGCAAACTGAACATGAGGGCTTGATAACATCTGATCCAAGTGCTCTAAGCATGTCCTGGCATATGGTATCCTGAGTGATGAGAGCATGTCAGATGGACCATTTGGATAATGAAAGTGACCCAAACTCTCCCACAGACCACATTTAGGTGATTTTGGATCTATACTTGGATAAATAACACAGCTGAATGATTTTCTTTGTATCACATAGCTGCTAGTGACCTTGTATTTCCAATCTATCCCAAAAAATACTAATCTTAGAAGAGTGTCAAGTACGTCTGTGTAATACAGGAAGTGGTCCTGTTTATATTTAACACACACATTTAAAGAACAAAAAGACTGAAAGGTCAGTATTTAGAAATAGCCAGCATTATTATTAAGCTTATTCTTGTAATATCATTTCTGTCCCATTGCATGTATCTGGTATTTATATCTCTATTTACCCCTAGTTGTAATCTTTATTCACATCTGAGAAAAATCCAGCATTTTCTGTTGCAATGGAAGACTGTATCCTAAGAGTGCTAGAAGGTCACAGGAGGAATTTTAGACCTGACATTTTCTAAATTTACACAGTCATTTCTTTTATACAAGCTTATTTTCAACCCATTTGTTTGTGTGTGCCTGTAAGATAAATATGCAGTTTATTCTCTATATATTCATGTCCACATCCTTTTTTTTTTTTTTCATTATAAAAACATAATAAGAACTATATTTCATTTTTGGTATATCCATGCTACAGTGCAGGAAAATCAATTAACTTTAGCCCTCTCAGTTCCTTTTCTGTAAAACTGGGATTTACGATTCAGGTCTTCGCAGTCCTCCTATGGAAAAAATGTGTTTAGCAGTATCTGGAGGTTGTTGTTACTGCTATGTACTCTCTGCTATCATTTGAAGGGTTTACTAGTTTGTTTGCCCAGAGATTTCTGAGCTGGGTCCATGAAAGCCAACTCAGGTACAGAGGTTTATTGCCTCCTGAGCAGCGCTTTGTATGTGTGACTATATTACATGTAGGACCATATAGGCTCAGGTATGCTGGAGAAAGGGTGCTGAGACACTTAAGCAGGGCACTGGCATCTGATATGCTACATGGCATTATGAGGCACCATATCATTTTTGGGATGGCAGTTAGCTGAGACTGGGACTTTAGCAATGAGCACAGAGCTCCAACCCCTTCATGGTGCTGCAGCCTACAGCTAATAACGTCCAAAAGTGTCTGTACAATGGCAGGTGTATACCGCTGCTCTAAAATGGCAAATAGCAAAG
Source organism: Cygnus atratus (assembly GCF_013377495.2). Classification (NCBI taxonomy): domain Eukaryota; kingdom Metazoa; phylum Chordata; class Aves; order Anseriformes; family Anatidae; genus Cygnus; species Cygnus atratus. The sequence continues at coordinate 176,201,909 of NC_066362.1, read as the reverse complement.
CTGTAGCATGATTTTGCCCTACACTTGCAACAAAACTGAGCTGTCTGCATGCTGGGCTGTGTCATTTGAGCCTGTTTGTTTTGTGGTCAGTGCACAGAAAACATTTAATATAGGTCACAATATGCTACAATGCAAATAAAGCAAAATCTGGAGTGACTGCACTCTAACATATGCGTTCTTACATGCTGTCTTAAATCATGGCTCAGAGACTGTTTATTTTCAAGAATAATTTCCTCTCTGAGTGCTTGCAAGGGAGACGGCTTCTGTGTCAGTTCAGTGCAGTAGGATGCACCAACATGACAGCCTCCTCTTCCCTTTCTGACTGTGCTGCCTCCATTTTTATCATGAGCCCTACTGTGAAGTACATCCTATCTTTTCAAAAAATACTCCCCTCCAGCATCCCCTCTCTGTATATCAAAGAAAACCCTTTTGTGAGTGCAAATCTAGGTGCAGTTTCTCTCCTTCCTCTTTCTCTTCTTCTCTCCCTCTCCTTCTCCCCCCCCCCCCCCTTGTGTGTGTGTGTGTGAGTGTGTGCCAGATGATGGAGCATTTTGAAAAGAAATGTGGAATCTGAATGCATGAGCAAATCTATTTGGGCACTTGCCTCTTGAAAGAGAGGAAGACAGAGAAGAGTATAAATGGCAGAGGCACTATGCAATTGCTGGAAACAGCTCTTCTCACATCCATCTTTCCTCAGTGCAATCTTTTCTAATGGTAACAGTATGTTTTTTTTCACCAGTGTTTCTTTTCCCAAATTTGCTTTTACAAATGGAAAAAAATGGAAATTTGTTGAATCTTTTTGCACTCTTGTGAGATAAGTAATATGGTATGTTCCAGTTTGGTCCTGTAGGTCAGTTTGTGTATAGAGGTATAAAGATGCCCACTAGTAAAACCGTTGGGATTAGGTTCTGTATCAGAAAAGGGGATGTATAGAAGTGCGTGGAGACTGGTGGTATAAGTTGCCTCAGCTTATACCAGTGTCTGAGCAGAAAGCCTTTCCATCCTGTGGAACTTGTGCCTGATTAGGTATTTTATGGCATTTCTATCTTTTTTGGTTTCTATGCTTTTTTTTTTTTTTCCTTATTCCCTCTCCATCTGTGTTTGAGTAGCAATGACCTGGAGAAAGACGAGGGAGCTCAGGAAGCTGCAGAGGACCCTAAACCCACAGGTCAGATGGCTCCAGCCTCTGGCAGATCTCCTGGGAGGCAGCTGGCTGTTGGGTCTGTGTTTCCCTGAGAGAAGTATTTAAAGGAAACATATCTCCCACTTGTTCCATGTTACTAGTATTCCTGTGTGGATGGTTTAGCTTATTCATGACTATATGCTATCATGGCTGCTGCTTCATAATGTCCATCACAAATGGTCTAGGCTGAGTCTTGGAGTCCAGGTATAACATACTCAATCCTAACTGTACTGCTGCGTTGATATTAATTTCTCATTCAGTGCTGTCATGGCAGCAGTGCTCCGTTCAACAAAGGAGAGATGCTACTTACTTTCCTATGCAAAATATTTAGATTTCTGTGACAAACAGCAGAACCTAAATTCCAAGTGTTATTATAAAATGTTAGCACCAGTAATAAAGAAAGCACTGCACCCGGATGAAACTGTAAAGATGATTTAGATAGTGTTGCAATTATCTCATTTATAAATTGAACAGGACACTGCTGGTAGCAATTTTTATGTACAGTGTTGTAGGGTTTTTAAATGACCCTAAGTAGTAAGGGCATTTGCTCTGAGTGTATGGTGCAAGATGGAATAAATGGCGAAATGATTTGGGCTTTTAAAACTAGGCTGAATAAAAATGCTACAATATATCCTGCATGGGTGGGCTCACTCTGACAGGCAGATGCATTCAGGAACATAATGCATCTTATATGCCTCTGATTTAAACGACTCTGTGAAGGTGCCTAAGGGCTGGTTTACACACAAGCTTGCACTGTTTTAATTAAACCTGTTTTCAGTCTAGGATTTTCAGTTCAGAATAAAAATTACTGTCATCAAGACAGCTAAAAAATGTCAGTCTAGGGGGTTCAGACTCTGCTTTAGGCATCTCACCATAGGTGTCTAAGGGCTCTGTTGTTGGCTCTGATAGTCAGGTACATATGCATGGAAAATAGGTAGGCTTTTTGAGAGCAAATGTCCTGAATTCCCTCAGGCAGGGATTTACTGCTCTCCACTGACTCCAGGGCTTGAGGAGATGAAGTCCATAACTTAGACAACTGGAGTGAGATCCCCAGTGCAGACGATGTAAATGATATCTCCTCTCATTTGTGCCATCTTTTTTCTCTCTCTGATTGTTCTTTCAATGTTTACACCCAAACTGCCACTGCTGTGTGGAAATCAGCACCACAAACGCAAGTGTTCTGGGGAAGACATGAAGAATAATCTGGATAAGAAATGAGAAGTAATAATAGCTTGCTAAAATATCTGTAGGAAAATTCAAGAAACAATGAGCAAATAAAAGAGAAAATGAAAGAACAAAAAGTTAAAGGGTGACAGTAATAACTTGAGGAAGATGTGACTGGAGGTGCTGGAAATGTAATATAGAGGGATTTTTGAACACATTTGTTGGCCGAGCCTTGAGTTTTCAAAGTCAAAAGAAGGGATACAGGCAACTTAGTGGGATTCTGCACTTAATTTTCTTTCACGAAATCCTGCCTTAGATACCCAAGTGAGAACAAGCAAATATATTCTATTCATGTACACGTATGTTCACATATGTATGCACATATACCACATAAATATATATATATATGCATACACATATATTTATGTATGTATATGCATCACATGCACACAAATACAGAATATTTATTCAATATTTCAATGTTCAACATGCATAGTAACTTAGTATACACATACATGCTTCCCTCCCCTTTATGTAAGTACAACCCATAAGTTAAAAATGACTTCTAGGGTTTCTGAGACATAAATAGCAGTAAGACACCTAAAAGTCCACTTAGATTATTAACACTGAACTCTTGATAGAGATCTTCAACCACCCCTCAATCTCCTTCTTGGTTTGTTTAGCTCTCTAAGGAGCTGCAAGCTTTCCTGTGTTCCTCGGTGCTTTAAATTCTGCTAACATAGATGCCAAAAGGCTCCACATGCCCATCTCCTTCCTCAGTCTATCTAGGATTTTTAAATGAAGTTGCATCCTGTGTCTGATCTGGCAGACATGATCTAAGCCAGCTGTCCAACAGGATGGGTTTCAGACAAAATATAGCCCTCAAAGTGGTAGAAATAACCTTGACATTGGAGGACTAATTTCAGAATTGTTAGGCTTGGATTCAGTTTTTTATTTCAGGAGATTAACATCTATGCTGCCTCACAGACAAAAAGCAACAATTAGCACTCCTGGAGGGCTCTTTCTACTGAACCAAGGCCACAACAACGTCTACATGCAGGACTGCTTGCAGTCAAATCCAGCATCAGTGTCCTGCACTCATATTGCTCAGGGCTGATGCCCTCTGTGCTGTCCTTCAGGCTCTTCTGGTCTCCCTGTAGCCTCGTACTCAAAGTATCTAAAATAAGGAGCTGGAGATACCTTCATCTACCTAAGGCAGTCCAGGAGCACAGAACTTGATGTACCCTGACCCATAGCACTGCTGAGGTCTTCATCAGGCTGTTTAAGAGGAAACAAGATGTTTCACTCCGAAGGAGGGTCCCCCTAAATTCTACAAGTAGACAGTTGGGGCCTTGGGAGAGAAATGAAGAGGGAAATTCTCTGGCATTTATAATGTTTGTATCCAAGAGCCATGGGTCGAGAAAGAAGAGAAAAGAAAAGAAAGCCTGAGTTTGTGTTTTGATGGGTAGGACTCTTGACTGTGAGGCTTCACTTCTAGATAGTTTATGGTGCTCCTTCCTCACGCATAATGACTATGATCAGCCCTTGGCAAAACAGGTTGAGAGTAGAAAACATTCACAGGAGTGACTGCGGTAACCAAAGGTCTGTCCAGTCTGTTTTGTAGAATGAGATACTTCTGTCTGGGGAAAGACTGACTGGCAAAAGGGATGTAGTAAAACATAAACAATGGAAAAAGTAATTAAATATAATTACTTAGTATAACACAGGTGGAGTGTATCCAGTGAAGTTTTCTGGAGAACTTATAGCAAGCTCATTAAGTACTTTTCACATCAATAAATTATGGAACTCATTGTAACTGGATACTCTGAGAGCGCAGATTTAAGTAAGAATTAGGTGGGGGGCAGACTCATGGGGAAATTATCTATTACAGCCTACTCAAGCTCTAATAGAAAAATCTATTAAACATGAGGATCTGGTATAACCTGTGGCTGAGGAAGACCCTAAACTGCTGACAGGAGGGATCAGGGAAGGTTTGCTATTGATGTACTTCTCTCTTTCTAATGCCTTTTGCAAAGCCTTTGCTATTGGCTGTTGTCAAAAACAAGGAGTAGGTTAGATGCACCTTTGGTCTAACTCAGTGACACTACTCTTATGCCCTCTTAACCAAAATCATAGCTAATCTTGAGAATAGTTATTTTTAATACTGGAAAAGGAAGATTTCATATATTTTTCTTGTTACCACATAGTACAGCATACTGCCACGTGTGCTAATAATCCTGTCTAGCTCTCCTTATTCCACAGAGGGATCAAATTCAAGACAACAGCTCCAGGCATTTAAAATATCATGTAGGAAGCTTAAATACAGGAAAGCAGTCAGAGAAAACCCCTTCTAAGCTGCTTGGGGTTGATTGAAAAGTTCCTGCATATGTCCCCAGAGTGTCACTGATATTTTGTAGCAAATTCCCTAGGGGCTTACCTCTTATGTTGGAGGTCTGGCAGTTACAATTGGTGTCTTACAGTAAATGACGGGCCATGGGCAATTTAAACTAATCTGAGTGACACGAGAGGAACTCTGTTCCTACTCCTACCCACTCCAATCCTGAGCACATGGTCCCATGACATCCCTAGGCAAGCACAAGCATCTATGTGGCTGTATGGTAGCTGGATCAGCAAGATGATAACCATATGGCTGAGTGCTAATGGGCGGAAATGTGGAGCATGAGATAAACCTGCTATTTCTGAGAGCAACAAGGCTTCCTATTGCTTTAGACCACTTGTGAAAGAATATACACAATCTCTCCTAAGATCTAATTACAAAGCACGTTTGGTCTAAGGTGTTTTTTTTTGGATGACATTGATTTCAGTTAAGAACATGTGGAGTTAATGACCATTTGTAGAGTACATACTGTGTGGAGCACTTGGTCATGAAATGGAAGACCAAGGATTTAAATTAATGTTCACATTGTTCAGATTAAAGCAGAGGATTGTGCCTCTGAGAAGGATATCCTTGCTACAAGTCACGGACATATCCTTAAGAAGATCCCCTACATCTTTCCTGTTTAAGGCAGGGGTGAAAAATTTACAGAGTCAGCAGGGAACAGAAAAGCTTCTTTGTTTATCCCTGGATGATTTTTTTCCTTCCAATGCTGATGTGCAGGATGCACACACAGTGTCCTGTAACCAAGGCCATACATACTGTTGTCCCTATTCTCAGGTACAGGTTCAGGCTCTTTTGCTGATCTTCTTTTGGGTGCCATAATTCTGCATGCCTGGCTGTACAAAAATTCTGTTTGAACAGATGTGGAGGCGTTTTTCTACCTAGATGAGCCTACAGATGGCAGTTCATGCACCCTCCGCTACTTCTGGGAGGTATATATTCAAACCCTGTTAGTCTGAGGAGGACGCTGAACTCTGCTTTACCACTTGCTGAATGAGATGTTGTGCAAAAGAGAGCTGCCTTGTCAGCCTTCTCCTCAAGGGAAATCCAAATGCTTAAGCCAGGATCAGGTTTCAGGCTCTGAATCGCATGCTCACAGCAGTGTTTCAGATAAGTGCTCTAGTCTAAGCGAGGGGCAATGTTTCAAATGTATCCATCCCTCCGTTTAGCTTTGTCTGTCACAGCTGGCTACAGTGCAGGAACCAAATTACCTCTTGCTTTACTTGGAAGGAATTTAAGCACCTGATGCATCTGGCTGGGGAAGGGCTCATCAGCCTTACCCTACCAATGCTTCCTGTGAGGGACCTCTTCTTGGAACAAATGGAATCTGCCTCAGCTGGATGCACACGCGTACGGTCTTCCAACATGGGTCTGTTTCTCATGCAGAAAGAATGGAAGAATTTGAATTAACCTCTAAATTCTCCAGCTGATGAGCCAGGATTCCAGCTACTGTAACTCCCAAATGCAGGTTTTAATTGGGTCTTGAGTGTAACCCCTGGAGAGCTGAAGGCTACAGTTTGCTTAGGAAAACCCCCATGGTTGCGATCTTACATAGCAAAACCTGAGGTGTATTAGAAACATGAAACTAGTCTTCCCAGTAATTAAATGTGCCTGCAACTAAGCTTCCAAACAAATTTAATTGATGTAAAGCTACTTATTTACCCATAAAATGAACATAAAGGCAAATAAATTTAAAAAGAACTATGTAGTTTTATGTAAGGAATAAAGTCAAGTTCAGTAACGTAGTGAAGATATTCCTGTTACTCACTTAGAGGCTTTTTTTTTTTTTTTCCTTTAAAAAGGGATGTCTATTTGGTGAATATTTATATATTTTAAATAATGGTAATTAAAACAGTATGAAAAGAGGTAGTGGGAGGACATCATATACCTCCTATTCCTTGGATGAAAATCACAAGCTTCAAATACTATCATCAAAGATAAAAGGCTTGTTATGTTGGCAACTTTATAGTCACTTTTCAAGCCTGTCAGATAGTCATGCTGTGGCATCAGCCATTGTTCTTTTGGAGGCCTTATCCTTTTCTAATTTGATGGGAAAGAATCTGTCATCTCTTAAATGATATCCCCTTCCCAAATTAAAAGGAGGGCAAGAATTGACAGATCCCTCTTTAAGTGAGAGAAACCATCTATTATTTATATGCCTCTTTTAGCCCTGTTGCTGCTACATCTGACTGCAGAAAAAAACCAATAAACTGCCACCCACCATAAATAAATAAATAACATTGAAAATGTTGCTTTGTATTGAATTAAAATATCGGAAATACAAAGCTCTACCTTGATGTTGGGATCAAGGGAGATGCATTTGTGTTGCTGCAGTCATGAGACAGAAACCATTCTTTTCAAAGTAATTGGCTCCCTGCTGTCAGAAGTCCTGAGGAAAGTTTGGCATGTTTGTATAGAGCTGAACTGTATTGTTGTATTTATTTGGAACAGGATGCTGTCTATAGCTGGACCTCTTCACTCAGAAGTTAATGTCTGTCTGCAATCTAGCTACTGAGTTTTGGGTATGTGCATGGAACTTGTGCACATGTGCTTGTTTACATTGTGCAGCGTACTTTTTATGTGTTTGTGAATGTAAGTTATTTTGGTTGGGATGACAATTAAAAAAATGCTCTGTGAGCATGCAGCAAACTGAATTCTGAAAAACTTCCACTTCAAAATTTATAACAGAGACTTTCGAAATCCTTGTTTAAGAGTGCTGGAGAAGAGATGCAGCCTCAAAGCAGCTCAAATGCCTCATCTCTGTCTAGAAGCTCAGAAATAAATCTCACACACCATCTGGCAGGAAAAAGTAGCAGACTTAGACTATGGAGAGGAAACAAGCCATTGACCAAATGTTTCCCACTTAAGTATCACTCAGACGATATTTGCCCCCTTCTCACCCTGTGAGCTCAGATTACCCAGTGAACCTTTTTGCCACAGTATGAAATGTGCATGTATTCAAGATGCAAACCTCCAAGGAAAGCTGTTGATATTTGATAGTTAAAAAACAAAAACCCCAACAACAACAAACAAACAACAATACATTTGGTTAGATCCAATGAAAGTTCATATGATGAACAATACAGCATTAGAGCTGCAATTTTGCATGAAATCACAAAGCAATTATAATCAAAAGGAGCTTGAAGAGATATGATATGAAATCCTGGCACTCCCCTGGGATAAAATAGTCCTGCAGGGCTCTTCCTGACTCATGAGTTTGTATTGAGTTGAAGGAGGAAAATAGGACATATCTGCTGATAAAACAGATAAAGAAGTAATAAGCTTCTAGTATTGTGGACTAACCTGCCTCCTGCTGTAAATGTGTTTCTAATATTGAAGGGGCAAGTTCTGCCCTCATCTCTACGCCAAGTCATTTTTTTTTTAAAATGTAGCCTAAAAGTAAAATGAAAACCAAAGGTTATGTCTGATAATATTATCATTCTACTAGTATCCAAAGCCTTTGAATCAGATTTATTTATTTGTTTGTTTGTTTATTTATTTTTCTGTGGAGACAAGGAGAACATCAGTATTACTGGTTTTGTACATACAGTTATTTTTTCCATATTGTGAAGAGTTTCTGAATTGTGATCTCTAGAAATCCAGGAAAAGTATGTTTAGCCAATTTCTTCATATAACTGTAACAAAATTTCCCTCATCAACCAACTGGTCTGTACCTTTCCCTAATTTCAATTATCTGAAAATAAATTGTTTAACTCTGGGCTAGTAATGTAGATACTTTCCCTATTTAATGGAGTGAAATAGGCATATAAATGTGACACATCTCCTACTATGCTAACTAACATGGCTGGGTGACTCATTTCATGTCATGTCCATCTCTGTACTTTCCTAGATACTTTCTAGGAATTGGAAGGAGACATGAGGCACTGAAGGCTGCACAGCAGACATAATAATTTTGGTTCCAAATTCAGGTCACTACTATGAACCTGGTCTAGATCCAATTAGTGACCTACTATAGAGGTGAAAACCTGAATAGCCCATTCGTAATTCCCTGAGTTATTTGGTCTCCCAAAGCAATTTTATTTAGCTTGAAGCCTGTTCTTCCAAACTACTGATTTATATTTTAGCTGTGTGCAAGAAGGATTTTAATCATTAAATGTAATAACAGCATTTGTTCTTATAGGGTAAAATCAGCTCAATCCATATCCAGTAAAGAAACCTTGTAATTGAAATAGAAGCACACTACTCCATCACTTCAGGCATGTAACAATAATAGCTAATAGTAAAAGATGATATATCTCATCCCCTTAGGGATACTTGAGTAATTTGTAGGCTGACAAAAAGATCATCTATAGCACCTATTCAAAGTGGGCAAGGTAGTGTCCGTCTATTTGTATCTCCTGATTTATGCTTTGGATTGTATTTGTAATCTCTGGTGCTGTGGGTAGCTTTGCACAGGGTGTTTGTAACTAGACAAATTACACAGATGTGCTCACACACTCTCACTTGTGCCCACTCTCACACACACACTTTTCCTCTCATAATGACAACACATATTTGTGAAAATTCAAATGCTATAGAGAAGAACATGTCAAAGCTGCATATCACATATTTTTTTGATTTTTGTGATGGTAAATGTATCAATGGTGAAAATAATGAAACCAATGTATTCAGAGAAATCAGTCCATTGCTCCCTAGATAATAACAGCCCACTCTAAATACAAATAAGCTCTGTGAGACACAGGTGAAAGGTGGGACAGAATTTGCATGATTTATGCACTAATTCAACACAATTTTTTTTAGGTGATTATTTCAGTTGTGGTACAGTATGTTTCCAAAGAGTTGTGTGTATTCCAGGGACAGAAGTAAATGTCTCTGAAGGTTTCAAGGGGCAGATCCAGTCCAGCCAAATGAATTGCCTATATGGAGGAAAGCAGGATATCCCTTTAGAGGTCTTAACTGGCACATTCTCTGGGGAATACAGAAACTTCCCATGGAAAAAACTACTTCACCTGAAGATTAAAATATTAGTACAACTGAGACATCCAAGTCAGATGGGATTAAATCACTTCCTATTACAAAATCATAATACTCAGATGGGTCCTTGACTTGCTATGGAACCTTGGTTATTCCATAGTTCCATACAACAAAATTATTTTATTTTGTTCACTGTAGAATATTATATTGGAAAAGCTTTCAGAAGATTCCTTTTGTAATTCAGAGATGTGCACCATGCATCATCTGGTTCACAGTTGTCCATACTCCTATTTAATAACTTCATTAGATTTTTGAGAAACTACATACAGAGTCTCTTTCCACAGTACCTTGTCAGGCCAGCATGGGAAAGGAAATGTGGTCAGGGGGAATGTGGATAGAGGGAAAAATGAGAGTACAGATATATAGGCAAGAAAAAGACAAAAGAGAACAGAGTGATTAGTTAAAGGCAAAATAAAAAGTCATGTAGTTGATGCAATTAGATGGCTAATTTAGGTGTAACAAATAATCTTGAGACTACTTGGCTGATATTGATAATGGAGAGCAAAGATGGAATAATAATAATAATAATTATTATTTTTTTTTGCATGAGAATAATGGCTATGGCATGGAGAAAACAGTCTCTGAATGAGTTTCATGTCATTTAATTTGGTTAGGTTCACCTCTAGATTAAAACAACAAATTCTAGGTTTATAAGGATGGCTTCTGCATGCAGGTGAGGCTGCCTGAGATTTGTAACAGACAATGAAGATCTTCAAAAGGCAATGAGTTCTCCTCAGGTTCTGTGTCACTTCTGTCATCCCTATCTGAGTATCTTAGGGTGACTCGAACTGCCATGGATGATGGTTTCATATAGATGACAACCCTACTCAAAATGTGTTTAAGGTTGGTGGAATCAAGAATATAGAAACAACAAGCAGTACGGTCTGCATCTACCACCCTATTACTATGAGGGAAAGGTAGAGTTGTATAAAGAGAAATTAAATAATTAAGAAAATGAAAATTCTGATAAAACTTTCTGAAGAGGGGATGATTTTAGGATTATGGAACAGTATTTTGAGTGAAATCACATCAGCACCTGGCACTTTAAAATTTTGAGAGCAGAAAGCAATAGCAACGGTGATTTTCAACTCATTTGCATTGTAGATACCCGATTTATATAAAGGTCTTCTGCCCCCCCCCCCCCCCCCCCCTTCTGATAACTGTATTTGTCCAAATTATTTATTGCAAACAAAATAGGAGAGGAGTTCAACCATTTTTTCCCTGTTTATGAATCATTTTCAAGCTCATCTTAATTTGTATGGAAGTATTCATTGCACATAAGTATTTGCCAACTAGTTTATGAGGACAAATTACAGATGACAACTTGTTCATGAACATTTATTTCAACTCTTTATTACTCCTGAGTTGTGATTAGTCATCCATATCACATGGTACTGAACTGACTGCTACTTTTTAATCAAGAAAACAATGATTAATGATGGCAATTAACTGATAATGAGAAACAAGAATAATGTGAAGTTCAGAACTCACAAACATTTTCTAAATAAACCAGCAAGTATTCAAAGACACACAGGTAACCAACACTAGTTTCCTATGAGTATGAGCATGACTAGATTAATATGTTCATTTATTAAACATGTGTGTTCTCTAGGTATTATTCTTAAACATTCATACTGCCATTTCTACATCCAAAAGGAACTCTGGGATAGCACTTAAGTAGTTTGTTGTTCCATGTTGGATATGCTTGCTTTCCAGGTGAAGGATTTTATTAACATTCTGTTTCTCTCTAAGGCCTGCATACTTTTAGATGTACTCTTTTGGGGCCATTCTGAAGTTTGGTCCTGCAGAATGTATGTTAATCCCCAGTTTTGATCATGACTGGAGCCATACACCTCAACGAAACCCAAACCAACCTCTTCCCCCCAAACAAACAAACAAACAAACAAATCCACAAACCAAACCAACCAACCAACCATCCAAACCATCAAAACAAATCAAAACAAACAAACAAAAAAACAACCACCAGAAAATAAACAAAAATCAATCAAACAAAACAAAAAACACCAGAAAAAGACAAGAAGCAGCTGCACGTGTTGCAGACAAATACTTATTTTGATTTTACTTGGTTAAAATAGCCATTGGGAACCCTGAAAGAGCCTTGTTCTGGGCTATAAGGAGCAGAAGGTGTCATTGTTGAAAGACTGACTGATGTTTCCTGGTTGTGACAGAAGCAGCTTCAAGCGCTGTCATTTGAGTACCACTGCACTAGCAAATATGTGGTGGAAATAAACTTGCCCTGGCAGCAAAATGGATGAGAGCATCTTAGGTATCTTTTAACAGCTCTTCTTCTTCTGATTTCAGAAATAAACAATACATAAAACACTTAAATCTGTTAGATTTCTGTTAATTATGTCTCTCTTGAGGAAGACAGCTTTGACCTTTTATCAAATTAGTGTGAGTGGAGCAGAATCTCTATTTACAAACAATCTCTACAATCTCCATCTCTATTTACTAACACAGAATATCCTTTGATCAGGCAAGCTATGAAAACAAAACAAAACAAACAAACAAACAAACAACACCAAAACCAAAACCACACCCTGGTTACACTTGCTAGATGACAAAAATTCATAAGAATTTAGAGCCACCAGAGAAGCAATGGGGCAACCAGCACTGAGGAAGACAAAGTCCTTCTTCTCTCCCATTCCCTTACGGCCCTGTATACTGGAACCAAAACCCTGTGAGCACTGATGGATGAGCCAACTTGATTATGGCTCTGCTACAGCCACTGCTACAGCCACTGGTGTTCAGCTGATTACACTAACTGATGTTTGGTAGCTGCGAAGGCAAACTTTTGATTATTGTCTGGTGGCTTAAAACAGCGATGGACAATTCATGAGCAACAGAGCAAATGAAGCTTGTTTTCCAAAGGATTTGTTCCATGAAGTTATATTCTCTGGGGTTTAATGAGTGAGCACCAACTGAAGCTTCTCCAGCAGCTGGGGCATTCATAATGGTGCTCTCCCAGGTCTATTCTCTAGCGTGCAATAGTGTATATGCCCGTACTGCAGCCTTTACCCTGCTTTCAAGTTGTCCTTATAGATGCTATTTGTTGTAAGAATGTAATGTCTGTTGACTCTCAGATACAGTTGTAACTGATGAATGGATTTGGAAGGGACTGGAAAAGGGTAGAAGAACACACACACTAAAAATATGTATAAAATAAATGCAAAAAGACAAGCTACACCCATGATCAGCTTACATGTATTTACATGGGCAGATAGTATTATTGGAACATAATTATAAAAAGACTTGGTTTACTTAGGTTAAAAAAAAATTACATATACCTTCTTTTTCTAGATATATTGGCCTTGCAATTTGTCTGTGCAATTGTCATCACCAGAGGTATACAGAAGAGTCTTCAACACCAAAAAAATAATAATAATAAAAAAAAAAAAGCCACACCCTGAAAACCAAACCAAACAAAAAAAAAATGGAAACACCCTCAATACTATTTCAGTGGAGATGTTGTCATGTAGATATTCATATGGGCTGAAATGATCCATATGAAGTACTCAAGTACCTGAGTACTATACTTACTGATAAACTTATGGTTACATCTTCATTATTATAATTATTCATGTAGAGTAGATGAAATCCTGCAAACACAAAGATTAAAGCCCAATTGCAGACTGCTGATGATGCAGTTCTCTTTAAGAGAAGACAAATATAATGGTCCATGAGTCATGACACAATCACCTCTAAGGTGTGCAAAGAACATACCCCTGGCCGTACCATGTCATGGCTCTGCCCAGTCAAACCGGTTCAGCAGCATGCTGCTGAGATTAGCTGATGGCAGGGGTCTAGGGAAAATTATAGTATTAAGATGAGTAAGCAACTCATGGTCCCAAATGAATTGACTCAGGTTACACCAATTCAAAGTGCCAGGACTTTGTGCACTGAAGGTGGGAGTGCTGTGTTTAACAGTGCAAGATCAGAACTTCTTCCCTGATCCTGGCTTGCTGCTTTTAGATTTCCGGCTTTATCTTGGACCTCGTAATGCAAACCTGTCTGGTGGTCACTGGGCACTTCATTCTGCCTTGGTCCCTAGACCCGCTCTGTTGGTCTTGCTTGGGTGTCGAGGGACTGTGCCCTTGACAGTGAGAACACTGCCCCTGCCTGCCTCACTGCAACTCTCCACTTCCAGCTCCCCTTCACCTGTGCAGCAGCACTTGCTGCTCCTTAGCAGCATCCCCCTCAGTCTGTTTTGAACCTCTGATATGCCAGTTCCCCTGGATGCCCTCCAATTGCTGTCCTGGAAGGGAAAGCAATCAATTCCTATTCACTTTCCCAGGATTTTGCAGACTTCATTTCTTTTCATACCTCAGTTTCTCCATATGTAAATTAAGTCCATGCTTTCCTTTGTAAAGTAATTTACAATTGAAAGATGAAAAGTGTTATGTAGGAGCTTGTAGGAACTTTCTAACTTCCCACTGAAACCAGTGGGAGGTAGACATGTACCTACATCTGTGGAACTGGCTCCTACTGTAACTATGCTGTAATGATGGGGAGTTAATTTTCCCTAGCTTCAGTACTCTAAATAATAGGCATTTAATATAAATTAGTCAACTGAGATACTTGAGTAGTTTCAGCCCACCTTATAATCCCCATGCTGTCCACAAAGAGAACTTTAATTACTTAGATGGCCAGACCTAACTGGTTGTTTTATGCTAGGTGTCAGAAAGTTAATGGCTAATTTACTTGTGTCCAGACTGATGGATCCAGTTTTAGTCTTTGTTAATAAGAAAAGTATTTGGTTATAAATCATTTGAACAACAAATATTGTCTTGTTGCAATCTTATAATGCTGTTGGTTTAACGTGTCTGAGAAGGTGCTTTGGGGAAAAACGGCTTAAAAGATTAGAGATAAGAGGAAGGTGATGTAATTCAATAAATAGTCTTCTGCATCTAGTCAAGAAATCAATTAATTCTGATTCCTCTTTAATTTCTACCAGGTTAAGGAAAAGATGGCTTTGAATTGATAAAGACGATTTGTTTCTACTCTGCTGCGCTTCAGTAATCTCAACTATATTTTAACCTGCCACTAGGGTACTGACTGTATGGCATATTTAGCTCTGTGTGATCCTGAATTATCTTCTTGGAATATATTTTATTAAGAGATGAGTATTTTTACTGATATCTTTCTTTTCAGCAGTCTGAACCCTCTGGTCCTTATCACAAAATAATGTAATATCCAAGAGTTTAATAAAAATATGAGATAACATGACATTAAGACATATCTCATTTGTATGCTTTTGGATTAGATTATTAACTTAGGTTCTGTTTCAAGGAGCAATTATAAAATTAAAACAAAACCCCACAAAATCTACCCTTCAGATTTATTTCTCAAATATACCAGTGCCTTCTCAATGGTTCCATTTCCTTGTGTTTAAATCTTGAAGCTATTGCACATGATAACACACTGCCATAAAATCTACAAAATATGCAGACAGTTGAGAAATGTAGATTGTTTTCAGGCTTTACAGGAGTCTGCAACAGGGATGAAATCAAACAGAAATTGTTTACCTCATAGAGAAAAC
Source organism: Cygnus atratus (assembly GCF_013377495.2). Taxonomy (NCBI): domain Eukaryota; kingdom Metazoa; phylum Chordata; class Aves; order Anseriformes; family Anatidae; genus Cygnus; species Cygnus atratus. The sequence continues at coordinate 176,186,609 of NC_066362.1, read as the reverse complement.
AAAAGAGTGAAATAGCAGAAGTTTTCAAGGTCTTGTAAAAGTTTATGCTCCCATTAAAACAAACGTCCTCACTGCTCGCTGCATCACATTTGGGGAGTCTGAAGCAGCTTCCCTGTGGTTTCATTTGTTCACAAAGCATGCTAATGATGGCTTCACGATTAGATGTAGCAATTATGAAACGTGTAAAATGAGATCTGGAGAAGACTTGGGGAGACAACTAAATCTGCAGCAGATCAACAATAAATCACAACTCCCTCCTGCCTCTCACAGGGTCTGCCTAGGGAGCCTCGCAGGGTGTGCCTAGGGAGCCATGTTGCCGCCGCCTCCTCCTCCTCCTCCTCCTCCTTATTATTATTATTATTATTATTATTATTATTAATTTTCAACGGAGAGGAGAGGAAGGCAGCTTGAGTTCCCGAGGGTTAGGTGCCACCTGGGCCGGGCTTTTGGCCACTGGTGCCTGCAGGTGGCCCGGCGTAGTCACCGGTGAAGCTTCTCCCGCATCCCTGGGGGCTGAGCAGAGCTCACGGCCGCTCCGGGCGCCCTCCTCGCTACCCACCTCACGTCGCCTCCGCTCCCTCCAAAAGCAGAGCCCCGGGCTCCCTCTGTAGTTCAAGCCGGGAAATAGAAACAGCTCCAGGAGCTGCTCCGTCTGAAGAGGAGGGAGGGCGAGCGGTCCGGGGGGCTGGAGAGGGGTCGGTCCGAGGGGCATCCATCGCCCTGTCCCCTGCTCCCATCGCATCTTCGTGGTTTGTTTTTTTTTATTAATAAAAAAAATAATAATAATTTTATGTGTGTGCATGCCTTGTTTCTGCCCAGCTGGACCATCACCCTTCCCGCAAGACGGGCAACAACCTTGGGGGGGGGGGGGGGGGGGGGGGGAGGTTTGGGGAGCTCCCTGATGACCCCACGGTGAGAGGCAGCAGATCTGTCTTCTCCAGGACTGTGATGGGGAGTTCCACCCTGGAGCATAAAGCAGGCCTGGCAAGCTGTAGGGTGTGTGAACCACATCAAGCCAATGTCAGATGCTCCAGGGGACACATTTAGAGTGTCTGTGCTAGCCTGCCTGTCATTTCATGGGTGCAGCATTGATCTTGCCTCGGAAAATGTCTTTCTTTAACTCTGAATGTCCTTCATTACCACATGCTGCTCTGTTCTGAGATGGTGGGTCACAGCACATGGAAGAAAATGACAGGATGACCATGCACCTACAGCCCTTTCGGGGTTCTTGCATGATTCTCAGAGCAAGCATGATCCTGGATAGAATCAAAGAAATTACCAGAATTGTTAACAGCAAACATTGTTACCTCAGGCTTTATGCCTTAAGTTTATGAAAAAGTAAGACCAAGAGATAAGTCATGCACTGTTGGCCTCTAATTGCTAAAACATCATTGTCAAAAGCATATCTTGAAATGCTACAGTAGTTGTCAGCCCCGGTGGGCTAGAAAGAACCTTCCTGTCTCTGTCGAGTAAAAAAGACGTATTGGAAAATCAAATCATTCACAGATGGGAGATTTTCTGTACAGAGCTTATAGGATAAAGAAATATTCATGATTCCTATAAAAAGGATTTGTTCAAAGATAATTTTGCCACTGTTGCTAGGACCAGAGACCGGCAAGTGGAGCAGAGCAACTGCTTCCCAGTAAGTGCACTAGTGCATAAAATCAGGCTGACTCACAACTAGGCAGACAAATACGGAGGGGCTGCAAAACTCCTTTTAGCCTCACTTCATAAAGCAAAGTTTCTGCCACTTTCTGGCTTTGACTGGTCTCTTCAGTCCCATTGGTTATAGGTTGTTTATGTTTCAGTTCAAACAAAAGGAGAGCTGTCTTTGAAATCAGGGTAGGCTGAAATCTTCTCTGCATTTTTTGTGCTGCTTTTGTGGGCCTTATGTTTTGCCACTTTGCCGAAATTGAGTGGTGACCTCAGAAGCAGGACTGGAACATGTCATTTGGGTGGGTGGTGACTGCGCAGCCTCTGAGAGAGCCACTAGCTTTTAATACCATCTTTTTATTTATCTTTTTTTTTTTTTTTTAAAAATATTTTTGACTTGATATTGCTTTCTAAGGGGGGGGGGGGGGAGGGAGAGAAGGAAAAGAAAGGACTTCATAACATAGCCTTTAACTCTCCCTCTTTGATATCTCTGCAAATCTCTTCCGCATGCATCCTTAACTGGCAGTACTAATTGATGTTTTTTAATCTTCCAAGTTTTACCCAAGAGATTCTCACTGATCAGTAAAGCAGGGGTGAAGAGAAGGGTTGGTCATTTGTTCCCTCTTTGCTTTGAACACCTGACTGGTACAGTCTGCCCTGGGTATGCCAGGAGTAGAAGACAGTGGCTCATAAAGGACTGATCCTTCCTGATCGACTTTGAGTCATGATTCCCACTCTCCTGGCCCCACCTGAGCATTTGAATGACTGATTGTTCCGTGTTTCAGTTTCTCTACTTGTAAACTGAGAAACAGATTTGTTCATCCTGTAAATATGCAGGTTATACTGCAGCTGAGTATTATGCATATATTTGTGCTGTGTTTACATTTACTATTGAACTTTTCTTTATTTCTTGTACTGTAGCCTGTTTTTTTTTTTTTTAAATCTGAGATACTTGTTTATGCCACACTGATATTTAAATCTATACAAAAGAATAAGAAATGATATTTTTCTCATCTAACAATGTCAAGTTCTTTCTTTTTCCATCCTTCATCTCTTCAGCTGGAGGAAAAGTTTGCTTCCAATTTAAGGTAAATATGCCTATTTCTCCAAATTAACACTTGGAAATATTGTACTTCATATTCTTGTGGTGTCTGGAAAAGAAAAACTTAATGGTCTCCTTTTGTTTTTAGTGCCCATTCAGCTTTGGATCAATTGAGTGTGAAGGACAGTGGGAGAGGAGACAGTGAATTTAATGACTGTGAGTCTGATATCATTGGAGAAAGGCTAAAGAAGCCACCTTCAGAGATGATGGAAAACCAGGTTGGAAAGTATAAAACTAACATCTCAATTTTGGAGTGCAAGACATAAATGAAGGCAATGAGCTGAAACAAACCTTGGTCTGCTTTGCAAAGCCCCTGGCTGAAGAAAAGTAGGAGTAGACAGAAAAACAGGTGTCTGACCCCTTAGTTCCTAGCATCCCTGACTCACCAGTGAAATATCTCAGTGATGTTACACAAGTATGAAGCCATGGAGGTGGTTCAGTCCTATGTTGAACACTGCCACATCCCACAGTGACTTGTTTCTAAGTGCTGCATTTTTGTATGCTGAGTTTGACACAGCAGAAAATATATTAGAATCACTGAATATCCTGAGTTGGATCATCAAGTCCAACTTCTGGCTCCACCATGGGCCACCCAAAAAACAAACCATATAGAGAATGTTGTCCAAATGCTGCTTGAACTCTGTCAGTCTTGGTGTCATGACCACTTCCCTGGGGAGCCTGTTTCGGTGCCCGATCACCCTCTGGGTGAAGAACCTGTTCCTAACACCCAGCCTGACCCTCCCCTGTCCCAGCTCCATGCCATTCCCTTGGGTCCTGTTGCTGTCCCCAGAGATCAGAGCTCAGTGCCTGCCCCTCCGCTCCCCTCGTGAGGGAGCTGCAGGCCACCATGAGGCCTCCCCTCAGCCTGCTCTGCTCTGGGCTGAACAAACCCAGGGACCTCAGCCAGTCCTCATACACCTTGCCCTCTAGACACTTCACCATCTTTGTAGCCCTCCTTTGTACACTTTTTAATAATTTTAAGTCCTTATATCGTGGCACCCAAAACTGCATGCAGTATTCCACGAGGCCACACAGTGCAGAGCAGAGCAGGACAATCCCTTCCCTCGCCCAGCTGGCAGTGCTGGGCCTGATGCACCCCAGGGTATGGTTGGCCCTTTTGGCTGCCAGGGCAAACCGCTGGCTTGTGTTCAACTTGTCATCGACCATGAGGCTTCTCTCTAGCCTCTTTTCTCACCGTCTGTATATACAGTCAGGGCTGCCTGGATGATGCAGAGTCCTGCATCAGAGAGAGTCCTGAAAGTGAGCCAAGTGCTGAGCATTGCTTTTTTAAGGGTTCTGGAAGCTGAGCAACAAAAACACAGACATTAAAATCATCAGGTTCTCCTGAAATATTTGGCCTATACATGTCTGTATGTATTGCAAAGGGCCACTCATATGCATGCACTGTTAAAAAAAAAATATATATATATATGAACAATTGAACTGCTGAGTGTTGAATCATATGTTTTACACAGGTATATATTTATTACAGCTCACTTCATAGAGGTGGTAGTATTGTCCAAGCATAATTTTAGGATATGGTCTTATTTCCTGCAAAATTAGCACAAAGAAATATTGATATACTTATTTGTAGATATAATAAATTGCTTTTTGGTAGAGTAAGCACACCTAAGGTCTTCCAACAGTTACTGTGATACTGCTGATCCAAGCATAAGGTTGCTTAAAAACAGCCATTATTATGGGAACATATTATTTTAAATTTAGTAAAAAGTATCAGATTGTTGTGTTCTAGTGAAATATTCCATTAATTTAAAAGACTTCCAAATATCGCTGCCCTTCCAGGTATTATATACTCTGCAGAGGAAAAAACATACACGGATGCAGAGAGCTATCACAGTTCTTATGCCCAACAGTTGAAAACAAGCAAAACACTTTCTCTGCATTACAAAAATGGTTATATGATTACATATTCTACAGTACCAATTTATCAGCACATACCTCAGTTTGAAAAGTCTAATTTTTATCCACAGCAGCCAAAGCTGAATTAATGTTTTTATCAAGTGAATATTCCTAAAACTGAAAGACTGTTAGGTTTATATGAAAGATTTCTAAATCATGGGCACACCAACAAGCCATGAACTAGCTTGTCAGGAAAGGACAGAGGATTAAATCACCCTTCACCTCTGAAATCACCCTAAATGCCTCTGAAATATGAACATCATTCTGAAAGAGCAATGAAAAGATATCACAGAGTATCATAAAAATGTACTGGGTACTTTTGTCCTTGTTTATGAGAAAGCATTGCCAACTGAGATATATAAGTAAAATCCCAGCAAAATCAAATGTTACTTTAAATTATGGCAAAAACAATCAATCTATAGACAAATCACCTTTTAAAAGTTATCCTGTTATTTCTAAGTTTATTTATTTATTTATTAATTTTCTAATTATTTCTATTTCTAGCCTTTTAAAAAATATCCTATTATTTCTAAGTGGAAACATACTAAGGCATGTAATTAATGCTGCTAGTAATTAAAAAATAAATGAATACAAGGTGTGTCTTTATTCTGAAATGATTGCATATGTAAATAAAAAGACCTAAGTATAAATCTACAGTTAAACATACTCTGTGTTGATTCTGTTTCTTATGAAATACCAATAAATGCCCAATAAATTAGATGGTCTATTTTTTTTCCTTTTTTTCTTTTTAAGAATAATATAAAACTGGCCTCAGTCCTGTATCTGAAACAATACACTCAGACTTTTAAGCCCACATGGCTAGGTGAGTTCTGTGGTTTTGTATAAATATTGAGAAATGGCTGACTGGCAGAGCTCAGAGGGTTCTGATCAGATGTGCAGTCTCAATGAAGGTCTGTAGCTAGCAGTGTCCCCCAGAGATCAATATTGGGTCCAGTCCTGTTCAACTTATGTATCAGCGATGTGGATGAAAGGACAGAGTGCACCCTCAGCAGGTATGCTGATGATACAAAACTGGGACGAGTGGTTGCACCGAGGGAGGAATAACTCCATACACCAGTATGGGTTGGGGGCTGAACTGTTGGAAAGCAGCTCTGAGGAGAAGGACTTGGGAGTCTGGTGGACAAGAAGTTAACCATGAGCCAACAATGTGCCCTTGTGGCCAAGAAGGTCAATGGTATTCTTGGCTGCATTAGGAAACGTGTTGCCATCAGGTTAAGGGAGGTGATCCTCACACTCTGTTCACCACTCTGTGGTGAGGCCACACCTGAAGTCCTGGGTCCAGTACTGGGCTCCCCAATACAAGAGAGACCTGTAGCCACTGGAGAGAGTCTAGCAGAGGGCTATGGAGATGATTAGTGAACTGGAATATCTCTCCTGTGAGGAAAGCTGGGAGATCTGGGCCTGTTTAGCCTGGAGAAGGCTGAGAGGAGATTTTATCAATGCACACAAATGTCTTAAGGGATGGCACCAAGAGGATGGGGCCAGAATCATTTCAGTGGTGACCAGCAACAGGATAAGAAGGCAATGGACACAAACTGAAACACAGGAAGTTCCATCTGAATATGAGGCAAAACTTTACTGTGAGAATGCATTTCAGAGCACTGGAACAAGCTGTCCAGAGAGGTTCTGGATTCTCCTTCTCTGGAGATATTCAAACCCGCCTGTACACAATCCTGTGCAACGTGCTCTAGGTGACCCCGCTTGAGTGGGTAGGTTGGACTAGATGATCTTCAGGGGTCCCTTCCAATCTCTCTGTGACTCTATAAAGGCTCCTGTATTGGGACTCTAAGAAAATCATAAAAAGAGCTGTACTAGAGGGATGAAGAATGCAGTTTATTTAGGTGACTATTAGAACACACACTTATATACAGGTATCTCTTTATACATATAGATAAAACCTTTCCTTTTCAATGTTTCCTTTATCAATTGTACTCAGTCTGGTTGGGATGGAGTTAACATTCTTCACAGCAGCCTGTATGGTGCTATGTTTTGGATTTGTGACTATGACAGTGTTGATAACACACTGATGTTTTGTCTATTGATGAATAAGGATTGCACAACATCAAAACTTTCTCCTTTTCACTTTTTTTTTCACTTTACCCCCAGAGTAAGTAAACCATGAATGGGAAAGATGCTGGGAGGGGATGCAGCTGGAATAGCTGACCTGAATTGGCCGAAGTGCTCTTCTGTACCCTATAATGTGCACTGTAACAAAAACTGGAGGTATAGTAAGAAGTGCAAGTGGGATTGGCTTTCAAGGTGGCCATCACTCAGAGACTGACTAGACATTGGTCTGTTTGTGAGAAGATGGTGAGTGATTGTCTTTGCTTGTTTTCTTTTTCTTCTTTCCTTCATCTGTTAAGCCGTCTCTATCTTGACCTACAAGTCTTCTTGCTTTTGCATATCCTGTTCTCTCCTGTTTTACTGGGGATAGGGAAGTGAACGAGCAGCTGTATGGGTGCCTGGCTGTTGGTTGGGGTCCACCCACCACATTGACCAGTAGGAATTTTGTGCATGATGACACAGGTCTTATTTTCAAGAAATATGATTAACACTGTAGTTCAGTATGAAAATAATCTTATCAAGTGATGGACTCTTGAAAGAGTAATGTGCACAAATAAAGGAAAAAAATGAAACTTCATTGGCCTTGGAACTCACCATAATGGTGATATTAAATCCTCAAAAGACACCTCCTGAATGTGGGTGAAGAGAGGCAGTTGAAGGAAGGTGCAGTTGAATGAATATTTCAAAAGGGGAAGTCCTATCTCAGAAGTGTTTTCTCTCAAAAAACACTGAAGGAATAATCCTTCAGTCATTTCAGATAATGTTAATTCAATTTCCTATGAAAAGTAAAATTTGAGAGCTATTTAATAGTGACTTTAGTTAAAGAAGATTAATTAAAATCGGGTACTGTGCAAAAAACTGCTGTTATTAGGGCTGCTGACCCAGGTGAAGATAATTTGAGAAATTTATACAGGCTAAATATGAAGGATTAGAGCAAATATTTTCTGTTTAAAAATGCGCACTTTCTCCTGGATCATTTTATAAGGAATTGCTTTTCACAGCAGAAAGACATAATTCAAGCACCTCACAACAACAGAAAAGGAGAAAAATATCCGAAGTATAATATAAATGATCAATGATCTGAGACCAGAAAGTTATTTTAGTGGATGAGTTAGGATGCTCTTTATACACTACTTGGATAGCTCAAAGCACTCCAGGAGGTAACTACATTTTGACTGCAAATTCTTCTAAATTATATTCTTTTTCAGCTTTTAGTTACATTATGTGTACGTACTTGAAACAGGCACTTTACACTTACTCTTTTGAAAATTGAGATGATTCTTGAATTTAAACCATAGATTCAAAAGCTAGCTCTTAGTTTCAGATGTGCTTGGTAGGGAGATATACAATTTCAGAAGTTCTGAGATTCAGCTACTAATCAAAACTTCCCCAAAGGCCAAGAGAGTTTGAAGTCTACTTTTCAGGGAAAATACATACATGCATAAATCTTAGTCTGGAGTCAGAAGTTTGGTCCACATCCCCCACTGAACATAGCTTTCCACAGTCGCTGTGAAAATTAGTTTGCTGTTAAATGGACTAATTTTTTTAGTGCTTTCAGTCTTTTTCCAGCTATATATACATGTACAGCTGAGACCAGATAATGTGGCTTGGTTGTTATGTGTGTTCCACCACAATATCAGTCTTAAATAGCATTTGATTGTCACAGGTGACAGCCTAGTTTATTAAGGTAAGTCAGTTTACCTGCACAAGTCACTGTAAAGTATGACAGGTTAGTTGCTGCTTCGTTTGCAGTTGCAAAGTCCCAGCTATGACATTCATTCACTGAGAGAACGGTGGGTGAATAACTAGGATTAAGAGCCACTAGAGTCATCCCAGGGGAAGCAGCTGTCACTCTGGAACAGAACCCTTGGCTTGTTTGAAGTATATACATAACATTTACTTTAGGCTGCTGTAGTAATTTATCCTAGCTATAATTCAGAGACCTAAGGTAACAAGTAAGGCTGGGTATTTCCATGTACAGCCATTGACAAGAAGTAGGATCCTCCAAGGGGCAATTCAGGGCATACAACTAAAGTAGCTGAAAATGGATGATGTGGTTACTTCCTTCTGTGCCTCATTTTCTTTATTCATTAAAGGGGAATAATAGTTTTTCTTCACTTCTCTTTTCTCCTCCTCCCCTTTCATTGCAAAATGCGTTGTTTTTCAGGTACCACTTCCTTCAAAGGCACAAAGGCAATTTAAAATCCCGCATTTCCCATATGTATTCTGTGTTCACATCCTATGACACACATCCTATGAGCAACGTATGCTGGGAAGGAATAATGCTCTGGTATTCATAACTTTGTATCTCTCAGTTTTGCTGACATGGAATAGAAAAAAGTTTTCCACTGCCTATTATTGTACTGATAGGCCAGCTATCCTGTTCAACCTTTATGATTGAACTGAACTGAACTGATCTGTGCAGATGAAGAGTTTATTTCAGATATTTGTTGACCATGCATAGAAACCATAAAAACCTGAAAGAAAATTTTCTGGATCAAATCCACTCCATAAAGGCCATATCATTGAGCTCATATAAGGGTGGAGAAATCCATTCTTAACAGTTAACTAACCAGTGCAGAAGGGCTTAGAGTGGGCGTGTTAGATACTATGAAAACAGTACAATGAAAACTGGGAATCAACTGCTGCCTAGCCTGTCAGCTGGTTTGAATACAAGGCACTAATTGCTAAGTGACTGTGCCTTCACCAGATGCTCAAGGGCTCATTAACCTCAGTGGGATAACAGACCCATTAACAGGCTTGTCTATGGATTAATCATTCAAGGCTTATGGAGACCTACATTCATCCACTGTAGGTTAAATTAATTCCATACCTTCATATTCCCAAAGAATCTTTGGGAATACTTTTTTTTATAACCTCTCTCCTATCAGAGCTCAACCAGGCTTTAGGAGGCTAGCAAGGAACTTTATTGTGGCTTAATTAGTGTGTTGAAAATGAGGTCGAAGTGTGTTTTTTTTTAATTATTTTTTTTATTATTATTATTTTTTTCCCTCAATAAAAAAAGGATGCAAATTGTGTTTTGGTAGGTTTGTTTGTTTGTTTGTGCTGTTTGTTTGAAATATTGGCTGAAATTCCAATGACAGTCTGAAAATATGTCTGAGATTGCTCTTCTGCTGTTTCTCAGATCTAGAATTGGTTTCTGGTAAGTTTACTCTCAACCCAATCCTAAAGCATCTTTGTTTTTCAGACACTTATAACAGAAGCTAAAATGGAGGCAAGATTGAAGAAAAACTTAAACTAGTTTAAAATCATGATGATAATTCTACTTCACTATTAATTCTGCCTCTCTAGCTATTTTTTTTTTCCCCCAAAGGATAGCAAGGGAAACCAAGACTGTATTTCTCAGAGATAAGAATAACTCTGTGCTATATGAACTGAGAAAGAAAATACACGTCTATGTGCAAGTACGTGCCTGAGCAGTTTTCAATTCGTTATAGAAAAGATGGCTGTGTTTTTAACTAGAAAATGAATTGTCAGATTCTTATTACTTGTTGCAAGTGATCATTAAAATAAATATTAAAATAATACTTGCATAAACTTTTTTTTTCCTTCCCTCTTTGGTATTTAGAAAAAGCTCTTCTCTTTACTCACTGTACTTTTCATTGTCTTTACTCGTGCTTTGTAGAGAACATAGTGGTGAAGAGTCAATCTGGACAACCGGTGCGGGTACGTATTCAGCATTTCTTTTGGGGAAAATATAATCTCTTCCTGAGTTACTGAAGTTTCAGATCTGTTTTGGCTGCCATAAAAATCAGTTCTGGAAGGGAGGCAGCTGTCTCTGAGAAGCTTCAGAGAGAGAGAAAGTTCTCATCTGTGTGATTGTGGACACCTCAATCGGCCAGGCAGGCTCTCTGGAGGTCTTCAAAGATATGTGTCTGTCTCTGCTGAATACACACGTAATTTAGGCACAAGTTTAGAACACTCCTTTACTAAGCATCTGGAGTCAGGGTGTGAATAAAATGTTTAAATTGGGCAGATTGGCTCTCAGCAGATATCATCTGCTGTAGTCATCTTTTGGGACACCTGGATAGAGCTGGAAGTAATCCCAGAAGCCAAAAGTTTGGTTATGATTTAAAACTAAATGTAAACTAATGTGCCATATTCCGCTGCACTTTTTTTTCACTCTGTGTTAATCATATCAGTAAATTCAATGTAAGTAATGTATGCAGAACCCTGCCAAGGGTGTTATAGAAAATAATTTCTGTTGCAGAATGTTGACCTGAGAGATTTAAGGTGAATGTCTTAAAGGGGAGTTGTTTAGAGAAAAAGCCAACATCTGTACTGGGTTGCAGAAGAGAAATATTGGATACCGATTTACTGGTAAATTAGGTGGTGCCGTGACATTTTCTTGGGCTTGGCACGTGACCATCTGTATCATCAGAGTAGTCCCTGGTACAGTTTTGGCCCAGGACTAATAACATCCTCTCATGTTATTCCTAGGGACTGTTTGGGTGTTAACATAGGCCAGAGGTCACTTCTAAGAGACATGTTGCGTGTTATCTTTTTTGGAGACCATAACTGTGTGGATGCAGGCCCTTTCACGCCAACTGGCCTTAGTGCCTGAGACCAGCCCTAGACATTTTTAATTCAATGGAGTGGACTTATGCTGTTGGTGACTGCAAGTTTCAATGTTGACCTCTACAACCATCCCTGAAATGGTGCTCTGTTATAGTAAGAAAGAACTGTACCAATCCCAAAATAACTCAGAAACTTTTGCTATCAATTTTGGAGGGTTTTAACTCTAATACTTGTTTGATTTGTGAATCCTTAGTACTGTCCTCTGATTTGAGTGGAAATTTTCAGTAAAAAAATAAATAAATCACAAGCTAGTTAAAGCCATGTGTAGAAGTTTTGAAAGGAACAACAAGTGGTAGTTTTGTCAATTTTGATGTTGCTTACAAGCAAAACCATCACTTTTGAGTAGCAATAACAACTCAGTTCTCTTGTTACAATTTCTGGATATCTGACAAAGTCCATCTTTTGAAAAAGGCAGTTACTTCTTTTATTAGGATATATTTTTAAACACACTGGCAGGAAAGTTTACAAGAGGAGTTTCGTTCTCATTCTTATGCACAAGCAAATATATGTAGGTGAGATTGCTTGTGAGTATTACCACCTTCATTCAATAAGACAGGAACAACCTCATGTATTAAGAAATGGCTCTGAAGTAGTCCCAAAAGTGTAAACTATGGTTGTGCTCTACCCTTCTAAGGAGATGGTTTCTGTCAAGCCATTGATTTTTCTCAGCCCTTTGAATGATGACTTGAGAGGTTTTGCTGTGTTGTAATTAGACAGGGAAGAAGCAAATCACTTTTAAAGTTAGCCCATACACACACATTTGCTATTTGTGATATGCATGAAAATTAATTACAGTTTGAATTTACTCAACACAAAGAGAAGCTAGTGAATCACAATTTGCAGTTCATTGAATAAATGTCAGTTATTGATTTCTGTGGTTGAGTACTAGTGAGGTAATGCCATGTTTGCCACTCATTAGAGGTGGCACAGCACAATATATCATAAAATGTAATTAGGGAAACATCAATCATTTAAAATATGCAGCTAAGATTAAATATATTGCTATGCATGGAGAAATGAAAGGGCTCATTAACAACATAGTATAATATGACAGCAAGAGAGAGCTTGATTTTCAAAAAAGGAATCTTCCACTGTGTTGAAGATCATGACAAGCCTCTTCTTCATATTTTAATTAAGGTTTTAATCTGATTTTGCTTATGCTGCTAGAACAGATGAACTTTCATGCTGAACATTTTGTCAAAAATATTTATGATAATGTTCGTTAACTGTTGATTAGTAGAACTTCTCATTAAGGCTCTTCAAAGACTGGGCAAATGCCTTTTTGAATGGGGTATTCTGTTCATCTTTGCCAAGATCTGAAATGCAGTTGTTTGATCACAACTTACTCCAACATGTCTTCGTCTTTTTTTGGTATCTCACATGTGTGGAGAGACAGTGAGTCAGGACAATGAAAAGCAGGGAGGAAGGGAAAAATCAAAGCTTTACCTCACTGTGAGGGAACTTCTTCAAGGTGCTGGTGGGGAGGGAAAAAAAAAAAGGGGGGGGGGGGAAGCAGAGGAAAAGCTAACATACTAACACCTTTCTCCTTTCTTTAGCAACTCCAGTAGAATTTCAGTAAGGGTGGTTCTTGCAGTCCCATAAAGTGTGATTCTACTCCGTGAGATGTTAGAAATGTTTGAAAAGTTGAATGCCTGTACAGAAGGCTAATTTTAGTTCCACATGCAGTGGAGGGATCCAATTCTTGTGAATAGTGTGACAATGATCTTTTTACCCCTTCCTGCAGAGTCCCTCATCTGTTCTGTCCTAGGCTGTTCTTTCATCTGAGCTGCCAGGCTGAAGTAACAGCTGAGAAGAGAAGTCTCCTAGGAGGAAAAAAACTACCAAAAAACTTGGCTAATTCTGCCACTTCAAAAGCTTTAAAAACTTCCTTACCTGAGGGAACACTGGATTTTATAAGTAATCTAGTTTTAGGAAGTGTGGCTCTGTGAGAAAGGGCCTCATTATGCCATGTGCTGAGTAGGAGGCAAAGCTCCTGTCTAGCAGAGACTTTCTGTGTTTTTAATGATTATCAGGTATTCAGACCCTGATTGTAATCTTAATATAAAGCAAACCATACTAGCATTTCACACTGGAAGTTTTCAGATATCCTTACCCGTCCTATGCCTTTCTACTTAACAGAAACCCTGAAGAAAAAAAAATAAAACATGAATTCTAGTTGCATGTATTTTTTTTTCTCCCCCCTTCCTTCTTAGGGCTGTATGTCTGTCAGCACCTTAACTCATTGTCGAACTCTAAAAAGTTCCTTGAAAAGGTTTTATCAGCGTCTCAATACCCCTACCCCCCCAGGGTCCTTTGCTCAGTTAAAATCCAAAGCCAGTGCTAGGACTGGCTCTCTGAGAACACTTGTTCTGCTGTCATGTCTAGCAGGCCCCTTTCCGAATTTTTATGAGGATGCAAAAGCAGCCAGGACCTTAGTCCTAAAACACCGATCTCTAGATCCTCCCCTCCCCTCCCCTCCCCTCCCCTCCCCTCCCCTCCCCTTTTCCCTCCTTTTTCCTTTTTTCTTTTTTCTTCAGGAATGAATTTCATGTAGCTGTATTTGTTCAAAAATACTGTTCCACTAGTTCACCATGGCCTTTTTAAATGAGCTGTCTTCCCATCTCATTTGCAACAGGTTTTCCAGAGGTCTACTGATCCCTGTTGATACGCCAATGCCTCTGAAAAGGAGAGAGTGCTAAACTGGGAAAGGAGAAGGACTGTGGACTGTGAATTGTAGAAGGCTGTAAATCATAGTACTATAGGCATGCAGCACTCCCAATCTGTTCTTGGTCCAAGCAGCATCAGTGAGAAATGGTCATCTCTAGGATAACAAGTCCTCTTGACTATAATGATCATACATTTGACTTTACAATTTTGGCTATAGATCTATTAACTAGACATTTAACAGAAGCTTGCATTCCTGTCGTGTGTGTATACACCTATGTAGAGAACACGTAGGTTGATCTACTTGACTGTGTAAAGGCTTGTAAAGCTAATTCAGGTAGTTTAGGTACTTTGACAGGTTTACAGCTGCCACTCCAGCAGGGCATAGGTATCTTTCATCCTTCCCATGTCTGCCAGCTCTTTGTTGCTATCGGTGATACCCTGGGGCCTCTAAACTATTATAGAATGCCAATGCGTGAAGAACTGAAAAATTTCCTAGAGTTAGGGTGAACTGAAGCCTACCCAGCTCTCAGCTGTGTTGACATATCCATCTGATCTTTAAGCTTCCTTTGTAGTCCCAGGACAGAATCATCTGAGTAGCTATAGTTTTAGATCTCTACTTGAGATGAGGAAAAACTTTGGAGATGAGACTAGCTTATATATTATAAGGCTTACACAACTCTCACCTACATTCAGTCAGGGGAATCACATGCGAAGTACTTGCAAATAGTTGTTATATATATTTTTTTTTCTTCTTATCCACCGTTAGAGACTAGGACAAAGAATAAAGTACTGACACTGCTCACTCTCTCTTCTGTTTCTCACAGAAAGGTAGAAAGGTTTGCAAAAAGCAAATATAACAAATGAATCCAGGGTTCACAGAGGTGTTGCATGTTCTCCTTCTATGTCTCTGCTCCTCCATAGAGGTTACCTTGCATGTGTTTGGATCCTTTTATATGAAAGAAAGAAAAAAAAAAAAAAGAGAGAGAAGGAGATTTGAAGTAAATTGCAGATCCCAGAATGTTTCTTTCTATTTGGACAATCTTATCATGCGATGGGACACAAATTTGTGATATTTTATCCTACACTAAAGACAGAGCTCAGCTTTAATTTCTTACAGATATGTTCACTTGAATATAGCTTTCATGTAGGTGTGTAGGGAGAATGTAACTGCATTTAACTTTCATTTCTAGATGTTGCCACAGAATCTCAGAAAGTTTCTGTAACACTGGTAACTTTCATCCTGTGTATGACAGGTAGATAGTATAAAGCAAAGAAGCTTTCTGAGTCTTGAAAAAACTATTTTCTGTGTTCTCACAATATATTACTAGACTATGAAACAAACCAAAATGTCGCTTGTGTGCAGATCATCCTCTTCCTGATATCTGTGGCTTTTTACCTTTTAGATGTTTCCTCAAACAGGTACAGAAATGCCAAACATCAGTGGAGACGTAAGGTCCAGATCTTGTGGATTTTTGATTTAAATTCACACATAGAGCTAGACCTGAATTCAAAAAGTATCTTTATGCCTTCAGTAAGGTGTTGATTGAGTCAAGGTGTCTCACTTTAAGAGAACTGCTTTTCTCTAAATGCCTTCTCAGGTGCTTTCTAACTAAGAAGACCCTAAACTACAAATGCATCTCAGCATTTGCCATTAGCAAGTGAAGACGCTTGCATGGAAGTACTGAAGTCCTGATATGAGTGATGAATTTTTCTTATCCCCTCCTTTTGCTTCTAGCCAGAGCTTAATCTTGTGGTGTTAGATTACCTAACAGATCTCAGCTGTAAACATAGGGCAATCATAGGATGCCAATGAGTTCAGTGATTGCTCTGTTAGGAAGAAAATGAAACCTGGTATTTAATCATTTAATATGACTTGAAAGTAAATAAATAAAAGTGTTTCATAGAATCATAGAATATTCCGAGTTGGAAGGGAACCATAAAGATCATCGAGTTCAACTCCTGGCACCACACACGTCTACCCAAAAATTTAGACTATGTGACTAAGTGCATAATCGAAACACTTAAACTCCAACAGGCTTGGTGCCATGACCACTTTCCAGGGGAGCCTGTTCAGTGCGCGACAGCCCTCTCGGTGAAGAACCTCTTCCTGATATCCAGCCTTAACCTCCCCTGTCGCAACTTGACACCACTCCTGCGGGTTGTATCACTGGTCACTAAAGAGAATAGATCGACACCTGCCCCTCCACTCCCCCTCACGAGGAAGCTGTAGACCCTGATGAGGTCTCCCCTCAGCCTCTTCTTTTCCAGACTGAACAGGCCAAGTGACCTCAGCCTCTCCTCATACATCTTTCCCTCTAGGCCCTTCACCATCTTTGTAGCCCTCCTTTGTATCTCTCCAACAGTTTCACGTCCTTTTTGTACTGTGGTGCCCAGAACTGCACGCCGTACTTGAGGTGAGGTTGCACCAGCTGTTTGTTGGTGGGTAGAAGTGAATAAGAGAAGGTTAGGGGTCCTGGGATTAAGGTGATCAGATTTTTGTTTGGAATAAAAGACGTGACTTCTGTGTAGGTTTACTTGAAGGAAAACACGTCCCAGCATGTTCATGCAACACAAAGAAGGAGTAAGAAATGAAGCCAATGCCACTTTGTCAAATCATAGAGCAGAGTCAGGTTTTGTAATGCATTGAGGACCACTGGCTGTTATTGAGGTCTCTATGTATTTTGGGTTATGGGTTAAGAAGAATAACTAGATAAATCTCCATAACTTGGATACAAATTAGGGATGAAATAGCATCCTAGTGACTCTTCTTAGAAAACTAGAACTGTCCCGAGACTACAAAAATTCAAGTTTTTCCCTATTTTTATTTTTATTCTGAGCTTTTTTTTTTTTTTTTTCCTCCAGATTTTCTGGAATATTTGGTGCTAAGATAGAAGATAAACTTTTAAACAAAAACTTTCAAGTTGAATAAAACTTTTAAACAAAAACTTTCAAGTTGAATAAAATATTAACTTTTAATATCAAAAAGTGTTGTGCAATCAGAATAAGAAATGCTGTAGGCTGTGCTGATAATGTATCTACAATATTTTACGTGCAAGTGTAATGTACATCTGTGTTGTATCGGTCAATTATGGGGTAGAAAGAGCTAAGTAAACTGATTGCCTATATAAATTCAGACCCAAGACAGTAATTGTATAATTAATGTGTATTGCACAGCTTTAGCTGAAAATGTACAAACCTCATCTACTTAGCAATATACATTTAAATAACGTTTCAGAATTCCAGGGAGACACTACAGTGTATGAATAAAATAGCATTAATCTATGCCTAGTTGAGTTGAAAGCACAGCCAGAATATATGAATTTATTTAAAGCAATCCACGAATGTGCCCCAGTGCAGTCTTACAAAGTTAGCCATGTAGAGAGCCTTTGTTAGTTTCCTTTTTATCTTTATTTTCAAATAAAAGGAACAATTAAAGAAAACATTTAGCTAGATAAAGAAGAAAATGCAAGGTTAAGAAAAAAAAAGATTGTGAGTCAGACAGTCTTTCTGTATCATTCAACAGGCAGCAGACAGAAATTGGCAGCAGGCCATCTTTCTCCATAGGTGAAGGCAACAGTCTGAGCTCCACTGAACAATGACTTTTCCTAATGCATCAAAATCACAGTGACAACTGTGCTAAATAACTTTCTCTTGGAAGCGTGTGGAAGTTTCAAATGTGTTACTAGCTCTCACAATTGTTCATTTGGTGAGGTTGTCTGCTGGTTGAATATTGAGCTGCAGTACAGTGAACACGAATGCAGTTGGTCATGGTCTTGAAAGAGAATTTTAAATACATAGCTTGACTTTCTGAAGGTTTAGTAGTTCTTAATGTCTGCTCCCTGTACTGACAAGTAGAAAAAAATTATTATTTCCACTGATATAAATGAACCCAAAAAGGGAAAAGTGTCAAAGACAGGATTTTTCAAAGTGTGGTGTTAACTTGGTCTAAGGCCAAGAGCTCAAAATTTGCCCATGTCATAAAAGCACAGTTCACAGGATAATTTAGCTTGAGAATGACCTCGGGACATCTCTAGCCCAACATCCTAAAGTTGGTGAGAGTGGATTGCACTATCTTTAGGGTAAGAGCCACTGCTAGTTGTACTCAATTAAAACACTTGAAAATCACCTCTTTGTGCTCAACTTACTGTAACTATTACAGCTGTACTGCTATCTATACAGACTGCAGAGTTTTGGACCTCCTAACGATTTCAGGCTTTCCAAAGGCTGAGAGAGAAATTTTATACGCACAAAGGCACCTTAACAAACACTCTTATAGCAAATATAACTTCAGAAATACAAAAATACCTTTTGAGGGTAGGGGCGGCTGAATTCCACCTTCTACAACAGGGTGAGATGCCAGTTTTCTGGAATTTACTGAATACTGACTCCATCGCCTCCAATGTGAAGGTTGAAGGCCATCTCGGGCACAGCAATCACAAATTAATAGAGTTTTTGTTTCTTGGAAAACGCAAGGAGGAGGGTTAGCAAAACTGTCACCCTGGACTTCCAGAGGGCAGACTTTGGCCTGTTAAGGAGACTGGTTGGCGGAGTCCATTTGGAGGCAGTCCTGAAGGGCAAAGGAGTCCAGAAAGACTGGACACTCTTCAAGAAAGAAATCCTAAAGGCACAGGAGCAGATTGTTCCCATATGCTGAAAGATGAGTCAGCGCAGAATAAGACTGGCCTGGATGAACTGAGAACTGTGTCTAGAGCTCAGGAAGAAAAAGAGGGTTTATGACTTTTGGAAGAAGGGGAGGGCCACTCAGGAAGATTACAAAGATGTCGTGAGGCTATGCAGGGATAAAACTAGAAGGGCCAAAGCCCAACTGGAGTTCAATCTGGCTATTACTGTTAAAGACAACAAAAATGTTTTTATAAATACATAAAAAAGAAAAGGGAGCTGAAGGAGAATCTCCATCCTTTATTGGATGTCAGGGGGAACATAGTGACAAGAGAAAAGGAAAAGGCTGAGGTACTTAATGCCTTCTTTGCCTCAGTCTTTAGGATCAAGGCCAGTTGTTCTCCAGGTACTCATCCCTCTAAGCTGGTATATAGGGACAAGGAGCAAAATGAAGCTCTTATAATCCATGAGGAAATGGTTATCAACCTCCTACTCCACTTATCTTGCCCCATAGACTTGTGTACATCTGGGATTCACCTGAGAGTACTGAGGGAGCTGGCAGAATGCTTGCCAAGCCACTTTCCATCATTTATCAGCAGTCCTGGCTATCAGGGGAGGTCCCAGATGACTGACAGCTAGCAAATATGACACCCATCTACAAGAAGAGCTGGAAGGAAGACCTGGGAAACTACAGGTCTGACCTTGGTGCCAAAGAAGCTCAGAGAGCAGATTATCTTGAGTGCCATCATTCAGCACTTACAGGACAACCCAGTGATCAGGCCCAGTCAGCATGGGTTTATCTAAGGCAGGTCTTACTTGACGAACCTGATCTCCTTCTTCAACAAGATGACATGCTCAGTGGACAAGGGAAAGGCTGTGGATGTGATATACCTTGACTTCAGTAAGTCTTTTGACACCATTCCCCACAGCATTCTCCTGAAGAAGCTGACTGCTCAAGTCTTGAACAGGTGTATGCTTTGTTTGTTTAAAAACTGGCTGGGTGACTGGGCCCCAAGAGTCGTGGTTAATGGAGTTAAATCCAACTGGAGGCTAGTCACTAGTGGTGTCCCCCCAGGGCTCAGTACTGGGGCCAGTTCTCTTCAATATCTTTATCAGTGATCTGGATGAGGGGATCAAGTGCACCCTCACTAAATTTGCAGATAACACCAAGTTAGGTGTGAGTGTTGATCTGCTCGAGTGTAGGAAGGCTCTGCAGAGGGATCTGGATAGGCTGGACCGATGGGCTGAGGTCAGCTGTATGAGGTTCAACAAGGCCAAGTGTCGGGTCCTGCACTTGGGGCACAACAACCCCACGCAGTGCTACAAGCTGTGGGAAGATTGGCTGGAAACCTGCCTGAGGGTATTGGTTGATAGCCATTGGAATATGAGCCAGCAGTGTGCTCAAGTGGCCAAGAAGACCAACAGCATCCTGGCTGGTATCAGAAATAGTGTGGCCAGCAGGACTGGGGAAGTGATTGTCCCCCTGTACTCAGCTCTGGTGAGGCCACACCTTGAATACTGTGTTCAGTTTTGGGCCCCTCACTACAAGAAGGACATTGAGGCCCTGAAACGTGTCCAAAGAAATGCAGCAAAGATAGTGAAGGGTCTAGAAAACAAGTCTTATGAGGAGCAGCTGAGGGAGCTGGGGTTGTTTAGCTTGGAGAAAAGGAAGCTCAGGGAGACCTATTGTACTTTACAATTACCTTAAAGGAAGTTGTAACGTGGTGGGGATCGGGCTCTTATCCCAAGCACCAAGTGATAAGACTAGGGGAAATGGTCTCAAGTTGCACAAGGGGAGGTTTAGGTGGGATATTAGGAGATTTTTTTAATTTATTTTTTTACTGAAAGGGTTGCATTACATTGGAATAGACTGTCCAGGAAAGTGGTTGAGTCACCATCCCTGGAAGTCTTCAAGAAATGTGTAGATGTAGAAATTAGTAGCATGTTTTAATTGTGGACTTTAGCACTAGGTTAAGGGTTGGACTAGATGATCTTAGAGATCTTTTCCAACCTTAATGATTCTATGATTCTAATGGAAGCTTAGACATCTAACTCACATTTAGATGTCTACCTTTAAGTGCGATAATCTTGAAAGAAATCCAACACTTGATGGATTTTTAGGCATATTCAATTTAGGCACATTCAATTGCCTAAATGTAGGTGTATAGTGCCATTTGATATGTTATTACATATTCTGCGTGTCATCTAGCTGCCTGTATTGATGACACAGGGTCTCCTACAAGTCCTGGGTCAACCTGCCAGATCCATCTGGATACTGTGTATATGCTAAGGCATGCCAGATGACACCAGTTCCTATGTTCAGGTGACTAAATCAAGACCTTGGGGTCTACAAACAGAACAGCTGGCTATCAATCTGTGTGTGTGGTGTGAGTAGAGAAAGCTACAGGGCTAATTTTTCCAACTGCATGGAAAGTACCAGCAAACATTCTGAGGAAGTATCGTCTTTGGTTTGGGATTTACCTTGTCAGTTACCATCAGTAAAGACTGTCCCACTCTCATCAGCTGACAGTTGCACTGCATCTCCAACCAGCATCCATCATTGGAACTGACAGAGAAGAGGGGCAATCCTCTCTATAACTATCACAAACAAGATGATTAAAGAATATGAATGAAAGAGCATGTACACATATGGCTGGAGACTTCTGGTGAAGTTCAGGTCATCTAATTTCTTATTTGCTAGTAAAGTAAAACCGACTGCATAACCCTGACATGCTTTGAAAATGTCCAAAGCTGCGTTATGTTTGAAGGGAGAGAGTGGGTATGAGATAATTTGAGAGGTACTGGGCAAATTGTGTGAAGTACAGAGAGATTAATCTCAGGTAACATTAGCCACCTTATGATTAGTGTAATTTTAGCTAATCACTCATGCTCCTTCTCTGGAGAACAGAGATACTTCAAGAGCATGGTGCATAAATGTTGAAGACAGATTAAATGAATTTTGCATATCCTCAGCTGATGAAATTTAGGAAGCTGAGACCAGTTGCCTGACTTTTATATAGCTAATATCAGATGAGGTGGGTCCCATGTGTGATATTGACCTTCTGTAACATAAGTGAATGGACCCTTTCTGTGTCAGTTTATTTGGCTGGAAAGGAATCAGATTAGGTAATGAATGAAAGAAAAATATTGACATGAAGATTGATGGTGTTTGGTTATTTGGATTATAAACTTTTTTTCCCCCCTCTTATTCACAATATTAAAGCTTTTTGGGGGCTGTTGTTCTACTGGGTATTAATTTGAAAGTTAACCTAAGATATTAACGTATTGTATTCAGATTTGATCGCCATTATTCTCATTCAGGAGCAGGGAAAAGAGTAGTAGGGCAACTTGGTTTTAAGAAGACAGAATGCAGGACTGAATGAACAAATATTTTCCTTGTTGCAGGTTTCAGAACTGCAAGATTTGAGAGACAGTCTCCCTCCTATTCTAGTCCTTAAAATTGATTTGGTAACAGTTATACGTGCCTGAAATGTACTAAAAAAGGCTGTAGTGACTGGAAATGGTAATCTGTGTACTTTCACCATTTTAGGGCACCAGTACAAGAGAATATTTTATTGAGCTGGAAACTGAAGATACAAGCTTACATGGTCATATGTCAAATATGCTGAATCCCATGCTGAGATGTGGACAGCTTTCTCTGTTATATGATGGAATATAGATGGCTAGGAGCAGAGAGTGTTTTAGCCTCTTTCATTGATATTTTGCAATCTGAGCTCAGTAACAAGCAAGTCATTTTTTGCATATCTTCCTTCTCAGCTTGTGGATTTTTTTTTTTTAAACTTTGCCTTAAGCTTTATTTTTCCTTTCTGTTTCTCAACAATTGCCAATAACATATTGTTTTATTTAAACTGAATAAAGTTTGCTATTAAAGATGTTGATATTATCAGCTTCAAAAATTAAGAATAATAATTCACAAGTCAGGCTTCAAAATCTGCAAGAATTCATTAAATAAAATTCACAGAACCACAGAATGCTTATGGTTGGAAGGGACCTCTGGAGATTATCTGGTCCAACCCTTCAGCTCAAGCAGGAACACCTAGAGCAGGTTGTCCAGGACCACGTCCAGGTGGATTTTGAAGATTTCCAAGGAGGGAGACTCCACAACATCTCTGGGCAACCTATTCAAGTGCTCTGTCATCCACACAGTAAAGTCATGCTTGTTGATAAAAGATAAAGAAGAAAAATCTTCTACTCATATTTTTATTGTATTGTATTCTTCTATTGACTTTTGATCATTATTTATTCCTAGAGAAAGAAATCATCCCATCTTCTAAATTTCTGGACAAGGGTGAAATTTTAGCTTCAAATTTGAATTTGCTTATTACCTCACATTCATTTCTCCCAGTCATGCTGTGTCTGTCATTATATCCTCTGCCCCACATTCTCACTGGTAATGACATGCCCTTATATCCACTTTAGTTTTACCCCTCCTTAGTTGCCTGTCCCCCAGCCAGTGAATTAATTATGCTCTCAGGATTATACTTCCATTTAAAGCCCACATTTGACCCTGGTCATTCTGATCACCCAGTTTGGTTTTGTCTAACCAAGTGTAGACTTGTACTGTGTACACATTGGTAGTGCAGCTAGTCAGCTCTGTGTCCTTTAAAGACAATGAAGAGAAATACAAACTGCATCTCATCTTACAGTTGATAGTAAAAATGGGTTAAAAGAATCTTTTCCTGTAATTAAAGTTTTCTTGTCATTGAGAGGGCCTAGGGTGACAGGCTTGTATTAACAGGTCTGTACTGCAGACCTGTAAAGATTGGTTCTATAGATACGACTTCTGCAACATTCAGGGTTTCTTAGTCATTGTTTTTCTCTTTCAGCATTGGATATAGAGAGAAGGCACCAGGAATGATCAGTATTTTTTATTTTATTTTATTTTATTATTTTATTTTATTTTATTTTATTTTATTTTTAATGAGAGAGGTGAGGGAAAGAATTAATAAAGCTTTGTGATGCTTCTTCTAAGGAAAAGTACAATAAGTGGTTAAACTGGGTTCTGAATTGATATGGGAATAAGCAGCTGGCTCCTTTGAAACCACAGGCAGGTAGCAAATGCGCATGGGAGCCTGGAGGTTGGATTTACTGAGAACAGCAAGCTTCATTTGTTGTCTGGAAGTGCTAAATAGCTAAGAATTGATATAATCAACCTAAAGGAAATAAGATGCCCTTGTCTTTAAGCATGATTGATCAAGAGAACATAAGTGATCATGTTATATTGGATGATTGCAATGGATTTGCATCTTAACAAATACTGGACGATTTACTTTTTGACTAAACCTGGGATAAAATACAGACTGTAAGTCCTGCCATAGGTTTTCATGACTTACTCAGCTGAGAATTTAGTGGATTAAAAACTTAGTGGTTTTTAGAGCTTCCTGCTGTGTATACCTTCAAAAACTTAGTGGAGTTGCAGCTTCCATTTCCAGAAAGGTAAGAAAACTGGGACACAGTTCCAGGAAATCTCATGTAGCAGAGTTTCTTCCTTCTGCACATGCTGAGAAGTGGTCCACAGACACTGGAGTCTGCAGAAGAGAAGGAGACTACCACTGTACTGGCTTCCATGGTTTGCTGATTGATCTGCCTCAAAGACATTGTCATGAATTTGCAGCTTTGAGATGTATTCACATCAGATTTTTAAGTATCATACTGTTTTATACTGTCTTAGTAAGGGTCTGTGGATGATTCTTGGTTTATTCTTCTGGCCTAGCTGGAGCCTGAGACAGAACAACAAAGAATGCAGTGAAGTGGGGTAATCTCAAACAAACAAACAAACAAATTAATAAATAAAAATGTTCTTAAGACTGCAGGATAAAGCTATACTGTTTTTTAAAATTTATTTTTCTTCAAACATTTTATTTTCTCTCTGATTATCCACCTTAACAGATCTGCAAACATACATACACTGGTGGGCGAGCCTGGTACTCTTGTATTATGCTTAACGTAACAGATCATGTTGAAGTCCAGTGATTAGGGAAATAAATTTTGGGAAACTCAAGGACAGGAGTCCTGGACTCCTGTGTTCCTTTGCTCACAGCATGATTAATTAGACAAATAGATGTATTCATATTTGAGAGGCATCCCAAAAATATTTAAAAGAATTAAAATGAGTTATTGGACAGGCAAGGATGGGAATGTGCAACTGTTATGTCTCAGCCACTCTGAAAATACCAGAGCAGTCAAATCTCCATGGAAAGCATATATCAGCTCCTCTTTGATTCTCATGCATGTATGTCATGCATGCAATTATTTAGGTTTCAGTTTAAAATAACTGGAAAATTTACAAACATGGCTCCCAACTTGAACCTGGCAGGTACTCTCAGTAGCTGGGAGGGAGAATGTAAAATAGCACCTCCCCAAATCCCTAAATCGTGTGAAATTCAAGTGCTGAGGAGAAAATCAGGAGCCTGATGATTAAATGTAGACAGCTGTCATTGCTGCATTATATTAAAATATCTTGCCTCTAGCAAACTGCACACTATTTCTTCCTTTATCAGTTTTCAGGAACCTGTTACTTCAGCTGGCTGCATCAGTAGCTTTGGAGATTTGTAAGTTTTACAGTGAAGAGGGCACTTACAGAGAGACTTTTCTTGAACAGTGGGGGACCCATTAACCACTGAATAGCCACCTCAATGTGCAAGTTATATTTCCCTGTGCCTTAATGGGACTCAGTACAATCAGAAACTTAAAGCTGAAATGGTTCTCGGATGCACTTTTAAGCCACAGCAAGGCTCCGAGCAAAAGGGAACTTTTATTTGTTTATGGATTGCTGTCATTAATAAACAGATCGGAGACTTATTACTGCCTCAAGCCACAGCACTTTTAACGATGTCCAAAGCAGATAGCTATTAAAACTGTGAACAGCAGCACAATGGAGCTGGCCTGAATAAGCAGAGGGAAGAGAAATAGCATGTCAGTGACAAAGTCCCTGACACTTGGAGAATGAACAGAGGTTTCTCATTATAAAGACTGCTCTTTCTTTGTACCCTTTTTCTCTCTGAAACAGACTCTGGTGTCCTCCAATAGATCTCCATTAAGTTTGTGCTTTTTCTTGAACCTAGAGGCATATTCTCTCTTCTACTTGACCTCTGGGATTTTTCTTTACTCCTCAAAGGGCAGTTTTAACACATCTTTGTGAGAAGTGATTTTCCTGTCCCATGAAATTTTGTGCCTTAAAAAACGAACAGAAATGAACAGAAATGTCTTTTCTTTCCACAATGATTTTTTTTTTTTCTTTTCTGGAGTGTTTTTCACATCCCAGCTATGTGACTGGACAATGAGGCAATTAGATAAATTAGAGATAAAAATTAGAGATAAAAAATCTGCACT
The DNA here is from genome assembly GCF_013377495.2 of Cygnus atratus. NCBI lineage: Eukaryota > Metazoa > Chordata > Aves > Anseriformes > Anatidae > Cygnus > Cygnus atratus. The sequence goes on along the minus strand of NC_066362.1, from coordinate 176,160,610 downwards.
TTTTTTAATAGGTGTGTGACATATGATTTTTTCTTTCTTGTTTTCCTGAAGAGAGGACTCCCCCAAATTGTAGAAATATATATATATATATATATATATATATATGTATATATACATATTAGTAGACCAGAGAAGTGGATTAAGTTGCCAGGTTAATGTAGAGATCAAGGGGATTCATAATCAAGACTCTTATCCATTGAATATTCAATCTCTGTTATGTGTCATGGATTGGAGAGACAGGCATCTGCCATGCAGATTGTCTCCTTTTCCTTTTTTGCATCTCATCCTCAGAAAGAGCCTGCTCCCAGATGTTAGTGTCCTACCTCTATTCCCTGCTCATGATCCCATTGAATTGGTGGGTGTGTGAGGAGCACATCCCTCCTTCCAAGCATGCAGATTTCCCACAGCCTGGAGCTGGCTGAGTAGCTGTGAAAACTATACAGGTAAAATTGAGTCAATGCAGAAATTATTTGCATGCATTTTGAGGGCATTTACGTGCTTGATGTGTATTTGTGTTTGTGTGAATGTTTGTCACATGGATAGGCATGTCATATTCATTTAAATAGCTCTTCTTTTGGAGGCAGCTGCGAAATTAAGTGCCCTTAGAGTTCTCCAGTCTGGTTAGGGAAAGGCTAAAGGAGGTAAACACAGGAAAAAAGAACTTGAAATGGGAAAAAAGGGGAAAAGTAGAGGAAGAACAGCTGTCTAAAATGTGTAGGGTGGTATGGTAATGAATAAAACTTGTTGCAAGTTTTGTAATAGGGAAAGGGGCCAAGGCATGAGATGAGAAAAAAACCTGTGAATTTATCATCTAATAACAGAAATAAGGCAAAGGCCTTTATGAAGAAGAAGCGGCATCTCCTTTTTTATGGCCTTCTCAGGTGAGAGAGTGCACAGATGGGATGTAGAGCAGTAGGAAGGTCTGAACCATAGGTCATCTGCCTTTTTTTTTTTTTCCTAGAAACCCTTGTGTGAGCATTCTCCCATCAGGAAGATTCTCAAGGGTAAAGCAGGAACTGTAATTACTGAGGGTATGGCGAAAAGGAACAAGTTCTCCACTGGCTAGTTTTTCTGCCTTCAGCAAGAGTCCCTGCTCCTTGTAAAATGCTGTTTCTTCCATTGTCAGGAAGAGATCATTGCTAGTCTTTTCTTCCTTCACACTGACATTGGGGACTTTTCTTTAGGACTTTTCAGAGGCCTGTGAAGGACTGTGACTTACCTCATAGAAAAAAATGCAGGAGTTAGAAGAAGAGATGTGAGGTACCAAATCATGCTTCATGTGAGCTCTGAACAGGGCTCATAGGACCTACTTAAAAATTCTGAATGCCTTTTTTGAATCAATGTTTATTAAAATATGAATGTAAATATTTTTTCTAATATTTTGCTATTCAGATAAAATTGACTTCTTAAAGCAGAGGGGTAACTTTTTTTTTTTTTTTTTAAATGAGTGTATGTGCAGGAGCCTGGGATGTTTGCTGCATATCAACCCTCAAAACCGGTAGGTAGAAATAGGGGTATCAAAACTGCATCCTCTAGCAGTGTGTTTCTTTTGGAAAGTATAAGTAGTCCCAGCCACATGCAGTGTCTGAATAGGAGGTTGTGCCAAAATCCTGGATGAACAGCTATCAGTTGAGGCATTACAGATGGGTGCTAAAAAGAAAGGATTTGATAAGCTCCACCACTGTTGATGAATGAAAGGATGGGGAGAAAGGAGGGGAGAAATCAAAACATCCCCCAAAATGCTAAAGGGTAGATATGATACTGCTTGTCTTAAAATGTGAAGTATATACAGTACTTCTCCTCCACCTTGAAAAATAATAGCAGCTGGGAACTTTTTGTGTTACATTTGATGTTATTAACTATTTGAGTGTTTCACTTATCTATGCAAACAAAACAATTATATCATTTCACAGCACACACCTTAGCCCATGTTACATATCTTGTTGGGTGATGGTAGTGGTGGTTTGTAACTAATTAATGTATCTGTATTGTATTTTCTATAAAATCATATCCATCTGTGTAGATGATTTCAGTGAGTTTTAACAGGGTCTCTATAAGATGTTATTACTTCTCTAATTCAGAGACAGCTATGTAATGATTTTCATAATTATAGATGGAGGAAAATGTTAGCCTGCATATTTAAAACTGTTATATACATTTCTACCTCATTAAAGAAAATCACTGGAGCTAGATAATGTACCCAGGTTGGAGATCAGGTGGCAAAGCGTATAGATAACACAATCTAATTTTCTAGTGCTAAAGAGTTCCAGCTGAACAAAACCAATAAAACTGACCTTGCTTGCTAAAAAAGTTGCAAAAGAAAACTCATTTAAAAAGTGCTTCTGTGAAAACACTCACGTTCCTCTCTGTCATTGTAACTCTAACCTTGGGGATCAGTCACTTTGTATGTGCTAAAGAGGTGCTTTCATGAATAAGTGATGATAGGCTTTAATATAATTAGGGATCTTAATAGGCAGAGCAGGAAGAAGGTTACAGCTCTTGTGGTGTGAAAGCATAGGGCTAGATTCACAGAGGGGATTAAATCTACAATTTAGGTCTTTTCTTCCTCTGCCTAAATTTGGTATTGTGTAAATTTTTGATGGTGCCCATCCATGGAGTTGCTCAAACTTTGACACATTTGGATGTTTCAGCACATATTGTGTATTTCCTAGGAACCTATAGGACCTATGTCAGGTCATATAGAGCACCCCTAGTGATGCCCTGAATTGGACAGGATTGTCCAAATTCTGCAGGGGGCTTTTTCACTCCTCTCCACATTTTTTTTTTCCCACTGGATCAGTAAGATGAAAAAGATACTTAGAAGTAGAGCTCTCTAGGACAGCTTCAAATGGCTTGGTGTACCTGAAGGCTGGAAATCGGTGTTGGACAGAGATACACACTCAATTCTCAGAATCAATATAGCTTTCTGAGAGCGATAGTCTATTTGGGCTTTCAGTTGCATATGACATCATAGGATTCTCTACTTCTAAGCATAGACTTATCATAGATTCTCTACTTCTAAGACTTTTTTTTCCTACAAAGGGAAACAAAAGAAATAAATTTCATACTTTTCTCTTGGTGAAGAAGATGGCTAGAATTAAAGATTTTGAAGTAGGTTCAGCTGTATATCTTCACGAACTGTAAGATTCAGCAAAATTAAAATTCAACACACTTTTAGCTGTTATTTTGGGATCACTAGTTCTCATAAATGTTTCTATTAGGCTGCCATGGCCTTCATACAGTTCTACTTACATCAGATGAATTTGATATGAAATGAGCATGACAACAAATGTTTTTGAAATTTGCAGATTTTGTTGTGGGGGTGGAACTGGTATTCAAATAAGCAGGGCTATGCAAATGGATATATTATATAAGCTCAGTGAATCATGGAAAGTGATGAATTGTACAACACCTAACTTACTACACCAGGAAAAAAGAAAAAAAGAAAAAATGTACAGTTAGAAATCTTTGACATGCAAAATTTATTTCGAAGCACCCAATTGCAATTTGTAACCATGTAGTACATTTTGTACGTGTATTATTTAAGTATTCTTTTCTATGCTAATATTGTTTTCAGTTAAGAAAACTGGAAAAGGAGGATTTTCCAGTAACTATTGATATAGTGAAAGTAGCAAACACTAGTGCAACATATTGACACAGAGAAAAAACAACAGATTGGGTAGCACTGAACTAGTCATAGTACCCTTTGTTTTCCAGTAGCACTTTCCTTGGTGGTTTTAGCAGAGGCATGCAAAAAAATCCTGTCACTGCAAGGCAGTGGGAATTTTGTCACTGATTCAGTACCATTAGATTTTCTCTGCAATACTTATCATTAGATAAAAGCACTGAGTAGTGGCAAACTGATTGATCAAGGTCACTGTAGAAGTACTTTTCGAAATGCAGGCAGCAATGTCCTAAAATGGCAAGCAAGTTCTAGTTCTGTCATTTAGATGCATGAGCAAAGCTTCAATAAACAGAAGGAACAGTGAACATTTATAAAACTCCTGCCCTGGGTCTGCTGGTGGTAGCCTCATTTGTCAATACAGGGCCCTGAAAACTCAATGCTAAGATGCTTCCAAATGAATTTTGATTCTGCAAGGAGCTACTCACTACAGGAACGATTTGTCTTTAGTCTGAGTTGCTTGCCTTTGTAATGCTTCACCTTTTTATTTTGTATGCTTGCCCCAAGCAAAATTGTGTGGAGTCCATTGCTGCGTCTCTCTATCTCACACAAAACTATTTTGGAGACAAGAGACATGATGACAGACATCTTTGGAAGAAGCCTTTATGCATCTTTAGCTATGTGGCAACTTTCTTTTCATTTCAGAGTATTCAACAGGTATGGATGATTTTCATCTTTCCATAATGTCCATAATGACAATTTTATATCTACTGATTCATCAAATGCTCCCCAGCTGAATATTCCTATTTAATACTACGTTTGGAAGCTCTGTTCAGGGACTTGGATTCACATGTACTGCATACAATACAAACACAACCCTCCCAGAAACATTTTTCTATCTAAAAATGAGAAAAAAGCTGGATAAATTCAAGAGGGAAGTATGAAGGACCAATGAGATTAGCCTGAGGAAGTCTTGAAGATGAACTAAAGTTTATGGGAATTGTATCCCAGTCATGGGGGGGAGAGCAAAGATGAGTGTGTGACAGTTTCTACTAGAAAGTGCAGGAAAACTGCAGTAGAAGCTCTGAGGTTGAGCATCAAACAGGATGGTGGTGGTTGCTCGTAAAAAAGAAAGTACTGAGGGATGAGAAACACTGTTTTTCTCAGGTTGTGCCCTGTTTCAGATGAGACACAGGCTCTTCAATTTTTATTCTCCTTCTGGTCCTAAGACTTGCATTCTTGCCCAGTGGTGCAGCTTCCACAGTTAAGGAAGCTAATCCCTTGTGCTCAGCTCTCACTGCCAGGAAGTTCACAGTGCCTAGATCTCAAAGGATGCAGGGGTTTAAGATCCCCCAGTCTGAGGCTGATTTCCCTCCTATATGGTGCAGTGACCTGCTTCTGTCAACACATTGGTTTTAAAATCTGAAGAGGGGCAGAAATTGCCTTGGCTATCAGAATGTCTCTCTCAGAAGGGTGTGTGTTATTGCTCTGTTTACAGAAGGAAGCAAGCATTTCAGAAGTCCTGGATCAACTTCTCAGACCTCTCTTCTAGGCCAGGGATCCAGCAACTGATGCTGGACACAACCACAACTCACTCTATGTGTCTAAGTTGAATGGGTTCTGGGCTATGACTTTCAGGTGGAAGGTTGTGTGAGAACTTCAAGTGTACAGGATCATTAATGTCTTTTATCTTCAATTTTTTGGCATTACTTTCTATTATACACACACACATTCCTCCTTCTCAATCTATGAGCTGCTAGTGAAGTTTGCCTCTTTTATTTCTACCCCAGTAAGTTCCACTAGTTCACTGCGAACAGTTTTGCCAAAGTGCTGTGCCTTTTGGAGACCGCATTTTAAATGATTCTCTTTCTCCTTTGTTACCAGTGCCAGCAAATGCATGACAAATTTCAAGCATGTGTCTGTCAGTCAGCATGAAAGTATTTCCTGGAATAGGACTGGTAAGAGGGGTGAAGAGTCCTCAGCCCATATACTGCAGCTGTGTTAGGCTGCCTGCTCTTTGGTGTGAGATCAGTACAGAATTGTTTTCTACCAAGGTTATATTTGGAAGGTTTCTTTTACTGCACTGAGGCAGAGCAAACTAATTCCTTTGCAGCGTGGATTCTGCAAAAGCTGATGAGCTTGCCATGGAAGTGGAGGCAGCAGGCCACATAAACTCTTGCCTCTCATCCACCACCCCTGCATTATTTAGGTGTCACGGTTGTTTAAATGACATTTCTGTCAAGCCCTGTGAGTTTGTAATGTCTTTCTTTTTGATGATGGAATTAAAGATGCACTTTTGCTTTATGTTGCAAGAAAGTAATCTTTAATGGTAAGACGATTTTTTTTTCCCAGGTTTCTTTGTCTTTCTCAACGAGGTCCTAGGGACTGTCAGCATGTTGGATGATTCCTGCTGAGGGAGCTATTATGTTTTATCCTTCCTGTATCCAGATAAGCTGATTCCAAAATCAATTTGAGATTGATATTTAAGACTCCAGTTTTTTTTTCTAGCATCTAACTGGAGTGGTTATCTCAAAAGAGTCATCCCCAGGAACCTCATCACATCAGTCCCCCAAGTACGGCACTGAAAGAGTTGTGAAACTACTCTAGTCCCATGCTGAAAACTTCATGAGAGCAAGATTAGAATTGTTACTTCCTGGCAACAATGAAGACAATGCCCAACTGTATCCGAAAAGGGAGAGCTTACCCGATGAGTTGTGATTGTCTAGATATGTTTACCTCTGAGGTATTTCCTCTAGTCTCTCTTTATTTTTAATGAGGGTAGTAAGCACTTTTGTGGCTCTATTCACTTTGCCTTAAAGGACACAAATTGTATCTAAATTCTAAAAGAAAAATGCCTCAAAAGCACCTGTTTCATTAACTATAAGAAGAACCCTGAAGTGACAGGATCAGCTGTGGGCATCTTGCAAGTCTAAGGCTAAGGAAGATGAACCCAGTGAAGAAGGGCCCTCTATTGTCTCAAATTTTAAATGGAGTTCACATGACCCTTTTGTGAGCAATGAGAGCAAAGAGCTTCTCTTTCTTATAGGAGTACTACAGAAAATAATGTGAACTCTTCATATAACTCTAAGTCAATGTATGTATAGAAAGCTGTCTTCAGGTTTATTCCATGAGGAAGCATTTCCAAAGTGCATTTAAAAGGCCTGTATCATCAGACGTGAATTTGAATTTGTTTGCCCTTAAGCTAGTTGGCCTAAACGTTAAAAACAATTTTAAAGGTGAGTATCTGAAAATCCCAGTGATTATCTAGCTGATTCTTCAAGATTTTAGGTATCTAGTCCCTGTTACTGATGCTGTTTTTCCCATTTTTAACAATGAATGTGAAACTGTGGGCCTTCTGCGTAAAAAAAAAAAAAAAAGAAATAAAAAGAAGTCTCTTCATATTCATTGAGCTTGATAGGATGAATTTGTGAATTGGAAACTATACTCATCAAAGAGTGGAAGAAATATGAAATTAGGCAAAACAGTAGGTACATCTTATATCATATCTTTTGTTATTGTGGGATACCACAAAGCACAGATCATTTGCCTTCACAAAATATATTTGCTTTTGTAAAAAAACAGGTAGCTTTCTCTTCTTTTAATGCAAGCTTTAAAAAAAATCATTTATTTTATTTTATTTTTAGCTTTTCAAAATCCCTGAAAGTTTAGCTGCTCCAGTAGGGAACTGATAAAAGTAGAAGCAAACTAATGGTACAAAATAAGCAAGAGTAAAGGGTGCATTTGACCCAAAAGCAATTTGCAAAGTGTCTGTGTTTTTGTTTGTTGCTGCTGTTAAAATAAACAACTGAACATCCAGGTTTATATGTCACCTCAAAGAACATCTGCAAAGATTTGTATGGAGGCACAGGACACTAAACCTCTTGAATCCATTCCAAAATGGCTAAGTAGCTTTTTGTGCAGCCAGTAGCAATAGATATTTTGATAAATATTTGACTTTTTTTTTTTTTTTTTTTTTTAACGTAGTCTTGGAAATAGCCACTAGATGGCAGTGGTTTTGCATAGCTGGAAAATGAGCAAGGTTTTGCCACAGGAAAATCGAAACAGCTGGTTCCACTAAATTCTGCTTTATATCAGTAGGTGGCAGATTTGGGCTATCTATGGAAAAGAAAACAGTGTTTTAATGTTCTCTTGTTTCTTGCAAAACTATTTTCCATTATTTTTCTCCAGCCTTCTATATGTACAAAATAATAAAAAGTAAAAATTATGAGCAGAATAAAAGAGGACTGTTACTTAAAATCTTTGTTTCATCTTTTCAAATTACAAGCAGAAATATACTAGAAAGTAAGAACCTATTAAAACCATTAATAAAAAGGAAGTCAAAACGGAAATGAGTAAGAGCACAGTTCTAAAAGCAATTTCCAGACAGATTTTCAGTGGTAATCAAACAAAAATTCTAAGATATACAAATACATGAAAGGCAAAATAGAGAAATGTCTCAGTTTAGAAATATATGACAGGGATACTTTTCACTTCTATGATACTTTCAGTCTATCTCAAACCCATCCTTTTTTAGGTCACTGTTTGCCATTTTTAATACATTTACAGAAATGAGTAAGAAAGCATGCAAAAATGTCATCACCTCAATACTGGTTTCATTTTTGGATGCTTGTGTTCTCTCTAGTGCAAGAAATCAAGGAAGCAGATGCGGCTAACCCTGAAATAAATGAAAGCTGTTTTTTTCATGGAGCAACAGTTTTCATCCTAGCTATCTTGAGAATCCTAAATATCAGATCCAAAGCTGAGTTGCTCGGCAGGAGTACATCTACATGGTACAGGTACAGTTCCAGCTAGAGAGACCTGAACTAGCTCCAAAACAGCAGCAGCATGGCCACAGTTCATGTGTTGCTTTGTCTGGTAAATTAGCTTTCAAAGGGTTTGGTGGTGATGTTGCTCCCGGGACCTGGGCTTTTATCTCTGCAAGAAGTGCTCTGTGAACCAGACAACAGAGACAATCTGAGGCCAGGAATCAATCTTCTCTCCCTATCACTCTGTTGCCCTACTACAGCATCAGATGCCTCCATCCACTTGGAACTGAGAACTTCATATTTTACACTTAGTGTATATTTACCTTTTTCTCCTAAAGTAGCATACAGTGTCTGACTCTTTCTTTAGTCTGATATGTTGTTGAAACTGTGCCACCCTCTTATGTAACAGGCCAGTGCAGTCACCCAAGAAGCAACAGCCTACTCTCAGCTCCCACCTTTCCCTGCGGAGATTGCAATCCGTGTCTCACAGCTCCTAGGATGTACTGTAAACACCAGACTGTGGGGTGCCTGAGCGTGGGAGCTCTCCCTTTATTTGTCCTGCTGATGGTGCACAGAAGAGACATTTTTGTAGTCAGAGCAGAAACAAGAGTGCATCTTTTAAGGGATGTGGGTTCTGGTGCTCTTGCTTCCAAGTGGGTGCATGCAAGGCTACCCAGTCAGGCTGCTTCTTGCTCTCACTTTCTTTCTGCTTCCAGAACCTAAAAAGTTAACTATTTCCTATGCAGTGGAAAACCTTCAGTAACAGGTTGAGGAATATAAACACCTGAGTATAAAAGCCTATTTTTTTTTCTTTTTCCCAAAGCCTCTTTTGGGCGATAGCTGTAGTCTTGAAAGCCCCTCAGACAATGGTGGGGATTGAATGCAGGTCCCCTCTGTGATGTAGGCCTGCTGTTGTCGCTGCACAAAGACAGGGACAGAAACCTCCCCTTCTGGCTCCCTTTTCAAAGAAAGCTGTGAAAACCACAGTGTTTGATAAAGACCCTGATTGTGTAGGTGTGCTAGGTGAAAAACATGAAGCTGAAGGGGAGTTAGAGTGGGTTTCTGAATGTTAATTGGGCTTGGGCATGAAATGCAGCTCATCAGTGCAGTCAGAACTGGATGTTTATCTGTGCACACCCAGAAGATCTTTAGGCAGTGACAGAAGTTTGATGTAAAAATGTATGCAGGTATCTTTGGGAACGGGTGCATTGGAACAAAAGTTTCATTTCTACAGCCCATGTTCTGCTCCTCGAGGATACCCAACAGCTCTCTTTTGGATGTGTCCTAAGTGGCCAGCAAAAGAACTCTGAAGAAATTGATCTATATGCTTGAACAGAACAGAGCAGACATAATTCATTCCCTCCTATACCTCTGGAAGCTCAAAAAGATACAGGAGACTCCACTGAGCCGAACAGTCTGGCAGAAGGACAGCAGAGATTAGACCAGTGTATTGCACCTAGAGCCAATAAACTCCCTTAGGGATGTGTGTGTAGGATGGATTGGGGAAAACTGGATGAGAAATGCACAGGGCACAACAACTCCAGGCACATTACACTGATGCCTGCTGCTTGGGTAGGATAAACGCAATTAGTTATACCTGCTGTGCTAATCCTGCAAATCCCAACCCAGTCAATTCACTGAAATTGCATTCTCTAGCTCTCCCTTTGCTTGTCACATAGACACGTTCTCAAGCCTAATTCTGGGGGCTTAACCAGAGCATCGCTCTGCACACCGTTGCTGGAGGGGATCATAGCAGGAGCCATGCCCTCACATGTTCTGCTTTTTAAAATTCCAGCAAACAATGTCCCTGTCTCAGAGCAGCTCTGAGCTCCTGCATTTACTGTCAAAGCCAGTTCAGTACCCTGATTAAAGCAAGCATGAGATTAGCCAGCATCTCCCCTAGACTTAGGATAGAAGTCATTTCCTTCAGCTTTAACTGTGTAAAAAGTACATGCTCAAGCTATTCTTCTAAGCATCTTTTCTCTAAACAAGAGAAATTGTCACTTACAAGTGATGGTGCTTATTCCTTCTCCTGTCTTAGACCCTGTTTTAACACAAGATGAATTTCCCATTCTTCTCCTTGACTATGGAGGAGGCACACAGAACTGGCAGTCTAACTTTGAGGGTCTCACTGCTAGATGAGGTGAATACCATGCCATCTCTGTGAATGAATCTGAAAAAATTCCCAAGGTGATAGCTGTACTCCAGCTTTATGAATATTTCTCTGGTGCTGTCCTCTGCTTCCTAAATTGCCACAAGAGCAAATCCTTCTGCAATTTGGTGGATGGCTATGGAATCATAAAGTTGTTCATATTGGCATCGGCCTCTGAAGTTCTTTGGTACAACATACTGCTCAAAGCATGCACAACTGTGGGCTCAGACTACATTGCTCAGGGCTTTATCTGTGTGGGTTTTGAAAACATGCAGTGGGCAACCTGCTCCACTGCTTAATGTGCTTGCAATGGTGAAAATTGTTTTCCTCACACCTACTCTTGCTCTGATGTCATGCACTGCTGTGAACAGCCTGGTTCTGTCATTTCCAGGCTGAACAAACTCCACTCCCTTGGGTTTATTCTCACGGCGCAAGTGCTCCAGCCCCAACCATCATGGAGGCTTTTGCTGAACTTGCTGTAATAGAGCAGGAATTGGTTAGTGTTCCCACACCAGCCTGCAAAATATCACTCACACCCCATTAGGAGCTGATTTAAGCCTGGACTCCCGGTAACCCCACTTGTAAGGTTCACAAATCTCCCTCTTGGTCTCATGGAGGAACTGTGAAAGAGCAGAAGCTGACAAACTAATTATTAAGATATTTCATGTCAGTTTTGTATGCTTATTTTCCTGCCCCAAAATGTTCAGGCATGGAAAAGAAGGCCAGCAGCTCTCTTGTTTCTTTGTGCCCTGGTTACCAGGAACCACGTCTTTGGCCTTGAGCAAGAACAAGCTGTGGGAGTGTTCTAGTATCAGGCCTCTAAAACAGTTAAGAATCTCAAAAAGAAAGTAGAAATGTACTTTGTGAGCTCTTCAAGGGATATCAATGCCTAATCCAACTTCACTATAAATCAGCTGACTCCAAATTCCATTGTTTAGTGAACCGTATGCCCATATGCATACTGCCATGTTTTTTCTTGACTCAGGATAGCCTCAGCTGCTTAAAAACTGTTATTTCTAGAAGAGTTCAACATGCTTGGCATTTCTGCTGTGGTTCAGCAAGGCTGATGTTTCTTCCTGCAACTGGTCTCATTACAGTGAACGGGTGTATTGTTTCTCTCCTTTTGTATTCGATACAAAGCAGCATGGTTCTGACATGACTGTGTTTGAAATGAAGCAAACTCCAGCATCTGCATTTATGAAAGAAGCTGCAGTTTGTTCTTGCCACTAGATCTATACACAGTCCAAAGAGCTGACTGTAGTCAGACTGCAAACAAGATGCCTGCGCTGGTATTGTGTAAAGTGTCAGCTCAAGTGGTGCACTTGTGTCTGCAGCCTCTCTGGACAGGGTCACTAGCAGAAGGTCACAGTTGCACTGTCCTCCTTGTTATTCTGCTCTAGATCATCCAATTTCCATCTTTGGTTAGAAATTTGCACAATAGCCCTAGAGGATATTTGGAAGGTATTTCTGTCTGCTGTGTGCCCCTGTGTATGTTCCACCCTAGCTGGGGCAAAAAGGCAATAGTGAATCTGGCTCCCCTGCCTGTCTCCACAAGCTCCTTATCATCAGAGGACAAATTCCTTTCCTCTTCTCCTTCATTTGCTATTAAAGCAGTCCCAGACTAGGATGTTAACAAGGACTGGGTTTCATCTCAGTTTACTTCTTTGACAAATGTGGGATTCCTTTACTGCCTTGGCATTAAGCACTTTTTAAAATGTAAATTTCTCAGCTGCAAGGAATCACATTAAAAAATATATTCAAAAAGCAACTGTCTAAATCAAAGACTAATTGGCTGCCAAATTATGGGTTTATACAACTCCTTCGTTGCAGCTTGTTTTGCTTTTTTTACTAGAGGTAGGTAAAAAGCATCAGAAAACACACAAAAATATTTTTTGTTTTCCTTTCATAATAAAACATGCAATGTCAACCCATTTACTTTGAAAACTCGTGCTGCTTGCAGTGAAAATCCTACCCACTTGAGACTGTCCAGCCTAAGGTTTCTTTGCCAGTGAAACGGAAACCTCTCCTGTAATCAAATCCTGACTAAGGGGAAACTGAGACAAGGCACATCATCACCAGCAAGCTACTGGGTGAATCAGGAACAGAAGTAGAGTCCTCAAAGACATGGCCATTGCATCTTTGCTCGGAGGGTTCAAAGAAGCAATACTGAGATCATCTTGCTCCTGTTGCTGTAGCAAGAGGCATGAAAATTTAGTCTTCTGTAACCTGATTTTTTTTTGTTAATTCTAGACCCCTGAAAGTGAGGTCTCCCCTCCCTCTCTGGGGGCTGAATATGCAACTGTAAACTCTTGAAATCAAAGTGCAGCAGTTGGTTGGCATATTTATTTGTTTATTTATTTATTTATTTATTTATTCAGGGGTCTGCATGGTGGCCGCAATCTCACACCCAGGGAACTTAATGGGAGGAAGAAATAACTTCCTTGACAGATGTTTGCAATCACATCAGTGAAATGCTCTGACCTAAGACCCATAGGGCACTGGGGTTAATGTTAGACCTGAGATACATTATTTTGGGTCAGCTTTTTTTTTGTGGTTGACCCGCAATCAGCATGGAATTTGGAGATGATCTCCCTAGGATGTAACAAGAGTCAGATCACATTTTCCTTTCTTCTTTCATTCTCTCCGTGACAGTTCCTCATCCTGCCTCAAGCTCTATTCTTGCCAGACTCTCAAAAACATAATATGCAGCAGACTACCTGGATGCAGCGATCTTCTTCTCTATATGACCTTGCAAAAATGTTATTCTTCCCCGACTCCGTGCGAGGAGTTTTATCTTAATCCTTTGTTGCAATCTCAGTATGTGAATTCACACTTGCAATGAAGAACGAGGATTTCAGGCAAATTACAGTGAAGCAATGGGAGTTTCTTGTAAAGTACTTGCCTTATTTCTTCAGCTATAATGCTTACCTTTTCCTCTAAGTTTTCCCAGTGATCTGTGTTCAGCAGGATAACAAATCCATAGCCACTGGGGAACTGTACGCCTGACACTACGCTGCAGACCGATTACTCAGGAATTCCTATAAATAGTGGGAATAGAAATATGATTCTTCTCCTTCAGATATATGATATCTCATTAGTGAACTAGGGGGTGTGGGGATAAGGAACAGAGTGTCCCCATTTTAACAACATATGGCCTCTGTGAAACAATGAGGATTTTATTTAGTAGAAGGCTTGTGGTATGTATGTACATACACTAACCAGGGTGGTAACATACCTTCACCTTTGAAATATACTCTCCAGTAAACAACAACTTAGAAAAAGAAGGGTACAAATGCCATTTCAAGAGCTTTTCTAACCATGCTGCATCTTTGCTGTGTGAAAAATAAACTGCAAAATGAAAAGATGAAGAATGAGCCTACCATTTTGCATCCTCACCTCTTAAAATAAAAGAGTAGTTTTAAAACGCATAAAAATGTTCTGTCATGATGAATTATACATTTATAACCCTATTTAGTGAAGTATTTTACCTTTGTAATTTTAAAACTGTCATTTTGACAAAAAATATAGATGAGCTAGTTGGCCTTTCACATTTAATGTTTTCGTTCTTATTTGCAATTCACCAGGTTCAGCTTTGATTAAAGAAGTGGTATAAATGGAATGCATAATGGTCAGGACTTGAAGAACGTATTGCTCTGACACTGCGGGATAAGACTTTTTTCTTTGTATAAGCAGATTTGGTTTCTTCACCTGAGAAACTTCTTGAGCCTGGGCTGCTGCTGGCTTTATCACATCTGAAATGCATCTTGCCTTTGACTCCAAATTTACATAGAAAAAGAGTCTTGATTTAAAGTGGAAGAGACAAAAGTCAGAGGATAGACATATTTATAAGCCTACACTTTCTTTTTAACAGACTTTCATTGAATGACTCATCTTTTTCTATCTGACTTTAAGCTGAGATGGGCTGTGGCTGCTGCAAAAGATCTTAGGGCCAAGACTAGTTGGTGATTAAGAAAGGTTCTGCTCTGGACTTGGTACCTCCAGTTAATGGGATGTGTTCCTCCACAGCAGCAGGAGCTGGTCAGGGTAATGTGACCCTGAATTAGCTCAGAGGAAATACTTCCTTCTCTACTTCTTGTCAGAGAGATGTTTTTATGTCTTCAACTCATTTTCCTTGGGAGATTCAGTTCTTCCATGTTAAGTTACAGTTTGTAGAAAACAAAAATAAAAAACACAAAACATTCTGCTAGAAATCTTGCTTTTAAAATAGTTACTCAAATGCATTCATAACTGCTGTTTTGATAAATACACGTTAAACACAAATTATCTCCCCTGTGACTTGCTCCAATCAATATAAGTTGCATTACAGCTTCTTATGCAGAATATTTTATTGGTTTTCTAATGGAACCAGTCTGTATTGGTATTTACCAACTGAGGGCAGTATATCCGGATGATCCTTTTGGAAAGACATTAGTTATGTAAATCATTTAGTGATCATTAAGGCAGGTACCTCAGAAATGAAGCAGGCAGCCATTTAGTGGCTAATAGCAACATCATGAAATTATCTACCAAGGGTCTGTTACTACCTTGGCAATACACTGGTTTTACTTCTGATTTGTGTCTTTTGTTTCATTGTATTCTATCAGATGGACTTTCCCTCCTCAAGAGTCAGTGATAGCAGAATTTTCTTTAGGATCCAAGCATATCAGCTTGGATGAAAAGAATATAAATAAATAACTAAAGTGGAAGACAGATGTGAGAAACAAAGGAGATAACGGAATTCAATTACACTATTTGGAGAAAGGCCTGACAGAAGGCGTGAAACATCTACATATCTAGGAAGGCCAATTTTAGGAACTAGTGTATTGGTACACTGAAGCATTAATTCTTCTTTTTTAATTTCACTCTTTGGATGTTGGTTTGCAGCAGACCATTCAGTAGCATCTTTGAGCCAGCAAAAGATCTGACACCTGGCTTCCAGATCCTGTTCCAGGGAATTTCATAAGCAGTTTATGCAAATCTGAATAATATTGAGAGGAGATATTGAGACCATCATTTTAGACATTGTACAATGTATTTTATTTTATTTTTTTAAGAAATCTTTCTTTAGAAGTAGAAACTGGAGGTTTAAGTCCATTTTAAGAGCAACTCCACATTTTCTGTGCCTGGGTTGGTGACAACTAAGGGAAAGAAGTAGCTTTTTCAGGTATTTTTCATGCCAGTCTAAGTCTGAGAAAGTCTTCCCAGCCAAAACTATTTGTCAAATTAATGTTGAATTCATAAACTGTTTTGGAATGGATGAAATTGCTTTTTGGGTATATGAATAGTTCATTCACAGGAAGAAAAATGTGCCCAGCTCCGGTGGATTATATTGGCAGAGATGTACCCAAATGTTGCTAGAAATGACTTCCTGGCTGAGGAAGGGTGACAAATCCCACACTTAACCTTAAACATGCACTTAAAAGCTTTCCTGAATATGAACTAAGGTCTCTTTACTGGAAGTGCTGGGACAAATTTTACACTGCTCTATGTGCTCCTGTATATTTGGGCAGGCTAAGTGCTAAAAAGAATGCAATATGCAACATGTTTGCAGAAGTGTTCATCACATCCTCACCTTTTTCCAGAAGTGTTTATGCTTATGCAGGTTTCTTTGACAGTGGAGAAGCAGGTCCAGTTTGTTAAAAGACCACAATTTTTGTATTGCTCTGTCTCATTTGGTTTGCCTGCAGAGATTATTAAATGGACAGACACAAAAGAGGTAAACAAACTCTTTTGCTAACTATACCTTTTCACGTCAGGTCAGTGAAAGCTTTTAAGTCAAATGTGACTCTTTCAGGCTGTGGAACCTGTGTGACACCTCTGCTGTACCTTTTCTTCCTTCATTGTCACTTATTCCACTTTACGGTGGCTTGATTAGCTGGCTAAGTGGAAATGCTGAACTGTAGCTGAATTCTCTCTTTCCATATCAGGTCTTGAAAGGCCAAAATGATAAATGGAATCCAAATCTCGGAGCCTCACTTGCATCACAAAATGTCAAACCAACCAGTCTGCCTGGGTTCAGTGTTTCTTAAACTCTGTTCCCTACCTTCTGTGTCTATCTTCCTATGTGTCTGCATATATGCACGTGACAGTGCACGTGTGTATTTAAAGGCCACCTGTTGGTTGTCTAGAGTTGCAGTCACAGGAAGCGTGGCAGATTTTAAAATATATCTTCAACCTCTCCTACTTGTTAATATCCAGCAATGCAAAGGTCCGACGCATGAAGGTAACAAAATGAAAGGAAGGAAAAAGAAAGGAAAACATTTTAAAACTCCAGAACTGAGTTGTCCCTATGTGGAAAATATGGAATTTGAATTTTCTCCAAAATAGAAGTGCAGCCTAAGGTTGTGATCCTATGCTCTTTTAAAACTGGAATGACTTCTAATTACCTTTTTCTTAGCATGAAGGGACCACAGACAAGTTCTGAGGCTGGTATTCTGGGCTGGGAGGAACTCGTTGAACTGACAATCCTTTTCTGTATACTTTTCCTTGGTGAGGTCTTTTTTTCTGACAAGAATTTTTGTTCAGGTAGAATTTGAAGATTTTTCACCTCTGTTTATTACAAGCTTCTGATTATCTCTGTGGTAGATACAAGAAATATGCAGAAGGCTTGACAGGGCATCAACTCCACTTGAACTTTCTGTAGAGGGTAGCCAAAAATCCATGTCCATAATAAAAAAAAAAACCACCCACGCTCACTTCCATAGCAAACTGGGAACCTATAATAAAAGATCAAAAGATCAAAATTGGTATAATGTGTCTGTGGAGAAACCAAAAGAGATCATGTTCAAATGTCCCAAAGTCCTTTTCAGTCCCTGTAAGCAAAACTTTTCTCACCATAATGACAAAGGGAAGGAACCTTAAATAGCTCCAGTCCATCAGATTTGCTTGGAAGTACTTACTTGTCCCTGAGTCTGTGGTTGTTTTCAGTCCGAGTATGTGAACAAGGCACAGTTGCATGGCACCTAAGATGAATTAGTATTACAAGGAGCATTATTGTGTCCCTCCCTCTGTCTGTAGCTGCAAATTCTACTGTCCCAGACATTACAATGCCATTGTATCTTACAATTACAATTTTATCACCTTGTGTGTTGTGCACCTGTGATATTTTTAGGCTTCTAATTGTACAAAGCTCATTGTGGTGAAAGGATCATGAGCATTTTCAGGCAGTTTATAATGAGGATGTCATTGCTTTTCATATGTTAACAAGATTACCATCATGTGTTCATGAATACTTAAGCACATTCAATAAAAAGGATGGGAAGTGAAGAGGATGAACAATTGCAGCTCTGAGACTGTTAATCAAGACTGTAAATTATCCATATCCTTTAAATTCATGGTAGGACAGCAACATCAAAGCACTGTTTCTCCAACTGGCTGCAGTCTGAAAACAAACTTTTTTTAAAAAAATTATTATTATTATTATTATTATTATTAGGGACATCGCTATATTCTGCAAACTTTCAAGGTGGTGGAATTTTTACTCAGAATCCCCAAACACATATGGTCAAGAGCAGTTTCTGCATTTACTAGCTTCTGCCAGCTGGTTACACAGTGATCAGAAGTAGAGGGAATATTATTCAATGTACTGGATCTGGAGGAGGATGTGATGCTTTACTATGAAGGGCATCAAATGTGCAGCTTGGTTTTCAGTCAGCTCCATCTATTTAATTACTGGTTTTTGTATTGAAACTCCTTCTGCCAACAGTCATTACTGTTACTTCTCTGGAATCTGCTCATTCACACTCCTCAGTCACCTGGAAAGTTTCCTTTGCTGTGCTGCTCTGGGGACACAGCACCCTGGACTTACAGTGCTGATAGGACCTGTACAAGATGTAGCAACACTTTAACCTTCTTGGATATATCAACAGGCACAAAAGAGGGTCAGGGACTGATTCCTGTCCCAGAGGTCAAATGGCATCAACCGGTTACTCCCAACACTACTTAGGACTACCCCCTTACTAGAAAATTCCTGTTGCAGTTCTGTTCCAGAAGCAAGGAGTGACTAACAGTTAAATAGTATGAACAATTTTGTGTCCACTCAGTCTCAGTGCTCTTTTTCTCAGTGGTATGGATGAAGTTCTTGAATAAGAGTCATGTTGCCAGCTCCCTGCTTGCTAGGGTCCCTACCATGGAAGCAAATTGCCTGTGAGAACCTTTTTAGTGCTACAATGGTTTCTGGTGAACTATTCAGCTCTGAGGAGTAACAAAATCCTCACTTGTTCTTTACCTTTTCTGTTCACAAGAGACACTTTGAAAGTTTTTCCATCACCCTTAAAACTAAAATGCATTGCTGTATAATGAATTGTTATTGCCATTGGTAATTCCCAAAAGCCAGTTATTAACTGGGGTGCTGGGAGCTTGTTAGCACTTAAATGCCTACTTAGGTGCTTTGACTACAGAGGGGGAGCCTTGAACTCTGAGCTCCATCAAGTAATCATTTTTTAAAATTCAGTATTGCACATTAGAGGAAGTGGAGATAAGGAGATCCTATCTATTGCATATCTTTAGCCTCTTTACTGGAGTTTCATGATCTTTTTACATTTTAGACCCTTTAGATCTCTGGAATCTTTCTTCTTAGCTATATGGTGGGTCACTGTGAGCCAGGGGAAAGGTAAATGGTATCAGCCCTTCTCAGCCTGCTGTGTCACTCAGTGGTTAGGACACTCTTGTAGAAAGTAGAAGAAAGAGGTGACTCTGAGTCTCCTTTTACTGAGCAGCAAATTGAAACTAGGTTCCTGTGTGATTGCTAAAATGACCAGAATATTGAATAAAAGGTTGCTACATAACCGGTGATGTTTGTTCAGTGCTGTCAGAGAGTGTAAGGCATGTTCTCTCTAAGTATACTTAATTTGCTATTGAGCAGGATGTTGGAAGGCACATTGACCTTGTTGTGCCCTGATGTACTGTGTTGAATTTAAACCTAAGCAAGACTCAATTAATATAAGCTTATTTGTAACCATATCAGAGGTAAGTCTTTCATAGGACACTCTACTTGATGCAGGGGGATACTGTCTCTAAACCACTTATCTGCTCTCTCAGTCATGTTGGGTGTCAATGTCGAGTGGCCACATGAGGAGGACACATTTCCTGAGCTTCTGTATTTGGTCCCTAAACTGATGACTCCAGTGTTTCAATTGACACTAACAGTAATAAAAACATTGCACTCTACCAAGCTCCCATTTAGACTAGTTACCACTAAGTTGTGATGACCAGTGGTTGGTCAAAAGAAGATGACTTGTCACACCAGGTGGTACTACAGAAATTGAATTCTCCTCATTTGCCTTTCAGGAGTAGAATGAAATAATATAGGAGGCAATTTTTGCAATTAATATGATGGAGTTATACAATGCAAGCCTTTGACAAATTAAAAGAGACTCTGTTATAAACAGGCTTTGTACATAATTTCTCCTAAAGTTGACACAAAAATACACTTTTAATCAGAAAGCTAGAAAACAAAATTCTTTCATGTTATTATTGCACTTATTTTTTTTTTAAACACTGTGCTGAGCCTCTAGTACCATAATTGAACCGAACAGACATTTTCATTAAACACCATGTATCCTTTCTGTGTCCCTCCTCAGATCCCTTCGAAATTCCCAGGAGTATCAATATGATTTGCTTCATATTCAAAGCTTCCTTCTTGAGAGGACAGTAAAAATATGTATGATTGCTCTATGCTTTAGTTGAGGTAAATGCAATGTTCAATAACTTCATCAAACAAAGCTTGAATTTTATGGTGCAAATGCCAGTCTTCACGGTTCAGTGAACTTTTTCAAATAGTACACAGCTTGCCTATATCAAATTTGTAGAAAGGGATTGATTTTGTTGTTGTTGTTGGAATAAGGCCATTTCAGCCTCATTGCATGCTTTCCTGAAATAATAATGCTATATTAAAAGATAAATGATAAACAGATTACTGTTTTTAAGGATTATTCAGAATGTTAACAACAAACATGACAGACTTTCTGCTGTAAACTTAAATGGCAAGTCTCAACCTGATTATTAAAGTTCTGTTTTCCACAGTCATGTAGGATTATAGGGCAAGCATGTTTGTCTGCTAGACAGGAGCATTATGCTTTCAACTATAACTGTAGACTGCTGTGATTATTATTTTTTTCCCATCTATTTCCTTAGTTTTGTGGTGGTATTGATAAGATAGCTATGAGAGACTGCAAAATGCTTCCTGTGCATAGTTAATGCTACCAACTGTGATAGCAGGAGAATATGTGATGAAAGCAGACACATTTAGAACATTATCCATTTCCAGACTGATAGTCAGTGACGGGACAAGTGGTAGCTGTTTAATGAATTATTTTGAAACCTGGATAGTGCAATGAATTCCCTTCAGATTTCTTTATCCATGTTTTCTAGAGGCCATTTGTATGTAGTTTTTTTTTTCTTTTCTTTTCTTTTTCTCTTTCCCCTGTATTTGTTTGCTTTTATCTGCAGTTGAATGATGAAAGGACTGTCTTTAGCATACACATGCAGAATCACATTTAACAGCATCTAAAATGCAAATACACCTAAAATTTGGGTTAGGAAGTGTGTAGTAACAGCTCCTTAACTGGTGCCAATGATCATAACTCCATAAAAGCCACTGGCATAGTGCTAATGCACCCAAGCTGAGCCCATATCTGTCTTTAAATCCCTTTCAAAGCAATACATGATCAAAGACTTCTTTGTTCCTTCTCCCAAATAATTTGCAATCTAACATTCAGTTCTAATTGGTTTATCCTAATTTCCTTTTTGTTGGTGTCTTTTTGTGGCTCTGGCAATCTTAAGTGACATGCATCTTGGGATTTCGTAGGCAAAATTTATGTCGATAACAATTAGATCTCATGGAAGCCTTGGACCCAAAGAGGGATAGCAGGAGCAGATAAGAAAGAGGAACTGCACAACAGCTAGAGAAATCCAAGATGCTGAACTCAAGTTTCAAGATAGAGATAGCTTTTAAATATCAACAGACAGATTAGTCCACTGAATCCTGCTGTACATCTTGATGATACGAGAACTTAATGCCCTTAGACTACTTTGAAAAGCCTGGTCTTAAGGTATGCTTAGTGTAGTGAGAACATGATTTGTTCAGTTAAAATGCCCATTAAGTCCTTGCAACCTTGTTATACTAGTCCTGACAGGTAATTGTTGCTGACCTGTTCAGCAAGTAACCTGAATACAAAAACTAAATCAGTACTAGATACGAGTTGTCAGGAAATAGGTAGATAAGTATGAGGGAGATAGAGAAAGCACTTCATTAAAAACACAATATTCAGGCAAGGTTAGAATTAAATTATAGATTCAACCTGCCTCTAGGTTTGTTGGGAAGAAGGGCCTATGTGCTGAAATCTCTTGGGTATGGCTGCCATCAGCTATAAAATGTATGACGAAGAGCTTATGTGGATTTTTTTGTTCTTGTTGTTTTGGCTGAACATGAAGAGCAGGGAAAAAAGGATAGGAAAGATTAAAAAAAATAGAAAATGTTACCAAAAAATGGTAAATACTGGTTAAAACAGTAGGAACCTGAACCTAGACCCATTGTGAAAGGTTGACAAGGTGAAGCTGGCATTGCACATTAGAGTGTTTAACATATTGTTCTGTGCATCAACATTTTGATTTCATATTCATTTGATAAATAATGCAGTGAGAACAGGAAAAGGTACATATGAACCTTCTCTGACATTGCTTGTAACAGTGGAAAGAAATAGACTTTCAGTGCCTGGAATGTCAGTTGCCACACATACTAACAATTATACAGAAAAAAAACCCTCAGACAGCAAAATGCAAAATTATCCTCTTACAAGTTACCCTACTGGTGCACTGGAAAGACTTAAATAAACCTGTATTTCATTTGCACATGCTGCAAAGTGAGAACTATATGTCTAGTCTATTTATTTTTTGTGTGGCATTGGAACTGGGCATTTTGAAAACTAACACAAATGAAAGATGACCCTCAAACTGAGTCAGAGTTTGTGTTCCTTATGTGTATACAAAACAGAGAGAGAGAGATTGGAAATAACAGGTGAATATCTGTAGCTCATCCAATTCCCTGGAAGGAATGTCACTGGAGATGTGAATTCTCATCTACCAGAAAAAATCGAGAGCACCTTCCCTGACCCAACAAGATGTTCTTCTTTCTGAGTGTCTTTACTCCCTCCTTTTGGATGTGCTTTTATTATTATTATTATTATTATTATTATTATTTTTATTTTTATTTTTATTTTTATTTTCATTTTAATTTTTATTTTTTAGAATGAAAGCAGACAGTATTGTGAGAGACCAAAGAATTACATGCATAATCAATACAGTGTTGAAACTATATTTTATAAATATGAAAAAAAAAACCACCACCCTTAGGTTTATAAAGGAATGTTGTTAAGGTCAAGCCCAGTTTAATCAAAAGCAGATTTGCCATGTTGTTTTCATAATATATGTTGATAAAAGGAATTTGAAATTGTTAATGGCTTTTCCTCTTTTGCAAAGCAATGAGTCTGATTGTTACTTTTGGCTTTTATTACAACTGGCAATCTGATTCAATGAGCAATCAGATATTGTATGTGTAATTTTATTATTTATTGCTTTGTTCACTATTCACTTTACAATCTGGCTTTAGATAGCTATCATTTCAAATTATTTGGTTCAGTATTGCAATTAGACACTTGATAGTCTCCTAAGTAATGCTTTCTTCTGGCATATGGTAATACTTGAAGAATAATTCCATTCTTCCCTTCGAGACGAAGTTGCTTGGAATTGTACATTCAATTTTCTCCTACTTCAGAATGGCTATTTGAGTTACTGCAGCTCCTGCACTTATGCAGTTTCAGCTACTTACTTACCTGAAATAAAACCGTTACAACTAAGGAGGCTCTGAAAGCTCTGCTGATTAACAGGCTTGATGCCTTGTTGAGTGCATTACTACTATGGAAAGAGCTATATGGGAATAAGCAAGCTTTCTAGCCTTGGGGTCCCAGAAATATGTAGGAAAACAGACAAAAGTTACTTGGGTTCATTTGTGCTTAAATGGGGTCTGGAACAGCAAGGTGCATTTCTTCCAGTTAGCTCGCTATATGAGGTAGCCCTGCCGTGGATTAAAGACTAAGTTCTGCCAGAGAACTAAAGATTCAAGTTGTTTAAAGGCTTTTACAGAAGAGAGACAGATTGTAAAACAACAAAAAATATTCAGATGATGTTAGCCTGCTGCCTGTTTCCATTTTTTTACAGGCTTTCTCCCAAATCTGGAAAAAAAAGTGTTGTCAGATTCTGTTTTTGTTACAATTTTTTTTCCTCAGTAATGAAATATCAACATGTTCATGGTTTGTACGCTACATGAAATGTAATATTTTGCTGGAATCTTTTGACCTTTTCAAAAACCTGTATTTTGATTGTCTGGCAATTCTGCTATTTCCCTGCAGGTTAGAGAAGAAAACTATGTTTTGTGGAGAAGGTGAATTTACAATGGCATTGCACTGAGCTCTGTGGCAGGTATTCAGAAGCAGACTGGATAGTCTATTGGATATAGGGATGGTGGTGATTTGTAATGATTAGTCCTGCAAAATGCAGTGACCTGGACAGTTTTTTTCTTTTCTGAGTGTCATTGTAATAGGATCTGCTCTGATGAAAAAAAAAAAAAAGGTGAAAAAAAACTCAGAAAATGTCCAGTTACTCAAGATGAAACTCAAGCTAGGCCTTCAGGAGCGATACCCAATTCTGTTTTGCCCCTGAAGCCATCTTCTTTTTTCCCAACAACACAGATAAACACCACTTTTCTCTCTGGCACAAAGACTGACAAAATCCCCTGCATTTTGTTTAATGAAAAATGTCAGGAAACTATTTCCTTTTTGTATCAGAATGAAAACATGACTTTTCAAAATATTTTATTGAAATATTTTATTGAGAAAGAGAAAGACAAGTTCTTCATCCTTTATGGTGATATGAAGCAGGCAAGGGACACACATGCAAGGCAGAGACAAGCAGAAGTAGAGCTGAGCTGTATTTACATCTTTCTTTACAACTTCTTGCTTCCACCTATTTCATCCAGCCTAATGACAGAATGAAATTATTTTTTCCTGTCAGCTATTACAGACCCGTCATGCACCTGGCTGGGTCTTTTCATTTGTTTCCCCAGCACCCTTACCCTTTTTGTCCTTCCTCACTCCAATTTGTTTTAGGCTGTTTTCTAAACTGAAACATTCTCTCTTCTTGTGGCCACTGTCTTCTTTTAAATTTCCCTATAAAAGTAGCTTATTTTCCTCTTTGGGTTTATGCATATCGTGCACTTATATTTAATACTGCATAAAGGCTGGCCTCAATTCTGTGGAAATTCTTCCTTTGCACGTAAGCCTTTGACTGAAGTCCCATGGGCTTTATTGGCCTTCTGTTAGGGTGTGAGGCAAACACCAGCAGAAATGTTATAATCACAGTGTTCTGGAAGCACAAATAGTACTTCTGTTTTTTTCAAACGACCGTAAGTTGCAGGAGATGGTAAAATACGTATATAGCCTTTATACTTCTCAGCTCCAGAAATAATGCAGCTTTCAGACCCTTAATGTTAGCAGTGGCAGCCTGGACACAACCTATAGAGGATGAATTTCTTCTTAACTATCATATGTGATTTAATCTGCCATCACACAATTTTTGAATAATAATTTTCCTGCCTAGTTAGTTTCACATTTGACATTCACTTAAACCTTTCTTATATTGTAAAGAAAATAACTTTGATTTAGACAGTTATACTGTAATTTAACATTTGAGTCTGCATTACTTGGACATTTCAGTTGTATAATATGTTGTCTTGCTTTATCCACCTGATCCCTCCTTCCCATCCATTAGATTGCAGTCAAGCTATCGGAATGAGTGAAAGTTTCTCTTATTATTCTAGTTATGAAGAAATAGAAGATTTTCAGGATAGCACACTGCCTCACAAAAAATCTGATTTGATGACAGCATTAGATATAAGAAAGTGGCTGATCTTAGACACTTTGTAACAAACATTTCCTCTGTTATACTAGCATTTTTGTTAGATATGATAATATCATATTATTTCAGGGAGGAGAAACAATCTTTTACGTTTTTCTAGAAGAAAAAAAAGCGTATGTGTGAATTTTAGTTCCAGACTCTTCAGTTTTTCCAAGGTAAATTCCAGTATTCTTGATTAGATCTGCCTGGAGATATTAATCTAAGATATAATTTCTTAACCAAAATATTCAGGATTTGAATTTATAGGCTGCAAAAATGTAGCTCATATCTTGTACAGTAGCAGAACCCCACAAACCCAGGCATTCCCAGAGTAAAAGCACAAGTTACAGTAGATAACCACTAATATTTCATTATACATTGCTCTTACATGAATCGTTACAAACCTTTTCTTTTATAAAAATGCATTATTGAATGTTGATCAAGTAATGAACGTTCTGGGTTTTCTTTCATGGATTAATTGTTGAATCAGATAGGATACATAGGATCTGAAACAAGAAGAATTGTTTCTCCCACTCTAGGAAAAACAGCGAACGCAGATTTCTTTTGCTAAATTGTGCTACATGAGAACCCAGGATTCACATGAAAAATATTCCTCTAAACCTTGCCATTACTGCCTGCCCTCTTTCTAATATGCTGTAAAAGGACGAAATGCAATAGGTTTAGTCAATAAAAGAGAAATAAAGCCTTCCATGAGAAACTGCATAGCAAGCTTGTGTTTCCAGAGCTTGGGCTTAGAGGCGGCTCCATGGAGGAATGTTAACAAGCTCCATTGCTCTAGCAGCTTAAGAAAGCTCATCTGTACAAACTTGGGTACCAGTTTTAAATGGAATAGAATAAACTCTTTCTTTTCTAACTTCACTGAAGTCTTCTGCAATTTCTAGTAGGTAATTGATGCAATATTAACAAGACAAAAAAAATATGGTAATGTTCAGTACACAACTATAAGAATTTCAAACTAGTTATTAATTGGAATAGATTCATATGCAAGTTTTAGCCTTGATTCTGCTATAGTATTTCTGCAGCTTTGATTCTGTTATAACATTTCTGTTACAACATTTCTGCATAAGGATTTTTTTACAAGATTAGATTTCTTGAACCCATGCCACAGCACAAATGAGTCTTTGGCTTAGTGAATATTTCACAACTATATTGTCTTTATTTTCTGGGAACTCATTTTCAGGTTTTTATACTCTTAAAACCCCTGTTACCCTTAATGGATATTTTCCTAGTGTGAAAACTGACAGACTTTAAGATTTTACATACAATATGTTTAATTATTAGAGTCAAATTGCTGCAGGGCTTGAAATCGAAATGTGGTTAAGTGTCTTTCTCTCTCTTATTTTTTTTTTAAGCCTTATTTTCTGGGAAACACTTGGATAGTGAAGGTCTGATCACAGGTGAGAGACAGCTCAGGCTGGAAAGATGAGATAATAGAGAAAGGCAACAACAGAAAATTCCCCTCCAGAAC
Source organism: Cygnus atratus (assembly GCF_013377495.2). Classification (NCBI taxonomy): domain Eukaryota; kingdom Metazoa; phylum Chordata; class Aves; order Anseriformes; family Anatidae; genus Cygnus; species Cygnus atratus. Next base: position 176,133,632 of record NC_066362.1, on the reverse strand, counting down.
CTACTCTGCCTGTTCCATTTCTATTCTGTCCAGAGGAGCTATAAAACTGGAGAAAGGTGAGTAATAGATTTGAGAGACGTCAGAAATATAAATTATAACTAGACATTTCCTATCAGCATCCCATGCAGTTAATGATAAACAGTCAATGAGATATATGCACTTCTAGCATTTTAATAATGAATTTATTGCTCCTATGACAGGTTATTGTCAAATATTGTGCTTAGGAATTTATAACTTTTGATACCAATTTCATAGATGGTCTAGATATGCTAAAATCTACTTTTTCCTTTTTATAAGCATGACACTTTCACCTGTAGTGTACTGAATGAACTCCAAATGGCTCTGCAAACACATGAATATAAACACATGGAGGTTTTTATCTTTTTCTTTCTTTCTTTCTTTCTTCCTTTCTTTCTTTCTTTCTTTCTTTCCTTTTCTTTCTCTCTCTCTCTTTCTTTCTCTCTCTCTCTCTCTCTCTCTTCCTTCCTTCCTTCCTTTTAAATGACTGCCAATCAGAAGAGAACAGAGAATAGTCTTATAGTCTAACAGTTTAGTGGCTCACAGGAAATGAAAAAAAAAAGAATTAATGCAAATGAGATTATTTAAAATTTGTAATTGCATTAAAGAGAATCACAACTGTACTTACCACCTTATTTATTATTGATCTTCATACTAGTTCTGTGTTTGTTTACATTAGATACCAGATGTCTTCAAAAGCACTGAAATGATGACTGTTCTGTAAACCTTATTCCACTTTGCATCAATCCAGCATTGTTTGCCTAGGAATGAACTATTAGACCAGATTCAAGAGGCAGAAAAATGCAGTCTCTGATCTCTGTTACCAGGAAAGCAGGTTTCACCTTTGAAATTGTGCTTGAATATCAACCTTTTCACTCATCACTGTTTGATTCTGATTGTTTGTAGAGGGAATATTTGCATTAAAACTCTCCTGCCCTTTGCACCTAGCTTAGCCCTAAGGAGGCCATGATTTTAGATGACAAGAAATGCTTCAGCTTTCATCAGGTTAAATGCAATTTTATTTCTGCAACTGAGGTCTGGTTCTTCCCATGCTACTTTTATGCCAGTTTAACTCTACTGATTTTATTAGATGCCAAGCTATGTGAGCTGTTCATGAAACACTTTCCTTTCCTTGCACTGCCTGCCAGGCAGTCACTGTCTCCTTGCCCTCAGAGTTCTCAGCAGTGATGGCTTTCAAAGGTGGGTCAGGCTCCTTTTCCTGGTTTTGTTACTGGCTTGTTTCTTCCTTATAGGATCTTCTTCTTTTTAGTTGCCATGGGAGGGATGAGGCCTCCCTTGTAGCAATGTAGTTTTGGAAAGAGTAGATGACATATTCAAGTCACGTTTTGAGGTGAGTTGCTTATTTCAAAATAACACTGAAGATCAAAATGTATGAAAATGGCAGGCTAGGCCTTTTGTATATTTTAGCACCTTATAATTTGAATATCAGTCTCCTCATTTGCCACAATATCACATGCTTGTTCATTTTTATAAATACAGGGAGACTATTTAAATAATGCCTTATAGCAGAGGTCTGATCAGTTGATAATAAAGCTGGTGGTTTTTAACTGAATCTATGCTGAGGTTAAACAAAAAAGTTTTCCTTTGTCTTCTAACAGAAGAGTGGACAGTTTGGTACCATCATAATGTATGCAGGCTTCATGTATGCTCATTAGTTGGAGTCTAGGAACTGATGTCTAATCATGTCATCAAACTAGCAGTTATAGTGGAGCTGGTAGCTAATACCTAGTCCTCCTGCTGCCTATGGAGGTTGCATATAAATGTGACAGCAGTATGTGTGGTTATCCTACTTGCTACAGCCAGGATGTGAACAAATGAAAACATGAAGGGAGACCTCCACAGAAACAGATACAGAGCAGTATAATGTGTAGGCTAAATGGTAGAGGTGGTAATGTGGCACCTTAAAGGCAGGAGAAAGTAATGAGAAGAAGAATTTATGATGAGTGCTATGGACTCTATAATCAGATTTTCAAATGTTTTAGGGCACTTGGAACAGGGATGTGAACAACTAGCGATGGCTGTGAGCAAATTAGGATGGAGAGTCCACTGGCGTATGGACATCGTGAGATAGGCTACTTTTCCAAGAGGTAAAGCTGATGCCAGCTATCTTAAAGGACTCATATAGGCAAGATGGTTGTGAATGGATATACTGAAGAGAAAGCATGGATAAGAGAAAATACAAAACAGAGAGAAGATAAAATGGAGAAGACTCTCATAGCAGTTCTGGAGAGGGATGGGGCAGTTAATGGAATTCAAGAGAATGTCCTACATAACCCTGCACTACAGGAAGACAACAGATCTCAGTATAGTCCTGTGTAAAGTTTTTTTTTTTCTTCCCTCGTTTTTTTTTTTTTTTTCCCCTAATTCACTCACAGGGACAACTGCAAGCGGAATTCTGTAATTTTGTCTTTTGTTATATTCTCTTGAAGCAAATTATTTTAAAGTCTTCTTTCTGGTGAGTATCTGAACAGTTCATAACAAATCATCCTTTCCAGGAGATCATTCATTATTAGACATATTGATGGCATGTTTGAATCTCTAAAGCGGTAATTTATGCTATTAGCTGAGTTGTCTTGATGACCTTCACTACACTAGTATTTTACTCATTCTTTCATATTCTTGTACTTCATACATACCAGAGAATAATTCATATCCTTGGTAACCTTTGCAAATGATTTCCCTAGAGGTTTTTCTTCATCAATACCAGAGAAAACTAACCCATTGTCATCATCCTCTAAAAAGTAATTAGCCATGAATAATTGCTCCTTCCTGACGTCTTTCTAACTTTAAACTGAATTGATTTTTTTTTTTAAAGTAGATCTATTAATTGTGGAAGCATTAGGCTGCCTTCACACTTTTATTCTCTCATTCCTTATTCTCTGCTTTTGTTACAAGTGCTCTGGATTACATTTTGCTTGTCTTGTTTAATGTTGCTTGCACAGTTCCCTAGCTTTATGATACTCTGAATTCCAGTCTGGTAGAATAGATTTTTCTATACAGTGTTATTAGATTCGATTTTGGAATACTTTTACTTCGTGAGTTATTTTCATGGAAGTCTTGGGCCACTTTCACAGGACATATTTTCTCTGACTTGCCCAGTAAGATTCCCGGTGTGTCTCTACCAAGCAAGATCCATGGAAGAAATATTCATCAGAGCTGTGGTCCCCTATCTTTTTGTAACTGATCCAGTCTATGCTATATGGGGTCTTTTGGGGTTTGGTAAACTACTGTCCAGGGCTTGGCGCTGTGGCATACTTGTGATATGCTCTGATGGTGTGATCTCCCCTCCACTTGCCGTCAGTCTGTCTGTTGCCTTGCTCAAACACTGGCTGTTGCACCCAAGGCCTTGTTCAGGCAAATAGTGGCCACCGCACCCTGGGCCTTGCTTATGCAGACAGCGACCACAACATTGGCTCAAACTGGGTGCCGGAGAAACCGACAGACAGACGTCTTGTTCAGCAGCTGAGGGTCAACAGAGCATGTGCCAAAAAAGCAATAACTGTTAAGCCATCATCTTACCCTATATATAGTGAGCAGGCCAAGAGCCCTTTGAGCTCCTCTGCATGGCAGCTGGCTGCACGACAGGATCTCCCCACAAGCAGGAACACCTCCTAAGGTCACTTATCCTGCAGAAATCCCTTACTCCTTGCTATGGATTCCTTGCTACAACAGATCCTCGGTAAGTGAATAAAAGCTTGCTAAACTTTGTAAGCTTTGATAAGGTTATATCTTTGCACACATATAGTCCTTGGACATAAACCGTTGCCAAGCCTGAGACTAGGCGTGGATCCAGCCGCACCTAGGCTCCTTACCTCTTCGGTTCAAGGAGTTTAGAAAGCAAGGGGATGCACTCTGAAATTTATGACTCAATGGAAGGGTCTCCCGAATGCGTCTGACTAACCCTGTCCTCTATGTAGTAACTAATCGAGTGTACATTGCCATTGAGAATCTATAGTTGCTGTTTTATTTATGATTAAGCTTTGATTGATCGCTACATTATATCAATAAATGTATTGCTGCTTCTCTCTTACAAGTGAAGTGTATAATTTCATCTGTGACATATGCTTATGTCTAACCAGTGAAGCCAATAAATACCGTACCTGTTTTGCCAGTGTGTGGCTCAGCAACTGTCTTGTCTGTGCTAAAACCTTCAAAAAAGCTGTCTCAAAAATAAAAGTGAGGAAGAGAAAAATATGTTCACATGCATTCTCAAGCAATTTCCCTGGTGGGAAACCATCTTTTCATCAGTTATGACTAAGCTTCTCCACTTCCCATGGAGGTCTTTTTCTAAAGATAGTTTATGTTGGAAATGTTTCTTCAATGGACTATGAGGGAGAAATGTGATTTCCTTCACCATAAGGGAACCCTTCAACCATACTGCTACACAGGAACAAAAACTCAGTTGTTTTAAACTGCTACAGCTCCATTGACTTTAATAGACCCATGCTTTTTTTTTTTTTTTTTTTTTTAATAACAAGCAATGACACAGGCAATATAGTGTTTTGTGTTCCACGTCTACTCCTATGCTTCTGCATATGAGTATGAAATCTCTGTTTTTCCCTACTGAACTGTGTGAAATCTTCCTGATATTATTTGTGCTTCATCTCCACCTCTCTTTCATGTAATACAATGGTGCTGAGAGTATCCTTCAGAAAACTTTGAATCTATCTTAATAATATATATATATATATATATATTTACATCTATATTGCTTGGCCTTCTGTATTTTATGGGCATCTTTCTCTGTAGCATATCTTCATCCACCTTCAATATATTTGTAAATGTTTTTTATTTTTCTGATCAATTCTGTTATTTTACTTCTATGGTTTGTTTGTTCTATATAGTTATTTGACTAAATGACTATATCTGTGTTGCTCAACTTTCCCATCTATAATATAATAGATTTTAAAAAATATCTCCTATAATTGCTTGGTCTCCCTGGGAGTTTAGTCTCTATACTCCTTTTTTTTTTTTTTTTTTTTTTTTTTTTTTTTTCTTGTAAGTCCGGGTGATCTTAATCATGATGGAGCTGGAAAATATAGTGGATTTTAATGGTCTCTTATAATTTTTCCTGGTAGCTTCTTATTTTTGTCAGCCTTCAACATGTCAGGTCCTCCTTAATTTCCATTGAAGTTCTACCTTTAGGATTGAACTCTTGCTTACTTAAATCCTCCAAATAAACTTTTCCAGAACTGAAAATCTTTGCACTGCTTTATTACGTGAACTATTTTTTTTTCTACTCTGTTGGATACAAGCATCCAGTAGTCACTATTTTCCATTTTCTCTCTCTCTCTCTCTTTTTTATTTTTATTTTTATTTTTATTTTTATTTTTATTTTTATTTTTATTTTTGTTTTATTCCTTTTCCAATCTGTAGGACTAAGGATATCTTAGCTGCTGACTTAAGTAGCTGCTTCATGAATCCTAATATTGTTTTCAGAATGACTTAGATATTTGTTTCTGTACATATATCAGTGGAAATATAGCAATCTATAGTCCAGGAATATTTTATACGCTCCTTTGTGTGTCTTGAGTATATTTTCCTTTTCTGTGTTTGCATTTCAACTTGTATCTTTGCTGTTGAACTACAGCTTGTTGGGGTAGTGAATATTTTCCTGGACCATAACACCACATAGCTTCTTCCTATTTTTCTATCTCAGCCTTGGATTGTAATGCTTAGGTTGAAAAGATGACTGTTTAGGTTGAAATGACAACTTCCAGAGAGATCCCCAGGGATCTCTCACCAAGGAGAATCTGTATTCTTCTATAGGGAAATTCTAGCTATATTTACAGATTCTGGTTATAAAGTTGCCACCCTAAAAAGGCTTCTCTATATTAGTCATGATTTGTCAAATTTATATACATATCTTTGCCTGAGTAGGACTGACTGAACTTGGAGAACATTCAGATTATATAAATCATATGTGCAAGTGGGGAATGAAATTTGTCTTGAAGAATTTAAAAAATTAAATGTTTTTCACTTAAAAAAAAACTTTATTCATATAAAAATATACTGGACTGTATTAATAATGGACTCAAACACTAAGCAGTATCTTCATTGATTTATATCCCTCTGACATAACTCAATCTACAAGATGTCAACAAACAGAATGCAAAGATTTTCCCGGATGCATGATCCTTTCATGCCACTGCAGACTCCGAGAGACTCCTTATTATTACTTTTGATCTCTATAGGTCTTGATATTATGAAATCCTTCTGTAAACTCAGCTGCATGCACATTTTATCTGCACAGAAAACACTTAGGTTGACTTTACATTTATTCCACTTTCAAAACTCTTTGTTCCTACCCATGAGAAATTAAATTTCTCAGGGGAAGTAGGATTGAAACCTCAGTAGAATAGGAAAATGGAAGGAAAATGCCCTATTGACTATACTGGGTATCAAGAAGATCCATATACATCTTACCAGGAGATTCTTTAACCTCAGATGCTTCTATATTGCCTTGCATATAAGCTGATATTTTTCATTTGGACTAAGTACATCTAATTATTCCTACAAAAAATTTAAAATAAGTGTGCATATAAATTATACATTAGGAATGAGGACACCCTGGTAAGTAATTCCATGTATTTCAGCTACTTTTTCCCCCTATTATATTACTGGTTTAATTTTGAAGTGATATAATCCTTCTTTATACTTCTAGAATGGCTTGTATTATTCCTTGTTTGCTCCTTCTGAAGCCTCTATATATGAAGGGTTATTTATAGTGGCACTAGCACTTGCTAAAACTTAATGGGAAAAAAATATTGTAAGCATCACCATGGTATTTGTCACAGTTGCAAGTAATAATTTTGTTTCCAAAATCTGTCTGCTCCTTCTTCTTCTTTTTCTTCCCCCCCCCCCTTTTCTTTTTTCTTCAGAAAAGATGCCCTGCTGATATGAAAATTGCATGTGCTGCACTTGGATGGACAGATTAAAAACACCCAGAACCAAGCTTATTCATGGAGGAACCAGGTGAAATTTCCTATTCAGGTAAATTTTCACTTTATTCGGGTGAAATTACTACTGTCAGCAATTAACTTGCCCCCCTAAATTGTTCTAGAAGGCATTTCAAAAGTTAATAATATCTCACTGTTCCTAGAAATAGTGCTGACTCTTCCATGTCACTGCGGGGTCACAATGTTGTCAGCTCCTGCTTTTAATGGAGTCTCATGATATTTGTTGTCTTATTCTTGAAATCCCAGATTCTGGGGATATATCTCATATTTCATTTTTAAAAGCACAGGTTTATAGTTCTTGTGGTACCTCAGAAACCCTTGATAACTTGACCTCAGTGCACACTACAGTCTTAGCAACACAGAGTTAAACAAAACGAAACAAGCGTTCATGAGACTGTTAAAAAATTCTTTTTTTTTTTTTTTTGGCCAGTTTTATTCCTTGGAAACTGTTACAGAGAGAATTCATGACTTCTGAAATATTACAGGTAGCAATGCAGAGTCATTAACATAAAATAATAGTTTCCCTTTATTTGCAGTAAAATATGCCTCTGATTGGGGTTTGTGCTCAAAGCTCAGTGAAGCCTAAGTTGCATATTCTGCCTAGCAGCTTTTCAACACAAAGGCTATTTTGGCCATCTAGGCATATCAGTGGGCAAATGATGGACAGAGGTTTAAACCACAGATATCCTCCAGGTTTTCTCGGTAACTACAGGCAACCCATATGTGACTTCATCTCTGCCATAACAAAATGGGACTGACTGATATTATTTTGCCCTTTGCAGAGCTTTTTTGAGGACTGACTCAAAATTAATATTTGAAGCTTGTTCAGTTATTGTGAACGGGAGGGAAACTAGATGTAGGTAGGAATTGGTGGGCAAAGTATGTGCCGAGGCAGAGTGAAATATTATTACTTACCTTTGCTGAAATTGTGAGTAAAAGTATCTTTTCTGATACTTCCAGCTACATAGGAATGCACTTATAAAATATTTATGTTTTATATATTTTTATATATTCATATGTATTTATAGAAAAAAATCCTTTGCAGTGTTAACTGAATCTCTTATCCCTTTTCCTCTGAGGTATGTGCCGCATGGTGTATTGAGGGTAGATACAAACTCTGCTCATGCTCTGAGGTGACCAAAATCTGTATGACCAGAGGAGTGTGCTGCAGCATACTGGTGGTGAGCACCAGCTGGAGGCTCCTCTGGATCCCTGCATCCCACCTGGAGTTCAGGCACAGCTCACACAACAACGTGAGGGGCAGCAGGGCTGTAGCTATGATTAAAGACTGATTGCTAACCCAGTTCCTGTCTGCAGGATTAGGTAAGTCAGCATGGGCTGCAAAAACAAGCATTTTGCCATGAGTCCCCTTGGCATGGCCTGATGAGGTCTGGTGGTCCTCTGCAACAGCCATCAGGCAGAGGTCAGATCCAAACTGCTTCACATCCTGGCAGCCTGGATCACGGGCTGATTTACCTTCTCCTGTTTGCAGGAGGTTTATGTAGATAGATCCCAAGGGACAAGCTACATGCTCTCCTGTGTCCTCAGGCACATTCCTGAAAGTCCCCTGTACATCCACCTGGGCCACCTTGCCATCAGGACTGGGACTGCTTGTCACACAGCAGCAGACACCTTTCCTCCGAGGGGGTTTGATACCTGCAGTGCTTCTTTGGAGACAACTCCAATCCTGAGATGCTGCAATGACCACAAGGCTTTCTTTAAAAAAAAAAAACAAAACAACACTCATTACCTAATCATAACTGTGAAGGAAAGAAGGTAACATAACGGAAATTGGATTTTAAAACAACAAAGGTTTATTTGCATGTCTCTCTTACCTGGGCTACTGCCAAATGCTGATGGAGATACTAAATAGGCTTCCTATTATCTGTCAGCCCTAATGGCTACGGGTCAGCTATAACCCCTGTCTGTCTCCTTATCCACCTGTGAAACATGTACCGCCTTCTGCAGGAGTCGTATTTTATCACAGACGTCTTTTGTCGTCTCCCCTTCCTGCATTTGTAAAATCCCTACATGTTTGTTTGGAGGTCTTGTCTGAGGTTGTTTCTTGGCTTTCCTCTTGGTTTCACAATTTCTGTGTCGAGCTTATACAATAACTTTTTCCAGTAAGCCATAGAATAACTGGGTCAAAACACGGTACTTGGGAATTAACACAGAGCCACCCAATTTCTGCCCCATTCTCTTTCAGTTTTATGAATAGCTTTTTTTTGTTGTTTTTGTTTGGTTTTGTTTTTTGCTTTTGTGAATACTCACATAGTATTTTATGGCATCTGGTAAAAAAAAGGGTGGCTTTAACTATTAAGGCCTTGTTTTATGGTACAGCAAAATAACACTTTACAAAATAAAGGCAAGGTTGCTAGCAGTTTTGAAATAGCATTTTTGCACCTCTCCAATATTCACGATTTCTTTTCTTATACTGTGAAATATTTAGGCAAAGGTTTTACTACAGCAATTCCCGGTTGGTAGTTTTGTGAGGCTGTGCTGCTGCTGGAATCACAAGCAAGTATGACGGGGGAAATCCTTGTCTGGGAAAAGTGCTGCCATGGACTTAAATTAAGCCAGGGCTTTGCCTGAAGTTTCTTCACAGCAGAAAGCCTGCTATAGGCAGAGAGGAAAGGATTCTGCCATAGCCTCTTTTCAACTAGGGCTGGAAGTTAGCTCATCTAACTTAAGCTGCCTGTAAGTCCAGTACCTAGTCTAAATCAGTTTTCCAAGCTACCTTTATAATTAATGGAAGGAGATAAGCTCCAGGGGGCAATTCATGCTGCTTGTCTGAGACATCTACTTTAGGACTGGATCAATCAGTCCCTTCAGTGCTTTTCTTTCTTCGCTCTCTACAGGTGGATGCCAGACAACTAGCTTAGACCAGAAGTTTCTAGTTAGGGAGGTGAAGAGGATGCTTATTATCTGCATGGTGTCGTGCCTGTGGAGTAGGAGTACAAAGTCCTGGAGGATCCCTGCCCTCTTGCTTTTTGTGATTAAAAAGGGAATCAATGTTTGGAAGTAAATTTGCCCCTTACTGTTTGCAAAATACTGTCCTTAGCTGTGAAGCAGTAACGGGAGGCTTGATGTGGAGTAAGACAAAAATTAAAGCAGACTGCAGACATGAAACACAGATGCACAGCTTGCAACCAGCAATGCCTCTTGCCATGGTTACCAAATATTCCTCTCAGGCACTGTGACTATTACAACTGCCAAATTCAGTGTGCAGATCAGACCGCCAACCACTGTCAGCTTCTAGTCAAGGAGGAGACATAAATATAACATCCATAAAAAGGACAGTTTCTATACAGGCCAGTGTGGGCTTCATGCATTACTGTGTTTTGTTACAGTGGCATTTGTGGGCATTTGTTGCTCCACATCTTGCTATTTATAGCAGAATAACTGAAGGAGGGGAAGGCTCACAACAGCTGTCTAAACCCTTGTAAATGGCAAGGGGGCAGAGGCAGTGTCTACACTTGAGTTTGACAGGCTAAAGCAAAGTTAAAAAACAACCAAGCCTCTAAGTAGTGTTTGTCTAACTATTTTCAAAGATAGCATTTTGAGCTTTATGTTGCTTTAGTCAGTGTTGTGTTTTAGCAGAGAAACAACAGGAATCACGTTGAGCTCATCTCAAACACACATAAAATATTTTAGTATCATTTCTTTTATCTCCCCTTTCAGATACAGCTCAGGAGAAATATGTTCCAAGTGACAGCATCTTTGACAACTTGTACTTTTTGTTCTACCTTTTGTTCTCCTTCCTGTGAAAAGCCATGTGATGAAGATTGCTGAAGAACATTGATACCTTCCCTACTTGTGAAAAAAAATAAAAAGAAAAAAATAAAAAGAAGTAACTGTGTACTTCCCAGAGGGTCAGACTGAGTCTTCAACTGAAACATCCATTGAAAGGCTCTGCATCTCTGAAACAGCCCGGGGAAGGACTTATCCTTGTCGGTTGTATCAAAACCAAGCAATAGGGCACTGAACAGAATTCTTTACTCTAGTGTTAACAAAATTTTTCACAATAAGCTAATAAGCCTATACAGCACCGTGGAAATGCTTTATGCTGGGTTTTCTGAGTATACTTTCTCCTTTTTGTGCCAGTAAATGTTACTGTGATGCAGAGAGAAGCATATTCCAAAAACATATTCAATGTTTCTTAAGCTCATAGCTGTGGATTTCTTGAATTGGAACAACACCTTTTCATTTTAAGAATTTCAAACTTTTGATTTTTACCTTAATTGCACCTAGGTCCAAAGCCAGCAAGCACTTATGAATGTATTTAACTTTACTCATGTGACCAATGATAAGCTCAAATGCAACTAGAATTTGAGAGGCTTTTCCACCACCCTTATCTCTGGTAGTGGAGGCTCTCACAAGAATAATGAATTTTCTTTGCAGAATCCTAGTGAGATAAAGCAATGTTATTATCCCATTGTACAGCTGGGGGAAATGACACAGAAATTAACTGCTTTTCTGAAAGTTCCCTTTGCAGTTAAAAAGAAATGAAAAAAGGTTATAACTCCAAAAAAAATCATTGTTTTATTTTAAGTTAATTGATCTTTCTGTCCCAAAGAGTTTTTCCGTGTATCCATACAAAGCAAGTGGTGCTCTTACCCGCTAGTGATCATTTATGATGAGAGAGCTTTGCTGGAAAATGGATAAAAACTGTCTTATAATGTGAACACTTGTCTCTGTGTGTGCGTGTGTGCCTGTTTAAGTGCCTGTATTGGAGTTTAGAGTTACTAAAACAAAGTTTAGATACTCTGGGTTTCCTGGCAGGGCAGGCATTCCAAAGAACACTGAACACAGTAGACAAATCAGCAGAGATCATCAAGAGGCACTGAAGAAATACACACATTACATTTTCAAAGCAAGGTCACTGTTCATTAATATTGCTATGGAGAGCTTAACTACACATTGAATTCTTCACAAGCTCTACTTATCAAAATGCTTGATGCTCAAAATCATTGTCTGCATGTAGAGCAGCATGACTAGTCATTCACTTACAGAGGTGAGGGAGCTGGCTGAGATTGTGAAATCTGTTTCAGCTTGATATGTTTTTCTTTTTAGATGTAGCATGGTGGTCTTTGAGGGTCATATCCTACAAACTGCAAAAGATAGTAATGAGAGGTCTGAAACATCTCTGGGCAGAAATCAATGGATTTTTATGACAAACAACCAGAAAACAGAATAAGGGCCAAACCATCCACATATCACCAGCTATGTACATCCACCAACTATTATAAGAAAAAAGGTTTTCTACAGATCAGGAAGCAATTCTGTGGAGAAGTGTCTTCTTACATAAAAGAAAGACAATTTTTACACAAAACTTTCAAAATTTTGATATCCTCATACATAGAAAAGGGATAGTGAGTGATGGAGAGGAAGGGGAAGATTAGGGGCACATGAATGCTGTATGAAACAAAGAAGCCACAATGGTCTATGACACAGTGGGAGCAGAGGAAGGAAGAGATCCATATAGGTGCTAGAACTGGGGGAGATGGAGGAGGTGAAGGAGGTGGAGGGGGAGAATGGGAAATCTTGGCTCAGAAGAGTGGACATGGAAGCATAAAGAAGCTATTACTTACCAGAAAGAAAGAAATACAGATTCTTGGTATACAGGAAGGAGAACTGCAACAAGTTGCTAAAACAAAGGACATGGGGAATAAAGCACACAGAAACTTTCTGGAGAGGTAAAGGAATCAAAGACTGCTAGTGCCTAGAGTAAATCTGGGCTGCAGAAGTAACAAAGTGTGCACCAGTTTATGAAGCAGTGTATCCTTGGATGTGCCTGTGCAATCAGGAGGATGGGGCACATATCTCCATAGTCAACGCCTCCTCTCTTAGATGGCTGTGAACACTGAATAGGCCTCAATCTCAATGCCTTCACTGGGAGAAGCCTTGAATGTAGCTCTCCAAGGCAAATTTGGTGTTAGGTGTTGGGAGCAGCTCTTACAGACACAAGACTACAGTATTTCTGTTTCAGTGCTTAGGAGCGATGGTGGTGAAGTACCATGGTTAAGTGGAGAAGTGAGCATGAAAGTTAAAACTGAACAGACAGTCAAGCTCTGAAAACAGTAACACTTCTCCTATGAGAGAAAACTGTAGGATCAAGTGCTGTGTTACCAAAATTGCAAGATATTTGTTTATTCACTAAGCCCACTTGAATGAATTTCTCGAGTCTTTTCATGCTATTAGTTAAATTCTGTACCTAAGGCTTTCCAGCTGTAGAGATTCCATTTCATTACCGTCTCCTGGATGCAAAACACCTCAGAACAGACAAGAGACCATGATAGTTCAGTGGTTTGCAAGATGTTCTTATATATTTTTTTTTTCCTTTTAGCTGAAACCTTGCCTGTAGAAACAGTGTGAAGGTGAGAAAGAAGAAAAAGGCAATGTGGACAACTTGGGAAGGCCAAGGAGGATGTTTTCTTTCTCAGTGCTTTGAACCTAATTTAAAACACAGCTCCCAACTACAAGAAAAAAAAAAGAAAACAAAAAACAAGATACAGACCATTAAGCTGTAATGGAGTTATGTCTCCAGATCTCTTTGAAGTACAAGAGAAGATATGTATAAAAGCAATAGTTAGCGTGTTTTTAGTGCTTTGTATCAGAGATCATCAAAGAACTTTGAAGAATTAGGCCTAACAGTCTCCCTGAGATTTCTGTATGAGCTGCTGTTTCCATTCTACAGAAGATTAAAATGAGTCCTAGAAAGATTCATAGGATGGAGGTAAAAAAAAAAACAGGAAGCCCATGTCAGGCCTTAGTATACTTCTTCATTCCCAGTCCTATGCTTCAGCTGCATGACAGTCTTTGTGTTTTTGTGCAACTGAACATAGGTTTAAAATAATAGTCAAGTTGCTATATATGCATTAAAAAATCTTTAAAAATACATTTATTGTATGTTAATGAGAAAATTCTGCTTTGAATACTTTTGTCTAGTTTATAGTCATGGACAGAATGGGGGTGGTATATAGGCATATTCTTAACAGATAACATTGTGTAGCAGGAAAGTTTGTTTTCTGTTTTTTACAGTTGCTGTAATATTCAAAACACCTGCTACAGCAGTCTGCTTCGGTAGCTTCCAAATTCTCATTTCTATGTTTTTCTTGCTGCTACTGCACATATCATGGATCCTATGATTTGCCTAGCTTTTAATAACACTAGATGGCATGTGGATTAGGACACTGGGCCAAAAGAGTTTCATGTGCTGACACCTGGACTGATTTTTGGCCTGAACAACTCTTTGACCACTTTTCAACAGAAGAAATAATCAGAAGGACATGCAGCTGCTGTGTAAAGGCCAGGGGAAATTAAAATGTTTCCCATAAGGAAACAAATGAGCAAAATACATACGCAGCTTGATTAGAATTTGCATTGTAACATCGTTAATTACTAGAAAGCCACAGGTGGGAAGGACATGAGGCATGAAAATATGATTATGAAGGGGAAAATGATGATTCTGTGTCAATAGCACAGTCCTTACAAAGGCACTTCAAACTGGCGAATGACTAAGGTTGTCAGAACAACATCTTAGCAGATGAAATATTTCATAAGAAATAAGTGCAAAACAATAGATTTTTGTAATGCTTAATGCTTTTCAGTCCTTCACAAATAGAATTTATTTATTTATTTATTTAAACAGAAGAGCATGTAAACACTTAGCAAGCTACTGGCTTTCTGTAGACAAAAACTAATCCTGCCATTGTAATTTTACAGTTAGCAAAATAAGGGAGAGAGATGCTCAGCATAAGAAAATGATTTTGTATCAGAACTGAGATCAGAAAAACCTGCATTTGATTGACAGTACAAGGATGTTATGGGCTCTCTTTAGATATGACTTGTGTTATCCTACCCTACTCTGCTTCTGGTAATTCTGTTTAGGTGTTTCTGCCTGGAAGCTTTACTCTAGGGATTGGTCATTGGCATAGTCCAGACTTTAGAAAGTTGTTTCAACTTTTACAGAAGTGTACTTTTTTTTTTTTTTAATTAAACTACTAAATTGAAGTAATAAGAAAGAACACCAGGAATAGATCTAACTCATTATGTTAACAATTATTTTACTACACAAAATTTTAAACCAATTTTACTGGACATGAGGCTACGCAGGTAAAGCTAGTTTAGCTAACCATTATAAATGCTGGAAAAGCTGCCAACCAGCAATTAATCTGTTCTCTTGTGCTAATCTTTTCTTGCCACAAATTAAAAAAGTAATGGAGCAATACCTGTGAAGATTTTTGTAGGCTTCTGAATACAAAGTTCTGTCCCCTTTCAAAGAATTCAATAGTGGAATTGATAGATGAATTAAATCTTCCTTCAAATGCTGAGAAACAGATACTGATGTCTGTGTTGCCAGAAAAATGAGTAATATTCAGAAAAAGAAGCCTTGCCCACCTTGAGGATATGTTGAAAGTCACCTCAAAGCACAGGCTTGACAGAGAGATTGGTGACAATAAGTGCAATGACAGTTCTGAGGATTGAGTTGTGGCTGCCAGACCAAAGCACCATCATTATACAAGGTCCCATCCCTCACCTGCTTGTGACATATGAGGTACAAAACCAGGAATTCATGAATAAGGCAGTTTGGACAGCTAACTCCAGTGAACACGCTGCTCTGCTTTCTCTTTCTGCTGGACGATTTGCATTAACTTTACGATGGAGAGTGTCTCTGTCTGGAACAGCTATACATGTCTCTATGTAATTGACTTGGAACAAAAATTATTATATGGGATGAATCAAGAGCAGAAACAGAAGGCAAAATGAGACTCATCAGCAGTAGCATATGACTGTTCAGGAATACAAGTCCTTACATGAAAGCAGCAGCATGGGTGAAAAGGCAGCCTCTGAAGGCCGAATAAATAATCAGCATGAGCTTCAGCCTATCTGTAGTGCATTGAAGTCTTTTCACTCCTGACTCCACAAAGTAGAATAAAATTTGTTTCCAACATTTTTCATATTCCCTAAGAGGAGAGGCTACCTCACTGTGCTCAAACCAAACAGTAAAAAGTAAAACAAACAATCTGGAACAAAACCCAACAACTTTTGTTGTTATATGATTGTTTCCTATTTCAAGTAAAGCAATAAAAATATTGATTGTTGGAGGAAGGCCTAAAAATCAAAATGATTTGTCTCAGTAGCAGTTCCTAGAAAAATGAGCTCCTCAGCTGCTGTAAATTGTCCAGCTTCTATGGATTTAGATTTTAGTGCAATCATCACATATGTCGGAAATGTCACAAGAGCTATGAAGTATTAGATATTATACAGTAACAATAAATAGGGACTAACTATGTTTGTCTTCAGACTCAGGCCCTTCAGTCATTCTCTGCCTTGCTTGTTCTAACCCAAATAAAATGAAAGGATTTAGAAAACTATGACATAATTGCTATCATGGAAACTTGGTGTGATGAATCACACAACTGGAACACTGGAATAGAGGGCTACAAGCTTTTCAGAAGGGATAGGCTGGGGTGTTGTCCTTTATGTTAGGGGATGGATTGATTGCAAAGATATGCCTCTGAGAAACAGCCACGGATATGTTGAGAACCTGTGAGTAAAGTTAAGGACCGGACCAATAAAGGACACCATGTGGTTGGGATCTACTACAGGCCACCTGATCGAGGGGAGCCTGTTATTGAGGCCTTCTGGCTTCAATGACCATCACGCTCACACGCTCTCATCCTGACAGGGGACTTCAAACACCCAGATTAAAAAAGGGAAAGCCACACAGCAGGCTGTAAGCAATCCAGGAGACTTCTGGAGTGAATTGAAGGTGACTTCCTGGTCCAGGTATGAGACAAACCAACCAGAGAAGTGTTACTGGACCTGGTGCTCACCAATGAGAATGAATGAACTCATTAAAGAGGTTAAGACTGGAGGCAGTCTGGGTTGCAGTGACCACGCCCTGACTGAGTTTGTGGTCTTGGGGAATATGGGCCTGGCGAAGAGCAAAGTCAGGACCTTGAACTTCTAAAGAGCAAAGTTCCAGCTGTTTAAAGACCTAGTTGTTAGGATCCCCTGGAACACTGTCCTCAGGGACAGAGGAACTGGTCAGAGCTGGAGGCTCTTCAAGGATGCTTTTCTTAGAGCGCAAGAACTCTCTCTGTGCCTGGGAAGATCATGGAACAGATCCTCCTGGAGGCAATGTTAAGGCACATGCGGGACAAGGAGGTGATCTGATAAATGGCCAGCATGGTTTCCCCACAAATTGGCAAATCTTGTCTGACCAATCTGGTGGCCTTCTGTGGTGGAGTAACTACATCAGTCAACAAGGGAAGACTGACCGGTGTCAGCTACCGGAACTTCTGTAAGGCCTTTGACAAGGTCCCAATGACATTCTGGTCTCTAAATTAGAGAGATATGGATTTGAAGGTTGGACAGTGGATAATAAATTGGCTGTATGACTGCATCCAGAGAGCTGCAGTCAACAGCTCAGTGTTCAGGTGGAGGCCGGTGACAAGTGGTGTCCCTCAGGCGTCTTTTTTGGGATTGGTGCTGTTTAACATCTTTATCAAAGACATAGTGTCCTGGGCTGCATTAACAGAGTAGTGGCCAGCAGGTGGAGGGAGGTGATTGTTCCCCTCTACTCTGCCCTTGTGAGGCCTCACTTGGTGTACAGCATCCAAGTCTGGGGCTCCCACCACAAGAAAGATGTAGACTTGTTAGGGTGGGTTCAGAGGACGGCCATGAAGATGGTCAGAGGGCTGGAGCACATCTCCTATGAAGAAAGGCTGAGAGAGCTGGGGGTGTTTAGCCTGAAGAACTGAAGGCTCCAGGGGAACCTCATTTCAGCCTTTCAGTACTTGAAGGGGATTTATAAAAGAGATGGAGAGCAACTTTTTTTACACAGGCAGATTGTGACAGGACAAGGGGGAACAGTTTTAAACTGAAAGAGGGGGGATTTAGATTAGGCTTTAGGAGGAAATTTGTCACTCAGAGGGTGGTGAGGCACTGGCACAGGTTGTCCAGAGAAGCTGTGGATGCCACATTCCTAGAGGTGTTCAAGGCCAAGCTGAATAGGGCCCTGAGCAACCTGATCTAGTAGGTGGCATCTGTGCCCATGGCAGGGGGTGGGACCTAGATGATCTTTAATGTCCCTTACAACCTAGGCCATTCTATGATTCTATGATTATGTGATTCTGAAACTTCACTTTATTACTGCTACCACACATCAGTGATAGCTTATAGCTACGGAATAATTTTGTCCACAAAGATCCCCTCCATCACCACCTGAATTCAGATCAATCAACCTTGTAAAGCATGAGCCTCAGCGTGTTAGTATCAACAGCAGTCAGTTTTCTCTGCTTGCTATGAGTCTGTGCCTCAGAAAGCAGTATTATTTAATATACCAAGCTCCATTTAAGCAAGACCAGAGGGTGCTCTGGAAGCCCTATCAGGAATGTGTGCTTAGAATAAATTGCCACCCCCTCTGAAGAAAATGTAGACACAAAGAGATTCATTTTACTGGGGGTTTGAGGAATCATGATACTACCATCACACTGCTGAGGGGACTTTGGTAAGCAGAGACCTGTTGGCTGTGTTAACTGGGATTCTGCCTCATAAAGAGCTGCATAATACTACAGGAGTTCAGCTACCGATTTTAATTTTTCATCCTCAGGTAAACTTGTCCTTTATGGACTTTCTGTCTTATAACGTTTTTCATTTGCACCGTTTTCCCTTCTACCTTCATATATCCTCCAGCCATTTTGTGTGCTCTTTCTGTCTTGTGTGTCCACTGTTTTTCACTGTTGCTGCTTTAGCATTCTGAATCCAAACTCAGTAAGCATTGCCTTTGGCCTAATCATTGTGCCAGCTATGTCTTGTTATTAGAATTTGCCCTCTGTCTTCTCATCTGTTTCAGTAATTGACCTCTTTATTTGTTAGTTTAACATTTTCATTCCTTGCTCTAGTTATTGTCATTATTCTACTTATATAGACTCACTAATGTTTAACTCCATAATCATTATATGGAGAGAAAAGCTGCAAGCAATTTGGAACAGTAAGTCCCTCTAAAAAGAGAAAATGCTTTAGAACATTTTTTTATTTTTTATTTTTTCCCTCTCCAAAAGATTGTTTTTCAAAGCTAATCAACTAATGCACCAGAATAAACTGCTCTGTCTAGAGAGTCAACACATGGCCCTCTGTCCGGTGAACAAGGATGAAATGGTGCCCCACAAATGCCTCGAGCAGAATGGTGTTTTCTGCATCCTCTCTGTTCAGAACAGAGATGGTGGCCAAAATATCGACTGCTGATAACCATTAAAATGGCCCCTTGAAGGCTGCACTGGAGAAGTTGTTTTAACATAAGCCAAATTTCCAAATATGTTTCCTATTCATGCTGTCCCTGCAGTTTTAATTGGAGAAGTTATGCTTTTCCCTTTAAACTTTGCAGTACAGTTTTAAAATGAGTATGTCGTATTTCATTTCAGAGGCAGCAGCTTGGCTCATAAATCTAGGCTCAAATGACCTAGACAGGCCATTTCGGCCATCCTTAGCCTCAAGGCAGAATCAGTTATGAGTAAACCTTTCTCTCTATCATATTTCCTTTTAAAATATTTTTTCTTTCAAAAAGCCTGCTTACAAGACTTCCCCTTAAACTTAATGTTGGGAAAGTTTTCCTGATGTCTAGTCTAGTCCCTTTACATTCTTTTTTTTTTTTTTTCCAGTAAACTTTTATATGTTTGAAAATAGTGACCCTTGATCTCCTTCCTTATGACAAAATGGACCAAATTCTTTCCATCTTTTCTGCTGGATTTTGTTTCGTAGACCTCTGGGAATTTTTAGTTTCCTATGGAGTCTGTCTTTCCTGTTTGCCCAATCTTGCCTTGAGCTATGAAGGCCAGTGATTAACATGACAGTATTTTGGGGCTTTCTTTAACATAGGCTAAACAAAATATGAGGTTTACCCCATATGCTTTATATATAATCCAGATATTCATAGGTTTCAGTATGATGTGTTTTTCATTTTTTCTTCTTTAAATTATTATTTATTTATTTATTTTTAAATTGGTTAGATAGAAATGTTCCTTTACAGCAGCACTAACCAAAAATGTAGGTGGTTATCTCAGACACAGAAGAAGCTACAGAATATTAGAAAAAGTATATTTTAATATTTGTCCTTCATTCCCTTCCCCTGTCTCCCAGGTGTTGCAAAGTCTCTGACTAAAAAAAGACTTGAGAGGTAATATGCTGTTTAACACTACTGAGCTACTGAAAGAGAATTCCTCTTTCGACAAGGAAGTAGCAGTGTTGATCTCTATAAAACTTACTCACTCTGCTTTACATGTACAAGGTTAAAGCTTCCTTTCCTCTGCCTCTTAGAGAGGACTGGACTGATGCTTCCCTAGCAATCCTAAAACCTTTTCACATAGAGGTGGCTGCTTTAGAAGATGGTAAAACCTTATATAATACTCAAGCTTCGTTAAAACTGTGCTTGATCTCCAAAGCTTGTGAGCTAATACAGTGTAAAGAAAGACAGTGCAGGGTGATATTGGTCAATAATATTTTTCTTTGCATACACCTTTCTTGTCCTCAAGCTACTCACTGAGTTATCTTGACTCTCATCTTTCTGTCTCTCTGCACGCTAAACTATAGCTGAAGTTAATGGAAGAGCTGCATGCAGACTTCCAGGTTCAAGCCCCCTCTCAAAACAATCTCTCCTACACTTGCAGATTCTGTGATACCATGAAAGCTTTACTGTGCGGTTCCTTTCCTCTTGTAAACAGGATCAAAGACAGCATGTCATTATTTTATTTTATTATATTTTGGTCTGCTGTCTGGTTGCTGTCATCTCTTTCTATTCTGGCTCATCGTGTATTGTACCTTGAACATTATATCTCACAGCACTTCACAGTTTGGTTCCACCCTTTCTGTGTGGTACATGACACATTTGAGTACTTTTTCCTATCAATATGGCATTTTGTATGATATATGTGACTCTGCTAAGCTAATTGTGATAAGTCATGCTGCTAGATCCAGTACAAATGCCCTTTTTTTTCAAGGTTTCTCTTATGCTTACATATCCTTCACTTTCTAAGCATGTAAGTTCTGTTTTTTTAATTGATCTATTTGTATGACAATTTCATAATGTAAACTCTGTTGCCGTTTTCTTAGGACACAAAAATACAGGCTTTTGTGGATAATACCTCAGAACTGTCTTGTACATGTCATATGGATGATGTAAACTGTGGAGGCTGTAAGTGTCCTAAATGTCTCAGCATTGCAATTGTGAGTATTCAAACAATATGTTTTTCCCTTAATTCTTTTTCATAACCCTTTGGCAACATTAAGCAGCTGAATAGAAAGCAAACTTCTGAGCTCAGGAACCACTCTCAAATCCCAAATTACACTAAACAAGGTCATTCTTGCAATTCTCAGCAACTCCAGTAAAGTAATTGCATTCTTTCAGTCAAAAAGGAATCCTCAAAGCCATTATCCTTGCTTCTTTCACATCTGGATTAGTCTTCTGACTTTCATCTGGATTTAGTCTTCTGACTTTCAGAAAGCAGGCAACACCTTTCAGATGCAACATTTGCTCCTGAGAAATAAATTAAAATAGGGGTATGTGAGCTTGAGTCCTCGGAGGTGGGTGTAAGGGGTTACGCTGAATAATTACTCCATATTGTGCAATTAGGCTAATGCAATGCTGTGGGGAGAAAAATACCTTTTATATATATATATATATATATATGTATATATATATATATATATAAAGGAATAGTTGAGAAGAACTAGTAGAGTGATTGTTCCTCTGTACACAGCATTGCTAGGAGTACTATGAAAAAGATGTCCTCAGCTCAAGGAGATTGTGGGAAATCTAATAGGGAGAATGGCAGAATTTACCTTTCTTCTCTTTACTGAAAAGGTGATTGAGAGGCAATTACTGGATTTGTTTACTTTTCACTGGATTTAGTTACTTCTCTACAGAAAGGAGTTCTAATAGATGGAGAGGGGCGATAAAGAAGGAGCTCAGTGTGGCTGACCCACACCAAATGAAGCATTGTGCCTGAATACTAAAGTTAGAAGAGCTTGTCTGTAAATGATAAAATGTAACTTCAGAGCAAGGAGTTTTAAATAAGATAAAGGCAATTTCTAATGACACACAGGGAATCAAGACTACTGGACTAGTTCCACAGATTGCTAGCACATGGGGAGAACGTCAAGCCAGACACCTACTACAAAGCATGAACCCACAATTTCCCATCATTCCATCTCTGCTTAGCCCATGGGGAGAAGAAGCTGAGCATTGCCACTAACATGTGCAGCCCCATGTTAAGACAGAGATTACACCCAAACAGATTTTTATCTTCAAGGTCTGGAAAACTTTCCCAAGACAGAACTGGATGGATGAATTTGTCATTTTGCTGTCCTTGTCCACAGCCACAATTGGGAGAGTTGGGAAGAGTGGATCCTTGCTCCTGTGGGGTACAAACAACCCTCATGGTTTGGTCCTTGCCTACTATGCCAGATTCACATCCTCAGAAGCAAAGGTGAATTCTCCCTAATTCAGAGAGGGGCTCTAGGTTTTTACTGCGATACAAGAGTACTACACCTCTGTTTTCTGGCATTGCAAAGGCTTTGGGCATTTGTTGTAGCTTTGTTTCAGATGATCTCTGTCAGAAGCACTTAACAGTTAGGTCTCAAGGGGAATGAAATGTTTTAATTTGAGTGAAGTTACTGGATTTACTTACAGGGGAGAGATGTAATGGCTTGTGATACAAAAGAGGTGACCTTCAGCTCTGATTTTAAATTCTGTTACGAATTCCTATACATAGATATTGCTGAGGGAAGGTTTTGGCACAATATGCATTTAATTTAAAAATGGTGTTTATTCCAATTGTGCAGAGATGTTTTAGCATGTATGAAGAGTTAAATCCAGAGAAAGACACTTTAACCAAAGATCAAGATGAAAAGCCAAGTTACATTATAAAGATACTTAAGCAAATGTACCATATTTAATCTACTCTCATCTTAAAGCAACTTCTCATTTGCACTTTCACTTACATTTCTAATGCAGTGGTATTTATTACCTTTTGCGTACCTTACCAAATGAGCAACAATCTCTAGAGATATCTCCTCTCTGATTAGAAAACACTTGCTGCAAAATACTAGATTTATGAAATATACATGAAGAAACCTTTATTAAAATTACATTAATAGCCAAATTCTGCACACAATTACACTTGGCCATTGCAAAATCAATGAATTGCACTGGGATAATAGAGAGCAGAATTTGCCCTGACCGAATAATTTTAGCTGATTAAAAACAATGAAATGAGATATTAATATTGACACTCCCTGTTTGAAATATCATTGTTCTGTGGACCTGGGATTCATGATTTAGGACTCAGTGTGGAGGAACAAAGCCACTCTGCCAGCCAGCCCTGCCAGCAAGACAATATATACTCAGACAAATGGTCTCATATATAACTCCACTTCTGGGAGGTAAAAGGAGGACAGTCTTATTCTCTCCTGCTTTGCACTAGGTCAGAATTAATATTCTCCTACAGCAGCTGATGATACTTACCTGAGTAAGCTTTACACTGGCTATCTCAGGTGTTGAGAACAGAGCTGTGGCAGGATGGCGTTCAACGGAGGCTAAGCACCCAAATATTTACTCAGTTCATCTTGTCACTAGTGTTCTTCAGTACCTCCTTTAGGTTAGCTACAATATGACACTGGCTGAGGTCCAACCAGCAGGTTTATTACCTCTAAATGCAGAACTGGGTTTATTAACTTGGGTAGAGAACTGTGCTATTGTAATATATATGATACTGTATAGATAGAGAAGTAAAGTGGCTTTAATTCCTCTGGTCTGCAAGATAGCTCGTGGCTCTGAATTGTGTTTTGTATTCTGAGGGAATGATATTCCCCATTTTAGGGAATGTCTGGCCTGGAGGAAAAAAAAGAACATCTGAGGCTAATGACTGTGCAGCAGAGGCTACTAAAGGAGATGGAGCTGGGCAATCTCCCTGTGCTGCTCTGTGGAGTGACTTCAGGGTTACACCCTCTGCTCCCCATTGGCTTTGAACCAGAGGGTTATGCTACTTGGAGGTTTCTGAACTGAATGCTTAAATCTTAATAGCTGTGAGACCCCAACATCTTTTAGAGAAGCCCAAGATATAACTGGTTTGGATGGACCTCATCAGGCTGTGCTTGTGCCTGGCTAGAACCACAGCCTCTCCGTATGCTCCTGTACTGGTGCTGGTGGCTAGGAGTGGCACAGAAACTGCTGTAATAAAAAGGAGATGTGAAGATGACATTTGAAAAATTGCTCACAGCTTCGAGGGTGTTAAATATCTGCTTCTAAATGAGCTATCATACTGAAGAATAAATGCAGCAATAAAGAAGGACTAAAACTTCAAAAAAAAAGGAAAAAAAAAAAAGAGTTTGGTTACACTGACAGACTGGGAAGACCCACACAAAAGTAAATTAATTACACTTCAAGCAATGCAAGCTGTTCTTCCTGACAAAGGTACGAGGGACCTGGAGCAAGGAAGAAAATGTAATCGTAAAATAAAATCATAGAATCCTTTAGGTTGGTAAAGACTGTCAAGATGATCAAGTCCAACCATCGGCCTGACCCACTGAGTACCACCACTAAACCATGTCCCTTAGTGCCATGTCCACACATCTCTTAAATACCTCCAAGGATGGGGACTTCACCACTTCCCTGGGCAGCCCATTCCAATATTTGCCCACCTTCTCCATTAAGAAATTCTTCGTAATGTCCAATCTAAACCTCTCCTGGAGCAACTTGAGACCATTTTCTTTTGTCTTGTCACTTGTCACCTGAGAAAAGAGACTGACACTCTCCTCGCTGCAACCTCCTTTCAAGTAGTTATAGAGAGTGATAAGGTCTCCCCTCAGATTCTCTTTCTTTCAAACTGAACATCCCCAGTTCCTCCAGATGATCTTCATAGGTCTTATTTTCTTGTCCCTTCACCAGCTTCATTGTTTTTCTCTGAGCATGCTGTGGGTTGATAACCCAATATCCTTCCTTTAGTGAGGTACCCAAACCTGAACATAATATTTGTGGTGCAGTGTCACCAGTGCTTCATGCGGAGGGACAAATGAGATACATGCCTACTCCCTTTGTTTTATGCCATAGTTCCCTGTGCTTTGTTTCCTGGGGTGGAGGAAAGAGCTGTATCTTTACCTGAGGAATCTGATTGCTTCACTTAATTTGGCTTTGGTCACAGGCCCCATGTGAGAACATTTTTACAGTTACATTTGTTGAAAGAGGACCCAGGGGCTGCAGTCCCCAGAGCCTGGCTTGGGAGCAGATGAGCTGCAGAGTTCAGTCCCTCTGGCCCAATGCTGTGAAGCTATTCTGAACAAAACGAGGGGCACTGCAGATACCCACAAGCAGAGCATTTGCCTCCATGGATTGGCTGGCAGAGAGGCATCTTTTCTAGGCACCACTGTGTGCCTGTGACAGAGTGGCAGAACAGGTCTGGGGAACAGGACCCCTGCATCCATCTCATTGTGCATGCTGAAAGGAGCAGCTGGATTAAGATGCCTCCTTCCTTCTGCAACCCTTCTTATCCGCACTGAAATCACCAAGACAATAATATGTTGGATGTCTGAGGACTTCAGAATGGATGCCCTATTATTTCTCTCTTTTGTTTTGTTATAATACGTGTGACCTTCAACTGCTTTCACACACTTTTCACTCTGCAGAGAAAATGCCATGCTGAATGGCTTAACTGCGATTTCAATACAAAACTAACCAACAAAAAGAATGTATGGGACAAAAGCAACAATGCGGGCAACGACATTCAGAAGTGTTAGAAGTAAATCTAACTGCACACAAAGCAGAGTTCAGCTAAGTGTCACTGCCAAAAACCATCTTCTGTTCTCTATGAAATGAAATTGGAAAAGAGCTAAATTGAGTGCTGAAACTCACTGGATGCGTTAATAAATCTGGGAGAAGGGGGATGTACCTGCTCTGGGGGACTGAAGGCACCTATTTTGCATCTCTGCATTTTTGACAGGTGGGACAGAAAAGGACTGGTCTTCCAGCTGGTGTAAAAGCATACAGTGATTTGCTTATACAGAGGATCTGCTCTATGGCTTATGCTTATTTCTCCCAGGCAACACTTTAGAAAGCAATCAGATAGTAGTTCATATCTGATTTTGAGTGTACACCTGGAGGGAGATGCTGATTTCCTCCTTTTTGAAACATGTATCGATAAAATAATCATCTATTTTCATGTGCTTCCTTATCTTCACCTACTCTTCTGTCTCAGTTTTACTGCCATTCAGATTAGGTTTAGTCCTACACATCGGGGATGGAAAATGTGGCCCAGTTGTGTTGGAGGAATAGGCAAAGACCCCCATTTTACTGAACAAGGTTATGCTGTGATACACGAGTTGCTTTCAGATGTAAGGGGTAATGCATAAGCCGATGCTTCATTTGCATGCTAAGGAAGGTCTGAATGCCTGCTTGTTCTCTGCTTGGATCACTGTAATATGCATGAGTGAGAAAGGAGGATAATAACAAGAGGAAGGAGTTGCTTTTATTAACATGCTTTTGCATTTTTCCTTTTAGATGAAAACTTTAGAGGCAAATATTTGCTTCCTTTGAATATGTGCTAAAAAACATGGTTTGTGTGTGTGTGTTTCAAATGTTAAAAATGGGAATAAAAAGGTGTCAGTCCTGATTTTTTATTTAGAGTAAAAAAGGAGAATGTCCACATGGGTTTGATAAGAGACGTAAAATGCTTCCACAGAAAATATCATTTTCCTGCCAGCTGCAGTGAACAGGGGCCTTGGTATCTAGCTTCAACTGATGCAGGCCTGTGCTTAGAGCTTAGTCTGCCTGTGTGGCCTCTACTCTGTCTTGCTTTTGAGTTCATCAATCTCAGTGACCTCTGCTGTGTACATTATCGAGTATCAGTATTGCAGCATCCTGTGTGCCACTTCAGGTGAGACATTTGGCAGTCAGCCGGTCAAATCACCTCGCACAAATAAACACTTAAAGGAGCTGGTCTTTGTCTGATGAGCTTTATTTTATTTTATTTGTATGCATGTAAATTATTATTAATTTATTTATTTAGTTAGATGCCTTTTATAAACTACAGGAATTCAGAAAGGTTTTAGTCACACCGAGAATTTCAGGCTGGCAAGGAGAGGAGCCATTAAACTGTCACATTCTCTGCAACCTTTATAAATATAGGGCACAGGAAAACAGTGTTCACTATTCTGGTCAGTTTCACCATTGCATATTTTCCATCCTCAAATCCAGGAAACGTACAGCAAAGCAAGTATTTTGCTTGACACGGAAAACTTGGAATCAAGGAACAACAGACGGGAGAAGTAACAAACCCTCCAAAAATAAGTACTTAAGAATCAGAAGGAATTAGAATACCTTGTTTCTATAGTTTGCAGCAGGAAATGAATATTTATGTCTCAAATGTTATGTTAAAACATTCTTTCTTAATATGTATTTATATACAACCTTCCACAAGAAGTCTGCCTTCAAAAGCAGCAGGCGCTGACATCCTGTCTTGCCAAAAAACACAACATCTCATCAGATGCTCAGAAAGAATTTAAACGAGACTTTGTGAAGTGCCTAACAAATAGCAGGCATTCTATTGAATGAAGCATCAGCATTTCAAGATGAAGAAGTAAATCTGTTCAGTGCTTTAGGAGTTTGACGCGACTTTAGGAGTTTAAAGTGACTTCTTTAAAAAATGTAGGCTCCCAGCCTAATGTTTCCTCTAGACCCCTCTGGCTAACAAATGACTTGTTTATAACATTTCTAAATATAGATCCAGGTAACAGATTAAATCTCATTCAAAGATTGCTTTACTTCTAAAACATAAGTAATGAAGATCCTATTGTTCTTTGTGTGTAAAGAAAGTGTCTGAAAAATTCCTTATTAAGGTGAATGTACTTATCATTTTCATGTAATCTGAAAATATAATCCTTTTTCCAAATAAACAACAGAAATATTTTTGAACACTTTTGTGTCTTTTCTCCATTGACAGCTTTACCCTATTCATTTAGGAAAGAACCAGCACCTCTGGCAGTTTCCCTACTCGGGTTTTTTGTTCCCTATGACAGTAACATCCTGTGCTTTTTACTTGATTCTTTGTTTCCTTAATCAGTTTCCTGGACTTTCCAGCTTCTAAATTTATATCCTTTTCTATAATATTACATTTTATTTTATATTATTTATTTTATTTTATTTTATTTTATTTTATTTTCGTTACACACACACTGGCATGCACGCACACAGATCACAAATATATTTTAGCTTTGTAGATGCTTTTGTTCCCTCTGCTAAATTCAAGTTGTTTTATAACTAATGCCACCTCATTTTTCAGCAGTGGGATGGTAGCTTTTTGGCCATCAAAAGAAATATTTAATCAGATTTCCAAAATTATTCATATTTTTCTCCAGTTCTATCAGCTTTTAGTTGTTTTCAGTTTTATGAACCTGTCTCTTTTAAATCACCAATCATATTTATTACTGATTTGAGCTTTTTAGTTTTTCTGTTTGTGCGTAATGAATGTAATTAAGTCATGATAGCTTGCTCCTAAAAAAATCTTTGTTTTTAGTTCTTAGATGTGCGCCCTTTTATCTGCCAAAATGTGATCAAATTTATCGTTCTATGACACTATTTTTTTTTTGAGTTAGGATATTACCAGTGTTGGTGGTTTTTTATTTTTATTTTTTATTTATTTTTTTTAGAAATTCTGAGGTAGTTTATCTACTGACAGATCTCCAATACATATCATTCAAATCAAGATGTCAGATTCTGAGCTTTTTTTGCTTATATAGGACAGGCAGGTTTTTAAGGAGCTATTCATGCTGTTCTGAAGTGTGATATGATGGTCTGAAGCTGCCACTAGCTTGTGCCCCACCTTGTACTATATTGGCTAAGAAATTGACTTGTAAACCTTCAAGATCACTTGCACAGCACTTTGTCAGTGGCTCAGACATGAGTATTTTGTGTAATTTGAGCAGGTATATAAAATGGCCTCCTCCTCCCTTGTTGCTACAAACCTTGATCTGCAGTATAGCTTGTTCTTTAGCAATGAATCTCTCCTTTGATTCTGCAACAGTAATGTTTTCCAGATGCGTTTTCTCCAAATATCCCTCCTGTATGCTATGTGGTGTCTTTACTTCTGTTCTTACTTCATCCGTCTGTCTCTAAAGCTTGCCTCGCAAATGATTTATATAAAAATTCTTGCTGCACAGTCTCATTCTGCCACTAATCTGGGAGGGATTAGCTATTTGACGATTTCAAGCACTGATTGTGATCAAAGACCCTCTAGTCAGAGCCAGATGGGTCCCACAGAAGCACTGACAAGCCAATCAGGAGGCCTGATAGGAGATTGAGACTGTCCCCACAGCCTTACCAAAGGACAAAACTTGAGTAGAAAATAGACACGCACACATGTAAATGCTCTCCCAACTCACCTCCTCCAATTGCACTACCTCTGAGCACAGGGTCTGCAGCTAGCCCTTTAGAAACTCCCTTGTTAGCTGCTCTGTTTGCCAGGCTCAGCTGTTTCATTCAGCTTTTTGATTCTGAGTAAAGTTATTTCAATGCCTAAGCAGAAGGAACGATGCATGCAATACCCTCCTGGATTATCCCAAGTTATGAACTGTGAGTGATGGTGCAAATAGTAATATACATGTATCATGCTGAAGTGAGAGATGGTCCCAGTGATCACAACAGAAAAGCAGAGAATAAACAACCACCAGAAGTAGCCTCACCGGTCGAAAGAAATGTCTGATTTCTACTAAAGCTGAAAGTGCTAAAGAACATTCTCAAGTTTTCTGAAAGACAGTCGGAAATGTCTTAGGAAACTTGATGCAAAGCAATTATGGATGCTCAAACACAACAAAGATTTTGAACATGAAAAGAGAATACTAAAAGGATTTTTATACTTGACAGTTCATTTCATTGTATTCTCTTTTTATATTAAATTATTAAAGAGAGATATATCAATGTGTGTATTTTCAATCCCTTTTTGCCAGTTTAGCTTATTGGAAAAGTTTAACATTTCCCAACAAAATATCTTCATAATATTTCACAAATGTTACAATTTGCCAAGTTTTTCGTCCAGTAAATTATTGGCTGTACCATCTGATGGGCTACTCTTCCTCTCTGAAATGAAACTTCCATCTTAATTTAATAGAGTATTGAGACTGGGATATGGATAAGAGAATTTGCTAATCATCTTTGAAATATATTTGAACCCTCATCTGTCAACCCTATCACTGAATCCAACAGTACCATGATTTTCAGAGGATTTATGCCTGTAAGAGCTGAAATAGTATATTAGAATAAAGTAGATACCTAATTCTAGTACTGATGACTTTTTCCTGTTGCTGAAGATAAAAATGTGCTAGAGCTTTGGGGGTTACAAATAGATTTTTATACTGCTTAATAATTAGCATGTTTTTAAGTTTTTACAGATAACTTTCTGTAATACAATATGTAAACCACAGGCATCTATTCAGAGATATTCACATGGGCACTGCTATAACATATTGAGACAGGGGCCCCTTGAGAGAAAGCAAGTCATCCCACCTCAAGATATGTATCGAAGTACACTAACATTTACCTGGAAATACGCATCTCTCTCCACTGAATGTAGAAACAGCTTGGAGACTAACTCAGCCAAGTACTAAACATTTAGATTGCTAAAATTTGGTGAGATAAATCCCACAGCAGGAGCTCAGGTTTTCTGCACAGTCAATGAAGAGGCAGGAGACAAGAGCCTGAGTTAGGAGCTGGCGTCTCTCCATCAGCTATGTATATCAGGACTCCACAAATCTAACTTGGGCATCTACATGAGAAGATGCAATTTAAATGCCTGGAGTGGGGTACCTATGTGGTTAAAGAACTTACCCACTCTACCAGGATTCACAAAGCGTCTTAACAATAGCACACTGTGCTTAAGTTACCCAGTTCCCCAGGAATCTGGGTTTGCAACATGCTTACAAGAGAGGTTTGCTATACACATGCACAGAGCCATAACAGAGTTAAAATCAACTCAAGCAGTCATGTGATACAACTGGGGAAACTGTTATCTTTGTTCCCCTACTCTGTGAGTTATTATCTTCTGCCTAAATGAAGATTATGTGCAGGAACCAGAACTTTTATTTGACTCAGAGGTGCCATGTACTTTCCGGGTACTATGATAATATGCAGGACTTGCATGCAGCCAAAATATTTTGATATTGCTAACCAATATTTTAAATTCTCTGTAGGAAGTCTGCATGTAGCTTCTCATAGCTGCTCCCATCCCTGCCACACAGAGCTTCACAGTAAAGCAAGAAAAACAGCAACAAAAAAAGACCTTGTTTTAAATTTATGTTTTCTTCTTTTAGCATCCTGGCCAGCTGCAGCTTCTGTTTACTGCTCGACAAACCCTTGGAGTACAGGAGTAGCTGCTAAGCTATCCCAGCAAGATCTGGGAAACCCGGACGTTGCTGTAACTCACAACTTGATGTCTGCCCCCTGCGGGCAGCTGCTCACCAAAGAAATTTTGGGTGGGATGTGTACTGTTTTCAGAAATCATATAAGGGAAAAAAAAGAAGTTTACAAGGTGCAAGTGAAAATCTCACTGACTGCCTTTCCAAAGGAGTTCTGCTAGCTTCACTATGAATTAACTGCATGATAAACTGAGCATGATCTGGCCATTTTTTCTTAAGTCATTTTCAAATGACTGCAAGTTATGGGTACTGCTTTTACAGTAAAATGAAATACTGAAGGAACTTAGCTGAACACATCTCACCTATAAATGAGCTTTCTTCTGAGCAAAATGTGATATACATTAATGCTGATATTACTTTGGATTCTGTTGAATACTTTGACCAGAAGAGTCTGAAGAACTGAAGAGAATAAGGAGAAGCAAGGGAAAAAAGGAAGAGTTAGGAAATTACTATTTTTGGAGAGTGAGGTGCAGGTAAAATCCCACCTTCGTTGGCTGTCACTTAGGTAAACTTTTGCAAAGCATTTTACTTTTCTAAAACTAAATGTGTGAATTATTATACGGCATCACAGCTAAGTGCAAGGCGCAGCCTGTTCCCACCTATATCTTTCCACTTTCCAAGGATGGAGACTCCACAAACTCTCAGCAACCTGCACCCATATTTGATCACCCTCACATCAGAAATGAGTTTTCTTGCGTTCACATGGACTTTCCTGTATTTGTGTCCATTGCCTGTTGGCCTGTTGCTAGACTCCACTGAGAAAAGCCTCATTCCATCTTTTTTATGCTCACCTGTCAGGTAATTATATATTTAAATATTAAGATGTAAGCCTTCTCTTCTCCAGGTCGAACAGTACTATCCCTCTCAGACTTTCCTTGTAGCAGAGATGCTCCAGTCCCTTAATCGTTGTTGTAGCCCTTTGATGGACTCTCTCCAGTATGTCCATGTCTTTCTTGTACTGGGGAGGGTAGAACTGGACGCAGCAGTCCAGGTGTGGCCTCGCAAGTGCTGAGGGGAGGGGAAAGATCTCCTCTCTTGACCTGCTGGCAAAGCTTTTCCTCATGCAGTCTAGGATGACGTTGTATTTAATTTTTGCAAGGGCACATTACTAGCTCATGATCTACTCATCATACACCAGAATCCTGATGTCTTTCTCTCCAGAGTTGCTTTTCAGCTGCTTATCTCCCAGAACATATAAGTTCAATGAGATATTTTTCTCCAGATGCAGAAATTGGCAATTGCCTTTGCTGAACTTCAAAAGGTTCCCGCTAGTCCACTTTTCCAGTTTGTCAAGGTTCTTCTAAATGGCAGCACAATCATCTGGTACCTCAACAACTCCTTCTTGTTTTGTAACTTCTGTAATCTTTGCTGAGGTTGCAGTCTGTCCCATTGTCCTGGACAAGACGCTAAACAGTTTTGAAAGTATTATTGAACCCTAGGACACACTGCTGATGACTGGTCTCCAGATGAACTTTATTCAAAATACTTTAATACTTACTTTAAGCAGGTAATTTAGGCAGCTTTCAGTCTACCTCATTGTCTGTTTATTTAACCTGTGTTTTGTTGTTTATCAATGTGTATATTATGAGTCTTAAATGACTTAATGACTTGCTAAGCTCTGCCCTCATCCACCAAACCAATAATTTCTTTGTAGAAGGCTTGGTCAGATGAATTCTCCTTCATAAAACCATGCTGACTACTCCAAATCACTTTTTTTTTTTTTTTTTCAAGAAATGATTGGGGTGAAGTAGACCAGCCTATAGTTCCCTGGATCTTCTATCTTGCCCTTCTTGAAGTGATATTTACTTTCTCTCAGGCCTCAGGAACTTCCCCTAGTCACCATGACCTTTCAAAAATAATGGAGACTGGAATCTCAGTGGGACAGCCAGGCCAGCTCTCTCAGCACTTTTGGGTGCATCAGGTCTCATGGACTTCTGTATGTCCAGTTTGTTTAAATGTTCTCTAACCTGATCCTCCTACACTGAGGGTAAGTACTCCTTGTTTCAGACTTTCCCACTGGTCACAGGGGCCTGGTCTTGCTGAGGGCAAGGCAGTCAAGGCTGAGGCGAAAATTGACAATGAATGTTTTAGCTTTTTCCAGCTTGTTTGTCACCAGAACACCTGCTCCATTCAGCAACGGGTCCACATTTTCCCTGTTCTTCCTTTTTCTACTGATACACCTGCAGACATTTTTCTTGTTGCCCTTCTTGGCCTTTGCCAGATTCCACTCCAGATGGGCTTTTGCTTTCATAACTCAGTCACTTCATGATTGCACAATGTGTCTAAATTTCTGCTGGGTCACCTGCCCCTGCTTCCACGTCTTGTATGTTTCCTCTGTATATCTGTGTTTTGTCAGGATCTCCTTGTTCATTTATGCAGGCCTCCTCCTGCCTTTGCTTGATTTTTGTGCCCATCAGAATTGGCCATTCTTGTACTTGGAGTAGTAGACACTTGAAAATCAAACAGCTTTCCTGGATCCCCTCTTCTCTTCAGGCTGGTCTCCCATGGGATTCTTCCAAGCATATCTCTGACCAGGTCAAAATCTCTCTCAAAGTCCAGAGTTGTGATCCTGCTATCTGTCTTGCTCTTTCCTATCAGGATCCCGTGCTCCTCTATTTCAAGGTCACTGC
Source organism: Cygnus atratus (assembly GCF_013377495.2). Taxonomy (NCBI): domain Eukaryota; kingdom Metazoa; phylum Chordata; class Aves; order Anseriformes; family Anatidae; genus Cygnus; species Cygnus atratus. Next base: position 176,099,542 of record NC_066362.1, on the reverse strand, counting down.
AGCCAAAGCAGCCCCTGATGGTCATGGAGCAGTCCTTCTGTGTTTTTAATATGAAGTCCAGCAGAACTTCTTCCTCATCTCCTTGGTTCCTTGGTAGTCTGCGTCAAGAAGTTATTATGCACCCCAGAAAATCCCTATAACTGCATGTTCCCTTCTATGCTATCCCTCCAGCAGTTATTAGTGAGGGTCTTAATGAAGATCAAGGCCTGAAAATGGGAGGCTTCTTCCAGTTTTTGGAAAGTCTCACTTAATTTTTGCCAGTTAGGTGGCCTGTGGCAGACATCAGCATCACCTGTTTTAGTTTGACCTCTACTCCTGACCCATAAGCTCTCAGCTGGCTCATCACCTGTCCCCAGTCAGATCCCCATGCATTTCACAAAAGGGGTAACTCTCCCTGCCCACTGTCCTACTCTGTCCATTCCAAAAAGCCTGTAATCACCCATTGCAACATTTCAGTTGTGTGAGCTATCCCACCACACTTCTCTGATCCAAATGAAATCATACTGACAGAAGGACTGCAACTGCATGCGGACCTCTAATACCTCCTCTCTAGAGCTGCTTTGCAGCTTCAAATATGCTGTGATACACTGACAAAGCTGCATAGACTGCTGTGTCTCTTGGTTGCCTCTGCTGGCTTCCTATCTTCCCTTCCCTTCCCTTCCCTTCCCTTCCCTTCCCTGCCCTGCCCTGCCCTGCCCTGCCCTGCCCTGCCCTGCCCTGCCCTGCCCTTCCCTTCCCTTCCCTTGATGCAGAGCTGCTATATCTAATCCAATGCAGAACACTATTTTGTTGTTTTTCTTATGTAATTTATTTTTGCAAATTAAACGAACAGAACAATGGAGCTATTTGGTCTAAGGACTTTTCCACTTGTGTCGTTCCTAAGAAGCCTTGAGTACCAGTGGCTATGAAAAACCACTTTTCACTGACTGATTGGCATATTAATCCATATTTACTGATATTATTTTATGAATTTTGAAATTTGTAGTCATATCTCATTCAGATAAATCTTCTGCTGAAGTGAATGGAAGTTTACCTGTGTAACAAATGGGTAATAGATGAATAAGACCTTCAGGATTTGGCAGGCTAATGATTATAATTTAACACTACTATAGCTCTTTCCATCTTCAAAGTGCTTCACGAACATTAACCATTCTAATTAATTTCATTTAGAGATGTTCCTACTGTATCTTTTCCTCTGCTGAGCACTGTAGTACACTTAACTGCTGTATTGTAATTCAAAGGTTGTTATGGTAAAGATTTTGACAAGAACAGAGAATCCCTTGTGAAAATTTGCAATTGTGCTAATTACATCAGAGATCGAATGCCAACATTATCCTTGAAAAAGATCCTAGTACATACCACAGGTGTACTAAGTCTCTCAGCAGAAGAGCTAGACTTGGCCAATCTACCACTTCCTCTGGCATTTGTCTGCTATAGGGATAAACTTAATAACTTGCAAAATTGATTGAAAGCCATCTTATCGTTCAATCTCAGGCTCAGAAAACACAGATGAGGAAACAAAAACTCATGCAACTATCCTACCACTACCAGTCAACTTGTCAAAGCCAAATAACGTAGGACAGAAGAATGACATATGATTGTAAGACAGTGCAGCATCTGCATTTCATAATTTCCTATCCTGAGATGCATTATTCAAAGTGTTATCTTGTTAGTCTATCTTACTGGAAGTTACAAAAGACAGTGTAATAGATGCTTATCAGTCGTTTGACAGATTGGTCCAACTTCCTCACCATGGGGAGCTGGCTGTCAGTTTTGGGATGTCTCTTCGCTGGCCTCATACTTGTGGTGGGGTAGATTCTGAGCATAACTGCTTGGCTACTCAGAGGTACATCAGGAGTTGCCCTTCTGCTGAGCTTCACAGGCTGTCTGAGCAGTTTTTCTTCTTGCTATTTTTTTAGACAAAGTAGTAAGAAATAATCTCTTGGAAACCAGGCAGCTGGTGTTCCGACACTGTGTGTGCACTAGGACACAGTAGCAGTGTCCATGCAGAGGTACCCATCAGCCTTAGATCATTTTGTGTGAGCATCTTGTGTGAGGAAAATGGCATATGACTGTCTAACAAGAATATTTAGAGAAGTCAATGCTATTTTGCAGGTACAACTAGTGAAAGTGAGTTCAAAATACACTGTTTCTTGTAAGTATTGAGCATATGAAAAGAATCATAGAATCATAGAATCATAGAATCATAGAATCACAGAATCACAGAATCACAGAATGGTTTGCATTGGAAGGGATCTTAAAGATCATCTAATTCCAAACCCCCTGGCATGGGCAGAGACACCTCCCACTAGACCAGGTTGCCCAAAACCCCATCCAGCCTGGCCTTGAACACCTCCAGGGATGGGGCATCCACAGCTTCTCTGGGCAACCTGTTCCAGTGCCTCACCTCCCTCTGATTGAAGAATTTCTTCCTTATATCTAATCTAAATCTACTTGCTTTTAGTTTAAAACCATTACTTCTTGTCCTTTCACTACAATCCCTGACAATCCCACCTTTCCTGTAGGCCCCTCATAGGTAAAGGAAGGCTGTTATATGGTCTCCCTGGAGCCTTCTCTTCTCCAGGCTGAACAACCCCTGTTCAACCTGTCTTTGTAGGAGAGATGCTTCAGCCCTTGAGTACTAGGGGCTATAGAAGGGGTTAAAGAAGGGGAACCTGCCTAGCCCATGTGATGTTTCCTGAAAATTGCCAACAAGAAGGGAGTTTTGGACTATGGCAGTGTTTCTAGCTGAAGGAAGTTCAGACCCCCAAGGCCAACTGACATCTACTGCTTCCCAGTCACGCTGCTTAGCAGTAGCCCTCTTCATATATCTCCTAGCTGGAGGGCTCCAAAATGGAGTAAGGGGATGTGTTAACAAGTTGGGGGCAATCACAAGGCCAGTGCTGAGTCTTCTTCCCCGCTCTCTCATCTGTAACAGTTTCAGCAAACTTCTACTGAATCCCCCCATACTTTTTCTGGGAAGCCCAAATATTTCCCTGAAAACTGAGAACTATGTTACAAGCTGTAAGATGGCATGAACCTTTGACAGAAATTCATGCCCTGTAGGAATCACCAGCTCTAGCCTATGTGGATTCATTCCAGCAGTGTGTAGTTTAGACATCTGTTTCTGTGATAGTGAGCTGATATGTATCTGGAAGGACCAAATGCAGAATCAGCCCCTAAGAATTTATTTGTGAACCAATGGATATCTGACATTCAGCAGCATATAATTGCAATTCATAGGGGCTCCTACAACAGCCTTTCTGATTTCTCTTTGAAAGATGGCTGGAGAATCATCCAGATATTCCTGTAGGAAAACAACAACAACAACAACAAATAAAAGACCCCACTGAATTTAACATTGATTTTAACTCACATAGTGGTATTTAGCAGAGTATTATATACCTGAAATGGCCAATTCAAAAAAAAAATAATATTTTTTTCTCTATCATGTTTAAATGATTGATGTTTCTGCAAGTGTTCCTATGGAATCTTATTATATTTCTAGAGAATCGCATTATTTTAATTGCTCTTTTTTTTTTTCTTTTTTTTTCTTTTTTTCCCCATCGCTGTTAAACTCCTTAATTAATGGCAGCCACTGTGGTCAAGGATCTTAGGCTTCTGCATTTGGAACCTGAATAATACTTTGTTTATGATTTAACAGTGGATTTCTCCTTTTTCATGTACTGATACTTTGCAAAATATTACTAAATCCCAGTTTTTTATGTTATATAAATTTCTTAGTACATCTACTCTTTCTCCTGAGCTACTGGTTGCTTCTGTAGTGTTATTTTAAAGAAGTGAGGTTTTAACCAGCAGTATGTAGCCCTTCTGCACCGAAATCCTGTTACGTGCCTTTTTCCAAGCAGTGCTGTCACAGTTTAAGAACAAATGACAATATGAAGGCTAATATTTAATCAGAGATATATATGGTTTTATCAGTCACATGACTTTCTTGTCCCACTGGAGCAGTTACCAGGGTTGGTAGCAAGGCCAGGTTTGCTAGTGCAGTGATTCTAGCCGTGGGGTGCATGGAGCTGGGGCCAGGCTGTGGTGTCCCCAGGGTTTCTCAGAAGTCTCTCAGGTTCTCTTTTTTTCCTAGGTTACTCCTGGAATCTCTGTCCCTGGAGTCTCTCTGAAAATTCTTTATTTTCTCTCGTAGGATTAGGTAGAAAATAACTCCCTGGTGTCTTGTCCCTACAAATCACTTTTTTTCTGACTTGCTGTAGGCAATCTTGGTGCTCACAGTTAGCTCTTGTTGTTGACACTTGCTCAGAACTCTTATAGAAAAGTTCACACTTCTTGGTGCCCAACAGAACAGGTTGTTTCCACAAAAAATCAATTCAGTGTTTTTTTTTTTATTTATTTTAAATTTTTATTTATTTATTTTTAATTTTTTAAGAAGTTTGTCATATTTCAACTACTTCAGCTCTGCTATCTAGGTCTAGCTCATGTTAACTGCTACAAGCCCTCAAAATGCTGTTGCCAACAAGTTGCTGACAAATTGTATGACTTACCTGATACCACAGGATAAGAAGGTGATACAAAACTGGAATTCAGGGTTGGCATTCTGCAGTTTAGAAAGTATAGACCAAAAAGAGAAAAAGGTTCAAAAGGCTACAGAACACCTGCATGCTCTAAGGATGTCATGATACTGTAGGACATTTATGCTCTGGAATAAAATAGGGAGATCAGATTCTAGACTGCTGTGCAGAGTGACTTTAAAGTAATCGTTTGATCCATGTTAGCATTTTCCCCAGCCCTCTCTATTTGCTTGTACCAAGAATTTATCCTTAGCTTTTTGTGGGTTGCTCTCAAACCCTACAGAGCATCTTGAGCAAAGGGAGCACTAGCTCAAAGGATCAATCACGACAGCTTTACTAGCACTAAATACAATTCATATCATTGCCTCTTCAGGATCCCCAGGTGACTGGCATTTTAATGTTTCACTTTGATTCCTCTGAAGCTGTGTATTAGAATGTAGAAAATGCCGTGAAAAATTATGCTAAAACTGTAATAAATTGTGTTTACTGTACTTAATAGTCATGTCATTCTATTAAACTGTTCAGAAATATTAACAAGGTATAGGATAATATCACCATATAAAGTTCATACACATTTTTAGCAGTTGTAAAATGTGTTATAATTATTTAATATCTTCGCAACTGGTTGTGTTTGATAATTAATGGCAGTAGATAAGGAACCATGCTGTTATTACAACTATCTGGAAAAGGCAGAACAGCCTCACTTTAACCATGAAAATGGTTAGCCATGAAAATGATTAGGAAGCAAAAGCAAACATTAAGGCAAATGTACTTGTTTACTTTGTTTCCACAAACATATGGATTAGACTACCAAAGTACTCTCTACTCTGGGATTGCTTTTAAAAAAAAAACAACCTTCAGAAACAGCAGAAGCAGGTTATAGAATCCTCACTACCTGACAGGTGATTGTAACCTTTATGCAGGAGAGAAGAAATGGGTGGAATAGTGTTGGTCATGACCTACAAATCACATTTTCTAAGGTATTTAGACAGGTGCTTAAGTGTGAAGTCCCACTATGGGCAGTGAGGCTCCCTGCTTTTACACCCTGCAAATCAAAAGGACACTGGTACCTCAAAGGAGAACTGCTGAGAAATCAGGCATCAAAATATCCAAGCTGAAAATCCCTGCTCAGCTCTCATCCCAGTCTTGAAAAACCTCACAAGCTGCCTATAGGAATGCCTCAGTTTTTGACTTTTAAACTACCCAAGAACCTCATGTTCTGCTTCTGTGCCTGTTCAGAAGTACCCAGTCTGGAGAGGACAGATGGAAAGTACTTAGTTCTCCCATAGGTCCACACAGACAGGCCCCTGATTGAAGGGGCTCAGGCTGATCAGGTATTGTCAGAGACTGTAGACAACATGCCTAAAGGTTGTATATGACAAAAATATAGAGGTGGCTACTGCTTTCATTGAAAATGTGCACAGAATGGCCTCATGTCTGAGCATTCATTCAGCTACAGGAGACACAGCTCCCTTATCCAGCTGTTTCAAGCCCACCATGTTCCCCCCACCCTTGAAAGAATGACAGAAGTCCTCTGTATCATCTTACCTCTAGCACTCAGATATGACCTAAATCCTATTTTTAAACAGCAAATTCTCATTTTGAGTGTAGGGTTGAAAGTTGAAATCAATAATAAATAAAGGTAGAGGAATGCCTGATAATCCCAAGGGATGTTTAGTTGCATTTTGATGCCTAATTTATTTTGACAGCCCATTTAAAATAGTCGAAGAATTGCCTGTATGGAAAATGGTTTCTCTTGCAGTGCCATCTTATTGCAATTTTTTTTTAATTATTTTTATTTCAAGTTCTGTCTGCCGAGCTAAAGAAGGCTTTCCAAGTTGGAAGATATTAGTTGTGGACTCATGGCTCCATCCTTACTTTTTAGAAATGTTGGCATTCAGAGCATAAAATCACTTTGGTGTGTACAAGTTTGTGCATATGTTTGAGGGAGGGAAGGGCTATTTAAGGATAATAGGCTCCCCTCTTTTTTGTCTGTGAGTACTAATGCATAATGGTTGGACAAGATGGAAACTGTGTTTCTCTTTGTGTGCATTGTTTGTGTTCTTTGAGTCATTGTGCTGGTCATCTAGTATGCAAAGCTTACTATTTTAGCTTGTTATTATGTATGAAATAATTAAATAAAATAGATAATACCAGATTACTGAAAAACAGCTGACTGACAATGGTCAGCCTATAAACCTACTCCATTTCTTTACATTTAGTTCTGCCACCAGCCACACTTCACAACTGATCAAGCCAACAATATGAGCTGATCATTCTTGCTTTACGGGCCTTTTTCTGAAAAGACGAAATTCTGCCTTGTATATTCCACTTGCTATCTGCCCAACACCAGTGAAGAGTCTCAAGACAGAATTTGACTGAATAAACAAGAGATGACTAAGGAAAGATGGGACTAAAGTCATCCTCAAGACACCACCATCAGGGAAGTTTCTTTGCATGTCATGTAACTGGGGACCCTTTTCTGTCGCTGATCCTGGCACCATCTCCTTTCTCTGCCTGCTTGCCAGTTTGGCTGTGACTCAGCCCTGTAAGCCAAAACAGACTTTAAAGCAGCTGATAGAGCCCTTTGTAACAGGAGAGGGAGCTCTCACAACACCGATGGAGAATTTTTGAGGGTGCTATTTATCCAAGGCAAGCAGAGAAGGACAGAAATCTGTTAATGTTTTTAGCAAAGAGGAAGAAAGTGCATGCACATATCTCTATATTAACTCATGGGAGGTAACCATACCTTAGGCTGCCTACATCACAAGAAAGACTTGGGATTTGAATGTATTTAGGAACTACAAGTATCCACAAAGCCTGCAACTGGTTGACCTGTCTGTGTTGTAATTCATGGGAAGACGTCTACAAAAAGAAAGGTGAAAGCCTTCCTCCTGGGATCAGTGGAGCTGCTCTGCTGCTAGTGGTCACAGTGGCACAGTGATGCCCAGTGCATGAGGATCCTAGGTGAAGTTCAAGAGGGCAGTGAAACACAAATGAATCCACTAACTCTCTCCCCTTGTTTTGGGAAAACTTACTGATGTGATACTAGGACAGCTGTCACTTTTACCTTGATCATTATTCTCCCCCAAAGCCCAGAAAGCTCATTTTGCCTTTCCAGACATATGCCTTGCATATTTACATATGTAGAAAATTAACATAGTTAATCAACGTTTCCAACAAATTAGTAATTCAAATCTCCCCACCCCCTTTTAAAAGAAAAATTAAGAAGGAAGATTTTTATTCAGTAAAAAGGTCTTAGAAGAACTAACATTAACCGCTTCTTATATTTTATTTCTGGAAATTTCCAAGAAAACAACAAATTCAGAAACATTCCTCATCCATGTTGTACTTTCAGCTACTGACAGAACTTCTGCAATCAGAAACCTCCATGTGTTTAAAAATACATGTCAGTAGTGAGCTATGTTTGATCTGCTATTATTACAGTAACTTTGGTAAGGGACAGTATTTTTGAACTGTTTAATATTTTTAGGAATATGCACTAGTTGGTACTATTATCTAGCTATGTCTAGAAACTGTCAATCTCTCCATAAAATCTTTATTTTCTGAAGATGTATGTTAGAGCCACTAGCTAATTTGGGAACCTGTGTGAAAATAGATGTGTACAGGGAACTCTTCCGTCTTCTTTACTTACATCCCTGCTATGGAAATTTTCTTGTGCGATATAGACATAACTCCTGTTTGTTTTTATTTGTGGACTCAAATGGCAGAGACAATAGTGACAGCACAGCTACAGGGAGATGAAAACATAAAAATGTGTACAAACAGATCCTGCTCTCTCTTGATGTAAATGATGTAAACACTAAGCTTCTCCATTCGCTGCAGTGAGCAGACTACTGATTTTGGCCATAAGCTTGCACCAAAATCACTGCATGTTGAAGGCTGTGCCAAGGGACATCATTATTAGTGTCAATGAGACAATACTTGGATACCAGCATTTTTTCATGAAGAATCCCAGTATAAATTCCAGAGGCCAAGGAATGTGTCACTACAAAAAGAATGAAGCTGAGAGACTCCAAATGCTAATTGGAAACTAACCCTTTTCACTTGTCTTTATAGATGACAAGAAGAGCAGAGAGTCATAATCTGTCATAAATCTGAGGAATGTCGAGTGAATTCAGAAGGATTCTTCAAATGGAGATCAAGAGCAGAAACTTTCTGTAGATTTATGAAGTACACAGAAACACTACGAAAATATTTTTATGACCTTATGAGGCACAAAACCAAGTACATTTAAGCAAGAACCTGCAACAACAGAACATCACTGTTGTGAGTAATGTTAATTCTCAAATAGTTTTGACCATTTTTCCAGCAGGCAGAAAATTCATTATGGGATGTAGTTCTTATTGTGTTGATGACACAAACAAACATGAAAATGTTTTGGTTTAAGAAAATGTTGCAAAATTATAAAAGTAGGAATCTTCATTATTCAGTAATGCAAGAGTCAGAGCAGTTGGTGGAAACATGGAAGACAGTGGTATTATTTCCTTTTCTTCTACCTAAAAGGTGTGAACCTGTATAAGAAGTCCCTAAAAATGCCACTCCACTAGGGATTTTCTGGTGCTGTTTTATCCTTTAAAGAGCATTAAATATAGGCTGGAAGAGGTTTTGGAATCTGTCTTCTGTGATGGTGAGCTGCTCTCCGGCTGAAGAGCCAGACTCCTTGCTTTGCTATTTTTCTCAGAAAGTTCTTACACATGTTACATGAAGTAGAAGAGTGCCAGTAAGAGGGACAGAGGAAATCTTACTTCAGAGAGTGCTTCACACTAACGGCCTAGGACTTCCCTCTGGAAAAAAACTGATCCAAATCTCCTCTCTAATTACTTGAGGAAAACAATGTGAATCAAGGAGAGATCTTCATTACTGGATGCTGAAGATATATCTCAACTCTCTATAAAATATTTAAACAATTATTTGGATAACTGTCTAGAGAGGAGAGGAAGACATTCACCTAAGAAGGAAAGTGGGTCTACAATCCCTACATCTTTATTTGCTTAGTTGTCTAAGCAAAAAAGAACAACAAGGCGTCTAGGAATACTCCAATATTTAGTCCAATCTCATGGGCGGTACAAAATGTTGATTCTTGTTCCTTCAGGTGTAGAAGGATGCTGAATCTGAATCAAGAGTCTGAAGTAAAACAGAGACGATGATTTTTTCCAATCATTTTCTAAATGTAGGTTATCCTCACCTTCATTTCTTACAAGCTCTGTGAATGAGGTGTTTGGTGTCATGAAATGACAATTAGACAAGAAAGAACAAAACATTGCAAGTCTGTTTCTTCTGGAATATTTTTTTCTAATTCTTCTATTTGCCATCCAAACAGAAAAAAATAGTGATTTTTGTGGCTTTAGTTTTGATGAGATGATCAATTCTTCCATGCAGATTCTCTGAGAAAAAGGGAGTTTAGCCTATTACCTTGTCATAAAATTGATGTCTGATCTTAAAGTAGAGAACAGAGCAACAAAACTGACTGAGGAACAAGGAAGAAAAATGTAGAGCAGGTGAAAGATTAGAATTTATGTAGGCTTAAAACTGATTGTTAAGAGGGAATTTATTGAACCTTATAAAATCCTCAATTGCATGCATAATATCTCTGTAGTTTACTGTTTCCTTTAATATAAACTAAAGAATTATAAATATGGAACAGATGGTAAGAAACACATTTTCCATACTGAGAATCATAAGCGCACCTTCCTGTAGAAAGGTTGTTGAAACAGTTTCTAGAAGGAGTAAAAATTCTAACCTGTATATTATCTGTGTGAAAAAAATACAAGTAGGAAGTTTTGGCCACTGAACTTCATATTAATTTATGAACTGTTGAGATACTGATTTCTGGAAGAAATAAGGAATTGTTATAGAATTGTTGCAGAACGGAACTGTGGTAAATGTTGAGGCATGTCAAGTCCCTTTGAAGCCAGGAGAAAAGGAAAAAATGCTTAGCAGAACACAATATGCCATCTTTTGAAAGACAGCCTTTTTGTTTTTAATTTGTATATATTTCTTTACCTTTATAATTTCTCGTCTAAAGTAACTGAAATCTAACCATACTCCAGAATCTGTGCATTTGCAGATCTCATTGGTATTCTTGAGATGGCATTTTCTACTCATAGAGAGCTGTCTCTGAACTGCCTGTCTATACCTTTCACTGAAAAACCTTCTTCAGGACTACTTTTGGAGAGATTCACTGAAGAATTCTGCTGATTGATGAGCTCTACCATGTGGTCATGGGGCATGAAGAGAAGAAGAACTTTTGGGGAAGAACCTAAGATCAGCAGCATGGAAATAAAGTTACTCCCAAACAACTGCATAGTCTTTGAAGTTAGGTAAATATCTCTTAAGGTTGATTTAGTCCATTTAGGACTTAAATTCTTCTCTGGAGGTATTCTCTCTCCTTGTGAGTTCTCTCTCCTTGTGCAGAGTTGAACATCACAAAATCCTGCAGAAAGCCAAATCCTTAGCTCATTTACATCAAAATTATTTCAGATTTATGTTATTGTAACCAAAAAGTGAAATGGTAATAATCAATACAAATGAAATTACAATCTCATGTTGCTTCCTCTGTTATGTCAGGGCAAATCAGGAGGGCTGTCATCACTAATCATACTGATTTTGGTGTCATCAGTATGGCTTGCTAATGGTTTAATTAAGACTAATTGGAGCTTGTATCTCTGAAATTGGTGTTGCATGTGTATTTTAAACAACAAAGGATGAAAAGGTGTATCTCAAAATCACAACTATGTCGGGGAATCAGTGACCAGGCAATTAGACTTAGATATCACATTTCTCTTTATTTAAACCATTTTTACTGACTGATTTCTTCTTTATTGTTACTAGCATTGGACTATTTCCCAGAAGCTTGCTTTACAGACCAGTGTGCCCAGTGCTTGACAGTCTACAAACACAGAACAGATCTGCTGTTGTGAAAAATACAAGGCTTAAGAGAAAATTTGAGTACACTCTAAATCTTTGTAGATGTTAGACAGGTAGACGCAAATGTCTTCTCCATCCTTTGAGATGGTTTAAAATAATACTGTTCCAGTCCAGAGAAATATAACAATGTTAAAATGATGCTGCACCTGTGCATGTATTGACAGAGATGGTGATTTGGACACAGTGCTGTACTAACATGCTTACGTCTCTTACGGAAACCTGCTTGTTTGGAGAATGGGCAAAGGACCCTGAATCTATGTACCTATCCATAAGAGGCATATACAACAAGGCAAAAGCACTTGGCATGGAAAACAAGAGGTGGTCTCCATCTCTGTAAGAATATGGGAGAAAAGGATCATGCTGACAAGGAAGAAAGATCAAGTGGTGTCACTATGGATTGACTCAGAAAGAAGGATCCATAATGTAACATCAGAGAGCAAAATTCCTTATTTTTCTCTACTTCCAACTACAGAAATCCCCTACTCTTCTCCATTAATGAAAGTGCTATTTACTTTTATGATATATTCCTCTTTTTAGTCCCACTCCCTGTATTCATTAGCCAGATAATCCATCTTTACCTTACAGCCAGTGCCACGATTGCAAATCCTACAGGTTCTCAAACTGGTGATAAAGTAAAACTCTTTTAAGAGCTTCAGGATGGTGACTGGTTGCATAAAACAGGTTTTTCCTGTCTGGGGTTTCTAGGAAATTGTTGTATTCCACTTATTACCTGTCTTTGAAATGAAAACATCAAGATAGTTTATCTCTGAAATGTTATACTCCACAGTATATGAGACCAAAATCGTAATAGCATCATGAATTTCATATAAAATAACAATACATTTATCCAAGATAGCTTTTTCCCTATTCTGCACCATGAAATCACAGTCAATAAACTTATACACCATTGCACCATATAAATGTATTAAAATCCTTGATTGACTGAACTAATCTTTTTTTTTTTTTTTTTTTTCAGAATAGGCTGTAAATAAGTAAACATGGCACAGGATACAGACTTTGGCTATGTGCCCCTCATGAAGTGACAAATCCAGACATGTACTGATATTTAAGAACAGTTTAAGTTAAATGTTAATGGGCAGAATGCACTCTTGAATTGCACTGCAAAACACAAGTAATCCAAGCAGTCCTTAATGGTCTTCCTATCTATTGACTATCTTTTGCTGTCACTTACGTCTTGGCAATTACTTGGTCTGCAGCAGAGTTGCAGGGAGGCGTACATTTAAATTATGCATAGGCATAGAGGTATGGATTCATTCTACTCAATTTAGGTACCTTGCTGAAATTCTGGAGTTAGGAATCTAGTCATCTTAAACTTCAAGCTTAATGGAAAATTACCAGAGGGTGACTCAGCCCTTCAGTGGGAAGAATTATCCTCTGGAGGTCATCGTCCCTTTACTTTTACTACAGAGAGAACCTTGGACAAAGCTGTTCTTAATTTCTGAGCCTCAGTTAGGTTGGTTTAATCTGGAGACAGCATTTTTCTCATATAGTGAAATGAGTAAACTCATGGAAGTTATTGAGTTTGTATTGATTTAAAATAGAATCATAGAATGGTTTGGGTTGGAAGGGACCTTAAAGATAATCTAGTTCCAACCCCCCTGCCATGGGCAGGGACACCTCCCACTAGACCAGACTGCTCAATACATGTAAGTAAGAGAAAAAACAGCTCCATATATTTTAGGAGCTAGGCTTAACCATGGAAAACATTAGTTACCTCTTAGCTACCAGGGACTGGACAAAGGATAAAAAAAGGCACATTCAACCGGATGTAATAATTTAGGTATTCCACTAATTAACTGCCAATGATTTCTTCATGCTCATCTTCACATCCTTCAAAAAGTTCCTTTCTGTCAAACCTTTGTTCCCCTGGACCATGTGCCCTGAAGTCACAGCTCATTTCACTGATCTTTAACTGAGCTGATGCTACAGTGGAATCTGAAGATATAAATAAACACTGTCTCTACCCCACCCCAGAACTGATCTCCCTGTGAAGCAAAACTAAGCACCAAGCTCCTGAGCCTGTGTGGTCACCAGCAAAGCTCCTGTGGACTCACCTGAGCCCAGGGTTTTGTGCAGTGACCCTGTAAAAAACATGATCTGTTGTCATTTTGTCTCTCTTCCATACTCATTTGTCTGTAATGCTGTTTGTAATTTCCATGTTTTAGAATTTAAACATTTCATGTAGAGACCCTGCCTGAATATGTCGGTGAATCACCTATCACACAGCTGATGCAGTAATACAATAATAATAATTAATTAATAATGGGCCTATTCCTTAGAAGTGTCAAGAACTGGCAACTGACATTGATGTCAAACCCTCTCAGAGGAATCAAGTCATTAATAATAAATAATAGCAGGAAAATAATAATATCACATTCTGTTTTTTCTCACTGCTGTGATGATCAAATCTTTCTTTCCATTTGCTAAGTACGTGCATATGGATCAAGTTACAGAGAACATATTTCTGCAGTCTTGATAACTGTCCTACAAAAGCGCTGGGTTGTTTTCATATATTTGGCTACTTAGTGAAATTTGCAGAGCCTCCACATCCTGAGGGCAATACATTTGAGGGATCAGAACTCCAAGCATCCTGCAAAATAATGTGAAAAATTAAGTAAGTTCATAGTTAATTATATATAGTGTTTTAAACTTGTTTCATTTAAATTCCCAGATAGCTAATATCCATACCATCCTCTTCTCTCCCTCATTATAATTTGGCTACTTTTACATGCTTTTGAACTTCCCCCTGTAAACCTGTGTATCCAGATACCCTTGCAACTTAATCTAAGGGGTGAGTGACGCAAGAAGGGTATTTGTTTCAGTGCTGGCCACAATGAACTTTCTCTGCAGCTACGCAGAGGACTTCATTTGAGGCTGTCAATCAGTCATCCTTCAAGCGTAAAAATCGCTTTTGTAATGAAGGGGTTATTATCCACATAATTCTCTGCTTTTCTTAACTGCTGTTTTTCTGAGTCCCTCATGTTAAGTTATTACATCAAAGTTGATTGAAAGCAGTTAAATGGTAATCACTTGATTTTTAATGTTGCTGGAATCTCAAAGGACTATGTTACTTGTAATTACAGAATTTTTCTTTACTTCACTTTGAATCTTAGGAGACAATCCTTTCACCAGTATTCCTGGTTAATCTGCCTTTAGAATAGCTTTCTTTCTTCAGCTCATCAATTTTCATAATGCTAGCCAATAAAAAACAAAACTGCACAATAGTTGCTCTGCTATGTAGAAATATATATATATATATTTATTACCAAGACTGACTTAAACCTTAGGGGATTTCTGCTTCTTTGTTTACAAACACGTGTGAATGAAGTCTGCGTTGCCTGAATTTTTAGAAGAATTGGCATTCTTATACCATGAAGTTAATGAGCACAATTATGAGAAGAAAAAAGAAAGAGAGAACAAGAGAATGCCATATATATTAGAAAGAACAGATTACAATTATAAATACTGCTTTAAAGTTTGGTTTAGGATGTGTTTTATGTGGCTTTTGTTGCATTCTATTATGATGCACGGCCACTAAATTAATAATGCAACATCCAGAGGAGAAGCAAGGCAGAGGCAGCAGAGCTATGCCACACACAGAAGGGAGAAAATGATGGGAGTCATATTTACTCTTGGTGGCAATACAGAATTCACTCCAAATACATTTATTTCATAGTCCAATTGCTGCATCTTCGAAACAGAAAAAAAATAATTTAGCATTTTTTAGGTAACACCTTTTCTTTGGTGGTTAGGCTTGCTGGCTCAATTGAAATGCCTAAACATGGACATCTAATGACACATCAGAAGCTTCCTGTCCACTTGCTGCACCACCCATG
The DNA here is from genome assembly GCF_013377495.2 of Cygnus atratus. NCBI lineage: Eukaryota > Metazoa > Chordata > Aves > Anseriformes > Anatidae > Cygnus > Cygnus atratus. Next base: position 176,084,190 of record NC_066362.1, on the reverse strand, counting down.
GTCGTGGACCTCTGGTAGGTTCGATGTCTCTGACAGCTTCTTGTGGCTATCTCAGTTACACCAGGCATTTCAGGAAGCACAGCAGCCAATGTTTAGACACCTGAGTCTCACCTAGGGCAACATTTTACCTAGAACAAAGTCTTTCTCAAGCCTTTTATGTGTTGCTTCAATCAAGAAATAATGCACGTTCGCAATAAATGTTCATATCAGAGCAAGAGAGACTTGCAACTCTCGGCATTTGTATGGGCCCTAGGTACAGAAGTGACTCTCTATTGGTGCTGTCAGAGTTCGTAGGAAGCCTAATATATTTTATGGCCATTATTGATATTGGGAATCTGCTTTCTTATGTTTGCAGAAACATAAACTAGAAACTCTGATGCAGAACTGGAGCTGAGGGTACAAAATTCAGAGTTCCCATTTAGAACAGAGCCTAAGGTTTTTTTGGTTTTGTTTTTCCTTAGAATGAGAATTCTGATACATTAAGTAATTATGATAGTATTTGATAATACTTGAAAAAATAATTTTCTTTTTGCACGGAAATGCTTTTTATTTTATTTATTATTATTATTTTTTTTTAAGGTAAGAAAGCCCCCAGTTATTGACAATAGTTATGGGCACAAATTGGTTATTCAGAACCAAGGTTTGCAATATTTGTAAACCTTACATATGTTCCATGCTAATACTCACAAATTTTAAACTAGCAAAAAAAAAATAAAAATTCACATAAAATTAGGACTTTGTCAGCTCAATCCTTCATAATTACAGTTTGTTTATATTTGTTTCCAACTTCATTAAGGTTACTGGAAAGGTCCAAAAAAGCTTCTGAGTATTGTAGTTCTCAAGATATGTTTTCACTTAGCAGGGGTTTGAATCAATGCATTTTATGTTAAACAGGTAATTGATTAAAGGTATAGGCATCTCCTGGAGCAGGACACAGAACTCCTACTGCCTAGTCCCCCAGAACTGCCCGTTATGAAGGGTACAGAATTGTCACTCACTTTCTGGCCTACTTAAGCTTGGATCTTTCCTTAGATCACCTACTTGTTACAGGGGTTAGATAGGGTTTAGTTCCAGAAAAGAGTTTTTAACTGTTGCTTTTGGAGTACTGCTTTTCATAACTGTGAATAAATAAATAAATAAATAAATATGTATACTCTGAATTTCTTCAAGAGAATTTCAGCATTATAGAATATATTCAAAATAGATATTTCTACACCTTAAGCTATCCAAGTAAACAGAAAACCAATTTGTTTTGAAACAGTTTTTAGTTTTTATAGTTCATTTCACTACACTTTAGTAGTTTTTTGAGGGGTTATGGTATTCATTATGGGAACAGTTGTTTTTTACCTTCTGTTAGATACTTTCAGGAGATGTCAGATGAAAATGTATAACCAATATCACCGTAACATCTCTGGCTGTAACATTTCCAGGGAAGTCTATCCAGAAATGAGTTATCAGTATGGAGCTGTTCAGGGTACTAGTGAGGGATATGTCTTTTAACTCACAAAGTGATCCGTTCTCAAAAGTCAGATGTTTGCATATACTGCAGGCCATGTATTTTTAGGGAATGGAGAGGATTTAAATTACTTTTTACAAAAATTGGAGAAAATATAAATTTAACTCCTATTTTTCAGTGAATATTTTATAATGATTTGGGCATTATGAACTTTCATGTTGTCATTTTCCTTAGTTATAAATATGTTCCCCTGAATGAGATTGTACCCGAGTCCTATCAGGGGAGACAAAAGAAAGCTTCGTCCTTCTTAATCAGACAAACCCAGCTAATTGAGGATAGGTAATGACAGTAGCTGTGTAAAACAGTGCAATGGAGTAGAGCAAAAAGGTGCATGTTTTTTTGCTGCACATGCAGAAAGACACTTCAGTGTGCTACAGTCAGTACCACTGCTGGAAGAAGAAGAAGAGGTTTGTTGCTGATGTTAAGCTGGGCTTTGAGTATCTGATAGGGACATCAAAGGTGAGCTGTAAAACCTGAGTTGCCTTCTGTTTCACTGGATATAGGATATAAGTGCAGGCCAGTTGTTATGAGGGTGTCACAAAATTAGTGACTTGTTTTGGAAACATTGCTATATAATATGTTCCTTCCGTTGGCTAAGGTTGTTCTCTAAACTTCTGGTTTTGAAACAGAATATGAAATGTTTGTCCATGAAATACTGCTGAATTGTACTTTTCTGTTTCTGATCTGTTTTATTCCACCCTCCCGCCACCCATTCCCTCCCAAATTCAGTTCTTCTTGAAATAAAGATCTGACTGTGAGATGCTATACTCTCTTGTACTTCATCCATTTTAACAAATAGTGTTACTTAATTTTTCTTCTGCAGCACTTCTCTGAGACTTCTGGAATAACTAAGGATGACTTGCATGAGTAAGAGCTCTAAGTAGCAAGAAAAAGGCACAAAGAACTGCTTACAAGAAACCTCATTTGAAAGCAGGTGCTGTTTTCCAGCAGAAGACTCAGTTCACAAGTCGTCGGTAGACTACAGAAGAAAGAAGGTTTAATACAAAAAGGATTGTCTCATTGACCCAACTTGATCTGTGTTTCAAAGGCAAAGCTGGAAATGTACTACAATGAGCTTCACATATTGATCAGTACAAGGAAAGAATGACACAGCTCAGCCCATGTCATTGTCCTTTTTTAACTTTTTATCTCCTGCCCTTACTATTTTACAAGGAAAAAAAAAAAAAGTTGCAATTAGTTCATCTTAAAGAGATCAGACCTCATTTTCAACATCTGGACAAGATCCTGAGAAATAACAGGTATCCAGAAGGGATTTATGTTTGCTATACACATTTTGTCTTCACACAACAAATAAACATTTTTTAAATAAAGAGGAGGCAAGGAAGAAAAGAAATAGATTTTTTTCTTTCATTTTCTCTGTTTCACACACATACAGACATGCTAGTTTTGCAAACTGAAATGAATATGGGCATCACTGTGAATAATCTCTCAACTCCTCGTTTTCCATTTTTGTGGGGATAATGAAATCAATTTAAAAAGACTAACAACAGACTGTTTTCCCATGAGTCAAAACTAATTTTCTGATATGAATAAAGAAGTTTTATGCAGTGAATAGTGTGGAGTATTGGAAAAATTTTAATGACCTAGATTTGGGTTGGTTGTATTACACTCAAGTGGCAATGTATGAATAATATAGGTCAGCCTGAGCAAACCAGATGTCTTAGCTACCAAAAGTCCTATTTGCAGAAATCAGAAAGTGGAATTATAGTTAACAATGAGTTTGTAAAAACTCTCTGATGAGGCTGTTGCCTCATTACTAAAATGTCTTAATGTTGAATGTTGACTCAGCTAACCCATATGTACTCATCCACCTAGTGGAATTTGCATCACCCACGTTAGGCCCCTTAGACAATGCACAGGAACAATCAATTAAGCAGGCGTTGCACCAATGCCAGCACAGCGAATGCTTACTCTTTAAGGCAGTTTCTTTCAACCTCCCAGAGCCGTTTCCCACTGTGGAGGGTGCCCAGGTCTTTATCCTGTCTGAGAGTTCAACAGTATATCTGAAGGACTAAGAATAGGCTTTTAGAATTCAGGCTTTTAGAACTGCAGTGCAGGAGGAGAAAGAGATGCCAGCGCACTTTTATGTTCCCAAAGCCTAGTATGAAGTCAACATCACAACCAGTTCTTGGAATAGGGTCAGGTTTTCTCAGGCGGGGCAGAAAATTAATTAAAACCTAAATCTGAAAGAGTGCCCCTGGTAGAGCTGGCAGATCTTTATAACGCTGTAAAGGGAGGTAGGCAGAAAACTCTTCAGCATGTTCAAGGCTAAGCTGCTCTGGGCATGCTCATAAGAAGAACTTTGGGTCCAAAGAAACTTTGTATATGAAAATGCCCATGGTTCAAATGTCCAGGAACAATATGTATCTCCCTGTCTGGGTAGTAAGTACAGGAAGATTGGAGGACACATATTTGGATGGGAAACATGCTGGTCACCATGAGATGTTTTTACCTTTTCTGAATCTCTTTGAGGAGCTATTGCCTAGTTGAAAGTGATGCTAAACCTTTGTAGAAAAATGTCTCCATATATTAAAATCTTACTCTTTCCTTCTGTGTTTTCATGGGGGGCAAATATACCCACCTCTGCCTAAAACCTCTTTTCTATACTTAAAGAAGACTTTGGCACACTTGTTTATTTATTTATTTATTTTTCTCCAGTGGCATATAGCTTGGTTTCTAGGTCTTCAGGTCCACAAGACTTTGGACATGAAAGCTGTTACATTTCCATTTATAATTTGTTTGTTTGTCGTTTTGCTTGCAAGAAAAACAAAACTACGCATTCAGTCATTATAAAAGGCCATTATTAATTTATTCCTGATGTGCTAGAATTTGATAGTCTGTCTGTGTGCTTAAAATGCCTTTGTATCTTGTTCTTTGTTATCTCCTAGGCATGTAATTTAATTAACACATGTACCCTGCTTTGAAGATATAAAGTGATATATGAATGTTAAAAGCACCAAATTAAGGCTTACACAGGTGAAGCCATGGGGCAGAAGGCAGGAAGTACAACATACAAGGACAGTGTTTGAAGGTAATTATTCCTGTAAAGGTCAAGAACAAGAATAATACCCCAAAATTGCCATGAGGAGCAAAAATACTAATGTCAACCTTTAGAAAAACACCTATTTTTTTGCTGCCATCCAGTGCTGCCTAATCAGGTGCCTGCTGCTATTCTGTTCTCTAGTTTCCCTGAAATATGGTGGATTATTTTTCACGGTGACTTTACCATGCAATCGTGGGAATGAGGAAGGGAGGTAGCACAGGGGAACATAAGAGCTATCAGCTCAGGCCCATATTCTCCCAACTGTTAAAACAGGAAGAAAAAGTATTCACTAAGTTCATGTGAATAAAGTTAAACAGGTTCATGTCTGTCAATTTATGGTAGTACTGTATAATGGATAGGCTACATGATATCATCTAGCTTAGTCAGGGTTATATCTCGTCAGAGTTACTTTATATCAAAAGGTAACCTGTAGAAAACTACTTTAGAACTTCAGCATGGTCAGTAGCATTAATCTCATAATTCCACAGTAAAATAACATAATAGCCTACATACAGGGATGCAAAGAGCTCAGAAGAGGGGAAAGAACTGGCTGTTAAAAGAAACTTACAGACTTGGACCCAGTAGATTTCTGGTAGTTTGCAGGCCTTAGGATCCAATTTTAAGTAGCAAGAATGAATTCAGTTGCCTAAACACACATATTTGTGCCATCTAAAATGCTGTAGGGTATCTGATCCTGGCTAAAAACTCAGGTGTGAACCCTGCAGGGGACTCATGCCCTTCCAGAGTAGCAACTGAAGCTCAGGAGAGCATTGATCTGACTGTCCTGCCTGCTAGCCTTGATGGATTTAGAAAATGTTAGGATGTTTCAGATGGCATTGAATGCCTATGTTTATGCAACAGAATACCATCCATGCAGTCAAGCGCCACTGTTTGGCATCAGAAAGAGCAATAGTGTCATGGTTTGTATTCAGTTTCCATGCTGTTAATCTCTCTTCTGGAACCTTTGCAGGCAGCAGACATTGGTCCAGTCACTACAACTGTTAACTACAGACTACACTAAAAATTTTAGGTTTTAACTAAAAGAAGATCAAATTACTCCAAAGCATTTTTCAGGTGGAATTCCCTACCAATGGACAGGTTAATCCAATTTAGGCTTTGTCAAACATTTTGCAATTGTCATAACTTATTATAGTAGCACACTGCAAAGATCAGCCAATCAACACTGGTACCACATTGTAGATTAGTACAAGAGAAGCAAGAGAAGCACTTAGTGTATCTTAATTGGGAAATTATTCTTTGTGCATTTTATTGTGATCCTAAAACTTGTTACCTAGTGTGGAAACAACTTATTTTTAATTTTTATTTTTTTTTTAAATATGTGCTTTATCTTGTTTTGGATGGAGGTGGGGAGGAGTGAGCAAATCAGCATATTTATCTCTCTGACTGATGTGTTTTCTTCTGATGGGTTTTATCTTGAATGTGTTTAATATATTATTCACAACAGGATCCTGTTATGAAGTGGTTGAATAATACTGTTCATTCAAAACAGATCCACATAAACTGAGAGTCACTGAATCATTGCCTTTTAGATGTCAAGGAAATCAGTACAAAGTTGGCTGTCAATTGACACAGTTACATCAGTCAGTTTGCAAAGGATAGATATCCTTCAGTACCGACTATACCATATTAATTTCCTCTGCATAACTAGTGTTGCCATGCTATCCTAGCTTTTTTTTTTTTTTCTGTTGTTATTTTAAAAGAGCCACCAGAAATCATGAAGCAAAAGTCATTATCAGCTTTCTTAGGTTGCAGTGCTATATCTCTTTCTATTTTCTTTGCTGATAAACAGTGAACAGGCAGAAGGGTTCATCTTTTATACAAATATGTAAAGCTCTGTTGTTACTAGTCTTCCAGTTTTGACTTTCATTCTAATTGCCTTGGCAAAACAATTTACAGATTTTAGCTTTTTTTTTTTTCTTTCCCTCTAGAGATGTGTAAATTTTCAAATTCAATCATTATAATGATGAATACGTGTTGAAGAAACATACTGAAAGAGGCATATACCTGTCACAGAAATTTTTTTCAGTATATCCAAGTGAAATCTATCCTAATCACTGTATCCATTTTTCAAAGGCAACAGAACAATGAGACATTTCTAGAATTGGAGTTAATGATGACAACTGAAAGATATAATAGTATGTGAAAAAGCCTATATGTAGAGTCACATTTTTCTTTTTATTGCGAGTTCTATGTATCTTGTATATTCTCTTGATGAGTCTGTGTAGTCTTAGTTTCTGCAGAGGTTTGAATGAAATTAAGGAGGTGCTGTCATGTTGTTATCAGCAAAAAGTTTAGATTTTTCTAAAAGAAAGTCTCTACATGCCAACATATCAGCTTTTACAAAGCTCTGCTTTGCTGTCCTGTATATGACTGAAATTTGACTCTAGCAGTTCACAGAATTAATTTTTTTTTCTTCTGTAGAAATAAAAAGAGCAAATGCATGTACATGATCTAAAACTAATCCATCTATATTGCCTACTGCTTGAATAGGTTGACTAATGATAACAGATGATTATCTGCTTGGAAAATAATGGGCAAATTTCTCTTGCTGTAACTTCACTGACTTCAGACTGCACTGTGTTTTAATTATAGCATGTTCAAACTAGACTCAACAAAGAAAGAGTAGATGTGCTAAAGGAAAAAAAATCCTCCTTTGGTTGGGTGTCAGACTATTACTATTATTTATTTAAGTGCTTCTAACGTGACAGTCTTGACCTACTTGGTCTTTTCTTCTCCTAATGGCTGTGAAATTGAAACAATTCACTTGGCATTTTAGACCGTCATTAAAAAAAATGCCGAACAATGCCAGAATGGAGACATTTTTTGCCCATTTGTGTCACTACAAGCTGCTTAAAAGAGTTACTTTGCTGCACTGTTCATAGTGAAGAGGATATAAAACCCTCTTGCTACAAATTATTGTACTTCGAGTACAAAACCAAGGTAAATTCATTTCAGCTACTCCATGATTAGTCATTTTTTGAAGATCTCAGACAAAATCTTTAACCTTAACATCAGTGGAAAGTATCTTGTTCATTTAGGTTATAATTGAATTCATAGTGACCCTATCACATTTCTTAAAAAAATCATGAATCTTCAGTTACTGTGGTGAGAAACTCAGCTGATGTAATGTGGACATTGAATAGTGCTAGGGTGCCTTGTCACTGTGAATGTGTATTTGGGGATCTGTACAGAGGGAAGCCAGAGATTCTGGCTCTGACATTAATTTCATCTGGGAACTTTTGTAGGTCATTTCTCCTTTCCTTCTGCTTCTCCTTCTTTTTAATTTACAGTTTAACTTCTTCACTTTTAAATGAAAGCTATTCTATTTTGGGGCTTAGTCAAGCTTTTGTCAAGTGCTTTATCTATGAAAGACACAACATAAATGTTGTCTGAAATGTATGCAGATCCACAGAAGTAAACATTCAACAAGCAAAAGGTCTTCAAAGATACTGTGGTCAGGCAGGGACAGGAGCATAGGTACTAAAATTTTCTCGGTAGTACAGGAAGCCAAATGGGAGGCATCTGAACTCAGAGAAAACACAGACAGCCTCCTTGTACAGCTACTCACAGCTTTTCTCTTGCTCGCAGCTTCTTATCGGACCTCCCTGCCTTTTTCTCACCTCATCCTCTCTGTTCACCTCTCTGTTCCCATTAACTAATCCGACTGTAGTCTTTCTCAAACTACAGATTTGCAGCTGGCATTGGCTCCTCCAGAGCTACCACCTCCTTTCCTGGCATGGTTAGAACAGAAGGCTCCATGAAAGAACCATGTTCATGGCAAAAAATCAAGGAGAATAGGGAGAGAGGTGCTACACTGATGGAAAATGAAATGAGGACTTTCCTGCAGATTGAAAGGAGGCCTTCCTGGAATATTCCCTGTGGGCTCAGTCTTCCTCATGGCCATCAGCAGAAGCAGTGGGACATGAGTGGCACAGCTAACACCTTGTAAGAAACCTGTCCTCCACCCGAACCTGTCTTTCCCCTTGCCCATAGAGGTGTGTCCATCACCAACAGCCTTCCCTCCATCGACTCCCCACAGGAACAACCCTTCCTCACTAGTCCCTCCAGCAGCAGTGACAATTTACCTTCCCTTTCTCCAACTGCAGCTCTTAATTTCCCACTCCCCAGCTCTCCAGCAGCCACCTCACCTTCTGTCACAGCCCTTGAGACAGTGGAGGAGGAGGAGGAGTCCAGCTTGATGTTGACACAATTACTCCCTGTCTCCTCAAAGAACCTCCTGCAAGCCAGGCTGGGTTTGTGGGCTATTGGGCGTGCGGTGGTTCATACCCTCACATATTCACATGTCCAGCAGAGCTGAAGAATTTAGCATAAGGTGCAGAGTTTTTAAAAAAACAGAATAATTTTTCAATTTATCCAAGCTGTCCTTTCTGCAAGTAAACTGCACAATTAAAGGGCATTCGCTTATTTTTCATGCACTGAAATTATGAATTTTTCATTATGTTCAGATTCTCATTTTTTTTTCCCCAGCTTCATTAACTGTCTAGTGTGAACTTTATTGTCTACATGTTCATATACTTTAGCTGGCTGGTGTGTATGGGGGAATATTTTGCAGATGCTGTCTTCTATTCTACTCCCCTTCCTCTCTGTATAAGTCTTGTTATTCTCTGAAAGGGAAAAGAGAAAGAACAGGAAGAATAAATAATAATTAAAAAGCATGTTTCTTTTCAGGCAGAATCATTCAGCACTCTGCTGTAAACCATACTGTGTAGGATCTTGTAAAGCTTGATTGGAAACATGTTATCATATTAAAAATGTGTATATCTCTTCCTTCCCTTAGAATTAACATTTTGCATTCAGTGGAGACAAAACAAGGGTTTCAAGTGGATTTTGCTCCGACAAAAAGCTGTGTTCTCTGTTAAGGTTACTCTTTTTCATGGAAACTCAAAGAAGCCAGTTTTTAAGACCTTATTAAAGACAAAGTTGGATCAAATAGACTGACGGCGTTACAGCCATTTCAGGTGAAAAAGACAGGGCTTTTCAGAGACTCCTCTGAGGGTGTGTAATGAAAACTATCTGGAAGATATCCTCATCGTCAATGTCCAGCTGCCTAACTCAGATCTATCGTGGCAGTTCAGGGATGAAATAGAGAGTGACCTGACCTGATTAAATCTTGATGGTGCCCCACTACCAACAATACACGTCTAAGTGCTGCCCCTGTTCACAGGCATGTGTGTGTGATGTTAATATCTTGGGCTGTGTTAATAAAGTCATTGAAGTCAGCATGATGTTGAACAGTGGCAGGAACAGCCTCTTCCAATCTAAAGCACAAAAAGCTTGTCACACAGGAGAAAGATTACACTTAGTTGTAATGTAGATGTGAAAGTGGACTATTAACTTCTAATACATTTTTTTAAATATTTTCTTTTTCGTCTGGAAAGTTGCACAGACATGGCATTAAACTTGCATCTGGCAAAGAAAGTGGGAGCAAGCGGGGGCAGATTGGCAAGGTCTCAGGTCAGGGTGTTGTGTCACAAGTGCAGCCATCCCTCTAGAGCTGGAGACTGCTGCCTTCCAGCCTTCTCCACCTTTTAATACTAAAGCTATGTGGGCTTGTTTCAGTAAGATGTGTAGCCTTTTGAAAGCCTAGCCCTGCAGACTAGCAAGTGGGGAGAGAAAGAAAAAAAAAAAAAGAAAAAAAAAAAGACTGAAATAAATCCATGTGGCAGTGCTGAGATTTTGGCAAAAAATATTTTTCTTTAGGCTGTTTAGGTTGGTGGCATCTCACTAATTAGGCAACATCAATGCTTGGGCTGTATGAATTCAGCATGCTTGGTTCTGGGTCTGCTTGAAAAATCCTGATATCCTAATATGTGCATGACACTGACTGCATTTTAATGTTTTTGAATTTTCATTTCACTCAGGTATCAACTTCTGAAGTTTGACAAAACCCTGAAGAATTGATATTTGTTCCTCAAATGGTCTCCTTTCCATTTGTTAGATGATTCATAGTAGTAATTCATGCTTTAATGTCTCTTAAGAAGGAAATGGAGGGAGTGTTTAACAACCAATGCTAAGTTATCCTAGACACACTGGACTTGTTTCAGACTGCCTTGTTTATATCAAGTGTAACTTTCATCAGACTTTAAGCACCCCTCTCTCCAGCGGCAATTCAGAACAGCAACCTTCAACCACACTCCAAAACCTGAACTCAGCTGGATGTGCAATTTGAATCATAGTTATTCCTAGCATCTGAAACAGATTGTCTGAATCAAATTGTTCCAAAAGCTACGTAAAAGCATAAAAAAAAATTGAAGGTAAAAAATTCTGAGACTCATTAGCTTATCAGTAGTATTCTATTAACTCTCTGATGCAAGCTCTCCTCCTAATCTGAGGTCCACTAAATCAGAGATGGCAGAAGGTGACAGTCACATAGCAAAGTTACTGAGTTTTCAGATATTTACACTGTCATTAGTATTTCTTTCTTTCTTAAATATTACTTGTTGATTTATAGGGGTTTTTGGCATTTAAATATGTCTTGTTTGCCAGGATATAACCTTACTTTATGACGCTTATTGTTCAAATGGGGAGAAATTGTACGTGTTAGAGCAATTCAACAAAGCTATGGAGATCTAAGTCTAGTACAAAGTATCTACTTGTTACCTTTAACATTTATATTACGTTTTGGAGACATCAGCTGAGATCAAGATCTACAGTGGCAGCTCATCTACTCATCTGTGGGATGAGACAAGTTTTGAACAGTTTTGACAAAAGTGAAGCAATATCGTTGCCATTTTATAGCAAAAGAAATAGTCCACAGAAGCTAGAAAGAGAACTAAGGGCTGGATCCAGATCTTCTGAGTCATACTTTGCAAAACTGATATTTCTGTTCTGATGCATAAATAAACCCTTTCCACTCAATGCATAAAATCCCTGACAACCTTAATCAAGCTGGTATTTCAAAGTCTGATTCCACATTTCAGAGTGAAGGTGCGATTAAGAGGGTGAGAAAGAGAGAAAAATGTGTCATACTAACTGGAAGTTAACTAACATTGACATAACTCTGACATTTGTGCAACCTATCTGTGAATCAAATGCTGTCATGAATGAATGAGTGTTTACTATTTAGGCAAACATTGTGAAGCCTATTTGTATCACAGTGTAAGGTAAAAAGAGCTTTCTGTGTGCACTGAGGATGGGGCAAGAATTTTGTGAGAGATTCTTCCCAATCCATGCTACTCAGCCAAGGCTCCTGCCAGCTGCAGAATGGACTCTCTCCATCCCTTGAGATTGATGTGTGTAACCATCACTGTGATTTTTTTTTATTTTTATTTCTTTTTTATTTTTTTTCTTTTCCTTTTTTTCAGTGGGGTTGCTCAGATGTAACTAAGGGCAAAGTTTGGACAGTGGTATATTTATTACTGGAAACAAGATGTGGAGTGGAAAGACAGCAGATTTTTATTTCCAAGCTCAGGTTGAATCTGCAGGCTGGCAGTTAGAACAAAAAAATCTGTGTGTGCAAAAGGAGTGAATTTCCCTTGGATTTCTCTGAGGGAAAATAAGCATGAAGCCCTCTGATTCTCAAAGCTGTCCTTACAAAGTCACTTTTAGAGCAGAAACACACTTTAACCCCAAACTGGTATAAAAAAAAAACATGCCAAATTACACATACACTATCTGAATAGGGAAATTGCACTCTAATTGTTGGATATAAGCTTGACTGCCTTTGAATTAACAGTTAAAGCTGTATTCATTAATCTGAACAGAGAAAAGCAGGCAGATTGTCACAACATACCTCAGTTCAGTAGTCATGCAGAGCAGGTGAGAGAATACTAGCCATTTACAAAGTGAAGCAGCTGATCTCCATCAGTCCCATCACTTAATGATGAAGAGAAAAAGGCAACCATCTGCAATATCTAGAAAAAGATTTATGATTTATCTAAAAGTCCAGAGTCCCAACAGGCAATGTACAACTTACAATTACCCAGAATGATTAAACTTAATACTTTTAAATACTTTATCAACTCAAGAACTACTAAGGACACAATTCATAAATGTATTATGGTCCATTTGCTGTACATACAGCTTCTGGGAAAAATATTTCCTTTGAGAAATAAGCATGAAATTCATTACGTTTGAAGAAAGCATTGGGAATGAGAAAGTCAATTCAGAAAGAAAAGGAACTGACCCCAAAATAGGGTTGAGGTAAGGTGAGATGCAAATTGTCTCCAAACAGTAGTTGATTAAAGGAACAACTTGGGTTCATGAAATCAAGTTGAACCCTATTTCAGTGCCTACTGAAATTTTCACTATACTTTTTCTCTTCTTCTTCTCCTTAAGAGACAGGTTAAGGGTTAATGGGTTTGCCATTAAGAAGTCTGGATATTTAACTTCTAGACTGCTTTGTTGTTGAATGGAAATTGCTGTTGTGTAAGAAGTGTAACATAAAAGCTCTGGCAAATCTTGCTGGTATAATTTAAGGTGTTACTGTCCTCAGTTGTCTGTCCTACCTCTCTGCCAAAGAATATCACCACCCTCATGGGAGTTCATACAAAGGAATTGCTACCACTCCACCTGCTTGGCTGTACATTTCGGCATTTTAGTTAAATCCACCCTCAGCAGCAGTCCGAACTAAAGCAAATCAGGCTAAGAAATTTAAGATGTCTTCTTTTTAAAATTTATTTTTTTTCCTAATTTTATCACAGAGGTGATGTGGGCCAGCAGAGGGATAGGGGTTGGAGTTATTTGAGTCAACAACATTTTAAACACAGCCAGACTTATAACAGATAGCATATCTGAGCATAACCCTGAGCTTTTTTTTTCTTTCTTTTTTCCTCACTCTTACCTACTGACAATATTATGGAGTGGAACGCAGCAGAGGCAGTAATTCCATAGATAATCATTGTGAGAAGGAGCATTCATCTGAAAGAAATTAAATTGTTTCTGCAAGTGTATCTCAACTGGAAGTGTAGTTACAATTGGAAACAGCTTGGAAATTGCTGATCATAACAGTCTTGTAAACATCACTTTTGAGAGGTCTGTGCTAATGTGAGTTGCTCATCCAAATCACCTGGGACAGGTCTTCAAGTGACCATTTCATCATGCTACTGCTGATTCTCTGAGCTGAAGCAACGTCTTTCAAGAATGATACATAGAGCGAGCCCTAATAAAATGTATAGTTTGCAGGTTCCCACCTGAATGTTCCTAGTTACCTAATCACCAACTCTGAGCAGTACCAGCTGCATGATGCCTCTGTCATATTTTTGCGTGAAGCTCACCTGGGAAGAGTACAGAATACTGGTGAAAAATATGCTCTAAAAGACAGCTCTTGGCAATGAGTTGAGGAATGAGAGATCTCATACAGGGCAAAGTCAGTGGGATCAGCCATGTGGAATTAGCATGTCTTTGGTACAAATTAAATATTTTCTGTCTTCATTTTCCTTTACAAGAGAGGATTTGTAAAATTTGCTCTTGCTGACAGAACCTGGTTTATAGTTTCTTGCTCTAGCTGGATATGGATAGCCTGGAGATAGACATTATAAGAATGAAAGAAGGTTTTCCAATCTATCTGAATAAAGCATTGGTGAAACTTTCATGAGAAAGCCTATGCACCTTCACAAGAGATTTGGATAAGTCTCAGACTGCTTGCTTTTGAATGTGTAAATGACACAAATAATATATACCATGCTATTTTCAGTTTTGAGATTAATAACCCATAGTCAACATATAGTCTAAAGTCTTTCATGCATAGAAAAAGATGCCTTCTTGCACAAGGTATGAATAATCTTGCTTTATATATATATGTGTATATATATATATATATATATATAATTTTTTTTTTCCCTAGTAGCACAGAATTCACTTCTCTACCTGTAAACAAGGTGCTGAGCTGTGATGCAGATTAGCAACTGATGCTGTGCTAGAGTTAATCTGGAATACCAAGCATAGCATACAAGATTTTTGTGGACACCTAATCACAGATGTGCTGGCATTTTTTAAAATGATTTTTCCCAAATATCTGCCAAAACCAGACTTATTTGCACTTTACACTGTTCTGTGTTGTGCGGAAGACAATGTTGTTTGAACCACATCTCCCTACAGCAGCACCCCTGCTCATTACAAACCACTGCCAAATCTTAATTGTGATGCTCAACCAAGCTGTGCTTTATACCTTGGGATGTATGTGACAAGGATGAGTTCATCTTTTAAATATCCATTAGCTACTTCAGGATTTTAGTACTTAGGTGATATAACTTCCTTGAATTAAAGTTACTAATTTAACTCCTAAACATTCATACTGCAACTGATATATAGTGAAAGTTGAACAACATATTTTCTACAGGTTATTTATTTATTTATTTATTTATTTTTTTCCCAGAACCAACCTGAGGTTTTTAAATCTTTGTTATTTTTTCATTTTTCTTCAAGCCCACAAGGTGCCATTATGGCTGAAGTGTGCTGACTAAGCAGTGCTCGCACCATGAAGACAAGAATAGTGAGCATGTCAGGATCTGAATAACAATAGATTGATGAATTTGCATGTCTTGTGAAATACGTTTACCGTGTATATGTGCCTCGGTCTACAACACACTTGTGATCTAACAGTATTCATCTGGCTCATATATGAATTGAACACATGAAGAAAAAAGAGAAAGCAGCACGTGCTTTTTCATTTTGAAAGTAAAAGAGATGAGTTAATTTCTTAAGTCAAAGCCTAGGTGCTCATCTGTACATCATATATTATCTTCATTAGTCTAACAGGAAAAGAGTAGGGTAGTAAGGCACACTTATTCAAAGCTCAGGTACACTTCTTGAGCATAATGTGTGAATACAGCATTTAGTATTCCCATTTGCATTCATGCCTGCTAGTTCAAAAGTAGGAAAAGAGCTGGGAATGCTTGTATAAGGATAGGTGTGCAAGCATCTGCATTGGGCATTGCATGATTTAGAAAAATGGCAAATGATGCCAGTGGTATTAGTCAAGTCTATATATGTATTCCCATGTAATTTTTAGAGATCTAGAAGCAACATGTTGGTATAGATTTTGATTTCCAAACCGAATGGCAAGTGGATGATAGATTCCATGCTGTACTTGGACACGGTTCCCAGTTCCCTCCTACTCTGTGAGAAATGACTGCAATCATAAACCCACCACATAATGAAGACTTCAGTAGGAGCAGGAAACACTACCACACCAGGAATTTGCAGGACATCTGGTAAATCAACAACATTATCACAAACATCATGGCCAACAGTCTGAGCTCTAGCAACAGTATATTCATTTTCCAAATGTTCCAACTGAGAAAGCTACTCAGACCGTTCCCACTGTACACCAGATGGTTGATTGGTAAGCCAATATTTTCTCTATACACAGCAGCCTACTCTTCCATCATTAGGAAACATTTTGCATACGGAACAGATATTTTATTAGAGACAGGATTTTCTCTGGTCTATGTTCTGCTGAAGAAAGATATATACTGTACCATATACACACCACAATATATACAACTGCAAGATACTGGAAGAAGTTTCTTCTTCATTTGTTCTGCTGGAGTCCACAAACATATAAAAAAAAAAAAAAGAAGAAACTTTGTCAAACTGCCCCCCATCATTTTGAATGACGTTAAATATATTTGAAGTGAACTATAATGAACTAAATTGTATTAAACATAACACTATCAAATCCGTATGAAAATGATTCATTTTGTACTACTGCAGTATCAAAGAACCACAAAACTAGTCTAGTGATATAGTTGATCAGGCTAGTGTTTAGAAATACAATTCAGGCTCCAAGTAATTAGCATAGTCCAATATCTAGTGCCTTAGTCAGGTAAAACTGTCTGTGAAATCACTGGAAATTTTGCCTATTGAATACGTATTTCAAATAAAATTTGAGAATAGAAATCTGAATTGACTGTGTGTTGACTTTGCAAAGTGCTCTCCAAATTGCAATAGTGACTATGCCTACAGACGGAAAAATCCTTGTATTGCTAAAACTTCCAGTCTTGCTATAAGTTAGATAATAAAAAAAGTTTTTTCTTTAAATGTTCTTTCTTCTGTTTATCTGTGCCATAGCAGTAGTTGTAATCACTGGACAGGTTCCTATCTTCATTACTCGAAGCTTTGTCAAATGTCCTATACAAGGCAGGAACCTCCTCAAAGCTCTTTCAGTCTGATACTTGTTTCTTCTATGAAACCTAGGAGAAATATAATTTTTATACGTGATGCTGATGGTTTGGCTATAATAATGATTACAAGGTATACTTTTAAAAACTCAAGGTTTTCCTTTCCTTATAACTTCACCAAATTGTTACTGCTTAACCCCAGTATTTCCATGACTAGTATGTATATTAAGCTGATGTTTTAGAGGAAACATGAGCAGTAATAGTAAAAACCTCTGCATTGGGACAGGAAAATATATTGTCCTGTTCCTTTTAAATTCTCCTACATTTTATCAGGGGAATTTCAGTACTATATTGGAGCAAAGATTTGAAATTAAGCAGTGGGATTTTCCTAGATGTTGGAACAATGTCATTTGCTTAGTGATTGACCCATGAAAAATATCAGTTTGCACATACTCAAGAGACACTTAGTAGGCATTGAAAGCTATGTTCTCTGACATGTCCACAACTTGTGAGCATTATTGGTAAAGATCTACACAAGATAGGTTGGATTCTTCTTGAAACTGTTCTTCCTAGCAGTTCAAGGTAGCGGGCTGGTCACTGGAGCTAGATAATACAGTGATATATTTCAGTCAATGCTCACACATGCATACTAAATCACAAAATATCTGAATGGACACCTACGTATATATACATTTAATTCAGAACTTTTGTTTCTTCTCAGTTTCCTGCATTTTTCTCAACTTCTCCATTTCTTCTATTTAAACCCCGACTGCACAAAGATATATTCATATGCCTGCTTTAAAAACAGTAATACCACTGAAGACAACAGAACTCTTGTATGTAAAATTTTAAGCATGTTTGCAGGATTGAGTTTGTAAGTTTTAGTCTGAGATCTCTGAATTTGGAAGTCTAAGAGCTTCATGAACTTTCCAGCAGGGATTATCCTTGTGTTCTACAGAAATTGTGGTGAACGTGTTGCTGGTGTTTAGGAAGAACAGAAGCTTTTCTCCAGAGCCATCTTTGGATGGAAGCATGGTAGTACTTTGGTCTCAAAAGGTGAATAACAGAGACAGCACAGAAGACTCTCCAGTCTGGATATGTTCAGACAAAGTAATTCAACTCCTGGTCTCAATAAAGTAAATGGCAGCTATGCCCTGTGACTTTCCTTGTCAGTAAAGAGAAACAACTGTGTAATTGCTAAAATCTGATACTGAGCTGGTACCAAAGAGTGCATTTCATGGTTAAAGAAATGTTAAAACAAAAGAAAGGGAAAAAGAAAAAAAAAGAGTGACAGAAGAACATGGCAATGCATTGAATCAGGATTTAACAGAAACAGTTAATTCTGATTGTAGTTTGTTTTTTAAAAAAGAAAAAAAGATTTAATATACTTTTCAATCATGTCAACTGAAATGCAACTTTCCCCAATGATAGACTTGCCTACATCTATCACAAGGTAAACAATCTGTGTTAAAAGCATACAGACTTATTTTTCCTTTATTCTTATCTCACTGAAACAGTCCACTGACAAAAGCGCCTTTTGTCTGTAAGAGATTTGGTTGTGTTTCACCCTAAACTAATGCAGAAGTAGAGGTGTATTAAAGTTTTGACTGCCGCTGGCAGTGGAATTCATTGGCCATTATTTTGCTCTATAACAAGTAAACACAACATATTGTTGCCAAATAGCTATATGTAGATTTGCAATTCCTTACAAGTAACTTATCAGGTTTATCAAGAGTTATAATATCATTAATGAAAAGTGCTTGCAGAAGGAAAAGGAAAAAAGATAAAAATGTATTAACCTAGGAGGTTTCATTTTGACAAAACTAAATGATAGGAAACAGTATGTCTGGAGGGGTGATCCAGCTCTTGAATCTCTAAGAAAAGAGTTATGTGGGAGTTAAGGTGTAACATCAGGCTGAAATTAGTGGGGTTGTATTTTAAGTTGGGGGTGTGGGATAGTTTTGTTTTGATTTAGTATATCGAGGAATTGGATCCCTTCATACCAGACTTCCTAGAATTTTGGGCAAATGATAGGTAATGAATATCCAATGCAAAACTGTCACATCTTGATGTTTGACAGTTAGAATCTGTCTTCAGTGATTGAAATCTGGAAGACTCAGGATGGAGCTGAACAACTGAATTCCTCTTCCAGCCTCTCACAAGAGTGTGAATTACTTATAATATGTCTAGGGGCATCCTTAATTTACGGAACAAGATTTTTTTTATGGCTTATGTCAGTTGTTTGCAGAATGAACATACATTTGCATTATTCTTCAGGCCTTTTCCATCCTTTTGAAAAACAGAGCTTGTCAGTCTTTTGGAATCTCAGTTTGGTAGAAGTGGTACTAGAGTCCCTTCTGTTTTGCATATTGTACGGTAACCTCCAATTGCACATGGTCACCTAGTGAAATAAAGAGTAAAACTTCCAGTTTGGTGGTTTTATATTCCATCTTATCAGGTATTAAATGATCATTTAATTGTGGGCATGTAATCTATAGCTTCACAATAATCCACATTTTTAAAAGATTGAGTATTAACATATGTGCATGATAGATTTGTGTCGATCATCTGAATAGTTTTAGGTAAATATGATGTTCTCAATACTGGAAAGAGCTGAATAAATTTAATGGTGCCATTGATTTTTAAACTTAAAACAAACAAACAAACAAACAAAACAATTACTTAAAAAGTAAATTTGTGTTGGTAACACAATAGTTGAAAAAATCAATTACTTTGTTACTCATTGTAACCAGAATATCATGGAATTGAATGGAATGCCTGTGTCTGTTCTTAGCTTAATTACAGTCTTTGACACTTTCTTAAAACACTCCTTCTTTCTAGCCTTTCACCTTCTTCATGCAATATCTTAATTACTCTTTCAAAAGAAAGACTAGTATGACTGCCTTGACCTTCTTTTCTCCTAATTCCTCACACTCTTCCTAAAGCTTCATTACATGTCTGATCAAATCTACCTTTTTGGTATTCTGTCCTTTTGTAGGGTATTTTGATTGTTCATTTTTAGCTTTCCAGCTACATCACTGGCTGCTCTTTCACTACCTTAGTGAAAATCCTTCTCCTTTCTTTCATTAGACATAGGATTCTGTTAGGAACTGATATCTCTTTAAGAGATCAGTTGAAGACAAAATTTCATTTACATCAGTCACTCATGTCATTGACTCACTGTCATCTCTTCCTTCATCTAACTTGTTTGCCTTGTCTACCTTAAGACTTTCTGTATGTTCAGACTCCCTTGAAGTGTAGTGGAAATAAAATCAAATTCCTTACTTTTCTTCTTAAAACCTGTTAGCTGCCAATTCACTGCCAGTGTAACTAACAAAACTCATTGATGTTCTTTGTAAATGTGGAGGTCATTTTAGACCTTCCCTGTCTTGCTTTGCACTAGAAAGCATTGTTCTCTGTATATCAATAGTACTATTATAGCTGCTACTATAAAATATCTAAGATCCTTCTCTTTCTGAACAGACATTCAAAACACTCCTTCATTCATACATTTTATACAGTTTTGGCTCTTGTCATCTATGTCTTGCTAGATTGCTGATTCCTAAATCATTGATTGCTTTAGGAAGCATATATATATATTATAGCATATATATATATTTTTTTTCCTGCAAAACATACAATCACAACATTTTCCTCAACAACTATTTTCTGGGGTCTTATTGATTCACATCATTGGTTCTCTGTTTCTCTATCTGCTTCAGTTTTCTTGTTCTTCTAATCCTTCCTGAATTTAATCTCATTCCAGTTTTTAGGTGAACGGTGAAGGATGAGTAAAGCTCTTTTGGGGGGATATAAGATTATTAGACTTGGACAGGCAGCACCCAGGCCTCACAGTTTAATGTTGGGTTGTATAAGCACCTGTATGGAAGAAAGAAAACACTGAGGGAAGAAGAAAAGCTTTGGATACTATTTTTTTTGCAGAGGTGTTATTTTTCTACTCAGTTAGTTAAAGGAGTAAATCTAATATTAATAACAGGCTACCAGCTGTTGTTCCATACTAGATACTGAAATTTCCTCAATTTTACATATTTGATATCTGGGCATCTAATTCAGCTTTATGTATTACACTGCTGGAACAAGACTTCTAAACCAGTATGCTTAAATATTTAAGTTAATCACACTAGATCTGTATCCTTAACTTTAAGACGTCTAAGAATGAACTTTTGAGCACTTAAACTCCTTTCTTGAAAGCCAACATAACCTAACTTTTGGAGTTGGGCTACCAGATTGATTTCATTCTCCCTTTCTAATCTTTTCCACAGGAATTCTCTTCCTATGTTTAGTTGTCTGAAAATTGCCTTCTAGACCATGGCCAGAGGTGGGCAGAGACATCCAGAAATGCTTTTCAGACTAAAATGGTGTAGTTAAGCTAGGCAGATAGAGTTGAGAGAGTAAGAAAGAAAACTAGATAATAAATTTAGACTAAAAAGACTAAATTTAGACTAAAGTCAGATGAGTTAGTTGAACATCATTCTGAGACTACAATTATTTCAATGGGGTATTATCTAAAGGAATTCAGGGAGAAATATAACTCCATTACTATGGTAATAGTATTATGGTAATGGTTCAAATTCTACTAACGTGCCTTGCTTCTCCATGGGGCTAATGAGCTTAGGAACAATTCTGCTATGCCTTGTGCCATACATGTACTAATTTTCTGGCTATGAGTGCTGGCAGACTAAACTAGACCACGGCACAGATGTAAGCTCTGGTAGATAATTATCTATAGTGTTTAGCAGGTAACATTTTGGCTTGTGTCAGTTAGTGTTTCCCAGACAATGCCCAAAGTGGCTCATTTCTTCATAGGCAGATCTGTGCTTTGTCTTCAGGGCCAGA
Source organism: Cygnus atratus (assembly GCF_013377495.2). Classification (NCBI taxonomy): domain Eukaryota; kingdom Metazoa; phylum Chordata; class Aves; order Anseriformes; family Anatidae; genus Cygnus; species Cygnus atratus. Next base: position 176,062,649 of record NC_066362.1, on the reverse strand, counting down.
GAATGGGGCTGGATTGAATTTCTTTACTGATACATCTGTGGACAATGCTATCAACCCAGCTAGCCTCTCAGAGCATGACATCTCACAGACACACAGTTATCACCCCTGTAAAATTTCACTACTGTACACTCCTGAAAATATTAATATTTTTAACAGATCCATTTACCCTGGGGAGCTGCAGCTAAAATAACATTTCGTTACTCAAAATTCAAGTACCATAACATCAGGTGGTTACTGGTGGTAATGAAATACTGACTGCTGAACAATTGCATCCATGCTAACAGTTGTAGATTTAAGAAGAAGAATCTGGAAATGATACCTTCCCTGAGGTTCCTGTTGAAAATTTGAATGGCAACTGGGTCTGACTTATTCTTCACAGGCCAGGATGTAGACCCTGTAATGGTTAACTAAGAAACTACATTCAACCATGTGACCAAATCCCCATTCTGTGGTCTTCCCACATCTCTTGCTGTCATTAGATGGTAGGGATTTTTGTATCTAATTGTCTTTTTTTTTTTTTTTTTTTTTTTTTAGGGAATGTGTTTGGGGAATATGATTTCGTTGTGAGACTGCATAACAGCGGAGGGAGGACTGATACAAGGAAATTATATTCTTTGGAAACCAAGGAAGAACGAAGAATGATGAATTTCTCTTATTTAGGACTGAGGCAAAAAGGCAAAACTGACCCCCAGTCTCTCTTTATGTACAACAGTCTAACCTGATAAGGAGTTTTAGGAAGTCTCATTAACCCAGTGCTCCTCTAACTAATAACTTTTCTTGCAAATAGCTTAACTTGTTTTGCTAAACCAAATGTGAATAACCTCCAATAGAGTCATTTGGAAGGTAATTCTAACTGTCTTTATTTATATTTGTATAGATTGGCTTCATGGCAGGATCTCTTACAATAAAATGCAGCATAATAACTATCTACTAATGATACTTTGACTTGAAATATCGCCAGGAAGTTTAAATTGGTATCCACCTATTTTTAGCAGAAATAGCTGCAAACAGTTCACAGAATAAGCCCCAGCTGTAATAACAAGAAAAATTGACATAAACCAAATGCTCACCATGGGTGAATTTCCACCTACTCTTCACAAATAGAATGAGATCATAAACAGTGGGAGGCTGGCCTGTCTCTAATTTTAATTGTTTTATTTTTCAGTTCACAGCCTGATTAGATTGAGAATGGTAGGCAGGTATAATTTAATTTTAGCACTGACCCCCTACAGGATGGATTACAAAAGTGATGAGCCCTAGTAAGAATAGACTGTTTAGTAGTTCTTGTGCATGCAAAGAACTTGTTACACAATTTATCTGCTGCAACTTCTTTTTGCAGTGAAACTTTGGTTTGAAATGAAATTCATTAAATACCATAACATAAATCGATCATGGATATCAGCATACAGATATCCTTCACGGATTTCACAAACTGATCTAGTAACATTTTCCCTTATAAACATGATGATATGTTTACACTATTGTCACTATCTTATGAGTGGACCATTAACACATTTTATGGATTAATAGGGGAAATAAAATATGGAGGATAATTGTCATTGAATATGGAGGATAATTGTCAGTTGAAATTGAAATGTGACTTCCACTGCAAATCTGATTTTGAGCTTCTGTTCAATTTTGTAAACAAAGGAATATCTGTCTGAAAATGAAGCTCACCTGGGATTATATCTTTTAAATTTGAAAATTGTTTGCTTATGCATTCCTAAATCTACTATAATAAAACTAGTTGTCTATCTTAAAAACTTAAAAGTAGAAAGCAAATAAAGTTGTTTCTAATTAAAATGCAGCATTTGCTACAGCTAGAACAGTCTTTTGATAGTTTTATTTTTTGACAGTTCAACAGTGACATGTCAATGCTTTTACTGGATTCTCATAAATGATGATACAATACTAGCAGTTCTGTTTCACCATGTGGTTGACTCAGTACCTTCACCATCTGGTATCCTTCAAAGAACACATCGTTCTTCCAGACTTGAGTAAAAAGAGTGAAGACTATGGACTCTTTAGAAGTAATTAAAAAAGAAAGTGTGGAACTTTGTTAGACCAGCAGCACTGTGCAGATCCTTAACAGTTTAAGCCCCCACTAAAAATTTTATATTTTAAAATGGGATAAAACTTTACAAAGCATAATAACTATTGTGACTTTTTATTTATTTAAGTATTTATCTATTTATTTATTTATTTACCTTTACTTTGGACCTGCTGGTATCTGGCCTTGAGCACATGGCTGATATCACATCTGCCATCAATATGGAATCTATCTAGAGAGAATGACTTAAATACTGCTTAGAATTGCTTTAAAATTAAAATTGTTGGAATTCAAATTAATTATGAATTCCCAAGATACCTTAGCTAACTATAAAAAGGCAACTAAAGAGGTAATTTTTCATAACTGGTAAACTTATCTGGATTTATCTTATCTGATTGAAGGAATTGAAGACCCCAAAATCGGAAATGTTCAATACACTCTGTGTATGTGCAGCACAGCATGACTTATTTTGTATGTGAACTGGAAATAATTTCAGATGGTGTCAAGGATCTGCAGAGCTACAGCACTTTAGAGTTTGACTAATCTGCCAATGTCTCAAATAAAAGCTTCAGCAAAGCTGTTTCGACAGTGCAGAGACACAGAAAAAATGTTCTAGAATAAGTATAAGCTGTTTTATTTTCTACATTTACAAGTCACTAAAAAGGGTTTCTTTCCTTTAGATAATAAATTTTACTAGCTTGCTTACCTACTACCATACAACTTCTACCAGTGCTCAGGTCTGAATTTTGTTCCACTGTTGTTTCCTCTTGTACTTGGTTTTGCATTTGTATGGTAAACAACCCTGTTCTCACCTCCTGGACTGCTTGGCAGAGAAGTGAGAATGATTTTACACAGTAACAAAGTGAACTTCTGTAAACATTTGGTTTCATCTGAGTTATTTTCATATCCCAAATACACAGCTATGAGAGCTGTATTAAAAGCTGAATATATTGTACAAGAGCTGAAATGTAAAGATGAGGTTGACAGTATGCTCCAGCTCGCACCTTTGGGGAAATAAGGTCCAGCATAATAAATTAAAGATAGATCTGGGCTACATTTTGAATCTCAATGGGGGCAAGACTTCATCAGAGAAACAGAAGAAAGTCTGCATGAAAGCCTGGGAGGGCAAAGAGCTGTTAAGAACTGATAGTTATGAAAAAAAAAAAAAAAAAAGAAAGAAAAAAAAAAGTGAGGGTTAAAATGCAAAGATTTGCATAAGGTGAAGCAGTTTTAATTCCTTTACACCCTACCCCTTAAAAACTTGTTGGAATTGCTCCACTGACGTGTAGATGTGTCTCTAATGGTTTTACTGCTATGTCAAGAAACTGGTTGCTGTATCAGTCCCATAACTTCTGGTTATGTGGATTTGGCTTACATTTTTAGTTGTTTCAGCTCATGCTTCCTCTTGAAGTTTGCTTTGTTAGCCCTAGGGTCTTGGTCTCCTCATCATCCAGAAAGTCTTTGAAGTATATGGCCATCCCCACCCAGGATGCATGCCTGGCTTTCCTCTGCATGGAGAGAAGAAGGACAGACATGGTAGTGTGGATGTGAACCCTGTGGAAAAACCTCCCTGGAGTCTGGGCTCAGTTACTGCCCAGTCCTGGCAATTGTGAAGCACTCTCAGGAAGATTAAGGATACAGACTGAGAGGACAAACACAGTGGGCAGACGCAGTGATTTTAAAAGAAAAAGAAAGAGACTTAACCGAGAATGCCCTGCTGTTTTAATGCTACTGGAAACTAGTTATGCTCACACGCAGCCCTACTGGGGTAATGCCAAGGTGGGGGCTTCTGGGGTAAGTGTTGGAAATGTGTCTGGCCAGGATTGGTCCCAGGACTGGGAGATGAATTTGTGAGCTATCTGGCCAGGCACCAGGCCTTTGAAGGCTCATTTGATCCACAAAAGGAGCTGGTGGACCATTGTCAGTAGAGTGGCCTTCATCCTGATGCAGAAATGATGCTTTCACTCCAGGAATTACAGCTACTACCACAAGACTCTGTAGCAGCCTCTGCTGCAGGCTTCAGCCTTCACAAAGCTTTTGCTTTTGAGAGTGCTACAATCATGGAAAAAATAACCTTTGATCTGAGGAAACATGGCTGGTAGCATCCTGCCTGTTTCATGGGACAAAATGTTAATAAAAATGATTGATTATCTCAAGTAGGAAAGAATGCTTTCTGTCTCTTATTCCCTAAATGCAGAACCTTAACTCCTTGCCTGTCCTAGTGTTGTAAAAAGATACATCCTTTAGGATTTTATGTACCCTGTTCTCAAGGGAGTATTTTTCTAATTACTTTTCTTAAGGTAAATTTTACAAAATTATTTAAAAAGAGCATTCCTCTAATTTAGGGACTGTTACTAGAAGTTTTCTTTTCCTGATAAAACAAAGCTACCACTGAATCCACCAGCTCATTCTCTTGCTTCTCCTTCTGAAGACTTACTTTGTTGAAGCTGAATTTCACGACTAACAACCTTAGCAAACCTGTGCTCTTTTAAATGCTTCAATATCTTGTTAAAGAGAGACATTATTTCTGCTGCCACAGCCACATTTAATAAGACCTTGGGAGACAATTGGAAATAGGCAGCAATGTTGATTCCTAGGTGGGTGTGGGTGGTTTTTTTTTTTTTTTTTTTTTTTTTCTGCACATAAAGCATTGCTGATTAATTCAACAGATTCAACAGATACCAATTTCTGTGGAGACACCCAGTGGGTATCCTAATAATAGCAGAAATAGGTTAACCCAAAGAACATGGGAAATATTCAACCTACACAGCTGTTGGAAAGGTTTCTACATTTGGTTTTAGCTGTCTCCTTTGTAATTGTTAAGAAATAAAACTTTGCAGAGTATGGCAGTGCATGCTCTACACAATGCATTATATTAGGTTTTTGAATGTAAGTAGTCTAACGTCTTTTCATCCCAGATAAAAAATATTAGGTTTTCAAAAGAGGAGTCAATTTTAAGTGTGTTCATTCTGCTGGGCGAACTTTTTATAAAGCCAGGCTGAACTACTTGCGAATGTGAACTAAGTTTCCTCTCTTTGGAACTCAGCAGGCAAAGTTTGAATCATATTTTTCTGCCAGTGATAGCTTTGAAAGGAAAGTATCCAGGCTTTCTGTTTTCCTGTCCCTTTGTCCCATCGCTAAAGAGGACTCCTTCAACCTCTGTGACACAACGGTATGAGAGAGGTGATGTACAGTGGTGTCAGTGTGAGGCAGGGGGCCTTGAACTCCAGCTTTTCTAATCCTGCCTCTGAGAGAAATCAAACCAAATTAAAAACATCTCCGGGCAAGATAGTGCATAACGTCACTGCTTTGGCTTAGAAGTAGTGCTGAGGTGTGCAGCTCAGCAGGAGCTCCTGGAGGCAATGTGCTGTCATTCAAACCAGCACAAATGCTGCTTAACTCCACTGAGCAGCCTGACATGGGGCTCTGAGAACGGTATGTGTACCAGTGTCTCTGGCAGTGAAACCACAGCTGCCTCCTCCACACCTTCAGAGAGAGAACAGAATGTGTTCTCCCAAAAACACTGCATTAGGCACACTCCCATCAGTACTTCTTTCTGTTCCCTTTCCCTTTTCTCATCCCCTGCCTTTATCTCCCACTGACCTGTAGTCGCTCACACCCACGCATCAGCTTACGACATTGCGTACATGGCCCTGGAGTTTGAGCTTCTGGCTCGGAGCTTCTGCTATGGTCGAAAAGCACAAAGTACATCTGAGGATTTGGACTGAAAATGAGAAATAAAGCTGCTCTTGCACTCCCTTGATCAGTGGTTGTTTGTGTGCCTGACTGGTACTCTTGGGTATGTGGGGGCAGTCTGCAGGCAGGCAGCCTTAACTAACTTGCAGCAGATGCCAACAGCAGCAAGGGCAGCTGGACGTTGTCAGTGCATGGGGAGACCTTGGACACCACCCAACAATGAGAACTTCTCTGCCAGTTGTATGCCACTGGAGGATCCCCCTCAATTTGGGTGACTCTTCTGCATGATGGCTGCAGCACAGACAGGATCTAAGGCAAGAGTTTTCCTTTTTGTAATTATAATGCATTAGGTTGAACAGCTCTAGGACACAACAGTGAGATGCAAGAGCAATACACTTATGTGCTATGTTTAATTCATGTATGTGCTTGCAAATGTGACAGGCAGGTTTCATTGTCAAAAGGACAATGTTGTACTCTGAGTTCTAATTACAGAGCAATAACCAGAAATTCTCATATATGTTGCACACCTACCTGGAAACTTCAAAGGCTATGGGTGCTTACTTCTGCTTACAAAGGTTTAATTGGCCAATACTTAAATGGAAATCAGGGTATGTAAACAGATATTTGCAAGAGTGGGTTCAGCTCTGTACTCATTTGTGTTGAGTTGCTGTGCAAGGTAAATAAATCTAACCACTTCTAAATATAGAAAGTGTGAGGTTGTAGAGTGCAGGAGGGAACAGAAAGTATTTAGGAATCTATTTCCCAGATCAGCTTAGAGAGGAATGGGCAGATGTCCCAACTTGAGACTCTGATCAAAACTTAAAAAAAAAAAAAAAAAAAGTTTAAAAATGTCATGAATTAAAACTGCTATATATGTGGAAAAACGTACAGACCTGCATCTTCATATATTCAATTATTGGCTGTAAGAAAAATTAGAAAGGTCAAAGAACATAGACAATATTTTTCCACCTTTATTTACCTTGCATTCTAATGCAAGTTTTGGTGGGTTTAATTGCTGAGCTCTGTATTAGTGAGCAAAATCAGAAATTGGTCTATTGAAACTACTTTTAGTCTGAGTGGAGTCAGGACATCTTCACGATATTTCAAGAATAAATTTGTCAAACTTAAGAGACCTGATTAATTCACAAGATAAAGATGAACCTCTAGTACTGACTGCTTGACCAAAACTCTGAAAATTCTGCATTAATCACTAAATGTTCATGCAGTATTAGTTGGAGTCTTTTTCCTTTACTCTGGAATTTTCTGTATATAGTTATTTAGATGCACCTGCTCCAGAAAGTGGTTGTGTTTTCTTGAATCCTGCCTTCCTTGAGATCTTGCACTGACCTGGTATATACATATTGTTTACATTTAGACCTTGACCTTAAACCATAAGTTTAAATTGACTTGAAAGCAATGCAACAGAGTGGAGGTTAACCAAAGTGACTTAAAAAAATAAATGGGTACAACTTAAAAACCTACAGCCCCAGGCCACTTTGTCTTGGCAGCTCTTTAATTATTCCAAGGCTTGTCCTAGGGGTTTTCCCTATCAATGGCAGTGACTGAAGGTAGATTGTGAGCAGTAACAATTTTCTGAGAATATACTAGTGGGTGTGAGTGTAAAACAACTCCCTTTTGCCTGCTGGACATAGTTGCCAGGCTGAGTGGAAAGAAATGACGAGCTTGCTTTCTGCTGCTATATTCACGTCCAGAGATTTTACATAATGAAAGTGCTATAACCAAAGCTCATATTTTTTTGTGCTCAGAGAGTGCTGTTAAAAACTCAGATGTTTCTAATGAATCAGTCTGATGCCCCTGAGGTTGGAAATAATTTGGTATCACTTATTACTACTGGGGTAAAAATCTGTGCCTGAATCAAAAGGGCATGAGGTGTTTCTGTGCTTACTAAAATGATTCCCATTATGTGAAAGGAGTCTTTATCCCCTTCCTCTACCTTATCATCATAAAGATTTTGAGAAATTTGCTTATGGGCTCAAGGTCCTTCCATTCCCACTGCAGATCCAAGAAATACTTTTATATCCCAAGCAGGCTTTGTGAGAAGAATCATACATTTCATCATGCATCTCTGACTCTTATTTTCAAAGCAGATTTTCAGAGAGAATTTGATATTTCAAAACCTGCTTTGCTAGAAAGACTTGCTAATAGGGCAAGGGTATGTTCTGCTTGACTGGAAAGCAAGGATCTTCATTTTTAATAATGGACAAACTGCAGCAGAAGTCTATCAAGATCGATTATACCATTAGAGTAACAGTATGGAAACTTTAGAAGCAAACATCTTTTTAAAAATTCAAATTTTAGTTAAATTTGTTTGTGTATTCTACACCCAGATGAAGGCTCCCACTTTAGGACAGTAATTTAGAATGTCTTCTAAACTTGACTTCTGTGGCACTACCCAAACATTTGAAATGAGGCTGGTACTTGAGGAACTTACTGAATCAGGAAAAGAAATAGACACTGGTTTGCCCCATGTTACATTACATGTCTGCAGAGTCTGTGGCACCACTGAGAATGTTTCCTAATAAGGCTGATACCCCTTCTCACCTTCATTTGCCCATTAAAAGCAGAGGAAATGTTATTATGCTTGCACTGGGTTGGGCTGGGATGTTAACTTTCCCTGCAGCAGCCCATACAGTGCTGTGCTCTGCAGTCGTAGCTAAAACAGCAATCGTATCACACCAGTGTTGTGTCTGGTGCTGAGCAGTGCTGACACAGCATCAGGACTCTCTCTAACCCCCCTAGGTGTGGGCAAAAATGCGAGAAAAGAAACATCACCAGGGCAGCTGACCTAAACCAACCAAAGGGATATTCCATACCATATGATGTCACACTCAGCAATAAAAGGTGGAAAAAGGAGGAAGAGGGGAGGGGTGGGCTCTCGTTGTGAAAACGTCTGTCCTCCTCCTGAACACCGGCTACATGCGTTGAGGCCCTGCTTCAAGGACGTGGTCAAGCATCGCTCATTTGTGGGAAGTAGAGAGTAATTTCTTTCCTCTGCACTTCCACATAGCCTTTACTTGTTTGTTTAGTTTTCCCTTTCCCCCTCACTTTTCCCCTTTCCTTTTTTTTTTTCCCTTTAGTTAAATTGTTAATTGTTTAGTTAAATTGTTTAGTTAAATTGTTTAATTAATAACAATCTTTCCTTAATAATTCTTTCTTTTTTTTTTTTCCTTTAATTAAATCATCCTTATCTCAACCTGTGAGTTGTTCTTTCCTTTACTTCTTCCCCTCCTCATCTAAGGAGGGGGAGTGAGAGAGCAATTGTGGTATTCAGCTGTCTAGCACAGTAAAACCACCACAATGCTGCAGTCTAATTTTCCAATACACTTCACACAACTTTTATGTGATGTGTTTCTTACCATTTTAACCTTTCCGAACACAATGGGTACCACAGTTTTTTTCCTTTAAACAAAGACTTGCTAGCATTAAACCCACAAAAGAAGACAAATTTGTGTCCCTTCTTAAGAAATAAACATGGGAACCTAGTGAAATAAATTAATATGCTCTCAATTAGTGCACTCATTAGGAAGTGTTTTGAGCAAACTAATGAACTTTTTGTTTCTTGCAGAAGATAAAATTTACAATGGAAAATGAGCAAGTAAAGATGGTGTATGTTACTGAATTATAGAGCTGTGTGAATGTCTCTAATAAAAAACATTTTCACCCTGCTCAGAAATGACGGATTTTATTCTGCTGAACTTGAATAATAGCGTACGCTGTAATGCACTCCTTAGCCCTCTAAGTGACTAGCAAAAATTAATCTTCAACAGCAATGAGCAGTACTGGAGTGATTCTTCTGCTTTAAGCTTGAATTACTCAGACTTTAAGTCCTTGGAAAAGGGAACAGCATATACTACATCCTGTTTACCAGGTGTTTCAGGAGCAATCAACATGAAGGCATGGAAATTTAGTCATCAAAAAACATCAAGGCATGCTGTGAAAAGCCAGGGTTACTTTTAACACATAACATTAATTTACATGCTTTTTTATTATCATTATCCTTTTGTTTTATTTTAGTAATAGAATAAAATTGAATATGAAGCAATTGCTCTTAGGTATTTCTCTACTACAGTTGCTAATATGGGTGTCTTTCACATCTTCTGTTAAAGAAATTGAGGGTGATTTTTACAATAGTCAGTCTTTTGGACCCATGCTGTAGTTTAGAAGTGCTTATGTCTTCTCAGAATATGGAATTTAGGATATCTCTGCTCCTGATGTAGGCACCTCTGTTGAGGTAGGTGGGATGAATATGACCTTATGCACAGAGGAGAGCACAAACCATGTTTTGGGATGATATCCTTCCATGGCTCACTAAAATAATGATCACTAGACATTAGGTAGTGATTATCAAGCAAAACAGAGAACAGATTATTCTGGAGCTAATACAATAATGAAATTATTTCCATGCATTTTTGTTTTGTTATGTTTTTACTGTCAACATCAGGGATATCTTATGCAGTGTTCACACATTAGATATAAAAAGAGACCTTTTTTTTTAAAATTATTATTTTTATTTTTTAATTTAGATCACTCTGTCTTCAGGGCTGGATGTCCAGATTCATAACCTGGTTGCACTGTGTTTTTTTGCTCGGATATTTTCTGGCTCATACTACACCAGTGAATGTGAATGAGCAAATCTTAGCTGATCAGCATGGGAAGACAGAAAGGAAGGGAGGAAATAAAGGAAGGAAGGAAAAAGACTGCAGTGCAGTTATGCAATTAATTAGATGGCTTTCTAATGGCTGTATGTATAGAAAAATGGGTACAGGACATAAGTAGCCATTAGCCGAATAAGTCTCTCTGAACACGTGTATGTGAGAGAGAATGAATTCGGTTAGCAGTAGTCATTACTGTTTTCATCAGGTTTATATTTTCAGCTCTCTTCTACCTAAATAACAACATCCTTTGCAATGCCAAGTTTGAAAAAAGGAGAGACAATGATTTCTTATTGAGGTGGTGGCTTTTAGGAACAAAGAAAATGAACCAAATTAAAAAACTTATAGAATGATAGCCATGCAGCTGAAACTCTGTATCTTATGTATGAAGAAAAATACCAGTCCACAAGTCTCATTAGTAGTATCTGACTCAGAATTTCCAGTTATTCTGCTTCCAACAATCTTTTTTTTTTTTTAAATTAATTTCTGTAAAACCTTTCTCTTTCTCACTTCTTTTGGAAAAAATAAGCAGGATAGGGGAAGAACGTCTGTTTGTATGAATTTTCTCAATTTCTCTAAGAAAGTCTGTGTCTTCTGTGATCAGTGATATGGTTATTGCGAAATGTTCTGTAGTTATAATGGACTTGTTCCAGAAGTTTCACTGAGCTGGTCCAATCCCTAATCCCTGCTCTAAATTGTTTCTTTTGGTGCCACATCACAAAATTAATCTTTCCATTTGCTTTGCACGGAATCATTTAACAGTGTTTGAATCCATAGAAAGAGCCATGAGGCAAAGCTTTAGATAAAAGTTAGCTAGAACTAAACCAGCCTGCATATCTTATTTAGGAATAAGAAAATAAAAGTTTCAGGAATGACAGATCTGACTTCAACTTTTAGTTTTTCCCCTGCCCTGCTGCTAGAATGTAAAGTCCATTTAATAGTTTCTTTTGGTTTTTGTATATTTGCTGTTTAATCAGTTGATTTTGAGAGATGGCTGGACACTGGTCATTCTGGGCACATGTGCATTCCAGTGATCTGAAATAACATTGTGATAGTGATGCTGAGCATCCAGAAAAGCAATACCATTAGTAAGATTTCCAATGAGGACCTAATGGTGAGTTTAAATGGCATGTTATACTAGTGTTTGTAAAAGTACTCTGGATACAGGAAAAGAAGGCTTTCTTTTCTTTTCTTTTCTTTGGGAAAAGAAGGTTTATATTGGAAAAAGAAGAAAGAAAAAAGAAGGAAAGAAAGAAAAAGAAAGAAAAAGAAAGAAAGAGAGAGAAAGAGAGAAAGAGAAAGAGAGAGAAAGAAAGAAAAAGGAAAGAAAGAAAGAAAGAAAAAAGAAAGAAAGAAAGAAAGAGAAGGAAGGAAGCGAGGAAGGAAGGAAGGAAGGAAGGAAGGAAGGAAGGAAGGAAAAAGAAAGAGAAAAGAACATATTGCTGGCCCTTTGAGTCAAGTCTTGTTATAATGGCGGCTGTAATGAAAAAGCTTGTTGCTTTTGTATAGTCACTTAGTGGAACACTTGAAATGAGTAGAGATGGTTTTTGCCCAAATCTTGAGCCTCTCTCTTAGAATCACTGCTGCAGCCTTCTTTGACATTATCAGCAAAAGCACCCAAGGGTTTGCTGGAAATGCAGCTTCTCTTTTGGGCAAGTTAGAGTAAAAATGGGCTAGTCTGCAACTTGTGAGTAAGATATATATAAAGTCTTAAATGCTGGAAAATTTCTGACCTAAAAGTGGCTTTATATTAACTAGCATTTTATTAGGTAGCTTGTCTTTAAATAAAGAAATAAAGGAGGAAATAAATTGTACTTGAAGTGTGAACCATCTTGTCTAACTTTTGGGGTGTAATTTTGTACCCATATGTCAACTAGATGTTTAAACTCCCACTACAGTCAGCATAGGAAATATACCACAAGCAGAACTTTACAGTTTTTCTCTAGAATAAAAACTCTCCTCACTTTCATGCTCAGGTTTGACCCTGATCTTTCTTTTCCTCCCTAGAAAATGTAGATGGAAAACATTGTTTATTTTAGTTCTAGAGCATGCCAGATCTTTTGAAATGTTGATTTTTGTTTACTTCTGGCAAAATATAAGTGCAAGATTATTGCAATCAAGATTTATCAGCTAGCCTAGCAAACAGGAAGATTGAATTTACTCCCTATGGAAAAAATGTTAACATAATGAGCAGTATAAAATCTATATTTAAATTATTAAAAAAAAAGTCAATACTAAAAAAAAAATTAGGATTCCTTTGACAAAACAAGAAGTAAGATTTTATTGTTCACAAAATCCTAACGAAAATATCAACACTTCCCTGCTTGCAATTGAAACATGCTGTGGGAAATCATATAGACATGGAGTGAATTCACACTTAAGATAACACTCTTGTTTACTTACAACCAGCTATCTTCACGGTTGGGTTATTACAAGGCTGGGCCTCAGCATGTGAGTTTACAAGCCTCTCACTTCAGTAAAATGAGCTAGAAACTAATCATAAGATGTAATTGTCCTCATGACAGAATAGCGCAGACTAATTTTATCATAATTGAAGTCAGATCTGTGTACATGTTCCAACACTAAGAAAAAAAAGTTTAAATCTACATAATGATATAATGTAAGCTACAGAAGCTTACAGATGTTTTAAGTTTTGTTTTGTTTTGTTTTGTTTTTTCCTCATGTGCCTCACATATAGTTACCTGATTTGGTACTGACAGCATATGAAGTAATCAGAAATGTTGAGACAGCCTGGACCAGCTATTGTCCTGGGGCTGCTCCTACAGGTCCAGCTTCTGAACAAAAAGGAAATCTGGTCTTAAAAATATGACCGGGTCTGGGGGAGGAAAAGTGGCAGGGAAAGGCATGACAGCTGTATTTACAAAAAACCACAGCTGATTTAAATTTAATGACTTGATTTTATAACACTGTTGGTGTATATTTCTAGATCATTCTCTACAAATAAAATAATAACAATATATTTTAAAATTTGGAATTTATTCTGGTAATACCAGAAGATGGGACCCCTAAATCTTATGATAAAGCATAATGCCTTTATGAAATTAACAAGAATTTGAAGTAGTACTGCAACACTGAGATTGATAAGACTTGAAGTAAGCTTCAAAAGGATTTTATATGAATGTCTAGATTGATGCTAAAATTTGTTTGATCTAATTTAGTGTTAAGAATCCTTCACTAGTAGAAAGCTTAAGCTAATGGCAGAAATTTCAACCCCATAAAATGGTAGTTATTGTTAGATGCTCTGTGTGAAAAAAAAGAAGACATCAATTCTTAGATCCTTTTTAGCTCTTTCCCTTATGGATGTTAAAGCACCTGTGAGAGATTGTTGGAAAGTGCTATATTATATTATTTTCTATTTAGAAATGAATTTACGTAGTTAAAGCCTTGTCTGTTGAGCTGAAAATGAACTCCTTGGGGCATATATCTGATGTCAGCAGGAATGAGTAATTTAGAGCTTGAAGCCTGTACTTCCTCCCCAGAGTATGAGGGAGAAATAGAAAAGGATTTTAAAAAATGTCCTTCACATTTACATCTAGAGGAAAATACAATAGCTCCGATTTGTTCATTAATTTTTCAGCTAATGCTTGGGAAAACAAAACAAAACAAAACAAACAAACAAAAAAACAAACAGGGACAAAATGTAACCATACAACTAGCCAGGCAGTATTGTGAAAATATTTGAGATACCAAGAGAGTGGTTGTAACACAGAAAATGTATTGCATATGAATACAAAAATAAATAAGAAAAAAAATCAATAAGTATTTAGGTTTGTAATCTTCAGCAGTATTAGCCTTGTAACATATAGGAAAGAACATGAAAAAGAATGTGTATGTGGAACTGGAATAGAAAAGTTACTTTATGAATGTACCCCTTATGTCATAAAATCCACCTGCTCCATCAGCAACTGTAGTTAACAAATTTTAGACAATCTTTTTGTATAGTATTGCTGCTCAGATCAAAATATAAGAGTTTAGGTAACACCACTCAAATATGCAGGATGGACTTACTATTTCATAAAAAAAAAAAAAAAAGCTATCTTAAAATTTTCTTCCGGTATCCCACATCTAAGTTTTCAAGCCCTGATCTCTGTTGTTTACCTTGTTTCTGCACTAACATTTCCAATTAGCTTGCAACTGCATGCATAAGTGTAACAGCTTAATTTGAGATCACAACATGCTGGTTTAAAATCTCTTTGCATAAAGTCTACATCACACGTTTGTAAGTTGTTACCTACATAAAAAAAAAAAAAAGGAAACTTTTAATAGTTTTTTTTTTGTTTGGTTGTTTGGTTGTGTTTTTATTTTGTTTTGTTTTGTTTTGTTTTGTTTTTTTCTTAGTTGAAGAGGAGATCTCAGCTCATATGTATTGTTTTGATCCATTGGCATCCCTAGCTCCCCTGGTACTGATTTACATAAACTCATATCCACCTACCTCTGTATTACTGACAGGGATGGCTTCCTTCTAAACAACACAGTAATAAAAAGAATGGGCACACAAAAATTCTAAGTCAGAAAACCTCTACATGCTGGTAGACTTGCCACAATAAGTTGTGAGGCCATGCATTTGCCTTATGCAACAAGATCACTGTGTCACAGCTGTCTAGGCATTGGTCATAGCAGCTGGGTTTTTATGGGACCAACAAACAGCATGTCTCTTTATGTATATATCTTTAAGATTTTTTTTTGCTTCACCCATGTATGATGCCAGTTTGCACTATGTTAGACCTGGAAAAGCAATTCATTTATATATATATATATACATTTTTAATGAAGGTTGTTTTTCATTGCCTGCTTTTGGCTGCTATAGTATATATGTCTTTCAGTCTATAGAATTTTCCACAGTATGTATAATCATCCCAGAAACACAATGGACAGACTGAAAATAAAGAAAAGCTAACACCCTCATGTAAATAGAGCTGTACACCCATACAATGGAAGAATGAGTTTAAATACTAGAAATGTATTGTACTTGATTTGTATGATATATAAATAATTTAAATATACAAAGGCTTCAGCTGTTTCTGCAAGGGTAAGGAAGAGTTTATTACCTACTTTTGATGAATAACTTTCCCCCCACTCTCTTTCTTGGGAACAACAGAAATTGGCCTCTTCTACAGTCATACTGTGCTTATTCCTACCTTCTCAGAACTGAGAACTCACTTAGAACTCAGTTAGACAGTGGTTGCTTAGCTACTTAGTTGAAAAGTATTGATCACTGTCTTTGTATCAAATATTTTGCCAAATTTGAAGTCAAGAAATAAATTCATCCTTGAAATAGTCAGAGCTTAAGAGATTTTTGCTCTCTTTTGTTGGGCGGGCTGTGGTCCAGTTCTCAGCATCATCTTCAGGACATTGTCATTTATCACATTCCCAGTTATAGGAAGGGCTTAAATATTAGCACTATATACACTGTTTGCTCTTCTTTCTTCCTGTAGCCTTCTCTAGATTCAAGGTTTTTGATCCCTTCTACTCAAAGTCCTTATTTGTGGAGCTTAGGGTTGTTTTGACGGTTGAGCTATGAAAACAGACTGATGATATTTGCCATCTTGTGTTTCTACCATGTAAAAAATCAGAAGACACTGATATATTAGATTGAGGGTGGGAGGTAGAAAAATGAATATTTATATAAAAAAATAAATCTTCATTCATGAATTCATAACTTTTCCTTCCTTCCTTCCTTCCTTCCTTCCTTCCTTCCTTCCTTCCTTCCTTCCTTCCTTCCCCCCTCCCTCCCCTTCCCTCCCTTTCCCTCCCCTCCGCTCTCCTCCCCTCCCCTCCCCTCCCCTTCCCTCCCTTCCCCTCCCCTTCCCTCCCTTCCCCTCCCCTCCCCTCCCCTCTTTTTCTTTTCTTTTCTTTTTTCTTTTCTTTTCTTTCTTTTCTTTTCTTTTCTTTTCTTTTCTTTTCTTTTCTTTTCTTTTCTTTTCTTTTCTTTTCTTTTCTTTTCTTTTCTTTTTTCTTTTCTTTTCTTTTCTTCTCTTTTCTTTTCTCTTTTCTTTTCTTTTCTTTCTTTTCTTTTCTTTTCTTTTCTTTTCTTTTCTTTTCTTTTCTTTTCTTTTCTTTTCTTTTCTTTTCTTTTCTTTTCTTTTCTTTTCTTTTCTTTTCTTTTCTTTTCTTTTCTTTTCTTTTCTTTTCTTTTCTTTTCTTTTCTTTTCTTTTCTTTTCTTTTCTTTTCTTTTCTTTTCTTTTCTTTCTTTTCTTTTCTTTTCCTTTTCTTTCTTTTCTTTTTCTTTTCTTTTCTTTTCTTTTCTTTTCTTTTCTTTTCTTTTCTTTTCTTTTCTTTTCTTTTCTTTTCTTTTCTTTTCTTTTCTTTTTTCTTTTTTCTTTTTTTCTTTTTCTTTTTTCTTTTTTTTTCTTTTTTCCTTTCCTTTCCTTTCCTTTCCTTTCCTTTCCTTTCCTTTCCTTTCCTTTCCTTTCCTTTCCTTTCCTTTCCTTTCCTTTCCTTTCCTTTCCTTTCCTTTCCTTTCCTTTCCTTTCCTTTCCTTTCCTTTCCTTTCCTTTCCTTTCCTTTCCTTCCTTTCCTTTCCTTTCCCTTCCCTTCCCTTCCCTTCCCTTCCCTTCCCTTCCCTTCCCTTCCCTTCCCTTCCCTTCCCTTCCCTTCCCTTCCCTTCCCTTCCCTTCCCTTCCCTTCCCTTCCCTTCCCTTCCCTTCCCTTCCCTTCCCTTCCCTTCCCTTCCCTTCCCTTCCCTTCCCTTCCCTTCCCTTCCCTTCCCTTCCCTTCCCTTCCCTTCCCTTCCCTTCCCTTCCCTTCCCTTCCCTTCCCTTCCCTCTTTCCTTTCCTCTTTCCTTTCCTTTCCTCTTTCCTTCCTTTTCTTCCTTTTGGAGCTTGGAGGAAGGGAATCTGACAAAATAAACCAGAAAAATCCATTCTGTCAAATTGTATGCCCTGCTGCTTCATCACCATTATTATACCGAGGTTTTACATTAAAGTACCCTGGATTTTAAATCGAAAGTCAAATATAATTTGCTACTAGAAGCATGAAGTGACTGACTAGAAAAGCTGATAGCTAGGCGCAGCATGACAAATTGGTATCTATCGAATAATGAGCCTTACAAGGTCATGGATCACTACGAACCTCTCAGTTTTATGTAAGTAGAACTGGACTACATTGTGTCAATTGTTGTTTCAGGGGAAAGGGCAATATATTTTAGATTGGCCCATGCATTTTCAGAGCTAGAGCTAGACAGGTACAATAAGTCCTGTTTTTAGAGAGAAAAACAGGGAAAGTGACAATGAAAGGGAGGAAGAGAAATTTTGTTTTTTCACGTGCCCACTTTCAGGATAAATTGTGGACAAATAAACTCTTCCAGTGTGTAGGTTTAAGCTCTTGAGAGGGAAAAGAAAACCACACAGATTTATAAATTATTATTTTTTAAATAAGCAAGCGGTCATTTAATGGGATTTTTAGGGTAAATAATTAAATTGATTTTTAGGGTAAATAATGAAATTGATTTTATGTTTATAGGTGTATCATCAAAAAGAGAAGAACAGCTGTGTTGCTATGCCAGAAATAATGTTATTAATAGAAGAACATTACAACATTTGAAACATTCAAATCACTTCTCAGCAAGTATTAATCAGTAGGGTCCTGAAGTTGATAGAGGTATGACTTTTTATACCATGAGGTAGATTGTCTTATAACATCATCCCTTAATGACATAACCACAGAATTTGTGCAGCTGGTAAATGTTGTCATTTGAGACTTACACTCAGCTGAGATCATTTACTAGGACTTGCTCTTCTGGGACACAAAGACCTTTACCAGTTTGTCTTATGACATTATTTTTATGTGCCTTTATGAGACATCGTGTCAGATTCATGTACCATAACTTTGGCATCTAAAATGTCGTTCATTGTTCTAAGTTCTTTTGTCATTTCTGCAGTGGAACATCTTTTGGAGATTTTGAACTCTAGACAGAGATTATATAATTGGTGAATAGGCCTTTGGGATAGATCAGGTAGTCTCCTAGAAGACAGAAGAGGTTCTGGTGATAAGGAGAGCCTAGGGTGAAAATTTTGGCTTCATCACCTACCCTTTAGATATCTGAAGTTGGATATGTCAGTTCCCAGAAAATATGCTACTCCTCTCATCAGTGTCACCTAACAGGAAAATTGAAAACAGTAAGAAAAGAGAACTTGTAGGAAGAGATATGTATCTGTGAAGGGCAATGGTTGGAGGGTACAGATTTGGGGCAGAGGTGTGATTCTCTGGGGAGAAATATGTTTTAGGAAACTGTGGAGCTGACAGGTAGCTGGATGGCCTCATTAGGTGACTGCTGTTCTGACCCAAATTGGAGGCCAGAATTCAGCAGAACTGACCCAAACTATCTGTGTGCCTTATTCAGTCAGACCGGTGGCCATACTGCTTTTTCTACAGAGGATTTTCAATCTTACTGAAAGATTAGTCGTGATTTACTGTTCCTCTGTTGTCCTAGAAATAGAGTAGTAATAGCATTTCCAAAGTAACATGCAATGAAGACATCTCCCTGTAAAGATGCTTTCTATTGAAAATCAAAATGCAGAAGATGTGATCATGTTAACAGATCCAGCTATGGAGTTTGGCTTTATAAAGTATCTTGTTTAATCTATTTCTATGATGGAGGTCTCTTGTTTAATCTCTGCTGTGTCAGGTAAAAGTAAGGTGACTGCAATAGCAATGGTCATGAACAACTTATACTATATGCAACAGTTAGAATTTTATTTCCTGTGCAATGAACCTTTCAAAATGTTAGGAGTCTGTTAGCTGGAAGTGGCTGCTATTTTTGTTTAATTCACCAAAGGGATATATTGTGCAGTCTCTTGATTCTTCTAGTTTTACTGTTTTTCTCCAACCCACAAGGACAAACACAGTGTGATACATAATACATGGGAGAAACAAGCCAACCTTTTGCACAACGATTTAATCTAAAGTTCACGGAAATAAAGAGAAGAGACTCTTACTGATGAGTGCTGGATCAGATCCTCAGTTTAGTACTGAGCCCCAAGAATAACATGGTGCTCAATGAGTTTTCTTTTCAGCGGGCAAGCTGTCAAAACAGAGTCAGTGCATAGAAGGACTGTGCCTTGTAGGCGCAGAATAGCTCCCAGAGAATAACAGAACCATGAGTAACAAACAGCTTGGTTTATTGGAATAAATCTTATCAGACAAATGTGATTGCTTCTTCTGATAACATTATCAAATAAGCAAATGAAAGGAAAATGGCAGACCTAATATAGTTTGACTTCAATAAAACATTTGATATAGTGTCCATGAACTCTCATACAATTAATTCAAATCGACAAATAGGAGAACTGTCACATGGATTGAAGATGAGCTCAAAGGCCATAAACGAAGAATATTCACAGATCAAGTTGAATAGAGATACACAGTTATTTGCTGTGATGCTGGTACTAAATCAAGACTTATTTAACTTCTTCATTCCTGATTTGGAAAGGAGAATGAGTCAGCTCATTAACAAAATTTACCTGTGATACATTGGAAGGGGTTTTGAATGAGTTTATGGGGAAAGAATAATACAGTGTGTCAGAGATGGATGTGATAAGGTAATAAATAAATGATAAATGTGTGAGGCAACATCTCTTGCATAATTTGAAGCAAATATCAAGTATTAAATAATTTGGGAAAGATGAGATAATAAAATATATTTATTGCAGATAATGGACGTGGAAGGTCAACAACAAAGCAAATAAAATTATAGGTGCATATGTAGGATTACTGAAATAAGATGATACAGTAATATCTCATAAGACTAGATTAATTCTAAACATAGAAACAGACCTGATCTATACAGCTCCAACACTCACAGGATCAAATAGGGTTCTTGGAATGATTAATGAAAGGAACTATAAGACACTGAAGTGAAAGTCAAATGACCAGATGCAACCAGGAACAACTACACATATCAGTACAGGCTGGGGGACGACCTGCTGGAGAGGAGATCTGAGGAGAAGGACCTTGGGGTCCTGGTGGACGACTGGTTAATCATGAGCCAGCAGTGTGCCCTCGTGGCCAAGAGGGCCAATGGGATTGTGGCGTGCATTAAAAGGATCTTGGCCAGCAGGTCAAGAGAGGTGTTCCTCCCCCTCTACTCTGCCCTGGTCAGGCCTCACCTGGAGTACTGTGTCAAGTTCTGGGCTCCCTGGTACAAAAAAGACAGGGATCTCCTGGAAAGAGTCCAGCGGAGGGCCACAAAGATGATACGGGGCCTGGAGCATCTTCCCTATGAAGAAAGGCTGAGAGACCTCGGTCTGTTCAGCCTGGAGAAAAGACTGAGAGGGGATCTCATCAATGTGTATAAATACCTGAGGTGTGGGAGACAGAAGGATTTGGCCAACCTCTTTTCAGTAGTTTGTGGGGACAGGACAAGGGGTAATGGCCACAAGATAGAACACAGGAAGTTCCGCACCAACATGCGAAAGAACTTCATGGTGAGGGTGACGGAGCACTGGAACAGGCTGCCCAGGGAGGTTGTGGAGTCTCCTTCTCTGGAGATATTCAAGGCCCATCTGGATGCCTACCTGGGCAGCCTGCTCTCAGGAACCTGCTTTGGCAGGGGGGTTGGACCCAATGATTTCTCGAGGTGTCTTCCAACCCCTACAATTCTGTGATTCTGTGATTCTGTGATTTTTTTTTTTTAATGAAGGAATGTTAAAATGGATAAAATGTTACAGGCTAAATAAAAAAGGCCAAGTTTGGATCAAAAGACCTCAGATTAAAGAGTTATTGACTATCTGATAATATAGTTCTCCTTGTATGCTTAACTGACAAACACAAAGGTACCTGCTAGTCTCCAAATATCAACAAAGTACAAATCTCAAGGCTGGAGAAGAGTTTTGTGTGATGCAGAGAAGTGCAAACAACAGCAACATGAGGAATATGAGAAAAATGTTATTAAGGTAATTAGAAACAAAATTTACTTGCCTTATTATAAGTGTATTGTGAGGGAAAAAAATGCATAAGTAAATATATGCAGTATATATAGTTCTTTGCCTTTCACCTTTGTAGCAGCATACAACACTTGTAATAAATTTTGCTTCTTTAAATGAAAGTTTCCTTTAGTGGGAAGTGTGCTAGAAAGATAAAATATTTGGGACCATACCATCTCCCATATGCAGAGTCTTTACCACCCCAGATGGCACACCAACTGCCAAGTCCTAGAAATACTACTGACTTATTACCTTCCAAACATGAAGCGGACTAAACCAACACTGCATATAATAGATCCTCCCTCAAATGCTTCCAAAATTAAGACTAGGTGCCTCTTTTTGTATACAAAGCCCAGATGGTACATACAAACCAACTGTGAACTGCATCACTGGTCTGGCATTTAAACCTTGCAAAAAATCTATACTAGTATAACAAATGGCCGCTGTTTACAAATGGAAGAATGAATAAGTGAAAAAGATGTAAAGTTTTGCAGCTTGCATTGAAGATCTTTGGCTACATAGGCATTGACTATCACTATGGCCATTCTTACATTAAAATTTGGTGCAAAACAGGTTTTGCACATGTAGGATTATTTAAAATTAACATATAAACTCTAATGTCTAAGCTTGCAGAAATCTAACTTAAATTCTTGCTGTGAAAACCTAACTATAAAGTAAGCACACATAACACTTGAGGTAAATGTCTCTGGTTGTTGAGTAAGTAGAGGAACAAAGAGTAGAAGCAAGGAAATGATTATCAGTCTAACATTTGAAGAAAATGAGAGCTCTGTGTTTCCACTAGTTTGTCAGACTCTCTTCTGACAAATCTTCTGACAATATCTTTTAAATCTATTGGCTAATTTCAAGAAAATTTTGTAAAGGTGAAGAGGTATAAAGATTAATGCTAAACAAAAAAAGGAACCAGATAGATTCATAGCTTCACCACAGGTGGCATGAATTAGTTGCATGGTATCAAAGTATTGAGTAGAGGAGGAAACTCCTAACACTACCGCTAAAGGAAAGGCTGCATCATAGAAGTCCTTATTACCTTCTCTCACTGAGAGGGCAGGAAAGCAATATTAATGGAATCAAAAGTTTTGGTCGGAGTTCACGTGTTATTGTGAACTAACAGCAAGTTTAGCTGGATACCAGCATACCTTAGTTAAAGATTTTTCTTGTGTAGATTCTTTGTAGCTGCTAATGTACAAACTCACAGTGAGATGTTTTATATGTGGATATACGCTGGATATTCTAAGTTGTTTTTCAGGCATTATCTTTCTTTTTCTGTCTCTTCCCTTTTTCACTTCTTTCTTTTCCTCTCTCCCAGCTCTTCTCCTTCCGTATATTCTAATGTTTATTAGTGGATGAAATCTGCATGCATCCATACTGCAATTCATTTAGAAAAGCAATTAGCAGTAAAGCAGCAGTTCCAAGAAAACACTACAGGCATGAGACTGGATTGGGTGGATTTCTTCTGGCCTTAGGAGAAAGCTATGAAAATTAAAATATATTATCTGAGCTGTAAGGGAATTCAGTTCAAATTCAACATTCACCACCACATCACTGCTCTGCCTCTGATATTAAATACAGGAATATATAAAAATTAGGATAGCCTTTTGGAGAGTGAGTAGTGAATTAGTAGCATTTGCTTTTTGGTAGACAAATGCAATCTGATAAAAACAAAGGAATGCAGGAATACTGTTTCAATAAAACTTGACAAATGCAAACAAGCAGACTATTATGTTTTGACTCATTTAGGAATATTTCCAAAATAAGAAAGGTTATAGAACCATAGAATCATAGAATAGGTTGGAAAAGACCTCCAAGATTATCTGATAGAACCATCATCCTACTACCAGTGTCACCCACTAAACCATGTCCCTAAGCACCACGTCCAACCTTTCCTTAAACATCCCCAGGGACTGTGATGCCACCACCTCCCTGGGCAACCAGTTCCAATGCCTGACTGCTCTTTCTGAGAAGAAATGTCTCCTAATTTCCAACCTAAACCTCCCCTGGCACAACTTGAGGCCATTCCCTCTAGTCCTATCGCTGGTTACCTGTGAGAAGGGGCCAACCCCCAGCTCCCCACACCTTCCTTTCAGGTAGCTGTAGAGAGCAATAAGGTCTCCCCTGAGTCTCTTCTCCAGACTAAACAACCCCAGTTCCCTCAGCTGCTCCCCATAGGACTTGTGTTCCTGGCCCTTCACCAGCTTTGTAGCCCTTCTCTGGACACACTCCAGCACCTCGATGTCCTTCTTGTAGTGAGGGGCCCAAAACTGAACAACGTACTCGAGAAGCAGCCTACTAGTACTTGAGGTGCGGGTGTACTACCTAGTAGTAGTACACTCGAGTACTTGTGTGGTACCTACTACCTGTGACTACTACCTATTACTCGAGGTGCAAGTGTAGCAACATGCTATTCTCACCTGGCTGTCAATGTATGTGAGGCAGGTGAAGGTAGCTTTGGAAAAGAAGACTAGATCTGTCCTCTGAATCACCATTTTTGAATTACTTATAGTAAGATGTGTGACAGCACATTGTTGACTTGTACTTCTGCAACAGATTTAAATAAGAAGGAAAGGTGCTCCATACACATACATTACATTCACATTTTTCTGTACTTTTAAGTGTATCAGTTTAAATAACTTCAATTTATTTGTATAAAATTTAATCCATCTGTCATAACACCTAATGTTACTGGAGCACGGTCTGCTTACCTAATTGCTGAACATTTTGGGTCCTTTAAGCATAAAGGTCATATCTTCACGCAGTGACTTAAGTGGAGGTACATCAATTTACACCAGTTGAAAAAAAAATGGTCTTAAAGATTTTTGTGGCCAGGTTTTCTCATAATAAAAGACTTGGCAAATCTGAAAGTCATTATTTTAATGGCACTGCAGACACCTATTTTAAACATGGGGACACAGTCCTAGGGTAATTATGGTATTATAACATTACTGTGTAATTCAACTTTTCTGATCTTAAATTACCATCATTGAAATATAAGTGTTTGCCTTGCTCCCATCAAGTCAAGTATCCTGCACAGAGAGTGCAGAACAGGATGAAAAGCTTTACTAATCCAGACACCTAGAGTTAGTACTTTGACATTTTAAAAGTGTTTCATAGGAATAAGACAGTGAACAATTCCATGAGTATTCCTTGTTGCAACATTTGGTGCCCTGTTGCCCTAGGCAGCATCCAGCTTTTCTTGTGTAGAATTGTCTTCTGGCTGTTGTTGAGGTTGAAACTGTTGGATAGGGTTGAGAGATATCTTGGAAAACTGGGATCCCTAAATATATTTCTAGTGACTATTCCAATATCGCTGAAGACTATAGAGTACACAGAGAGTGACATATCGTGCAAATTCAACTCCCATGACTCACATTCTGAACAAAAGGCATGTATCAGCCATTATGGTTTCTCTTTGGCTTGCTGATTGCATTTGATGGCACAAAACTACCCAGCTCATCCAAGGGTCATGGCTAGCACTGAGAGGTCCATGCATGTCTCTCCTCAACTACAGGCTCAGGTTACACCCCTTCTCCTGACAAGTGACCTAATCGGGGGAGAGGATGTTTCAGGATGGGGTGCACACAATTAAGCCAGGGGTACTGAAAAATGAAAAACTTTGAAGGATCTGCAGCTTTCAGAGGTGCACAGGAAGGCTGAGCCGTTCTGTGGGTTCTTTCATAATTGTGTGTGAAGCAGAGGGGCAAAGTCACAGCTGCTTATGTAGTGCCTTCTGATGGGACTAGGTAGAATTGTCACATTGTCATTTTGACACTGGTTTATGGGTGATACTTAAGGATTATCTGAAACAGCAACAAAAGTCATAACCACTGCAATGAAAAAAAGGCTCAGAAGGAACAATGTCATGGTTGGAAAACGTAAGATTTTGAGTTTTACAGGAAAGCTTTCAGTTTTGGTTTGTCTGAACTCAAATAGGTCTGCTTTTTTTTTTTTTTTCTTTTTTTTTCCTTAGCATGTTCATGCATCCTGATTAAGGGTCTTACCGTCGGTTCTGTTTCTCTCTGCTGGGGCTTGAAGTGTTGGTATTGAGTACTTGCTATATCATCATGGTACTGTTTGTCTGAAATTGAGCTTGGACAATAGGGAAGAAGCTGTCAGGCATTCTGGCAAATCGAGAATTGCTTTTCAATTCAGCTGTGTTCACTGACAAAGGGAGTAGTCCTTGGGGGCTGATATGATTAGCAGCAAAATACCTTGGCTTGGTTTAAACATAAGAAGAGGGGCTGTAGGTCCATGACAATGTGGGTTTCAGGCACCTCTCTAGGCTAAAAGGACATGTGTTAATCCTGCAGTTCCCTCCAGAGATGTTTGTGAGTGTTCATTGAACACTTGGCCAGTATTTCTGTTTGCAGGATTGCTTGGGCATGGCTCTTCTCTGTTCATTTACCCATAAACTTACAAAGCCAGACACCTGCTTAGGAACAAAGATATTTGCTATCTGTCCCAACTACTCTTCCATTGAATTTATGGACATTTACAGCTTCAGGCAAATAGTAAGGGAAACCACCATGTAACTTAGATGACCAAACACGCCATTTGAATAACAAATAATGCATGCTGAATAGTCAAGGACATAATTAAATGAAAAGTTTGTGACAGGCAAGTTGATTGAAAAATATTTGTACAAAGCGCTTCAATGATTCAAAGAAAATGAACACGTTTACATGGATCACAATATTTTTGCTAATAATCTGTCAACCAAAAAACAAAGGGTCTAATTTATTAGCTAAAATGTTTCCCAAGAATGGTTTGCCCAGCTCTAGCGTGAAATGACATATTGAATTCAATTCCATACTGAATCATTTCTTTGAAAGAAAATGGTTTGTAGCTAGTTAAATACCCCTAGATAATCACAGAGGTCAGAAGCTGTGACCTTGTTGTGTTTCTTGCCTATTTACAGTTCATTCCCACTGCAGGTTGTCAGGGCTTCTAGTACCTGCTTCACTTGAAGTAAAAAAAGAAGTCTCCATACTTTACACCGTGAAAAACTAGCCTCCTCATTCCTCCTCATTTATTGAAATTGTCTTCTTAACATATGAAAAGATCCTAGCCCATTCAGTGATTCAGGTACCTCCTACAGTGCTGAACTCTTAATGATAGCTAGCTGTGTCATTTGCCACATTGTTTCACCAAACTTTTCTTATTTTCTGCATATTTGTTTCTATTTGCAGAATTTGTCAAAGTTTCAGTGAAGAAATACAAACTCTAAGCATATAAAAATGTTTAAGTTACTTTGGGAGAATGCATTCCGGTCATTTCTGTGTTGTAGTCCTCCCAGATCTCCTCAGGGTTGGTAACTGTTCTATTATTTTTTATTGAATATTCTTTTTCTTTCCTGCTCCTCCATTTAATTTGAGCAAATTTGATAACCATGAGCGTTTTATTTTTACCATCTGTTTTCCATTTTTATTAAATAGTTATGGTTTATTGTTAATTGAAATTGCAAATTGGCCATATTATGTTTGTGTTATAATAATAGTATCTGGATTTAAAACTGTGGGAAAGATTGCTTCCCAACTGTTCTCACTACATATGGGCCTAGAGCCTTAAAATTACACGTGTCCTATGGGGGATTTCCTGCCTATCTTGTTGCTCTCATAAGTAACTGAGGTTTTGCTTAAACAATAACAGCTCTCCTTATCACTTTGAGAAAAGAAAGGTTAAGGTTCCAGAACTACTGTAAGTAGCTTCAAGCATTTTGATATAATAAAAGTCTTGCAGTAACATAGATCTTTCAGGACTCTGTCCAAAAAGCCCTCCTTATTTCTGGAAAAGCCAGCTACACAAGAAACATATGCGGAACTGCAAATATTGGCAAAAAGGCTTGAGAGAGGTTTTATTCTGTGCTCTTTGACAATCCAACACACCATTTCTAAAGACATTAGAGAGGTATTAGTATGTCTTGGGGGGCTATTGAACGTTGTAAATTTCCCCAGTGTATCATAATTATAGGAACACCTGTTCTAAGCAACATTTTGCTGAGCCACCACAAGAATTTGGTGCTCAATAGCCCTCAAAATTTCTCATTTCTTTCCTGTGGTGAGGTGCTTTAGCATCTTCTCTCTGGACTGTAATAGAAAACTCTGAGGTCAATGGTTCAATACCTCTTAAAAGACAACCCCTACCTCTCCTATTTCTTATTAATAGTGCCTTCTTGACACACTTATGATTCTTTGCTTATCAGTGCCTATTTCTTCCTCTCTTTATTTTTGTTGTGCATAGATGAGGAAGGAAGGGGATAAGTAGCAAATAAATTACGGGTATAGTCAAAAAATTAAAATACATAGATGCTATCAAGAAGGAAGGAGAATTTATAGAAGAAAACAAATGTATAAAGATAATTATGAAAAAAGAAGTATTATGAAATAGGATCTAAGTTCCAAAAAACTACAAAGTCCTGTGATGCAAGATTTTGTATGAGATTGGTGGGAGACACCAGTTTCCTGCATATTAGCGGCCAAGATAGATATCTATATATCTAATATATCTATATATCTAATATATCTAGACTCTAGATATATTCTGTGGTGTTCTATGACTCATTCAGGTCTCAAAATAAAGGGCCAAGCTTTTAAAGAGCAGGATGCTAGTTGATGAGTGACACTGAAAATCTCAATAATGTGTTGGAAATCTAGCTCCTGCACTGAAGCATTTTCATCACTTGGTTTTATGTCTAGAGCATTAAATTAAGGGTTGACCTGGCCCAAAAAGGGGCATAGGAAAAGGGAGAAAACTAGTAACAAATTCATTTATCAAAGGTGCTAGGAAAAAACACCATAAAACTGTCCATAAAGAGCTATATAGGATGCAAGATACTGGTTTCCATTCTTGCCAATATTGTTTCTGTTCAATGTTACCTTGAACAGACACTTTGCCTTTTTTTCCTCCTGTTCTTTGTCTTGAACTTGTCTATTTCAGTTAAAAGATTTGGGGAGAAAGACTCACTTTTTCTTTGTGTTTATACACTATCACACATAAATCTTGCTTGGTTTCACAATGCACTTTTGCAGCTAGTATCTTATATTACTAGATGAAAGGCATGAGAAGGGATAATGGGAGAAAAATGAACCAAACATCGGAAGATGCAGTAAAAGCAATAAACAGGCACTCTTGTTGTGCACAAGCACCTGTTTCTTCTCCAGTGCATGACAAAAAAACACTTATTCTGCCAGCTGTAACTCTAAGCTGTTAATGGGCTCCAGAATTGGATGAGGTAAAAATAGCAGTTTATCCAACAAATGTTCTCCTTTTTCCTCTTCCTAGATGATCTGTTTACAGGCCTGGATTTCAGAGAAGGTATTCATTATTTTTAATTTTTTGAGGAATATTTTTTAGTGTATGGGATCCTTTGAATCTATTGGGATTTGAAGGTTAAGTATGTCACCATACCTTGTTCTTTTAACCAGGAGGGAGTATTCTCATATCTGGTGGGAATATTGACATGTAAACATCTATTAAGTTAATGTATGAAAAGAAAATAGACATTTTCTTGAACACTCCTGTCCATAAAAGCTCAAGGGTGAAGATATATCCCTCCTAGACTGGAGCAATGATAAAGCCAAAAAGTGCACATTTTAAATTTATTGTCTCGATTAACAGTGATTCCAAAACATAAACAATAAAGAACATATGAAAATAAGTTTTCTCTAAGTTTATATGAAAAGCTACCAGACAGATGTAGTTTGATTATAAAAGTAATTTGGCATTTATAATGTTAATGAAAAGATTTTCCTTTGTGACTATCAGGAAAAAAATAGGTATTACTAAGTTATTGTCCTTTTTTTTTTTTTCTTTTTTTTTTTTTCTCTCCCCAGTGTTTCAGTTATGCAATATGCCACTTGAGTCATCTTCAGTTACAAGACTGTAGTCATTAAAGTGTAGCATGTTTAAGACTACTGTCTTCTGGAATCCACTGATCCATGCAATTGCTGTCACACTGGAGAAAGCAATGTTTGACTTGACATTAGTTTCTTGTCCTTCCATATTGTATATGACACACTGTCTTTCCTTTTGCATTTCACTTGCAGGATCATGGCATTTAAAAGACGCAGAAGAAACCTTGTTGGGCTGTCAGTCATTGACCAGTCTTGGAAGACTTTTTGTCTATCCAGGGAATCATAAAAGCCACAATTTCAGGTATATTGTCTTTTCAAGCGCTTCAACAGAAGTCTTATATGAAACTTCATTTGACTTAGTTCTCAACATGGAGAAATATGGGAATGCAATTGAAGTCCTAAGTGTGTAATTCCTTGCAGGGAGCATTGAGCTAGTAGTTAAGATCTCAGCTAGGTCTTTTAATTTCTGGGTTTGATTTCTACTTCTCCCTACTCCTTACTTTCTGTGATTCTATCATTTCCTGACACTCAGTATTTCTGTGAGACATTAAAAATTCTATAATTCACATAGGAAAAAATTACACTCACAACTCATCTCTCTAAAGAATAAAGCCGTTTTCTGAGGAGTATTAATCTTTATGGGGATGCATAAGGGATCCATGACGAAGAAGCTCTTCTTTCCTAGCCTCTGTAACCTGGGAACAATAGTTTCCTATGTTAGAAAACACTTATGAAGATAAAAACTGGGAACTTTATAGAGGCTATGTTGTATTCTTTACTAGTTTCCAAACTCTCTCAGGGTTCTGTAAAAATCCCAGCCAAATTCATTAGTGTTCAGGCCTGCTCAGAAACAATAGTGATGGAAAGTAATATGGTTATAATTCAGTATGGTTTGGGTGGGGTAGGGAACGCTTTTAATTTCCCTTTACTGCTGGTGATGGATTTTTACAGCTTCACCTTTCTGTGCTACCAATCCCAGCAGTCCCAGGCTCTAACCAACAAACAGCTTGACTTGCAGAAACTTTCCACTCCCTCTGGGGAGGACCACAAACTTACAGCATATTTTAAACTGTTCTTCGATTTTCTGAGGGGAGAGAATTGTCTCTAGGTACAAATTAGTGCTACCAGTGGAAGATGGAGTTCAGCTGTTTATATACTAATATGCAGCAATTATGATAAAACAAAACTCATTCTGAAATTCTGCTGTAACTATAGTAACCTACATTCAATGTATTCCATTAAATATATAAAAAAGTTTCCCCAGCAGGAGCAAGTAAATATTATCTATTATTGACTGCTGAAAGTTCCAGACTGTGAAAAGTGGTTAATATATTTTTGTGATGAAACACATTTGTTAAACCTTCCTTTTTTGATGATTATTTTCTGTTTAAATAGCATCAGATAGTTATTTTTATATTATTTTTATATTATTATTTTTATTATTTATTTATTTTATATATGTATATATAGTTATTATTATTTTTACATCTATTTTGAATTATTT
This sequence comes from Cygnus atratus, assembly GCF_013377495.2. Taxonomy (NCBI): domain Eukaryota; kingdom Metazoa; phylum Chordata; class Aves; order Anseriformes; family Anatidae; genus Cygnus; species Cygnus atratus. Next base: position 176,031,913 of record NC_066362.1, on the reverse strand, counting down.
GCTTCCTTCATTAGAAGGTCTCCATTTTACAAAGGGTCTCTGAGAAATTCCTTTATTAACTTTATTTTATTTAATTTCTAGTGTGGGATATTTCCATTAGTATTTGACTGAAACTTGACAAAGACTTTACAACCCAAAATGAATTCTGTATACTTTTATCATTTCAGCTTTAATAATAATAATAAATCCTCAAGGATTAGGCTATTTAATGATGAACAAGCAAGTTATGCAGATATTCTATTGCTTTACTTGCTAATACTTATGACTTCCAAGTTATTTAAGCTAAATGTTGCAAATTACCCACAAAATAAAAACTTGAAATTCAGATAGGAACAATAATGTAAAAGCATGACGAGATGTGTGTGTCTGGGAATAAGCGAAAACTAGTGGTTTGGAGTAGGTACATTGGCAAAATGTTGCCTATGCCCAGACTTTGCCAAGACTTTGCAGCTATCACAAATATTGCAAGCCGTTCTAAATAAGGAATTAGATACCTGTATGAACAGCAACACTGATTGGAGCCCCTGGTCTGTGCTCAGAGTAATGGGAGCCTAAAGGGATGGGTGGCAGATGACACCCAGCTAAAGATGCCTGAATTTCAAGCCAGATCCTACTCATGCTTTATATGCCATAGGTTCATGGGCATGGCACAAGACAACAATGGAGATATGGTCTCTACCTTTACAATTTCCTTATAGAGACAATATCCTGTCTTCTCTTGTCTGCATTTAAAACAGCCTTCTCCTTCACCTGAAGTGTCTGAGGGAACACAGTGCCACAGTTTAGTCAGGTGAGTCAGAATCAGAGCATTACAGCAGTGATAATATTACTGTGTTAGCTGATGTTTCTCATAGGAAAGATACCAAAGGATATCGAAAGCAATATTGAAAAAGTGTTATAGAGAATTATTTTTTTGTTTGTTTGTTTTTAAATCAAGATTGAAATCACTGGTAGAACCTTGTAAAAAAAAAAAACACAAAACACATATACGGATATTACCTTTCATGTGGTAAAAAGGTTAGGTCTTCAGCAATGTGTCCCACAATTACCCACTTGTGACAGAAAAGTGTTTGCTCTGAGCTATGCCTACAATAGTACAATACAGTGATGCTTATTCAGATCCACTTACATTTATCTGAAACATTTTGCTTTCAAAAGGAGAAAAAAAAAATGAAAATAATGATGATAGAATGTGAATAATATTTTATTTTATTTTATTCAAAGTCCACACTGTCTATTGGCTTGTTTGCTTTTGTTGTATGAACTTACTCTGAAGTGATGATACGGATTACCAGGCTGTTATCCTGAACAAAAAGTACTGTCGTTAATTCTCTTTTGCTGCAACTATGGGCCATTATTTCCAATAGCTGTAGCTGTCACTTCCAGTACTGTGACCCATCAGGAAATCTCTCAAGAAACTGAAAGAGTTTACACAATGGCCTGGCAACAATATAATTTTCAGGGTAGCAGAAGGTGCAATGGCCTACTGATCTCAGATTTATTCCTCATTCCCATTGCAGACTTAAATAAATACAACTAGATGCTCTTTTCCTACTGTTGCACTGTCCACCTGCTGCTCTGTAGTGAGCTCAAGTGCCCTTAGACAGTATATCCTCCATCCATTAACTGGTTGCCAGTGTCAGAGCAAGTGCAATCACAAAGGGCTCACTCTGCTTGTGCCAGCATGACAGCCTTCTGCACAGCACTGGCACCACTGTGGGCAGGAAAATGTTCATTGCTCCAGGGAATACAGAGATGAAAATAAATCTGGGAAGCAGGTACATATCCATAGGGATGAATGAAGAATCCTTAACTGGTTAGTAACAGGTATGAAGAGGAAGGAGAAAGATGAGAAAAGCAGCAGCACTATGGGAATGAAAGTCTGGGACTAGGTATTCTGTATATTGACTGATTTTTTTATTTATATTATTTTTCCTTGTATATTTTCATTTAAAATCTTCTAGGTATCTGGCCTTTTGTATCTCTAATAATAATCACAAATGAGAGCTGTATCATCCAGATTTTCTAAAAATTTGTTTATGCAGTTGGGAAATATTTAGCGACTATGTGTGAACTTGTGCAACTCATCCTTAGACAACACAAGGTGATAGAAGGAACACTTCTTCTTATACCTGTCATTCAAATGCTATAAAATGATCCCCTGAAATTGAAAGACAAACCTATTCTATTGGAAGTCCTGGAGCTGGACGAACAGCTTGTGATTAGTGTCTTTCTTAGGAAGCTTTGACCTTCTCTTTGAAAATGACCTCTGAAAGGGCTGTGGCTCCCCATGTGTATTCACTGTTCTGTCATTTCCTGAGTAAATTTAGTGACTTGTGAAGAGTTTGTTGTGAATACATGACAAACAAAACAGCAACTCTCAAATAGTGCATGCCTCACTGTATATGTTTCTGTTCCTTAAATCTGAGTGCAGCTGCTAGTATCAGATTTCCAGCGCAAAATTAAAATATTCTCTCCATAAAAAAATTGACAAATGTTTCCTCAGAATAATCTTTTGTATTTCATATTAGTGCATTAGTTTTACAGAAAACATTTGGAAAACGAACAGTAATCATAGGTCAATTTCATTTACTCTATGATACTACTTGCAGACTAATTTTTTTAAAGCTCTTCTTGATCAATGGATTTATATTATAGTTGTCATGTAATGGTTGGGTCTGTATTAATGGCTTTTTGTATCCTCACGGATTTGATTGAAAGAAGGGGACTTAAGATTGCCAGCCTCTTTATTTTTACAGAACTTCCATTGGTTTGGATAATGGCTCCATATAGCTCTTCAAATATAAGTAATAGCTCCTACTCTCCAGGCCTGTATCTGTGTTTACCCTTACTTCCCTCAAAACATATTGGATTTCTTTAATAGATCTGTTTGGTCAAGAAATCAAAATGGATTGCTACTGAAATTAACTACTATTTACTAATCTAATTCTACCAGCCTCATTTGTTTCCCCTTTCCACATTTCCCAGTACATTTTATTCCATGTCTATCCTACTTCTGCTACAGCTGGAGTGCAATCAGTAGCTCTGATATGTTACTGCACTATTTCTTATTACATATTAAGAAAGTAAAGAAGAAAGAACAGAAGTAAAACTTTATAGCAAATTGCCACATCTCCTGTAGTAAACAGAATATACTGTTTTTGATAGACTCTACAAGAGATCTTTAATGAGACAGTACACAGGAAAAATAATTATTAACATAGTTGTTGCAAAATTTCACATGGATTGCAATTCTTTGAATCAGGGACTGTCTTTAATCTTTCCAAATAATGCCTGACCCCTTATGCTACTTACAACTCTTAAAATATAGTGCAAACCATCAGAGAACAAAACCAAGCTATAATACGACCAACATAACGGAAAACACAGATTATTTGGTATTGCTTATAAAAAGCACAACCTGGTAGAAAGCTGAGTGCTTCTGCCCAACTAAACATGTGCAAGAATTACAGGGGGAATAAAATCAACATTTTAGGATATGTCAGAATTTCAACTTTTAAAAATCACATATAATAAATTTTTAAATGTATTTCTCTTTAGAACCCAGTTTAGTTTTGAAATTTTGCATAACATCCAAAATTAACAATATGATAGCCACCTTTAAAATATTAATCAAGTATTATGCTTGAACTTGTGAAGAATTTCCATTTCCCTCTTATTAGAATGCTTTCCATCTATCAATTTATACAGAAAAGTAACCAAGATTTCTGTGTGTTCACAAAGCATTTTTTGCCTTTTTCTAACTGGCATTTTCTGACTTCTGATAAACAGTTATATCAGTAGATTGCCAGAAAGCTTTACCTGCAGCCTTCACCCGGGTAGAGATTTGAGGAGTGAGAGAAGGAGCACAAATCCCTAGATAAACTTTCTTGTTATTCCTCCTGACTTAAAAATAAGATGGTTTTAGCTATAGTGTATCTATTTCTTCAAATATAAAAGTCAAACTTCACCTGTACTGGGCTATGTTTCACAACAAAACAAATTTTAACCTGGAGAAACAACATTGCCAGTATGGAATATCATGGGAATGATAGAAAATTTCAGGAAGGAAAGCAAGCCCAGAAAAGAACTTTTTTTTTTCTTTCTTTTTAAAATTATTTTTTATTTTTAGCTCCGTATAGTTTTCCAGGTACATCTTGCCAATGAAAATATTACCCCTGAGGCATTGTTATTATGTTTTTGTCATGAAAGTGAAAGAGGTGTAACTCAGAGAGCCTCAGGCAACAGTGAATTACCAAGGACTTTCCTATAAGTGAGTGAAATATAATTACACTCCTCAATAGTTGAGGCAAAATATATTTTGGGTAGAGAATGGAAGCTAAAAAAGTATGTGAGTCAAATTGGCTGTGCTGTGTATTTTTAATTAGGAAGGAAGGTAAATGAATGCATATGAAAGTAGGAAAACAGCCAAACTTTTATTGCACAGCTGAGGACAACCCTAGTCTGAAGGCACGGCAAGGCACGGCAAGGCATGGCATGGCACGGCAAGGCAAGGCAAGGCTAGGCAAGGCTAGGAAAGGCAAGGAAAAAGAAGCTTTACTTATGTTGGTGTTGTTATATTACTAATGAGGACTAAATCAACAAGTAGATTGCTGATGAGTCTGACAATGCAGGGACGTAAGCATGCCCTCCTGCCCCCCCAGTGCATCCCCAAACCATTTTTTATATCCAGAAACTTATTCTTAAAGTAGAAATATGTAAGCTATTTAGTTGAATGCGTGTCACTTAATGCACGACATCTGACTCTTTATTTACTCTTGGCATGTCCCTTTCTCAACATAAGACACAGAAGAATAAGTTTTCACTGAGCGTGTGGTTACCTCCAGCTAACTGTGGTATTCCATAGTAATTTAACCATGCCTGTGTTACCTTACCAAGGCTTTTATTAGATCAGTATCAGATTAGTAAAACACTGTCTGAATATTCCACAGTACGAGAAATAATTTGCAGGTTCGTAACATGCTGGCACTGCATTCTACTCTTGGCATGATTAACTTTGATGTTTTTGTCCTTGCAAAGATAAACACTACAGAGCAGTTAATGCAATTACAATATGGTTAAGAACAATTACAATAAGAAAGAAAAATAGAATAAAATTATTTTTAGGTAGGACTGCATTTCAAAGAGTTTTCATTTTTTTTTGTTTAAAGTAGCATTTATGTCAGAAAGTACTACACAAATATTAACCCTTAAAACCCAAAGGAAAAAAACAAACAAACAAACAAACAAAAAACACAAAATCACTTAGAAAAATTATTACAATTTAAGAACTTTTAATGGACACATATTTTGCTCAAATGTTTATTCAGTGCCAGTAAAAGTGGTAATAATACTGGATACCATATGAATCCTAGAACTCCAGCAGAGGGCACGAAAATCTTCTTTCTGACACACTGACTATTTAATTAGAGATATCATATTCTTCAAACTGATTTTTTTTTCCTCCTCCCCAAATAATAACACAGCTAATAAAATTTGTAGTGAGTGTTGGCATACATTCTACTTCCAAGCACTTTTTTCTTTGTTTATGTACAGGAGCTGTCCATTAGCTATTTTTTCAAACCGGTACTGCCTAAACCAAAACCTTTGAAGATATATCAGTAGGGAAAAAATGATACTTCTTCAGGTGAAAAAGATTTAGCCCTTAGAGAGGAGCCCTCCAGGCCTTTTTTGGATCTTAACCTAACTGTATGTTCAGGAACTTATTTTTTAGCTTTTTCCCTTTTCTATTGACCCAAACTATAAAGACATGAAGTGTGAAAACAAATTATTCACACTCTAGCAAACAAGATTTACTGTAATCTTTAAAAAGACAGCTACACATTGAGGTCAGTTCCATCATGTGGCTATAAAGTATTTTTAAGTCTCTTGCACCTATTCAGAATTGAGTCATTTTTTTTAGGGGGCATATTTCCAAGCAGAGACATCTTGTCTGCCCCTTCTGTTGAAGAGTGGGACTCTGTAATCAAAATTTCTGAGACCTTTAAAACAATGCCTCAGACTTTGGAAGACCTTTGCCCAATCTGATCATTTGCTTAGACACTCTCCTTCACAGTTCATACTGGGCCCTCGATACTCTGGGGTTCTGCATGAACTTCCTTGAGCACAGATGACAAAAAACAGGGAAGATAGCCTTAGCAGAGGGATTTATTGACTTCAGTCTCTTTATTCTCCAAAAGCGAAGCAGAATTTCTGCCCTTCTCAAATTTATTTACATCCCAAAATCATACTAATTTCAATTTTGATCTCACCATATCTGCATCTCTGAGGTTTGATGCTCTCAGTGATAATTAGAGTCCTTGTATAAACTTTTGCATATAGTAACAGGACTGCTATTGGAGAATTGTCATTTCTGTACCTGCCCTATTACTTTTCTTTCATGTCTTGGAACTCTTCCTCTGTTTTGAGAATTCACTATTCTTAATACAGAAAAGTGAGATTGGAAGGAACATTTGGAGACCACCTAATTCTATCCTTTGCTCCAAGCAAGTCCACCTTCATCCAAGGCCAGAGACTACAACAGGCTCTAAAGGGAAATATTTTCAGGGTTTGAACCAACCTCAGAGAGAGGAAATAAAACAACAACAACAAAAAAAAACCCTTAAGAACCATTTGAAATTTCCTATGTTAAAACATCTTCCTTTGCCTTTTATCTGACCACTGTGTCCTGCCAAAAAAAAAAAAAAAAAAAGTGTGACTTAATCTTCTTGCATTGGGCTGATTAAAGGTTCCATAGGACTACCATTTGACCACCAGCTGAAGGCTGGACAGGACAGAAGCAGAAGTGGAGAGCTGCTCCCAGGGAATGGCTCAAGAGCACTTTGAAGTATTGCTCAGTGCGACCCCTCAATAAAGCAACAACAGGAGACCGTTCGTAAACCCTTCTGAGTATTTTTTTTTTTTTTAATCTCAAAACAGATTTGTTTCCTGAAGCTTTCAAGAGGACCAATAGAATCTTTGAGATTCTTCTGTCTGTCCTGCAGGTTCTTCAAAATTAGCAGAAAGCAAAATCTATTAGAGCCCTCTGGGTAGCCAGCACAGCAGCTGTTATTTCAGTGTTCCCCAGTAATGATATATTTGAGTTTGGAAAAAGGGCACAGTGACAGAAAGTTGCTGACCTGGAGTGAGAAACAAAACATTCTCTGAACAATACAGTTCTCTATAAGGCAACTCAGTAATTTCATTTTGTAAGTTTCGATGTCATTAAGACACATGCTCTACTCATACTGTAAATGGGTTTCACCCTTTGACAAGAAAAACATTACTTTTGTGATTTAACCCCCCCTTAAACTCCATATTGTTCATGTAATTTATTCATTCTTGCAGGGCAAATAAGAAAACAGTCTTTAAACTTTGGTGTAATAAGAATGGAATCCAGTGTAAAAATAAATTGGAGATAGAATTTAATTATTGCTTTTCTCTGCATGATTTGCTTCCTAGCCCCTTTACAAACTTTCTAACACTTATTTAAAATTCTTATTTTACCCTTCATCTGCTGACATTATTTACATACAGAACTCTGATGTGTTTACCATACAATTAGAATAGATCTTCATTTTAATTAAATATCAATTCAGGATCACAGCTTCAAGCTATTTGTCAGCACTGATAGTGATCAATAGAAGGAGATGCTGAACAAAGAAGACAAATAGATTTTCTGAGTAGTCAAATATTTTTCATTTCTTCACGTACTCCATTTTTTAATAGAGGATGAAGAGATTACATTTCCTGCATCCTTTTAGTTATTCTGTGGCACATATTTAGAAAGTTGAAATCAGAAGCTAATTGCCACATCATTATGCTTAATTGACATGCTACCTTCTTCTATGTAACTCACCATGACAGCTTCATTTAACTAGGATGTTTTGACTGCTTGTCCCAGGAGTAAAATTTTCAGTAGCTGTGAGCAAATTCCTAAAAATAAAACTCAGTTAGGAACTTAGGAGTCGTACCAGACCCCTTAGGGCCATGCCTCCTCTATCTTGCTATTGCAAACTCCACATCACACAACCTTGTATTTACAGCTTAAGTATAGATCATACTCAGTTTACACTCATTTATTTTTATGCTGACATAACTTTTGAGCTTTTGCAGTTCTTTCACCCATTGGCTTCCATCCCTTCATGATATCTTTATGATCATACCCCTTCTCAGTCTTATTTTATTCATCTTTGTCTTATCCTTCCTTCCTTCCTTCCTGCCTTCCTGCCTTCCTGCCTTCCTGTTCATATCTAACATATCAACTTGCATTCAAAGAACAGCAGTTAAAACTTACCTTGCAGTGAAAATTTTGTGTAAAGGGAATTCAAGTGATGAAAATATTAGTGCAGCACAGCTGCTTCATGGATTTTTCCATTCAAAGTAATAGTGATTACAGACTTTTGTATGCATTAAATATAACTCTTTCATACTTTGTAGGACATTATTCGTCAGCAATTTAATTACATAAAGTACTAAATTTTATCTCTCAACATTTACTCATTTTGATATCTTGTTTTGAGGCATGAAATTTAAAGAATGAATTTTATTTTTAAAATGCCTTTGTTTTGCAAGAGAAATAAGCCAAGGAGTGACAGAAAGGGAAGCACAGCAGAAATAATTTTAATAGCACCTTATTGACTTTTCGCACAGGGGTAGTAGATAGACAGAGACTGCACTTTGTGGAGAGATTGGGGGTTCAAACAAAAATAAACTTCACTGATAGAAAAGTTTGTTTTGCTTCAGGTAAATTCAAACCTGTATTAAATTCCTAGACGGAGACTTAAATAGATACATTTAAATATTCTGTTCTCACTTTTAATAGGACTGAATTTTAACAAACCTAACAAGTTTTACGTCCATACCTACTGAGAATTCATGTTTCATTTATACTATTCAGTAGCAGTACCTGTGTATATGTACTACGTACTTACGCACAAACATTTAATTTATGTGTGTAAGTGTGTGCATTATGCTTGCATGTGCTAAAGGATGGCTAAGGAATTTTTATATTTTTACTATCAGGAGCTTCAGGCACTTAAAAAATGAAATGGATGTGAAAGAGGAAGTGAAAAGACAAGTGAATGAAAGGGCAGAAATGGAATGTCAGTTAGCAACTAACAAGCCAAATTTTTATTTAACAGAGCTCTCTCTGAGGAACTCAAGATCTTGTCCTGCTATGCCAAAGATTATCTATTTATTAAAAAGGTATATTTGATGTACCATATGCAGTGATCTTGTGATTGGGACTCAGTAATATGTGTATGGTTCACTCTAGCTGCAAAAAGTATGATTGAAATTCTTTTATGGCTCATTTAATAGCTTCCATGAACCAGCTCTTTTATCTGTGTCAAATGGTATTCCCCTCTCACACATAAATACTATATTCTTATGTGAATATTTACATGCCCTTGTTTATCATTCACATTTCCATGAGTATCCAAGCATGTGAACTAATAATTTTCCAGTACAGTTTCTTACAAAGAGCAAATATCAGAATTGGAAAGTCTGAAAAAAGCCAGATAAGCGAATAAGGCCACAAGAAACTCGTTTTCAATTATAAAATATTTGCCCAACTTTGAAAACTATAAAATTTAAGAAAACCCTTTACTTTTGATTCCTACAAAGTAATTATTTCTTAAGATGTGCTAAACAGACCTGCCAAAAATAAGGTCGAATCAAAATTCTTTTCTTCATATCAAAAAGTTACAGCTAAGTCACACCTGATCGCAACACTGTCTATGAATATCAAATATCTAATGTTGCTGGGGACTGTAAAATGTATTTTAGGCATGACATGATAGGACATGAGTGATTAGGAACATGCAGTGTTTAAAAATCATGAATAAAAATCCAAATGATAATAGGTCCATATGAATGCATTCAATCAAAATTTTATCTAGTCACAGATACTCTGGAGACTTAATTGAATAGAATTTTAATTTATGCCAACTTTGTAATTTGGAAATGTGCTGGACCAATAAAAATATCCATTTAGATTTTAAAATAGCTGAACTTATTTATATAAACAGAATCTTCTTTTCTATTACTAGCCAACTGAAAAATACCATCAGGCAAACACAAAGTGGGACTTAAATACCACAGAAGTTCTTCAGAAAAGGCATTTACTTTAGATTGCCCTTAAATTTGCAACTTCAAAAACTCTGTGTCTTGGGGGTTTTAACTATGGAAGGATTTTAGCAGTGCCCCCCTCACCTCCTTTTTACTATTTTTTTTATCCAAACCTTTCTAAGAAAGATTTTCAGTACTGCATAATCTGAGAGTTGATATCTCTTTCTCACCCCTCCCATCCTTCAGCTTTTCTACATTTTCCTGGTTGCCAGTGGTTCAAGTAACATATCACATACAGAATTATAAACATGAATTGAAAAATCACTTGTTGATCTATCTAATATCATTCAAGGGTATGGGCACTGGTCCAACAAAGTATTTAGACTCCTTACTGTTATTTAGGCCTCAAATGTTCTTCTGAAATCTCTTTCACTGATGTTTATTACCTCACAATTGGGGTGGACTAAAAGCAAGCCCACAGGCAATTAAGGAAATTCAGCTAATGGCTGATAATTTATTAGGCTACTGTAATTCAATTCTATCCAGTTATGTGCCTTAGCTCTTCGCAAGGTCTTTCAAATGAAGTTAATTCAAAGGCTTTACTCAGTATGTTTATGGTGGCATAGACAGGCCTTATCAAATTTCTCAAGAATATGTTATTACATAATGGTTTTTAACAAAATTACAGCCTTCCTGCCTATTCATGCAGACCAAGAGAGAAGTATTACATAAAGCTATTAAAAACAAACAAACAAACAAAAATCAGTTTTTTCCAATATAAGGGCAAATATATTACACAAAGGGAAGGTGACATTTAAAATGCAATCTTCCTCATGTACAGTGACTTTATGCATGTTAACTAAGCAATCCAAACATTTTCCAGTTTCTTGTGTGCAGCTGTATGTACAACATTGGATCATTGGTTGATAGCAACTTTGAGGTAGTGATGTACTTTGGGACCAGCCTTGTTTAAATGAGTCATACTCATGTATGTGACTGTTCACATGGCTGCTGAAAATTCCTGTTCAGATTGGTCCTGGCCAGCTTTTGCTTTGGGTAACAGCTGAAGTAGAAAAATCTGTCTCTAAATGGCTTTCTCTTGAAAAGATGAACTTGCTGGAACATTTTAAATGCTAAATTCAGCAAGAACAAAGATATCTCTGTGGGTGCGTGTGACTCAAGTCCTAAATTACTCACAGTGAAACAGGTTGGCAGTGTCATTTAGAGAAGAGCAGGTGTAGTGTTACAATTAAAATACTTTACTTCCCAGTCCCACCCACCACCTATCTGTCAGAAAAAAAAAAAATAAAAAAAATACACCAACCTCCAGTAGGACTGACGCTTATATAAAATAAAAAATATAGCGAGGAAACCAGAAACTGAGCAAGTGACTATGTATAAGATATATTTCTCAGGGAAGGTATGGAAAGATTAAGGCAGGGAAACATGCTAGGTGTGTAGATTAACAGTGGTACTTCCCAGAGTCATCCAAAGGGATGTGATGTGCCCATTAAAGAGTTGTTGGGCAGGTGGTGGATAAGACTGAATTTTGTTTTCAGAGTAAAGAAATGCCAAAAATGTCTGCTACCACTCGCAGATGTAAACAGTTTCAAAGTACAGAAAAAAAATCAATAGAAAAGAGAGTCAAAGCATCCATATGTATCACAAATAAATGAGCACAGTAAATTTTCTGCAGCTTGCCCTCTTCTCTTATTTGTGTGAAAAGATGTTTTGCCATAAAGATTGCTTCTTTTGTGTGTGTGTGCATGTGAAAGTCAGGATATACAGCCTGTGTCATGAAAAAAAAAACACAAAAAACCCCACAAACTACCCTGAACTGAGGCCTGAATGTGCTGTGTGTACTCTCCTCACAGGAAAATATTACATTAAATAATCATGTAGTGAGGGGGAAGATAGATGAGTGAAGAGGGCTAGGGCTACCAGTGACAGAGATAGTATTTCAATAATTGTAAGCCAAAGCAAAGAGATCTCATTAGGGGAAGTGGTAGCTGAGTGCAGTATAGCTGCATGAAGGCTATACTGAAAGCTACATTTCCACTGTCCGTGTAGCTGTTTTAGAGCTGATTTTGTTTTTGCTGTGCTATTACATGTGTTTCTTATGTGTGAAAGAAAGATTTAAATGGATTAAAAATAGGGATGACAATAGTAACAGTGAATCAGTCGTCTAGTATTTGCAAACAGATTTTTTTTCAACAATTTGTTTCCATAAAAAATATATTATTCTGATAATTTTTCCATTATTTGTCCAGTTCATACTGAGATCCAAATGATATACTGATCTCTTGAAAGAGATCAAGATTTGAGATATAAATTAAACTGGCTACAGAAATGGCTACAAAAACACATCCACTTTTCAGAGAGGGATAATAAAGGGGCAATTAGCTTAATGATGAAACTGTTTTAGAAAGGAAAACTGGATTTTCAAGAAAACCTTCCCGCTCAAAGGTTCTTGAAAAGAAGATGGACCCTCAAAAAAAAAAAAAAAGGTTTTAATGAAGCCTGTAATTTATTAGTTTAGGTAACTGGCTGAAGTGCCTCAGGAAGCTATATTTACCTGGAGTAGGACTTAACACTTTCATTAAGACACATACATGAGACATCTATGCATTGAGGAGGCCTGATGCAAATGCTTAAGCATAAGCATCTCTTGCTCTCTTCTGCACCTGCCAGTCCAGACGCACATGGAATTGTTCCAGGTCCTCTGCCACTTCTGGAACCTCTATTTAGATGTCTCAGACACTGTACAGTGTCTCAAATGCAATTGTATGTTTATGCGGGTGTTGCCTACCCTGGGTAACTAAGGCTTCATTTTGTATCTGAAGGAGATTTAATCAATAAGGTCAGTGGAGCCTAGAGATTTGGCTGACACAAACAAGCAAAACAACATATTGACTTCTCTTAATATGAGCACAATAGCTCAGTAGATGTCACTCATCTTGTCAACTGAGATCTCAGTTCGGTTTCCTGAAGACAGGTGTCTCATGCCACTTTCAGATGCCATTAAATACCCAGACTGCCCACAGAGGATTGCCAGATACATTACAGCACCTTACAGGAAAGGGTAGGGGAGCTGGAGGCCAGATTTGTTTGCCAAAAGTGTTTTAAATACCTCTAAATGTTTATGCTAAATTGACCAAATAGATATCTGGAACTCTTCGGATTAATATAGGAACTTAGAAACCTAGTGGATATGTTGCAGAATCATAGAATGGTTGAAGTTGGAAGGGACATCTGGAGGTCATCTGCTCCAACTCCACTGCTGAAGAGCAGGTTGCCCAGGACCATGCCCAGGCAGATTTTGAAAATCTCCAAGGAGAAAGTCTCCAAAACCTCTCTGGACAACCTGTTCCATTGCTCGGGAACCCTCACAGTAAAGTGTTTCCTGATATTCAGATGGAACCTGCTGAGTTGCACTTTGAGCCCACTGCCTTTTCTCCTGTCACAGGGCTGTTCTGAAAAGAGACTGGCTCTGTCTTCTTTGCACCCTACTTTCAGGTATTTATATACATTGACAGGATCCCCCCCCTGAGCCTTTCTTCTCTTCTTCAGGTTGAACAGTCATAGCTCTTAATCTTTCTTTCATAGGAAAGATGCTCCAGTACCTCCATCATCTTCATGGCTCTTTTCTGGACTCTTTCTAGTATATCAATGTCTCTCTTGGGCTGGGGAGGCCAGAACTGGACACCATATTCTGTACGTGGCATCAGTCTGTGCTCACTTGAGGGGAAGGATCCCTTCCTTCAAACTGCTGGCAATACTTTGCCTAATGCAACTAAGAATACCATTAGCCTTCTTAGTGGCAGTGTCAATAACTGCATGTCTATAGTTAGGAGCTGAATCTTGCCCTTGTATTATTTTTTTGGTCTTTTTCAAAAACACATCATATTTTCCACAATTTCTTTCCTTCATCAGTAGGAAATAAAAAGAGCATTTTAAAATGTGGAGAGTTTGGGCCTGAGTTCACAAGGGATACCTCTGGCACAGCCTTTTGCATAAGCATACTGCTTATACAACACTCAAGAAAACTGTTTATTTAAATATTGAGTATTGATTTTTCTTCTCACAGATAGCTTTTAATTAATTGACTTCAAGCAATGTTAAAATAGCAGTGGTGTGAATACAGACTCAAACTCAAGCCGCAGTGCATGGTCTTATGATTTTGATTATACTACTCACTCATGTTATTTTTTTATATAAGCTATTAGCCTGTCCTAAAAATGACAATCAGGTCTTCTAGCTTATAGAAAATAAAAGGAAAACAAAGCCAAAGATTTCACCTTTGGTAGGAACAGAGATGTGCATCCAAATGATTCGTGAAATAACAAGAAAAACATTTTTGTGTAGCTTTTGTCAATAAGATTCCTGAGGAACCTCTGGAAGAAATGAAAACTGCCTACATCTACTGTACACCCTAAGGCAAGGTATTTGGTCTTACCATGGTATGCCTTCTGCCAGAATTAATCTTCTCAGGAGGATTAGATGGTGCAGAGAGATATAAATTTTATATAACTGTACTACTTTGTGGAAATTTGGTCTTTGCTGTCAACTCAGACTGCTCTGGAAATTTCCTGCTCATTTTTATTACCTACTAAACTGCTTTACTGTAAGGCTGGAAGCAGTAAGTATTTTGATGTCAGAACTCATGGGATAATACCTTCTTGAATGGCTCACAGCTGTGTGAATGATGATATTGTCTGCTACTAAAGAAAAATCAGAGATATGGTCAGTGTTTGTTATCATGTCATTTTATACATCATTTTATCACTTGCACTATCTTCAGCACCTAGAATTGTCTGCTCAAAGCTTTTACCCCTTTACTGTGAGTTGCTGAGTTATTGCCAGGGAAAATTGCATTTCCTCTTGAAAATGTGTAGTGACGTGGTTAATCAAAGTAAACAGTAAAAGGATGCTGAACTCCACATAAGCTAAAGGTTTCATTCTGCCACCCATACTTCCATTGAATGGCTGTTATTGAAGTGAGTACCCTTACAGAGGATAATTGAACTATTCAGATGAAAAAACGTTACCAACTGTGTATAGGAATTGGAGAGCTTGATTCTGCATACTTGATGCTGAGATAGAATTCCCAAAGAATTATGAATTACAGTAAATAGAATTTGTAAGTGAGGTTTTCTTTACTTTCAAAGAAAGGCAGTAAAAGTTTTCATCTGTTAGTTTGCCTAAAGTTATGTCCATCGTGTAATGGTTAGCAAACAGCAACTGAGCTTTTGTAGTGATGCTGAACTGTCAGTCCATCTTCGTAATAGTGGTGGGGTACTTTTTAATAGCCTGTGATAGCTGCTCCTGAACTTTGCCTGTCCTATATAGCTGGTGGAAAGCTCATTTTATGAGAGGTACTGACACCTCTGTTTTTGTGATAGCTTTTTCTTCTCAGTACTGACAAATGACTTTGATGCCTGCATATATTTGCTTGGCAAACAAGATTTGCAGCAAATATACATACACATTTAAGTATTTGAAATCTAGCAGGTGAGGTCCCTTGGCTGTTAAAAGAAAATTTGGATTTCAGGTAGCGTATGCTATAGCTTCCAGAAACTAGCTCTTAAATTAACAAGTCACTGAGTTCTTCAAACTTTTCCAAGTGCTGATTAACAAGGCAAGGCAAACCCTTTACAACTTTTTGCCCTTTCCCTTTATTAAATGCCTGACATTTAGCAGAATTAGTTGATGGAATATGATGAGTCTTACTACGTGTGCTGTTTGACGGAACTTGATGCAAAACCTAACACAAAATCTGAACTGAAATATTGCCATTTGTTTGGACACCTACTGTTTAATGTGATTTTTTTTTTTTCTGAAGAAAATTACTCAGAGGAACCAAGCGTTCCAAGCGGATGCGGTATTGCAGAAGGATAGCACAGCCCCACATTAATCTTTTTCCAATTAGAACTTTGGAACAGTTCTCGTGCCTGAAGGGCTTCAAGATTTCCTCAAATACTACCTGTCCATTAGCAGCTTCAAGGTATTTACTCACAAAACAAACAAACAAACAAATAAAAAATTATCCAAAGGAGTGAAAATGAAGGTGGGAAAAAAAAAAAAAACAATTCAAATGTTTGAACTATAATGCAAACGGCCAAGGCAATAAAACAGAAAAAAACAGAGCAGTCAGAATTACTGATATGTTGGGCAGATACTAAGACATAACAGATGTCATAAATACAGTACAATACTTAACCTGAGTAAAAAGAAAATAAAAAATGCAGGTGTCTGTTTTAGGGGAAAAAAACGGAGGTAAGGACCAAAGTTCATAGAATCATAGAATATCCCGAGTTGGAAGGGACCCATAAGGATCATCCAGTCCAACTCCTGGCACCGCACAGGTCTGCCCAAAAGTTTAGACCATGTGACTAAGTGCACAGTCCAATCGCTTCTTAAATTCAGACAGGCTTGGTGCAGTGACTACTTCCCTGGGGAGCCTGTTCCAGTGTGCGACCACCCTCTCGGTGAAGAACCTCTTCCTGATGTCCAGCCTAAACTTCCCCTGCCTCAGCTTCACACCGTTCCCACGGGTCCTGTCACTGGTGATAACAGAGAATAGGTCACCTGCCTCTCCACTCCCCCTCGCGAGGAAGTTGTAGACTGCGATGAGGTCCCCCCTCAGCCTCCTCTTCTCCAGGCTGAACAGGCCAAGTGACCTCAGCCGCTCCTCATATGTCTTCCCCTCTAGGCCCTTCACTATCTTCGTCGCCCTCCTCTGGACACCCTCCAATAGTTTAATGTCCTTTTTGTACTGTGGTGCCCAGAACTGCACACAGTACTCGAGGTGAGGCCGCACCAGCACAGAGCAGAGCGGGACAATCACTTCCCTCGACTAACTAGCAATGCCGTGCTTGATGCATCCCAGGATGCGGTTGGCCTTCCTGGCTGCCAGGGCACACTGCTGGCTCATATTCAACTTGCTGTCAACCACAACCCCCAGATCCCTCTCTGCAGGGCTGCTCTCCAGCGTCTCGTCGCCCAGTCTGTACGTATAGCCAGGGTTGCCCCGTCCCAGGTGCAGGACCTGGCACTTGCTTTTGTTAAACTTCATGTGGTTGGTGATCGCCCAGCTCTCCAATCTGTCCAGATCTCTCTGCAAGGCCTTTCCACCCTCATCTGAGTCCACAACTCCTCCAAGTTTGGTGTCACCGGCAAATTTGCTCAAAACTCCTTCTAGTCCTACATCCAAATCATTTATAAAAACATTGAAGAGGACTGGCCCTAAAATGGAGCCTTGAGGGACCCCACTAGTGACCATTTGCCAGCCAGATGTGGCCCCATTTACCACAACCCTTTGAGCCCTGCCCGTCAGCCAATTGCTCACCCATCATATGAAGTTTTTGTTTAGCTGTATGCTGGACATTTTGTCTAATAGGATCCTATGGGAAACCGTGTCAAAAGTTTTGCTGAAGTCCAAAAAGATCACATCGGCTGGTTTCCCTTGATCGACTAGATGGGTGATTTTATCATAAAAAGAAATCAAATTTATTAGGCAGGACCTACCCCTCATGAACCCATGTTGGCTGGGACCAATGACTGCATTGTCCCCCAGCTCCGCTTCAATAACTTCAAAGGTCATCCTCTCCATAATTTTACCAGGCACTGACGTGAGACTGACAGGCCTGTAATTGCTAGGGTCTTCTTTCTTACCCTTCTTGAAAATTGGGACAACATTTGCCAGCTTCCAGTCCAATGGGACCTCTCCAGATTCCCAAGATCGTTGAAAAATAATTGAGAGAGGTCCCGTGATGACGTCAGCCAGCTCTTTAAGCATCCTGGCATGAATTCCATCCAGACCCATGGACTTGTATGGATCCAGGTGGAGCAGCAAATCCTGCACATGTTCAGTGTTGATTGGGAGTTTGTCATTCCCACCGTCATGGTCCTCCAGCTCAGGGTACCCTGGGTCCCAAAGTCCATCATCAGTGTTGAAGACAGAGGCGAAGAAGGCATTAAACGTCTCTGCTTTGCCTATGTCATTGTCTGTGAGGAGACCCTCCCCATCTAGTAGCAGACCTATGTTTTCTTTGGTTCTCCTTTTTCTGTTCACATATCTAAAAAAAACTTTTTTATTGTCTCCCACAGACATGGCCAGCTTCGACTCTAGTTGGGCTTTGGCCACACGAATTTTCTCCCTACATATATGAACAGCATCCCTGTATTCCTTCCTTGTCGCCTGACCCTCCTTCCAGCAGCCGTACACTTTCTTTTTTCGCCTAAGCTCCAGTAGAAGGTCCCTGGTCAGCCAGGCCAGCCTTCTGCCCCGCTTGCCTGACTTCCGATATTCTGGAATCGCCTGATCTTGCGCTTTTAGGAGCCAGTGCTTAAAGACTGACCAGCACTGATGGACGCCAATGCCTTCAAAAGCAGTTTCCCAGGGGACCTTGCTGACTAGTTCCCTGAGCAGCCTGAAGTCTGCTTTTCCCATATCCAGGGCTGAAGCTTTGGTGCCAGTTTTCCTTCTGTCACCATAAATTCTAAACTCAACCACTTCATGGTCACTATGACCGAGACGGCCGCCAATTGCCACATCTCCCACAAGACCCTCTCTGTTCTCCAGCAACAGATCAAGGAGGGCACCTTTCCTAGTTGGCTCCCTTAGCACCTGCACCAAGAAGTTATCATCTAGGTGCTTTATGAACCTCCTGGACTTGCTCATGTCAGCCGTGTGGTGATCCCAGTTGACGTTTGGCAAGTTGAAATCTCCCATTAGGACAAGGGGAGTTGATCTCGAGGCATCTCTTAGTTCTGCAAAGAATAATTCATCGGCGTTGTCGTCCTGGCCAAGTGGTCTGTAATAGACTCCCACAATGACATCCCCTTTATTTGTTCGTTCCATTAATCCCTACCCAGAGGCTCTCAACTTTGCCATCGCCAACTTGAAGTTCCACACAGTCCAGTCCATGCTTCACATACATTGCCACCCCGCCACCTCGCCTACCCTGCCTGTCCCTCTTGAAGAGCCTGTAACCATCTATTGCAACACAGCAGCCACAGGACTCATCCCACCAGGTTTCGCTTATGCCGATGATGTCGTAGCTGCGGGACTGGGCCAAGACTTCTAGCGCATCCATTTTATTCCTCATACTGCATGCGTTTGTGTAGAAGCACTTCAAATGCACCTCCCTACACGCAGCACCTTGTGTAGCCGACCGAAGGGCCTCACTAGCACACAGTCCCTCTGATTCTAGCACACCATCCCTTAGCTCATCACCGGTGTGCCTGGTTTTATCCCCTTCCCCTTCGACTCTAGTTTAAAGCCCTATCTATCAGCCCTGCCAATTCCCGAGCAAAAATCCTCACCCCTCTATGAGAGAGGTGCATCCCATCTGGTGCCAGCAGGCCTGGTGTCACGTTGCCTAATAACATTGTGTATTGACTATGTGCAAAGTGGAAGGAGCTGAGAAGACAGAAAATTCTAAGGTATCAAAATGTGACTAGATGAATTTCAAAACAAGTTCTATTGATATAGTGTTAGAAATAAAACATGGATGGCTATGTTCAGACTGGACAAGTAGCCAAATAAACTAAAAGTCATATGATGATATAAATTTTGGTTTCAGTCATAAATTTATTTGGAAACAGTTAACCACAGAAAATAAATTTGGATTGAATGCTGACTCTGTTCACATCAAATGGACAGAAAATAAGATACAGCCTAGAAATCTTGAAATGTAAGATTTGCTAAAATTCAAGTTTATTTAGCCCTTCTGAAGGAAATTAAAATAAACATAGACTAGTTTAGCCCCTCACCACCCCAGGATGCAAACAGTGTGATATTGTGATATTTATATTGGACACCATATAGTTAACATTTAAACCACATGTGACCTAATATGCCCGAGTTTTAACACTTATGATAAAACAGGATAAACCTAGGATGGCCTGTGGGAATGAAGTATGGAAATGTAAATGGCAACATTTAATTCAAATAATTTAATACAAACAATTGGATGATCTCACTAACAGACTAACTGTGAAAACTATCACATAAAATTAGATAATGAGGATTCAGATAAAAAGTCTATTCAGTGAGGAATGGTACTGTTCTCCAAAACATGCCAAAACAAGTTTTGAAGGATAAGAAAAATTGAGCAAAATAGAATGCCAAGTAAACCCAAAACACTTTTTGATAAGGTAGCACATATTCCCGATAGAGGAAAAAGAAACAAAAGGATCTCTTTGATCTTCTAAAAGAAACATATGTCACATGGGAAATTATTAATTCATGTGGAGAAGATGGCTGTAATTATGTGAAAATTAGCAAATTGGCCAAAAGATAAACAGCATGGGATTGTGCTAGGAAATGGCCTGAAAGAAAAATGTCAATACAGATCCTCAAAGGGATTTAAGGACTGATGTAATTTTTATTTTTCCTTTAAAAAATATGGGCACAAATTTGTGAAGATGTAAAGCTGGGAGCCACTGTAATTCAAAAGCTGCTTGCTGGAAAAACTAGATGTCTTTGAGGACAGAATTATAAAGTCAGATGAAATTTAATTGTATATCATGCAAGGTCATGCACATAGATACCACCAGGTGCAAATTCACCACCTGGAAATTGCAGATTCATTGGTTTATTACTATAAAGATGCCTCAGAGCCATGAACGAGGTGTAGTTGTGAAAAGGGTAAATGTGATAGCAGAATGCTAAAGATGACGGACAAAGCACAGAAATACTAATTATATAATATGATAGCAAAAAAAAATAATAAAAAAATGTTTGCAAATTTTGGAAGATTATTCTGAAGAGGAGTATCAGTAAAGAAGGCTACCAACATAATACAGATAACTTTGTGAGCCTTTACTGGGAATTCTTAGTCACATCTCCCCAAGACTTGCAAAATGAGAAGTCAGATGACTTGCCAAATAGGATCAACTGTTACCATAAAGCCACCCACCAATCCATCATTTCAAAAGTGTAAAGACAGTGGGGGAAAACCAATGTCTGTTCAACTGACACATTACCTCTTCAAAAGACCTAAGTCTCACATCTGACCTGACAGTATTACTGATGTAGTAGAAGCAACTGAGAAAAACATATAAATTCTTCTGTCTTTACTGGAAAAGAGATTTAATTGCCACAGAGATCCACATCCAACTGAGATGCTGACCAAGATGTGTAGCCACCAACTGACTGAGACTCCAGCTTTTAACTGGAGACAAGGGCTCATATCATTGAAAAGCCAGTGGTTACATTATCTATAAGAAGGAAGTAGTTCTCAATTATCATTTTTTCTCAGAAATTTCTTTTAAAATGATCCGTATCAGTTGAATTAGCTACAGACTTTCTCAGATGTAAGGGCTGCATAGCATTGTGAATACAGCCAGAATTGAAGCTTTCACAAGCCCAAAGAAAGCACAGATTTTATGGGATCTGTCCCAGGACATCTAGGAGACTGAAGCTCCAAACTAACTGAAGTAATCTAAAACTGACAGGTAAAATACAGCAATCATTTTATTTGAAGTAAGCCTTTTTTGTACCTTATTAGAGGTTGTATTCACTTCTGAAAAGAGCATTAATCCTTTGGAAATCTTTCTAGCAAGTCCTTCTGCTGCAAAACCAGGAAAACATTAGCATGCTGAACATCTCTTCTGTCTGGCACCAACACAGGTCTTTAAGCTAAAAAGACTCTTCTAATCTCTTCTGACCCTATTAAATCTGGTCAGCAGGATGTAAATCATTTTGTTCAAACAAATGCACAATGAATGCTTTCCGTATATCATGATTGAATATGGTATCTCCCACCTAGGGCCTGTAAGATGAACTAAGGCAAAGTCATAGAATCATTTAGGTTGGAAAAGACCTCTAAGATGATCAAGTCCGACTGTTAACCTAGCACTGCCAAGTCTACCACTAAGCCATATTCTTAAGCACCAGATCTACAGGTCCTTTAAATACCTCCATGGACGCTGACTCAAAATACTTCCCTGGGCAGTCTGTTTCCAATGCTTCACAACCCTTTCAGTGAAGAAATTTTACCTGGTATCCAATCTACACCTCCTGTGGTGCAACTTGAGACCATTGCCTCTTGTCCTACTGCTTGTTGCTTGGGAGAAGAGAATGAGCCCCACCCTCCTACAACTTCCTTTGAGGTAGTTGTGCAGAGTGATAAGATCTCCCCTGAGCCTTCTTTTCTCTATGCTAAACAATCCCAGTTCCCACAGCTGTTCCTTGTAAGACTTGTTTTCTAGACTCTTCACCAGCTTTGTTGCCCTTCTTTGGATACGCTCGACACGCTCCAGCACCTCGGTGTCCTTGTAGTGAGGGGCCCAAACTGAACACAGTATTTGAGGTGCAGCCTCACCAGAGATGAGTACAGGGCAACAGTACAGTCACTTCCTTAGTCCTGCTGGCCACACTATTTCTGATACCATCCAGGTTGTTGTTGGCCTTCATGGCCACCTGAGCACACTGCTGGTTCATATATAGCTGGCTATCAAACAATAACCCCAGATCCCTTTCCACCAGGCAGATTTCCATCCACTCTTCCCTCACCCTGTAACATTGCATGGGGTTGTTGTGCCCCAAGTGCAGGACCTGGCACTTAGCCTTGTTGTACTTCATACAGTTGGCCTCTGCCTATCGGTCCATCCTATCCAGATCCTCCTGCAGAGCACTCCTACCTTTGGGCAGATCAATACCTGTGCCTAACTTAGTGAGGGTGTATTCAATCCCCTCATCCAGATCATTGATAAAGTCAGTAAGGTGAACCTTGAAACCAGTATTTGGCCAAGTCCTCAAAGCATCAGAATATATGTTGAAGGTTAACACTTATTTCCTTGCTTCCTAAACTTTTAAGAGAAGATGTCCCTACAGAATATCTTTTTGAGGTGCTGTTCTCCTGGATATGTTCGCACTCAGAAACACTTGTATTCAGCCAAGATTTTTCGGTTCTGGTCTGGATGGTAGGGAGGTCATCTATTGTGAACTGCTGCACTCAAATTGGGTGAGTTGTGTGACAAGATCAGATAGCTTGCAAAATTTCATGGTTGAATGGGTTGCTTGATTTTTTTTTTTATTATTTTTCAATTGAATATCAAGAATTTTAAGAGTAACACAAGCAGGATTGAAATATTAGCCAATTCACTAATTACATTTTCCCAATTAAATGATGTACAAGAGGTGTGATTGATTTTATCTATTTTTAATTGTTGGCAACATGACCTTCTATCTCAGTTCTCTATCTTAGGCTTTCTCTATAGATGGTAGAGAAATACTGACACTTTTGGGGGTGTGCTTGAACTGGAAAATTTGAGAGGAAACATGCTCCAGTTTTCAGTTTTGACTTAGACTTATTATTCTGTTGTATTACTGTTTAATTTGCTTGATATTCTACTCTATATTCAGCAGAATAGCTGTTTGCTTGAGATGAATTTCAATTATATTCTCATCTTAAATATTATATCTCCTCCTCTTGTTCTGGAGATTTCTCATACATTATGAATTCCAATCAACATTCCTCAGAGCTTTCAGCTGTCTTTCGCTGTCCTCTTTCTCAAAGTCAAAACACTTTTAGTACACAGCATTTTCTCATGAGTATTTCAAACTCAAAGATAAACTGATAAGTAGATCCAGGATGCTCTGTATCTTAAATGTGATTTCTTACACTTAGCTCATAGGCTCAGGTGTGGAATATCTTTGGACCATAATATCTTTTAAAGGAATTACTGAAAACAAAACATGCCTGCACTAAGAACATGTAGTTTTAAAGATTATGCTCTTCTTTATAATTGCATTCCTGTTATCCTAATCAATATCAGAGTAACTAAAATTCCTCATGATCAATGTTTCTGCCTTGTTTGGAAGGTGTCTCTTATCTCTAAAAGGTTGCCATGATATACTTTTTCTATCCTCGCTAAAGGCTCTTTG
Source organism: Cygnus atratus (assembly GCF_013377495.2). Classification (NCBI taxonomy): domain Eukaryota; kingdom Metazoa; phylum Chordata; class Aves; order Anseriformes; family Anatidae; genus Cygnus; species Cygnus atratus. The sequence goes on along the minus strand of NC_066362.1, from coordinate 176,007,945 downwards.
CCTAAACTCATTTGACTCCCTACTTGGCTAAAAATTACACTTAAACTGCCTCTATTGTCAGATAAAATTGTATACAGTTTTTCCTTTCATGCTACATATGATCGCTATGTAACTTCATTTTTCTAAGAACTGCACGGTATTTTCACTGCAAGGATATGTTAGTTTTTTAGCCGGTACTTTTATTAGTCACAATCTAATATCCTTCTCCAACCTCAGGGAGACTACTATTTTTTATATGTGTTATCATCCCTACTGGCAAACATTTGGCTTGCTCTATGTTGTGTTCCTTGGGACTGTGAGTTCTGCCAGGAGATGAAGGACAGCATTTCAACCACTATAAAAAATAAATAATCTTGGCTTGATTAGGGTTTCTTTACTAATTTGCCTATTTAACCAAAAGCCTTGTGTGGAGCTCATCTGACTTAACTCAGGGAACTAAAACTTAGAAACAAAAAGGTGAGATAGCCACCTGAAGCCTCTTTTCTAGTCAATGCACAGACACACACTTCCAGACAGTGAGACATTCTCAGAGTGATACCTAGGAAAGTCTGATGATTCGGCATCTGGAAATGTCTGACATCTACAGCACTTGACTTGGCTGTAGGCCCCAGCCTTGAATTTTCTTTTGGTTGTGGTACCTTTTTCCCTCATCACCAGCTGAACATGCAGAATAGACATATGAGGTGATTCACAAATTTCTAATGTATTATATATATATAAATTTAGTAATAGCTTTATTTTTTTAAAGACTTCTCCTTTATCTCAGCTCATCTGTCAGAGATGACTATCTGCAAATTGTTCCATTGACACTTTTATTATCAATACTTCTCAGTTGTTATGTACAATAGCTTCCTCACACGTTAAACTACAACCCCATCCCCCCTTGCTCCTACCCACTGATATTCAGTGCCTCAGTTCTCTCAGAGACTATTATTCCACTCTCCTTACTTGAGCATCCCCTTTACTCTTGCTTCTTTTCCAGACATTTACCTAGCCATTGACCTTTCTGCTGACTTACTTTTTTTTTTTTTCTGCCCTATGCCTCAGAAGTAACCTTTTTGCTGTGCATTCACAGCTTGTACTCCTTTCCTGATTTTGTTGCTCTCTTTTTGATACTAACCGCATGCCATCTATTAATCTGTCATATTCATCGATCTTCACAGGAAAATCAACCAGTTGCTCTAATTTGGCTGTCTGATCTTCTTGTGCCACAGCTAACTGACAACACTCACCCACAAAAAGTCTTTTTGAATGTCCTCAGCTTGATAGCCAGGAACATTTCACAGTCAATATGTTCCATTATATATATCCCGAACTTCACAGATACTTCCAAATGAAATAATTCATAAATAATTTTGGCTTAACCTCTGAAGGGATAAAATAAAGGCAGCCAAATGACAAGGATTCAAGTAGATTTCAGGGAGGTTCCGATCCTTTTAGGTAGATGTAACATCTTTAAATTAAATGAAAACATAAAAGAACATTCTTTATTCTTTTAACTTTGAAATTACTAATTATAAACTGTTTGCCATTCTCTTATTTTCAAAGAACAGCGAAGAATCTGTTCCTGTACATTGAAAATCTTCAGATTACCTTGTTAAAAAAAAAAAAAAAAGTAGGTACTAGAGGTCCATTGCATCGAGTAAGCTGAAGCTGGGTGCTTAGGCACTGAAAGTCGCATATGCCTACTGCCTCTAGTTGCAGGACTACATCATTCTACCTTCCCCATATTGTGCTTCGTTATTGTCCATAGACAGGTCCTTCAATATTTACACTGGTATTTATTTTTTTTGTCAAGCAGGTTTAGAACAGGATAGGAGCTCCACTATCCTTCTCCATTGCATAAACTGGGGAGAACAGATTAATTGTAAAGGATAGAACTTGGTAAAACAAAAAATTAGAGGCTAGAGTTCTCACATTAGAATTATGGTTGCTTGAATGACTTAAATATCTATTCCTCATTTAAAATAACAGCCTGTGTTTGATAGCTTCATAATTTCATTAGTGTAAATTTTAAAACCTTTTAAAGTTATTTTACAAATGCTATTTTCCCATTTTGACACTGAAAAAGGACCAAATTTGTGATTTAGGAAACACAGAAAATAATAAAAATATCTTCCATACAGTTTTCACCTGTTTTTCAGATACAAGAAATATGAAATAAAATGAATGTTTTAAAAGAAAAATTTTTCCAATTATAAAAATAAAATGTATATGACAAATCTAAATTAAAATCCCTACAAGACATATAGAGATTAGGAGTAGAGACTATCTGTACAACAAAGTAACTGATTAATTAGTTTTCAATTCCAAAATGAAATTATTATCAAAAAAGTAGATTTTTTTTCCCAATAAATTTAAGGAAAAACAATTAGAAATAAAGAAACTAACTTCCTATGTTTTTGAAATTCTAATAATAATATTAATTAGCTTTCATTGCCTTTTTAAAAGTGACCTTCAGGGATCTGTGGACTAAACCTAATAGATAAACACAAGCCTATGCCTGTGAGCTGTATTTTTGCATAGAAAACCTATCAGAATTTAAGTCATTGTCAGATATAGGCCCCTGAGGAAGTTAAGCATAACTCTTCTGATCAGATCTAGTATATCTTCATAGGGTGCCCCTTTCTACCTTCATTTCCGAAGGTCTTTCAAACTTGACAGATTAAACACTGACACGTTGTGTGCATCATGCACAAAGCATTTCTCCTTCATGCTGCCTGCAAACATCCTCAGACTTCCTTAGTGTGGAAATCTAGCTTCCATACCTGTTAATTTTATTTTAATGCTATTTTTATATATCAGTATTATAAATTAATGTGGTGGTTCCTCATGGATGGCTAGGTAAACTCCACCACACTGTCCTCTTACTCCCCTCCTCAAAAGAACAGGGGGAGAAAAAATGATGAAAAAAGGCTTAAGGGTTGAGATAAAGACAGGGAGATCACTCACCAATTATTGCCACTGGCAAAACAGACAGCATAGGGAGATTAATGTAATTTATTGCCTGTTACTAACAGACTAGAGCAGTGAGAACTAAAAGCCAACTACTGAAAATACCTTCTCCTCACCCCACCATCTTCATCTCTTTCCCCTGGGAAGCATAGGGAAATGGGGAATGGTGGTGTCCATAAAGCTTCATCTCTGCTGTTCCTTCTCGGTCACTCTCTGCCCCTGCTCCACGCGGGATCCCTCCCACAGGATGCCATCCTTCCCCAAGTGAGCTCTTCAAGAACTGCTCCAACATGGCTCCATGCCATGGGGCCCATCCCCCAGGAGCAAACTGCTCCAGCATGGGTCCCCCACTGGTGGCAGCTCCCCCCAGACCCCCTGCTCCTGTGTGGGCTCCTCTCCACGGGCTGCAGCTCCGGCCTGGGGCCTGCTCCTGCAGGGGCTCTCCATGGGCCGCAGCCTCCTCCAGGCCACATCCACCTGCTCCAGCGGGGGCTCCTCCACGGGGGGCTGCAGCGTGGAGATCTGCTCCATGTGGGACCCATGGGCTGCAGGGGGACAGCCTGCTCCACCAGGGGCCTCTCCACAGGCCGCATGGGAACTGCTGCTGCATGCCTGGGGGCACCTCCTGCCCTCCTGCTGCACTGACCTTGGGGGCTGCTGGGCTGGTTCTCACTCCTCTCTCCCAGATGCTGCTGTGCAGCAGTTTTTTTCCCTTTCTTATATCTGTGCTCACAGAGGCCCAACCAGCATAGCTCACTGGCTTGGCTGTGGCTGAAACTGGCCCTTATCTAACATGGGGCAGCTTCTGGACTCTTCCAACAGAGGCCAACCCTGCAGCCTCCCCTGCTATCAAAGCCTTACTGCATAAACCCAACACAATTAAAAAGGAGATTTAAAATGGCATGGTATGATGTACCATAAAAATACATTTGAATTATTTTTTTTTTGGCAGATGTCTAGAGTTTGAAGATTTGTAGATTTTGAAGTTTGTACATTTGGTGAAATAACCATGAAAAGTTAAAAAAAATAGTGTGTGGAGATTGTCTTAATAAAATAAACTGTTATTGTGATAATATCTCAAGACGTAGCAAACAAGCTTCTCTGAATGAACTCCTTTAACCACAAACTACTACTTTCAAGTAGTACACAACACCTCAGGTGTGGTAAGGTCCCTAGTGACCTTGCCAGCACCAGAAGAGGTAAAAATACATTTGCAGTTAATGCAAAAACAGACACAGCATTTAATTTTAGTAGCATATTGTACTTACAATGTATAATATATGTATTATACTTATTATGCAATTTCTAACTTTTTTTTTAATTCCAAAAAGATTTCCGCTATTATAATAATCACTATCAATTAGTTAGGTTTGCTTCAAAGAAAAGTAAGGAAAATTTAATGTTAAGAATACCTTATAAATTCTAATTCTGGGAAAAAATTGCTTGTAGAAGGTACACCACTGGAAATCTAAAGATAGGTATAATAAATGTTGGCCTGATATAGATTTAATTGATCCAGCCTTGGGTAACAGAGCTGGACAGGGTAACCTCCTGAAATCTCATTCAACCTTAATTTTCTGTGATTTTGTGCTAAGAAACAGTTAGGAAGGGGGCTATTAATTTAATCTTTTAAATTTGCAAAATACCTGAAAATACTGTGAAGTAGATTCACACTCAGTTTTTATATAGGATCTAGTTGAGTGTTTTTTGTTTGTCTGTTTGTTTGTTTTGAGTCTTCTTGGTCCTACATAACTCCTTTGTTTTATTTGATTCCCAAATACAACCAACACTTAAATAGAGAAGGTAAAGTTTTCTGGCATTAAGTTTTTCATTTACTGAACCTTATTTATGAGTTTATTTTATGCGATAAAGCACATTGGTGAAAATATTCTTCCTGACCTATATGGCAATCAGCCTACACTCTGAAGCATGACATTTGATTACCTTGTCTTAGCTTGCAGAACTGCAAATGTTATTAATGGTCATAAAATTATCCAACCCTTTTAAAAATCAGACACAGTATTTGACTTGATGACCTTCTACAGTCATGAAATTCACGTTCTGATTGAAATGATATCAGTCTGGAGGATCTGATAGAGCTCTGGTGCAAGTGTCACAGCTCTGCCACTGAGGTGGAAAAGAATCTTAATGAGCTGTTATGTAGGCAATGTACGTATCTTTGAGTTTCACTGTTTTCTGATTTATTCACATAATATAGACCATAAAATGTAAATTTGTGATACCTTACATTTTCACTGGTAGTAAACAGGTACCAAATTCACTTGCTTGCATGCCCTTTAGCAGCATGTTGCAACCACTGGAGCAGATGCCCCTTGACCATCAGTGCAGTGATCAGTACAGATGTAGCAAAGGGAAGCATTTTTATGCACATCTTGTAATCATGGTCATCTGGGACAAAAAAAGTTTCTTTACTTATTTTTTCTTGTGTGAAGAGCAAAAGGGCACATTCTTTTGTATCATATCTTCCAAAACAGGATTTGCCAGAGTAACTAATATTGCTTGAGTAGGAAAAAGGACTCCACTTAATTTGGAAACCTGATGGCAAAATGTCAACATTATGAATTATTTAATTGCCAATTATCTGCAACATCTGTGTCCCTACGATTTAAACAATTTTCAAAAAAACCATTCCCCAAGCTTACCCGCACACTAGTGAAACTGAAAAGCCATCCATGACATAATGCAGTTATCTGCTTGTAGCATGAGAGTTGGCAGCAATGTATCAACCTAAGCAGGTGTGATGGAAAATGGCTTCCACCATGGCTGTTGTGCAATGAGGTGATCAGGGTGTTTAGTCTGAAGCAGCCACACTGTCCAGTAACTTCATTACTGTTCAGACTACAAAGACCCTGTGTGGCTAGAGAGAGTCTTGGTTTCTGTAAAGGAACCCTGTTCAGAGGCGGCTCAGTTTTATGAATCCAGTGAACATAAATGTTGGATGAAACCAAACACTTACTAGTTTCTGCTGGTTGTCTGGGTTAGTCCTACACCTGAAACTCAGGAGTAATTACTGTAGGAGTAATTACTCTGCAGAGACAACACAGATTCAGTGGGGCGTGATTCACCTTCATTAACTATATGCACAGGAACATGCATTAAACCCCCCAAAGTGCTCAATTCTGTAGCACATTGCCATTTCCCAAACCCTAGCTATATAGGGGCTCCATATACAAGGCTGCTGATTTTGGACTACAGTGCCAAACCCTGAACATGAGTGTCTCCACGTATTGAATCTGCTTTTACTGCAGGCTCTTGGGAGACTTTAAGTTAGCGTGTGGAGAGTTTGGTGTCATGCGAAATCTAAGCCTATGGACTAGGAACAAATGTGCAGCTCTGCACACACACACAAAACTATGTTGAAGACGCTCATGTCTGTGGGAACACTGCTAGACATAGGGACCTTCTTTTAAACTTTAGATAACTTAAAAGACGATTGAGGTGGGCAGTTGGTTTAAGGCCTCAGATGAACAACATCAAAAATTATATAGATTTTAGATTTTTAACTTCTCCTTTCTATCCTCTAATTTACTTCAAATAGTTGCAGCTTCCTCCCCTCTATATCAAATGCTTTCTGCAGAACTTGAATCCATTTTACTTCAGAGTTCATACACAACACGGGCTGTACATGCTTTCCCTTCCTTATATCCCACTTTCTTCTTTTTACAAAGTCTCAGAGACTTTACAGAGTCACTGAGAAACTCTGCTCTAGTTATTCCTTTTATTTTATTTTATTTTTCTAGAGAACTTCAGTTCACAGGAAGGAATGGATATCTTAGGTCAGCTTGACATTTTAATCTCGGTGGTTTGCTTTTTATATTGAGTTACTATGGAAGATCAAATATAAATTGCAAGAGGGCTATTCTTACCAGGCTACTGCTCATTGTAGTGTGTAGTGGTAAACACCTCTAGTTTGGCCATTTGAGAAACGAATAAATGATATGGAGAACTGAAGCTGAAGAAGAAGGATTATATTTTTACTAAATGCAGCTGTTAGGTCCCTGCCTCAAAGGAAAAAACAAACAAACAAAAAACAACTAGGTATGGCAGCTCTGGGTACACAGATCCCTCTCTGCAGGCAAGACTGTTGGTGACTCTTTGATTACATGTTATTTATGAAACGGCCCTATATACTCAATCTTTTGATACTCATATCTGCTAAAAATTCCTAATTTGGCAAGGATTAAGTGTTGTGAGCTCTTTCTCTGTGAACTGAATCTCTCCGACAGCAATTAACATTTCATTGCTAAGACTAGTCGATTTGTTATTTGTAGCTGTGGCCAAATTTGTGCATTTGAACTTTAAAGGCTTTGTTTGTATGGTCTGTAGCACAGCAGAAAATGACAAAAACAGCTAAATCCTCTGTAAATAATATAAGCTAGAAAGGGCCAGCCTGTTGCTGGACTAATATGATCCCCTTTCTGTATTATTGCAAGCTTTACTCATTTGCTGTTGTTTATGATTGTCTGGAAAGCACAGTCCTCCTGAAAGCCATTTAGATATATTGAGAAAAGCCTAGAGATCCTAATGAACTTGATTCACTTGTCAACAAACAGATGTTGAGTGCTGTTTGAGATGCCTTAATGTCCCAGCTGGTATCTAGGGGCTGCTTTGGGAGTGCACAGACGTCCCTCAAGTTCTGTGTCATGTTGGTCACGATAGTGTCTCGGCTATTGTGAGACATCCCAAATGGCACATGATGGCACATGTGTGCAACTGAATTGAACCCCTACAGGTAGGATTCACATTGAGATTGCTGGTACCTAAATGTCCAGCTGTGGGACAGAGGTGCAGGATGAGATTTTATTCTGTAATATGAGTACTTAGGGTCACTGGGTAAAAGCTGGAGCATCTGACATGCCAGCTTGGGGCTGAAAGATGTGGCACAGGACTTGCAGTGTTCACCTTTACAATGAGCCTTACAGGGATTCGTGTGCTTCTGGAGGAGCAGATGAATGTGAGGCAGAATACCCTAGGATGGCACTAGGCACCTCAATTTAGGCAGCTGTATAAGGTCCAAGTTATCTAATGGCAGGTTTATTCAAGAAACAGAGGAACAGCTGAGCTATTAATATGTTACGGATTAAAATTTTGGTTGTGGAAAAAAAGATCTATAGTTCTTTTTCTGTTCTTGTCACCTGTGAATTTTTCTCTGCTTTTTAATTGTTTATTTTACCAGTGCTTATATCCTTTCCCACTAAAGTATAAACAAGATTACACTTTTTATTTGAAACATATATTCTCTTTAAGCATGAAGTTTCTTGAGGCATATTGCTATATTTATGCCACATCAAATGTTGACATGACGCAGGAGAAAATTTGTTGCGACTGCTTATTTATTTGTGGATTAGTATAGCATGTCAAAGCACACCAAAATATTCTATTTACATTTGTATCAGTGAAAAGCACTTGTGATCCTTGGAAATGGAAAAATAACATGGAGATAGATGTCCATGTCATATGGCAAAAGATGATGTTGGAGAGGTTCCCAAGGAATAATCAGCTTTTTGATGCAGTATTCCAAAATGCCTGAGTTGCTGTATTCCAGGAGGATCTGCTCTTTGTTGCCAGTGGTGATCCTCTTAGTCTGCAATGAAACAATATTCATAAAAGCATTATATCAAATATTACGTGTGTCCCTCTTCATAAATCTGATGCTGTGCACCTCTGTGGAAAAGTTTTTTGTTATTGTTTGTATAAATGCTGAACATGTATGAATAACTTGGCAGCTGTATGTCAGCCATGTAGTGTCCCCTTCATAGTTCATCAGTCAGCCAAGAAAGCCCTGTCATCAACATCAAAAAGGCAATTTTTAACACTGGAAAGTATTTGTACTCCCTTTGACCCAATATAGTATCTGTCATCTTCCCTCTAGTTATGAACAGCTATTCCATGCTGCAGATGCTCTAACAACAATTAAGCAGTATACAAAATGTTAGAACACATAGTAAGAAAAAAAAATCAAATACTTAAATCTCATGGGATTCCCATGACAATTGTTCATTCACAAGCAATGTTGCTAGTTTGAATGCTTCCTATGACATATCACAAGTGTGGTAGTTTGAACCTCAGACTTAGTCTCTATGGTGTCTTCACATTTCCATGAAACCATATTTTTGAATAGATCCTTTCCAGAAAATTAATATTTTCTTAGAAACATGGGTTATGCTAAGGCAGTGTAAGTGTGGCAACAGCAACCAAAAATTGTATTACGTCTCATACATTTAAATCTGTGCATATGAAGTCCCATTTTAGTGACTGCCAGTCACAACATGTGCCCACAAAAATCTCAGTGCTACTATCGCAAGCATAATTGCTTTCTGAAACTTACGGCTCACAGGAATAGACAAAGGGAAGAGGAAGAGATCGATTTTCTACATGTTAGTTTAGTCCATCTCTCTTCAGAAAGATTTTGACACAGCAGGTATTTTTAAAACTGTGTGGCTAAGGGCTGTAAATACCTTTTAGCATGTCCATGACATACTTTAATAAAAAAGCAATGTGTTTCTGCCTTCAGGGTGATGGACTTTCATGCTGTCAGCCTCCCAGTTCTCTTGGTTCATTGTCTGTTCTCTTTTAAACTAGGACACTCATTGTATAGCTGGATATAAAGAGGAAGATATGTTTCATCTTTTATAAGAAAGTCCGAGAGGTAGAGTCAAAGACAAGAATAAGTAAAAGATATTTTGTCTTATGGTGAATAAGAATTAGATTCCAGTATCACACTGTCAAGCTGCACCACAACTATCCCCTTATTTATTTTTTTTCTATAGCACAAGGACTTCAAATCCTATTCATCCTTAACTTCAAGGATAAGTGCTTTCTTTATAAGCAGAAAGAACAAACTTAAACCAAATGTCACACGAATTTGGAAATTCGCAACAAGTTTCATAATGAATATTAACCCCCAAGAGGAAGATATTTGAACTCATAACCGGAAAAGCAAGATAACTTACAGGTGGCACCCAGGTGGAAATGTCTTCCCCCTGTCTTTCCTTTACTTGCGTTGTCTAAAATATAAGCAAACGGTATGACACCGTATTTGCAAGTACTGTTTCTGAATACATTAGGTGGGTTAGTTCCCTGGGACAGTCAGTATTCTTTAGTGATGAAAGATATTGAAAAGGCTATTTTTTGCTTCAGTGCATGGGTAGGATCAGAACATTAAAAGGTTCAACTTTTTTGACGTTATAAATATACTTTTTTGTACTGAAACTGAACTGAAATGAGAAAATATCATATGTTTTATGCTGGTGCAAAGTTAAGTTGTGCTCATGCAGTGGTACCTGGGATTTCACCCAGACCTGTCACTGAAAGCCCATGTATTTTTTTTGTTGGTGTGCTTTTTCTTTCAGAAGGGCATGCATGCTGTATTTTGGTACATAACAGCACTAGCTGTAAAGAAAGTAGAACACTTTAATTATTGTAGAAGAGTGTGTATCACATAAAGTTAGAGTTTGCTAACAAAATTTAATGATAACTCAAAGTTGGAAGGCGTTTTCAGTACAGCAGAGGACTTGAATATTATGCAAGAAAAAAATGCAATGTCTTGAGAACAGGAACAGTAGCAATGAGATTAAATTTAATAGAACAAAGTGTGAACTGGTTTTAAGGAATAATAAAAACGTGGGTATAGTCATAAATTAGAAGAAGATGAGAGAAATCTTTGCATGCTAGTTGAGCAATACAGTTTTGATGAATCTTTTATAAAATTTAAACCAGTTTTACAATTTTTGAGGGAAACAGGGACAGAAGAGTCCTAATGCCATGGTGCTGGTGCACTTATGGGACTTCCTCAGGAAAGTAATATTCAGTTCTCCGTGAACTATGCATTCAGAGTACAACGAGGCATATAAGTCCTACAAATATAATAAAAGAAGTGGAGGTTTTATTTTTGTTTTGTTTTTGAAATGACATCTTGCTGTCCATAAAAACATCACAAGGTAAAACTTCAGACTACAAGCATTATTTCACTGAGGAGATAATGTCAGCATAAGTGCAGGTGGACGTAAATGAACCATGAATACATTTAGGCTGGCAGGTAGAGATAAGAAGAGATACGTTAGAAAAAATTAACACATGAGGTTCAAGAACAGGTTTCCAATATCAGTCATAGGTACAAAACAAACAAACAAACAAACAAAAACAGAAGTATTTTAATTTGAAATTAGATAATATTGTAAATAGATGATGTCCTGTCTTATTTTCAGTAGTAAAAAAATTGGACATAGAGACTCAGAATGTGCCTCTTAGTTCCTTATATTTGCAAGGTGGTGGCTATCTTTGCCCCAGATCAGAAGACATATGAAGAGCTTTTTACTGCAGACAGAGAGAAGGGAGGCAGATGAGAACTTACAGGAAATTATGAAGCCAGGCAATTTATTGATTTTGTATTTATTTATTTATTTATTTTTGTGAGAGAGATGTACAGAATAGAGTTGATTGAATTCTCTGCAATTCACTGTGGTCCAGTGCATCACTAATGAATGATTAGTGATGATAATAAAAGAATGGTATACACTGAGGTGGTTCTGAGGACTGTTCCATTAATGATTTACACACCATCTGCATTTCTTGTGCATGGTAACATTTTTCTGTTAAGGAAATATGTCTTTTGGGAGGATAAAAAAGCATAAATCCACACATACCCACACTGAAGAATTGTTAGCTGGATGGTAACAGGAGCATTCTGACATGCTGATCCTCCAATTTTACACAATGCTAGAGAGCTCCAAACCCCCAGATGAGAAATTTACCTTTTCTTAATCAACACCATGCAATATTATGTATTCCCTTTCTCTGGGTCATCTCTTCATGCAATTCTCTTTCTTGAGCCAATCAAAATACAAAGATAAATAGAAATAAACTAGGATGGATACAAAATCATTTGAGGTATGGAAAATCAAGATTCATATGTTTGTAAGACATTCTGAAATGAATAAATAAATACTACATTTAGGCAAACAATGTGACATATTAACTTCATTGCTGGTGAAGAGTCTTAGCCTCTGTATCACCGGCTGAGCTGGAAAGGCTAGGTTACTGCACAACTGAACATCAAGCTCCCTTTTGCTTGTCTCTCTCCTTCTTCCTGGATATTTCCTTGCCCTACCCTTTGCTAAGTTTCCATAGGAAGGATATTTATGTGAAAAACAAGCAAGAAAACAACAACAACAACAACAACAAAACACACACAAAAAAGAGGAAAAACAGTGTGTGTTCTAACTTGTGCCCTGTTTGGATGATGGTGGACCAAGAACTGAAATAAATTGACCATATAATTGTAGATGCAGCCTCTCTCTCTCTCTCTCTTCCCCAAGAATTATATTAGGTGGTCTGGGTTACATATGCAGCAGGAGAACAAGAATTTAAAAATAACTGTTTTGTGAACTGGAATTTAACTTTTTTTTTTTTTTTAAATAATCTTAAATGAATGCAGTTCACCTCCAGCTGCTTCTTTTTCATACAAGAAGAAAATACACTTTTAGCCACTGCTCTAAAGCTATTCCAAATCCATCTGATTACAAACCTAGTCACATGCACTGCAAATGCTTTCAGGGATAGTATCATATGTCTTCAGTAGTGCCTTCTTTGTTCACTGCCAGGCAAAGTATCCTTGCCAAGTTTACCAAGCAGTTCAGAACAGCTTTGCTTGAGTGATCTTTCCCTTTATTATTTATTAGTCAATCATCATTTTTCATGTGCACAATTGATCAGTTTTGATTTATTTTTTTTTCTTGTTGTGAAAAAAAATATTAGATAGCAAAGATTCCAGAACTTAACCTTGGAAAAACACCAAAAGAAATAAGCATGCTCTTCATGGTTTCCAGGTTAAAATTACTTCCCTAGTAGCTAAGCCATTTAGTATCTAGTATTCTGATTATGTGTTGTATAATTTCTTAATCCAATGGTAAGTAGAACCAAATCAAATGCTCTACTGATATTTTGCAATTTATGACTAACCTCATACCTCTGTTATAAAAAATGGATATCTTGTTAATTTGACAAATTTCGTTGCCCATAAACCATACTGGATGATATTAAATATGCTACCCTCTATTATTTATTAATCAATTTTCCTATCTGATGTTCCATTATTTTTCCTAAGATTGATATCAGGCAGACAGGCTTATATTTACCTATGCTATCATATTTGAAAGCAAAGAACTGACATGTCTCACTTTCAGACAATGCTCAGCTTTCCAGTGTTTATTACAAATATTTATAAATGGACTAATAAAGCTTATTAGACAGTTCTTCTAACATTCTTGGTGCATTTTTACTAAAAGACCCTTAGCCTTAATAGCTACTATTTGGTATATGTTGGTTTTATTGTTTTAACTGTATCTTTTCATCACCATCTTTGTATGACAGAACTACATGTGGCTTTTTCCCAATCCTAAAACTGAAATATTTATTCAGCATTTCAGTCTGTTCTGCATTATTTTTGACAACTGCATCCTTCCCATGTAACAATGGACAATCACTACTGGAAGGTTGCTTTGCTCCATATCTATTAAATTATATATTCACAGTACTAAACTTGCGATAGAATTCCTCACATATCCTCTTGTCTTCAGTAGCAATTTTCTACTATTTCTTTTTAAATTCTACATGAAAGTGACCTAATCTAATCAGTTTCTTCCTCATCTAACTGTCCAATCTGTTTATATCTGAAATTTAACATTACCTTTATTTCTCTCTTAAGCTAGACTGGTCTCGAATAGATTTTGTCTTGATTACAGTTCTTAGATCATCTCTTAAAATGTTTTAAAATCTCTTTATTGTTGTTCTTCCTGTTATTCTTCCTGGTATTGATTTGGCACAAACTTGTACTTATCTGCTTGAAAGTGGCCATTTTAAAGTAGCAGGTGTAAGAATTACTGGTTGTGTTACATTCTATTTGCATGTAACAAATATAATCAAGTTATCACTTTCACTTAAGAAACCACTAACTTTTAGTCCCGGAATCAATTTCGATTTAGCTGTCAGGATAACATCTAGTACAAAATTCTCCAAGGAGAGTCACAAAACTTTTTGATTTAGAAATTTTTTATCAATCATTTTTCAGAATTTCAAAGCTTTTTTATTACTGGAAATGTCAAACCTGTAGAGCTATGTCTCTCAACCTGATATTCAACCAGTGAAAAAACTGTTTTTAAAGCTTATAGAGCACAGAAACTCCTTTCTCGTTCTCCTCTCTTTAGGCACTATGAGTAGGGTTTTAAGGGACTAGTCATCCTGCTCCATGAGGTAGTTTGATGGTAAGTAGCTGTCAGCAAATAATTGCCCTTGCCACATTTTTTTGTGTGAGGAGACTGCTCTGTAAACTCAGGAAATATTTACTCATAATTGTCAGTAAGTTGAAATCAGCTATTACCAGCTACTGCCTGTTCCCTTCTCTTGCCACAGAGTTTTTCTTAAATTGCTCATAGTGAGTTTAACATTCATATCACACAGATTTTCTTTCAAGTTCCAGTAATATCAAGCAAGTCAAACATGTTCTCATCATACAAGTAGTTCCTATTCTTCTTGTTTACCACACAAGTTCCTGCCATTCATGAATAGGCAATTAAAGAATTTCTTTTCTTTGTGTCATTCTGTGTCTTGATTAATTTTGTTCTTGACAACTTGAGTGTGCTAAATAAGTGTTTATTTGCTGCCCTTTTTAAATCTCTCTTTTTTTTTTTTTTGTAAGTTTAATGCCATTATGACTAGTCTAGTCAGCTTGTCCCCTGTAAAATTGATTTCCCATTTAATGAGCTGAAGGCTTTGCAAACCATGATGTAACTCCTCAGTTAGAAAATGGCTCTACAGTCCACCAAATTGATATCTCCTCTCCCTTTTACACTTCTCTAATTGCCAGTTTATTCTTAAAAACTCCTGATTCATGATTTACTTTCCGGGACAGGAGCAATCTCCAAAAAGCTTCTTTGGGTATTTTCATACTTCATCAGCTTTTTAAACTCTCTGAAATCATTCGTAACCTGTAAGGCATCCGATGATGCATTGCTAGCACTAGCACATACCACTAATAAGTCTCTTCCACTTTTAAGTAAATTTTATTTTATTTTTTCTTCACTGAAAAGGACTTGAGACTGTGTAAGAAGAAATATCCTGAAAACCTTATCCTACAGGGAAGTTGGTAGTTTTGTCTGTAATTAGCCTGTCTAATACTTTACATTACATAAGGATTTTGAAAAATTTCTTGGGAACTTTCCCTTGTTTGTAACAAACTTTTGATATTTTGCAAGAGAAATGCTATAAGGAGACAGAAATGCCTTTTATCTGTTGCATGATATTCTTTTCACCTGCATGATATTCCTTTCACCTTTTGCTCCTTGCAGGTAGAGCACACTATTCCCAGAATAGCCAAGCTCTCCAGGTCTGTGGAATACCAAAGGAGAGAGAAAGAGCTGGGCTGACTTATTCCCCATGACTACTCCTTTAACTCAGTATGTGAGCCACTTCTCCATCACCCCTTCGATACAGCACAGCTCTGTAGCTGCCATCTAGCTTAAGTTAACATGAGAGAATGGTTTGTTCCGCTGTGCTGCAAGCCCAGAGGTAAAATTATGCTGCATAATGCACTCAACATAATAAGCAGATTGCTGAAGTTGTTTTATCGAGCTTACTCTTTACCTTTGTCTTTTAAGAACCATTGATTGATTTATATTTGTAATGTCGTGCTTTGTACAACATTTTAATACAATGTCAAATACTTGAAAGTTAGAAAACAGTCTTAGATGGCTCATGTAAACACACTCATGAACTCTTGTTCTCCATGCATTGCTATAGGATTTCTGGCAAATGGATTGTGTATTATATCTGTAAATGTTGTATCCTAATTATGACATACAGAGGAATCCAATTAAAGCTCCATGAGAACTGTAGTCATGAATTCCTGACTTTCATTCCCTGTCACTTCAATAATCTTATTTGTTATAGTTTTGATATGGCATTGGTATATCTTTGAATGTATATAAAGCTATGGTGGCTCTGGTAGTAAAATCCCTTGACATTAAAGCTGTGGTCAAGACAGTTGTTTCATTTGTTGGACAAATGTAAAGGATGGGAAGTTATTGTATAGGCTGAGGTAGAGGAGTGATATCCAGAAAATTTGAACTCTGTACCAACAAGTTCTGCATTACCTCAGGCAAGTCTCAGTGCTAGACCTTAACACTGCAACTTACCATAAAAGGGATACAGCCTAAAAGCCTATCCAACCCATAAATGGCTTGAACAAATCATAGGTTGGTACTGCCAGACACTGCTTGGGCTGCTCAGCTTGACAGTGATGCTGGAGTGCGCTGAAGGCAACATTTGTGTGATTTTGTGTCCTTTCCATTTTTTACACTTTTAGGGCATTTCGCTAGACTGTGATCAGCAATGCAGATACCCACTGGAGGAAAGAAAAGCTGGAGAGAAACCTTGTGTCTTGTTCTCAAATGAGAACAGGGAAAATGGACAAGTGACAATTTTACCTTTAGAAAGCAATTTACCCACCACAATTTTGTGTGATTGTATGCATGTTAGCACTGAAAGACTCCTTTCAAAACATGATTCCAGTTTCACCATGCCTCAGTTTTATTATGCCTAAAACAGCAATGACTCCGCTCTTCAACAAAACATTGTCAGTAATATTTGTGAGGTTGTGAAGTGTTCCGTAATCTTCACTTGCCAGCTGCTCCATCATCATGAAAGTTTATTAGTTATGAATTGCATTGTTTCATTTTTCCATAGACTGGGAGGCTTAGAAGTTATTGCAAAAAATAAGATGCTATAGTGACGTTTCAAATTATACTTATTTGTTTCAAAATACAATTTTGGTTAAACCTCATCAAATCCCCTCTTTTGCCTTTCCTGCTATTGTTGATTAGTTAAGAAGCAGAAAGGAACATTGCACTGTAAAACATCCATTTATCTGCCAGTGTCAGGTTCTCCTGACATGATGTGCTAATGCAAAGTACATTAAGCATTAGCAGCAGGTGCTCCAGACCTAGCAGTTCCTAGACAGGCATTAAGAGACCTAGAATGAGTCAGTGTCACTCTATGGTTTAACCTAATACCAACCCCTTAGGGCACCTCTATCAAGTGTAAGAGAAATGAAAGGTTTTAAAGGCTATTAATCCCACTGACTCTACATTAGAAGAGCACAAAGTTATTTGTCACAGGTCTTTGTCATCATGATATTGTGGTAAAATGTGAAGTATTCAGTATTCCTGACATTCTTTTTTTTTTTTTCCACCTACTTAAGCACAGAGGTTTTTTGTTGATATAATGCTGAGCTGTGGCACCTACCAGCTACTGTCTGTTCCTGGCACACTCTGAACTCCCTGTTTTTCTCAGTGAGTTTTTTTCATATCTACAGTGTACTGAGAAGCAGCAAAAACATCTTTGGAAAACAAACCTTGAACTGAAAGCTATCCTAAGTAAACAAGCAAGTGAACTCTCTGCCCCTAGCCAGACACCATTACAACATGCATAAGAGGCATTAAATCGGAGCTGAATCTAATGCAAGGTGTTAGCTGCTTTTGCCATACTTGTTATCAGGAGCTGCTTTATTTCTAATGCGATAGATGTTTTGTTCTGTATTTCTTACCTTGAAGTTGCTGAGACTCGAAAGTAATCCTGTTGTTTTAGAAATCTCTGATCCTGTGTTTGCATGGAAAGGTGTCTCAGATAGCTGGTTGTCTGGCAGCAGCTGCTTCAAAGGCTCTGGCAGTCGAATGTGAGCATCTCAGGTTTTGCTGAAAGTGGTGACAGTAACATGATTTCAAGCTCTTGCCAGGGTCTCAATTTGTACATTTCAAATTCACTTCACACACATTCAGTTGACAAAAATTTTCCAACCATCAGATCACCACATTGGCAAATGCTCTGGCTTCAAGCCCTACCTCCGATAAAAACTCAGTCCCTTTAGCTAAACAGCCCTGCTTTTATATTTGCAAAAAGGTTTATGTGCTACTTACACCAGTAAAATGTTCTGAAAGCTATTAATGGCAAGCCTGTGCAAGCATTTATATATTTTTTTTATTTGCTGACCTGCACAGTAGCAAAGATACATAGCTTACAATGTGTGCATTTTTGCATGCATATGTATATTGGTGTGTATGTTTAATAAGTGTGTACAATTGCTTGGCTCTGAAGAGTTAGTCAATATTTTAAGCTTTGTCAGGATGCTCTGAAATCAATTGTAAACATCAGTCTTCAGTGTTTATACAAACGCAATCCTATTTGTTTGAAAAGAGTCTAGAGAAAACCCTGTACCTCTGAACACAGCAGGAAAAAACAGTCAGAGCACAGGAACATGGTGATGGTTGTTCCAAGCTGGACCAGAGGTCCATCTGCCACAGTCTCTGATGGTGGCCAAAAGTGGAGGCCTGCAAAAGAGATCAAGAAAAGAACAAGTGTATTTGATTTTTCCCCATGCACTCTCCTACCAACCAGTAATTTGTGTCTCAGAGCCAAGATTTACTTGTGAGATTTCTCTGCTGTGAAGTTGTCCAGCTGCTTCCCATACCCATATACAGTGAGGGTTGTGGAGCAAGGGTTTTGGCAGTTCAAAATCACAGTGTGTGCAGAGTCACAGTTTGTTTCATTTGTTGTGAAAATACTAATTGCTTGCTTCATTTGATGACCTGTAGGTTTTGTACTAGAAGAGCTAGCTATACCTATCCTATACATACTCCTTAACAGTTGTGGTATTACAGACTTATATCAGTATTCTCTTTTCCATCCCCGTACAGAAGCTGTTCCATCCCTTTGAATGTGCATTTTATGCTGTTATGAGCCTTGCCAGTGCTGCTATATCAGTTCTGAAATGTGAAGAGCTGAATGGTACACAGTTTTCAAGATCTGCACCAGCAGTCCCTGGTGAGTGGAAAAAGGGAAACATCACTCCCACTTTAAAAAAAGGTAGAAAGGAGACCCAGGGAACTACAGAGCAGTGAGCTTCACCTGTGTGCCTGGGAAGATCATGGAACAGATCCTCTTGGAAGCAATGTTAAAGCACATGCTGGACAAGGAGGTGATCCAGGACAGCCAGCACGGCTTCACCACGGGCAAATTTTGCCTGACCAAGCTGGTGGCCTTCTATGATGGAGTGACTGCATCAGTCAACAAGGGAAGACTGACTGATGTCATCTACTTAGACTTCTGTAAATCTCTAAATTGGAAAGATATGGATTTGAAGGGTGGACCATCCAGTGGATAAGAAATTGGATTGATGGCCACACCCAGAGAGTAGTTGTTGTCAACAGTTCTGTGTCCAGGTGGAGACCTGTGATGAGCAGTGTCCCTCAGGGGTCCATCTTGGGACCGGTGCTTTTCAATATCTTCATCAATGACATAGATGATGGGATCGAGTGCACCCTCAGCAAGTTTGCAGATGACACCAAGCTGAGTGGTGTGGTTGATACCAAAGAAAGAAGAGATGCCATTCAAAGGGACCTGGACAGACTGAAGAAATGGGCCCATGTGAACCACATGAGATTCAACAAGTCCAAGTGTAAGGTGCTGCACCTAGGTCAGGGCAACCCCAGATAGGAGAACTCATTGAGAGCAGCCCTGCGGAGAAGGACTTGGGGGTTCTGGTAGACAAAAGGCTTGACATGAGCCAGCAGTGCGCGTTTGCAGCCCAGATCATCCTGGGCTGCATCAAAAGAGGTGTGACCAGCAGGTCAAGGGAGGTGATTGCCCCCCTCTACTCTGCCCTCGTGAGGCCCCACCTGGAGTACTGCAGCCAGGTTTGGAGCCCCCAGCACAAGAAAGATGTTGACCTATTAGAGCGGGTCCAGAGGAGGGCTACAAAGATGATCAGAGGGCTGGAGCACCTCTCGTATGAAGAAAGGCTGAGAGAACTGGGGATGTTCAGCCTGGAGAAGAGAAGGCTCCAGGGATACCTCATTGCAACCTTTCAGTACTTAAAAGGGTCCTGTAAAAAAAGATGAAAAAGGACTTTTTACTGGGGTAGATAATGACAGGACAAGGGGGAATTGTTTTAAAATAAAAGAGGATAGATTTAGACTAGACATTAGGAGAAAAGGAGGCACTGGCACAGGTTGCCCAAAGAAGCTGTGGATGCCCCATTCCTGGAGGTGTTCAAGGCCAGGCTGGATGGGGCCATGGCCAACCTGATCTAGTAGGTGGTATCCCTGCCTGTGGCAGAGGATTGGAGATAGCTGATCTTTACAGTCCCTTCCAACCTGAGCCATTCTACGATTCTATGATTTATCCAGGAGCATGAAGATGTTTTATTCTCTGGTCCTTTATAATAATTCTTATAATAATTCTTAATATTCACTGTTTTTTTTTTCCTAACTAATACTGAACAGTAAAATGAGTTTCTCATATGTCTGTAAGCCCAGGATCTCATACCACTGTAATTCTTCAGTGTGTAAGGTTAGGATTTTTTAGGTCCTTTTCCCCTTCCTGTGATCCTCCCTTTAAATTTGCTTGTATTGAATTTCACTACTATCCTACCTACTCACTCTGTACTTTTGGATTTATCCTATTAAATGAATCTAGGCCACAAAAGGCTTTCAAGCACTGTGGTGCTGGTGAGATTAGCATCTGTGCTAGAAAGATATGGTAGACCAAAGGTGCTTATTTGTTCCTGAAGGCAAGTGGCATGGCACTGCTTGTGAAAATAGGACTAACAAAACAAAACAAACAAAAATGTGGCCTTCTCTTTACTGTCTTCTGAGCATGTGTTTGCTGGTTTATACTAGAAAGCATCCCTGGTATCCCTGGTTTATTGCTCTCTTTCCCAAATTGTGCCCAGGCATTGTCTAGGAAGATGTCAGGGAGCACAGGGAGCATGCTGACAAATGACAACATGGGCAGTAGTAACAGAGCCTTAATCTGTGCTCTGCCCTGACTTAACCCACTGCTAAATTGCTAGCATGTTCTCTTACATGCTTTTGGTCCTTGCCACCTAGTACAACTAGTACTTTCCAAGCCAATGACCATTTTGATGGTTTGGAGACAGCATGTGCTGGGGACCAATCGCAGTAGACTGTATGGGTGAGAATGCTCTAGTTTTGTCTCCCTCCACCCCACATAGTTTTCCAGCAGTATATAATGCAGATTTTTTTACTCTGAATTGGCCACACTTACCTTCAAGATGGATCCAGAATATGCAATAAATGTCCAGTTTCTTGCTAGAGAAATGCTGCTCTGACAGAGGGTAACACTGCCCTCGCATTTTGTATTCACTCTGAACATAAACAAAAAGAAACAGGCAAAACAACAACAACAAAACCCACACAGTTATTTCTTTTTAGGATCACTATATGAAGAGTGGAAGAGATGCAATGTGAAGTACTATATAATGTGGATTCTACCAGCATGTACTACTTGGGTCAGGGCTGGAAAACAGTGCCTGATTCTGGTTTATTTAGTAGTATGGGTAAATCCATATGGCCCTTCTGATATTCTCTACTGCCATTCTTGAATACCTGATACTGTGAGTGATCTTTATTGCTTTGATCCCTTTGTCCACATTGCTTATGAATATTTAAACTGTCCAGACACCTGCTGCAGATTCCTGTGGGACACAACTCATTGGTTCCCCTTGCTGGGAAAGCTGAGCATTTACTCCTACACTGTTTTCTACTTTTTTTACCAGTTATTTATAAATATGAGGTCCTTTCCTGTCATGCTATTGCAGCCCGGTCTCTTAATGGCCTTTGGTGAATGACCCTGTTAAACATCTTTTGGAAAGACTGCTGTTTACTTGCTCTAAGATCCCTTTAGATAATTCCAACAGATTTTACAGTCATGACAAGTAATTTCACTTTATAGAAGAGACTGTTCTGTTTTTCAGCATGTCATATTTATCCATAAGCCATTTTACGTTATACTTTCGTGCAGTTACTAATTCACTCAGTGCAAATGCTATTTATTGGTCTATAGTTTCCCAGTTTTTCTTGTAGCTTCTTAAAATGGATGTCACATTAGCAACCTTCCAAGACTTCTGATAACAAGGCAGATTGAAATGAGAATTGACATACACTGGTGAGTTATTGCACTATTTCAGTCTTGAATACCTTGAGAACTGATGATATGTGACTATTCAATTGATCCATTTGCTTCATAACCTGTTTTGCTGATGCAATCAGACAATTGCTCAATTTGAGACAGTTCTTCTGATAAACAAGGCTTATGAAATGGGAACTTCCTCAGATTTCTTCATACTGCAATGCAGATACAGAAAATTCCTTAACTATTTAACTGCCCCGAGAAGCTTTGAATGCTCCATCTGTGGAAGTGTTCAAGGCCAGGTTGGATGGGACTTTGTGTAAACTGGCCTAGTGGAAGGTGTCCATGCCCATGGAAGAGGGGGTTGGAACCAGATGATCTTTAAGGTCCCTTTCAATCCAAACCATTCTGTGATTCTGATTTTCTGCACTGAACTTTTCTTTATAGTGTGCTCCTTTGTTCTCTATCGACACTCCTGCTTCTACCTTTTCTGTTAAGTAAAGGAAACTTAATGGGTGCATCCTTGTTCCAAGGCCAAGTGGTACTAACTTGATTACATCCATCTTACATAGGACCCTATTGCAAACTGGTCCCAAAGATGGGATTTTGGCTAAAATCAAAACAGTCAAAGAATGAGACATGAATTAAACAGCAGAGACTATAGCAGTTGAGTGTTTGAGGTTGGTCATTTATCAAAACAAATGTAAGCACAGACTCTCCACCAATCTTCCTGTTCTGATGTGTTAGAAAAAAGAATTTATTAGAAGACTTTATGTCTTTTTTCAAGTTAATCTTCCAAGTCTTTTCAGGGTGATGAGAATTGTTATTTTTGCTTAAAGTTTTCATGGAGAGTCCTGAACTCCAGGAAGTTCATCTTCTGTTTCCATTCATGGTTTGCTTTGAGATATTTTTCTTTGTGTCTTCTGACATTCTCTTCATGGCTTTTCTGTCCAAAGCTTGACTCAAGCAACTGGCCAGCCTTTGGATTTACAATCAAAATTAAAGGAAGCCATCTCATTTTCCCTGAGTTAGTTCACTCCCAGGTTTCCCTCTGGCACTGGACAGTCATTTCCAATGTCTGAGGGCTTTTAATAAATAAAGGAGTTCAGTGGTTTCTTCCACTTAACCTAAATGGCTAAGTTTCTCCCACTTAGCCACTCTCAACAGCTTTAATGATATATGTGATTGTCTGCAGTTCAAAGACAGGCTTGTTAGCAGCCATTAGCACTTTCCAGTGCCAAGAAAGGTATTTCAGCAATATTTATAAAAACCTTGTAAATGGAAAGTAGTACAAAAACAGCTGTACTTTGTGACATATACCTATTTCTTTCTGTTAGCATAGTGGGCTTTTTCTTATGTCACTACTAGCCTAGCGGATGGCCGTGTGTTTATGTGTGTTCTGATTTCAGGTTCATATAGATTTAAAATCACTTTGTTACAAAATTAATCATAAAATATTTTAGGGATATTACTATTCTTACTCCGTAAATTTCCTATAGTTTCCCAGAGATAAGGTTGCCACAAGGGTATCCATGATATCCACATCCTGGCAGCATGTGCTTGTCACCCTTCTCATCTTGAAACAGATGGCAATGCAGGACCTTTTGTATTTGCACACATTAGAATGAAGTTAAATTCAAGAAGCAGCTAATTGGTAGCCATTGCAATTCTGCACTGGGCTTCAGAGCACCAAAATTTAATATAGAAGTAATCATCACTCATCTCACTGGTCACAACATCTTGCTTCAACTTCAGGTTAATATAAATTGATTGAAAAGATGTAGAGGACATAGCACACATTTGTTTGATAAGATGGGCAAACTAAGTATCTCAGTAGAAACACTTAGTCTATCAAAGAGCTCACAAGGTACATCTTATACTGAAGTTAATGGAGGCAAATGAGACCATAGGGGTGTTTAGAAATATATTTAACTGACTAACTTTTGGCACCTGCAGTAGAATATAACTTACTTTTAGTTTAAGGCCTTGATTTACAAAGACCACCCTATTATTTAAAATATTTGTAAGCCACAGTTGCCATTTTTTTAGGGACCTAATTCAGAGCTCACTGAAATCAATAGGAAGTTTTCCCACTAGCATCATTGATCAAGGCATAGGACAGTGGTGTGCATACATCACCTTTAGACACTGTTAAATCCCTTTCCGTACTGAGCTGAGACATACACAATGAAGATTTCACTGCTGCTTAAAAAATTGCAAGCAAGAAAGTTATCATGACATCCCTCATAAAAACTTTGTAAGATAAATAAATAAAAAAAAAAGCAAAAGTGTTCATTTTATGTGTTCACATTCAAAGTGTTCTATTTCATGATGTGTACCCACATAAGTATGCGTTCATTTGGATGTATGGGTATTGTTAATGGTTTGCATGCACAGGAATAAAGAAAGAGCCAGCATAATAAATAAATAAATAAAAAGAGAAAAGCTTAGAGAAGAATCCACATGAGAATTAGGCCCGTCTTTAAAAGGAGTAGTTAACACAGAGCTAATTTCCTGACTGTTGAGGGTTTTTTTTTATTAATATCATGTTAAAGAATGAAGGCTCAGCTATTCTAATGTGCTCAAAGTACTTTTTCACTGAATGTTACATATACTCATGCAGAATTCTTTAAAATATTCAGTTAGCAATGGCATGAACACGCTGTTGGTGACTAAAAAAAATCACAGAATCACAGAATCACAGAATCATCTAGGTTGGAAGAGACCTCCAAGATCACCGACTCCAACCTCTGACCTAACACTAACAAGTCCTCCACTAAACCATATCAATAAGCTCTACATCTAAACGTCTCTTAAAGACCTCCAGGGATGGTGACTCAACCGCTTCCCTCCCTGGGCAGCCTATTGCAATGCCTAACAACCCTTTCAGTAAAGAAGTTCTTCCTAATATCCAACCTAAACCTCCCCTGGCGCAACTTTAGCCCATTCCCCCTCGTCCTGCCACCAGGCACGTGGGAGAATAGACCAACCCCCACCTCTCTACAGCCTCCTTTAAGGTACCTATAGAGAGCGATAAGGTCGCCCCTGAACTTCCTCTTCTCCAGACTGAACAATCCCAGCTCCCTCAGCTGCTCCTCGTAAGACTTGTTCTCCAGACCCCTCACCAGCTTCGTTAATAAATGGTAATTGAAAATCAAGCAGTGAAACTAATGTTCACCTATCCCAATTGAAACTCTGTTTAAGTGAAAATGGTTCCAGAAGACTTCATGTACCACATTAGACCCACAAAATTAATTAGTATGCTTTACTTGTGGATGGATACAGGAAGAGTAAATGCTTCCCTTAGGATTCTGCCATTAAGTCTATCTTTTCCTTTCTGTATATATTATTGGCACCATGTTTTCTAGCCTTCTCTAGTCACAGCTGATTTCTTCCTCATGCCAGATCCTGCCACTAACTCACTCTGAGTTGTATATATTCTCAGGCAAATGTTTTCATTCATTAGTCCCATGGATTCAATGGAACAACTACTCCTCTACCACTGTGAGTAAGAGTGGCACACTAAGATTTCATATAAATGAGCTAGTCACATGAAAATGCAGCAAAAGAATAAGAGAATGTGTGTCTTATACCTCATCATCACTAATGTTGCATCCTTTTTTTGTGACCTTTCCAAAAAAGACTATGCAGATGGATAGTAAAACTGACTGTCATAGTGTGCG
Source organism: Cygnus atratus (assembly GCF_013377495.2). Classification (NCBI taxonomy): domain Eukaryota; kingdom Metazoa; phylum Chordata; class Aves; order Anseriformes; family Anatidae; genus Cygnus; species Cygnus atratus. The sequence continues at coordinate 175,982,305 of NC_066362.1, read as the reverse complement.
CTGTGGCAGAGTATGGTTATATACAAGATAACATGGTAAAGGACAGAATTATTTACAGCTCTGAATAAAAGAAAGGTGGTTGGAAGTATACTCAGAGCTGCTACCAGAGGTAAATGAAATTAAAATTGTCATGTAAGCCATGTTTTTCACTCACATAGCCAGAGAGCATTTGTTCCCCACTTTGAATATTAAAACATACTGTTGCAAATACAGCTTGGAAGTAATTGTTTTACAAGTAAAAAAGCAATGTTATGAAAACTTGCACTTTATTGACTGCTAGATGGTTTATTTTTAGCTGTCCCTTGACAGTTAAGGGCTTGAGTGGCTGGGAAAATAAGACAGAAGAGACAAAACCACATGACCAATTGTACACAGATCACAGTGTGAGAACCTCTGATATTGTAAATGCCAGACTGCTGCACCTATTTACCCTATTCTTTACTACAAAATCAAGGGTAAGCTCTTCAGGGTAGAGATCGTGTCATTTGGGAGCAAAATCAGCAAAATGCATAATGTTTGTTTGTTAACTTTCTTTCAGCTTTCAGCTAGATCACTGTTGAATGCAGGATATTTGAGTAGATGGAGTATTGACAGTTAGTCCAGTATGAAATGCTCTAAGAAAATTGTCAACAAGCTGCCGATTTCTGTCCTGCGAGATGATGCCAGAATACATTTGAGAAACACACGTTTCCAACCTGGCATTTACTTTAGACTGCCAAAGATAAAAGGTTTCAGACAACAGAAGACTTTAGCAGTGTCAAGAATAATTCATTACACAGCACTATGACATTCTCTGATGAATATGAGGAATTTAGCATTGCATCTTGCTAACATCTCTGTTGCAGACATTGTTTTGGACTTTTGAAAACACTTTTCACATGCAGAAAGCAATTACTGAGTCATACCATTGATTATATATTTGTCTCCATTCTTATGAGACTTCCAGTATAATTCTGTGATGCCTATTAGGCTAAATTTACTGAATGGTACCTCTCTTTCCTTGTTTTGTTTTGTTGATTTGCTTGTTTTCTTCTTGGATAATCAGCTTTCGATCTGTGTGGAGACTGTGTTGAAGTCTGTATGGAACAAAACATCTCCAACTTGCTGTAGCTGTGCACTCTTCAGTAAGCAAGGAAGGAAAAGTCTAAGTCTGTAGCCCAGTGGTGTAGCCCACAGACCATGGCTTCAGCTGTTTGTGCTCCAGGGCTTGGATTTGTGGAGCACAGCTGTGTGACCTTGGCTCAGCTTTACTGAGAAAAATTGTTGTTGAGCTGTAAAAAAGTATATAAGCTAAAGCCACTCAAGATAGGAAAAATTAAAACAGACAGAGAAGTGAAATTGGTATGCTGTTAATTTTAACTCAAGGGCTTATGAGAAAAATAGTCATATGGAAAGGTCTAAAACCCTGCGAGGAATTATAGAGAGGTGGAAGATGACAGCAGCAGGGCTTAAGATCTGCCTCTTCTATGGGGCAATGGGAGCTGATGCTTCCCTATGCCACACTCTGGCCAGCAGAGACTTACCTGTGCATGTAGCAGAGGTAGTATGTATGTTACTGATCTGTCCTGGCTGGGTCCTGTTAGACAGTAAGTGTTGTGCACTTTTTAACCCATGTGTCTGCTTCCAAGTCTCTATTCATGGTGAAAAGGTGTCCAAAGAAAAGAAACACAGCAAAAAGACAGCCTGTTGAGGTAGAAAGAGGGCATGCTGAGGTAGGACAATGTAAGGTAAGGTATGATGAGGACAAATGAGATATGACAAGGCATTCCTAAGTATCTAAGTATACTAATTGCAACCTTTCAGTACTTAAAAGGGACTTATAAAATAGATGGAGAGTGACTCTTTGCTCAATCAGATATTGACAGGACAAGGGGGAACGGTTTTAAACTAAAAGAGGAGATTTAAATTAGAGATTAGGAGAAAATTCTTCACTCAGAGGGTGGTGAGACACTAGAACAGGTTGCCCAGAGAGGTTGTGGATGCCCCATCCCTGGAGGTGTTCAAGGCCAGGTTGGATGGGGCCCTGGGCAACCTGATCTAGCGGGTGGCATCCCTGCCTATGGTGGGGGGTTTGGAACTAGATGATCTTTGAGGTCCCTTCCAACCTGAGCCATTCTATAATATGATTCTATGATATGATATCTGCTTCTGTGGATGTTTCTGTTTTCACTTAAAAATTGTTGAATGTAAAATTTATGATCAATCCCAGAAGCCAAACTTTGAATCTACTTTTCCTTCCCTTTCACCCATGTGTTTTTTATGGAAATTACTATGATGCTCTTTGATAGCCTTTGTACAGAAGGCTAAATACATCTTCGGTGTTGATGTAGAGACTATGCAATACAGTTACTTTGTGCAAGGAACTCTACATGAAGTGGTGGTGTACAGCCAGGGGTGCTTTCAGGCAAAATCATAACATTCAGATATCTTGACTCCTTGTGCAGTGGCTGTGTCAGGATCCAAGGTCTCGCAGCCATGGATGGCAGCCAGTCTGAATCACTCAATGCTTCTTTGAACTTTGATGCCAGTGCAGCCTCCTAAACAATTTTTATGCCTGTGTCATTCAGATAAACTCACTCCTGTTCCAGTAGAATAAAAGAAACATAGAAGCTTTCCAACGTGCCCGGTCATGTCCCACCCCCCCCCCCATCACAGTTCAATAGTATCTTTAAAGCACATTTATTTTTCATTTTGTTGAAGGCTTCCCGCTTGGAAAAGGTATTATGAAGCCTGCCTTTTTCTAAATATGGATATACTGTGTGGAGGAGGAAGGAATCAATTTCTTCTGTTTCTTTTCCAGAATGATTCCTGACATATGTTACTGAGACTGTTTTCATAATAGGAGAATTCAGTAAATCAATAAATGTAAATAGTTTATTCAGAAAGTATATGACTGTCATCGACAGGAGAGATTTGTGGCTTCCCGTTGGAGAATAGCTGTGGTTTATGTTTTAGTTCACTCAGCTAACAAGAATGTGGAAAAAGGCTCTTGAAAGAAAGGAATTGTCTTCAGAGAGTTTTTTCCTGGTACACTTAGTATTACAGTAGAAGCCTCTGAAAAGACATTTGTGTCAGCTAAGGCGAAAAAATGCAGCACGTTTGTGATAATTTAAAGCTTGTATCACTAACGAAGATAAAGAGAGAGAAGTATTTAAAGCTTAATGATACAGCAATACCAATTGCCCTGTGATAATGAACAGCGTAGATTATCAGGCAAAGCTTAATGAATGACTTGCTTACAACAAGCTTTTTATAAACAAATACTGGTTGAGTCCTCTTTCAAAATTAGTACTGACATGAAAGTGAAATCATTTAATTAAAATATGCAAGATAAATAAGGACTTGGGTAAGAATGCTTTATTGAATAGTCTGGCAAGTGTTTACTGATAATAGGGCTTCCAAAATTACCAGGCAGGTACAGTATATATCTGTTTTGACCCACAAAATAATGTTAGTACTCTAAGGACAGACTGAAGCTCTATCTACAGCTCTGCCCATGTATTAAGAGGGAAGAGCTGCTTTTATCTCCTTCCACTGGATTCCCACAGTGTGAACATACACATCAATGAAAAGCATTAGCTGCTTTTCCTCTTGGTTGACAATGGGAGAAGCAGGAAATCAGAGCAGATATTAGCACCCAGCATACCCATACAGTGTAGACAGGGCAGTGCTGGTCAGAGTGGTGTTTTGCTGATGTCATTGTCTTCAGTATCTGAATTCAGAGACTGATAGGGAGGAGAGGAAACCTCAGTGCAAGGCATCTCCATCATTCACAGGGAGAATAAGTGCGCACTGCTGGCTCATGTCGAGATTTTCGTTCACCAGAACCCCCAATTCCTTCTCTGCAGGGCTGCTTTCAATGAGTTCTTCTCCCAGTCTGTGCTCATGTCTGTGATTGCACTGGCCCAGGTGCAGCACCTTGCACTTGGACCTGCTGAACCTCCTGAACCCCGTTAAGATCATGTGGGCCCAATTCTCAAGCATTTTCAGGTCCCTTTGGACAGCATCCCATCCTTCTATTGTATCAAACACACCACTCAGCTTGATGCCATCTGCAAATTTGCTGAGGGTGCACTTGATCCCACTGTCTATGTCATTGATAAAGATATTAAACAGCACCAGTCCCAAGACAGACCACTTGTCACTGGCCTCCACTTGGACATAGAGACTTTGGTCATCACTCTGGCTGCAGCCTTCAAGCCAACTCCTTATCCACAGTATGGTCCTCCCATCAGGCTGAACAGCCTCTAGGCTGAACAGCCTCAGATCTGTCAGCCTCTCCTCTTATCAGAGGGGACCCAGTTTGTTAATCAGCCTCTGGCCCTTTCCTGGACTCTTTCAGGTATGTCTATATGTCTCTTGCACTGCAGAGCCCAGAAATGGATACAGCATTTCAGGTGTGGCCTTAACAGAGCTGAGTAGAGGGGAAGGATAGAATCACAGGACCATAGAACAGTTTGGGTTGGAAGGGACCTTAAAGATCATATAATTCTCCCCAACCCCTCCAACATGGGCAGGGACACCTACCACTAGACCATGTTGCTCAAAGCCCCATCCAACCTCGCGATCACCTCTTTTGATCTTCTTCATGCTCTTCCTCATGCAGTTCAGGATGCAGTTGCCCACCTTGGCCATAAGCAGATATTGTTGGCTCATACTGAACTTGTCTGCTAGGCTCCCCTACACCTTTCTCTGCAGAGCTGCTTTCCTTCTTTTCAGTCCACCTCACTGCCTACTTACCTAAGCTATATTTCATCAGCTTTTCCATGAGGATATTATGGCATCAAAAACATAGCTGAAATAAAGAAAAACATCCTTTGCTCTTCTCTAGCCCACAAAACCAGTCACCTCATTGTAGAAGGCTACCAGGTTGGTCCTGTTCGTAAATCCATGGTGACGACTCCTGATCACCTTTTTGTCCTTCACATGTCTGGAAATGGCTTCTAGATTTAGTTTCTGTTCATGTATTTAGTCACCTGTTCATGTATTAATATGCAATGACATCTGCTGCTATGTTCAGACTTTGGTTGGAGCTGCAAGCAGAACTACATTTTGCAGGCTGATTTCAGCTGGGTGAATATAATTAATGATTATTTAGAATTAAAATTACTTAATGGAGAGCAAGTCAGTTATGGAGGCCTTCAAAACAAGGCTATAGAGAAGATTACCATGAGATGCCTTCTTGCACATGTGAGAAATAAGGTTCTAAACATGCACTGATATCTGGTAAAAATATTTAACCACTTCAGTTTTTAATTTTCTTTTTATTTTTTATGTATTATTTTTATTTTATTTTGTTTTATTTTATTTCATTTTTTCCTTCTGATAATATATGTGACTTCATTAGAGAAAAAAACATTGATTAGAAATGGTTCAGCACCTGGAATTTATGGTCAGACCTATACCACTCTGGGCTTATTGAAATAACACAAAATGAAGTCATAGACTTTGCAACAAAAACAATCCTGTTTTCAGTGACAAATTCTTTTTACCTTTATGTTAAAATTGGGGCTAGATTCTGGTATACTGGGGTAAAAGTCTGGTACATATAGCAAGGCTGTAGGGAAGGCAGAGCCCATGGACTGTGCCCATAGTGAAATGCATATGACTCTTTCTGTCCCTGTCATTATGAGAATAGACACAAAATGTTGTATTCCCACAGAATTTTTGGGAGTAGGTGTTAGTTAACAGGTGATTTAATGAAATGGAGAGGACTGGAGCACTAGAGGAGAACACAAAAAGCAGTAGGAGTAAAATATCTATTCAGCCTCATTTGCTCCCTTCCCTGAAGTCCCAGAGTTCTGGCTCTATCTTTTGTGTTTTCTATTGTTTAAGCCACAAAGCAATTTAATTTCTTTTGATGTATGTCTTAAACAAAGGATCACTAGCATGTCCACTGCTCTCAGGATGACCTGTGACAGCCTAGAAATCTAGGACAATCCTGGTTGCTTTCGACCAGCAGTTTCTGGCATGAGACAAAACAGAAGAAAACAAAAAAGAGAAAAACAACAACAACAAAACCAACCAACCAACCAACCACCACCAACAAAAAAGAACAAAACAAAACAAAAACAACAACAACAGCAACAATAACAGCTAAACAAATAAAAACAACTTCAGTGAAAAAATGCACATAAGTGAAAGAGACAGACTACTAGCAAGGAAAGTCTTCCAAATTGTGGGGGGAATGGCTTCAGGAAGAAGGAGGAAAACTATACTTCTAGCTCAAACAGCTTTGTATAGTTCCATAGTACTTTGAGGGACATGTGCACACAAGTAGGGATAAGTAGGGATACGTAACCCACTCTGAATATAAATAGAAAGGAAGGGGAAAATCCACATTTTTTTTTTTTTGGTCTATTTTGTGGGTATTTCTTACTTCAATACACAGAATTTGGGTCAGTCTTCTGAAAAATTTTGCCAATGATAAAGCGGGGAATAGCAGGTTCAGCCTTCATTGATCTACAAATGACATTTCTTGTTGCCCACTCTAAAACTGGGGTTAGATTTTATCTATTTATTTTGTGTTCCAGAAAGTGAATAATTGTCCTGGAAAGGCAAAACAAATGTGGGCAACAGCGACAGTTTTCCAAATAAGCTATGTGTGCTTTACTTTCTTATGAAAGGCATGGAATCCATTCAGAATTGTAAACTGAGTCAAGCAAATACATTCTATACATATTAGCCATTTTGAAAAATGCCATCATATGCTGCTCTTTTGTTTACTTCTGTTGCTTGTAAAGGTACACTGCAGAGCTCCTAGCATAACCCAAATGGCAAGGAAATCAGTGTGATCAGAGTAGAAGTAGCAGGAAACTTTTTGTAGGAAAAGTGTCAAGGCTGACAGACAGTTTAAGGATACATGGAAAAATAATGACAAAAGTGGAAATTCACATCTATTCGTATAGGCGTTTGTACTCAATCCCATGAATTTATAGTTAACCTATGAAACAAATAAGAATGGACCACAGCTCAAATTTGGCAAAGTAGAGTGTCAGTGACTTGATTGCAATAAAATTTTTGAACATTTTTATTTTTCTGAATATATTTTGTTAAATTCAAGTGATGGATAATTCAAGATCAGTTCTTGGACAATCAATGAAAAGGGAAGAAAAGAAAAAATGGATTCATATAATAAATTTCATGTTACAATTTACTTGCTTAGCTCTAGTTATAATAGGCACAAAAGAAAAAGTTGAGGCCTACAAGCCATCTGTGTGTGTGCATAACCTGAAGGCTGGCACTGACAAGGTAAGTAAAGAAAAATCTGCCCAGTTTGGTTTACAACTGTTGACAGCATGGTGATTGCTAAGACAGGTGATCCTCATTAGAGATGGCAACAGCATAAAGTATTGGGATTTTAATTTCGGTCTTTATTTCTCACTGTGTGATAGTTTCTATTCTCAGTATGAAAACAAAACAAAACAAAACAAAACAAAACAAACAAACAAACAAAAGACTGGTGGGAGCAGAAGGCCAGAAAAAAGTTTCTTTTTGTTTAGGCAAACTCAGCTGTAGAGTTCCAAGTGAAATGATGGCAATGAGCTTTTCCAGAGTGCCTATTTAAAGGTTTCTATTTTATGGCAAATGTTGTACTAACGCTGCAGAGAATAAAATTATTTCCAGAGATTTCCTGTGGCAGGACGTGATACACATTCCCTTGATGCTTCAGGATGTACAAGGCACCATGTCTTGTTCGCTCAAGGCACTGCAGCTCCAGTCTTAGTATATGGATTTCAAGCTCCTTGGGGTGGCACAATATCAGTGATACAGATTTTAATTGCAACATCCCAAGATCTCCAAAGTCACTCTCTAGTCTACCACTTCCTGAATGCCAATCAGTCCTACCTAGGTAAAAATTTGGACTGCTCTGAGTGCTTTATTTTAGAATGTAAAAGGATGAAGATACAAGATGCTCTTTTTATTTTTTTCCCCATACTTCCAACTTAGGGAGGCATTTCATTTTTTATTTTGTTTGGTCCTTTTGATGAATCAAAGGTAAAAGTACCTCCTGGTACATAAACATGCAGTACATTCTTTTGTGTTAAGTGTTCCTTATACTATTCTCAAACAAATAATTAAATAGACAAAAAATGTTGATATGAAAAAATTAGTATAGTCTTGTTGCAGACCAGAAGATACTAGATTTACAGTTATCTTGTGTCACAGTATTCTCCATTTTGTGTGTGTGTGTGTGTGTGTGTGTGTGTTACACTTGGACCCTTTGAAGTTGCACCTTGAACAAATATTACAAGCAAAAGAAGAAGGTAGAAGTAATAATAAAAATTATTATTATTAAATTAATTCACTTTGATTTTACAGGAAATCCAGATTACAACTGGAAAACCTGGGAACAGTGTTCTCAAATCTGTTAGAGTGGGAATACAACCCAAAGAGGGCGGTGGTGGGGGAAGCTTTCTTAAATATCTCCACCCCAAGAGAAATAGGCCTACTAAAGTGCTGTGTCATATAGTCACAGTTTAACAAACTTCTGAGTGTCAAAATGTCTAATTAAATGAGCGATCTGTCTTTCCTATGGGGGAAATCATCATTTTGCTGTGAGATTGCTCTAAAGGTTACACATGCATTGACAATATTGATGAAGAAAGTACAGAGCCTTTATCCATTTAAAGATATGTTTGAAGAGTTGGGCTGTACAAAAGACATCAAATTAAAGTTGTTCAGCTTGTAAAGTGCTCACCTCTCAAAGCACCATTAGTATTAAGGGAGCAGATTAAACACAATTTAGATCACATTGAAAGACTAAAGTCAATTTAGCAGGTATATAACCATGCATGATAATGGTCTCTAAATCTACAGCAACAAGGTGAGGATATGCTTGGATATTCAGGATAAAGATGTGAAACTAAAATAATTTCCTTTGAGAACTATAAAAGAAGCAATGACGAGAAGGCAAATTTTAGATGCTAGTTTGTTTAAGTATGTAAATTCAATGGACTGATCTGGAAGGGAAATAAATCTGATAGCAGTTTTATGTATGGTCTTTAGGGTATTGTGAACTTGACCTTTGCTGGAGCAAATGGGTTCTTAGCTGAATGGTGTAGTATTTCATTATTATTTTCATGCTGATAGCAGTGTGCAGATGCAACGTGGAGGATACATGAAAATCTTTTTCAGAAAAACATATGATCTTCTAACTTATTCTCCAGTAAAAATTTTAGGTGTTATGTAATTGACTTTGTGTGTGTGTGTGTTAGATTCTAATCTGTTACCGATTACATGCTAGAATGTGTACGAGGCTCACAGAGGAGAGGAAGCTTTAAACTGCAGCAAAATCACATTGTAGATTAGAAGGTGTTTTTACCTTGGCAACACAAAGTTTCAAAGAACATGAAAAAGATGAGAAATCAAACCAGTAAAGATTAAATTTTTGAGGTGCTCGGATAGAGGTGTGTTTAGAAAAACAAACAAGCATTACATCTGTCTATGGAAATCTTATCTGATTAAGCTGAAAAGTATCCAAGTTCATCTGTACAGTATAGCTTGGTGATTCACGCTTACTTATAGGCATAAGTAAAACATATGATTAGGCGCTTAGTGTTCAGTCTAATCAGCCTGTAGATGCTTAACTTTTGCCTAGACATTAGGTAGGGAATCAGGACAGAACCCTAAGAAGAGAAGAGAAGGACAAATTCAAGCAAAAAATGAATACAGGGCTGCACAACTTGCCTTGCAAACGATCTAATACACTCGGAGGTATAAAAGCTGGAAAGGTGCTGCAAGTGAACTGTCCTTGTACATAGTTATTGACAATACTTCCTTTACGGTACTGCTTTTGCTCATGGATTGATTTTGCTGCCTCACTTGGCTGGGATCTCCTGTCTTGAAGTGACTGGGGATCTACTAGCAACTTCTAGAGGCCCTTTATCATCCCTAATGAAGCAGCTGTCAATGAATGCTTTCCAAGCCAACTCCAGGACTGCTTGCTTTCTCCTGGATCCCTACAGCTGTGTGCCTGCTCCCAGTTCCACATGAAGTCTCTACCAGCAAGTCCTTAGGGTCTGCCTAGACACGTAATGCAACCCTGTTGCTTTCCCCTTACCAAACATTTTGTGTTTACCAGGACTTGTAGTAACAAGCTACAGGAACTGCAAGTCTACCAAGTAACAGCTTTCTGAGCCCACAGAAAGGCGTTAGTTTCAGATACTCCTCACTACCAGAATAAGATGGGGTAAAACTACCTGTCAACAGATAGTTATTGGAAACATTTAATTTGTTAATTTCTGACAGACTGTACTTTGAAGAAAATGACATAAAAACAGAAAAGTTATCTTTTATAAACTGAAAAATAAAAACCAAAAATAAATACTCTAACACACTAATTACAGTTCTGTTTTGAGAGGCCTGTAAAACTAGAGGGTTGGCTAATACCCACCAGACATAAACCACCTGTTGCTAGCTTTGCCTAAAATGTTCAAAATCTTGCAAGCCATCTGTTATAGCTATACTGCTCTAGTTCTTATCCTGCACTTATACCTATGCTTATACATGTTTTGACCTCCTGTGCTGTTGATATCATTCTTAACTATTTTCAGAGGGTGTGAAAAGCTCCGCTGTTCTGAATTAACATTCTGACTCTGTTAGGTAGTAAACTGTGTGCTTAATTGCAAGCAGCAGTTATGCTGTGGCAAAGGGGATTTCTTGCATGCATTAAATTAGAATGGTACTTAAATACCTTGCTGAATTTCAGCCGGAGTTTGCATATTGCACTCTTCCTAATAAACAGCATTGTATTGTATGTCAGTGTCACATGCCATAAGTAACCCAGTGTTACACACACTCAGCTGAGCAGAACTGAAAATAAGAAGAAAAAAAAAAAAACAACCAAAAAAACACCTTTCTGTACAGAAGGCAGGGGGTTAATTAAGGACCCCATCAGGTTTTTCATTTTGATCAGAATGAAAAATTAAAAATATAGGTTGCATGGTACATTAGTGTGTCTGTCAAAGACTGTGGCTTTGGCCAGGCAATTAAAGAGGGCAAAATATTCTAAATTAATTTTTAAATAGCTTCTTCCAGTCATTAAGCACAGTTATCACATCCATATTTCGTAAATGTAAAACACCGAAGTTCTCAAAAGTCTGTTCTCTGCAGTAGTTTTTATTGATGATCCATCTGAGCTTCATTTCCTAACTGAAAACCCTTGTCGGTCAATTTATTTCAACATAACACTATTTGGTTGGATAGTTATTAATCCTGTAATTGTTCATGGCATGCCAAGAATAATTCAGCTAATTATTACAATATGTCTTACTTCTCCATGCTTCTATATGTCAAAATGGCCTTTGCACATATTGGAAAAAATCAGATTCCCAATGTAACTGAAGATATAAAATTGATTATTAATTCAACAAAAAATAAAGAATTACATTTTTTCTCTGCCCCACATATAATTTTTACTGGTCTGGATACAATTTTGACAAATATTCTGCTGCTAACTTTAATTGATCCATGAATAGTACTGTGCAGCAAAAGCTAGGAGTGCTGCCCTCACTGAACATTAGTTTCAATTACAGAACAACTATAACAAAGCCTGCTGGATCTTAATAGAAAATAACTTCATTTTTTCCAGTTCATCGTAGGTGAAAAAAAAAAAAAAAACTACTTGAAAAATGAGATTAAGAGCTCAGTTATCTTAGTAAAAAAAAAAAAAAAAGTCATCTATATAATCTATACATATGTACTGTATTAATTGCAGTATATATATTCTAATGCATTTAAAATGCACATTTATGCATAAAATGCAAGATATTTAATTCTGTACTGGTGAATTCCCACCTATAAATGATGGTTTGTTGTTCTTTGTATTTTTCACTTTTGACACTATATCTTGATGTCATGGAGGTCGAATCTCTTATCTCTTATTGGACTAATAAGAATAAAATTAGTTTCTGATGGACTGAAATCCCTTTTTAGTTCACAATAGATTCAAGAAAATTGAAAGCATAGTGAGTATCACAGAATATTTGCTGTTTTATAGTTTTCATTAGCACATTTCCATAGCACAAAACAATGTTCTTAAATTGTATTCAGCTGGGGCAAAAAGGATCCCTCGTTCCTAATTAATGAATGACTGTGAGTTCTCTGAATCAGGAAAATATTTTACACAGTGGAGTTCCATGCCATGATATATATTGAAGCAAGACAGGATATTTGAAAATAACCACGCAAAAAATTGGTAACATTTATTCTTATGACAGTTTTCCCAGAACATTGTTCTCACTTTGAGAATTTCCTCCAGAGAAGATGGCTCATTCAAGGCTTCATGTATTGTTTATGTTCCACCCAGGGACTTATCCAGAGATCTACCACACAATTCTGAGAGCCTTTTGAATGGAGATGGATTTTTATTTATTTATTTATTTTATTTATTTTTTAACATATTTGAAGTCAAAGGAAGAAACAAAGGAAAAATGGTCTGAAATCACAGAACCACAGAGGGGCTGAGGCTGAAAGGGACGTCCAGGTGTCACCTCATACAACCCCCTTGCTCAAGCAGGGAAACCTAGAGCAGGTGGCCCAAGATTACGTCCAACGGCTTTTAAAGATCTCCACAACTTCTCTGGGCAACCTGTGCCTGTTCTGGGATGCTCTTACAATAAAGAAATGTTTCCTGAATTAATTACTCAGCTCAAAATTAGCTACTGAAATCAGTGGAAATAATCCTGTTATTGAGACAGCTGCTATCTTGACTGATAATGGGAGTTTAATCACAGAACACCAGGATTACAGTGATAAATCTGAACAAACCAGTCTCTAGCAATCATTGCAGCTAACTACCCTGCCCTAAGAAAGACATGCAACCTGCAGCAGCCAATTGGTTTCAGTGACCAGATATAGCTAACTCTCATTTGGCAGAGAAATCTGCCAAGTCACCAAAACACTTGAACCTTTTGGTTGAGTAAGTTTTTTTGAAAAAGTTTCCCAATTTGAATTCATTGTTGACACACAGCCAGACGATTTAGATGTCTGTGTGGTTTATCTGAACGGTGCAGATCCTCTGAGTTTCAAAAATTGGATAGGAATGGTCTTTCTTCTAAGATCTTTTATTTATTTACATTTTTAATTGATGCAGTGTCTCACTGGGAACCACTGTCTTGATATTTCAGTATTTATTGTTGTGAACAGAAACAATTATAAGACACCACCCTGCCCCCCTAGCAAAACAAAATAAACAAAGAAAAAGCCATGCTAGAAACTACAAAAAAGGATTAAAAAACAAAGCTTAAGAAATAGAGCCTTGAGAATGGTCTTTCTGTAACTGAGCATAATTCTCAATTAGACATTTCAAATGCTGTAGTGTCTAGACTTTGTGAATGCTGTGGTTCTACTTGAGTATATTTTCCCTTTCATACTTGTAATGGGACTACAGTTTAATGCTCACTTTTCCATTATGTAATTCTATTTTTATCAGTATTTTTCTAACTAGGGATATTGTATACTAACTTAATGTTCAGGGATGTGGAGATGAAGATTCGGAAATGTGTATTATCCTCAGTGTCATGTAGCATAGATGCTCTTACTTGGTTCGCCTTGTAAAGTGAGAAAGCACTCTTGGTAGCACTTCCAAAGGGAGCTGTCTAGGAAACAGTGGAAAGCAATCTCCATTCTGCTAGAAACATTGATATTTTAATTTGATTCTAAACTAAAAGAAAAGCTTCGATTTGTAAACCCCCAAAGTAGGAATTTTGAATAAAGCAGGGATTCTTCTGAATCTTTGACCATTTAATCATTTTATGTTGGATATGAAAAAGTATAGTTTAAAATAATGTTAGAAATTAATACAGTTAATAATAATCAGATAGCAACATAATAGAACAGACAACATAGTGTACAATCATATAATAAAACTTATGATATTCCATAACATTATTTCAAATTATATTATCGTAAATGTAATGAATGCAAAGTGTTAATGTCTAAATAAAGCAGTTAATAAAGCTATCAGTTGTTTAGATACAATAAAAAATGATCTGAGAAAGTTAGAAAAAGGTCTGTACTTTTTTTTTTTTTTTTTTTTAACAATGTTCCCATGAGATGTTTCAGTTTGAACAAAACCACATTTTCTCTTGGAAAAGTACTACTAAAAATGTTTCTTTCTACTGGAAAGCTCATGATGTCTGCAAGTTCAAAGAAAACAGCAGTCAGGTCAAATAAGATGCTTGTTACAAGTATCTAATCTTATCTCTTCTTCAAACTGATCATGTTTCTTCCATGAAAAATGTTCTATTATAAAAGAAAATTGAAAAGTAGGAGACAGCTCATTTCATACTTACACTGTGACGAGGATTCAGCACCCATTGGTTCAATCATGCCATACCAGGATCTTAAGGCTGTGGCAGAGTGGACATAGGATATGTTCATGGCTATAATTTCCAAAGCCAACGTCATGCTGCTGCAGAGAGTTCAATTCATTGCTTATGCAGTTACAGAAAAATAAGCATATATTTATTTACATATAGATTGTGTATCTGCCAAAGTGAAAAACTTAAAAGACTAAGACTAGCAATTTCTATTGTGCATATTTCAGGAGGGTCTTTTGTTTAAAATAAAGGCCTAAAAATTAGTGAGTGCAATGGCATATTCTAGATTTTGCCTTGCACTTTCTCTGTGACCTTGAATAAAACATTTTTAGACTACTTTTACGTAGAGAAATCATTTGTATACAATCACAAATGTGATGTGGCTCTAATAGTGCAGAGTTTAAAGCAAAATTCTTTTCTGTTCTTCATATATAAAATAATGTTAATATCACTCCACCTAATTTGCCTTTTAAAAATTACAATGATGTTTTATTGATTCATTAGTTTATCTTTTTGTGCAGTACTTTGAAAACTGCAGAGTTTTATGACAGTTATATATAATTACCAACAAAGGCAGGTAATTTCAGTTCCTTGATCTATCCTGCTACATATTTATGCCATTGGTTTTTATCATGATATCAGCAAAGAAAATGGAAATTTTTCACATGCTGTATATTGACTTTTGGGGCCTTCTAGAAGAGGGAGCCCTACCCTGCTCCTGAATTGGACCATGCCCTGATTACACATCTCAAAAAGATCTATCTTTCATCTCCTCCCTATGAGAATTCTGTTTTGTCCTAGAAAGAAATATGTGCTCATGGTACAAAGTGAGCCAAGGCACACTCCATCTGATGCCTTCATTTCAGTAACCAGTGAGCCAGCACCATGAAACACAACATGGAGTGCACCAGCCCCATAGTTTAAATACAGTTTCTGGATAAAATACTCATACCCACTTGTAGAGGACAATAGTGGAGTGTGGTGGAATGAGACTCTGGAGACCTGGTTAAGGCTATCTGGAGCACCCACTCACTTTCTGTCCCTTGGTTTTGATAAGTAAATGTAAAATGAACAAAGACCTTGAGAGTGAGGAAAGTCACTAATAATTATTACTAATGCTACTGTTGCTATTGTTGTTAGATGAATTCTAGGTGAAAAGCTAGAGATCCTCAGAGCTAGTGTATCTGCTGTAATGACTGTGGTGATTCTGGAGCGATTAGATGAGTCTCTGTACTGCAAAATGTAAATAAAATGCATCAAAAACATAGCCTGCCCCATAAACACTAGGTGGTGTGGCTTAGATACTCCTATTCTTATTCAGACTCAGACAATTGCACTGGAGACAGCGATATTGCTCGGAAAGGGAGTTCAATGTTAATATGAATAAGAGTGAAAGATTCTGGCTTTTTGTTGTTAGTGTAGTTATTAAACCATATTTTTCTAATATGAAAGAAAAATGCAGGTTCTCAGTGTATGTGCTAGAAATACCTAAACTGCAGTTATCTGTAGCACTTGTACTGACTTTATCTAACCTACATTGTAAACGTTTCCATATTTTTTGTCCCTGAAAAGCTTCAGGCATCAACTGTGTTTGTGACCTAAGTGTAATCTCAAACTTGCTTTCAATTATTTCTAGCCCAAGAGGCCTGAACTATACAAACATACTTTGAAAATTTGAAAAAAAAGCCCATGTTTTTATTTTTCCTGTTTGATACAAGTTATACATATGAACCATTTCAGGGCAAAACATTTGTTTCTAGTATCTGACAGTCTAGTATTTTAGTTCTTACGTACTAGCCCAGAAGCTTTGTTGAACTTGGAGATTATTTTTGTAATTATTATTTATAGCTTGTATTACCACAATACCTCGGATGGTCAGGCTCCATCTCTGTGGTACTGTGCATGAAAAATATAAAACAAGTCCACCTCCCTCCACCCCCTACCCCCTCTGCTCCCTCCTCAACATCCCAATTCCCAGTGTGGTGTAACCACTTCAGGATACCCCTTTTTTTGTTGTTGTTGTTGTTTTCTTTCTTTCCTACTTGACATGTTGCACAGGCATTGAGGATCCTTTGGAACAGAAAGAAGATGCACAGTGATGACAGAGTGCAGGCTTTTAAATAGGCATAAATTGGTATTTTTATCTTCACAGTGTCTGTCCGTGAAACTTCACTTTATTTTAATTTGATTGGCCTCCTTTTTCAAATTAAATGTTAGGGTTTTTTTTGTGATATTTTTACTGACTGATGTATAAAATAGGATATATTGTATTTCATAACATGTTTTTATGCTTGCCAAAATAGATTGTACAAAACCTAACAGTTAATAGAGATAGTTTAGTTCTGTCTTGAAGATAGAGTACTAAGAAATTGGGTCCATCACTGTCATTTTTCTCAGAGATTCCTCTCATCTGTCACAACACAGTAGTTATGAAAAATGAAACCATAAATTCAATTTAGAGGGCAATTTGCAGCTAATCTTTGGAGTAATTCCAGTGTGAATAATGCAGCAATTTGGATGCATGGTCAGTCAATTCCATCTCTGATTTATTAGGATTTAAGATTTTTTTCTTTCATTAATGATAATTACCCAAGAAGATAAAATAATTTTCTCAAAAATATCTATCTTCACATCTGTGGTTTCAGTTTTGAGAAAGGCTGCAATGTTGTTTAAACTTATTATTATAGGAAGGGGGAAAAGCTTTTTGCAAAAGATATATGAGGTATTTAAATTCTGAACTGTATCTCTTTACAGCACATGTGTGAACTGATCAGTTTATGGCTGCTTTTATATGACTCCCATTAGAGCTAACATTTTGAATATCTCAGCATAAGGACACTGGGATTTGCTATTGATTCTCCACACTTCCTACACCTTGAAGATTGCATTAAAATCCATCTCAAGCAAGAGTGACATTTTTTGTTCCTGTTTAAAAGTCAAATTTATTATCTGAGACTTTTTCTACTTATTAAATCGCTACTTTCTCTGATACATTATTTATGTATATTTTTTTCCTGTATCTTTCCTTCAGTTCTCAAGGTCTTCTCTTGATTTTAACAGAGAGTATCTACAACAGATATGTAGAACAAGTTATATGTTTGTGTCTATGTTGTTAATGGAAAAGGGAAGGCCACAGGGAAAAACAGTTCATTTAACATTGGGTTTGAGATTTAGTCAAAATTTTAAGGCATCTACAGAAGTACTGCTCATGAAATAAGTGACTTTGAAAACCTCCAGAGGAAGATCTCAAAATCGAGATGCCTTGACTTACTATGCCTTCAAAGCCTCTCTCCAGTACTGATGAAGAACTGCGGTACTTCAGAAGCGCTGGCTCTCAAGACACCTAGAAAGCAGCTGCTAGTTAGACAGATTAAGGTCTACTGTTGTCCTCACACCTGACATGTGGCCTTCTTCCTTAGCTTTATGTCAGGTATCTCTAGTATCACACACCATTATACTTTGTAGGGAACCGTTTCATGATTAGGAACAAGGAGAGTGAGGAAGGATTTATACCACCCTCCAGTCAGCCCAGGGCCCAGAAGTCAGCCTAGGGTCCAGAAGGATTATCTCACCAACAAAGTTTTTACTTATACATCCTTGCTCTTTCCAACCACGGATTCTTAAGAATTACACTTTGTTTGTTTGTTTGTTTGTTTGTTTTGTTAAAATGCTGCAGAGTTAATTTGCTTACTCACATAAGTCCTTTGGGGTTCAGAGCAGCAGGTTCTGAGCTACAATGCCAGTCAAAGCCTGAGGTGCAATCCACAAATCTGTGCATCGTGGTTTACCAAAAGGATGATGATTCTGTTCCAAAAGATTAACAGATACTTTCTTCCCTGACAGTATTAGAGTTTGGTATCTAAATAAACAATCAGCTATGCTTAGCAAATTTATTTCATTGGAGCACTGTATTGCTCATGAATAAACTGCCAAATGAAATATACTGCCTTTTTTTTTTTTTTTTTCTCAGTATTATTTAGTATTTTGACCATTTAAAATGTCTTATTAAAGTTCCTTCAGGTTTGGTATTGTTTACAATTGGAAATAGCTAAGTTTTAGTTGAATTTTGCACTTGAAAAAATAAATTTGTATATAATTATTGAAAAAGGGGTGAAAGACAACTACCTTACTTACACACATTTCCTTACAATAGACTGTGAGTCTTGTCAAACAGGTCTGGAAAACTGAACCTGGAAATGGTTTTTGATTACTGAAGAAAGTACATGTGTTTGTCTGAGCACATCACCTCTTTGTATTTGTGAAAAAAATTTAAGCTGGCTTCATAGGAAATTCATGCACTGTTAACAACTGTCAAATCTGCATACCACAAGACTAGTGGTATTTAAAAAATAAATTTATTTTATTTTTTGGTAGAATAAATTTCATGATTTAGTTTTTATTTTTATTCAGTGAATAGGTTTCCAAGTAACAATCTTCTGTGTGAAGATAACAGAAAACAGAATTTTGCTCAAGTGGCACACTATAACTTTAAACCTTCACAACCAAAAGATTCTGTGTACCTTTCTGAATGTTGCAATTATGCTTGGTAATAACTTCAGATTCCATCACAACTTCCAGAATAATTACCAAAATAAATAAATAAATATATCTTGGTGATGCAGTATTTAATTTATTATTAGTATATTTAAGTAGTTTACCTAAGGATGTCTAATTAAGATATGAAAACATCATATTTAATTAGTGCCATTCTCTGAACACTTCAAATCTTTTCTTAGCTGAAGTGAAGTTGATGAACAGTCTGTGAAGTGGGGTCATTTTTGAGATGTGGCCACCTGACATATTAACTTCCAGAAACTATGAGATATTTTTCCTACCTCTACTTCCCATGTCAAGGACTTCTGATGACTTCTTTAATCTGTGATGCAGTTTCCATGCAACTTGAAAAACAAGTGGTGATTGCAAGGCAACTGTCCATGTGCAGTAAGTGAAATATATCCTGTGTACATCAGGCTTGTTGGGAGTGTGCAGTGAACACCCACCCAGAAACTCAGCGGAGATGAAGTCCAAAGCCTACCTGTAAGAGTGAAACTCAGCCACTGATATGGGGAATACAGGCAGGTGTAGTGCTTGTGTAATAACCTGGTCCTACATGTGTTCTCTCTAGCAGGCTTTAACAAATCAGAGTTCAAAGAGGCTTTCAGAACTCAATTCTTCTCCTTCAGAACTTGGGAGAGGCCTGAAAATGTGTAAGACAGACAGTGCAAAAAGTGATCACAGTTTTACAGCTGCAAGCCAAAGGGTTGGCTTACCCTTAGATTGATCCACTAGACAACTCTGATGGATGGCAATCTCCAGAGGTTGACCAACAGTTCTCTTCCACAATATATCTAGACTCCAACTGAGCAGACAGTGGGAACTGGAAGCAGAATGACCCTTGTATTGGAGTCTCAAGACAGGTAATATATTACACAAATGCTTTATTAAAGATCTGGACCTTGTGTTAATGCTATAAAAGAAAATAAATGGGAGGGAAAGGGTGATCCCGCACAATGTTTTCCAGTTTAATTTCTCTCTCCAACATATGTCACTTACTAGGTTAACTTTCTTCTAGTTGAAAACCTTTGCAAAAAAATCCAATGGGCTCTGTGGCAAACTACCTCACAAGAAATCACTGAAGCAGCGGATGAACTGCTTCTTTAAGTTCCTTGACAGTTCTGTAAGGTCTGAACAAAGTGCAGCCAGCAAACTTGGATTTACTATGACTTTGTGCATTGTGTTGGTTATTGAAAAACCTTAAACTGCTTTAGGCAAATGCTTTGGGGAACATTACTTCTTCATTCACTTATCTAGGGGTTTAAAATCTTCACTAGTTGAGGGATAAATACATCTGTGGAATTAATTTATCAAATTAATACTTGTGTTGTTGAGCTTTATTCTTTCCATTGGTTATCTTAACAGTGATTTGAGGTGTGCAGCCTAAGTGAAATCTGCTTTAAAACATATGAGAATTCTGTAGATGCACTGTTGGCTTGAGATGGATTCTTCGTGTGCATGAAATTACATGCAAAATTAAATTATGTATGGTAATGTGTGCATAGCATTCTGAGCTGAGCGCCCTTTAGTGTAAAATATAAAATTACATGGGCTTTTTATTCCAAAATACACATAAAAACTGTTTTATTATTATTATTATTAACCTTTTATTTATCTAGACATCATCAATTGATTTATTTTAAGGAACTGGAACAAGTATTTTTATACATCCTTAGTACAAGCTATGTGAATACTTATATGTTAATTGAACACAACTGGTCAAAACTGAACATTTCTGTCTCACATTAGCTTTGACATTTTCAAATTTCTGAGTCTGTTTTTTGTTTGTTTGTTTGTTTTTAATCTAATTTTGACCTGAAACAGTTAGTAAAACAATTTGCAGTATTTTATAAAAATTCAATCTGAAATAAAAATTCTATTCAGAACAATGCTGCTCTTTTTTCTTTTTTTTTTTTTTTTTTTTACTATTTTACAATACATGGACAGAAATGCACAATATTATACCACGGTATACAAGATGGAACTACAGAGAGATTAATTCCTCCTACCTTTGAATATTACTATTGCATACATCCATATCAGAACTAGTCATTTAGAATCCCTTTGGGATTGGCACAAGAGATTGGCACTTCTAGTGTGCAATACCTCTCAGCTGCAGTTAGAAAACTTGAATGTCAGATGAATCACAATGTAAAAGCATTTACTACACTCTATTGCTCTAGAGGGAATCTAGATAAAATATAAGTATTGTAACTTCTGTAGCTATCAAAAGTGAGGTGTGATAAATTGCCTTTTACTTGTCCTACTGTGACATCATATAATGAGCGAAGTATTCAAGTATAATTGTGAAATGCTGCTAGAATAATTGTGAAATAATTGAGTTGAATTAAACTGAAAAAGAATAATTGTGAAAGCTGCTAGTTTAAAATATAGTAAATAAGTTATTTGATACATAGGTTATATATGAAGCATAATTTCTAATTTCAAGGTTCCTTATAAGGGACTTGGAGGATGAAAATAATGGAAGCAATCAGGATCGTGTTCATCTCATCTAACTTAAAGCATCTAACTAGTTTAACATAACAATTAAATTAACAGCTTAATTGTCTGAGTAATCAATGAGAACAGGTAGACATCTCCAGAGTCACATCTTAACTTGGTTCTGGAGGTACTCTAAGAGAACATAGAACAAGAAGGAATATCAGCTGAAGTCCTTGCACATTAGGACTTAGTTTCACGAAACTCATTTAAGTCCCAGGCATCAGTTTAATCATCCCAAATTTTCAGGACTGTCTAAGCCTGAGGCCACCTGAAGTTATTAGTTGGCTTTGTTAGCCTGAACTTCCCTGGACACTTCACTCTAGGGACTTATACATGCTCATGCTTGGGAGTTCAATACTTATTTCCTACCAAAGCTCTTCTCTAAGTCATATTCAGGCTTCTAGCGAGTAACTTCCTAGGGAAATCTGAAGTGCTAGATGTAGTTACCACTAACACAGCATAACAGCTGAGTGGTTAGATTATTCATAATGGAAATAAAATACCTGGAATGTAGACTGTTCTTAGCCAGGAGGACACCAAATACACATCATTTGCATGGTAGGAAGGTGTGTAATCACCTAGGAAGTAGCTTTCATAAATACATAAATGCACAACCCCTGAAACAGAGTCCCAGTGCTGTCAGTAAAGCAAGAGTCAGAGAAAGTAAGCTGGAAGGAGGAATGCTTGGTCTGACCTACTAGTTCATTAAGCTGAGAGAAAAGAGATACAGGTAGATTGGAAAAGAGACAATATAATAAGTTAATATTTTCTGTTGGTTTCTTATATTTATAATAAATATGTAGACAACTCTCACAATATGATATGCTGGAGTCTCTGTGGATTTGTAGGAAGAAAGATCTGTCTTAATCAGGTGATTTTTCTCTTCAGGCCTTCAAAGGTATCTACTACTTTTCTGTTCTCTTCATAGAGAATATATCTTTAAAGAATGCTGTTATTTCCCTGCAATCTTTCCTACCTATCACCCTAGCTTTGTGAAAGAATTTTAAACTAAATTTCCTCTAGATCCCAACTTAGGGCTTTCATTTTGGTGCTTAACATGGAGAAGGATAAATTTGGATCAATGTACTCACTAGTGCAGGAGGGCTTTCCAAAATTGTCATGTTATCCAAGAAAAATTTTCAACAGCTGCTAACAGTTGTTCTTTAGACTTATGATCTGCCATCTAGCCTTCTTGATAAAATTATGAAATTGTTTAATTATGACATAGATTAATCCAGAAAAATACCATGTTTCTAGTACAACTATGCAATATCTGTTTATAGAATCATAGAATCATAAAATCATTGAGGTTGGAAAAGACCTCGAAGATCATCTGATCCAACCATCCCCCTACCACTAATATTACCCACTAAACCATGTCCCTAAATACCACACACAACCTTTCCTTAAACACCCTCAGGGATGGTGATTCCACCACCTCCCTGGAAACCCATTCCAATTCCTAACTACTATTTCTGAGAAGAAATGTCTCCTAATTTCCAACCTGAATCTCCCCTGGTGCAACTTGAGGCCATTCCCTCCAGTCCTATCGCTAGTTATCTGTGAGAAGAGGCTGACCCCCAGCTCCCCACAACTTCTTTTCAGATAGTTGTAGAGAGCAATAAGCATAACATTTCTAAAATTAGAATATTTTAATTATCATATTGTTCATATAAGCACACGTTAGCAGCAATAAAGATTGCAATGTCATAACCAGTATGACTGGAAATATGTCCTGTAGTTCATGTTGTTGTTTGTATCATGATAAAATTCATTGCTATGAATAAACTCAAAACAGTTGATATTAAATTGTTTTATTTCCAAATAAACTTTAAAATATTTTTAAAAAGTATCCTGAGTAAAGTTCATCAGAACTCAAAACTGCACTTTTGACTCATCTGAGTATTAGGTTATGGAATTATCGCACCAGAGATAGATTTTACATATGAGCTAGGATGACTTGTTCAGACGATGATGTCTACAGCAGAGGCATCTAGGATGAGATTCAGTTTCCAAAATATAAACTTCTAGTGGTGTAATATTTACACAAGATGACTTGTACAACACAGGAATTATGGTAGACTGATGACAGTTGCATACATTAGTCCATAATGACACCCAAACTGAGGCTGCTAAATCGCACCTCCAAAATTAAACGAAATGAATGGTACCCAGTAGTTCTGCCCATCTCTAAAAATAAACATATATATTTTTTTTAATATATAGAAAATGGCAAGCCTAGAAACACATTTTAATGCATCTGTCATGTCTGAATTCTTACTTTATGACACAAAAAAGGAAGCTTACTCACTGTAGGAGTTGGAAATCAGTCCTCTTCTATGCCGTTAATATGAACACAGCAACACAGCAGATGGAAGGCTTTAGAACACATTTTGAGCTAAATAACTTAATTTTTCCTACTTTTTTTTTCTTTTTTTTTTTTTAAGTTGGCATTTAGAAAAATAGAACAGGCTTGGAGAAGAGCTACTGGGATGACCAAGGAGATAAACAGTCTGTCTCCTACAAGAGGAACTTTAAAAGTTTAGTTTGTTTAGCTCAGATAAATTCAGCAGAGGAATAAGCAGCAAGCAAAAAGAAGAGCTACTTAACCTAAGGAACAATTCTGGCATAAGTACAAGTGTATGTAATTTGGCCATGAATAACTGTGAGCTCTAAACTAGAAGGCATTTTTTTTATCAGAGCGATGAGTTACAGGACAATCTGCCAAGCAGACTGATGGCATCAAATCCCCCTCTTCTCTCCTGTCTCTGTCCAAAGTTTTATGTTTCAAAAACAGAAAATGATGAATGTAAGAATCAGATTATCTGATGTGATTGGCAGTGGTTGCAGGCAGTGAAATTCCATGGCTTCCTTCTTACTGTTTCCTTCCTTCCTTCCTTCCTTCCTTCCTTCCTTCCTTCCTTCCTTCCTTCCTTCCTTCCCTCCTTCCCTCCTTCCTATGATCTGAGGGTTGTTCTGTAATCCATCAGAGTTTTGCTTTATAGTATGAAATAGATATGGGTCATATACCTTGGGATTGACTGTGCTGCATACTGTACATGAAGGTACAGAACCTGCTGGGCTTTTCTGTTTTTTTTTTTATGCTTTTTATGTAATTATGTTTAACTTATAAACCATGTTTTATTTAATTCTATTTATTTAACAAGGCTTAGTTTCTTGGTGACCATAAAATGAGTAATTCAAATCTGGGAAACTCCATGTTTTTTGTGGATGACTGTCCATACAGGAACTCATATACTCTCTCCTAGAACTACAGGGAGTGTGTTATTTCCAGGGGAACATTGATGGAGGAAATCAGCCTTGGTACAGTTTCATCCATGGGAGCTGACCCTGACATGAAGGATATCCCAAGCCTTCTCTTGTCTTGGAAAGAGCTTACTGGAACAGCCCAGAACAAAGTAGATGAGGAAGCTAACTGTGAGGAAGCAATGTCCTTGATTAAGGGTGCAGTGTTTGATCTTGTTCTTTGGTTGTCTTTTATACAGGTGTGTTACTATTTTCTCCTGGGTGAGATTCTTTACCCTCTGTTGAGGTATGCTTGAGAGACTCAGAACAAGGTTTAGAAGATACAGGTAACCTGGTAACCATGGTAAGTCTAAGGTGCTAGCGAAGGTACTCCTAAAAGTAAAATGCTGTCAGTAGAGAAATTAATCTTCTTAGACTTAAAATTATGGTCCTTATTTAGCCACTACCAGCCAGAAGATGATCATTCTAAGGAGTTCTATAGATGTATTGATGAGGTAGTGAGTACTCCTTATGGAACACAAACTTCTTGACCGTAAGTGTTGATTTTCATTGGATTTCAGCATTGTTTTTGACAACAGAAGTGCCTATGAACTCTGCTTTGTGGGTAACCTAACTGTTGTTTACATGTGACTGTTTCTTCTGTGCAGAGGAGCAGCATTTTGCTCCTCTTTGCTCTGACAGCTTAATGCTGTGGGCACAATATATATTAGAAACATACTGTGGCTTGAATTGGAGAAATGCTGGAACTGGGAGTTCTGCAGTTGTGGTGGTTTTACTCAGATGGGCAGCTGAGCTCCAACACGACTGTTCTCTCACTCCTCCTCCTCAAAGGAAAAGGGGGAGAAAATATGATGAAAAGGGCTCAAGGGTTGAGATAAGGATAGGGAGATCTCTCAGCAGTTATAGTGACAGGCAAAACAGATTCAGAGTAGGGAGATTAGTAAAATTTATTGCCTAACAGGCTAGAGAAGTGAGACACAAAGGAAAGAAACCAAAACCATCTTCCCCTCATTCACCATCTTCTACCTCCTCCCCCCGAGCGAACAGGGAATGGGGGCTGTGGTCAGTCTATAGCACTTTTTCTCTGCCACTCCTTCACAGTCACTCTCTGCCCCTGCTCCACATGGGGTCCCTCCCACAGGATGCTGTCCTTCCTGGAATGATCCTGTGGGGGCTTCCCACAGGCAGCAGCTCTTCAAGAACTGCTCCAACATGGCTCCGTACCACGGGGTCCATCCATCCCCCAGGAGCAAACTGCTCCAGCACAGGTCCCCCATGGGCGGCAGCGCCCACCAGACCCCTTGGTCCTGTGTGGGCTCCTCTCCACGGGCTGCAGCTCCAGCCTGGGGCCTGCTCCTGCGTGGGTTTTCCATGGGCCGCGCCTCCTCCACGCCACATCCACCTGCTCCACCAGGGGCTCCTCCACGGGGGGGCTGCAGCGTGGAGATCTGCTCCATGTGGGACCCATGGGCTGCAGGGGGACAGCCTGCTCCACCAGGGGCCTCTCCACAGGCCGCATGGGAACTGCTGCTGCATGCCTGGAGCACCTCCTGCCCTTCTGCACTGACCTTGGGGTCTGCAGGGCTGGTTCTCACTCCTCTCTCCCAGCTGCTGTTGTGCAGCATTTTTTTTTAATTCCTTTCTTAAATCTGCTCTTACAGAGGAACAAACGACATCGCTTATTGGTTTGGCTCAGGCCAGCGGCATGTCCCTTTGGAGCTGGCTGGAACTGGCCCTTATCTAACATGGGGCAGCTCCTGGACTCTTCTCACAGAGGCCACCCCTGCAGGCCCCTGCTACTGAAACCTTGCCACGTAAAACCACTACAGCAGGCTAGCCCTGCCTTTCTCTCAGGATCAGTTCTGTTCACACAGCTGGCATGTAACTTACCATAAATAACAACAAGGAACAGTGCTAGGCTCTGTTAACAGGGTTTCCCTCTTTTCTCTCTCTTTTAATTAATTATTTTTAACACATAGTAATTATATACATATGTAACTAACATATACATAATTTTTAATATATCACGTAGGAAAAATTAGAGTATTAAAAGAATGAGTTACACTCACAACATGTATAACTTTATACTGCTAAGAAGAACAGTAGAGGTTGGAAGAATGGCTTCAATCTGACAAGAGAGATGAGGGTTGTGTCTTGCCCTGTGCATCCAAAACTATATGTAAAAACAATATCTGAGTAGTTTTTAATAGATGTGTCAAGACCGGAGATGGAGGTGAGCCAGTCTGTAACACATTTTGCTGGAAGAAAATTCTCAAATGTTTTTCAGGGAAGAAGGGGTTGACAAGAGCAGGAAAGAAAAGAAAAACTCTTAATTCATATGAATGGAGCTGATGAATGCATGAGGGTGAAAAATGGGAGAAAAAACTTTGATTTTTGTGAAGAGAGTATGATAGTATTATTTCAATAAAGAGTGAAAAATTATTGTATTAATAACAGTGGCTCACTGACCTGAATGAATGGCAGCAATGATTTGTGCAGTTACCTGAATCACGTATACTGACACATACAGACTCAACATACTGAAATGTATTAAAACTGCTGGTAATGTTGATGGTGAAACATAAAAATTGCCTTAACACTCAGATATTTATCAAAAGGTTTGCTAAGGTTCATAGGCCTTTTGAATGAAGTTGAGCAGAATTATGGTTTTGCAATGACATCATGAAAAATTTGTGGTGCGCTATGAAACACAGTAAAACTCCTCACTTACAGAGGAGATTTTCAACCAGGCAATACATAACACCTGCATTTTTGTTGGACTTAAGCATAATACAGCTCTTATGCCTTTGAAAATCTCTCTTCTTCAAATAAACTCAACATTGTAATACACAGCTTCTTTGCATCTCAGGTTTAAAGGGCAGATTGTAATTAGTGTTTAGAGCATGTGTCGTGTCTTGAGGAATATGCTGTGTACAGCTTATAAATGTTGATTAATTTTATTAAAAAACTGTTTCGTTTTGTGCCTCCGTATGTGATGAGTCACCTAGAGCTGGCAAGATTCCTGATGCATATTGCATGTCGTGTCTGAAAGATATAACAGTACTTCCACAGGAAGATGCTAGCACTGGGGACTGCAAAGTGTCTTCTCACCTGGTGTATATTCCTGTTGTAATCATCTGTAATGATCTTTCTATGTCCAGAAAAACAAACAAACAAACAAACAAAAACAACAACAACAACAAAAATAGTTCTAGAAGAGCATGGAAAAAATCTCTGGATAAAATATAGGATGCAGTTAATTGCAATGTAAGTTATTCAAGGGGAAAAAAAAGCCCTGCATGGTATCAAAGATTTATGCTAAAATAAAATCTATTTGTTTGTTTGTTTAAAGAAATAAAAAGCAGAAGTTATATCCAAGTTTTGTTTTAGTGCTTTACATCTAGAGACAGATTTCCTCATATAGAAGGAATGTCAGATTCAATATAATGTGAAGCTGGCTAGAGTGAGAAATGTGTGTAAACATATTACTATTCCGGAAAAGTTATGGGGATAAAGATTCGAGAAAAGGAACGTATGAACTTGCAAGTACACTGACTCAAAATTTACTCAGGATTTGTCAGGAAGCTGATGTATGGAATGACAAATAAGAATATTACTGTTTTGTCTGGAAGTAAAAATATGCATACATATTTCCTAAAGTCTCTATAATTTAAAATGATTATTTTTACAGACTTTGGCAAAGTTTGTGTGGTATGTATTCAACTGTCTCATCTCCCAGAGAATGCAGTCAACACCATACTTCTATAGGGAACACAGACATTTGTGTTAAGCATCAGTACGGATGAAGACTAGTATTTCAATTTTTTGAAATATAAAAGCATAGCCTAAAAACAAATATTTACATTTAAAACAGAATCAGCCTTGTGGTGTATGTGAGGAAAAAACAAAACAAAACAAAACAAAACATTTTCTTTATGTCAGAGTCCTTTCCTATGTTTTTAAGGGAAAAAGTAGTTCCTGCATTACTGTGTTATAAAAATAATCTTTTCTTGGTCATGCGTTTTTCTTGCATTCGCCTTTGCAAAGTGATTCCTCACTCCAGGACTTAGATTGCTTCATCTGACTGAGTAGTCTTTGAAGTATTCTCAAGAAAATTCCCTCTTTCCTTGAAATATTTCTCCTTTCCTTATCTCAACATTAAATATCTTTACATCATTCAGTCTGCAGGGGTTACTAACAGCTCTCTCAAAAAAAACAGCTTCTTGTATGTTTATTTCCATATTCTGTTTTTCATGTAATATCAGATTATACTTTCTTGGTGTGCCATGGCTGCCTTTAAGAGAAAAGAATCTTTTTAAAGTTTTCAGTGTGGATTCTCCCCAAAGAAACAAACAGAAAAGGTGGGAAAAATCTTGTGAAAAATATGAATGGAAGACAGAAGTAACGACGGCTGAGAATTAAACATAATATGATCTCTGTTGAGAGAATCCACAAAAGGCTAGTTTATCCTCAAAGTGGAGTGGTAGTAGCAATGACAAGACAGAGGAAGGCTGTTTAAGCTTCTTTAGTACACTATTATGACAACTATTATTAGGGCACAAGTAGCTCTTTTGTTAAGCTAAAACATTTGTCTTTGTACTGTATGGTCTGATTCTTAGTACAGGATCATCTTAAATATCAAATCTGAATCACACTCCTAAGGCTGGTATACAGTGTTGGCTGTATCTAATCTCCTAGGAGATTAGCATCGATAGGAACAACTTAAATCATGTAAAAAAAATTAAGAATGTGCAGTTTTGTTTTCTGCCTGTATTCTTTTTTAGCTTTATCTTAATTTTACATGAAGCAAGACAGGAAATTATGGTAGAACAGTGATGAAATCGGGGACCTTTGGGCCTGTATTAGCACCTCAAAAATCAATTCCTAAAGCTATTCACTGGACCCAAAATATCTTGAAATGCATGTGACAGAGGAAAACATTTTTCCTTAAAAAAAAAAAAAACAAAACAGCAAAGAAACAACCATCTCTGCCCTTCCCCCCCCCCCCCCCCAACAACAAACCATTAAGTGTTGCATGGAGGATTTTGGCTCATATTTTGTAGTGAGTGAAAGAGTTATATGGAAGTTCTCCTGGGTAATGGATTCTGGAAGTTTGGCTACATTCTGTGTGAGAAATAAAGAAAAATATGGAAAGATTATAATAGATTATTTTGAGTAAATTTTCAAAATGAAAAACTTTGCTCTGCATACACTGTCAAAAGGAATTTGGCCTTCTTGACAATTTCTTTCCTATTTTAATTCTAAAATGAAATTCCAGGAAAACCCGACATGATTGTACATAGGTTTTGATGGCACTGCATATTCTAATGGAAAATGGCTCTTTGGGAGTGTCTCTGCACAGCTTTGGTAATGAGTTTATCCATGAAACATTTGCTGAACAGGTAATGTCTACCGAATTGAATTACTGTGCTTCCTTTATAACACACTGATCTTTAGATTCATGACTTCATTTGTTTACTTTCCTCTTTTATGGCTAAAGTGAAACTAATCACGGAATAATAATAAAAAAAAAAGGATAGAGCATTATATCAGCAGGCAGTTTACATTTTTTATTTGCAGATATGCAAGCTTTTCAAAACTAAAGGCAATAGAAAATTAACTGTTCTATTGAAGGATGCTGGGAATAGCTCTCAGTCCCACCAGGGAAAAGTTTTATCTTTTGAAACATGGCTTGACTTTAGTTTTTATTATAATTAACTCAGTTAATAGAAGGAGAAAAAAAATACCTGTCAAGAAATTAGCTGTAAGACCAGTCAGTTCATTAAAACAAAAAAGAAAAAAAATCACCCATTCTGTCTCTACAATACATCACAAAGGGGAGAAGAGATTATAAAGAGGAAAAATAAAGTGATTACTTTGATTCATTATAAGTTGGTGTAGTAAATTTTACAAATATTGTACTTCCAGTCATTCTAACAAAATAAAACCTGCAAGTTGCTCATTCACCTAGGTATATTTTGAATATTTCAAATTTATCTTTTTAGGAAGTGTATGGCTTTGCGGTATAACCTCTTAACTTTTTCATTGTCTTAAAAAAAGTGGAGCACTGAAATGGTAGGGATAGGTGAATCAAAAATGATTTAAAAAGTAATCCTCACTCTAGCATAAATTTCCTTGCAATACCATTACAGGATACTGCTTGTTGCTAACAGGGAATTCTGATCTCTGCTTAACTGAGATTTTTAGGTCTTGCATCTTAAGCAACGTTTTCCTCAAATTACTCACTACTGTTTGTGCTGCTACAGCTGCAGGCAAGTAATTGTGTGCTGTTTGTGGTATAGGCACAATGAAAGTACAGCCTCTGCCCCTGAGATCTTTCAATCAGTCAGAGAACATGAGGAGCCAAAGAGAAAAAAAACCTTCACCTTGTGATAAGCATCAGACTGTGGCAGAAGCTCCCAGGCTGCTTTCACCAAGGCCTGGAACCAGCGGGTGTTTTCCTCCACATTCAGATAGGAGCCGGTACAGAGGGTGCATAGCAGGCTGGGCTCCTGTCTTCTCCTCAGCTCATCCTCGGGGTGGTGGAGGAAGCACAGTATGTCCCCCACCAGCCACTCCCTCATGCAGGTGCACTCCAGCTCCATGCACAGGTAGGAGTTCCTCGCTGGCTTCTCCCCCGTGGCGCCCAGTCCGGGTGGAAACCATGTCCAGGGGGAGGCCTCAGGTGCACGAGAAGGCAGTAGAGGACAGTGTCTCCCTGGGCACTCCAGCCTTTGCAGAGGCAGCCCACTCCAATGGCTGGCTGCAGCCGTGGCTTGAAGAGAACAGTTCCTGAAGAGTCCTTAGCAGGCACCAAGAAGTTCCTCCACCAGCTCCTCCTCCACCACCTTGCACTTATCTGCCATGTATGGCACTGGCCATTGGGTGCAATCGGCCCAAACCCTGCCCAGATTCCAGGTGTCATCAGAGTCACTGTCTTCGTCTGCATCATCGTTGTCGTCCTCCTTCCTTGTAGAGCTGCCCTGCTTGCTGCTGCTGCCTGGCTCATGGCTCCTTTTCCTGAGCCACCGGCAGAGCCCAAAGAGCAGGACAAGGAGCTCAACCAAGGCCCAGAGCTGCCGCTGCTGCAAGGTAGTGAAGAGCAGAGCTCCCAGGGCCACCCCACTCTGTTCCTGGCACCTCTCCTCCATCTCTTGCAGCAGTTGAGCCATACCCCGACTCATCTGCTCTGCATGCTGCTGTATTCACTTGTGCACATCCACATCCATGTGATTGTCCACCAACCACAGCTTCTGGGCAATGCCCAGCACAGACAGGGTGAGGAAGATCAGCCGGGCCATGGCCTGCAGGAGGTGCAAACTGCACTCACCGATGGCCCAGGCCACAGTGTGGTGGCCCTGCCTGCTGCTGGCCCTGATGACGGCCCCCCTGCTGTGACTCATCCTTTGTGCTGTCACAGGCACCACAGCCGCCTCACAGCAATCCCCCTTGCCTCACACCTCTAAGCTTGTGTGAAGGTCCTTGCAGTTCGTGGACATGAGAAAACTTATCATGTCACACATAAGGGTCTGTTTAGCCTTGAGAAGACTGAGAGGGGATCTTATTAATGTTTACAAATATCTTAAATGTGGGAGACGGAGGGATTTGGCCAACCTCTTTTCAGTGGTTTGTGGGGATAGGACAACGGGCAATGGCCACAAAATGGATCACAGGAGGTTCCGCACCGCAACATGCAAAAGAACTTCTTTGCGGTGAGGGTGACGGAGCACTGGAACAGGCTGCCCTGGGAGGTTGTGGAGTCTCCTTCTCTGGAGATATTCAAGGCCCATCTGGACACCTATCTGGGCAACCTGCTCTAGGGAACCTGCTTTGGCAGGGGGGTTGGACACGATGATCTCTCGAGGTCTCTTCCAACCCCTACAATTCTGTGATTCTGTGAAGGTCCCTAAACCAGTGACAAATTTCATCCTCTCTTAATATGTGATGCAAAACATACTTGCTGTTACTCCTTCAGATATAAATATGATTTCTTGAATTGCTTTGTGGTAAATTATCAAGGTGAAAAGAACATCTGGTGAATGTTGCAGAGCTACATAAAGAGAGAATAAAAAGACATCTGGACATAGAATCATAGACTATCCCGAGTTGGAAGGGACCTATGAGGATCATTGAGTGCAACTCCTAGGTCCACACAGGACTGTCCAAATATCAAACCATACTTCTGAGAGCATTGTCCAAATGCCTCTTGAATTCCAACAGGCTTGGTGCTGTGACTGGTTCCCTGTGAGGCCTTCTCTGGTGCCTGGCCACCCTCTCAGAGAAGAACTGTTTCCTAACACATGGCCTGAACCTCCCCTGTTGCAGCTCCATGCCATTCCCTTGGGTTCTATTGCTGGTCACCAGAGAAGAAATCAGCACCTCCCCTTCCGATCCCATCTTGAGGAAGCTGTAGACGGCAACAAAGTCGCTCCTCAGCCTTCTCTTCTCTAAGCTGAATAACCCAAGTTTCTCCTCATAAGTTTTCCCCTCTAGACCCTTCGCCATCTTTGTTGGCCTCCTCTGGACACTCTTTTAAGTTGTTTTGTACCCTCCTTCTACTGCGGTGCCCAAAACTGCTGACTCCTATTCAACTTGCCATAGACCAGAACCCCCAGCTCCTTTTCTGTGGGGCTGCTTTTCAGCCTCTCATCCCCCAGCCTGCATGATTATTCAGGTTTGCTCCTTCCCAGGGGAAGAATCCAGCACTTGCTCTTGTTAAACTTCATACAGTTGATGACTGCCTGGCACTCTAGTCTGTCAGGATCTCTCTGCAAGGCCTTGAGGGGGTCAGCAGCACCTCCCAGTTCAGTGTCACGGTTTGGCGTTGCTTATTCAAAACATACGCCCAAGTCATTTATGAAAACATTGAAGAGAACTGGACCTAAAATGGAGCCCTGGGCAACCCCACTAGTGGCTGGCCAGCAGCCTGAAGAAACCCCATTTACCATAACCCTTTGAGTCTGAGCCTTCAGCCAATTGTTCACCCATCATACTATGCATTTATCTAGCTGTAGGCTGAACATTTTGTCCAGAAGGATATTGTGTGAAGCGGTATCAAAAGCTTTGCTGAAATCCAAAAAGATGACAGCAACTGGCTTCCCTAGGTCAACTAGATGGGAAACCTTGTCATAAAAGGAAATGAAGTTCATTAAGCAGGACGTTTCCCTTATGAACCCGTGTTGTCTATGACTGATGACCACGTTGTCCTTCAAGTGTTTTTCAGTAACTTCTAGAATAATTTTCTCCATAGTTCTACCTGGCACTGAGGTGAGACTGACAGGCCTGTAATTATCACGTCTAGAGCACGGTCTTGGGCAGCCTGCTCTAGGTGGCCTTGCTTGAGCAGGGGGAATGGACCAGGTGACCTCCAGAGGTCCCTTCCAACTTCAGCTGGTCTGTGGTTCTTTTTTTTGGAAAATGCTTACCAATTGTGTGGCAGCGGTGCACTCAGTACCCTATGTCCACGTTCCCCCACAAAGTGCTGCACAGGCAGTCATGGACAGAGCATTTGTTAACATGAGAAATATATTGGCATCTGTATAGGCTGAAGCTTCTGGAGGGAATGGACTCTTCAAGAGTTTCGGTGCTCACTGCCTGGCTGCTAACAGCTGTCTCTGTTGCAAGCCTCCACACCACATCTTCCTCAGCTGCCCGCGACCCCAAATACAGTTTGGCTACAGAGAAACTGTTCCAGAGCAATTCCCACTGCCTGTTGAGCAGTGTTTTCTGTGTGTCCAATGTGCTCAGTCCTGAGGCACTAGCACCAAGGGGATGTCTGGGACAGGCAGATTCTCCAGCTTGGCCCTTGGCAGGCACACTGAGGCCCATCAGTGGGCCTCAATAAACTCAATTCTGGGAGTTTTTCAGTGACTCCCACAATAATTTTCTCCTTAGTTACATCTGGCACTGAAGTGAGAGGGACTGACTAGAGGAAATAGCCTCGAGTTGCGCCAGGGGAAGTTTAGGTTAGAAATTGGGAGATGTTTCTTTTGGAGAGGGTGGTCAGGCATTGAAGCCGGTTGCCTGGGGTGGTGGTGGAGTCACCGTCCCTGGGGATGTTCAAGGAGAGCTTGGACCTGGCGCTTAGGGACATGGCATAGTGGGTGACATTGGTGGCAGGGTGATGGTTGGACCTGATGATCTTGGAGGTCTTTTCCAACCTTAATGATTCTATGATTCTATGACTCTATGATTATCCTTTCAAATTAAATATCATGCCAAGTTTCAAGTTCCTGTATTTTGGATGCTATCTTGTCTTGCAATATTCAGAAAATACAGATAGTTTCTGCTTCAACAAAATCCAATTTTATCAAACTTGCAATGGTTAAATTAACATCTCTTCAAGAAATTCCAGAATTATTGCACATCTCTAGAGCGGAAATTTAAGAGTCAAAAAATTGTAGCCTGTGTTTTTCTAGGTGAGAATAAGTGCATAACTTGTATTGGATGCTTCTGCAGGACCTTGAGAGCTGATCGGAATAGTCACTGAGAATTCACCTAGAATGTTTTGCTGTAAAGAAAGTAAAAGAATAATTTTAGGGAGGGAGATGAGTATGGATAAAGTCTTGGCTTTGCTCCTGATGGACTAAGGGTGAGAAAAATTGCTATAATTTGCTACAGACATATGTTAGCACAAGTTAAGTTGTTTGCATCAACTGGGAAAAAGGTAAGGTAAGTAGCTCTATCTTGAGTCATAGTGGCTATTAGAGACATCCCTGCAGAGATGTAGAACAGGTACATCCTTTAATCAAAATTGTATCTAGGCCACAACGTAGCTGTAGTATTATAATGGTATCCTTAACATTAAAATTAAACCCCTGATGAGAAACGAGATTTTTTCACCTTGTTTCCACAATTATATAGAACCATCTATGTGAGCATATTCTATGATGTGAGCTTTAGGACACAGTCCCTAAGTTCTCTTTGCCATTGCAGATGTACTGTGAGACCACTTAGGATCATGAACATCACATAGCTTTTCCTCATGAAGATTATTTCATGAGAGCTCCAGAATGTGCACTTTCTTTGAGTTTAGCTGTGGGAGAAGTTCATGGTGCTAGTTTTTCTCTATGACACCTTTTCTCATTTAGATTGAGAATATCCCACAGGTAACCTTTTTTGTATTTCTTTAACTTGGCAGTTTAAGAATAAACAATTTGTTCAGGTTTATAATTCCCACACATATTTTCCTGGGATTGAAACACACAATATCTACAGAAAGATCCTTTACTTCTAGGAGTACTCCCTTTTGTTATCTAACAGACCATATATTTGTTCACCTTCAGAACAGAACCGTGTGCATCACTTTTTTTTTTTTTTTTTGGTTCAGTGGTTCAAACAACAGCAAAAAGTCATTTTGGGTCAACCTGAAGAGAAAAATGATTTTTTTTTTTCCTCTTACAGATCCTGAGATTCAAACACAAAAATCATTTGGATTGAAAGAAATACCCTGTTTGACCCTGAATAGCATTGTATACTGAAGTAAAATAATAAATAAATTCTATGTGCTGCTTTTGTAATGCAGAGGAAATTTAGGAGCAAAATACTGAATACACAAGGGAAATCCATTCATTCAAAAAAAAAAAAAAAAGAGAATGTATCATGTTGTATTGTTCTGCTTGCTTACCTTTTTTTTTTTTTTTTTTTTCTTCCCCTAGAATCCCAATGTTTGCAGCAGCTTTTGAGGAAGTGGGAAACAGTTTGAAATTCTCCCTCTCTGATTCTGAATATAGATTTTCTATGTCTGTAGCATGCCTATTGGTGAATTTCAGTCTTGCTTGCTGAAAGATATACCACTTTTTGTAAATAATTGAGTATTCATTTTGATAGGGAAATAAATGTGAAAGGGTGGTTCTTTAACTCTCTGATTATGACAATTTAGCTTAGAGGTATGAAAGTCATTTGAAGTCCTTGCTTCAGTGATAGTTTAACGACTTCTTCTGCCTACGGGGGCTTTGAAAAGAGGGTTTGTTCCTAGAAATATTGGAATGCCTAATGGTAAGAGTGCTTTTTGCTAATAAGGGAGACCCCAAGTTCAAGTTTCTGATGCACACAAGATGGAGAAGAACTAGAAATCAGCTTCCTGTTTTCCACCTATAAGTGCCTTCAGTGGTGTATATGCATGATGAGTGGCAGTACCACTTTGCAGTATGTAGTTCTTGTGGGACTGCAGTAGAGTGTTTTTTTTTTTTAAGTCATGAAAGATTATGTTGTTTTGTCCATCTGTGATGGTGTACTTCCCCCCACCTCCCACGCTTAAGCAGAGCATCTGGCCTAAGCAGATAACCATCAGTGGCAGTCATGATGGATGTGTCTGGTCATAATGGCTGTATCCTGGGTTTGGGGGAGACAGAAGACAAATATCCAAGGGATAATCTGAGGAGTGCACATACACACACACTAGCCACAGTGCTACAGATTTGGAAGAAAGTCCGACTCAATCCAAATTTGGAATAAATTAACATCTGTATGCATATATGACCATAAATCATCTTGCCCCATAGTGAGCAGCCCAAGAGCCATCTGAGCTCTCCTGACATGACAGTGGGCTGCACACCAGTACCTCCCCTTGGGCGAGGATGCCTCCCAGGGTTACTTCTGCAGGTTGAGATGGTCCTTATCACTACAGATAGTCAGCATGCAGATTGAGAAAGTAAAAGTATGCTAGTGTGCTGTAATGGTGCTTAGATATCACACTTTATCATACTAGCTATGTAGTATAAAGGATTTGTGTAACATGCAGTCCTTTAGACATAAACTGTTGACAAGTCTGGGACTAGGATTGGATTCAGCTGCACCTAGGCTTCTTACCTCTCCAGTTCAAGGAGTTTAGAAAGCAAATGGGTCCACTCTGAACGTTGTCACTCAATGGGAGGGTTTCCTTGATGTAATATCACCTAACCTAGTTCCTTTTGCAGTCTCTATGTAGTATATAAAGTGTTCCTTGTAGCATCTTTGAGTATTATACAGTGTCTTTTATACAGTGTATAAGTGTATATTCCAATTGTAATCAGGTATATCTTGCTATCTTCAAATCTTTGTGTTGTGGTTTAGCCCGGCTGGCAGCTAAACACCACACAGCCGTTCGCTCACCCTCCCCCCTCCCTCTCCGGGATGGGGGAGAGAAATGGGAAAGTGAAGCCTGTGAGTTGAGATAAAGACAGTTTATTAAGACAGGAGAAATAATAATAATAATAATAATAATAATAATAATAATAATAATAATAATAATAATATGTACGAAATAAGTGATGCACAATGCAATTGCTCACCACCCGTTGACCGATGCCCAGCCTATCCCCGAGCAGCCGGCCCCCCACCCCGGCTAGCCACCCCTATATATTGTTCAGCATGACGTCAGATGGTATGGAATACCCCTTTGGCCAGTTTGGGTCAGCTGTCCTGGGTCTGTCCCCTCCCAGCTCCTGCTGCATCCCTAGCCTGCTCGCTAGCAGGACAGAGCGAGAAGCTGAAAAGTCCCTGGCTTGGTGTAAGCACTGCTCTGCAACAATTAAAACATCAGCATGTTATCAGCACTCTTCTCATCCTAATCCAAAACATAGCACCCTACCAGCTACTAGGAGGAAAATTAACTCTGTCCTAACTGAAACCAGGACACTTTGTTAAGTCATAGGAGCTTTGTTATCAATAAATCATATTGTTGCTTCTCACTTCTGAGTGACACCTGTGACAATAACCAACACTGTTTGTCTAAGCTGGGCTGAATTCACAGATAGCTTCAGCTGCTCCAAAATTCATCTTTTGGTGAAAAGAGATATCAAAGTAATGCCTGCCAATGCTAATTCAGATTTCTCCATAGATTTAACTTGATAGTTAAGACCTTTTTTAAGGAGAGGATATATAGGGCAATATCAGTTTGTGTAGTCTAGGAAGTTTTTCTATATAAATGAATAACCATGTGAGAATTAAAAATATTCCAGTTTCTGTCTTGATAGACTTTGAGAAAGTCATATTTCATAAATAGAAATAATAAATGTGATCAGAAATTATTTAAAAAAAATAAAAAAATAAAAGGAGAAGAATTTGTTAGAGGAAAATCAGAAGAAAAATCTCTAAAATTTTTACAGTTTAACAGGCTTTTCCAATTCTGGATGCTCCTGCAAGTGATGCCACAGAGCTTTCTTTTATAAGCACACCCAGAAAAGGCTGAATTTTTTTACCATCTTATTTAAAATAAGGGAAAGATTTTTAAAATGACAAATAATAACTTCCTGAAAATTAGTTTACAAGAAATAACTGAATCTAATATATTTTTAGGAGAATACATGTTCAACACCCAGAGGACTGAAAACAACTACATGGGTCACTGAGTCCTCTTGCTAGCAGTCGTATTGAATCATGAGATCATACTGCTGAGAACAGGTTCAGAGAACACATTCACACAAGCTTATATCTGTTATCCAAGTCTGCCTCCATACACCCTTATAATAATTAAAGACTACAAGGTCTTATATCTGCAGGAAATTTGCAGTTTTGCTTTTTAAGACCTTCAGAACCACTGTATCTTAGAAATGACATTATGACCCACTCTTCAGAGGAAGGCAGTTAAATACCTGTGGTCCCTACCAATTTAACCTGAGGAGAAAAAGCCATCCTGATCCCATTTTTGATGGTTAATTTATCCCTGAGAATAGGACTACAGATCTACAAAGTGCTACAGGAAAATTACTTACCTGGACCAGGTTTTTAGACACCTATCTATTTTTAAACATCTACCATGTCTAACATGTCTGCATATGAGCCAGCCATACAGACTACCTTAATAGAAAATGTGGAAAAAATATAATTTCCAGAAGGCTTTTGTGTTTTAGTACCTTTCCTAGTCTGACAAGGATTGTGCACGGGAAGTGACTGTAAAGGGAATATTTGCTCTTAGCTTAAATGTAGACATCAGTACCACAGGTGTCCAGGTATCCCTGATCTATTCTGTTTATTTTAATTAAGCTTAGTATATCACATTTGGATGCAGGACACCTACTTAAGATGTTGCCTGGAACAACTGCACCATCATTGTTAAAGTTTTTTTGTATTGTAAGTGTCCTCTCTTCATCATTTTTGTCTCCTTTATTTATGCCGGATCAGGGTATAACAGGCTATGAAGGCAATGGAAGAGTTTGTTTTACAGGGCATTGATTCTGAAAAACCCTAAGGTAATCCAAAAAGAAAAAATGAGGAGAAAGAGAAGAAAAGAGAAAGAGCAATAAAGTCAGCTGTGTAAAATGTCCTATTACATGATTTAGTTATAGAGAGATAATAATCTTGAAGCACAAAATGTACCATTTTGCTTTATTGCTGAGAAACCCCAAACTTATCTGCTCTAGAGTTTAAAAAGTCAATTTTTTAATGAACAAGAAGCCTTGCTGCCGTTATATTCTCTCCCTTGTTTCCATAGAGTTATATGCCAAGCTGTTTTATTAATCTTAGAATGTAAAACAACACTATTTAAAATTTTGGAACCTTACTTTATTAAAGCTAATATTCAGAGGTTATTGGGAGAATGAGAAGGCAATTGTTTCAATTGCCTTTAAAGCAATGGTAATGTTCATTTCAGCTTCCTTTTTAATTCTTACCAGAACCTTATGTCAATCAAGGGAAACTCATTAATTCGGTTAACAAGCATAACAACAGTTGTTTTTTGTGGAATAAAATAGGTAGAACTCTCTGACATACTGCCCATTGTCCAATGTCTTCTTCCTTTTCTTGTGCTGAGCTTATGGCTTTCTATGCTATAACATATTCTGCCCCATTGTACAACAATGAAGAAAAAGGACCCAGGTAGTATTTCATGTAGGGTCTCTGGATTTTGTGGGCTCAGATATTCTTCCTTCAACATGTCTTTCAAGAAGAAGAAAAAGAAAAAAAATGTCAGAAAAGCAAATGATGTGGAGAGGAGAAATAAATATTCAGTCTCCTAAAATATCAACCAGCTTATTCTGGACGGCATGATATGGCTGAGGATGGTGTATTTGTGGATGACATTTTCTGCATACCTTACAGGTATCTGAGAGATGGGCCTCCGCTACTGTGAAAACTCATCATCCAGGTAAAGAATTTCACCTTGAAGCTATAACTGAAAAATAAGAATGAATATTTTAAAGTACTTAAAGACATAGGACTTCAAGTCCCATTGGCTTTCAGTCAGGAATAAGTTGCTTTATGCAGAAGTTATCCCTTAATTTTTTTCCTATCAGCTCATTTCTGGCAAAATTGTATCCGATATTTCCAATCAATGTCGAAACTCTCCATGGATGTGCTGTTGATAGTCTGAAAAATTTATTTTATTATGACGAACAAGGATTTCTTAAACACACCAATTAAGTGTTCTCTAATATGAGCAAGACATGAAAACACTTCGTATTTTAACTAGAGAGTTTTAATAGGAAATATGGCTGCAGTGGTCGACATTAGTGATTTCCCCCTTCAATAACATAACAGTTGCTTAAAACTGAATACAATCTGTAAATAAATTGTTGCAAATATTGGCTGAGCATTTGATAGATTCAAATATACACATTGTCTTTAGTTGTTTTTTACCCCAAAGACATTTGAATAATTGAGTTAGACTGGCAGGAAAACAAATTCTAAAGATACAAAAAACAATATTGAAATTCACATGCGTATATACTCATGCCCAGATTATATAAGTGCTCACAAAGCTGGGAAAATTAAATAAAGTCACATGTTTTACCAGACCAATTACAACATACCAACACAGATCATGTTGCAAGCACTGCATATCAAAAGCTCACAGGAAGCTGTTTAGGCTCAATCCACATTTAAAAATATTCACCAGAAGTGGTCAGATGATTTTGATTAACAAATAAACCAGAAAGCAGATTTGCTAGCAGATATTCAGCAAGTAGAAAATGAGGTTACATTCAGCAGATGAATTATTCATTGTGAATTATTTGCTCAGTTCTAATAATTACAGCAGGGAAAAATTAATTAATGTTACAGCAAATACTTTAAATTTTATAATAAAAAGATTGATCATTGAAATGAGCCTCAAAAAGAGATTTATAAATGGAAGAAAGAAGGGGACACGATCAAGAATAATATGAAGCCTCAACCTGAATAAAATTTACACCTGTGAGTAATCCTACACAGATATAATCCCATAGAGATGTAGATTTAGTAAAACACTTGGAAATGTAAATTATTTCTTATTTACCTTCCTCTGCATTTTGTTTTGGAGAAATGTCCTTTTCATAACCACAGTTTACAGAAATATTCATGGAGTAATATTCTAATTAGGTACGGTTTTAGTTCTGATTATTTTAATAATAATTTTATTGCTATTTCTTCACTTTCTGCAGTCAAAGTCCTAGAAGCCTTACTGAATGGAGGGATTCTCAGTAAAGAAGCAACCATGAAATTAGGTTTGAAACCAACAAAATGATGGTTTGGATATCAATGGAGGCTGTCAAGAGTATGTTGAGGGGAGATCTTTGTATTGGCATGGAAGGAACACACTCATTCACGCTTAAAAAGAAATCATGGAAAACAATGACAGAAAAAGCTACTTTATCTCAGCAACCCTCTTTACTCTTAAATCTTTTAAAAGAATAAATAGATTGCACTAGAGAAACAAATGTCCATGGGGGAGCAGTTTATAATAGGAGAAAAAATATAAGCAAAAGGCATTTAAATAATTTAATCTTGCAGAAAGTTTATTCATTTATAGGAATTAATTTATCAGAAAATGAACTTGTTGAGGCATCAAGAACATTTATTGAACCAAAATCTGCCTTTCCATCAAAATGGAAATTTCCACAGAAGAGCTTGACAATAACACTTTTCATATTTTTGTGAAAATGAAAGAAGGTTTATTTATTTTTTTTTTCTGAATTTTGACATTAACAAAAGGGGTTAAAAACCATTAGATATTTTAGAAGATTTGAAATAACAATAAAATGTTTTGTTTGGTTTTGCTGACTTTTGATTTTTTTTATGAAGTGCAAAATTTTCTCCTGACCAAGTTTAATAGATTTATTTCATAATTTCAGTAGGCTATTTAAAAAATGAATATGATTTTTTTTTCTTTTGTCTATGTAGAGCTGATTGAAAGGGATGCATTTAATTTTCTCTACTGTGTTGTTTAACTAACAGAGCTTCTATGCCATAATATGTTATTAAACTCATAATTTTAAACTGTGTTCCAGAAATGCTTTCTGAAAACACTGGTTACCATCAGAATACAGATGCTTTAGAGCTGAGCAACTATTTTGTGGTTATGACTCAACAGGGTGAAAGTCAAGAGCAGCACCTGTCAAAATGTGTATGCTGAAAGCTGTCCCAACAACACAGTGATAATAGTGGGATTAGAGATCTACTGTGCTGAGAATCCCAGCAATATTCAGCAAGGGTGTCCTTGCCCCAGAGATTTTTCCACTATAATGTAATACAAAACACGAACATTAACGAAATGGAGAAGCTCTGGAATGAAAGGCAAGGATAATAGGAACTTACATGTGTAGCCACACAAAATGCTTGCACGCCTTGTTTCATAGGTTTGTGTTTAAAAAGTGACAAAAATGTAAGAAATGAGGGACATTAAATATGTCAGTACCCCTACTAGCTACCTGCCTAAATGTTAGCCCAAGTACTTATTAAAGCAGCTTGAATTTAAAGAGGCAAAAAGCTCCTTGAAATCAGAGTTCAAAAACAATGGTAGG
The DNA here is from genome assembly GCF_013377495.2 of Cygnus atratus. Classification (NCBI taxonomy): domain Eukaryota; kingdom Metazoa; phylum Chordata; class Aves; order Anseriformes; family Anatidae; genus Cygnus; species Cygnus atratus. Next base: position 175,938,963 of record NC_066362.1, on the reverse strand, counting down.
CAAGAGGGTTTTCTGCAGACTCACTTTCCTTCTTCCCAGGGAAGTTCTAGCCCTTGGGTCTATCCACACTTAGAATATGAGAAATTTTTATTTTTATTTTTGTTTGTTTTCTTTCTCCCAGTATATTTCCTGGTTTCTCTCCATCATGAAGGAATTAGCTTCATCTGAGCTCTGGTGCAGTTTCCCATAGCAGACATCCACAGCAGTCTCTGCAGTAGGTCAGGCATCTGCTGAAGTCACTTGCTTCTGCAGTTTTCATTTAACCCTTTTTGCTACAGGCACAAAGAGGAATCAGAGGCGTGGGTGCTAATTCCTCTCATCACTGTTCTTTGCAGCACCTTAGATGTGATGCTTCAGTCCTCTGAGCCTCATTTGTGGGATATACAACATGTCAATTCATGGTTTTGGTTTGGAGGTAGCATTTCTGGGCTCAGCAGGTTTTTCAGCCATTCACTTCTCCTCCTCTGCCAGCTTCCTCTGTCAGCAGCATGAGCCTTGCTGGATCCCCTCCACACTCTTATGAAGCAGTTTGAAAGCATTTTTGCTTGACCACTAATTTTATTTTATTTTATTTTATTTTATTTTAGCCTAGCCAGTGGCAGTTGTTAGATCTCTAACTGGCAATGCAATACCTCTCAAATTATAAGACTGTACCAGATACAAAATATCAGTGTTTATCTAATACTGTGGAATTGCAACCAATGCATTAACACAGGAGTCTTTATGACATTAGGTGCTACAATTCATCCCTTCAATTTTCCTTAAAAACTACAGCTTGAGAAGGGAGTTTTCAATCACACAGCTACACGTTTCATTAGTGTTCTCATTACAGTTCATACTATTTATTTACGGAGTGCTCAGAAGAGCGATAGATGCTATATGGCTCAGCAGACCTCGGGAGCAAGCCTTAGATATGACAAGGCAAGTGAGACCTGAACAATAGGTGAATCAGTCAATTGCTTTTTGTATTAATTGGATCTGAGAGGAAAACTGAAGGGGGAATAAAACCCAAACAAACAAAAAGAACATACCACTGCTCAAATTGCTCTAAAACTTTCATCGACTTTAATGGCATTAGTATTGAGGTCTTAACTACAGCCTCACTCTCTTTGGGAAGTGATGACAATAAGGCTCTGTAAAACCTCCTGCTTATTTTTCTTTCTACACCTCTTCCAGTAAGATTTCTGTGTCAGCTCCTCAAGTGTCCCCAGTGGGGAAAGCCTGATTTTTGCTTTCAGTGGATTGCTGATGCCTAACTAGTGATAATAAAAACTGTTTGAGTCCCTGAACCCTCCCAGGAACATTGCAGTCCGAATTGGGTGTTATGCATTGCAGCTCTGCCTCTCAGAAGTGCCTACGGACACAGTGCACAGACTTGTCAGGGGCTGTTCAATTCTTCAATTAAAATGTGAGCTGTCTCTTTTATAGGTCTGTGTTTTGTCTCCATTTCTTATTGCAGCACTTCTACCTGATGCAGGTTATTTTAACACTTGCTTTTTGGCAGTCAGTTATATATTGAAGATTTTTTTTGTCCTCTGGGAGGTATGCTCTGTTGTTTTGATTGATTTTCACTCTTTTTATTACCTGCAAAAATACTAGATTCTGAAAGTAATAGCAACCATCGTTAAATAGTATAGGAAATAAAAGATACTTTGGTTGTCTTAAGGCTGTTTCAATCTCCTTTCCCCTTTCTACAGAGGCACATACATGCTAAGCCTATGGCTTAGCAAAAAAAAAAAAAAAAAAAAAAAAAAAAAAAAAAAAAAACCCACCTTTCTTCAGTATAGAGATTATTTTTGTCCTTTGCAGGTAAGCTTGAAAGGCTATACATTGTTTGAAGAGAATAAGAATAATAAGTTAAGCTCCAAGAGTCTGCTTTATTCTGCCCACTACATTTATTCCTGCTGTTAGCAGGATTAAAATTTACTGCTAGAGAGAGGCATAAATAAAGACATGTTCTTGGAAAATATATGCAAATGTGAACACACCTTTCAAAACCTCATTTGGCAGTTCAGATGCCTAAGTGCCTGAGCTAGAAGCTACTGTAAAATTGAGTGCAGGGTGGAGAAAATGCATACAGAGTATGCCAGAGGCAGAACAAGGCTACAATATGGGTCTATGGAGCTCCAGTCCACGACAGCATCCTCTAGGCTATGTTGCCTTATATTTGCTTTGTTATGCTTATGTGTATTTGTCCTTCCAGGACGATCGAAATTTGCTGGCTGGGAAGGTGGATCTGGGTCATCATTTTCTACGCCTTCTCCTCCAGTGGAGGAGGCTTACTCAGGGCTGGCTGTAGACTTTATGTACATCTGTACTCAGCACCAGGATTTTCAAGGTGGGTAATTCAACATGGCTCTAAAATCTTCCTGTACAAATATCCCAGCTGTGATTGCCTGAAAATTGCCCAACCTGTAAGGCCTTGACAGTTGGTGTTGTTTGGAGCCAATTCTCCAGTGATCACCTTAAATAACATCTAAATAATTATTCCCCAGAGTGCCAGGTGTGCCTTTATCATACAGAAATGGGACAAGCACGGGTGCACCACTTGTGGGTCCTGCTGCTGGCCCTGCTGGTAAACAGAGATAGGACTGGGAAAATGGCACGATGGCTGATGTGCCCTGTTAAACAGCTGCTTGATCTCTTTTCTGGGCACCTTGTGATATTAAATGATGGTGTGATTTAAAACAGCCTGTGGATTGCTCAAACACAGGCCAAGGGAGTGCCTTTCACAGAGCAATGGACCTTTTGCACACAAGCCTCAACCTATGTGATTTGATTGCACCTGAGAAACTGACCCTTTGAATGACAAGGGCAACGACCTGAACCTGGCTTAAAATAGACTGAAGGCTGGTTTTAATCCTGCCATTATTTCTTGCCAGAATGATTTTTCATCAGAGGGCCCAACCTGTGAAAAGTGTATCTAGTTAGCGTATATTTCATTCTTCCTTATGTGTTTATTTGCATTGTTTTCCAGGCATGTGAATGAATTATGTGAGTAATGTGATTTGAATGCCTCACTGACTGGGTCTTTTAAATAAAACCAAGAGAGGATTGATCAGTGTCGCAAAAGAGCCAAAGAATCCCTTAAGCAGCAGCTCACATAACTGCGGATTGCATAATTCAAAGCTGTCCTGGGGCATCTTTAAATGATGCATAGATTTTGTTGTCTTTACGTTTTTGAGAGGAGAAAGTTAGATGAAAGTTTCACGTTGGCCACAGTGTCACTGAGAGATGTTTTTTCATTGGAAGAAGTTGCTTTGCTTGCTGCTTACTAAGAGTGAGGGGGGAAATTAGCTCAGCTACTTTCAAAAAGAGACGCTGCCTGAGTGATGCTCTCTCTGTGGTTAATTAAGATACATATTGAAAAGGTAATACAAGGAGACAAGTTCAAGCAAAGTCGCTATTAGACAGCATTAGCAGGGATTTTGTCACCATTCGTGGTTTTGATTGGGAGGGGATTTGCAAACCAAATTGTGGTCTGGTGCAGAAGAAGGTTCTGCCAGGGAGCCTGGCTGATCTCACTGAATGCTGCTCTGCACAACAAAACTCGCAGTGCTGGGCATCTGATGGTGAGGCAGAAGGCATGGTGAAGAAATCCAAGATAATGATTTTATTTGTTCAGGACATTTAAGTTTTTAAAATCAGCAAATTAAGACAACATAATTAGTTAACAGCAAACTGTATTTGTTTAGCCTGCAAGTCTGAAGAACTGGCATCATTAAAATAGCACCTGTGGGTTTTGTTTAATTACCGCATTTTGGAGATGGAGGTATACATTTTAATTTTCTGCCTTTTAAAACCGAAGTCAAAGTTTAACAAGTTGATATTTATGAGAGAGGAGATTTTAATTTCTTGCACAAGCAAGCCCTCGTCACGAACAGCTCCGGCCTCGGAAAGCTGCTGCCCAGAAGCCGCTAGGTGGCACAGCCCACTTGCAGTTCGCTGCCGCCGCTGCTACGGAGCAGCACCGGGGCTGGGGCTGCTGCAATCACAGCTGAGAGAAATGTATAAACAAGCCGGACAAAGGGCCAGCATGAGAAATTGTGATGGAGGCAAGAAGATCTTTCAGGTATCAAGCTGCAGTCTTGACTCCCGCTGGCAAAGCGAAGTGGAGGCCTTGATGTGGAAGAGAAATAAATGGTTCTTGTAAGTGGCTGTGTTTGGTGAATGAATGAATGGAGGGAGAAGGTTTCTGAGTGATCTTGCACCACTCTCCTAAGATATTATACCTCGTGTATGTGTGACTGGCAATGCAGTATTCAGTCACTGACTTGCTTGCAATCTGCAGTTCCCTTTGCAGTCAGCTTAGAGATATTGTAGGGGTTGACAAATCTACGAATAAGAGAGGGGAGGCAAAAACAAAACAAAACAAGCCCACAAAGTTATTGTGCATAACATCCTTCTGGGCATGGTACAACTGCAGCAAAGTGATGCTGGTCATATACTGATCGGTTCTTGACTGCCCCTTCAGTAATCACTCTGGGCCAGGAACTGGCATTGTGTTTAGGACAGTAACAAGTATGCTGGCAGTGCTTAAACAGCACATGGCAATTCAAAGAGGAGTGTAATTTTAAGTACACTTCAGTGACACACTGCCAATGTATTAGCATGGGGGATCCCACAAAATTATACACCGTAACTTGTAATAAAATCCATTTTCCAAAGCAGCATGCATTTGAAGAGAGGAGGGGATGGTAAATACATTTGTTTGTTTACCCATTTAGACAGAAAAATATCCTTTTACAGCACAGAAAGGAACTTGGCAAGCAAGCTGATGAGAAAGGACAGATTCCCCATAGTGTAAGGAGATTGCTGCCTTGCGAGTGGGGCTACAGGTCCCCTATGGAGCATCCCTTCAGTGCAAAGACTCTCCCATATCTCCTTGGATACAGGGGATTTTTGGCTGGACACAGACATCTCTGCATCTCTGTGCTGCCTTATTGCAGTCTGCAAAAAGGGAAGGATTGAGGCAAACCTCTGGTCCCTTGTAACAGGTGCAGTGTCCCTGGTGGGAGCTCGCAGCAGAAGCACAGTGAAGAGGCTGTCAGGCAGTGTTTTGGAGAGAGTATTTGCATAGCGAACTGGGAAGGTGATTGAGGCACTGATAAGCTCTTTGTCTTCCTGGGGGCCTTGGGGTTTACTGCCAGATTGGACTGCCTGGGGTGCGTGTATCTGTCTTTCCCAAAACAAGTAATAGGATATCACACTGGCATTGTTGCTTAGCTCCTGTCAGTATAAGATTTCATCCTGTATATCCTGATCCTGAAGGCAGTATTGCAGGTGGGTGAGGTCATTCAGGCATGGATAGCAAGTCAGAATCCTGAAACCAAGCCTTTTCCTCTTCTTCCTCAGAGACTCGGGGAAAAGATGGGTTGTGTGCATCTAGAGTGCAGCTGCTGGCACTATCCCAACACCCTCACAACTGTCATATATTGGGGTGACTGGAGCATGATGACTGAGCCTGGTACATGTGCACCCACACACTGCACAACCTGCCCATTTCCAGGGCATAAGGCAGTATGATGTGAGTTCAGTCATCACTCTTGAAGCTGTGCTACTGAGCAGCTGAAGATGAAAAGATCCCATGGTCCAGCAAACACAAAAAAGGACCACTGTTTTATGGCTCAGGGGTTAGTGTACACAACTGTGAGATGTTGCTTCTGGATTTCCTGCATTCTTCAGGTTTTAGCTGTATGTTGTTTTGTTTTGTTTTGTTTTAGTGGCTGTTTCAGGTATACTAAATCTTAAATATTTCATGCTGTATAATGGATGCTTATGGCTTTGTGCTAGGAGCATGTCAGGCCGTCCCTGGCCAGAGCAGCGCAGCAATGTTCAGTAGGGGAGTGAATATCATCAGCCGCTGGAAACCACCCCAGACATTCACAGAATTACAGAATGGTTGAAGTTGCAAGGGACCTCTGGAGGTCATCCGGTCCAAACCCCCTGCTCAAGCAGAGACACCAAGACTAGGATGCCCAGGAGCAGCTTCCATTACTGCAGAAGCAGTAGAAGACTATAGCCCAGAGCTGCTGGCAGAATGAATATCCCTGCCATACAATGCTGTTTCAGCATATTGCATTTAGTTTGTGCTCTCTCCTGAATTTGAAGCTTTAAACAGTAAGACCTACTTAATGAAATTGTATGTGATAGTAACCTGGGGTTTGAACAACTTTTGGGATTTGCACAGTAAAATCAAAATCACATACAGATTGAATAAAATAATTAAGGGTTAAAAATGACTCAGACAAAACAGAAAGCAAAATCAGAGATCACAATCAATAACTTCAGGATAACTGGAATTATTATTATTATTATTTACTGACTTCAGACAGGTTCATTAGCTGTTCCTCTTTATTATTTCAGAAAATATACGTTCTTTCACTTCTTCAATGGATTTTTTTTTTATAAGGTTATCACATTCACTTAAAAGTTGTTTCATTTTAATATGTATAGCTCCTTGTTTTCACCTCACAATTTACTGCATTGCAATTAAGGCACTTTTTTTTTTTTTTCCTCTTTTGAACAGCCGCACTAGCATTTCATTCCTGTGAGTATAGGATTTCTTGATCATGAAGACAAACCGTCCTGGGCCTTGCAAAGGAGTTAGACATAGATCAGTCAGGAATTAACAGGCTAGTTAATTTCAAGTGATTGAGCCTTAAACAGCATTTGGATTATCCCATGCAAATGCACCTCATGCTGTAAATCACAGTGGTAAAACACAGTGATTCCTGAGGGTATATCAATTGCAAACCTTCCCTAATGATTTTAAAATCTCCCAAATGAATTGGTATATTGACACAACTCTGTCCACAGTGGGGAATATTTGTAGTTCAACAGCTATAAATCCTAGAACAGTTGAATAATCTTACACTAAAACCAACTCTGTAAATGTTATACACATTCACTCTGCCTTCTCCAACCATATTAGCTTATTTAACAGCTCTAACAGAGAAATACTATCTATTACTGCTGTCTCCACCGGCAGGCTCACAACAAGGATGTGCATCTTGAGAGGCACTGAGGATGTGCATCCCACCCCATTCACAGACAACCTATCAATCAATTGTGTAAGCACCTGACTGCACACTCAGGGTGAAGGTGCTGAAGATTCCACCTCTGATGGGGACAGCAGCCATCAGTTTTTTATAAACATATGGTTGATCCCCTGCTTCTTGATGTTTCACCTTTTCTAACTGAGCTGTTTCCCTTTTAACCTAGAGTCCTTGCTCTAAACATAATTTTGGAGAAGAATGATAGAAAATCACCATATATTGACAGCTCTTAGTTTATCCCATCTACAACAACTTGAGTGCAAACAAGTGCATCAGAAGTACTGCTGGAATGAAAGAGTCCTGGCTTTGATGGGAAGACAGCAGATTTATGCTGGAGGTTGATGTTCTCAAGGTACAGTGTTCAGCTATACTGACAAGTGTTGATAGATTTAAAAGTGGCGTCTTTCATAGTGCGAGTAAATGCAACATGCTGCATATGGCTGTAAGAGAACATTTCTTCTAATGAAATTACATACATAATTAATGCTATGGACCTCATTATGCATGAACAGTGGAACAGTTCTGAACTATTCCAGACATCTGTCTAAACAAATCAACATAAAGTCTGGTGATCTACACTAAAGAAATATCTTAAAGTCTGAATATGTTTTTTTTTTTTTCCTGTTATAAATAATGATCCTGTTGTTGCTTTTAACTTGAACTTTTATAGAGAGTGAATTAATGCAGTAATGGCATCATCAAACTTCCCTGCATTGTAATTACAAAGATTTTGTATGTGTATATCCTTTTTCTAAACAATGTCACATCATATTATCCTGATCCCTGATCCCACTTTCAATATATCTAGGATTGCAGTAGTGAACAGTACATAAAGCAAACATTGCCTGCAATCAATACGATAAAGGCCTGTCTGAGTCAGCTGCAAGTGCACTTTAGAAACTGTCTCTTTTTAAATCATGGCATGGAATTGGGCATCAGAAAGGCCCTGAAGATACTAGACCCTGAATTTACATCTCACGGTTTCACAAAAGGGCATTCACAGTGGAAGACCCAGCAAACCTTACATACTGTGCACTAGAAGAGAAATGGCAACGTCTACTTATTCATCCTTGGACTTAAACGACCTGATTCAAATCTCAACTAAGTTAATGAAGAGACCTTGACCAATTGCAATGGACTTTGGATTAGAGATATATTAAAATAAACAGAAATGTTCCTGTTTTACTGATGTAAAATGTCTCTCTCCTCAACTACACCTACTAAGTCCTCAAGGTGTTGAAATTTAACAGTGTGATCGAATTGCTCAGTGTTCTGGGAATGTACTGGCACAGACACTTAGGCTTTCTCTACCACTTGCACATGTTACCACTAAAAAACACAGTAGATATCTTGCTCTTTTCCTATCCTTCTCCAGATTTATTCTTCATCTTCTTTCTCTACTATATAGATAATGGCAATTGATAAAATACAATCTAATAATTGTCTTCTGGAATTAAAAGACACACATCTCAAACATATTTTTAAATAGAAAATAGAAACTGTGAATACTTATATTAAAAAAAAAAAGTGAACAATCTCTAATGAAAAGGATACACAAATTCACAGAGGATATTTGTCCCAATACAGGACATTGTTGCTTACAATAAAACATTGAGGTGTGCATAAATTTCTCAAATTATCTATCTCTGCTCAGAAACATGGAACTTCCATCTGTTGGGAAATGTTTTCATTTCAAGATCTGCATTGCAAAGTTGAAATCTCAACATTATTTTTGGCAATGGGAATATCAGAAAACATTTGGTAAAGTAATACAATCTAGTCTCCCTGGACTTCCCCTTGAGAAGGGTTAATTTGCATGCTTAATACTCATAGTGTAATTCCCTCCTCTGGGCTAGGCTTCCACAGTCTATGCACAGACAGTCCTGCAGCACATTGGAATGGTCTTCTCCACTTCTGCTGCAACCCAGAGGATATAGCTTAGTGGAGAATCCCAGACAATAAAAGAAACAGGACTGACACTAGAACACTAATAAGAGACAGCAGGAGCTCAGACAAATGTAGATTTATATCTCTGTCACTCAGAGAGAAATACTTCAGTTTGGGGTGATGTACTGAAATATTTTTAGCTTTCCTTCTCAAGGAAACAGAGCTTTTGTTATTGTCCTTGTTGTCTGTCTACTACATTAGTCTTTCAGCCATTTCCCCCAAAGCAATAACTTTTGAACTTTTTTTTGGCAATATTGATCTTAGCACTTAAATAAATAAATAAAGTTCCTAAATATTTCTTGAACATAGCCAACTAAGTAGAGAGAGGGGGCTTACGTTAGCACGCCACAGGTGGAATACATTGCTGTAAGTGGAATAGTTACCTATTCTGTTTCACCATGAGGATGCCCAACAACAAATGTAGGGCTCAGCAACAGCCAGAGCATAACCTGCACTCTACCCAGACAAACAGCAACACAAATCTGTAGACGATTAAACATATCGTAAGAAGAAAGTAGGTAATACTATAAGAGAAAGGTAGGATTGTTATGGGAATACATTGGTAGTATGTGATGCAGTTAAAAATCTTAAAAGAACATGAAGATATGTATGATATGAAGATGACTAGGGATGTAACAAATGTATGGAAATATATTTCATTAGTCTGTTCACTCACCTCTATTTGAATACTGTGTTTGTTTTTCTTATCCAAAGCAGCATATTTAAATCAGAATCTGGGCATATTTGCTGTTTTGGAACAGACTACATCCAAGCATATTTTTCTTGAACCAAAGTGAAACATAGGTGTATTATACAAATACAAATACCCACCATGCAGAATTCTCTGTCAGCCTCAGCCCTCTGCACTCCCTTTTTAATCAGTGGAAGCTGTAGATCCTTCTAAGGAGTGATTCATGTCTTAGACATTCATTTTCTTAATGGAAGATTGGAGAGCCTCAGCACTCTTGAAACTCTCTCTCAGGCATTTAGAAAATTCTCCATAACGTTTAGTTATTTCTGTGTCCAAGGTAATGGTTCTCTGTGTACTTCAGAACATGATGATTATTACAAAATGCTGAATTTCTAATGGGAACCATTTTAGGTTCTGAGTGTCAGCTTTTAAGGTTCACAGGAGGATCTTCATTTTGCATAGCAACAAACTAGTCGTAATTGATTGGTATCAGCAGAAACAGGTAGACAGGCAGCACAAATGTGGAAAATAACTGAATAATAGGAACAATGTCTACAATTCCAGGAGAGACAATATCTCATAAAAATTGATGTGAGATGTATGAGGAGATGCAGTCAGCTAGCTCAGACATGAATCTACAAGGCACTGCTGCTGTGTACCACTTTTATAAGAGCTGCAGTACATTATCACTTCTGACCTATACCCGAACAAGAAATAACACATATCCCACAAACGATAGTTCCTCATGAACATAAGTTATCTTGGCACTTATTTCTATGTTTGTTGTCAGACCAGCTCAATTTGTTACCAGTTACAGATCCAGACATCCTGGATTTTAGTATCTGTCTAGGCACTGCAGGAGCACTGGTCCCTCCCTAAAGCAGCCTTGCAGAAATCCTCTTTTCAGAGGAAATGTGTTTATATATGCCATTACAAACGTAAAGCAGAAAAAGGGCAGCATACTCAATTACACCTTTCTTATGAATTCCCCTCATGAGTTTTCTTTAAAAGAGAGTACAGAGAGTTTGCTGAAAACATAGTACATACTTATATCCAAATTTTCATTAAAATCTAGACAATCTCCAATGACATGCTTGTTTTTTTTCATTAAAATCTAGACAATCTCCAATGACATGCACTCTCCCGTCAGCTGGGCTGCAATGGTCTCCACCAGGCACGGTGCTTTCTCTAGGAAGTCAGTACACACCCAGACCGACTGCCCGTCCAAACATGCGGCAGTTCAGGTTTCCGGATGCGGGGAGTGTCTGAGCCTCTTGCTGCCATCGGCGGGAGGCAGAGAGACTGCTTGCGTGAGGTGCGAGCAGGTGGACGACCTGGTCCGCATGGTGGCGGAACTCAAGGAGGAGGTGCAGAGGTTGAGGGATATCAGGGAGTGCGAGCGGGAGATAGACTGGTGGAGCGACTCCCTGCAGGACCGGAGGGAGAGGGACCAGGGTGAGACGCCCCAAAGGGGGGTGGACCCCCTGCCCTGTCGCCATCGGGCAGAGGGAGGGGACCTGCGAGTTGAGGAGGAATGGAGACAGGTCCCTTCTCGACCTCGCAGGAGATGCCCTCCCCTTCCGGCGCTGCCTTCCCAGGTGCCCTTGAACAATCGGTTTGAGGCCCTGGAGCTTGAGAGACCGGTGGGTGAGGACGAGGTAGGAAGCCTACCCAGGAGGATGCCTGAGGTGAGGAAGTTGACTCCACGCCTCAGGACTGCCTCCACCAAGAAAGAAAGAAGGGTGACTGTTGTGGGCGACTCCCTCCTCAGGGGAACGGAGGGCCCTATTTGTCGGCCTGACCCCACGCATAGGGAAGTCTGCTGCCTCCCTAGGGCCAGGGTCAGAGATGTTACCAGGAAGCTTCCAAACCTGGTTCGCCCCTCTGACTATTACCCGCTTTTGATAGTCCAGGCTGGCAGTGATGATCTTGAAAAGAGAAGCCTCAAGGCTATCAAACAGGACTATAGGGGGCTGGGACGATTGGTGGAGGGAGCGGGAGTGCAGGTGGTGTTTTCGTCTATCCCTGCGGGGGAAGGGAGAGGCACGAAGAGGACATGGAAAGCTCACGTGGTTAATAGGTGGCTCAGAGGCTGGTGCCAGCACAGAAATTTTGGGTTTTTTCACCATGGGGAGCTTTACTCGGCACCCGGCCTGATGGCCCCAGACGGGTCCCTATCTCCAAGGGGAAAACGGATCCTAGGCCAGGAGCTGGCGGGGCTCATAGAGAGAGCTTTAAACTAGGCAAGAAGGGGGACGGGGCTCAAACAAGGCTTGTTGGAGCCGTGCCGGGGGAAACAATGGCTAGGCTGGGGAAGAAGGCGATGGCCCAGCTGAAGTGCATCTACACTAATGCACGCAGCATGGGTAACAAACAGGAGAAGCTGGAAGCCACCGTGCAGCAGGAAGGCTACGACTTGGTTGCCATCACGGAGACGTGGTGGGACTGCTCCCACGACTGGAGTGCTGCAATGCCTGGCTATCGGCTCTTCAGGAGGGACAGGCAGCATAGAGGGGGTGGTGGCGTGGCTCTCTACATTAGAGAATCTTTTGATGTTGTGGAACTCCAGGCTGGGAATGATAAGGTTGAATCCCTGTGGGTTAGGATCCGCGGGAAGGCCGGCAAGGCTAGCGTCCTGGTCGGGGTCTGTTTTAGACCGCTGAACCAGGATGAGGAGACGGATGAGGAGTTTTATAGGCAACTGACAGAAGTTGCAAAATCGTCGGCGCTTGTCCTCGTGGGGGACTTCAACTTCCCGGATATATCCTGGAAACACAACACGGCACAGAGAAAGCAGTCTAGGAGGTTTCTGGAGAGCGTGGGAGATAGCTTCCTGACGCAGCTGGTCAGTGAACCTACCAGGGGTGGTGCCCCGCTAGACCTTCTCTTCACAAACAGAGAAGGACTGGTGGGAGATGTGGTGGTCGGAAACTGTCTTGGGCAGAGTGACCACGAAATGGTAGAGTTCTCTATTCTTGGCGAGGCCAGGAAGGGGACCAGTAAAACTGCTGTCTTGGACTTCCGGAGGGCTGACTTTGAGCTGCTCAGGACGCTGGTTGGCCGAGTCCCTTGGGAGGCGGTTCTGAAGGGCAGAGGAGTCCAGGAAGGCTGGGCGCTCCTCAAGAAGGCACAGGAGCGGGGAAAGGAATGGGCGAAAGGGGGCACAGGAATGGGCGAAAGTTGCGTCAGGGGAGTTTTAGGTTGGATGTTAGGAAGTACTTCTTTACCGAAAGGGTTATTAAGCATTGGAACGGGCTGCCCAGGGAGGTGGTGGAGTCACCGTCCCTGGAGGTCTTTAAAAGACGTTTAGATGTAGAGCTTAGCGATATGGTTTAGTGGAGTACTTAGTGTTAGGTCAGAGGTTGGACTCGATGATCTTGAGGCCTCTTCCAACAGAAATCTGTGTCTGTGTCTGTCTGTCTGTTTTCTCTACTTCTGATTTTAGCTGAAAATAAGAAAATATTGCACCAAGAAAAGTAGGAAGTATGCTTGCAACCAGAGTGAAGATTTTCTTTAAAAAAAAAAAAAAATCCACAGAGTTCAAAGATTATTGCATTAGATAAAAAGAATCCTTTGGATTCTTTGTATTCCTTCAGCAATTTTAGTAAATTCTATTAATATACTTTGGCTGCTTTTCTGATTTGGTTCAACATACTTGGGCCAATATTGAAGAACTTTCAGATTTCAGTCTTTCATTCCCATTTAGACAGCTAAGAACTTAGTGTCTAACTGCTCATTGGCTTTAGTTTTCTTAAGTGGAGAAACATTCTCATGCTCCATTGGCATTAATAGTGTAGCTAGCATACACTTCTCTGCATCAAATGAAACAATTCTCCCCATGCTACTAATGGAAGATGCTAGCCATATTTTCATTGCCTAGCACAAAAGCAAAAATATTTTGAAAATCTATAGGTTTGTGTAGACTTAGAAATGTGGACTGCGAAAGAGCTTACATTTTTTTTTTTTTTTTTTCACATGTGAGTGGTTTACAGCATTAGTGTGATTTCACTGCTAGTCCAGAGCTGGAAGAAAGCCAGAGTCTAGATTTCATATCAATCACCTGCTGCTTCTGTTGGTGATAGGCAGAAACATCTTCATTTCAAACATGTGAGGCAACCACCAGCTCTGAATATATCAGTAATGTCACAACATCCATGACACCAGATTTATGTCCTGCTTAGTTCCATCCTGTGAGCACCACACCAGACCAGCTCTTCTCTGTGCTACCTCACCATGTGCTTGTTCCCTCACCTCTGCACCCTTCATCACCACTCTAAAGAGGATGAAAGATTAACACAAGGCACAGCTCTCCCATCTCCTGATTTACAAAATTTACAGCACTCCTGTGAAATGTTGGAGAAGATCTGCTGTACACTAGGTTGGTTGGTCCTAGGGAGAACATGTAAAAGGGAAAGATTTGTGTGAGGGTGGGAGAAAATCATGGAACTGGATGTAGTCCTTATGCTGCAACTTTTACACTAGCATACATTTCCTTCAGGACAAGTCTTGGCTGCCTGAACCATACAAATTCACTGGGAGTCAGATTGTTAAGTTGGGGGAGAAAGACCCTCCCCATGTCCACAGCCCTCCAACATTCTATGGACCCCTTTGTGTAAAAGTTTATGGTAACACCTGACACCCTCAGAAGTCTTTCCATGTGTTATCTGTAAAGATTTGAGTAATACTGTCCATTATTTAAAATTCTTTCATAATTATCAGATTTACATTGGGTATTACCTTGGCTCACTGACTACTGTACTTACTACGGCTCCTTTTGAAAAGTTCACTGTGCCATTTAGCTGAACTATCCGTTGTGGTTTGAAAGGATCTGGACCGTGTTTCTTCTCATCAGAAATGTATCCAGGATTTTCTAGGATTTGGTAGAGTTTGGATTTGATAATTAGGTTTCACCTGTTAAAATGATTCCTAGGTGCCAAAGGGAGAGCTGGAGTTCAGAGCTGCTGCTCTTCAAAGTTTGGCAGTATTTAAAATGGATGTTTCAGGCCTAACTCTTGTTATATTTTCCAAAACTTTTCTGCCATTCTACATTCTGTGCTGTAATACCAATACTCTAGCACTCGACTGCACTACTTATAATGATCCCAGTGCTACTTGACTCTGCTACTAAAAATGCACCTGATGATAATGCCACTTGCCCACTACTTCCTAATGCACCACTGGTTGGCTCATTACTGGATGCCTGGAGGCAAAGTGAACTGTCCCACTCCTTCCCTCCACATTGGCAAAGATAAGGGTAGCATAATAAATACCACTTTGCCATTCGATTTCCCAGTTCCACTGAGTTCACGTGTTTGGAATAGGTTGTAAATTCTCTTGAACACAATCACCCATAGATTATCAGTGATGCACATACACTGAATTTTGTGCTCTTTATTCAAAATAAGCAGTGTCTTCAGCAAAGCAGCTCAGCTCAGCTGCTTTCCCATCTTCATGTGCAATAGATTGTATCTTTAACAAATTATTAATGTTCCTATTACAAACTGATTTGATTTATACTTTTGCTGCTGGCAATGGTCTAATTATTTTCATATTACTGTGTGGTCATAATGATAATTGTCCTCAATTTACACACTGACTAAGCATTTACTTTCACATATTTGGAGATTGTGAGATTACTGAGGAGAAAAAGCAGAGAATGTAGAAGTTTAATATAATTAGTTTTAAGGAGAGTCTACTAGGAAACCATAAAAACTTAATTTTCATTGAAAGGACCATTTTACATTGTTTTTTTTCTTTTTTTTCTTTTTTTTTTTTCTTTTTTTTTTCCCCAAGGAGTAGAGCACACTGATCATAGATATTTAATCAGTCTATATGTTCTCTGAAGGTTTTTGTTTTTTTAACTCCTTATGGAGGACTGTGACATGAGAGGTGAAATGAGGTGATATGTAGATGTTAATGCATTATATTAAGGACTGGGACCTAACTGTTCTACGCATTTTATAATATTTAAAGGAGGACTAGAAATCCTGACCCTGCCATCTTCAACAGAGCCAAGATTTTGCCATTGGATTGACAAAACACACATATGTGTATAAAGCATCCATCAGGGAGAAAGTGGGGGATAAGATAACAACAAAATAAACAAATTATGCCACAATAAGTCTGAGCTCACTAATAGCTTGGCCATTGTCTGTAAGCCCTGTAGGTTTCACAGGGAATGCATGTTGTAAATACTGATTTGACAGTAATTACAAGGATTTGTGAAGGAATGTTTGCCATACATATTGAAGGTGGCAAGTTAAAGCCTGAGCTCCTCACCTAAGGTCTTTTTATAGTTAATGGAGAGACACAGACATCTGCAGAGAGGAATTCATCAGGTCTATGCTATATTCCTCTCTGAGGTTGAGTACCAGCCTGAAGATTTCTATTGCTCTCTCCATTAACTATAAGGGAAGGCACAGAAGAATTAGGCTGTACATAGACAACTAAATTTTAGAGGTCTAATTTAGGGAAGATTAGTCCTACCCTAGCCATGGAGGGATTATGTTACTCACCTTCACTTATAAAGTACAGTAAAAGCCAATGGAAGGAAGGGAAGGAAGTACTATTTAGAAAAGTATCAAAAAAAATTGAAGCTTTGGAAGCTTCAGCTCATTGTTCTGTCTCCATAATTACAAAAACAAAACAAAACAAAACAAAAAAAAGCTTTATGGAAATGACTGTTCATTCTGTACAAGAAGAGTGTGATTTTTACTCCATTATAACTACAGAAGAATTTGGTATCATGCACATTATGAGCATTGTGCAGAAAGATATTCAAATATTGTGGAGTAAACCGAGCATTTTGTGCTTATTCTAACAGGTTTTGAACATTTTAAATAGATGTCTCATATTTACCTGTAAATTCATAATGGTAGATTTTCAAAATCCCAGTTTTTCATTATCACAACCACGGCATTAGTATTTCTCTTTAGGAAAACAATGCAGCCTATGAAAGAGCAAGTAGTTGTAACACACGTAACTCCATTAATTAGAAACCTAGTTTGACAAGTTATAACCCTTCTTCCTAATTTTAATTCTACCTGATGGATCTGTAGGAATGAGTTATTAATGCTGATATTCTGAAATGCCACTTAGGTCTTGTGTAATCAAAGAACTGTATTCTCTCAGAACACAAAGGAACCCCTAGTGTGCATCTGTAATTAACATGCTGAACAGGATGTTTCCACCCATGTACTGAATGCACTCATTGGGGCTAATAAACAAGCAAAATGGATTCATCCTTTCAACATGATCAAAGAATACATGAGCATACAGGCACACGCAATTTTGGAAAGTGTGGAGACATTGCTTAGCATAAGCTTATATCAGAAGGATGTTAGATCTGTGGTTTTGGATATGAATAATTTCCAGAAGAGACAGAAAAACATCTTGACTAGACTATCAGCAAAGATGTACAGTGTTAGACAAAAGATAAGGCAGCACCTTTGGTATAACTGAAACTGAGCAAACACTTTACAGCTGTGCCTGTATTGGAAAGACTGGGAAGACACCTGAGCTAACAGGACTGTTTATATCTAGAGCAGAGCTTTTAGGAAAAAAAAATATCTTTCATCAGGCCAACAAAACAGACAGCTTTCCAGGCATAACAGCCTTCCTTTAGTTCACTTCAAGCTCGTGAGTCTGTCTTATTTCTGTTGTCGGTGTGCTATTTTTATTTATTTATTTATCTATCTATCTATCTATTTATTTATTTATTTATTAAGTACATCAGGTGGCAGTAAAAGATGTCGCTTCTGTAAAAAAATTGCTTTGCTTGAGCCCTTAGGCCATAATGAATGGCTACTATATATGCCAACCAAATGCCTTAAGGAAACTGATGAAAGGCATAACTTGCCATGTCTTAGCTATGTTCCTGTAAAGCTTGAACCAAGCGCAAAAATCACTGAAGTTTTTATCAGGAGGTGAACCATGGCCAGGGGGTGGCCTCATTTAGCTATCTTATAGTAAGAATGATGTAATGATATGAGATAATGATCTTGTCTGTTAGACGTTAGACTAGGGTGGCTACTTTAGTTAGAAGATATCCTACTGACAGAAATACCATTTTCAATGAAGATATCGTCCTAAGTTCACACCTATTCATGGCACACTGCTACATAGATATAATTCTACAAGAGGTAAAAACCTTGTTGTAGTTACAGCATATTTCCTAGAGGTTAGATTAACATTTAATAACCAGTTTTTAAGATTCAGTCTAAGAACAGAATCACATTTAGGCATATTTAGACATGGATGACTAACTGTGCCTTTGAGTTCTCTGGTTACATTTAATATATCTCCTACGGATTCTTGGCTGTTACTAACATTTGCTGGAATCACAGAATCATAGAATGGTTTGGGTTGTAAGAGGTCTCAAAGATCATCTAGTTCCAGACCCCTGCCAGGGAGAGATACCACCCACTAGATCAGGTTACCCAAAGCCCCATCCAACCTGGTTGTGTTCAAGATGGGGATGGGCCATCCACAGCTTCTCTGGGTAACCTGTTCCAGTGCCTCACTACCCTCTGAGTAAAGAATATCTTCCTAATATCTGAACAAAATGTATCCTCTTTTAGTTTAAAACCATTACTCATTGTTGTATCACTACACTCCCTTATAAAGAGTCCCTCTCCATCTTTATTGTAGGCCCCCTTTACATACTGGCAGGCTGCTATTAGATCTCCCCAGAGCCTTCTCTTCTCCAGGCTGAACAACCCCAACTCCCTCAGCCTGTCTTCATAGGAGAGGTGCTCCAGCCCTCTGATCATCCTTATGGCCCTCCTCTGGACCCACTCCAACAGGTCCATGTCCTTCTTGTGCTGGGGCCCCAGAGCTGAAAGCAGCACTCCAGGTGGGGTCTCACGAGAGCAGAGCAGAGGGGGACAATCACCTTCCTTGCCTTGCTGGCCACGCTTCTTTTGATGCATCCCAGGATATGGTTGGCTTTCTGGGCTGCAAGCGCACATTGTCAGCTCCTGCTGAGCTTTCTGTCAACCAACACCTCCACGTCTTTCTCTTCAGGGCTGCTCTCAATCTAGTCATGGCCCAGCCTGTATTTGTGCTTTTCCAGATTAATAACAATAATAATAAAATAGTAGTTTTTCTCCTACAATAGCAAGCCAAATATCTTCAAGAAGGTATATTCAGTACTTCAGACTTCAAGTCTTGACCATTTTCCAGGGTCTAAAGATATGGCTTCTCTTTCAAATATCTACTAGTTATCAAAATAAAATATCTATAGCATAATACACACTAGAAATTGGGAAGGCTGATAAATTCTGCTCTTAACTGAACAGTCAGCAAAGGCCTGAAAAGTACAAACGTGTCTGAAAACATAAATAAACAGAAGTCTTATCTATCTATCTCCCAGCAAGCTAGCTAGATACTATCTTAGCTTTTATTTTCTGTGTAGAGACTATTATCACAGAATTTAAACACCTAACACTCTAAGGAACATGCAAACTGAAGTAGCTGACAAAATACTTGCCTGGAACATTGCAAATCTTGCTATTTTGTGCTATGTTTGCACAACTCCTGCATGAATGCTCTCCCTATATTACTGAGATTTTGTTTGTTAAGATAGTGAGGATAAATGAGGAAATATATATTTTGTGACTTGAACCGAAAATGCAGAAATATTTCCAGTGTTGCATAATCTAATTTTTTTTTTTATTATTTTTTAACATATAGGTTTATGGTAATGAGAAGGAGTTCACGGACATTGCTTTCTGTTTTCCAAATCTTATTTTATTTATTAATAATTTTAAGATGTCACAAAGCCTCAGTTTGTTAAATGTGATGTTACTTCTTCTGAAAAGAAAATCATGTGGATTGTTAAATTATCAATTCAATTGGTTTATCTTTGAAACTAAAGAGACCAGAAAGCTAAGAAGGATCCTTGGGGAATTCATAGTAAATTTAATCAGATACAAAAGCATTTGTAAGTCTCTGTGCATCTTCATGTTATTTTTCTTTTCAGTAACCATATTTTCAGGAAAATGGTTGTGGTGCATTGTTGCAAAACTATTTTTGAGAGAACAGTCATTCCTTATTCTCTAATGGATACTGTTCTCATTTTCTCAATAATATTCATTGCTTGTTTTGGAGAATCCCTTTTCAGCCTTTCTTCAGCAGAACCCATGCTGGAAGTCATCTTTAACTCTTGGCATTAAATGCAAAAGATGGAGTACTATGTAACACTACTGGGGTCCCTAATCTAACTTTGGACAACTCCAAATTCTGTATTTTTTCAATCTGTGAGCCCGTATCTACCGCACAAACTTGGTCTGGTGGCTGCTGTGTGCTGCCAGAAGTGCAACCATGCTCAGGCTGTGAGGCTTGAATGCCCACCACCCTTTCTTTTTTTTTTTTTTTTTTTTCCAGCTCTCTGACCCTCTTGCAGGTTTCAGTGGTTACAAACCTCAGAGTCAGCATCACACCAGTGTAGTAGAGGAATCTTCTTTTAACAGTTGTGACATCTGTGAGCTCCGTTTATAAGTCATTTGCCTCTGCTGTTCTAACCCCATCAGCAGTTATGCACATGGACAATTTTATGGACTGGGGTAGATTCTTGCATGGGTAGAGACACACTGCCAGTTAGGCTACGGAAGCATCAATCTGTTTGCAGTAAGAATGCCTTAGCCTTTAAGATTTTCAGGCAGGGCCTACGTATTATGGATGTTTTTTACAGCTTCTAGCACGTCATCCAGTCTATTGAACACCCTTGTAGCTCCAGTTCATAAATGCTCAGCTGGAACAGAGCTAGATTCACCTCAATCCAAGTGAGTTTGGCACCAGGAGAGTTTGGATTATAGGTCCCCCAAAGAACAATTAGAACGAATTCATAAATTGTGGGTGAACACACGGAAGGTGAAAGAGTTGGCGAATTCTCTTTTGGCCCTGTTGTTTTCATGGGCATGGAGAAAAGATCTGCGTCTGTAACAATTGCATTGGTGCTTATCAGCAAGCCAAGTGTTTTTAAAATGAAGATTAAAAAATGACATTGCCTGTTCATAATACCATATCAGTTCTATCTAGTTTTTTATGGTATATGTAAATTATGTTTTGGATTTGATGTAATCTACAAAAATGTGATTAAAATGCTTTTTTTCTGTTTATTTCATTCTATCATCCGTGACAAGCTGACATCCCAGAATCGAAAAGCTATATTCATTAATAAATAGGCCCATATTTTCAATAACTGTTTTGGAAAAAATGGGTTTTATTCAAACACGGACATAAAAGCTTCATTTCTCTGGAAAGAAATCTTTGGATTTTGTACTTGCTGCTCACTGCACACCACTTCCACACAGCAGTGATACCTCCTACAGAGCATCACACCCAGTACTCACCTTTCATCAGCTGTTCTCCACTCTGCATTTATCCTCCCTGTCTGTACAGAGAGCACAGGGATAGATCACCCCCTCCAGATTCAACCCCCACATCAGAGGTTATCTATGGGGTGAATCTCTAGCGGGGCGTCACCCTGCACAGTGCTTCCAGCATCTCTCCCAGCAGCACAGTGCACACCAGGGGACGTATTGTTGTGGCTGCCTGCTTGTGGCTGCTTTTAGGGCCTGAAGAAGGGTAGGCTCCAGGGAAAAGATAACGCAGCTTCAGTTTGCTGTTTCCTAGGAGATTCAGTCGAGAGCAGTAGGGGCGGCTGAGCCTGTTTGGAAAGCCTGGTCCCTTGTGTGAAATGGCAAGACCTGCTTACACACAGCTCGCCCTTCAACAGCCCAGTGCTGCTGGGGCTGGTTTCATGGGAAATGCTGCTGCTCAGCCTGGCCTGTTGAGACATCTGAGCCCCACGGGCTTGGACCAGATGACCACATCGCTTTCATCCCTGAACAGAGGATGGCTCACAAAAACACATCTGGAAGCAGTGACTGTAGCTTTTGGTTTCTGCATTGCACAGCTAGGGCAAACCAATATTTGGTGTGTCTAAGAAATGGATTAGAAATGGCCAAATAAAACCCTGTAATCTTACATTAGTTGTATATGAAGCTTAAGTAAACCTTTTGAATGATATTTAAATATACAGAGATGAATGACAAAGGGGGTACAATAGCCTGTGAAATAGCAAGTGGATTGTGTCTGACTAAACTTTGGTAGAAGAACTTGTCTGAAAAGATTTAGCACTTAATCTACTTGTATTCAATGCACATGGATATATATTATATACTTGGAATAAAAGGTGGATTAGCACAAGATCACAGTGTGGATGAAAGGAATTACAGTCAAAATTATAAAAATTCATGCTAAAAGAAGAAGTGAAGTATTGGGTGTAATTCCTTAAAAATCAGATCCAATGCTACTAAAAATATCAGCAATATCTTGAGTCCAAAAAGAAGGAATCAGATAATAAATGTTTTCAAGTAATATAAACATAGCAGACATTAACAATATGGAGGATGACCAGAATAACACACGAGAAGAACTGGATAGCTCTGAGAACTGGGACAAAGTATGTGATTTAATTAGTTTGAAGTGTGAGGTAATGAACAAAGGGAGCAATGAGAATTTCTTCAATCAGAATTTCTTCAATCATCTTAAGACCAATTGGTTGAAACAGGAAGACCTTGGGATATTAGTCAGTCAAAGTATTATTATGCACCACCTAGGTGTACATGGCAATAAAAAATGGAAATACAATCCTCAAATGTATCAAGTGAGGCTTTGACAAAATGAAGGCATTAAGCATTAATTATATGTTGCAGTGGTGAGACATTATCTGGAAAGAGCAAAAGAGTTAATTGTATTGCTACAGGAATGGAAAGCCTGTGTGTGACCAAAGCTTATCAATTTGTTTAGCCTAACAGAATGAAAACCAAGAGTACTCCTAGTCCCCTTGTATAAATAAATGAGAGAAGTAGACGCAAAAGAAAAAGAAAGCCCATTAAAGCCAAGAGACAATTTTGACATAAATGGGACATAATAAATGTGGCATAGAAATTGGAAAAAATGTTCTAGAAAAATCTTATAATCGGAGTAGTGGTGGAAAGAAACTGAATTGGTTTCAAGACATAATGTTTTCAGTGAAAGAGATTTGATAATGTGATTGATTATGATGAAGGAGAGCTGCAGTCAGTGATGAGGGAACTGTCCCAATGCAAGGCACCTCGTGTTGGAGATGGGAAAATAAGACTAATAAAGACCAAGACCCTAATTTTAAAAAGACATACACAAGTCTTCATGCATATACATCTAATCTTTTGGAATCAGAGTAAGATTTAACTGAATGAACTGTGTAACAGTGATACTGAAACTAGCAAAAGGCAAAGAAACAGAAAAAAAAGGCAGAATTTGCTGAAGAAATTGTTTAATGGAAAATAGCTATCCTGGTTTGCTAGGTGCTTATTAATGGTACATATGAATATACACTTATATACAGATATCTGTCTATATTGATATGTCTACCCATGTTTACTGTCAGAGCTCTCTGAATATCACTGCCCATACTGAGGGCTGGCTGCCTGGGCTGGGGACTACCTCGTACTGTGGCTGTCTAGACTCATCCCTGCTCTGTTGACTTGGCTGGGGCACCATGAGACTGTGCCCTTGTTGGGGAGGACACTGCCCATGCCTGCCTTGCTGCCACCCTCCCTCCTGGCTCCCCTTCTCCTAAGTAGATGGCATCTTTTGCTGCAGCCTGACTTTAGCACCCCTGACACTAAATTACTTTCATGATATGGTATTACTTCCTTTGAGAGGAAAGATTTTTCTAATTTGGGGACTTGGAAAGAGTTTACCATTGCTTCTTTCTGACCTATGTACAGGTTTCCTTAACACTGCAGGCTAGTTGAGCACGGAGCGTGGAACTGGGTGGGATGTGGAAGGAAGCCTGGCAGCTGGGAAGCACCCTGGAGCTCTCTCTTTGGCAGCTGCCTGCAAGCCCAATACTTGATTTCTCCTGTCAATACCAACCTGAAAAATATCTGAGGAAATGAAATCCAAAAGGATTCTTCTGAGCATGTGGCTAAACCAGTTAGAAACTCTGAAGACAAAACAAGTGCTTCAAAACACAGTATACTAAGGCTCTCACTGATCCAGAAGTGCTGGAAACATAGTCCTAGTGCTGATGAAGTACTGGTGGATGTAACAGGGTTAGAAACACTGCAATTCCTCTACAGTCCCATGAGTTGCAATGACACGTGTCCTGGGTGTTTTAAATTTTGTTTTGGATATTCCATGTAGCTCAATTTCGTATGGACTCCTTTGCAGGGCACTCTCATTTCAGCAAAAGCAGCACAGAAATGATTCTCATTCCTAGGTAATTTCCCTCTGTGCTGCCGCACAGAAGTAGGAAAGGGAGTTCATTTTCCTTTGCAGTTACCAACACTTGAGACTAGCCAACTTAAAACAAAATTTCTTTTTTTTTTTCTTCTTCTTTTTTCTTTCTTTTCCCTCCTGAAGTGTAAAAAAGAAATTGTATTTGTGAAAATAAAGAGCATGTTACTATAACACTTCCCTAGTCCCAAGCATTTTTTTAATTATTATATTTTTTCTCCCTAAGATCTACAGCACTGTGCTGGTATACTAGAGACCCCCTAGGATTTCTGTATGTGGACTACATTAATGAGTTCCATGTAGACCATAGAATATTCTAAGTATGCAGAAAACACTTTAATACATGTTTCTCCAAAGCAAAGTTTCTTCAAAATAGAAAGTGACGGCATTCTCAGCAAAGTAACTTTTACTGTTCAACAAATTTCATTTATTTTCTGAATTTACTGTTGTTCACATCTGTGTGTATTTTGCTATTTTTACTTGAATGCACTGATCATGTTAGTATTTGGTTTATGTTAACGAATACAGTAATTCGATGATAGAGACAGAGGGAAAGAGGAACCAAGATAAAAAGAAAAATGCTGCAGGAGAACCAAAAGACCAAGAGGGTTGAATCCATTTCTCATTACAGACTTTAGGAACGTTACCACTGATTTCACTGAGATTTAGATCTTGTCATTAGTGAAAAAAAAAATAAATGAGAGCGAGCGAGCTAGGGTCACTAATGGATGTTACTATGTGTTAGGTTTACATGACAAGGTTGTGGTAGCAGGAGGCTTCAGTGGTGGCCTCTATGAGCAGAGCCCAGCGGCTGCCCCATGTCACGTCAGAGCCAGCTCCAGCTGGCTCCAAAATGGACCCACTGCTGGCCAGAGCCGAGCCAGTGAGCGATGTTGTTTGTGCCTCTGTGAGAGCAAATTTAAGAAAGGGGGAAAACGATGCACAACAGCAGCTGGCAGAGAGGAGTGAGAAAATGAAAGAGAAACACTAACCTGATGACACCCAGAGCAGTGCAGAAGGAGGGCAGGAGGTGCTCCAGGCACCAGAGCAGAAGTTCCCCTGCGGCCTGTGGAGAGGCCCCTGGTGCAGCAGGCTGTCCCCCAAGCTGGAGCAGATCACACTGCAGCCCGTGGAGGAGCTCACGGCAGATCAGGTGGATGTGGCCTAGAGCCACACATGAGCAGGCCCTGGGCTTGGAGCTACAGCCTGTGGAGAGGAGCCCACGCAGGAGCAGAGGGCCTGGGGGGAGCTGCCGCCTGTGGGGGACCTGTGCTGGAGCAGTTTGCTCCTGACCGATGGACCCCATGGTATGGATCCATGTGGGAGCAGTTCTTGAAGAGCTGTTGCCAGTTCAGGAAGGACGGCACCCTGTGGGAGGGACCCCTTGTGGAGCAGGGGCAGAGAGTGACCGTCAAGGAGCTGCGGAGACGAAGCGTCAGGGTCTGACCGCAGCCCCCATTCCCCATTCCCATGTGCTGCTCAGGGGGAGGAGGTGGAAGAGGGTGGATTGGGGGGGGGGGGGGGTGGGGGGGGGGGGGGGGGGGGGGGGAGAATGTTTTTAGTTTGCTTTTAGTTACTCACTGTTCTAGTCTGCTAGAGATAAGCAATAAATTGTATTAATCTCCCTGTGCCGAGTCTGTTTTGTCCATGATGGTAGTTGGTGAGTGATCTCCTAGTCCTTATCTGAAACCACGAGCCTTTTTTCATCATATTTTCTCCCTGCTCTTTTTAGAAGGGGGAGCAAGAGAGCTGTGTGTTGGAGCTTAGCTGTCCACCAGTGTGAAACCACCACATGCTAAAAAAAGGATGCAACCCCCATCTTCCTGAGATCTGTGTAGAAAAAGCCATCTCACAGTTAGCGTGTTCAGTGACACATGGTTTGGATAAAGGCATTGACCCAGGTGTGGTCTGGACCTCAATATGTAGTATGGATGAGAAATTGCCTTCAGAAAGATAGGTTAGCTGTAGAGACGCTGCCTTTGCCTTGCTGATTCCCCTTATGGCCAGAGAACAGACACCAAAATGTTTTATACACTAGTATAGACATGTCCTATGAGTCCTGAAAACTAAATGCTTTACCCCTCTGACAAGTTTTCAGCATTCTTACCACCAAAACTCCTGTCTGTTTTTAAATTGGCATAACACTAATGATGCCAACAAAAATTCTTTGCCAGAAATTCACAGACTAGTCTCCCCTGACATAGCCCTGATTATTTATTTTGAAATATTTTCAACATTGCTTCTTCTGTTTTCTGTTATGTCAGCACTTACAGATTGTCATTTTTTCTGATAAATTGATTTGGTATTTTGAATTCAGAGAAGTAAAATATAAATGGATTAGAGTGAAACAGACAAACAAACAAAGGATGAAAAATGTAGGAAACTGGGAATTCATACTGAAGTTGATGGATTTTAAAATATCTTCCTCTTTATGGCAGTGTTACTTGAAAAGTCTCTGTTCAGTCTCTGAACAATACAGAACAATTCATGCTATACAATTACTGTGAACTTTTAATCTCTTCTAGAAACTTGAGTGGAGATGAGCATTTACACCATACTGAGTTTGAAGAACAATGAGTGAGGGACTCTGATCAGAGACCCCCAGCATACTATATGATGTTACATTCTAAAGTAGAGAGGTTCACTACTCAGTTTTTGACTTGAGACTTGCAACACAGAGAGATCACAGCTAAGGATGCCTTCTGGCTCCACAATAATTTCCTCTTTCTTGCTGTACAGCATCCACACACACCTTTGATTGAGTGAGAGTGGGACATCAGGTCCAGGGCAGGAAAAATGCACATTGTCACACACTGTAGAGAGTTAAGATAAAACTCACATTGATGCAAGAGCCTCAGAACCTCTTAGATTCAGTAGCCATTCTATTTTGAGAATGTGTATACACACTGATCCAATGCTAACGGTTACAGCTAATTTAGATTGCAGATGTCAAGGCAATATGTTTGTAGGTGGAGGGAGAATGCAAGAAAAAGAGGTGTGGGTGGGCTACCAGGTAGGTGATAACTATTTTATTTATTAAATACAGAAGTCATGAATACTGTTGCTTATATGTTATGACTATTGTAGAAGGATAAAAATTTAAATGGTATCCCTCAGGTAATGGGACTAATTCTAGCATCCCATTTCTATCTCTTATGCCCTGCATTTTAGACTTAAAATGTAAGTATTGGATAGCTTGTGTTCAGCTGGGATAGAGTTAATTATCTTCCATGTAGCTGGTATGGTGCTGTATTTTGGATTTAGGGTGAAAATAATATTGATAACACACTGATATTTTAATTGTTGCAGAACAATGCTTGTACTAGGTCAAGGACTTACCAAACTGCCTTGCCAGCAAGGAGGCTGGGGGTGCACAAGAAGCTGGGAGGGGACACAACCAGGACAGCTGATCCAGACTGAGCAAGGGAATTTTCTACACCACCTAACACTGCGCTCAACAGTAGAACTGGGAGGAATTGGCCAGGGGCTGGGAACAATTGCTTCAGGACTAGCTGGGCATTGGTCACCTGGTGGTAAGCAGTTGCACTGTCTATCACTTGTTTTCACTACCGCCCCCCCTCCCCCCCCCCCCCCCACACACACATTTTCTTTCCTGTTCTAGTGTCCTTATCTTAACCCATGAGTTTTACAATTTCACTGATTCTTTCCCCCATCTGTCTGGGAGGGGAGTGAGTGAATGGCTGTGTGGTGCTTAGCTGCCAGCCAGGCTAAACCCCAACAGGTTAATATTGAAGCCAGTGGGTAGCAAATTTTGTATGACTGTTCACTAAGGCCACTGTTCAGCAGTCCATTCATGTTCAACAGAGCTCTTTAGAAGGTGAAATGTGCCAAAAACGTACTTCAACCTCATTGACCATCCTTATTCCTCAGAGTCTTGGCCTTTGGTAGATGTATATGCTCCACAGCCATGTAAGGCTATGATCCATGCACTGCTGGGTGACCTTGGCTCTCCCTGGAGTCAGGAGTCCTGTTACAGCAAGGCACTAATGCCCATGAGTGGTCTGATTGCAGAGAAGTACACGCACTAGCCTGATCGAGGCCTGTGACTCCACTGGTGTGGAAAATACCAAGTCCCTTGGAGGACTTGGCCCTAAAGGCTTTGAGTTGTTGATAATCATGCAGACTTACACTGGCCATACTGGCAAAGAAAGGAAGGCTAAGGCTTTCAGCACATTGCAGTGCTAGAAGAAAAATCTATCATTTATTCCCAGAAAAGGGAATAACAGTGCAGAAAGGCTATAAAGCTGCCCTCCTCTCTCAGAATTTAAAGTGACAGCCATTCAATCCAGCTCTGCCAAGTATTCTCAGGTCCCATGTCAAGGGAAGCAGACAATGATAAATTGAACAAAGCAGGTGGGCTGGTGAAAGAGAACAATGCAAGAAACAACCCACAACAGGGCAGAGTGGTCCTGCAGCTGTCTTTGCTTTGTCTCTGTTTTCCAGCAGTCCCACTTGAGGAGGGACATGACTTAACACTCGGGGGGGGTGGTGACAGCTGAGCACTGTTTTGTTGAAATGTTTTAAAGCCCTTTCTGTCTTTATTTTTTTTTTATCGACCCCAGCCTCAATTTTTAAATGATCTTTTAATATATGAGGAAAATAAGCAAAGTATTTGCACTCATGTCAATTTAAATGAAAGCCATTTCTTCTGATTTTTTTCCTAAGCTTTTTGCAAGTATTATTTTATCGTTTCGTTTCTCTTTTAATCCCCCTTTGTTTCATTTGGCAGCTGCAACAATAGTTTCTAGCCTCTGGCAAGGAAAACAGATGAGCAAATATTCTCTGTCTTGGAAGCTAAACACATCACCCCAGTGCAGGCCTCTCCAGCTTTCCAGCTACCACGAGTCCTGAGCCTACTCTTAAATTGGTAAGTCAGCAGCCATGCCAGCATAATGCGTTGCCAGAATTGTTCAATCAGGCCAGTCTATATTGATTTATTTTAAAATGTATTCAGCAACAGTTCCTCTGTTTTCTGTCAGTTAGCTATACTGTCACAGGCTTTGATTCACCATTCCTTCCACTGCAAATTCTATGAACATATTATCAAGCAGCCAGTGCACTTTGGATTTGAAGCTGACAATATAGGATCAATGTCCTAGTGGTTCAACCCTGAATTTCAATAATTCAATTAAATTCCTTGAATACTGGATTCAGCTAGAACATCGATTACACATTGCTTGCATGTTCATGTACGAGGCATCTGCCACACAGAACCTGCCTATGGTCCCCTTCTCGGTGTATAACGCAGGGAAAAGAGAAGATATTGAACCAGAGGAAAAATAATCAAGCATTGAACCTGCTGAGCCTATTATGTGAAAAACTGTTCAGGAGGATGCTGCAGCAGCTGAAGCCACTAGAGGATATTGTATGTAAAATTGGGGTTCTATTAAAAATGTATAAACATATCCAGGATTAGGTTTTAAAGCTATTGCTACAGGTATGAAATGAGCGTAACTGAGAACTCCTGGGTTCCCTGTAGACTCATTTACAACTAACCAAGGGAAAAAATAAACTCTTTTATTGCTTGAATAATTCTATGCTACCTATAACAGTAGTTAATAGTTAATAAGGATTTATGCCTCTCATAACTGAAAGGTGTATCTAGTTTCAGCAAGTGGGAAGGCTTACATTACAGATACTAGTAATTCATAGCCCATTACTTTGTTCACAAACAGTATAAGAAGAAAGAGGGAGAAAACAAAAGAGTCTGTACAAGCAAGCATGTGTGAAACTGCATTTTATTACCACATAGAAAGGTTCTTCAAAGAATGCCCTAACTTCCAGGCCTGACCCCAGGCATTTCTGGAGCTGTTTCTTTGGATGCAGAAGTCTACAACTGCATGTTGCCCTTGGTGAATTGTTACTCCATGCCAGGTGTAAATGTAACAGCCTCTCATCCAACAGCAGCTGCAAATCTTTAATTGCAAGATGCTCAGAATAGTGATAAACACTCTTCATGTTCCTTAGTTTGCAACTGACAGCTCCCAGGAGCATGTCTTGGGATTGCCTCTTGGTGGGTGTTTGCACAATGCCAAGGCTAAGAAGTTCTGATTTAAGTAATAGCTGCAGCTCCCACTGTAACAGAAGCATGTAAAATAGCAGTAATTGGTAACAATACCTGTGAAATCAACTTCCCAGACAACAGAAAGATTGGCATGGCTAGTGGGCCTAGAGGCTTAGAAGAGAATATTCATTCTTATGGTCCAATTCACTGGTCATTTTTCACTCACCATTAAGGGACAAGTCATCCTCCCTTTTAACATTTTTTACTGGAACTTCAGTTAAAAAAAATCCAACTGTGTCTAATTAAGCATTGTGGGTACTGAACATTTAAGCAAAACATAAGAGGTTCTGTGGCAAATGGTCCATATAGAACACAGAATAACAATACTCCCAAAAGTAAGACTTTAAATGCCTTTCAATATCAATACTTGCCTTAGTATAGCCAGCAACAGTGAAACAAAAGAATATTGTAATTTTTTAAAGTGGACAACCTTTTTTTGAAAGACCATAGCTATTTCAACTTCATAAGTCAGATACCTGTATAACTGTTCTGATTCTTACTTGTTACAATACCACAAAGCAACCCATTCTGAATTGAGTTATTGTACAAACACTCAGAAAAATACAAAAAATATATTTACAAAACATGAATGAACATTTATGGAAGTTGAAAATGGTTGGGCTTGGAATAAATATCATGAAATGGATAAAACCATTTACATAGACAATGAATGGCCATGTTGGGTGCAAACTGACTAAACAGTAGTCTCAGCTTAAAATGTTGGTATTGATGTGGTGAATGAGAGAAGGATAAATAGACAAGTACTGTATTTTTTTTTTCCAAAGGAAAAACAATTCTGGTGACTTTGCAATCTGCTCTCTACCTAGGAAGACAAATCACTTTTCTTTTTAAAAAGCTTTATTCCCTTGTTCTCAAACCACAGTGAAATTTTCATTGACAATACAATATCTCCAGTGACACCATTTTAATATCTTTCGATGGTAAGGACCTGCCTTCTGACAAGCTGGGTCACTGTGGGCAAGTCACCTTTCTATATCTTCATTCACCACACAGATCTTTATATATATATATATATATGTATATATATATATATGTATGTATATTTAATAATTATTTCAATCAATAGTTCACTGGTGTAGGAACCTTTTTTTTTTAAAATTTGTATAGGTAAAGTTAGAACATGCATCTCTTTTCATATTTGAGTCCCACACACTGAACTGTTTATGTTAATACTACTAATAATACTTGCTTCAATAAGATTTCAGGATCATTCCCCTAGACTACAAGTGCAGTAATTGTTCATTATACAAATATGCTTGTGACACAGGCTGTTGTCCTCTGTGGCTAAAGCAGAGCTAATCCAATTAATTTGTTCATGAAAGACAAGCTGGTTTTAAAACATGGTCTAGCATAAAGAGGAAAGGACAGTTTTTTATTAACTTTCTCCCTTGTCTCAAGATCTATTTATTGCTTTCTGCTCAAGCAGAAGTAATAAAAACTTAAGACTTTGACTACTTGCATGAAAAATCTTTCAGCTCTTGTACATGTAAATAGATTAGACTTGTGATTGAAAATACTCTATGCATTTCTTAAGGTTGAAACTTTAAGGACTTACAAAATCCCTATTTTGGAAAGATAACAGTATGTGCAAAAGAGTGACTTTCATAGTATATGGCAGCAACATTATTAATTAAAGAG
Source organism: Cygnus atratus (assembly GCF_013377495.2). Lineage (NCBI taxonomy): Eukaryota > Metazoa > Chordata > Aves > Anseriformes > Anatidae > Cygnus > Cygnus atratus. Next base: position 175,907,231 of record NC_066362.1, on the reverse strand, counting down.
GAGGACACTGCAAGGATATATCAAAGTAAAATAACCTTCAGCTAGCTGAAACAGACTATAGGTCAATTTTATTGTATTACAGAGGCAGACATAGTTTTTCACATTGTGCTACCGAAGATACCAGCAAAATACGCAAGGCAGGTTTTTGCTTTAAAAAAAAAAAAAAAGAGAGAGAGACCACATACAAAGCCACAGTAGTGACATAGAGAAATTACATGACATAGAGAAATTACATGGTGGAACAGAGATTGTTTCTGACCCATGGCAAATGGTAATGGTAATGGCATGGTAAATTTACCATGGCATGGTAAATTTAATATTTGAGAGGTTTAAAGAACAAGCTCTGGGCAGTATTTTTTTTTTTTTTTAATAAGGCACCCAGGGACCACCACTTACTGCTCTACCAGGAGACCTGCTTGTTGAGTTGCAGGCTCATGGTCATGTCAGTTACTCCCTTTCTGGGTGCTGAATACTTACTTCCACCAGGATGAAAACCTCCCAGAGAATGCTGATAACAGAACAGACTTATCTTGGGTCCTGAAAATAAAGACTGCTTTATCTGAGTGTCTGACTGAAAGTTCTTGCCCTCTTGATTATGACACTAATAGTCATTAGCAGGCTTAAAAAGCTTTATGTACGCTACCAAGGCAGGATATAGCAGTCACCTCAGGTTGTGCTGAGGCAGAAGTTGAGGCACTGTTCTCAAACTTATGATTGCATTGAGAGATGGGGTCATGCTCAGAGAGTTTTATTGTCTGTCTAAAATACCTGCCTTGAGAAGTATTTGTCCAGTTATGAGCAAACTGGTTTCTCTAAGACTCGTGGTACTCTTTGACCTTTATATATTGCAGCTATAAACAGGACAGATCTTCACCTGGCTTTATTTGCCATGGGTACGCTGATGTTCAAATCCTTTGAAAATTTTCACCAGGCAGCATCTGCACTTCTATTTAGAACACATCTCCTTCACGCAAACAGGCTGAACTGAATAGTACTGCAGTGCCGACTAATAATGTAGTCCACTCTGGAACAGTGCTAATTAGCAGCTGCTGGAAACCATCAACTGGTCAAAACATTGCTGTCAGGGAAAGTCTGTGCAAATCCACAATGCAGCCCAATGTGTGCAATGCTCTGCAGCTTGGAATATGATTTGGAATCAAGTTGCTTTCACATTATAAGCTCTTGACCTGTATTAGGCTTGTTAAGTAAACATCATCAAAGATAATCCATACTGGAATAATCTCAAAGACCATTATGTGGAATTCTACGTTTTCAGTTGAGGCTAATATGCTTTCAGAAAATAGTCTTCTTGACCTGGAGGTAATAATGGGGGAAAACAAACATACAAACAGCAGATCTCATTAGATTGACTATATGCAGTCATAATACTCTGATTAAAAAAAAAAAAAAAAAAAGATCCATATCAAAATAATGACTTATTCTGGATGTGGGATATATCTGTCAAATATGAAAGTATTTAACCATTTCCACCAGTTAGAATCAGAAACACAGCAACAATACTGAAAATGAGAAAAGCATCAGATACACACAAGCTTCACGAGTCTTGTGATGGTGCCATGTTTGCTTGAGGACTGTCCAGTCGTTCAGATGACCTGAGCAACAGAAGCAGTTGTATTTTTAAAGGTAGGCATTTCTAAACCAGTTTTGGAGGCCAGCTGAAACTCCATGCACACATCTTGCATGCCTGAAGTCAGTGTGTTTTGGCTGAAGTGAGTGAATGAGTACTTGCATGAGTACAAAACATTTATCCAACCACACCACAGTGTGCTGTGCAGAATCAGTCCTGCTTGTGATTCATTCCACTTGTGCTCTGATGTGTATCACTGTTGCTTTTCACCTGTAGTGCTGGCAGAGTGTCATAAGCCACTGGTGATGGCTGGCCATTCATTTTCCCTGTGCCTTCCACAGCAGCAAAACTTGTCCAAAGCTTTACAGAAACTTTTTTTTTTTTTTTTTTTTTTTTCCGGCAAATGTGTCCCCTTCTCTCCTTATGTAGCTTAAGAACAATCCCTGTGCTGTTAGCTTTGCTTAGCACTGAAAAAGATAAATAGTAAGGTTAAAAAAGTTTAGAAGTGTTTAAATGACTGTCCTGGATATACCTCATCAGTGTTAACATGGCAGTCTTTCTTGATCTTATATCAGGAAAAGTATTTTCCTTTTTATCTTCTTGCTCACTCTTAGCTCATTTTCATGCATCTTTCTTTCTTTCTTTCTTTCTTTCTTTCTTTCTTTCTTTCTTTTTTCTTTCTTTCTTTCTCTTCCTTCCTTCTTTCCTTCCTTCTTTCTTTCTCTTCCTTCCTTCCTTCCTTCCTTCCTTCCTTCCTTCCTTCCTTCCTTCCTTCCAGCTATAGCAACATTATAGATCATTCATTTTCAGATTTTTTTTTTTTTTGTGAGCATCTATTCTGACATACTTCATGGCACATAACAAGGAATGTAAATACTCATTCCTGCATCAAGTTTACAAGCTTTGACTGAATTGAAGAATATCTTTTACAAAATGTAGGGCCTTCAAGTAGCAGAGGCTCTGACATGTTGCAAAATAAATTCTTCCACTGATTAATTTCTTTCATCACTAAAAATAATTTATTACTAGTCTAAATTTGTCATTTCATTTTCTTTTCAGTGGAAGGTGTTTAAAATCTTTGCTTGCTAGTCAGAAATTTTTCCCTGACATACATCAATGATCAAATCATCTCATATCTTCACTATGCACATTAATGGGACCGAGCAGTCTTAGGCTCTTAGAAAAAGTCGGGTTTCCTAGGTCTCAGGTACCTCTATTTGGTCTTCATTAAACATTTCCAATTGGTCAACATCCTCTTTTGCAGATCACACTATTTTAGTGATTTAGGAGATTGCTGTTTTATTAACATTGCTAACAGATATACAGTGGAGTAAACAGTTTGTGCTTACTCTCAGTATTATTTCTTGCTAATGAATATGACTAATGTGACTACTACTTGGCCTTTTAGGTATTATCACGAGCTCATGCTTGAAACATCATCTGTTTAAGACTTCAGACATTGCACTTTTTCAAATACCATTCACCTTTCATGTAGCTCTGACCTAAATTCCATTTTTGCAGATGCTTGTCCTTAGATTTGGTTGTTTTAAAAGCCATGCTGCTCAGATGGTTTCATCTTGCTAGGTGAACCTGATCACTCTGTAGAACTGACCTGTCCTTATCCTTATTTACCACTTCACTGATTTTGTGTAGTTTACAGCCCTTACCAGCAATGATATTTTATTCCGGATCATTGATAATGATATTGACTAGTGTGGAGCCAAGAATAGACCACAGTGGAATCTGACTAAAAAACATTCCTATTAGATGATGATTACCAGTTAACAATTAGCTTTGCTATCAGACAGTTTTATTCCATTCAATATATACCACATTGATTTTTTTTCTTTTAATTGAGTCAATTTATTAATCAGAATGTGATGAGCTACTAGGTTAAAGTATATATTCACAGATAACTTTGTCACACAAACCTGTAATCTCAACAGAAAATAATTTATATTGATGAGATCAGTTTGCCATTAAACCTTGTTGTGTAACATTAACGCTATTGTGATTTTTTTTTAATTGTGATTATTTTTTTTCTATTATTTTTTTCATTCTGAGCATGCAGTGAACCTGCAACTCCAACCTTCATTATAAATGTTCTCCAGTTCCTCTTGGTGGGAGGGTGACGTCTCTGCTCCAAGAAGCTGAATCTAGGTCCCCCCTCAGGTGACATCACAGTGATTGAATGGTAAAGCTAAATGCAAATTCAGAGGAGAAGGAGCATTTGAGAGGAAGTAGAAAGTGGGGAAGAAGGTTAGATGACAAGGGTTAAATGACAGGGTGGACAGTCCTCTGTACTGGGATTTTATACTTGCTTTAGTCCTTGGAGAGTTTTGTGGGGTTTTAATTATTCTTTTTACTTTCTCCGTTAAAAGTTTTGTGGTTCTCAGTGGTGTAATACTGGGACATCCATGACTTTTCAGGATTTTTTTTTTAAATTACATTTTGTAATTCTTAATAGTCAACCAGAATAATATATCAGCACATGTGATTAATAACTAATTTGTACAGGATCATCTTTTTCTTGCTTTTTCTTGAACTGTAGTTGTCAGCTATATCATACATGCTTCATAGCTACTGTGCAGGCTTCAGTGAAAATGTTCAACACTTCTGCATTTTGTTTAACATCCTTCCTTATCCCTCCAAAATTAGCAGAGGGTATTACAGACTTCAATAGCTTTTTTTTTTTTTTTTTAAGTAAATTACAAGAAAACTGGATTACAGTTGTATCTTGGAATTTTTGTATAGATGCTTTACAATAGGCTCAGTACAAACATTCCCATTGTATGGACTGTCGACTTTTCCTCCTAGCCTTACTAGTCTGGCCCCAAATACCACCTCAAAATGACATTTCTGGATCAGGAAATCCATGAGCCACAGATTGCTGGAGGCTGAGAAAGTGTCATTGCATGCTTGACCTATTTTATTCTTGTATATTGGCATCTGCTACTGGGCTATTGTTGGAGACAAACTGTTGGGTATTTAGTTTAACCCAGTTTCTCATTCTTGTGATCTCCATTTCTCTGATTATTCAGATATATTCTTTAAAGATACCATCATGCGTATCAGTTTTTGCATAAGTTTTCGGAGTCTGATCACTATGGCTAAACACAAGCTATATCACAGCCTCATGATGTATATTTTCGCTTTTTTTCTGGTGCTAAAAATGCAGTGTTCATTAAATACAAGAATATTCTATTTACATTTTTTGATTCTGAGAAATCAATCGAGCCTCAAATATACTCAAATTCTCTTCATGTTTCTGCCACAGAGAATAGCTATCATTGCTCCATATTTATATTTTCAGCAAACAGCAAAGTTTTTCATGGAAAAAGGAACAACATAAAAGCCTGAAGAAAGTGGTAGATGATATTAATCTATATTAATGGAGGGTGTTATTAGCCGTCAGGCTTGTTAGAATGCAACTCAAATAAAACACATGCTAGGGAGATAAAAAGGAGTAATACTTATCATATTGCTTTTACTGTCCTTTAAAGTCTATGATTTTGTCCAGCCCAAATTACATGCTGATGGATGCATATATAATTGTAGTGATACCCCTATATCCAAGGCTTGAAGGTACTTCTGCATGCATGTTGTCTATTGAGACAGTTCTCATGAAATTCAAGCCATTAAATTACAGGCTTTGATAAGTTTTTCATTTTATGATTTTATTTATTTATTTATTTTTCCAGTTGTAGTAGACCCATCTGGTCTCTTTCCCCATTTTTGTATTAGAGTCAGTTGAAATCTAGAGCAAATTTCAAATGTTACATGGATTTATAATTCAATAAAATATTCTATCATCTTCTGGTTTCTGTGTCTCTTGATTGGAGGTATCCAAGACATCAAGGTATATGCACACTTAACAATATAAACCACCAAATCAAAAAAGCACACTCTACAGAAAATGTAACACAGCCACTGTCTCATGAGTCCTTTCCAGTTCAGACTACTGGCTTGCAATTATTACTGACATACTGAGGGAGAGTGTAATATTGCAATGTACTTATCCAGGTGTAGACTGTGACACAAAGAGATGCCCTAAGATAAGGACAGAAGCCAGAGTCCTCAACTGAAATTGCTTTCTCAGTACTTTTTGTTATTCCCCTTAGAGAAAGCAATATACTCAGTCTTTTTATATTTTCTCAAAATAATTGTCCGCATGGTGCTTAAGAATCTAAACTTTTCCACTTTCTACTTTTTCCATTCGAAAGCATGAGTGGTGAACAGAGCTGGAGATTCAAATGTGCATCTCATGCCTACTGAAGGCAGCAGAAAGATGATGTCTCTACAACACATGGACGTGGTTTATGTCTCTGCTCTGTTACCTTGCCCAGGCTGTGCCATGCTCTGCTGTCATGTAAATAATCTGTATAATCTATGGAATCTATATAAATCTCTGCTCTCATGTTGTTAACTGACCTACCAGTCTACTTCTAGCTTGGATGGATGCAAATTAATATAAGAAACCCATGAGTGAGAAAGATTGCACATAGATTTATTTTCCTTCCTAGAAACCTCATACAGAGTTAAAAGTGTGGCAGCCTGGCAGGAGGACAAGAATTTTTAGCACTGCTTAATGAAATTAAAACAGGTCAGATGTAAACATGAGGTGGCTGTCCTGCAAATCTTTATGCACGTGGATAATTATGTAATTGTATATGAATACATGGCTGTGTGTGTATCAAACATACGAGCTGCTTCATTGAAGCCAGTGTGGATCTACTTTTGTAGCAAAGGTTTGGCTCTGCAGGTCCAGGAAGAAAGAAATAAGAAAGAATTAGGTTTATCTTTTTTTTTTAAGAAAAACAGGATAACCAACATTGGATTTATTTTTTACTTTCTTTCTTTATTTTTTACTTTCTTTCTTTATTTTGACCATCTCTCCCCCATCTCTAAAGCAGTGGGAATAACCTTAATTGCCATATGGTGCCCTGTAAGAAAGAAAACTTATGATCTGGGCATAGAGGTCCTTGTCTACTAGTAGCAAGACAGATGCTGTAAGGAGTTCCCATTCATTCTGATTCTAAAAAGAAATATATATATGTATATATTAAAAGTTAGTTCTAAGTCCAGTATAAAAAATCAAATGTTCAGGTTATGCTGCAAAAGGGAACTTGACTCCATCATGCAGATAAGGAGATGTGCTTCTCCCAGAACTATGGCTTCCATTACACTAAAAAATAATTTGTTCAAAAAGCTAAAATAAATCAAGGAGTTAAATGTTTAACCTCCTCAGAGTTAAGCACTCTGAATAGAAGGCTCCAGACAGAGTCTGTCTTAATACCTCTCTTTTTTTGGCGTTGGACTGTAACTTTTTTGCTTTTATAGTACCTCAACTTTCAATAAAATAATACAAACCAATTATTTATGCAAGCCTTGAGAATACACTGGTGATGCAGGGCTTCAGCACACTCAGACCTTAATCTATTTTAAACCCATCTAAATTGTAGATAAAGTACTACCGTAAAAACCATTGCTTTCCTGAGGAGGTGCATGTGTGGCTTTCCTTTCCTTTTGATTGAAAGTGTTTGTTTCCTGGTCAAAAATATAATGATTTTATGGTGTGGATTTTGTTGTTGTTGTTTGGTTAGTTTGTTTGTTTGTTTTTGCAATTAGTTATAAAGTTATACTATTACTGAATAGAAAGAGCAATGTCCAAAATGAGAATTTTCTACTGCAAGTGGTAATGTTTGCTCAGGAATTAATTTGCTTTGAATTATATTAATTCACTCATGGAAAAAAAAAAAAATCATCTCAGCTACCTAACAAGTTATGACAATCACATTTCCTAAAATAAATATTTGCCAGAAACAGCTGTAAAACCAAATAAAAACCACACATTAATCTCATAAATTACATTTTTTTTTTGTTTTCTAATCTAAATATATTTTTACTCATTTTACCAGTTTTATAATGTATATCTATTACTCATGTAGGGGCCTAAGGTATCCAAATTTTGAGGACATTTCTAACAGTTTTATTCCATTATATGAGCACTGATAATACAATATTAAAAACAGAGATATTTTTCTATTCTATTCTATTCTATTCTATTCTATTCTATTCTATTTTATTCTATTCTATTCTATTAATTTCCATGTATCTGCTGTACTCAAAGATTTAGAAACAAGGAAGCAAACAAATTAAGTGCCTGAAGATAGACTCCAAGTAGTTTCCATTAGCTTCCATAGGATTTGGTAGAATTTAGCACTTCTGAAACTCAGGCTATTTCTGTAGTACCATAGTATGGCTTTATGAAGCTAACTTGTGCTTATGAAAATTTTGGCCCAGATAGTAAGTTTACGTTATACTGTATTTTTGTAAATTGAGAAAACAGATCAAATTAAGAAAATTAGCCAGCATAGCTCTCTCCTCAGACAGGTAGGTTAAACAATCCTTCAAGGTAATGATGCCTTCAGAGGTTTTGTTTTGCCTACAGGGGAAATGGGATTTTTCCTAAGCGAAGGGTCAAATATGTAAATTTCACAAACTAAATATTTAGCAACAATTTTAGACCTTTTTGTCTTTCCATCTTCTTAGTGTTCATGTAACACTTTAGTTAACTCAAAAAAAAGTAGAATTAGGAGGCAATCATGTTGCAAGCTTGAGATGCAGTCTGATTTCCACCATATGGTGTTTTCGTTTTTATAACCATCTTTGGAACAAAGGGTAGAACTCTCTAACTTGTTTGTTCCTATGCTATTTTTTTCCCTTTTCCAGAAGATCTAAATGGCTGACTTAAATCCTGTAAGTTTCATCACTTTTTTTTTTTTTTTCTGGGCTGCTTTCACATATCCAACATTGTATAAAATCCCCATTTGTAATTATATTTAACCTTAAAAAGCCTCTGGGTAAAGTCTACTCATTAATCTTTAACCTGACAAGCCTTGGGGGTGGTAGAATTGGCACAGCCATCTATTAGAGGCTCAGAGACCACAGACTAGAGGTACAAAAAGGGTAATTAAGAGGTGGAATGAAAGGAAATGGAACAAAACTAAAGGGATATGATCATATTATGGTACATGTCAAACAGTAATAAGGACAATGGAATGCAAATTCCCGTAGATACAGATCAAAAAATAAATGAGGCAGTACATTTTTCAAAACAAAACCATTTTTATGATCTCTTTTCTTGGTCAAGCACAGATATCTTCACTAAATTAGATCTGAAATATGATAATAATCATACAGCATGGACACGTGGTTAGTTTTTAATTGCATGGCCCTATATATCTTTGTTCTTAAAAATAAATAATTAAAAAAAAAAAAGGGAAAAAAATGTTCCTCTCAGTAACTGTAAATGATACCAGTTAGTATAACTCAGTATGTCTTAGAAGCAAAAAACATCAGATAAGCAAGTGTCATTCTGTAAAAAAGGAACAAGTCTTGCCAGGTTGTGAGGAATGCCTGGTTACTGGGCAGCTGCCCTGTGCTGATCCCTGCTCTCCATGGGCTTGCAGTTCAGATGATCATCGAGGTTTCTTGGAGTGACTGAGATGTTGAGCATTTGTGGGAAAGTCAGGGCCAGGATTCAAAACACTGGCTCTTATAAGGCTTTATGTTTTTTCCAACACCTCAGCAGGGAGTACTTTGAAATTGTGGAAGCTACTCTATTTGTTGTCCTTAATTGTCCTTTAACAAGATCTTGTCCTTGACAAGATCCTGTCATCTTTTTGACTGCACACTGTGGCAGGTGCTTAACTGTAAATTCATGAATTATTCCATTGACCACAGTTAGCCTCTTCATGTGATTAGACAACCTGCCTTAGCACCTTTCTCAGTCTGATCTCTTCCAACCAGTCTCTAAATTGGTGGCATTAAGTGGTGATTTTCCCTACTTCTGTGCAAAAAATCCTCATAATTCAATGGTGATATTTAGACTTGGCTCCAGGGAATGGGTTTCCTTTAAATAAAATTTCATTTTATGCTTCTGTAAGCCTTCAGTGTACGACTGAAAAAAAAAAAGACTGTCGTGCATTTGTAAGCTGATAACATTATAACTAGTAAGTACCACATTGGGGAAGGATGGGGTAGGACGAAAACCCAGCATTACCAATTTTGGGGTTTTTATATCCACTTTCACTACACTACCCACTTTACCCACTTTCACCCAGTGGTTCAAGCAGCATTTCTTAAGAGGTTTCGTGACAACCTTAGTTCTTATCGGGGGAAAAAAAAAAAAATGCAGCTATCTCTGGCCTTTCTTTTTGCATAGGAAAAGTGTGGTGGTTGTTCAGAAGATGCAGCATGGTCTTCTGTACCTCTGTTCCTGGAAGGAAATGTCCCTATCACCTCCAGCACAGAGTTTTGATTGCACTTGCTCGAGAAAAGGACTCAACCTACATTGTCAGACAGAGTCCTGCTGGAAACCAGTCCTGTATCTGAATATGTATAAGTGACTTATGAGCATTTCAAAATAAACATTATAGAACATTTATTTTAAATCCCCAAGGAAGGTAAAATATTTTTACCCTAGAGAGGAATAAGTCTTAAATGGGGTATGCCCATCTTAATGTGTTTATCTAGATAATAGCTAATTATAGCTAATACATACTAGGGGTTAGCAAAGTAGGAAGGGACTGAAAAAAAAAGAAAAAAAAGAAGGAAATAATGGCAGTCATGAAAAGAATGAATCTTAATCTGTTTTACTCAATGGAAAATACTAGAATTGCAACTATAATTAAATCTTCTTTTTAAAAAAAAAGCAACAGAAAAATGAATAAACTGACAAAAAGCACTTCACCACTCTACTGCTTTGGAAGGGGTGGCATAACACAAAATGTTGTCAACCTTGCACATAGAGTGCATAAAAAATCTGACAGCTCGGACACTCCAATCTGAAAATGGTAGCAGAAACTAAAGGCTTCATGTTTTGAATCCATTCTTTTCTGCTTTACTTTTGTAAGAAGTTAAGCAAAGGATGGTAAGTGGACAGAAGGCCAAATACAGCTTTTTTTGTTAACAACGGAAATCTTCTCTGTGTTCTTATAATTATGGTATAGGCCTTTTAAAACCAAAACTTAATATTCTGAGGAACCAGACCTCAGATTCAAATTAGTAAGACATGCTTACTATGGCCAATTAATTTGAAAAAATAGAATTATAGGGAAAAAAAAAATGAGGAGGTCCCATACTGTCATTATTTTAAATTTCATTGAGGATGTAAACCTTATCTACTGAGAAGTATCCACATCTCTTGGTTTATAGGAACTCTCAAATCTGTTGAATTTACTTGCATTTAAAGAGTTAATCTAGGATGAAACCAATTTAATAAAATACAGAATCATGTCCTGGCATTTGAAAGATCATTGTAAATAGGAATAACCCTTCTGCTTTCTTCCCTTAGCCCAGCAATTTTGAATAATGAAATAGAGAACATGTGTAGGTCCTACTTGTAGGATTTGCTTATCTTTCTCAGCCTTCAGGGCTCCCAAGAGGAACTAAATCAAATCTAATCAAGCAAATTTTTACTAAATTTAACAAATAACTAGGAGATACTAAAGCCAGAATAATGGATACAACCAGTACATGAACTCAGGTTATAACTGTAAGACAATTATAGGAAAGAAAAATAGGTCAGAAAAAATGAGGCAGAAAATGCTGTGTTTCTAATGCTGTATTTATTAGCTGTCTGGGTCAGCTACTTTATCTCTTTCTAATCATCTGTGTAAATAAGACTAGTAATGTCATATTCTTTCCTTCCTGCACTACACTGACAATTTTCATTGCTTAATGAGATCAAATGTTTCTAGGTTCTACATATGTATACTCAGTCTCTTCAACCCTTTGGGGCATTTTCATTCCCATGATGAAAAAAATCTTCAAAGAATAATAAACAATTTGTGATGAATGCAGCAAATAAGTAGGATACACATGCTACGCTTTAAATTTTCAGTTATAATAAAAATGCAGTCAAAAACCACAACATAAATCTCTGTTTGAGGTATGGTATGGCATGAATCAGTGCACTGGTCATTTCATCCAGAATCTACTGTATTGGCTATTGCTGGATACAGAATATTAGCTTAAATTAACCTGTCTTGGTTAACACTGTGTGAAATCCTTTGTTACCTTGAACATGAGCAGTCTTTTCGGAAAATACCAGTATTTATATTGATAAATGGTTATATGGATTATTTTTTAATTTGATCATATAATGTGAAGTTATGCACACTCCCCATCTGGCCCTTTTCCACATTCATGCAGAGATGTTTGCGCATAAGTTCCTTGTATTTGATTCTTTTGTCCTCCTTAAAGGAGTGGTACTACAAATAAATCAGATCCTATGAATATCAATCCAATGATGTTGATAAAATCATAAAATGTTAGTCTGGAACAAGTACCTTTTCAAGACTCTGGGGTAGAGATCCCAGAATAAGCTTACTGTCAAGCCAAGACATTATTTGTTTGCAGTGGAAGAGCAACAAAAGGGGAAAAGTTAAGACCTGCAGGCAGACTGGAATAACACAGAAACCAGTTGAAAATCCAGAAACAGCAAGAGTGGGACTATCCAAAATAGAATATTCCCTCTTAGATGGTCATAATTCTTAGGAGGAAGGAGATTTGAGAAATTCACAAAGAACTCACCATCCACAACTGATGCACAGAGGAATGGGGAGGGGAGGGAGGAATGAATGCTTCCAATGTTGGTTTTAGTCTAGCAGAATAATCAAAATGTCTTACAAAACATAGAAAACATGAATAATAGAATAATACACCTTTTCACTTCTAAATTTTAATTCCTGGAAGGTCTCTGTAACACTGTTAGATATATTTGGGGCATTTTTACTGCTAACAGATACTTTCTACTTTTGCATGACTCATTGTCATGTCCATATTGTTACATATTTAGGTTTCTTAAACACTGTCACCAAAGGCTGACTGGATAATTTGAAATCTACCTAGAGCATGAATGCCTTTTTGCTGTCCTTGGTCTACCTTCAATTCTTTTCAATCATTTCTTATTCACACAGATCAGTTAAATATATGAAAAAGGAATGATTTGTCTCTGATGATTCTGATTAAGTTGATACATATTTCATTATCACACTTTATGCGTACCTTTTAAAGTAGTTTCATCCACTCACATTATTAATGACTATGCCCCCTAGATCTTGACCTAACTCCTCACTTTGGGTTTGTCTCCCTCCGCTTGGTTTAGCAAAATGATCTGGAGTTCTGACATCTCCTTGTTAGACTGCTGCCAATTTCAGCTTAACATGGCCATGTGTGATCTACTGTCCTGCTCTGTCACTGTATTCACCCCTGCTCTTTTTTCTTCTGTCATTATCAACTACATCATCATGCTCCTGATCACTCAGCTCCATAAATAACCCATTCCTGTTAACCCTTTTTTCTCCATGGATTTGTACAGATGAGCTACTTTCAAGTATTGTCTTCCTCATTCACAGCATTTCCAGAATGTGGACACTGTTGTTTCTATCGTTAGGAATTTATGAGTTAGGCATCTAAGCTTGACATAGTCACCCTAACATTTCTTTATTATCTTTGAGAGAAAAAGGCATATGCAGCAATGGATTCACCTCATCTATCTTAAACATCTGTTTTAAACTGAGATGAACCAACCTCACTCAGTCCCAGTTCCTTTCCAAGTACCTGCAGGAACTGTTAGTGCTCTGTTCAAACTTGGAAATCTCAGGTGTTAAAATTCTGAGCACAAGACTGCTGATCCTTTAGAATTTATTTCCCAGTAAAATGCTGACCAACTTTACTACTATGCTAATTCAGAGATTGCCACACTACAAGAAGTGGTAAATGTATTTCTGCTGGGTTACCATTACTGTCCCACTTCAGAACAACAGTCCATTTTCTGTGACCACAGGATGACCTCTTGTTGCCTTTAGATTTCTTCCTACAATGCACTGTCTGATTGTGGCTCCATGATTATGATTGGACCAGAATCACGTGTTGCTATGGCTAGGGGTGACAACATGGGTTCAGGTAGGTGGGTAGAAACCATTCAGTAATACCTTTCATTCCTTGGGCTTACTTGGGACCTGTGAGGTCTGAGCAGGAATACTTTGTCAGAGTAGATGTATTGCGGTTGTCAAACGGTTTGCTGTTTAGCGCTGAAACAAATTAACCAAGCTGTAATTCATATTAGTATTACCATAACCTATTAATATAATAGACAGTTCTGGACAGTGGGGTGGACAAGAAAGTAGACTGAAAACTGGCTGAACTGCCTGGTTCAAAGTCCAGCTGAAGACCAGTTGCCAGTCAATAGGCAGGGGTCAATACTGAGACAAACTGTTGTCTCAATACTGTTTTAACATAGATTCCTAGGATCATGCAACATCCTGAGTTGGAAGGCACCCACAGGGATCATCAAGTTCAAATCCTGGCTCCACCCAGAAATCAAGCCATATTTCTGAGAGCATTGTCCAAAAGCTTCTTGAACTCTGGTAGGCTTGATGCCATGAACACTTCTCTGGGGAGCCTGTTCTGGTATTCAGCAAAGAGCCTTTTCCAAATTTCCAACCTGAAACTCCCCTGATGCAGCCTCATGCCATTCGCTCAGTCACTAGAGAGCAGAGATCAACACCTGCCCCCCTGCTCCCCTCGTGAAGAAGCTGTAGGTTGTCATGAGGTGACCCCTCAGCCTCCTTTTATCTAGGCTGAACAAAGCAAGTGAGTTCAGCCATTCCTTGTATGTCCTGACCTCTAGAGCCTTCACCATTTTTGTAGCACTCCTTTGGATGCTCTCTGATAGTTTTATGTCCTTCTTATATCCTGATGCACCAAACTGCACACAGTACTAGTATGCACCAGCACAGAGTAGAGTGGGACAATTATTTCCCTTGATCAGTTAGCAACGCTGTGCCTGATGCACCCCAGGATATGACTGGCCCTTTTGGTTGCCAAGCCATCTTTGTTAATGACCTGGATGATAGGACCAAGTGCACATGCAGCAGGAGACAAAAAGGAGCGTTTGCTAGACAATACAGTTATACTGCCAATCAGAGGGACCTCCACATGCTCTAGAAACAGGCAAAGGGGAACCTTACAGATTTTAACAAAGGGAAGTGCTAAGTCCTGCATCTGGAAAGCAAGAACTTGGGGGTCTTGGTGGACAACAAGTTTATCGTGAAACAACAGTGTCTCTTGCAGCAAAGGCTAACAGCAAAGGTGCCGATCTATTCTCCTTAATCACCAGTGATAGGACCCATGGGAATGGTGTCAAGATGAGGCAGGGGGTGTTTGGGCTAGACATGAGGAAGAGGTTCTTCACTGAGAGGGTGGTCGCACACTGGAATAGGCTCCCCAGGGAAGTAGTCACTGCACCAAGCCTATCGGAGTTTAAGAAGCATTTGGAATGTGCACTTAGTCACATGGTCTAAAATTTTGGGTAGACCTGTGTGGTGCCAGGAGTTGGACTTGATAATTCTTATGGGTCCCTTCCAACTTGGGATATTCTATGATTCTATAATTCTATGAACAGCTGCATTAGAAGTGTTGCCAGCAGTTTGAGGGAGGTGATCCTTCCCTTCATCACCGGTGAGCTTCATCTCAAGTGCTGAGTCTGTTTTGGGGCTTCCCAGTACAAGCAAGACAAGGATGTACTGGGGAGAGTCTAGAGAAGGGCTACTGTGATGATTTAGTGAATATGGAAAAGCTGTCATATGAAGAGAGGCTGGGGGAGCTGGGACTGTTCAGCTTGGAGAAAGGAAGGCTCAGGGGGATCTTATCCATGTGTATAAATACCTGATGGGAGGTAACAGAAGACAGAGACTGACTTGCCTCAGTAGTATGCAACAACTGGACAAAAGGTCTCTTGATCTCTTGTCAAAACATACAGAAATCCATCTGAATACAAAAAAAAAAAAACACACTTTTTTACTATGACATTGGTCAAACACTGTCATGGGCTTCCACCAATGTGGAATCTTCATCCATGGAGATGTTCAAAACCTGATGGGACACTAGTCTTGGCAACTTGCTCTAGTTGACCCTTGTTTGAAC
The DNA here is from genome assembly GCF_013377495.2 of Cygnus atratus. Taxonomy (NCBI): domain Eukaryota; kingdom Metazoa; phylum Chordata; class Aves; order Anseriformes; family Anatidae; genus Cygnus; species Cygnus atratus. Next base: position 175,891,648 of record NC_066362.1, on the reverse strand, counting down.
GGAAGAAAAGGGCTTAGACAATCTCCAGAGGTCTGTGCCAACCTCAACTATCCTGTGAAATAGAAGAGGATAGAACAGTAAGTGTCCATGGAGAAATAGGCCATAAAGGTATCATATCAGTGCTATTTGGGTATTTGATTTTTTCTGCTGCAATTCAGATAATCACAAGTTGTCTTAAGTGGTGGTGTCAAAGCAGGTGTCACAGATAACAAGATGATTTGTGCAATACTGCTTAGGAGATTATCATTGATGTAATCCTTTGATACTTAAGATATTAACATTTTATTGATCCAAATTGTTTTGAAATGGGGCTCATTTCTTATCTGCTGTCACAAGGAAAGTGGGCATATGGGATTTATAGCTTTTATTAGTGGTACGGAAATTGATGTATTTCTTTATGGTGTGCATGTTTATTTCAGAATATAAGACATAGGCAATAGTATGGACAAAACTCTGGCAACTTTATTTCTAGCATGTCAAAATTGCACAAGTTTGCTCGTTATATGTAAGATTGGAACATGAAAGTTGGTATTGTAGCACATGCAAGTGTATGACTAGTACTGTGAAGAAACACCTGCATATCCCCATACATGGTAGGAAGATATTTCTGCAATTATTTATTTGGAGTTAGGCTGATAGCCAAATTTATGTAGTTATCTCCAGACTTTTTGCCATATTTACCACTTGTTCAGCAACAGTTTGTTTGCTTAATTGCCTAAACTTAGACAAGTATTTTTTGACATCTTTGAAATGCATAAAATTTAATATTTTCACACAAGGCACTGCAGCACACTTTTCTTTGGTATTTTTTTACAAGGAATCTTGTTGTTGAAAAATGGGGAGTGACCAATTAGGTTGAACTTCCATCAGGTTGATTTGATGCCAGTTCATCTTTACATAAAAAGATTACTTCTATAGACTACAAAGGTTTTCAGACTTCTTTGTACTACTAACTACCACTACTTTTCCTTTTTTTTTTTTTTTTTTTTTTCAGCTGGGGTGGTGGTGGTGATAATGACATTAAACAGCATTGCCTCAGGTGTGGCACAGGAGTATTTTAACGGCGTGTGGATGGGTATGTGAACTCCCAGGATCATACCTAGGGACTGGATTTTGATCACACTCTTCCACTCACTCTCTGCACCCTCTCTTTATTTGTAATACAAATATAACTACAGTAATGAAGCAAGAATTGTTCTTTATGACTAATCTATAGAGGCTGTTAGAAATGCTCATAACCCTCCTGACAGGCTTTGTGTTTATGATTAATTATGACCAAAGAAAATAGATGCTTAAGTGCAAGGTCACTTTGAAATCTCAGATCTATACATACTGCTATTCTGTGGTTTAATGCTCTCTATAACCCTTACCTTCTCTATCTTTGCTCTCTGACTACTTGCTTCCTTTCACAAATTAGATTCTGACTCCTTGACTGACTCATCCCCTGTCCTTGGACAATGTCACTGTTTGGTGCTATTGAGTACTGTTATTCTGCAAATTAATAGAAATGAGAATATCACATGTATATGGCCTATAACATGCAGCTGAAAAGTTCAGATTCTGTCTGGGAGAGGGCTCATGAGCTCTTTCTTTATGCTCTTTTTCCCTGGTCTATAAGTTTTTATTAATGTCTGAAGTGGCCTCACTTATGTAACAATGGGGCTGCAGCAGTGACACCATAAAGATATGAGCTAAGTTATTTAAGAGGATCTGTTGCTAATCAACAGTTTTATGTTATTTAAATGTGAAATGCAATTAAACTAAAGATGTACCTTTGAATCTTCTGTTCTCGTTTTTTTTGCAATGGTGGGTGGTAAGACCTAATAGGATTTCTCTTTCTCATCCATCAAACTGACCTCTTTGCTAATTAATGTGAGTGTGAGAATCTACAAGACTTGTGGCTAATGAGGATGTTTCATTTATTGGTGTATGTGAAAGCATTCACAGCATTAAAGCATCATTCCAGGTGAACTTAGGTGAATGTTTGGCAGAAAATTCCTCCTAACTGAACAGACCAGAAAAATACCCTTAAATCCCTGTTTCAACACTCATCTGCAGCCTGCATTCACTCATTCCTCTTTGCATTTAAAACACTTTGCACTAGGTTTTAATCATAGAATCATCTAGGTTGGAAAAGAACTTCAAGATCATTAAGTCCAACCATCAAGCTGACCTACCAATTCCCATCATTAAACCATGTCCCTTAGTGCCATGTCCACATGTCTTTCAAATACTTCCAGGAACAGGGACTCCACCACTTCCTTGACAGTCTGTCCCAGTGCTTGACCACCCTCTCCATGAAAAAAATACTTCCTAACATCCAATCTAAACCTCTCCTGATGTAACCTAAGGTTCTTTCCTTGTGTCCTATCACTTGTCACTTCAGAAAAAAGGCTGACGCCTTCCTTTCTCCAACCTCCTTTTAGGTAGTTGTAGAGAAAGATGAGGTCTCCCTTCAGCTCCTCTTCTGCAGGCTAAACCACCTCAATTCCTTCAGTCACTCCATATGTCTGGTTTTCTAGTCCTTTCACCAGCTTTTTTGCTGTTCTCTGCACACGCTCAAGAAACATCTTGTAGTGAGGGGCCCCAAACTGAACACAATATTTGAGGTGCAATCTCATGAGTGCTCCATACAAAAGGAAAATCCATTTCCTAAATCCACTTTCATAAACCCATGCTGTCTGCATGTGATCACTTGATTTTCTCATGTCATATGATGTCACTCAAGATGATCTGCTCCAAGACCTTCCCTGGCACCAAGCCAGACTGACAGGCCTGTACTTCCCTAGATCTTCCTTCCTGCACTTCCTGTAGATTGGAATCACATTTGTTAACCTCCAGTCAACAAAGAGCTCCCTGGTTAGACAGGACTACTGGAAAATTATTGAAAGTGGCTTGGTGAACACTTCTACCAGCTCCTTCAGTACCTTAGACATGAATGTTCAAATGATATTGTAGGTCTCTTACAGTTTTCTATTGAACTATAGGAGCTTCATCTCACTTCCTGTCACTCCCAACTCAGGGGGTTGGGTACCCCAAGAACAATTAGCTTTACTAAAGAAGACTGACGCAAAAAAGATATAAAGTACCTCAGTCTTATCCCTGTCCTTCATTATTACATTTTCCCTCACATCCAATAAAGAAGATTCTTCTTAATACTCCTTTTGCTGTTGATGTGTTTATAAAAGCATTTTCTGGCACTAACCAAAATGTGTTCCAGTTGGGCTTTGGCCCTTCAAATTTTGTCCCTGCACAGTGTGACAGGAGCTCTATAGACATCCTGAGTTGCCTGCCCCTTCTTCCAGAGTTCATACTCTTTCTTCCTGAGTTCATGAAGAAACTCTCTGTTCAGCCAGACTGGTTATCTCTGTGAGATTGACTTTTGGTGAATTGAAGATGGTCTGTTCCTCTGCTTTTTGGATTTCATTCTTGAAGAAGATCCAGCCTTCCTGGACAGCTTTACCTTTCAGTACAACCTCCCAAGGGACTCTGTCAACAAGGTCTCTCAAGACACCAAAATCTGTCCTCTGGAAATCTAAGGTAGCAGTTCTGCTAACCTGCTGAACAGGCCAAGCTGGCACAGTCAACACCTGAGGAGGAGTTTATGGCTGTGGGTCCACTGCAGACCACACACGGAACAACCTCTCTAGCTCCTCCTCAGCTTTCCTGGTACTGCACAAGAAAGGAGGCAAACCTGCCACCTGTCCATGCCACAAGAGAAAGGTCTAGACATTTTCTGCTGTCTGAGGTCTGCACTGCAGCCTCTCCCTTCAGCAGCTTTGTCTGGGTGGAAGTGTCAGACAGCACTGGGTAGGACGAGGAGACTCTTGCACTCTTGGACTTGCATGTACACAGGCCAGATTCATCCTATATAATTCAGGTGCACAAGACAAATTAGTCAGGACAGTATTGTCCTATGGTCTGAGGACAACAGATAGAGGAAGGCACTTCTAGAAGTCAACCCAAACCCTAGGTAGGTTAAACTTCCATCTGACATGGCCTGTTCTCTTTATATAGTAGAAACAGAGGTTAGGGTGGCTTCAAAGAGCTAGGGTGATTGCTTCATTCTTACAAAGACTCATCAGGAGCTGTGTAGCAGGAAAGACAGTGAAGTTCATCCTCAGCGTCTTTTATCACCCCAGCAGCCTTATGCAAATGTTACGAATGGCTGTCCAGTGGTTATTGGCTAACAATATTGACTTCCTATAAAAAGAAAAAGAAAAAGAAAAAGAAAAAGAAAAAGAAAAAGAAAAAGAAAAAGAAAAAGAAAAAGAAAAAGAAAAAGAAAAAGAAAAAGAAAAAGAAAAAGAAAAAGAAAAGAAAGGGAAAGGGAAAGGGAAAGGGAAAAGGAAAGGGAAAGGGAAAAGGAAAGGGAAAGGGAAAGGGAAAGGGAAAGGGAAAGGGAAAGGGAAAGGGAAAGGGAAAGGGAAAGGGAAAGGGAAAGGGAAAAGGGAAAGGGAAAGGGAAAGGGAAAGGGAAAGGGAAAGGGAAAGGGAAAGGGAAAGGGAAAGGGAAAGGGAAAGGGAAAGGGAAAGGGAAAGGGAAAGGGAAAGGGAAAGGGAAAGGGAAATAGAGTAGGAGAAACATTTAGAGAAATATTAGCACAGACTATTGAAAAGTTATGTGGGGGGACACACATGGACTATATTTCAATCATATAAAACCTTGATATTTTTGTGAGTTAGAAAGAACTCTATGAAAGACTATCCTATAAACTACTGGGAAGTTTTTGGCACTTATCCCTGAAACAGCTGCTGCTAGAGACTATTGGAAATGATCTACTGGTTTAAATGAAATGTCAGCCTGGTCTTTTATGGAATGGTTTAATAACAACTACTTAAGAACAGCTACTTTATTTAGTTTTCAACTGTGGTGACAAAAAAAATGACAGATAATACAAAACAAGACTGTAGTTTCCAGAGACCCTTTTAACATTGCTAGCTTTCTCCATGACAGTCAAACCTGAATGGGAAAAGCACATATACTCCTTTCAGTTAATTTGAGGGAAAGCAAACTGTTGAAGTTTCATAACAAGCTGCATTGACTTGGCATTTTTCCCCTACTTCAATCATGCCTGAGTGGGGAAGAAAAAGTTCATAAAAATATAAAGGAACTAAAACATGCTAAATGATGAGATTTAGTAAGATGTAAGGGCACACAGATGTTTACGATGCTGCTGTCTCATAATTTCTGCAGTATAACATAAATAATATATTTTTTTATTAGACACAAATAATCTATTTCCTACTGCACGGTTAAATGGCAGTTGGTGTTTTAATTTAGGCTATGTGCAGAGTGTGTCCAGCATATTTGTCAGCAAACATAAATAAATATAATTAGTTTACGCATTCCTATAATTAGACTGTGGACTTTGTTAGGAAAAGAGAAGTGAATCCTTCAAGCAAGAAAGTGAAAAGTTTAAAATAATGGATAGCAGCAATTGCTTCTACCTAAAAGAACTGTCACAGCAGAGACAGGCATCTGGTATTTTTTGTCTCTTACCTCCTTCTGCGTGAATCAGCACTGAAGTCTGCCGCACAACCTTTCCTAGTCTCATTACCTTCAGAGAGCATAGGAAGTAAATTAAAAAAGTATAGCACACTGCCATGAATCTTAACCCTGTAATATTGAAATGTTAGAATACACTTAATGACTGGCCCAACAAAGGTCACAGTGCCCTAAAATTTCTTGACTTCTTACTTCCCCCAGCCTTAGTAATAAGATAGTTAAACACACAGATTCAAACTGATTCCAGTTTATACCACCTAGAGTATATATACATTGTTTCAAGGATAATAAAATAATTAAAGATGTAAAGCTGAGATTTATTATAGTAACTTTAAGTGATTTAGCAGAAATGCTAGATGTTAGAACAGTTTTCTTCACTGCACAGCAACACATAGAACCCAAGAATGTTTGAGGTCTTAGATAACTTAAGATTATGGAAACCTGCATATAACTGTACCAACTTAAATGTCTAATCTGAATGTCTAAAACTGAGTGGTCTGAATGTCTTCCATCATCACTGGAAATGTATTTGATTAAAATTTATATCAAAAATGGAGATGCAGAAAATCAAGGTTGATCCTGACCATCCACATATTTTACTTTTAGTATGTCTTTATTGTGTTGACAGCGTATTACTGTCATGTAAGTAAATATTATAAACAAAATTTGGTTAAAAAAAGGTTGAAAACTCTAAAAAAGACAGGTGTAAAAACATTTCAGGATTTGGTTTAAAAATGTACATTTCATACTACTTAGAAAAGGAATAATTTATCTTCTGAATTAGTTAAATAAATAATAAGATTCTCACTTTTCTGTTCAACTAAAAGAAGCTACTAAGCTGGAAGGAGTGTTGAGAAGTTGTTAGTCTAGTAGTTTATAAACACAGTGAAAGAAAATGTAAATCACATATAACTATTCCTTAATACTCCTGTTACAGTATACCTGTGAAGTCTGTAGACAGAGCTGTAAGATTTTTGAGAAATTTGAGTTTTGATTTGAATTTTCATCTTAGAAAGCTCTTAAAAAGTAGGAAGCAATATCTGGAATTTATTAAGACTCAAGACTGGAACATGTAGGCCAGCCAAGTACAATCACCTTTCTCAGAAAATAATCTTTAGCAATTTTTTCAGCTGCCATCTAGTCACACTGCATGCTCCCATTGAGCATGAACAACTCAAATCTAGTGGCAGGTCATGACTAAATTACTTGCAGACATGCTTATCAACATGGTTCATCTCAGAAAATTAATGAGATAAAACTGATGTTATGAAAGACTATCGTTAGATCATGTACTCCCTACTGGGACTTTTTTTTTTTTTTTTTTTTTCCAACCATTGGTTTGTTTACACTAAAGACATAAATCTTTCAAATCATCCTTGCTGTGGATGATAAAATGAGTACGATGAGAAGACAAACTGGTCAAGTTTTTGATGTTAGTTTGCATATTTAAGAATGTGATTTCAAGATTGCTGATAACCTGCTAATTTACAACTAACTATAATGTCAAGGAACTCAAATGAAAAATAACCTAAAGAAGAGATGGGAAAGATGAATTATGAAGAAAGCATGAAAAATGCCAGTATGTACCACTGACTAGATAATACTACAGGATGCAACGTCTGTCTACAAGTATTTGAACTCTGTGAACACCAATAAGTCAAAGGATTTGTTTACAGAGGTCCAAGGGAGCATAACTAGGAATAATGGAATGAAAATGAAATAAGAAAAATTCAGACTTTACATCTAAGAAACTTCCTGGGAGGTCTATTAGTCTGTAGTAATCTCTCCGAGGAAGTACTGGAAGCCTACCACTTGAATAATTTAATACTAGACCGGATAAAGTACTTGGGAATATATTGTAGGGAACAATCCTATACTGACTTATTACAGTTTATAGATGGCTAAACTACATGCCTGCATTGCAAGGATTTGGGGCTCAGGCTATTCAGTGTATGACAGGACTATGGTCTAGAAGGCTATGCCAAGTTTTCAGGCTGCAATGAAAGACTCGTCAGGTCTCAACATGCATCTGCCCGATGTTCTCCCCTTCAGGTCAGACCACAGCAGGGGAAATTTAATCCTTTTTTGAACTTTTTTTTTTCTATGCTGCCAACAATGCCAATCTAACAATGTTAGATGGATGAAATTTAGTGCTGTGTCAGGCTATTCATATTGGTGATGTGCTATGTCACTTACGAACTACCAATCCTACAGAGTTCAGTAAGATTCAGGAAGAGACGTATTGTAAGATCTTGTAAAACTTTGATATAGGCACATATTTTGTCCTGGATCTGCTGGGGGAAAATTAGATATGTTCTTAACATTGCTGACTTGTTCTTATCATGTGGCATTAAAAATGCTTTTTCATTGTATTAAAAAGTATGTAGTTTGAAGCCATTGTTTTAAGTAGGCAGTAGATATTTATAATGTCATTTTAACTTTATTAGCAATTAAGCGTTTGGCCTTCAACGGCTTAATTTAAACTGTAAGCACACTTATGAAATCTCAGTCCCAGTATGGTTTTTAGTAGAATTAAGAGTGCAACATATGTAACATTGGCATATACAGCCCTGATAAAAAAATATTGCAGTTTTAGAAAGCAACAGGATTAAAAACATGTTCTGATACTCTTTCTGTGGCCTGCTGTAGGGTCTCGTGTATTATTAGACTACCATGACCACTGGAGAGCACATCAAAGATGCATTCACTGTTTTCCACTCCAGCAGTCCTAGGCTGGTATAAAGGCCTCTGAAAGGATGTGATGTAATTTTATGTAGGCAGGTTCACGGAATTTTGACTGCTGTGATACGGAGGTCAGGCCCTGAAGAGGGCATGTAAAACAAACTGAATCACTAATAAAGCATATTTACTATTTTTTTTTTTAACAGTTTAATCACAATAAGAAGCATGTCTTTTGCTCCAGAAAGGAAATGGCTGAACATTGAAGGCAAAAGCTACATCCAAAACCCGTAGCTTTTTGGTATGGTGCCATCTATAAGAATCTGTATTGAGTTTATATGGCAAGGTTTTGGTAGTAGGGGGAGCTGCAGGGATGGTCTCTGTTGGAAGAGCCCGGAAGCTGCCCCATGTCAGATAAGAACCAGTTTCGGCTGGCTCCAAAAGGAACCTGCTACTGGCCAAAGCTGAGTCAATGAGCGACAGAGCTTGCTCCTCTGTGAGAACAAATTTAAGAAAGGGAAAAAAATGCTGTACAACTTCTGGAGCAGAATTTCCCCTGCAGCTCATGGCGTGGACCCTGGTGGAGCAGGCTGTCCCCTGCAGCCCATGGGTACCACATGGAGCAGATCTCCACACTGCGGCCCATGGAGAGCCCCCGCAGGAGCAGGCCCTGGGCCGGAGCTGCAGCCCATGGAGAGAAGCCCATGCAGGAGCAGGGGGTCTGGGGGGAGCTGCCGCCCGTGGGGGACCCGTGCTGGAGCAGTTTGCTCCTGGGGGATGGACCCCGTGGTACGGACCCGTATCTGGAGCAGTTCTTGAAGAGCTGCTGCCTGTGGGAAGTCCCTGCAGGATCAGACACAGACACAGACACACAGACACAGATTTCTAGGTTGGAAGAGACCTCAAGATCATTGAGTCCAACCTCCGACCTAACACTAAGTACTCCACTAAACCATATCGCTAAGCTCTACATCTAAACGTCTTTTAAAGACCTCCAGGGATGGTGACTCCACCACCTGCCTGGGCAGCCCGTTCCAATGCTTAATAACCCTTTCGGTAAAGAAGTACTTCCTAACATCCAACCTAAAACTCCCGTCGCAACTTTAGCCCATTCCCCCTCGTCCTGTCACCAGGCATGTGGGAGAACAGACCAACCCCCACCTCACTACAGCCTCCTTTAAGGTAACTGTAGAGAGCGATAAGGTCACCCCTGAGCCTCCTCTTCTCCAGGCTGAACAAGCCCAGCTCCCTCAGCCGCTCCTCGTAAGACTTGTTCTCCAGACCCCTCACCAGCTTGGTCGCCCTTCTCTGGACTCGCTTGAGCACGTCCATGTCCTTCCTGTAGCGAGGGGCCCAAAACTGAACACAGTACTCAAGGTGCGGCCTCACCAGAGCCGAGTACAGGGGCACAATCACTTCCCTAGACCTGCTGGCCACACTGCTTCTTATACAGGCCAGGATGCTGTTGGCCTTCTTGGCCACCTGAGCACACTGCTGGCTCATATTCAGCCGACTATCAACCAATACTCCCAGGTCCTTCTCGGCCAGGCAGCTTTCCAGCCACTCATCTCCCAGCCTGTAGCTCTGCTTGGGGTTGTTGCGCCCCAGGTGCAGGACCCGGCACTTGGCCTTGTTGAACTTCATACAGTTGACCTCAGCCCATCGCTCCAGCCTATCCAGATCCTCCTGCAGAGCCTTCCTGCCCTCGAGCAGATCGACACACGCACTTAGCTTGGTGTCATCTGCAAACTTACTGAGGGTGCACTGGACGCCCTCATCCAGATCATCGATAAAGATATTAAAGAGGACCGGCCCCAGTACCGAGCCCTGGGGGACACCACTTGTGACCAGCCTCCAACCAGATTTGACTCCATTCACCACAACTCTCTGGGCCCGGCTATCCAGCCAGTTTCTAACCCAGCGAAGCGTACGCCAGTCCAAGCCCCGAGCAGCCAGTTTCTTGAGGAGAATGTTGTGGGGAACGGTGTCCAAAGCCTTACTGAGGTCAAGGTAAACCACATCCACAGCCCTTCCCTCATCCACCAAGCGCGTCACTTTGTCATAGAAGGAGATCAGATTCGTCAAGCAGGACCTGCCTTTCATAAACCCATGCTGACTGGGCCTGATCGCCTGCTTGCCCTGCAAGTGCCGCGTGATGACCCTCAAGATAATCTGCTCCATGAGCTTTCCTGGCACTGAGGTCAAACTGACAGGCCTATAGTTCCCCGGGTCTGCCCTCCGGCCCTTCTTATAGATGGGCGTCACATTGGCTAGCCGCCAGTCAACTGGGACCTCCCCCGATAGCCAGGACTGCCAATAAATGATGGAAAGCGGCTCGGCCAGCTCCTCCGCCAGTTCTTTCAGTACCCTCGGGTGCATCCCATCTGGCCCCATCGACTTGCGCACATCCAAGCTCCTTAGCAGGTCGCCAACCATTTCCTCATGAATAGCGAAGGCCACATCCTGCTCCCCATCCCCTTCCACCAGCTCAGGGCACTGGGTATCCAGAGAACAACCGGTATTGCCGCTAAAGACTGAGGCAAAGGCGGCATTAAGCACCTCAGCCTTTTCCTCATCCGTAGTAACTAGGTTTCCCCTCGCATCCAGTAAAGGATGGAGATTCTCCTTAGTCTTCCGTTTCGCGTTGATATATTTGTAAAAGGATTTTTTGTTGTCTTTAACGGCAGTAGCCAGGTTGAGCTCCAGATGAGCTTTGGCCTTTCTAATTTTCTCCCTGCACAGCCTCGCTACATCCTTGTAGTCCTCCTCAGTGGCCCGCCCTTTTTTCCAAAGATTATAAACCCTCTTTTTTCTGCTAAGCACAAGCCGCAACTCTCTGTTGAGCCAGGCCGGTCTTCTTCCACGCCGGCTCGTCTTTGGGCACGTGGGGACGGACCGCTCCTGTGCCGTTAAGATTTCCTTCTTGAGGAGCGCCCAGCCTTCCTGGACTCCTCTGCCCTTCAGAACCGCCTCCCAAGGGACTCGGCCAACCAGCGTCCTGAGCAGCTCAAAGTCAGCCCTCCGGAAGTCCAAGACAGCAGTTTTACTGGTCCCCTTCCTGGCCTCGCCAAGAATAGAGAACTCTACCATTTCGTGGTCACTCTGCCCAAGACAGTTTCCGACCACCACATCTCCCACCAGTCCTTCTCTGTTTGTGAAGAGAAGGTCTAGCGGGGCACCACCCCTGGTAGGTTCACTGACCAGCTGCGTCAGGAAGCTATCTCCCACGCTCTCCAGAAACCTCCTAGACTGCTTTCTCTGTGCCGTGTTGTGTTTCCAGGATATATCCGGGAAGTTGAAGTCCCCCACGAGGACAAGCGCCGACGATTTTGCAACTTCTGTCAGTTGCCTATAAAACTCCTCATCCGTCTCCTCATCCTGGTTCGGCGGTCTAAAACAGACCCCGACCAGGACGCTAGCCTTGCCGGCCTTCCCGCGGATCCTAACCCACAGGGATTCAACCTTATCATTCCCAGCCTGGAGTTCCACAACATCAAAAGATTCTCTAATGTAGAGAGCCACGCCACCACCCCCTCTATGCTGCCTGTCCCTCCTGAAGCGCCGATAGCCAGGCATTGCAGCACTCCAGTCGTGGGAGCAGTCCCACCACGTCTCCGTGATGGCAACCAAGTCGTAGCCTTCCTGCTGCACGATGGCTTCCAGCTCCTCCTGTTTGTTACCCATGCTGCGTGCATTAGTGTAGATGCACTTCAGCTGGGCCATCGCCTTCTTCCCCAGCCTAGCCATTGTTTCCCCCGGCACGGCTCCAACAAGCCTTGTTTGAGCCCCGTCCCCCTTCTTGCCTAGTTTAAAGCTCTCTCTATGAGCCCCGCCAGCTCCTGGCCTAGGATCCGTTTTCCCCTTGGAGATAGGGACCCGTCTGGGGCCATCAGGCCGGGTGCCGAGTAAAGCTCCCCATGGTGAAAAAAACCAAAATTTCTGTGCTGGCACCAGCCTCTGAGCCACCTATTAACCACGTGAGCTTTCCATGTCCTCTCCGTGCCTCTTCCTTCCCCCGTAGGGATAGACGAAAACACCACCTGCACTCCCGCTCCCTCCACCAATCGTCCCAGCCCCCTATAGTCCTGTTTGATAGCCTTGAGGCTTCTCTTTTCAAGATCATCACTGCCAGCCTGGACTATCAAAAGCGGGTAATAGTCAGAGGGGCGAACCAGGTTTGGAAGCTTCCTGGTAACGTCTCTGACCCTGGCCCCAGGGAGGCAGCAGACTTCCCTATGCGTGGGGTCAGGCCGACAAATAGGGCCCTCCGTTCCCCTGAGGAGGGAGTCGCCCACAACAATCACCCTTCTTTCTTTCTTGGTGGAGGCAGTCCTGAGGCGTGGAGTCAACTTCCTCACCTCAGGCATCCTCCTGGGTAGGCTTCCTACCTCGTCCTCACCCACCGGTCTCTCAAGCTCCAGGGCCTCAAACCGATTGTTCAAGGGCACCTGGGAAGGCAGCGCCGGAAGGGGAGGGCATCTCCTGCGAGGTCGAGAAGGGACCTGTCTCCATTCCTCCTCAACTCGCAGGTCCCCTCCCTCTGCCCGATGGCGACAGGGCAGGGGGTCCACCCCCCTTTGGGGCGTCTCACCCTGGTCCCTCTCCCTCCGGTCCTACAGGGAGTCGCTCCACCAGTCTATCTCCCGCTCGCACTCCCTGATATCCCTCAAGTCAGGAATCAGTTCAGGAAGGATGGCATCCTGTGGGAGGGACCCCATGTGGAGCCGGGGCAGAGAGTGACCGTCAAGGAGCAGCGGAAACAAAGTGTCAGGGACTGACCACAGCCCCCCTTCCCTGTTCCCCTGTGCCACTCGGAGGGAGGAGGTAAAAGATGGTGAATGGAGGGAAGGTGTTTTTAGTTTCTTTTTAGTTTCTCGCTGCTCTAGTCTGTTAGTGATTGGAAGTACATTATATTTATCTCCCTATCCTGTTTCTGTTTTTTCTGTGATGGTAATTGGTGAATGATCTCCTTGTCCTTATCTCAACCCCTGAGCCCTTTTCATCATATTTTCTCCCCCACTTCCTTTGAGGAGGGCAAGTGATAGAGTGGTGTGTTGGGTTCTAGTTAGTCAACAGCGAGAAGCCACCACAGAATCAAAGAAAGATTGATACTGGAAGGGACCTCTGGTGGTCATTTGGTCCAACCCCTCCCTGCTCAAGCAGGGTGCACCTAGAGCAATTTGCCCAGGACCATGTCCAGGGATTTCCCAGGGGCAAGGCTTCACAGCATCTTTGGGAACAATAAAATGCTTCCTGATGCTCAGAGAGAACCTCCTGTGTTTCAGTTTGTGTCCATTGTTTTTCCCCTGTCACTGGGATCCTCTGAAAAGAGCCTGCCTCTGTCCTCTCTGCACCCTCCCTGCAGGTATTTTTAGACATTGAGGTCCATTCCTCTACGCTGAGCCTTCCTTCTCTTATGGAGGCTTAACAGTCCCAACTTACTTAGTCTTTCTTCATAGGAGAGATATTTCACTCCTTTAATCATCTTCATAGCATCTTGTTGGACTCTCTCCAGTGGTCCATTGTATCTCATAAAAATCAAGAGACAACAGCATTCCTCCTTGGGTGGGCTTGACCCACCAACCTTTGTTAACAGCCAAATGCACTAACCTATTGCACTGCAGAGACACACATAAATAAAGCAACTGAGCTATAACCTTCTCAGTTTACAATGAAAAACAACACTTTTTGGATGGGCTCTTTTGTTTGGGTGTGATTTGAAAATTAAAGTAGTAGAGAAGAAGGAAGAATATATTATATTATAGGAAGAATAGATTAATTTGCTATTGTATGGCAAGAGAGACCTTCAGTTCCCTACAGGGTGATAGACTTGCTTGGTGATTATCTACAGGTCTGCTTTATCTGTTTTAGTCCCTCACCTATAAAATAAAGATAATATTTCACAGACTTGTTAAATACATTAAAAATTGTAAAGTACTCAGGCATTACACTAACAGCAATTATAGCAATAGGTAAAGTCTCTTTCTTGTAGTATATGAGAATAAAGGAGCTAATACTACCAGAATGTACACTATAAAGTATGTTTTTTTGTTTGTTTGTTTGTCTGTTTTTTGTTTGTTTGTTTGTTTGTTTGTTTGTTTGTTTGTTTTTTCCCCTGGACGTGATCTTGTTTAGCAGATCTGTGGTAACTTCGATTAAATTGTATTATTGCCTTCAGATTAACTGCAGTATTTTCAAAATATTCAGTAAACCATGAAAAACTTCCTCCAAACAGGGTGATTTTTTTTTTTTAATCAGAATTTGGCAAAAACGGTAAATTTCAATAAGCAGTACATTTCTCCAACTGCTGATAAATATGGAAGTTCAATGATATTCTCACTCAGGTTGTTTAATTTTCTGTTATACAGAATGACAGAAAACAAAGTTGAATGAGACGAACAAAACTGAAACTGCCTATATTAAAAATAATAATAATAATAAAAAAAAACACTCTCTTTTTTACTGAAACATTTGTTGAATTTATTTTCTTGGGAGATTAAAAAGCTTTAGAAACTGAGACAGGCATTTCTTTGCCCTAGTTTCTTGAGTGCCCTTGCTGATGATTATAGATCTACTTATAAAACTCCATCCTCATATGGCAAGAAAAGTCTATTTCTATGAGCAAGAGTTTGCAGGGTCAAGGCGTGTAGTTGTAATAGAATACTCAGGCAGAACTAAATAACAAAGAATAAAATGAAAAACACCAGTAAATTAAAATAAAGCTGGAATACACTCAATTAGCTAAATTACTGTTGATATCTGTCATTATAAAATACCCAGGGCTGTATAATTTTGTTCTAATCCCCTAAATGCGCAACTAAGCAAGTGAGAGAGCATATATTCCTACAACCCCCAGTGGAGACACTGAGATTATGCATGCTCTCACTAATTTAAAGAGGGACTTTCACACTGGGATACGTTTTAAAAAGGGAACATTTAAATAAAAAGCAATTTGGTCTGCCTGTAATTGTATTCCCCTCACTGTTACTGCTAATTATTGAAGATATTTGTGCTAGAATGGGTGAACTACTTTCTTTTTTTTTTTTCTTTTTTTTTTTTTTCTCTTTCTTTTTAATTTTAAACAGCTCATTTTCTACTTTCACTCAATCCTACTAAAATAACAGGTCTTTCAAGTTTACCAGTAGCAGTCAGGAGAGCAAAGTCATCATGCTCAAATGGAAGGAGACATACAAATGCTTGGCTAGAATCTGAAACCAGAATGAATCCAGCCACATTTGAAACAAAAATAAGTTCAAAAGATTAAGAGATTGAACAATAAGGGTGATGAGCCCCTGGAGTGAATTTCTCAGAGAATTAGTAAGTTCTTTCTCTCTCTGTATGTCTGCATATTAAGACTGGATGCTTTTTAGATCTCAGCCTTTTAAATCAAGCTACATATCAGCCACATACAAGCTACTGGGCTTAACAGAGAGGTGATGTGGTTATTTTTAATGTATAGGAATCTAATTATCTAGTGGCCCATTCTGGCCTTTAGTACAGATGAGTATAAACTTTGACCTTACTGTAGTGAAGCTGAGAAGTGATGAGAAGTGCAGTGAAGATGATTAAGCTTAGAAGCATTTGCTGTTATTCCATTTTATGATTTGTGTCTAACAAAATATACATTCCCTTCTTTCCATACAGAACAGAACAGCAGATGGAAAGACATGTGATGAATGTAGTGGATAATACGGTGAATTTGTTAAAATTCATGCCCAAACTGTGGACAGACCTTATGTAGTTGTTTTATGTAATATGGGCGCATGAATTTTGAGCATGGTGGTCAACTGGTGGCTTCTCAGCAGTTCAAGAAAAAATTCCGTGCTGGGAATACACCTATAAACAGATAGGTCTTGGATCAAAGCCTCCAGGCGAATCAAACACCCAGTTGTTGGAGAGAGTGGGATAGTTGGAATTGCTCAGGTCAAAGTTACCAGGCTACCCCTGTACCCTGATATGTGCCAGTCCAGTGGTAGAAGACTTTATAATTCCTTTATGGTGAATTACTTACAGAGCTCTTTTAATATTACTGTGAAATGTGGTATATTTCTTATATTTTTTCCAGCCATTTGAAGGTTTCCAAATGTGGTTAATAGGATCAGAGAGCCTGTCTGTCCTCCAAATTAATACATCTGAAGGATGAATTTCAGAAAGCATATTTTGAATAAAATGTCCCAAATATTTTCTAACCAAATTATCATATCTAGATATGTGTTAGCATGCTTTTAAAAATGCACACTTCTTTGTAGGTTTTTGCCATGTTAGTTAATAAATGTCATTATTTATCCTGATAAGTTACACACATTCTCACATGGTACACATCTGAACAGTTTCTCAACACATTTTTGCTAACAATAATTTAGTCAATCATCTTGTTTAAGTAAAGGTACTTCATCTGGCTTTAGTTTTCTGCAACATTAGTCTCAAATCTGGCTATTAGATTATTTCTTAATACTTCAGCTATTTTACTCTTCTGCTTATGTAGTTTAGCAATTGCAAGAAAACAGTAAAGAAGAATTAAGGAACACAAAAATATATTTGGTGGTAGGTTTGAAACAATTTGAAAAAGATGTTTATAACATAATTAAAGAATAAATTGTGTAATCCCTTGCTATATTAGGATGCTAAG
The DNA here is from genome assembly GCF_013377495.2 of Cygnus atratus. Classification (NCBI taxonomy): domain Eukaryota; kingdom Metazoa; phylum Chordata; class Aves; order Anseriformes; family Anatidae; genus Cygnus; species Cygnus atratus. The sequence goes on along the minus strand of NC_066362.1, from coordinate 175,874,832 downwards.
ACTAGATATGCTAGATATGGAAATAGGGCATTGGTTTTTGGCACTGAGTCTGACTGGCAAGCAACAGCTAGTATTTGCTCTAAACTCTTGTAGCCTCCAAGACAGAGTGACTGCATTCAAACTACCTATTGGGAATGGACCTAGCTTGTGTCTAACTCCCACATTGTGCCTTGGAATTATTTGAGAGAGATCTAACTGGTACAAGACAAAACTGTGCAAGGGACAGTTATAGCAGTGTAACAGATGATCTAGTTCCAGTTTGGGGAATATTTCCTGGCTCTTTTTAATTTCATAGTATGGATGCTAAAAACATTAACAGTTCCAAAGAAAAAACAAAACCAAACCAAAACAAAACACAAAGAGCAATTGATCATATAGTAAACATGATCTATTAAATGAAAAGATGCATACAAAATAAAGACTACATATCATCTACAAAAACAAGAACAAAGTTCATTTAAGCCACAAACTGCTGAAGTCTAGAAGAGTATCACTAAGTGCTTGTATTATTCTTGCATTCATCCGATCTATGTGGACCTAACTGTTGGTCATTCCTGAAAACAGAATGCTAGATGACACTAGGAAAGAGATAAGAGATGATAAATCTATGTTTTGTTTTGTTTGTCTGTTTGTTTACATTCAACAGATGCAGGGCAGATGCAAAAAAATGTTTGGATTGAAGGTATTCCCATGAAAGATGCCTTTCCCAATATGAGGTCTTATTGCTAGGTAGGAGGACAGCCTGGAGCTTTACTATGAAAAAAAAAATATATATATATAATAATAATAATAAAAGCAATCTATCCAAGACTCCTAGGAAGCAATTCTGCTTGTTGCTGATTTACTGCATCCAGCACGTAAGAGTGTAGAGCCAGGAAGATGTTGCCATACAATGCTGGAAAATGAATTGTACCTATGCCACAGGAATGAAGCTGAAGACAAGACAGAGTGGATGGGGTATGAGAGGGGATTAAATGTTCGTGGCAAATCTATGCCTGGAGCTCTAGAAAAGCAATTATAGAGGTGAGCTGATCACTTCCCATTACAGATGAACTGCTATAGCACATAACCCCGCCACTCTAATACTTTAAGAAGCAGCTGTATGGAAAATATGAGATAACAAGAATATCTGGTGGCTCAAGACATACAAAAAAATACCCAGATTTTCAAAATACTGACATTTAACACTCAGTCCTTTGAAACAACTTTGGAAAGTACACTCTCCCTCTCTCTGTATACACACATATAAAAGTACATATATATATGTATGTGTATATATATATATATAAGTATACAGTGTTGTGGTTTAACCCCAGCAGGCGGCAAAGTACCACACAGCCACTCGCTCACTCTCCCCAGGTGAGATGGGGGAGAGAATCAGAGAGGTAAAAGTGTAAGAACTCATGGGCTGAGACAGTTTACTAGGTAAAGCAAAAAGTATGCACACAAGCAAGGCAAAATAAGGAACTCATTTGCTACTTCCCATCAGCAGGCAGATATTCAGCCACTTCCAGGAAAGCAGGGCTCATCACACATAAATTTCTTGGGAAGACAAATGCTATCACAGTGAATGTCCTCCCACTTCCTCCTTCTTTACCCCAGCTTTTATTGCTGAGCATGATGCCATATAGTATGGAATATCTCTTTGGACAGCCTGGGTCACCTGTCCTGGCTGTGCCCCCCTCCCAGCTTCTTCAGCACCCCCAGCCTCCTCGCTGACAGGACAGCATGAGAAGCTGAAAAGTCCTTGAATCTGCAAGCACTGCTCTGCAACAATGAAAAACATTGGTGTGTTATCACCACTATTTTCATTGAAAATCCAAAGCACAGCATCATACATGCATCTGCAAAGAAAATTAATTCTATCCCAGAAAAAAAATGTGGCAATATAGCTATCTATCTGCCTATATATGTGTACATATATATATATAAAATGTGCATCCAAAAGCAAAAAAATAAACATTTCATGTTACATAAAATTGTGTGATGGAAGGATAGAATATTTTTCATCCCTTGGAATGGAAAAGACAACTCGAGATAGCATTCTTCAACAGAAAAGTTATCTTTCATATCTTCTAGCTAAATGTGACATTTTTCATATGTTAGACTTGCATTTGCTTTCAGATAGAGTACTGTTTATTTTCATACTAATGTTCTTTTCTTTGCTTAGCCATTTAGTTTTTTGACAAATGAAAGTATACTTGTTTTGCAGCCACAAGCACAGGAGAACTTTGTGGAATCTATCAAAAAGACATTGAGTGTAACAAAAACAGCTGAGTGAGCAATTGAAACTGTAGACTAATGCATGCCACAGGCCTGATTCCCCTCTGCCACTGGTGTGATTCAGGGCTAGCAGCCTCAATCTCTGTACAGCTGCATTAACGTAAAATCTGTGCACATGTGATCAGAACTGATCTCCCAAATAAACACTACATCACTTTATGAATTAATGAACATTTCAAAGGTATATTTATTAGATGCCTCAGTAAATGATCTATGTATTTACTGCTGATACAATGAAGAGGAGCAGTAACTTCATCAGAGGTAGATTTAGCATCTGCAGATGTTTTACAAATTCCCCAGTTTTATCTTACTACATCCTGTTGTATCCTGTATATTCTGTATTTAAGTTTGCTGTTGAGGTTGTATCTCCCTTTTTAACAATGACTGAAAACCGTGCCTGTGTTTATCTTTACCTTTTAAACTGACAGGTATGAACAGATAATATGTAGTTGCTGAGGCATTGACAGGTGTGACTAACCAACTAGAGGGAAAAAAAAATCCATTGCTTTTAGACTGATCAATATTAGTCTTCATCCTAATTGTTTGACCTTGAATGTTGCAAAAATACATCTGTAACCACTTTCAAAAGGGACACTGCCATTTATTAAATCTGAGACAGCACCATTACAATCAACTACAACTCAAGATCTGCTGAACAGTTGAAACTATAATTTCCAAATATCTTTCTTTTCTTTAATTGAGGTTTGTTCTGCTGACAGATGAATGCACCCTCAGCTGAATTTGAATAGAAGTAGTGCAATAATCATTGACTTGACTTAAGTGAAAAAAAACACGTAGACCAGCTCTTTGCATGGTTATGTCTAGTAATGTCTCTCAGACAGACCTGACTCCTCCTTTTCCTAATTAAAAGTGGTAATAACAGTTTTATTGGATCTAAATTACACTTTTACTTGACAAACTTAATTTAAAGTGTGACCTATCAACTTAATGACATTTTGAGGCTGGTCACAACTATACATAAATTAGATGAGAGTAAGATGCATTACAATAAAGAGCTAAAATGAAGACACAAAAAATACAAATAATGGATAAAAACACACTAAAACATTGTCACTAACGAGCTTTGCAATTTGTCTGGAATGAAATCAGAACTAACTCTGCAGAATATTGCTTAGCAGGCTAGTGGTTGAAATCAAATATATGTAGCTTTGGTGGTTCTGATAGATGTGATTTGGTATCTGTAATGTAAATGCAGTAAGTTTTAGAATTGAATTTGCAAATAGAGAATGAAAAGCTGGCCTTAGCTGTCTGAATTCCCGCAAGAAGAATATATCCCTCTTACATGTGCTTTTCACCCACATAGTTCTCTAAGCCCTAAACAGGTAGCTAAGCATCCACATTGTAAAAATGAAGGCGCTACTAACATTGTACTACAAACATGTAGAATATTTGAAATGACACCTAAGAACCTGATGATGCTACACTTGATGTTATTATAGGGCTGAATTGTCCTGTGAGGGGTAGAGATATTTTGTAGGGAGTGGTATCCATATCAGCTTCTCAGGGGCAGAAGACAACATTATCGTCTGTCCTTGAAAGTTGATCCTGTGGTAGGGATTCTGCTTACTACGGTCAAAATAATTGAAGAAATTCTTGCAAAAAATTGTATTACAGCTATGTTACAGTTCTAAGCTGGTTTTGTTTGTTTGTTTGTTTGTTTGTTTCAGTAACTGCAAAATCACTGGAAATAGTCATGGAACCATTTCAATACTTTCTCTGAAAACAATTTTGGAAAAAGGGTATAAATATTGAAAATGATACTGTGACATTTCAATGTGTTTTTTTAATTTAAAGGAAGAATGCATTTTTTTTTTCAATTTCTTTTCTGAAATATAGCCTCTTATATATTTACAAAAATATAATTTAGATATTGGAATTCAAATACAATGTTAACGAAATGATCTGTGTGTGGTTGGATTTGCTTTATTAAGTTTTTAGACTTTGATTTACTACTTTGAAATGGGTAGAGAAAACTGTCCACAATTATAAATTACTGAGATGTGATAGCCAATGTCAAACTACAAGAATAGTACGATACAATAATAAACAGTCAAATTGCTATGTTTCAACAAGTAAACTTTTGTTGGAAAAGCTGTGGCCTCTGTCTGTGCATGTACAGTCACTCTTTTTAAAGCAATTCCAACAAATACATTGTGTATTGTCTTTGCCATAAAAAATGGACTTTGAGGTACTCTTGAAATTATAGAGACATATCTTGAGGAGCAGGGGAAGAGTGTGTTAGGTTTTCATTTCTTTAGAAGTAACTTTTCCACCTACACATTGATATAGTGACAAGGTTAGCAAATCTCTGAACATTTTCACACAATCGCAAAGCAGTTGAGGTTGGAGACTCCACAGTATCTCTGGGCAGCTCATGCCTGTAGTCAGTCACCCTCAAACTAAGTGTTTTCTTGTGTTCAGACAGAATTTCATGTGTTTCAGGTTATGCCTATTGCCTCTTGTCATGAAGCAACAGCCTTTTAGTGGCCTTTTAACATTACAGTGATAACAGATTGGTGCAATGCATATATCTCTCTCAGAAGAATAAACCCTCTATAGTTTCTGTCAATGGTTAAGTTTACCATATTTTTGGGTAGGTTAAAATTGTATACTCACCAAAATATGTTGGGGGAAAATGTTCTGGAAAGTATTTGTTGGGATAAAATTTTCATAACACCTGATCTTTATCTTAAACTTTGAGCCTGTGTGGGAAGGGTTTGCATATTCAGACAAGCAAAAGAATTACATTCCTGGTATAAGCTGGGAATAGAAACAGAGTTATTCAGAAAAAAAAAAAAAAAGAGCAAAGAAACTAGTCACTAAAAGTGACATATAGAGCTTTGCAAAAGTTGTCAGCTTTTTCAGGGCTGATTTTTTTTTCTCCTTTAGTCAGAACATGTGTTCTTGGTCAATTATATAAAACAGTAAGGAAAAATAAAATGATGCATGGAAACATCTTCCATTTCAAATTCTCTAGGCTTGTTTCCAAAGCTCTGCCTGAGAGGTGGGTTTTCCCTGAACAGCTCTAACTGTGCTCTACCATCTAAATCCCCTTTTAATAACAATGATGTGTGCTAGCCCTTTCATGTTGACTTAAGAGTTTTAACCACTCACTTTTTCACTTGCTGTTTTTAAAGCATGAAACTTTTGCACAATTTCTTTTCTGTACAATAAGAAGGTTTTGAAGACCACCTTCTAGTCTGGCTTATTAACTAGCAGCCCTTGCTTAAGATACAGGCTGAAACCCCCTCACAAAGGAAAACTAGACTTCATGGTTTAGGATGTATAAACTAGAAAGGCAGTAATCTGTAGTATTGTTCATGTGGCTGGCATAGCCACCTACTTGCTCAGTATCGAAAAAAATATGTATCTGTAAGATCTTTTTTTGGCTGTTTTTGGAGCTCAATATTCTGGAACAAGTGAGCTATTGGGATTCAAACACCCATAAGGTCAAAGGTCCTGAATAGTGGATCCATGCATACACTGGCAGCTACACTCTGCTACCAGTCTGAATGGTGCTGTGCCTTTACTTTGGGCTGTAGTGCCTATAGCACTTGGCTATATTCAAAGGTCTTGATTGTGGCTTGATTCAAAGGTCTTTAAAATCAGTGAGAAACACTTTTCTTACTCCAGAAGGAATTCACTAATTAATTGCAGTAATACTATTTGATACTTGTGCAATTGCTGTCACATAAATATTTATTACATATAGTTTAGTGATTGCCAGTTTTATTACTTGTTCTCTTTGTTTCATTTCCAAAAGGATCTCCCACACCCCTCCACCCCCCTCCAAAAGCAAACAAACAAAAACCCCACAATATTACATGGGAAATATACACATTTTCACCACATCCATCATCCTGAGGAAATAACAATTGTGGCTAATCTGGATTGTATGGATTAGTGGGGCTCCACCGCACAATTTACCAAGATATTTGAAGATTTCTTTGGGGAATTAGAGGTTTATTTTTATTTTTACTGCTGCAGTAATCTTCTGATAATCTTTTGTGAAAGAATAGAAAAGCAGATAAATTCTTGTATATTAAAAATAATTAATTTATCCACAGCTCTAATAAATCAATAAATTAACATGATCAAATATCACCAAATGATTCTATGGGGCTAGCAAATGAGAGAGCATTTCTCCCTGTACATAATAAAACAACCTCAAGAATAGGAAGTTTGAATACCCCAGTAAATCAAGAATCAGGAAAGTTTTACCACAGGAAGATTAGTGGTATGAAGTAGAATTTATATTACTGTTCATTTCACAAGCAGGAATAGCAGCTACCCAGCTGAGGAAAAGATTGAAAATAAAATGAAATGTAATAGGGATTATTTATTGATTTATTTATTTATTTTTCTCCTGGAAAGCTTTGAAGAAAAGAAAATGAAGACTAAGTATGTCTCTTCTTGTTGATATGTTTGCATGTACAGATAGAATGAGACAGAAAGAAAAAGAATGAGTTAATGTGGATAATATCACACTCATTAGTGTACTTTGAGAAAGGCAAATCTGGGTTTTGGCAGAAGAAAATACTTGAAGTTCTTCATTCCATATGTAGTCTTTGGCAATAGTTGCAATATCTTGGAAACATAGCTTGTACTTTTGGGTGTCTGGAATCAGACAAAAATTTGCCAAAGATGGTGACTGGCTGAAATAATAGGTCTTAACAGGGGAGCTATTCAATTTCAATAATCTTAGTTAACTGAGAGGAATCCCTTGCAGAGTATAGCCTGTGGGTTAGCAGTAAGAGTCCAGTTGGTAAGCCTTTCCTAGTTTATTGGTATAAACTTCATTGGAGTAAACATTTTCTGGAATTCAGGATGCTCTGGTAGAAAAAGGGGAACCTCACTCTATTCTGGGTTTGTGATGCAAGCAAATCATATTCCTCTAAACATGCACATATGTACATGTGAATTTCATATGTGAGCATACACTTGAATTCTGGGAAGTAATTTTGACTTCTTTTTTTTCTTCTTTTTTAACTTCATAATCTAGCAAAATTTCAACAAAATTTGTGACTGGAATTACCATGTATATATAGAAGTATGTGTGTGTGCAGACATATTTACATACACATTCTTAGGTGTATTCATAAGTATATAGTAAGATTGATTAAATCAGTGATCATCAGCTTCCTGTAGAAACTTTATATCATATTTGCCTTCCTAAGTATTGTCTAGCCTCTATTGTGCAGAACCTAGTAGTAATTTATTAAGTCATGTTCTTTGTTCTTTGTCTCACCATCGTAATAATATTTTTTTTTCCTGTGATGCAATATTATCTTTGAAGCCAAGACAGACAGCTTTGGTCAGTGGTAATTTCCTCACACTTTGCCATTTTTAGGTACAGCCTCACTGTTGTCATTCTTCTTGGATGCTCTTGTGCTTCTTCTCATCTGCTTCAGGTTTCAGAGCACAGAGTTGAGAACAGATATTCATGCTCTTAGTACTGAAGTATGTGACCTTGAATTTGGTAAGACCTTGCTTAAAGCTTTATGTGATTCAGGTTTTAAAGTCTTGGCATCTCCCCAAACTAACACACAAAATGCTTATTTGCTTTTCTTTACTGACAAATTCTTTCAACATGTTTGTTAGGGGGCTTTTCTTAACCTTCCTACTTTGCTCATTTCTCCTGCAAATCCAAGCTTTCTTGGTATCAAGCATTTTTATTTTTATATATATTTTTTTCCTTTAGAGATGTAGATCTCAAGAAAAGAAAAATTATAACTATCATATTTTTAATTATATATATATTTATATATATAAATCTGCAAGTTATCTATGAAGAAGAAAAACAGGAAAAAAAGCTTTAGCAAACTGAGGAGTCAGCGGTGGGGTAGCCCATGCAGCTACGGATAATACAAGAGAAAGTTTCTTGTGGAGCTTGCTGTGTCTCAGGAGTCCTTTAGTCTTTCCTTTATCATAAGCAGTTCTTTATCCTCCAAAAGCTGTAACATCTTCTTTTCTTATGATTTCCTTCTCCTCTAGGATCGCCCACCAAAACTCAGAAAACTGATGAATCAATAGTTGCTTCAGTAGACAGACAACTGGTTTAACTGAATGTACTGATTATCAAGAAATAGTAGTTACAATGGGATGAGGGGATTAAGTACGTGAAAGTAGTCATCCTTTCCTGTGTTTTGTTATGAATAATATCGCTGTGCATGTTATTTTCTGAGGGTCTTACTGGGCCTTCTACAAGGGAGAAAGACTTCTGAGTCAGGAAAGTGAAAGCAACTGGTTATGTGAGGGCATATAAATAATTCCAATGACAGGTTACAAAAGATCCTAATGCATGTCTAAAATAGGTTTATTCAATGTATTGAACTGCAGAATTTCTTAGTAGTAGGAGTGTTCACAGGACTTTCCTTAGGGCAGTATACATACTTAATACTTGACTGTCCCTCATAAAAAGGCCACAACTTTTTGGTGTTATACTATTTCAGGACTCGGAGGGAGTGGTGGGTCACATCTACGTGAAACATCAGCTGGAAATATGTTTTTTTTTTCTTTCTTTTTTTTTTTTTTTCCTTGAGCTAAATTTTCAGAGGATCTGCAGAGTTTATCTAAACTCACCCATGACTCAAGCAAACTTGAAACATGTTTAAAAAAACTTGGTTGCTCAGGGCCTTGTCTGGTTGAGTTTTGTTCTGCGTCTGAGGTCCCACAACCTCAGCCTCTCAGGGCTGGACCCATGACCAGCCTCTCTGGGCAGGTTGTTCCACCACTTGATCATGCTTACAGAGATTATTCCCCCTACCCGCCCACTCCCCCCATATTTCTACACCTTGGGTTCAAATAATCAAAATATATAGATTTGTGTGTGCTTGTGTGCGCAAGATGGTAATGCAAGATGGTAAAGTTTAATCTTAACCTTACATAATAATTGCTCCTTTAAAATGTCAGCAGAAATTCCAGAAAAAGATGTTTCTGCATTAAGATTGGGGGTCATTATTCAGGTGCTGCATTTGACCTTCATTGTGAGAAAAGATGTATGTGCACTTTAAGGGTTTCTTTGCTGAACTTGTAATTTATTTTCCTCCAAAGTTGAGTTCATTGAGAATTGATGGAAGTGGAGCGAAATTTCACACAAATTGTGTTCAGTGTGAGTATTCATATTGTTCTCTGGTGGTGTCCTTCCTTTTAAATGTAGACAAATACAGATTGACTGCAGTTATAGATTAGACAGTTATATAATGCTATTTAAAAAAATTTCAAATATTATCTTTAGATAAGCTTGTATCTATTGAAAGCTGAGTGCAGCTTCTAATGTCCTCTTCAAACCACTGGGGTAAAAAAAAAAAAAAAGTAAATACACTTACATGAACGTATATTACTGTAACATGATAGAGGAAGCGTCTTGTAATTCCACTGTGACATTTGAAATGCTCTGTGATAAGCATACAGTGAAACAAAGTCTTGTTGCACATATTGTAGATGCATTTCTCAGCTTAAACTATCTGCGTGTTATATTATCTCAGAGACAGAGTAACTATATATGTTTCTGTGTTTGTCCTGTTTTACTTCAAAGTAACACAATACCTACGTACATCGATTTATGTTATTATATTATTTAAAATAGTTTTTCAGAAGACCTAAGGAGACTTTTGCAATATGATGAAATTACCTTGTGTCTATAGTGTCTCAACACAGCTTGCTTACCATCTCCACTGAGTCTCTACCTGAGTTAGAAATGCCTTCCAGTCCCCTGTGAGATTCAGGAGAGTATATTAAAGCTTGCTACGAGTTACTTCTAGTGAAAATGTCAGTGGTTAGTATATAACTACGTTAGGATAACTTATAGCAAGCTTAAAGCAATTTATGGCTTCTGTGTGAGGAGGTGATATAGAATCTTATTAAGTAAATTTGTTAAACCATATTTCACTTGAAAGTTTTTCCTCCTCCCATGATCAGCAGACTGAACTAGAGAAAGCAGTACGCCCCTTCCTGACATGCTTGAACGTGATGATCATATTGAACATTACGGTTATTTTAATGTGCTCTTTTAATTTCCACAAAGAAGTGCAGTATTAAATCCAAGAACTGCTATGTGTGGAGAAAGGAAATATTTGAATGTGCAAAGCAACCCTCTAACATATCTCATTTTCTTAGTTCCTTTTTAATTTCATTTTAGTTCTTTACTTGCGTTTTATTATTTAAGAGTTTTATGCTTGTCGTAACTCATCTGTAATATTTAATTGATTCCTCCAGTTGTCTCTTACTGCTGTGGGCATTCTAATCAATTAAGGATCTCCACTGAACTGTGGCTTCCTATTTTGCCTCCTCCACCTTTCCTCCATTAAGTCTCTTGAGCGTGACCACATGCCTACTTGTGTTTATGTATGGATGTGCTTGTTTGTTCTTTGAACTTAAATCAGGCTCTTTCATTTTCTTTATCTTGAGGTTGCTTATCTCAGTCTGAATTTCCTCAAGATCCTGTATTCTCTGGGGCTCACTTTAATTTCCAGCTAACCAAAAAGCTGCTTGCACAGCATCCAACAGCAGAAACAGTATTTCTGTAGTGTTTATCAGGCAATCTTGTAATATCATTGCATCAATATATCTATAATGATTCAGTATCACAACCAATGTTATCATCAGGCAGCAAGCACCTAAATAATCCTCTAAGATCCCATAAAGCCTTTCAGTTTTATTTAGTTCTTTCTACATCTCTAAAATTCAACTGGATAGCTAAACTTCACAGGTTTTCTTCCTTCCTTGCAGACTGCTGTTTCTTTTTCTCATCCCATATATTTGAGAAACTATCTTTCGATTTAATCTCTGTGTACTCCAGAGCTTTGAAATTCCAATTGTTAATGCCTTTACTCCTGGATTATTTTTGTCCTTGACATTTGATCTGCTGAATATTTAAAGTTGAGAAGTCCCAGATATTCCTAACCTCTGGCCTCCACATTTGAAAAATTTTGCAACTTAATACATATGAACCATAATATGTTACTTTATTATAGTGGTGATTGTATAACCAAGGAAGAGAAATAGGCTTTCGGGATTAAGTAATTTGATTGTTCTTATGTGATATAATACCATTGTTTGTATATCATAAAAATATCTCTGGCAATAATCTTTACGTTTTTGCTTATATGAGGGAAATACACTTTTTTTTTTTTTTTTTAAATATAAGTAACATGGGATTGAGGGGCAATTTGTATGTAGATACCTCTCCTTTGGCCCTAAAAGTTACATCTATTTTTTCCAAGGCTACACACCAGCACATACCAGAAAACATGTTGCATTCTCCTAAAAAAATGGTCTGTACTCTTTCCTTCTTCCTTTAACATCTGGAGTCACAGAAGATGCTCAACATTCAGAAACACATGGGCTTCCTAAAGCCCTTGATCAAGCGAGGTTTTTCTGTGTCCTGTACTGTTCTACATTTCAATATTGTGAAGTTGGATTGAGGAAGTTTGCATGCTGGAAATATTGGGGGGGGGGGGGGAGGGGGGGGGGAGTGTGTGTGTGTACATAGATTAGCTTGGAATTTGCATTGGATTAAAATCTAGGCATTCCTCCCCTTCCTTTCACTTCTCCCTCCACCCACCCCCCCATTACATCCATTTTCTCTTTTCTAGCATCCCTGGGGAAACCTTAAAAAGTATTGTAATACCAGTCTGCTGGCTCAGGCTTTTTTCCTCTTGGAGGGATAGCATTAAAATCCTTTCCCCAGGGATTTTAGTAACTGTTAGTAAAAATGAAAATTTATCTGATACTCTCTTTTTTCTTTCTTTTCTTTATAATTGCTAAGCTGGTCAGCAATGATTGTTTTCTTGTTTTCCTCTGGATTATTTTTTCCCTCTGTTCTTTCTTCTGATATAGTTACAAAGAACTCATGGGAGACAAGACCTAAAAGACTTAAATTATTTGACTGGAAAATGTGCTGCCTTTTTCTTACTTCAGCATCTCAAGGAAAAGGTATTCATTTTATTTTCATGGAAGATAGCATGGCACTTACTGGATTAGGATACCTTTCAGTTAAGTACACTTGTGTCACATTAACTGAATGAAAATCAAATTTATTTTACAAGAGTAGGTAAAGTGCTTATTTAAAATTTAAGCATTTATACAATAGTTGCTGCCTTCAAATTTAACCAGTTACAGAATCTAAGCTCTCTGTACATGCGTCGTAACTGAGAAAGACTTTGGCTACCTATGGCTTCAGTGGACTTCATGGTAACTGCAAACACTCCCTCTGGAAAATTTCAAAACATCTCTGGTTCTATTTTGTAGAGAATTAGTGTGATGAAAGCGTGATTACAACCTGTAATGAGAGACAGTACGTGCCCAGATATTCTTCCTGGGTGAGGGGACTGCTTCAGTGTTTGGTGCAAACTAGTCAATAGAGCATTTTGGTGTCTGAAGAGCTGTGCAAAGCAGCCCTGACTCAGCTCTGATACAGCACAGTATCTACTCTCATGTTTCTTTAATTTGTCAGCATTTGCTTTGTCCTTCAAATGGTTTTGTAGGCATTGCAACAAAGCAGACATTCACATGTAGGCCTTATGCATTTACACTTGTAGGTAGTATTTAGGTGGACTCCCCTGCTGATTTGAAACCAGACTCATCTCATGAGACTCATCTCATGTAGATTTCTGCCTAAAAAGTTAAGCATCCACTTTCCAGCTTTCTATTCAAGAATCATTCTGTAGGCAATGGACAAAGGTCTCAAAGATCACCAACTCCAAGAGAAGTGCATACAGTCTAAACCATGGAATAACTAATTGTCTGTTGGAGACACCTGTCTATTTCATTAACTTTAGAAGAAAATTTTAAAATTAACTTGGGTGTGACTTTTAGGCAAAAAATTAGGTGAGATAAATCCTACTGTTTGTCATAATTCCAAGTGGAAGCCAGCTATAAGTATGCCATACCTAATACAAAGTAGTCTTTTAAATGGCCTCCATGCACTGATCATGTTATGCTTTTGATTAAAAAACATTAATTCTCTTACCATAACAATTCTCTTAAGAAAGTTGAGTAATGCCAGAATATTTTACTCTGTAATGGTAAACCCTAAATCCTCCTCATTGTCTCTAGGAAAACAGCAAACTCAAGGAATCTTAGATCTAACTGAGAAAACAGGAGGAGTAAGAAAAGCCTTTTTACACCAAAACATACCAACTATGACAAATTCAAAAATTACATGGCTATTGCATCATATATTAGACTTACTGTGCATATCAACAGGGCTAAGACAGTAGTCAGAAAACAAAACAAAACAAACAAACAAAACCACTCAAAGTTACAGAACTGTATGTACAAAAACACAGAAGAGATTTGTCATTTTACCAGGCAGCAACAATCCTCCAGTTACAGAAACAAAAGCATTGACAGGTTTTGTTTTAAGTTTAAGGTTCTCTCCAGAAAGGAGCACAGCTGTGGAAATCTTAACTTGAGAGTAACCTCAAGCCTGCTTTTGTAATGTTGCTGAGTGTGAGATCTAAAAACAAGAAGGTAATAGAATACATTTTCTATGTTCAGGATTAAATGCTGAAAAGCAAACAAATGACTTCAGTTATAAAAAAGAAATAAAAATATAATTAACTCAAATTGCTTCTTTTAGAATTCTTTTTGATAGCATAAGACTTGTGTTTAAATACTAGCCCTTTAAACAGATATCCATATGTAAGCATAAGTGAAAATAGGTGATGGGAGGATTATTGTATTTTCAGTGGGCAAATCAGATTTAAAACAAAAAGAAAATACCAAAAAAAAAAGTTCAAAGTACACAAAGTTTTTGATTGACATAATTATGTCATCTACATGGACATAATTTCCTATTTTGCTCCTTTTTAAGATCTGCTATAAAAAGAAAGATTTTTCCAGCTTATGCCCAAATGTCATTATTTCAGTTGAGAAAATTTTACCTACATAATGTTTTATAAGAAAAGTGATTGCTCCAAATCAAAGTACAAATAGTTTCATTGTAACAGAAACTCCTTGAAATTTAGTCTGGTTTCTGAAAACAAAATTGTATTTTCATTTTCATTGTTGCTGTTGTTGTTGTTTTTAGCAAATAATTTTGGTGATGGGAGAGCGAGTGAAGTACCATGATTTCTTTAACTTAAAATAAAAATTTTAGGGCTTGGATATTAAAAGAGCCCCAAACCCAAAGACTGAAGGGCTGCCCTAAGACAAAACACAGAATTAAATCTAGTGTTTACAATTTCTTAATACAATATCTGGACTATTGTCCTCACAGAACAGAAGAGTGAGAGTCTGGGCATGACTTGAGAGCATTCTCCTTGTCCCTGATCTGCCTGACCTCACTGCTCATCTTAGGTACCATAATATCTCTTCTTTGAATGGCATTTGTGGCAGTTATGTTTGTTGGAAGATTTCTTTCAGTTGGTAACAAATTAATTGTCCCTTAGATTACATCTGTGTTTGGCTAAAATAAGCAGTTTCCAAAAGAATATTTTCTGAAAAGTGGTATATATGCACATAAGACATGATTGCAGTATTTTCATATATAAATTGTCCTGAACTTCTTAGATTGGTATATCATTTTGCTTTGTAGGTGTGGAAAGCAAATGTTCAATGAGATCAAGGCAGTATCTTTTTATTTTATTTTATTTTATTTATTTTATTTTATTTTATTTATTTTATTTTATCTTATATTTTATTTTATTTTATATTTTATTTTTTTAACCTGAAAACTTCAGTGACCATTAAAATTTAAAATCTGATGGGTAACTTTTTATTGTAATATAGGAGCATATCACAGTTCCTTTTATGATTTGTCAGACTACAGACAGTTGGCTCTCTGCATTTATATAAATACATTAGATAGCTTGCAAATCCAGTTAGATATTTGGAGTTGCTGTGTGAGTAATTGATGTTTCCATAAAAGAGCCTCATCCGTAAATATGTAGGATTAGAATTAGTATTGCTGCAACTTGCAGAAATCAACAGACCTGGAGTCCTTATTTAAGCCCAAGAATATGGTAAATCTGGGGCATTCATACAGAAAGGAAGTTCCTTTGATATATTAAAAAAAAAAAAAGTAAAGAAAAAAGAAAAAAAAAAGAAAAAAGATTTCAGAACTGTTTAATTAACAACCTAGGAAAAATACATATTTGAGACTGAACTGGGTAGTAAGTTGCCACCTTTGTTCTATAAAAATGCCTTGTTACTAGGAAAATGATTTTTAAAAGAGTAGTCAACGTCTGAACCAAACTGTCTGTTGAAGACTTGCATTCTACATCTTCTGATGTTGACAGCTGGGAAAGGCAAAAATTGTCCGCCTTATACTCTTCAAATACAATCGGTTTTATTTGCTATTGGTTCTTAAGGTACGGTAAAGTGCTGCCTCTGGAGTGTGATTGCTGACGTGGCAGATGGTCTTTATTATTCCTAAAGGTCTGTTTGGTTAATGGCACCTTCATTCTTTAGTATCCCCATCTATCTACCCTTCCCTTCCGATTAAGCATTAGTGACACATTTTTATGGTCTCTAAAGCAGCATAAATTAACATCATCTATGGACACAATAGGGTAATCCACTAATTGCAATTCTGAGGACTAACTTGAAGACACATTGAAGACAATCTGAAATTTTAAGATCAGAAGGCTCCTATAACTGGTATTAAAATGTAAAGAACATTTTAAATCTATAAATTTTGTATTTTTTTAATCCCTCCACATAAGTAGCTAAAGGAATTGGACATAGTTACTGCAACACTAGTTTAACATGCATCCATTGCTAAATTTCACCAGAAGCCCATACATTGGTGGTCATACTCTAGAGGCCCATTATAAATTGGCACATATGGGAAAGCTCTCCTCATAGCCAAGAGAAGCTAAAATACCTGTCACAGATGTCCAAGCAGTTCCTGATCCGAAGTATATTAAGTCATTGCAGGAGTCCACTGCCTTCACTGGGTATAGGTCACAGCTGCATTGATCATTTTAAGTCACTTACAAAGAGTCCCGTAAAAGTTCCACATCCAAGCATTTCTCATCAGAACAGGCCACACATGAGTTAAAATAACCTAATTAACTCAAACTGCAATGAACTGTAGCTGTTTTATTAAATTGATAGCTCTTTAGCTATATTGATATGTCATGTTTTCACAAAGGTTGTCTGCATCTTCCTTTTTCCCAGAAAAACATGGAATTTAACACTCTTATTCCCCTTTCTTCAGTTGGGAAAACTGTGAGGAAGTAGACTTTTTCATATTGGCTAATGTGGAGTGCTTCTATTCTTGGTAACCTTTGAAGTGAGCACTTAAAATAAGAGGGCACTTCCAAAGACTTAAGCCAAAAAGTTCTGGAAGCTAAGCCAAATCTCAGATTCATTTTTACCCTTGTCTCTCCTGTGCCTCATCCATCAGGTGATACTTTTAATGTTACCTGAGCATGATACTGTGTCTGTCTCAAAGCACTGCTGAGATTGTAGATCACTGAGAGATAGTGTACACTTGCCCTGTATGCGTGCTCTGTTTTATGCTCTTGCCTAAGCTTTCAAGATTTTCCACTATTGAAATAGGATGCTTGTCTAGAAGGAACTTTGATTTGACCAAGAACATTAAGTCCTCAGCTCAGCTGCTCACAGCAAAATGAACCGAAATGTTGAAAATGTATTTTTTGTTCTCTTTTTACATATGTGCTTGGTCTTTGGCCACAAATTTCTTGTTACAATTAATATCCCTTCTGGGCTATCTAGAAAATACTTTTGCAAACAAATGATAAACATACATCAAAAGTTGCATAACTCTGTCACAGACAGCATTCAACTGAAACTATAGTCTTAATCTCTTAATCTCTATCAAATAAGTGAATAAGGACTTTTTTTTTTTTTCTCTTAAATAAGTTATCCTCTGCTATTCTAAATTAGCATGTGTCTTGTATTCATGCACTGGAAGGGCAGTAGTATATCTCTAGTTATAAACTACACAATGTTTTTCTGGACAAGGAAAATAATCTACCTGTCAATATGTGCATTCATGAACAGTATACTTTTGATAACACTAAATTATTGGGACCTCCCACAACAACCACCACAGTATTTCACTGAGAATAATAAAAAGAAATAATAAATTTCAAAGCCTCACATCAGTTCCTATGTCTGCTCATGCTTCAGTTGCGTATATTTGTAAAGGAAATATAGCTGTTCATAATTTTCATTGTTTTTTACTGTTAAGGATTTTTAGCCTAGTTTCACGTGTTACTTTCAAACTGGATATCTTTTTGCTTACAACTGCTGACAATTTTGCTGTTCTTAAGTTTTTGAATAAAAAACTCATAGTCCCATCCTTGTCAGCAATAGCAGCAAGAATTATCTGTTCCTTATGATTTTCTGATACTTTCTTCAGATATTGCATATTAAGATTCACCGCAGTTAGAATTTGTAAAGGAAAAAAAAAAAAAAAGCCTGTCTGGATGGTTTATGAGCTAGCTCTGGATGTCACTTATTATAATAGCATTCCTAACAAATGACAGGTCAAAGTCATGGGTTTCAAAGCATTTACATAGAGTGTCAATCATTAAGTCCTTGCCAGTTCAAATGCATAGTCATCTAGGCATATCTTTAAGGGATGTGCCTGACTTTTCATCAAAAATTCCTTCCATCCTTACCTAGTCTAGTGGGCCTTAATGACTGGAACTCAAAAAGAAGGATAGGCAACATATTTGAAAGGAAGACCTGAAACAACTATACTGTTCGTGTCACTATTACTCACCACCTCCTAAATTTACAGTGCAGTTTAACTCTTTTCCCCTACTTTTTAAATAAACAGACTTTCCTTGATTTTTCACCAGATAGTCACCCTAGTCTTATAAGTTCATAATAAAGAACAACATTAAAGAAATAAGAGAATCTGCAGCATAAGGGAAGGTCATGGCAAGACATTAATTTAATAGTAGCCTACAGAAAATGTATAATCAACAAGAAGGATGAAACTAACCTTACAGGGAGCACTTAAGATGATATTTAGAAAGTAACTTACAATGAAAAAATCAGTTTCACAAATATCTATGACTTGTTCAGACATTATGTTTATCTTTTCAAGTGCTGTTTTTCTTAATGGCATTCCCATATCTGTTTCAATTGGGAAATGCATAATGAAAGATCCAGTAAATCATGCAAGATAGATTTCATTGCAGAAGCTTAGCACTGTTTACTGAACATGTGTCTTTTTTTTTCCCAAGGAAAACTTAATTCCTTTAGTGTTTCATCTGCAAGTGTCACAAAAGGCAAAGAAACATGCTTATTTTTAATTCATTACCACATTCAAATGAGTATTTATAGTACATCTAGTCCTATTAATTAAGGACTGAACAGCAAGTTTTGCAGTAGTCTGCATTTGGTCAAAAAGTAATTCACAAATTTTCACCACATCACATAAATTTGTAAAGAATGTACACCTTTTTGCGCAATATTTTTCAGCATGCCAACAACTTATTTATGGCGATAGCATTTGTTCATCTTTAGCAGATGAGATCCACCAGCAGAGAGCTGAAGTAGTAACTCTGGGTTGAGATTTTCTAAAGTAGTTAGTGTTTATTCTTCTTTGTCTCTACAGAAATCACTGGAACTTACAGAACAATGAATGTGCTGGAACTGGTGTTGTTTGCTTTAGAAAATCTCATGACCATACAGATTCCAATCACCCAAGATTTCATTGTGTATCAGAAAGTTTCTATTATAATTTCAGTTGACACAGGACTGAGCAAAAAAAATAAAAATAAAAAAAGGAATTCTAGATTAAACAGATGTATCAGAGGTCCCGAAAGAAAACAAACAAACAAACAAACAAAAACCATATATATATATATATTTCTACAAGTTTTGTAATTGTACAAGTTTTACATTTTGTGACATCTCTCCGTCATTCCTTTATGTATTTACACTTGTGAAAGTCTTATTTCTTGCCAAGAATTTAAAATTAACTTTCATGTTAAGCATCCTGCACATCAGCAAGAATTTAATATTACAAACTGACACTATTGCATACCATTAAATAGTAATTCAAATCTACTTGGAGAAAGGCAAGTCTCTTCTTTCTTTGCATTACATTTACTGCCTTATGGAAATTCAGATGTTCCTATAAGTATTCTATTGCATTGGTCTTATTGCATAGACACCAATGCTCATGAAGAATGTTATTTGTGTGAGTATTTCTACTGAAGTCCATGGTGCAAAGTTGCATGCAAATGGGAAGGTAGAATGGGGCCTACAGACTTTAATGATTACCAAACACCCTAACTTCAGTATAGAAAGCAAGTAAATTACGTAAATCAACAGGAGATTGACCCTGCAGTGAATTTTTAATAATACACTAATTGTCTGATAAAGAAATCAAATTAGACATTAGTGGTAAATCTTCATTTCAGCATGCAGTTACATGCTGAAATGTTGTTATTAATGTTAACTGCACATAATTATTGAGGCACTATGAGAAAGATTTAGGCTGGATTTTTATTATTTTATATATATATATATATATATATTTTTTTTTTTCTGTTTTTCTCTGTCTAGGAAAAGAGTTGATATTGAGCTTTCACAACCAGTTTGGATAAGGCCCTGGACACCCTTATCCTGGTGGTACCCCTGCCAGGCAGGGGATTGGAACTAGATGATCTTTAAGGTCCCTTCCAACCCGAGCCATTCTATTATTCCATGATTCTATAATTCTGTGATTCTGTGATTAAGTCTGTCTTGGGTCTTCTCTATTGATCTTGAGAATGACTCATAGCTGTCCTTGAATATTATCTCCTACAGCTGGTAAGTTGGTTGTGGGACAAAATAGTGAAGACATTTCTAACATGATGTGGAAAAGAGCTGTTTTCACAAAGGAGAAATTCTATGAAACCCATAGAGAAAATTAAACTTGAAAATAAATAGCTCTTTGAAAATTCCAGAAAAATTCTCCTGAAAGTTTCAAAATTACATTTTACATTCTCATTTTATGATTTCTCTTTAGTTATAACAGACATCTAAAGTACTTCTGCTACTGCTGTGTCACAATAATGAGATGTGCTATTTGTATAATCATATTTTGTAGCTACTACTGATAGAAGCATCTTCTGGAGATCAAAGTGTCTTTTGTTCTTTTCTGAAAAAAAGCTTCAAACTACTGCTTGAAACTTTTCAAAAAGAACTTTTTGAAGATACTTCCTTTCATATACAATCTCAAAAATATGTGGCTGTTTATCTGAAACGCTGAAATTTATAATGGCATAGATAGTCTGATTGTTTGCTAGTATCTAGTATCAGCAACTCATAATATTTTAAAAATCATGAACCAGGCGCAAAAAGTTCTTAGCATTTGTTTACCCAACAAAATTTTTAAAAATAATTTTGGAAATCTTTTTTTTTCTTTTGAGTTTTCAGTCTCTTATATAAATATACAGCTTAGAAATGTCTTTTATTAACTGAAGGCTGAATTTTTATGTGACTTCAAGAGGTAGAGCTTTAGTAAGTTAAAAACTCAAATACCATGAGAATTATAATTACTACTGGTAGTAACAATGAAGTTGGGAGAACAGACAAGTTACTCTAAGTCAGTTTTTATTCACCTGTTATCTCTGTTTGGTGGTATTCTACCAACTAAGCATCAATTACTAGTGATTTCGATGCTAAAACTTATTTAAAGAGAACTCCTAGAGGAAACAATGACTAGAATTTGCCTTCAGGATGTTCATAAAACCTGAATTATACACCAAGATAAACACCTCCCTGATTCTGTGTATGGGACTCAGATTATTCACTTTAGGGATTTATATTAAAACAATAGAAACTCATCACAGTGTTTCTAAACTTGAACAAAAATGTACTATTTAATTTCATAAACCTCTCTGTTTTAGGCCTTTTTATTTTTTTTTCATTATTTCTACAAAAAAATATAGTAAGATCCATTGTTATCTGTGTTCATTTAGTTGTACCCTCAAAAGAAACATGCAATTGCTATGCAGCAGAAACATCAGTCATAAATGTCCTTTCATAATAGAAAGATTTAAATTTTACCGTCTTTCTTTCCATGGGATTAAAATATTTTGTTTACAGCCATTATTCTCAAGTAGTTTCAGGATTTAAAAAAGTAATTAGTAAATCGTCTCCCTTTCACAAGATTTGACTTAACTAACTTTGAGTATGTATGAAAGAGTGGTTGTAATCTTTAGCTGTGTAGAACCAAAAACATTCAAATCTCTTCCAGAATTAAGTCCACTCGATAACTCCCTTGTTTTCACTGAGCAATCAAGTCAGTGTCCATACAAAATAATCAGTGTGGACCTTTGGCAGTTTCTGCTGCCTTTAATAGATGAACAGAAACCAGATTATTATTATTATTTTATTTTTATTTTCTATTTTTTTTTTCCCATGAGCACCAGCAATGGGTACTCATGACTCTTTTACTCCACTTTCCTGCATTTGTTGTGTGATCTGGAGCTTTAGGCAACCTCCAAGCAGCATAGGAATGATGACTTTACAAATTAAACAATTATTTTGACTTGTAAAATCCTTTGAGAAGTCTTGAGATGGCAGCTGTGGATCAGCTGGGAAATGAAGGCTTAGATATGTTTTAAACGTACAAGATACTAGACATGACCTATGTATGTCTTCATTGGTTTCTTGTACATTGGAATCCAAATCTGTTTCTCCTCAGTATCTGAGCTGACAGTATTACTGATAAAGCAGTACTCTTAAAGCAGCTCTAGATGGGCTCCAGTATTACTTTACTTTATCCTGTTGTATTTTCCCTTTCTGAAAGTGTAAGGGCTTTTGCCATTCTTTGGATATCTCTGTCACCATTCCATGCCCACAGAATGCCTCCATCAGGTACATTTAATGTTACCTTGTTTGATCCTCATCTGAATTTCCGTTCCTTTTGCTGAAGTACCTCACAAAGGTTGGAACATTTATTTTCGAAACACTAGTTGCTTTGAGTTTTAAGTGCCTCATTTTTGTTTTGTTTTGTTTTGCTTTGCTTTATTTGTTTTGTTCCGTTTGTTTGTTTTAAATTAAGGATTTTTGAATGATACATTTCTTGGAGTAGAACTGAAATATTCTGTGTTGTTCAGCTTTGTAATGGAGTATACACATGATGTTCTACATCACTATTTATTTTATTTACATTTTTTTGGCATCTTTTCTTCTCAGTTAAATTCTTTTGTAAGTATAGAATTCTCCAGCATGACTTTATTGCAGTAATATATACATGTATTGATCCGCTCTACCTTCTTCCTCGTATTTACATGGCAACAGTTCTTATTTAAATGAAACATTTATTTAAATCTTGGTTGATTATTACTGTTCAAAATCCTAGAACAAAGAGTATTTTTGATAATAAGGAAAATTACTGCATTTCTCCCATGGCTTATCCAGTGAGAGACATTTTTCTTTCCTGTTTCTCTTCTGTTGGAATTGAACATATTGAAAGCAGCTTCAAGAAAGGATGAGAGCATGTAGAGTCACTTGGAACATATTCTCACACCTGCCCCTGCAGGTTGCTAAACAATTCCAAAACTTCTCATGAGATAGACTTAGTTCTGGCTTCATATATTAAAAACAAACAAACAAAGAAAACACCCTGCTCGTACACCTAAAGGTGAAGTGTTCTTGACCAAACTTGGTTTAACATAATCTGACTGTGAAGTTGGCCCTATTCTGAGTGGAAATCTGGACCAGATGCCCTCTGTAGGTCCTTCCAGCTCAACAGACTCAATTATCCTTGTGGGTTCCTTTCAACTTGGGATATTCTATGAAAATTTTGCAGTTCTTGCATTTTGAAAGCATAACATTCCTGCTGTACGATAACCAAAACCATGATTTCAGATTGCAATTGTCTAACTGCTATCCACAGAGATGGTGAGTCACAGAAACAAGAGAGAATGGAGTCTTCATTGGACTCTTCATTGTTTCCTTTGTAGCTTGCAGACAGAACACATTTAAAAATAAATAACTGAACTACAAAATAACCTAAAGCTTCAAATTACAAAATGAGACACATAAGAATAGGCACATGAGAATAAATGGGCAATATTTGTAAATGCTCCTGTACTTGTTTGTGTTAGAGCATTTGTACTTTTGAGAGTGCTGAGTCACCAAGCAATTCATCTAACAAAAACACTAATTTTACATTCTACCCATTAAGCAACCAAGTTATTTCTGGACAGATATATACCAGACAGCAATAATTAACACTCTCATTATTGCCTTCAAAACATCACTGACAAGAATGAAGAACATTTATGTTACTTATAGCAGTTGAAGATACACTGAATGTTTCTGAATTAATTAGCATTACTTTGTAGTACAGATGTTGGATATGCATGGACAAGATGAGCACTAACATCCTGTGTCTACTTGCTGTTCACAAATATTCATTTTGCAGCTTTGGCATCTGCATATATTACGTGTAATGGTTCTGAGAACCCCCTTTCACGTATCTTAATGATACTGAGTGCCTCACATAAACTGAAGTGAAGGAGGACAGAAAAAAAATATCTTATAAGCTTCTTCACTGCTCCTCTTGAATTCCCCTTTTAAATCTTTCTCTCTCTCTCTCTCTCTCTCTCTTTTTTTTTTCTTTTTTTTTTTTCTCCTTGTGATTCTTACAAAATACCAGCTGCAGAACTGAAATTCCATCTATCATGCTATCAAACACACAAGGTGCTGCACCTGGGTTGGGGCAATACCCAGCACAAATACAAAATGGGCAGAGAATGGATTGAGAGCAGCCCTGAGGAGAATGACTTGGGGGTGTTGGTTGACTCAGAAGGAGCTGACAATGTGCTGCTGCAGGACAGAAAGCCAACCGTATCCTGGGCTGCATCAAAAGAAGCGTAGCCAGCAGGGTGAGAGAGGTGATTCTCCCCCTTTACTCTGCTCTTGTGAGACCCCACCTGGAGTAATGTATCCAGGTCTGAGGGTCCCAGCACAAGGACATTGCCCTGTTGAAGCAAGTCCAGAGGAGGGCCACAAGGATGATCAGAGGACTGGAGCACCTCTCCTGTCAAGACAGGTTGAGAGAGCTGAGGTTGTTCAGCCCAGAGAAGAGAAGGCTCTGGGGAGATCTTATATCAGCCTTCCATTACTTAATGGAGACCTATAGGTCAGCTGGAGAGGGTCTCTTTGTTGGGGAGTGTAGTGATAGGAAAAGGGGTAACAGCTTTAAACTAAAAGAGGGTAGATTTAAGTTAGACATTAGGAAGTTTTTCACTCAGAGGGTGGCGAGGCACAGGAACAGGTTGCCCAGAGAAGCTGTGAATGCCCCATCCCTGGAAGTGTTCAAGGCCAGATTGGATGGGGCTTTGGGCAACGTGATCTAATGTGAGATGCCGCTGCCATAGAAAGGGGTTGGATCAAGATGATCTTTAAGGTCCCTTCCAACTCAAATAATTCTATGATTCTATACTCCATGTAATCCACTTATGTCTCTCTATCTGTGTATCTGATTCAGGTTATCTGATTGTAAATAACGTAAAATGAAGGCCACCATTCAGTTCTGTGCTTGAACTCTACCTGCTTTTAGAGACGATACAAAATGAAGGATTGGAAGACAAATCACTAATAATAGAATATGTGATATAATGCCAAATTAGATTTTATGAAGAACATAAGATATTTACATATATACAAGACCACGGTTATCTTAATATATTATCATGTAAAACAAAGACATTTTGGGGGGAATAAGCTATAAAGTTAATTTAATACACGTGAATATAGCTTCTCAAGGAACACTGCTTAGGGAAGTCATTGTCTTTTGATCACAATTCTCATTAAAGAAGTATTAATAGTCTTAACCAGCAAAAGGTGTTTTACACCTGTAAATTATACCTTGAGCATTTTCTAGAAAGTTTTTTTTTTTTTTCCAAAATAATTGGGATCCTTCTATGTGCTCTAATCAGCATGGGTGGTGTTCTCTCAGTACATGCAGTTTGGTCTTATGTTGTTTATATCAATGAATAACAGCCTAGTTTCCTCTACTGTATTTTGGAAATTGTATCACTCAGACAATATTAACAACATGAGAGAAAGCACAAGCTTTTGAACTACTTCTGCGTGGAGCCAGAAGTCTCAGCATTTTGCAGTTTCTGACAAAGTAGCAGAGATGTTTCCTTTCCCACACTAAATGTCTGTACATCTTTTAACTAACTAGTGCATAACATCCATTATTTGTGTCCAGATGCATATACTCGTATGTGTAACTATAGTGTTACAACATTTTAGCTAAGGCACAACTAATTATTTAAACATCTTCAGAAAGATACCATTAAAAAATGATGTCCAAACTGAATGACTAAGTAGAGGAGTAATATTTAAATTATTTTCTATAACCTCATTTCTTTCTAATATGTTTCTACTCTGTTTTTCAAACTTCCTTTTCCACATTTTATTCCTCTGTATGGCATATAGAATGTTCTGTTCCTCTTTCAGTGATTCTTGCTCCTTTGTTCTTGTGTTTGCCGAAAGCTACAAATTGTTACAAATTGATGAAGCAAGCATCTAGGTAGTTCGAAACCTATTTACTGAGCTCCCTAGATATGACATTTGCCTATATTGCCTCCTTTTATAATACTTTTTATTAAAAGAATTTGCTAATGATAAAATATATGACCCCCTTGTCCCTGTTCTCCCAGATTACACACTGAAAAATTATCCAGAAAAGCATGAGCTCTTTTTTTTTCTCCTTTTCCCCCAGCAGTTCCTCTAGCTCGCCTATTTCAAAATCAATCCTTCCCTTCCCTTCCCTTCCCTTCCCTTCCCTTCCCTTCCCTTCCCTTCCCTTCCCTTCCCTTCCCTTCCCTTCCCTTCCCTTCCCTTCCCTTCCCTTCCCTTCCCTTCCCTTCCCTTCCCTTCCCTTCCCTTCCCTTCCCTTCCCTTCCCTTCCCTTCCCTTCCCTTCCCTTCCCTTCCCTCTTCTTTTTCTTTCATTTTTTCCCTTTAATATAGCACTTCAGACAGTTGAATAAGAACTTTCTTAAAAAAAAAAATTCTCAAGGATGTTTATAGATCTTCAACCTGAATTATTATATCATCTCAAAGATTTGTTTGTGAAGTAATGGCTTGCATTCACACACCTTAAATGTGCGGCTTTATAGAAAGTTTCACATATTTTACTCTATGTCCATCGTGTTCTGTGCCCCCCCCCAACCCTCCCCCCCCAAGCAAAACATAACCAAAACAAACAAGAAAACAACAACAAGAAAAACAACCTTCTGCCTACTGCTTCTATGCATGTTTGGTACAAGAATTACTCTTTTGGCCAGCATACATATTTCCTGTGTGATGAAACTGGTGAATGTAGAGCACAGGGTGGGATTCGCACAGGCTGTGGACTGCAGGCTTGACCTTAGCCAGGGGACACTGAACATCTCATAGATACCAATGACCGAGGCAGCAGCAGGCAAATTATATATAAACTGTTCAGGTTATGGTCACTGAATCTAAAACAGCACATGGCAGCAGCCAGCTACAAATCCTACTGCTGGGGACTTGGAAACCTGAGTGTGGCATCTGCAGCTTGCAATTGCCAGCTATGGTCTCAAATGGCCTCAAAGGTTGACTACTCTACAGAAATAGGCAGAGGAAGATGAAGTCCAAGGAATCCATGTATAGCCCTCTCTTGCCAGCTACATGAGGCAGAAGCACCAAATACATTTTTGGAGTATTTTAGACACAATCATGTTGCTGAGGTCCAAGGATTTAAAAACACATTAGTGTCAAATGAAACCTGGGTTGTACGTATTGGCTTTATTAAAACTGTATTTAGGATTACATTCTCAGAACAACTTATTTTTGAAATAATTTTCAAGGCTATCTCTTCTGTCTATCCTTGGCCAACTTTTTGATCAATCATTTCACTGTTGAGAATAGATGTCAAGAAAGTCAGGAGAGATTCGTGTCAAAAGATCAATAAAGGACTGAAGACAGAGTCGAAGAAATTGTGAATATAAAAAGGAAATTCACATAAATTCTGGTCTCTATTTCATTATCCTTTTTAAAAACATAAAAATTTTGTGACAGTAAAGATCTCTCTCCTCAAATGTTAGTTAATGCAACAGAGAACATGCCTGCTCCCTTTATACTGCATTGCATGAACTGGGATGACTGACTTCCATCTTTCCATCTTTGCTATGTCTCTGCAACTGAAGGGCTTTTCCTAGAACACAGCTTGAGAGGGAGAAGGTGGAAAAGTCTTGTATTCTTGACCAAAAGTTTATAGTACTGATGTTTTTGTGCATGCTATTGAAACATGATTACCTGAAGAATTAGCCAAGACTTACTGTAGGATGCTGAAACACAGATCTGAATCCCAAGCCTACCTCAGTCAAATGTAGACATGGTCACCTCTAATAAGGAAGCTAATTAATGATTAAAAAGTTGATTAGAATTCGAAGTATTTTGGTCAAATTCCTCTATTTAACCTAGAGACTATCAGTTAATGTTTTATTGCCTCATCTTAAAAACAAAGTCAGAATTCTCTCCTGATTATTACACATTATAAATTATCTTTAGGCCAATGATTCCCTTAATATGGACGGGTCCACTGTATACAAAATAAAGCCATGACTTTATTTTTTCCTCTTGCTGTCAATGATATTTAAATAGTTAACTCAGAAATTTATCTGAATAAAACATCTGAAGAGACATTTCAGATTTTAGTCAAATAAAGTTGGAATGTTCTTATTCAGTCTTGAGATGTAAACTAGTCATCTAATCAATGCTGAGATAAGCTTCTCTGTAGGTAACAGCTCTCGTATAAATAAAACTCTTTGCCAAGGTGCCTTTGCACTGAATGTATTAACCTTGACTACTGACTTAGTCTAAAGGTTTTCCTCTTAGAGAGTCAACAAGTGTTGAAGTTCATTTTGATCACACAGTCTCACAATGTACAAAGATATTACAGGAAGTACAGCAACACTTACAATTTTCCAATTAGAAATAGTAACAGCAAATCAAGTTCTCTTCCCAAAAGCATATCTCAATTCAAAGTTCTGCACAGAGCTTTGCATCTCGTATCCTCAATAAGGTGCATTCAATCAATGTGAATAATCTAAGCTTTTTTTTTTTTTTTTTTTTCCCAGAAGGAAATCATTCATAAAACAGGGCTGTTACCTCTAGCTATATATCAATCTTTCTGTATAGTATGTAGTCACCAAACAGTTTAACCTAAAAATTTCAGTTTGCTTGATGAACTGCCCAACTTAGCATTAAATATTAAGTAAAGCTGGTCAACAAAATTATTAGAAATTCTGATGAAAAATGACCCCTTTGTATAACAACACTTCCATGGCAATTTCTGCCAGTTGGATAAGAATTATCCTAAGCACTTTTTCGCATTATTTTTTATTTCTCTGCCTCTTTTTCTCAATGGCTTGTACAGAAAGGGCCATGGAAGAATAAGAACATATAATATTCATATTGTTTATTTCAGGAAGAAAGGTATACATTGTTCCAAAAGTGTGCATTGCTATGGCAAAGTGTATGGCAAGGTTAGATGTAAATCCAATCCAAATAGGGCGTTTGAGCCAGTCTTGTATAGATTAGGCTCATGGTAGATAAAGACATAAATATAGAACCAGGGAAACCTCAGGCTCCTGAAGATGTCACTGAAACCTTTCTAGTCCCTTTGGCAAATCCATACTATTTTTTGAGTTCGCTTTTTGTCCTATTCAAAAATGACATGAGCCTGAGGTGCTAGTAACAGTTTTACATCTTTTTGAACTGTTTATCAGCTAATAGATTTTTGCTTTGTTGTGATATTCTGATCATTTTGAGGACCTGAGTGAAATTAATAGATCTATTACCAAGTAACTTCCAACATAAACGGTGCTGGTCCCTAATGATTTTCAAATGACTGGTCTCCAGGGTTAAAACTCTTCCTAGCTACCCCTTTTCTAAAACAATGAATAATTAAATAGGTACATACTGTGGCTAAAGCATTTACCATTTCCTGAAGTATTAAGAATCAGATGCTACTGCATGCAGAAAGCACATAGAACTAATGTTCTGATCCAAAATGGCAGCAGCTGAATTTCTAGCTGCAACGCTACAGCATCAGCACTCGTCCTTAAACTCTGTATTTGCTAGACATTGCTTAAGATTTTCATTGTAAAACTCCATTTTGTCATGCACCAGCACTACAAATCATTCTCACTTTGAAACTGACTATCCTTTAAAAGTGAAGTCAAAGGAAGTAAATGGAGTCAGAGTTAGAGGAAATAGAAACTCAAGGAAAACCAGAAAAGCTTGATATATTCCAGAGGGACTTTATAGTGATGAACACCCACCTGCTATTAAAAAGTCAACAATTTTTATTCTGAATGTATTTTTCCTTAGGTAATTGTGATACCTTGAATGATGATATCACCTTATCGCCTTTGACTGAGTCCACTTTCTAAATTCTCACTTTCAGGTAATGTCTAAGTTTCATGGATTCTTTTCACAGAAAGTATCTAAGACGTCACTTTTGCCATCTGTCTGCACAGCTGAAATATCTCACATCTCGGTTACTGTAACACCCTTTTTCTCTGACTTTGACAAATGCAATCTTGCTCAGCTGCTGCGAAGATCATTTTCCTGGCCTGTCATTTTGACCATTTCACCTCTCTCTCCACCTCCCTCTGCTTGCTACCACTTTTCTGCCACTTCAAACACAAGCTGCTTGGCTTCACTTTCAAAGACCTTTCACAACCCATCCCCACCCCACAAATGATCTTTTCATTCAGTGAAGGTCAGTTGACAGCAGTTACTGATTGGCACACAAAACCGGTCTCAACAGATTTTTAATCAAGTGCTATTCTGATTTATCCTGCTTTCTTTAAGATTGGGAAGCACTTCCTGAAAATATCCCCCACATTTCCTCATTACTCTCTTTTAAGCCCGTCATTAAAACTTGCCTTGTCATGATGTCCAGAGAGAGATAAGGACAGAAAAGCGGCAGGAATACAGTCTTTTATTTCCCCAATATCACATCGTTATCTCGTTATTTTTTTCTGAGTGCAAGTTCTTTGCAAAAAGGGATTGTGTGAGGTTTTTTTTCCCCTACAAAGGCATCCTAGTCAATTATTAGGATTCTTATATTTGAAAGCATTAAATAATAATAATAATAATAATAATAATAATAATAATAATAATAATAATAATAAAAAACTCCTGTGAGCTTCTTAAGAATTTTGCTATAATTTTTCCATTCAGAGCGATTTGAACAATATTTCTACATTTCCTGGACCTTCTGCTCCTTGGATGTTGTTACTGCTAGTTTCTGCCTTCATCTTCCAGACTAAATATTCATTGGATTCATTTGAACCATCCTGAGACTTCTGTCTCATCTCAGTATAACTGCCAGAGCTGAGCCTACCATCAACATTTACACAGAATGGCTGGGTGCTTCTTAAATGTAGAATTTCAGGCATAATGACGGTATCTGAAATAGAGATTTCCTCAGAAGTGATACCATATGCAGTGTAACCGGCTGGCTCCTTCTGTCTTGCATCATTGCTCAGATAAAAATGAAGTAGTTCAAGCATTTTATGGGAAGGATATAATGCCTGTAAAATTTATGTCTCTCTTGACATGGTGAAAATACACTTCAGAGTGTACCAGAGAACAAACTTGCCCAGCTCATAAGGAACATAGTACATTGGATGCAGGCCATTAAATTAGCACTTTCTAAACTGTCTAATCTGATGCAGCAGGCAGCTGTGACTGGTAGAAGTATTAGTTATTAACATGTGTTCCCTTTCTTTCTCCCCTCTTTCTTTTGTTTTAAAACCATATCCTTAAAGAAATTTTTAAGCACTGATGCAGTCACTTTGGTGGCCCTTTTCTGAATGAGTATGAATACTGCAGCATATGGTAAAAAAAATGCACAAAAGGTTGCGATGACTTGACTTGCAAAGTTGAGATCCTTAATGTTGTAATTATTGTCTTTTAAGGGCTTACCCTGAAGAATATGCAAGGTGTTTAAAACTCAGATTTTTCATGTAGTGGTCTAAAGCCACTAGATGGGTAGATATGCACCAACATGAATTTAATCTTGGATCTGATACTAAGTCACAGAATGAGTATCCTTTTTTTTTTTTTTTTTCCTAGGAGCAACTGAGGTGAATAATGACCTTTAAGCATATATAAATGAAAATTTTGGGTTGAATCTGAAGTTCATTACAAGTTTTTCAAACTGTGTTAACATCTTTTGGTTTCTCAAGCAGAACATCTTGGTGTCCTAGGCTTCTGATCTTGCAGATAAATGACCTGTTATTTTGTGCTTCAATGTATGTCTTTCATCAGGAAAGGGAGCTGGGCACAAAAATGATGTTGTGTGTGCATATTTATATCTATACAAAGGCAGGACATAGCCTGGGAAAAGACTAGATTCAAGAACTAGGAAAACTTTCTGATATTTTTAACATAGATTTAATTTCAGGCAAGTAACGATGTCTAGCCCATTCACCCATAGTGAGTATAGTATATTAAGTATATTAAGGCAAAAGGTGAAGCAAGTTATACTCTTTGCAAACTTTTTAAAGATCAGTGTAAAATTTAAATTTTCTGACTATGGGAATAAGATAAATTGTGAGTTAAAAAAAAATGCTTGCTATGTATTTAAAAGTCCTACACCTTTCTTTTTACCACCTAAAAATAAATTATTAAATAATAATAATAAAAATGTTTTGAAGGAGTATTTGGTGGAATTGTAGAGTCAAGACAGCTGTGAGAAAGTGAGCTCAATTATACTCTTGTTTGTATATCTGTTTTGTTCAGTAAACTCGTGTCTAAAATCCTTTCTCCTATTGGTGACGTGCACTGAGTACAGACCAGTTTACACACCTGGAGTAAATCATATGCCTGGAAGTCATCTTAAATATAATTTTATTGACATTAAGCCACTTATAGATAAGAAATATGAAATTTCAGGATGAATACATCAATGTTATTTAGTGAATGTTTACAAGGAAAAAAGGTTAGAATGATGTATTCAGATGCTGCTTGTATCTAAGTGTAAAGCTGCACAGTTTTTCATTCAAATCCTGTTTCAGAAGTACAGTGAAATGATTTTAACAACAATAAAAAAATAATTTAGTATAGGGGGGTAAGATATAGAATTCCTTTCTAAAATTGGGAGCTGAGGACTGAAGTATCATTTAATTGTTCAAAAAGTCAAAGACGTGAAAATTTCTAAGAAACGTGAATTCAATAAACATTGTATAAAACATACCTTTTTGTTTAAAAAAATTTCATGAGTTATAAAACAAAACAACAACAAAACAGATAAGTAGAAAAAGAGTGCTTTTTCATCATCCCAGTGAGATAATGTTCTCTAGCACATGTAGATCATCCTTCAACTACTCCTATTATCTAGTCCATGTTTGAAGTTATCACAGACACTGGCATAGTAAGGAGTGTATCAGTCAGTGAGTGAAACCAACATTATCTTGTTAAAGCTTAAGTAAAAGTCTGTGTGAAAAAGGTAATCTTTTTGCTGAAAATGCAATTGGAGGTCTGATGAGGTGAAATCCAGCTTCCAATATAGATCCAAAGCCTGGGCTTCAGCTCAGCTTGCTCCTTCCCTGTAGTCTACACTATATACAGCACACTGTAGTGTTTGCTGGTGCTTGATAGGATCAGCAACAACCAGAGGTAACCAGATTTTTTGTACATGTATGAGTTGAAGAACGTCATTGTACTTTGTTAATTTGTTCTTCACCAATCAATTACAAATAGATGTTGCTTTTTTGCTAGGGCATTTGTGTTTTAGCTTATGGGTCAAATACTTGCAAAAAGAGATAAAAAAGCACTTTTCACTTGAACTTCCTGTTGTTTGTTCTTGGTGACTACTTTTCTATACTAAACAGTTCTGCCTTCAATCCTTGATCTGGACACTGAAGCTTCCATAGAGAGAGATTGATTCAGACCAAAACTCAAGCAGATCCTTGCACATTTGTGGCTACATTATAACTGAAAGTATAAAGTGCTGCAAATAACATAGAATTCTTCCGCAGTTCAAGACAGAAAAAAATAGTTGAGAGTCTGTTTTTCTCTGTAACTTTATATTCCTAGCTGTAGTAATTACCTACACATACTTTGGCAGAAATATTTTTCTAATTTAGAATATAAATTGTTTTCCTGTAAACATCTCTCTATAGATGATCTACAAATTAGTATGGTAGAGAAGGGAATGTGTCTGGACCCCTAGAAAATAAAGGCGGGTGCTTTGACATTCAAAGACAGCACAAAGTGATCTTTTGACCAGCTAATTAAGCATACTCAGGTTTTTTATTTTATTTTGCTTCCTGTGCAATTTGTGAATTTGACTTTAGAGCTGGCCAAGGTGGATGGCATGACACTGCTTGACAGTCTGTGTCAGAAGTGTAAGCATATTTGTGAGTCATTGCATGACATAAAAACATGTACTGCTGTAGAGATGACAGCAGTGCTTATGAATATATTGGCATGAGTCTCCTTATAAAGACAACATGTGCAAATCACAGGTAATAACAGCTACAGAATAACTAAAGCCCCATCTTGAGGTTTGTACCAGGATCAAAAGCATTATACTTTCCTTTTTTATCAAAACACAGACAAAGGTCATAAGAAGTATCCTACTTATTCTCTGATGCACTCTCACGTCATTCACCCCTTCAACATATCAAAACATTCTTACATAGAATGAAAACAGTTATGCTCATATTGAAAATTATCAATAGCAGCAGCACAAAATACATAATTTATAAAAAACGGTTATTTAATTTTGAGATTCTGTTTACATAAACAGAAGACTAGACATGAATTTATTTTCTAGAGATTGAGTAGCTTTTTCAGAGTAATGTAAAAACACCAAATATACAACAATTGTTGGGGGACAGATTTAAAACAAAGGCTAATTGAGGTATTTTTGTGGAAATTTTGGAGGATAATTTTTTCATCTCTTTCCAATATTCTGATTTCCATCCATGACTGGAATAATGATGATGATGATGATGATGATGATGATAATAATAACTAAAATATGAAACATATGATTGGGGAAATGCCACTGAAGTGTTTCACATGAGCTGTAGTAAAGGTGTCTCAATTTCCACTCCGTTCTTGAAAGCAGATTTTGTTATTGGAAAAAAATGTGTGTGTTTTTTTTTAGTGTTTATTTTATTATTTTATATTATTTATTTAATTTAATTTAATTTAATTTAATTTTATTTTATTTTATTTTATGTTTTATTTTACTTTTTCCCCATGGGAACAAAGTGCAACATATCCAAATAGCTCTTGTTCTAGTCATTCATCTGCTCATATTCATAGACCTGCTAACATTACTATTTTGTAAGACCTGCTAAAATTACTATTACTATGCTTAGTCCATGAAAAAAAAAAAAGAAATTAAATGGATTTCAATAGAAAAACATGAAAACAAAACAAAACAAAAAACAACAACCCATGAACTTGTGTTCAGTCAATACAAATGCCCTAACACTATGCACAATAATTTAGTTCACTAAACTTATTTATTTATTTATTTATTTATTTATTTCAGGGAAGAAGAGAATGGGATGGAGGAGGTTTGTCTTGAGTCTATTTGTTTTACTAACCAGAGTTTAAATTTAACTGTAAAAGGGTGGTTTAATAACACTTTTATTTTATTTTATTTTATTTTTAATCTATGTTAGCTGATGTTAATTATGCTATTAGTTAGGACCCGAGTCATGCAACAACTATTCCACATTTTTTCACCCACAAACTGGCATGCCCATAATTGCTGGGTTGACCTGTTTAGTCTTTTATAAAACCATAACATTAACGTTGCTCAGTCAATGAACTTGATGAAAAATCATGTCTCTTCAAAACCTGTTTCAAAACTTATACAAATCAGGCTTTTGTGGTTGCTATATGACCACCACCACCACCATCACTTGCTCTTCAAATATCCTCTTGTTGAATCTTCTTTGTTAATATAAATCTAGTATTTTATGAATGGAAATGCTTCAGACTATATTCTGATTAATTCTTGAGTATCAAAACAGATATGGTGATATGAACCCAATCCTATATCCCTTTTGCACCCATTGACTTGAAAAGGAATTGACTTAATTTCAGGGGCACATGGAAAACATGGCTGAGTCCTCAGAATTAACTTGTTAAACTGAAAATAAGTTGAGAAAAGAACTAAGTGCAGAGAAACTCTACATTTGGAGATGCTTAGTATGGATACAAATTATCTTTGCTCCCTGTTTTCCAGTCTTGATTATCTAGAGGCAAATATCACTGCTTTAGCATTCTTTCCAAATTCATCTCCAGGGTTAACCATCCATGTTTAATCATTGCTGATAATGAGATTTGTAAACTTTCAAAAATCCCTTAACTAGAAGTGTATGAATAGGTTTGTGCATAAAGCAGATAGGGAGAAATGTGCTTTAATTTGCTCTTTTTTTTTTTTTTACTAAATTTAAAGAATTAGAAAGAGCTGATTGGTTTCACTATGCAACCAGCAAGCTTGACATGCCACAGAGAAAACAACAGAAAAGAAATTCAGTTCTGTTTCTTATAGCATCTGGATATTCTTTACACAACACTGATTACTGCTGTACAGGTAGTCAAAGCAGACATCTATCTAAGGGTTTCTCACATTGAGATCCATGGAAAACAGGAAGTAAATTGAGCCTCCAAATCTTGCAAACTGTAATTTCCAGATATAACCTCTTCATCTTACCAAGAAGATCCAAACAGATTAGTAAGATTTCTCCAGTTACAATGGTTCCCAAATTGCCTTGAGAGGGCTTCAAAGCAAGCAATTTGAAAGAACAAAGGACTGAATTCAAAACAGAAATTAAAAAGCAAGTAGTGGGAAAAATTATGGTGCTAAAAGGAAGGAGTTACAAGAGCAGCCTGGAGCTGCATAAGAAAAATTTTAAACGTATGTGGAAAATGAATCAAAGCCTTGAAAACACTGGAATGAGGACAAGTTCAGAAGTGAGCAGCTGGAAAGGGATATGAATTAATGGAGCCATGAATTAACAGCATGGCTTTCCTGATGTTCTAGGAAAAGTACAATCAAAGTAAATATTCTGCACCCTGTCTCATCTATTTATTTAAAGTTGTATCCACATGCTTTGAGACCCTCTTCTTCAGTTTGTCTCTGCTTTCTTGTTTATTCACCTAGATACAGTTTTCTTGCATGATATCAGAATTTTTCTTGGTACCACTAGATCTAAATCAAATAACTCCAGTCACCAGAAATTGCTCTACACTTTTGCAGATTTCTTGTAGGAAGTTGTTCTACGGCCAGTACATGAAATAAAGCTGTCTGGAAGAATACAATCAAATTGTTCCAACTTGTTCCCTTTTGATCTTTGCTTCTCTTCTTCCATTTGAATTTTCAAACTATGGAAGAAGAGTGGCAGCCTGGGCTCCAGCCACTGGGCAGGAGGAGCTCTGAGCCAGGGTAGCTGAAGGATGCAGCTGCTTTTAACATCCCTTAACACTAAGCTGGACATATACATGCACAATATGTTTGTAGGCAGACGTTCCATCTTGTGATATATATGCAGTTGATTGGTTGAAAGTACAGAGGCACGCAGATAATTCTATTATCGCTTTCTGAAGAATTAAAATATTGTTGTTAATCTGAATGCATTGCTCAGCTGGGGAGCATGAAAGCACAGTCTAACTCAAACACTACATACCTAAAGGAAACACTGACATCAAGTTAATGAAATTTTGAATCAAGTGTTAAGCAATTAATTTTGTATACCTTTATTAATGATTTGTTTTGAAGGAAGAGTGATACAATGCATACCTTTCAAAAGGATAATCACAGAATGAAACAAAATTATAAATTCTTCTGATAAATTGAATTGTTCAATGCAGTAAACACAAACCTATTCTTCTCATTATTCAGGACATCTCTTCTGACAAAGAAATTAGCTTTATTTTGTCACCTCATTTATCACAGAGAGAGGATTTAAGAAGAAGAAAAGAAAAAAAAAAAAGAAGAAGAAGGAAAAGAAGAAGAGAGAGAGAGAAATACCTTACCTTGCCCTAAGCCTTTTTCAACTACAAATTGTCATTAGAGTTCTACTTCGGTGCCACTCAGTTTAGTGACCTGTTTCTCCTTTGCAGTTTTAAAACTTAATTACTAGATGTAGATCTAAAATACAGAATTCTGCTGGATTACTTGGTGCAGTTGTTGGGTCTAATCACATTGCATGTGCAGTAAAACGCCATTTGCTAGCTGCTTGTTATGTATGGTTTTTCTCAGATTCTTTTCTTTTCTTGAGTTGAAATTTTAGAATGTAAAGGGTATTACTCCAGAATCTCTAGGCTGCGTTCTTAAGTTCTTTGAGCAGAATCCTTTGTCAAAATAGTTGCAAACCTCTATTGCCAATGCCTCATGCTTTAGCCCGAGTTGTTAGATCTGATGCCAGTTGTATAATTTGACAAGACAGGCAAGGCTACCTTTTCTTTTACTTTGTAAAAGACCTTGGCTTTTTCCTAACTTCCCATGACAATTGTCATTGTGTGCCACAGCCATGTTCTCCTGCTTGTGTCCTCATCAATGACAGAAAGAATATTTCTGACTCTAAGGAGACTTTACACTCTCCTGCTGAGGCACCCTATTATCTGTCTCTCTCAGCAGATCTGGGGCAGTGCGGCATGTGCCCAGCTGCAGCCCCAGCAAGTGAAGTTGTGCTGTGGTGTCACTGCCATGTTATGGAGCAAATTCTGTATTCCAGCATGGATACACAACCAGGGTGAATTCTATGGGATGTACAGGAGGTAAAGGCTGTATTTAATCCTTTTGGGTCAGTATTTATTCACTAAGGGATGAGGAAGAAATGTTCTGTGGGCCACAGTGCTGGCTCCATTCCTGAGACCTTGTATTTATCATGATTTGAGCTGTTCTGGTTTGTCCTTCCTGATAAAAGCCCAGCATCTGTCCTTCCACCTCTGCCAGCAGTCAGGAGAGGATATGTTGCCCTGTGGCCATACAGTCCAGAAGCAGGGCACGTAAATGCTCACAGCTCTGTCTTCCTGCATCTTGGGAAGCTCCTCGGAGCCTTCCTCTTTGTCTCTGTGCTCTTTTTTGCAAGGTGTTTTACCTCATCCCACTTTGTAATCCATCATTTTACGTGCATAGCCTGTGGCTGATTCATTTAAAATGTCACTGGGTAACATTGTGGCTTGTATAACAATGTGGGTGATAAATGGGAAGTTTATCCCCAGAGCCTTTCCTTCTAGATTTATAGGCACCTAAAATCCAGAAGGTAGGGGTTGGCTCCTTCTTCTCCCACTACGCTGGTGCTTCTTCCTCCACATTCCTCCCCTTGGCACTGGGAGAATCTGACTGCAGACACTGTGGAGATGATGTGTAGCTACTATTCTGGTAGAAAGATGAGGAATAAAGAGGATTGGGTGTACATATCCTCTACTGTATGCGTGCCTGAGCACTGGCACATGTTGCCCAGAAATGTGTAGTCTCCTTCCTTGGAGATCTTCAAAAGCTGTCTGAACATGGCCCTGGGCAACCTGCTCTAGTGGCCCTGCTTGAACAGTGGGGATTGGACTGGATGACCCCTAAAGTTCCCTTCCAACCTCAACCATTTTGTGATTCTGTGATATAGATTCAGGTCTACTGATTGCATGGGGATGTCAGCGATGGGAGAGTAACAGGCAGGGAGTCTGGTGTCCAAGCACTCTGGTTGCTGCCCTGAGTGCTATTTTTTGTAACCATGGACTGCATATCTACATAATTCACAGGTTATTTCAGTGCATTTGCAGAGAGAACAGCTGTTTTACAGGGGCTGCATATGGGCCAGTCTATATCTATGAACACAGAGTTTCTTGGTCTGCTTTAATGCAATTCTTTCTTTGAAGAAAGATTCCAAAGTGATTTCTGCCTGTAATCTATCTGCTTCTGTCTCTTGAATTAATCCAACTCATTTGATCATTTGCTGTTCCCTGTTTTGTCTGTTCTTGTTATCTCTGCTGATTATTCACATCTCTCTGTGCTTCTCTAAACCTTTCCCCACTCCCAAATTGGATCCTAAGTATACTTTTCTTCTAACTCATCATGTTAATTCTCTTAATCACATCCTCCTATTAATTCTTTCATTTCCTTCCATCTCTCTCACCCTTCTACCTTTCTTCTCTTTGCTGCTGCTACAAACTCTACTTTCTCTCATTTCTCTCTTATGCTTGCTTTTCTGAACCATATACACTTTTCTCTGCTTTTTCTGTTGCTGATGATACTTACTTATACTGATCTGTTATCGTTTCTTCCCAAAGTTTTCTTACCTTGCAGTTACAATTCTCTGTTTCAGAATCACATAACCCCTGTCACTTCTTCCTGTTCTCTTGCACTTAAGGAATGTCTGCTCAGTCTCAAAATTCCATAAACTTATGACATTTAGCTTGGCATCTTTCTCTCTTCTTTTTTTGCAACCTTTCCTTTGTGCAGACCCTGCTCTTTAGACTCTTCCATTTGTCTTTGTTCTCAAATTGTAGCTGCTGAAAAATTGTATGTTTTTTTTTTTTTTTCCTCATATATAATTAACAGGGAGAATGCATATTTTCTGCTTGCCATGCAATTGCATTCAGAATCAGTAGATAGAGCAGAATTGTTTAGAATTAGCACCTCTACAGTTTCCTAACACAAAAGTCATGGTCTCTGCACCAGCTTTAGAAGTCAAATGTAATTGTTCCTTTATTGAATGACTGAGCCAAGGCTTCCTTTCTCCTTTCCATCAGCTAAGACTGACAGCTAAGACTTTCAGGTGACATTCATAACTATATGGCCAAATCTAATTCCTGCTCTATATTTTTGGATGCCCCATAGCACAAAAAAACCTCCTGTAATCCTGAGTAAGTTGGTTTAAGATTCACTGTCCTTAGAATAATCCAACAAATAATACCTAGTCTCCCTGTCCAAACCCAAGTTACGTGGACATGATTTTAATCCTCATCATCCTCGTTACTGGGGTATTAGTCATATTCTCATAACATTGAAGCATTCTGAAAAAAACTTAGAAAATTAAAAGAACTACAGACAATTCTTGGAGAAAAAAATGCTTTGCAGAGTAAAGAAATGCTGTAGTCTGTTCTGTTTGAGAAATAGAAGTTTAAAAGGGTGATTTTATTACCTCTTGCATTAGAAAGAGGTTTCTGATGACAGATTGTTCTTCATTCTATGCAAAAGACATACTGAGATCCATCAGTTGGATGAGGAAGCTAAGGAAATACAGACTAGACACAAGGGACTGTCCTCCCCTCCCCTCCCCTCCCCTCCCCTCCCCTCCCCTCCCCTCCCCTCTCCTCTCCTCTCCTCTCCTCTCCTCTCCTCTCCTCTCCTCTCCTCTCCTCTCCTCTCCTCTCCTCTCCTCTCCTCTCCTCTCCTCTCCTCTCCTCTCCTTTTTAAAGAAAGAAGACAATATTAATTATTCAGTGGAAGAATTCAACGACATGTAGAGTAACTTTTCTGTCAGCTGCTGTTTCAATCACAAATAACGTGTCACCTCCAAAAGTTCATCTCTCTTTTTATATTGACTAAAGAGACAGGTCTCCTAAGTGTATAAAGTTAGGTAAAATAAATCACAATCAAAATATCAATATCCACTTAAAGAATAAGATATTCTTCAAGCGTTGTACTCAAAACCAAATTTAATGCCTTAGATATGTTATCCACTAGATGCAAAAACAGAAAGTAATTTATGGTCTGAATTTTAAAGATCTCTCTTGTACTGATAAACATCTATACAAATTCTCAAACATAATTCCAAGCATCTATTCTAGTGGTTAGTACTTCACCAATATGGTTAAGAGCTCCATGGTGTATCTTGTAGTTATTTGAAACATCTCAAAACTCCACTCCTTACCTTTTCAGTATAATCTGTAAGCAATTTTACTGGCTGCCCCATGGTGCTCTTTTTAACCAACACGACAATTCAAATTCTCATTGGCTAAAGAGATAGTAATCTGAAGAAGGGCTTAGCAATTTTGTTCAAATTCTAAAGCATTGTAGGGAGGATTTACGGAGGCTCTAGAGAGAGCTCCTTATCTTACTCCACTATTGTTAAACTTCAAATTTGCATGACAAAAAATACAAGTAAAGAAGTAACACGAGTCACTTTGGTCTCAATGTAAAAGCAACGTGATGGAAAAACAACCCAGGAAAAAAACAAACAAACAAAGAGACACCCTTACACAAAGAAGAAGAAAATGGAAAAGGAAAAAGATAGCATACACATAAATGAATAAACCTAAGAAGCTGATGGAATATGCCAATAAACAAAGACTATCTTACGATGGCACCATATCCCACAAAGGAAATAAATCATTATCTGCTTTCATTTGGTGTTCAATGAACAAACAATTCACTCTTGAATGTATTTCTAATCATACAACCTCTAATAAAACCTTTCCCTTCTTTGACCTGTTTGGTGTAAAAAGACTGACCCGTTCTGCATTATGAAACCTGTATTGGCAGAAATTATTTTGTTCACTGGCTGGCACTGAGCCAAGTTAAAATGTTTTGGGAGCAAGCCCTGAGTATTGAAAGAAAAATGATTTAGAAGTCATCAGGACAATCTATAAGTGACTCTAAAAAAGTGGAAACAAGTTATAAAACAGAAGCTATAAAGAAAAAGATGACACAAAAGGGACAATAGCTAATCTGTATCATAGGCTACTGTGCAGCATCCCTTGCTCTCCTCTTTGTTTCTCTTCCTTTTCCAGTTTTAGCATATCAAAACACTAAGGAAAACTTAGAATTGCAAATTTTCTCCACATAAGGTACTAGAAGTTCCTTCAAGGAAAATAAAACAAGTTTTCTCAACATTTTTGTTGTCTGTTATGTTTCTTTATTCAGTGGTAATAAGTAAAACACAGGGACAGATAGCCAGATGTTTATTTATGGATAGAATTTTAACCAAAGAGAGAACTTCATAACCTCTGCCCCTAAGCTTTTACATAATTATACCCTGCAACACAGCTGGAAGCAGACCACGAGGAGAGGAAGATGTGGAAACATTAATATCATAGATAACTGGGAATTCTGAGTTGTTCTTCTTCAGACAGTTAAATGTAAAATGTTTTTGAAGTGCATTGAAATTTTTATTTGGCCAACTTGGCTGGGCCAAATAGGAAGGAGGGACAGAATGAGAATAGTTCAAGGGAGATGTTTGTACCTGGGATGCAGATCTGTATCTGACACTGAACTGGGACACAGCAGAAGGGCATAATCAAATTCAGGAACTTGGAAGCTCTATTGTGGTGTATACATAGACATAGATAGCACTACATAGCAGAAAGGAGTCCTGTGGATGTGATGAGGATGTATATACAGGTGGCTTTACAGCATGTTGAGGCCACACACTCATTGCAAGTTGTATGAAAAAACATGAAAGGGCACATCTGAGCCAAGTAGCCAATAAATGCTGAGTCTACTGCTGTTGGCAAAATGACTGTGGTGCAGAAGTGGTGGGAAAGGTGTTGAAAGACAAGAGCAAATAAGAAGGAAAGAGAGGATCTACACAGGTAATTCTTGTCATCCCTGTTGTCTTTGTTGTCTCGGCTGAGAAGGATAAGATGTAAACCACGTAAACTTGGATTTGGCATTCTCTTTACATGACTCCACAGTACACTGGAATATGAAGAATTTCAACAGAATATGCTTAATGAATGCCAAAAACATTCAGCCTTGGCCACCACCATTCACAAATCTATCCAGAAATGGTGGTGCCCATTTTTACAGGATATGTTAGAAGCTACTCAGGAGCTGATTCTAATGCCCTCTTAGGAGGTAGTATGTAGAATACATGACATTCACCTGGCGATTGGGGTCCTCTATGAGTAGAAAAAGAGCAGGGAGCTCTTTTCCTGATAAGTGCTCCAACAACTGGGAAATTGTGTAAGTGAAATGTATTGTCGTTATTCTCAAGACAAAACAGAAAACTAAGATCCTGCTGCAGGATTATTTCTATTTAAATATTCATGCTAATTTCAGTGAGGCTTGCATCGTGTTGCTGTGTATTGTTAAACAACGACTGTATTCTGCTGAAGAGACGGCTGCAGTTCAGTAATGCATAAAGGCATTCCTGGGTACTGTATGTTGTTTGAATGATCCATATAGCATGCTAAGAAATTCTATTGAAATCTATTTGCATGACAGGTGCTAGACAGAAGAATAACCTCTGTAATGCAATTAGAGTTTCCTCCAGATTAAATGTGCTGTATGAAAGTAAGCTCTGGTTCTGGTGTTTTTATTTAGATTAGTAGTTCTTGGTGTAGTA
Source organism: Cygnus atratus (assembly GCF_013377495.2). Taxonomy (NCBI): domain Eukaryota; kingdom Metazoa; phylum Chordata; class Aves; order Anseriformes; family Anatidae; genus Cygnus; species Cygnus atratus. Next base: position 175,831,277 of record NC_066362.1, on the reverse strand, counting down.
CTTAATGATGCTTCTGATTGAATAGCAAGGTATTCATACTTAGTTTTACTGAAAGGTAAATTTGATATTTATCAGATTGCTTTATGAGACAGCCAGGAAGAAAAACTGATGGCTTGTTAACCATATTTGTGTCTAGAAATGTTAAATTCTTATGTGAAGTGATCCAATAATTTAAATGTTATGCAATAAATTTTTAAGAGAGGTTCCTACCATTTCATCGCGATCTCAGATACAACTGTGACAGGTGGCCATGTAATTAAAACCACCACCACTAACAACAACAAAAACCAGAAACATAAAAATACAGTGGTAGTTCTGAGCCCTGATATTACAGATTTTGCTTCATTTTTTTCTTCCAAATTTTCCCTTTACATAGATGGTGCTTTAGTTTACCCCTCAAAGTTTTACTTTTGGAAGCTATTTTTATTTATTTTTTACAAGTGCACCTTCAGGGAATAACAGCAGGGGGGCAAATCCTTTATTTTATGCTGTCAAAACCAATATGCTGTGAGTTATTCACATTACTTTCTGAAGTGCCAGTCAACGGCTTTGTGTTTGGAGCAGTGCAAACCACTAACAGAGACTCAGAAAAAGCAGTCTCTGAATTGGTAGCACCACAGTGGGCGTTGGAGGGGGAGGGAGGGGGGAGGGGAGAAAAAGAAAAAAAAATTAAAATTGTCCATTTTTGTTGTTGCTGTTGAAAGTTTTCTAATGAAAGGAGATGAATCAGGAACTTTGTAATAACATGTGCTTGGCCACTTAGCTGTAGCAGCAGATCTGAAATGAAGCTTACTCAGCACAAGCTTTGGACCTTTCAGACCTTATGTATCATTTCTGATCTACTAAGCTTCTCACATTTGTTCAAAATAAAAGAGAGAATAAAAAAAACTTTTTTTTTCTTTTTTCTTTTCTTTAAAAACATTTTGAGTCCAAAAAGAACACACATATTCAACTATTAGATTTTCAGAAAGAAGTTGGCACAAAATCTGACTTTTTACCCACACAAAATATTTGTCTTCAGAGTCATCAATTTTAGAGACTGATACTTTTTTTTTTTTTTTTCAAGAGTTCAGCTCAAAACAGCAAACAAGAAAGTGAAAGAGCAAACATTAAATAATATGCCTGTAAAGGGAACATCTGCCAAATTCTTCCACTGAATGCTGAATGGCTGCTGAAACTTGAAACTGCTGTTATTTCCCATATAGAGAAGTAACTTATCAGGTCTTCTGACAATCCAGAGGCCTCAAGACAACATTTCTGGAACTGTTACAGAAAACCCTTATAACCATAATAATTTTTTTTTTTCATTTTTTCCCCCCAAGGGCTGAAAAAGAAAACTTTTTTTTTTACTGGAAAGAAGTACCAACTCCTTTCCAACTGTCTCTGTGCTGAAAAATGTAACCTTCCTAAATCCTACCTTCAGGTTGAAACTGACAGGAAAATCTGTGGAAAATTTACCGTTTTATCTAGGGAGCTGCAGCAGTTCAGTGGAATATAATAGTTTTCTATATGAATTTACAGCACACCAGCCGTTGGAGATAGATAACTTGGTACAAGTCCAGCAAGCTCGATTATTCAGGATGTCTGAGGTATGAGAGGATGACAAGCAAGACAAGCACAGATGTTGTTCTTTAAATGACTTATACTGACACGGTTTGCTTTCTTACTTTGAGTGTTGAATCTGGGAGACAACTTTTGGGTCTCAGCCGTAGGAGTTTTAGAATGTGGGTTAACAGAAGAGTTCAAATGTCTCACAGTTACAGACTATTAGTCTAGGGCTGAAAGCTTTTCCTGGATACTTCTTTTTATTTTATTTATTTTTTTATTTTTCTTTCCTCTTCTGTGTAACAGAAATTTGTGTGCCCACCGCGATAGTGTCTAGATAAAGCATTTGGGCTGAGATGAAGTGCTGACCCCCTAAAAGTTTTCCTTACAATTTAACCCATGTTGTGGCTGAGATCTCCTTGGATTAGTTATAAACTCTAAAAGTCTACTTTTATAAAGCAGTTTGTAGGATTTGATCCTCCCTCTGCTGCTGGGAGTCAAAACAATTCAGACAATATTTTCAGTCAGGTTGTAGCTACTATGATGCATGAGAATAATGGATTTGTTTGTTTGTTTGTTTGTTAAGTTGTAACACAAAGGAATAATAAAGGAACTACAGAAACACAATAAAATCTACTTTTTAATTGAATAGTGGAAGTTTTACTGTACTTACATTGACATTTCTTTCTAATGTCTAATCTAAATGTACCTTCTTTTAGTTTAAAGCCGTTACCCCTTGTCTTATCACTTTGTTCCATCTTTCTTTTAGGCTTTCTTCAACTACTGGAAGGCCATTGTAGGGTCTCCCCAGAGCCTTCTCTTCTCTAGGCTGAACAACCCCAATTCTCTCAGCCATTCTTCATAGAAGAGGTATTCCAGCCCACTGATCATCCTTGTGGCCCTCCTCTGGACTCACTCTAACAGGTGCTTCTCCACAGGGCTGCTTTCAATCCATTGTCTGCAGAGCCTGTATTTGTGCTTGGGATTGCCCTAGCCCAGGTTCAGGACTTTGCACTTGGCTTTATTGAACTTCCTGTCCAGGTCCCTTTGTATGGCATCCCTTTCCTACGGTGTGTCAACCATGCCACAGAGCTTGGAGTCATACACAAACTTGCTGAGGATGCATGCAATCCCACTGTCCATGTCACTGACAAAGACGTTAAATAATGCTGGTCCCAGTACCGTGCCCCAAAGAACACCACTTGTCACTGGCCATCTGGACATCAGGCTGTTGACCACAACTCTTTGAATGTATCTATCCAGGCAATTTCTTACCCACTGAGTGGTCCATCCATCAAATCCATGTCTTTCCAGTTTAGAGACAAGGATGTTGTGCTGGACAGTGTCGAATGCTTCCTTACAGTAACTACAGTAGACTGGAAAATACAACTTCCATTTTTTGGTCACATAACTAAGGAACTGAGGCCAACTCACTTATCCATTGTCCTGAAATTAATCACATTCTTTATTTTCAACATTTTTGAGCTTTTTGGTTCAGGAAACCACATAGTGTTTGCTAGCTTCAAAATGAAAACCTCTGGGGACTTGCTTGTGCAGTGATTAATTGCAGGGTAAATACGGGTCTATATGTTACCTACAGATAGAACGCTTTTTTCTAAATATCTAAAAATGCTAAAATCCATACAGTTTCAATGAGGTCATCTGTCATGCAGGGACTTGATGGCAAAGTGTCCCATCCCTTATTTGAACATTTGATTGCATTTTACTTCTTAACTTAGAGACCTTCATTAAAATAGTTGATTGTGATAATACAGATACTGAGTGAACTATCCCTAGTCATTCTATTTAACCATCTTGTTTGAATGCAAGGTGTGGAAGGTAAGTCATCTAGTTAAGTGGAAGTTTGATAACCTAATGTAACATCTTTAACATCAGAGATCAGATAAAATCTTTTATGTGTCATTGGCTCAGAAGAGTCTGCCTAGGCAGATGGCATTGGTTTTATAAGACAGACATACTTTGCCTGGAGAGTTTCAGGGAAATATAGGCATTACTTTCCAACTCCAGTAAAGGAGAAAGGTGTCATTTCATTGACAGCCCCAGAGAATATTTCCCTGTTACCGCTTGCTTGACAGATGCCAGGAACAGATTGATGTGTAGAGAAAGGCAAGGTACAAGGAAACCGTACATTAAAACTCATTAACTTTAGATAGGAAAACTCTATTGGGAGCAACTCTAGAGCATTTTCTGATGTACAGTAAATGTTTAACATTCCAAATATATGTGCTTTTTAATGTGTTGGGACTGCATTTACATATTTGGTGTAAATCTGAATGAAAATGAAAACAATGACAAGGAAAACACAAGAGAAAATGCAGCATTAAAATTAATCATTAAGAATCTGAAGCAAAATATGAGAGATGTTTTGCATCCTCCTAATTTTTGATCCATCAGAAGCTGTAGATGTGGAATTTGAGAGGATCACTTGAATTTCCAGTATTAATTTTCTCAGAAGGATACTTATACTTGTTTATAATGGAATTTTTGTTTATAAAAAGAGAAAAAAACAAATCTGCTTCTCAGTCCTGCCAAAATTGTAGCCATATACTTAGCTTTGACCAGTGAACAAAAGGAGGTGGGACATAATTATGGGATTTACCACACAAGCTAGTTTTCTGGCCAACCAATCCATATGGGTTGACTCATCCCATTGACCACTTCTCACAGTTATCATAGAATCATAGAATGGCTTGGATTGGAAGGGACGTTAAAGATGACCTAATTCCAACCCCTCTGCCATGGGCAGGGACACCACCCAGTAGACCAGGCTGCTCAAAGCCCCATCCAACCTGGCCTTGAACACTTCCAGGGATGGGGAATCCACAGCTTCTCTGGGCTACCTGTTCTAGTGCTTTTATTGGGTTTACATGACAAGGGCTTGATAGCAGGGGGGCTGCAAGGATAGCCTCTGTGAGAAGAGCCCAGAAGCTGTCTCATGTTAGCTAAGAGCCAGATCCAGAGGTGGCTCCAAAATGGACCAGCCACTGGTCAGAGCCAAGCCAATGAGCAATGTTGGTTGAGCCTCCGTAAGAGCAGATTTAAGAAAGGAAAAAAAAAAAAACTAAACCAAAAAAAAAAAACTGCTATGCAACAGCAGCCGGGAGAGTGAGGAGTGAGAACCAGCCCTGCAGACCCCAAGGTTAGTGAAGAAGGAGGGCAGGAAGTGCTCTAGGCATGCAGCAGCAGTTCCCTTGCGGCCTGTGGAGAGGCCCCTGGTGGAGCAGGCTGTCCCCCTCCAGCCCACGGGTCCCACGGCGGAGCAGATCTCCACGCTGCAGCCCGTGGAGGAGCTCCCGGTGGAGCAGGTGGATATGGCCTGAAGGCCCACATATGAGCAGGACTCTGGTTTGGAGCTGCAGCCTGTGGAGAGGAGCCCACACAGGAGCAGGGATACTGGGGGGGGGGGGGGGGGGGTGTAGGGGGGGGCTTCTGCCCATGGGGGACCCGTGTTGGAGCAGTTTGTTCCTGATGGATAGGCCCCATGGTACAGACCCATATTTGGAGCAGTTCTTGAAGAGCTGCTGCCTGTGAGAACCCCTCACAGGATCGGTTCACAAAGGACGGCATCCTGTGGGAGGGACCCCACAATGGAGCAAGGGACAAGAGTGAATCTGAAGGAGCAGAGGAGATGAAGCGTTAGGGAGTGACCACAGCTCCCATTCCCCATTCCCATGTGCCGCTCCAGGAGAGGACATAGAAGAAGGTGAATGGGGGGGGGGGGGAGTTGCTTTTAGTTTGCTTTTAGTTTCTCACTGTTCTAGTCTGCTAGTGATAGGCAATAAATTATATTAATCTTCCTATGCTGAGTCTGTTTTGCCCATGACGATAATTGGTGGTGATTTCCCTGTCCTGGGGGCTCATCTGGGATCTGCAGACTTGATGAGGGTGTACTCAGTCTCACTGTCCATGTCACCAACAAAGATGTAAATACTGCTGGTCCCAGTACTGCTGGTCCCTGTGGAACACCACTCATCACTGATCTCCCCTTGGACATTGAGCTGCTAACCACAACCCTCTGAATGCAACCATACAGCTAATTCCTTAACCACCAAGTGGTCCATCCATCAAATTCATGTCTTTCCAATTTAGAGACAAGGATATCATGGGGGACAGTGTCAAGTGCTTTGAACAGGTCCAGGTAGATGATATCAGTTGCTCTTCCCCTATCCACCAAAGCTATAACCCTGTTGTAGAAGGTTACCCCATTCGTCGGGCATACAAGGTATGGCAAGTCCCTTAGCCTGAAAGCGTGATATGAAATTCATTTTAGGCATTTTATTGGTCCAGATAAAACCACCCTGAGACTGGGGTCTGCCCCAGGATTAACAGCTGGTCATGTATGTGACATGTATGTATAGTTGTATGTATATAACTACAAGTATTTTATTAAGAGAACAAAATACTGTCCATTGAACTGGGCATATACTTGGGAAGGTGTTTTAGAGGATCTTGCATCTAGCAACAGTACAGATTCACAAGAGGAATGAAGATGTATGTGCATGTGAATGTGAATTACATAGGCATACTTAATTTTAGTAGTTGTTCATTTGAACACTTAACTTTTCAACCTTAATATTCTTTTAAGGTAGATCTCGTTAGAAATTTAATTTATATAATTCCTGTTTTGATATAAACAACGTTGATGGTAATTTTGTAGATGAAAACAAATTTAAAAAATAAACAGTATAGCTAAAAGGAACGTTTGTAAGAAATTCTGTTTTCAATGCAAATGGGACTGTGCTTAGTGAACTGAAAATGGAAAACAAAAATAAACAATGGCATGCTCTTGGTGTGTGAATATCTACTTATTCTATAGACATAAATAATTTTGAAAAGGCTTCTTTTAGACAGGTAGATCTTAATTGTTTTATTAGATATGTGTAGATACTAAATTATTGATATAGTCACCAATAATTCAAATAATTGCTTGTAGTAGATACCCAGTCTGATAAATATCTGATGGAAATGCAGACTGAATATTTTTTCCTCATATGAAGATTATTTATTTATTTATTTTAATTTAAATTCTCATGGAATGTGTTAATTTGCATAATGGCATAACTGTCACAGCAGGTTACAGGTGATGACTTGGACTCTGATGTTACCTGATACAAAATGACCCATCCCTTACTTCAGCTTGCAGGCTGCAGCTAATGGAATGCAAACCTATAAATAATATGCAATTATAAAGACGAAAAACTATCTTGAAACGTAGTAGCCAATTAATACTCATTTTTCATTGTAATAAATGTAACTGCCTGAGTTAGATACTGTGAAGGTCAGTGTTACAGAAGTTTACCAAGAGCTATTTTCGGTTTCTAAATAGAATCATACATGACCATCAAAACAGTAATGTTTGAATAACTTCTTGAAATTTATTTAAAAACTATGTTTTTTGTTGTTGTTGTTTGTTTGTTTGTTTGTTTGTTTTTTCCCTCTCTCTCCCATTCTCTTCCCAGGAGGAAGAAATGCTTAGGCAGGATAATACTACATTTGGTAAGACATACTGTTCCTTCACAAATGCCTTCATAAGGCAAGATTCTGTATTTGAAATATATTGTGGGGTTTAAGTATGCCCCAGTTACTGTGGCAGTACACAGTCACAGTTCACTTCACAGTATCAGACTGTCACTCTTCCCTCAGAAATCTCCTTCTCCATTTTTTTGATCATTATTCTTTGATGAAAGTCTTTTATGGTTAGGGATTAAAACTGGACCATAGTCTCTCTGTTACATTGTACAGACAGCACTAGAACAGCTTGGGTAAGATGATTCCAGTTTCTTTATGACTGAAAATTGTTTAAAAAGAAAGACCTCTGCCTTCCAGTAGTTCTGCATCTGTACCACCTAATGCTGGACATCCTTCAGTTTTATCAGTCTGCATCATTCCTACTTTTCCATTGACATACCTTTAAAACACCATCCCTACCCTCTTGGTTTTCTTACTTTTTAATGTCTCAGACTAAAAGATATATTTTTTCCTTCATCTTCTTTCTAACATACAGAGACATCTAGAAAAAGACTGTTTGTGAATTTTCTTATTTTTGATCCTGAAAAGGTCAAAAAAAGGATGGGGTGGGGGGGTGGGGACAATGGGGACAGAGGAATAAGAGGAAATAGAGGGAAGGGTAGATAACAGGTTTCTTTTGTTTGTTTTGTTTTGTTTTGTTTTTGGTGGGGGGGGGAATGGAAGAGCTAATTATTTTTGTGAAACTGCCTACAGATCTATTTCAAAATATCTAGAAGTGTTGACTAGTAGCATAAGTAGCATAAATAGAGTGTTATATATCTGAAGGGTTTAGGAAATATAAGGTTTGCATCTCCTGTCAAACTCAGGCAAAGAAGGAAATGCACAGGCAGAGGAAGCAGGGACACATGGCCTGGGAAGAGCACAGGGATGCTGTCTGGATGTGCAGGGATAGGATCAGGAAAGCCAAGGCACAGATGGAACTGAACTTGGTAAGGGATGCAAAGAATAACAAGAGGGGATTCTCTAGGTACATTGGCCAGAAAAGAAAGGCCACGGAGAATGTGCCCTCTCTGATAAACAAGAAGGGAGAACTGGTAATGACAGACAGGGATGGATAAGGCTGCAGTACTCAACATTTTTTTTTTTTTGTCTCAATCTTCACTGCCAGTCAGGCTTCCCACATCTCTCATTTCCCTGAACCTGTAGATGAGGGCTGGGGGAGCAATGTCCCTCCCACTGTAAGCAAAGAGCAGGTTTGAGACCTCCTGATGAAACAGACCAGATATGGTGCCCAATGCTGTGCATCTCAGGGTCCTGAGGGAACTGGGTGATGGAATTTCCAAGCCTCTCTCCATCATATTTGAAAAGTTCTGACAGTCAGGTGAAGTCCCTGGTGACTGGAAAAAGGGAAACATCACTCCCAATTTTAAAAAGGGTAGAGAAAAGGACCCGGGGAACTACAGACTGCTGAGCCTCACCTCTGTGCCTGGGAAAATCATTGAATGGATCCTCCTGGAAGCAATGTCAAAGCACATGCAAGACAAGGAGGGGATCCATGACAGCCAGTATGGCTACACCAAGGGGCAAATCGTGCCTGACCAACCCAGTGGCCTTCTATGATGGAGTGACTGCATCAGTTGACAAGGGAAGACTAACCAATGGACTACCTGGACTTCTTCAAGGCCTCTGACACATGATATCTTGATCTCTAGATTGGAGAGATATGGATTTGGAAGGTGGACCATTCAGTAGATAAGGAATTGGCTTGAAGGTCACAGCCAGAAAGTAGTGGTCAATAGCTCTATATCCAGGTGGAGGCCAATGACACGTCCCTCAGGGGTCCGTCTTGGGACAAGTGCAGTTTTAATACCTTTGTCAATGACATAGACAATGGGATTGAGTGCACCTTCAGCAAACTTGTAGATGACACCGAGCTGAGTGGTGCAGTTGATACACTAGAAGAAAGGGATGCCATCCAAAGGGACCTGGACAAGCTTGAGAATTGGTCTCACACGAACCTAGTGAGGCTCAACAAGTCTAAGTGCAGGGTGCTGCACCTGGGTTGGGGCAATCCCAGACATGAGGACAGACTGGAAGAAAAACTAATTGAGAGCAGACCTGAGGAGGAGGACTCATGGGTTCTGGTAGATGAAAAGCTTGACATGAGCCAGCAGTGCTCACTGGCAGCCACTAAGGCCAACTGCATCCCAGGCTGCATCAAAAGTGGAGTGACCAGCAGGTCGAGGGAGGTGATTGTCCCCCTCTGCTCTGCTTTCATGAGGCCCCACTTGGGGTATAGCATAGAGGTCTGGGGTCCCCAGGACAAAAGGTTGTTGATCTGTTAAAGTGGGTCCAGAGGAGGGCCATGAAGCAGATCAGAGGGCTGGAGCACCTCTCCTGTGAAGGCAGGTTGAGAGAGCTGGGGTTTTTCAGTCTGAAGAACAGAAGACTCTGGGGAGACCTTATTTCAGCTTTTCAATACTTAAAGGTGTCATAAAAAAGACAGAGAGCAACTTTTTACTTGGACAGATAATGATAGGATATGGGGTAATGGTCTTAAACTAAAAAAGGGCACATTTAGATTAGATATTAGGAGGGAATTCTTCACTCAGAGGGTGGTGAGGCACTGGAAGAGGATGCCTAGAAGTATTCAAGTGGATGTTAGATGAGGCCTTGAGCACCCTGATCTAGTGGGTGGCATCCCTGCCCATGGCAGGGGGGTTGGAACAATGTGACCATTAAAGTCCCTTCCAACCCATGACATTCTATGATTCTATGATTCTTGCATTATTGAGTGTTGATTATTGATAAGGATGTCTATTTATTTTGTATGTGAACATGAGTAGAAATAAAGACAAATCCTGAAAATTCTATGTGGCCACGTGAAAATTCTACCATGGCTTTGCTGGCTTTTCAGATCCAAGTATTTTAGATAGAACATGAATCACTAAATATGGATTGCTTAAAATGATCGAGGCAAGGTTTTGGTGTCTTTTGAAAACCTAGTCATTCCCGCATTTTTGAAACTTCGGAAGTATACGTGAAAAAGTTCAGAGTTGCTGAAGCAAAATTTTCTATATTCTGTTCAATTAACACATTATTATCCTTATGTATGGCTTAGCCATGTAGTTATTATTATTTTCTAGGAAATCCTGAGACCTATACTACGTTTTGACTGCTGTTCTTGTCAGAAAACTCAAAGAAGATAACTAATTTGTAGCAGCCTAGTCTCTTCAAATATTGCCCGACAGGGTGGGATGTAGCTGTGTAGTTAATAAAAATCAGAAGGTTTTTAAGGTCTCTGTACAAAATATTTTTTTAAAACATAATTATAGTCGTATTTAATGAAGTAGCAGAACTGTAAAGCTGTCAGAAAATGCTGTGGCAACAACATTTCTTGAAGGAGCATATTAAATAATAATGATGTCAAACATCTGAAAGAGTGAGCAGACCTTGCATGCATAGTTTTCTAGTCATAGGAAATTAAAAAGGGGTTGGAATGTTGCCAGTTTACTGACTATAGGGAAAAAAAAAGAGACCCATAATAAGCAACAGTTGTAGTTACAATATTTGCTGAAACCAACACACATTAAATAATAATGAAAGCAACCATCTAAAAATGTTGGCAGACTACATGGAACAGCTGAGCTGAAGAATCCGCAGAAGGGGGAAAAATAAAATAAATAAATAAAAGAACTGGGATATAGCCAATATGCTGCCAAATAATAAAAAGCTCCATTGGAAATCAAATGATGACATCAATTTCAGACAAGTATTTATAAAACAAAAAGCATAAAAAAATAGAGTAAATTCTTGGGCCAAGTAAATGGCAAAATCTTCACAGATAAACTTACGTCTTCAAATAAGAAGTACTTAAGTATTGTTCTAAATCTCTTTGTTTTCTTACAATTATATAATTAAAAAGTGTGGGCAAGCAAGACACCTCTATTGACACATTGAAATACAGAATGGTAGTGAAGTCCCTGCCCATGGCAGGGGTGAGGGCAGGGGTGAGGGAGTGTTGGAATTGGAGAATCTTCAAGGTTCCTTCCAAACCAAACCGTTCTATGATTCTTTCTATGATTTTGTACAAGAACCTTTGAAATTATTTTAAAAATTTATGGAAGATGGTAAATTTCCTACTAGCCAAGAGAACCTTGCTATCCTTACACTAGACTTCAACCAAATAACCCATGACACTGGGACCTTATGCTTTCTTGTAAGAATTAAGAGTGAGTTCAAGAAATAAGATTAGCTGAGAAGGGTTGTTGAAGATTCCAGATGAGTGTTAGAAATTGAATTGTTGAGTAGGTGTTACGTCTGTTTCATTTTTATCTTATATGTTCTCTAGTAAATTATTAGACTATCAAGCACTCAGGGGAAAAAAAAAAATCTCTCATTTTCAGTGTTACAAAAGGGCCAGATAAAACTGTTAAATTCACTGGGGTCTGACTGATAACAACACAACTGAGATCATTATTAGGCCTTATGATTACAAACAGAATATACACTTCTAGTAAAGAAAATATATGTTCACCTTTAAAATGGAAATGAGGCTTTGTAATGGACAACAAAATGCAGAACCTCTCAATCCCTGCTTTGCAGTTATACAGCAATAGAAGTGTCTAATTTTAGACAGTGCTTTGAAAGCAATTGTCTGTACCCCAGAAGCCTCCTGTTTTGTCCAGGATGTATAACCATCTTGGTATTTTCCTTAGTGTCATAATTCAGCCCATCAGTGCTGACACCTCTGTAGTAGTGGCCTGTATAGTCTTATATTCTAGACATTCACGGACAGCTGAGAAGCTTTTCTGACCGAGGGAGAGAGCTGGCTTCTACCAAAACATCTGTCAATGGTAGTACTTGCATGTCCCTGTTTTCTGTTAATAATTAAATATTTCTGAACTAGACAGAGCATAAAGCAAGAGAGGTAATTTCCTTGTCTGAATAGCCAGGGCACTCCCCTTGTCTATGAAGATACTTAGCTTCCAGGTCTGGCAAAAAAAATAAACCAAAATGTTCTCTGGATATGTGCAAGAGTTTGTTCCTAAATTTTCCTCATAGACTTTGAGCATTCCATTCTTACTCACCTCTCTCTGTTCTAGGTATTGCAGAATAAGTCCTTGTCCTTGGGATACTGCAGTGTTCAAACTGCTTTTACTTAAGTTTCATTTAGGATTTGGTCTTTGCTATTAATACCTACATTTATATTACTTGACCCGAGGGCACTACAAAACACCTACTGTCTCTATTCTGACTTTGTACTAGTTCTTTCTCTTTATGTACGTAAATACACACATACATGTAAACCAAAATTCCCTATGATTTGAGTTCCTTGGAAAAGACACATGACAGAACGGTAAGGAAAGGATGGGGTATGATGCAATAAATCCAATTAATCTGAACAGACAGGGGACCATGTTTGAGATAGTCAGCATTACGTGGCCCAGAAGATCAGCCTGAGGTCACTGAACATGATCAAAGGAGGTGCCCAGTATTCCCTGAATGATCTGCTCTTTGTCTTTGCAATCAAGCCTGATATCCTTTAAACACTTATCTTTTATGAGAAGGTATTCTACACACTTTTTATTATTATTTATTATTAATGATATTTTCTTCTTTTTTTCCATTTATTAGTTTTTGTGATGCATAAAATAAAGAACATGAAAAAAGTTTCCATTTTCAAGTCCTCTGCTAGAAGTCAAACTGCCTCTGAAATCCCTAAAATTACTCTCAAAACCTTCTGAAGGTTATGACAGACCTCCTGCTTCTTTGTTCTTCTTGGTGGTTGTAAAATCTGGACCCATGCCCAGTGCAGGGAACACAGTGTAAATAGCTTTGCTGCAGATTGCTACTGGATTGTTGAAAACATCAGATGGCTAGAATATGTTATTATCAACAAGCTGTTTACTGGCCAATCAATTACAAACTCTGATGGAGCACTAGGCAGTTTATTGTAGGGTAGCCAAATGGATGGAGAAAACATATGTCAATCCCACAGATACTTCACAGGGCAAATTCTTCTCTTCTTCTTGTTCAGTATGTTGCTAAACTTCCCACAATGTGACCACACTTATGTAAGTATGGAAGGGTATGATCTATCACAATGCTAGTGGGAATCACTAGGACAATGCAATTCTCAGGTATCTGAGCAACTTCATGTCAACATATATTAGGGTAGTGAGTACAACTGAGGCATTTGTGGGTAGTGCTCCCCTCAAAGGGGTTATGAAAGCACGAGTTTCTCAGTCTTTGTGCAATATAGAAGCAGTCAGGTATTGTTAGGTTTTACTTTTTTGTTAGTTCTTCAGTGAAGTGAAGTTTAGGGTTCTTTTGTTCTCCTACTTCTCTTATGTTTACTTTCCCAAAGTTCACAAAATAAATAAATAAATAAATAAGTCCATCAACTGCAGTCCCAAAATAGAAAACACTATCCAGAAACAGGTGCTTCAAGAGGAAATTTTCCATTTTAGATGGGGAAAAAATATGTGTTTGCTAACTGTACTTTAATCAACAATGTATCATTGGATGGATTTTTTATTTTATTTTTTCACACATGCTACTTGTATTTCCTTCTAACTTCTTTGGAGGGTTTGGTTACATGGGGAACAGGATTTAGAGAAGTAAAAATCATCATGATAATGAGAATAGAAAAACCCAACTTGTTTTGGAAAAATCCATAGTTATAATGATAGCAAGAAATTAAATATTCTGTCCAAAGGATGTTTGGACAATGGCTAGAAGATACAGGTGTCATAAATGTTCAGGCATTCAGTATGGCTGCTTATGTCATATTAGACATAGAATTGCAGGCAATGTTACACTGGAATTTCCCACTTTTTAAAAAGCAGAGTTGGTCCAAACTAATTTTCTTAGCTGGAAAGGAAGAGAGAAAATTCTTCCATTAAAATCCTATTAAATGTTATATAAGATCTCTTGGAATTAATATACATATATATTTGAAAGTGTCTATTTTTCAAAAAAAAAAAAAAATCCACTGAAAAGTGCTACATCAAGTGAACAGGCAAACAGGTTGTCCTGGTTTCAGCTAGGACAGAGTTAATTTTCCTCCTAGTAGCTGGCAGGGTGCTATGTTTTGGATTAGGATTAGAAGAGTGCTGATAACATGCTGATGTTTTAATTGTTGCAGAGCAGTGCTTACGCTAAGCCAAGGACTTTTCAGCTTCTCGCTCTGTCCTGCCAGAGGGCAGGCTGGGGGTGCAGCAGGATCTGGGAGGGGACAGACCCAGGACAGCTGACCCAAACTGGCCAAAGGGGTATTCCATACCATCTGACATCATGCTAAACAATATATAGGGGTGGCTAGCCGGGGTGGGGGGCCGGCTGCTCGGGGATAGGCTGGGCATTGGTCAGCAGGTGGTGAGCAATTGCATTGTGCATCACTTGTTTTGTACACAGTATTATTAGTAGTACTATTACCATTATTATTATTGTTTGTTATTGTTATTGTTATTGTTATTAATCTTCCTGTCTTAATAAACTGTCTTTATCTCAACCCACAGGCTTCACTTTCCCATTTCTCTCCCCCATCCCAGAGAGGGAGGGAGGAGGGTCAGTGAACGGCTGTGTGGTGTTTAGCTGCCGACTGGGTTAAACCGCAACACAGGTGGAGAGGTCTTCCATTCTACCTCTACTTGGTCCCAAAAACAGTGATGTGTTAATGCTGAAAAAAGATTATTGAAAGAAAATAATCAAAACAATTGAGAAGTATATGATATCTATGTTCAGTACCTATCTGATGTAAAGAGTTAGAAAAGTTCAATAACTTATTACTGCTTGCTTCCTTTGGGTAAGTTTTTGCCACCTAAGATGAACAGTGAGTCACTCTGCACATTGTTCTTGAAATATCACCAAGAGGCAGAAGAATCTGGTCTTCAGTGTTTATATAGTCACAAAAAAGTGGGGACCTATGGTTTCTATATTGAAAAGAAAGTCTACCTCCAGTAGAGATGATAGGCTTTGTAAGAACAATGAAGAAATCAAGAAACACACCTGCTTTACTATGAAAAATGTTCATGGATATTTCTTGCAATGAAAAATTCTAATCCCTTCCCAGAACTTACTACTGAGATTTTAATTGTTGTTAATTTGATGTTGTGGTTTAGCCCGGCTGGCAGCCAAACACCACACAGCCGTTCGCTCACCCTCCCCCCTCCCTCTCCGGGATGGGGGAGAGAAACGGGAAAGTGAAGCCTGTGAGTTGAGATAAAGACAGTTTATTAAGACAGGGAAAATAATAACAATAATAATAATAATAGTATTAATAGTAATAATGTGTACGAAATAAGTGATGCACAATGCAATTGCTCACCACCCGTTGACCGATGCCCAGCCTATCCCCGAGCAGCGGCCCCCCCCCCCCGGCTAGCCACCCCTATATATTGTTCAGCATGACGTCAGATGGTATGGAATACCCCTTTGGCCAGTTTGGGTCAGCTGTCCTGGGTCTGTCCCCTCCCAGCTCCTGCTGCATCCCTAGCCTGCCCTCTGGCAGGACAGAGCGAGAAGCTGAAAAGTCCCTGGCTTGGTGTAAGCACTGCTCTGCAACAATTAAAACATCAGCATGTTATCAGCGCTCTTCTCATCCTAATCCAAAACATAGCACCCTGCCAGCTACTAGGAGGAAAATTAACTCTGTCCTACCTGAAACCAGGACATTTGAGCAAGAAGCAGCTAATATTTCCCAAATGTATTTCTTCAGAATGGCCTGAAATGATGCTCCAGCTTTCCAGTTGTTTGTAAATCAGCACAGTTCTGTTGGATCTAATATGCCAATGCCAACTAGACCAGAAGAGCTGGGACCCAAGCAGTAGAAAATTCACTCTCATTTGAACTATGCATCAGAAAAACATCATTTTAAAATATCTACTTAGACTCAACAAAATATATTTCTTCAGGACAAATCCAATGCAATTTGTTTAAACATATCTTGAGGAGGTGAGAGAATATGAAAAATATTGAGCTTCAAAAAGTTTTTTTTTCTCAAAAAGTAGAGGCAGAAATAAATTTTAACCACAATTACTTTTTTAAATAAAATAACATATATAATCCAAGGAGCTATAGCTATGGTTATAAAAAACAGCCTATTAACATACACAAACCATACTTTGCTATCTAGCAAAGATGTGTTCCTTTCAAAGCATTTTTTTTTTCTCATAGAAATTGTTATAAGGATGGTATGCTGGGGTTTCAGAAATATACACAGTTTAAGCATGTGGGGTAGTACACGTTTGGTATTCCCACATTATGGGAATGATGGAAAGCAGGACTGGATTTTGAAGGACAGCTTTAAGGAACCATTCACTTTTCTGAAAGACCTCAGCCACTTCCTTTAAGAGATTGAATGTCTGATGCAAAATTTTTAGTGTGACTGTTCAGGCTGCCCATTTCTGAATGATTACATTTTCACTTATGTCATCATCTTCAGATGAATAGGAGCCAATAAAATCATTCACAGGTGAAGGATGGAAAAGCAGTGAGATGGTGAACGTTAGTGGACCTGGTTATTAAACAAATGCTAGCAAGACTCTGAAATGATAGGTAGGGAAGCAACAGACTGTGGCATGTGCTCTGCTGACAATTGCAGAGCCACAGAGATGCTTAGGAGTGGGAGGAGGATAGTTACCTGTGTAGCTGATGGAAGCTGAGGAAGTCACCTTAGCATTCATAGCCTATCAGCCACTGAGAAATTCAAACAGAGCAACCCTGTTCATTGTTGTATGTCTGAAGTAGCCAGTGTGAGATCTTTTGTACTCTGAGAGACTTTCTATCAAACTAGCATCTCTTTCCTTCCCTCAAAAGTTTAGATGATGTTTGACAACTACTACAAGCCATGCAGGATTTTTAAGGGGGGATCCATGTTCTAAATTTGTTTTTTAGACCTATCTTTACTATGATTGAGTCAAAATTTGATACACTGTGCAAAAAAAAAAAAAAAATTAAATAAAATAAATCAGTAAAACCATAACAAGTATATAGCTCACATTAAGCAGCAATTTCTACAGTGTAATAAAAGCATAGGACAGAACTAGGAATAAAACTTCTGATACCACTATGAAGCCCTGATTTCCCTTCTCCATCAGTTAGATATTAATTAATGCTAGCAAGAGTCTTTCAAATTGAAATCAATGGGAGTTTCATTATTCACTTCAATAGGAGTGGGATGAAGTTCTAAATAGTAAATGGAGCAATGAAAATCTAAGAAAACAAACGACATACTACTGTGTGTTTTGTTTAAGAATTCTTAGTCTCATTGGCTCTGTTAAGCAAGCAATTGAAAGCAATGTGCTTGGGTGTGTGTGAAAGTATATGTGTCTCATGGGAATGGAAGACTATACACTTTTCCACTAATCTTGGATGGAGAAAAAATTAGAGACAAATAATTTAGACTGTATGCAGAAGGTGTTGGAACAAGTGCCATCTAAAGGAAGAAAAATTTAAAGGTGCATTAACTATTTATTGTGTGTGTTTTTACCAGCTTATTTTTTTTTTGGATAATTTAACATTTTACACAGTATGTTCATCTTGCACCACTGAGTTTTTGGAAGAATTTCACATAGAGAAAATATAGTGGGTGCTTGCCTTACTGTTCTGTAATTTTACTTTTTCCTTACTTCAATTATATTTGAAAGCAAATGCACTGCCTAGTTGTGAGATGAATTTAATTCAGGTGAGCAAAGGTGTTTTTTGATTGTTTGTTTGTTTCCCTGTTTTAGAAATTCAAGATATGAGATGTGGAGAACAGAATGAATATTGTTAATAACCTTAAGCTATGTGAAACCCCTTTTCTCTGTTTGTTCTTCTGTCCAGATTCATTGGTGCACAGAGTATGCCTTATTGCACTCTGGGACAATGTAAAACACTTAGTAGTGAAGGTGTGTGTACAATATGCTTTGTTTGACAATAACAACTCCAGATCTCTCATTTATCACATCCTCTTTCTGTTCCTCCTTATATTTGCACAATATCCACCAACACTATCATTCCCCCTTCTTGTCCTTGCTGTGTTGTGCTGCTACACTCAAGAGTTTCAGAAAGAAAAGTTTAAGTTCCATAGTCACTTTTTGCTATTTTCATAAATAAATGTGTCAGGAGGTCTAAATAATATGCTCTTAACAGAATCTCATGAACATAGCTTTTTTCATGAAGATGTGAGGTCAAGCTGTTCCTGGGCATAGTTGTTCTACTTCCCAAGCTTTCATTCTATACCAGAGCACTGGGAGGTGCACAAATACCCTCCATATCATTACCTGGGGGACAAAACCCAATACCATAGGCTGCAAGAGAGCTACAGAATCCTCACCAGGATCTGAGGACAAATTTCAGAGATATATAGATCAGTGCGAGGGATATGCTTTCCTAAATGAGCCATTGACTCATTACGATCGATCAGGAGCATTACAGCAAACTATTTGTTGCAGGCAAAAACAAAGACATATTAGTTTACAGGACTAATAAAACAGTGATCAGTTCAACCCATCTTCACCTTTAGTGAAATGCTCAAACACTGCCGAAAGACATTGTATTAACTGTTTCATTTCAGCATTTTGAACCAGAAATCAAAATATATTTTTTTAAAAAAAACATCATAAATTTATAGAAAAGTATTTAAGCAGCAATGGAACTTTTAGAAATAATAAAAATGGAATTATTGGATTTGCCCAAACTATTGTTCTTCTGCTTGTTTTTATTGTTACAGAATTTTCTCGGTGATGGTTTCTCGGTTTCATCTTGATATCAGATAAAAAACTGGCTCCGTGTCTTAACAATCTCTGTAGACAAGAACGACTATTTTCATCCCAGTTCTGCCATCAGTCCTCTGAAAGCTTTTAATGTACATGTATATCAGCATGCCTTCCAGTGGAAAGGTTGAGTCTATTAACCTATTGTTAAGATTATTTGAGACAAAGACAAAGCAAGATTTTCTGCAGTGGATATTGCTGTTTCAAAGGGCTCTAAATAGTTTCTATCTTAAAGCATATCTGCTTATCTGCACATTTTTATAGATAGTGAATCATTATGTTTAAAAATATGGTATTTGGGTAATCTCTGTATTATTTGTTTACCACTTGTACAATTGTTGAATACTTGCAGAGAATAAAAGTTTAAGTTGGCACTTATGAAACTGGGAGAAGTACTTTCACCTGGAGACAGTGGTGATGTTAATATTGTTCTCATTGCAGTTCCAGGACCTTTGAGTAGTTACTGTTTTAATTATGGTGAGGGTTCTAAATGAGTAGCCTGACTGACACCAGGAAAAAATCTCCCGTCCTTTGTTTTGTCCAATGTGGCAATGAAACTGTTCTGTTCAGGAACAGTTGATTTTCCAGAGCTTGGTTTTTGGAACACGTAAGGGATCAGTGTAAATTCCTAGATGCAAGCACTGAGGTAAAGTGGTACTGAATGTCAGCCCTACAGGTCTGAATTGCAGCACAATCAGGCTCATGTTTACATGGTGTATTAAGCATATGCTTTTCTCCTGGCCAAGTCTCTCACTTGCTTCTATTGCATCTGTACCTGGGCATTTTTCTCTCAGCTGGGAGATAGCAACTATGTGTTGTCCAAGTGAAACTAAGTATAACATTTTACCATTTATTTATGCAAGTGTCTAGACTTAGCAGAGCAACAGTGCATTAAAGTTCCATTCATCAGACACCAACACCTTGTACCAACGAAAAACTTTGTATGGAGACAATCAGCTCTGGGTCAGATGCACCGAGAACCCTTGAGGAAGCTGAGGGAGCTGCCAGAAGCCAGCAGCCCTCTCAAGAGCAGCTAATGAGGCTTGGGTGGAGCCAGGAGAGGGCCCCCCTCATACAAAGGCAGCCCCCTAGGAAGCACGAGTGACCAGGAGCACAGTGACCAGGGCAGGCATACAGGGCAAGGCACATTGGTCAGGACAGGGTGCAGCAGTGTGCACAGGGAGGGCCTGGAAGCTTGGTCAGCTCAAACAGGGGGCAATGGCATCCACTCAGCAGAAGGACACTGCCTCTCAGAGCTCAGAACCCCCCACAAGCCACGCAGCCTCCCAAGCAGAGCCACAAAGGGAACATGCTGCTGCCCAGGTGTCAGGCTGAGTCAAAGTCTGAGGGCAATCAAAAGAGACATCAGGACCTTTGGACAACTAATTAAGGGGCCAGGATCACAGGTGGTGTTTTTCTCTATCCCTCCAGTTGCAGGGATTGCACCAAGCTTGGTGTCACCCCAGAACTTTGGGGTTTCGATCACAGGTCATCTAAAAGACACCAGGCCTGCTGACAATGGATGGGGTTCACCTGCTTCTAAGGGGGAAAAGGACCTTTTCTCAGGAGTTAGCAGGGCTCATTGATATGGCTTGGCCGCACCTTGAGTACTGTGTTCAGTTTTGGGCCCCTCGCTACAAGAAGGACATCGAGGTGCTCGAGAGAGTCCAGAGAAGGGCAATGAAGCTGGTGAGGGGTCTGGAGAACAAGTCTTACGAGGAGCGGCTGAGGGAGCTGGGCTTGTTCAGCCTGGAGAAGAGGAGGCTCAGGGGCGACCTCATCGCTCTCTACAGGTACCTTAAAGGAGGCTGTAGCAAGGTGGGGGTTGGTCTATTCTCCCACGTGCCTGGTGAGAGGACGAGGGGGAATGGGCTAAAGTTGCGCCAGGGGAGGTTTAGGTTGGATATTAGGAAGAACTTCTTTACCGAAAGGGTTGTTAGGCATTGGAATGGGCTGCCCAGGGAAGTGGTTGAGTCACCATCCCTGGAGGTCTTTAAGAGACATTTAGATGTAGAGCTTAGTGATATGGTTTAGTGGAGGACTTGTTAGAGTTAAGTCAGAGGTTGGACTCGGTGATCTTGGAGGTCTCTTCCAACCTAGATGATTCTGTGATTCTGTGATTAAACTGGATTTGAAGTGGGAAAGGGATAAAACCAGGCTTGACAGAGACAAGCCTTGGGGTGGTATTCACAGTGGTTAAAGGACAGTGTGCTAGCAAGGTTCATTGGTCTACTGCCCCTGTTGAGGCAGGAGTTGGAGAGCCCTGTGGCAGCAAAGGCACAATGGACATTGGTGTGTTAGAAATCACAAAAGTGCCCAGGAATGGTTGTTCAGCAATTAGGGCTTCTTCCTGAAAAAAGGTGGCAGGATCGCTAGCCCAACTGAAGTGCATCTACACAAATGCACACAGTATGGGCAACAAACAGGAGGAGCTGGAAGCCATTGTGCATCAGGAGGGCTATGACATAGTTGCTATCACCAAAACTTGGTGGGATGGCTCACATGACTGGAACACTGCAATGGATAGCTACAAGCTTTTCAGAAGGGATAGGCTAGGAACAAGAGGCAGCGGGATAGCCCTGTATGTTGGGGAGTGTTTGTATTGTCTTGCAGTTAATAATGGTGATGATAGGGCTGAATGTTTATGGGTAAGAATTAGGGGGAAGGCCAATGAGGCAGATGTAATGGTCAATGTCTGCTATGGACTGCCTGACCAGACTGAAGAGGCCGATGAAATATTCTACAAACAGCTGGGAGAAGTCTCACAATCGCTAGCCCTTGTTCTTGTGGGGGACTTCAGCTTACCAGATGTCTGCTGGAAATACAACACAGCAGAAAGGAAACAGTCCAGGAGGTTTCTGGAGTATGTGAAAGATAACTTCTTGACACAACCTGGTGAGTGAGCCAACTAGGGACGGTACCCTGCTGGACCTTTTTCTCGGAAATAGAGAAGGAGTTGTGGGTGATGTTAGAGGCTGTCTCAGGCACTGCAATCACAATTTAATAAAATTTTCGATTCTTGGAAAAGTAAGGAGGGGTGTTAGCAGAACTTTCATCCTGGACTTCCAGAGGGCAGACTTTGGCCTTTTAAGGAGACTGGTTGGCGGAGTCCATTCAGAGGCAGTCCTGAAGGGGAAAGGAGTCTAGGAAAGCTAGACACTCTTCAAGAAAGAAATCCTAAAGGCACAGGAGCAGGCCATCCTCACATGTTGAAAGATGAGCTGGCATGGAAGAAAACCGGCCTGGCTGAACAGAGAGCTGTGGTTAGAGCTCAGGAAGAAAAAGAGGGATTATGATTTTTAGAAGAAGGGGTATGCCACTCAGGAGGACAACAAAGATGTCACTAGGCTGTGCAGGGACAAAATTAGAAGGGCCAAAGCCCAATTTGAACTCAATCTCGCTATCACTGTTAAAACAAACAAACAAAACAACAACAACAACAACAACAACAAACATCAACAAAAGGTTTTTATAAATACATAAACAAGAAAAGGAGGACTAAGGAAAATCTCCATCCTTTACTGGACGTGGGGGGAAACATAGTGACAAGACATGAGGAAAAGGCTGAAGTACTTAATGTCTTCTTTGCCTCAGTCTTTAGTAGCAAGACCAGTTTCCTCCAAGTACTTAGCCCCCTGAGCTGATAGATAGGGACAGGAAGCAGAACGAAGCCCTCACAATCCATGAGGAAATGGTTAGCGACCTGGTACATATGTAGGCAAGGCTATGGGGCCAGATGGGATCCACCCGAGGGTAGTGAGGGAGCTGGCGGAAGTGTTCACCAGGAAGCTTTCCATCATTTATCAACAGTTCTGGCTATCAGGGGAGGTCCCAGCTGGCTGGCAGCTAGCAAATGTGACACCCATCTACAAGAAGGGCTGGCAGGAGGATTCAGGAAACTACAGGCTCGTCACTCTGACCTTGGTGCCAAAAAAGCTCATGGAGCAGATTATCTTGAGTGCCATCTCACAGCATTTACAGGGCAACCAGGTGATCAGGCCCAGTCAGAATGGGTTTATCAAAGATAGGTCCTGCTTGACAAACCTGACCTCCTTCTATGACATAGGTGATGTACTCAGTAGATGAGGGAAAGGCTGTGGATGTGGTCCACCAAGATTTCAGTAAGGCCTTGGACGCTGTTTTCCACAGCATTCTCCTGAAGATGCTGGCTGCTCAAGGCTTGGACAGGTGTATGCTTCGTTGGGTTAATAACAGAGTTTTTCCCTGGGAAACCTAACATTCTCAATAACATTGGTTCATAAGTTAGCACGTGTAGTTGGTTGTCTTTGTCATATTTTTGGTATTTGCACATCCTTTGCAGATAGTGTTTTTATCACTGGGAATCTTAAAGAACCTGTACTCCTGTTGCTTCAGTAAACTACACCAGTCATTTACTAGACTGAAAGTGTGTTGTGCTATTTGTGTATCTGTGATCATAATAATTCAATATAATTAATATGACTTATAGTACTGCAATATTGTTTTAGTTGTGCATCCGTGATCATGATAATTTAATATATTGAATGTAACCAGACTTATAGTGCCACATTTGCCCTCACACAGAATCTAAGCCTAGCCTCCCCCAGTCCCTCTGATATCTGAGGACAAGCTGGAATGCAAGGGGGTTTAGGTCCTGCCAAACTTCCTTACCCTTTAACACAACATGCTCTTAGAGGTCTTTTCCAACCCAAATGATTCTATGATTCTATGACAGCATCCATGGTAACTCTTGTCTCCTACCTGGGAGTATAGCTTCAGTATAGCTTGAATCAGTAAACTTGCCAAGTGGAAGTCCAGACATGAGGTGGGCTTAATGAGTGATATAAATACAGACAGAGACTGATCCAGACTGACTGACTTTGGAAATATTTTGATCTAGCCAAAGTGAACACAAGAGTAGAAACAAATGAAAGTACCCAGTGATGGGAACTGACTACTGCTGCATGTTTGAAGAAAGCCATTGGCTGGGAAAGTCCAATATAGAGACTGAATTCATGTGTAATTACAAAGGCAAAGACGACAGAGGAGACAGTACATGGTTGCTGCTGGTCTGAAGCCATTCACCGTTCCAGTGACCTGTTGTAATTGCTGCTGGCAGGAAGGCCAGGGGGACAGCAACAGCAGAAGCGGGCTACTGAAACACACGTGTCAGCATGTGTATTAACTATGCTCTTTTCACTGAAGTGGTAGTTTCCTCTTCAGCTATCAGTCCAGCTGGTTACAGGGGCAAGTGCCAATCTAGTGTAAACAGAGGTAACGATGAATTACTTTTGGACTCAAAGTACCTGAAATCATAAAAGCCTTAAATGTTCTGACAGTCAGTGTCCTACTACTTAATACGAATTCTATCTTCTAAAGTGACTTTAGTATTTATTGTTCAGTAGGTTAAGATAAGGGCCTGCATGGGATGTTTTGTAAGAATTCAATTAGCCTGTGTTGTGAGTTAACTCCATTTGCATAGTAATGAAACATTCTTTCAACAAAGTGTTGAAGGAAAACACACTAATTAGTTTTTTGAACAGCACCTGACATTCATAGGGCCCAATGGTGGCATTGGCTAAATGCCTGCATGACTGATGCCCCTTTTTAGAGCTGGCCAGCATTTGTATGCTTATGAGTTTATGAGAACAACAAACAAAAACCTCCCCAATCCCACAACAGATTCTTAAAATGATAGGAAGCCAATTTAATAAATTTGCCTGTCACCCCTGCCTTTCCTCTCTTTGTCTCCCTTCTACTGCCCCCTCTTTTGATATATCAGCTGTTGTTTCTTTTCACTGTTATGGACATTCATTACTTTTCTTCCTCTATTATTTCTTGCTCTGTATAAAAAGATGACTCTTACATTCTAGCATCCCTCCATGATCCTCCATGCACTATTCACCTGTACCATAGGAATCACCATGGCAGCAGAACAACTGCCAATAAGCTGCTCTTTCCTTTTTCCATTCAAGTGGCCTCCAAGCTGCTGACCAGTGAGAGAAAATAAGTTACAACAAAAAATGGGCTGGCACAGGTTACTTCCCTGCTGGGATTACTGAAAGCAGCACGATTGTATTTAGCCCTTCCTCTAGGGGAGATGGGCAGGTGCCAACCTGTTCAACAATGAATAGCACAGCAGAATAAATAAATCCAAAATATTCTTTCAGCCGCTATCACTTACATGAATAAAAAGAAAGTACATCTTCTAATCAAATTTTGCACATATTTGATCCCACAATGTTTCTAATAGGTTTGTCTATTCTTTTCTTTCCCCGCTCCCCATGTGTTTCTTCAAAAGCTTTTTGGTCACAAAAGTTTTCCAAAACTCTCATGCATTTATTCTGAGGGAAATCATCACACAGGAATTGGCTTTCCTGTAATTTTTCTACTATCTTTCCTCTGTATCTAAATGTTTCTGTCTTACAGTCTGGAAACAGCTGTGAACAGTAGCTAATGAGGAAATTGCAATAACTGCATTACCACACATAGTGGAAAGTTTGTGGCCTCAGCTGAACAGGTGTCTTTTGCACATGTGAAATTTTGTGTTACCTCACCATGATTTCACAGATAGTATTCTAGTATGAAAGAGAGTCACTAAAAGGCACCATGAGAAGATATAGCTGTCAATTGACAGACCTGACCTGAGACACACCTGCAGAGAGCACCTAATTCAATGCAACCAAAGATACAGTCACCTTGGAGGCCTTCCCAAAAGGTTTTCCCATTACTGTGGTGATCTATCGAACATGGTGGTGCATACAACAACAAGGAAAAAATACATTTGTTATAATTAGGTGCTATTTCTAAGATATACAGTAAATTGATGTAAATGAAAGTCTGGATTATCAGTTCATAGTTGAGCTGTTGCATGCCCTCACATGGCAGTGCTTGCAATCAGTTCAGCTGCTACAATTTATCTGATGGCGAGTAACTGGATGTCTTTATATCTTGTCCTTATCCCTGATCAATAAAACAGTTATCTATACTGTCTGTCCTGCCTGGGAGAAAGGAACAGATTCCTTCATTCATTTGGTACACTAACATAAAGTAAGAATCCATTGTTTCCTACTGATTATGACTTTGCTGTTTTTATTGCTTTCATAATAGACTGATGTTGTATTAGTACGTCTAAACGGGTTAACATTTTAACCTAGGCTAAGAACGCTCTAAGAATCCATCCAATATAAAGAGAATGGCTGTAGAATGGTTGAATTGAACATCAAGCCTAAGGGGAAAAGAGTCAGCCTTTGTTGCAGTGCTTCTTGATGTGACCACTGTGAGAAATGCTCTGAAACCTGGCCCTTGCCAAGAAGACAGGCACAGACATCTGTGGGTGAGTTATTGCAGTGAGCATGCTGCAGCTCAGCAAGCTGCCAAACTACTTACAAGTTGTGCAGCTTTAGATGGTGTTGCTAGAAGGTTGGCTGGGGAAAGAGAATTCATAGCACAATGGACAAAGTTGCATACTTATTACTGTTCCAACTCTCTTTATTAGTTTAGTTATTTCATCTCTTAGTGTTTGCGTTGTCTATTATGTAATTGCAATAATACTCAGCAGCAACACAGTAACAGAGCATTTTCTGAGATGGAAATCCCCTCAGTCCTTAAAAACACCTAAGTCAGTATATTTTGTATGAGAGTTTGGGCATAAATTAACAGCTATGAGGCATAATGTGTCTCATAGGGCAGCTCTGCAATTCTGGAAAAAAATGGCAAAACCTCTTTTTTTTTTTCTTTCTTTTTTTTGGTGAGCCCTGCCATCAAGTGCTAGGTCCTCTAGCATTCTTTCTGAGGCAGCTTGGCTTCCTAATATCGCTAATAATTGTGGAATGGGAGAGGCTGTACTAAGAGGAATTTCAACTTTTTAAATTAATTGCTAAATAACTGATACTATTGTTCCTAAGTACTGAAAAAATGGCCTTTTTCTTAATGTGTCCTCCAATAAATTGAATCTTATTTATATGATTTTTGGTAGTTTAAAGGCCTAATCCTGTAAACTGTTTTACATATATCTATATATAGCCCTAATAAAGGTCTTGGAGTTTTATAACTACACACAGCTTCTCTCTTTTACTTGAATTTTCTCAAAATAATAAACTGAAAAGTCTCAATGTCTTAACAAGCTCATTCAGACATAGGTTTCTGGCTGTAATTTGCCATTATTTATTGAAACATTCTGTTCTTGGACAGGAAAGAGCCGAAACAGGACTTAAGTATTTTCTGCATCATGAAATAAGTCAGGTGAAAAAGCGTATGTCTAACCTATATGTTCTGTTTATTTAGCAAGCTGGTGACTTGGTCTATGCTAATGAAGTCTACAAAGGTCTGCAAATAATGGAGAAAATTTGTGTTCATCTGTCCAAAGTGTGATGTGTTACTTTTATTCAGTATTTATAAAATCATCAAGAAAACAGGAAAAATCAGAACCTTAAATAATTTTGATTTTAAAAAGAATAAGAAATTATAGAGCTTTTTTGACTGTACTTAGAAGATGGCATATTTCACAGCTGGGATTTTGATTCATTCTGTGTAGTTAAATTTCTTTACTGAAAGCCAAGCTAATGAAAGTGGATGTAGTGTTCTTGCAGGCAGGGTTATTATGCTTCTGTTTTAAATCCCACTGTAGAAATTTTTGGGAGAGTGAACAGTGGCCTGTTAAATGCATTATATGGTGGTTTAGAGAGCAGAGTTACTGAAAGAGAACAAAGGAAGTCCCTAATATGGGTTGAGACAAGTGGAGAACTAGCCAGAAAACACTTTTATTTGTTTGTATACTATTGACCTCTTGTGTACCTCTGGCACTCATGAAAACTAGGAACATCGAACAGTATTACAAAAATCTTCCTAAGGAGCTGACATACTCTGTACCTTAACTGGACAATTTGTGTGATTTCTCAGGAACTATTAGGTAACTGTTGACATACCAGATGTCTAAATGCTGCTTCAGAACTTCAGCCTTTTCAAAAAGCATCTGTGGTTTGTAATTCTTGATGCATATACATTCAGCTGGAGAACGCTCTTGTAAGGACCCTCTCTGTGCTCTGAAGTGCATTTAGGAACCTTCATGAAGTGTGCTGTAATTACATATGCACATAAACACAGCAGCAGGGTCTGGCGTATACTGATTCTGAAGATAAAAAGGACATCGGTTAAATCCCTTCTTCCTACTTGTTACAGCCAAGGGAGGAATGTCACCATACAGCATTACATCTTACTGATCAGTATCTATAATCTGATATCAGATCAAAGTTAAACAATATTAAAAAAAATAAAAATCACTACAGGCATATAGAGATGCTGAGTAACATCATTAATGGTTTTAGGTTAGAGGTCTTTAGCTGTCTTTAGTGGACTGTATGTTTTGAAATATGGAGCAGTAGCAATTTGTGTATTAACAGATTTCACATTTAGAGCTTCAGGATAAAAACTCACTGCAAAAAGCTCACCGAATTCAGTGACATTTAAACTATACTCATTTGATCATGTACATTTTGATATAAAGTAACATTTCTGTCTGGGGAATTATTTGTTCTAGAAAACCACTTAGGGTGCCTAACCACTGAACAAGGTTATACTGTGGTACTAAAGTGTCTTGTTTTTGTAAAGCATTCAAAGAATCAAGGATTCAAAGCAATGTGAAAGAGTTCTACATTGTGTTCTTTAGCCTACAGTATGAACACGGTTCTAAAATATTTCCATCTGCTTACTAAAAGTTCAAGCTGCTTTTAATTGCCAGGGCAATAGTTTTCTTTCAGACTAAGATGGGTACTCCTCTCTCTTTAAAATCTATTTCAGGGCTGAAAAATATAAGTTAGTTAAAAATGAATGAATACAGAGGACAGTATAAAGGTGAAACAAATAAGAAAGTTAATATAAAGTGACAGTGTGACTTAGGCATAAAATATATTTTTTTCAAACAGCATTTTTTATCAAAATCTAGTGCTATCAAGTGTACTCAGATTATTTCAAGTGAAATAATACTAGGTCATTGAAAAGGGAAAATTGAAACACTTTTGGCAAAACCTGTCCTTAGAAGTACCTACACAGCTTATAATGGCAGAATTCAGAAGAAGCGGTGTTCCATTGTGCTATAGCAAAACTTTCTCATAAATCAGGAATGGAAACCAAGTATTGGATTTACACAGCAAGGTTTTGGTATCTGGGAGCTGCAGGGATGGCCTCTATGAGAAAGGCCCAGAGGCTGCTCCATGTCAGATAAGGGACAGTTCCAGACAATTTCAAAAGGGTCCCATTGCTGCTAATAGCCAAGCCAATAAGCGATGTTGTTTCTGCCTCTGTGAGAGCTGATTTAAGAAAGGAAAGGAAAAACAAACAAACAAACAAACAAAAACGTGCTGTGCAACAGCAGCTGGGAGAGTGAGGAGTGAGAACAGGAGGAGGGCAGGAGGTGCTCCAGGCACGCAGCAGAAGTTCCCCAGCAGCCTGTGGAGAGGCCCCTGGTGGAGCAGGCTTTCCCCCTGCAGCCCATGGGTCCCACATGGAGCAGATCTCCATGCTGCAGCCCGTGGAGGAGCCCCCGGTGGAGCAGGTGGATGTGGCGTGGAGGAGGCTGCAGCCCATGGAGAGCCCCTGCAGGAGCAGGCCCCGGGCTGGAGCTGCAGCCTGTGGAGAGGAGCCCACGCAGGAGCAGGGGGTCTGGGGGGAGCTGCCGCCCGTGGGGGACCTGTGCTGGAGCAGTTTGCTCCTGATGGATGGACCCCGTGGTACAGAGCCATGTGGGAGCAGTTCTTGAAGAGCTGCTGCCTGTGGGAAGCCCCTGCAGGATCAGTTTGGGAAGGACGGCATCCTGTGGGAGGGACCCCACGTGGAGCAAGGGCAGAGAGTGACTGTGAAGGGGTGTCGGAGATGAATCATTACGGACTGACCTCATCCCCCATTCCTTGTTCCCCTGCGCCTCTCTGGGGGAGAAGGTAGAAGATGGTGAATGGAAGAAAGGTGTTTTTAGTTTTCTTTTAGTTCCTCACTGCTCTAGCTTGTTAGTGAGAGGCAATAAATTATATTAAACTCCTTACTCTGAGTCTGTTTTACCTGTGACAGTAATTGCTGAGTGATCTCCCTGTCCTGATCTCAACCTGTGAGTCTTTTTCATCACATTTTCTCCCCCTTTCCTTTTGAGGAGGGGGAGTGAGAAAGTAGTTGTGCTGGAGTTCAGCTGCATAGCAAGGTAAAACCACCACAAGCAGTGAAGTCTTTCCAACCTTGTGATAGAATAAAGGTGATGTGTTAGCTAGGAGTCCTATCTGGAGGTTTCATTCAGAATGGAAACAACATCAAATCATATTTCCCTGCAGTCTTTCTCTCTGAAGTGTTATCTACATTACAATCTGTTTGGTAACCTGATGCAGATTGTCTTAAATAGCAGTTTCTGAAATCTTCATCATGATGTGGGCTGTTGTGGAAATGAGAAAACACAATCTAACAGCAACACTTGGAAGTCTTGTCCTGATACACCTTGAGTTTATTTGATCTGAAAGGTCCTACCTGAGCATTTCTCACTTTACTCTCTGGATCAGTGGTACCCACTTGAAGGTGTCTCTCCTTCAAAGGTTTCACAGCAGAAACTGAGGAGGACAGCAAGAGCTGAGAAATTCCTGTCAGTGGCCTCACACTAGTCTCTGCCTTAGCTACTTGGCTTCTTGCATCTTTGCCTGAGTTCTCCAGCTACTCCCTTCAGCCTTGGGGTTGGAAGAGTGCTGTGGTGAGTCTGGGAGGCAGTGTAGGGCTGGAAGAAAACAGTGAAGGGCACAGCCGAGGAAGAAGAAAAATATTACCTCAGAAATTGTTAGAAGCTACTACCCTAGATTTGCTCCTCTCTGAGAATTATTTTGATATATCCAGGTGCTATAATGGGACCTCTGCTTCAGCCAGTCTCTTCAGGGTCATCCACCATGAGGAGGAAGAAGGTATCAGCCCAAAACAACTAACTTGCCATGTCAAATTTCTTCTTGGGACTGTATCCAAGATTCAGTATTTATTAAAGAATGTCATCAAATATTGGCTGGAATAGTCTCACAAATCTCACAAATTGGTTTGGATCCTGGCTGCAATGAAATCAGAGGTCATCATGCCACAGAGCTGAATGATAGTCAAGGATTTTATCCCTGGTTACTGAAAAATACCGTTTTAATTAACTTTGCTTCATCTACAGTACTGATTTTGAATATTGAGATGTATGAAGGTGAAGACTTAATGAAACTATTTCTGCTATGGAAAATTAAGTGGTAGAATTTTTGAAAGAAAGATGTTTATCAATATTTAAAATCCATGAGAAATGCAAAAGAAGTCTATTACTAACTAGGCTTAGAAATAACAGAATGTTCCTTGGGCCTAATTAATAGCTTGAAAACCCAAAGTATCTTGAGGACAAAAACATGCCATATAGATTCCTCTTGGAATGGATATTGTACATCTGAACATTAATCATGTCAATCTGTCATACACAACTGTGTATGCGATCATAGCAAAAGGCTTTATAAATCACACAAAAATCAATTTAAAAAGAAGCTTTAAAAAGATGCTGTAAAGTTGGGTTAAAGTTCTGAGAAAAGACAGGGAATAAAAGAAAATTCATAAAAAGGGACTAAGTTTGTAGAAAAAAACTTTTTTTTTCCCAAGTTATATTGTTCTAACTCAAATAAGTCTCTGTATCTGAAGAGAAGAAAACTTTCCTGACAACTACAATTATAAATGCACATAAAATATTGTCTGAATTCAGCCAAAACTTCCTCACTTATTTTGCCTAGTAATGGAAGCATAGTGCAACATTAAATGAGATCTGTCATGCACACTCCCTTCGGAATGCAGTGTGAAAAGTAATTTTATAATATTTCATTTTATATGGCAGCTTTAGCCCTGAAACCACATTTAAGTAGCTAAAACAGAGCTTGGTTTGGGGAAATTGAATAAGATACCGTTTAAGTGCATGCTTGTCTCATTGACTTTAATCGGACTTCAGCACAAGCTTGAAAGCTCAACAAAAGCTTAAGTGCTATTTTGGATAGGGTACCTTAAACTGTTGGTTTAAAACCTAAAAGAGCAGTGCTATTTATCCTTTGGTAGAGCCAGTAGTTAGCAGTTACGAATATTGTTTTGCTAACCATATCTGCATACCTGAGGTAAGGCAGCAAGCTATGTATATAGTCTTGTGTTTGAAGGTTTGTGTGCAAAAGGTTTGAAGGAAAAACACAAAGGAAAAAAAATAACTTTTTTTTAAAAAATTGTTCTTTAAAAAAGAACTAAATAGACAAATAAATTGCCCACTTTAGCATTTAAATTTTGCTCATAAGACTTTGAAGTTCGCAACTTATTTAGATGTATGTTGTTTTGGGGAACTGTCAGAGAACACATGATGAGATGAATGAGGTGGGAATGCATGGGTTTACACTTTTGTTGATTCTACTTGGCTGGTGACATTTTTTCTGCAAAGCTGACTTAATAGCACAAAAAACATCTTTGAGGAAAAAATATGAAAGAAAATTGTGTTCTCAGGCCTTCTTTCACACCTCTTTGACAGTGTGAAGAGGCGTTAGAGTTGGTGTAAATAACAGAGAAAATTTGAGCTTGTTAATTACTACTGAGCATATTACTTTCCCTCATGAGTAATTCCACTGGAATCACGGTATAAATCATTGTGCTTGGTTGTAAATGTTTTCAAGACTGAGAAGTCTTCTGAGTCTTCTGGGATATTTTGCTGTGTGTGTGTCAATTACACTTTTACAGCTCATCTCTCTTGTGCGCATTTTCCCAGCAGCAACTCCCTTTCCTACTAAGTTATGCTGGCCCAGACGGCCATGGGATGTGCCTGTTAAGCAAGATGACTGTGTATTATGCTCAGAAAGGTCTTTAAAAAAATAAAAATAATAAAAAAACACCCTAACTTTAGAGGTGGTTGTGGGTTCTTCAAAAAAACTCTGTTCTACAAATCTGCCATAAGAAGTTTATGAATGACCTTGTTACTGTAGCATATGTTGAAACCTCTCTGAGGGAAAGGCATATGAAATGATGCAATGCCAGTTCATAATAGTTTTATTCAAAGGGCAAAGCTACAGGTTTAGGAACAGGGTGTTAGGGCAATGTGACCATGACTTTTATTTCTGGTTGTATGTACTGGTAAAAGGACTTACTCACATTGTTTAAAAAGAAAGGGAGAAAAAGAGAAGAGACTACCCCAAAACCCATAGCAGGTTTGAGACCACAAATAAATGTATGCACCTGGTATAGGGTAATCCTGGATATATATACAGACGTAGAATGAGAGTCTGGAGAGCTGCCTTGCAGAAAGGGATCTGGGGTTTTGGTCGATGGCAAGATGAATATGAGTCAACAGTGTGCCCTGGCAGCCAAAAGGGGCAACTCTATCCTGGGGGACATGTGGCACAGCATTGCTAGCTGGTTAAGGGAAGGATTGTGCCTCTGTACTCTGTGTTGGTACAGCCTCACCTTTTGGTCTGCATACAGTTTTGGGCACCACAGCTTAAGGACATAAAACTAGAGTGTCCAAAAGAGGGCAACAAAGATCGTGAAAAGTCTAGAGTGGAAAATGTGTGAGGAGAAGCTGAGGCCACTTGGTTTGTTCAATCCAGAAAAGAGCAGGCTGAGGGGAGGCCTCATGGCGGCCTGCAGCTCCCTCACGAGGGGAGCAGAGGGGCAGGCGCTGAGCTCTGCTCTCTGGGGACAGTGACAGGACCCGAGAGAACGGCATGGAGCTGGGACAGGGGAGGGTCAGGCTGGGTATGAGGGAAAGGTTCTGCACCCAGAGGGTGATTGGGCACTGGGACAGGCTCCCCAGGGCAGTGGTTACAGCACTGAGCCTGCCGGAGTTCAAGAAGCGTTAGGACAATGATCTCAGACTGATGGTTTGGTTTTTAGGGAGTCCTGTGTGGAGCTAGCAGTTGGACTTGATCATCATTGTGGGTCCATTTCAAGTCAGGATACTCTGTTCTGTTCTGTTCTGTTTAAGTTTTGAGATTAGAATAGTATACAAATTAGGAAAAATAGTCTGGATCTATAAATCTAAAAATTTTTTTTTTTTTTTTTGAATTTGCTTTCAGTGCATATTTTTCAATTTACAAACAGAGAAAACACAGGCGAGTATATGACCATTTTGCTATTACTGTACCCCATCAGTGGTATTTTATAGTGGACCTGGATCCAGGTGAATTTGCAGAAAATAAATGCATGCTTGTATGGTGTTGATTTTTGCTTTTGCTCCTATCTCCTTTCTTAGCCTATAACCAGGATAACATTGCACTGTTAGACAGGAATGTACCATTGATTATTGGAAGATACTACTTAGTGAGCAGTTAAGTTTATTCCTCCTTTAGATGCATTTAAAATAAGCTCTTCAGACCGAAATTAAACTGTTGCCCTCTCTCTAGAGAAAAACTCAAATTCACACAGCTACATCTGGCACTCAGCAATCTCATCAGAGGACTGGAAAAAATCTATTCGTTATTAGAAAAATTGTCTATTGTTAATGGAGTAAGCAATGGATACCTGTTCTCATCTCAACTGGGAATGAAGCTGACATGCCTGTTTGAACAGAAGTGACAAAAAGCATTTCTTGATTGAATTCACAGAGCATCTGCTTGCACAATCAATCCAGAATATCTTTATGCATAATACTGATTTGTACTGGATTGATATTTTTTTTTCTGCATCTTATGCCAACAAAGCTTATCATCTGTACACTGACAGCCTATATCTGAACATAATGTGAACTTGGGATGTATTTTGTTTCCATGAGTATCTTCATAGAGGACAGATGCTTTTTTACTTGTTTTTAACCATCCCTTTTTGTTTTTTAACTGAAACAAGATTCAAAAGTCAAAGTTTCCAATCTATTGAGTTGATATGCTTATCGTTTCAATAAATAAATAAATAAATAAATAAATAAGGGGGGATGGGGAGGAAGGGTTTCTTGATCTTTTCTTCTTCCTTTTCTGAAAGTTTTAATTTTTATCTTCACTTTATCAAGAAACCTATAAGTGATTGCAGAATTTACAAACTGAAAAGGTAGGAATTCAAAATTTTGACCAGTCCAGCACTCCATTTTCACACAGACTCTGACCTCCTATGTCCTATTTATTCTATTAAAGCACAATTTAACAAGTAATTCACATTATCTGTATGTAAGCTTAAGAAACTATGTACTGGGCCAGAATTTGATGTGGTATCAACTAGAATTTTCTACTGACATTTGGAATATACAAATTAAGCAGGATTATGTACTACTGTTATTAATGTTATTATGTACTACTGTTATTAATTGTAATACATAAGTAGCTTGTGTCTGTAAGAGCGAGCAGCCCCTTTGCACTAGCTACAATATAAGTGGACAATGCTTCATTTGTTTTTTCTCTCTTAATTAAACAGAGCAAGACCAGGAAGAAGGGCAGCAGTCACAGACAGGTGAAAATGTGTGTCCAAAGTCATAGAGAACATCAATGACTGAACTGTGAATAAAACCTATTTTTCCTGAGTTTGTGTCTGACACTGTCTCTACTCTGTGTGCACCCCCATCTTTTCTTTCATACACTTCACTGTGTGACATGCAGGTTAAAACATCCTCAGCGGTTTCTCAGCTGTGCATGGTCTAATATTTAGGAATGTCTGTACATTCACACAGACAGCAGAGTGTTTGATGTGCAACAGGATATCAGAGCACATAAATAGCTAGTGAGACACAAAGTACTGTCAGTGCCTGTAAATACCAGAGATGCATGCAATCGAGGTGACTACATAAATGACATAAATGCACTGTTTTGCAGGTGTAGTTTTGTAAAGCCAGGTGAGGGAAAAAGTCACAATACATGAATCATTTCAGCTCCTGAGTACAACTCTCTGCTGTCAATTCCAGTTTTGTTTGTCATCAGACAAAGACACTCGAGACAGTAAAACATTACAGCTCTGCATTCTTCTATCCCCAAGGGGGCCTTTTTAAAGAGGCAAATTGATTTTTGCCACCAGACAGTGAGTCATGCATACAAACTAGGAGAGTACTTATGAATCCCTATATTCATTTCCCCATGGTGCTTGGTAAGGTGAGTTGTTTGCCTGATTTGTTTAAGAATGGGTTTGGGAAAGAAACAAAACAAAGGAAAACACAAAACTTTAATGTTTTTAACCCCTGCCTCGAGAATACAATATATCTATCATCATTCAAATAAATGTTTTCATTCCCTATGGAGGGCTTAAATTTCTGTTTTACACAGAATTGATATGATCAAATAGTTTTCCATGTACTTTGAGTAGCACTTTTTAAACAAAGCTTTACATGGCTATTTTCAAGAAGAAAAGGGAGAAAAAAACTTCCAGTAAAAAGTTCTGTTCCTTACACACAGACATTTAAGATGTGCTAGGGTGCCCAGGGTCTTCCCTGGACTTGTGTAAGACCTGTATACTTTTAGAGGAGCAATTGGAGCCCAAGTGGGCCCTCTTTTTCCTACAGAAACATGTGGGTGAGGAGAGAATTGGACTCAATTACCTCCAGCAGAAAGCAGCAAAGAAATTGAAAGCAGACTAGGTAAACTAAGCACATCTCTGTTTAAAGACTAAAACTGACTTCATCTCACTCTTCAAACTCAGGAATCCTGGATTTCAATAGTTTGTACTTCCTAACAAACAGTTTTGCTGCAAGGGCCTTTGTTTTTCTTTTATAGCTTAGGGTTATTTTTCAGTAACTTAATATATGATATTTTAAAAATACTATCAGAGATAATTAAATGTTACTGAGATAGTTTTAGCTTTTAAGTTAGGTTTATACATCTCAGTGGTGTATAAAGAGTGAACAAAAAAAGCCATCACCTAGACTGACAGTCCTGCAGCACACGCTGAAAGTTGTACCTCCTTGTGGCAAATAGAGCAAAAATGGACTTGCAGGAGAAGGCAGGTGGAGGCTGGAGAGAACAGAGCTTAGTTTCTGAAGGCTGCAACTGCTTTTGCTTTAGTAGTTCATGCCACAGTATCTGCATGCCCTTGTTTCCCTCCCTTCTTTTTTTTTTTTTCACCAATAATCACTGAATGTGAAAAATGCCAATATATATAAGTAATGTATTTTAACTTTTTTTCATTTCCTTACACATTCCATCCCAATGCTGAATTTAGTTTTGAGCCTGTGACACATTAATAAAAAATGTATAAATTTTACCTGAATTTCCCTGGTCTCTCATCTATTACACCTCTAATCTAAGCCTACTGCATAGTGTACATATATATAAGCCTACTATATAACACATGAAGGAAGCACATTCAATTTATTTTTTTTAATATATATACCCCTGTAAGAGTTAAAAAGAGTTCTTATTTAGGCTGGACACAAAAGGGCAGATTTTAGTCCAACTGGTGTAGCTGGTGGAACGTGTTGGACACCTGTGGAGAGAGCAAACTGCCCTGAAAAGCGCTACCCAGCCAGTGTAAAATATCATAGCTCTTTTGTCTTAAGCTAAACCCTAATGATTCATACCCACTGAGGATCTCATCTTGGATGAAAAGCTAAATCCAGTTGGTTGGTCAGATGCTAGCAGACACAATGCCCTCAGTGTGACACAGGACCACATTTCCAATGCCCTGCTGTTATTTCATCTGTTTTAATGGGAAATACACTACACAACACAGAAAGCTTCCCACAGAACAAAGTAGTAGGAAGTGGGAACTGCATATTTAAATCACATAGAGTACCCTGGAAATGTAAGACTTCAGTGGATATTTTTGTTATACTTTCTCTACATAATCCAGAATCCAAGGCTTTTTTTATTATTCTTTTTTATTATTATTTATTCTTTCTTCTAGATGTTTTATGTTTATACTCTTTCCTAAATTCACAATGATCTTAAATATTTTGAAATACTCACAGATCCTAAATCGCAACTAAATGCAAAACATAAAAAAGTTATAAAATAAGAAGTATCTTTGTAATATAAAGAAGACAGAGTTTTATATTTACTGGTATAATATTGGTCCTTGAAATTAAGCAAACATAGGAATACTTGAAAGGATGACTGACTGATGGAAGAAAACTGAAATGAGAAGGAAAATAAATCTACAGCCATCTATCAGTGAGTAGTTTAAAAATACAGAGGAGCAAGTAGGATGGAGAAGATATAGAGAGATGAAATTGGAACAGAGAGGGTGAAATAAAAAATGCTGCTGAGACATGGAAAGGAGTCAGAGGATGAAAAGATAAAGAGCAGTCAAGAAATTAGAAAATAATTAATGAACAGGGAAAATAAAGAGGCTGTACACTTTATTTTTGTTAGAAAGGAACAACAGTGATATGATCAGGACAAAATAGAAACCAAATCTAATCTTTATAACAATTTATGCCATATATTTGAGCAGAGGTCATAGTTTTTATGTTTCAGGAGAAAGCTGCATTGTACATTTTTGATATGGATTGCAATAAGAAGGAAAGTAGTAAAAATACTCCATGGAAGGTGCTTTTTTCCCCCCTTTAATATATATATATATATATATATATATTCCCCTTCTATGAAAGCTATAAAGAGGAAATTAGCTATGGGATTGGAAGTAAACCATGGAAGACTACATTGTTGTAGAAAATATAATACATTGGATGAAATGCATTTTTTCTTGTTTGAGTTTATTGTAGGAAGTTGCCTGTATTAAAGCCATGAGTAGCACTTAGACTAAGAACCGTATTAAGAATTTGCCCCCATAAGAGTACATCTCAGCAAGAAAGCTAAATTTCAGGTCTTTGCTAAGAATACAAGGTGCAGCAAGTAGTTTCCAAAAGACATTGCTGTTGTTATAAAACCTTGCAGTATGGCAATATGCCTAAATTATATGAGTTCTAACATTCAAGCAGAGTCTGCTGAATTAATCTGATAATACTTCTATTTTTATACCAAACATATCTATATTTGGAGGACAGGGAAAATGAATCAGTTCAAAAGGGCTGGTTATATCCATTGAGAAGAATGACTATAGAAAATGTCATTGAGA
Organism: Cygnus atratus; assembly: GCF_013377495.2. Lineage (NCBI taxonomy): Eukaryota > Metazoa > Chordata > Aves > Anseriformes > Anatidae > Cygnus > Cygnus atratus. The sequence goes on along the minus strand of NC_066362.1, from coordinate 175,792,515 downwards.
ATATTCAACAAGTAAATTAAAAAGTCAGCAAAATGTACTATTACACCCTTTGGACGATGACCTTGCACCTTGTCTGTATGATGAATATTCTAGGAGATATTTGGCCAGCATACCTTAATTTTGACATCTGTACACCTGAATGCAGTAACTGCAGAAGCAAGTTTATACCCTTGGCTTCATTAAGAGAACAAGGGTTCCTTTAATCCAAAATATCTTCCATATTTTTTGACATTTATGCTAATTGGGATGCCTTTGATTTGACGTAAATGTTAGTAATTATTTTCAATAATAAAAATCATTACCTTATAGGAAATGTTAAGCTTGTTGTCCACCAGGACGCTCAAGGTCTTTTCCTGCAAAGCTGCTGTCCATCTGGTCAGGCCCCAGCCTGTGCTCATGCATATGGTTAGTTCTCTCCAGGACTTGCCATTTCCTGTTGCTGAACTCCATGAGACTCCCCTGTGCCCATTTCTCTGGTCCATCAGGGTCCCTCTGTATGGAGTACAACTGCCTGGTGCATCAACGTGGTAGGTTGGCTCACAACCAAGCCCTCCACAGCCACTCATTCACTGCCCTCTCTCCCCCAGCCAGCAGGATGAGGGAGAAAATAGTATGAATGAGAGTGAGAAAGCTTGTGAGTCAACATAAAGACAGGAAAATAACCTGCCAATTACTGACATGGGCATAAGAGACTTGCCTTTTGGCTTAGTTTATTGCCATTTAATATAAATATTTGAGTACTGATTCTGGTATTGGGAAACAAAAACAAAAACAAACAAACAAACAAAAGAAATACACACTTAAGGAAGATACCTCTCCTCTGCCTTTCCCAGGCTCAGCTTTACTCCAGACTCCTCTCCTCCCTTATTAGTGATGCAGGTTACACTTGGTGAGACAACCTGAGACAACCAGTGGTGCAAGAGGTAATAGTGTTTTTTTCTCTGCTGCTCTGTGCCACTCGTTCTTTTCCTGTCCTCTGGTGTGAATCATCCACAGGCGTCAATCCCTTCTTCTAACTGTTCTGGTTTGGGCTCATCCATGTGCTCACACATAAACACAGTCAACTATTCCTCCCAGTCTTGTATCACCTGCAAGTTGCTGATGGTGCAACTCATCATCCAGGTCACTATTGGCCCCAATATTGCCTCCCCTCCAAATGGGGACACCACTATGACTGCCTGCCAGCTGCACTTTGTACCACTGATCTCAACTCTCTGAACCTGGCAGTTCAGCTATTTTTTTGTCCATACCTCTATCCATTTTTCTAGTGTGTCTAGATATGTAAAGCTTATCTAGACTTTTATAAACCCTATCTAGGCTTTACCATTTCATCAATGAGGAAGTAAGGGGAGACTATGTCAAAAGACTTATGGAGGTGCATCATAAGGAGAAAAAAATGAAAACAAAACCTGCAACCTTCCCACTTTCTCTTCAAATCTAAACTGAAATGTTAAAAAAAAAATCAAGAGAAAAAAAATACACTTTTTATATCGTGGCTATGAACAGATTAAGTGCTTTTCCTAAAGCCTCTGAGGCTGTCTGTGACAGGGGAAGTCATTAAGCCCATGTGCCCTGAACCAGCTCTCATATTACAGATGAACTTTTCCACTTTATAATCATTTTTCTATTTATTACCTACTTCGACTTGAAGCTGTTCTCATTCAACCATATTTTGAAACTGTCCTTATAACTGATCACTCATATCTTGCATTTTTCACAGTCCTGGAAGAGCCTGGGTATCATTCTTGCAACTCTCTTCCCTATCACACAGCAAGTGAACTGCAGTAGTTGTAAAGTACTGCTGTACTGACAGGTTGGATTTGCTGCTAACATTGCACAAAAAAACTTCCCCAAAGGTTAGCACCTACATTTTTATCAAATTAAAAAAGCAATGAATTATTTGAACTGTTCTGTCTTGAACTACAGATCTTTGAGATAAGATATGGAACCACTTAGTTTTTCTAAAACCATCTTATTTTAACTTTTATAGAATCATCTGCTCATGCAAATCTGCCTCATGCTCCAGGAACTCTTAGAGCTGGTAGTAAGATTGATGGGGCTGAGTGTGAGCACAAGTTAGGAAGATTCAATGCAAAAACATAAGTCTTAAGTCCAGGAAGAATATGTATTTGGATTCTTATACTTTTTGATGGACCCAAAACACGTTTTTCTAGGTTCTTTCTAATATGCACGAATCAAGTGGTGTAAACAAAACAAAACAAAACAAAAAAACCAAACCCACAACATACTTTACAAAAATACTAAAAAAAAAAAAAAAAGAAAGTAGTAAACTTATTGACTGAGACCATCTTAGGGAAAATACTATAATGATAGTTGTGCCACAAAACTTTGAAATCAATTAGACTTGACTGTTTTTCTCATGTGACAGTTTTAATGGAGCAGATTGATCTGTTTTGCGCAAGATAAGTACTTGCAATTAAGTTTTGACTTTGTTATGTTACCAGCAGCAAAATAAAGGGGCAATAGATGAGAATTAAACATTACTTTAATATCAAAACCTCCTTCAAAAGAATACAGAAGATTCATCATTTTATAAATATAAAGAAAAAACTTTTTTGGTGAGTCATGATAAAAAATACAAAAAAAAAGCTATTTTATTGGTGGAAATGTTTAAAAACTGTTGAGTCGACCTTATGTAGGTAGTTAAAGAGCTGCCAGTCAAGAGGGCATGGAATATATAAAAAGCAGAAAAGCCAAATAAACTATAATCTTATAGTCACAAAACACACTGCTTTCTTCCTAGCTCAAGGATCTGTCTGCACTTAATCAGATTTGCAGCCTGTTAGTGACATGGCATCTCCAGAAAGCACTACTACACAGTTGGCTGAAGGTAGGGGCACAATCCTGGCTCATGCATTAAAAGGAAAACATAACAAACCAAGCAACCAAAAACAACGTCAAAAAGAAAAAGTCAAATTAAAGAACTGTTGGTATGTATAGGGGTGTACTTCTTGCTTAAGGCATATTCAGTTAATTGGCAATGCTCAACCGCTTTCCAGCTCATAAAAGAATTTATTTTTTCTGTATATTTAGGAGATCTACAAAAAGGGAAAATATGATATTCCCCCAACTGAGATGTTTAACAAAAGTGACCTGAGTGTGCTAAGTAAACTATATTGAGGGAGGCCACTTTTCTTTATATCCCAGCTTTGGACAGATATGCTATAGGCTTTACATTTATTTTGAAAAGGTTAAAATGGAGCCATTGATGGATACCCCCTAGAAAAGATGCTTTGGGTACCTTTTTGTTCCATGAAGCAATTGCAGTTGCACCAACGTTGTAGGGTCTGGATCACTGCAAGCACCTAATTTTGAATATTGAATCTTACTGTATTGGAAAAAAAAAAAAAAAAAAAAAAAAATTTCCCAAACACAGTATATATCTTTCTCTACACTGCAGTACAACTCATCATTAGGAACCTATGAAGCAGGAAAAGCAAAATTGACAGAAAGGATGCATTTTAAAATACAACAAGACACCATGTTCTCTCACTTGAAACAGAATGAAACAACAATAATTGCAATGCTAGCTGAACCTGCAGAACAGTAACCAGCTACCCCTAATTGAATGCTGGCTTTCCATTATTAAAAAGGGTGGATTTGGCATTTACCACTTCTCTTACCTGAATCAGCACATTAATTTTTCTTCCTTTGAGTCAATTACCAAGTATTAAATGGCAACAAATTGTCAAGAACTCTTGTTCTACAAGAGCTTATTTTGTACTTTAGGTGCAGATCTGACTTCCAACTTTGTTCTTTCATATTTACATACATATAAAAACATACAGTGATTAAACTGTTTACTCCAAATACTTGATAATCCTACATTGGGATAAATGTGAGGAAAACATCATTTTTCTTAAAAAAAAATAATTGTTAAAACCAAGCATGCTGTTGCTAAAAGACTGATACATCTGGATTCATGGATGAGATTCACAGATAGACGGAGCCACTACTGCATCCTGCACATGCAAATGCAGACGAGAAAATACTTAATTGAGCTTTGGATCAGATCCTGAGTTGCTGTGTTACCTAGAATTACACAAGATATGTTGCATAAAATATCCTTTTGAATCCAGGTCATGTTGCCAATTGCTTGTGGGGAATCCATGTACAGTTCTTCCCCATTTTACAATACCATGACATTGGATGGATTCAGGTTTTAAACTTCCCCAAATATCACTCAGAGATACAAGAGAAGTGTTCAGTAATGTGATAAAAGTCCTACTAAATATCCACAAAGTTGCACAGAGAGACAATGGTAGGTGAAAAAGCCCAAATACTATCCTGACCTAGTGTGGTAGTTTTACCCTTTTAGGCAGCTTAATTCCAGCACAACCACTCTCTCACTCCCCCACCTCAAAGGCAAAGGGGGACAAAATATGATGGAAAGGACTTGAGAGTTGAGATAAGGACCCTGCTCCACGTGGGGTCCCTCCCACAGGATGCTATCCTTTCCAAATCTGCGGGGGCTTCCCACATGCAGCAGCTCTTCAAGAACTGCTCCCACATTGGCTCCGTACCATGGGGTCCATCCATCAGGAGCAAACTGCTCCAGCACAGGTCCCCCACTGGCGGCAGCTCCCCCCAGACCCCCTGCTCCTGCGGGGGCTCCTCTCCACGGGCTGCAGCTCTGGCCCAGGGCCTGCTCCTGCAGGGGCTCTCCATGTGCTGCATCATCCTCCAGGCCACATCCACCTTCTCCATGGGGGGCTCCTCCATGGGCTGCAGGAGGACAGCCTGCTCCACCAGGGGCCTCTCCACAGGCCGCAGGGGAACTTCTGCTGTGTGCCTGGAGCACCTCCTGCCCTCCTTCTGCGCTGACCTTGGAGGCTGCAGGGCTGGTTCTCACTCCTCTCTCCCAGCTGCTGTTGTGCAGCAGTTTTTTTCCCCTCCCCTTTCTTATATCTGCTGTCACAGAGGTGCAAACAACATCACTTATTGGCTTGGTTCTGACCAGTGGCAGGTCCCTTTTGGAGCCGTCTGAAACTGGCCCTTACCTAATATGGGGCAGCTTCTGGATTGTTCTCACAGAGGCCACCCCTGCAGCCCCCTGCTACTAAATCCTTGCCATATAAACCCAGTACACCTGGCTACTCCCAGGCCCATCACAGGAGTTATCAGCCCATCAGAGACCCATTTCCACCAGCCCAGAGGAGCACGGGGGCACAAGGGCAGGCAGCAACCCAAATTATGGACTCCAAGGAACACACACACTGTCCAGACGACTCCCAGGAGTGTCCCAGCTGAGCCTCAGCTCCAGTGTGTCAAGGTGTGAAAGTGAGAAGGTGAGAAGCTCTCCGGATCACCTTTTGGACTAAGAGCATTTTGGGGATTGTTCAAGATTTATTATGGGATGTTTAAAGGAGGAACCCAAGTTAGGAAATGATAGGGATTTAGGGGATTTGGGGAGGAACGAATGTGGGAAATAGAAGAGTAAGGGGATAAAAAGGGCTGATTGCATGTAAATAGCTGGCCAATCAGTACATTGTCAGGCTATGTCTTGTTCCTGATCATCTTGATCTGCTCTGTTTTATTAAACTTCTTTGTAACTCTTTCTTGGGTGAGGGATTCTCTGTTCTGTGTGCATGTGGGATGGAGTCTGTGGTGTCAGCAACTGGAGCGAGTGTGAGGGGGTGTGTGAGTGCTAGTGAAGATCAAGCCAGACTTGCAAGCAGGTGATGTGTCCTGGGAGCTTTGGGGTGAGTAGACCTTCTAAAGGACAGATCTAGGTATGAGAATGCTTGTGTATCTCTGTGGGTGAGAGCACAAGGGAGCTGTCTTTTGGAACCAGGAGAGTGTACATGTGATGGTCTGTACCAGCAAAGGAAGTGGGGCTCCACCTTTGGGGGTTCATATGTGCAAGTGCCAACAACTGGGGAGCCTGGGATCCAGGACCAATTGCTGGGCACACTGAGTTCAAGCCTAGCTTCTGGAGGGATCCACACTGTGTATATGTATATATATTTTTTCAGTGGTGGACCTCCGTCCTGTTCAGACCAAGATAAGGTCATTGGTGCTGTCTGTGTTTGTGGGGGTGCTCTGAGTGTCTGTGATCTGTATGGCCAGATGTACTTACAGATAAACAAGTAGGTAGATATTACACGTATACATATGATATGTAGATACCTGATACAAAAATATATATATACATGTATATATGATGTGGTGTATATACGTGTTCTGTGTCTCCCTTCCCCTCCCCTCCCCTTTCCAATAAATTCAAATACATAGATTGTGACTACAATAGGAAACATGTAGATACACCTGTTTCTGTCCGAAAGCAAAGGAATGCAGTACATGACCTTTACATCCATTCCAGCCTTATTTTCTGTGCTAATAACCTCTAATTTTACAGTATAACTACAGTTTATTTTCATTTTTCAATCCAGATGTTCATTGTTGTGTATCATTATGGTTTAAAAAAAAAAAAGGGCAAAAAACAACCAACCAACCAAAACCAACCAAACACAAGACACACTGAAAGAAACTTCTAGAAAATATACAACTAGAGATCTTAGAAATGAAATCCACTTGTTACAGCTATAACCTCTGTGGTCTTGGTTAAGAGCTTCAGAAGACCTGAATTGCTCTGAAGTTGTTGGGATCTATTCTGGGATCTATAACTGTGAACTAGTCTGGATCCCAAGTAACTTAAGATATTCTCCAGTTTATAACACATGCTGGGTGCTGAGAGTGGAACATAACTTTCAGATCTGGAGTCAGCATTTAGCAGGGTAAAGTACAAATAGTTACAAATAGCTCAAAAATGTAAGCCTCCAAGTTAAAAGAAAACAGAACAAAACAAAACCTTACAGCTTCTATTTTTAGGCTGAACATGCTTAGTTCAATGCTTGTTCTTAGCAGCAATACTACAGTGTGATATAAAGAGGAAAAGAGTGATACTCACTTGTATGTTCTGTAGTTCTTCAGTGCCAGTACAATTCATTGCCATTCAGTTAATAAACTTAAACATCAGCGATATGTGATTTTATGAATAGCACATTGATGATAATATTTGGAAAAAAATATGTTGCCAAATGAGACAACCAAAAAGAAATATTGCAGTCCAAGTTGCACATAAAATAAGTTTGTCTTTTTCTTTTTCTCTGTGCAAATAGAAATTGAATAGTATATACTTATTTTCATCTCTGTATTTAGTGTAAAATGAGAATAATAACTCCATATGATTCATAGCAGATGCTGGTGACAGAAAGCTACACACCTGTGGAGAGTGGGATGTTGTAATCCCACTGTGATTAAGAAGATGCATGCTTACTGCTCTGCAATGAGGATGGATTGTTTACCTTTCCTGTTAGGTCTGTAATTAATCACCCAGGTTTGATCTGTGTGATACCAAACAGTTTAGCATCCCACATTGCTTAAGTAGCATGTTGGTTTGTACAATACCTATTGTTTTGTATTAAGAGATGCATCCGTAGAGCCCACTACGATAATTCTTTTCTTACATAACCTCTATTTATTTGGACAGAAAATGGCACTGCTGTGAATAGAAAGAGATAACCAGAGAAAATATGCCTGAAAAATGACTTTTGAGTTACCATGCCTGTGCTGAATAAATCATTTCCTTTTACATGCCTTTATGTACTTTATTTTAAAGTTCTGTAGATAGGAACTATAGGAGTCTTAAAGAAAGAAAGAAAGTTAAATTTTGCTTTCTGTTTCTGGAGTACTTTGATAGAAGAACAAATATCTGGGTTAAGTTACCTCTACCTCTATTTACTATATACCCATTTTGGAATAGTCTGTCTCTGCCAGAGCAGTGAACAGAACTAATGTCCAACCATGCCTAAAGTAAGGTCATGACTGTTGTATTCTGAGCATTCACCTGACTAACATGGTGACCACCACCGTGTTGATGAACTGCTCTTGAGAAGCTATCAAGATAATAATTAAGGGTCATTGGTTGTGGTTTTGTCTTGACTACTAGCTTAGACCATGATATGGAACACCATCTCTTCATGAATGGCAGAGGGGTAGAAAGTTATCAGGCTTGACAAATCTTTAAAGACTGTATTTAACGTGATCATTCTGTGTTGTTTAGATCATATATCTTTCAGTACATGCAAGAAAGTTAAGTGGGTTAGAAAGTGACAGGCACTCAATATTCCTTTACTTTTGTTATCCACTTGGCATGACATAGTGTCTTGAAACTTGACTGGTATCTGAGTTAAAGCTGTGTATATAATTATACTAGTTCATCTTAAAACAGCAAGGTAATCCTTGGAAAAACACTACTTTGTGATTTGCTATTTTTCAAATAACTGCAACAATGCTGAATGATTTTTTTTTTCCCACAAAGAAAGAAAATTTCTCTGCTAAAAAAATCTTAAAACTCTTTTCTGCCTGCTGCCTTTTTGAAAGCATTAAATGAAAAGCCAGAGCATTAGTCAAATGAACTTATGATGCCTCAGCAGTAAAGTATGATTGTGTTTACCATCTGAGTTGCTTAGTCCAAACACTTACTTTGAACATATCTCCCCCATTCCCCTGTCCATATAATGGATATGCTAGTGTTCCCCAGCTTCTTTTTCTCCCATACCTTGCTTTAAATGCAAAGGTAATTTGTGTTTCCCCTAACACTGCAGTTTTGGCAGGGTTGGATCAGGGGAAGGAGAAAGCTGGTCTCCTGTGACATATTGCCTTAGTTTTGTTCCAGAAGTGAGAGGTCTTTGGGTGGTTTGCTGATGCATATATTTTTTCCTCAGTTGAAAATGTAGCAGTAATCAGAATCAGCTATGGACATAAACCATGGGAACAACAGAGATTGAATGATGCGTACAATTCTATGCTGAATAGCTAAATTATATATTTTGAAGAGCATCTCATTGCTGTCAACTTGTGGGACAAATTCAGTCTGCAGACCCACAAGGGAAGATAGACACCATTCCTTTACGCTCATCCATCTTCTATCTGCCTTTGTGCAGTGTCAAAGTGTTTGAAGTAAAACTCCTGAATTGCTCATGAAGTGAAGGCAAGATGTTCACTATGGTGCTATGATATTGACATTTGCAAGTATAGAACAAGAACCTTGTACTGGCAGTATTTTTTCGTCATCCAGTTATAATGAAAAAATAACATGTTTTTCTAACTGAAATGAGACTTTCAAGTAGACTTTGAAACACGGAATTTCAGAAGTAGGGGATTACACTGATAGCAAAAGAATGAAGACTGCAGAATATTAAAATTAATATGAAAATGTTAAGCCTACTGCCAAACATCTGCAGAGTCACTCATGGTGTTAACAAACCTGCTACATTTTTCAGAATGATGTAAATTTGAAGACCTGATAGCACATAGCACAGTTACACTTGCCTAGATAATTTGAACTATTATTTTCATTATCCAAGAGTAAACTAAGGCTTTTTTTTTTTTTTTTTCTTCTTCTTCTTTCAGGAAACTAGTATGTACTAAAGCTGTGGGTAGGTTTTAAAACTGGATCTTCAAAAGAAACACAATAATAGGATGAGTCAATGACTTACAGTTTTCTGAATCCTTGATGGAGAACTAGTGTATTTTTGTCATCTTGTTCATTTTCATGTTCTCTTTTCTTGTACTTTTTTAATTTCCTTGGCCCTTCAAGAAAAAGTGGGAAATTCTTTTCCTTCCCACTGAGTCCAGAGAGACACCTGATTCTTATCTCATTGCAATTTAGAAGCTGGTAGGTGTGCTAACAAGTGTCTCGGAAATCCCTTATGTGAATCATACTATTGTTGGCACACAGCTATTTTACAGGGCAGTAGAGCTGTTGCTGCTGCTTGAGAATGTTAAGCATTTGACCTAAATCACTGAGGATTCTCCCTAAAGTTTTTGATGACGCAAGGCCCCTTCGTACTCATCCTTGTACTGGCCATTACTTTGACTAGAGAAGACAGCCCAAGGCTGTAACATACATTTGCCATGTCCCTGCACTGTATTAAAGAGATGTGTCAGATCAGCTTTGATCTGTTAGAAGGCTAGATGCTGAGGCTCAACACTGAAGGGTGAATAAAGAGCTTGTTCGGAGATGCGTACAGCCCACCTATCACTCCATCTTTGTCTACTGTTGACAACAACAGCACTGTAGTTGAAAAGGAATGGAAATTTCCTGAGCAAAAATGGATTGTGTTGTTTATTTTTTTTTAACCAGTTATAATGAAAGTGCCTATTTGGCCACCTATTTTAGAGCCTCCATCTTCAGTGGCTTGTTTCTCTTCTTACAGCTCTGGGATAGGGAAAGAGGCTGAAAAACAAAACAAAACAAAAAAACAATGGGGAAGACAGAGGACTGTGCATCACGAAGAAATCACAGTCTGAACAACAGAATAAAGGCACATTTCAAAAGGTGGTCCTATAGAATTTGTGCATGTGTGCACCTTTGTGTGTGTGTGTGACAGGATGGGGAGTGGGTTGAATGGAAAAGGGACTCCTTTGAAGCCCCACAGTAAACATGTACCTTTCTGACATGTAGTCGGTAGAAGGAAACAGAGAATTGGAACAGGACTCTAAATTGGATTCTCTGAAGTGCACTCCAGAGATTTCTTTTCTTCTCCTTTGAACAAGAAACCCAAACTTCCAATTTCAGTGCCTAAAATTAGGCTATATAAATCCCAACTTCAGATATTGAAATCTCCATTTTTAGAAGCACTATCTTTCGCAAAATGTTAGACTTGAAATACTAGGTATACCCGGTGCATTCACAAACAAAACTGACTCATCTGTACAAATCCCTGGGAGTCAGGAATGAACAGATTTTCCCATTAAAAAATCATTTTTTCTTTCTTTGCACATACCTTTAATGGGTAGCTTTGTTCATGTATATACACAAGAACTCACTTGCAGACCGAATGCTTGTGTAGATTTCATAGCCTAAAAACACTTCTTCCACAGAGTTATGAATATTTGAAAATGTATCTCTATCACTGAGTTGAACTTTTATTCCATGCATTGCCCTGATGATCAGCAATTGCTGTTGTGCAATGGAAACAGCATTTTTCCCCTGCAATGCTACCAACCAGAAATAATTTAACATGTTATTAAGGGACTGAGGTATCTCAGATACTTGGAGGTGTTTTCCAGGAACCACTTCAATTTTACAGCAATTGTAATGTCATTTCCAGGAGCATCTTTCCCTAGGAGCACAAGGACTGCAGTACTGATACTGATCAAGTAAGTTTGACAGCTGATAAATACTTAGACACAAATATATGTTTGCCTAGCCCACTAGATATTGCATATGGATCCAGAAGTATCAAATGAAGACCCCCAACTCATCTACTATTAATACAACACTCCCAGTACTTAACATTATTTTCTCACATGTTTTCTCAGAAGTGAAGATGTTACAGAACTGAAAGGCTCATGAAGTCAAACAGTTCATCTTCCCACCAATACAGGAGTGTTCTCTGTTGTGAATATTATAGTACATTTTCTGGTGCTTGATCTGTGTAGATTTTGAACTTTCCTAAGAAATAACATTGGGACTTTGAATTTGGGAGACTATCAGCTACGTAACAGATCTCACTATCCAAAAGCATATATGATTAATATTTTGCATAAATATTCATATACATATGAAACTACCACTCTTTTTATTTTTTTATTTTTTATTTTTCATTTTTCATCTATGGGGTAGAAGTGCAGAAATCACTATTTGCAAATTGCAATAAATAGGAAATATTTGTAATATTTTCAGTGTTATTCAACATGACATACTTTAAGGTTCTTAACAACCTTAAGCTATATAAAACCTCTTACTATCATTAAGCTTTTGTGCTGTAATGTAAATATATTATTGTTGACTCATAATTTTATTTGAAATGCTTTTGTATAGCTAACAAAGCCCACTTGCATCTACTTATACATACCTTTTGCCACATTTACAGAAAAATATTTATATATTTACAGAAGAGGGGAAAAGGGAAGAGGAAGTTAAACTTGTCACTTTAATTTTAGATCTGAGTAACAATATACTTTTATATTTTTTATATTTTTATATTTTTATATATATATAATTAATATTTACATCTTTCTGTGAAATCATTCTTCCATATGCCTACCACTGTTTCATGGTATCTAGATCTTTCTCAGGTTTTTATTTCAGTGTAGGATCAATTATATTTAGTTGGTGTTGGAAATTTTTAACTTCATTTTTGCCCTGTCACATATTTTGTTTCTTCTATATTCCTTCTGTTTCAGAGGATTCTCTCTGAATTAGGACATATGACATGATTCTTCTATCTTTTTCTGTAATGATGTTCATAATTTCATAACTCTGGATTGAAACAAAACAAGCACAGTGCTTACCATTTTCTGTTCTACAGACAATTCTGCATGGTTCAGGTCTCCTTTGGAAACAGTAGAACAAACTCTTTCCAGGAAATTCAGTAGAGCAGTTCACCTCGACTAAAGTAAGTGCAGCAGCTTCGATTAGTACTAAAGCTAAAGTAAAACAGAATTAGAATAGTTTCAGAAGTGGAACTTGGCAGGTTGGTTAAACTGGTAATTGAGCTTAAAGGTGAACTGTGAGGGGAAAAACGGTGCTCTTTACTGCTTATTTTTTATAATAAAGAAAAAAAAAGAAAAAAATAACTCAAACTTTCTTTCATACCTTCTTTTTCTCTTCTCTCAGGTAGCAGAATTACTTCTCACTACTTTCTTGGGGATAGCAGGAAAAATCCTTGGAGAATTTGTACCACGCTGGCTTATGAAACTTCATAAAGCTGTAATGTGAGCATTGAAATTCTGGTCAGCGGCAATCTTAAACTATTATTCTGCAAATGTGTTGCTATAGGTAGGCAGTCAGACCCGCTGTTCTACTGTCTGTGACCCATGCTGGGCTTACTCAGATGAGAAATGGTGATGTTATTCAGGTGGCTGGACCAGTCATCACCCCCTACGCAAAAGTTACCACCACTGACCTGAGGGTTCTGAGCGCTCTTGCTTTATTTTAATGCCAAGGATAACAGGTTATTGTAAACTGCCCCTGCCCTTAGAAATGATTTCACTATATATGATTCATCTGTAATGATAATTCCATATCTATTGACAGGTTATTTGAGTTACAGTCAGAGCACAGTATAATTTTTGTGTGACTATTAACTCCAATATGCAGTGGATGCAATACAAAAAAAATCTGAGAATATGTTGCAGGACTATGCTCCTTCAGCATTCCCTCTGCTTAAAATGATCTGAACAATCCATGTTTACTGTCATGGATATTCACAGAAAGAAAAATGTAAGTTGCTGACCTGAGAGTATTTCTGGATATTTTATGCACTTTTTCTGTAACATGTAAGATTCCTTCATATTCATGCACTTAGTTTGAATGAAATGTCAGAAGAAAAAAAAAAGAAAAAAACAAAAGTAATTATCGAATCAACTCCTTGCACCAAAATCTTATCTGTAAGAAATTTAGTAGGATCTGTACTTCAGAAAAAGTATTATTGACCTGGAGTGTGCAAATGTTGCCTGCTGAATTGTGTGTTCCTTCGTTTTGGATACGGGTATTTCATAAGATCCCCGATACCTGTGAGACTCACACGGTAGTCCATGATTAATAGTTTTAAATGCTACTTTTGGCACAGGCTATTGATTCAGCAAGACAATCAAAAGTTACAGCATGTGCATAAAGAAAGGTCAGTTTTACTCTAATTTTACTATTGCTCACTGTCACTCTGGAAACCGTTCATGGCGGAGGCCTTCAGGTACTAATAGAAGAGAGAAGAGGCAATTTTAGTATCTTGTGGGTCACCTCCTTCATGGTGATCTTTACTTGAACTCATAGATTTTCATGTTCAAAATAAATAGCTTTTTTCACAGAAGGCTGCACAGCCATGCAGAAATGTCAGCAGTTTTGCTGTGGCTTTTCCTATCCATGTTGGTTCCATACATTATGAGGAAGAAAACCTGTTGAATTATCTATGAATATAAATATTTGCGGGAATAACTCCCTAACGGAGCTATCCTGTTCCTGGTGCCAGGGCTGTGAGGGCACAAATGAGCCTGACTGTCCTTTCCCGGGCACGCAGGGCTCCCGTAACCTACCCATGGCCCAGTACCCTATGTGAGCTGCTGCCCCAGCAAGGCCGAAGCAGGGCCGCTCTCTAGCTCCCCATAGACCTGCCATGGGCACTGCTGAGCTAGGCCCACCTGCAGGCCCATGTCCTGGTCTTGGCTTGTCCTGTTTCCCAGGGATGTGCCTGAAGCTCAATTCTGGCACTATCCCAGTGCTGTGCCCCTGGGTGGAGTGGTTGAATGCGCCCTGGCTGTGTGGCCCTGCCCAGATGGCCCTATGGGGTGTCCCCACAGTGCTGAGTCCCAGGGAAGCCCCTGGGCCATGTTGTGTCCTGACAGCTGGGTATTGCCATCATCACACCTACCCACATGAAATAAGCTTACAGAATATATTTATTCTAACAGTGCCAAGGTCTGTTTGCTGTCTGTGAGGGCATGTGGTGTTGGCACTGCTGAGGTTTGTACATTTCAGTTGCCTCAGCTGAAAGGCAGTAGCTGTGCCAAAGTGTCATTTGGGAATATTACCTCTTGTTTCTGCTTTCACCAAACCATGTGGTGGTGTTGTCTGGAAGAGTGCTATATATCTCAGACCGAAACTGCATCATGAAACGTGCTGCACAATAATAATACAGTGAAATTCATTATTATTATTTTAGGCATTAATATCAATGTTACGGTCTAATTCTTGCTAGATATTAGAGCTGGATGCTCCTGAAGAAGGCAATTAAAAAAACAAACAAACATAAAAAAAAAACAAACACTATCAATGAATACCTAATGCAGTGATGTCCTTTCAACATGAGAGATCGGCTGGTGTGTTCTCTGGTAATGGTGTTAAGAGGGAATTATGAGCTGAAGCTTATAACTATATTTTAAGTGCAATAAAACTAACAAAAATAGGGTGGAAGAGAAACTTTTATTTCTCTCAGGCAAACTTCATTGGTTGATGACTGCAATCAGCTACTGGTCTCCCAGCATGCTGTGTTTGTGTTCAGGCAGATCTATGAACAGGCCAATTTGTCTTTAGCTACAGGTTTTTTCTTTATTTTGAATCCTCAGGTGCATTACTTTCTTATATCTTCCATTACTTCTATCATAATCTTATTGGAAAATGAAATACAAGAGAAGGAATCAGAGAAAGCAGGATAGACAGAAGGAGACATGTCGGGACAGATTTATAGGTAACACAGTAGTGTCTCTGTGTTGGAAGTTCTACTGACTATTTCTGTGAGAAATCTATCGTACACGCTGAAAAGGAAACATCAGAAGTGCTAGATAGGGAAATCCTGCTTTTCAGACACTTGAAACAAAACAAAACCTTTCTGTAGTGGTGCTGTTCAAAATGTCCTGCTTTTCCCTTCTGTCTAAAAAGGACTCTCCTTTAAACGGCCCTGGTAACTCTAGCCACCCTCTTCCATGTGATAGTCCAGGAAAGTCCTATGAGCGATTGGGTAGGCTCTTGTCAATTCTGTGATTGAGATGCAATTCATATTTGGGAATCAGAAAGAAAGTCTGTCATCTGATATGTCAGCCTTCATCTGTAAAAAAGCATTCTGATGCTTGATTTGATGATCATCTTACTTGACATTTTGACTCAACAGGTAAAGATTAAAGACAGATATCTGTTCAGGCACAGAGAAAAAAATGCTGTTAGAATATATTAGAGAAGTTTAGTACTCTGTTGTAGTTCTTAATGAGTTTGTTTAGCACATTATGGACATTGCTAATCTCCAGCCTGTTCTCAGTGAAACAGGATAGGTGATTCTTCCTGTCTTTCAAAGAAGAGAAAAGCAGCAAAATTTATTTTTTCTATAACATATGAAATCAGCAAACAGAATCACAAGGCTATATGGCACCAATATGCAATATCTGTTGTGATTCTTGGCAATTTGTCAATGCTAAAAGGATGAAGTAGGGAGAAACATTAGACATCACATGGACATATTTGAAAATAACTGCAGTCATTATGGGAGTGTTCTTGCTCTTTTAGTGCAAAATCACAGGATTAAAAGGTGAGATCTGAGAGCCTACCAAAGTCAGGCATTTGACAAGTGAGATACTCTACCAATATGCTACAACCTAAATATAAAGCTAATATGATTAACATCCATATAGCTTTTCTGGAGACATGTAGATATTTTAATGCTTTTACAAAAGCCTCTGAACATGTATAATTATGCTGATTAGTAGGATATGCTAACTGGTCACAAAAGCATTACTAAAGCTATAAAGCCCAAGAAAGTTAGGCCTTGAATATTATAGGTGTTCATACGCTTTCTGCTTGGCTTTTACTTCCAATCTCTTTTCAATTTTTAATTTAATAGGAGGGAGGAAAATGGAAGCTGTCATTAATAGGAACATGCTTAGTGTGAGGATATACTTTTTTATATACATGCATGAATGAGGTAGGTTACAATTGGAAATATGATGAGCTGCCTCTGGGAGGAGACTGTTTTATCCTGAGCTTAGCTGACCTGTTAAACAGGCTGGATTATTACCACCTATTATACTGTGTGAGGTTTGAAAACTTATTTTCCAAAGCAGACTGCTTCTGATACAGCCAATATTTTATGCCACAATTTTGTGGCATTCAGCCTGGGAAAATTCAACAGCTAAAGTGATAATAAGTCTTCAGTTACAATCTTGGTGTTTTGCATCCTTGCAACAGGAAAAACAAACAAACAAAAAGCATCTCTTTCTCTCATTGAAAATATGTGGTTGGTTTATCTGAACCAAAATACAAAATGTATGTGTATATGTGTAGGAGCCAGGACAAAGTCCACTTGAGCTGGAAAGTAAGAAAGGCAAATAGATTTGCTTCCCCCAAGGCTGTTTTCAAGAATGTGGGGACAAGAGCCTAAAACATTTCCTTAGCTATCATTCAGCTATGGAGAGTCATATATTTAGAAACTTCTGGAAATGTAGCTGTTTCCCGGGGCTGAAGTATGACCTGTTCATGTCTTTTTAAGCATTGTAGTGATTCCACAAAAAAAAATTGACCTACTATGGTAGAATTTTAGGATTATGATTAGCATTTGCTATACACACAGTCTGTAGAAGACAGGATGACTATTATAACTTTAAAATTTCTGCAACTGTAAACCTTTGCTTTTGTGAGGTTCCTAATGTAAATTTTAAAGTGTACAATAACCACGGAGCTATGATAATTTATATTAGTCAAGGGCTACTGCTTGGATAAAACTTGAAAGGAGGAAAAGAACACTTCTAGTAAATTGCCTTAATATTCCTGTCACAGATGGGCAAACTATTTATTGGGGGATGAAATAACAAATATGCAACAGAGATTTAAATTCTTTAAAGATTTCTTTTCTTGTTTGTTTGTTTGTTTGTTTTAAATACCATTGATTGCTTCCTTAAGTTCAGGAAAATACTGCTGTGAATGAAGTTAAATATGTAAGTGTAAATCACTCTAGCTTTGAATCCAGTCATATGGATAGTAACTTATGTGTGGGTTGCAACCTTTGATTCTCTCCTGATTTTACACTTATGTTATATGCTTGACAATAACATTGTAGGCTTCAGAATGAAATTATTAAAGACTGTAAAGTTTTGATCTAGATTTCTTTTCACTCTGAAATGCTCTGCAACATTAAGAAAACTAATCTCAACCCTCAGGAGCTGGATTGTAAAAGTAAAATTTCTAATATTAATTTTAATTCATTTGAGTTGAACAGATGAGTGACTGTATGAGAAGCATTCCTCATAGGGCGATTGGAGAGCTGATGCTGTTTGACATCTTAATCAGTTAGATCGCTGACAGGATGGAGCATACTATCATCAAGTTCACAAGATGCAAAATTAGTGTGAGTAGTCAGTACAATGCAAGGCAAGGGTGCAATTCGGGGGAACTTTGACAAGCTTGGAGGAACAGGCTGACAGAAGCCTTATGATGACCAGCAAAGATAGATATTAATTAATAACTTGACTTATAACTATTTATGGCATAATTATATTCTGAGATGAAATTCTCTATTCCATTTCATTGGAAATTCAATAGTTATGTGTAGAAATTCCATCTCTCAGATGTTTATAAGGACAAACTTAGAGCTATGTAAGAACTTGACCTCTCGTTTGTAAAATTTTATATTTTTAAAAGATTTATACAGATGAACATAAGATTTTTATTTTTTGTCTAAAAGATAATCATAAACAATATGCAGTTTGATTTACAAAACAAACAAACAAACAAACAAACAAAAAAACAAACAACCAACCAAACAAACATTTACCAGAGTCACTTGCTTTACAGATTTTCTAACTTTTTGAGTGAAGGGAAATGACAGATGCACGGTAGTTCAATTTTAATAAAGCTTTCAGATCTCTTGCAAAATTTCACCCTCAGATCAATTTGTAGATACTGGGGTATGAATACTGATAAATGGTTTGAAAAGGGGCTGTAGAACATTAAATGGAGATTTTTGATAAGCAGCAAATAATAAGGCACCAAGGTATATTCTAAAGGGCTACCCAGAAGACCTCCCAGGTCTACATATCTTCAGTAGTTCAGAGTTAGAAGTCAGCAGCAGAGAGTGCAATGCTCAGATGAAATTTAATCATGATGGGCTGTGAAAGGTAAGGAGTTATTTGATTTGACAGTCTGAAGACAGAAACATAAAAGTTGATAATACAATTGAGCAGCAAATAAATAAATCAGGCTAAATTAATTTCAACATGCATGTTCATTTCACAGCTCAGGAAGGTAAGAAGAGTCTGTGTATAGATAGTCTAATGCTATTCATGTGGAACATTGCCTAGAGGTCTGGACATTGCATTAACAAAGACATTGACAATTTGAAGGGCATTCAAAGAAAGACAACAACAATTAGGACAAGGTGACAGAAATTGATTTATAATGAATGATTAATGGAGCAAAATAGTTTTGTTTTCCTCAGTATCAGCTACAGAAAAAAGATTAATACAAATATTTGAACTGGAATCATAATCTTAAAATAAGAACTCCTTCAAAACCATGGAATTTTATAGTTAATTTCTTGACTGAATTTTATGACTTAACCTGTCTCTAGTCCTGAAGAGGTACACATGACAGAGAAGAATTATTTATGGGAGATTTGTTTCTCTCTTTTTTTTTTTCTTTTTTTTTCCCTTTTTTTTTTCAAACAAACTTTTTAATTTATATTTATGAACATAGGACTACATGGATGCAAACAAAAAAAATACTAATATGAGGTGAATTAGAGGGAACTACAAATTGAATTATGTGGATTCAAAAGTGTAATCTTTGTTAGTTACAGTTGTGAGCACAAACAAATTGCTTAGAAATGTAGCAGGTGAAATCTTATTTTTAATTTACATAAGCAAACACTTTAGAAGATTGCCTCCACCAGATGTGTGAAGTTTAGTCTTCCCTAGGATTAAATAAAATGCAAATATAGCCAGCTTTCATCACATTCAGTAAACATTAAAATTAAGATAGCAGGAGCAGAAAAAATAGAATATTTATATTTCTGAGCACCTTCATTTTCAACCTGAAGATGAGTGGTATCACACCATCATGTGTCCTGCTTCAAAGGCTTTTAAATATAAAGAAGTATGGTAACTCTCAAGTTTAACTGAAATATGTTCTCTCTTGAGGATTCAATCACCAGTTGATTTAATGTTGCCTATTTAATCATATTATAAACTACTTCAACAAGATGCTTGTGTAATTGCCTTCTTAGCAGAAAAGGATAAAAAGCATACCTTGCAATTTTGGTTGTGTTAAACAGAATATTACAGTCCTGTGAACACCAAAAGGTGTGTCAGCATTTCCATTATCAATCCCTATGTTCAGAGATTAAAAACATGCCCATAAAAGTGTTGTACTAGCTGAAAATTCCCATAGAAAGTCTCATTCTGGAAGCAAGCTTCCTCTCCTCCACCTCCTCTACATCCCCAGTTATTTCTCTTAATTTATTCTGCATTTTTATTTACTTATTTATTTCCAGTGGGCCAAATCCAGACTTTGCTGTCCATTTACTTGGACACTACCACATCCTTTGCTTGGTGGCTTCTGTTGTCATAGCTGTGCTGTTTCATCCTCACTTACTGCTATCAGGAAAGAAAATTGTCAGGTAAAGAAACAAAAACATTGCATTCATAAAAGGAATAGTGTAAGATGATAGGGGAACATGGATAGGCTAAGAGCTTTATTCCGGTTTCCTGAATCTGAAGTCCGAGCCCTTTCTCAAAAGATGGAGCTGATGAAACAATTTTTGCAATAAGTTATATCATGAAACTAACCTCTGCAGCCTGCAAGCCAATAGAACATATGGCCTATTGAATTTAATAGGAGTCTTGCAGCTGAAAAACCTACACAGAGCTTTGAAAATTTACCACTGCATGCCTGACTTCTATTCATAAAAGAAAAGGTTAGAATTAAAGTTAATTCTCCAGTATGCATATGTCTGTAAGAATCCTTCAGTAACGCACAGTTTTTAAGTTAAAAGACTTTTAAGTCCAAAGTCTACAAGCCAGCAAAGAAAACAATTGCTTACAAACCTGATGTCAGAAATCTGCTCAGTAGCCAAAAACACCTGCTTTATATGCTGTGTGCTCTTTTTGCTTTAGACAAAGACAGTCCCACACTGAAGAGCTATAAACTCCAAAATGAAATAAAATGGTTGTAGTCTGAGAAGGTCTGTGAAAAGGCAAAGTGCACACATGCTGTGCTGGAAAAGACACTTCTGGCAATGGAAAAAATAGAGAAAAAATAGATTGGCTGTCAGTAGCTCTAAGCAATTATTGCAATAAATCCGTCGTTTGGGATGGTAAAATATAAATTCTGCAGTGGGTGATTAAACAGGCAGAGGACGTCTACAAACAACATAAGGATTGTGGCCTTCCACACAGGCTGTGAAGAGTTCAGAAGAAGTGTTTCTATAAACCAAGGCTTTTTTCTCTCACCTTTCCCAACACAAAGGATGCCCTGCATTTAACCCTACAGGTTTCAAATGTCTTACCACAGACATCACAGCTGTCAGGTAGTGCATTAATAAAGATGGATTTTAAATACCCACGTCTTGGGTTATGTAGGGCATGAGTGCAGTTCTTGCTTTATCAGAAAATTACACAGAACTATCCATGGCATTAATAATAATTTTTGCATTTCAATGCTTTATTTATTTATTTTTTTCCCTTTGCTTGTAGAAGGCCCTTTTGAAAAAGCCTCAACTGAAAGTAAAAAGTAAATAAGATAAATGGTCTAATTAAGTTTATGAATTACTTCTTCAGAAATCAGCATATTTAAACTGGTGGAAAGGCTGTGTCAGTAACTGCATTTAAGGATAAGCAGAATACAATCCAATTATTAGCCAAGGCAAGCACTTTATTATTCTGACTGCTCACTTCAGTTTTCAATTATTTTACATTTAAAATTAAAAGATGCCTAGTTTTACTCATCTATCCGTGCTGGTGACTTGGTTTGTAAAGAGAGTGCGAGAGATAAGTGTGTTCTAAAGTCTGTGGGAGGTTGGTAGTCAAAGTTACTGTTTGTATTAGCACTACTGAGAAACACATATAAATTTCTGCATGTTGTGATAATATGAGCTTAACAGGAGAGAGAGAGAGAATAGTATGTTTACTGAGCTCTGCATGTATTCTTCCTCAATTCATGTACCCCAGAGGATTTTGCTTCCATTTTGCAAGTAATTTTTTTCCCATTAAAAGCTTTTAAAAAATTTGATTTTGAAAAGCTAACACACTTTCTTTTTGTTTGCCTGCTACTTAGTCACTTGGAATTTAATTTCCCAATGCTGAATTTTCTCTTAAGGTACCATATCTTTCCTCTCCTCCTCATCCTAACCCTAAAGATTATTAGGTTTACATTTTTTGTTGTTGTTGTTTGTTTTAGGGAAAATATATATCAAGTGCTTTACAACAATGCA
This sequence comes from Cygnus atratus, assembly GCF_013377495.2. Classification (NCBI taxonomy): domain Eukaryota; kingdom Metazoa; phylum Chordata; class Aves; order Anseriformes; family Anatidae; genus Cygnus; species Cygnus atratus. The sequence goes on along the minus strand of NC_066362.1, from coordinate 175,770,574 downwards.
TATTGGAAACTAATCCCATTCTTCTGAGTGCTATAAGAGGGATTTCAGCTGTGGATACTTTAATGTCTACTTGCCTATCAAACACTTCAGAAGTTTATGTAAATGTGTATTGTTTCTCCACTGTGAAATAGATTATTTTTCCAGATATTTAAAAACTGAATGTACTATCAATATGTATTTTCCAGAGTTTTCCTTAAACCTAATTGGAAAAGGAAATAAATCACTCACCAATTTATTTTTAAGTTAGAAAATTAATATTTGTAAGTTCTTTAGAGCAGGAAGCAAATTTTTGCATTCGTAACACCTTCTTTATTAGGGCCTTTGGGTATTATAGCAAGATAAATACAAAAAGATAATGTGAGGGATGACAGCATTTTGCTGGAGGCAACTACATATTATTGCTGTGGAAGGAGGATTTATGAAAAAGTGAAAGCATGTATGCATCCTGTATTTTAAAATAAAGTTTTAGTAGTGAATTTTCAAGTGCGTATTCATTAAAACCTAGCAAGTGCTGGAGTTATGCATATAGATTTTGCAAAGAGAGAATAAATTAATTGATTTGTTCCTTTTTTTTAGGTCCCTCTTTTCTCTTTGTCTGTTGTCTGCTTGAAAAGGTAGAGTCACAAGTTTGTAAGTACAAAGGAAAAAATAAAATGTTGCCTCTAGAGCTCTCATCAAAGACTTGCTCACACCAAATATTCTAATGAGAGGTAAGTGAACAATGATTTAAAACATGATAACAAATATGTGATGAACTAAGGACAGCATAAATCAATAATTGCACTCAGGCTTTGTAGAAATTATACCATCCTAGATTCTAGCAGGAGACAATTTGCTGCAGTATTTTGTGAACAGAGCTATACTGTGGGATCAGGCTGCAGAGGACATTTCAGTGGGAGGAAGAGAGCAGTAGGAAGAGCGGTATGATTCATGTTCAGCATCTCAAGTGGAGGATAGAGCACAAGGATTGAATAATGAAACAAAGACGAGATATTCAGCATGCCAGGAAGGTTTCTGTTAGAGAGCTGTTAAAATTATTTAAAAAGGTTAGTCTATGAATAAACATGCTTCATCAAGGTCTCTTACACATGCAAAGGGAGATGCTAATGAATAATAAAAGAGTAATGGGGACTGGCGAAGAAATTAATGTTAATCTTATCCAAAGCAGATACAAATTAATATTGGAGAAACATTTTTGTAATCACTTCTCAAGGCAAAAATTCAATTAATGTGACTGAATCAATATTTCAAATCTCAGTCCCTTGAAAGTATACTTGTCTCTCTTCATATCAGCATGCTCTCCTGTGTGATCAGCCCGTACTATTCAAGTCAGTACTCAGGGAGACTTCTTAATGGTCTGTTCTTGAGAAATTTGGTCCAGTTCTATAAACTACAGTGCTGTATTTCAAGCTCGCCTCAGGGTGTTTCTGTTAGGAAAGCTCAGTTTACATAGGGTAATTACTGTATAGAAAATAGATATTTGAGCCAAGCAATGTTTTGCCTTGAGCTTCAGGGTTTTTACTTTTAATTCTTTTCCCCCCAAAGATTAGCTAGTATCCTCTCCTCAGAAAGGATGACATGTCAGTATATATGACATTACACTTCAGATTATATACGGAAATCAACATCTTTTATAATAGTGAAATAAACCCCTAAAAAGAAAACAGTAAAACAAAACACAGAATAAAACAAAACAGAATAAAAGGTGACTCTTCAGAAGAAACAACTCTGCTTGCCTCAACTTACTGCAGCATGGGCATCTTTATACATCTTTGATAGGCAACCTCCCTCCTTGCGTATAACTGAACTTGAACAGCAAAGATATCTTCACAAAGATCACAGGAATTATGACCTTACTGGTTCTCTTCAAAATGTATCACAAAATGATTCCTGCTTTCCATTATTTTGTCTTTTCTCTCCCCATTGGTAAAGCCACTAGATAAGTTTTTCAAGCAGTAAGTGATCTTTCTTGTATTCTATACAATATAAATGCCTGTCATATTTTGTTTAAGGTGTCAGAGAACTCGGAAAAGTTTATGAAACTAAATGGACTCCTCGAATAATAGTTTTGCAGCCCTGGTAGATTGTGTTGTTTATGTTGTGATGCCTTGACAGGTTTATACAATCAGAGGTTCTAAAGCCACCATCCCGTGATAGATTGGAACAGCTTGAAGCACGGTGCAGTTGAAAAATAGCCTTGTGGACTCTTGTTTTCAAAACCAACTGATGACCTGCTCAGAATCATCCTATTAAAACAACTTCATGGACAGTCTCACTTCTGTACTTTTAATAGCTAGGATATCATTCCCATAATGAAAGAAACATGAAATGGTTTCCACTGCTGAATGAGTTCCCTGGAGATTCTGGGATTTGTCTCATTATTTAAAGCTTTTCCATCACCATTGCAATGCCTTTTCTCATCTTTGCTTCTCATCTGAGTGTAGAAATTTCTGTCAACAGCTTTAGTCTGACTAAACGGCATAACGCTGAAAGGAGAATATGCAGTAGATAAGATTACTTTTTTTTTTTTTCCATTTATGTAGAAAATTATACACAGTGTCCCTGCTTTAAAAAGGATTACTATACGATGTGGACAGCATTCTGCTCTCTCATTAGAAGAGACAGAATACAATTTTATTTCTCTAAATAAGTCTGGGTTAGGCAAGGAGATCAGTAATTTCAATGCTGCTGCATTCACAATGGAAAAGAAATCATCACTTGTGCATTCTCATCAGAAGCCTTAGGTAACTTCAGCGTTCAGTACTGATCAGAATAACTCCTTGCATTCTGCAACCTACCAGATGCCTCAATAATTTTATATGCAGGAAGGAATAACAAAATAATGAAATAAAATATTATTAAAGTAGTACTATTGAGAGGGAAACAAAAAGAAAAAAAAAAGGGAAAAAAAGGTGAATTTGGGGACAAAGCTTCCCCAAATATGTCCTTAATTTCCCTCTTTCTTTTTCTCCCTTTCTAACATAGTTTTTGAACAGCTTACAGGCCAGGTATGATGAAGATTTTACTCCAGCATATTCTAGAGACTAGGAATTGATTTTGGAAACTGCTTCTGGAGATGTGTGGCTAACTGTAGCTGAGCCAAGAGGGATCCCCAGGCTCAGAAACAAGCCATGACCAATGAATTTCCTTTGCAAATGTCTAAACTAGGCAGCTATCACATGCATCTTCTGCCCTTTCCAGATTTTTGTACTTCTGTGGAACTTAAGGTAGGTTTGAGGTTGTGGTTTTGTGTCTATGGCAGCCTATAGCAATAGGGTTGTGTATTTTCCATCTGTAGTAGAACCTAAAAGTTATGTTGGCAGACTCATTTTCCATGGACCACAACATAAATTAGGCAACTAAATTACATGCTCAACCACATGTCCCAGAAAAACAAAACAAAACAAAAAAACCACTTTAGTTTTCTATTGGATCTAGGCCTTACATCTCTGATTTATGAATTCAAGTGTAAACCCAGGAAGATTTGCCTTGCCATGTAGTGAATGGAACAGAAAGGAAATTGGTTCCTTCCTATCCTCTGTCACCAGGAACAGGACATCAGTGCAGAACAATAACAGTGTCATCAGTGCAGAGCAATAACAAAGGATCTACACAGATAGAAATGGAATGGGAAAGGAAATGAAAGAAAGAATATTATAATCCAAATATTTTTTCCCATGTAAAACAGATGCAACCATTGGTCTTTAACAATTGCTCTAAAATTTAAAGGGAGTTCAACCTCTAACACATCAGAATCCAATATAGCCAAAATTTATTGTGGTATTAAGGTATGCTACTCAGATACACATTTTGAATTTTAATGTGTCTCTTTTCTTTTACTGAGAATGTTGCTATGTCTTTCACACCACAGCACTGTTCTTCAAATGTTGTTATATATCATGCCATTGCATACTATGCCCCCATTTGGATACTAAGGACATTTAGCCCTAAGGCATTTCTATACCAATTATTATCAAGTCACAGGAACCATGAGACCCAGCACAGTTTTCATATAAATTTAGCAATTAATTCCATTTAGAACAATGACAAAATAATTTGGAAATGTCTGAAATAGCAAAATGCAGAAATAGCTTATTTGAGGTATTATCACAGTTTAGAGGCCTCTCTGCTTCACTGTGAAACTGGTTTGCTCTGTTAATTTCACAGAAACAAAACTCTTGAATATTATTCAGTTGGTCTAGACCTTGACTGCAGTTAGCCAGATTAAGCAGTATGGTTCCATGGAGATAGGGTTTTTCCCACTACTGAAGTACCTGTGAGTTCAAAACCAACAAAAAGCAAAGCAAAGCAAAACAAGGGGGTGGGGTGGGGGGGTTGGGGGATTACTCTTCACAGAAAATATTATAGTGTCACATAAATTATGATTTGGTGTTATGCTGGGCCTACTTCTATGACCAAGGACAATTTGATTGGCTCACTTAGCTACACAAAACATTAGGAAATATCTTCCTGTTAGAAGGAAATAAAGACCAATCTAAATCAGTGTTTTTTCAGTTCTTTGGTACTTTCTCTTAGTTTACCCATGCCTATCTGTCTCTCTTGGCTGGCTGCACAATGTTGATCCTGAGGAAGAAAATGTGAAAAGATGAGTGAAAGATGATTGGTTTTGCATGTTTTATAGAAATTTCAACTAATTTTCATCCTGCTGTCCTAGATAAACTGGACTATAGAATATTACTTTGAATACTTGTCAGACATTTTTGACCCTTTTGCAACCCCCAAGAGGCTGCAATTCATATACTAAAACCCCAATAACTTAGGAAATCCACTTGCCTTATGTAGTCAATGGAACTACCTTTAAGAGTTTGCAAAGAGTGATGTAGTTCACTGGGACTGGGTTGCTGGAAACTCATTTTACCTGGTTTTGAACCAATTGTACAGGATACATCATCATCAGTAGACAGAAATGGATATTTCCATTAGGTGTTTCTGCATAATTTGTGTTTCTAAACTGGAACTTAATTACACTTGGAAGGATACATTTCTCCTAATAACTATAGAGGGAATCTGGACAGCTAGCTCAATAGTCATTTTTTGTAAGCATTTGAAGTTAAACTAGAGACCACCAACATGTAATAGGTTTTCCTGCAAATCATGAACAATAGGGCTTCCTTAAACTCCTTAAATGCTGTGATCACTAAATGCAAATGCAGGCCTCCTGAAGCAAATTCATTTGATGAACTGCTTAGCTAACTTAAGCCTTTGTTAAGACTGATTTAACCTTTCACAGCTCTGTGCTTAAAATGTTGATATATTTTCACCCTGAATTAGACATCTAGATTAATCACTTTGTTTGCATATTGCAGAAAGACTAAATAAACTTTAAGGAGAGTGTCACAAAAAATAATGGGCAGCATTTTGAATCTTATTTGTCAAAGTTACACTAAGATGCCAATTGGGGTTTTCAAATGCAGCAAATCAGATGTCTAATTCCAATCAATCAGTTTAGTGGGAATTATATATTAAGGGGCTATGGAGAAATTTAACTTGATGTATTATAATAAGAAATGCATAATTGCAAACCTTGGAAAACCTGTAGGAGTTATATATGCTATATATATACAATAGTCTAAACAATAAGCAAAATAAATTATTAAAACCAAAATATAGCATACTTTGCTTCAGACCAACAGATCTTGTTCATTCATTATCTTGTCTCCTGTGTAGCAATAGAAGAGGTAAGCTTCTTATTCTTCTAGCTCCTATCAATTACTACAGAAAGATTTTTTTAAGCAAGAGAAGTTATCTTAATATATTGATGTTATTGATGTTCTTGATGTTATTTCCCACCCAATCATGGATTTGTCTGTTCTCTGTTGAACTCTTGTGAATGTTTAGAACACACAATATCTAGTGGAATACAATTCCATAGCTTAATTAGCCATAGTACAAAATAACTCCTTTGCTTAGCCTTCTGTGCTAGTGTCATTTCAGATTCTTCAGATCTTCTGTTGGAAGAGACAGTGCAAAATAATTCCAAGTTTATCTTCTTCATGCTGTGTATGATTTTACAGACCTTTGTTGTACTCTCATTCAGTCGTTTGTTTTCCAGTCTGAGGAATCCCATGTTTTGATCATCCTTGTTCCTTTTCTCCATGTTCTTGTTGTGCTATGTTCTTTTTAAGATGGGGGACTCGCACAGTACTCAAGATAAAAGCACACAATGAATTTATACAGTCATATATCAATGCTGCTTTTTTTTTTTTTTAAACTGTTACTTAGCATTAAGTTGATCTTTTCATAGATCTATCTATAATAACTCAAGATGTATTTCCTGAGAAGTAACAGCTATCTCAAAGACCATCATTCCACATGTAAGGTTAGGATTGTTTTCTCCCATGTGCACCACTTTACATTTATCTACACTGATTACACTGATTAGAAATGAGAAGAGAATGTTCAATGACAGATGGAAAAAAAAAAGATGAAAATATAGCTTATTAAAGTAATAGTGGGTTGTATGAATATTGAAATCTGCAAGAGCCAGATGAGGACTTAGGCATGACGTGGTTTACATGAGATTCTTACTATGCTTTAAAATATGTGCCTGAAACTGTTTACTGGAATAGCCCATAATTGGGAGCAATTACAGATTAAGACAGAAAAATACCCTACATATTTCTGCAGGGATGTGTGTCTTTACGGATGTTTGTGTATGTAAAACTCCAATACATTTTAGAGAATAAAGCTATTGATTGACTTCATGAGTTAACCCTGCCTCCTGTTAAAGTTGATCAAAAGTGATTTTGATTAATTTACTTGGTATGAAATGCACAAGCTGATAAGAGTCAGGAAAGAATACCTGAGCCAAAGGGAAGTTTCAGATTCAGCACACCTTTGCCTGTTGCAAACTGGACTGGAAATTAGAAGACAATGCAAATGGATTATAATATTTTTTACTGGCTTTAGGACAAACTGGGTGACCAAATTGATAGTTTCTGTGTCTAATTTATGTCTATGAATCATCAGACATGTTTTTCCAAGATGTCAGATCCTTCCAGTATCTCTGAGTCAAGTTTCATTTATTAAGATTCCATACAAAGTCTGGCAGAAAAACTGTCATTATAGGAGCAGATGAAGCAAAATCTGCATTTTGGCTTTAGAATAAATTAAGTTCACCTTGCAATACAGCTATAAATTAAATTTATATAATGCTGCCATACGAAATATTTCAAAGTACTTTATGTTAAAAATACCTCAAAAAACAAACAAACAAAAAACTTAGAACTGTATTGAACTTGAAATTGAGAAGTGAGTCTTAAATTGATTGGAAAGTTCTTTTTTTTTTTTTTTTCCAAAGAACTTTGTTGATTTGACAATTCTGATGTCTGATGGAAGTGAATCCTACAATCAGGTAGTATAAAAGCCAAAGACAAAACCAACATTGAAAGGATTTAGGGTAAAAACTAAGTACCAGTTGGCAACCTCAGAGCAGAAAACCTCAGTCAGTACAAAGCAGAGGAGAATACCAATACCTATAATTGAAAATGGATCAAAAACCAAGGCAGTGAATTGCTTTTAAAAAGTAGTATGGTAGCTGATGAAGTGGAGAGGGCAAAAAGCAGACAAGAAGGGATCAAGGGAACAGTTATCTAGAATGAAGTCTTACCAGCATAAGTCAGCAGCTCACTTAAGGAGTTTTTAGATGGAATGGAACAGAAAAAAATATATTTATATATATATATATATATATTTCCCTTCCTTCTTTTTCTTCAGGGTGGGAAAGTTAAGAGTAGAGGAGCTTACTTGTTACTTCTTAAAACAACCTCCTACCTGGAACCATAAGCAGTCAAATGAGTTAGAGAGGTGATATCACTCCATAGGCATTACCTAATAAAAAACGGAGACTAAAAGGCAAAAACGAGAGATAGGGATGAATGAGAGAGATACTGGAAAAGCAGAAATGCCTGAAGTGTTAGGGAAAGCTGTCATTTGGACTGGTAAAATATTTTGGCTTCTACAGCTATAATTCTCTTTAAGTTACTAGTGTTCCTTTCCAGTAGTTGATACCAGCAAGGCTGGAACGCCTATGAAAACTGGCTTATTTTGGACTACGTAGGCCACTGCAAAGACCTACTAAGAAAGCAGTGCAGGGAAGGGTACACATATGTTCTTTATCTGTTGTGTGTTTTCATGTCCTGTCTAACACTTGTGAGCAAACTGATCTGATAGTGAGTTTAGAAAAAAAAAAAAGTGTTATTTTTCATAACTTAGCTTGAGCTGGGCAGTTTATTTTTAAGGCAAGAATTGACTTTGTATCAACACAGATTTAGATTTATGTCCTGGATCTGACTTTTCTAGGATGTGGCTTTCCACCACACTCTGTATGTGTAGTTTGCTGTGGACCTGTAAGAAACTTGTCAGTGTGCTTCTGAATGAAGCATGAGGAACACACACTAGGGGCAATAATCTGGGCACCTCCACATCTGGACAGTGTTTGAAGTTAAGGAAATCAGGCAGATGTAGGTAATTTTAAAAGGCCAGGTTAAAAGCAACAGGTAATTTTAAAGCCAAATATTTCAAAAGTTGTGAAGACATCTGTAAAATCCTCTATGTTGTAGAGTTGCTGATGCTTTGCATCACTGAAAATCAGATTAATTAAATCCATATTTAGACAATTACATTAAAAGTAATGATTTTGGTTATTTTTTCACATTACAGATACACAGCATAATTAAGCAACTGAAGAGAGGAAAAAGAAGTATGCATGCATAAATACTTTTCTAAGAGAAATCCATCTGGAGGACAGTATATGCCATACATAAAGGACAGAATGGGTAGGAGGTGTTCACTTTAGCCCATGTCTACAAACTGTAATGAAATGAGCATGCTAATTATCAGTCTGCTTCCCTACACTGTCATGAAAGCATTCTGAAGGCAGGTGTACTTTAGTGAAAGGTCAGTCTTTAATTTGATTATATATGACTCTATCTTTAACTTCCTTGATTTTTTACTTTTGCACCTTTGAAAATGGGAGTTGACATTTCTATTTCTTTTATAAATTTCCTCTGTATGGAAAGCAAGGAGTAGCATTTTATCAGGTAAAAGAAATATTAATCCAATAAAAAAGGAAATGAGGATTTGAGTCTTTCTTGTCTTGAACTCTCAGATTCCTCTAAAATGAGATCCAAATATCCAGCTGGTTAGTGAATAAGACATAAAGCTAGATGCTTGCCTCACCTTCTAGACATACATGATAGGAAAATTGTAGAAAACAGTGTGTACGTTTTAGGAAAAAAACAACCCACATAAAAACAATCAAAACCATTTCATATTCGTGATTTCTCTAATAAGCAGTGTGGATATCTGAGTCATCTCTGGAAGTGGAAGCAAACCAGCTTCACCAACCCAGTAACTTCACCAGTAGCTTTGTGCACTTCTGAACTGCACTGTGGGATCACTCTCATTCTTGTAAGACTAGTTTGGGTGTCTAACACAGTTCTGAGGTCAAATTGTGTAAGAAAATGTGTGTATTCAACTTTTTTTCTTTTTTTTTTTTTTTTTTTTTGTTTCCCCTCTGAATAGGGTGGCCTCATCTGCTTTATATATTGGGGATACTGATTCTATCATGCTATACCTTAAAATGTGCCCAGAAGTTTTTTAGAAAGGTCTTACCTGGCATATGCCAAGACCTTGCCAGGAAGGTGGATTACAATGAAACAGTATGGTTTATCATATCCCATGTTCAGCCTTGAACTCATGAACTGCCCAAGCTATACCTAATGTAATAGACACCATAACATTGTGCACAAGCCTGGAGGGCACAGAAGCAGTTTTAATGCTCTCTGACTTAGCTGCTTATATGCCATCTGTATAACATTGTAAGTGCCCACAGGAGTTTTCAAATTATCAACCTAAACACTTCTACCTTAAGCTAAACACTATCTAGAGAACTGAATATTACCATGATGTGATCTGGCTCCCTACATTATATAAGAAATAATATATATTTTTTAGGAATTTGAGAGAAATTGGAAGAAAATTGGACATGAGATGGGAAGGGCCTGAGGCCAAGGATAGCATAAAGATGCCTTACGAGCTAAGAACTAGAATCAATTGTAGTAACATATGTAAGAATACATATGTTCATGCTCAGCCACTACACACTTTAGAAGAGCAAATTAAATAATCTGTGCTATAATGTAGCAGTGAAATGGGAGAGGGAGAATTTAGCCAGTGTTTGTAAATTTAAGATACAGTATACTGGAGCCTCACAGAATTAGGAATTATTGATGGATTACTCACATGTGACGCATGTAGACAATACACATCCTGAGTACATATAAGTGCTTTAAGTTCCAGTTATACCATCAATTTGTCACTCAAAATCTATATCAACCCTTTTTATTGTAGTTTTCTGGATAATGTTAACATACCCTCTATATAAATGGGGCATTGCTTCATAGGATCTTGCCACATTATTCGGGAAAAAATATATGAAACATTTAAACTAACTAAATAGATTTCCTCAATCTATCAGTTCAGATATATTGAGCTTACCTAAGACGGCAAAAAGTACAGATCAGAGAATCTAAAAATACTTTAAAGTCACATTTAGTGACACCTACTTAATTAAAAGAAAAGCAATTGACATTGTGGCATAAGCAATATAAGCAATGCAGTATCGTGCTTTAAAATGCCATGAAAGAAGATTTACTTCAGCTAAAGAAGGGGGAAAAAGTGTTTTGTACTAAATAAAAGAATGCAAGCTAGCTTTTATTGAAATTTTACCCTAGCTTGTATGTATATAAATTATACAGTACTGATAAAGGCCACAACCTATATTGCAGTATACTCTGAAACTGGCAAAGTGTTTAATGATAAGGTCAGTATGAAGGAAAGGAAGGCCGGAAAGACAAAAATGCTCCACAAAGCTGCTCCACTTTCTGTAAATAGGAAAAGTAACATTGGGTTCAATGATTTACTCCATCAGAAGCAAGTCAGCCCTCTTAACGTTGTGTTTGTTAAGTCGTGAGGCATGACAGCCACCTCAGGTCTCAGTAGAGCTGTTGTCTGGCATGCCACAGGTGGATTATGACTGTATCCCCTTTGCCCCAAAATGCAGCTGGCAGTACAAGTGAAGCACATTCCCATCTCTCCACCAGAGACTGCCATCAATAAAGGTGTGATCAAGCAGGACATGGCTGGATTATTTCCTGACAATGACAGCAATGTACCTTAAAAGGATGCTGTATTTTGGGGGGAGTTTATAAAAGGAGATTATAAGAGAGTAAACTTTCTCAAGAGGAGGTTAGTAAGTCTCCATTTATTGAACTAATATTTCTCTTATTATAAAGAACTGCCCCACAGCGTTCTTGAAGAAATATCATTCTGGAAAAACAAAACAGCTCTGGAAATATGCTGCCTGGCCAGTGCACTGTTAGCGACGCATCTCCAGACTGACAGGATGCATGAGTGATGATCTGAATGTCTCATGCAGTGAGTAATGGAAATTTCTTTGAGAATATGACAAATATGCAATTGTGGAGAAATGATGTATGCTTGAAAGAATTTTTATCATCTTCTTAAAAACAAAACAAAACACACAAAGCAAAACAACAACAAAACAAACCAAACAAACAAAAAAACTCACAAAAAACAACCTCTCACTTCTGACTTGTATATTTAAGAAGAGTGCTTACTTTGGATTGCCGTCTCTCTTCCTGGATTATGGGTGCAAATAATTACCACATCCAGAAAACAGGAGAGAAGGTAGTTACTTCTACTCTCTTCCAAGGGTGTACAAATGCAGAAGGGACTGCACTGGAACAAAAGTTCTGGTGAGGGGAATCATGAAGTTTTGCTGACAACATGGATGGGTTGAGCAGGAAGAGGACAGTCTGCTGAAAACATGAATTTATCCAAATATGGATTTGTCCTGTGTAGTAAGAATGAGAGAAAACTGTGAAGTAATGCAGATAGACTTATGAGACTGGGACAGTGTCCAATAAAATGGCAAGTGTAGAGAAGGACATTAAGGTGTGGAATAACTTCAGGAAGAAAGATTGAGTAGGCTGGGACTCTGTCATGAAAAAAATGAGTTAGGGACATAAAAGGCATGTACTGGTAAATGTTGACTGTTCCTTTTCTCCAACACAAAAAACAGAAGTCACTAAATGTGGCCATGAAAATTTAAGTTTCGAACAAAAACAACAACAAAAAGCAATAATAAATAAACCCAAGGAAGCAGTTCTTCACTCAGTGAAGATTAAAGGATATTGTAGATGCAAGAAATTTACCCGTGCTCAAAGCAAAACCAAAAAAGTACTTGGAAGAGAGATCCATTGCTTGCTACTACAAAAGCAAACATAAACAGCCTAAGCCAGGAGAGCATCATAAGGAAATGCAACCTATATTCAGTCTTAGGCATGCCACTGTGATTCCCTGGAGACAAAGAATTGGACTAGACAAACCCTTGGGCTAAGCCAGTGTAACCATACTTCTGAATATCATTCAGCCTCTTCACATCAGCATAATAGTATGAAAATATACATACCTATTCAATCACATTTTACACAAGTTATTTCCATGCCTTTTTTTTTTTTTTTTCCTTCTGTTCCGCCAGATTCAGAGTGACAGAACAGAACTGCAGCAAAACAGAATCAGAAACAATCCATCCATCAACCTGTGATACCCATCTTTGGCCCCTTCTCTGACCTTTTCTATTCAATCTGTCTGGGCTCATCTGGTTTCACAGTGTGGATCTTTCTCTTTTTTTTATATTTCTGGGGGGAAGGCAAGGCATAATCTGCCTTTTTTTTTTTTTTTTTTTTTCCCTTAAAACTCTGAAGTTTTGTATTGCCAAGAAATTCTCAGTTCTAATCTTTTCTCCTTGGTATGCTTATTTTCTTTATTGATATACCTCTTCTTATGTTTCATAAATATTCTGATACTGTCCCATTTGTGTTGCTTCATCCAGGGAAATTGCTTGGGGAGTGGGTAAAAGGATTCCACAAAACATTCCTGGAGCTATTTGGTGAAAAATAGTCAGGTCTGAATCTGGATTCAGCAATATCACACCTCATTGAGAACTTGCCCACCCAGATTTTGGCTCAATCAGTCCCTACCTATGTGCTCTGGTCACTGAAGAGAGATTCTGCATATTTTTGTATGGAAAGCAAATCAGACTGGTGTTTTTTTTTGTTTTGTTTTGTTTTTGTTTTTTTTTCAGAGGCACGGAATCATTCTGCTCTGGCAGCCAGCCAGAAGATACATAGACTCAGTAGCCCTGTGTTGAGCCTCAGTTAATGCCTTACTACTCAGCTTATTACAGGGAAACTTTGTTTCATCTGTGTCTTCTATGTCTCCCATTGGTTTAGAGTCAGTCAGAATTTGTTTGTATCTAACCGTAAAAGATTGTAGACATACAATTACAGCTGGAACGGCAGGCTATGAGATTGTTGCGTGACCCCCAATAAACCTGCTGTCCTTAGTTTATACAGCCTATTTTGTTACATGTAAGGATTTGTACAGTTTCAAAGAATGAGGGGGGATTGAGTTATGATGGAAGAAAATACTTTCCTATGTATAAATATATATACTTGGTATATTTTTAGAGACATTCTCTTCCAAATCTCTTTTTTAAAATATTGATGCAAATGTCTGTGCTTATATTTTGAAGAGAAAAGGAGCTTAGATTTAAAAGCATATCGCCTTGCATTCAGGCCAGCTAAGAGTATTGGTAATTATTTTTATGCATATTCTAATTAAATATGTATGTATCACTTCAAATTCAAATAGTACTTCACAGAGATTTAAAAGCCCATACCTTCCCACCCCAGAGTCTACATCAGACAATATATGAAGAGCAGAGATGTAAGCATCTCTGATGCAAGATGGGGTAAGTGCTATGACAAAGATAATATGAGTTTCATTGTGTTATAAATGAAACATGGCAATGCTGATGGTTTAATTTAAGAACATGTAGGGCATGAGGGAGAAAAGCAGATAATGACTGAATGCTTAAGAGGAGGGATTTGAAAGAAAGAGGGAGAGCAAGCACCATTCTGCAAAATACATATACCGAGGCAAGTCCTTTGAAGTTGCTCTAGTTATTAAACTGGGGCTAAGCTTGGCCTACATGGCCTAACATATAGTTGTGACACAAAGCCATGGCCCAAGGCAAGGCTCTCTGCATAAGTACATACAGCTGGCAGGAAACTCTGGCACGCTTTGCATATGTCCATGCAGTCTTCTGAGAGCCTGATAGTGGAGGTTAAGTCATGGCCAGAAGGTGCATAAAGATGAGCACTTGAGAGTGCCAGAGTTTCTAGAGAGACAGACATACAAAGGGGTGGACAGCAGGTGGGAGGAGGTGGGGAACAGCACTCACTGTGCTAATTGCTCTTCTTATGCTTATACTTTCCGAGTCCTACAGGCATATTTCGTGAGAATGATGTCTGAACAGGGAGGATTGTTTTTGAATGTCACTTAGACAAAGAGCAGTGATAGCTGTTCTTTTTACATACACACACAGTCCTGCTGAACATTGCTATGGGTCTGGGAGTCCTGTGCCTTATCTAAATTCCAGTGTTATTTTGGGAGTCTAATAATTTTTGATTGTAAAGGATCTCTCTGAGGAGAAAAAGATTTTCTTTATGCCACTATCTCATAAAGGGACTGAGTAGCATTCTTTTTGGTTTCTAATCATTCCATTGTTCATATAACTGAACTTAAACCAGAGAAAACACTATAATAGAGACTGTTAACAATACTACCCTTACAGGGTATTTTAAGAAACATTCTATTTCCCATCCTTGTTTTGGGAGAGACAAAACGAACACAAAATGTTCTGTCAATTATTTCAGATAAAATAGTTTTCTTTGAGAAAAGTAAACTTTTTTCCCCCCTTTTGTTGATAGAATAAGCTGATATGTAATTCTGTTTCTCTGAAGTGTGCAGCCAGTATCATAATTCTAATAAAATGTTTTCTTTAATATTCCATTGCTTTGTATTTATTAACCTGATATAATGTAACACAGCATTTATTGTGCTGTGTTTTGTTTTGACATACTGCTTGAACAGTTTCACAATTCAGTTATATGAGTGGGTGATTTCTTAGAAATGGTTGATATGTTTGTCAGGTGTTTATGACCCAGGCTTTTTTTATTTGTAACAGGCATATAACAGTGCTTGCAGACAGTGCACATGCATGCGCACACACAAATATAGAAGATATTTCAAATTCATTTCCCTCTCTCTTTCTGCCTACGTTCTTCTCTAGCCTGAAGGCACTTGGAAGGAGATATCACTAGGGCTAACAAAAAGTGTTCAACTCTGCTGAAAGTACTCAAATTCCTGCTCAGTTGAAGTTCAGCTCAATTTCATGAACTATTAGTCATGCATGAACCAGATCCACATAAGTACTTGGGCTCCCGAAACCAGGGAAATGCCTAATTCCCCTTGATTCAAGTAAAAGCTGTACCTAAAGCACAATCTAGAAAAAAATTAAGCATCTATGTTCAAGAAAATCAGTCAAAGCTATACAGTTTCCGAAACAACAAAACAGCCACACAATAATAATTCTGTTGCATGTGCCTGGTAATAACACAGCCTTTACTGAGCAGACAGCCTGGTCATCCAGGTGCCTCTGTAAGTGTTTTAAGACTCATTGTTGCAACACCTGTAGCTTCCAGTGATTACTAACTTGAGAGTCCTTGAATCCTAACAGCCAACATACTGAATGCTGGGATGCCAGCAGAGCATGCCAAATTGCAGGGAAATGGCACACCCTGCCTGGGCTTAAAAGCTCTTTTAAAATGGTATGTAGGCACCTCAGTGAGGCTGTGTTTTAAAAATCACATTGTGTTATTAGATGCTGACATCACCCTTTTTACTTACAATTATGGAAACAATCTACTCTTGTGTACTGGCTTACTAGTTAGAGCACTCAGTGAAGAAAAGGGAATCCTAAAAGTTAGCCTAAACCCTCATCTTAAGGAGATCTAAAACTTTAAAATCACTTGTTTTAGCACAGTTTCTGTCACAAAGCTGTGCATTGTTGAAGATGAATGGATATCCCACCTGTGGAAACTCAGACTTTTAGAAAGCAGAATTTCTGACTCAAAGGAGAATAAGTATGACAGATCCTTTCTCTGGTCTTACTGTTCAGCTATATGCCTAGAAGGTGCCGAGCAAAAGAAAAGTGGCTTGATTTTTGCTAACAGAACAGCATATGTATTGTACATGAGACAAATACTGAATTTTAACACTTCTATTAAAAGTAAAATGTTAATCTCAGTGAATAACTTCAGTTTTGCATGCCATCTTTCATAGGTACACAGAGCCAACACCTTGCAGATAATGCTGAAGACAGACAAGAAAGGTAGATATTCCTTTATACTTATTAACTGCTTGGAGTACTACAGAATTATGTGATTTTCAAATCAAGGGTATTTTTGTACATCTAGCTATCTCCCCATCTCCCCAGTACAAAATCAGACTGCAGCAGTGCAGCAGCGAAGGTTCACTTTTTTTTTTTTTTCTAAAAACATAAGATATATTTACTTATGTTCACCAGTTATGAAGTTATAGGAATTTCAGATTCTCAGCTTGACGTTCAGCCTATTTCTATGGTTAGGGCCCAAAACAAAAGATTAGAGTGGTGGAATTGTCTTGGGCTATAATGACTTCACTGACTTGTGGATTGACTGTGAGGTTTGAGGTCTTGGAACCATCTTTCTCTTGCCTACTTCTTATTGTTCTAGAGAAAGCATTGAGTTTCAGGATATCAAATGTTCCATGCTATAACACAGGGAAGGAGCTATTGTGTGTATTGCTGTTAAAGATTCATATCCAGTTCGTACAAAAAAAAAATATGTAATTTTCATTACTAAATCTCAGCTCTGTACATGTGTCTAATACAAGCAAGAGATTAGAGAACAACCCAAATTCTATACTGATCTATATTCACAGTGTTTGGGCTTAATTTTAACCAAAAGTGCATAGTATGCCTTGTTAACCTTAAGTTTATACATTTCAACAAAGATGCACCAGGGAAAAAGAGAGGAGGAAAGGAAAGGAAAGGAAAGGAAAGGAAAGGAAAGGAAAGGAAAGGAAAGGAAAGGAAAGGAAAGGAAAGGAAAGGAAAGGAAAGGAAAGGAAAGGAAAGGAAAGGAATACAGAAAAAGAAAAACAGAGACTGGATCTCTGGATTAGTGAATAGAATAACATACAATTTAAGAGCAAAAAGTTACATGCAAGTCTTAATAACTCCATTTCTCCACAGACGAAAAGGCTGTCATAACATCTTTAAGACACTACTAACATTCTAAGACTTTTACACACACACACAAAATAAATAAATAAAAATTAAACATTCAGAACTAAAATATTTTCATAAAACAATTATAGTTATGAAATCTATATGGAAATTGTGAACAGTCAGGGGAAATCATTTGGGATGCCTAGGGGTGTAGGGAAAAATAATTAAGAACTCCATCTTAACTGCTGATTTAAGATTTGATAGAAAAAAAATATATATATATGTATATATGTTCTGGTATGCATTATTTTCTCCTGGAACCAACCTGTTAACTTCATATCAACTTCTAAATGTATTAAATACAAATACTAGTATGGCTGAGAGTTTTAACTGGTGATGGAAATTGTGCATTGGAATGTACTGCATGCTTGACCTGCAGTAAGAGCTCAAGAAAGATGTACTACCCAGTGGGGAAACTGAGACAGAGACTTGCACCTCATTCCTCTCTTGTCTCTTACACTAAGAACATCACATGCTCTACTTAGGTACTCTATTGCAGTTAACCCATAGTATAGTAATGCCTTCACTTTGCTGCTCTTCATACCTGCCTACATAAAGCAAGCACAGAAATACTAAGCACTTAGTTAATGCTCATATTTTCAACCAATAATTTCAAAAAATTAAGGAGTAAAAGAGCAGCTTTTGAACAAATAGGGCATTTAAATTAAAAAGAATTTAATCATTATTCTTCAAAGTCATTAATGTCTAGGAGGTGTTTGGATATTTTAATAATGAACATTATTAAAACCCCTGTATATATAGATAAACAAACTCTGAAAGTACTTAAGAAAACTGAACAATTAGGTAACCCAATGGCTGATGAAGATTATTATAGATAAGTAGAAAGTATTGTGCATTAGAATGAGTAGTGCAAGCTACTTCTACACATTGATGGATGTGTAATTAGCTGCAGACTTTTACAGAACAGACCTGAGTGTCACTGGAGCAGTTAAAATGAAAACCTCCACTCAGTGCTCTATAACCACAAGAGATACCTCAAAGACATATGATTGTTTGAAGAGTCAGATACAGAATAGAACAGTACTGATGACACACATTTCAAAAATTCAGTATTCATTGCTACAGTGTTCATTTTGAAGTGAAAAGATACAGCAGAAGAGAAACAGTCCAAAGAAGGGAAATGAGAATCCTTACAGACTTAGAAAACTTCTATTGAAAGAGAGATCAAAAAGATTAAGTCAATTTAGTTTATAGAAGAGACGAATAAAAGATGGCAGGCTAGAGTTATATTTAACAATAGTATAGTGAATGACATCCCATTTGGTCATATGGCTCTCTCCCTTTCACGTAAACACATCATTTTAGAACAAAGAAATACCTAATAAAATTAACTGGAATGATTTTGCTGCATTTTTTGGAAATTTTCCTACCGTGTGCTATACTATTTGTTACATATTTTCCTCTTAGGTTTCTATATTTTTCCTGACAGGCTGTCAATGTGTCCTGGTTTCAGCTAGGATAGAGTTAATTTTCCTTCTAGTAGCTGGTAGGGTGCTATGTTTTGGATTAGGATGAGAAGAGCACTGATAACATGCTGATGTTTTAATTGTTGCAGAGCAGTGCTTACACTAAGCCAAGGACTTTTCAGCTTCTCGCTCTGTCCTGCCAGAGGGCAGACTGGGGGTGCAGCAGGATCTGGGAGGGGACAGACCCAGGACAGCTGACCCAAACTGGCCAAAGGGGTATTCCATACCATCTGATGTCATGCTAAACAAAATATAGGGGTGGCTAGCCGGGGTGGGGGGGCCGGCTGCTCGGGGATAGGCTGGGCGTCAGTCAACGGGTGGTGAGCAATTGCATTGTGCATCACTTGTTTCATACACATTATTATTAGTAGTACTATTACCATTATTATTATTATTGTTTTTATTATCTTCCTGTCTTAATAAACTGTCTTATCTCAACTCACAGGCTTCACTTTCCCTTTTTCTCTCCCCTTGCCAGAGAGGGAGGGGAGAGAGTGAGAGAACAGCTGTGTGGTGCTTCTTTGCCAGCCAGGTTAAACCACAACACAATGATTTAAGTAAAAATCTACTTTTTATTTTTTATGACCAGTAAGCTTCAGCAATGAAAGTTTAAACTTTGCATTTTGTAAATTACAAAATATTCCAAGCTTCTATTTGTGAAGAAAAACAGAAGTTAATGTCATCTTAATTCTAAATAGATGAAGCAATGGTGAACAAAACTGCAAAGCAAACACGAAATTTAATAATGGCCCTCCGACAGCTTGTTGTCAGATTGTTAGGAATTCATTAAACAATGGTTGAGCAGAACGGACAATTAAATTATTCTTGTATGAAGTATCTATCCATATTATGAATATTGCATACAACAGTACACATTTCTGAACAGAAGTAGTCAACAAATTTCATTTCAGAGAATCAGCAAGAGGCTTGATTTCAGCCTCCAGATATACCCTTCTCTGTTTCTCACACAAAATAATAATAACAACAGTAATTGGGATGCTGATGTATATAAACAGACTTAATACACAAAATCTTAAGAATATCATGTAACCTTGTGTCCTGGTTTCAGGTAGGACAGAGTTAATTTTCCTCCTAGTAGCTGGTAGGGTGCTATGTTTTGGATTAGGATGAGAAGAGCACTGATAACATGCTGATGTTTTAATTGTTGCAGAGCAGTGCTTACACCAAGCCAAGGACTTTTCAGCTTCTCGCTCTGTCCTGCCAGAGGGCAGGCTAGGGGTGCAGCAGGATCTGGGAGGGGACAGACCCAGGACAGCTGACCCAAACTGGCCAAAGGGGTATTCCATACCATCTGATGTCATGCTGAACAATATATAGGGGTGGCTAGCCGGGGTGGGGGGGCCGGCTGCTCGGGGATAGGCTGGGCATCGGTCAACGGGTGGTGAGCAATTGCATTGTGCATCACTTGTTTCGTACACATTATTATTATTAATACTATTATTATTATTATTATTATTTTCCTGTCTTAATAAACTGTCTTTATCTCAACTCACAGGCTTCACTTTCCCGTTTCTCTCGCCCATCCCGGAGAGGGAGGGGGGAGGGTGAGCGAACGGCTGTGTGGTGTTTGGCTGCCAGCCGGGCTAAACCACAACAGTCCATTTGGCGCCCAACGTGGGGCTCGAAGGGTTGAGATATCGACAGATTTGACCAGAGTGTGTTAAACTAAAATTGGTATAAGTATTCGACCTGCTTAATAGTTGCTAGTCACAATGTTGATTGCCTTAATCTCAAGTCTGCTGTGCCTGTTTCCCAAATTGAGTTTTATAGCAAGTTACTTTCTGTATGTGCTAACTGTCGTGCTGTTTATCCTTTCCGGGCCCTGGTTTAAGATTGTTATGGTACTGTGTGGTGTAACTATGGCTTATGAAATGATGAGATATCTGGTCATGACTCTAACCTGGTATTTGTACTCAGCACTGTCGTTGACTCTATACTTCGAAAACCTTATCTCAGAAACTATTAGCAATTACACCTATTGCCTTTTTTCATCAGGGAGTCAATCTGTGGAGGGGACAGGGGAAGATATTTTTTCCTACCTGTCCACTCTCCCTTCCTCCTTCACCACCCTCTTATCCCCCGAGCTAGTTACGGTAGCTCTCCAAGATGTTGAATATCCTTGGGATACTCAGACCAGCATGTTCTTGTTGTTATGTCTCCTGAATGCGCTTCAGGTTTTGTTTAAGGTTAAACAACTACTTAGGAATCTCATCCGGAGATCTGTCTTGAGGCGGGATATTTGCGAGTGGCAGGGAGTGTGGGAGGATATGGGCAGGTTTCTAGAGCAGTGGGCACCTCCAGTGTTTTGGACATTCACCCCTGAACAACTGCAAAATCCTAAAAAACTGGTAGAATGCTTGAAAAAAAGGTGTCATGACTCTGGCAGTTCCAAAGTGACACAAATCACTGGAGCGGCTGCAAGGTCTGTCACTAGGTTGATAGTAGCATCAATTGCAGCTCGATAGGCACAAGCCAGACCCCAGGTTGTGGTTTAACCCTGGCAGACAGCTCAGCACCACACAGCTGCTCGCTCACTCTCCCCAGGTGGGATGGGGGAGAAAAAGGTAAAATGTGAGAACTCATGGGTTGAGATAAAGGCAGCTTACTAGGTAAAGCAAAAGTTACTTGTGCTAGCAATGCAAAGCAAGGAATGCATTCGCTGCTTCCCATCAGCAGGCAGGTGTTCAGCAACATCCAGGAAAGCAGGGCTTAGCAGGGGTACCAGTTTCTTAGGAAGATAAATGACATCACCCCTAATGTTCCCCCTTTCCTCCTTCTTTACCCCAGCTTTTATTACTGAGCATGATGCCATATGGTATGGAATGTCCCTTTGGTCAGTTTGGGTCACCTGTCCTGGCTGTGTCCCCTCCCAGCTCCTGGTGCACCCCCAGCCTCCTCGCTGACAGGGCAGCACCAGAAGCAGAAAAGTCCTTGACTCTGTGTAAGCACAGCTCTGCAACAACTAAAAACATTGGTGTGTTATCATCACTCTTTTTGTCAAAAATCTAAAACACAGAATAGCCTCTAAGGAGAGAATTAACTCTCTCTCAGCCGAAACCATGACAAACCTTTTGATAACTTCAGACAGAAGCTTATGCCAGCGACTTGACAGATATTTCAGATATACATTTTCTGCACACTTACTGTAAAAGCACAAGAGGGACTGATAAAATGTTCATGGCAGCATGAAAAAAGTCAGTGAGATTAAAAGTCAGACAAAACAAAGACAAACACAAGTAGAATTTACAGTGCTGTATGTCATGATGTAGAATGAACACCAAATGGTGTGAGAAATTTATCTCATACTGGCATTCAGTCTGTTTGTAATTTAAAACCTGACTTATGACCGATGAGTACTAATCGAAAGAGAATCTGAGAAACGAAATTTCTGTTTTACTGGACACCTGAGCAAATAGACCAGTTATTTATAAGGAATCAACAATTTACAGAAAGTCACTGATAAATATTAAGCAGCATGTCTAAAACAAGTTTTCAGAGAATTTTGTGTTTATTTAAGATGAGAAACTGTAATACAAAAGGCATTTCATTTAGTGTTTACATCAGTTGGTGATGCAAATATTCTAATCATTAGAGTAATGATCAATAGCTAACATCAAGATGACCAAAAGTAGTATAAAGTAATAAAGTAATATATTCAAAACAGCTTTGAGATAATATGATCTTAAATCAATGTTTTCAGAGGGAAAACTATGTGCAAAATATAGATACATCTATTGTGCAGATTTGTGTCTATTATGCCCAGATACAGAGAATTAATGAACACAGGGACCAGACTATAGTCCAACCTCTGAAGTCTGGCTTTTCAGGTTATAATTCAAAACATAAATGGTGTGACCATCTGGCAAACTTGATAGAATATTATATGTAAAAATGCGTTGATCTCTTCAAAGGTTACAGTTTGGACTCAGTCTATGGGATTTATTAGTCCATGCCATCAGCTTGGTTTTACATGAGGCAAGAGAAATAATCATGGCAGTGACTGAAGACTCACAGTGACATTTGCTACTGCCCTGGTGAACGCTTTAAGAACTGCCTTTGCAGCTTTCCTTGATGTCTCCTTCTGCTCCTTTGTCACTCTTCTACAGTCTTCATCACTGCAAGCACTCTGGATATTCAGCTGTCTGTAGTCACAGCAAGAAGTCTTAGTATGGTCTCCCAAGCAGCCCCTGTGGTATGACAGTCTCACTGAAATGCTGAGGAGTGACAGATAGGCAACTTCTAATTTAGATGCTGAGATCCTGACCAGGTCCAAAACTTGAAGGCTTTTCCATCCTCTCAGTAAATCTAAAACTCATTTAGACTGTCTCTTGTTTCAGTGTGGATAGCATTCTTTTCCCTAGCCTTGACAAATATAATATTGCTCCACTTATATTCATTTATAATAATAATTTTCCCCATTTTTTCTTGGTTATGCCATGACCAATGCATGCCTTTGCTGCTGTTTCCCTGCTCTTCTGAGTTAAAATACTTTGCACCCACCACCACACCACCCCCATCCTCATTACATAATTATTTTTTGCATTTCTTCACTCTGTGTATTGACTCTTATTCAATATCATGCATTAAAACTTGTTCCATCTATTGACTCACTCTGCCTACCTCCATTATTTTCTTAATACATTTTCAAAAAAAGCACCTTTGAACGTGCCTTCAGAATACATATATATGTCAGAGCATGGCTAAAAGTTTACCAGCAATACCAGAGAGCCTTTCAGCTTTTCTATACTGTGTATTTAAAAAAATAAAAATAAAAATTCAACTGTTCTAAAAGGTTTTAATCTGGGTTGAGTTTGTTTTCTGCAGGATGATAATGTGCTTGTTCTGCTAATTGAGGTAAGTTGGAATAAGCTACAGAAATATACGTGCCAGCTGGGCAAATTTTGCCTGTACTGGTGATACATTCTGCATACTGTTAAAAAAAAAAATAAATCATCTGTGCTCATTGAGCTAGAATGCAGTGAGTAGATGCAAGCTGAGTTGATGTTTTTTAACTTGGTTCAAGCAATGAAGAAATTCTTATCACTGTGGCTGAAGTAAAGAAAATAAGGTATGCCTTGTGCTCTCATGTCATCCCCTTTCAGAGTGGCAGAGAGGAATGAAAGTTCTGTTCAGGCATGGATTTGCTGTGAGTTGGGGAAGACAATATGGTGAGAAAACATATTTAGCCTGTGACTACTTGGCATGAAGTTTATGCTCACCTACTCCGTGAAACAGTTGTCAATGTGTATCCTACCCCTCTGGTTGGACTTAGAGGAAACTTTCATTCTTTTCAGTTATAGCATCTGGTCTTAACTCTTGGTTTATAGATTCTTTGTTTATCTATCAAGAGCAGGAGAGGGAGAAAAATTAGAGTGAAACTCCTTCTTCAGGACAATGAGTCAGGAGGCAGGTACGGTACACAATTTATTCTTGACAGAAGTCAAAGGAAGAAATAGCTAAAATCTTACAGTTGTTGAACAAACAAGTGGCCTTTACAACCAGTCCATACACTCAGTTTGGACTCCTGTCATGGATTTTCACCAGAGGTCAAGGCAGTCTGGATAGCTAAGGAAACTAGTCTTGCTGTTATAGGAAAATATAAAAGTAATCATTAGATCTGCCAGCACTTCTAAAAGTGCTGGAGCATATGTCTTGGAAGTACCTTGGGGGAAAAAAATAAAAAAATAAATAAATAAAACAAGGCTTTTGATACATGATTTTCTCAAAAAACAATTTAGAGAGAGATGTCATTACTGAGGAGAAGGAAAACAAAACAAAACAAAACAAAAAAAAAAACCACCTGTAGAGCAATAAGACAGTAAAAGTAGTTCCAACACAATATTTGTAGATATAGAAGAAATACAACAGAGATGGACTGCAGAGGATGAGAAGGCTTACACACTCTCTTTAAATAGCCTCTCTCATTGCCATTGTCTGAGACAAAGTACTTGACTAGATGTACTATTGGTGTGATCCAATAGAAAAATTCCAGCATTTTTAAGATAGATCTATCTTCTATCCAGAGAAGGACAAAAAGAAAATTAAGCCTTCCTCCCACTTCTCTGCAAACATAATGTTTTCATGATGACAGGATACCTCTGAAAAATTGGGACTATGGGCTGTTCAGATACTCCTTCTGGATACATAAGCAGAGACAATTAGATTAATATTTCAAGTTTAATTCATTCAGACAGTTATTTTTTTGAGGGGTTTTAATTTTGTGGGTTAGGGCAAATCAGACCGGGGAACTTGCTATTCTTATTCTTTCAATGTTATTTAAGGCTATTCAAGCCTTGGAGGGCATTAATCTTCTGCAAGTCCCAGAGGGAAGAGAGCACATTTTCCAGGCTGCTGGTGGAATCCATCTATCTCTGCAGAGGAGATTTTTCATTGCCTACTCACTGAACAGCCTAACAAGGAATGGAATGGGCTGCAAAGCTATCAATGGATTCTGGAAGTGTGCCTTGCCCAGAAATCATATTTGAGCATCTTATGATGCTCCTGCACAAAGAATTAGAAAATCCAACACTGGAGGCTTTGATTAAAAATAAAGTGGTTTTAGACAAAGATATATAGGTCTGCAAACTTATCTTTCTTTCCTTTTTGGTGTCCATACTGGACTACCTGCCATAAATGACATATGTGAGAAACTTTTCCAGCTACTGCAGCCATTGTGACAAAGTCTGCAGTGATTTGTCCAACATTTTAATGTTAATAAAAATGCAATATATTCAACTAATGTAACAGAACTGTGAAATAAAAGACGTGCTTATGTTGCTCACGAATAAGAATGCTGACTTCCTGCTTGAACACATAGACAGCATTTATTTAATCTCTTTCTGGCTGCAGTTTCTGGAATTGCTTTTGCCATTCCTAATTTTATATTATGCTGTCTTCTGCTGTGCCTCTGCTCAGATTCAGGATGAAATGAATAGTGCCAAGAAACTTTAACTAGTGCCCATACTTCTTGGAGAAGGCAAAATGAGCAAACATCTACCTTGTGCTAAGGTTCTGACTTCTTAGAAACTCATTTGGCTTATTCCAGATTGGAACTGGGGTGTGAACAAATATATGTAGCATGTATGCTCCCAAAATTTAGTGAATAGCAAGCCAAAGCTTGAACCGATTCTGAGAACAGCATTGTCCATCACTGCCTGCATTGTATGTCATTTTAATTAAAGTCCTTTCTGCTCTTCAAATTGTCCTCATATAAATGCAGATATTGGGTATTTCAATAAAAAAGTCATTCCTCTGGCAGAAATCTTGAGTGTTCCCTCCAGCTAACTAATAATAGCTGAGCATTAGCTGTCTTTCAGTGCTGTTTGGCACCCTAAGTCTAGTGCTGCAGAAACTGGAATAGATCCCATGGTAAGCAATGGTACACACACCAGACAGGTGTTAGCAGTCTGCCAGAGAACTTCTGCTAAAGGCAAGGTAATACAGGAAAGGAGGTCGAAATAAATAGGTTCCAAAAATTGTAGAATGGTGATAAAAGATTATCTGAACATGAACATGGATACATACTAACATATGTTAAACTAACTAACTTTTGTAAACTAACTCTTTACTCCACACACAAACATCAATTAGATTCAACATGAACATATGCAGTGTTTTAGGGTATTATTTCTTTTTTGTGAATTTGAGATGGTGTAAACATTTCAAAATATCCAGGGTAGACATCAGGTTCTACACCGAGAGGGCAGCTGGGCACTGGAACAGGCTCCCAGGACAGTGGTCATAGCACCAAGCCTGCTGGAGTTCAAGAGGTGCTTGGACAATGCTCTCAGACACATGGTCTGATTTTGGGGTGGTCCTGTGTGTAGCTAGGAGTTGGACTCAGTGATCCTTCTGGGTTCCTTTTGTTTCTGGATATTCTATGATTTACAAAACAAAGTGAGGAATTGAATGTTTGAAGTGATTAATACAAGTAGAGAAAAAGTGGGAGGATTCAGTTTGAATTCACCTAATTTAGGTTCCTCTGCACAGGTCTCTACATGGGAGGCAGGTTTCTAAAATTTCATTAGAGACAATGGAATAAGGTTCAGTTGCATTGTGGTATGTCTTGTTTAATCTCTAGATGCCAGTCTGAAATATTGAGATCTTCTGTAGGCCCCGTGTCAAATCTGCCAGCTTTTTGCAGATGTTTTGAATGTCCTAAGGCATTTCAAATGGCATTGGGTGCCTATGTTTAGATAACTGAGTCTCACTTGGTGAGCTACTCAAAATACTCAGAGGAGTCTAGCTTTCTGCTAGAAACTGACTCATTTCAGTTGCCTAAACGCAGGTTTCTAGTGCAATTTCAGAAGGCCCTAGAGTATCCACGACATCTGCACAGGCTGATGGATATGACACAGGACCTAAGGGAGACTCATGACCTTCTGAAGTATCTGTTAGCAACTAGACAGGATATGACTGCTGTTTGAAATAGTATAGACATCTGTGTTTAAGCAGTAGAAACAACCCCCTAAACATAGATGTCTTAATCTCAGATTGAATCCTACCCAAATAGCCTAGGTTAGGAATTTAATTGAGTAAATTGGTTTGCAAAAGTTACTGGGAAACCAACATCTCCCATGGAAGTCAGATGTATTTGAAAAAACTAGTCTGATTGGTGAAGAGATGTATGCAGAAAAAGAAATGATACTTATCCATCCATTTTAAATGCAATGCACATTTTGGGGGGAAATTGTAATTACAGGGGGGAGAATACTCAAATTGCATGAATATTCACATTTGTAGATGATTTTTCTTTACCCATGCTCGTTTCTCTTAACTAACTTGAATATCTTCAGGCAATCAAATTTAGCTGGCAGGATCACACACGTAAGCAAATTTCAGTCACAAGTATTTTCACAAACTGATTGGCACACAGGGGGATTTTTTACAGAATTGCTTCCACGCTCATCCAAACATGAACAATGATGTGCAATTTTATCTGACCTGTGCTAGGGAATGAATTTAAAACACTGAACACTGATCCATGCAGTAAAATTATCTATTTAAAAATAATAATCATAACAACAGAAATCAAATTCCATTTAAATATTGTCCGCTTGCTTACAGAAATCACATGCAGAAAACAGACTAAATTGATTATATGGATTTGTTTCAGAATAGACACTAAACTGTGTTAGAGAGCTAATGATTACTATGCCGTGAATGCAGTTCAAACCAGTTTTGGTGTAGATGAAGAGTCAGGCAGTAGAGAAGAGGTATAAGAAGTTTTTGCTTCTAAAAGATACATCGTTCAATGCAGAGTAACAGTATACACCGCATGTCAGACAACAACAGACACCCCCTCTCTTTACCCCCAGATGTTTAAGCAAGAGCACAGCTGCCAGGGGCAAGAAATGTAGGTGAGATGCTCGTTGAAGGAGACAGGTTGGGAAAGATATTTGGAGACATGTAGTCTCTGAAGAAGGCACAGTGAGGCAAAGGCTCTTGGGGGAACATGGAGAGATACCCTTGGAGGAAACTCAAGGGGAGAGACTCTTTTGCCTTGTCTGGATACTCTTTCCTACCTGTTTTGATTTTAATAACTACTTTTAAGCCAATTGCTTTGACAAGAGTCTCAATGGCTCTTCTGCTTCTGTACACAACTTACAAATATCCTTTACTTGACAGCAGTGCTTACCATCATCTGCATAAGACCTCTTCAACAGAAAACAACACCAGGTTCTCTGGCAGGCTATTTTGATCACCTTGGATGCAATCATTCCCAGCAAACATCAGCTGCTGCACTTTCTTATGTCTATCCGTCATCCCACAACTGCATCAATGTTGAAAATATTTCCTTTGGAAACACAAACTCCTTATGCCTCCTCTCTTCCAGTTAACTCTTTATATACAGCAGACATGGCTTAACTGCATTCAATGTACAGTCATCATTAGTCTAATGTTTGTTATCTATAGACTATGACAAGGTGGAAGAAAGCTGGACAAACTCTCAGTGCAAATATATAATAAATTACAATCCTTTTATTCTGGAGCAAAATGGTTAGTGATCACTGTCTATATATTTTGGTAGTAGAGATAAAATGTACAACCAATATTGTAAATACTGGGGTCTCTAGCGTGTACTAGAGGAAGACATTAAAATATATTAAAATAAGATATTATTTTGTTTATCAGTGTATTTGGTTTGAATATCACAGAAGAAAGTAATAATTGGTTTCTTCTTGGCTGTTGTATTCTAATTCACGTACTGCAAATGGGTGCAGCAATCTTCGTCTTTAACTTTACCACAGAGTTAAGCCCACTGTTTCTTTTGTACAATCCAGTAATAACACTAGAAAACTTTAAACTGAAATAAGTTATCAGTGTTTGCCAATACCTGTGGAACATGCATGATTATTTATTTTGGAAAGCATGACCTGGTAGTTACCATAGAGCTATTTAACTAACCAAACCATAATACTTGGATGCAGTTAAACTACTTCCCTTCCCTTCCCTTCCCTTCCCTTCCCTTCCCTTCCCTTCCCTTCCCTTCCCTTCCCTTCCCTTCCCTTCCCTTCCCTTCCCTTCCCTTCCCTTCCCTTCCCTTCCCTTCCCTTCCCTTCCCTTCCCTTCCCTTCCCTTCCCTTCCCTTCCCTTCCCTTCCCTTCCCTTCCCTTCCCTTCCCTTCCCTTCCCTTCCCTTCCCTTCCCTTCCCTTCCCTTCCCTTCCCTTCCCTTCCCTTCCCTTCCCTTCCCTTCCCTTCCCTTCCCTTCCCTTCCCTTCCCTTCCCTTCCCTTCCCTTCCCTTCCCTTCCCTTCCCTTCCCTTCCCTTCCCTTCCCTCCCCTCCCCTCCCCTCCCCTCCCCTCCCCTCCCCTCCCCTCCCCTCCCCTCCCCTCCCCTCCCTTCCCTTCCTTCCCTTCCCTTCCCTTCCCTTCCCTTCCCTTCCCTTCCCTTCCCTTCCCTTTCCCTTCCCTTCCCTTCCCTTCCCTTCCCTTCCCTTCCCTTCCCTTCCCTTCCCTTCCCTTCCCTTCCCTTCCCTTCCCTTCCCTTCCCTTCCCTTCCCTTCCCTTCCCTTCCCTTCCCTTCCCTTCCCTTCCCTTCCCTTCCCTTCCCTTCCCTTCCCTTCCCTTCCCTTCCCTTCCCTTCCCTTCCCTTCCCTTCCCTCCCCTCCCCTCCCCTCCCCTCCCCTCCCCTCCCCTCCCCTCCCCTCCCCTCCCCTCCCCTCCCCTCCCCTCCCCTCCCCTCTCTTCAGAAGACTGAAAGACTTTTCTGAGACTCAGAAAGAGTCTCAGATTTTCAGATGGCCCTTATCATGTTGTCTTACCCCTTCACTTCTCATCATTAGTGCTTCTTGTCTTTAACCTTCAGATTTTAATTGACTTTGATTCCATCATAATAAATCTACTCCCCCTTCCACCCCCCCCCCCCCCGTGGTACTTCTGTTGTTGACCTCACTGTTCTTTTAACTAATCGTTACTATGTTTCAGCATCCCAAACACATAAAAAAGTATTTTCTTCTTTGTATTTATATAATCTTGTTTCTAGAGGTTATTTGGAAACTAATTTCTTCACCACAGAAGAACTAGATAGCTCTGTACAGAGCTGAGCTCCAGACTTGAGCTTGAGTTTCATTTTCAACATCATTCAGAAGCCTGTTTCAAACTTAGTAAATGAGTTCTTTACCTTATCATTAGGTTATGTTTGTGGAATTAAACACCACTTCTGTCTTTTCATTTTCCTACTATGGGTTTGTCAAATATAAGCTACCTATTTTATATAGTAGCATTTGATTTTCTTGGTTAAGGTCATAGGCAGGACAAAAAAAAAAAAAAGAGTTTTGGATTTTAGCTGACTTGCTCTCCACTTCTACACATACAGAAAGCATTGCAAGGCGTAGTAAGCTTAGTAACAATGTGTGCCCTTTCTGCATCTGTATTGTGAAATCTAAGGGAAGCTGTTTGAAAATGCAGTGTCTAAGGCACTAATTTAATGTATCTATATATTTATTAGACATCTCCTCCCGTGGAATCCTCCCAAAGCAAATGCTTAAGTTTCCTGCTAAGATTTCTGAAGACCTTCAGATCAGTCAGGTCCATCAAATTTAGGTTACTTAAAGAACAATGAGCAATGATGGGAGTATATACCCACCTGGGTTCTAATCTGTCATAGTGTCAAACAGAACAGGGTCAATTTTTTTTTTTTTTTTTTAAAAAGAAGATAGCATTCCAGGTCCTACATTTTCCAGAATAGCTTAGAGGCTAGTGCTTTTTCCCCATAAATGAGAGACCATTGTTCTAGATCTGATTCAGACCGAGGGTCATGGAATCCACACCTTCTGTATGGGAAATTTTGAGAGTAGTAGTTCTTACCTCTTTCTGATGAAACATTATGCATCCAGGAAGAAAGCAATGGCATGGTGCCACAGGTCATGGAGACTGCATAAGAACAAGAAGACATCTGCCCAATCATGTGATCAAGATCTCACCTAGCTGATCGTCCCTAGTGTAGACCTTTGAAATCTGTTTGCTCATTAAGATAAGTTACACCTTTGGTGATTTTTCTGTAAGGATGGAAATTCATCAAGGCCACACAAAGAATTTGAATGTGGTGTGAAAGTAAAAAAAAAAAAAAAAAGACAACAGAAAAATAGACAAGCAGTGCTTTCAAAATAGACTGTGTTGCCTGATATAGGTAGAAAAAGGGAATTGTCACTATTAAGAATAATACCGAAGTTACGCATAAATACAACCTCAAATCATTACCGATTCCAGTTAATAAAGAGCTTGGAGATGTCTTAGTTCTTAATTTGGTGCTTTAATTATAAGACTGCAATGACATTAAAATCAGTCACTGACCACCGCAGGAATTTCACATTAGGACATGCCTTTGCTCTTGATGAAATAATGATCATTCAGTATATTTCCATTAATCATTATTTGATTAATGAAGAAATGCCAGTTTTGTTTTAACTTTCAATGTCAGTCTGTCTTAGAATGGTTTAAATTATGAAAAGCAAAATCAGACCTCATTGAATACCAGAATACGATTAAATCATACCATAATGTAGAAAAAAAATAAAAAATAGGAAAGGTGTTGAAGAGATTGAGCCTAAGAATATTTATCAGGAATCGTAGAATCATAGAATCATAGAATATCCCGAGTTGGAAGGGACCCATAAGGATCATCCAGTCCAACTCCTGGCACCACACAGGTCTGCCCAAAGTTTAGACCATGTGACTAAGTGTGCAGTCCAATCGCTTTTTAAATTCAGGCTTGGTGCAGTGACTACTTCACTGGGGAGCCTGTTCCAGTGTGCAACCACCCTTTCAGTGAAGAACCTCTTCCTGAAGTCCAGCCTAAACTTCCCCCGCCTCAGCTTAACACCATTCCTGCGGGTCCTGTCACTGGTGTTTACAGTGAATAGGTCACCTGCCTCTCCACTTCCCCTCGCGAGGAAGTTGTAGACCGCGATGAGGTCCCCCCTCAGCCTCCTCTTCCCCAGGCTGAACAGGCCCAGTGACCTCAGCCGCTCCTCATACGTCTTCCCCTCTAGGCCCTTCACCATCTTCATTGCCCTCCTCTGGACTGTCTCCAACAGTTTAATGTCCTTCCTGTACTGTGGTGCCTAGAACTGCACACAGTACTCGAGGTGAGGCCGCACTAGCGCAGAGTAGAGCGGGACAATCACCTCCCTTGACTGACTAGCGATGCCGTGCTTGATGCATCCCAGGATACGGTTGGCCTTCCTGGCTGCCAGGGCACACTGCTGGCTCATATTCAACTTGCTGTCAACCACAACCCCCAGATCCCTCTCTGCGGGGCTGCTCCCCAGCATCTCATCGCCCAGTCTGTACGTATAGCCAGGGTTGCCCCATCCCAGGTGCAGGACCCGGCACTTGTCTTTGTTAAACTTCATGTGGTTGGTGATCGCCCAGCTCTCCAATCTGTCCAGATCTCTCTGCAAGGCCTTTCCACCCTCATCTGAGTCCACAACTCCTCCAAGTTTAGTGTCATTGGCAAATTTGCTCAAAACACCTTCTAGTCCTACATCCAAATCATTTATAAAAACATTGAAGAGGACTGGCCCTAAAATGGACCCTTGAGGGACCCCACTAGTGACCATTTGCCAGCCAGATGTGGCCCCATTAACCACAACCCTTTGAGCCCTGCCTGTCAGCCAATTGCTCACCCATCGTATGATGTTTTTGTTTAGCTGTATGCTGGACATTTTGTCCAATAGGATCCTATGGGAAACCGTGTCAAAAGCCTTGCTGAAGTCCAAAAAGATCACATCAGCTGGTTTCCCTTGGTCAACTAGATGGGTGATCTTATCATAAAAAGAAATCAAATTTATTAGGCAGGACCTACCCCTCATGAACCCATGTTGGCTGGGACCAATGACTGCATTGTTCCCCAGGTGCGCCTCAATAACTTCAAGAATCATCTTCTCCATAATTTTACCAGGCACTGACATGAGACTGACAGGCCTGTAATTGCTAGGGTCTTCTTTCTTACCCTTCTTGAAAATTGGCACAACATTTGCCAGCTTCCAGTCCAATGGGACCTCTCCAGATTCCCAAGATCATTGAAAAATAATTGAGAGAGGTCCCGCGATGACATCAGCCAGCTCTTTAAGCACCCTGGGATGGATCCCATCTGGACCTTGTATGGATCCAGGTGGAGCAGCAAATCCCGCACACGTTCAGGTTCGGTAGGGAGTTTGTCATTCCCACCGTCATGGTTCTCCCGCTCAGGGCACCCAGGGTCCCGAAGCCCATCATCAGCATTGAAGACAGAGGTGAAGAAGGCATTAAACGTCTCTGCTTTGCCATTGTCTGTGAGGAGACCTTGTCAATTGTCAATTGTCATTGTCTGTGAGGAGACCTTCCGCCGTCAAGTAGCGGACCTATGTTTTCTTTGGTTCTCCTTTTTCTGTTCACATATCTAAAAAAAACTTTTTTATTGTCTCTCACAGACATGCCCAGCTTCAACTCTAGTTGGGCTTTGGCCCCACAAATTTTCTCCCTACAAACACAAACAGCATCCCTGTATTCCTTCCTCGTCGCCTGACCCTCCTTCCAGTAGCCGTACACTTTCTTTTTCCGCCTAGGCTCCATTAGAAGATCCCTGGTCAGCCAGGCCGGCCTTCTGCCCTGCCTGCCTGCCTTCCGATATTTTGGAATTGCCTGATCTTGAGCTTTTAGGAGGCAGTGCTTAAAGATTGACCAGCACTGATGGACGCCTATGCCTTCAAAAGCAGCTTCCCAGGGGACCTTGCTGACTAGTTCCCTGAGCAGCCTGAAGTCTGCTTTCCCCATATCCAGGGCTGAAGTTTTGGTGACAGTTTTCCTTCTGTCACCATAAATTCTAAACTCAACCACTTCATGGTCACTATGACCGAGACGGCCACCAATTGCCACGTCTCCCACAAGACCGTCTCTGTTTTCGAGCAACAGATCAAAGAGGGCACCTTTCCTAGTTGGCTCCCTTAGCACCTGCACCAAGAAGTTATCATCTAGGTGCTTTATGAACCTCCTGGACTTGCTCATGTCAGCCGTGTGGTGATCCCAGTTGACGTTTGGCAAGTTGAAATCTCCCATAAGGACAAGGGGAGTTGATCTTGAGGCATCTCTTAGTTCTGCAAAGAATAATTCATCGGCGTTGTCGTCCTGGCCAGGTGGTTTGTAATAGACTCCCACAATGACATCCCCTTTGTTTGTTCGTCCCTTAAACCTTACCCAGAGGCTCTCAACTTTGCCATCGCCAACTTGAAGTTCCACACAGTCCAGTCCATGCTTCACATACATTGCCACCCCGCCACCTCGCCTACCCTGCCTGTCCCTCCTGAAGAGCCTGTAACCATCTATTGCAGCACACCAGCCACAGGACTCATCCCACCAGGTTTCGCTTATGCTGATGATGTCGTAGCTGCGGGATTGGGCCAAGACTTCTAGCTCATCCATTTTATTCCTCATACTGCGTGCGTTTGTGTAGAAGCACTTCAAATGCGCTTCTCTACACACAGCACCTTGTGGAGCCGACTGAAGGACCTCACTGGCACACAGTCCCTCTGATTCTAGCACACCATCCCTTAGCTCATCACTGGCGTGCCTGGAACATCATGTATTCCTAGTTAGAGTAACATGTATTTGAATTTAAGAGAACTGAACTGGGGTTTATGAGTATAATTAAGTATGGGTTCTAACAAAACTGTTACTATTATTGGTAATTTATGAGCTAATATCTTCAGGATGAAGTCATCAACAGGTAATGTTATTTATTATAAATTTTCATAACTTCTATAACTGTTGCTCCAGAGTTATTCAAACTTGTTATTCAAATCTGTTTCCCATTTACATGTAAATATTACACAAATGAATAGACACAGCTCAGCAGGGTCATTTAGTTTTATAGAGCTGCTTGGAGAGGAGTGCTTCTATCTGTTGAGGTATGGTGTATTGTTTTGATAGTACACATGGTAAACTAAAAATGGCATGAAAGTAGAACTAAAAGAGGAATAGGATTGCCAATAGAACTGGGGAATCCAGATTCGTCCAAAAGGTTGTTATCTGAAAACTGTCTGAAATGTTCTTTGTTTATGCCTGTACACTCTAGGCTTCAGGAAGTCTTCAGAGATATCTGAAGAAAAGATCTGCAACTTAATTGTTTGTGTTTCTCATTTCTCATTAGTAGCTTAGAAACAGTTCCATAAGACATATAACTTTTAGTATTTTATATATCTTCTATAACATTTTATAACGTTTGTTCAATAGACATTAACGTGTAGGTAACAGAAGTAAACTATATGTTGGAGACAAGTTTTAATCAGTGGCAGAGGTATGACATATAATCAGTTATTTTCCTGGAAAATGTTTCTTTGACAGTCATCCTGAAGCAGAGCCATTGACTTCTGGTAACACAAGTGGTCACAGCAAACGCAGAATATTCACTTCTAACGGTAATAACTCTAATCTGTGACTTAAGTAATAAACTTTATAGTTCAAGCAATTACGTTACCTTTTAGCTACAAGTATAAAATAATGTTTTAATATTTTCTCATTTATTTTCATATTTTGAGTGATGAGCAATCATAATTTAATAACACCTGGTTTAGTAATTCTCATTCTGTAAACACATGAACAATAGAGAAGTAATTTGCAATTGAGTAAAGTATTTTATCAAAATAACTTGAAAAACCCTAGGATCATAAATTGTCTAGTGATGATCAAATTAGTTTCACAGAATCATAGAGTTATACAGTGGTTGTGTCTTGAAAAGACCTCTGGAGGTTATCTAGTCCTACCCTCCCATTTCAATAAATATGCAATAATTTCAGTAAAATGCAATAGCTTTCAAGAAAATATGTAGCAGACTAAATCCTCAAAGCAAACTTAAACCAGTTAGGTTCCATTTTTTTGATTTCATCCTCTTCACCTAAAAGAGGGCTGTTAATTTTCATTTAAATGCACCTTTGCACTTCTAGATTTTGTCTGGGACCTAGAGCTGGATTGTTAAAGACTACAGAAACGCACAAATATTGCAGAACCCTTTCAGATTCACCTGAAACATTGAATCTGAGAAGATACACCAGTAGTAAGATTTTTGTGTAACTTTCCTTGACTTTTACCTTCTGCGTTTCATTAACATACATTTTGGTTTTGATCTGGTAGACCAGATGCTAAAGTGGTAAGGCAGCATTGTTTCTTCTTTCGTATCACATTGTTATTAATAAGTTTGAATTGATATTTTTGATAGTCTCTCTCTCTTTTTTTAGATCATGTTCTTTTTGAAATACAATTAGATTAGCACTGACTGAACATCTGTCTCATTCACAGACTTAGCTAAATCAGTGGAACAATTCCTACTGATTTCAGCAACACAAGGTCAGAACTATAGAGCTGAGGTTCATCCAATCTAAATCTCATTGCTGAAATGTTTCTACATTAGGAGTGCCAATCCATGTGTTTAAAAGTTAATTGCTGAAGTCAACACCAGTCACATTCAGCTCCCTGAAGGTGATTCACTTGATGCTTGTATGACATTGATACGAAAAAAAATCACTCTCCCACTTGATCTTATGTACAGTAGGGTAGGGTAAACCTGGTCTCCAAAAGGCACGATATCTCTGCGGTTGGCTGCATTGTACTCTAGATATATATATATTTTTTTCTATTCCTGTCTCTTGTTGACTACGTATGGAGCCACAAACGTCAATAGTTCTAACATAGGTGCTTCAGCTAGATGTTCGCTGTGAAGCAGGATTATTTTGCAGTAAACAGATTTCCTCTCAGAGTAATATACTGTGATTTTCCTCCTGTGAACACCTTCTTTCAAGTTTTTTACACATAATTACCTGAATATTTTAATGTGGTTCCTTCTTCTTTTTCTGCTCTTGCAGACTGTGCTTGTCTCAGTTCACTATACGAAAAAACTTACATGCATCTTTCAGATGGATAATTTGGTTAAGGTCGTTGCCAAACCTAATAAATAAATAAAAATTAAGAAACCACAAAAACAAACCTAAGATAACTAAGGTATAATTTTTACAATCATCTATTAATTTGTGTTTTATTTAGACATTAGAAGCTTGACCTACTGTTTCTTAAAGGATTCTTACTTTTAGTGTGTCTCACCGAATATTGTGCTGTTTGTCTCTAATCGCCCTCCCAAACACATTCAGCTGTTCATGCCCCACTTCTATAATTGCCTACCAGAAGAGTTACACCGACTTCCCTGCTCTAGTTGCCTCTTCAGCACTTTCTTCCAGCCTTGAGTATCTCATGCCCAGTAAGGGGAACTTACCCAACAGTTTGGTAAACTTTAACTTGTTTCACTTAAACCTGTCTTGCATATGAATGTGTTAGCAGACTGAGATCATTACAGACCTTTCATTTACCTTAGAAGCTATCTCATTTAGCACTCCTGTTAAGTGTTACAGCACAATGGCCTATATTCACTGTCTGAAAAGGAATGAAACTGACATTTTTGGAACTGGTCAAAGTACAGCTCCTTCTACAGAACTTAGTGCATTTGTCTTGCATTTTTCTGTCTTGCTTCTCCTTCCATCATTTTTCTTCTTGTCTTCCCCCACCTTTTTAATTTTCTCTTTCTTTTTCTTTTTGTTGTTTTGTTTTGCTTGTTTCATATCTCTATGGATTTGTTTATAAAAAGAAGTACTCTAATTTTCCACCCAAGGGTACTGTAGTATCCTAGGGTGTCTTAAGACATCAACTAAGCCTGCTAATACTTTTTGACATTCCATGACCCCTGAGGAAAAATGTGAAAATACATTCTGGTTTTACATTAACTAGGTCTTCAGTTTATGCAAAACTGACAGCCAAATGGAGTGGAAGTGATATGTAAGTGACATACAACTAGACACCTTAACTAATAAACTGACATTTCAGTTGCCATCTCTATGAAGTGGGGTGTTTCCAACAACAGGAGGAGCCTTGCAGTATGAAATTTTGCTTTTATCTAGATAGGAGGCGATGTTGGGGTTCAAAAGAATGCTTTGCAAACAAGGACAGAAATTTATATAACACAAATAACTGAACTTTTTCTACTGATGACAAGACTGACAAGGGGATGTACTGTGCTAGATCCTTATAGATCCTTGGATTTCTTTTCTTCTACGTCATACCTGATGTAAATACTTGTACTTGTGAAGAAAGTGTATAAACTATAACCATTTAGAAAGGCATGGATGAGTCACAAAGAAAGAGTATGCTTCACATTATCATAAAATAAGAACCATCCAAGATAACAGTTCTGGAATAACCTCTCCGTGTTGGCTATGGAAGGAAATTAAATGACCTGTAGACCAGGTTGCAGCTTTCAGATTGGTAATTTAGTTAAGGTGATTACCAACCCTAAAGTCTGCTTATAATGAGATTTAAGTCAAAATTAGGTGAAGCAAATCCACCTTTAGGCCTTTCGGTCCCTTAATTGTTTTTGAAAATCTTAGAATTAATCACATTTTAAAAAGTTAAATGGGATCCAATCTTTGGCAGAACTAGGCATCTTTTATCTATAACTCTAAAATTTATGATGTGCCCACAAAGCATCAAATGTGATGCCTTTCCAGCATTTCAAATCACACTCCTAATTTTTATCCCAGAAAGCTGGATCTGCAAGTATCTTTTGAAAATTATTTTATATGAGTTTTTCTGCTTTGTGGCTCACATTGTGCCTTGATCATGAGTTCCTTACTAACCTACATTCACTTGCAATTTTGTATTTGCTTGCCTCCATTATCTCTTTGCTTGTGTAAAGTTTTTTGAACATTCAGTCCCTCTTCCCATTAATAACTGTGATATGACACATTCCCTAAAATGAAGTTTTGTATATAAACATTTCAAAATCTTGAAAGATGACTTAAGGTTTGAGTAACTGAATATACTATATAATACTGCTAATCTGTCTCTCCCTTTAATGCTAGCTGTAGTTCCATAGAACAACTTCTTCAGCCTGGAAAATTATGTTCTGAAGGAACCAGACGTTTCAGTGAGTCTAAATTTAAAGTTAGAAGATTATCACTAAAGTCGATCTATTGGAATTACTTATCTGAGCCAAAGCAATTCAGGTGCAGTGAAACACTTCTAATTTTAAATTTAGGAGCACTGAACAGTGAGTAGGATTCTTTGGCATAGCACATAGTTGATTCCACTGTCTCCCTTTCATTGTTAGATGAAAAACGTATCACTAATAAAGCTGAAAACAAAGATATTTACCATGAAATTTTATAGAGCTATTAACAAAATGATAAATTGTATATTTCTAAAATGCTGTAATAGGTTACACCATGGAACACGATATGTGTTGCAAAGATCAGGAGAATGATAAACCCATCAAATGGCTGGTAAAGTGAGACTTGTAGGGGGCTTCATTAAAGATGAGTTTGAAAAGAATGAAGTAAATAGATTTTATTTTGACTAATCAGGTACAGCAGGGTCAGGAGAAAATTAAGCAAAATGTTTTAATATGGGCACATTGAGGGCTCATGCATTTCTTTCTTTCAGAAGATTGGAAGAAGAAAGGAGTCATTAATTGTGTTCTAATGGTGTTTGATGATGAAATCATTTACAAGCTCACAGAAAATGATATTC
Source organism: Cygnus atratus (assembly GCF_013377495.2). Lineage (NCBI taxonomy): Eukaryota > Metazoa > Chordata > Aves > Anseriformes > Anatidae > Cygnus > Cygnus atratus. Next base: position 175,730,734 of record NC_066362.1, on the reverse strand, counting down.
TCACTAACATGCACATGAAAATGTTTATGTTTTCTCACCATTTTCTGCAAGGGTCACAATACATTTGCCACCAAACATTTGAGAGTTATTGATAATTTTGTAGTTATGTACATCAATATATTATTTAAAATTTGAAGATTAAGATCTGTAAGGTATAAGCAATTTTTGAAAGTTGTACACCTATGTTCTTTATGAAACCCTACAAAATGGGATTATACTGTATTTTGCCTGTGTTACACTTTTTCCAGCCATGAAGTTCCTAAAGGACTGAAGTGGAAGCTCAAGGATATTTTCTTTTATTAAAAAATAAAATAAAATAAAATAAAATAAAATAAAATAAAATAAAATGAATAAAACAAGCAAACAAACAAACAAACCACCACCACCACCACCACCACCAACAACAACAACAAAAACACTTCTACTGCCACAGATTGGAAGTTCTGATTGTCAGCTATTGTGATAACTGAAGTTAGCCACAAAAAGTTATGGGTGCAGTCATTAGCATTAGTCAATGAAATGTGTTCTTGCAACATCTGATATGAAGATATGGTTGCCCAGACTTTGCTTCAGTTCAGACTGAGACTGCATCCTCTCATAGAGAAGTAAAGATATACGGTAAAGTCTCATCAACATAAGGGACAATTTGATTAAGAAAAAAAAAAAAAAGAAAAGATAGTGCAAGTAAGTTACTGAAATGGTTGCAGAGCCACAGTATGCACAAATCAGAGAGTGATTCTTTAAACAAATCTATACTTTTGTACCTTGAGAAAAGTGTATACTGGCATACTAGGTAGACACAAGAAAAAGAAAATTTCAGGATGCTTTCTTTCAATTTATTTTTTGGTAATTGAATATTAATCAATAGAAATCTTGATTCTTAGTATAGAAATAAATTCAAGGGTAGTGAATAAATACATGCATATGTTAATAAAAAGATAATATTAATAATTAATAACAACAATAAACATTCTGAGAAGATGTCCTAAATGAATTAATCCTATCAAGCTTTAGGTAGTTAACTCAAATTCTAGACTATGGAGGAGATTTACCTTAAGGACATTCTAGAGCTAGTGCATTGAAATAGCCACCTCAAAAGAGCTTCCTTCAAATGCAAGTTACATCTAGAGGTCCTTACCTTGCTGTCCTTTGAGCAGCTAGGTAATCTTGTGCAACACCACTTGTAGTTCAGATGGGACAATTCAGTTACAAAAGCTAGCCTGGGTGTATTTGTGCCTTTTTGTTTTTCTGAAAGAAATAACTTCATTCCAAATTTCCACATAGAAGTGTGTTTCAGCCTTAACCTCAATGCTGAACTTACTGGTTAACACAGTTTCAGGTAGCAGCAAACTACATTTCTAAAGGTAAGTTAATAATATTGATAAATTTACAACAGCTTTAGTGAAGGAGCAGAATGTTATAAAATGTAATTGAAAATAATATTCTATGTACTTGCTGTTATTTTATGTTAGCATTCCTGTTGTGGAGGGCATGGCTAACCTCTCCCAACATCCATTCTCTAAGACTATGTTTCCCAATTAATAAATAAAATTAGTAAGCACCGTTCAGGTTCCTTTTTAAAATGAAATATGACAAAAGCTTGTAATGAGGTTTCACATCCACAATTCATTTTAATCCTTTCTGAAATGGGCACAGAGCCACATGACATATTGCTAAATATGTCTGAAGATGCCTTGAATTGCAAAAATAGCTGAGGCCATCAAGGTATTCAACAATTAATGTAGAATCTATCAATTTTTTCATGAATAAAAAAGTGAATAGCTACATTAAGTACATGTAACCTGTCACAGAATGACTTATGCCTTCCCCCAGGTAACTTTTGCTTATGTGCTCTGTTGTTCAATTCTGTAATACATTTTTAATAATAAATAACAAACTCAATAATAAATTTGGATGTCAGAAGCTGAACTTAGGAACTTGTCTTTTTCATTTCTCAGTGTTAATATCTTTTACATCTATCAGGTAAAATCAGAGATGTAAAAGACATGGGATGAGAAGTCTAAAGATTCAAATGGGTAGAAAGAATTAAAATTAAATGTAAAACATATAAACAAATTAGGAGAAAGGCTGAGATTAAAAACAAATGTATCCTGTAAATTTTAAAACATTAATAAATAAAATTATTTAACAGAGAGAAAAAGGAAAAGATTAAAAAAAAAAAAAGAGAAGAAAGAAAAGACAAAGAACAGGAAAAAGAGAAATAAAAAAAAAAGAAAAAAATTGTCTATTTGCCAGAATCTTCAATTTAAAAGTACCTTGACATTCTAAATAAATGCCTAGCAAGTAATAGGCAACTCAGCAAGCAGGGTATATGAGAGTCTCAAAATTATCAAAGGATTGTGATATATAACCTCCTTTAAAAAAAAAAAAATAGGTGCCCAAGTCTTTTCAATGATTTTGAAAACATGAGCTGGCAAATTTTGTAAAAAAAAAGATATTAGGGCATACAATTGATTAAAGAGTACAGTGCAGTTGCTGTGGAACAAGGATTAGATCAAGATTAAAGCTAATGACTCAAAACCTCAACAAATGTTTCATTTTGCTTTTCAGTAAAGCTGCTGAAGTTGAGTATGGGGCAAAGGAATCTTATGTTAGAAGATATGAAAATGAGAACTGTAACACATAAGGTGGAAACCAAGCTCAAAGACTTTTGTGTTCAAATTGGAGGTCATCCCAACAACCTAATGGAATAATTGGAATTGTAAATTTAATTTAAAAAAATCTCAAAATAGATGGGGGCAGATGTACGACAGAAAAATAAAAAACCACTATGTTTGTTTTAATATATAATCTGTAAAAAAATTATCTGAACAGTTAATGACTGCTAGACTGACATTGGTTTATAGAGAATTTTAAGGAAAATGCAGAGGTAAACAGAAATTAGAATAAAATAATTTATCTATTACAGAACACACAGGACTGATCTGAATTATTTTTTAAAGGTAATTTATTTTCTGGATCAGCAATTCCTTAATTTAGTGAAATATATTGTTTTGTGTGAACATATTTAAACTGAATATGATAAAGGTTTGGAGAAAAATTGTAAGGTGGATAGGTAACCTTAAATGGGGATGACAAAGACATTATGAAAATTGAACTATTTAGATGGAGGGAGCATGCTACTGGATTCCTTATGATGTTTCATGACTGATAAATCTTAACATTTTTAAATAAACCTGTCTTGAAGTAAAGTTAAATATTGATATGGGTTAAAAACACACAGTTCGAAGGTGGTGTCAGTGCAAATACCTTTTGGGGAGATTCAGGAAACTCTGGGACGTCAGCAGCCATACAGGATGACATGCAATAGTACAAAGTTTATGGTCATGAGTTTAGGAGAAGAATTCTGTGACAACTATGGTAAAGATTGTCACGTGGTTAGGAAAGAAATGGAAAATCAATAGGAAAATGGAAATGTTTGTAAATACATCTAGGAGAGAAAGAAGAGTTGAATTTCAGGTACTACACCTGCCCAGTGTCTAATGGACATATACAGATCTTAATTGCATGTAATCTGGGAATTATCATTACTGTCTTTCCAATAGGTATTGTGAGGGAAGAAATTCTAGCTTGTTTAAGATAGACCTTGGTCCACTAATGCATTTAATGATGTGATTTGATAGTTTAGTTTCAGAAATCTTCAACCAATGACTTGAACACCGCCTTCTAGTCTCTCTCTGACAGAATCATGCTTAAAGTTTGTCCTTGTGTCTTCTTTAGCAAAACCAATCTCCTGCCTTTTATTAGCTTTGAAAAAATTGCTAAGGGCCTATGTACTGAAACTCTTAGAATTTTAAAGAAGGTGAACTCTTCTCATCTTTTCTTGTTTCACCTTATTCTTGAATAATTTACATCTGTGAGTCCTGAGACTTTCTTACATTCTTCTTCTTTTAAATAGTGTCATTACAATATTGTCATATATCTGTGCATTGGGAACTCCATGGTTCTCTTCAAAAGGAATATGTAATCTTAACTGTAATGAGTCAAAAGTTATGGGATGCAGCCTTGGTTTCAGGTTTACTTTTTTTTTTTTTTTTTTTACTCCTTTTTGTTGAGTGACGTCCACTGGCTTAAGTAGACAAATGGACATGTATACATTCAAACTAAATAATCATAAGAATGTCTTGTGGCAATAAAACCACACTGTATATATCTATATATACATGACGGAAAAAACAAACAAACAAACAAACAAACAAACAAACCAGTTATTAACACTTTCATGTCAAAATTGAATGCTAACAAGGAAAATGGACATAATATAGAACATAAATCTTGAGAATTTGTTTCTTAACTAAGAGAAAAAGAGAACAGTAGGATGAAAAAAAAAAAATAAAATGTGTAGCACAATCCTCAACTGATCAGCAATTGCAATAAACTGTAGTATATTGCCATGTACTTCTGTTTATGAAGAGAAATAACAAGCCTTCGGTCTAGCAACATGAGATTCACTGAAAGGAAAGGGTCTCAGTTTCAGACTTCTTTGAAGCAGATGCTTTACATTCAATTCAGACTGCAAAATTTAATTTCAGCAGACATTTTATCTAACATCAACAAGATTCTCTTTTAAAATATAACTGGCAGTCAACAATACCAAAAAACCTTGCCATAACTTTCTAGGCTCACAGAATCATATGCATCAGTTCTTTTATTTCCATGTCAAGTAATATTTACTGACATCTCTCTTAGGTAGAATGACCTTAAAAAAAAACTAAAAAAAATAAAGGAGGAATATGTAACTTACATCCACCCATCCCTGAATACTTCACGTCCAGAGGACTGCAGAACATCATCTTCTGGAACATGAGAACTGTGTAGTCAAATCCTCTTGAGACATGAGAACATTTGTAGTTCCCATGCCCAGGATGAGTGAATTGCTTTAGTTACTGAGATGATGCGCAGAAAAATGGAAGCAGCACCTCAATTCATTTTCATTTTAAAGTGGAGTATGTCATATTTATTTTCTCTATAAGAAAAGGACTAAGGAGCCATACCTCAAAGAGGACGATCTTGCAAGATCATGCAAGAAAATAAGCATTTCTCTATAGTAACAGATGAAAAAGAGTTGTAATCTGGAGGAGGTTGGAATTTATGTTTTTGTTCTTAGAGTTTTTATTAACTAACTTAGAAAGTTTCCCTTTCAGTATGTTAGCTGTCATGAGTCACATTCTTATTCCTTACTTCTGTCCATTGCATTTGCTGGCACCCTAACTGGCTTTTATGAATCATCACAGATGTTGCAGCAGTCAGTGCTGTGATGCCCAAGTCTTTTCTGTCTATGTACTCTTACATATCTCTGTTCATTCATTCCAAACAAGTGCAGGTCAGTAGATGGATCTTGTAGACATTTGCACTATCCTCTTTGTTAAACAGTCAGTACCACTGCTTTGTTTTCTTCTATTTTATGATGTACCTGGACTATGTTTTCTTCTATTTTATGATGTACCTGGATTTATGTTAAGAAAAATATTATAAAATTTTCTCTTCTCTTATCAGAAGACCTACACAGCAACTGATAAGGGTAAAGTCATTATAGAATACTAAATGGATTTGAGAGGTCTTGGTAGAAATGACGTATAAAGAAATACCAAATTGAGTTGATAATGACACATTTTCTTAGGTTATTAGATCCTTCCTGTAGTATTCTACAGAGAAAATATTCTGTGCTGAATTCTATAAAGTTCTGCATGTTTCATTTAACTGAGAGATAATATGATTTAGTAAGTGGAAAGGAAGGGGAAAGAAAAGAAAACACTGATTAATTTTTACTGTATATCACAACAGCGAGTTTTCACTATAGCCAATAAAACTACAGAAACAAACAAACAAAAGCCACTGGTTTTAGTCTTTTGGGGTTTTTAGTTATTATTATTGTAGGACAAAAGTCTTTGCCTTCATGAACTTGAAATTTTTCAGCTTTAAATTTTATTCATTTTCAGTGTAGATATGGTATATATGTGTATGTATATACACCACAACTAATTTTTTGTTTAAAAAAAAATTACTGAATTTCTGCATGACATTAGTCTATCAAATATGCTTCTGTACTTACATTATGTCTACTGTCTTTTCCTGAGTAAATTTCTATAGGGATTTGGTAAGTTCTGTGTGTTTGTGAAGGTGCCAAAATTTAAACATGAAGTGAAACTTTAGCCAGCATGCACAAGTAGCCAGATCATTATATATGCTAGAAAAGCATAAACATTTATCTACAGTGCATCAGACCCTCTGGAATAAGTTTTAAAAAATGACCAAAGAAACAGAATTCACAACTTGTTATAATTATGATCAATATATAGTGGGAAGGAAATATATTAAGCAAATATATATATATATATTTAGAATTAGAAAGGGTTTTTTCACAGCTGCTAGGCTATTAGAAGCATACAAAAGAATTATCTGAGGCACTCTGCATTGAAATTCACATTTAACTCATTCAACCATTAGATTGCTGAGACAAATGACTAAGAAATCACAAGAAAAGATGCAGAAAGAATTTCATTTTTAATTAAGAAAAAATCACATCTCAAAACTGATTGAAACTAACCATATGAGCAGCTTCCATTTCGTAAATAGAAATGAAACAAACAAGCAAACGAAGATGTAAATCCTATTCTACCTTCTTCTACCTTAAATAAATTTACCTGGGTCTGTCATGTGATTGAATTTGGTAAATATCAAAGGGCATTACTTTTACTTCAAATGCTTGGTATTCAATGGACAAAAGAATAGAATATTTATTTATTTATTTATTTTTAGAAAAATCCTTAATTTGCACAAATATAGACAGACTTATGAAACATAAACATTTCATAATGACTTAGAATGATGTAACCTTATGCACAAAGAATTATGCTATTCAAACTCTGATTAATAAAACAGACGAGAAAAAAATAAACAAACAAACAAAAAAAAACACAGAAAAACAATATCAAATATTTTCTAGGTGCAGGATCTCTGTGGTCTTCCCAGAAACCTTATACTGATCCTCTCAAGTGAGAATATTACTAGCCTCATGCTGAGGTTTAAAATTCTGATGAAAAATGTTTGGATAGGGAAGAATAGTTAATCTCTTGTGTTGTGATTGTCACATACAAGTTTCCTATAAGTAAAGATGATGCCAGGTATTAGAAGATTTTTCTTTTTCTTTTTTTTTTTTTTTCTGTTTCAAAAACGAACAGCATGCACGTATCTGGAATAATTTTTGTGCTGTTTATGGCAATGATGAAGTTGTGAGTCCCAGATAGATTTATTCTAGGATATGTTAAATTGGGAACATTAATTTAAAATACATGTTTTAGAAGCTGGGCAAGAGCACTTATACTGAGCAACAGATATGAAAAATATCTGAGTATACGACAAATCACCTTTATATATGATTTATTACATTATATAAAAACATTTCAAATAATAACTTCTGTAAAAGAAGATACTGAAAAACACGGATGGTAATAATATTTCAAAAGTCTTAAATTCACAGGACACTAGAAGAAAATACCCTATCTAACGATGGAAATATTAAAACATGGAGTACAGTAACCTAAGACAGACACCTAGGTTTAAATATTGTGTCCTGACACCAAATCTTAGCAAACTACTGCAATCCTGAATTAAGCTTACTGCTAACTATAAAGCTGTGCAGTGAAGATGGTAATGGGGCATGATATAGTGGCCAAAAGCATGGAGAATGAGATCTTTACCAACGAAGCTTTTGCATCGTCAGAAAATTGATCATGTTTGAATTTATTGCCCATAAAGAGAGATTTATTGGGATAGTTCATCCTTTCCATAGCAACCCAAACATGTAGTATCATAAACTGATATACAAGGTAATGGCTGCTTGAAGACTGATGTTGAAACAATTCAAATGTTTCAGTGTGACAGGACAGCTTTTTATATCTGCTAAATAAGTATGCAGCTGAAGCAATGCATGCTGGCTATTTGGAAGCCACCTGGGGACCACAGGAAAATCCATTACCACAGCAAACTGTTAGTGGCAAAGCAAGGAAGACACTGCAGTGTTTTGATTTCATTCTCTATATGACAATATCTTGATACTTAAATCCTATAAAAAATAACATTTATTATTTTATACTGCTGTTTCTTCAGAAATGTCAGGCTTTTCTTGAACAGCAAAAAATTACCAAAAAAAAAAAAAAGAAAAAAAAACGAGGGAAAGAAGGGAAAAATAAATACATTTTCCAGATGTGTTGAGGAATCCCTGAATAATTCAGATAATGGGAATAGTCTTGATCTTTTCCTTAGACTCTGAGAATAAATTTCACCGATCGTGCTCAGAAAGTAACTACTGGGAATACAATTATGCTTCCCTGTTGGGATTTGCCTGAAGACATGAACAGTTGGAAGGGCTCTCTCTAGGAGACACAAACAGTTGGTGCGTGGTTTGTTTAAAATTATCTTCATAAAGGTGGTGTCATGAAAGAGCTTGTATCTTGGCTCTAAAGAGGAAAAATTAAGATAACAATGATAAAATCTCCTATCACTACAAGAAGTCAATAACAGTATCTTAATGAAGAAAGCAACTTGTCCAAATAGACAATACTTCTTTTTGTTAGACATGCTTTATGACAGATTTAGATACTGATGAGATCTCAGAGGCACAGCATAGCCTAAAGACAATCAGACTTGCTATCAGTCTTCATCTATCTAACGAAGGCTTATAGCCCTTTAATACCTTTATAGAAGTTAGCGATTCTTTACATCTCTTCTTGTATCAAGTCTGTCTAAATGAATCAAGTTGTGACAAGGATTGCTGAAAGCATAAATGTCTGATATTTTGTATGACTGTCATCAAGTAGATGAACCTTCAACTTTTCTTTAGGGCAGCAGCTGGCTTTCTGCTTTCCTTGACTTTCTCTCATGTGAGATGAGCTGGGTTTATTCACATCTGTGGAAATCCAGCATACGAATGAGAGATATTTCTTGCTGATAGTTAATTCTGCTGAAGAAAACAGAAAAATCAATGGGAAATGCACATCAGGTTTGCTTAGGGAAGACTGCAGTGTTGCACCCATGGCATAGAAAATAAATAGCTCTTTAGCCTGGAGATGTTGATCTTAAAATTTTTGAGCAATTTCTCCCTCAGCATGTATTCATTCCCAATCCCACTCAAGGGCTGGCACCTGGAGCTGTTGCTAAGTGGTGTATCTGCCACATGGTGGAAACATAATATTGATTTTTAGGAAAATCAATTCCCAGTTTTACAAGATCAAAACCAGAAGATAGCAAAAGAGAGACTGGACTTTTTTATATAATGATAATCATTATACTATACAGATTCTTGAAAGAGATGCATGGTTAAGAGACATTGTATTGATTTACTAGTAATAAACTCTGCTTGTTACAGTTCTAACTGAGCTGCTTGAATCTCTAGATATAATACTATTGATCACAAGCAGTGAATACCTTCTTATCTGTAAATAAAGAATTCCATTCTATTTTTCAGGCCTTTGAATTTGGTGAAAATGTGGAAAAGCACAAAAGGACAGCACATGTCACTGTAACAGTTCATTGTTAGTACAAAAAAAAAAAGAAAAAAAAAAAAAAGGCTTTGAAATTTCTCAAAACTGAGCATCAAACCTGGAAATGGACCCTTTGGACAACATCATCAAAAAAGGTAGCCTGATTCTGCTGAATCTCATGAATTGCATTCTTTAATCAGAAAATATATTATTAAATTATTTTTCTTTAACAGATGAATGCAGCTCATCTCACTTAGTAAATAATTTCTTAAAGTGTGTGTGAAGTAAATAAATGCCCTTAAGTTAAAAAGAATATTCTGCCAGTAAAAACAGCTTAAATGGGAAATAATAATAATGTATATATCAATCTAACATTATTATGTATACTGAAATGCACTTGTGATAATAGTTACAGCAAAGTATTTATTATACCTTTGTAATTTTATTTTTTATTTTTTTGCCATGTGATTAGTCCATACAAGAAGAGTTGCAATGAGTAACAATATCAATTTACAAACAATTTATTCAAGTCAGGCAGATTCTCCTCTGGAAATACATTTAAACATGTTGATGTAGTAGTCTAACACTTTATTACCATAGTTTAACACAATTTTGTCACTTATAGAAACAAACAAAACTTATTTAGGCAAGCAATAGACCTGCTTACGTACACCTATCTAAATGCATTGAACCAAAATAATTTGTTTATAAATGGCTTTGACTCTGAAATAAACAACCTTAATTCAGACTTCTCTGTTAAGATCCTGATTCAAAGCTCACCGATTCATTTGAAGTATTCTTATAGACTTTAATAGGTTATGCATCAGTTCCAGATCAGTGAATGTTTGTAGTGTATTTTGAGCTTCTTGGATGAAAGGAGCCATCTAATCACAACCTGCAATCATTTTATTATAATATAGAATTATTCTTGCTTTTTCCCCCACTTTACTGTGAAAGTATTATCCTGTGCAAACATCAGTACTATCTTTTTTTTTTTCCAGATATACACCAAGAAATGTAACTAAAAGGATATGTGACTTTGATATAATATGGAATTGAGAGTATTTTAAAAGTTATTTTTCCTTCTTGAATCCTAGTAATATTAAATCTGACATAATTTAGAGGCAGAGAATTCTAAATAGTCATTTCGAACATACTGAGACAGAGAAAAAGTTCCTATCTTTACTCATATGCTGGACAGTAAATAATGCCAAGATTACCCACATATTTTATATTTGCTGCTCAATTCCAATATGTCCATCCCTAATTTGATTTCGTATTCTCTTTGAAGAAGTTGTAGCTATCCCTGTGAGAATGATGGTTTGGGTCAGAGGATTTGGTATGTTCTGTGAAAAATTTCCTTGTTCTTGTATCAGATCCATCATGTATTGCTAAATAACTTTTAACAATATCCAGTTTTACATTTTATTAGTTACAAGTTTTACAACCATTATGTGAAGAGACAGATAAAATTCACAAAGGCAGATCAACTAGCACATTTCAAATTGGTTTAGTAGTTTAGCTTGTGGTAATTAGGCATCACCAAAAGGCATAATGGAATTGTTGACACCCAGACTGAATTATCTCGTTATAACTACTGCTGAAGTGTTTTTTTTTTTTTTTTTTTTTTTTTTGTTGTTGTTGTTTTTTTTTCCTCTCTGGCTGATATGTAGGGAATGAGAAGGCATATGACTTCCTGGGTCAGAAACTCCACTGTCTGAGAAATATGTGATCTTATGCTTTGCAATGACCAGAGCACGTGGCAAGTGGTTGGAACTGGCTGGGTGTGTTAAAACTGGACACTCTTTTTTGGTCTCTGATAGAGAGAGGTCTCAGCCTCAAAGTGCATATGAAATACTCAAATAAATTTATACATTTCATCCCTCGTTACCAACAGGCTCTACAGAACAAAGAAATGAATGAGTCTCAAGGGCATCATTTTCTCCCACATTCTGCTTGATAAATAAATAGATAGACAGATAAATAAATAAATGAATAAATAAAGTATCATACAGCTAGATGAGATATGGAAGACATCTGACTGATGTTAGCAGTTTCTGTCCTTGCCAATAACTTTTATCTTGAGTGACCTCAGAAATATTCTTTTTCTATAGTATGTTTTCTGGTGGTTGCAGAAAGTTTGTGCTTTGTGTCATCAGTGTTCGGAACAAATTAATTAGCTTGCTCAGACAGGTTCAATAATGCAGAGTATCGCATAACTTTTTTTTTTTTTTTAACAGGGAAGAGTAGAGTCTAAATTTGGTAGGGATTTACATGATGGTATGAGAGATATGTAACAGACATAGCATACGACATTCCTAGGTCCATATCCTAAAGGACGTTTAGATCAGCTACATGCTGAAGTAGAAAAAAATGGGTCATGTCTCCATTTACTTTGCTACAAGAATGACAAAGATCTTGGTGGCCCACCAAGCCCTCCTTTCTGGCTGACACAATGCTAGAAAAGCAGGAACTGTTTGGCCAATTGACTTCCCATGATTACAATTAAGAGTGCTGAAGTACACCCAGGGGCCATCTATACCACTGTGCAGTCAAAGTAAAACTGGGATCTCCAGAGGTGATGTAAGCTGAGGTTGCGTTATTGGAGAAATCATGGAATGGGGAAAGAAGCTGCTATAATTTTGGCTCTTACCCCCAGTGCATGATTTTGGGTAGTAACTACAGATCAGGCTCAGAAGGCACCTTTGTTTCAGTTTCAGTTTTCACAGTATGGGGATTGCTTCTAAACAAACATGCCAAAATAAACAAACAACAACAACAACAACAAAGATCAAACCAACCAACCAAGCAACAATAACTCTGACACAGAAGGTGAATTGGCAGGTAACAGTTCTGCTTCATGCAGAGGTATAGGAGTTCATCTACGTAGCTGTCAGTGGGAAACTGCATAGATCTTACAGCACTGGGTTTCACTTGAAGCAGAGAAAAGAAAATAGATTAGGGCTGATTCCTTTTCCTCAGTTTTAAGCTGCCAAGCACAACTGGGACTGTGATCCAACAGCATTAGATTAGAAATACATGTTACTGTTGTCGTATGTGTTTGCCTTTGAAGTTTACAATCCAAGAAATTATTTGGCTACTGAGCAAATATTTAAATGCTGCAGAAAGCTTTCAATGTCTTTAATATGCCATGAGGCAGATCTTCAGAGGAATCATCATTGTCCTATGATATCAGCAGAAATACGACAATTCATTTAATTTCCGTTCATATCTTGCAGAGGGTCCTATGACAGATTCCTTCCCCAAGTCTTCTCAAAATGGTGCCTGTAGTCATTATTTCCAAGTCACAAAGTTAATCAGCTTTCAGCCTCAATCTGTTCTTAGCTGCTTATTTTTACCTGTACAAGTAGAGAAACTAGGCAGTGGTACCCACTTTGTGTTTTGGGCTCTTGCAGTAAAAAAATTGTCTTGTGTATTTATAAGTGCCTCTCTAAAACACTGTTCCTGGAAGGAGGCAATTAGTGATTTCCAGGCAAGAAAGGCTTACCCCAGCCCCTGGTGAGCCTTCTGGTTCAGAGAACAGAGTTTTCTTCACAGACTATTTGCTAAACATAGTTTTGGCACAGGGAGATGGAATTCCATCAAGTTGTACTCAATTTAGCTGGCAGCAAAGGAACTTTTCTACAGGATATCCCCTTTAAATCGGATCTACAGGATCAGACACTTTCTTTATAAGCCATGTAAATAGCTTATACATTAGGTTAGTAATTAAGAACAGTTTGACTGCCCAAAATGAAATTTATTTATTTATTATTAAATTTATTATTTTAAATGACACATGAAGAATAAGGAAAGATAGTTTTTAGTAATTACAACAACATGAGGGTTTGATCCAGCCATAGATGTAAGTACTTACTGGTAAGGGACTTGACAGCTGTGGTTTGAGTGCCTGAGCCTTACAGACTGTAACTGTAGTGGGGAAGTAAATGCTGCCTGGGAATTTCCTGAGTGTTAGAAGCTCATCATCCGCCATGCTATCCACCATCTGTCCCTGACATGGTCATTGTCTGTGCCATATAACATTCTCCCAAAACATTTCTACAAATATTTCATGACTTCAAATAGAGGTAGGACCATTCCCTATTCTCACCACAGTCACTATGATCTGGATGATCTGATATGGTTGCAGGCTGTCCCTTGCCAGTTAGCCTCAGAGTCAGAGAAGATCTCTCACACGTATTTAATGCTGGAGTATGGACATAGCTGCAGTAGACTCCAGAAACCTGGATGAGTTGTCCAGGTACTGGGAGAGAACAGGACACAAACCAGCCTTGCAAACAGGCATGTATAGAGCTTCAGTTTCACAGAGATATCCAAGGTGGAAAGCTGAGGGGGCAGAGATGTGAAATCCCTCCCCTCTATAATTTTGATGTTCTATGACTCCTAAGTGTCATGGATACTGATCTGTTTTGGTGCCAGAGCCTAAAATCACCACTTGAACTTCAGAACATACAGAACTAAACTTTCTACTTAAACATTTTAATTTTTTGTTCTTTCAAGGAACTGATAAAAGTGTAGTTTTCTTTTAAAACAACCACTGCAGAACTAATGGGACCAAAAAGAAAAATTATAAGGTTTGTGACTAAACGTCACAAAGTTCAACAAGGTTCAACAAGGCCAAGTGCAAGGTCCTGCACCTGGGTCAGGGCAATCCCAAGCACAAATACAGGCTGTGCAGAGAATGAATTTGGAGCAGCCCTGAGGAGAAGGACTTGGGGTTATGGCTGATGAAAAACTGAATACGAGCTGGCAATGTGCACTTGCAGCCCAGAAAGCCAACTGTATCCTGAGCTGCATGAAAAGAAGCATGGCCAGCAGGTTGAGGGAGGTGATTCTCCCTCTCTGCTCCATTCTCATGAGACCCCACCTAGAGCCCTGGGGCATCCAGCACAAGAAGGACATGGACCTGTTGGAGTGAGTCTGGAGGAGCGCCACGAGGATGATCAAAGGGCTGGAGCATGTCTACTTTGAAAACAGGCTGAGAGAGTTGGGGTTGTTCAGCCTGCAGAAGAGAAGGCTCTGGGGAGAAGCCTTCCAGTACTTCAAAGGAGCCTACAGGAACTCTGGAGCAGGATTCTTTGTCAGGAAGAGTATTGATGGGTCAAGGGATAAGGGTTTTAAACTAAAACAGGGTAGATTTAGATTATATATAAGGAAGAAATTCTTTACTCAAAGGGTGGTGAGGCACTGGAACAGGTTGCCTAGAGAAATTGTGAATGCCCCATCTCTGGAAGTGTTCAAGGCCAGGTTGGATGGGGCTTTGAGCAACCTGGTATAGTGGAAAGTGTCCCTGCCTGTGGCTGGGAGGGGGATGGAGCTATGTGATCTTTAAGTTCTCTTCCAACCCAAACCATTCTGTGATTCTGTGATTAGTTACATTGTGATGGGCTGAACCAAATGCCTACCTCACTAACTTATAAGTTCTCAGGGTATTCTTAAACTCTTCTGTCTCATTTGATCTTGCTTATATACTCCTTGGCTTTGTGCTGTGCCTAGCAAAAAGCTATCCTGAAGCATGAACTAGGACTATTAAATACTGGATGATGATGATAATGCTAATAATAAAAGTATCATTTGATTAATTATACCATTCTTTATTTGCATGAAACAGGCTCACATTTTCTTCTGCACTTTAATAATACAGTAATGGTTATTGTAATGAACTCATTAAATCTGAGAGTCAATATTAATGGACTATGAGAAGGATCTTTAAGAACTTCATTGGCAGGCTACAAATAGTGGATTAATATAATCTACCGTATGAGTCAATTGGTTGTATAGTTATGAGTAATCAATTTATATTACTGTGAGTGCCTTAAGTTAGAAGCAAACATTTTAAAATATGGGGCTGGATCCTTGTTAGATGTAAATCAATAAAAGGAGGTCAATCAAAACTAGCTGCAGTTTTGGACGAGCATTTTAGCAAAGGAAATGCTGTTTGTATTGATAAAAAATATTGTCAATACTAAATCATCAGGCAGCCCCCAGAATTTAACGATACTGTGTTCATATAATGTGATTTTAAATGACATCTGTGTATTTTAATTGGTATAACTGTGTACCTATAGAGCAATTTCATGCAATTTTAATTATTCTTGTTTCTGTCTGTGTATCCACATATACTTTTTAATTTTATTTTTTTTTATCTCAAGTACCATTTTCAAGCTTTATCCAAGCTGCAAGAGTTAAGCACTTACTTTATTATTTTAAATTACAACCGAGTTAATTTTGTTCTGCAATTGCTTGTGTTTAATAGCTGTTGCAACAAAAATTATGAGAGCTGTATTAAAATTGGAAAAGCTGACAATGTGGCAGTAATTCAATTATAAAAATCCAGACAAAAACAAAACAAAACAAAAACTGCTAATGCCCATGTAAATATTATGCTTCAAAATAAAGATTTTATTAAAAGCAAGAGTGTCATGAACTGTCCTAAAGAGGTTTTTACCCCTTATTGTTAGGTTCTTAGCTGAGATGTCCAGGTATAACAAAGTGAGTCTTCCTCTACAGCAGAGATTGACAACAGTGGAAAATATTGCACAGCTTTCTAATCTAACTGAATTTGAAATTCTTAATGCTGCCAAAGGTTTCTATTTCTTGATTTATGACTTTGTTAGTGTTGGAATTTGTTGAGTGCCCAGAGACGGAATGGAAGCAGGAGGTTGGCACAATGACCACTGTCCCAACACACAAGTTAGGGATCAGTTTCTTCGTTTCTCCTTGTTTTGAAGGTACCTACCTTCAGGTCTCCACCTGAAGCTTTACCAATATCTGGGGCCTTCTTGCTGTCTTTCATCTATTTGAAGCCATTCACATCTGATTAGTACTGTGCTGTCTAACAACCTGTGCCTCAATGAGAGGACTTTATTCCTCTTTCCAACTGCCTATTTTCATATAAACTGTAGAAAACTAAAGATCACCCTTGAGACTTAAAACCCCACGTTGAATTTGGCTGGATATTAGCTAGTAAGTTAGAAAATGGAGAGAAAGATATGATTCTCCACATAAAAATAACAGAAAATAAATCTTGCTTCTTTAGGAAAAAAGACAAAAGCCTCAAATACTATGCAAAAGGAATTTTAGCTGGGTAGTTTTTTCCTCTTTCTCAGCTTTCATTATTGTGTACTTTTATTTTTTTTATTTTTTTTTAATCTGAGAAAAGCTTTGAAAACTGGTTCCGTTTTACTTTTCGCAATCTAATTCAAATTAGTGTAACTTTTCTTCTGCTCTTTCTCTTGACCCTAAGTCAATGAGGACTACATGTAAGAGTTTCTGTTCATCATTCTGAGTCAGAAGTTCAAAGTGTTTGAATACAGAGTTTTGATGCAAGCAAGAAAAAAATGTTGAAATGATCTTGGGATGTGTCATAATGAGCAAATCACCTCAGAGTGTAAAATTGTCTCATTCAGTATCCTTGTCTTATTCAGCAAGGTTTCACCTTGTTGAATGTATATTTTACAGGTATGTGCTGGTTCAAAATGCACACGCACATCTCAGGAGTCACAGCAAGTCCCTGCTTGGAGGCAAGAAACAAATAAACGAACAAAACGAATGGAGACCTCAACCCACTCATACACTCTCTGGAACATTGCATGTTTTTGAAATGTAGCTCAAAAAGAGAAAGAAAAAGAAAAAAAAGCCAACCCAAACACACAGCATTTTCTGACCTCAGGTATAGTCTTTTATCTTGGCAGTGTTCTGCCCTTTCACTTTTCTCCTGGACATTTGACCAAATGACCAAGCCTCTGAGCCTTGTTATTAACACTTCTTCTCTCATGTGCAATAGAAACTTTGTTATCTGATTTTTCAGGTGTCTTTTGTTTTTCAGTCATTCCAAGATGAAAACATCTACAAAAATAATAGTACTATTTTCTTTTTCAAAGCCTTTCTTTTTTGTTTGTTTTTAATTGTCAGTATTTGACAACACAAAGAATTTACTGGTATGGAAAGATTTTGAAGTATATGAGCTTTTACCATCTGCCAACCACCATGAAAAACTATACAGATATCAGGTAGTAGTTTATTTCTGTGTATTGGGAGTAAAGGGTTTTATTCTTCATATAACACAGTAACATAGGTCCTGTAAGTTGATAAACACTCCAGAGATACACTTGCAGCAGACAAGTCGATTCAAGTTGAAGGAACTGTGGTCCCTTGTGCCAGCAGTGGCTATGAGCAAGAGTAACTCTTGTGAAGCCAAAGAAAACCTCTAGTTTCTAGTTCATCACACGCTATGCAAAGATATTTTTTTTTATTAATTATAATATAAATATTTTAAGTGAAATGTGGCAGAGCTGAGCTCTGTAGGACAACCAGTGACTGAAGCTGAGGATGGGAGTAATTTCTTCCAGAGTCAGGATACAACTTTCAGATGATTTGTGTGTCTTAGCTCCATATGGAAAGCTGGATTCCTAAGCATGTATGCAGGTTTACGTATTAGGATATGTTGTAACATGCTCATGTGGGAGTGTTCATGTTTAGTGAGAAAAAAAAAAAAAAAAAAAGCACTGCAAGGAAGCTGGTGCATGTCCAGGTCATAAAATGATACAGCATTGACATTTTGCTGAATTGTGCAGGCAGACTGCATGACTGTCACATTTTTGGCTAGGATAGAGCTAATTTTCTTCATGGAGACTCACACAATGCTGTCTTTTGGTTTCTTGATGAAAACAGTGGTGATAACACACCAGTTTTGTGACCATGTGTGATGGATCTCTCCTCTACAGCTGTAAAATTTAACATCTAGAACTGCTGATTTCCACTTGCAAATAACCTATTTAGAGCAGTTTATCGTGGTGCTGCCATGTCGTGTGGCCACGCAGTAGCCAATTGCTTCATTGTAAAATAAGCTTTGTTGATAGTTGTTCTTGGTCTTTCTTCCAAGTTGGGTTGTGGACATGTGTGGTCAGGGCAGGATACACAAAACCCATGGCACCCACAGCTGTGATTCACAAACTCCATGAGAAGATTAATAAATTTCTCCACAGACTACATAGATTAGTAGCGGGTGGTAATCAGCAGTGCTTTATGGGTATTGTCAGGGCCTGGACTGCATCCACCTTTTATCAGATTAGTTGACTGAGTCAAAGAGTTTAGTTGGCTGAGTCCAATGTGAGCTTTGATGCTGATTAGAGCTGTCACAAAAAAAAAGCTAAAAATAAGGTCTTGCATCCCCTGTCCCATGGAGCTGCTTTTAAGCTCTGGCCATAACACCAGCATCCCACCTGTGCTACCCTGCAGCTGAGTTGCATCTAGGTCTGCACTCAGGCTTGTAACTCCTTGATCCAGACCCAGAGATAGACCCACCACCATGGCTTTCTGTGGCGAGCTCAGAATTACTGTGTTGTGGTGGCCGTGCTGTGTGATCACGCTGACCACTGTTTCTGGCCCTGATCCTTGCCTTGACTGGAGCAAGTCTTACCTTAAAAGCACTGTCCCAGTTTGCCCATGGAGTTTGTGGAGTCTCCATCCTTGGAGATGTTCAAAAGCTGTCTGGAAATGGACCTAGGCAACCTGCTCTAGGTGGTTCTGCCTGAGCAGAGGAGTTGGACCAGATGACCTCTAGAGGTCCCTTCTAACCTTAACCACTTTTGATTCTGTGACTTGCCACTTGACATCTTGGCTCCTTATGGTCAGGTCACTGTTTCTGCCTGCCTTCTTATCTCCACTGTTCTCATTTCACTTTCCTGGAGGAGCAACTGGCCCTCAGTGCGCCCTGAAAGCTGCAGACTGAAGTTGATTAGAGAGAGAAGGCAAAACGTTCTGATTCTGAAGGCAAAACATTCCATACAAGAACTTTCCATTCAGCCTTACTGCAAAGGTCCATGGGAGCCTCCAACATCACTGGACCAAGTTAAGGGTTCAGTTCTTGACAGCCAGTGTGACAGCTCTGTACAGGACATATTACTATGATTTAAATATTTAATGGGTAGCTTTCATATTCTAATCAAGTTGGATACTTCACTGTAGGATGTGCGTTCCTATTTATATACATAAAGTTCCAGATATTTTCATGTTATATTTCTTTATTATTCTCTAACATGGCTATGTGTTGGCCATATTATTCCCTGCTGCAGAAAAAGCTATTAACAATGAGGAAACAACATGAGTCTCTCTTACCCTAGATTTCTGTCCTTTTTCACAAATGAATCTCCCTTTTCTGATTTTGTTTTTCCTTTTTATCTTATCTTTCAAGCTATCTTGGCACTACAGCTAATCCCTCATTCATATTTACAATTCCCCTTCTCAATGCATACGGGACAGAAGACAATGGAGTTCTGCTATCATAAATGAGCTGAGGAGCTAGTCTTAGTTGCTGAGACTGGTTTGTCTTTAGAAATTTTATTTTCTCATGCCAGTCCTCAAAACATATATATACACATATGTGAAAGGTCATTATTGTCATATGCTGAAAAATGACAAAACCTTTTCAAATATATATATAGATGGTTATGTGACAGTCTTTTCAGGTATAAAGTAAGACCACTTGCTTTAATTAGGCTGCACTGAAAAAAGCATCTGATATATGATAACCAAAGAAAATAAACAATCTTTCCTCCCTTCACAACTCTGTCTTTGTCTATCACTCTCATGTTTTTGTTTTCTTTGCTGTGTATCTTCCCAGAGCTCTGGCAGTGAATGTTAATGATGAAGTGTTTGGTTCTACTCTATCCAATTATTCTCAGAAAATTAAGCCCCACACACTGTATACTTTAAGCATGATGATATATTCCCACAAATGAATAATGATGATATACAAAAGAGCTCAAATTCTGACTACTGAACTTTTCTCCACCTGGTCAGGAAAGAATAGCAATTAATAGAAATAGACTTGTGGAAGGGCAAATGTTTCTCTAATTTTGTAAAAGACCATGTATTTTTGAAGGTAAAAACAGGATAGAAAAATCTGACTGAGCAGGGAAATATACCAGAAAAAAATAAATAAACACCTGCATGACTCTGCCATTTTAAAATGATGTCTTCCTAAGCAGTTCAGCATGAAGAAATGATTGTAGGTGATATTCCTGTTTAGTCAGAAGTGACAGAGCCATTTGGTTTCATGAGCAGTAAACAGGACATACAACCACAGTAAAAATAACAGCAAACAACTAGCAGATTCAGCAATAAAGCTATATTAGCATAATGGGGAAGGAACACTGGAATGCTGTTTGGAGATTTTCACTTTAGTTACTCTGGTGTACATTAGGGAGTCAGCCAACAAAAGTAAAAAAAAATAGTCATACTTTGAAGCAAGTGGGTTGATAATTTGGGGTCAAAGCTCTAATTGCCATATTCAAAAGACTAGAGATGATTTATAGATCATCTCTAAGTTTACAATAATAAAAAAGATATTTTCCTGTTCAGAATTTTGTATTTGTTTTATCTGGTAAAGATTTTGTTTCCTATGCTAACAATTTTATTCACTCTAAGGCCTGTTGCCTGGCAGAGTGTTTCTCTTTAGCAACTTCCTAATTTTTGATGTTGTTGGTTAATTGTACTGTACATGTGAATTCCAGAAATGATATGCTGCTGGAATGAAAGGTACCACCTATACACTCCTATACAATCACTGCTATCAGACTGTAAATTTTGCTAGCTTTGTCACTTAGTTCCTCCTGTTTGACTGTTCATGTCCATTGTTGATGCAGCTACCCAAGGACATAAATATGACGCAGCATATTGATGCATAAATCAGTATGATACATCCCCGACATTACTCAGAGATGAAAGCAATGGAAAAAATTGGAAAGCAATTGGAAAAAATATTTCCAAACTTTCTCTCTCCATAACTTTAGTAAAGAAAAGAGGATCATCAAGGCCTATATTTTGCATAGAAAGTCAAACTAAACTCAGGGTACAAATAATTAAAGTGAGTCCTGTGTAGCTTCTGCAGCTCCGTTCTGAGTCAGATACACTGACACCAAAGGACAAAATGAGTGTAGAAAATTGCCAAAAGAATGCAAGAAAAAGGTAGAACAGATGGAGCAAGATGACTTTGGTGATGTATAATACAGTTGTCAGAGACAACTGGCAACAATTGTGATTTTTTGTCTGATGACCAAAGATCTCAATAGATTTTACCAGTATACACAAGAAAAAATATAATGTAAACAAATTTGATTCTGTTAACATTAGAATCATGTATTTGCTGTGCATTGGAGTAACCAAAATAAGTCCCAAAATCTTAAAAAAAGGAAAGAGAGAAACAAATAAAAACAGATAAATAAATAGGTGTCAGTAGGGTGGTAGTGGTGGGATTAGAGATTCTTATTTTTTAACTGTGTATATGGAAGTCTCTCCTATTATATCAAATTGTCTCCAATTAAGCACAAAGAACAAAATAAAAATACTAAATACTTCTCCCCATCTTCTTTCAATTCAAGCTCTAAACAGAAAGAAGTATGTTTGAATCGCTTCAGACAAGATTACATAGAACTCTCCTGCACACTTGTGAAATGAGGGATTGTTCCCTTGTGTGGAGAGAGAACAATCCTTCATCGCACAAGATGAACTGCCTTTTCATCCTGGAGGTTTATGATTCTATCATATGATTTTCTAACTGCACACTGTATTCTTGGGAACAAAAACAAGACTGCTGACTAACAGAAAATGGTGAATGAAAAGCTCTGTTGGTGATGAAAGAGTTTGGTACTGAGAGGTGGCCAGCAATTCCAGTTTCTTCTGCTCATCTGTATACCAGTGGGTGAATATCCATTGTTATAGACAAGGTTTGATGAACAGATGAACAGTTCTGAGGGAAAGTTAAGATTCTGAAGGCCTTTACAGGTTCCTCTGGGACTAATTTTTTCACAAGATTTTAGCTATGCTTTCACAGTGCAGTAACATTACCATTCTATTGCACCATACATTAAGAAATGTATGATAGTCCCTGATAGTCCAAAGATTCTGTACGTTGCGTGGTGCAGCCTTACTTCCATGGCTTCAATGTTTGCATAAGACACCTGGACTGGAAAACAATGACAGTATTTTATTGGTGTTATTGGAACGTGCAAGTAGAAAACGGTATTGAGAGAACAGCAGTGCATAGAAAGTAGATAATACTGGGCAAGGAGAAGACTGGAAGGGTAGATATGTACAGTGATTTAAATTTAAGCCTCTGAAGTTTTCAAAAAGTGCTCTTTCTCTGAGGAATAAGTGATATTAACACCTGCCATGGGAGACCCCCAATTTACCAAATATTCTGTAATCTCTTATGATTAACTTCCAGAATTATTAAAACAATAAATAACGCTTTTGGTAATGTTCTCTGAGATCGTGAAAATGGTACCAGTAAGGTCACTATACACTCAAATCACCATTTGCTCACTGGTAGGCTGACCTATATTAACATTTTCAAAAATATGTAGACGACCTGGCTTCTTTGTAAGATTTTCAGATGTGTCTAAGAAAGGTGAAGTACTTCAGTGCTTAAATATGCAGGTATCTGGGTATCTTCTTTTCTTTTTCTTCTCAGAAATGTCACTGCACTTAACTTTTATTGGTTTTGATGACATTAATTTCAATGAGAGTAGGCTAGCAAGTCACTTTCACAAAATCCTACCAAGCATCTACACAAAATTTAAAGTCCTTAATTACCTTTATAAATCTGACCCTTTTGTACTTAGAAGTCCTTAGAAGCACAGTAAAGGGCAGGAGAATTTGAACCCTGAATTACCCATGACCTAGACAACTAGGTACTTTAGGAAATGCTTGAACATGGGAACGAATTTGTTATTTCATACTCTTCTGTGACATTTTCTTCATTCATTCCATGGAAATGAACAAATAAAATATGCAGGTATGTGGTTTACAATAGAATGGTAATGAAACAAGACATACGCACTGTGGTAAGTATGTAAGACAAAAATTAAAATTGTGTTTGGTTTTAATCCTGGCTAAATACAAGAAATATGAAAATACCACCAACACTTCCAATAAACACTTTTTTTTTTCCTTTGATCTCCCCTCCCTTCCTCTTCCCTTCCCTCTTCTCCTCCCCTTCACTTCCCTCTTCTCTTTCTCCCCTTCCTTTTTTTTTTTTTTTTTTTTTCCCTGAGAGCCACATACAATAAGAAATCCTCAGTGGTGCTGAGAAACTGCTCAGTGTTATTAGTGTTAGGTACTGAGGAATTAACACCATAAAATACTTAAAAGAGAAAAGGGAAAAATGTGTTTACTTACTGCTGTGAAATAACTCAGGATTGATTTCATGAGGTCCAAACCCTCTAGTACCCGGAGGACCCTGGGAAGGAGTAGGAACTCCACCCACTGCCTATTCACCACTGTCACAGCAAAGCAACTAGGAATTACTGTCCTCAGAGTCTACAAGAGTCCAAAAAAAAGAAAGACTATGCTGTCATTTGACTATGTATGTATGATCTTATTTTTATAGTCTCCAGGGACTACATGAGTAGATGAAATAATTTTGTTCCTTTTCCCAACCAGTTCTGATTCATGATTACATAAACTGAGAATTTCCTTCCATGAAGTACAGTATAAAGGAAACCTTGTCTAACAGAGAAAATATTTTGTTTCAACATTTCTAACAAAGACAGTTTTCTCAGAGACATTTCTTAGTGTTTTGCCACTGCGTTGTTAACATATGAAATGAATTTACAAATTCAATATAGTAGGGTGAGAAATGGCTTAATAACCCCCCCCACCATCCCCCAAGCATGGGCCCCAAACAAACAAACAAAATAATAATAAAAAAGACTTGGTTTACAAATCCTTATAGGTCATGAAGAGAACGAGCACATTTGCTTCCTTGTAACTTTGCACATCTCTATAGATTTCTATCATGATACAACTCCCTATATAGCTTGCATCTCCTTTTGTGCTCAGCTGTAGCAGTCAGTACAAATTGAGAGTCACCCACTTCCATCTACAGCTCATTAACATCCAAATTAGGTGGAGAATCACTTAAACTAGATTTAGGTGGAGAATCACTTAAATTCAACCCAAGCCCACCACAGAATCTAGAGAAGTTTAATTTGATTAGGACTACAAATCTTTTCAGATCCCATGATGTATCTGACAGGTAGGTAGTGCCTGTTTCTTGCCTACTGATGTGGTAACTGGTATGGCAGGGAAGCCACAGGGAAAATTAGGAGTCAGGATCTTGCCCCTGGAACATTCATTTATTTTATTTTAGAGAAAATGTAAAATGTTCCCTAGAAACAGACTCAAACCAGTTAAGTCTTTTTTGCTGTGCATCTTTCATTATCATTAAACTATTATGGTAAATGTAAAGGACTAGATGGTGAGAGTCAGAAATGTACTAGTACTGAATACATCCTACCAGTTCCCTGTGTTTTCAGGGGAGAGGTGAATATGTAATATATGTAAAGAGAATTTCCCTTTTTCAGGTCCTTAGGAGCGATTACAATTCTCCACTCTCTTTACTCAAAATCTAGATTGCCATCTTATGAAGAGCCTGCTTTCCCAGGACCAGGAGTTGTCAATATTGTGCCAATGACACTATTTGACATTGAAATGCATTGGAGCAGTCTTCCGCCTGGTCTTCAAAAGTAACTGTATTAACAAACAAACAAACAAACAAAAAAAACCCACTATGTTCTTAAACTGTAGTTTTACTTGCCTAGGTAACAGACATGATGGCAGGGCTTTCAGAGCAGAAAGCACAAGCTAGCTCAAACCCCAGGGTATTGGCTTGGGGCAATATGTTGATCAGTGATGCTACGTGTACTTGAAATAGTCCAATTGCTTGTCTCATTTCATGCTTGTGGTAGAAAAATTGTTATGCCAAATAGAAGGAAACAATAAAGACTTTATTTTTTACACTAAAGAAATGCTTTTTAATATATTGGATTTAAGAAGAAGAAATGATAAATTTTTCAAAATGAATTCTGTATGCAAATATTAAAAGTAATTTGTGATTTTTTTTTTTTTTCTGCCTAAACTAGTATGATTTCTCCTAACGTCTTAGTCTTAGGCCTTTGCTATTAAAACTGTTTTTTTTTCTTTTTTTTTTTTTTTTTTCATTGCCAAGGATCTCTAAATTACTCTGTTTAAATAAATCCTAGCTGAAATATGCCCATATTTTTTTTCTATACTTAACCATCTGTGATATGTATTTTAGTTATCTAGCAGGATTTAATGTGCCATTTTTAAAAGGCAAAAATCTTCTATATGATTTATTATTGATTAAGTGATCCAAGGGTTTACCTTATAATATCAGGGTGCCTTACTCTGGATAGTAAGAAACTTCCCAAGTGTACATTGCTACATTTCCCACTTAACAAATTGTTTGCTGCAGTAAGAGTAAGAATAGTGACATATTCTGTGAGGCTCTGAGCAAGTGTTGCTGCAACATTTATACTAAATTTTACCCAACTTTCCCAGCCATCTTACTCTCAGGTGTCTGTAATGATGCATAGAACCAATGGATTCTGTGTTATGGTGCACATTGTACCTTCACCATAACCTGCCTTTGCCTAAAACTTCCTGTGGCAATATGAGCTGGAGTTTGTCTCATACAGACAACCCATAAAGAAGCTTGCATAGCATCTATAACTCCATGGACATCTCCAGGAAAGAACTGTGGCTCATTGTTTTTCTTTTGTACAGTCAGTGTAGTGACTGGAGATTGGGGGAATAGTAATTTACTACTGGAAGATGTGAGCAGCAACTTTTGACCACTTGCACATCCTCCTCTGCCACTCTGTACTGTTGGAGCTCCACCCACTAGCCAGCACAGGTAAAGAAACAAACGGGCGCATAAAGTCTGTTTGTTCGTTTGTTTAATTAATTAATTAAATAATTTTATTTTTCTTTTTTATTTGCAAGATACTGAGAATAATACAGGAAACACTTAATCACTGAAGTCCAAGACACTTTACGCCTAAGAAAAAGCCATGATGTGTAAATAAAATAAGAAATAGACAAGTATGCACTTTTTGTTCTTTTTTTACAACAGTACTACTTCACTAGAACTCTGGTCCCCTATTTTGTAAGTAGGATTCTTCAGCAGAGTCAATAATGGTGACATGTGAAATGATAAAAAGAGGTTAGGACAAAAAAAATGTGGAGGGCAGCAGCGACAGATAGAACAGAATGTAAAAGCATATTCTATTAACCACCTTTTTTCCCCTCCATTTTATTCACATTTATTGAAATATTCCCATTTTGTTTCAAGATACAGGAAAAGGAGAGTTATTAATACATATTTCTGTAGAGTTATAAGGAGGCTGTAAGAGATGTTATATTATTATGCAGATGACCCTTGGTCTAGGAGGTTTGAATAAAGTATCATTGTGCTTCTTATTAACTCTAACATTACTATGCCAGTTGCTTTAATATGTTTGAAACCTTCTGTTCTCATATGTTTTGATGAGTTGTTTATTCACAAAAAATACTTCGATGTTTTGTTGGCCTCAAAGCAGCACTCAGGAAGATACTGAAGTTGGCAGAATTATCTTACACCCACTTGTCAGGCTGGCAGAACGCATTAACAAACTTCAGGAAGTGTTCCCTTAGACTACCATTGATTGAAGGGTAAAGTCTATGACTGTAGCCTGTAAATATTTCCTGGCAGTAATTCAATATAGCTGCAGATCACTCTTCCGTAATGAACTGCAACTCCAACTTCCTGTTAAACTGAGCTATCATTGAAGTTCGTTACAGAAGTCTTTCAGAAACAAGGCTACCATGATCCTTACTCAACTCTTTAAAATATTAATATTAAATTAAATGGTGGTACACAAAGTAATTTAGAACATCAAAAAATACTGGAATAATAAACTTTAAACAGTGTACCAAATTATGTTTAGCTTACAAAAGGCAAGATATGTAAATTAAGCCTGGTGCAACAGGCAACCACTGTGCATATAACTGTGTGTAATGTAATGGGACGTGCATGTATTTATAGATGTTTTGAAGTTATTTGACTTATTCCTGCGTAGGTAGCCTCCAGGAGTACATTAAGGCAAATGTTGACATATGGTTTAGACCTGCATTTGCAAACATATACTGTGCAACTACATTAAAACAACAACAACAGCTCACATATGTTTATTTACTGATCAGGTGTTTCAGGAGAAAACAGTTTGTTTCTTGGATGTTACCTCACCTAATTTAAAGGATGCTCAGATGCATTCACAGATATCTTTGCTTTCTCCAGGACTTCCCACAGCTTGTTATTCTCCCTTCACATGGAAAAAAAATGTGACTTTTGGAAAAGAAGAAAACCTATGTATAAATTATATGCATATAGAGAAAAAGGGAAATAAAAGGTCTTCGCTTATTTGCATGACAGAAGAATCAAACCCCACCACCTCCTCAGGCCACTGTTGCTAGGAGGTATATATGAGGTATGTAGTTGAGTATTAATCTAAATAGACAGCATAGGCATAGTGGGGGGTGGGGGAAAGAGCATTTTACAAATGGGGAGTAAGTAAACACAGTTCTTCAGAAATATGCAGTATCCAGAACTATATGTTTTGTCATGCATCCTGGCACAGTGATGCCTAGGAACAGTCACTGGATTGCCAGGATAGCAGTCCAAGCTGTCAAAGGGCGTGTCTGCAAAGGAGGTTTGACCTGAGGTTCTATGTCCAGTTGGATTAGCAAATGTTGTGTATGACTTTATCCATATCACTCCTTATATGTTCTGGCCTGAATGTCTCACATTGTATATTGAAAACAAATTTGTATTCATTTTTAAATGAACATAGCAAAAAGAGCAGGAAAGCACATGCAGTTCTATTCTATCTCATTCCAGGTGAATGCGTTCACCTCTGAGCAGCAGAACAGTGCTGCTTTTCGCCTGCTTTTTCTCTGGCCTCATGACTTGCATTCCTGCCAGAACAGTGTCCTGTTTTCAAAAGGGAAAGCCTACAGCTTAGTGAACTTGGTGAGAAGTGGTTCAAACCCTTGGAGGCAAAAGATATTTTAAACCCTGTATTTCTGGGCTGAATTATTTGACCATTAGGCTAACATAAGCAGTACTATTGTTTTCTCTGTACATGTTTTTGAATAAATTCAGTGATACTACTATGTGTTAGACAAAACCTTGAGGATGCCTGTAGGATTGACTCCTAAGGTGGCTGCTCACAAACAAGCAGCATGCTCCTAAACCCTTTCTTTTTAAGTAAGCACTATTGGGCATGTATTTTTTAAGCTCCTAAAGAATATTTATTTGAAAATTGAGGTACCCATAGAGGGTTTATGTGCAGGATTTTAGGATCCCTAAAGCCTACCTTAAGCTTCTCCATCCCTTGTTCACATCTGATCATACTTAACTCTGTTCATATTTTAGTTCTGAACACCATGAAGAGCATAACATAGAATTATCAAGAGAGACATTTACAAGCTACATTCCATCAGGAAACAAATAAATAAATAAATAAATAGCGGAATAAGTTTCACACTGGATAGCAAAAACATACCATATGCTAGAAGGCCATTCTCAGCTTAGAAATGTTGAAGAACAAATACACATTATTAAAGGGAGAAAAAAAAAAAAGGAAAGAACGAAGAAGTGTGAAATTTAAACCTTCCAACTTCAGAAAATTTAGCTTCTTATGAATTTGCATTTGGGTTTATGTATTCTGAACAATATAATTAGATTTTTGACTCAATTTCTGCAAAGAGTAAGGTAGCCATTGTTATAAAAAAAAAGAAAAGAAACATCTTAAATCCCTATTTGTTAGTAATATTTTATTACACTGTATACATTATTTATATAAAGGATTAAAAAACATATTAAACCAGAAATGCCTTCTTAATAGCTATTACCCTGTGAGCACTGCCCTGCATTAGTGCAATCGATCTTCACATCATTTTCATGCTCCTGCAGTGTGTCTTCCCTATTTTAAATGCACAGATTTGCTGTAAGGATAGGATATTGTCGCCATCCATAAGACAGCACCTAGATTTATGGGAACTTTGAAATCAGTTTAAAAACTCCTCAAGTCTCTTCCCAGTGTGATCATTTTCCTCCTGGGCCCAAGATCACTTCAGCTGTTCTGTGGCTCCGTCTTGAATTTGGAAGAGAAGTTGACCACAATGTTGCCAAAGCAGTAACTCATCCATCACTCATAGTATGTTCTGTGAGTACTGACTACCCAATATCATTTTCTCCATGTATCAGGGATGCTTCACTTGTCAGAGGCCTTTGAAAGTAGTCAGCTTTCATCAGTGTTTCTTGACAACATGGAAAGAATGAGTCACCTGAAGGAAGCGTAGGGCATAACATTTCAAAAGTGATATCTAAAGACTGATTATTCTTTGTCCTTGACACCCTGCCAAGGGCTAGATACAGTGAACATCTGGGAAGTAATGGTGCCTACAAATCACTGGTTGCCTACAGTCCCACTCAGGCCACAAGAGGATAGCATGCTTGACTTCAGTTCAATTTTTATTATATGCTGTAAACTTTTGACTGCTCTGATACATGTTGTCATTGATGCGTCAAGATTGGACCCTGACAGGGTGTCTGACCTGTCTGAGATCAACAGTGTTCTGTTACAAATAAAAAATATATAAAAGAATAGCCACACTTTTGTGGGACTTCTAATAATCAAACACAGTCAAGAGCTGTGTCATAGGGAATCAAAATACAGGGGTGGCATTAGCATGTAACAGTGTTCTTAGGCTAGATGAGAGGGTGTACAAACATACTGCCAAAGTGTCCTGTGACGTATGAGCCATATGCTGTGGCATTCCCTTTCTTGCTATAGATGTCTTTGTTGTGTTGTACTTCCTGCTACTAACTGCTTCAATATTGTTGTAGGTTTTTTTGACCTAAAGAAAAATCACCAAAAGGCTTGGGTGAATATTGAGAATGTTCCCTTGGTATTGTTTTAAAATCTTTTATAGGTGGATTACTATGCTATGTTTTACGATTAACCTTCTCTGATGTTATCAATACTAGCCAACAGCTTGTTCTGTTAAATTGAAATTTGGTATCAAGTCACTGCTTTTTTTTCTCCTCCATTAAAAATAAATAAATAAATAAATAAATTTTCTTGTCCTGTAAAAGCTAGAGGAGGTAACAATAACAGTGTTTTCACAGCCATTCGAAATTCAAAACAAAGAAAAAGAGGACCAATGGGGCACTATTGCCCCAAAGCATGTTTCAGATTTTAATTACAGATATACAGATTTCCATACAGGATGGAAAGATGTGGCCCCTCAAAAAATGGCACTGAATCCTTTGAACAACATCTGCAAACAATACAATTTCCTAGTTATGTGTCAGAGTTCTGCCAAGGCAAATAAAACATTACAATGCAGCTAACATCTGAACCAAATGACTGCATGTAAAAGACGCCTGTGCATGAGAGTCACAGAGCCATTTCAGTGTAGACAGCTGAATCTGCAGGATGTAAAACAGCATGAATTTAAGAACTCACTTTTTCTCTGAATATTTAAAATCGAAGTATATGTTTTCTGGATCTCTCAAAGTATTCCAAAAGTTATGATATTTTTTTTTCATAGAGATAGCACATATATAAAATACTTCAAAAAAAAGTTATATAATCTCTACACTATCACTACCGTTAACCCGTAGTACCATTTAGAAGGAAACCTTCAGTTATTATTTATCTAACAGGTATCTGTAATCTCTGCAACTACTTAACAATTGGACCAGTATTTATAGCTCTCTTATTAAGCACAGACAAATACATAGGAAGGAAAGTAATATTTCACAGTTTAAATAAAGCCTTTAAAAATTGCAGATCCTTTTGATCCTGACATAGCATAATGCCCTCCGAAACAACAGAAGTGTCCTGTGAACCTGTAATTTATATGTCTATAGACTTGCAGAAGTTATAAATTGTTGAGATGGAAATTGTTTCCTAACACTGGCTCTACCTTTTGATAAACAAAATGTGCAGAACTCAACTATATTTTAAAATTGTGGCATTATAGGCAGAGTCTGATTAGAAATTAGTGGAAATTTATTCTCAGAAAGAGTCGTTAGACATTGGAACAGGTTGCCCAGGGAGGTTGTGGAGCCACCTTCCCTAGGGTATTTAAGAAAAAGTTGGATCTGGTGCTTAGGGGCATGGTTTAGTGGGTAATGGTGGTAGGGGGATGGTTGGACCAGATGATCTTGGAGGTCTTTTCCAACATTAATGATTCTATAGTTCATAAGTGGTAGCAAAAATTTCCATTAATGTCCATTTTATAGTTTGACAAAAATTATTTTCCTCAGGCTGAATGGTCCTAACTCTTTCAGCCTCTCCTTACGTGTCAGATTCTTTAGTCCCTTAATCATATCTGCTGCCCTTTGCTGCACTAGTTCCGTCATATCTATGTCTCTCTTGTACTGGGGAGCCCAGAACTGAACCCAGAACACCAGATATGTCTCACCAGGGCTGAGTAGAGGGCAGAGATCATCTCCCTTGACCTGCCTGCAATGCACAATGTTGAACTTCATGAAATTCATTTCTGCTAATTTCTGCAGCTCATCAAGGTCCTTCTGAATGGCATTACAACCATCAGATACATTAAACAATCCTTCTAGCTTTGTATTGTCTGCAAATTTGCTGAGGGTGCACTTGGTCCCATCATCCAGGTCATTAATGAAGAAATGAAACAGTATTGACCCCTAGGTTACATCACTAATGATTAGATTGGATTTTTTGCTGCTGATCACATCCTTTTGAGCCTGGCGGTTCACCTTCCTTTCAGTCCACCTGACTGTCCACTTCTCTAGTCCATTCTTCATCAGTGTTACTGTAAGGTTTATATGGAAGACATTGTCAAAAGCTTTGCTAAAGTCAAGATAAACAGTATCATCAGTTCTTACGTTATCCACTCAGATAGCAATTTTGTCACTGAGAGCTGCCAGGTTGGCTAGGCATGATTTGCCATTTGTAAATCTGTGTTGACCACTCCCAAGTACCTTCTTGTCCTGCACATATTTTGAAATGCTTTTTAGGAAGATATGCTTCATCACCTTTCCAGGGATTAAGGTGAAGCTGACCAGCTGGTAGTTTCCCTAGTCTTCCTTCTTGCCATTCTTGAAGACAGGGGTAACTTTTTTTTTTTTTTGAGTGTTTTCCACGTCATTTATCACCAGGCCCCCTGTCACCTTCAACAGCTGGTCCACATATTCCCTAGTATTTCTTTTGCTGCTAATGTGCCTGTAGAAGCCTCTGATTTTGCCATTCGCAGCCCACCTCAGATTCAGCTCCAGGTAGGTTTTGGCTGTCCTAATCCAATTCTAATTCCTGTAATCTTAGCGGTGTCTCTATATTCCTTCTTGGTCATCCGTTCCTGCTTCTTCCTTTAGTATACTTACTTTCTATATTTGACATTTGTCTGGAGTTTCTTATTCACCTCCGAGGATCTCCTGCCATCTTTGCTCCCTTTTTGTTGGGTTCAGGCATTTGGAGGAGGTAATTGAGCTTGAATGATGTGATCCAGCTCTCCTGGACCTCTATTCTCTCCGTCATAGTTTCCTGTGGAATTCTTCAAAGTCATTGGCCCCTAAAGAGGCCCAAGTCTGCTCTCTTGATGCCCAGGGTTGTGATACTGTTATTTGTCTTGCCCCTTCTTCTTGGGATACTGGACTCCACCATCCGTCTCATGATTCCTTCAGCCAAGGCTGTAATAGCCTTCATGTCCTTGTTCTTCTTTGTTTGCAGGTATGAGATCCAGCAGGACATCTCATCCTCATGTCTCTGCCAGCTCCTCAATCACCTGTGTCAAGATATTACCGTAAATGTACTCCAGAAACCTCCTGGGTTGCTTGTATATTGCTCATTTGCCCCTACAGCAGATACTGGGGTGGTTGAAGTCCCCTACAACAACCACAGCCTGTAACCATGAGACTTCTTTCATTAGCTGGAAGAAGGCCTGACCTTCCTGTTCAGGCAGTCTATACTGACACCTGTCACAATGACACCCATATTGGTCTTGCCTCTAACCTTATCACATAAGGTCCTTGCAGGCTCATGCAACCTCAGACAGAGACTTTTGCATTCCCATTGCTTTCCCACACAACAGGAAACTTTCACTCCTTGCTGTCCTTCCTAATGAGCCTGTATCCAACCACAGCAGCACCCCAGTTATGTGAACTATTCTACAACATCTCTGTGACCCAAGAAGATAGCAGACCAGTGACTGCATGTGGACCTCTAATTTGTCCTGTTGTTCCTTATATTGTGTGCATTAGTGTATAGGCACTTTAGAGAGGCATCTCTACATGTATACCAAGGAAATGTATGAGATTTTCCCCCATAATGCTGTTCTGTAGACACTTCCTTATCTGTGCATACAGACCTGGGGATGGACCACTGCTGTCATGTTTTGCTATTTTCCAGGTTCTTGCTGTCCCATATTACACTGTAGCATTTGCTTACCAGTACAGTCCATCACCTTCTCACCTGATTGTGGGTCATCACGTCCCTCCTGCATCATTCTTTGTTTAGAGATTGCCTCACCAGGTTGGCCAGAATTTTTGCAAAGATGCTTTTACCCTACTTGTTCAGGTGGATTCCACCTCTTCCTGACAGTCCTTGATCCTCAAAGAGGGTACCACAGTGGTAAAAAACAAATACCTATTGTTGATATCATCTGTGCAAACAGCTGCTGACTCACAAGATCTGCTCACTCCCCCTCAAGTCATTCCTCTTCATTGGCAGGATCAAGGAGGACCTCCATGTCCTTCACCATCATGCCCAGAGCAATGAAATCACTCTTGATGTAATTCAGGTCCCCCTTGTCAGCATCCTTTGTTCTCATAAGGAAGAAACGCAAGGAGTGGTGGTCCCTGGACTAGTCAAGCCTCAAGAGCCTCTCCACAATGTCCTGGATCTGAACTCCTGGCAAGCAGCAAACTTCCCCCAAGAACAGGCCGGGTCAGAGATGTCCTGGTGCTGCTGTGTGGGTCAAGCTCAGCTGACTTGAGTGTTTCACTGGACACAGATCCCAACCCCTTGTCTGCTACCAGGGTGCTGACCTTATTCTATCTTCAGCTTATGATTAAATGTAACTCCCAAATCCTTTTCCAGAGGTGTTATGTTGTTCATTCTGTATTAGCCTTCAATCTATCTTTGCCTCTATTTAATTCCCCCCAGTATTTATTCCATTTGCCAAGATCCTTGAATCCTGCCCTTCAACAATATTCCAGATCCTCACAGCTTCGGTCTGTCATCTATCAACTAAATCATTGACGAAATATTTTAGCGGAAGTGGGGACATATTGAAATATCAACCTCCTTCCTTCCCTCCAAACACTGATAATTGAAAGAGCATTGTCGTTTTCAGAAGTTTCACATGTTCTAGACAAATTTATTTGCAAAAATACATTAATGTGAAATACTATAGAAATTAAGCCAAAGCATCACATTCAAATGTAAATATCTAGTAAAAACAGAGGGTGAAATTTCTGTGAAAACAAAGGATTTACTGAGTAGTGGCTTTATTTATTTATTATTTTTAATATATCAATACTATTCTTATTATGATTTAAAATGTTTAGTGTTATTTACCCAATTGTATATGTAATTGAGATATGAAATTTAAGTGAAACAATAAAACTGGTTTCTATTAACACATTGCAATATTTTATTTACGATAAACAGTATTTGCTGTTACAAAATCCTAATGTCCAAATCCCAATCTTAATGTCTAAATGTATAATGGTTTGTAGAAGATAAGAGAATTCTGTTGTGATTTTCATCATGCTCTTAAGGTGAAATGACAGAGAAAGGGAAATGTAACAGTGTTTCAGGTCAGATTGTATCCTTCTCCTTGTTATACAAAAAAGATAATGACAGAGAAGAATTTAATGGAAAACAAAAATTTTTCTGTGAGAGGATCTGGCTGAAAAATCACCTTATACAATGTGATGTATGGTAGCTTTTCCTTTTTTAAGTGTTTTCTAATCCAGCTTAGTCCTTAGTATGTACCTTGGCAAGAGGTTTAGTTGAAACAACAGATGCAGGAAGTTTAACGTTAGGATTCATCTCATCTAACTTTAACCATCTAGAAGTCAGTTGTCTAATCAGAGTGAATTATTTAGGTCTTCACTCTTATTAATGGAAAGAGAGAGGCATCTTTACCCCTTCCTAAAATAAGTAGGATTAATCTAAATTATTAGAGTTGCTTATCTTGTGAGATTAATCTAAATTTGCTAGAGTTGCTTATCTTTGGATTGACTACTAAGAGAATCTCTATACTCCATTTGAGACGGTTAAGTGGAATAAATCTTAGTTTACATGAAAGACAGTTGTATTTTAAGAATTAGAATGAGGCACTTCACTTTCCAAAACAAGAATCTACCACAATTAATACAGGAAAAGTCAAAGTTTGGGTATGAATTTCAAGTAAAGCCTATAAATTTGATACACTTACCAATGTGAAAAGAATAGGCTTTTCTTTTAATAACACTTGTCTTTTTTTCCCCCCTTTCTTAATGAAATGAAACTTCAAGATGTGTAGTCAGCACTGTACCTTTCACTGAGATGCAACAAAGGCTGTATTTATCCAAAAAGAGGTTACCATCTCACTTGTAAAGAAGCAATAAAATATTTGTGTTCCTACCTCTAAATCAGTAGCACAGAGCTAAAATTCCACAGAGGTAGATGGCTACACTATGTTACCTTGATGCATATGCTTTCTGTTACAGTTATATTGGCTCTTTTTTTTTTTTTTTTTTTTTCTCAGCATTGATTATGTGTTTTAAAAATAATAACAATCATGCCACATACAAATATAATTATGCTGCAGAACAATCCCAGGAAGGAAAAAAAAAAAGTGAGAAGAAAATGTATGTGAAGTTATACCTAAATTCATACTTCCTTCTTGATAAATACCCCCACACTTGCATAACTCAGACATTATGTAGAATGGCATATGAAATATAATTAGGTAATAGTCCTTTTAATGTCCTTGAAATCATCCCTGGTCCTTTCTTGGAAGCTGGAAGGCAGCTTGACATTTACTTCAAGTATTTACTTGTGGCACCTTGGAAAGTCTTGAGAAAAAATACTTAATAGGTAGCTCATGGTAAAAGTGACTGAACTGCAGTGCGTCGCTGTTGGTAATATGGATCTATTTACCCAGTACTTGGTTTGAAGGGGAAAGGGGGAGCAGGAGAAAGTCTGGGAGGATTGCCTTCCTAAGATGAAGCTGCTGACATGGAGAGAATTCAAAAGGTCAGAATGGCATCAGGGGAAGTATTTGTAAGAGAGAAAAACAAAACAAACAAAACAAAAAATAGCTACTGCAAGTGAGCCCAGAACTGTCAGACACTTACTTAAAAACAAGCAAAAAGAAATATGTCCAAGAGAAATATTTCTAGCCAGAGAAAAAAGAGAAAAAACTCTTGGATGGTTAAAGCTAGAACTGCAACACACACCACACACAACTACTGATATGGGCTGTGGGAGTCTTTGCATATTTCTTTGTATTAAATTAAAAGATTATTAGGAAAGTTTTGCATATGACTAGTGGTGACTAGTAATAGTGAAAAACTGTTACTTTACATGTGGATTGACCATGAGAACAGAATGAGATAAGGATTTCACCAATGAATTGAATTATACAGCTGCTTCCCAGATAGTACTGCTGAGACTGAAAAATAAGGAATATAATTCCACACTGAAGTGGGGAATTTATCCTATTGATTTCACACTCTCCAGATGAAATTCCCTCAGTCTCCTTTCTAGCCCCTTTCTGCTCATTTTACATTGCTATCAGTTTAAATCACTCTCTCCTTCCCCAGCTTTTAATCTGGCGTCAGCCTTTTCTCCTGCTTTTGTCCTTTACATTTGCCACTGCCTGCTTCCCTCCCCAGACACACCTTCTCCTTTTTCTCTCCCTGTCGTCAACCCCTGCAAGCCCTATTTTATTTTTATCACCCTTTCCCACTCCATCCTTTCAGTGTGCTCTTTTCCTGGATGCTGCCATGCACCACTGCTCAACTCGTATACTCACTCTCCCCTTCTTCTGCTTCCACCCGATTTCTTCTCCCCTGCCACAGTATATCTTTCTCACCAGACTCCAAAAGAGGGAGCAGTGAGACCACAGAGACAGTTTTTTTTTGCTTGCAGCTGCTGTGTGGGCTGGGAGGGCTGCAGGGGGAGAGCAACCCTGCGTGTGGAGGGATCACACTCCGGGGCTGGAGGGATCCAACATCTGCAGCACAGTCGGGTGCTGCAGCTGAAGCAGAGCCCAGCCTGCGTGGATCAGGTGGAAAGCTGCCAGTCTGACCTCTGCTATGCACAGCCAAACTGGCTGTCATCCAAAGCTTAAAGGTGGGCTGCATGAGGGGGAAATGTCTATGCCACAGTTAATGGCACGTTCCTCAATCCCGTACTATTGTCTTTGCCTATCCTGGATGGCCAAGGCCTACTCTAAAACATGGACATAAAAAAAGCTGCATGGGTTTCTGGAGTGAAAGAACATCACATTGAATTACCTATTTAAGGACTTGTAAGTATAAATGAAATGACATATAACTAGAAAAGCAGCAACAAAGACAATAACAAAGACCAGGACTCCTCAGTCACCAGTTCACGAGCCATTAAAGACACCACTCACAGATAGCTTTGAAGAAGGTCAACCTGAGCTTTGTAATTGATGAAAAGGGAGAAACAAGACTAGCACCAGTATTATTGGATATTAAAATGGGCTTGTGGTATTTTGTAAACCTTTTTGTAGGATGTTCAGGGAAAATGTCAAGGGTGGGGAAAGGGTAGTGTCAGGGTGGACTGGAAAAAAAACAAGCACAGGAAAATAGAGGGGAGAGGGGAAAAGGGGCCAGCTGCCTACCTTCTCACTAAATCTTTCTACAAATTTTTTTTTTCCAGTCTCTCTCCCTGTCCCTGTAGCATGTGTGAATGCTGTGCAAGGTCTACATGCCAACAGCTGGAAAGGGGGATACAGGCTGTAGGACTCATATACCCATGTTACAACGACTGGAGAGGCAAAAGTGTATGCATATGCATGAGATGGCTAATTGCTAGTAATAAGATTAGCTGGTGGGTAGGAGGAAATGTGCATCTGGAAATACTCAGGGTGTGAGACAGTGGCTAGCAAACGGGCCTAAGTGTGGGTATTAGATGGACTTAGAGGCTATCCAAATACTTGAGGAGTCTGTGATTGTGGGTGTGCATCGTAATCTAGAGAGTGAAGATATGTGTTTCACTAAGGGATTTTCAATTCTGGCTTGCTGGAGTGGAAGTACAGGACTGGGCTATTAGCAGTTACATTTTATGTGGGTTTTGATGATCTTGTACGTGGGTGCTGCTGAGGGCCCCCAGTGCCCCAGAGTGCACCCAGCTGGGCTGCAGCAGCCAGGAAGGGGGAATGTAGGAGTCTGCCAGGTCTGACAGCTCCAGTAGCATCCTTAAAAAAAGCTTTTCAGAAAAAAAAAAAAAAAAGAAAAAAAAATCCTTTATAAAAGGAAAACAAAACAAAAAAGTTTAATAATATTTAGTTTTCGTCAGAAACCCAGAATGACATAATCCAAATCAAACATTTAAAATTAAGTGAAGTTATAAGCAAGGGAAGGTAAACAGTTTGAGGCAGCCTTATTTTTTATTTTTTTTTCCTGCTTGTAAGGTCATTCACTGTCTCAGAATGCAAAACAAATTAATTGTCCTGATTCAACTGAGACTACTACGTGCACCCTGTTACACCTGTTACAGTAACAGAGCATTAAGGCACGAGATGAATGTTGATTTAAAGATTTCAGACACTCACATGGGGTAACAGCAAAAGCAGACCTCAGATGAACTTTGCATTCAATAAGCAATTCCCAGTACTTGAGTAGCAACTGAACCACCTCATGGAGGTTTTCTGATGAAGCCCTTAACCATAAATTTCTAGAACATGAAGTTACTGTTTCTGCTAAAGTTTAGGGAGCTGCTGATACTGTTTCTTAGGCTGACAAGGCAAATTATTCCAGAGAGGGGAAGGGAGGAATAATAATAATAAAAAAGCTAGGTTATTTCTATTTCTGGAGGCAATGATGAATTAATATGTAGTGACTTCTGCCTGGTGTTCATTGCCTTCTTTACCAAGTGGGTGGCAGGTAGATTGATAATTTGGTCCCAGCAAAGAGCAGAAAAACAAGTATCATCACCCAATCCAGAAAATGAAACAAGTGGATGGGGAAAAGAGGCAGGTGAGAGAGCAGGCTTTGCTGAATCAGAGCTGTAAGAATTTTAAAATACTTTTGTACAAAAGGCCTGAGGCTTCCAGGTCATGGAACAGCACTATGTATACTGTGCTATGAAGCATGTCACTTCCATACAGCTTTTATTAACGGCACTAGTTTTATGTTGAGCCAACACCTTCTTCACACAGAATCACAGAATTAGAATCACACAGAATCACAGAATTGAAGGGGTTGGAAGGGACCTTGAAAGATCGTCAGGTCCAACCCCCCTGCCAAAGCAGGTTCCTGAGAGCAGGCTGCCCAGGTAGGCGTCCAGATGGGCCTTGAATATCTCCAGAGAAGGAGACTCCACAACCTCCCTGGGCAGCCTGTTCCATTGCTCTGTCACCCTTACTGTGAAGAAGTTCTTTCTCATGTTGGTGCGGAACTTCCTGTGCTCTATCTTGTGGCCATTGCCCCTTGTCCTATACCCACAAACCACTAAAAAGAGGTTGGTCAAATCCTTCTGTCTCCCACACCTCAGGTATTTATACACATTGATGAGATCCACTCTCAGTCTTCTTTTCTCCAGGCTGAACAGACCCAGGTCTCTCAGCCTCTCTTCATAGGGAAGATGCTCCAGGCCCCGTATCATCTTTGTGGCCCTCCACTGGACTCTTTCCAGGAGATCCCTGTCTTTTTTGTACCGAGGAGCCCAGAACTGGACACAGTACTCCAGGTGAGGCCTGACCAGGGCGGAGTAGAGGGGGAGGATCACCTCCCTTGACCTGCTGGCCACGCTCCTTTTAATGCACGCCAGGATCCCATTGGCCCTCTTGGCCACCAGGGCACACTGCTGGCTCATGGTCAACCTGTCGTCCACCAGGACCCCCAGGTCCTTCTCCTCAGAGCTCCTCTCCAGCAGGTCGTCCCCCAGCCTGTACTGATACATCCGGTTGTTCCTTCCCAGGTGCAGGACTCTACACTTGCTCTTATTAAACCTCATTTGGTTTCTTCCTGCCCATCTCTCCAGCCGGTCCAGGTCTCGCTCAATGGCAGCACAGCCTTCTGGCGTGTCGGCCACTCCTCCCAGCTTTGTGTCATCGGCGTACTTGCTGAGGGCAGACACTATTCCCTCATCAAGGTTGTCGATGAAGATGTTGAACTGAACAAGAGCAGACCCAGCACCGATCCCTGGGGAACGCCGCTGGTCACAGGTCTCCAGCCAGACTCCGTGCCGCCGATCACCACCCTCTGAGCTCAGCCAGTCAGCCAGTTCTCAACCCACCTTACTGTCCATTCCTCTATCCCACACTTTCTCAGCTTTGCTATCAGGATGTCATGGGAGACAGTATCAAAAGCCTTGCTAAAGTCAAGGTAGATGACATTCACTGCTCTCCCCCCATCTACCCAGCTGGTGATGCCATCATAGAAGGCAACGAGGTTGGTCGAGCACGACTTCCCCTTGGTGAATCCATGCTGACTACTCCTCATAACATTCTTCTCTTCCACTTGCTTGGAGATGGCATCCAGAACAAGCTGTTCCAACACCTTTCCA
Source organism: Cygnus atratus (assembly GCF_013377495.2). NCBI lineage: Eukaryota > Metazoa > Chordata > Aves > Anseriformes > Anatidae > Cygnus > Cygnus atratus. Next base: position 175,689,567 of record NC_066362.1, on the reverse strand, counting down.
GGGACAGAGGTAAGACTGACTGGCCTGTAGTTTCCCAGATCCTCTTTCTTGCCCTTCTTGAAGACCGGAGTGACATTGGCTATCCTCCAATCTTCAGGCACCTCTCCTGTTCTCCAGGACCTTTCAAAGATGATAGAGAGTGGTCCAGTGATCACCTCTGCCAACTCCCTTAGCACACGTGGATGCATCCCCATTGGGACCCATGGATTTGTGTGTGTTGAGCCCACTCAGATGCTCCTGAACCACTCTCTCATCAACCAGGGGGGAGCCCTCCATTTCCCAGCCCCTTTCTCCTCCCACCAGGGTCGAGGAGTCCTGGGGGGGGGGGGGGGGGGAAGTCCTTGAAGCAAAGACTGAAGCAAAGAAAGCATTCACTATCTCCGCCTTCTCGGTGTCTCCCGTTACCAGGACACCCCCCTCATTCAGTAAGGGACCCACATTATCCCTAGTCTTCCTTTTACTGTTTACATACTTTAAAAAACCCGTATTATCTTTTATCTCTTTTGCAATCCTCATCTCTAGGTGGGCTTTAGCCTTCCTTGTCGCGTCCCTGCAGGCCCTGACAACACTTCTATACTCCTCCCAAGAGGACAGGCCCTTTTTCCACATTTCATAGACCTTCCTCTTCCTTTTGATCTTATTGATGAGCTCCTTGCTCATCCACGCAGGTTTCCTGCCCCCCTTCCCTGATTTCCTACTCTTAGGGATGCACCGATCCTGAGCTTGGAAGAAGTGGTGTTTAAATGTAGCCCAGCTCTCACAAGCACTCTTGCCTTCTAGCAACCTAGCCCATGAGATACTCCCAAGCAGGTCCCGAAAGAGGTCAAAGTTGGCTCTTCGGAAGTCCAGGGTAGCAATCCTGCTTTTAGCCTTACTTCTTCCACCAAGTTCCATCTTGAACTCCACCATCTCATGGTCGCTGCATCCCAAGCTGCCCCCAACCTTCACATCCCTAACAAGCTCATCCCTGTTGGTAAGGACAAGGTCCAGAAGCACCCCCCGCCTCGTCGGCTCTTCCACCACCTGCGTCAGAAAATTGTCTTCAGAGCATTGTAGGAACCATTTTGACTGCGTGTGCCTGGCCAAGTTGCTTACCCAACAGATGTCTAGATAATTGAAGTCTCCCATGAGAACCAGCATCTGTGATTGTAAGGCTACTGCCAGCTGCTTGTAGAAGGCCTCATCGACCTCCTCTTCCTAATCTGGTGACCTGTAGTACACCCCCACAAGTGTCCCCCATACCAGCCCACCCCTTAACTCTCACCCACAAGCTCTCCACTTGTCCTTCACCCTCCCCCAGGTGGAGCTGGGTACACTCTAATTGCTACCTCACATAAAGGGCAACCCCACTCCCTCCCTTCCCCAGCCTGTCTTCCCTAAAAAGGACATAGCCCTCCATGACAGCGTTCCAGTCATGCGAGCTCTCCCACCATGTCTCTGTGATTGCAATGAGATCGTGGCCCTGTGACCGAACACAGATCTCGAGCTCATCCTGTTTATTTCCCATGCTCAGCGCATTGGTATACAGGCACTTTAGTGAAGCAGCAGGTGCAGTTACCCCTGGAGGGATGCAAGAAGAAGATTCCGGACAGGGTATCGGGATCATTACCTTCTCTGAGGAGCCCTCAGACAATCCTATGGGACAACTCAGAGGTTTTTCCCTACTATCTTCAACAGTGACAGCAGTGACAACTTCCTCCAGCCCTTCTCTGTCACTTGTATCTCCCCTCCCTTCCCCTGTCAAACCTAGTTTAAAGCCCTGGTAACCAGACCAGACAGCTTGCTCCCCAACACACTTGTGCCCCACTTGCTGATTTGGAGTCGGTCATCAGCCCATATACCCAGCTTCTCAAAGGACTGCCCAAGATCAAAATACCCAAATCCTTGGTCCAGACACCACCCCCTCAGCCAGTCATTTACCTGTCCTGTTCTCCTTCTTTCTGAGTCCCGGTCACCCAGCGGGAGGACAGCGGACAACGCTACCTGCACCCCTGATCCCTTCAACAACCTTCACAGGGATGCAAAGTCCTTTTTAGTATTCCTCATTTTTCTAGTTGCAGATTCCCGGGATCCAGCCTGAATGACAACAAGAGGATAGTAGTCCTCTGGTTTAATGATCTGTGGCAGAGCCTTCCTAACACCTCTGACACATGCCCCAGGAAGACAGCACACTTCTCTGGCTAGGTTATCTGGGTGACAAATGGGAGCCTCAGTGCCCCTCAGCAAGGAGTCTCTGACCACTAAGACTCTCCGTTCTTTTTTTTGTGGCACTGGTTGTGATGCAGTGCCCTGTCCGGCCCCGATCCCTATGCTCAGTACTTCCCCCAATCTTGACATGCTTCTCAGGGTTGCTTCCCGGGTTCGGACTACTGTCCAGACTCTCAACCTCTTCCTTTTCCTGCCTGAGAGCCTCAAATCTATTACCCAGGGACACCGTGGGGGTTGGTGGCACCGTGGGTGTCAGGGGCAAATGTCTCTTTCTGCTTTGAGTGGAGACCAGGGTCCAGCCCCTTTTCTCTTGTGGGCAGTTAAGCCCTCTGTCCTGCATGTGATCAGCTGGGTCAGCTACTACCCCTTGCAGGGACTTAGGAGGATGCTGCTGGGCATCACCAGGGGCAGGTTGACACCTCCTATCTGTCACCCTCAGAGACTCCCAGGAGCCCCTCAGGCTGCGGATTCCTTGCTGCAGCCCAGCCACCTGCTCGAGGAGTTCCTTAAGCATGGCACACCTGCACCCATGACAGCCCTCTCTTCCCTCAGGACCCAGGTGGGTCTCCAGATTCTGGGACTCCCCGCAGTCACCTGTCTGGACTGCTAATTCCCCCCTCAGGGGATCCACCTGAGTGCCCACATGAGCCCAGAGAGACAGCATCTCCTCCGTTTGGGTTGCCGCCTCAGACTGGCCACTGCGATGGGTGCCCACCATGGTGAATTCTAGGTGCAACGAGGTGGACGTCGCCGAGGAGAGGAGGGGAGGGGAAGAGAAAAGAAGGTGGGAAAGGGGAGGAGAGGATCCTCCTCACACTCCTCCCTGCCCCGCCTGAACTGCCCGCGCTAACTGCCAAGCCGGTCCCGTTAGCGCGTCCTGTTGGCGGCGCTCCTGGGTCGCAACGCTCCCTAGGGACTGCTTTTATAGCGTCAGGGAGGGGGTGGGCTGCCGTCACCCCTGGCTCCGCCCTCAGGACGTCAACGCCCGCGGCGGCACAAGCACAGCTCCAGCCTGCTCGGGGGGAAGGGATCTGGGGCTCCGGCTCTGACCAAGCGGCTCTGTGGCGCGTTATTGGGCGGGGTTTAGGGGTTGGCTCCGTTTGTCTCCCTGCCAGGAGCCCTCGCTGCAGCTGATCCGCGCGAGGTCCTCGTTCTTCTCACTATAAACTTTTGAGGGTGCTTTGCACTTACCAGATTTGATTTATTTCTGCCAAACGAGAAATGTTATATTCTAATCTTTTGTGCTAGCAGAGAAATACCAAGAAATCTGACCCTCTTGGATTCCTTGCTTCGCCTGCCTGCTGGGCCCTACTGTTGACAAGCTTGCTTAAATTCTATTTTCTTTGGTTGGGAAAGTGACACATTGCTTATATCAGGGCTGTGACTGAAGTCCAGCACATCAGAGAAGCACAGCAGCGCTGTGAAGCAATCATAGATAAAAACAGGACATATTTGTAAACAGGTTGTGTGAGCCTCTTGGTTTTCATTCACCTGTGGAGAGAGAATGAATGTCTTATAAATAAAGCCAAAGGGGAAGATGCTAAACATCCTGTACTTGCTTAGTAAATGTAGGCATCCAAAAAAGAAATTGCTTGCATTTTTTTTGTGTGTTTAGCTCTATATTATTACATCAAAATCACTTTCTGCTGTAGCCTGCAAGGCAAATGAAGGGATACCACCAAAACTGAGGGCAGCTTCTAAAGCAAAATATACTTCTTTCAGCAATAAGGTCCATGGCAACTTGTCAACGTATGCATATATGTGCCAGAGAAATTTTGTTAGTTTGTTTGTATTAGGCAGAATTAACTTCTTTTCCCTACTGTATCTCATTCTCAGTTTCCACATCTTAGACCCTCAGGAAAACAAGGCTGAGAGAGATCTCTCTGAACTGCTTTCTGCTTCTTAATGTTTAGAGTATAAGAGCCCTGTTCCAAAATACCTTACAGGGAACTTGAAACTCAGTCCTAAGTATGTTCTCTGCATGATTCATGAACTGCTTTGAGGTAGTGGATGCTCACCAAATAGTTATGTCCTGCAGTGCAGCTCCCCAAAAGAGGATCTAGGGGCAAATATTTGTGAAGTTCCTTCATTTGCCTGGAGTTTGTCTCATTGTTACATTCAGCTGGTCCATGTATTGGTCTGAGATCACAGACCATTTCCAGGGCCACTTCCAGGGCCATTTGTGACCCACCAATCTCCTCTTTAACAGTATGGGTGGGATCACTCTCCTCTCCTGTTTCCATCTCACAGCCAGCTGTCTTGTCTAGACAGTCAGGCTCCTGCTAACAGGCACCACTGCAGAGTAATTTATTTATTTTAGCTGGTTATCTCAGGAGGAGATGAACTGACATAGGAGGTATCAAGAAAGCTGAGGTGACTGGCTCAAACTAAAAACTGAGCTTTCAGCTATTTGCAATTAAGGGAGGTGATTCTTCAAGGTTTTACCTTGTCCCAGAAGCCATCTGAGAAAAGGAAGCTTCTGGAGAAGCAGGGTACAACAAGCAAATGGACAAAACACATTTTTCAGTGGCTGTCAAAAGCCCAGACTGTAACAAGATGAATCCTTTTTTGTTCTCACTGTTCTATGTTGTTCTTCTACATTCTTCCTCTTCTACCTTCCTGTGGACCTCCTGCATCTTTCCCAGGATCAGTAGAGGGGAATTCATATATTCCTTTCGTGTAGGGGTATTGGTCTTTCTGCTCACAGAAAAGAGATGTTCTCACCTTAATGTTCATTTACACTGAATTTTGTACTGCTTTTGTTAGGGGGTGATGACGTGGGCTGCAGCTGCCCCATTTTCTATTCTTTTCCTCTTGATTGGATGTAGGAGGGTTTCTGTCTGGTCAGAGCAAAATGTCTTGGTATTCCCTTATGCACATTTTCTGATATGTGAAATTCTTGTTTCTGTCATCTAGTGATAAGGAGGAAATACAAATGTTACCCAAAAATCATTTTAAAAGTGTCTCTGTAATAAACTCCAACATCATTTTGAATACTAAGGGAATATTGCTTTTGGCTATTCTTTTAGTGATGTACAAAAAAAAAGTATGATTGTAGCAGAGGGTTCACCATCTCTTCATAACATAAATAATAATGGCCTCTTAATATTTGCATATTACATTGTATTACAGCAGAACCTCTTCTGACATAACATGTAATGTGGATATGAAAAAAATAAATATTGTGATTTAAGTGTTAGAGATTTAAATGTCAACCTTTAGGGAAAATGTTTTTTAAAAGCTGGAAAAAGGCAACAGACCCTTAAATGAAGTGACCTCAAATGAAATTCTTTCTAGAAAAGGAAAAATAAACGTATTTTAAATGTCAAAATAAAAGAAAGGGAATTTATTGTATTTAAAATATTTTTAAGTTATCAAATAAATACAGATATTTGTTATTTTCTATTGTACAGTCTCATAGCATGTTTGTCATTTGCAGTTATATCTACATACTGTTAGAGTGGAAAACAAATATTTCTCCCTTATAAGTATTAGTTTGATACAAATAGCCTTCCAGTAAAGTGAAAAAGGCTAGCGAGGATTATAAAACTTTGGTAGTACTCAACTATTCCACATTAGACAAAATGTAAACATCTATAGTGCCTTCTGATCCAGAGTTAGAAATTAAATGTTTTAAAAGTACTTTGCTCCTGGGTTAGTACTTACCTCATGGTCCTTGGAGGGTAGTAAATGGGCCTATTTTCAAGATAAAAAATAGAGCTGGAATTGAGATTGTGTTTGCCTCTCAAGAGGCATGCTTCCTTTCAGTAGTGAATAGACAAGCAACAACTACTTGGTCACTGGCTATTTAAATCTGTAAGGCAGCTTTGCTAGGCTTGTCCCTTTCTATTTGTATGTGACATAGGAGGAAAGGTATTTTAGTAAATAAATAGGCAATTCCACTTGCATGCCACACTGCACTTCATAGACCTTGTCAGCATTAAACATCTCTCAGAACTACATGTTTGAAAACAGGCTAGGGAGCTTCATAAATGGAAATCTCTCAACACTTGCACACACATTTACTGTGATAACCAGTTATGGTAGACTGGAGGCTGAGACGCCTTTTCCAGAGTCTCTTTCTGACTGACAGCAAGTCTGTTGCAGCACACAAGCCACTGAAAGCAGAAAGTTGAGGGGGGGTGCTACATGGACTGTCTTTGGAACAGGAGTCTGGGTAAAATCAGAAAAAAGTGAAAGTGAAAGAGACATTGGAATGGTTAGAAGGAGACATTGGAATGATTCAGGAATGATTAATTCACCAAAGGGGCAACACATGTTCAAGATACCAGTTTACAGCAAGTGTTCTTCAGTAACTGTAGCAATTTGCATTTTTGCAGTTTGCTTCCATGGGACAGGATCTCTCTCTTTTCTTCAAAATCAAGCAGAAATCTTTGAAACCTCAGTAATTTTCCTAAGAAGAACTGTTCCTAGTCCAGTTCTGTGTAGGGTGTTGCATTGTAAAATGTGACATGCACACTTATTTGTATATTTTGGAGTTATTGTCTCTTTGTCAAAGATCTTACGGCAAACTGTTGGTTCACAACATATATCTATGTACAATACAAAATACAGCTGTGATATTAATGTTTCATAGTCACAAAGAATGATCCATCCTGAAGATGCAGGTATGCAGGAATCAGACTGTAGATCCCTGTGGCTCTCACTCCACCAGAGAAAGATACACGGCATTTAGGATCTGACTTAGGTAACTATTCTATTTCCTTTGTTAGTTTCATTGAAGTAATGATTCAAGATGTAAAATTAGCAAGATCAGTGGAGATATTAGTAAATGTCAAAAGGGATTGTGTACAACACATTTTCTACCTCTAGGGAGACTGAGAATAAATATCAAAAGTAACACTCCAAGCCCTCCCAGAATAATATGTCTGGTTATGTACTTTTATTTACAGTAGGTAGAAGTCCTGAGACCCAATGACTGTTTTGAGTGTGGACTGTGCAGACAATGGTATTTGTCAGACTCCCTCAACAGTGAATGGAGACAGAACATCCCAAGTATTCAGCTGACCTATGGTAGACAATTATTTTAGGCTGTGATGAATCCCCATATGTTGGTATTCATCCCTTTACTGCTATTTGTGGGCGCTTAGATAACTTGCTTAGACTAGTAGTTTAACTTTTAAATGGTTGCAGATAAGTGACTTGAATCCCATCCAAAGTGAATACTGCAGACCAATTCAACAAGAATGCTCACATCAGCACTTGCTTGCTAATTCTTCCACCAGATGCAGAATGAGACCTCGTTTTATGATACAGCACTCTATAATATATTTGAGAGTTCTTACAATTAGATGCCCCATATGAACCCTGCAAAACCTTTGCTTTGACAATATGTCTCTATCTGCATTTCTTGTCAGTTTGTCATAATTTTACTTGCCTATAGCAGTTTATGGTCATAATAAGATATTGACACATTTAACAGCATCTGTTTAAAATTTCATAAATATCATAAATGCCAACCCTTCTATTAAAACAGAAACAGAAAAAAAAAGTATAAAAATTCAGCAAGAGGACGATTCTTAATGTTTTAAAAAATAAAATCAGTGTCTTAACCATCGCAATGCATCTGGTAGGGCCAGTAACATATTGCTTTAGCAATCTACTACAAAATAAAATAAATAATAACATCCACTTAGGAAAAAAAAAATCCAAGTAAAATAAAAAAAAATACCAAACTGCGAAATTCCAAAATTTTTGAAAAGTCCTAAGACAAAAGGTTTCCAGAATTAATAGAAAAATTGGCTGTCTTCATTTTTCCTACAGAACTTTTCAGTGATGAAAAACCTCTAGAGTTGTCAACATATTTTTCCCCTCAAAAACTGATCATGTGACAAAAATATACCATTTGTATATAGTGACTACTGTTTAGTACTGTTCTAAGCTAGAATCTTATGATTGTGTACAGAAATAGCTCATTAATACAATCTCTGTATGTACATAATTATGGCTATTATAATGGTGGATTACAGAACTACAGGGATGTTTTTTCTTTTTTTCTCCCTTAGAAATCTAGATGGGTGATGACTTCCTCTGTGAAATCATTTTATAATACACTCCAGGATAAGTTCTGTCTTTCTCTGTCACATAACCTAGAAGATGAAGTGATCTGCAACAGAATTTGTAACTATACTATTGATGTATCCATGCAGAGGCCGATCTTAATGACAGCAGGGTTCCTTCAAGAACATGTATGGATCATTTACTTTTACAGTTCTTTCACTTATTAGAAGCTTACAGTCATCATTACAGATGTGCTTTTGAGCAGATGCTTTCACAGTTAACACATTAGCTCCCATGTAAGTGCTGTCTGTTTAGTACAAATGAATTTGGTTTGTCATCTAAACACAGAGAATGCCCACTGATTTAAATAGGGGCAAGTATGTGCTAGCTTTTTAATCCGTTTTTATAAAGAACAGATCTCTAAGAAGATCAGTTACAGAAACAATTAATTATTTTGAAAGTTACCAGGTTTAGAAACTTGTTTCTTAACTGTTTTAAATGGCTTTTGATCTTTTTTAAAAGGCATGTCATATATTGAGGAGACCATTGCTAATATTCTGACAGACAAAATTAGGGAATACATTGTCACAGTTGTGCCATTCCATTTAGCCATAAGACTCTGAAGCGCTATATACTCATAGTCCATGCAAATGTCTTAAGCATCAGGTTATTGTCTTCATCATCATTGTTGCCGATTCTACCCAGTTCTATGCCACTGTGCATAGAGGGATACAGATTTTGGGGACCAGAAAGAGAGAGAGAAAAGGCACAGCTTACTCACTTGGTAAGACAGTTAGAAATAGACTTTTTTTTTTTTTTTCCAAGAAATGTAGACATCTCATATTATCTTCTAGACTGCAGTTGAGTAGAAAGAGCATTCACTATGAGCATTTAAAATGATGTATTGGATGCGGTCTTGGGGTGTCAAGTCTCATGTAACACAGCCAGGGGCAGTACATTCAATAGAAAATTATCAATTTACTAATCTACAAACAAAATAAACTTATCAAAATAGAGAAATAAATGAAATGGAGGCTTCAGCTCTTTTAATCTTTTAATCAAAGGCTTAGTGGCAGAATGTTATAATGAAGACCCCACATTATCAAGTCTTTATTACTTGAACGCTAAATTCATTAGTGTTACTATGAAGTTTCATAAATTATTTAAACTAGTCTTGTCAAAATAAATGAACAAAGTACATTCTGTGATATTCTAGCTTTTTTTTTTTTTCCTTCCCCTTGTGCTTGCTTATGTGCTTGATAGTTCACAGAATTGGTTGATTCACAGTGGAGACCAGCTTCAATGCCTATTAATGTTAGTGGGAGTCTTACAACTAAGCTTGGTGGGAGTCTGAGTGGGCCCTGAGTGTCCCTGTATCAATGAAAATAAGTCGTGTTCTATTGTTATCGCTAATTAGCCTGCAAGCATTACAGAGCAGGGCCTGTCTATGACTCTGTGATTGTACAGCACTTAACACAATGGGGCCTCCTTTCTGGTTGGAATATCTCCATTAATATAATAGTTCTCTTGTGAATGCAACTATTTTAAATCTCTGGTATGTGCTCAGGGTATTTTTTATTAATTACCTGCTTTTCAAAGGTTCTAATCTGTGCAAGACATTGGATAAATAAAATATGTACTATAAAATCTGTCAAGTAGCTTTTATTAATTACAACATTTTAAAAGCATTTTTAATAACAGTCAAATGGTCAAAGCAGGAAAAAAAATACAACATTTGAGAGGTAATTCAATGTATTTGTTTAATACATATAAACACACAATTATACACATACATATGTGTTTATGTTTATGCATATGTATATGAAAGTCTTTGGGACAGATTGTATTTTACTACTTGAACAGATGACCAGCTGGCTGTAAGCTCCACCAGAAGTGTTTTGTTGTTGTTGTTGTTCAAACCCACTACAGCAGACACCCCAAAAAGCAAGGAGAAAAGGAGGAAATATTGCATGGCTGAAGGAGTGTAGCAATGAGCCCCTGATACTAACTAGAAAAAGAAAATTCCTATGATAGCTTTTCTTTTAAGGAAGTATAGTTTTACACTCCTCAAAATGGTGTTCTGCCTAATAGTCACAGTGGCTGGAAACAGCATGTGAATTTTATTACATGAGGCCTAAATGGAAAAGCTCAACTCTGATTCCCGCAGAACACTTGGTACTGCAAACCCTTCAATTTCCATGGGATTCTTAATCATACTTTAATCCTAAATTCTATAAATAAATAAATAAATAAATAAAAGTAATGCATTTTTGTAAATAATAATAATCTTAGAAAATATTTTCATGAAGAAAACTAAATGGTATCGGTCTATGTGCATCATCTGCATTTTAGCGATGTACAGTACTCTGTTTACTGAACTTATTCTGTTTTGGAATTCCACTGGATAATCATGCACTGAGTGTGAGTACTGAGGAAAAGGTGTTATCCTTAAATTATAATGGCTTTGCTTTGTTTGGTTGGATAAATTCCTATTAGTCTGTGCGTGCATGCGTGTGAGAGAGAACCTGCTAGTACTTTTCTCAGTTCTTTAGTAATCTCAGTTTCAAAGTCTCAGAACAGCCTAGGTGTTTTTTGTCATCAGTAATACAGTAAGTAATGCTGCATAAAATATCTCTATTCTTCATAGTCAACATCCTACTGATGTGAAAGGAGAATGTTCCACCTTCCTTAGGGTTAAATCCTGAACCACCTCACTGTCGCTCCTACACCGTCAGAGCATACACATAGCCTCTATCTAACCTGAATAAGCACTTTAGCAACAGATTAATTCACTCCTCATCCCATTTCATGGGGGAAGTAGGACTCTGCAGTCACGAAGTAGTAGATCCAAAAGTAATTATCTCTGTGCCACAAAACGCATTTGCGGGGAGTCTCTTTATGTGTCCAAGCCCTTGGAAAATAGAATCACAACAATATTTTTCCTGCTTTTTATTTGTGTGGCATGGTGAAGGGACAGTTGGTTCCTGAAAGCACTGTTTCAGTTTATTTGAAGACTCAGCCCTGCATTGCTACCTGCCTGGAACACTCTTATCCCAAATTGTAAGAACACAAGACTTATTTCTCATAAAGTTTATATTCTGCAGAAATTGATAAGTAAACCAGAGAAGACTGGCATGGTGTAATGCCACATTCTGGCTCAGTTTGAACCCTTATAGCAGATAAATATGAAATGTCATAACAGATGTCTGTTTAAAATGCAAGGGCTCTGCTTGTGAATCTTATGTAAGGTTCAGCATCGCTTGTTCTCACAGTTGACGGTGAAGTGGGTCTGGCTTCTAGCCCAGGTCTCTCACACAATGATTAACCTGAGACTACATGGCACCATCTGGTAGCGTCTCAGGTAGGAAACATATATAAATGACTGAACAGTTATGCTTTTCTCTCTGTAAGCAGAGTAATATTTGATGAATGGCACCTTTTTCTTTTCCCAAGCAGAACTGCCTTGAATTATTTCACATACAGATAAAGCCTACACTCAGCACTAAACCATCTCCCCAAACCCTGCCTTTCCTTCCTGCCTTTTTAATACTCCTTGTCTCTTTCTTTCTCTTCCTTTCTCCTTCTCTTCCTCCCTCACCCCCACCCTTCTTTTTTTCTCTTTTCCTTTCTCCTTTTTTCCTTCTTTTGATATGTCTTGCACTTTCACTCCATCATTCCTGAGCAGTGATCTTGAGAAATTGGCTTGATTAAACTGGAGATCTTGATCTACCACATTTCCTATTTGTTGTTGTTGTTTTCATATTTATTTATTTATTTATTGGCTGGAGAAGTACTTCTGTAGGAGCTTTTGGTAAGGCAATACATAAAGTAAATAACCAGCTCAGAAAGAGTGACGATTTCCAGGGCTGACACAGTAGCATCACCCCCACTTCAATCACTTACACAGAAAATCCTGGCTCTTTGGAAATGCCTCATGGCCAGTTTAAATGAATGTTCACTCAAGGAAATAGTATAAAGGGAGCAGAGGGAAATGGAAATGAAAAGAATCATGGGCTTCCATCTTCCTCATCTCTCTCTCTTTCTGATAGTCATATGTTTCAGTGGCTTATGACCAGGAGGATACAGTCCTCTCAGGTCACAGCCCTTCAGTGTTTTAAAAAAACAAAAGCTGAGCCTCTCACCCTCTTTTGTGTTTCTAATGAGCCTGTTTCAGGATGCCCCTTCAAAATAATAAAGTGTGAAAGATGAAAAACCTAAAAATGTGAAATATTTCATATATATTTATTATATATTTTATATATATATTTCATATATATAATGCTTCTGTTTCACTGAATCAGAAAAACTGTAGAACAGGCACAGGTAACTGAGTATTTGAGATTTCCTCGATTCAAGGCATCACCTACTTATCCTTGGATGTTCACGTCAAGGGAAAACAAAACAAAATAAATAAAACAAACAAAAAATTGAAAAATTTACAGAGGCATAAGAGATTAAAGAGATTATGAATATGAGTAAAATGATGGAATTAAGAACAGACAGATGTAGTCTGGAAAGCATGAAAAAATTCCCCACACTGATACGTCTGATACTACAACACTCCAAAGGGAAGTTGTAAATGAACCATCAACACTTAAGAAATACTATAATGGTCAATTCTTCATTGACAGTGACATGAACTAGGAAGCCCAACAGGGCTTTTCCATCATTGGCTTCCATTATTCTATGGTAAAATTAGAAGGCAAATAAGCAGAACAGTTCATGACAGTCTTATCTTTTATTGCCAGTAGGAGAATGCTTACTGTTACCCAAGCTAATCATACTGCAATATAACTTCAACATTTTATATTGGATATTATTATAGGTACATATCACTATAACATAGTGCTTTCATTTTGAACCCATCATGGTGCTGTAACAGTTTTCTAGACAAACACGTTAAATTTAAAGGGGAAAAAATGAGTGGGAGGTATAGTACTCAGTTATATCTACTGTGGCTTCTGTTTTAGGGGTTTTATCGTTAGACTTGTTTTTCATTACTAGTTCACAATAGGAGCTGGGATTTACTTTGTGTGTGTGTCATTTTAGTTTAATGGTCTCCAGGGTTGTTTTCTTTCTTTTTTTTTTTTTTTTTTTCTTTTAAAAGCCCTCAGCTTTTCATATACTATGGTATTTATTTTGTTCGCCTGTTCTTCTGTAGTTTTTAATTTCATTGAAATTAATTGTTACTTTCAAATGTCAATATACTGATGGGATGCTGGGGAAGAAAAGAGTTTTCAGTGGAGTTTCATGAGGTGTGGTGAGACATACTATATACAAAACATGTCACTATTAAAACAACTTCATTTGAGGTGTTAAAAAGTGACATAACTTTCACATGTGATACTAGAAATCAGGTACACATACATAGAAGAAATAATGCTCTTCACATTGCTTGTTATATTTCTGGGGGCAAATGGATGACTTCATGGGGTAAAAGATATATTCTCTTGGCTGCTGCTTATTTTGATGAAGAAATTTCTCTGAAGTGCCAGAAGTGATTTACTTAAAACAGAAGTTCTTTTTCATCAAGGAATTCATCTACCACTCTGAATACAGATCCAGCTAGCAACAAGACGCGTCTCTGTAAGGATTTAAAATCATTTAGAGACTAGATATTCTGCCTAAAAAAGAGATATATTAATACATACATATGGTTGGCCAAAATCCAAGGTTGGCAGATTGAGGGGCAGAGCACTGAGGTGCTCAAAAATATGAGCTCAGAACTGTAGTTATAACTCTTCTTCCAGACGTACACATATATTACGCCCACATCAGATTTGTCAAGGAGTAAGGACTTTGCAAAAGAAAAGCCTGTGGATTTCTCTGGGCCTCAGAGAATATTCTTTCCATCTGAGAAGAACTAAATTTCAGTCTCTCAGTATTTCAATAGGAAAGTTTACTATGAAAGAACAGTAAAATAACATTTCTTGTTAAAATGGATGCAGTAGTATATCATATGTAAAATGACATAAGATCTGATGTTTCATTTTATCTTCTGCTAAATTTCTGTCTCCTACAAAATTATGCCAAAGTGTGTATGCCTGTTGGCTTTGTTAAACCATAAACAAAGGGATAACCTGAAATTCAACTATTTTTTAACTGTAATATAGTACCAGTAGATCTTAATTTCATTTAGATAAATACCAGATTAAAGACATGTCCAAAAGATACATCTATTTCTATGACATCCTTGTTCACCTGGCAATGAATCACCAGTGGATAATGTGAAGGTTACTAGAGGAAACTTCATCTACCTGTAAACAAGCTATGTCCTCTGTTTAATAATCTTTAGGTTGTAACCTGAGGAATTTGACTTTCCTCCATTACCTGAGGAAACCTCTTTTGATGGGTAGCTTCAGTGGCTGGTAAATCTGTATCCTCTAAAGCACTATATGGAAACAACACAGCTTGTACTACCTGTACAAATGAGAGTTTACACCAACAGTCTGAATTGCATTAAAAATGATACACACATCTTATTAATGCCAGTATATGGTACTTTTAATCAATAATTTCAACTAAAAAGTTCATAATGATACCTTATTCTTGTAAAACTGAAGAATGGTCTATTCTGTTCAAAACAGAAGAGGAAGCAAGTTTGTATTAGGGGTCTGATTTAGATGAGAAAGATAGAATCAAAGATTAGTTTGCTTTCCATTTATTTCTGTTGATGTATGTCACATGTAGCTACATATACTACTGATAAATAATGCAATGTGAACACAGTCTTGTTGTTGTTACTGGTGAAAGAACTATGCCATCAGAAATTATTGAGGTACATAATTAAACAGTAATAATTTGTTGAGATGATAATGAAGAGTGAATCAGCATCTGAGAGCATTGCAGCACCTCCTCTTCCCATAGTCCTGCAAATATCTGAGCATTTGGTGGATCAAGGCTCAGAAGGTGGAATGCTAAGAGTGTGGGAACAGAAAGAGGCACCACAGCCTGGCTTCATCTTTTATTTATCCAAAATCTGCCTAGAGAGGTGTCAGAAGTATAATGGAGAGGTGTAGAATGCTGGGGAGGAAAAGACCATTACAGAGGTGTAGTGGAGCTGGGTACTAGCACTGGACACAAAACTGTCTGGTCGGAACTGCAGTTGTCATATTACGGACATAGTAGCAAGTCTAATAGTGTTGGCATTATTTAGCCCTGAATTATAAATATATATATAATATATATATTTAGAACTGTAATATTGCCAAAAGTGAACACATATTTACATATGTAAATGTATATACATTATATATATACACACATTTGTGGATAAACTTGAGTATTTTTAGATATACTCATCATATATATATACACATATGAAAACATACTCCTTTAAGTGGGAAAAATAGGCCTGATATCTATATCAAATAGGAATATTTCTCACTATGCACAGCCATAGCCAGTTTTTTTGATATGATGGGATGGGAATAGAAGTGAAGGGTTATATAGCTGTGATCCATAGCCCTGTATTGTCTCTGTAGTGACAGAATAGCAGTGTATCACAGCATGTTAAAAATCTTACAATGTGCAGAGAGCATTTGAAGAAAACATCAGCTCAGTCTTTCTTTTCAAATGTTACTACTTACAGAAAGTCACCAGTATGATAAGAATTTAAAATCCTATTAGGCAATTCAGATTTTCTTTTCCTATAATTTGACATGAAAGTCTTTTTGTTAGTGACTTTCATATTGTATTAGCTATAAAGAGGGAATGAAGCAGTAGGCTCTGGCTCCTAGCCAAGTCTGAGATGCAGTTCTACCACAATAAATTCCAGAATGAATGGCAGTACTATGCAAATGAGCTATGAACTCAGATGAGCAGACGTGGCATACACAAGCTGATATGAAAGTGCAACATTAACCTCTGATTTCTGCTATTAAAGAATTGCTTAAAATTTGCGGGGCAGAGCATTGGCTCAGAGTTGTTTTTTTATCCTTTAGTCTCATACGCAGACACAAAATGCTTCTTTAGAAGGTTGGACAATGTCTGTTCTACCTTATTAAGGATCATTCTTACATAAATCCTCTTCCCAATTCACGGATATAATTTCATCTTCCCATTGTAATTTGCTTCAGGAGGCTTACTGTCTAATATTTCTGTTTTCTTAGAAACCTCAAATATTTAGCAGAGCAGTATATCTCAACACCTCTCAATCCCTCTTTGTATCTGGAAGGAGAATAAAATTTGCATTTTTTTCTAAATTAGGCTTCAGAATGAGGTATTGTCTTTTTAAGGGGTAAATGGAAGGAGATAATCAAAAGATTATGAGTCTACTTAGTACACCTATCTAGAGAGAGACCTAACTAGAAAAGAAAATCCATATCTAATTAAACTGAAAATTGTAAAATGAATTATAAATGGGAAAAAAAAAAGATTTATGTGTACATTTACACATCTAATGTTTAATGAAAACATCTGGTCTTATGAGGATGGTGACTGTTTTCCTTTTTTACTGGTATGTGGATTGCAACATGGATAAAATCTTTCCCCCCTACAGCCTGCAACAGAAATTCAAAGTTTAAATGACACAATGAACAGATTTATGCAATTCAGTTGTGGTGTCACTAAACTTTAACATAAAATTATACTACTGAACGTGAGAAGAGCTCAGAGGAGACAGCAGCCAGAATTTATCCAGTCATCAAGGTACTATACAGATAGTGCTATGAATGCATGATATAGGCCAACTATTGCAAAACCATTTCTTCTTCATCTGCTTTCAGAAGTAACAGATTTAAAATAGCACTATACAGTGAAGAATTAAAGAAGTATGCACACATAATCAGATTTCCCAAATCCTGTTTTTTAAGGCGTTTGAACTTATTTTCTAGTTGACTGTAAAATGGACTTGGGATATAACTTTAGTATCCTGTTTAAATCAACTTCTGGCATAGATTTGAGTAGTTGTTGCCAATGATTGAAAATGCTAATCTGGAATTAGTAGATGTGCATCCTATCCATGGTTTTCCAAGTAACTAACCTAGTGAGCTGCAAGTTGTTTTCAAGGTCCGTACCTCAGTGACCCCGTTTCTAAAATGAGAATAACGGTTCATATGAAGATATATGGCTGAAAAGTACAACAGAAAACCTGGATATAGAAATATGAGATTTGAGTGAAAGAGACTATTAGAAATGAGAAATTATTATTATTATTATTATTAATTATTATTATTATATTATTATAATTAATAATAACAATAATAATAATAATAATAATAATAAATGTCATTATACTACCAGGAGAAATCAGCGATCGGTTTGGGTTAAATTCTGGTCGGTCACTGAGCTTTATGAATTAGCACCTACAAGACCTGAGCATTTATCTTAAACAATGTAATTAAGAGCCACATGATCTAAACTGTTGCTTACATTATTATTATTTTTTAACACAAAAATACATACATATTTATTTGTATATGCTGGGGGTAGCAAAAAATAGCTGTAAAATATAAAGCTAAATAGATGTGCATGGAAGTAGGGAAGAAAATACATGCAAGAAAGAGCTCACATCTCAAAGTAAAACTGAACTTTTTTCAAAGCACTTTAAAATATATATTATTTTCCAAGATACAGAATTTCAAAGCCTTCAGTAAAAATGTAGATAAATAGGTTATTTTTATGCTGCTGAAGTGACTCATCATTTCAACAACACTCGTGATATTTCTTATGGATTTCCCCCTCAAATTACTTGAGTTCTGTCTTATAAAAGATATGTTCCTTTTATCTACATTATTTTTATCTTCTCACTGAACAGAAAAAAGCTACTTTATAATCATCTCCAGTACATTGTTTGATGTCATCAGTAGACCACTCAACAAATGTAGAAAGGTATGATTACTGCCATATATGAAAGACTGATGATAGTCACTACAATGACTTTTACTTATGTAAAAGAAAATATAACAAGTGGAATAAATTCTTTAAATAATAGTGTATTATGATCTTGGAACAAAATTGGAGGCTCCAGACTTTTGGTTGGTTTGTGTTTGCAACATGGCAGCTATACCAACTGATTTTACTTCCTTTTCTATTTGAAAGTCACCTTGCTATTTTTCTGTCAGAATGTATTGTCTGGTACTGTCGGTTGCACGTGTCAGTCACCACATCTTGGACTGCACTTTGCATTAGCTAGAAAAGTTAATTGGCAGTTAATGTAAAAGGTGATATGGATCTTGGGCTTAAACCTGAGTAACGCACAAACTTAAGGGGAAATTAAGCATCTGACTCCTCTTGGTATCAGTGAGTTTCAGGTACCTGGATACTTTTGAGGATCTGGCTTAGTCAGTCTAGGGGACTACTGCCTTGTTTAAGACATGTGATCCCAGATGTTATTAGGCCTTAGGAAGCAGTAAAGCAGGAGAACAATAACAGTTTTAGTTGTCTTTACGGTTTTGGATATTTGGTGTGTTTGTTTTACATGGTGTTATCATTTATTGTATGGTATGATTTCCTCCATAAAAGCTAATTTAATAAACCAGAGTGCTTTTGATAAAAATATTTTAAACGTATCTTCATATAGATAGTATCTTCCCAATATATTATAATCCTTCCAGGAAACAATAAGCATGAGGGCTAGCAGAAGCTTTCAAACACATTAGAAAAGATCCAGGTAAAGATAATTATTTCAAAACATATTATTCATTAAAATTGTCTTTGTAGTTTGGGAATAATATTACTTTCAGAACCACACTCCCCACAATAACAACAACAACAACAACACAGGCATCATCCTGACATAGGGGAGTGTAACTAAAAGGATATTTCCATTAAAAAAAACATAACAATTAATCCCACCCAACACACCAATAAAAAATCCTTGTCTACTTCCTAAACCTTTGTCAAGGGAAGTTATTCACATTGTTATTATTATTTCCTTCAAGAAATATGGATAAAATCTTTTCAGAAATTTTATTCACATTGCTATTCTTCCAAGCACAATAGGTGAAAAAAACCTTCAATTACTTGCTATTCAAAACATTAGCAAAATTGGTATTTATAGCAAATGCATAGGTGCAGTCTAGATCTGAATATGACATCCTGTCACAGTATACCACTTGCATCAAAAAAGCTTTTATTGACAGTCTAACTTTCCTTATGGACTTTTTTTTTTTTAATAATCTCAGAAAAAATCCCCACTGAAAAAGGAACAGTATAAAACCTTCTGAAAAATTAGTAAAATACTCTAAGATGATCCACCTGCTTTAAAGCTGCAGATATACTAATGTTTGTATAATCAGCTTTCTGATGGAAAACTTCAAAGCTTCTGAGCTACCTGCAAAACAGCACTGCCTGTAGTGATGGGGTGAGGAGAAGGGAAGAGGATTGACAGGAGAAAAGACAGATGGCGGGTGGGAAAAGGAATTACAGGCTTTAGCTGCTTCATGGTTAAATATAACAGTATTTACTATTTCAGAAAATTAAAGAGAAAGAAATAGATGCTGCCATTGTTTTTATCACTGGTTATAACTATTTAACAAGGATGATGTGCTCTGAGCTGTTTGTGGGTGTTGTTACAAAGGGCACAAGAAAAAACGTCTTCAACCACCCACTCAGCTTACAGTCCCCATTTAAGCACAGCTGTGGTCCCCTTGATCTCTGGAAAGGAAGAGTTTTAGCCCAGAGAGCATTTTGTCTTATCACCTCAGAGGAAAAGTCACAATTTATCTCCCTTCCAAATAGCACCTGCTGCATATCAGTATATTGACTACATTGTCTAGGTGGGTAGAAAAATGAAAGGAAACATTGCCTGATGGAGAGGCACCAACTTCCCAGAGCTCCCTGGAAGAAGGATGCTGTGCTTACATCTGGGTGGGGTTTCTGCCTTAGGCATTCATTTTCCCTTTGTAAGTGAGGGGAGCTGGTAGCAAGGTAGGCTTTATTTCAAAGATTTAGCACTAAAAACACAATCATCAAATAAGAACTCAGCTTTGAACAACATGTGCTCAAAAGCATCTTTTTTATATTGCATGTTTTTTTTTGCAGCTGATGCTTACACAAAGAAACATACAGGGAGTAATAGGAAAACCTTCTGGTAACTTGTGTACTGGGGTATGTATTCCTGGGGTAGACTTCATAGCATGCCACACATTAAAATAGCCAAAGTGATTAAAAAAAAATAAAAATATTCACCACTTTTTTTATTCATACTTATCTGAAACCTAGATGGCTTTTGCCTCCTCTCCTGGTGAAACAGGGCTTACATTTTGGGTAAGCCAGAGATTTCAGAGCCAGTTCCTCAGCTGGCCTAGTTAAAGCCTATTTACATGAAGTCAATGGTGCTAAGCCAATCTGCACCAGCTGTGAAGCCAGGCATCCATGTATTTGTATTCACAGGAATAAATGCCTGATGCAATTTTGATTGGTGATTGAATACTGCCAGTTTCTAAAACACTGGGTTCTCATTAATCACAGCAGTGATGATTATTACTCTAAGCTTGATTCAGGCTCTCTTAAAATCATTTCTAAATTGTAATTTGGTAGGATCTATGCACGTGAAGGTATGTCTGCACAGATAAGTGCAGTCAAATACACATATTTTGCCCAGCATGCTGAACTGACTGTAAATGTCCAGCTATGGTCATATGTATTGTGGTATTGTGTCCTGTACCGCATTTGGTCAGCATGGTGCCCTGCTTTGCAATAATGTTACACAAACCACAGTGCAGTTTCTGAACAACAGCTACTTTGTGAGTGTCAAGCATGTAGTGAGGACAAAATAAGATAACACATATTTGCATTTCTCCCTACATATTTCAGACAAAGTTTCAGAAGCCTGTTTAAAAACATCTTCTAATCCGTGGATGCACCTAAAACTCTTGCACTGCCAGAGATAAACTCTTACACCTTATACTGTTGGTGATGAATCACAGATACTTTATCCTTCACTTCTCTTCTGATTTATGGCTTCATCAACAGGATGTTCTCACACAATACCAAGTCTCTCAGGGAATGCCAGAATCCCCAAGAAGCTCCTTAAGAAGATGCAGTGTACAGGAGGATGCAAAACATATTCAAGAGCTTGCTGGTTTGGGCAGCCCTGCAGTACACAGGTGATCTCTGACATTTGGTGATCCTAACTTTCTGTTGGGACTTGGAGCTGATCTGCTATTGGGGTTACAAATAAGACAGGTATGAGATTGTTCTCAGCACATCCAATTTAAAATGGGTTTGTAAAACAACAAAGAGTGCAAGGGATGAAGTGGAAAGCAGAGACTAAACGATAGAAAGGCTGATTTGCTGTTGTTGCAGATGATTGTGAGATCGCCCTTGAAGAAAAAAATCTCATGTGCAACATTCCAGACAACAAAATTGAAGATAAAATCCTTGGGCCTGAAAGAGGGCTGTTCCCTGCCTCAGTGGCCCTGTTCTTTATCTTTCTTAATGTCATTGAGAACTTTTATGATATATGGTTTATAGGGTTCTTCAGACTGGAGTGAAGGAGAGCATGCTATTGTCATGCTCTGTAGGGTACCCTGCATCAATGGTGCTGTCTTCAGTCTGCGAATCTAACAAATTATTGAGGCACTGGTTGTTAGCATCTTTGTTGCTGATCCACATAATGTTCAACTGCCCTTGCCATTTTCCTCCACCAACCTGTAGAGATATTGCCTAGTAGATACATGCTGAGCTTTGAGAGTGGGTGGGGGGAGTTGTATAAGCACTGACATTGTACTTGATGCTTCTAAGACAGAAGATATCCGTTTCTCTGTGTAGTTCTTTCATCCATTCATTTTAAACACAAGGAAGGAAAAAGAAGGATGTAAGATTTAAAAATTCTGCAGTTTTGTTTCACTTTTAATAAAAGAATACAGAAAAGAAATATAAGGATTAAGGGAAAAATATAAATGAGAATGAATATATAAATACAGACTGAGGCTGCAAGGCTCTACCAGAATTATCAGGTATGCTTGCAGAGACACTATTAGCATATGCATTGCAAAGCAGTGGAAACATAATTGTGATGACAGTTATAAGCCCATAAGAAATATACAGAGAAAGATAGGACTCTGGGGGGAAATTCAATTTTAGCACAGAACAGCCTGGTTCCATCTTTAATACTGATTTCTTTAATTTTTTTTTTCAGCTAGTGCATTTGGATTATGGCCTTCCTGATTCTTCAGTATGCTTCCAGCCTCTGCAAAAATTATGATGGCTGTGGGGCTGATGCACCAGCTGGCAATAGGCTGCTGAAGAGTCTGTCCATGTAAGTACAGCCAGGGCACATTGTGTCCTGATGACTCCTGCCCTGCCTCTGTGTGCTTCTGAGATGCCTTCAAGACAGGCAGGTAGGGAAAAGCTTTGGTGGGAGCGATGTGCTGCTTCTGCTGTGCCTCATGCAGAGGGAGATCACCTAAGCAGGAATCTGTACATTCATACTTATACCTGTAAAAAGCAGTAGGACTGGAGTGCTGAAGGAATTTGGTCATTGGCATTGCAAAACCTGAAGGGAAACATGAATACATTTCATGCAAAAAAGACAGGCATGTGTAGACACAGGCAGAAACTGAATTCAGAACAGGCAGGCAGCTAAACTCAAGACATGCTGTTGTAGAAGTAAGGCAGGGACACAATAAAAAAGGCTGGTGTTCCCTGCAATCTCCTGAGATACCTAGGTGTTGCCCCATGAGGCACAGAGGCATGTTTTATTTTCCTACCTGAGTTGTCTTAGGTTTAGGCTCCTGCGTAAAATGTGTCTACAGCAGGAGCCTTGTCCTGTTTGGACATCATCTCAGCCATACCCCAAGATGGAAGATCCTAAGCAGAGAGGCAGGAAATAGTGCCTGCTGACAGCCCTGGAGAGCAGGTAGGTTCCCAGATGCTCATCTTTTCCATCATGGAAGACTATACAGACAGAAGAATAAAACTTGAGATGCCTGTTGTGGCCATAATACCCCCCCCCCAAAAAAAAAACAGCAAGAATTTTTTGTTGGTCACTTGGTCAGGAAGGTACTATCAGTCAGTAGTGAGACTTCAAAACCTAATTATCTTTGTACATCTAGACTAGACATTACCTTAGGATATGTGTTGTGGAAAAACTGGCAGCAAGGTGGAAGGATGAAGTGGGGTAGTAAGCCTTCTCTCTACCTGCTGCTTTATCTTCTTGTATTGTCTCCATTATTTGCATTTTAACCTAGGGGGCTGCTATGGTTCCCTCATGGTCATGCCCTTCCCTCTAGCTGCACTTTTCCTTACCCTGGTTGCTCTGTTCCGTGTGCACAACTTGGCTGGAAGTGAGACTAATGAGATTTTCAATCTACAAAGCACAGATGGCACTTTCCATGCTTCAGAGACTGTCAGACTTGTTCGTCTCACTTCCTGGTCATTAGCAGAGGGAGGAGAGAAATGGGAGGTGTACTGAATCGCTGGTAAGGCTGGGGGAGGAAAATGGCTCCTATACCCTTCTCCTGCTGGGAAGTGAAGGTAGATGAGGAGGAGAAGAATAGGGAGAAGAATAGAGAAGCAAGACTCAGTGAACAGTGCATGAGTCTGGTCTAATAATGATATCGAAAAGAAAGTACAACACGGTATGAAAAGGAAGTGCACTAACAAACAAAATAAAGTCTATTGTAAGGAAATAAATCGGATAAATGAGAAATCATGAAGAATATTTAGAGAATCAAGGGTGGTGTGTTGGGAGATGGAAGAGATGCAGAGCTTTATGGCAAGAACAAGAACTGTACAGTAATGTCAGCTAGTTGTGTGAGTGGATGTGACAGTTGTGGGGCTGGAGGCCTAGGGCTGAATCTGTGAATGGGAAGACAAAAACATGCTGTAATATGAATGAAGATATGACCAAAAAGAACTTATTCTGTGTTTAAAAAAACCTATAACATTGGTGTGGAAAAAGAAACCAAACAACTAATATGTTAGCTCTTTTTTTGTGTGTGTGTTAAAGACTGTCAGATTTTTTTCCTTATTACTTTGAGTCTCCTAACCAATTTAAACAAATAAAACAAAAACTTGCAACAGGTAGGTAAAGAATTGAAAATATTTTTATAGAGTTTTTTTGTTTGTTTGTTTGTTTTTTAAATCTCTAGAATGTTTTTTTAAGGTCAGGAGCCCTGTAAATGCTGGTGAAAGCCTTCAGCAGAGAAGCAGTCTTTCTTTTCTCTCAGTGGATCTACATGGATACTCATCTTGAGCCCAAGATCTATAGGAAGTAAAACTTCTCCAGGTTGGCTGATCTCAGAATTGTTGATGAGAAATAGGAATAACTTTATGTGGTGGGCTAGAATGAACCCCAGCAGAAGGTCGTGATATGGATGAGAGTGGGAGCTACCCACTCTCCCAGAAGATTCCTTCTCCCAGTCAGCAGAGGTGACCTTGTTGAGAAGATACTCAGTACTCACACTGGTGAAGAAAATACCTGCAGTCCCCCTGGCACTGCCAACAAACACTACTGAAGCAGACATTGAACTCTCCTCTTACTCCCCTGATTTTGCAAGAAGTCCAGAAAATCATCCTAAAAACATAGTCAAAATGTCTCTTTATTTGTTTCTTGTACCTTGTGTTTTCTTTTTGGTTATTTGCAGCAAATGTAAAATCAACCCTTGTGAAACATAAAAAGGTATACATTTGCATATTGTATTTATTATTTGCATATTATCTTTATATTACAGATAAGACATATCTATACAAAATTAGGCCAAACTCAATAATGACTGTAGAACAATAGAGATGTTGTCTGGAAGGGACCTCTGGAGTCACCTCTTCCAACTTCCCACATGAAGCAAGATAAGATGAGGTCAGCTGTGGCTTTGTCTAACCAAGTATTGAAGCCTTTTGAGGTGAAGGGTTCCACAACCTTTCTGGGCAGTCTGGTCTATTACTTCACTATTTTCCTAATGGAAAGGCTTTTCCTTGTCTCTAGTCTGAACCTTGTAAGCTGCAGCTTGTGGTCACTGCCTTTTGTTATACCACCTGTCACCAGCAAAACGAGTTTGGCATGTACCCTCATCTCAAAATGTCAACTTTCTTAATAAATGAATATACTGATTTTGAGACCATGGTGCTCAAATTTTGTTGTGTTAGTGTTCTATAGCTGCCGATAAAGGATGGCTTCATGAATGGGTTGGAGATGGTGCCCTATGTATTTTTATCTCCTTATTTAGGATTGGAGTCTTCTTACCTAACTTTAGCCTTGTATAAGCTGTCAGATCTAACATCTAGTATTCTTTTGTAATTACTGAAGAGAATAGCACTCCCACAATGTAATTAACTACACCTATCTTACATTGCATCTAAAATTAAATGGTGTGTCACTTATTGTTAGCATTAGCTACATACATAGAATGTGCTATTTCAGCTGAATAAAATCAGGTATTAGTTGGTAAAGGTGAAATTAGTAAATTCTTCCAAAACTAATTAATACTACACTGGCAGACAGAATGGCAAACATATGAAATGATTACCTTATTACTTTAGAAAAATGCTTAATTTTTTTTTTTTAATTTTATTTTTTTCCTGCTCAGTGCTTGTCATGGTTTTGGCTGGGATTGAGTTAATTTTCTTTGTATAGGCTTGTATAATACTGTGTTTGGGATTTTTGATGAAAATCAGTGATAGAACACTGATATTGTAGGTGTTGTAGAGAAGTGGTTACACACTGTCAAGGACTTTTCTGCTTTTTATGCTGCCCTGCCAGCGAGGAGGCTGGGGGTGCACAAGAAGGAGGGAAGGGGCACAGCTGGGACAGGTGACCCAAACTGACCGAATATTCCTTACCATATGTCATCATGTTCAGCAAAAAAAAGCTGAGGAGAAGGGGGAGATGTTCGGGGTGATGGTGTTTGTCTTCCATAGAAACCATTATATATGATGAGCCTGCTCTTCTGGAAGTGGCTGCTGATGAACAAATTCTTTGTTTTACTTTGCTTACATATGTGGCTTTTGCTTTCCCTAGTAAGCTGTCTTTATCTCAACCCATGAGTTCTCTCACTTTTACCTTTCCAATTCTCTTCCCCACCCCACCTGGGAAGAGTGAACAGCTGTGTAGTACTTAGCTGCCTGCCCAGGTTAAACCGCAACAGTACTGCATGGTTTATACCACTTGGATTATTGTGGGTTAGACTATGAAGGCAGATGGGGCACAGTGATATCTTTCTGCAAACTAAATACACAAAATATGACTGTACTGCTTTCTTGCTCTGCAACTTCCAGTGACATTGATGTCCTGTATATAAATAGGAAAAAATGCTACAGTTCATGTGTGTTTGTTCTATCTCTTCAGATATATACTACAACACTAAAAAGCTTTATATTCCTCCCCTTCTGTAGATGATTGATTCTAGATCTGCACATTTGAAAGTTTTCAAAGAAATTTAAGTTAGTTAATTTGGAGTGAATTTAAAAAATGCAGCTAAACCTTTATTTGTTTCCTTCTGCATTAAATCAGCCTGTCATCATTTCTAGCTCTACTTATTGAAATTCAAGATGTGATAACTGAGAAATATCTACATCTCCTCCTGGAACAAAAAAATCTGCTTGAAATAGACAACATCTTTTATTCTACAGATTTTATCGTTATTGTTTTGCTCATTTTTAGTGTTACACATAAATATTGAATTTTGCTTTGCAAAAATCTTCAAAGAAGTATTTGATATTTTCCACAGGAAGAAAAAAAAATCACAGAATACAAAAGAAATTTCACAATTTAGATTTGAAAGGAAATGTCTTGCAAAAGTGAATCTTTATACAGCAGTATTTGTGTAAGATGAAATAGATTCAAGAAATTTAACAACCTGGTTAGAAACAGTAGATAGCAAAACATTCTCAATGGTAAGAAAAAAGAAGATATTTATGTAGCTCAGTAAAGTTTTCTTGAGTCAATGATAGAATATCTTAGATGTGAGAGATTCCCCATTTTAGAACTGTTACTAATTCATTGCTCAGACTGAATATCAGATATAATTCAGGGCAGCAATATGAACATGAATTATTCTATCCCAAATTTCTTGGCTACCTATGTTCTATCAGTCTGTTTCTCAGCTATCTTCTGGTCTAATGATTGTTTAATTTAAAAAGTTGATTCACTTCTCAAAGGGAAAACAGGAACTGTCGGATTAATCCCAGCTAATGTTGGGTGACTATAATGTAGGGTATTGTATCTGAGCAGTGTTGTAGTCTCCAGTCTGTAAATCACAACGGATATGTAGAGGTCATGCCTTATACATTTGATTTACCCAAATGGAGGGAGATTTAGATTTTATTCTAACACAGATTGACAGACAGCAAACACTGAAAACTCAAAAAAGAATTTTTTTTTAATAGATTCTTTTTTTTCCCTCCAGTGAGTCCAAACCTTAAATCAACTATATTAGCCAATGAAATAAAATAAAATATGTTGAATGAATACTGAGAATTAAATATATGTAAGACAATAATAGTCTTAGCACAGTTTGTGCATTTCATATTTTTCCATCACACATTCACCAGAACCTTTCAGTGGTGTAGTCTTTCTTTTGGTTACATGGCATCTCACTTGATGTTTTGAGATGAGGTTGTGACACTTCCTAGTGACCTTCAATTTTCTGTCTACTAGACAGAAAACTCAAATACTATTTATTTTTGTTGTAGTTGGTGTTGTTGTTTGTTTTCCTGCTCTATTTCAAGTTATATTATGTTGCTGTTGCTCTAGGCAAGTGTCCTAGTTAGAGCAATTTTAGAAGTTACCATCCTCAGTACCTATTTAAACTTTTAAATTCAGTTCACTGTCTGTATCCATTCCCTCCCAATATGTCATTGCTCATTACATCTCTGGAAATCTCTTCTTTTTAATCATTATTTTAAAAGTATATTAAAAAATGTAAACTCTATTCACCTGCTGACAACCAAAGATCAACAAGAGTCTGAAAGGTATATTTGCACAAAAGAGATAAGAGTTTGTCTTCCTCCCTGTTTAAATGTTACTTTTCAGTTTTCCAAACTGGATATGAGTGAAGAGTAGATTCTGGTCAGAAGAGGATAATCTAATAACTGCCTAACAATATTTCAGTTAACCTTCCTCATTCCAAAATTGCTACTTTACATAAATGAAACACACTGCTTGGTTCACAAATCTACTTTCATACCCAGTTTGGAAAAATACTTTAGAAATGGTCAAACCATTCCACCCTGACAGATTAGAAAATGGAAGATTTCATGTGCAAACAAAACTATACTTTGCTTTGATTTTTTTTTTTAAGTAAAATGGAATAAAGTGTTGATAAATGTAAAAATAAAAGTGAACTATTTAAAAATAAAGAAGGAAATATACACATATATATTTGTAATGTACACATTTATAT
Source organism: Cygnus atratus (assembly GCF_013377495.2). Taxonomy (NCBI): domain Eukaryota; kingdom Metazoa; phylum Chordata; class Aves; order Anseriformes; family Anatidae; genus Cygnus; species Cygnus atratus. The sequence goes on along the minus strand of NC_066362.1, from coordinate 175,661,050 downwards.
GTTAGATATATATTTCCGAAATAAGCATATATAACAATTCACATTTAAATACAGACTTATCATCTCTGGTATTTTTATCAACAAAGAAATAAGAATTACTTCACAGACAGAAATTTTATATTTACTTCTAATTTCTTTCATTTAGTTCACATATATAATCTTAAATATTTAGTGAAGGAAATTTCGCTTAATCTGTTAAAGCCAATGTATAGCTCACATTGTAGAGTCTTCAGATCTCACCTGTTTTTGAGGAGGGAAATAATTCTTGTTTGAAATTGTTCTGTATTATTAAACAGACCTGCTTTGCAGTGCGGTTATTTTATCAAGGATAGATATAATTTTAAGCCTGTATAATTATTTATAGAGTGAGACTTTCTGCTGTTTTTTGCCTTGATTGTCATTTATGTTGATGCAGAGTAACTGCCACATGGGTGTAAAATACTGTCATTCTGAGGTGGTTGATATTTATCCAACTTTGCACATATGTATGTGATTAAACATAGTGCAAAACACTACAGAATTAGGCCAGCTGCTTTACAGGTATTGTTACAGGAACACCAAGGTTATTTTTCACTGTTTTCACCCTGATGAAATACCTTTTACATTTTCTTAAAACAAGGTAGTGTATGTGTGTGTGTGGGGGGGTGGGGAAGCTAACCTTCCAAAAAAGCACTAAGACTTGCAACAATAGAAACCCAAATGACATTACTGTATTTTAAATTCTTGCAGACACAATTTACAAAGGCATGACATAAAATATTATTTCATATGCATCAGTAGCATCTCCATTCTGGAGGTGTTAGGCATTCTGCTCCTTCATCTGTGCAGCAATGGAGGGAATAAACTCATATGAAGGAAGAAAATGCTGACTTTGATCATAGTCTCTGTTTCACATTTTTGCTAGGTTCAGTCTTTAAAGACTTGACTTACTTACCTAAAGATAGGAATCTATTACTGTTTGAAATACCGTAGAACGTCTGAGATACCATGTAAGTCATTTAGTTAAAAAACCTTTCTGGAAGGGCAGCTTGAGTACAGGTAGGGCAGCTCGAGTACAGGTGGGACAGCTTAGGTCATTTCAAATGATCCTATGTTTATGCAGATCAAAACTACCCTATGAGTTTCAGACATGCACACAAAAGTATACGCTGTTGTTTAAAGTGAAACATTCCCTTAGGAAAATCCTGGTTCTCTGAAGCCAGATCAAAGACTTTTTAAACTAAAGATCTGATCTCAGTCTGTCAGGAGAGCTAAAAACATTAACTTAAAGCACATTTGTAGTTTTATTTCATAACTGGAGCAGACTTTCAGGATGCATGCAGTCAGTTAACACAACTCATCTGACAAACAGTCTTGATAAATCTATAAGGCGACCAGATCCTTCTGGTAACGCTCTACCGTCCCATTTTGAACATGCAGAACTTGAAGCACATCAGGATTTCAATATCTCGTAGGAAATTTCATAGGAAATTGCAGTAGACTATTTTTTTTTCCACTAGGAATTAAGCAGGGTTAATGGAAAAATCTCAGTGCAGGATATGACCAGATCTAACCCCTTTTTTTTTTTTTTTCCAGCTAATACTGAAGCATGCAATCAAAAGAGATCCTTCTCCTTCTAAATCCAATGTATTTCTCCACATTATCAGCAATTTCTAAATTAAGCTAAGGCTCAACTCTGAATCTGGACTGTGGACCCAGCTGCAGTTCCTCTTCCTCAAACTTAAGACTGTACTATTTTATCCCATTGGTGAGACAGAAACTAACATTTCATGGCAATGTCCTGCATATATCTGCGGTCAGCTGGTATCCAACTTTTGCATGTGCCCCTCTGGAAATTTTGCAGCCCACAGGGTAATTTCAGTATTGAAGGGAAAGTTAATTAACATTATGATTCCTCATAAGATTTGAGGCTCAGTTTTGCAGACCAGAAAAGTTTGGCTGCACATCTAAATCATCTGAGATTCTTTAACTACTGATATTAACAGATTTACCTTGAAGAGAAAGAACTATATTTTACAGAGGAACTTCTGTCTTCAAACAAATTTAAACTACTTTGAGTAGTTTAGTAGCCTAACACTTTGAGTACTCTTCTACTTTCAAAAGATCATGAGGCCAACAAAATACCTTTGATGGTTGTGTCAATCCAAACCATATTGACATTTTCAGTCATCTCTTAAAATTTCTCTCATCTAATGCTATCATATTTCTGTCATTGCTAGTGACCCCCTTCCTCTTCCCTTTCTCCTTTGTCTTCCCATTCCCCTTCTTTCATTGCTGCTTACCAGGTCTACACTGCTTATACGATATGAAGTGAGGATCTGAGATCTCATTAGGGACCTGAATAATAGCAGATGACTATGGGGCACAATTATCAATATAGAGGATGAGGTGAAATATATATATATATATATATCTGCTTCCAGTTGTCCAAAATAATGTTAAGTGAAGCAACCCCCAAAACATATCTGACTTTCTTCTGAGGTGTTAATTTGGAAGACAGCTTGTGATCAAACAGAGGGGTTTCAGATAAGCATTAGGACTAACTCAGATTGAGACTAGGGTTAAATCTAATCATCTAATCTATTCTGGTTGTCAGATAGTCAAGCAAAATTGCTTTTTTTTTTTTTTTACCTTACTGTTTACACGGAGTGGCTATGCCTCAGTTTCTCCAATAAGCAATAGTCTGACTTTTCTCCAACAGCAGAGTTTGATATATGTCTGATTAAATTAGATAATCTTTATGAAAAAAAATATCATAGAATCATAGAATGGTTTGGGTTGGAAGGGAACCTTAAAGATCATCTAGTTCCAACCCCCTGTACTGGGTTTGGCTGGGATGGAGTTAACTTTCCCTGCAGTGGCCCATACACTGTTGTGCTCTGTATTTGTAGCTAGAACAACATTGGTATCTGTGGTGGTTTTACTTGGATGGGCAGCCGAGTTCCAGCACGGCCGCTCTCTCACTCCTCCCTCCTCAAAGAGGAAGGGGGAGAAAATACAACACAAAAAGCTCAATGGTTGAGATAAGGATAACTTAATTAAAAGGAAAAGGGAGAAGAAAAAAAAAAGTTTTTCTCTACTTCCCATCAACGAGCGATGTTCAGCCACGTCCTGGGAAGCAGGGCCTCAAAACACGTAATGGTTGTTCGGGAGGACAGCTCCCTCCCCCACCCAGAGTCCCCCTTTTTATTGCTGACTGTGACACCATGTGGTATGGAATATCCCTTTGGTCAGTTTAGGTCAGCTGCCCTGGTGATGTCCCCTCCCCATCACTTGCCCACCCCCAGCCTGCTGGCTCTTGGGGGCTCGGAGGAAGCCCTGATGTGGTGCCAGTGCTATGCAGCAATAGACACAACACTGGAGTGATACCAGTGTTGTTCTAGCTACGAGTGCAGAACACAGCACTGTGTGGGCTGCTGCAGGGAAAGTTAACTCCATCCCAGACAGACCCAGCACAGTATCACACCAATGTTTTGTCTGTTGCTGAGCAGCGCTGGCACAGTATCAAGGCTGTCCACCTTCCCCCCCCCCCCCCCCCCCCCCCCCCCCCCAAAAGCCAGTAGGCTGGGGTGAGCAAGAGGTGGGGAGGGGACATTGCCAGGGCAGCTGACCTTAACTGACCAAAGGAATATTCCATACCATATGACGTCACAGTCAGCAGTAAAAACTGGGAAAGGGATTGGAGAAAGGGGAAGAGAGGGGCTCTTGTTATGAAGACATCTGTCTTCCCAAACAAACACAACGTGTATTGATTGAGGCCCTACTTCCTAGGACATAGCCAAACACCACTCGTTGATTGGAAGTAGAGAATAATTTTGTTGTTGGTGTTGTTGTTGTTTTCCCCCCTCTTTGCTTCTGTGTGACTTTTCCATTTTATTTTATTTTATTTTATTTTATTTTATTTATTTTATTTTATTTTATTTTATTATTTTATTTCATTTTATTATTTTATTTTATTTTATATTTTATTTATTAACTTATTTTATTTTATTTTACTTATTATTTTATTTTATTTTATTTTATTTATTATTTTATTTTATTTTATTTTATTTTATTTTATTTTGTTTTATTATTTCCCTCTCTTTTCTTTTTAATTAAATTATCCTTACCTCAACCCACAAGCCTTTTTCTTTCCATTATACTTCCTTCTCCCCCTCTTCTTTTGAGGAAGGAGAGTAAGAGAGCAGTTGTGGTGGAGTTTAGCTGCCCAGCAGGGTAGAACTACAATTGCCTGCCATGGGCAAGGACACCTTCCACTAGACCAGATCGTTCAAAGCTCCATTGAACCTGGCCTTGAACACTTCCAGGGATGGGGCATCCACAACTTCTCTGGGCAACCTATTCCAGTGCCTCCCCACCCTCATGGTATAGAATTTCTTCCTTATATCTAGTCTAAATTTACCATCTTTTACTTTAAAGCCATTCCCCCTTATCCTATTACTACACTCCTTGACAAGGAGTCCCTCCCTGGTTTCCTGTAGGCCCCATTTAGGAACTGGAAGGCTGCTATAACATCTCCCTGGAGCCTTCTCTTCTCCAGGTTGAACAACCCCAACTCCCTCAGCCTGTCTTCATAGGAGAGGTGCTCCAGATCTCTGATCATCTTTGTGACCCTTCTCTGGACTGTCTCCAATGGGTCTATGTCCTTCTTGTTCTGGGTGCCCCAGAGCTGAATGCAGTGCTCCAGGTGGGTTCTCACAAGAGCAGAGCAGAGGGGAGAATCACCTCCCTTGACCTTCTGATCATGCTTGTTTTGATGCAGCCCAGAATACGGTTGGTTTTCTGGTCTCAAGTGCACATCACCACCTCATATGCAGTTTATTGTCCACCATACCCCCAAGTTCTTTTTCTCAGGGCTGCTCGCAATCCATTCTCTGCCCAACCTGTATTTGTGCTTGGAGTTGCCGCAGCCCAGGTGCAGGACCTTGCACTTGGCCTTGTTGCCAAGTGCAAACATCAGTTGCTCTTTCCCTATCCACCAATACTGTAACCCCGTCATAGAAGTCCACCAAATTTGTCAGGCATGATTTTCCCTTAGTGAAGCCATGTTGAGTGTCACCAATCACCTCCTTATTTTCCATGTGCCTTAGCATAGTTTCCAGGAGGCTCTGCTCTATGATCTTGCCTGGCACAGAGGTGTGAATGACTGTCCTGCGGTTCCCCCAGCATTCCTTTTTTCCCTCTTTGAAAATGGAGGTTATCTTTCCCCTCTTCCAGTCAGTGGGAACTTCACCAGACTGCCACATTTTCTGAAATACGATGGACAATGGCTTAGCAACATCATCTTCTTCATCTTCTAGTTCCCTCAGGACCCATGGATGCATCTCGTAAGGTTCCATGGACTTGTGCACCTTCAGGGCCCTTAGATGGTCTCGAAACTTGTCTTCTCTTACAGTGGACAGTTCTTTATTCTCCCAGTCTCTGCCTTTGCCTTCTGCAACTTGGGTTATGTGGCCAGAGCTCTTGTCAATGAAGACTGAGGCATAAAATTCATTAAGTACCTCAGCCTTCTCCATATTCTGGGTAACCAGGTCTCCCATTTCCTTATGGAAAGGGCCTCACCCCACTCCTCCTCTCCCCTCCCCTTCCTTTCTCTCCCCTGCCCTTCCCACTTTCTCCTCTAGAACATCCTGTGGTACATCTGATTTTAAGTCCTCTTTTAACATCTCCTGAATTCCATTTCTATCTCCAGAAATGCCTTCTTATTATTTAGTAGCTCAAATAGCGCTACTGGGACTAGTGTAATTAAGTTCTGCACATTTTGGGTAAGGATTTACTTAAGGTCATTTGGTTTAGATATATTTAAGTTCCTGTACTTTTCTGTTATGTAATTTTTATTTACTATTTTTATTATTATGTTTTATGTCATATAAGCGTGGGTTTTGATTTTTTTTTTTCTTTTTTTTTTTTTTCTAAATGAAACTGAATTGAATCTGGTTACTACAGTAAATGATGATCATTGCTTGGGAAATCTTAATAGAAGAGAAAAGAAAGTCTTTTCTCTGATCTCCATGGAGGCAGAGAGCATTAAAGTATCTCTCTGAGCCCTGGGTCACAGCTAACAATGAAGTCTATCTATTGCTTATGAGCACCATTTACCTGAGCATGTCTTCAGTAAAGACACTGAGATATGGCTTTTGTTAACATAGCATGATTGTGGATAGGGAATAGGGTCTCCCAAGAAAAAAAAAATTGTTTGCAGTAAGGCTACAAAAAAAAGGTTCTCAAAAATATTTTTGTGAGAGTTAGAATAATAATTATATGTATTTGGGACAGGTGTTTTTTGTTCCCTGATACATTGTCAAACAATCTTTTTTTAGTTTCTTGCTCACAATATTGAAAGGATAAAACAAAACATCTAATATCCCTTGACTAACTACAATACATCTCTTAACATGAATCTTCCCTGTTCCACTCAAACTATGGATTTGAATAATTTTAGATCATATCTCATTAATGTTAAAATTATTTTAAAATGTCGATTTGGAAAAAAAATGTAAATATGTTGATTCTTTAGTGAGGGAACAAAACAACTTTTCTGAAACAAATGTGTTTTTACACCAAGGCTGAAGTTTATGCTGAGCCTCTAAGTATGTGACACATGTACCTAAATGTTTCTAGAAGTTGAAGAGAGTTAGACTATAGTGGCTGCTTATCTGGATGTCAGGTCCAAAGTATTGAGGAACTCCAATCTGATCTCACAAATCCCGGATTTGACATAATGGCATCAGCTTTAACCTAATGACATTTAAGGATAAATAAATAAATGTGCAGGGGTTCTGTGTGTATGATTTTTGTGAAGGTAGACATATGTTACAATTTATGTACTTTTTGTTATCTGGACAGGAGGGTTAAAAACTTCCAGGAAAGAAAAATGGAGAAGAAGATTTGTATGTAATTTCATGACTCTAAGCCCTTTAATAATAACAAAAAATCAGACAGTGATAACTATAATTAAAAAAGAAAAAAAAAAAAGACAGGACAGACACAAACAAGGTCTCCTTCAGATACTGGACCCAGGGGCATTACCTTTAGTCAAGGAAGAAAAACAGGTAGCTATACAGAAAATAGATGTATACACAAACTTTGTAATTCACCAAGTATTCTTGCTGATAAAACAAACAAATTAAAAAAAATGTTGCTTTTTTGCCTTTTTTGCTTTTCTAACTTGCCCATATGTTATGTTTATGCATATGTGAATGAAACAATCATGTTGTGAGTTCAAAGTTTATGCAAGTTCTCAGGTGTAAGCACGTAGCAGATTGCCTATATCAGTGGAATACAGGGTGTGAGAAAGTCAGGATGTATATTGCTTTTTTATGGCTATTGCATTCATCCCTGTACAAGGAGATGGTAAAAGAACAGAAAAAGGCAAGAGGAGTGAAACAACGTGCATGCCAAAGCTCAGAAAATGCCAGCGTATAGGAGGAATTCATATACACTGGAGAAAACTGCTGAACCACATAGTTGGTTGAAAAGATTTTTATCAGCAATAGGCAAAGAGAATCAATCCTTAACTATTGTTCAAGGCTGAGAAAGTATGGTCAAAAATAGCACATCAGGACAAATAAATCAGGAAATGTTAGTGACTCATCCACAAATAAAATCACACTTATTTATTCAGATGAAATAATAAAAGAAATGATAAAGACTGTGATATCATGGTAAAGAGAGATGTCTGAAAAAATGAGTGTTAATGTCATGATCTGAAAACATAAAGGCAATGAACAATATTTAAGCAAAGCCAGAAAATGCACACGTTGTCTAACTGAAGCTTCTTAAGAAGTCTCAGCTGAGTTTACCAAAGAAAAATGTCATATGGAATTTGGAAAAGAGTGCTCAGTAAATCCAGGTTAAAAGTCACTATTTGGATGCTATTCATTTCAGTGAATACATGTTAATGGAAGTTCTACTCCCAAGGTATTTCTAAGATTAATTGGGTAGATCTAAGTGAGCTAGAAAGTATTCAGAGTTTATAATGAATGATGTTTTAATTTGGCTTAGAGAATTTAAATTATGCAATGAGAGGTTTTGGCAAGGTTTTCGGAGAGTAAGGAGAAAGAAGTACGTGACAGACATAGATTAATCTAACAAATGTTCTATGCGTTAGATGAAGAAGTACTAATTCTTCACTGTTTTGTGCCTTGAGTGTAACTTCGTATAACTGCAAGGACAGCTCCGTTTTTAGAGCATCCTCACTAAACAGTTACAAATAACTACATCAAATATCAGACGGAAAATTAAGATGAGTGTAGGTCACTATTCACAGATCCGGGTGAAACTGAACTCTGAACTCCTTCGCACTGAAGTTTCTTTGCAATGCCCTGCTAGTGCAAAGGCCACTACAGGCATTTTAGACATACTGTAGGCTTTAGAGTAATAAAATAAAGTCCTTTACATTTTAGTTCTTGGGGAAAAAACAAAACAAAACAAAACTTTTTTTTTCTTTTCCATTTGAAATATATTTTAGTTTTGTGGTAAGCTGGAATGGAAGTCTGGAATTCATCATTAAAATACATGAAATCTAGAGAATGAACTAACAAAATGCTGCATGAAATATAGAGATTGAACTAACAAAATGCTCTTTCCACAATGGGTTACAGAGAAATTATTTAAATTACTGCATGAGATAAGACAGCTCTATCTGTAAAAAACAATTTAAGTAGAGTATCCAGAACAAAACTGATATTGCCATTTCAGCACCAAAATGCATCTCTCCAGCTATTTACAGTGTAATTGACATCCCAATTTCAGTGAAGTTCTGATATATCTTTCTTTCATGCTATTTCAAAGACTCGTAAGGATTTTATGAAACTTCAAACAAAGCCTGCATTTCAGGGAGGAGGGGGGTAGGAAGGAAAGCAACCAGCACCATTGCCCAAGGCCATAGGCTATAAGAGGCTATGTTGGATAGAAGTGCAGTAACTCCACTCTTGGGTGGAAGAAGAAAAATATCCTTCCTATTGTGTATTCTGAGTTCTTACCGAATCATCTCTGCCCCTAAATCTCCTTTGGTTCTGGAAAACTGAGGAAAAATATATAATAAAGATGCTATCATCTGAAAAAGTACATAAAAAAGTAGTCTGCATATATTCTTATGTTACAAAATTTTATTTGTGTCAAGAAATAAGTTAAATAATTGGTCTGTATGGAAAACAAATAGTTATCCACACAATTCAGTACTATAAATATTTCCAATTAACATTTTAGCGTGAAACACATGGTTAAGAACTTAGGTTCAATTCAAGCAGAACACCATTTGGGATTTAACTGATAGGTATTCAGTAAAACCCTACAGCGTGTTTAGCGAACAGCAGCAAAAAATGTGTGACCAATTTAATAAGCATGTGCACAGGGAGTGGCTATAAATGTGTTTCTAATGAATACCCAACTACCCTTGTGAAATCAACATTTATGTGCTACTCTTGTCTGCCCGGGCTTTTCTCTCTCCCCCCTCCACCTGGCTTCTGAACCTTGTAGTCTGTGGGTATTCAACAGTGAAAGCAAAACCACCAAAACAAAAGCAAAAACCTACATGCAAGGGCAAGAGAGGAGCTCTTGCAGTCAAGCAGTCTGACAGAAAGACAGACTCCCTTGCTGCTAACTCCAGTTGGATGAACATACACACACAAGCACATGCACGCATGAGCATGAAAATATTTAGGTTTGTAGACAGATGTGTGTTTGGTAGTGCCAAAGTGTCTCCTGTCTCTGGAGTTTTGAAAATCTTCATTTTAACCTGCAGATTAGACTTGCAGCAGGGAAGTGGTCCACGGGCTCTGCTCCTATGAGACCAGTAAGGTCAGAATAAAACAATACTCTACTGCCAGTGGGGCAGAGGTTTGTCATCACCCTCTGCTAGATCTTTTTGGAAGAGAACAGCTGTCTATAGACTGATTTCTTATGCTGACTACTATGAAGGATGTGCCCTGGATCTCTTGTCAAAACACCAGCAGTCATTCCATGTATTGCAGTGTGTTTCTACAGTCTTGTTTTTTAGTATTTCATAAATTTTGAATAGCAGAGAACCTTTTTGAAGCTCTTCTGTCTTAGTGCAAAAGTTGGTGGTACTTGAGTGGTTTCTCTGTGTAGGAATACAGGGAAAAGAGAGGATTATATCCCTCTATGTAGCGATAGGGAAAAGAGAGGACTAAGTAGCTGTTGAGGAATCAGCTGTGCTTTTCATATTCAATGACATTAAGCAAAATGCTCTTGCTCAGTAGAAGAATTTAATCAATCAAGAAATGATTTTAAATACCTTTAAAATCGTTTGTTGTCTCGACCCTATATGCTAATGCAGTGATTCATGTGGCTTCAGTACTGCAGGTTGCAATCAGTCTCTCCAGTTACTAAACACAATCCTTTTAACTAGCATCCTGTAAAATCCACATTAAGAGGCTGCAAACATACTTCGTTAATCTTTTCATTAATCTACCATTCAGCCATCAGACAAGAAGGGTAGTAGGCATATGTGGGTCATTTTATGCAGATTTTACACCCTAGTTTTTTTAGAACACATCATAGTAATATCTTGGTTTGCATTGTTGTAAACATATCTGACAATATTTCTAGCTTCATCTGATGAAAGAAAAGCATATAAGCCAACAAAAACATCTATTCTGGGGAATGTTTCACATCTAAAAATAATTCTGAAGTTTTTAAACCGTTTTCTTTTAGGGGAAATACTAGATATGGGTTGACAGCTTGTATGACAAGTCTTAACCCAATGGGATTTTAAAAAGCTGATATATTAATCCTGAAAATCCAGGTTTATAACAGAAAGCCTTATATGCTCTTACCTGTATTGCTAGTGACAGCTGTTAGAATACTAAAACTTTCTTTAGAAAAAAAAATTCAAAATGTTTTATTTTCAAAATTCAAACTTTAAATGTTTAGTTGTAATCAAATGCCGAAGCCAAAGCCATAACACTAGGAAAACAAACAAAAAGTTCTACTCTAAATTTTTGTAAAATTAATTTTAATTACCAGAAACATTTTGTGAAACATTTTTAAAATAAAATTCAGCATAAGAAATTAATTCTGCACTCCAAATAAAGATCTTGGGACTCTTTGCAAATGTTCATGAATGTAAGCTTTCAACAGTTATGTGGAATGTATAATTGCTCTCGTTTTACAAATGGATAAACAGAGTCACGTAGGAAAGGTAACTCAAGGTATTGCAGTTCTCCTTTCCCACTCAACTTCAAATATGTATTTCAGTAATTACTTATTCATTGCCCCTGAGGTCACCTGAAAAAGATTTATACTCCCATTCATCTAGGAGATAAATTCATCTAGTGCATTTACTTGGAAGATTTGGCCCCTATTCCAGCTTTCAGGAGAGTCGTATGAATGTATCAACTGTAACAGGTACTAGGTATTATTAAGAGTCTTGACCAAATTGTGTTTTTACCCAAGAAACACTCAAAGGCTGAGGTTTGTTCCACATTGTTTGTGAGCTGTCAACCTTGGAACTTTACCACCATGCAGTTCTATAGGCAGCAGAGGAAGATAATGATTCAGGTCATGAGTGAAGAGTGAAGAAGGTATTCAACCACAAAGTGCATGTTTAAAGTTTTTTTTTTTTTTTTTTTTTTTCTCTCTCTTGTCTTAGGTAGCACCTCAGTGAGCCAGAGCGCAGTGGCTTTCAGTTTAGCACATCATTTTGTTGGATACAATACTAAGATGTTTTTTTCTCTATATAAATTTGTGCAAAGAAGCCCAGGCTTCTCATTTAAGGTTCAAGGATCTTTCCACGGTTCTCGTATTTCTCAATGTTATGATAGCTTTCTCTCTTCAGAGCTTAAACAAAAAAAATACATAGAGAAGTGGCACCATGAAGAATAGGTGATCTTAATAGAGGATAGGATACGATAGGATAGGATAGGATAATTGATTATTTATTCTTATTTTTGTCTTACTTCAAAAAGACATGAAATGGCCTTGACTGTGGCTGCTGCTATTTTGAACGTCACAATTATTTTCTACACTTACTAGAAACAAAGTGTAAGAGTCTACTGCCTACTCTCAATTTCAGGCCTTTCTATCCATTACTTTCTCTCCAAACAGTCCCAAAGACTCTATCTTCACTACTAAAACAAACAGTTAAATGGTTTACTCAGTCTTTGTTCCCTGGCTCAAAAGACTTGAGTCCTCTTAACTAGCTGCTCTTAACTCTTAGCTGCTTAAGCTCTCTTAAGCTGCTCTTAACTAGCTGACAAAAAGTCTTGAACATTCTTAACTGGAACCAAGCTAAAAAGAAGAGAAATCTGATCTCCCCACATACCTCTCTGGGTGCAAATATAGTTAACAGCATAAATGTGGCGCATTTTCACTGTGCAGATATGCTGCACTGCTAGATTAATTCCATCTGTACAATGTAGAGCTCTGCCCATGTTAAGTGGGTATTTGATTGTATTCAGCAATTCCTGCCTGATCATCAGTGCCTGTGAATGCATTTGTAGTACCACATAAAATTCTCCTTCACTACTAGCATTTCCAGCTATTGTAATTTCCCCAAAGAGATAGGAGATTTATTTTACCCTGGTACAGTACTTGAAAGATTTATCAGTGCTGGACATTGTACAACTACTAAATGACCCTCCTGGAATATATGACAAGCCCAAATTCCCTTCCCTTCCCTTCCCTTCCCTTCCCTTCCCTTCCCTTCCCCCTTCCCTTCCCTTCCCTTCCCTTCCCTTCCCTTCCCTTCCCTTCCCTTCCCTTCCCTTCCCTTCCCTTCCCTTCCCTTCCCTTCCCTTCCCTTCCCTTCCCTTCCCTTCCCTTCCCTTCCCTTCCCTTCCCTTCCCTTCCCTTCTCCCTTCCACCTCCCTCTCCTTTCCATCTTCCTCTCCCTCTCCCTCTCTTCCTGTTGTTCTTTCTCTCTGCTCTTTCTTTTCTTTCTTTCTTTCCTTCTTTCTTTTTCTTTCTTTCTTCCTTCCTCCCTTCCTTCCTTCCTTCCTTCCTTCCTTCCTTCCTTCCTTCCTTCCTTCCTTTCCTTTCCTTTCTCTTTCTTTCTTTCTTTCTCTTTCTTTCTTTCTTTCTTTCTTTCTTTCTTTCTTTCTTTTTCTTTCTTTTTCTTTCTTTCTTTCTTTTTCTTTCTTTCTTTCTTTCTTTCTTTCTTTCTTTCTTTCTTTCTTTTTCTTTCTTTCTCTTTCTTTCTTTCTTTCTTTCTTTCTTTCTTTCTTTCTTTCTTTCTCTTTCTCTCTTTCTCCTTTCTTTCTCTCTCTCTTTCTCTCTCTCTCTCTTTTTCTTTCTTTCTTTCTTTCTCTTTCTTTCTTTCTTTCTTTCTTTCTTTCTTTCTTTCTTTCTTTCTTTCTTTCTTCTTTGTTGAGAATGACTTAAGAAAAATGGAAATGGAAATGTATGACAGTCTAAATAAATGTTCAGTGCAGCAAACTTGAACATTATGGTCTTTCAGTGCTCCATTGTGGTGACATTCAGGTGTGTATAGTCATTTATAATACACTCAGGCATTTGGTGGATCATATGATGATGGTCTGAATCTCAGAGCTTACATTCCTTGTGTCAGATGCTCCACTTGACAGGGATTTTTCATTTATTTATTTATTTATTTTTAAAGCAGAATGTCAGCCAGTGAGGGATGTCAAAATGTTAGAAAGGTTGTGTCATTATTCCAGCCACATTGAACAGAAATGTTTTCAGAGTTCCTGTGGCTTCACTGTTGTCATCAGTCAGCATCCACCTGTCGAGTGGCTGAGAACTTGAGCAAAGGCAAAGTGAGGACACAAAAAATAGCATTCCAAAGAATGTGGGACTAGCATAATAGCTCAGGGCTGTTTAAATGGGATGATTTTTTAGTTTCAGAGCATGTTTTACTTTTGCATGGTTTTACTATTATATGTTATTCCTTTCCTAAAACAACAGAGAGAAAAAATGTTCAGAAATTCACATATATGAATTAAGTATCTATTTTTAAAAACACCTGGAAGAAAGGCTTATATGAACAGTTTCCCATTACTGCATCTCTAAATATTCAGATACTTATATGTGTGATTTTTTCACAAGAAATACCATTTTACTCAGCACCCCTTCCATAGTTGTAAAACACCACTTGCACCCCCATTTTTCCAATGTTTGTATCATGCTGATCAGAAAGTGTTTAAGCTGTGTTAAATAGATTCGCAAATGCAACCGATTGCTCTTACTAGTTCATTATACTGTAAGTTATACTCAAACTCTTCCTTACGGACAAAGATGAAACATGCCACATAAGTATATGTATAAAGACATTAATTAATTAGTACAACTGATATTTTAACAGTCTAAATGAAGAACCCATTTTTGTTTAGATTTAATTTTACGGGAAAAAGAAATAAAAAGAATAACAATACAGTTAGAATATTTGTATGGAGAAAAAAAAAGTCAAAAAATATTAACAACACAAAATTGTGACACTTCCTAATTTCTATCCTTTTTTCTTGTGTTTCTGACTACCCTTGCACTGTTCTTCTGGATTGTAAGCTACTGAATGCTCAAAATAGCACCCCAAAGTAGCTCTGGACTGCTAGAGAGGGTAGCACCACAAGTTGTCATCTTGTCTTCTTCATTTTGGGAGGAATGTTTTGTTGATGTCACTAGCTACTTCCTCACTCTAGGATCCACTTCAGCTCATTTTCTGTTTGTTATCATACATTTATACCTTTACCCTTTCTTCATTTTCTGCAACTGCATGTTACATCCAAATTTACTGCATATAGTGCCTTTTATGTATGTTAAGTACTATTTATTTGCTTTCTTTGTTACCCCTAGACCAAGTTTTGCCCAGCTCCATTTCTGCATTTCTGTAACTGGCCATTGGTGAGTTCTCTGTAGCTGTGGGATCTTCAGTGATTTGACACGTTTATAACGATGATGTCTCCAGTGCCCCATTCCTTATCATCCCACATCTGTGCTCTTCAGCAATGCATCGGAGTCCCCACTTCCCAAGGCCTCTGTACCAAACCAGGCTTGTATTTCTCTATGCTAAAGTAAAAGTATCTCATATTGTATAGAACAACTGCTTATTGCTGCTATCTATAGAATAATATGGTTGTACCTCACAAAAGTAAACAAAAGTAAAACAAATAGCCATATTTGTTTAAGCTGCTATAGAAACCTGGTCTGATAGAGAAATTGCAGTCGCAGATAACCAAGAGTAAGACAGCTAGAGGCAGGTCAAGAAAAGCTCAGGCAGAGCAAGCCTGACAACCTTTAGTTCTGGGACTGAGCAAACAGTGCAAAAGTGATAGCCTGTTATTACCAGTGAGCATATCGTATTACAGTACAATGTGAGAAATATGAAAGGGTAGTTAGACGAAGTCAGGCCCTGTTTCAGGCAGACTGGAACATGGATATGGACAACTTAAAGTAGGGTTAATTTTCAACTGTTTCAGTCTCCCCCATGTGACACTGCTGAGGAGACTGATGGCAAATTTTCAGCTGATTTTGGTTAGTGTAAAGATAAGAATTACAAGTGAAAGCCCTTTAAAATTTTTCATGTGCTTAAAATAGTCCTACTAAACTGTGTAATTAAATCTTTTCTGAAACAAACTCTGAGACACTGATGTAAAAAGTTCTAAAATGTTTTTATTTCTGTTTTGAATAAAAAGCACTTCAAAATCTTACACATAGTACCAGGTGGTGTTTTCGTCTATCCCTACGGGGGAAGGGAGAGGCACGGAGAGGACATGGAAAGCTCACGTGGTTAATAGGTGGCTCAGAGGCTGGTGCCAGCACAGAAAATTTGGGTTTTTTCACCATGGGGAGCTTTACTCGGCACCCGGCCTGATGGCCCCAGACGGGTCCCTATCTCCAAGGGGAAAACGGATCCTAGGCCAGGAGCTGGCGGGGCTCATAGAGAGAGCTTTAAACTAGGCAAGAAGGGGGACGGGGCTCAAACAAGGCTTGTTGGAGCCATGCCGGGGGAAACAATGGCTAGGCTGTGGAAGAAGGCGATGGCCCAGCTGAAGTGCATCTACACTAATGCACGCAGCATGGGTAACAAACAGGAGGAGCTGGAAGCCATCGTGCAGCAGGAAGGCTACGACTTGGTTGCCATCACGGAGACGTGGTGGGACTGCTCCCACGACTGGAGTGCTGCAATGCCTGGCTATCGGCGCTTCAGGAGGGACAGGCAGCATAGAGGGGGTGGTGGCGTGGCTCTCTACATTAGAGAATCTTTTGATGTTGTGGAACTCCAGGCTGGGAATGATAAGGTTGAATCCCTGTGGGTTAGGATCCGCGGGAAGGCCGGCAAGGCTAGCGTCCTGGTCGGGGTCTGTTATAGACCGCCGAACCAGGATGAGGAGACGGATGAGGAGTTTTATAGGCAACTGACAGAAGTTGCAAAATCGTCGGCGCTTGTCCTCGTGGGGGACTTCAACTTCCCGGATATATCCTGGAAACACAACACGGCACGGAGAAAGCAGTCTAGGAGGTTTCTGGAGAGCGTGGGAGATAGCTTCCTGATGCAGCTGGTCAGTGAACCCACCAGGGGTGGTGCCCCACTAGACCTTCTCTTCACAAACAGAGAAGGACTGGTGGGAGATGTGGTGGTCGGAAACTGTCTTGGACAGAGTGACCACGAAATGGTAAAGTTCTCTATTCTTGGCGAGGCCAGGAAGGGGACCAGTAAAACTGCTGTCTTGGACTTCCGGAGGGCTGACTTTGAGCTGCTCAGGACGCTGGTTGGCCGAGTCCCTTGGGAGGCGGTTCTGAAGGGCAGAGGAGTCCAGGAAGGCTGGGCGCTCCTCAAGAAGGAAATCTTAACGGCACAGGAGCGGTCCGTCCCCACGTGCCCAAAGACGAGCCGGCGTGGAAGAAGACCGGCCTGGCTCAACAGAGAGTTGCGGCTTGTGCTTAGCAGAAAAAAGAGGGTTTATAATCTTTGGAAAAAAGGGCGGGCCGCTGAGGAGGACTACAAGGATGTAGCGAGGCTGTGCAGGGAGAAAATTAGAAAGGCCAAAGCTCATCTGGAGCTCAACCTGGCTACTGCCGTTAAAGACAACAAAAAATCCTTTTACAAATATATCAATGCGAAACGGAGGACTAAGGAGAATCTCCATCCTTTACTGGATGCGAGGGGAAACCTAGTTACTAAGGATGAAGAAAAGGCTGAGGTGCTTAATGCCGCCTTTGCCTCAGTCTTTAGCGGCAATACCGGTTGTTCTCTGGATACCCAGTGCCCTGAGCTGGCGGAAGGGGATGGGGAGCAGGATGTGGCCTTTGCTATTCATGAGGAAATGGTTGGCGACCTGCTAAGGAGCTTGGATGTGCGCAAGTCGATGGGGCCGGATGGGATGCACCCGAGGGTACTGAAAGAACTGGCGGAGGAGCTGGCCGAGCCGCTTTCCATCATTTATCGGCAGTCCTGGCTATCAGGGGAGGTCCCAGTTGACTGGCGGCTAGCCAATGTGACGCCCATCTATAAGAAGGGCCGGAGGGCAGACCCGGGTAACTATAGGCCTGTCAGTTTGACCTCAGTGCCAGGAAAGCTCATGGAGCAGATTATCTTGAGGGTCATCACGCGGCACTTGCAGGGCGAGCAGGCGATCAGGCCCAGTCAGCATGGGTTTATGAAAGGCAGGTCCTGCTTGACGAACCTGATCTCCTTCTATGACAAAGTGACGCGCTTGGTGGATGAGGGAAGGGCTGTGGATGTGGTTTACCTTGACCTCAGTAAGGCTTTTGACACCGTTCCCCACAACATTCTCCTCAAGAAACTGGCTGCTCGGGGCTTGGACTGGCGTACGCTTCGCTGGGTTAGAAACTGGCTGGATAGCCGGGCCCAGAGAGTTGTGGTGAATGGAGTCAAATCTGGTTGGAGGCCGGTCACAAGTGGTGTCCCCCAGGGCTCGGTACTGGGGCCGGTCCTCTTTAATATCTTTATCGATGATCTGGATGAGGGCGTCCAGTGCACCCTCAGTAAGTTTGCAGATGACACCAAGCTAAGTGCGTGTGTCGATCTGCTCGAGGGCAGGAAGGCTCTGCAGGAGGATCTGGATAGGCTGGAGCGATGGGCTGAGGCCAACTGTATGAAGTTCAACAAGGCCAAGTGCCGGGTCCTGCACCTGGGGCGCAACAACCCCAAGCAGAGCTACAGGCTGGGAGATGAGCAGTTGGAAAGCTGCCTGGCCGAGAAGGACCTGGGAGTATTGGTTGATAGTCGGCTGAATATGAGCCAGCAGTGTGCTCAGGTGGCCAAGAAGGCCAACAGCATCCTGGCCTGTATAAGAAGCAGTGTGGCCAGCAGGTCTAGGGAAGTGATTGTGCCCCTGTACTCGGCTCTGGTGAGGCCGCACCTCGAGTACTGTGTTCAGTTTTGGGCCCCTCGCTACAGGAAGGACATGGACGTGCTCGAGCGAGTCCAGAGAAGGGCGACCAAGCTGGTGAGGGGTCTGGAGAACAAGTCTTACGAGGAGCGGCTGAGGGAGCTGGGCTTGTTCAGCCTGGAGAAGAGGAGGCTCAGGGGCGACCTTATCGCTCTCTACAGTTACCTTAAAGGAAGCTGTAGTGAGGTGGGGGTTGGTCTGTTCTCCCACGTGCCTGGTGACAGGACGAGGGGGAATGGGCGAAAGTTGCAACAGGGGAGTTTTAGGTTGGATGTTAGGAAGTGCTTCTTTACCGAAAGGGTTATTAAGCACCTGCCCAGGGAGGTGGTGGAGTCACCATCCCTGGAGGTCTTTAAAAGACGTTTAGATGTAGAGCTTAGTGATATGGTTTAGTGGAGTACTTAGTGTTAGGTCGGAGGTTGGACTCGATGATCTTGAGGTCTCTTCCAACCTAGAAATCTGTGTCTGTGTCTGTGTCTGTGTCTACCAGGATTGTGATCTGATTGAAGAAGCCCTGTTCCTGGTCATTTTATGCAGCATAATGATACCCTTATTTCAGAGCAACAGGGACAATCTGGTGGCATTTCAGCTATGGAGGAGCAGCTTTTTTCTAAAACAAAATCAGGAAGACTTTTTTTTTTTTTTTTGCATTAATTATGAGAATTATGTTGGCTCTTTTTCTGTTTTTTTTTTTTTTTTTTTTTTCATTCTCTTTCTGTCTGTTTTTCTGTGATTCTTTCTTTCCTGAATGTAGCAACTGATTTAATATATCATAAAATAACTTGTGGACTGGAAGATGGCCCTGTGCATCCACGGTTACTGATAAAACATTTGTGGCATTTCTTATTTCTGCTTAAAGTGTGAATTCATCCTGATCTCTGGTAAGATTCTACATAGCATAAAAACATCCATCTTAAACAAGGTTTTTATGGATACACCTCATATCTCCTACCTTGCTGTTGTTAGGTTTTATCAGTTATGACTGAGTTCCCTAAGGATGTAAACATATGACTTGAACTAATTTATTGCACTAAAAATGAATATTCCTTTCTTATACATCCTCTCCATTTCTGAATAAACCTGCTGTTACTGCTAGAGGTGACATGCATTGAGACTACCTCTTCCTTGACATTAAACGAAACTTGCTATATAATATTTAACTGCTTTTGTCACAGCCTCATTCTGTATTTTTTTTTAATTCTTACTAGTTAAAATTGCAAAATAGTAGGAAAAAACAAGACGAATATTATTCTTAAGCCTGACATAGGTGAATCAGCCAAATCTGAGGCTGGAATGACAAGCACATCAGTCACTGACATAAACCAGCTGCCAGGCCTCTTTATATGCAAGTCATTCAGTGAGATATCAAAATGTGGAAAATATAATACTCCTACCAACATTTCTTGTTGAATTAATGCCCAGGTGAGTTCTTCTGAAATGCTGCATTTGTATCTTAGCAAAAACAAGAAGCAGTAAAGCATCATACTTATTAGGACCCAATTTGCCACAGCAGCAGTCAAGTGTTTCAGCCTCTCCCAGTGGCAATGGGGAGGGAGGACTGGGGATAGGGAAACTTAGATTAAATTCATAGTGCAGTGCACATTTAGAATTCAATATTGACAGCTCTAATTACACACACCTTTCCATCACAAGTTCATTAACTAAGAAGAAAATGCTAGAAACAGCAGTATCAACTTCTCATAGAAATAAATAAATAAGTGCAAAGCCAAGCACTCCAGAGTTTCTGACCTTTCCCCTTTCTTTCTGACAAAGCTCCACATGTTATTCCCTGCACTTTTATTTATTTTTCAGTTTGGAAGACAAGAGAAATTTGGCTGGATATTAATCCTTCATTCAAAATATAACCTTGAAATGTTACAGAGTGTAGGGTATGCTGTATACTTAGTGTATTTGCCTTCCAGCAACTTTTTAAAAATGAAGAATCTCAAATACTCTTTAGACGTTCAAATAGAAGAAAAGAAATAAACACCTTGAGAAGGCAAATATGTTAGGATGAGCTGAACTGTTGCATAGAAACAATTAATTCTTTCCAAAGGCAAAATAAAATTTAGATGTCTAAATGCTGGATGAAGTGAATCCTGCATTAAGATATTATTGAGAACAGAAGTTTATTATGTAGTACA
This sequence comes from Cygnus atratus, assembly GCF_013377495.2. Taxonomy (NCBI): domain Eukaryota; kingdom Metazoa; phylum Chordata; class Aves; order Anseriformes; family Anatidae; genus Cygnus; species Cygnus atratus. The sequence continues at coordinate 175,640,574 of NC_066362.1, read as the reverse complement.
AGATCAGTGGAAAACCTACCTGTAACAGTTAGCCATACTTGGCCTCTGTGAAATTGTGAGTATCACTCATGGTCCAGATGGAGTGTTTTATCAGAACAGGATGCTACAGTCAACTAATTTTAAAAGTAATTTCCACTAGCATAGTAATAAATCAAGTCAAGTACATGTCACAACCCACACAGTTCAGCTACAAGTCACAAGTTAAAGATAATGAGGGATAATAGGGCTTTCTTGTGTGAGGTACTTTTCCATCGTTTCACCATAAATTCTAGGTAAGACCAGCTTTTGCATTGTACAAAAGACATGTTTTTTATCAGTAATTACATGTAGATAATTCAGAACTTCACCAGATTTTGCACAGTCCCCTTCTTTTCTTATCTAAGTCTAGTTCTTTATATTTACTTTGGTAAAATTTGTTTAATGAACCCTTATAAGGTGTGAATACTTCCTTTTCTTTGAGTGTCGTGTCTCAAGAGTCCAGGGAGGTTAATACTGTATTTTGAGTTAAAGCTATGAGTTAACTACTGCAAAATCCAGGTTGGTTCTAGTATCAGCTTCAGGGTGTGTAATTCACATGAACTATAAGATCACAGCCAGTTCTCATGTAATGAATTACCTATGATAAGGAAGTGTGCCAGGAAGCTGGAGGAAAGAGTCACTCACTCATCCTTCTCACAATCATGTGAGGTTGTTGGTGGGGAGTCCAAATACAACTGATGTATACATAGTTTAGAACAAGTTAGGACAAGATGACCACACAAAGTAAAAAATTCATAGTTTGATTTTCCATGTAATAAACATTTATTCAAGACTTCGTAAAATATTAGGGTATCCTAAAACTGCCATCGGTAAACTCTGCAGTCATTCAAATTTTAAATAATTTGACCACATTAATAATAGTGGGACACAAAATGCTTACATACTTTCATATAAACTAAGATGCATTTTCCCTGTTCATTTCACAATATTACTTCTCTAGTACATGAGTCAGTTTGAAAGATTTGTTTAGTAACACTCATAACATGAATAATGTTTTAAAAGGAGAAATATGAATCAATCCTTATTGAGATGCAAATCAGCGTTTTAACTAGCGACATGACATGAAATGTATAAGACATTTTTCTCTTTAAGCAAATAGTAAACTGTAGAACTTTGCAAGCTAGCAGAACTCGCTACTTTCAAAAATGCCCAAGAGTTTGTTATATCTTAAGAAAAAAATAATCCTTCTATAGAAACTATGAATATTCTTATTATGCACATGATTCAGCTCCTCACAGCTAGTTGCAGGGTTCAGCTGTTACCATGCAGGCTGTGTTAAAGACTACTACAGTCTTTGCTGTATCTCCTACAGAGAATTTCTTTTTGTCCTCACTCCAGACATTAATCATTACAAAGCACATTTTCTCAGTAGGTGCATTAATGTTCTGACATGCCAGAAACTTCTCTGTTAAGATAGTCTTGGAGAAAATTTGCTATATTTTATTAAAAAGATTGAACATCACCCTTCTAGCAGGGTCCTATATTTTGCTTATCTGCCAGTCTTGCTGCTACCTATCAGACACATAATACTTGACAAGGAGCATTCAAACAATTTTCATCAATTATTTTTCAGGTTAGGTCACCTAGAGTTGTGTTTCTGGCTTTGGGATGGGGGAAACAGATGGGAATTATGCACATCCATGAATTAATATCTTTGCAGATAGGAAGCTCTAAGATGTTCTAGTTATTAGAAAATGCTGGGGAAATTCTGGACTCTTTCTAGTAAGAGGCTGTCACCAGAATTGTGTCCTTAGTCTTCTAGGTATGTGTGTATGGCTAGGCTACACTGTTGCAAGTTTCCAGAAAAAAGAAAAACACATCTTTCTTATACTGGGGTCCCCAGAGCTGAAAACAGAACTCCAGGTGGGGTCTCAGTAAATTACACATAGCACTGCATTACCAGTTGGTCTTTCTCTGATGAAATCACTAGACCTCATTTTCTTTTTCAAGGTGAGTAAGTACAGCAGGTCAAGAACACTATCCATTTTCTCTAGCTTGTGTCTGATATAAAAGTTATGTATCTTTATCGTATCTGATATAAATGTTATCCAGATATCCTAACTGGGTTCCTCATTCCATGTCCATCAGCATGTTGGGGCTATGAGGAATATGAATATTTGCTAGTTCTGTTTTAATTGAGCATGTTGGTTATACCATACAGAGCTGTTCTTTGAGTGATGCCACTGTCTCCAAAGTATGTAATATTATTATAGCTCAGACTTTCTTTCAACGAAGTGTTGTTTGAAAGGTTTGCTTTTGAATTAAGTCTTTTTTTTTTCTTTCTTTTTTTTTTTTTCAAAAGTGTTTGTTTTCTGGAATAGAAAATGCAAAATAGATATGGAAGTTTGTTTAATGCACACAAATAAAGTTTTTTTGTTTGTTTGTTTGTTTTTGGAATGTGGGCAAGTCCCAGATTCAAGGCTGTAGCAGCTTTGTGTTTATTCCCAGGTTAGATTTTGTTTCAGCAAATCTTCACATGGTTTCTGTATGCTTTTATAATTATATCAGTAGTGCCTCTAAACACCATTTCCCCTTTTAAATATGCAAAAATTATCAATGATTAGTAAACATCTGTTACCAGGTCTGCTTCAGAATATTGTCTCTTCATCAAGCTAGGAGGATTGCATTTAATCTGTTCAAACAGCTCAAAAATTAAAGGTATAAGAACTTAAAAAAATAATAATAAATTTTTAGTTTTCTTGTTTAGAGCTCATTTTATCATGTTGTAAAATTGTTCCTCAGTAGATCAATCTTCAAATGTTTAAATTGATATATTATTATGTTGACAAATGCTAGCTAACAATTCTTCTAATTTCTCCAGATGCGTTTACTCTGTGTACAAGAAATTAGTTGAGATGAGAAAGTGAGAAAGTTATTGATCCTCCATTAGCAATATCTGATGGAGTGTGTTTTCCATGTCACAGGATGTCCCTACAATCCTGGCAGTACTACTCAGATTGTCAGCATTTTGTTAGAATTGGACGTGTGAGCTAAATGCACAACCAGATCTGAAAGACATATTTTCAAAAGCTTTCTGTGAAGGAGCAGAAGACCTCAAGAAGACTGCAAGACTGGATAAATCAACTAATTGGTTTCTCCAGTGTAGTTCAGCTGTAAACTCTGATCAACTGGATGACTGAAATAGTTTTATAGTTGTTTAATGGGGAACCTGGACCCCACAATTAAAGCATTTCAAATTTTGAACTGAACTAAATGTTGATAAATGCTCAGATACTTAAATTCCTTGTAGTGTAAGAGAGACTGAAGCTGTATCCAGTTTCATTTTGTTCCAGAGAGGAAATTAGGTGTCCCAATTTAGTTAAGCATTTAAGAACAGTTCTACATCTTTTTAAAGCACTTTTTTGAACTTATTTAAGGAATGAATTCAAAAGCAAAATTCCAGTCTGCCACGTGTTTTCCACTGAAAGCTCTAATGAAGTTAGAGTAATGCTGCCAGGCTGCATATTTCATAGGAGTGGACTGTAATATCCCCACCTCAATGTTTTGACGGGCCTGTTGTTACAAACCTTTACAAGTTTTAAAAGGGCCTATAGTGATACAACAAAGGGTAATGGTTTTAAACTAAAAAAGGGTAGATTTAGATTAGGCATAAGGAAGAAATTGTTATGAAGGTGGTGAGACACCAGAACATGTTGCCCAGGGAAATTATGTATGCCCCCTCCCTGGAAGTGTTCAAGGCCATGTTGGATGGATCTTTGAGGCCTAATCCCTCAAAGTCCTCATATGTCCCTGCCCACAGGAGGGGGGTTAGAACCAGGTGATATTTCAGGTTCATTCCAACCCAAACCATTCTATGAGTCTATGGTTCTATAGCTACAGGATGTATTGCTGGTAGATCCCATATTTATCTATCAGGCCTAGCACATCCCTGCATAGAAGCCAGTATGTTTCTGTCTGGACAAAGGTGATTGCTCATGAAAATTCTTGTACAATGTGAGTATTTTCAGTTCCATTTTCATGCTCTACTAAATGTGTGAACATTGTTTTTTATCTAATGCTTTCAAATACTGTGAGTTTATTTCCTTCAGCCTCACGTACAATTCTCTTACACTTAGAGTATGAGTGCATTGGGTGACCAATATCATTTATTACCTATATATAATATAACCTATGCTTACCTTATCCTCGATTTTATAAGTCAAATTACTTTCAGTTACCCCAATAACACCTGCTGTTTTCTTTGAGGCTAAATACATATAATTATGTATATTTCAATGGAATATATTTGCCTTCACTAATCTCTTTAATCCCATGTGAAGTAGAAATGTCTTATTTTCTTTCAGGTGTACAAATGATTAACAGAGGTTGATTCACTTTAGCTTCATCTGTAATTCCTTTATAATGCATGCCAGAGAGCTAATTCAGTCTCTGTGCTGAGAGGTATTGACTGAAACATCTTATCATTTTGCTGGGTACAGTCCTTATGAGATCTTCCAGTTCTTCTTTCCGAGAGAACTACCTGACTGGAAAAAACAAATAAAAAACAACAAAAAAAAACCAACTGAAAATACAGAAGATAATATCCACTGTAGAGGACAGATGATGTAGGATTCTAGATCAAAAAGGGGGACTATACTTGTCAGTGAAGTTTTAGTTTTGAAGATTTTCTTTGCCTGACTCCATCATTTATGCATCATTTTGTGTCTGAGTAGTTTAGGATGTAAGCTGTGTATGTTTAAGTTGCATTTCTCTCTGTCTACTGTGTTTGGAGTGCCTAAACACCTAGATTTCCAGAGCATATACATTGGAAAAGGCTTCACATTAAAAACAACTGGGGTACATCAAAGCACACCTGCTGTTTGCTGAGTTAAGACAAGGAGCTCATCTGGCATTAGAGAACCCCAGTCAAAACTCTGTTCCATTTGACAGGTAATTATTTAAGTGAAATAAAGCAAGTTTTGCATAATAAAACAGAACAAGAGGCACTTATTTCAGAGTACCCAATAAGGTAGGATCTGAGGAAACTTAAATTTACATCTCTGTTCCACATTAGGTGTTTCACAGATATATTTTTTAAGTCTTCTAGACCCAAATTTTCAGTTCGTTTGCCTAGTCAGTAAAATGGGATGGAAAAGGAAAGGGAATTAGTATCTGCCTTGTCTTTCAAGAGAAAGAAGTGTCTTTTCCTTTCCTTTCCTTTCCTTTCCTTTCCTTTCCTTTCCTTTCCTTTCCTTTCCTTTCCTTTCCTTTCCTTTCCTTTCCTTTCCTTTCCTTTCCTTTCCTTTCCTTTCCTTTCCTTTCCTTTCCTTTCCTTTCCTTTCCTTTCCTTTCCTTTCCTTTCCTTTCCTTTCCTTTCCTTTCCTTTCCTTTCCTTTCCTTTCGTTTTCCTTTCGTTTCCTTTCCTTTCTTTTCCTTTCCTTTCTCTTCTTTTCCTTTCTTTTCCTTTCTTCTCTTCTCTTCTCTTCTCTTCTCTTCTCTTCTCTTCTCTTCTCTTCTCTTCTCTTCTCTTCTCTTCTCTTCTCTTCTCTTCTCTTCTCTTCTCTTCTCTTCTCTTTTCTCTTTTCTCTTTTCTCTTTTCTTTTTTTTTCTTTTCTTTTTGTCTTTTCCTTCCCTTCCCTTCCCTTCCCTTCCCTTCCCTTCCCTTCCCTTCCCTTCCCTTCCCTTCCCTTCCCTTCCCTTCCCTTCCCTTCCCTTCCTTTTTCCTTTCCTGTTGTTATATCATTATTCATTTTTAATTATTTGAAGTTTAGAAACAGATTTTGATATTTCATTCATCTTTTCTAAAATTCTAATTTTCTGGATCTGTGCAGTAAAATAAACATTTATTTCCTTTGTGTCTATATGTAAATATAACCACATATAACATATGTAAGTATGCTCATGCAAACACAGGTTAATCTGAGTTAGTTTCAGAAAAAAATGTTTTCTCTTTCATTCTCATAACGTTCTCTCTTTAGCACATCATGAAAGGATGTGTGTTTTTCTTGAGGTCATGAGAAGTCATACATTTCTCTCAATACATGATTATCAAAGCATCAGTCATGTAACAGAGACAGGTTATAGCAGTGGAACAATATGAATATGTCACTATCATAACCCACTGAGAATGGTCACCAACACAGTGGTTTGCTTTATATCATGCAAGATCAGAATCCCTGAGTACTCCATTAACAGTTACCTGGTTTGGCTTTCATGGTCCTCGGCAGAGCATATAAAAGAAATAATTAACTACACTGTTAGAAGCTCTCCTTGTATACTTTCACTTTGAATGTTCAGGTTGAACAGTATCAATATTTTTTTCTGTTGATAACATTTATCTATAAGGGTCCTTTGTCTGAAATAAGCAATATAAGATTTTCAGTTTCTTACTAAGAATCATTTTGACTAATTACATTACAGGAAAAAAAACTGGGGGGGGGGGGGGGCGGGGGGAGACAGAAGAATGAAATAACACTTACTATACATCCTGATTGTGACTCATCATAAAGCAGGTTGCATACGTGAATATCATTTTGCATACGGTCCTCAGCTGAAATAATGTTTTTATATATTGAATCATGCTATTTCTCCGTAGTATTTCCAGGTGCAAAGGAAGATAAAGGTAGCTAATTAGGTATAAGTATATTTTCATCAAAGCTTAAGTATCAGTAAGGTGATTTTTTTTTTCCTTCTTTTAGTAATCACAGATTTAAAATTGGCATTCTTCCTGAGCTTTATCCCACTGAAAAGGATTTTAGTACGAATTCTGAGTGCAAGCTGAAGTGTTAGTAGAAAATACACCTCTGACAAATTTTGTGGTGGTTGAAAATAAGTTCTTTATGAATTCCATACAATCCATCTGGATTAATCAGAGTTTGGATGAAAAAGACAGAAAAGGAAAAAAACAAACCAAACAATCAACTAAACACAAATTGCGAATTGACTAATAAACCGTATGCAAAAATAATCACTTTCTTTTTTTTTTTCCCAATACTGAAAATATTTTGGTAGAAACAAACTCTTTTAAATCAGATCTAAAAATAATATCTCAAAAACTTTTTATTTTCTGAAGACCCTTTTTTCCAAATATTCTAAATTCTGTTCTTATTATCTTTGCCATATTTCAGTGAAAGTACATTCTACCTTCTAAAGTCTGTTAGGTTTACACACTGCAATTATTATTATTATTTTTTTTTTATTCCTGGCTTGATGATTATATTCCTTTTCAGGAGAGAGAAGTTTTAACATTATCTAATAGGAGTGTTGGTGCACTGGTTTTGAACAGCTGCCATAGTCCTTACCAGGGTTGTTTGCATTACTAATCTGAGTAAAATGAACAAGATAATGAATATAGTCACTGTAATTTGTGCATTTCCGTATCTCTGTGTGGTTAGTGAAAACTGGGAAAGGTTTAATTAAGTTGCTAGGGTTGTTTTTTAATTTGTTTGTTTGCTTGTTTTTTAAGAGGAGAACATTTGAAAACTGACGAAAGATAAAGGTACAGAACACCATGGAAAGTGAAGGGGGAGGCTGGAACTGTTATTTAGGTAGAACACTGATGAGTAGTCCATTAGTGATGAAATTGAATAGTCTGACCAGCCTAGGTTCTCATCTGAAAATTAAAACTGTTTCTGGGCTTTTCAAATACATAAAAGATTATGTTTCTTTATGTCAATATCATTAAAAAAAAAGGAAAAGTGCATACATTCGGGATGTTTTTAGAACAAGTTTGAGAGCTAATGGCAATAAATACGACAGTCACTTTCAGACTGCAAATAGGTCATTCTCATATTTTGCTATTCTTCCCTTCTGCCTACTCAGCTTCGAGTTCTAAATCACTATGAACAGTATGTTGTGTTTTAGTTGGAAATATGTGTATGTATTCCACAATATAGTATAGCCTCTTTCTCTTCTTATTTCTATAATAGACAGGATCTAGGATTCAATGTGTAGTCTTTTACAGTGTAAAACTGTCACAGGGCAGCATGGTCATTTATTAGATGATACAAGAGGCCTATTATCCCTCTTTTTCCAAGAGCTGATCTGAGCACAGGTCAGTCAGACCTAAAATCTGTTCCTGTAAACTAAGCTTATCTCAGTATAATTCCCTGAGTATTAAATCAACTAAACGGTTATTTTCTGTTCAATGTCAATGCTTTTTTTTTTTTTTTTTTTTTTTTTTTGAATAAAGGTAGCTGGTAGCATTTCCTTATTTTTGAATGGAGGTTATGGGTATTTTTCTTGCTTGATCCATTCAATTTTATTTTGAGCAACAGAGCAGTGTTAGGATATCAGAAGTCAGCATAAATTAACAGTTAATTTTATGAGACACTTGAAGGAAGTAGCTGAACTGTATGTAATCTATGTGCATGTGTCAACTCTGATTTTCCATATTTCTGTGTAAAATATTTTTAGGCTTAAATTAAGTCATTATTTCCTGTAATATATATATTTTTTTGAAATTACAGATGAGTTAAAGTCTTTATTTTTAGAGCATAGGTTATAAAATCGCAATAACTTAATTAAGAGTCTCTGCCTAGAAACTTAGCAATCAGTGGGATTTCTCCAGGCTAGGATATCTGTTATCTGCTTGAGTCATCATAGCAGTGGGTTGTTGCAGCCATTCACTGAGTAGCTCTGGGTTCTGTAATGAAGCTGATGCTATCTTTATGCTCTACCTGAAAAACAAGGAATATTTGTTCCTAAGCAGTTAGAAAATAAAAAAAGCACAGAAACATTTTACGTCAGTATTATAACAGAGTTTTTTCTTACCCTACAATTCTGAAAGGCAATAGATTATTCCTAACAAAGATCACCATACAAGATTTGAAGAATTTTTTCTGAGTTTTTAAATTAAAATGTTTTCTCAGAAAGACAAATATAATCTCCTTTGTAATTTAAAGTCCTGGATGATATCATTAAACCCAATAACATCTGTGATTTCTTCAGGGAGAGTTTAATCAGTTTGTTGTGACATGGTACCAGGAACTCAATTGTGATTGATCACTACTGTTCAAGAACTGGCCAGAAGGGAGTCTGAACAAATCATTTCAACAGTGCCTCAATGCTGAAGAACCTCAGACAATCAGAAGCCCCTTGAAGCAGGCAGAAATATAAGCAGGCTGAAGGAATGAAAGGGTTTCCAGTGACTCTGTAAATACTGCCTTTGGCACGGCCAGGGGAACTTCCATTATCTTGTTACTCAGTGCATTGGTTGGATGAAGGGTAAAATAGATCAGTTTCTGTGGCTGCCTTACTACTAGTTGTAAAGTACCAGTGAATTTTCAGGAAACTTAAAAAACATTCTTTGTATGAAAAGTATTTTCCTATGGTCCTGCCAGTCTGTACAAAGTTTGTTTTTTCCTTCCCTTCCCTTCCCTTCCCTTCCCTTCCCTTCCCTTCCCTTCCCTTCCCTTCCCTTCCCTTCCCTTCCCTTCCCTTCCCTTCCCTTCCCTTCCCTTCCCTTCCCTTCCCTTCCCTTCCCTTCCCTTCCCTTCCCTTCCCTTCCCTTCCCTTCCCTTCCCTTCCCTTCCCTTCCCTTCCCTTCCCTTCCCTTCCCTTCCCTTCCCTTCCCTTCCCTTCCCTTCCCTTCCCTTCCCTTCCCTTCCCTTCCCTTCCCTTCCCTTCCCTTCCCTTCCCCTCCCCTCCCCTCCCCTCCCCTCCCCTCCCCTCCCTTCCCCTCCCTTCCCCTCCCAACCAACTCACCAGAGCTGAGCCAATAAGTGATGTTATTTTACAGCTCTGTGAGAGCATATTTAAGACAGGGAAAAAAAAAATGCTGCGCCACACAGCAGCTGGGAGAGTGAGAGGAGTGAGGAACAGCTTTGCAGGCACCAAGGTCAGTGAAGAAGGAGGGGGAGAGGTGCTCCAGGTGCCGGAGCAGAAGTCCCCTGTGGCCTGTGGTGAGGACCATGGTGAAGCAGGCTGCCCCCCTGCAGCCCATGGAGTACCATGGTGGAGCAGGGTTCCACGCTACAGCCCGTGGAGGAGACCACGGTGGAGCAGGTGGACCTGCACCGATGGAGACTGTGGCCTGTGGAAGACTCCTGCCAGAGCAGATTCCAGGCCGGACCTGTAGCCCATGGAGAGGAGACCATGCAGGAGCAGGTGACCTGGCAGGAGCTGCTGCCCGTGGGGGATCCGGGTTGGAGCAATTTGCTCCTGAGGGATGGACCCCGTGGTATGGACCCATATCTGAAGCAGTTCTTGAAGAGCTGCTGCCTGTGGGAAGCCCGTGGCGGATCAGTTCAGCAAGGACTGTATCCCGTGGGAGGGACCCCACAGCACAGGGGACAAGAGTGACTGAGAAGGAGAGGTGGAGAAGAAGCGCTATAGACTGACCATAACCCCCATTCCCCTGTTCCCCTGTGCCGCTTGGGGGGAGGAGGTGGAAGAGGGTGGATGGGGGGAAGGTGCTTTTGGTTTCTTTCCTTTGTTTCTCACTTCTCTAGCTTGTTAGTAATAAGCAATAAATCTTACTATCTCACTACGCTGTCTGTTTTGCCCATCACAATAATTACTGTGCGATCTCCTCGTCCTAATCTCAACCCTTGAGCTCTTTTCATCGTATTTTCTCCCCATTCCTCTTTGGGGAGGGGGAGGGAGAAAGTGGTTGTGGTGGAGCTTGGCCGCCCACCCGAGTAAAACCACCACAAAACTCACATCCCTCGGCACACTTTGTGACTGGTCTGCAATGAAATCTCCATATATTTTACCAAGGTCTAACTGGAAAAGAGCAGCTTTCTAGCTCCCCACTGGAAGCACTTATACAGAGAGATAACAAAGGACAAGAGGAAGCTCTAAGTTAGGAGAACTGCCAGCAGCAGATGCAGAACTGAAGAGGTTCAAGATGAAAGAAGATTCTGGTAACTCATCAGCACTTTCGTTAATGCACAGTTAGCTTTGAGGTAACTGTTCATAATCATATAAAGAAAAACAACAGGCGTCAATGAGAGCATGCCAGGGACATGCTCAAAAAGCTGTTAGTAGAGGAGCAATATGGCACATTGAATTCTGAAGCTATGGTAACAAATGCTCCAGACGGCCCTACAAGAGAGGCAGAGAAAAAGAGGGAGAAGCAGGAATTAAAAAGATATTAACCAAACTTTTTAGAATACTTAAATTGAGATGAGGGGGAAAATACAGAAAAAAAAAAAAAAAAAGACTGGGCTAGAGGAAAGTCTGAAAAATATCAATATCACAGACATCTATATTTCACTATATGAGTGTGATCCTTTTATTTCTCCTGTTCAAATTGGATGCTATTCTATTCACAGATTACTTCAGTAGCTTTCTGCCCATTTTTTTCCATGATATTCAAAATTCCATTTCTTGGAAGCTATTGATTAGATGACTCTTATGTTTCCTGACTGAATGGACTGAATGAAGTAATACCTTTGGCGTGGGTTTGCTTAATGAAGATATGTAGAATTTCCTCTTTTATTGTTTGATAGCAAAATTTATTTGTAACCAAATTGCTCCTAACAAGTGAGCTCGATATTTGGTATTTCCTCTTTCCAGATTGTGAAATGGTGATTGTGAAGACAGAGAATAAAACAAACAAACAAACAAACAAACAAACAAAACAGAGATATGGGCACATAGTTGAGTTTATGAGAGAATGCTTGTGTTTGGCAGCTAACAAAATACTGGCTACGTGAGACTTTATAATAGTCTGTGTCAAAATTCAAATGAATACCTAGAAGAATGTTTTCCATTATGGACTAGAGCCAAACTATAACCCACAAAGCTTATTTAGGGGCTTTCTTGTGACTTCACATTGCTAAGGAAACACTTTATATGCTTAGTTTATCAAAAATAAAGATCATTAATTTCCTGTTCAGCTAGATGTTATATATCACATGTGGTTTCAACACACTTTGGATCTTCTTCAGATGAAAGAAGATAAGTAAAATAAACTATCTTCATTGTTGTTGTGACTATTAAGTTACTTGAAATGAGATTGGCAGCTTTTCAGTAATCTGATTCTTAAAATATTCATTTCCTATAGAACACATGATAAATGAAGAAGTGGATAGCATGGATGAGACCTATGGTAGAATAGGTCAGAAATAAAGTCTTACAAAGAACCACAGAAAATGGATTAGTAAACAAAGAAATAATTTTCTTTACTTCTTTACTTTACTTCTACTGGAAGTGATGTGAACCATGAGGAGCCACAGACCAAAAGGCCCCAAAAACAGGTTAAAAATAATGATATTGTTAATAGAAGGGACAAATTAGAAAGTGATGACAGAGAAACTGAGAGGGAAGGAACAGAATTCCATAACTTGTCATGGTTCTGAGGGAATTCATGTGTGTTTGGCAATTAACACAAATATTGGCAATAGTAAGTAGAACTCTGAATCTAACGCTAGCAAAGAGGAGGCAAAAAAAGATTAACTCTTGGCAAAGAAAAGAAAAGGAAACTGAGCCTGTCATCTGAGAATGGACTCGTAGAGAAAGACAAATCCATTATGTCAATGAGCAAGGCTTGAAGCCTAAAGGTATAGGTATGGGTTTGAAAGGATGAAAGACATGAATATGTGGGTATGATTACAAGAATATAAGGCCTATATTAAGATAAGGATATTAGAGTGGAATAGGAAAGTTTATAATTTTAAAGTAGATATCCAGTAAGTTGTTTAATGTGGAGCAGAAGGCACTGCAACTCTGTAGAACGGGAAAAGTGAACAATTTGGACAGAGTCAAGCCTGGAGGGAAGTGACCTGTGAAACTAGAAGAGAAGATGAAAAACTGGCAAACAGGAGTGAATGGACTAAAAACCAAAGGCTGAAAAAAAGAAATGAAAGCTAGGAAAAAGCCTGATGATCTGAAGAAAAGTCAAATTTTGTTAGCTGGTGCTAGGCAACAAAATAGTAGTATTGCTTAAAAATAGCAGGAAACCCAAGGAAAAGAAGCTGTAAGACATAGACTTTTAAACAGTCTGGTTAACATACCAGTCTAGGGGAGGGAGGGAATTCTTAGGATATGTTCATTGCTAAGAAAGGAGAAAAACAGGAAATATTACAGTGAAACACTCAATATATCTTCACCACTCTGTTATAATATATAATAGAAATTGTAAAATGCCACTCACATGGTTTTAAGAAGACACTGTCTCATATGCTTTTGAGCTCATGAAAAATTGTTATGCGGTATCTACTCTTTGAAAGTAAGTAACCCTTCACCACCTGTAACCCTTCACCACCCAAAGGTTAGCCTTCTGAAGTCATCTAAGTGTTACTATTATTTTAATACATGAGACAGAGTACATGACATATCTCCCATGAGCAGTGAAAAATAAAGGGTCTTACATATACACATTGTGACTTGGGATGCCTCTGAAATTAGCTGTACTAAGGGCAAGAAAGCACCACTAACATGATTTATCATTTTTATAGTGAGCTTTTGTGTATGTTATTTTTTCACCAAGCATTACTGCATTTTCCCACTGCATAATGAAATGTACCTTTGTGAAGTGATTTCTAAGGAGCTTAACTCTTAAGTGCTGCCTTTTCAGACTTGAGAAGACACTTGGAGTTTTGAAGTGACTTAAACAAACATTTCATATAAAAATCAGTTTAATGACAATTGCTGTCTCTCTCCTGCTGTATTCAGACACTCTTAGACGTATGAGAAAGATGCAGTGCATGTAGCTTATGCATCTAACCAACTAAGGGGACTAACTGGAGACCCATGTCCTTCTTGGAGAAGAAGTTCAAGGTTGCACATTTAAAAGAGAAGCAGAGACTTACATCAGAGCAAATTAACTTAGGCTCTTTTCAATTGTCAGTGATGTCTGGAGAGGTGAAGATCCGACCAAATGCAGGTAACACTGTTGGAAGCCTAAGTAGCTCTGCTATTTGTATAAACAATAATAATTAGTTTTCCACTGTCTATAGGAGAAGCTTAAACACTATAGTTGACAAGAAGACATCTACATTAAGACACCTGAGTTTAGGTGTCTAAAGTCAGCTGATGAAGATGGAGAGTGCCTAACCACAACATCTAATCACAGAATCATAGAATGGCTTGGGTTGGAAGGAACCTCAAGGATCATCTAGTTCCACCGCCCTGCCGTAGGTAGGGATGCCACCCACTAGATCAGGTTGCTCAGGGCCTCATTTAACCTGGTATTGAACACCTCCAAGGATGGGGCATCTACAGTCTTTCTGGGCAACATATTCCAGTGCCTCACCACCCTCTGAGTGAAGAATTTCTTCCTTATGTATAGTGCAAATCTCCCCTCTTTTAGTTTAAAACCATTCCCCCTTGTCCTGTCATTATCTGATTGAGCAGAGTTGTTCCCCATCTTTTTTATAAGTCCTCTTCAAGTACTGAAAGGCCACAGTGAGGTCCCTCCGGAGCCTTCTCTTCTGTAGGCTGAATAGCCCCAGCTCTCTCAGCCTTCCTTTGTAGGAGAGGTACTCCAGACCCTTGATCATCTTTGTAGCTCTCCTCTGGACCCTCTCTAATAGATCAACATCCTTCTTGTGCTGCAGGCCCCAGACCTGGGCGCAGCACTCCAAGTGGGGCCTCACAAGGGTAGAGCAGAGGGGGACAATCACCTCCCTCCACCTGCTGGTCACTCCTCTTTTGATGCAGTTCAGGATGAAGTTGGCCTGGACTGCAAGCATGTGCTGCCAACTCATATTGAGCTTTTCATCCACCAGAACTCCCAAGTCCTTCTCTGGAGGGCTGCTCTCAATAAGTTCTCCTCCCAGTCTGTCTGGGATTGCTCCAGCCCAGGTGTAGCACCTTGCACTTGGACTTGTTGAACCTCATTAGGTTCACATGGGCCCAGTTCTCAAGCTTTTCTAGGTCCCTTTGGATGGCATCCCTTCCTTCTATCATATCAACCACACCAATCAGCTTGGTGTCAATGTTCTTTGAGATATCCTAGTGTATCCCAGCTGTGCTTTACACATCATTTCAGAAAGTCAAGCATTTCCCATTGGCCCTGTTTTCCATTTTTGTTTATTTTAGGGTGAATCTAGATTAAAATCTTAGGTTGGATCAGTAATGCACCTTGGATTGTGTCTCCTGGTTGTGTCCACCTGCTGTGTTTTGGTTTGTATTATGAAGGTATCCTGGAGTATGTGAATCTGCTTATTTTTGGACTAAATGAAAAATAGTGCTTCAATAAGTGTATTTAATGTTTTTAGTCACAAATGTGAATTTTGTCACATGGACCAGATTAGAAAAATGAAATGTGTGCTCAACACCCACTGTTTCACACTACAGACCTGTCATTATATGTTGGGATTACTTGCTAATGTAGACATACTCTTGTGTACTTTACAGTAGTTCATGAGTCAGCAGCTTAATGTCCAGATTCCATTAACTGCGTTGATTAGAGATTTAATTTAGTTGTGTGAAAAGATAGATGTTTCAACTGCCTTAAATATTGACATAGGAATAGCTGACATAACACAAGACCATATCTATTCCTTTCTGGAAGAATATCTAGAGGCCAGCAGACTTACTCTAGGAAATCTAAAGTGGCACTAGATGCTTCTTTTCAGGTGATAGAGTTTAGGCTGCCCCTGAAGTCTTCATTGCTTACACAGTTCTTGGCAGTCTATATATGTTACTCGGATGACTATGAGCACGGTACTACTTACTGCATATAACTTTGCAAAAAATTCCAGTAAGTGCAATGGGTATCTTCATAATAGATAATGAACAGGATAAGGCATTAACTGCACAGGTCTTATTTTATTTTTTTCCCTCCTTTGTTTGATGTAATTATCTGTCCCTTCACCGTTCATCACACTGTGTTGATGGAGACACCCAAACAACAATGTATATGTCTACATATTTGATTCTACCCTTTCTTCCATCTCCAACTCAAGCATTTCTACTGCAGCAACAAAGATTACAAAATAAATATATAACTTTCTGCTTAAGGAGACCTTCAGCAAAGACACTTGCTTATCATTTTCTTAACAAAAATTGCCTTTGTTCTTATAATTAAAACTTAAATGTAATTTTCCTTCTTTTATCAAGTGTGTATTATCTTTGCTGGAGGTAATTTCTGTTTCCTGCTACTTCCTACCAGTATCTTGATTTACTGAGCAGTGGGAACACTCTACTAGAGAAAAGCAACAAGAGTTTTTATGTTGTAGCTTTTCTCTTTCCTGTAAATTTCCCACTTTGGGAGAAATAGAGTGCTGGTATCCTTGTTGATGAGTGTATTAGCAATTAAAAGTCAAATATATGTTAGTGTTCATATGTTGAGAGCCTAAGAGTTTTTGTACTTCAAAGACTCTCTGTGTTTTCAACCGTTTATTTCTGATTCAGCAAAATAATTATTCACCAACATAGGCTAAAGCATATAATTAAATGTATTGGCTTTATCAAAACTAATGCATGTTAAGGGAAATGTTCACTAGTAAAGACTTCTGAAGCATCAGGCAAGTCTCATGTGCTGCCATACCTTACACAACTTACTTAGACCCAAATGTCTATGTTCTCATCTTTTGTCATTTATGCAAAGATATAGTGTTGGCAGTTGGGCACCTAAGCTGCAGTCTTTCTTTGACCTGATTTATTTTTTTTTTCTATTTCACATTTCCAGGGACAGCAGTTTCATTAAAAAGTTATGGAGAATGCTGGGATTCTTTTTTAAACCTGCTAGGAAGTAGTCATGTTCATAGTATTCATGCTAGATGTTACTCAGAAAGACAGATGAGTTATAGACAGAATGATAAATTTTGAAATGCTGCTAGGTCTCAAATCACAGACTATGCGGATCTTCCCAAAAACATGAATGAGAACTATTTTCAACCCTAGAAGGATTAGCTGAAGGGGTACAAATGTCAAAGAAAGATTGGTAACTGAAAGATAATATAAATGTAAACATAAAGGCTAACGTAAAGTGATTGCATATGTATAAAATCAGAAGACTGAGTCTTCATGTTTAAACTGTTTAGGACTGCAGAAGATTGAGGAATGGGGTCCATTGGGCTATGATGTTACAGCACTTTTATGCCATTGATTCACATAGGCAGAATAGCAGATCAAATAAAAATGTCATTCAGTATGCAAAGAAAATATTTTTTTTGTTTATTTGTTTGTTTATTTATTTATTTATTTCTCTCTGAATGTTCACTTTGCAACCCTGAAGGATGAATACCACAGAATACTTTTTTTTTTTTTTTTTCTGCTGGGTTAGCTTGTTGGTATCACTGTGGTGAGGCAAAGTCTTTAATCTTGACCTTTAAAAATCTTACCTGTATGCTTAGAGTTAGCATGAAGTCAAGCATTTACTGTAGGTTTGGGGTTTTGGGCTGTATGTCAAAGACGGGTGAAAAGCAACTTGAAGAAATGATGCAAACTATGTTTGCAAGCTGTACTGATGTATAATCAACAGAGAGAGATTCTGAGAACCCTGGACCTCGATTCTGTTCTCAGCCAGATTTTCTCTTGAGCAGATTTTCCCTCTGCAAAATAAAGAAAATGGCTCCTACCTTATTTTGCGTTGCACTTTTCAGTGAACTGGAGAAAAAAAACTGGCTCTGTAAAAACTAGGCGTTAACAAGTATATACATATTTGGTGCTTACAGTATAGTCTCCTTTACCACATGATGGGCATTGATTCAGAAAACTTTTCAACGAGCAGCTGTGTAGTCAGAATTGCACTTTGCGTATTAACATGCCAAGCTCTCCTCTCATTTGCATTATATAAACTGTTTCTCACAGCTTATTTCCTCTTATTCAAACAAACAATGACCTTTATAACAATGAAATATATTACCAGGAGGAAAGTTATTTTATGACAGAAAGGACCAATTTTTTAAACAACTTCATGATAAATGTTTTTTGTCCTCTAACTCTTCACAAACATGTTTGGTTGTTTTTTGTTTTGTTTTGTTTTGTTTTTCCCAGAACATTTTTTTTTCTCCTCATCCAAAAGATGACAAAATTAGGTCTTTGCCAGTACATTTCAGATTTTTCAGGATGTATAGTAACACATGAAACACTGGATTTTCTATAGATGGGTTTAACAGTCTCACTGTACTGATTTAGTCTTTGGTTTGTGTCTGTGTCAATGCATTTGTTTTGGGACTAACAATTCATGATCAATTTACAGGTAGAGTATTAATCCTTTGGTAACCAGATAAACAAATGCAAAGTGAATGTAAAATAATAAAATAATAAAATAATAATAATAATAATAATAATAAAATTATTTCCTTTCTTATTTGCTTTCATAGATATGGGGAGAAAAAAATCTGGCCCATGATTTCTCAAAAATATTTTTGAATTTGTGATTTTTATCTTTGCTGTTTTATGGTTTTGTTTGTTTGTTTGTTTTTCCCTGGAAATTTCTGATTTGATGTTTTACTGAGAAAATTGGTGGATTTCCCTCAACACCATTTACTACTTCCAAAGAACTCAAGTCCTCTGTTAAAAGAAATAAGCAGACACCGTTCCAGTAAAGAAGTAGCTGAACACTCATCCAATGTTATTGGTATTTTCTGTAATTACAGCTTCTGTTTTCTATTTTTTTTTATAATGAAAAAACATAGCAAGAAAATAAAAAAGGAAAAAAAAAAGAAAAAAAAAGGAAAAAAAAAGAAACAGGGAAAAAAAAAAGCCTTAAACTATATTTGGCATTTTAGTTTGAAGATCTGAAAAGCTTGTAGCTTTCCACGAAGCTCAGAGCTAAATTATACACTCTGAGGTTAATATTTTGATGATAGCAGCTGCATTTAAATATACACATTAACTCAATGATATGACTGTTTTTATGGACTCTTAGCGTGTACAACTGACATTATTTGTTGATGTTTATCATAATATTGTTATGCATCATATAGATCCATACTCACAAATCACCTGTCATTGATGACGAATTCTTTGTAAAGGATGCTGTGAGTAAGGTGAAACCCATTTTTCATGAGCTGTGAATTTTGCTTTAGCTAAGCTTTCCTGAGAGTGAATGTTGAAGTGAGCCATTTGGAATATGTCTGTGGATAATTTGTTAGGCAACAATTTTAAAGCATTAATAGCTTTAATATAAATTTAAAATGAACTTTGGTAAACATACTGAGGTGCTGCAAAAATTAATGCATTTTTTAGCAGATAATTCTGCCTTCCTGAACAAAGCATCCCTTGTTGGAAAGTAAATGAGAAATTGCTTCTGCACTTTTCTCCTTGTTTTTCTTGAGCACAATATATTGGAATAAATGATAATACTGTAGTCTGAAAGAAAATGGCAGGGGAGGTTGTGAGCAAGACAAATTATATGTGCTCTCTAATATAGAGGAAACAAAAAAGAAAACTTGAGAAAATAATTCCAAGTGTCTCAGAAGTTACTCTCTTGAAAATCTACTATTCGCAAAAGTATCATTTTCCCAGGGTAGACACTACTGAAAATCATCATAAATATATACTCATTACATGATCAAATGAAGATAAGCAGATCCAAATCATCAAGTATTGTAATAATGTATTACCATCTAATCTAAATTGTATCTAAATTGGAGATTGGCCCAATTTTGAGCTGGGTTTTGGACCATATGACTACCAGAATTCCCTTATAACCTGAAGTATTCTACTGAAAAAAAATAAATAAATAAAAATGTGGTGGTGGGAAGCAACCATAAAGTGTGGAACCTTGAATAAATTTATTTTTTAATCTGCCTCTAACAGCTTTTTAACTACTGTACCTAAATAAGGCTTGAAAACAGGTAAGACAATTGTTCCTTTAGTAGAAGCAGGAGGCAAAACAGATTTCTTCAAGGCTATATCTATTTGAGAAAACAGTTCTTCAAACTGTGTTCTCTTTTCACTAGTGACAGATGTGTTTTTTATACAAGGGTAGTTACCACTGTGTGAAATCCTGGAGGAGTAAAGGCAATATATTTTGTAAGTTAGATGTAACTATTTATCTAGCTTTTACTCAGTAGCTAGGGTTATACTACTGAGGTTAGTCGCATGTGTTCCTGCCTGACATTTACAGACAGATCTCTTGCAAACTGTGGAAAATTACTATACTTTCTTATCAGGGTGAATTAACTGATGGGTCTGACAAAAATAAAGTAGCCTAGCAGGGGTTACATCTATTTTGCTGAATCTGTTTCTAAACTAGTTTAAGCTGTGTATACATGAATATGTCAAAATGATTTAACTGGCATGAATTTTTAAAAATGAACTAAGGCATGTCCCATTCCAGAGATTCTCACAGACATTTTAAAGAATATATTAAGCTGATATGCAGTCAGCTTAAGCTACACTGAGATGAGCCTGATTTCAGTAAAAATTAAAACTGTTCACCTCCCTATTATTTGTAAAATTTAAAAAAAAAAAAAGTGGAGTAAACATCATGGTGCACTTAAAAAGCCATAAGGGAGTAGAAAGTATATGAAAAATTTCCTAGGGATTGCCTGTAACATAGGTCCATATAAAACCTATGCTGAAAATACAATGACAACCATACTTTTCTCAGTGTTCTGAAGTTATAATAGTAATATTCAAATAGTCCTCGGATAGTCCTACAACAAATTCAACTAAGAATGTGAATGCTATGTATATGTAGTCTTCTGTACTTAAATTTAGAATCAAATTATTAGATTCACAGAATTCAAAGATTCATGGCCTAGCATTAAAGAGAAAAGTAACAACTAGAGAAACTAAAAGAATGGATGCTCTATCCTTTCCTCATTGGCTTAATGAATCAAATATTGTTCTGAAGAATGAGAGATGATGTGGTACCCTTTGGGTTGAGGGACATGGACCTAAGACCACACATTCATCCTGTGCAAGTGCTGCAGCCAGTAATCCATCACCGGAGGTGAGCGTCTTGTCCTTCCTGTGCTCTCCTGAATGAAAACTTACTGCAGCTTCCAGGTGTAGCACAGACCCTAATATGGATTCCTTAGTTGTTTTAAACACAAGGGTGTTATTACTTTAGTCCCAAATTAAGTTAGGACAAACTTGTCAAACTTGTCAAAGTGTCACTTTGGGCCAAACACAATATCAGAACTTTACTGAAAATAAATTAGTTTCAGTAAAAATCTTCCAACACTAAATGCATCTAGAAAGGTTTGGGGAGTATCAAACCCATAAGACTAATTGCATAAGGAACGCTACTACCTGGTATTGTCTTTGAGGAAGACAAAATTGCTCATCTCCTTCCTGACACGTTCCACAGCTAAACCAAAGACACAATTTGTAAATGAAAGGTTCCAGTCCTGTTTGCTAACTTGAATTCATAGCAAAGAGTTTAAAACATATATATGTAATGATTACCAATTTTCCAGTGGTGATCAGTTCCTCAGGACCATTCATTGTTCCTCTAATCTCTGAAATTTCAAACACCTTCAGTGGGGAAGAGGTAGGTAGGTAGGTGATTTTTTTTTTTTTTTTAAGCTGTTGAAAGCAGTGAAATGTTCCAGTGATTCCACTTGTTTTTCATTAATATTTCTGCTGCATTTTAGTATAAGGCAATCATCCCCTTTCATATGGACAATCTGCATTTTGAATGAGCCTAAAGATTTGATTCATTTGATCTGAGTTTAACACACATCTGTCTTATCTGAAAATACTGTTAAAAATGTTATTTGGATTATAAGTAAAGCTTTCATTTGTACAGCCTATGGCTGTCTGTGTCATAAATATGCACATATCTCTGCCTCAGCAAGACTTTTCTAAGCACATTTCATGGTGCTTTTCATATGCACTGGATTTGATTTGTTTTAGGGCATAATATAAATTCTCACTGTGATACAGGGTTAAAAAAAAAAAAAATTAAAAAAATCTGGTTAAGTTACAAGGCTGCACTCATCCTGCAGAACCCTAAATTTTATTAACTGTCCAAATAACTTGTTATCATTGTTGTTTATGCACAGCCCCCCTCATTTGGTTCTGAGTATTATATCTACCTTTTCTTGAAATATCTTCAAGTCTATGCATTTGCCCTCAGTTACTAATGTGAACTCCTTCAGCATATAATAATAGTGTTTCACATTCCAAACCATAAGCCTACACTACATGCCATAGAATACAAATGTGCACAAGGTGGTAGTTTCATTATCTTAGGGTCAGTAGAATTTCAAGAGCTCTGAAATTACCTGTATCAGTGATGCAAGTGTCAGCTTAGTTTTAATAAATCCTTGGAAAAAGCTATGAGTTACTTCTAGGACACATTCCCATTTCCGGAAATACATCATTCAGCTGCCAAACCCACTATCAATTTGTAGCAAATAGAATTCCATCCATTAAATGCTAAATCTCACTTCAGCTTCTCCATGCCATCACTCTATGATAGCTATGTGTGATTAACCTGAAGTTTAGCTGATGTCAATCCAAATGTATGCTATTCCACTTAAACAGGAATAAGGGCTTGAAAAAATTCTATTTTCTGAAGCATATGCATAGGGAACATTTTATTTACTTCTCATTATTCCAGAGTACCAGCTCTGGATGCCACTAATATTATGTAAATAGATTTTGACAGTTTCTCTTTTTTTAATTTTCATTTTATTTCTTCTTCTTCTTCTTCTTCTTCTTCTTCTTCTTCCTCTTCCTCTTCCTCTTCCTCTTCCTCTTCCTCTTCCTCTTCTTATTCTTCTATGCCACACTCAAACATCATAAATAGGAGAATCAAAATTTGGTAGAACATCTTGTTTGATGATACCATTGCACTCTGTATTCAGCCAAAAACCTACCTTAAGTTAATGGGATAGCTACTGTATTTTACTTAGTTCGGACTTAGAAACAACAAAGTCCGTTTTACCTGGTAGCTACACTAATTAATCCTGACAACAGCTCATTCAGTGAAAGAAATATTACTGTACTTTTGCAAATGTGGAAACAGATATGTGCAGATATTTAGTGCTTATCCCAAAGTGGTAGAGAGAAACTGGAGAAAAAAAATAATTGAATGAGAAATAGCAAAGTAAAGATCATACCCCTGATCGTGACATGCCATCCACCAGAGTATTTTAAAAGTCTGATATGTCACGTTGATATAAATCAAAATTTCTACTAACTTCTTTTTTTTTCTGTGAAGTTTTTTAATTTCAAAAGGGATTTTCTTTGTTCTATTTATAAGTTCCTGAAAAGTGGGAGCAAACCTTATGTAGTACTGTTTTCTAAATTTATTGAGTCAAAAAGCTACTTACAAACCAAGTATGTATAAATGCAATTTATATCCAAAAAATTGTTATTACTTTAGACAAGTAATTAATGACAATGAATATGGGGATCTCTGGAAGTCATGAAGTCCTGTCCCTCTTTCAGCCACTGCTAGCAAGAGACCAGATCAACAGTGGCTTTAAAACCCCTGAGGATGGAAATCCCACAGCCTCTTCAGGTAATATCTTCTAAGAAGTTTTGTTAAAATGAGACCATATATTTATTAATTGAAAAATAAAAATCTTACACAAAATACATCAATTTCAATAATCCATTGCAATGTGTTTTGTAATTTTATATATATACTAAAATTTATTTAAAAGATTTTTAATTTGAATGTTGGATAAACACAGTGGACATGTTTTAACCCTGGTTCACGATATTAAATACTATTAAATTTATTAGGGATATAAATAATGATTCATATTTAACTTAACATGGTTTCTTCTTTTATTTGTTATGCGCTTATTACTTACTACATGTAAGTTTTTGTGATACACGTTAGTATCACAGACACATTACCATATCTATTATATGTGAGGAATTTTTTTTCAGGGAAAAACGTCAGTGTGGAATGGACAAAAGGTCAAATATTTGAATTTTCAGACTGGAATTCCAAGTTACATAGTAAGTTTTGCATGTCTTTTTTTTATATTCCTCATACTTGTAGCCTTATTAACCATGACCTAGGTTTCTACTATTCCAGATTGTACAGGAGTGTGTGTCAGGTTTTATTTTCCTTCCCTCTCTTTCTGCAAATACTGCAATGTGTTAAACACCTCAGAACAATCATTACCATCATGGTTCATGAGAAGACTTAAGCAAACATTCAACTTCAAGAATTAGGTTAAATTTTCTCCAATATCTCAGTGTTTTCGTATATAAAAGTGCCCTTTACTTCATAACAAACAGCCTTAATAAATTTTTACTGTATTTCTTTAGCGTAATTTAATTGCCTAGCAGTAATATCACTATTTTTATTACTGCTAGACTGTCTAATGTCACAAAGGGCAGACTGCAGACTTCATGCGGTCTATGAAAACTTTTAAGCAGCTTATGAAGGGACTTCTCAACTGTGTTCCCTTCTGGTCAGAACCAGTTGATCGTTAATGTTGCAATAATTAGAGGAAACTTTTCAGCTTGGCTGCAATGGGCAGCTGCTCAGGTCCAAAAGATGCAGGGGCTGCCAATCACTCCAGTCTTGGGATTGTCTGTTTTCAGGGATCTGTTAGCCTGTGAAAGATCCCACTTCACACTTCACAACATGCTCTTCTGCCCTTCCACTTCAAGCTATGCAGTGGTCAAAAGCTCCTGAAATTTTTGTTCCAACAGTGTCATGTTGCTAGAGTCATAGATGACTACATTTTGAACTCCTGGGACATCAAAGCAAATGTACTCACAGTACTAAGGACATGGAGAATTGCACTTCTGAGCTACTGAAAGTCTAAACAGACATAGTGTCCAAGAGAAGAATATAAAAAACTTGGATTACTAATACTGAAGTAAATGAACTACTCAAACACTGTGAAGTCAGTTCTGTATATACATTTTTCATGACATTTGATGTTAGTTTATACAGAGTAATTAAACTTTTTTTTTTTTTTTTAAAAAAAAGAAAAGCTCTATATGTTTGAAATAACTGGTCTGTGTCTGGTTATACCTGAGTGTTTTTTTTTTTTTTTATTGGTTGGTTGATATGGTTTGTGTTGTTTTGTTTTTAAGGCAGATAACCAGTTGTCTCAAGACATAATAAAACTTTTTAAAAGTCACCTAGTGAAAGAAAAAGATACTACCAAATTCTGTTGAATTCTTCTTTTCTATTTGTTTTAACTGAGAGGAGAATTTTATGCACTGTAATAAATTATATGTGGTTTTAATTAGAGCTTGAATGTGTGTGAGCAGCTGACATGAATTGCTATAACAAATACCATTTTATTTTTTTGGCCTTTACATTAAATTACTGGCATCAAGAGCAGCAGTAACAAAATATTAGGATCTTTCTGTTTCATTAACTAGAAAAATACAGGGGACCTATACTGAGGATAAAATAATAGATCTATGAATTCTAAAGGACAGCAAGCAAAGACTAGAACGACTTATGTATGAATGTCAGTATCATACTTGAAAGACAGAGGATTGTTCAAATCCTGTTAAGGTTGTAGTTATTAAAATTTGAGTGTCTCCATCAAGGCAATTACAGATTAATCCTTTCTACTTCTGTAGAAAAAAAAAAAAAAAAAGAAGAAATATCAGATTAGAATATTCCATACGGAAAGAAGCTAAGCAATAATTTGATTTCTGAGACCATTCGAATATGTTCTATCTGTTATGTTATTAAAGTGTTATGTTCAAAAAGAATGGTTTGGATGTTTAACCAATGTAACTGGCCTGGAATGTCTGGCCACCTTTTTTTATGAACTCCCAAGAAGTTGCATAAACTGATTCTTCTCGAAACTATATGGACCTGAATGCAGAGTTTCCCTGTTATGTGATACAGACCAAGTTCATATCTATGTGATAATACATTATGCAAGAGAATGTCTGGAGTATATGTAAGAGTTATACCTTGCAGCATGAGATAATTATAACACACTGCAAAGCACCTGCATCTTCACCTCAAAGAGCCACTACTGCTGTTAACAGGTATAGATGAGATAGGAGACTCTTCTATATAGTCCGACCTGAGATGTTGTCATCATTAAGGCCTTGGAGGGAAGAGGGGCCCAAGAAAGCTGGTTGACACTCAAGGATCACATCCACCAGGCTCAAGAGAGTTCTAACCCAACAAGCAGGAAATCAGGCAAAAATGATGAACAAGAAACCCCTGGCCAAACTTAGTCATAGGAAGGAAATATAATAAGGCAGAAACAGGGACAAGTAATCCATGAGGAATATAGAAACACTGTCCAGGCATACAGAGATTTGGTTAGGAAAGACAAAGGCCGTGTGGAATTGAATCTGGCAAGAGATTTCAAAGACAACAACCAGCATGTTTGTAAGTAGGTGACAAAGACTAGGGAAAATATGGGGGCTCTGCTAAATGAGGCGGGTGACCTAGTGACAGAAGACAAAGTGAGGAAAAGTCTTAATCTCAGTCTTTACTAGCAGGACTGGCCTTCAGGATCACCATGCTCCAGAGAAGAGGGGTAAGGGGTGCAAGGAAGACTTACCCTTGGTGGAAAAGGATCAGGTCCAGGAATACTTAAGCAAATGTGACCATGGGTTTCCACTTGCAATAATCTTTCATCAATTACAGTAATTCAGAGAAGTGCTGTATTGGGTTTGGTAGCAGGGGGCTGTAGGGGTGGCCTCTGTGAGAAGAGTCCAAAAGCTGCTCTCTGTTAGATAAAGGCCAGTTTCAGATGGCTACAAAAGGGACTGGCTGCTGGCCAGAGCCAAACCAGTGAGTGATGTTGCCTGTGCCTTTGTGAGAATATTTTTAAGAAAGGGAAAAAACTGCTGCACAACAGCAGCTGGGAGAGAGGAGTGAGGAACAGCCCTGCAGACATCAAGGTCAGTGGAGAAGGAGGGCAGGAGGTGCTCCAGGCACGCAGCAGAAGTTCCCCTGCAGCCTCTGGAGAGGCCCCTGGTGGAGCAGGATGTCCCCTTGCAGCCCGTGGGTCCCACATGGAGCAGATCCCCATACTGCAGCCCGTGTAGGAGCCCCCGGTGGAGCAGGTGGATGTGGCCTGGAGGAGGCTGCGGCCCATGCAGAGCCCCCGCAGGAGCAGGCCCCGGGCCGGAGTTGCAGCCTGTGGAGAGGAGCCCATGCAGAAGCAAGGGGCCTGGGGGGAGCTGCTGCCAGTGGGGGACCTGTGCTGGAGCAGTTTGCTCCTGACGGATGGACTCCGTGGTACGGCTCCATGTTGCAACAGTTCTTGAAGAGCTGCTGCCTGTGGGCAGCTCCCGCAGGCTCAGTTTGGGAAGGACAGTTTGGGACCCCATGTGGAGCAGGGACAGAGACTGTGAAGGAGCGTTGGAGACAAAGCATCAGGGACTGACCACAGCCCCCAACCCCCATTCCCCTGTGCTGCTTGATGGGAGAACATAGAAGAGTGTGGATGGGAGGAAAGTTTTTTCATTTGTTTTTAGTTTCTCACTGCTCTAGGTTGTTAGTAATAGGTAATAAATTACATTCGTCTCCCTCTGCTGAGTCCATTTTTCCTTTGATGATAATTTTTGAGTGATATCCCAGTCCTTACCTCAACCCTTGAGCCTTTTTCATTGTATTTTCTCCCCCTTTCCCTTTAAGGAGGGGGAGTGAGAGAGCGATTGTGGTGGAGCTCAGCTGTCCAGCAGGGTCAAACCACCACAACTTCCCAAGGACTCGAGGAGAACAAACATAATTCCTGCCTCAATAAATAAATAAATAAATAAAAATAAAAAGGAAACTACAGGCCAGTCAGCCTCACTGTGATCCCTTGGAATGTGAGGGAGCAACTAATCCTGGCACATGAAGGACAAGAAAATCATCAAGAATAGTCAGCATGGCTTCACCAAGTCAGGCTTGACCAATTTGCTAACCTGCTGTGATGAAATGATTGGCAAAGGAAGAGCAGTAGATATTGCTTACCAAGACTACAGTAGGACTTTTGACATTGTGTCAAAAAATCTCTTAAGAACCACAAGAACCTCTTAGAAAACCTGAGGAAATATAGCCTGGATGAGAAGACAATTAAGTAAATTGAAGACAAAGAAGTACATTAAAAAACATAAGAAAGGCAGGGCCCAGAGAGTGGTGATCTGTGAAGCAGAGTCTAGTTGGAGGCCAGTAATTAGTGGTGTACTAAGGAGGC
Organism: Cygnus atratus; assembly: GCF_013377495.2. NCBI lineage: Eukaryota > Metazoa > Chordata > Aves > Anseriformes > Anatidae > Cygnus > Cygnus atratus. Next base: position 175,612,651 of record NC_066362.1, on the reverse strand, counting down.
CAAGTTTGATGGGGTTTTGAGCAACCTGGTCTAGTGGAAGGAGTCCCTGCTTATGGTGGAGGGGTTGGAATTAGAAGACATTTAAGGTCCTTCTCTGGAGATATTCAAGGCCTGTCTGGACTCCTATCTGGGCAACCTCTCTTGAGGTCCCTTCCAACCCCTACAATTCTGTGATTCTGTGATTGTGTCCCTGCTTGAGCAGGGGAGTTGAACCAGATGACCTCCAGAGGTCCCTTCCAACCTCAACGATTCTATAATTTTGTGATTTATCCTTATGCCTAAGTAAACAAGTGTAGGTGTTGACCTACAGGTGCAAACCTGAATAGGTTTGCACTCTGGATGACCAGTATATATAGTCTCCATATAATGTACCTCACTGTCTTTCTAATTTGCAACTTTGTTGTCTTTATGGTGAATTGAAATGTTACTCAGTTATGGCCACCTAATATGAACAATGTTATGAAAATTAGCTCAGATTCTCAGTCCTTTTATTTTTATTTATTTTAATTAAAAGCACTTGCACAGCTTACACTTTTTTTTTTCTTTTCTTTTCTTTTTTTTTTTTTTAATGTGAGAGAGGGAAATATGGTAACACAACCGAATTAATTTTCTGTTACTTTTTCTATCCAGTAGTTCTGCTAATTTATATCAGAATAAAATAACTATGATTTTCTTATACTTCCATTACAATTAGAGGAAAAAATTCAGAATGTATAGGGGATAATGGAGTTATCCTTGTCTGCCTTCAGGACAGGCAGCACACAGTCTGTGCAGCATGGTCTTCAATGCACAGTGTATGTTGAAGCCCGGGTTTAGGCCAATGGCAAGATAATTTTGTTGCCAAGAGTGCCTTAACTAGTTAAAGGAAAATTAACCGAGGCATGTTTGACCCTGTTTCATGTTCATTTATTTGACTGCTCTGTAGATGTGCCCCTATGGGGATTATGGACCTGGGCTGTATCATTCTTACCATCTACAATCATTTTCAACTGCAGTTAAGCAACTGAGTTTCTGAACTTACAATCATTTATTCTTTTCTACTCATTTTGGTATTTCTATCATACAATATGCTGAAAATCCATCTCTGTAGGATGTAGGACCCTTCCTAGATCCAGAAAGCTATGCTCCATGCTCCCCCCACCCTCCCCAGCTGCTGATGCTAAGACCCTCACTTGCTTCAGTAGCTGGCACCACAGTCAGTGGGCCAACATCTCAAGCCTGACTCCAGTAGGTGGTACTAAATTCCACTCATAGCGGTCTCCCTGTAGCGGGCTCTTAATCCTTTCCAGTCCCATACAGACACATACTAGCTCACAATCACACCGGTCTGCCCCAAGGAGTAGGCTTGGGAGCACACACCATTCCAGCCCCTGTGGCTGGCAGTAAAAGATGCCCACTCACTCCAGTAACTGGTACCACAGTTGGTAGGCCTACAGTCCCAGTCTGACTCCAGTAAGTGGCACCAGTTTCACTCATACAGACACAGGCCTCTCCAATCGTCCTTCAGCATGCATACACATGGTAAAGAGTGAGAATATGCACAGAGAAAGTTAAGAAAAGATTAAATGAGAAACTATAAGAGGGCAGGACAGACTGCAGAGATCAGTCGCAGGGCTCAGCCAGATGTGTGTACAGACCATCTCAGTTTCACATGTGACCAGCCCTTTTATACCCTCTTCTAACTATTCCCCACTTTGCTCATCATGCGCCCCCTTTCCCCTGCACACCCCCAAGGGTTTGCAGAACTCCACAGTTTCCTGCACACTCCCAGTCTGCCCTCTCCCCCCCACCATCCTTGAGTTCACAATCTTATCAGGTGCAAATTCCAGGTTGCTCTTCCTGGAATTTGGAATTTCATAGCCCATCAGTTAGTGAGACAAGGAGGTTTTTTTCTTCTCATTTTCTCCATTTTGCTTTATCAGGCCTGTGTCTAAGCACTTTTCTTGCTGGCTCCCATTCTTTACTTCTAATCATCGCAATCCAGAAATCCTTACTCAGACAGCGTTGCCTGAATCAACATTCCCATGTTCAGTTTCTTTCCTGACCAGGTTTGGTTCCCATCACTGACTCCCTTTCTTAGTGTCCCTTTCTTGCTTTGGAAACGGTCCTTCACCAGATATCATTAAAGGAGCAGACACCCTCCTTCTGCATAGCCTTATACATGTGAATAGATTATCTGTTTTATGTTTATTTAAATCTTATTACAGTGTGTTTGACAAATAGATCTCAAAAGTAGTACAAACCAAGTGAGCTACTGCAGTAGCAGAACAACAGTCTTTGGATTTTGCAATTTCTGCAATTTCTAGCAGATCATCTGCTACCAAAATGCAATAAATACATTTGTTATATCTGACAAGCATGAATCTTCAAGTAAAACACACCTTTAATTTGCTGCTGAGCAACAACAAGATGTTGCAGCAGGAGATTTCATGATAGCTTGAATTTCAAATTGACGTAAAGGTTGGAAAGATTTTAGGGTTTCAAAGATATTAGTATAGGGATAAATTTATGTTCTAGAATGCAGACAACTGTATGAATTAATGTTGATTGTGTAACCTTGTGGTGTGACTGGCAGAGTGGGGCAGAAGTGCTGTAATTCTCATGCACTACAGAAGGCATGGCGTTATCCAAATCCCAATGGTACTCCACTGAATTGATGAAATGACCGGGAAGGCCTAATTAAAGCTGTTCAGCTCAAATGTATTGATGTATTACATCTATTACAGCTTGGTTCAATAGGTCTACCCTATGAATGCTGCCATGCCTGTAAAGCAAACTAAACACACTGAATAAATAATGCTGGAAGGAAAAGAGATGCCCATGGAATCAAAGGAGAATCATGGAAAATGCAACAGGCTGCCGTGCAGGCTTATTTTCATGCAATATTATATAAAAGAGAATATTGCTTATTGTTTATCAACTGAGAAAAGAGACTACTACTGAGATTGAAAACTGGTGTTTTATTTGGTAAGCATGATATTTTTGGTGCTGTTATTCAAAATGTAATTTCTTAAAAATAAAAGGGTTTTGAGAGAGAAATTCTATTTATAATGACCAGGAATTCTAGTTGTACTGTATTTCATTTGTCTGATTAATTTGGATGATAACTTGCTAAAAAATTATTTTTTGTAAACAATTTCCACAAGAATACTTGACTTTAAAGTTATTTATAGTTTGGCTGCAGAGTTTAAGAAGAAAACTTTTGTGGAAAAGAATTTGACATATTTTGTTAATAAGTAGTAAATTCATCAAAATATATAGAGTGAGAGGGAACCAAAACTAGTCACAAAATGAGACTGAATTCATCTTCTTGTCTGACTACAAGGCCTCATCTAAAAATGTCAAGCCACTTCATTTTGATATTTAGGCTTCTAGAAATGCCAAAACCTTTCTGTTTACTGTTTGTAACAAATGTAAGAACTTTTTGTTTGGTTGATTGGTTTGGTTTGGTTTATAGTTTGACATCTGAAAAAGAAAAATATTATAAAAATACCCTGAAAATGCAATGCAATGCAATGCAACAGAATAGAATAGGTTACAATACAATAAAATATTTCAAATAGACCAGACAATGTCATTTGAATGAAAATAATAATTCCAGGCTTAATTTCTGTATTTACTATTTAAAAAAAAAAATTATGTATGGAAAATTTTCCTCAACCTAAATGCAGTTTTTCTTGCTTTTAGTTTTGTCTGTATAACTGAAAAAAAAGTATCATAATTTCTCTACCTCTGCCATACAGCCTGTTACTGAATTGTAATAGAATAGTAAGCTGTGTAGCTATGTGCAATTAGGTTGAGGTTGGTTGAATTTATAAATCTTTTTTAAAGGCAGGATAAATAAAAGTCTCTGAGAAGAAATTAATATATATATATACACACATATATATTGAGATATTGCTTTCTTATACAACAAAAAGAGACTTCCTGGATATCTAAGTTCTAGCATCTTTTGGGGGTTGGAGTAAAAAGGAGGTTATAGTAAAACATGATTCTGTAATCCTCTGGGAACACAAATTTTCCATAATTCCAGAACTGTCATACAGAGGAGTTATAGCCCTATATAATGGCAGCTTAGGATAAGATTATAGATAACAGAGCATCATAAATTAGGGTCTATAAAAACAAACAACCAGACCACCAGACAAAGCAGTATGTCTAGAAGTATTATTTTTTTTAGGAGCCCAAAGTACTATGATATCAAATTATTGAATTTGAATATAAAATACAGCCCCTTCTGAACACAGTGGTATTTTTTTTTCCTTTTGCATTCTGAGTTCAGCTTTCGGATAAGCCATGTTTCTTCTCATTTAATGGCAATGGTGTTATATTTTATTTGGTCTGCCACTCAGTTGAAAAGCCCCTGTGATTGACAGGAGGTAGGTTTTCACAGAATGTCTGTGAATCAGTGAATCAAATGATAGCTGAGGTTGGAAGGTACCTTGAGAGATCATATAATCTAACCCCTTTGCTCAAAGCAGGATGAAACACAGCAGGTTGCTCAGGGCTATGTCCAGTCAGAATTTAAATATATCCAAGGATGGAGACTCCACCTTTATGGACAACCCAGAGTTTCTTATAGAAACTTTAAGTCACACATCTTTCTCATACATTTGTTTCAGTACTAAAGGAGTGCATAGAAGGTGAGTTTGTTTCTGGTTGGAGTGTCTGCTGTCAGGATGAAAAAGGAAGTATCTGCAAAGACTATTCAGAGTAATTTACCACTTGCAGTATGAAAAAATGTGTTATTGCTGACCAAATGGTGACTTTGAGGCATAACACAGCTGTGGCAGGTGCTCACTGCTGATGTGCTTAGGAAGTAAACAGGCTATTTTTTGTGTATTTGTTCTACACTGCAAGCTGGCCCTGCAATTCCTCTGTCATGAGTTTTATGGTGAGCCTGATGTCATGACTGGTACTTAAATGGACTAGAAACAGAATGGAGAAATCTCCTTAGAATTTTATTTTCATATACTCCTATGTAGCAACCACTGCCTGGACCTAAGTTTTTAGACCTTTCTAAGTATGCCAGTTGACAGGCAGAAGTAGATTCAGGATTAGTATTCCATTAATATGTAGGGAAAAACTTATGTCGTTGGTCAAATAACAGAAACAAATGCACTTTAAAATCTGAGTGGACAGCAGGCTTTAAAAATGGTATAAAGCCGATCATACGGAAATAAGACACTAATAGATGTCCTGTGAGGAAACCTGCTAACACAGACAGAGCACTGCAGAAGAGATACATCCTGAAGCACCAGGACAGGAATTCCAGAAATTCTCTTCATTACCTACAAATTCCCTACATGAAATGGGAATGTTAACCTTGACTTAGATGTCTAAAAATCCAGTCAATGAACTTTTGGAAATGTAAATGCTTATAAGTCATCCCTCTGATCGTGACCTTTCATATAATATTCATTTTATTTTCTATACTGATGGATTTTTAATACAAATTATTTTATTATCCTAGAACTGATATAGAAATATTTATATGATTATATGGTGTTCTAGTCTGATTATTTTTTTTTTTAATTTTACAGAGAGGGAAAAATAAATTATACTGATGTAAGTACCTTTTTTTGGTATTTATGCCCATATCAGGAAGTTTACATTTATCACATTCTTTTAGGTATAATCTGCAGACTTAGATTTTCATAGCTTGTCTAAGAGCAAAGAAAGCCTCTGTGACACCATGTTGTGTTTTCTGTAAATAAAATGTGTACTTGGAAAGTCATCTGGAATTCAGTTGGCTTACATGGAATAGGCCTATTACATTAGTTCTCTCTTTACAAGACGGAAAAAAAAAAAAGTAGATAATTTCTAAATAAAGAATCAAATTAGGGGATACTAACAGAAAGATAAATGAATAATGCTCTGGACATAATAAATAAATAAATAAATACACAAAACAAACAAAAACACAGAGTAAGAAACATGAGCTAATTGTTCATATAAAAACTCGAAATCATTCCAGATGATCTTGATTGCTTTGTATTAGAGATATGATATTAATTTTTATTATTATGGGAGTGAATACAATTCAGTACATCTAACATGCATATCTCTTTTGAATCAGTTTCATAGTCTTATCTGAAATAGTATCAGCCTGCCTTGGATAGGCACACTTATGTAGGCTGAGTACAGGAAATTCCTAACAACATAAGGATGCCAAACCTCAGTGGTGTAATATGTGGTGTTGTAAGTGTTACCTTTGGTTTTCTTTACCAAATTTACTAATTACCTAGAAGAAACAGCTAACAGGAGTTTTATGAGATGATGAAACACAGAAATGATACTAAATTAGGTAAGCATGATAAACATCACAGCAGTCAGATGGGAAAGAGATAAAGCTTATTGTTGATCAGAAAATATCTAAATGTGATTTTGGAAAGTACAGGCCAAAGAGAATTTCATCTAAAACATGTATAAGAAAAATTTGTAACAGCTATACAGAAACAAAGATGATAGTGAATAACAGGGTCAGTTTACAGATATTGCAATGCATATCCAATATTTGTTTCAGCTATATATTTCTCTAAGATAGCACAGCTCTTAAGTACCTCTTAAGAGGTATAATAGGGTAATGGACAAAGGGATAGAACAAGGGGGAATGGTTTTAATCTAAAAGAGGGTAGATTTAGATTAGACGTTAGGAAGAAATTCTTTACTATGAGGGTGGTGAGGCACTGGAACAGGTTACCTGTTACCTGAGAAGTTCTGGATGTCCCATCCCTGGAAGTGTTCAGGCCAGGTTCAATGGAGCTTTGAGCAACCTGGTCTAGTGGAAAGGGCCCCTGCCCATGATCCATGGTAGGGGAGTTGGATCAAGATGATCTTTAAGGTCCGACCTTTAAGGAGCGACCAGGAGCGCGACTAACAGGGCCAGCAAACAGGGAGTGACGCGGCAGTTAGCGAGGCAGTTAGCGTGGGCAGGGCGGGCAGGAAGGGCGGAGCGCTCACACCCGCTCATAGGGACACCTCCTCTAACGGCACTCTCCCGTCAGCTGGGCTGCAATGGTCTCCACCAGGCACGGTGCTTTCTCTAGGAAGTCAGTACACACCCAGACCGACTGCCCATCCAAACATGCGGCAGTTCAGGTCTCCGGGTGCGGGGAGTGTCTGAGCCTCTTGCTGCCATCGGCGGGAGGCAGAGGGACTGCTTGCGTGAGGTGCGAGCAGGTGGACGACCTGGTCCGCATGGTGGCGGAACTCAAGGAGGAGGTGCAGAGGTTGAGGGATATCAGGGAGTGCGAGCGGGAGATAGACTGGTGGAGTGACTCCCTGCAGGACCGGAGGGAGAGGGACCGGGGTGAGACGCCCCAAAGGGGGGTGGACCCCCTGCCCTGTTGCCATCGGGCAGAGGGAGGGGACCCGCGAGTTGAGGAGGAATGGAGACGGGTCCCCTCTCGACCTTGCAGGAGATGCCCTCCCCTTCCGGCGCTGCCTTCCCAGGTGCCCTTGAACAATAGGTTTGAGGCCCTGGAGCTTGAGAGACCGGTGGGTGAGGACGATGTAGGAAGCCTGCCCAGGAGGATGCCTGAGGTGAGGAAGTTGACTCCATGCCTCAGGACTGCCTCCACCAAGAAAGAAAGAAGGGTGATTGTTGTGGGCGACTCCCTACTCAGGGGAACGGAGGGCCCTATTTGTCGGCCTGACCCCACGCATAGGGAAGTCTGCTGCCTCCCTGGGGCCAGGGTCAGAGACGTTACCAGGAAGCTTCCAAACCTGGTTCGCCCCTCTGACTATTACCCGCTTTTGATAGTCCAGGCTGGCAGTGATGATCTTGAAAAGAGAAGCCTCAAGGCTATCAAACAGGACTATAGGGGGCTGGGACGATTGGTGGAGGGAGCGGGAGTGCAGGTGGTGTTTTCGTCTATCCCTACGGGGGGAGGGAGAGGCACGGAGAGGACATGGAAAGCTCACGTGGTTAATAGGTGGCTCAGAGACTGGTGCCGGCTCAGAAATTTTGGTTTTTTTCACCATGGGGAGCTTTACTCGGCACCCGGCCTGATGGCCTCAGACGGGTCCCTATCTCCAAGGGGAAAACGGATCCTAGGCCAGGAGCTGGCGGGGCTCATAGAGAGAGCTTTAAACTAGGCGAGAAGGGGGACGGGGCTCAAACAAGGCTTGTTGGAGCCGTGCCGGGGGAAACAATGGCTAGGCTGGGGAAGAAGGCGATGGCCCAGCTGAAGTGCATCTACACTAATGCACGCAGCATGGGTAACAAACAGGAGGAGCTGGAAGCCATCGTGCAGCAGGAAGGCTACGACTTGGTTGCCATCACGGAGACGTGGTGGGACCGCTCCCATGACTGGAGTGCTGCAATGCCTGGCTATCGGCTCTTCAGGAGGGACAGGCAGCACAGAGGGGGTGGTGGCGTGGCTCTCTACATTAGAGAATCTTTTGATGTTGTGGAACTCCAGGCTGGGAATGATAAGGTTGAATCCCTGTGGGTTAGGATCCGCGGGAAGGCCGGCAAGGCTAGTGTCCTGGTCGGGGTCTGTTATAGACCACCGAACCAGGATGAGGAGACGGATGAGGAGTTTTATAGGCAACTGACAGAAGTTGCAAAATCGTCGGCGCTTGTCCTCGTGGGGGACTTCAACTTCCCGGATATATCCTGGAAACACAACACGGCACGGAGAAAGCAGTCTAGGAGGTTTCTGGAGAGCGTGGGAGATAGCTTCCTGACGCAGCTGGTCAGTGAACCCACCAGGGGTGGTGCCCCGCTAGACCTTCTCTTCACAAACAGAGAAGGACTGGTGGGAGATGTGGTGGTCGGAAACTGTCTTGGACAGAGTGACCACGAAATGGTAAAGTTCTCTATTCTTGGCGAGGCCAGGAAGGGGACCAGTAAAACTGCTGTCTTGGACTTCCGGAGGGCTGACTTTGAGCTGCTCAGGACGCTGGTTGGCCGAGTCCCTTGGGAGGCGGTTCTGAAGGGCAGAGGAGTCCAGGAAGGCTGGGCGCTCCTCAAGAAGGAAATCTTAACGGCACAGGAGCGGTCCGTCCCCACGTGCCCAAAGACGAGCCGGCGTGGAAGAAGACCGGCCTGGCTCAACAGAGAGTTGCGGCTTGTGCTTAGCAGAAAAAAGAGGGTTTATAATCTTTGGAAAAAAGGGCGGGCCGCTGAGGAGGACTACAAGGATGTAGCGAGGCTGTGCAGGGAGAAAATTAGAAAGGCCAAAGCTCATCTGGAGCTCAACCTGGCTACTGCCGTTAAAGACAACAAAAAATCCTTTTACAAATATATCAATGCGAAACGGAGGACTAAGGAGAATCTCCATCCTTTACTGGATGCGAGGGGAAACCTAGTTACTAAGGATGAAGAAAAGGCTGAGGTGCTTAATGCCGCCTTTGCCTCAGTCTTTAGCGGCAATACCGGTTGTTCTCTGGATACCCAGTGCCCTGAGCTGGCGGAAGGGGATGGGGAGCAGGATGTGGCCTTTGCTATTCATGAGGAAATGGTTGGCGACCTGCTAAGGAGCTTGGATGTGCGCAAGTCGATGGGGCCGGATGGGATGCACCCGAGGGTACTGAAAGAACTGGCGGAGGAGCTGGCCGAGCCGCTTTCCATCATTTATCGGCAGTCCTGGCTATCGGGGGAGGTCCCAGTTGACTGGCGGCTAGCCAATGTGACGCCCATCTATAAGAAGGGCCGGAGGGCAGACCCGGGTAACTATAGGCCTGTCAGTTTGACCTCAGTGCCAGGAAAGCTCATGGAGCAGATTATCTTGAGGGTCATCACGCGGCACTTGCAGGGCGAGCAGGCGATCAGGCCCAGTCAGCATGGGTTTATGAAAGGCAGGTCCTGCTTGACGAACCTGATCTCCTTCTATGACAAAGTGACGCGCTTGGTGGATGAGGGAAGGGCTGTGGATGTGGTTTACCTTGACCTCAGTAAGGCTTTTGACACCATTCCCCACAACATTCTCCTCAAGAAACTGGCTGCTCGGGGCTTGGACTGGCGTACGCTTCGCTGGGTTAGAAACTGGCTGGATAGCCAGGCCCAGAGAGTTGTGGTGAATGGAGTCAAATCTGGTTGGAGGCCGGTCACAAGTGGTGTCCCCCAGGGCTCGGTACTGGGGCCGGTCCTCTTTAATATCTTTATCGATGATCTGGATGAGGGCGTCCAGTGCACCCTCAGTAAGTTTGCAGATGACACCAAGCTAAGTGCGTGTGTCGATCTGCTCGAGGGCAGGAAGGCTCTGCAGGAGGATCTGGATAGGCTGGAGCGATGGGCTGAGGCCAACTGTATGAAGTTCAACAAGGCCAAGTGCCGGGTCCTGCACCTGGGGCGCAACAACCCCAAGCAGAGCTACAGGCTGGGAGATGAGTGGCTGGAAAGCTGCCTGGCCGAGAAGGACCTGGGAGTATTGGTTGATAGTCGGCTGAATATGAGCCAGCAGTGTGCTCAGGTGGCCAAGAAGGCCAACAGCATCCTGGCCTGTATAAGAAGCAGCGTGGCCAGCAGGTCTAGGGAGGTGATTGTCCCGCTGTACTCGGCTCTGGTGAGGCCGCACCTCGAGTACTGTGTTCAGTTTTGGGCCCCTCGCTACAGGAAGGACATGGACGTGCTCGAGCGAGTCCAGAGAAGGGCGACCAAGCTGGTGAGGGGTCTGGAGAACAAGTCTTACGAGGAGCGGCTGAGGGAGCTGGGCTTGTTCAGCCTGGAGAAGAGGAGGCTCAGGGGCGACCTTATCGCTCTCTACAGTTACCTTAAAGGAAGCTGTAGTGAGGTGGGGGTTGGTCTGTTCTCCCACGTGCCTGGTGACAGGACGAGGGGGAATGGGCGAAAGTTGCGACAGGGGAGGTTTAGGTTGGATGTTAGGAAGTACTTCTTTACCGAAAGGGTTATTAAGCATTGGAACGGGCTGCCCAGGGAGGTGGTGGAGTCGCCATCCCTGGAGGTCTTTAAAAGACGTTTAGATGTAGAGCTTAGCGATATGGTTTAGTGGAGTACTTAGTGTTAGGTCGGAGGTTGGACTCGATGATCTTGAGGTCTCTTCCAACCTAGAAATCTGTGTCTGTGTCTGTGTCTGTCCTTTCCAACACAAACTATTCTATGATTCTATGGTCTTCAATTTTAAGCAAAAGAACTGATTGAGGTCTACATCTAGAAACATCCTGTCACTCAAATTGGGATGTAATTTGATTTTTTTTTTTTTTTAGGAATATTAGATCCACTTAGATTCACCTCTTTATAAGCCAGTATGAGTCTCTCTCTCTCTCTCTCTCTCTCTCTCTCTCTCTCTCTCTCTCTCTCTCTCTCTCTCTCTCTTTTCTTTTTTTTCTTTTACCTCCCAAGTTTTCTTCAAGGCCATATTATCTGCTGTACATAAAATGGAAACGGGATGTTGAGTGAACTTCAGGATCTCAGTAGTGAAGTATATCTTTGTAGTCATAACAAAGATGTTTTAAGCACTTTTGAGTGCTTCAATATTTGAATACCCAAGCATATGCAAATTAACTGATTTCCATATAAGATTGCTTAGAATCTTTCTGGATAAAAGGCTTTTTAAACTCACCTCAAAGTGGGCCAAGCTCATAAACTACTGGAGTTCCAAAAAGCTTACAATTCACTTGGCTTCCTCCCTCCCTCCCTCCCTCCCTCCCTCTAACCCTCTAACCTTCTCTCTTCTCTCACTCCTTTCCTCTTTCTGCTATAACAATGATAGTAACAAACATTATCCCAGTACTGCACTATATAGTGGGAGTTTCCATCTCAGAAGCCTGTTTGTATTATGAATGGAAAGAATACCTAACACTGTTTCAACATTCCACTCAAAAATGTCTGCTTTTTGACACAACTTGAAGAATCCATTCTTCATTCAGCAGTTTTTGTGAAAATGTGCTTACAGCACATTTTGTTTTGAAAAGTTTCCTAAATGACTCAGTGGTGGTCAGGACTCTTAGAATCACACACATAATTATTAATAAAACTGATTGCTAATTTCTCAGTTCTGCTAGCTGAATGTTATAATTGTATTTGTATCAATATTCAAGCTGTGCCAGTTCTGAACAATCCTACCTCCAGCTGAGATCACAGAAAATGATGCACAACCTCAAGCTAACATATTCTTCATCTGCATATCAAGTGCAATGACACCATGGTACATGGTAATGTAAAATTACTCAATAGCATTTTGAAAGGTACCATCTGCCCTTTCTTTAAATTTTTCAAGCTGTACTGATGCTGAAGGTTGTCAAGGAAGGAGGAAGAGAGAGAGCAAAATGAGAATTCCATTTTATTCAGAGTTGTTGCTGTTTATTTTTTTGTTATTATATTTTTTTATTTCACTCAGAGGACTTTCATGCTTCTAGCCTTGTCTAAAAAGCCACTCATCACATGACCCAAATCTAATTCAAGCTATTCATTTAAACTCTAATCAATATGTCACTAGGAGGTGTTATGCTGTGATGTTGTTTATATATTCATTTTGAACTGTTTTTCATTTCTATGTAATAATACTTGGTAAATAGGTCTATTTATGATCATCACTGCTGTCACCTGTCATGGACAAATAGCTTTCAAAGTGTGGCCAATTAGATTAATATTTATATTTATTCACACTTATTAGGGTCTCATAAAACTAACAAGAAAGTTGTTTTCTTTCATGTTTCTCCTTCACAAAACATGAGTCAGTAAGTCACTTGCATTGCGCAGCTGCTCAGCATATTCCCTAAAGATCCTCTTCATCAAGGGGGGAAAAAAAAACCACACTACTCTATCATGCTGAATAAACCACCAATGCATCATGTAAAAGTCTGATAAGAATGTCTTTCAAATAACCACAGCTGTACAGAGAGCATCCATTTTATATAGACAGTGATTTGGTAATGATTACAGAACAAGAATTAACCTTGCTTTGACAATGGATTTTTTTTATTTGCATTATAGGTCAACAACTGAATGATATCTGTCAAATTGTATACAATCACATTTGAGTAAATAATGATTTCCCCATGTCAGGCTTTGCTTAACAGTATTTTTGTCTGAGAAATGCCAGCAGCAAAATGCCTATTAACTGCTTCCACCCACTGTTCTTAGATAATTATCTGTATCTTTGCTTTCTGGGCTGATGGGAAGCAGCAAGTATACAAGCCATTTGTTCTGCTTGTGTTACAGGCTTCATATTGCTGTAGGTTAGAGTCTGCTCGGTCACATATTACAGCACAATGTTACCTAAGACATTAGAATGTGCCATATATTCATCTCCCTTTAGAAATATGAGGTGACATCATAGCAATTTTTTACCTATTGAAATAGACAGACACTTCTGCATGATGCAAAACTGAACTATGAAAGTAAATGAGAAAACAAAACCAACATCTCTGAGTTTCCAACAGCTGTGCTATGGATTTTTCTTAAAATATAAAGATGCTTAGTGCTAGAATAGGTGAGAAATTACTAGCTGCCTAGTCATAGATATGTCTGTAAGTCTCACTTTCATTAACAGGCAATGCGTGCCTCTGGCTTACAGTAAATCCATGTGGAGAAAAATTACATACCTGTCACATTGGTACCCAAAAGAACTTACAGAATATGGGTGAATTGCCAACAATCTCTCCAGAGATTCAGGTAACTTACTGAAATACTTAACACTAGCTCTTACGATGCATACTTATTCCTTCCTTTAAAATCTCATTCCCCACAGCAAATACATTTAGGCATATTAGTAAACGGCCAAAACCAGATTTGTTTATTTTACCAACTAATCCTATGGATTTCGCTGCAGTGGGATTCAGCCCTGTAGTATCCATGATTAACATTTGGCTCTGCATAATAAAATCCCTTGTTGACGAAGCTAATCAAAGTACAATCTATTGCAGTGTTTCTTCCCCCTACCCCCCCCACCCCACCCCCCAAGTCATCAAAAGTAAATATTAAAATAGATAAGAAGATTATAGCTATGTTAGAACAGGGTAGGTGAACCTGTGATGCATATAATTTTATGTATAAACAAAATTGTGTTCCATTGTCTTCACAAAACTTCTCTTCATCACATTGAACAATGCTTGAATCCAAAGTTAATGCCACTGAAACCAATACCATAGATTGTTATTTGGACTTTGATTCTTTTCAGATACAGACCCATTTGATACTTATTTATAAATCTTTATATGCAAAGGTGTACTTTATGAATCAGATTCTTTATACTACATGGAGTGCATGAGTGAGAATGGCATAATAGAGCCCAGAGGTATATTTGGTTGTCCAAACACACAGATGTCTACTCCCCTTTGAAACAGTCTTTGCTGTCCCTCCTAGCTTCTAACTGCTGCTCCAGGAATTTGTGTATCTCCATGCCAACCTCATGTAGGTGTGTCATATCTATGCACAGGTATTCTGCACACCTTCTGTCATAATTATGAGTTCCATGCATCTCTCAGGTGCCTTGGGACATCTCAAACATCACAAGATGTCTGTGTTTCAGCAGATGAAGCAAGTCACGTGTATCCGTTACTTATCTTGGGAATTAGATACACAGGCCACATGTTGATACCTAAAATGTGAATGGATGTCTGGTTTTAGCTCTAAAACCTCATATACCTCTGTAGAGTCAAGAGTATCCTTGTAAAAGCTATATTAAAATGGTGTAAGTCTGGCTGCGGAATGAATTGCTACCTTGAAAACCCAGCAGGAACTGTAGTATAGAGGTGGTATAAGGTAGTGCTGTGACAAACAACAAAAAACATCTGAGAATACAGGCAACTTTTCAATATCACCTTGCAAAGAATAGCCTAGATGTAATTCTGGCAAATGCTTGCAAGCATGATGTTCTAGCTTTCCGCTCTTTCAGGAAAAACAAAAAATAATTTGTGAGTTCAGACCACAACTTAATCAAGTCAGTGTAGTTTCATTTGGATATGTTGCACAGCATTAATTCTTACTTCCTTCCAAAATAACTTGGTCCTTGATTTATCAAAATACATAATCTCTTGCTTAATATTTTACGCATAAGTCAGAGCATTGCATAATAAGGACTTTTAGACTAGATTAATTTCACCTAGCTTGCTACAGATTCAGACATCTAAAAGTGCACACAGTGCTATATAAAATAAATAGTTAGGTGTCTAAAACTCTCTTTTTAGTCAAGAATGGTCTGAAATTTGATTTAATTAACTAAACATTAAAATCTAAAGCCATCTGTGTTTTCCTAAATTACCCTACTGGACCTTAACTGCAACTTCAGAAGGTCAGGAGGTTTCTGTGTATTCAGCTGATAATTTATGGATATCTCAGCTACACTCAGGTATTTCAAATGACACTAGATGCTTATGTGTGAGCATTAGAATAAGCAATCATTTGAAAGAAAAAGAAATCAGCAGAGGTTAAATTAATCCCTTCTATTTCACAATGAGACAAACCATCCTTTGGAATTGTACATCTCTTGCTCTGGATGCATGAGGCACATGGACAGCTAACATAGTCTTGGATGGCAAATCTTAGGTAACTTGAATCTCTCCCTTAGTTAGCAAAACATAATAAATGAAGTGTCATTTGCTCCAGGATTGTTATTATTATTATTTTCTTTGTGGAAAGGACTTCTGTTTTAAGCGACCAAATTGCTATAACGATTCATGAATAGGCATAAGAGCCATCTGGCATGTTTTCAAGATGACTTGTTTTACTACACAATGCTTGTAGTGGTTCTGATACAGTGACCTGCGCAGTGTTATTTTTGTCCCAGCTTAAGTGAGCAGAAATGGTCCCAAAGATTTCATTACTCTTTTACCTGAGAATGCATTTTTGTAATATAAGACAAGATAATAACACTATATCATGATCTGAGATTTTGTGGATTAGAAATAATAAAAAGAGTTCCTTGACTCTAATTTAAACACTTACATGGTATGAATGCCTTTATTTAACTGGAAAGGTGACTTATAGCATAAAATTTCAAAATTGTACTTGAGTAGATATGGGATTTTCTGTAAATATCAATGCACTAAATTTCAAACCAGCAAGTTTCTCTAAGATAAATCATATTGTAGAAGGAAGGAACTGGACCTTGATATAATGAACTTAAGTAAAAATGATTGTTTTTGATCAAAAAGAATGAAATTATTTCGGCAATACCATATATACTAACGAGCATGTGATCCATCAAGTGGTAAACTCACAGGTACATCTCTGCAAATAGGCTGGACGCCATCCAGGAGTTTAAGAGAGAAACCATATTTTATCACTGCCTTGAGGGAAGTCTCATGCATGGCTGCTTTAGTTCCACTGAACAAAAGAAAGATCTCTGGAGTCTTTAGATCTCCTCTGGACTCTTACAGGATGACTGACCTGTGATTCATCTTATTTACTATGGTGTTAACGTGCCTGTTCCGCTTCAGGGTTGAGAAATTACAGTAAATTCCACTGTCTTCAGTGAGAGATTTTGGTAAAGCTACATGCAAATACTGCATGAGAGTAAATCTTAACGTATAACCTTTGCAACTGTTACAACAAATCAAAATCAATTGTCCTCATTTATTTTTAAATAAAAAGCATGAAGCGTAAGTACTTCAGCCAGTGTTTTTAAAAAGCCACCATAGTAAGGATATAGAGACTTTCTGGAGAGTGCATTAATAATAAAATGACCAGTCTGGATCAAATAAAGCCCTCAGCTATGCTTCATGCTTAATTATGCTCAAAGTGATTCAAAGCTATTTGCTAGCTATGTCTACTCTAATTTCTAAACTCCTATTCACAAGGCTGACAGAATCCAAAAAAAACAGCTCACACTGCTGAGCGGGATGACCAGAAGTAGCACCAGAAACTAGAGGAATTTGCCTTTTGTATTTCTCTTTCACTGAAGACAGTGAGCTAGTGTATGCTTTAGCTGTCAAACAGCATAAGTCCTTTTGGCTCACTTACAGTAGAATGGGCACGATGTGACTTGGAAGAAATCAGCTGACATAAGGTGGAATTTTCTGTGAAAAAGAAGAGGTTGTTATTGGCTGGTTTTGTTACATATCTTGGGAAGAGAAAGAAAAACGTCATTCTCTGCACGGATCCTTACAGCTCTCCAGGATGGCAAGCCACTGACAATGACAAGGTATCATCTGTTAAGAAGATATTCTGGAAGAAAACTGAAGCTGCTGGAGGATTTTGCTGCAGCAAAAATGGTATGTTTATCATATCAGGAGCCTGTGGATGTCTGTAAGCAAGTATGCTCTAACACAGACCAACTTTCTGAGTCATATAGATAAGAATGGTGAATACATTATAATTATTTCAAGAATTCTGAAAGTTATTCTAAATTTACATTTTTAATATCTGCCAGGAATAGCACACAATTTCAGCTGGGAGTATTATAAAAATCACAGGCCTCACTGTTTGGAGAGGTTGATTTAATACTTATTGCATATGGAAAAAGAATATATATATATATCAGTCTGGCTAGCCAATCAATATCTTATATATTCCTCTTGAACGCATTTTTGTCAAATTTTCCATTAAACATGTCAAACTTCCAATATTAAATCCTAAGCAAATCTCTTTTGTGTATGTGAAACTTGAAAAATATCAGATAAATGAAATATGCTTGCCTAAGCAAGTTGATGATTTGTAGATATATCTGCATATTGCTTGTTTTATCTTACAAAATGACCAATTATACTTTGCGTCTTTGATTATTTAAGGAAAATAAAATTCAATACAATTTCAGTTCTGACACTCCATATATTATAAAAATGCATTAAAGAAACCCATATTTCCTACAGAAAAATAAAATAAAATAATCATATGCAGAGTATGCTAATGAGCTTCTGAATAGGGCAGGTTTTTCATTTAAAACATTCTGTAGACAGCAACAATAATGATACTACTGTAATGTAGACCACGATGCAATGAATATGACTGTAATTAGATACTCTCCAAATGATGTTTTAAAGTCCTTTCTAGTCTGAATTGCACAATACTACTACATAATAATGACACTAATAATTTAAAATTATGTGCTACTCTAGACAGACTGGAACCATTGTGAGTTAGAAATGTCTTCGTATACTTTAACAGAACTTAGTAAAGTTTCTACAGTTTCCTTTGAGTATACCCTATATACGCCTGAGTTTACTTCTTTGTTTAGAGATCACAGATTCAAGAAATCCAGATGATTACATCATCAAATCTCAGACCTGTCATCATCAGCTAAGGCTCTTAAAAATGATTTTAGCAGACTGCAGTAAATCATGAACTGCATTGTATTTTTCTCTATAGTGGGTTAAGATGCTCACTAACAGCTCAGACCTGCTCCTTATTGTACTCAAATGAAGATTTTCTGGAGGTACAGCAGGACTCACGCAATGGTTGAAGAGGAGATCCCCATTTGCAGAATGATTGTGTAATTCTCAGAGGTTGTATGGAACATGTGAAAGTTATTTATTGTATATGGAATTAATTAGACTGAAATCTCAGCTAGATTAAGTTGGTACAGCTCCACAGTCTCCCATGGAGCTATACCAGTTTTCCAAAACTGAGACTATGGGGAGGCATCTGTTCACTAAAGGGTTAAATGAAAATTTTCAGTCGTGTTGTAACCTAATTCCTGTTGGCATTTTGTTTTATTTCTTTTATAAGCCTTTCAGACTCATTCTACTGACCAACACTCTCCTGCGTGTTTTTTTTTTTTTTTTTTTTTTTTTATATTGACGTTGTTGAATGGTCTGGGCACACTTTTCTGGCATTCTATCCCAGGGTCTGATGAGCTTTCCTTTTAAGGCTAATTTTCACCTACCTAAGAAATGTGGTTGCTTATATACCACTTTGTTAAGTTGATGTCAACCACTCAATTTGTGTCAGGAAAAAAAAATCTTGTCAATGTTTTACATTCTCCTGGTTTGTGAAGAGCTTGGGCAAGTGCATGTATATAAATGTGTTATATACCTACTTTCTAAATTTAACTATTTTAATATTGGATTTATCCTTCACTAAAGTCTGTCTCTGCTTCTTGTTTAAATCTGGAGGCAGATTACTTTAACATTTATTCCTTGTTTTTGTTGTTATTGTTGTTTTGGACACTAATAACAACAGACAACAACAACAACAAAATCATTTACTACCATACTACCAGCCCTTGAGGTGTAAAATGTTCTATATAATCCTTCTTTGGAAACAGCCAGAGAGAATATGGAGACTGCAGAGAAGGGAACAGGGAGGGATGGAGGAAAGAAGGGGGGATATGAGGAAGGACAGAGTGATGTGGAGATGAAATGCAAAAGGGAGGCAGAAAGGGAGGATAGTAGAGTCAAAGTCCACACGTTAAGATGAAATCACTATGTTGTGTTATTTTATATGTCAGTTGGGATGGGATCTGTGAATGAGATATGGATTTTTAGAATGAAACAGAAATGTCAAAAAAGCCTGACAAAGAGATCTATGGATTACTGCCTAGTGCACATTTAACAGTATTTGCCTAGTATTCCAAGGGTTGTAAATCAGTCTTCTCAAAGTTTTGGAGTAAGCTCATGCTCACTGAATGATGGTGCATGCATACTGAAGAATGGTGGCTTCAGCTCAACCATCTTCAGGTATTTATGACATAGGAGTCCTTAAGTAAGCAAGATAACTCAGTTCATTTGCGCATGCAAATATGTCAAATGGCATTTGAGGGTATCCAGCCTGACCTCAAACTCTTATTCTGGAACATCACAGGCATCTCAAAGGTTGTATGCCATTTCTGTCTGCCATCTCCATTCACATCTTGGGTAGAGCACAACTTCTCAAATGGTACTCAACATTTGTGTGGGCAGGTAAATAGAAGTTTAGATCCTCCTTTACTAAAATGGGGTATAAGGAATCCATCCTGCATGTAGACAGGCACACTGAAATTCTCTACTTTAAGTGAGGTGAGTCTGTAACATCCAAAAAGATGTTTCAGTTCCACCAAAGTTAATGCATACCATAGACTACCTTTGCCTTCAAATCTCATGAAAGGTTACAAGAAATTTATTATAAACAAAGGAAATGACTGAACTGGAGGGAAATAAGAGGGTAAAGAGACAAACAGTACATAAGCGGCACAGACCAAAAAGAAACACAATAGAAAAGAATATGCAAGAAAAGCAATATTTTTACTTTATATATTTTTAATTTAAAAGGCCAATATTCAGTGCTAGAACTAGGTAAGTTAAGCAGTGACTGAGCAAAATATATATAAAAACAAGCTTCAGTTTCTCTGAGACTTTTGCTGAATCTTACATAATAACACCTTTTCTACTTTGGCTAAGGTGTATATGCAGTTGACTAAATGATAATGTTAAAATGTGTAAACTGAGGCACAATAACTGGAACAAAACTGTAACTTAGCTACAAGGCTCTGTTTAGCAACATATGAACAGTTGTGGTAATTCTTCAGCACAGCAGTTTTTAAGAAGCTCTTAAAAAAAAAAATCATCCCAAAGCTTTCTTAACATGAATATTATACCTCAGGCACTGGGTTTTTCACAACCATTTTCTGTGCAACGCTGAGAAGTCTAACAGTGTTTAAATCAGTAAGTGCTCAATTGTAAAACTTGTTAGACTGTACTGGTGAGCTCACAACCACGGGAATTGTGCTACTAAGCTGCTACTTAATTACTTTTGCCTTATTATTCATATTTTCATTAAGCTAGTAGGCTGTCTTTTCTGTAGCATGCTCTATATCTTTTCTCTCTGGAACTGAGATTGTATTAAATTACCGTACTTTACCTTATCCTGAATGTTTTACAGTTGCACCCTAATCACTTTAAGACATTTCATTTTTGCATAGCCTTTTAATGGTGCTGACATATTTTGCATTAAATTGCATGCATATATTAAACATATACTTTGGGGATAAGCTATTTGGGGCCTGGTTCTGCTGCACATACTCAATCAGTGGGACTAATTTTATAACAATACTCTTCAGGTGAATAGCATCAGGTATTTAAGTTGACACACTGAATTTCATAGAATGGGTAAATAGTTGATCTGTTTTTGCTGTTTATGGAGCAACTTGAGGAAACCCAATATAGCAGGATTCCAAATGCATGCACTTCAAAACATATGGATAGGTAAATCTTATTGCACATGTAAGTTTCTGCTGACTTCAGAGCTTGGTAGTTTCCCAGAGCATAGTAAGGAAGACTCCATTACAGCATTTTCAAATCATGTGCAAGGAAACACTTAATTCCCATGTAATTCAGTAACAAAGTGTCCTTGCTTATAGCCCTTATTCCACATGGGTCCAGTGTTAGGAACAGACCTGTTGTTATTGGGCATATTATTTAGCTGAGGTATCAGGGGCAGGGCATTTCTGCTAGACAGAAGTTTCAGGTAGTTCTTTTCAACAAGAAACACTGATGAAGCAGGTATAATGTGTAGGCGTATGTGGATGCCACTTTTTCCATTTGCTCAATGGACATTCACTGAGCATTCACAGAATCACAAAATGATTGAGGTTGGAAGGGTCCTCTGGAGGTCACCTGGTCCAAACCCCTGCTCAAGGAAGGCTACCTACAGCCACTTTCCCTGCATCATGTCCAGGTGATTTTGGGGTATCTTTTAGGAGGGAAACTCCACAACCACTCTGGGCAGACTATGCCAGTGTTTGGTCACTCCCAGAGTAAAAAAACTGTATGAGCCACTCCTCCCAGCTTTGTGTCACCAGCAGACTTGCTGAGGGTACACTCTGTATCATCAACCAAATCATTAATGAAGGTGTGGAGCAGGACTGGACACCTGTACCACTGATCACCAATGTCTGGACCAATTAATGTCAAGTGACATTATTCCCTTCTTGTACTCACCTCTACAAACATGTTATGTATTTGACTTATCTTTCTAAATATAAGCAACTGGAGTACATTCGCCTACAACCCTTTTTGTTTCTGCTATAAACCGATATAATTTCAATCAACATATCTTTGCTTATTAATATTCAAAATTGTCTTAGGAATGATCTGAAGAAATTAGTCTATATCTATATCTATATCTATAGATGCAGACACAGACATAAATATAATAAAGAAATAGATATCCAATATATTTTTTCAAATAGATAGACGTTACACTCCTATTAAAGATTCAAATAAACATAACATTTATTGCTCCAGTAAAGCACTTTTGTATTAGATATATGTAATGATTAAAGCTAGTATGGCAAATATGACACCAAATTTAGTTAATTTGAAGGCATGCTAATACAGAAAACTACTGGGTTATTTTTTGCAGATTAAAACTCTAATAGACCATATTATATAGTCTCTACTGGAACATATATATCTTACTTAAAAATTTGAAATTAAAATAAACAGTAGAAATAAAACCTCTTGTCTTTACTAGCTTGCATCAAAAAATAGTATAATAGTATCTCTCATTGTATTGGACTTATGTGGCAAGGTTTTGCTAGCTGGAGTGGTGAGCAAGAATGTGAGTTGAATCAGTTTGAAAAGGTGAAAGCCATCTGACCCATCTGACTGGCCCTAAAGACTGCTGAAAGAGAAAGTGGCCAGTACTCAATCTGTATACTCACTTCTGAGGTAGGCAAATTCCCTGTGGGGGTGGCTACAGCAGTGAAAACAAAGCAACCAGTAGTGCATATGCAAACCCACTTGAGCTTCTTCACTGTGGTAAAGATTTGATAAGGAAGTGGGGAAGAAGCTGGAGGGGTGGCATCTGCGATAAGAGCCCAGAAATTCCCCATGTTAGATAAGACCCAGTTCCAGGAGGCTCCAAAAGAGACCTGCTGCTGGCCAAAGATGAAACAATGAGTGATGCTGGTTGTGCCTCTGTGAGAGAATATTTAAGAAAGGGAAAAAAAACAAAAAACAAACAAACAAAAAAAAACCTGATGTGCAACACCAGCTGGGAGAGAGAAAAGAGAGAGTGTTGAGAGATAAACAACCCTGCAGACACCAAAGTCAGTGAAGAAAGAGAAGGCGAAGGTGTTCCAGGTGCTTGAGCAGAAGTTCCCCTGCATCCCATGTAGGGGACCATGGTGGAGCAGGCTGTCCTCCTGAAGCACACGGTGTACCGTATCAGATCAGACATCTACCCTGTAACACATGTACGGCTTTAGGCCTCAACAGGTGGATATGGCCTGAAGAAGGCTACGTCCTCTGCAGGAGAAAACTCTAAGCCAGAACTGCAGCCTGTGGAGGGCAACCAATGGTGGAGCAGAAAGTCTGGTGGGAGCTGTCACCCTTGGGGAACCAGTGCTAGAGCAGTCCTCTACTGTCTGGACCCCATGGTACAGACCCATAGTTCCTGAAGAGCTGCTGCCTGTGGGAAGCCCATGCAGGATCAGTTTGGGAAAAGGAAACCTATACTGAAGTCTTTTGCCAAAGGTATGAATAAATGTATTATACTGAACTGACCCAAGATTCATCCCTGAAGATCATCACTTGTGTCTTCCTCCCATCCCGACATTTTCCTATTTGTCTATCTTCTTCTTGACCAGCTTGCAGTTCTTGTACTAACACCTATTAAATTTAACTGTAATGATATTTTCTTCTAAAGAACTACCACGTTTTTGTTTAAATCTAGAAAAATTGACTCCATTTCCTTAAAAAATATTCGGCCTACCCTAATTTGTGTGATTTCTGCACTGTACTATTTGGAAGCAGAGTCTTGTTTTAGGTAGGATTAATATTCGCTGCCAAATATCCGTGTGTTAGAGTGTCATATTTTTTATTCTGTTTTAAAAAAGGGAGTTGCTTTTAAATTACTTTCTTATTTTGATTGGACTCTCAATCTTTTATTAGGATAACTGATACAGTCATGGAAAAAAAAAAAGAAAAAAAAAGAAAACAAGCGTAAGACTCTCAAGTGTTTTCTTCTGGTGTGAAGTAGCAGTAGTTTTCAGTACCACATAAGAGCACTTGCTCTGATTTTAGCTTGATTATGTCAATCATTTGAATCTTGTAAGAGCAGAAGATATTTCTAACTGGGCTGCAGAAGGTGGTATTAATGAAGGAGAGATGATAAAGTCAGTAATTCTACTGAACAGGAAAAGGCAAGTAATTGTCACACATGGAACACAGGAGAAGCTGTGGAAAAAAAATATAGGGTTGCATAATGCTTGCTTTTTAAAGATGATTTGGGGTTTTGCTTGTTTTTTGATTTTTTTCCTTTGAAAACCAGGGCTGAGAAGTCATAGCTTTGGGGATGCCACCCAGCCAACAGTGTAAAATGTCTACAGTATAAATATCTAGACTTAAATCCATCAACTAAAAAAAACTATTGGAGCCACTGGAGAAGAGTAAGCACTCCAAAGTGTTTCACCCGACATATTTCTTAAGACTATTTTGGGATTAAATGGACTATCTGAATTTGTTCCAAACGAACCTATTTCTCTCCATTTAGTTATAAGAGTACTCTGGGCAGGTAGCGTAGGTATAATGTATACATCATTGATATATTAATTTCAGATAGATAAATTTCAGATACTTGTATTCTTTCTTTGTTTACCTGTAAGAGTTCATTCTGTCTTATAGGGGTGCTTATTTTCCCCTATATTGTCTTCATGGAGATGGTCAGCACATTCTAGAGTATGGATACATAAAACTAACACAAGAATCACTACATTTTCATCATTTCATTTGAGAGGGACGATTCCCTGCTGAAGCTGTGAAAATATCCACCAGCAGCCCTACTGCTACAAGATTATTTGTGCAGCTATTGCCTGTTTTGGTATGTGGAAAGAGAGAATGTCTGCTTTATCAAGGGTATCTGGTCAAGGACCTTTTCAATGAGAGGAGATAATAAGACAAGGAGGAAGCTATAGGCAAGAATATAGTGAGACACAAACCCCATTGAAAAATGGTAAAAAGGGATTAATGAGAACCAAACCCGACTGGTCACACTACTTGATGAGGGTTTGTGGGAGTATGAGAATACTTCTTCCAGCAAAGTTATCTGATCGTGGACCTTGTCAAATAGGATACTAACGAAAAGAGAGAAGCCATAAACAGAATATACAGAGACAAACCCCTGCAGGAATGCATACATCTTTAGGAGGTAAAGGAGGCAAGGATAAAGAGGTAAACCTGAGGGTCCCAGGTACTGGAGGGGGTTGGTGGGACTGTGCCATCTGAAGAGGCACTGTGCAAGGGTGTCAGGGAGGAGAAAATGGAGGTAGACAGACGGGGCATAAAAAGGCCAGTAGTGTGTAAAACAAGGACAATCAGTGCACTTGTCTGAGCCCTGCACCTGATCACCACAGTCTGTCCCATCTTCTTATATCTTCTTATTAGATACTTTCTAAACTATCTTTGTGTAATCTCTCTCTATCCTGTGTGTGTGACTGCTACAAGGATTCAGTGCCAGCTTCTGGTGGGACCTGTGTGCGTGAGAGAGGATTGGGTACTAGTTTGTAGAGTCAGATCAGGGTGTGGGTTACCCCAGCCTGTGGTGGCCTTTGCTGGAGCCAATGGAGTCTCAGCATCAGCTCCTGGAGCAGCTAGGGGTCTTCAGCCTTCAGCCCTTAGGGCGGAAGTGGTGTATCCTCTCAGACTAGCTGCCAGAGGACAGGGGTGTACTGGGTCTGGCTGGGATGTTAACTTTCCCTGCAGCAGCCCATACAGTGCAGTGCTCTGCACTTGTAGCTAAAACAGCAGTGGTATCACACCAGTGTTGTGTCTGCTGCTGAGCAGTGCTGGCACAGCATCAGGACTCTCTCTCACCCTCCTAGGGGGTGGGCAAAAAATGTGAGAAAAGAAACATCACCAGGGCAGCAGACCTAAACCAACCAAAGGGATATTCCATACCATATGATGTCACACTCAGCAACAAAAGGTGGAAAAAGGAAGAAGAGGGGAGGGGTGGGCTCTCGTTGTGAAAACGTCTGTCCTCCTCCCGAACACTGGCTACGTGCGTTGAGGCCCTGCTTCAAGGACGTGGTCAAGCATCGCTCATTTGTGGGAAGTAGAGAGTAATTTCTTTCCTCTGCACTTCCACATAGCCTTTACTTGTTTTGTTTAGTTTTCCCTTTCCCCCTCCCTTTTCCCCTTTCCCCCTTTTTTTTCCCCTTTAGTTAAATTGTTGTTTAGTTAAATTGTTTAGTTAAATTGTTTAATTAATAGTAATCTTTCCTTAATAATTATTTATTTTTTCCTTTAATTAAATCATCCTTATCTCAACCCGTGAGTTGTTCTTTCCTTTACTTCTTCCCCTCCTCATCTAAGGAGGGGGAGTGAGAGAGCGGTTGTGGTGTTCAGCTGCCTAGCACAGTAAAACCACCACAAGGGGTGAGTGAGGCGAGTGAGGCTCCATGATGGCAGTTGGAACAGGGCCACAGATCACAGCGTGTGTGCCTGGTGTCAGGTGCTGGGGGCAGAGTCTGTGTCTGCCCCAAACAGGGAGCGCATGGGGGTAAGTGTGTGCGTGTCTGAGACATAAGCTCAGCTCACCTACAGTTCAAACCTGCAAAGGAGAAAGCATCAGCCATGTCCCCCAGCCCGGGCAGAGAACTTGGGTCCCCAGGCACCAAGCTGGGCCCCAGTGACCAGGCAGGAGCACTCCTGGGCCAGAATGGCTGGAGAAAGAAGCCATTCTTAACGCGAATTAACATTGCCATCACTGAATTATATATAATTTACTCATTTTGAGGATCTATTAGTTTATATATATATATAAAGACAGAAGATGCAGACAGAAGATACAGAGATTTGACAGTGATTTTTTAATTTTAATTTTTATTTTTTTAATTGGCAAAATAGTGTTATAGAATTAAACTAAGAATGAAAAATCTAGAGAAAAACAACTTGTAGAAAGCCTATGCAGGACTAGAGTTTCCTCTTTTATTGTATGGATAAAAAGATGAACGTATTTGTAGTGAGTTTGGTCAATTCATAAGCTTGAGCAATTCCTGTATAAATATACTGGCTTGGCTCAGTCAATTTTATCCTGTTAATTATTATGAACTCCTCTTGTTAAAGGAACTTTTCTGAACTCACTCACTTTACCCTTACTACAAAAGAATTGTAGAAAGGCAGGTGTATGAAGGAATTTATTTTCTGGATGAACATAAGAATAAAGAAACTGAAGTACTCCATTTATCAGAAAACAGTTGAAAAAATAATCTCATACCTGCTGCAAGTTTTCATGCATCAGCAATGAAGAAAGGTCTCCCTTTTATTCAAATTTTAAGGGTAAAAATAATTTTTAGTAAATGCAATGAAAATAAAGAGAAGATAAATGAAGTTCCTCTGACATATTTCAAAAGTGAAGCCTTGGAGGGAGAGGAGACACTATAACTCTGGCAAAAGAGATAATGGCAATAACAGATGGATCTGCATGGTGAAAGAAAAAAAACATACATACATATATAGTACTGTAACATAATAACCCTAATATATATATACATGTTTACTTTATAACCTAGGGACGAAGGCTGCATTTTCAGTCAGCATGTGAACATACACAGAGTTGTAGGAGTTACTTTATCACTAAAAATATTTCTGAGACATTTTAACACTTGGAAATGGTGTGTAATAATTCCAGATGACTTTTTCAAGACACCGTAACTAAGCATAGCTCCTTGAAAAAGTCTTGTTGGTCAAGGGCTTTAGGGCTACCATCTCTTGCAGGCAGCACAACCATAGCAAGATCTTATTAGGACCACCTCTTCTGTACATGGTGTCAGACATCTTCAGAGGCAAAGGCCAAGTAGCAGGTCAACTGGTAATATGCACAAATCTTTCCTGACACCAGTAACCAATTTATTACTCTTCAGCCTATGCTGTGAAGAAATAAAAGGTGGTCTGCAGTCAGTATGGGTTTTAGCACATCCAACAACTGAGTGTCTTTTAGCTATCAAATCTAGGCACCTTAGCTAGCAGAGCACTTCAACTAGCTATTGATATATCCTATTACACTTGCCCTGTGATTAATTAGTGCTTTAGCCTTCCAGAACAGAGCATAGGAGCACATTCATTCTTCTTGTGTCTGATCAGATGTTATCACTGGTGAAAAGTAATATCTGATGTAAAATCAAAAGAAGCTTCCACTCAGTAGCGATCTGGAAAAGAAGGAAGAAAAGAATAATGTTGCATATACAGGACACAATAGGGTGGCATAAACATTGAGAAACATTGCCAGGGAAGAACTCACCACTGCAATGACAACCAGCAACAGCTTCCCTTCCAAATCGAACACAACGCTCTGAGTACAAATGAGCATATGGATATTTTGTCAGCAGTGCA
The DNA here is from genome assembly GCF_013377495.2 of Cygnus atratus. NCBI lineage: Eukaryota > Metazoa > Chordata > Aves > Anseriformes > Anatidae > Cygnus > Cygnus atratus. The sequence continues at coordinate 175,584,490 of NC_066362.1, read as the reverse complement.
GAGTGAGTCAGCATGAGCCAGGCAAATTCATACTGCATACTAGCAGGAACAAGTTTCCAGGGCCTGAAGGTTCTTTATTATGTTGGTATAAGAAAAAACAGCTATGGCATATTCTGAAAAAAAAAATGTTCTTGCTCTTGGCTTTCCTTTCTCAGCATATAGTATTTGCTCAGAAGCCACCTCCCATGGTGTTTTGACATCATGCTTTAAACCATTTATTAGGAGTGAGACATTAACTGTCTGATAAACAGTATTCATACTACCTACCCTAATATTGCCTTGCATGGCTAATGTGAGTTGCTTTTAGCAGAAATATTGTGCACTTTGTCTTCTATCCAAAATCTACTCAAGTCAATAGATTCCTTTGAATGCAATGGTTTCTGGACCAAGATTTTGTTGCCTTGATGGACAAACTCTGTTTGCTTGAACAAGTGCATGTATGTCTACCCTTTTTCATTTTTTGTTTTTCTATTACCTCTAAGGTTTCTAATGCTGCTCTCTCCACTTACATCCTCTGGTCCTTTTCACAATTTAGATAGGTACTCTTCTCTGGGCAGAACCACAGAGCTGGTGAGGGGAGTGGAGATTAATTGAAATTTCCATATCTTCATTTGCCATTCTGTAGATGTACCCTTCAGCTGCTTCCAGAAAGACTCTTGTCCTAATTCTGGCTGCCAATAGAGTAAAATTTGTTTAATTGCTTCACGTTGTTCCTAACAGCAAAAACATCCTTCAGAAGGGTGAATATGTCTTTGAGTGCCCCTCCCAATGGGGAACGAAGGAACAGGGCACGATGACACGTGGAAGTTTTCTTCATACAATAGGTGTTACATCTGCTGTTAGCAACTTAAAGGTTGGGTATATTTTGCCTTAACCAACATTATGGATAAGACATGGAATATAAATGCTGTGGACTCTCTGATCTTGAAAATTTCCCAAACTCACCTGAACAACCTGATTTAATTTTAAAGTTAACTTTACTTTGAGGAGAGACCAGATATCTGCTCTGTATATAGATGTCCCATCTATATCAATTAGTCATGTTAGCTCTTTCATAATCAATAGCTATTATGATTATTAGATCTATTATGAAGCAATATAAGAAATAGGTCAAAATTAGATCTATTTTAAAAATAAAGTTTAGGGTGAGATGAATTGCCCCCTGGAAGCGCTCTCCCCACCGTCTGTAAAGGGGCAGGGGGCACAAGGTGATTAGTTCAGCTGTATATGCTTTAAAATGTAGGCACCTGACCGTAAGTGTCCACTGTAACATAGGTGTCTCATTAGATGTAATGGAAATTTGGTCAGTAGTATCATAGAGTTCTAGAACAGATTGTTTTGAAGATATCTCTGGAGGTTGTCTAGTCTAAGCCCCTCCTCAAAACAAGGTTAACTTTAAAGTTATATCTGGCTGTTCATGTAAGTTTGGGAAATTTATGTCATGTGTTCCATATGTTCCAGTGCCAAAGAAAAACTGTCATCATCAAAGGCCACTGAAGAGACCTGGGTTTCAGCCCCCAGGCAACACTAATTTTAGCTGGTTGCCAGATCCATTGATCAGTATCCTTCGAGTTTGTTTTTCTTCATTTTTTTCACTCAGTTTGTAGTTTACCCCTCTACAAGGGCCAAAACAGGGTCAATGAGATCTGAAGGGCCTGAAAAGAATAATGCACCTTCGCAATAAGGAAAGAACTGACTTCTTTAATGGCTCCCCTACACCTAGGGAAGAATCTCCAGTGAATCGTTTAAGTACAAGGAGGAAGGGGTTCTGCCACTGAAAGTACTAGAAACAAGGTAGCTCTAAATCTGACTCTGATCAGCAGCCAGCAATAATAATGAAAGACTTCTCACAATGCTAAGAAGTGCCAGAACCACTTAGCAGTGTGTTAAATACAAAGTGGCTTAAAGCCTAAAAGAAAACATGACTGAAATTAAACACAAACAATTGAACCTTTATTTTGAAATGTATTAGTTTGCTGGAACAGAGTGACAAATTCTAATGAATGTCCTTAATAATTTTACAGTGGGACAAATCATCTCTGAAAGTCAGGTGGTTATAAAAGACACTTACTGTGCAATACGAATGCTAAATGAAATCAGACATCCCTATAATCAACATGAATAAAAGTACCATAACTAATTTTACTGCTTCAAAGAGCAGCATAATAAAATGTAACAAAAGAAAGACTCCATGGCCTAAAAATATTGCTCACACATACACACAAAGATATTCATATATGTATACATACAAATATATGTATATATATATATTCAATTTTGAGTAAAATTCTTACAAGGTTAAAATGAAGTTATTTAACAAGAAAGTCTTATCCTATCCATTTTGTTGTTGTTGTTGTTGTTCTTGAAGAGAAATAAAATAAAGAAATGGCACTCTTAAACAAAAAGGGAATAACTTTCAGTGGATTTGGGATAATAACTAGAAATTATGTAAATCTCACTCTTCATCTAAAAATAATATCTTCAGATTGCTTAGTCTAAAATCCCACTACAGGTTTTAGAAGCTTTTTAGACATCTACCATATACAGGAACTATACAAAATAATGGCATAAAAAGGAAATTCTGGAGAACAGATACATTGGTGCAAGAACTGACTTTTTGTTCAGAATTTTAGCAAATGGTGCAATGGGATTTCTAGTAGCTGGTATGATACAAAGCAAGCAAAACAGTATACAAAAATAAGGGGGCAGCTAAGGGTTTATCTTAGTTACTCAGTATTCAAAATTGTGATTTTGAATCATCTCAAAATTCAAGTATTATATTGTAAGGGTTTTTTGAAGTTTGAGGGGTTGTGTTTTGATTTAATACAACAAACAAGATATTATAGCTTCTGTTAAAATGTATAATCTGGTTTCTAATTTTTCAAACTATTGTTTTTTCTCACATGCCATCTCAAGTCTGCAAAAAAGGACTACTTTTTCCTCCATCTTTGCTCCCAAAATGCTGAAAAGCATTTTTAACTTTTTCTTCTGGCAGTTACCAATGTATTACAGGCTTGGGGCACAGTGGCTAGAAAGCTGTGCAGAGGAAAAGGATCAGGGTGTCTTAACTGATGCTCACCTGAACATGAGCCAGCAGTATGCCCAGGTGTCCAAGAAGACCAACAATATCCTGGCTTGTATCAGGAATAGTGTAGCCAGCAGGACCAGGGAGGTTCCCTTGTACTCAGCTCTGGTGAGGCTGCACCTCGAGTACTGTGTTCAGCTTTGGGCCCCTCACTACAAGAAGGACATCAAGGCCCTAGAACGTGTCCAGAGAAGGGCTACAAAGCTGGTGAAGGGTCTGGAACACAACTTCTATGAGGTGCGGCTGAGGGAACTGGGGTTGTTTAGGAAGAAGAGGAGGCTCAGGGAAGACCTTATCGCTCTCTACAACTACCTGAAAGGAAGGTGTGGGATGCTGGGGGTCAGCCTTTTCTCATAAGTAACTAGCAATAGGACTAGAGGGAATGGCCTCAAGTTGCGCCAGGGGAGGCTTAGGTTAGAAATGAGGAGACATTTATTCTCAGAAAGAGCAGTCAGGCATTGGAACAGGTTTCCCAGGGAGGTGGTGGCATTGCCGTCCCTGGGGGTGTTCAAGGAAAGGTTGGACCTGGTGCTTAGGGACATGGTTTAGTGGGTGACATTGGTGGTAGGGTGATGGTTGAACCAGATCATCTTGAAGGTCTTTTCCAATCTTAATGAGTCTATGATTCTATGACTCTATGATTATCCTTTCAAATTAAATATCATGCCAAGTTTACAGTTCCTGTATTTTGGATGCTATCTTGTCTTGCAATATTCAGAAAATACAGATAGTTTCTGCTTCAACAAAATCCAATTTTATCAAACTTGCAATGGTTAAATTAATATCTCTTCAAGAAATTCCAGAATTATTGCACATTGCACAGTGGAAATTTAAGAGTCAAAAAATTGTAGTCTGTGTTTTTCTTGGTGAGAATAAGTGCATAACTTGCATTGGATGCTTCTGCAGGACCTTGAGAGCTGATCAGAATAGTCACTGAGAATTCACCTAGAATGTTTTGCTGTAAAGAAAGTAAAAGAATAATTTTAGGGAGGGAGATGAGTATGGATAAAGTCTTGGCTTTGCTCCTGATGGACTAAGGGTGAGAAAAATTGCTATAATTTGCTACAGACATATGTTAGCACAAGTTAAGTTGTTTGCATCAACTGGGAAAAAGGTTAGGTAAGTAGCTCTATTTTGAGTCGTAGTGCCTATTAGAGACATCCCTGCAGAGATGTAGAACAGGTACATCCTTTAATCAAAATTGTATCTAGGCCACAACGTAGCTGTAGTATTATAATGGTATCCTTAACATTAAAATTAAACTCCTGTTGAGAAAGAGGAGATTTTTCACCTTGTTTCCACAATTATATATTTTTCTTTCCATAGTCCCTTAACACCATTTGTTGCTAGTTGAACAAATATAGGATATAAAAACTGTGAATTCTTCATAATTTCATATTTTTTGCTTTAAGAATCTTATAACTTCTAAAGCATTTGAATATCCATCACATTTAAGGAATAGTGCAGAGTAGGCTCTTTGAGGGAGGTATCCTGCTGTTGGCATCTCTCCAGGCCTCTTCAATGAAAATACTCATTTCAAATACATTTAATTACCCTCTTTAGAGTTTTGGCTTTTGCTTAATTTGTATAAATAATTTGGGCATCTAATTAGCTCTCAATTTGTATCAAGTAAAATAATTGGGACTGCTTTGTCAGGCAAAATCTTTCTTTCAAACTGGATTACTCAAATGCAAGCCCATACTCTTAGTTCATGAATTACATCACTTCCAGCTTCACCATCCCTTTTTCTAAAGCTGTCTGATGTTGATCAGCATGGACAGCCTCTTTTGCTACTGGACACAGACACCATTGAATTACTAATATCTAAATGGTATTGTTATCCGTCTTCAGCTTTCCTATGTATTCCCTTCACTGTTGCAGCATCTCAGTACCTCTCAGTCTATAACTCTATTTTTCTTGAAACTGTTCTGCAAAGGAGAAACTGAAGAAAATAGTCAAAGGAAGCATGTTCAATATGTTAATTTTAAACTTGACTATTATATTCATTAAAGAAGAATGGGTGAGGTGAAACATATTGAAGGGATGATTGTTCCTTCCCATCTAAGTCAGCTTTCTCAGACCATGGAAAATATCGGGGGGGGGAGGGAGGGGGGAGGGAAATATTTGGACCTGTCCCAGGAAGATCTGGAATTCAGAGCTCATGCAGAAGTTGAGAAACTGCTGAGAAGAGCAAGAGGTCTCAGACAGCATCAGCAGAGGTCAGGCAGCCAGGCCTCAAGCTGATCCAGAAAATCTTCCTAGTGACCAGACAGGGGGCTGCAAAGTTTAGTTTGCCTAGGAAAGATGGTTAGCTGACTGAAACCTGTACTTGGGCAAAGACTTGTCTGAAAAGAATGTGACTGGCTGGAAAAAATTATTTATAAACACTTTTTCATTTGTATCATATCTAATATAGTCACTTCAGGCTTGAAGTTGGAAAAGCATCAGTGTTTACTTCCTTTTGTGACGCAATATCTGACCTGTCGCAAGACCTCTAGGATGCTAGTTTTCTAAAGCGACAGCTGGGGGCTAGGTAAAATATCCCAGAACATCTGAATTTAGACAAGACACATTGGGTAACCTCAGCTGGTTAGCTGCTTTTGTTGCTAGGCAACTGAAACAAGACATTGAGTTTTCTGCCATTTAGAAAGTTAATTATTTCATTTTATAATCTAGTAAACTCTGACTTTCTGAGTTTAAAATCCTTTTTTAATATATATATATGTTTTTATTTATTTATTTTTCTTCTGGGAATGTTATTGTAAGGAGAAAAAGCAGATCTGCCTTCAGCTTCTGACTAGTCCTGAGTCCTTTTATAGTCAGAGCCAGAATTTTAGGCATCTATTTAGATATCTAACATGATAATTAGAGTTTGGAGGAATTCTAATAACCATAGTAAATACAAAAGAAGGCAAACATTTAGAGTGGTCTCAGCAGAATTTCAGGGGTTTGTTTCATTTTCTTACACACAGACATCCACTGCCATTTGAAATACTACATGCTCAGTCTGTCATGGTCTCTACCTTCTGTTTCACAAGGGCACTTTTGGGACTATAAATTTTGTGTCATGTCTACCCCTTCTGTGCAGATGTACCAAGGAATCCTAAATGGTAATAGATATCTATTTTTACCAAGGGAAGTCAAAAAGTGGGATTCTTATGGATAAATAAAAGGGATCCAGTAGCTTGCTGTTGCCTAAACTTCTGAAGGTCTGCACTACAGTTCATGTTTCTTATGACTGTTTAGGTACTTCATATTATGAACAAACAGAATTAGAATAAGACACAGAAGCAAAAAAAAACTAGCACACCAAAAGGAGGATTATTCTTAGAAAACCTTTGCTTTTAGGAGGAAATTCTTCACTCGGAGGGTGGTAAGGCACAGGAACAGGTTGCCCAGAGAAGTTATGGATGCCCCATCCCTGGAAGTGTTCATGGTCAGGTTGGATGGATCCATGGGCAACCTGATCTAGTGTTTGACATTCCTGCCTACGGCAGGGAGGTTGGAATTAGATGATTTTTAAGGTCCCTTCCAAACCAAGCCATTTTATGGTTCTATGACTTTATGATTCTCTGATTGATTCTATGATTCTGTGATTCTGTTACCACCTCGTTATTGACTGAGTTTCTTGTATCTGCATAAACACCTTATGTATTACTGGTTACTGTAAAGAGATTACAAATAATTGTAACTGCTTAGCACCCAGCCACTGCTTCACTGTTAAAGCACTGCTTACTTATCTCATCACTGCCTTCATGGAATAAGTATTGTCTTGAAGTAAATTAATGACAGAGTTTATGTGGTAGTAGTGATAAATCTGTTAGCATGCTGGAAGCAGGTACATATATCCTAACAAACTTTCCCATATAGACATGAAAGAGTCATCATTGTTTTAGAGAGATGAAGGTAGTGGTTATCACTGCCAGGTCTTTGAATAATATTTGATGGCAGACAACAGACATCAAGAGACAATAAACATTTACTAGAACTGGTATGCACAGTAGGCTGTGGAAAAATAAATCTAAATAAGAGTGTAGTAACACAGGGACTGTACCAGAATTAAACAGGTATTTCTGACAGCAGTTAGAGCCAGGCACTTCACTGTGAGTTACAAAATGTCTGTAGTTCACAGTTAAGTAATGAAATACCCATGGAAATATTTTTGCCAAACCTAGACCATTAGCAGCTGTCTTATATCCAAAGTCAAAGGCAAAGTTTATATTCCTCAGACATTTTTATCCTAGACAGAATAAGTATGGATATTCTCAGTGTAAGAGAATTTAGATAAATGTCAGCATTTATTCAGTTCCTGCAGTCTTCTAAAAAGACGAGAGTTTTTCAGTGTAATGTACTGAAATGTACTGAAATGTAAACGGTCACATATTATATTCTATACATCCTCATCTGGTCCCACCTTAATGATTACTGTCCTTATTTCTGTTCCCACATCTTCTGAATGTTGACACATTAATAGCTCATCACAGAGCTTTTTACAGGTCAGCTTCCACTGTATATTTTTTCACAGAACTATTCTCTCAATCTCGAAAAATCTTTCTAATTCCTTCCTGTGTGTGATATACTAAAGGAGGTTTTTGGGTTAATACAGACCTCCTGGCCCTTTGATACTCGTGAATCTCAAATTTTCATTCATTTCTAGATAACATTATATAGTATGCTGTGTATGTCACAAAGGAACCACCTTCACGTACAATGTCACGTATCTTTCTTTCTCCTGAAATGCCTACTCATCTTACTCAACTTTGTTCTAGCAGGTTTTCCTTTTCTTTCCCATATCTGATTTTCCTTCATGGATTTGATGAAGTGGTCTGGAGAATTCCTATTATGATATTTATGACTACAAGTGATTGATTTAATTGTTGAACATATATATGTAATAGAACATTATTTTTTAAATGTACACCAAAAAATACATTGGAATTTTAACAGTATGTGAAGTTACAAGTGTTACAGTAAAATTAATAGGTTTGCAATAGAAGGATTCAGGCAAAAAGGATTGTGATTAATGGCAGAATTAAATAGGCCTGTGGAAGACTTTGTGCCATGCTGTCTTTGAAAAGATCAAACTAATCTGTTTTCACCCAGGAGGTCCCTCTCAAACTTCTGTTTTTGGTGGAATTTTCTTTAACTAAGCAAGCCTAGGGAAAAAAAAAATAAGAAATTTTGACTATCAGTTCTTTAAGTGTCTATAATCTAAATCTCCTGACATTGTTTTTTCCAACATTGAACAATTTCTATATAGGGGCAAATAAATGCATCTCTGAAGTAAATGAAAGATTTCCACTGCCTTTAATGTTCAAATATTAAATGCACAATGTAAAATCCCCAGCATTAGGTCTCCAAAGCTGCATAATTTTCAGAATTCACAGGCCTCTCAGAAAAAAAAAAAATCCTTAGTTTTTTCTGTTCCTTACAAAGTAACATTGATGCCTTAGTGATGGTCTTTCGTTTGCATCTGGGGGGAAAAACGTGTTGATTACGTTGGAAGACATATGCCACAAGAATAAAATGTATTATTCTCACTAAAAATCCAATACATGCCTTTTAAGAATGGTATAAAGGAGACATGACCTATAGGGCATTACTAAGGCATTGCAAAGTGTCATGGATATTTTGGGAACCATTGTCTGCTTTACAAGGTATTATATCCTTCTCACTTACTTTCAAGATTTCTGCTTTAATTATCTTGTGAACTCCTCAGTATTTCACTGTTAAGAGCTGGCCCATTATAAAAAAGTATCCTTCTAAAACTGGATTATTTGTTAAGAATTTAAGGTTATAGTATCCATTCCTGTTAGGTTTGATTATGAATAGATAATAAAAGTGATATATTAAACATGTAAAAAATATTTATTTCTTGTATAAAAATTTAATTTCATGCATGAGAAGTTGTTTCTTTTCTTTTTTGTCCACTTCTCCATGTCTCACTACAGCAGTAGTTTTGTATGAAAAGATTTTCAGATGACAGCAATTGCTAAAGGCCCATACAGGTTGTTATTTTTATACATAATGTATTCCTTGCAGATTATCTGTTGGCATTAACCTGCTGGGCTTCCAGCAGTTAAGCTAAAAGATTCTGTTTATTGAGAAAACAAAACAATGAAACAAACAAAAGTCTCTAGTGGACGGAAAGCTGTTTGCATGAGAGCATCTCAGATTTGTGTCTGTTGAGGCTAGAATTTTTTAGGCTTGACCATTAAAAAAAAAGGGACTACAAAACCTCAGAGCATTCAGTCTTAGTAATAAGGAGAGAGAAGAAGCTTGTCAGATCAAAGCAACTCCAGGCTGATAAAAGGAAAACGCTGTCAGCAGGTATGGGTCTTCCAAATCAGAGGGAAAAATAAAAGAGACATATCTCAGCTGTGGGCTTAGGGAATACATGTAGACACATGTGAAGCTGCCCCATTCTGTGAATGAATTCATAAGCCTTTGTTTTAAAAGTTGTATTTCTGTGCCGCTTCAAATGCCACGTCATTACCTCCTAAACCAAACCAAAACTAAACAAAAACAAACAAAGAAAAACAACACTCTTGAACCAAGGTGCATCTCTTTAACATAAACTGATAATCTAGGAATCTAGGATAACCACAGTTCAGGATCTCATACCAGTGATCAAGCTACAGTGTTCAAAAAACAGTAACATGTAAGAAACTAGGCCTTCTGCCCAAGGGAGACAGTCAGTAGACCATGAAAAGGAGGGTATGCCCTTCACCTTCTCCTTGCAATACCTGAGCTACTTGAAGACAACATAGAGTTCAGATTTGCAGGGAACAGATGTAATCAAGTAGGTAGGCCATATCTATGTTTATCTTGTGATTTTACATATATTTATAATACATATATTTAGATATATTTCCTATTTTTCTCTTTTTTTTTTTCTTTTTATTTTTCCTTCTTAATGTATAGCATATACTGCAATTTGCTACAGACTGACCTAGAGCATCAGTGTACAACACAGTAAACATTGCACAGTATTGCTGTGTCTGAAGATAATAAATACGAAACTTATCTCATCTAGCTTTAGCCACATCCAAACAAACCCAGGTAGTCAATGAAGAGCATGGACACTGCTACAGCTATTATCATCTCATCTAAACTGTCCTCAGTATGTCTCAATCTCTTTTCATCAAATAGAGAGGGGGTCCGGGGCAGCTAGCTTAGATTAGGTGCACAGATTCTGAAAACTGAAGTTAAATTGAACGAATTATTCTTTGAGACAACCAAAGTTAATATCTTTGTGTGAGACAGAAAGCATTGCTGTGGCAGAAAGTACAGAAAAGCTGCAATTTGCATTGCAGTTTCTGCATGCGGATGTTGTGCATGGATGACTGTAAAGGAGCCCAAGTCCACAGTTTAAATTCAAAGTACTTATTTCAATCATCTAATTTTATCACATATGATCTGATATTTTTGCAATGAGGAAAGAAAAAAAAAGGACTGAAGGGGAATAAGGCAGGTAGAAGAAAGGCCATTGTGGAGCAAGAAGCAAAGAAAGAAAGGCTCTTTAAAGGTGAGAAAAGCCCAAAGTGTGCATATCCCATTCCATACCTCACGACCCCAATCCCCCCTACCAAAAGCCCCCAAACTTTTGATGCGTATCTGCCCCCCCCCCCCAAAAAAAAAGAAAAAAAAAAGAAAAAAAAAAGGAAAAAAAAAGAAAAAAAAAAGAAAAAAAAAAGAAAAAAAAAGAGAGAGAGAGAATTTATTTATTTATTTTTAATCAGCAATAAAGCCTAGGAGTGAAGAAAAATATTTAGAAACTTTTTTAAGGAGCACAGTTCAGCTACTTAACTTCTACTACTGCACTTCTGAAGCATTATGCGAAATTTCTTCACAATTCTCCTGGAGGAGTTGCCGAGTTCAAACCCTCTGCACTGTACATTAAATGGAAGGGTTAGTTTGAAGCATTTGATATATCTGTAAGAAATAGATTTTCTTGCTGTGCTTTTGCATTTGATGTGCAATGAAAGTGATGAAAAGAGAATACAATCAATAGAAGAACTATGATATGGTGAAGGACGTTTTACTTTAATTTTCCATTCAAATATGCACAAAGCAGAAAAAGTTAGGAAAAAGATCAAGGAGATGTGATAATAGGCTATGAATGGACTAAATAGGAGAATCTCAGTTTGCAGGAGCTAAATCTTAAGGCATAGGATACAGCAGTGGCAGAGGAATGACAGCAAGAGACATCACTCTGACATGTACATAACCACACAGCTTAGGAAATATTGTGTAGCAAATCCCTTCTGTAAAATACTTTTAAAATGCCTATCATGACAATGACATTTAAAAGACAGAGAGCTGTTCAACAGACAAAGAGGGAGAATGATAAAATACAATGAGGAGGGAGAAGGAGGAATAGGAGTGAGTAGGGAAATGAATGTAGAAAAAAAGGAAACTTGGGGACGTGTAGGGAAATAAACAGAAAAAATAATTAACTAAAGAAAGAAAAAAGTGAAGGTAAAAATTATCTGAAAAATAAGATCCTTTCACTTCATGGTTAGATTTTAATTTACCCAGAGTTTTTTGTGGTTATAAACTGACATTAAGTAGTGATGGTTTCACCCTGATGGACAGCTAAACTCCACAACACTCACTCACTTCCCCTCCTCAAAGGAAGAGGGGGAGAAAATCTGATGGAAAAGGGCTCAAGGACTGAACAAGGAAAACACTCAACAATTATCATCATGGGCAAAACAGACTCAGTGTAGAGGGATTAATAGAATTAATTGCCTATCACTAGCAGACTAGAACAGTGAGAAACTAAAAGCAAACTAAAAACACCTTCCTCCCCCTTTCACCCTCTTCTAACTCCTCTCCCGGGGCAGCACTGGGGAACAGGGAATGGGGGATGAGGTCAGTCCGTAATGATTCATCTTTTCCATTCCTTCTTGGTCATGCTCTGCCCCTGCCCCAGCGTGGTGTCCCTCCCACAGGATGCCATCCTTCCCAAACTGATCCTCCATGGGCTTCCCACAGGCAGCAACTCTTCAAGAACTGCTCCCATATGGGTCCGTACCATGGGGTCCATCCATCAGGAGCAAACTGCTCCAGCACCGGTCCCTCATGGGTGGCAGCTCCCCCCAGACCTCCTGCTCCTGTGTGGTCCCCTCTCCACGGGCTGCAGCTCTGGCCTGGGGCCTGCTCCTGCAGGGGCTTTCCATGGGCCGCAGCCTCCTCCAAGCCACATCCACCTGCTCCACTGGGAGCTCCTCCACAGGCTGCAGCGTGGAGATCTGCTCCATGTAGGACCCATGGACTGCAGGGGAACAGCCTGCTCCACCAGGGGCCTCTCCAGAGGCTGCAGGGGAACTTGTGCTGCATGCCTGGGGCACCTCCTGCCCTCCTTCTGCACTGACCTTGGGGTATGTGGGATTGTTTCTCTCTACATTTTCTGAAACTTCTCTCCCAGCTACTGTTTTCCCAGGGCAGCCTCTGGGCTCTTCTGACACAGGCCACTACTGCAGCCCTTCCTCCCCCTGTCCACTTGGGTGGGCAGCGGAGTTCCACCATGGTCGCTCTCTCACTCCCCCTCCTCAAAGAGGAAGGGGGAGAAAATGCGACACAAAGAGGTCAAGGTTTGAGATAAGGATGGGGAGACCGCTCAACAATTTTTGTGACGGGCAAAACAGACTCAGAGTAGGGAGATAGTAAGATTTATTGCCTATTACTAACAAGCTAGAGAAGTGAGAAACAAAGGAAAGAAACCAAAAATGCCTTCCCCCAATCCACCCTCTTCCACCTCCTCCCCCGGAGCTGTGCAGGGGAATGGGGGAATGGGGGTTGTGGTCAGTCTACAGCACGTTGTCTCTGCCGCTCCTTCTCGGTCACTCTCTGCCCCTGCTCCATGTGAGGTCCCTCCCACAGGATGCCGTCCTTCCCAAACTGCTCCAGCACAGGTCCCCCACGGGCAGCAGCTCCCCCCAGATTCCCTACTCCTGCGTGGTCTCCTCCCCATGGGCTACAGGTCCAGCCTGGAATCTGCTCCAGTGGGGGTCCTCCACAGGCTGCCGCCTCCGTCAGTGCAGGTCCACCTGCTCCCCCGGGGGCTCCTCCACAGGCTGCAGCATGGAACCCTGCTCTACTGTGGTACTCCATGGGCTGCAGGGGGTCAGCCTCCTTCACCATGGTTCTCACCACAGGCCACAGGGGACTTCTGCTTCGGCACCTGGAGCACCTCTCCCCCTCCTTCTTCACTGATCTTGGTGCCTGCAAGGCTGTTTCTCACTCCTCTCAGCTGCTGTGTGGCAGTTTTGTTGTTGCTGTTGTTGTTTTTCTTAAATATGCTCTCACAGAGACTCAAACAACATTGCTTATTGGCTTGGCTCTGGTCAGCAGCAGGGCCCTTATCTAACATGGGGCAGCTTCTAGATTCTTCTCACAGAAGCCACCTCAATGGCCCCCTGCTACCAAAACCTTGCCACATAAACCCACTATGCCACTAACAAAATCTTGCCGTGTAAACCCAATCTAAGTTTGATTCAAAGGGATATAATCCAAGAACTTTAGCTACCATAAACTGCATTTAGTGCCTGAGAGTTGGATTTCTCTTTAACTTACATGCTGTGGATTAAGATGTACTGAACACTGTATTGGGTGCAGTGTCCAGGTGTTAGTAATGGGGAACTGCAGGGACTCTGTGAGTAGAGGCCGGGGCCTCCCTGTGGCAACCACAGATGGTTCCAGGCAGAGGAGGACGGGGAGGAGGAGGACGATGAGGAGGAGAAGGAGGAGGAGGATGTGGTTCTCCAGGTGTTGGATCAGATATATCCATTGTAGCCCATGGAGGAATTATGGTGGAGCAGGTCCTTATTTCCTGAAGGAAGTGCAGCCTGTGGGTAGTGCATATTGGAGCAGGTTTTTCCTGAAGGACTGCAGCCTATGGAAAGGACCTGTACTGGAGCACTGGGAAAAATGTGAGGTGAAAGGAGCAGCAGAGAGGAACTGCTATGGAATGACCACAACCTCTCATTCTGAATCCCTCCTTCATGACTTGGTAGAAGGAGTTAAAGGAGTTGGGAATGAAGGAGTGAAGGTGAGATGGGGGGAAAAAAAGGGGATGGGATGAAGTTCTGTTTTAATTTGTCTTTGTTTCTCACTATCCAAATCTATTTTCATTGTCATTATATTAAAATAACTTTCCTGAAATCGAGTCTGTTTTGCCTGTTACAGTAAGTCACAAACCTTATTCAAACCTATGAGCTTTTTCAATTTATTTTCTCCCCTCTGCCCTGTTAAGATGGGGGAGCAAGAGAGCAGCAGGCTGGGCATCTAGCAGCTGTCCAAGGTCATAGGTCCAAGGTCATCATAAACATACTATCTAAAACATAAACATACTACCATCATAAACATACTACCAAAAACATAAACATTCTTCTCTAAATTTCTGATATGTTTTAATGGTGGCTTTAAGGACCACTGTAATGAGCATTCCTACAGTTTTTCACAAAGTGTGTTTTAGAAGAAAAATAGCTACATTGCTGAATGGGACATGTGGAATCTCTACATATGGGTGCACATTCACTGGGTAGGCAAGTTTAGGTTTTATTTAGTATGGCAACCTCCATCTAGTTTTGTGACTCTCTTCTCAGTCATTGATATAACTAGTGTACCATCTCTAGGTAGTTAAAGCAGAATTATGGCACTACGTCTTGGGACTGAATCAAATCTTCATGCTCCGAGAAACAATCACCTTGGGAAAAACATATGTGTAACTTGGGTCATGTAGGTGCTGCAGGATCAAAAAGGTGCTGCATTTTAACAAATACTGTTTTTGTATTTGTTGTGTGTAACAGGTTTAATCGGGATGATAAAGTTTGCTAACTGTTATACATTCATAAATGCCATTTAGCAATGCAATGCTCACACATGCATATGTGTATACAGTCTCACAGCACACGACCCGAAGGGATGTAGGGCTGAGAGCTGAGGGAGCTGGCCAATGTCACTGTGAGGACATTGTCAGTTATCTCAGAAAGTTCGTGATGATCATGTGAGGTTCCTGAGGACTGAAAGAAAGGAAATGTGATTTGCATCTTCAAGAAGGGCAAGAGGGAGGATCTAGGGAGCTACCAGCCAGCTATTCTAACCTTAATCACTGAGAAGATGATGGAGCAACTAAGCTTTGAAACCATTTTCAGACATACAGAGAATGAGAAGATGATTAGGAGCAGTCAGAATGGATTTATGTAGAAGTCATGCCTGATGAACCTGAGAGTTTTTTGTGACTAAATGGTTGTCTGCATGGATGAAGGCAGAGCAGTAGATGTTGTTTATATTGACTTCAGTTTTCGAAGCTTTCAACACTGTCACCCTGAAAACAAATGATGAAGTAGAGACTAGATAAATTGCCAGTGAGATTAACTGAAAATGCATTCAACTGACAAAGGGTTGTTATCAATAACACGAAGTCCACCTAGAGGCTGGTCACTAGTAGAGTACCTCAGGGGTCAATATTGTCTTCACTACTGTTTAACATCTTCATTAATGATGTGGATAATGAGACAGAGTGAACCCTCTTGCACCAGCAAATTTGCAGATAATACAGAACAGGGAAAAACAAATGATATACCAGATGGGGTTGCTAGCATCCAATCAGGAAACAGGAACTTGAGAAGTTCAAGAGAAATCCCAAATCTGTCACCTGTGAAGGAATAACCGTATGCACCAGCAAAGGCAGAAGGCTGACCAGCTGGAAAGCAACTTTGCAGAAAAGGACTTTAGCATTCTGGTGGACACCAAATTGAACATGACCCAACAATGAGCCCTTATGGTAAAGAAGGCCAACAGCTTCCTGAGCTGCAAAGGGAGACCATTCTCAGCAGGTTAAGGGAGGTGACTCTTCCCCTCTACATAGTATTGCTGAGACACATCTGTGTCCAGTGCTGGGCTCCCTGATGTGAGAGAGAAATTGATATCCTAGAATGAGTGCACCAAAGGTGATGGGTGGTGTACCTCAGGGGTTTGTCCTGGGACCAGTACTGTTTAATATATTTATCAATGACATAGACAGTGGGATCAAGTGCACCCTCAGCAAGTTTCCAGATGACACCAAGCTGAGTGGTGCAGTTGATACAATACAAGGAAGGGATGCCATCCAAAGGGACCTGGACAAGCTTGAGAATTGGGCCCTGATGAACCTAATCAGGTTCAGCAAGTCCATGTGCAAGGTGCTGCACCTGGGTTGGGGAAATCCCAGAAATGAGTACAGACTGTGAGAAGAATTCATTGAAAGCAGCCCTGCAGAGAAGGACTTGGCGGTTCCAGTGGACAAGAAGCTCGACATGAGCCAGAAGTGTGTATTTGCGGCTCAGAAGGCCACCTGCATCCTGGGCTGCATCAAGAGAGGAGTGGCCAGAAGGTTGAGGGAAGTGATTGTCCGCCTCTATTCTGCCCTTGTGAGGCCCCACCTGGAGTAATGCAAACAGGTCTGGGGCCCGCAGCACAAAAAGTATGTTGATCTGTTAGAATGCGTCCAGAGGAGGGCCACAAAGATGATCAGAGGGTGGAGCACCTCTCCTACAAAGAAAGGCTGGGAAAGCTGGGGCTGTTCAGCCTAAAGAAGAGAAGGCTTCAGGGTGACCTCATTGCAGCTTTTCAATACTTAAAGGGGACTTATAAAAAAGATGGGGAGCAACTCTTTGCTCAATCAGATAATGACAGGACAAGCGGGAATGGTTTTAAACTAAAAGAGGGAGATTTAGATTAGAGGTGAGGAGGAAATTTTTCACTCAAAGGGTGGTGAGGCACTGGAAGAGGTTGCCAAGAGAATCTGTGGATGCCCCATCCCTGGAGGTGTTCAAGACCAGGTTAGATGAGGCCCTGAGCAATGTGATCTACTGGGTGGCATCCCTGTCTTTGACAAGGAGGTTGGAACGAGATGATCTTTAAGGTCCCTTCCAATCAAAGTTTTCTATGATTCTATGATTCTGTGAAAGGGCCACAAAGATAATAAAAGGACTGCAGGATCTGGCATACAAGGAGAGGATGAGGGATCTGGAACTGTTCACCCTAGAGAAGAGAAGGCTCAGGAGGATCTTACCAATGTGTATTGTAATGTGTAATGTGTGACTGTACACTGGAACAGGTTGTCCAGAGAAGTGGTGAGTAAGTTCCCTGCAAACCTGAACTATTCTGTGATTTTGTGAGCATCCTACTACAACAAGGTGTGAAAGAAGAAGGGCCTGGTAAAATCTACCCTATAGTAATTCATATGAATTACTGTGGAGTTTGTTAGCTCCATAATTAAGGACAGGTAGGCAGGAAATCATATCTCTGTATTGCTCTGTAGAATTTCTTTAAGTGAAATAAAAAATGTAGCCCTTATTGATATTGTCACAAATTATATCATTTTTATGCAAGCCTGCAATTTTTCTGTTGCCTATTACCTTGCACATACAAGCTTAGTAAGACATTATTTTCAATCATATTTCACAGTTCATAAATATGATGAAATTGGTCTTATTAGAAGAATATATAGCTATAGTTTCCTTTTGAGATGATGAGTCAGATCAGATTTTTATTATTTATTATTTCTTTATTTATTTATTTTTAATTTTGAAAGGAAATACACTGGGATATATGAATATACAAAGCAAATATTTCTAATCTAATTTATCATTTTGGGGCTTGTATTTAGTTTTGTACTGATTTTGTTCACCTGGTACTTACTTTTTCTCTTGTCCTGCTTTCTTTAAAAGAAAAATGTATATAAAGGAATAGCTTGTTTATCTTCTTAAATGTGTGTCCTTCTGTTTCTAGACTCATTCTCTCCTACTTAAGCTGCCATCAAATGCTGTTCATGTGAGGATGTTCTCATCAACAGAGATTGTTTTGTCTTAGATGAGCTTGTGACTAGATGTTGTTTAAGTAGCAGGTGGTGGCACATTTGTTAAAGTTGATCATTTGTTGTATTAATAAGACAAACAGAGGTATCTATCTATTCATTAGGTGCAAGGTAATCCCAGTTCATGGCTGCTGTTCAAATCTTGGCAGCCTTTGGGTTTGGAACCAAACCTGTAGCATATGCAATACAACTTAAAATCTAACAACAGAAAAATGATGAAAGAGCATTTTTGATGTCATTAAACAAGCATAATCCCCTGTGAGAATAGTTTTCATACTTCACCTTTTCCCATAATTATTTTATTTTTGATGTGATTTCTGCATAGCCACAAAAGCAAAGTACCTCCATGCCTTCCAAAGGATTAGATAATGCAATAAAATAGCTGTGTCAATTAGTTTGTTCCTAAATGAAAAAGCTACAATGGAGCTGTGTTGAAGGTAACAGGCTCTTCCTGAGACACAAAGAGTTACTTTAAGCACATTAGTAAATTAGAGAAACAGTTTCCTATACTATGACTGGCATGGGTTCTAGTTAGCTTAGAATGAGGTAAGAAGACTTTAAATTTGTCTTTATTCATCTATGTATACACAGTCATAAAAATGCATTTCTTATCATGGTAGTAGCGAGAGATATAGCTACAGAGTAATTATGCAAATTCCAGTACCCTGATATATTCAGATATCCTAACAGCCAAACAGAGCACAGTGCTTGTGCAAGGATATTAGGAAATTGCAGTTTTGTTTTTGTAACTGAGTAAGGTCCCAAAACTTTTGTCTTCCTTGTTTTTTTGATCCATTTTAATATATGTGCACAAGATATAAGCCTAGAGAAGATGTTACCTAAAATGTCATAATGAATTTTCATTCTCATAAATGCCCATATCATCACCAACAGACACGAATCAACCATAATTTTAATATTTATATTTTTTTAATGATCTACTTTCTGATCACTCAGATTATTTTCACTTGGCTAAAGATTGCTGGTAAAATGAAATTTCCTTCTCACTTTTACAAACTAGGTATTAGTTTGTAGACACTAACAAAAATGCTCTGGACCAGGGGAAAAAAAATGGTGGTTTTCACAAAGTAATTTAATTCTCATCAGATCTTGGCAATTTGTTCTTTGGAGAACTGTGAGCTGGTCACAACAGGGCATGGACATGGGCAAACAAAGCTAATACAATTTATAATATCCGTACCTCTAAATCTGCTCAAATGCACATTTGTTTATTTGGCTGTAGAAGAACACAGGTATAAAGGATCATAGTAACAGACATGGTTTTATTTGGTAGTCAGTATAGACAGAAATGCCGTATACTTTCTAGCCTATGATTCCATTGATAACAACAAGATAAAATATATCTGTATCTAATTAACATACAAAAACTCAAAATAGAATCAACTGATTCATTCAGTTGCTGGAGTTTCCAGAAGAAACTTTTATCAATCATTCTTCACTATAAGCACTTGATACTGTAAATATATATATATATATATACAGAGAGAGTTTTAAAGAGAATTAAAATTAAAAACATTCACTCAAGATGATATTTTCTTAGTGAAGTTTTATTTATTGAACCTTTTAAAATTGATGAAATTCAGTCCCATCAGAACTATGACCTTCACTCAAACTTAGTTATTCACTATCTGCATATTATCTGCAAAAAAAGCTGTTGTCAGTTGAGGCACAGAAGACGTCCATTGTTTTCTAATATTCACGAGCATGGGCAAAGGCTTACATTCTGGTAGTAATGATAGGAACATATACATATATATGTTATAACTGTAACTATATCCCTCTGCTACTCTCTTCTCCTCTCCTCTTCCTTCTTCTCTCCTGTATCTGGAATAAAGTCTGGAAGAGTAACCAGGGTGGAATTCATGATATGGAAAATCATGTGACGTGGTAACAAAAAGTATTGAAGTTGATCATAAGGTTCTAATCATGGGGTTTCTGTTATTCTATTGAAGGTGATAGATAGGGCACATTTGATCAAAGGAAACATAAGAACAAAGAAACCAACAGAAAACTGGGTTCCTCTTCATCCCAAAACAGAACTGCAGCAGCAGCTGATCCTTCCTGTGTGAGCTAGCAGAAAAGTCTGTGAGTGCAAGTGCCTCTGGACTAACCCAAGGGGAAGATGTCATTTCTGTTGTCTTGATGACTACCTGGATATGTGAAGTCATCCTCAAGCTCTTTTTTTTTTTTTTTAAGGTACAATAATTTAGGCTGAGTAGTGAATTTCTTCAGGTAGCTTGTTTTCTCACATTTTTTTTTTGGAAATAACAATTTCCTAGAAGCCAAAATTATTATTTATATGAAAACTGAACAATTTATTTCAGGGCCTTATAAATGCCAGGGTTTGTCCAGGCTGCTGAACAAAAGAGATCTAGGGAGTAAGTCTAAGTATTTCATCCCTAGTCATCCACCGCAATTGCTCACTCCCTGTCTGTAAGAGTGCTCCAATGACCTCTCTCAAAGACAAAGTCTGAGCATACTTCTAGACATTGTTCACTTCGTGGGCTGAAGTGAAAGCAGTATGAATGATTGTGCACTGGATTTGGTTCACTTCTCCCTACATAGTACTCCACTGCTGCCCCAGTAGGCTTTGCTCAACCTTGTTTCCTAGGATACTTAACACATACCTTCAGCTTCATGCAATAAAAACATCAATCCTGTATGATGAAGGCAGTCTTCTCAGTATTTTTGATAATCTGAACTGGAAAACAAACAAACAAGCAAACAAACAAACACAAGACATAATATTCCAGTGCTTCAGCAGCAAGGCTTGGGCTAGAAGGGACACAAAGCCAATTGCTATCTACTGTGGAGACAGACAGTTTTCTCTGCAGGAAACAGACATGAGGCTGTCTGGCTCACCTGGGAGCAGGCTCTGGTCCTCTTCTACTTCGCAGTATGAGAGTTCCTGGTGATTTTCACTCTCCTCCTTGATGAAAACAAGATAGCATGCCAGAGACATTGCTGAATTCCTCAGACTATTGTACCATACTCTTTTGTTACGTTATATTCATTAAGCTGCTATACCATCCAATTTTTTTTTGTTACAAACTAAGGGGAATGCAATGCTCTTTGAATTTTACAGATACATTCTCAATAAGGCAATGCTCTGTGAAGTAATCATTCTTGATTTTTTCTGCTTGCCTAGTTACTCAGTTGTTTTTCATTTATGTTTGCATTGTTTTCCTCCTCAAATTGATAGTTTACCTCCGTTAGTAGTTCTCCACGCTTTTACAGTGAAACCAAACTTCTAAGGCATTCATGTGTGTCCCCATGTTCCCAGGCTCTTCCAGCCTCCTGCAGCAGATATTATGCTATTTTCAGTTATACCAGCTATCAGTTACTTCTCAGCTTTTTTGAGACCACATCTGGGCTAACCTTTGAAGTTTGGCCAAGTACTGTGATCTCAAAAAGGCATATCCTTTGGTTTGCATAGTCCAGCCAGAGAACAAGATGGTCACAACTAAACAAATATAACTGTGTTTTTGAGAGCCAGTCTTGTCTTTTTCATGGTATGAGAAAGGCATTTGGATAGCATGTGCTGCATTTCCCTTTACAAGAAAAAAAAGTTAAAAAAAAAAAGAACCAACAAGCTCAACCCCATTCATCCTTTGAAAATACTAAAATACTAAACAGGTCCTTCCCTCTTTAGAGGACCTCTCCTTTAGTGAAAACTGCCACTGCATCTGAAAATTTTTGATAAATGAATGATCACATGAAACACTGCTCTGCTGCGCACTGGAATTTTATGAAGATCCATGTTTTCAGTGGCATGTAGACATTGCCGGCTCACTGAAAGTGCAGGGGGAGTGGAATGCAGAGTTCCCTGGGAAGCTCATGATACAGATGGAACAGTTTTGATATAGGTGGCATTAAGCAACTCCCAAAATTGTTAAAGGTGAGACAGGATGTAACATAGTATAATATAGTTTGGTTATTATTTTCATGTACAAATGAGTTTTGTTCCCTACAGTGAAAATTGGTAGCCAAGGAAGTTCTTCAAACTGAGAGCATGATTTGATCCTAGAGTTGTCCAAGGGCAAAATTTTGCAAAAATGCTGTTCCCTTCTTCCAGATGTGCAGGGCAGAGCAAGTCACCAAACTTGGTGTCACTGACATACACAGACTCAAAACAAAGAATTCTTTCCTGAGGGAAGGATCACAAATCATATGCTAGGGTTTGGCTGAGATTACTTCTATTCTGTAATCATCATTTACTCATGCTGCCAGTCCAGATCTGACCTGGATTTTTTAAAGAGTGCCAGACTTACTTTTCTAGTCAGTTTTCAAACTGTATTTTATTTATTTATTTATTTATTTATTTGAAGAAGAAGATTCTCATTTTTACAAGTCATTTCAGACTTTCACCAATAACTTGTCTATTTCAATCATGCTTCTGATCTAGGGGTTGATAATTTCAACATTGTTAGGGAGATGATTATTATGACTAATCAAGAATTTTTTTTCTCTGTTTCCAATTACCTTTTCTTTTATACTGTTAGAGATTATGAGATAGTGCTCATTAAAATGTCAATTACAAGTCCATGCTAAGAGCTCATTTGAGCTATGAAGGTCACAATGCTTAGCTTAAAAATCAGTGGTGAATATGAAATAATAATAATTATAATGAATAAATAGGAATGTTGAAAGAAATCAAAACAGATCAGTACACTTTTATAAACACCGAGTATAACCTAAATCCTTTGCGGTTTTTGCTTTACTGAATGGTTGTAGGTCATTTGCTACTAATTTCTGCATTAGCAATTTTGCAAAACTTTCCAATTATCTCTGACGTAAAGTAATGTTCTAAAGTCCGAAATGTTTTCATAGTATCAAGAATAATCAGGAATGCAAGTTGATTGATTTAGTTGTAATTCATGGAAGTTGGACTCCCTTTGAATAACTTTATGCTACAACTTTTATTAATAAGTACAGAATAAGTTCAGATTAGGCAGCTGAGTACTAATTACATTTTTTTTTTCTGAGATGAGTTTGTGATTTTGGAATCAGTGTGGTACTCAGTGGAGCTCAAAAGAAAGACATCTTCTCTTTTCATTAATTTAAGGCATCTGGCAAGAGTAAGACTATGGATATTAGTTTTTAAATTATTTCTGCTGTCAACCATATTTTTTGTCTGTGAAAAGATGTTAATAGTATTATACTTTCCACTAAAGGCATTTCTATTAGTCAACTGTAGTCTCCAGCACCACAGAGAATTACACTTGGATACAGTGAGTGTAAAATAGTATTGTTATAGCAATCTTCCTCCCTTTTTACCCCTCTAAAACCTCTTAAAAGGAGGGACCAAGCAATAGAGAATTTTCCCCTGCAACCTCTGGCATTTTATTTTATTTTATTTTATTTTATTTTATTTTATTTTATTTATTTTATTTATTTTTAATTTTAATTTTAATTTATTTTATTTTATTTCTCTGGCTTTTCTTTCCAAAATTGTTAGAAAGCCCAGAGCTTTCTGAAACATAAAAATTCAAATCCTAATAATTTGAAGAGAGTTGAAGACACTCAAGGTATTGTATACATTTCCTCTGTTTTAGGAAAAGTTCGCAGATGGATTTTTTACTATGTAAACCGCTGAAGGTCATAGGTCATATGTTCAACTATTCTAAAAAAGTATAATTTTGTTCAGTGAAATATAAAATAAGGTAGTAGTAGCTTTTTTTTTTTTTTTTTTTTTTTTGTACTGCAGATTTTCATTTTTTCATGTCCCAGTTAAATTACTTTAGTCTGGGCTAAGCTGCCCTGTGCACAGCTACATGAGAAGTGAGGACTGAGAAAAGAAGAACCTTTTAAAAGATAGGTTGGATGAGACAACAGAGGAAAATGAGAACCAAGAGGGTGTAACTTCAAAAATTCCAAAGATTGCATGTATAGAAATATGTGAATCAAGGAAGTTAAAAAAAAACACCTGTAGAACGAGACATAACTGCACAAAAGTTTCATTATAAAAGGGGTTCTTAAGAGATTGATAAACTGGGGAAGTAAGACAGTCATAAAACAAGAGCTCAAGATATAAGGGGATGGTGATTGAGATAAAGAGAAAATTGGTAATGTTGAAGGCGGTGGGAATTTCTTTCCAGAGGGGAAAAAAAAATGGAGAGCAACCATTAATTTTGGTAAAGTTTTAGGTCCTGAGCTGTAAACTCTCTCATCTTCTTCCCTGGGCAAATTACTGGAATTCCGCTGATATCCTGGGGGAATTACTTCTATGTTATGTTATTATGTAGGAAGCAGACTTCCTCCCAGATCCTTCTGCCGTTATTGCAGTACGGTCTCTGTACTCCCAATGCTAGTGATTCCAAATGCATAGAATGAGAAGACACTAATGAGAAACTGTAGATATTAATTAAAAAGAATGCAAAGTTCTATTTATGCACATAAGATTTTATTTTTTATTTTTTTAAGTACTCAGGAAGTAACACAACTAGTGATAAGTTGTATGTTCTATCAAAAAAAAAAGAAATATCACGCTTTCACAAGAATAAAATTTGCACTTCTATTTCTGATGGATCATGTGATATTACAGCACTGAACTTGTCACTAGTAAAGGGATTTCTGCTACACTGTGTACCAGTCATTTTCAGTTTCCATGTTTGAATACAGAGACTAAAATAAAGGAAATATTTTTAATGAGACATATATCTAATGCTATTCTGAGAGTTTAATGTCAATTAAACAGTTTCATGGTATATAGGTAGAATACAGGTCAGAAGAATAAAAGGTAGGAAATGTACCATGCTAATGTCACTTATAGATGCAAAATATATGTATGTTTATATAGATATGTTTACTTCTTTAAAGTTATCATAGGGATTGAATCAATAGTCCATATAAATTTCCTTGAAATGCTTACTTCATCACTCAAAAGTGTTTTGATTGTCTAAGCCTTACACAAGTCTGTGCCAAGCAAATACTATCGAATGGGTCCCCAACGGACTCTGAATTTGAAAAAGTACTGCTATTGTCATAGCTGAACAAAGCACATTTCTCCAAAGTTATAATTTCATGTGTTGTCCTTGCTCATAGAAGATAAGCTTCCCTTTCCAAGAGATGTAAAGATTGTAGGAATGGATAACAGAAAATACATATGGTCTTTCAGATACAGAAACTGTCTGTGACAAAGGCAGGGAAAAGCAGGAGAACATTTCAAGCTAAATCCAGGTTGGGAACAAATATTCTGAGTCTAACTTCATTATGTTAATCAGTGAGACAGTAGAGAGAAAAGAGCAGTTAGCACTGTGGTTCAGGAGGGGAAGCTAACAAGGGGAGCAGTGATAAGGTCATTAGCTCTTGTGCAACTGGGAGAAGAGAGAAGTGCTTATTGCCTGTGAAACAACAATGCATTAGCAGGAGCTGAGATGTGGGGTAAATGTTCTGAGAGTCCAACTTTTTTTTTTCGTTTGTTCTGAAGTGTGTAAGTCTATCCTTTGGTGTCTGGTTGCATGTGTGCATAAGCAAATGCATTTACACTGACTGTCTGTGAAACAGAAAGATTTTTAAGCACAGTTTTTATACAGTGAATGTATCACTGCGTTACCACATAATGAGATTCCATACAACAGATGGTTCTATATTTCACAGGGAATATACTGTCTTTACCAAATTACCACAAGTTACTTTCAAACAAGCTTAACTCTCATTAATGAAACTGATTTAGTATATTTTGTATTTATGCTCTCTTTAGAAGACTCAAGAAATTTAAATGTCTGAGTCATATATAAGGCTCAGTGTTAAAACGTTATGATCTGCCCCTGAGTGATAAAGTGAAACAGTTTACAAAGTAAATGACATCTACAGCCACTCTAGCAGTCAGCTAATACTACAAACATATTCAGGGGCATGGCATCGTTTCCCAGAATCTGACACAGAAGCACAAAGTTCTCTTGGAGACCACAAGCAGATGTTTATTAGTGTCAGAACAGTGTATAACAATATGACTTTGTTTATTCCAGAAGTGTCTTTGTACTGTACAAGTATTACATAGAGTTATTTGACAATGAAAAACCTAATATTTTGCCTGACTATAGCTACAGCACTTTCAAATCAAAGTAGTTTGCTGTCGGAAAATGAAAGAAAAATGATATGAAATGATTCTAGTCTAATGAAGTGCAGGGCTTCTCTTGGGAATAAAAATATGATAATTCTTATAACTGAAGCATTCCATGTAAATTGTCAGCTATTCAAATTAAAGAAGTAACCAATGAATAACTACATGCAAGATTGCATGGTGATTAGCAGCACAATATTTAATACCAACTGATGTTATCAATCATTTCCCACTGTAATTACCCAAGTCATTGAATAGAAAATTGCTTTTAAAAGTACAGTTCAATAAATTAAGTATTAATTATTACAGGTAACTTGTAAAACAGATTGTTGCTATATAGTCAGAAACAAGCAAGAAAGTTTTCAATGTGAATATTTTTAAGATTTTCCTTTTTTTTTTTTTTTATTTGTACTAATACGAAACAAGGGTTTTCTGAAAATGTCATGTGTAAGGTAAATGAGAAATACACAGGAAGAGAACCCTTAAACGTACCAGGGACCTGATAGTTAGTGAACTCATCAACAATATAAAAAAGTGACATTCATGATCAGCTATGGTGGATGCCCTAAACAAAATATTCTCTATCAGAGATAGAAATGCAGCACCAGTTGAGAGATTGTCAATGCATAGGCCCTTATTTTTGTCAATACAATGTTTAAACACGTCAAAACAGTGTTATTCTCTCACCAAAATTAATGCAATCACTTCTTTGTTATTACTTTATTTAGCAATATGTGCTAATGCTATTCTCTGATTATGTTATGCGGTTGGGTCCATGCTAATACACTTTTTAACAAGGTAGAAGATGATACCCACAGTAACAGAGTGGGGCTACTTTTCATCATATATTAGTAAAATGAAGAATTACTCTTCTTGGAGTCTTTGAAATTACACTGATGTGAGACTATTCGTAAGATCTCTCTTAATTTCTACTTTTGCAGGTGTTTCATTTGATTGGGTTATCAATTAATTAGAGCTGGGACTTAAATCTGAGTTTCTTTTATCTCAGGTGTATGTTAGTGACCACCAGATTAATAGATATTCTGAATGGGAAAAGTGGTGAGGGATATGTTTCTCTTTGGTTTTGTATAGAAATTTCATCCTGCAGTGAAGAGATTTTACATAAAATAAATCTAAACCAAACAGTTTTGCTTAAAGATCTATAGTTGACAACCATCTCTACATAAATCATTTTCTATAGATTTTATATTCATAGTTCCTAAGGGTGAAGTGGGGTGGAGAGACCTCTGAATCAGTAAAAAAAACACTCTTCCGATTAATTTGTGTTTCATGACATTTTTACGGAGTGTGAAAGTTAATTTGACTCAATGTCCTTGAAGTGAGCTATATGTTTCTTGAACTATTTTTTAAAATTGTTATACAATTTTTCATGTATTCATATATTTTAATTCTCCACTACTTTGAAATAAATCCAGGTATTTTTAGGTATTTATATTTATTTTTCTTATTCATTAATTCCAAATACAAACAAATTAATATTAAATAAAGATAATAAAGAAAATTCATTCACACTGGGTTACTGCCTTGTGGTTTTGTTTGTTTGTTTGTTTGTTTGAAGCTGTGGATCTGGGAATAGGAGGAACACTAATGCCAACTGTCTTCAGTTATCTGAAATCATAAGAACACTTAATTCTTTGTTAAGGCATATTTCTTACATACTCCCTGGAGAGGATTGTCTGAGGGAGTTTCAGAACAGAAGTCAAAGTCACAGATTATTCTTGGAGGAGCATTTTTCTTCCTCCGTGGACTTCAGAGAGAGCTTAGGAAGGCTACCTACCCATCTAATATGCGGATTTTCGTTTGGTCCTTAAATTAGGTGAGATTAATATCTTCAGCTTTGTTCACGAAACAAGTCCTTGGTTAGTGTGAAAATGCCCGTTTTCTTAACTGCAATGAGTGAAGTTTGAAAAACAAAACAAAACAAAAAACAGAATGTGTCTCTGGAAATCTAATGTCATACAAAAGAGATTTCTAGTTCTGGAGTTTGTGGGAGAGAAGTTATGGTTTACTCAGACTTGAAGTAAAGGTATTTGGGGCCTTTTTTGACTTAGTGTTTTTGCTACTCTTTCGTTAGGCAGTCTGTTTCCACAAGACCTTCTTTTCCAAGTTAAGCACACAGGCTTTTCATAAAGTGCCCAGACACATATTTTCAGAAGATTGCTAGCTGAGCAGGAAACCAGCTAAACTACCCAAGACCAGAGCAGGATGTGAAAAAACAGGAAGACTGCAGAGATTTAAGCTCGTGTTCCTTGTTCAGGCCCAAGAATATATAACTTTCTTACTTACAAGTCTCAACTGAGAATCCTTTCCTGCAGCCAGGCATATAAACTACATTGCTCGGTACACCAAGTCATGCCCTAGTAGTTGAAAAGCAGTTTACATTGTCATACAAGGATTGGCGGAAAACAGAAATTTGACAGGCTCTGTCTATGCTGCTTGATTAAAACCAAACCAAACCAACCAAACAAAACCAACCAAAACAAACAAACAAACAAACAAACAACAAACCGAACAACAACAAACAACAACAATAAACAAAGTATAGTGGCTCACTTTGTGCTAGCCCTTTCTACAACAGATTTAGAGCAAGCTAAATGGAACTATCTAAAAGAACTCAGTGAGCTAACAGTAGAATTGGATGGATGGTCAGGGATCCAGTGCTCTGGCTTAATTTGCCATCTTTTGGTAGAGAAGCCTGGACATGGTCAGAAATGAACATGGCTACAAGGACCTATCCATGATGACAATGAAGCCACCCTTCATCTAGTTTGAAAATCTTGTTGTCGTACACCATGATTAAGAGCAGAACTCTTGAAACCGTTGCTATATGTTTAATAGTTGTAGTACATACAAGGTTTTCACTGATCCACTGCAAAGGAAACTAGATTCCTTCAGTGCTACTGTGTTCTGAAGTGGTGTTTTTAAGCATAGCAAATGGAATTATCCATTATCCATTTCACTAAAAATATATATGAAAATGGGTGTTCTGTTTTAATCCCTGTCAAGCTGTCCTATAACCTTCTATCTCCCGTCCCACAAGCAGATACTTGGTTGTTTCTAAGCTGAAAAATGCTGAATGAGTTTCTGCTTATCCTTCCACTTCCAGGCCTTCTTTCCCCCTCCCCAAAGTAGCTCAGTGCCCATTGTTATGCTGAAACACTTACCAGACCTTTGTTACCAAAATCTCCAAATGATCACAGTATAAAAATATAATCTTTCTGAAGCTTTTATTTATTTATTTATTTTAACCAAATAATTTCAGTGAGCTGATTTACAGCATGTTTCTGCTCACAGTTATGTCAACACAACTAAGACAGCAGCAAACTGCTATTTGAGTGGAAGTGACCAGCCAGGAGGAGACAAAAATGGGAATCTGAGATAGTACTTTTGCTAGAGGTAATATATCATTACAATTTACTCCCACTATATTAAAGCCCCAGGATGAGATTACACAGTGATGCTGAATGAATGGCTCTGAGAAAACCTATGCAAACACTCTGGCCTAGTACATGAGGAGTCACTTTATGTTTTCCAGTACAGTGTATACAAATTCACATGCAGTCAGTTTACTGATTATATACTCAAAATAAAACAACAACAAAAACAAAAACACCTAGCCTCTGTTAGCAAGTCCTGAAAATAACTAAAGAAAAAAAAATCCAGAAGGTAAACTGTCAATCTACATTGTGGTCTTAATAATAATAATAAAAAAAAGAACTGTTGGAAGGAGTCAGGCCTCAAAGTAATAACCACATCGGACATTACAATATAAACCCATATCACAGAGTTGTTTTGATTTATGTTAGTAGAATAGATAGAAATACTGAAGAAATTATGCAAAGAAATTTAAGCAGAAGAAATTTAAGTCTCAGAATTTGGTGTCAATATAGTTTGCCACTAAGAAGTCTTGCTCAAGAGGGCCATAAACCTACTTTAATGGAAGCTAGCAATTTGCCTACTGAATGTTGAGTCACCTAATTGTTGTTTATGTTGATGTAATTGCTATGATAAAAGTAGTAAAATGGACTAAACCAGATTTTTACAGCTATAGAATGATATCCTCATTAAATTAAGAGATGATTACTGAATTCAATCTGATTGGTTATTAAGATATTTCCCAATGTTAATTCTGCATAATAAAGCAGGTTTTACATCATTTAAGATGTAAAAGATGTAAGATGATGCCAAAAATGAATAGAGCTCTTTGAAGTCTGATTACCCCAATGCATTCTTTCTTTACCACTTTCTGATTTCTCTATTCATAACTTTGGCTATCTGTAGGCCATTTTATAATCGAGCAGATTGTATGAAAAGTCTGATGCTTACAATAAAGCGTTGGGGAAAAAGAATATGCAAGTTCTGTTAAGTGCTTGAATAACTCACTGTGAGACTTTTTGTTAATAAAAAGGCCTCACTGTGCCTCAGTTTCTGTATTTCTAAATAAGAATAACTATTTTTCTGCTTGCACAGCATGCTTTGGTTTTAAAGCATTGCATTTCTTTAGTGACTGTCATATGAAGAGCCTAAAACGGCATACAAATGTTAAGGAAAAGGGTTAAATGCTAAACAAAACAGCGTTGTAGCCCTAAGCAGAAAGAGCTGATGTAGTGTTTGTGGTGTTTGTGGACATTTGTGATAGCTCCATCACAACAAGCACTTGTTGTAATGTTGTAAAAGAAGTAAAAAGGGCCAGAATGCTACAAAAAAAAAAAAAAAAAAAAGACTAATCATTTTGAGAGGTTTAATAGGGGGAGGAGGGGAGGAAGGGAGGGAGGGAAGAAGGGAGGGAGGAAGGGAGGCAGGAATTAAGGAGGGAAGAAAGGAAGGAAGGAAGGAAGGAAGGAAGGAAGGAAGGAAGGAAGGAAGGAAGGAAGGAGGAAAGAAAAAGAAAGAAAGAGAGAAAGAGAGAAAGAGAGAAAGAGAGAAAGAGAGAAAGAGAGAAAGAAAGAAAGAAAGAAAGAAAGAAAGAAAGAAAGAAAGAAAAAGAAAAAGAGAAAAATGAAAGAAAAAAGAAAGAAAGAAAAAGAAAGAAAAAAAGAAAAAGAACAAGAAAGAAAAAGAAAAAGAAAGAAAAAGAAGAAGAAAAAGAAGAAGAAAAAAAAAGGAAAAGGAAAAGGAAAAGGAAAAGGAAAAGGAAAAGGAAAAGGAAAAGGAAAAGGAAAAGGAAAAGGAAAAGGAAAAGGAAAAGGAAAAGAAAGAAAAAGAAAAAGAAAAAGAAAAAGAAAAAGAAAAAGAAAAAGAAAAAGAAAAAGAAAAAGAAAAAGAAAAAGAAAAAGAAAAAGAAAAAGAAAAAGAAAAAGAAAAAGAAAAAAGAAAAAGAAAGAAAAAGAAAAAGAAAAAAAGAAAAAAGAAAAAGAAAAAGAAAAAGAAAAAGAAAGAAAAGAAAAAGAAAAAGAAAAAGAAAAAGAAAAAGAAAAAGAAAAAGAAAAAGAAAAAGAAAAAGAAAAAGAAAAAGAAAAAGAAAAAGAAAAAGAAAAAGAAAAAGAAAAAGAAAAAGAAAGAAAAAGAAAAAAGGAAAGAGTCTGGAAGATAGGCCAAAGAATAGAATAGTATACCATTACCAATAGAGGTATACCGTAGTATACCATAGTATGTATAGTATACCATATACCAAATAGAAGAGTTATGTTAATACCATTAACATTGTTTTCTAGGTATGACCAAAAATGGCTAGAAAAAAACAAGATTTTCAGATTCTGCTAAAAGGCTGTTGAGAGGGTTCTTCCATTTTTTGCATGGAAGATTAAAGAGCCAAAAATGAAAATACCAGCAGACAAAGTTACCTTGAAAAATAAATCACTTAGAAAGTAAAATTGTGTATCAGTGTCCTTACATGTTCCAAAATGACCTACAAAAAAGCAAATGAAAGTAGAAATGCTAACATCTGCATATGCTACTGCAGCTACAGGATTGTGTTAGTTCACACTGGTGTCTCAATCTCTTTTATATCTTTTATTGTCTATTATCATTACTAATTATTGTTTTATGTTCTCTCCTATCCGAGGGAAGGAAGGGGCTTCACAAGTTTTGCCCATAAAATGGGGACTAATGTTGAATTTTTCTCATTTTTCTCCATGTGTAGAAGAGAATGATCAAATTAGGGTATGTGTTTGCAGAGATTGTTGAATTAATTTATGAATAAAGAATTCACTGTATTCTTTGTTGCATCTGTACTTTACCTCCAATACTACAGGGTCCCATGAGACGAAAGTACCACAAAATCAGTGTTACATGGATTCCTCTTTTAATTACTAGGAAAGGTGAAATTGTTCATGTGGGATTCAGTAAGGGCTTGCAGGAGGGCCTGCTAAATCAACACTATTTACATTGTTCTCTTTTCCCCTGAGATTTGTTCTCTTAACCTATCTAACTGAATCGTTCATTCAACACTACCTGAAATTATATGGAAGTTCTGTATATAACTTCAGTTACCTTTTCTGTATCAGTCATCAAATTCTTTCTTTAATAACATCTATGCTGTTACTTTAAATGTTGTGAAATGCCTCAAATGGCTCAGAAGTCATTATGGCAGTCATTGACCCCACATATTAATTTTGGAATGTATGACTCTGTGACCTCAACATCCTTTGAGTGAAATGCATTTTTTTATTATTATTATTATTTTCCTGACAAATTAGTGTGAGATCAGTCTTATCCATTTGTAATAACAGCTTTCTTTTACCAGGACGTAACAAGCTGAATTTGCATACTAAATGGTACACATTTTGTGGCTTGTGATGATGAATATTCTTTCAAGCATTAATTAAGCACTCAACACCTATGTGTCTGCACTTATTACATGTGATTTTAGTGGTGAACATACCTTATTCAAGTTTTATTCAAATCATGTTAACAACATTTCATTCATTCTCTTGTACTACTGAGATTTCCTGCATTGAGATATAAGGAATGAAAGCAGTTGGACAAGCAGGCGGTAAAAGGGAATCATCCTTTTAGCACCAATCCAAGAAATATCTTGGGCTCTACATTATAAAGATGCCTTCCACTTGAGCACTGTAAAGATAACCAGAAACCAAATCCAACCAACTAAACAGGATAAAAAGAAAACCAAAACATCAAAAGGAAAACTGAATTTAGTGGTTGTGTCTGTAGGTGCAAAGCCTACTCTGTGATTACTGCACACCCATCTAAGTACAGCAATAAATAACTGGTATTAGCAAAAAAAGAGGCAGACCATATCAATTAGGTGCTTACTGTGCACTTCTGTAGCAAAAATACTCAATATAGATAAATTATAAAGTGAATGCATGTTTGACATCTTTTGGTCCATTGTCTTTGAAATATGCACTTAAATGTTAATATTAGATTCCATAAACAAGCATAACAAAAAGGACACCCGCAACAAAGATGAAAGAACATGAAAGGCCTGGAGTTGACAGTATAAGTACCAAATCTGATAGAGCATAGCAGTTATAGAAACATAAAACATGTTGAAAACATAATAATTATAGCTGGTTAGAGATCAAAGAGATATGTGCAATAAAAGCAAACATAAGCAATCAGATAAGACACATTAAAATAAGAATTCTGCTGTAAACGTGAATGATAGCTATGGGATAATATTTAGCTGACATTACTGCATTAAAAATAAAAAAATAAGACATTGATCTTTTTTATTTCTTTGCTTACTTCTGTTGCTTAAAATTAAGATATGCTTTGAGCATGAATGCACATATATGTAGTTTTTATGCTTTGAGTATGTATGCGCATACATTCTGGGAGTATTGGTTGATAGTCGGCTGAATATGAGCCAGCAGTGTGCTCAGGTGGCCAAGAAGGCCAACAGCATCCTGGCCTGTATAAGAAGCAGTGTGGCCAGCAGGTCTAGGGAAGTGATTGTCCCCCTGTACTCGGCTCTGGTGAGGCCGCACCTTGAGTACTGTGTTCAGTTTTGGGCCCCTCGCTACAGGAAGGACATGGACGTGCTCGAGCGAGTCCAGAGAAGGGCGACCAAGCTGGTGAGGGGTCTGGAGAACAAGTCTTATGAGGAGCGGCTGAGGGAGCTGGGCTTGTTCAGCCTGGAGAAGAGGAGGCTCAGGGGCGACCTTATCGCTCTCTACAGTTACCTTAAAGGAGGCTGTAGTGAGGTGGGGGTTGGTCTGTTCTCCCACGTGCCTGGTGACAGGACGAGGGGGAATGGGCGAAAGTTGCGACAGGGGAGGTTTAGGTTGGATGTTAGGAAGTACTTCTTTACCGAAAGGGTTATTAAGCATTGGAACGGGCTGCCCAGGGAGGTGGTGGAGTCACCATCCCTGGAGGTCTTTAAAAGACGTTTAGATGTAGAGCTTAGTGATATGGTTTAGTGGAGTACTTAGTGTTAGGTCGGAGGTTGGACTCGATGATCTTGAGGTCTCTTCCAACCTAGAAATCTGTGTCTGTGTCTGTGTCTGTGTCTACATATACATGTGCATACATGAACACACACATACATACACATATTTGTGTATGTGCATGTGCATAATTCTTAAGACTATTTAAGGTGGAAGTTTGTATGATATATTGTGAATACTTGATTACACCCAAGGGAAAATATTGTATAACCTATGGAAGACTAGACTTCATTGTTCTATGATTGTCCTTTAAGTGATGATACAGGAGTATGATTCTTTAAATCTCAGCATAATAGGGAACCTACAAAGCAAACTATTCCTATTAGACAGCAAGGTTCATCAATAGCATGTTTTTTCTTGAAGAGATATCCTCCAGGACAGAATTTGTCAGATACTCTGATACAATAGTTATATTCACCTACACGGGGTCAACCTCAGACGGTCTTGAACAGTGGATGCCTTCTGATAAACTTTAGAAACCATTCCAAGACCAAAATGAATTCCACCCAAGACATTTTTGTTTATGTCCATTAACTCTAACAGGTCATAAATTGATCATCTTGTATTGTGAAAGCCGAGATGCAGCCTTTGGCAGCCCAGCAACATATAAACCAAACTGAGCTATTGAAAATAATGATGTGCTGTTACGTCTCTCACACAGAATTGCTAATGTAAATGTTACATAGATATGTAACATACTTGTATATGGATGGGTCTTTTTTATTTTTTTATTTTATTTTATTTTATTTTTTTCCTGTGGCAGGAAGAGAATGTAGGACCATATATTCTCAGCCCTCTGTGAAAGGTGTAATTCTCTCAGCTATTGCCAAGACAGTGATGTTTCCTGGAAGATCTGGCTAGTAGGCCAATTAGAAGATTTTGAGTTACAGAACATTTAAATAGCATTTGAGAATGTTCTAATAAGAACCCATGATAAAAATTATAAAAAGAAAAACTCGTACTTGGCTCTGGTGAGGCTGCACCTTGAGTACTGTGTTCAGTTTTGGGCCCCTCGCTACAAGAAGGACATGGAGGTGCTCGAGAGAGTCCAGAGAAGGGCAACGAAGCTGGTGAGGGGTCTGGAGAACAAGTCTTACGAGGAGCGGCTGAGGGAGCTGGGCTTGTTCAGCCTGGGAAAGAGGAGGCTCAGGGGCGACCTCATCGCTCTCTACAGGTACCTTAAAGGAGGCTGTAGCGAGGTAGGGGTTGGTCTGTTCTCCCACGTGCCTGGTGACAGGACGAGGGGGAATGGGCTAAAGTTGGTCCAGGGGAGGTTTAGGTTGGATATTAGGAAGAACTTCTTTACTGAAAGGGTTGTTAGGCATTGGAATGGGCTGCCCAGGGAAGTGGTGGAGTCACCATCCCTGGAGGTCTTTAAGAGATGTTTAGATGCAGTCCTTAGTGATATGGTTTAGTGGAGGACTTGTTAGTGTTAGGTCAGAGGTTGGACTAGGTGATCTTGGACGTCTCTTCCAACCTAGATGATTCTGTGATTCTGTGAAAAAAATCATATCATATGGTCATACATTGTGATACTTCTGAGTTTCTGAAAAATAATTATTTTTCTTGTTCAGTTTTCCAAACACACAAATATGGAGAAGGGTAAAAACTGGAAGCAGCAGTAGCTTATATTACATACTTTAAACCAAGGTGTCCTAATATTATGTACGTTCAGTTATTTGTATGTCTGTTTTTAATTTCAGTTATTCAGGACTTTTTAATATAACAAAAGAAAAAAAAATAACTTCCAACATATTTCAGCAATCATTTGTAACAAAATAGTTTTAGCTTTATTTATTTCTTTGGAAAGTCTGTGTAGAAAACACTTATTTTACTGTTATATCCTGCTTAAAAAGACTATTCTGTCCTGCTACTGAATTACTTCTCTTTTTCTCTGATCCCTGTGGCCAAACAAAGCAAAGGTTGTTTAAGTTCCCAGCAACTGCCAGGCTGTGCAGATGTTTTGTCTTTGCTAACCCTAGTCAATAGTAAGAGATAGAAACCCAAGACTGTTGATAATCCTTTTGTAGAAAAACTGCACAGTGTAGCAATGCAAAGAAAGAGCTGTGGAGGACTGAACATGGAGAAAGTTTTCTAAGCTAAAATGTTTTAGGATTTCCCAATGCCAAATTACTTTGTTTTTCTTTTTATGCTGATTATTTTGGAGTACCATACAGGAGTATGTAAACAAGTTAGCATCAATAGCAAAGCAGCAGAAGTTAGAAAGCTCTTTTTTTTTTTTCTTCTCCTTTTTCTACTGACTTAGAAGTTCTCTTATATTTACAACGTATAATTCTGCTTGATCTGAAAATACAATTCCAAACACATAAATCCTCTGAAGTACTACTACTGTAATTAAAAAAGATTATTTCCTTTTTTTTCCTCATCCTCCATACTGCTTAATTTACCGAACGTTGTTTTGTTTGTTTCTTTGTTTGTTTGTTTGTGTGAAGTTTGTGTGTTAGTGAAAAGGAAGAGGTTGCCTTCTTCTTCCTCCCCAGTATATATGCTACTTTACAGAATAGGTTGTTGGTACAATTTCTATTTATCATATAGAATACTGAAGTTGCCATCAGAACACCTGAAATTTATGGTAATGCTGAATTTGAAGAGGACATTCTTTGTCATGGCAAACCTGATCTAGTGGGTGGCATCCCTGCCTGTGGCAGGGGGAATTGGAACTAGATGATCTTTAAGGCCCCTTTCAACCCAGGCCGTTATTCTATGATTCTATGATTTAAAACATAGTAAATATTTTATTATTATTATTTATTATTATTATAAATATTTGTCCAGCAAATTCTGTCACAAAACATGAAAAAATAATGAAATATGAAAGTCTTAAAAATTACAAAACAAGTGATAGAAATCTGCAACATGGTTCAGAATAAGGGTCAAAAATGAATTTCATTATCCTTCCTCATCAAATGCATTTAAGGTTATGGAGGCTGTAACTGCGGTCTGTATAAAGATTTGTCCTTTAATGGTGTAAATAACATGGAAATAGGCAGGCAAGCACACACAAAGGCTAGAAGTGGACAGTCAGAACTGGTTGTGTTTTTGACTGGGAATAAAAAAATTTTGTTCCCAATAACACCTAGAAAACCTACCGAAATTTAAAATGGGTCAAATTTGTCCCAGAATCGCCATTTCAGTCACATTTCTTTCTAACCTCTCTTTAGGCAGTATCACAAAATTGTCAGAAAAGTTTAGAGTATTCTATACATGTCAACTTTAAAGTTCTGAAACTGATGTAGATTTTACCTGTTCTGTTCTGTTTTTCTGGTAGTAGAAGAGGAATTGATAGGAGATAGGATCTCATTTATTTCTCTGCTGCTGGGTGACATTAATTTACACTTTTTTTTTTTACTTTTTTTTTTTTAGTTTCTGTATAAAGTGGTTTACTAGACAGACAGATAATTATTTATGGACGATAAAATATGAATTTGGTGCAGAAATCAAATCATTCCTTTGAGCTTTGCTCTTGAGGACTTGAGGACTTAGCTCCTCATACATTCAGTAAAGAGGAAAACTGAGATAATTATTTCATTATAATTTAAATCCAAATCAGTCTACCATTAATATCTTTTCTTTGATTTCAATATTTCAGGAATAACCCACATGTGTGCCTCAAAGAGTACCTTTTGTCAGGAAAAAAAATGCTGATTTTTCTAAAGTACTCTTTTCTTCCACAGGAACATACTACTTTTATTTAAAAAAAAAAAAAATAAAGAAGTGTTAGGAGCACTGTCTTAGAATCAGGACAAAAATCCTGCTCAGAATAGAGAAAATACTAATCAACATTAAAAATTCAAAAAGAGTGAATATGGCAATGAACAATTATTAGGAAATATAACACTTTATTTCAAAGTTATTATCTCTGTAGTGCAGATGTGGGTTTGACATCTTTGCCTACTACCTTGCAGGTGAGTCCCCTAAACACAGTTTTAAGACCCATTCTGGGGTTTGGTCCTGTCTTTTTTTTTTTTTTTTTTTTGGGGGGGGGGAGGGGGGGAGGGAGAGAGAGAGAGAGAGGAGAGAGAGTAAAAAAAAAAAAAAGAAACCGAAGAAAGCCCATAATTATTCTGTGTAGTCCAACAGTCAAGGTGCAGAATGTGCTTTGAATGTGTCTTATTGTGAAATAAATTTTCTCTGTGGTTCATACTTGGACCCTGACCTTCTGAGCAGCCATGTGAAAAGCAGCCATGAAAGTGAACCGCTCTGTCACATGAATAGGAGGACAATAATTACTCCTTGGCAGAGCTTGAATATAGCCTTTGCTTTGCCTGAATCAGAAAAAGGATTCAAAATTAGTTATCTTTCATCTCACTTTAATGCACTAACTGGTGTTCTGTTAAAGGAGCACCATCAGGTTCTCAGGAGAAAAGGCTTATATCTTTTGTCCCATGGACATGATTTGAGTCAAGACCTTAGACTAACCAGTCTTCAACATTTCATACTGGCTGCGTCAAAAAGTATTTCTCATCACAATTCTTAAGTATCTAGCTCTCTTGCTGTGTCATATAATTGGAAATCCCAAGTACCGCTGTGAACTAAAAAATAAAGAATTCCAAAATAAATTCCACCAAAAGGTTGAGTTGACATTTCTACTGTAGAACTTCCCTTTGCAGAACTTCCCTTTCATCCTTAGCTGTCAGTGGTTAGCACTCAAAAGACAAGATATTTATATGTGCTTCTTGCTAACACTCTTTCATGGCCATTGTAAGTGGACAGTAACAACATCCTGAAACAGAACTCCCAGCTGATGCTACAAGAACTTTTCAGCCACATTAATCACTCTGTTGAAGTTTGGCTGGTGGTACCTTGCATACAGCTAAATAAATAAACACCCACATCAATAACTTGTTCAAACACATGCAATTCTACTTACCACATGACTGAACATACTATTGATTTTAAACTAACAGCTATCCAGATTTTTCATCAATCCAACTGTACCGGTTGCTTCTATTCTTCTCTCTCTTCTTGTCTTGTTTCTTTCACCTTTTCTCTGGATTGCAAATTTTTATTTTTCCTTGATCCTCTCTGCCCAGCTTTCACTGGTAAAGTCAGAAGTGGGTGATTTGTCCCTTTTTCCAGTGATAGATTGTTTTAGACAATGTGTAATTTACAAGTCAGAAATCCCACATATGAGGGAACTGTTGTTTTTTTGTATGTTTGTTTGTTTTGTTTTGTTTTTTTTTTTTTAAAGGCATTCAGGGTCACTTAGGTGCAGAACAATTCCTGACACAGTATTCACAGTGTTTTCTCCAATTAAAGAAAATGTCACTGATAATGTTTTGTTGGAAACAAAGAATCCCTGGAAAACATCATCCAAAGTAAGGTTTCTAACAGCAGAATTTTGTAATTGAAGGAACTAGCTACAGAAAAATAAAGACGTTTCCACTAAGGTCAGTTAGAATAGACTCACCATCACACTAAGTATAAAGTAAAGAATGGATGGCCTTGCAGTGGTGGAGAAATGGGAGAGATAACTAGAAGACTTTCCTATTTCCCATTTCTTTTTTTTTTTTTTTTTGCATGTTTGCAGCAGATGAGGAATTCATATAAAACCGAAAGGATGACTGTCCAGTTGTGTAAGAAAAAGGGCAGGGAGAGAAACTTGATGATTCAAGACTCCTTGTAAAAAAGAGAGATTAGAACATAAATGCAGACCTTGAGGCTAAAATCTTATTTTGCAAAGAAAAGCCCTGTAAGCATTTCTTTTTCAGCTTGCTATTGAAGAAGCTTTGTACTGTAAATATCATTGTATTTGGAGAGCTCAGCATCTGTTATTCTTTCATATTGATTAAAATACTTTAAATATCAGGACTCATGTGACCGAGAAAGTATTAGCTTGAAGTAAACTATTGCTCGCTTGCCACTAGCTGAAGACATTATAGTATTTAAAAGGTAAGAAAGAAATGGGCATTTTTCCTGCAGGGTGAACAACTGGTGAATAGAAATAGGCAAATGGATTTTGTCAGGAGTGTGAAATATGCATTCCTTGAAGGCTGAACTCTTTTTTTTTTTTTTTTTTTTTTCCCCAAGAAGATTTAATGTTAAAATCATGATTTATCCTGATCTATACATAGGAAGCGTTCTTACAATCTTTTGAATTTTCATCTTCTAACTTTTCAAAAATTACATTTCCTTTTAGTTATTTCTATATTAAATTTTTCTTCATCTAACAGTTTAAAACAGAAACCAGGTTTCTACAATGAAATTATTCCAATCCCATGATATTTTCAGATTTACACTTTTGTCAGTAGAGAAAAGTTTCACCCTTACTGGGTAGACATAGGGAAGCAGTAAACTATCTGAGATTAAACAGAAGCAGACAAGTTGATCTGCCACAGAGATTAAATAAAGTGATGTCTGTAAAGCCTAGAGCGGGCATCTCATTTTCTAATATTTGTACTTGCAGAATGAAGTATAATCCCTTGGTGTTTTTAAGCAGCAGTTATGTGAATGCATTCACTGTGAATCCCTTGGACCATTTCAGCTCTAGAACATACTGGCAAGTGAGTGGTCAGTTGCACCAGCTATTTGTATTGTGGTGAAAAACAAGGTGTTATAACCCTCCTGTGCCTTGGGCCAAAGCTGAACTCAAACTTCAGAACCTGACAGCAGCCACAGGCTTAATGGCTTGTACCCATTGCTGGATGATGCCTGTTGTGTGAAAGGGGGTTGTGGCTCTCCTGAAATGCCAGCAGGCATTTTGGGCAGGCATCCATTGCAAAAAGGCATCCACTCCTTGTCTTATTTATTCTTTTTGAAGACTAAGTGAGTATTCAGTAAAGGAACATAGGATATAGTTTAAATTTTGGAAAGGAGAAGAGAAGATAGAAGCTGATTTAGGGCTGTATTTCCACAGCCTTTCTCTATCATGCAAGGGAGAGAAACCTATTGACTTTGTGTATGAAAAACAGAGCATGGGAGACTGACATGATAATCCCTCTTGCAAACAGAAGGGTAAGAAAAAGTGTCTAGAGAAGTGGAGAGAATGATCAAATCTTAGACCAGGAACAAAGGGGAATAAACTGTTCTGTGAAAGGAAATAAAACAGATCAAAAAGGGGAGCAAGTGGTCATGGCTGAGTCATTGTCTGTTTATTAGTTTACTCCTAAGTTTTTACAGCTCTGAGTCAGAAGCCCTAGGGAAATGTAAGAAACAAGTTTTTTACAAAACTTGTCCATCCACTGCTGATATGCTTGTATGAGCTGCTGAATGCGGTAATGACAACAAGGTCCTGGAAATTTTGACTTTGCCAAACAACTTAAAGAACTTATCGAGTCTAATTTCCTTACACTGTAAACAGATGCACTCTAGATTTCATGGAATCTGACTTAGGTTTACAGGCAGACTCCACAAGCAGAATTTGATATTTTTTTATTTTTAAAATGACAGCATAGCACTTGTATTAAGTACAGTTAAGCTCCTCCTGTGAGCTGAAGACTGGGAACATGACAGCTTACAAGTATGACAAAATGCCTATTTAGGTTTTAGAAATCACTAATTAAAAAGTCTAGTTTAAGTATGTATCTCCTCTTCCGTCCGTCCGTCCCTCCCTCCCTCCCTTCCTTCCTTCCTTCCTTCCTTCCTTCCTTCCTTCCTTCCTTCCTTCCTTCCTTCCTTCCTTCCCTGTCTCCCTGTCTCCCTGTCTCCCTCCCTTCCCTCCTTTTCTTTCAGTGTGCATGATCTTGGCAGATGCAACACATGAACTGTAGGAATGCCATGTCATTCTAAGGATTCAGCTGGAACCTGGAAGGACACCTGAATTTATATAGCCATTTACTTTGGGACAAAATAATCACGTTAGCTCTGGCAGCATGTCATTACAATGTTTCCTGGCTTGCAATTTTTTTCTAGGGCATGAAGTTTATCTGCAGTGATGCTTGTGAAATGACACAGACTACATTTTTTGATGATTTAGATCATAAGGGACTCTGACAGAGAGTTATGGTGAATGGAGTTAAATCCAGTTGGAGACTGGTCACAAGTGGTGTCCCCAAGGGCTCAGTATTGGGACCAGTTCTCTTTAATATTGCTATCAGTGATCTGGACAAGGGGATCGTGTGGATTTTTATTGCAATTTCTTCCATTATTTCAGTTTCAATAGTAAATTTCCTAAGTGTTAGAAAATCCCAGTCAGAATTCCACTGAGCATTTCAAATTCCCTCAAAGTCAGACTTCTTGACATCAAATCTAGTGTACTTCTTTCTCTGCTAAGAAGCCTCATTAGTAAAATCAAATCTAAAGATTCTGTTTACTAGATACTTCATGTTCTCAATGTCAACCTTATTTATACCTGTCTCAAGTCACTGGATTATATGCAAAGTTTTCTCTAATAGTTGTCTCTAATCATGTATACTATTTGGTAAAAAACAAACAAATAAACAAACAACAAACTCAAACAAAAATACCACTGTTCATTTCCCCCACCTCTTTTCTGACAATCTGTAGTTCCTTGGAAAGAAAATTACTCCCATGTTTTTGCATAATTTTTATCAAAATCAGGATCGGGGTAATTACAGGTCTCTTGATAAAGATTAAAGCCAAGCTCTAACAGGTCACGCTGAGCGTACTGCCATATCTTCTCTAACTGCACAAGAGATCTGTAGCTACATCAGTGAATTACCTGACTGCCTTTATTATCCAAATTTCTATCAAAACTTTCTCTACTGTCATTCCAAGTGTTTATGCCATTTTTCTCAGCAGATTCTATTTCATTTCTCAGTAATGTTGCTATTCTTGCCTTGTGTTTTTTTCCCATCTGTGCCTTACGTCCTGACACTTTAAATCATCATGCTCTGTATTGATTCAGTAAAGCGCACTGTTCCACTCATTTCATATTATACATATAAGTGAAAATCAACAAAAATATTTGTGGGAAGTGAGGAGGACTGACAAATATGTCATTCTCAATTCTCAAGTTTTTCACTGATTAATTGGCAAGCACTCAGCAACATGAGTAGTGATGGTGGTTTCACAACTGCCTATAGATGCCTTACTGAATAGGATTTTGGTGCTAGAGTCCCTAGTGAAATAAATGGAAATTAGTACTGTAGTCCCTAAATAGCTTTGAATTTCTGCTGCCTGTAATAAGTACCAATAAGACAGATATAGCTTTCTCAGCCTTGTTTATGTAAGTGTGAAGAAAACACAGCAACTTATAAACTTACAATGAGCTGTGGAATGAGAAAGAATGTTAATATCTGATCCTTCAAATTCTTATGCTTGATCTGGTCTGTAATAAATAAGTACCTAAAAACATTGATTTTGAGCATTTTCTGATGTTATTTATTTTTTATTTTTCTTACTGTGTTTCAGACTCTTTCTGTAGATGGCATCTGTCCAGGAAGATCTTTTTCAGTGGTTGCACAACTGTTATGAACCATATGTTCTGTAACCAGAAGATCCAGAAGTCCCACAGTCTACAGATCTGGTGAGGAAATTCAGAAGCTTCAGTGGATGCAAGGATTCCCATGACACTCACCTGAAAGAGAATGATCTGTGTTCAATCCCTAATGGAAAATAAATAAACAAACAGATAAATAAATAAATAAAAGCTTGAAAAAATGTCAATATCAGGGAAAATACAAATTCCATAGTCAGCAGATTTTGATGGAAGTTTATCAACAAGCTCCACTCAAAATCACAATATACTATAATGTCCTTGAAAGAAGAGTGAAAATTTCATCTATATAGTTCTTTCAAAAGAAAATAAAACCAGTAAATGTTTGTACTTACAACCAGAGCAACTTTTTACTATTTCAAGTGAGAACATGGATTCTTATCCTGATAGTTTTTATTTGCTCAGACACATTTAACTTTTGGCTTATTTTTAACGTCAAATTGATGTGCTTTTTATCAACATTTTCCATTAAATACTGATGATACATTGCCTTTTTTTCTTAGCATAAAAAGCAATTGTATTTTTTATGTTTATTATTATTATTAAATGTCTTTTATAGTTGCATTCTGCTTTGTTCAATACAGTGCTGAGTATCTTTTCATGTTTTGAACATCTATAGCATATTTTTGACTTAGGGGAATTAAACAACAACCTTAAGATTTGTGCACCTCATGCAGCAACATAGATATATTACTATTAGATGGCAACATTTATCCCCATAGTTAATGCTGCATGGCATCTTAGTTCCCACAGCTATTTATAAATCCGTGTAA
This sequence comes from Cygnus atratus, assembly GCF_013377495.2. Lineage (NCBI taxonomy): Eukaryota > Metazoa > Chordata > Aves > Anseriformes > Anatidae > Cygnus > Cygnus atratus. The sequence goes on along the minus strand of NC_066362.1, from coordinate 175,539,890 downwards.
AAGGTTTCTTGAAAAAATAAATAAATAAAAAAATAAAAATAAAATAAAAAAATAGACATCACTATGCTATTCTTTTCTGACGTACAGCAGATACTTTCTTACCAGAAAAAAAAAAATCCTTTCTTATCCAACTTTGTCAACAGAATAGATATTATAGGTTGAACATATATATATATATATTTGATATTACACGTAGTTGTCAATATCTGTGAAATGTGAGTGAAGAAGAGATGCCAAAGAACAATGACTTTCTACACATAGATGGAGCAGATATTAGCAGCTACACCACCTGCAAGGCAATAGGACACCAGTAAATTACTCCTTCTCTATCTTGTGCTCTTCTTTCAAAACTCACATGATTATATAATAAGATATTAAATGATCCAAGGGGTTGTTTAATTCATAGGGAAATATTAGGAAAGCAAATTATCTTTCAGAAGGAGCTGCTATGCCAGTGCTAGGGCTACTGTGTGGACCAAGCTTATGTTTTCTCCCTTTGAATCTACACATTTCCACAATTTGCAGAAATTTAAACACTAAGTACAACCTCAGTCACATTATGGACTTCTTCAAAAGCTTTGCAGTGGTGGAGCATCTATGTACACTGGCCACATGCTTCTTATTTACCTACAAAAAACACAGTGGCCCACTTTTTAAGTTGGCTTTAGACTGCTACTTCCTTCTGTGATATAATAAATACTATCTTAGCCAAAAATATTTTCTGCTGATCTAAAAATATTGTAGTAGTCTCTAAATTTTTAATTTCAGTTCATTTAGTTCATATTTGTTTTAGACCTTTGGCTGAAATACATGTGTTATACCAGCTTAAGTTACATTCACTGGCTGAACCTCAGTTAATGTGTGTGCACTCTTAACCCAACCCGTTGTGAGACACCATATGTTTTTGCAAACTTCAAAGGAAAAAGTTGCATTAATCTGCATTACTGAGTAAGTGAGACAGGACAGGAAAAAAGTGGCTGGGTTGTGCTTGTGCTTCTTAAGCCAGTAATGTGTGTCTGAGCCTTCCATCAGTCCCTGAAAATGCCAAATGCCCAATGTTCATGATAGTGATCATGAAAAATATATCAAATATATGTCAACTTTTATGAGAAAATGATGCTAGTAAAATATACAATGAAGTCTCAGCATTTCTTTATCCCTCCTACTAATTCCATGTTTCTCCAATTGTTTCCTGGAACAATGTTCTTTTCTTCATTGACTTTAAAGTTATAGAAGGTCTGGAACATGAACGGTTACTCATTTCATTAATATATTCTCTTTTCTTTTCTATCACCTCTCCTTACGGTCACTGGTCTTTATGTCAGCTTGTTTCTCTTACGCTACACCTCTAATACACTTACCCTGCCACTTACATGACTGCTTGTCTTCCTCTGTCACTTCTTCTAAGACTAAAAACAATCATGTGTGCCATCAGTGAAGCTCGTATTCATTTATCATTCTGAGGCAGGCTGATATTTCTTCTAAAATTGGATCCCTTTAACACTACAGTCAACCCACACTTGCACTAAGCATTTATAAAACCATAGAATCATAGAATATCCTAAGTCAGAAGGGAGCATCAAAAATCATTGAGTGCAACGCCTGTCTCCACACAGGATTACCTAAAAATTAAACCGTTAGTTAAAGAGCGTTGTCCAAATGCTTCTTGAACTCCAGCAGGCTTGGTGCTGTGATCAATTCTCTGGGGAGCCAGTTCCAGTGCCTGACCACCCTCTCAGTGGAGAACCTTTTCTTAACATCCAGCCTGAACCTCCCCTGTCGCAGCTTCATGCCATTTCTGCAGGTCCTATTATTGGTCACCAGAGAGAAGAGATCAGTGCCTGCCCCTCCATTCCCCTTGTAAGGATGTTGTAGACTGATATGAGGTTGTCCATATTCTCCTTAAAGGCGATTAATCCTATTTGTAATACCTTTCCCTTTTCTAAAAGAAAAAAAAAAAGTGGGGAAAATGCTGTTTGTGATCAGTGCTCCTCAGGCAGGTGACCTCCTGTCTTTTTCTTTCTTGTTGATGCATAAGTGCTACACTATCCAAGGAATGAATTCCTTTTCATCCAAATTTGTGGGGGAGGACATTTTTTGTTAGGAAATTAAACTGTAACTGTATAGGCAGGGGTTAAGTTACTGCCTTTGTTGCAGATTTTCTGACTAATTGTGTGTAATTCACCATTTCTCTATATCTCAGTTCCAAGTGAGTAATATGAAGAAAAATGTTTATTTCTTTCATCTTTTGTCAGGATATTTGGAAAGAGAATCACGTTCTCTGTAACACTTTTAATAAAATTAGACCTTGGTATCATTTCTGACTTGAACAAAAATATTAAAGTTTAATTAAAATTAGCTGATTTCATTATTTATTTATTTGTTTATTTATTTATTTTCTTGGGGAGAGCAGTAGCTGTGGTCTTTTCTGCATAGTTTTCCTGAAGAACTCTCAGAGTAATCAGTGGTATTCTTCCCTGCTTTTGTGTGCTTTTTTTCTGACACACAAGTTATATGAAGATACTTCTTTCAACAACAACAACAACAAAAGTTTAAATAACCTTTTAAATGAAATATTGCAATAGTCCAGCATTTTAAGGATGAAAGTGCAGTTTTCTGAAAGGTCAGTTCACTCCCTGAAAATGTTTTCAGTTTAGACAATACGTTGTGAACTTTGTGGAATCTAGCAGCAATTTTCAGCACCACTAACAATAGGAAGTAAATTTCCGTCATTCACAGTAAGATGGCAATGTGGTGACATTTGAAGCTTGACTATATGTGCTTTGAGTAACTGCATGAAACTGCTTGCTGAGTGGAGAGAGCCTTTCCCTGGTTAACTGAATGAATTTTAGATATAGGTGAAAAACAAAACCAGAACAGTTTATAAAGTGATTGCAAGTCATCAGTTGGCTGGCAGTTTCCCTTACCCTCATTTAGCAGATAAGAATTGAAATATATCAAATTAATAAATCCCAAAGAAACTAATAATCTCACATTTTCTGTACAATTGTATTTGACAGCTGGTTTTATCTTTTGCTTCCAGTGAGCAACTACCATAATGTTTTATTTTCCAGATGTATGTCCTTGCTTTGTTAGAACTACAGCAGTTGCACTACACAGTAAAGCAATAAACTTATAAAACATTCTTCTGAAGTGCCTGCTTGTTTCATAATTCCACTTCCATATCTTTAGTTGTTCTAAAATGTATTGAACTGTCAATTTGAGGGTCAGGAGATTAGAACAGTTTGTAGTTCCTCTGCCAATGCCTTTGTTTAACTCAGAAAATAAGCTGCACTACCAAGGGAGTGATGAAATCAAGGATACATAGAGTCACAAAGGCATAAAAATGTTAAACACTGCATACTGCAGACATTGCTTAAGAGGGAAAGTGGTATCTCCACATGTATTTACTTTGGGTATCCACCAGTGAACTGTCCTTATTAAAACTTATAAAGAATACGAAAGAGCACACGAGTGTTTTGCAATATAAAAAAAAAAAAAAATAGTTGCTGTCTACTCTCAGAGCTGTGGTCGCACAGAATCCTCTTGCTTTTGACCTTGAAATGCTACACACTTTGTCTGACCCTGCTTTATTGTCAATTACCTTGAAATTCATTTAATATTTTGCTTTTACCTAAAAATCAGCAAAGCTCATGGGAGTTTCTTAGAATTTTGTAAGCCTTTTCTGGGCTTTCATAATATTAAAGGCAAATGTTGCATGTTTTCTTGTAATTTCCTAGGAAACAGAAAGAATGAAAACAAGATGTCTTTCAGAACTCCTAAAAGGATAAGAGATCATCTGATAGCATTTATTAATACAAAATTTTGGGTTATATTTCAATAGATGCTCATATTGACAGATAAAATTGACCCATTTGAAGTAAAACAGTGTTATGAGCAGGGATAATGAATTAGGAAGTTGTAATATTATTTAAAGATGGATGTTTTTGTGCTTATGTTAAAGACAATATTAACATATGTCAGAGGGAAAGAGCATGCATGATGGGACTTTGTTAGGCCTATGGGATGAAAGTGTTACTATTATGAGTCAAGAAGAAAGTAAAATTGTGGACATTTTAACTTATGCTCAGGTGTATACAACTGTGTGATAACAAGCCAAGACTTGTTATCTATGAAGCTCCATAAAGCCTCTGACAACACTGCCTTAAGGTCCAGGAATCCCTTCTGGTTCACAGTTTAAGTCTCAGAACTTTGGAGCTGTCAGTCCAAATGTAATGGCAGAGCCTAGGGGAAAACAGAAAAATTAAAAATCAAAACTTAATCATGGTCTCCACTTGTCCACTACACCATGCAAGGCACAGATCACAGCCCATCTCAAATCACATCAGAATCTTCTGAAAATAATGCTACACTGAAGAAAACATGAAAGCTAAGGCCCAGAGAATGAATCATTAATACCTTCCTCCCTTTTCATCTAGGCTTACGGGCAGCCTCTTTTTAAGTGTTTATTCTACAATAAAGTCATTTTCCACTTTTTCTTACTTTAATAGTACCTTTTTTGAAATGTTTATAAAAGTAAAGCAATGGAAATTAGGACTGAGAATTAAGAATCACACAAAGATCAAAGGCAGGTGTGACTTCCCAGTTAGCTTAGTGGTTAGAAGCAATCTTGGAGGGAGGGAAGATGGTGAAGGTAAACTCGAACCTAAACTTGTCTTTCTCTAGAAATCTGCACATGATGCCTGAATATAGCACATCTAATTTTTTTTTTTAACCTAAATTCTCCAATATAATGGTGTTTTGCTGTTGTTTTACATGTTCCCTTGTTGACAACCTCCTTGTGTCTAGATTATAACATTGCCTTTTTCACTGTACTTGACAGATCAGCATTGCCCCAAACACATCCATTAAAATATTCTGCAAAGGTATCATTGCTTTGATGGTCACTTTTCTCTGAATTGTATTCTCAGCTTTTAACTCTGATTTGTCCATGAAACCATGTGTTCTATTTCAGATAATCACTTCTATGCTTATTCCTGTGCTGTGGCTCACACATATATGATTCATGTTATATGGTCTACACACAAATTGTTGCAGGCACAAATGAGTGTGCTTTGCAAATTAATCAATGTTCTCTAGGGTCGGTAATTCTGTACATTTGAGGGAGAAAAAACTGTTCTTATTCACATTTGGATTTTAACATAGATTTTTCTAAATTATCAGTTTTCACATGCTTAAGAAATAGTTGTATCTTTTCATTCTCTCTTCACAAGTTTTAGACTGGACATCACACAACAAAGAAATAACAAAGCTTTAGAAAAACATCAGGGATATTATTTTCCTTTAATATCCCCAGAAGGAAATAACAACTTCAGCACAGTGTAAGGCAGATAGTAGTTACCAAATAAGTGCACATAAAACAGGTTTTCAGTATCCCAGTAGACATCTATCTAGTATAATAACAGAGAATATTTCTCTTCTGAGTCCATTTAAATATTGAGACAAACAAGTTACGCCAAATAAAATCCTCAGTCTAAACCTCAGTATTAGATTCAAGTAGACAGGACAGTGCTTAAGATTTCTCAAAGCCAAGGAAGTAACAAAACTAATAGTGCCCCAAAGGAAGGGAAATTATCACCAGGAGTTCATGTAGAGAGTATAGGAGTTCAAAAAGAGAGTACTCAAAAGAGGCATCTGATGCCTTAACAGAAGAAAGGATCTGAGGGTATTGCTTTTAACTTTTGACCTGGCACTACTGTCCTTTGAGACCTCTGCCTTCTGGATGAAAAGGAATGCAAAAGAAAAGATGTGTCTTACTTTCACCTGGACAAATAAGAATACTATGTTCTTCAATTGTGTAACCTTGGCTATGTGATTTGCTTTACCTGGGATAATAGGCCGCAGCAATCTGTGCATATAAAGAAGATATCAAAAATTTAAGCAATACTGAAACGTTTTGGCATTTTTATATATTTAAATTTACAAAGAAGCAGATATCTAGCATCTAGCATTTATATATATATCTAGCATCTATTTATATCTATATCTATATCTATTTATATATATATAGCATCTAGCATTTATATATATATAATATGTATATATTTTTAAAGCACACTCCCAAGAATGCAAGAGCCTTAAACATCCCCTGAAGCACTTATTTTTGGACCTATAAATAGTTTTACGAATCAATCTCACTAACCACTATTTCAGAGACTGAAGTTCAGCTCTCATCTGAATATTTGCTTATACGTTATATGGATATTTGTTTATAAATAATTGTACAAGGGAAGGATAGCATACTGTTTATCTACATATCTCATCTTGCTTACATAATGCAAAGCCATACATTGCTGTGAGCTTATCTTTTCCTGCTCCAGCTGAAAATATGTTAAAGGGAAAGATACCCGGCCTGATTCTCAAAAACACTGGAAAATAAATAAATAAATAAATAAATAATCCTTAAATAAACACTTTCTCTGTTTCTGCAATTCAAAGATTTCCTTTTCTAATAGAAAACAAAACAAAATTATATATCCATGTATACATATCCATGTATGAAAATAATCTATTATAAATAAAAAGTCACCACTTTTTTTTTCAGATATCAACTTCCATTTGTCTATAAAATCTGTTGGTTTTTAGCAGTGCGGTGCTACCAGACTAGCAGGGTGCACAGAAAATTGTGGTAATTTGACTAATTAGTTAGTACAGGTTTGGTTACTACTTAACTCTGTGCTAATTGAGTAATTTCACTGAGTTATATCAGGTCATATACTGATCAGGTCATAATGTATACATATCAGGTCATAATGCATACTGATCTTTTAGGTATGAGTAAGAGGCTTTTTGTCTCTCCATAAGCAAGAAAGAAAAAGGGGAAAAAGAATGAGTCATGACATGGCCTGTTACCCCAAAAATACCTCCCTGTAGAACAAAGTTCAATATGAGATTTATGTTTGAGAGCTGTTATGCAGCTGATTAAAAGACTTATTAAAATGTCTTGCTAAAACTCAAATAATGCTGCATGTAAAGGTGGGACAGTTTGGTTGTGCAGTCTCTGAAAATAAAGCTCTTCAGAGGTTCAACTTTGCAACATACATTGTTTCCATGTGAGATGATAGTTCTCTCTGTTCATGGGATTCATTATACCCAGGAGGAGAGGAAAAATAAATATATTGCACACTCAGGCATTATAGCTTAATTATTCAGTACTGAAGAGAGTTCAAATCATGTCTTTGACACAGTGTATGAGTACAAATAAAATAACTTCAAATTTTAATCTTTGTTTTTAAGTTGCTGACAAAGGCCACATGGTGTATGAAACAAGTAAAATTGTGGCTTGACTGCAAGAGTACATATATATTAAGAAACAGGCCAGAAACCCTTTCTAAGTCAGCATGGTATAGATCATAGCTAATGTCTAGACAGTTTAACACTTAAATAAAGTCACTGCAAACAACCGACTGTTGGTGATAGTCTGTGACCTGAGCTAACTCCCAGACTCTACCCGGGCATTGTCTGAGCTCACAGAGAACAGAACTATGTTAAGGACTAGCAGGAAGGACAATTACTTGCCAGCACCTGGGCCTATGTTCTCACCCTGCTGATTTTACTGGAAACCAGCAGAGCATAAAAATCACAAGTGTTCAACAAGAGGTAAACGGAAAGAAAAATATCCAAGTTTTTGAAAGTCCAGCTAAACAACTTTGTGTTTAGCAATGCATACTCTAAACTGAAACTCTTCAGCTGACCTTTATTTATATCTTGGAGATTTTTTGCCTGTTTTAAACAAAAAGATAATTTATCCAGGAGGCAAGATGACATTTCAGTTTCCTTAGAAAATAATAGATAACTAGTAAAAGAGAGAAAACACCATCTTTTATTTTGTTTTTTTTTTAAAGTCAGGATGTTTTAGAAACCTTATCTTAGTAAAACAAATAACCTTCTCCTTCAGCTGTGAACAATAGCAACAATAAAACCCTACCACAATCTTAAAACCCTCAGAATAGAAAAGTCTTTTATAGTCACAGAAAAATATTGTAGAGCTTTGGAAGATGCAATGACTGAAGCCTCAGCCCCTAGTGAATTGTGACAAAAAAAAAAAAAAAAGACAATGTCCCAGTGGCCTGCTTTAATTGTTCTTTATGCACTTGAACTTGAAAATGCCACACAAATGTGAAAGATACAGTAACTAGATTTGTTATATGTGTCTGATAAAAGATGCATCAATCATAACTAGTTATGAGATGTTCCCATAAGAAGGTTTGAAAGGCAAACACAGCTTAGTTTTCATGCTGTAGACAGCATCCAGCAAAGACTCTGATGTTGCTGAGCTTGTTGCAGGAACTGTCAACCCTGCCTTTTGCTTTATCCTTCTGAAAGGCTGTTTGTTTCCTTTGTGACAGATAAGGATGGGGGTCATTATTGTTAACAGACAGGAAGGAAAAATGAAGTACACATTTTGCTTATGCTGTTTGGTTTCTCTTCCATCCTTTTCCCTTTGTTTTTAAACTAAATTTTTCCTCAGGTGCCTTTAGCAGTTTCACACAATTGGTCTCCTCCAATCTTGTTTCCCTGTACAAAATGGTTAACAAGTTATACTTTAAGAAATGCCTAAGTCCCTTGAAGGTCAAAAAGGTAAAAGTAATGTTGTCACCAAGCTCTAGTACTGAGGGGCAGTATTTTAGCCATCAACTTAGAAGATATCTAGAGGTAGTCATCCCTTCATTTGTCACATTGCATGGAGTATATAAGCATTTACTACTCAGTAATGGAGTGAAAATTAAACCTAAATTAGTTGTTAAAAAATTAGCTATTCATTTTGTTATCAAGCCCAGCTACAATAACATTTCCAATTAAATCTAAAATGAATAAAAAGGACTGAAAATGCCCCATGCTAGCTTATGTTATAGCATGAAGTCCTTCTCTTGAGTGATGTTCACTGAAAACATCTCAGCAGGAGAGCAGAGCTATGACATTCTACATGAGTTCCTGAAGTGTTAGATCCATCAATGATTTTAGAAAACTTTATACTATTTATTTATTTATTTATATTTTTTTTTCCTGCACGATCTGTCTGTTGAGTTAATTCTTCGCTCAGAGGGTGGTGGGACACGAGAAAAGTTTTCCCAGGGAAGTTGTGGATGCCCCCACCCTGGAAGTGTTCAAAGCCAGGTTGGATGGGGCTTTGAGCTACCTGGTCTAGTGGAAAGTGTCCCTGCCCATGGTGTTTGGGGGTTGGATGATCTTTAAGGTCTCATCCAACCCAAATCGTTCTATGATTCTATGATACCTAATGTGTTTTACACTTAATTTTATTGTACACTTAATTATACTTTTGTCAGAAGAAATATGCCTGGGTCAGCTTACAATTTTTATGTCTAATTGGCCTTTGTGTACAGACAGACATTCATGTATGTAACAATATTATAAATCCTATATCTTTTATTGGAATTCCATTGATCACTGACAATTTTGCATTTAAAATTACACACTCTGGATGAACATAACAGGTTTTTTTTGTTGTTGCTTTTTGTTTTTATACAGTTTGAAAACTTGTTTAGTGAATACCAAGATGTTATCTTTCAAGGCTAATTCTCCTCTTATTTATTATAGAATCATAGAACGGCTCAGTTTGGAGGGGACCTTAAAGATCATCTAGTTCCAAGAGTCCTGAAATGGGCAAGGCTGCCACCCAGTAGATCAGGTTGCCAAAAGCCTTTTCTAACCTGGTCTTGAACACCTTCAGGGATGGGGCATCCACAGATTCTCTTGGCAACCGCTTCCAGTGCCTCACCACCCTTTGAGTGAAGAATTTCCTCCTAATCTCTAATCTATATCTCTCTTCTTCTAGTTTAAAAGCATTCCCCCTTGTCCTATCATTATCAGATTGAGCAAAGAGCCACTCCCCATCTTTTTTATAAGTCCCCTTTAAGTATCAAAAAGCTGCAATGAGGTCACCCTGAAGCCTTCTCTTCTTGAGGCTGAACAGCCCCAGCTCTCTCAGCTTTTATTTGTAGGAGAGGTGCTCCAGACCCTTGATCATCTTTGTGGCGCTCCTCTGGACCCATTCTAACAGATTAACATCCTTCTTGTGCTGGGGGCTCAAGACCTGGATTCAGTACTCCAGGTGGGGCCTCACAAGGGTAGAGCAGAGGGGGACAATAACCTTCCTCGACTTGCTGGCCACTCCTCTTTTGATGCAGCCCAGGATGCAGCTGGCCTTCTGGGCTGCAAGCACACACTTCTGGCTCATGTCGAGCTTTTTGCCCACTGGAGCCGTGATGCCCTTCTCTGCAGGGCTGCTTTCACTGAATTCTTCTCCCAGTCTGTCCTCCTCTCTGAGATTGCCCTGAACCATGTGCAACACCTTGCACGTGGACTTGTTGAACCTTAAGGGGGCCCAATTCTCAAGCCTGTCATACAGTCTGTAGTTCCCAGGGTCCTTCTTTCTACCCTCTTTAAAAATGGGAATGTTTCAATTTTTCCAGTCAGCAGGAACTTTGTCTGACTGCCAGAACATTTCAAATGTGATGGAGAGAGGATTGGCAACTCCATAAGCCAATTCCCTCAGGACCCTGGGATGCATGTCATCAGGCCCCATAGACTTGTATTTGTTCAGTTTCATCATTTTGTCTTGAACCTGCTCCTAGCTTACAGTGGGTGGGTCTTTGCTCCCCCTGCCTCCATCTATGGCTTCAGGTAAACAAAAGACATGGAAAGGCTGACTGGCAGTGAAGATTGAGGCAAAGCTGTTGAGTACCTCAGACTTCTCCATGTCTGTCACTACCAGTTCTCCCTTCTCATCCAACAGAGGTGGTACACTCTCCTTGGCCTTTCTTTTCTGAGCAACATACCTATAGAATCCCTCCTGATATTCTTTGCATCTCTTGCCAAGCTCAGTTCCATCCAGGTTTTGGCTTTCCTGATCCCATCCCTGCACATACAGATGGCATCCCTTTACTCTTCCCAGGCCACATGTCCCTGCTTCCACTGTCTGTGCATTTCCTTTTTGCAGCTCATTATGACCAACACATGTCATAATGCTCAGCCATCCCAGTTGTCTGTCCCCCCTGCCTGCTTTGTTATGCAGGGGCATGTAGAGGTCTTGTTCTCTAACGAAAACATCCTTAAAAAGTTGCCAGCTCTGCTCAGCTCCTTTGTCCCTATGTTCCAGTGTTACTAGGTCTTTAAATAGCTTGAAGTTCGCTCTTTGGAAGTTCAGGGTCCTGACTTTGCTTTTTGCAAGGCCCATATTCCTCAAGACCTCAAACTCAACCAGGGCGTGGTCACTGCAGCCCAGACTGCCTCCAATCTTGACCCTTTTAATGAGTTCATCTGCATTAGTGAGCACCAGGTCCAGTAATGCTTCTCCTCTAGTTGGTTTGTCTAATACCTGGAACAGGAAGTTATCCTCAGCATACTCTAGGAATCTTCTGGATTGCTTACAGCCTGCTGTGTAGCTTTCCCAGCAAACATCCAGGTGGTTGAAGTCCCCCATCAGGATGAGAGTGTGTGAACATAATGCTTCTTGTAGTTGAAGCAAGAAGGCCTCCTCCACAGGCTCCTCTTGTTTGGGTGGCCTGTAGTAGACCCCAAATAAAAGCTGTCCTTTTTTGTTGTGGTCCTAAACTTTCACCCACAAGCTCTCAACCTGTCCATGGCCGTTCCTCAGAGGCATTTATATCAGTGTGTCTCTGGTTAACTCCACTTGCTTCTGTGGGTTTAAATAAATACTGATTTGAACCATCATGAGAAAGACTGAAGTTGAGACCACAGTGCATTTGAAAACTTTTCATATATAGTTGAATAAAATGGAACAATTATATTATATATATATATATATTTCCTGTTCGTTTGTTTGTTTTCAAATCAAAGATTTCTGCTAGACATAATTTTGACTCTAAAACCAGGAAACAAGGTAACAAACACACACACACACAAAAAAAAAAATCCACACATGCACAGACAAAATAAACAAACAAATAAATAAATAAACAAACAAACATTGCCCCCCATTTACACTTAGAATTGTACTGACTTTAAAAGGTAATTTTGGTTTACACCAAAATCAAAGAATAATCAAGTGAACTGCACCTCAAACAGTAGAAAAGAACAAACAAAAAAAACAACATCCCCAAAACATTTGACACGTATCTGCACATGCAATACATGCAAACGTATGTAAGCATGAATCTATGAACACACAATCTCCAGATAGTTTTTGTGCAATGCTAATAGCTAAATCTTGGTATTCTGGGAATTACATTCTCCAGACTATTTGTTATAAGACAACAATGAGACGTTTGTGGTCTGATTCTTTAGCTACGTATAGATCCACAAATACAATTGTGGAAAATCTCACATCCATACACAGTTTCAGTTCCAGGCACCACTTCTCCTCTGTGTGTACATTTGCATATTACTGGTTCCTTTGCCTAGATGTATACAAGATTGTTCTCCAGTCTTCTGTTTGCCACTGCAAAAAATAATTCCAAGGTAGTTCTGAAGTTGGCTTGCTGAGGTTATCAGGTATATCCTGACATCAACATGCTGCAGTAAGTGTCTGTAAGGTTTGATATTTTCTCATGAAATTCTATCCATTGTGATTCTTTCAATTTGCGTAAAACTTCCCTTTATCTTTTTATTCCTGAAATAGGTTATCAATTCATTTACAGACATCTTTTACTGATTTTTAAATAGTGGCTATTTTTTTTTCTAGTATTACCATAGATTTACAGATTTGCAGATTTTCTAGGATCTGATTTCACAACGTTGTGTCTTGTTATGATTCCAAATAGAAATATTTTCATTTTGAAATAATCTTTGTCATTTATTTTACAATTAGACCTGCTGCCCAAATAATTTCTAAAACTTTCTTTAGTCTGTAATAACATTGATCTCACCAGGAACTGATAATACTCATGCCCTCTGAAAATTTAACTAATTCTGTCTGAGGCCTAAATAGGGAGGTGAGGTTTTGAGGGTAAGCCTCTTAAACCTAAATGTTGCTGCTTTGAAATCACATTGCTTCTCTCTGTCTTATATCACTAACCTTGACCCATCTTCCTATGCCAAACTATATAGACTTTCCAGGTATTCATTTTTGTGTCGATACTCAGCATTGCTGAGGGTAGGATAAAGATGTAGCTTCAGAAATTAGTGAGTCTTGAGGTCAAGGTGAGATCATCCTGTGGTCCTCTGGCACTTTGGAAGGAGGTTACAAATCTGAACACTCTGTTCACACCTGGAGGACAATTCAGCATACCTTTACAAAGACTTTTAGAGTCTAGTCTGTTTATTTGTTCTTCAGGCATCATCGACTGTATTGACTAAATTTTTGTTGAGTTCAATAGAAATTTATATATTTATATTTTCTTTAGACACCTACATTCAGGCAAATTAAATCTGGATCTAAATCCCATTCCACCAGGCTATTCTTACTAAGCTTATATCAATATAAGTATTGAAAATGATGACAAGGAAATCTGCTGCCAAATTACGACTACAATTAGGCCTGACTTGGCTTTTGCAATGTGAAGACATGAATAACTTCTGTCACTGTGTGAGCCTCAAAACACCTGGATATTCCCCTATCTCTCCAGCAAAGAGATGCCAACTTTTCTATAGCTGTTTTTTATTTACTTCTCAGAAGGCACTCAGATCAGACACAAAGGGAAAAACTTTCAAAAGGCTTTTTTTTTTTTTTTTTAATACATTTCAAACTTTGGACATGAACTAGCTCCAGATGTTTGATTCCCATGCATGCTGATTGGCAGAGGGAAGGCAAAAGCATGTTTTAGAGTAATTCTTTCTTTTTTAATACCAATGGACACCTGAATCCCCCTCTCTCCTCAAAATATCTATATTTTAAAACCCCTACTGCCATTTTTCTCTGCCAGATTCATATGCACCATTGGTGTGTTACTCCATGTGTTTGTCCTGCCCACCCTACATCTCTGCATCAGAGCAAAGAACAGAAGCTCAGAAATCTCTAGAGTAGTAAAGCTGCCAGAGAAGCTAAGAACAGATTTGGAGACTGGTTTACCATGAGGGTCCATATGTCACATAAGACTTTCAGCAGGTCTGCTGAAATGCACCATTGTGGGAAGAAAAGAGCTGCTTTGGGATCAGTCAGGATCCCAGGTGAAAGCTCTTTCTGTTCAGACCAGCTGCTTGGTTAGTTCTCAGGAAACAGTGATGGTATTGTTTCAAGTTTTATGCACATTTGCCTAAGGCATTGGATGGTCACTTCTTTAAGCAGAAAAATGAATAACCAAATCACAAATGATTAAGAGACAAATACAATGTACAATGCTTTTTTTTTTTTTTTTTTTTTTTTAATGTGGGACCTCATCCCACCTGAACTGGTAGATGTATTTTTAGTTTCCTAGCATCTGTCTAGGCAAGGGAATTCATCAAAAACCTATAAAAGCAGATGATAGAATTAGGATAAACAAAGACCACTTTCCATTGTGGGGTGGAAATTCCAGCGGCTCCCACACAAAATGTTTTTATAGTTCAGGCCTTGGAGTGCCACTTTGAAGAAGTAGACTGTATTTATTCTGAAAACTTCCAATAGAAGCCAATATTTTTTTTTCAAGATCTTGTTTCCCAGTACAGGAAAGTGAGAAAAAAAAAAATCTTTCTTCTTTTCTTTGTGGGCACAGGACAAGGGGTAATGGCCACAAGATAGAGCACAGGAAGTTCCGCACCAACATGAGAAAACTTCTTCACGGTGAGGGTGACAAAGCAATGGAACAGGCTGCCCAGGGAGGTTGTGGAGTCTCCTTCTCTGGAGATATTCAAGGCCCATCTGGACGCCTACCTGGGCAGCCTGCTCTCAGGAACCTGCTTTGGCAGGGGGGTTGGACCCGACGATCTTTCGAGGTCCCTTCCAACCCCTTCAATTCTGTGATTCTTTATTTTTTATTTTTTAAATTTGTAGCCCCTCCAAGGTAGGGAGCTTAGCCATCCCTGCATTGCCTCTGCACGGTGGTATAAAATGAACAGCACATCAAAACTGTTCAAACCACAGAAAATGAACAAGTCTTCTATGCAACACTGAACTGAAAAATAGAGACCACATTCCAATGAATACACTCAGTTGAAATCTGCATTCAAATCTATGTCAGAAATATGTATGAAGCTAAATTTTAAAGTCGTCTTTTTTTTTTTTTTTTTTCAAAGACAGAATCAGAATATCTCTTTGTATTCCGCCCTTTACCTTTTGAGGAACTTTAGAAAACAGCAGATTTTAATTTTGACAGATTCCGTCAAGTAGGGTCAAGGAGCTACTGTTTTCTGTTGGGAAGAGGAAGAGGGGAGTTATATTTAAAATATACATACATATGCTAAACTTTCAAAGACTGACATTTGAGAAATCTAACTGGCTTTCTCCTATGTTTCTCTCAGAAGACAAGTCATTTAAATGAAAATAATTGTATTTTATTTTTAGTTTTAGTTATTCGATGTCTGTTATTCATCACAGGTTGCCATTTGGGGGAATCTGTGCTTTTTCTCCAATAGTTGTCTAGTTGAAGTGTGTCAGTGAAAGAGTTCTCTATAAAAATAACAAAACCAACAAAAACAGCATGCAACTAAATCAAAGGAGATTTTTTTCCCCTGTGCATTTGGCAGTACTTGTCATACGAAGCTCTATGGGATCACTGTCTCAGTATTCACTTGATGATCCTATGTGATCTCTTTGAAATGGGGTGGTGGGATTGGAAATTAAAGAAAGAAACCTGCAGTTTGGGAAACACTGACTTGCTGGCTCCACAGATAGTCTGTCACTTTGATAAAACAGGTCATCAGTGGCATCTTTGCTAAAATCTTGTTGCTGTTTTTAGTGTTGCGTGCCTTTCTACAGAGAAAGAAGATGTGAGCTCCGCTGCCACACACCTGCTGTGTAACAGCAGCTATCTAACTATTATGTTAGTGTTTGCTTTGCTCTACACCTTCCAAGTTCTCAAGGCATTTGCCTGTCTAAGGTAATTTTACAAAAGACACTACTGAGGAACCATAGTATACCATAAAGACTGTTTGGGAGATTTCTCTTGCTTTCTGTACTTCTGGTTCTCTGCCCTGTTACACTGAGCAGAATACATTCTTTATTTTCTATTGCACACATACTGCCTGTTCGCAAAGACGAGAGGCAAAACAAAAGGAAGCAGAATCCCCTTCCAGCCATGACTATACAATTTCTGTCATTCAAATCAAATATTAGCTCAGTTTATCAAACCATTTTAAATGGTTTTATGCTAACTCCTATTCCCAGACCAATTGCATTCCTCCCAGTAATCATCTGGACCTTCCTCCTATTCTGCTGCTGAGTTTTCTTTTGGCTCAGGAACACAGCTTTCTATTTGCTTTGCACCAAAGCATAGCTTCTGGCAGGAGCAGAGACATTTCAAATGCAAACATTTTTTTTTTGGTCCAGTGGGTATGCTTTGGTGCTTTTTATTTTGAAATGATTGAGGAAGGTACAGGAAGGTGCTGTTTCTGGAGGATATTACCTGTTGCATTTCCCTCTTTTTCTTGTTTGTGTCAAATGTACCCCTTGTGGGAATAATCACTGTAAAGAAGAACAAAAAGAAAAAGAAAGAAAATGAAGGGAATCATAAAACTAGATCTCTCTATGACTGCAGTTATTCTACATGCATCACATGCAGCTCAGATCATTAGCACAGAGAAGAAAGGAAGGGGAAAAGTTGTTCAGTCGGTTTAAATTGGAAGGTGGAAAGATGATCTATTAATCTCATAGCACATACACATTTCCTCTGACTAAAACACTGCTATGCTTAATTGACAGAAGAGGTAAAGACAAAATAAAGATAAAATTATTTCAAACCATGTCAAGGATTTATAGCTGGAGTAAGAAGTAGTTGCTATTAACTGAGGAAAACCATGCCCTTATTAGGCATTCAGGTGGTGATAGATGGTCTGTGGAAACAATTTGGCCTATAGGAATGAGAGCACCTGAGGCTGAAATGCAGATAGTGACTTAGCCATTGACAGAAGGAAGAGGTGCTAATAAGGACACAAAGAGTGAGTCAGGTCAGTTAGTCTTTGGTGGTTAACTTTATATTCATTTTGACAGTTTCTTGTCATGAACGACAGCAGATCACACAGCAGAGCTTGAGATACCAGTAATACTATATATAGGAAGGTGAAACAACTTAGCGAGGCATGGATTTACTGGTATGGCTAATGCATCTGAGATTTGCTACCCTATGGCCCTTTCTCTCTGAATTATGACATGCGTATGATACAGACTACATGAAATGGTGACAACTGCATGTCTATGCACCCACTCCTGTTCAGACTGTGGATGTATTTGGTCAAGACAGTAATAGAAAAGTCAAAAAGCAATAAAGTCAATCCATTTAAAAGAAGTGTTGGCTTAAATATTCGTGCAGTACTGAAACAGTCTAGGGGAACAGCAAGCATTTTGGAGAGTATGTAACATGGGGTATCCCAGGTCAGTTAGAGAAAAGCATAATTCTACATAGAATATACCGAGTAACCTGAATGGTTACAGTCACATGCATATAACAGAACAGATAACTTGTCCCATTTAGTGAAGACATTAGTATGAGATAACAGTATTTGAATGGTTACCATAACACCTTCTATTTAATTCTCATAACATACTTGTGAAGGCCATGAAAGGATACAGCACCTAACTAGCAGTATTACACACACCATTGTAAGACATCAAATGTATCACTAAAACTTTCAGAGGTGTGCAGCATTTCAGACTTCTCTTTAAATCCCTGTCTTTAACTTTATATCTACAATATAACATTCAGTTCAGCCATAACCTAGTCTACTATATATTGATGTCCTATTCCTGTTATAATTAACTGCTTTGGAAAACATCTACATCGTTGCTTGGAATTAGCACATGGGACTTTTTTTTTTTTTTTTTTTTTTTTTTTTTTGTAATAACAGCAGCTAAAGTCATAAAAATAGTTAACTTTTGCTCACCACCATATTCCGAACACTTGCAAAAATGTATAAAGTGTACAGTTGTTCAAGTTTACGTAGCAGTGCCAGTGCAATTCCAAAAGAATGTAGCATGTCCTAACTATAGCTTAATTTTGCACAGGTGAGCCAGAACATGCTGTGGAGGTTGAAAAGGAACAACCTTCTTATTGCGTTTATTCATCTGAAAACTGAACTGAACTAAATAACTAGGATGCAACCACACAGGGCTTTAACATTTAACACTGAACACATTGAACCGAATCCACACCAGCTGGCAACAAGCAGAGAGAACAAAACAGCAGTTAAGCAGAAATCAAAATAATTCCCATACAATTATGAACAGACAGGAATTCTATATTTTTCACACTTGCCTGATACATTTTCATGGGTTCATTCTGTATGATAGTTCTGTGAGCTGTTTTATCTACTATTCTGCAGATGACTTCGGTAGTTTAGATTGCACACCTGAAGTGCATACTAAAGGGAGTTACATTAAAATAAATGAGCCTATTCATTCCCAGAAAGCTGTAAGAAAGAAAGGTTTAAATATTCACAGCAGGTGGCACTACCTCTTCCATTTCAAAATATTGCCAGGAAAAAGAAGATGACAACTATCAGATGTCAGAAAGGGGTTAGGGAGAATATTACATCCAGTGTCAGTTTAGGACTTTCCAAGAAACTTAGAAAGACACCAGTGTCTGTATTTCATTTACATTTAGAGTTGACTGGTAACTATTCCCTTTTGTTCTCTATCTCTTTTCACGTGTCCAGCTCCTGATGTCAAATAGGAGGGAAAAAAAAAAAGATATTTTTCATATATGGAGAGTTCATCACTTACTCCTCCCTGATGCTGAAATGTCGTCTGTTGTTCTTTCTGGGTGAAACTAAAAGAAACAAAAAGAAACACTTTTGTTTGTTTATTTGTTTGTTTTGTTTTGTGTGTATGTGTGTGCCAGTTAAAAACATATCACAAAGAATAACTGCAGTGAAAGTGAAATTATATCATTAATATAAATAATAAAACATCTGCATGTTTACAGAAACACTTCATAGGTATATGTTGTCTTTACAGAGGAATCATACTAGCTTCAGGAAAAAAAAAAAAAGTTTTTACTTTTAAACACTCAGCACATGGAATATAGACAGGATATGTTGTTACCCTGTAGCCCTGTAACAGAGTACTACCATTGCTAGTAGTAGGCTATAAGATTTGTACTGAGATTGCAAGACCTCAGGATTGAAGCTTGTCAGGCTTGCTCTGCCTGAACTTGTCTTTACCTGCCTGCAGCTTTTTTTCACTCATTTTAGCAGTAACAGACTCTAACACAATGCTGTAGTATAGAGAAACACAGATCTTGTATGGCAACAGAGTTCTTGAGATGTAGCGCAGGATGCAGCACAAGATGCAGCACAGAGGAGCACAGCAAGGGGATGATAAGGGATGGGATACAGGTTGGGACTGGAGACCCCATGGCAATTCACCCACGGTCAGCTGAGGAAATGAAGACCTGGAACTCATCAAAACTGGGTTTGCAAGTAACAAATCTGGATGTAACATGGAGCTGCAGAGCAATGAAAAAAGAGCAAAGGCGTAAAAATATGTTAGGAAACAGAAAAATGAAACCAAGTGAACTGTAGAATGAGAAGAAAAAAGTAAACAAACAAACAAAAACACTTCAGCATGAGAACCACATTCCTTTTAGAGAAGGACTCCAGGTGCTAGCAACATAGTTACAACCTCCATATACACCAGAATGAAACCACCAGCTTTAGGAGCTCAGAAAGTAAGGACAGGAGGAGCATAACACCAGAAAAAGGAGTAGCAACTAGGGAGTATAAAAATTCCAAGTGTATTAGTACTTTTCTGTAATAATTAGATTTGTACTAATAATGATTAATTGTTAAGGTTTTAGCTATACTAACACGAAAATCTTGTGGTTTTGCGTGTGCTTCCTCTTTTCTCAAAACAAGATATTTTTAGTATTACAATTTATATTATTTGCATCATACTTACATTTTCACCAATTGTAAGTGGCCATATGTGAATTTAGTCCTTACAAAGAATGTCTGACAACCCTGCCAACTAGAGTACTCTCTCTTAAACTGCAGTGAAAAAAAAAAAAAAGAAAAAAAAAGTAGAGTTAAAGCATCAGTAGTGTGTAAGCTTCCCTACACTGTCCTTCCAGTGTGCCTCAGTTCTGATTGACAAGGACTGTCTCAAAAGTGAGAGGTTATTACAGTTTCCATGACCCATTCAGCACTTGACCTGTCAGCACGACAGCCAGCAAGTGTGCCAATTAATGTGATATATCTGTATTAATTTCAACGTTAACTGCAAAAATAACTAGCCTGGACATTCTGGAAGTATTATGATATAGGCATATAATATAACTGAGCATTGGACTAATCTAAATGGATCTTAATGATGCATATGAAAAAGTGTATAACTTTAGATATAAACATCTGGCTGATGACCGGTGAGGGACTGGCTAGTGTTCATTTGTACCACTGCCCACTAGTAGATGGGGTCCAAACAGCCCATTTCATCATAAACCTATGCTACTAAAAGATACTTTTTTGCATCTCTGTTTAAAGCACTTTGTCCTTCTGAAAGGAATTTGGTCTCTGCCATGATGGGCAACATAGCATTATCCACAAATTGTTATTCAGGCAAAGATTTGCATTTAGTTTGCCTGTTACTTCTCTAAGGGAAACTTAAATAATATTTCTCTGCATCCAATGCAGTCTTCCTGATTTCATTTTAAATAATAAAACAGGTTTTGTACCGGTAGAAGATAATTTCCATAATTTTAGCTAGCAGAGAAAATACACATGGAACACGGACAGAAATGAATCTTACAAAAATGCCTATTCAGTCTTAGCTTATGTATATACATATATATTTATATTGCAGTTACTAGCATCTGCTTGTTATTTATTTTTATTTTTTTTTATTTAGTCTCATTAGATCCGTTTGATATTACCTCTAGTTCTTCTCATAAGATTATTCTCCATGTGCAAAAATTAATTTCCTCTGAAGACATTTGCAGTCTCATTGTTTTTAAAGCAAGCAAGGTTTGACCCATTGAATATACAAGGCTTTAATTTGTCCATTTTATAAGATTTTTTTTTTTTTCTAAGCTGTGAACCCCTGAGTTACTATGCCAAGGTTAGGAAGCTGTGCATAGTTATTTTTGTGCTTTATAAAATGTTTAACATTTTTGGTGCATAAATCATTTTTAGATTTACCTAATTTCAGAGCATAAAGGGCATGTCAAACTTTACTAAATCGAAGCCCCAGGAAACAGTCTATAACAATGATGGATTTCTATAATGATATAACCCTTAATGAATTATTGTAGTTCCTTAACAAGGTTTTAATAAGAATTTTCTTTTGCCAGCACGGTTATTAGTTCTCTCATCTGAATAGCCGTGGGCCTGTCTGCCATAGAATTGTACAACATAATATTTCTTTCTGTGTCAGTCATATAATACTGCAAAAACTCCAAGCCACAAATAAAATGAACTTGTTGTTCCTTTTTTTCCTTCATTCTTTTTTTTTTTCTTTTTTAATGCTTTATATGTTTTTATTATTATTATTTTTAAAGGTCAGGTTTTTTGAATATGTAACTTGAAATGGAGACGCGCTGACTACAAGGCAACTGTTACCCATGTATAATGGAAGAATGCTCACTGTTATTCACACACTTTCTTGTGTGCTAAGGTGTCTTGAAGGAATTGAATGCAGTACACAATCTTTTTACACTGAGTGGGTGCTTGTCTGTGTCTCTGTGTGCATTTTTATGGATAAGTTCTATTCATTTATTTTTCTTTAAGGTATCTTTATAGGTCTGAATAGAGTTTTGAATACCCTGATAACCATAATTCTGTTTTATATTAATGGCAGCATATACATTTGTGACCATGATTGCATGTGGGTGCACTTGCTAATTTATTTACTGGTCCCTGTGTGAGACAATGTAACTATATTTTTTAACTGTAGCTTTAAAATTCTAAAATAACATTAAACCTGTAAAGTCAAACACTGAAATGTTAAATGTCTGCCCTGTTTTTGTTCATCCCTCTCATGTGTATATGTTATACTACAGTTATTAATTACTTGTTTAATTATTCAAGAGACACTAAAGCTGCCTGCAAAGAGCTGCAGAATAAACTTATGATACTCACTATGATATAATATAGTGTGGAATTTTATGCCAACAAGTAAAAAGTAATAAGCATTGTTAAAATAACAGTAAATACTCATACTCTGTGATGGACTCTAAATTCATGAATGCAATCCAAGAAAAGCATTTTGAAGTCATTGGATATTTCTCAGAAAACATCAGATCAATACTCTGCAGTGATCACAAAAGCAAGCAGAGTGTTAGCAATTATTAAGGAAGGATTTGAGAAGAAAATATGATATACCATATAGCCATAGAAATCCATAGAAATTCACTTTATGACTGTGCTTACATCTTGTATACTATATACAGTTCTAATCCCTCATTTTGAAAAGGATATATGAGAACTAAGAAAGGTACAGAGGACGACAGAGGTAGAGAATAATTTATGTCCAAGGACAAGTTAAATGCACTAGAAGTCTTGAGTTGATGGGGGATTAGAAAGCAAACACAGCAAACCGAATAAAACAAAATAATAAAAGAGGAAAACTAAAATAAAAGTCTATAAGGTCAAGAGCATTAAGGAAAGGAGGAGTATAGATCAGTCTGTCACTATTTCTGCAGCAATTAGAATTACATGATCAGTCTACAAGTGACGGAAGTATTTTTTCACAGATCACATAATTTCATTGTGGAACTTGTTTTCACACACTGTTGTGGTGGTGGTGGTGCGGTTTAACCTGGCAGACAGCTAAGCACCATACAGCCATTCACTCACTCCCTTGTCAGTACCAGTGGGACAGGGGAGAGAATCAGAAAACAAAAAAGAGTAAAAAATTGTGGGTTGAGATAAAGATAGTTTAATAAGATAGAAAAGGAAGGGAGATCAATAGTAATAATAAAAAAATGTACAAAGCAAGTGATGAACAATGCAATTTCTCACCACCCATTGACCGATGCCCAGCCAGACCCCAAGCAGTGGCCTCTGTCCCCTGGCCAACTCCCTCCATAATTTTTTGTCCCACATGACGCCATATGGTACAGAATATCCCTTTGGCCAGTTTGGGCCAGCTGTCCTGGTTCCATCCCCTCCCATCTTCTCATGCACCCCAAGCCTGCTCACTGGCAGGGCAGCACAAGAAGCAGAAACATCTTTGTCTCTGTGTAAGCACTGCCCTGCAACAACTAAAATATTAGTGTTTCATCAACATTATTCTCATCCTAAATCCAAAATACAGCACCATACTAGCTACTTGGAAGAAAATTAACTATCCCAGACAAAACCATGACAGGAGGCCACATGGGATTTAAAAAACAACAACAACAAAACAAATAATGAAAGAAAAGTCTGCCAAGAGCTATTAAACATGATGAAATGATTCCCCAGGTCAGGAAATACTTAAAATGATGTATTACCAAAAACTGGAAGGACATAACAAAATATATATATATATATATATCAAATTTAGCCCTGAGAGGTTTGTTTGTTTGTTTTTTGTTTGTTTTCCTGTTCATTTGTGCTCTTGGTTTTTTTTTTTTTATTTATTTTTATTTTTATTTTCTTTAACATCCTTTCCTGGCTGTTTCAGAGATGGGAGGCAGGGTTAGATAGACTTTGGTCTCAAATATTAAAGACCTTCTTATCATCATATATTCTTTTTATAGATTGTAATCTTCAGAAAATATGTCATAATTACCTTTGTGCCTCAAAACTGTAATCATAAAGTAGTGTTGGGCAGTGTTGGCACAAGGAACAAAACTATATTTGTACAAGGTATTTTGTATTGCATCTGCTTATAACCTGAAA
The DNA here is from genome assembly GCF_013377495.2 of Cygnus atratus. Classification (NCBI taxonomy): domain Eukaryota; kingdom Metazoa; phylum Chordata; class Aves; order Anseriformes; family Anatidae; genus Cygnus; species Cygnus atratus. Next base: position 175,516,001 of record NC_066362.1, on the reverse strand, counting down.
AAGTATCTTCTGATCATACGCTTTTTTTTTTTTTTTTCCCAAAAATGTGTAAACTAGCCAAATTTGAGAGTACTTTAATTTAGATGGAAAAAAGGAAAACCAATAGTCTTTTCTACCCTAGAACAGTAATCATTAGCCAAAACCCACACTTGAGTCTAAACTTACCTTTGTCCAGTTTTGCTGTATTCCAGCTTATATTTGAGACTGGGCTTGTGGTTGTCTTCAAGAAATGTCAAGAGAGAAAACTCAGTCTATATCCTAAACCAGCATGCACAGATGGTCGTCCATATAGTCCAGTTTTTGCATAAAAGCAGTGTGTCTGCAAGGCTTTCAGTAAGAGACACTTTAGTGACCTGGCTGAATAGAACAGAGTCCTGAAGGAGGCCGTGCTCACTTGTAGTCCTTCTTATGGCTTTGCCAAAATACACTTTGCCAAAATATCAATGTAGATATCTACATAAGGTGGCCTATGTGATCTGTCAGCAAAAAGTAATGTTCCTTCATTTTCTTTTTTTTCTATCCCTTCCCCATCTTTTTTTTTTTTTTTTTTTTGCTTTAAGCAGCTCAAGTTTTTCCCTTGTAATGGTTCTCAGAAGCGACATAATTATTTTAAATACATAATTTGAAAATTCTACATGAGCCAAATTAGCAAGAACTGGCAAAATCATAAGCACAAAAGGTCTAAGAGATGTAGAAGAAGGTACAATGAATGGACATTCTGTATTACTAATTCTGTATGTAATTTACTCAGGAAATTGATAAGATTTTCCAAAGGTTTAATTGACCAGAATAGCAATATTAGGTGAATATTCTTGCATTAATTGTCAAATGGGTAAATGAACACTAAAAGCCCTAATGATACTACTAGCAATGACTACATTAAAAGTTTGAAACAAATTCTGTTTGAACATTTATTGTAATAATTTAACCACCAATGATAATTCATAGACAGATCTTTGAAGACAGCAGGAGTTTCCATGCTTTCGCACTCAGTCTACAGTGGTATAGATGCCACAGACAGATGCAATATGCTAATTTTACCAACTTTTTTTATTGTTTCACCTGAAATACATTGATAGTTTATAGTCTGTTAATAGACAGTTTATAGTCTTCTGTACAGATATGATCCATGCAACCTATGCTTAAATGGTAATTAAGGAATGTATCTTTCTTACTATGGCTGGGATGGAGCTAAGTTTCTTCACAGCAGCCTGTACAGTGCTGTGTTACAGATTGAGAACCAGAACAGAGTTGATAACACACAAATGTTTTAGCTACAGCTGAACAGTGGCTGCACATTGTCAAGACCTTTTCTGTTTCTTACTCTTCTACCCCAGTGGGTGGGCAAGAGTCTGGGAGGGGACACAGCCAGGACAGCTGACTCCAGCTAACCAAAGGGATATTCTGTGCCATGTGACATGCTCAGCAATAAAACTGAAGGGGCAGCTTTTCAAAGGTAGTCACTGTGCAGAGACTGACTGGGCATCAGTCTGCTAGTGGAAGGTAGTGTGCTGTTGTCTTTGTGTCAGCTGTTTATTTATTTATTTATTTTGTTTGTTTGTTCACATAAAAACTGTCTTTATCTTGGCCCATAGGTTTTGATTTCTCATTTCTTACCTTGCAGTTCTTTCCCCCATCCTGCTGGAGGGGCTGGATGGGGTTTGATGATCAACCTTAGCACACTTCTTCTGAACTTAAGTATCAGAACTCAATTATCTTTGAAAATGTGGACAGAAATGTGGTCAGATATTTGTAGGAGAAAAGAGCTGGTTAAATCCGAGTTGGCTCTGTCTGGGCTGGATGTTTTGTGCTTATTTTATATACAGAGAGAAGAAGCAGAGGCTGATGGAGCATGATTTGTATGATTTGTAAGAGAAATGCAGGTGAGACAGAGCCAGCAGGTATCTTATTTGGAGATTCATTTACGTTCCAGGCTCTGAAGTGTGTGAAAATAAACCAGCCATAGTTTTGTGCTTCCGTAACTGTACATACAAGATAAAAAAGAATTATAAGTATGTTAAAAATATTTTTGGCTCAAAAGGAAAAAAAAAAAAAAGGTACGGTTTCCACTAGAGCCAGGCCTCCATGTTGGTTCCATTACGGTTCAGCAATCCTAGTAGGATTAATTTGTATTACATAATCAATTATATATAACAACCTGAGCTGAGCAAATAGATGATATTTTTACTTTGGTGACCTATTCTTACAAGGCATTCTATCAGAAAAGTGATTCTGATCTTTAACTCTTATGTCTGTTCAGCTATAGACTTTTAAAAGGGAAAACTTGAGGGGTAAGTGCAAATTATTAGCACAGAGCACTATAAGGAATTACTAATATACACATGCCAAGACCAACTACGTGCCACCAATGTGAGACTTCGTTTTATACTTTAGACCTTTTTTTGTGTCTGTTTTGGACCAAATTTATGTGAGAAATTTGCATAAGTCAGAAGATACCTTTATTATATGATTCAATGTAACTCATTAGGGCTTTTGTTTCCATATACATAAATGAACTCTGCTGATGTAAAACACAAATGATTGCACTTGACTGACCCTGAAGTTTTACATTCTTGACAAAAAAGGATGGAGCATCTTGAAAGCCATATGTCAACATATGTAAAAGGAGATGAATTCCAATATAAATATGGTGATTATTAGTGGTCAGCACCATGAGCAACAAATTTTAAAAGCATCCAAGCAGAGAAGGTGAGGAGACAAGATTAAAAGGCAGAAATATTGATCTCATCCTGCAGCTTTGTGTTTCAGCACATCGTTCACTTTCAGCTCTCTGTCTCAGTGGCAACCGGCTTGAACAACTTAAACTTTTTCTCTGTATAAAGTTTTTTTTTTCTTTTTTTTTCTTTTCCTTTTTTTTTTTTTTCACAAAGGATGATGGGGAAGAGACCCAACATCCTTTGAGGCAGAACAAAACTATGACATCTTGTCAAAATTACATTCATGTAACTCCGTGATTCATAATTAAGTTAGGTTTGTTTGTACACAGATGTGTTTTATCTATACTCATTTTTAGAGTAATTTCCTGTACCATTTTTAGGCCTTTTTTTCAGAAATATATATATAATCTCTGTCTATATCTGCATCCATATAACTAAATATGGATAGATAGATCACATGAATAGTAAGTATTATAAACAATAAAAGCTAAGTAACAGAGAAAACAGACAGAACAGATGTGTCATTTAAGATCTTTAACAACACAATAATAAGCATATTAGGCTATTAGGCAAGCTGTGATAGTACAGTTTGGAATAAGTACTTAGAGAAGGGCCAGACTGATTTCATTTTCTGAGTACAATATACTAAACAAAGTATTTGAGATCTGACCTGGACCTTTTGTATTTTGTAGGTACCATCTATCCCAGTAGAGTTAAAGGGATGTTTCCCTCTGGCTGGGTCAGTAGGAACTGTCATAAGCATTTCTCAGTCAGCAGGAGTCATTTTTGAGCCAGCAGGAGCTGTCACAAACCATTCTGACATAGCATGTATCATGCTGGAAGTAAGACTGACCTCTTCAACCTCTCCTGCTATTATATGCAAGTTATCAGGTCACTCCATCCATCTGGTAACTCGTTCAACTCCTGATGCTACTGGCCTGACTGTCTTTTCAGCTGCAACAGCCAAGTACCTGTGATTTTTTATTTATTTATTTTTTCCAAATCCATGGGATGATGCTAGTGTGAAATTATTGTGGGCTGCAGAATATACTTTATCTCACATGATTTTAGCCTGCAAGCCAGATGAAGGAGTTTGGGTAGCATTTGAAAGGATTGCAGTATAACTGCAGATGCTTTGCTTTGTGCAGAACATCCCACACTCAAAGTGCCTAGTCCTGAAAGTGCCCTGAGTTTGGCAAGTAGGGTCTTTTGACAGTTTTCTGCACAAAAATCTTTTACGCTGCAGGAGGGTCAAGTCTTGCCGAACAGACTACCCAATGAATGTTTCACTCTCTGTAGTAGGTGATGGGCAGTACTGGAAAAATTGATGTATTTTACCTCTGCTTAAAGTTTGCAGCTATGAACTCTTTTGTGAAGGAAGAGACTAAGCTTTCTCTTTCAAAAACAGAATAGTGGCCATTACTTTTCAAGTGATTATTCATGTACCTTGTTTAATATATATAGCTATATATATACATATATATATTTATATATATATATATATAAATATATATAGCTATATATATATAAATAAATATATATATAGTATAGCTATATATATAGCTATACTATAGCTGAATGCTGAACATTCACATAGAACATGAGAGACTGCTGTCTTAAATTTCCTTTTTGATTCAAGGGAATCAAACCCATGAAGCCCATCTTCCAGAAATGCTTCAACCTTAAAATACTAAATAGGAACAACATGAATATGAGTGAGGGGAAGCTTTTCACTGCTACTTTAAAAGCTGTTCCCCTGTGCCAAATATGTTTAAGGATTAATTAGATACACAGTTGTAGTCTGCACTACAGTGAGGACCTGAGCAGGGTTCACAACTTTGAACTGTGTTTTAAGCTGTCATCTCACTCATCTCACAAAAGACAGTCTGTGGAAGAGAGAGTGCTGTGCTGTTTTTTTCTAGTAGTATCTGGCTAGAGCCTCTCCCATGTGTAACATCTATAACTCCCACAGTGGAGCTCTGAAGATTGATCTATGGGACATCTACAGCAGGTCAGTCTCAACCTCTACTATTGAAGTAGTTACACTTACGTGTAGTGATTACAGAGTAAATGGCCCATAAACAGCATAAGAGTTTGTGCCACTCTGTGACATAACAACAAGCCATGCTGTATATGATGAAGAAAAAAATAGGCTCCCTTCATATACCTTTATCATTATATGTACTTAGAATAATCTTTCTCTGGATCATGAATGAAAACTCTGCTGTTCTTAATCACACAGATAAATCAGATCCATAAAGGCAAAAGAATAAATGACCTATGTTTTTCCATGTCCAAAGTCACTGTTCTCAAAGTTAGTGTTATCGGCTAAAAAGAGAATAAGAAATTTTAGGAGCCCATTTTTTTGTGTTCTTTTTCCATGTCACATCTATATAAGTGACGAAGGTGACACATGCTCAGGCAAATAATGTTTGGTGGATAAAGAGGAAAACAAATAGGACAAAATACTTTTTTTTTTTTTTTTTTTTTTAAATCGGGAGACTGCATTCCATGACACATATTTACTCCTAGTTCCTACTCCTGGTGAGACAAATACTACTGTATTTGGTAGGTATTAGGTATTTTGTAATTGGTAGGGGATCCTGTTACTATATGTGTGTACATAGCCAGAACAAGGTAGCCAGGACATAGTTGTTAGAGGGGATTCTGAACAGAATTAATGTAGAGATTCTGTGTATAATCTTAATTCTTCTAGTATTTGGTTATAAAATGTTTTGTATTTTCTTGTTTTACTTGGTTGTAACTAGTAGTATATTCCAACAAGTTCCACCACGAGCTTCTGTACCATCTCTAAACTGAATATTTTGTTTCAAAATCACATTTTATGTCCAGGTTTCCCTTGCGATGCCTATTCTCTATGCCCTATGCTTCCCCTTGATGCAATTCATCCCCACATTAAGTTACTCTCTGAATTATGTTTTTTATGTGATTTATTCTTTATCTTCTTTTACCTTTCTCTCCCTTCTCTTCTTCCAAGAATATTCCCTGTATTCCTCATCTTTTCACAATCCACTAGTTGTGAATGCAAAGGAAAATTAGCCAAATTATCTGACTTTAATGGAAAGCAAATTATTTCTGTTTAGATTGCTACAGGTATCTAAAGGGTATACAAGAAGTCCCTGCTATTTTGGAACAGATCTGAGCTCTTCATGTTGCTGAATGACAGACTGAAAGAGAGCTCCAACACAGTTGATCATAGTTCTTTCCATTGGCTCAGACGGCTATGAAACTGAATGTGCTAAATAAACTCTGTCTTAAAAAACAAGTAAGCAAACAAACAAAAGAAAACTAAAAAGAAAACACACACCACACACACACACCAAATGACAACAAGAAAACACTAGAAAAAGTCTAGAAGATAATATAAACATAAAAAAATAACCAACTAAAATCTCATACTTTTCTCCCTGCCCTCCCTACCCTTCAAGCGGATTTCTTTTCTTCCTTTTTTTTTTTTTTTAATATTAATTACTCAACATGCACCATACAGACAGGAAATGTGTGTTCAAGGACCACTGAACAATGAATTTTCTGAGCACATCACAATTACTGAAACATCTGTGCTAAATGGCTTTGCCTTGAATCACTGTGAAAATCTGCTATATTCAGCAGCTTTGTATATATCTTGATTATTTCATGTGCTGAAATGGTAATAAATGTAGTTTTTCTGGTTCAGTCATTGTAACTGCATGTGACCAGCATGAACTTTGTGTCTCACTATCATGTGAAAATGTATTTTCCCTATTCTATTTAACAGTCAAAAACTGTAGCCTTTATAGATTTACTGTGGTGACATACAGCAGCAAATTCATGTTTGAAAGCCACTGAAGAGTGTATACATTACATTGCAGCTGACAGCCTGTAGAGAGGCACAATACAAGTACACACAAGGAATGCTTTATTTACTTTCCTTTTCTGACTTTTTATTACTTCCTTTTGTTTTTATTTTTTAGACTCCAGTTTCATCTCTATTGCATTTTAGAAGGTTACGTAGATGGTTTATTCAGCATCTTAGGCCAAGAACTCCTTCACAATTACCATTAGAGATCTCAGAAATAATTAGGCTACAAGGGAGCTCAAGACTTTATCTAGTCCAACCTCCTGCTCAAAGGTCAGCTTTGAAATGAAATCAAGTTGATTCAGACTTTGTTCAGCCTTTGCCCAAGCAACTAGTTCTAGAATTAGCCATTCATATCTACAGAGATTGCCTGGATCTACCTGGAATTTCTTGTGCTTCAACTGATGACCACTGATTCCTCTTCTTTTTTTCTATTGGCCTCTGATAAGAACCTGGATATAACTTCTTTTTAACTTCCTATTATATAGACAAAGACTATAGGAGGATCCTTCCATGGACTTTCTTTTGGAGTCCAGACAAATCCTTCAGCCTTCCCTTATACATCCTGTACTCCATCCACTTATTTTACTGACTCACCCCATTTAGATCCTAGAATCCTAGAATCCTAGAATCCTAGAATACTAGAATCATAGAATCATAGAATCATAGAATGGCTTGGCCCCAATGAAATGAGCAAAGATATCACCCACTAGATCAGGTTGCCCAAGGCCTCATCTAACCTGGTCTTGAACACCTCCAGGGGTGGAGCATTCAAAATCTCTCTGGGAAACCTGTTCCAGTGCCTCACCACCCTCTGAGTGAAAAATGTCCTCCTCATCTAAATCTCCCCTCTTTTGGATTAAAACCATTCCCGTTTGTTCAATCATTATCTGTCTGAGCAAAAAGTTGCTTTCCATCTTAATTATATGTCCCTTTTAAGTATCAAAAGGCTGCAATGAGATCTTCCTAGAGCCTTCTCATCTTAAAGCTGAACAGCACCAGCCCTCTCAGCCTTTCTTCATAGGAGAGGTGCTCCAGCCCTCTGACCATCTTGGCGTCTCTCCTCTGGACCCGTTCTAACAGGGCCACATCCTTCATGTGCTGGGGGCTCCAGACCTGAATACAGTACTCCAAGTGGGGCCTCACAAGGGCAGAGCAGAGGGGGACAATCACCTCCCTCCCCTGCTGGCCACTCCTCTGTTGGTGCAGCCCAGGACACAGTTGGCCTTCTGGGCTGCAAATGTGCACTGCTGGTTCATGTTGAGCTTTTCATCCACCAGAATCCCCATGTCCTTCTCTGCAGGGATGCTTTCAATGAGTTCTTTTCCCAGTCTGTACTCATGTCTGGGATTGTCCTGACCCAGGTGCAGCACCTTGTACTTGGCCTCGTTGAACCTCATTAGGTTCACACTGGCCCAGTTCTCATGTTTTTCCAGGTCCCTTTGGGTGGTATCCCTTACTTCTATTGTACTGACTGCACCACTCAGCTTGGTGTTGTCTGCAAACTTGCTAAGGGTGCACTTGATTCCACTGTCTATGTTATTGATAACTTGCTCTATGGGACGACTGAAAACTAGATACATTAATCTGACATGCAACATCCCAAAAGCCAGAGGAACTATATTTTTTACTGACTAGCAGAAAATGTTCTTGCACTTTCTTTCTATCAGTGTTTCAACTGAACTAGATCTCAGCTCCAGTTTATAATGTGTTACACAAATAAAAATAGGTATGATGTTCCTTGTTAAAAATACTTATAAGATAATATAATGAAAAATAACGAGTAAATGCTGCCATTGCACCAATGTATAGAATTGAGAAAGATTTGGGGGAACTTAAAAAGGACTGCTTTGTCAATCAGTCACATTAGAGCTTTGAACAAAGTATGTATTTACAAAGAGTAAATTTCATAGAAATTGTACAAGTGGAGATACCTGGAAAAAGAATGACATGAGGAAGGTGGGGAGACAAAACGTAGAGATAATAGAAATTCCTTTTAGATTTCAGCCACATTTCCCTCCAGTTACAATATATCTGAAAGAACAATACCATCTTGCTCATCCTGTTTTGATGTAAGAATCACTTTCTTTTAGGATTTTTCTGTAAGAGAAGATCAAGTTCAAGACCATCTAAGCAACCTAAAAGTGTACAGGTTCATGGGACCTGACGAGATACATCCGCAGGTCCTAAGGGAATTGCCAGATATAGTTGCTAAGCCACTGTCCATCATATCTGAGTAGTTGTGGCAGTCCAGTGAAGTTTCCAATGACTGGAAGAGGGGAAGCATAACCTCCATTTTTAAAAAGGGAAAAATGGAAGACCCAAGGAACTACAGGCCAGTCAGTGTCACCCCTGTGCCTGGCAAGATCATTGAGAAGATCCTCCAGGAAACTATGCTAAAGCACATGGAAAATAAGGAGATGAGGGGTGATAGCCAACATGGCTTCACTAAGGGCAGATCATACCTGACAAATCTGATGGCCTTCTATGATGGGGTTACAGCATTGGTGGATAGAGGAAGAACAACTTACATCATCTACTTGGACTTGTGCAAAGCATTTGACACTGTCCCACACAACATCCTTGTCTACAAATTGGAGAGACATGGATTTAATGGGTGGACCACTTGGTGATTAAAGAATTAGCTGGATGATCACACTTGAAGAATTGAGGTCAATGGCTCAATGTTCAAGTGGAGAGCAGTAACTAGTGTTGTTCCTTGGGGATCAGCATTGGGATTGGCACTGTTTAAATTCTTTGTTGATGACATGTACAGTGAGATTGGGTGCACTGTAAGCAAGTTTGGCAACAACACCAAGCCATGTGATGCAGTCAACATGCTACAGGGAAGGGATGCCATCCCAAGAGACCTGAACAGGCTTGGGAAGTGGGCCTGTGTGAACCTCATGAGTGCAAGGTCCTGTGTCTGGACTGGGGCAACCAGAAGAACAGACTGGGCAGAGAATAGATTGAGAGGAGCCCTGCAGAGAAGAACCTGGGGTTGTTGGTTGATGAGAAGCTCAACATGAGCTGGCGATGTGAGCTTGCAGCCCAGAAAGTCAACCTTTTCCTGGGCTGCATCAAAAGAAGCAAGGCCAACAGGTAGAGGAAGGTGATTCTCCCCCTCTGCTCTGCTCTTGTGAGACCCTATATGGAGCACTGCATTCAGCTGTGGGACCCCCAGCACAAGAAGGACATGGAAGTATTAGAAAGAGTCCAGAAGATGATCAAAGGGCTGGAGCACTTCTTCTATGAAGACAGCTGAAGGAGCTGGGGTTGTTCAGCCTGGAGAAGAGAAGGCTCTGGGGAGACTGTATAGTGGCTTTACAGTACCTAAAGGGGTCCTACAGGAAAGCGGAGGAGGAACTCTATGCCAGGGAGTGTAGTGATAGGAGGAGTGTAGTGATAGAACAAGGAGTAATGTCTTTAAACTAAAAGAGGCTAGGTTTAGATTAGTTAGAAGGAGTAAATTATTTACTCAGAAGGTGGTAAGAAACTGGAACAGGTTGCCTAGGGATGTTGTGGATGCCCCATCCCTGGAATTGTTTAATACCATGTTGGATGGAGCTTTGAACAACTTGGTCTGTGGAAGGTGTCCCTGCCTATGGCAAGGGGCATGAAATTAGATGATCTTTAAGGTGCCTTCCAACCCAAACCATTCTGTGATTCTATGATTCCATGATTAGTGGTCCTATTTTTAAGTGTCAACGTCTGGTTAGAATAATAAGCATCTCAGAATGTAAAAACTATTCTGTCTATATAGGGTGAGTATCAGGAAAATGTAGTTGATCATGTGTTTCATATATACATAATGAATACAGTATAGGAATATATGTATGTATATTCCTAGCCACCTCCTCTGAAAAAAGTTGTTTTAGCCAAGTATCTATTTGATTCAAAAGATTAGAAGTCTTGATACTTGATAATGACTTCTTGGGAAGTTTAGGTAAAATAATGATTATCACTAGAGTTAAAATCAGAAATTTGACTTATTATAGAAAGAATCCTTAGATATTTTTTTTATTTTTTTTTACAAGAATATGTTACTGTTAATCATGTAGCTTACATGAAACAATATTAATGACCAGTCACCAAATCCCTTATGAAGGGAGTTTTTGAAATGCTGTCTGATAGATGTTCTGTAGCCCAGTGAAAAAAAAAGAAGCTGTCATCAAGTCAGTTTTACTGAGGTGATTGATGTGATGCTGACATGTTTAATGATATTTTCTCAGCCATAAAGAATAGAAGAAGTGGGGAAATTATTATATGGACTGCAAAACTCTTCCTTTATTATACAGAATTCTTTTACTACTAGGTCTGAATAGACCTCACTTCTTGTCTATTTGTTGTGGTTTAACCTGGCTGGCAGCTAAGCACCACAGAGCCGTTCGCTCACCCTCCCCCCTCCCCCTCTGGGATGGGGGAATCAGGAAAATGAAGCCTGTGGGTTGAGATAAAGACAGTTTATTAGGACAGAGAAAAAATAATAATGGTAATAGTACTATTATTAATAATGTATACAAAAAAAGTGACGCACAATCAGCTCACCACCCGCTGACCAATGCCCAGCCTGTCCCTGAGCAGCCGCCCCACCCCACCTTGGCTAGCCACCCCTATATGTTGTTTAGCATGATGCAGATGGTATGGAATATGCCTTTGGCCAGTTTGGGTCAGCTGTCCTGGGTCTGTCCCCTCCCAGCTCCTGCTGCACCCCTAGCCTGCCTGCTGGCAGGACAGAGCAAGAAGCTGAAAAGTCCTTGGCTTAGTGTAAGAACTGCTCTGCAACAATTAAATCGTCAGTGTGTTATCAACATTCTTCTCATCCTAAATCCAAAACATAGCACCCTACCAGCTATTAGGAGGAAAATTAACTCTATCCTAGCTGAAACCAGGACACTATTCAACATAATTTTGTTAGCGGATCTGAAAACTGATCTTTTCAGTAATCTACCATAGCTCTTAACATGTGTTAAAATGAGAATCCTACTTGCAGTAGTGAGATATAATTGTCATTGAAGACTATTTTTTAGCTCTAAAGAAAGCAGTTTAGAAAAAGAAAGTTCAACTTTGACCCACACCCAAATCTAGAATGAAACTTTGCATGGATTTACTTTCTGAAGTGATTTTTTTTTTTTTGAGCTACTGCCCATCTGAAAGATCAGAATGTCTCTAAATCATGAAGTTCAGATTTGTGTTCCTATTTTGTAGCTTAGATCCGTCTTTTTTCTATTTTTTATTTTCTATTTTCTATCTATTTTCTGTGTGGCTGAATGCCTGCATCGGTGAGTGAATTGTCTCAGAAAAGCACCAAGCTTTCAGGAAAAGGGTGGTTTTTATCTGTTACATATTGGGAACAACCAATCTGTCAGCCTCATTTCAGTGCCTGGTAAAATCATGGAACAGATCCTCATGGAAGTTATGTTGAAGTTAGGGAAGACAGGGAGGTGATTAGAGACAGACAATAACAATCACCAAAGGCAAACTGTGCTTGACTAATCTAGTTGCCTACTGCAACAGAGTGACTGCTTTAGTGGATGAGACAACAACTAATGCCAATAACTTGGACTTCTGTAAGGCCTTTGACATAGTCCCTCACAAATTCTTGCCTTTAAGTTGGACAGATGTGGATTTAATGGATGGACTATTAGATGGATAAGGAACTGGCTGAATGGCTGCATCCAAGAATTATGGTTTGATAACCAAGTGGAAACCAATGAGGAGTGATGTCCCTCTGGAACAAATACATTTTAATATTTTCATTAATGAAAGACAGTGGGATTGAGTGCACCCTGGGCAAATCTGTGGATGACACCAATCTGAGTGTTGTAGTTGATACACTAGTGGGAAGGGATGCTATCCAGAGGGATCCAGAGGGACCCTGACATTCCTGAGAAGTGGGGCCAGGAAGCTCAACAAGGTCAAGTGCAAGGTGCTGCACCTAGGCTGGGGCAATCCCCAACATCAGTATAGACCGGATGATGAATAGATTGAGAGCAGTCTGCAGAGAAGGATTTGGGAATACAGATGGATGAAAAATTGGATACGAGCAGACAATATATGCTTGCAGCCCAGAAAGCCAAACATCCTGGGCAGCAACAAAATAAGTGGAGCTATTGGCTTGAGGGAGGTCATTCTTCCCTTCTACTCTGGTCTTGTGAGACAATATCTGGAGTACCGTACCCAGCTCTGGGGTCTGCAGTACTGGAAAGACATGGACTTATTAGAGCAGGTCCAGAGGAGGCCCACAAAAATAAGCAGAGGGCTGGAACACCTCTCCTATGAAGAAAGAGGGCTGAGGATGTTTAGCCTGGAGAAGAGAAGGCTCTGGGGAGACCTCTACTGCAGCCTATAATATATAAAAGGAGCTTATAGAAAAGATGGAGAGAGACTTTTTACAAGGGCATATAGTGACAGTAGAAGGGGCAGTTGTTTTTAACTGAAAGTGGGTAGATTTAGGTTGGATATAATGAGGAAAGTGTTCACAGTGAGGGTGGTTAAGACTCTTGAACAGGTTGCCACAGGTTGTGGATGCCCCATCACTGGAATTGTTCAAAGCTGGGTTGGTCAGGTCTTTAAGCAATCTGATCTAGTAAAAGATATTACTGCTCTTGGCAAGGAGGTTGGACTAGATAATCGTTAAGGGTCCCTTCCAATTCAAACCATTCTATGATTTTCAAGATTTGTGGATAATCTATTAATGTGTTTGTCTGTTTGTTTGTTTTGCTTGCCTTTTCCACACAGTCAAAAAATCATAGAATGGTTGAGGTTGGAAGCGACCTCTGGAGGTCATCTGGTTCAACCCCTCATGCTGAAGTACCTAGACCAGGCTGCCCGAGACCAGTTTAAGCATCTCCAAGGAAGGAGACTCCACAACCTCTCTGGGCAACCTGTTCAGTGCTCAGTCACCCTCACAATCAAGAAGTGTTTCCTGATATTCAGATGGAAGATCTTGTCTTTCAGTTTGTGCCCACTGGTTCTTCTCTTGTCACTGGGCACCACTGAGAAGACTACGAATGTGCCTTCTTTGGTCCTGTCATCAGATATTTACATATACATTGACAAGATTGCTTTGAGCTCTCTCTTTATGGTGAACAGTCCCAACTATCTCATCTTTTTCCTGTAAGAGATACTCCAGTTGTTTAATCATTCTGGTGGCCCTTTGTTGCACTTTCTCCAGTTTGTCCATGTCTCTCTTGTATAGAGGGGTTCAGAACTGGACACATTATTCCAGGTGTGGCCTCACTAGTGTTGAGTATGGGGAAAGGATCACTAACATTTATCTGCTTTTTGCAAAAGCAAAGCTGCTTTCCAACTGGTCTGCCCCCAGCATATAATGGTGCCTGGAGCTTTCCTCCCCAGGTGCAGGACTTCTCCTTGTTGAATTTCATGAAATTCCTATCCAGCCTTTTCTCTAGCCTAAGATCCCTCTGGATGGTAGCACAGCCACTAGGTGTATCCACCGCTCCTCACGTTTTTCTAACACTATCCATTCTGATACCTGTTATGTGTGATTTGCTATGTCCAAGGGCAATCCTTTTAGTATCTTGAATTTCCTCTGAAGTATTCGAGGTAGAAAAAAAAAAAAATGATGTACTTCTTTCTTTTGCTGAACCGCTATTGAGCTCTGAAGATGTGGTGTTTAATTTCAGTGAAATACAAGATATGAAATACAATATTTCCAAGATGTCTATGTGGAAGGAAGTGATGCAAAGGGTGTCATAAGGGGCAAAACAGTTAAGTGCAAATGCTGTAATCCAGATGCTATGACCTAAACTTTACTGATATGTTTTGGAATAGAATTTCAAAAATTCAGAAAAGCAAGAATTTGTATTCAGTAGCTCAGTGTTCTAAAAACATCTTATTACTTATACTAAGCTGACAATTGAATAAAATTATCATAACCCTTTAATTAGTCTAACAGGAAAATAAATGGATGAAAACTAGTAATATGATATGTGAAGATTTGGAAGAGAATTTCACAGGAGGAGGCAAAAGAAGACAAAATAAATTTCTGATGTGGAAGAACACATTTTTTTCAAACAATTTTAAATAATAATTTTAAAGGTATTAGCTGACTGTTTTACAACTTTACTCTTTCTTTTGGTTATAAAGATTTAACAATAATTCCTTTTCATCCTTTCAGTATGTTCTGAATTATTTACAACATTTTTTTTTTTCTGAGCATAATCACGTATTCATAATATAATGACCTTAGGTTGATCACCACAAACAACATAAGGAAAACTTCCTTGGTCATTGGTATGTTAAAGTTTAATACAATGTGTTCTGAATTCTGCTTCTGTTGATATAAGCAATAAGCACTTATGCTATAATAAACTAACGGAGTGTTGTAGATTGTGTTTTCAGGACACTATCATTTTGAATGCACCAGAGTTCCTCAGCACTGTCTTCAGCTAATACAGTCATGTCAATCATCCACCTTTTGGTACATCAGGGTTTTCATTAGTTTTATAACTGCCTGACCTTGCGCCAGACTTGAGCAGACAGGTAGTTCATAACCCTTTACTGTCAGAATTAGCATTCATGATACTACTTAAACTGCAGAGCAAATTTAGAGTTCATTATTAAATGAGGCATATGTTACTACACTTATAACTGATTCAGTCTAGTTATTTTTAGTTTGACCTTTTCTGTATTCATCAAATCAGCTTTGAAATAGACATTGAGGTACCCTTTACTGTTAGTTATAAAAATTCTTGGAGATGATATTTTTATGGATTTTTCTGGCAAGTTTTCATATTTCAGTGGGCTACTGATAGAGTAAGTGTGTTACTTTTAGCTTAAGTAGAACAAAATAAGCTGGAGTCATGTGGATGTTAATGATCATATTCTTCAGCTGTGTCATCTCTCTTTTCCTTTGCTATTATGCTGAGAACTGAAAGGATAGCACTGTTAGTTCAGATGGAAACTTCCACTAAGGATGGTAAAAAATGTGTGAAGGTAAGAGCGCAGAGAGTATTGAACTTCGTTTAGTCACAGGGTAGCTCCACAGGTAAAATTTCCCCATTATTATTCTTATTTTCTGGCTATCCCATCCTCTTCTTTCTGAGGTATGGCACTGAGAACAGAGACACTAAAAATTCAAACCCACAGGAACATGACAGGTTTAAGAGTTTTACGAACTGTTTTTCTTCTTTTTTTTTAATATTTATTTATTTATTTATTTATTTATTTTCCTTTTACTGCTTTATGTTTCTAAATTCTAATATAGAAAAGACATCTAATGAGAAATATGTTGAATTTCTATAAACTTATTAGGGCACCACAAAGCCTTCATCCTTAAAATCTCTTCTTGGCCCGAAGAAAAGCTTACATTTATCACTGAAGACCTCAATGACCAGTTTTCACTAATGCAAAAAATATAAATGTTCTCCTGATATACTAGGTTACATAATTATGAAAATATTTTTATATTGAAAAACCATAGCATTAGCAAATATATTCAGAACTGACATATTTGCATATATAGAAGTAAAAAATACATTTTAATTTAGCTAAATTTTAAATACATACGTTTACTTTAAGCTTCACCCACAGTCCTAATAATGGTACATGACTGTTAATTGCGTTTGGAGAAATGCAAATACTTAGAAACTTACTAAACTATGGTTAAAGCCTACATTCTTCTTGTCCTGCCCTCTCCACCCTGTCTTTTTTTTTTAATTATTTTTTTTTCCTTTTTTTTTTCCCTAACAAGTTTGGCTACCAATCTTGTAATTACAAAATGTGCAAGTATAACCGGACAAAAGTTTTAGAGGTATTTAAATGTCCAACTCCCACCGAAATCAGTAGGAGCTGATTTTAAAAGCCTAGTCAGTGCTATCATTACACTTGTGAAACATTAAGACGTAGAAACTACTGCAATTTATGTTGAACAGAGAGTCCAAAAATTGCATCCTCCCATATTTCATTTTGGCAGGCACATGGCTAACTCATTGTCATGTATTAACTTTGTACCCTATGCGTGCTGCTATGCTATACAACTGCATACAAAAATATTTTGTTGAATTGACTCTTTGGGGCTTATGGAAAATGAGAAACCTATATATATATATGTACGTATGTATATGTATACGTAAGAATTGTAATACTGAAGCATCGTGTTTGAACTTCAGTTTACCGTATAAGGTAGCAGAGTAGTTCATTCTCTTAAAAAATGCTGTCTAAAGTTGCTCTGCCATGTTCTGCTTTCTGCATAATACAGAAGACTTCAGTTCATATTCAGCATGATGAACTTAGGTACCTAATTAAGACAGACTGACTTACCCTCTGGGAGCATTTAGAGACACCTGTCTTTCTTGAGAGAGTGTAGGAGTGTAGGAAAATCAGACCAGTACTAGGATAGCTAGTTTGCCTCCCAACACTATACAGATGAACTATAGATGCATTCTCATTTTATAGTTAGGTGCCTATTAGAATCCCATTGAACCTGGCAAATAGTTTTCTTAGAGTTATGTTGTGGTATAAGCAGGAAGGAGGCACACTGGGGCAGAATTTACTACACAACATTCTTATCTGGGGAGCCAGACTTGATCACAGACATAATCATTCTTTCATAGGAACCCATTTGCACAACAGAATAGAAACATGATGAATGATTACTCCTCTTTCATTTACCTAAATGCACTTTTTGCTTGCTTTCTTCCCTCTCCAACTTCTGTTTTGTGACTATTCAAACATCAACTGAAGATGCTTCTGGCATGCTAACTAGAGGGAAACAGGTTGATTTCTACTCTAATTACTTATTTTACTGATTTCTTCTTCAGCTGTGTGTATTCGTTCAATTCCAGATGCAGAAAAGCCCATTTTTCACCCTTTTGCATATGTAGGAATCTCCCAGAACACTTTAAGTGCCATAGTAAAAACATAAGTAACACAGAATATTCAGCATAAAATACTTCACAGTTTTGCTTAAATTTTTGTCAAGATTTGTACATATGTTACTACAATGTGTCTTTTCAGCCTTCTAGAGAGTTTTAACTTAATAATATATATTAAGCTCCACAACAACTTGAAGACATGTAAGAATTATTATTAGTTGAGCACAATTTAAGGAGCCTTGCTAACATTTTCTATTTTTTTTAATTTCTGCAGAAATATCAGTTTATACAGGAATAAAACTACTTAAAATCATAGATGGAAGAGTTTGTAACTAAGGCACCCAGCGTACTTTACCTAAATTTAAGGAATCCCTTCTACCACCAGAACAGAAAGGAACAGATCTCCAAACAGCAGTCCAGGGTGCTTAAGTTTCTTGTCATGAGTTCCAGAGGAAACCAAAGGTGTATCCTGGAGTGCATACTATGGACTCAACCCCCACAAGCTTCATCAGAGGATAGATGCTCAGCTTTCCTATCTAGTTCAGCTCCTTAGAGAAAGAAACAGGGAAAGAGATAAAGAGGGAGAGAGAGAGAGAGAGAAAGAAAGAGAGGAAGAAAGAAAGAAGGAGAGGAAGAAAGAGAGAGAGGAAGAGAGAAAGAAAGAGCGAGAAAGAGAAAGAGAGAGAGAGAGAAAGAAAGAGAGAGAGAAAGAGAGAGAAAGAAAGGAAGGAAGAAAGGAAGGAAGAAAGGAAGGAAGAAAGGAAAGGAAGGAAAGAAAGGAAGGAAGGGAGAAAAAGAAAGAAGGAAAGAAGGAGGGAAAGAAGGAGGGAGGGAGGGAAGGAGGGAGGGAAGGAAGGAAGGAAGGAAGGAAGGAAGGAAAGAGAGAAAGAGAGAGAGAGAGAGAGAAAGAAAGAAAGAAAGAAAGAAACAAAATTTTCTGTTCAGTTTGATGTTGACTTACCTTTCTGAGCCACTGTGGTACCCCAGCAGAATCCTCAGGCCTCCATCAGACCATCCCCTCCTCCCCCCCCCCCCCCCCCCCCCCCCAGGAATTGGATGCATTATATCCTTCCTCACATGTTGAGAAAGTCTTCTTTCTCTCTGGACCAAAAAATGTAATCCATGAAGACATTCTGGTTTATAAAAGAGAATTAAAGCCAAAGACAATTGAACTTCAGATTATAAGAGGAAAAATAGCTACAGAGAGTGTGGGACACAGGTGAAAGCTGAACCAATGTGAAACAAAACAAAACATTCCAGTGCCTCAGAGGGCGGTGAGGCACTGGAACAGATTGCCCAGAGAGGTTGTAGATGCCCGATCCCTGGAGGTGTTCAAGACCAGGTTAGATGAGGACCTGAGCAACCTGATCTAGTGGGTGGCATTCCTGCCTATGGCAGGGGGGTGGAAGTAGATGATCTTTGAGGTCCCTTCCAACCCAGGGCATTCTATGATTCTGGGATTCTAGGATTCTATTTCTTAAAGCTTATGCTTAAAGCCGTTTACTATGTTAACAATAGCAAAAACAACAACAAAAAAAGTTACTTTCCTTCTGCGACCAAAAGCAATGTGTAAAATATTGATGATAATCTGTGATTGACCAGATTTTTTATTTATATGTATAGCAGTAAGAGTCCTATGATCTCACATCACAGGCTTTAGCTGCAGCTTTTTCTGTAAATTTCCCCATGTGCTCAGACTAGAGCTCCAGGAACTAGGAATCACTCAGCTGTGGGAGGTAACACAAGTGAGTGAAGAGCTATCACAATATGCCTGTTACAAAGCTATCTTGAAGATGAGACCCCTGTTCAGGCAAGGTATTTCAGAGTCAGAGTTCTCCTTCCTCCCCCCCCCCCCAGCCCCCCCCCCAGCCCCCCCCCCCAGTCCCCCCCCCCAGTCCCCTTTTAACATGGATGAAGGAGAGTGAAGTGAGAGTAGGTCAAAAGTCAAATGTTTTTACGTCAAAATCATGAGATTTAGGTCTGTTCTTTCCTCTTGTCTTCCCATTCTATGCAGTGACTTCCCTGAGTGTGTTCCAAAGAAAAAATAGCAGCAATCACATCAATTTGGGAACTGTGTCCAAGTACATACCTGTGGGTTGAATTGAGGAAAGAATAATCTGCAGAAATCATGCCTTTATCTCAAACCATGATGACTTTGCTGACAGATTCTTTAAAATTGGATTGAAGCCAGACCTCAAACATGAAATTGAGTTCAAAAATAAAGATTTTTGTTTCTCTGTTTTCCATTCAGAGTGAAGTTTAAAAGTTTACCTGATCTGAAGTAGTGAGGCTTTTTTATGATACCATTTTCACTTTGAAATTCAGATTCTAGACAAGGTACATCAATTTCAAAGCATCTATAGGCATAAGCAGAACCAATTGGGCTCAAAATAACAGGATGTAGGTGCAGTGACTGCTGGAGACTCCTAGATGTTTTGTTTGTTTTTATTAACACTGACGATAAACTTGTGGTTTTTATAGGCTATGTGGTATCAACATCCAAAGATTTAGAGTAACTAGACAACTTAAGGACAGAAGATGAGAACAAAATTATAGATTTCATCTCTAAATGTCACAGTGACTCTTAATTGGTGAATATACTCATTTGTGGGGAGTATTAAATGAGACATTGCCTTAGAAGACCTAAAAATGTAGTTACATTTACTTATGCAAGATTCTTTCCTTGACTGAATGGATACATAAAAAGTTTCCCTCCTAACAGCATATCTTCCATATCTGGAAGTGATAAACTAAAGGAAACTTAGCTGGGTAGTGACAAGCAGGTGAAATAATGGATCAATAAAATCAATGGCAAAACAATCATCCTGTCAGTTGCAAGCTTTCTAATGTGGCTGATTAAGTTGGCGTATGTAGAAAAAAATAGAACAGAAACTTCACAATTTATTTATGTATCAATACATGAAGGCCAAATGCAGGAGCAGGGTGAACAGCACATCTATTTATCACATATATATATATTCATATATATGCATACATACCTGTATTTATCTGTACATAAAGTACTTTAATGAACACATGAACAATGATGATTTTAAACAGCTTTCACTAAGCACATGAAATAGTTAAGGGAATAACAGTATGTGAGGAAATATATATGATTGCAGATACAGAAATGATCTGGAAACAAATTCCTACTTATATGAATATCAGAAATATGGCAAAATATGCAGCCTTCTGAAAAGCAATACATTGTTCTTTGTATTCCCTCTTTCAACAGTTACCCTTGCTCGAAACAAAATCAGTCATTTTATTGTTTGCAGGAGGTTGTTTGGAGATCTGTGCTTTCTTCAGGTGTTGTGTGTCATGTAATCCTATTAAACAGCATGAGATTATGCTATTCTCATATACAAATCTTTGCCTACAAGTACAAAAATCTACTTCTAATTTGAAATTCTTACTTATTAAGTGTTCTTGTATCTTGCAATTTAACTGTTCTCTCTTTAAAAAGAGCACAAGTATGACAGGTTCTGACCATAAGTAAGGCTGATAAAATGTTCTGTTTTAATTACTTATCAGTCATAAATATTATAAGCTTTATTAGAAGAGATTTCTGCTTCAGAAAATTACATTTTTTGGCCAGAATAAAAATGTTATCTGCACTTATAATTTAAATCTTTCAGATGAACACAAGTATCATAAATATAAGCTGTTGTATTTTGCTGACTCCTTGTAATACTCATATTTCTACTCTCATTCTAACGGATGCCTGACAATACTGCTGGTGTTATGACTCCCCATACCCAAACAGTTATATATCCTTTAAAAAACAAACAAACAAACAAAAAACACCTGTAACATATTGTAGGTAAAAGGTAATAATTACTACAGTGCCTGGAGCAAAAAGTATCATGAAGCAGCAGTATTACAATGCCTATAAGCTACAAGACAACACAGACATATTTGTGTTAACATCACCCAAAACATTTTCCATGATAATTTTTTATTTATTTATTTATTTATTTATTTTTTCATCAAGAAGTCCGATGTTTATAAGGGATAAAAGAAAAAGTGTTCTGGTTAAGTTGAACTGGGATACTTAATTTATGAAGTTAAAAATACATTTTTTGTCCATTCTTTTTAGATCTGTAGAGGACCTTTTTCTTTGAAAAAAAGAAAAAAGAGGATAAAAATATAATAGAGAATTAACAGTGGGTATCAATAAAGAATATACTATATATAGTATAAGATATACTTTGTCCTTACACAGGTATATAAATGGAAATGTTAAGATGGATATATATGAGGCAAATTAAGAAAGGATTTAGGTATTGTTAGTAGTTTATAAATACTCACACCCAATAATAAATTAAAAAAAAAAAAAAAGGAAAAATAGCAGGTGCATAATGGTATCCTTGAGAGCATACATTAGGAAAGCTAGAACAGCAGGGACATTAAAGCACACTAGTTTAGATAATGAAGTCAAATAAATTGTCTTCTTCATTGTGCCTTTACTGTCACCAAAGTACACCGTGATAAATGAAACAGACTTGTCTGATGGAAATCATAAACATTCATATTTAATAAACAGTTATTAACACTTTTATAACATTGATGTTTTATGTTCATTAGATGCTCATTGCACTACAGCAAGTTTATTTCCTGTTTCATTTCTGCGCTGTCATTGTGTATTGCAAGTCTATGCAAGACAGGTCTATTTTTTATGTTCTACAGTACAGTATGTAAGTAACGTTCAGATCTTAATGGAAGTGTCACATCATTTCGAGATCAAATTATCTAGTTTTAACAGCTAAAGAGAAACAAATTAATCAGGAAAAAAAAAAAAAAAGAATACAAACCAGTACAAATGTTGTGGTTCCCAAGTTGCTGACTGAAATACACAGAGGTCATATTTGCCATTTATTACTTTATATAGAAGTCATAGGCTTACTGGGATTCTACACTAGCTATCATTAGCTTCTGGGAAAGTGCATGGCACAAGTGAGTTTAATTGCACAAATAACAACATGGATGCTTCATATTTTTTTAAAGAGGTTATTAAGTACTGAGAAACAGAGATCCACTCAGACCCAGAATATTTAATGTGATTTATAGGTAATCCTTGCCTTTCTAACAAGCAAGATATTTACTTCAGAGAAGTAAGGCTGGTATCTCCTAAAAAGCAACATCAAAGTGTTCTGGAAGATTCTGGGTTGTTTGGCCCTATTGCCTTACATATACCTTTTTAAATTTTCCTTCTATGGGACTAAGCTATGCAATGTGTCTTTGTTTTCCAGCATACTTCAGAAGTAAAAGCTGCCAGAAACAGGACATTCAGTCCAATTGTCTGAGACTCATAGAATATCTGTTAATCTCTCCTTTCTGCACTCCAAATACTGCCTAAAGTTGCTCATTAGATCAAACCCAGCCATTTGCACTGAGCCATGGGGTTTACAATTACTTATTCAGGAACACAGCAATAAAGACAAAGATATGCAGACTCTGTTATTAAAGACTATGT
The DNA here is from genome assembly GCF_013377495.2 of Cygnus atratus. Classification (NCBI taxonomy): domain Eukaryota; kingdom Metazoa; phylum Chordata; class Aves; order Anseriformes; family Anatidae; genus Cygnus; species Cygnus atratus. Next base: position 175,493,144 of record NC_066362.1, on the reverse strand, counting down.
GTCTTTAGGGGCAAGCCAAGAACATCATTAGCACATACTATAAACATACTACTGACAATTTATGTCAACCTTAATTGTTAAATCATATACATAAATATGATTTTTTATATTATATAGACTTATCTATGTTTATGTTTTTGTTTTGTTTTGTTTTGTTTTGTTGTAGATTTGAGTGTTAAATGCTGTACCTCTTCCTCTTCAGGCATCCATCAGTGATCTTATTATTGGAACCTTAACAGATTTAAAGTCACACAACCATGCATCTCTGACGCTGTCTTTAATGCTTTTTGTTCTACAAGGGAAACATTACAGAGTTTAAACTGTGACATGGTCCATTTTGCATTATTTATTAATCCTAGAGCACAGTTAGATATCTGCTATTTATTTGTGCTTGCTTTGTTACTGGCCATGCACTTTTATAAATACATTCAGGTGAAGATTTGATGTCATTTTGATGGAACAAGGTAGATTATAATGTAAATCTCAGTCAATAAGCACTCTGATGTACATAGAAATGGAATTTACTAACAAAATTTTTTTTGTTATTTTAATTTTCACTGGAAAAAAATCGGTAGAAATTTTATAAATACAGAAAAAGCATAATGTCTCTTTTAATGGTAAAAAAATTGTGAAAAAAAATGCATCTCTGTTCACAATAACTATCCATATTAAATAAAATTGGAAGCATAATATATGTTCAGTGTTTGCCCATAACAAAACCAATGTGAACTGTTTAGAAAATTAACAATCAAATTTCTGCTGTGTAAGAATGCTCAGTAACCAACTTCAGATTAATTTTCTTAATTGAAACTAATTTCAGTAGTAGTTTATAGTTGAACAGCACATGCTCAGGACGTCATTTCTTATCCAGGATTTCCCCATGAATATAAAAGATGTGTATTTTAAAGTAGTTGAGAGATTAATACTCATTAAGGATTAGTGGATTTTCAAACTTCATCTTTTATAACAATTTTTTGGAGTTAGTCGATTAAAGACCCTGGATATCAAGCTGTCTTTCAAAAAACAACACAGATATTCAAAAAGATTATTTTGGACTCTTCCAAACTCCTCTGGAGGATCAAAACAGTACACAATGAATTACCACAGTAACTCATGAATTTTGAGTGGATAACAGTGAAAAGTATTTGAGAATCTATAAAACAATGTATTTTTGTTTGTTTGCTTGCTTGTTTTTACTATTGTTACTGTAAAGAATGTAAAGTTTACTGTCTGAGATTTCAGACAATTTCAGCACAATTGCCATGCAGGTGGTGAGTTGTGGTAACCATCTCACATATAAAATAAGCTTCTTATCTTTATTTACTTGCCTTATTTCTGTTCCCCACTATGCATACACATCTGTTAAGCCACCTGTTACATCTTGTTATAAATCTCAGTTGAAATTTCTATTAGATTTTCAAATTATTTTTTTTCTTCAGGAACTAAAAAATAGGGTCTTGTTCTTCATCTCTTGATGGAGCTCCAGATTAAGAAGTATTGTTTGCCACCCAGTGTAACTCATTCTGTATGATATTAATGATTCTACTTTACCTTGATATGTTGCTTTTAACCCAGAAGTTGGGTATATCGGATTCTAATTCTTACTTATTAATTCTTCTTAAAGTTTCCAATTTTATTGGAAATTTTTAAGATTCAGAAAACCATCACTAGTATTTCTGATTTGTTCTCATTGTTAATTGTTTTAAAGAATTATTTTGTCCACTGTGAAGTTGTCTGTCTTTAGCTTCCAACCACTATTTCCTGCTGTGTCTTGTTTTTCTCAGCAAAAAGCCCTTTGTATCCAGAATTGTCTAAACAGAGGAAATCAAACATTTTAAAGTCATCCTTTCCTCCAAAGCATATACAATATGGGCAGGAAGTCCTCAGCCCGGACTGTATCACTACTCAAATGTAGTCACACTGAATTGCATTACTCACTAAGGTAGATGTAGGCTGAATCATCCATGTTCCTCTGTAGCTGAAGGATGGAGAAAGGCACCTTTAAGATTAACTCAGAACTTCATTTGGCTGAATGACCCTTTGATTTTGCTGAAAGTGCCTAACTGAAGTAAATGAAATTAAACTGAGGTATATTCAAGACTTAACTAACTTCTAATCTGTTTAGTATCTATAAGATAGAATTAATGCAGTTTATCAGAATATCATACAGTAACATGACAAACTCCTCATAAACATCTTAATATTTGAATCAGAGCAATTGCGTTTTTCCATAAAACCACATTGACTGTTAGATTTACTATCTTTATAACCTCCAGTCAAATATAGATATAAACACCATCCGATATTACTTTTTCTATTATTTGCTTAAGATTTTGTTCATGCTAACAGGATTACTTTTACTGATTATACCACTTATTCTTTCTAAACACTGTAACAGCAGTAATACTCTCCCATTCTTCTATAATTTCTTCTACATTCAAATAGAAAAAATAATATCTTCCAATCTCTTCATCCCACTCTTGAATTGAGGATAATGTGAAAGGTGTTTGCTGACTGAAAGTTGACAGTCCAAATATGTTTTTAGCAATGTATGTGGAATTGGAAGTATTTCATTATCTCCACATGATACATTTTTATATCCAGACTTTTTTCATAAACAAAGTAAGAATTCTCAAGATTTCTTCCTTTTCTGCATCATCATTAACAGATTGCTGTCTCAGACTAGTAATAGGCTTTCAGATTTGCTGGGATTTTTCTTTATCTGGAGTATATATATTAAAAGTCTTATATCTGTTGTCTTCATAAGCTTATTCTGTTATTCATGGACTGAACTTTTTAAAATAATTCAGGTTATTATTTCAATCCTGTTATTTTCATAGGTTGAAACAATAACGTTAACTTTCCAGATTTTTAAGTTTTCCTCTTTAGGCATTATAATTTATTTGTTAACAACTGCAAAACATATGGCATAACCAATACACTTTACATAGACTGATAATATAAAGTACCAACAATAAAGCAGGTACAAAACCCATGTTCCCTCCCACTGCTGTTTGTTTATGGATTTATAAAGGACCCGTATTTTATAGTATCAAAAATCAGTATAGACTTCCGGTTGTATAGACTATCAGTATAGACTTCATTTAAGAACCTCACACAAGGTCCAGGCCATTCAACAATTGGCGATAAGTTGTTTTTCCACAAAAATTGGGAAAAAAAAAAAAAGAGACGAAGGGAAGAGGAGAGGAGAGGAGAGGAGAGGAGAGGAGAGGAGAGGAGAGGAGAGGAGAGGAGAGGAGAGGAGAGGAGAGGGAAGGGAAGGAGAGGAGAGGGAAGGGAAGGAGAGGAGAGGAGAGGAGAGGAGAGGAGAGGAGAGGAGAGGAGAGGAAAGGAAAGGAAAGGAAAGGAAAGGAAAGGAAAGGAAAGGAAAGGAAAGGAAAGGAAAGGAAAGGAAAGGAAAGGAAAGGAAAGGAAAGGAAAGGAAAGGAAAGGAAAGGAAAGGAAAGGAAAGGAAAGGAGGAGAAGAAAAAAGAAAATGAGGAAACTAAACCAAATATATAAATACTTATATGCAGACATATATGTGCATTTTTGTGTGCTTCTATGTGTATCTGTACACATTCTTGAGGTTATATGAGGTTTGTTTCAATTGAGTAGACAAAATACAGTTAAGTAGTTTGATAACGTGATGCAATGTTGTTTGGTAAACTACTACATACTTTGTTCTAAGTGGGTTAGTGTTCTGGATACTGAAAGGGACCTGGTGGACAACAGGATGAACAAGAGTCAGCAGAGTGCTGCTGTAGTAATGAAGGCAAATTGGATCCTTGGTTGTATCCACAGGGGCATTACTAGTAGAGATAGAGATATAATCACCCTACTCTACTCAGCACTCGTAAAGCCACACATGTCGTACAGTGTCCATTTGTGGTCTGCACGATTCAGAAAAGATGTAACAGACTGGAGAGCCCCCGAAGGAGGATCATAAAGATGATCAAATAGTTGAAGAACTTGTCCTGTGAGGAAAGGCTAAAGAGCTTAGACCTTTTCACCTTGGAGAAGAGAAGGCTCAGCTGGGGCTAATCATAGTTTTCCAGCACTTAAAGGGCAGCTACAAAGAGACAAAGGTTCTCTCTTCACAAGGAGACACATGGAGAGGACAAGGTTCAAATGGTACAAACTGCACGGGGAGATATTTTATCTTGATAAAAGAAAGACTTTTTTTTTTTTTTTTTTTAATTCTGGTGAGAACAATACATCTCTGGAACATTCTCCTTAGGGATGTGATGGAGTCCCCGTAACTAAAGATTTTCAAGACAACACAAGACAGAGTGCTGGATAATCTTGTCTAGGCACCCTTTTCCATGAAAGGCTGAACCAGATAATCTTTTAAGATCCTTTCCAACCTGGACTGTTCTACCATTTTACGATTCTATGTTCTCTGAATTATTCAGTTTTTGTATCGAAGCAGTACCAAGTTACAGAAGTAATCAACTGTTCTGCTTAGAGGAAAAAATGCTATTACCAAACATAGAAGAAGACAATGTTAGTGCAAATTACTGAAAATGTAAAGATTAGGTTATTTCCTGCCAGAAGAACTACATGAAAATGAAGGTACAAATAACAAATATTTTGAGATTTTTTGAAAACGTCATATGCATATTTAGACTTTTTATGGTTTTCAACCTAAATTTTGACACCAATCTTTACTCTTCACAAATCAAGTCATGTCTAAAATGAACACCATATCTGAGTACATATTGTAAGCTCCACATTACTTTTTTTTTTTTCATAGTTTTTAGCAATCAATGTTATTTTAAGCTTCATAGTGTGGCATTACTCATATGAACTTTAAAGAAACAGTATCCTGAATCTGTGCATATTTCTACTCATCTGTTTTATAATTAATTTGGCAAAGGAGCAGATAGCTCAATGAGTACGCAGGTGAGGAATTTATCCACCCAAGGCTGTGTATAGAGTAACTGGTGCATAAAAGTCCTTCATAAATTTCATCATGATTTTCAACGGCCCCAAATTTCAGGTCTTCTCTTCCTTGAGATGTGCTAGATAACTCTTTTTGACAATCACCATTCACTGGAAGATGTTGTCCATTATGATACTAGCTCTTAAGCCACCCTTTCCAATTGGAGGTTGTAACCTGTTCTCCTTTAGATATCATCCATAATGTGTTGGAGCTTTATTATCATGCCCTAACCCCTTAATGCTTGGCTTGGGATATTTGTGGGGTAAAGACTTCTGGTTATCTGGTTGTTTTGAATTAATCTTTATTTTTAGGCGGACTAAGAGGTAAAAGGCAAATAAAAATATTAATTTACAGAAGTAATAGTAATAGAAAGTAGTTACATTTTTCTTTTTTTTTTCTTTTTTTTCTTTTTCTAATTTTTAAAGAAGAAAAAACCAGAAAAATATATGCTTGATCTATGTATACTGTCATTAATTTAATCTGAAAAGTTCATTTCCTGCAGCCAGATACATTGCAGGAGACACTTCCCTTCCAGATATTTTTTACAGAGCTTTTGACTCTTTGTGTTCTGTGCCTCAGATTACATTGCTTCTACAAGTGACAGTTAAGCCTAAAATTCTTTTATTTTTTTTTTCCATGATTCTCCATCTTCTTTCTACTTGTTTATTTATTTCTGCCCCTCCACTCCCATCCTCTCATTCCAGCACTCCTTTAACATCAATATATTCCATAAATTAATTTCTTTATCGAACTGTTAAAGTATAAATTAATAATTTATTTTCTTTGGAGATGCATATACTGCTTTTTGAAACCATCTGTACTTGACTGGTCAATTAGCTCGATGACTAAAAGAAAAATTAGATAGACAGTTTACAACTTGCGGTATGAATGGTCTCTGAACTGCAACAAACACAAAGTAAAAAAAAAAAAAACAAAAAAAAAAAACCTAAGTAATGATATGATACTGAATCATAAAATTATTTTGGTTGGTAAGTACCTTTAGAAGAGATATAATCCAGTCCCTTGCTCAAAGTAGGATTAACCTCAAAGTGAAGTCAAATTGCTCAGAGTCTTGCAAGGGAAGTTTTAAAAATATAGAGAGATTGGATAGATTCTGGGCAGTTTGTTCCCATGCTTACTGTCACTGGAAAACAACTTTTTCCCTTGTATTTAGTTGGAGTTGCCTTTGCTGCAACTTGTGTTTAGTCCTTTCACTGTACACCTTTGGCAACAGTCTGTCTCTATATTCTCTGAAACTGCCACCTCCAGACAGAAGAAGACAGAAAATTAACTTAGCTTTCTATTCTCCATACTAACCAAACATAGTTCTCCCAGACTTTCCTGTGTCTCACCTGCTACAGCCCATATTCATCCTAATCCCCTGCCATGGAACTTTCTGTAGTCTTGACAGTACTTTTCTTGTACGGGGGACATTTCTCCAATTGCAGGCTCACACATGTCAAGTAAGGCAGCAGCACTACTCCTACAACCATTTTCCCTGACCAGATGGTTATGCCCTTGATAATGCAAAGAGATCTGGAAGATCTTGTCCATGAAGATCCAGTCTATGATACATACCTTAGTTTTTAATAAAACCAAACTTCACTGTAAATTGACCACTTTGCAGTTTGAGATGATTTCCCTATTAAATCGCTTCCTTAATGTATGTTATGCCAATGCTAGCTTGAAATATAACTGAACTGAAATTAAATGGCCTTCAGGTATGAATCATTTGTCCCTGAGGAGGGAACCTGGAATTATTCAGGAGAAAGAAGAGTACCTAAACCTTTCTGTTTGTGTCAAAGTCTTCGTGTGTACATAGGAAGTGTGACAAAACTTTTAGCAGAGAAAATTGAGCAAAAATAATAGAAATTTTAGGAAACAGAAATGAGATAACAGAATCACAGAATGTTTGAGATTGGAAGGGACCTTTGGTCCAACCCCCCTGCTCAAGGGGTGACACCTAGAGCAGGTTGCCCAGGACCATGTCCAGACAGCTTTTGAAGGTCTCCAAGGAGGGAGACTCCACTGCCTCTCTGGAAAACCTGTGGCAATGCTTAGCCACCCACACAGCACAGAAGTGCTTCCTGATGTTCAGGTGGAACCTTTTGTGTTCTAGTTTGTGTCCATTGCCTCTTGTTCTGCCACTGGTGTCCCGGTTTCAGCTGAGATAGTTAATTTTCTTTGGAGTGGTTGGTTTGTGCCGTGTTTTGGATTTAGGAGAAAAATAATGCTGATAACGTTGGTTGAGGTGTTTTTATTTTGCTTTTACTTTCTCACCACTCTAATTTGTTAGTAATTGGCAATAAATTACGTTAATCTACCTATGATGAGTCAGTTTTGCCTGTGGCAGTAATTGGTGAGTGATCTCCCTGTCCTTACCTCAACCCATGAGCCTTTTTTTTCATCATATTTTCTTCCCCTGTTCTTTTGAGGAGGGTGAATGAGAGAGCAGCATGGCGGAGCTTAGCTGCCCATCAGTTTGAACACCTTACTGGATCTTATTCGACTTGCTGCTTTCCCCATGGTTGGCATGCATCTTAATGATATATGAAACTATATGAAGTATATTTTATATTTTTTTTTATAAATACCTATATTCTCACATCCTCCAGGATAATTCATGTTTATATAGAAAAAGCAAACATTTGAATGGGAAAATATTTCCATTTGGAAAAAAAACATAAATGGAGATTATGTCCCCAGTCTCCTCCACAGATCATGATCCTCCAAGAAATTGTTTTTTTTTAATGGTGCACAGATATTCAAATATCCCATGACACATCATTCCTGTCACAAGGAGATGGCACTGTGGTATTTGTTCACAGGTACAGTTCAAACTATATGATAAAAGACAATCTGAAGCATATGTACTAAAATTTAAAGGGTGTAATTTTTGAATTCTTCTGTTCTGGTTTAAGATTTTTTTTCCCCCTCTTGACAAATCCCAAAATCTTCCTATAGGAAACATTCATGTTTTCAGACCAAAGTTAACCTTAATATACAACGCAAGTTGAGCTAAGCACTTAATTACCTTCTGAACAGTCACACCTTCTTTAAAAGGAATCATAAATTTCAGCTTATGATAATTTTATTATCCCCAGCCTATTACTAATATACGCATGATCACAGCTCTTTAAAAATAATTTTATGACTGGCTTACTCATCAGCTTCTACCAAACTCTTGCCTTGAAAGCAACACCATTTTAAAAATATTTACCCAAGCCTAATGAGGACTTCATGCCTAGGCCCTGTTTGCAGCAAATGTGTAGGCGTATGTTCCAAAATAAATCTGAAAATAAAAGATTTGTTAAAAAATTATGAAAGTGATGATATTTGGCAGAAATGGTTTTCTAACTAGAAATCTTTGATACTTTCCTTTAGTTGTCTATTAATATAGAACCCTAAAATAAAAAATCATCCTTTCTTGAAGAAAGAAACAGAGTTTCTTCAGAGTTGTTTCAGAGACCATCTCAGACAGCAGGCTAAAAAAGGTATAAATTATAAACTGACCAAAGGGATATTTCATAACATATGAAATCATGTGGAACAATAAAAACTGAGAGGGTTGGCCAAGGGGGTGGCCACTGCTCAGGGACTGGCTGGGCATTGGTTAGTGGATGATGAACAATTGCAGTGTGCATCACTTGTTTTGTATATATTATTGTTATTATTATTGTTATTGTTATTAAGGTTGTTATTATTAATAATAATATTAATAAAAAATTTTGCCTTCCTTTTCTGTCTTCTTAAATTCTGTCTTTTTCTCAACCCCAAAATTTTACTTTTTTTTTTTTTTTTTTTTTTTCTGATTCTTTCCTCCATCCCACTGTGGGGGACTGAGCAAATGGCCATGTTGTGCTTAGCTGCCTGCTGTTGCTAAACCACAGCTGGAAAGAGCCTGGCTCCATTTTCTTTGAAATCGCCCTTTCAGATATTTATAGACATTGACAAGATCTCCCTCCCAAACCTTCTCTTCTCCAGGCTGAACAATCCCATCTCTCTCAGCCTTTCCCCATAGGAGAGGTGTCCCAGTCCCTTGATCATTTTGGTGGCCCCATGTTGGACTCTTTCCAGTATATCCATGTCTCTCTTGTACTGGGTGGCCTAGAACAGGACAAAGTACTTCAGATGTGGCCTCACCAGTGCTGAGTAGAGGGGAAGGATCACATCCCTTGACCTACTGATGATACTTTACCTAACGGAGCCAAGAATACTGTTAGCCTTCTTTAGAGCAAAGGAACATTGCTGATTCACGTTAAAATTTGTGCTCACCAGGACCCCCACGTTCCTTTTTGGAGAGCTGCATTCCATCTGGGTGCCCACAGCATGTACTGGTTCCTGTGTTGTTGTTTTTTTTGCCTCCACAGGTGCAGGACTCTGCACTTCTCCTTGTTTAACATCATGAGATTTTTGTCAGCCCATTTCTTCACCCTGTCAAGGTCCCTCTGGATGGCAACCTGCCCCTCTGGTGAATCTGCCACTCTCCTCAGTTTTGTGTCATCTTTCATTTCAGTACATACTAGATCATAGAAAATTAGAATGATTACAGTGTACTGGACATGATAACTAGAAAGACAATCTTTTTTTCTTATACCTTGGGAATAAAATTTGTTTTATTAAAAAAAATACTGTGCATGATCTATTTGAAGCAAGGAAATGTTACAAATACATACATAAAACATGCATATTTACAGTACAGTTAAAAGTGTCTAATTTTGAGCACACTAGGATAAATTATTCTCTTGGTTCTTGTGATAACATTCACAAATATATTTCTTATGTACATTTATTATATGCATATTTTTGTGTAGAAAATGTTATATATAGTTTGCATTCACACTTCTTTTTAAGATGAAAAAATGATTACTTTTATGGACAAGTGTAAGAATTATATCTTTTAATAGCTTTTAATAGCTAGCTTGAGCTAGCTCACTTTCTGGAAGACTTCAAATGAAATCAAATGAAATGAAACAGAAGAATATATACATATATATATAGTTACTTTATAAGGGTAACAGGCAAAAAGTTTCATAGAACTCCTTAACATTGTCCATGTATTTGCTCATAAATTTGCAAAACTGTCTCTAGGATCTGTAATTTTGGATGACTTTTCCATCTAGGGCTGACATTTTTGTTATTCATTTGGCTGGGAGAACAAATGATTTCTGAGGAAAAGAAATAGACACAGCTTTGCATGTTAAACAACTGTGGATATTTTCAACATCAGGAAATTCTTGTACTTCTGCTATTTGGACAAGGGATGAAATGTAGCAGAGCTGGCCTTCATATCATGAATGAACATTTTTTTCTTTTCACTGTTCAAACCTTTTTTAATGAGGAATATGTCTACCTGAGAAATTCAATTTCCACATGAATTGTCAAAACTTCACAGTTGAATTCATGAAAAGGTCCACCTGCCTGAACGGATGCCATCCCAGGCATGGGTTATGTCTCCCATTTTCAGATCTTACCTTCAACTCAGGCACTCTGGGTCCCATTACTGGATCTGAGAACCGAGAAGTTGCTCTTCTGTATTCCTTCTCTCCTCCAGAGCTTCAGCAGCACAGAAAAGGAATCTTCTTGAGTTAAATTCAAAGGGATATCATTAGGGAGAGGGACACTGAGGCTAGGACAGGAGCCAGATAAGAGATGTGTGAAGAAACTGGTCTGAGGGATACTGAACCCCACATCACTGGAGGATGGATGGAGGAGAAAGCAGGCTTCTCTAAAGAATGACATCTAAATAAAAATCTCAAAGGGGCAGGGGGGTGGGGAGGAATGGGGGGACTACAAACAAGTGGAGTCTTGAAGGACAGCAGTGTATAAAGGAAAGAACTGAAAGCGGCTACTTTCAAGGGCTATTTCCTTCTGGAAACTGAACAGATTGTAGTGTTCAACTTATACATCTAAATAAAAGAGGACCAGAGTGTGATTTCAAGATCTGGCTCCCTGATCATTCAGAGTTTTATTATAAGTTTACAATTCACATCAGGTTTGGATGGCTTCAGCTAGTTCTGCCTAAAAGAAATCTGCAAGAGAGAACATGTTTTAAGCATGGACATCAGTTGTTCTGTGCCACTTGGTTTCAAAGCAAGGTATTGCCTCTGCATGTCTTTTATGTAGCAATTACTGCAGTTTCATTAATCGTGTTGACAGCAAATTCTTACAACATTGGTATGAACTAAGATAATCCTACACTATTACACTCAGTTATTAAAAGCTGTAAAGTTTCTCATCCTGTTGATTTAAAATGTAGATGCAGATACGTTTTCACTGTGTTCAGTGTTTCACTGCGATTTCTGTGTTCCAGGTTTGATATCAACAAATGAAAAATCAAACCCTTCAAACACTGAAAAGTTAAGAAATGTAAAAATTAAGGTGACTTACAAGGGTTGGAAATGTTTGAAATCAGGCAATATGTGAGGCAAAGAATTCCTAAATAGTAATTTTATTTCTAAGAATTTCTAACAGAGACCCATGGTTAAGAGAGTGAATATTGGTTTGAAATTTCTTCTTTCACACAGTAGTTTACATATAATCTGAAATTACTCATAAAAACTTCACACACTTTTAAATTTTACTTAAAAAAAAAACCAACAAACAAAAAAACGCTTTCTGATTTCTCATTGAATGCCTGACTTTAAACTATGACAACTACTGAGAAAAAGGTCTACAAAAAAATGGAACAAACACAATAATGAAGAGAACAACAAAATGCTGGGCTTTTGGAGTCAAAAATATTAGCCATCAAACCTTTAAGTCAACCTGGAAATATATATATATATATATATTTTTTTTTTTTCCTATCTGAACATACTGAAAAAAAATATTAATTATAGGTTGAAGAAGGAATATAGAAATATATGAGTGCTTAACACTGGTGTCATGTCTTCTGCTTCTTATTTGTTGTTTATGAGCTGGTCTGGATAGCAGGCAGGCTGAGAAGAGTATCTTATAGATTGTTTTATTATGTAGTATCCCATTTTCTGTTCCTCTCTCTTTTCCTTCTTTTCCTTCAATAAGAAGAGACAGAACAACTATTTTGTAAGCCATTTGATTCTCTGTTTGCAAATGAAAAGGTATAGTTCATTGAGTATCAAGTCATTTTTATTTAATTTCCTCAGGTTTCTCTTTGAAGACTTGCACTAGATGACTAGTCGCTGAACAGCTCTTGATTCTGCCTGTCAAAGCCTGGCAGAAGTGTTATTCACATTACTGGACTCAGACTAGCAGATTATCAACTTTATGATCACTTTGAGTTTGTCTTTCTTAAATTTTCATACAGCACGTGCCTGATCACTCATATTTTATCACTTCAGGGTTGGTAAATTCATTACAATTTTGTCTCACACTTATAATACGATTCTTCATTTTTTTATTATTTTTTATTTTTATTTTTTTTCAGAATTTTGGTGAAGAGTTTATCCAGTTCTCTGTATTTGAGTAATCTCTTCCCTCGGTTTCATCTCTGCCTAGACAACTGGAATTCTGTATACTCATCCTCATTTTTATTTTCCTTGTTTAGGTCCCTATTCACCATTATCTCTAGTGAAAAATAAATCTAATTATAGCTTCAGTTTTTGAGCCACAGTAAGTTTGTTTAATCTCATTTCAATTTTCACAGTAGATTGTCTCCACTTCCGATCTCTTTCCTCAATTTTTATTCTATTGTTGTGGAACATCAGATTTATTATTTTTATTACTTAATTTGCGATGTCTAATACAGGATTTTTTGTGTTTCTCAAATCCTCTACTTTTTGTTCTGTAACACCTACCTTCATGAAGTCTAGCTTCCTAAGCAAATGAGATCTTTTTACATCTTTGGCTAAATATTTGCCAATTTACCTTTTTAATATTTTTTGCATTTCTTGGATGAATCATTATAAATTTGACAAAGCATAAAAGTTATTAAATTCCTGCAAGTTTCCAGAAGGAGGCAAGATAATTATTAATGTTCTCCATTCAAGTAGGGTTAAAACTTTTTCAAGGATATGGATACTCTTTTTGCACTCAGTCACAGAACAAGGTTTCTCTACTGGTACTTCTGCTTCTGACGGTTCTCTATTATTAACCAACTGCATGTTTCAAACGTTTATTCATAAAACTAATCTGAAGCCTTGCCTTTTAAGCACTTTCTATGCTAAGGATAAAAACACTAGATAATTTTGACATCATTTAGTTTTAAAATATTCCAAAGTTTTTCCATGAATATTTTCATCATTTTCAGCTTTGTTGACTTAAAATATTACTTACTTGTCTTTCCAAAGTGTGCACTTTGGCAACTGGATATTTGTTTATTCTTCACTTTAATTAAAACTAGTTATTCTTCATTGCTGACACCTTTTTTGTTTCATGGGCTATACTATGTCTTCACAACTTCAACTAATCAAGACCGAATTGTTATAATTTCTCATCGGTATAGGTGAGTATTTGATGGAGAGACAGAGTAGCTGTCATATCCAGGACATGAAATTTGGCTTCTCCCATTTTTAATCAGATCTTCGTAGAATTTAATAACCATACTACATATCTACATAAGAGTCCTGCACCCGAAATGACCATATGTTCTGGCAATTTGATCTCTATCTAAGAAACAATGACCGTCAGTGAAAATATGGCCTATGTTTGGACCATATGTAGCTGAATTGAGTCTTTGGTCTTTCACAGCAGTAGCTGTTCTGCTCTGCCTTGGTACTTGACCTTCTCAAGTCTCCAGTCTATCACATTTGTTTGTTTCAAAAAGACTACCATGTGGAGTTTCCTTCTCAGTGGATTTGGTGCTCATACATTTCCAGAGGTAAGTTTTCCCTACTTGTCGAGCTACACAGAATCTGGATGCAAATTTTGAGACATTTTATATTACTTCCATGTTTTGATCTGAATTGCAGTGTTGCTTCCCGACATCCTGACATCCTGGTCTCCAAATTGGAGAGAGATGGATATGATGGGTAGACCATTCAGTGGTAAGGAATTATCTTGAGGGTCGCACCCAGAGAGAGGTAGTCAATGGCTCTGTGTCCAAGTGGAGGCTGGTGACGAGTGGTGTACCTCAGGGGTCTGTCCTGAGACTGAGCTGTTCAATATCTTTATCAATGACATAGACAGTGGGATCGAGCACACCCTCTGCAAGTTTGCAGATGATGCCACCCTAAGTGGTGCAGTTGATACACCAGAAGGAAGGGATGCCATCCAAAGGGACCTGGACAAGCTTGATAATTGGGCCCATGTGAACCTAATGAGGTTCAACAAGTCTAAGTGCAGGGTGCTGCACCTGGGCTGGGGCAATCCTGGACATGAATACAGACTGGGAGAACTCGTTGAGAGCAGCCCTGCAAAGAAGGACTCGGGGGCTCTGGTGGACGAAAAGCTTGACATGAACCAGCAGTGTGTGCTTGCAGCCCAGAAGGCCAACATCAAGGGCTGCATCAACAGAGAGCATGGCCAGCAGGTGGAAGGAGGTGATTGTCCCCCTCTACTCTGTCCTTGTGAGGCCCCACTTGGAGTGCTGTGTCCAGGTCTGGGGCCCACAGCACAAGAAGGATGTTGATCTGTTAGAATGGGTCCTGGTATGTAAAATTATGTAAAAAAATAATTTTCTCTGCCTGATTCCCTGGTACGTAAAATTCCCTTGTATGTAAAATTAGATAATCACATTATCTAATGTGATAGTAGATTAATAATTAAAAAAAAAGCATTGTTTATAGTAGTTTTAGTGAGGCACATGCTTATGTGATGAATGTCACAGGAAGACTTACAGAAATTATTGAAAGAGATGTATTTGAGCAATGTACAGTAGATAAAACAGGGAGCTCTGTACACAGCTGTAAAGAAAACACAGCGTTTTTTCACCATAAATTTATTGAAAGGAAACTCTCAGAAAAATGAATGTCTGCCAGAATAAATCACATATCTGTCATATTGCATCTACAAGGCAAAATTAAATGAAGGTTGTATGGTAAACCTTAATTTTACTACTATCCAAACTTTTTACTTTGTTACAGTAAACTTGTCTCTAGCATTTACTTTATTATTTATTTATTTGTTGTTGTGTGTTTTTATTAACTAGTATAATATTGGGGCTGAATTATAGTCTCAAACCTTTCTACAAGACCAATCACTTGTTAGATGTATAGAAAGGTATATATTAGGAACTGGAAATCAACTTAGGATATATTGCAATGTCTTATATTTACTTACTATTAAATCACATGGCAAAAATGTTCCTAAGTACTTGTTTCCCTTTGTACTACAGCACACAGCAGCCTTTAGAACACACGTAACAATCGTGCTCATATTAATGATAAAATCTTGTCCATTTTTTTGCTCTCAGCTCTCTAGTTGAAAGTCAGTTTCAGAGCCTTAGTAGTTTAATGTTAAAAGCATTCTTCTAATTATAAGCCTAAATGCATTCATGATCTATCTTTATAAAGCGATTCATGATATAACAATCACTTTTTGAGTGCCTGCTTTATGCTACCTGATTTTTCAAGATAGCACATACAAACTCGATTGTATATGAGTGCAGTCCAAAAAATGAACACTAAATATTAATTATAGACTGTACTGAGTATTCCATCTCATCCTTTTCTAACTTAATATTAGATCCTTCAAGAAATTCCCTGGTAAATTGACATTTCCCAAATGTAACAGTACCCCATGTGAGCACTCAAGCAAAGATTCAGCTAAGAGCAACCTCTCTAAATGTTCTTTATTTTGACGCTCTTTCATTCTCAGAAAAATAATATATTGGTTTAGCATTAGATTTTTTTTTTCTTTCTTTCTTCAATTTATTGTGCCTTCCTTTTGAGGTTTTAGTGCCAACTTGCTTATCTCAATGATTCTATGATGTAATGAAAATGTTAAAAGTTTTTTTTTTATTATTAAGTCATTTTTATTCTTTACTAGTTTAGTAGCAAATTAGAGCAAATTCCTTTTTCTGTGAGAAAATGTGTGGTTGAATTTCAATGATAAAGAGACAGAAAGACAGATACATAGTACAATATAATTTTATGCCAAGGTAGAATCTAATATTCATGTATATGTGTTTGTGTGTGTACCCTTTCAGGTCTTCCACTAAATTACCGATATTTTTAGCTACAGTCCAGTGTCTCAGTCACTTCATAAAGTAACTGAAAGTGTTAGGTGCACATTGCATGAAATATCTAATTTTTTTTTTTACTATTTGGGACTATTAACTCAAAGAAAAAAAAAAGCATGTAAATTTTTTTTTTCATTTAATACTACATTTTTTTGTGATATTTGTTTCTCGAGAAATACCATAATACACTGCCCCAGAAAGTTAGTTTTCTATATTAACCTTGTTTTGCAAATTGTACCTATTTGTATTGTTGTACTTGCAATAAAGTTCTTATGAACACAAGTCATATCCCTTCCAATATTTTCCATGGAGTTCATTATTCTAGTGCTGAACAAATTGCTCTCATCAGTTTCTGTTATGAACCCTGCTGTGTTTCATGACACTCCTCTGCATTGGCTAGGAATAGGATGCCACATTTTTTCAAAGTTGTCTGCTCAGTTTGTTAATGAGCTGTAGTTTATATTGTGCCTTGAGAAGGTTGTAGACCACTTTCTCTTACCATTGGCCATCAGTGTTACTTTACCTGCTGGAATTCCTGCACTGAAGTCTGATGTGGCTTTTGGATCAGGGTGAGTGAAGAATTTGAGTGTTCCCGATGTGTTTGTACAGGCAGAAATTTATATCTGTGTGCAAGCATGGCACAGCTTATGGCATATGCACAAGTATGGCATATGCTTCTTTTGAGTGGTGTGAGTTAGCAGAGCAGAAACGTCCCATGCATCTTTTGATGGAGAAGAAAAAGTAGAAGGAAGAGCAAACCCTGAGAGGTGACTTCCAATTTTTATTTTTTTGATGATCCACAGAGAAGAAAGGGTTGAGAAAATTTATATTTGAGATCAATGCCAAGTCAAATGTACATGCCTGATGAATTCAATAATGAGAAAAATCCATGAGTTAATCTAATGTATTATTGTATGCTCATAGAAGCATATCCTCTGTATCCCCACAGTTATATTTCAATTGTTTTTAGTTTTGAGAGTATTTTGATCTTCCATGACCCTCTTCTATGAAAGAGGAGGCTAATACTCTGAATCCATCCACAGTAGATTCCATTTTGTTTTATAAAGAAAAAGATGGGGACATTTAAAAAAAGAAAATATTAAAGAAATTGAAAGTTGAAACTTTAGCTGTTGTCTGAGGTTATATTTGGTTACCACTACTCTTTTTAAGATGCTTTGAAACAGAATGACTTGTCAAGACCACCTTGCAAAGGGCAGTAATTAATTCAGCAAGAAGTTGCTGGTAATGTTATTTTTCCCAGAATTTTTCAGAATTCCTAACATTAGTACAAGAGGTTTCACAATAGGACCACAGCAATAAAACCAGTCATTTAATGTAATGGTAGAAATATTCAGACATTTCTTGTAATGACCAAGTAGAAAAATCAGAAAGTGGAGTGCTTGTAATGTCAATCATTTAAAAAAAAAATGACTGACATTGCTACCTGTTCCACAAAATGACAGTGAAGACATTTCATTAAGTGACTAAAAAAGTGGTAATTTTACTGAAGTTTTTTTTTTTTTTCCTGTATATACAGGCAAAGGGCTACATATTTGTTCACATTTATTCAGGAGGAAACGTCTCAGAATATGTTGAAGAGGTGAAAAGGTTAACTTTCTCCATAGTAATTCAAGCACATGGATCATAATGTTGATGGTGAGAAGGAAATTAAGTCTTTCAGATGTCATTTGTGGTCCTGCATATAATAGGGATAAGTAGCTTTGTTAGAATCATTACCAAAGAACGGTTTCAATTAATAGAAATCAGGCAAAACAGATGGAAATGGGCATAAGAAAATAACTGGAGAAAAAAAAAAAATCAATTGTTTATTGTAACAAAGTGCATGCTATGCAGCAGCTTTATTGGGTGGTAAGCTTATCAGACCCCAAAAGCTCACAACAGATAAGAAGATTTCTAAATGTTTGTCATGGGCCTTTGCTGGACTTTCTCCAATGTGTCTTTGTCTCTCTTGTAGTGGGGAACCTTAATCTGGACACATCTCTCCAGGTATGTCTCACCCGTGCTGATATGAGTGGAAGGACCACCTCCCACTAACTGTTAGCATCTTCCAAATGAAACCATGGAGGCTGTTAGACTTCTTCAAGGGAACACTGCTGGCCCATAGTCAATTTATAGACCAGGACTGGCATGTCCTTTTCCACCAATCTGCTTTCTAGCCATTCAGCCCCCAGACTGTGCTGGGGCATGAGGTTATTTTCCTTAGGTGCCAGACTTGGGATTTTCCCTTGTTGAACTTCACAAGATTCTTTTTGACCCATTTCTCCAGCAGAGCCATTGAGGTCCCTCTGAATGACAACACACCCATCTAATGCACCAGCCACTCCTCCCCACTTTGCATCACCTGAAAACTCGCTAAGGGTGCATTTTGTACCAGAATCCAGGGCTCTAATGAAGAGGTTATACAGTGCTGTGCCCAATATTGACTCTTGAAATACACTGTAACTGGCCTTCAGCTGGGCTTTGTGCCGCTGATCACTACCCTTTACACCCAGCAGTTCTGCTGATTTCAGTCCATTTTACTGCCAACTTAGCTACCCTATACTTCATCAATCCATCAATGAAGGTGAGACAGTGCTAAAAGCCTTACTAAAGTCAAGGTTAACTTGATATATGTACATATCCTGCTCTCCCCACAGCTACCAAACTAGTCATTGCATCACAGAAGGATATCAGGATGGCCAGGCACGATTACCTGTTTGAAAACCCACACAAGCTGTTTCCAATTGTCTTCTTGCCCTATACATGCCTGGAAAATGATTTCCAAAATTATTTATTCCATCACCTTCCCAGAAATTTAGGTGAGTCTGACAAGCCTGCGGTTCACCAGATCCTTCTCCTTTATTTTCCAGGAAACAGGAGTGACATTTGCTTTCTTGTTCCTCAGGAACCTCACCCAAAAACCATAGCCTTTCAAGGGCAGTCAAGAGTGGCCTTGCAAGGACATCAGCCAGCTCTCTCACCACTCATGGGTACACCACAATTTAAGTTCATTTATTGAGTTTCAAACTCAAACTCCTTGCAAACATAGCCAAATAAACTTGACCACTGTATCACAACAAAACATTTAATATAATATAACTGGGATTGAAAAATCTTTTTCTCCTTCACTAAACAATATTCAGTCTCAACAATTCAAATCAAATTGCTCATTTGCACTGCAGAACAAAACCAGAGCTCAAAGATGCTGTGGTTTCCTAGCAGAGAAGTGATTGAAATTCTATGGGCCTCAGAGAACTGGTATTTTTACAAGGTTTTTCTTTATTTATTTGTTTCTAAATATTAACTGAATTTCCCTCTTCTACTTCACACCACCCAAAAGACTTCACGTACCACACTGCAGCAGGTAATTCTGAGACCACCCGTTTTGACCTGTGCTTGATTCCAAGGAGCTCAGCCCCAGACAGGTCGGTTTTACATGTGACCTGCTTGATTCCTGCCTGCTTGTGGTATCCAACTGAAAACAAATGTTTATTCAGCTACTGCAGTCAGGAAATTTATGGCTGAGGCCTAGCATACTGGGATCTGTGTGGCTGCTCTCACAATATGGTACTTTGCTACTTCCAGCTTTTCCTTGCTGAAGCACTGTTGTTGCCATTGGCAACCACAGCCTGCTATTAACATGCAGCCATTATTTTGCAGAAGTATTGAACAGTAGATGAAAATACTATTCAGTGGTAATTTGTAAGCAATACACACTGGAGCATCATCAAGGAAGCTTCTCTAGAAGAAAAGAAGGATTTAGAATCGAAGTATTTAGAATCAAAAACTATTCTGGACTTTGCTTGGGTTAAATTGTCAGACTTAAAAATACACATAGAAAAAATATTTTTAATAACATCATATATTATGTAGAATTTTCAGAAATTCAAAAAGAATCTCAAATATCCAGAGTCCATTTTGTCATTTAACTTTGGAATAATTAAACATCAACAAGATGTTAAGAAACTGATATGAAATGTTCTTTAATAATTTTGCTGGTACAGGTAGTCACATCACTTCTGAATGCCAACCTATCTTTAGGGACCACAAAAAAAAAAAAAAAAGTAATTCCCCTAAGAGAGTAATTAACTAGAATGCCACAGCATTGTTGGGATTTAACTCATATTGAAGTCACTGATTGAACAAAACCAGCCTCTGTGGCAGAAAAATTTTCATAAATTTTGCAGTAATAGTTTCTCATAAACTGCCTTTCGATTTGGGGAAACTAACTTTTAATCACTGGTAACAGGCAGAAGTCTAGATCACCACATGTTTGGAAGCCTTTTTGACTAATCATGAGAATGATAGGATGGCTATGACTTGAGCCATCTAAACTACTCCAAATCTAGGTCAAAAGCTAAACATATCAGCATTTCTCTGTGTTTCACAAATTGTTCTTAATACTGAGGAATAATGGAATACATCAGAAAAAAATGAATAATCTTAAGAAGCAAATCAGATTAAATTTAAGAGCGTGAATTGATTTGAAAATTGAAGTTCACTTATAAATTCTGAAATCTTCTGAAATCAGTTAGAAATGAAAAACCAAAACTCAAGCTACCCATGTCTCAGTACAGAGATGCTTAGCTAATGTTAAATGTCTACATTTTAGATGTTTGTATCAAAGATGATCATTCCAAGGTCTTTTTGCAGTCAACAAAAAGAAATAGGCACTTTTAGGAAGTGAGTACTGTAAACAGTTTTAGGCTTCTATAGGATGAGACAAATTGTGCTCGCATCTGTAAAGGAAGAATAAAATTCTACTTAAGTTTTTTTTTTTTTTTAATGTAATGTTTTTCCAGCTAGAAGAATGATACCCTGGTTGACTACAACATACCATAAAATGCAAAAAAGAAAATGGCTAATGCAATCTTAGGACATATTGAATGAGGTAGTAGAAATAGAGCAATACGCTGAACTTATTAAATGCGGAGATACCTGAGATTTTACCTGAAATATTCTGAACAGGGCTCTCATGACAAAGAAACTGATCTCAAACTGAAAAATGTGCCAAGAAGTATCAATCTGTAAGTACGTATACAAAAAAAAAAGTTATTTAAGATAAATTACAGCACTGGCATATAGAATCATAACTTGATGATGTATCTTTTTAGGGTGGAGATTAGAAAAGTATTCCTAATAATCAGAAGACTGCAGTATAGAATAACTTTTAAAAGACTTATTGCATTGGAATAAACTCTAATATAAAATTTCATCTGTTTATGAAATAGATTGCAGTATGTGTTTGTAGACAAAAAAGGCATTTGACTTGATTATCCAAGAGATCCAATCCTGTTAAGTTCTTGATATTGTATTCAGGAAATTATTGTACTATGAAATATTTCAAAGACCACTGTGTCTGCAGAGATAACATGAAAAAAAATCATAGAATCATAGAAACAAAGAATATCCTGTGTTGGATGGGAAATACTTTTGCAAATATTAGTGGCTCATGCAGGAAAGATTTAAGTAGTGAAAGTGGTATAAAATTGGCTGAAAATAGAAAAAAATAATCACATTAAATTTTGTCAGCCTTTAGATCTGAAAGAAAAGTGGCTAGGAAGCTTTATGATTCAGTCCCATCACTAATGAAAAAATATGGTTATTGTAGGGTTTTTTTAATAATGAAAAGCTAATTTTATATGGACTGTTTATTTTTTTATCCCAAATTAAAATGCTAGTTAGTAAACATTAAACATATTTGGTAATAAGTTAGATTTTCAATTTATATTTTAATACCACTTTATTTCATACTATAACTTAATTGCAAACATAAATTGCATGTGATAATTAATAGTATAAAAAGTTAGTATAACAGGCTGAGATTTATTTTACTGAAATCTTACAATTTAAGTGTAAGTTATATAATATGGGATTCTGTGTCACACTTTGGAGACCTAAACTTGGGCAGCAAATGAACCTAGCAGTATAGCGTTCAAGATCATAACACCTATATTTAGGTGTTTATATGTAAATTTCTGTACATAAGCTAGTTGTGTAAGTTGCCATGGAGATCTACGGAGATTTAATCAGTGCAGTGAATAGATCCTAGAGAGCTATTAAGCCCAAAGCCTTTAGGAGTGCCACTCCTAACCCACACGTAAGAGTAGGCCATTTAAGAAACCCTAGAGCATCTGACACAAGATGTGAAGCAGCAACTACATGGGATAAGCTGATGCATTTAAAACGGCATTAAAATCCTAGCATGAGCATCTGTTGGTTCCTTAAGGTAGTGAGTTAGTCAGACAGAGCCACCTCTGGAGGTGCCTGTCTTCATCAGTCATATGGAAGGAGTTTAGGTGATTTTAGGGAGTATTTAGGTGATTTCCTGTATGGTGGGGGATTGGATGGGATGGGAAAAGGAAGGCAAAGCAGGGCAAGACAGGAGAAAGTAGTTCAGACAGTTCTTGGAGATACTTCCCAGAATGTGGTGGAGAGATGTGAAAAAGAAGAATTATGAAGGATTTTTCACTTTTTCAAGTGAAACATTGTGAGATATTCATTGAACTTATCAGACCAGCAAGGTTTAAAACCAAGGGACCTTCTGTTTGCAACACAGGCAAAAATTGTGAAATATATTTGCACAGGAGGCTGAAGAAGCTGAAACTGACTAAAATTCATGGAAGAAAAATCACTTGAAAGTTAGTAAGTATATGGGGTAGATAATCTCCAGCTGGATAAACCACCTGTCCTACAGTAACTAAGAGCATGAGGTTTCACAATAAAAGGAAAGAAATGTAATAGAAGGTCATGAATTCTGGTACTTCCCCGCTGCTGCTCTTCAAAGGAGCTGTTAGTTGAGTGCTACACCAGCCTTTAATCCACTGACACATGGTACACCAGTCTTTTACTTGACCCCAAAGGCTGTTTTCCAGAACCAAGGTAGGCCTCCTTCCTGACTTTCTATTGAATTTATTAAGCCTTGTGACATGCTCACTTATTGGAAATACTCTGAGAATACTATACAGTCCAATCTGTTATTTTGTCACATTTTTCCTTTCAGTCCACTCTCACAATTTACCTCACCTGTTTTTATTCCCTCTTTGTAGCTACAACTGTTGTACTTTCTAATATAAGTTTGTCTTACTGTACCACTCACTCTGCATTTGTGTGCACACACATGCAGGTATAAGTCCATGCTTTTGTCTTTTTTTTTTCTTTCCATATAATTTCCTCTGTTCTTATAGCCATATCCTCTTTCCTGCTCAAAACAGCAGAAACAAATCAAGCAAACAGCAGTACCATCAAGATGTATATAGAATGAACGTGAGTAACCATGTAATTACTCTCACTCTATTGTCACTGGTCTTTATTGTTCTCACTTATTGTGAGATCTTTTACATTGTAAGACTGTGGACTCCTTGGGGAAAGGACCACATCATTTATTTTCTCTCTGAAATACCTTCACCACCTCAGGCACTTTGCAAGTAACAAATAATAATAATAACCATTAATCAGGTAATGGGATCAGTAGAAAGCACCAGTCATCAGCAATTAAAATCTTAGCAACTGTAGACAGATTCCTACTTCAGAATTTAGAAAGTCTTTTCTTTTTGCTCCTTTCTAATTAAAAATTCAACATGTTCTGTCTATAAAACACAGAACCTCTCAAAAGGCTTTTATTTTTATTTTTTTAATTTTATATAATTTTCTCCTTCAGACCGAAAGGACGAGCAAAATGTACAATCCTTATATTTAAGTGAACCATACTTTAAAACATAAAACTGTTTTGTGATCATGTCAAATAACAAAGGTGATTATAACTGAGGTAATTTTTTCAGTCAAGAGCACACTGAAATTTCTACAGCTGAGTGTACATTACCAGAGGAGGTGAAGGAATTTGATTTCATTAGTTGCTATTGAAATCCAATGAGTTTTCAGCACCTAACTAGTATAATCAAGGATGACTGAATCCAAGATGACACAGCATTTCCATGCAGCTGGTAGCAAGAAATACATTTATACCGTGGCTTGTCTGCACTGTTGGAAACAGAAAAATGGAGGCACTTTTGCTCTTTTTTTCCCCCACTGCGTCCTTTGTTCACAAAGGCAAAGCAATGTTTTCAATAGTATTTCCAAATGACCTGTTTGATATTAAGACTTTATTTTTCCCTGACTAGTAATGGCTAGGCATACAGTGCATTTTTGTTTATTATCCATTAATATCTTAATCTATTTGCATCTATAGCCAAACCTTTCATATAATTATTCTTTACAGCTTTAATTATAGCAAGACACCATCTAATGTTGATGAAAAGCCTTTAATTTCAGTTCTAAGGCTTAGAAGAATTTCCAGAATAAATGGCAGAAAGATGTTCTCTTTATTACAAAAAATAAAGTGTCTTAATTGAAAATATTGATACAGACACACTTTAGGCAAAGATCGTTATGTAATTCTAATGGATACATCAGTTTAATCTTTGAATACTTCCCATTTTCCTTAAGATCCATATTTTTACTCTACTGTTCTATCATTCTTTCCTACATAATCAAACAGCTTGTTCTGCTTAGGTTTAGCTGTCTTTTTTTTGCTCCCCTGCTTTTCTTGGTTCATATTTCTAATACTAAATAAATCAGAGAGTAAAACACTTGCATGCCCCTACCTTTTTTCATATACTTTCATTTCTACTAATTGTCCCTATGCTAAGGTCATCAATTTTTTAACCTGGTTTTATGCATAACTGTGTATAAGGCACATGTATGTAGTGGCTTTTGCACATTTATATATTAATAGATAAAAACTAAGTGGCATACATCGATAATTTCTGAGAAGTAATTTCTCTTGAATGCCAAGTTTCATATTAAAAGGTAAAACAAGTGGATGGGACAATGACAAGTAAAATTAATTTTAATTAATATTTATACACATAACAATTCCCATACAAACAGAGATATATTCTCTAATCTTGCTCTTTGGGGGGAGATTTTTGTTTGCTAACTCATTTGTAAATGGGACTACTACCTCTATGGGACAGTAGCTATAATTTATTTATTCTATGAGGCACATAGCATACCTCTGATTTAAAAAAATAAACATGGATAGTTTCATTTCCGTGCTTCACATTTCACATGCTGTCCTGTCTTTCTCCTCCAATAGCATGTAGCTTGGAGCAAAAAAGGTATTTTCTGTTTCTTTAGAAATTTGCTTACATAGCTTCCAGAAGATGTGATTAGAGCATGTGGTAGCACACTTGTGACTGGGAATTTATAAAAAAAAAAAGTAGAGTCACAGTCTGCACATGAGGATCCTGGAGAGTCTCCGCTTTGCTATCATGGGCTTGTGCCTTGCAACTTCATTGGTGTTATCCATAAGGCTAGCTGGACTATCATTCTTTCATTCTGTTGTCATGCCTTGTGGTGAGTGAAATGACTGATATCCCTTCCACACACACATTCAACCTTATCGTAATTAGAATAATTTCTCATCTATTCACCAGAAAACGTGAAAAATTTCCCCTCTCACTGAAGTTAACATGTGGATTATGCATAAGAAGTCATTCCTAAACCAACTGGTACAGCTGGACTAGGTGCAGCTTTATGGAAAGAAGCAGGTGGGGAAGGGTTAAACAGCAGCATAGCTTTTTCACTGTTATTTGAGAGAGATCAGATTTTCCAAAGAATCATAGAATATAGTGTGGTTTGTGTTGAAAGGGACCTTTAAAGATCACCTAGTCCAACCCCTCTGTCACAGGCAGGGACATCTTTTACTAGATCAGGTTCCTAAAGCCTGGGTAACCCAATTTTGGCAATTGGTGCTTATGGAAAAAAAAAAAAAAGAACTAAATCCTCAGTTAATCCATTGCCTGCAGCATAACCCTGAATTACTTTGTACTTCATGCTTTGATTCTTGATATGTGCTGTTTTTCCTTCTAACCCCTGGATCCTAAGTAATTGCTATGACACATCCTGTGGAGTTTGTTGGCGCTCAGCTGCTAAGGAGACTGTATCTACCACATTGTCGCTATGGTGCTGAAAGCGTGCTGTAACTCATTTGTGATCAAGGCAGATCACAGTGTGGCATACACTTGCTCCTTTCTCCATTAACCCACAGATCAAGTAGCTAAACCATTACATTAATGAAAACAGGGAATGCCTTTTTGGTGAATAAATGATGTTGTGGTTTTTGTTTTGTTTTTAATTTTTATTTATTTTTAATCCTGCTTCAATTTGATATATTACAGGACTTCAATAACATTTGATTTACAACACTGCAGCCAGGAATCTTATTGTCAACATTAAGTGATGCTGTTGCAGGTACTGGTTTAACATACATTGCACTGCAGCACTGTATGCTTTGATTGTGACAGATTTTTATGTTATGCTACTCAATGATTAGGTGTATATTGAGCAAGATCACTGAAACAGGTTATATAAGTATAGGGCTGATTATTACATTTCCCTATACAGCCTCACCTGCAGAGCCTCATGCTTTGCTATCTTTAACCGTCATCTGGAGCTAGTGTTGAGTGGGAGTGTGGTGCAGGCTGTTTTCTTTTCACATGGGAGGAGACGCTGGTTTTAGCCACAGCCTCACCAGTTAGCATCTGAACTGTCCAAATTCTTATTTCCTCCTGTAGTCTTTAAACAAAGACAGTGTTCTGATTTTATGACTAGCAGTTACTTCACTGCATGTTGCCTTGCCTGGGCCATGATACCAAGGATCTTGCCCTTGGCCCTGCCTGTGGAGGGCAAGGTCACTTCTTTATGAGGCTCTCTTTGGTCGCACAGCTCCATCCATTAAGAAGCAGTGACAATGGGGAGAAAAAGGTTGCTGAGGAAATGCCCATCAGATCATAAAGTGGTAGGAGTCTTGGTATTTGTCTCCTCTCCTAACTAGCAACTTACCATGTGTTCCTGAAAATCTTTTGAACAAGTTGATTTCCACCTGCCTGGTTATGTACTGCAGTTGTATTTCAAAAACAAACAAAAAAAACAACAAAAAAAACACCAACAATGTCTCCCTCTTTACTTGAAAAGAGACTTCAGCATTTTCTTTATGGATCCTGACACTGGAGAGTGCCTCTGTAATTTCTTGTTCACTAGAGGAGCATTTGTTCTGTTAACCCTACCTTGGTTGCCCGTAACTGCTTGACCCCAGCATGTGTTAATTAGATGTATTTAGTCAAATACCAGGCAATGAGGTACTTTCGGTGTCTTCAGTACATCATTTACTGCAAGAGTGGAATGTATATTTGAAATGGGAAAGTGTCAGAACTTAGATCAATTATCCTTTCCTTCTGCTTCTTGCTTCCAGTTGCTGTCCTAAGACAGACCAAGATCCTTGATGCCTTCAAGTTCTTGCTTTAGCTCATCTGGTAGGTCTTAGAATATTAGCTACCGTAGGGTAACTTTAAAAATAACTTTACACTAATACAGACAGCAGCTTAGCAAGATGTATTAAAAATGATAGAAAATAAAAGGACGGATTGACTTTAGTTATGGTTAAGTAATCAGGACAGGTTAGAAGACTCAGGAACGAGAAATAAGCCAGACAGAGGTCAACAGACCTGTTCAGTTATATATCAGACAGCTGATTTTTTTTTTTCATAGAATAACATGACTGAGCAATAGATGTTTGCCTTACACAAATTAGAATAACTGCATATTAACAATAACTAATTTTAAATAGACTAAGACAATTTTATATTAACAAGAAGATAATAATTGAGATGTTTACACCATGACACTATTCCCCTGTTGCAGAACTTGTATTTATGTCAAAGTTCCTATCTGTAGATGTCCTGAGAACAGCATTGGAATGTAATCTTTGAATTTAGGGAAATTAGACAAGATTTCATCCCTAATAGGTCGGTCATGCCTTAATGCTTTTCATGATGAAATATAAAGATTTGAGTATAAACACCTGTTTTTTGTTTTTTTCCTTATCAACTATCGATGCAATAACATTTCATAAGCTGTTTTATATATCACACAGAGACCTCCAAGATCACCTAGTCCAACCTCTGACCTAACACTAACAAGTCCTCCTCTAAACCATATTAGTGAGCTCTACATCTAAACATCCTTTAAAGACCTCCAGGGATGGTGACTCAACCACTTCCCTGGGCAGCCCATTCCAATGCCTAACAACCCTTTCAGTAAAGAAGTTCTTCCTAATATCCAACCTAAACCTCCTCTGGCTCAACTTTAGCCCATTCCCCCTCGTCCTGTCACCAGGCACGTGGGAGAATAGACCAACCCCCACCTTGCTACAGCCTCCTTTAAGGTACCTGTATAGTGCGATAAGGTCACCCCTGAGCCTCCTCTTTTCCAGGCTGAACAATCCCAGCTCCCTCAGCCGCTCCTCGTAAGACTTGTTCTCCAGACCCCTCATCAGCTTCACTGCCCTTCTCTAGACTCACTTGAGCACCTCCATGTCCACCTTGTAGTGAGGGGCCCAAAACTGAACACAGTACTTGAGATGCGGCCTCACCAGAGAGGAGTACGGGGGATAATCACTTCCCTAGACCTGCTGGCCACACTGTTTCTTATACAAACCAGGATGCTGTTGGCCTTCTTAGCCACCTGAGCTGGCTCACATTCAGCTGACTATCAACCAATACTCCCAGGTCCTTCTCTACCAGACAACTTTCTAACCACTTATCCCCCAGCCTGTAGCAGTGCTTGGGGTAAAATAAGTTTATTTTCTTCCTACAAGAAACAAAAAGAGAAGGTCATATCTGTGATAGACACACAAACAGTACAGATCCTTGCAGAGGAGTCAAGCACAGAGACTAGAACCAGAAGAAAAAAAAAAAAAACCACTCAGGTCCACAAATGCCAAAAGGACATGAATACACAGCAGCCCCAGCAGGGGTAATCATAGACTTAACCTTCACAGATGAAAAAGGTGACCCTCCTCAGTGTCTTGGTAATACTCCGCCTATATGGTCAAGCCCCTTGCAGTGCATACTGAAGCTCTTTGTGAATCCTCTGGAGAGTTACACAAATGGCTCGATATATCTAGAGATTAAATTATAACCCAAAAACAGAAGTGTAGCCCCACCACATCCCAAAAACAAGTTAGCCAGCAACCTCTACTAAATATCCCCCTATTAAGGGGATTTCAAGCACTTAAAATCTAGAAGGCTACAAGGTCTAAAGACTCTACAGGCAGCAAAACAGCAAAGAAAAGCTCCAAAAATAAGAAACTGTCCCTAACCCTGAAAGAAACTGCACCTTACGTGCCTACTTCTACTGTTTTCAGATACTAGCACAGGGAACTTGGATGATACATTTCCCCTAAACCCTGGTCCATCACTTTAACACCAAAGTTGTAGCTTTGATAATATTTGATGTTCAGGTGAAGGCATAAGGTCACATTCACAGTAAGCCCCGTAATTCTACAAAAATCATAAGAGACCTAGAACCACAAAGCAAACACATGAAGTAACATCATCTTCTTATCCATAAACATGTTGTAAAAATTACTCACCTAAAGAAGAACTGCATGCAGTAAAGGCACCTACTACTACATAGCTTGCTTTACTTTAAAAAGATCCTACTAGTTATTACCTCAAAAAGACATGCTTATCTCTCTCAACTTGGAAACACACCAGGCCATACACTCTAACCCACCTAAAGAACCCTGCAACTGGCTGAAGGGAAAACAAAGCACTTACGCCCCAAAGAACAGCTCAGGCAGAAAGAGCTCTCTGATGGGCCACCTGTGGCTTATTAGGCCCACCTGGTACCCAACCAATCACCTGGGAAAGGGGCGGGGCAAAGCCAAAAAAAGTAGAAATCAAGCAGAATGAGCAGTAGCTGTGTTGTTTTTGTTTATCTGGCTTAGGTCAAGAGTGTGTAAAGCACAGCACAGAGAACTGGGCTCTTTCTGGAAGCAATAGTTCCTGTGCTTTTGCTTCAGCTTTGAATATTGAAAGGACAATATGGTCAAGTAAATGAAACTATTTCAACTGGAACTAGCTCAAACCTTTTTTCATACTTTTTTATGCTCATAATATGTGTAGTAGTAAATATATTTAAAAAAAAATCTAAAATACTTTGTTTACTCTGCACTTCAGAATTTAAATAAAAATGGAAGGCCTATGTGTTGTTCGCTTGTTTTTATATTTGTTCATTATTGTACCAGTTTGATTTTCATAGGTATTTCCTTAAGTTCTCCTGATTCTTAGCTCGTGTCTGAGTGTTGGTAGTATCCTTGGGCACTTATGTTTTTTGGTCACTTTGCTTGTTTGGCAAGTTCCTCTTTAATAATAAACTCAGTATCTTCTCATCAGTTACTGACAGGTAAGGCTTTGCCTAGTGATGCTAAATCTGAGTGCAGTCTTCACCTTGACAGTGGATGCCTCCAAGAAAGTCATTTTGAGGAAGTGCCTTCATTTCATAATTGGTCTGAGATTTCAGTTGCAGGGATGTGACATCTTGGCTTTGCTTGTCGTTCATTTTCAGTTTAGACTCACTTGTTTCTGTGTTAGTCCTGCAGTATACTCCTTGCTGTCTTTATTGTCTTTTAGAAAGCCTGCAGCTGCTGCTATTCCTAATGCTGCTGCATAATGACCCTGTCCTGTAAATAACAAGGAATCTCTATTTTTCCTAATTAAAAAAAAAAAAAAGTAAAAATATATTTTTTATTATAAATTCAGTTGAAAAATCTTACCATTGACCTTTATATGGTTGTGATGAAGATCTCAGTAGGCTTTGTCAAAGGATTTTTTTTAGACTCAGCTCAACTCTTTTTTTTCACCTGGGATATTTATACATAATTTGTACATAATTTGTACATTGCATAATACTTGGGATCCAGTCATGCGTCTAATATTAAATTACTCTATTGTTAAATAAGAGAGAAAGAGAAACTAATCCCTTGCTCTGAAGAAAAATGGCATCAACTGACTTGTGTCCTTGGTTCTTAAAATTAGACTCTTTCACTCTGACTTGTCTTAGAGACATCTGTTTGGAGTGCTCCAAAACAGAGTCAGGGAAAGAGCTATATGTGTGTTCTCTTGCTGTCATTCATTTAGTATCATAAACATGACCTTGAAGACTCTCTATGCCACAGTAACCAAGAGGGAAGCACACTCCTGAGGAGGATATCTTTGCTGCTCTGTATGCTGGTCCTCTCTGAAGGGTCTTCTTCTGTACAAACTTCTAACACCTGTGTTTAAAAAGAGACTTGTGGAAGACACATGCAAGTGCTGAGAGTTTGCTTGGAACCAGGGCTTTCAGATCCCTTGGGACCACTCTGGCCTTTTGATCTGGTTTAACAGGAACAGCATCTAAGAGAGACTCTTATCCCAACACTGAAATACTCAAGCCAATAAAATGATTTAGTTCTTTATATATCAGAGGTCAAATTCTACTCACTATGTAGAACTCCACTACTGAAGGACTAGTTTTCTCACACACACACAAAAAAAAAACTAACAACTACAAAAAAAAAACACACACACACCTGAACGATGAGTTCTGAAGGATCATACCCTTAATTATCTGTCTTATGAGACTTGATGTTTCTTTGCATTTCTTTTCTAAATTTCCTTTTACTTAGGAGGCTACACTGCCCTCTTCTTTTTTATCTTGATCATCTTTAAACAGCCTCAGTTTAATTTCCCGATGTTTTTTACTTCAATTTTTACTTCAGTTTACTTCAAAGTGCCTTCTGCATGTTTTAAATTTGTTTACATTCTTGTAAACACATAAGAGGCATGAAGATTACTTATGAAATTACCTTAATTTATTCATAAAAATAAATTTATATGATGATCAATATGTTATCTTGAATGTTTTTACATTACGTTTACGTTCAGTTTTCTGTATATTTATGCCTTCTTTTCCCCTTTCTGGTCTTGTTTATACTTCTTTGAAGATTAAACTTAGTCTTTTAAAATATTTTTTTCAAGCTGCTCTGCAAGATGGAAAATTTTCTTGAAAATAATGTGTTCATTCTTTTTGAAGTTAAATTTTGTTACATATGCTTAAACAAGTCTTGATTTTGCATGAGATTTTAACCTACCTGAAGCAAATCTATCATTATGTTGAAACAAATGACATGTAGTGATTAAAACATTCAGATGTTCATAAATTATCACTCTCAGTTGAAAAGCTCATACAAAAGCCTTCTGGGAAGTCATCTTTAAAAGTTAAATGGTCTGTACTAGAGAAAATATATAACTTTTCAACATCTTGTGAAAAATTTGAAAATAACATAATATGCATTGTGATAGGTATGTATTCTCTTGTACAAAGGAGCTGGTAGCTACATTTTGTTTTGCCAATTCTTCTACTAAGCTCTTTACTATAAAGGGACAAAGGCAGAGGGCTACATTTTATTAAGTCTTAAAGTAATCACATGATGTAATAGAAACATCATTAAATATCCTTTTAAGTTATCAGTTTCAGTGGTCGTGGTTCCTTCCCTAGTCAGGGAAATCAGAAAACATAGACTGTCTCTCCAACTCCCCCCTCCTCCCCACAAAGCTCAGCAGGCTGTAGGTGTGCAAGTGGTGGGGAGAGGACAAAGATGGCACAGATGACCTAAACTGAACCCAGGGATATTCCATACTGTATGATGACATGCTCAGCATTAAAAGCTGGGGAAAAGAAAAAGAACTGGGGAACTCTCATTACGACAGTGTTTGCCTTCCTGAGGAACCATTATGTGTACTGAGGCCCTGCTTCCCAAGAAGTGTCTCAACATCACTTGCTGATGGGAAATAAGTGGTTTTTTTTTCTCCTTTTGCTTATGCATGGCCTTTGTTTTTTTCTCTCATTGAATTGCTCCTGTCTCAAAGCTGCAAGTTGTTTTTATTTTCTTTATTAATTTATTCCATGTCACTTTTTTTTCCCGCTGCCCTTGACCCTGTCCTGATGAGGAGGCAAAGTGAGAGACCAACTGTGTGGTACTTAGCTGCCTATCAGTATTAAACCAAAACAGGTTTTAGCCGGTGTAAATAGTAACCACGGTAATCAAAGGGAGCTGGATTTTTTTTTCCCACCAGCATCTAGTGGATTTTCAATTTAAACATCATTTTACTATCATATAAATTGCCCAACATATTAAGTACATTTTTATCATAAAATCAATATGATATTCTAAAAATTGCATTTTATTAGTCTACAGACAAAGTTACTTGAATGTTTCAGCACTATTTAACAATCAGCCATTTAGCACTTTAATTTGAAATCGATCATTAAAGATTCATTTTGTCTCACTACAACTATTTGTAAACATTATCCTCACTTTTCTTGTATCTTCATTAGTACCCTGTCATCTTCACATTAGTCTCTAACCTATTAGAGTCACTCTAAGGCATCAGCAACAGACCTTTCATTAGACTCCCACTGATAAAGTGAACCATCAGGTAACAACTGAGGCAACTGATCACGCTAAAATGAATCATTGATTAAAAATTACATGGAATGAAAAGACCCAAATACTGCAAACTATTTCTCTCCCTTCCCTGCAAGTAGGAGTAAATGGCCAGTACTCAAATATGTAATTGAGAGAAGTTATCATTTGAGATAGTAATTAGTAAATTTATCAGTAACACTTGTTAGTAAATAGGTTTAGGTAAATGTTGCAAATCATTTTCTGCTAACATCCCTTTCAGATTGTTAGACATGTACAGTCTGGCTGAAGCAAGAATATATTTTTGTTTGGCTTGTACAGTATCTAGTATAAGGAAGCTCCAGCAGCTACCATGGGTCACGCCAGTTGTCCCATGAGAAAAGGATCTAACAAATACTGGTTTCCCAAGGATATGGATGTCCAGCTTCCTTAAAGATTGTACTCAACTATGTCAAGTCTTCTCCTCTGAAGGAAAATTTATTACAATCTCCCCAGTCTTCCTTAGAAGCACCAAACCCACAATACTTTCCTCTCCATCTTGTATCTCTGGCATGTGTTAAAATAACCTCATTTCTTTTCATAAGAGGACTCATAAGCCCTCAAACAATCTCCTTAGTTTCTTTTTGTGTCTACTGCTAGCTGAGCAAATGAAAGCACACTCTACATCTGTTTAAGAGCTACATCTGTTGTGTCTGGCTAGCAAACAGCACAGCTGGTCAATTCCTATCTGTCCCTTAGGGAAGACATTAATAGATTCTCTATTCCTTGCTTGTTTCCCGATTTTTCTCGAAATTCATAGAAAATTAATCTCTTCCAGATCTCTACTCCTCTGAAATTTGCTTGGAACTGCCCAATAACATCAAAAGTCTTTTCAACTGAGAGGGGACAGAAAGAGAAATTTTACTAATTTCCTTAAGAAAATGACTTCATAATAAGTATTTCTAATGTACCCATTCACTGGCATTGTAGTTTACATAAGCCGTTTATTTTCTGGGTCACAAAATGGAAGGAATTATGTGTTGGTCCCCAGGAGGTTAAGTTAGGTTATCTCCTAAACAGGTCAGAAGGAAATGGGTTTTCACTCAGAAAGATATAATACAGGATAACACGTGAATTTTCTCCTTCCTTAGGATGATAACTTTCTCTGTCCCCTTGTTATGTCTCTTTAAAAACAAACAAACAAAAAAAAAACTGACAAAAAAAAATGTTGCTTAACTAAAAAACAAGTCCCTTAAATTTGACAGGTCTGATCAAACCAGAGTTATCATAGCCCAGAGAAGACTTATTTTGAAAATGATTACAGCCTTACTAAGATGTCTACAAAACATTTTGTAATGGTTAAATAGCTGGAGGGAAATCCTGAGTCTGCAGAAGTTAATGAGCTTTTCCACGGACTTCAGTAAGGTCAAAATTTTATCCTTAGCATGCTGTGATCTTTGTTTATAACACTCTTTATAATGATTCCTAAGTGATCTACCTCCTTTTCTCTTTTTGTCATCTCTCATTTCTTAAATTTTGGTCTGATTAAGGAACCATTATAGAGATGGTTCATGTCCAGAACATTTTGCATTGTTCTCTGATTTCAGGGACTATATACAGCTGACATACCAATAGGTATGAAGATTTATTTTAATATTTTTTTCTATTCTAAATATCTCTTTATTCAATATGATTGTTTATTTAATATTTTAAAAGATGCACTTATGAAGAGACTTGAAAGATATCTTTAGTATACAAAAAACAAATGACAATTATCTCCCGAACAGAGGGATTTTGCTTTTGCTGAAATGAGACCATAACTGATGAAGGTAAAGGAAGAAAAAAGTGTGGTTGCTGATTGTTTTATGGCTTATACTTTTCTCACATATTTCTTACATTGTTCTCTTTCATGTGGAAATCCAATGGATTCATAGGTCACTGTGACTATTTCATCATTTAAACAAATGGACAAAGACTGGTCTGTAACCTATGAACCACAGCCTTGCATGGACAGCGTAATGTTATGGACCGCTAAGTCTCTTCACATGCAACACGTAAACCCACTATACATGTTTTGTCTTTTTTTTTTTTTTGATAAATATTGATATTAGTTGATAATATTTGTTAGAATGGACTGCTTTGAAACAAGCAACCCTATCAAATCATGTCCTTTGGTGCATGTGCTTTTGCCTTACACCGTGATAAGGGCTGTGTAGATGGCAGACTGTTGTTCCCAGTTGCAGAATAGCACTGGTACTTCCATTTCTCTGCCAATTGGAGCTGGGCCAGTAAGTTGAAAAGCAGTCTAATAAGAAGATACTGGAACATATATGCACAGCAATAATGAGACACTGACATTGGTAAGAGCTAGGATTTGCCTTCCACTACTTGCTACAGAGTCCTTCTACTTTCTAGTTGGGGGTAGGGGGCACAGGAGTGAAAACTTCCTGTTTCTTCCATAGAATAACATTATTCTTATCCTTTCTTGGTCTCAAATAATTGGGGGGGAAGCTTCTTGTTCTCTTTTACGTGGAATCAAGTGGCTTATACACAGTATGATATTGGGTAAAAGGGAAACACTTTACTTTGGGTTTGCACGTCATAATTACTTAAAGGTATAGTTTGACTTGGATACTGAAAAAAAAATCTGTAACTTTTCCAACTGCAGATATCTTTTGCTTTTCTTTGTCATGTTAACTACTAAAGAAAAACACTGAGATGTTGACTGATTTCTTTATATACATCTGCAGTGCCATCTTTTTAAGTGTTGCTATATTTCAATTCTCTTTTTCAACATCCATATTGCTGAAACCTCATGAGTTAGACCATTAGCCCTCACCACCGATTCTCAGTTTACAATAGGGAATACTGACTTGATCTTCCACTGAATTCTTTCAGATGGGGTTGAACTTTGGTTTCAGATTGCTTTTTGTTGTTTTTCAAAGGGTTGCACAGTATTTTTGTTAAGTGACATTTAAACACTAACAACCATGATGAAATCTTACCAAGGTAGCCATATTCCCTTTGGAGAGTTGCAGCAGAAGAACAAAAATCACTCAAAGAAAGGTCTCATTGTTAATAATACACACTACACCCGCAATGCTGCAATAACTGCCTACAATTAACACATTTGTAGCACCAGACCTCCACTTCTTCCTTTCTTTAGCCATAATAAATGTTGTGTCTAATATATTTTTGTGACAGTTCCTTCCTTTGCAAGTGACTTTAAAAAAAAAAAAAAATCAAGATCAAGAACCTCCCTACCTCACTCACTCAACTTTCATCCAACACTAACTTCATGGTGTTGGACAATCTATATGTCCAACAGGGGCAGAGAAATCTTTTCTGAAAATGTGCATCAACTCAACAATGAGAATTAGAACACTGATGGCTTGATCCAATTGTACTTGAACAAAATAGAAGGTATCTAATGCTATTAGAATATTTTGATGAGTAACTTCTGCACATTTTATTCAATAGATTTCAGCTGTGCATTACTTTCCTATACCATCTTTATACAATATTGTTAGCATATTCATTACTGTGTTCACCTCCATTCATTCACTCTGTGATGCAAATTGTCATATTGTTCTGCACATTGGGATAAGAGAAGTTTGAACACAATGATCCTACAAATCCTCACATGGTACTGCGTCTCTTACACTGCCTTCTTTTCTGACTCCTGCTGAATGTCTTCTGTATTTCAACCTCATTTATCAAGTCTACTTTTCATTGGCAGCCACTGGTCTCTTGTCAATGAACAGTACTTTAATAAGAACATCATTCTACATATTTATATTTCAGTATTCTAGACTCTTTTTCTTAGACAAGACAAAGGCAGTAACAGAATGCTTAACAACTAGCCAATGTTTCCTTTTATTCTTGTTATACACCCACTGAAAATTTCAAAGAAGACTTTAATCTTATGTGTTGTACTGGGTCTGGCTGGGATAGTTACCTTTCCCTGCTGCAGCCTATACAGTGCTGTGCTCTGCACTTGTAGCTAGAACAGCACTAGTATCACACCAGGGTTTTGTCTATTGCTGAGCAATATTGACACAGCATCAAGACTCCCTCCAATCACCCCCCCCTTCCACCAAAAGCCAGCAGGCTGGGGGTGGGCAAGAGGTGAAGATATTGCCAGGGCAACTGACCTAAGCCAACCAATGGGCTATTCCATGTCATATGATGTCACACTCAGCAATATAAGGTGGGAAAAGGGACAGAGAGGGAGGGTGCTCGTTATGATGTCTGTCCTCCCAAAGAACTGCTACATGTATCGAGGCCTTGCTTCCTGGGATGTGGCCGAACATCGCTCATTGATGGGAAGTAGAGAATAACTGCTTTTCTCTCTCTGTGCTTCCACATAGCCTCTGCTTGTTTTCTCCCCCCCCCCCCCCCCCCCCCCCCCCAAATTTTTGGTAGCAGGGGAGAAAATAGTCCAAAAGGTGCTCCATGTTAGTTCAAAACCTATTCCAGCCAGCTCTAAAAGGGACCTGTCAAAACTGATCCAGTGAGTGTTGCTGGTTGCACCCCTGTGAGAGCAATTTAAGAAAGGGAAAAAAGTGCTGCACAACTGCAACTGGGAAAGAGTTGTCAGAAAGTAAGAGAAAAACAACTCTGCAGACACCAAGGTCACTGAAGAAAGAGTGGAAGGAGGTGCTCCAGGTGCCGGAGCAGAATTTCCCTTGCAGCCCATGGAGAGGACTCCGGTGGACAGGCTGTCCCCCTGCAGCCCATGGGTACCATGAGTTATTTGTTCTGCAACTTGCAGAGGAGACCACAGAAGAGTAGGTGGATGTGGCTTGAAGGAGACTTCTACCCATGGAGATCCACTGCAAGAATAAACTGTGTCAGAACTGCAGCCCATGGAGAGGAGCCCACGGTGGAGCAGATGGTCTGGGGGGTGCTGCCACCTGTGGGGGAACCATGTTGGAGCAGTCCATTCCTGAAGGACTGCACCCTGTGGTACATACCCATATTTTAGAACTGCAGCCTATGGAAAACCCACATAGGATCAGTTCAAGAAGGATGGCATTCCATGGGAGGGACCCCGCATTGGAGCATGGGAAAAGAGTGAAGATGAAGGAGCAGAAGTGATGTACTGACCACAACTCTCATTCCTCATTTCCTTGCTATGCTAGGGGGGAGGAAGAAGAAGAGGGCAGGTGGGGCAAAGGTGATTTTAGTTCTTGCTGCTTTAGTCTGTTAGCAATAGGTAATAAATTACATTAAACTTCCTATGCTGAGTCTGTTTTGACCATGACAGTAATTGGTGAGTCCTTATCTCAACCCACAAGCTTTATTTTCATCATATTTTCTGCCCCTGTTCTTTAAGGAGGAGTGAGAGAGTGGCACGAGGAGCTTAGCTAGTCATTGGTGTGAAACCATCACAGCATGTAGTTTCTTAGGACAAATTTAGTCTTTCCATGGATTCAAATACTTTACAAAAGAAGATATATTTTTAATATTGGTCACAGTAAAGTTACCAAAAGAAAAACTCCCCTGAAATGCAAATTGATGCCCATTACCATAACAAATATATCCTTGCTTTCTTTTGTGGTTAATAATGGAAGCCAAGTATGTAATCATAAAATTTATACTAAATCATGATGGGAAGCAAAATTACCATTTACAGTAATAATCAGTTCCCATCACAGCGTAACAACAATCCAAAAAGAAACTGAACAGAATTATTATTAGGATTAGATCATTCTAATATTAATCAGCCTTTTACTGATTGAAGAGAAGTATAATCCTTGACAGTTTTGTTATTTAATTTACCACCTCATATAGTAAATACTGCCAAAGTGATCTTTTTTAAGTCATCTATGTGCAGGAGACTACAGTGGCTTTTTAGACTGTTATGATCACTTTCCTATGTTGATTTA
The DNA here is from genome assembly GCF_013377495.2 of Cygnus atratus. Taxonomy (NCBI): domain Eukaryota; kingdom Metazoa; phylum Chordata; class Aves; order Anseriformes; family Anatidae; genus Cygnus; species Cygnus atratus. The sequence goes on along the minus strand of NC_066362.1, from coordinate 175,453,917 downwards.
CTTAATGTAGGAGTCCTGTCTGATGTCCCTTATATTTTTTCTTGGAGAATTTGTAGGTCTATCTTATTAGAAATGGGTAGGATATATATTCTCCAGATTGAAACATGCATTTTTGAATCTAGCTATAGATAGAATTCCTGTTAGGTTTTTGGCACTATGTGAAAATAATGTAATCATTCCATACAGCAAGTATGCTACAGCCTAAAAAATGCTCAGAATTGCACATCCATGATCAGGAGTAAGAGCAATGTCCCAAAGTGTGATTCAAATTTCACAGCTCTCAGAAAAGGATCAAATAGGTGTTACATTTAGTTCTGTGTTCCAAAATCTTATCTGCTTGAGTAATGATAATGTCTTAAATCTTTGACCTATAAATGCCTGCCATACCCTCTGATCCCTACCCTGAAGAGATATACGTGAACTCTTGGTCTTCTTACGTTTGTGGGTGTATTGTGTCTAATTTTAAAGATGCTAGCATTCTGGACATACAACAGGAAGCCATGAATTCTTGGGACAAGGAAATAAAATAGCAAGATGGGAAGTAGGATCATTTTAAATTAAAACTTTTTGAATTACATTTAATAACATTCCTTCTGCTATTTATGTAGTAGTGTTTGGCCAGCACAGTACTGAGAATAATACAGGTGAGTTAAGCTCTGAGGACAGGAAGGTAGGAGATAAACAGGTTTGATTCACAGTAATACTTCTCATGCTAACAGAAAAGCAGAGCAAAAAAATGATGACAGTGAGGCGGGAAAACAGGTGCAAGTCTGTTTCTAAGTTAATTGTAGATGGACTACAGACCTACCTGCTGAAAGCTAGGACTTGATGTCCATGTCAAGTTGCTGGCAGTGGGAGGTTGCAGGCATGGCCTCCGTGAGGAGTCTGAGGATGTCCCATACCAGACACAACTACCTCCAGCCGGCTCCAATGGTTCCACTGCAGGGCCCAGTAGCCAAGATGGCAGCACCTCAAGAAAAGCGTGTTTGAGAAAGGGCAAAAAATGCCAGATGGAGAGAGAAGGAGGAAATAAAAAGTGTGAGAAACAATAGAGGGATCACCAAGGTTGGAAGAGGACAGAGATGAGGTGCTCCAGGTGCCAGAGTAGCTATGCCAGAGTAGTACCTGCAGCCTGTGGAGGATCCCACATTGACAAGATTTTTCTGTGTAAAGTCTACATTGCAGCAGGTTGGTTTATTTTATTTTATTTTATTTTATTTATTTATTTTATTTCTGGAGGAAACTGCAGAGCATGGGGAGAGCCCCCATCAGAACAGAAGAAAATTGCAAGGAGAAAGGAGCATGAGAAACAGAAGGAGAGAGAAACTGCTATGTACACTGAGGGTACACCCCCCACCCCACCCCTCCATCATCTATCTCAGCGTTCCTTGGGTTGAAGGAAGTGAAGGATCTGTGAAGGCAGTGAAGGAATGAAGTTGAGCCTAGGAAATGTTGTCTAAATGTTCATTTTGTTTGTTTCTCACCACCCAAAGCTATTTTAATTGGCAATAAATTAAATTAAATTTCCACAAGTTATCATAGAATCATAGACTCATTAATCTTGGAAGAGACCTTCAAGATCATCTAGTCCAACCATCCCCCTACCACCGGTATCACCCACTAAACCATGTCCCTAAGCACCACGTCCAGCCTTTCCTTAAACACCCCCAGGGAAGGTGACTCCACCACCTCCCTGGGCAACATGTTCAATGTCTAACCACTCTTTCTGAGAAGCAATTTCTCCTAATTTCCAACCTGAACCTCCCCTGGTGCAAACTGAGGCCATTCCCTTTTGTCCTGTCGCTAGGTATCCATGAGAAGAGGTTGACCCCCACTTATACACAACTTCCTTTCAGATACTTGTAGAGAGCAATAACTTCTCCCTTGGGCCCCCTCTTCTCCAGACTAAACAACCCCAGTTCCCTCAGCCACTCCTCACAGGACTTGTGTTCCAGGCCCTTCACCAGCTTCATAGCCCTTCTCTGGATGTGCTCCATGGCCTCAATGTAGTGAGGACTCTGAAAGTGAGCACAGTACGTGAGGTGTGGCCTCACCAGAAGCTGAGAGTGTATGCCCCTACCAGTAAAAGGTGAGCAGTCTCCCCATCCTTATTTTGACTCATGAATTTTCTCGTCATATTTTTTTTCTGTCCTATTAAGAAGAGGGAGAGAGAAAGCAGCTTGGTGAGAGTTTAACCATTAGCCAAGGCTAACACACCACAAAGCCCCACTTACAAATCTAAAATCTCTAAATGAATGGACAACATCACATCCATACTCAGAAAAGAGCTGTTGACTTTAACAATAAAGAAATGAACTGAAGAACTATGCCATCATGTACAGTACGGACTTCAAGACAGCCTACACAAGCAAATTCTTTTTTTGAAAATGTTATATTGTACCTAGGGTAATGTCAAATGGAAATCTCTTTCTACTTCTGGTTAAGAAGATTTGGTAATATAAAAATTGAGGAACCTATGTCCACAACGGAGCCAAAAGCATGATTTGCAGTGTTATAGAGAGATATATAACAATGTAGTCTGGAATTTCTTTTGTATGTACTTGAATATGGGGCTGCAATCTAAGAGGAAGAAGTCATATACCTGTAGTGCAGAGAAACATGCAAATGGTAGTGCTTCTAAACCTTTTATACACCAAAATACTGGGCATTATGGGCCTAATATTGGAAATTAGTCAGAAGATTGTCTTCAACTCTATTTTCTATTAAAATGAACTTGAATAACATCAAGCTCCTTAACAGAGCAAAAATAACCAATAATCTACATTACATATTTAATCCTAGTAAAAATGCTAACAATCATTTTTGCCAGCTTTTCAGTACCATAAATGGACTGGTTTGTAAATAAATAAGAAAGAAAATTCCCTATTGCAGAAACTTTTTTGAAGGAAACTTCAAAACTTCATCCTCCCTTTTACTCTGAAACAGTTTTAGACTTCATCCATTTTGAACTTGAAAGAAACACATTGGGGAAAGTGTCTGTTCATGTTACACTGTACATTTAATCACCTGGGTGTTTTTTGTTGGTGGTGGTTTTTGATGTGTTTTGTTTTGTTTTGTTTTGTTGTTTGTTTTTACCTTAGAACTTAATCACTTTATTAACAAGAAGATGTTTTTGTCTCATTCTGGGAGTAACGTTCTTTTGAGGATCTTATTTTTAGAAAGACAAGTGACAGGTGAGAGAAATTAGAACACATATATCTTTTTATGTATATATTTGTTACTCCTTGCCATACAGCCACTCATTGTTGCATGAGTCTGTTTCATCTTCTCATTGGAGCAACCTTCAACTTCCTTAATTTAGTATAACAAATTTAATATAAATACAACCTATTACAAGTTATTTTGGAAGATATGTATTTGTCTGAATATTTAAAAATTTGTGTGTGTGTGTTTAATTGTTATTTTTCCCCCCACTAATGCAACCTAGTAGATGTCTAATTTGCCCAGAGATTTTTTATTTCCTTTGGTTTAACCTGATGAGACAGCAACACTAAGGGGGTAACTGACCTCTCTCATAAAAAATGCACATGACCTTCTACTGTGTTTCATATGGGCAAATTGCCTAAGTAGCAGCAAAGAACTTGTGAATTATAGCTTCTGATTTTTGAATCCGTTTTATGAGAATCATTTCAGTGGGCACTGTCCTCAACAAAGCCTGTCTGTATTAATATCTGACACTCTGTCATGTATTCGAGTAATATGTTTTTGCAATGAAAATTAAGTTGAAGTAACAATTTTTCATGAATTTGTGTAATACAATGCCTTACAGTAATTAGTGTCCTAGGTAGTTCATCTATGTTATTACTAAATTCTGCACATAGTGAAAAATGGTAAACCGTAATATACTGGCCTGTAATTTCATCACAAATTTGTGCATGCTATAGAGTCAATGACATTACGAAACTGTATCAACCTTTGGAATAAAATGAATTGTAAAAGCAATAACAGCTGAGGCATAGGTATCACCTCTATCTGGCAAGGTATAGAAAATGCACTCTCATTGTAAGCCCAAGTAATGTAGCAAAACATTTCAGCTATGCGTAACAAACTGTGCTTAGTCTGCGTCATCCATCATATGCAGGTAAATCTTAAGCATTTACACCTATATTAAAAACAAAATTAATGCATCTTTAGAACAGGGTGGAAAGCTACCAAGTTCTGGATCAGCCACAAGAAGAAAACTGTCTCATCACCAGTTTGTTCTATGGATTAATGGAATAAAGATAGATGGCAATAGATTTACTCTGAAAATTATTGCAGGGCCACTTCTACTTGGCCACTGAAATTCTTTGAGTATAACCAGAAAACATAATCTGGGGGCAATAAGATTTTACAGGCAGTAGAGTGCTGCTTTTTTTTTTGTCAGGGAACGGATGTTTTTGTTCAGTGCTGCTTAAGGAGACAGATTTTAATTAATAAAGAACCGAGATAGTAACGGGTCAGAGTGTCAGAGTTAAGCAAATTAGTTGCTGCCAGCTTTTTGTGGTAGGTGTCCTCCACAGAATCTGGCATCAAAGAAAGCAGAAACACCCTAAAACACTGACATTCTAATTGGAGTTAGAAGAAAGCATTGAGGGAAACAAGGAAAAACAGGATTGTGTCTGATACAACAGGGTGGTAACTTTTTCTCCTTAGCAACCCCACTGCCTGGAAGAATAAGTATCATCTGACCTAGCTGTAAGGGGCTCTGGTCCCTATCTTCAAGAAAAGTGGGACTCTCAGTGAAAGAAACAGAACTGAAATTTATTATTGAATTGCTTTTGCAGGTGAGACAAAATCGTTAATGCCAAATTAAGCTAGATTATTTTCTTCCTTCAAGGATGGGATAGCTATTTCTTCCTTTGCAGGAAGTCAAGGGTTATGGTACACTGTAACCACAATTTTTTTAGGTTGGATATTAAGGAGAAATTTTTTTACTGAAAGGGTTGTGCGGCATTGGAATAGGCTGCCCAGGGAAGCGATTATGTCACCATCCCTGGAGGTCTTCAAGAAACGTGTAGATGTATAACTTGGTATAGCATGGTTTAGTGGTGATCGTAACAGTACTAGGTTAAAGGTTAGACTAGATGATCTTCTTAAAGGTGTTTTCCAACCTGAATAATTCTCTGATTCTATGAATTTATCCTCTGCAAAAAGAAAAAAAAATAATAATATTATGTGTTGCACTTTTAAAACAGCAAAAAGCAGTTCTCAGAGCCTCTCCAGGTTGTAAACACCTGCAACTATGATCTGAAATCACCGGGTCAAGTTAAGCATGTATGTGCCAGCACTGTAAAGGTGTCTTTTCAGCTTTTGCAGACATATATGGCTATATGACTTTCTCACCTAAAACCACTGGATCTTGCTGAACAATCACAATAACCCCTTTTCAAACCTTCTTAGTCATCAATAATTGAGTTGTTTAGCATACAAGAAAGACTTAGACAAAAACTTTAAAAATCCAGAATTTCTTGAGAAGAGTAAAACTGAATTAATGTTCATTCTTTCACAGAGCTACAGCTTTTCTAAATTATCCCTTATCATGATGTTTGTTTGATTCCAGTCATAAGAAAAAAAAAAGTTATAAATTAATGAAATGTTAGCCCTACACCTCTCTCCCCCACACACCTCCCCCCTTCCTTCTACCCCTCTGATTATCACTTGACTTTATATAACCTACTGGATGATTTAGTGAATATTTTCACCAGGTTGTTTGATGAAGATACCAGAGAAAACAATTGTTAAATTGTTTAAATAGAATCACATCCTACAGTAGGAAATCACTAGCATTGAAAAACAAAAAAATTGGAAAGGTCTATTGACTAATTGACAGGAAGACAATGATTAGTCATCTATCTCAAAAGTATAAATAAGGAAACTGCAGACTCATCAAATAATTAAACTATTGCAGAGCTGTTCCAATACATTATTCAATGGCAAAATAAATCACGGCTACTCAGTCACTCTAAATGGCGTTGTATATTTTTATTAGGTTAGGTAAGGTTGCCTTTTGCCATTTAGAAGTGGCCTTTAGCCTTTGTGTAGTGATTCACATTTTGCCCCAGTGAGCCAATAACCTAGCATGACTAGACAGATAATGAAGGAGAAGTTAAAATAGTCTTTCTTAAACATCAATCAGACCTTTAATGCTCAGTAAGAGATACAATTATATTTGATGACTTGCAAGAAAAGGGGCTGGTCATGCATCAAGGACACACACACACACATATACAAAAAAAAAAAAAAAAAAAAAAGAGAGAGAGAGGACGCTTATTTGATAAGATTTTGATCTTTGCTCCATAATGCTGTTCAGAAGTGAGATGTGACAAAGATGTGCCTCATTTATTTCATCACATGCATACAACACATGCAGAAGAGCGTAAGAAGTGGGAGAGAACTTCTTCCCTGCAGAAGGGAAAAGAGGAACTGGAGAACTGGTGGGAATAGCAGATGAAATAAATAGCTCTCAAGACTTTCTATACTATATTATTGTCTCCTACTATTCTGTATTGCAATGTTTCTATAAAACTTACAAAAATCTAGCAACTGTAATGAGCACAACTGTAATGCACAACTTCCCTTTGAAAAAGAAATAAGGCAATTGGATAAAAGTTTCCTAGTCAATCTCAAAATCAAGGATGTCAACTTAACACCAACTCCATTCCCTACTTTTCTTTCAGTTTTGTGAAGGTTATTTGACATAACTGTTTTGCCGTCTTGTTTCAGACAGGCGGATTGGTTTAGCTTTCATCTTCAATACTACTTATGTTGAAGAACACTACTTATGATGTAGTCAAAATGATTTTTTTTGAGGTTTATTAGATAAAATTAGAGTCATTGTTATCTTTCCTTATGTCTCTTACTCATTCCACAGGATAAAGACACATTTTGCCTTACACTTTTCTGTTGTTACTTTAAATCTCCTCTTTATTTAAACCCGATTCAGCCTTCTGCGCCTAGAATATTCTAAAATGATAAATGGTCATCTATATACAGAACTTTAATACCAATTACTGACAATCATGTTTGGTTTTATATTTAAATATAGAGCCTTAAATAGAGTCCATTATCTACTTTTTAATAATGACTTGTAATACAATAGTTCACACTAAAAGAGAGAGAAAAAAAAAAACAGCTTTCTAATACTGCATATAGTTTATCATAATCATAGAATAGTTTGGATTGGAAGGGACCTTAATGATCATCTAATTCCAACCCTCCTGCTATGGGCAGGGACACCTTCCACTAGACCAGGTTTCTCAGAGCCCCATCCAACCTGTCCTTAAAAAATTCCAGGGATGAGGCATCCACAAATTCTCTGAACAACCTCTTTCAGTTCATCACCACCATCTTAGTAAAGAATTTCTTCCTTATATCCAATTTAAATCTACCCTCTTTTAGTTTAAAGACATTACTCTTTGTGCTATCAATACTGTCCCTGACAAAGAGTCCCTCTCCTGCTTTCTTGTTGGTCCCCTTTAGGTATTGGAAGGCCACTGTGAGGTCTCCCCAGAGCCTTCTCTTCTCCAAGATGAACAACGCCAGCTCCTTCAGCTGTCTTCATAGGAGAAGTACTCCAGCCCTCTGATCTTCCTTGTGGCCCTCCTTTAGACTTGTTCTAATATGTCCATGTGTTTCTTGTGCTGGGGTCTCCAGAGCTGAATGCAGTAGTCTAGGTGAGGTCTCATGAGAGCAGAGTAGGGGGGTAAAATCACCTCCCTTGATCTGCTCAGCACCCTTCTTTTGATGCAGCCCAGGACACAGTTGGCTTTCTGGGCCACATGGGCACACTGACGGCTCACTTTGAGCTTTTCATCAGCCAAACCCCCCAGGTTCTTCTCTTCAGGGTTGCTCTCAACCCATTCTCTGCACGGCCTATATTTGTTCTTGGGGTTGCCCTGACCCAAGTGTAGGACCTTGCACTTGGCCTTGTTGAATTTCAGGAGGTTCACTCACCTTTCCAGTCTGCCAAGGTCCCTCTGGATGTGATCCCTTCCCTCCAGCATGTTGACCGCACTGCACAGCTTGGTGCTGAGGGTACACTCAATCCCACTGTCTGTGTTACCAACAGCACTGGTCCTGATACTGACCTCTAAGGAATACCACTTGTTACTCCACTCTTTCTTGAAATGTGGAAAAAACATACCTGCCCAGTATTCAAGGCATGTACACACCAAGATTTTCTACAGGAGTGAAACAATAACCTCTGAATTGTTCTTAATTCCCAAGATGATGCCCAACATCTTATTGGATGTTTTTTTCTTGCATGCGGAGATGATGATTTCAGAGAACTGTCAATATTGACTCCAAGTTTTCTTTCCTAGGTCATGATTTCCAGTTCAGAGTTCATTTAGAATACTTTTCCCTAGATGCATCATTTTACATCTATTTTCATTGAAACTCAAGAATTTGGTATCACCTGAAAACTTGGAGATTTCATTGCGCGCTTCTACTCCAAGTCATTAATGAAAATGGTGAATAAAGGCAGTCTTCAGACTGATTTATGGGGAACCTGCTGATGATTATTTTCTAACCGGAAAAGTGAACTTGATTTCCCTTCTTTAATCACATTTCCAAACAGAAAAGAGCCTTTCCCATAACAACTTTCTTTCTTTTGATGTAGAGATTGTCAGGCTTTTTGAAATGCCAAATATATTATGTCTATTCTCTCTCTCTTATCCACTTGCTATTCAAAACCTCCTCAAACACCAGCAGGTCTTGGGAAGTAATTTTCTTTTACAGGAGTTATTCTGATTCTTTCCTAGCAGACTACATATGCCCAAGTTTTGATGATTTCTCTGATTTTATCTTTTATTATTGACTCCACTAAATGGATACTAGAGAAAGAATCCAGCCATTCTTAGGATGCCCCTCCAGAGTCCCTCCCATACCTGTGAGTTACATCACTGACCTGACAGTTCTCTGGCACAGCTGCGGTTTTTGATGACAGATTACACATTTTGGCCTCTGCTTTTATAATTTCACTTTTGGGTTTCCTCAGAACTCTGTGGTGAATGTCAGGCAGTCTTGGCGATGCATTAGCATTGAGTTTATTTGTTTGATCTAACACTTCCTAAAAATTTATTTAGCACTTCTCTCTTGCTTGTTACAATGAAAGTATCAGGTACAGGAATCATCCAACACCTAGTTATTTGCCTGATTTTGATGTATTTTTACTACCAGCTTACTATCTTATGCAAGGCAGGCACATCAAGTTTTTTAGTGCTCTTAATTTTCTGTTTACATTTGTCTTGTTATATTCTATGAGCTCATTGTAGGATGTAAGGAAATGTCCTTAAGTTGTGCCAAGGGAGGTTTAGATTAGATGTCAGGAAGAATTTCTTCATGGAAGGAGCAGTTAGGTATTTGAACTTGCTGGCTCGGGAAATGGTAGGGTCTCCATCCCTGGAGATATTTCAGAGACACACATGGCACTTAGGGATGTGGTTTAGTGGTGGACTTGGTAGTGTTACTGATGGCTGTACTTGATGATCTCATGGGTCTATTCCAAACTATATGACACTATGATTCTCTGATTCTTAGACTCCTCCTTTGGTCAAGTATTGTTTGTTTGTTTGTTTGTTCTTAAATTAATACTGTAATAACTTCCAATGTCTTAAATGTATTTTTTTTTTCATATTAAATCATTTAGGGTTTTTATTAAACCATTTTTGTTGTTGTTGTTGTTGTCGTTCTCTTTGTAACTCTAGGATTCTGACACAGGTGGGGTCTTTTAGAAGTCTCTATGCTGCTTATATGGTTATATTTTTTTTTTTGAATGATCTCTTCAGCTTTTGTTTGTTTCTTTGTTTCTTTTCCCTTCCATTGTTACTGGTTGTAACTAATTGCCTCATTGCTTTTGATTGTTCTCTTTCTAGAAATTGTGCCAGATTCATAGTTTACTTCCTCCTGCTACAATTTATGGTGGCCACTTAAATAGCAACTCTCCTACTAAGGCCACTTGAACTCGATTCTGTGTTTCACTTAAGATCAAATCCTGAGAAACATCTTTTAAGTGAATTCAAAGACTGGCTTCTCAAGAAGCTGTCATTTACTTAATATGTATTTTTTTTTTTCCTTTGTTTTTTTTTTTTTTTTTTGTTGCTGCCTTTCATCCTGATAAGGCATTAGTTCAGTCTTTACTGTTATCATCCAGCAATCCTACCCATCTTTTTTTCTTTTTTTTTTTTTCCCTTTTTTTTTTTTTCTTCTCATTTCACTTCACCTTTCCTGATCATTAGCATTGTCCTTATCAGTAGATAGGAAGTAGTAGGATCAGTAGTAAGGGACTTAGCAGTCCATTCTTGATGACTTACTATGGGACTTCCACCCAAAATAATTGTCTATTGAGTCACTTTACATATATTATTTTGATGCTCTGACCTTTTGCAGAATCCTCCATACACAATGCCACATTAAGCCACAGCCCTCATGGACTCAGTTTTAATTGGGACCATTTCCACACCTTTTTGATTTCTCCTTATTTTAAACTTAGAGGAGCTTAAATATTCCTCTAACACCCTTTATTTTTCAGTCCCAACAGCCTTGCTCCTTTTGATTAAGGTGCAGCTTTTTCTTCCTGTGTAGGTTTTTTGTTGTAATATGTTTGCCTTTCATAACATCCTAAATCCCTTATCTCTCCAGTACTATGTCATTCATGAATTGAGACATCTGATTCCTGCCTGCCTCCAGGGCCTCACGTGTGGGGCTGGAAATATTTCACAGAATGCTACAGTGGAGCTCCAGAATCTCAGTCTCCCGGGTTGCAGCCTGAATTTAACTTCCAGAAAGTTTCTTCTACAATCCCCCATACTGTTGATATTTATATGGACCATGACCACAAGACGCATTTCTGAACATCTTGTGAAGTTCACTGTGTTTGCACTCAGCAGGCAAGTTGCTATCCAGTCTTCTCAGACATCACAAACCCATCTGTCTATCTCTAAGTAAAATATTCCACTACCATTACTCACCTGAAGTACTCTTCTGATGTGTGAGCATCCTCTGTGTGATAAAACGAAGCAAAACAAAAAAATGCACAACAGTCATAAAAGCAGACACCAGAATATTTATGCTGTAAGCACTGGGAATAATATTGGATAATTTCTTTATTAGCTTTCTGATAAGCAATGTTTTCATGAAAAATGGCAGATAATCCATCTTTAAGAATAGTGTGTGCAGAGCCCTCACAAAGCACATTTTGTGTATATTAATTTGTTACAAATATATGGTAGAGTAAAACCCATAATGTTTAAAGAGGTCTAAGTCCCAGGTCTCTTTCTCGATTTAACTGGAGTTACAAAGTTTTTATGCAAAAGGTGATCTATTCTGTTGTTGTTTTATTTTTTTTATTTGTTTGTTTGTTTGTTTTTTTCTTAGGTGGAAAAGAGAAAAGGATGAGTACAAGCAAGAAAACTAGTGGGTCAAAACTAAAAATGTTTCATTAGTGAAGGAGAAGTGAAAGAAGACAGAAAGAAAACAAAACAAAACAAAACAAATGATGCAAAGGCAGTCACTCACTACCACCTATGGGTAGACTGATGCCCAGCCAGTTCCTGAGCAGATGGCCAACCACCCTAAATCCCCTCTCCATTTTATTGCTAGGTGTGACATTATTATGGAACAGAATATCTCCTTGGTTAGTTCAGGTCATCTGCCTAGTTATGTCCCCTCCCAACCTCTTGCACACCCCTATCTATTCACGGTGAAGAGTCAAAGGGAGGAACAGAGAAGGCCTTGGTGCTATGCAGATACTGTTTAGCTGTAGCTAACATGTCAGTGTGTTATCAGCATTGCTTTGGCCACAGATCTAAAACATAGTTTCATATTAGTTGCTATGAAGAAAATTAATTCTATTCCAGCCAGACCCAGTGCATATGTAGATACTTAAGCATGTATGTACATATACAGAACTATACACATATAAACATATTTAGATTTAGAGATAAGTGAATAAATAGCTGTGGGAACATGTACGTATTTGTTTGGATTGGGATTCAGAATTTTCTGTAAACATAATATGAACAACGTGTTATGTTTATAATAATGCTTATTAGAAATGGAAATTCACAATAATGTGTCTGTGCAAAAGTAAGCAGTATACTTGATTTCTCTTCCTTCTGTCTCTGTGGCTGTGAAAACTGTATTCATCAAGCTTAGAATATATACTACGTTGTCAATGGTGTAACTCTATTGAATAGTTCAAGATGACTTACTAAAATATATTCACATTACATTTTTATAACAGTATAAATTGTTCATATATTTCAAAATGAGAGTCATTTGCAGGTAATTCTTTAAGAAAATGAAAGCTAAATTCATCAAATATGTTCCTGTTTCTTTGAATAGTCCCCGGAGTTTTACTCAGAAACAGCAACTGTTTCTTTACACCAGACTTCTCTCTGGGTGTACCTATCTCTTAAACAAAAGTTGCAATAACATCTATGACCTGTTTTTTAAGGTGCTTAATATAAAAGGAGCGCTGGTCAAGGAAAAGGATCTGGGGGTGCTGATTGATGTTTGCCTGAACATGAGACAGCTGTGTGCCCAGGTGGCCAAGAAGGCCAACAGCATCCTGGCTTGTACCAGGAATAGTGTAGCCAGCAGGAGCAGGAAGGTGATTGTTTCCCTGTACTCAGCTTCTGGTGAGGCTGCAGCTCGAGTGCTGTGTTCAGTTTTGTGCCTCTCACTACAGGAAGGACATTGAGGCCCTGGAGCATGTCCAGAGAAAGGCTACAAAGCTGGTGAAGGGCCTGGAACACAAGTCCTATGAGGAGCAGCTGAGGAAACTGGGGTAGTTTAGTTTGGAGAAGAGGGGCCCCAGGGGAGAACTTATTGCTTTCTACAACTACCTGAAAGGAGGGCATGGGGAGCTGGGGGTCGGCCTTTTCTCACAGGTAACTAGTGATAGGACTAGGGATAGAAGGAGTGGCCTCAAGTTGCATCAGGGGAGGCTCAGATTGGAAATTAGGAGACATTTCTTCTCAGAAAGAGCAGTCAAGCGTTGGGACGGGTTGCTCAGGCAGGTGGTAGTGTCACCCCTCCCTGGAGTGTTCAAGGAAAGGTTGGATGTGGTGTTTAGGGACACAGTTTAGTGGGCGATACTGGTGGTAGGGTGATGGTTGGACCAGATGATCCTGAAGGTCTTTTCCAGCCTTAATGATTCTATGATTCTATGAAAGTCTTGTTGCTTTATCTGGGCCATTTACAGATGCTTGTGAGTTCTCCTCTAGCACAAATGTGATTAGAAATGTACAAGGTAAAGGAGATTAATGAAACTGGACTGTAGAGTATAAAAAAGAAAAAAAAAAAAAGTATTGCAGATCCACAGATCCAGTTTTTACTAACCACAGTGTTCCTCACCCTTGGCAGATTACCTCATTTACCACTCGTATGACTGATGTAGTATCATGAACCACTTTTATCTGGGAGTAAAGGTTATGAAGATCAGTATGTGATGAGATTTTGGGATGTTTTCACAGCTCTTCAACATTCCCTTATTACTAACTATAGTGCAGCAATCTCTCTTTTATGAATATTAGCATTGCAATTATATTTCCAGAATTCTTTACCTGTAGCTTTACTGTCAAAGGGAATTAGATTTAGTCAGGCTTTGATAATAACACAACAAAAAGCAGTATTAAGAAGTCAAAATGCAACACATGGAAAAAAAATAAGAGAGAGAGAGAGATTATATGTAACAATAACATTATTCATCTCTAATAATGCAAACGTCTTGTAGATGTCCAGAGACAGAGGCAGAAAAAAAGCAAACAAGAAAAAGTGATGTACTAGAGGGGAAAAATAATGTTGCACAACAATTTATTTCACAATCAATAGAGAGCATAGACCTTACCCTGTTTTAACAACTAATGAAACACTAGTGCCCAGAGACAAAAAAAAAAAAAAAAAAAAAAAAAAAGAAAATCAAATGCCACCACAGGTTGCCAAAAAGTAAAGGTTTCTGCATTTGCAAGGTTGTTCTTTCAAATACAGAGGTGGTTTTAAGGCAATAATTCATTCACAGGGTTCAATGGACACCATAATTCATGAAAATTTAGAAATGCCAGGTGCTTGTGAGATGAATTGCTGCCTTACGGCAATCTCTAATTATATGTTATAGATAACCTAAATGAAAGAAAACCACAATTAAGAGTAAAGAAAAAAAAAAGTGATTAGTGTGGATCCCATTCTATTTATGATACTGAATCCTGTACAAATTTCATATGCACACACATTAATTAGTATAGGAAAACGTGTTTCTTTTAACTAGTATGAAACTACTCAATCATAAGTTTCTTTTTCAAGTCCAGATTTCAGGACACTGCCTCTGTCTACTGTTTTCAGTCATGGATTTAATTTTCATGGATATTCTGCAACTCTGGCAAAATAGAGGGGCACTGAAGTGGGGGTTAAATATATTAATTTTCCTTAAAGATTTTTTTTTTTTTAATGTAGTGAGACTGATGTAAAGCAGTCTTTGTGTTAATATGTATCAGACCTCACACACAGACCTTTGTAACTTACTGAAAGCTTTCCACACATAGGATTCTTATGGAACTCTATAACACAGAGAATGTATGGACTGTAGACAATTACATGCAGAAAGTTTGGTTTTCAGAAGAGACTATGAAATTAAATGAAAAAAAAAAATCACAGATTTCAGAACAAGTAGTTTATTTGCTTTTAGTTGTTTCTCAACAGAGAGTAGAGGTATAAGGCCTTATGTTATGTGCTTACATACCTCTGATGCACTCTGCGGGGTTGTCTGTGATTCAGACTTGTCACCAACTGTTTATTAGGTTTTGACTGAAAGACTTTTGAAGGAGCTTGTGTATCCCCTGACACCCAAGAGGATATCTGGGAATCAGATGAAAGCCTGATCTAACCATCTGGAGGTGTTGTTCCTCTCTGCTAGCCCTCAGCCAGCAATGCTGTCTTTCCTGGCAGTTTACCCCCAAGAACTACACTACCATAACAAGTGATTATGTTTATACTGTTGTGTAGAACAGGGGCTGCTGTAGTACAGCTTTAATCTTTTTTTTTTTTTCCTCAAAATTGGACACAAGGCAGATTATGAACAATATATGTTCTGTATTTAAAATAATAATAATAATTATTATTATTATTATTATCACTTTTCTTCTTTCAGTGATGCAGTACCAAGAGATAAAGAAAGAATGTTAGAGTCAGCATATATCCCCCACTCTTAAAGACTTTCCCCTCCTCTATTATGTATTCCCGTGGAAAAAAATTATATCTGCCTAAATCAGGAGTATTATTTCACATATCTAAAACACAATATGAGAGAAATTCCATACGTGGTCTGAAAATTTTATAAAATCTTTACTAGTTGTTGTTGTTTTTTAATGGCTGAAGTGTATTTTGAAATGTCCCTTATCCAGTTGGTTACTTGGTCGCATTACTTTGACCTGAACAATCTTTTCATTATTAGAATGTTAATTAGATTATTTTTACCCTCCTAGTTTTCAAACAAACAAACAAATCCTCTTGAAAATTACTGCTGTTGACAGAATTTGGGATAAACAAGAAAGATACTTTTTAATAATGAAATTCTGCACTTTCTTCTGAAAATCTGCTCATTGCAGCATGATTATATTTTATGTCTTATTTTTATTTTTTATACTGTCAAAAAGAAAAACAGGAGTTAAGGTGGCTTTAAGGTTTTCTCACGTTCCAAGAGACAGGAGGAAATGCATAGGTTTTATAAATAAATTTTGATTTCTGATCTTGTATTACAATATTGTTGAAAATTGCCATAGTAACTTGAACGATATTTATATTTCAATGTGATTAAGTGCTTCCTACATTTAAAACAAATATTTTTATTTTTTTTATGATGAACTAAACAACATCAGTGAACCATTTGTACCCTTATTCCATGTTCAGAAATAAGACATAGAATAGCTTTTGTTGTATTAGATAACATTAGTCAGAGTGGCTACTCTTCATTTGTTAGGAACCCAGTCATTTTTATCAATATTCATTTATTCAATTGAAAAGTTCACCAAACACATCATCAAATCCAATCATGATTGCTCCCCTGAAGACATATATAAAGCCAAGCATTGAATTTGTTGCACCCAAATGTATGCGTTTGATTTAGCATCTGTGAGGCTGTTGGCCCTCCTGGTAATCTTGGGTCTCAGGTGTTCTTTGGAAGGCCATTGTAGCCTAAGTGGATCTTACTCCTAATGTTAATGCCTCACATCTCTAAAGTTTGGTGGGATGAATCAGGACCTCAGATTTTACAGGTGGAGTTGTCAGTATTGACAGAATTGTGAAGGATCAGGCTCTCAAATTTACTCTATGTAGAAGTCAATGGAGCTCCATATGGTTATAACAGTTTGCCTACAGGCTGCCGGTTTAAAACTGGGGCCTGAATGTTATCCTATCTCAAATCAGTGTGACTCTGTGCTGGTTCATTAGCTCACAACATGCTGCCAATTTGAAGATTAGGGTTTTAATTGGAATTTATTTACAAGCTAAATTGCTGCTACAGCTATTATTTTTTTTTTTCTTTTTGTACTGGTTGGGTGGACTTAAGGAATAAGGTTGAGAAAGAACATAGGTCATCTAAAGAAAAGAACGTGTTAAAAAGGAAGAAGAGTAATTCTTTTCTTCTTTTCTGTTCTTGTAATGGTCCTTCCCATGTATACACCCCTGCCTTCCTTATATACCTCTTCGTTTAGGTCATGAATTTGGGGCAAAAGAATTTTTACCAGATAAGCTAAGAAAAAAAAAAAAAAAAAGATGCTGCAGTTCATGCTATAGTAGCTGTTTTTCCTTATACTACATAAACCACCAACTCAGTTTAATTTTTCTTGATTCAAGAGGTTCAACATCTCACACTTAAGTAGTCTACCAGCATAAGGCATATTCAAATAACTCATTAAAGTAATTTCTGTCAAGGAGCTTCGGTGTACTTAGCCATGTATCATCAATCAAGTGCTGTCAGTCTGAGTCAGGTTCAGCTCCTGTGCTGACTCATGATACTGACACTAAATGGAGTGAGGATGCCACAAACACATATTGGGCAAGTCAAGGGACAGAGCTGTCAAAGAAAAATATTTCCATCCTGACATTGAAAAGAAAGGGAGTTGAGTGGATTTGATAATCTGGTAGCGACCTATTGTGTGTAGTTGAAGTAGTTCAGGATTTTGACTCACGCAGAAACACTGGGAGCTGTAATGAGGTAAAAAAAGCACAACCCCCAAATTTGTTGTTGTTCTATTTTTTGTTGTTACCCATGAACAACTAGAAATGCAAGAGTTGCAGAGCCAAAAGAGATGTGAATAGAGGCATACGTGTCAAACATATCTAGCAGGAGAACTAATTTGAAACATATGGCCTTTCCCCCTTTTCCATTTTATGTATGATGGTTATTGAGTCGAAAAAAAAAAAAAAAGCGGGGTGAGGGGGGTAAGGGGATAAAAAAGTGAAAAGTTAGACATATTCCCACCAGGTTGCTACAGAGCTCAGCCCTGATTGTGAAAAACACTGCAGCTACAGAGTTACAGTGTTAAATATGCATATGCTTGCTTGTCTTCTCATTACACAACTCATGTTTTTGACTGCAGTGTTATGGCTTTGAGAGAGATGAAGAACTTTTTACTTTCCTCCTCTTCAGGCCATAGGTAAACCAATGAAGAAAGTTCTTGCCAGAAAGGGAAGCGAAAGGCAATTTGGGATTGGATATCCTTAGAATAAGAAAGGTGGTGAAGTTTGGCCTTTACATTGTTTACAACAGCTTCAACCCCTGGCTGGTTATAAGTTGAATCACTACAGCTTTCACAAAAAAAGATTTTAAGCTTCAGATTTCTTGAGTTACAGGTCAGGACAGTTACCTACCTTCTTCAGACACATCCAGCAGAAAACATATTCCAACCTTTCTGACAATGGAAGCAAAGAAGTATTATTTTAATATTAAAAATATTTTATATTATTTGATGACTATAATTGAATAATATGAAAAGTATAATAATGTTGTTTAATTATTTAAACAAAATCAACAAGCTTGCATGAAAAACAACAACAACAGCAACAACACCATAACAGTATTGACATAAAGTACAAATACTATATAGAAGGGCACTAAAAGACCTACAAAATTAATGTTTTGTTTTGTTTTGTTTTGTTTTTCATTCCGTCACTTTTTAGTTACACACTCTTTTTTATTTAGGCCTGGATCCTCTCTTGTTCTTAGGTTTTGTTCTGGTGTTCTGATTATCTAACCAGATTAACGTACAATGAGCTCTAATCAATACCAAACAGCTGCACTCCCCAAAGAATTGTTTGTCAAGTAAGGATGACAGGATCACAATGTTTTCTGAGCATGTCTTTCCTTAACACTAGAGAATGAAAAAAAAAAAAAAAAAAAAAAAAGGAGAGGAGAGAGGAGAGGAGAGGAGAGGAGAGGAGAGGAGAGGAGAGGAGAGGAGAGGAGAGGAGAGGAGAGGAGAGGAGAGGAGAGGAGAGGAGAGGAGAGGAGAGGAGAGGAGAGGAGAGGAGAGGAGAGGAGAGGAGAGGAAAGGAAAGGAAAGGAAAGGAAAGGAAAGGAAAGGAAAGGAAAGGAAAGGAAAGGAAAGGAAAGGAAAGGAAAGGAAAGGAAAGGAAAGGAAAGGAAAGGAAAGGAAAGGAAAGGAAAGAAGAGAGAAGAGAGAAGAGAAGAGAAGAGAAGAGAAGAGAAGAGAAGAGAAGAGAAGAGAAGAGAAGAGAAGAGAAGAGAAGAGAAGAGAAGAGAAGAGAAGAGAAGAGAAGAGAAGAGAAGAGAAGAGAAGAGAAGAGAAGAGAAGAGAAGAAAAAAAAAATGGAGGCAAAGTCACAGTATTGTTACTGTGCTTTCTATTATGATATCTTTTTGGATAAATCATCATAAAAGTGGAAAGGGCCTTTTTTCATCTCTTTTACATTGTCATAATAGTGCCTTGGAGATAATTCAAGATTCTCTCCCTGTATTTAGGTACTGTATTTACGATTTTGTAGAGCTGGTTAATAAGCTAGGCATCTTTCCCTTGGAAAATCACAAATACAGGCCAAGTTAATTAAGTGTTATAAGGCATCAAGCCAAGGGTGGTGAGTTCTGCTGAACTTAATGAATGAGATTAGGAGTGCTGGCAAATCTGCTAACACCATTCTCTCATATCTACTTACTCAAATGTAGAATATCTTATGACCCATTTCCAAATAAGTCCAGCAACTGAAGTCAGGGGTATGTGTAGATTTTTAGGAACTTTATTTTACACATGTATTTGTCTTTATGTATTTCTGGATATTCATGATAGGTTCCTCTATTTTAAAATGGAGCTGTGTGTGATGTTTGACAGTGTTTACCAGATGTATCACATTCTGGTAACTTAGTTGATTATTTTGATTATTTTATTGGACTCAACATATATAACTGTTATTTTACAGCTGTCACAGCTCTTTCCAAGATGGTTGCTTGTGATCTTTTTTTTTTTTCTTTTGATGTATAACATTGAAATTATAATTATTATTCAGTGTTTTTTTTAAGACTTTTTAAAATTTGAATATTTATCATTTACATGTTCAATGATTTTCCAATTAACAACAAAGTGGCAATTATTAGTTTCCATAGTTAACGGCTCTGCAGTTATTTCTGACAGCAGCGATACTGTGTACACACAGGAACCAATTAACAAGACACTTAAAATACTTGCCAATTGAAGATATTTTGCAGCAGATATTGCAGGTTAATGTACATACATGAAATATATCTTCTGATTATTTGGAAGTTGAGAGATAAGTGATAACATGGAATTAATCAGGGGTGGGAGATCCTGCTGGGATTTGGGTACAGGAACTGTGACACACCACTGCCCCTTTCTATCAAGTGACACAGCTTTTGACAGGGCTTCATGGTGACAAAAATTTTGTTGTTATAGTAGAAGTATAGATACTTAAAAGTAGGATAAGATGACTTCTATTTATTTCATCTGTTACGAGTCCCAGTGTAAAAACTATTTCAATAAGGATGAAGGACTTTTTTTTTTTCTTTTTAAAATTGAATACAAAATTAGAATTTTCATTGCAGTGTAATGTTGTAGACCAAGAGCAACTTCACTGAGTTCAGAGATCCTGAGTCCCTTTTCACTGACACTTACTTGATATGAGGGTCACAGTCAGATCATAATTATGGCCATGTGACCATGCTCTGGTTGAATTCGTGATCTTGAGGAATATAGGCCTGGCAAAGAGAAAAGTCAGGACTGTGAACTTCCAAAGACTGAACTCCCGGTGGTTTAAAAACCTAGTGGACAGGATCCCCTGGAACACTGTCTTTAGGGACAAAGGAGCTGAACAGAGCTGGCAACTCTTTAAGGTTGCTTTTCTTAGAGCACAAGAACTCTCCATCCTCCTATGTAAGATAGCAAACAGGGAGGGCAGGAAATCAGGATGACTGAGCAAGGACCTGCTGGTCAAACTGAGGCACAGGAAGAAAATGCACAAGCAGCAGAAGCAGGGACTTGTGGTCTGGGAAGAGTACAGGGATGATGTCTGTCTGTGCAGGGATGGGGGCAGGAAAGCCAAGGCACAGACAGAATTGATCTTGGCAAGGGGTATAAATAACAAGAAGGGATTCTATAGGTGCATTGGCCAGAAAACAAAGGCCAAGGAGAATGTGTCCCCTCTGATAAACAAGAAGGGAGAACTGGTGACAGACATGGAGAAGGCTGAGGTACTCAGCAACTTCCTTGCCTCACTCTTCACTGCCAGTCAGCCTTCCCACATCTCTCAAGTCCCTGAACTTCTGGGCAAGGGCTGGAGGAGCAAAGTCTCTCCCAGTGTAAGCAAAGAGCATGTCTGAGACCACCTGATAAAACTGAACGGGATTAAGTCTATGGGGCCCAATGACATGCATCCCAGGGTCTCACGTGGAGTGTTGTGTCCAGGTCTGGAGCCCCCAGCACAAGAAGGATGTTGATCTGTTAGAGCAAGTCCAGAGGAGGGCCACCAAGATGACTGAGGAGCTGAAGCACCTCTCCCATGAAGAAAGGCTGAGAGAGCTGGGGATGTTCAGTCTGAAGAAGAGAAGTCTCTGGGGTGACCTCACTGCGGCCTTTCAGTACTTAAAGGTGACATAAAAAGATGGAGAGCGACTCTTTGCTCAGTCAGATAATGACAAGACAAGGGTGACCGATTTTAAACTAAAAGTGAGGAGATTTAGATTAGAGGTTAGGAGGAAATTTTTGACTCAGAGGGTGGTGAGGCACTGGAAGAGGTTTCCCAGAGAGGTTGTGGATGCCCCATCCTTGGAGGTGTTCAAGGCCAGGCTGGATGGGGCCCTGGCCAACCTGATGTAGTGGGTGGCATCCCTGTCCATGGCAGGTGGATTGGAACTAGATGATGTTTAAAATCCCTTCCAACCCAATCTATTGTATGATTCTGTGTTCATGATTCAATTATCATGATCACTGTTCCACAAGTAGCGCAATGCACCTTCAGTCTAGTAGATGAATGACTGGTGTATTTTATTGAAGGAACAGGAGTACAGGTTATTTTGGATTGCTGGTGATAAATGAACTGTCTGCAAAGTATATGCAAGTACCAGGAATATGACAAACACAATCAACTACATATAAACTACCTTATGAAACAGCTCTACAGAGGATCTTAGATTTCCCAGGGAAGCACTCAGTATAACCGAAGGTTCAAAACTCACCCAATAGTGGGGAAAGAGAGATTCAGCCTGTCAACTGATCCCAGAAGGTAGAGATGTCCTCCTGACTTGTCTGCAATATCTTCCCTAACATTTTTCCTCTCTTGACTCATTCTTATATTATTCTCTTACTTTTAGGTGGAGCTTGAAGTACTCTAGTCATACGTATCTTTAATATGATTGGTATAAATTTTCTCACTTTTGCTTTAAATATATAGGCCTAGAGAAATTCAGAGCACATGCTCACCCAGAGGACATTATTTGGTTATCAGTTAGACACAGGTCTGGCCATGAGTTCCATAGTATCATCAGGTTCCCTTCCTGTCAGTGATATCACAGAGCCTGGCCACGGTGTCTTTACTCTGCTCCACCCTCCATGCTATTACCCTTAGAGTCAGAACACCAAGCTCCTCTGGTGTTGCCAATATTGAAGGTTGCAGGTTATTTTCCCAAGGGGATTAACATGGATCAAATTCCTTTCATATCTGCTACATCCCACCCTGGAAGTTTCCTCAGTGATGAACCTTCTGTTAAGATGTAGACATACTTTTAGTCTCAATAAGTCACCTCCAGCAATTATTCCACAGTATTCTACTATACAATACAGTGTTGAATTAGATCTGTTACTACTGTTAGTTAACATCAAGCAACTTTTATAGTTCATAATATCTCTGGAAACTCTTAAAAATGTGAAATAGTTCATCCCATTTGTCTGGAAATATTCAAGTATTTATGAAACAGAGTCATATTTGTTGATTACACAGACCAAATAAAATGGCTTTGTTTCAGTGTCCCATGACACCATCCCCAGACTATTTTTGACAGCCAGTCAATGGAAGTTAAGATTGAAATGAATCACTTATCAACAATAAACTGTGAATGGTATTCATTTGGCCTGAGTTCATTCAGCTGTAGGCTAGATGTCTACTATGTCTACTCTTAAGATCTGCTCTGCTCTTAAGGTACATATTAAGGTTACTATTCTTTTACTGTGCCATTTTCCTCCTTTGACTAAAAGGAAATGAAAATAGTTAAAATATGTAAATAGTTTTAATATGGCCAAATATAGGCAAAATTAATACTCCCCCCTTTTTTTTCAATATGTAGTTTTACTTTTCCACATATTCAGAGACAATTCCAGTTTGAGAGACAATTCTAGCCTGAAAGAGAGAAAACTGATTACCTAGTCAATAGTTGTTCATATTAGACACTTACCTATGCTATGAAATTTAATATATTGAATTTAGAAAGGGAAAAGATAGTGAATACTGTTGGTTGGCTCAGAAGTCAGTGACATGATCTTTCTCAACTTCCTTTAGTGCCTGTCATTTCAACGTATTTCAAAGCAGAGAACACTGTGCACACTTCCCAATAGATAAGAGTGAGTGGAAGCTGAACAACTATAAAAACCTATAAAATCTACTTATATTTTAATGCTTTTTCAAGGGTGAAAGGTTTCTGTACATTTCCATCAAAAGAAAAAAAAAAATCTTTAAAAGTAAAACAATCGGGAAGGGAAGGGAAGGGAAGGGAAGGGAAGGGAAGGGAAGGGAAGGGAAGGGAAGGGGAAGGGGAAGGGGAAGGGGAAGGGGAAGGGGAAGGGGAAGGGGAAGGGGAAGGGGAAGGGGAAGGGGAAGGGGAAGGGGAAGGGGAAGGGGAAGGGAAGGGAAGGGAAGGGAAGGGAAGGGAAGGGAAGGGAAGGGAAGGGAAGGGAAGGGAAGGGAAGGGAAGGGAAGGGAAGGGAAGGGAAGGGAAGGGAAGGGAAGGGAAGGGAAGGGAAGGGAAGGGAAGGGGAAGGAAGGGAAGGGAAGGGAAGGGAAGGGAAGGGAAGGGAAGGGAAGGGAAGGGAAGGGAAGGGAAGGGAAGGGAAGGGAAGGGAAGGGAAGGGAAGGGAAGGGAAGGGAAGAGGCAAGGCAAGGGAAAACTCAAAAACTTAAAGCAGACTGCTTTTCCTTCTCCTTGGAATTCTGTTAAATGCCTAATCTGATCCATTAGAAAAAAATAAATAATAAAGGTGGAGTTTTAGGCAAATATTTTCCAGGTCATTTGGGTGAAGTTTACTGAAAGAACTTCAGCAGCAGGATCCAGACAAAATTAGACACAATATCAGACAAGTGGCTTTGAGTATGACTGTGCAAAGAGGTGGCAGTTTTGTTTAGCTAATGATGTAAGAAAAACTCGGAAATGCATTTTAAACCAAACAAAAAATATGTTCATGATTTCTTAACAAAAATGAGAAAGGAAAATAGGAAAAAAAAATTATTATCATCTCATCTCATCATGCTCATCTCATTTCTATGTATGTATTTCGAAAATTGTGAAGTATATATTGAACAAAAACATTCACACACACACACAAAACAAGCAAACAACAACAACAACAACCAAACAGTGAAACAAACAACAACAACAAAACAGGGAGAAGGAGGCATTTTCATCTTCTGTTCTTCCAGCCAGGACTACTGCTTAGGGTACTTCTCTAGGAGGTAGAATACCTACATTCATATTCCTCCTTAATTTTAAATCTTTAAAGATTTAATAAGTTCAAAAAAGGAAAATACTCGATGTCTAACAGTGTTATGTTTTCAGAGAAGAGAGGAAATGTTTTTTTTCTTACTTCATTGGTCGTTGTAGTTACATAAGAATTATTATTAGTAGTATTTCTTTAAACTATTGTGTATGGTTTTGTTGTTGTTGTTTCACCATTACAACTGGGGTGGTGAATTGGTAGGGGCGTGACTCTATAAAGTTTATTTACACTGTAAAAATCTGAGCAAGGGTTCCTTAGAAATCAGTGACTAATCCTGAGTCACTGATACTCAAATTATGTTTTACTAAAGGGATATGTGTGAGATAAGTTTTCTTCAGATAGTCAAGAATCTGGTTCAGCCTTACATTCTTATAATCTTGTGGAAACCAAATAATGATTTTGGAAAAGAGTCTGTTATTACTGTTTTATGTATTAATCCTGAGAAACATTTCCAGCAATATTTGTATAGTAGTTTTGACTTGAATTTGAATGCATTTTCAGGTAGGAGACCATAAATACATCTGTATCAAATAAACAAATAATAATTATTATTTTAATTAGAAAATAATCACAATCCTTACTATATGCTAGAAATTAAAAAAAAAATAAATGAAAAAAAAATACAGCAGTTGAATTTGGAAGACAGAGGAATTCCTAACAAATGTGCACAGAACGTTTCACCTGAATAAGGAATCAAAGAGAGAACAAACCATATATCACAAATGCTAGTCGCATTGCTTAAAGGACTCCTAAAAGGTACTCAGAAACTACACAGATGAAGCTGTTTTGAGAAAATATCTAGAACTACATACATCATTTAAACTGAGCAAGTAAAGAGCGGTAGACACTTCTATCCAGTTAAGAGGAACAAATATTATAATTAAGAAATAATTAAAATGAAAACTAGAAAGGAAGAAACTAGAAACAGATGCAAAGAGAGAGGTACTCAGGGAACATAAAATCTGAGAGGACAATGGGAAGACAATGAAAAGGTAATTAGAAATGTTGACTACATTTTCTCTTCTGCCTAAAGCAAGGAATATTTTCACTAACTAACAAGTCTTGCAATGGTCCTACTAGTGATCTCCAGCATAATGTCACCATTTTGCTGTCTGGCAATTACATAAAAATAAATATATATATATATATATATTCTCTTTAAAATCAATTGACTTAAGTCAAATCTTGACATGAATTTCTTCTTGACTTAATGGTGATCTGTATTTCTGCACTATAAAGAAAGTGGTAATAATAATAAAAAAAAAAAAGCTGAAAAAATCTTAAAAAAAATATCTGGTAATTTCTGAACTATATTTGACAGAAAAATATATATATATACTTATATACATATAACATATATATGTAAGTATATATAAGTATGTATAAGTATATATATATACTTTCCAAGCTTTGTTACAAGCCAGAAAATGTGTAATAAAGACTGATTCTGGTAGTTATTTAGCGAGCAGTCCACAAAGGAATTTTCTTGATAACCTCATGTTAGTATGACATTTGAGTCTTCAAGGTATCTGTATCTTCCAGAACCTTGGAAATATTTACTGTGTTGAAATTTATACAACCCAGCCATATATTGAAAAAAAACACAGCAATCTTGGACACAACAATGCAGTCATTAGCAATAAATAAATGAATAAATAAAAATTAGCAAATGAAAGCAAGCAAGCAAGCAAACAAACAAAACCAACCAACCAAAAAACTCACAATTCACATTTTTGTCTATTGCAGTCAGCACTTCCAAAGATATTTTGTCAAACAAAATTACTTTGCTGTACATGATCAGGAATATCCTGGGCTATACCCAGAATGCATTCTGAAACAACTCACAATTTCATTCTACTTTGGAAAACTTTTGAACTCCCTCCTACATCTCACCAAATATCTCATTTGTTCTCACAGAGATAAAAAAAAAAAAAAAAAAAAAAAAAAAAAGACATCCTGATTTTATATTCTCAGGAAGAAAAGGAAGAAAAGACTTGGCTGATTAACGTCTAGAATGGAACTAAAGTCATCGCGTCTGTGACCCAGGTCAGGATTATTCTTAATAATCACAGTTAATTTCTAGAGAGCAGCTTGTCTACAGCAACAACAGCTGTTCCTTTGACTAACTATCTACACTTTGGTAAGCAAGTGTAAACAGAACTGACTAATTTTTTCATTACATTTCATTTGAGTTACAGCATGAAAACTAAGAGCTGAAGTCAGTCCTAATCAGCATCTTTTGTGTTGTTTTTCTCTGTAGACAGATCTTTTGCTTTAATTTATGTTGTCCTCTTTTCTCTTTGAAGAACCTTTCAATCTGTGAGTAATAACATGGGCCAAATAATCCTCTCAAAGCCATGGGAGCTTTCTCCTTATTTTCAATATGAACACTTTCAAAGTATTAAAGGCAAATGGAAATTATGTGGCAGGTGGCTTTTTTTCCTTTCTTTCCTTAACAACAAAAAAAAAAAGTAGTTTCTTTGCTTGACCAAATCTTGCAAAATGGGTTCAGCATTTAATGAGTAAATAAAATCTTATTGGAGCTGTGTTTGAAATACATAAAACGAACAAATTTAGATGTCTGCAGATTGCATATCTCTATCTGAGCTGATCACTATGAGATCCCTTCACAGTCCATAGAGAGTAATAGGAATTTCAAGGTACAATGCACCTTATCAGCAGTGAATATATAGATATTTATATGGACTTGTCACACTATTTCTATCCACTGACTGTACAGGGACCTAGCATGACTAGTTCAGATATAGTTAGCAAGTTAGGAGAGATGAATCCCATCCTGACTGTTAGGACTTTCTTTATTAGAAAATTATGTCAAATTGAACATCATTGAATATGAAATGGACATGGAAATGGACTGATTTCCATTCTACCTTTTGTCTGATGCAATATAAAGCTAGCACTGTTACATTTTATTAACTTTTACTAAATTTGCTAGATCCGGTTGTGTCATATACTTCTTTCCAGGATATGGGGGAAAAGAAATTTAGAAAGATATAATCTGATCTCAACATCTTAAACAAATCAACATCTGTCAACAAATCCTAAATTTTGTTTACAAATTAAAAAACAACCAAACAACAACAACAACAAAAACATCAGAACCAACACAAATAAATTTTTAAAAGTATAATTTATCATAACTATTTCAATGACTACTGAAGAAATACAGTGTTTATCATTTAGAAGCCCTAGTTAGGAAAAATAAATTCCATGACAATTTAATGAGATAAAATTGCAATATCCAATATTACCGAGCTACAATATAACTCTCCATGCTGAAGAATGGAGCATTTTACAGCCTGAATTATTATTATTATTATTATTTTTTTGGCAGTTGCTGAAAATCCATAGTGAGCTTTCTCTGCTCTGCTATCCAGTGTCACCAAGGCTGGATCCCACTTTGTGACAGACTATTTGCAGCACCAGTGTAATCAAAATGCCCTTCAACAAGGGGAGTCAAAGGAGTCAAAGGTCTTTCTAGTGTTTTTGTTTGTTTTTGTTTTTTGTTTTTCCTTCTTCTTTTGCATGTGATGTTATTACACGCAAATTTATGGTGACAAAGTAACGTTTACTAAAATAAATATATATGCAAATAGGTAGATAGATAAGTACTGGATCAATTGATTCACTGTCTAACCTAAATGGGACTTTATTCAGTTAACTGATATTTTAAGGGTCTTAAATTAGAATAAAAAAGTGTAAGTTGGAAGGATGACCTGTATCTCTAAATCTTCTTTTCCTATCCTTTCACTCAGCAGTTCACCTGTGATTCATGTTCCTGAATTTCTTAGATCTTTATATCACCTCTGAACACATTTCCGTAGTATTTTTTTCATTACTTCATTTAATATCTGTGTATTATTTTGGTTAGGTCACTATTCTTCCAATGTATTTCTCATCATATTAGATGAGGTTAAATGAACAGTCAACAACCAAGACACAGACAATCTTCTCACAACCAAGCTTTACTAGCTATATTTACAATTTATGGAGATATCAATATATAAAGAAACTTGTTTTGGATTAAACCTGACTGGCTGCCAGGTGCCTGCCATGTTGCTCTCTCACTCTCCCTTCTCAGCAGAATAGGGGGGAGAAAATACAATGAAAAAACTTGTGAGACAAAATAAGAACAGGGAGATTACTCACCAATTATCATGATGGGCGAATCAGACTCATCTTGGGAAAAAAAATAAAAAATAATTTATCGTCAATTAAAAATTGAGTAGGATAGGGAGAAACAAAAATGAAACTAAAAGCACCTCCTCCCATCCTCCTTCTTCCTAGACACAACTTCATTCATCACTCCTCTACTACCTCCTCCTAAGTGGCTCAGTGGGATAGGGAATGAGGATTGTGGTCATTTCATAACTCTGCCAGACAAGATAATTCATTCGGCCTCTGGCAGAAGGGTTTCTGCTGTCTGTTCTTCCTTCCCGTGCTTGAGTATAGGCTCTCTTCCATGGGATGTAGTCCTTCACAAAATGATCCAATGTAGGTCCTTCCCATAGGATGTAGTTCTTCAAGCACACAAGATGTAGAGCTCTAGCATGGATCCCCCATGGGCTGCAATTCCTGACAGGAGCCTGCTCCTTCAGGGGCTCTCTAAGGGCTGCAGCTTCCTTCACACTGTATCCACCTAGCCACAGTGTGGATATCTGCTCTGACACATTCCTATAGGTGTTGCAGGGGAACAGCTTGGTTCACTATGGTCACCTCTACAGGCTGCAAGGGAATTACAGAATCACAGAATCACAGAATTGTAGGGGTTGGAAGGGACCTTGAGAGATCATCAGGTCCAAACCCCCTGCCAAAGCAGGTTCCTTAGAGCAGGCTGCCCAGGTAGGCATCCAGACGGGCCTTGAATATCTCCAGAGAAGGAGACTCCACAACCTTCCTGGGCTTCCAGTGCTCCGTCACCCTCCCCGTGAAGAAGTTCTTTCGCATGTTGGTGCGGAACTTCCTGTGCTCTATCTTGTGGCCATTGCCCCTTGTCCTGTCCCCACAAACCACTGAAAAGAGGTTGGCCAAATCCTTCTGTCTCCCACACTTCAGGTATTTATAAACATTGATAAGATCTCCTCTCAGTCTTCTTTTCTCCAGGCTGAACAGACCCAGGTCTCTCGGCCTTTCCTCGTAAAGTTCCTCCAGTGCCTGGAACACCCCCCACTCACCTTTCTTCACTGACTTTGGAGTCTGCAGGGTTGTTTCTCTCACATTTTTTCACCCCTCTCATATCTGCTGTTGCACACCATTTTTTTCCCTTTCTTAAATATACTGTCACAGAGGTACCACCAGCATTGCTGACTGGCTTAGCTTTAGCCAGTGGTAGGCTCCTTTTGGAGATAGATGGAGCTGGCTTTGTCTCACAAGGTGACAGCCCCATGTGTATTCTCAGAGAAACCACCAGTGCAGACTCACTGCACCCCTCATTCCCTCCTGTGAAAACTTTGCCAGATAAACTCAACATAACAAGATATCTAGTCAAATGACCAAACACCCTGGGAGTGCTGGGAGCTTGGAGACAGTGTACAGAATCACTCCATTTAATTTCAGCATCTTTAAGTACGAAGTGCATATTATTCACGTCTATAGTTTTTGTCCATTCTTTGTTCTTGTCAAATTTTATCAGTTTTCCAACTCTTTCTTTGAGATTTCCATGTCTCTACTTTTTGAGCTGCAGCTCATAGGTGAGATCACAGTATTATATCTAGAGGCACTTTTCTCAGGTTTCTTGACATCCTTCCATTTTAGATATAGAATTCCTAATTAAAAAAAAAAAAAAAAAGGCATTTTTTCTGTTTATTTTGTCAGAAAGGTTCAATCATGGATTATTTATGTTAATGGTTGTTTATCAGCTACAACCTAATTGACCTATAGTATCCCTGAGATATTTTCTTATGTGTATAATTCATTTATGAGGCATACAAAACTCCCAACTCTTTCTTTCCTTTTCTTCATACCAACAAATTCTATAAAAACTGGTTCATTTTCGCTTTACTTACTATGATTAACTCTCAGGAACCTGTTATCATGAACTGACTAATAACCACCTTTCTCCCTGAAAATAAATTCATCTTGTTGGTCTCTGTAGATCATAGTTTAAAATAAAAAGGTAAGTGGAAATCTACATACATTCCATTAAAAATACTGCATAACTCTTCTCCATAGTCAGTTTCTAACATTTCTCACAGTAAAGAAGATGCTTCTCTTTTGCTTCTTAAAGTCTTATTAAAGCTCTCACATACACATTACCATGTTGTCTAATATTGACAGATCAGAAGATATTTTTGCAGCAATCATAGAAGCATGTGTACAATTGCTAACTATCTTTGTCCTCAGTTTATTTACGAGGAACGTGCACAATTTCCAGTGCTGAAGTCATCAAGAATCATGTCCTACTCTTAGTCTTTTGATGTGTAAATACATTTTTCTTCTTGCCGAAATAATTTCCATACCTTTATATTCCCATTACTACAAAGAACTATCAGTCCAGCTCCCTTTAGAGACAAAAACTAGTCTGATTTATTTTACTTGCATGTGTATTACTGTGATGCACATTTGTAGTCTCCTGAATATAGATAGCCCTGTTGTCATTGCTGGTAACAGTCCACAGGCCCTTTACTAAGCTACAACACAGACCTCAGGTCAGGTACTGGCTAGCTTTACCTGGATTTGTCTTGGCTCTATTGTAGATTTATCTTAGCTGAGTTGCAACAAGAACTGTTTAATGAGTGGATGACTAATTCCTAGTTTGTGTAAAGACAACAAACAAGTGTCTAGCATGTACTATGTACCATGAGTTTTAAAATTAGAGGTAATGTGGAGTTTCAGATCAGTGCAGAAAAATCAAGGTATAAAATATCTGGGAAAGGATGATTTCAAGCAAACTTTGGAGAAAGTAGGAAGAAACTATCAACATCAGCATCATGCACATTCCAAAGAGGATGAGGAAGAACCACTCATCATTATCATCATTTGCCTCCAAGTGAAGACCTCAAAATGCTATTAAATTTCATAACATCCCCTGGCAGGGGGATTGGACTAGATCATTTTTCAAGGTCCCTTCCAATCCCTAACATTCTGTGATTCAGTGATAATATGTCTAACCCTCATCTGCAACTATCAACCTCAGCACCCAAATAACCCTGAAAATGATAGATACTAGATTTTTTTTTTCTTATTTATTAAAAATAAAATAGACTAAATATGACTGATTGATTCCTTGCCCCCACTATTGCTCCACTTGTGGGGTGGCATTAGGTGAAGGAGTTAAGTTGAGCCTGGGAATGGTATAGTTGTAATGTCTGTCTGTTTATTTCTCATTAACCAAATCTACTTTAATAGGCAATAGAATACATTAATTTTCCTCAAGTTGAGTCAGTTTTGCTGCTGACAGCAAAAGGTAAATGATCTCCTTCTCCTTATCTCATCCTGTTTTGTCCCCGTGTTCTGCTGAGAAGAGGAAGTGAATGAGTGGAGTCTGGCCCTCATCCAAAGGTGACTTAACACAACTTTTTCTCAAGGGAAACAGGACAAGGGATACATAAAAATATAAGAAAGGGGAAAACAGAACAAATCTGTAGCTGGCTGAACAACAGATAACCAAATGGTGAGCATGTAGCATTATAGAATCATAGAATCATTAAGGTTGGAAAAGACCTCCAAGATCATCTGGTCCAACTCACTACCGTCAACCCACTACCAACCACACTACCACCAATCTTTTAACTTCATGACACATGGCTGAGTACCCATTCAAAATGAATCAGCCAGTGCAGTATTCAACAAGATGAAAGAGTGACAGACTTCTGGATATGTAATAAGAGACCTTAACCAACCTATCATATGTTTCCACAACATAAAAGAAGACAGCTAGATATTATTGGCACTGTCTATTGTTCCCATAGTAGATTTTGTAATGTTCATGACTGTAAAATAGTTATTTTGTAGCTTTTTGTTTGTTTGTTTTTGTTTTTGTTTTGTTTTTGTAGTGTTATGGGATAAACTTAAGCACCTGAACAGTTTTGCTGTTTTAGCAGATCCCATTATCCCAAAGTCACTAAGTGACTTTGGCTAGGGTTCCTTCCTTTATACATTTCTAGAGGATTAGTTGTGGATATTAACTTCCTTCACAGAAGCTCCTGTGTCTCTGTTCTTTGCATTTATGTCTAAAGCACTGTTGATAACACACCGGTGTGTTCGCTATTACTGCATAGTGCTTGCACAGCATCAAAGCTTTCTCTGCCTCTTCTGCTAAAAGCTCATAGCTTGGGAGAAGGTAAGAGTTTGCACTGGGGCCAATGCATCCAATGTAGCAAAGCCCATACAGACCAAAGGTATATTCCATGCCATATAAAGTCATGCTTAGCAATGAAAGCTCAGGGAAAGGAGGAGGAATAGGGAATTGTACACGGCTATGGCACTGGAAGTACCAAGTGCACGTTACATAAGCTAAGACCTCACTTTCCAGGAGGTAACTGGACATCTGCCTGCCAATGGAAAGTAGTGAGTAATTCCTCTTTTTGCTTTGCTTTCACTGTTAAACTGACGTTATCTTAATTCTCAAGTCTTCTTGCCTTCTTTCCATTTTCTTCCTGTCCCAGGAGGGGAGTGAGCAATGGCCAAGGTCGGTGTTTGGCTGCTGGTGAGGACAACATACAGTCCAGCATATACATCCATATGTAACAAACCCAATGTATCTCAGAAGTTCCATTTTTCGTTTTGTTTTGTTGGTGGTGGTGGTGGTAGTGGTGGTGGTATTTTGCTTTGTTTTTGTTTGTTTGTTTTCTACAGCAGAAATGTATAAAGTAAATCTCTCCTTACTGCTTGCTTGTGCCTGAGATGAGACCTCCAATCAGTTGAACAATTCATCTAGAACTCAAGTCAATATTTGTGTGACTCAGAGGTCCTTTAAGAAAGGCCAGATGAATTATCTTGTCTGGCAAGGTGTAGCCATAGTTCTTGTTTTCAAAAAGTATTATATACTTTCCAACATAAAGCATACTATTGTAATGCATTGTTTAATATCACTTTTTTTTTTTTTTAATGTATTCAACTTCAAGAATGCGAGGTAAATCAGATTTCCAGCTTACATCAGAAAAATAACACTCAAATGATACTGAAATTTAAACGCGAAGACACAGAAATTCAAATGTTATTTTTCCACAACATTTAACAGTGTAAGAGGATTGTTCAGTCCTCAAGACTACAGCCTTCAAAATGTTATCTTTAGTTCTTAATTAATTATTCTTTGCTTCAAACTTGTGAACATTTATGATCACAATCTATGTGATTTGCAGATTTCTTCTGGGAGTCTTTCCAGGACACCTGTTTTTTCCCCTTGTCTGCACAGAGAATCCAGGAATTAGTTTACCAGTACTGTATTCCTGGATACATAAAAGGTGGGTGTAAGTCATTTGCTTGACTTGAACAGATTGAACCTTATACTAAATATGTGGATAGTTACATGTAATTAATAAGGTTATCCTGGAACATAATTGACAAAAAAAAAAAAAAAAAAAAAAAAAAAAAACAATTTTTTGTTTAGGGAATTATGGTCTAAACATGTTTAAATAATTAATATCCAAATATCTGTGTGCATTTGATAATAAAGCTGACACTTATAGACTACTTCAAAGACTATGGAGGTGAAATGAGGGGGAAAAAAAAGGAAATTTATTTTGTAGACGACAATCTGTAATGACTAATCTCCTGAGCAAAAAACTTCAAAAGTAGGCAATGCTGACATTTTAGGTGTATGGCTTTTGAGGCCTTGAGACAGTTATTCAGAGGAATCAAACATCCACAGGTCCTAACGACGTAATTAGGAAGTGAATGTGTATCACTGTGAAAAAGCTCAGCCTAAAGGATCAGGACTCTTGAAGTCTTTGAGTTGAACAGCCGAATTGTTATGGGTTTACTATCATGTAGAACTGTCTCTGTTTTTCAGAATGGAGGAAAAGAAAGATTCTAATCTTCATTAAAATGGGATTACCTTCTATAGTAAAGATGTATTTTCTTTGGAGGATAGGAAAAACAAAAGAAAAAGAACATTTGGCTTATATGAAACAGTAACATCAATTATACATGCTAACAATAATGATCATTGTTGTGGGCAGATGCCAAGGCATTCTAATTTTGAAGGAAGGATGATATCAACTGGGAGTCAAGCAAGTCCAGTGAAAAGGGAATACAGGTGCTAGGGACAACAAAGAGTGTGTTAAACAGAATACACAGAAAACACACACACACACATACATTTACAAAACAAGACAAGCAAACAAACAAAAACACCATCACCACCACCAAAAGAGAAAAAAAAAAAGAAAAAAAAAAAGAAAAAAAATACAATAAAATAGGTGCTTAAAAGCATACTGTGTCAAGAAATACAGAAATGTATTTTTCTTGTATAATAACTAGCGACCTACAAACTAGGTCGGGGTCTAACAAATGTTACATCAGTAGAGAATAATTGGAGAAAAATAACATTTGGATGTTCCTGAACCTACAAGAAACAGCTGATGAAACAATTCAAGCAACCTCATCATCAGCTCTCTGTGGACTTGGCCTTGGAAACAGATCCATTGGCATCATATGACCTCATCTTCTTGCTTATCTTCTGTAACAGTTTAGAAATTAAAAAATAATAATAATAAAAAAAAACTTTACCTCGAATCTCTTTACTAAATGCTCTTTCATCCAGCCTGAGTCAAAATGCTTTATTGCATTCTGTTTTGTATTTTATTTTTATTTTTTTATTTTTTTTTAGATCTTTGTTATAGGTTCTTCTCTGTTCTTGAAATTTTTTACAAAGATTGGTTCCCAGCATGGAGTCAAAGATCTGAGAAGGACAATGTTGTATATAGCTGCATTTCTTCAAAGGATAAGATACAAGATAATCTGAAACAACATATTCCGGTAGAGTGTCTGGAATATAGTACAGCTCTAAGAATAAATAAATAAATAAATAAATAAATAAATAAATAAAAGAGAAGTAAATATACACACATTAAACAATTAAATAATTTTTTTTCATCTCACTTCATTTTAGATGTTCACATTGTAGATACCCATATATGGTTAAGTTGTATACATGCTCTCTACAGCAAATAAGGGATAAAGTACTTCTAAAGCATAATTCATCTGGCTTCATCAGTCATACAGTGTTCCTTCATTTTTTAGCAGGTGTTCATTCATGTACTGAAGGAGCCAACCTAAGTAGTTGGCCTATAATTCTGTGCATGATACTGGAGTCAGAACTTCACTTCCTTCTGCCATGTAAGTGACAAAGAACAGAGAATAATCTTTGCTCAAACTTTCCTGCAAATAGAATTAACTGACTCAACCTTATGTAATATCATGGATAATGCATTTATTCGGTAAATCAGTAGTACTTTGTCAAAATTCAAGAGCTTTCAGAATTTGAAAGCAAAACCAAACCAAACCAAACTAAAATGGAAAACCCACACCTTGAAATTCTATACCTCAGTGATACCTCTTGGACTTGCTGAGAGAGAAAAAAATAATAATAATACAGCTGGGAAACATTACTTTTCCAAACTTTATAAATGCTTTGAAAGAGTTAAATGAGTTATTTTCAAAGTCCACAAAAGAAATATCAGCTCTTCTCTCCTATAAAAATGCTTTTCATGTCACTTTCTGCTTACTGGTCCTTGATTGAATTTATTTAGGTAGTTCATAGTCCTTTAAAGGCAAAAAACAGTATACCTTCTATAAAGAACCTGGTGGCCTTCACAGCAGCTCTTGCACTATCAGATTCAAGATAAATACTAGTAGCATAGGTTCTGTAAAGCAAGTAAAATGTCTCAATAACACATCTCTGGTTCAATTCTGCAAAGTTGCTTTTATGTAACTAACACCACTTGAACAACTGAAGAGATATTTCCATAGCAAAAATCCTGAAAAAACCTGGAAGTGGAATCATCCTGCACTGATCAGATCTGTGTACTAGCATGTTGCCATAAAGTCCCTGGCTATGTGAATGGCACCAGTTTATCTCAAACAGAATAAAATATATATATATATACATTAAAAATAATAATAATAGAAAGAAAAGTGCACTTGCTTATTTTCTTGCATACATTATCATCACCACCATCATCATTATTATTGTCATTATTAATTTTAGTTTTACTTCCTGCTGTTGTTCTATTGTTTTGCCTTTATAGACTGTCGATCCAGAGTCATGTTGCCTTGTTTTAAGAAGTTACCAAACACCAGCCAATGCATATTAACTGCCTATATGTATACTGTAAGCCTGTAATCAACGCAATGTAATTCAGCTTCCTGTAGCACATAATTGAAGGAGTATAAACTACATTAAAATACATTACATTTTTTTTCAAGGACCAAAAATGATCACACAGAGAACTGCCATGGTTTATGTGATGTGTGGTAACTTTTAAAACTGTGGTTATTTGACAATATGCCCTAACTCAGGACTGCCCTATTCTGATTTTTTTTGAGTTAACTTCCCTAATATTTACATCCTTGCAAAAATTCCACGTAGACAACAGTAGACTATAGTCATAAATACTTGATTTAGTAAGTTTCTCGTCAAAAGTAGTAGATTATTTCTGTGTGTCCTTGTTGGAACTGGATCTGTTTGTGGCCTCCCACTTCTCAGCTCCCTTTGCTTTTCTTCAAAATTGGTGAGGTGTTTCCACTGTTCACTAATGCAGAATTTTGAGTTTTTTCATACCTCCCACTTCCATCTATCCCCACCAAACACAAAATTACTTTCCTTTCTTTCCACACTTAAGCTATATTTTCAGATTATTCACTAGCACACTTTTCTTTATGGAACAGGAAAAGAGAAAGAAAAGAAAGCAACAAAGCAAAAAGCAAGCAAGAACCAAGCAAGAAAAAGAAAAAGAAAGAAAAAGAAAGAAAAAGAAAGAAAAAGAAAGAAAGAAGGAAGGAAGGAAGGAAGGAAGGAAGGAAGGAAGGAAGAAAAAGAAAAAGAAAGAAAGAAAGAAAGAAAGAAAGAAAGAAAGAAAGAGAAAGAAAGAAAGAAAGAAAGAAAGAAAGAAAGAAAGAAAGGGAGAGAAAGAGAGAAAGAGAGAAAGAGCGAAAGAAAGAAAGAAAGAAAGAAAGAAAGAAAGAAAGAAAGAAAGAAAGAAAAAGAAAGAAAAAGGAAGGAAGGAAGGAAGGAAGGAAGGAAGGAAGGAAGAAAAGAAAGAAAGAAAGAAAGAAAAAGAAAAAAAAGAAAGAAAAAGAAAAAAGAAAGAAAGGAAGAGAGAAAGAGAGAAAGAGAGAAAGAAAGAAAAAGAAAGAAAGAAAGAAAGATAGAAAGAAAGAAAGAAAAAGAAAAAAGAATAAGAAAAAGAAAGAGAGAAAGAAAAGAAAGAAAGAAAGAAAGAGAGAGAGAAAAAAGAGAAAAGGAAAGAAAGTAAGAGAAAGAAAGAAAGAGAAAGAAAAGTCAAGTTAATCTCAGGTGAAAAAATTGTTCTAATTTTGTAAAATTATGGAACAAGGTACATGTTTTATATATCGTCTTGTATGCTATGTTTTATTATTTATTTATTTATTTATCTATCTATTTATTTATTTTTAATCATTGAGCAAATTTGCTATTTGATCCTCCTAAACATTCTGGAAGCCCTTATGATTAACAAATAAGGAAAATCTAATTAGATGAGAACTTCCATTCAGATTTGAATGGTTTATTTAATTAGTACCTCATTCACACTTTATCACTTTCCCAATGCAGCCTACATGCTTCTGTAGTTCTCTAGTGTAAAACAGGTTAGATCAGATAAATTATTTTAATTTGTACTAACATAACTCACAGACCTCATTTATTCAAATATCACAACTTACTGGGAAAATGGTGGTTTCCAGTTTAGGTGGGATTCAACAATGTAAGTCACTCAAACTGAACCAAATGAGCATCCCTTGCCAAACCTAACAAGTCAACATGAAATGGTGACATTGGTGCTGATAAAGATGTTACTGCATGGCATAACTGACGAACAGCAAGGAAACAACTAGTTTGTATTAAAGACTCAAAGTAAACTAAAACAGGCCTTCCCTGTATCACCATTCATGAATGCTCACCTCTAAAGAAGACTCGTCAAGTCCATTGATAATACTACTCATTTAATAATACTACTCAGCCTGACTACTTTCTAGAGATTATGACGAAACTATTTCAGAAAGAAACATAATGAATGACAAGAAGACTGAGGCCTGATTTAAAGACATTGAAAATGATATTTGAAACATCTTTCATTTGGGAAGCTGAAGACAGCATGAGACCTGTCTGCTATCTTTAGATAGGAAATGGTAGCAAGAAAAAAGCTGTTCCATTGAAACATATTAAGATAAATAATAGATTGTTTTCTTCTTAGTTGCCTGGCTCCTGTAGCTAATAAAAAGAAACAGAATTTTCCTCTGCTGAGGTCCCAAGTTAAATCCATATTGGACCAAAATTCTTTTCCAGCTTTTTCACCTGCTATCTGAATTCAAGATGCTCAAATGTCAGCTTTTTCTAGCTTGTAAAATGTTGTGTGAGAAACTCTGAGAAACTGAAATTTTGTTGTGTACCTAGAAAGGCGTAATAACATCACTGTAATATAAATCATGCTGATCACACAGACTAGGACAAAGCTGCTCAGCATTATCAATCACTGTTACACAAACAAGTTTATCTGACATATAACTATATAATGTGTGTGCTTGTTTGTGTGTTTTAAACTACCTTAGAAACATGAGGAGCTATGTGTTTTGGGAGAGCTTTCCAAAAGCCTGTCACTGACTTTTAGCTCCAGATTGCAACTGAAAACAAAGAGATTACTGTCTGACTTCATCTGGAACACTGAAAATGTCCTGTAAGTTGTTTCATATACTTTGTGCTTCATTCCTAACCCAAAGAAAAATGTAAAACTCATCCTCAAGTAATCACTTTCTTTTATACCAAAATAGAGGTGGGGCAATGCTGTAAAACATTTACATAAATATTAATTCATGTTCTTAAGTAAGTTCATTTGAGCTATTTTCATACCTTCTTTGTGCTTGTTTTCTGTCAATATTGCTGTGAATGAGTCTTACTAGTGATAAAATTCATGAAAGATACCTTCAGCTTGAATGTTCATTTGCCAAAAGCAAAATTTGACTTGCATAACCCATAAGTGGTGTGGATTTCAAATATGTAAGTTAAAATTGCACTTCAAAAATGTAACTCAGTATGTGATTGAACATTCTCACAAAATGAAATGCAGTTCCTTAGTGTGGAACAAGACAAAGCTGCTTCATTGGCTATAAATAAAAGTTAAATGGAGGTCAAGGAAAGACAGTACACTGAAAGTTATAGAACAGATATTAGAATATATTTAAATGCAGATCACATTTATAGTTTACATTATCAAATTAAGTGATTGCTTCTATAACATTCACAGGCAGTTTAGGTATCAAATCAGTTTGCAAATTTGAAAAATTCTACTGAACATCTATCTTCATCTTTATGTACTCAAGATGGGATTAATCTCAGAATAATTTCTAATCAGTGGAGGGCTGGGACATTTTCCCTGTCTCTTTAAGGCATCTGTGTTAGATATGGTGAGTTGCAATCCTGCTGCATTGACAATATGTCATGACTGGCCAAGACTAGATATGTCAAGGCAAAAATTATACTTTACAAATCATGTTTTAGCAGAAACTCAAAATTGTATGAAATCTATAATATACAGTATAAAATCTACATAATTATACAGTACATACTTTACATACATTATACAGTACATAATCTACATATTTATACATAATTCAGTATATACTCTACAATATACAGTAATGTAATATAAGAGCAATAAATTGATCTTTTCCTCTTATTTTTTCCTTTATTTTTTGTTGGCTTCATAAGTCAGAAATGAAAAATACTGACTCTGCCATTTAAGTAAACAACGAACAAATAAATAGGAACATTTTCATCCATCCTCTTGCAAATTATATGTAAGCCTAGAGATACTGCATGGAAAATTTAAGAACTTACAAATAGTGAATATTAGAAAAGTTTCACAATTTCTGGTAAAACAAGAAAAGTCAGACTTTGGTCTGCTGGGTATCAACAAATCTATTCAGAATTTGTTAGAATCATAAGATTAAATATCCTGAAAACCAAAAAACCTCATGGTTCTACTAGTTACAGGACGAAAATAAAAATGCAGCTTTTCATAGTCAAAATTCTTGATGTTATCTTGAACTAAAAACAAA
The DNA here is from genome assembly GCF_013377495.2 of Cygnus atratus. NCBI lineage: Eukaryota > Metazoa > Chordata > Aves > Anseriformes > Anatidae > Cygnus > Cygnus atratus. Next base: position 175,413,430 of record NC_066362.1, on the reverse strand, counting down.
CAATGATTTAAGTGAAAGAAATACTGATGCATGCTTTCCTATTATTAAGTGAAGATTAACATACCATAAATGTTTCGATAATTATATATATCCTCACTGTGTCATTTTTTTTCCATCAAAACCATTATAGGAAATCTTCACTTTCCTGTATTTACCTACAGATTTTCACTTATTTTTACTTTTAAACCCCTACCATTGTTGTTGTTGTTTTGTTTTGTTTTGTTGTTATTGTTGTTGCTGAAAGATTTAGGACTGGGACAAGAAAGTACTTATCAGTGATAATAAAAGCCTGCCTGCCTTACTAAACATCAAGATGACCCTTTATGTTATTTTGGGGCATCTTCCATTGTTCCTTATAAAGAATCACAGAAGAAAATCATATTAAAATTTAATCCTTCCATGTAGTCACCATCTGGGTCCTATAAACATTAGCAAAGGTCCCCCCAGAAATGTCACAGCCTAAAATGTTCATGGTGAAAACGTGGTTGCATTTAAGTTAATGTTAAAGTTTTTACTGATTTCTATGGACCAAGGAGCTCATTGCAACAATAAGCATAAATCAATCAACAATATGTCATTAAAAATTTTAATGCAAAAAGCCAGCAAAGGGTACAGAAAGATTTTTTGTCTCTTTATACATTACTTTTAACTATTACAAGTCCTCCTGTGACCTCAAATTTGAGCTCCTGAGCAGTTCTGATTATTCAGAGCAGACTCTACCATAGAAATGGCTTACACATCTGTCACATTCCCCTAAAAGGCAGATTTAAAGCCTATACTGCATTTATTATGCTAATTCACTTTGAAATCTGTGGTGAAGGTCTCTCATGCCTTTCAAACTGAGTTTGCATAGTAAATTTAGCATGGGTTGTGATGGTCCACAAGCATTATCCCTGAAGCAGCTTTAGTGCCAAAAGTGTGTAGTACACACACTAAAATACATATGCAGTGAGAAAAAGGTGAGCAAAAACTACGTATTTGTTTTTTGCCCTCTAGCATTTAACAATTGTAAGGCTGATGTTTTCAGTTAGCTAGTTAGTTAGTTAGTTGGATTTAATTGGTTTATTTTAATTAATTCATTAATTACCTTGTTTTTAACACTTTGGCTGTTGTAATCTGGACATCAGAAGGAAAAGCACTTAGCAATTGTCTTTTTTTTTCTTTCTTTCTTTTTTTTTTTTTTATAAAGGTCTGCTTTTTGAGACTTTTCCAGACTTATGTGTAAAAAGTTTTTTTGTTTTGTTTTGTTTTTTCCAAACAGTCTATTTTCTTCGGGAAAAAAAAATGCACACCACCATCAGTGACAAAAATAAAATAAAATTAAATAAAGTGATAAAGAAGCCAAATAGGTGTTTAATTCAGTATTCTTGTCTTTTTTTACACCACTGCCTACAGCAACACATAGCCAGATGAAATATGTCCTAAAAATTCATTTTTTTTTAATACCTGTTAAAATACAATGTTATAGTTAGTTTGACAGATGAATATGCCTCCCTAATGTACGTAAAGTGAGATTACAGTAATCTGTCTGGCTAAAAAAAAAAAAAAGCAATAAAATGAAATTCAATTTTTCTGTACATTCACTAAATAGAAGTGAAAAGAATACTTAAATGCACTAATTATCCTTTCCAGCCAATCATTACAAGACATATAATTTAAAATTTAAATTTAAGAGAAATATAATTAAGTATATAAATGAACAATTAGAGAAGATAAACAACACTAATGCTGTTTAATAGCAGCAGTTCTGGCTACAATGTAGTAGTCTGTTGACCCAGGTTAGATTAAAGTTATTTTTAAAATATGCATTTATTTCACTTTTTTCCTAAATGAGTCATCACAAGGTGGATTTGAAGTTGTTTTGTTGTTTTGAATGCAGTTCAATATCAATTTCATAGACATTTTACATACATAAGGATTCATAAAACCCGCTCTGCTGGTTTGATTTGTGATCTTCATTGAGTCGTTTCCTTGTTCTACTCCAGATGTCTTTAGATTTTTAGGGGATGCACTGTGTTAATGAACACTATTAAAGTTTTTAGAGTCCCTGTTCCACTGTTTGCACAGTGTCTCTTAAGTAGCAAGAAGATCATCAAATATAAAACAAATAATGAGTAATTAAAGAAGAAAAAAAAAAAAAAAGGATACATGCTTTAGAGGTTTTGTTAAAACTGAAGGGTATATTTTGTAGTTTCTGGTAAAATGAATATTTTGGGTTGGAACAAAAGATCATCTAGTTCCAATCCCCCTGCCATAGGCAGTGACTAGAACAGGCTGCCCAAAGTTCCATCCAACCTGATCTTGAACACTTCCAGAGATGGTGCATCCATTATTTCTCCATGCAGTCTATTCCAGTGTCTCACCTCCTCACAGTAAGGAATTTATTCCTAATGTCTAATCAAATCCTATGCTCTTTCAGTTTAAAACCATTCCCCCTTGTCCTCCCACAACATGTCCTTGTAAAAAGTCTCTCTCCATCTTTCCTGTAGGCCCCCTTCAGATACTGTAAGGCCTCTATAAGTTCTTCCCAGAGACTTCTCAAGGGGGAGGGAAGGCAAGGGAAACAATCACCTTTCTTGACCTGCTAGCCGTACTTTTGATGCAAGCCAAGATACAATTGGCTTTCTGGGCTGTAAGCACATGCTGACAGCTTATGTCCAATTTTTCATTTAGCAGTACCTCCAAGTCATTTTCCACATGGCTGCTCTCAATCCATCCATTCCCCTTGTCTCTACTGAAGTCTGGGATTGCCCTGATCAAGGTGCAGGATGTTGTACTTGGCCCTATTGAACGTCACAAGGCTCATGTAGGCCCATTTTTTTTGAGCTTGTCCTGGTCCCTCAGGATGGCATTCTTTCCTTCTATTGTAACAACCGCACCACTCAGCTTGGTGTCATTTCCAATCCTAGTGCCTGTGTAATTAATAAAGATATTAAACAGTAGTGGTCCATATTGGGGCCAGTACTGTTTCATAGAATCATAGAATCATACAGTAATAGAATGGCTTGGGTTGGAAGGCACCTCAAAGACATCTAGTTCCAACACCCCTGACTTAGGCAGGGATGCCACCCACTACATCAGGTTGGCCAAGGCCCCATCCAGCCTGGCCTTGAACACCTCCAAGGATGGGGCATCCACAACCTCTCTGGGAAACCTCTTCCAGTGCCTCACCACCCTCTGAGTCAAAAATTTCCTCCTAACCTCTAATTTAAATCTCCCCTCTTTTAGTTTAAAACCAATCACCCTTGTTCTGTCAGTATCTGACTGAGCAGAGTCACTCTCCATACTTTTATAAGCCCCTTTAAGTACTGAAAGGCCGTAGTGACGTCACCCCGGAGACTTTTCTTCCTCAGGCTGAACATCCCGAGCTCTCTCAGCCTTTCTCCATAGGAGAGGTGCTTGATCATCTTTGTGGTCCTCCTCTGGACCTGCTCTAACAGCTCCATATCCTTCTTGTGTTGGGGGCTCCAGACCTGGATGCAGTACTCTAAGTGGTGCCTCACAAGGGCAGGGGAAAAGGGGACAATCACCTCCTTCCACCTGCTGGCCACTCTTCTTTTGATGCAGCCCAGGATGCAGTTGGCTTTCCAACTCATGTCAAACTTTTCATCCATCAGACCCCCCAAGTCCTTCTCTGCAGGGCTGCTCTCAATGAGTTCTTCTTCCAGTCTGTACTTGTGTCTGGGATTGCCCCGACTCAGGTGCAGCACCTTGCACTTGGACTTTTTGATCCTCATTAGGTTCACAAGGGCCCAATTCTCAAGCTTGTCCAGGTCCCTTTGGATGGCATCCCTTCCTTCTCTTGTATCAACTGCACCATTCAGCTTGGTGTCATCTGCGAATTTGCTGAGGGTGCACTCAATCCTACTGCCTATGTCATTGATAAAAATATTGATCAGTCCCAGGACAGACCCCAGAGAGACACCACTCCTCATTGGTCTCCACTTGCACATAGAGCCATTGACCACCACTTTCTGGGTGCAACCTTCAAGCCAACTCCTTATCCACTGAATGGTCCACCCATCAAATCCATATCTCTACAATTTGGAGACCACGATGTCATGTTGGTCTGTGTCAAAGGTCTTGCAAAAGTCCAGGTACATGACATTGGTCGGTCTTCCTTTGTCAACTGATGCAGTCACTCCATCGTAGTAAGCCACCAAATTGGTCAGGCATGATTTACCCTTGGTGAAGCCATGCTGGCTGTCTTGGATCACCCCTTTGTCTTGCATGAACCTTGACACTGCTTCTAGTAGGATTTTTTCCATGATCTTGCCAGGCACATCAGACAATTTACTCTATGTGAATGCATCTCAGTTGGCCCCATAGATTTACATATGTTCAGATTTATCAGGTGGTCGTGCTCAGTTACAGTGGAAGGGACTTCACTCCCTCAATTCCTGCCTTCAGGTTTAGGGGCTTGAGAGACTTGAGAGATGTGGAAAAAGTGATTTCCCAGTGAAGACTGAAGTAAAAATATATTGAGTGCTTCAGTCTTCTCCATATCTGTTGTCACCAGTTTTCCCATTTGTTTATCAGAGCAAGTACACTCTCTTTAGTATTCCTTTTATGGCTAATGTACCTGCAAAGTCGCTTCTTATTATTCTTTGAATTGCTTGCCAAGTTCAGCTTTAATTTTGCCTTGTCTTTCCTGATCCCATTCCTACGCGTTCAGATGGTGTCCCTGTATTCTTCCCAGGTCACATGTCCTGGCTTCCACTGCCTGTGCATTTGCTTCTTACACTTCCATTTGACCAACAAGTACTTAGCCATGCTGTTTTTCTGTCTTCCCTGCTTAATTTCTTACATATGGAAATCAAGAGGTCTTTCACTCTAAGAAAATTGAGAAGGAGAAGGAGAGGAAGGAGGAGAACTCCACAACCTCCGAAGGAGAAGAAAAGGAGACTCCACAACCTCTCTGCCAACCTTTCCCAGTACTCCAATCTTGAGCTCTGTTATTAGTTCATCTTTGTTGGTGAGCATCATGAGTTTTTCCACTGGTTGGGCTATCTATTAACCAAGAAGTTATTTTTGATGTACTCCAGAAGTCTCCTTGATTGCTTACAGATTGCTGTGTTGCTTTTCTAGCAGATTTGCCACCTTTATTCAAAAAGCAACATCAAATGTTGACTGATAGCTTGAGCAGTACAAATATTATTCAAAAAGATGTGCTGCATGTGGTTATTTCTACTTCTTGGTTATTTGGTTTAAAGGCTGGATATGTCAAAGTACAAGCCATGTAAAACATGGTTCTCTTTGTAATTGACCACATTTTGAAAACAGTAATAATTGAATAAAAACTTAGAAATGCATAATGAAAACCTAAAAAATAGAGATAAATGCATTCTATTTTTGGAAATATAATTCACCAGTCAGATGTACAAGGTACACATTATGGTCTTTTTGTTATGTTTTTTCCAAAGCAGTCATGCCCATTTCACATACCTGTAAAAATTGATACCCCTTATCTCTACCCATGCAGTGAAAACATCTGAATAATAAAAGAAACATTATTAAATGAAAAATATTGATATCAGAGAAGCTAGACAAGAACTTAAAAATAATAATAATAATAAAAATGCAGAAAACAACAGGTTGGACGGGTTTTCAGGTTGGACGAGGCCCTGGGCAACCTGATCTAGTGGATGGTAGCATCCCTGCCCATGACAGAGGGGTTGGAACTGGATGATCTTTAAGGTCCCTTCCAACCCAAGACATTCTCTGATTCTATGAACAAAAAAGCAAATATAAAAACATTTCTGCCTCACAATTATCACATAGATTTTATGTTTGGGCTAGTGAGGGATAGACATACTTAGCATACGTGCATTTTCAGGTCAGTTATTTTTCTCTGTCTTCTAAGCTGGTGAAAAGGTGAAAATTATACCTTTTATCTTGGATTCCGATTTGTTTTCTTTGTTGTCATACATGACAATATGGAGTAGGTGTTTCTTTTTAATTACTGTGGAAATGATCATACTTAAGGTACAGGTGAAGAGATCAAGTCTGAGATGAGGTTTACCATTCAAATTCAGTTCATCTGTTGTCTTATATTAGAGGAAATAAAGAGAAAAAAAAACTGTGTTTGGCTCAGATTTTAATCTCTCATAATACAGCAATTAATATGTATTCTGGAAAAATGTTATTTCAGTCATGAAGAAAGTTAATCACAATGCCAAATTGTATGTTGTTTATATATTGAGATGTAGTTAGAAATCCTAATGTTTGCAGTATAAAAATGATGATTTGAACAAAAAAATATATAATCTTTGCAATTGAAAGTTCTTAGGAAAAAAAAAAAAAAGGACATTTTATACACTAATTTTGCCACTTTCATTTTCTCTATATCTATGTACATATGTATATATACATATGTGTATATAAATAGATATGTGTGTTTGTGGGCATGTATAGACAAATAAATGAATGGAATTCCTAATTTATAAGTGAACATAAAATAATAATTTCATTCTCAAAAGTGTCTTTCCTTAAATTACAATCATCCCTGTAAAAAATGCATTAGTTTCCCACTAATACTAACACTAAAAGTTGTTTTAATATCATTTGTAACTGGTTAGATATATACAATGATTACCATTAAAATGCAAAAAAAAATTGTCACAAAGAGTCTCAATGATGTACAATGTATGTTGTTTTACTGTATATTACAACTTCTGTAAAACATTCAAATTTTTTAATGTTAATTTAAGGAAAGAAAAATAAAGGGCTTATACATCATGAATACAAAGACAACACAAAACCTCTGAATAAATGCAAGAAAGGTTGGTGGGTTTCATGGGACATCTTAAGGCAGAGAAGCCACTTAAGGATATGGCTTTCTTTAAGGATGGATGGCCAATCATGTTACTTTCTTGCAACCCTGTCAGTGAGGGAACTGCAGAGGATGTCTCTGAAGAAGAAAGTAGGCAACCCTGCTTCCACTTGCTTATATAGCAATGTTTTGGTAGCAGGGGAGGGCTGTAGGGGTGGCATCTATGAGAAGAGACAAGCCCTGTGTTAGAAGGGACCCAGTTCATGCCAGCTCCAAAAGGTACCCTCCACTGGCCAAAGCTGAGCCAATGGGTGATGCAGATTGCACCTCTGTGGTGCATTTAAGTAAAGGAAAAAACAGTGTGCAACAGCCAGAGAGAGGAGTGAGAAACAGCCCTGCAGACACCAGGGTCAGTGAAGAAGCAGGCGAAGGTGCTGGAGCAGAAGTTCCCCTGCAGCCCATGAAGAGGACCATGGTGGAGCAAGTGGATGTGGCATGAAAAAGGCTGCTGCCCCTGGAGATCTGCAAGAGCAGACTTTGGCCAGAACTGCAGCCGATGGAGAGGAGCCCATGCAGGAGCAGGAGGTCTGGTGGGAGCTGCTGCCCATGGAGGACCTGTGCTGGAGCAGTTTGCTTCTGAGGGATGGACCCTGTGGTATGGAGCCATGTTGGAGCAGTTATGTTGGAGCAGGGGCAGAGCATGACTGTGGTGGAGTGGCAGAGTTGAAGCATTATAGACTGACTGCAACTCCTATTCCTTGTACCTCTGCACTGCTTGGGTGGAGGAGATAGAAGAGGGTGGATGGGAGTTTGTGTGTGTGTTGGGGGGGGTGGGGGGTGGGGGGAGGATGTTTTTGGTTTGCTTTTAGCAATAGGTAATAAATTACATTAATCTTCCTTGTGCTGAGACTCTTTTGCCCAAGATGGTGACTGAGGAGCCAACTCCTTGTCCTTAGCACAACCCTTGAGAATTTCTTCATTTTCTTTCTCTGTTATTTTGAGGAAGGGGGTGAGAGAGCAGTTGTGGTGGACCTTAGCTACTTGCCAGTGTTAAAACCACAACACTGAAAGTTTTATTTTTACTATTTATAAGCTTTCTGGTTTAAAGGAAGAAAGAAAATCACTTGGTCTTCAATAAGATTTATTATTCACGACTTGAATGATGGCATTTTGTAAGATGTGTCCCAGTTCTGTATCGAACTTTCAGGGCTGCACTGAGACTGCCCTATTCTTTAAAAGAATATGTTGTGAAACATATTGTTTCACATGTTGTGAAACATGTTGTGAAATGCTATGAAGCCCTTTTAGGACTCAGATATCCTAACAAATTTGTTTCTGTACACAGGAGAGCAAAGTGATGTTAAGAGGCCTTCCTCTGAGGCAGAGAAAATCATATTGCTTATGGTTTTGGAGTTACTTTCCCTAGTTATTTAAAGTGTCTTCTGTAAAAGAGTGTGTTCATATATCCTGAGTATTGTGTCACACCACAAATAATGAGATGTTTTAACTTAGCTCTCTAAATATGAATTTTTAAGAAGCCCATATTAGGCAGAAAAGTATTTCTGTATTTCTCTGAATTAGTTATCTAAGAACAGAGTATTATTCAGGTAAGTTCAAACACTCTAGATGATGGTACAATATCTGTATGAATCTGAAATGTATTGACCTTTCAGAATTGCCTCAAACTTCAATATCATCTTGCAAAGAACACAAATGAAAATGGTGCTTCTATCAGTATCATATTCTGCAGAATTGTCTTACAAGAAACTGGACTGTTTCAAATTAAAAAAAAAAAAAAAAAAAAGAATTTCAGCTTAGAGGATAAATAAATAAATAAATAAAAATACAGTGAGCCCAAACTCAGTCTTCAAGCTTTCTTTCAAGCTTTCTTTCAAGTAAAAAGATTTATTTACTACGATATATGATATATATAATATATAATTTCATATTCAGTATCACAATATATTTATTACAAACATAATTACAAACAATTAAACATATAGTTCTGTAATATATAGCTATGTATATTATATATAATAATAATATATATAGTAAATATTCATGTAGACCTTTTATTGCATTAGAATATGAATTCCACTCTGCTGAATTAGTTGGCAGTTCCATTTTTAATCTAAACTGAAAACCAGATGATATATAATCTCTCTCTGGCATACGTTCTCAAATTCCAGCAATCATCTGTTGCCTACTTCAGAAATTGTATCCAAATTGTTGGTTTCAAAAGACATCAATTGGGCCATGCCTCATTAACCTGTCTAATCCCTTTCAAAATTCATGTAGACTTTCAGTCTCCACAACCTCTACTGATGACATATAAGTATACGCTGAGAGACACAATTTTTTTTTTTTTTGTGACGTAATAAGAATTTCCTTCAGAATCTCCTGCCTTCAACATATCTCTAAATTCAGCTTTTATATATCTTAATTTTACTAGTTTCTCTTACTTTGTCTTCACATTCCCTTCTACCATATAATTTCTATCTGCTCTGGGGAAACATCATTATCACAACCCAAAATGTTTTTTTCAGGGAACTGCTTGAGAGAGTCCAATGCAGAGCCATGAGGATGATTAGGGGAGTGGAGCATCTCCCTTACAAGGAAAGGCTGAGGGAGCTGGGTCTCTTTAGCTTGGAGAAGAGGAGACTGAGGGGTGACCTTATCATGTTTATGAATATGTAAAGGGTGAGCATCAGGAGGATGGAGCCAGGCTGTTCTCAGTGACATCCAATGACAGGACAAGGGTGCAATGGGTGCACCCTTCCTTCAATGATTTTGTTTTAAATGTATTCCCTTCCCTTCCCTTCCCTTCCCTTCCCTTCCCTTCCCTTCCCTTCCCTTCCCTTCCCTTCCCTTCCCTTCCCTTCCCTTCCCTTCCTTTTCCTTTTTAAAATAGTTACATAGTCAATATTGAGGAGTTTTATATTTCAGTTCTTTCAGAATTGATGGGCTTTCCTAAGGTCCTTCAAAATACAGTACAGATGATAAAAGTAGAAAGAGTCAATGATAGGTCCTACTTTCAGAGGGGTGATTCTCTCTGATCTCCAGATATCATAGAAACTTTTTTCCTCATTGTTGTGTGTTGTGGTTTAACCTGTTTGGCAGCTAAGCACCACACAGCCATTCGCTCACCCTCCCCCCTCCCTCTCTGGGATGGGGGAAAAAATCAGAAAAAAAAAAAAAAGAAAGCCTGTGGTTTGAGATAAAGACAGAAAAGAAAGGAAAAGTTTCATTGGCTATGATGCACTTGGGGCTTCTCTTTGCTGTAGAAGTGTATTTATATCTCTGAGAAAGTTGGAGGTATGCAAAGCCGAGAGAAGATGCAGATATAAGAAACAAAACAAAACAAAACAACAACAACAAAAAAGAGGCATAAGTTATCAGAATAATTATTAACTTCAGAAGCTTTTTTAATACATGTGCTTGATTTTACTACTGTAGTCCAAAAGCAATGGACAACACTATCATCTCTAGAGATTTCATAGATCTCCACAAGCTTGTCTTATTTTTTTTCTTCCCAGACCAACTTAGAGACTTCACTTAAGCCATTAAAATAAATGTTCATAACAGAGTTTGTGAAATACAGTACTTCCATTTTTTTTTTCTGTCTCCCAGTATCTCAAAGGAAAACTAAATTAATCTGTTTTACCTATCAGACATCAGGTTTTCAGAATATGTTGCTGATACTCTATGACTGTGCTGTTGTATAAAGAAATTACCATAGCATCAGAAATTAGGAAGGTAAAAAGCAGATGGTAAGGTGGAGAAATGCATAACCACAGTCAAATATTGTGTGTATAAGGCTTTTGCTTAAACTTTCTCCTTTTTTTTTTTGTTTTGTCTTGTTATACAAATGTCTGTATTTCTGTAGAACTTCTATGTCTTTACAGAATCAAATATTTAAATAAAATAAACAATCCATATCTCACAGCACCTATGCCATATTAGCAGTAAGTATAATGTGTTCTGGAGAGATAAATATTTTCCTAGCTCTTTTTTTGCTTGGAAACATTACTACCTTTTTTGCTTGGAAATGTTACTACCTTCATTCCTGGAGGGCTATCTGTGTTACTTGGATCTTCCTAGCCACTTAACGAACTGCTAACTTATATTTAAGATGGAAGCTAACATGTAAAGGATGTAAAAAAACATTGAGGGGGAAAAAAAAAAAAAAAGGATGGAATGGCACTTCTCGTTCTCAGTAATCAAGTATGTTTTCCTATCTGTTACAGGCAACCAAGTATTATCTAATTATTATTGGGGGGTCACAATGTTGATCATAGGGCTGGAGCACCTCTCCTACGAAGCACCCAGCTGAGAGAACTGTGGTCTAAAGAACAGAAGGACTGACATTATTGCAGCTTTTCAGTACTTAAATGGGGCTTATAAAAAAGAGGGAGAGCAACTTCTTGCTCAGTCAGATAGTGATAGAACAAGGGGGAATGGGTTTATACTAAACAAGGAGAAATTTAGTTTAGATGTTAGGAGGAAATTCTTCATTCAAAGGGTGGTGAGGCACTGGAACGGATTGCCCAGAGAAGCTGTGGATGCCTCACCGCTGGAGGTGTTCAAGACCAGGTTGGATGGGGTCCTGGGCAACCTGATCTAGTGGGTTAGGTCTATGGCAGAGGGGTTGGAACTAGATGACCTTTAAGATCCCTTTCAACCTGAACTATTCTATGATTCTATGATAACAAAGTTCACATGAAGGAGCAAACTCTTAGCTGTCTGTGTGCCACCACAGCCTTTGCCCTCTTCCTGCATGGGGAAAAAAAAAAAAAAAAAGGCATATTTGGCAGATGTGTGCAACATAGGATTAATAACTGTCCTACACCTCTTGCACAAGGCAAACTGTAAGTCTCTGCATGTGCTTATTGGTAATAGTCTATATGTGAATGGTTATTTCAAGTTATGTTTAACTTTTGATGTATTATCTTGTCAACCTCTTTCAAGGCCTTTACTTAGCTGCCACATAACAGGGATGCAGTGGATCTTTTTTTCACCTTTCTGCATCAACTAAAAAGCTGACGCTTTAAAATCCTTTTGTGATGATATAGTGAATGATCAGTACAGATAAACACCCACTGAGTGTCCAGCTCTCCAGTAAATCAGAAAGAGGAACACAATGGGTGACTGTATTTTCTAAGTAAGTCTAAGTAAATGTCTAGAAAAGTCAATATGAGTCATCAGCTCCAGGGAGATGGTAAAACCTGTAACAGCATTATATATAAACTTTTGTATAGACAACTTAAAAAAATGAAATTAAGGTAAAATAAAATAAAATAAAATAATAAAATAAATAAATTAAAATAATAAAATAAAAAAATTAAAATAAAAAAATTAAAATAAAATATTAGTTTGTACCTTCTGCTCCCATTGCTTTTATTTTTAAAGATTGCTGCTCTGATCAGTAAACCACTTTAAATTTGCATCCTGAATTCATGGACTCTTTATAGCCAGTTGTTGTGCCAGAGGGTCTATAACTATTACGCACAATATGTCATGGATAAATGTTAAATCAGCTCAGATTCAGGGCTGCGCTGATGTGTTCTACATATAACCTCCCTACAGCTTTTAATACGTATGTTCTCAACAAAATCTTCTTTTACTTCTCATTTATGTCATTCTTTAGCCATTTCATAATCCCAGCACAAGTTCTTTCTTCCCTAACTTCATATACCATTTCATACATGAAATACTTTTTTTTTTTTTTTTTCATACTGTATGAGTGTAAAACCTACTACATTCCTATTGCTTGGAAAAACAAGTTAATTTATTGAGGAAAGACGTGGTTTAAACTGGCAACTTTGACCTTCAGTAAATTCAAATATAATTTTTGATTTTGAATTTATTCAAAATATATAAAAAGCTTTGGACAGTATAGAGTTTGGATTAGTGGCCATTGCAGTTGAGAAAATATGAAAAAAATATCTTATCCCAGACTGAAATCCTATTGTTGAGGACTTTAGATTTTGTATACTACGGTGTTTTTTTTTTTTTTTTTTTTTTTTTTTTTTTTTTTTTAAGTGGGAGTCATTTAAAGGTGATGATTCCAATGGTACAGTCAGATTTATTTGTCTGATATTGGGATGTGGAGAATTCCACTATTTTTTCAGACACTAATGTATTCAGTCTGTTACAAAAAAATACTTTAATCATAGTGCTACACATAATTACTTGACCTTTTGAACTTGTAACAAGATGTATCAAACCAGAACAACTCAAACCAGAACAATTTATTTCACTTTCTTCTTTTCTTTTTTTTTTTCTTTTTTTAAATGTTGTTCTCAAAATAATATTTTATATTGTTGGTCCTAGAAGAATTTATTTTTTTTTTCCTAGATAAAAACAACAATATAAAATGATGCATGACCAGGATTATGATGCTGTCAATAAGAAACATTAATTAACAAATTAATTAGACATAATATGTTTCTTTCCCTTATGAGAAAAAATAAGAGTTTCTATCTTGCTAGAAAACATGCTAAATAAAGAGAAACTTGCATATATCTGTTTCCCAAATACCACAACCTTAATAAACTTCCTCAAGGGTTTCTTTCTCCAGGGTAGATACAAATTGTTTTCTTAAACTGGCTCACCCATCCTTTATCCACAGTTTGCCAACATAATTTACTTCCACATTTTGTGATGTCCTAGCAACTGCAGAAATAATATAACCTCTCATGGCCCTCACTTACATCTAAACCAAAACCACTTTGATGCAATGGAATAATTTATTATGAGCTACGTTTCCTCAGGCCGGGATGTATAGTAGAGTATATTACATGCCTTGCCCTCTGTCTTGAAAGTGTTTTTTCCATTGTAAATAAACACTAAAAATATCTGATTCTTTCCTCTTTTGACCTGTGTCCCTCCTTAAGGTTAAGTGCATGTACATATTGTAAGGGTAAAAAAACAAATAATCAAATTTAATAATAATAATAATAATAATTTAGATTGTTTTCCCGTTTTTTTTTTTCAAAAAACATTTATTTTCAAAAAAAGTGAAGAAATCTTACAAAATATTTTTAATATTATTACTTAACTATAATTATTCTTTGAATGTTTTTTTTTTTCATAGTAGATGTAAGTCTACATCCATAGATGTAAATTTACATTCATAGATGTAAAATCAACAATGCAGTGCAATTCTTCTCTGTTTTCTATCTCTTTTACCTTTTACCTATCAATATTTTTTGTATGGAGTCATTCTTTGAGTAAAATTAGAGGATGATACAATTGGCAGCACTGGTTTTGGTCAAGGTCAAGCTCTGAGATTTCTGAGTCTGAAGTAGCTATTTTTCTTTGAGTTTTCAGTAATCTCTAGAGTAATATAGGAAGGCAAACTGATAGGAAGGAACAATAATGCATAGACAAGAATTATTTGGAATTATAGTTTTATTTAAAACTGATGAGAAATTAACCACAAATAAAAATAACCAGTAAAACAAAGAATGACCCATACATCAATCTCTTACAGCATTAGCATGAGACATTCTTTTTTTTTTTTTTTTTTGAAGCACTCTGTCACTTCCACATTCTAATAAAATGTTCCAAGCACCAAACAAATAAATAAATAAATAAAGAGAAATAAAATAAAAAGTCTATAGAAACCAGTTTGAAAATTATGAGAGGTACTAGAATGGCATCATCATAAAATGAGCCCTGAACTAATATTGTATATCTGTGTATCCTTATGTATCAATATAATTGACACATATATGTATATTTATACATATAATTTTCTCTATGAATTTATATATATCTTTCATATATATATTTCTGTACAGTGCTGTATGAATGCCATATTTTAACTCTTTAGGAGAATGGCAGTTAAATTTAAAATCCAAGAAAGCTTTCCATAGCTTAGGAAAAATACATAGAGGAGACAAAATTAACCAAAAGGAAATAGGACTTCTAGTAATCACTACTGCAGTATCTGACTGCTATGCAACTTGCAATTGTATGTATTCTAAAGGTCTAAGAACTCATATATAATAACGCCAGAAGAGGTAACCTGATCACTGAGTGGAAGGCATTCGAAACAGCTGATTAGGAAAGTTACAGAGATAGAGATGAATCAGGTATTTAACAAGTTTTCAATATAGGTACTTAAGATTTTTTAAAGGAAAAATGTAATTTCTGAAGGCCAAATTCATATAATCTAACTGAAGCTGTAGGAAAGACATTTTGTTTAAGCTGTTTTTTCAAGAGCTTCTTTAGTTGTTGGAAAAAGTCTCTACCACAGAGCAATTAGTCCCATTTACAAGGTAGACATTGTAAGATGCTTAAATTAATGGGATAAATTGCCCTCTAGAGAAACCTATTTAACATCATTTATCAAGAAGCCCTAAAAAAAAACTAGTTTAGCATAGGAATCTTGTTCTAAGCTGTAGTGGGGTGACATGAATCTCGACTTAAAAGTTATTTTCTTTGTCCTAAAATAAGAAATACACATCTGATTTTTAATAGTTTTATGTTTTTGAATGGCTAATGAATAAGAATTTTGTTTTACCTGAGGAAGAAAATATTTGATCTTACAGCTGAGAAAGTACGACAAAATGTTAAGGGAAAATAAATAGGGGATTAAAAAAAATACTGAAGTGAAGAGAGAAGAATGAAAGTAGTAGCTGTTTTTAAAATGCCACAGAGCTTTTCCCCTTTCACTTTTTAATATTTAAATAATTGTTAAAAATTAGTATGCAGAAGAATGTGTCTGTATGATGACAGTGGAGCTATAAGTGTCAGAACTGATCATACTGCCAATTACTTTATACCTCTCACTTAATAAATGACCAAAATTTTACAGATTAATCCTATGCTTTGTGTCTTTATGTTTCCCTGTTTACTTTTGATTTTCCATTAACTGAGCTTTACTGTAATACCAATGAACAATACCAGAATATTTGCAAACAATATAGTTCAGAAGCAGATAAGGTAGCAAAAGATCAATTAAAGAAGGAATTAAAAATTAGCAATGTGAAAGCTAGAGTAGTTTAATAAACACATTAATTATACCTTAAAGGCAGAAGGGATATCTCCCTTTCTTCCTATATAAGTATTTTTTCCCAGCCCAAAAAGTTTTCTTCCAGTTTTTCAATAAATTATTATTATGTCATTATAGATTTTTACATGATAGTGGTAAATAACAGAAGAAGAAGAAAAGAAGAAAGAAGAAGAAAGAAGAAGAAAAGAAGAAAGGAGAAGGAGAAGGAGAAGGAGAAGGAGAAGGAGAAGGAGAAGGAGAAGGAGAAGGAGAAGGAAAGGAGAAGGAGAAGGAGAAGGAGAAGGAGGAGAAGAAGAAAGAAGAAGAAGAAAAGAAGAAGAAAGAAGAAGAAGAAGAAGAAGAAGGAGAAGAAGAAGGAGAAGAAGAAGAAATATCACCATCCTCATCGAAACCGAGAACTGGATTTTTTCATAGCAGAATGTACTGCATATTGTGTCTAAAATAGTATCTTGACTCAGCAAAGTTTGAACATAGAGGTAAAATACTATCTACTTTTGTAACCCTGATGGCTGTCAGGTTATAAGCCAAGATAAAAAGTTCATGCTTGAACAGTATTCCCATGTATCACAGCCTTGCCTACTACGTAAGCAGCATGCTACTGTAATCAAATTGCTCTGGAATAGAACCTTGTTAGAGCTATTAAATGTCTCAACTGGAAACACCCCATATGGCTAAATTGAAAGGTGGCAACTAAACAGGCTGAATGAACATGTGCTCATTTAAGTAGCAAGCCCCAAATTCTTCCATCCCCAAATAGACAGTTTTCAAGATCACTTGTTTACTGAGATTTATTTTGAGCAACCAGCTGATTTCTCTTAAGATCTCTGTCAGAAGTTCTTTTCCTTATAGTGCAAAATGTTGCAAAAATGTCACCGCACGAGCAGTCAAAATGTTCAGGTTCAAGTGATCTTCTTTTGGGTCAC
Organism: Cygnus atratus; assembly: GCF_013377495.2. Classification (NCBI taxonomy): domain Eukaryota; kingdom Metazoa; phylum Chordata; class Aves; order Anseriformes; family Anatidae; genus Cygnus; species Cygnus atratus. The sequence goes on along the minus strand of NC_066362.1, from coordinate 175,396,713 downwards.
AGACCCAATAATGATTTGAAGTCCAAAGTTGGGTTTCCTTTTCACAAGCAACATTGCTTTACTAAATAGCACTTGTACTGTATCTCCCCTCATCTGATACAACTTAATGGGAGGAACAGATGTACTAACAATCTATTCTTTAAAATGGAAGCAGAAAAAAGATGTTGTTTGCCTAAAGAAAAATCTATTATGGGATGGGGTTTGTGGGGGGTAGGGATACATTTTGTTTGTTTTGTTTTCTCTTGTGTTGTTGTTGTTTGTTTGTTTGTTTTATGGATTGCCCTTAGTTTTGACCAAGTTCTTATTTCCTGGCCTCTAACCTCATTGAAAGAACTTTAGACAAGAACAGATGTAGGTTTTCAGTTGCTGTTGTTTGTTTGTTTGTTAGTTTGTTTGTTTTTAATGTGTGTATGTGTGAATTTATATGCATCCATATAAAGAATAATGCACTTTACAGTTGGATTTCTATCTCTGTTAACACTTCAAATAATCTGCAAAACTATACCTAGAAGAAAAATAAAAGCAACTATCATTAAAAAATACTAAAACATCTTTTTAGAATTAGAAAAAAAAATACTCTAAAAATAGTTTAATTACTAATGTGTTTCACCATAAACAGATTAGTTCTTCCATTTACTTTAATTCAGTGTGATGGATCAGAATCTGTATTATCAATCCAACTTGAAATGAAACACAAAATCTCTAAATCTTGGGTTGTTGTTTAGAGTATAAATTGGTCAAATAAGACTTTAGATGGCTGATATGAATGTTGCTGATAAATAACATCTTAAGAAAACTGCACTTTAAGAACTTTTAGTAAAATAAGATCACTTTTTTACAAATTAAGTATACAGTGATAATTGAAATTTTGATTATCTATATAAAAGCAGGTAAGGTGTGGGTGTGTTTTTTGTTTGTTTGTTTGTTTAGTTAATATTTTTATTTATATTTTTATTAACACTTTTAGTAATAGTAGATGTATTCTATGTAGCAGCTGTTCTGAACAAAACCCATCTAACTTTAAGTCCGTATTCACAACATCATGGTCTTCTTAAGGAGAAGGATTACTATTGCCCTTCTCTGAGATGACCTCTTGCCAACTTTTCTCTCTGCCTTTTCATGACGTTGAAAGCTGGGCCTCATGCATGGGCTAGCTTGCATCAGGTTCTCTAGTATGATGGTAATCTTCCCTGTTTTGGGCTATGATATTCTTTCTAACAATTCTTCCCCCCCTAACCACACTCCCTTTAGTGACAATCTTTGCTTTTAAATTTGACCTTTTCTTGATGTCTGCTAAAATTTTGAGAATTATGAGGCATTCTCAATAGCTTTATAAGCATCAACACTAGACTCTGGGTAGTTGGTTTTGACCCTCACGAAACTTTTGTTTTCTCTAGTATTTTATCTTCTGTTGCCATTCATTACTACTTGTCATTACTTCAGAGTAATCAATATGATTTAACAAAAAAACAACAAAAGCACAAGAAAACCCCACAACAACAACAACAACAACAAAACACATTAAGAGTACTGAACCCTTGTACTTATCAAAGTCTTATAAGCATCAACAGGATATTTAAATATGAACCATAGATAAATACGATGAAGATTGGCCTTCTAAAGCAAACCTCCTACTGACTTCACTGAGGCTATGATTTCTTTTCCAGATCAGCTTGCATAAGTTTACAAGTAAAAAAAATAAAAAATAAAAAAATTGACAACAAATATAGTTCAGAATGAATAATTCAACCAAGTCTATTTAAGAGGACTGTCCAGGAAAGATTTACACCATTCATTTTAAAAGAAAGAAACAGAAAATTATAATAAATGAGTCGGTGACTTTTTTGAGCTATAGCTATATAAAAATATTTCCCTCTGGATAGAGGTGTTACTTTTATTGTGCAAAAATATTCTTCAATCTTTGGCTTCAGGCATTTTATCAGGATCTGAGTAAATGATCTACCTTTAGGACAATATTTTATCATGATTGCCCTTAAAACTAGCTACTACTTATATGACAGACCATTCAAAGTTTTGATGGTTTGGCTCATTGGACATAGTCATGCTACTGAATAGCCAGCAGCGACACATATAATTTCTTACATCGAACCATTAAAACAAAAAGCTGTTTTATATGGAAGAAACTGAGTGTTTGCCAGGAATGCTAAACCTGTTCAGCATTCTGTTCCCTGAATCCAAAGAATATTCGTATCTCTAATCTGAAAAACACACAATGGAAATAAACAAAACAGAAAAGCTCAAGTTACAGTTTTTTGGTTCCTCAAAGAGAGAAATTGGATAGGAAATACAAATATCAAGTAAATAAAAACAGAGAAACAAAATGTGATGTTCACTCATCTACAGAACGACATGCTACTCTTTGAAAGCCAGAGATCAGCCACAGATTTGAAAAACTATAAAGTGTTCTGAAGTGTGAACACAAAAGATGTATATTTAAGATTTTAAAAGAAAAAAAAAAGAAAAAAAAAGGAACATAATGAAAAATTGAAGTGTACATATAACCACATCATCGTACTGCTCATATTCTCTGATATTGTTAAAACAGTCAATTTTAGAACTGTAGTGAATTAATAATGTTCACTAAATTCTGATTAGTTTTGCCATTGGCTAGTACAGACTTCTTGCAGTGACAGAATATGCTTACTAGTTCTTTGTAAATACAGCACTTTAAATTATTATATTAATAGAATTTTACTCCTTTCGCTGTTTTCCCCAGTGCACCTGTTCTTTTCACTCTACTACAGTGTTGTACAATGAAAAAAAAAAAAAAAGAAAAAAATCTAGAGACCCGAGAATGACAAATTTTGTTAAGGGATTCATTCAATTAAAATTAATGGGTATTAAGGGAGGAACTGGAAAGTCTAATTCCTTCAAAGAAATTTTATTCACAACAAAGGTTTTAAAGCCAGACTAGATACTATCTGCTATATATGACATCATCAGAAAATGCTTGCATCACTTAATATATATGGAACAACCAAAGTTTCTGGGAAGAGTATATGTGCCAGTAGATTACAGGACCCATCTAACGTAGCTTTAGACCTCTACTGCGCAAGTGTCAAAATCTGAACTTGTCATCCAATGGCTGCATTTGCAATCAGTGAAAGGAAACAGGGTCCTTTAGAGCACTTCTGGTTTACTTTACTTGACTGAAGATGAGATTAATGACTTAATCCCACATCATCTATACAGAGGTGAGAATGAATAGCTCAAGTAGGTGCCCAGCTGTCTATTGCTCATGCTTCAAGCTGACAAGTCAGCTTGAAAAATCTTTGAAATTTCTTTAAAGACTAATGGCTGACCAAGCTGACTTTCACTATGTGAAAGTATAATGGAAGCTGAGCTAGCAAATTCTGTAAAATGGTTTCCAAACTTCTTTGATTGCACACCCCTAGCAGTAAAATTTTTTGAGCATGCACACCCCATATATATGTGTGTTTACTTATAAAGTATATACATTGCATCTTAGGTTCATGAGGTAAAGTTTTCATAGTAGGGTTGCAGGACTTCAGGGACAGCCTCTGTGAGATGAAAAGGCCTGACTCCATGGCAGACGGAAGCAGTTCCAGACAGCTCCAAAATGGGCCAGCTGCTATCCAAAACTGAGCCGATTAGAGATGGTGGTGGCAGCTGTGTGGTAACATATTAAAGAAAGGGTAAAAATTTCTGCACAGCAGCTGTGAGAGAGAGGAGTGAGAAAAATGTGAGAGTAGCAACCCTGCAGACAACCAAGGCCAGAGAGGAAGCTGTTCCAGGCACCAGAGCTGGGATTTCCTTGGAGCTTGTGGAGGGGCCTGTGGTGGAGCAGGCTCTCCCCCTGCAGCCGATGGTGTACCACCCTGTAACAGATCTCCACGTTGCAGCCACTGAGGACCCTACAGCTGGATATGGCCTGAAAGAAGCTGCAGCCCATGGAGAGCCCAGGCAGGAATAGACTCCTGTCAGAAACTGAGGCCCATGGGGGACCCAGGATGGAGCTGTTCTTGAAGAGCAGCAGCCTGTGGGAAGGACCCACATTGGAGCAGTTTGTGAAGGACTATGTCTCATGGGAGGGACCCCATGCTGGACCGCTGCAGAAAGGAACAGTTGCAGACTAACCACATCACCCATTGCCCACCCCTACTACACCCACTCCCCACAGTACCCACCTCCCATGCCACTAGGGGTAGGGAAGAGGTAGAAGAGTCAGGATTGAATTAGTGAAGTTAAGACGGGGAAGAAGGGTGGGCTAAGGAAACCAATTTTAGTTTTCTCTTTGTTTCTCACTGTCCTACTCTATTTCTAATGAACAACAAATGAAAATAATCTTCCCCAAGTTGAGTCTGTTTTGCCACAAAGTTCATTGGTGAGGGATCTCCATGTACTTGTCTCAGCCTATGAGCTTTTTCATCTTATTTCATTCCTACTGTAGTGGGGTAACATAGCAAGGTTTTGGTAGAAGGGGGCCATAGGGCTGGCTTCTGTGAGGAGAATCTAGAAGCTGCCCCATGTTTGGTAAGGGCCCCACTGCTGACCAGAGCTGAGCCAATAAGTGATGTTATTTTACGCCTCTGTGAGAGCATATTTAAGACAGGGAAAAAAAAAATGCTCCGCCACACAGCAGCTGGGAGAGTGAGAGGAGTGAGGAACAGCTTTGCAGGCACCAAGGTCAGTGAAGAAGGAGGGGGAGAGGTGCTCCAGGTGCCGGAGCAGAAGTCCCCTGTGGCCTGTGGTGAGGACCATGGTGAAGCAGGCTGTCCCCCTGCAGCCCATGGAGTACCATGGTGGAGCAGGGTTCCACGCTGCAGCCCGTGGAGGAGACCACGGTGGAGCAGGTGGACCTGCACTGATGGAGGCTGCGGCCTGTGGAAGACCCTTGCCGGAGCAGATTCCGGGCCAGACCGGTAGCCTGTGGAGAGGAGCGCAGGAGCAGGTGACCTGGCAGGAGCTGCAGCCTGTGGAAGACCCAGGTTGGAGCAGTTTGCTCCTGAGGGATGGACCCCGTGGTATGGACCCATATCTGGAGCAGTTCTTGAAGAGCTGCTGCCTGTGGGAAGCCCACACCGGATCAGTTCAGCAAGGACTGCATCCTGTGGGAGGGACCCCACAGCACAGGGAACAAGAGTGACCGAGAAGGAGCGGCGGAGAAGAAGCGCTATAGACTGACCACAACCCCCGTTCCCCCCATTCCCCTGTGCCGCTCAGGGGGAGGAGGTGGAAGAGGGCGGATGGGGGGAAGGTGCTTTTGGTTTCCTTCCTTTGTTTCTCACTTCTCTAGCTTGTTAGTAATAGGCAATAAATCTTACTATCTCCCTATGCTGAGTCTGTTTTGCCCATCACAATAATTACTGCGTGATCTCCCAGTCCTTATCTCAACCCTTGAGCCCTTTTCATTGTATTTTCTCCCCGTTTCTTGTTGAGAAAGGGGAGTGAGAGAGCAGTTGTGGTGGAGCTCGGTCGCCCACCTGAGTAAATCCACTACACTATGTCTTGCAGAGGAGGAGTGAGAGAGTGGAGTGAAAGAGTGGTTGTTGAGCACCTATCAGCCAGCCAATGTCAATGTACCACAACATATACTAACGTATGATGTATATTTTAAATTTTAGATTGATGAGATGTGGATGAAATAAACATTATTTTAAAATAAATATTGTTTTAATTTCATTTCATCTAGAAATGGTGCAAAAAATATTTTCTTTCCACACCCCAATGAATTGTCTTGTGGAGTCTCTGGGGTGTGCACATCCCATATTGCAGACAAATCTTGTAGAAAGTACTCCTCAAGTTTTGCAGCTTACATTAGTCTTCTGTTCAGTTTGTGCTATTAAGGATCAAAACAGTATAGGAATATACATAATGAAGTAAATTTCCACTCAGTTTTAATTTCTGATTTAATAGATTTATCCCAGGATTTTTCTGATTTGATATGAATATGGCACCTTCAAAATCTTCCATTTTCTCACAAGAAAACCAAGTTCTTTTAAATGTGGTTTTGAGCATACACCTCTATTAATCCTTCTCCAGGTTTGAAAAGCTTTATTTCTGACTTATAAGCAAAACTGAATGTTAAAATTCACTCACATGTTGTTTTCAGTACTTTTTCATAACTTATGGAGGAAGTAGGATTCTCATTCTGTATGACTAAAAAGTGTTTAGTTGTGTATTTGTTTAATCATTATATGGTCATTCAATTCTTTCTTTTCCACCACTGATTAAATAAAATATGTTGGATAAATAAAGGTTCTTTATCTTTCTTTCAAGAAATGTGGAAGGTTTTCCTATTAGGGAGAACAGCAATGGAAGGAATGTGGCCTTGCTAAAGTGGGACCAGAATACTGTTTCCAGGTTAACATCTATCACAGGAAAGAGCATAGAGTAGGAACATTTGAGGAATCCTGAGAAGATTCTTCACAGAGTGAAAATCACAATAGAAGCAGTGAAAGAGGTAGACCACCAATAGTAATGCCATTGGCACCACCAAGGAAGAAAAGGTGTGAGTCTCCAGAGTATTTCAACTTGCCCTGCAAGGCCATCTTCTATTGACTCTGTAGGAAATCTTTGTGACTGACATCCTCAGTCAGCTACAGGTGACACAAATCTCCTGTAAACATTTTATGGTATGGTCAAAAGAGAAGCAGTGGAAGTTCTTTGTTTGCTTCATCTCATTAAAAGCTACATCACTCATTTTCAATCTTGAAATACTTCTGTCGCATAAAATCTCGTTTCTCTACTGCTTATTGATTTGAGTTATTGATATTATTTGTCACTCATTGTGAATGCCAATGTCACACAGCTAAGCCAAACGAGATGAAAGTTATGCCTGCAGAGGGAGCAACAGGGGGAGCAACAGTGCTTAATGTACATTTGAGTATGGAATCAGACAAGCTCATCTCTTTATAAAAGGCATTTACATTTGGTGCTTCATTTTGTAAAAAATATATGTAAGCTAAAGGAGCAAACTGTATAGAATATTTTGTTATTTCTTTTTAATAATATACACATGAAACTTCTGTTATAGGAAAAATTAAAATAGAGAATTAAAAGGCAGTTTAATTAGCACCTTAAAGGAAAATATATATTATTTTTTTCTAAAGTATAAAAACAAAACAAAACAAATAAAATCAAATCAAATAAAATAAGTAATAATAATAATAATAATTTTAAAAATCTACAATCCAGTAGTGTTATCACACAACCAGTATGTGTTATCTATTGTTTTAAATGTAGACTACAGCAGTACTTCTGATTCCGTTTGTGGATTTTTAATTTATTTATTTTTTGGCGTTTCTAGTCTTAATGTAGTGTTGTCCATATTTCTGTGCCCTTTTAGTTTGCCAAGCTTGCAAATTTTCTCAAATATCAAATTTCTTATATCATCTGTTGGAAAAGTAAAAAAAAAAATCCTTACTAAGCCACGACATCTATTACCAAGTTTGTCATTTCTGTCATCACTGGTGCTTTCCAAAGTTATTCACATATTTAAAAATATCACCGATATGGTAGTTACTCTCCACTTCAGTATTTACTTACATTCAAAAGAGCATTTGCTGTTAACACAGTTTATGCAATATAGTGTAAACAGAACATTAAATAAGACTAATTTTAATGAAGAGACTTTTAAAGACAGCTTAAGGGAGAAACAGAGGATCTAATTCCATTATGAAATTCCATTTATGAAGTACACAACTAAGAATGGCCCTTGGTACCACTATAATTCTATTTCTCCACTGGCAAATTAAAGGTCAGGATAGAGCTGGAATACATTTATATGTTATTGTAATACGTCTTCAGTTTGTTCATTGAAGTTTCCAACACACAGCTCTGTGCCAGTGTTTTATGGTGACAACATTTTGTTGAATGCAATATAGGTACAAGAAAAATAACTGTCTGAAACTTTTTCTGTTTAGATATTAGATGTGATCAGGACGTCAGACCTGCTCATACTACTTACATTTCCAGTAGTACTTCAGTATCCAAGTATGAACTTGGAAATCCAAGGAAATATTTTTGCTGAACTGTTTTGTTACTTTGTCTTTCCACCTTCATTCTTTTTTAGTTTGTGTTTTTTTTTTTTGTTGTTGTTCTTGTTGTTCCTTTGTTTCTTTGTTTTTTTTTCTTTGTTTGTTTTGTTTTGTTTCCTTGTCATATTCTGAAATACAGCATAAAATATTCAGAAGTGCCTAAGGGCCATAATAAAAAAATAAAAATAAAATAAATAAATAAAAAAAAAGGACTGAAGTATCTGTAGTGAGACTTTACAGACAGCTATAATGATGAGTGTGATGCTTAAAAGTCCTGTACAACCTCTGCAGGCATCATAATATTCAAATGTAAAGTTTTCTGGGCACTAGAAATATATACCCCAGAGTTCCTGAATCTTTACAGGGTTAGGTTCAGCATCTGAGTTTTTCGTGGATATAGAAATCAGATGGTCCTCTGCCTAAATCTCTCTGGAGTTGGCTTTGAGATGCAATCTCAGAGTATGCATAATACAAGAGAAATAGAACTGATGTCTTTCAAACTGCCTTAGTATTTTCCGCTCTCTTTTGAAGTGTTGGTGTAAGAGAAAGAACCCTTTATTTTTTATATCTTGATCAGAAATTTCACCAGGTTGCTTCATTCCCTATTTCCATTTTTTAGCTTAGTGAAGAAGACTTGCATCACTAGTTGACACACCAGATGGGGTGATCACCTTCTCTCCTTCTTTGCAGAAGCCATGATACAATTCAGACTTAGATTCATTTGACTAGATAAAGGGAGTTAAAGAAGCTATAGGCTAGCAATTACTGTGATCTGGAGTCCTTGCTTTCAAGAACTGATTGGTATTTTAGATTAGACTTTCCTGGCCTCCCACTTGATTTATCTGAAGAAACAAGCTTTGTTTTGATCTCTCTTAAGCACTGAAGAGGCATCCTCTTGTTTATATTTTAATGACTTGTGGGGGAATTAGTTTCGTAAATCACATAGGAACTTCTAAGTGTTTACTTCTATACATTAAGCTATAGGATAGGTACTCATTTGCTTATACTAATCATGAGCAAAAAAAAGGTGTTGTCATATTGAATCTAATAGTAAAAATGAATTATTAATATTTATAATATATATAATAAATTTATAATAAAGTATTGGTTCTTTTTTGAATCTTCATAACCATTCGCCTTAGATCATTTATCTTTTCTCTCTCATTTTGCTGTATGGATCTGCTAATGGTGCAAGAGCATCACAGAGTGAAACCCAGACTGCTGTATGCTGCAGAAACAGCAGCAGGAGTTCCTACGTGTTTCTTTTCAGAGAGGATGAGCAGTAGCCAAATTACTCGCCTTGATCACAGAACTGGCACTGTCTGATGCTTGAGCTTGTCAGCTTCAGGTAGAGAGGAAGGACAAACTGAATTTTTTTGTGTGTGCGGAGGGGAGGTGACAGTGATGGGGACAGTATGGAACCTGACTATTTCTAGCAATGTATAAACCATACAAATAAAGATTGGCATGGCAATAACTTTCTGAGCAAAGCTTGCCTGAGGCTTGAGTGGTGGCAAAAGTAGTAGTCCTGTCCTAAGAGAACGGCTCCTTCAATTGAGTCACTGTTGAGGTTTTTGCATTGATTCACACATTTTGTTTTCATGCCATTAATAAAAATGCAGAAACATGTTAGTTGGAGAACTTTCCTTTACAAGAATCTCTCTTTGATAGCTAAAAGCAGTGACTCAAAAGTTTATAATTTCTTATTAGAAGACTAAGTAAATGGATGAGACTTCCTTTGCCAAAATTTTTACCGAGACTGTACTTTAACTTTTTGTTGTTGTGAATATTGAAAGCTGTATTAATTTCCTAATAATGAACAAGGGTTAAAAAGTTTTCCACAGCAGTAAGTGATGCACAGTGGAAACCTTTTGCTAGGCCAGAAGCTTTGATTTCAAATAAAACTTTTATTCTTTAATACTGTCTATGTTAGTGGGGGGTATTCATTACTGATAGTGAAGGACAGCAAGAAGTTTCCATCCTGTGTGCAATCATTGTAAATAATAATTATAAAAAGACCTACGACCCTGAAATAAAAGTTGTGCTGCATTTGTATTTTTTGAGAGCAAATTTTAGCATGAGCCCCTCAGGATTCACATGAGCAAGACCAATATAAGATTACTGCTGAGATTTGACTACTCAATGGCTTCAATACGTCAGGGAACCAATTTGAAGTGAAAAATGATTTTAGAAAAAAAAAAAAAAAAAAAAAAAAGCAATGAAGTCAGGGAATTTGAGAGCAAAATTTACAAAATGATTTCTCATGCAGTTCACCCCTGTGTCATTCCCTCCCTTGAGTATCAGGCAATGTTATGAAGTGTGTTGCTATAACAACACTAATTAATTATAGTGGGATTTCATGTGTTGCAGTAAAAACTCAAGCCACAGTAGTCCTATTTTATGTCATAGCCAGTGGTGTAAAACAGAGCTGTATGATACTGAGATCAAACATAGTGCAGTAATTACCAAGAATGGCTAGCTTGTGTTGAGGCAGTGCATACATATCTATCTACCTTTATGTTTCGGATACATGAATGATCCTCAAAAATACTGACACATTTCACAGTGTATATTAGAAAGCAAGTTGAAACTGTGTGAAATTTGTGCAAAATGGTAAAGACTTTGCAGAGCTATCTCTCTTAAAGATCGTGTTTGTCATGCATCCAGACTTCTGCTGAATCAAAGTTAGAAGTTAAAGTACACCAGGATTTCTGAAGTGAGTGTGAAATCTAACTTGTGACAGATGGTGATTGGACCATTGCTGGTCCAATCATAAGATTGAAACAATACGAATTATTACATATCCAAGAAATATACCTGAGAATAGCATTATCAAGGTCTCTAATCAGGCTTTACTATGCTAAGATATTACTGCAGCCATAAAGATACATGTTTGTTCAGGGAAAGCTGACGGTCCCTTTTCATGATTGTTACCAATATTTTTTGTTGTTATTTTTTGTTGTTTTGTTGTTGGTGTTTATTTTTGTGATTTTTTTTTTTCTTTCTAAAAGAACTTGTGCTGTGAAAGGTTTAGATAAATACTGCTCACTATATAGATTAATGCTTATGGAAGAAATAACAAATATCAGGACTGCCCATAATACATTTACATGCCAGTGGCTGAAGCACTGAAAGATAGAGGAGAAGGTTCATATGAAAAATCATGATGCCAAATTGATAAAATATATTTGATAAAACATAAATATATCCCTTTAAGTGATGCTTTTTCATTTTTTAATATATATTTTTAGGATGAAAATCTAGGGTGATCTTTCTATATATAGGAACCTACATTTTCACTTGTTGAAAGTCAAAATAGCTATTCTATGTCTTTATTCATGATAGCATGACTCACAGCTGTTCTGGAAAAAGAGCAACAATAAGCAAAAAAAGACACACAGATGCTTGTTTTTCTGCTTTCTGCAATCTCATTAGACAGTCTTAGGTACATTTTGGGTTGCAATGTTCAGCAACATTACAGCCTAAGTTTTCATTTACACCAGTGTAAGAGGAAGAAGCTAACCAAAAGTGATAAAGCAAAAATAAGGCAGAAGCCTGTAGAATAACACTGTAAGTTTTAGTACTTCTTTGCTTATGCATTGGACATTAATATGGGTGTGATCCATTTTCAGAAATGATGGATACCTCACCATTTGTTCAATGCTAGCTCCAAAGGATGTAGAAAGACACTGTCTGGATAGAAATAATAACTCTGAGGGTCATTTAGAAATCTAGGGTAGACCATAGAATCATACAATTGCTTAGGTTAGAAAAGACCTCCAAGATCATCAAGTCCAACTGTTAACGTAGCAACAGACAAGTCTACCACTAAACCATGTCCCTAAGCACCACAACTACAGATCTTTTGAATATCTTCAGGGATGATGACTCAACTACTTCCCTGGGAAACCTTTGCCAATGCTTCACAACCTTCTCTGCGAAGATTTTTTTCCTAATAGTCAACCATTGTGACACCACTTGTGACCAGCCTCCAGCTGGATTTAAATCCATTCACCATGGCTCTTCCCAGATTTAATGAATTATAGTTTATCAACGGAGCTACTTTAATGAAGCACGTGTTATTATAACCTACTGCAAAAGTAAACTAAACCCATTGACTGAAATTACCAATGTTCCCTCAGCAGCTTCCCAGAACACCTTTTCATTACTATGTAAAAAATATATCAATGACAAAGCAACTTGGAAACAGGAAAATAGGACAACAGATGTGAGACTGTTGTAGACCCAGATCTGCCAGTCTAAGAAGTTCTCCAGGAGCTTCATTGGAGGTGTATAAATTCATCTTGCTAAAACAAAGATGCTATCAAGACTTTTATTACCATCAGGACTAAAAACACTTCTCACTTTTTCTGTATTTCTACCTCAGACTTGCATAAGTGGTCATTAAGAAATTCTAAGTTTGGGGAAAAACAAGTTCATTAGTCAAAAAAGTTACAAAAAGGAGTACAAACGTCAGTTTTGGTCACTCCTGCAAACTTGTGTCTGATAAACAGGCAGTCTTATGTTTAAAGTTAAAACAAAACAAACAAACAAAAAATGTAAATTTTGTTTGTTGTTGACATTTCCTGTACTGAATTGTGCTTTTCATTGAAGTTACATATTCTCACCTTTTTAAAGTCATACAAGTCTGGAGTATTCTGACTGTAAGTTTGCACAAGCCTTTTTGTGTTAACTGTGAAGAACAAATGCTGCCAATTCTGGAATTACTATAATAGTTATAGTGTTGCTTCAGGATATTCAGAACCATCATACAAAGACTAATCATTAGATTTCACATCAGAACTGTTGTTATTCTTGTTAATGAGAGGGTATGTTTCTTCATTTGTCCAGGTGGTGAGTTTCAACTATGTTTGGACACTTTCTCCACCTGATATCACAACAAACAGATCAGTTTATTTGTATCTGATTTCAGATCACAGTAATCAGAGCCAGCAACAAATCTAGGGAATAAATAAATACATAAATAAATAATCAAGGGGCAAGTTTCCAAAGGCCAAAAACAAAGATGCTTGTTTTGCTAGGAGAAAAACCTCTATAATTCATTAATTCATTAATGAATATCAATGTCGACTGGATATTTTAAGGTACTGGAATGCATCATTCCAGTGATGGATGTGACTAGAAACACTGACCATCATGAAAAGTATACTGCATTCTAGTAAATGTTTATTTCCTGAGACTAAATTATGGAGTAAGCTCCTTTTGGGGGAGAAAAAAAAAAAAGAAAGAAAGAAAAAATAAAAAAGAAAAAAAAAGACTTCCAGCAAAACTTAAAAGAGGATTCTAGTCTTTTGATCAAAATACCTGGAGTGTTTTTCCAGTGGAAAGGGTATGAAGATGACAAATTAATGGTCTTTTGTCTTTGTGCTGTCACACTATCCAACATGTACATTAAAGACTCTTTTTTCATTTATTCAAATGACATCTATCTCGGTATCCATGCTTGGCCATTCTCAGAATTAAACATTGAATACCAATGCTTGAGGTGCCTTCATCTTCAGCCAAGGACAATGAAAATGATACCTAATATGTTTATCTTGTCTAATATTTCACCTGTTATCCAGTTTTAAATGTGTTTGAATCTTAAGATACTTTAGCATATGGCATCCTGAGATTTTACAAATGCTTAAAAAGTCCTTGTTGCCAATGTTAAAATTGACTGTGAACTTCTCAATAAGCTAGCTGTCTGAGCATGAAATAAATATGCTTGCACGATCCATCTTATCTGCCACTGATCGTTCGATTTCAGATTATAACCTGAAAGGGAAATGTTCTGTTTTTGCTGTTGTTGCTAGTGGTGGTTGCTTGCTTGCTTTTTTTGTTTGTTTGTTTGTTTGTTTGTTTGTTTTTCATTTTATTTTACTGAAAATGGATTCATTGTTGTTTGTCTTACTGAAAAGTTTCCTGTTTTCGACCTTTCACACTATCACACTAGGATAAGCAACTCACGGAACAGAACACATTTACATAAAAGGGGGAAGTAATTCAACCTGCCATGCAACTTGGAAAAGAGAAAGCCATGAAACAGCACTTTGTAGAGAAGTGCCCTCTCTGGAGCTTCAGTAGCATCCAATTGACTTTGAACACTTCCAGTGAAACACCTGCCACTTGGCTCGACAAGTCCTGCATTCACTAGGTACACGGATAAGCCAGGATGCACTTTTACTGTATGGATGATATTTTTTCAGTCTGCAGTATATTAAATTCCAAGCCACAAATGTATTTGTTTAATTCTATTTAAGTTAACAATACTTTATTTTCCGTCTATTCTTCTGTATAAGGAGATTCTTTATTTTCTGAAAACTACATATTCTGGTATAGATTGATGAATCTGCTACAGATGAGCAAGAAGCCCTAGGTGACCCATTTACCCTTCCACAGTAGAGTACCAGCTGCCAATTGCCCCCACTCTGTGATGGCTTGTCCTTCTTCTCACCTTGTCATCAAGCCAAGACTGCACACTGTAGGAGCACAGGTAAGCATCTGCCTCTCTAATCACTGCCAACAGCTCTCTATTATCAGCTGCCGGGGTTGCTTCAAAGAAATGTGCACAACTTCCTCCAGATGCATATACCAAGTGTTTTTATGTCTGTAACAAATTCTGCCTTTGCAACACAGGGAAAACTCAAATGTCAAATTGGTTTCCAAAGTTGCATTTCAGCTCACCATGAAACATAATACATTTTAGTGAACTTTTTTCCCACCTTAACTAACAGACATTCCCAGCTTGACTAAGTGCACAAACTTCATCTAAATAATAGAAATATCTTTTCTGATGAGATCACGTTTTTCAACATAAAATTAAAATGATGAGATCAGCAGCAACTGGTTGTCATTAAGAACTTATCCATTGTTCCTTTGATAAATGGAGAAGGATCCTTCTTTGTCTGCTATGTCTCTTCAGGTATAGCATAATTTACTTCAGATATTCAGAAAAATAATTATCCAAGCTGATTTATTTGTCTGTGATCATGTAAAAAGTGTCCATGTACTCCCTTCTGCTTTCATACAGTTCTGCTGACTTCATGCAATTGTAAGAGCTGGTACCAGCAGACTGCTATGCAAAATAAAGGTCTTTGGGATATGAAAAATATATATATATAAAATAAATTGCAAGTTCCTACTGTAAAAACAACAACAATAAACCCTCAAGAACCTGAAATTGAAACCCAAAAATCTCAAGTAATGAGAAAGTATAATGAAAAAGAATCTCAGGAACAACCTGATTTCGATATCTGTTTTCCACAGAAAAGTCAAATTGAAATAATAATTTAATTATTCTAACCTAACTTGTTATGCCACCCTAGCCTTCAAAAGCAGAATGAATTTTTTTTATTTTTTTTTTTAAGTAAAGGAACTGTTAGACTGTTAGTACTTGTGCAAGAATATATGCAAAGTCTTTATTTCCATCACAAAAGAGACTATAACCTAACAGTCTTCCTCAACATATAATGTAAAACATTCTGCTTGTTATCATCATCATGATTTTTTTTTTTTTACAACACAAAGTCCCATATCTCACCAGATGACAAATCACACAATAAGTACAGTTTGAATCATCTTGATACACACTTCTGCCCAGCAATTTTTCACACACTCATTTTGATATACTCAAAATGATGGAAACATGCTGTGAAAAGTTTTAGTATTGAAACTGTCAAAATCTGTGGCAAAAGAACAAATGCAAGAAATATTTTCATAGGCAGAGTTTTAAAATTTAGCTACATTTCAGAATGATCAGGAAGAACTAAGAATTTCTCTTCTTTCATCTCCATTTTACAAAGAAGCCACATTTCTGAAACAGTTGATGAAGACTTCTGGTATTTTTCTTTGCAGTATTTGGCGGCTTTGGGCTTGACACACTGACTGCTGTGAATACCCATTTACCTATCAATTAGAAGTACAGAGGCCATCAGAGTTTGTCACAGCTTTTAATTATTACCATATTAAGGGTTATAGAACATAAGGTACTTTGTTTATTGTATGGTCAATATTCAGCTCTTTGTGGTGATATCAGTAGTGAATATACAAGCATTTTTTCTTACAGTGTGCCAGGGTATAGTGAAATGTAAACATTGGGCATATACAATTTCTTTATCACTTTGAAAAGACATTCTTTGTGAAGCTTGACAGTGTTGGAAATATGTTTTATGTACTGCACAGTATGGTTAAAAATTGCCTTATATTTTTCTGCTTTCTATAATTTACAAAGAAAAAAAGAATACATTTTTATTGTTTTTTTTCCCCTATTTTTTTCTGCTTTCTGTAATTTGCAAAGACAAAAGGATAAATCTTTTTTCCCCCTAAGTTTAATCTCCTTTAAGCACATACTTGTTTATAATTGTGAATATACAGTTATATTTGCAGCACATTTAGAATAGTTCTGCAGGTTTTTTACTACTGCTACTACTGCTATTTATTATTATTATTATTATTATTATTATTATTATTATTATGTTTGTTTGTTTAGAAAATGAAAAATTATTGTCAGTAAAAAAACAGCCCTCCCTGAACTCTTACATATGCTGGATAAAATCATTCTTATTACGATTTCTCAAAGCTCTTATCTTAAATTTGAGTTTATTTCGTGTAGGAATACATTAACATGGATAGGTATCCAGGTCTCTCTTAGAGATATTGATAGATGGTATCTGTTTCTGAAGTTTCAACTTTTCTAACAGGAAGCAGGTGTAGCCTGGAAACAGATGGTGTCTCTTTTGTTAATTCACTAGCACAACAGATGCTTTTTGCTCACCACCATATTTCCAAGTGGAAAGGTTGAGTTCCCATAATATCTGCCTTCTTCAGAACTTTTATTATTGTGTTAATACTTCTGGTTAAACACAGCTAATAATGTAGGGTCTCGGCATCATTACCTTGGTTTTGTTACAGCTCTATAGAGCAGAATTAAAGTGTGAGTAGCCTAAGACAATTTTCTTTCCTTACCAGGCATGAGGGAATAGACCATAAAATGTTAAGATGAGCTCCAGTAACTTGGTAGCAAAATAAACAAAACAAAAATTATGATGGCATAGTCCACTGTTAATTTCTATATAATTCATGAAGAAACAGTTGTTCACAGGACCATATGTATGAGACATATAGTTTCCCCTAATGGACATAGTGATATTCGTCAAAGTTGTTTGACTTGTAAGAATTATCCCAAGAGTTGATACATTATTCTTTTGTTTTAGAATTCTCAGAGAATAAAAAGGAAAATATTCCTTTATACTTTTTTTTCCTAATAATTGTTATTAATTTTTAAAAAACTAATAGTGAAGTGAACCAAAAGCCAGTAAATAAAGCTATGTACGAGCTTATTCTAATTGTTGTTACTTACACTGTGTTGCTGGCTCTCTGCTGAGACAAAAGAACATCATGTGAGGGAGCATAGCCAAGTAACATTACATCATACCAGCAAAGGGAGAGTTCGGTCAGTGGCACTCGGCAGGATGGAGACCAGTGACTGCAGACAAAAAATAATGGGTGTCAAAAGAGCGAAAAGGCAGAAGGGCAGCGTTCAGACAAAGCCTGGACAAAAAAGTTGTCTCAGTGGGTAGGCAATGAATTACTTGAGTAAGGCTCAGGACAAAGCAGGTATTTTTTGTTTTAGTGTTTTTATTTTTTATTTTTTTGGTTGGTTTGTTTTGTTTGCTTTGTTTTTCTTACATACACATTTTAGGATACATGTTCCTTAACAAAACTGTTTAAAAAATGTAAATCAAAAAAGTAAAACATGGAGAAATTTTAAATCAAAGGTAGCAGTTCTCTAATGCTAGGGGTTAGGTGATGCATTTTTCTTTGTCAGTATCTTCTCTGGTCTTGAATACTTAGGGGGGGATTTATTTGTTTGCTTCCTTGCCAGCCCCTCCTATTTGCTCGAATTCTTTGTCCATTCCTTTTTTTTTTTTCTCCTTTTCTTTTTTTTTTTTTAATATACATATATATATGTATATATATATATGATTTAATATGCAAAGATTCCAATATGGTTGAAGGAAATGAAGAGTGATGGCAGGAACGTTTTTAGATGATGTAGGTGAGTTTGCTTTTGCACATGCACAACCAGCAAAACTATGAGGAATGATTACGTGACACATTTTAGCTCTTTAAACAGAATAACACTTCTGTCTTTGTACCTACTCTGCCACCCCTATAATAATCCACTACTTGAAAATAAATTCATCTTCTACTTTTTTTTTTTCTTTTGTCCTTAGAAAATAGCTCATGATTTCTCAAGCATGAATTATCAGTGGCCCTGCTGTTTGCATGCATTCATCTCAAAGATATCTTAATGAGACCTCCTACATGGCATTTTTCTTATGTTGTACTCAGATTCTACTCCTATTTTTCTTCTGTGGATGTAGTTATTAAAATATTTATGTATAGTCAATTTAAACTTTTTAAAGACAATAAATACTTGCTATCACTTTTTAAGCATCAGCTATTTCATAACACAGATCATCAAAATAAGAATTACCTTTTCAAAAAAAAAAAAAAGAGCACACAAAAAAACATTTGCTTTCTCAAAAACAATTGTAATTACTGTTTTTCTTTTTCCTAACTTGATTTATATTTGCAATACATATTTATAATACTGTGAAAGAAGAACTAAAATACTGATAATCTCAGGTCAGAACAGGAGGTCTTTCACTCACTGTTTATACAATTAAATGCACAACTGAGCAAAAGAGAAGGTGTTCTTCTAGTGTACCATCAACAAAACAATGGGGGATGTAGCCTTTAATGTGGAAAAGAGGATTAGCTGTCATCAGTTTCAAGACCATATCAAGAGGGAAATCATGATCAACCATCGTTATGTAAAATGTTTTATTATTTTATTGATATTCTATCAATAAATTAAAATGTATCACATATAGGTTGAAAGATTTGCAACAGGAACCATGAAATCAACACAGAGTCCCTTCATCATTTTAGCACACGTCAGTGCAGTGACTTCCACTTAAACAAAATTAAGCTGTGTTAGTTGCATAGTTTTTTTTTTTTTTTTTTCTGTTCTATGACAGCATTTAAAACCTGTAATCTAGTACCATGTCCCTAATGTGTAAGACACTAAATATACAATAAAAGAAAGAAAATTCTTATCCATAAGTACTAAAGTTTAATAGGGGGGATAGGGGACAAACAAAAAATATAGAAAAAAAAAAAAACAGGTTGAACCAGAGAAGGGAGTATATGGTGTTAAAAAGTGTCATTGATCAGCGTAAGCTCTTTGCAGAAGCAGTTTGTGATTTTGACTAGTGATTTTATCAGGCAAATCTACATTCTTCCCTTGTTAAACCTTCTTTTGAAATTGTAGCTCTTGCATTCGTTATTGAGGCAGCAAATATCTTATTTGAAGACTTCAAAAACTAAAAACACAACCTTATTTTTCTAGCCTTTTTCCTTTTCATTAAAATTGTTACTGTCAGATTTGTTTCCAGAGCAGTTTATTCTAAATTACTGCTCTGAACATTTCAGATTCTGTCTTCCTGCAATCTGGTCAAAGAAGACTGAAATCTGATTTTCTTGAGTGCTGCAGCAAGTCACATTGAGGTATTAGTCTTTCCAGTTTCTGAAACAAAAATAAATTTTCTTTATACTTAAGATTTTTTTTTTCCTTCTCAATCTTTCCATGTCATGAATCACAAAAAAAAAAAAAAAAAAAAAAAAAAAAAAAAAAAAAAACTTGAAGGAAAAAGTGTATTGAATTTCAGTGTAAGACACAGTCCAATTATTTCTGCAAGTACATGTCCTCAAGACATTGTGTCGATGAATGACTGAAAGAATGATGACACAAGGGATTGGTAATGACATCTGAAATCTTCTCAGGATAATAGTTCCAGCCCACTAGTCTTTAGTAGTGCAAAAGTTGTTAATTACTACAGGATCTTTCATTTCCAGAAAACTGTTCTCTGACTCTGCCCTTGCGGATAAGTGGCCTCATTGCAAAGACTCTGCCCTTGCGGATAAGTGGCCTCATTGCAAACTACTCTCATCCTTAAATGTGTTTTAACAGAGGACATGGGGCAAGCAGAGGCCCACAGTGGGGGCCTGCAGAGCCATCCCGGCTCCCAGGTTCTACTGTCTGTTACAGCAATGTAACAACTGAACATCCCAGAGATACACTTTAGGTTCCAGACTGCACAATTCTTTATTGCCTTTCTGTGCTATTCCTGCATTTTGGACAGTGAGGTATCTGCACCTCACAGGACAGCTTATTCACCCTTTTTCACTACAGGGCTTTTGAAGGTGAAGCTGATCAAAATTTATTTTCTTATTTAAAGTATATTTTTCCATTTAAAATGGCCTTTGTCTTCAAGGTCAACCTTTCTGTGAGGACAGCTTTTAAGATTTGCCTGTATATGTATGTTTTTCAGTCTTTTGCTGAAAAAAAAGTAAAATGGTACATAATCTTCTTCACTGAGGCCTTGAAGTCTAAAAATATGAGTACAATCTGAGCACAACATTAGAAAAAGATAGGTCTAAACAAGAGAAAATGGAGATGAATTTGAAAATGCAATTTTGAACATCTTTTTTTTTTTTTACTTTTTTTTTTTTTCCACCCCGCCCCCCAACAAATGTTTATAGAATCATAGAACCATAGAATGGTTTGGGTTGGAAAGGACTTTAAAGATCATCTAGTTCCAACCCTCCTGTCATGAGCAGGGACACCGTCCACTAGATCAGGTTGCCTCAAAGCTCTATCCAACCTGTCCCTGAAAAATTACAGGGATGGGGCATCCACAGCTTCTCTGGAAAACCTGTTCCAGTGCCTCACCACCCTCTGAGTAAAGAACTTCCTAATGTCTAATCTAACTCTGCCCTCTTTTAGTTTAAAGACCTCCTATAACTACACTCCCTGACAAAGAGTCCCTCCCCAGCTTTCATGTAGTCCCCCTTTAGGCATTGGAAGGCTGTTGTAAGGTCTCCCCAGAGCCTGCTCTTCTCCAAGCTGAAAAACCCCAACTCCTTCAGCCTGTCTTCATAGGAGAGGTGCTCCAGCCCCCCTAACACCTCTGTGGTCCTCCTCTGGACTTGTTCTAATAGATCAGTGACCTTCTTGTGCTGGGGGCTCTAGAGCTGAACACAGTACTCCAAGTGGGATCTCACAAGAGCAGAGTAGAGGGGGAAGATCACCTCCCCTGACCTGCTGGCCACACTTCTTTTGATGCAGCCCAGGATTTGGGTTTCAAGTGCACATTACTGGATCATGTTACATGGTACATAGGGACATGGTTTAGTGGGTGATATTGGTGGTAGGGGATGGTTGGACCAGATGATCTTGGAGGTCTTTTCCAACGTTAATGATTCATGAGTCTATGATTCTATGTTGAGCTTCTAATCAACCAAAACCCCCAGGTCCTTCACCTCAGGGCTGCTCACAGTCTATTCTCTGCCCAGCCTGTATTAGTGCTTCAGATTGCACCAGTGCAGGTGAAAGACCTTGCACTTGGCCTTGTCGAACTTCGTGAGTTTTGCACTGGCCCACCTCTCAAGCCTGTCAAGGCTCCTCTGGATGGCATCCCTTCTCTCTAACATGTTGACTTAACCACACAGATTGGTGTTATCAGTAAACTTGCTAACTGTGCACTCAATCCCTCTGTCCATGCCACCAACAAAGATGTTAACCAGTGCCAGTCCCAATACTGACCCCTGAGGTACACCACTTGTTACTGATCTTCACTTGGACATTGAGCCACTGACCACAACTCTTTGAGTGAGACCATCCAACCAATTCCTTTCCAACTATCCATCCATCAAACACATGTCTTTCCAATTGAGAGACAAGGATATCATGTGGGACAGTGTCAAATGCTTTGTACAATCCAGGTACATAACATTAGTTGCTCTTCCCCTATTCATTTCCAAGAGTCCGTCCCCTATTCATTTCCCCAGTTCTTTTCCAACAGTCCATCCATCAAACCCATGTCTTTCCAGTTGAGAGAGAAGGATATCACATGGGACAGTGTCAAATGCTTTTTACAATCCAGGTAGATGACATCAGTTTCTCTTCCCCTATTCATCAGTACTGTAAATCCAAGGTTATCTGGGGTTTTGAAAGAATTTAGTAACACAGACATAGAAATATAACACATACAAATGTTTTTTTGTGTTTTTTGTTTGTTTTTGTTGTTTATTTTTATTTCTGTTTTGCAAAAAACACCCTTTTACTTCACTCATAATTTTGGAGTAGCTTTATCTTTACCTCTTAAAATGCTGAAAGAAATTTGTATATAGCTGAGAATATGGAGATATATATAAAATTGATATAACACATTCAGTGTAAAATTATAGCCTCTAGCAATTTGGCTTATCTTCAGGTTTACAGTTCTTCCAAAGCTTCTTTTTACCATTGACTTCAACCAAGTGAAGTGAAGATTCTACCTGCTTTAGTTTGGACAGGACATTTGTTTTCAGTGGAATTTTTACTGACACATAGCTCCACATCATCACTGACTGGATGCCCATGTAGATTTTGGGGCAGGTTTTTGTAAGACATTTGCATTTCTAATTGGAATTTTTACAAGCAGGAATTTCAATAGTTGAAGTTTAATTAGCTGTGCCTCTTCTTCTCCCAGATTTTGAATAAACAATTATTTTATTCATTTGATTTTATTTAGAGAAATGATTTTCTGTATTGTGCCTTCTTTGAGTCTGGTAGATAATTCCATATTCTGTTTTACCTCTTCCTTCCCTGTAACCCTAACAATGAGGTGGCCTTTAAAGCTTTCTGGAAATACATGTTTTTGCTGCAACTTCAGTGAAGCATAGAATCATAGAATGATTTGGTTTGGAAGGAACCTTAAAGATCATCTAGTTCCAAATAGAATGTTGTGTTGTTATTGACTCCAGCAGAACAAAAGTCACTAATCCAGACCAAAGGCCACTAGACCAGGTCCAGAACATACAACAAGCCCTTGTTTCATCAGAAATACCATGGCAGTAATGACCAGGACATTGGTCCCATTTTAGGGTGCAACAATGGAAAGTAATGTTGTGGGAGGGATAATACATCATCAAGACTGCATGAGCGGAAGGTCTGTATTTTGACAGAAAAAAGTGTGCTTCAGCCTCTGATTCTTTCCTATCACTATTTTTACATGGTTTGTTGTGTTGAAGTTGAAATACTGCTGGAAGCTGTATTCAATTTTGTTATGGTAAAGACAGTTACTATGTGTTCTTGTCTGTATCTTGGTTAGAGCGATGTTGAGGACTGTATGCTTTGGTTTTAATTTTGCATATTCTTTACAGTCGTGGAAGCTGAAATGTTATAGGGAATGATTGTATGTTATTTTAGCATAGATTTCACAGCTGAGCTAAGGAAATTCCTGCTTCTGAGCTGAAAGAACGTAAGATACACATAAGCATCAAAAAAAGAGAGACATGAGAGAATTTTCAGTAATGGATCCTTGAAGACAAGAATAAGGATTTAGAGAGTGATTGTGAAAGGAAGTCAGAAACCAGTATGGAACTCAGGTAATGGAAAGACATCATGGAGAGAGGACACGAAGAAACAGCTTCTAGCTATAAAGTGTTAGAGGGACTTAGGGGAGGGAAAAATGTGAGAGTTAAGAAAGAATAAATCTGCAGGGGGAGAAAGAACTCAGATATTGACTGAAGATTAACAATAGGGGAGGTGAGCTAAAAGTGGGCTTCGATTGTAACTGATAAAAAGAACTGACAATACTTTTTTTTTTTTTTTTTCATTTCCTTGATCTGCCTCTTATGCTATCTTCTCACTTACCCCCAGCAGAGTTTTGCCTTGAAAGGTTATGAGAGATTTCATGTGGCCTATGAGCTTCCGTTACAGTTACGATTTGAAAAACACTGAAACATTACTGTCAGTTGACGAAGGTGCAGTAAATATTAGCAGTGTCTCAACAGACTAATGAAATTAAGAAGCAAGGTGAAATGGGGAGAAAATTTGAAAGGAGAGTACCTCCATAAACTAGGCAAACTTAGATAACTAGCAGATTTATTATATTTCAGACCTCAAAGAGCACTATGTATAGGCACCTTGATTTTAAATTATTTGAGTATCTCCATAACTGGGGTAGGGGGAGTGAGGGTGTGGCGAGGGGCACAAAAAAAAAGTTCACATTTATGAGCTGTTCAACATATTTTATATGCCACTTTCTCAAGTAATTTTCATTTGCATAGACATGCGCAGATTATTTGCAAAGGCATCAGCTAGATGCTTGTCAGGATAATTTAATTGCTTGAGTGTCAAGCTTTCAGCCAGGGAGTCATATACAACCACATGCACTATTTAATACCTCTGGCAAGACATGGATTAAAATCTACCACTTTCCATTAATCATGCTGTAGTTCACAAACCATTCACCACAGTCATCAATCAGATCTATATGTGTAGTTTAATTTGTAAAGGGTGTATTCATGGACCATATTTAGTTAGTTATATTAAGTTATATTAAGTGTGATAATGTCATATCCCCATCCTTCTCCAAATTGTAGACAATTTTTATCAGTGCAGACATGTTCATGGGATCACTGTGGTCATCAGAGTCTTAGGGAAAATAGTGTATTACTTTTTTTTTTTTTTTCTGGAAAAAGGGAAAAGTGATGCTATAGAAGACTACTTCTGGATGTGCTGTCTACTCTTTGTTCTTCTAATGTTTCTTTCATTTTGAAATGTGTACATCTGTCTAAGTTTTCAGTTTAGGGGACACTGGCCATGACAAGATGTTTAGTTCCAGATAACTGGCTTTGATTAAGTGTTCAAAAAAAATTTTTTTTTCCTCATTAGATATTGCTGTCACAGAAATTGGAGCTTTTGCCATTTATTTCTACTGCATGAGGTGGGCCATTAAACCACTATTCAACCAAGTAGTTTATGGTGAACAGTTCTTTCAATGAGGAGGTTGAGCTGTACAGAGACACCATACTGTAAATTGTCAATTCAAGTCTTCACTGGACTTTTATGGACAATTAAAATGGTGCAGAGATGAAATTTTATCATTTGTCAGAGAGCTACGGGATTTAACTAAGCTACAGCTGAAGTCGCTTTAAAAGACAATGTGGAACGTAATAGTTTATGTGTTTATTTATTTATTTTTACATATTTGTGTTATGTTACTATGGTTTTAATTCTTTCCATGTATATTAAAGATTTTCTAACCCATTTACTGTTCAAAGTGAATCCTGGTCCTTCTATTTTCAGCTAAGTATAGCTAGAAATGGAGGGCAAAACATTTCCAAAGGACCACAGGTGGACAAAAACAATTTGTTTCAACTCAGAAAGTCATCAGCCTGAAGTACTAAAGCTTTGCTTGGAAGTATCCCCTGTCCCAGTGCTCTGAGAAATATTTCTAAACAAATTATTTATATTTATATTGTCTGTCTCTCACCCTGAAGTTTTTTTATTTCAAAAAGTAGAGGTTTAAGTTATTTTTATTTTTAATCTAACTTTTAAAATTCTAATCCTTAGCAGTGGTTGTGATGTGCTTAACTCAGAGGAAAACTTCAGACAGATCCACTTTGATGCTCTCTGGTTTTGGGTCTTTTTCACATTCACTTACCAGCAATGAATTTGAGAGTCCAGATGAGTGGAGTTGCCAAGCTTCAAAAAGATAAAATAGAAGTAGGGCTTTATTAATTTTATTTGCAGGCCAGATATAAGAGGTAGAGCATATGTGTATGAAATAGATTTATTTATAACTACATTCGATACCTCTGGAAAAGGAAAACTGGTAACCTCTTTCACCAATCCAATTTACCCTTTCATCAAGTTTGTAGAAATAGGTTCCTGATGAGCAGTTTTGTAAGTGCAAAATTTCCCAAATTTTCAGAAAAGTACCTGGAAAAAAATTATATTGTAACATATTGAATCAAAATACATTACACTTAATCATCATAAGTGGCAACCACATCTTTGCTTCTTAAAAGGAATTTACTTGAATCATATCAAAGTAACAATCCAAAATGAAGATTGATCTGTGTAACTGTGATCCCTGTACTTTTCTGCCTGTCATGCTTTAATCCCATAGCTATGAAGATGCAGGAAACAGATCAGCTGCCTGGTTACATTTTACCTAGTTATACTGACTCTTCATTTCTGTTTGAGAGCAAGTAGTCCATAATTTTATCAAAGATGTGAATATGTAACAAGTAAAAAAAGCAAGAGAGAAGGGGCTAAATTCTTCAAAATAGAATGACCTCTTCATTCCTCATCATGTGTTTCTCCCCTTCTGTTTAAATAGTTTACTACCCTTTAAGTTAGGAAATTAAGTGGTTGACAGACAAATCCTGTCATTTGAAGGTACTAAAATATATACCCCTGAGATGCAAGGTTATTAAAATGTCTGTGTGGTACCTATTCCTCTAAAAAAGAGTGGAAAAAAAAATCTGCTCAAATGAATTGGTCTTTTTAGGAAAGCCCTGATTAATTAATAAAAACTAATCATATACTATATATTCCTATCAGCAAAACCTACATTTGCATTTTTATACACCATTTTTACTTCCTCAGTAAAACTCTCCAGTTCTATCAATGTTCAGAGGTGGACTGTCTTGGGAGATGATGAATATGTATGCTCTAGAGATATCAGGTTATTAAAACTGCTGCAAAGCGATGAGCCTGAAGCCATGGCCATTGCTATTGCCTAGTGTGTGTCCATACTTTGGACTCTACTTCTCCCAGTTGTACCTCTGCTGTTCCTCCCATTGGTACATCTTTTCAGGCACTTGCCAGGAACTTTTCATTTTCTCCTGCTCTACAATATTTTCCCCCTTGTCTAAGATTTTGTCCGTTCCTGTTTTTATTTTTTTTTTTTTTTTCTCTTTCTCTCTCTCTCTCTCTCTCTCTCTCTCTCTCTTTCTCTTTCTCTTTCTCTTTCTCTTTCTCTTTCTCTTTCTCTTTCTCTTTCTCTTTCTCTTTCTCTTTCTCTTTCTCTTTCTTTCTCTTTCTCTTTCTCTTTCTTTCTCTTTCTCTTTCTCTTTCTCTTTCTCTTTCTCTTTCTCTTTCTCTTTCTCTTTCTCTTTCTCTTTCTCTTTCTCTTTCTCTTTCTCTTTCTTTTTCTCTCTCTCTTTCTCTCTCTTTCTCTTTCTCTTTCTCTTTCTCTTTCTCTTTCTCTTTTTCATAGTGAAAAAAATAGTGTTTGCATCCTGCATCCTACTTTTTCAACTGTCCCTCATTAGTGTATGAGTTCTGCTTACATCTCTAGCCAGAAGACTGGAAGAAAGAACAGGGGTTGAATGTCTTAAGTAAGATGTTATTAGGCCTTGAGTAGGTCCATATCAAATGGATGAATTTCATTACTCATACAGTATCTTATTGCTGTTCTTTTGAGGATGTGGTGTCTCAAATCAAGTGTTTTTCTTTTTGTTTTTCTTTTTTTTTTTTTTAATTGTCATGTAAAAAGTTTCCAGTGGTGTGTAAGTAGAACTTTTAAACGCTACACAGAACCCAGAACCAGAAGCAGAAGAGGTATGACAGTGCACCTGGTGTAAGATCTCAGATTAAGCAAAGTACTAATTCTATTCTACCTTCAGAACTATGGCAATATCTGTGAATAGCATGACACTGTGTCATATAAGCAGTGCTGCCTTAGATCAGCATAAACCTGAGAATTTTTGCAATAAGCTCGTGAATGCAATGTTAAAGTAAAGTTCGAGAGGATGCTTTCACTTCAGTAACTGCCGCATCCACTTTTTTTTTCTACTCTTTTCCAGTGAGACAAATATGCTTTTGTGCTACCTTTTTCTCTTATTTTTTATTGAGGAAGTCCTTAGCAGTGTCAGTCCTATTGCTTTTTAGCAAATCCTAATTTATTAGAAAATCATAGAATCATAAATTTTGGGGGGTTGGAAGGGACATCATCTAATTCCAAGCCTTCTGCCATGGACAGGGACACCATCCACCAGACCAGATTGCTCAACGCCCCATCCAACTAAAAGTTGGATGCCCTCCAACTAAAAGTTTTAGTGGAATTGTGCACATGTACTTGTGTCTGCTCAGCCCAAGCTGCCCTAGCTGCAACTTGCCCAGTACTTGGGGGTGTAGTCAGAGTCAGCTGTGGGCCAATGAAGTATTCTGCCTCTTCATTTCTGCTGTGGTTATTGCATTGCTAGAATTGGTGCTGATCTCTCTTTTGTGTAATTACAGTTCATGTAAGACACAGAGGTAAGAAAGAAGGGATGCTTAGTTCATAGGACATGGGGACAAGCAAATTTAGTAAAATTTGTAAGCAAATTTAGTCTTCTGCTATCTACAATGACAGACAAGATACATTTCACAGAACTCTATGCATGCCTAGTATAAATACAGCAAAAGATATTTAGCTGCTTCTCAGACTGTAAAGTTGTTCAATCTGTTGTCAAAAAAACTGTATCTGTATCTAAACAATTAATATTTTTGTTTCCAATGTGAAAAACTATTTGTTCTGAATGTTAAATGATTATCAACAAACACAAGCATTTTTGCAGTTCAGCCACAAATCATGCTCTCAAAAGGGATGGCTGATGCAGCTATTGTGCTAGTAGTCATGACGATGACTGAAAAAAGGCCTTGTGATTCTGAAAGGCAGAAAAAAGAGTCTGAAAATTTTCCAAAAGACCTAATCTCAGAACAAAAATGCCTGAGTCAGGCAAGTCTATCCTTAGCCCTTTCTGATCCTAGAATATATTTATATTGATTCTTTGTATCACTTAAGCTTCCAAAACTTCAGTTAGAAATGTACAAAAAATTATAAAAATCTCATCTGCTTTTAGAACTCCTCTCAGCTGGAGTCATAGCTCCCCATCTGACTGCATAACAGCAGATTCTTTATCTCCATGAAGTTCCCTGTCCTCAGCTGGGATTTGCAATGGAGCACAGATTCATGTCCTTATGGCCATTTGTAGAGGCTTTGAGAGATGCATCACAGCCAAAGTCAAGGCTTTCCTCCTCCTTCACTCTTGCTTCTTTTTTTTTTTTTTCCTTTTCTTTTACTTTCTTTTTTCTTTTTTTTTTTCTCTTTTTTTTTCTCCCCCTTTATTCTTTATATTTTTTTTTCCAATCCCCAACCCCCCACCCTGACCTCCCAGGAAAAAAGGAGATACACAGTTAAAAGTGACTGCAAACTCACTTAGATTAATGTTTATTTTGTCAACTAAATCAACTCATGTCAAAAAAAAAAAAAAAAAGTCTTTAAAGCACTTAAAATATTCACTTTAAAGCCATGTAAATATTATACTTACATGATACATCTGGAGCTCATGCTGTGTTCATATAAAAGGTTTGTTCTGGGAAAATGTATTGCTCAAATTAATATTCCCAAGCATATAGTATCACACCTCTATGATACACTAAGTAGCACACCTCTGCCTGGTTTTAAATGTAGTTCATTATTGTTTTCTCTTACAATTGATATGAAAATAAAAATTGTCTTAAAGTCCTCTTAGCATTTTCCAGTTGTAGCTATGATGGTAAATTTGAACAAAGACAAGTCTCACTGCCAAAAAAATGCACATTTCATTTATAACACAGTTGGTCTGTGACTGTCATTATATGAAAGCATAAAGCTTTTTCAGTACAAGGAAGAAGGCTTTGTGCTCTAACACCAAAGTGAGACTGATGACCCATGAGAGATATTTTTACATTTCTCCCAGCTTACTCTCTTGAGAGACACACACGAGTTACAACTTAAGCTTAAAGTATTTGTAGAAGATTATACCTCACTTTTATTTATTTATTTATGGTCAAATATATATATATTTTTTTCAATTGACATTTCTCATTTGAAATTATATAGTGGGTTTTAGTTTATGGAAGCTTATGAAAATTTAGTCAACACAGTGTTTGAGTACCTACCTTCCTTACAGTTCTGTAATATTCTCAAACAGTCAGCAAGATGTCTCGCTATCTGTAATATGAATGGCTGAACATTTATTGTGAAGAATGGAATGCACTACATTGATGGAATTGCATGAAAAAATCTTTAGTGATATGGAAAAAGGCCCTCGGACCTCGGATGTCAATTCTAGGAGAGATGAATTTATAGGCAGGGCAATCTCTCTCCTAGAACTGACATCCAAGGTCCCAGAGGCTTTCTCTGTAACACAGAGGATTTTATTTTTTTCAGGCATTTCCAACAATATAATGTGTGGTGCATGCCATGTTTTGAACAATTTCACACTCACAGCACTAACAACAAACCTCGCCATAGAAAAATCTCCCCTACACCCAATATCATTGAATAATTTCTCTTTTTAGTAGCAATTTGATTAAGCAGGAAAGAGCTCTTTGAAATGAATGGCAAAGGAGATAAAAGTTCAAAACCATATGGCCACTATTGCTTTTTATTGAAGCTTAAAACTAAGCTACAAAGTCTCAATTCATCTGAATTAACCCCCAACCCTTTTCCCCCCTCTCTCTCTCTCCCTCTCTCTCTCTCCCCACTCCCTCCCCTTCTCCATCCCCCCCATCCCTCCCCCACCCCCTCACTACATCATTGTTTTTATGTCTCCTTTCCATTTCACTTATTACAGTAGCTCTCATCATTAACTACACTTCTGGAAGAAACTGCCCAAGCTTGTATATTTTCCCTTATATATTTTCCCTTAGAAAATAATGTTCATTGCTGAGTTCCATTTCCTAAACACATCAGTCAATATGCATCAACAGGATTTTGCGATTGATTTAAAAGAAAATTTGGCTTGGTCTCACTGATTCGCAATAACCTTACTATCTCAAACCAACCAATCCTGTTTGTTTCACTCAAAAAAAGGGGAAAGACCACACAATTTCTTCTCTTTCCTCCAAAGATACTATGGATTTCTAATGTGCATGGCCTTCTACATTTCTCATTGTAGAAATGGATCCATTGAATAAATTTATTATTAGACAATCAGATTCTGAACACATTTGGAGACAGAAAGGTTAAAATTTGATTCATGTGAAAATTCTCAGAATTCACAAATTGATCCAGACAAGGATCTCAGTTCTTATAAAATCCTTAATTATTAAAAAGCACTGATGTTGTAATGTCCTTCTTCAAGAACTTAAGTTTAAATGTCCATCTTTCAATATTACAGCAGAATGACAAAACAGGTGAATTTAAAGGTTCTTTAGAGAAGCCACCCTGAGTGAAAATAAAAAAAAAAAATCACAATAATTTAATTACTTATTAGAAAACAGGGCTTATATTATATGAAAACCCTTGTATTCAATTAGTATAAACAGAGACACATAGGCACCACGCACTTTCCTGATTAAGAAAAATAAAATAAAATTTGTTGACCCTGATATGTCATGAAGACAAAAGGTATTTTTAATGGTGTTTTGATGGTGGAATAAATAAATAAATAAATAAATAATAATAATAAAATGCATACCTCACCTTTGAAGGGAATAATTAACTAGTAAAAATCTGAGAACAATAATTTTATAAGACAACTACGTCCTCCAGAGTTCACTCAGCCTATTTCCTCCATCAAATGGTCAAAACATCCAGGCTTTATTAACATTTAATCTCTTATTGTTGAAATTGTTTAGAGAATTGTATATGATTTCACAAATCAAATTTGTGAAATTTGATTTCTACCTTCCCTTTCCCTTCCCCACCAAATATACACTATTTTGGGAAAATAAAGTATTCAGTGAAAAAACAAAAAAACAAACAAAAAAACTAACTGATGAGGACTTGCTTTCTAACAGTTGAAAGCTGATCATGTCTGTCTCAGAGTGGTGGATGGCAGTAAGAGTAAAACTTCCTTTATATACATCATGTTGCTGGAGTATCAATGTAGTTTAAGTTCAGATGCTAAATAATGAGAAACTAGTTAAGGAATAGGTTTTTTGTTTGTTTGTTTGTTTTTAACTGAAAAGAGAAACTAGGCAAGAAATCACCCTGTTGCTTATACCTATCTTAGTAGTGTGTATTTATCTGTGTCTGTAAAGCACATCATATAAAAATGCACAGCCTGACAACTGTGATATATAGTGTCAGTTTAATGCACTATTTTGCACTTTGTATTCTTCTGCCTGATTCCTATTTAGGTGGCAATCACAAGGTTTAAATTCAAGATAAGAAAGAGATTTTACTGGCAGTAATGACTGTTATTTAACAGACTCCATGAATAATTGTCTGGGCAGCATTCAAGTTGCCTGTGGGTCACTTTCATAATTAGACTGCTGATGAGAAATCCAAGCTACCTTCTCCTCCCTACGTGTCATTTCCTTTTAAATCACTTTGATTCACGGAATGTATGTATATTTTTAACCTAGAAATGAATAAAAATCAGCTCCTGTAAATCCAGTTACTGATAACACGTTAGAAACAGGTTCTTTCAAGACAGTACAGGAATATATGTGTATAATGATAGAAATGTAGAGGTTTTCAAAGTTTAAGATAACCCCTACTTTTGATGTTCCTGCCCACACCTTTATTTTGATGTGCACAGCAAACAGTAAAATGCATGCTGTTTCCTTTAATCATATGAAGACATACAATTTTTTTTTTGATGAATAGAATTAAAATTATTTTCTTCCTGAAAAAGCCTTACATTATGCTGTAAAAGCTGTAATTTAGAAAGGTCACAATCCTATATTTGGAACTACTGCAATGTTAGTGGATAAAGTTCATTTTTTATCCCCAAAGTTTTCATTTATTGCTTTCAAGAATAATATTTGCATTTCCACTCTGGTCGAAAAACCTTGTCTCTTTCAGTAAAACAGACAGAGATGGGAAGCCAGATAATTGCTATGTACGTGTACCTAACAAAGAGGGACAAGAGCAAAATGTAATCGTTTTGAACCAAAACCACAATTATTTCTCAGGAAGATGTTCTCAGGAGCAGGATGCAGGATGATTTCTGTATTTGCTTTTGACCCTGTCAGTTTTCAGAGCAGAACATGGTGTTGCCTGTAAAAATGAGAGGCCTCTACCTGGAGCTCATAGAGGTTTCAAGTGAGCTTAGTAGCTCTTGATGTGTTGTTTATAAACAAAAATTCTTTTAAAAAGTGTGCCAATGTCAGCACTGCTTTCTGTGATGTCTCATGGAGCTACCAGGAATTTACAACACTTACATCAAGGTCCTGACAATCAGGATTGTGGAAGGTACATCTGAAGTTGGGGTAAGGAACATAGAATCATAGAACTGCAGAGTCACAGAATCATAGAATCATAGAATAGCTCGGGTTGGAAGGGACCTTAAAGATCATCTAGTGCCAACCCTCCTGCCATGGGTAGGGATGCCACCCACTATATCAGGTGGCCCAGGGCTTCATCTATCCTGGTCTTGAACACCTCCAGGGATGGGGCATCCACAACTTCTCTGGGCAACCTGTCCAGTGCCTCACCACCCTCCAAGTAAAGAATTCCCTCCTAACATCTAACCTAAATCTCCACTCTTATAGTTTAATGCCATTTCACCATATCCTAATACTATTTAGTATCCAAAGGGTGCCGAGATGTATAGTCAGTCTTTGCCTCACCTAACCAATACTTGTCAGTATCATTCCCTTCACAGTTTTAAACCTCTGCTACTAAACTGAATTCTAATTTATCTCCAGCTCCCTTTATCCTTTATGCTGTAAAACTCTGGACTTTTCTTCAGAGATTTTGGTGGTGTCTCCTACATTCCTTTCGCACTATAGGTACACTCCCAGTGATTTCTGCTTTCCAAATAACCCTCCTTTGGGAAAGTCTTTCAGTTCTGTATTGGTCTGGTCTCTGTATGCATCATTCTAAAGGATGGATTAAATTCCTTCTTCAGGTGATTTTTTTTTTTTTTTTGGTGATACTTTTAAAATGATACTTGATTGTTCAGCCCAATGTCTAGACTGACCTCAGACATGTCTGACAACTGAATGATTAGACATAGTTAAGATTTGAACCCCTAAAGATCCAGTTTGTGCATTTTTTTTTCTAGGATGAATATATTCATGCAGCAAGTACATTAAAATCTAAAGTGTTCTTGGTTTCAGTTGCTTTGAAATAACAATTAGATGGAATCAGTAAGCGGCACTAAAAATGTGATCATTTTAGATGACTGTTCTGCAATAGTCCTGATGGAGTGAACTGCATGCTTGCTGTCTCTCTGGTGTATGAATCTTCAATAGTGAGGTTGTTTTTATATTGTTTCTGTACTTAAAAATGTAATATTTTATTCATAGGAAATCTGCAATCTGGCAATTGCTCAGGACAGGAGGAACCATTGTTTTATAATCTTTACAAGGATGCCCAACATATGTTTGAAAATCAAGAAGGGAAAACATATGCTGAGGGATCCTGCACTGCAAAATGTCATATGAAAGAGAAAAGATTACAAGGAGATTAAAATAATAAGTGTACTAAAATAAAAGGAACCCCATGAATATTCAATCAATAACTCTTGTCACTACCGATGAGTTCCTGAGTACTGAGAAGTATGGGTTAGGTGAGGAAAAGACTGACTATACATCTCTGCACCCTTTGGATACTAAGGCAAAAAATATATAAAAATTTAAGAGGACATTGTCAAATGCGTATCACATTGGTATCCATGCTTGCCTTCAACTTGTATTGCACAGGGTGGGCATAATTCTTAGACATGTAGATCTGAGAATATCATCAAAGAACATTTTTTTTTTCAAAGTGAGTTTTAATACATGCTTTAAAATTAATTAGCAGCTCTTGACAAGAAAGGGCACTGTTCTACATTAAATGTGCATCTAATGTCAGAGACAAAAGGTCAAAAATATATGTGAATGTCCATTGAATAGAGTGAAGATGAAATTATAGTAGGCCTGGCTATCTCTGTGTTAGTCCCTCTGCTAAAACCCTGCATTTAAAGATAAGCAGAATTAAACAGGATCTCTTATTTTCCTGTGTTAGAAAATTAAATATCTGTAACACTGTCACTTTTATTTTCAGCAATATTGTTATGTCTTGCAATGTGTCTGTAAAATTGTACATTACAACTATTATACTGAATAAATTTTATCTGGCCTAGACAATTAAGTTATTTTAAAAACACAGTGCTTCATACATAAAAATAGAGTGTTAGCTATTTAATGAACCATGTGCAAATGTGAAATTTCTGCTTCTCTAATAATAATGCCTTCCAAATATCTTTCCAAAGACAGGGGAAAAAAGAGTCAAGAGAAAAGGTTAGGGCCTTTGATTGAAATATTCTTAAGGGTAGATACTTCTAAATTTAATTGAGTAGGAAAAAAAAATCAAATGGAGGAGAGACAAAGCATATAAAGATTTGACTGTGAAATGACAAGTCTTTTACAGACATTTCTGAATACCAGGCTATACAAGTACCTATAGTACAACCCAGTGCAACAAGGTAAATGCCAGTTTAGGTTAACTTGCCCTCTTCCTAAAAGAATTTGAGTTATTTAATCTTTTGAAAGGCATCTATAGTAAACATTTAATTAACTTCAGTCTTCGTCTTAATGCTTCCATCCGCACCAATACTTTAACTGAAGATATGCCATCTTGTTTCAACATACAAGAGTCTGGTGGGGGCAGTAGGTCCACACATGTACATATCTTATAAAATCTTTTTACCTAAAGCAACATGTAATTGTACTATACAAAAAACATGTACCATTAGATGCCTCATAATAAAATAAAGCAAAATAGCATCTGCATGTAAATTTCAAGGAAAAAAAAATCTTTTTTCCTCTGTTAAAGAAAAAAAAAAAAGAAAAAAGTGAAAACTGTGAATGGCTCATTATATGTTTAGAATAATTTTACAGTGCAATTTTGGATTTATGCAATACATCTCAAAAATTAATCTGGTCCTAAAGCCTTTGTAAAAAAACATAAAATTTATTGTAGAATCAGATTTTCTGATGAAAAATTTGTAGTGGAATAGCTTTTTTTTTTTTTTCAGAACTATGTAAATGCTCAGGGTGGTAGAATTTATTATGTAAACACAAGCAAACATATTAAATACTATTTTATCTGAAACAAACGAGTAATATACAACATTTGTTCGTGTTCTTTGTTATTTGCTGTAGCTCAGGCTGAGCAAAATCTTCAACATAGCATTCCTAGAAATAAACCGAAAGATGTCAAACATCATGTCACAAAGCAAATAATAAAAAAGAACCCCATGAACTCAGCAAAGAATAAAAATAGTACATCAATTACATGTACATTTCAAACAATTTATATTATCTGTTGACACTGAAAAGTGAGTTAACTTACTTAATTTATAATATCTGCCAGAATATCAATACTGGGTGAGATGCTGTTACTACAGAGATGATGATTATAAATGTATGAAACTCAATACAAAATACTATACCAAAAATGATTAATCCCTAATTTTGTTTTCAACTGCTATGCTTTTATGTTGCCTCTGGCTTTCTAAACCCATTTGGCAGAGCTGTGTTTCTTTCTGCTCTAGTGCTGTTAAAAGAATGAACTGAGAAAAGCTTTTTTTTTTTTTTTTTTTTTAAACTGTACTAGTGGGTTCTGTGTTGGGGTATCTCCTCTTGTATTCAAAAAATCAGCAAGATATGGGAAGGGAATTTCAAGCTCCCACAGTGCCAACATATGAGGCCATCATACTCTGGAGACCTCCAGCAAGAACCCCAGCCTCCCTGTGAGATCAGACGACAGGAGGTATCCAGGAAGTAGAACCCTCCAATCCTACTGCTATCTTATAGAAAAAAATAAAAATTAATAGTACCACAATATTTGCTAGTATCATCAGAGTTACTCTGATTTTGGTGAAGTGCAAGAGTCAAATGGTATTTCCCATGTTCTTTTCTTTTTGTTGTTGTTGTTGTCAATAATTATGGTTACTGATGGATAGATATGTTATATTTACGTATGTTAATTAATATGCATTTATGCCTTTGTATGTTTTTCTGTTCACCTAGTTGCAACAACAGTTGCAGACTCAATGGGCACAAACTTTTGGAATGTATAAAGTTATTACCTATAATACTTACCATTAATTTATCAAATACATTATTTGCTGACTCACATGCATGAAATCACATCAATAATACCTCTGGCCTCAATCTAAATGTTGCATATTTTTTCTACCAGTCAAATGCCAACCCTTAGCTGAACGTTGAAGAACATACCACTCAAAGCCAGGTAAACAAGTTCCCAAATAAAACATGTTACATTCCCTGAATGTAAGAGTGAAAGAGTAAAATATGGGTAAAAGAATAGTATTTACACACACAATTGCATATAGATAGCCAAAGAGAGAAGCATACCTCTGATTACCCCTCTTTTCTACATGATGAATATGTCTTCAATATGAACTCAGTCTTGCAGATAGCTCATAAGCCCAGTCGATTGCACGGTCATATCATCTTGTCGGTGAGTAGACATATAGCCACAGCAATTCAAAAAGGCTTCTTAGTTGTTTTTGTTGTTGCTGCTCACTACAGAACCAGCAATTACACACTGCTGACCAAATTTCAGCCACTGAAAGCAACAGACCTCTCTTGGCTCCAAGTAGTACTGAACACAACAAAATAACTCACCCAGTGAATAGGGAGCAAAGCCCAAGCTAAGAAATGTGGAGGACAGAGAAAACTTAAACACAACTTCACTCAATTCAACAGAATTAATGGCACAAGTCAAAAGAAAGCTATTACAGAATGTTTTCGGGCTGGCAGAAACCCATTTCAAATGTTTGTTTTCTTTAATGTAGTTTTCTTTTAACTCACACCGTTCACTCTGGCTCCCCTGAATCCTCTGTCTGGCCTGTAGAAATTTTAGGAGTATGCTACTTCATGCAGTAATTAAATTGCATGTGTAAATTGTATATCTTTTGTAAAAAGAATACAAAAATAAATTAAATATAGAGGACTTTGCACATATGCTTTGCAAAAGTATAGCACAAATACTAGGGAACTGATACTTCCTGATAAAATGTAAAATTTGCTCTGGGGATTAGCATTAGGTCTGACACTTCCCTGAAGCATCATTTACCTGTGATCACGAACCATGGTCACTCAAGAAATCCCAGAGTGACAAGTAGTTGCCCTGGATTTGGTGGCTTTGGTTAGTATCAAACTGGTTACAGGTGAACAAGTGAAGGTAATATTAGTAAGCCCATCAAAACTAGTCACAGCAGATGAAGATAAATGAAGAAAACACATACATTAAGTTGTATGAATAGAAGAACTAGAAAAATGTTATGTATGATGCATTGGAGAAGAGGAAGATGAAAAAAAAATCATGGAATTTAAAGTGTTGCAAGCCCTTGTTCTTATCAAAAGGTGTTCTACTTATTGGAGTGGCAGAGGACTTGAGGAAATAAGTGATGATTTCTCCAGGGGAAAGAGAAGATCTTGGCAAACTATGGAATACAGAAAATAACTAAAAGTATCCAACTGCCCTATGCTTCATGCCTCTGTGAAAGGTTTTCTCACCCTCAGGAAGAGGATAAAAGAAAACCTAGTTTGTCTCATTGCTTTAAGAGTCATAGACTGAGCAAAATGGTTAAAAATACAGTTTATAAACCCACTAATCACTATAGGCAAAAATAAATAAAATATTTTGTTTTGTATAGAACACCAAAGAACGTATATACCTATATATATGCACACATACATATATATGAGGAGCATATTTCTATTACCCTCAAGAAAATAAATTTAAAAAAAAAAAAGTGGAGGAGAACTGTTCTCCTAAACTTCTTCCTTAAACTAGATTATGTGTACACACATGTAAATGCCCTAATGAGAATAACCTAAAATTCTCCAGTTGCTAAAGTTGCCAAAGTTGCTACCCTTTCACTTAATTATGGACTCTACCTAGCTTTGATAAGTGTGCAGGGCAACACCTGCAGCCTCCTCCATACCACCCTCCCCTCCCACCACCGCCCTTCGTCTGCACCAAAATGTTGCCATTTAAACTCACTGTGTTTGTATTGCATGAATGGGGATATTTTATGTGTGTGCAGAAATATCCTGATTCATGCAGGGCTGGCCTAATGAATGATGAGTAGTGTCTTGAGAACCTGATCCTGCATATCTATTACGCAGCTCTGAAAAGTTTTATGTATTAAGGTTTATGAAAGCACAAAATAGTTTCTAAAAGTCAATTTCCAGAAGGCTGTGCATAGTACTGTAATACAAGAGATAAGAATAATATAGAAATAGAAAACAAATCATCCATGCCTCATCTCGACTTCAGGAAAGAATTACATGGTTGGAGTAAACCACATTTTTGTGGGAGCTTATCTCCCATTACTATATTTTATGAACGTAGATTTGAACACTAATTCCCAAAGCAGAAAATTCCCAAAGTAACATAAAAATTCATCAGAACCCTCAGATACAAAGCAGAAGGTATAATATCCTGATAAATAAACAGCATAAATAAAGTGAAATGAAAATGATAAAACTGAGTCAAGGGAACTTCAGATGATTTATAACGGGTCTTATTCATACAATTGAAGCATTCACAGTTAGACCTAACAATATTTTTCTCAGGTAGTATTCAAGCTATTTTTCCTCAGTCTCTCAACTGGAACATGTCACCTCCAACCACAATTCTACAGGCACTTTCACCTGAGGACAGTTTTTGAAAAGATATATTTGTACCTGGCAAGCAATGCCAGCTCCTTTCAGAAACATTCTTAGCTTCTTTTTAAAAGTCAAAAGAAGCCCACAAACCCAAACTGTTGCCAAACCCAGACTGTCTGTGTGAATGTCACAGCAATGCATGCTACATACATACTGTATGCGTACTTTTTATGTATGTCAAATTCTGTCAGGTTCACCTTAAATAAATGCTGTAGCAGCTACCTGTGGCCTACAGTAAAATAATATTTATGCTCTGCACGGGTCAGTAGTTACAAGAGTTTGCCACCATCAGGATGAATAAACGTACTTTGCACATCTCTGTTTCCCAGGTCTTAACCTGTTCCAGTGTTTGCTATCACAAAACAACTTATTCGCCATATTTGAGCCACATTTATCAAAATAACTATTTGCCTTACTTCTACATATGGTTAATATGTGGCTTTGTTTCTTAATTTTTGATGTGCCTTTGGCACACCAATAAATTTTATTGTCTTTTTCAATTAGTCCAGAGCTCCAGGTTACATCCAGACTCACTACATATGGCTCCCTTTACATGTGTCAGATACTATATTTTCTTTGTTACCCGTAAAAACATTTATCCATCTCTAGGTCTGCATTTTTAACTTTTAACTGGCCATTACTGTTCATAGCTGTGGGGTCTCCACTGCCAGGTGTTAGGAGAAACTTGGTGAGATCTGGCAATGTAAGAGTTGAGACTGCCACAGCTCCATGCTTTCAAACCCAGCAGTAGTGCTTCTTCTGTCCTTCTAGGCACATCTTTCTCTATAATCTTGTGTTCAAGTCATAAATATCTTATTCTACCTAGAAAAACTGCTTGATACTATTATCTATATAAAACTATAGTACCACATAAAGGTAAAGAAAAGTAAAACAAACTAGATATGGTCACCTGTTTAGGTGGAAACTGTTTCCACCATTAAATCAAGAGTGAAACCAAGAAAATCTTAAGCAGAGCAGTCTTAAACTGCTTTATAAACTTAACTACTTAAGCTGCAGATAAATCTCAGTCTTGAGGCCACGCAAACTCAGTACAAGGCTGATGGCCTGTTACTAGCATTAGCAGTACTGTATTACAGGGCTACATGGTTACACTTCTTCACAATCAGGAGATCAGGAACAGGAAGTGCAGATTGCCAGAGCACATCTTTCAGTCCTAATCACACAATAATAGACATTTGGACATGTACTCTGGGAAGACTTCTATCTGTGTAACCAACTACTCATGATTTTCCCACTTACGGACCCTCAATGAATTGTTTTGTGATATAAAAAGATTTTCTGAAGTCCCCTGGATGTTGTCTTTGTCCCTACATTGTCATCATATATAAACTTTTCCATGCACTGTAAACACTGTATTCCCCACTGCAATGGTGTCTTTGGAAAATAGATCTGGAAAACAGATGAGTGCACACAGAAAAATTCCTCTGCTTATACCAAAGAAGGAGGATATGAAACATCTTCTGCTCAAGTCTTTACCTCTTTGTTAGTGTGGTGCTTTATTTATGGTAAGAAAATAATAGCATATTAATGCCAAAGAATCCCAAAGAATATCACTATGGAGATTTAAGTCTTTCATGCTAGATCTGAATGACACAGCTTTACCAGGTAACTTATCTGTTTTTAACTATCCATGTAGAAAGATGGGGTCTGTAGAAATATAGGACAAGGTTTTGTCTTTCCATTAAATTGCCTCTAAAAGTGAGTTACTGAAGGACCATAATCATATCTGGTCAGTAGGTTGAGTAATTGGGGATTTTTAACTCACTATTTCATTCCTGTAGATCTTTGCAAAAGCCCTGTGTTTTCGTTAAGCTACCTGCAGAAATACAAACATGTCTTGGTCTTTGGACAATCACATGGACTACAATACTACAATTTTGAGATTATTAATGGCCCAAATATATTTAAAACAAACAAAAAAAAAACAACCAACCAAACAAACAAACAAAAACCACAGCATATGATATTACTAGTTGCCAGTAAGGAGTCAGTTATTGATTCCCTTCTCCACTTTTATTCAGTATTTTTCTTCTCAGATAATGCTGCAGGGTGATTTAAAATGTTAGACGGAAAAGTAC
Source organism: Cygnus atratus (assembly GCF_013377495.2). Taxonomy (NCBI): domain Eukaryota; kingdom Metazoa; phylum Chordata; class Aves; order Anseriformes; family Anatidae; genus Cygnus; species Cygnus atratus. Next base: position 175,355,071 of record NC_066362.1, on the reverse strand, counting down.
ATGGCTGGTAGGAATTTGTAAAACATCTTTCTACTTGCTAACAATGTCTAGGAGAAAAAAAGGACTTTAACAGAAGAATAATAACACAGTCATCCAGGGTTGGGAAAAAGGTTGCAATCCTAACTCTATAATTCTATAATATAGTGAAGAACTTTATATAGGAGATGATACTGCTGCTTGAGCTTCAACTGGGAACTTGTATTTGCAAAATTTTTTGTAAGTCAGCAAACCTTCTCAAATAAGCACTGATTATTAGCCTAGAAAATATTTCTACTAGTTGCACAAGTAGAAATAATATAATATCCTATAGAATGTCTAAGAACTACTTAGAAATTCAGTGTTATATACAAAATAAGTGGTTTTCTTTTTCAATGTGTAGATTTGAATCTTGTTGTAGACTGTCTTTATTTTGTCTGTCTCCCAAACTAAATTGACAGATATAACAGGACCTGTTTAATTTTTCATGAAAACAATTTAAATAGATTTAGAAGTTAATTAAATTATATCTTTTTTTTTTTTTTTTTTAATATGTGATGCTACATGACATTTTCATCTGGTTTGGTCCAGTCACAGTAAATTATGTTGCAACACAGAGTAAGTTTAACTTAATGAAATGTGATATATGTATAGTCTCTGCATGAAAAATTTAAAACAAAATGTAAAAGAACAGAAAAATAATTAATTTCATCCTTAAATCTGTTTTATATATCCAAATATATCTCCACTTTCTTGTAACGGACAGAATGGACAGGTGTCCCTATGTTCTCAGAGTCTGTAGCTGGTACTAAAAAAAAAAAAAAAAAAAAAAAAAAGGACTATCTCATTCAAATGCCACTTACTTTTTTCTTGTAATGGGTCTTGACAAGAAAATGTTCATGCTGTGTGACTTTGAAAATGCTCTTTTCTGGCAGGCAGCCTTTCTGCCAGTGCTACTGTTTGCTGGCTTTAAACAACAGGAACAGGGGCCAATTTAAAGTCCAGGAATCAACCAATTTGAGATGCACAGGCTCCCCATGAAGCAATTACTCCCTTGGATGGACATACTATCTTCATTATTCCATAAATTTTGCAGAACTTAAATATTCAACAACTGATGTACAGCCTTTGCACTGTTGGTAACATATGTGGTGTGATTGTCCAAAAAAAGAAAGCACATTTCTGTTTCTGAATGCATAGTGTGATATTTCAGCCCACAGGGATGGGAGTGGAGAAAACATACATGGATACTAGGATTAAATTATGTCCTGTGGAGTTGAGCTAGACAGGTTTAAAAGAAAGAAAGAGAAGTTTTCAATAGTCTTTCAACAGGGTAGTCTAAAGATTTGAGTATATGTTCTATTCATCTCTTGTTCAAAATGTGGAGATTCATTTTCTACCACTTTTGAAGTATTTTCATATTTCTTACCCTCCCCACTTGCTAGTAGCTTGTATTTATTCATACGATTGGGTAACCTCTATACCTCTCTACCAAGAATCTTGCTTAAGTGTGCTAGCAATTTTTGTTATCTTTCAAATATATTACTTTTTATTGATATTATTAATATTATTAGTTTAACTATAAGGGAGCAATAGAAGACCATGAAAAAAATAGAGGAAAATAAAATAAAACAACCCCATTATGTTTAATAAAGTCTGTGGAATTATTACAACCTTAATGATTCTATGATTCTAGGAAATTCCTTGGGGGAAGAAAAAGTAGTGTTTTTTATTGTAAATCTTTTCTACTTTCTAATTTATTTCTTTCCTGAGTTTCTGGTATCAATACACACTCACCCTATAAAGTGAGGACCTAGCAACTGGTACCTGAAATTTCTGAAACTGGAATCTTTCTCCAAATTAAGGTCAGTAAATAAACAATTAAATAAATAAAATACTTAATCAAGAACATGATGTTCTTCCTTTATTTAGAATATAAATTTTCATGTGTTAAAAATTTTGCAATGGGAGTGTTTAAATAGGAACAAAATAACCCCATAAAACTTAAGCCTCTAAGTGTTAACAGAATTTGTATCTGAACCTGTTTTCCCGTATAGCATTGTCTTGCATACACTCCATTTCTTCATGAACATGGATGTAAATTAAGCTGCAGAGGTCTCTGAGATGGGAGAGTCCTTGCTGCTTTACCAACTCTAATTTGTGCTGTTTACTGAGCACAAGTAAAATCATGGAAAGTATGTCATCCATCAGCACAGCCAAAGTGCAGCTCTTGCAAAAAGACTGCAAGAAACCTTGAATTCCATCTACATCCCATCAACAAAATATGTGAAAACTTCTGGTTGATAAGGACCCAAAATTTTTGTACACTCTTACAGATTAGAAATTTCCAAAGAGCTAGTATAGCTAGTATAGAGCTAGTATTAATAACTATGGATTGCAAATTTTAATACACTGTTGGGATTATGCTTTGACCTATTTTGTCAAGTATAGAAATAGGATGGATACTTGAGGGTAAGTCAAATAGAGAATGCAAACGGGTATGACAATATAAAACTATTTCTGTTGGACAAAAGGCATAGTTTCTAGTGACTACTACGCTAGACTCTACAGAGACTTTTGTTAAACAGAAGGAGAGAAGGAGAAACAGAGATACAGACAGACGATCTGATAAGTCTGCCAACTGCTTCCTCAGTTCTTTCAATAACACCTAAAAGTAACAATCTGCTGTCTAGCTAGCACTACCCTGTTGCATTCTGTCACTTTCTCTATGGGAGTGTTGTGTCATATTAAAATAATTAGATGTAAATCTGTGGTCCTGATGATCTGTGCTTGATCTAGAAAAAAAAAAAAAAAATGCAGCACTGACTTGCTCAAGATAGTTCCTAGTATATCATTTATGAAATCAGAGACCACAGAGCTAGTGAAGGAGTAGAAATAAACTAGCTTTACAAAGAATGTTTGAGTCACATTATATTGCTTTAACATATTGCTACATTATATTACAGGTTCTGATATCACAGTATCACAGAATGGTTGAGGTTAAAAGGGATCTCTGGAGGTCATCTGGTCCAACTCAAATGGGGTGATCTAGAGCAGACTGCCCTGGACCATGTCAAGATGGTTTGAGTATCTCTAAGAAGGCGTACTCCACAACGTCTCTGGGAAGCCTGTTCTAGTGCTCTGTCACCCACGTGGAAAAAAAATAAAATAAAAATAATAGTCCTTATGTTCAGACAGATACTCCTGTACTTAAGTTTGTGCCTATTGCTTTTTGTCTGGTCCCTGGACAAAAGTGAAAAGATCCTAGCTCCATCCTCATTGTATATTCTTTTCATGTACTTCCACACATTGATTAGATAACATTGGACCTTCTCTTCTCTATACTAAACAATTCCATCTCTCTCAGCTTGTCTTCGTAGCAGCTATGTTGCAGTTTCTTAATCATCTTGGTGGCTGTTTGCTGGTCTCTCTCCAGTATGCTCATGTTTCTCTTGTTTTAGGGGGATTAGAAATGTACATAGTGCTCCAGGTGTGGCCTTACCAGTTTTGAGTGGGGAAGAACATGGAAGGAGAATGTTATGCTAAAATGTTTTTGACAAAACAATGAACTTGAAGCTTATGTGGCAACTTCAACAGTTCAATGACTTCTATTACATAGTGTAAATGTGCTCAATTTTCCTTAGCAGTTTTTATTGTTGCCAAGCAGTGCATTTTTATTTATTTATTTATTTGTTTTGTTTTGTTTCTAACCATAGCATGCATATCTAGCCTGCCAAACAGCATTGCTCTCCGGTTTATTTCTACGTGCTTAAAAGTTGACTTGATATTGTACAATTATTCATTTTTTTGCTTACTGTATTTTGGTCTGAAGCATCCAGATAGCTCTCCAGACAAAATCCATGTGAATTTCTAGGGTTCAGAACCACTCATATTCACATTCAGAACAGCTTCTAACACATGATAAATGAGTCGATCTGCATTTGCCTCTCTCTACCCTACACAGTCCTTCAACAGTATCTCAGAGCTTTGAAATTTCAAATATGTCTACATTTTACACCTTCAGACATGAACGAAATAATGTAGCTTCATTAGAACGTGAGTTTGGTGGGATAGAACACATCCTTGCATTCTTTCAAGCATTGGAAACTGCAATAAAAGTTCCATGTGGGTGCCACTATGCATATGTCACTATGTGTGTTCCTATATGCATAACCATGTAGTCATGTGATTGTACCTCTGCCTCCAGTAAATCACTTAATGACCAGGATAATTTCAGCTAAGCTAAAGGGTGAGGGGTTAAGCTATGAAACAAATATATTGCTCATGAAAATTGTCTCTTAGTTATAAAACTAGTTAAACTAGTATAACTAAAACTTAGTTATAAAACTGTTAAATCTCCATTTTGTCTTCATGAATGAAAAGGCTGAAATCTGAGCTTTATTCCACTTAGACCCAAAGTAATCTACACAACAAAGTGAGACATTAGAAATTCCCTGACTGTAGCAACATTTTTCTTTTTAAAATGTCAAAGGATTCAAGAATGAAATGCATGAAATCCACTGGTAAACAGCTTAAATCATTTTACTGCTTCTTTACTTCTACTTTGAATTCTCTAAAGGAAGAGGGTGAGATGCTTTTTCACATTTCTTCGTTGGCTGATCTCTTGCTGGTGGTTTGTACCACCAGAATACACACGTATTTGTGATAATGTTTGGTTTGCTCAAGGTTTCAAAAGTTTCAGCAAGTCTGAGGTCAGACTTGACTAAACTGTTCAGCAGCTGTCAATTTGTATTAATTAGGTGTTTCTAATCTTTATCTATAATCAGTAGAGAATTACAGTCACCCACCAGAGAGAGATTTTACCTAAAATATGTTGGGAAGTCCAGTGTTTTGCTACACTTTCTAAAGGTTCTTTTTGTAGAATGAGCCTTCTTAAATTGTTTAAATTGTTATTTTTTGGACAGCTGAAAGATTTTTTGGTTATGATGGAAGTTAAGTAATATGAATCTCATTTTTGCTGCTTCAGTGTATCTTGGTTACTACAATTATGTATAAAGACAAAACTCTGGGAGAGGTTTCCAGGCTACTAGTTTTGTTTTGTTTTGTTTGTTTGTTTGTTTGTTTTCTCTTTTTTTTTTTCCAAACTACCCTATCCTAGAATTTATTTTGTTAGAAAGCTCAGAGCAACCCAAAGTACTTTGATACTTTTCATTACTTTAGGATCTGATCAAAACTCTAAAAAAAATATGGAATATATCCTAACAATTCAATGAGCTTTAGATCCTGTTAATATTTCTTTTATAATCCTTATTGCTTATTCTCAGTTTGGGATAGCAAAGACTGGAAATTTATTATTATTATTATTATTATTATTATTATTAAATCTAAAATTACTATTTGCATTCCTCTCCAGCAAATAACTTGGAAAAAAAAATGTAGTAAGGTTTTATTTATTTATTTATTCTTTTTATGGTGATCATAATATACACATTGACAGTGAGAAATTAAATGTAAAATGGAATGGAATACTTTCTTTAATATGACAAACAATTAGAGAGCCAAAAATAACCCTTTAGGTTAGAAATTTTTCACTGGTACTCGAAAATTTACTGATTTACTGATTGATTAGAGGCATTATAAACTACCCATGTGTACTTAAGTACATAAAGGTCTGGCAGGTAATGCTGTAGCTAAGATAGTGTTATATCTGATGAAAAATCTTTTTAAATAAAGATCTTCTTCCATGATCTTTTTTTTTCACATTTGAGCCAACAGTTTCTTGAATATATGTATATATTTACCACAATTGAAACAGGGTCATGGTTACAGAATTGAATTATATTTGGACTCCATTATTTCTTCACATAAATTTGGAAGTGAAAAGCCAAGACATTTTGGTGTGACTTGAAATTCTGCTGTTCATCTGATAAAGTGCTTATAGCACTCCCACTGAAATCAAGTTATGTTGCTGAGCCTAATTACAGATCAGTCTTTAATGTTATATTTCCCAAGCTATTGGGAAAGTACAACACTTTTTAATAGATGAAAAGGTGAATTGCTTTGCTTTGTTAAGATTTTATTCATAAAAGTCTGTTAAGGTTGAGGAATCTTTCCTCAGAGATTTTCAAAGAGAAAATGAGTCATAGACCTTAAGACTAAAATGCAGTGAAAAAAAAAAAAAAAAAAAAAAAGTTGATAATAATTTCCCTGAGCAAAAGGAAAATAAAGTGTAAACTGACATAAAATATTGAAAAATGTCTAAATAATTTAGGAACCTAAAACTGGTATCTAAAACTGTCTAAATATCTTAGATTCTACATATCTGGAAAACAAGAATTTTTGCTTGGTTTTGGTCTCTTAATAGTCATTCTGGATTCCCTGAATGGGATTCATCTCATCTTCCTTAAAGATCTACATTGAAACTGAATTAATCAACCAGGACTCCCTTTATAGTTGGTAGAAAATAGCCATTCTCAGGGCGCAACTCATCTGACCTACTTCAGATACCTATTTTAGCATAAGAGGAATTGTGACCTAGAAGTGCCTGTTTCTCCTTTGACTACTAGTGAGCCTAAAATGATTAGCTCAGGTACAAGCAAGCGTTCACACTCCCAATGTATACATTTAGCAAAATGAATTCCACTTCCACTCTGTGTTTTATATCTTAGGGAATTTCCCATACCAGAACCCATATTCATAATTTTATCTGCTTTTACCTCTTGCAAAACTTGTATCCGTGCAAAATATTTTTTATGTTAGCACTTGTGTTAATGCTTGAGCTTTCAACTGCTTACCAGGACTATACTTAATTAGTAAATAAAGAAAATATAGCTATATACTTCTCTATTTATTCCAGTAATAAAAAACTCTTAAAATATAATGTAAGTTATGAGACCTCAAAGACAACATGACTCTATAAGTTAACATTAATGAAAATGGACTAAGCACCCAGATGAAGGTTTTCCTGGTGGGAATAATGTGTTATATAAATTTTATTATTTATTATATTTATTATTTATTATGTTAATTTATATTTATTAATTAATATTTTTATAATTTATATTATTTAATATATAAAAGGGAATAATGAAGAATTAGTTCTCCTTCATCCAACTCCCCATTATCTTTCTTAGCTCTAGTTCCTGAAAGTCATGTGCCAAAGGCAATATTAAGAGGAAATCCCATAAAACAAACAGAGAGAGAGAAAATATCCATCTTGTGGGGAGCTCAACTTGCATATTTTCCATGTGTGAAGCAACATGACAGAGTCACGGGATCCTCTTGCTGTGGCTGATATAGGAGGAGGGGGACCTCTGGAATACAAAAAGAAAACAAACAAACAAACAAAAGAACAGGAGACCATGGAGGTGAGTGTTGTTTCAGTGAGAAACTAAAAGTTACTATTAACTTTTTTGTGCCTTTTCTCATACACATACCAATATTTATCTCCTGCTTTTTACTGTTCCACCTGCTTTTAAAAAAACTATTTGCATGTAACATGAGAGAAGTAAATGACAAAAGCAGACACAATAATGAACTTCTTAGGTAGGATGCATCATGTTGTACAACAGCTTTTATCAATTAATTTAACCACTTTTACAACTGACTGACTATGTTGAGGATGAGATCTGACCGGACTTTGCATATAGGATTTTGTAAGTTACTAAACACTACTATTTGGTCAATACCGCAGTTCAAAGATGGCTATTAATTTAAAAAGCAAGCAGACCTAGTAGACTTGTATAACTAAGCAAGTTTATTTCAAATATTTTAAACAATGGTAGCCTGCTTTTATGAGCCTTTCTCTTTTCAAATGATTTTTTTTTATTTATTTACTTAAATCATATTCATTTAATTTTTGTGTGTCTCTCTCCCTCTCATTTCCAGTTTCTTTCCTTGTGCTCAGTTCCATTTGCTTGCTGGAAGGATAAGGTTATGCTTGTCTGTATTAGTCTCATGACTTACTGATTCATGATTATATATTGAGAGGGATCATGGCACAGGATGATCTCGACCCTGATCTGTTTCCATGAAAAACAGAGCGTGGCATGTGAGCTGAATGGGAACCATGGTACTCTCCAACAGTTCAGTCTACAACTCAGCCTTTCAGCAATGCATGTGACTAGTTAACTAAGAAGCAGAGAAGAGTCTGTACCTCCTTCCAAGAAGAAAATTATTTTGGCAATTTCCTATTAATTCATTGTTTGCAGCTAATCCTCAGACTCTTCAGGCCATTTAGCTGCAATATAAATCAGTATTTAATTTTTATTTTGAAAGAAATTGCTACATCCAGTCATAACTTGTTTGGGAAAAGTAAATATTGCAGCATTTTTTTTTTCTTTTTTTGTTTTTGTTACCTACCCTGGAAAGAAATAGGATAAGCATTTATGTGCTTTATTCTTTCCTAATATAAATGTATTTATTGTAAAATGTTATACTATTTTAATCATTGATACAAGAGTGAAATTAAAATATCTATTTGTTATTCATAATAGAACATATTCACATGCGTCATTTCTGTAAATTTTGCTGTGATCATAAATTTTATACAGACAAAGGTCAAGAGACTCTATCTGTTAAAGGTAACTAACATGAATCTGAAGTTTAAGATTTATTCTTCCCTGAAATGATTAATAATAATTTGTAAATATAGTACAGGATTCTCATATGCATTTATAGAATAATAATGTTATCTATTAAGAAAAAAATATATATATATATGTTAAAAGCATTTCTTAAATATGAGTTGGCAACCAAAACCCAAAATGTTATTTGAAAAGGCTTATTAAGCCTAGTCATTGCATTACATTAATCCTTAGTAAATTCTTTTAATGAAGTAATTATTGCTGTTATAAACTGAGGAAAAAAATGTGTGCAAAGTTGGAGACAATATAATCAATAATGAAACCCTGCATCCTGCCTCCTTTCTTTTAATCAGTGTTGAAACTCAAGGGAAAGATTAAAACAGCATTGGTAACCATATATCAAATGCACTGCTAAATACCATTATTCCTAGCCCAACTCATGCTGCTGCTTTTCTATTTAGGTATTTGTTTATGACTAATTGGACAGCCAGGTTAACGTCTTTATAAATGAGATAATTTAGGATGTCTTCTTACTGCTTAGAATCAATAAAAAATAAAAACAGTTTTCTTCTTTTAATTGAACTAATTAAATACCTCTCAATTTTACCTGAAGTGCTTAATAAACAGAATATTTTAAAGGATAATTTCCTATATTATCCTTTTGTATTTTGATTGTAATTAGTAATTTATGAATTACTAATTTATATATTAAACCATAAGTATTTCCATTGCATTTCTATTTTATATTTCTTAACAGCTTCTTTACAACTTCATCGGTCTTTTAAAAAGATATTGCATTTGCCAAATGTTGCAGTTGTTCTCAGTGAAGAAGTAACATCCAGTTTCTGTACAATTGCATACAATTATTTTATTCCAAGTAACTGTGTAACTTTACATTTTCCTTTATTAAATTTCATAATGTTTTTGTCAGTCTGTTTTTCCAACTTTTCCAGGTCCCTCTGAGTTACAGCCTTGCTTCCCCTGTATGAGCTGCTCCCCTAAATTTGGCAGCACCTCCTTGGAGGAGGAATGAGTACACTCATCCCATCCTACAAATCATTAATAAAGACATTAGACAGTACTGCATCCAATATCAGTCCCTGAGGGAAACCACTGTTAACTTGTCACCAGTTGGATTTCATATATACTGATTATTGCCCATCACTAATGATTGTCCAGCCAGCCTTATCCATGCCACCAGAAATCTCACCATAGAAGGTAATAGGTAACTAAAGCACAATTTCTGTTTGGTAAATCCATGCTGACTCTTCCCAGACACCCTCAGGTGTCTGAAAATGGCTTTTAGGAGGGTTTGCTCTATCCTCTTTCCAAGAACTGAAGTAAGGCTATCTGCCTGTAGGTATGGGACTAGGATGTTTACCTTTTTTGAATCAGCACAAACATCCCCTAATGACTGTGGTCTTCCACAGATCATCACCTCTGAAAAACAGTCCCAATGACATTGGCCAGCTCACTCAACAGCTTTGGGTGCATCCCCTCTGGTCCCAGGGATGTCTATATTTTCAGCTGTTGTAAATCCTGTCTGATGGTATCTTGTTCTTACACAAGCAATGCTACATTCCCACAGACTCTTCTAGCAGTCTTTGGAAGCTGGAAGGCCAGATGGCAGACATTATCTGTGAAAACCAAGGCAAAAACAACAACAAAGATTAAGCACCTCATCCCTTACCATAACCTTGGTCACAAAGTTCCAAGCCCCATAACCAGTGGATCCACATTTTCCTTAGACTTTGTTTTTCTGCCAATGTATTTAGAGAAACCTTTTTTTTATTGTTGTTGGCCTTCACATTCATTGCTGATTACAGCTCCAGCTGAGCATTGGCTTTCCTAACTCTAACTCTACACCTTTGAACAATGTACCATTTCCATATTTTGTGTATTTCCTTTCTGTGTTTGAACTCAGTTATAGGGTCTCTGTTCATCCAGTTTCTTTTTCTGCCATGCTCATTTGATTTTCTGTCCACTGGAAGAGAGACTGCTTTTCTGTTTTGAGAATGATGTCCCAAATAACAAAGTTTTGCAGGCCCTTTGACCTCCAGGACAGTCTCCCATGGAATAATGCTAAGCAGATCCCTGACTATTTAGAGCTCATTATCAGTCTCGTTTATCTCATGATCTTAAACTTTATTATCTTAGTCTCTGCAGACAAGGCTTTCCTCAGCTTTCATGTGTATAACCAGTCTGTCCTGCCTAGCCATGTTGCCGTTTCAACACACATCAAGATGGCTGAAGTCTTCCATATTTACTAGGCTTGTTGACTGAAATGTTTCTCTGAGGTGTCTAAAGAAGGTTTCATCTACTCTGAAGCTTTACTCTTCATCCTCCCTGATGTTATGCAGTCTACTTGCTTCCTTCCGCATTTTTTTTGGCCCAGGATTTAGTGTCTCAGCCAGATTGTACTTCCTACAAGTGAGGCTGCCACAATTCCCAGTCCCAGGGAGAAGCAAGAGACAATCTCTGCAGCCCAAAACCCAGACAGTAGCAGCACCTCCCTGGACATTTGTCTGAATCTAGGCCTCTAACAGGCCAGGAATAATTGTTATAGGAGACTATGCTTGGAGTTCATCACTGCAGAGATTATAAATCTCTTTATACCCCTAATAAGACACCTGCAGTGTGTTAGGTGCATCTGTTTGCTACAGAGTGAGGCTGAGCTCCTGCTTATTGTTAATATTAATCCTTCCCAAACACTAGTTGAACAGGTGTTCAATACTTTCTGTTCAACAATCTATTGTAGATAATTGAAGTAAGTATCCCCTTATCAGGAAATTGCCAACAGAGTATGGCTGTGAGAGCTGGCAGAAGCAAAAGCCTACAGAAGATTCTAGAAGCTAACCATTGCCAGGAGCAACAGGTCCCACAAAGTTCCCAGAAGAAGATTCCTGAAGATCCTTGATGAAATTGTCCAATGAATAATCCTGGAAACTGCTGTGACAACTGCTGTCTAATGATATCTCTTCATCTGAAATCTCTAACATATTAAATCTGGCTTCCAGCTGCCAGTCCAAAGGAATATGTTTCCAGTGTGACAGATATGTCAGATACACAGTAACACCTGAGACATCAACAATACATGTTGCAGTGGGTTTATGTGGCAGCAAGACTTTCTTTTTATTTATTTATTTATTTATTTATTTGGGGGGAGGCAGAGGGAGGGGCTGCAAGGGTGGCTTCTGTGAGAAGAGTTCAGAAGCCACCCCATGTTAGATAAAAGCCAGTTACAACTGGCTCAAAAAGTTAGCAGCTTCCGTCCAGAGCTGAGCCAATGAATGTTGCTAGTTGTTATGACAACACATTTCAGAAAGAGTAAAAGACACTGCAGCAGCAGCTTAGAGGGAAGTAAGAGAAGCAACTCTGCAGACACCAAAGTCAGTGAAGAAGGACGGGGAGGAGGTGCTACAGGCACCAGAGCAGAGATTCTCAGGTAGCTCCTGGAGAGGACCATGGTAAAGTAGATTGTCCTTCCTGAACCCATGGAGGCCCACATCAGTGAAGACAGAATGATAGAATCAAAGAATCATTAAGGTTGGAAAAGACCTTCAAGATCATCTGGTCCAACCATCACCCTACTACCAATATCACCCACTAAACCATATCCCTAAGCACAGCACTTGGAGGACTCCACACCACAGCAGGTGGATACTGCAGCCCATGAAGAGAAGCCCACACTGGAGCAGGTTTTCTGTCAGGAGCTACAGCCCATGGTGGACCCATGCTGGAGCAGTCAATTCCTGAAGTATGAACCTCATGGTATGGAACCATGTTTGAGCAGTTCTTCAAGAACTGCTGTCTGTGGGAAGCCCACACTGGATCAGTTTGAGAAGGACCAAATCCTGTGGGAAGGATGCTGGAGCAAGAGAAGAGTATGAGGAGGAAGGATCGGCAGAGACAAAGTGTTATGAACTGACTGCAGCTCCCATTCCTCATACCCCTGAACCATTCAGGATGAGGAGGTCAAAGATGAGGGGCGGGAGAAAGGTGTTTTCAGCTTGCTTTTTGTTCTTAGTGCTATACAATGTTTTTAATTGGCAATAAATTAAATTAAACTTTCTCAAGCTTATTCTGTTTTGCCCGTGATGCTAATCGGTGAGTCAACTCCCTCAACCTATGAGTTGTGTAATCATATTTTCTTCTGCTGTGAGGAGGATGAGTAAGAGAGCAATGTGGTGGACACCTGGTGGCCAGCCAAGCTCAATCCACCACAGTTAACCATCAGTTATCTGATGATAACTGAAATTAGACTTGGATGTATAGTACTTTATTTTCTATGCTTTATTAATTACATTCCTGAACTTTTCAATTTACTGTCATGGAATCATTTTATCCTAGACATTAATTCATATATAGACTTCAATATGTAAAGACCTAAAACTATGTATCATATTATAGAAACAAATTTTATCCAAGATCTCCACAGTGGATATCTATCCATGCATACGCTGAACATCCCAACCATAGCTAAAGGAGACAATTAGGCACTTTTTCATCTACCTATTTTAGACATTTACATCAGGAGGAGATGAACCTCATCAGAACGAGAAGTGTCCCTCTTTCAATTACAAAGTTATAAAGATAATTATTTAACTAGCTTAGATATGCATGGCCATATTGTACATGTGTAAATATAGGTAAGATTAATTCAACATTGATGTGTTCACAAAGACCTGATTTTGTAGCAAATCCATAACCTGAGTCCTGAGCATTTGGCTATAACAGTGGCTCATCTTGTTGGGTTGGTTTGCCCATCTGAGATTTCTGACAACTCAGCCTGGCACTTTTCAGATTAAATTTACACCAGTAGTTTTCATGTTTCAGTGGCATTTTCTCTGAGTAAAGAAGGAAACATTGAACACATTTCTGTGCCTTAAAGTTTAAGTGAGAAGTAAACAGACTATGAGATTCTGAGTTATGCCGTATGAGATGGTAATCATTTGATCTCTGCTGATATAACAACATCATCAGAGGGAAGAAAATAAGAAAAGAAAATAAACTAACAAAGTCTTTGGACAGAGAATAGATTAAGATGAAGGCCAAAACCTTCACTATAGAAGGAAAACTGCCACCAAAAGTCCAACTCTGGATATGGGGAGAGCAGACTTCAGGCTGCCCAGGGAAATAGTAAGGTCCTCTGAGAAACTGCTTTTGATGGTGACAGGGTCCATCAGTACTGATCACTTTTTAAGTACCACATCTTAACAGCACAAGACCAGGCAATTTCAAAATGTCAGAGGTCAAGCAAGTGGGGCAGAAGGCCCTCTTGGGTGAGCAGGGATCTTTTTCTAGAGATTAGGCAAAAAAGAAAGTGTATGGCCACTTGAAGTGAGGTTAAGCTACATGAGAGGACTACAGTGATGCTGTTCACCATTGTAGAGAGAAATTTAGAATTGAAGCTGGCCAGTATCATGGGGGACAATAACATGAATTTTTAAAATATATTTTAACAGCAAAAGGAGGACCGGAGAACATTGGTCCGTTACTTGATGAGGATGGTAACCTCACAAATAGGGATGTAGACAAAGCAGATATCTAATGCCTTCTTCACCTCTGTCTTCAACACTGATGATGGACCTTGGGTCTCCTGGAGCCCTGAGTTGGAGGACCATGATGGCAGGAATGATAAACTACCAGACAAGTCTGAATTTATGAGGGATTTGCAGCTCCAGCTGAATGCATATAAGTCTATGGGGCTCAATGGGATTCATCCCAGAGTACTCAAAGAGCTGGCTTATGTCATCAAAAGACATTTCTCAATTATTTTCCAATGGCCTTGGAAATCTGGAGAGATCCCAGTCAACTGAAAGTTGGCAAATATTTCCCCAGTTTTGAAGAAGGGCAAGAAAGAAGACTCTGGCATTACAGGTCACTCAGTCTCATTTCAAGTGCCCAGTAAAATTGTGAAGATTATTCTGGGTGTTATTGAAAAACATTTAAAAGGCAATGCAGTCATTGGTCATAGCCAACACAAACTCATGAGGTGAAAGTCTTGTTTAATGAAATTAATTTCCTTTTATAGCAAGATTATCTACTTAGTTGACCAAGAGAAAACAGTGGATGTAATCTGGATATCAGCAAAGCTTTTGATAGTGTTTCTTACAGTATCTTTGTAGACAAGATGTCCATCATACAATTAGACAAATACGTAATATAATGCATCCACAGTGCAACAACTGACTACTGACTGTTCAGGCTCAAAGGGTTATAGTAAATGGGGTTACATCAGGCTGGCTGTCATTCACTAGTGATGTTCTGCAAGGTCCCATTTTTGGGCCAGTTTTCTTCAATGTTTTCATAAATGACCTGGATATAGGACTTGGGAGTACACTAAGTAAATTTGTGGATGACACTAGATTGGGAGAGATTTTGACAAATTAGAGGGTTGGACAATCACCAACCACATGATATTTAACAAGAGTAAGTGCTAGATTCTGCACTTGGGGCAGAGTAACCCTGGATATACGTACAGACTGGGTGATGATAGGCTGGAGAACAGCCCCATAGAAAGTAATTTGAGGGTTCTGGTCACCAACAAGTTAAGCATGAGTCAACAAGTGTGCCCTGGTAGCCAAAAGGCCAACCATACCCTGGAGTGCATGAAGCATAACGTTGCTTACTGGTCAAGAGAAGTGATTGTCCTGCTCTGCTCTGAGCTGAAGTGGCCTCACCTCAAGTATTGTGTACAGATTTTGGCACCATGATATAAGAGACAAAAATACTATTAGAGACTGTCTGGTAGTACAAAGGAGGGCTATGATGATAATGAAGGGTCTAGAGAGAAAGACGTATGAGGAGCAGCTGAAGTTATGTGGCTTGTTAAGCCTAGAGAAGAGGACACTGAGGAATGACCTCATTGAAGCCTACAGTTTCCTCAGAAGGAGGAGAAGAAGGGCAGGCACAGATCTCTTCTCTTTGGTGACCAGTGAGAGGACCCAAGGGAGTGACATGAAGACATTGACAGGGGAGGTTCAGGTTGGATATTAGCAAAAAGTTCTTCACCAAGAGGGTGGTTGGGAACTGAACCAGGCTCCTCAGGGAAGAGGTCATGGCACAAAGCCTGCTGGAGTTCAAGAAATATTTGGATAATGCTCTTGGAAATGTGGTTTGAGTTTTGGGTGGTCCTGTGTGAAGCTAGGAGTTGGACTTGTGGGTCCCTTCTAACTTAGGATATTCTGTGATTCTGTAATTCAACATGACTGATACGTTTACATTTGAGGTTCTGCAGTTGAAGTCTAAGGCCTTATATATCCAAGTTTAATCTGGCTGGAGGACTATGCTGAGAACCTTCTATTAGAGTAGTGTATTGTTATGGAGACAGTTTTGCCAGAACGTCGATGGTATAAGTTAGTTGTGCAGTGCAGTGGCAGGGGCATCATTTTAGCAGAAGAAAATCTAGTCAGTGCTCATCACCTAAGACAAAATATCCACAGGTGAGACTGAGACATCCAATTTCTTGGTTAACACAATCTATGGCATATTCCTTTATAGTTGCATGAAGACATATATAGATACATATGGAAAATGTATGTCTATGATAAAATGATGTATACTTATATTAAAAAAAAAAGTAGACTTTTTTTATTTGCTTTTGTTTCGGCTGATTTTGTTGTTGTTGTTGCAAATATTTGATATATCTTTATAAAAAAATGCAGTCTGGTTTCCATTAAAGTTCACCAGTTGTGAGTACACACCTCTGACAGAAAGTGGTTAATTAGGTGTTTTTATAAGTACCTACTATCTGTGGTATACTATGCTGGAAGAATGAGAAATATAAATAAAAAAATAAATTATCTGCAAAATCAGCTGACAAAACAAACATACAGTTTTAGCTGGTGGATCAAAAGCCTCTTTTGTGACAGATTAAATTCTGCAAATAAATGTATAGAGAATAGAAGAAAGAGTTTTTTTTCTACAGTTGGAAGCATTCCAAACTGATATACTACTTCATTTTCAATACCCAAGTTAGATTATGTTTGCCATAATCCTCAGAAGAAAAAGATACTTCAGAGATATGGTGAAATAAAAATGACAATGGAACTTTGAGAAACAAAAGGACAAAGCAAATCAAAATTACTAATATGGAGCAGATATTTAACAGCCCTTTTGTCTGAATACTGAAGTTTATCAAAACATCAGGCTAAGGAGATGAGAAAAGAATTACAGACAGGGGATCAAACTCTCCCTATGTCTACCTTCTCTGCACTAGTTACAGATTTAGCCTATAAATTTAAGATTGCATATGAATAAAGAAAATGAAGTTGGAACAGGTTGTAGATGCAGATGGAAAGTTTTGTGGTATCTGAAATTTGAATAATGGATGATTTGATTGAGTGAAGAACTTTGAAGAAGATTGAGCAAAGTGAGTGAGCAAAGAAGAAGAATGATAAAAGTTATTTAGTCGGTTTTAATGTGCATTTAATGTGTCATTTCTTATTTTTTATTTCTTCCTTGTTTTAGACTTTATGTATTTTAGATGCTGGATTTTATTCTGGGTTTAAGGTAGGAATCAGATGAACCAATTTGGCTTAGTTTGCAGTTATAAACTTAAATCACAATAGTACAAGAAGAAATAGAATTTTCTCAAATGTCACCTGAAATTGAACAAAAAAAAACCAACCTCATAGTCTTTGGATAAAGTAGTTGATTATATATATATTATATATATATATATATATATATATATAAGTGCAACCACATATAATGTTGTTTTCCAAGTTTCAGAACTATTGTTTTGCAAATATCTGCTCATCAATAGTTTTAATAGTGTGGTTGAATTCAAGTGAATAAAGCATGAAAACACTTCAGCATAGAGAGATTTTTTTCAGAAAGTAAAAACGTATGGATGTAACCCATATGTCCAACAGCATTAGAGGGAAATAAACTGTCATGCTACTCAGTTCAACAGGGGGGAAGAAATTTATAAAAAACTTGAAAAAAGCAAACAAACAAACAAACAAAAAACAACATTGTAATAAGGAAGAAGTTACCCTTGAAAAAGGTTAAAGAACAAGGACAGAACAAGACATGTAGACTCACAGAAATGTGGTAGAAATTTGAGAAGCGTATGGAGAACACCTAAGTTTTGTGTTCTACAGTCCATCAAAAACAAAACAAAACAAAAATAGTTTGAAAAATAAAAAAGCATATTATTAAAAATTGAAATATGTCAGATTTAGCATTACATCTATAACCAGAATCATTACTAGCATGGAAATCGTTAATTAAATAAAATGGATAAAATGGATTACCTCCCTCATCAGAGTATCATTTTTAATACATATTGCAGCTAATACCCTTTTTCTACCTAGTTCTAAATAGTATTATATTTCAGTTCAAATATTGTCACTTTCATTGGGCACTCACTCTTCCTCCATAAAGCTGTAACTTTCAAGGAATTCTGAAGTGGAATGGATTTCTGTTTCAAGTGTCAGGAATATGCTTTTGGCATATACAAGCCACAAGATGCAGAAACATTGAAGTGACTTTTCAATCTGGTTTTCTTTTCAGTAGAGAGTGTTTTTTTTTATTATTTTTTTATTTATTTTTATTATAGGTTATTTTGCAAGATGGTAGCTAAACAAAAGAACACCTAAGGTAACTTCCAAAATTTCAAAAATAAAAGTTGGTACAGTTTTTGTTTGGTTGTTCTTTAGTATGTTGTATGAAATAGAGTTGAAATTTACAGACAGAGCTCCAATAAAGAGTGACATTACTTTCTGAGTTAAAAATTTATGTGTTCAAACAAAATCCACTCTTGAACTCTCTTAATCTTAAGCAGAACTGTTGAAGTGGAGGCAATGGAGGCTAGTAACTAGCAGAGTACCTGTACACAAGGTCAATATTGGGTCCAGTCCTATCTTCACTAATGATATGGATGATGGGGTAGAGTGCACCCTCAGCAAGTTCATGGATGACACAAGTGGCAAAAACACCAGAGAGCCTCTATCATCCAGAGGGACCTTGACAGGCTGGAGAGGTAGGCTGACTAGAATCTCATGAAGTTTTACAAGGAGAAATGCAAAGTCCTGCGACTGGAAAGGAACAACCCTAGGCACCAGTACATGTTGGGGGACACCCAGCTGTATAGCAGCTCTGCAGAAAATGACCTAGGAGTCTTGGTGGGCACTAAGTTGAACGTGAATCAGCAATGTGCTCCTGCTGCAAAGAAAGCTAGCAGTGTTCCTGACTGCATTAGGCAAAGTATCACTAGCAGGTTGAAGGAGGTGATCCTTCTCCTCTACTCAGTGCTGGTGAGGCCACACCTGAAGTACTGTATCCAGTTCTGGGCCCCCCAGTACAAGAGAGAACTTTACATACTGGAGAGAGTCCGATATAGGACTACCAAAATGGGGAGAGAGTAGGAATGGAGCACCACTCCTTTGAGGAAAGGCTGAGAGAGATGGGACTGCTTAGCAGTCACTGTGTAGTGAAGACAGAGACAGACTCTTTTCAGTGGTGTACAGTAACAAGACAAGAAGCAGTGGGCACAAACTGGAACACAAGAGGTTCCTTCTGAACATCAGGAAACACTTCTTCACTGCGCTGGTTACTGAGTACTGGCATAGACTGACCAGAGACGTTGTAGAGTCTCTGTCCTTGGTGATATTCAAAAGCTGCCTTAACGTGGTCACAGACAAGTGGCTGTAGGTGTCCCTGCTTGAGCAGGGAAGTTGGACCACATGACTTCCAGAACTCCTTTCCAATCTCAACCATTCTCAGAGTTCTATGAAAATTATTTCCAAATATAGACAAGACTTAAATTACTATACACTTGAACTTTATGGTAACTAACTATAACTGAGTGAAATTAAAAACTTCCATTCTAAAAGTAAGGATTACTGTATCTCTTTCTTGATCAAGTTTTTCTATTTAATTGGAGTTCTGAGAAAGAATTCTTTCCACAGAAAGTCAGTTTGTATCTTTTATCTCATATTCTGTTTTCATTCAACTATAAACAAGGCTTTAAATACAAAGCACTAAGTAAAGCCAGATGACCAGCTTTCAGGAGTTTAGGGCCAAACACAGGGCTGTGGGAGATGTCAGACATATATTTCTTGTCTACAAGAAATAACATCTAAGGACTTTCAGAGGTAATTTTTGTACTCATTCACCTGAACATGCTGAAACCCAGCTAATGTTGCAAAACTGATATGACTGCTACTTCTGCAGACCAGTATAAACAGGGTCAGAAGAATAATTATGCTTTTAGAAAAAGATTAACAAAGATGTGATTTTGTTTGCCTCTTTCAATCCTATATAGTGATGCCAACAAAGAACTGACTTGTATATCAACTATCTAGTGGTAATGCCAAAGGTTGTGTCTCTTCAGCCATTTGCCATTTACTTATCCTGTTCTTGAGGCAAAGAGTATGGCTATGTGAACTATTGGAACAAATCTGTGCTCACTGTATTTGTAAGCTCCCCAAAGAGCTTACACGAAGAGTCATGTTCTGACTCTCTTGGCTGGAAATATATTTTTCATTATGTGAAACTTTGAAAAGGTTTGTGGGAAAGAAGAAAAGACGGGAAGAACAACAGGGCTGCAGAGGAACAGTCTTTCCTGTCTTGTGCTATCACAACCTTACTTGCAAAAATTCTTTATCATCTCAGTGAGTCGTGTAGCAAAAAATGTTTTGTTTTACAGTTAGTGTTTCACTATCACTGAAGTCGTAGTGCTATCAGAGAATTGTATGTTTGGTTGTATCTTTGGTTTTATTTTATTTTATTTTGATTTGACGATTTGACTTTTTTCTTTCTGTTTCTTCTATTTTAAAGTTCTTCCATGATCATGGTTCAACAGTGTTCTATTAAGCAATAAGAAAATGCAGAATTTGGGGACCTTACACTACAAGGTACAAAAACTCTAAAATAGGTGTAAGAGGTTACTAACCACATACAGTTATTGTATAATCCTCTGTTTACATCAGTAGAACCTTGTAAAAACAAGATGAAAGTGTACAGATTCATTCGTTCTATACTCCTACAAAGGCAGCAGAACACTGAAGTAAGTGAAAAATTGAAATTTCCATTATGCGTAGGAAAAGAAAATTACTTTACGTGTAAGGACATGTGTTTCCAGTCTCCTTAAATCCTTATTTCAATGAGGTTTTTTTTTATTTGGTAAAACATTGTCAGTACTGGCAAGAACAATGTCAGGTTGAATTTTCTGCTTTGAAAATACCACCCAGGCAAATTAGTCTTACCTTAATGGCTAGTCTAACCTGGGCATCTAGTTTTTGCTGTTGTTGTTGTTGTTTGTTTGTTCTTGTTGTTGTTGTTCCTTTTCCCTTCCTGAATTCCCTTCTTTTGTTCAGGTAGTACATTCTGTCTGTTCCTGTCTTTTCTCTGCTACTTTAATTTTTTATCTTAATGTTTGTGATTGTTACATGGAAAGAGGTCTAAGAGATGTGTATATTATTAATATTGTTATTACTATTGTTGTCATTATTATTATTAACTATATAATTACTACAATAACAATAACAATAATAATATACATTCTCAACTCCCATTGTCCTCATTTAAGTTTTCGTTTTAATGCAGTTGACCTCACAACATACCTGTGAAACATGAGACATTGAAATCACAAACTTACAAATGCGGAATTTACATACAGTGATTATGAACATATCAACAGATCCCTAGGAACACAGCAGAGACTACGTGCTTCATGGTTGCCTCTTATCTCCGCATCTCTTAGTGAGAGAGATGCATTCTTATTCCCTTCCCCCAGCTATATGAGCAGAATATATTAAATCTTCCATTTTAATCTTTCCATTTAAAGTTTCCATTAAATCTTTAAAATAATTGAAACTCAAATTTCAGTTTGGCCAAAAATATACATTAAGTAGGAGGAAGGTGTACGTGCATTAAAACTTTCAGTCAAAGTTGTGTCACAACATGACACATGGGAAAGTGTTAAAAAGAGGGTAAAGAGCGTGGCAGTTTGTTGTGGTATAACCTGATAGGCAGCTAAGCACCACACAGCCATATTGGTATATTGAGTTTGTGTGGCAAGGGTTTGGTGGCAGGGGGGCTGCAGGGGTGGCCTCTGTGAGAAAAGCCCAGAAGGTACTGCATGAGAGGTCATGCATAAGAGCCAGTTCTAGCCAGATCCAAAAGGGACCTGCTGCTGGCTGAAACTGAGAGAGTGTGATATGCTGGTTGTGCCTTTGTGAGCGAAAGAAGGGGGGGGGGGGTGGAGCGGAAGGGGGAACTAATGTACAATCACAGCTGGGAGATAGGGAGATAGAGGAGTGAGAACCAGCCCTGCAGGCCCCAAGGTCAGTGCAGAAGGAGGGCAGGAGGTACTCCAGGCACAGAGCTGAAGTTCCCCTGCGGCCTGTGGAGAGGCCCCTGGTGGAGCAGGCTGTCCTTCTGCAGCCCATGGGTCCCACATGGAGCAGATCTCCACGCTGCAGCCTGTGGAGGAGCCCCCAGTGGAGCAGGTAGATGTGGCCTGGAGGAGCCTGTGGCCCATGGAGAGCCCCCGCAGGAGCAGGCCCCGGGCCGGAGCTGCAGCCTGTGGAGAGGAGCCCACGCAGGAGTAGGGGGCCTGGGGGGAGCTGCCACCCGTGGGGGACCCATGTTTTGTTCACAGTGCCTGGCGGGATGCCAGCTGGGAAACAAGGGTAGCAATCTAGTTGGAGGTAGCATATCTCTTTTTATTTATTCCTGCAGAACCATAGAATCATTTAGGTTGGAAAAGACCTCTGTCATCTATTCTAACCATTACCCTAGCACTGTCAAGTCTCCCACTAAACAATGGCCCTAACCACCACATCTACATGTCTTTTAAATACTTCCAGGAATGTTAACTCAACTGCTTCCCTGGGCAGCCTTTGCCAATGGTTCACAATCCTTTCAGTGAAGAAATTTTTCTTAATATCCAACCTCAACCTCCGCTGCTGTAACTTGAGGACATTTCCTCTTGTCCTATCGCTTGTTGCTTGGGAGAAGAGACCAATCCCCACCTTGCTGCAACCTCCTTTGAACCTCCTTTTCCCCGTGCTAAACAACTGCAATTCCCTCAGCTGTTCCTCTTAAGACTTGTCCTCTAGACCGTTCACCAGCTTCATTTCCCTTCATTGGACATGATCCAGCACCTCGATGTCCTTCTTGCAGTGGTAGGATCAAACCTGAACACAGTACTCAAGATGCAGCCTCACCAGAGCCAAGTACAGAGGGACAATAACTTCCCTAGTCCTGAGGGCCATACTATTTCTGATACAAGCCAGGATGCTGTCGGCCTTCTTGGCCACCTGAGCACAGTGCTGACTCATATTCAAATGGCTATTGACCAATACTGCCATGTCCTTTTCCACCAGGCAGCTTTCCAGCCACTTCCCCCATCCTGTAGTGTTGCATGGCGTTGTTTGTCCCAAGTGCAGGACCCAACACTTAGCCTTGTTGAACTTCAAACAGTTGGCCTCTTCCCATCTGTCCAGCCTATCCAGATCCCTCTGCAGTCTTTCCAGCCTTGAGCAAATCATCAGTCCCTCCTGATTTATTGAAAGTAGCTTGGTGATGAGTTCCACCAGCTTCTTCAACACCCCTGGGTGGGTCGCATCTGGTCCCATAGATTTGTGCATGCTCAAGTGGTGTAGTAGGTCACTAACCATTTCCCCCTGGATTATACAGACTTCATTCTGCTTCATTTTCTGCCAAAGCTCAGGGCTTTGGCACTTCTAATTTTCTCCCTGCATAGCCTTACAACCTCACTGTAGTCCTTCTGAGTGGCCTGCTCCTTCTTCGAAGGTTATAAACTCTTTTTTTTTTTTTTTTTTTTTTAATTTTATTTTATTTAATCTGTTCAGCCAGGCCGGTCTTCTTCCACACCCACTCATCTTTTGGCACACGTGGATGGCCTGCTCCTGTGTCTTTAAGATTTCCTTCTTGAAGAATGTCCAGCCTTCCTGGGACTCCTTTGCCCTTCAGGAATGCCTTCCAAGTGACTGCGCCAGCCAGTCTCCTTAATAGTCCGAAAGAAGTCTAAAATTACAGTTATGCTACACCCCCTCCCTACCCTCCCCCTCCCCCCTTACTTATCTCTACATATCTGTAGCAAGCCTGGTTTTATTCCTTCCCCGCTTCAAATCTAGTTTCAAGCTCTTTCAATTAGCCCTGCTAACTCCTGTGCAAAAAATAACTTCTCTGCAGGGAAGCAGCAGACTTTCCTAAGAAGTGGGTCCAGTCTGCATATTGGGACTTCTGTTCCCTTCAGAAGGAATCTCCTATGAAAATGACCCATCTTTTCTTCTTTGTGGAAACGGTTTCCATGCAGGGCGTAAGCTGACTTAACCTTGGCAACACCTCCAAAGTAGATGAACTGTCATCACCATTATTCCTCGGCTCCAATTGCGGAGCCTCATACCTATCATGTGAGGGCACCTGGTAAGGTGGGGTAGTCATTGAAGAGATGTGCCTGCTGTGCCAAGCAGAAACTTGTTGCCCTTACCCCTTATCATTCAGTCATTGTGTTCAGCCAGGTGGAGAGAGAACAGGGAATCCTCCTTATCATGTGCACTGTCTGCCTGTTGGGTCTTTCTCAGGGGAAGTAGGGAGCGACTCCAGCATCTCCCTCTCACACTCTTGTAGCCTTCTGCTGGGTGGGTACCATCACTTTCTGGTCGAGCTAGCAGTTCTTTAGCGCCCTCCCGCCCCAATAGTCATGCCAAAAGCTGTGCCACACAACCACTGTGCCATACCACGGATGATGCACCACTCGCTGTTCATTATGCTTTTGTCTTTTGTGCTCCGCAGGGGTTGCCTATGTATATGTGGAGGTGGCTGCCACCGTTTCTGGCCCCACCGAAGCTTTGTTGGCCACTCTCATGAGGGCTTCCAGTTCCTGGCTGCTTTCTCCATGCCCTGGATTTTCCTTGGTGCAGGAGACCCCTCTGTACACTGTGATCCCCTGCTCTGATGCTGAACGCACCTGCACTGGAGCAGATCGCCTTGGCAAGTGACAGTAAAACTTCAGTATGGCCCAGAGACAGGCCTTCCTTTCTGAATATTTAAATGTATTTCCTGGTATAAGACAGGAATGGAAAATGGAACTAGGGAATGACCAAGGAGTTCTTTATAAGCTTTTGGTAAGCAACATTTATTTTGAATGCCACTTTTGGCTGACAAATATTTTCTTTTTAGGATGCTGCATGGACCAGGGACTCCCTGGAGCCAAGCACTAAGGGAGGATTCCCATGGGTCTGTTCTACCCCAGGATCAGGGCAGCCAGGAACACCAGGGCAACACCTAGCTCCTTCCTAGGATGCGGACATGGGTAGGCCAAGGCTGGGCTGGGCTGTGAGCCTATGTGTAGGCCTGGCTCAGCAGGGCCCATGGCTAGGCTGGGCAGGGCTGTGTGGACCTTAAGACCGGTCCTGCTGCAGCCTTGCTGGGGCAGAAACTGATACTTTTGGTGTCTGAAATGGTTTCCTAGAACCTGGGTAGTGTGCAGGAAGTCCCAAGATCTGACAAGGGACAGTAAGGCCCATCAGTACCCTCTGGGTTCAGGCAGCTTATTCCGTATTGAAACAGTTTTTATATTGAAGCAACCTCATATTATCTAGTAGTGACAGTGTTGTGTCTGTCTTATATGAGAAGACAAGAGGCAACGGGTACAAACTAGAACACAGAAGGTTCCTTCTGTACATTAGGAAACACTTCTTCATTGTGCTAGTGACAGCACTAGCACAGGCTGTCCAGAGAGATTGCAGAGTCTCCCTCCTTGGAAATAATCAAAAGCTGCCAGAACATGGACTTGGACAAGTGGCTGTAGGTGTCTGTGCTTGAGAAGGGGAGTTGGACCAGATGACCTCCAGAGGTCCCTTCCAGCCACAACCGTTCGGTGGTTCTGTGCTGCTGCTGTTGCTGTTATCATAATGAAAACATGGTTAATAGTCTAAACAATTGTGAATCAGCCTAGTCATTCTGATGATCTAAGAATACAGCATCATTTTTTTTTATTCCCAAATAACAATTCACATAGATATGTATGTAGCACTGCCAATCCTCAGGCCCAACAGCAACCAATTACAGCACTTTTTATGGAAAGCCAGTTTAGATCATAGCACAGGTATCCATTACCCAGTGGTGTGCCTACTTTTGGCTTATCTGCCTTTTTCTGGGCCATCTGTAGCATATACCAATAATTTCAAAGTTGTCTGAAGTAATGGAGGGTGATGCACCGGGGGAAGTTTCTAAAGCAGGAAAGTCCTGTATATACAAACTTCACACAGAACAGCTGTTCAATGCCTGGCAGAGTGAAAGGACAGATTTATGATTCCTAAAAGGAAATATTATTAGGGATGGAAGATGATTCAGGAAGAATAACGTATTTAATAAAATTGTCCTCTTTTTGCACATAAGAAATTATGTACCCTTTATTTGTTGGTTGAAGTTACCTGTGGGTATTTTTCCAGTTGACTCCTTGACTACAGTTAGGAAATTTCTTATTGTACATATTTCAGATACAGGTTAAGAATGACCAAACTGAAATTTACAAATGATACATTCTTTGTTCCTGACCTCTGGAAAATTAATTGTAATTTTTGCAATTTATCACCAATAACATGAAACTGAAACTATGTGTTTTCTTAACATAAAATTCAAATTTTTATTCAAATTGAATCTCTTAATTTTGAAATTTTATATATATATATATATATATATATATTTAAGGCAGGAGATTATATTTGCTGTATACAATTTTATATGAATCTCCTAACTAATGTAATTTTTCAGTAAAGGAACGCAAATAATTTAACATGGACAAAGTATAACTGAAGAGAATCTTATTTACAGAGTACAAGTCACTTGAGGGCCTGCTGATGACCACTATGATGCCATGTTCTCTTTGAGGAGATAAGAGAGAAAAGCATGAAGAACAAGTCTGAAAACTGTTTGTTAGGATACCTGTTTGAGGAAGGAGGCTGTGTGTAGAAGAGTCTGAAGAAGTGTCTTACATCTGGAGTACTGCGTCCAGGTTTGGGGCTCCCAGCACAAGAAAGATGTTGACCTGTTAGAGCAGGTCCAGAGGAGGGCTACAAAGATGATCAGAGGACTGGAGCACCTCTCTTATGAAGAAAGTCTGAGTGAGCTGGGGATGTTCAGCCTGGAGGCCTGAAGGCTCCGGGAAGACTGCATTGCAACCTTTCAATACTTAAGAAGAGAAGGACTCTTTACCCAGGTAGATAATGATAGAACAAGGGGGAATGGTCTTAAACTAAAAGAGGATAGATTTAGATTAGACATTAGGAGGAAATTCTTCACTGTAAGGGTAGTGAGGCACTGGAACAGGTTGCCCAGAGAAATTGTGAATGCCCCATCCCTGGAGGTGTTCAAGGCCAGGCTGGATGGGGCCTTGGCCAACCTGATCGAGTGATTGGCATCCCTGCCTATGGCAGGGGGATTGGAGTTAGATGATCTTTAAGGTTCCTTCAAACCTGAGCCATTCTATGATTCTATGACAGAATAAGGAAGGTAGAACCTAGAGAAACCAGAAAAAAGAAAAAAAAAAGTTACTTGGCAAGAAAGTAGAGAATAATGGGAAGAAGGAAAAAAAAATGGAGTGTACATACTGAGAGAAAATGTTAAAAAATATATTCTGGAAGTTATTTAACTTTGATAAAATATAATATGAAATTATAATTAGGATGCCTTCATCTGGCAGAAGACATGTCTTGGATTACTGCATTAGCTGAGTATCCACAATGAATGCTGTATATCATATATATATGTATATATAATATTTTTTTTCTTTCCCGTAGATCAACTTGACTAGCTTTTTTTTTTTTTTTTTTGGTTAGGCCATAAAATGCAATGCTTAATGAAGAGAATTTAAGTATGAGAGCCCTCGGTTATAAGTCTGTGGATTTTATTGAATAAATAATTTCCGTAGGGAAATCATGCAAATGTATCCAGCTTTGATCATTACAGATAAGTATAATTTGCTATATTTGGAAGTAAGATTTCTTTAAATGTTTTATGGCAGGTTTCACTTTGAAATCTATGGAAACTGAAAAATGATGAATTCTAGAGATGGGTTTAATGCTTCTGCCTGATGAAATACATTAACCACAGTCATAAATGTCACCATTTATGTTGCTTAAATTTTACAATGTCGGCTTTTCGTGTTGTCTGTGGATCATATCCAGCCTCTCTAAATCAAAGGTATTCTTACTAATAAAGAAAATTAACCCTGTGACATTTGCTGCAGATGGTTCCCCTGTGGAATTAGGGAACATTCTGAGTGCAAAGATTAGGGGAAATACTGGGACCCAAAAGGGCAGAATGTTTTTACGAGAAGAAATTCTCTTACTAGGCCTTTCATGATTCTTCTGATGAGATGCCTCATGTAAGATCTGAATCCATATTGCAATGGATGATAAAATTTAAATGTAGTGTCAGGAATGTTATTTCCTTTCCCGTTATTTTTATCAGTATTTGTTTCTTCTGGAATTTTTCAGGTATTCTACCAGGCTAGAAGAAAATCATTCCATTCATAAATTTATCTTTCTGAGGCCAAAGCCACTTAATATCCAATGTTCTGGTAACCAAGGACAATACAGTTGCATCATAAGCCTCACTATACCAAAGAAGGAAGGGAGGAAGGAGGGAAGGAGGGAAGGAGGGAAGGAGGGAAAGAGGGAAAGAGGGAAGGAGGGAGGGAGGGAGGGAGGGAAGGAAGGAGGAAGGAAGGAAGGAAGGAGGGAAGGAAGGAAGGAAGGAAGGGAGGGAGGGAGGGAGGGAGGAAGGGAGGAAGGAAGGAAGGAAGGAAGGAAGGATGTATAGCATTCAAGACTCATAAACAGGGGACCTGCTTGGCTGAATATCTTGTTTATCTGACCTCTTTTCTTCTGTGGTCCTTTCCTTTATTTCTCCTTGTTAAGACACTTAGGCTACATAATTTTCTGAGCCTGAAGCATGGGTACACTGCAATGCTATGTTTCACGGTATGAGGTGAATTTCTGCCCTTTTTAACTGAAACCTCACCCATCTAACTGTCCTTGTATGTCTCAGAGAAAGAAATTTAAACTCAAATAGAAAAACAAAACACACCCCCAACCTACCCAACCAAAAAATTGTGTAAGTTACAAGAGAGTATCAAAAAAGCAGTCAGAGGTAGTTCACCAACTATTCTATTCTACTGTACACCACTTAAAGGGAAAGTCCGTATTCATGGGCAGCCTTCTTCATATCTCAGGTGAAAAGACCTTGAGTTTAAATTATGGATTCTCCCAGACCTTCAAAATTAAGAAATATCTATGTATAGAAATGAAAAACAACTACCATCTCATTTAATTCTTTGAAATATTTCAATTTTATTTACAAAGATTCTGAGGTATTTTTTAATGTGGGTTATAATAGATGAATTAGACAAATATAACTAGAGCAGACAGAGGGATCAAAATTTATGTGTGATAAACTTAAAACAACAAGCTTTAAATTTCAAATTACATCACACATTACATACAAAAGATGACAGTTAAGGGTAGGTAAAACAAATAATCAAGTCTGAATGTGAGAAACAGGGTATGGCTGGTTTAGAACATGTATAAGTTTATACCTTTGCTTAGTGTTGTGCCCATGGGCTATGTCCAGTCCTTGATGATGACTTTTACTGGCATAATGTATAACTTCAGATGTTGATGTAAACCACAAGTATTAGAGCATAGCAGACAAACTAAATTCACTTTTTCTGTCCCTTCTCTGCTTCATTCTTTTTGAAACTCATGGTAATAAACATACACATGTGCCCACGTTAAATCCTCAGAAAGTCTGAATGTTTCCAGGACTTTCACAATAATATTTACTTGTATACTTTTATTGATTTTGATTTTTTTCCCTTCCTATAGCTTCCCAGTTCATTTCAAACAGAAAAGGGCCAATTCACATTTTACAACAGATAACTTCGTTCATTAATTGAGTACTTTGCAATTAAATCAGTAGATGAAGTGGTTATTCTGTATAAGCTATGGACACACCCTCTTTGACATTGGGAAAAAAAAAAAAAAACAGCAAATTTTCTAGAATTAAATTTTTCAAATATATTTTCCTTTCAGTATAACAGATTGCACGGACATTTTTAGTCATTCCTTGCTTCCCAGTTTTCTTGTTTTCTCGCTTATTTCCTTTCTTGCTTTCTCTTCTGTATATCTGTTTTAAGAAAGGAGGAGTATTTTGGGAAAACAAATTCAACACTGTTCTGGCCTTCCTTGCATCCTGTTTTATGAATGATTAGTCTAGAAAAGACCATTATTTTTATGTGGTTACTTACAGAACCATCATCACTACAGCAGCTTGACATTAATAATTTTAGCCTATCTCAAAAGAAAATGTATTTGAAGCAAAGTAGTCTACAATGTCTGCCCTTTCCTTACCCTAGATTTTTTGAGTCTCTTTGCTGGTTATTGTCTACAAATAAACCAATAAGGATATATGCTTAGCATCTGCTTTATGCTGCAAACAAATAAGTTTCTACTTGATGTATATTTCTTTGCTGAAGTGCATTTGATTTATATATTCTTTTATGAATCATTGAAATGCCTTATTTCCTTTCACACTAGCCTGTCACATATTCTCTAGTCTACTGATGTAAGATATGCACTGACCTATATAATTAGTACTACATCACTGAATAGTTGGAGACATTAAGATTAGGATCTAAGGTGCTTCTCCAGATATGCCAACAAGTCCTGAAGAACTATTAGTTGTGATGGGACTGTTCACATGCAGCTTTAAATTGCTGAAATTCCACTTGCTCAAGGAAATTAAAAAGAAAAGACAGTGATTGCAGAGCTGTCAGCATGGGTTCCTACATCCTAGATCAATATTGATTTAAAACCTACAGAGAAGCACACAGCCACTTGAAAATGAAGGGTGGTCATTGTAGAAAAAATATTACAGAATCACAGAATCACAGAATCACAGAATCGTCTAGGTTGGAAGAGATCTCCAAGATCACCGAGTCCAACCTCTGACCTAACACTAACAAAACCTCCACTAAACCATATCACTAAGCTCTACATCTAAACGTCTTTTAAAGACCTCCAGGGATGGTGACTCAACCACTTCCCTGGGCAGCCCATTCCAATGCCTAACAACCCTTTCAGTAAATAAGTTCTTCCTAATATCTAACCTAAACCTCCCCTGGCGCAACTTTAGCCCATTCCCCCTTGTCCTGTCACCAGGCACGTGGGAGAATAGACCAACCCCCACCTCTCTACAGCCTCCTTTAAGGTACCTGTAGAGAGCGATAAGGTCACCCCTGAACCTCCTCTTCTCCAGGCTAAACAACCCCAGCTCCCTGAGCTGCTCCTCGTAAGACTTGTTCTCCAGACCCCTCACCAGCTTCGTTGCCCTTCTCTGGACTCTCTCGAGCACCTCGACGTCCTTCTTGTAGCGAGGGGCCCAAAACTGAACACAGTACTCGAGGTGCGGCCTCACCAGAGCCGAGTACAGGGGGACAATCACTTCCCTAGATCTGCTGGCCACGCTGCTTCTTATACAGGCCAGGATGCTGTTGGCCTTCTTGGCCACCTGAGCACACTGCTGGCTCATATTCAGACGACTATCAATCAGTACTCCCAGGTCCTTCTCGGCCAGGCAGCTTTCCAACCACTCATCTCCCAGCCTGTAGTACTGCTTGGGGTTGTTACGCCCCAGGTGCAGGACCCGGCACTTGGCCTTGTTGAACTTCATACAGTTGACCTCAGCCCATCGCTCCAGCCTATCCAGATCCTCCTGCAGAGCCTTCCTTCCCTCGAGCAGTTCGACACACGCAGCTAACTTGGTGTCATCTGCAAACTTACTGAGGGTGCACTCGATCCCCTCGTCCAGGTCATCGATAAAGATATTAAAGAGGACCGGCCCCAGCACTGAGCCCTGGGGGACTCCACTAGTGACCGGCCTCCAACTGGATTTGACTCCATTCACCACAACTCTTTGGGCCCGGCCATCCAGCCAGTTTTTAACCCAACGAAGCTTACGCCGGTCCAAGCCACGAGCAGCCAGTTTCTTGAGGAGAATGTTGTGGGAAACGGTATCAAAAGCCTTACTGAAGTCAAGGTAGATCACATCCACAGCCTTCCCCTCATCCACGAGGCACGTCACTTTGTCATAGAAGGAGATCAGGTTCGTCAAGCAGGACCTGCCTTTCATAAACCCATGCTGACTGGGCCTGATCTCCTGGTTGCCCTTCAAGTGCCGCATGATGACACTCAAGATAATCTGCTCCATGAGCTTCCCTGGCACTGAGGTCAAACTAACAGGCCTATGGTTCCCCGGGTCTACCCTCCGACCCTTCTTGTAGTTCAAAGGTGCAACTGAGGTTCATCTAAACATATGAAAAAAAGTCAGACTAACTAACTCTGGTACTTTCGACAGTCTGGCCATGACGACACAGATGGCAAAGTGAGTGATCTGTAGAATACTGGGTAAGTATTCAGATGATAATGTCTGATGTATTGTAATCCTGAAGTGCAAAAGTTACTGTTCAAGGAAATTGAGAAGACAAGACAGCTATTCTTGTTAACTGCTACTAGTGTCTGAGCTGAGTGCCCTCAAGAGACCTCGTATTTGTCTACATAAGCTACACTACAGTTGCACATTTAAACAGCAATGTGCATTTACAAAGTTAATGGTTTTATGTGCATGCCTTAAATATAAAAATAGCCTTGCTCTTGTTAATAAGGAAGCATTATTTTCTCTCTACAACAGAGAATTAAAAACAAATAATCATTTAATAGACATCTTGCATGTTTTGATTATACCCTGTATCAACCTATCAAACTCTGTATTTTTGTGCTATACAGCACATGTACTCTATGTACACCTCAAACAGATCATGTAAGGCAGGCAAGCAAATACCATTAAGGCATAGTATTATCAAATACAATGTAGAGTGTATGCTTATCTTGGGTTTAAAGTTATTCCATTGCTTACTAATATTAAAAAACATCAAAAACTTTTATTTTGAAAGAAAGGAAATAAGACATATGACAAAAAGTATCCAGATATTTTCCATGGTGGAGCCATCTAGAGCTTTTTTTATTATTTTTTTTCCAGCTGTTTCATTATGGTAGTCTGCATTGCTTAAAATTTCAATGAGCAAATTTTATCCAAGTCTGAATAAATACCAATATCTGCTCAGACTGGAATAGGATGGAATATGTTTTATCTATGCACTAAGTTCTATGACTTGTTGCCTGCATATCTTGTCAAGGCAACTTTGGCTACACTCAGTAACAAATATGCCATCCCTTCATACAGTAGTAAGAACCAGTCTTTCCAATTAGGTACATTACAGCTACTGATACAAATTGTCACCTTGAAAACTGGGATGTCCTTAAATTCTAACTGAAGTAAGAAAATAATTAGTTTAACAGAATATTTATTATAGAGAATATATAGAATACTTAAGGTGTTGAATGGATCTTCAAAGACCACGTGGTCCAATGTCTGGCTTCTTCAGGGCTAACCAAATATTATAGCATATTATAGAAGGCATTGTCCAAGTGTCTTTTGAACACTGGCAGGCATGAGGCATCAACCACCTTTCTAGGAAGCCTTACAGTGCGGCGTAATGACCACACGGACACTAGGGTTCTTTTAGGATCAGTAACTGCTACCTCTTTATTGATGACATAACTTCATTATATCCTTGTTGCCTCCCCATCTTGAGGACAGGCTCCCTTCTTATACTATTCGCCCCACAGCAGTACTTTTCCACTAACTATTCATTGGTCAACAACTTTGCCCAGCAACCACAAACACCCAGCAACCCCCATGCCCCAACAGATGTAGAACAAGCAACCCGAGATTGCAAGGCGTCTGTCTCCTGAATCACCCCTCTTTGTTCCCTCTAAACTCTTTACATTCCTGATGGCCTCATCGTTAAGAGTTAAGTTACAGAGTACCTACTCTGAGGTAGGCCCCATCAGGTCCCATGGACTTATGAACGTTGAGCTGATGCAACTGTTCCTCTATAATTTTAGTAGCTACAGGTGGAAAGTCACTGCTCCCCTAGTCACGATTCTCCAACTCTAAGGTCCAGGCAGCCCAAGATCTGTCATTACTCTTAAAAACTGAGGCAAAAAGGCATTAAATGCCTTGACTGTTTTCTCTTCCATACTTGTTAGGTGACCATCCAGTTGAAGTATAAGTCCAATGTTTTCCTTTGACCTCCTCTTGCTGGAAAAAGCATTATACTTGAAAAAGCATTTTTTGCACTATATTATTATTACATTATATTAATTATATTATATTATATTATATTATATTTTTATACTTTGAAAAAGCATTTTTTGTTGTCTGACTTCACAGAGACCAGTGCCAACTCAAGCTGGGCTTTGTCTTTTCTTGTTTTCTTCCTGCAGATGTGAACTGCAGCTCTGTACTCTCCCTGTGAAGCCAGAAGTCTTGTATTTTTTCTGCCCTAGTTCCACAGGGAGTTCCCTGTTCAGCAAGGCTGGTCTTCTGCCCCACTTGCTTGACTTGTGGCACAGGGGGATTGCCTGCTGCTGGGCTTTTCAAAGATGATTCTTGAAAAGCATCCAGATCTCATGGGGCCCCTAAACCTTTTAGAGCTGATTTCCAGGGACACTGCTAACAAGCTCCCTGAAAAGCTTAATTTTTTCTTTCTTAAAGCCCATGGTGGCAACTCTTCTCACCTTTTTTCTCCTTACACCAAACATGGGTTTGAACTCAATTATTTCATGGCCACTTTGGCCAAGACAGTCACCTACTGTCACCTCTTTCACAAGACCTTCCTTATTCTCAAACATCAGATCCAGGAGGGTTCCTTTCTTATTTGGCTCATTCAGTACTTATGACAGGAAGTTATCTTCAACATGTTTTAGGGATTTCCAGACTTACTTGGTAGTGTCAGTATGATATTTCCAGTTAATGTCTGGGAAGTTGAAGTCTCTCATAAGGACAAGGGCAACTGATCCTGAGATTTTCCCCAACTGACTGTAGAATAGTTCATCCGTGCCACTGTCATAGGTAGACAATTGATAGTAGACACCCACAGCAACATCTGCTTTGCTGTATATCTCCTTAATCCTCACCCCGAGCATCTTTACCACATCATCACAATGGCCATGCAGTTCAATTGCTCTCTTCTGCACGGTGCAACAACTCCACCTAGCCTGCCCTGCCTGTCTCTCCTAAACAGCCAACAGCCCTCCATCCCAGCATTCCAGTTGTGGGACTTGTCTTAGCAAGTTTCACTAATACCAATGATATCAAAACTCTGGGAAAGGACCAAGGCTTCCAGTTTGTACTGGGCACATACTGCATGCATCGATACGTAAGCATTTTAGATGTACAGTACCTGAACCTGCAGAACTCCCCAGAGTGGCACAGATGCTCCCATTAGGTTTGCCACCCTCAGACAGCACTGCACCATTCATTGACGTAACCTCAGTGTTCCTAACAGTGTCCCCCCTCCCCAACAGATTCTAGTTTAAAGCCCTCTCAATCAGTCTTACCAGGTTATGGGCCAAGAAATCTTTCATCCATTGAGACAGGTGGGTCCTTATGGCCCAAGCAGACCAGAAACTCTTCCATGATTATAAACCCCATGATTCTGGTGGAGGCATCAGTCTTGGAGTCAGTCTTTGATGACCTGAGCTCACCTGTTTCTTTCCCTGTCTCTTCCCTTTACTGCGAGGATTGACGAAAACACTGGCTAGGTTCCTGGGTCCTTCAGTTGTCTCCCTAAGGGCCCTGAATATTTTGATAGACCTCAAGTTTCCTGTAGCTACATCATTGGCACCCACTTGAAAGAGGAGGAGTGGGCAATAATCCAAAGGCTGTATTATGCTCAAAAGCTTTCTGGCAGGACCCCTGATACAAGCCCCATGGAGGCAACAAACTTTTTTGTGAAGAGGGCCTGCAGATGGAAGACTTTGTTCCCTTCAGAAGGGAGTCACCTATGACTACAGCTCACCACCATTTTTTCATGGCTCTGGTCTTTCATGGATGCCTCTTCTCTTTTTTTCACATCCCTCATCTGACACCCTCAGAGCCTCATATCTTTAGATCATATGTTTAGATCAAAAATCTTAGTAAAATTTTTTTATTCAAAGTTATAATTTTGTTTTCTGATTCATTTATGCTCTTCTCTACAATTAAGAAAAAAATAATAATTAAAAAAAATCACACTCAAATCTCATGTCTTCTACACATTATTTAATCTTTCCTTAATAAAATAATTTGTATGTATTTAAATGTTATTTGGCTCTTCTAAAAGAGGTACACCCAATTGCTGTCATCTCTTGATAGACTTTGACTTCACTCTTATGGTGATATGTCTAAGGTGAGGAACATGTATACAGGAGATGATATGGTATCTAGTATGGTACATTTGAATATGTGTGTGTGTGTATATATATATATTCTGTATCTAGTAGTATAAGAAATACATGGACTAGAGGAACAGGAAATATATTTGGAAAATAGGTAAAGAAAAATAAGTAAGAAGGGGGACGGGGCTGAAATAAGGCTTGTTGGAGCTGTGCCAGGGGGAACAATGGCAAGGCCGGGGGAGAAGGCAATGGCCTGACTGAAGTGCATCTACACTAATGCACGCAGCATGGGTAACAAACAAGAGGAGCTGGAAGCCATCATGCAGCAGGAAGACTATGACTTGGTTGCCATCACGGAAACGTGGTGGGACCACTCTCATGACTGGAGTGCTGAAATGTCTGGCTATAGGCTCTTCAGAAGGGACAGGCAGCACAGAAGGGGTGGTGGTGTGGCTCTCTATATTAGAGAGTGTTTTGATGTTGAGGAACTTGAGGCTGTGACTGATAAGGTTGAGTCCCTATGGGTTAGGATCAGCGGGAAGGCCAACAAGGCAAGCATCCTGGTGGGGGTCTGTTATAGACCGCCAAACCAGGATGAGGAGACGAATGAGGAGTTCTACAGACAGCTGGCAGAAGTTGCAAAATCGTCAGCGCTTGTTCTCGTGGGGGACTTCAACTTCCCAGACATATCCTGGAAGCACAACAAAGCCCAGAGAAGGCAGTCTAGGAGGTTTCTGGAGAGCGTGGAAGATAGCTTCCTGATGCAGCTGGTTAGAGAGCCTACCAGGGGAGGTGCCCCGCTAGACCTTCTGTTCACAAACAGTGACGGACTGGTGGGAGATGTGGTGGTCGGGAGCTGTCTTGGGCAGAGTGACCACGAAATGGTTCAGTTCTCTATTCTTGGCGAAGTCAGGAAGGGGACCAGTAAAACTGCTGTCTTGGACTTCCGGAGGGCTGACTTTGAGCTGTTCAGGACACTGGTTGGCAGAGTCCCTTGGGAGGTGGTTCTGAAGGGCAGAGGAGTCCAGGAAGGCTGGGCACTCTTCAAGAAGGAAATCTTAATGGCTCAGCAGCGGTCTGTCCCCACGTGCCCAAAGACAAGCCGGCGCAGAAGAAGACCGGCCTGGCTGAACAGAGAGTTGTGGCTCAAGCTTAGGAGAAAAAAGAGGGTTTATAATCTTTGGAAAAGAGGGTGGGCCACTCACGAGGACTATAAGGCTGTTGCGAGGCTGTGCAGGGAAAAAATTAGAAAGGCCAAAGCTCATCTGGAGCTCAATCTGGCTACTGCCGTTAAAGATAACAAAAAATGTTTCTACAAATAACATCAACACCAAAAGGAGGACTAAGGAGAATTTCCACCCTTTACTGGGTGCAGGGGGAAACTTAGTTACAAAAGATGAGGAAAAGGCTGAGGTGCTTAATGCCTTCTTTGCCTCAGTCTTTAGCGGCAAAACCAGTTGTTCTCTGGATACCCAGTACCCTGAGCTGGTGGAAGGGGATGGGGAGCAGGATGTGGCCCTCACTATCCATGAGGAAATGGTTGGCGACCTGCTACAGCACTTGGATGTACGCAAGTCGATGGGGCCGGATGGGATCCACCCAAGGGTACTGAGCGAACTGGCGGAGGAGCTGGCCAAGCCACTTTCCATAATTTATCGGCAGTCCTGGCTATCAGGGGAGGTCCCAGTCGACTGGAGGCTAGCAAACGTGACGCCCATCTACAAGAAGGGTCGGAGGGTAGACCCAGGAAACTATAGGCCTGTTAGTTTGACCTCAGTGCCAGGGAAGCTCATGGAGCAGATTATCTTGAGTGTCATCATGCGGCACTTGAAGGGCAACCAGGAGATCAGGCCCAGTCAGCATGGGTTTATGAAAGGCAGGTCCTACTTGACGATCCTGATCTCCTTCTATGACAAAGTGGCACACATAGTGGATGAGGGAAAGGCTGTGGATGTGATCTACCTTGATTTCAGTAAGGCTTTTGATACCGTTTCCCACAACATTCTCCTCAAGAAACTGGCTGCTCGTGGCTTGGACCGGCGTAAGCTTCGTTGGGTTAAAAACTGGCTGGATGGCCGGGCCCAAAGAGTTGTGGTGAATGGAGTCAAATCCAGTTGGAGGCCGGTCACTAGTGGAGTCCCCCAGGGCTCAGTGCTGGGGCCGGTCCTCTTTAATATCTTTATCGATGACCTGGACGAGGGGATCGAGTGCACCCTCAGTAAGTTTGCAGATGACACCAAGTTAGCTGCGTGTGTCGAACTGCTCGAGGGAAGGAAGGCTCTGCAGGAGGATCTGGATAGGCTGGAGCGATGGGCTGAGGTCAACTGTATGAAGTTCAACAAGGCCAAGTGCCGGGTCCTGCACCTGGGGCGTAACAACCCCAAGCAGCGCTACAGGCTGGGAGATGAGTGGTTGGAAAGCTGCCTGGCCGAGAAGGACCTGGGAGTACTGATTGATAGTCGTCTGAATATGAGC
This sequence comes from Cygnus atratus, assembly GCF_013377495.2. Lineage (NCBI taxonomy): Eukaryota > Metazoa > Chordata > Aves > Anseriformes > Anatidae > Cygnus > Cygnus atratus. The sequence continues at coordinate 175,316,745 of NC_066362.1, read as the reverse complement.
CAGCAGTGTGCTCAGGTGGCCAAGAAGGCCAACAGCATCCTGGCTTGTATAAGAAGCAGCGTGGCCAGCAGATCTAGGGAAGTGATTGTCCCCCTGTACTCGGCTCTGGTGAGGCCGCACCTCGAGTACTGTGTTCAGTTTTGGGCCCCTCGCTACAAGAAGGACGTCGAGGTGCTCGAGAGAGTCCAGAGAAGGGCAACGAAGCTGGTGAGGGGTCTGGAGAACAAGTCTTACGAGGAGCGGCTCAGGGAGCTGGGCTTGTTCAGCCTGGAGAAGAGGAGGCTCAGGGGTGACCTCATCGCTCTCTACAGGTACCTTAAAGGAGGCTGTAGCAAGGTGGGGGTTGGTCTATTCTCCCACGTGCCTGGTGGCAGGACGAGGGGGAATGGGCGAAAGTTGCGCCAGGGGAGGTTTAGGTTAGATATTAGGAAGAACTTATTTACTGAAAGGGTTGTTAGGCATTGGAATGGGCTGCCCAGGGAAGTGGTTGAGTCACCATCCCTGGAGGTCTTTAAGAGACGTTTAGATGTAGTCCTTAGTGATATGGTTTAGTGGAGGACTTGTTAGTGTTAGGACAGAGGTTGGACTAGATGATCTTGGAGGTCTCTTCCAACCTAGACGATTCTGTGATTCTGTGATTCTGTGATACGGTATAGACATAACTTTAGAAAATAAGTAAAAACTTCAGTCTGGGATAATACCAATCTTTTTTCTGAAGTAGTGTTGGACCTATCTTAATTTCAGAGGCTGTGGAATTCTGTTGGCATATAATTAGGTTTTGAAAATGTAATTAGTTTTCATAACAGTATGGGATTAAACACTAAATGCAGCATTAAAATATCAAAGGTCATTGGGTTTTGAATTGTAAATCAGGATATTTGACTATTCCTACACCACACAATACAATACCGTGCAAGGGATGTCCAAACAACCTTGTATGTATAAAAAGAACTATGAAGCGTTATATAGAAATATACACTTGGGTCTTGGCATTGGAATAGCATCCTAACAGGATTAATTAGCTCTGGCACAGCACAATGCTGGCACAGCAGTGTTAATTCTAGTTCCAGATTCAATTTGTCTTCTGGTAGCTTGAATATCTCTGTGTTGAACTTAGCGATGCAGTGTAGCTGTCACCTTTGAATCTTTACAGTGCGTGTAACCATTCTTGATTTCTTTATGTAAAGGTGCATGTATTCTAAGTGATGTAACAGGTATACTGTTGTACTGCACATGAGTATAACATATCTCTGTATATATACTTAAATGATTCATCACATTGTGGCTCATAATGAGCTTTTAGCAGAAACCTCTGGGAGAAGATCTTTCATTATAACACCCAAATGTTAACATCATTATATGTTTCAGCAGAATGAGTGAACACATAATTTTCTAAGAGTAGCCTAAATGGTGATGAGTGGATACCTCATTTACTTAAAAATTAGAACAAAATAAGAACAGAATTTTGTGCAATACACTGTTATATTCTTAACTATGATATCCTACTTTTTTTTTATTATTGGGGTAGGAGCTAATTAACTGTTTTCACTCTTTGCATCCCTCCAACAACCCCTCCCCACCTTCAACACACCTAGAACAGCTGGAAAGTAGTGTCAATATTGAAAAAATAACTAAAGGAGAGAAAAGAAAAGAGAAAAAGACAATACAAAAATTTCTAACAAAACAACATGCATACCATTTTACTGCAGTGGGAAAGAAAACATAAACCAAAGCTAAATACTGTGAAAAAATATGGACATATAAAGAAGATATTTTAAATCTGTCTGTGTAGTCAATTAAAACAAGTAGCACATTAGTTACCTAACTACTCTGTAACAACTTCCAGATGTATTCTTTACCATTTTTAAATATGAGGTAAGTGGTATGGAAATATAGATGAATAAGCTATATCACAGTTGCTATGTAGTAGGATCTGTCTTTAACTTCCTGTATTTGTAATCAGATATATTATAACACATAGTTTAAATCCTATTAACTCACACCCTTGCTTGCCTTATGTTGTTAGAGTAGATGCATAGTAGCAGTCAGACCTTGACTAGACCTTCATACAAGATTTTGCAATCTATTCCTAGTTATCTGATTGACTGGCCATTATGTTTGGATCAAGCATTGTAAATATCATCATACCATTTTAGAATGCTGAATAAAATGAATTCGAAACTTTCCCAGGTTCACAGTGTTGGATAGAGGAACAGAGCTTTGTCCGTTCTTGTTTACTGAGTTCCACAAAGGTCTAGTAGTTACACCACAACTCAGTGGCTATTGGAACTAATAGCTTTGCTTGTCATTTATCCGTTTTGGAGGGAGTGGAATGAAATTTGAAATGTGATGTGCACACAGTTCTGTTAACAGATAAAACCTGCCTCACTACTGACAATAAATTGTTTAATTCTAATTTTAAAAGAAGGCAAACAGATCAAACGATGCTTTTTATTATTTTTATTGTTATTTTTTATTAAAGAAATGTTACTGATTAAGGTGTTGAGTTTATTTTGAACTATTCTGAATATGAAGAAAAATTATATCTTCATTATTATGTTTTCAACTGTCCACTCTCAACAAGGCCATCTTCTCTCCTGGTCAAAATCTCACAATACTCCAATAGAAATTTTAGCAACAGAAAACTCCAACCATGGCCTGGAGTATGCCTATTTACTTAGGGGTAGATCTATACACGTGCAAAAGTATTTGAAAAATGCAGGTATTAATATATTAAATTTTAAGTTTAGTACATATATTTGTACACCATTTAAATGCATTCCAGGAGAGAGATTTCTTTGGAATCTTTGCCTGTTTGCTTGTTTGGCTGTTTTTTTGACTCACGTTTTGTGATTTGTAGCAGACAGTAAATAGACAATGGCTGCAGGGAGAAAAACAAACAAACAAACAAACAAACAAAACCATAAACATGATGGAATAATCAGAGGAGGGAATAGAAAAACAAATCAATAATATTGAAAGAGTATGAAAGTCCTGTAATTTTTAGGCATCTACTCTTTTTCCTATCCTTCATTCTTTTCATTGTTGTTGAAACCGTAACAGCCTCATTGCAGAGAAAGTCTAACAACAAGCTTGTAAAAGAGGTTTAAAAGTGGTTACTGTTTTTTTGGATCTCTATGTTATTTAGACTATTACTGGCATTTAGTATCCAACATCTTTCATAATTTCTTTTACACTTTTCATACAGTGTCCAAAGGAGGGCAACAGTGATCTAGAGGAGAAGACGTAAGAGGAGCAACTAAAGTCACTTGGTTAGTTCAGCTTAGAGAAGAGGAGACCTCGTCATGGTCTACAGCTTCTTTACAAGAAGGAGTGGCGGGGGAAGCGCTATTCTCTTCTCTTTGTTTACCATCAATAGGACCCAATGGAAGTTGTGTCAGGGGAGGTTCAGATTGAATATTAGGAAAGGATTCTTCACCAAGAGGGTGGTTGGGCACTGGAATAGACTCCCCAGGGAAGTGGTCATGACAACAAGTCTTCTGGAGTTCCAGAAGCATTTGGACAATTCTCTCAGACATATGGTTTGATTTTTGAGTAGTCCTACGTGGAGCCAGGAGTTGGACTCGATGATCCCTGTGGGTATCTTCCAACTCGGTGTAGCCTATGATTCTATGATTCTAATTTCATTTCTATTCAGCAGCAAGGTAGGATTGCTTTACTATTTTGGTGCTTTTGCCTGTTTTGTTGGTGCTGTGTGTGCTATAAATTACATCAGTGGCAAATATCTCGTAATAGGACTATAGCATGGTATACTGTACTCTGGAATGATACAGTGTTAATTTAATACAAATAATCCTTCTGGTGTTAAGAAATCAAACAAATCAAAATTATGTTGCTGTCTTGAAGGCCTCTCAACAAGCACTGTTTAACCTTTGTTAAATGTCTTGTGTTTACTATGCATCAGTTTTAAAGATCTAGATAAATGAATTAATTCACCTTTATCCCCTTGAGAAACACTATTGATTTTTATGAAAATGAATTAAACATTCACTATCAATTAAGTTCTGTGTTTGTTTTTTTTAGAAGAGCTATCTCCTCACTGAATGAGAAATTTACCTGCCAGCAAATACAATAGACTGTTGTACTGTCCACATATTGGCATACATATTGGATAAACAAAACACAATTACATTCCTGCTTATACTGCATCAAGATTACACATTATGTTTAGACTTCTTTTGCAAGGAGCAGTGCTCAACTAAACTGTATCACTTATCCTACTTTTCTTTACTGCTTAAACATGTAGAAAAATGAAGTTATGAAGAAGCTTGGTCTGGGAAAAATAAATAAATAAATAAAACAGGCCTCCCCCCACACTCCCGATCAACATTTTTGGCTAGATGGGAGTTTATATTTTAATTTTTCCTACCAACCACATCAGTTTACCCTTTTTTATTTTCTGTGATAAGTAGGTTATTTGGATTTTACATCATTTTTCATTTTTCTCTCCCCCCCCCCCCCCCCCCAAGGACACTTAAGTACTTCCTTTTCTTTCTTTTCTTTAATTTACACTATTAAATTTGATCCTACACGTCTCTGTTAATCATTATTGTGCATGAAGTAACAGAGGTTAGAAGTCTGGATGCAAACCACAAAAATAATATCAGATTTAAATGCCAGTGATTAATATAAAAATGTTGACTGGAAAGAAAGAAAATCTTTTCCGAGACAGAAAGAAATGCATAAATTACTAGGGCTATGAAGATGATGAAGGGTCTAGAGGGCAAGACAAAGGAGGAGAAGCTGAAGTCACTTGGTTCAGTACATAGAAGAGGAGACCGAGAGGAGGCCTTTTGGCAGCCTGAGGCTTCCTCATGAGGGGAGAAGAGGGGCAGACACTGCTCTCTGCTTGGATCTCACAACAGAACCCAAGTATGAAGGCATGTGACAGGAGAGATTCAGACTGGATATTAGGAAAAGGTCCACCAAGAGGATGGCTGGGCACTGGAACAGGCTCCCCAGGGAAGTGGTCACAGCACCGAGCCTGCTGGAGCTCAAGAAACATTTGGACAATGCTCTCAGAAATGTGGTTCAAGTCCTGTATGGAGCCAGGAGTTGGACTTGATGATCCTTGTGGGTCCCTTCCAATGTAGGCTATTCTATGATTCTATATTAGAAAGAAATCACCAAAGTTCTAACCACACAGATCCTGTAGTAGATTGTTATTTGTTGGTGTAACCTCAATACGTGATACATGAAAAGAACAGAAAAAATAAAATCTCATGGGATGAGTACGTACTGGCCATGGACACCATTACCATAGTTTTTTTCAGAGCTACTGAGTTTTACAAGCTAACCTTTCAGTAAGTAACTTATATAATTTATTATTCTACTTTGACTTACCTGAACAATCATATTTTCCCATCTATTATCATCATTTAATCCTTTTGTATCTTACTTTATTCTACTAATATTTTTATACTGTGTTCATTGTTCATTTAAAATTTTCCATTAATGCACAAAGCACAAGAATTTATAGGGTTTTACTTCTTAATTATTCACTGTTCAATGTTCAGGAGCATATCTCAGTAAAGAAATTTGATTTTTATACTTTTTTGTTCATTTGTTTTTAGGTTGTTTTAAAATGTACACTTACTACCCAAGAATGGAGGTTACTTTGAATCTTTGTTTCCTTTCCCTATTGCCTTCCAATTACCAGAAAAAAAAAAAAAAAAAAAAAAAGTCTCATAAATCCAGTCTTCATCTTATTTGTCTACAAGTTCAATGTATCACAGAAGCGTGATCATTGACTACAGGGTTTGTCATAAAGTTTTCTGTTGTCTTTCAGGGTACTCAGTAACTACAGACACTCTTTTATATCAATATCAAGGATATTCTGGGTGGGAGTTTAAGAAGAAAAAATAGTGAATTTTTTGCTTCTGAAAAATTTCTCTGCATGAATGACAGAGTTGAATTAGTCTCCTAACTTAGTTGCTTCCAGTCAGTACCTAAAGGTATGTGAAATCTAATCTGGGCCATCCTATTTTCACAATTAGTTCCACTTGCCTTAGTGCTCCATTTCTTATTTATGGGTTTTATCTGTAATCATGAATCAGAATAAATAAATAAATAAATATCATTACTTTTGCTCAGAATTCAAAGAAATGAAATCAATAAGACATAGCAAATATCCCTATGTATTTCTGCATAATCTAAGATTCTTTCAAATTTTAAAAGCTCTTGGAATATCTTTTAGGTCTTGAGGGGTTCAAATTACTTGATTTTTCCTAAATTCAGAGGACTGGAGCACCTCTCCTCTGAAGCAAGTCTGAGTGAGCTGGGGATATACAGCCTGAAGAAGAGAAGGCTCTGGTGAGACATCATTGCAACCTTTCAATACTTAAAGGGGTCTTATAAAAAGGATGGAGAAGGACTCGGGGTAGATAATGATAGAACAAGGGAGAATGGTTTTAAACTAAAAGAGGATAGATTTAGATTAGACATTAGGAGGAAACTTTTCACTGTAAGGGTAGTGAGGCACTGGAACAGGTTGCCCAGAGAAATTGTGAATGCCTCATCCCTGGAGGTGTTCAAGGCCAGGCTGGATGGGGCCTTGGCCAACCTGATCGAGTGGGTGGCATCCCTGCCTATGTTAAGGGGACTGGAACTAGGTGATCTTTAAGGTCCCTTCCAACCCAAATCATTCTATGATTCTATGTTTCAGACTAAGAAATATTGGGTTTTGATAACTATACATAGCTACTTATGTTAATTAGTTATTTTTGTTATCACATAACTTTAACATCTTGGACAGAATACTAGGCTTGATTCTCTCTTCTATTTAAGCAGTTTATGATGTCATGGCTTTTTGAAGTTGGACTAGATGAACTCCTGAGGTCTCTTCAGACCTAAATTATCCTATGATATGTAATTATTGTTAACAGGAGGAGGAGAAAGCAGCAATAACTGCTAATTTCATTTCTTATAAGTTCTCCAAATCATAATGCTGATTACCAGAACAAAAAATGGTATAGCCAAAAAATGAATTGAGTCTATTTTGTTTTTTTACCTTAATTGTATTCAAAGTCTAGTCTCTAAAGAAACTGTGACTTACCTTCAATTGGATGTTGATCCAATTGATAAAGTTTGCCACTTTATCTCAGAATGGCTTTTCAAATACCAACTAGAAAACAGTGTAATTTAATCTTCACAGAATTCTACATTTATTTATTTTAATTTCTGTGAAAAAAAAAATCATCTTTATAGTTGAATGTTAGATTTTTTTTTGGAGCATAGAAGCACAAGCTCATCAGATACTACTCTTTTTACAGCAGTAATTATGATAGGCACTGTTAGATCAATTCTGCAAAAACACAAAATGTCATGATCTTTGTTTCTGTAAAGTCAAAAAGTTAACACCTTACATTCTATGGTAGAAAATATTTTCAGGAAGAAAGAAAACAAATTGATTTTGATTCATAACACATAAACTTTAACTAGTGACCCAAGAGAACAAGCCAAGCTGAATGAAAACAAACTAAAGTTAGTAACAGGCTAGCAGCTTGCCTATTTCCTCAGGAAACATAGCTGACAGTTGATGTGATGTTTAGTGACATAAAAATTCTGATCCCCTTTCCCACTTTTAAACTCTACCTACTGAGAAAAAAATAAGAATTTAATAAATATCTATAGCAGAATCACATAGAAGATATTCATGATTTAAAAGAAGTGAGAATAAGTAACTCCTGTGATTCAATATCCCTAATCTGATACTAGTGATAAGCAGGTAGTAGTAGAGGTAATAGTCAATGCTGATTTCATGATTTAATTCCTTATTAATACCTAACCTGATTTACATTCTGTATCAGAAAACCGTTCTTTATGATATTGGAAAATAAATTGAATGCTATTCAAATATTACCTCATAAAAAATCCGTAATTGCATTCCTTTTCTTAGGAAGAATTGTATGGTGTATTTATTTCTATGCATGTTTATTACAAAAAGCAACTGAATTTGCAGATCAGAGAACTAGCACCAAATAAGCTATGCCAACTTATTTTATCCAGTTATTCAGTCTGTTCCCTTCTGATGCTTCTCTACTTATGACTGACTGTATTCTTCTTTTTGAGGTCTTGCCACTGATTATAAGAATTGTACTCAAAGTGAATGCAACTAATGCATCACTCAGCATCTTTATGTCTCCTGTACTTCAACACACAGCTCTTTTTCATCATAGGATAACTTAGAAGTGGGAAAGATTTTAATTATTATTATTATTATTTTATTTTATTTGATAAGTATTATCTTTTTTTTTTGATTATATCATGGGAGCGGTTCAAAGGCAGGGTCTGTTCTGCAATGAAATTCTATAGAGTTGTTGAACCCTAGTTTGCTACTCATGTATGTCCTTCACCTTCATCTTCCACAGAATTCTTTCGCTTGCTCCTATCACCCATCTCACATATGTCACTTCCAACAAGAAAATATGGCATGTGCGTGGCATGTCCAGAATGGCATGCCTGCCTGCAGGTTAGCTGACTGCTGCCAAATGGACTACATGATATCTTAGCTCTCCTATTCTCCCCTTCAGTGTAGATGCACAAATAAATTTACTAATTTGGATTGTTCTTCTTCCCTCAACTAAAAAAGCCTAATGCAATTGTTTCAGATATTTTTCATCCTATCAGATTTGGTAGATACTTATCAATAGTTAAAAATACGTATCTATATTTGTGTATATATATATATGAAGGCAATAAGAAAGTCTAATCAATGGACAAAAATGAATGGAGGAACAAGCAGAGAGAATTATCAAGGAATTTTTCTTTTCTTATGAAATTGAGATGAAGAAATTTTCATATCTGTAGACATATTGTAGACATTCTGTAAATTATTCAATAATTCTATTTATTTGTATATTTCATAAGGGCCTTAAGGCCTTACTGATTCCCACTTTCTTTTTACTTTATTAATGTTGATAAGTGTTATACAGCTAAAATATTTTTTAAATCCTACAATCTCCTTAGTTTAAACCTTTGCTCCCAAAAGAACAGAAATTTATTGAAAGGAGGCAAGGCTTGAGATGATGTACCCTTCTTACAGTGAAGGAAGTTTAGATGATGAAATACCTGTTTTTTGATTCTTTTATATTTTAGCTTGAGCAGGATCTGATTAAGAGTACACGTACACTTTTTATAGCAAAGTAATAAAAAATACTATGCATTATTCCTACATTCCTTCTACTAAGATAAAACATAGAAATCAAATGTCTTACCAAGACATTAACATGACAGAGCAAGATAAGTAGACCAAATATTGTAAGTCTTGGCCTTTATCTTTATCTTCAATTTATGTTATAAAATTATTTATAAATTAAAGCTTCATCTTTCAGATAGGATATAAAGTTAAATCTGGTTTCCTGAGATTCAGGGCTTAAAGTTGTTTTCCCTTAAATACTGTTCAACAGAAGCTCATCTCAACCTTTCATTCCCTTTCAGGTGATCCAATTGTCACACGTTTTTGCATTTTTAAAGAAATAGATTTCCTTTTAGTTTTCTTCTTGTCATTGAATCCCTAATAGTTTTTGAAAATGCAATTGAATGTTTAGGTTTAACTGCAAGTCAGGTATAAGCTATTCAGATATTTCAGTGATTAAAGAGAGTTACAATCATTCAGTTCCAGAGCTGCTAGCAGATTGGCAACTAATCCCAATACTGTTTTGTTTTTTTTTTTTGTGTGTGTGTGTGTTTTGTGTGCATGTGTTTTCTTTTTTCCATTCTCCATTTAAACTTTGTGAATATCAAAATAGTTTAATTGTTTCCAAGACTTTTATTTTAATAACATTCATACAAGACAACTTTATGAAGAGCAAGAATGTTCAAACTCACTTGCAGATACTTGATTTGTCCAAAAGACATTAGCAGCTGATCACCTGAAGCTCTCTGTTGTAAATAGTAAGGGAAAGGTGTGTTCTTCAGAGGAAGCCTTGAATCACATAGTTTCAAACTCTGCTCTGAGTGACTCTCTAGAGTTTGTGTGAGAGTATATTCTGACACGGTGACAGAAAATAATCCTAGATGTGTTGGATTTACTGAGCATATACATTAGTCACAGTGAACACAAAAATGTGGAAGAGTGGGCACAATTCTGCCCAATTCATGCCATCAATGATGGGCAGAGTAACTTCATCAGCAAAAATGAAGGACTCTGACTGAGTGATTCCCTCAGACCATCAAGTGAGAAAGATCTGACCATTTTCCTTTCAATGAAACCCACCAAGATAAGCCAGTCAAAAGAAAAGTGAAGATCAAGGTGGGCTGAGGAAAAACAAATATGAGAAAACACATGTAAAAAGGGGCCAGCCAGACGTAAACAGATTGCTATCATCTTTTTTGCCTGAGTCCTGTTCTTGATGACCGCACTCTGTCCTATATTCTCATGAGCAGGTTGAGGGAGGTGATTCTCCCCCTTTTATCTGCTCTTGTGAGACCCCACCTGAAATACTGTGTTCAGCTCTGGGGAACCCACCACAACAAGGGCATGGATGTAACAAGTCCGCAGGAGGGCCAGTCAGATTATCAAAGGGCTGGAGGACCTCTGCTATGGGGACATGCTGAGGGAGATGGGGTTGTTCAGCCTGGAGAAGAGAAAGCTCTGGGGAGCCTTCATTGCAGCTTTTCAGTATCTAAAGGGTGCATTTAGATACTGGAAGAAATCAGTAAAGGGACTCTTCTTCAGGGAATGTAGTGATAGGACAAGGAGGAATGTCTTTAAACTAAAAGAAGGGAGATTTAGATTAGATATAAGGATGAAATTCTCTACTCAAAGGGTGGCAGTGCACTGGAATAGGTTGCCCAGAGAAGTTATGGCTGCCCCATCCCTGGAAGTGTTCAAGGCCAGGTTGGATGGGGATTTATCTAGTGGAAGGTGTCCCTGCCTATGTCAAAGGGGTTGGAATTGGATGATCTTGAAGGTCTCTTCCCACGCAAGCAATTCTATAATGTGTGATACTGTGATTCTTGTTGTGCTGGGAGCCCCAGAGCTGAATGCAGTACTCTAGGTGGCGTCTCATAAGAGCAGATCAGAGAGGGAGAATCACCTCCCTCAAAATGCTGGCCACACTTTCGATGCAGCCCTGGCTTTCTGGGCTGCAAGCGCACATTGCCAGCTCATGTTGAGCTTTGTACTTGGTTGCACAGAGTCTAGTTGGAGGTCTATAGCAGGTGGTGTCTTCCAGGGATCAGTACTAGGTCCAATCTTGTTCAATTTATTCATCAATTACCTGAAGGATGAAATAGAGTGCACCTTCAGCAGGTTTGCTGATAACACAAAACTGGGAGGAGTAGCTGATACAACAGGGGGCTGTGCTGCCATTTAGAGGAACTAGGACAGGTTAGAGAGTTGTGTTGTGAGGAACCTCATGAAGTTCAACAAGGGCAAGTGCAGGATCTTTCACCTAGTGAGGAATAACCCCACACACCAGTACAAGTTGTGGGCTGACCTGCTGGAAAGCAGCTCTGTGGAGAAGGACCTGGGGATTCTGGTGGACAGCAGGTTAACCAAGAGTCAGCAATGTGCCCTTGTGGCCAAGAAGGCCAATGGGTGCATTCAGAAGAGTGTTACCAGCAGGTCAAGGGAGGAGATCTTCCCCCTCTACTCAGCTCTGGTGTCACCACACCTGGAGTATTGTGTCCAGCTCTGGGCTCCCCAGTACAAGAGGGGCATGAAGCTGCTGGAGCGAGTCCAGAGGAGGACTACTAAGATGATGAGAGGACTGGAGCATCTGTCATGCAAGGAGAGGCTGAGAGAGCTGGGGCTGTTTAGCTTGGAGAAGAGAAGACTAGGAAGGGATCTTATCAAGGTGTATAAATATCTTAAAGAAGGGTGTCAAGAGTTAAGAGACAGAATCTCAGTGGTGCCCAGTGACAGGACAAGAGGCAACACACACAAACTGAAAAACTGGAAGTTCCAGCTGAATATGAAAAAACGCTTATTTACTGTGAGGGTTACAGAGCACTGGAACAGGTTGCCCAGAGAGGTTGTAGAGTCTCCTTCTCTGGAGATATTCAAAACCAGTCTGGATGGGATCTCGTGCAATGTGCTCTAGGTGACCTTTCTTCTCAGGGTTGTTGGACTAGATGATCTCCAGAGGTCCCTGCCAACCTCAATCATTCTGTGATTTTGTGATTTTTATCAACCTGCACACCCAGGCCCTTCTCATCAGGGCTGCTCTCAATCCATTTGCTGCCCAGACTGTATTTGTGCTGGTCCCTACCAAAGCCCCAACCAAGCAATTCTATGAGGATTCCTTGTTTTCTCACAACCCCTTTTAATGAAACAATTGCATTTTACATCGAATATTTCTTTCTTCCATGGCTGAGAGAAGAAAAGGCGTTCATGACAGGAATAGTTTACTGAGAAGGCTCAGGTTGTAAAGGGAAAGAGACAGAAAATAGCATTTCCTTTTAAAACATGGTTAGGTAGGAAACTCTCTGTCTTTCTGATACTGCAATGACAAGGTATAAACGTATCTGGAAAGGAATGCTTTTCTTCCCTCCTTTCTTGTTAGGGTTTGAATCATGCTAGTGAACACTTAATCCCCAGGTCATGCTGTAGAAAGTCTGACCCTGGTTCTTTGTTTTTCTGTAGTCGTCTTTTTTTTTTTTTTTTTTTTTTAAACACTGAACATTTTCATCTCTCTGTGTTTACAGCATTCCTTCACATTTCTGAAACAAAGCGTTTGTGAGCTCTCATGAACCCTAGCATTCCTTAATGGTAAACAAAGTATTTTAATTCTCTCATTTTTTTCCTTCTACATCTGTTTTTATTGCTTCCTTTAGGGATCCATGCTGCTGTGTCTACTCTTTGCCTATGGACAGATGATCTAAACTCCTTTTTGGATTCATCACTGTTCCTAGACTGGCCAGAAAACTGGAGTGGAACAACAGGACATATCACGTCTCCCAGAAGTACAGCTCTCTTGTGTTCACTGGGCCTTCAGTGCGTTTGATGTGTTATATTGTATTTAGACCAATCACTTAAATGTGCTGAATATACCAGTAAAAATGTGATGTTATTCAATGCTCAGGGCATAACTTATTTGTTATTCTAGAATGGTACCTTTTTAGAAATAAAAAGAGATGAATGATAAGTAAATCATAGAGTTAGAGACAGTGAAAGCCCTCTTGAAAGAATAACTGAGGCATTAGAACTTTTACATATATAGGCCACAGCAGAAATGTCAAGCAGCTCTGATAAATGGGTAATTGGGAATCTGGAGAGCTGTTCCTTTTCAAAGTAGATGAGAGATACTTAAATTTGGGGCCATAAATGCAAGTAAAATTTGTTTCTATATTGTGTAGTGCAGTAAGTATCTTATAGTCCTTCATTTTTATTTTTTTTCTGATAAGTTTGGTTATATTGCTTAAGTAGCATTTTGTATACTGATGTAATACAGCATAATAAGATTTCATTCAATATGACAGTTACAGCTTAGAAGAAAACCTACTTTGGATCAGACACTTACCATCATTTTCAGCCATAAGTATCTGAACTGATTTGCTGAGTATGAAGGAATTGGATGTCTCTGAATAGCAGGTCCTTGAAGATAGCCATGGCATACCATGAACAGTAATGCCTTTCGGTATTCCCATCTTTTGAGGGCACTCATGGTGCAATGGTATTTGTAACATATATATTAGTGTGGATAACTGTGGGGTTTATGGGACAGAGATAATAAACTAACACCAGTAATGAGCATCAGATCTGTGACATGCCATGAAACTTTCCCTTTGCTGGCAGAAGATATATAAAAAATATAATGGTGCTGAGGCTAATTGTCTTGGAAGACTTTAGAAAGAAGTGTAAGGTCCCAGTACTGTGGGCTGATTACCTTTTACAATATTGATAATGTGATAATGGAGCCTGGAAGTACCACTGAAATGGAGTTAAAGAACCTCAAAGTGCGTTTTTTTTGTTTGTTTGTTTGTTTGTTTGTTTGTTTTTAAATTTCTAACAGCTTTACATCCTCCTGTAACACCATATTCTGCAGAAGCTGGATCTTCTCCAAGGACAGCTGGTACTGACCTAAACCAACAGTGCTTAACATGCAGAACAGCAGTGTTTTTTTGCCCTGAATTCTGTTGACTAAGCAGTAGCAATGACTTCTATACTACAAAAATACTATACTTTCTGGGCATTACAGTCTTCTCTTACCATTCTTAATCCCTATTTAGAACAATTGATTCTTTTTTGAGGGTAGAACCACTTGTAGTTTTCAGGATCCAGTGCTATCTAACCAGGTTCTTTTAGATATTCCACATGTGGGGGGTGTAATATTTAATATCAGATTTACTTAATTGAAGTTATTTGATGTTACACAGTTGGTTTTTTTTTTTTTGAGTTAGCAGAGTGAAAAAAACATATACTGAAAAAAAACCAATACATATGTAAGTTACACTTAGCAAGATATAGCAATTGCAATATACAGTTCAACCGCAATACCAATGTAATCTCCTTTATGGGTTTCTATGTTATGCTCACCATCATGACACTGAGTGTCCCCAGTTTCCAGAAAGGAATTGCAAGGTTGAAGCCAGCTCTAGACTGTTATTCTATTTGAAATTCCTTTGCTAGTTGTTCAGTTTTTATACCCTGTGTTGGGCTAAGCCATGTATTCATTCTCCCTGTGTTGTTCTGGCTAAGTCAGGGAGACATTCACACTGTTCTTATGAACTCAGGGAGAAACATACACAGCACCAGCTGATCCATGCAACTGTGATATAGGCAGCTGATCCACTCAACTGACATAGCTGTTTATATAAACAAAACCACACTCCCTTGACAATCTTTGTATTGAGATGAAGTCAGCTTTCTTTGCAACATCTGTGGTCAGTCACACTCTGCATTATTCTCCGAGCTTCAAAGGCAAATCAGCCTTGCCCATCTCCATTGAGCTTTCTTTGATCTCAGGGGCTTATTGGTGACTCGTAATAGTTTAGAATATGACAAGATATCTCATTGTATTGAGCTTGAATATAATCTATGGAAGATGAATCCAGAAAATATAATGCCACTTCTAGGTTTGTATATAGTAAGTTTTTCATAAAATCATAGAATGGATAGGGTTTGAAAAGACATTAAAGATCATCTATTTCCAATCCCCCTGCCATGGACAAGGATGCCACCCACTAGATCAGGTTGACCAGGGCCTCGTCCAATCTGGTTTTGAACACTTCCAGGAAATGCAAATTTTGCATCTGCAAATTATAAAGGGGATGCTCTCTTTCTCATTTGCTCCAATGAAAGAGGAGGTCTCATGATCAGGACTAAACTTTAGTAAAAACTTTGAAAATCTACCCTTGTGTCCTGTTTCCTCCTCAGCTGTGGGATATGCCAAATCACTTTTGTGACAAGCTCTACCAATGAAAAAGAAAGAAGACAAATCAAGTGGACTGATAAGTTTACATAATAAGGATGAAGCTGCCTGGCCGAGAAGGACCTGGGAGTACTGATTGATAGTCGGCTGAATATGAGCCAGCAGTGTGCTCAGGTGGCCAAGAAGGCCAACAGCATCCTGGCTTCTATAAGAAGCAGCGTGGCCAGCAGGTCTAGGGAAGTGATTGTCCCCCTGTACTCAGCTCTGGTGAGGCCGCACCTCGAGTACTGTGTTCAGTTTTGGGCCCCTCGCTACAAGAAAGACATTGAGGTGCTCAAGTGAGTCCAGAGAAGAGCAATGAAGCTGGTGTGGGGTCTGGAGAACAAGTCTTACGAGGAGCGGCTGAGGGAGCTGGGATTGTTCAGTCTGGAGAAGAGGAGGCTCAGGGGTGACCTTATCGCACTATACAGGTACCTTAAAGGAGGCTGTAGCGAGGTAGGGGTTGGTCTATTCTCCCCTATGCCTGGTGACAGGACGAGGGGGAATGGGCTAAAGTTGTGCCAGGGGAGGTTTAGGTTGGATATTAGGAAGAACTTCTTTACCGAAAGGGTTGTTAGGCATTGGAATGGGCTGCCCAGGAAAGTGGTTGAGCCACCATCCCTGGAGGTCTTTAAAAGAAGTTTAGATGTAGAGCTTAGTGATATGGTTTAGTGGAGGTTTTGTTAGTGTTAGGTCAGAGGTTGGACTCGGTGATCTTGGAGATCTCTTCCAACCTAGATGATTCTGTGATTCTGTGAGCCAGCAAGCCTTTCAGTTGATAAGAGTCCTGGAAGTTAGAAAAGATGCAAGCTTTTAGAGAAATAGAATGGAAGGAAAAAGAAGAAACAAACAAACAAACAAACAAAAAAGATAAAAAATCCAGAAATACCTAGATGACTTGCTGGTATCCAATAGAGTGGTTCAATAGCAAACAGACATTAATTTAGCTGTAGTGACATCCATAAGTGTTGTGTATTTAATAGACATATTTGGTTGTTTTTGTTGTTGTTGGCGTTGTTTTGTTTTGTTTTGGCACTGTTTAAAACAAGATGTAATGTTTGTTAAGAGAGTCTTACAAAATCTCTGTGTAACTTCTATTCTATTCTTATGCTTCATGAACGACCAAACAAATCTAGAATTTAGTTGCCACAATCTGTGAATATAGATTGAGGATTAGGAGCACTGGAAAAAGGCAAAATTAAGATTGCTAGGTAAAGACACTGGACCTATGTAAGGGCTAGGCAGCATTAGCAGACCAGAGACATGAGATGAAAAAGAAAAAACATCATGTCTAGAGTTATACCATTTATGCTAATTATCTTATTTGATTCTTGGCCCCATTTAAAAGGTGTTGACAATGTTCTATCTGAGACTGACAAATGCAGGCTATGTTATTTCTAACATAAATTTGCTCACCACATGAAGGGAAATTCCTATGCAAATGCCACAAATTCAGATTTCACGGTCCAGGTGCAAATTGTTTTTGTACTGGGCCTTAGATTTGATGAAAGTTTGTCAACTTTGAGGTGGTTCAAACAAAACCTTTTGGCGTGAATGAACTAACAGTTCCAATGAAAGTAACAGCAGAAGGTGAGCCTTGCAGTTAAAATGTCTCCCTCTCTCTCTCTCTTTTTTTTTTTTTTCTCTTTTCTAAAGAAATCTAGAGAAATAAAGCAAGAAACTCAAAACTGAACACAGTACTCAAGATGCGGCCTCACCAGAGCTCAGTACAGGGGGACGATCACCTCCTTGGTCCTGTTGGTTACACTATTCCTGATACAAGCCATGATGCCATCGGCCTTCTCAGCCACCTGGGCACACTGCTGGCTCATGTTCAGGCGAACGTCAACCAACACCCCCAGATCCTTTTCCTCTGCCCAGCTTTTTAGCCACTCTTTCCCAAGCCTGTAGCATTGCATGGGGTTGTTGTGGCCAAAGTGCAGGACCCAGCATTTAGCGATGTTGAACCTCATCCCATTGGCCTCTGCCCATCGACCCATCCTGTCCATGTCCCTCTGCAGGGCCTTCCTACCCTCCAGCAGATTGACACTTCCCCCCAACTCGGTGCTGTCTGCAAACTTACTGAGGGTGCACTCAATTACCTCATCCAAATCATCAATAAAGATATTAAAGAGTATTGGCCCCAATATTAAATGGGGAACACCACTCATGACCTGTCACCAGTTGCTTTTCACTCCATTCACCACTATTCTCTGGGCCAGGGATATATCATAGTGATGAGGTCATAGTCTGAGGTCAAGTTGGAAAGCCAATCAAGTCAGGACTAGGATCAGACCTGGTGGTGGCCATGCAGGTCCACAGTGATGGGATGTCCACAGGAACACAGGGACACAGTCCACAGGTTGGGGTCCAGATCAACAGAACCCACGATCATGAAAAAAAAGGTTGTGGCAGAGCAACAGACTTGCACTTCTACAGCATTACTGAGTCAGGGGCTGATGGCCCCAAGCTGAGCTGAAATAGGGCTCCTGAGTTCATGGATAGGGTGGGGGGAGTCCTCAGAGGAGGCTGGGTAGGGGCAATGTCTTTTACTGCCTTCAGGGCCTTCATGTATGCAAAGGGAACAAAAGCCAGGGCTACTAATTTGGGAATCCATTATATTTCATAAGAAAGAAAATAACCAGTATATCTGAAACTTCTCAGTTTCCAGGAAGCGGTGAACATTTTCAGTTTTGTGAGGAAAATTATGGAATGGATGGAATGGCGACCCTTAAATTTGGCATTAGCATTTCATAAACTGAATATGTTTCAAAATGTCCAAGAAATCTCAGTAAAACATTTGCTTATGTTTTCCAGAGAGCTGTATTATCATGCATTTTTAATCAACATTACCACAAGGAAAATGCTCAATATGCTTTTTGTTCATGCAGTGGATGCATGGGCAATCCTCTGGAATATTATAGTCAACATGGTGACATCTAGTAATATTCCTTATGGTCAGCAAGAGTTTTGCATTTAAAAAAAGAATTATATCTGCTTCTTGTACAAGTCTTTCTAGCAGTGATCTCAAACTATTAACAATATAAAATACACTGCTCATTGAAATACCTTGAATATTAAAAAAAAAATTTAAAAAAATCCTCTAATCAGGCTGAGAAATAAAATAAGAAATAAATGCAAGGGTAAGCAAAGTCTCTTGGCATCTTATTCACCAGACATCTTATTTGAATGGTATATATTAAACTGTTATTTAAATCTGCAGCAAGTTATTAAAAACAAAGTCACAGGTTCACTAGTGCTCTGTCTATCCATTCTGAATGTATTAACTGCTCCCTTTTATTTTAAAATTATTTCTGCATTTTGATCCTTCGGACTCCTTATTATAATTCTCAGTTCAAGAGGAGTAACTGTCTAACTAAGGTGAATTAAACAGAGTGAGAGTTCTATGTTGTTCTTACCATCTCAGGTCAGATGTGCAACTCAGCAATTTTATGCCTCTGTTGCCAAGGCAGTTCTAATATACGGTGCACTCTGGAGAAGCATGGGTATAAATCTTCGTGGTTTGCTACATTTATCCTTTTCTCCTTCAATAATTTTAGCCACCCACTCTCACTTAACAAATAGCATACATAACATCTAAGAATTAGATGAGTGTTGAAACACTGCAGTCACCATGCTGAGTCGTGGGAATGATGTCATAAGCACACAAAACACTAGGTACTAAAGGTGGGATTAATCTTAATTAACTTTAGCTATTTATCCATTCAATCTAAAACAACTTTCCAGTTTGCCGTTATAGCCACAGGCTTGTATAGCAAAGCAGTCCCATGAATCCTTAAAGGTGATTCATCTGACCTACTGTAATTTCCTGTCTCAGAATGAGATGAATTACTCTCTGAAAGTAACTACTTCTTTCCACTGACTAGGGAGGAAGCTAATAAAGACCAACTCAGATTTAGAAATCACACTTTTGGTTTTAAGGTTAAAGTGAGTTTGATCTTACCTTAATTTTCATAAAGGTTTCTTCACTTCTGTGGAGTTTAAGGTTAGAATTTTCCTTTCATCTGATTTTCATTTTCATCCTAAGCATGAGGTGGAAGCAAGGGAGACACACACATGGCTGTGATGTAGGATATCACAACTTGAAGGATGCATTGGATTTATGTGGCAAGATTTTGGTAGCAGAGGACGGCCTCTGTGAAGAGACACCCAGAGTTACCCCCATGTCAGATGTAGCCAGTTCCAGAGTTCCAGCCAGCTCCAAAAGGGACATTAAAACTGAGTAAACATCAGCAATGCTCGTGTCACTTCAGTGATATTTAAGAAACAAACAGACAAACAAACAAACAAAACACACACACACATTCACAAAACCACCACCAACAAAACCCACCTCTGCACATAAGCTTTGGAAGAGAGGAGTAAGAAAAATATCAGAGAAAAACCCTGCAGACACCAAGAAGGGAAGAAGGGAAGAAGGGAAGAAGAGAAGAAAGGCAGAAGGGAAGAAAGAAGAGGAGAGGTGCTCCAGGTGCTGGAGCAAAAGTTCCCCTGCAGCCCATGGAAGACCACGTCAGAACAGATAATCAATAATCACACTGGAGCCTGTGTAGGATCCCACACTACAGCAGGTGGCTATGGCCTGAAGGCGTCTACAGCCTGTGGAGTTCCCATGCAGGAGCAGGCTTTCAGTAAGAGATGTGACCTATGGGTTGCCCACACTGGAGCAGTCTGTTCTGAAAGGACTGTAGTCCATGGAAAGGACTCACACTGGATCAGTTCATGAAGACTGTATCCCATGGGAGGAACCCCATGCTGGAGCAGAGGAAGAGTGTGAAGAGGAGACAAAGCATTATGGACTGACCACAACCCCCATTCATTATCTCCCTACACTACTCAGTAAGTAGGAGAAAATAGGATAGTTGGGAAGGAATTTGAGCCTGGGAAGAGGTGGGGCTTTGGGGGGAAGGTATTTTTAGTTTATTATTTTTATTATTATTATTTCTTGCTATCATACTCTATTAATTGACAACATATTAAAATAATCTTTCCTGAGTTTATTCTGTTTTGCCCATGATATTTAGTGGTGGGTAATTTCCCCATCTTTATTTCAACCCATGAGCTTTTTCACAGTATTTTCTTCCCCTGTCCTGCTGAAGCATCTTGGTGGACACCTGACAACTAGCCAAAGTTAGCACACCACAGAAGATCAGGTAACATTCAAATTTTATTTTGCTTCTGGGCAGTATATGAGCTGGACAGCAACTAGAAGAGAATATTAGTTGCCATTTTTCATTAAGAGTAATTATACTGAACTTAACATTATGAGATGTGAATGATAAACTTTTGTGAAGAGAGATTCAAAGTACCTGACAGTAGTGTACTTCTTACATTTTCAAATATTCAATGTAATTTTTGTCTTTGAAGTCAATCAAGAGAGCAAATGATTATTTCCTTCTTAAATGCACAGTAACAAATATGTATCAGAAGCATTTTAATATTTTCATGTTTTGGGGCATTATAGACTTAGGAGAAAAATATGTCCTTTTAAAGTTTTTGACTGAAAGAAGAAAAAATACTTTTTGACAATAAACAAAGTCATGTTATGCTGTATAATATGTGAAAGTTAGAACATATCTCTTCAATTTACTTTTACATGGCTGCTGGTAGGCAACAGTATGATACATTCTAGTCACTTCTGTTGCAGTTACTTTAGAAGAGCTTTTTTTACCACATGAAATCACTTCTCATTCCAAACACTGAAAAAACAATCCTGAGATTTAATTGAGGCATCTTCATTTGATGATGGACTGCTACCAGAGCTGCCACTGTCACTGTCATGATCAATTTGTGGACTGTAAATTAAGAAAATAAAAAAATGACTTAGACTTGATATTCTATTACTGTGTTCTGTACATACTTCACTAGCTGGTCCATACTGAATGTACACAAGTTCTGTTTATTACAGAGGTACGTGTATATGATGCATCCATCAGATAAATTAAGGTTATTTGCAAAATATTTTTAGACTTACCTTTTTTTATTTGTATTTCACTAGTAGCTGATGTCTACATATAGCTTTCCATTATATACTTGCTTGTTTCTAAAACTTTGGATAAGTTGTAAAACTGTGGTTCAATATCAAAACTCACAGGTTATACCTCACAGGTCACTGCTGAAGATTGACTAGATTTCCTTGCTCAGACTTTGTTGGAGAGTGATCACTCATAATAATCTCCTTAGAGTCTTTCCCAGATCTTTCCTTCATCCCAGTATCTCCCACAGTAACCTCACAGCTAGATATGAAAAAAAAATAAATTAAAAAAAAAATTGTATGCCTATTGTCTCTCTCTCTTTCTCTGACAAAATTTTCTAAGTGTTTTTCAAGCTAACATGGTCATAATTTCTTTTTCGATTTTCACTGTATGACTCTATAGCCCTTCTTCTGAAGTCTTCTGTACAACTCAAAGAACAAAATCCAGAGAATTTTGTTGCTCATTTTTGCAGGGATTGAGTAAAGCTAAATGTTCACATCATGCCTAACAGTGCTGCCTTGCCTCCATGATGTAAAATTTTATGTTGTGCATTTTGTCGACTAATCTTTAGTTATAACCCACAATTAGCTGGGATTCAGATCCCCACTCAGTTACCTACAATGCAGATAAATGGGTTATCAGTTCCCAGTACATTTAGAGCAGTTTAGAGTGAGACATCTGAGAGAAGTCAGGATATACTAGGTTGCCTGCACTCAGCTGTGCAGTGTTGGAATAGCCAATCTTGGACTCCAGCTGTGATAGTTGAAAATGCTACAGATAGATATATAGGCACTTTCATAGGCACTCTATCTACCATGTCTGTGCAGATAAGCTAAGGTATCATGCAGCATTAGACACCTACATTTAAGCAACTGTTTTGAATATTATGTATATACCTTCAGGTGAATCCCACCCCATATAAAAAAGTGCAAAGGCCTTAAGAAACATAAAAAGTCTTCCTAGAAGCATTCAATAATACAATTTCTTTTTATCTGTGATTAGGCTGAGTAGATCTTTCAGCATCCAGAAGGGCCATAACTATTCCAGGAGAGAAAGACTTTACCCCTACAGAACACTCTTGCCCACTTAGGTGCTATCTTCATTTACAGTGGGGATGCAACATGCCAATTTTAGTCAGACTTGTTTGAAAGAGTGCACAGAATGCACTCTAATGCACACCCAAATAGTTAGTTGTCTGTCTTAGGTGGGCTTGATTCCAGTTCCACTTTTTCATGTTGAATTCTAATGACTGTGGGCTTTAGTCAAGAACTGTATAGTTCATTGTTGTTCTGAAAAAGTTTATTGATGTTCAGCTCCCATCTCCTTTTGGACGTGTGAGTCAAAGAAATGAAATAAGGGACATTCACTCTAAATGATAAAGAAATTTCACCTCTGTCTGATGACACCTCAGTCTGTCCTGGGACTGGTATTGTTTAATATCTTTATCAATGACATAGAAAGTGGGATTGAGTGCACCCTCTGCAAGTTTGCAGATGACACCAAGCTGAGTGGTGCAGCTGATACAATAAAAGGAAGGGATGACACCCAAAGGGACCTGGACAAGCTTGAGAATTGGGCCCACATGAACCTAATGAGGTTTAACAAGTCCAAGTGCAAGGTACTGCACCTGAGCAATCCCAGACATGAGGACAGAGTGGGAGAAGAACTCATTCAGAGCAGCCTGTTGTGTTAAATGTTAAAGCAATTGGGAGTGATGTCCAATTAGCTGTTAAAAGTCTGGTCATATTCAGGGTACTGAACTATCATGATTACGGATCTACAAATAACGTAATACACCCTCAATCTAGTCACATTTCATGAACTACCACGGCCACACTTAAAGAGTTTGTTTGCATTCAATAAGAACTGTCATGCCTATATTTAATGAGTAGTGCAATTTATTAAAGCAACAGGTACACAGGTTCTTTGGATTGCCAGTGATAAATTCACTGTCTGCAAAGCACATACAAATACCAAAAGTATGAGTAACACAGCCTAGCTATAAACGTGTTAAAAGGTATAAAGCAACTCCATAGAGATTTCTAAGTTTCCCAGGGAGGCACTTGGCATAACCAAGTGTTCAAATCTTACCCAAAGGCATCCCAGTGTGGGGGAAGAGAGGCTCAGCCTGTCAACTGATCCCAGAAGTCAGAATGTATCCTTCCCTAGTATCCTCTTTCTCTTAAGCCAATTTATATTATTCTCCATCTTTTAGGTGGAGCTTGAGTGACTCTAGTCGTGCATATCTTTGTTACGATTGAAGGAAATTTTTCTCACTTTTCTTTAAAGATATAGGCTCAGAGAAATTCTGAGCACATGCTCAGTGTGGGGTGTTCGCACCTCTGCGACAGGTAGCTTTTGGGATGGAGGTGTGTTTTGGTATTATAATTATATTGTAATAAGAAAATTTCACCAAAGTACAGCATTTTGTCAAAAACATAACAGGACATTGGCTCAGGGTAGCAAATGTGCAGCTTATCAGTTTTAGTTGCACAAGAACAATCAAGTCCCCACCTGGTCACTGAGCCTAGCTGCAATGTCTCCACTCCGCTCCACACTCCTTACTGTTCCTTTTAGAGTCAGCACACCAAGTTCCCCCAGTATGATTAACATCTAAGGTTTGAGGCCTAGGGAACTTCTATGTAGTGCAGCTACACTCCACACTGGAAGCTTTTTCAGTGCTGTACCTTTTCTTTAAAATGTGAATATCAGTTTAATTTCCAAATCACTTCAGGCAATTATTCCACATAATCCACCCCGTGGTGGATTACGCCACTCACGCTTCATGACATTCAGAATGTATCAGGTGTATCACATATGTTCTTGTGATGAGTATTATAGAGTATATGTGCATCTTGTAGGGATACTAAACATTTCATCATAATCCAAAGGTTAACATACAAAGTAATTGTTAATATAAAACATAATGCAGTGAGTATTAATAAAACAATAACAGGGTGAAGCATCATGTTGAAGATTCCTGTGGCAGTTGGTGACCATCCAAAGTGTCCCGCCAGTGGTGTTGTTCATCCTTCTTTACTCTTTCCAACACTCGATGTACTTCTATATCAAGATGGATAATAATCAGAGTTTTTTCTCCATTTATTTGAGTTTATTTCACCAACCGTTTCAAATCTTCATGTGGTAGTGATTTCTTCACCAGTGTAAGGTTCATTCCAATAAGGGTAGGCAGCAGGTCATAGAGTATATTGTAATTGGATGTAATAAGTTGGTAAGAAGTGACAGGAGCTGAGTAACTAAAATCACATGCTAGAATTTTTGCAAAGTTACAAACAGAAACATTGGAGTGATCACTTGTATCTACAGTAGAATTACCTACGAGTATGGAATCACAACAGGTTCTCATGTAAACACAACCTTTTCCAATATAGACAAGTACTGTTTCAGGGGTTTCATTGGGATATATCTCAGAGTGGCAAATATTTTGTTCAGTGTCAAGACAAATGTCTTGGGTCTCAAGCACGTGTGTTACTTTCACAAATGAAAGTTTTTTGTTTGGGCGCAATACATGTATTTACATTAATCATCTGCCACTTTCCTTCCTTTTGATGGGCCCATATCTTATGCTCCTTAGGATAAAGTATACTTCCATTATGACTGAGTCCTGATACAATGATGGATATACATTGTATACTGTGGCACTGCTTACGGTAAGT
Source organism: Cygnus atratus (assembly GCF_013377495.2). Taxonomy (NCBI): domain Eukaryota; kingdom Metazoa; phylum Chordata; class Aves; order Anseriformes; family Anatidae; genus Cygnus; species Cygnus atratus. The sequence continues at coordinate 175,291,695 of NC_066362.1, read as the reverse complement.
ATAAAGGGTAAGGACCTGCAGAGAAGGACTTGGGGGTTCTAGTGGACAAAAACCTCAACACTAGCCAGCAGTGTGCACTTGCAGCCCAGAAGACCAACTACATCCTGGGCTTCATCAAAAGAGGTGTGGCCAGCAGGTGGAGAGAGGTGATTGTCCCCCTCTGCTCTGTCCTTGTGTGGACCCACCTGGAGTACTGCATCCAGATTTGCAGCTCCTAGCACAAGAATGATGTTGATCTGTTAGAACAGGTTCAGAGAAGGGCTGGAGCACCTCTCCTACAAAGAAAGGCTGAGAGAGCTGGGGCTGTTCAGCCTGAAGAAAAGAAGGCTCTGGGGAGAACTCATTGTGTCCTTTCAGTACATAAAGGGGACTTATAAAAAAGATGGAGAACATATTTTTGCTCAGTCAGATAATGACAGGACAAGGGGAAATCTTTTTAAACTAAAAGGGTGGAGAATTAGATTAGAGGTTAGGAGGAAATTCTTCACTCCAGGGTGGTGAGGCACTAGAACATGTTGCCCAGAGTGTTTGTAGATGCCCCATCCCTGGAGGTGTTCAAGACCAGGTACTGAGGCCCTGAGCAACTTGATCTAGTGGGTGACGTCCCTGTCTATGGCAGGGGGATTGGAACTAGATGATCTTTGTGGTCCCTTCCAACTCAAGTCATTCTATGATTCTATGGCGGCAGACAACGGCCAGTGTTTAGACTGTATGAAAAGCTCTATTTAAAACTGAAGGCAAGCTAGAGGCATGTGATTATACTACAGCATTTTGTATAACTGATACAGTTGTAGATTTAAAGACAATATTCTAGCAGTGATGATGAGCTTCATATATAAGGAGGAAGAAAGAAAATACAGTTTTCTAGTATGTTAATTTCTTTTAAATTGGGGATGATTAGATCTGCTCAAAGGTTTGAAATAGGAGTTGTGCCAGTGGACATGAGTATACATTATGGAGTGGTATGATAGCACTTTTGAAGTGAATCCTCATAATTACACTCAAGAATGTGTAATCAAACACAAGAACACTCATTTGCACATCAGTCTCTGTACTTCTATTAATTAAAGCTCTTTCTGAAATGTTTGTACAGAGCAAAATCTGTCTTCTAAATGTTTGCAACAAGCAAGAAAATAAACAAACAAACACAACAAGAGATACCGAATTGAAAAGCAGTTCTGAAAGCAAGATTTTCCAAATCACAGAATCAGAGAACCACAGAACCACTGAAGCTGCAAGGCACTTCTGCAGACTTAGTCCAAGCCTCTTCTGAAAGCAGGGTCAGATACAGCAGATTTCTCAGGACCATACTGTGGTGGTTATACTTGGGTGGGCAGCTGAGCTCCACCACAACAGCTCTCTCACTTCCCCTCATGAAAGAGGAACAAGGAGAAAATACGATGAAAAGGGCTTAAGGGTTGAGATAAGGACGAGGAGATCGCACAGTAATTATTGTGACGGGCAAAACAGACAGCGTAGGGAGATAGTAAGATTTATTGCCTATTACTAACAATCTAGAGAAGTGAGAAACAAAGGAAAGAAACCAGAAACACCTTCCCCCCCATCCACCCTCTTCCACCTCCTCCCCCCGAGTGGTGCAGGGGAACGGGGGAATGGGGGTTATGGTCAGTCTACAGCGCTTCTTCTCCACTGCTTCTTCTCGGTCACTCTCGTCCCCTGTGCTGTGGGGTCCCTCCCACGAGATGCAGTCCTTGCTGAACTGATCCAGTGTGGGCTTCCCACAGGCAGCAGCTCTTCAAGAACTGCTCCAGATATGGGTCCATACCACGGGGTCCATCCCTCAGGAGCAAACTGCTCCAACCTGGATCCCCCATGGGCAGCAGCTCCTGCCAGGTCACCTGCTCCTGCGTGGGCTCCTCTCCACGGGCTACAGGTCAGGCCTGTAATCTGCTCCGGCAGGGGTCTTCCACAGGCCGCAGTCTCCGTCGGTGCAGGTCCACCTGCTCCACTGTGGTCTCCTCCATGGGCTGCAGCGTGGAACCCTGCTCCACCATGGTACTCCATGGGCTGCAGGGGGACAGCCTGCTTCACCATGGTCCTCACCACGGGCCACAGGGGACTTCTGCTCCGGCACCTGGAGCACCTCTCCCCCTCCTTCTTCACTGACCTTGGTGCCTGCAAAGCTGTTCCTCACTCCTCTCACTCTCCCAGCTGCTGTGTGGCGCAGCATTTTTTTTTTCCCTGTCTTAAATATGCTCTCACAGAGGCGTAAAATAACATCACTTATTGGCTCAGCTCTGGTCAGCAGTGGGGCCCTTACCAAACATGGGACAGCTTCTAGATTCTTCTCACAGAAGCCACCCCTATGGCCCCCTGCTACCAAAACCTTGCCACGTAAACCCACTACACATATCTAGTTTGTTTTTGAAAGACAGAGACTCCACAATCTCTCTTGGAGGCTGGAATCTCTCTTCCAGAGGTTGACCACACTCACAGTTAAACAGTTTTCCTCATATGTTTAAATAGAGTTTAAAAATATAATTTAATATATTTTAAGTAGTGTGACATCGCCTTTTTTCTGTCAATAGGCACCACTGAGAAAAACCTGTCTCCATCTTCTCTGCTTACCCCATCAGCTATTTATTCACAATTGCCAAGATCCCTCTGTGCCTTTTTTCTTCCAGGCTGAACAGCCCCATCCCTCTCAACCTCTCCTCACATGACACATTGTCACAGATGAAAATATATATACTTCATTTCTAAGAGAAGGGGAGCAATATATTTATTGATATAGTGTGGTAATCTAAAAAAGCTTAATCATAAATAAGACAGTGACTTAACAAGATTCGCAGTTGCAAAGTACACTTGATTATTTATTACATAGAGGACACACTAAATCTGATGTGTAGGGGACACCCTCCCGTTGAGTCATAAGGTTCAGAGTGCACCTCCGTGCTTTCTAAACTCCTTGAACCAAAGAGGTAAGGGACCTAGGTGTGGCTGGATCTACTCCTAGTCCCAGACTTGGTCAATAGTTTATGTCTAAGTTTATGTCTAATATGTCTCATATGTTTAATATATTTATGTCTAATAGTTTATGTCTAATTGATTATGTGCATAATCAATTTAAGATATAAACTTGGTGAAGCTTGCAAAAATTTAGCAAGCTTTTAATCACTTACTGAGGATCTGTTGTACCAAGGAATCTCTCACAAGGAATAAGGGATCTCTGCAGCAGGAGTGACCTTGAGAGGCATCCCTGCTCATGGGGAGATCCTGTCATGCAACCAGCAGAAGAGCTCAAAAGGCTCTTGGCCTGCTCACTATATATATGGGGTAAGAAGATGGATTGGCAGTCATGTTGTTTTCTGGTGCATGTTCTATTGATGCTCAGCTGCTGAACAAGACGTCTATCTGTCAGTTTCTCCAGCATCTGGTATGAACCAATATTGTTGTCGCTGTCTACATGAGCAAGGCTCCAGGTGCAATGGCCAGTGTTTGAGCAAGGCAACGGGCAGAAAAAAAGGTGAGAAGTGGACGGGGAGCACACCGTTAACACAGATGATCCAGTTCGTTATTAATATGTGTGGCCTTTTGTAGAGTTCTTTGTGTTTTTGTTTTTGTTTTTTTTTTTTTTTTGATAGAGATATGTGTGGAAAATGGCTAGACTCTTCTAGCTAAAGTGACTTAGGAGTGAAAAGATCACTTGATGTTTATATGTTCTACTGGTCTTCAGAAGTCCACTAAAATATGTATTTGAATTATACTTGTCTTATATTTTCCCTTTTTCTGTGTGTGTGTGGTGCATATTTGTTTTTTAAATAAATATATATATATTTTTTGACTGTGGGATGTAAAAATTGCATTTCTTAGAGATAACTCCCTCCATCCTCCTTCCCAACTAAGCTTTGGGATAAATAGTTTGATGAGTTTATTAAATTTTTATTTTGTTTTATATTTCTTGTTGTGTATTAGTATTTTTGAAATGCAGGAGAGTAATATGATAATTAGAAGTTGGTAGTGGAATAATCGATAAAATGATCTTTTTTTTTTTTTTTTTTTAATACTTGAAATATGAGGAGGACCTTATTCTTACTCTAAGTGGGGTTGATTTCTACTTCGTAGATTAAGCCATATGAAACTTTTCATTTTTTATCAAAATCTTGTGTACATGTGTGGGCAAGGGAAACAACTAAAATTATTTGCTCTCTTACCAAATATCAGAACATGTTATTAAAAATGTACGTAGGATAAACCAAGAACTAATTAATTAATTAAATTAGAAAACTTTTATGGGGTTTTAAACACTTTACTTACTTCAGAGAGCAATGCTATTGGGAGAGCGGTTGTTCATCATTATGATTGGGACATCCATAATTTAATTTCAGTCCTATGGAGACAAAAACATAAAGTAAATATATATGCTAATTTATACAGGTTTATATACACATATATATATCTTGCATCATGTATATACTTTATATAATCCCTTTAATATCACTGGAAGGTTATGAGAATCTGACTCAATATGAACATTGCACATCACTATTTTCAAAGAAATAATCATATGAACGCATTTAAAAAAAAAAAAGGCCAGTTTATCTGTCACTAAATTAAACTTAACATTTACATTTTCAGGAAAGATTTTGCTTAGTTTTTCCTTTCACTGATATATATATATATCCCCTTATACATATATATATATCCCCACACATACATATGATTAATAAATTTTTGCATTCAAGTTTTTAGCAAGTCTCAAACTGAGTTATTTTAATTATTCACATTGGACCTGAATGCAATCTGCCAACCTCTACAGATTACATATCACATTTTTGCACTGTTCATATGAAGAAGAATCTAATTGTTCTCTCGGTTCAGAGAATAAAAGGAATGCAACATATTGTCCAGAATCCCAGCAAGTATGCATCACAGTTTTAGTTATATTATCTGCTTCAGCAACTATTGTCATTCTATTTAGTTTTTCATTGCATGTTGTCAGCTGCTGAGAAATAAGGATGAAGCTATTGAGACTAAAAAGCTAGAGGAAAAAAATAAAGGAAGGAAGGAAGGAAGGACGGAAGGAAGGAAGGAGGGAAGGAAGGAAAAGAAAAAGAAAGAAAGAAAGAAAGAAAGAAAGAAAGAAAGAAAGAAAGAAAGAAAGAAAGAAAGAAAGAAAGAAAGAAAGAAAAAAGAAAGAAAGAAAGAAAGAAAGAAAGAAAGAAAGAAAGAAAGAAAGAAAGAAAGGAGGGAAGGAAGGAAGGAAGGAAGGAAGGAAGGAAGGAAGGAAGGAAGGAAGGAAGGAAGGAAGGAAGGAAGGAAGAACCCACAACTAAAGTTGTTTTACATTAAACCTTCCCATGTATCTGTTAATTTGAAAAAAAAAAAAAAAAAAGGTAAATATTAACCTTTCCCTTGATCTCTACCATCTACTTTCTCCCAGAGGAAGTTACACTGCTTTGGGCTTTCTCTGCTAAACAATTTCTGATTCCATGCAAGTTGGAGTGTCTTATTTCTTTATTGCAATTCATTGGAGAGCTTTATGTGTATAAGCTTCATTTATTATTAGTTTTCTGACAGACCTTCATGGAATCCTGGATTCTCCTTAGGAAAAAAAAAAAAATCTGATTATGAAAGTGAAGCATTTGTATAAATCTAGGCTTCTGTTTTAAAGAGAAAAGAAATATGATTTTCCCATTTTAACTTCCATAAACAATCGCTATTGAGAAACTTTGGCTAAACTGTTGGTTTTTCAGTGAGCAGATGTTACCCTAACATTTGAAGATGACAGTTTCCACTGGAAGAATGATCATGAGAAATTCCTCTGTGATGATACGTCATCACTTCTTACTTAATCAATGCAATTTATCATTAAAGACACTGATTCAACACAGTTATTCTTTAGGGCATATAAACAGTTGCATTAACTTCAGTAGCTGCAGACCACAAAATTATTCAAAACAAAGCAACTAATAATAACAGCAAGAAAATTTGATGCCCACAGAGAAGAATCAAGGAGGGGACTCATCAGGTCGGATGCAATAAAAGAGTTTATTTAATCCCAGATCTGGTTGAAGCAGGAAGTTGCTCAAGGTTCTTCCAGTTGCATCTTAGTACACAAACTGGTCCCTTTCCTTCTGTACCTGACTGCATAGCACATGCCTTGTCTCCAGTTACCATTCTGGCCTTGGATCCTGTCCTTGTTCTGTGCCCAGTTTCTGCTCTTCACACAGTACCAGATTTTTTATCTTGGTTCTCATTCCGTTTTTTCAGCACCAACTTAATAATTAAAAGTTGTACTTCGCTATGGTTCCCAAGGGAACTAAAATGGTACTTGGCATATGAAGTTGCAAATACCTTAATAGCTGTGTATGAGACAACAGTCAGAATTTATAAATTTTGGCACTGTCTGAACACCATTATTTTCCACTTTCTTGGACATCGATACTGTTATTTTTTTTTTACGGATAAGTAACCAAGGCACATACTCTCAATCTGTGCAAAGCTAACAGACACAGACAATTGCAATGGTTTTCACAGCAGCTTGTGCAGAAGAGTGCACAGAAGGGGGTCAGGAATTCCGCTGAAGACAGCTTACACATGCTCACCAACGGTGGTGATTTGCAACAGGGCATGATTCCCAGCAGCCACAGAAGCAAGACCGTGTAATGTCAGAGGCCTCTACTCAGAGCCATGAACTGTTGTGTTCTTTGTTATTCTGGGCTGGATTAGGAAGAGTGTTGCCAGCAGGCTGATGAAGAGATGATCTTTTCTTTTTTCCTCTGCATAGCTAAGACACATCTGGAATCTTGGGGCCAGTACAGGAGAGATGTAGTAATTTTCCAGTCTCTCTCTAGAATGAAGAAGCAACTATGTCTTCTCCATTCTGCAGTGTGTTCCAGCTACCTATCCAGGCCAGGCCTTGTCATTCCAGAAGAAGAAATTGTAGCCTTTTTAGTGCAAGGAGAATGGTCTTTCTAAATAAATCAGCTTTCAAAAATAAAACACAGCTGAGAGGTACCTCCTGTAACAATACATGTGTGGAGTTGATCTGGTTTCCTGTACCCTAAAGTTGCTAGAAGGGAACATAGTCCAGATAAGGCCTCATTTCATCATTGGCTAAGTGCACAGTCCCAACAATCAAGCAATTACTCCATGATAAATATCTGGTCCTTTCAGAGCAACCTTTTCAAGAGACTGAAGGGACATTTGGAAATGCAGAGAATTGTGCCCAAGTCTTTCTTATCCTAAGCTATTTGGGGAAATTAGAGGAAATCCTCTCCTTGTCACAAGTGAATGCTATTTCACTTTCTTTAAATAATTTTATTTATTTATTAAAGTTTATAGGAGTGGAAGGATAGGGAATGTGATTGTTTTTGAAGACTAACATACTTTTTTATTTTTTTTTCCTTCAAAATTAGAACCCTAATTAAAGCTTTTAAATTAAAAGTAAGTAAGTAAATAAATAAATAAATAAATAAAAGTTTTCCCAGGAATAACTAATTGTTCTTAGGTGTGAAACTCATAAGCATGATTTCTGACCATGAATCCAAAGAAGAGGCAATAACTAAAATGCTCACCTTTGGGATATCCTTTCCACTGAATGGGCAGAGAGTTTATGCACATATTTTAGGAGTACCAGTTCACCAGGAATCTGAAAAGGTGTAAGTTAAGGGCATAGCTTCGAAAGTATAGATGAAAACTGTCTTTGAAATCGCAAGTGATTTCACTAAGATAGTCTTTACCAGATAGATTATCAATTAGAATGTAGAGAACTGTATGTCTATATGTATTTAATGACATTACAAACTCCAGAGGTAAAATCATCTCTCCACACCTCTGACATATTGCTGGTCTTCTCAGTGTGAAACTACTTGTATAAAATATAATGAAATGGAAGAAAAGTAAAAAAAAAAAAAAAAAAAAACGCGGAAATAAAACCATGTTATTCTTTCTTATGGTTATCATACTGTGATATCTCTATTTAAAGAATTTCTGGTTGTTGTAGTTTTTTTTTTTTTTTTTTTTTTTGTAATCTGAAATACTATCAGATGCCCTTCTATTCTGTAGACATACGGGTAATGAATGAAGTGACAAATTCAGCTAGGAGCATAAAGCAAAGAAAACTACATTACTTTGCTTGTTAAAATAAATAAATAAATAAATAAATAAATAAATCTCTTTTCAGTTCATAAGACTGTGTGAGTAAGAATAATAAGGATCATTTCCCTGATTCTATGTCTGAACGTTCCTGATAAGTGTTGAGGTTTAAGGTCCTTGTCCTAAGGGAATGGATGCCAGCCTTCAACTAACAAACCGCTTCTTACAGTGCTAACATTTCCCTCACATTTAACATGTGGAGAATACACTATGTGTTGCATTACTAAAAATTATTATCATATTGGACAGGTTCAATGTATATTAAAATATCATATGGAAAAAAATAATCACATAAAAATACTCAACATCCTGGTCGTGTGTTTATCCAGATATTTTACTGTGTTTTCATAGAGCAGCTAAGGGTATATATATATTATATATTATGTATATTATGTATATTATGTATATTATGTATATTATATATATATTATGTATATTATGTATATGTGTGTATATATATATATATATGTATTCCCAGAGATAATGTAAAGAGAGACTTTTTAATGTAAAGAAAGAATTTTTAATGTAAAGAAAGAATTTCAGATCATGGTATAATAATGTTTTTGCCAATATGGGTGTCAATGTTTAAGAGAACATTAAGTCTTAAATCTTTACCTCTCCTGTAGTGGAGGTTCACAACACCTCTGTCAGGCTTAGATAGCCATAAGCAGATTTCCTGAATAAAACACTGTTGCCACTATTTTGGTCTTTCAGTTTTCTCTGTCTCAACAGGTGATAGTTGACAGGTGACTCTTTTCTGAGAGGTACCAATTTGCTGACCTGACCCACTTTCAGGAGTGTTGCCAACCAATGTCTCATATTAGGGACTACTGAGCCTTGTACAAGCCACAGACTACTATCCACTGCTGCTATTTCATGTAGGCACCAATGACATCGTCAAGAGCAGGCCAAGGCATATCATGAAGGACTACAGAGCCCTTTGAGCAGCTGTAAGAGTCTCTGGATCACAAATCATGTTCTCTTTGATCCTACTGGTCAAAGTAAAAGGCACTGAAAGGAAGAACAGAATCTGATGGATCAATACCTGTTTGCAGGATTGATATTATAGCCAGGGATTTGGTTTTTTAGACCATAGGACTCTCTTTGAGTAAGCTGGTCTACCGGGGACTGATGGGGTCCTTCTGTCAGAGGAGGGGAAAAGCATCTTCAGCTACAGGCTTGACACACCCGTGAAGAGAGCTTTAAACTGAAGTTGCTGGGAGAAGGGAACTTCAGTCCACCTGAACCTTAATGGTTTGATGTTATCACCATCAATAGATGCCCAGAGCCAGGAAAGGCATCAGAAGTCAGCAGGAGAGCACATGGAGAGCAACACAAAGGAATGCCAGCCATTGTGGTCAATAAAACAGTCTCATCAGGGGTCAGACTTATATGCCTCGATGCAAATGCATATAGCATGGGGAATAAACAAGAAGAGTTAGAGATGTGCACATGTCTGTAGAGGTATGATCTTATGGGTATCAAAGAGATGCAGTGGGATAGTTCCTATGACTGAAGTGTTGGAATGGAAGGATACAGGTTTTTCAGAAAGGATAGGCAGGGGAGATGGGGAGGAGGAGGTGTCTATGTCAATGACCAGCTGAAGTGCATGGAGCTCTGCCTGGGGATGGATGAGAAGCTGACAGCTTATGGGTTAGAATTAGAGGAAGGACAGAGGTAGGTGACGTTATAGTGGGGGTCTGCTACAGGCCACCCAATCAAGAAGACGAAGCAGATGAGGCCCTCTATAGAAAGATAAAAGAACCTCATATTCTCAAGGCGGGGTCTCATGGGGGACTTCAATCACCCTGATATCTGTTGGAGAGACAGCACAACAGGACATAGGCAATTCATGAGGTTCTTGGAATGTCTTGATTATAACTTCCTTCTCCAACTGATAGAGGAACCAATGAGGAGAGGTGCTATGCTGGACCTTGTTCTCACTAGCAATAAGGGGCTGGTGGTGAATGTGAAGCTCAAGGGCAGCCTTGTCTGTAGTGACCATGAAATGGTGGAGTTCAAGTCCAAGGAACTGGTTGAGATGCTTCCACAGGTACTAAGAGAACTGGTGGATGAAGTTACTAAGCCACTATCTATCATATTTTAGAAGTCCTGGCAATCCAGTGAAGTTCCTACTGGCTGAATATATATATCAATCTTTAAAAAGGGAAATAAGGAAGACCCAGAGGACTATAAGCCAGTCAGTCTCACCTCTGTGCTAGGAAAGATCATGGAGTGGATCCTCCTGGAAAATATGTTAAGGCACACAGAGAACAGGGAAGTGATTGGTGACATGGCTTCAATTAGGGCAAATTATGCGAAACAAATTTAGTGGTCTTCTATGACAGGGTTACAGCATTGGTGGATAAGGGAAGCGTAACTGACGTCATCTACCTGGGCTTGTGCGAAGCATTTGACACTGTCACCCATGATATCCTGTCATCCATGATATCTAAGTTGGAGAGATGTGAATTTGATGGATGGACCACTCAGTGGGTAAGGATTTGTCTGGATGGTCATACACAAAGATTTGTGGTCATTGGCTTGATGTCCAGGTGGAGATCAATAACAATTGGTGTGCCTTAAAGGTCAGTACTGGGACCAGTGCTGTTTAACACTGTTGTGTAAACATCTTTGTTGGTGACATGGACAATGGGATTGATTGCACCCTCAGCAAGTTTGACGATGACACCACACTGTGTGGTGCAGTCAATGTGCTGCGGGGAAGGGATGCCATCCATCATCACCTGGACTGGCTTAAGAGGTGGGCCCATCCAAACAACATGTGGTTCAGTAAGGCCTGCACCTGGGTCAAGGCAATCCAAAACATGAGTACAAGCTGGGTGATGAGTGACTAGAGAGCAGCTCTGCAAAGAAATACATGGGGGTACTGGTGAATGAAAAAACAAATATGAGCTAACAGTGCATGCTTGCTGCCCAGAAAGCTAATTGTATTCTGGGCTGCACAGAAAGAAGTATGGCCAGTAATTCAACAGAGGTGATTCTCTGCCTCAACTCTACCCTTGTGAGACCCCATGTTGAGTACTGTGTTCAGCTCTGGGGCCCCCAATATAAAAGAGACATAAACCTGTTAGAGTGGGTTCAGAGGAGAGCCACAAAAATGGTCAGAGGGCTGGAGCACCTCTCCTATGAAGAAAGGCTGAATCAGCTGGGGCTACTTAGCATAGAGAACAGGAGGCTCCAGGGAGAACTTTTAGCAGCCTTTCAGTATTAAAGAGGCCTACAAGAAAAATGGGGAGGGACTATTTATCAGGGAATGCAGTGATAGAACAAGGAGTAATGGTTTTAAACTAAAAAAAGGGTAACTTTAGATATTTGGAAGAAATTCTTTACTATGAGGGTGGTGAAGTAGTGGAATAGTTTGCCCAGAGAAGCTGTGGATGTCCCCTCTCTGGAAGTGTCCAGGGACAGGTTGAGCAACCTGGTCTAGGGGAAGTTGTCCCTGTCCATGGCAGAGGGGGCTGAAACTAGATGATCTTTAAAGGTACCTTCCAACCCAAACCATTTGATGATTCTGTGAATAAATATAGATGCCCAGAGTGTACAAAATTAGGTTTCAGTACTTTTTTTTTTTTTTCTTCCATATGTGCATCGACCGTGTACTATTATTAAGGGAAGCTCCAGATTAGGCATAAAAAAAAAAAAAAATGTAATGGAAGGATATCATTCCCAGATCACACAAAGTCCCTTAGGACCCTCACAGAAATGAAAGAAAATGATGCAGGGCACAAAGCAGGTAAAAAAACTTTTCCACACACTTTGAGGGTGGTGATGGTATTTTCTCTTTAATATTCTCTCAGATAGTAAACACAGAATGAACATGAAAATGAACCCAAGAAGAAATGAATTTATGTGCATGAATTCATGTGGTTACAGCTAATTGGCCACTTTATGCACAAAGTTAAAATATACAAGTCTTTTTTAACAATAGTTGAAATGTAAGCAAGAATACATGAATATAGGAAACAACACAATTTTCAAAAAATTTGTAGCAAAAAGTACAACTTTGTACTATAGCACACTGTGTTGTTGAGGCAGATTTGTCTGATGATGTTGTGAGAAACAAAGTTGTGTTTTTGCAATAGAAGTTGTTTTTGCAGTGGAAAATCCACTAACCCTGCATATTCAAAAGTGATTGTGCAGGCATGACTAGTATAGAAGTGGAGAGTACATTAAGCAGATAAGAAGGTCCCACTGTCCCAAAATAAGAAGGATAACTAAGAAAAACAGGATGAGCAGTTCAAAATCAGTAAAAACAGAAATCACAGGCCCTCTAGTAATGAGAGAATAAGGAAAAAAAAAAAAAAAGAAAGAAAGGAGAAATTAACAGTTGGTCAAAGAAAGTTGTACATATATGGTATAAAAGGGCATCGAGTAGGTTGTGAACCTGTAGTACTCAGCCAACAGGGGAGAAATCAGGTGTCGGGTAATAGGGAATATAAGTTTATGATAAACTTTTACTGTGCGCTCCTGCTTGCAGGATTCCCACCACTGCAATTGTAAATAAAATAGCTTCACAGAAGACCCTGTCTGAAAAAAAATATATATATATTGAGATTTTTCTCACAATGCGAATGTGTGAAATGGCCAAAAAAAACCCAGTCTGAACAAATTACAGAAATGGTAAGCTTATTCTCAGGAATGTACCTCATGGAGTTTTGTTGGATTCAGCTTCAGAAATAAAAACTAACTTCTTATAAACTGACTTCTTATCCTTAGAAAATGCAGAATTGTAAGAGAAGTGGAATAGAATGCAGAATGGGAGAGAAAAGGAGACAAACAGATTTTGTGGAAGCTGGATAACTGAGGAACAGTGTTAGTTCTAATGTTACTGCAAATTTTGGTAACTTGCAGTCATGCAGTAGCAGCATGGCATGCTGAGATGAGTTTATATCAGAAAGAGAGGCAAGAAAAGAAAAGGATGCTGTGCTTTATTTAAAGAATTGGACTAAATGCATGAAAATTTGCTGTGGAATACACAACAAGCTGATCAGCTGCTTTTGAGTCTAGATTTGAGGTGAGATCAATAAAGGAGATGTCATGGCAAGCACTGGATACTGACTTCCTGCTTCAAACCACAAGAAGAAATGTCATGGTAGCAAGACCAGGGTTTCTGGAGTACCTCAGCTACCCCAGTACCCACTAGAGGGACAACATGGTTGCATGCAAGAAAACCAGGAAAATTCTGGAATGCATTAAAGACAATAAGTAGATGCAAATGCAGTATGGACAGAATGTAGAAGCTGTTCTGCTGGATCTGGATATTTGTGAATTAAGATGAGTGATGTGATGGTCAACAACCTTCACTCCAGTGATCCTGAGATGACATAATTAAGTATCCTGAAGAAAATGAAGAAGAGAGAAAGAATAATAATGTCAGAGGCTTCAGAAATTTACTTCTTGCTTGTTCAGGGAACTGGTAGAAAAAATCCCTTCAATTCTGTCTTGAAGAAAAAAGAAACCCAGGAGAGCTGTTTATCTTCAAGGACAAACTACTCAAACAGCAATGGTCCATCCTATTGTACTGAAGTCAAACCAGTTTGGCATAAAGCCTGCATGGATAAAAATTCCTGACTCAACTCCAATACAAATAAGAAATGTAGAGAAGGAGGAAACAGAGAATGACTGCCAGAAAGAAAATAGAAATATTATGTAAGATTCAGGGATGATTTAACAACCAATGGACAGCTAAGCACAACCATGCTGCTCTCTCACTCCCCCTCTTCAGAAGGACAGGTGGAGAAAATAAAATGAAAATAACAATAATAATAATAATAATCTCATGGGTTGAGATAAGTACCCATTTAATGCAAGGGAAAAAAAAAAAAAGTAACATGGAAGCAAAAGGAAGAAAAAAATATTCTCTATTTCTCATCAGCAAGCAATGTTCAGCTACTTGTTGGGAAGCAGGACCTCAGTACATGTAGTGGTTTCTTGTGAAGAGAAACGTTTTCAAAATTAGAGTCTCCGCGTCTTCCTCCCTCATCTTATATTGCTGTGCATGATGTCATATAGTATGCAGTATCCCTTTGGTCAATTTAGGTAATCTATTTCCCCTCCCCAACTTTTGTCTACCCCTAGCCTTTGGGGAGAATGTTGGAAAGACAGCCTCAATGCTATACTGACAATTCTCAGCAACAGCCAAAACATTGGTGAGATATCAACACTCTTCTAGCTACAAGTGCAAAGCACAGCACAATAAGGGCTGCTGTGGGGAAAGTTAACTCCACTCCCACCAGACCTAGTACAGGAATTAGGCAATTAGGCAAACTAAAGCTCAGCTGTAGTTTAAACTGGTGAGGAATGTGAAAGGAAAGAAGCAGAGCTTTTATAAATATATTGGCAACAACAATAGGTTAAAAACAAACAAATAAACAAACAAAAAGATGATGTAGGCCAACTACTAGTAAGGCAGATGACTTGCTGATGAAAGAGAAGTGAAAAGCTGAGATATTCATTTTCTCATTTGTGTCATTTTCTCACTTTTGTCAGTCTGTACTTGTAATGTCTACTCTCAGGCCTCCCATGTCTAACTCTGTGAAGTACAACATAACAGTAGAAAAATAAGAAGTTAGGCACCATTTTAACAAATTGTATAATCATACAATGGGGACAGATTGAAAATATTCAGAAGTGCTGGGGAACCTGGCATATGCCTTTTCAAGGTCCCTCTCTGTTATCTTCAAAGGGTTGTACCTGTCAAAGGAGTTCCCTGCAGCCTAGGAAAAGGCAAATATTATTCCATCTTCTAAAAGGGAAAGACAATCCAAAGTAATACAGACTATCCCTGAAGAAAATGCAGTAAATCCTTTTGGAAGTGATTTCCAAGCGTATGAAGGACCAAAGGTACCAAGGAAAATCATGCCGTGATTGTCCTCTATATTGAGCTGACTGGCTGAGAGTGAAAATGCAGTAAGGTGACCTCTGGTATCCCTGTAGTCAAACTGGGGGGAAGAAGCCTAAAACAGTGGAGAATAAGATTAATAACACTGCTAGGACTGGTGAAAAACTTGTTCACAAGGAGCCAAAAGTTCAAAGGCATCTCTTTGTGTGGTGTTCCCTTGGAATTAATCCTGGGACTGATCCTGTTTGAGATCTTCATCAATAACCTGGACAGTGGGAAAGAACACAGTGAGTCTGCAGAAGAAACCACAGACACAGACACAGACACAGATTTCTAGGTTGGAAGAGACCTCAAGATCACCTAGTCCAACCTCCGACCTAACACTAAGTACTCCACTAAACCATATCGCTAAGCTCTACATCTAAACACATTTGGGGAGTATTTAGTAAACTGCCATTCTGAGGGACAGCTGGAGAAATGAGCTGACAGAAACTTCATGAATTTTAACCAAGACAAGTTCAGGGTCCTGTGCTTGGGATGGAATAACCTCATGCTGCAGTGCAGGGAAGAGACTGACTGGCTGGGGAGTTATTCTGTATGAAAGAATCTGGTGGTCCTTGAACATGAGTTGCTATTGAGACTTTTTTTTTTTTTTTTCAATGTAGGCTAACCACTTACTGGTCTGTGTTAGAAAGAACATAACCAAGAGATAGAGATTGATAGAGATTGATAGAGATCGATAGATGATAGAGACAGAGACAGAGACAGTGATAGAGACAGTGATAGAGACAGAGACAGAGACAGAGACAGAGACAGAGATAGAGACAGAGATAGAGATAGAGATAGAGATGGAGATAGAGATAGATGGAGATACAGATAGAGATGAGATAGAGATAGAGAGAGATAGAGATAGAGAGAGATAGAGAGAGATTCACAGTGAGGATAGTCAAACACTTGAGCAGATTGTTCAGAGGCTGGATAATCTGAGTCTTTGTAGATATTCAAATTTCAGCTGTACAAGATCCTGAGCAAACTGACCTAATTTATTAGTGAGACCAGATGACTTTCCAACCTCAAATGTCATATGTTTATTTTAAAATATCTTGCTTAAAGTCTTTTAATGCTTTGAAAGAAAAGAGATAGATTTTCAGAAAAATAAAATAAAATAAAAATCTGACCGTTATTTACATAATTTTTTTTTTCCTTGATTTTTTTGGTTTGTTACATACCTTTAATGGGTGACTAATAAAACATGTCTTATCATGTCACATAACCTGCTATACTTGACTATCATTATGTGACATATACTGAAAATTTAAGATTTTTCTTGTTTGTTTTCAGGAAATTTTGAAGTATGCAGTTGCAGCATTGCTGCTTATATTTCCTCTGGAAGTGAAATCATTTTTTCCCTGTTCTAGTTTTGAGACACTGTACATACCTAATGAAAAACATGAACAGCTCAAGAATTTGGAATCAATGCACTATATTTTGCTTGTTTACCATTTTAGATAAATTTATTAGGTTAGACTTAGTGATTCTGTAATAGATGGAAATAAGAGACGACAAGCTAATTTTATAATTGTCTGTTATATACCTGCACCCCACCTCTTACTCACTGTTGCCACTTAACATTAGTATTCATAGCATGCTATCTTAAAAGCAGAGATAGTAAAACAATACTACTGTGGTCTTCCCCACAGCAGAGCCCTGCAAGAGATCTGGCTTTCTGAGAGTCCTCAGTGATTTACAGTCAATCTTATTCTATTGCTTTTTTCTCTACCTCCCTCAGGGTAACAACACTAAATAAAAAAGATGCTTTCAAATCCTACAATAAAGTTAGAAACATGCCAATAACAGATTCACTTGCTGATTCTAGAAATGATAACAAAATACCTTTTTTACCCCTTTTTTTTTTTTTACAAATAAATTAAGTACAAGAGAATTGTCTGTCTTCTACACATAGGAGTACCTGCTATTAAACACTTTAATATTTCCATAATACCTAATTAGTGGCTGTTGCTTCTTGTTCAGCCAGGGAACAAAAATTCTTTGCCAAGGAAGAACTGGAACTCATTCCAATTTACTGATGAAGAAATTAAACATCAGAGACCAGATATGACTTCCCAAGGTCCTTATCACAGAGGGAAGGACAAAGAAACTACTTAACTTTACCTTTTTTTTCCTGTATTTCAACTGCCTTACATGTCACAGTACAAGGGCCACAGAAAACAACATAGGGGTAATGCTAGTACAAGTTCAGGTATAAAAGACATCCCTCCAGAGCAGAACACTGTTAAGATTTTCAGTAATAATGAAAGAGACAAGATGGGCTAGTTCTTCTGGTAGTGAGACCTTCAGGATTATTTGTACTGTGTCAACTGGCTCTACAGCTCTAGGTTCAGGTTTTGTATTTGCTTGTGGTCTGGCTATCAGAGGTGGGTGTGCAGTGCTGTGAGAAGGCCATCTTCTCCAAGCTTTAAGAAAATTCAAGACCTTTCAGTACATCTGTCAGTAATAGTCCTAACATTGATGTAAGTTTCCTCACTAGCCATAAAGTAGAGAAATAGAAAACTAATTTGATCCTTGTCTTCCATCTCACAGGTTGGTCTAAAAAGACATATGTTCTCTAAGAGCAGTTCAAAGCATTTGGAATTTTGATTCAGTTTCC
Source organism: Cygnus atratus (assembly GCF_013377495.2). Taxonomy (NCBI): domain Eukaryota; kingdom Metazoa; phylum Chordata; class Aves; order Anseriformes; family Anatidae; genus Cygnus; species Cygnus atratus. Next base: position 175,274,041 of record NC_066362.1, on the reverse strand, counting down.
TAACACAGCATCTTCCTCATTTTCCATTCGTAAAGAGATTCTTTGGAAAAATAGGACTGGAGTATTTGCTTTTAATTAACAAAGATACTGAGTTTTTGTGTGTGTGTTTTATTTTGTCCCTCAATATTTGTCCAACGTCCATGGATGAACAGCAAGCCTGGAACAGTCCGGACTGAGGAATTCACTACATGGACTTGTTAGAATCACATCACGTACATACTCTGTGGGACTTTATTATATACTCTTGCTTTTACGGTTAAGTGGTAAACAACCATTATCATGAGAATTCTTCTTTGGCTCTATCACAACAACAACAACAATAACAATAACAACAAAAAGAATGCCTGTATCAAGATCTAGCTCTGACTTTCTTAGTGAAAGAAGAATTAGCCAACACTTGCTTATAAGCATTTAGTTTTATGCATATGATACTTAAATCAAAACTAATCAGATTAAGTGTTTTGAGTAAATGCCAAAGTGATTTAGCTTTTATCAATGCACCAAAATATTAGAGTTCCCTAGTTCCTGAAAATGTCCATACTATTTGTGCAATAACTTGAACATTGATAAATTTAAGATGATCAAAGAACCTGCTAATGTACAAAGAACCCATCAATACTTTAATATCAAATTTGCACAAAAGGAATAGGAAGCACAATAGAGAGCATATATACATATTACTGTGGCATTTCAGTTGAAAAATCCACATTGAGACTGCAAACACTATTTCAATCTTTGCATTCACCCCTAAATAACTACAGCACTTATCTCTGAATGGCTATGAACAGAACAGGTCACTCTTTACATTTGCATGAGGATGTCAGGTACATGACAGTGGAATAATGAAAAATGCAGAAATAGAGTAGAAAATGTAGCAGTCTTCACCTCATGAATCTTGTGATGAAATTAAAGAAAAAAAAGTAAAAAAAAAAAAAAGGTTGAAACCTGTGCTGAAAGAGCTAGCAGCAAAATCATGCACAAATTGTAAGAAAGATTTGTTTTGTGAATACAAATTATAAGAATATAAGAATCACTTTAATCTTTATTTTAGAACTTATGAATGTCATCCCTATGAATGGCAGTTCTTTTTCATCCCCTCCCATTATACATGTATACATAGATAGATGTATGAATTAATACATATTTGGGTAGCATTAGCCCATCTGCCAGTTTAGGACATTAGCAAAAGCAGATACACAGTACTTGTACTCTTCTAAATTGGTATGCAAAATACTGCATCAAAAGATAGATAATTTTTTTTTTTGAATTAAAATTTTGGAATTAATCAGGAGTATTATGGTTTTGATCACAGAAACAGGTTTTAGATAGGGATACAAAGCTTCTAAAAAGTAAATAAAATGCATGGAAAAAAAATATTTTTTCCATATGTAAACTTTACAGAATGACCCAATGGGATTCTTCCAAGTAGATCCTTGAAGAGGCCAAAGTTTTCTCTCCTGAAGTCCAGGGTTGCAATCCTACTTTTTGCCCTGTTTCCTCCTCGCAAGATCCTGAACTCCACCATATTATGGTCACGGCAGCCAAGGCTGTCCCCAGCCCTCATATCTCCAACTTGTCCTTCCTTATTTGTTGACACAAGGTCCAACAGCACCACACCTCTCTTTGTTGTCTTCTCCACCACCTGTGTCAAAAGGTTGTCATTAATGCACTGCAAGAACCTCCTTGACTGCTGTGTGGTCTTCCCAGCAGATATCAGGGTGGCTGAAGTCCCCCATGAGAACCAGGTCTTGTGACTTAGAGGCTACTTGGAGCTGCCTGAAGAAGGCTTCATCTACCTCCTCTCCCTGATCAGGTGGCCTGTAGCAAACACTCACAACAGTATCAGCCATGGTAGCCCGCCCTTTTATCCTTACTTGTAAGCATTCAACTCCCTCTTTATCCCCCCCAGGCAGGGCTCAATGTATTCCCGTTGCTCTCTCACTGAAAGAGCAACTCCAACACCTCGCTGTCCTGGTCTGTCTTTTCTAAAAAGCACGTAGCCTTCCACGACAGCATTCCAGTCATGTGAGTTATCCCTCCATGTCTCCCTGTTTGTAATGAGATTTTAGTCTTGTGATCACACACGGATCTCCAGTTCTTCCTGTTTGTTTCCCATACTACATGTATAAATATACAAGTATTTCAGGGATCTGAAATGTTTTTTTCTCATGCTGCATGTGTTTGTATAGAAACATTTCAGATGTCTATCATTGAATTCAGCCCCCCATGGGGCAGACTGACCAGCCTCACTACCATGCAGAAGTGATTACATTTCCCATTCCCCCATTCCTTTGCTGAGTAATCCCAACCAGAAGATTTTATTTTTTTAAATATAGAAAAACATAGAAAATATGTAACAGAAAAAAATGTTAAAAAATATTTTGTTTCGAATTTCAGTGCTACAAACTTTCAAACTACTTAGTTAAATAAACAAAAGTGCTCCATAAATTAAACAGTCTTACTCTTTAAATTAAATACTCGTATTTGCTGTGTCACACATCTTTTCTCTTTTTTTTTTTTATCTTTTTCAGTGAAAAACAAGACAGAGAGAACCTCTATTTTTAACATGATGAAAAAGTGGATTTTTAAACTTTGCATTATGTATTTGTGCTCAAAAATACTTTTAGTGTTGTTTCTTTGAAAAGGTTGTTTAAAGAAATGACATAAATTCATAAGGTAAATGATCGCATAAACAAAAAATAAGTGAAACATATTGAAAGTTCCGGTCATATTTAAAGAGCAGTGTCCAAAATGGGGTTCTTTTATAATGAGTTTAAAAAGTATATAAAAAAAAAAAAAAAGTTAAAAAAAAAAAGAGCTAAAAAAATCACCTTCAATTTGTGTTTAAAAGCCCTTGAGGCTGCACTTACATTAAGTCACCTTATCACACGTGCTTGAAGTGCTTTATTGTGTAATCATGTGATAGTCTCATCCTGAACAATATCTGAGAGAACGCAGAAACTCTGTCTTCTTCAACTCTCACTAGAGCTCTGCATGCGATAAAGTAGGAGGTTTGGTCAATATGCTTTTGCTCTTCTACTGCTTGTTAAAATTTTGTAAAACTTACTGCAAAATTCAGAAATTAATAGTGAGAGAACTCTCCTCCACCAGGATTTTTCTCAGCCCACTTTTAAACATGATCCATAATTTGATCAAATGCTCTTGGGCACTATTAAATAGTAATAATGAACTTCACCTAAAGCCCTTAGTAATTTTGTTCCACATTTCCTTCTCTAATTATCCACTATTCCCTATTTATTATTGCTTCGTTCCCTGCCTTGAGGCCTTCTAAAAATACTAAGAATGATAAATTAAACAATGCATTTTGGCACCAAGTTATCCAGTGGGGAGAGTTGTAATTTAATGGGTTGTCTTCTGAATTAATTATTTCTGAATTATTTAATTGCAGCTTCTAAACAAAATTTCTTGCTTAAAGTGTGACACTGAAAGCCAAATCTTACTGTATTCTCCAGCAAAAGGAAAAGCAAAACACACATTTAAATTAAATTCACAATACATCTCTACACAGATCAATAGAAGCTTTCTATTTGCTTTTATATTTATATTTTGGCTAATAGGCACTGTCTCTTCCCAAGAGCTGAAACAATATTTGTCGAGGTAACTTCATAAGTATAATCACTAGGCAAGTGGCACTCTGGAGGTAATGTCTTTTTTTCCACCTCTTTATTTTTTAAGTAAAAATAGTCATTGTTTTTTATATGATGTTTTTATGCATTTCATTCAAAATCAATTTTAAATAAATTTCTGATTTTTCTTTTGCTTTTAGAATTCCTTGTTCACTCCCTGTTCTTTCCCACTTTTCTTATTCAGTCTTGATATAGCTCCACTTGTTCTCCATGTTTAAAATAAATATTTTATTCAGTTTGAAGAACAAGACATTTGGATGAAATACAAAGTAGAGGGTGATATTTCTGTCCAACCAAATTCATATGGAGTAACCATTACAAAAACTTTGCTGAGATACAGCACATAAATCAGTCGGTATCTAGATGTATAATACACAAGACATGCTTTTTGTAATGATACTGAAAATGCTTACTATGGAAATAAGAAAACATGGTATATAGCATGATCTACAAAAGGAAGAGAAAATCAGGTCAAGGGAGCCATTTAGTATGATGCCTTACATTTTCCGGGACTTGCTCTTTCCTGAACAAAAGATCACTTGACTGCACTTATTAGGCATAAGGAAATCTAAGTTTTACTTTTTGTCCTACTAATTAATTCCTCTGATTGTATCAGAATAAATCTTTGAACACCACCGTGTTCTTCACTTGTCATGTTTTTATCTTTATACTTCAGAACCTGTTTGCTATCCTGCTGTCTTTAGTCGTATGGTTGTGAGGTGCCAGCTCAATACACCATTATTTACCATCCTACAAAACACTAGTGCAAAGGAGGGAAGTAAAATACTTCCCAGTCACCCAGGTATTCCAGGTCATTTCAATGTAAAGTAGTGTAAAGTAGCCTCACCAGACAAAAATATGTTCTAAGAAAGCATGTTCTGCTTTCACTGTCTAAATGGTAAATTATTGAAGCTTTTTTTTTTTTTTCCTAAAATATTAAGAATGGTGATCCCTTCAAATCCATCATATAATCGTGTTTCTCCGAACTACTTTAGGGCATATTTTCCAACTCCAGGTTAATTTAAAGACATTAACTATCTTCTAGGGCATATCTTCCAACTCTAGTTTAATTTAAAGGCATTAACTATTTTTGGAATAAGAAAACAAAGTTTATCCATTACATTTGAGAAGGGATAGAGAAATCAACAACAAAAACATAAAAGGTGTGTTAGAATATTTGTGCTAAAATTTGGGTTCTTATAATTTTATTTGTGTCCTTACCACTCCCAGATCCATATCTATTTCATTTTAATTTACCAGGATACCCCAACAAACATATATGATTCTGTAGATGCTACAGCTACTCTCTCATGTACTAAAAAAGAAGCAGAGAGATCTGCTGACCCAACTTTTGCCACTTAATATGCCACATTTCTAGCTCAAGACTAAACTTTGAGTGGTGTTGTCTTTAGCAACTGCCTTCCTGGCCTAGGAAGAAAATGATGATACAGTGTTATGAACCATACTTTGCTGGCTGGCCCCAAGTCTTAAGGCAGGGCAACGAATTGCCCTGAAGCTGCAATACTGCACAGACTTTCCAAGTTATCTGAAACAAGGTGAGAGCCTGTGACCTGGAGCTCTTCTTACTGTTGGTCTGGCTATTCTGCTGTAGCCTACATTGAATTTCAGTCTGAATTTTGGTCCAAGAAGGGTGAACAAAAACTTAATAATTCTCTGTAACTAGAAAAATGTCCCAGTATTTATGCTGCTACCCAGGAACAAATAAATTTCACAATGTTGATGAGTCTCGTGGCTAAAACAGAAAATGTGATAGATGGCAGAGATATTTATGGTGCAAGGAATAATTATTGCATGCTCTTTGACCAGGCAGCAATGAAGAAGTCCTTGCCCCATTTTCTGATTTTAAGATCAAGAAAAAATTAACTAAGGATAACTGTCCATCGGAGAACTTTCCAGAGAGCAGAAACAGTAAAAGAGATACAGTAAACTGATCTTTTGGCACATGATAATGTTAGGAAATTCCTGAGAAGGGTATGTTTTTTTCATCCAGGAAGACCCAAGCCTTAGAAGTGATGAAAAGAAAATGATACAAAGTACCCCAAAATGACTGAGAAACTCTTTTTGCTATTCACAAATTCACAGAATGAAAAGATGTGGAATAAAAGATCTGCCTTGTGAAACTGCAGAGGGGTAAGTTTGCTTTTATTTAATTTGACTGACACCTGCAGCTTTCTGTTTAAAGAAATGTTTTGTTCTAGTATCTTACTTTCTGTTTCAAGTATATCTTTGATCAAAAGCCTGGAAGCAAATGGGAAGATTGTCTTGCTGGAACAACTTCATAAAATAACCATTTTGCCCATGTTTCTCTGATTTCTATGAGCCACTTAGAGGTAATAGGTTGATGACTATCTTTTCTTTTGTTGTTAGGCTTGATAATCCAGGACATTATCAGTTATAAAGTTGCTCTAAATTGTAAATCTTCCAAGTCCAGCTGCTTAAATCTAGACATAATGACTTCAGCCTCTTTAATACATCCTCCTTAACTTGAAGTCTGGAAGCTGTTAATCATATCTATATTATGTATAGGTGACTTAGCTTTCATTTAGCCATCCTTTTATAAAGACTTATCACATATCTCACAAAGAAATATCTTGTTTGGTGAAAGCTTACAGTCACATACACTTATGGTGTCACACAATGTCAACTATAGCCAATAAAACTATCTAATTTTCTGGAGACCAAAAAAAAAAATCTTATCTAAAGAAATCAGGTTGCAAGACTTATACAGGATAAGGTTAATACATTAAATAGTAGAGAAAATAAGATTCACTATGTGACATTTACAGACACCTATGCTGGAGAAGCTCTGTTAATTTTGGAAAGATACTTATAATTGTCTTAGGCTAATTGTTTACAAATGCTAATCATAAAAAATAAATGTTCTTTTTATTTATTTAACAACTATCAAAAGCTATTTTTGTTCAAATAATCTGAACATTAATATAAGAATACTCTAAATTTTAAAGATAAAAAACAACCCAGAAATGCTTCAGGTGCCACTGAACCTTATATTAATAAATAAGGAAGGACAAGCTGGAGATATGAGGGCTGGGGACAGCCTTGGCTGCCGTGACCATAATATGGTGGAGTTCAGGATCCTGCGAGGAGGAAGCAGGGCAAAAAGTAGGATTGCAACCCTGGACTTCAGGAGAGAAAACTTTGGCCTCTTCAAGGATCTACTTGGAAGAATCCCACGGGTTAGGGCCCTAGAAGGAAGGGGCATCCAAGGTCAACATTCAAGCACCACTTTCTCCAAACTCAAGATTGGTGTATCCCTATGAGTAAGAAGGCAAGCAAAGGGGACAGAAGGCCTGCATGGCTGAGCAGGGAGCTCCTAGCAAAGCTCAAACAGAAGAAGGAAGTTTACAGCATGTGGAAGAAGGGACAGGCCACTTGGGAGGAATATAGGGACACTGTCAGAGCATACAGGGATGCAACAAGGAAGACCAAGGTGCATTTGGAATTAAATCTGTCAAGGGATGCCGAGGACAATAAGGAGGGCTTCTTCAAATACATCAGTAGAAAAAGGAAGACTGGGGAAAGTATAGGTCAGCTGCTGAATGGGGCAGGTGCCCTGGTGACAAAGGATGCAGAGAAGGCAGAGTTGCTGAATGCTTTTTTTGCTTGTCTTTACTGCTAAGATTAGCCTCCAAGGAATCTCAGACACTGTAGACAAGAGAGGAAGTCTGGAGAAAGGAGGACTTGCCCTTGTTCACAGTGCCCTTATGGCCAAAAAGGCCAATGGTATGCTGGGATGCATTCATAAGAATGTTGCCAGTTGGTCAAAGGAGGTGATCCTTCCCCTCTACTCAGTCCTGGTGAGCCCACACCTCAAGTACTGTGCCAGTTCTGGGCTCCCCAGTACAAGAGGAACTTCTGGAGTGAGTTCAGAGGAGGGCTACGAAGATGATTAGAGGACTGGAGCACCTGTCATATGAGGACAGGCTGAGAAAGCTGGGCCTGTTAGCCTGGAAAAGAGATGATTGAGGGGAGATTTAATTAATGTATATAAATATCTGAGGGGAGGATGTTGGAAGGATGGAGCCGGTCTCTTTTCATTTGTGCCCAGTGGGAGGTTGAGAGGCAATGGGCACAAACTAAAGCACAGGAGGTTCTGGCTGAATATGAGGAGGCACTTATTTACTGTGAGGGTGACAGAGCACTGGAACATGTTGCCCAGAGAGTTTGTGGAGTCTCCTTCTCTGGAGATATTCAAAACCAGCCTGGATATGATCCCGTGCAACGTGCTCTAGGTGACCCTGCTTGTCAGGGGGGTTGAACCAGATGAGTTTCAGAGGTCCCTTCCAACCTCAGTCATTCTTTGATTCTGAAAATTTCCCTTCCAGGAAAGTAGTTTCATTTTCAGACACTTATTCTTAGTCAAAATAAAATGATGCCTCTTAAATTCAAGGAATTTTGTGGAATGTATATTCCAATTCCTCAACTCTTCTGGTCATTAGAAAACTCAGATCTCTTTCTTTAGACTCTTGATTCCAGAGACAAGGAACAAGCACTTTAGGCATTATATTACTTTTTTCCTCATATTCTTAAATAACAAAGAATCAGGTTGGTTTACCTTTGAAGCTTCTTTTGCAGTTACTATGTTGTTTGATGAGTTTTATTTGACCTTCTGGAAGTTTATAAAACCACTGGCACAAATTAATAAATAATTTTAGTTGTAACAGTGCTAGCAGTAATAGCAAGAATAAATTATTATTCTCAAGGTGCAAATTGCCCTAATTATTACTCTAAACAGAGAAGCAGGATGTTTACTACCACTGTCACATGTGGGAATGATTAAAAATGAATACTAATCTTTATGCAAAAATGTGATTTAGGTAAACAGTCTGAGGTAGCATAAAATGGTAGTAGAAAACACCAGCAGATTCTCATTCAGAATCACATAACCAGGGAATGAAAGAACAAGGAGATATGAAATGTCAAAAATGAAAGGTCTAGTTTGACAGCCACAAGGTGAGAAGTCAATTGTTTGGATGGATTTTGCACCTGGTTCTGTGGCAATGATTACTGAGCACACCTTGAACTAATCTAAGGAAGGCAGCAGGAGGATGGAGCAGTTTTCCCTGAGACTGCACCTGCAATGTGGAGAGTATTTCATTTATGGATCCCAAACAGACAGGCTACAGCTCAATCAGCTGTCACAGCCTGTCTTCTGTGACTTGGACCACCCCTCTCTGATGTATTCTCTGATTTCAAATGCAGTTTCTGAGTTGCCTGTTGTGTTCTGTAATGATATTCATGTCGACAACCTTGAAAATAAATTATTTACTTTGAAGGTTGGCTATCTTATTGTGTCTAAATCCCTATACTATACTTTCTACTGTATGTGTGCAAGTACTTGATGTCTGACTCATCATACATTGGGATTTTATCACTTAAAAACTTTTGTTCTAAAATCATTCTCTTATTACATGGAGAGTTGAAGAAAATAGCTGAATAGTACTCTTTGAGTGCTACTAGAAAAAGCTTGTGTGTTAAAAAACAACCACAAAACATGCCAATACATGTTTGAACTAGTTGGGATACTTTATTTTGATATTTTTTCACTTACATCTGTAATAAGTGAGAACCCCAGATGGTCTCAAAGGAAGAAATTGTCCTTGTCCTCTTAGAAGGAGCATCAAGCTTCCATGTGATGTGTAGTTGGGGTCAGTGCAGCAGTTTAAATAGTGCTTTATAGATAATGCAGAAGATGAATTTAATATTTTTCTATTTCATGTCACTTTTTTTTTTTTTTCTCTGCTATTCTGAAATTTGTGCAGAGAAAATATATTTACTTCAGTCTAGTGGTAGTGGAGATAATAGTTGTTAAACAAATGACTACTCCTTGATTCTTTTTTTTTTTTTTTTTAAAAAAAAGTTTCTAATCCTGTTTTCTTTATATTTTCCTTATATATTTTCTACCTGTTTTCTTTATATTTTCTAATCTTCATAATCTTAGTCTTACTGCTATCATCCTTTACTTGTCCTTTTTTTTTAACCTACTTTATTAAGCATATTATTTGTTATTAAATCTTATCATTTTTCTACTACCAAATTCACTTCTATGTCTTCTGTAGTAATTGATAGTGTTCAGCTAGAAATTTGACCTGTGAGGCCAATGGCTCATTTTTAAAAGTTTAGAGTGCTCAGGAAAAGGGAGGAGGGAAGGAAGGAAGGAAGGAGGGAAGGAAGGAAGGAAGGAAGGAAGGAAGGAAGGAAGGAAGGAAGGAAGGAAGGGAGGAAGGAAGGGAGGGAGGGAGGGAGAGAGAAAGAGAGAAAGAGAGAAAGAGGAGAGAAAGAAAGAAAGAAAGAAAGAAAGAAAGAAAGAAAGAAAGAAAAGAAAGAAAGAAAGAAAGAAGGAAAGAAAGAAAGAAAAAAAGAAAGAAAGAAAGAAAAGAAGAAAGAAAGAAAGAAAGAAGGAAAGAAAAGAAAAAGAAAGAAAGAAAAGAAGAAAGAAAAAGATTACTGCTCTGACTACTTTGCATATATAACATCTTTCAAATAAAAATTACAAATACATTTATGATCATAAATTAAGCTTCACAATGACCTTGAAAACCTGAAATGTAAATGTCTGTTCTTTTATATTTTGCAGCATAAAGTTAATTAAACTGACAAGTAAAAGGAGACTTAAGATTTGCAATAGATAAGTGAACATTCTGATATTCTTCTGAAGGAAAAGACACTGCTACTTTAAAAAATCAGGATGACTTTAAATATGAATTATTAATCAAAAGCTACAGTCACTTTTAGGTGTAATTTATATTACACATCTTAGGATATGTAACTGTTACAGTCTGCCTAATAATTAGGTCAATAGAAAGACAGTGCCTTCCAGACAGGTATGGGTTTGGGTCAGCCTGTAAAACAATTCATCAAACTTGGTATAGTGCCTCCTGGGCAAGTAACTATTCACTTTGGTCTGGAAGAGAAAGCAGAATGCTGAGATGTCTCCCAGGCAGAAAATTAAATGGGTCAGCCTTGGAGGCAGCCCAGGCGGGTGACTGTTCAGCTTTCCTTGAAAATGAATTAATATACTAAGGTCATTCCTGAGTACATAACTATTGGCTCCTTCCAGATGACAACCCCATTATTCATGGACTTCCTTCCATTGAAGGGCTGCTTATTGCAGCTTGTCTTAAAAATAGATTGTGAGCTGATTAGCTTGATTCTAGTAATAAAATCCTGGTTGTGAGCACAAACATATGTGTTACTAGAACATAAAAAATCATTGACTCTGTTAGCCATATATTTCCTAGTGATACAAAAAAGTTCAACCTTAATTCGTGTGAAACTGAGGCTACATGTTAATTATAAGAAAAATGCAGAGGTTCAAACAGGATGCTTGTATACACATCTGTTTGTATATAAGCCATTGGCAAGTTTGAGAGTCTAGTGAGCATATGCTAACCTGGAGTACATATGTTCCTGACTTGGAAGAGAATGTCAGAGCTTTGGATGCTTAAACTGGCAGTTTAGTCATGTGCATCCGAAAACTGAAAATGCTGTATTTTGGGGAAAATAATAATAATAATAATAAAGTAACCCAAACACTATAAAAAAGAAAACACAGACATAAGAATCAATCAAACAGAAAAGGAAGACTGTGAGGAAAGATTAAGAGTTGCAGACTAGTACACAACGAGTATTTTTATCCTATTTCCCCTCAGCTGTTCCCATTCTTTTCTCATAAGTTCCTGTCACTTTGCTATGTCATTACGGCTGTAGGATTATAAATGGAAGTATGGTATTATTTGAGGATAGGGAGCCAAGTGGAGAGTAGAGGGCATCCAATAAACTGGAAATTCTGATAGATCTTGCTGAGTGCCAAATGGCATGTAAGTAAGTTAGCAGTGCTGAAGTAGTTCTGGCAGTAGGGGAAACTTGGCAGAGATGAGTCAGAGAAAGGGCAGTTTTTCTATGGGAAGGCCAAGAGAGAGCAGGAAGACAATGGAGCACTTAATGATGAGCTGCAAAATAAGGAAGGAGGTTAGAGAAAGTGGCAACTTTCATCTGGTATTAACCAGGAAGATGCATACACTTCCTATTGTAACCCATAGCAAAACTAAATCCAGCTGGCGACCGGTCAACAGTGGTGTTCCCCAGGGTTTGGTGTTGGGGCCCATCCTTTTATATCTTTATTGATGATTTGGAAGAGGGAATTGAGTGCACCCTCAGTAAGCCTGCAGATGACACCAAGTTGGGCAGAAGTGTCGATCTGCTGGAGGGTAGGAAGGCCCTGCAGAGGGACTTGGACAGGTTGGATCAATAAGCAGAGACCAATGGGAGGTTCGACATAGCTAAGTGCCGGGTCCTGCACATTGGCCACAACGACCCCATGCAGTGCTAATGATTTGGAGGACAGTGGATAGTAAGCTGTGCAGAGGAAAAGGATCTGGGGGTGTTGGTCAATGCTCACCTGAACATTGGCCGGCAGTGTGCCCAGATGGCCAAGAAGGCCAATGGCGTCCTGGCTTGTATCAGGAATAGTGTAGCCAGCAGGACCAGGGAGGTGATCCTCCCCCTGTACTCAGCTCTGGTGAGGCTGCACCTCGAGTACTGTGCTCAGTTTTGGGCCCCTCACTACAAGAAGGACATTGAGGTCCTGGAGCATGCCCAGAGAAGGGCTATGAAGCTGGTGAAGGGCCTGGAACACAAGTCCTACGAGGAGTGGCTGAGGGAGGTGGGGTTGTTTAGTCTGGAGAAGAAGAGGCTCAGGGGACGCCTTATTACTCTCTACAACTACCTGAAAGGAAGGTGTGGGGAGCTGGGGGTCGGCCTCTTCTCACAGATAGCTGGCAATAGGATTAGAGGGAATGGCCTCAATTTGTGCCAGGGGAGGTTTAGGTTGGAAATTAGTAGAAATTTCTTCTCAGAAAAAGTAGTTAGGCATTGGAATAGGTTGCCCAGGGAGGTGGTGGAGTCACCATCCCTGGGGGTGTTTGAGGAAAGGTTGGACGTAGTGCTTAGGGACATGATAGGGTGACGTTGGTATGGGAGGGATGGTTGGAGCAGGTGACCTTGGTATGTCATCTGAAGACTTACTTGCAACTTGGTGTCATCTGCAGACTTACTAAGGATGCACTCAATTCCCTCTTCCAAATCATCAATAAAGATATTAAAGAGGATGGGCCCCCAACACCAACCCCCTGGGGAACACCACTCGTGACCGGTCGCCAGCTGGATTTTACTTTGTTCACCACCACTCTCTGGATCCAGCCATCCAGCCAGTTTTTAACCCAGCAATGAGTGTACCTATCCAAGCCATGGGATGCCAGCTTCTCGAGGAGAATACTGTGGGATTTTCTTACATTTTCTTTCATGTAAAAATCTCAGAATTGTCTGAAGCTGCAACTTTTCAGCACCATAAGATGTAGTTCAGAGTTCACTTGTTCTTATCTATTCATTCTGCAGATAAGAAATCTATGCCCTGAGTTTTCTTGTCTTAAAACTTTGTCATAGCAATAGGATGGGGAAGCTCTGGTCCTCAGTTTCACTGTGGATTAACTTGTAACATGACTTAACTTGAGCAGGTTTAACCAATTAATTAAAAATAACAACAAGGCTGCTGTAATGCCTATAGAATTCAATGATGACTAGTTTCTTCTACGAAATTTAGAATATGGAATGATCTGTTTGCTGCTTGTAGGCAAAATCTATTCTGTATTTTATTTTGATGTATTTTTGTTTGAATTAGTTTCTGTGGTTCATTTAGCAGCAAATATAAATTAAAGAATTTCAGTTTAAAGAAGGTGACATTATAGAACACCTGTTGTGTCTTGTATCTTGTGTCTACTGACAGTAGTTATGTACTTTTTTGTTTCCCATAAAGCATTTGGACATAATTTATTCTGACTGTGAAAGAGAAAAGTTTTTTTCTAAGTATCTTTTTTTCTGATCTAAGGATCAGGCAAAATCTGATTTTATTTTATGTATTTTTTTTCCCTAGGGAAAAGATTTCTAAATTACAAGTATCTCCTAGAATTGTCAACTAGTTTCTAGAAGTGTTAGATCTATAAATCCATCCTTCCTCTGTGAGCCTTCAAAGTGAGCTTTTTGGGTGAAGACTAAAATGTTAATTTTCAGTAAATAGGGCATGATATTTGCATTTCATCTCTACTATTCAAAGTTACAGAAAGAATTATTCTTGTGTTAAGCATTGTTACTCCCAGATTTTCTGTGGTGGTGTTTTGTTTTCTCCAATGATTCTGACACATGATCTTCCTTGAAGAGCATAATACATGGATAGGGCTACAGTGCCTAAGTGCCTTACCCTTTTTTTTTTTTTTTTTAATCCACATTATCTAATGCCTCCAGGTAATAAAGTAGATAAACCAATATAAAGATAAATCAATAGAATTAAATTGGAAAGTATCATTAACTCAACCAACAGACTTCCTTGATATGCAGGCACTCAGCACAAATCTATGAGCCATTTATGCTTTGCATTGGCATGCCCTTTCAATCAGTGTTTAACTGTCTCAGTATTGGTGAAATTCACCTCTGGTTTGTCCATGTTTCTGCTGTGTTTCCACTGAAGTGCTAACCTTCCTTTGACAGCTTTGACACTGCAAACAGTGATTCTGAGTTCTTTCAAAGCAGTAACAGTTACATGAATGTCAACAAATAAAGTGCTATGGAAAAATAAATAAATAAAATAATGATAAAAATAAAGGTAGCAACAAAACAAACAAAAACAAAAATCAAAGACAAAACAAAAAACAACCTCTCCCAATATTAACCATGATACTACAGATGGAGCTGCTAACTATGCTAGTCTCACATTGACGCTTGGAGTCGGAAGCAGTTTAAAAAGATTTTCAGACAGCTCTATTAAGGGATAAAATGGAATGTGTAAGTTGTTATGTTGGACAATTCCAATTTGAAGTGAGGAAATACATTCAGGAAAATGCAAGCATAAGACAAAATCTGTGCAATTAGGATCATACCCTGGAAACCTTACTTTAAGACTTCTTTTTATGCTTATCTTCCAATATTTGCTCTGCATGCGGAGTTTTCTTTAATGTAAATTGCCAGGCCCTGAGTGCTGTAATAGGTCTTTCTGGTGTTGACTCCCCTCCACCCGGGTTTCCCCTCCAACCCCTGACCACTGGCCCAGGAGCCACATTTTCCTCCAACCCCTGACCATTTCCCAGGAGCCACACTGGTGGACGAAAGGCTCAACATGAGCCAGCAGTACATGTTTGCAGCCCAGAAGGACAACTGTATCCCCGGCTGCATCAGCAGAGGAGTGGCCAACAGGTCAAAGGAGGTGATTTTTCCCCCTCTGCTGTGCTCCTGTGAGGCCCCATCTGGAGCGCTGTGTCCAGGTCTGGGGCCCCCAGAACAAGAAGGATGTGGACCTGTTAGAGCTGGTACAGAGGAAGGCTACATAGATGATCAGGGGACTGGAGCACCTCTCCTGTGAAGAAAGGCTGAGAGAGATGGGCATGTTCAGCCTAAAGAAGAGAAGGTTCCGTGGAGACATCATTGTGACCTTTCAATACTTAAAGGGGTCTTATAAAAAGGATGGAGAAGGACTCTACCCAGGTAGATAATGATAGAACAAGGGAGAATGGTCTTAAACTAAAATAGGATAGATTTAGACTAGACATTAGGAGGAAATTCTTCACTGTAAGGGCTGTGAGGCACTGGAACAGGTTGCCCAGAGAAGCTGTGGATGCCCCATCCCTGGAGGTGTTCAACGACAGGCTGGATGAGGCCCTGGTCAACCTGATCTATTGGGTGGCATCCCTGCCTATGGCAGGGGGATTTGAGTTAGATGATCTTTAAGGTCCCTTCCAACCCAAGCCATTCTATAATTCTATGATAATATGATTTTAGCTTTAGCCCAGGTCCATGATTCCCTGCCTCAGTGACGCCATAAGACTGGGAATCCTTCCCAGTCATGGGCCCTGCTGAGTTGGGACCAGCCCACGGGCTGGTCTCAACTTTACATTCCTAAGAGCTCCTTGGGATTTCTTGTTGGAGTTGCATGATTTATTCCCTTCATTCTAAATTCACAACAGAGATGCAGGAAGAGGACACTATTATGATGAGGTTTGGGCCTTTTAACATCAGTTGGTTATCTAAACCCTTTCTGAAATAAATAGGTTCATTGATACAAAGTTTCAGATTTGTTCCATCTGGTTTTAGGCAATAAACTGAGGAATCTAAGCAAGGAACATTGATATGGATTCACTTTGACTTCAGGTAAATGCTGGGTGCTTAGTTCTTGGTGGCTGGTTCAAGATCTTAGATCTGTTTTCACAGTATTTTAAGAATATTACTTCTGATGTTGGTCACAGATCCCAATATAAGCTGATGTTTATCTGAGAACGTTCAGCACACTGGAATGAATTTTGACTGAAGGATGGAAGAGACTAAATGGGCATTCAGCTTCACCAGCTCTTCAGACAGAGCATTAATATAATGATTATTTAATTTCTTTTTAATCTGTAACTAGAGGCAAAAATGTTAATAATGAGTGAACTGGAATGTGGCAAGAACTTTATAGCTACACTCTAATGCAGAAACACAAAGCACTACTGACATGAGGAGATGTACACCCCGCCATCTCCATCACAGTTTAAACCCAAATGACAGTGTGAAGGCTAAATAGACTTGGATACCAAAAAATTTAATCACAGATGTATACAGTTTTATGAATTGCATGACCTTCTTCCACTGTGGGAACCACAAGATCACTCCTTACCTGTCAGCTCTCACAGACCTGATAAGGTGTTGGGATAGGTGTTGAAATGCCTCTGTGATCAGTAGGGCTTCATTGCAGTAGCCTGAAGGCCTTATCTTGTTCCCCTGGCCGCATACTCAGCAAGCCCTTGGTGCTCCCTTCCTACACACTTCTTTAATGTCTGTGATGGAATCTATCCCCTTCCTTTTGTGGAGTCAACAAACCCCCCTCATCCCTGGAGAAGGAGGAGAAGGAGAAGGAGAAGGAGAAGGAGAAGGAGAAGGAGAAGGAGAAGGAGAAGGAGAAGGAGAAGGAGAAGGAGAAGGAGAAGGAGAAGGAGAAGGAGAAGGAGAAGGAGAAGGAGAAGGAGAAGGAGAAGGAGAAAGACCAGATGTTTCTGGCCCAATGCTTCAGGTTCCATTCAGGAGAATATACTGTAGTGATCTTAGAGATCAGGGATGCCATCCTTTTCACTTGGCAGACAATTCCACTTTGGGGCAAGCCTTTGCTGTGCTCTCTGCACTTTTCTGTTCTGTGTCACAGTTGTTGTGGGCAATTAGAGCTTCTCTTAACATCTCGTTACTATTTTCTAATACATGCATTTTCAATTGTTATAATTTTTCTACTAAAATCTTGTGTGCAAAGGCACAACCCCACACTAAGGTTGAACTGTTTTTTTCCTGTTCCCTTATACAGCTTGAATGCTTCCTGAAGTTGGTATTCCAGTACTCCAGGATTCTCTACCCTCATCTTCCAATAGGTGCATGCATTCAGGCAAAACATCATTTTAAGGGGTCTCTTCATCCTTCCATGCAGATACCACATAGTCTTTCTTGTTCCTTTTTCAACAGTTATTCATGTAATCATTATCCCACTTTTGACACCAATGGACAGCTCAGAGACTTGGATATCAAAACGCTTTAACCACAGATATATGCACAGTTTTAGAAACTATGTGAGTTCCCTGTCCTGTAGGGCAAGTGCCACAGTTTGGGAGTGGTAAGTGTTGCAGTCCCAGCCATACAGTGTATGGTCTTTGGGCTGGAACATCAAGCCCCTGGGCTTCTTAACTCATTCTCTGTTTACCATTGGTAGGATTGGGTAGAGAATACCTGATTCTTGACTGACCTCCTCATGTTCCTGTGGTGCCTAAAACTTGGCTGTTTCCATCAGTAGCACTCACAATCCACCTCCCCTTGCCCTGGGAAAGTTCTCCAAGCAGTCACAACTTTCACAGTGATTGACAGGCTGTTAATGCTGGAGGTGTTCCTCCATTCATAAACTAGATTACTTCCTATTCTACAGATTTAACTTAATTGCTGACACTGTTGTCAACCAGGCCTAACCCATGCCAGCTGTTAAACTGCATCCATAGAAACTGGTGTTACAACACAAGCATTTAAAACTATTACATTTTCAATAAATGTGCTTTCCCAATTGCAAGTTATTGTAATGGTTTATTTATCCTACTATTAAAGAATTAACACTGCAACTCTTGCATGAATTTTTTAACTACTGTTTTCAGTCTTTGAAGTTATTATGTCTTTATTATGTCCTTTTCTTTTTTTTGTCTACTGAATTCATCATCCATCACTGCCATAAGTATCTTCTCCAGTTTCTAAAACCAGCTTCTGACTAAGTTGAATATATGTTTTTTTATATATTTGTCACTGTAAGAAACTTTTTAGAATGCTAAAATATTATTTGATCCTTTCTAGTCACCACCTGGGAAAACTGGACAGAAGCAGAACAGGTTTCATTAGTGTCAAAGTTCCGCCTTGATGAGCTTCATGAAATTAGAAGAATTTCTGAATAATATGAAGAGATTTAATGGAGTGGAAACTACACAGAGGTAATTACAAGGTAATATACACAATTACATTTGCATTTTTTTATTTTACACAATTTACTGAATAGAAAATCTGCAGTAGAACAGTGAACCATTTAAACAGTTAGATTCATGGAGGATTTAGGAAGGAAAGAGACTGCCAGGGACCAGATTAGTCCCATTTATTTTAGTCACCTCTAAAGGCACTGCAATTAGTGAAAGATCTGTTAAAGGTTTTAAAAAAACTTTGACTTAAGAAAGTAATTCAGCCCAGCTCTCAGTACATTGCTCTCACAAAAACAACAACAACAACAACAAAACTTGTTCTTTTGTCTTCTTAAATACGTTTGTCTTCTTATATAGGTTTAGATCCTTACTACCTAGCCATGTAGGTATTGCTATGGGTAACAATCTGCCCAAAGTATGATGAGCCAAGCAACTTGTATTTCTCAGACGCTTCTGTAAAAGTTAATCTTATAGGACATAGCATAGGTTTGAGCACTGACATGCAATCACCTATTCCACAGAATTGATAGCACAGTCCCTAGTGAATCATTGTTCAGACCAGCTACCTTTCTCCCAGAAAAATCTTGAGTCAAGGATCATTCTCAGTAGCAGTTTGAACACAGCTGGTCTACTTAGGAGTGTAAGAGAGCTTAGATGTAAAGAAAACTGCTATGCTGTGCCAATTAACTTGAGGTCCAGAGAGTCCCAGGATTTACTGATGGAGTTTGCATTTGTATTTTTTATAGACTTTTTGGAGACAGATTTCTCTCTCTCTCTCTTTCTCTCTTTTTCCCTGAAATTATTATAATTATTTAAAACTTTTATTAAAATTGTCATGAGACAAATTGTATAGTTATCACTGGGCCTTACCTGCTAGTTGATTTCAGCAGTATATGTGGCTATGTTAAGCTTCTGATAATTATGTTCTTATTAAGAAATTAGAAGACTAACTTCCCCATTCTTGTTCAGCAGAAACAGAACTTATTTCTACTTAAATAAGAATTACATTAAGGAAATATGGACAAGTGTATGACCAGAGAGTTAAAAATAAACAAACAAATAAAAACTGTTGTGGTTTAACCTGGCAGGCAGCTAAGTACCACACAGGGATTCATTCACTCCCCCACAGAGTGATGGAGATAATCAGAAAAAAGATAAAACTCAAGGACTGACAAAAAGACAGTTTAATAGGAAGAAAAAGGAAGGAAAAAATATTATTATTAATAATATACATATTCCAAAAAAAATTATACACAGTACATTTTTCACCACCTGCCAACTGATGGCCAGCCAGTCTTCAAGCAGCGGCTACCCCCACCCCCACCCCTCACCCCCACCTCCCATCCCCGGTTTTGTTATTCTGAATACTGTCATCTGTTATGGAATATTCCTTTGGCCAGTTTGGGCCAGCTGTCCTTGTTGTGTCCTGTCCCAGGTTCTTGTGCAACCCAGCCTCCTCGCTAGCAGGGCAGAATGGAAGCTAAAAAGTCCTTGTCTCTGTGCAAGCACTGCTCAGCAACAACTAAACGTCAATGTGTTGTCAATACCATTTTCCTCCAAAAGCCAAAACACAGCAACATACCATCCACTATGAAGAAAATTAACTTTCTCTCAGCTGAAACTATCTAACACAGCATGGGTTTATGAAGGGCAGGTCCTGCTTGACGAACCTGATCTCCTTCTATGACAAAGTGGCACACTTAGTGGATGAGGGAAAGGCTGTGGACTACCTTGACTTCAGTAAGGCTTTTGACACCGTTTCCCACAATATTCTCCTCAAGAAACTGGCTGCTCATGGCTTGGACTGGCATACGGTTCATTGGGTTAAAAACTGGCTGGGTAGCCGAGCCCAAAGAGTTGTGGTGAATGGAGTCAAATCCAGTTGGAGGCCGGTCACTAGTGGAGTCCCCCAGGGCTCAGTGCTGGGGCCGGTCCTCTTCAATATCTTTATCGACGATCTGGATGAGGGGATCGAGTGCACCCTCAGTAATTTGCAGATGACACCAAGCTAAGTGCGTGTGTCGATCTGCTCGAGGGCAGGAAGGCTCTGCAGGAGGATCTGGATAGGCTGGACCGATGGGCTGAGGTCAACTGTATGAAGTTCAACAAGGCCAAGTGCCGGGTCCTGCACCTGGGGCGTAACAACCCCAAGCAGTACTACAGGCTGGGAGATGAGTGGTTGGAAAGCTGCCTGGCCGAGAAGGACCTGGGAGTACTGGTTGATAGTCAGCTGAATATGAGCCAGCAGTGTGCTCAGGTGGCCAAGAAGGCCAACAGCATCCTGGCCTGTATAAGAAGCAGTGTGGCCAGCAGGTCTAGGGAAGTGATTGTGCCCCTGTACTCGGCTCTGGTGAGGCCGCATCTCAAGTACTGTGTTCAGTTTTGGGCCCCTCGCTACAGGAAGGACATGGACGTGCTCGAGCGAGTCCAGAGAAGGGCGACCAAGCTGGTGAGGGGTCTGGAGAACAAGTCTTACGAGGAGCGGCTCAGGGAGCTGGGCTTGTTCAGCCTGGAGAAGAGGAGGCTCAGGGGAGACCTTATCGCTCTCTATAGGTACCTTAAAGGAGGCTGTAGCGAGGTAGGGGTTGGTCTATTCTCCCACGTGCCTGGTGACAGGACGAGGGGGAATGGGCTAAAGTTGCGCCAGGGGAGGTTTAGGTTGGATATTAGGAAGAACTTCTTTACTGAAAGGGTTGTTAGGCACTGGAATGGGCTGCCCAGGGAAGTGGTTGAGTCACCATCCCTGGAGGTCTTTAAGAGACGTTTAGATGTTGAGCTTAGTGATATGGTTTAGTGGAGGACTTGTTAGTGTTAGGTCAGAGGTTGGACTAGGTGATCTTGGAGGTCTCTTCCAACCTAGACGATTCTGTGATTCTGCAATTCTGTGATCTGTTCCGTTATCTATTCCATTTGCATTAGAGTACAAAGTTTACTTGCTATGGACTTCACTAATAGAACTAAATTAAACAAACAAACAAACTTGTTTGTTTGTTTGAATATTAATAGCGTAATTAAATAATACAGTATTCAAATTCTTCTTTCATAAACAACAGCAAGAAGAAAATCAATTCCACCTAAACACTCTGAGGCACTGTATAACCTTTCTTCTTTCTTTCTTTCTTGCTCACTCCTTCTCCTTTTCTCCTGTTCTCCTTTTCTCCTTCTCTTTAGTTTTATCTCTTTTTACTATTCTTTCTCTTTACCTCTCTCTCCCCCTACCCTGCTTATCTCTCACTCTTTCTTGCTCTTTCTATCATTGTCATCTTACCTTCTGCATCTCTGCACTTCATCCTGGTCGTTCTCTGGATTAGTTTAAAGCTAAAAAATATGCATCTTTTTTTTCTTTCACCTAGGACTTCCGCCAACATAGTCATTTTCATTTTCTACCGACACAAAACACGGATATGTGCTCTGTACCCAGTTGAAATTGGTCTTGGAATCCAAATTTATGTATGCAAACAGAGAAGTGAAAGTTATTGTGAGGATGAACATATTTTCAGTTAAAATCTGCATCAGATGTGGGTATTGTTCTACAGTGACTAACTCCTGACCAGCAGACAAGGAGGTAAATTGTTGATATGCAATATACTAATAAAGTTCAGACTGACAATTACCGAGTTCTTAATTTCCCCTATAATGATAAGAAAATATGTCCCAGATGAGGATTTTGCAGGTTAACACATGTCAAACGTAGTCATGTATTTTGTTACTGATCATTGTTTCCAGTAAAGTTCTTACTCTCACAATATACTATTAAGTTGTAAATTACCACCAAGCTGTAGTTTCTTATTTTTAAACTGCAGGATGATTTTGTATTAAAATACAGAAATACATCTCTGGGGAAATGTGGATCATTTTACTAAAGGAACTTTAATTAATTTACTTACATTTCATACCCACTCTTTTACTCTGGGAACCCTTGACATAACTTAAAATGCAAATATTAAAAAATTCCCTTTATTATTATGGAGTTACAGACTTTTCAAAGTGTGATACATTTATATTACTCCCAAAAGACAAGCCATACAAAACAGAATGGTAACAGTTCTCATTTTGGAACAGATTAAAATCCTCTTCTTTCTTCAAACACTGCAAAGATACACTGAGTTTTAGAATTTCACCCTAAAGACACTTAAGATGAACTACCTATAATGAAGAAGGGAAAGACAAATAATATAAGCAGAAATAATACCTCAGTTTCCTGTAGTAATATCACATACAGAGATGGGATGCTGCATTTGTGTTCAAGTGTCCCACCGATGGAGAATCTCAAAGGTTCTTATCTTGGTCTGTCCTCAAGAGTGGTCTGCTGAATGCGAGGAAGTGAAACAACAATATGACAAAAAAGAGTCACATATTAATAAGTTGGTCAGGTTTTGTTTTTTTTTTTTTTTTTTTTTTGAACCATGTATCTTGGAGTTCTTTACTTAGGTTAGGTTTCACTTCAATTGATTTACTACATCTGGAAATCAGATCTAAGTCTTAGGCAATCACTTCCCTTTGCAATCAATAACGAGAAATAAGCACATCTACTTTATCTCACAAATCAGTCTTAAGATGGGAAGGATCAATCCTCAATATAATTTTTCATTTGCAGTGGGGAAAAAAAAAAGTTTATTCAGACTTAATTAGAGTTTAAATTAGATTCTAATTCAGACTTTAAATTAGAGTTGAAAGTACCTATGGATTACACTAGTGACCATGACACCCAAATACGTATAGCCATGATCTTTGTATGAAAGGTACTGATGTTTCCTACCTTCATCCATCAGTTCAAAAGCAGTTTCCCTAAACTATTATTTAAATTCACTGGATTCAAAAATAAGTTATTGCTTGCTAATCTCAACATTTCAGATAAAATTTTTTGGGTCTCCAGTTGAAAAAATTCTATTACAGGTGAAAATACATTGCTTTTCTTTTTTACCTAAATTACTTGATACCTAAATTATTTCTGAATAAAAAGGATACATTCCTATGAAAGCAAACACTACTTATGTGTCTCTGTAAATCCCACAACTTTTTACCATTTTCAATTGACTGACCAAATGGTCTTCAGGAATGAATGGAAGATATAACACAAGTGATTATTCTATCAAGCTTAAGTTTCACAAATAATTGGAATAGATTGTGAGGGTGCATTTGAAAGAGCTTTGCTTACAGATTTACAGAAAAGCTGCTGCAGATTTTAAAGGAATATGCAACTGTTTCAATAAAATCAATAGTACAGAAAGATGAACATATGTATGGAAATAGTTTTTTTCTTAACAATAAATATAATAAACATTTTTAGAATGTTTGATGATGTATAGAATGATTTCACATTTGCAAGACCTGGTTTTCATGGCGGACTTCCACCACCCTGATATTTGTTGGAGGGACAGCATAGGTTCATCAGTGATAAAGGGAAGTCTGGGGAAATTTTGGACTCTCTCCAGAAGGAAATAAAAGACCCAGTTACCCAGGATATGAAAAAGGCTGAGGTACTCAATGACTTTTTTGCCTCCTTCTTCACCAGCAAGAGCTCTAGACACATAGCCTAAGCCCCAGAAGGCAAAGGCAGGAACTGGGAGAATGATGAGATGCCCACTGTAGAAGATCAGGTTCGAGACTAGCTAAGGAACCTGAAGGTGTACAAGACCTGATGAGACATATGCAGGTCATGAGGAATTGGCAGACGTAGTTGCTAAGCCACTGTCCGTCATATTTGAGATGTCATGGCAATCTGGTGAAGTTCCCACTCATTGGAAGAGGGAAAACCTCCTCCATTTTTAAAAAGGGAAAAAACAAAGACCTGGGGGACTACAAGCTAGTCAGTCTCACCTCTGTGCCTGGTGAGATCATGGAGCAGATGCTCCTGGAAGCTCTGTTAAGGCACATGGAAAATAAGGAGGTGATTAGTAGCAGCCAACATGGCTTAACTAAGGGCAGATCATGCCTGACAGAGCTTCTAAAACAGAGTTAGAGAATTTCTGAATAGGGGAAGAGCAACTGACAAACTACGTGGACTTGTACAAAGCATTTGACACTGTCCACCATTATATCTTTGTCTCTAAATTGGAGAGACCTTGATCTGAGGGATGGACCACTTGGTGAGTTGTAGTCAATGGCTTCATGTCCAAGTGGAAATCAGTAATGCGTGGTGTTCCTCAGGGGCTGGTACTGGGGCCAGTGCTGTTTAACATCTTTGTTGGTGACATGGACAGTGGGATTGAGTGCACCCAGAGCAAGTTTGCCGATAACACCAAGCTCTGTGGTGCTGTTGACATACTGGAGGGAAGGGAGGCCATTCCAAGCGACCTGGACAGGCTTGAGACAGGGACCTGTGCAAACCTCATGAGGTTTAACAAGGCCAAGTGCAAGGTCCTACACCTGGGTCATGGCAATCCCAAGCAAAAAGACAGGCTGGACAGAGAATGGATTGTGAGCAGCTCTGAGGAGGACTTAGGAGTGCTGGTTGATAAGAAGCTCAACATGAGCTGGTAATGTGCATTTGCAGCCCAGAAAGCCAACCATATCCTGGGCTGCATCAAAACAAGCATTGCCAGCAGGTCAAGGGAGGTGATTCTCCCTCTCTACTCTGTTCTCATGGGACTTCACCTGGAGTGCTGTGTTCAGCTCTGGGGCACTGAGTTCAGCTCTGTGGTGCCCAGCACAATGGATCTATTGGAATGAGTCCAGAGGAGGGCCACAAAGATGATAAAATGGCTGGAGCACCTCCCATATGAAGACAGGCTGAGGGAGCTGGGGCTGTACAGCCTGGAGAAGAGAAGGCCCTGGGGAGATCTCATCATAGTCTTCCAGTACCTAGAAGCGGCCTACAAGAAAACTGAAGAGGGACTCTTCATAGAATCAATCAGAATGGCTTGGATTGGAAGGGACCTTAAAGATCATCTAGTTCCAATCCTGCTGCCATGGACAGGGATGTCACCCACTAGATCAGGTTGCCCAGGGCTTTGGCCAACCTGGCCTTGAAGACCTCCAGGGAGGGATTCTCCACAACTTCCCTGGGCAACCTGTTCCAGTGTCTCACCACAGACACAGACACAGACACAGATTTCTAGGTTGGAAGAGACCTCAAGATCATCGAGTCCAACCTCCGACCTAACACTAAGTACTCCACTAAACCATATCGCTAAGCTCTACATCTAAACGTCTTTTAAAGACCTCCAGGGATGGTGACTCCACCACCTGCCTGGGCAGCCCGTTCCAATGCTTAATAACCCTTTCGGTAAAGAAGTACTTCCTAACATCCAACCTAAAACTCCCCTGATGCAACTTTCGCCCATTCCCCCTCGTCCTGTCACCAGGCACGTGGGAGAACAGACCAACCCCCACCTCTCTACAGCCTCCTTTAAGGTAACTGTAGAGAGTGATAAGGTCGCCCCTGAGCCTCCTCTTCTCCAGGCTGAACAAGCCCAGCTCCCTGAGCCGCTCCTCGTAAGACTTGTTCTCCAGACCCCTCACCAGCTTGGTCGCCCTTCTCTGGACTCGCTCGAGCATGTCCATGTCCTTCCTGTAGCGAGGGGCCCAAAACTGAACACAGTACTCAAGGTGCGGCCTCACCAGAGCCGAGTACAGGGGGACAATCACTTCCCTAGACCTGCTGGCCACACTGCTTCTTATACAGGCCAGGATGCTGTTGGCCTTCTTGGCCACCTGAGCACACTGTGGCCACCTGAGCACACTGACCACCCTCTGAGTGAGGAATTTCCTCCTAACCTCTAATCTAAATATCCCTTCTTTTAGTTTAAAACCATTCCCCCTTGTCCTATCATTATCTGCCCAGGTAAAAAAATTAATTCTCCATCTCCGTTATAAGCCCACTTTAAGTATTGAGAAGCTGCAATAAGGTCACCCCAGAGCCTTCTCTTCTTCAGGCTGAACATGATCAGCTCTCTCAGCCTTTCTTTATAGAAGAGGTGCTCCAGCCTTCTGATCATCTTTGTGGCCCTCCTCTGGACCCACTGTAACAGATCCACATCCTTCTTGTGCTGGGGGCCCCAGACCTGGATGCAGCACTCCAGTCGGGGCCTCATAAGGGCAGTGCAGAGGAGTAAAAATCACCTCCTTTGACCTGCTGGCCACTCCTCTGCTGATGCAGCCAGGGATACAGTTGTCCTTCTGGGCTGCAAGTGTGCACTGCTGGCTCATGTCAAACGTTTTGTCCAACAGAACCCCCCAAGCCCTTCTCTGCAGGGCTGCTCTCAGTGAGTTATTCTCTCAGCCTGTACTCATGTCTGGGATTGCCCCAACCCAGGTACAGCACCTTGTACTTGAACCTTTATCAAGGAGTGTAGTGATAGGAAAACAAGTAATGGTTTTAATCTAAAAGAAGGTAGATTTAGATTAGATATAAGGAAGAAATTCTTTACTATGAGGGTGGTGAGGCACTGGAACATGTTGCCAAGAAAAGTTGTGGATGTTCCATCCTTGGAAGTGTTCAAGGCCAGGCTGGATGTGGCTTTGAGCAACCTGATCTAGTGGAAAGCGTCCCTGCCCATGGCAGGGGGGTTGGAAATATATGATTTTCAAGGTTTCTTATAACCCAAACCATTCTATGTTTCTATGATTTTCCACTGTCTTACACTTTAAATAGTTTTACAGTTTACAAGGATTAAGACTTTACAGTTATTTTGCTGTAGGAAAAGGGACTTAAAACTAACACCAGCTGTTGCAGCATTCATCTGACACAAGATGGAATTATTCGATCAGGTTCAATGGGTGGAAAGTTAGCCAGCTGGTTAATAAGCCATAAAGTGTATGCCCAAAATCGGGAAAAATACCTCATTCATCTAGTAACCTGAATTTCATAAAAAGATCTGAATACCTAAAGAGATTTCTCTAAAAGGCAAGAGTTAATTTTGTGTTTGGTCTAGCCATTAATGTTCTCATTTAATCTTATGGAGTTTATTAAAATTAGTAAGTGAAAAACATTTTAAAAAAATAATCCTATTAATTTGTTTCCTTTTTCATTAAATATCTACTATTAACTCAATTTCTTTTGATTTACCTATCTACTGTCTCACATCTACTTTCCCTCTTAATAAATAAATAAATTAGAACAATTAATACAAACACCAATAAAAAAGAACATCAACAACAAAAAATCTTACTACACATACAGTTTATAATCCTATCACAAATATGACCTTACAAGTGAGCACAGTCTCTACTGCAACAGCTATCCTTGCAGAGTTCATGTATATGAAGCAGTTCTCAACATCATCATCAGTCTAGACATAGCTCAGTGCAACAAACAGGCTATTCAAAATGATTTCATGCCATGGAAGTCATCTTCTAACACGGATAACTGGAAAACCAGATACGCAAACAGAATTTGCAGTAGGATTCTTCAGGGTGTTCAGCTCTACCACAGGCAGGGATTTTCTGAGGTTGAAGAATCATTAAACCACTACTTTTTCAGATTCTTAGCTTATTGTAAAGAAGAATGTAGTGGTAGAAGCCAAAAATGCCCATTAGAGTATAATTTTTTGTAGTAGTCTATATTGCTCCATATACATTACAGAAGTACTGAATACTCAAAGGGACAGTTAAATTTCTTTTTTTGATGGATGCATATCCTATGGATTTGTAATCCATTGGAACCCATTTGCAATGGATTTTGATGGCTCAATATTTCACCTATGTTTTATGGAAAATATTCAAAATTTGAGATTGAGTTTCTTTCAGTTTTATTGCTACTAGTCAAACTACTCATGTATTAAAACAGTTGCCTGGTTTGAATACAGAAACCTCTTTAGTAGAAAGGTTTGTGTCAGTAGCACTAGAACACATCACTATTTTCTAAAAAGAATACCGATTCTTGAATGTTGTCCTTCTTTGTATAGGCTAATATGATCTTTGTCTTACCTGAAATGGCAAAATTAGTATAAACAAAATACAATGCACTGTCAATACTGTAAGAAGTCACCATTCTTAAAAAAAATAATAATTAAAACAAACAAACAAACAAAAAAACAGCAGCCTATCTTCAAGCTCATCAAATCAAATCATCACTATTTCATCACCCAGTTCAAAACCTGGAAAATATTTCATGACCATATGTGTTTCTTTAATTTAAAGGCTTTATTTTATTTTATTTTTTTTTTGGCAACCAGTCACTTTTCAGGGAACTGGTAACTATGCATCATTTAGAACTCCCCCCTACAAAAATGTGACTTGGGTACTGAACTGTGAAAGTTCCATGTGTTAGAATGGCTTGGCACCCACAGAGTCTAATGCTGGTTCAAGAACAACTGCAATATTTATACAGTGCTATTCATACAGGGTGTCTCAGAGTGCTTTATAATGGGAAATAAAGTAACAGAAGAAAGAGGCTAAACACTCCACCAAGAGCCCATCTGAAAGTATTGGATTTCAATCTATCCATAGCAAGAGACAGAGCCTCAGATTCTTTGATGATGAAAGACATTGATTCTGGAAGTGTGGAGGTATATAATGGGGAAGAAAAATTACTTCCCCTCAATTGACTTTAAAACTGAAAAGTTGAACGTTCCACAGACTGTGCTCTGCAGGGGCTTAGAATGACAATGGGGGAATTATGAATTCACAGATATGGAAACAATACAAGAATCTTAGATAATAGAGGGGAAAAGATGAATATGCTTCAGGTAACAATTGTGGAAACTCCAGTTCTGGACAAATATGAAGAACTTTTTCAGTCTAAGTTAAAGTCTTTGTGATACTAATTTGTATTCAGGGGAAACTACATATTGATTTTCTTAAAAGTCTAGAAAAATAGAGAAAGACAAAGTTTCTCAATATCACTCAGCCTGATATTTAAAACTGTGAATGGAAAAGAGGAGAAGGGGAGAGGAGAGGAGAGGAGAGGAGAGGAGAGGAGAGGAGAGGAGAGGAGAGGAGAGGAGAGGAGAGGAGAGGAGAGGAGAGGAGAGGAGAGGAGAGGAGAGGAGAGGAGAGGAGAGGAGAGGAGAGGAACATATTTTGGAAGGTACTTAAGGAGGACTTTCATGACAGAATGATCTGGATTCTTTGGAAAATTCCAGAAAGATTTCATCTAGAATCAGCTGGCATGAAAGTTAAGAAGAAAATACATATTCATAGTAATTTAAGATTTGTCCAATACTTAATAATAATAATAATAATAATAATAATAATAATAAAGTCCTTGAAGCTCACACTGAAATATAGGACCTGAGCTGTTGAAATATTATGGCATAAATTGCTTTTGAAACAAACTGAAAATTTTCAGTGCTGTTGAATTCTTGAGACCAATTTTTCTGCTCTTTTTAGCCATTGTAACTTTCCTGAAGACAATGTTGTTTTAACATCAGAGTAAATGAGGACTATTACTAATACCTTTTCCTTTTCTTTAGGATAGCATACATATAGTTTAACATCGTGTGATGTGATCAGGTTGCTTGCAAGCTGGAGATGCAGTGAGACTTGTTTTGGCAGTTTTCAGCTAGTGTGATCCCTTGGGGAATCACAGCTGACAGTCATAATTTAGAGCAATACTTACATTGTTCAAATTTATGCAAGCACAGGAACACTTATAGTTTTACATTCCAGAATCTGTAATTAGCCTCTTGGTAACTATATTCCCAACACACACGCAGAACCATGCAGAATCTTCTACCAATTAGGTTTTTTTAAACCTAATCACTAGTATATTATTTTTCTTCATAGAAAATAAATAAAGTCAAGGGTGGTTTAAAGATACACTAGAGTCCTTAACTTGACAGAACAATGTTTATTTCACATATAGGGATGTAGAAAACCGGCATTGATCTAAAATCTGTTAAAGACATGCCTAGTAGTTGAATTTCTAATTGATTAAGGAGAAGTTCATCTCTTGCTGAGATTTATCAAGCAAAATCCAAATCAGCCTTTGAAAAGTAATACAGATAATATACCAATGTAAAGCAAGGTTAGTTTTCTTACTGTTGGATCCTTGGCACTGCTCAGTTAGTTGTTTAAGCTGATGAATCATTTGAAAGGATATCCTGCTAATTTCTGGTGTGTTCACCTCCCAGTGACATATTCCCAGAACTGCTGTTCCTCATTCCATTCAGCTGGAATTCTCTTATATGTCACTGTTAGGCTAAAACCTTTTAAAAGCTAGATCAGGAACAGTCTTGAATTATTTTAATTTCTAATAAAGCAGAGAATAAACAACACCCTAGAGACTGAGAAACACTGTAGTAAAGAATTGAGGTCAATGAATTCCAATTTCCCTGATATCATGGACAACAGTACTAGATAAGTGACGGAACACTTTTTTTTTTTTTTTTTTTTTTTTATGGGCAGTGAGCAATATTAGAAGAAAAAATTGATGGCCATGAAAAACTTTCTAGATACCACAGATTTGTGTGGGTGAAAATTTTGCATCCCCAAATGAAATATCAAACTGACAAGGCAAAATTCTAGGTAGAGTTGTATATTTGGAGTATTACAGAGAAATGTTACCATAGTTCAATCCATTTTAAAAGTTTGAACAATATAGGTAAAGGTTAGGCTCTTCTGGGTGATACTGACTTTTGGTGAAGTTTCTTTCTGACAGCGTTTCTATAGGTAACATACAACAGAAATCAGAACTCAAACTGTGTCACTACCTCTTAAGTGACAATTTGATGTGTAAATAAGTTATACAGAGTCGGATCAATAGGATAAGGATCAAATGAGTTCTGTTGGTCTTATTCTAAATGGACAGAAAAATACTGTGAGATTATCTGTTCACATCAGTTTTTATGAATGTTACCTCAGAAAATTGCAATGTGTGCTTGAGAAAGCATGACGGTTCTGCTAGTTGAGACCACAGGCTGATGAGACCTTTCTTCATTTCTTGCAGGGTTCTAGCATGCAGTGCTCTTCTAGCTCTGTGTTTGTCTCATAGATGCCATCATCGAACCCACGGGTAATCAGCCTTTTGAGATACCAACAGCAAGTTCTCCTTAATAACTTCAAGCAGTCTCAGTTAATTTGCTGAACATAATATTATATGGTACGGAATATCCCTTTGACCAATGTGGATCAGCTATTCTGGCTATGTCCTCATACAGTTTCTTAACCTCTTGATCCTACTTGCTGGGGAGAGAAGGTGAGAAAAAAAAAAAAAAATTAAAAAATGATACTATGCAAGCAGTGCCCAGCAGCAGCTAAAACAATGGTGTATTGTCTATACTCTTTTAGTCAAAAATCCAAGATACTGCATGAAATGGGCTGCTGTGAGGAAAGCTGACCGCACCCCAGACAGACCCAGTACAGTAGTTCAGTGGGTAAGCAATTTCTTGTATTACACAAGTAATATGAACATATCACATCCATAGTTGGAGAAAGGTTGGCATTTCAACCACCATTTCTCAAGCGTCCTGAAATAAAAATTCCTATACTCTCTATAATAGAAATAAGGCATATTTTCCTCCGCTGTATGATTACTTCCTGGTAGAGGATATTGACTAATTTCTGCATTTCCAACTTAAATTAATTAGCCTTCTTCCCTATCTTCTACTCTTTCTCTGTCAAAAACAAACTAACACCCATAAATATCAAGTATTATTATGGTATTATAGATGGGATGAAGCTCTAGATCAGTCTACATTTTAACTCAGTGGATGATTTTATATTTCCAAAGATACACTGGTTATAAGGCAGTATCGGTGACTCCTGAATTTCTTTACAATGACACTGTAACCTTTATGAATGGCTGGCTCTTTGTGTTAATGATATAGGAAGTGAACAGATGCAGTTCTCTGGTGATGAGAGGTGCTACTTTGGATGGTTGCTTTTTTTATGGCTTGATCCAAAATCCATTAGTGTCAGTGGAACTTCTTTCATACTTAAAGGTCAGCATGCTCCAAAGGATTTGCAAGACTAGGGCTGAATTACTAGGCCAGATGTACCTTTCAGGTTATTATGAAGAATTTTATGAGCTCCTAGTAAAAAATTCTATGAAGTTTTGTCAAAAGCCTTAGCTGAGTTGATAGTGTAAAAATGCTTTTAACATAACAGTATTTGCTTCAAAATAATAACATCTTGTTAAAGAATGCTGAGGAAAATGTGGCTTTTTAAATTATTTTCTTAAATAAATTTAAAAAAAAATAAAAATTATTTTGAAATGAGTAAAAATAAAGTAACTTCCATGTCAAAATGCATGAAGAATTGCAATAAAGGTGTAAACTGGCCAATATACAACATCATGCTATATGTCTCTTTTCTATATCATAATTTATTAATTTTACTTGCTTCAATTTGTGCAATAGATTCAGTCCTATGAATAATAACACCAGAACCAAGCTAAAGAAGACAAATATAATTAACGAGAGTTATTGAAAAGCACATTTTGTCAAGATTTTCCCCTAAATGACCCACTTCTTACTGTTTCTCCTTCCCTCCCCTTCCCTCCCCTTCCCTCCCCTTCCCTCCCCTCCCCTCCCCTTCCCTTCTTCCCTCCCCTCCCCTTCCCTCCCCTCCCCTTCCCTCCCTCCCCTCCCCTCCCCTCCCCTCCCCTCCCCTCCCCTCCCCTCCCCTCCCCTCCCCTCCCCTCCCCTCCCCTCCCCTTCCCTTCCCTTCCCTTCCCTTCCCTTCCCTTCCCTTCCCTTCCCTTCCCTTCCCTTCCCTTCCCTTCCCTTCCCTTCCCTTCCCTTCCCTTCCCTTCCCTTCCCTTCCCTTCCCTTCCCTTCCCTTCCCTTCCCTTCACTGCTTCTTCCATGATATTTCAAGACACTGAGGAACAAATATGCAAATTATTCTATACAATTTTCCTTTGCAATGGCAAGTAGCATATACACTTTCCATATTCGCATGCATCAATATGGGACTAAGGATATGCAAAACTATCCAGCATTGGCAGGTTAATCTTGTCTGGCTGCCAGGTGCCCACCAAGCCACGGTCTCTCACTTGTCCACTCAGCAGGATAAGGGGAGAAAAACAAACAAACAAACAAACAAACAAAAAAACCATGAGTCAAGGACAGGGAGATCATTCACCATTTACTATCAGAAGCAAAACAGACTCAATGTGAGGAAGATTAATTTAAATTAGTGAGAAATAAAACTAGAGTAGAATGGTGAGAAACTAAAAACAGAACTAAAAACACCTTACCCTCAGTCCCCCTTCTTTGACTCTTCTACCTCTAACCCTTGGCACAAGGGAATACAGGATGCAGAGAGTCCTTAACATTTAGTTTATGCCACTCTTTCCTCCTCACTTTCTTTCCCTACTCCTGCATGGAGTCCCTCTCACAGGATGCAGTCCTTCCCAAGCTGATTCAGCATGGGCTTCCCACAGACTGCAGTTCAAGAGCTGTTCCAATATGAGTCTGTACCCATACCATTCCTTCTGTAATGGATTGCTCTAGCATGGATCTTCCATGGGCTGGAATTCCTGCTAGACAACCTTGATCCACCATGGGCTTTACTCCACAGGTCACAGTTCCTGCCTGGAGCTTGCTTGTGCATGGACTTTGCATGGGCTGCAGCTTCCTTCAGCCCATGTCCACCTGCTGTGGGATGGGGTCTTCCATGAACTGCAACATGGATGTCTGCTCCAACATGGTCCTCCATGGGCTGCAGAGGGACAATGTCCTTCACCATGGTCTTCTTTTAACACCATTCACCACCACCCTCTGGGTCAAAACAAATAAATAAATTAAATAAATAAATAAATAAAGAAAGAAAATAAGAAAAAAAAATAAAAAGGAAAGCTATGCAGAGGAAAAGGATCTGGGGGTGCTGATTGGTGCTCGCCTGAACATGAGCCAGCAGTGTGCTCTGGTGGCCAAGAAGGCCAATGGCATCCTGGCTTGTATCAGAAACAGTGTAGCCAGCAGGACCAGGGAGGTGATCCTCCCCCCGTACTCAGCTCTGGTGAGGCCGCACCTCGAGTACTGTGCTCAGTTTTGGGCCCCTCACTACAAGAAGGACATTGAGGTCCTGGAGCATGCCCAGAGAAGAGCTACAAACTGGTGAAGGGCCTGGAACACAAGGGCCTGTGAGGAGCGGCTGAGGGAGCTGGGGTTGTTTAGTCTGGAGAAGAGGAGGCTCAGGGGAGACATCATCACTCTCTACAACTACCTGAAAGGAAGGTGTGGGGAGCTGGGGGTCGGCCTCTTCTCACAGATAACTGGTGATAGGACTACAGTGAACGGCCTCAGGTTGCGCCAGGGGAAGTTCAGGTTGGAAACTAGGAGAAATTTCTTCTCAGAAAGAGTAGTCAGGCATTGGAACAGGTTACCCAGGGAGGAGGTGGAGTCACCATCCCTGGGGGTGTTTAAGGAAAGGTTGGATGTGATGCTTACAGACATGGTCTAGTGGGTGATACTGGTGGTAGGGGGATGGTTGGACCAGATGATCTTGGAGGTCTTTTCCAACCTGAATGATTCTATGATTCTCTATGTGCTGCAGGGAAATTTCTGCTCCAGTGCCTGGAGCATCTCCTCCTTCTCCCTCTTCACCAACCTTAGTGTCTGCAGAGTTGTTTTTGCCACATTTTTCCTATTTCCCTGCTTCACAGCTGCTGTACAGAATTTTTACCCATTCTAAATATAATATCACAGAGGTGCAAGCAACATCACTGATATTGGCTCACTTTTGGCCATTGCCATGTTTCTTTTGAAGCTGGCTGGAACTCACTGTGTTTGACATGGGGGCAGCTTCTGGTTTCATTTCACAGAGGCCACCCCTGCAGTTTCACTGCTATCAAAACCTTGCCACAAAAACCCGATATACTAACTATAATGTTAATTGTATTCAGTTGTAGCACAAATAGTCAGTGCTGGTTTTTTTTAATTATTTTGATTAAGTTTGGTTGGACATACAAGTCATGTGTTATATGATTTAATATTTTATTTCATGACTGTTTGACTGCAGCTTTTATAATTAGGTTTCCAGCATACACACTTTTAAAATGAGGTTGTCATGAACACGTTTAATACACAATTAAAAATGAATGTTTCTAGGAAAGCTCCCATTGATAAACTCATTCACTAGATCAAACACCAGAAGAATGGAAATTGGGAGCCTTAATCAAAAGAATCAAATTCTGTTTTCTACGGTTTTCCATTGAATATTCACGCAGTATTTTTCAAGACATATATCTATCTCTACTGAAAATTCTTGTTTGTTTGAGGTAGGCAGGCAAGAGAACAGAACACGAAATAGAACATCAATGATAGGACAAGAAATACACACAATTAATCAGTCTGATTAGGACCAGCACTTTTCTCATATTGAACTTTAATAGCAAAAATTGCAAAAAGGATATAGGGGAGAAATTAGTCTGAAGTCCCTTTTCGCTTCTAAATGTTTATATTTAAGTCATTTCAGTGCTCAAAAGGAGCACAATTCAAGGAAAAGAATATTGCTTCTTAAAGATCCTTTCTGCATTTCATTGCATTTTCTGGCTTAGCAAAAATATCTGGAAACTAAATGTGTTAACGATCTTCCTTAAATTGCTATAAATACATAAATCAAAGTAATACTGTTGTTCTTGCTTTATGATGAAATATTTTTCAGCTAAAGCCAATTATATTTGCAGTGGCTTATCACAGCAATTATATGAAGCAGCAGGCCAGTCAGTAATGACTTTTTTGTTAGGGGAGTGCTAAGAGCACTTCCAGCGGAGCTCTATTACCTGGATTACAATCACAGTTTTAAATTAGGTACCAATGCAAGTAATTTAGTTTTGTTTTTGTACTTAATTGGTCATTAACTTGTTCATGCCAATAATTTTATTTCTGTGCCACTCACTCATTAAATACTCCCTGAAACATCTATCCAGAAACATTTCTTGTTGAAAAAGAGACAGGAATTCCTTATAAAGCATCTATGTCTGTGTGACACCTTTATCTCCTCGTGAACAAATTTGAATGCCAAAACATTTCTTTTTCCAGTGTAGTAACAGTATGGTCATTAACATAAGTCAATAGAAGCCTGGTAATTGCTATTCCTGATTGAGCAACATTTGTGTGTAGTCTAGCAACTTGCTGCTGTCAGTGACTAGAACCACATGCTCATAAGAAAGCTGGAATGAATGATTACCTGAGAGGGTTTTTGGTGGTGGTGGTGGTGTGTTTTCTTTGTTTGTTTGTGTGTTTTTCCTCATTCCAATGGCTACCTTTTGTTTTATGTCCTGAAATAGGTCAGCTGTATTTTTTTAAAGAAATAAATCTAATTTAATGTAAATGTGAATGTGCTCATATCCATATAAATGTTTTTTTTTTTTTTAAGACCGCAGTGATATTTTTTGTGTCAATGAGCTTTCTAGGTTAATCGTGCAACAAAGTGTATCCTTTTATCAGTTTTAAATTTAAATCCTGCCTATTTACTGCTACACACAGCAGTAAATATGCTATTTACAGTTCGCTATTCATGAGGAAATGGTTGGCGACCTGCTACGGAGCTTGGATGTGCGCAAGTCGATGGGTCCGGATGGGATGCACCCGAGGGTACTGAAAGAACTGGTGGAGGAGCTGGCCGAGCCGCTTTCCATCATTTATTGGCAGTCCTGGCTATCGGGGGAGGTCCCAGTTGACTGGTGGCTAGCCAATGTGACGCCCATCTATAAGAAGGGCCGGAGGGCAGACCCGGGGAACTATAGGCCTGTCAGTTTGACCTCAGTGCCAGGAAAGCTCATGGATCAGATTATCTTGAGGGTCATCACGCGGCACTTGCAGGGCAAGCAGGCGATCAGGCCCAGTCAGCATGGGTTTATGAAAGGCAGGTCCTGCTTGATGAACCTGATCTCCTTCTATGACAAAGTGACGCGCTTGGTGGATGAGGGAAAGGCTGTGGATGTGGTTTACCTTGACCTCAGTAAGGCTTTGGACACCGTTCCCCACAACATTCTCCTCAAGAAACTGGCTGCTCGTGGCTTGGACTGGCGTGCGCTTCGCTGGGTTAGAAACTGGCTGGATAGCCGGGCCCAGAGAGTTGTGGTGAATGGAGTCAAATCTGGTTGGAGGCTGGTCACTAGTGGTGTCCCCCAGGGCTCGGTACTGGGGCCGGTCCTCTTTAATATCTTTATCGATGATCTGGATGAGGGCGTCCAGTGCACCCTCAGTAAGTTTGCAGATGACACCAAGCTAAGTGCGTGTGTCGATCTGCTCAAGGGCAGGAAGGCTCTGCAGGAGGATCTGGATAGCCTGGAGCAATGGGCTGAGGCCAACTGTATGAAGTTCAACAAGGCCAAGTGCCGGGTCCTGCACCCGGGGCGCAACAACCCCAAGCAGAGCTACAGGCTGGGAGATGAGTGGCTGGAAAGCTGCCTGGCCGAGAAGGACCTGGGAGTATTGGTTGATAGTCGGCTGAATATGAGCCAGCAGTGTGCTCAGGTGGCCAAGAAGGCCAACAGCAT
Organism: Cygnus atratus; assembly: GCF_013377495.2. Taxonomy (NCBI): domain Eukaryota; kingdom Metazoa; phylum Chordata; class Aves; order Anseriformes; family Anatidae; genus Cygnus; species Cygnus atratus. The sequence goes on along the minus strand of NC_066362.1, from coordinate 175,236,506 downwards.
CCTGGCCTGTATAAGAAGCAGTGTGGCCAGCAGGTCTAGGGAAGTGATTGTGCCCCTGTAGTACGGCTCTGGTGAGGCCGCACCTTGAGTACTGTGTTCAGTTTTGGGCCCCTCGCTACAGGAAGGACATGGACGTGCTCGACCGAGTCCAGAGAAGGGCGACCAAGCTGGTGAGGGGTCTGGAGAACAAGTCTTACGAGGAGCGGCTGAGGGAGCTGGGCTTGTTCAGCTTGGAGAAGAGGAGGCTCAGGGGCGACCTTATCGCTCTCTACAGTTACCTTAAAGGAGGCTGTAGAGAGGTGGGGGTTGGTCTGTTCTCCCACGTGCCTGGTGACAGGACGAGGGGGAATGGGCGAAAGTTGCGTCAGGGGAGTTTTAGGTTGGATGTTAGGAAGTACTTCTTTACCGAAAGGGTTATTAAGCATTGGAACGGGCTGCCCAGGGAGGTGGTGGAGTCACCATCCCTGGAGGTCTTTAAAAGACGTTTAGATGTAGAGCTTAGCGATATGGTTTAGTGGAGTACTTAGTGTTAGGTCGGAGGTTGGACTCGATGATCTTGAGGTCTCTTCCAACCTAGAAATCTGTGTCTGTGTCTGTCTGTGTCTATATTGTGTAATTTTCTGCTCCAGGCATTTTACTGAGATGAGTGTATGCATGAATATAATGGCTGGAGTATGCCCTAATAGGCTCTTCCTATCTCTGATGTCTTTCCTGAGATTGTTTCTCCACAAAATGGATTTTTGTATCAGTGGATTTGGACTGGGACTGTATCTAAGGTAGAAACATAAATGCAGACACCACCAAACAGCTTAAGAAGAAGGTCGAAATGAATAAGCTTTCTGGAGTCAAAACTGAACAGATTTCTGAAGCCATACAGCTCAGACCAGGCAGTAAGCAAGGACAAATAACGTGGGAAAACATAATGTGAATATGCATATAACCAACCGTTAGTGGGGTGTTCAATCCCTCCATAGTGACCGGAATACAAATCTTTTTTTTGTTGTTGTTTTTTTAATCTAATCTTGCCTTTGCCTTTGAGCTAGAAAAGCTCAGTCACTTAGTTCAAGCAATAAGGACTCACAGGTTTTACATACAGAGGTCCAGCTGATCCTCCCCAAGAGAGATCTATCACAGTTGTTAAATTTTAAATACAAGTTCAGTTACATTTGGATATATGCTGTGTCCAAACACTGGGTGGATTTGTGGAAACAGCTTTTTACATAAGAGGCACCATTTTGAAGAATTATTAAAAAAATGATTAAAATTAATGTTGTGAGCTCCTCGTGCTGACTTTTAACATCAGCCAACTAACATTTGGATGATTAAGTAATTCTCTCTTCCTGTAGAATTCTCATTGATTTGACAATTTCTTACATAGAGACTTTGTAAAGTTATCTGCACTCACAATAGTTCAAAGGAAAATATAGGAGAGCAGGAAAGAAAAAAAAAAAAAGATGAAGGGAGATATTATTAATAAGAATAGCCAACTATTGAGAAAACAGGAAACTGAGATATTCTGCCTGAGGAAAAAGAAAAATAGCATAATGGCTAACAGGCCCATTCCATTAATGGGTCATACAAAAGCAGTTGGCCCCACTTTCTTAGAAAACAGCACCACTGACACAGGCCTGGAATTGATTGAATGTCTTGACATCAAGTCTTGAAGAGCTGTATTAGGTTTACGTGGCAAGGGTTTGGTAGCAGGGTGGGTGCAGGAGCGGCCTCTCCGAGAAGAGTCCAGAAGCTACCCCATGTTAAGTAATAGCCAGTTCCAGCCACTCCAAAAGGGACTCGCCACTGGCCAGAGCTAAGCCAATGAGTAACACTGGTTGCGTTTCTGTGACAGCATATTTAAGAAACGGAAAAGACTGCTACACAACAGCAGCAGGGAGAGAGAGGAGTGAGAACCAGCCCTGCAGGCCCCAAGGTCAGTGCAGAAGGAGGGCAGGAGGTGCTGCAGGCACGCAGCAGCAGTTCCCCTGTGGCCTGTGGAGAGGCCCCTGGTGGAGCAGACTGTTCCCCTGCAGTCCATGGGTCCCACATGGAGCAGATCTCCATGCTGCAGCCCGTGGAGGAGCCCCCGGTGGAGCAGTTGGATGTGGCCTGGAGGAGGCTGCGGCCCATGGAGAGCCCCCACAGGAGCAGGTCCCGGGCCAGAGCTGCAGCCCGTGGAGAGGAGCCCATGCAGGAGCAGGGGGTCTGGGGGGAGCTGCCACCCGTGGGGGACCCGTGCTGGAGCAGTTTGCTCCTGATGGATGGACCATGTGGTACGGACCCATATTTGGAGTAGTTCTTGAAAATCTGCCGCCTGTGGGAAGCCCACACTGGGTCAGTTCAGGAGGGACAGCATCCCATGGAAGGGGACCCCATGTTGGAGTAGAGGAAGAGAGTGACTGTGAAAGAGCGGTAGAGGCAAAGCATTATGGACTGACAGCAGCCCCAATCTCTGTTCACTTGTTCTGCTTGGGGTTGAGGAGGTAGAAGAGGGTGGATGGGAGGGGGGGGGAGGGGGGGGTTAGTTTGCTTTTAGTTTCTCAGTGTTCTAGTCTGCCAGTGATAGGCAATACATTTTATTAATCTCCCTGTGCTGAGTCAGTTTTGACTGTGACAATAATTGTTGAATGATATCCCTGTCCTTCTCTCAACCAATGAGCCCTTTTCATTGTATTTTCTCCCCCTCTTCCTTTAGGAGGTGGAGTGAGAGAGCAGTTGTGGAGTTTGGCTGCCCAGCAGGATAAAACAGATGCAGAAGTAAACAAACTCTTGTACATTTCAAGATCAGTTGAATAGAAGGAGTAGGACTTTTTCCCTAGTAAAGAAGTGCTTTTGCTTTGCATGAGAAGTACCTGCAATGCTCATTTATAATGGACTGAGGGAAATGGAAGTTTAGTGTTTTCCTTTTGTTTGTTTTAGTAACATGGAAACAGTTTGAGAGGTTCTTAATCAGTATGGCTGTTGTGACCATTCGGTTGAGCTGAAGGATATTCGTGCTATTTTAGGAATATGCTAAAGGCTGTCTTAGATAAGGTGGTCTTCAGGTGGATGAAATAATGAAGGCTAAAATTCACAGGTACCAGTCAGAACTGAATAGCTGTTGTCTGCTTGTTAAGAAAAATTAACAGTCCTTTAACTGTGGTGAATCCAGAGACAGAAAAAAGCATGCTACATGCCAAAACAGAGTACGGAAAGATTGCTGAGAAATCATGAATAACCTTTTCAGGTAGAATACATTAACACTGAGAAATTCTCTCTGGAATTAACTAGAAGTCTTCTAAAACTGAAAAGATGCTGAAAAATATTGAGCTTTGTATGTTATAATTGTGAAAATTTGAGGTTGGAAAGGACCTCTGGACTGTCTTCAGGCTTTAGAACTTAGGAGAGGATAATGAACATTAGCAATTGGAGAGAAAAACTGGAGCTGAGAAAGTGGGGAATGTAATTTCCATTCCTGATGCTAATACCCATGACAAGAGAAAAGCAGTTTCATAAGGAAATGGTAGCAGATAAAAGAGTATAGGCAGCAGAAAGTGGTCACCAGGAAGAAAGCAAACACTACCATTGCTGAGATCTTCACGAATAAGATTGAGAAGGCGGTTAGCAAGAAATTAACTGTTCTGTTTTGATGTAACAAGCTCAGAAAACTGAAAGTAAGTACTTGCAGTGCTAATACAGGTCCTGTAGTGAGATAGTGGAGTGTTGGCAAAAGCCTAAAAGATTATCAGTTTGGACTGGAACACATTTGAAGTGCATCACCTCTTCAGAGAGGCAGAAATAAAAGCAAAAATAGTAGGAATTAATGCCCTATTAATGAGATCATGAAACAAAGCAATGTTATGAGTAAAACTAAAGGAGTTAACGATCACTTTGGAGAAGTACCATAAAAGCTATTCTACTGAGGGAAAATGTTAGGTGTCTATAAACACTTGTTATGACTCTCTTGTCAAACACAAAGACAGAGAGAGCGAGAGAGAATCCATTAAAAGGCAGTGATGAGTACAAGTCCACAATACTGTGCATGTTTCCATCAAGGAAGAAGTCATTCAAAATTCGGCATCTATGAAGAAGAACTACAAATGTGTTTGAGGAATGAACAGTACGCCATATGTGGGAAAGTTTAAAAAAAATAAAATCTCATCAAACAAATGTTGATGGAAAACACAACAGTTTTAGATAAATATATAAAGATAAAAATGATGAAAATAACAACTAGTCTAGAGGATAATGTTAGAATGAGAATGAAATGGGGTGGATGGCCATTTGAAATAGCATGAAAATCAGAATAAATCATACAGTCATCACATCAGTGACATCATAGAATAAATGATTGTTTTTATTGTTGTTACTATTATTGTTGCTGTTATTATGCAAAATAAACTACTCTGAATCCATGTCATTTTAAAGAGTTGGGAGTGAGATTATGTGAGGTGATTACTCCTTAAAAATAGGGTATAGGGTACATAAGTTGGAAGATCTTTAGAAATCCTGCTTGTTCAGAATCCAACTCAGTGAGAAAACAGAAGTATAAAATGACCAAGCTGACTACAATCAAAATCAGTAGCTAGAAAAACTATTGCTAATCATCTGCAAGGATACTGAAAGTATGTAATATTTGCTCACCATGCTGTTTTTCATCATTTATAAACAGTCCTGGCTATCAGAGAAGGTCCTATTTGACTTGTGGCTAGTAAATGTGATGCCCATCTACGAGAAAGGCTGGAAAAAGGACCCGGGGAGCTATAGGCCTGTCAGTCTGACTTTGGTGCTGGAGAAGCTCATGGAGCAGAATATTTGGAGTGCCATCATGCAGCACTTACAGAGCAACCAGGTGATCAGGCCCAGTCATCATGGGTTTATCAAAGGCAATTCCTGCTTGAGGAACCACATCTCCTTCTGTGAAAAGGTGACATGCTCTGTGGATGTTGTCTACCTAGACTTTAGGCATTTGACACCATTTCCTGCAACATTCTTCTGGTGAAACTGATTACTCATGGCTTGGATGAGTATATGCTTCATTGGGTTAAAAACTGGAGAGGTGGCTGGGTCCAAAGAGTTGTGGTGAATGGAGTTAAATCCTGCTGGAGGCTGGTCAGTAGTGGTGTCTCCCAGGGCTCAGTACTGGGGCCACTTCTCTTCAGTATCTTTTTCAATGATCTGGACGAGGGGATCAAGTACACCCTGAGTAAGTTTGCAGACCACACCAAGTTAGGTGCGAGTGTTAATTTGCTCAAGGGTAGAAAGGGTCTACAGAGGGATCTGGAGAAGCTGGATTGATGGGCTGAGACCAACTGTATGAGGTTTAACAAGGCTCTCAGTGCTGGGTCCTGCCCTTGGGACACAACAACTCCTTACAGTGCTACCAGCTGGGGGAAGAGTGGCTGGAAAGCTGCCCAGCAGAAAGGGACATGGGGGTATTGGTCAATAGCTAGCTGAATATGAGCCAGCAGTGTGCTCAGGTGGCCAAGAAGGCCAACAGCATCCTGTCTGATATCAGAAATAGTGTGGTCAGCAGGACTAGGGAAGCGATCGTCCCCCTGCACTCGGCTCTGGTGTGGCTGCACCTAGAATACTGTATTCAGTTTTGGGCTCCTCTCTACAAGAAGGACATCAAGGTGCTGGAGCTTGTCAAAACGTGTCCAAAGAAGGGCAACGAAGTTGGTGAAGTGTCTAGAGAACAAGCCTCATGAGGAGTGGCTGAGGAGATTGAGGTTGTTTAGTCTGGAGAAGAGGAGCCTCAGGGGAGACCTTATCGTTCTCACAACTCAAATGAGGTTGTAGCAGGATGGGGTAACTCTCTTCTCCTAAGCAACAAGCGGTAGGACAAGAGGAAATGGCCTCAGGTTGTGCCAAGGGAGGTTTAGGTTGGCTATCAGGAATAATTTCTTCACTGAAAGGGTCGTGAGGCGTTAGCACAGGCTGCCCAGGGAATTAGTTGAGTCACCATCCCTAGAGGTATTCAAAAGAAATATAAATGTGGTCTTAGGGACATGGTCTAGTGTTAGAGTTGGCAGTGCTAGGTTAACCATTAGACTTGATGATCTTGGAGGTCTTTTCCATCCTAAGTGATCTCTAACACTCATCTATGATTATAAAAGAAGACAGATCAAAATAAAGAAGTAACCGTGCTTTTAAGCAGGAAACACAAAATAGTTTTGCAGAGTAATTTAGATGATAATTGTATGCAAGCAATTGACTCCAGTCAATGACTATTTCAATTCACCAATTGCACTTGGCTTACTTAATGCATAGAGTTACTCCAGAGAAGAGCTGATCACAATAATGGAGGGGGATTGTACAAGTAATGGAAAAAAAAAAAAAAAAAAAAAAAAGCTTTTTAAATCATTGATCCACACACATATTGCAAGATAGTTCAAAATGTATATGTTGGGAAAGAGCTACAATTTCATCTAAAAAACTGCAGGTATGTGCAAAGAAATACCTTCAAGATTCAGTTTTATGCATTTTAGTTCTTCTTAACAGGTTGCTGTTTTTAACTCGTGGTACATAGTATAACTTGAAAAAGGAATGAATTTGTGAAATACAGAGGTTTCAGAACAAAAAAAGGAAAGAAATATTAACAAAGAAAAACAAGCCAAAACAACAATAGCAATAAAACAACAACAATGACAACAACAAACACAAGCATTTTCCCTGTCCTTGGGATGGGACAATCCATGAAGATAATCCCAAGATGAAAGTAGGGATTTGTGTAGTATGGGCCGAATGCATTAATTTGTTGAATGGATTTTGTTTGCTATTCCAAATTAATTCTGGTATTTTTGTCTTACCAGAGGAGGAGACTCAAAGTAAGGAGAGAACAGATTTCTATTGGAGAGTTGCTGAATTGTCTTCAGAGACAGTTTTGTGTACCAGGAATGCACCAGCTATTTCAGGATGAAAACCATTTTGGAATAGCTGGTTCCCCTTAACCAGACATATAGAAAATGTGAGGTTACATGGATTGTAAAAAAGAGTGCTCACAGTCAGAATTAAAGTGGGGAGGTGACAGTAGGTTTGCTGCAGAACATATTTGAAAGAGGATGTTATATCTTAATCTACATTACGTGCTGAGGAAGGAGAGGGTGGGGATGAGGAGAAAGGTGAGATTGAGAAGCTAAAGTGCAATATGAAGGTCACCATTTTTCTACTGCTATCAAAAGCTGACTTCAGCTTCTTAGGTTATTCTTTTTTGGGTGCCAGGTTCATCTTAGGTGATGCAATGAATCCAAACTTTAGAATCCAAACTTTACCTGTCTTTCAATTATGATTTTTATTTATTTATTATTATTTAACAGTTCATTAACAGTGAAAAGGACTTAGCATAATCTATATGTTGAATGCTCTCAAATAAAAAGAAACTATCTATGCAGCAGTCCTACATATTTGTATATTTGTGACTTTATCAAGAAAAGACTGAATAGCTGTACCAAATAACTGATGTTAATGGATTCTTATTTCTTTTTAATTGAAAAAAATGAATAATAGATGTAGTTCTGGGGTCCATTTTTCAAATTAGGCATGCTTATAAGAAAAGGGGTTATTTTCAAGAAACCTTCAATGCAAAGTAGAACTCAGGATATTCTTGTAAATTCTGTTTGCAGAATACAGTTCATCACCTGGTTTTGGAAACATTGTTAAGTTCTGTGCTCTTTTAAATACTGTATAATATTAGTACCTATTAATCAATTCATAGTGCCTAACTGTCGGAGAAGCATGTGAAAAGAGTAGATTTAAGATAGCTTTCAAGATGTGTGTGACTCTTACTTTAGTCTCTGATACTGCTTTCTGGAATAACTGTTCTGACACAGTCAGAGCTGTCTCCAGGGGAGTGACAGGACTTAGGCGTTAAGTGTCTGAAGATGTTTGCATATATGTCAGTAGGTTGGAAAGAGGAGAAAATACTTTGCCTATGTCTCCAAAACACTTGGAGCCTATTTTCACTGTCTATTTTTTCTTATTTCATTGTACTTTCCCCGTAAAAACAAAACAAAACAAAACAAAAATTTGAAATGGATGGTTTTGTGTTTGTCAGCAGCTATAATTGTATTAATTGTTTGGGAACACAGCATCACAATTTCAGCTGGTGTAGTTCCAATGAAGCCAGAAGAGTTTTATTATTGCTTATCATTTTCAGTGCGGAACAGCTGAAGCTATGTAAGACATAGACTAAGGGGTAAGGGCAGGAGAGAACTGGGACATTACAGCACATCCATCTGTCACAGAGCACATGAGTAAAAATTAAACTCATGGTTCTACAACCTCTAGGTTACATTAGCAGAAATCTGTGCTGAAATAAATGTTAAATTATATTTATATGTGTGTGTAAACCAATAATATAAAATTAAAGTACACCTCAGATTGGTAACACATTCTGTGTGTAGGGTCTCAAAAGGAAGAAAATATTTTCGTATGAACAGTGAAAATATTTCAATGAATGAAAAATTAAAGATTGAGTTCTTGAAACTAAACTATACACCTAAAAAGTACTAGCATTTTTGGGTCACGTGCAACACTCTGTTTCAAAGAATATTGTTAAAAATGTGTGTTAGAACATCTGGACTATTAAGGAAAATGAAGGGTGGTACCCTTGATGCCATTGCTTTTCCTTTTACTTCATTTTACCTTGCTATATGTTATTTAAACTTACTGTCTGTCTTCCAGTTTTCATACCAACTGGACTGAGTTTCTACACAAAACACTTTTTTTTTTTTAACAGAAAAATTGCTTGAGAATATTTAGTTTTATTTTATTATATATATCTTCCATATGCTCTATACCCATAATTAGAGTTTTTAAAAGCTAATCTTTTTAATAATAAATACAGTATGTCAAGGAAATGACATATGATTCAACTTAAAGATAATTAATAATTATGAATGATACTAATGGTACCTTAATGTTAATGTCATTCTGCTAATTTAATATGGCAATTAATTTTGCACATGAAACACATGCAGGTGCTTTGAATATATATATATTTTCAAATCTTCATTTCCTAACTCTCTTGATAGTTATTCTAATTTAGAATTAATACTGAGTAACCTTCATAGTAATTTTTAGTTTAATATGTTATTGTCATAACAACCACTGAACAGTTGGAGAACAGCTTTACATTAATATTATTTATGGTTATATCCATTAATTATATTCAGGATGATTTCTGTGAATAAACTTACTCCACTGAGGGTCTTAAACTAACAAAATCATAACTTGGCTCATTTCCCACTTAAAGTTTATGTTATGATCTTCTTTGTTTGTGAGGATATTGATTTGAGGACCTAGCAAACATGTTGAGCACCTGCCATCAGTGTTGTTTTCAAACTGAATGGGAGCTGATAGAACTGTTTTAAAGGAAATTTATCCCATGTTGCAATATGATGAACAGTATTATGTGCTTGTTTAAAATGAGGTCAGGTAACCTATTCCCTATAGTTAAAATTCATAGCTGTTGCTTAGAAAAAGATGGCCCTTTTGCTCTTTTAATCCAAAGAATGGACTAAACTCTGTATGCATTTACTGTCATGTCTTCACCGTAGTTAAGAAGGGTAAAGTGTTTAGCCCGATAAAATGCGCCTATTGATATGTTATGTAATATTTATTAGGTATACCCATCTTGCATAGAACCATAGTCTGTTGGGGTACTATTATTGTACAAATATTAATGATGAACTAGTTTTCAGAGGTTGGATTATCTTCAAGATGACTTGGCAGCTCACTCTTTCTACACTCCATCTCACTATACCCATAGGAACACTGAGTGTTTAAATAAGATTCAGTGTTTATCTAGATTAAGATACATACAAACCGTTATCCACTTACCATGTCAATCCCCATTCACTGTGTAAATATCATGTAGTCTTTCAAGCTGTTCACCTAGTTCTGTGGGTACCCTTTGGCCAAAGCCTTTTGTGACATTTCATTTGTGCCACTCTCCTAAATCCTTTCTACATCATCCACCAAAAACCTTTTAGTAGTAGAGATGAGGGTAACAAGATTTGTATAGTGCTATCCTAGAGCTCTTAAACCAAGAATGGATTTCTCTTTCCATTACAAAATACTACTGCTTCTCACCTCTTTATTCTGCTTTATAGCTCATCTTGGTGTTCTTTTTAGGTCAGAGACAATGACTAGGTTGTTTTGTTCTGTTTTGTTTTGCAATAAATTACTGAGATTGGATTGTAAAAGTGTTAGGACAAATTAGAAAGGAATAAGAAAATAGCTGAAGACTGTTTGCAAAGGCTGGAGAGGGGGAAAAGATTTCCAAGAAGGGATAAATATGGGTAGAGGAAGGGAGGAAGAGAGGCAGGTAGGCAGGCAAGGAAGGAGGGAGGGAAGGAAGGAGGGAAGGAGGGAAGCAAGGAAGGAGGGAAGGAAGGGAGGAAGGGAGGAAGGGAGGAGGAGGGGAGGACAGAAGGAGGAAGGAAGGAGGAAAGAGGCCCAGAATATATAAGAGAAATTTCTTTGCCCTCTGAGTTTTACACCTTTACAGTGGGCTGCCATTTCTTGCTTTTTTGCTTGTAGCATTTTTAATTTCATTAAACAGGAATCTTTGTGAAATGTTTTGTGTTTGATTTGGGATTGTTCCGTTGCCTTACAAACAGCATTTTCTCAGGACTGTTTTGTCTGTATCTAATTATGCTTTTTGTTTTTTAAAAAAAAAAAAATATTTCTATACATCACAGAAATATTGTCAAGATTTTTTTTTTAATACAAAGCATCTAGTATTTGTAGAAAACCACAAGTTTTTAAAGGATGAAATAAGAAAGTTTTATTTTTTCAACACTGTTTAAATCAAATTAAATAAAGCATTGTCTTTCAAAGAGGCTGGAAAATATCTGAAGAACTTTCTTCTTCCAGTAATCAGAAACATTGTTTGTTTATTTGTTAAAGCTATTCTCAGTTACTCAGGCCTATCTGATAAAATTGCCATCCTCTTTCTACTAACATCCCCTCTTAGGACATGACTGCACTGCTCAATGAAGCAACTGACCTGAGCACTGTTGACCTAAGCAAGTATATTCACACAGTGTAGAAAAAAGTATAGCTGCATACAGTAGAGTTTATTAGCTTAAAAATAGCACTCAACATTACTTGTGCACTACAGTCTGGGCAGTCCTCTAGTCAGCAGGTGCCAACTCATCTGTCTAAATTGCAACCATCAAAAACATTGCTATAGAGTTTAAGCTAGCTTTCTAGGATTACTACAGTAAACAGTCAGAAATAGTATACATAGAAAGATGTGATTCATTGCTCTCCACCCAGTTCTGGTGTCTATAACACATGATAGTCATTTTTCTCTTAAGTGCGTATGCTTTATCTTCACTCATTGTAGGGGATGCATATGACTTGCCCTGATTATTTTTCAGGGCTGAAGCTAGGTAAGACTTTTTCAGTTGTGCTGTTTGATCTGTTGACTGCTTCTTTGTTGCTTCTATTGAGAACTCATATATATTGTCTATTAATATATTTATTGGTTGTAATATATTAATGCTATTTATATTAACATTTATTAAAGGTCAGGGCATTGCATACAGCTTTGTAGTGCAAAGGATCTGGTTAGGGAATTGGCTATAATTTTGTACTTTAAATGATCTGGTTGTGTTTTAAGAATCTTTAATAGATAAAGTGATTCTAAACAAAACAAAACCCCCACATTCTTAGTAATTGTTCATAGAATCACAGAATGGCTTGTCTTGTGTTAGAAGGGACCTTGGAAGGTTAGAAGGGACCATCTAATTCCAACCCCACCTTGCCATGAGCAGGCATGTTACCCACTAGATCAGGCTGTCCAAGGCCCCATCCAGTCTGGCCTTGAACACTTCCAGGGATGGGGTATCCACAACTCCTCTGGGCAACCTGCTCCAGTGCCTCACCACCCTCTGAGTGAAGAATTTCAGCCTAACATCTAATCTAAATCTCCCCTCTTTTAGTTTAAAACCATTCCCTTTGTTCTACCATTATCTGCTTGAGTAAAAATTCATTCTCTATCTTTTTTATAAGCCCCCTTTAAGTACTGAAAGACTGCAGTGAGGTTTCCCCAGAGTCTTCTCTTTTCCAGGCTAAACATCTCCAGCTCTATCAGCCTTTCTTCACAGAAGACCTGCTCCAGTCCTCTGAACATCTTTGTGGCCCTCCTCTGAAACCACTCTAACAGGTCTGTATCGTTCTTGTGTTGTAGGCCCCAGACCTAGATGCGGTATTCCAAATGGAGCCTCACAAGGACAGAGCAGAGTGGGACAATCTTCTTTACTGTGAGGGTGATGGAGCACTGGAACATGTTGCCCAGAGAGTTTGTGGAGTCCCCCTTCTCTGGAGATATTCAAAACCTGCCTGGATGCTATTCTGTGCAATGTGCTCTAGGTGATCCTGCTTGGCAGAAGGTGTTGGACTAGATGATCCTCAGAGGTCCCTTCCAACCTCAGCCCTTCTGTGATTCTGTGAATAGAAGCATACACTGCTGGCTCATGATGAGCTTTTCATCCACCAGAACTCCCAAGTCCCTCTCTGCAGGGCTGCTTTCAATGAGTTCTTCTGCCAGTCTGTGCTCATGTCTGGGATTGCCCTGACCCAGGTGCAGCACCTTGCACTTGGCCTTGTTGAACCTCATTAGGTTCATGTAGGCCCACTTATGTAGCTTGTCCATGTCCCTTTGGATAACAACCCTTCCTTCTCTTGTATCAACTGCATCACTCAGCTTCGTGCTGTCTGCAAACTTGATGAGAGTGCACTTGATCCCACCATCTACGTCATTGATAAAGATAACAAACAACACCAGTCCCAAGACAGACCCCTGAGGGATAGCACTTGTCATCAGACTCCACCTGGATGTAGAGACATTGACTACAGCTCTTTGGTTGCAGCCATTGAGTCAATTCCTTGTAAACTGAATGGTCCACACTTCCACTTCATCTCTCTCCAGTTTAGAGATCAGAATGTAATGTGGGACTGTGTCAAAGAAAGGCCTTACAAAAATCCAGGTAGATGACATTAGTCAATCTTCCTGTGTTAACTGTTGCAGTCACTCTGTTATAGAAGGCCACCAGATTGGTCAGGCATGATTTACACTTAGTGAAGCTGTGCTGGCTGTTTTGGATCACCTCTTTGTCTTGCACGTACCTTAACACTGCTTCAGCAATATCATTTCCATATTTCCAAGCACAGAGGTGAGGCTCACTGGTCTGTAGTTCCTTGGATCTTGCCTTCTATCCTTTTTAAAAGGAACATTAAAAAAAAAAAGGGGGGGGGGGGGGCAGGGGGGACAGGACATTTTAAAAAATGTTTCCCTTTCTCCAGTTACTGGGGATTTCACCTGACTTCACCTGATATTTAAATTTCCAAGAAAACTTTAAATAAGTGAGTCTTTTTGTTTCCATTGATTCTAGGTGAATAAACAGATTGCACCCTACTATGGATTGCAGGAGAGCCTGTAGGATGTTACTATGATTGAATTAAATGGGAGGTATATAGGTTCTGATAAAGAATAAATAAACAATTCTACAGTTCAACAGTTCTTTGTTTCTATTTGTTCTAATTTCCTTTCTGATTTGACCATCAGTGGGAGAAGGGGGAGAAACATATGATGTCACATTCGACCATTCAATTTAGCATTTAAAGTGCTGCAAGTGACAGCAGATAATGCTATTTTTTTTTGGTTCAGAACAAGTTCTCAAACTAAATTTTTGCTGTTTCTGCTGTTATTTCCCTATAATTTTAATAGCTATAGTTTATCCCAAAACAGTACATTGCACAATGCACCAGAATAAATCTTTTTTTTTTTTTTCTTTTTTTTTTTTTCCTCAATAAGGCACAATATTGCCTTATATAGAAAATTATTGGGCACTGAGGCTACTTTTGGTTAAGTAGACAAAACTAATCTTGGCAGTAGTAGACGAGGCACTTGGAAACAAAAGTTGTTATCAGAGTCAAATGACAATTTAATTTTTTTATTTTTTTTTTTCAGAAAGTCATTCCTGCCTTATGTTTTATTTTTTTCATATTCATTCTTATTTCATAATTGAATACTAAAAGTGGAAATTTTTTAATCAGAATATATTAAATATTTAACGGTGTAATCAAAACATCAATTTCAGGGAAAAATTAGGCCAGTGGAATAATACTGGATTTTTTAGTCTGTTCTGAATCTTTAGTTTCATTTAGTGTTTCCAAATCAAAACATAATTTTAAGAAGAAGGAAGGTCTCTTATTGTTTTATTTTCAGCTGAACATTGAATATTTTTATAACACACACAGAAGCAGGAGGTGTTATTTGGTTATGAAGTTACTCATCTGCCCTGATCTTCCAGTATTACACTTTGAAGGTGAGGAGACAGGGAATATTATTTAAAGATTTACAGTTTTTACCCTATCAGCTTTACTTTTTCTGTGCTGAGAAATCTATAAATTGTGAAGTTTTAACACACATTTTTATACAGAAATACATTCAGAAGATAATTAGATAATATTTTGCAAAAATTTCCACTCTGAAGCTATGCTATTAGGACTGCAAGCTTACATTTGGTTTAACTGCATCACTGCTACTATAAAAGGTCAGAGTGAAGCAAAACATCTCGTCTATTGCTCCACATCCCTGACACATCATTCCATTAAAAAGCTGGCATGTAAAAGAATGCTGTTTTTCCTTTATGGAGCAGACCTGTTAAATGACAGAGATTACAGCTAGCCAAAACACAATAACTGTTCTATTTCATCTTGCTATCCGTGGACTACTGCTCCTTAAAGTATAATTTAATAAAGGAAAGTAGTGAAGGAGTGAAGGGTTTTAATGAGGGGTGATTTTTATTTCATTTTATTGTTATTTATTTATGTATTTATTTATTTATTTATTTATTTTTGTGAAGTGGCAGCAACCATTTTCTAGACATGTGCTGTTTGGATGCAGATTTTAAACCTCATTGAAAATATAAAAAACCCTGTTATCTTAGTTTAGGCATATTAAATTACATTTAACAGACATCAAATTATCAATAGCTGCTTAAAAAACAAACAAAACAAAACAAAACAAAAGAATAAAATGAAAATTACTCTAAAGTCATAAAAGTCACCAATGCCTACAATGAAAGCTTGAAGAGCTTTTCAATTCAAGATCATAATGTATGTAGCAGTCTAGTACTAATTGCATTCTTCGCTCTACAAGAACTCTTCACATTTTACAGCTTATCAGACTATGTAGAAAGACAGTAGTTCTGTAATATATTTGAGACCTACTAGATCGTCATATGACACCTCTTTCTTCACAAAATTTATCTCAGAATAACTTAATAAAGAACTTTTAGATGATACAGCCCCAGCTGGTTTATCAAATAACATTCAGATTCAGGCAAAGATGTTCTAGAAGACAATACATTTGCCTTCTAGAAAATACATTTCTAAAGAAATGTGCTTTAATACATTAGGAAATACATTGCTAAGGTAAATATATAACCTCTTTTTATCTAGAGCTTTTTATCTAGAGTATGGTACAATTTTCATAAGTCTGAAGACATCTGAGACATTTGCAGAGTGATCAATGATACGATAAAGGATGATACAATGAAAGAGTTACACCCATATTGAGCCATGACTGGAGGATTGCCAGTAGAACATGTGGCACTAGACTTCTATTTTTGCGCGCTGAAATCCTGTTCTGTGTGCCTTCTCCAATACTCAAATATTAGGTCTTTGCCTGGTGTATGTGGATATTATCCCACTGAATGATCTTCATTTCAGCTGAGAAATTGACGGTATATGAGAAAACTATTTCACCTACCCAATGACATGTATATCTGTAACCTTTTTTTTTTTCCTTTTTTTTTTTTTTTTTTTTTTTCCAAAGCTTAGAAGAGAGAAGTAGCTTTCATGACCATTCCAGAAGTGTAATAGGAGGAAGAAGCTGCTGGTGAGCAAGGACTGACCTATGCTTTCCATAGGTGTCAGTTTCATAGGTGTTTCCGTATGTGTCAGTTTCAAACATGTCTCCATAAGGAAAAGATCTGAGTTCTGTTGGAAATCCATGTAACTTTGGATTATGTGGATAAGGATCAACAGTTTAAGCTTCCCAGGAATTTATTATGTTTTTAATTAGGTTTTGGATATACTTGGAATAAAATGGACCTTTGAGTCTGTTTAGATTTTATTTTGACTCTAGAGTTACTGACTTCCTTGCATATTTTAAACTTGATTTCTTAATTAGCATAAAAACAGGAGAAAACATTTGATGATTTATGTACATATAACTGCTTTTACTATTTGAGTAGCTAGAATTTACAAATGAAGTTGAGATACAATTTTAATAATATATTATTTACTTATTTGCTTGTTTGCTTATTTGATTATTTATTTCTCATTTGCTCAATGGCTGCAGCATGGTGAAATAGGCCTGTCAAATGAAACACTGATATTAGAATCTAAGCTACCTTGGAGAGCAAATCTCAGCAAAAAAAATTCTTCATTGAAGGAAAAACATATTTTTCTTTTGATATTTTCATAATAGCACATTGAAGACTAAGGCCTTGTGCCTTAGCAATCAAACATTCTGGGGGTTATAGTGAAGACGAAAAGGAAGGAATTTCAAACTAATTAAAAAGTTTATGTAAAGACCATAGCTTGTCTTGCATAAATGTTTTGGGAGAAAATATAATAAAGTTATCTTGAAAAATGACTTCTAAAATTATCCATGTCTTTGTTACTTTTTATTCTTTAAAGCAGATGCATTTTGGGTAGTTTTATTTTGGTAGACTTCATACAGAGTTGTTTACATTGGCTTAAATGCAGTCTTTAGTTAATAATAGCAAGATCCTTCTGTACATTATTGAAAGAGACATGTAACTAACCTAGGACTCTGACATGTAAATGAAATTTAATGAGGAGTCAATAAGCTTTGTAATTTCCGTAGAATATACTTGGATAGGAGCCAATTATATAAGGTCATTTGGAAGGGAAATATCAGTCAAATGTAAGCATACACTGAGGTAGAATTTGACACTTCTTGATTCTCTGATAACTCCTGCATTAAAGAATAAATAACTCAGGAACTCACAGGCCAAATCCAGAAATGCAGCTGCTACATCTGCTGCAGCTGTTTTGCACAACAGCCACAACACAAAGCCATTTTAAAAAGCTTTTTAGGCTTATGGCCACTCTTTGCTAGAGAAGCTGGTATATTTCGACAGTCCGGTCCATAAACTCTGCCTCTAATCATTCGTAGAATCTCCTCAAATATTCTCTCTCCCTTTCCCACTTACATTAGAAATGAATACCCCTTTCTCTTCTCTAAATATGCAACTGAATGCACAGCAAATATGAAACGGTGCTGTATGAAAAATCTCTCCTACAGTTATTGCTGTAGACATTAAAACCCTTTGTCTTCTCTAAACTAACATTTTCACACCCAATTGCATTATGTGTATAATACGAGAAGTTGTTATTCATGTTATGTTTTCCATGGTTTATCATTATTATATTAATAATTCCTGTGTATTATTATGTTTTTATTAACTCCCGTTTCTTAACTTTTAAGAGCCATTTACTGTCTTTTACTACCTGAATGAGAGTATTTGTCTAGAAAAAAAAAAAAAAAAAGCTTTTGGTCAATTCTCTCTGTAGCTTTCTCCTTTGAAAAAATTACAGCAGTATGAGTCCATTAACATATGGCACCTCTTTGATTCCTCATACATTTAGATAAACTCTGCAGCATATCATAACACTTTTCAGATTAGGGAATGAATAGAACTTTGGAGATAATCACAGTAACACCTAATATAAGCCATGTGAAATCCTACCCTTCTTCCATTTCCATCTGATTATCTGTGCCAAGTAGCATCAAGCCAAGATCTATGGTTTGGCTATTTCTTAATCCATTTAACGTGTTGAATAGCGATAACCTCATAGAGATCCTATTTGCTTGGCAATGAATGATATTCCTAACAGAATCCAAAATGTATTGCCTTACATTTCATACACAACATTTGTAGCCTCATAAAAAGAAGATATCAAATCAGTTGCCACTATTTAGTGGAATAAATTATATGGCTTTAATTCTTTACTAAGTAAATAACATATGATGTTATTTTATGTTTTGCCCAGGACCAATATCTTAGTGGCAGGCATAGGTTATTCTGTTTCCTTTTTAAAGTGTTAATCCAACATTAGCTTTCTTCCCATTCTCTGATTCCCCCAGTGTTATAATGCTAACTGAACGTCAGTGTTAATGAGTCAGCATGCTCCTCAGAAAGCTTTTTAAGAATTCTTTATGGTAAGTTACAAAAATTACTGGTTTTGGAAATCCTGTTAGAAACTGCTTTTAAGGTCCCTTTTAGATACTCTTAGATACTACTAGGATATGAATTATTTTTTCATTGGTATAACTATTTTACACCAAGATTTTTCTTACATACAGAAGAGTGAAAATTATGAAAAAATATTTTTCTTCCTTAAAAACGTTTTCTTCCTTCATACATGTTATTATAGTAATAGACTTTTGATTCCTTTTACATATGGAGTAAAAAAACACAAGTGGAAAAATAGCATACAATATATATCTATGTACCTACAAACATATATTTATTTATATACATATACCTGTATACATACATGTTGATAAACTTATGTAATGAACATACCCATAATCCACATACAGATATGTAAATATGTGTATAAATAAAGTCAATGTATTGCACGAAAATATATAATTTATAGTTGCCTTAACATTGGTCTCATCTCTTTCGTATCTTACTGCACTTCTAGAAAATTCTGCTCTTGATTTTTGCTCACTTTTATACTTTTTCCTTCTTTCATTCATTGAATGTTTAGTTTTACATCAAAAACTGCTTTATCAATTTGTAATAAACCAAAATGCATTATTTTTGCATTTGACATATCAAATGACCATATTAAAATCACAACACTGATGAACATCATCAAATCAATCTTTTTAAAAAATTAAATGATACTTGAAAAATGAAAATTGAACTTTCATACTCCCACTCTTAGCTCAACAAACTTTTCAAAACTATTTTGACAAAAAGTTTTATTGGCTTCATATTGTTACAAAACAAATGCATATGTATTATAAATAGATGCCAGTCCAAGTGTGACAACTTGTAAGGTTAAGATAAAGCAATTTGGTTTTGAAAAATATATAGTACATGGTTTTAAAAATAAATCTCAATCAGTTTGAATCTCTAAAATACTGAATTACCTACAGGAAATGGTGAGAACTCAGTGTAGTTATATAGTTATTAGTACTTTTTAGAGTATATCTTTGATAGATCCAAAACATAAACAGGTTCATTTTGTACATAGAGTTGGAATTTCAACTAATTATTTTTAAATAAAAGGTTTTCTTGTTATTCTTTAAGACCAAATTTGATTCTACACCATTTGTTAGAGACAATGTTTTAACACTGATGTAGCCTTCAAGAAGACCACTTGTTCTGGAACATTCCTTCCACTTTTCAAGTATTCTTATGTTTTCATCCCCAGAAATTATCAGATATGTTTTAGGAATAGGAAAACCATTCACTCTTTTGTTGTTAATATCTTGGTAGGAATTAATATCCTTGCTTTCCAAAAGAGAGTTATCAGCTATAGTCTGATGTCCTAGACATGTAAAGCAACTTGGTAAAGTTTTTACATTCAGGAAATGATTGAAGAAGCCGTAAGCTATGTCACCTCCTTCACACTATGTAAGATCAATGATGCTGCATAATGCCAGCCAAGCGATTTCACTGAGTGACAAGTGACAACACCTGAATAACAACGAATATCTTGGCAAATACACAGTAATGAAATACGTGGCAAAACTCTAAATTATTAGTTTTGCATGCAATGTGATTAGTTAGGTATGTACTGTGAATACCTTGTGTCAAGATGGTGTGTCTAAAATTAAGTTGTGGCTCAATTAACTTTGCTGAGTGATAAGCAATTAAGTTGATTATCATCAAGTATCCTGGTTCTATTTGGCATATGGCATGGTAAGCAATGTGTATGAATTTGGTATACAATTATATGTATGACACTTGTTTTCTTCTCTACATAAATCCTTTGGTATAACTAAATAGAATACGTATAGAATGCATTAATTCTCAAGTATAACTAATGCTTTCCTTTTTAAATAAACAAAGAGGAAAAAAAAAAAAAGAGAGAGAGAGAGACAATTTCTCCAAGTACACTTCTGAACATTCCTTCCAAACCCAATTCGGCGTACACTGTAACAGTGCTAAGGGTTAAAGGCGTGGAAAGAGGAATCTGATTTTTAAAAAGAGATAAGAGCTACTGTAGTGTACTCAGTAACCACTGAGAGAGTCAATGGATCTCAGTATGTCACAGAATACAATGCAGAGAACTAATATGCAGTTACATGACAATAGCATTCTGGTAATCAGTCCAGTGGTGGTTCTATCTTGTACATAGTGGACAGAAAGTAAACTACCCGTATGAAACCTACAAAGGCTGCCAAATAACCCTAGAGCATACATTTCAGATACCAACTTAACATCAGGTTTGTCACTGTGACAAGTCAACCTTCTTCAAGAACATGTCTAAAATAATATATTTTTTAACTTTGGTTTAGCAAACCACACCTATTACAAAAAGCAGAGAAAAAAATGCCTCACGTTTTGTTTTCTTTCTTTTCTTTCTTTTTTTTTTTTTGTATGAAGAAATGAGAACATCTATAAGTATCTCGAAATAACAAATTAAGAAAAATAGATTGTTTTATAAAATATTCATGCATTCCCTTCAAGTCAGTGATTTACAGAAATTAAAAGGAATTCATACTTCTGAACAAAAATATAAACTTATACATTAAGTCCTAAAATGCTGGAGTATAGATAACTGCATCATTTTCCTTTCAAATGAGCTCTAGAATACTTAAAATAAGAAAGAGAAACAGTCAGATCTAAAAATTTTTTTCCAAGCAAGACAGTAATGAACTGAAATCTGAAGGCCAAAAGTAATAATTCTCAATTCATGGAGTCATAGGGAACTAGCAGAATTTAGACTACACTTGTATAGCTGGTGAGAATCCAGTAGCTTATTACAGTAATGCTTGAATCTGACAATGGAAAATCTACTAAAAATGTGAGAAAAGAAAATAAATGATGTCTAATTTCTGAACAAAATGTCAAGTAGTCAAGTACTTATAAAGTAAAACTGAAATTGCCCTTAGAAGTGTCGATTTCTAGTAAATTTAGTTAGAATGGTAATAGGCATGAAATTGTTTTAATTATTTCATTTATTTGATATTAATTTATTGTTTATGCCATTTTATTTTATTATTTTATTTTATTTTATTTTATTTTATTATTCTGTTTTATTTTATTTTTAGTGTACACAAACTTTTATTTCTTTCAGAAATAGGAGTTTATAAGGAACTTGTAGAACATCAGGCAGAAAAGGCTGAGAGCAAAACAAGTCACAACATGGTATTACAAGGAAGACCACATGGTTCACTCCTCCAGTATGTCTGAAAATAATCCACAAAGTCTTTATATTTTAGCTCTGTATGTTTGAACAATAAAGAAAATAAAGCCACAATGAATTCTAAGTATCACATCCTGTATCAGATGAATGCTTCAATCTTCCCATAACTCAGATGAAAGGAATTACGGCATTTCTTTGGAGATCCATAAGGGGTGGACCTGAATACATCAAAATATCTTTTGTTATTGGCAAAGTAAAAATATTCGTAAAGCATCAAAGTCTTTTAGAATTTCTGCTCCATACTGGTTTGGTCCTTTAGATTAATATGGATGGATGGAATGGTCAGTGAAAGAGCCCAAGTTCACAAATTAGTACTTAAGTCCAGATTTTTTATAGAATCGTAGAATCATAGAACAGTTAGGGTTGGAAGGGATCTTCAAAGTTCAACCCCACTGCCATGGACAGTGACACCTTCCACTAGACCAGGTTGCACAAAGCCCCATCCAACCTGACACTTCAATGGAAGGGGTATTCACAACTTCTGGACAGCCTGTTCCAGTGTCCTGCCACCCTCATAGCAAATCATTTCTTTCTCACCTCTTATCTAAATCTATGCTCTTTCAGTTTATATCTATTACCTCTTGTTCTATCACCATATGCCCTTGTAAAATGTCTCTCTCCATCTCACAAGACCCTTTTAAGTATTGAAAGGCGGCATGAAGAAAAGCCTTCCCTGCTGCAGGCTAAACAATCCCAGCTCTCCCAGCCTTTCTTTGCAGGAGAGGTGTTCAGCCCTCTGATCTTTTTTGCAGCCCTCCTCTGGACTCACTCCAACATGTTCCTGTCTTTCTTGTGCTGGAAGGCACCAGAGCTGGGTGTAGTACTCCAGGTGGGGTCTCATAAGGGCAGATTAGATGGGGCAGAATCACCTGTGTTGAATTGATGGCCACATTTCTTTTGATTCAGTCCAGGATATAATTGGTTTTCTGGGATGCAAGCATGTACTGCCAACTCATGTTCAGTTTTTCATCCACTAGTACCTCTGAGTCCTTGTCCATATGACTGCTCTCAATCCACTCAATGCCCAGGTTATATTCATGTCTCAGATTGCCCCAGCCCAGGTGAAGGGCCTTGCACTTGGACTTTTTGAGCTTCATGGTTCACATGGGTCCACCTTTCAAGCCTGTCCAGGTGCCTCTGGATTGCATCCCTTCCTTCTGTTGTATCAACTGCACTAATCAACATCTGCAGACTTGTTGAGGGTGCACTCAGTACCACCGTCTATGTCATTTATAAAGATATTAAACAGTACTGGCCCTAGTATGGATCCCTGAGAGACACCACTCATCACGGATCTTCACCTGCACGTTGAGCTATTGACTACAACTCTCTGGATATGGCTATCCAGCCAATTCCTTATCCACCTTCAAATCCATCTCTCTCTGATTTAGAGACAAGGATGTTATGTAGAACTATGTCAAAGGCCTTACAGAAGTCCAGGTACATGACAAGAGTTGCTGTTCACTTGTCCACCGATGTAATTATTCCATCATAGAAGGCCACTAGATTGGTCAGGCATGGTTTACTGTTGGTAAAACCATGTTGGCTGTCTCAAATCATCTCCCTGTCTTTCCATATGTCTTAACATAGCTTCAAGAAGGATCTTTTCCATGATCTTCCTAGGCACAGAGGTGAGGCTGTAGTTCCTTGGTCTTCCTTTCTACCCTTCTTAAAATTGGCTGTGATGTTTCTCTTTTTCCAGTCACCGCAGACTTCATCTGACTGCCATGACTTTTCAAACACGATGGAGACTGTTTTGGCAACTACACCAGCCAGTTCAGTATTTATAAATTTAGTTATTTTGTGGTTCATTTTTTCTTCACTCTTCTATAAATTCTATCCAAATTTGGAATAGCCTTTTTCTAATGATCATCAACAACAAGGGTGCAATGAATTTACCAGATTGTGTAGTAATAGTATTAAATATTATTCTAGGAATTGATAATCCAACCAGCCTACCTTAAAGTGTTGCTATTTCCCCTTTCAAATTTTGTTTAGATAACTGGAGATGTAATATAGAAAACTGTAGTCATTCTTAACAATTAATTCAGTGCTTAAACATGGGACGTTTCTTTGTTTTTAGCAGAGAAAATGTCACAAGATTAATTGTACCACTCCACCCTCAAAAATCATTTGATTTTACTTGTACTACCTGCCCTCCGCTGCCCCCCCCCCCCCCCCCCCCCCCTTCTTTGGATGAGTTACAAATGATGCCCGTGTCCTTTTGGTACATCATAATTTCTCTACCATGCAGATGTTCTATTACACAACTTTTTCTCCTGGTGAAAGGAAAGAAAAGTAGAATGTGAGAGGGAAGCACAGGAAATGTCCTTCTACAGTCTCATCAACCATAAAGGTGAACAAGAAATAATGGTTTTCATCATAAATTGTGATTCTCTCATTTCATCTGGTCATATGCATTCAGGAAGAGAGTAGGTAAGATAATGTGCAAAGTCTAAAACATGTTCTAAAGATTTTTTTGTTTGGTTTTAAACATCTAGACAGAAAATCTAGGTGTTGCAGTGTTTCTCCACTACTTTATATTTGAGAAAATTTGCAGAAAATAGCTGTAGATGTAAATTCCTTTAATTTCATTAAAGTGTACTAGATTAGGGAAGAAAAAAAAAAAAAAAGACCTGTCTAATGTCTGACAGCCATCAGTAGTGGAGAACCCACCAGTGGAGAATCCCAGAGAGCAAATTATAATAATGTAATAAACATTTTCTTACAGTTTAGAGTGTTTTGTACTGCAGAGACTTCCTAGGATGAAGGAGATGTCCTTGGAAATATTTTTCACTAGATTTTTCTTGAATGAAATTATTTAAATTAAAACTATTACCGACATCACAATTTAATAAACAAAAAGAAAAGATTATTCAGTGCATGTGCACAGTGTGCATAGACCTTTTCTATCTTTTTTTAATATGGAATAGAGGTACATTTTATGTTTTGAATCACCACAGAAGACAAAAAATATAAAAAAGATAAAATCAATGGCCATTTGTTCAAACCTTTTTTTCAACAACACAACATCACAGACAAGTACCAATCATTCAGGTTTAGTATCCAGTGCATTCACAAATAAGATTAAGTTTAAATAATGATGCTTCAGGGAAGTAAGGTAAAAAAGAATTTCTGTAAACTTTTAGGAGAAGTCAATAAGGCAAAAATAAGAAAGTAGTTCACAGCCCCTCTCAACACATCTCAGAGGAACAGGGTAGGAGCCCCACACAAATAAGTTCACACAAATTGAGAACTCTGTATTCGTCTCATTCTTCAGTGTTAGAGAAGCTATTGAGATGAAAGGATATTATCTTGTATAGTATGATTTACCTGTATACTAAACTTCTGTGTGTTTTTGTTGTTGTTATTATTTTTATTCATTTTTATAAACCATTATTTTAATAAAAATTATTTACAATGCAAATTTACCTTTTTATCATTTTTTTTTCATTTTAGGGTGGATTTTATCAACATGCAAATCAGTAATTCAGAACTTGCTAGAGACTGAAATAAAGATTTGATAAAAAAAAAAAAAAAGCCAAGGAACTTCTACATATAGGCAGCTTTTTCTCAGCTTCTAGCTCCAGTGAATGTTATAATAACTTGAAATAGCACTTTTAAAGATTCATCATGTTTGCTACTGGTTTTACATCTCACACTTTTTTTTTTTTCTTCTTTTCCTTTTAACCTAAATTTATTGTTGAGATCTTTCTGTTTAGGACAGTGTATTCATACTGACTGAGATTATTAAAAATAGAAACAAACAGGTAGTCTCCAGATATTTCAAACTGAACAGATGACTGCAGAAGCAGATGAATGTGTTATGAACTTTTGACAAGGGCCTGTCCATTGAGCCATCAATGGAATGGATAAAAGGTGCTCAGAAATCAGCCTATAGACAGAATAATCACATCTAACTCTGACCTCCTAAAGGGTGGTTGTCTGTAGTCATTGATGAAACACAAATGCTTAACATCGATGGGATGATTTACAATTAGGAAATGCCAACCTTATTGTGGAATGAGTCACACTAAAATCTCCATTTCCCCTCTTTATTCTCTTTATTCTTGACTGTCTAACTACAGTGGACTTCAGTTACCTACACATAAGTCACAGGTGACATGTCAAATGAGAATATATAGAGATTGGAATATATACTATACTATACTATACTATACTATGCTATACTATGCCATACTATGCCATACTATGCTATACTATACTGGAATATCCAAAATGTTCATAGAGGGCTAGTAGGAGATCTCTGAGAGACCATTGAGAGATACCTTTCTGGAGAGACAGCTCGAAGCAAGCTGAAATATCTTACATTAACTCTTAAATTATGGTGACAGAATATTCACTTTTAAGGAAGGATTCATCTCCGGATTACAGGCACCTGATTTGGGATACAGCTTCTGAGCTCCTACTAGAGTCATGGAAGATAGATTCTAGTCAAAACTGGGTAACTGCAGTCAGTTGGTCTACAGAATGACACTGAGGCACCACATCAGCAGTCGGAGACTTGAGAGATGTCAAAGACCTCAGTGCTTGTGATGGCTTCATCCCATAATAAATTCTTTGACATTGTTATTTATTCCTTTAGATTTGGCCTGACTCAAAGAATTTCCATCCCCACATAACTACTTTCCTTTCTATATATATATATGCAATCTAAATTTCGATATATTGACTCCCAGCTACAAAATCTGAATTAGATTTTTGTTTGTTTGTCTGTTTGTTTGTTTTTCATTTTTGTTTGCAAAATGGGTTTTTACAGATCACTGCATTGCAGCGATTGGAAGATCTAAAAATGTGTTATGGTTGGTGTTATTTTAAACAATTCTCTAATAAGAAAAATATTTATATCCTATCAACATTTTAAGAAACCTTATGCACTGCTGATGTTACCATGCAAAATGAATTATTTGAAAAATGGTGCATTTGCTGCTCTTTTGAAATGAAAATTGCACAACAAAGCCATGTGCACAAGTCCTTTCTCCTGAGCAGTTGTTGCACAGAATAACACAGGGAATACTGCAGACGGATAAATTATTCATGATCATCTCCATGCAATACATTGGATTTGTGAGAAGTTTTTTCTATATTAATGTCATGTGCTTGAGTTGGAGGCCTCAGGACTTTACCCTGTGACATTATCAGAATAGCTGTGAGGAACAAGATTGTTCAAGTGAAAAACGGAAAAGCCTTTAAGACTTACCCTTTTTTCTCTCAATCTTTCACAATGTTCTGACTGAAAATGAAGTATGAAGAGCAGAAACAGTGAGCATCTGAAGGAGGAGAGATACCAAAAGAAATCATTACAAAAGATTTCTGGGTCATATTTCATCTTAATGTAACTTTGTTCTCTCCATGATTGTCTTTTCATCTGTATTAAAAATTAGAACAGATTTCTGCCACTCCAAAGGGAAAGCAAAACAAAACAAAAACCTTTTCAGAAGTTGTTGATGAAAATAAAGGCTGTAATCCAAACTTTTGGTTAGTACTGATGTAAAAACATTATGCAGCATAGATCGAGCAGACACAATTCTAGAAAAGACCCTATCAATTTTAAAGTAACCTTCTGTCTCACACAGTTTTTAAGAGAATGCCTGTCATATGGGGTAAGATGCACACTCCTTGCAAAGACTGAAAAGTTAAAGGGTACCTTCTGAAATTATTATCTCCTTGACTGAGGATAAATTTAGCCTTAGGGTGATAAGACTTATAAAATAGAGAACTAATATTAACAGTAATATTAGTTTTGGAATGGGAAACAGTGGAATTAAAGCCTGAACCTTGATGCACCAAACAGAGCTTTTATTTGTACTACAGAATACATTAGTTCACAGACTGAGAAACATATATTTTAACAACAATTAGAAATTAAAATGTGTGTAAATGACAAAGGTCCTGTTCTCAATTTTGGAATTTAGTTTACACTGAAGTATAATTTACTACACTATTGCTTGTGTCAAGAGATGGAAAAAAATATGTATATATATATATATACAGATTTGAAAGGGAAAGCCTGAGCGTATGTTTTCCACAGCAATGGAGAGAACTGCTGACATCTGCCTGACTGAGTTCCTGTTATGTGATTACTTTATTGGTGTTTGGATTTTATTGTACTTATTTACAATACATAATGTGTTTGTACAGCTATATTCATTGCTAAGTGTCATTTTATTAAAATTGGAAGTAAGCAAATAAATAGAAGAATTTATCCTTCTAAATTAGAAATTGCATTATTTTTCTAAAAGTAAAGGATTAAATAAATTTAAAAATACCATGAAAGATGAAAGCTGGTTAAAGGACTCTAGATACAGCCTCTTGTTGAAGGAAGTTCTGTTGCTAAGCAACAAAACCCACAAAGTGCTATGTTCATAAAATGCTGATTAATTAATATACTTAGTAGATTGTGAATAAAGCTGTAAGTTGTAGTTGCAAGGTTATATTAAAGAAGCAGGTAAAAAAAAAATCAGGCAGCAACTTCAGCATTCACTTTAAATTGGAGCCCATGACCAAACTTCCATTTCTTCTAGTAGGGAACTAAAAGCTGGGCACTGATGTAAATTTCAGTCTAAATGTATAATGTTGAACATCCAATACTATGAAAGCTTACTATCTTACTATAGAGGACAAATCCCAGATGATGTGAGTTATGAGAAATGAATGGTGACAAAAGTTGCCAAGAATCTGGTTAGAAATACCTGATTTCTGATTATAAATCAAATAACAAAATGAATCAAAGGTTGCAATTTTATATATTTATTTTACACTCTGTTGCTGATCAAAGCTGAGTGCTGGAGAGTATTTTGGGGGTGGGATTTCAGCAAAGCAACATGCAATTCCATTGAAAATCATGGTCTGTGTGTGAAATAAGGCTTGGATTAACTGGTCATTTAAGGAAACAATGTTTTCTATCATCTTTTTTTTTTTTTTTTCGGTGTTGAAATATTATTCATGTTGAAATTGGGGAACAGTTCTGGACATCAGGAAATGGATTTGTGAATCTTTGAGTTTATAAAGCTGTCATAGTGTAGTTCTCAATGGGGGTAAGTGAGCTTGTGATGAGAGCTGAAGCCAAACACTTTCTGCATTGAAATATTTTAATTGTCCTGCAATCAGAAAAACAGTCCAGTGATACTTCTGTATTGTGCTGGGTATTTGAGTATGGGTCTTTATCATCCTGCTTTCTCACTTTTACTACTTATAGTTTACATTTCCTACTAGTTACAGTTTATTTATTGGAGGAACTATAAGCTTCTCATCAGTTTTCTGGTTTATGTAATAGTCTTTAATATTCATGGAAGAAGACCAATCTTATCCTTTTGTCAAATGTATATGAATAGATTCCCTTATGTACTGGGTTTTAGGTATCTAACTGCAATAAACTTTAAAGGGGACCTGTAAGACATATTGACTTAAATCTTTCTGAAAAATACTATACATAAACTATATGGCAATGTTATTTTCATTCTTTATGAATCATTTTTGCTTGCTTGTCTAAATTAGCAACTTTAATGTAGACTGCTGCACAAAATTATCTTACGAGAACAAAACAGAACCTCTGCAGCCACTTCAACTTTTACTTTTTCCACTCTAGAAATAGCCTGAACAACGTGCATTGGCTTAAAACCTTACCGCAGCTACAGCATTAGCTGAATTGGCTGTTTCCAACTCACTAGAACTCTGTTTATTATGTACTTGAGAGACTTGAGAGCTGCAGGGCAATGGGTATGGGTGTGTGAAGGGTGGCTGCGTATGCAAGGCAAATGTGAGATAAGCAAAGCTAGTATTCCGTTTCACTGGAATCTGTGCCTAGTTGCTTTGCCTTTTTGAAATAAACTTGCACTGCTCAGTTCTGCAATCCTTACTCCTGCTGAGTTTCACTTAGTTGTGAGACAAGGTTCTTGGGTATGAAGAAGACTACTCAGAAGAATAATACTACTCAGGCTGAGTAAAAACAGCAGAATCAAACACACAGGAAAAAGTCCTGAAAGATGTGATGTTAAAACAATTAGAACTGTAAGCAAGATGTCTCCCTTTCCAGGATTTCTGTGTGAAAATGAAGGTTTAATGACATTCATTTTCATCATAGAGACGTGATGAGTCAGTCACAAATAAAGTAGGCAAGATTTAATTGAAAAAAAAAAAAAAAGAATGATAAAGCTAGAACACAATGATATACTTTGCCCTGAAGCTTTGGAAAGGAAGGACACTGTTGACTGAATCCAATAGTCGGTTTTCACTACAGTTTTAATAAATAGTACTGCTTTGTAAACATCATTTATGAGATGAAAAATAAACTGCAGATAGGGCAATGATTCCTTTCTGGGGTATATCTCCTTACTGGTTCCATTTTTTTGGTAATGTATTTGATATGCCATAGTGTATATTCATGAACACAATATAGCAATTAATTACTTATTAAATAATTACTCATTCTTTTTGTGTTTTTAAACAATGTTGACCTCACTTTTTATTAGTAACTTTAGTATACTGTACTGTGTTGCATATTTATTAATATTCCATAAACTGAAACAGTAGGAAAATGCACAGGTTCCATGAAGATGGAACAAGGAATATTGCTAGCTCTGACAATGACGTTTTGCAAGATATTGCCTACAGTAATGACATTACTGTTTATATATATATATATACTGTTACATATTTATACTACATACTATATATATATATATACACACTATATTTATATATACTCATATATATGTATAGGCATATATATTATATTTTTGCAGAACTTTAAAGTTCCTTTAGAGACTGATCCTCATTGTACTAAGCTGCATAGAAATAAGTGGGAAGAAGAACCTGTTGTGAAAGTTTGAAAGCATAAGGTTTAAAGTTTTAATTCTGCTATGGAAGTAACAGAAATGGACCATGATATCAGTTCATGGTAGCACAGTCCAGAAAAGCTAACAGTACCAATTCTGGATCAACATACATTACCAATATATCTGTTTCTGCTTTCTGATTAAGTGTGTGAGAATCTATATCTCAGCAGCAATTTCTTTTTTTTTTTTCCAAATGTAACTTCCTTCCATAAATCAATGAGTGGTTTGTGGAGATTTTGTTATATGAACCAAGTAAAATCTTTGAAAGGGAGAACAATATGTTAAAATAAATTTGTTCTGAGAAAAGAACACTTTGATACTGGAGACAAGCAGCACAGCAGGAGCTTAAACAAACAAAACCAACCCTGGTGTTTGCTATTCTCTGGTGACAGCTTTGTGGAGGGCATCTAGCAGTTAGAGAGCAATTTAAGAGAAGGATCTGGCAGCATGTAGCAACACAGTATCACAACAAAGGAAGGAAATGAGATCTGTGTACTTCCACCCCCCCCCCCCCCCCCCCGAAATCCAGACTGATAGTCTCTGTTTCTGCGTTAAAAGTGTTTATTTGGGGGGTGAGTGGGGGTGTGAAGTTTGTTGTTTTTGTACTAGCATGCATTAAACTTACACTCAAGGGATTCTTCTGCCCTTCTGGAATTCTTTGTATTGGTTTGTTTTTTCCAGAGTCACTCGATAAAGAATTGGCAGTTGGAAAGATTGAAATGGAGAGACATTCCCCAGTGAGGGAAAGTTGCTTCAGAGGCAGAGACACAATGTTCCTTCTTTTTTCCCTCAGGCAAGAAAAAGTGGACGACCAGGGGAAATGGTGAAAATGTGGACATACTTCTCACTGGGACACTAAAAACATTATCCCATTTTGCATCACTCATTTACTTGACAAAAAAACATTGCTCTCCTTCACGTGTTGCCAATCCTCCCTCTGCACAGAGGACATAATGTGATTCCCTGCAAGTAACAGCTCTGTTTATGAAATACTGAGGAAGAAATTTCTTCTCCTCACCTCACAGGTTTTCATCTGGTGCCTTTGCAAGCTCTTTGCCACCACAGACGTCTAACATAATGCAACACAGCAGTGAAATTCTACCCACTGTTGATATCTCATCTTCAATAATGGCACAGGTATGCTGCATTGCTGCCCGAACTTTTATGGTTTTGTTCTCTTCTTTTCTTGCTTGATTTCCTTCCTCAGATGTTAGCAGCTGGGGACACACTGCCTAAAGGATCATTACTTCTGAATAAATACATCTTCCCTGTAGTAACAGATACCTTTCCCACTTCTGTGCTATGGTTAGGAAAAAAAAAAAAAAGTCATTTGCAACAAGCAGGGTGCTACTTTTGTAAATAAACAAATAAATACATACATAATACATTTATTTGTCCTCCTCACAGAGGAGCGGCCAGGGCTGCCCCATATCAAACAGCTGGTTTTGGACATAGCCACAGAGAAGGCAGAACAGTCAGGAAGGAAGGAGTGAAGCTGAGTTTGGGAAGAAGGGAGGAAATGTTCTGTTTTGTTTGAGTTTTATTTCTCATTATCCTACTCTGTTATTAATCGGCAATAAATTAAATTAATCTTCCCCAGGCTGAATCTGTTTTGCCCGTGATTGTAAAACACCCAGTGTTAAGCGTTAGAACTGATGAACAGGTCTAAATATTATTCAGGCATATTTAAGAATGTTTAGATAGGTATTTATATCACGATTCTGCAATTACCAGGCTTAACTTTAAACACCATTAATAGTTTAATTAGATAACAAGACTGTTAGAATATTTAGAATTAAGCACGACTATAAGATTTTGTGAGCTTAGATGTTAGATTTTTTTTTCTTTTTTCTTCCCCTTGGTTATTTTCTATGCATCTCTAAAAAAAAAAAAAAGTAATAAGTAGAAAATTAGTAATTACATTGCTCTGTAAACTGTGTAAACTGACTGTTAGTGGTCTACTGAGATCTTAGCAAATAAGAGAAAGTAGAAGAATCAGAGACAAAAGCATGTCCACCTGTATTTGGCCTTCCTTTGTAAGGTCCAGTGTTTTTATTCAGTGAAGCAGGAACAGGATAAAGATGCCCATGGGAATCCATTTGTCATGGGAATCCATTTGTCTGCTGAGAGCAACAGAAAGCCAATTTAAAGATTTCTGCCTGTCTCTATTGCTACACTTTAAACTCCAGATGATTCAGAGAAAATGTAGTGTCAGGTCTGAAGCATAAAACCACAAACGTGGCAGTTTATGCCTTGAAAAAGCAATAGGTGTGTAACTTTAAGTCACCTTCCCCCCCGCCCCTTTTTTTTTTTGGCGGGGGGGGGGGGCATGTTATTTTGGGGTATGTTTGTACACGTTTAATTAATATTACAATATAAATAAAATATTCAGAAACAGAGCTCTAGAGGCATGTTGTAAAATGTTATTAGAAAGTGAATAACACGATGCCCTCACTCATCTGTGGAATATGGTATGGCTCTTGGAAATCTATTCTTTTATCTATTTGTCCCTGTCCTGCTGCTATTTTTGCTAGTCAGGAAAAGACTCCCAACCCATATCGTCTTCCATTTAGAACCCTTTTTGTTGTGGGTTATACTCAATGATTTAGCTAGTTTGTTGTAATGCTTGGCAGAGCATCCTCAGGCTTATTTTCACGGCTAAGCAAGATTTTGCTAGATGGTCTCTGAATTAAAAGTCTTATTCAGACAACTCAAGAGGAAAAAAATACTGATTCTTTGGAAAACGCTGTATTGTATTTATTGAGTTAAAAACGCAGTCTTCACTTAGGATGATGTGAATAACTTATATAATTTTTTGCCATCATTTTTAAAGAAAACTGTAACTACTTTTTGAATGTTGTAATATGGCAATAAAACATAATAAGTAAGTTTCTTCTCTGATGTGACATTAGCAATTGTAAGCAAATGTTAATGTTTTAACATTAACCACATCCTGAGTGCTCTGACTGTTGTGCTGTAACACAAAAGAAAAACATTGTCCCGTGGAACCCTAATTGTGGAAAAAAGAAAGAAAAAAAAAAAGTGGGGAAAAAAAAAGTGAAGTAAATAGAGCAAAACATTCCTTATGAAGGAACTGGAAAGGTGTAACAAGCAACCTTTGTATGTCAGTCTAGTCTTACTCCTGAGTTTAACACTGCCTTCTATGTAAAGAATCATTAATGAGGGACAGAATCCTTTCACAGACCTTCAGGACCACTTTTTTTTTGTTTGTTTTTTTAATTATGGGAAAAGCTGGATTGTTTTTGTTTCAAATTATACTTTTAGACCATTTCTATAACCAGTCATGGCCTAGTCCATTATTTCTTCTGGACAGGAATGCAGAAGAAAGAAAGAACAACAACAAAATTTGAAAGTTAACCTGAAGATTTTTGTTTGTTTGTTTGTTTCAGAACAGCTTGTGTTTTTTACCTTTATCTTCATTATTTTACCATATTCATTCTTTTGCTTAGTGCTGCAAATCAAATGATTCACAGTTTTTGTTGTTTCAGATAAATTCTGAAATAATGTCTCACTTGGAACAATTATCTGTATGCTAGTCAGTCTCCAACCCTTTCATAGAATGAGTAGTTAATGTATGTGAGGCAATAAACACAGGACACTTAACTTACAATTAATTGTTAATTTACTATCCTTCAATTATCAGTGATCAATGTATGTGTGCACAATATGCATAGTACATATAATGTCTCTTAATTGTCCTCCCTCTCCCCTCCCCTCCTATCCCCTCTTCCAAATGTTGCAGATTCATCAGGACTCCTGTATGCACATCTGTACATGAGGTGGTCTCATTTCATTATTTGCGGGTCAAATTCCAGTGAAAACCAAGGACATTTCTGGCTAACTGTTACATTAGCCTTTTAAATCTGTGCCTTGACCAGGACTGAATGGAGGGTGTTAGATGTCTAAGAACAGATCAGCAACTGAAACAAAAACAAACAAACAAAAAACAGATTTGCATGCTCAACAAGATAGAATAGAAAACATGGAAGAAGGGTGCCTAGGCCATTTCCTTACTACTGTTAATATACTCACTACAGGACAATTTGAAAGTTTCTTCTTCTAGAAAGGATCTACATCCCAGAATCTTTCAAGAAGAAAGCCATCTTAGGATGTTTCTATAACCACTATAAAGAAAATGGCATTGTTAAAGCATTAAATATCTTCTAACACAATTATATAATTTATGCCTCAAAACAATCTCTCTCTCTGGACTGTATAGTCCAGAATGTCAAATTAGAGCCATGCAAATTGTCTAACTAGGCCACAAAGGTTTGGGGACTTTGTTTATCTAATAAACACAAATTCAACTGAGTTTATGTTTCTCAGATTTTTGGGTACTTTATGAATACGCTGAAGGTAACTAATCATAACAAATGTTTGTGCATGCATGCTTTATAAAGAATGGTTTTTCATTTAAGATAGCATTTTACTACTGTGATTTTACTCCTCTGACTCATTTAGACTGTTTTCTGTTTAGCTACAATGGTCTAAGTTCCTCTTCAAGCCTTCAAAGTCAATTATATCACATCAGTTCTAATACTTGACTGGTCCCTCAAATATTTAAGGTATGTGTTTTATTCACAGTCAATGTGTCTAGAGAATGTGACAAAGTCTTTTCAATTCCACTGTTGTTGGCAGAAGAACAAGAGAAGTTTTAGGTCATCCATTAACAGTAATTTTCCTTGCATTCCTGTTATTTCTTTTTTAAAAAAATTATTTATTATTTTGTTGTTTTGTTATAAAGAGTGAATGTTTTTAAGGGAAGTTACTTTTATTATTTAAACATTTTCTTTATTTTTTCTTTATTTTTTTATGAATAATATGCTATTAATTTTATTGGAAGAGGCACTTTTTCACACATTACCAACTCCGTTTATTCAAATTTATATTTTTAGAGGAAAACAAAGAGTTCAATAAAGATCATCATAAGGAGTAATAATGGAAAATCATTTTGATCTTGCATATTAATGATTTGCAGTGGTTAACATCAGATGGCAAACAACTAAAATGTACTGTATGTGTACTAAATTATAGGTAAATGTAGACCTGCTTCCCATTGATTTAAATGAGAAAAACTTTTCTAAATGCATTTGTGGCTTTAGACTTCAATTTTTCACTAAGAATTTGGCTTATTATTTTATTATATCAAGCTGAAAATATCACTGAATATGTTGCGTTCTCTGCACTGCCTGTTCAACTTCTGTGATGCAGAAAGTTGCATGTAATTGTAAATATTTTAAAAGAAATATTTATTATGTTATTTTTAATAAGTTGTTTTTTGTTGTTGTTGTTGTTGTTGCTCTTAGACTATAACAGTATGGTGAGATATTTACTACAATAGGATAAATATTTCATTTTTAACATGTCTCTTGACTGCAGATTTAACTATTGATTATGGATGATTATTCACTAGTCTGACAGGAAAAGTAAATTGTAACAGATACATCATGGAGTTACAGAAAAAAAAAATAATGTAAAGATTAGGGTAAGGATTAAGATTATGATGATATACAGTTAAGAGAGGGAAGTCTGATGAGAAATTTTCATAATTATTTAGTATTTCAGCATAGTGATTATTTGAAATGAATATATGTGGTTTTTGTTTGTTTGTTTGTTTTTGTTTTGAGAATTATCCACTTCCTACAAGGATCTGAACTTATTTTTTCTATTGACATTTTATGATTGAATTCTCTTTTTGTTTGTTTGTTTGCTTGTTGTCAATGTCAAACTATTTGAACAGTCAGTCTTCCTTAAAAATGTAGTATTACTGAACTCTGTATTGCAGGCATTTTCCTAACAAGTACAAAATTCAGTACTTGTTGAGTTACAGAAGTAGGAGTCCATTCACTTGTTCCATGTGTGGAACAGGAGAACCAAAGGTTCATTGCACTGTTGCCCTGGTTAGCTCCAGGATCTTGTTGTCTACGTTTCACTGAAAAATGACATAAAACCAAAATTATTTCCTATGGGGTATGTTTCCTAACTACAGTTTAAAACTGTCAAGT
Source organism: Cygnus atratus (assembly GCF_013377495.2). NCBI lineage: Eukaryota > Metazoa > Chordata > Aves > Anseriformes > Anatidae > Cygnus > Cygnus atratus. The sequence continues at coordinate 175,200,145 of NC_066362.1, read as the reverse complement.
CTCTCCATATATAATTGCTCATGTTACAGTTTCTTAAATATATCAGTGCCACCATTTTTTAATAAAGATTTAAAGCTTCTTACATTTGAATTCCTTGGGCATTCCAGTGCAGATGACCACTGCTGATAGTAGTATGATGAGATGTACAGATTTAAGAGATTGGAACTGTTCTTTGCACATGCACAGCTTCACTGGAACCACATAATGATGGAGTAATTTTATGAAGCCAGCCTTTCCTTTCTTTGTCATCATGGATTTATGAACATTAAAGAACATATTTAAAGTACCAAAATTCAACAAAGTAAGCTGCCTCAAAGAGACTGTCAATGAGAATTATAACATATGGCCTGTAAGTCATAAATGTGTATGGGCCTACATTCTCTTTTAACAGTACTGATACAACCCAATTTCCTTGAGGTCCAGAAGAAAATATTTTGGCTTTAAAATTCATGTTTTGAATTACTGATAGCCTTGAAAATAGGATAACTGAATAATATGTTATTCATGCATGAATAAAACAAGTACCCCACTGTAAAGCAATAAAATAAAATAAAATAAAATAGCTACATAAATATGCCAGAATAACATTACTACATTTCATCCCTATCATTCCTATTACTAACAGAAACAGAATTAGCTCCTCGGACATAATTAGCACTCATCTGAAGAGCTAGGACCATATTAATAGCGAAGATCGAACTGAAATAATCTGTCTCTGTCTGTAAAAAGTCTTTCTACCTGTCTGTAGAGGGCCTCATCTGTAGCCAGACCCCCACTATAATGTCACCTGTCCCTGTCCTCTCCTTAACGCTGACCCGTAAGCTCTCTGTCAGCTTCTAATCCATCCAATCCCAAGCAGAGCTCTATGTATTCCAGCTGCTCACTGACATAGAGAGTGATGTCCCCTCCTTATTTCTCCTGCCTGTCCTTCCTAAAGAATTTGTATCCTCCCAATCCAACACTCCAGTCATAGGAGCCATGGGATTTGTTGACAAGAGGAGGCTCCAGGGAGACCTTAAAGTGGCTTTCCAGTACTTAAAGGGGGGGCTGAAGAAAGTTATTAGGGATGTAAATGGGGATGATAGTTATTGTCAAATTATAATATTATAATATTAATAATAATATCAAATATCAATATTAATAATATCAAAATTAATAATAATATCAAATTATAATATTATAATATTAAAATAGGGATGAAAGTTATTAGGGAGTAAAGTGATGTGACATGGGGCAACTATTTTAAACTAAAGGAGGATAGATTTAGATTAGATATTAGGAAGAAATTCTTTACCAAGAGAATGGAGACTTTGAATAGTTTGCCCAGAGAAGCTGTGGAAGCGTCATCCCAGGAAGTATTCAAGGCCAAGCTGGATGGGGTTTTGAGCAATCTAGTGGAAGGTGGCCCTGCCCATGGGAGGGGGCTTGGAACTAGATGATCTTTGAGGTCCCTTTGAACCCAAGCCATTCTGTGATGCTATGATTCTAGGATTATTTTAATCTGAGGACAAATTAGTTATTCATACATTTATTACATTGGAAATAGAGTAAAAAAATAAATAAATAAATTACAATGCAGAACTTAAACACTAGAAAAAAAAAACACACTTAGAAGTTCTTCCTCCTGATGTTCATTATATTACATGAGATTATTTGGGATTTAGTCTTGTATAGGGTAAGTTATGAATCACATGAATTTTAAAACAACAGTAAAGGAACCCTGGATGTTAAATAAAGTTTAATTTTACCTAACTCCAGCTACTTACCTGCCACAGTCTCCTTTCAGTGGAGAGAGTCCAGCACCTGCTGTGAGACTAGTAAAGGCCTCAGATGGGTTCATCTGGGCCTGTGAACTTTGTCTTGTTAGGATTTCCTTTTTATTAAAAGTACATTATTTCATGAAAATTTTTGCAGCAGAAGTATGGTCAGATAGCAAAAGAAGAGAAAATAAAACCAGATGAAATATACTGAAGGAATTTCACTCCATTCTGGAACATGTACTGCTAACGTTACCTTAGAGAACAAATAATGCAATAAAACACTGCTACCTGTGTTTCTGGAAAAGGTGGTTAGCAAACTATTTGAAAGACAAAGGAAACTTTCTCTTAAAATTTGAAGTAATCTAGCCTTTATGATTCTATGATATTCACACACTAATTCATCCTCACCACCCATCCAGGGTGGAAAAATTCATGGAAAAATTAAATAGCAACAGTGAAACACAATGAAGATCTGATGCACTGGTATAAATGCAGGCATTTCATACTGAGAGGATGAATTGATATAAATGAGCAATGCTGGTTGTGCCTCTGTGAGAACATATTGAAGAAAGTGGAAAACCTGCTGCACAACAGCAGCTGGGAGCGAGGAGTGAGAAAATGTAGACAAACAACCCTGCAGACAGGGTCAGTAAAGAAGAAGGTACAGGAGGAGCTCCAGGCGTGGAGCAGAAGTTCCCCTGTGGCCTGCCGAGAGGCCCCTGGTGGAGCAGGCTGTCCCCCTGCAGCCTGTGGGTCCCACATGGAGCAGGTCTCTACGCTGCAGCCTGTAGAGGACCTCAGGCCACAGCAAGTGGAGCTGGCCTGAAGGAGGCTGCAGTGAGACCACACTGCAGGAACAGATTCTAGGCCAGAAACTGCAGGCTATGGACGGAGCCCATGGTGGTCTGGCAGGAGCTGCAGGCTATGGGGGACCCATGCTGGAGCAGTCCGTTCCTGAAGGATGGACCCCATGGTAAAGACCCATACTGGAGCAGTTCTTGGAAAGTTGTTCTCTGTGGGAAGCCCATGTAGGGCTCTGGGAAGGACAGCACCCAGTGGGAGGGACCCCATGCTGGATCAGGGGAAGAGAGTGAGAAAGAAGGAATGGTGAAGACAAAGCATTAGGGACTGTACTCAGTGCCCATTCCCTATTCCCGTGCACCACTTGAGAGGACGAGGTAGAAGAGGGTGGATGGGGGGGAGGAGGGGGGGAAACTAATTTGCTTTTAGTTTCTCACTGTTCTTGTCTGGTAGTGATAGGAATAAATTACATTAATCTCCCTATGCTGAGTCTGTTTTGCCCATGATGATAATTGGTGAGTGATCTCCCTGTCCTTATCTCAGCCCATGAGCTTTTTTTTCCACCATGTTTCCTCCCCATCACCTTCGGGGGGGGGGGGGTGGGGGGTGGAGGGGTGGAGTCAGAGAGCAGTATGGTGGAACTTAGCTGTCCATCAGTGTGAAGCCACCATATCCTGTGCACATTTTATGAATGTTTATTTTAGTGGTTGGTCTCTATTAATAGCTGGTTGCTGATGATAACAAAAAGACTCTTCCCCAAAATATGTTCAGATCAGGTCCTGAGAGCAAACATTAGCACATACAAAATGACTAATGTGCCTTTAAAATTATTTTGTTTGCTTTCATATCGAAAGCAGGACCAATACTCATTGTTTAAAATAGGTGACACTAGTAAAAATAATAAATATAATCATTTGTATGAAAATTACTTGTGAAATGTATTATAGTTAGGTACTTTCAAAAATATTATTTTTTTCATCATGAGCTAGCACTAAGACAGAAAGCATATCTAGTAGATATCGTACAGTGTGTTAGGACACCTCAAAGTCTTTTGTATAAATGCTTGCTAGATATTATCTTCGTATATGTTACCTTGGAAAATCAATTCAAATTTCACTGCCTTAATTTTCCACTTGCAGACTGAAGAGAAGTACATATTTTTGTTAAGAGAGCTACTGGTTCCTACTACTAATGCAGGTAGGACTCTTAAGCCAAAACAAACAAACAAACAAACAAACAAACAAAACACCTGAGTTTGAAAATATTTTCTACACCATTTGAAGAACAGATTTAGGATGAAATAAACTCATAATTTTCACAGGTAAGTAAGCTCCATGAATCAAAGATGTCATAATCACAAGGGTCTACGGTAGCTAGGGATAAACATTTCCTTGTGAAGAGACATTCATTTTGCTTGTCACTGTAGTTAATACTTTGGGTAGTTCAGTTAGGAATAGATAATAAGTTAAAATAGAAATATGGTGGTAAGAAGGTGTTTAGGGAAAACTCTGCAATCATCGTTAGCTCAGTAGTGCATGTTTCTTTAATGTTCCACAGTATTATTTAGAAGCTATATTTACAATGAGAATATCATTACAGTTTTTATATTTTACAGAGAAAATGTGCTGTAACCAGAGACTTGTATCAGAATAATTTTCAAGTTTTGATCAAGAGAATGAAAGATTCAGGAGTATAGATTTGAATGTAAACAGGTTTTAAAAAGAAGAGTTGAAGAAGGCAATAAAAACAATGCTTAAATAAGCAAAATTAAAAAAAAAAGGGGGAAAAAAAGTATTTTTAATGTGCCAGTTAATTGACTGTCTCACCCTTACCATTAAATTAATCTTCAGCATATCTACCTGAAAATAGTTTGCTGCCTTACATATAAAAAAACTCAAACATAGAGGGAACTTTAATCACTAGAATTTTTATGAATTAAGGTTTGAAGTTAGACGGGATAGGGTAAAAAAAAAAAAAAAAAGGAGAGTGTAGAAGATCGTGCTAATGAGCCTTATCCAGGTATTTTAACCCTGTTACAATTCTTCTTGTATTTTGACCAAAACTCCTATGAAGTGAAGATTTGAACCAAAGGCCTGAAATTTGCATTTGTATTATAACTTCCTACAACTATTTTCTTACTTGAATGTTTGAGAGTATAAATAGATTTTATGATTTTCTGGGTTTCAAACCTGATATAAACTGTGCTTTCATTATGCAAAGCTGACTTTTCTTCCTGTTTCAGCTCATAGATTTGTACAAAGCCATACTAGTATTTATTATGTTTTCTTGTTTAAATAAAATAAAAATTGTGTTCAAAGCTAAGGTATGTGACTCACAGCAAATCAGTTGGAAAGAATAATAAAGAAAGGGAAAGGGGAAGGGGAAAGAAGGGGAAGGGAAGGGGAAGGGGAAGGGAAAAGAAGGGGAAGGGGAAGGGAAGGGGAAGGGGGAGGGGGAGTGGGAAGAGGGGGAGGGGGAGGGGGAAGATGAGGGGGAGGGGAGGGGAGGGGAGGGGAAGGGAATGGAAGGGAAGGGAAGGGAAGGGAAGGGAAGGGAAGGGAAGGGAAGGGAAGGGAAGGGAAGGGAAGGGAAGGGAAGGGTAACAGGAGAAATAGACAACACCAGATTTTCATGCCAAATTATTTCAAAGCAGATCTATGGAGAAAATATACCATTTGCTCCTTGCTCAGCACTAACCAGACTGCCCTGTTAAAATCCGTTTTAACAAAATGTTGGCAAATTTGGTATGTCTTGTTTTTAACAAAGCTTTATGTCCAGAAGCGGGAAAAAGGTTGTCATGCATTTTATACCCAAATCTAGTTAACAAATTAAAACGTCCCAAACAATGTGATTGTACATTAGAGAAATGCCCACAAGAAAAATATTCATTTACATATTGTATTTCTGGTAAAACATGGGAGAGGACAACAAAACAAACAAGTTTCCTTTTCCTCTGTTTGAAATTAATCTTTCTCCATGAAGAACACAGATGGACAAGTCTCTAATCAGCTAGGAGGACAAATTAAATAGTCCAAATGAACAATAACATTTCCTCTCAGGCATGCTGACTCCTTCAATACATATATATATTTCCTTCTCTACTAATACAGCACTGTTTGGTTATCCATAAATGACAGTAGATATCCTGCCTTATCTTCCAATGGTAGCATGTACCAATCACAGTGCCACTTAACATTGTTGTGAGATCAACTTGGAAAACACTGTTTATGGAGTCTGTAGTATCGTTTTGTGCAGCATCTGACATCTCCTTAGACATGACCACCCACACCTAAGTGTTGGCCAGACCCATACTTGCTTTCCTAATGAAATTTTACAAGACCAGAGCCATAAGTAGTGTATCTTCACTTGCATACAGTAAAAATTAAATTGACATAATACCATGCGAGATTGATATGTAAACTGAATAAGTTTTTTTTTTTCTTTTTCTTCTTCTTCCCTACTAAGTTTGTAGTATTGCCTGTATATTTGCAAGAAAAAGTTTTGGAGGAGTAGATATGAGATGTCAAAAAAGGTACAGTGCTATTTTGAGTTGTTTCAAAGGCAAAGTTTTTCTGTAGCTTAATTATATGATTGCAATTTAATTATATTATAATTATGGCTGCAATTACTGTTTTGTATGTTTCATTAAAGCTGCATACATTAATTGCACCAAACTTCTGTTGATGAGCTTAACTAATATAAGCAGATGTTTACAGCAGAAGAGCCTGGTTAGCCTTCTATTGTAACATTCCTCCTGCAAGGTGACTATCTCCAGAAAGCAGGTAGCAACTGACTATACCTGTGGTAATTTCCAGTTCCTCATTTATTCTGCTTAAAATTTTACAAAATGTACACATACATATCTGTACACACACAAACACACATATGCATACACATGAAAACACATACATACACCCACAAGCTTACAAATATGTTAAACTTAATTCCCAGTCTATGGAATTGCCATAGGCTCAATAGTTCACATCTCTATTTTTAAATGGGGACTATAATTGCAACATTTACTTGAATTAGGAGAGGTAAACAAAAGTGTTTTTAGTACCAAGTAATCCAGTGAGGAAAAATTCAGTGAGAACTAATTTTGCCTCAGTGTTTATACTTACAATAGAATAAATTAATAGAAACTGTATTTTCTAACCTATGTCTATAATTCAGTGCAGTATTTTGCTAATCATTTGTATACCATTTACATATATCTTTAAAAAGAAAATTATATATAGTTTTCGGAAGGATAAAGTATTCTAAAGCCCCAGCTAGAGGATAGGTACATCTTAATATCAAGATTATCAGTAGCAACAATATCACTGTTGCATATTTACATAGTCCCACTCTTCAATCCAATAAATTACTCTTCCATAAAAAGCACTGTATTTGACCTATTTTTTATTGTGTAATGAACATTTAAAAAAAAAAAAAAAGGGCAATTAAAACTGTTAACTTTTATAATCTTGCTATATGTCCCTGTTCATGGTCTAGTTTCATGACACTGCACATTTTAACAACCATATTTACCATATTTTCCTTGGACTTCAGAAATTATGCTTGATCTAATCTGATCTCTATTCATAATATGCCACGCATAATCACCATGGTACATATTTACTTACCATATTTATTCTGATTAGGAGAACTTAAATAAGAAAAGATGAAAAAGTTGTATGTATGGAAACACAAATGGAGCATGTCTGACAGTACTTACTTACTTTGCTTACTCACAAGTTGACAATTGCTATCCCTAATCACAGTATCTGCTCATTTCCGAATCACAACATCCAGTTCTAAACAGAACTTGGAAATGTTCATGTTACTTATAACATCTGCAGAGTTCTGGCAATATTTATGAGGGAAGCAACATCTTAATGCTACTCTGTAATCATGTACCCTCTTGCTCTTGAGAAACCTCACTGCCAATATCCAAAGCCATTTCTCTGGCCCCTCAAAGCTCTGAAACAGAACTCACTCCATTTCTCCTTCTTCCTCACAGAAGTTTTCCCTGGCTACCTGCTCTTCCTTCCCTAGCACCACAGCCTTTGACCCTTTCTGCAGATGAAAAGTAGGCTGAGGTGGTACTGACCTAACTTTAAAAAAGTGGGGTGGATGCAGAAGGCTTTCTGTGAGAAGAAGAGTTTTTAAGAATCTCAAACAACTGAAAAATCTCTTATATGTGTATTTCTCTCTCTGTTGGTTTGGTGAGAGGAGAGACAAGGCCTAGGAGAGTGTGAGACTGTGTTTATGTGTGTATAAATGAAAGAAATCATAAATAGTCAAAAGAGAAATGAAAAGAAGGGGTTTAAATTTAAGTAGTTCAGGCTGAAGCTGCTGTAATTTACTGTACTGAACAGAGATTTAAGCCCATTATATAGAACAGCCTGAATGTAGGCGGAGAAGAGAACTGCCAAATACCCTAGCTTGAAAGCACTGTGCTGAAAACCCCCATATGTTTGTTTGACTGTGTTTGTACATATATGTATATTTATATATATTAAACAACCAACATTTAATCAACACAAAGTATTTTGGAGTGGAAGTATTTTTGGATGGAAAAAGATACTGTAAAATGGAAAACTAATTTGCAATAGCAATTTGTAGACTGTCTGACCTAAAGCATTCTTTTCCATTTCTCATTCATTCTGTGATAAATTTATAGCACATTCAAACAGATATCAGACAATCCAGGAGATTTTATCTTAGATTTAATATCATGTATCCTTTCTTAAATAAATAGATAGATAGATGTATATTTTTCAGATTTAGCATAGCTAGTTGTAAATTATGTGTTGCCTTTACAAACACATCACAATAAAATATTTTCTTTCCATTTCAGTAGCCTCTGTCAAAAATTTGGAAGATGACCATATATGCCGTGGTTTAGTTCTCTTTTTTTGCTTTCTCTCTGTACTCATGAAAAGAAGTTTTTTCTTTGTATTTTAAGGAGGTAATTGTCTTAGAAAAAAAAAAAAACAGAATCAAATTTCCCTAGCATAGTGTAGTTTTAAAAAAAGTGTCATGGTATACTGACAGGTATTAAAATAATAATAACAATAAAATAATAATAATAAAAAAGAATTGCTCCAGTTCAAGTTAAAATTTGATTGTAATTAATTAAGAGCTGGGTCTGGAATTTATCTTTTGCCTTTAGTTCACCTAAAAAACAAATTTAATGTATTCATCTAGGCTTGTTTAATTGGGAAAAATAATTAAAATTCATGTCCATTCCAATAACTCTTTTTTGAACATAGATGTGTAAAACAGATGGGATAAATTGATTTGTCTTGCTTTCTGGAGATTGCATATCTTTGTTGACTAGGTCTGTTAACAATCTATATGAGAAGCTTAGCATACATACCTGGTATTTAAGTGATGTGAAATGACTACATAATGCATAGGTATCAATAACATGAGACTTATTTTCTAAACCATTTAGCGAGCTAGCTTGACCTCTGGAGGTCATCTTATGGTGACTCCTTAGACTATATTCTAACACCACTGGCTGAAATTCTTGTCCAGGGAAGAGGACAAAGATGAACTCAAACATTAACTCAAAGGTTGTTCTGGGGGCCCCAGACCTGGATGCAGTACTCCAGGTGGGGCTTCACAAGGGCAAAGTAGAGGGGGATAATCACCCCCATCAATCTGCTGGTCATACCTCTTTTGATGAAGCCCAGGATGCAGCTGGCCTTCTGGGCTGCTAGCGCACACTGCTGGCTCATGCTGAGCTTTTTGTCCACCAGAACCCTCAAGTCTCTCTCCACAGGGCTGCTCTCAATGAGGTCTTCACCCAGTCTGTACTCATGCCTGGGATTGCCCTGACCCAGGTGCAGTACCTTGCACTTGGCCTTGTTGAACCTCAAATGGTTCACATGGGCCCACATCTCATGCCCAGTCTCTCAAAAGCATGCCCAAGATCACAGAACCACAAACCCTGAACATGGCACCAGCTATGCAGCTAACCATTCACCTGATCTGTATGCCGCATCCTCCTTGGGTCTCAGTCTCCAACTGGGAGGATTGAGAAGAACATTACTTGTGCTCCTGATCCCTTCAGCATCCTTCCAAGGGACTTAAATTCCTTTTTGATGTTTCTGAGTCTCCTTGTCGTGGCCTCATTTGTCCCTATGTGAAACAGCAGGAATGGGTGACAGTCTTTCGGCTTGACCAAGCTCTGTAGCCTCTTTGTGATGTCATGAATATGGGCCCCAGGCAGGCAGCAAACGTCTCTTGAGAGATTGTCTGGGCAGCAAATAGGCACCTCAGTGCCTCTCAGAAAGGAATCTCCAATTACCAATACCCTCCGTGCTTTTTTTTGTGGCACTGGTTCTTGTAGAAGTGGCTTGCTGGCCTACCATTTTGCAGTTGCCCTTTCCTGGGTCTTAATCATTACCATTGTTGTTGTTGACACTCTCTCCTTTTCTGGGCCCCAGAGCATCATATCTGTTGTGTAGGGGAAATTCAGGGGCAAGGGGGAGATTCCTCACTCACCTTTGACCAGAGATGAGGGTCCAGCCACCCTTGTCTTGTGAGTCTGTCAATTCTGCCAGAACCTGCAGAAAGAACCTGCCTTATGATGTGTATTTCTGTACTCTAAGAAATCACACTAAAAACATTTCTTGTAACTTAAATATAACTTTGTATTTTTTTTTCCTATTTTGCACCACAAAATCTTGTGAAAGTTCACCAAAAGGACATGCAGGTTGGCAATACAACAAACCAGATCACAGTGGTGACTGCAAACTGACAATTCCTTAATGTCCTTTGTTAAGAATGAACAGTAAGAAGAAAATAATTTTTCTTTCCCATATTATATAGCATGACTGTAATATTAATAGGTTTACTGTGTAGTAGCTTAAATCAAACTACTTGTGTAAAATAGCTGCAAAGACACCAAAGTGTAAATGCAGCAGGTCAGCAGCCAGAGACTATTCCTCTAGTAACTCCCATGTTTAAGAGCAGGTTATTCCTTGTGTACTAGGTTTATGTGGCAAGGGTTTGGTAGCAGTGGGGCTGCAGGGCTGGCTTCTGTGAGAGGAATCCAGAAGCTGCCCAATTTTTTATGTATATAACGTTTTTATATATATAACGTTTTATATATATTTAATATTTTATATATTTATATATATATATATATATATATATATATAAAGCACCTAACACCATATTGATAAGCACTCTTTGGAATCACTCTGATGGCTGGGATAAGACCAGGAGTTGGTCTGTTAGTACCTCGGCACTTCAGTTTACAACAAGAAGTGGAAAGCTTCTTAAGCTTCATAACAGCCAACTCCAGTCAGCTCCAAAAGGGACCCGCTGCTGGCCAGAGCTGAGCCAGTGACCAATGCTGGTTGGGCCTCTCGGAGAGCTGGTTTAAGAAAGGGAAAAAGTACTGTGCAACAGCAGCTGGGAGAGTGAGGAGTAAGAACCAGCCCTGCAGCCCCCAAGGTCAGTGCAGAAGGAGGGCAGGAGGTGCTGCAGGCACGCAGCACAAGTTCCCCTGCTACCTGTGGAGAGGCCCCTGGTGGAGCAGACTGTCCCCCTGCAGCCCATGGGTCCGACATGGAACAGATCTCCATGCTGCAGCCCGTGGAGGAGCCCCCAGTGGAGCAGGTGGATGTGGCCTGGAGGAGGCTGCAGCCCATGGAGAGCCCCCGCAGGAGCAGGCCCCGGGCCAGTGCTGCAGCCCGTGGAGAGGAGCCCACGCAGGAGCAGGGGGTCTGGGGGGAGCTGCCGCCCGTGGGGGACCCGTGCTGGAGCAGTTTGCTCCTGGGGGATGGATGGACCCCGTGGTACGGAGCCATGTGGGAGCAGTTCTTGAAGAGCTGCTGCCTGTGGGCAGCCCCTGCAGGATCAGTTCAGGAAGGACGGCATCCCGTGGGAGGGACCCCTTGTGGAGCAGGGACAGAGAATGACCAGGAAGATGAAGGAGTGGTGGAGTTGAAGTGTCAGAAACTGACGGTAGCCCCTATTTCCCGTTTCCCTGCGCCAGTCAGGGGGAGGAGGTAGAAGAGGGTGGATGGAGGGGGGGGGGGGGGTGGGGAAGTGTTTTTAGTTTACTTTTAGTTTCTCACTGTTCTAGTCTGATAGTGGTAGACAACAAATTATATTAATCTCCCTATGCCTTGTCTGTTTTGCCTGTGACAGTAATTGATGAGCGATCTCCCTGTCCTTATATCTCAACCTGTGAGCCCTTTCCATTGTGTTTTCTCCCCCTTTATGTTTGAGCAGGGGGAGTGAGAGAACGGTTGTGGAGTTCAGCTGCCCAGGCAGGTAAAACCACCAAACCTTGTTTCCTTTTCTCACCCACTTAAAGATGGCTCTGTGGATGTCTTCTTGTTTTGCAATGACACCTTCATGTGTCTGGGTGGAGATTTATTTGAAAATATAAGAAAATTATTTAAGTGGAACGTGTGAATTTGAGAGCACAATGTTTATGCCTTTATCTGTTCCGTTTCTAGTAATGACACCAATTACAAGGATATTCCTCTCCTTTCTGCATCTACCCTACCTCCACTGACAAAAGGATATGTTCTTCTTCTTAAAAAAAAAAAAAAAAAAAGTGGTTTCAGATGGAGTTGATGAAATCACACTTTTCTGTCTGTCTTTCTCTGTGATAGTAAAAGTTGGATATTTTGGCCAGCTGTAGCAAAATATGAACAAACAGCTATCATAGCAGTAAAGCGTGAGGAACAAATTTATTGAAAACATGTACAGAATAGAGACATATTAGTATTCCCATTGAGGTAAAGGTTGCAGTCTGAGGTCAATCATGTTGTTAGATGCCTGAGGATCCTACAGGGCACTGACTTGGGAAATGAAAAGGAAAACATCCTCCTGGCACCAAAATTGTTCGTTCGTTTGTTTGTTTGTTTGTTTATTTTACCACTTGTATGGCAAATAGTTGTGCTTGGCTTTAGGGAGACATTTCACATTTGGGTGTAATAGTCCTTGAATGGATGCTGTATTTGGTAGTTCTTCCTACAGCAGAAAGTCCCCTTATTTTTCAGGCTAACAGATATGCTCTTATCTGTGCTGCTTATTTTGCGTTCCATTTCATTGCTCTCTCCACAATGACTATTTCAAATTGCTACTGTGATTCATATTATGTTATGAGCATCATATCCAATTAATTCTCTATGGGAGTATTCCTTCTTTACAAATAGATTTGAATTAAGTCATATGGTTATCTGATAATGAGTACATTTTCTAGGTCAGATATTCTGGGGTGAATATTTCTGAACTGGATAAGAAGACCTTCAAATGATATTTCATTTATTGCAGTCACAATAGAGATGTTATTTCTTGTTGTTGCTTGTGTCTTTGTTTAATTATTTGTACATATGTACATAATAGGTAGCCTGTCCTAAACATTTACTTCACATTTCTACATTTCTTTGGTTCCTTATACAAAATTAAGACCAACAAAAATGATCAAAAAAAAAAAAATTGCAAAGCGCTTTCCTGTGTATCCTTCAATAACAGAGGATTTGCTATATGAAAATGTCCAGACAATTGTGCAAACTAGGTGAAGCGAAGGTCCGGAGAACATGGAAAACTAAAATGCCCTCTACTGACTTTATAGATTTATACTGAGGAAAGCTTCTGAGTCTCACACTGTTAGACTAAGTGAACCCTGAACATGCAGAAGTTGTAACACCATAATTAAGAATTCTAAGAACATATATTCTGTAAGAAACAAGTCTAAAGAAGAAGAAATAACAGACTATTGGCAGTTTAATCAAGAAAGTAAATTAAAAGCATAATACCAGACACTGCAAATACTGAGGAAGGATAGAAGGTGTAGAAGAAGAACCATCTTTGGTAAAGTATTCACTCTTCAGTGATTTCAATTATATTAAAAAAGTATACAGAACATAGAATTATTAAGGACAAATGTGTGTGGAAAAAATCCTAAAAACCAAAGATACAAAATGAGACACAACTGTCAAGAGTCATAAAGAGCAACAAAAACACTTTCAGTAAGCATGTTAGTATCAAGAGGAAGATAAAGGGAAAAGCTGATCTGTTACTCAGGAGGTAGGAAGAACTGATGATACCAAGAATGCCAAAGTGTTTAATGTTCTTTCTAGCTTCCTATTTTGCTAAAAAGTTTATCTGAGATCAGACAGCAGACATGGCTAAAGGCTCAGATGATGAAATTTTGGAGGGCTGGAAAAGAGAAATCACAGTTCTTGTTTTCAAAAAGGTGGAAAAGGAGAGATGCAGAATTATAAGCAAGTTACCTTAACTTTATTTCCTTTTATAAAAAATGGAACAAATAATCAAACAATTGATAAGCACCTGGAGATAACAAAGAATAGTGTAATTGCCAGCAGAGATTTTTGGGGGAACAAAGCTTGTCAGAATAATTTAATTTCCTTTCTGTGATAGGATAACAAACCTTACAGATAAAGGAGAAGAAATGTAAATACTATGTTAGCTATTATAAGTTTACAAAATCTTTTGAAACTGCCTTACATGACACTTATGAGCAAGAGATAAGATTAAGATGATGATTATTGTACATGTGAAAAATGATCAGAATTACACAGTGACAGACTATCAAATTGGAAGGCAGGTTTAGACAGATTCTGCAGAAGTCTTCCCTATGTCTTGTACTGTTCCAAATTTTCATTAATGATTTAGATGATGAAATATAGAATAGACTTACTTGTTTTCACAAATGACCCGTTGGGGAAGTGATGAGAAAATAAACAGATAAACTGATAAAATTCAATAATTTTTTTTTGAAGTTCTACACTGAGGCAGAAATACTGAATTGTACCAATATAGCTTAGAAAAACAGGCATGAAGATGATCTGAAGGAAAGTTTCTGGTCAGTGTTAGTGGCTCATGAATTGAACCGAATGTTCATATCGTTCAGCTGTCTGGGAGTATAGAAACAAAAGTGCTTAATATATGTAAATTAATCTTTCTGCACTGCTTAGCTCTAATAAGGATGCAAAGGACTGGTCCAGTTTTGTGCACTGACTTAAGGTGAAGATAAATCAGATGGAGAGAGAAATGAAAATCCGGGGTAGTATGATGATAATGGGCTTTAAAAGAAAGAGAGGCTGTTAAAACGTGTTGTTTTGTTCTGTCACACATAGAACAACAAATAGAAATGCTCTTTTATAAGTCATAATTATGAAACACACTTTATTTGCTTTCATTCCAGATTCATAACTCCCACTACCAGCAAAGTAAATATATACTGATAGACAGCTAAATGTGTCTTTTGTACACACAAAGCTTAATTTTTAATTAAATGAAACAAAATCATGAATACTTCTCAAAAGTTGTGTTCAGAACATTTAATTCCGTGTATTTTATGTTGATGTCTATTTTTTGCTGTTGTTTTTGGTTTTGTTTTCTAGATGGACAATTTGTCTAGAAGTCTGACATTTGGCTAGAAGCACTTTTAATTTCACATAGAATTCATATCAAGTAACAATGAATGAACTAGAGGATATGGTTTGGAAAAATGAACACAGCTCATGTAAAGTTTCCAGATGTGTATCTATTGGTTCTGCAGACAATCAGTTCATATCACAGAACCACAGAATAACACAATGGTTGAGGCTGGAAGGGACCTCTGGATCAACTAGTCCATCCTCCATGGATGCAACAAGAATGACCAAGTCCCATTTGGAATTAAATCTGGCAAGGGATATCAAGGACAATAAGAAGGGCTTCTTCAAATACATCAGTAGAAAAAGGAAGACTGGGGAAAATGTCGGCCCGCTGCTGAATGGGGTGAGTGCCCATTCTCAGGAATCTCAGGCCCTGGAGTAAAAAGAGGAAGTCCGGAGAAAGGAGGACTTTCCCTTGGTTGAAGAGGATTGGGTCAGAGATCATTTAAGCAAACCTGCCATCCACAAATCCATGGGCCCCAATGGAATGCACCCATGGGTGCTGAGGGAGCTGGCCAATGTTATTGCTAGGCCACTCCCCATCATCTTTGAAAGGTCAGGGAGAACAGGAGAGGTGCCTGAGGGCTGGAAGAAAGCCAATGTCACAGCAGTCTTCAAAAACGGCAAGAAGGAGGACCCACGAAACTACAGGCCAGTCAGCCTCACCTCCATCCCTGGAAAGGTGATGAAGCAGCTCATCAAGGAGGTCATCTCCAAGCATGTGGAGGATAAGAAGGTGATCAGTAGTCAGCATGGATTCACGAAGGGGAAATCATGCTTAACCAATCTGATAGCCTTCTATGATGGGATGACTAGCTGGGTAGATGAGGGGAGAGAGGTGGGTATAGTCTATATTGATATCAGCAAGGCTTTTGACATCGTCTCCCATAATATCCTCATAGGCAAGCTCAGGAAGTGCAGCCTAGATGAGTAGATAGTGAGGTGGATATTGACCCCCCTCCATCCCCTCCCAGGGGTCAGTACTGGGTCCAGTCTTGTTTAATTTATTCATCAGTGACCTGGATGATGGAACAGAGTGCACCCTCAGCAAATTTGCTGATGATGCAAAGCTGGGAGGAGTGCCTGATAGCCCAGAGGGCTGTGCTGCTATTCAGAGGGACCTCAACAGTCTGGACAGATGGGCTGAGAGGAACATCATGAAGTTCAACAAGGGCAAGTGCAGGGTCCTGCACCTAGGCAGGAATAACTCCAAGCACCAGTACAGGCTGGGGGGTGACCTGCTGGAGTGCAGCTCTGCTGAGAGGGACCTGGGAGTCCTGGTGGACAGCAGGCTGACCATGAGTCAGCAATGTGCCCTCGTGGCCAAAAAGGACAACGGTATCCTGGAGTGCATTTGGAAGAGTGTTGCCAGCAGGTCAAGGGAAGTGATTCTCCCCCTCTACTCAGCCCTGGTGAGGCCATACCTTGAGTATTGTGTCCAGTTCTGGGCTCCCCCGTACAAGAGGGACATTGAACTACTGGAGCAAGTTCAGAAGGCTACGAAGATGATTAGGGGAATGGAGCACCTGTCGTATGAGGACAGGCTGAGAGAGCTGGGCCTGTTTAGTCTTGAAAAGGGAAGACTGAGGGGAGATTTCATTAATGTATATAAATATCTGAGGGAGAGCATTGGGAGGATCGAGCCAGTCTTTTCAGTTGTGCCCAGCGACAGGGTGAGAGGCAACGGGCATAAACTGAAACACAGGAGGTTCTGGCTGAATATGAGGAGGGCACTTCTTTATTATGAGGGTGACAGAGCACTGGAAGAGGTTGCCAAGAGAGGTTGTGGAGTCTCCTTCTCTGGAGATATTCAAAACCTGCCTGGATGCCATCCTGTGCAATGTGCTCTAGGTGAACCTGCTTGTCAGGGGGGTTGGACCAGATGATCTTCAGAGGTCCCTTCCAACCTTGGCCAGTCTGTGATTCTGTTCAAGCAGGGTCGCACAGAGAACATTACCCAGGATTGTGTCCAGACATTTTTTGAATACTTGCAGGGAACAAGACTCCACAACCTCTCTGAGCAACCTGTTCCAGTGCTCAGTTACCCTCACAGTAAAGAGGTTTTTCCTCATGTTCAGATGGAACTTCCTGTGTTGCAGTTTGTGCCCATTTCCCCTTATTCTATCACTGGGCATTACTGAGAAGAGTCTGGCCCCATCCTCTTGACACTTTTACTTCAGATACTGGTACGCATTTATCAGATCCCCCTTAGCCTTGTCTTCTTTGGGCTGAACAGGCCCAGTTCCTCGAGACAAAAGTATATAGTATGCTGTCCTTGGTTTTTCTCTCTTACTTCTAGTTTGAACTTCATTCACTTCAACCTTTAGTTTGCTATATCAAAGAAAACTCTATAGTCATGAAAAAAAAGCTTTATTCTTATTACTTTGTACCTTCAGATCTAATCTTGACTATACAACAAAAGCTGAGTATTGTTGGGACTCTTACAGGAGTGTCTGTATTATGTCCATGTTCTGTTTGTGCAAGTCTCTCATTTTTTGGAGGCACAGTCGTTCTCCAAATAATATTGTGATGGTTTGGTTCATGCTGATTAGCAGCAGAGCTGTTGAAAAGAGATTAGGGAGCCCCATCATTAGGGGGGGAAAAAAAAAAAGTACTGATTACTAGTCTTGAATAAGAATACTTATTCTAAAAAAGTAAGGTTAAGTTTCATGCATTAATATTCATAGCTGGTGGTATAATTAATTCTATTTGTCCCATATATTATTTGTCTGGCTCTACATTTAAAGACAGCCAAAGTTCAAAGAAAAACCTGTCCCTCATCACAAAGTATAAGTAATACCCACTAAAGCTTATGTGTTTTCAGTAGCAAAATAGGGCAAATAAAGCATGAGCTTTACTCTTATGAAAAAAAAAAAAAAAAAAAAAAACACAATCATGACACTGAGAATAAAGAAATAAGGATGATGTGATGCTTGTAATCTCACCAGCAGCAGAATTATAATGAGTAAAATGCTGTTTAGTTTCTAGTGCTTTATTCCACAAGTATATTTGAGGACATTATTGTACTAATTATGGTCACATTCCATAGAAGTCCACACTCAAAGTCTTTGAATTAGTTTATGCTATGGGAAAAAATAACAGTATATATATATATTAAGTATTATATTTGGGGAAACATTACCAATAAAATATTCTAAGAATGGCATGAATAATAAAGAAAACATGATAAAATTGATCTGTTTGCCTACAAGCTAAACAAGTGGAAGATCCCCTCTATTCAGCACTGGTGAGGCCATACCTGGAGTGCTTTGTTCCATTCTGGGTTCCACAGTACAAGAGAGACATGGACATTCTGAGGAGAGTCCAGTTAAGGGCCACAAAGATGCTGAAGGGACTGGAGCACTTATATGAGGAAAGGCTGGTAGAGCTGGGACTGTTCGACCTGGAGAAGAGAAGGTTCAGGGGGGATTTCATCAGTGTATATAAACAGGAAGGAGGTTACAAAGATGGAGACAGGCTCTTCTCAGTGACAGCACAAGAGGCAATAGACACAAACTGGAACACAGGAGATTCCATCTAAACATCAGGAAGCATTTCTTTACTGCACAAGTGACAGAGCACTGGCACAGGCTGTGGAGTCTCCCTCCCTAGAGCTCTTCAAAAGCCACTGAGGCAACACGGTCCTAGGCAACCTGCTGTAGGTGTTTCTGTTTGAGCAGGAAGTTAGGGCCAGATGACCTCCAAAGATCCTTTCCTACCACAATCATTCTGTGATTCTGTGATTCTATGATCTGACTGTATTTTCTTCTCTTTCTCAATAGAAAACAGTGTAAAGTAGTCAGCAAAATGTTTGGATTCAGAACTTCTAAACGTGTAGTTGTTTGTTGTTTTTTGTTTGTTTCTTACAGAACTGACATAGCTTGGGGAAAAAATAAGAAAAGCAAAGACCTTTTTTTTGAAAAGGCGGAGTTAAGGGATTCATGTCTGGTCCAAGGACAGACCCCAGTGGGACACCACACATCACCGACCTCCACCTGGACATAGAGCCATTGACCACCACTCTCTGAGTGCGACCTTCAAGTCAATTCCTTATCCACTGAATAGTCCACCCATCAAATCCATATCTCTCAAATCTGAAGACCAGGATGTCACATGGGACTGTGTCAAAGGACTTACAGAAGTCCAGGGAGATGACATTGGTCAGTCTTCCCTTGTCAGCTGATGCAGCCACTCCATTGTAGAAAGCCACCAGATTGGTCAGGCATGATTTACCCTTGGTGAAGCCATGCTGGCTGTCTCGGATCACCTTTTTGTCTTGCATGTGCCTTGACATTGCTTCCAGGATGATCTGTTCCATGATCTTCCCAGGCACAGAGGTGAGGCTCACTGGTCTTTAGTTCCCTGCGTCCTCCTTTCTACCCTTTTTAAAAATGGGAGTGATGTTTCCCTTTTTACAGTCACAAGGGACTTCACCTGACTGCTAGGACATTTCAGATATGTTGGAGGGAGGCTTGGCAACTCTATCAGCCAGTTCCTTCAGTGCCCTGGGATGCATGACATCAGGCCGCATAGACCTGTACTTGTTTAGTTTCATCAGATGGTCTCAAACCTGCTCTTCATTTACAGTGGATGAGTCTTTGCTCCCCCAGCCTCCATCTACGGGTTCAGGGAAACAATAGACTTGGGAAGCCTGACTGGCAGTGAAGACAGAGGCAAAGTTGCTGAGTACCTCAGCCTTCTCCATGTCTGTTGCTACCAGTTCACCCTTCTCATCCATCAGAGGGGGCACACTCTCCTTGGCCTTTCTTTTCTGAGCAATGTACCTAGAGAATCCCTTCCTGTTATTTTTTGCATCCCTCACCAAGCTCAGTTCCATCTGTGCCTTGGCTTTCCTGCCCCCATCCCTGCACACCCAGACAGCATCCCTGTGCTCTTCCCAGGCCATGTGTCCCTGCTTCACCTGCCTGTGCATTTCCTTCTTGTCCCTCAGTTTGACCAGCAGGTCCTTGCTCAGCAATCCTGATTTTCTGCCCTCCCTGCCTGCTCTCTTAAGCAGAAGCATGGAGAGTTCTTGCGCTCCAAGGAAAACATCCTTGAAGAGCTGTCATCTCTGCTCATCTCCTTTGTCCCTAAGGAGAGTATTCCAGGGGATCTCATCTACTAGGTCTTTAAATAGCTTGAATTTCACTCTTCAGAAGTTCAGGGTCCTGACTTTGCTCTTTGCAAGGCCCATATTCCTCAAGACCTCAAACTCAACCAGAGCGTGGTCACTGCAGCCCAGACAGCCTCCAGTCTTAACCTCTTTAATGAGTTCATCTGCACTGATGAGTACCAGGTCCAGTAATGCTTCCCCTCTAGTTGGTTTGTCTAGTACCTGGACCAGGAAGTTATCCTCAGCGTACTCTAGGCATCTTCTGGATTGCTTACAGCCTGCTGTGTAGTTTTCCCAGCAAATATCCGGGCTCTTGAAGTCTCCCATCAGGATGAGAGCATGCGAGCATGACACTTCTTGTAGTTGAAACAAGAAGGCCTCCTCCACAGGCTCCCCTTGTTTGGGTGGCCTGTAGTAGACCCCAGCCACAAGCTACCCTTTATTGGTGTGGTCTTTAACTCTCACCCACAAGCTCTCAACCTGTCCATTGCTGTTTCTCAGAGGCAACTTTTTACAATCAATCCCTTCCCTAATGTAGAGGGCAACAGCCCCTCCCTTCCTTCCCTGTATATAACTTCTGACAAGTTTGTAGCCCTCTATTCCAATGTTACAGTTATGTGATCCATCCCACAACACTTCCATATTCATTGTGGAATAACTGAAAAATCATATACTACACCACTGTGTCACAATGTATTAAAAGAGAAATTGAACTTTTACGTGCTTCACTGTTCCATGGTGTTCAGCAAACATCTGGAAGAGTTTTAGCAGGATTTCAAAGTGAGGTTTGTGTGCCTAAGGACAGCTAAAGCAGCAAGCATGGAGATGATAAATAGCCAAATCAATATTTTTAGCTGTTTGGGAAAAAAAAATATATATATATATGCACATATATATATATATAAACCCAGCATTAACAAATTATCTATAATGAAAGCATAATTTGTCAAATGGTCACTCATCAGTTTCTTATAAGACCATATCTGAACAAACTCGTATCTGAATCGTTTCATTTGGTTCAAAATCTCTTTTAGGCAAGCTAAGATAAGAGATGAATTTGAAAATCATCTTCCAGTGTAAGAAACTCTTGGACAGTGCAGCAGAAATATTGGTCTCTGTCTTCTCCACGTTAGTTCCTTGCTCAGCCTTCAAGACATCCTAGCCATGTTTTGCAGAAATTATTTTCACTGTATACCCCTTAAAATATCAGCTGATGAACTACCAGCAGATAAAATGCCTGCAAAATATACATTCAAAACAAGCTTTTTGTATTCCTTGTGTTTTCAACGGTTGTAAGTTTATGCCATGGTGTGTAGTCCAGTTCTGGTTGAGGTAGATAATGTTCCAGTTGAATCTCCTGGAAACGCCAAATGTGTTTTTTAAATGGGTAGATACCAGGATAAGGGTAAATATCTCTTAACAGATTATCTCAAGATTTTGCTGCAGCCATAAAAAACTACGTGTCATGAAATGCTGCAGTGCTTTTTAGACGTTTCTTAAAAAAAAAAAAAAAAAAAAAAAGGTGATCATATCACAAATAGATGCATGTCAGATGATATTTTTAGGAATTTTGTTTTTCTTCTAAGAAAGACTATAAAAACATCATTATTTCAGCATGATATATTTTTAAGGAGAAGACCGATGCCTTTTTTAGTTTTGTTCATGTAGGAAAATAATTGTCACTTTTAACCCCTGAACTCACTTCTTGCTTGTAGTTCATAACCTTCTCCTGTGGACCTGTCTGAATTGTGGTTTGTGTAGAAATGTGGAGCTAGATCCTTTAGTCTATGCTTCATCTCACTGAGAGTCAGGTGTGAAATGGAGTCAGAACTTATGCTGTGAAGTTGATTTTTTCGAAAAGCCTGAGAGACATTTCCCAAACTGTGCTTCAAAGAATTAAAAGTGGGCTGAGCAAGACCAGAAAAATAAAATTGTGCTAAAAGAGAAACAGTGGCTTATATGACACTACTAGTTTGAATATAAAGATAGTTTTCCAGGCGGGAAAACTTAGTTTTACATGCAGACAGCTTTTGAGAGCATTTCTACTCCATGTATCCCAAGATGTTACCCTTCAGTTCAAGCTCAGTTATACTTTGTGATTTATTTAACCAAAAGGTGTTACTGTTTACTGTCATATTGAAAGTTGTGTTTGTTTGTTTAAAAAAACAAAAAAAAAACACACAAATATTACACCAGACCACTATATGACCAGGTATACCATGGGTAAATGAATCACAATCCTATTCTTAACCAGTGAATAATATTAATCTGTTCTGATACTATTATTATTATTGTTATTATTATTTCCTGTCATTTTTCCTACTGTAAAAAGGGCAATATATATATATATATATACACACATATATTTTGGCATAGTGATGGTTTTGAACTGGAGATATTAGAATGAAATTAGTTCTATCTCTCTGAACCATGTGTCTGTGTCATGTATATCTGTATGTTTGTACTTGTTCATAACATGTCTGTGTTTTTTTGCACCAGGCTTGCAAAAATACAGAAATGCTCATACTCCTTCCTATTTTAAATGAAAAGAGAATTATTGTCAGAGACCAAATAATCTGTCTCATTTTTGTCACACAGCAGGCAGACAATAGTTTCTTTCTATATGACCCCTGTATGATCACACCTGCAAGAATAAGTACAGTTCTGGGACCTCTATATCACACATATATTAACAAATCAGAGGGAGTTCAGAAAAGTGCAACAAAAATGATTCAGTGTTTGAAAGGAATGAAAGGTAAAGAAATAATCACAACGTGGCCAAGCACTGACTAATATGGTAACAGAGTATAGCATCTGAAGGAAATAAATCTTAACAAGAGGTTGTTTGGTTTTTTTTTTTTTTTTTTTAATGGTGTCAGCTCAGGAAGCTAGAAAAAAGACCAGAAGATTCTTAAAGGGGAAACTGAGATTCAATCAACAAATAAGGTACTGCGGGTAGATTTCTTGTAAGTTAAAAAATTCCCAGATGGAGCAATGAAAACCATAGTGCTTAAATTACTACAGAGTAATTTCATAAGTTACTTACAAATTTTTAGTGATATAAAGCAGGACTCCCTTTGTTAATTCTGTAGTCATTTATGGAACATGATATACATGTTTAAACATCCACATTTAAATTATATATAAAATTTTTTCCTGAACACATTGTAGGAATTCTTAAGTCCACAGGCATTGTCAGCTTTGTTATTTCTCAGTGGTCCTGGTTCTGCTGAAATCAAAAGAAACAATTCTACAACTGTCCATTGAACTTAATGGAAATCTGGAGCCCTCAAAACATGCAACCATATTTTTTTTTTTAGGATAGAAAGGACCCCTGTAAGTCATGTTACCCAAACCCATAACTATAGCAGGGTTAAATTTGAAGTCAGGTTGCTTTGTTAGATTTGCCATGACTAGCCAAATTGAGGATATTTCCAGGGAGGAATGTTTCACAGACTCCGTTGTTCCAGTCCTTGACCACCTTCACCACGTGTTCACATGTACACACACACACATATATGTATATATAATTAGTTTTCTTCACAGCAGAATGTGTCTGTCTGTTGTATTTCAGTCTTTCACTGAGAATAGAGGAGTATCTGCCTGTCTTCTCAGCAGTAAGTATGGGGGCTCTGCTGTCTCATGTTCAATTTGCTGCTCATTGGGATTCCTTCTTTGCACAGCAGGTTCCCAGCTTGTCTTATTGCATATGTTGAGTGTGTTCCAGGTGTAAGGCTTTACATTTGTTTTTCATAGCATCATAGAACTGTAAAATGGTTTGGGTTGGAAGGGACCTTAAATATCAACTAGTTCCATACCCCCTGCCATGGGCAGGGACACCTTCCACTAGATCAAGTTGCTCAAAGCCCCATCCAACCAGGCCTTGAACATTTCCAGGGATGGGGCGTCCACAGCTTCTCTGGTCAACCAGTTGCAGTGCTTCGCCACCCTCTGAGTGAAGAATTTCTTCATAATATCTAATCTGAATGTACCCTCTTTTATTTTAAAACCATTAACCCTTGTCCTATTACTGTTGTTCCTGAGAAAGAATCCCTTTCCAGTTTTCTTTAGGCCCCCTTCAGGTACTGGAAGGCCACTATAAGGTCTTCCCAGAGCCTTCTCTTCTGTAGTCTGAACAACTCTAAGTCTCTCCCTTACTGAATTTGACTGGGTTTCTCCAGATCAACAAAATGCCACACCTGTACACTCTAGTATATATTCTGCTTCTCCCAGGTTAGCGAACCTGGCTGGCAGCTAAGCGTCACATAGATGTTTGCTCGCCACCACCACCCTCGTCCCCCTCCTTTCCCCCCCCCCCAGGTTGGGGAAGAGAATTAAAAAAAAAGGAAGCTTGTAGTTTTAGATAAAGATAGTTTATTAGGACTGAAAAAAAAGGAAAATAATAACAATAATGATAATAGTAGTACTACTAATAATGTGTACAAAACCAGTGATGCACAGTGCTCACCACTCACTGACCGATGCCCAGCCTATCTCCAAACAGTGGTCCCTCCACCCTGGCCAGCCCCCCCATATTAATTGCTCAGCATGACACCATATGGTACAGAATATCTCTTTGGTCAGTTTGTGTCAGCTGTCCTGGTTCTGTTCCCTCCCAGCCCCTGCTGCAACCCCAGCCTTTTCACTGGCAGGACAGTGTGAGAAGCTGAAAAGTGCTTGGCCTAGCATAAGCACTACTCTGCAACAATTAAGATATCAGTGTGTTATCAACTATTCTCATCCTAAATCCCAAACACAGCACCCTACCAGCTACTAGGAGGAAAATTAACTCTATCCTAGCCAAAACCAGAACAAGGCATAGTCCATCCCATCATCCATATTCTGCATCAGCTGTAGCACCAATGTCTGCAGAATACCAATAATATTTGAGCACCAGTGGGATTTTGAATTGATGTTTGTTCCTCTTTTTACTTGGCTGTCTGGCAATATAACCAGATTTCTATACACCTTATAGTCTGCCTATCTATAACTCTCCAATTTAGCTACATGGACACTGTGAGATATGGTCTCAAAATCATTGCTAAAATAAAGATAAATGACATCTACCACACCTCTCTTGTCTGATGAGTCAATCATTTCATCATAGAAGTTCATTAGCATGGTTACAGATGAACAATGGTTGCATTAAAGATACTGACAGTTCCAAATTATTTTTTGTCCTTCATGCTTCTGGAAATGACTACCATCAGGCATTGTTCATCTAAGACACTGAGATGGGACAGACTGGCCAGTCATCAGGGATCTCTTCTAGTCTCTATGACTTTTTCAAATGATTGAGAGCAGGCTAAGAATGGCATCATCCTGTTTGATGCAGCCAGTCTGATCCCATGAACCTGGATATGTAAAGCTTGCTTTAGTGGTCACTAAAACATCCTTAATATAATTGGTGTTGTGGTACATTTGGTAATGTTTCTTTACCATAGGCTGCTACTAGGGATAAAGACTTGGGTAGTCTGACAGCAAACCTTGTCTGGTAGAGAAGGTGCTGAGTACCTCAGGCTTTTTCACATCCTACGTAGCTTAATGTCTATTTCACTCAGCAGCAGACCAACATTTTAATTTATCTTCCTTTTGTTTCTCTACTTAAATGTAGAATTACTTCTTGTTCCCCTTCACATCATCTATCATTATGATGGTTTCACACTGATAGCTAATCTCCAGCACTCTGCTCTCTCACTCCTCTTCAAAAGAACAGAGGGAGGAAGATGATGGAAAAAGGTCCATGAAAACAGTTGAAAACAGGAGCAGTTTAGTTATAGGAAAAGGAATAAAAAATAAAATAATAATAATTAAAAATAATAATAATAATTAAAAAAAGCAAATGTCATTTGGAAGCAAAAGGAGAAAACAAATATTCTGTACTTATTCTCTACCATTCTGTGATACTTCCATTAGCAAGCTATGTTTCAGCCATGGTTTGGGCCTCAGTATGCATAGTGGTTGCTCAAGAAGAAAGATGTTTTCAAAATGAGCTCTTCCCCCCCTTCCCTTTCTCTTTCCTCTTCCTCTGCTGTTATTGCTGGGCATGACATTATATGGTATGGAATATCCCTTTGGTTAGTTTAGTTCAGCTGTCCTGGTGAAGTCTCTCCTCACCTCTTGCCCACCCCCCCTACCTACCAGCCTTTGAGGGGGTGGTTGTAGAGACAGCCTTGATGCTGTGCCAGCTCTGCTCAGCAATAGGCAAAATGCTGGTGGGATATCAACACTCTACAAGTGCAGAGCACAACTTTATATGGGCTACTGTGGGAAAAGTTAACTCCATCCCAGCTAGACCCAATACAGTGATTTTTGAACTGCAGATGAACTTTGGCTTCCCTAATTTAAGAGAAATATGTACATACTTACTGGAAGGAGTCCAATGTAGGGCCACAAAGATGATGTGGGGACTGGAGCACTCCTCCTTTGAGGAAAGTCTGAGAGTGAAAAAAACTGTTCAGTCTGGAGAAGAAGAGGCTTGGGGGGAACTCATCAATGTATATAAATACCTGAAGGGAGGATACAAAGAAGGGCTTTTTTCAGTAGTGCCCAGTAACAGGACAAGAGGTAATGGGTACGAACAAGAGGTTCCTTCTAAATATCAGGAAGAAACTTCTTTACTGACACATTGTGCCCAGAGGTTGTATGCCAGGAATTCTTGCCCTTGGAGCATCTTCAAAGCCATCTGGACATGACCCTAGGCAACCTTGCTGTTTGAGCAAGGGGGTTGGACCAGATGACCTCCAGAGGTCCCTTCCAACCTTAACCATTCTGTGATTCTGTAATTCTGGGTCTAGAGACCTAGGTACTGTTTTTTATATTCACCCTGATTGGAATGTCCCAAGCTCTACTCCCTGTGTTCTTTTTGTGCTTTAGCTCATCTAGGATTTCTCCATGGTCTCAGCTAGCCTCCTGGCAAACTTTGATTTTCTTCATATTGGGATGGACCTTCTTGTGTTTTGAAGAGATTTTCCTCGATGAAAATTTGATCCTGTCAGTCCTTTTCCTATTCAGGTCAGCCTTCCATGGGATCTGCCTATCAGCTGAAAATGCTGGATTTCATTCTTATATTCCCTCCTGAATCCCAAGTTCACTATTCTGCCATGCAGAAACTGTACAAATGAATAGAAATCATCTCACTGACAATAAAAAAGGATAGAACACATGCATCCTTAACCATTGGAACTAGTCTACCAGTCCTTTTTTCATTAAAAAAAAAAAAAAAGAGTCAAACAAACAAACCAAAAAACCACACCTTTGTATCAATCAAGCTGAATTATCCTATCAGGAAATAAAATGTATAGTTATGATATTCTAGTAAGATGTAGTGACCTTGATTTTTTTTTTTTTGGGGGGGGGGAGGGATATTGTTTCACAAAGTAAATCTTAGGTAATAGATGGCACTTTTAGTCATTGATATTCATTCAAATACCAATCATAATCTGTACTGTAAGTAAAAAAAAGTACAAATGTCATGAAAGTATCAACATTCATTGGATAGTATTAAATATTGTAGTATTATTATAAAATATTAACTATGGTATTACAACATTTTGAATAATGTATTCACATTTAGATATCTACATAATAAAATCTCAGAAAATACAGGCTAAGAAGGTATTGAGAGGTCATCTAGTCCTTTTCCCTGCCTTAAGGCAGAATCAGGTCTCTATAATTTTGCACAGGCATTTTGCCACTTTTCTTAAAGACTTCTATGACAGAGACTCCCCCAGCAATCTATGTAATTCACTACCTTACCTTTACATGCTTCTCCAGTGTCTACTCTGAATTTCCTGTGTTGCTTCTTCATTATTTTTTGTCTGATACTTTGTGAGTACAGAGGACAGTTTATTTCCTGGTATATGGATATTTAATCTGTTTTACATCCATCCCAGTGTCATTTAACTGTAAGTGCCCCATTTGCTTAAGAAAATATATAAAAGAGCAAGAGAAATGTTACAAAAATTAAAATATATTACACAAAACTACTTTTGTATTCATCATTTTGTAGAGATTGGATTGTTTAAGTTGGTTTGACTCCACTTGTATTTCACAAAACTACATTCTGTGTGAGGTGTATTTCATTCTTATCTGCTGCATGCTTGCAAATAGGTTGTTGGATTATTTGTTGTTTTTTCAGAGAATTGAAAATAGGGTGACTTATGTCTAGTTCTCTGCTATAGTTCTCCTGTTATTCATAATTCATCAGAATGAATATTGCAACCACTTTGGTTATACTGAGTTAACAAAAGTTATCTAGTTAATTTATGAATAACTGTATATATACCATCATTTTGAATATTTCCCCTGTATCTCAAACTACCTGTTTATTAACCAAGGTATTTGTCATAGTACTAAATCATCCATCAGAAGTGAGAGGATTTTTTTTTCCAGTGAAAATTTTAGAAAGAAATAAGAAAGTGTTACTTTGTTGATAAATTATTGTCATCAACAAATTCTGATTGTGCTCCTGAGTGATATAGAAAATGAAATATAAGTAAAAAATATCCTCAGTTGTTTTAACTAAAACCAAAATTAAAACTAAACCAAAACCCCAAATCCAAATAGTATAATATTACAAGAATTTTTAAATTCAATTTTGTTAGCAGATTTTGGCACTAGTCAAACCAATAGCAAACCACTGTGGTACATCATAACTATACACAGCACTATTATTTTGTGAACCCAAACCTCTTATATATTGTATGCCATGTTAATCCTGAAAAACTGATTAATCATAAAAAAAATAATAATAATTAGCCTGTGCTTGGTTGAAATGTTCTTTTCAATTCTTAGGATTGACAAATCATGTGCCACCACCAGTCAAAACTGTTGGCATAATCCTATTTAATTTTAGGCACTTATCTGAGGAGTCCAGGTTAGGATTACAAGTTTTCTACCACCCGGTTCAGAGAGGCCCTTCTCTTCCCTTTGACTACAGGGTAAATGCTATTTTCTGATGTAGTAAAAGGCTAAAATTAGAATGGATGAATATAGTCCTTTAAGACATGCTTAAGCATAATTTTTAAAGTGTAATTTTTGAAGAGAATGGCTAGATTTTATGTAATGTATACATGTTAACTATGAGAAACAAAAGTGGAAATCTGCAATTCTGAAAGAAACCTTTGGCAAAAACTAGAAACTAATTTGACAGTAACTACGATAGTGCAACAGTGTTCATCTGTAGGCAGTATCACAAAGCTAAGGGAAAGTAAGGGAAAAATTGGGGAGGGGGGGGTTGGAAAGGCAATAAGTATAAAAAAAAAATAAGAAACAATTCCATGAAGGAATAACTTCCTTAGCTGGTGAAGCGGTTTTACCCGGCTGGGCAGCTGAACTCCACCACAACTGCTCTCTTGCTCGCCCTCCTCAAAGAAAAAGGGGGAGAAAATATCATGGAAAGGGCTCAGCACTTGAGATAAGGACAGGGAGATCACTCAACAATTATCATCACAGGCAAAACAGATTCAGCATAGGGAGATTAATATAATTCATTGCCTACCCGTATCAGACTAGAACAGTAGGAAAGTAAAAGCAAACTAAGAACACCTTCCCCCCAGCCACCCTTTTCTACGTCCTCTCCCTGAGCAGCACAGGGGAACAGGGAATGGAGGCTGCGGTCAGTCCCTAATGCTTTGCCTCTGCCGCGCCTTCATGGTCACTCTCTGCCCCTGCTCCACAAGGGGTCCCTCCCACGGGATGCCGTCCTTCCTGAACTGATCCTGCGGGGGCTGCCCACAGGCAGCAGCTCTTCAAGAACTGCTCCCCCATGGCTCCGTACCACGGGGTCCATCCATCCCCCAGGAGCAAACTGCTCCAGCACGGGTCCCCCACGGGCGGCAGCTCCCCCCAGACCCCCTGCTCCTGCGTGGGCTCCTCTCCACGGGCTGCAGCACTGGCCCGGGGCCTGCTCCTGCGGGGGCTCTCCATGGGCTGCAGCCTCCTCCAGGCCACATCCACCTGCTCCTGCGTGGGCTCCTCCACAGGCTGCAGCATGGAGATCTGCTCCATGTGGGACCCATGGGCTGCAGGGGGACAGCCTGCTCCACCAGGGGCCTCTCCACAGGTAGCAGGGGAACTTGTGCTGCATGCCTGCAGCACCTCCTGCCCTCCTTCTGCACTGACCTTGGGGGCTGCAGGGCTGGTTCTTACTCCTCACTCTCCCAGCTGCTGTGCACAGTACTTTTTCCCTTTCTTAAATCAGCTCTCCGAGAGGCCCAACCAGCACTGATCACTGGCTCAGCTCTGGCCAGCATCAGGTCCCTTTCATGGCACGTTGGAGCTGCCTCTTACCTAACATCGGGCAACTTCTGGACTCTTTGCACTGAGGCCAACCCTGCTGCCCCCCACTACCAAAACCTTGACAAATAAACCCAATACAGCTGGTAAAAATTAAACACTTTTTCGTGTTTTAATGTACATTACCCATTGGAAAAACAAAAACAAATGAATAAACAAAAACCAGCCAACCAACTAACAACAATAAAATATATATACATATATATGTAGTTAGTATGTTAGAAATTCCTTCACTTTGGTTTCTGAGATACATAATAGTTCATGGCCTAACTTGGGATCCATTTTTTGCAGCTGACATAACCTTTCAACATTGTTAAAATAATTTGAGAAGGTTATCCTCATCTCTAAAGGAGTTAGGTTTTTTTTTTGTTGTTGTTGTTTGTTTGTTTGCTTGCTTGTTTTCATTTTTCTGAATGTTTTTGCATTCAGAAGAGTGTTGCCAGCAGGTCAAGGGAGGTGATCCTACCCCTCTACTCACAGAATCACAGAATCACAGAATCATCCAGGTTGGAAGAGACCTCCAAGATCACCTAGTCCAACCTCTGACCTAACACTAACAAGTCCTCCACTAAACCATATCACTAAGCTCAACATCTAAATGTCTCTTAAAGACCTCCAGGGATGGTGACTCAACCACTTCCCTGGGCAGCCCATTCCAGTGCCTAACAACCCTTTCGGTAAAGAAGTTCTTCCTAATATCCAACCTAAACCTCCCCTGGCTCAACTTTAGCCCATTCCCCCTCGTCCTGTCACCAGGCACGTGGGAGAACAGACCAACCCCTACCTCGCTACAGCCTCCTTTAAGGTACCTGTAGAGAGCGATAAGGTCGCCCCTGAGCCTCCTCTTCTCCAGGCTGAACAATCCCAGCTCCCTGAGCCGCTCCTCGTAAGACTTGTTCTCCAGACCCCTCACAAGCTTTGTTACCCTTCTCTGGGCCACACCTGGAGTATTGTGTCCAGTTCTGGGCTCCCCAGTACAAGCGGTACATAGAACTACTGGAGTGAGTTGAGTGGAGGGCTACAAAGATGATTAGAGAACAGGAGCACCTGTTGTACAAGGACAAGCTGAGAGAACTGGGCCTGTTTAGCCTGGAAAAGAGAAGACTGAGGGGAGACTTCACAGAATCACAGAATTGAAGGGGTTGGAAGGGACCTCGAAAGATCATCAGGTCCAACCCTCCTGCCAAAGCAGGTTCTTAGACTGGGCAGCCCAAGTAGGCGTCCAGACGGGCTTTGAATATCTCCAGAGAAGGAGACTCCACAACCTCCCTGGGCAGCCTGTTCCCGTGCTCTGTCACCCTCACTGTGAAGTTCTTTCTCATGTTGGTGCGGAACTTCCTGTGCGCTATCTTATGGTCATTACCCCTTGTCCTGTCCCCACAAAGAGGGGCCAAAAGAGGTTGGCCAAATCCCTCTGTCTCCCACACCTCAGGTATTTATGCACATTGATGAGATCCCCTCTCAGTCTTCTTTTCTCCAGTCTGAACAGACCCAGGTCTCTCAGCCTTTCTTCATAGGGAAGATGCTCCAGGCCCCGTATCATCTTTGTGGCCCTCCGCTGGACTCTTTCCAGGAGATCCCTGTCTTTTTTGTACCGGGGAGCCCAGAACTGGACACAGTACTCCAGGTGAGGCCTGACCAGGGCAGAGTAGAGGGGGAGGATCACCTCCCTTGACCTGCTGGCCACACTCCTTTTAATGCACACCAGGATCCCATTGGCCCTCTTGGCCACGAGGGCACACTGCTGGCTCATGGTCAACCCGTCGTCCACCAGGACCCCCAGGTCCCTCTCCTCAGAGCTCCTCTCCAGCAGGTCGTAAAGGTCGTAAAGGTACACTTCATCAATGTGTATAAATCTTTTATGAGAGGGTGTCAAGAAGATGGAGCCAGTCTGTTTTCAGTTGTGCTTAGTGAGAGGACGAGAGGCAATGGGCATAAACTGAAACACAGGAGGTTCTGGCTGAATATGAGGAGGGCACTTCTTTATTATGAGGGTGACAGAGCACTGGAAGAGGTTGCCAAGAGAGGTTGTGGAGTCTCCTTCTCTGGAGATATTCAAAACCTTCCTGGATGCCATCCTGCGTAATGTGCTCTAGGTGATTCTTCTCGGCAGGGGCGCTGGACTGTATGATTTTCAGAGGTCCCTTCCAACCTCTGCCATTCTGTGATTCTGTGATTCTGTTACTTATACTGACAGGCTCATTTTAGTTTTCCAATGAGAATCTTAGTGATAGACTAAGAAATGGAACTTTGTTGACATATACAAGTTCTCATTATATTATGCATGAAGAAAGGGTTTGGATTAGTTCTTATATCATCTAATTTTGCATTTTGTGTTTTCATGTTCATCAGCTGTCTGCTTCTATTTATAAAACTGGCCTGTATATGACCCTGTTCAAATTTTTAAAAGAGTTTTTATTTATGAACAGGAAAATAAACCGAGTAATCGAATGAATGTTCTAGATGTGCTTATTTCAGACAATCATCCATAAAACGGTCAGAGGATATTGGTGTGAACAATATCATAGTTATGTCCTTTTTTTTTTCCCCTTTTCTTTTCTTTAATATACAAGAATCTACAATTTCTCTGGAGGTCAGTCTGGCAATTTTTGGAAACACTACATTTATTTAAACTCTAACAACCATTGAAGAAATGAAATAGTACTGAACAACAGCAGCACTCTGTAGTGTTTACAAATACTTCTACAGGAGGTCATTGAACCTACGAACCCATTGTACATGCCAATTTTTTGTGCTCTTCATTAAATAGAAAAAGTATGGGTAACAATGAACTGCAAACCTTATTTGGAAAACACATAACTTAGGGGCATCAAAAACAACTAAGGTCATCTCTAGAGCAGATTTCATAGTGCCAATGAGTGTTTTGCTGCTTTTAAATGGACTTTAAAAGGATTTTAATTCTTTTTTTTATTTTGGCCAACAACCGCATTCAGCTTCAAAAAGCTGAAGGCCTGCTAAAAAATGCCTACCAAAACCACTAGGTATAGACAAAGTGATGTTTCTGTAGCTGTGTAGCAGACTTCTTTCAAACATTTGATTACTTAATTTTGGTCACTTCTCTTTACTCTTACTTTGATTCTTCCATGATAGTAGGTTTGTACGACTATTTTGAACTCTGAGTTTGCAAATCACATGCTACAGAAGAGACACAATATGGGAAAAAGATGTAAGTCAAGTGGAAAATACGGGTCTTTGTGAATGCAATTGGGGTTTATTATGCATACACACTGACAATTCAAAATGATTTACACATTGCCCTAGCCTAGGAAAAGGTAATTCCCTACTCTGAGTAATGAAATCCAACATTAACTAAATATATTGGATATCACAGTCACTAAGATATGCATGTGAACTTTCAGAAATTGTGCCGCATGTAGGCACAGGCCTGTTTCACTTCTCTGAAAACAGGTATAACAAGTAAGGGTAATCTAATTCTATATAGAAAATAGTTCTCTAGGTTCTTTTTCATTGCTAATGAAAACTAGATAAATATCTTGATAGTAGTCTATCACAGTGTTGGCTTGATGTTATTGTTAATTCATTTGGAATTTCACAGCAGTGTGTTTTAAACTGATTTTAAAAAAGGGGAGAAGAACTTTGCCATATAAGATGAAAAGATATGATAATCTATAGCAA